>NC_088390.1:29042500-34712500 GCF_037993035.2 Macaca fascicularis | reverse complement strand
GCGATCACTTGAGGTCAGGAGTTCGAGATCAGCCTGTTCACCAACATGGTGAAACGCTGTATCTACTAAAAACACAAAAATTAGCCAGGTGTGGTGGTGCACACCTGTAATCCCTGCTACTTGGGAGGCTGAGGCAGGAGAATTGCTCAAACCCAGGAGGTGGAGGTTGCAGTGAGTCAAGATGGTGCCACTGCACTCCAGCCTGGATGACAGAGTGAGATGCCGTATCAAAAAAAAGGGCCCAGTGAGGTGGCTCATGCCTGTAATCCCAGCACTTTGGGAGGCCGAGGCGGGGGGATCACAAGGTCAAGAGATCAAGACCATCCTGGCCAACATGGTGAAACCCCATATCTACTAAAAATATAAAAGTTAGCCAGGCTTGGTGGCGGGTGCCTGTAATCCCAGCTACTTGGGAGGCTGAGGCAGGAGAATCGCTTGAACCTGGGAGGTGGAGGTTGTAGTGAGCCAAGATCGCACCACTGCACTCTGGCCTGGCGACAGAGCAAGATTCCATGTCAAAAAAAAAAAAAAAAGGTTTTTTTTCTTTTTAAAATAGAGATAGGCTCTCACTGTGTTGCCCAGGCTGGTCTCAAACTCCTGTCCTCACGCGATCCTGCTACCTTAGCCTTCCACAATATTGGGATTACAGGTGTGAGCCACTGCACCCAGTCTGAAACACATTTCTTTTAAATTAGCATTTGTGTTTCATTAATTGAAACATTTGTTTCAAACTGTCCTTTTTTCTGTGATTTCTGGAGCATACATTTTCTGATTCCTTGCATCTGTCACCTGTTTATGATGGCATTTGCTTCTTTGTTCATTTCCTAAGGGAGCAGGTCTTTCTCTAGGTTTTGGACGAACTCCGGTGAGGATATTTTGTGTTTCTCTATGCAAGTATTTTATGCAGTTTCACTGCCTCTGGGCGGTTTTTACTAATTTCTTGCCCTGGGGTTCTCAAATAGCAAGTCTGGTGTGTACTCAGGTGCCACCCTTCTGATTGGCACAGTGTTGGAGGTGTGATTTTTTTCACCCACAGGCTCCAGGCAGACACCTAGCTCTTCACCCTGGTGCAGTTTTTCTGGAACCTGCTTTATCTACAAGACAACCCTTTTGTTCTTGACTTTTAGCAAGAAACCTGGTTGCAGCTCATGGGCCTGAGGCCACATCTCCGATCCCCAGAGGGCATTAAATTTCTGATTCTGATACCCTGGGGGGACTCTGGGCTTATCATGAGGCCTGGATGTGTTCTGTGATTGGTCATGAGGGACTCACAAAGAATTTTTTAGGTAAACTTTTTATTGAAATCTATGAATTCATACCATAGAAAAGTGCACAAATTATAAGCAATCAGTCTGATTAGTTTTTATAAAGTCCAGACACTTTGTATAACTGCCACACAGATCATGATATAGAACATTATTTGCAATCCCCTCCCTGAAACCCCTTTAGACCCCCTCTAATCACCACTCTGCACCTAAAGGCAATTAGTATTCCATTTTCTAATGGCAGTTCATTTCAACCATTTGGTACTTTATATAAATGAAATCATATGGTATGTACTCTTCAGTGTCTGGCTTGTCATTGTATTTGTGAAATTTACTCATCATACTGTGTGTAGTGTTCTAGTCTATGAAAATACCACAATTTAAAAATCTAGCTGGGGTCAGGCATGGTGGCTCACGCCTGTAATCCCAGCACTTTGAGAGGCCGAGGCAGACGGATCACTGGAATTCAGGAGTTCAAGACCAGCTTGGCCAGCATGGTGAAACCCCATTTCTACTAAAACACAAAATTTAGCTGGGCATGGTGGCATGTGCCTGTAATCCCACCTACTCAGGAGGCTGAGTCAGGAGAATTGCATGAACCTGGGAAGTGGAGGTTGCAGTGAGCCAAGATTGTGCCATTGCACTGCAGCCTGGACGACAAGAGTAAACTCTGTCTCAAATAAAATAAAATAAAAAATAAACATCTAGGCCAGGCACCATATCTCATGCCTGTAATCGCGGCACTTTGGGAGGCTGAGGCGGACGGATTACTTGAGGTCAGGAGTTCAAGACCAGCCTGGCCAACATGGTGAAAACCTGTCTCTACTAAAATACAAAAATTAGCCAGGTGTAGTGGTGGGCACCTGTAATCCCAGCTACTCAGGAGGCTGAGGCAGGACAATTGCTTGAACCTGGGAGGCGGAGGTTGCAGTGAGCTGAGATTTCGCCTTTGTACTCCAGCCTGGGAAACAAGAGCGAAACTTCATCTCAAACAAACAAACAAACAAACACACACACACAAAGACCTATTGTAGTGTTGATAGACACTTAGGTATTTCACCACTTGGAGGCTATTATAAATAGTATTGCTATAAACATGCTTGTATATGTTTTCTGGGTAACATATGTAAGCATTCCTTTTGGGACTATTCCTAAGAATGAAATTGCTGGGCCATAAATATGCTCAGTTTTAGCAGATACTACCAAACAATTTTTCAAAGTTGTACTAACTTGCAGTCCCACCAACAGTGTGGAATAGTTTTGATGTCTATGCGTCACATATTAGAGGATTCAAAACTGGAGGAAATCTTGTCTCGGCTACACTGGATCAAGAATTTTTTCTTTTTTTTAGATGGGGTCTTTGTCTGTCATCCAGGCTGGAGTGCTCTGGTGCAATCATGGCTCACTGCTGCCTCCAACTACTGGGCTCAAGAGATCTTCTACCACAGCTTCCTGTATAGCTGGGACTACTGGTTCATGACACCATGTCTGGCTAATTTTTTTTCTTTGTAGAGACAGGTGTCTCACTATGTTGTCCAGGCTGGTCTCCAACTCCTGGCCTCAAGTGATTCTCCCACCTTGGCTTCCCAAAGTGCTGGGATCTACACGAGTGAGCTCACTCAATAATTATTTGTGTTCCTTTTTAAGATGAATGAATTAAGGCTGATGTTAGAACCCTGGTATATACAGTTTATACTTTATGGTATATAACTACAAAATATTATATTTCAAAATACCTACAAGTGTTTTGAATGTTTATCTTGTGCCAGGCACTGTTCTAAGAGACCATCTTATCACACAAACCTTTGAGACAGGTGTTATTATTATTCGCATGGTTCAGGTGAAGCAGCTGCAGCTTAGAAAGATGAAATAACTGCCCCCGGGTCCCAGAGCCTGAAGTAACAGAGCTGGAACAGCCTGATTCCAAAGCCTTGGGCTCTTCTCACTGCACTGCAAATATATTTGCTTCTGTGTTTCCTTCCCGAGAGTGGACTCAGCCTTTTTCAAAAAACTCTTTTTCAGCCTCCTAAAGACTTAATATCAGGGCTATATGTTGCCAGATACGAATACTTAGACCAGGTGAAATTTGTCCAATTGCAGCTTGAAACTGATGCCTTTGTATCCACGGATGAAAATAGGTGAGCAGTCACCTTGAAGAATTCACCAGAAATCCTGTTTATCTCCAGTGTGCTGTGTATTATAATGGCTCTGTGCTGATCCATAGTGGCACCTCAGTAATATTGGCTGAACGAAATTCCAGAAAACTTCACGTTTGTGCGCTTGACGGGACCCTGCTGGCTGCAGCGCCTAGCCTCTAATTTCTGACCACCAGGGGGCATACGTCCGTTCCCAGAGTACCCTTATTCCCAGCAGACTCCGGAACGCCGGGTCCTTTGAGGACAGGGAGTCCCAAGGAAGGGAGGGATTCTGCCAGAAAACTCTGAATTGAGAAAAAAGATACATTCGAATTGGGTTTTTTCAGAGAGTGGTCCGATAGCCATCAAATCATAATCACCTAGGGTGCATGGCTAAAATGCAAACTCCAGCTTGTTTACTTCAGGCCGAGATAATCAGACTTTCTGAGGGTAGGGTATAGGAATTAATTACATTTTAAAGCCTCCAGGCAATTTCCCCCCCTGCGCATGGCTCTTTATTTGGACTACCTGTATTCAATATTGTGTTAACTGTGTGACCTCAGGCAAGTCAATTAACCTAAGACTCAATATTGTCATATTAGGGGAACATAAAAACCTAACTCTTAGGTATGTTGTGAGTAGTAAATGAATCAATCCATCTAGAGAGCTTAGAATGATGCCTGGAAGCATCTTAGCTCTTATACCTCTTAAGATACGATTATTATTGAATAAGCAGAGGAGGGAGCCTGCTAAGGGACAAGAGCATGGTGGATGAGAACTGAAAGTCTGAGATATGTAGTTCCAGTCTGGGCTATGCTACTCTTATCAACTATGATCTTGGGCAAGTCAGTTAACTTCCCTGGGCCTCAGTTTCTTTCTTTTTTTCCTTTTTTTTGGGGTGGGGGAGGACAGGGTCACACTCTGTTGCCCAGGCTGGAGTGCAGTGGCACAATTATAGCTCACTGCAGGCTTGAATGAACCCCTGGGCTCAAGTGATCCTCCCACCTCAGCCTCCTGAATATCTGGGACCACAGCTACCTGCCACCACACCAGCTAATTTACTTTATTTTTCTTTGAGACAAGGTCTTGCACTATCATCCAGGCTGGAGTGCAGTGGCATGATCTTGGCTCACTGCAACCTCTGCCTCCTGGGTTCAAGCGATTCTCCTGCCTCAGTCTCCCGAGTAGCTGGGATTACAGGTGCCCGCCACAACGCCTGGCTAATTTTTTGTATTTTTAGTACAGAGGGTGTGTTGCCATGTTGGCCAGGCTGGTCTTGAACTCCTTCCCTCAAGTAAGCCACCCATCTTGGCCTCCCAAAGGCATGAGCCATCACATCCTGCCACACCCAGCTAATTTTTAATTTCTTTTGCAGAGATGGTTCTTGTTATGCTGTCCAGGCTGGTCTTGAACTGCTGGGCTCAAGTGATCCTCCTGCCTCAGCCTCCCAAAGTGTTGGAATTACAGGTGTAAGCCACCATGCCTGGCCAGTCTGGGCCTCAGTTTCTACACATATAAAATGAGGGAGTGGGACTAATTGGTCTGTGAGATCCTTTCCAGTGCTAATGTTTTATAAAAGCTTTACAGGGGCCAAGTGCAGTGGCTTACACCTGTAATCCCCAGCACTTGTAGGAGGCAGAATTGGGAGGATTGCTTGAACTCAGGAGTTTGAGACCAACCTGGACAACACAGCAAGATCCTGTCCTTACAAAAAATTTTAAAAAATTAGCTGGGCATGGTGGCAGACATCTGTGGTTCCAGCTACCAGGGAGGCTAAGGTGGGAGGATCACTTGAGCTCGGGAAGTCAAGGTTGCAGTGAGCCGTGATTGCACCACTGCACTCCCACCTGGGCAACAGAGCAAGACCCTGTATCAAAAAAACAAACAAATGGCTGAGCGTGGTGGCTCATGCCTATAATCCCAGCACTTTGGGAGGATGAGGCGAGTGGCTCACTTGAGGTCAGGAGTTCATGACCAGCCTGGCCAACAAGGCGAAACCCTGTCTCCACTAAAAATACAAAAATTAGCTAGGCGTGGTGGCGTGTACCTGTAATCCTGGCTACTCAGGAGGCTGAGGCACAAGAATTGCTTGAACCTGGGAGGTGGAGGTTGCAGTGAGCTGAGATCATGCCACTGCACTCCAGGCTGGCCAACAAAGCAAGACTCTATCTTAAACGAACAAGCAAACAAACAAAAACCCCAAACTTCACAGGGTTTGAGGATCCTCCTGAACACACACACACACACACACACACATACACACACACACACACACCCCCCACTTCCCTTCATCTATGTTCCTACAGCCCCTGTGTGGTTCATTCACCTCAAATTACATTGCTAACTCTCTTCCTGCTTTTTTGAGGGTAGGGTCTGTGTCATCTTCATCCCAGCACCTCAGAGCTTGGCATGGTGCCTACCATATGGTTCCTATGCAGTGAATATCATTTATACTGGAGAAAGTGGAAATATAAAGTGTGACACAAAGGGAAAGAATGGGGATAGTTTTTATTCCTAGTTGGTCTTTTGGGAAATAGTTGTTGGGAGTAGCTGGATGGGCCTGGAGACCTAAGGAGGGCATTCTGGAGTATTGGGTGGACAGAGACCTTGGTGCAGGGAATGGGGAAATGGAAGAGCAGTTTGGAGCAGAGAAGCTTTCAGTGTGTTTCACCTCCCAGGTTCCTCCTGCAGTTGACCTGCTTTTTGGGGTTTTTTTTTTTTTTTTTTTTGAGAGAAGCAGAAATGGGGTCAGGGCCCAACCCAGTAGCCTGCAGAGGGTAGGCCTGCAAATATTTCAAATATTTAGCCAAGAGTCATAGCATCTGAGAGCTAGAAGGAAACACAGAGGTTTGAGGCGGGCTTCTCATTTTTACAACTAAGTAGAAAACTACAAGCCAGAAGGCGGTGTCCCTTGCCCATCAAGATGATGCATCAGGTAGTAGTGGCGAAGGGAATGTGGGTCTGTCAACTTCCAACCCAGGGCCCTGCCCTGCCCCCCGCTTCCTCCAATACTTTGGCTGAACAATGAATGACTTACATGGGAATGTTTCGGAAGATGTGGTCATGTCTTCACTAGTCTTTGGTTCTGTCCAACCGTCTAGCTGCCTCCTACATGAGTCCACCTGGATGGCCACCGGGGTATTTGAAATACACATAGACAAAACTGAGCGTGTTACCTTCTCCTGAGTCTTCTGCTTCCCTCTTGTTTCTGCTTTCAGCAAAGGGTGCCACCATTTGTTATTGCATCATCCAGATTAGAAATCTGGGTGCGCTCCTTGACTCCTACTTCTCCCTCGCCCCCCAGTCACTACCAATGCCTGTCAGTCCCACCTCCTGCTCTCTCCATTTCACCCCCGTCTCCAGTACTGAGGCTCCAGTTCAGGATTTCATCACGTCCAGGCAGGCTCCTCATCAGTCTCACTACACTCAGACTCCAGTCCCCAGCAGCTCAAAGTGTTACCTGCAGGCTATTTGTAAAATACAAACCTGGTCAAATGTTGATTGAAGTCCTGTGCTTGGTGCTAAATGAATGATGATGAACAAGACAGATGGGGTCCAAGGGTTGACCAGGGCAAGGGTGATATGGACAAGTATATTCTAATTATAATATACCACAGTGAGGGTTGTGTCAGGGGAAGTGCAGAGTGAGATGCGAACCTCGGGGAAGGACAGCTCCTGAAGCTGGTGTGTGGAATGAGTTCATGTGAGTAGATGAATACTCTGAACCCTGTGAGATTTTAACATTTGCTTGTCTCCCTGTGTCTTGTGGGCTGCATGCACTGTCATTGAGAGTATGTGTGTATGCATGTGCATGTCTGTGCGTGTGTGTGCTTCTATTGGGATTGCATTTGGCTGTGAGTGACACACAACCAAAAGAGTGGTGCCTTCAACAAAATGGAAGTTTATTTTTCTCTGACCCAAGTGGTCCAGGATTGCTGGGGTGTCTTTTTGTGTGTGTGTGTTTCTTTCTTTTTTTTTTTTTTTTGAGATGGAGTCTCGCTCTGTCACCCAGGCTGGAGTGCAGTGGCGCGATCTCAGCTCACTGCAAGCTCCGCCTCGCAGGTTCACGCCATTCTCCTGCCTCAGCCTCCCGAGTAGCTGGGACTACAGGCACCCACCACCTCGCCCGGCTAATTTTTTGTATTTTTAGTAGAGACGGGGTTTCATTGTGTTAGCCAGGATGGTCTCCATCTCCTGACCTCGTGATTGCCTGCCTCGGCCTCCCAAAGTGCTGGGATTACAGATGTGAGCCACCGCGCCCGGCCGTGTGTTTCTTTTTTTGAGACAGGGACTTGCTGTGTCACCCAGGCTGGAGTGCAGCAGAGTAATCCAGCTCACTGCAGTCTCGAACTCCTGGGCTCAAGCCATCCTCCCGCCTCAGTCCCCGGGTACCTGCAACTACAGGTTCGCACCACCACACATGACTGATTTTCTTATTTTTGGCAGAGGTGGGGTCTTGCCATCTTGTTGGTTGTCTAGGCTGGTCTTGACTTCCTGGCCTCAAGTGATCCTCCCGCCTTGGCCTTCCAAAATGCTAGGACTACAAGCATGAGCCACTGCACCCAGCAGGTTGCAAATTCTTTGACACTTCTCTCATTGAGCAGTTGGTCAGTGAGAGACTTAGCCTCATTGAGCTATAAATAAAAGGTTCAGTAACTATAGAAGAAAAAGAACCTCATATTTAGGGGAAGGTTAGTAGTCTCTGTCACAGCGTGTGTGTGTGTGTGTGTGTAAGGTTTCTAGGTGTTCTCTGTCCCTTCTCCTTGAATGTTGGTGGACTTGTGACTGCTTTGACCCAAACAGTAGGTCTATTAGCTTAGGCAGAAGTGATGGCAAGTACCTTCTGAGGTTCAGTTGTAACAGGCCATGGAGCATCTACTTTGATCACTGAAAAACTTGCTGCCGGAGCCTGGGCTGCCATGTAAGAAAGTCCAACTCTCCTGCGAGCTGCAGAGGCCACATGTGGATGTTCCAATTCGCAGTTCTGGCTGAGCTTTCCAGCTGCCCCTGACAGCATGCCAGACGTGAGCGAGGCCGTCATGGACCCTCCAAGCCAACCCGTGTACCAGCTGAACTCCACCGAGTGACCTCAGTCAATGGCACAAGGAGTAAAAAAGTTATCCACCCGAGCCTTGCCTGGAAGATGCACTTACCAACACAATGTTTATCCTTGTTGACCAGGGAGTAGTCACATGGCCACACCTAGCTGAAAAGAATCCTGGAAAAAATAAAGTCTTTATTCTGGGTGGACATTGCTCAGCTATAAATAAAAGTCCAATTACTACAGAAGAAGAGGAATCTCATGTTAGAGGAAGGTTGGTTCTGTCACAGCATGTGTGTGTGTGTGTGTGTGTGTGTGTAATGTAAAGCTTCTATGTGTTTAGCACTGGAAAGTCATTCAATATTTGTTGGTTCTGTTACACAAATGAGGACCAGAGAGGTAGAGTGAGCTACCCAAAGTCACACAGGAAGTGATAGTGCCCTGGGCCTCTAATAGCAGCTCAGAAGCAGCCAGGCAGTAGACAGACTAGGAATTTGCAGCTTCTAGTCCCAGGCCTGCCCCGTTACCTCCCAGGACTATACTACTGGCACCTGTTCCACCTGGCACCCACTTCCTTATACCCACACTCACTTCTGGGTGGATGAGGGGACTCTGGATTAGGGCAGTACTTTCCTGGCATCTTCCAGAAAAAAGGGAAGACAGGGAGGAGGTGGCTCCAGCCTAGAACCCTGGGCAACACTTCTGAGTGTGGCCTGGGAAGCCATTGACAAGTGGGCCAACCTGGTTGAAGGACCTACAGTTGGATCTTTTGATCCTTGGAAGGAAGATGGCTAGGTAAGACATCAGTCTTACCTAAGGGATGACTATGTAGGTGGCCATGAGAAGATGACTTATGTCTTACCTAGTCATCTTCCTGCTTCTGCATGGCGAAACCAGTTCACGCCAACATTTCATCACATCCTCATCCAGGGAGGCACCTGTCCCATCTGACTTGCTCATGGACAGCAGTTCCCGATGCTGGTGACTGGGCAGCCTGAGGGACACTGGTGAGTCTTTGTGGTGCATCTGAACGGTGTGGCTTGGTGATTGGATGACCTCATGCAAGATGATTTTGCCCTCTGAGGATCAGCTTCCTCTTAAAATGAGGATCATAAGTGCCTTGTAGGATTTTTATGACCATTAAATGAAATAATATTGGCTGGGCGTGGTGGCTCATGCCTGTAATTCTGGCACTTCGGGAGGAGGCCAAGGTGGGCAGATCACCTGTGAGCCGAGATTGTGCCACTGGACTCCAGCCTGAGAGACAGAGCAAGACTCTGTCTAAAAAATAAAAATAAAAATAAAAATAAATAAATAAATAAATAAATGATAAGGTAAAGCACTTATCACAGTGCCTGGCCATAACAAGCACCTAACACATATTAGCCATTATTATTATTATTACCGCTATTAAGTCCTACCAGGCTACAATATCTCTGGCTCTAAGAAAAAGGAAATTGGAAGAAATAATAATAAAAATAAGTTCAGATATAGTTTTTGATTATTATTATTATTATTATTAGAGACAGAGTCTCACTCTGGAGTGAGGCTGGAGTGCAGTAGAGTAATCTTGGCTCACTGTAGCCTCAACCTTCTGGGCTCAAGTGATTCTCCCGCCTCAGTCTCCCGAGTAGCTGGGACCACAGGAGCACATCACCATGTCTAGCTACTTTTTTTTACTTTTTGTGGAGACAAGATCTCATTTTGTTGGCCTTGAATTCCTGAGCTCATGTGATCCTTCCACCTTGGCCCCACAAAATGCTAGGATTACTGGAGTGAGCCGCTGTGCCCGAACTTGATGTGATATTTTGCAGACTTTACCCATTTTTTCCTTACTGGCATTTTAACACTTCATGGCCACCACTGGCCCCTTTTCTAGGAGCTGGGCTGTCCTGTGCTCATTGCCTCAGAAGATGATGCTGCAGAAATAAAGTTGCTTCCTGGCCTAGTTCCTAGCCATAGGGGAATGGAGAGGTTTCTGAACATAGGCCGCGTATTTGAAGGAAATACCTTAAGTGAAAGCTGGGTGGGGTAGGTTTAAGGGGAGTGGGCTTCCCTTTAGAAACTAAAGAAGCTTCCTCCAGGCTGGTGGCAGAGGAAAAGGGATGACTATGTAGGTGGCCTTGAGTTCCAGCAAGAAGAACACTACTGTGTATTTGGGGCCACAGCCTAGGCAAGCAGAAAGAGAATGGCCCCATAGTGAGGCTGGGCAAATGGGAACTTGGCCCCCTGGAATCCTGGAACATCAAGGCTGGCAGGAATGTAGTAAAAAAAGCCACCAGAAGGCAGGCGTGGTGGCACAGATCTGTAGTCCCAACTACTCAGGAGACTGAGACGGGAGGATGGCTTTAGCCCAGGAGTTCAAGGCTACAGTGAGCTGCAATCATGGTACTGCACTCCAGCCTGGGTGACAGAGCGAGACACTGTCTCTAAAACGAAAAACAGAAAAACGCTCATGTGTGAGCCAATGACTAGCTGAACAGTGGATGACACAATACTAATGAGCGGCAGATGACACAGAGGCAGAGTGCTTCCACCCCTGCCTTGGGACACTTTGAAAAATTATGGCTTCTGATGCAGAAGGAGGGGGAAACTAAAACTGACTGGGATTAAACTGAGTTATACAAAAGTTAATACCTATTTCCTATACCCTGCCGTTGAGGGTGGAGTCGTTCCTGCTACACTTGTGTCAAGTACTGTATAATTTATGATGTGAAGCCATGGAGTTTGAATCAACCAGATCTGAGTTTGAATCTCAGCTGTGTGACCCAAGGTAAGTTACCTGACCTCTCTGTTCCTCAGTTTCCTCTGCTACAATGTGGGGATCCTAATATCAATCTCATAGAGTTGGAAGGAGGATTTGAATAAGGAAAGGGATGTAAATTTTTATGTGTTTAGCACTGGAAAGCCACTCAATATTTGTTGGTTCTCTTACACAGATGAAGACGGGAGATGTAGAGTAAGTTGCCCAAAGTCACACAGGAAGCCATAGAACCCTAGGCCCTTGGTTTCAGGGTTGGATGCTGAGAGAGGTCAGAAAGACCAGAGAAGCTGGCCAGGCTTTCTGGAGAAGGGGACCCTCTCTTGGGAAGGTGCCCCTAAACGTCACTCCCAAGCTTCCCTGCCCCTTCCACCAAAATGGGAGAAAAGGACTTCATGAGGAAGAGTTGCTTTGGGGAGGGATAAGCCACAGCTCCTGATTCACTCCTGCCAGTGTAGACCAAGATCTCTTGGGGGCCAGGTGGTTTCCAAGCCATGCCTCATCTGTTCTTCCACACGGGTGACCACACAGGACCCTCAGGGCATTCACACCTGTGGAGCAAATTTAACAAATCTGGCAAGCCATGGGCACCGCTAGGTCCTGAGTGCTGGCAGTGGGGGGATTCTCGTGGCTTCTGTTGTGCCGAGCGGGCAGGATTTTCAGCACGAGGGATGCCCATTGTATCTCCCAGCTTTTGTCCCAGCGTTTTCTGAGTTTTCCTCCTGCAGGGCCCCCAAGGCCTGGGGATAAACAGCCCACACTCTGTGCATTCGCTGGTCTTTGGTACCCCTAAGCAGGCAGCAGATTTATTTGGACCTCCAACTCTCAGAGACAACGATTCCCTCTCAGGTAAGAGGATGGTGGGCCTTGCTCTGGGGGTTTCCAGAAGGCAGAACCATATTCAGAGGGACTTAGGATAGACTGAAGGGGCATCTTGCTGATGGGGAGGAGAGTGAGGCTCTGGAGCAGGTTTTGTCTGTGGGTTTGGTTCAATTTTTTCTCTTTTTTTTTTTGTCTTCTGGGATCATGAAATGTACAGGCCTTTCATGCCTTACCATCTCTCCTTTGGAGGCGGCAGAGTACAAAGGGTACAGGCTTTGGAGGCAGCAGACCTAGATTGAAATCCAGCTCTGACATTCAGTTTTCTCCTCCGTAAATGGGAAAAACTATATATAATTATATATATACAATAACTATATATATCCTTATTATCAATTCCATATAGCCATTCATTCAAAATGCTTTCATTGATTTTTGAGGAATACTTGTACCAGTAACCAGCCTAAGGTTATGAATGATAAACAACTGTAGTTTTGACGTGAATGTTGGTTGATACTCTCATTTAAGTTAATGAGTAAGATGAAGGTGAAACAATGAAGATTTTTGTCCTGAACTTCATTCCTTATTCAATGACAGGAACAACCTCTTTGGTGAATCAGATAGTAGTTTACAAATACTGGAAGAATATTTCCTTGAATTCTTGTGCTATTCATAATGCAATGGCTACAGACAAGCCACACTATTAAGTTTACTCTACATAATTAACAATTTCTCGATCAGTTTTTTTGTCTGTTTGTTTGTTTTGTTTTGTTTTGTTTTTTGAGATGGAGTTTCGCTCTTGTTGCCCAGGCTGGAGTGCAATGGTGCCATCTCAGCTCACCACAACCTCTGTCTCCTGGGTTCAAGCGATTCTCCTTCCACAGCCTCCCGAGTAGCTGGGATTACAGGCATGCGCCACCACGTCCAGCTAATTTTGTATTTTTAGTAGAGACGGGGTTTCTCCGTGTTGGTCAGGCTGATCTCGAGCTCCCGACCTCAGGTGATCTGCCCACCTCGGCCTCCCAAAGTGCTGAGATGACAGACGTGAGCCACTGCGCCCGGCCTCCATCAATATTTTAAGTCTCAACAATCAACGAAACAATAGATCAAGCCCTGTTTTGCAGTTTTGCTGATTTCCATCCTCTTACCATGGCCAAGTTCATGCTACCACTGTGACATCACTGAGCACGGAGTTGGGAGGAGATTTACAGCAGCGCACCACAGTATTGCACTTCCACCATACAGATGTAATAGACATTAATAATCTCAAGAACATAGATAACAGGAAAATGTGGTAAAATAATTAGGAAGTTATGAGTTTTGTTTTGAAGATAAAGTATCTAATTGTTAAGTTTATATAATTTTTTTTTTTATAATGACTGTACTTAACCGACTCTGAAAATTTGACAGTCAGCTCTTGTGAAATGGCGCAAGCTGGCTGCAGCTCGCCAGTGCTCAGGAGATAAAGTGGGTCTTGTAGATGGGAGAAGTTGGCTGGGTGGCTAAGGGAAATTGGGCAGCACCCCCTTTTCCTAAATGGTAAGCCACTAACCTGGTTCCAAAAGCTATTGCCCATCATGTGTAGGGTTGTCAGATTATCCAATTTTCTTTCCCAGAAATCTGGGTTTTTATGTGATTCTCTTGATTTAAGACAATTGGCAACAAGTGAAGACATTTTTGCAAAGGTAGTGCAAGCCAAACAAAACCTGTTTGTGTGCAGAATGTAGCCTGTGGGTCCCCCTCTGCCTTCACATATGCCTCGTGAGCTCTCCTATTAGGGACCCAGTGAGCAGGGCCAGGACTAGAGTGAGGGGAGTGAGGCACTCACCTCAGTCATAGTACTTAATGGGATTCAAAAGACTCAGTAATCAAAATAAATAACATTTTAATGCCATATTAAAAAATTTTTAGGGGTGGGGTCTTGCTGTGTTGCCCCGGCTGGATTCGAATTTCTAGGCTCACACAATCCTCCCACCTCAGCCTCCCGAGTAGCTGACACCATGGGTGCACCCCACTGTGCCTGGCCAATGCCATATTTTTTAGCAATCAAATTAATGCAGAAAAATCCATATTGAACAAAACAATATTTTCAATAAAGATAATCGGTAGCAGTATCATGCCAGGGCACACTGGAGCCTGAGGCAAAAGGAAAAATCCATAATACTGATTTGGGACTGGGGAGCTTAATGTGCACTTGTTAATGGAGCTTAATGGCACCATCAGTGCCGTTCTCCGGCCCAGTGTTCTAGGGCTTTGGGGAGGGCAGGGATATTTAAGATTTGAAGCTGGGAAACTTCCTTCCAGGCCTTGGCTCTTCTTGAAGGCTTCTGTTTTCCATGTGGCTCCTAGGAAGGCCCAGAGAATGCTTGCTCAGCAACCACCCCAACCCCAGATCTGAGTTTAGAGGAGGAGCGGAATCCATCCACAGTGGAGCTGATTTGCATGACAGGGCTTGTCATTGCTGAGGATCTGGGGAGTCACCACTCCCCAGGTCCACACTGCAAGGTCCTTGCTGTGTGACTTTGCGCAGCTGACTGGAGCTTCACAATTTCCTAGGATGTGGGGCCTATGTTATTCTCCCTGACTTCCGGCCAGTCACAACATCTTGTTTACCCCTTGTGGAGTTTGACTTTGCATTTTTTTTTTCTTTTTTCTTTTCTTTTCTTTTTTTTAAATTTTACTTTAAGTTCTGGAATACATGTGCAGAACATGCAGGTTTGTTACATAGGTGTACACGTGCCATGGTGGTTTACTGCTCCTACCAGCCCGTCATCTAGGTTTTATTTTTATTTTTATTTTTTTGAGAGAGAGTCTCGCTCTGTCGCCCAGGCTGGAGTGCAGTGGCGCCATCTCGGCTCACCGCAAGCTCCGCCTCCCAGGTTCACGCCATTCTCCTGCCTCAGTCTCCTGAGTAGCTGGAACTACAGGTGCCCGCCACCACGCCCGGCTAATTTTTTTTTATTTTTAGTAGAGACAGGGTTTCACTGTGTTAGCCAGGATGGTCTCAATCTCCCGACCTCATGATCCACCCGCCTCGGCCTCCCAAAGTGCTAGATTTATAGGCGTGAACCACCGCGTCCGGCCGTCAACTAGGTTTTAAGCCCCGCATGCATTAGGTATTTGTCCTAATGCTCTCCCTCCCCTTGCCCCCCACCCTGCGACAGGCCCCGGTGTGTGATGTTCCCCTCCCTGTGTTCATGTGTTCTCATTGTTCAACTCCTTCTTATGAGTGAAAACATGCAGTCTTTGGTTTTCTGTTCCTGAGTTAGTTTGCTGAGAATAATGGCTTCCAGCTTCATCCCTGTCCTTGCCAAGGACATGAACTCATTCCTTTTTTTTTTTTTTTTTTTTGAGATGGAGTCTTGCTCTGTCACCCAGGCTGTAGTGCAATGGCGCCATCTCGGCTCACTGCAACTGCCATCTCCCAGGTTCAAGTGATTCTCCTGCCTCAGCTTCCCAAATAGCTGGGATTACAGGTGTGCACCACCACGCCCAGCTAATTTTTGTACTTTTAGTAGAGATGGAGTTTCACCATATTGGCCAGGTTGGTCTTGAACTCCTGGCCTCAAGTGATTCCCCGGCCTTGGCTTCCCAAAGTGCTGGGATTACAGGCATACGCCACCGTGCCTGGCCGAGTTTTACATTTTACATTCTAGAATATAAAGGTCAATTCTTTACTCCCCGGTTTCCAAGCAGAAAAACACTTTGCTTAGCATAGATCAGTGGTACTCAAGTAAGGGTGGGGTGAATTTTGTCCGTCAGAAGACATTTGACAATAAAGGCATTTTTGGTTGTTGTGGCTGGGAGCAGGGGTGCTAATAGCATCTACTGAGTAGAGGCCAGGAATGCTGCTAACCATCCTACCCTGCCCAGGGCAGTTCCCTACACTGTAGAATTATCTAGTTCAAAATGTCAATATGCTGAGGTTAAAGCTGAAGTTAGGAAACCCTGGCCTATAAAGATAGATCCCTACCCCATTTTCAAAGTTCACCTGGGAGACAATATTCTCTTCCATTGCCTTAAAGCTCTGGCAACCAGAAACTTCTAACTCATTCACTCCTATTGTTATTTTATAACTTTTTTCTCTTCTAATTTCAAGGGCAATAGAAAATAAGTTCCTCAATCCCCACTGTCTTCTTGGGCTAACTGGCATTTCTCCCTTGCTATTCTATGCTTTATCGATTTCTTTCTTTTCCACTCTTCTCCCATCAGGGCTCAAATCAAGAGAAGCAGGGGCTCAGCTCTGGCTTTTTGGGTTTGAGAAGGAGCCCCCGCCTCTGCTCTGTGGAGAGGCAGGCCAGGGTGACAGGAGCTGATAAGGATGAGCAGGGAGCTCACCAGATGATTAATAAATATTTGAACCATGGGAGGCAGGTCGTTTCCTTTTGCCACCCACTCCTGGATGTCTTTGCTTGGCCAGAAAAGAAGGCCAGGTGTGGTGGTTCATGCCTGTGGGAGGCTGTGGCAAATGGATTGCCTGATCCCAGGAGCTCCAGACCAGCCTGGGCAACCTGATGAAACCCCTTCTTCATAAAACACACACACACACACACACACACACACACAAACACAAAAATTAGCTGGGTGTGGTGGCACACACCTGTGGTCCCAGCTACTTGGGAGGTTGAGGTGGGTGGACCACCTGAGTCCAGGGAGGTTGAGGCTGCAGTGAGCTGTGATCGCACATCGCACTACTGCACTCCAGCCTGGGCAACAGAGTGAGATCCTATCTCAAAAAAAAAAAAAAAAAAAGTGGGCGGGGGAGGAAAGAAAATGCCCAGAGACCTCCATCTCCCAAGTGCCTACTGCCTGACCAAGGAGGCATACATAAACTTCCAGCCCTGCAGGAACTTCTGCTTCCTTAATGGTGGTGGTGAGCAGTTTAAACACTCAGACTGGGGGTTTCTAGTATTTTCTTCCTGAAGAGTGAAGAGAAGGGGTTTGGGGCAGCAGGAGAGGAGCTGCTAAGAGCAATAATAATAGCTTCTATTTATGACCAAGCACCCCTACCAGGTGTCCCGTACCGAGGAAGGTCCTGCCCACCCCCCACCATTTGGTTATATACGTTTTTTGGTGTTTTTTTTTTTTTTTTTTTTTTGAGACAGAGTCTCGCTCTATTGCCCAGGCTGGAGTGCAGTGGTGTGATCTTGGCTTACTGCAACCTCCGCCTCCTGGGTTCAAGTGATTCTCATGCTTCAGCATCCCAAGTAGCTGAGATTACAGACACGCACCACCTGCCCAGCTAATTTTTATATTTTTAGTAGAGATGAGGGTTCACCATGTTGGCCAGGCTGGTCTTGAACTCCTGACCTCAAGTGATCCACCCACCTCGGCCTCCCAAAGTGCTGGGATTACAGGCATGAGACACCACACCAAGCCATTTTGTTTTTTTCACAGGAGAGTCACTCTGTCCCCCAGGCTGGAGCTCAATGGCGTGATCTTGGCTCACAGCAACCTCCACCTCCAAGATTCAAGCGATTCTTGTGCCTCAGCCTCCCGGGTAGCTGGGACTACAGTCGTGCGCCACCACGCCCGGCTAATTTTTGCATTTTTAGTAGAGACAGCATTTCACCATGTTGACCAGGCTAGTCTGGAACTCCTGACCTCAAGTGATCTGCCCACCTCGGCCTCCCAAAGTGCTGGGATTACAGTCGTGAGCCACTGTGCCCGGCCGATTATATACATTTTTTGTAGTAAAATATACATATAAAATTTACCATTCTGGCCAGGTGCGGTGGCTACTCGGGAGGCTGAGGCAGGAGAATCACTTGAATCCAGGAGACAGAGGTTGCAGTAAGCTGAGATCACACCACTGCACTCCAGCCTGGGCAACAAAGCGAGACTCCATCTCAATAAATAAATAAATAAATAAATAAATAAAGTAAAATAAAAATTTACCATTCTAGCCATTTTTTGCTGTATACTTCATCAGCATTAAGTAGCTCCACAGTGTGGCACAGCTGTTACCACTCTCCACACCCAGCACTTTCTCATCATCCCAAACAAACTCTGCACCCATTAAATAATAACTCCCCATTCCCCCTCTCCTAGCCCCTGGGAACCTCTGTTCTACTTCCTGCCTCTATGAATTTGGGGCAGAGTTTTTGGTAATACATTATCTCTCATTGTCAATATGTCTTTGTCATTCTATGTTAAAAATCTCTACTTCACAGATGGGAAAACAGGCCCAGAGGAGTTGAGTAATTGGCCCCACAGTCACACAAATAGCAAGTGGCAGAACCAGGATTTGAACCCAGGTGTGTCTGGCTCCAAAGGCCAGAGAAAGAAGGGGCAAGGAGGGAGAATGGAGGAGCTGCCTGAAGCGAGGTACGCGTGAGGAATGGAGGAGGCTTGCGTTTTCTTTCTTTGCCTTCCGCTGACAGCTCGCTCAGGAACGCTGACCAGGTGTGCCTCTCTCTCACTGACTTACCTAATTCAGGCCTGAAGCTTTGAATGAGAACAGGTGGGTTTCTTTCCTGCCTGGTGCCTCTGTTTCCCCAATTTTATCTAACATCCTTCCTAGCTATGGTAAGGAGGAGCCAGCAGTGGGGGAAATTTGAACTCTGCGCTCTGAGTAAAATCTGGCAGAGCTTCCTCCGGAACCTCCCTCCTCTCAGGCCTTTCTGTTCCTGGACAAGTTGACCAGTGTGTGAGTCTATCTGAGCAGCTCCCTTGTGCTGGCTGCTCTGTAGGGCACAACAACAAGATAAGGCCTGATAGCAGGGAATGAGGCCAGCCAGAATGTGCACAGGGATCCTGCGTAGCAGTGAGCATAAGGAATTCAGGGATGCAGGCATTTGGTGTGGGCTGGAATAGTCAGGGGAGAATTCCTCCAGGAAGTGGGTCTCAAGGGGTGGGTAGGGTTGGGATGAAAGAAAAAGCAAAGAGGGTTCTTGGATGTGGGAATAATTCAGAAGTCTTGAAGAGTACACCTCTCTCTGGAGCTCTGGGAACCCCAATGATGGAGGAATTCTATCATCTACCCATTCATTCTTTCACTCATTCGTTTAATAAACATATATTAAACACCTATTTCATATTTAGAGTGGTGATGGCCGGGTGCGGTGGCTCACACCTATAATCTGCACTTTGGGAGGTTGAGGCGGGTGGATCACTTGAGCCCAGGAGTTTGAGACCAGTCTGGGCAACATGATGAAACCTCATCTCTACAAAAAATACACAAATTAGGCGGGCATTGTGATGCACGCCTGTAGTTCCAGCTACTTGGGAGGCTGAGGTGGGAGGATCACTTGAGCCTGTGAGGCAGAGGTTGTGGTGAGTCCAGATTGTGCCACTGCATTCTAGCCTAAGTAACAGAGTGAGACCTATCTCAAAAAAAAAAAAATAATAACAGTAGTGACAAATATGATACAGTTTCTGTCATTGAATGATTCACAGTCAAGTAATGGAGATAATTCTTATGTTTTAAATGAAATTTGTGTATAAATGGAAATTACAGACATTATGTTCAGCAGACAATGCACTAAGCAGGAGACCACCATAGGAATGGTCAGTCCTTTCTGGGATGGGATCAGGAATCTTCCTTGGAGAAAGTACTGCTTGAACTGAATGTTGGGAGGTAAGTAAGAATTGACTGGAAGGACAGTGGGGCTGGACAGGCAGAGGAAGAGTGTGAGTGACTGCTCAGGAGCATAAAGTTGCCTGCAGGTGTGTAGGGCTTCCAGGAGTTCTGAGAGCTGGAGGGTGAGGAGGGCACAGATGGGGCTGGAGGTGTAGGCAGAGGCTAGATTACAGAGGGTCTTACATGCCATCTTGGGGAGTTAGGCTTTATCCTGAGGACAATGGAAGCCATTGCAGAGTTATTTATTTATTTACTTATTTTTTCTGAGACAGGGTCTCATTCTGTCACCAAGGCTGGAGTGCAGTGGCACTATCTTGGCTCACTGCAACCTCCACCTCCCAGGCTCAAGTGATCCTCCCACCTCAGCCTTCCAAGTAGCTGGGATTACAGGCATGCACCACCACACCCAGCTAATTTTTGTATTTTTTGTAGAGACGGGGCTTCACTATGTTGCCCAGACTGGTCTCAGCTTCTGAGATCAAGTGATACACCCACCTTGGCCTTCCAAAGAGTTGGAATTACAGGCGTGAGCCTCTGCACGCAGCTGAGAGTTTTAAGGAGGGAGACAAAATGACCAGATAACCAGATATGCATTTTAGGAATGCAGCCATTTAGCCAGGTGTGGTGGCACATGCCTGTAGTCCCAGCTACTCAGGAGGCTGAGGCAGGAGAATCGCTTGAACCTGGGAGGTGGAGGTTACAGTGAGCTGAGATCACGCCACTGCTCTCCAGCCTGGGCAACAGAGCAAGACTCCATCTCAAAAAAAAAAAAGAAAGAAAGAAAGAAAGAAAGAAAGAAAGAAAGAAAGAAAACTATAGGAATGCAACCATTGAGGGTAGATCAAAGGGACAAAACTGGAGGCAGAGCAAGTTACTAGGAGGTTAGCGTAATAATGCCAGCAAGAGAAAGGGGAAGGTCTGGACTAAGTCTATGCCATGGACTGATGAGAAGCCAGTGGGTGCAAGAGATATTAAGGAAGTAGTACTGTGGGGACTTGGTTACCAATTAGATGAGGAGAAGCGAGAGGGAGAAATGACGGATAGTGATCAGGATTTGAGCAACTTGGATGACGGTGCTATTCACCAAGACAGCAAGAGGAGTAGGTTTGGAGGAGAGATAATAATACTTAGTATTATCTTACCATGGGCCAAGCACTTTTCTAAGTCCTTTACGTATATTAACTCAAGTAACCCATACAACTCTATGAGGTAAATCCCCTTAAAATCTCCATTACACAGAAGAAGAAACAGAAACATAGACAGGTTAAGCAACTTGCTCAAGGTTACACAGCTCTGGGTGTCCAAGTCCAAGTTCATAGCCACTATAACACTCCTTTCCAGGAGAGGGAGGTTTTTTTGTTTGTCTGTTTTGAGACAGAGTCTCACTCTGTCGCCCAGGCTGGAGTGAAGTGGCACGATCTTGGCTCACTGCAACCTCTGCCTCCCGGGTTCAAGCGATTCTCCTGCCCCAGCCTCCTGAGTGGCTGGGATTACAGGCACCTGCCACCACACCCAGCTAGTTTTTGTATTTTTAGTAGAGCTGGGGTTTCACCATGTTGGCCAGACTGGTCTCAAAAACTCCTGACCTCAGACGATCTGCCTGCCTCAGCCTCCCAAAGTGCTGGAATTACAGGCGTGAGCCACCACACCCGGCCCAGGAGAGTACGTTTAATGTGAGTTGGAGATGCCTGTGGCCATCCTAGCAGACTGCATCCTCCAGGACCAGTAAGAGGCTTGAAGTATCTTGAGGAACATTGATGTCTACAGAGTGGAGAGAAGAACAGCACATTGACTCAAACGGAGCAGCCAGGGAGATAAGAGTCAAGAGAACTTGGCTTCCTGAAAGTTAAGGAGGAAGAGGGAGGGGTCTCAGTAGGATCTGCAGGATTCTGTTTAGGAGGGAGTTAGGGAAGGCAATCAGTTACAGGGAAAGCTGGGGTCTGGTCTTTACCCTAAGGTTGTATAGTAAGCATGCTACGTACTGCTGTGTAGTAAGCAGGCTACATACTGTGTCAGCTGGGTGCAGCGGCTCACAACCGTAATCCCAGGACTTTGGGAGGCTGAGGTGGGAGGATTGCTTGAGGCCAGGAGTTCGAGACCAGCCTGGGTGAGATGAGAAGACTCCCCCATGCCTCTACAAAAAATATATGTATATACACACACACGTACATATTTTTTGAGATGGAGTCTCACTCTGTCGCTCAGGCTGGAGTACAGTGGCATGATGATCTTGGCTCACTGCAGCCTCTGCTTACTGGGTTCAAGTGATTCTCCTGCCTCAGCCTCCCAAGTAGCTGGGATTACAGGCACGTGCCACCACACCTGGCTAATTTTTGTATTTTTAGTAGAATCGGGAGTTGGGGTTTTGCTATGTTTGCCAGGCTGGTCTCGAATTCCAAGTTATCTGCATACCTCAGCCTCCCAAAGTGCTGGGGTTATAGGCATGAGCCACAGTGCCCAGCAAAAAAAAAATTTTTTTAATTACCTGGGCATGTGGGACATACCTATACTCCTAGCTACTCAGGAGGCTGAGGCGGGAGGATCACTTGAGCCCAGGAGTTTGAGGTTACAGTGAACTATGTTCATGTTACTGCATCCAGCCTGGGTGACAGAGTAGGACCTTGTTGCTAAACAAATACAATAAGTAAATTAACTACATGTTTATCTGAGAGGCAGAAGGGAGAGTGTTGACAGAAATAATAGGTGTAAATGCCCCACAAGCTATACACTTGGGAATTTTTTCAGTAATTCTCAGGGTCAGAAGCTGCAGAAATGTAAAGTAAAATGAGATTGTTGCAATATGAGGCCTTAAGGAGAATCCAGTGGACAGAGACAGGAGGATATAAGGCCTGTCTCTTTCAAACCCTGCCACAGTAGTCAAAAAACATGTTACCCTGGACTTGGGAAGAAACACAATCTAGGTCATGAATTTCCACCGTGGCATCTTGGGAGAAATATGCCTGGTACTCTGTCGAGCTGAAGAGAATGCGAGGACAGTTGAGAGGCCCGAAAGCCTGTTGAGTTGGGAAGAGTTCAGTGGAAGCCTAACTGTAATAGAAGTATGCAGCCTGTCTTGGTGAATGTTGGGCTGCGTTGGGCTCCTTCTGGGAGTCACTGCTTCCATCTTTTCTTCGGCAGTGTCCTTTTCTCTGCCAGCTTGTTCTTCCCATCCTTGTCAGGCAGCGAGTGGCAAGCCTGGGCGTCAGGCACAGATGGAGCTGGAGCTCTTGCTGTGGGCCAGAAATAGCTTTGCAAATATCTGGCTGTGGGGGCATTATGTTTTCGTCCCCTTCCCTCCCTGTCCCCTCACTTCAATTTCTTGTGATTTCTGTGTCCACAGATGAGTGACTGGTCATTCCTGGGCTGGCTCCTGACCCGAGTGCAGAACGATTCCACTGTGGTTGGCAAGGTATGGCTCACTGTCCTGGTCTTGCACATCCTGCCTGTCGTCCGACAAATGCTGTCTGTAGAATGAGCACTGCAAGTTCATCCTGCAATACCCTGCAGCCTGGTTGCACCAATGACCGCTTCTCCCACTTCCGCTGGGGCTTTCCAGATTGCGCTGGTGGCCGCACCCTCCATCTTCTTGGTTGTCTGTGTGCTGCACTAGATGGTGAGGGGGAGACAGTGGGTGTGGAGAGGGGGTACCTGCTGGAAACCGTGCAAGAGCTGGCAGCTGGAGGGGCTCTCCCTGGACCCAGGTTGGGGCCCCTTGGGACTTCTTACTTCCTAGAGGGGCAGCTCTTAGTAGGAGAGGAGGTTTTTCCACAAATGCCTTGGGGCTGCCGCCTGGTACCGCAGCCTGTAGTCATACAGGGTTCTGGCCGTCTTCACTGCCCACGTGGTGCTGCGGGCCTGCATGGAGCTGGCCTTCCTGGTGGGGTCTACCCTCTGGGTATGATGTGCCATAGTTGCTTCACTGCTACTCCTCCCCTGTCCCTCCAGTCCTGACTGCTTTGTGTCCAGGGCCATGAGGAAGAAAATCTTCCTGAACTTTCTGTGCAGGTGGGGTTGGGCTGCTTCCTCCCAAACCTGGTGGAGTTGTGCTACCTGGGCTGGGTCTTCCCTTGCCAGGCACGCTCTGTGGCCTGCACCAGCTAGTGCTACTTCTGCTCCACTGTGATGAGGAAGGATTGTGCTCCAGGTGCCCTCCTGTTGGTGAGTGCCCGGGCAGTGCAGGCCCCAGCACCGCACGTCCCAGGCTCACTGCCTGGTGGTGAGAAGCAGCTGGCTTAGGGTAGCAGCAGAGACCTGACACTCCCCCGCAACAATGCCACCCAGCAAAAAAATCCTGCCATCCTACTTGGTCTTTGAGGGTGGGGAATGTGGAGTGGGAGAGGGAAACCCTGCTTCTCCCTAAAGACGTTCCTCAACAAACACAGTTTAGTGAAGTGGTGAAGAGTGAGGCCTCTGGAACCCAGATTCAAGTCCCAGCTCTGCCATTTACCAGCTGTGTAACCTTGGACAAGTTGCTTAACTTCTCTCTACCCCAGCTTCTCTACCTGAAAAATGGAAATCATAATAGATCCTACCTCATAGGAATGCTGTGAGGGTGAAATGAGTTTATACATGTAAAGTGCTTACAGATAATAGCTGGTAACAAACATTAGCCATTGTATTAACCTCAGCTGCCTACAGCATTGCTTTTGCCTTGCCTAGCTTCCTGGGCCACCCACAATCGTGGAATCAGTTGTCAATTCCTCCCTCAGTTGCTCTTACGGCTGTTGGAAGCCAAGTCCACACACATTCTTCCTTGCAAGTCTCTCCTACACCTGTCCCCTCCGTTGGGTCTCCAAGTCATCTTCCTTGTTCAAGTTTGTATCCTCGCCGCCCTGCACTGCTGTTGCTGAACCTGCCTAGCACCTCTCTGCCTGCACTGCCCTTCCCTCCATTCCAAAGTACACCTGCCTCGCTGTGGAATCTCCTTGAATTAATCACTTAAAGCTCCTGTGCCTGGAAACCAGCATCTTCCATGCGCTAGTCCGGACCTCCTTTTCTCGCCTGATCACCTACTTTTTCCAAAGAAGCCCTCCATTCTAACCATACCAGAAGCTGTGCCCGGGGCCTTCACAGGCTCCCTCCCCTACCTCTCACCCTTTGCTTGTGTTCTCTCCCGGGGACCTCTGACTTGGGAGGCTTCAGGACTCAGTTCAAATCCTGCCCTGCCACTCGGTGGTTGTGTGAGCTTGCGCAGGCTACTTGGTCCTCTGGCGATCAGTCGCCTGCTGTGTCAAAAGAGACTAATTATACTTTCTTCACAGTGTCATTGTGAGGATTAAACAAGATACTCTAAGTAAATTGCAAGGCACACAATGTTCATCGAGTAGTAGATGCCATGATTATCACCTACATTCAACTATTATTGCTCAGATACTACCTTTTTCTGTGCAACGTTCCTTGACCACTCCTCTGATCTTTTTTCCTCAGAGCCTCCAAGGCAATTTCACTTAACAATTAGTCACTCAGTATTTTGTGACTTCCCCTTTACTGTGGTCTTCAGGAGTTATTTAAATCCCATCCTGCTGTATAAATGTGCACATGTCTCTCGTTGGTCTTTCATCTCAGTTGCAAGGAGGGGTGGTGATGATGTGATTTGCAGGAAGAGGACACACGCTTCTGCTCCCAGCTTAGCACTTTGCATGGAATAGGAGCTCAACTCATGTATGCCAATGTAATTAATTTTGAAATCTTTAGGCTACAATTAGAACTGAGTCCAAACTGAGCTGTACTTGAGGCATGTCAGAAAAGCAGAGTGACAGACCTTCCTCCACTGTCTTCCACAACTTGGGCCGATTTCTAACAATCCTTTAACAACCAAAAAAGTTCTTTGCAGGGTCTAATTTGAGTCCTGCTTGCTGCAATTGAAGCTGCTTTTCAGACTCATATTATTGATGTCTAGGTCCTAAAAAGTGTGTGGGGGGGGGAAGGGGGCAGGCGCAGTGGCTCACACCTGTAATCCCAGCACTTTGGGAGGCCAAGATGGGCAGATGGCCTGAGGTCAGGAGTTTCAGACCAGCCTGGCCAACATGGTGAAACCCCGTCTCTACTAAAAATAAAAAAATTAGCCAGGCATGGTGGCACACGCCTGTAGTTCTTGCTACTCAGGAGGCTGAGGCAGGAGAATCACTTGAACCCAGGAGGCGGAAGTTGCAGTGAGCCAAGATCATGCCACTGAACTCCAGCTTGGGAGACAGAGCAAGACTCTGTCTTAAAAAAAAAAAAAAGTGAGGGGGACAATATCTAGGATAATTGGAGATGTAAACCTCCTGTGACCCAGCAATTCTATTCCTAAATATATGCACCAGAAGATATCTTGCACAGTTAGCACCTGAAGATATGTCTTAAAATGTTCATAGCAGCATTGTTTTGTAATAACAAAAACCAGAAATAACCATGAATATTTATCAACAGAAGAATAGATAGATTGCATTATATTCACATCATGGAATATTATACAACAGTGAAATGAATAAATTAGAGCTAATCATATTAATAGGAATCTTTTTTATTTTATTTATTTTTGTTTTTTAAAATTTTTTTTATGATACTTTAAGTTCTAGAGTACATGTGCACAATGTGCAGATTTGTTACATATGTATACATGTGCCATGTTGGTGTGCTGTACCCATTAACTGGTCATTTACATTAGGTATATCTCCTAGTGCTATCCCTCCCCCCTCACCCCACCCCACAACAGGCCCCAGTGTGTGATGTTCCCCTTCCTGTGTCCAGGTGTTCTCATTGTTCAGTTCCCAGCTATGAGTGAGAACATGCAGTATTTGGTTTTCTGTCCTTGCAACAGTTTGCTGAGAATGATGGTTTCCAGCTTCATCCATGTCCCTACAAAGGACATGAACTCATCCTTTTTTATGGCTGCATAGTATTCCATGGTGTATATGTGCCACATTTTCTTAATCCAGTCTATCATTGATGGGCATTTGGGTTGGTTCCAAGTCTTTGCTATTGTGAATAGTGCTGCAATAAACATATGTGTGCATGTGTCTTTATAGCAGCATGATTTATAATCCTTTGGGTATATACCCAGTAATGGGATGGCTGGGTCAAATGGTATTTCTAGTTCTAGATCCTTGAGGAATCACCACACTGTTTTCCACAATGGTTGAACTAGTTTACAGTCCCACCAACAGTGTAAAAGTGTTCCTATTTCTCCACATCCTCTCCAGCACCTGTTGTTTCCTGACTTTTTAATGACTGCCATTCTAACTGGTGTGAGATGGTATCTCATTGTGGTTTTGATTTGCATTTCTCTGATGGCCAGTGACGATGAGCATTTTTTCATGTGTCTGTTGGCTGCATAAATGTCTTCTTTTGAGAAGTGTCTGTTCATATCCTTCGCCTACTTTTTAATGGGGTTTTTTTTTGTTGTAAATTTGTTTAAGTTCTTTGTAGATTCTGGATATTAGCCCTTTGTCAGATGGGTAGATTGCAAAAATTTCTCCCATTCTGTAGGTTCTGTTCACTCTGATGGTAGTTTCTTTTTTTTTTTTTTTTTTTTGAGAGGGAGTCTCGCTCTGTCGCCCAGGCTGGAGTGCAGTGGCCGGATCTCAGCTCACTGCAAGCTCCGCCTCCCGGGTTTATGCCATTCTCCTGCCTCAGCCTCCGGAGTAGCTGGGACTACAGGCGTCCACCACTTCGCCCGGCTAGTTTTTTGTATTTTTTAGTAGAGAAGGGGTTTCACCATGTTAGCCAGGATGGTCTCGATCTCCTGACCTCGTGATCCACCCGTCTCGGCCTCCCAAAATGCTGGGATTACAGGCTTGAGCCACCGCGCCCGGCAGATGGTAGTTTCTTTTGATGTGCAGAAGCTCTTTAGTTTAATTAGATCCTTTATTCTTTTTATTTTTTAAATAATAGGAATCTTTCAATGATGAGCAAAAAGAGCAAGTTTCAGAAGAGTAATGACAGTGTGGTATTATTTTTACAAACTAGGTAAAATAATATTTTGTATTGCTTGAGGATATATGTTATAAAATAAAAGCATATGGAAGTGCATGAGAATAACAAACATCCAATTCAGGATAGTGGCTGCCCCTGGGAAGGGGGAGGATAATGCAGGGTGGTACTCAGTGTTCAAACTGAGTTTTAGTAATTCTTTCTTTCTTTATCTCCGTTCCTCCCTCCCTTCCTCCCTTCCTTCCTTCCTTTTTTTGGGACAGAGTTTCACTCTTGTTGCCCAGGCTGGAGTGCAATGGCACGATCTCAGCTCACTGCAACCTCCGCCTCCTGGGTTCAAGCGATTCTCCTGCCTCAGCCTCCCAAGTAGCTGGGATTACAGGCGTGTGCCATCTAGCTGGCTAATTTTGTATTTCTAGTAGAGACAGGGTTTCTCCATGTTGGTCAGGCTGGTCTTGAACTCCTGACCTCAAGTGATCTGCCCACCTTGGCCTCCCAAAGTGCCGGGATTACAGGCGTGAGCTACCACACCCGGCTATTGTTTAATTTTTTAATTTTTTTGTAGAAATGGGGTCTCCCTATGTGCCCAGACTTGTCTTGAACTCCTGAGATCAAGTGATCCTCCTGCCTTGGCCTCCTAAAGTGCTGGGATTATAGGTGTGAGCCACCGCACCCAGCCTAAATAGATTTTTATGTAGAGCCATTTTCCAAGGAAAGAATAATGGAGACATAATCTGGTTTTGTTCCTTCTGTCTCTGCTGGGAGGATTATAGCCTCCCTCTATAAGTGGGAACTCTGAGCTGGAGATTGGTGGCAGGATTTGCTGGATGCTATGTGGGAAATCAGGAGACCCTGCTGGTTCCTCTTTCTGTGGAACAAACTGGATTTGTGGAAATTACTTGTGTTTTTAGAGCCATTGAGACTTGAGTTTTAATCCTGCCTCTCACATTATCTATAACAGCTGTGTGGTCTTGGCCAATCTCTGACCTTTTAAAGCCTCAGTTCCTCATTTAAACAGGAAGATAACAACATTGAGTTTGCAGGGTTGTTGGAAGGATTAAAATGGGAGTGGTCCACCTTGCTCTGGTTTGGTACATGGTGGAAATGTAACTCAGGTCCTTTTTCCCATGCTCATAATCAGCTAGTCAGTGACCTTCTTCTCCCGGGCCCCACCTGTTCTCAGGGAATTTAGCCAACTCTTCTCTCTGACTATGATCAGGGCTCTCGACTGAAGGGAAAGCCACTTTCCATGTAATGTTGACATCTTGTGCCATGGAAATAATTAATACATTTATTCTCTTAATACATCTATTCATTAAGCAAATAACTACTGGTCAGTATAATATGGTAATCAAACTTTAGCCTTCAGGGTCAGAGATCTGAGTGCTAGTCTTGGCTATGCCATTTACTAGTTGTGTGACCTGGGCAAGTTACTTCTACTGTCTATACCTCATTTCCTTATCTGTATAATGGGGATAACATTGCCTACCTCCATGGGCTTTGCTGAGAGTATTAAATAAGAACACACGTATGGTGTTTAGCAGTAGCTATTATTACCCTATCATAATCCCAGCAATGTACTTGGGACTGTAGGGAGGAAGAAGTATAAACAAGACTGGTCTTGAAGCATCACAGTCAAAAGACATGATGACAAATAAATACCATATACATTCATGGAATGATAAACGTGGTAAAAGAGACAGAAAGCGCTGGAGTCGGTGAGGGGCGACCAACTCCTCCCGAAGGAGTTGTGGGGCAGCTCCACAGAGAAGCTAACATTTGGAATAGACCTTGAAGAACTGGTGGACTCCCTCAACTTGGGAGATGGGGAAGGATGTTTCAAATTGAGGGGCAGCACATACAAAGGCATGGTGGTATGTTCCGGGTAGAGCAAGGCATTTCCCATGGCTGTTGCATGTAAACAGTCTTTTTGGTTATGCTAAGAAGCTTGGATTCTGCCAGGCATGGTGGCTCACACTTGTAATCCCAGCACTTTGGGAGGCCTAGGCAGGCAGATCACTTGAGCCCGGGAGTTTGAGACCAGCCTGGGCAGCATGGTGAAACCCCGTCTCTACAAAAAATACAAAAATTAGCTGGGAGTGGTGGCACGCACTGGTGGTCTCAGCTACTTGGGAGACTGAGGTGGGAGGACGGCTTGAACCCAGGAGGCAGAGCTTGCAGTGAGCCAAGATTGCACCATTGCACTCCAGCCTGGGTGACAGAGTCAGACCCTGTCTCAAAAAAAGAAAGAAAAAGAAGCTTGGATTCTCTTCCCTAGGCCAAGGGTCAGCAAACTCCAGCCCTCGGGTCAAACACAGAAAGAAGTGGCTGTTATGCTACATGTTTTTGTAAATTAAGTATTTTGTTTTTATTTTTGTTTTTTTTGAGACAGCCTCTCACTCTGTGGCCCAGGCTGGGGTGCAGTGGCATGATCTTGACTCACTGCAACCTCCGACTCCCGGGCTCAGGTAATCCTCCCACCTCAGCCTCCGGAATAGCTGGGAGCACAGGCACACACCACCACACCTGGCTAAGTAAATAAAGTTTTACTGGACCACAGTCATGCCCATTCATTTACGTATTGCTTTTGTGCCACATGGCTGCTTTTGTGCCACAATAAGAGTTGAGTAGTTGAGACAGAGACCATCTGGTCCCCAAAGCCTAAACTATTGACCATCAAGTCCTTTACAGAAAGTGTGCTGACCCCTGAGCTGGGCCATTGGGAACCTTTGAGGAATCCCAAGCCAGGAAGTGACGTGATCATATTTGTATTATGGAAAGACGACTCTGGCAGCCACATGGAGGACAAGTTAGAGGGGATGAAGTGGAAGCAGGTGACCACAAGAAGCCTGTTGCTATTGTCCAGCTAAGGGCTGACAAGGCCTGAATTGAGGCGATGGCAGTGAGAATGAGTGGATGATAGAGATCTGAGAGATTTTTGTTGTTGTTGTTTGAGATGGAGTCTTGCTCTGTCACCCAGGCTGGAATGCAGTGGCATGATCATGGCTCACTGCAATCTCCACCTCCAGGGTTCAAGCGATTCTCATGCCTCAGCCTCCAGAGTAGCTGAGATTACAGATATACGCCACCACACCTAGCTAATTTTTAGTAGAGATAGGGTTTTACCATGCTGGTCAGGCTGGTCTCAAACTCCTGACCTCAAGTGATCTGCCCGCCTCGGCCTCCCAAAGTGTTGGGATTACAGGCGTGAGTCACTGCACCCAACCTAGATTTGAGAGATATTTAGGGATTAGATCAATAGGACTTGGTGCCTGAGTGGATGGTGGCTGAAGGAAAGGAAGGAGGCAGGGAAAGTGGACTTCTGGCCCCAGCAAAAGAGGGTTAGGGTCTTTAACCAAAAGGAAAAAGTCTATGGTGAAGGTTATACATTTCACTTTGGATACAACTTAGGGTATCTGTAAGTGATGGTGGAAATACCAGGCTGGCCTCTAGAGTAATGTCTGCGTAGAGATTTGGGAGTTATCCATTGTGTGGGAGGTGTTTGGGAGTCCTGAGAATGAACAAGATCTACCAAGGAGGGAGTATAGGATCATAAGAGCAAAAGGCAAAGGAAGAAATACTGAGAAGTGTCAGCAATGAAAGTCAAACAGAGGAAGTATATCTAGCCAGGCGATCCACAAGTACTTCTGGAGGCCAAGTTCTAGAGGAAGGCAGGTCGAATGGGCATTGATTAGCAGGCCAGGGAGGCAGGCCCTAGAATTAGCAATTGGGTGGTTACTGCTTGGGTGACCAACTCATACCTGGAACTTTCTCAGTTTTAGCACTGAAAACTCCCATCCTGGGAATGCCCTGAGTCTCCGGCAAACCAGTAGAGTTGGTCATCCTACTGCTGACCTTGCCATGAGTGATGTCAAGAAAAGTTTAGCTTGCAAAGAGCTAGCTTCTGAAGGTATTGATTTACCATTAAGTCGATGACCTAAGTCCTAAGTTGAACCTTTTTTTTTTTTTTTTTTGACACAGAGTCTTGTTCTGTCGCCCAGCCTGGAGTGCAGTGGCGCGATCACACCTCACTGCAGCCTTGACCTCCCACTCTCAAGCAATCCTTCCACCTCAGCCTCCCAAGTAGCTGGGACTACAGGCACACCTGGTTCATTTCGATTTTTTGTAGAGATGGTATCTCACTATGTTGCCCAGGCTGGTCTCAAACTCCTGGGCTCAAGTGACTAGGTTGATCCTTTCTGAATCACTCCAACCGTAATAACAAAAAGCTCTTTTTGTACAGCACTTGACCATTGTATGACCTCATTTGATCCTTACGATAACCCTTCGAGGTAGAAGTTTGTAGCTGCAATTGCACAGGAGTGGAGATGGAGAGGTTGCCTGTGCCGTGTAAGTGGCAAAGGCAGGGCTCAACCTCAGCCTTTTGACTCCAGAAGCATTTGCCTGGCTGCCTCCTGGTTGTAGATGTCCATAGTCTGGATTGCTGGGCTCCTGACTGGCAGGGCTATGGATCCGCTGCTCACTGTAGAATTAGGCAGAGGTCAGGAAATTCTTGGAAGTGTAGAAGAAGCCCCACAGCTATGTGCAGATCAGTGTAAGAGTAAGGCTGTAGGTTCATAGAAAGGCCACTACATAAACTTATGCCACCAGGGGTTTGTAAGAGGGGCCATATTCTATGCAATAGCCAGGCTCTTAAACAAATTTTTCTTGTGGTAAAATTTGCATAACCTAAAATTTACCTTTTTTTTTTTTTTTTTTAAAGACAGGGTCTGGCTCTGTCACCCAGGCTGGAGTGCCGTGATGTGCTCACAGCCCACTGCAGCCTCGAACTCCTGGGCTTAATTATTTTATGTATAAAATAGTTAATCCCCGTATTTTAGCTATTTTATGTGTACAATTCAGTGGCATTAAGTACATTCAAAATGTTGTATAACCATCACCACTATCCATTTCCAGAACTTTAAATAATCCCCAGTAGAAACTCCATACCCATTAAACAATGACTCCCAATTCCCACCCCCCCCAGTCCATGGTAACTTCTATTCTATTTTCTGTCTCTATGAATTTACATATTCTAGGTAGATCATATAAGGAGAATCAAACAATATTTGTTCTTCTGGGTCTGGATTCTTTCACTTAGCACAACATTTTAAAGGGCCATCCATGTTGTAGCCTGTATTAAAATTTCATTCCTTTTTATGGCTAAATAAAAATGTGCATACATTGTATGTATATGCCACGTTTCATTTATCCATTTATGTGTTGCTGGATAGACTCTTTTTATATTCTTATATTTCAAGTGAAGACAATCATAAATTTCTGATATCTTAGAGTATAATTTCAGAGACAACTGGATAGTGTGTGCTTCCAGATATAAGAAATATTCTTGCCAAAAAAGAAAAAAAAATCAAACTCAAAGGTGATCAAGCCTCTAGATCTATCTGCCAATGATTGGATATCAAATTACACTACATGGATGCAATAAGAAAAATCCTGACTGTGAGAAAATCTATAGGATAAATGACCATGTTTCTTCAACAAAGAAGTTGCAGGGGGAAAACAGAAAAAGATAGAAGGGAAACCTGCAGATTAAAAGATAGTTAAAAGTCATGTCAACTCACTGCAATGTGTGGATCTTGATTCAAACACACATTTTTTAAAAAAGACATTTATGGAGACAATGGAGATCATTCCATCATGGAGATAACGGAATGTTTGACGATATTAAAAAATTATTGTTTAAGGCCGGGCATGGTGGCTCACGCCTGTAATCCCAGCACTTTGGGAGGCTGAGGCAAGTGGATCACCTGAAGTTGGGAGTTAGAGACCAGCCTGACCAACATGGAGAAACCCTATCTCCACTAAAAATACAAAATTAACCGGGCATGGTGGCGCATGCCTGTAATTCCAGCTACTTGGGAGGCTGAGGCAGGAGAATCACTTGAACCCGGGAGGCAGAGGTTGCAGTGAACTGAGATCGCACCATTGCACTCCAGCCTGGGCAACAAGAGTGAAACTCCATCTCAAAAAAAAAAATTGTTTAAAAATTGGTATGACCATTGTATTGTGGTTTTGTTTAAAAAATTATCCTGGCCTGTGTGGTGGCTCACGTCTGTGACCCCAGCACTTTGGGAGGTTGAGGTGGACGGTTCGCTTGAGCTCACGAGTTGGAGACCAGCCTGGGCAACATGGTGAAACCCTGTTTCTACAAAACAAACAAACAAACAAGCAAAAATTTACCTGGGCATGGTGGTATGCACCTGTAGTCCCAATTAGTTGGGAAGCAGAGGTAGGAGAATCACTTAAGTCCCAGAGGCAGAGGTTGCAGTGAGCCAAGATCGTGCCACTGCACTCCAGCCTTGGTGATAGAGCCAGACATTGTCTCAAGAAAAACAAAAAACAAAAACAAACCCTTATCTTTTAGAGATACACAATGAAATTCTTTCTTTCCCTTTCTTTCCTTTCTTTCTTTCTTGACAGAGTCTCTCTGTTGCCTAGGCTGGAGTTCAGTGGTACGATCTCAGCTCACTGCAACCTCCACCTCCCGGGTTCACAGGATTCTCCTGCCTCAGTCTCCCAAAGAGCTGAGATTACAGGTGTGTGCCACCATGCCTGGCTAATTTTTGTATTTTTTTTTTTTTTTTAACAGACAGGGTTTCACCATGTCGGCCAGACTGGTCTCAAACTCCTGACCTCAAGTGATCCACCCGCCTCACCCTCCCAAAGTGCTGGGATTACAGGCATGAGCCACCGTGCCCAGCCTGTCTTCTTATTTTGAGACAGGGTCTGGCTCTGTTGCTCAAGCTGGAATACAGTGGTGTGATCTTGGCTCACTGCAACCTCCATGTCCCTGGCTCAAGTGATCCTCCTGCCTCAGTCTCCCAAGTAGCTGGGACTACAGACACACATCATGCCAGGCTAATTTTTTTGTTTTGTATTTTTTTGTATTTTTAGTAGAAACAGGGTTTCGCCATGTCAGCCAGGCTGGTCTCGAACTCCTGGCCTCAAGTAATCTGCATGCCTCAGCTTCCCAAAGTGCTGGGACTACAGGCATGATCCACCACAACCGGCCTGAAATATTTTATTTATTTAATTTTTTAATTTTTTATTTTTTTGAGACAGAGTCTTGCTCTGTCGCCCAGGCTGGAGTGCAGTGGCACGATCTCGGCTCACTGCAAGCTCCGCCTCCCAGGTTCACGCCATTCTCCTGCCCCAGCCTCCATAGTAGCTGGGACTACAGGCCCCTACCACCATGCCCGGCTAATTTTATATACTTTTAGTAGAGACGGGGTTTCACCGTGTTAGCCAGGATGGTCTCTATCTCCTGACCTCGTGATCCGCCCATCTCGGCCTCCCAAAATGCTGGGATTACAGGCTTGAGCCACCGCGCCCGGCCCGGCCTGAAATATTTTTATATAAAATTATTTGATATCTGGGATTAGGTTCAAAATTATACTCAGTGTGGGGGTTGGGGAGTAGGTAGAAAGATACTTGAAACAGTATTTCTGTGAGTTGATAACTACTGAAGTTGTATGCTGGCTACTTGAGAGTTTATTATATTATTTTGTTTACTTGTGTATGTGTTTGACTTCCTGTTAGTAGCTTTTTTACCTCATTTCAGAGACATGTTTCTTCATTTTGGACTGATCTTCAGCCTATACTCTAAGAATTTAGCTTTAAGTTTCCGGGAGAACATTTTCCACCCACACTCCAAGTTTCTGCACAAAGATCTTAAGCTAATAAATGCAATAAGCTAATAAATGTTTGAGGAACAACATTTAAAAGTGTGCTTTTGACGTTTGAACAACACCAGCTATCAGGCATATTTGCAATTCTGTGGACTTTTAAAAAAGCAGACTTGCTTATTTTCAATTCTTTTTGGAGAGTCATATCATGGTAACTTACCACAGGACAGGCATCATCTTACACACTTTACATTTGCTATTTCTTCTAAGCCTCACAGTAACTCTACATATTATTATCAGCCTCTGTTTTACAGATGAAGAAATAGAGGTTCAGAGAGATTAATAATTCCTAATACGTGTTAACCACTTACTATGTTTTGAGCACTGGGCTAATTGCTTTAAATGAATTTGCTTATTTTATTCTCTCACACCCTTACAAGGTAGGCAATATTAATATTATTATTATTATTTTTTGAGACAGAGTCTCGCTCTGTTCCCCAGGCTGGAGTGCAGTGGCGGGAACTTGGCTCACTACAACCTCTGCCTCCCAGGTTCATGCCATTCTCCTGCCTCAGCCTCCCAAGTAGCTGGGACTACAGGCACCCGCCACAATGCCTGGCTAATTTTTTTTTTTTTTTTTTTGTATTTTTAGTAGAGACGGGGTTTCACTGTGTTAGCCAGGATGGTCTCTATCTTCTGACCTCGTGATCTGCCCGCCTCAGCCTCCCAAAGTGCTGGGATTACAGGCGTGAGCCACTGCGCCCAGCCATATTATTATACCTCTTCTATAGATGAGGAAATTGAAGTTTAGAGAGGCTAAGGAGCTTGCTGGCAGCTGCTAGAGCCAAGCATCCTCTCTGTGTGGCCCCAAAGCCCAGGCACTCACCACTCTACCCAGGATGCAGCCCAGAGCTTCAGGGCAAGCATACCAGGCTCTGCTGTTTATTAGTCACAGTGCCTTGGACAAATTAATTCATTTTCCCAAGCCTAGTTTCTAATCTGTGAAATGGGGATGAGAATAGCATCTCCCTAATAGGGTAATTCTGGGAATTAAGTGAGACAGTGCATTAAGGGGTTAGCATAGTGCCTGCCCCATAGGCTCCCTTGATATAAGTGATTTTCATTACCAAGCTTCTTTCTGGGGTGGAGGGCTTCTTGATTAAAGTCGGATCATTTTAGGACTTTAGGAATCTTCTGGAAAAACTGGCCTTCCCATGACCATCTGGATGATTTTATGTGGATACTGCTCTGGCTTTTTTCTGTGCGAAGAGGAGAGGGGTGCTTTACTTTTACTTTTACTTAGAGCTAGGGCAGGGTTTATTCTGGCATTTGGGAAGGAAAAGACTAAAGTCAAGTGACCAAGAAGCAGAGTTACTGTGTCAGTGCGGGTGCTGCCCTGGAGTTTCAGTTTTGCTTAGTGTCTGAAACTGGTTCCTGGTTCAGGCAAGAAGAGCTCTCAGGGACACCATGTGCTACCCAGAGAGTGTCCTATGTGTAGACACATGTAAATAAAAGAGTTGTTGACTGGCACGTGGTGGCTCACGCCTGTAATCCCAGCACTTTGGGAAGCCAAGGTGGGTGGATCACCTGAGGTCAGGAGTTCGAGACCAGCCTGGCTAACATGGTGAAACCCTGTTTCTACTCAAAATACAAAAAATTAGCTGGGTGTGGTGGCAGGTGCCTGTAATCCCAGCTACTCAGGAGGCTGAGGCAGGAGAATTGCTTGAACCTGGGAGATGGAAGTTGCAGTGAGCTGAGATTGTGCCACTGCACTCCAGCTTGGGCAACAAGAGTGAAGCTCTGTCTCAAAAAAAAAAAAAAAAAAAAAAGAGTTGTTAATATACCTATTCATTTCACTGCCATGGTATAGGGAAAAGAATGGGCTTTGGAGCCTTAAGGACCTCAGATTGAATCCTGACTCTGCTACTCTCAGGCTGGGTGCAAGTCACAAACCTGTCTGTGCTTCATTTCCACAACTATGAGTTAGGAAAGATAACCAAGCTAACAGCTATAGAATGCTTACTATGTGCTGGGCACTGTTCTTTTTATATATTAAATCATGTAATTTAAAAAAATTAATAAATACAAGGCCGGGCACAATGGCTCATGCCTGTAATTGCAGCACTTTGGGAGGCCAAGGTGGGTGGATCACCTGAGGCCAGGAGTTTGAGACCAGCCTGGTCAACATGATGAAACCCCATCTCTACTAAAAATACTAAAATCAGCCAGGTGTGGTGGCACATGCCTGCAATCCCAGCTACTTGGGAGGCTGAGGCATGAGAATCACTTGAACCTGGGAGTCAGAGATTGCAGTGCGCTGAGATCACAGCACTGCACTCCAGCCTGGGTGGCAGAGTGAGACTTTGTCTCAAAATAGTAATAATAATAAATATTATTTTAAAAATCAGTTTAAGTTCACAGCCAAATTGCAAAGAAAGTACAGAGATTTCCCATCTGCCCCCTGCCCCCACACATGCACAGCCTTCCCCGTGATCACACTCTTCACCAGAGTTGTACACTTGTTATAACTGATGAACCTGCCTTGACACATCAGTATCCCCCAGTCCATGGTCCACATTAGGATTCATTCTTGGTGTTGTACATTCTGTGGGTTTTGACAAACGCATGTATTCAACATTGCGGTATCATACAGAAGAGTTTCACTGCCCTAAAAATCCTCTGTGCTTTGCATTTTCATCCCTCCCTCGACCTTAATCCATGGCACCACTAACTTTTTATTGTCTCCATAGTTTTGCCTTTTGCAGAATGCCATATAGTTGGAATCATACAATATGTAGCCTTTTCAGATCAGCTTCTTTCACTTATTAATATACATTGGAGTTTCCTCCATGTCTTTTCATGGCTTGATAGCTCATTTCTTTTTTAGTGCCACATAATATGCCATTGTCTGGATGTACCATAGGTTATTTATCAATTTCCCTACTGAAGTTCATCTTGGTTGCTTCCAAGTTTTGGCAATTATGAATAAAGTTGCTGTAAACATCAATGTGCAGGATCAATGTGTGGACATAAGTTTTCAATTCATTTGGATAAATACCAAGGAGTGGGATTGTTGGATTGTATGGTAAGAGTATGTTTCATTTTCTTTTCTTTTTTTTTTTTTTTTTTCGAGACGGAGTCTCGCTCTGTCGCCCAGGCTGGAGTGCAGTGGCCGGATCTCAGCTCACTGCAAGCTCCGCCTCCTGGGTTTACGCCATTCTCCTGCCTCAGCCTCCCGAGTAGCTGGGACTACAGGCGCCGGCCACCTCCCCCGGCTAGTTTTTTTGTATTTTTTAGTAGACACGGGGTTTCACCGGGTTAGCCAGGATGGTCTCCATCTCCTGACCTCGTGATCCGCCTGTCTCGGCCTCCCAAAGTGCTGGGATTACAGGCTTGAGCCACCGCGCCCAGCCTATGTTTCATTTTTGAAGAAACCACCAAACTGTCTTTCAAAGTGGCTACACCATTTTGCACTGCTACCAGCAGTGAATGGGAGTTGCTGTTGCTCTACATTCTTGCTAGCATTTGGAGTTGTTGGCGTTTTGGATTTTGGCCAAAATCCAAATTTAGGTAAATAAGGTAGTTTTATCTCATGGTTATCTTAATTTGCTATTCTCTTTTATTTTTTATTTATTATTATTTTTTTGAGACGGAGTCTTGCTCTGTTGCCCAGGCTGGAGTGCAGTGGCACAATCTCGGTTCACTGCACCCTCTGCCTCCTGGGTTCAAGTGATTCTCCTGCCTCAGTCTCCTGAGTAGCTGGGACTACAGGCACGTGCCACCACCCCCAGCTAATTTTTTGTATTTTTAGTAGAGACAGAGTTTCACCCTGTTAGCCAGGATGGTCTCGATCTCCTGATCTCGTGATTTGCCCGCCTCAGCCTCCCAAAGTGCTGGGATTACAGGCGTGAGCCACCGCACCTGGCTTTAATTTGCTATTCTCTAATGACATACAATGTTGAGTATCTTTTCTTTTGCTTACTGCTATCTGTATATCTTCTTTGGTAAGGTGTCTGATTAGGTTTTTTGCCCATTTCTAAACAGGGTGGTTCATTTTCTTATTGTTAAGTTTTTAACTCTTTGCATATTTTGGATAACAATCCTTTATCAGATGTCTTTTGCATATATTTTATCCCAGTTGTGGCTTGTCTTCTCATTCTTTTGACAGTCTTTTGCAGAGCAGACATTTTTAATTTTAATGAAGCCCAGCTTATCAGCTCTTTCTTTCATGGTGCCTTTGGTGTTGTATCTAAAGAGTCATTATGATACTCAAGGTCATCTAGGTTTTCTCCTATGTTATCCTCTAGGAGACAGTTTTATAGTTTTGTGTTTTACATTTAGGTGTATCATCTATTCTGAGTTAATTTTTGTGATGGGTATAGGGTCTGTGTCTAGACCCCTTTTTTTTTTTGCTTGTGGATGTCCAGTTTGTTGAAAAGCCCCATGTGTTGAAAAGACTAAGCTTATTTAATTTTCAAAACAAATTTTGAGGGAGGGAGTCACTGTTATTATCCCAATTTTTTGGATGAACAAAGTGAAGCACAGAGAGGTTTTATAAATCATCCAGAGTAACACAGCTAGTACTTGACAGAACTGAGATTTGAACCCAGGCAATCCAGCTCCAGAGTCCATGCACTCAACCCCTATCTATAATAATAATGTCTCCCTCATAGGTTCATTGTGAGGAATAGAGATAGTGTCCAGTATATAGTAGGTACTCAGGAAACACTAATGATAGTCATTGTCCTATCTAGCCTGCAAGGTTCCCCTCAAATGTCATGTTTTTGGGTTTTTGGTTTTTTTTTTTTTTTTTTCTTTTTTGGAGACAGAGTCTTGCTCTGTCGCCCAGGCTGAAGTACAGTGGTGCAATCTCAGCTCACTGCAACCTCTGCTTCCCGGGTTCAAGAGATTCTCCTGCCTCAGTCTCCCAAGTAGCTGGGATTACAGACGTGTACTACCATGCCTGGTTAATTTTTTGTATTTTTAGTAGAGATGGGGTTTCACCATTTAGTAGAGATGGGGGTTCAAGGCCAGGCTGGTCTTGAATGCTGGCCTCAAGGGATCTGCCCGCCTCAGCCTCCCAAAGTGCTGGAATTACAGGCATGAGCCACCATGCCCGGCCTCAAATGTCATGTTTTTGAAGCTGCTTTTCTCACTCCTCAAGCCAAATAATCCTCCCGTCATAGCACCTATCTCATCATCCAAGTTATGCCAGCATGGTGAACCCTGCTACTGTCACAGCTCAGCTCTACCTGTTCCCCATGTGATTTCCCTGGAGATATGCCATGTCTGATCTCCTTCTGTATCACTCCAAATGCCTGGGGCTGCACTTGGCACTTAGCAGGCAGTTTGTCAAATTGAGTTTGAGTTGCATGTTATTCCAAAATGTGTATCCCACCTGGGTCTATTCCTCAGGAACTTCTAACTCTTACTCAACTCTTTGCTTCTGAGCCTTCTCGCTCCAGCCCTCCCTGGTCTGTCAGGTTGGGCTGCCCTTGCCTGGAGAAGTTCCTGTTTGGGCTGTCTAGGGAAGCAGCTGCCTTTGTCTGCTACACCCTTCTTCCTGCACCACCCCACTCAGTTTCTTCCACATTCTGGCGCACCCCACTCCAGCATGGACACTGCCCAGAAAAGTGTCTCCGTTTCTTTCTCTCTCCAAACTCCAGACATAGCACCTATCTTGGAGGCCTGGTATCTAGATGTCCCTTGGCCTCTCCTAGGAAGTATAAACTGTCTTCTTGGTGGGTAGAGCAGCTCACTTGATATTTACAGCACACGGTGGACCCAGGGACAGACTGCACTCCAAAGAGTGAAAGTGTTAATCGTGGCATTGGTGAACTCCTTCAGGGAGTGAGTGGCACTTACAGCCATGGCTCCCGGGCCCCGTACGCCTCTTGATCCACTCCACTTTGAGACAGGGCTCTATCAGACCAAGCTATTGAGAGTCTGTTTTTACCTTGGGGAGTGCATTCTGGCAGTGCCATCTGGGACATGGAAGGCAGTAACTGGTCTGGACTGAGCCTGGGGCACCATCCAGCAGGGCCCTGTGTGTGCCTCTGCAGAGCCACCTTGGGAAGAGTTGGCCAGTAAGACTTAATTGCTTCCTCTAGACAGCACTACCTTGAACACAGCCTGCAGAGTTCGGTGCCTGCCTTGGACAGCCCCTCTTCTATACGTTCATCATGACCCTGGTGCCTGTCCTGGGCAGTGCCACTCAGCCCCTTTCGGACCCTTTTCGGACAGCCTCCAGTGCCCAGTGCAGACAGAAACTCCAGGCAGGGCCTCTCTCAGACACAGCGAGAGGGGCTTCAGAGCCCACTGCGGACGGAGGCTGCTAGGGCAGCGCCCGGCCCGCCTGGCCCACGTCTGGCGGCGCGCACTGGTGCTGCCAGGCAGGCCGGGCGTTTATCCCCAGAGCAGCCAGCAGGGAGCTCCCTTTCGGCTCGGCTGGCGCGGTCGCTGGGGGCGGCGCTGAGCTGCGCCGCGCTGCGCTCTGCTCCAGCCCCGACCGGGCCGAGGCTGCTGGATGCCGCGTCTCCGCTTCTGCTGCCTGCCGGGCGGGCTCCGGTGGCCGGTGAGTGCGGGTCGGCGGCGGCTGCCGCTCGGTGGCGGGCCCGGCCCGGTGGGGCGGCGGGGCGGGCTCCGGCCGGGCGGGCGGGCGGGCGGGCGGCGGGGCCCGGCGGCTCCTCCTCCTCCCCTGTCCCCTGGAAGCAGCGGCCCGGACTCCCGGCTCCCGTCCCTGGCGGCGCCGTGGAGCTCGACGCCCGGGGGTGGGGGCCGACCGGGAGCGGCGGGGAAGGGGGACCACCGGCCCTTCCAGCCAACCTGGGGGGCGCAGGGAGGCAGGACAGGGTGGCCTTCAGTGTGGGGGGATTTGGCGCTTGGAGGCGCCCAGGTGGCCCGGAGCTGCGGGGTGCGGGCTGCAGCCTCGGGGGTGGGGGGACTTCTCTTGTCCCGGCCCAGGCCCCCCGATGGAGCGAGCGAGCGAGCGGGGCGCTGAGGAAGGCAGCGGGGAAAGGGAGCACCTCTACCCAGCCTTTTATCCCTCCCAGCGGCCTTCACTCTTTCACTGCCGGGCCGACTGCGGGCTCCTCTCAAAGGAGCAGCTGCTAGACAGCTGGCAAAACAATAGAGACCCCGCTTCCCTGGGCCCCCTCCTCTTGGGACAGAAGATGAGGCGATGAATGGTGGCAGGCTTTGGGGATTAGGGAGTGCAGGCTGTACCCTGCGACTGAATGCTCACCTCACCTTTCCCTGCAGAGGGGTGGGGTGCGTGTGGGAAGGTCGGACAAGCTGCCCCAGGCCTCTGGAGAGACCGCCCCAACGCCCCGCCCTGCTAACCTGTCATGCCAGTTGTTTCGCCAATGGGAAGGGGAGGTGGTAGGGGTGGCTGCCCCCTCACCCTGCCCCTTGTTAGTGGGGGTGCTCTCCTTGGTCCCAAGCCTGGCCAGGAGTGTGGGTCATGTTCCTGGGTGCGATAAGGCCCGCAGGGACAGGCCAGGCATTGGGGCTTTGTTGTGGGGGTGGAGATGGGGGAGTTGCCCTACTGCAAGGCACATGTGTCTTACTGATTAGTTGGAAAGGTTGCGGCCAGAATGAGCCAGAGGTGGGGGGTGGGGGAGATGGGGAGGAAGACAGCCAGTTTGTTTTTGAGCCCGTATTCGTTTTGCCTGGCCACTTGACCAATGGGGCACGTGTTTGGCGCTGGCCGCATAGTGTGTGTTTGTGTGGGGAGGGCTCGGGGAATGCTTCCTGAGAGGGACTGTCCTGGTTAGGGCCTTCATGCCCTCAGATGGCCACCCAGAATTAAAGAATTGGGTTCCCTCCCCGCTTCACCCTGCCAATGACTTGGGCTAGTTAGTGTGGGTTCGTCTTGTCTTTTGGAGCCCCTGGCGTGTCTGTGGCTGAGAAGACCTCATCAGTGCCCCTGTGGCGAGTGAGCTCTGGGAATTGTGTATGCACTGGGGCGCGCTGGAAGGGAGGGGAGGCCACTTGGATGATTAAGAGCGAGATCAGGCCGGGCGCGGTGGCTCACACCTGTAATCCCAGCACTTTGGGAGGCCAAGGCAGGCGGATCACCTGAGGTCAGGAGTTGGAGACCAACCTCAACATGGATAAAGCCCGTCTCTACTAAAAATACAAAATTAGCCGGGCGTGGTGGCGTGTGCCTGTAATCCTAGCTACTTGGGAGGCTGAGGCAGGAGAATTGCTGGAGCCTGGGAGGCGGAGGTTGTGGTGAGCTGAGATCGCGCCATTGCACTCCAGCCTGGGCAACAAGAGTGAAACTCTGTCTCAAAAAAAAAAAAAAAAAAAAAAGCAAGATCATCTGAGGAGGACGGTGAGTACAGAGCCCATTGAATCAAGCTGCCTTTCCCTTGTGCTTTGGAGCCCTTTTCTTGAGCAGATTGGTGCCCCGTTGTCGTAGCAACAGGCCTGGCCTAATGTTCCCCACCCTTTTTAGTTCAGGGGCTACTTTCTATTTGGGGATATTGAAAGTTGCTCTCCTGAGGTCTCTGGCTTCCTGACAAGCCTCACTGGCTCTTTGTCCATGGCTTCCCACCTCCTCAGCTTCCCCTCTGTTTTTTTGTGATGAAGGCTTTCCAGGAAACATCCTCCTGGTTTCTGGATTTGACAGACGGGTTATATATAGCCTCGGGTGGAGGTGTGCTTGTCCATTTTGGGTTGAGGACATCGGGGTTGTGGCCTCAATTCCAGGAAAACCATGGCTTTGGGGGCAGCTATTGTATTGAGGGGATTAGGGGAATGAGAAGGGTTGTAGGTGGGGGTGGAGGGTGGGCATGGGAGGGGCCACAGGCTGGTGGTCACTTACTTTGGGAGCTTTGAACTTTGAACAGCTGATGACCTGGTGCCTGGTAGCTCTGAGTGTCTAGTTTGTTTACTCTCTCCTGGCCTGGCCCAGGTGCTAGAGTGTATGCCTGAGGACTTCCTCCTGCGCCCCAGACTTTCCTCATGTGGGTTATGCCCTTCCTGACTCCCACCTGGTCTCTCAGCCTCACTCCTGGGCCGTCTGGGTAGCCAGCCAGTTCCCTGGAGGCCCCCTCACTGGCCCTGGTAGTGGCTGTTCATTGAGGAGTGCATGTGTCTTCAGAAACTAGGCCTGAAAACTCTGGGCCCCCCAGAGGCAGGTACCTAAAGGTGGACTGGGTGGGGCAGAACTGGGGCTCCTGTGAAAGGGAGAATCCACCCTGCTGAGGTGGAGCTGGGAGTTGTTGGAACTCAGGAAGCCTTCATCCGGACTTGGTGTGTCACAGGTCTCCAGGGCAGCAGGGTTGTTCTTACTCCTTGAAAGTAGAGACCTCCCCAGCCAGATCCTCTCACCTGGAGTGGACGCCACAGGCAAGAACCAGAGCATCCATGTGAGCTGGGTTTTGTTGGTGGCCCGGGGTCCCAGGCCAGAGTATGGTGGGAAAACCGAGGGGCTCTAGCTGGTTGTAGTTTAAAGGTTTGGGGCAGTAGGAGGGCCCAGCCCACTGTCTGCTGTAATTGACAGGTTCCCACAGGACTTGGGATTGGTAGGGGGCTTGATGGAGTTTAAGTTCTGCTTTAGGGTCAGACTTCTGGGTGCTTTAAGATCTGCACACCCCACCCCTATCACCTTTTTTCCCCCCTAGCATTTTCCAAGGTGGCTTGAATGAGAGGAGGTGGGGAGGTGCTGAGGTAGGAGCTGGATTGGGAGAGGTGTTGAGCAGACCTGGTGAGCCTCCACTCCCCACCTTCACTTCCCTGTCCTTCTCTTGAAGTAGGAATTGCATGCAGGGCTTGTAAAATGTCAATTTCCCTTGACATTTCAAACTTTAGAGTCAGGAAGCAGTTTTGGTTGTTGGACTGATGATTTTACAGGACCCAGGGCCCTTTCTCTCTGCCAAGTACTTTATCATCACTTACAAGTGATTATTGTGATTATTCTCTGATATTCAGAGAGGTTGGATGATGGGCTGAAGGTCACACAGCAAGTCGGAGGTAGAGCGGGATTACAACCTGCAGTGTGTGGTTGAGCAGAATACCTCCCCAGCAGAGGCTGAGGGCCAAGTCTGAGCTCTCAGGCTCTTGAAGATACTGTAGCTGAAATAATGAAGGCCTAGAGAGGGGAGGGGACTTGCTCAAGGTCACACGGAAGGGCTATTGACGGTGCACTTGGAAGAGCAGCAGGGGACCTGGCGGGGCCGCAGGAGCTCTCTCCCCCTTGCGTTCGTCCCTTGCCCGCCGGATTGCTGCGTTCCGGGGGAGATGGGATCGCAGCGGGAAGCGCCGCGGGCGGTTGCGCCGGCCCAGCCACCGGGAAACGCCGAGGGCCGCCCGGCTCACCGCGCGGCGGCGGGAGGGCCGGCTCATGTCACGTGAGAAGCGTGCAGTCGGAGTGAGGGAGCACACCTGGAGCCAGATAAGCTCCGTGTGACCTGGCAGGGAGTCACCCGGCACTGCGGAGCTCAGCACAGCCAGCCGGGAGGAGGCTCACCCTGGAGCGCGCGGCCAGGCCAGGTGCTGGCGACCCCGCCGGCCACCGCTACAACCCTCGGCGCCGGGCAGAGCCGGGATGGGGGCCCCGGGGCTGGAGGAAACGGCCACTCAGGGAGGTCAGAGGTCAAGGGAGAGAGGCCGGCTCTCCCGGGAAAGTATTTCCTTTGTATTTATTTATGAGTGTGGTGTGGGGGTAGGAGGACTGACCTAAGAATCTATCCGCCACAGCCAAGTCTGGGCACCCTTGTCTTGGGACTCTAACGTTATAGTTTCCATTTCCTGGGGTTTTTTTTTTTTCTTTCTTTCTTTTGCTAGCTGCAGGGTGACCCATTTAAACGTGTCCCCACTTACAGCCACAAGACACCAGTGAGCTCTATTTTAACTAAGTCCCCTAAGCCACCGAAACTTTTTCAAGACATGAAGGCAATCCTTAAACTGACTATTACCCTGTTTGCAGCTTTACTGTTAGTGGATTACCTACTAGTTTGTCCAGACATTTATTTTAGTCTGGAAAAAAGTTGAATCATTAGGTAGAAAGCTAAAGCGTTACTAAAGTGTTACCCTTCTTCTCCCCTACTCTCCAGAGATGACCACTGATATTTTTTGATCGAATTTTTCCAGACTTGCTGCTTTTTTTGAGGAGTCTTTCTCTGTTGCCGGCGCTGGAGTGCAGTGGCCTGATCTCGGCTCACTGCAAACTCCGCCTCCCGGGTTCAGGCGATTCTCTGCCTCAGCCTCCGGAGTAGCTGGGATTACAGGCACCCACCACCACGCCCGGCTACTTTTTTGTATTTTTAGTAGAGACGGGGTTTCACCATCTTGGCCGGGCTGGTCTTGAACTCCTGACCTCGTCATCCACCTGCCTCATCCTCCCAAAGTGCTGGGATTACAGGCATGAGCCACCGCGGCTGGCCAGACTGCTTTTTAAAAGCTTATTATATTAAAAAAAAAAAAAAAGCTTATTATATATATTTTAGGCATTATGTATGTTTATAGTTTAATATATGTTATATAAAATATCATCTTATATAACTATTTTAAAGTTTCCTGTAGGAGGCCAGACGCAGTGGCTCACACCTGTAATCCCAGGACTTTGGGAGGCCGAGATAGGCAGTTCGCTTGAGCCCAGGAATTTGAGACCAGGCTGGGCAACATGGAGAGACCCTGTCTCTACAAAAAATACAAAAATTAGCTGAGTGTGGTGGGGCATGCCTGTAGTCCCGGCTACTCAGGAGGCTGAAGTGGGAAGGATGGCTTGAGCCCCAGGAGGTTAAGGCTGCAGTGAACTGAGATTGCACTACCACACTCTAGCCTGGAGGACACAGTGAGACCCTGTCTCAAAAAAAAAAAAAAAAAAAAAAAAAAAAGAGATGAAAGAAAGGTAGAAGAAAAATGATAAATAATCCGACTCCCTAAAGCTCCTAGGTATAAGCAAATACACATTTACCAGATGAATGTTCTTATAAAAAATTAAAATATAGCCTGGACGTGGTGGCCCATGCCTATAATCCCAGCACTTTGGAGGCCAAGGTGTGTGGACTGCTTGAAGCCAGGAGTTCAAGATCAGCCTGACCAACATGGTGAGACCCCATCTCTATTATTTAAAAAAAGAAAAAAAAATTAAAATACGGATGAAACACAAGTCTATTTGACCCTTCTAAAATTCCAGTCTCCTCCCCAGAGCATACGTTTTTCCTACATATATGCAAATATTGTGCAAATGTACATGTAATATAGGTTTTTAAATTTTAGCAAAATTATAAACTATCCTGCAACCTGTTTTTTCACTTAACAATATAGTATAGAATATTTCCAGGTCAGTGTATACAAATCTACTTCATTCTTTTTACTTTTAATTATACAACTGCTCAGTTGTATAATTTAGCTTTTTTTTTTTTGAGATGGAGTCTCGCCCTCTCGTGCAGGCTGGAGTGCAATGGCATGATCTTGGCTCACTGCAACCTCCACCTCCTGGATTCAAGTGATTCTTCTGCCTCAGCCTCCTGAGTAGCTGGGATTACAGGTGTGCCACTACACTGGCAAATTTTTGTGTTTTTAGTAAAGATGGGGTTTACCATGTTGGCCAGGCTGGTCTCGAACTCCTGACCTCAAGTGATCCACCTGCCTCAGCCTCCCAAAATGTTGGGATTATAGGTGTGAGCCATCATGCCCAGCCTTTTTTTTTTTTTTTTTTTTTTTTTGAGACATAGTCTCCCTCTACCCAGGCTGGAGCACGGTAGCATGAATCTTGGCTCATGCAGCCTTGACCTCCTAGGCTCAAGTGATATTCTCCCACGTCAACCTCCCAAGTAGCTGGTATTACAGGTGTGCACCACTGCTTAGCTACTTTTTAAAAAAAAATTTGTGGAGTCAGAGTCCCACTATGTTGTCCAGGCTGGTCTCAAACTCCTGGGCTCAAGCAGTCCTCCTGCCTTGGCCTCCCAAAGTGCTGGAATTAGAGGCCTGAGCCACTGCACCTGGCCAGTTTTACTATTCTCTAGTAAGGACTTTTATATTTATAGACTTGCTATTATAAACAATGCTGCAAGGATTAGCCGTGTGTATTATGTGAATGTACCTATAGATGTCTTATAATGGAATTGCCCAAAGAATATGTACATAAATATTTTCATATGCCAGGTGCAGTGGTGGTGCCTGTAATCCTAGCTTCTCAGGAGGCTGAGGCAGGAGGATTGCTTGGGGCCAGGAGTTTGAGACCAGCCTGGACAGAATAGCAAGACCCTGTGTCTAAAACAATTTTTAAAAAGTTAGCCAGTAATGGTGGCACACACCTGTAGTCCCAGCTACTGAGGAGGCTGAGACAGGGGGATCACTTGAGCCCAGGAGTTCAAGGCTGCAGTGATCTATGATTGAGCCACCAAACTCCAGCCTGGGTGACAAAGCAAGACCTTGTCTCTTAAAAAAAATTTTTTTTTCATAGATACCACTAACTTGACCTCTGAAAATATATTAGTTGGTGCAAAAGTAATTGAGGTTTTTGCCATTAAAAGTTAACGGCAAAAACCACAATTACTTTTGCACCAACCTACCAGTTTGTGTTTCTACCAAGACTTATGAGAGACTCCCTGCATCCCATGCCCTAATTGATTGATGTTATCAACCTTCATAGTTTTTACTAAACTGCTAATTGAAAATAGTATACCTCAATTTCACATGTCTGTGAATATTGTGGAGGCTGAATACCTGTTCATGTTTGTTGGCCATTTGTATTTCTGTCCCTACAAAGTGCCTGTCCATAGTATCCTTGGCACTAGCTACGTGGGCCCTCTGGACTCAAGTCAGTGTGATCCAGCTTGGCCTTGTGCTTATCAAGTTACCTTCACTTCTTTGGACTTTACTTTCCGTGTACAAAGGTTTTGACTTATTTTAGTCATACTTGTGCTGATGGTCATTTGTGCACTCTGTTATCCTCTCTGCTGTCCCATTTAGATGGCAAAAAATGTGCCCTGCTACTATTAGGTACCTCTCTGAGGGTAATTAAATGTATTTCATTTAATTCCGCCACCTTTAGGTGGTAGGTACCATTATTATCTGCATTTTACAGATGAGGAAATGGAGGCATGGAGGCCTTAAGTGACTTGCCTGAGATTGCATAGCTATTTACTCAGATTTTTTTTCATTTGTATTTAATTTTTTTTTTTTTTAGACGGAGTCTTGTTCTATCGCCCAGGCTGGAGTGCAGTGGCGTGAGCTCAGCTCACTGCAACCTCTGCCTCCCAGGTTCCAGCGATTCTCCTGCCTCAGCTTCCTGAGTAGCTGGGATTACAGGTGCATGCCACCATGCCCAGCTACTTTTAGTAGAGATGAGGTTTCACCATGTTGACCAGGCTGCTTTCGAACACCTGATCTCAGGTGATCTGCCCTCCTCGGCCTCCCAAAGTGCTAGGATTACAGGCATGAGCCATCGCACCCGGCCCTATTTACTCAGATTTGTTCACAGGTTTGTTACTTGATATCCAAAGCCTGAGATCTGACACTGGGCTTATTTATCTTTATGTTGCTTGCCTTTAGGAAGTGACTGATAGATACATATTTTTTCCCAAAATTTTATCACAGTGACCTGCAAACATTCAGAAAAGTTAAAGAATTTTGCAATTAATACTCTTCATCTCCTAGATTCTACAATTAACATTTTCCTATCCTTGCTTTTACATATCTTTATCCCTTGGTCCATCCATCAGGCTATGTTTTTTTTTTTTTTTTTTTTTGAGACAGGGTCTCACTCTGTTACCCAGGCTGGAATGCAATGGCATGATTGTGGCTCACTGTAGCCTCGACCTCCCAGGCTCAGGTGATCTTCCCACCTTAGCCTCCCAAGTAGTTCCCACAGGCAGGCACCACCACATCCAGATACTTTTTTGTATTTTGAGTAGAGATAGGGCTTTGCCATGTTGCCCAGGCTTGTCTCCAACTCCTGAGCTCAAGCGATCTGCCCATCTCGGCCTCCCAAAGTGTTGGGATTATAGGTGTGAGCCACCTTGCCCAACCTCATCAAGCTGTCTTAAAATTTTATGCATTTCAAAGTAAAATGTAGACATGAGTATATTTCGCCCCAAATACTTTAACATATATATCATTCACTAGAGTTCAATATTTATTTATAGTTCTTTTGAGTGAATATTTACAAACAATGAATGCACAAATCTTTTTTTTTTCTTTTTTTTTTTTTTTGAGACGGAGTCTTGCTCTGTCTCCCAGATTAGAGTGCAGTGGCGCGATCTTGGCTCACTGCAACCTACGCCTCCTAGGTTCAAGCGATTCTCCTGCCTCAGCCATCCTAGTAGCTGGGACTACAGGCGCGTGCCACCATGCCCGGCTAATTTTTTGTATTTTTAGTAGAGACGGGTTTCAGGATGGTCTCGATCTCCTGACCTCGTGATCCACCCGCCTTGGCCTCCCAAAGTGCTGGGATTACAGATGTGAGCCACCGTGCCTGGCTGAATGCACAAATCTTATGTGCACCATTTGATGACTTGACAAATGCATATACTTATCAACCCAAACCGCTATCAATATATAGGACACGAACATCACCCCAAAAAGTTCCCTCATGTGATCCCACTCCTACCCCCACCATAGGTTAGTTTTGCCTGCACTAGAACTTCATATAAAGAGCATCATACCAATATGTACTTTGTCAAAGACTTCTTTCCCTCTCACTTGAAATCATGATTTTGAAGTTAATCCCTATTGTGTGTATCTTTAGTTGTTTCCTTTTTCTTGCTGAGTAGTATTCCATTGTATGAATATGAACATTGTTTATGCACTCTCTAATGGACAGATAGATGTATATTTGAGTTGAATGGTCATTGCCTTCAGGATGCTTACTCTCTTAAAGTGATAGAGCAGATAAGTGGACAGATTGTACTTTCCTTTTGTTTTTGGGGATAGTAAGATCAAGATAATTCGGGTCCATACCCTAACTTACATAGATGCCTTCCTTTTCTTAAAATTAAGAAAAACTTTACTTAGAGTATGGTGAGGAGAGAAACGCAGAGAAGGAGGTCAGGAAAATTGTAAGGTTACCTTCACTGGAGTGGAGGGAGAGGGTAGGAGAGGAAGGGGAGGCAGATAGAAACTGCAGCCTCAGATAGGGAGTAGGAAGGTGGTGGTATCAGAGCTGTTGGAGACTTTGGACCTGAGGCCAGGAGGTGCCAGAAAGTGCAAGGTCTACAAGAAGGCGATAGAGCAGCAGTTGCATTGTAGATCTGATCCTGGACGGGAGGCTGCAGGCAGCCAGGCAGGTCTAGAGTCAGGAGAGAACGTCCACAGCCAGGCCTGACGATTATGGGGATGGTGGTGGGGAAGAGGTGCCTTGTGAGCTGTGTAGACGGTGGTGGCAGGACAGAGGTAGTGAGGGCAGGGCTGACATAGCCGCAATTCTCTGAAGGCCCCAGGGTTGGAATGAGAAGGGTGCCTTTGGCAGAAGGTTAATAACTTAACCTGTGTCCACAGGAGACTTAGATATTTAGAATTTTAGAGCCAGAAGAGATCTAGATCATACTGTAGTTCAACCTTGAGCAGAGTGACAGGCTCAAGGTTCCCCGGTGATTTTTTGGCAGATCCAGGCCTAGATACCAAATCTCCTAAAACTTCTGGCCAGCGCGCCATTCCTTGTGCTGCTGCTGTGACCATCTGCTGTCCTGACTGCCACAATGACAGTGAGGAACAAGCTTTTGCTGAGACTTTTTCAGGGACCTTTCCAGCCCAAAGATCCTAGAATTCTGGGAGCTCCTTTCCACTCATGCTACTCAGCGATCTAGTCCCTAGCAAAGAGCCAGGATTGGGTAAGCATTATAGACCAAGAATTGGGTGTCTTGGTGGGACAGCATTATAGTCAGTTGGGTTCTCTGTGGTTGGACTGAGGCCAAGATACTCTTGTTGTCCCATCCAAGTCCCCAAGGTGGATTTTTTTCTTCATTTCTCCCACAAGTGCCCCTGGAGTTATCTTCTAAACCATCCCTTTAAGATGATCCAAGCAGTGGTGGGTGAGATATAAGGTGGGCGGTAACAGCTGAAGATCCCACATCTTGGTTTATGGTAGGTCTGTGCCACACCCCATCAACATTCAGGAGGAGAGAGACTCCCCTTGTCACAGTAGAGCCCTGAAGAGAGAATGCTGGCTGTCAGGTACCCCTCCACCCCAAATCAGTTCAGACTACCTGGCCAAGGCCCCTGGCTGTGTGCCTTTTCGGCCCTAGATTTCCTGTTTTCTAACTCCCAGCTACTGTGCATGTAGCATTTAGAACCAACAAGTTCAAGGCTGGGCGTGGTGGCTCATGCCTGTAATCCCAGCACTTTGGGGGGCCGAGGCAGGCAGATCACAAGGTCAGGAGATTGAGACCATCCTGGCTAACACGGTGAAAACCCGTCTCCACTAAAAATACAGAAAATTAGCCGGGCGTGGTGGCAGGCACCTGTAGTCCCAGCTACTCGGGAGGCTGAGGCAGGAGAATGGCGTGAACCTGGTAGGCGGAGGTTGCAGTGAGCTGAGATGGCGCCACCTCTGCCTCCTGGGTTAAGTGATTCTCATGCCTCAGCCACCTGAATAGCTGAGATTACAGGCGTGCACCATCACGCCTGGCTCATTTTTGTGTTTTTAGTAGACACGAGGTTTTACTATGTTGGCCAGGCTAGTCTCTAACTCTTAACCTCAGGTGATCCGCCTGCCTTGGCCTCCCTAAGTGCTGGGATTATAGGCATGAGTGGTCTTGAACTTCTGACCTCAAGTGATCTGCCTGCCTCAGCCTCCTAAAGTATTAGGGATTACAGGCATGAGCCACTGCACCTGGCCTTGAATTATATTTCTTATGGACAGCACTGCTCTAGAAAGGAGATGAGATGGTATGCCAGGAGCGGCACAAGTCAGGATGCTGGGCAGGGGGAAGCAATTAGCCATTGCACTAGGGCCTTTGGGAACTTCTGACCTTGATACCTTCCTGAGCGTTGTACCAGGGTTGAAGGGTGGTCCCTCTCAGTAGACTGGAGATCCTGGAGGGGCCTGCTTGGTTGTGGGGGTGGGGCACACAGAGAGGAAAGGCCTGTCCAGGGCCTGGCAAGAGGCCATTACTAGAAGGGATGAGATTATAGATCCCATGTCTGAAACTCAGAGGGGTAGACTTTCAGAGAGAGAAAAAAATGTCATTTAATTTCCAATTAGGTGACATGGCCTATTTCTTCTTCTTGTTCCCTGCTGGTTAGAACAAGAAAGACTCTGTCAACTCTTTCCCACCAGGTTTTTATCAGTCCTGTCCTGTTAGATGTGCAGGGGGTTGAGTAGGTTGTGGGTAGGTTGCACACACCCTGGGACTGGGATTTTCTTTCAGGCTACCACAGCTTTCTTCCTAGGGCTATATTTAGGTGTTGGTCTGGGGAAAAGGATGTGAATTTTTTAGGATCCTGTTTATCCAGTGGACCCTACCCCACCCCCACCTTGCAGCTGTCTATCCTCTGTTTGGTCTGGAACTTCCCTTCCTTCTCTTGCTGCTTTACTTTGGTCACCCAGGCCCTAGAAAGAACACAATATTTGCCACTGAATCCCAACATCACCATTTATTAACTGTATGACAACTAACATATACTTAATTTTCTGTGTCCCATTTTCCTCCTTTGTACAGTGGAAATAATGATATCTACCTTGCAGGAATGCTGTGAGGTTCAGAGGAGATAGTGCATGTAAAGTACCTGGTATTAGGCCTAGGCAGTGGTGGTCATTAAATAAATGTTGATTCCTTTGAGGTCTTCTGTTAGGCGGTGGCTAAGGGTGCTACTCTAGGGATAACAGGCTCAGGAAAGAGCCCAAAGAATGGGATGTCTGTTGCTTAAACGAATATTGTCTGTGGGAGGTGATGTTGCATTAAGTCCCTTTTCTTTTTCCTTTGAGTTTGAATCTTGTTTTTTTTTTTTGAGACGGAGTCTTGCTCTGTCACCCAGGCTGGAGTGCAGTGGCCGGATCTCAGCTCACTGCAAGCTCTGCCTCCCGGGTTTACGCCATTCTCCTGCCTCAGCCTCCCGAGTAGCTGGGACTACAGGCGCCCGCCACCTCGCCCGGCTATTTTTTTGTATTTTTTAGTAGAGACGGGGTTTCACCGTGTTAGCCGGGATCGTCTCTCGATCTCCTGACCTCGTGATCCGCCCGTCTCGGCCTCCCAAAGTGCTGGGATTACAGGCTTGAGCCACCGTGCCCGGCCGAATCTTGTTTTTTTTTGAGACAGGGTCTCACTGTGTTGCCCAGGCTGGAGTAGTGTGATCATAGTTCACTGCAACCTCAACCTCCTGGGCTCAAGCAATCCTCAGATTCCCAAATAGCTAGGACTGTGGGCATGCACCACCATGCCTGGCTAATTTTTAAAATATTTTTGTAGAAATAGGATCTCACTATGTTGTCCAGGCTGGTCTTAAACTTCTGGGCTCAATCGATCCTCTTGCTTCAGCCTCCCAAAGTGCTAGGATTACAGGCATGAGCCACCCTGCCCGGCCTGTGTTTGAATCTTAAGTCAGGTCCCAGGTTGGCTTGAAGTATTCTCTTACCAGGAGGTCAGATCTCCCACATACTACCTCCAGGTACACCTAAGCCTTGGTCTATCAAGGATTCAAGGAAATGACAGGCTTTGGAATCTGGGCTTTTACCGCCTTATCTAAGCCTCAAGTTTCCTTATTTGTAAAATGGGGTAATAATAGTAACTACCTATAGAAAGGTTGTAAGGATTAAATCAATGGAGACAATAGTGGGTAAAGCAGAGTGCCTGGCACATAGCTAGCACCCACTGAGGAGTAGCTGTATCATTTGGTTATGTCTGGACTAGAGACACACGAGGCTCTGTTCGAATAACCTTTCTCTCTCTGTGTTTCTGTTTGCAGCAGCAAAGTGGGGCACCAAGGCCCTGTGCTAAGCACTCATAATCCTCTGGGGGTGCTACCCCATACAAACAGCACCCCCACCATGTTTAACCTAATGAAGAAAGACAAGGACAAAGATGGCGGGCGGAAGGAGAAGAAGGAGAAAAAGGAGAAAAAGGAGCGGATGTCAGCGGCAGAGCTTCGGAGCCTGGAGGAGATGAGCCTGCGACGCGGCTTCTTCAACCTGAACCGCTCCTCCAAGCGGGAATCCAAGACGCGCCTGGAAATCTCCAACCCCATCCCTATCAAGGTGGCCAGCGGCTCTGACCTACACCTAACTGACATTGACTCCGACAGTAACCGGGGCAGCATCATCCTGGACTCGGGCCATCTAAGCACAGCCAGCTCCAGCGATGACCTCAAGGGTGAGGAGGGCAGCTTCCGTGGCTCGGTGCTGCAGCGGGCAGCCAAGTTCGGCTCACTGGCCAAGCAGAACTCACAGATGATTGTCAAGCGCTTTTCCTTCTCCCAGCGTAGCCGGGATGAGAGCGCCTCAGAAACCTCGACGCCCTCAGAGCACTCTGCCGCCCCCTCACCACAGGTGGAGGTGAGGACTCTAGAGGGACAGCTGGTGCAGCATCCTGGCCCAGGCATCCCTCGACCAGGGCACCGATCCCGAGCCCCTGAGCTAGTGACTAAAAAGTTCCCAGTCGACCTGCGCCTGCCCCCCGTGGTGCCCCTGCCCCCACCTGCCCTCCGGGAGCTGGAGCTGCAACGACGGCCCACTGGAGACTTTGGCTTCTCCCTGCGGCGCACAACCATGCTGGATCGGGGCCCTGAGGGCCAGGCCTATCGGCGGGTGGTCCATTTTGCTGAGCCTGGTGCAGGCACCAAGGACCTGGCCTTGGGGCTGGTGCCAGGAGATCGACTGGTGGAGATTAATGGGCACAATGTGGAGAACAAGTCCAGGGATGAAATTGTGGAGATGATCCGGCAGTCAGGGGACAGCGTACGGCTCAAGGTGCAGCCCATTCCAGAGCTCAGCGAACTCAGCAGGAGCTGGCTGCGGAGCGGCGAGGGACCTCGGAGGGAGCCATCCGATGTGAGTGCTTCCCTGGGCACCTGGGCTGAGCAGGGATGGGGAATGTGGGTACCTCCTGCTGTTGTGCTTGACTGGGTAATCAGGGTCCCCACGAGCTGCGATCAGAGCTCGGCAGTGTGTAAGTGGGGAAGCCGTGCTGCTCTCTGAGCTTGTGGGGAAGCATGAGCTCAGGAGAAGGTGCCCCATGCTCATTATCCTCTGGGGGTGCCACCCCTACAAACATCACCCCTACCATGTTTAACCTAATGAAGAAAGACAAGGACATTAAAGGAGTCACACCTTTGTCTCTCAACTGTGTCTGGGAGCTGAGGACAAGTCCCCAAAGGTTCACTCCGGTAGAGTTCTGAGCAGTTTGGCCCGGCCTCATGGTTTTATGGTTCCCTCCAGTGTTCTGTGTCTGTTGGATTGACCTAACTGAATTCAGCATAATGCGTTTCTCAAGGGTGATGGGCTAGACCAAACTCTGCCTGAACCTTAGTTTCAGCTCTGGAGCCCTCGAGAGAGGTCTGCTGTTGGTTAGTAATTACTGTGAAAGTATTCAGCTTCTCCATTACAAGGATGGGTTAGGGGTTTGGGCACCATATTTCCTGAGCCCTAAATTGGGGTGTATAGGCTAACATGTGTCACTTCCAGATACAAGAGACAATCTGGATGGTAAAATACAGTATTTCCATGTTATTTAGATCTTGGGGATAAAAAAGACAAATGATTTCAAATTAGGGCTGTCATGGAGCATCTGAGATGTACAGCTGGTATGATTATATCTTTGGGAAAGATGACCTCAGGCCAGAGCCTCCTCTTGCCCCTGAGTGAGCAAGAGAATACCAGGTGAGGCTGCAGAGAGAGCAGGGGCAGATCATGGAGGACCTTATAAGTCACAGTTGTAATTCAGATTTCATCCCGGTGAAATGGGATCATCGAAGGGTTCGAAGCAGGGGAGTAACTAGATCTGATTTATAAAGGTCACTTGGGCTCCAAGAGTCTTTATTACCTCTCCTGGAAGGAGAAAAAGCATGGACCTGGAAAAGCAAGAGGGATAAAACCTGCACAGATACTATGTCCTGACTGTCCCTGAGATCCCAGCTGCCCATGCAAAAAGAGCAGCAGGAGGCACAGGAGCAGAGAGGTTTGTATCAGATGGAGGAACAGATCTCCATGGGGCATCAAGCTCACTAATCCCAGGGGTCTTTTGATAGGGTGGCTACATAGCAGTTTGAATGTCCTGCCTGGAGATAGTATACAAAGGACAAGTTGACCTCTGGCCATCTTCCCCTCCCAGCTGTGGGTTTTAGGATCGTCCAGATCATGGTCCCTGCTGCCTGACCAGGACCTTTTGGTACTAAGTGACCAGCCAGATGTGTCACAGTCAGAACTGGGAGGAAGTGCTAACAGGAGGAAACAGGCAGAGTCCCGGTCCCAGCTTTCTCCCAGGGAGGGGAAGCAGCTGCTAAGGATGGCTGCTCAACGCAGCAGCACCTTGGGCCTGAAGAGGGGCTGGCAGTGGTAGGATCAGACTATCAGGAAGCACTGTAGTTGGGTTCCAGGCCTTCCTTTAACCTGGAGCTAGCTGGGTTTAGGCAGCTTTGCTAGTCAGGGAAGGGTAGTGAATGGGAGGAGGCCTGTGTGAAAGACCTGGATTCTTCATTCCAGAAGCACACATTGAGCACCTACTATGTTTTAACCACCAGGTTAGGTGGAACTCAGAGAACCACAAGGTAGAAGGGGAAGAACAAGGGAGGGGTCTTTATGTCAGAAGCAAAGACTGGGCTGGGTGCAGTGGCTCACGCCTGTAATCCCAGCACTTTGGGAGGCCGAGGCGGGTGGATCACCTGAGGTCGGGAGTTTGAGAGCAGCCTGACCAACCTGAAGAAACTTAGTCTCTACTAAAAATACAAAAATTAGCTGGGCATGGTGGCGCATGCCTGTAATCCCAGCTACTTGGGAGGCTGAGGTAGGAGAATCACTTGAACCTGGGAGGCGGAGGTTGTGGTAAACCGAGATCAAGCCATTGAACTCCAGCCTGGGCAATAAGAGCGAAACTCCATTTCCAAAAAAAAAAAAGAAGCAAAGACTGTAACATGTTGCCATGCCTGTCTGCGTTCTTCCAGGCTAACACTGCTTTTAACAGATGGAATTTTCTTCTTAAAGAATGAATCCCCCAGGGGATTGTTGCCAGCTCCCTGCTGAACCACAGCAAGGCCTCTATGGGGCCCTGGGCCTGGCATCCCAGATGCTGCTTGGTTTTCTCTTTATAGCACAGGGATCATCCTGGCATCTCACATTTCCTAGCTTTCCCTTCCCAACTAGCTGCTGCTATCCCATCCTTGGGGAAGTAGACGGTTTAGCTTTGGAGGCCCTGGTGGATTCCAGGTTACAGCTGATATCCCTGAAATGCTTGCTCACTCTCGCTCCTATGGGGTAAGCCCAGCTGGTGCCCAGAGGACTTCTTCCCCAAGCCTCAGCCTGTGTCATCTGCCAGAGGACACAGTAGCAAACCCCATCCCCATGCATCTCCTAGAGCCATGTGGCAGGATAAGGAGACGCATAGGGCTGAAAGAAGCCCGTATCTTTTCTCATCCAGGTAGGTGGTGGGGACTCATGCCACAAGCAGAGAGGAGCAGGGTGAGCCCAGCATTTCCAGCTTCCTGGGACAGGCCTGGGAGTGGTGTGGGGTACTGCAGCCTCTTCTGTACCCTCAGCCTCTATCTCCTCCTCTTCCTTTTACTCCTCCTGCTCCCTGTCTTGGCAGCAGTTCTAATCCCAGTTATGCGCCAAGAGAAGTCTTCCTGCCTCCTCCAGACTCCTGGGAGGGATACCCTGATGACTGTAGCCCCACAGGGACAGCTCTTGCTGGCCACCCTGCCATCAGGCCATCCATCAACTGTGTCTACACATTGCCTGTCCCCAGGGAGCTCTGAGGGAGCTGACTAGCCATCTGTTCTCTTCCTGCACACAGATGTGGCCAGGCCCCCGGCTCCTCTCCATGGCCTGTTTAGAAGGCCCCAGGGAGACACAGCCCCTTGAGTTTCCCTCTCACATGGTGTGTGTCCAGAATGCTGTGTTCACACCTTCATGTGTCCTGGTAGCTGCTAGATGAGGTTCTGCTGGGAGCAGGGGTGAGCCACAGTGGTAGGGTAGACTTGGGGCCTGGTAGAAATCAACCAGCAGGCCTGGGAGAACAGCGTTTTCTACTGCCATCTACCTTCCACCTACCCGTCCGTTAGGGAAGCATTTGTTGAGCACTTACTGCATACTAGGTCCTGGGCTCCAGCGGTGAGCAGCACATAATCCCAGCCCCAAGGAGCTCATAGTTAGCAGGAAATATGGTCCAGCAGCAGACCATGACAGTACTCTCTGAGAAACTCAACCACAGGGGCCAGTCCTGGTGCTAGGAGTGCAGCAGAGGGGCTTCAAGTCCAGTCTTGTGCAAGCTGACATCTGGGTAGTAGATGAGTGAAGGGGAGGCAAGAGGAAGGGAAACGCTGTCACAAACACATGCCAAGGCCTAAAGTTATGGAGAGAGAATCACACATTTCAGGAATAAGGCTGGGAGACGGTGAGTGGGAAGGGAGTGTTGAGAGAAGCACTAGGAGGCATCCACGGGAGCCAGGTCACGGAGGCCCCTGTGAACCGTGCTGGGGAATGTGAACTTTAACCAAAGGGCACTGAAGCAGTTTAATCAGGGAGCAATAGGAACAGGTTTTAGGAAATTACTCTGGCTGCTTATGGAGCATGCTCTAGGGTGTAGCAAAGTTGGCTGTGGGGAGAGTGGTGAGGGAGTGATTGTGATCCCAGGAGAATGGATGGAGACCTGGACTCAGGTAGAGGCAGTGGGATGGAGGGCCATCTCAGACTTGAGCAACTGTCAGACTCTGGGGTCTTGGTGACCCACTGGTAGGGGACTGAGGGAGAGGAGGGGTCACGTGACCACCGGAGTACTGGGAAGATGCTACATTCTTTCCCCTTTGATTCCTTAGGGAAGGTTCTTGGGGGGCATCTGTATTTGGATCAGTTACTCTTAAGTTTGCTGAAGGCCAAGTGTTTCCTGAGTCTGGTGAGGTTAGGGGAGATGTTGGTAAAGTTGAGGATCTTAAAACCCCAGTTGGATCAAAATTCCCTCCTCCACTTCCATAAGTCTGGATGGGAAAGTCAAGTCCCACTGAGAAGGGGCAGAGGCCAGGCTGGAGACTAGAGCCTGGGAGAGGAGAAGGCCAGTCTGTCTGTATCCTCAGTGGGTCCATCCTAGGGGAGTCCCTTAGGACTAGGCATGTCCTCCTGCATCTGGAAATATGGGACCTTTCTGCTGAGCTCAGAAAAGCCCCACCCAGCTAAACCCTGGCCAACGTGGTTGTCCTGCCATGAAGAGCCAGAGGTGCTGGCCGGAAAGCAAGGCCTCCTGAGCTTTTTTTTTTTTTCTTTTGAGACAGGGTCTTGCTCTGTCACCCAGGTTGGAGTGCAATGGGGCAGTCTTGGCTTATAGGCTCAAGCGATCCTCCCGCCTCAGCCTCCTGAGAAGCTGGGACCATAGGCACACACCACCATACCTGGCCAAATTTTTTTTTTTTTTTTTTTTTATAATGGAGTTTCACTCTTGTTACCCAGGCTGGAATGCAATGGCGCTATCTCGGCTCACTGCAACCTCCACCTTCCTGGTTCAAGCGATTCTCCTGCCTCAGCCTCCTGAGTAGCTGGGATTACAGGTGCCTGCCACCACGCCTAGCTAATTTTTATATTTTTAGTACAGATGGAGTTTCACCATATTGGTCAGGCTAGTCTCGAACTCCTGACCTCAGGTGATCCACCCGCCTTGGCCTCCCAAAGTGCTAGGATTACAGGCTTGAGCCACTCACTGCACCTGGCCCTCCCTGAGCATTTGAGAATGTGGTGGGAAGGGAGAGGGGGTCTTTAAAGGAAGGCCTACCACTCCCTCCCAGCCAAGTCTAGTTGCTGTGGTAGGGGTACTTCCCCTGGTGAACTGAGAGGCTGCTAGTTGGAGGTTTTAGTGTGTGGGGTGGAGTTTCTAGTCAAAGGCTTTCAAGCTGTCGAGTTCCTCATGAGGTTGCCATGTTCATGTAAACCACCTCCACGCTCAGGTGGGTCTGGGAAAGGGCATGTTACAGTGGAAAGAGCATGGGCTTTGGAGCCAGAAAGACCTGGGTTCAGGTTTTACCAAAGTTATCACACCTTTCAGAGCCTCAGTGTTCACTTTTCCCTCAGTAAATATTTAATGAAGTTGACCTAAGGACTGGTCCTTAGCACTGTGCTGGCACTGGGGGATTAAATAAATAAAATATAATCTTTCCTTGAGGAAGCATAGACCTAAAAAAAGAAATGCAAAGCTGCTATCGCAGAAGTCTGTGCAGGCATACAGTGGGGCAGGAGGAAGTTCTGCCTAGGGGAAAAGGGTGGCAATCAGGAGAGGCCTCCTGGTGGAAGTGACCCGTTGTCTCTATGAAATGGGCCTATTCTATCCTCCCAGAGGTTGAGAAGGTTAAGTTGGAGAAAGATGCATACCCAATGAATTCACTCCAATTACCTCTGAGAAGCAGGATAGAATTGCAGGCTGAAAGGAGATTTGCTTTTTATTCTGTGTATTTTGTGGGTCTTTATATAAGGTAAGCATGTTTATGTTAGGCAAGTTCACGTATGTGAGATGTTGGCAGGTGGTAAATGCTTAGAAACATTAGTACCCTTCCCTTCCCTGTGCCCGGTCTCTAAAGCCATCCAGGAAGGGTAATTTTGCAACTTCCTTAATTAATCCATCCTAGTGTTCACCCATCCTTGCTCCTGAGGTTTTCTGATGCTTTCGTCTGGACTTTTCCTATAGCCCTAGCCTTACAGACAGCCAGCTAAAGGGAGAGATGAGCTTCTGGGTAGTTCCTATCCTTTTCTAGCTTATTAGAGGCCACCTTCTGGGGCCTGCAGGCTTGGCCATTGGTGGCCCTGCAGGAGACGAGCAAGTCAGGGTTGCCTGCATCTGGGAGAAGGACAGGGGAGCGCTTTTGCTGCAGGGGAAACCTTAGACCCCTTTGTAGAAACTGTGTGAGCCTCATCAACCTTGTCCCTAGGGTACCTGGCTGCTGCCAGGAGTGGGGCCTGCAGGATTCCAAGGGAAGACTCAAAATGGTCATGCCTCCAGGTATGTCAGGCTGAGTTTGGAGCACTGGGCTTTCCTAGGGCCTTCTGGTGGTGGTGGAGCAGCTGTGTGCTGCCTGGCTCAGTGTTCTAGAATGCTTCTGTTCCTGATTTTACTGCAAGTGATCCTTGGAGTGTTTTTGCTTTGTTTTGTTTTGTTTTGCTTTGGGTTTTTGGTTTCTGTGTGTGTGTGTGTGTGTGTGTTTTTTTTAAACAGGAAATTTTTACTTCAATTTGTGCCAAAGCTTCAGGCACCCCTGGCATCTGAGTCTCACCATGTGAGAACCCTGGCTTGGGGGCTCAGTGAGGATCCCTATCTAAGTCCTTTAGGTAATGAAGGGCCGGGGACAGGTGTCAAGGGCACGGGGAGTGGTGAGTGAAAGGTCTTCGGGATTGTCTATCCTGGATTAGTGGGGTGCATGGGACTGTCAGGGTGGGGCAGTGGACTTGATCATTTCCAAGGCTCCCTTCTCTGTCCTTGGAGGCACCATTCTGCCTTCTTCCTCATGAGATGCTGGATGAATTGCAGCCCTAGAGTGCCCTGGCCACCCAGCCCGTGGTGGTGGGCACAGTACCCAGGCCACATTGACCTGAGTATGGGTACACGACATGGTCATGGGTGCTTCTGTGGGCACAGCTTGGAGCCTTGGTGCAGGAGCAGGATCTTAAAGGTAGCCTGCCCTTGCCCCTTCCTGTCCTGGTCCCTTCCTGCCTGCCCTGACACCCCAAGTCACCATGCCCTCTGCTCCCTTCTAATCTCTCTTATTTACATTGGAATAGTTCTGGAAAATACCAGATATGCAAACACCCTGACTAGGGGTGGGTGGGGAGTAGGGTGAAGGGGAGTGTGTGGCGGGTGGGAACACAAGTATTTTAAAAATGCTGCAAATCTCTACAGCGTTTCCCAGAAACCACAGGCACGCGCTGCCTGCCAGCAGGGCTCCCACCACCCCACTGCACTAAGCTGCTGTATTCTCCTCACTGCAGTCTTGGGGGGACGGTGGGGACTGGTGACCCAGCTGAGGGGAGGGCTCCCCTGCTGCCTGGGCAGGCGGCCTGGCGCCTCCATTGTCAGTTCTGGGCAGCGGGTACGGTTGTGCCCCGGGCATCTGGCAGCACTGAGGCTGCCCACCATGCCAGACAGCCACTGCGAAAGAGCAGAGTGTTCAGGGCCCCCACCTCTGCTGTGCAGTTTGATGAGAGCAGCCGACTGAAGAGTCCTGCATGGTGTTTGGCAGCAGCTTCTGTTCTATTAAATACAGGGGACGGTGTTAGCAAAGCTTATTTTTTCAGTTGTGGGCTCTAGTTTGGTTGGGAAAGTATTTTCTTTCTTTTTTTTTTTTTTTTCGAGATGGAGTCTCGCTCTGTCCCCCAGGCTGGAATGCAGTGGCGCGATCCCGACTCACTGCAAGCTCCGCCTCCAGGATTCACGCCATTCTCCTGCCTCAGCCTCCTGAGTAGCTGGGACTACAGGCGCCCACCGCCACACCCGGCTAATTTTTTGCATTTTTAGTAGAGACGGGGTTTCACCGTGTTAGCCAGGATGGTCTCGATCTCCTAACCTCATGATCCGCCCGCCTCGGCCTCCCAAAGTGCTGGGATTACAGGCGTGAGCCACCGCGCCCGGCCTGGGAAAGTACTTTCTTAGACCTAGGTCACCCCTCGGACTCCCTTAATCTCCCGCCATATGTTCTCCAGAATCAGGGCATGACGTTCTGCCCTGGTGCAACTCAGCCTGGTTGCTTTGCACAAACTCTGGGCCAGGGCAGAATGTCAGGTGTTTGCTGGTGTTCGCCGGGTGTTATCTGTAGCGCTCAGTATGGTGCATAGTGCAGACACGTGCCCTAGGTGGTGTTTAATTGATCTGGGTAAGACTCAGCTGAGGCAGGGCACAATGGCTCACGTCTATAATCCCAGCACTTTGGGAGGCCGAGGTGGGCAGATCGCTTGAGCCTAGGAGTTTGAGACCAGCCTGGATAACATGGCAAAACACCATCTCTGCAAAAAATACAAAAATTAGCCGGAGGTGGTAACACATACCTGTAGTCCCAGCTACTTGGATGACTGAGGTGGGAGGATCCCTTGAACCTGGGAGGTTGAGGCTACAGTGAGCTGTGATTATGCCACTGATTATGTCACTCAACTCCAGCCTGGGAGACAGAGCAAGACCCTGTCTTGAAAGAAAAAAAAAAAAAAAAAAAAAAGACTGAGCTGAACAGGAATGCCTTGGGGGAAGGGCATGAAAAGTTCTGGCAAGGTGAGGATCACGTCTAACATTCACTGTAGGTTAGGCACTGTTCTCCGTGTTTTACATACATTCACTTATTTAATTTTTCTCAACAACCCTTTGAAGGAGGGATCATAACAATCTGTTTTAAAGTGAGGAAACTGCATTACTGAGAGGTTCAAGTTAAGCAAATTGCATAAGGTTGCACAGGTATTAAGTGACTCACCAGGACTTGAACTCAGGCCATCAGCTCTTGACTAATCTGCTGTATAGAGGAGAGGAAGGCAGTATCCGGATATCCGTATAAATCCACTGCCCAGCTCAGACCTTCTGACTCCTGCTGCCCTGTCACTAAAAGCCTCTTCACCTCCTTGTCATCCTTCCAGAAGGGAAGCCAGGAGTGACAGGCCTCTCTTGAGCTGTGGTGGTGTGCTGCAGAAGGGTGTGACCGTTGCTCTCAGTGTCTCCTGAGGGTTAGCCAGAGGAAGTGAGCCCAAGTGGCAGCAGGCAGGATTCAATCTTGTGGGAGCTGGGAGAGGGAAGGGTGGCAGAGGGATGCCTTAAGAAGAGAAGTGGCACCTGCCTTGGCAGCATTTGATGTGGTCCCCAGGAGTGGAGGGCCATATGCTAGATCTGGGAGTCTGGGACGTTGCCCCTCTCACCTTTTTGGCCTATACTGGCATGCTGGTGCTGATCTCCATAGCACTTGGGGTGACCGGATCCCTGCAGTGTCACCTCTGACCAAGAGCAGGCTCGCTGTGTTGCTCGAGGCCATGCTGTTGTTTCCTCTGTGTGTTGTGGAAAAACAGTGGCAGAGCACAGCCTGGCGGAGGGCCTGGCAGGGGTGGGGGCAATGCAGGCTTCTCACTGGCGTTTACCCTTGAGCTCTGCTGTTCATTTTTTCTGTAGCCCCTTTCCGTGCCCACGCTTGTACACTTCTACACATTGGCTTCAGTTTGAATGTCACTTGCACCTGATCCTCCCAGACCATGTCAAGTTCCCACCCTGGCAGCACCCCAGCCTTCTCATAGCATTCACAAGATGGTAATTACTGAGTTATCTTATTCCTTCTCCAGTGCTGGAGCACTGCACAAGGGCAAAGGACATTTGTTGAAGGAAAGAAGATGGTTCTGTAATCAGGAACTAATTCTGTTCGGTCTTCCAGACCAGAACCAAAACTTTAGCTCAGTTTTGGTTCCTGGACCCCTCCTGCTCCAACTGGCCTTGGTGACTGGTCTCTAGGACCTTAGCGTGTCCCGTCTCCACCCACGGACTGTTTCTTGCATGCCTGGGGCCTGGCATCTCTCACAGGACTGGAGGAGAGGCAGCTCTGTGGGCATCCAGGAGCAGGAGCCTGGGAAGGGGGATCCTGGGGACAGGCTGCCTCCTGCCCCCACACAGGAGCCCGCATGAAGGTGCCAGGCTTGGGTGAGAAGAAGATTCAGGGTTACATGGGGGGCTATGCAGTGTCTGGCCCAGACCTTGGAGGAATGTGCCTGTCTTACTGGCTGCAGGTCTCTGAGGGGCTGGAATGTGGCCCGGTGGGGCTTCCTCTTCCCTTCTGCTGCTCTCCCTGAACTGCCTTCATGCTGGAATGTCAGCAGGCTGGGAATTTTCACAGCAAGGATCTTGCCCAATCACAGCAATGGGTTCCAGCTGGAGCCTGGGGACAGCTCCCACATGTCCCTACCAGGGAGGGGAGAGTGGGTGCTAAGGCAGCCCCAGTTGCTCTGCTCCTGGGGCCCAGGCTCGGCTCCCATCCCCTCTGGGAGACAGTTTTGGCTCCTGGAACCTTCCCACTCTGACTGGCCTAGGTGACTTGTCTGTAGGACCTTAGCATGTCCCTACTAGGCCACGTCAGGGGGAACCTGGGCTTCTGGAGCTGTAGGGCTCAGGAGAGGGAGTGGGAGGCCTTGGAGCCCAGAGACTCCACCTCTGTGAGGAGAGAACAAGGCTGGCCATGTCCCACAAGGCCTTGCTACCTCTGGTGTGAACATGAGTCAGGGAGGGGAGCCGCCTCGGATTCCATCCTCAGGTGGGGCAAGGCCTCTGGTCGCGGGTTCTCTGGCCTCGGCTGGAGGTGGCCCTGCCGAATTCGTCACCTGTATCTGTCTGCTCCCCTGTGGGTCCCACAACACCTTCGGGGCCTGGTCCCCTCTCTTAATGACCTTTCCGGCTCCTGTGCCCTTTGCCCTCTGATCTCATTTCTGCTGGCTGCTCCCTCCCACTCCCATTTCTGCAAGGAGCTGACTCACTTCCTCCCTCCCTCCCCAGCTCCTCTCCCTGCCAGGCCCTGGGGCAAGCAGGGTCCATACAGCATGGCAGGTTCCTCCCAGGGAGCTCTTCTCTGGCAGCAGGACTGAGGCTGCCCCGGCCCTGGGGCAGAAGAGGGCTGCATGTGTGGTGGGGAGGAGGCAGGGCTCTGCGCTATAGGAAAGGTGAGATGTGGATGTCCCCAGAGCCTTGGTGCAATCAGGGTGGGATGTCAGGACACCTTGATGAACACTGCTCTGTGTCAGCCCCTGAGCCTGGTTCTGTGGAGGAGAAAGGCTGAAGATGGCACCCCTGTGATGACAGGGCCTATGCGTCTGCAAGGACAGAAGACATCTGCAGGAAGTTTGATCTCAGCCCTGGGTGGCATGGGCTAGAGGCCAAGCAGTGACAGCACCGTCAGGCAGCATGAGACTGTCATGACTCTCCGTGACACCCAGTTTCATGCCTGGCCCCAACACATCAAGGGGAAAGTATCTGGAGATTCCAGTAGAACCTTCCAGGGACATGGCGAGGGAAAGGGTCTAATACCATCTGCTTGTGCGGTTAGTTCTTCCTGCTGGGGGCCCTGCCTTCTGCCCCTGCCCCTCCCTCATGTGCGGACTGCTTTGGTTGTGGAGCTGACTGTAGAAGCACTGGGCTCAAAGCAGTAAAAGATTTCCTCCCTGGCTGGGCTGGCATCTTCTGCCTTGCCCTCCCCAGAGCTGTCCAGGCTGTGGGAGCTAGTGTGCCTGGCACTTCAGGCACGGGGGGAGCCCAGCATGTGCTGAGCCTGGCACAGTCCTGCCTCCTCTCAGCAGGCACCTAGGTTCCCTAAAGGACATGGGCACAGGGTGGGTCGAGTCCCCACTCACTTGGCCATGCCTCAAGATCAACAGAGGCAAGAGGGAAACTGGGCCCCCTGCCTGAGAAGCCTGGGGAGACTGCTGTGGCCTGTCTTCCCAGAATCGGTGGCCAGCAAACATCCCTATTCCCCTTAGCACTTGGCTTTGCCTGGCAGAGCCCCGATTGCCCTGGCAGCCTGAGATTCTGGCCTCAGGATTTCTGAACAATAAAAGGGGTTTCTTGCTTAGATGAGGTGAGGGGCAGGCAGGAATGAAGCCTTCTCCTAGGGGTACCAGCCTGACCACCTCACCCCAAATGCCCTTGCCCTCCCTCGAGGGAGGCGAGTCACCCTGTGTGGTCACACCAAGACCTGTCTACACACCTCTCCTGGCGCTGCCTAATCACTCCTGCCTCCACCCATTGTCACCTAACCTCAACCTGGGAAGAGAACCACAGAACTGGGCTCTGTGGCAGGACACCCAGCTTAGGAATGGCCCAGGCGCCACATACACATGTGCACATACTCTCTCTGTCTCTCACACACACACACTCTGTCTCTCTCACACACACACTCTCTCTGCAGAATGTAGAATGGGTTGTCCTTTTCTCCCAGACCCCTCCAGTTTCTGCCATTTGCTTCTAGCCCTTACCTTCTCTGTCAAGGGGAAAGCAGCTGGCTTCACGCCAGAGGACTTTGTCTCTGGGGTAGGGGAAACAGTTTTCCTGCTTTAATCAGGGCTTTGGGTTCCTACCCAGCCCGCTTGTCTTCCTTTGATGACTGATTTTGAGGTCTCTCTTCTGTGCCTCTGAAAGAGGGACCCATCCTATAAAGGGTCCTCTACCCTTTGTCCCACCCATTTTCTTCAAAATCCCAAAACTGCAGCTCTTATTGTTGCTGTAGAAACAGATGTTTGTCAAATATGAAGTTGCTTGGAAGGGCTAGTTTTGGCTGCAGGAACTGCTTTCAGCTCATCTGGGGAGAATAGAGGAGGAGAGTGAGGGCCCCAGGCAAGGGCCCACAGGTCAGGAGTTGCGTGTGGTTACGAAGGTGTTGTTAACACAGTGCTAAGTATTGGCTACAGCTTGGCCTCTAGAGCCAGACTGCCTGGGTCTGAATCCTGGCCATGCTGCCTACTGGCTGAGTGATCTTGGGCAAATTATTTAATTCCTCTGTGCCTCATTTTCCTCATTTATAAAATGAGAATAATCATAGTAGTTTTAGTCCAGTGTGGTGGTTCATGCCTGTAACCCCAACACTTTGGGAGGTAGGAGGATCGCTTGAGCCCAGGAATTCAAGACTAGCCTGGGCAACATAGTGAGACAAGCCCAGGCAACATGGTGAGACCCCATCTCTATTAAAAATACAAAAATTAGCTGGGCATGGTGGTGTGTGCCTGTAGTCCCAGTTATTCAGGTGGCTGAGGTGAGAGGATCGCTTGAGCCCAGGAGTTTGCTGCAGTGAGCCATGATTGAACCACTGGACTCCATCCTGGGTGTCAGAGCAAGACCCTGTCTCAAACAAACAAGCAAACACAAAATAATAGTACTTTCCTTGTAAGGTTGTCTTGAGGATTAAATGAATCAATACATATAAACCACTTAGAGCAGTGCCTCAAAATAGTGCCTAGAGTCAGTGAGCACTGGGCCAGGCACAGTGGTTCATACCTGTAATCCCAGTGCTTTGGGAGGCTGAAGTGGGAGGATCTCTTGAGGCTAGGAGTTCAAGACCAGCCTGGGAAAGAAGGTGAGACTTTGTACAAAGAGTGAAAATATTAGCCGAGTGTGGTGGTGCATGCCTGTCCTAGCTACTTGGGAGGCTGAAACAGGAGGATAGCTTGAGCCCAGGAATTTAAGGCTGCAGTGAGCCATGATCACACCACCGTACTCCAACCTGAGTGACAGAATGAGATCCTGTTTTAAAAAAAAAAAAGTGAACATTATCATCGTCATAATTAATCTGTCTCTGGTACGTCAGGAAGCACGGGTGCCTGGTAGCTTGGTACCCACAGTAATGTCACAGGTGCTGTTCCTGTTAATGACTCAGCTCTGCTCTATTCTTTATTCTTGTCCTTACGCTGATGCTTTTGCCCAAAGTACCTTTCAGGTAGAGATGGGGAAGAGGCCCAAGCTTACTCAGGGCTTCACAGTAATCTTAGCGAGTGATTGCTTTGGCCTGAGTTTCCAATCTGCTCTGAAGTTTGATTCCAGTTTTTAAAATTGAGCTGCTTTCTCTGTGACTCCCTCCAATCAGATTCTTAGCTGATGGCAAGACCTCTGGAATACTAGGTGTCTTTCTACCCATTTGTTTTCCATTTGAACAAACTTACCCTACTTTTTGGTCTTTCTGCAACTTATTTTGTTTATTCACACCTGTCTTGCTCCTGACAGCCCATTTAGATTAGGACTAAGCAGGAATTGACGCATAGAACAGAAAGACAGTCCTGACCTGCCAGTTCCAGGGTCTGTTCTCTGCTCCTACCACCACACATATGAGTGTCCCCAGACTCTCCCACTTGTAATTTTTACTGCAGCAAAACCTCTCCAATGAAGTCCCTGTGATGGAACGCAACAGTGGTCAGACCCGCCACTCTGTTCCTTTGCTCGTCTGTGGATGCGGGGCTAGGGGGCTTCTCTAAGCCTCCTCTCCAATGTATCAGGTATGTCCAGAGTCCATTCTCCACTGTGTCCTCCCCTTCCTACTTTGCTTCATCTAGCCAGTGATACAGGAAGGTGTCCAGTTAATGGGCCTCATTGCTCCATGGCAGAAATCCTGGCATGCCCTGGATGAGTCTTCATTGGCCTTATTTGCTGTTGAAAGTTCAGGATTCTATTGGGACTTCTGTCTCTATAGGAGTACTAACATCAGATAAGTCCTGCAGCCGGTGGCTTGGGGAAGCCCTCAGGCCACTGCATTCCAGATGTCTTACTTGGCTTGGCCCAGAGAATGCAGAAACAAGGAACGATTGTGCGATTGTGCAGGGCACTGAGGGGCTTTCTCCCAGGCCTGGGACGCCTTGGGGTGGGGGCAGGTTTCCATTCAGCCTTGCTTCTGCTCCCAGCTGGGTATTAAATTGTGACTACAGTCCCCTCCTCCACCTCTTTTGGAGGCCTAGGGAACAAGGCAAGGCATGTGGGGATAGGAGTCTAGGCAGACTCTGGGATGAGGAAGGGAGAAAACAGCAGGTGGGCAGGGGCATCACCTGAAGGAGGCATTGGTAGAGGGACCAGGACACATTGAAAGGGAACCTCTAGACCAGACCTGCCCAACAGAACATTTTGCAAGGATGGAAATGGTCTGTAGTGCTGTCCAACTTAGTAGATACTGCACCTTAAATTTTATTTGATTTTTAATTTGTTCAGAAGTATCCTCATTGTTTCCATTTAACTGGAATTTTTTTTGAGACAGGGTCTTGCTCTGTCGCCCAGGCTAGAGTGCAGGGCACCATCACAGTTTACTGCAGCAAGCTCTTGGGCTTAAGTGATCCTCCCACCTCCCACCTCCCCCTCCCAAGTAGCTGGGACCACACCTGGCTAATTAAAAAAAATTTTTTTTTAGAGATGGGGTCTCACTATGTTGCCCAGGCTGGTCTTGAACTTCTGCCTCAAGCAATCTTGCTGCCTAGACCTCCCAAAATGTTGGGATTATGGGCATGAGCCATCACACCCGACCAACTTCAATTTGAATAGCCACTCATGGCTAGTAGCTACCATATTGGACAGTACGGCTCTAAACAGCTCCCAGAAAGAAACAGTTGGGTGTTCTTGAAGGTTTATTTCCTCTTTCAGAGTTCCCCTGGTGAGGCAGGGGATGGTGGCATTTCCCTTCCTCTCAGGAAGGAAGATCTGTCCTCTCAGGCAATTTCTACACCTCACAAGCTCTGGAATCCTGATGCCCCAGGGCCAGCAGGTCCCTGGCTGTGTGCCACCACAACTGGGGCAGCGCTTCCTTTCCTCGCCAAGCATGTCTTCTGCCCAGCTCTGTAACACACAGGTGCTCACATGCCCCAGTGGATTTGGCCCAGGCAGTGAGCGCGGAGGTGGTGGATTGGTATGCAAGGTAGAAGCTTTTGCTTCTTCCTGTTTCTATGGACATAGGGTTTGTACTTTATTTTTACTTCAAAGGGTTCTAGAAACAGGCCCAATAGGGGCTTCAGAGGTGAACACACATATTCTCAAATATTTATTGGATGTCCAGTGTTAGGAGGAACCAGAGGCTTGTCTAGAGGAACTTCTCTGACTTTGAGAATAAGCACCACAGGCCTCCATCTCACACCCAGGAAGACCTTACTGATATTTTATTTAAATTGCTGTGACTGACCCTTAAGCTGGTTTCCTTTTTTTTTTCTTCTGTGGAAATGGAGAAGAGTTGTCATTTATATGAAAAAGAGAACAATGCTTCATTATGTTTATTCCCTCGTGTCTGCCAGAGGGGGTGGGGAGGAGAACATAATGCATGTGGTACATTTAGAAGACCCAGAAGTGACCCAAGTCCTGATGAGATGTGGGGCAGGGCTGTGGAGGATTTTGGGAAACTATCCTCAAGGCTGGCTCATGGCTTTGGGCCTTGGGGAAGCTTGGCAAAGCAGAGGCAATTTGGAAATCCCCAGCCGCCATGAGAAACTCCCCAGCAGCTGAGAGACCTCAGAGAGCAGCAGGCCTGCTGCCGGGCCAGTCAGCTGGTCCCTGCAGTTTGCCGCATATGCCTGCCTAGTCTTTGGGGATTGACTCTGGGTCTTGGCAGAGAGGACAAGCCCAGGCGTCCGTACTTGGGCTCTGTGCCCAAAAAGGTGTGGTGGCACATGGCTCTGAGCAAACCGATGGGTGTGCCAATGCAGGGACTGGGTGGGTGTAGGGGCTGGGGGGAGTGCCAGAGCCCCAAGCCTCAACGACCACCTCTGGGGCAGTGATTTGTGGCTCGCCATCCCAAACCCACTGATCTTCCTGATTGCTTGTCCTGGGCCCCTCTCTAGAACAGACTCAAGGCCTTCCTGGCGTCTTTTGACCTTGCATTCATGTATTCATTCATTTATTCCGTCAGTAAGCATCTACTGAATGCCTGCTAAATGTAGGAACTGTTTTAGGTTAGGGATAGAGCGGTGATAAAAACAAAGTGGGCGCCGAGCTCATCCCTGCCTCTTCTTGCCCTACGCATCCTGGGGACGGCGAGAGGCCATCTTGCCACCGCTGACCCCTCGGGCCTGAGCTCCCGGGGGACGCCTCCTGGGGGCGGGGCCCGGAGGCCGGCCAGGCGGAGGTGAAAGCCCGCGGCCCTAGCAAAGCGGGAGGGTAGATGAAAAGGTGGCTGCCACCCTCTGCCGGGCGCCAGCGGCGCTGCAGGGCGGAGCTTCCGGAACTCCAGGCGCATGTGCTGGGCCTGGCCCCACCCCCTTGGCCCCGCCCAGGCTCCGGCAAATCCAGGAAGTGTGGCCCGGGGCCTGGGGCTGACTCGGGCCTCGCAGACCCTGATCCGTGCGTAGGGTGCTGAGTGGCTGCGCTGGCCCTGGGCATGCACCGTTGGCCACTCCAGGTTTCCTCTCAGCCCTCCTTCTCCTCTCTGAGACCATCCCTAGGCTTCTTAAAGGGAGTCTGCCCTCTACCCCTTCAGAATCCACTGGCCTTCGGCACCCGGTAGAATTTCATAAAAAATCTTGTCACCTCAATACCAATCGCTGTCTCCTAACACTGCTGTTTCATACGAGATGACATTTTGTTACACACACACACACACACACACACACACACACACACAAAGGAATAAAGGATAATTCCTCCCAAGAAAGGGAAGGGACTCCTGCGCTGGCATTTTCTTTGAGACAGTGTAGACTCTAGTACTGGCCCTAGGGCTGGCGCTGAGGACCTCTGAAGTGGTCATCCAGGAAGTGCACCTGCCACCCTAGTGGCTGGGCCCTCCCACCCCAAAAGCAAGTGCTCCAGGCCCTCCTGGCCCTGAGCTCTGAGTGCTTTAAACAGGACTCTCCCCAGCTCCCTAAATAAACAGTTCTGTTACTGACACTTTACACACCACAAATTTGTAATACAAGGATCATATAATTCGTACCCATTTATGGCAACAGTGTTTGTAGACTTTTTCTTTTTTTTCAGGAGTTTTGATTTACAGGGGAACTAGAGGGACAAATGGGGTCAGAGAAGTATTCTTTTGTTAAGATATATTTTGTTAAGATATATCTTAACAGTGAGATATATCCTAACAAAATACATCTTCCCAAGCTTGAAACCTTGGTATCTTTCCTTCCTTTTCTCAATCTCCACCCACACCCGCTCGTGCCCATTTCCCATCCTTCCCCAAATAGTCACCAAGTCCAACTTATTTTTCTCTTGGATCAGCCTCTCTTCCCTATCAACTGCCAGAATCCTAGGCAGACCCTTCTTACCTCTCATTTGGTATCCCTTTTACCTTGACTTCCTTTTCTTTTGGTCACCCAGGCTGGAGTGCAGTGGCATGGTCATAGCTCACTGTAACCTGTAACCTTGAACTCCAGGGCTCAAGTGATTGATCCTCCCACCTCAGCCTCCCAAGTAGCTAAGACTACAGTTGCATGCCACCATGCCTGGCTAATTTTTAAATTTTCTGTAGGCGGGTCTCTCTGTGTTTCCCAGGCTGGTCTTGAACTCCTGGTCTGAAGTGATCCTCCTGCCTTTGCCTTCCAAAGTTTTGGGATTCCAGGTATGAGCCACAATGCCTGGCTACCTTAACTTTATAATGTTCTTTCACCTTCCAGCCTCCTTTCTCCTCCTCTTGCATCCTGTTAGCTCAGCAATTTTTTTTTTTTTTTTTTTTCTTTTTTTTAGGCAGGGTCTCTCACTCTGTCACCCAGGCTGGAGTACAGTGGTGTGATCATGACTCACTGCAGCCTTGACCTTCCCCGGGCTCAGGTGATCTTCCCACTTCAGCCTCCCAAGTAGCTGGGACCACAGGCATGCCACCACCACACCCAGCTAATTTTTGTGTTTTTTGTAGAGATGGGATTTTGCCATGTTGCCCAGGCTGGTCTTGAACTCCTGAGCTCAAGCAGTCTACCCTCCTCGGCCTTCCAAAGTGCTGGGATTACAGGAATAAGCCACCATGCCTGACCTGCTCAGCATTCTTAAGTCACAGGTTAAATCATGCCCCATCACTCTCCAGAAACTTGTTATGCCTCCCATTGTTTTCCAGGCAGGTGGTGGTGTGTAAGGAGCTGGGCTCTGGAATCTGAACAACCTGAGTTCAAATCACCTGGCCGGTCACAATCTGTGTGATCACAGGCAATTATTTAACCTCTGTAAACCCCGTTTCCCCATTCCACAATTCCCCTTTTCATTACCTTGCAGGGTTTTGAGAGGAAAACGAGTAGCACTGTGCCTGGCCATGGCTAGTGCTCGGTGTGTGCCTTCTTGTTCCTTAGACTGCCCACCTTGCTTTCATCTCAGGTACAGCTCTTTCAGGTGGGAGTAACAGAAAGCCCAGCTCAACTGGCTTAAAAAGATATGCGTTGTCACCAATATCTGAAAAGTCCAGTAGTAGAACTGGCTACAGGCTCAGCCTTATCTGGAAACATTAACAGTGTGACCAAGACCTGACCTTTTCTGTCTCTCACCCCATCTTCTAGGCAGGCTTGGTCCTCAGACAAGTAATGGCAAAATGTCACAGCCCCAGGTTCTAGTTGTGTGGATAGAGAAGTGTGACTCTTTGAATAATCCCAAAGTTTCATTATGTATCCTTGAAACTGATTGGGTCACATGCCCTCCATGAACCTATAGCCTGAGGATATTCTTATTGGCCAGGGCCAAGTCATGTGCTGGAGTGGGTCCCCAGAGGGGAAAATAGGGTGCTATAATCAGAGGATGGAGGAATGGGTGGCGGGCAGCAGAAACAACACACATCCACTATAGCATACACCTGCTTGATTTGAGACCCAGCTTCCTTCCCAGCTTTATCCCGCCTTGGTTTCCTATATGTGTCATACATTTCTTCCAGACTTACTGTCCATATCTCATGCTTTTCCACCTCTTTGCCTTTTTATTTTATTTTATTTTATTTTATTTTTTTGAGACAGAGTCTCTCTCTGTCGCCCAGGCTGGAGTGCAGTGGCGCAGTCTCAGCTCACTGCAACCTCTGCCTCCCGGGTTCAAGTGATTCTCCTGCCTCAGCCTCCCAAGTAGCTGGGATTACAGGCACATGCCACCACGCCCGGCTAATTTTTGTATTTTTAGTAGAGATGGGGTTTCACCATGTTGGCCAGGCTGGTCTCGAACTCCTGACCTCAGGTGATCCGCCCGCCTCGGCCTCCCAAAGTGCTGAGGTTATTGGCGTGAGCCACCACGCCTGCCTGGCCCCTTTTTGCCTTTTCTTACACTACTTTTTCTTTTTCTTTTTTTTTTTTTTGAGACGGAGTCTCACGCTGTTGCCCAGGCTGGAGTGCAGTGGCGCGATCTCGGCTCACTGCAAGCTCCGCCTCCCGGGTTCCCGCCATTCTCCTGCCTCAGCCTCCTGAGTAGCTGGGACTACAGGCGCCCGCCACCGCACCCGGCTAATTTTTTGTATTTTTAGTAGAGACGGGGTTTCACTGTGGTCTCGATCTCCTGACCTTGTGATCCGCCCGCCTCGGCCTCCCAAAGTGCTGGGATTACAGGCTTGAGCCACCGCGCCTGGCTTACACTACTTTTTCACCCTGGAATTCCCTTCCTACCTCATTACCACATTATAACATTTCTCTCTTTCACTGGCCTAGCTCCAAGCTGTCTGTAAGCTGTCTGCCTAATTCCCTAACTGGAACATTGATGTCCCTGTTGGAGCACTGAGCACATTCTGACTTGAATTTTAATTATTGGGGTACATTTGTTACTTCCTCTGCTGGTCTGTACATTTTTTAAAATCAGGAAATATTTAGTTGAAAACAATAACTAAATCATCTTTCACTGAGTCACTCAAATGTGCCTCGTATTGTCTCTGAGCAGGGCCCAGTGCTAGGTGAGTGCCGGGGATAGAGCAATGAGCTACACACAACCTCTGCTCAGGAAGCTCAGTCTGTGGTGGGGAAGCTGAAAAAGAAGCAGGCACGGTGCTTCCCCACAGTGTTCACCTTGAGGTATTACAGTTCACAGCTAGTTGAATAAGTGAACGACTTCCTCCAGCCCTCAGAGCCTCCTGTCTGGCCTGCCCCCAGCTCTGCTTAGCTACTCTGCCTGGTCAAGTGCCTGAAACAGAGCCAAAGACCTTGCACTCACCCACACCACCAATGTGGGAGAATAGAGCAGTTGAAGTTGTCACCACACATGGAGATCCCCTTGTTCCCCACTGTATTCCAGCCCGCTTATTGTGCATGCACCATTCAGATCAGTTGGTTAAATCCATATGGATTTTCGTGGAACGCCTGTTGTGTGCCTAGTGCTGGGGAACGGGATGGGATATAAAGGAAGTAGGAAATAGTCCTAGCTCTCCAGGGAGAGCAGGCTTAAACATTCAACACGAATTGATTATCATTCAGAACATTAGTTATGCTGTATAGTCATGGCACGTGGACAGTAAACTTCAATAAATTCAACTATATGCTTATATAAGAAACTATATTACTGTAGCCTAAAATTATAAAAATTATGTTTTGTGTGTTTTTACTATATGCTGTACATGACTATTATGCTTTCCTGCAGCGATACTATATCAAATGGCATACTCAAAATCATGTGTACTGTACTTTGTGAGCAGTTTAAGGGATTTTCAGGAGTTTTAGACCATATTCTATTTTTGCCTTACATACTGACTTTGGAATCTAACCCCATATAGTGTGTGACTCCACTGTATGTAATAGAGCACCATATTGAGTATAACCAAGAACCATATGTATGTAATGTGTTGAGGTGTAGACAGTGAGTGCTATGGTTTATGATAATAATGATATTAATAATTTAATAAGTATAATTTGCCAGGCCTCATGTCAGTTGCTTTACATGTACTGCCTGTTCTATTCTTACAACAGCCTCATAAGGTGGATATCATACTATTTTAAAGCCAAAAAAGTAGAAACTCTAAGAAGTCAAGTAACTTTCCCTTAGGTCAGGCAGCAAGAAAGAGGCTGGGATTCAGACCCAGGTGTGTCTGGCTGCCGAGTCCACGTTCTTTGCATTGCCAGGTGGGTCTTGGGTTTCAGGGAAGGCTTCATAAAGAAGGTGGGAGTTGAGATGGGCCTGGAGAGATGCAGAGGGTCAGCCAAGGTAGAGTCACATTCATAAGGAATGGCTCTGGTGGTGACAAGGGCAGGCAAATGAGGGAGAGCCAGGCTGGCTGGGAAGAGGGAGAAGAGACTAGAAAAGTAAAAGTAAAGTCTGAGGAGGGGCCAGATTATAGCTTCTGACTGTCCTTGGAGGCAAGCTGAGGGGGTTGGGGTGGCCTGGCTGGCTATGGGAGTGCCCACATGACCTCTGGAGCCATCAGTTAGACTCATCGAAGAAACAGACCGTGCCCTGAGATTGCACCATGCTTTGGGCAGCAGAGGGACTAGCTGTGGTTGCACGTGAAGCTGAGTGGAGGAGTGGAGACAGGCACACTGACAGGCGAGTGACAGCTGATGGCCTAATGAGGTCGGGGACAAAAGAATTAAAAAGCAGACATATGGCCACAAAGGGTGCCTGGCCTTCCTAATATAGGCATATGCAAGGCTTCAGCATGGTGGTGCCTAAGAGGGGCTGGTGCCCTTGGAGAGAGGCTGGGGCATTGGTGGGGCAGAAGCCAGGCTTCTATAGCCAGGCCAGGAAGTCAGGAGTCGCCATGGTGGAGATGGCGTGCCCTTCAGTACAGGATGGAGCAGAAATGGATTGGGTTCAAGAAGGAAAGCTCAAAGTTTGAGATCTTTGAGATGAATTAGAGGTGTTGTACTTAAGGAAACAGGGTATATATGTTGGTTATTTTTAGGATTATAAATAGTATAGAACTTAGAAAATGACTTAAATCTTTTATCCCTTAAAAAGGGTAGGCTCCAGTTACCTGGAAATTTTGCTTACAATGCCTCATTTTTTCCCCCGCTTATGATCATAGGTAGATAATAATAGTTAAAATGTATTAAGGCCAAATATGGTGTCTCACGCCTATAATCCCAGCACTTTGGGAGGCCGAGGCAGGTTGATTGCTTGAGCGCAGGAGTCTGAGACCAGCCTGGGCAACACAGGGAGGCCCCATCTGTACAAAAAATATATATATAAAACTTACATGGTGGTGCATGCCTGTGATCCCAGCTACTAGGAAGGCTGAGGTGGGAGGATGGGCTGAGCCCAGGAGATGGAGATTTCAGGGAGCCAAGATAGTGCCGCTGCACTCCAGCCTGGGCCAAAGAGCAAGACCCTGTTTTTTTATTTTGTTTTGTTTTGTTTTAAGTATTGAAAATGAATGTGCTGGGCGCTGTTCTCAGAGCTATGTATGTACTAATTCTTTTAACCCATGTATTAACCCCTCGTGGTAGGTGCTGTTATTTTCCCATTTTATAAATAAAGAAATAGAAGCACAGAGGCTGGGCATGGTGACTCACACCTGTAATCCCAGCACTTTGGGAGGCCGAGGCTGGCGGATCACTTGCTGTCAGGAGTTCAAGGTCAGCCTGGCCAAAATGGTGAAACCCCGTCTCCACTAAAAATACAAAAATTAGCTGGGTGTGGTGGCGCATGCCTGTAATCCCAGCTACACAGGAGCCTGAGGCACAAGAATCGCTTGAACCTGGGAGGCGGAGGTTGCAGTAAGCCAGATGGAGCCACTGTGCTCCAGCCGACAGAGTGAGTGAGACTCTATTTCAAAAAATAAAATACAAATGAAAAGAAGTTGAAACACAGAGAGGTCAAGTTGTGTAGTTTACTACGTGGAAGAGCCAAGATTAAACCGGGCCATGTGGCCCTGGAGGTCACACTCCTAACCATGGTATGCTGTGAATCATTCCTTTCAAGCCGTGCCTCTCAGACTTTAATGTGCCTCAGCATCACCTGGAAGCCTAGTTAAAACACAGATGCTGCACCCCATATCCAGAGTTCTTGGTTCAGCAGGTCTGGGTCAGGTTCCTGGAATTTGCATTTCCAACAAGTCCCCAGGGGATGCCCACACTGCTGGCCTGAGAACTTGGAGAACCAAAGCCCTTTCACATACATTATGTACCAGTCTCAGACTGGTTGGGTAAGTCAGTACAGGTGTAATCCTCATTTTACAGATAAGGGAAATTTAAGTCACCTGTCTGTGTTCACGCAGCTAAGTCATTCATTCATTCACTCATTCATTTAACAAATGGAAATTTCTGTGCTAGGCCTTATGCTGGCCTTAGAGTCTTGCAGTTCTCAGCCTTGGCTGCATGTAAGAATCACCTGGGGAGCTTTTATCCATAAAAAATCCCAGTGCCCGGCCGGGCGCAGTGGTTCACGCCTGTAATCCCAGCACTTTGGGAGGCTGAGGCAGGAGGATCACGAGGTCAGGAGATTGAGACCATCCTGGCTAACACGGTGAAACCTCGTCTCTACTAAAAATACAAAAAATTAGCCGGGCGAGGTGGCGGGCGCCTGTAGTCCCAGCTACTCAGGAGGCTGAGGCAGGAGAATGGCGTGAACCCGAGAGGCGGAGCTTGTGGTGAGCCGAGATCGCGCCACTGCACTCCAGCCTGGGCGACAGAGCAAGACTCAGTCTCAAAAAAAAAAAAAAAATCCCAATGCCCAGGCTCCCCCTCCCAGACCAATTATGTCAGAAACTGAGAGGGAAAGGGTGGGCTCCAGGCATCGGTATTTTTTTCAAGTTCCCCAGTGGATTTCAGTGAGCAGCTGAGGCTGGCACCATTGTTCTAAGTAGCCACTGGAGATGGGAAGACCTGCGACACTGCATGTGCTTCAGAAGGGCCAGATGCTTCCCCTGGGGAGACATCCCATTCCCTAGAGAGCAGGACACAAGCACAGCACCATGTCCTAAGAGTCTGTATATGTGACTATATGACAGTGAGACTTGGACAGTGCATGGCAGGTAGGAGGCAGAGCTGGGTTTCCGTCCTCTCTGGCAGTGCTTACCAATCTTTTCATGGAGAAAGTCAGACAATTTATAGAACCAATGGCCCTTAGAGCTGGCCAGGGGCAAGAATCATGGGGTGTATGCCAGACTGGTTAGGAGGTGATTCTGTACCAGGGCTTCCTAGCACCACCCCCACCTTTTTTTTTTTTTTTTTTTTCCCTGAAGAGGAAGAGGGAAGCAATGACTGTTTCCTTTTTTCTGCAGAGCTGACAGCTTCTGAGACTTGCACTCCCTGTCTTTTGGCCCCTTCCCATTCTGTTCTCCAGCTCCCATTTCAGCCTCTCAGCGGGTCCCTAGTCCTGGTCTAAGCATCCCATGGTGCTAACTGGAGAACCAGGCCAGGATTTCTCTTCACAAGAAACACTGGCTTTTCACAGGCAGCCGTCGCTCATTGGCCAGACACCCATGACTTCCTCTGTCTGCAGGGCTGAGGCCCACCCCACCCTCCTCTCTGCCTGTGCAGTCCCTGGCATGTGTGGAGGGGAGAGGGATGTAAACGTAGAGAGTACTATTGATTCTCTGCATGTCCCCTGTGTACTGACGGCAGTGGGGCAGTAAGTGGGCCTGCCCGTGTGGGTCTCTGCTCTTGCCAGACCTTACAGGACTGTGTGCGGCTGCTGTTTGGGCACAGTGTGCAGGGGGCCCCGTGTGTTGTCTTGGATGTGACGTTAGTGGCTGTCTTGGCCTCTGCCGCAGTAATTAGATGGCTAGGGTAGGCCTATGATTTGGGTGTTCTCAAGAACACTGGGTTGATTGAATGTTTGTGCATGCTGGTGTGTGTGTATACGTGTACATGTATGTGAGTGCGCATGTGCTTGTCTCAAGTTTGGCCTGTGGGGCCGGGGGCTGCAGGTCTCAAATTCCTCTGCTATTTTTAGGAGCCATATCAGCCCAGCTGTCCCGGAGCTGGGGTGTGTGTCCATAGACAAGTCTCACCCTCCCTGTCCTTGCCCTAACCCCCCAACACTGCCTGCCGCCCACCCCAATGGCTTTACCCTAAGAGCCTTCTCCTTCCCTTCCACACACACTGCTGTATCACCGTCTCCCTCCTGGCATACCTGATACCCGCAGTCCTCCGGGCTACTGGCTCCAACCGGGGCTGGGCAGCTCTGGACGGGAGGGGCTGGGGAGAGGGCGGGAACTGGGCGGGGCCAGAGCCTGTGCTATTTTGAGCTGCTAACAGAGCCAGAGCAGCATCAGAGCGGAGTCTCCTTGCTCTGGGCTGCTCCGGGCCAGGCCATGCGGGTGAGTGTCCCTCTGACCCCCTACCCTGGAAATGTCCCAGGCTCCTCATGCTATTTCCTCATTTAGGAAAGGAGGGACCTTTTTGTGATTTCCCCAGATGTGGCTGAAGTAGGTGGGGAGAGGGGTGGGGCCGCCTTGGGGCTCCTCTCGGAGCTTCTTGGTAAGAAGGGAGTTACCCAGCCCCGGAAGCCTCAAAAACCCCTCCGTGGCTAGGAGCAGGGCATCCTGGGCCTGACTCATGACTTCAGGAGTTTTGGAGGGGCACTGTCTTCTGAATCTCAGTTTCCTGAGGTTGCATCCGCCCCCAAGGCTGTGACATGCCTTCCCCACCAACCGTTAGTGCTTTTTTGGCCTTCCTTCCTTAGAATGCTATTTTCTTCCAAAGCCCCAGCCTCCCCAGCACCCAAGGTCTTCGGTAGTCTTGTCTCTGCATTGTTGGTGGTATAGCCCTCTCCTCTCTTCCTCCTTGAGAGGGGATGGTCCTTGGAGTTGTCAAGGAGCACCCGTTCTCAATGTCCCCAAAAGTAGTCTTAGCATGGCCACCTCCATTTCTGTGCATAGGACACTTGCAAGGGGCACAGATGGTGTGTCGGGGATTCTCTGACTGGCCCTAAGTCTCTTTTTTAGTAGAGATTACTCCAGATAAGTAAGTTCCTTAAAAAAGAAAGTGAGGAGAGGCATAGTTGCTCCCAGTCCTTTCCGTTCCTCTGACTCTACCCCTCCCAGCCACCAAGGGTAAGGTTTTCAGTCGTGTCAGCAGTTGGCAGAGTATGTGGGCTGGCCTGGTGCGGAGGTGCATCAGGAGCCTAAGATGTGCCCGTGAGCACTTGTATCTCTTTCTGCTCAGGACTGCCCTGCCTCAGCCCCCAAACTGGCACCAGGGCTGAGTTGTGTGGGCAGTATGCCCGGGGGTGGGGGAGAGGTCAGAGAGACCTCCTCACCCTGAGAGATGGGTGCTTCCTGGTCTATGTTACTCTCCCCCAGCCACCCCCGGGCCACTAGCACCAGGTCACAGATTGAGGGCCATGCACAGTGATATCCAAGCAGACAGCAAAGTGCCCTGCAGAGGGGCAGTGAGCATCCCCAGGGAAGGGAGGCCTCCAGCAGGTCCAGTTGTTGGAGGAGGAAACCAAGACCCTTCTGCAACTGCAGTTGCGGCAGGAAGCCATTCTAGTGCACCTGCTTCCTCTGGGCTGGCCTGCAGTGAGGCGGGTGCCCGCCTGCTTTCTGTTCCGCCCTGGGGCTGGGGAGGGCTCTGGCTGGAGGCTGCACTGCAAGGGCCAGGTTGTCCCTGCCAAGCTCGTCTCCCCCTCCTCCTCTGTCTGGTAGCATGGCCTTCAGTTCATTCCCTAGAGAGCTTCCCTTCCTCTCAAGCAGTTCCATGTAAAGCATATTCAGGTCGGTGGGTGGAGGGGCGGGTCATCATTGGGAATCCCTGCTTTCCTCCCAAGCTGCTGTTCTGGCAGCTGATGTAGAAGGACAACAGTGCAGGTGAGCCAGGGGAGATGGAGGGTAGGGCGTGCCTCCATCCCTTAAAATGAGCAGTGGAGGTCTCTCGCAGGAGACCTGAGTGTGAATCCCAGATCTGCCACTTGCTGCTGTGAGGCTTTGGGTGAGTCACCTGACCTTCTGAGCCTCCTTTTGCTCATTTGTAAAGTAGCAATCACACAGTCACACTAGTATCTATTTCAGAGGGATGTTGTGAGGATCAAATGAGATGATTCATGTGAAGGATTCAGCACAGTGCCTGACACATACCAAATGCTCAATAACGATTAACCGTTTTTTACTATTATGCTAGTATTTCTTCCCTTCTCCTTTGTTCCTCCCACCCCCCGTCACCCCCAATCCCTAGATAAGTTGGTGCTAGGTTGGGACTGGGAGGAAGAAGTCTCCTGGGAGCTGCCCTCTGTGCCTCCGAATGGGAAAGAGGGAGGAGAGGAGAATGCCCTGCCTTTTGGTCCTCAGAAGGAGAAACCTTGGGTGTGTGAGTGCTGGCAGAAGCGGCGAGGTGGGGAAGTGACCTCGGCCACGTCTCGGCTTCCTCTGGGCACTCTCTTGAGGGTTACCTGCTGCTTTCAGGGGCTTGCAGTGTGCAGATGTCTGGCGTGGATGCTTGGGCCTCAAAGCATTTGTCCAGGCTGGGCATTCCAGGCCTGAGGGACTGCCTGAGGCATGGCATTATTCTCCTAGAAGCATTTGTGCCCCCATTCCCTCCTGTGAGGGGCCCAGAAAGTGCATGTTAAGGGCGAGTGGGCTCTGCTGGCACGGTGGAGGGTAAACCCCAGCTGCTCCCAGAGCGTCAGAAGCCTGCTGGGGCTGAGGCTTGACAGTCCCTCAGCACATTTCTTGGATCTCTCCTCTTTGAGAACAAATGCTTCTAGCTATTATCTGTTTTTCTTTTTCTTTTTTATTGACTATTTAGCCATCTTCACAATAAAAATAAGGAGTAACAAATACATAACAAAATAAATACCAAGTGTTCCTATTGTGTCTAATTCACACAGTTTATAAGATTATTATGATCACTCTTTGTATACTATTTGAGTTCCAGTTTTTTTTTTTTTTTTTTTTTTTTTTTTTTTTTTTTTTTTTTGAGACGGAGTCTCGCTCTGTCGCCCAGGCTGGAGTGCAGTGGCCAGATCTCAGCTCACTGCAAGCTCCGTCTCCCGGGTTCCCGCCATTCTCCGGCCTCAGCCTCCCGAGTAGCTGGGACCACAGGCGCCGCCACCTCGCCCGGCTAATTTTTTGTGTTTTTAGTAGAGACAGGGTTTCGCCGTGTTAGCCAGGATGGTCTCGATCTCCTGACCTTGTGATACGCCCGTCTCGGCCTCCCAAAGTGCTGGGATTACAGGCTTGAGGAGTTCCAGTTTTTTTGATTGGTGTTATTTTATGTGGAGCTTTCCATATGGTTACGTTGTCCACACATTTGTCAGTTTAAATGGCAATATAACAACGGGTTGTACCTAACCATTTCCTAATTCTAGGCATTTGGGCACTTTCCAATTTGGAGCTGTTATGTAGAGTGCATCTATAAAAATCTTTGCATTTTTTTCTTTCTCTTTATTTCTTTAAGTCTGCTCATTGGACATACATTCCTGAAGATGGAATGACTAGGCCAGAGGATGATGCATTTTGTGGCTGTTGTTCCACAAAGAGCTACTAAGCAATTTCAGCGTCCTCACCCTCCCCACAAACCCAGGCACTGAGTTGACTATGTATCTATTGTGAGCAGGTTTAGAGATTATACCTCCCTTGTTTGTACCATGTCCCTGGGAATCAGAATAGGCAAGTGTTGTTCTCCATAGATTACATTTGGGGAAGAGATTAGATGGGAATAAGAGGTTTGTGCAAAGAACCCCTGTCCCAGCACTCTCGTGCAGCTAACATTTCTTAGGCACCTACAGTATGATGAGTAAGATGGGTAAGTTCTGCTCAGGGGTGAATCACAGTCCAGGGATGACAAAGACACACCAACAGCTCCCCAAGATCCACTCTGGTTGTGGCTCCCAGCTCTGCCACTTAATAGTTGCAGGGCTCTCGGCAACTCACCTTCTTTATTTCCTTACCTAGAAAGTGGGTTGTTGTGAGGATTCAATGAGGAGACCTGTATGAAGTGCCTTCCCCTGTGCCTGGCTCATAGTAAGTGTTCAGTGAGTGTGGGTTTCTCTTGCTGTCCCTCAAAAGTACCACAGAGGGAGGAGGTGGGTGAGCTGCAGAGTGGCAGAATCATGGTGGGGTCTCCCTTTTTGCAAGTCCAAAAACTTGATTTGGAAAGTTGCACACTAGTAAAACACACTATCAATCCATGCTTTGGCGTGACCGGGTCTTCTGAATCTCCACGCTGATGAAGTTTATCAACCAGATTTGGCTACCAAGGCTGACACCTGTCTAACATACCAGAAAATGTGGGCACTAAGGAAGCAGCACAGGCTTTGGAGGCAGACCAATGTGGGTTCAAGTCTGGGTTCCCCCACTTAACTAACTTCGTGACTTAATCTCTTTCTGGATCTTCTCCCTCATCGATAAAATTGGAATAATAATAATTCCCGTATCACCAGTCCTCAGATTGTTGTAAGATTTACATTAGAAAATAAATGTTAAATACCTTGTATAGGGCCCATCTCATTGTAGGTGCTCCATATTCAGTAATGTTGCTAGAAATGGCTGAAATCTCTAGAGAGAGAACAAGTCAAGGAAGAGAGGCCTTAGATCTAAATACCCTTGCTCCGGAGAGCCATTTGTTCCCAACTCAGATGCTGCCACCATCTTTGGGGCCTGAGTTCCTTACCCGTTCTGTCTTGGATAAGAGTAACTTGATCTTTTTTTTATTTTTTATTTTTGTGGGTACATGATAGGTTTATATACTTGTGGGATACATTTTATATATATATATTTTTTTTTTTTTTTTTCTTTTTTTGTTTTGAGATGGGGTCTCACTCTGTCACCCAGGCTGGAGCATGCAGTATTGCAATCTCTGCTCACTGCAACCTCTGCCTCCCTCTGAGATCCTCCCACCTCAGCCTCCCCAGTAGCTGGGACCACAGGCACGCACCACCATGCCCAGTTAATTTTTTGTGTTTTTGGTAGAGACAAGGTTTCACCGTGTTGCCCAGGCTGGTCTCAAACTCCTGAGCTCAAGCAGTCCACCCACCTCAGCCTCCCAAAGTGTTGGGATTACAGGCGTGAGCCACCGTGCCCGGCCCATGAGATGTTTTGATATGGGCATGCATTGAGAAACAAGCACATCATGGACAGTGGGGTTTCCACCCCCTCAAGCATTTATCCTTTGGGTTATAAATAATCCAGTTCCAGGATAACTTGCTCTTGATCCTAAACAAATTCAGTGATAAGGAAGACAGGAAAACTGTCTAGGCAATTCTGCATAAAAGCCACAGAATTTCCTCTGGGGAGAGCCCCACATCTGTGTTCAGAGTGATGCTCATAGGAACAGCTGATGCAGAGGAACAGGCCTGGGTGGAAATGGCCCGGTGTCCTTATAGCCTAGGCCAGATGGGACCTGTATGAACAAGTAGGAAAACTTGAACAAGAGACCAAAGATCAAATGAGTTAAAATTACAGCAACAGACAAACTTAAAGTCTTTAGCACATTAACTGAATAATAAAACAGAAGTCAATAAAGCAAAATAAAAATAATTGAAAACAAGACATTTCCTAATTTTTAACTATTCATTTATGATAAGCGGTTTTAAGAATGAACCAGTTCTTGGCCGGGCGCAGTGGCTCACTTCTGTAATCCCAGCACTTTGGGAGGCCGAGGTGGGCGGATCACGAGGTCAGGAGATCGAGACCATCCTGGCTCACACGGTGAAACCCTGTCTCCACTAAAAAAAAAAAAAAAATTAGCCAGGCATGGTGGTGGGCACCTGTAGTCCCAGCTACTCGGGAGGCTGAGACAGGAGAATGGCGTGAACCCAGGAGGCAGAGGTTGCAGTGAGGCGAGATTGCGCCACTGTACTCCAGCCTGGGTGATAGAACGAGACTCTGTCTCAATTAAAAAAAAAAAAAGAACCAGTTCTTAAACTCCACTGAATTGCACTGATTCTTTGGATGAAGCCTGTGCCTGGACTGAGGCAAATTCTGATTTGATTTTTCAAGAGGCCCAGCTCGGGTTTCTAATCCATAGATGGACAGTTTTGCAGTTCTCCAGGCCTCTTGCCCCAGGTAATGCGTGTTACAGCTGGAAGGCAAAGTTGCTGGAGTCCTGAGGTAGCTTCCTCAATTCCTCTCCTAGGTCACAGGCCCACAATTTTGGTTTACTGTATTAAGGGGTTGAGTGCCAGCTGGGCATGGTGGCTCATACCTGTAATCCCAGCACTTTGGGAGGCTGAGGTGGGTGGATCATCTGAGGTCGGGAGTTCAAGACCAGCCTGACCAACATGGAGAAACCCCATCTCTACTGAAAATACAGAAATTAGCCAGGTGTGGTAGTGGGTACCTGTAATCCCAGCTACTCGGGAGGCTGAGGCCGGAGAATCGCTTGAGTCCGGGAGGCGGAGGTTGCAGTGAGCCAAGATCGTGCCATTATACTCCCGCCTGGGCAACAAGAGCGAAATTTTTTTTTTTTTTTTTTGAGACGGAGTCTCGCTCTGTCGCCCAGGCTGGAGTGCAGTGGCGCGATCTCGGCTCACTGCAAGCTCCGCCTCCCGGGTTCACGCCATTCTCCTGCCTCAGCCTCCCGAGTAGCTGGGACTACAGGCGCCCACAACCGCGCCCAGCTAATTTTTTTTTGTATTTTTAGTAGAGACGGAGTTTCACCGTGGTCTCGATCTCCTGACCTTGTGATCCGCCCGCCTCGGCCTCCCAAAGTGCTGGGATTACAGGCGTGAGCCACCGCGCCCAGCCAACAAGAGCGAAATTTTGTCTCAATAAATAAATAAATAGAATTTGAGTGCCTCTCCCCACATAGACTCCTAAGGTGCCAGACATGGAGAGGCTTTGAGCCATTATCTAGACTAGCCCCTAATTCTACAGAGAGGCCCAGAGAGGCAAAGTGGCTTATTCAAAGCACACAGCTTCTGGCCAGGCGCAGCGCTCACGCCTGTATAGATCCCAGCACTTTAGGACGCCGAGGCGGGCTGATCACCCGAGGTCAAGAGTTTGAGACTAGTCTGGCCAGCATGGTGAACCCCCATCTCTACTAAAAATACAAAAATTAGCTGGGCATGGTGGTGCATGCCTGTAATCTCAGCTGCCGGGGAGGCTGAGGCAGGAGAATCGCTTGAACCCGGGAGGCAGAGGCTGCAGTGAGCCGAGATGGCACCATCGCACTTCAGCCTGGGCTACAGAGTGAGACTGCGTCTCAAAAAATAAAAAAATAAAAATAAAACAAAGCACACAGCTTCCAAGGGTAGGGAGTGCTATGTTCTGTGCCTACTTTCCTTCATTTTCCTTTAATCTTTTATTCCTTACTCCAATGCCCTTTTGAGTTTTGTAATCCTTCCTCCTCCACTCCATTCCTCCTTTCCCCTTGTTGCCCACAGCGTTTGTCCTGGCAGGTTCTGGCTTTTAGGAAGACTCTGAGACACCGCGAGACCCTGCCCCCAATTTCTTCTCTGGCTCAGGGTACAGGTTACCTTCAGCGTCATGGCCTTTTCATCAAGGTTCGCCTTCTGGGAGCAAAAGGAAAGTTAGATTTTAAAATCTTTATGTTTTTCCTGTGTGCTTAGCATGTTGTGTCTGCAGGCAGGAGACTGGCTTGTGGGAGAGGGAGCTTTGGAAGCTAGAGATGGACTGGGGCACGTGTGTATAATTGGGGGTGGCAGGGAGAATGACGGGGAGGGGCTGGTGAACTCCCTATTCTGGCTGGATGGGCTCCTGTGCCGAGTCATGCTCCTCCCCTAAGCCCCATCTCTGGTAAGGTGAGCTGCCCTTTGTCCTGCTGGTGTCCCGCTGGGTTAACCCCTCCACACCCTTCCCACCATCCTGCTGCCTTGACTCACCCCTGGAACGTGGGCTGCTGTGGAGGGACCACTGGAACTGGGTCTCCCTGAGCCTGGGGACTGCAGTGGGTAGGAGGACAAGGGGCTGAGGGTGAGAAGTCAGGCCAGTTGGCCACCTGGGTCCAGAGGGTGATTCAGGCCGCAGACTTGGGACTGCCTGTGTGTGTGCCTTTATGTGTGTGCATAGTCCCCAGCTGGGCAGTGACCTACAACAGCCAGAGCCCTTCTGGTGGGGGAGGGAGCAGTGAGTCAGCCTGATGCTAAATCCAGAGCTGAGCTCAGAGCTGGGCCCAGTGTTTCAGACACTTGGGGGGCACCCAGTGTTTTCCCCAATGCCACACCTTGGGCCAGACATTTGGGGTCCCAAATTTGAGCCACTGGAGGGAGGACAGATTTGGAGCTGGTGAAGAACACAGAGTGGACTTGGAATCTGGGCCACCCCGGAACCCAAGTTAACAGCACTGCATGCAGTAATGAATGTATCTGTGTGATTTGCAAACACTTGTCCTCCCACTAACCTGTGTGCCCCGGAACTACTGCATGGTGTGATCCCTGGGGCAGCAAGGGGGAGAGTGATGGCTTGGTGGGGGGCAGCAGGCACAGACCTAGACCCTGCCACTCTTCCTCACTCTGTCCCCCATTCCCTGCCTTCCCTTTCTCTGCTCCGATTCCATTTCTTAAAGAAGTAGGCTCCACTCAGGTGAATATTTGTCATTTTCCCCCATCCTTGGCATTGTGAGCTAACTATGAAGCTTGAGCCTGTTGCAGATAGCTCTGTGGACAAGATGCAGCTTTAAAACTGCAGCGGCTATCACGCCAGCCAGTGCCTCTGGCACTGCTAATTTGAGCTCAAAATTAGCCATAGACCCTGGTTAAAATTGGAGAGTTCCCCCAAGTGGATCATGTAAATGATTCTGGATGTTTCTAAGGATTTTTTCCCTTAGGAATCAAGGACTTCTTGCCATGCTCCTACCCACATTGTGCTGGGAAGGAGAGGCACGCTGAGGAGGAGGTAGGGTTGGTAACAGGCCTGTCTTTTTCCTGTAGTCCTAGGTGACTCAGGAAAGAGGAGAAATTAAATCCACTAGGACTGCCTGAGCTTTTGGAGGGAGAGATACGGGTGAGGGGAAAGGAGAAGGCTCTTTTAAACTTGAGGCCTGGGTCTGTTCTGAGCCAGTTTCTGAACTGAAAGAACCTTCAGAGCTTCCGCATCATCTGCCCCTTTTCCAGATGTGTGATGGTATCTGCTGTTTCCACGACTCCACTCCTCCCCTCTGACTCAGGCCAGCCAGCTCCTGGGCTCCAGCACAAACCCCTGGCCACAGTGTCCAGAGCTTAGGCATCTTTCCTTCCTCCATACCCCGCCCCTAGCTTCAGGGTTCCCTCCCTTGGCTGCATGGTTGGCAGTTTTGTGAGTCTGAGGTTAAGAAAATATCTGGCCTCCTGAATCTCCGCCTCTGCCCAACTCCCTGCCTCCAGCAAGAGCTCAGCTGAGCTTGGGGAATTGTGCAGGATCAAGAAGCAAGTCAGAGCCAGCCCGATAGGGGCCAACCTTCACTCTACTCTAAAAGCTGCTGGCCCACAGGTACCCACACTGGGTTACTTTTACCTCCTCTGTCACTAGATCAGGGGCTTTTTGTTCAAACCACTTCTTGCCTGAGCTGGGGATGACTCTTGTAGTTTGGATGAGTTACATTAGCTGGATCTTCCTATCTGCCACGTAACCAAAGCCACGATGGCGCTGTGGGTGGACCTCTTTAGCCCCCAAAGTGGGCAAAGTGGCTGGTCGCTGAGGGCAAGGGTACTTGGCTTTTGCCCCCACAGACTCTTCATTCTTGAAGTCATCACTGAATAGTCCTGATTCTAGGATAGGATAACTCTTGCCCAGGTCCCCTAGCCCTGGTATTCCTAAAGACTCAGGAGCTCCACCTCTAAGGGAGAGGGAGGCCCCTTGAATGTTCTCTCCCTGTGCTTTTAGTGCTGGGTCTCCCAGCCTTGACCTGCCAGTGACTTCTTCATCTGCTCCCTCAGGTTAAAGAGGAGGACAAAACTCTGCCAAAGCCTGGCTCTCCTGGCAAGGAGGAAGGGGCTGTAAGTGTATCCCTGAGTTCTCCGAGACGTGCATGCGTGCGTGTGCGTGCGTGTGTGCGTGTGTGTGTGCACGCGCGTGTGTGTGTGCATGTGTGTGTTTGCCCCTGCACCCACTAGCCCTGGACTAGCCTGTGAGACAGCTCCATGGAGTAGGTGGAGATTGCAGGGGGCCCCTTCCTGTGTGGCTCAGCTGGAGAGAACTCTAGTAAAGGGGAAGAAAGTATGGTGTGTGTGATGCCAGCCTCGGGTGTGTGAAGGAGATAGCCAGGGTGCTTTGGGGACCTCCCCTAACCTCCTCCCTAATCCCCTTAAGTTGCCTCCCTTTGCTTCTGGTGTCCTGAACCCTTTGGGCCTGGAGAGGCTTGGGTGGGCAAACACTTAGGTTAGGGAGCGTCAAATGAGAGCTCAGCTGTTGGGATTCTTCAGCCTGCTCTGGGTGGCACAAGGCAAGGGCGTAGAGGGACTTCACTGCAGTCGCTGCTGTCTCTTCCAAGACCCTGTCAGCTGCTTGGTGCAGGTGACCTGGAGGCAGGCTCCAGCTACCCACTGCCTCCAGCCCCAGTGCATTGGGATAGAGACCCTGAATAAACCTGGACTCTCCTAAGGCAAGAGAGGAGAATCGGTTTCTGAATAGCCAAGTCCAGAGATGTGTAGTTAGGAGAGGGCAGCTGGTGGCACAAGGGGCAGGAGTGCCCAGGGCTCTGGGGCAGAGCTGGATCACAACACAGATCCTTACTTCATTACCCCAGATGGTGCCTGTCCTAGCTCCCCGTACTTCCTTGGTCAATTTGATTAGCCAGGCACTGTGGCTTCCACCTGATCTGCAAACAGTCCTGGAAAGCCAGACTGTGATTTGAAAGGGATGTGGGTGTGTGAGGGAGAGGCCTCAGAGTTGCCCAGAATTTATTTATTTTTTTTTGCAAAAACTACATGTAAAGTGCTTGGAAGAGTGCCATGGCCCATAGTAAGTACTGTGTAAGTCTTACTATCATCATCATTGTCATCATCATTATCATCATTTTCTTTTTTTTTTTTTTTTTTGAGACAGGGTCTTATTCTGTCACCCAGGCTGGAATGCAGTGGTGCCATCTCAGCTCACTGCAACCTCTGCCTCCCAGGCTCAAGCTATCCTCCCACCTCAGCCTCCTGAGTAGTGTAGCTGGGACTATAGGCGCACACCATCAAGCCTGGATAATTTTTGTATTTTTTGTAGAAACAGTTTCACCATGTTGCCCAGGCTGGTGTTGAACTCCTGAGCTCAAGCAATCTCCCTGCCTTGGCCTCCAAAAGTGCTAGGATTACAGGCGTGAGCCACCACACCTGGCCCATCGTCATCATCTTAATGATGGAAGGGGGATGGGAGAAAAGCCAGAAGAGGGAGGGGAGGAGTGTAGGATCCAGTGGCTAGGGCCACTGGCCAACTCTGCAGTGCCCTGGCATGCCATTGATCACTCTTGGCCTAAGAGGTTGAGGAAGAGGCACCTTCAAGCCCTTACTCTCTCTATCCCTTCAGCAGAGCCAACCTGTAACCAGGGCCTAGATTAAGGCCCTTGGCTCAGCTCTGCGCAAAAGGTGGAGCAACTTCTCCTTGTGGCATCCAGAGGCAGCAGCTCCCAGGTGTGCCTACTATGAGCATCTTCTTGCATCCAAGCAAGCATGGGCAGGTGGGCCTTCACAGAGCCCAGTGCCCATATGTGTTCTAGAACCAAGATCATTGTTTTGGGCAGCAAGGACTCAAGCACAGCTCAGCTGGTGACAGAGCTCTGCCTGTCCAACAAGGAGATCCCTAGTTGCCCTTACTCCCCCCAGGCAGTGGGGCTGGCTTTATGGGAAACTGTCCTGCTGTTAGCCAGCCTGGCCTTCCAGTGGCAGTCCCTTGGGACCCAGACAGTTAGCACCAGTGTGTGGGGGAAGGGTGGGCACACCAGCTAGAGTATACCAGTCCACTCCAGGGCAGAATGGAGCTGAGGCTGCTTGAGTGCTTAACCCTTTGTGGGCTATACACACACTCTGGGAGCTAGGGGGTCTCCAAACCCTTGAAAGGTTTGCAGGAGGAAAACTGCAAAGAGACTGCAGAAAGCAGGCTAAAGTGGAAGCTTCCTGGGCCCATGCTGGGCTCCGCAGCACTTGAGAATATAGTTGAAGGGCAGACAGTGGCCACAGACGAGGGATACTGCGAGGAGGAGGCTTGGCATGTCTTGGGGCCAGGAAGAGCTCCCTGATCATTTTTCCCTTCAGGATGGGCAGGCTTTTGGTCTGACTGCCCAGCAAACAGGTGATGGAAGGACCAAGGACCACAAAGGCAGGAAGCCCTGGAGTTAGGCCTGGGATTGGTGGTGGGAATGGAGGTGGTACTTGGCTGTTTAACCTCTCCATGCTCCATCTCTGCTGCGTCTGAGCTGTGAGGCAGTGGGCTCGCCTAGATTGGGACTTGGTTGCTGCCCTAACACAAAGCCAGTAACCCCAGAGCGCCTCACAGGCCTCTGGGCACTGTGTGCCGGCATCTCACAGGTCCATGCTGAGCCTGGGGATGGGCAGCAGGTGACAGCAGTACCTGATCGTGCTTTGTGGGAAAGAAGCCAGACTCTTAGCTGCAATTGTCCTATCTGGAAGATGGAAAGTGGGCTTCTTGGGGTAGCCTCTTGGATCCATGTGTTGCTTTGGATGAATGGGAGATCTGTTCCAGGGCATGAGGTCACACCTTCTTACTCCCTCTGCATGGGATGGGCAGGGCTGCAGGGGGTGATGCTAACGTCTACCTGTGTTTGTATGACTATAGCTAGAGGGCAGCTCGAAGGAAGGCAGCGGCCCATCTAGGAGTCCTCAGCCTCCCACCAGCCCGATACCCCCAGAGACTTCCCAGAAAGCCAAGAGCCCTGCACCCACACTCGCCATGAATGGCCTGGGAGCTGCCACAGCAGAAGGCCCAAGCGAAGAGGTCCAGGGCCTGTCCCGGAAGCGGGTGGCAAATGCAGTGAGGAAGGTGGTGAGTAAGGTGCTGCCCAGCGAGGAGCTTGGAAATGCCAAGGAGCCCCCAGGCAGAGGAGTCAAGTCCCCTGAGCACCCGACTCGAAGCAAGAGGGGAGAAAAGGCAGCTTCTAGTTCCAAGCCGCCACCCCCTCCCCCGCCTCCCCCTGCTCTGCCTAAGCCTGAAGCGAAGAAGGAGGCAGCCAAGGATGAGCTCTCCCTGGGCCTGCGGAGCCTGATGTCTCGGGGCAGGGGCAAGGAGCACAAGGCCCGCGGCAAGCAGTCTCCTGGGAAGGGGGAGAAGCCCTCCAGCCAGGAGCCAGGCTCCCCAGACTGGGTGGACTCCCCAGAGAAAGCAGGATCCCCAGCCAAGCCTGAAACCCCAAAGAAGCAGCGCTCCCCAGCCCCACGGGAGGAGCTGGCGGCCCCAGGCTCCGCTGGCCTGAAGTCAGACCTCACTGGAGAGCAGCAGTCCAAGTCACCAGTCCCTGGTGTGAAGCAGGAGGTACAAGAGTGTGTCACTAACCACTCCTGCCCCTCACCACCCTCGCTCAAGGGCCAGACACCCTCACAGCCGGCTGTCCCAAGCCACCTCAATGAACCCCGCATGACCGAGAGGCTGGGCCTAGGGTCATGTGCTGACAGCAGGGGCTGCATGGCTTTCCCTAACCCAATGCGGACCCCGCAGTTGCCTGGGCTCTGGCCCGGCGGCTGGGATGGAAACTGCTAACCAGCATGCTGCTGGCCTTGCCATGGGAGTCAGGGCCTGGTCCCCAGCTACACGGCGCCAGCTTGAGGCCCCAGACCCAAAGCGGAGGATCAGAGTCTCAGCAGATCGTTCCGGGCGGAAAGATGTTTTCTCAAGTCTGGGGTCTGGGCTTGCATTCCCAGCCACTCATCCCCTGGGACCTCAGCAAAGTCCCATCTCAGGCTTCCCCTGTTGAGTGGGGTTAATACAGGTCCAAAATTTCTTCTCTGATACCCTGGGTGTGGAAGTATTTTGGAAATTAGTAATCTTTGTATTTTAGTGCCATACAGGATGCATAATGAGCAACAACGCATAACAAACATTAATATTTCCCAAGCAAAATCTATGAATATTCACACTACAGGGGCACAGAGGATAAACTGCCAGGTTTTGCCGCCAAAATAGTTAAGAAAAATGTTTTCTTTCGGGGGCTTTTGGGATTTTGGAATTGCAAATAAGGGATAATAAGGGTTTTAAGTAACCAGAAGATTAGAAATGATACAGATAATGCTCCAAGCTGGTCCCTGGCATGGTGGGTGCTCCATAAATGGTAGCATTGATAGTGGTGCTAGTAACAGTTGTTATTGGTGCGCTCACTGCCGTCACTGCCTCCTTTAGGCCTGGCCAGCATGACCCTCTGGCAGCAGGACTCGAGGAGCCCTGAGCTTGGATGGCGGATGGGTATAGTGGGCCCCTTGGGGTATAGGACAATCCTGTCTTCCCAGAAAGTGTTCTCTGGGTGGGGGCAGGAGGCTGAGAAGCAGGAGGGAAGGTCAGTCCAGCCTCTTTCCCTTGGAAAGTGTTGCCTTCTTGGCTGGCCTCTGAGTTGGGGACAGTTCTCTTCAAGTTTCCCTTTTGTGGACCCTGCTGAGGCCTCCCAGGGTGTGGGGGAGGGGCATCAAGTTTTGCCACTACTTCCCTGTGCTCTTGCAGGCTCCTCCTGGCTGGAAGGAGAGGAGTCTGGAGGGTGTGGGGGAACAGCCTGAGAGGCCTTGAGGCCCCTCCCTGACTGCTAACTCCTGGGACCTGAGGAGCCTTGTTGCTCCCCGTTCTTCATGGGCTTTGCAGCACTTAGAGAAAAGCCAGCCGCTGCTTTTCCCACCCACCTGGCCCAGTCTGTGAATCGGGGAAGTGCCTGTTCCTGCTCACAGGGAGGAGCTGGCATGGGCATTTTGGGCAGGGTATGGGCAGAACTGTCAGTCACTCTGGAGAGCCTGTAAGCAGGTGGGGAGTGTTGTGGTCCTGTTCCCGGGCGGCTGCCCTCCCCTCGGATTCCCTGTCCCTCCTCCTCTCACAAGGGAGGAGTTGGGAGCTGAGACATGCCCTGACCTGGAGTTTAGCCACCTGTCACCTGGGCCTGGGACAGGGTCCAGAGGGCAAGTGGGATAATAGGGCCATTTGGTGCTCAAGATAGGCAGGTGGGAAGAAATAACCCCAGAACTCCCAGGCAACTGTTCTTTTTTTCTAATCTGATAGTTTAAAAACTCAGATTGCCGCGGGGCTTGCTCCCTGACCTTGCTCCCCTTCCCTGGTGGGTCCCAGTGGCTTCCTGGGCTGGGAGCTCTGCATGCTGTGGCCTCGCCGTTTCTGGGCTGGGACTAATAGTGGTTTAACCTTTAGGCAGGAGCTGCCAAGGTCCAGCTGACCCCCGTGGAAGAGGCCCACCAGCGGCTGGAGAGGATCTTCACAGCTTCTGTAATGCCCCACTTGTGTGTGGGTCCCAGTCCCTGGCCACCCTCTTCCTGAGGCTGGCGGCAGGACCCTGTGTGTGTCTGTAGGCGCGCTGACCATGAAGGTGGCTCCGTGGCAGCCTGTGGGCCCTCATGTCGGGCTCTCGAAGAAATGAGAGAAGTGCTCTGGGGAGAGTGGTTCCTCCAGAGAGCCCAAAGCGCTGTGCATGTGGGAGGGCACCTCTCCTCGCTCAGGGCCCAGTCCCTTTCTCTGGCCACATTGTCCTACCTCTAGGACATGTGTTGGTGGCAGGGCCTGGCGGGTGGTAAGGAAGGGTGCTGTCACTATTTTTGGTGTCCTGGCTCTCCGGACCCAGGTGGGGCCTGTTAACTCCTTGCCCATTTCTAACAGGTAACATCCAAGTTCTGGTTGACTCGCCTTCCTCCCCAGAAAGGCTTTGCAGGGCTTTAAGTAACCAGAGAGGTCAAGGCTGGCCACAGGGTTTGCCCACGGTACCTTGGCTCTTGGGCAGCTGTCAAGTGGTCCCCAGGTTGGATCTAGATGGGGTCGGTGTGCCTGGCTGGCAGAGGTGGGAGTGCTGTAGGGTGTGTCGGGGTTGAGGAAGAGATTCTAGACTGGAAGCTGCTGGGAGCTGTGTTCTATGAGAGGTGCAGGGCGACAGCTCTGAACGCAGCCCTTGACCTGGGGAGTGGCACCCTTGGGCTGTGTTAGAAGGCAAGGAACAGCTCTGTGCTGGTGGCCACAGGGGAGCTAGGCTGAGAAATGCTCTGGAGATAAGGCAGGAGGCTGGCAGGGGGCCCAGGCCTTGGGTGTAGTGAGGTGGCCTGGCCTGGTAGACACACAGAAGAGGAAGCCTGATTCAGAACAGACTGGATGGTCAGCCCAGGAGAGACTGTGGCCAGAGGCAGAGTGGCAGACTCCTGCCCAGGCCACTGGGAATGACTTAGAGGAGCATGTCCTCTGAGAGGCCTCATGGTCACTAGTGTCTCTTCACCTTCCTGGCCTATCCTTGACTGGGTGTACTTCACCTGCTCAGGCCAGGTCCTGGCACCAAACCCCCACCTTCACCCCGAGCCTTGGACAACCAGGGCGTGCCGGCCCACTTGACTCAGGAGTGCTTGCTAAAGGGGACGTGCCAGTGGTCTGCTTGTCTTCACCCTTCTTCTCTCTCTCTCCTTTGCTTGCTGTCGGTAGCTGGACTCTGAGGCCGCCTCTCGTGCCCACAGCCAGGTAGGGTGCTCTCCCCCCACTCAGGAGTCCTCCGCTCCCTCCGGTGACCACCCAGCGCCCCCGGCCTGCACCTGGGCTGGCGTCTGTGCTCGGGCCTCCTGCTGGAGTGTAAGGCCTCTTTCTCCTCCAGGCTCCCACCCTGTGTCTGGGAGGACCCCAGCGGGAGGTAGTGCCAGGAGCTTGAGATGGTGCAGCTCTGTGTCAGGCCCCTGGGGAGCATCTAGACCGAGTGTCGCCCTTCAAGTCAGGCCCATGTGGCATGTGGTTCTCAGCCACTGGAGCCCAAGGGGGATCTGGTTGAGTTCTAGGTGTTTCAACTCTGCTCTCTCTGGAGAGAGAAAGCTGAAAAGGCGGAATCCCTGCCGTCTTCCCAGCCCATGCCTGAACATGAGACATTCTCTGTCTCCACCTCCTGGCCAATGTGAGAAACCCATTTTCAGATACACTTTAAAGGAGTTAGTTACAGGCTATGATGTCACCTTCTTCATCAGTCCCCAAATACCTGGTGCCTATTCAACACAAAGGTCTCCCCTGTCTTATGTGATTTGGAAAAAAAAAAAAAAATTACAACATTGTAATGATTTTTATAAAGTTATAGTTCTTCAAATATAAAGAACTAGCCTTTTTAATGTCCTCACTTAACACACCAAAATGTTGCCAGCCACATGGTGATCCTCCTATTCAAAGAGTTATTTCATGGGTCCATGAAACCCAGAGATCTGGGAGCCACTGGTGCAGCCCAGCCCTCCTATTCCAATCTGGGGAAGGGCCATCCAGCACTGGAGGGATCTGCTAAAGCCAGAAGCCAACCTGGGAGGAGAGCACACATCTCCTTTTCTTTCAACTCCAAGAAATGTAACAAAGAACATACTTCTTATGTTTCCTTATCGTTTCCTGATTTCTCACTCAGGGGGTCAGGACCCAGGCAGTGTCCACGCCTGGGCCTCAGGTTTCAGGCTGATTGTGCCTCACAGCTGGGACCTGGGCTAACCCAAGGGTGGGTCCATGCTACTGGGGTGCCCATCCCCCACCTGGGGCACAGGATGACCTTGCTGTCATTTCACCCACACACAAGAGGAGCCCGTTGGGCCCTGGGTCCTTCATCTGTTTCCCCAGGTCCCCCAGACACCGTTTCTTCCCAGTTCAAATGTCCTTCTTAGAGGGTGCCAGATTTGACAGCCCACACCCTGTCAGTACCTATGAATGCTTATTTCTGAGTTGGTGACCTCCTGAGGCCTCTGGGGGCTCCCAGCCCCTTTACACCACTCCCGTGTCCATCTGTATAATGTGTAAGCCTCTCCCTGTGTTTGACCGAGCAGGGCTGCCCCTACCCCATATCTCTGGCCGCACTGCCTCGTGCCTTTGTGTGGCATTAGCACGTCCACTAGGTCTGTGTGACAGGGGTCTTTGCTGATGGTGGCATGAAGAAGGAGCAGGGAGGCTGGTGTGTGTACCCGGGTACTGTCCCCTGGCCCAGGTAGAGCAACCTCTGGACGGGAGGGCCAGGGCTGAGGCCAGGGCTCCGAGCCCACCTATCCTTCTGTACTGCGAAGTCCGGGCAACTCCCTATTGAGATCTGAGGACATGCCCTCTCCCAGCCTGGCAAAGGAGGCCCTATCATTTGGATGAAGGGAGAAGCTGGGCACGGAAGATCCTAGTAGCTGTGGCCAGGGTCTAGGGCCTTGGACTCAGGACACTGATCTCCCGGGCTTGGCAGGGTGAAGGGGTAGAGGGTGGCTGAGGGAGAACCTGGTGATTTGCTTTCCTGGGGCCTGCTCTCTCCTGGGCACAAGCTCCCTGTGTCCCTGTCTTGCCAGACCCTCACTGATGGTATGGTCCCTAGCCTTTGTGTCCTGTCCTCAGGGCTCCTCAGAGCCACCCCTGCCTCCTGGCTTCCCCACCCTCTTTCCCAGACACCTCTGATGTCCCTGTGTTCTGTGTCTGTCACCTAACTCATTCCTTGCCCAGTGGCTTGTCTCGAAGCCTATGCTCTCACTTGTCTCCCCTCTCCTGCTGTCCTTGTCCCTGTCTTCTATAGCAGGGCCTTTTATTCTTCCCTCTCGCTGACAGGCGAAGACAGAAGAGCAGATTGCAGCGGAGGAGGCCTGGAATGAGACGGAGAAGGTGTGGCTGGTCCACAGGGACGGCTTCTCACTGGGTGAGTCTTGGAGTGCCCAGGGGCACATGTCAGGACTCTCTGGTCTCAGGGCTGGGCAGCAAATGTGCCTTCTGCATCTGGTGAGGGCTGAGCAGTGAGCGAGAGGCTGGTGATGCAGTGGGGAGGAGGGCAGGACCGAGAAGTTCCCACGTGGAGTAGCAGAGGCTTCCCTGGCCCATCCCAGCTGTCTGTCCCTCCCCTGCAGCCAGTCAACTCAAATCTGAGGAGCTCAGCTTGCCTGAGGGGAAGGTGCGCGTGAAGCTGGACCACGATGGGGCCATCCTGGATGTGGACGAAGATGACGTGGAGAAGGTGGGCAGGGGGCTGGGTTGGGGAAGGAGGCTCAGGAGTGCTCTGGGCAGGGCAGGCCCATCCTCTGGCAGCAGAGATGGGCTCTGCTGCTCCAGTGCCCACCCGCCTATCCTCCCACACAGGCTAATGCTCCCTCCTGCGACCGTCTGGAGGATCTGGCCTCACTGGTGTACCTCAATGAGTCCAGTGTCCTGCACACCTTGCGCCAGCGCTATGGCGCTAGCCTGCTGCACACGTATGCTGGCCCCAGCCTGCTGGTTCTTGGCCCCCGTGGGGCCCCTGCTGTGTACTCCGAGAAGGTGCGGCACCCTCAAGGCTACCCTGCAGACTCCTGGCCCCACCCCCTGCCCTGGCTCTCTGCCCTTCCCCTGTGGCATCCCACTGGGCTCCTATCCACTCTCACAGTTGACCTTGGGAAGAGGAGTCATTTCAAGAGATGGGGGACAGGACCTCCCCACAACCTTTGATGGAGTCCAGGACTTACCTTCTGTATTTCCATGCATGGCCTTGGAATCCCTGGGCACTACAGGAGGGAAAATCCAGAAAGATGTGGACCTTAGTGGTGAGGGATGTCTTAATGGGATCAGCTAAGAGCCAACCCCTTCTCTCCCTTGCTCTCCTGCCCAAGGTGATGCACATGTTCAAGGGGTGTCGGCGGGAGGACATGGCACCCCACATCTATGCCGTGGCCCAGACCGCATACAGGGCGATGCTGATGAGCCGTCAGGACCAGTCGATCATCCTCCTGGGTAGTAGTGGCAGTGGCAAGACCACCAGCTGCCAGCATCTGGTGCAGTACCTGGCCACCATCGCGGGCATCAGCGGGAACAAGGTGTTTTCTGGTGAGGCAAGAACAACGGAGAAAACTGAAAGTGGGGTGAGGGGAGGGGAGTGAGGAGAGAGCACCCTCTTAAGTGCCAGCTCTTTTTCTCCCTGGCCTTTCCATCCCCCTGAAACCCCTCTGTCCATGGGCAGTTCTGTGAATGGCCCCAAGCCTTCATACCTCTGGAGCTCCTAGCTGGGAGATGAGCTGCCCCTGGCTTTCCTGATGTCCCCTTGGGCCTGTATTCTGCAGTGGAGAAGTGGCAGGCTCTGTACACCCTCCTGGAAGCCTTTGGGAACAGCCCCACCATCATGAACGGCAATGCCACCCGCTTCTCCCAGATCCTCTCCCTGGACTTTGACCAAGCTGGCCAGGTGGCCTCAGCCTCCATTCAGGTGAGAGTGCTGCCCAGGACTCGGGGTAGTAGGAGATGGGCCACGTGATTTCATGACCTAGAAATTAGGCTGTCTCCCGTGCCTCATTTTCCTGGGATTCTACCCCAACAAAATTGACCCAGGCACAGGCAGGCTTGCCCTGTGCTACCCGGAGGCATCACCTTCTGCCCTCAGGGCCTCCTGCCCTGGATGGGGCCTGGTCCAGCTTTCTGCCCAGTTCGCTTCACTCTCCCAACCCTGGGGTTGTCCTCACTCTACTGCTGGGCCTCAGCCTCACACCCATTTTCTGAGATTCATGCTTGGGGCTTCTCTCGGGCCAATTTCACCTAGCAGAGGACCGGCTTGTCAGTAAAGTAAGGCCCAGCCAAGGCTGATTCTTTCCCATGCTAAATACCTCATCACAGGCTCCCATTTCCAGAAGGCAGGCACCTGGGGGCTGGGCAGCGTGGCAGGGCCCCTTTGGGAGCTGGGCCTGTCTTCTTCCACCTCATTCTGGTTTCTGTCCCCAGTTTGATCCTAGAGGGATCTGGTATCTGGTTGAGCACCTTGGGAATGAGATGCAGCTGCTTAATTGAGCCAGATGTGGTAGTGCATGCCTGTGGTCCCAGCTATTTGGGAGACTGAAATGGGAGGGTCACTTGAGCCTGGGAGGTTAAGGCTGCAGCAAGCTGTGATTGTGCCACTGCACTCCAGCCTGGGCAACAGAGCGAGACCCTATCTTAAAAAAAAAGAATTAAAAAACAAGATGTAGGTTGGGTGCAGTGGCTCATGCCTGTAATCCCAGCACTTTGGGAGGCTGAGGTGGGTGGATCACCTGAGGTCAGGAGTTCAAGACCAGCCTGGCCAACATGGTGAAACCCCATCTCTACTAAAAATACAAAAATCAGTTGGGCGTGGTGGTGCATGCCTGTAATCCCAGCTACTCAGGAGGCCAAGGCAGGAGAATCGCTTGAACCCAGGAGGCGGAGGTTGCAGTGAGCCAAGATCACTCCACTTTGCTCCAGCCTGGGTGACAGAGTGAGACTCTATCTCAAATCTTAAAAAAAAATGCAGCTGCTTGTTCCCCAGGGCCTAGAGGACCATGGGTTTGATTCCTTCTGATGTGGGGTGGGAAAAACTTGATCTGGCACTGCCCTGCTTACCCACACCTCCATGCTGTGCCACAGACAATGCTTCTGGAGAAGCTTCGTGTGGCTCGGCGCCCAGCCAGTGAGGCCACATTCAACATCTTCTACTACCTGCTGGCCTGTGGGGATGGCACCCTCAGGTGAGATGGGTCAGAGGGTACACAAGGGTGCTATGAGCTCCAGCCCGCTGACTGGCCTCCTGGACCTTGATTGCATCCAGAATTAAAGCCACTTGATCACGTCCTGCACTGTTTGGTCATTGCATGTCTGCTATGTGGTAGGCTCTGAGCTAGGCCCCAGGGACGGTGACACGGATGAGATGTAGTCCCTGCCTATCAGGAACTCCCTGGTCCTGGGTACTGGGGCCTGGCTATGTGGGAGGGGAACAGAAAACCCTTCAGTGTTTCCAGGGCCTAGCTAGGATCTCCATTACCCATGAAGCCAGTTCTGGAAAGCAAAGCTCACTGAGGTGCCGGTGGTTGGGGACTTGCCTACCATCGCATGACTGGTAGGGGTATTTGAGTCCACACTGGGGCCAAAAGCCCATGCCTCTTCCAGTGGCCTCCAGACTAGCCCTTCCTGCCCCGTGTTGGCTACCTCTGCCACGCTCTTCCCTTTAGACCTTCAGACTTGCTGTGTGTTCACTGAAAAGATAAATGATGAGGCTGAGCCAGCAACCCCAGGCCATTGTCCTCTTTAGCCCTTCTTGTAACTGAGGGCATGGTCTCTGCCTTGGCTGGACTCACCCTTCGGTCAGGTTCCCTGCTCCCTTCTGGGGGCCTGGCTGCATCCTCTTACCAGGGCATGTCTGGTGGCCTGTACTCAGGAGAATGGTGCCCTGACCAGGCATCCAGGCCAGTTAGGAAAGCAGTGGCAGCTGGCCTGCCAGTCGGGGATGATGGGAGGATGGGCAGACAGAATTTGGAGTCTGGAAGCTGAGTCTGTCTGTCTCCACCCTGGGGGGAAATGGCCTTGGCATGGGGACCAAGCGCCGTGCTGACGCCTTATTTATACCCCTAGGACAGAGCTCCACCTCAACCACTTGGCAGAGAACAATGTGTTTGGGATTGTGCCACTGGCCAAGGTGAGGGGTCTGTGGGTCTGGGTTGGCAGCCCTGGGCCTTGGAGGGTAGGAAAAGCCTCCATGGGTCCCGTGGGAATAATGGGAGCCCAGCTCCAGCTGCTGGCTCTACCCAAGCCTTGTCTTGAGGGCCCAGCTTCTCATGGGGGTGTGCTGGGAGGAACAGCCCTTTGAAGTCATCTATCTCCACAGCCTGAGGAAAAGCAGAAGGCAGCTCAGCAGTTTAGTAAGCTGCAGGCGGCCATGAAGGTGCTGGGCATCTCCCCCGATGAACAGAAGGCCTGCTGGCTCATTCTGGCTGCCATCTACCACCTGGGGGCTGCAGGAGCCACCAAAGGTAACCTGCAGTGGGTCCCAGTAGGCTGGCCTGTCCCCTGGGAGATCTCTTAGGGGCCCTGCCCACTCCCAGTTTATTCTTGCCCAGCACAGATTCAGCCATTCTGAGACACCCCTCTTTTGCTTGTGCCTCTTCTCAGCCCCCCGGGGGGCACTGTGAGGAAGCATGGAGGGCTGGGGTTCAGAGGCTGAGGGACGAGAAGGACACTAAGGCAGGGCAGCCCCGCTGGAATAACTCTCCTTCTTGTTCCCTTCCTGACAGAGGCCCCCGAGGAGCAAGCGGGTAACTGACCTTGGCCCCGCCCTGGGGTGTAGGGGCCGCCATGCCCTGTCTTGGTGCTTGCCCAGGACTTTCTGGGGGCTGGGCTTGTTCTATTGCTGCGGAGAGGACTGGTCTGGGGAGAACCCCGGGAGTTGAGAATGAAAGGGGAGCCTGCAGGCTGTGGGGTGTCTTGGAGTCCCAGGAGTAGCTGCTTCTCCTGCCAGTTTTGGATCTGAATCCTGGAACCTCTCAGGATGCCCACCATGGGGTGGGGTAGGGTGGGCTTGCTTCCTGGGGCCTCCGGAGACCAGTTTTCCCCAGTCCTCTTTCCTTCTCTCCACTGGTTGGGTAGCTGCGTATCTTCCTCTTGCATGTCAAGGTGGCGGCCACTAGGGGGCAGTAGGCACCGTGGTAACGAATGGGCTGCAGCTTTGGCACTTTGCGCTTGGGGACTTGGCCTGGCTTGGAGGAGCTCTGCTCCATCCTTCAAGATGACTTACGTTGGAGGGTGGCGATTTGAGCACCTCTTCACCCCTTTTTTCTACAGTTTAGGGAAAGGGGATGCTAGTGCTGAACAGCACCTTGGGCTTTGGCTTTGTCCCCTTCTGGGATGTGAAGGGCCCCAGGCTGCTCAGCTGGAGTGAGAAAGCCCTGGCGGGTGGTGGGTGCATGGAGGAATGGATGCCCGGGCGTGAGGCTCCGTGCGACCCCAAGAAGTGGCATCCCTGCCCAGGAGGAGCCAGGCTCTGGGTTAGGGAAGTTGTTTCGAGAATGTGGAGGACGGACAGGCAGGCAGGCGTGTGGCTGTGTGTTGAGGGAAGTTGCTTCACTCTGAGGTGACAAGCCTAGCTTTCCTCTAACCTACCCAGCCCCAGCTGCAAGCAGAGAGCTCCGGGTGTCAGCACAGGGACCTTGTCGAGCAATGTCTGTTAGCGCCTCAGAGCTTCCAGTGTTTTCCAGGGTGTGTGTGTGTGCGCGCACACATGTGCATGAATGTCTTTGTGGGTCTCTTTCTGTGTGTGTCAGTGTGATTACACCCACAGACATACTCCCTGGAGACTGTGTGTGTGTGTTTGCATTTGTCCCAAGTCTGACTGTGGTTGTGTTTTCTTGCCTGCTCATCCTCACAACAGCCCCGCCCCACGGTCCCTTCGAGGCGGCGAGCCCCGTTGATGACTGTTTGCTAACACACTGTTTTTCTTTGCATGCTGCATGCTGGTCCTTTGCCTTACAGAAGCTGCTGAAGGTAAAACCTTGTTTCTTGTTAGCTTTCCCTAATTGCCGTGATTAGACACATGTTGGCTGAGGCACATACGTCTGTGCGGGCTGTTCCCTTTCCCCTGCGGCTTTTTTGCCTCCCCACTGTTGGGCCATCAGTGGGTGTTTGTGGTCTCCACTGGCAGATGCCAGGGGGGCAAGAGGGAGGGTTCTAATGCACCCAGGGAATGAGGAGGCATGAGCGATCTCTCAAGATAAATCCCCCACAGGCACACAGGGTTCTTGTGCCCATCCCAGGTGGGCTGGTTCGTCCGCCCTTCCCCTACTTGGGCACCCCTGGAGCTGAGCCGTCTGAAAAGGGATTTTTGCAACCGGCTTCTTGCCCTCCGGTGGCAGCATGTGGAGTTACCGCCTACTTTAGGACCTGCTCATTCTCTCCATCCCCATGGAACACAGGAAATGCTGGCCACTGCTGGCTGCCCCTATTCTGCCTAAAGCCCATCAGGTGTCATCAGGGCTGGTTTTTGCCCCCAGAAGATGCATAGTCATCAGCTGGTCATCACGTCATCAGCTGGCCTAAGGAAAAAGACCCAGGATGCCAGATCCCTTTTTCCACTCCACAGCTGGGCGCAAGCAGTTTGCCCGCCATGAGTGGGCCCAGAAGGCTGCGTACCTACTGGGCTGTAGCCTGGAGGAGCTGTCTTCAGCCATCTTCAAGCACCAGCACAAGGGTGGCACTCTGCAGCGCTCCACCTCCTTCCGCCAGGGCCCCGAGGAGAGTGGCCTGGGAGATGGGACAGGTACGCTTTGTCCCTTGGCTGATGGTTGTGAGCGGGAGGCCTCATCCCGGCCTTGCTGCCATCCCTGGGGCTGGAGGGGATTGCTGGAGTGAACAGATGCTCTGTCAGTGGCAGAGGCCCTGCCCCAGGCCCCGTGCTGACTGGGCCTTGGGCAGGTCAGGGGCCTACCCAGGTGGGGAGTCCTGCAGAGCAGGAGATAGCGCTGCTCCCCCTGCCCCACAGGCCCAAAACTGAGTGCGCTGGAGTGCCTTGAGGGCATGGCGGCTGGCCTCTACAGCGAGCTCTTCACCCTTCTCGTCTCCCTGGTGAACAGGTGAGTGCCAGGCAGGACCCAGGGCTTTTCCTGCTTTGGCAGAGGTGGAGTAGATGCCTTTGTGCCTGGTTGGCCGAGGCAGAGCCGGCCTCCTCCAGCAGGGTCTCCCTGTACTGTGGGCTATGAGCAAGGCCAGCACGCCCTCCCCTCCAGGGTCCTGGGCACCTGGGCAGGGATGGAAGTCTGGCTGGGGCAGGGTGGGGCTTCCTGGTGCCAGAGGCCAACCAGCGGGGCTCTGACCCAGGCTGTCCCTATCCAGGGCTCTCAAGTCCAGCCAGCACTCGCTCTGCTCCATGATGATTGTCGACACCCCGGGTTTCCAGAACCCTGAGCAGGGTGGGTCAGCCCGTGGAGCCTCCTTTGAAGAGCTGTGCCACAACTACACCCAGGACCGGCTGCAGAGGCTCTTCCACGAGTGCACCTTCGTGCAGGAGTTGGAAAGATACAAGGAGGTAGCTCTAGGGCCTGGGCCTCACCTGGCCTCAGATTCTGGCCTTGGCACCCCTAGAGAGGGCATCTGTGGATGCAGAAGGCACCACCTTATTCTCCATTTCTGTCCTCCTGCACTCTCTGGAGCAGCAGTCGTTCCTTGCCCCCTTGTCCCTGGCCTCTGGCTTTGGCTACGTTCTCACTTGGTGGAGAGTTTACTCTCCAGGAAGCCTACAGGTGCATTGAGGGCCCTGAGGAGACCGCCCTTGGCCTCTTTTGAGGCACCTCCCAGGCCCAGTGATTGCCACTGTGTGGTTCCTGCTCCAAGTGTGTCTGGGCCTGGCCTTCCCGTCTCCCTTCCCTGATCTGTGAGGGTGACAGATGATGACTTAGTGCCTTCTGTAAAAGGGTGTCCCTGATGGGATGAGAACTGGAAATCCTGCCTCATCTGGAAATGAGTTGAGTGAATTGTCAGGATATTTATTTGGGGCGAGAAAGGATTCAGAAGGAAAATGGCAGTTGTCTTCAAGTGTTTCAAGGATGATTGTGTGAAATTGAGAGTGGGCTTGCTCTGTGTTGCCTAATCAACTGATGTGAGTAATGAGAATGTGACTCTGGCTTAGGATAAAAAGAGGTTCTGAGAATTTTAGCTGTGCAAAAAATACAGTGTGTTGCCTTGGGAGCCGTTTCATTTGGGATGACGGAGGGAGCTCCTGCACGGCACTGAAGGAGGTTGGCCTTGCAGATCTCAGAGCTCCCTCCCAGCCTGCTCACAGGGCTGTTCCCCACAACGTGACCCCCATGCTCAGTACTGCTCGGCTTTCCTTCCCAGGAGAACATCGAGCTGGCGTTTGATGACTTGGAGTCCCCCACGGATGACTCTGTGGCTGCTGTGGACCAGGCCTCCCATCAGTCCCTGGTAGGAGCTGCAGAGAGGGTTTGAGAGAGCCTTTCCTCTCATTTCCCACCCGTCTCCCTGTGGTGGAGCCCTCTCCATCTGAGCTGCTGCCAGGAGTGCCACTGTGGGCTGAGGGAGGGTCCAGCAGTCATGCCCAGACACCAACTACTCTATGGCGCTGGGGCTCTGCCCCTTAGCACTCACGCAGTCTGGCCAGGAAGGTGGCACTTTCTTCTGCTTTAGTGCCCTGGGGAGCCACAGCCCACGGGTGTCCCAGCCAGGCAGGAAAGCATATCTCCTTTCTCAGCCTCTGAGGCTCAGGCCCCAGCTGGTGACTGGCTGAGCCTCCAGTGTGTCTGCCAGGAGCCCTGGTGACCAGCCCCAGGTGGTGAGGGCCCAGACCCCAAGGACATAGTCATTCCCTGCCATTGTCCCCAAGTAGAGGACTGGTGCAACCTAACAGAGCAGGGCCAGGAGGCAGCCTCCCACTCCCAGGGGAAACAGTGCCAAGCTGTCAAATGCCCTCTAGGGGGCTGTCATGGATATGAACCCTCGCCCCTCAACCTTGGGGGCAGGCTTTGTCACCCTTTGTGCTAGTGTCCTGGGCACCTTGGCACTTGGTGGGGGACTGGCTGGCCTAGCAAACTCTTGGCATTTGGCGATTGTCCGCCATTAGGGGAATTGCATAAGGTGCTTTATTGGCGAACTGGCATTTTTGCGAGGTCGCCGATCTCCGTCCTGTGCTTTGATTCCTGCCTCTCCCTCCCTCTTCTCTGCCATAAGGCCCTGCTTGGCTTGCACAAGTGGTGGGACTGGGAAAGAGTGAGTACCCCCCGGGGACAGATGTTTAAAGTGCCCAAGCACCGCATCTCCCCAGGGAAGTGGATTTTCTTTTCCTGGCACCTGGGCTCCTGTGACGGCCTCACTCAGAACCATTGTGGCTCCCAGAAGAGGGGGGGTGTCAGCATGAGCGGCAGGGGTCAGACAGCATGTGGGAAGAGCTTGGCCCTTCTTTTTCTTCTGTGGTCTCCCCTGACTAATGGGCCTTGGCATGGGGCAGCTGCACCCCTGGGGAAGGGGACCTTGGTGCCAAGCCTGTCTTCCCATCTGATTGCTTCATTGCTCGTTCCTGCTACTTGGTTCCTGCCGCCAGAGTTACCCTGGCCTTTGGCCACATTCTGCTTCCTTCTGGTAATCACGCCAACTCCCTTGGGCATCTGTGGGGAGGAGATGCAGGCAGCTGGGGTCAAAGAGAGAAAAAACTGCCCCTTTCTCACTTCTTTTTTCCTCCAGTCCCTAAAGGCCAGGCCGGAATAGAGTGTGGGGAAGGTTCCATCCTTCCTGCCCAAGAAAGATGTGGGAACTCCATAGAAAAGGCACCTGCAGGCCAGATGTGGCCACAGGCCTAGTTTGTTTGGCCTTCCTGGGATATTGGAAATCAGAATTGGGTATTTCTACCTTCTCTTGAAGAACCAGAGGGTTTATCAGTGCTAGGCCAATGTTCTTCCAGGACAGCGGTTGGCTGCAGCTCAGTGGTGGTTGTTCCCTATAGATAGGGGTACCTGCTGTCTAGCTTGCCCCAGCCTCTGCCCATTTTGGCTGCCACATCCGTTAAGTCACTTGTCTTATGCTTTTGGTCCTTGAGTGAGCCTGCAGTGATCCCACCAGCAGCCATCTGAGCCCCCTCTGGGTTCTCTACTCTCAGAGACCAGGATTAACCCCACAGCTGTCACTTACTGACAGCTTCCTTAGGGCCAACCCTTGTGCTCAGGGCCTTCCAGACTTTATCCCACTGCCAGGGAGTGAGAGCAATATGGGGTTCACCCAAGTCCCTGGTGACCTCCGAGGGGAAAGGGTGGAGGAGGGCCTCAGGGCGTGGGCTCTGGCCGGGAGGAAGGCTGCAGTCTTTGGTGACTTTGGACTGGAGTGCTAAGCACCCTCTTTTGCTGTGGGCTTCCCTTTGCTCCCTTTCTTGGCTTCCCTTTCCCTGGGCTGCCCGCCTCCTCCACAAGGTGTCAGCAGTGAGCGACAGGAGCTGCAGCGTGTGCGTGCGTGCATGTGTGCACGTGCGTAGCATTCTGTAGGGTGTGTTTGGGCCTGAGGACCACCCTGGCCCCTTTCCCGCAGCTCCATATGACAAGGAGGGATTTCCTTCCTTCTCTGTAGGTCCGCTCGCTGGCCCGCACAGATGAGGCAAGGGGCCTGCTATGGCTATTGGAAGAGGAGGCTCTGGTGCCAGGGGCCAGTGAGGACACCCTCCTGGAGCGCCTTTTCTCCTATTATGGCCCCCAGGAAGGTGACAAAAAAGGTAGGTGGCATCCCTAGAGGGTAGCTCCTCTGCTTCCTCTTACAGGTGGGTCTAGGTGGCACTCCCTGTGCAGGGGATCACTTTGTGCCTGTGCCCTGACAACCTGAATCTTGCTTCTCCCACCGTCAGGCCAAAGCCCCCTTCTGCGCAGCAGCAAACCACACCACTTTCTCCTGGGCCACAGCCATGGCACCAACTGGGTAGAGTACAACGTGACTGGCTGGCTGAACTACACCAAGCAGAACCCAGCCACCCAGAATGCCCCCCGGCTCCTGCAGGACTCCCAGAAGTAAGACCACCACTGCCTCCTCCCCTGTCCTGTACCCAGGACTGTTTTGATTTTGGGGCTCCCTCCCCCTGGAGTTGTCTCAGGGGCCCCCTCACTAGCAAAATAAATGGCCTTTATTCCTGAGAGGCAACAGCCCAGGGCACTTGGCCTGGAGGAGCTGGAGGGGCCTCTTGGAGTAGAGGGGGGAGGCAGACATGGTGGGAGAGCCTATGGTTTAAATGTGAAGAACACCCCCAAGTCAAAGAAGGCAGGAGTGGCCTTAGAAACCCCCAGGCCCATAGGCCCTGTCATCCGCTCTGCTCTTCAGAAGATGGTTAGGGGCACCTACCCTGCGACAGGGGCTTCTAGGTGTTTGGCAGATCATAGTGAACAAAACTGAGCTCCCTGCCCTTGTGGAATTTACATTCTAGTGGGAGAGACAGATAATGAACAGTGAACGTAATAAATAAATTATATCGTATGTTAGAAGATGTTGAACCCTAACCCCTCCTGTCACATTGGAAACCTTTCCACACCTTTGCCCTCCCTGGTGAGTGGAAGTAGATGAGTAGATCGCTCCCCTCTGTCCAATTCCTGTCCACCCCTTGGCTTCTGCCCACCTCTGGCTTTCTCTCCGTATTGTTTGAAAATTTCTCCACTGTTCGTTTCTCTGTAGGGTGTGGGGCATGCAGTTCAGGTAGCCAGGCCCCTGGACATGGCTGAATGGGACTGTTTGGTGCTCTGGGGCCTTGGGGGAGGAGCGACCTTTTCCGCTCCATAGATGTGACTGCTTTTCCTCCCTTATCCTCCCACCTCTGGCAGAAAAATCATCAGCAACCTGTTTCTGGGCCGCGCAGGCAGTGCCACGGTGCTCTCTGGCTCCATTGCGGGCCTGGAGGGTGGCTCACAGCTGGCACTGCGTCGGGCCACCAGCATGCGGAAGACCTTTACCACGGGCATGGCGGCTGTCAAAAAGAAGTCACTGTGCATCCAGATGAAGCTGCAAGTGGTGAGTGCCAACCGGTTCCCAGCAGGCAGGCCTGGGGACTCCTCCTTACCCCTGGCAGGCAGGCCTGGGGACTCCGAGCACACTGAGGCCATCTGGTGCCCACTCAGCGTCGCGCTGTGACTCGATGGCTGCTGGTGGGGTCTTCTTTTTCAGTGCTGCCACCTGTGAGTGGCCACCCACGCCCAGCGAGGGCAGAGTTGTCCAGGCTTAGTAGGTCCTGGCTGGTGCTGGCGCCCTTGCTACCCCGTGAGCAGTGGAGACGCTGGCACCAGTCTCTGCTCTTCTGAGCACAGGCCATCAGAGCCCACTGAGGGCGGTGCCTTCCCCTCGGCAGGATGCCCTCATCGACACCATCAAGAAGTCGAAGCTGCATTTTGTGCACTGCTTCCTGCCTGTGGCTGAGGGCTGGGCTGGGGAGCCCCGTTCCGCCTCCTCCCGCCGAGTTAGCAGCAGCAGTGAGCTGGACCTGCCCTCCGGAGACCACTGCGAGGCTGGGCTCCTGCAGCTCGACGTGCCCCTGCTCCGCACCCAGCTCCGCGGCTCCCGCCTGCTCGATGCCATGCGCATGTACCGCCAAGGTGGGGCCTCCTTTCCTCTCCACTTTGGGCTCTCTTTTCCAGAGCTGGCTCTGCCCTGCGCCACCTCACACCTGGGACCCGTGGGCTGCAGTGGGGCTGCTCCTGTCTCTTTCCTCACGATCCTTTCTGCTCTGGTCTCTCATCTCTCCCAGCCCACAGCCCCTTCCTTTCTCCATTTCTTTCCATCCTGCAGAGTCCCCGCCTCCTCCTCTCCCTTCCGTATTCAGTTTTCTTCATCCCTCTCCCCTCCCAGCTCCACCCCGCGCCTTGTCATTTGTCCACAGCTCCCTTTCTCCTCACGTCCCTAGTTTGGACAGTTCAACTTTGCCCACAGCAGCAAACCCAGTGCCCTTTCGGAGCCATCTGCCTAGTGAGAAATGAGGTGCTAAATCTTTCTGAAGTACTTAAAACTCCCAAGAAAGGTCAGTCAGACCCTTTTTTATGGGCCCATCTAAAAGAGGAGACATAGAGGATGATAGTATTAGTGGTTACTTAGAGTCCATAGAAGCTATTGTCGGTGGCTGGGGGCCGGGATAGCACACCGCTATCATGATAGCACTCTGCTATTATTCCAGATGAGGAGACTGAGGCTCAGAGAGGTTAAGTAGCTTGCCCAAGGTCACACAGCTCCTGAGTGGCAGAGTGGGATTTGACCAGGCAGGCTGGCTGTAGAGTCATGTCTCACGTCTCTCAAGTGGGGTTTTTTGGTTGTTGTTGTTGTTGTTGTTGTTTTGCCTGAGAAGTTATGAGTTGCTGGGTTTCTGATGTTTTTCTCCTTTGCTAGAAGAGCAGGTAGACCCACCCACAGCCAGGTCCCCTTCAGGCATTCCCATGGGCACTGTCACTTTTCTTTAGCAGCCCAAGCCAGGAAACGGGCTCCCTGCCCTGCTCTAAATAAATCATCGATCTGTCCCCACGTCTTGATATGGAGTTGGTGTTTATTATTTCAAAACCAGATTGTTACCGCTCTGAACCAAAATCAATGTGCTTTACTCAAACAAGCAGATCGATGAGGCCAGCAGCAGCAGGCCCCCCTTCCCTCACCCGGCCCCCAGCCACCGACGATAGCACTGATGATTAATTAAGATGCCAGGCGTCCAGACCTGCTATCCTGGCCCATCAATTTAATTGCAATTCAGATACAATCAATAGCTCACTTTGTCTTGGCCCCTCAGCAGCCCCCGCCTCCTGTTTCAATTATCAGGCACATGCATCAGCCTCACCTCCCAGCTGGAGGGTTTCCCAGAGCCAGCTAGTCCATCATTGCTGTGGAGCGAGTCCCTGGCTGACTGTCGGGAGTCCAGGTTTGGAAGCCAGTTCTGCCCCCAGCGGCAGCCTCTGTGACCTTGAGCAAGCCAGTCGCTCCTCCCAGGCCTCCATTTCTATGTCTGAAAGATGAGTCAGATCTGGTTTAAGAAGAAACCCTTTCTGGTTTGAAATTCTGTAATTCTGTGGGAGTGGAGTTCGTGGCCCTCCACCCTGGGCTCTGGTAAGATCAGGGTGACTTGGGGTCACCTCCTGCTAGCCACTGCTCTGACCTTGCTCCAAGCCAAAAGCCACCTTGCTCCAAGCCAAAAGTCAGGTCACACCTCCCCTGACCTGAAGCCCAGACACTCTTCAGGGAAAGAGAATCTACAAGTCTTATTTGTCACCTGGCCTAGGACTCAAGGTCAGGATGAGGCAAGGAGGGCGGCCTTTCTGATGTCCTGCTTCAGTGGACGGAGGGGGAAAAGAAGTGTTTATTAAATGCCAAGCAAGTGAGTCACACTGTGCTTTTTACTTGGTTTCTCATTTAATCTCCATGACTACCATGCGAGATAAGTGCTAGGGCCCCCGTTTAAAGGTGAAGACACTGAGGCTCAGAGAGGTTAAGTGACTGGCCCAAGGTCACATGATCCTAAGAGGCAGGGCCAGGAATCCAGCACCTAGCCAACGCATGATTCCTTTCAGCTACTCTGGTGCCTTTTTTTGTTTTTTTGGTTTTTTTGAGACAGAGTCTTGCTCTGTCTCCCAGGCTGGAGTGCAGTGGTGTGATTTTGGCTCACTGCAGCCTCTGCCTCCTGAGTTCAAGCGATTCTCCTGCCTCAGCCTCCTGAGTAGCTGGGACTACAGGCATGGACCACCATACCCAGCTTACTTTTTTGTATTTTTAGTAGAGACGGAGTTTCACCGTGTTGGCCAGGCTTGTCTCAAACTCCTGGCCTTAAGTGATCCTCCCACCTTGGCCTCCCAAAGTGTTGGGATTATAGGCGTGAGCCACCACGCCTGGCCTGGTGTCCTTTTTTTTTTCTTTTTTTTTAAAGACCACAGGACATTGTTCTGTCTGTGTTATCACTGAGACATAGACTTGGAGAGCTAGAAAGCATCTTGGGGATTGGGACGTAGCCTTCCTCCGAGCTGGTCAGCTGCCCCGCAACCCCCCATTTGCATACCTCACTGACTAGGAGCTTACTTCTTTCTGAAGGAGACTGTTCCTTTTTCAGGCCTTCCTGTCCCCCTGTGGAGCAGGCCTGACTGTCCTCCTGGCCTCCTCTTCCTCTTCCCTGACTCCCCACTCTACTTTCGAGGCCTGCCTTCAACCACAGACTCCCCACCCGCTGCAGTTTCTTCTCTTTTGGTGACTGTCCACTGACTGCCCAGGCACCAGTGGCTACTGGGGTGTGCTGGGAGCAGGCAGCGTTGACGGGCCTGGCTCTGGGCTGCTCTCTCTAGGTTACCCTGACCACATGGTGTTTTCTGAGTTCCGCCGCCGCTTTGATGTCCTGGCCCCGCACCTGACCAAGAAACACGGGCGTAACTACATCGTGGTGGATGAAAGGCGGGTAGGTCCAGGTCCCCAGACCACTCTCCGTCTGCCCAGGCCCCTCAAGCAGCTGCCCTTCCCAGACTCATCTGCCTTCCCTCCCCTGGAGACAGCCCATCTGGCCCTGCTCAGGCTCCTGGTTTTGGAAGCACCCAGCTGTGTCCTGGGGCCCAGACCGTAGGAGCTGGAGAAGAGCCATTCCCTCCTTGGAGGCCTGAGCTGGGGGTGTCTGCTCACTGGTGGGTCAGACAATCATCCAGGAGCGAGCAGGGCCTGGGCCCACTGGGGGCACATGAGAATTATTAGTGCCTTGGGAGCCCCACTGACGGCACCTGGGCCCCCAGCCCGGCCCCCATGTCAGGGATTGGTTCCTGAAGCAGGAAACTGTCCAGGGCTGGGTGAACATTCCTCCTAGAAGGAAGGTGGATATGGCGAGACCTCTGTGGTGCCAGGTGAACACAGGCTGCTGGGCCCTTTCCGGCCCTGGGTGGTAAACTCGCGGCTGCGGAAGGGGTGTCCCTGCCCGTCTGGGCTGTCATGTTGAGCCCCAGAGGCAGCCCCTTAGACAGTCACAGGGCTCCCAGAGCAGAGGACCCCTCCTTTACTGTGCTGGGCCTCAGGCACCCAGCCTGATTCTGAAAACACCTCAGACCCTAGGATGGCTTCCCTAAAAGGAGGGGATGCTGCAGAATGGGGCAGAAAGCCCACAGAGTGCCCAGCCTGTGTGTGGCCCCCTGCCCCTCCACCCCCGCCTCAAAGACCTGAATTCATGGAGGGGGCTCGGAAGAACTTTCTTCCATCCTTTGGCCTGCTGGTGGCCTGGGCAACCTCGTGTAGACATCGATGCCCGTCCCACGCCCCCTTCTCACGGGCCTCAGCCTCCATTCCAGCCTCCCACCTGTGGCTACACCAGTACCTCATCAGCTCTGGAAATGCCCCACCTCTGAAATCATAAATCCCAGCGTGACCTTCTCTGACCACAGCCTCCTGCCTGCTGGTCCCACACCTCTCTTCCCCTCAGGACACCTGCTCTCCAGCTCCATCAGGACCTCTCTTTCTGGATCACACTCCGTTTCTCTGTCAATTGTCTCCTTTTCCATGGTTCACTCTGCAGTCACTCTGCCTCCATTGCCCTCAGCCCTCCTGAGCCTCCCGCAGCACCTGGCCTGCCAAACTCCCACCCCAAAGTGCCAGGCTTTGGGTGTCTGCACTCCTCACTTTGGGCTCCCAAGGGTGGTGGAAGAAAATTATACAACTTTGTGGACTTGACTTCCTACAGGTTCATGGTCTTCAGCCTTTGGTGGGCCCTCGGGGGGAACCAGCAAGTCTTCTAGATGTCCCCTTCTTATCTGACCGTGACTCCAGGCTTCCTATCTGCTATTCCATTCTGCATCTTTCTCCTCAAATCCTCCCCACCCCACCTTTCTGGCTCACCTTCTCAGCAGATACCCAACTTCCAGATCTCAGGACATCAGGCTCCAGCTTCTTTTCCTGCCTCCTGCAAACCTCTCTTCCTTGGCCTCCTTATTCCTGTACACCTTCTGTCTTGGTGGGAAGGGTCCCTCCTCTCGTCCAGTCCCTTGATCCTGTGCCTTGGAGTCCGTTTCCTTGGGTCTCCCCAGAGACCCGTTCTATCCGTGTGAATTTGCTTCTCTGTCTTTTTCCTCCAGCATCTCCTTTTCTCCTGGCCCTTTTCTCTCCATGGAGAAACTCCCCCACAGACCTGCAGGTTTTGCTCTCTGGAAGGAGCCTCTGTCACCTCTGTCATCATCTCCCTGTCCTGTGCTCTGCCTCCTGCCTGCCCTGGGCTTTCTTCCTGCTGCCCTCACCGCCCATGGCTGCCTGGTCCCTCTCCCTGATGCCCTGGCACTGGTCTTCTCATCCCCTCCATATTGCCACAGCCAACCAGCACTTTCTATCCCTCTGTTACCTGAATTCTTAGCAGCACGGGGCTCCATTCTTTCTGGGACATCCTCTCCTGGGCCTCTTTGCTGCCACTCCTGGTTTCCCCCTTGACTCTGTTCTCATTCCCTCTGAGCTCCTCATTTCCACTTGCCCCTGAAGTAAAGAGGTGTCTTCCTCAGGACTTTGTCTTTGGCCATATGTATTTTCTATTCTGCACCCTCTTCCTGGCCAACGTCATTCACACTCATCACTTCAATTACTGCAGATATATTGATGACTCCCAAATCAATACCTCTAGCCCAGGCCTCTCTCCTGAGCTCCAGACATACATTTCTATCTGACTGCCTTCTGGACTTCTCTACCCCTATCCCTTATGGCATCTCAGACTCAGCTTTTTCAAACCAAACTCATTCTGTCTCCCCACAGGTCGGCTCTTTCTCTTATATTCCCTACTTTGGAGAATGGCACCATTATCTGCTTAGTTATGTCAATCGGAAATCTCAGTATAGCCCTAGATTCCTCCTTACATACCCTATCCCCATATCAGGCAAGGCTCTGTCTCCTTAACACTTGCCGTGTGTTCTCGTCTTCTCTTCCCCTTGGGCCAGGCTCTAGCCTCCCTTCCTGTGGACTACTGCCTAAGAGGGGTAGGTCTCCATCCATCTACCCATTTGCCAGTGAGACCTCTACCAGTGCAGACCTGATCATGCCCATCTCTGAGAGAACCCTTCAGGGGCTCCCGAAGCACACGGGGCTCCACGTGCTTTGGCTCCAGCCCCCTCTCTATTTGCACCTTCACTACCCACCCCCCATCCCAGTTCCAGTGAGTGACTTGGAGTTTCCTCAGTGCATTTTGCTGTCTTGTGCTCCCAGGCCTTTGCGTACACTGGTTCCTCCGCCTGAAATGCCCTCTCCCCTACTTGGTCCAGCAAATTCTCACTTGTATCAGAAGTTCTCAGCACAACCAAGAGCTGTCTGAGGTGCCTCGTGTAGGTGCCACCTCCTGTGGGCACTGCAGTAGTTCACTTGTCTTGCTCCCCAGCAAGATGCTTTGTTCCTCTTGTAGTCACCTCTGTGTCCCCAGAGTCCAACCCAATGCCTGACACTGAGGAAGCCCACACAAGTGCATGAGTAACAGACTGTCTAGGAGGAGGGAGGGGAAGGGCCAAGGGCCTGGAGGAAGCCCTGCATGGTGAGGGGAGACCCAGGCGGGCTGCCTGATGGAGGCCTCTCTCTACAGGCGGTGGAGGAGCTGCTGGAGTGCTTGGATCTGGAGAAGAGCAGCTGCTGCATGGGCCTGAGCCGGGTGAGTTGTCCCACAGGAGGGCAGTCGGGCCTCACTCCAGGGGCCCCTGGGTGGCTGGCCCACTCCTCCTGTTCTTGTTGCTCAGCCAGACATCACTGGTCTCCTGGTGCCCTCTGAGTGTTGCCCTAGCTCCACCCCGCCCAGCCACTCAGGGGCTGCCCCCTTCAGGGCTAGGGGCCAGGGAGCTAGAGGGTTCAGATGCAGCAACTTGACTTTCCTTCCTTCTGGATAACTGGCTTGTTCAGTGCCAGGAACACCTCTGTGATGTCAGGAGAGAGTGGGTGGAAGGTGGCCCTGAACTTGGCCCGAGTCCTGGTGTGGGGAGTAGGGGAGACTGGAGGGCTGGACCCAGAGGATGTGGGCTGGAAGAGGCAGGAGGCCTTGGGTAGAGCCCCTGTGGAGAGTTACCTGAGGCTGCTGGGTTCCAGAGAGCAAGCAGGACATGGTGAGGCTGTGCCGCCACCACCTGCCCGCAGGCTGAATTCCTCATCTGAATGGAACGCTGTGCGTAAAATGCAGGCACGCCGGCCCCTGGGTGCCAGTTTGCCGCGTCACTCCTCACCAAAGGGTCAGCTGAGCATTCCTCCCACAGGCAGGAAGTCCTGCATGCCCTTCTCTTCCGAGCCTGGGAAGCTTGGACAGGGGGCACCCGCATACGTGCCCCAGGGCTGGGGTGGAAAGGAGGCCAGTGGAGAGCCAGAGAGGGTTCTGGGCTGGTTGTCTGCCGGCAGAGAGGGAAGGAACTCTGGGTTGCAGGGTCCCGTGAGGCGTGTGCGGTGCAAGGAGGTGCTTGCAGAGGCTTGAGTCTCACTTGTCCTGTGTGCTTGGTCCTCTCGGCCCTGCATGTTGAGTCGCTTTCCTGGCTCCTCCTGCCCTCCCTCACTGTCCATCGCTCCCATCTCTGTGTCTTTGCATCTTCCCATCTTTGCTTCTGCCGTCCCTGGCTTTCCCTTTGGCCCCAGCAGTCCCTGCTGGTCTCTATTCCTTGGTTTCTGGTTCTGTTTTTCTGCTTCTCTCCTTGTTCTCTGTATCTTTGTGTCCCATTCTCTTTCTGTGTCATTTTCTGGTTTGTGTCACTGCTTTGTCTACCTCTGTGTCTGGCTCAGCTCTTTTCTCTCTGTCTGTTCCGCTCCCCCCGCTTTTTTAAGCTGGGGCTGCCATCTAGGGCCCCTGCCTAGGGCCGCCTGCTGTCAGGCATTACTTCAGCTGCAGGGTCTCTCCCTGGGTCCCGTCACCCTGGTCTTTCCCGCCAGGTTCCTGCCTCTCAAGCAGGCTGAGCTGCTGCTGGCTGCCATTGGGGATGGCACCTCCTCCAGCCCATGCCTGGGTTCCCAGGCCTGTCTCGGGCAGGGCAGGAAAGGGCCTGTATAGGCTGATCCTCTTCCCAGCTGCCATCTCAGACCTTCTGTCGTCCTGAGCCATGCCAGGTGCCCGGCTGAGGCAGGCAAGCCCCAGGGCGCACTGTCACTCAAGGGCAGAGCTGGGCCAACACTGGGTGCCTGCTCACATCTAGTTTGGGAAAGAAAGTTGAGGCTGTCTAGGCTCTGGTTAACACTGACTCGTGAGCAGGGATTCCCTGTGTGTCACATTGCTTCAGAGGAGGGGTCTTCATCTGAGCCATGGGACCCTGAGAGTTTCAATAAGGACTTTGGGGGGCTCAGAGCCTCCTGACATTGTAAAATTTGTATGAATGTGTATTTTGGGGAGGAGATGGCCTGGAGCTTTCACCCAATACCCAGAAGGACCCTTAACCCCACAAATGTTCAAGAGAGATTTGAGGCTCGCTGCTTTGGCCTCTAGACCATTCTTTCTCTTTTCATTGTGTCTCTGGGCCATTATCCACCCCCCACTCCAGCACCTCACTTTTGCCCTGATCAGGTGGCTATGTGTCCTAACCAAGCATGTTTGCTGTCCCCTGGTGGGACTTGGATATTCCTTTTACCCCCAGTGGGATTTCAGACTTGCACATTATATGAAATTAAGCATCTGGGGGCCAGGCGTGGTGGTTCACGCCTGCAATCCTACCACTTTGGGAGGCTGAGGTGGGCAGATTGCCTGAACCCAGGAGTTTGAGACCACCCTAGGCAACATGGTGAAACCCCATCTCTACTGAAATACAAAAAAATTTTCTGGGCGTGGTGACGGGCACCTGTAGTCCCGGCTACTTGGAAGGCTGAGGCATGAGAATCACTCGAGTTCAGGAGGTGGAGGTTGCAGTAAGCAGAGATTGCACCACTGCACTCCAGCCTGGGTGACAGAGCAAGACTCTGTCCCCAAAAAAAGAGAGAAAGAAATTGAGCAGCCGGGCACGGCAGCTTATGTCTGTAATCTCAGCACTTTGGGAGGCTGAGGCAGGAGGATCACTTGATGCCAGGAGTTCAAGACCAGCCTGGGCAACATAGGGAGACCCCATCTCTACAAAAAAATACAAAAATTAGCTGGGAATGGTGGTGCACACCTGTAGTGCCAGCTAGTGGGGAGGCTGAGGTGGGAGAATAGCTTAAGCCTGGGAGGTAGAGGCTGCAGTGAGCCATGATCACGCCACTTTACTCCAGCCTGGGTGACAGAGCAAGACCGTTCAAAATAAATTTAAAGAAAAGAAATTGAGGCTCAGGTAGAACTTAGGACCCATGAGAGACCCCATGTTCGATGGCGGGATTTAGGGAAGTGTCACAAAGGACTGAGCTGGCTTTTTCCAAGGCCAGCCTCAGGGGACCAGGTTTCTGTGGAGTCGCCAGAGGCAGAGCTTTCTCAGCAGAAAGTTTAGGCCCTCTCTTTGCATATTTGCTGAAGGGGGCCTTGGGATACTGTGCCTGTTGGCTCTCAGTGCATTTACGTAACCTGTTTCCCATCACGTTCACATCTTCTCTTTGCCCCACAAAAAGGAATTTTCTGTGTTCTGTGCCAGATGGAGGTAGGCCTATACCTAGGTGTCTCCGCCCACTCTCATGGATACAGAGTGATTTTTTTCACCCAACCCTTCCCGTTTCACACACACTCCTCTTTGTGGCGTGTGGCAAATTTTACCAAGCCCTATCTTAGGGCAGCACAGAGTGTTAAGGAAAGGCCGGGTGTGGGGGCGCCCAGCTGGTTCTGCACATGCCTGCCCTCCAGCCCCCAAACCTGTATGACAGGTCCCTCAGCTGGGCCAACCCCCGCCCACCTCACTGGCTTCTTCATGAGAAGGTGAAACTTGGGTGTGTGTTGGGGGGGTGGCACATGAAAGAGGAGACCATCTGAAATGAAACTAGCAGGGAGGGGGAGGAGAAGGCAGGAGCTTCCCACCACCCCTCTTCCCATTCTCCCTGCTTTTCCTCTGCACGCTTCTCCCCAGCACTGCTTCTCACACAGACATCCTCCGGCATCCACTCCCCCTGATCCCAGCAGTTGGGAGTCAGAGGGGGCTGGAGCCCGGGTTGGGCCCTGCAGTGGGCTGTGGGCACAGGGGGCATTGACAGGGTTGCTGGCAGTCCTGGGTGAGGAAGCCCTCACAGATGTGGCAGGACGCCCCCTCCCTGTTTGACCAGTGACTGCTCCATTTCCTTCCTTGCCCCAGATATCTTCCCTTTACTTTCCCTCTCCTTTCATCTTTCTTTGAAGTTAAATTTCACACCTTACTCCTCCCCTGCCAAAACCTCCCCAGCCCCTTCTCCCTCAGCCTTCCCAGGGCCTCTTCCTGCTCCTCCCCTCCTCTCTTGGACAATTGGATTTTGAGGCTCTTCCCAAGCGAAGGGCTGTACTCCCAGGCCTGCTTGTTTCTCCAGTTCCTCACCTTCCCTCCCTTTCCTCTGCTGGGCTGGCCCAGTCTCCTGCCTTCACCTGGCCTGCTTTTTCACAGGTGTTCTTCCGGGCGGGTACCTTGGCACGGCTGGAAGAGCAGCGGGACGAACAAACCAGCAGGAACCTAACCCTTTTCCAAGCAGCCTGCCGGGGCTACCTGGCCCGCCAGCACTTCAAGAAGAGAAAGGTGCTGCTCTAGGGACATCCCCTCCCCCCGCAACCTAGATGGGCACGGCCAAGTTCCTGGGGTGGGGGCTATGAGGGGGAGAAGAGGCAGGAACCTCCCAGGCCACCATGTCCTGGGCCAGGGTGGGGAACGGGCAGCTCTCTGGTGCCAGCAAGTGTGCTGGTGTGCCCAGCAACGGGGCCTGGTTGGAGGGCTTTGTTGAGGGGTAGGGGAATCAGGGCCCAGGCAAAGGTGGGCTCTGGATCATAGGCTGCTCCATGAAGATTAAGGAGCTGTGTCAGCGACTCCTTTTCTTATTAGCAAGTCCATAAAACAGCCAGCACTGCCGCCTCTTGTGTTTCAGCAAGATTAGGTTTTATAGCACAGCTAGGCCAGGGTGCTGGAAATAATCAGGCAGCAAATAAAGCAGATGAAATTATTCCTAATGGCAGCGGAGTGGCTAGTGCCCAGCGCGGTGCTCCCAGGGCTGGGTTCTGTGCTGCCCACCCTCTGAGGGATGGAGGGAGCCTGGGGCAAGGGGGAGCATGGGAAATATCCGACTCGGGGTCAGGAGGCCAGAGGAGCAGCCCTGGGGGCCTGTGCTGATGGTGGGGAGGATCCTGGGCCGAGCTTGGCCAAGGTGACTGAGAACCGCACTGTGCGCCACCCCCACCCCACCTGCAGATCCAGGACCTGGCCATTCGCTGTGTTCAGAAGAACATCAAGAAGAACAAAGGGGTGAAGGACTGGCCCTGGTGGAAGCTCTTTACCACAGTGAGGCCCCTCATTGAAGTACAGCTGTCAGAGGAGCAGATCCGGAACAAAGACGTATGTGACAGCCTGGGAGGGCCAAGTCTCTGGGTGAGGGGAAGCCTTGCCGGTTTAGCTTGAACTTCCAAGCGCTTCTTCATTTAGTCCAGAGAGCTCACATCCTTGAAATGTGCCCAGCAAACAGAAGATGACCCTCTGGGGTGCTGGCTGAGCCCCTGGACAGCCTCTTAACGATAAAATCTTGGGCATCTCTAGCTTATTGGGAAGGGTCTAGGGACAGGATTCCCAGGAGGCAGTGGCTCTGCTATTGGGGACATGCTTCCTCCCATGGTGTCCTGGCCCAAGCTTCATCAACTTCGTTCACTACAGGGGTGCAGACCCAGGGCCCCACCCCCTCGCAGTGCCTTTGGCTCACTTTGCCCTCTTTGGTCCACCCTAGGAGGAGATCCAGCAGCTGCGGAGCAAGCTCGAGAAGGTGGAGAAGGAGCGGAACGAGCTGCGGCTCAACAGTGACCGGCTGGAGAGCCGGGTGAGTGACTCCTGGCACCACACCAACTGGGCATGGCTGCAGGGAGACGCAGCCCCTGCAGGTCCCCCAGGTGTTCTGGCTGAGTGAGGCAGGCACTTCAATTGGTGGTGACTCCCTACCCCCAACCCCAGATCTCGGAGCTGACATCGGAGCTGACAGATGAGCGTAACACAGGAGAGTCTGCCTCCCAGCTGCTGGACGCGGAGACAGCAGAGAGGCTCCGGGCTGAGAAGGAGATGAAGGAATTGCAGGTGAGGGCAGGGCCTGGGTGAGAACAGCAGGCTGGTGACTGCCACACCATAGTGCCCACTGGCTCCCCCCAAAAACAGTTGGCGTCTTCACCCCTAGCCCAGCATCCCTGTCTGCCCTGGGTAAGCATGTGAGCATGGTCTGTGTGGTTCGGGGAGTGGGTATGAGGGGACAGAATGGCATACCCTGAAACCCCGTCTTCTGCAGACCCAGTATGATGCACTGAAGAAGCAGATGGAGGTTATGGAAATGGAAGTGATGGAGGCCCGTCTCATCCGGGCAGCGGAGATCAACGGGGAAGTGGATGATGATGATGCAGGTGGGCCTGAGGCCCAAGCAGCTCGGCAGTGGCCTGCGATGCGAGCCCTGATGCCCACCCCTGGGTAGTCATGTCCCTTGTCCAGGCCTGTCTCCCCTCCATGAGCTAAAGTGAAAGAAACAGATGAGAAGGCAGAGGTGCCAATAAATGCAGGGGATTGTTAGGCAGAGCTGTAACAACCATGATCATGACAAAGACTGAGGGCCGTGGTCCCATCAGTCCCTGGGGGAGGCACAGCACATGTAGCCACATCTCTCGCTCTGGTCTTCTCCTGGCTAGTGGCTCCTTCTGCCTTGGGAGGAAGCCGTCATTACAGAGAGCTTTTTGAGCCCTGGCTGACTCCACCTGCTGCTCCCCCTGCCCCATCCTCCTTCCCCTCTGCCCCTTCTGGGGACTCTCAGCACCTCCATCCTCCCTTGTCTGCCTCAACCCCACAGGTGGCGAGTGGCGGCTGAAGTACGAGCGGGCTGTGCGGGAGGTGGACTTCACCAAGAAACGGCTCCAGCAGGAGTTTGAGGACAAGCTGGAGGTGGAGCAGCAGAACAAGAGGCAGCTGGAGCGGCGGGTGAGGCTGGGGAGGAGCCGAGGCCTGTGCTTGAGAGGACCAGGAGGGGAACTGGTGCCTTGTGTCCGTCCAGTGAAGGCTGGGGGCAGGCAGGCCTGGCCTGGGACAGATCAGGGAGGCTGGCATGTTAGCTTCTCGGTGCAGGGGCAATCAGGAGCAGGCTATCATTAGAGCTTCTTCAGTACCCTGGGAGACCCTACTTCCTCCCACATCCCTGGGTCTTCCCCTCACTTACCCACCTCCCTCTCCTCACCTTCTCCACCAATGCTTCCGGGCCTCTCTGTATATGCACCCCGTCTCGGCCCCTAGCTCGGGGACCTGCAGGCAGACAGTGAGGAGAGTCAGCGGGCTCTGCAGCAGCTCAAGAAGAAGTGCCAGCGGCTGACGGCTGAGCTGCAGGATACCAAGCTGCACCTGGAGGGCCAGCAGGTCCGCAACCATGAGCTGGAGAAGAAGCAGAGGAGGTAGGTGGGCCCCCTGCCCTGGGCCCAGAGAACCTTCTGGAGCAGCCACAGACAGGACTGCCTCCTCGCCCTCCAGGGAAGAAAGAAGGAAGGATCTGAATTTGTCCAGGGCCCTTGCCTGCCTGGTCACTCATCTTGGAACGTGAAGAGGCCCCCTCTTGACCTCCAGGGTGGACTCGAGCTGTGTCCCCACTGAAGGCCTGCCCAGGCCTCTGCTTTCAGAGGTGCTCCCCGCATCACGTGCCTGTCACCCTGTGCCAGGCCCCATCAGGAAGGGCATCAACCAGGGCCCGTGCAGGAACCGCTATGTCCCTGCCCCCGGCCCCCAGCTCTGCCTCTCCCTCACTTGCCTCAGCTACACAAACACTCTCTCCTGACTAATGTCGTTAAACTACCGTGCCACTTCCATCTCATTATGGTAATGATACAAAGGAGGGGGGTGGCCCTCACAGGAGAAAATCCAATCTAAATTAATTTCCCGGGCTGGGAATGAGGATGGGACGCCTTCATTAGCAGTACTGAGGAACCCACACACCCTGGGAACAGCAGGGCGCCCTGGGGAGCAAGAACAGCACCCATTTCTCCTCTGCGGGGGAAGGGCTTCTCAGCAGAGGCACCGGTTGCCTTTGTGAAGGGGTATCCCCACACCCACGACCCTGGGAGTGAGGATGGCAGAGCCTTTCCAGTGACTCTGGGTTACCCCTGGCCTCCTGGACCCACCACCATCTCCCCAAATAGGGGAAATAGGAAGGTTTTCTATTCCTCCCACCTGACACCATGACCGCCACTTCCCTCGTTCTCATCTCTGCCCCCACCCTACCCCTTTACCCAAAGGCTGGCACCCTTAGCTCGACCCCCCTTCTGAGCACGCAATGACAATACCAGCTCGGCCTAGTTACCTTGCTGCTGTGCTCCCCGCTGGGCAACTTATTAGGTTTCAGCTGCCCGGAGTTTTCTTACTTTTTTTGATGTGGGGTTGGGGTAAGGGGAGCGTTCAACTTCCACAGGAACCTGATTAGCTATTCAGGGAAGGTGGTAAGAGGAATTTGAGCAATTTGCTGCATATTTAGCGGGAAATGGAAGACTGGGAAGTGGAGGAGTGAAGAACGAGGCCCCCTGTGTGCCCATTGAGGCATGTGGCCAGCTGGGCACAGTGGGAATGCCAGCTCTGAACCCAGTATGGGGTGTCCTGGTGGTGTCCTGCCAGCACTGCTGGGGTGCATGGTCCTGGCCAAAGGCTGGTGCCCAGAGGCAGGGACAAGGAGCCAGTTGTTGCCCTTACAGTTGCCGAACCGAACTGTGGAAAGTGAGTTAGTAGAAGCAGGGTGCTCATCTCTACCCTTTTCCCACCCCACCCTCACCTGGGTCTCTCATTCTTTGATGTGTTGAAATGGAAAATGTAGAGACTTAACTCCTGAGGGGCCTGTTAAGCAGGCTAGGGGTCCCTCTTAGGCCTACTTGGTGAAAGGGCTCACCTGAGTGCTCCCTATCCCAGACCCAGTTGCTCAATAGGGCCTCAGTGGCCTGACCTGCCACCTCTAAATGTCACCCCTACCTTGCCACTGGCCCCACGTTAGGGCTGCATGGGTCCCCCCACCCCTGCTTGGGTCCTGTCCATGGCACCACCTCCTGACAATCTCTGTGTGGGGGACCCCGGCTCTTCCCCATCTGATAGAGCCGCCACGCTCCCTTGCAGGTTTGACAGTGAGCTCTCGCAGGCGCATGAGGAGGCCCAGCGGGAGAAGCTGCAGCGGGAGAAGCTGCAGCGGGAGAAGGACATGCTCCTTGCTGAGGCTTTCAGCCTGAAGCAGCAACTAGAGGTGGGTAGGGCCACCCACCGTCTGTGCCATGTCCCCCTCACAACCTGGGGTCAGCCCTGCACCAGCCTCATCTCTTTTGCTCCAGGAAAAAGACATGGATATTGCAGGGTTCACCCAGAAGGTTGTGTCACTAGAGGCAGAGCTCCAGGACATTTCTTCCCAAGAGTCCAAGGATGAGGCTTCTCTGGCCAAGGTCAAGAAACAGCTCCGGGACCTGGAGGCCAAAGTCAAGGATCAGGAAGAAGAGCTGGATGAGCAGGCAGGGACCATCCAGATGCTGGAGCAGGTACAGGAGAGCTTGGCCAAGGGAGGGGTGCCACCATCCCCACAGCCAGCCTCAGGCATGGGCCAGAGGATCCTGCCTCCATTCATTCATGTGTTCACTCACTCACCTACTCACAAAATGTGGAGTGAGCACCTGATCTGTGCCAGCCACAGTATAAAGATGCAGTCATGGAACTTTCCACAAAAACAAATCTGATGGAGCTCTAGTAGGGAAGGGCTCAGGATGCATGGCAGCTGAGGGCCACAGGCCCAACCAGCCTGCCACCAAGTCAGTTCAGGCAGCTGGAGCCTGCAGGCAGACGGAGAAGCTGCAGGACTGTCCCCACCCCAGCTACCTCTCTCTGGGCCTATGCCAGACCGCTAGCAAGGGAGTTCAGCTGCTCTGGAGAAGCTGCTGCCACGAGAGCAAGGTGCCAGCAAAGGGAACTGGCTGGTGGACATTCTCAGCCCATGAGCCTAGGGAGAGCCACACACAGGTGGGAAGGGGGTGGGCATTGCTGGGGAGGGAACCCAGACCCTACTCCAACCACCTCCAGGCCAAGCTGCGTCTGGAGATGGAGATGGAGCGAATGAGACAGACCCATTCTAAGGAGATGGAGAGTCGGGATGAGGAGGTGGAGGAGGCCCGGCAGTCGTGTCAGAAGAAGGTAAGGTATCTGAGTACTTACCTGTCTAGCGTAAACACCTTTTCCCATCGCCGCTTTAAAGTAAGGGGCTTTCGGCCGGGCGCGGTGGCTCAAGCCTGTAATCCCAGCACTTTGGGAGGCCGAGACGGGCGGATCACGAGGTCAGGAGATCGAGACCATCCTGGCGAACACGGTGAAACCCCGTCTCTACTAAAAAAATACAAAAAACTAGCCGGGCGAGGTGGCGGGCGCCTGTAGTCCCAGCTACACAGGAGGCTGAGGCGGGAGAATGGCGTAAACCCGGGAGGCGGAGCTTGCAGTGAGCTGAGATCCGGCCACTGCGCTCCAGCCCCGGCGACAGAGCGAGACTCCGTCTCAAAAAAAAAAAAAAATAAATAAATAAATAAATAAATAAATAAAGTAAGGGGCTTTCTGCCTCCCTACCTCAGCCACATTGTCTTCCATTGTCATTCTGGGCCAGGAAGCGCCTGGAATCCTGGCATTGGCAGGGATGTATTGGCTCAAAGTCTGTAGAGAAGCTTGAGCCCCTGAGGAACTAACGCTCCCTGCTTTCTGTGCCAGGGGCAGCCCCCTGTGCCCCTGCTGTGCTGCGCTGTACTGGTGCTATCTGCAGTCAGCCAGCCTGGCCGGATAGGTCTCCACTGTGCGGCGAGGTGTCCTATTCTGTCTTGGCTAGCCCCACCGCATGTGGCCTGCCATCCCTCCTCGCCCTCCCAGGCTCCTTTGAAACCCTGGAAACCTGAAATTTAGGTTCTGACCCCTCCGCCAATATCACTGTGCTCAGGCCTGCCCCACTGTTTTCCCGGAGTGGGGAACCCAGAACCAAAGGGGCCTGCTTGGCACCAGGTACTAAAGGGATGGACGGGTCTCTGTCCCCATGGTATTCCAGTTAAAACAGATGGAGGTTCAGCTGGAGGAAGAGTATGAGGACAAGCAGAAGGTGCTGCGAGAGAAGCGGGAGCTGGAGGGCAAGCTCGCCACCCTCAGCGACCAGGTCAGGGGATGCTCCACCTGCCAAGCCTGGCCAGCTACCTGCCCATGCAGCCTGAGGAGTGGGGATCCTAGGGATGGGGAGCCGGGAACAGAGCTGTCAGGGGGATAGGGGATAGGGGTGCTGCAAAGAGCAGCCTCCATCCCTCCATCCCTCGATGGAGGCATCACCATACATTGGCACACCCAGCCCTTTACCACTGATTGGCATGATCCTGGCTCTTCCAGGATCCTTATGGGGACACTGATAATGAGGACGTGGTGAGGAGTGGGCTTGGGTAAGATAGGAGGAGGCCCTGTGTGGAGCCCAGAACCCCAACTGCTGGTGCCCACCCAGGTGAACCGGCGGGACTTTGAGTCAGAGAAGCGGCTGCGGAAGGACCTGAAGCGCACCAAGGCCCTGCTGGCGGATGCCCAGCTCATGCTGGACCACCTGAAGAACAGCGCTCCCAGCAAGCGAGAGATCGCCCAGCTCAAGAACCAGGTATCCCCAGAGAGCACATGGCTGATCCAGGCACAACAGAGCTTACCTTTTCCATTCTCTTTCTCTCTCTCTCACTCCTCTCAGTGGCTCGTGAGTGCTTGGGAAGGAAAGTGACAGGATAGAGGGGAGAGCCACATGTAGCAGCTAGACTCCCCAGGCCCTGCGTGTGCCTTACTGTCTCACCGCCCAGCCCAGGGTGGTGTGGATGGGGCCTGGTGCCCACCAGCCCTGTCACAGGAGGAGATACCCACACATGCAACACCACACAGCCATGGCCCTGGGGTCTGAAGTGAATGGAGGAGGAGAAGGAGGGCATCTGGGCTCACTCTTCCCTGTACAGCCCTCCTGCCCCCAGGGAATGACTGACATCTCTCTCTGGGGCGGGGGTGGTCTCTGTCCAGCTGGAGGAGTCAGAGTTCACCTGTGCGGCAGCCGTGAAAGCACGGAAAGCAATGGAGGTAGAGATCGAAGACCTGCACCTGCAGATTGATGACATCGCCAAAGCCAAGACAGTGGTGAGGGGCCAGGGTGCCCGGGGCAGAGCTCGGGGGGCTGAGGCAGAATAGAGCTGCCTCTGTGGCTCCCTTCACCCCAGACAGGTTCCTCCACGTCAGGACTTGTGACGGGTCCTTTCATGCCAGGACTTGCTGCAGGAAGAGCAGGCCCCCCTGCTCTGCGTCTCCCCACCCTGAGCAGAGGCCTCGGGGAGGAGCGGGCAGAAGAGGGAGCCAGCAAGGGCCCATCTCCCTGTGTAACCACCTGCCTGCGGGAGCTTGGCCGCAGGCCCCAACACCATAAATAAAGGCATCTAATGTGACTGAGGGACGTAAACAGGTGCCTAGAGATTAGCAGAAGCACCGATAAGAGGACAGGATGGCTTGGCTTCCCTCCCCTTCCCCCTGTCCAGCCCACTGACAAGCCCAAGCGGCAGCTAATTAGAGCTCTTATTTAATGCCTCTTTTTAAATTCCCCACCTCTCCCACAGCCCATCCATCAGCAGAGAATTCATTACTGGGATGTGGCCACCAATACCTCCTTGGGCAGGGAATGGGGCAGGGGAGGAGGCTGGGCTGGGCTAGTGGCTTCATGGCCCCTGAGCTAGTCACCTAGCTGCTGAGAGATGCCAATCTCACAGGCTTGATTTATCCCCATGACATTTGTGCTCCTCAGCAGTTTTCAGGTGAGTAATTCAAATTCCTTAATTGTGTTAAAAAAGGTTGTTATAAAATTACCATTTTATTTAAATCTGAGTTAATAAATTTCTTGGCGGAGGCTTCCCCAGCTCCCCACAGCCCAGTAACAAGATGGATGGGGCAGAGAAGGAGCCAACACAGTCATTGTGGTTTGGAATTACAGGCTAATAGATTCATTCATTTCCTGAAGCTGCTGTTGGATCTCTCTTCCCCTCCCCCAAGGAGGGGACTGGCTGTGGGGGCTGGATGCCCAGGGAGTGGGCAGTCCCAGGGGAAATGAGAGTCTAAGCCAGGAGACCTTCGCAGACTTGAGGGGTCCTTCCCTGGGGCCTGAAGGGGGCAGAGTACATGCAGGCAGGGCCTGGACTGATAGTGCCGGGATGATGGGTCATTTGTTCTGGGCAGACCTTTTCTGCCTTCTCATTAGCCTCAAAGGAGCTGCCAGGAAGCAGCTGTCATTCAGCTCAGAGGCCCGGGGTCTGCCTGTACTGCACACAGCCCTTTCCCTCATCTCCCTGGTCCGGAGCAGGACAGGCAGCTCCCTGAGCATCACTGGTCCTGGGACCCACCCCAGCGGGCAGACAGCCCATTATCATCTCTACAATGCCCCCACCATTGGAGGCAGCTGGAGCCCACAGACACACTGGGCCTGAGGCCCTCTGATCTGTCTTTGCCTCTGTCCAGCTGGAGGAGCAGCTGAGCCGCCTTCAGCGTGAGAAGAATGAAATCCAGAACCGGCTAGAGGAGGATCAGGAAGACATGAACGAATTGATGAAAAAGCACAAGGCTGCCGTGGCTCAGGTACCCCTGCCAGGAGTGCCCCTCACACTCCACACCGCCATCATCCTTCTGGTCCTCCTCGTGGGTCCCCCATACAACCGCTTGTTTTGGGAGGTGATGGAGTGAGAACTTCGGTCCCCTGGTGTTCCAGCTGGGCTGGGCTGGCTGAATGTTTATGGGGGATCCTGCTTCTGATGCTCTCACCCCTTTCGCAGGCTTCCCGGGACCTGGCTCAGATAAATGATCTCCAAGCTCAGCTAGAAGAGGCCAACAAAGAGAAGCAGGAGCTGCAGGAGAAGGTGAGGACCAGGGGCTCCCTTGGGAGAGAGTGCCAGGATCACTACGTGTGGGAGGAACCCCCAAGTTCACAGTTTAGAAGGCACTTTTCTCTGCCATCAGTAATCCACAGAGCAATATAAACTAGGAGCAAGGGCTAGGCTTGGAGCCATGTTACCATAGCAGACATTTGGGCTTCCCCTGCCTCATTTCCCATCTCTATTCCCTCTCCAGTCCTTAGCTTTCTCCTTTCTCTCTGAAGGGCAAGATCTGTGCCAAGCGCTAGGGCAGATGGGGGAGGCCTCTGGCCCAGGGCTCCATTCTCTTTCCTCCCAGGTGCATCCCTCTCTACCCCTCCCGCCTTCTGGTCACCGTGGTGATATTGCCTGCCCCAGACGTATCCTCCTCACTTTCTGGGCTCAGTTCTTTCTTCTCTTCTTGCCCTCCACCTCTAGCTACAAGCCCTCCAGAGCCAGGTGGAGTTCCTGGAGCAGTCCATGGTGGACAAGTCCCTGGTGAGCAGGCAGGAAGCTAAGATACGGGAGCTGGAGACACGCCTGGAGTTTGAAAGGACGCAAGTGAAACGGCTGGAGGTGGGTTCCCGCTTCTCCCAGGCTGCACCGAACAGGGCAGAGCTGCGCCAGCACTGGAGCCGCGCATGCTCAGCAGGGCTGGGCAGGCCTCTGGACACTCCTCAGAGGCCTGTGCCTCGTTGCCAGGCCAGCTGACGGGCAGGTGCTTCTCTCCCGCCCCGCCTGGCCTGCTCTCTGGGTACCATGGAGCCCGCCTGCTTTACATTCTGTTTCCGTGCTTGCTTTCTGCCAAGGGACCAGAGCAGCTTAGCTCTTCGTCTTCATATTTTCCTCCACCACGAGCTCCCCCCCGCCTGTTCCCCTCAACCGGTTCTCTGGCAGGGTCATAAATATGCAGTGGATGGTGCCACTTCTGTGCAGGCTGGAGTCTGTTCTCTCATCTGCCCTCTCTCTCCTCCTCTCCCCTTCCCTGCTTCATTCCCTTTCTTCCTCACTTCTTCTGCCCTCCTGTCTCTGCTTTCTCTCTCTCTCTCTTCCTTTTCCTTGATTATGACCCTATTCTTCTCCCTTCTTTTTTCTTTTTTTTTTTATTTGAGACGAAGTCTCACTCTATTGCCAGGCTGGAGTGCAGTGGTGCGATTTTGGCTCACTGCAACCTCCATCTCCCAAGTTCAAGCGATTCCCCTGCCTCAGCCTCCTGAGTAACTGGGACCACAGGCACGTGCATTTTTAAAATTGTATTTTAGTAGAGACAGGGTTTCACCATGTTGGCCAGGATGGTCTTTAACTCCTGACCTCATGATCTGCCCACCTCGGCCTCCCAAAGTGCTGGGATTACAGACGTGAGATATTTTTTCCTCTCCCCAATCTTACTTCTCTTTCTTACCCTCTTCCCATCCCTTTCTCCTCTGCCGTTATTATAAAGTTCATTCTCTCTTCTTCTTCTTTTTTTTTTTTTTTTTTTGAGATAGGGTCTTGCTCTGTTGCCCAGGCTATAGTGCAGTGACGCGATCATGGCTCACTGTAGCCTTGACCTCCTGGGCTCAAGCAATCCTCCCATCCTCCTGCCTCAGCCTCCTGTGTAGCTGGGACCACAGGCATGTGCCACCATGCCTGGCTAATTTCTGTATTTTTTGCAGAGACAGGGTTTTGCCTTGTTGCCCAGACTGGTCTCGAACTTCTGGGCTCAAGTAATCCGCCTGCCTCAGCCTCCCAAAGTGTTGGCATTGCAGGCATGAGCCACCACGCTGGACCAATCCTTTTTCTTTTGGTCTCCCAAAGCCAGTATGGGCCAGCGCCTTCCATCTCTGGCAGAGCAGATAGCAAGAGAGAGGCAGAAAGGATTATCTCCTGGGTTTACACTCCTCTCGCCTTATTTTTAAGTTCTCTTTGAGTTTATAAGCCTTTGTCTCCGCACCATCAGTTCTGTCTGGGCCCTGTGTTGATAAGTGTGGTTGCTGAGGGGCAGCCCTGTCACCTCCTCCATCAACTCGCAGTCCATGGAGCAGGCACTTAGGTAGGGATAGAAACAGGTGGGCCTCTAGAGGGCATTAATAACCTGGACACAGGAAGAGAGCACAACTGACCCTCCCAAGACGGGGTCACAGTCCTCAGGAGAGCTGGAGAGAGTTAGGGGAAACTTAAGAATTTATTTTCTGCCCACCCCAACCCCAGGCTGGCTGATAATATTTTGATCCCCATTTTACATATAGGAAGGGTTATGTAGGTTGCCTAAGGTCACAAAACTATCAAGGGACAGAAGAGGCCATTAGTCTGGTGGACACAGGACAGGCCCACAGGACTTATCTCCTTTTCTCTTGGGCCTAGTCCCTTCCCACACCTCTATCCCTCAGGTTCCCTTCTGCTCGGAGAGTTTTGTGGTTTAGACTCATAGGATGTTAAACACGAATGGCCCAATCCTGCAGCCTGGCTCTGTTATTTTAGGGACATAGAGGCTGGAGGCCCAGTCAGAGGTAGAACCAGGATCACAAGCAGATGCGGGGTTCTTCCTTCACATTCAGCCCCTCTCTCCAGGTCATTTTTTGCTCAGCATCCCACTGCCTGGCAGGAGATTCATTAGGCTTAGAGAGATGCTCTCTGCTTGGAATCTGATGATTGTTTAGTCTCTCCTAATCCAGAACTCCAGCAAAGCCATTTACCTCTGAGCACAGGATCTAGCTTTTGGGGCTTCTGGGTTCAGAGTCCCTGTGGGAAGCCCTGCTGACCTAAGAGGCCTCTACATGCAGTGTCAATACCGACAGGCCCACCAAGCTGTACCCAGAACACTCCTTCAGTCTTGGTGTAGTAATAATGATAATAGCACCTTTCATCTTTCAAAGTGCATTCACATTCATTACCTTATTCATCCTCAGAAGACCCCTGGGGAGTAGGTGTTATTCTCCCCCCATTTTACAGAAAAGCAAGGGAAGCCTCGGGATTGCTTGCCCAGGTAGCCAATGAATGGTGGAGCCAGAGCTTGACCCCAGGCCTCCTGACCCAGAGCTCTGCCACACCCTCCCTCTGCCTGACTGATGGGCCTACGTGCTGTGTCTTTCTTCCCCAACTGCCTGTCCAGAGCCTGGCTAGCCGGCTCAAGGAAAACATGGAGAAGCTTACTGAGGAGCGGGATCAGCGCATTGCAGCCGAGAACCGGGAGAAGGAACAGAACAAGCGGCTACAGAGGCAGCTCCGGGACACCAAGGAGGAGATGGGCGAGCTTGCCAGGAAGGAGGCCGAGGCCAGCCGCAAGAAGCACGAACTGGTAATGCCCTCCTGTCCCCCACAGGGCCCACATGGCAGCCCCCTGACGAGCTGTTGAGTGTGCGCCTCACTCTGGCCTGGTTGGGGATAGGGTGCAAAGAAACTGCACATGAGTCAGAGAATGAGAGGGAGGAGGAGCATACCAAGAGGGCAGACCAGGGAGCCAATGGCACTGGAGGCTTCCTCAGGTGAGGCTTGGCCCCCACAGCCCAGCAGCAGCAGAGCGGAAAAGGCTCTGGAAGCCTGTGTCAGCCCTTGGGTAGTGCCCCTATGACCGGGAAGGACTTGAAGCAGGCTTTTTCTGGTCATCTGGGGAAGAAGCTAGCCCTCCTGCAAACTGGGCTGCCCCCTTCCTCCTAGGAGATGGATCTAGAAAGCCTGGAGGCTGCTAACCAGAGCCTGCAGGCTGACCTAAAGCTGGCATTCAAGCGCATCGGGGACCTGCAGGCCGCCATCGAGGATGAGATGGAGAGTGATGAGAATGAGGACCTCATCAACAGGTGAGAGGTGGCCTCTGGGGCATCTGCAGCCAGCACGGAGGCCCTCTTGACTGCCTCTGGAACCAGGCCACCAGGTAGAACAGTTGCATCCTCTGCCTCCCCATGAGCGAGCCACCAACCCACCCTCCCTTTACTGCCAGACCCCAGCACAGCCTGTCCTGCAGAGGCAGAGGGTGAGACAGGTGCACCCTGATTGAGGCCCCCCAGCCAGTCTCCCCTCCCCAGGACCAGGCCCTCCAGCTCTGCCCGCTCAAGATGAGTTATTCCCCTGTTTAGCTGCATTTCCGATGGTGCCTGCTCCCCTCTGGGGAGGGCAGAGATTTAAAGGCTGTGGTGCCTTGTTACTATGCCAGAGATTTTCTCATAAAACCCACCCAGGGAATGGTCTGGAGAGAAAGAGATTTGTAGTCTTAGGCGGAGGAGACAGTCACGAAGAAGGAAGGCCGGCAGTGTGGGGTGGCGCCAGGCCATGGAGAAGCTCCCAAGGCTGCCCTAGGCAGACCCTAGACCTGCCTGCTTCCCACCTCAGGGCTGGGGCCCATCCTGCAGGCAGGTCTGGGGCAGCGCAGGGAGCCTGCTGCTTTGGGGCAGGGGAGAGGTGCCAGGGGCAGCCCAGATCAGGTTTTGAGGACAGTGCTATCACGCAACCCCCACTACCTGGTCTCAGCCAGCCAGAGCTGGCTCTTGCTGAGGGAAGAGAGGTCCTTAGCTAAGGGGTCCACCTTGGGGTTGCCCATTGATTTCATCTGTTTCCCCTGGACCCCTTGCCCACCATCTTCCTTCTATTTCCAGTTTGCAGGACATGGTGACAAAGTATCAGAAAAGAAAGAATAAACTGTGAGGACTGGAGCGCATGTGCTCTCTGCCTGTCCTCGCGGGTGTCTAACCACCCCTAACACTGGCTCCCACCCCAGGGCCACTGCACGCAGCATGTGGATACAGCCTCCCCACACTCCTGCCTCACTGTTCTCTAATGCTAACACACTGACTCTATCCTCAGGGGAGGCAGGGAGCAGGCAATGAGGTGTGCTCCCCAGAAGGCTGGGGCTGGCCTGTGCACCCTTGGTGGGCAGGACTGGGGGCTCCTGCAGAAAGGAAAGTGCAGCCTATTCGAGAAGTTTACCTTCCTGAGCTCCAGCACTTTCCTCCCTTAAAAACCAAGTGTGGCCACCTCCCTGGCCTATTTCTCTGGGAGAAAAGTCTGTTTGGGCTGGCTCTGTCCACATCCTTGGGCTCCTTGGGAGCCTGAGCTGCCTGAAAGAAGCAGGCATGTTTCATCTTTAAAGGTCCACCACCTTCTCTTGGCAGACAAGGGTAGAAGGTGAGGGGTATCTCCCAGTTTCTTGTTTGGAGAAAGCATTCAGGCAGCTAATCATGGGCTGGTCGCCATGGCGGGGGAAGGGAACACAGCCAGATGTGTTTACTTTACTCCCTGCGGCACCGTGGGCAGAGGGAGGCCCCGGCGGGCGCTTGTGCTGATGCTGTCTGTCAGGTGGCGGGAAGCCCAGGAAATCCAGCCCTCTCTTTTCCCGCTATCTGGGTGGGAGCTGGACAGCAGATGCAGATGTGCAGGCCTTCAGGCAGAGCGGGGCTGATCCTCCATCAAGTTCGACAGGGTTGTTTTTCAGAGGTCGTTTTTTTAGCATGGCATTGGATTTCTTCCCCCACTCTCTCTTGCCTGGTGGGCCCCCTCCGCTGGCCAGGATGGGCTGGTGGCAGCGCACAGGACTCCGTGAGAGCTAATGATAAATGTAATAGTGTGTAACAGTGATAGAGGGCCGCTGGAGCCTGGTTGTCACACACAATTAATATCCCCCGCCATTCTGTCTCCGTTTGTTTGTTCCCCCGTGATTCGGCTCCCAGTTAACTAATAGCACATGAGCCCGGACATAAATTGCATTTGACGCAAAGTTTAATTCCAACCATTTAAAATTTCAACTGCCCCCTGAGCCTGCCTGCCCCTGGAGTTTGTTTACAGGCCTGATTATTTAAGGAAAAGACCATCTTCTAGATGCTTGCAACTAAAGGGAAGGCAAGGGCAGGCAGGCCAGCTTTGCAGCCCATCCACTGCTCTGAATGTGAGGAGGAAAATTCGTATTCTGAGCCCACAACTGTCTGTCCCCTGTGTGTTTCAACCCTGCCATCTTTGGGTGGTAAGAGCTTCAAGGGCTGATAAAATGCGCATTTAAGATCATATTCTAAACCACTGCGAGGCACGCATACACACAGGTACACTGCACACGCACACACACGCACACGCCAGTGTGCGCTCACGTAGACGCATGGGGACGTGCGGCTCTAACCAGGTTCCGGCTGATGGCAAAGAGGTGGTGTGGCTCCTTCCTCAGCAGCTCTGGGCCCCAGCTCCAAGTTATTGAGCCCAGCACACTAAGGCGGGCAGAAAAATAATGTTTCGATTTACTTAGAGATACAGTTGTTATTGCTATAACCTTAATGAAAGCAGTAAACAGCACAGTATTAAGGGAGATTTACACAGAAACGCTTTTAACATGTAGACATAGATTTTGCGATGCATACAGCACCTCCTTTCTAAAGGCAATCAATATGGTTATGAACGGTGGTGATAAATTATAGGCTCTGAAGCTAGAGAGGGAGGTTTTTTGCACGGGTGTATAAATCAGGTGGTATTGGCGTTCCATGGGGCCCATGCACCACAGTAAATCTGCCAGGCTCGGACAGGCACAGGGCTTGCATTAGCAGTTTCGAGGCTGTCTGCTAAACTCCTGTTTACCCGGGGCATCAGCCGGCCTCGTCTTTGTTATAATTCTGTATTTGAATGGAAGCCCATAAAATATGCCTCTTTATTCCCCTCTCCGTGAGTTGGACTCTCTCACGGTCCCCAGAACAGTCTGCTGGTTTCATATGTGTGTGTGTGTGTACACATGCCTGTGTGGCTATTTATTTAAGAACATAATTCAGGAATGGAGCCATTCCTGTTGACACAGAGGAAAGGAAATTTATATCAAGGAGAAAGCCTAGCCTATACATAGCAGGGCAACTTGGTGAGCAGACATTCTGCAGAATTTTAGAATCTATCTTAACTCAGAAGCTATCTCCAAGCCCAGCTGCTTCATGAAGGGAGGGCCATGACTCCAGCCTCAGAATTGGACTCCTCTGGGCTTTCTTGCAAGTGCTAAGGTCAGCTCTGCCAGATGAAGCTCTTGTGAGCAAGGGCTGGGGGCTACCTGAGGACGGAAGAGGAGACCTTGAGTGACAGGGCTCTGGTCTGGGACTTTCTGAGCCCAGCTGGGTCTCCAGAGACAATTTAGATACTGAAACTGTTGCTAGTCCCTCTGGAAATGCCGATGCCCCCCACCCCTTTTCCTTTGTTTCTTAAAAGCCAGAGAAGCCACAGGATGGATCTGCGATATGGCCTGTGCCTCCTTAACCTACAGCCCAGGTTGGTGCTGCCATCCGCTAAGGAGACCTCCAGGTTCAAGCTAACTCCAAATCCTACGAAGCCCTTCTCTTCTCCTGCTCTGTGGCTGGCAGCCCAGCTCTTGTAACAAAGGCATGGAAATTGACAGCAGCTATGGCCACAATCTGAAGAATGGCAGAAAAGAAACAGCAGAGTAGGCCTTAAGGAATCACTGAAGGACCCAGGGCTCCTCTTTTTAGCTCAGAGCCATTTAGCTGAAATTGATGAGTGGATGGTCTTTAAGTCATTCTCCTTGGATTGGTCAGCTAAACAGTGGCCTGTCACAGATAACTGGCTTGGGAGCTGCCTCCATGCTCCTCAGGGTCTTCTTGGTGGTTGTCACACAGTGTGGCTGCTGAGTGGGGACAGGCTCCTTGTGAATGGTGTGCTCTGTCTAACCTCTCTCGTTCGCCCCCTGACTCACTGACGCGCATGCTGCCCACATCCCCCCTGCCCAAGACACCCCCTGCACCCCCCTCTGCTCCCCTCGTGGGCAGCAGGTGCCCATCCCTTGCCTGGCCTTGCCTACCTTTCTGCTCCTCATCCCTACAGTGAGGGAGACTCGGATGTGGACTCGGAGCTGGAGGACCGGGTCGACGGGGTCAAGTCCTGGTTGTCAAAAAACAAGGGACCTTCCAAGGCAGCTTCTGATGATGGCAGCTTAAAGAGTTCCAGGTGAGCATATGGCCTTGAGCTGGGAGGAAAAGCCATCTCATGCCACAAGGAATGGACAAGTAGCGCCTGGATCTCATGAGGGCAGGCCTGCGTCTCTTGCCTGGCATTTGTGACTGCAGCCCGAGCATGCTCCTGGCATGTGCGTGGGCACAGGAAGAGGCTTAGTTTCTTCTTAGCCAGGCCTGTGTTGCCCTTATTTTTCCCAGGTAATGTTTTCCCATTAGGCTGCAAGCTTTGGTTTGGTGTAGGTTAAATGTCACCTTTGCTTATTCATTCAACAAATGTTGATCAAGCTTCCTGATAGTTCAGACCCTTGGAATCAAGACTGGGATGGGGCACAGGGGACTCTTGATCCCACAGCCCTGGCCAGCTCTGGATCTCTGACATCTTACCATGAATAACAGCAGAAGAGGCACCAGTTCCACTGATTCTTGACCCAGCTACAGGCACATTTCTGTCTTTTTCTGCCCATTCTCTCCTTCCTCTAATCTCTTCACTGCCCCTACTTCTTTCCTCCTAATACCCATCCACTGGGGGAATGTGCTCCCCTGTTTTCTAGCCAGTCACAGTCCTCTGATCATACAGACAGCTACCCCTGGAATCCAGAGCTTCCCCTTCCCCATCTCTTTCCTACTGGCCAGTGTGGCAGCAGGGAGAAAGAACAGCCCTCACCCGTACCCCCAACCACCCCCATAAAGCCATATCCCTGCTCCCCCCACAACAGAATCTCGACCCCCAACTCAAGCCCATCCTGATCCTCCAGGACACACCCTTCCCCATCCTCTCCCAGAGACAGCAGGTAGACTGGGTTGAAAAAGTAACGTCTCTCCCTCCCTTCTCCAGCTCCCCCAAGGCCCCTTCCCCAAGCCTGGCCCCTCACCAGAAGCACCCAGCAGCCCCCCCTAATTGGTTTAATTTATTCGGCCAAACAACGTTTTGTTATTGCAGATAATGCCGGCTTCCCCGCCCCACTGCTGTGGTTCACCACGGAGTGGCACGAGGCTCCAGGTAGTTGACAATGAAATAAATTGAACTAAACGTTTAGAGGGGGAAAAGTGATGAAATAGAACAATAGTCTAATTTACATGACATTCTCCATGAAGCTATTTTCACTGACGCAAATTATTTTGCTTCATTTCCTCCGACGCTCTCACCACCACTTTGCCAGGGCTGCTGCCGTTTTCTCCTCCTTTTGCCTCCCTCCCCCTGTGTCTTTATTCTCTGGGTTTAATGCTTGTTACTCTCTCTCTCTCAACCTCCCTCTCTCCCTGCTGCCCTCATCCACGGCTGGTTCTCGCACCCTCCCTCGGAACGGCCCTCAACAGCCTCTCTAAGGAGGCCGCAGGGGTGGAGGAGAGGCCATCCTCGGTGGTGAGCTCCCTGAGCTATCGGAAGCGGCTCACCTTGAAGGACTCCATTGGGGGCACCGGGGATGCGGATTCGCTCTTCACCTCCCTCAGCGAGAGGGCGGCCTCCCCAGAGAGGCCCCCTAGGAAGGCCCGTGTGGGCCCCAGGGAGGAGCCAGGCCCGGGCAGGAAGTCCGAGGAGCCGGAGGAGTGTGGCTCTGTCCTCTCAGGGACTGGGGGGCGCGCTGGCCGGGGGCCGGAGAAGCGGTGGGGCTCCGACTTCAGCCGGGCCTCCACCGTCTCTGCACCCGTCAGCCGGGCCTCCTCGGCCACGCGGCGGGGCTCTGGCGAGGACAGGGCTGGCTCTTCCCTGAGTTTCTCGCTGTCGGGCTCGCCTGGTTCCCGCCGCAGCACCTCCCGGCTCGACAGCCTGACCAGGACGCTCAGCCCTTCCCTGAGCCGGGCCTCTGGCCTAGGCCGGGAGAGCCCTGATTCCCGCCTGTCCCTGGGCCGGAGCTGCCTAGAGGAATGGGACGACGGAGCCAGTGTGGCCCTGAGCGAGGCCTGCTCGCAGTACAGCCACCCGTCGCTGGCACGCAGTCTGTCGGTGCCACCCCGGCCACGCAGCTCTGCCTCGGCCATGGATGAGCCTCCCAGCTCCAGCGTCCGCTCCGTCAGCCGTCACTCCTACCTGGACCCAGACCTGGAGGCTGCCATCAACGAGGTCTTGAGCTACAAGCCTGTTCCATTCCAGCGGAGCAGCCTGGAGCCCGACTCCGAGGAGGATGACAGGAAGAGCATCCAAAGTGCCCGGAGCGCCCAACTGGACCCCCCGGAGCGAGCTGCCAGCATCCGCCGCTCCGCCTCTGCTGCTGATGTGTCCCGGTCCCGCAGCGGCCGGAAGAGCCGGAGCCGGCGAAGGAGCAGAAGGAGCAGCTCCAGCTCCAGCTCCAGCTCCGAAGCTTCCTCGGAGCACAAGAGGCGGAAGAAGGGGCGCTCTCGGAAGAGCAAGAAATCTAAGTCGAGAAGAAAGAGAACGGAGACGGAGTCTGAGTCCTCCTCGTCGTCATCTAGCGGCTCGACCGTCTCCAGCCACAGCCGCTCCAGTGTGAAGAAGGGCCCAGCTGCAGAAAGTGAAGAGACTGGGCAGACGCACCAGCTGTCGAGGAAGGAGGAAAAGAAGCGCAAGAAGGAGGTGGACAGCCTGATGATGCGGTACCTGTACCGGCCCGAGAGCGACTAGCGCAGTAGGTGGCACCTGGCCTGGGTTCAGCATGGCATGTCCCACCCGGTGTGAACTAACGTGCTCCCTGTCCCACAGGCCGCCACCTTAGGGCCCACGCGCATTCCTCTCGGGCATGCCTGGCCTCGGAGAGCCTCCTGGCTGCCTTGATGCAGGGGCCAGCCAAGCTGGTCAGTCATCCTGAGCCCTGAGCCCCATCAGCCGAACTCGCTGGTGATGTCATAGCTCCCACTTACAAGACCCTGAACCAGGGACTGTCCTTAATACTTTCCACACTTTAGTCACTTATCCCTTACAGTAACTCCATAACAAAGGTCTGAGTAGCCCTGTTTCATAGAAGATGAAGCTGAGGCTTGGAGAGGTTAAGTCACTTGCCATGTGGTCACACACAGCTGGGAAGGGTTGTTGCCAGGGTCTGAATGGGGTCTGCCCAACTCCAACACTCTTGCCCTTACCTACTCCTCCACGCAGCCAGTGCAGAGCACATGGACAACATGTTTACTGTGTGTGCCCAGCAGCACCCATTCAGGAGCTTTCGTTCATCGCCCCAAAAGGCTGGGGGCCAGGAAAGGTCCCAAACTGACACCGCAGCTGTGATTGGTGCACATCAGTGGCCCTAAGCTATTATTGGGCCTTTTGCTTAGCTCTCCCTCCCCTGCCCTGCCCCCTCAAAGCTACCTTCCTCTCTGGCATAGATCTCAAGCCTAGGAGTACAAGGCTCCCAGGGCTACAGCCCACACAGTGCCACACCCTACAGCAGACCCAGGAGATGCCTGGCTCTCTCCCCAGCCCTCCCACCAAAGGCCCACACATGGGCGTCACCTCGGTTCTACTCATCTTGTAAGGTTCTAATGAATAGAAATTAGCAGCTGCTGAGTGACAGCCCCCTCCTGGCTCCCCTGCCTCCCCCAGCTCTTCTCCCTGTGGGGAGGGAGATCTAGCAGTTAGGCCCTTTATGCCCACACCCCCACCGTGGAAGAAGGGCAGAGCCTGACTCATTGGAATCCCATTGTTGCCAGTTTCTCTGGTGGGTGGTGACATTTTAGATCACCCTGCTTATGTGAAGCTGTTTTCAGCATGATGCCCTCCCAGGGCAAGCTTGCTGCTTCCCAGGAGGTATGACCCCTGAGTGCAGCCCCCTGGGGCACAGACATTTGTCTCCCAGATGCATGAACTAACACACCTGTCGCATGCTTGTGCTGTGAGTAGCTGGACACCTAGGCTGACTTTGAATGGATTATACCAAAAGGGACTGATGTAAGACCTTTTAAGGAATGGAGCAAGTGGAATGGCTCAGCCCTGCTCTGTCACTTCCCCCATGCAGCAGATGGTTACTGGGTGCTCCAGGAGGAACAGGAAGCATCTCTGTTGTACTAGGGAACCAGTGTTGGCTCCATAGTAAGACAAGAGTTGGCCGAGTGCGGTTGTTCACACCTGTAATCCCAGCACCTTGGGAGGCTGAGGCAGATGGATCACCTGAGGTCAGGAGTTGAGACCAGCCCGGCCAAGATGGTGAAATCCTGTCTCTACTAAAAATACAAAAATTAGCCGGGCGTGGTGGCGCACGCCTGTAGTCCCAGCTACTTGGGAGGCAGAGGCAGGAGATCGCTTGAACCCGGGAAGCTCGGAGGTTGCAATGAACCGAGATCGCACCACTGCACTCCAGCCTGGGCGACAGAGCGAGACTCCATCTCAAAAAAAAAAAAAAAAAAAGACAAGAGTCAAAATATTTGATCAGGCATCTCAGCCTTCCTCTTAGCAGCCCTGCTAAGTGCCCTACACCCCTAGGGCAGGAAGTCAGCTGATGGACCTGGGAGAGAGGTTTGGAAAGCAAAGAGGGCCAGGCCTTTTTGCACACTGCGTCTCAACCCCCAGATGGACATGGGCCTAAAGCTGGGCCATCTCACACTGACTGGCAACTGGCAGATTTCAGACCCCAATGCCATCAGCCCACCATCACCCTTGACCCCACAACCAGCAAGAACAAAAAGACCAAAAGCCTGTTTCTTCCACCAGCCACGAGCACAGTTCCTCTTTTCCACCAGGAAAGCTGTAGTCATTGTGACGCCCTGTATACCACCCCCTCCAAGGAGGATTGGATTCAGTGTTGGTAGAGTGGCACCAAGCCAGAACCTAGTCAACCAACACGGAGCCAGAGGGAGAAGGCCTGGGGAGGGAGAACCTCAGTGGCGCTCAGCATCAACTGGCTTTGGAGTAGGGGCATGGGATGGAGCAGTCTCTTAGCTTCCCATCTGTTGATGAGGACCAGCAAGAATTTACAACAGGAACGCAGCTTCCATAGCACATTCAAGGAAGGGGAGCTGCCGCTCTGGGCTTGCCTGGCGGGAATTAGCTTATGTACCAAATTGTTTGTGACAGCGCTGAGCAGGAGGCACTGGCTTGTGGGGAGGAAGGCTTTTTTAAACAATTTGGTTAAAATGTTCAAATTGTCAACCCTGACTCTTGCCCTGGAGAGGAGGGCAGCTGCCTGCTGTTGACTCCCTGATGGCTGGAGCAGTGGAAGCCACTAAGAATGGCTAACGATCACCCAAGCTACAGGCAAGGGCAATCTCATGTGTCCGCAGCCCAAGGCAGAGAGAGACATGGAGTTTACCACCTCCCCAGCAGCCTCTGCCACTGCCCAGTGTCTTGATGAAACAGTATGGAAACCTGGCTGTCATTTATCCAGGTGTCTGCCTACCTGGCACAGGAATGTGGGCTTGGGGAGTGGAACCCCCACCTTAAAAAGAGGTGAGGCAATGGAAAGGACCAGAGGGCCCTGATTCAGCAATTTACAGCACCTCGGAGCTCGCCAGCAGCCTCTCATTTGCATCTGGATTCTAGCCCTGGCATCTGTCTCACCCCCCTCCGCTCACAAAGTAACCCCACTGTCTTTCCACAAAGCCAGGCGCTCGTTAGCCTAACGGCAGACCATAGCCCTGAGTGCCCAGAAATTTTATGTAAAAAATGAGAACCAAACCAGGCTCCCACTAATTTAGAATTGAAACAACCCCAAAGCTAAAATAACCCCAATTTTTTTCTATGTTACACAGTCATCAGTGAGCTTTATAATTTTGTCCTTACTTTGATAGGTCTATACTTTGTCCTATCAAAGTAAGACTCATTTATGTTCAGTCTAGTTTGTGTTAAATGTGTTTTGTGCTATCCTGATTCCTTTAAAAATGGTAATTCATTCATGAGAAATACGATAAGTATTAACCAGACTGCCCCATTCCTGAACCATTTTGCATAATTGAACATGTATTCTATCAGCCTCTTCCTTTCCCCCAGGGATAGAGACCAACATCTCTTCATACAACCCCTGGGCTCTCGCCCAAGCCAGCAGGAGAATTCAGGTTTGGTCTTGTGTGTGTGTTTTTTTCCTCTCAGGTCATCCAATCGAGTGGCTGGCAGGGTGAAGTCGTCCAAAGTCTTTGAGGTCTAAGAGTCCCAGATTCAAGTTTACATACTGGCTGTGTGGCCTTGAGGAAGATCCTTTCATCTTTTTTTACTGGCTTCCTCGTAATATTTCATAGGGTTATTGTGAACAATAAGATAGCCCATCTCACATGCCTAGGCCGTGTCTTACACAGAGGAGTGCTCAGTGACCAAATCTTGCCCTCTGCATCTCTCACTGCCACCTTGGGAAAAGCTAAGAAGAAGGTTCTTTCTGCAGAACCTTGACTCCTCCTCTTTTGGTTTGGGGTTAGAACTTTAAAAGGGCTAGTAAACAAAGGGCCTTTTCGCTTCTTAAGTCAGAATTATAGGCAGCAGGGAACATGGAACTCCTGCTTGCCCAAGTTGGAACCCTAGGATCTGGAGGCAGGGCTGCAGCTCCAGGGACCACGCTCAGTGTGGGGCACCAGTAGGAGAGGAGCCACACTGGGCTGTGTTTTCTCCAGTGGTGTTGAAATGAGAGTGCACTTGAACCAACAGAGGCAGTGGAGGCAGGAGGAGTAGGGAAAGGTGGTCCCAAGGCTTTGGGAGAAAAGAGAAGGTGAATGGAGCTGTGAGATGAGGTGGCCTCTTCACATCCGGGATAGCTGGAAGCCTCCAGAGCCAGTGGCCTGATGAAGACTCTGAGTTATGTTATTGTACCAAGAAAGGGGCTTTTCCCCTTGGGCCACCCTAAAACAGGTCTTCCCAGCCTCTCTTTCCTGAGCTTCCATTTCTTGTTAGTAGATGATGGCATGGTCAAAGGTAAAAATCCTCACAGGCCTCAGGGGAAAGGGTTCAGATCTGGGAGTATTTGACGGGGAAAGGGCCTCCTTCTCAGAAGGAATCTTTTTAGGAATTACTCGCCTAAGAGAGTCCCTACCCTAGACAAGTTGTAATCACCAGACCTCCAGTCTCCAGGCCAATGTGGTTCATGGACTGCCTGCTTCAGAGCCTTCTGGGGAAGGACTGAAAATGCAGAATTCCTGGGTTGTACCCAGGAGCCAGCGATTCAAGGTTTCTAAGAGGAAAGGCCCAGCAGCCTGCATCAGATTCTTATGCACGCTTGAGTCCGAGACTCACTGCTCTCAGCATCCCTTTCCTCGGAGCTTTAAAAGCTTCCAGAGTCGCCTTCCTCTTACCGCTTTGAGTATCTTCCAAGTAAGCCAAGGAAGGTTTTTACTTCACAATGTTTGGCTTTTGGGGAGTGCTCTGACGCAGCTTTGTGGGCCTCCAGAACCAAAGGCGTGAGTGCTTAATGGGGGAGTGTCATTTGTCCCTAACCTTATTCCTCTGTCCCTGCAGCCCCACCAGCTACTGGAAGTCCCTTGCCCCTGACCGGTCAGATGATGAGCACGACCCTCTCGACAACACCTCCAGACCCCGATACTCCCACAGCTATCTGAGTGACAGCGACACAGAGGCCAAGCTGATGGAGACTAACAAATAGCCCAGGGGAGTAGTTCGCAGCCCTTTCACCCCACGGCCTGTGGCTGCCTGGGCACCACTCCCAGGAAGTGGTGGGGCGCCGGTCTCCCCCACCCGACTGCTGATCTGCATGGGAAACACCCTGACCTCCTTCTGTCAGGGGGACTTTCCAGGCTATGGGTGTCTGATGTCTCCACGTGGAAGAGGTGGGGGAAAGAGGAGTTTCTGAAGAGAACTTTTTGCTCCTCTCTGCCTCACAATGCCAGATTCTTGGCTTCTACCCTGGGCCACCGTGGACAATGGCAGGTGGCCTGGCACTGCATGGCGCCAGCACATTGACCTCCCTCTCAGCTCCCTGCTCAGGGACGGTGGACAGGTTGCCTACTGGGACACTCTAGGTTGCTGGGTCCATGGGGAGGATTGGGGGAGGAGCAGCAATGCCTTCCCTCTCGTGTGGGGTGGGGGCTCTCTTCTTGGTGCCTGCTGTCTTTCTACTTTTTAATTTAAATACCCAACCTCTCCATCACAGCTGCATCCCTGAGAGTGGGAGGGGGCTGCAGGGGTAGCTGGGGCTCCCAAGAATGACTCGGGAATGTCATCTCCATCTTCACCCTTGAGAGAGCAGTCCTTTCTCTGTGCAGCTGGAGACATTGGTGAGCAGAGCCGGGTCTAGGTTCTTACGAATGAGTTCGGGAGGGGCTCTCCGGTACTGCTGGGCTGGGTTGAGCAAGCCTATACAGACAAGTGTGCGTGTGGACCATCCACACCTCCGGCCCCCACCCCACCCTCTTTGTCTCAGCGTGTTATGTGCAATGACCTATTTAAGATAAACCCATTCCAACTACAGCAGTTCAGGGCTGATCCAAGCACTGCCTCCCTCCTGCTCTGTCCAGGCAGCCTGGACCATAAACTCAACTTGAGAGGGAAGACTTGGGGTTGAGGGCTTGTCATCAGAAAAACTGAAGATGGAAGTTTTGGCCATTAGACATGAGTCCTCACTCTGTGTCCTGAGCCCATGTCATTCTTCTTCTTCCAACCTCCCTGCCCCCACACACTTACCCCAGACACAACACCATGTGGTCTGGAGGTCCCAGCCCCCACCCTAAAAAGGTTATCCCTAACAACTCCACCAGACTTGGGAGCCCAAGGGCAGTGCCTGGTGCTGCTCCCATCTGCCACCCCTCTTCTCTCCTGCAATTGGTTTGTACTCACTGGGCTGTGCTCTCCCCTGTTTACCCGATGTATGGAAATAAAGGCCCTTTTCCTCCTGGCTTCGCCGGTTTTCCTGCCTGCTCCTTCAGGCTCAGGTAAAGTCCAGATTGGTCCTGGGGGCGAGTGGGCAGAGGTGGGATTCTGATGGGAACTGTGAGGGCATCACTCTGGTCTCTGGCCTGCTCCCCAAAGTGTCAGACCAGTGCCAGTTAAAGAGCTTGGGCAGCTCATTTTGGGGCAGGGAGAGGTAGTGGGATGAGGGGATTGGCCAAGGAAGACACAAGCCCCACCTTTTATGTGAAGAGCCTAGGGACTGTGATTCAGGTTAGCAAGGGTAGCAGAGCCTCCAAACCTCATCCTCCCTGGCCTCCACAAGGGAATGTTGAGGTCCCTCTGATTGTTAAATCTTACCAATTACAGAGATTCTATCTTCTCTTCCTCTCTCTCTCTCCTTTTTTTTCTTTCTTTTCTTTCTCTCGCTTTCATTCGTTCGTTCATTCTTTTTCTTTCTTTTTGGATTCAAGCCCTTCTCATTAGAACATTTTTTAAAAGCTTAATTTTAGCCATTTCAAAGGTGACTTTTTGATCAAAACTTGGCAGAACTAGCTCAGGCCCACAGGGCAACGTGAGTAGGTTGGGAGTGCTGTCTCTGCCCTGCTCAGTTCCTATCTTCATGCCCCTCTCCGTGCTTTGTTCCTTCATTGACAGCTAAGAGGCAGCTCATGCAGAAAGGCAAGAAACAAACGACACCCCTCCTCCTATTCTACCTTCTACCTTCTCATTCTGTAATGTGGCCAGTTATAATCCCTGAATGAATAAAGTAGTTTGGACAGATCGGTGGGAAAAGATAGCAAACAGCCCAAGTGCCGAGGCTCTGGTAATGTCAGCCCTCCAGAAAGAGTCCAAAAGGGAAGAAGGGAGAAAAGTCTCCCCCAAAATGAATGGGACAGAGTGTGAAGTGGATCCGTCTTGAACGGAGACTGCCCCCTCCACTGCCCCACGATAGAATAGAGAAGAGGATAGAGACAATAGTAAAAGGGAAGTTACTTTTTTTTCTTCTGGAGACAGAGTCTTGCTATGTCGCCCAAGCTTGAGTGTAGTGGCGCGATCTCAGCTCACTGCAACCTCCACCTCCCGAGGTTCAAGCGATTCTCCTGCCTCAGCCCCCCGAGTAGCTGGGACTTAACAGACATGTACCACCACGCCCGGCTAATTTTTGTATTTTTAATAGAGACGTTGGGCACCATGTTGGGCAGGCTGGTCTCGAACTCCTGACCTCAGGTGATCTGCCTGCCTCGCCTCCCAAAGTGCTAGGATTACAGGCGTGAGCCACTGTGCCTGGCCTAAGTTACTTTTTTTTTTACAAAAAAATAATTTTAAAAAGGCTGCTAGCTTATGTTCAGTTCTGTCACTCTCATCTTTTATTCCTGTTTTCACATAGCGTGGTACATTTTCTGTTTCTACTAGGAACTAGTGTGACAAACTCCCTGCCACCTTTAGATGAATGCCCAAATCTGTTCACTCATACTGAGTCAAGCCTCTGGTTAACTGGAAACTCCAACATCAACCTCCAATAACCCGGCCTGGGGTAAAAAGCTTTGTTCAAGTCAGAAAACATATTCATTTGCTTAACAGTTGAGAAATATTTCATGACTGCCTGCTGTGCCTAGGCCCTATTTTGGGTGCTGGTGATGGGTAAGGTCCCTTCCTTCATAAAGTGGAGGGAGGTAGACACAAAATACATGCTGCACCTGCTAGTATGTGTAAGCTTGGAGTAGGTAGAGAGGAACACATCATAGTATCCATCCTCCGGGGATTTGTGGATGAGGGCTGGAGCAGACCCATGTGGAAATAATTACATAAGGCCTAACAAGGACAAAGAAGTTGCTTTGGACTTATTATGGAGGGAGATACTCTCTCTGGCGGGGAGAATTGGGAAAGCCTCTAAAAGGAGCTGCTATTTTGATAGGGACTTGAAAATAGCACTTCCACAGGTAGAGTTGCTGGGAAAGGCATATTGAGAAGAAGAAGAGTTTAAGCAAAGGTCCCGGGGCAAAAGAGAGGTGGTGGTAGAACATGCCACAGGCTGGCTGTGCATTGTCACATGACCAGTGCTTCTCCAAGTTTCAGCTGAGAAGGAGACAATTCCCTTGGCCCCAGAGGAGTCCAGGAGCCTTTAGGGCCACCAAAGCCAATGTTTATTTTGGGTGTACCTTGAAAGCTCTGCTGTTGACCTTACCTGTATGTTCATGGTATCCCTAGTCCTTAAGATGTTGCAGAATGCAAATCTGGCCCTTTGCCAGGCTCAAAGCCAGCCTGCTAGATCCTCCTCTATAACTGCAGATCCCCGGGATTGTTCTGACTCCTGAATGAGAGGCAGGGGCGGGAACCAGTGCCCCTCTGGGACTCCCCATGGTGCCCAGTCTGTGCCCATAAACAACAGTGGCAGGCAGTGACCCCTAAATGGTCTTCTTTTGTCTTTGTGTCTCCTTGGCAGATTATCCCAGTTGTCCTTCCCCCATCCTCCACCCCCTTGCCTGGTGGCACAGACACTTAGCGATTTGCTCCTTAATTGTCCCCCAGCTAGGCTGCGCAGATGCTGCTCTTTAATCTCTCCTGATAAATGAATCGCACCGCTCCTTTAATCATATGTTCATATCCAAGCCAATTTGAATCAATTTGGCAGGGAGCGTGTTGCAAGAGATGCCATGACTGCTGTTTCTCCCCCAGGGCCCTGGAGCCAGAGCGGCTGCTGTCCTTACCCTCAGCAAAGAGCCCAGGAGGCCCATCCAGGGAAAGGATCACCTACCTGAATAGTGGGGACTTTTCAAAGTCATTTAATTCGTTCCTGACCTCCAAGCAGGCCATGTGGGACTGGAGGGAGATGGATTCCCAAAGGCCTCAGAAGTGGGAGGGGGATCAGTCCCTTGCCTGCCTTGGTCACTGAATAAAGGGCCCCATTATCATCCCTGGGAGAAAGTACTGCCTTAAATCTAACCCTAATCTCTTCTGTTCCCTGTTCATTTCCACTGCACCGGATCTCTGGGAAGCTGGAACACTTCATCACCTTTTTTATAACAACACATTCCAGACAAGTCTATGGTAATTTGTCCTTGCTTGCTTCTACTGGCGGCCACCCCGACTCCTTCCATCTTTCCCTAGGACATATTTTCTAAAACCTCCAGCCTGGTGGGCAGTCCAACACGTTTGGTAATGTACCAAGCTCTTCTGCCTTTGAGGCTGCTGGCTTTTCACCTCCAGAGTGGTGCCCATGTGCAGTAGGGAAAACAAAGCAAAAATAGACAAAACCTGCCAAACTGAGTTCTGCTTCTAGCACTGCGACCTTGGAGAAGGGGCTTAACCTGTCAGGCCTCAGTTTCCCCAACTGTGAAACAAGGTAGTACTGCTGGCAAGAAACTTCTGGCTTCTAAATTCAGAGCTCCTTACCGCAGCCAAAAGAATCTCCCACGCCCTCCCCCTTCATCCCGCTAGTGAGGAACTGGAGGGACTGATGGGTGGTGCCAGTGGGGCTTCGAGATCCGGGTGCTGTGGAAGAAACGTCGCACATTCTCCATCGGGAGTTAGTTTCCATTCAGCCACTCGGTTGAATCTCAAGGTCCTCTCATTTCCTCTTCCCTAGTCCGCTCTGCCAGTCCAGGCGGTGCCCGATCATTCACTGGGAAACCGAACGCTCATTAGCATATTCATAGATATTTGCATATCCCCTGTTCTTTGGCGTGCGTAGCCCTCTGGTCCCGCCCCTGCCTGGAGGGTCTTTACGCACTTCCCAGAAGCCACGCCCCTTAAAAGGGCAATGGGTTTTCAAGCCCCTGACGGGCCGCCCATCTACATTGCCCTTTTAATGATTACAGCGGCATTAGGACCGGTCTACTCTCCCAGCAACCCAGAAATACTGTTTCCCGCCACTTGGAAGTCTTCGGCCTGAGCTGAGGCCCAGGGCCAGTGACTGGGACTGAGAGGCCCCTTCCTACCCTGTCAGTAGTGAGAGGAGGGTTATAAGACCAACAATTGGCGGGGCGTGGTGGCTCACGCCTGTAATCCCAGCACTTTTAAGAGGCAGAGGCAGGTGGATCACCTGAGGTCAGGAGCTCGAGACCAGCCTGGCCAACATGGTGAAACCCCCGTCTCAACTAAAAAAAATACAAAAATTAGCCGGGCGTGGTGGCAGGCACCTGTAATCCGAGCTACTTGGGGGGCCGAGGCAGGAGAGTGGCTTGAACCCGGGAGGCAGAGATTGCAGTGAGCCAAGATCATGCCATTGCACTCTGGCCTGGGGGACAAGAGCAAGACTTAGTCTCAAAAAAAAAAAAAAAAAAAAGGTCAAAAACAGTTCCCATTTGTTGAGCACTTACTATGATGGCCCCAGCGCTTATGCACTTTGCCCTACAAAATTTCATTTCACCTCCATCACAACTCTGTGACGACGTCATCCTGGAGAGAAAACTGAGTCTGAGGGGTGATGTCATCTTTCTAAGCAGAGTCCTCAACTTGCTTCCAGCAGCTGGCCAAGCGTCTCCTAACTATTCTGGCCTTGGCAGAGGATGCAGTGAGAGGCAAGAAAGCAAAGAATCACTGCCGTAGTCCTCATCTCAAATCGCGTGTGCTTGGCATTCGCCAAGGCCTGGCCTCAGAAAGGAAACGCTTTTTGGCAATTTGGGGGGAAAATATCTACTTCACATTTGCGTCGCTCTTCACAATTTTCAGAGCATCCCCCATACATTATCACATTTTCACTTCACTCCCACTGTGCCAGCAATATGAAAAACAGTTCCACATCGCTCAGAATGCATATTTTAAGCTATATTCACTTCAGTCTAATTTCATTACAGTACAACAACAATCCAGACCATTCCCTGCTATTTGATCTGGGAGGAAAGATTTCCAGAGCAGTAGCCATTTTGGAGTTAATAAGGATGCCGGATGTGTTTAGAAGGAATTTGTACAGAGAAATTGAGTCTTCTGTAGTGTGAGCCCCAGTGATGGGTCATATACATAAGGGAAATTCCAAAAAGAGTGTGTGCTTTGTGACTGAAGTCAGTGACATAAATCCCCCAGTGGAATACTTATATGTGCAGATAGAATTTGCTGTAGATATCAAAAGTCAGCTATGACAGTTTTACCAAAAAAGAAAATTCAAAAAGGATATTATGTTTTGACACTATCCAACCAAATTATATTTGAAGTGGCTTAAGAGTCAAAGAGTTTCCACATTTTAATAAATTTTTATATGTTTTGTGCCACATCTATGATCTGACTAGATTAGGAAAAGCAGCAAATGGATTTGGGAAAGAGAGGACACTAGGGAATTTGAAAATGGAAATTAAGAAAAAAAAAAAAAAGTTAAGGCTGAGGTGGGTGGATCACCTGGGGTCAGGGGTTCAAGACCAGCCTGGCCAACATGGTGAAACCCCGTCTCTACTAAAAATACAAAAATTAGGCTGGGCGCGGTGGCTCACGCCTGTAATCCCAGCACTTTGGGAGGCCGAGGCGGGTAGATCACGAGGTCAGGAGATCAAGACCATCCTGGCTAACATGGTAAAACCTCGTCTCTACTAAAAAAAATTCAAAAGATTAGCCAGGCGTGGTGGCGGGCGCCTGTAGTCCCAGCTACTCGGGAGGCTGAGGCAAGAGAATGGCATGAACCCAGGAGGTGGCATGAACCCAGGAGGTGGAGTTTGCAGTGAGCAGAGATCGCACCACTGCACTCCAGCCCAGGTGACACAGCAAGACTCTTGTCTCAAAAAAAAAAAAAAAGGCCGGGCGCAGTGGCTCAAGCCTGTAATCCCAGCACTTTGGGAGGCCGAGACGGGCGGATCACGAGGTCAGGAGATCGAGACCATCCTGGGTAACACAGTGAAACCCCGTCTCTACTAAAAAAAATACAAAAACTTAGCCGGGTGAGGCGGCAGGCGCCTGTAGTCCCAGCTACTCGGGAGGCTGAGGCAGGAGAATGGTGTGAACCCGGGAGGCGGAGCTTGCAGTGAGCTGAGATCCGGCCACTGCACTCCAGCCTGGGTGACAGAGCGAGACTCTGTCTCAAAAAAAAAAAAAAAATTAGCTTGGTGTGGTGGTAGGAACCCGTAATCCCAGCTACTCAAGAGGCTGAGGCAGGAGAATCACTTGAATCTGGAAGGCGGAGATTGCATTCAGCCGAGATCATGTTAAAAAAAAATCTCTGTATGGGGAAGATATAGCCAATAGCTTCAGAAACATTAGGACTTTGAAAGATAGGTGAGTGACAGGCAGCCAGGCAAATATAAAATTGCATGTGATGAAAGAGGTCTCATGGCTCATCTTAACCCTGGGACCTGGCATCAATTGTAGGTTGGCACCCTTGCTTGAGGACTGCTGGGGGACTACTGTCCAAGGAAGAGTGACCCTAGTGAGTGCACTCCCTGGTAGGTTCTGCCCTGGAAGCACAGGTCTCATGGCCTGCCTTTGTGGGTTCCGGAGCACATCTGTGGGAGCTACTGTTTCTGGTGGAAACATACTCAGTCACTGGGCAGGTTTTAATAGTAGAAAGGAGCTTCTCCCAGGAACTGACAAAATAAGCCTAGAGAACCAACTAGAAAGTGAGGCAGTCTTACAGCTCTGTTAATGGGTTCCTAAGGTTACATATAGACATGACAAAAGTAGATGGGAAAACACAGATCAATAAATAAATATTAGAAGGGACCTCTGAAAACTGTAAGTAGTTTTATTTGGGGATGTGGGGTTACAGATGAAGTAGTGTGCTTTCAATACCAAGTTTTCATACAGTTTTTAAAAGTCAGTACAGATGTGTGTAGCAACACCAAAGAAGGCCCCAAAGTGTCATATTAGCTTGAGTATAAGAGTCACTTCTATCCCAACATTTCATATACAGAAATCATAGCAGGCAGTGGGCGGGGGTTGGTAAACCGTGTGGCAAAGCTGCTTAGAAACTGCTTAGATCCCTTGCTCAGGGAAAGCCATTCTTAAAGCAGCAGGCTTCTCTTGGCATGGCTGAGAGGGAAGCTGGAAGAGGAACAGATTGGAGGGTGGAACATGAACAGGGTATTTAGGGGAGGCGAGCAGGGCGGATGAGACAAGAGCATCTAGACCAAGCCCTCCCACGCAGCCGGGAGCCCTGCAGGTGATGGGTTGAGGTGAGGATGTTTTTGTTAAAGGGACTGGCAGTAGGGTTGGGCTGAGAAGCCAAGAGTTGAGAGGGTCATTTAGGATATCTGTGTCATAGTGATATACTTCTTTTTTTTTTTTTTTTAAGATCTGCAAGCAGGGGGACATGGCTTACTGGCCAGACTTTGTGCCTGGCTGGTAGATTTGTGCTTCTAACACATGGTTCCATCTGAGAAGGTATAGCCCCTTAGGGAAGTGTTGTTGCCAAGTTGAGTGACCAGTGAGTTTCTCTGAGAAATTGGAAAATGCGGGATCCCTAGTAAAATGGGAAACTCGGGGGTTAAGGCATCCTGGAAGGTCTGGGAGGAGCAAGTCCCCTGGGGTGTTGGTGTGATCTCCCTCTCCCTCCTCACCCCCAACTCCTTGCTCCCCAGTAGAAATCAGCTACAAATCTCAGCTTGTTGGGAACAGATGGCCTTGGCTGACGAATAAACCACCGCAGGCTGCTCCACCTGTTCTCAGGCTGGAATAATCAGCTCGAGACAAACATCAGCGCTGAAATAACTCATGGCAGCGGGTGATGCGCAGGCACTGATTCCAAAAATCTCTTAAACAGCCCCTCCAACTCTCTCCCCTCCCCAGCCCCTAGAGGCCATGGGGGAAGGTAATAGAACACAAAAGACAGATAGCGCCCCAAACTGAGCAGGAGGCCGGAGCTGGTAGTGCCACCAGCGGAAATGGGTGGAGGACAGGGCTGAGATATGTGGTGGAGTGGGGACATCCACTTCAGTGGGGCAGGAAATAATTTCTCAGGAGCACGTAGAGAACATGGGCATTCCTGTGTTGGTCCATGGCCAAGGCTGAGAAGACTCAACTAGTCCGGGATGGTAGATACCTGAGAATTTAGGATTCATTTGATTTGTTCATTAAAGGAGTGAACTGCAAGTAGGGTCAAGCTACCAGGGAATCTCTCAGCAGCTCACACAGTTCTGGCAGCAACCACTGGGGTCTTCTCCCGCTCCCTCTGTCGATGGGTGTCTGGGTGCCCACAGTTGTACAGATTTGTGTTCAGCCTCCCCCAATTCCCGATGAACTCAGCTGGGCTAACATTCCCTGGCACTAGCAGATGAGCCCGTCGGAGGAGTGACAGTGCAGGGAAGCAGTGGTGATGGGCAGTGGGGGATGCCAACTGAGATGGGGGTCTGAATCCCTGTGGAGCTGGTCAGGAGAGGGCAGGGAGGCAGAGAAGAAGCTGACTGTTTGCATTGGTTGCCTCAGGCAGCTGGCTCCCTCAGTCTGGCCTCCAGGCCTGGTACACAAAGCAGAGGACTCCAGAGGCTGTGTGGGCTTACAGCGAAGCAGCTTGAAGAGCCCTCCAAACCCCAAGTTGCATTTTTAAGTGCCAGTTATTCTTTCCCCAGTGTCCTGCCTAGGGCCCAGGACATTGGAGACTGAGCCCTCCCCTCTTACTTAGGGTCCTGCAAACCTGTTCTCCTCCAAGCTGGTTCTGCCCACAGAGGTGCCGAGGTAGCGCCTGTCCTCGTAAGTGGCTGGCTCTGAGGTTCTCACCCCTGGCTGTTTCGGTTTATATACAAAAAGTTTTAAAAAATAGTATAATGAATGAACCTGTTGATATGGTTTGGCTGTGTCCCCACCCAAATCTCATCTTTAATTGTAGTTCCCATAATCCCCATGTGTTGTGAGAGGGACCTGGTGGGAGGTAATTGAATCATGGGGGCGGTTACCCCCATGCTGTTCTTGTGATAGTGAGTGAGTTCTCACGAGATCTGATGGTCTTGTAAGGGACTTTTCCACTCTTCGCTCTGCACTCATTCTCTCCTGCCACCCTGTGAAGAGATGCCTTCCATCATGATTGTAGGTTTCCTGAGGTATTCCCCAGTCATGCAGAACTGTGAGTCAATTAAACCTTTCTTTATAAATTACCGAGTCTCGGATATTTCTTCATAGCAGTGTGAGACTGGACTAATACACCTGTTTTACCCATCAAGCAGCTTCAACAGTTATCACACCTCAGGAGGCTGAGACGGGAGGATTCCTTGAGCCCAGGAGTTCAAATTCAGCCTGGGAAACACAGTGAGACCCCCGTATCTTAAAATATATATATAATTTAATTTTTTTTTTGAGACGGAGTCTCATTCTGTTGCCCAGGCTGGAGCACAGTGGCAAGATCTCAGCTTACTGCAGCCTCTGCCTCCCAGGTTCAAGTGATCCTCCTGCCTCAGCCTCCTGAGTAGCTGTGATTACAAGCACATGCCACCATGCCTGGCTAATTCTTGTATTTTTTTTAGTAGAGACGGAGTTTCACCATGTTGGCCAGGCTGGTCTCCAACTCCTAACTTCAGGCGATCCACCCGCCTCAGCCTCCCAAAGTGCTGGGATTACAGGCATGAGCCACCATGCCGTCCTTAATGTAATTTAAAATAAGAAAAATTAAAACAGTTATCAACAGGGAATCTTGCTTCATTGGCAACCCTGCCCACTTCCCCATTCTTTTCACTGTATTATTTTGAAGCTGACAGACATGATGTCATTTCACCAGGAAATAGTTGAGTATTCCTCAAAGAAAAGAAAATGAGGCCAGGCACGGTGACTTACATCTGTAATCCCAACAGTTTGGAAGACCAAGGCAAGCAGATCACTGGAGCCCAGGAGTTTGAGACCAGCCTGGGCAACATAGGGAGACCCCATCTCTACAAAAAATAAAAATAATTAGCTAGGTTGAGGTAGAAGGATCACCTGGGAGGTCAAGGCTGCAGTGACCTGTGATGGCACCGTTGCACTTCAGCACTTCAGCCTGGGCAACAGAGTGAGAGGCTGTCTTGAAAAGAAAAGAAAAGAGAAAAAAATAAATGAAAATAAAAGGACTTTTTTTTTTTTTTAGATGGAGTCTCGCTCTGTCGCCAGGCTGGAGTGCAGTGGCGTGATCTCGGCTCACTGCAACCTCTGCCTCCTGGGTTCAAGCAAGCCTCCTGCCTCAGCTTCCCAAGTAGCTGGGACTATAGGCACATGTCACCATGCCCAGCTAATTCTTAGTATTTTTCAGTAGAGACGGGGTTTCACCATGTTAGCCATGATAGTCTCCATCTCTTGACCTCATGATCCGCTCCCCTCGGCCTCGCAAAGTGCTGGGATTACAGGCATGAGCCACCGCGCCCGGCCGACTTTTTTTTTTAAATAGAGACAAGATCTTGCTCTTTTGTCCTGGCTGGAGGGCAATGGCATGATCATAGCTCACTGCAGCCTCAAACGCCTGGTCTCAAGTGATCCTCCCACCTTGGCCACCCAAAGCACTGGGATTACAGATGTGTGACATCACACCCAGCCAGAAAATGACTCTTCAAAAAACATAATCACAATACTCTTATCACACCTAAAAAAGATCAATAATTCCTTAATACAAAATTTCCAATGTTTAAACTTCCCTGATTTTATTATATATTATATATATTTTAAATTTTACATTTTATAATATATATTATATATTTATGTAAAATATATAATATATATTTTAAAATTGGTCTGTTTAGGATCCAAATAAAATTGAAGAGCTTTTTAAAAAATATGGTGCCTAGGGCCTTCTCCCGCGGCGATTCTGATTTAATTGGTCTTGGGTGGGTCCCAAGCATCATCTTTTTAAAGCTCCCCAGGTGGTTATAATGTGCAGCCAGGGTTGAAAAATGCTCTGCCTTTCCCCCTACCAGCTTCCCGCCAACTCCTCCATGTTCGTGCTGTTAAATACTTCTCCCCGTTTCTGATCAGCTGATCAGGCAGCTCCCAGAGCTGCTCAGATCAGGTGAGGGCTGCCCATCTTCTCCAGGTTCCTCTTTCAAGGTGGGTGCTAACTCTCTGTGAACACAGCATTCCCTTTCCCTCCAGATTCTCATACCATGTGCACCTGTTCCTATTTCTTTCTCCCCTAATAGACCTGGTGCTTGTTCCTGCCTTGCAAGTGTAGCAGATTTTTTTTTTTTCTTTTCTTTTTGCCTGAAAATAGCAAAATTCCTGCCTCAGGAAAAACTGAGAACTTCCTTGGGGGCTGTACTCACTTGGCTGCTCCAGCGCCTCAGTGCCGTGCTGGAGCTGAGCATAGGGCCTGCTGGTGGTCTTGGCAGCAGATGTAAGGGAACCCAGGGATTCGAGTGGGACTCGAACCTGGCACATTTCGAGGAATCTAAGAAACTTTTCTCTCCTGAAGATGTTGGCCCCAGGAGCATTTTGGAGAGTGATGCCCGCATCCCTAGCTCTGTGCCTTTGCTCGCAGCTGTGAGCCTGCCTTCCCACGGCTGCTGTTTCCGTTCTCCAGCCCTCAACCCCTTCACTCCACTTGCCTTTTGAACTTGTTCCTCTCTCCCATGCCACCCCCATTCCATGCATCACTGAATGTTGGTGAAACAAATCTAGTCTAAAATAATGAGCAATCAACTACCCCGATGCTTGGGGGCAGGCTGGGCAGGGGCTGGGGGAAGGGGTAGGAGCTGAATCATTTATAAAGCTTAATAAAGATGCAGATGAGCAGTGCTAACTAGGAACCCCAGAGCTGGGCTTATTCATTATTCAAAGTTATGTAAATATCATGGGTCCTGCCTGTTAGAATCCCACCCCTTGTCTCTGCAGCTCCTCCAGGGCTGACAGATCCAGCCCACCTTGGTCCTCCCCCATTCTCCCTAATCCAGGTGCCTGCATTATCCCTGCCTTAGGCCCAGATATTTATTTCAGACCCTACCCCCAGGGTAATAAAAATCTTAGACCCCCCTTTCCAGCCAGCAGTAGTCCAGAAGTTTTGAGGGGAGGCCCTGGGCTTCAGATGAGCCTCTACAGGCCCAAATAGTGGAGCTTCTCATTTTTTAAAAAAGATTTCCAAGGAAAGAATGTAAGTGTGCTTATCTACATGTTTTAGTATCTCACAAATCTACCTAATGGGATGGATTTCCTGAAGTGTAAGTTTAATCCCTCTTGCTGCACTAAAAGCCCACCACTTAAAAAACCAAATTCTCTTTCCATCACTCTCCTGAGAAGAAAATGCAGGCATGGAGTTACTTTGCAGCCAACTGTCTCCAGACTGACTCAGCCATGTTGCCGCCTCTGGCCTTTCTAGATAGTTGACTCTCCTTCCTGGGTACACTCACATTCCTTAAGCTCTAAAACCCATTCTGGGATGCCAAACTCTGCTAGGGTCTAAACTGGTACTGAGGATAGTATATACCTCCTCCTCTCCCTACCACGATCCCTGACTGGTACTTCACGATCACCTGGGTCTTAGAACTCAAATTACTTTGCCCTGACTCTCCTCCCTCTTTGCCAGTCTTTCCCCATTTCCCCACCATCTCCTCATCTTTTGGCGAGGCTGATATGAAAAATTGGGTCAGAGTCACGAAGGCATCGATTGCCTCTGCTCTCCCTTCTTTCCTGGCCTGGCTTTCTTTCCTCCCGCCCCCAATCTATTTTCAGCCTGCCTCTGCTTTCCTCAGTCTGCTTGCCAACCAGGCCAGCCTGTTTCTCTTCATTGCCCTTATCTCTCCCCTGCAGGCTGTGCAGACCCCAGCTGCCCTTCCAGAGGTCTCTCTTCTTGCCTGCCCGATTGATTTTGATTTTCTTCCATCTTGAAGATCTGTACGGCGCGTCTGAAAGGGGATGTCTGGCCACGCTCAGGCAGAAGGGAAGCAGAGAAAGAATACTGGTTGGTCTGCTTTGGAAAATCCTTTGATATAACTGAAACCCTCAAGTTGTCCTGGGACTCCTTCTACAATGACTTTTGCTTTCCTCGAGGCCCAGAGACTGTTCCCAACATCTCCTCTACTATCCCACCCCACCCCACCTAAGAATGGCTGGTTTCCTCCTACTTGGGCACTCTGGGCCCATTTCCTTTGGTCTTAGGGGTGCGTGGCATCCCTGGGGGTCCTGGCCTGCCTCGTGGTCTGCACATTGCCAGTCTCTACTTTCCCAGCTTCTTGTCTCTCTCCCTTCTTCGCTGGCCCCATCCATCCCCCGACGCCCATCCTCCCTCACTCACCCCCCTGCCTCCTCCCACTCTTTCCTGGGCTCATCCGGAGAGGCCTCCACCAGCTGAGGCAGGACTTGGGAGCAGCCCCCACTCGTCCTTTCTCAGCCTCCGGGAGACACTGGTCCCTCCTTTAGCTGCCACCAACAAGCTGAATAAGGCTGGATATTTTGGAAGGGGAGCTGCAGCTGGCTGGGGGAGGGGGTGGCACTGAGAAGCCAGAGGGAACTGCGGGCAGCTGTGGGGTGAGAGGGGGCATTCTGAGCATCTTAGCTTCCCAACTTTCTTGGCTTGGGAGCTGGTGGAATCTTATTCTGGTCCTTCTCTGTGTCTCACTTGTCTGTCCCCGCCAGTGATAACACAATATCTTGCTTTACAACTCATCACATTCTTTCACTTGTGTCCAAAGGCCTGCATGGCTCACTCCTTCTCCTTCAAGTCTGTTCAAAGGCCCTCCTCTGTGAGTCTTCCTCTGACCACCCACCTGAAAGGTCAGACCCTCCCCCAGCTTTCCCTGTCACCTCCTCATCACCTGCCTCTGTTTTGTCCCCAAAGCATTTATCACCTTCTAATTTATAATTACTCACGTGAATTGCCTATGTGTCTCCTTCTCACTGGACTGTAAGCTTCGTAAGAATGAGATTTTTTTTTTAGGCCAGGTGCAGTAGCTCACACCTATAATCTCAACACTTTGGGAGGCCAAGGCGAGTGGATCACTTGAGGCCAGGAGTTCAAGACCAGCCTGGCCAACATAGCGAAACCCCGTCTCTACTAAAAAAAAAAAAAAAAAAAAAAAAAAAAGCAGAAAAATTAGCCAGGCGTGGTGGCACATGCCTGTAATCCCAGCTACTCAGAAGGCTGAGACAGGAGAATCACTTGAACCCAGGAGCTGGAGGTTGCAGCGAGCTGAGGTTGCACCACCGCACTCCAGTCTGGGCAACAGAGTGAGACTGTGTCTCAAAAAAAAATTTTTTTTTAATGAGATTTTTAAAAAAATTATGGTCGAAAACACGTAACGAAATTGACCATCTTAACCACTTTTAAGTGTACAGCTAAGTGGCATTAAGTACATTCACACTGTTGTGCAACCAATCTACAGAACTCCTTTCATCTTGCAAAACTGAAAATCTGTACCCATTAAACAAATCCCCATTTCCTCCTCCTCCCAGATCCTGGCAACCGCTATTTACTTTCTGTCTCAATGACTCTGACTACTCTAGATACCTCATATGTATGAAGTGAAATAATACTACTTGTCTTTTTGCGACTGGCTTATTTCACTTAGCATAATGTCCTCAAGTTTAATCCATGTGGTAGCATGTATCTGAATTCCCTTTATTTATTTATTTATTTATTTATTTTAGACAGGATCTTGCTCTGCCGCTTGGCTCACTGCAACCTCCACCTCCCAGGTTCAATTGATTCTCATGCCTCAGCCTCCCAAGTAGCTGGAATTACAGGCTTGTGCCACCACACCTGGCTAATTTTTTTTTCCTCGCTCTGTTGCCAGGCTGGAGTGCAGTGGCACAATCTTGGTTCACTGCAACCTCTGCCTCCTGGGTTCAAGCAATTATCCTGCCTCAGCCTCCCGAGTAGCTGGGACTACAGGTGTGTGCCACCACACCTGGCTAATTTTTGTACTTTTAGTAGAGACAGGGTTTCACCATGTTGGCCAGGATGGTCTCGATCTCTTGACCTCCTGCTCCACCTGCCTCAGCCTCCCAAAGTGCTGGGATTACAGGCGTGAGCCACTGCACCCTGCCTAATTTTTGTATTTTTAGTAGAGACAGGGTTTCGCCATGATGGCCAAGCTGGTCTCCAACTCCTGGACTCAAGTGATCTACCTGCCCTCGGCCTCCCAAAGTTCTGGGATTACAGGTGTGAGCCACTGTGCCCAGCCTGAATTCCCTTTATTTCTAAGGCTGAATAACATTACATTGTATGTACATACCACATATTGTTTATCCATTCATCCATCCATGGACGCCTCAGTTGTTTCTACCTCTTGGCCATCGTGAATAATGCCGCTCTGAACAGGGGTGTATAAATAACTCTTTGAGATCCTGTTTTCCGTTCTTTTGGGCATATACCAGAAGTGTAATTGCTGGATCATATGGTAATTCTATTTTTAATTTTTTGAGGAACAACCATGCTGTTTTAGAACAGGGATTTTTATCTGTTTTATTCACTGATGCATCTATGGTGCCTACATAGTGCCTGGCACATAATAGAGGCTCACTCAATATTTGTGTTTTGAACAAATGCATGAATGAATGATCTTATTTGATCCTCACACACCCCTGTGGAGCTGGTCAGCATTATTATGCCCATTTACAGATATAATACTCCCATTTTACAGAGGCTGAGGTTCAGGGAACCATCTGAGATCACACAAAAAGCAGATTTGGCGTGGGGTTGACAGGTTTGGCTGGCATTTTTTTTTTTTTTAAGACTGAGTCTCGCTGTGTCACCTAGGCTAGAGTGCAGTGGCGCTGTCTCGGCTCACTGCATCCTCTGCCTCCTGGGTTCAAGTTATTCTCCTGCCTCAGCCTCCTGAGTAGCTGGAACTACAGGCGCTCGCCACCATGCCCAACTAATTTTTGTGTTTTTAGTAGAGACGGGGTTTCGCCACATTGGCCAGGCTGGTCTCAAACTGCTGACCTCAGGTGATCCACCCCCCTCAGCCTCCCAAAGTGTTGGGATGACAGGCGTGAGCCACAGCGCCCGGCCTTGGTTACTTTTTATAACACACTGGAGAATTAGTGCTAATACACATGCCTAGGACCTTAAGGACTCAGGCAGTTGAAGAGCTATTTCCTCTGTGTTGTATTTCCTTTGGGGCTATTTGTACTGTCATTCTCACTGCCTGCTCCTCCCCACTCTGTGATTCCCCCTAACACATCCTGCCCGCCCAGTCCCAGTTTTTCTCTCTAGAGCATTTTAACTCCTGTTCTGGGGCGGAACTGGCCCAATCTGGAGATCCTCCAGGTGGATTTCATCTGAGTGCATCCAAACTTGCTCGAGTCCCTGTTTCCACCCCTCACCCCTCCACCCACCCTGGGATGGTTATAAGCCTGTTCCCTTCCAAAGCAATTAGTGCAAGGAGGCCAGCCGACTCGGTGCTAATGCTGTTTCATTAAGTGGGAGCAATCCTAATGATAATAAAATGGCACATTTAACATTCAAACATTGAACAGGGTTTCTAAGCGAGTGTGTCTCTCTCTTTCTTTCTGGTATAACAGCTCCATCTTCATAAGGACCTGACAATACACCTTAATGAGAGACTGGGGAGCTGAGCTCTTCACACAACCAGAAAGGGGGTGAGGAGGAGACAAAGAATCCAGAGAAAGGGGGTACAGCGCATTGAGGGGATAAAGACTCCAAGGGTTCCTGGGTTAATGGATTCTGTGGTGCTAATTTAGACAATTAGAGCCTGGAAGAAATGAGGTCACACAGAAAAGAAAGCCCACTACAGACTTAATGCAGGGCAGTTATTTATTTGTTCAACAAATATTTATTGTTCATCGAAGATGAACCAGATTTTATGGGCATTTGTGACGGAGGCTGGCCTTAGCTTTAGGAAAAGGAGCTCCAAGAGCAGTAGTGATCTCTCAGATCATCTTGTTCACCCTCCTCGGGGGAGATTTAGTCAAAAATCCATCCCAAGCTCTTCAAATATCCCAACGAAGAGATTTATTTATTTATTTACTTATTTATTTATTTTTATTTTTATTTTTTTGATACAGAGTATCACTCTTGTTGCCCAGGCTGGAGTGCAATGGCACAATCTCGGCTCACTGCAATCTCCGCCTCCCGGGTTCAAGTGATTCTCCTGCCTCAGTCTCCCAAGTCACCTCTGGTAGAGGTGAACCTACCCACAGAAATGAGCTCATTTGTTTAAACGAGCTGGGATTACAGGCATGCGCCACCACACCCGGCTAATTTTGTATTTTTAGTAGAGGCAGGGTTTCACCATGTTGGCCAAGCTGGTCTTGAACTCCTGGCCTCAGGTGATCCGCCTGTCTCGGCCCCCCAAAGTGCTGGGATTACAGGTGTGAGCCACCACACCTCGCTCCCAGCAAAGAGAATTTTTAACAACTGCTTTGGTCTCCAGAGTCAGTTCTTGTGCCCTCTTCCTGATATATCCATCTCAAAGGTCTTTGCTACTCTGTGATTGTAGAATATCTGATCAGCCTTCTGGGAGCAAGAAAGTAGTTGTGAATGGGGAGGTGACCAAGGAAAGAAGGTGGACTCAATTGCCTGGTGTTTACGGGGGATTCAAGCGAGGCAGAAGGAAAGGGGAGCTGGCCAAGCAAAGAAGGTAGACTCAATCATCTTGTGTTTATGCGGGATTCAAGTGAGGCAGAAGAAAAAGGATGACATCTCAGGGATACTCCCTTCATCTGAGACATCTTCTCCATCTGTGAAATCGACTCCTGTGCACAGGAGGGAGGCTTCTGGCCAGAGGTCAAAGGTGGGCTTTGCCCAGGCTTGGGAAACGGCTGATTCGAAAAGGTGCCAAGTCATAAGATGGTGTTAGTTTCATGCTTAATTCATACAGGATCTTCCCCACCACAGGGGCCAGCTTGAACCCATGCCCTAGGAAGGGAAGAGCAGACTCTCAGGCAACTTCACAGACAGAGAGGCTGAGCTCTCTGGACATCCCCTACTTACCCAGACAGGGCTGACTATCCTCCTGGTCACATCCCAAAGCCAGAAGTGGCCTCCCACCATGAATACCCCTTTTCTAACTGCCCAGCCTCCTTATACCTACAATGTCCAGGCTTCAGCACCTATCTGGGCAGCTAAGAGTGTGGAAAATACCATTTCTCCTGGCGCTGAGTTAGGTCAGCTTTAAGGCACCCCATTCCCCCCATTCTCAGGCTCACCAGAGAATCCAGCACCAATGACAATGTTGTCATACTTTGGGTGACGATCGAGAATGAAGTGCTCATCAGGGGTATTCTAGAAAGAAACAATCACACCTTGTGTTCTTTGAGGCTCGAGGGAAGAGGAAGAACTGCAGGCTCTAACTGGAAGGGGCTGGGCTGGATTTCTTTCCAGAAAGGATGGAATGAGGCACAGGGATGCTTTCCGCATGCCCGTGCCCTTCTGGGCGTGCCAGTCTTTCTCATTTGTCCATCTGCCTTTCTTCTCGCACAGAGCTATGAACACAGTAGGTGTTCAGTTAATCTTTGTAAACTAACTTTAGCCAAGATGCCTCAGGCCCTGGTGACATCTGTCTCTTCTCTTTGTCCCTAAGGCCTGCTCAACTGGAGGAGCTTGCCAAAAAATCTTTTAGAGCTCTTCCGGGAATCAGAGTGAAGGACCGACTGCCAGGCATAGCCTAGTTTCCTAATGAAGAAGAATAGGAATAATTTCCAACAGGCCCTTCTCTGGTAGAGGTGAACCTACCCACAGAAATGAGCTCGTTTGTTTAAAGTCAAACACTATGGCAGGGGTCAAACAATCGGGCCTGGCCAGTGCAAGGTCTGTCTCCTTCTTCCCTTCTGTAGAATGGTGAGGGGGCCCAGCAAGGCTGCCCAGACCCCTTACCGTGTACATGCAGCTCTCCATGACAGCAGGCTCGGGCTTCAGGTCAGGAAAGTGATCTCTGACAAAGCTGCTCACGATCTGGACGTCTCGGATGTCTGCGCGTGCTGTGGGGCAGTCCCGCTCCTCAGGGTCTGCATGGTTGCCGTGGTGATAGCTGACCTGGCTCCCAATCAGAGCGGCAGGAGTGGTGAGGGCTGGCCTTCTGCGCACAGCCACAGCCGAAGGGCAGGCGTGTACACAGGAGGGCCCCATCCATCATTCCATCCTTCCCCACTCCTGGCAAGTGCTGCGGGCTGTCACCTGAGGCTGCTTAGCTCTTGGTCCCTGCAACCACCCTATGTTTGCAAAGGAAGGGCTCCTTTTGCTGGACCTCAGGGCAGCTGAGGGTCTTTCCTTGCAAATCGCCAAGAGTGAAGCAGGCTCCTTCTGCTGCCCCTGAGACCCAAGGGCGTCTATGGAGGGGAAAGTTAGAGCTGCTTCCCCCAATCTGCACTGGCATCTACCTGCCTTTTCTCGATCTTTCTGCTCACCTTCATCAGCCCTGGGTACTCTCCTGCAGGCAGTCCGTAGAGGTGGTGGGGATACAAGCCCAGCCACAGGAAGCATGGAAAGGCCTGGGACACACCATAGCTCCCAGGAACCCTCTCTCGCCAGTAACACACGTTGATCCGCAGGGTCTTGAGGCAGGGAGAGGAAGTGGGAGATGAAGAAAACCCATGGAACTGTACAGCAATGAAAGCAGTTTCTCTGGGCCCCTGTGGCCCTTTAACGCAAGCCTGGACACCCAGTTGAACTCATCCATGTTTGTCTCTCCCACTTCTCATGTTGTTTACCTGTTACATGTGTTACAATGCACAAAGATCTCTGAGCCTCTGTCTCTTCTCCCATTCTTAGTTTTCTCCCATAACTACACCCAGCCCCCTGCCCTATTTCTCTCTCTCTCTGGGAATTAATAAGACCTCAGGTTTATTGAGTGCTTACTACAAGCCAGGTTATGTCCTAAGGACTTTATTTTTATTTTATTTTATTTTATTTTATTTTTTTGAGACAGGGTCTTGCTCTGTCACCCAGACTGGAGTGCAGTGGTAGAATCACGACTCACTGCAGCCTTAACCTCCTAGGCTCAGGCCATCCTCCTGCCTCAGTCTCCCAAGTCGCTGGGACTACAAGCGCATGCCACTACACCTGGCTAAGTTTTTTTGTTTTTGTAGAGACAGGTTCTCACCATATTGCCCCGGCTGGTCTTGAACTCCTGGGCTCAAGAAATTCTCCTGCTTCGGTCTCCCAGAGTGTTGGGACTACAGGTGTCAGCCACCACATCCGGCCTCTTAAAGGCTTTATATGCAACATATATTAGGTTGGTGCAAAAGTAATTGTGGTTTTTGCCGTGACTTTGAATGGTAAAACTATAATTACTTTTGCACCAGCCTAATAATTTAATTCTCCGATAGTCCTATGAGGTAGCTATCATCCCCCAATATTACAGGTGATAAAATTGAGGCTCAGTGAGGTGAACGAATTTGCCCAAGGTTGTCCAGATCCAGGATGCAAATTTGACTCCATCAGGTTCCAAGGCTTCTCTTGAGCACCAACTCTCAGGCTTCCAACTACTCTTACCTGGAGAGGCAGCTCAATGCCCAGGGGACGGAGGAGCTGGTTGGTCCAAGGACCTGCCGTGATGACCAAGCTCTTAGCTTGGTAGCTCCTAGTGGTGGTTTTCACCTTGACCAGTAGCCCTGGGTTTATCTCCACCACCTTCTCTCCGTCATGCACTATGCCTCCTAGCTGTCGAACTGCATCCTTAAAGGGCAGGAGCAGGAAAAGGTGAATTAGTTCTGGATGTGGTTCACCCTGGTGGACAGAAAGCCTTTCGCCTAGGGCAGAAAAGAGTGCAGAATCTAGACCTGTCCTGTATTGACAAGGCCAGCCGCATATATATCACTGCCCTGCCCAAAAAGTCAAGACTAAGCCAGCAGGCCAAAGACCTCATCCAGAGGGGGGTCTTGGGCTGGCTGGTTGGGACCCAGGATGCCCAGAGCAGGGAGCACCTACATTGCCCCAGTGCTGTACGACATTACCTGCAGGGCTCTGAGGGCCTTGTATGCATAGAGAACTCCTCCGGAATTGTCCAAGAGCCCCACTTCTCCCCTGGTCAACCGAATATTTGGGAAACGTTGCTTCAGTTCCTCAGATGAAAGACACTGGTGTTCCACCCTCTGCCTAGACAGACTGGCCTGGATTGTCTTTAATTCTTGATTCTCCTTCATTCCCAGCAGCAGTAATCCAGTCTGCCTGTTAAAAAATAAGTCACCTAGGTGAAGGTACGTTTCAAAATCCTGGCCTGATGTGGTGACTTGCGCCTGTAATCCCCGCACCTCAGGAGGCTGAGGTAGGAGGATCACTTGAGGCCACTAATTAGTTCACTAGCAGCCTGGGCAATATCACGAGACTCTGTCTCTGCAAAAAGTAAAAAATTTTTTTAAAAGTAGCCAAGCGTGGTGTCACATGCCTGTGATCCCAGCTATTTGGGAGGCTGAGGTGAGAGGATCACTTTAGCCAGGGAGGTCAGGGCTGCAGTGAGCCATGATCGCACCGTTGCACTCCAGCCTGGATGAGAGAGCAAGCCCCTGCCTCAAAACAAAGCAAAACAAAGCAAAGCCCTGGACCATTTGCTCTCCTTCAGGAGGGATCTCAGGTCCAGGTGTAGGCACTGAGAGGAGTCATGGCCTCATGTTCAGAGAAGAGGTGAAGTCATCTAGATTCAGTCAGTAGAATCCCAGTATTCTCATGCTGATTTCCAGCCCATTCCCAAGTCGGCCCTTGGCTCTCACTGGTTTTCTTGTCCTCTATGCCCCTTCTCAGGAACCATCCTGCCCTTGGATCCTAAGTTCTCCTTCATGTCCCATGGCTTGGAAGTGGTGGAAGTTCATTCAGTTTGATGATATTTCTTCCCCTTCCTCCTGTCCCCTGACCCCATTCACTATTTTGATCTCTCTGTTCTGTATTCTCCCCTGCCCTCCCCGCTTTCCTCTTTCTCTTTCTTGTCATATATGTTTGTACCTTCCTGAGTGTCTGTCTCTGTCTCTCAGTTCCTTAGAGACTGCCTGTTTTGTGGAAAGGGTCCTAAACTGAGAGACCTGGCTCTGTCTCTAGTCCAGGCTTCACCTTGGCGATGACCTTGATCAGGTCACCCACCTCTCTGGGCCCAGATTCCTCCTCTGTAACGTGCCTGTTGAACTACTGATGGTTCCTCACCAGGGTGATACCCCCCGCTTACCCACCCACCCAGGGACAACTGAAAATGGCATGACCCATTTTTGTAGTTGGCACAATGCCTGGGGCTGCCTCTCACATTTAGTGGGCAGGGGCCAGGGATGCTACGCCTGCAATGCTCGAGAAGATTCCACCCCAAATTCCAATGGCGTTCTCATGCAGAAACACTGGTAGATGGTCTCCTAGGGCTCCAGCAATACATTTGGTGACTGTGATTTTGTTTCTCCCTGTACCTCCCTCTATGCTTTTACTCCCTAAGGGAGTGAAAGCTGTTTCTCTTTCATGCTTCCTGCCTCTCTGTCACAAGAGACCAGAGCTCCCTTTTGGGGGAAACAGATAGAAACAATGGAAGAGTCGCTCTGGCCTTTGGGACCGTTTGTGTGGTCCTTCTCCATTGCAGCTACTGCACTGCCCAGCAGCGGCCTGGTACATCCCCCAGGTAGTGCACATAAAGCTCGTAATAGCCTATAATGGAGTCTCATGGATATTACATGCTTCCAAATCCCACATTATCTGGTTGGGGGGATTAAAGAGAAGATTGGGAGGGGTAGGGACACTGTGGGCCCTGGGGCGGGTGTCAGTACACAGAGCCGCGCAGCATGCCCAATCCATTTGCCATGGCCCCCGCCTACCCAGCATCCACCACCAGCGAGATAGCAACGAGAGCTCTGCCTCTTCAAAGCTCAACAGAGGAAAGATGCAGTGGAAATCCCTGCTCTTAGCAGACTGTCTTTTTTCTGTGGCCCCCGAAAGGACTTCAGATTGGTTCAGAGGTAATGAACACTTGCCTAGTTAACTTTTTTTTTCCCCCCAAGACTGAGTCTAGCTCCATCCCCAGGCTGGAGTGCAGTGGTGCGATCTCAGCTCACTGCAACCTCCGCCCCGGGTTTAAGCAATTCTCCTGCCTCACCCTCCGGAGTAGCTGGGATTACAGGCGCACACCACCACGCCCGGCTCATTTTTGGATTTTTTAAGTAGAGACAGGGTTTCACCTTGTTGGTCAGGCTGGTCTCGAATTCCTGATCTCATGATCTGCCTGCCTCAGCCTCACAAAGTGCTGAGACTGCAGGCAGGGGCCACTGCACCTGACAAAACTTTTTTTTTTTTTTTTTTTTTGAGACAGAGTCTGGCTCTGCCGCCCAGGCTGGAGTGCAGTGGCCGGATCTCAGCTCACTGCAAGCTCCGCCTCCCGGGTTCACGCCATTCTCCTGCCTCAGCCTCGCGAGTAGTTGGGACTACAGGCGCCCGCCACCGCGCCCGGCTAGTTTTTTGTATTTTTTAGCAGAGACGGGGTTTCACCGTGTTAGCCAGGATGGTCTCCATCTCCTGACCTCGTGATCCGCCCGTCTCGGCCTCCCAAAGTACTGGGATTACAGGCTTGAGCCACCGCGCCCGGCCTTTTTTTTTTTTTTTAAATGGAGATGGAGTCTCTATCACCCAGGCTGGAGTGCAGTGGCACGTTCACAGCTCACTGCAGCCACGAGTGAGCTCCTCCTGCCTCAGCCCTCCAAGTAACCAGGACTACAGGCACATGCCACCACACTTGGCTAATTCTGCATGTGTGCAGAAATAGGGGTCTCGCTGTGTTGCAGAGGCCTATCTCAAACTCCTGGCCTCAAGCAATCCTCCTGCCTTGGCCTCCCAAATATCTGGGACTACTGGCGTGAGCCACCACACTTGGCTAATTTTTTGTGTTTTGTAGACACAAGAGTCACATGGTATGTTGCCCAGGCCTGTATCAAACTCCTGGCCTCAAGGGATCCTCCTGTCTTGATCTCCCAAAGTGCTAGGATTATAAGCATGAGCCACTGTGCCCGGCCCTAGTAAACTTCTTAGTCAATAAATAAGTATGAAGTCACTCAGGTGTATCTCCTTGAGCCCTTTTTACCCAATGGGGTGCTGGCTGGGAGGGATTCTGGGAGAGACCTGGCTTAAACCACACCTAAGCAGATGTAATGTGAAATCCCTGACCTGAAAATTCCAGAGCAGCATATTCTAACCTCTGCCTGCAATATAGCAGCTTTGGCCTCTCATGTACTCTGAGATTTCCTTTCCCTTTTTCCATTGTTTCTTCTTCCTTTCCTTCTTCCTTCCTTCCTTCTTTCCTTGAAATGACTCCTCTTACAGGGATGTACTGTATGGGAAAAATGAACTCATGCCAAGACAACGGGCAAATCTGTCGAAATATGAAATGCTGAGTGATGTTCTAATTCCCAAGCCGTCCTGTGGTGGATGAAGCGGGAGCTCCCCATCCCTAGGAGTAATCAGTGAGCTGATTCTGCCGGTGAATGTAATTGTGCCGATTGTAATCATTTTGCTCCAGCTCTCTGGCCCTGTGGCATTTATTTCTTAGCCCAGATATTGATCTAACAGTGGGAAATTTTCCATCTGAATGTGTGATGCCGGACCCTCCCCTAGTCCGAAGATGTGTTTGGGAAATTCTCATTTTCCGTGGATCACAGCTAAGCTATTTGGCCTGAGGGAAACCGTGCGCTGCTGGAGAAATGCCTTGTATTGGAGAGAGATTTTTGACCATTATGAGCAAATCGGAAATAAATGTAAAACACTGCCTGGAAATGCAAGGGCCTGTCATTATGGGAGATAGGTGAGAGGCTCCTATGGGAAACGCTTAGAGAATTGGAAACCAGTCAATCAAAACCAAGATTGGAGAATGGGCCTTTTCCCCCCAGTATGAAGATAGATGGCTTCCATGGGCAGATTGAAAATCATTTAAGTGCTTATTTTCTTAATGGCTTTTTCTAGATCCCAACAAATAGACTGCTCATTCTGCATCAATTTCTCACCCCTATGTTCGTGACCTCCCTGTCTTCTTTTTTCTGCTTAGACCCGGGCTGCAAGTTTGGAAAGGAGAAGGGTGAGAAGAGACGAGGGCATCCACAGGATAAAAAATGACTGGGAAATGAATGGTCAGGACTAACTACAAAGAAGGACTGAAAGCCATCACATGAGTTGCCAGGGAACCCTAGAAAAGAGTGCAGCTCCCAGCTCCCAGAATGCCCATCAGCTGAGTGAAGAGCATTTGGTATGAACTATTCCTTCCTTCCTCCCGACCCTAGCTTGATCCAGCACTAGGAAGAGGTAATTGAAGACTCCTCCCAAGGGCCTTGTTGACTCCTCTATGGCCCGACTAATGCGTCAGATACGATGTAGGGAGTTGGTGATCAGGGATTTCCACCAGTTACTGTAGCAGGACAGGGTGCAAGATGGAGTGGGGAGGAATTAGGTGGGGAGACAGCTCTCCCTGTACCTGCCATCTTCCATCCCAAGCTCCAGCTCTCCCCTCTCTGGGTTAAAAATGCCAAGCAAGTCAGCTCTGAGTCACCTTGGGGAAGGGATTCGAACGGGGACTTGGTAATGGCTGCTGTCTTTGTTGGTTTTGGAGGAGCTCTCAGCTTTTCATCTTCCGCTCAGTGGGCCGAGGTGGAATTGGTTAACAAAGACTGCTCCAGGGAGGGGATGTGGCTGACAAGCCAGACACTTCGCAGACACTAGAAGCAGCAGCTGCAGAGGGGGCCACCAGGTTCTGCCAGCAGCTGTACTGCCTACGGCTGTGATCTTGTCTGATATTGTCAGCTAAGCAGGGGCAGCCCGGGTCAGGAGCTAGATAGTAGGACTCAAAGGGAGAAGGCGGGGCAAAAAAGAGATGGGCCAGGGAGCTGGATTTTGCTGTTGGAATCAGCATCCTGGCTGTACACATCACAAAAGATTCAGACCTTGTGATCTGACACATGTGTCATTGTCTGTTCCCAGAATATATGCAAATATCCCAAACCCACCCATGTTTAGTATGCCGCTGTCACAGGAAGCAGCTGAACAGAATGAAAAGCACTGGACAACCACCTGAACTGCCAACTCCTAAAGGTTTTTTTTTTTTTTTTTTTTTAAATCATCATCAAATAGCATTAAGTATGCTCATATCTATCAGTAGTATTATGGTATTGTGCTGGTTCTTCTAGAAGAACCTGGGGAGAAGTAAGAACCACACAGATGATGAATCATTTAGAAAATAAGAATCAGTAAAAGCTAAAGGAATTAGAATGGCTTTTAGCCCAAAGGTAGTAGAGCTGTATTCAGATACCATTCTGAGAATAGGAAGTATCTGCTCTGTCCCTGCTAAGTAAAGAACCAAATAAATTAGTGTGCCTGAGTACATTAGGCTCGCCATAAGAAAGGACTTATAATAATAGAATAATAACAACAATAGTAAGAATACTTTAACACTCTAGAGGTTTTTAAAGCATACTCACATAACTTTTCATTTTTCATAACTGAGGCAATGAGACATCGGAATGGTCTTTTAAGAAGGGCTGTGATATTTCCCTGTCTTTAAATGCATAGTAGCAGTCTTTTGACCTGGGATGATTTAGGCGTGAACTTCTTTGGAGACAGAAATGGACAAGTTAACCAGTTTGAGGTATCTTCCAGACCCATGGCCAGCAAGCCACCACTCAGGGACCAAATTTGGCCTTCTGCCTGTTTTTGTCTGGTCCATGATCCAAGACGGTTTTAAAATTTTTAAATTGTTGATGTTTTTTAATCCAAAGAAGAATAATGTTGAGTGATACATGAAAATTACATGAAGTTCAAATTTCAGCATCTATAAATAAAGTTTTATTAGAATACATCCAGGCTCATTTATTTACATCTTGCTTTCATGCTACAATGGCAGAGTTGAATAATTGTAACAGAGACCACAAGGCCTGCAAAGGCTAAGATACTTACTAGGTGGCTATTTACAGATAAAGCTGGCCAACCTCTATTCTAGACTTAAGAGTATAGTAATTTTGTGATTTGCACTAATGGGATAAGACCCTGACTACCTGCCAGCAACCCTCTCATAAGATTGTGGGCAGAATGGAATGAGTTATAGGTGTCAGGTCCTTAGAGCAACTCTTAGTTTTTCTCTTTTCTTTTCTTTTTTTTTGGAGACAAAGTCTCATTTTGTCACCCAGGCTGGAGTGCGGTGCAGTGGCATGATCTCGGCTCTCTGCAACCTCTGCCTCCTGGGTTCAAGCAATTCTTCTGCCTCATCAGCCTCCCTAATAGCTGGGATTACAGGTGTCCACCACCACGCCCAGCTAATTTTTGTATTTTCAGTAGAGGCAGGGTTTCACCATGTTGGCCAGGCTGGTTTTTAACTCCTGACTTCAGGTAATCCATCTGCCTCAGCCTCCCAAAGTGCTGGAATTACAGGCGCGAGCCACTGCACCCAGCCTAGTTTCTTATTGTAAACACTACATATATGGTGAGGAGGAGGAGGAAGATAGTTTTCCAGGTGCTGTTCTAAGCCCATTACCTACTTATCCTCACACCAGCACCATGACACAGGTATTAGTGTCCCTACTCCACAGATGAAAAAACTGAGTCTCTGGCCGGGCGCGGTGGCTCACGCCTGTAATCCCAGCACTTTGGGAGGCCGAGGTGGGCAGATCACGAGGTCAGGAGATCTAGATCATCCTGGCTAACGCGGTGAAACCCGTCTCTACTAAATATACAAAAAATTAGCTGGGCATGGTGGTACGCGCCTGTAGTCCCAGCTACTCGGGAGGCTGAGGCAAAAGAATGGTGTGAACCCAGGAGGTGGAGCTTGCAGTGAGCAGAGATGGCGCCACTGCACTCCAGCCTGGGCGACAGAGCGAGACTCTGTCTCAAAAAAAAAAAAAAAAAAAAAACAACTGAGTCTCAACAGAGGTTCAACAGCTTGTTCCAAACCACACAGCTGAGTGTGTCAGAGCTGAGATTTAGAGCCAGGTCCGGTTCCAAAGCCCTTCCAAATTCCTGTCCTCCTGGCAAAGAGGAGGATTGTGCGCTTCTGAGAGTCTGCTACCCAAGGATCCCTCTCCCTCTTTCCTTCTGCCACTCCCCTTGGTATCTGTGGTTGTTGCACCCATCTGTCTCCTCCTGCCTTTCCTCCCCCTGTCGCTCAATGGAACAGGATGCAGCTGACCCAGAATGGATGGAAGGGACTGCCCCTTATTGAAAGGTGCTAGACGTTGGGCCAAGTATTTCACAAAAGTCTCATTTAATTCTCTCAGAGCCCTATGAGAAAAAGTGAGGCACAGAGAAGTCAAGAAACTTTTCCAAGATCACATATCTGGTGAGAAATAGAGCACAAAGTCAAACCTAAGCCTGTCTCCCTCCAGAATCATCTCCCTCGGAAAGATTCCAGACACTCTAACAAGTCTTAGTTGTCTCATTATGTGCTGGGAAGAAGTGTGCCCTCCAAGGCCCAGGGCGAGTCTCTTAGCAAAAGATACTCAGCAGTATTCACAGACAACTGACAGAGAAGGGTCCCTCTGCCAGGCCCCCCCCCCAGCAAGACATGCTCCTTTATTTGGGTGCTGGGTGCATTAGCTGCCTCTGAATAAATCTGTAATTAGCTGCCCTGGCTGATTTGCATAATGGATTTCACTTTGTTCTTAAGTTAATGGTATTTTTGCAACAGAACACTAACCTCTTGGTTCCTGGCCATTAAAATAACCACCACCCTATAGGGTAGAGCCAGGGTTTGTAGGAAGTTCAGTTAAGAGTCACAGAGGAGGTGGGAGGGAGGCGGGATGGTTAAAGTTCCCATTGCATCACAGATTATTGGCTTTCTTTCCCATGAGTATTTGAAAGGTCAAGGGTTGGAGAGAGCCATGAAGGTAGCAGAGAAAGAGGTGCAGGCTCACTCCCTGGCAAGCAATCCAGCCTGGGGAACGTCCCCATTTTGTTCCTACAGGAAAAGGTACTCAGAGAGAACAAAATGGGTTTATAGGGTTGCTACAGGGGGTGAGGACCCCTCAGGAAAAGTTAGGATATTGGTTGGACTATAAAGAATCCTGGGCCGGGAGCGGTGGCTCACGCCTGTAATCCCAGCACTTTGGGAGGCCAAGGCGGGCGAATAATGAGGTCAAGAGATCAAGACCAGCCTGGCCGACATGGGGAAACCCCGTCTCTACTAGAAATACAAAAATTAGCTGGGCGTGGTGGCATGCACCTGTAGTCCCAGCTACCTGGGAGGCTGAAGCAGAAGAATCGCTTGAACCCGGGAGGTGGAGGTTGCGGTGAGCCGAGATGGTGCCACTGCACTCCAGCCTGACAACAAAGCGAGACTCCATCAATAATTTAAAAAAAAGAATCCTGAAAGCAGCCTCCTCCTCTATCTCAACCCCTGCCCTAAAAGAGTTGCAGAGGCCTCCACAGAGTTGAAAATACACTCTCCAGCAGACTCCTGCACCACTCAGGGCATCTGCCACACGGTGCCTTGCCAGCAGGCTTTCCATTACCGCTTCTACTAGCCTTGGACACATGGTCTGAACCCAGTCCTGCAACGCAGAGCCTGACCAGAGTCAGTTGGACCTGTGGGGTGACCACCACGACAGCAGAACTCTTCCATGCATCAGGTACTTCCTGAGGCCTTGTGTCCCTCCCGTGGCATTCCAAATGTTCCATAGCACTGCCACTTCACACACTAAAAGCACCTGCAGGTGCAGAGCCCCATGATTCAAGGAATTCCTCCCACAGCCCACCTGTGCAATTGGGTTCCAGCCTCGTGCTCCAACTGGGCCCATATCTGATAACACTCATGCATCATCTGGGTGTAAAAGTCTTCCAGGTATGCCTTTCGGATTATCCGGCTTTGTCCATGGGAGCTTCCTCGGGAGTGTGGTAGGAAGAACTGGAAGTGGAAAACAAGAGAGATGATGGAAGCCATTACCCCTCACACTGCATCCCCCGTTAGGAGCCATCTCTGCGTGTGCTGTCAACCAGGATCCATTTATCCTTCAAATATTTCCACACAATCTGGGGAAGGATTATACACAGGAAGATAATTTGAGCCAGGAATGCAAGACCAGCTTAGGCAATATAGCAAGACCCAGTCTCCTCAAAACTTTAAAAACTATCAGGTGTGGTGGCACTTGTAGTCCCAGCTACTTGGGAGGCTGAGGTAGGAGGACTGCTTAAGCCCAGCAGTTTGAGGCTGCAGTGAACTATGATAGTACTACTGCACTCCAGCCTGGGCAATAGAGTGAGATCCTGTCTCAAAAAAAAAAAAAAAAATCCATACAATCTTTCCAAATTCTCTCTTTATGACCAAGTTACTGACTTGGCAATCAAGATAGAAGTTCTTCAATAGCACTAACTTGGGCTTCCTTTTGCTAACACTGTTCACATCCAGAAAGAAGTTCCCTTGTTAGCTAGTCTTCAACCATCCTGCTGCAATCTCACCTCGCTTAGATTCATAACGAAGAAAAATTAGAAAAAACCTTCCAGTTCAACTAGTCTAGCCCCTTCATTTTATGAACAAGGAAACTGATGCTGACTTTATTTCTCTGTGGCTACAGATCACTCAGGGTAAGAGAACCACCTCAGGATTCAGCAACAATGAGTTTCCTGAGAGGATGAACCAGGAATCCCTTGGGCTTTGAGAAAACTGATAGAGAAATGAAGAAGGTTTCTAAATACTCTGGCTCATTACCAAGAAGAGCAAACCATAGCCAGCCTGGGTAACTGCAGGCAGAATGGAAAGGGAGAGCCCACTGCAGTGGAAAGCTTTGATGATAGCTGGGTGGCCCTGTCCTCAAAGGACCCCACAGACACACAGGGCCCACCAGCAGATGCAGTGGTCACTGCAGACCGCACTGCATAGCAGGAAAAATAAGACCTCAGTCTCACTTATCACGTATCAAACAAGGAGGCTGCTATTATCTGGAGGTGGCAAAAACAAAACAAAACAAAACAAAACCGAAAAAACAGAAGCTTCTGCTGGGTTCTGGGGTGAGAGGCCAGGAATATGCAGGACATAATCCTACCTCTTAGGTGGATAAATCAACCTTTGCCTCTAGGCAAAATTATCTTTACTTTAGGTTACCCAGAGAAGAACCAATTATTTTTCTTGGGGGGGTGATCAACCATTTGGGCGCAGAAGGGACAGAGCAGTGAGAAGGAAGAGAACAGGGCCTGGGACGCTTGGTCAAGGGCAGGAACTGGGAAGCAGTAGAAAGAGGAAATGTGCCTAGAAACCCAATGTGGGTGTGAGGGATGTGAAACTTCTTTGAATCGTCATGAAACACACTAGGCAGCTAAGATACAAATTACACAGAATTTTTGATGATTCAGGCCCTTTGGCCTTGCCCTGTAGCCTGCTGGCTCTGAAAACCCCTCTGCAGGGGAGGAGGCTAGGACAGTCCTTACAGCCGGGGGTGCAGAAGGGACACAGTACCTGCTCCAGCAGGAGGACTCTCTTCCTGTGTTTGGCCAGGTGGTATGCGGTGAAGCAGCCCTGGATCCCAGCCCCAATCACAATGGCGTCCCAGAGATCTTTCTGAGCTGCCATGATGCCCACTCAGCCCCACAGCCACAGAGCCTCAAAGGCAAAGGCAAACAAAGACGGGCTCCCGGCTGAAGGACAAGGAGGAAGGCAAAGTCCAGCCTGGCCAGTGTTCCCACAATGCCCTGGGGCCGTGTCCTCCCCCTTCCTTCCCTGCCAAGCCTGGCCCAGGGCTCAGCCTCCCTTCCCCTGCGGAGCAGAACTGGGTAGTCTGATTTGTGAGGTTTAGCCCAGCTCAGCTGCCAGCCTCACCCTTGCATCCCTGTGGCTTTCTATTCTTGGCTCAATTATTGTCATGCAAATGGGCTCCTTCCTTTGCCACCTTCCTGTCTCATTATGATCTTTGTCTCAGGACTTCGGCCCTGGAATTTCAATGCCTCCTAGACCATACTGGGCACTGGGAATGCTGCCTCCCCCTGCTGGTTTTCCCCTCTTCAGTCAGATTTCCTTTAGAGATTCTAGAGGGCCCAGCTAAGAACTTGGCATGATGCCCAGAATAAGACCCACCTCCCTGGTGGGTGGTGAGGTCAGGGGGTAGAGGCAGGGGCCAATTGGGAGGGCAGTTTTGTGATTATGAAATTATTCCCAGCGTGTTTTACTTTCATTTTGAAGAAAGGAGAAGAAGAAATGATCCTGAAAAGACAGAAAGGACAGAGTGAGAGGAGAAGCCCTCTCCTCAGCCACAGAGAGGGGACCAGGCCAGCCCAGTGCCTAGAGGGGCCCCACGTTGAACGTCTCTCTGTCCCAGGCAGTATGCTTAGTAAGTACTGATACTGGCATTCGGGACAGAGCCAGGATGGGTAGGGCCTGATTCTCATACAGTTTGAGGGTCCTCTTTGAGAAAAAGGAAAAAGGAGAATTATGAATACAAAATTAGATGCCCGGATGTGGAAGAAACTGTTTAATTAAAGACCCCCATGGTTGAAGTTTCATTTGCTTCATGGTAAATCTGCCTCTGCACGCGTTATCTCATTTACTCCTCATAGCCCTAAGAGTTTCTGCGGGTTTTGTTTTTGGTTTTTTGGGTTTTGAGACAGGATCTCTGGGATCTCACTGTCACGCAGGCTGGAGTGTAGTGACACGATCTCGGCTCACTGTAGCCTCTACTTCCTGGGCTCGAGGGATCCTCCTACCTCAGCCTCCTGAGTAGCTGAAACTACAAACGCACACTACCATGCTCAACTAATTTTGTTTATTTTTCGTAGAGACGAGGGCTCACTATGTTTCTCAGGCTGGTCTCGAACTCCTGGACTCATACAATCCTCCCACCTTGTCCTCCTAAAAGCTGGGATTACAGGTGTGAGCCACCGCACCTGGCTTAGGAGTATTTTTATGCCCACTTTTGGCAGCTTAAGGATGGCCCCAAATTCTTTATCACTCCTTCCATCACAGGATCTGTGACTGCTTAACCAATAAAATATGGCAAAAGTGATACCATGACACTCTCTGGCACAGCCCTAAAGAGACTGGCAGCTTCCTCTTCTTATGTTGGAGCCCTTACTTTTTTTTTTTTTTGAGACGGAGTCTCGTTCTGTCATTCAGGCTGGAGAGCAGTGGCGCGATCTCGGCTCACTGCAACCTCTGACTCACGGGTTTAAGCAATTCTTCTGCCTCAGCTTCCCGAGTAGCTGGGCCTACAGGCGCATGCCACTATGCCTAGCTAATTTTTATATTTTTAGTAGAGATGGGGTTTCACCATATTGGCCGGGCTGGTCTCGAACTCCTGACCTCATGATCCGACTACCTCAGCCTCCCAAAGTGCTGGGGTTACAGGCATGAGCCACCGCACCTGGACAAGGAGCCCTTATTCTTTGAGCCCTGAAGCCACCACGTTAGAAGTGCAGGTATCCTATGGGAGAGTCCAGGTGGAGAGAACCTGGGACCATGTGGAGAAGCCTAAATAAGAATGAAGTTATCTTGACTTGGGAGGCTGAGTCAGGAAGGATCGCTTGAGGCCAGGACTTCCAGACAAGCCTGTGCAACATAGCAAGACCTTGTCTCAAAGAAAGGTGAAATCATCTTGGTTCCTCTAGCCCAGCCTAGCACCAGCTAAATTGTACCAAGTGACCCAATTGATGCTACATAGTGCAGAAGAATCACCCAGTCAAGCTTCCTCTGAGTTCCTGATCCACAAAACCATGAAACAGAATAAAATGGCTGTTGTTTTCAGCCACAACATTTTGGGGAGGTTTTTTACATAGCCGTAACCAAAATACTACTTAATGGCTGAAGACATGAAGGCTGAGAGAGGTTCTATCTTACCCAAAGCCATACCTTTGGTATACAAAGACACTGAGGCTGGGCACAGTGACTCACATCTGTAATCCCAACATTTTGAGAGGCCGAGGCGGGAGAATCACTTGAGGCCAGAAGTTTGAGACCAGTCTGGGCAACATAGCAAGACTGCATCTCTACAAAAAATGTTAAAAATTAGCCAGGGATGGTGGTGTGTGCCTGTAGTCTTACTTACTTGGGAGGCCGAGGCAGGAGGATCGCTTGAGCCCAGAAGATTGAAGCTGCAGTGAGCTATAATCACACCATTGCACTCCAGCCTGGGCAATGGAGCAAGATTCCAGCTTTATGCAAAAAGAAAAGAAAAGAGAAAAGAAAAGAAAAGAAAGGAAAAGAAAAAAAAGAAAAGAAAAGAAGACACTGAGTTGTGAACCTGGGTCGGTCTGCTCCAGAACCCATCCCTTTAACCACTGTGCTTTACTGAGGACGAGTCAGAACTTGTAATGATGATTCTGATTTCAGTATTTTGCTGTTTCTCCCACAATGAGTGGGAGAAAATAATGGTCCAGGAAACCCACATGACTACAGGGAGCTGCCCAGCCTCTGTACAGTGGCCCACCAAGGCCCCCAGCAACGCTTCTCATTCCACAAGTAATCCCCCAGACTGGTCTTGGCAACTGGCTGTCCTCTCAGCCCAGCCCTTTTGTTCCTAGGAAAACAGGAACCCAGAGAGGAGGTGCCATTGGACTGGATTTTTCTTTCTTTCATCTTTTTTTTTTTTTTTTTTCCTGTTACAGGATTTCATTCTGTCACCCAAGCTGGAGTGCAGTGGTGGCAGACAATAATGCAGTGGTTTTGCCATGCTGCCCAGGCTGGTCTGAAACTCCTGGGCTCAAGCAGTCTGCCCACCTAGGCCTCTCAAAGTGCTGGGACTGGCCAGGTGCGATGGCTTACGCCTATTATCTTAGCACTTTGGGAGGTCGAGGTGGGAGGATCATTTGAGGCCAGGAGTTCAAGACCAGACTGGTCAACATGGCAAAACCCTGTCTCTACTAAAAAATACAAAAATTGGCTGGGTGTGGTAGTGTAGGCCTGTAATCCCAGCTACTCAGGTGGCTGAGGCAAGATAATTGCTTGAACCCAGGAGGCGGAGGTTGCAGTGAACCCAGATTGTGCCACTGTACTCCAGCCTGGGCGAGAGAGCAAGATTCTGCCTAAAAAAAAAAAAAAAAAAAAAAAAAAAAAATGCTAGGTTACAAGCAAAAGCCACCATGCCTGGCTTTTTTTTTTCTTCTTAAAAAAAAAAAAAAAAAAAAACCAGTATGTGTATATATATATATATATATATATATATATATACTTCAAGAGTTCAGAAATCCTCACAACTCCATCTGCCACTCCCATCCCCCGGAACAGGCCAGCATCCACATCACAACTGGACAGCTCCCCAGAGTAAAAAATGGCTGACATAACCGAGAAAAATGTACTATCTGAGTATGTAAAGGCTTGATATAAATATATAAGATCAGCCCCCAGATTTCTCTTGATAAGATGTCAGAGGAGATGAACAGTTTACGCACAAGGAAAAGCAGACAATAAATCCTCACATGGAAGTGTGCCCAGTCTCACTAGCAATGAAAAAAATGGGAATTAAATAACTGCAAGGTACTATTATATGCCTATTAAATGAGCAAAAATAAATAAAAATGACAACATCTTATGTTGTCAGTGCTATGGGGACAGACATAGAGGAGGGTTGCAATTTGGGTTGACAGGATCTCCTGGAGGTGGCTGGGGCAACACACAGCAATCCGGGTAAAACAGCTCAAACCTTCTGACCTAGAAATTCAACCTGGGGAATAATATCCCAAGGGGAGACAAAGGTATGAAGATATTTATATCTGTGCTTTTACAGTATTAAAAAAATGAGAAATAACCCAACCACAAGGAATGGCTGAACAAGCTCTGGCTCACTGGCACAATGGAATACTACGTAGCTATTCCCAATAACAAGCTGGACTCTGCTATGCAGAAATGTGTGTATGAGATAATCCTGAGAAAGGCAAGCAGAACACAAACAGACATACACACACATTGCAACCAAGTGTTCTGCGTGTGTGAGATCAAAAATCGAAAGAGAACTTGGTGGGGTAATTGAGCTTCATGCTCATTAGTTGCCGTATTCTATAAAAAACACACATCCATTCACAATTTGTAAAAGAAGGAGCAAGCCCCCGGGGAAGCAGATGCTTCAAATCTCCCTGGCCCCTGGTTCCAGGGCCTGGGGAAGTTCACTCTTTGTTCTAATCTCAGTTCTTCCTGCTGCCCTCGATATTTCTTATTGTTCAGTCCTCCAGGGAAGCTACAAAGCGTCTCTGTATCCCGCACCCCCACCCCCACTTTGTTTAATACAATATCTCTTCAGAGATAAAATGACAATTCCATTTCCCCATCCCTACTTCACAAGGCTGCCCTGGATTCCTGGACGCAAGCATTCTGCTTCTCGTTAAGAATTTCAAACAGCTCCTCCGAAAGCAGACACTGGCCGTGGCCCAACCTTGAAATGAAAAGCGAATTGACTTCTGAAGCCTTCCCCTTCTCGCAGGGTTCCCCGTCCTTGTGGCTGTCCTGACAGGGGCAGGCAGAGAGAAGCTATCCACTCAAATTCCGTTTTAACACCCATTCTGGATCGGAAGACTATTAAAGGGAGAGCCAGCAGCCTTACACCTTGCTGCTTGTGCGTGTCAGCAATCGCTTCTCGTGTCCTGGGGCAGAGACGCTGAGGATATGAGGCTGAGCTGCTCATCTGATGGCTTGATTGACACTTTGCAGACGTGGGTGGGAGAGCTGAGCCAGGGAAGCGGCAAGCTGTACAGATCAGAAATAATGAGAGGACCAGAATCCGGAGAGAGCAAGGAATAAATGAGGGACTTAGGAGTTGGATGGCAAGGGAAACACTTCTGTTCTCTTTTCCCTGCCCTGCTTTGCCAAGGAGCCTGGGGCAAGGAGGCAGACAGGCAGACCAGGAAGGGCTCCCTGGACCCATCCTGCCAGCTGCTGGGGCATCTGGGGCATCCAAACGTGCGAAGGATGCCAGCGTGAGAAAACAGAGAGCGGTAGAGCAGGCTTTGGGCATGGTCTCCATACACATCGCCAGCCCAGTTCAAGTCTCAGGTTTAATCTCTTCTCCACCATCCTCCCTCCTTTTGCCCCTGGGGTCATCTACCCACCATCTCTTACCTAGATTATTGCATTAACCTCAAAACATTTCTCCCTGCCCCATCCTTGCCCCTCTTAATCTATCCTCCGCGTCCCAGCCAGAGTCATCTCTCTAAACAGCAAATCTGAACAGGTCACTCTCTGCTGAAAATTATTTAATAGCTGCCTATTTCCTATTAGGTTAAAATCTAAATTCTTTAGCTTGGCACACAAGGCGGTTCACACTACGGCTTCTACCTGCTCTTGCAGCTTCGTCTCAGGTCCCTTCTCACTGTGTCCTTTAAGCCTGGGCAACGCTGCTCCCAGAGAGGTTTCAGCATTCGGCATGATTCTTCCAAATTCCCTGACACCCCCAAGCCCACTTAGACAGCTTCTCTCGTATGCTCCCTTCCCGCCCTGCGCATCTCAATAACACTGAGCACATTGCATTGTAATTGTTTGCGTGTCTGCCTTCCCCCAAGCTCTTTAAGGAGAAAAAGCCTTCTTTTCATTGTCATTTTTTTTGTAGGTAATACATACACATAGAACAACGTAGTGTACCAAAGAGACCACTGTGGAAAGGACGTCTGTTTCCACCCTATCGTCAGCTGCTTAGTTCTCCTCATCAGATGCAAGCTACGCTGTTGCTATTTTCTTTTGTGTCCTTCCAGAGATGTTCTATGGGTAGACAAACATATACAGTATATTCTCTTTTATTCATCTCAAAAGTAGGGTACTAGAACACGCTGGTGTTTTCATTTTCTTTATCTTGGCAATCCACATCAGTCATACTGAGTGGGCACCTTCTCCCTGATGGCTGCATAGTATTCCATGGTATGTAGGAAACACTTGGGAATAAGAAGGCACCCCCTCCTGTTTACTGATAGGTGGTGAGTTTCTCTGGCTCTCACAAGTGCCCTCGAGTCACAAAGCTCTCTAGCTGTCTCCTATTGGGTGTTCAGGGAGAGCGAGATGCCTGTTCTGGGCGGGCCCAGCAAGGTTTATCGAAGGTTGACAGTGGCCTCTGTGAGTGCCCAGGACAGCACCCACCTTCACACCAGGAGGTGGAGGGGGTCGAACACCCAGAGACCCTGGTTTCTGCTTCCTTTGTATTTGTTAGATGACAGATATTAGAGTCCATGCTTCTCCCTCAAGACACAAGAGTACAGTTGCTAGGCAGACTCCAGGGGAGGGCAGAAAATAAGAAAAGTCTTGGGAATTCAGACCAGAACTTTGAGAAAATACGAAGTCATGATTTAGCCTGGAAGTGAGGGGCAGGCAGGATAAACTCACGAATAAGTACCCTCAGACCTCAATGGGACAAAAGGAAATGCACCGAAAAAGAGGGTGGAGTGGCTTTCATCTGTCTCCAGGTGAAACTTCCCAGCAGGTAAACACTGGAATTCTCTCAGCCTTATTTCCAGGTCTTTCTCTGCCAATCCTACACAAAGACATGTCCATATTTGCACTCATTTGACTGTGGTGCCCCAAAACATCCCCAGGTATTCATTAAGTGGTGTCTTCAGACACATGTACATCCAAGTGGGGATATTTCTACCCCTAGGTTTTTGGAGAAGGCCCCATTAAAGTTCAGCAGGCAGTGGGAAAAATGAGAAATTAGAGTGCTGAGAAGTGGTCCTGTTCCTCTGTGGAGGTGAGGGTGTGTCTGGTATGTGTCCCCTGTTGGCAGCCTTCCCTCCCTTCTCTGCAGAGATGCTCTTCCATGTCTTTCTTATGCCTCACAGCCTGGATATCATTATACCCTGAAGTGGGGAGTTGGGGAAAGAGTGGAAATTGGGAGCAAGAAAAGTAAACAGCTTTTGCATGAACTGGGTTGACTTGACAAGTGACGGGGCAACCAAAATTCAGCAGCATGCAGGAAGATTAACTCCAGCATTCGGCCCTCTGGTAGTCTCCTTTCTGGGTAGATGTGATCTTCCTCTCCTAGCTCTGCAGCCAGACCTGCTGATTTTGCTGTTTATTAGGGAACATAGACAGATATGCAAACTCAGGTCTTCCCCACACTATCCTGCCAGCCATAGGGTCATGGAGGCAGAGAATCCAAGGGAAGCCTGAGAAAAAGGAGGAAAGGAAAGCAGAATTCTGGATAACAACTTCTAAGCCTTCTTCAGTGCCCACCTTCTGCTTGTTGCCTCCAGACTGGCCCCTAAGCCAGTCTGGCCCATCTCTCAGCCATGATGCCTGCAGACACATCTTTCTCACTCTTTTGTCTCACTGTTTCTTAATCTGTTCTTTTTTCTGTTTCTGCCTTGGGTCCCCTTCCTTCCTCTGAAGTAAAGAGAGAAAGAGAGGCTTAAGGGAAGGCCTAGCGTGGTATTGTAGCATGCATCAGTAGTCCCAGCTACTCTGGAGGCTGAGATGGGAGGATCACTTAAGCCCGGGAGTTTGAGTCCAGCCTGGGAAACATAGCAAGACCTTATCTCTAAGAAAAGAAGAGGAAGAAGAAGAAGGAGGAGGAGGAGGAGGAGGAAGAGGAGGAGGAAGAGGAAGAAGAAGAAGAAGAGGAAGAGGAGGAAGAAGAAGAAGAAGAAGAAGAAGAAGAAGAAGAAGAAGAAGAAGAAGAAGCAGAAGAAGAAGAGAGTAAGAACATAACTAAATAAAAATAAGGGAAGGCCTTCATGAATGAATAATAGGAAACCAGGACCTAGCTAGGGAAGAGACCTTGAGGCAGTGGAAAAGGGAGAAAGGCCTAAAAGAGCCAGGGAATCTTTGGTGCCAAAGCCAGAAGGCTTTCCTTCTTGTTGAGAAGCCTAGAGCTGTTTCTTCTCACTGGGGTTTTTATGGGAAGTTTAAGCATGCTGGAGCTGGGAAGGCTCAGCTGCACCCCTCCCTCCTCTTTCACCTGGCTGCTGGTTTAAACAGCACTGTCATGTTTGGAATTTCATGCCTCTTGAATCTGTGGACTGGTGTCTTTCATCTGCTTTGGAAAACTCTCAGCCATTATCTCTCCAAATACGTTCCTCTGCCCTATTTATTCTTCCCCCTCTTTCTGCAAAATACATATATTAGATCTCTGCATGCTGTATCTCTTATCTCCTCTATTCTCCCCTCTTTTTTTTTTAATCTCTATGCTGCATTCCAGGTAATTTCTCCTTATTATCTTCTACTTTGCTAACTCTCTGTTCCACTGCATCTAAGCTGTTTTTAAATTAATGAGTTGAGTTTTAATTGCTGTTACTATATCTTTTTTTTTTTTTTTTTTGAGACGGAGTCTTGCTCTGTACCCCAGGCTGGAGTGCAGTGGTGCAATCTCGGCTCACTGCCAGCTCTGCCCCCCGGGTTCACGCCATTCTCCTGCCTCATCCTCCTGAGTATCTGGGACTACAGGTGCCCGTCACCAAGCCCGGCTAATTTTTTTGTATTTTTAGTAGAGATGGGGTTTCACCATGTTAGCCAGGATGGTCTCAATCTCCTGACCTCGTGATCTGCCTGCCACGGCCTCCCAAAGTGCTGGGATTTGTTACTATATCTTTAGTCCATTTTGTCACCTTGCATAATTTCCTGTCCCTGCAAATATTTTCAAGCTTGTCTTTTGTTTATTTGACTGCAGTAAGCATGGTTGTATTATAGTCTATGTATGATCATTTTAATGTGTGAAGTCCTCATGACTTTTTTATTTTGTCTCTTGTTTCTTTGATTCTCACTCATGGAGCCTTATTTTCTTATAGGCTTGACTATCTTTAACAATGTTCTGGTAGCTGTGCTTGAACAAATATATTGGAATTATTTTCTTATGAAAGTGCCTTCCTTTACACCAGATTGTGTTTACATCTGCCAGGCATCAGGGACACAACCATCTAAACCCAGTTCCCAGCCTGAGGTTCCCTGGAGCACCTAGGCAATGTGAATGGGGCTAGCTTACTTTGGTTTACCCTTACCCTGATGGTGTAGCCCTTTGGGGGTCTTAGCATATTAAGGGGAGAATCTTCTATTAGAGTCTCCACAATGAGCAGGCACTGGGCTTGGATTTCCAACCCCCTTACTCTACCAGGCCATCAAAATGAAAGTTCAGATTTGCAAGAATTGACAGATGCTCTTTAAGGGAAAAGTGATTTCTATGCATCCTCTGGTTTTCTCTTCCATGTTGGCTTGTTGATTCCTTACTATTTTATTAACTCTTCAAGGTTTTTAAGATGTTGTTGATATTTTATCTAGCATTTTTCATTCTTTTTACTGGGATAATCGGTCCAAATAACTCAGCCTGCCATTGCCGAGCTTCTGAACTTGGTTGCAATCAGAGTACTAACTCCTAGAATATCTAAGCTCTGCAGTATCTTCTGCATGTGTACTGTTCTCTCATTTCCTTCACCCCTTCCTCCCCAGATGCCAAGGGTGAAAAAAGACAATGGCAATTGTCAACAAGGATGACCACCTCCCTCCTAGGGCAGCAAGAATGAGAATCGCTTGATAGCCACCCTGAGAGCTAGATTTAGGTGTGGACCAGTCAGGCTTTGGCTGAGGGGCCAATATACGTGGAACCCTAAAGCATCATCCTGAATTGGAATACCTTAGAAGAGTATCTTGCTGTCTAGAATGTTTTTTAGGGAATCACTATATTTGTTTTAAAGAAGGAATATTTTGATAAGGCACAGGTGCAGGCTGTGACCCCCCCAAAGTTAATTGCTTTCCACTAAGAGTGGGTCCTGCTTACAGCTTTTGTTTTGATGAATGGGCAGCAATTGCCCACCAGCACTGAATTGCTCAGATCCACAGAGAAGCATGGTCCTCTGTTCATCCCTCCTTTTTGTGGTGCCTAACCTCTTTAAATAAAGTGCTGAACAAATATTTATAGAAAATAAATTTTCTTTCTATAAGGATAGCAAGAAACTGGCAATGCTAGTTGCCTCTGGGGGGCAAAACTGGGTGGAATCTTGCTACGTATAGGAAACCACTTAGGAGAAAATACTGTGCAGATCATTGCAGTCCTGGTGGGAGTCAGGGATGGGCTCTAGGCATTGTCAGCATCCTGTCTGCACCTTGGCTCCCAACCACAGCCTGGGTAGGAGTGAAATCCACAGAAAGGCCAGAAAGCAGGTGAAGGGTTGTGTGCAGCATCTGGAAAATTTAGAGAATGTAAAGGAAGTGGGATTGCTGGGCCCACGCTGGGTCTCATCTCACTAAGAAAGGTTCTCATACAGAACCTTGAAAGGACCCCTGCAGAGCTCTCAGCAGAGCGGTATTAAGCAGCTGCCACCCACTTCCCACCTCATCCTTGGCAGCTCCCTTTTCCAAGTGGAATCTTAGCTTTACTCTTGCTCTTGCTTTCTCTCTCTCTCAGTCTCTCACCTCTCAGGCTTGCCCACATTTATTTTCTTGCTGTTTAGAAGGACAGAGGAAGAAAGGTTTAGAGAAGACATTGGGACGATTCCAGTTGTGTTTGGAACAGACCACCAGGGATCCTTGCCCAGAATTTTTAAAGGGATAGAGAAAGCGGAGGTTCGGCTGGGCGCAGTGGCTCAAGCCTGTAATCCCAGCACTTTGGGAGTCCGAGGCGGGTGGATCACGAAGTCAGGAGATCGAGACTATCCTGGCTAACATGGTGAAACCCCGTCTCTACTAAAAATACAAAAAACTAGCCGGGCGTGGTGGTGGGCACCTGTAGTCCCAGCTACTGGGGGCTGAGGCGGGAGAATGGCGTGAATCCGGGAGGCAGACCTTGCAGTGAGCCAAGATCACGCCACTGCACTCCAGCCTGGGAGACACAGCGAGACTCCGTCTCAAAAAAAAAAAGAAAAGAAAAGAAAGCGGGCCGGGCGCGGTGGCTCAAGCCTGTAATCCCAGCACTTTGGGAGGCCGAGATGGGTGGATCATGAGGTCAGGAGATCGAGACCATCCTGGCTAACACGGTGAAACCCCATCTCTACTAAAAAAAAAAAAAAAAAAATAGCCGGGCGAGGTGGCAGGCGCCTGTAGTCCCAGCTACTCGGGAGGCTGAGGCAGGAGAATGGCGTAAACCCGGGAGGTGGAGCTTGCAGTGAGCTGAGATCCGGCCACTGCACTCCAGCCTGGGCGACAGAGCGAGACTCCGTCTCAAAAAAAAAAAAAAAAAAAAAAGAAAGCGGAGGTTCCTGGGATGGGCCGGGGAAGGTCTGCCTAGAGCCCGTTGAAAGCTCTCCAGATGCCCTGGGGTGCTGGAGAACTCTGCTCCTCACCATTGCTCCTTCATAACCTCTTGCCAAGTTGCCTAAGCCTGTCGCAGGTTTCAGGGCACTCACTCACAGACATCTCATTTGATCTTCACAGCAGCCTCGTGAAGTGGACAGGCAGGCATTTTTACTCCCATTTTGTAGATGAGGCAACTGATCACTAAAAAGCAACAGAGTCAGCAACCCCACCCTCACCCAAGACTGCTCACCCCAACCCTTTCTCCAAATCAAGAGTGAGGCTGATGTTCGCACTCTTCAGCACCCTGGGTCTTGGGTCCTGCTCAGTTCTTTTGTGAAGATGGGGCAAGAATGTGGCTCATTCCACGTTGCATTCCCTGTCCCAACCCATGCCTGCAAAGAAAGAGAAGGAGTCCCCAGTGAGAAGAAATTCTAAAGCATCCCCGAGGGACCTCTGGAGAAGCTGTTTGATTTATTCCAGTCCCTACTGGTACTCTGTGCCACATTTATAAACGTCAGCACTGAAAATGAAGTTCCCACTGCCCTGGCAGCTGCCAGTTGCTGCTGTTGCTCACCAAGGGTTCAGATAAAGTGTCCCCACCCCTTGATTGATAGGCAGCTGAGAATAAAAGAAAAATAAAAGCCCCCTGGAGCATTGATGGAAGGGAGAAGGCAGCTTCTTAAAAAGAGAAAGGGTGTGATGCAGAAAGGGCTGGTACCAGTGGAAGGTGGGAGAGGGGGCATCTGTCTGTGTCTGTCAGCCTATAAAAAAAAGACCCCGTTGTTAAGGGCACGTGGAAAATAAATAACCTCCATGGGTGACAGAGTGAGACCCCGCCTCAAAAGAAAAAAAAGAAAAGGAAAGGGGAAAAGAAGAGAATAAATACTTCTGCTTATGCAGAGAGAAGAAAGGTGGTGAAATCCATTTTTTTTTTTTTTTTTTTTTTTTTTTTTTTTGAGACAGAGTCTCGCTTAGTCGCCCAGGCTGGAGTGCAGTGGCGCGATCTCGGCTCACTGCAAGCTCCGCCTCCCGGGTTCACGCCATTCTCCTGCCTCAGCCTCCTGAGTAGCTGGGACTACAGGCGCCCACCGCCTCGCCCGGCTAATTTTTTGCATTTTTAGTAGAGACGGGGTTTCACAGTGTTAGCCAGGATGGTCTCAATCTCCTGACCTTGTGATCTGCCCGCCTCGGCCTCCCAAAGTGCTGGGATTACAGGCGTGAGCCACCGCGCCCGGCCGGTGAAATCCATATTTCATTTCAGAGGCTCTGCCACCGGAAGAGGGAAGGAGGAAAGGAGCTTGGTGAGGAAGTCTTTGTGACCTCTGTGCTTCTACACTTCTGAGCAGGATCTGCTATCTTCTGGGGTCTGGGACAGGGATGAGGCTGGCAGAGACTTAGAACAAAGGAGGTTGGGCATGATGGCTCATGCCTGTAATCCTAGCACTTTGGAAGGCTGAGGTGGGCGGATCACTTGACGTCAGGACTTCGAAACCAGCCTGGCCAACATGGTGAAATCCTGTGTCTCCTAAAAATACACAAAAATTAGCCAGGCATGGGGGTGGGCACCTATAATCCCAGCTACTCAGGAGGCTGAGGCAGGAGAATTGCTTGAACCCAGGAGGTGCAGGTTTCAGCAAGCCAAGATCACACCATTGCATTCCAGCCTAGGCAACAGAGTGAGACTCCGTCTCAAAAAAAAAGAACAGGCCAAGTGCGGTGGCTCACACCTGTAATCCCAACACTTTACGGGGAGGCCAAGATGGGTGAATCACCTGAGGTCAGGAGTTCAATACCAGCCTGGCCAACATGGTGAAACCCTGTGTCTACTAAAAATACAAAAATTAGCCAGGCATGGTGGCAGGTGCCTGTAATCCCAGCTAGGCAGGAGGCTGATGCAGGAGAATCACTTGAATCCGGGAGGCTGTGGTTGAGACAGGAGAATTGCTTGAACCTGGGATGCAGAGGTTGCAGTGAGCCGAGATGGCACCATTGCACTCCAGCCTGGGTGACAAGAGCAAAACTACGTCTTAAAAAAAAGGTCCTAGAGGAGACTGGAAAAAAATGAAAGGTAAAAGGATCCCAGTGGGCCATGCAGATATAAAGTATTATCATCATGAACCGAACCAGTGGTTAAGACTGGGGAGACCCTGCTGGGAGCAGCTTGCAGCACTCCAGGTAGTCATGTGCACACTTCTCCAATAATGGCTTCCCTTGCAGCTCCCCTACATCTGCGATGCTCTTGGGTCTTTGAGAAGTGTTGATTGGGACCAACTCGTGCAGCCCTGGCTGAGCACCTGAGGGATGCAGTGGTTAACCAGGGGTGGCCTAAGTGGTTTCAAAGCAACAAGTCATTGAAAAGTTGTTTTTAACTTGATTATTGTACCTTTATTTTAAAACATACCAGACCACATATTTCCAAATGACTATGGTTCTCTTCAAAGTCACCCCCTTATGAAGTTGAGTAGTTAATCCAGTGGCACTCAATGTGTGGCCCAAGTCATCCTGGAGGCTGATGTGTGAAATACCTTTAGGCCAATTTATAACCCAGGCAATAAAATGTCTTGCTACTTTATAGGGGTTTCCTTGCTCTCCTTTAGCTTGATTTATCAGAGCTGTTTCCCTGTAACTTTTGGCCCTTACCAAATGCCAAATGCTCTGCCAAGCTGCTTTCTGGGAGAGGTTTGGAGGAGCCCTGGGAGGACAGGATTGTTCAGAGATGGGATGGAGGTATAATTATTAGCAAAAGAGAAATGAGAGAACCATTGTATTAATGGGAATCTGGTGGGTTTTCTCTGCTTTTCACTTTCCTTATGTGAAAATGTTTCTGGTTTTTTTTTTTTTTTTTTTTTTTGAGACAGAGTCTGGCTCTGCCGCCCAGGCTGGAGTGCAGTGGCCGGATCTCAGCTCACTGCAAGCTCCGCCTCCCGGGTTCACGCCATTCTCCTGCCTCAGCCTCCCGAGTAGTTGGGACTACAGGCGCCCGCCACCGTGCCCGGCTAGTTTTTTGTATTTTTTTTTAGCAGAGACGGGGTTTCACCGTGTTAGCCAGGATGGTCTCGATCTCCTGACCTCGTGATCCGCCCGTCTCGGCCTCCCAAAGTGCTGGGATTACAGGCTTGAGCCACCGCGCCCGGCCGAAAATGTTTCTGTTTTTAACAAGGATGAAATAAACAAAATGTGACATATTCATACAATGAAATATTATTTGGCTTTAAAAAAAAAAAAAAAAAGGTAACCCAGCTTAGGCAACACAGCAAAATCTCCTCTCTACAAAAAATGCAAAAAATTAGTTGGGTGTGGTAGCCTGTAGTCCCAGCTACTCGGGAGGCTGAGGTAGGAGAATCGCTTGAGCCCAGGAGATTGAGGCTGCAGTGAGCTGTGATCACACCGCCGCACTCCAGCCTGGGTGACAGAATGAGATCCTGTGTCAAAAAAAAAGAAAAAAAGAAAAGAAGAAGAAAGAAATGTCATTCTGACATATACTACAACATGGGTGAACCTGAAGGACATTATGTGAAGGGAAACAGGGCACACGTAAAAGGAGAAATGCTATGATTCTCCTTATATGAGGTACCTAAAATAGACATAGACAAATTCATAGACAAAAAGGAGACTATTGGTTACCAAGGGATGGCAAAGGGGAGTCAGTGTATAATGGGGAGAGAGTTTCATTTTGGGAAGATGAAAAAGTTCTGGAGATGGATGGCAGTGATGGCTGTGTGAATGTGCTCAATGCCACTGAACTGTACCCTTAAAACGGTTAAATTGCAAATTGTAAATGTTATGTATATTATACACACTAAAAAAAAAGTCTAGGTAACAAAATAAAATCTATTCAAAAGGTAAAGATTTGGCTGGGGATGATGGCTCATGCCTGCAATCCCAGCACTTTGGGAGGCCATGGCCCAGGAGTTCAAGACCAGCCTCGGCAACACGGTGAAATCCTGTCTCTACAAAAAAAAAAAATAGAAAAATTAGTTGTGTGTGTTGGTGCACACCTGTAGCTACTTGGGAAGCTGAGGCAGGAAGATCACTTGAGCCAGGGTGGTCAAGGCTGCAGTGAGCCAAGATCCCACCACTGTACTCCAGCCTGGGCAACAGAATGACAGACCCTATTTCAAAACAAAAGGGGGATAAATATTTTATATCACAGATGTTATTCATAAAAATTTGCTATAGGACAGAGTGGGCCAAAGTCCAAAGAAAAAGACCGAAAATATTCCTTCCTCAGGAACAAAAATCAGCTGGGATCAGCTGGGTTAAATACAGGTGTCTGTCACTCCTGCTCTACAATAGCTCCAGGAAGGGACCCCTCCTTCAGTTCTTCTCCCATGGTATCATGAACCTATCTGTGACCTGGAACATTCCACAGCACAGCCTGGGTTTCCCTGACCCGGGGCCGGCAGGGGCTGGCCCACTCCCCTGGCAGTGTGAACAAGGCTCCCACAAGTAGTGGTTCTGCTGGCCAGGAGGCTGCTGAGGTGGCTTTTTAATCCTCCAGCCGTGCCGTCCTAGTGATTGCTTTTATTAGGAAATGTAATGAAAAAGACTATATGAAGCCCCTGCCAGAAAAAAAAAAAATCTAATAAGATTTTGCACCAAGTGTGGCGAGAAAAGAAAGGGGGGAAAAAGCACATTAGGAGTCAGATAATGAGATAAATGAAAGACCGCGGGGAAGATCATTTTTGCAGACTTGCTGGATGGTTGTAAAATTTTTAATTTGCTCAATTTTCTTTTTCGTTGTCTCTGACTCTCCTCATCTCTGTCTTTTACTGTCTTTCTGACGGTTGAACCCTTTCTCTCTTTGACTCTCCCCTTTTCCTTGATTTTTCTGCCTCTGTTTCAGCTCTTGCCTTGGAAATGTGTGTGTGTGTGTGTGTGTGTGTGTGTGTGTGTGTGTGTGTATCCTTTCCCCATGGGCCAAATCCTGCCTCATGACTTGGGTAGAAGGCTGAAATCTGGACAGCGAGGACCCACCTAGTTAAGGGAAAAAGAGGACAAAGAACTGCCTCCCCCAGCCTTTGCCTTCTAGGGAGCGGCTATGATTCAGCTAAAGAAAGAGAAAGAGGAAGAAATCAAGGGAAGGAGGGGGAGAAATGGACTATGGAGGACAGGAGATCAAAGACCAGGGAAGTAAGGAGGAAGAGAAAGCCCCCGCTGCTCCCGCAAATCAATTCCCGGCAATGCACGCCTCTTTGTCTGTGCTCTGAGCTCCTGAGCAGAATGCCACTTCTGTGGGATGCCAGGCCTGAACAGAAGGGCTCTGGGGCACTGGGCAGGCATGCAGGCCAGGCTACTGGGACCCCAGGCCTGCCTTGCCCTGAAGAGAGAGGTCTCCCTTCCCCAGGACCACCCTCTCACCAACCACACTTGAAGTCCTCCCCAAAATCTAGTTTCACCGCCTGCTTTGGCAGACTCCTTCCTTCTGTTCCGAACTTGGGAATTCTGAGGTGCCTCTTGGCTGCTGCACATAAGGCCCAGTTCACAGCTGCAGCTTGGGGGACTAAGGGTGGACACAATGAGCAGCTTCCCCACAGGGGATCGGCAGAGGAAGGAGGCTGGGAAACTGAAGTACAGGAATGAGTGGCTTAGGATGGAGACGCACTGCTAGTTATTAGGAGCATCTCTCTCTCTCCTCGGTCCCTTGTTCCTTCCCCAGTGGGGACTATCTGCTCTGTTTCCCTCCCAGAGATGTCATGTCTCTTGGTGCTTTCCCACATGCGGAAGTGTGCGGCTGGTTACCAAGGGAATGGACGCCTTCTGTACTGGCCATTACAGGAGATAAAAGAGCCACCCAAATCAGCAAAGTCCATGGGAATGAGAGGACCTATTAGAAATCACGCACTCTGTACCCTTTGATTAACAGTTCCCCTTTCCCTATCCAACCCCTCCCTGGGCCTGTGGTAACCATCATTCTTTTTTTTTTTTTTTTTTTTTGAGTTTTGCTCTTGTTGCCCAGGCTGGAGTACAGTGGTGCGATCTTGGCTCACTGCAACCTCAGCCTTCTGAGTTCAAGCAATTCTCCCGTCTCAGTCTCCTGAATAGCTGGGATTACAGGCGCCCGCCACCATACCCGGCTAATTTTTTGTATTTTTTAGTAGAGATGGGGTTTCTCCATGTTGGTCAGGCTGGTCTCAAACTCCTGACTTCAGGTGATCCACCTGCCTCAGCCTCCCAGAGTGCTGAGATTACAGGCTTGAGCCACCATGCCCAGCTACCATTATTCCACTCTCTACTTCCATGACTTTAACTTTTTTGGATTTCACATTTAAGTGAGATCATGTGATGGATTTGTTAATTAGCCTGACTTAATCATTCTACATTGTAAACATATACTGAAACATCAGGCCGGGCGCAGTGGCTCATGTCTGTAATCCCAACACTTTGGGAGGCTGAGAAGAGAGGATCACTTGAGGCCAGGAGTTTGAGACCAGTCTGAGCAACAAAGCAAGACCCCCCATCTCTACCAAAAATAAAACAAAATAAAATTAGCCAGGCATGGTGCTGCACGCCTGTGGTCCCAGCTACTCAAGAGGCTGAGGCGGGAGGACTGCTAGGAGTTCGAGACTGCTGGGAACTATAATCGCACCACTGCACTCCAGCCTGGGTGATGGTGGGACCCTGTCTCTAAAATAAAAATAAAACAAAAGCATCACAATGTGCCCCATAAATATATATACAATTATTATTTGTCAATTAAAAATAAAATTTTAATCTAGGCATGGTGGCACATGCCTGTAGTCCCAACTCCTCAGGGGCTGAGGAAGGAAGATCACTTGATCCCAGGAGTTCGAATCTAGCCTAAGCAATGCAGCAAGACCGCATCTCTTAAAAAGCAAACAAACCAACCAATAATTTTTTTAATTTAGAAAAAAGAAGAACTCACGCAAAAGACCTGGTGAAATATGCATCAACGGTACTCTGGGGGGATCTCAGGGAAGCTTCTAGGAATGAGGGTTATGTGGTAGGGTCTGACGGTGGGGCCCCAAACCAGGCTGGATAGGGGAGGAAGAGGGCTAGGAAATAATGTGAATTGAAACAGAGATGATCGTCCCAATAGGGGAGATGAAATAGGTTCAAGGCCAGCTGGGAGGAGTGGCTGCTCCCAGACTGTGGAATAGAATAGGCTGGGAATAAGAGCTTATACACACGTAGACCAGCTCATTGAAGTGGGAAAAATACAAACGAGCTAATACACACAGTGTGTCCCATGCTCCAGGAACTGCTCTGAGAACCGGAGGATATTTACTTATTTAATCTCACCACAATCCTATGGAGTCGGTACTATTGTTAACACCTCCGTTTTACACACGAGGACAGTGAGGCTTGGTGAGAGGATTCAGAACACACCCCCCTTCCTCCAGAGTCTGCTCGTAACCACCCTACTCCAGAATAGGAGCCTAGGTAGGCAAAGTCATGGAGACTCGGGGAGGGGGAGAATGGCACTGCACTTAAGAATGTGAACTTCTGGACCAGGTAGCCTGACTCTTACCTTCAGCGTGACCTTGGATAGGATCCTTAACACTAAGGTCGGCCTGCAGAGAGACACAGAGTGACTGGAAGCATGTTGGTAAAAACACAGGCACAGTGCTGTTCCTGAGCTCAGTTAGGGGCAGTTTTTAACACCATTACCCTCTGCTTCCCATGAGATGAAGGAAGCATCTTTGGTGCTTGGCAACTGGCAAGGCTCAATTTCCCACCTCTGATTTCCCACCAGAAACACAGGAGACGAACCCTCCGAGGGACTGATTTCTTAGGGGCATACAGTCCTGCAGACAGGTCCCAGCACACATAGCATAGCCCCTCTCCCCAGAGTCAACCACCCCTTGCTGTGTCCTGATGACCCCCAGTGTTCCCAGGCCCTGGGAACACCACCCAGTCCTGTGACTCACTGCATTGTTCCAGGGAGTGTGTGTCACCCTTCCCTTTCTTGTCTCCTTCCCTCCCCCAGCCCCTGCTTTTCTCTTTATGTAGAAGGCACAAATTAGGCAGAAAGGAAAATGTTGACAGTTCCCAGCCCTCCCTTGCTGGGGATAAAGAGAAATACGTTAACGGTTGAAGCTTTAGGCGGATCAAACACAGTTTGTGAGATGCTTCAAATGTATTATTCATCTCACCAATGAGATGCAATCTTGGGCTTTCTCTTTTCGCCCCATCAAGAGGAAACCTCAGCTACTGTGAAGATGCTGGGCTCCAGAGGGGAGGGGGTGCTTTCAGAATACCATCTTTTCAATTAAATCAGCAAGTCCATCTTGTGTCTGCCCCATTTCTTCTGAAGTTTTCCAAATGAAATGGGGTCAACTTGCCAGAGAATCTAAGAGTACAAAGGCTGTGGGTGACACCCACAAGTATTGGGCAGTGACAAGCACCTGGAAGCAAAGAGGAGACCTGGAATCAAATCTGAGACACTTAGAAAAGACAGGAGTTGGAGCCAGTCCTAGAAGGTCCTCCATGTCCACATGATCTTGAGGCCATGTAACTCTCATGAGCTAGAAGAACTCCAAGAGGAACCATCTCGGCTGTGTTTTTAGCTCTGCGGTGCCACTGCAGAAGGTGGCACTTAGGTCCCTGGTGGGGATCCAGGTCCAGCCTTGGGTTATTGCTGTACAACTTTTGGCCTTGTGATTTGGACTGGTGGAGGACCCTGCCCCACCTGCCTGGGGGTTCTACACCCATTCCTTGCTCCTCCTACTTTTCCCTTTGGCCACTGAGGTCCCTCTGGGCTGCTGCCAGCATTCTAGGGTTCTTCACCCCGAGAAGAAGCTGTCCCAGCCTACCATGAGTTTGCCTCACTATCTCACAGACCTTACATGTGTGCTGTGTTGAACAAATCTGATGTGCGAGTAGGGGGCAGGTTCTGCTGATGGAACAGGAGATTGGGACAGCCCAGAGGGAAGGAAATTTGACGTGATGGATCAAAAAGCCGTAAAGTATACACCACCTTTGACCCAGCAGTTCCATTTCTTTTTTTTTTTTTTTTTTTTGAGACGGAGTCTCACTCTGTCGCCCAGGCTGGAGTGCAGTGGCCGGATCTCAGCTCACTGCAAGCTCCGCCCCCCGGGTTTACGCCATTCTCCTGCCTCAGCCTCCCGAGTAGCTGGGACTACAGGCGCCCGCCACCTCGCCCGGCTAGTTTTTTGTATTTTTAGTAGAGACGGGGTTTCACCGTGTTAGCCAGGATGTTCTCGATCTCCTGACCTCCTGATCCGCCCGACTCGGCCTCCCAAAGTGCTAGGATTACAGACTTAAGCCACCGCGCCCGTCCAGTTCCATTTCTTAAAGCACCCCGAAGGAAAACTAGATAAGTGTGCACAGATATATTGGGTTTGCCATTACTTTCAATGGCAAGAACAGCAATTACTTTTGCTCCAACCTACAAAAAGATACAAAAACGTCCATCTCAGCTTTATCTATAATAGCAAGACTTGCAAACATCTTAAAACCACAATAATAAAGGATTGATTAAATAGCAGCCTCTGATCTAGTCATTTAAAATCAGATTCCAGAGGAATAACAGGAAGTACTATATCAATATATTTTCATTCTAAAAAATTTCCCTTCAATCCTTACTCAACCTCATTATTCTTCCCCAAGGTACTCATTGTTATCAGTTTAGTTTGTATCCTCTCTGATCTGTATTTTTGAAGAATCACATTTAATGTAAACAAGTAATAAAACCAGGTTATGCAAGTTTGTGACTACAGATGCATGCATCTATGCAAAGAGAAACGGCTGGCTGAAATGTGAACACCAAAAATGTGAACAATACTCAATGTTCAACTCCAAATAGTGGATTACATATGATTTTTTACTTTCTTCTGCAGGAATTACTGTATTTTCTACATGAACAGAAAAGAGATACAATGCTATTTTTGAATACAGTGAAACAGAAGCAATTGCTGGCACTGGCTGCCTCTGAGCAGTGGGAGAGCCCGTTCACCGTATACTCTTTTACGCCTTTTGAATTTTGCACCTTGGGCACGTATCACCTATTCCAAAAGTGAATTAAATTTTTAAAAATTTAATATGGCAATAAAATGAAATGAGGGGGGTGGTGAAGACCTCCAAAGGACAGCAAGCCCTGATATTCTGAGAATCTGTAAAATTCCTCAAGCTGGGCCGGGCGCGGTGGCTCAAGCCTGTAATCCCAGCACTTTGGGAGGCCGAGACGGGTGGATCACGAGGTCAGGAGATCGAGACCATCCTGGCGAAAATGGTGAAACCCCGTCTCTACTAAAAAATACAAAAAAACTAGCCGGGCGAGGTGGCGGCGCCTGTAGTCCCAGCTACTCGGGAGGCTGAGGCAGGAGAATGGCGTGAACCCGGGAGGCGGAGCTTGCAGTGAGCTGAGATCCGGCCACTGCACTCCAGCCCGGGAGACAGAGCGAGACTCCGTCTCAAAAAAACAAACAAACAAACAAAAATTCCTCAAGCTGTACGCTTTCTGAATCAGCTCAGGATTCACTCCAATAGTGCTGGTCTCTTTCTGTCTCACCAGACGAGGAATTAGGGCCTGTAACCTGGACGCAGTGAGGTAGGGTCTAACATAAACCAGGCTGCCAGGCAGAAATAGCTTTATAATAATATACAGTACAGCAGCAATAATGGCTCCATTGAACCCGTTTTCATACTTTTTCAAAGAACTTTTCATCTCCCTTTGGTTCTCCACATTTTTCTTGAGGCTACCCACTGCTGTCAGGTTCCCGGGGAGGAAAGGATGGTACCCAAGACCTTGTCTAAAGGGTCATTGTTTGAAGTCTGCAGCAAGACCCACATTTCCCGAGGCTGGGTGTTGGTCTCAAACAACAATTCTCTCTCCTTCCCAGGGCCCATTTTACCCGTCAACACCCAGCTTCTCTCGTCTGTCTCTGAGCCTCAGGTTCCTCACTTGTAAAATGAGGGTAATCAGCCTGGTTGTGAGATGTGGTTGCCAGTCAACAGACTGGCAAGGGTGCCACCCGCTAGAACAGAAGGTCCTCAGGGCTGCAGTGGCTTGCAAGCGTCCACCCTGGGGGAAGAATCTAGACAGCGAGTCTGAAGCCTGGTATAGCCGTTATTTATCAGCTGATGACAAATATTTTCAATCCACCATGTTGTGAGAATTAAATAAGACACATGTGTTGTCTTTGAGGATGCAGGCCGTCCACCCAGCCTAGAAAACACTGCATGAGGGATGAATTCTCTCCAGCCCCACCAATCCCATCTTCCTATGCCTCTACTACTCGGACATCTCCTTGTATTGTCACTGTGTAACTTGCTTCATGAACAGTGTCCCCAGACTAATATCCTTGACAACACAATTTGGGTCCTAACCATGTTAATACGTCTCGTAGTAGATTCCCAGACACTGTTTGCTGAATGAATAAGTAGATGCTATTTATAAGGCCATGATCCTCGTAAATTCTCACTAGGTTGCTTCTTGTTCCTGCCTCTGAAGCTGCTGAAGACCTGTGCTCCCTGTCTGAACTCACTCTAAACTGGACCCAGAGGAGGTGGGAGCAGAGAAATTCAGGGGGCAGCACAGTGTGGTGAAAAGTAGACTGGGGGTCTTTCTGAAGCGGTGGCCAGAGAAAGACAAGGACACGAGTATCGGATCGCTGTGCCTTTCTTGGACATCCAGCAAAGGTTCAGCCTTAACATAGGTCAATGGTGGACAATCCAGAGTGCTGAACAGCCCTACAAGATTGTTGCTCGATGCCGTGCTTTTGAAAAAGAATGGATAGAATGTGCCCATGGAATCAGCGTTATCCAGGCAGAGAAAGAGTGCAAGATAGAATATGATGATTTCGTAGAGTGTTTGCTTCGGCAGAAAATGATGGGTACCATCAGGAAACAGCAGGATATGCTGATAAAGGAAGGTAAGGACACCCCTCCGTCTCACCACATTGGCAAGGAAGAGCCTCGGCCCTGAGCAGAGCAGCTGCTGATGTCTGGAGGTTGATTTTCCTGTTCTCTGTTCTCCACTATAAAGGTTGTTTATGGAAAACCTCCTTGTCAAAGTGTATAAAAATAAAGGATTGCTCCATCCTAAAAAAAAAAAAAAAGAAAGAAAGAAAGAAAAAGAAAGAAAAGAAAAGTAGACTGGGGCTGTGGTCCTGGCCATCAGAGACTTAACCTGTCTGGGCTCAGTTTCTACATCTATATGTGATCATTAGAGTAGATTGGGTTTGAAAACTTGAATGCCCACGGAGGCCAGGAAAATAATGTAGAGAAGCAACAAAGGGGGAAGGTGGCACCCTCCCTTTGTTGGAGAGCAGGCATGCTCCTTGCACAGCACTGCCCTTCAGTGCCAGCTGATCATCGCCAATTGACGCAAGACTGTGGGTCAAGTCTTGTGGCAAGATTGTCTGATCTTTCAAAGGAAGTGGATTTTTATGTGAAGTCTCTTGAGTAGGTCAAACTCAAGTCCATAGGCCATTTACAGCCTGGAGGCCACTGGTTTGTGCTCTGAGCACCAGCGGACCACCTGGCTTCATTCCAGCTCTTCAATTCTGTGTGTTCAGGAGAGGGGAACATTCTTGGAAATAACTGTTTAAAGGAAAGACCCAAAGTCTGGACCTCATTCTGGCTGCTGGGCCTCTGGTAACTGCCAGCCTGACCCCTAAACTGCAGGTTTATGCAAGGCATATCCCCTGTCTGCCAGCTCCCCGCGGCCCCGCTGACACACACACACATCAGGGGGCAGAAATGGGGGATGAGGAGGAGACAATGATCCTTTGTCCTGGGGTGGGCCAGGGTGCAGCCCCTCCTGTTCTGCCCCTCGGAGTGTCAGCCTTGCCTATAGAGCTAGGCCTAGGGGCAAACCCCCCACCCTTAGACTGCCCCGCACAGGGGTGCCTATTGGTGATATAGTCTCACCTAATAAATTCCTGTCAGAAAGTTATCAGGGCCTGGGAAATAAATAATGATATTTAACATTTTGTAATAACAACAATTAACCAGTAAATAATGTCCTTTAAACTGCAAACGCTAGAGTAAATTAATTCTTCTAATGAGCTGTCAGGCACGGAAGAAAAAAGTCCCCGTGTTCTTTGTTGCCAGGCGGCTGCCGTGTGAGCAGCCCAGGAAGCTCACCTCGGGCCCTGGGAGCTCATTACAGGGAAGCACGAGGCGCGGGGTTCTGGAGGAATCAGCCCGGCCTCGCCTGCACCCACGTGGGCACTCAGCCGCCGCCCGCACCCGGAGCCCCACGGTCCCGCCCGCATTGCGCACCGCGCGCCCCTCCAGGTGCCGATCGCAAATGGGCAGCACGGAGGGCATTTCAGTTAGAGACCTCCCCCCTCCCTTCTGGTCGCCTGGGCGGCGCTCAGCCTTGAGGTAGTGGGAGACAGGAGCTGGGAACGGAGGAGGAGGAGGGGGAGAAGCCCTGCGCGTCCCTAGTCCTTGCTGCGTGACCTTGGAGAGGTTTCTTGCCCTCTCTGGGCGAGGAGGTTGTAAATGGAAATGTGAAGCTAATCAAACCAGATGTGATTACTTCTGAGCTCCTGAGAAGTCCGTGACCATAAAAAGACACCTAAGAGTGAGGCAGCTCTTTATGTACTGATTCGGAGTAATCTCCAAGATATATTGTCAGGTGACAAAAGCGAGGCACAGAAGAGCTTGCAGGGGATGTTATGTCTTGTGTATTAAAAATAGGACTCAAGAAAGAGAATATGTGTCCGTGTTTGCTTGTATATGTCTAGACAGGAAGCAGGTAACTTTGCTTGCCTCTGGGGAGGGGAACCTGGAGATGGGGGCTGGAGGGAGAGTTCAGTGAACAACCTTTTATACCCTTATTATTTGAACCATGTACAGGTATTACCTATTCAAAATATAAACGTTACGAAAAACAAAGCCATACACATCAGGGGTCAGCTTGTCTCTCAGTAGCTTTCAGGAAGTGGAAGCCACAGGGACCCAGCTGAACTGAAGCCCCATCTGAAATCCCTCCAGAGAGAAAGCGCGCACTGCCTCTCTAATAACCTATTCTAGAGACCAGCTAATGAGTCAGGAAGTCCTTCCCAGTAGCTAATCCTATTCCCTCCTGCTATAATTTTAGTTTATCTCTTCATGTTCTGTGTTTGGTGGGTGAAAGGGCTGATAGATAATTCTCTGCAGAGAGCTGGGGGTAGAGGACAACCACTATATGGACAGGAGAGAGTGAAGGGCAGCCCCAGCCCTCTGGAGTCCACAGGCCTGGGTTTGAATTCACTTCTGTCACTTGCTCACTGTATGGTGTTGTATGTCACTCTCCCCACTGCGCTTCCGCTTCCTGTGGTCCCCGCCTCCCTCGGGGAGGATATTAAGTGCTGAGCCTGGTGAACAGGCATCTCCTTCCCATGGAAGCCTGCAAGTCCATTGCTGCCCAAGACGGATGGAGACCCCCTGCACAATCCTGGGTCATCTGCCCACCCCTCCCCAGATCTATGCCTCTCCCAGCTGTGATGCCCAACCCCACCTCCCACCTGGAGCAGCCAGATACAGCCTCCCTATGGCCAGAAGCAGCTTTGCCTATTTGGCACCTAAATTGTCATGCCCTGAATCCAGAACAGGTTCAAGGTAGCTGGTGGCTGAGAGATAGTGTTGGAGCCAGAAATCACCAGATGTGATCACTTCTGAGCTCCTGAGAAGCCCGTGACCTGAGATACCTAAGAGTGAGGCAGCCCTTTACACAGTGGCCCAGAGCTTGAGGAAAGCACTTGAGCGGCTGCTATGGGGCCCCGGGTGAGAGAGGGGTTCAAGCCAGGAGAACTCCCAGCCCCCTATCACCATCTGACCAACTCCCCCTTTATCTATTTTGTATCCTTGCCATCCTCATAAAGTGTCTTTTGATTAAAGAGTTTCTTAGCTGGCCAGGCGCAGTGGCTCATGCCTGTAATCCCACCACTTTGGGAGGCCGAGGCAGGCGGATCATGAAGTCAGGAGTTCAAGACCAGCCTGGCCAGCATGGTGAAACCCCATCTCTACTAAAAATACAAAAATGAGCTGGGCGTGGTGGCGCATGCCTGTAGTCCCAGCTACTCAGGAGGCTAAGGCAGGAGAATCGCTTGACCCTGGGAGGTGGAGGTTGCAGTGAGATCGCCCACTAAACTCCAACCTGGGTGACAGGCGAGACTCTGTCTCAAAAAAAAAAAAAGAGTTTCTTGGCTAAAACATATTTGAAATGCCCTGACCTCCGCCATTCAGAACTGGGCACCCAAGGCATGGGGTTTCAGAAAGAGCAGGGACAAGAGGGGGAAAGAACCCAACGCCTATTGAGGACCCACTTTATACCAGGCACTTCCCATGCAATTTTCCCTCTTAATCCTCAAACCTGTGGTTTGAGTAATATTATCCCCACTGTATGGACAGGATGAGGGAAGTTCCAAGGGGTTAAGAGATTTGCCCAGGTGTATTCAACAAATAAGTTGTAGTTGGGCTAGAATTTGGACCCAGATCTGCTGACTTCAAAGCCACATCTCCTAACACACTGCTGCCTGTCCCAGCCCCTCACCTCACCATCTAGACCTATTAATGGGATGGGGTGGAAGTGGGGTGGTACAGAGCTGGGGTGTGGGAAGGAGGCCAGCTCAGCCTCTTGACCCTCCCATTCCTCAACATCCTCTACTTAGTACCTGAAGCATTGAGATGAAAGTTCAAGGAACAATTGCTGATTGTAAGAATTCATGAGAAAGGCTCCCCTTCCCTGGGAGCTTGGAGGAAATGCGCTGGCTTGTCCTCTCAGAATCTGCTTCCTCCTCTCTCAAGTAGGAATTACTTAACCAGGCAATATCTAGACAGGGGGAGAGTATGGGCACCTCTGATGTCATCTTTAGGAGAGTGTGGTGGCTGAAGCTTAGGCACAGAAGTCTAATACACATGGGTTCAAATCCAGGCTCTACCACTTAGAAACTGTGTGACTCAGGACAAGTTACTTAACCTCTCTGAGCTTTGTTTTCCTTCCCTGCAAAATGTGGATCATCGCTACTGATCTCTTTGGGCTGTCACAAAGGTTAGGAAGATGATGTGTATAAACTACTTAGCATGGTGCCTGGGCATAAAGTAGGCACCCAATACATGACTGCATCTGTCCTGATGAGTTTTTTGTTGCCCTACCAGACAAACTCAATCTCCCAGACCAAGAAGGGCAGTTGTCCTGGTGCCTGAGATAGGCAGCCTACCTATCTCAGCTGCTTGATTTGGGAGGCAGCCCAGAAAGGCCTCCAGGCTTGGTTTTTTGCAAAGGGCAGCGGAAAATCGAAGCTGAAGCCAGCAAAACAAGGATCCCAGCAGTGGATTTGAGTCAGCTCCTTCTGGGTCTGGGGGTTCAAGAGTCTTCCTCAAAGTAACACAGCTTCCTGGTTACCCTGTCCTCCATGTAGCTGCCCCCCTGGCCTGAGTCCTCTGAGGGCCCTGGGCACCTGTGTGCACAGAGCATCAACTGGGAAAGAGGGGTGCTCCAGTGAGCAGAGGAAGCTGGGTCTCAGCCACGCGGAAATTAAAATCAGCTTGCCCAGCACTGAGTTACCACGTCGCCTGAAATCAGATTGATTTCTTGGGCTTGTTGTGACGGCAGTGTTGCAATTGATTCGTCTGGATGGCGGGGAGTTTATCTATTCAGAGCTGTCTGTCATTGATCTGAATAAGCTGCTAAAATAGCCCAAATACCTGGCGAGGGCGAGGTCGTCACCAACCTCAGCTCAATATTAATTATAATAATGAACAGGCATAAAGAGGGTTGGTTCATTGCCCGCCCAGCAGGGCTGGCCTCTATGAGGTTTGGTGTTTAATATTCATTTCAAGTCAACAATGTGCAAAGAGCAAGTGGACTCTCCTAAGCTGAGAGAAGTTTGCAGGGGCAATGATGCTGATCTGTGCTTCCATGGGACTAAGAAGGAGCCAGTGCTGCTGAAACAGAAAAGGTTTAGGTTAGACCTCAAGAAGAACTTCCTAATGACCAACAGTGGATGGACATAGAATATCTAATTCACTTATTAGCCTGGACAAGTTACTTCTCCTTGACTCAGCTTCCTCCTCTGCCTGGCCACCATGGTGAAACCCCATCTCTACAAAAAGTACAAATATCAGCTAGGGGTGGTGGTGCATGCCTATAGTCCCAGCTACTTGGGAAGGTGAGGTGAGAGGATCACCTGAGCTTGGGGAGGTTGAGGCTACAGTGAGCCATGATTGTGCCACTATACTCCAGCCTGGGTAACAGAGTGAGACCCTGTCTCAAAAAATAATGATAATAGTAATACTTACTTCTTGGAGTTGCTGCTACTGCTGCTTCTGGCCAAATAGCAAGACAAGGAAAAACAAAACAACAAAACTGGCAGGCTTTTCTGGGTTGTCGGTTCAGGGAGCAACAAAGGGATCTTCGGGTGACAAATCACCCTTCTCAGCCTTGGTACAGAGCGAGAATTCCATCAATGGGGCTTTTATAATAATTATTGATTCTGTGAATATTTATTGAGCCCCTGCTACATGCCTGAACCTGAAGAAAAACTACTGAACAAGCCACGATCCCCAGCCTTTAAGGAGATGAATTCTGGGGTTACTATGGGAGCGAGAGCACCCCCCTCACCAGAGGCTCTCAGGAATAAGGGTGAGCCCTATCTCTGGGAGATAGCATAGAAAGTGCTCCTGGAGGCAGGTAGCCGGATGTGAAGACCTCATGCGGTAGCCGCATGGGGCTGTTTGAGGCAGAAGACCCTACTAAATATCAGCCAAGAAGAGCCCCTCCAGATATAGTTCTTTCAGAAAGGGAGGATCCTTCCCTCGATGGGTCTTGCAAAAATGTGGTCAGACTTGGGGTTCAAGTCTGCAAGAAGCCAACAGTGACCAATTGACTCCCCTGCCCTTAAAGACACCAACTGAAACTGCAGCAAGAGACATGGAGGTTAAATGGAGACCATGATGAAGAGATTCCCCTGTCTGTCTGGAAGCCTGGTCGGCTGCCTTCCTTGTGACATTCCTTCCTCTGTTCCTACAAAGCTCTCCTCTCTTCTCCACCTCGGCTGCTAGTGGAGACCCCCATGATCAGCCTTAAGAGAAACATCAGAAGAAAGTTAATAGCGAAACGCTCTGGCGGATCTAATTGATTTTTTTCCTATTGGTTCCCTAATATAGGCAACACTGTTCCTGCCGCTTTTCTGGGCTGGAGATTATGTCATAAATAAAGAGATTTGCTCCCTATTTCCATGTGCTTATCTTTAATAAGTTAAGAACTCAACAAGCTTTAGGAGGACTTGAAATAAGCAAGAGATCCGGCGGTGGCTTCGGTGTGGCGGTGGCTTTATTTCAGAAAAGGGGGAGGCAGATTGCTGAGGCGGGTGGAAGAGAATTTCCATTCTTTGAGCTGCACTGGGCCTGGGCTCAGCTGGGAGAAGATAGGGGCAAGTGGGAGAGCTGGGGGAGGAAATTCGTGGTGGCAGATATGGCAAAATGGATGGACCCAACCCACGGGGCTGCGGGTAATGTGGGAGTTAAGAACACAGGTTCCGGCCGGGCGCGGTGGTTCACGCCTGTAATCCCAGCACTTTGGGAGGCCTAGGCGGGTGGATCACGAAGCTAGGAGATTGAGACCATCCTGACTAACACGGTGAAACCCCGTCTCTACTAAAAATACAAAAACTTAGCCGGGCGTGGTGGCCGGTGCCTGTAGTCCCAGCTACTCAGAGGCTGAGGCAGGAGAATGGCCTGAACCCGGGAGGCGGAGCTTGCAGTGAGCCGAGATCGCGCCACTGCGCCACTGCACTCCAGCCTGGGCCACAGAGCGAGATTCTGTCTTTAAAAAAAAAAAAAAAAAGGAACATAGGTTCTAGAGCCAGGTAGCCTCGGTTCAAATCCCAGCTCCGTCATTGTTTACTAGCTGTGTGACTTTGGGCAAGTTACTTAGCCTGTTTCTGCATTTTAAAAAGGGATAATATCTAGCTCATAGGTTGTTGTGAGGATCAAAATGTAAAATGCTTAGAACAGAGCCTGGCACAGAATATGCACAGAATATATGTTAGCCAGTATATTATTAAGGCATCCTCTAACTCAGTTCACCTTAACTGTTGCTGAACCTGTGCCATGTGTCAGGCCCTGGTCTGGGCTTCATAGATGAGGGAGACACAGCTCACTCTGACTTCAAGGAGCACCCAGCTCCTGTGACTGGTATGAGCTGGGTGTCCACCTAGGGGGAATCCAGAAAGTGAGCGGTCACCCCCTTCGGGGAGAGACTGCCGTCCTATGGCCCTCTCTTGAGGTTCATCCACTCTCCAGTTCTGGACACCCCACAGATTAACTCACATTTCCTGAAAACTGATGGTGAAGAGAAACTGTGCAGCGCGTGCAGAAACAGCCTCACTCAAGTTTAAGTATTGTGCAACTCGTGTGCGCCAAGCTCTGCTATTTATTTGCAGGCTCTCATTTAGTCCTAATCAACCCTACGAAGACAACAATATTGCTATCTCCCATTTTACAGTTAGGAAACCAAGGAACAGAAAAGTGATTTGCTCAAAGACTTACAGCTAGCGAGTAGCAGAGTGAGGATTTGAATCCAGGTCCATTGACTTCCCCTGCTCTAAACATTGCCCTCTAGCCCTCATCCTGCACTTACAGTGCACTTACAATCGCAGACATTAATAAGGCACATATAATATGCAAGACCCTAGTCTTAAGGGCTGAGGGGATAGAAAAAGAAACAGAAACAAGTACAAGTAGATAGAAACAAGCATCTACTATGTGCCAAGCTCTCCAACAGGTTATCTCACTGAATACTTTTCTGAAAGGCAAGCAGCATCATTTTCCTTTCATAGGTAAAGAAATGGAGATTCCGAAACTTGCCCAAGGCAAACATTAGGCTGGGATGATTTGAACTCAGGCCTGCCTCTGAAGTCTAGCCAATGCTCAGGATGACCCTCAGCCCTCAGCTTCTTTTTTTCTTTTTTCTTTTTCTTTCTTTTCTTTTTTTTTTTTTTTTTGAAAGTGTCTTGCTCTTTTGCCCAGGCTGGAGTGCAGTGGCATGATCTTGGCTCACCACAGCCTCCGCCTCTCAGGTTCAAGCGATTATCCTGCCTCAGCTTCCTGAGTAGCTGAGACTACAGGTGTGCACTACCACACCCGGCTAATTTTTGTATTTTTAGTAGAGACGGGGTTTTGCCATGTTGGCCAGACTGGTCTCAAACTCCTGACCTCAGGTGATCTACCCGCCTCTGGTTTCCAAAGTGCTGGAATTACAGGCATGAGCCACCGCACCCAGCCTCCCTCAGTTTCTTGATGAGCAGTCCCTTTCTAGCAGGCCTTGCTCTTGCCTACTCCGAATGCAGCCCTAGTGCAGATGGGTTGAGAAGTGAAGCCCTCCCGCCGATAGGCCTTGGGTGGCCTCCCCTTTTCCCAAGAGATGATCTCTATCCCAGGCTTCCATTTTGTATTCTTCCTTTCTCTTGCAGGCCATTGTCTGGACCCACAGATTCTGTTGCTTTAAGGACTGGTGACCTCACAATCAGTTGCCATAGAGACCATTGTGATGTCACAAATAGAGGACAAGTAGTTCAAGGAGGAGTGGGGGAGGGAATATGCTAGAATTAAGGGACATTGGGAATTTCTGTCCTATTTTCATGCCCAAGAAAGGAAGTGGCTAGAAGTGTATCCAAGTCTGGGTTATGATGTCTAAGGGAAACTTGACCATGCTCTCATATCACTTCCCCTGGGTTCTCCTGAGACTGTGATGCCTCTAAGCCCCAAATAAAGGGTTAATGAGAAGGAACATCAGAAACACTCCCCACCATTCTGGGGCTATAAGAAGTGGGCTGCTTTTGTAGCAGGAAGGAATAGTATTAGATGCCAGGAGGATCTGTGTGACTGGAAGATCTCCCTGGAGGTAATGAAGGACCCTTGCCTTGGGAAGCTTGAAGCGTGGGAGACTTGGCCTCTAGGGCTTCCAGAGCCTTGTTTAAGTAACTCGTGGAGATAAACATGCTGTGTTACAGGGTGTTGGGGCTGTTTCCCCTCCCTGATCTGAGCGCTCCTTGAGGGCTCTCCCTCTCCAGTAGCTAGTTCAGGTCCTGGCATACACACAGTGCTCAATAAGTGCTCACTCATTCAGTAAAAGAATGAGTGGGTGATGAATGAATTGAGAGGTAGTAGGGTGAAGAATGAATGAATAAATGGACAGATGGGTGGGCAGGTAGGGCTCCTAGATATTTCGTACCAGCCACTAAGCTTTGCTACACCCCAGCTCTCTAGCTACATCCCACACCACAATTCTTGTTTGCTGCCATCCAGTGCCACTAACCATTTCTTAGTCATGCCTACCCATGTACATGCTGTTCCCTCTGCATGGAATGCACTTCTCTTCCTCTTCAATCAAATAAATCATCAACATCTCGTTGTAGCTTCCCGGTGCCCACCTGCCAGGGGCAACCCACAAGATGCACCCGCGGCCTCTTCCCTCTTTCTCAGGAATTCACCCCACCTGGTGACCCACTTTCTCATCACATGACCATCATCCTGGCACCAGGTTCCCAACCCCAGAGCAGCACCATAAACCCAATGCCTCTGGACAGATGTATTTTATGTAAGTTCAAGCACTAGAAATATTGAGTTCAGAGGATTTTATTTCTAGAGCCCTCTATATTTCTCCGGGATTATTGCCTGTCTTTGTTCCTTCTCTCTCTTGGTTATTATCTTTGGACCCTTTCCAAGCCAAGCTGCCTTGATTGCTTGGAATGACAAAGGCCCCCAGCATCCTCCCATGGTGTCTCTGGGTCTGGTGAGAGTGACCTTGGGGAACCCTTTCTTTTTCCTTCCACATAACCCTGCTCGTGGCCACAATGCCAGGCAACCTTGGCTTTTAGGAACTGGCTTCACTAAGAGACTCTCTAAGTGTCAGGGAACATGAAGGGGATGGTGAAAGTGGAGACCTCATGCCCCCCAGTTGCAGAAGGCTATGCTTAGAATAAGCTCTGGGGTACAGAGGAGATGGAGAAGGCCAGCTGTTCTCTTTCCTACACCATGCCAACCTAGACTGACACCAAATTAATAGCATTCAAATGAGATGCAAAGCATTATGCAAATCTAGAGGAGAAAGCCACTCTTACAGTGGCTGTTGGAAGGGCAGCACCTTGAGTCCTTTGTGAAGGACCCCACGGGCTTCTTTCAGCTTCAACCCCTGAACCATCAGCACCAGCTGGTGTGAAGAATCCAATGAGACTGGTACAGCCTTCTCCCTGATCATCTGATCTGGTGCTCACTCTGGCCTTACCCCACTGCAGGCACTCAGGGCCTCCTAAAATGATACAGAGGCAGCCACGGAAGGTAGCACAACCTCCCTCTGGATGCCAGAATTCCGGCTCCCCACTCATCAGCAGTGTATGCAAAGTAGATGCAGGGTTTTCTGCATCTATTTAACTGTCCATTAAAATGGCCCCTTGCCCATCACCTCTGCACAGGCTCAGGCTTCCAAATTGCCAACCCCCGCTGCCTGCAAGCACCATGTGGTTCCTGCGCCTGGTAATTGCTGTGGTGTTTGTTGAGCTGTATTTGCATTTGATTGTCATTTAACTTTCCATCTTTCTCCTTCAATCAAACCAGAAATTGGGCTTTTGCAATTGATTATTCATTTTATTTTCAGCCCCTTGGTGGTTTTCAAAGAGTTTCTTTATTAGTGCCACAAATTTGAATCCTGGGACTTCTCCTGCCACATGATGGGGAAAAGCCTCCTCTCATCCATCCCAGAGTTCCAATGTGAAAATAATCTAGCCAACATTGTACATCTTAAGTCCTATCCCCTGTCTCCCTGTTTCAGCACCTGCCTCATTTCTGCCCAGCCGGTGGCATTAAACATTTATGGAGCTGTGGAGGATCAAAGGCCTCAGCTGGGGGTGGTGGGCAGGCTGGAGGCCTCTGTTTGGAGATGGAAAGTAGCTCACATCAAACCACTTTCTGCTGCTGTCTCCATCTACTCTGGGCTCTTCCTACAGCCAATCTGGTCCAGCTCCTGGAGCAGAAGCAAATGCCCAGAGCCAGGGCTCTCCATTTACCAGAGCAGGGCCCTCATTCTGCCCCTAAATTCAGTGGGTTGACTTTGGGTAATGCAGGGAGCACTGGCTGGAGCACTAGCATCCCTGACTGTTCCAGGCACTGCAAAGTCTGGAAGCCTGCTCCACGAAGTGAGTTGAGGTAAGCAGGCAGCTCTGTACCCCTGGGAGCCTCTGGAGTGAGGTGGCAGCCCCTGCCCTTGCCTCCCTGAAACCCCAAAACCCCTTTGGCTCCGCAAAAGATATAGCTCTGGTTTGAAAGCTGTCTTAGAAGAGAGTAATTTTCTCCTCCTCTTGCACAGAAAGCAAGTGTCATCTCAGCGGAGACTTCAAAATAAGTCACCAATGTGCTTGTGATCCTACAGGAACTGGGGAAGTGAAACTGGCTTCTCCAAGGATAGGGGCTGTAAGTATGTCTGACTTTGTCTGGACAGGGCTTGGGGTCTCTGGGATTGAAGAGCCCCTTCTTCCTTCTCTCTGGGCTCTCAATCCTAATTCAGTCACTGTAGCTCAGACACACACCCCACCCCCTGGCTTCTGAGTCAGCAGTGAACCCCACAGTTCCTACCACTTGCCATAGTGCTTGAAAACATACCTTAATGATGCCAGACTGCTCTGTTTCAGTGCAAATATCTTTGTGATGGGGTAATCCCTTCAGTGTCGCCACCAAGGATGTCCTTCAGCTCAGGTGACCACAAAGCCTCTCACAACCAGGCCCCAGCCTACTCCAGCCCTTTCTCCTACGTCCCAGCAGGGACTCTGCTCGAGCAGAACCAGGCTTCTCACTGACTCCAGACTAGCTTGCGTTTTCCACCACTGTGCCTCTGCATAAACCACACTCCCCAACTTTGAATGTCTTCCCTCTCCCTCTCCACTGAATCATAAAACGTATTTGGGCCAGGGGCAGTGGTTCATGCCTGTAATCCCAGTCCTTTGGGAGGCCAAAGAGAGAGGATCACTTGAGCCCAGGAGTTGGAGACTAGCCTGGACAACATAGGGAGACCTCATCTCTACAAAAAAGTAAAAAATTAGCCGGGCATGTTAGTGCACACCTGTGGTCCCAGTTATTCAGGAGGCTGAGATGGGAGAATCACTTCAGCCCAGGAGGTCGAGGCTGCAGTGAGCCCTGATCACACCACTGTATCCCAGCCTGGAAAACACAGTGAGACCCTGTCTCAAAAATTAATTAATTAATTTTCAAAAACATATTCAACTTGGTTTCACCCATTCATTGTGTGAAGATATCGCTGACCTTGCCTCATCCCCAAAAGAAACAATTGTCCTCTTCTTCATTATCTCACAGCACTCATTTGGCACCAATGACCGGCCTTGGGCTTTAGACACTCCTCATCCCCGTCGCTTAGTCACAAATATTTATTGAACATCTACTATGTGCCAGCCACTGAGCTAGATTGTGGGTAGATGAGACAGAGGTGGTCTGTGCCTTCGCAAAGTCAACAACTAGTAGAGAAGACAGACAATTAAGCAAGCAATTACACAGACAGGGGAAGCCCAGGGTTCTCTGGGAGCAAAAAGCCAGGTGGGGGACGCAGAGAACAGGAAAAGTGAGAGCAGTGAGGGGAGCCTTGAAAATCCACCCAGAATGCCACTTTCTAAGGTGCCTATGAACTGAGTAGACTATAAGCCTGCCAGCCCTGTATACAGCTGATTGTCCCCTTGGGCATTTTATTGTTCTCAATTTGTAGGTAATATCAAGGTCGGGTTAGGACAAGTCCCTTGGAGGGCATGACAGAGGGCACCTGACAAAAGCTCTGCTGTTTCCCAGTTTGGCCTAGGCTCTGCCTCAACCTGCCTAGGAACCCACTGCACAAAGGCTATGTTGACTGCCTTTAGGAGGGAGGGACAGCCCTGGTGCATTGTCATGCCCATCATGCAGTACAAGCCCATCTTCTGAGCTCAAGGTGCAGTGCTGTATTCTGGGACTTGTAGTCTCTATTAGACCCTCTAGGTTAGTTCAGGCCATAGGGAAGGTGATATGGCAAGTTCCAGGATGTCTTCTCTTCTCCTTCTTTATATGCATAGTGCCCAGCGCATTAAGGAGCCCTGTTGCTAAAAGAGTCAGACAAGCCTGCCACCAACTCCCCATGATCATCCTGGCATACAAGGTTCATCGCTAGGTCATGACTCACTCCCCTTGCCCAAGTTGCCTAGTCATGAGGGACCAGGAATACTAGAGGAGCCCAGGAATACTTTCAAGGAGGAAAGGAGGAATCTCATGACATTTGCCAGCATTTCCCTAAACTTCCCTCAGCCACCTCTTCTTCTACCTCTGTGCCTCTTCCCTTCCTCTGTTGGCAACTCTCTTTCTGCCTCCCGTCTTGCACCTTCTTTCCTGGTTTCCTCTCCTCACCCCTGATTCTTTCATTGACTCCTCGTTCTTCCTGCCATCCTTCTGCTACTGCCCTCCTTTTCCTTAGCTTCTCAAAACAACTGTCCAGAAATCCCAGCGTATTGCTAATTCCACATGCCATCTGCCTGCTGCCTGGGATTCTTTACAGCAGTCATCACAGCTCCCCAGAGCCCAGAAGAAGAGGGTCTGGAGAGAATCCAACCAGCAGAGTTGGGAGACTCTGGCCAAGAGGACCAAAACACTAAGGAACCTGAGCAGAAATTTCACCACCTGCTTCCAGGATGAGGTCAGGAAGGGCATTGGACAATGACTGGAGTCTGGAAGCTTTGGAGAGGAGCCAAATTCATATGAAAAGAACTAAACAAGGCCAGGTGCGGTGGCTCACGCCTGTAATCCCAGCACTTTGGGAGGCTGAGGCAGGCGGATCACGAGGTTAGGAGATCAAGACCATCCTGGCTAACACGGTGAAACCCCGTCTCTACTAAAAATACAAAAAAAAAAAAAAAAAAAAAAATAGCCGGGCATGGTGGCAGGTGCCTGTAGTCGCAGCTACTCGGGAGGCTGAGGCAGGAGAATGGCGTGAACCCAGGAGGCGGAGCTTGCAATGAGCCGAGATCACGGCACTGCACTCCAGCCTAGGCGACAGTGCAGACTCCGTCTCAAAAAAAAAAAAAAAAAAAAGTAAGAAAAGAAAAGAACTAAACAAAAAACTGCCCTTCTCCCAGGGACAATAGGGAGTTCAGCCCTCCTATTCCTCTACAGGGAATAATAATATCAGCCATAGGATCCTGTCCCATTGTACCCATTAAAGCTCTTCAAGTGAGCCCATTCATGAGCCCCTGCCTTTAAAGAGGAGCCTCAGGATGGCACAGTTGTGACTTCCCCCTTGCTGTCCTGTGACTCACTGGGGCTCCTCAGCCCAAGCAGGGCCCTGGAATAGTACAGCCTACTCCCCTGGGCCTCCTTCAAGTCTCTATCTAAAACAGCCGTAGGGCACAGTGGCTCACGCCTTTAATCCCAGCACTTTGGGAGGCCAAGACAAGAGGATCACTTGAGGCCAGGAGTTCAAGACCATTCTGGGCAACATAGTGAGACCTTATATCTACAAAAAATTTAAAAATTAGCCGGGCTTGGTGGCGCATGCCTGTAGTCCTAGCTATTCGAAAGGCTGAAGTGGGAGGACCTCTTGAGCCCAGGAGTTTGAGGTTACCGTGAGCTATTAATATAATTGTGCCACTGCATTTCCAGCCTAAGCAACAGAGACCCTGTCTCTAAAAACAATAATAAAATAAAATAAAACAGCTCTAGGAAACCCTGTCTCATGCCTATCCCATTTTCTCCACCAGTTCCAGAAACCTGGACAGAGATGGCATGGGAAGGGTCTGTACTGACTGTCATTGTGGCTTCTCTCATCCTGCACAGGGGCCAAGGCAGAGTCCTGGAGATCCAGGGCTACATGGGGACCCAGGATACTACCTTCAGCTGCCCACAGCTTGGCCCAGGTTGCCTCCTGCCAAGTGAAGAATATCTCCCCAAGACGCGAATGCCACTGGCTTTTAACTGTAATATCAGGATAATTAAGCTTTTCTGTGAGCACAGTTTGCTGCTGATGCAGCTGCCTGGAGCCCTGGCATTTATTGAGCACAAAGTAATAATTTATTGTCCTTTGTACGCTCAAAAGCCATCTTCATTATCGGCCCAAGACGGAACTGCCACAAGGGCACACGAGCCTCACCAGCTGCCTCACTCTCGGATGTCTTCCCAGGTCACCCTTGATGCCCTCAGGTACCAGGATTGGGTGGAGAGGGGTGGGGAAGGTGTTGCTCTTTCTCATGGAGAATCAGAAGACAATCCACCTCCTTGGCAGGTTGTTAACGGTAGAGAGAGTGGCATGCTTGACTGGGTGTGGGCAGCGCAGAAGGACAGGGGCCGTGTGCCCACATGAGTAGGGCAGTCTCGGTGGCTCGGGAGCCTGGGTTCCTGCCCCTGGGTCTCTGCGCCTTTGCTTGAGACTTTACGGTAAGCAGCTCCTCCCGCGCCCCCGCCCCCAGCCCGGCGCGGCGATCCCCGGCGCCGACGCCAGGCGCTGGCCGTGGTGCTGATTCTGTCAGGCGCTGGCGGCGGCAGTGGCGGTGACGGCGGCGGCCCCGCTCCCTCTCCCCGGCCGGACCTGGCTCTGCCCACGCACCCAAGCCCCACCAAGCCCCCCGCCCTCCCGCCGCGGTCCCAGCCCGGGGCGCGGCCGCAACCAGCACCATGCGCCCGGCAGCCCTGCTGCTTCTGCCCTCGCTGCTGGCGCTCCTAGCTCACGGTAAGGGACTCCGGCGTTCGGCGGCAGGACGGGGGCGGGAGCGGGGCCCCAGAGGTGGGAAGGGAGACCCGGTGCCCAGCTTTGGGCATCTGGCTGCCCAGTCCAAGCACCGCGCCCCGCCGGCTGCGCTGCCCCCGGCGCCGGCCAAGCCGGGCGGGGCGCGGGCTTCGCGGGCTTCGCGGGCGGGAAGCTGCCGCGGCTCCCGCCATTCGCGCCCGGCCGAGACCTCGCCTTTAATCATCTCCCCAGATCTAATGGGATTTCTCTGCTGCAATTCATCACGCCACCCACTCCCCGCATACACGCGCTCACCCGCGCGCTACCTCGCCACACTCTAGGCGTCTCAGGGCGCCGGGGCGCGTGCCGGGGGGCGCAGGTCGGTGAGTCGGGACGGTCCAGCTGGCGACCCGCGGTCCCGCTTCCCCTGCCGCCCGCCAAACTTCGCTCGACTTTGCCGCCGGTTCCGGGGCCTCTCGTGTTCTTATTGCGGGGAGACTGGGCCGGATGGCGGCCGGACCCGGGGTTGGGACCTCCCTTACCTCCCCATGCCTTGGCGCTGCCACGCCAGAGTCGGGACCTAGAGCACAATTCTAGAGAGAAACTCGGAGGGCCTGGGCCCCCTATCTAGCTCCTAGCTCTGCCCTGGGCTGCAGCAGCGGAGATCCTGGGATAGAGACTCTGTCCTCCCCAAAGTCTTTTCCTTGTACACACACATATACACACACACAGACACACACACGCATACACACACCACTGCCCCGAGCTCTGCCTTCCTGCCTGGCCCCGATCCACTCCCCACCTGCACGGCAGATTTGTCTCTGGAGGACCTGTTCCCCACACCCTGAGAATCCCCGCGCCCCCTCTAGGAGTCTGGTCCCCAACTTCATCGGTCTGGAGTAAAGGGAAGCTTGGCAATGGTGTGAGTGGCAAGGGAGTGCTGGGGAGAGGATAGGGGTTCCGTGCCTCTGGGAAGAGTCTTGTCTGGACCTGCCGTCCCGGCTCAAACAAGCTCTCATAGAAGCTACTGGCACCCACGTCCTTCTCCCGCTGCAGCCAGTCGGCTGGTAGGGTCGTCGGCAGAACCTCACTTGGAGTTGAGACCTGCCGTCCCTTGCCATATGGTTTGAAGCGTCTGACGTGGAGAAGTGTGAGGGTGGGAGTTTTCCTGCTCGATCTTTTCAGGCCGCTGCCGAGGTCAGGGCAGCGCGGCCAGGGACAGGCTGGGCCGCTGGATGGCAGTTTTCTTCATCCAGGAAGAAAAACTGCGGCCCCAGAGACGCAGAAGCCTTTTTCTGAGCCTGTAGCTCCACTTGCACACAGCCCAGTGTCCTCGCCCCACCACCCGTCTGCCCACGCTGGGTCTCCGGCAGTGCCCAGAACTTGAAACCGTGTGCTCACTTTTGGGGAGAGGGAAAGAGTCCTGCAAGCCCCACCCCAGGGACGGAAACCAGGAAGGAGAAGCATGAATCCCTGCCCAGCTGCCTGAGAATGTCCCTAGGAATTCCGAACCTATCTTGGGTCCTGATGGGTCCTGGCGCTGGACAGCTCCCCTGGGGCACAGGGCCCTGTCCCCTGGCAAGTAGTCAAGGCCTTGTGTGTGAGTCTGTGAGTCTGAATGTGAGAGTAATCAGGGCCCTGCATGCCTAGAGGAGCCAGTCCCAGTGTGTCTGCACTTCAGGTGGTCCAAACCTTGGGTGAGGGGTCAGCAGTGAACAGGTGTGAGGACCGTGTGAGGCCACTAGTGTGTGGGTGCAGCCTCAGCCAGAGAGCTCCCTGAAGGGCTAGAGTGAGACTATGGGAATCCAGAAGGAAGGCTGGTGTGACCAGGGATCCGACCAGCCCTGATTGGGATGTGGGTGTGGGTATTAGGAGGAGCCTGCTCACTCTGTGGCCTCAAGTCTGTGTGTCCCTGGGCAGTGTCCCTTCCCGACTATCAGGATCTCCAGTGCCCATGAGATATGTGGGGTAGGAGTCTGGCTGTTGGGAAAGACCTTTATTTTCACTCCCCAAGGGAGAAGCAGCAGCAGCCCTGAAGTGCCAAGCCTGAGGGTGAGAGGGCTGGGATGTCAGAGTTGGGTGACCAGAGGCTCCTCTCTCCTCAGCTGGGCTGGAGTTCCCAGACATTGGGATAGTGAGTCATCTCACTGAGGAGCAGCACATTTGGCCATCCCAGGGTCCCTGGGCACTTTAGCTTTGTGAAGGCAAGCCTAAAGGAGCAAAGGCCTTGGGCTATGAGCCTTTTCGGCCAGAGGAGTGCATCCCTCAGCCTTTCGGCCCTGCCACCTCTCTGATGAGGCCCTCAGAGCTTTGCTCATAGGCGGGATGCAGGCTGCAGGATGTAACCAGGCACGGCCCAGATGCCTCAGGAGGCCTGGTGTGCTGAGGCTACGGAGGTAGGGTGAGATCGTGCTGGGCCTGGCCCAACCTCACATGCTCAGTCCCCTATTCCCTTCTGCAGCCTCCAAGGCTCAATTGGCGTCAGGCACCAGGGGCGCCTTGGGTCACGGGATATCTTCCCAAGCTGTGTGGGGTGCCTGGGCGATCCAGCCACAGTGAAGGAAGAAGGCGGTGTGGAAGGAGCTGTGTATGCCGAGCCTGCTGTGTCAGTTTAATGATTTTTAATGAGCAATTACCTTTAGTCATTCTCCTAATTTCTGAATATCAATAAAGTTAATTAAACTCTGCATGTGTGAATGTGGCCTAGAGAGATTTTGAAGGTGGAAGCCACTGAGACTGGGGTAATGTTGGGTCTCGGGAATGGAGGCTGCCTCCATGGCTGTGTGACCTTGGACCTGCTGCTCCACCTCTCTGGGCTCCACTTGAGAATGTGGTGATAGAGGGAGCCTGGGGATGGCAAGTCTGGGTTGCTCACTCTGCCAAGAACTGAGGGATGATGTCTGGGAGGGAAGATCCGGAGGAGAAAAGAGAGGAAGGACGACTCAGCTTCCAGGAGCTCCAGTGCTGCAAGGGTTAACAAACCAGGGCTGCCTTAACCTAAAATGGTAATTGCTGCTTCCTGCAGACTCCTTGGTAGGTGCTGGATTCTAACAGCACATCCCTGAGTCTGGGGGCTGCGGCTGAAACCAATACCAGGTCCTGCTCCTTGTCCTCAGCCTGGCACTTCAGGATCAGGAAGTGGTACTGAGGACAAGGCCCCATGGGAGACAGTCCAGATTCTGTTCAGAACCCCAGAGGTTGACATGGCAGGCAGCAGCACACCCCTGCCCACTGGCCCCAGGCTTCTGAGGAGGCTGGAGGACCCAGAGACTGCCGTGGACAGGAGAAGCCTGAGCTGGCTTTTTGCTCCTCATAGGTCTAAGCTTGGCAGGCCCTGGCAGCCTTCCCGGCCTCCTCAGCAGGGTGGCAGCTTAAAATGCCTTGGGGACACTGTGGGGCACTAATGGAGAGCAAGGAGACACAAGGGCTGGGCTTAATTAGAAACTGAGCTTCCATTCCCCACCAGTACTACCACACCTGCCTAAATATGGGGGGCATATCAGAAAGCCTGCCTCCTTAGCCCCTCCATCCATCCAGTTCCAGGCCCTCCAGCTTCCTCTGCTCCTTGTCCCCACCTATCTTAGCCCTATCAAGCCCCATCTGCCAGACTGGGATCAGCTCAGGAATGCTGTGCCCCCACTTGGGCAGAGCTGTCAGGGCTCAGTATTCTACCAACCCCACCCCTACCCCCATCAAAAAAAAAAAGAAGAAAGAGAGTACAGAAAAAGGCCTATTAGGCAAGGGTTACACTAGTGAAGGGACTTCTCAGTCCAGGTAGTTAAGAGCCCAGGCTCCCATGTGATCTCACGTATACCCCTGCCCTCTCTGGCTCTCCACTCTCTGGAGCCTTCAATGTAAGATTGCCATGCCTTATAGCACAGGAGAGCCTCAAAGTTCTTGTCAAGTCATGCAGATTTCTGGGTCCCCAGCTTACTGGCTTATTCTCAGGGAGGAGGAGCCGGGTTCTATATGGAAGAGGCTTCCGGAGGAGACTATGCTGCCAGCACTGGTCTGCAGCTGGGTGGTGGGAAGCAGGCACTAGGGGGTCTCCAAGACCAATTCCAACAGGAAGCAGCAATTCTGGGAAGCCAACCCACCCAGCCAGGCCAAAGGAGTTTTAGCTTCAGTTTTCCAAATTAGCCAAGTCAAATGAACCAAGTTCTCAACAGCTTCTGGGCTCTTATCAGCCTTTCTGCCTGAAATTCCTTTCCCCTCCTGGGCCAGTCTGGCTCACTGTACCTCATGCTTCAAGTATTAGCTTAGCTGGCACTTCCTGTAATTCTTCAGTACATATTTAAGGGGCGTCTACTATATGGTTCCTCAGGGGAGCCTCGCCCGTCCTCCAGCCTGGGTCAGAGGACTCCTCTGTGCTCTCACCATTCCTTGGCTTCCCCCATCCAGGTCTCCGTCTTGCTGGGTCACAAGTCCCTGATTGCTTGATGCTCCAGCAGCAAAACTAAACTCAGCAAAGATGATCCCAAGTCTGTTTTGTTCACCCGCTATGTCTTGGGGAAGCTCTAGAAATCCTGTTCCGGAGAAGTTTAGGGTCAGTTGCTTGGTTAGAAAGGCAAGGCGGGCCTATGGCAGCTGCGACCGAATCTTGAAGCTGAGTTTGCGTAGCAAGCACGCTATTTTTACATAGATTGTATGTTAGAATTTTTTCCTTTCCTAACGTTGGCCAATTATCCCAACTGTAAATTATAGCCTTTACTTCGTTTTTTCCTTCTGCAAATTAAGCTGTCACGCCATCAGCCTGAGGTGGCTCCGGGGAAGTGTGCTGACGGCCATTCTGCATGGGCTGAAGCCTCTCCCCAGTCACCCCTTAGTGCCACCACTCCTTGTGTCCCCAGTGGCACAGAGTCTAGCACATGGCAGACATTAAATGCATGTTGAATAAATTAATGAGAGTTGCACAGGTGGATACTGGCAGAGGTAAAGCCCAGGCTTCCTGACCCCCTCCCATAACAGCCACCCTAAGCACCCACCCACTACCCCTAATTGCTGAGAGGGATGCCGCATATGGACTTGGCTGGCACTGAGAGGTAAGGGAAGGATGAATCTATGTCATCTGGCTCCACAGCCCCCTCATCCATCTCCCAGCTTCAGACACTCTCACATAGCTTACAGGGACCAACATGAATCTTTGGGAGCAGCTATGAGCCTACATGCCCTTTAATGGAGAGGTGGAGCCCTAAGAATCATCCAGAACCATAATAATTAAGATCCACAGCTCCTAAAAGAGCAGTCCCTGGGGTATATCTACCCATCCATCCATCCATCCATCATTCATTCATTCCATAGACATATACTGAGGTGCGAGGCCTGCCCAGAATCCCTAGGGGCCTAGCCTTCACTGGTCAAGCCTTTCACATGACTTTTCTATTTAGTACTGACAGTAAGAGATTAGTTGTTCCCATTTTACACATGGAAAAACTGAGTTTTGAAGAGATTAAGTTACTTACCCTGAGGCTGCACAGCCAATAAGTAGTAAAGCTACTCCAAAGTGTCTGCCCATTTCACAAAACCTGGCTTCAGCTAGCACTGTGTCCACTTTCCTGGTATAGGGGAGAGTTTCACTACAGGCAGATGGGAACCCAGCAGAGTATCACTATCCAAATAATAATAATAGCAACAATAATAGCAAACATTTCTTTGGTACCAACTACGTGCCAGGCACCACACAAATTGCTTTGTATACATTAGCTCATTTAGTTCCCTTATCATCTCTATGAGATAGAAGTTATTATCTGTCTTTTATTAATCAAGTTGAAACTCATGTTGTCAGATAGACCCAAGACATAAACAGCTCCTCACTTTCTTCTAGCACATTTCTGATGATGATAGATGCTTCTCAGTCCTTAGTGGCAAAGGAATAAAACATCCTTTCCAACATTTGGAGGCCAGGAAAGAGCAAGGCGCTGGGAGTCAGGTTAACTATGGTCGCTGAACTGCTGGGCCAGAGCAGAGTGATTTGGGGTGGCTCTTACTCTCCAATCCTTTGAGGGCTTTGTGAATGAGAGGACCAGTCACTCCTGTCCTGGCATCCTGGGCTTCCCTACCTCTCCCCTTCAGCCTCCGCTGAGGCCCAGCCCCTAGGTGAGAAGGCCCAACCCTGCCCCAGCTTCCTTCCACCTGGCTACCTGCTGCCCAAACTGCCAGAAGTGGGAGGGGAGGATCGATGCTGCAGCCGCAGGCAGAGTGTTGTTGGCCATTGATTGTTGGGATTTCTCCGCGGGTTCCAGAGCAAACAAACCTGCGGCTTTTCCAACAACAATCCACAAACCTGCCGATTCTCCAACAACAATCCGGGTCTCTGGGTCTCAGGCTGCAAAGCCTGCAGCCTTGCTGGCAGGCAGTCTGGCAGGAGGGAGGGGGTGGGGTGGGAAGTCCTGGCTGGGCCCATCTGGAACAAGGGGCTCTGCCAGGAGATGAGCAGGGACTGAATGAAGGGGTCAGTGGGGAGATGCCGTGAGGATGCTAGGGTGAATCCTAGACCCTGTGCGTGCCTTGTTTCACTCATCCCCTACAGTTTTGCTCAGCCATTTTTTCATACCTGGAATGCCATCCTGGGTTCTTCTGCTTATTTCAATTCTCCCATCCCCTCTTTTCCTGATCACCCAGTCCAGACGGCTCTCTCTGTTTCCCAAACACCAACAGAACTTAGCTTGTCCATCCTCCATCCATCCATCCATCCAGTCTCCATTCAACAACCCTCTATTCAACACCTACCAGGTGCTTTGATAGGCAGGAATACAACATAATCCCTTCCCTTAAGGAACTCAGTTTAGAGTGGAGCTGCCTTTTTAATGAGCTCAGTTGTGACTCTCTTTCCAGTTAGACTAGCAACCCTCTGATTTTAATAGAATGAGATACAGATGAAATGACAAACAGCATCTATATGATCCAACTACTCTGGCCTCCAGAAGGACAGGAGACTCCTGGCCAGGAACTGCTCAAGGCCTCAGTTTCTCATTTGTAGCAAAAGAGTTTGTCTCTGGGGTCCCTGGGCCAATCCATGATGGGTGCCCTTCATCAAAACCCTTCCTATCTCTGGCGGGTCAGGTGTGCCCCTGAAGAGCAGGTACAGGGCTTCTCCTGCCACTGGACAGCTCTGGCTGTTGGAGGACCCTCCTCTCAAGGGGTGGGGGGACTTCTGGTTTCTTCCCAGTCACCAGCCCCCTGATTTCCTTTGATCCTGATGCCGTTCCATTAAAGAGCTGGAACAAGGACAAGCATCATGAATTTGTGGTGGGGAAAGAAGGGGGACACCCGCTACTTGGATTCTGCAGCACCAAATCGCATGTGCTGCAGAATCTCTCCTCACCATGCCCTCCTTCCCATGCCCTCCCTCCCTATCCCTGGGTCCCCCGGGCCAGCCAGAACCTTGACACTGTGGCATCAACTTTGGCATCTCTCTCAGTCTCTCCATCCCCCCTCCCAACAGGCTCTTCTCTCTACCCTCAAGCCCCTCCCTCTAACTGGTCGAGAGTCTGGTAGGACAGAACTTGGGGTCACAGTGGAAAAATGCCTAAACCACTGAGTGCCCCCTATGCTCATGGGCATGTGTTTTACCCCTCTTTGCTCGTGGCTCCTTGTTAAAGACACCAAAGCGGACACTTCTCCTCCCCACTTCCAACCCCATCCCTCCTCCCTCCCCATAGCTTCTCCCTCCCTCCCTCCTTCCCTCCCTCCCTTCCTCCCAGCTCAGCAGCTGAGTCCCAACTCCTTTGTCCCCCAGGCAGCCACCTGCTGAGTGTCTGGCCTGGGTCCCACCAGCCAGCAGGTGCCTAAGGAGTCCCAGAGCCTGGGGTTGGGGGCAGGGTGGCATCAGGCAGTGTGGGGAGCCAAGTTCTGCTCAAGGAGGAGGGAGGAGTCTTAAAAGAAGAACATAAGAGGAAGAAGCCTGGTCAGGGAGTCAGGACTGCAGGGTTTACACCCAGTGCTGGGTTTTGCTGGCTGGGTGACCTTGGGCAAGTTGTGTCACACCCCTATGCCTCAGTTTCCTTGAGAATTCATGATGCCTGTCCTTGCCCCACCTCTTTTGTGGAGCAGCCTCAAGATCAAAGGAAATCAGGGTGGGGGGATGATTACTGGGAAGAAACCACAAGAACTCTTGAGAGGAGGCCCCTCAAACAGCCAGAGATGTCCATCACCAGGAGAGGCTGATTTGTCAGGCATCCCTGCAGGGCCTAAATCATACAACCCAGGAGTCCAGGGCTGGACCGCTGAGGCAGGGGTGGGGGTGAGCACCAGTTGGTTCGGGTCTGTCCAAAAAGGTGGGACTAGCAATGCAGAGGGACCAAGGTCAGGGTGCTTCTGAGGCCTTCGCCCTGGCTTGCTGCTCTGATGGACATTGTCTTAGACATTGTTTACCGCTAGCAGAGAGATATGCTGGTGATTTGAAACCTCTGGTCCAGCAGCTGGCAGGCCCCCTCCTGTCATGAAGCCCTATTTTCTGGCTGGTTAGAGGAAAGGTAAGAGATGGAGTCAATTTTGTGGACCAAAGAGCCCCTGGCAAAAGGGGCATCTCTGGGCAAAGGTGTGAAGGTGGGATCAAACAAGGCATGTATGAGAGCGGTCGTCCATGCATTTACTTCTCTAGATCCCCTTGACCCCCTTCCCTCACTTCCCACCCATCTCCTGGCAGAGCCCCAGTCCTGCCCTACTGGGTCCAATCACTTCTTTCCCATGCCTCCCTCTGCCTGCCAGCCAGGCTAGAAAGAGCCTGTTGCTCAGGTCGAGTGATGCCCCTGAGGCGACAGCCACTTGGTGTCCTAATTCTGGTCTGTGCTGTAATTCTATCTCTGATGCTGCCTCTGGTGACCCCTGGTCCTTTCCTACACAGAGCCGCACACACAGGAGACTGAAAGAGACAAGGGAGGTGGGCTTAGCCTTCTCAACTCAAAGTGTCCACACACCCAGCTCTGCAGGGTCCTTGGAGGTCAAAACAAGGTGGAGGCAAGGGACAGGCCTGAGAGGCTGGGGGCCGTGGGGCTGGGATCATCTGGTGTTCCTGAGGTTCTGGGGAGAGGAAGCCCCAGATGTGCTGGTAGCCATGTCTACGTGCATTTCTGCCTGGCTTGTTCACCTGTCCTTGAGTGTCTGTGTCCATATATCCCTGCATGTCTGTGCCCTCTGTCCCTGCATCCTAGGACTGTGGCCTGAGTATAAGGTACAGCAGGCCCCAGCTCAGGCTAGTCTCACTCCCTCCCTGCAGCCCATTCCAGTCTCTTCCTCCCCAATCTTAGGCTCCACTGACCCCTCAAGGAGACTCATAACTGGAGCTGCTGCTGCTATTTTTAGCAGCTCTGTACCCCTCCCCTCCCCCACTCAGGTTTGCTGGGGAAGTGAAGGGCCGGGCCAGCCTCATGGGCTGGAGTGCTGGGCAGGCGGGGCCCCTTCCCCTCAGGCCCACAAGGCCTTGGAGAACAAAAGGTGCCTGGGATACCCCACAGGTGCAGGGCCCACACGCTGGGGCAGGTGAAGCTCATCCCACCTGCCTGGGGCTGGGAGAGGTCCCAGGTTGCCCTCCCTCTGCCCTGACAACCTCTCCAAATCCCTAAGGGCAGAGCCCAGGCCTCCAGCGACTCCTCCCTAGGCCGTTTGGAAATAAGGCTGGAGCTTCTGCGTCTCCCACACAGAGGCTGGGAGAGGCAGAAAGGAGCTCATAGTGTCAGGATGTGGAGAGGAGGGAGGCACGCCTGGAGGAGGTGGCTCCAGTACTGCCCTTGCACTCCCCAGCGGGGCTTCAGGCCCCTACTACAGCTCAACTCTGCCAAAAGACCACCATTAGAGCTCATTGCCTTCCACACCCTTGAGCCTTCACCCTAGGTCCCACCACCACCACTGCTACAGCTGCTCTGGAAACTCGCACCAGCTGGGAGAAGGTACGGTAGGGCAGTTCAAGGGGTCTGAACTGAGAGACCAAGGAGGGAGTCCTCTGGTCGCAGGCCATCTTTGCTTTCAAAGTCTTTTGTTCCTGCATCTGTCCTTCTGTCTGTCTCTTGAGCTTAGCAGGACAAGGATGCCCCAGGGTCTGCCTCCCAGGCCCAGCTAGACCACCTCCCACAGGTCACGTCAGCTCTCAGACCCTGTTTCTCCACCTGTGGGATGGGGAGGATTAATCAGATGGTGTAGATGATAGGGCAGCATGGAGTCTAGCACACAGCAGCTGCCCAGAAACCTTAGTGCTCTCTCCAGGCCCTCTTCTCACACTTCCATCCCCTACTCCTATTCCTCACCTCATGCACCCCTGCCACCACATACACGCACACACACAGAGACACACACACAAATATGTTCACACATCTACATACTTACACATGTGCACACACACAGACACACAAACACATACACACAGCCTAGCCCTCCAGATGCTCAGCAGAAGGAGATGAGGAGACAGGCTCCAGCGCACACAAAAAGAAAAGTGGCAAGTTGGCTGGGCGCGGTGGCTCACGCGTGTAATCCCAGCACTTTGGGAGGCCGAGGCGAGCGGATCACAAGGTCAGGAGATCGAGACCATCCTGGCTAACACGGTGAAACCCTGCCTCTACTAAAAAATACAAAAATTAGCCAGGCTCAGTGGCGGATGCCTGTAGTCCCAGAACTTTGGGAGGCTGAGGCGGGTGGATCATGAGGTCACGAAATCGAGACCATCCTGGCTAACATGGTGAAATCCCGTCTCTAATAAAAATACAAAAATTAGCCAGGCGCGATGGCAGGCACCTATAATCCCAGCTACTCGGGAGGCTGAGGCAAGAGAATCGCTTGAACCCGGGCGGCAGAGGTTGCAGTGAGCCAAGATTATGCCACTGCACTCCAGCCTGGGAGACAGAGTGAGACTCCGTCTCAAAAAAGGAAAAAACAACAACAACAAAACAAAAAACAAAAGTCAGTAACCAAGTACTGTATGAAAAACCGGCCAGGCCCAGAGAGGCCGGGCAACCCCAAGGTCGCATAGCCTGTCAGTGGCAGAGCTCCCTCCATGCTCAAGGCCTTCTAATAAGGCCTCACCAGGCTCCTCAGCTTCCACAGCTAAGAATAGACACGCTAGGGACCTCCAGGGTAGTGAGTGGCCAGAACTCACCTCAGCATCAGGGTAGCCCAGGGGTCTGGGCTCACAGCCCCTTCATTTACAGCCAAGCTCTCCAACTTCATCTCCTCCCAGAAGCAGCAGACAAAAGTAACCACAGGGCAAAGGTCACGAAGTCAGGGAGGTAACTTTGGTCCTGGTGCACAAAACAAGCCCCTTCATCTGACCCAAAGGCCACAGAGGCTTGGGGCTGCCAGGCTGGTGATTCAGCTCAGAAGTGGACACATGTGCTGGAACAGCCTCAGTGGTGTTGCCTTTTGAACCTCAGGACAGAGGCTGGGAGGGGGCAGTAGTCCACAGATGCTGGCCAGAAGGAACCTGCTCTCCAGCCCTGGCATCTCATTGCCCTGTCTTGATGGGCTCTATGGCTAGGCAGGACTGTCTTTGGTGGGTATGTGGAGCCAGGCAGCAGGGCAAAGGATGGAGGGGATGCTATTCCTCCCTAGATCAACCCTTGTCCCCCAACTTTACCACTGCACTGGACAGAGCTGACCCTGGTACTGGCTCCAGGGAGAATGCAGTTCCTGCCTCCACATCCTTCCTTGTCCCAGCTGACACTTCGAAGATTTTCCACTCAGAGAAATATGGCCTCTGCTGCTCATATGGTGGTGGTAGAAGTGTCTGGCACACGGGGAGGGCTGTGAGCCGAGCACCCAGCTCAGGGCCACATACCTCTGCCCACTTGCTCCACGCCCCCACCTTGGGGCCAGTGGGTAGCTCCTCATTCTCTGCCTGCTAACGTAGCAGGTAGGAGAAGGGGCCTGGGGCTAGCAGATGGACAGGAGGAGCTGATGGACAGAAACCCCTCCAGGGAGAGAATGAAGCCCAGTTCCCAGCTCCAGCCCTACCTAGGACTCTGCCCTGGCCACACTCCTGGGAGCTGGCATAAGCAGGGTGAGGTACAGCAGATTGGTTATTTATCAGACTGGTGAGGGGGTGATGCCAAGACAATTCCTTCCATCCTACCCCAGGGGCCGGGGTCAACTCCTGCCCCTACCTCAAGGTCAGTCCCTCCCTCTCACCTAACCCCCACTCCAGGCCCCCAGCTCTGGTGCCACCTGCCCAGTCTGAGGAACTGTGGGCAGGCAGGGCTGGGGTCCCCAGGGCCAGCAGGCAGACAGGAGAGCGGAGCACAGGGCTGCAGGGGAAGGTGTAGAGTGCAGCAGGTGACACAGGAGCAGAGGCCTCATTCCTCACCTCTCCAGCCCCCAACTCTGCAGTGGCAAGACCATATTAGATTGTAAATTGGAAAGCAGAGAACGTGGCAGTTAGCTGGGAGCTCCCTCTCCTCTGGGCCCCTGGTCACAGCCTCATGGGAGGGAGGGGACACTGGAGCAAAGAGGACTGGCCCAGCCGCAGCTCCGGCTAGTCTGTCCCTCCCCAACCTACCCAGAGTCTGAGACGCTGTTCAGGACAGACGGCCCTGGGGTGGGTCAGGTCAGGGCCCAAGGAGAGGGCAGAGTGAAAAGCAGGGGGCACAACAGCCACCTTGGAGAGAAATATATCCCTTCTTTTGGGGGGTAGGGACTTTCTGGGCTTGGGGACTGCTTGAAGCCAGGTCCCAGGGTGTGGCATCCTTGGGCAGGGACACTTGGTAGTGATTTGTGGCACAGGCATGTATTTGGACCTTCACATGCACATGCATTTGAACACACACACACACACACACACTCCAGGGCTTGTGCACACATGCTCATACAAAGCAGTAGTCAAGGCAGTAGACATTTTCATCCCAGGCTATGGAATAGGCAGACTCGGTTCACACTCTTTATTTGCCACTTTCCTCTGTGTGAACTAGGAGGATTCACTTTGCCTCTCAGCCTCAGTTTCTTCATAGGCCTAGCATAAACTATTGATTCCAAGCACAAAGGGCTGCCACTCTAGGTAGAAGACAGCTCTTTGTGAAGTGCATGGCTGGCCCATAGTGGGTGCTCAGTAAATGCGAGTGCCTATCCTGTGCCCGAGGCCAGGCAGCTGCTCTGGGGTAGTAGCCAGGCCAGATACTCTGCCCTCCGTGCTGCCGGCTGGGCAGTGAGGCAGGGGCAAGCCAACAGAGCGCAGCAAACGTTCCCCTGGAACACACATGTGAGGGCAAAGCACGAGGCTAAGTGTTCCTGGCTGTCCTCCACCCATAAAATCCTCCTAAACTGGCTCTGCCTGAGCTTCCAGAATTGCCCATCATACATCCAACCCTCAGAGCACCAGTGCGCGGCCAAGAAAGCAAACCTCATCGGTGGATGACAAGAATCCTCCCTGAGGAATGAGTGGCTACTACACCCAGCTCCCCGAGGCCTTTCCAAAAAACCCAAAGAAGTCCAGGGCTCCTTGTCACCTCTCCCTGCCAATCCCAAGTTGCAGTTTTCCTGGACCCAAAAGAAGGGGAGCAGACACCCCATCTTTTTTTTTTTTTTTTTTTGAGACAGAGTCTGGAGTCTCGCTCTGTCGCCCGGGCTGGAGTGCAGTGGCTGGATCTCAGCTCACTGCAAGCTCCGCCTCCCGGGTTTACGCCATTCTCCTGCCTCAGCCTCCCAAGTAGCTGGGACTACAGGCGCCCGCCACCTCGCCCGGCTAGTTTTTTGTGTTTTTTTTTTTTTAGTAGAGATGGGGTTTCACCGTGTTAGCCAGGATGGTCTCGATCTCCTGACCTCATGATCCGCCCGTCTCGGCCTCCCAAAGTGCTGGGATTATAGGCTTGAGCCACCGCGCCCGGCCAGACACCCCATCTTAACTCTTCCAGGAGTCCCACCCTGGGTTCTTCCTCACTGAGAGGTGGTGAATACTGTAAGGCTGAGAAGACAGGTAGGGATATGCACTTTCCATTATGGTAGCCACTGACCACATGTGGCTATTTAAATATAAACTGGCCAGGCGCTGTGGCTAACACCTGTAATCCCAGCACTTTGGGAGGCCTAGGTGGGCCAATCACCTGAGGTCAGGAGTTCAAGACCAGCTTGGCCAACATGGTGAAACCCTGTCTCTACTACACACACCAAAAATTAGCCAGGCGTGGTGGCAGGCGCCTGTAATCCCAGCTATTCAGGAGGCTGAGGCAGGAGAACCACTTGAACCCAAGGAGCCGGAGGTTGCAGTGAGCTGAGATCGCGTCATTGCACTCTAGCCTGGGCAATAAGAAAGAAACTCTGTCTAAGAAAAAAAAAAAAAAGTAAACTCATTGACATGAAATAAAACTTAAAATTTAGTTTCTCATTCTCAGTGGCCACATTTTGAGTGCTCAATAGTCACATGCGGCTACTGGCTGCCATACTAGACACACGTATATAAAACATTCCCAAGCTGGACATGGTGGCATGCATCTGCAGTCCCAGCTACTCAGGAGACTAAGGCAGGAGGATTGTTTGAGCCCAGAAGTTCCAGTCTGTAACTGCCCAATGGGTTCCTTTTTGCCCACTGCCCAAATAGAACCTATTTATCAAAATAGGAGAATTGCAATAGAAAAATTATTTAATGCACAAGGCCAGCTAAATGAGAGACCAAGGGCTGGGCACAGTGGCTCACACCTGTAATCCCAACACTTTGGGAGGCTGAGGCAGGCAGATCACGAGGTCAGGAGTTTGAGACCAGCCTGACCAACATGATAAAACCCCATCTCTACTAAAAATACAAAAATTAGCCAGGCTTGGTGGTGCACAGCTGTAATCCCAGCTACTCAGGAGGCTGAGGCAGGAGAATCACATGAACCTGAGAGGCAGAGGTTGCAGTGAGCCAAGATTGTGCCACTGCATTCTAGCCTGGATGACAGAGCAAGATTCTGTCTCAATAAATTAATTAATTAATTAATTAATTAATAAAGGCCAGGAGCAGTGGCTCTCGCCTGTAATCCCAGCGTTTTGGGAAGCCAAGGCAGGCAGATCACCTGAGGTCAGGAGTTTGAGATCAGCCTGGCCAACATGGTGAAACCTCATCCCTACTAAAAATACAAAAATTAGTTGGCCATGGTGGCACATGCCTGTAGCCCCAGCTACTTGGGAGGCTGAGGCAGGAAAATTGCTTGAACCCAGGAGGCAGAGGTTGCAGTGAGATGAGATCATGCCACTGCACTCTAGCCTGAGCGACAGAGTGAGATTGTCTCAAAAAAAAAAGTTTTTTTAATAAACAAATAAATAAATGGGAGACCAGAGTTGTATTACTACTCAATTCAGCCTCCCTGGATATTTGGAGACTAGGGTCTTGGTGGTTTTTTGGTTTTTTACTATTATTATTATTATTATTTGGAAGTCATCTTTCAAGCCTGAAGGAAGCTAGGCTTTTTTATAGCCGGTGGTCGGGGAATGGGTGCTGCTGACTGGTTGGGGATGAAATCATAGGGGTCTGGAAAATGGTCCTCCTACACTGAGTCCACTTCTGGGTGGGGGCCGCAGGACCCAGGAGTCATGAGTCTTAAGCCAGGTGGAGCCATCTTGTCAACAGAAATGCAAAAGTCTTGCCAGTCACGGTGGCTCACACCTGTAATCCCAGCACTTTGGGAAGCTGAGGTGGGCAGACTGCTTCAGTTCAGGAGTTCTAGACCAGCCTGGGCAACATGGTGAAACTCCATTTCTATTAAAAATACAAAAACTGGTCAGGTGTGGTGGCACACGCCTGTAATCCCAGCTACTTAGGAGGCTGAGGTGGGAGAATCACCTGAGCCTGGGAGGTCAAGGCTGCAGCAAGCCAAGACCATGCCACTGCACTCCAGCCTGAGTGACAGAGTAAAGAAAAAAAGAAATGCAAAAGTCTGAAAAGACATCCAACAAACCAATCGTAGGTTCTACAATAGTGATGTCATTTATAGGAGTAATGGGGAAAGTTGCAAATCTTGTGACTTCCAGAATAATGGCTGCTAATTGTTTAACTAAGCCTACATCTCAGCAGAATTCAGGTCCCTCTCATCCTCTAACCTGGTGGTCTTTCATTCTTTTTTTTTTTTTTTTGTGGGTGGCAGATGGAGTTTCACTCTTGTCAACCAAGATGGAGTGCAATGGTGCTATCTCAGCTCACTGCAACCTCCGCCTCCCAGATTCAAGTGATTCTCCTGCCTCAGCCTCCTGAGTAACTGGGATTACAAGTGTGCACCACCACTCTCAGCTAACTTTTGTATTTTTAGTAGAAATGGGTTTTCACCATGTTGGCCAGGCTGGTCTCGAACTCCTGACCTCAGGTAATCCACCCACTTCGGCTTCTCAAAGTGCTGGAGTTACAGGCATGAGCCATCGCACCCAGCCTCTTTCATTAGTTTTTAAAAGGTGGTTTAGTTTTGGGAAAGGCTATTATCATTTAAACTGTAAACTAAATTTCTCCCAAAGTTAGCTTGGCCCATACCCAGGAATGACTAAGGGCAGTCTGGAGGTTAATGGTAAGATGAGTTTGTTAGATCACATCTAAATTTCACTGTCACAATTTTCTCACCATTATAATTTTGGCAAAGGTGGTTTCAAGCCCAGTCTGGGCAACATAGCAAGACCCTCATCTCTAAAAATAAGACAAATAAATAAAAATATTTCCATCATCACAAAGTTCTATTGGACAGTGCTGCTCTAGGGCTAGACAACTCAGGTTTGAATCAGACACATCCAAACTGCTCATGCATTTCCCTGGGTCTCAGTGTCCTCATCTATAAAATGGGATAATAAAAGTTCCCGTCTCATAAAGTTATTATGGGGATTAATTCTGGTAAAGTACTTAGAGTGTTGCTGGGCATGTGGTAAATGTATACTCAGTAAACAGCAGCATTCAATATTTTTATTCATAGAGCTCTTCGTGGTTCACTAGATCCTGGAATGTGAGAACTGGCAGGGACCCATTTTACTGATGAAAATATGGAAACTCAGGTTGTGGAAGTGACTTGTGTTGTGGGGACCTGGCCTGTCAGGGGTGGGATGAGGATGGCATGGCCTGACTCCTAGCTGGTGCCCATTACCTCCACCCATGCTCCCTCCATGTGACAATGAGACCCCAACTCTGGAGATGCCAAAGCCCACAGTTACTCCTGTCCCCAACCAGGACGGCTCAGGAGGTAGTGGGCTCTCTGTCCCTGGAGGCCAGCCCACAGGTAATAGACAGCTCCAGATTGGAGGATTCACTCTTCCTAGTAGTTGGGCTAGATGTCCCAGCCCCAACCTGAGTCCCAACCCTGCCCCAAGTTTGCTGTGTGACCTGGGAAAACCCTCTGGACTTGGTTTCCTCTTGGGTAAGTGAGGGAGGGATGAGATGCTCACAAAGGCTACAAGGGCTCAGCTTCTGGGAACCAGCCACTGCCTCGCCTGGAGCCTGGCCAAGAGGAGGTGCCCCCATTCTCATTTGCAATCCAAATTTGACTGGACTGCAGGGGTTGACCAAGAAAGAGAGGGTGGTGAGAGGCTGTGATGGGGATGATCAGTGGCAGGGGAAGAGAGGGTAGTCTGGGGCAATGGGGACCCACCAGCTTGTGCCAGCAGACACTCCCCATCAACTGCCAGTTGGGGCTGTGATAGGGCACTGCCAAGGGCTGGCTGCCCATCTTCTCCCTGCAGGACCTGCTCCTGCCCACCCTGCTGGCCAAGGGCTAGGCACTTTGGGGAGCAGGGTGCCTTCTGAGTATGCAGAGAGGCAGAATCAGGGCTTGGAAACAGTGTGCCCTGAGCCCAGTTTTCACTATGCCTAGCACCAGGGAGAGAAACAGGAAGAGAGATACCCACTGCTGGATCCTTGCCCAGGGGACACAAGCTGTTCATGTGTTAGGAGCCCACCAGGAAGTGCCCCCAGGAGGTCAAGAGAAGGGCCAGGCAAGGATGGCTCTCCAGAGAAGGATAGGAACTGACCTGTGAAGGATGGGGAGGATTTGCAGAGGCAAAGGAGTAGAGAAGCCATGGCAAGGAGACAGAATCGCGTGAGCAAATGGAGCCAAAACGGGGAAGGCACCTATTCTGGAAATGAGAAGGTCCTTTTGAGTGTATCTGTGTCCAGCCCAACAACTGCCCCTCCAGGACACGACCAAAACACCCTTCCCCATCATCCAAGCTGCAGGGCTCCTGGCATGAGTACCCTAGGATAGTGGTGTCCAGCTTGGTGGGGAGATAGGAGGCCCCAGGTGCTACAGCTGAAAGCCAGCAAGAGCAGTAGACAGCTGAGCTATGGAGCTGTCCAGCTTTGGGTTCCAGTCCCAGGCTCTGCCATCATTAGCTGCGTGACCTTGGACAAGTTACATAACCATTCCGGGCCCCAGTGTCTTCATCTCTTGGAATAATGTCTCAAACCTCCTGGAGCAAGGGGAGAAAGAGAAATTAGGTATGAGGGCACTGAGTGCACGGTCAGCACACAGTGGGCACAGAGTAAGTGAACGGCAGCTCTTGCCAGCCCCAGTTTCCTGGCTACAGACCACAGGAGACAGAATGTGTCCATTCTGGCTCGGCCATAGCTTCTGGGTGACCTTGGAGGAGCCACACCCCTGCTCAGGGCCTTAGTTTCCTCATCTGTCTCGTGGGGGTTATGTTGCTTTCCCTGTCAATATAGGCAGATAGACAGCAGCAAACCTGCCTCAGGTGCTGGACACTGTGGGGGTAATTATTTCAGCAGCACATGGAATTGGAAGCCTCTAGAATAGGCCGCAGATCCCAGCAGCCCTATATAGCCCTGCCAGCCTCTAGCTGGGGCCTCACAGAACAGAGGGCAGGGCTGGGCCCATAGAACTGTACTGTAAGGATGGACTCTGGCTCTGGGGGACCCAAACACTCTCAGCTCCGTCAGGTTCTCGGATAATAGGGGTCTGCAGGGACCAGGCCCTCACTAATCCCCTATTAAAACTTGAAAGGGGCCAGGGAACCTCCAGAATAAACTCATTAACTTTTATGGGATAATAAATGAATCCCATTAAATTCTCATTCTCCCCGTGCCGGGCCAGCTTAACCTCTGGAACCCAGAGGAGTGGGCCCCCTGCCCGCCCTGTCCCTCAGGCTCCCCCTTGCACCCACACGCTGTCATGCCCTCCCCCGAAGCTGACAGTTGGTGCTGCCACAAGGCGGGGATCAGGCCTGAACTTGTCCCAGAACTTTGGCTCCTGTGCCTGCCCACCTCGGAGGGGCCAGAGGCTTGGGGAATACATGGCACCTCTTCAGGGGCTGCCAGAGTGACAGGCAGCGCCGCCTGCCCTTCCAGAGGCTACAGTGGGTGACATTATATGTCTGTCCACAGATAAGCCCTCCCCAAACCCAGTATGTCTTCACTCTACAGATGAGCAGACAGAGGCTTGAGTGGGCAGCCCCCGCCCGGGTCACACAGCTAGTGTTGCATCGATTTGGGATTGGAACCCAAGGTTTTCTGGCTGACTGGTACAGAAAGATCTGCAGAAACAGCAGCGCTGAAGGGGCAGGCCAGCTGGCCCTGAGGTGGCACCACTGCCTGGTACGGTGGTTCCTCCAGGCTGGGGCACTGTGTAATGACTCCAGCTCCACCGCACACCATCACTGTGAACCTGGGCAAGCTTCTGGGCCTCACTGAGCCTCGGTTTCCCCATCTATAAGACAGAGGCCATAACATCTACCTAGCTGGACGCTAGAAGAGACCCCAGTCCTTAAGGCTTCCCCTAAACACAGGCTGGGCCCCACCCCCCCATCCGGATCCAGATCTGGAGCGCATGGGGCCTCTGCTCCACCCTCACCCAGCTGGGCCCTGGGAATTGGGGCGGAGTAAGCGGTCCTCTCAGGGAGTCTCAGGCTGGGGTTGGGGAGAAGGGGCCTCCAATCCCAAGAGGGGCCGTAGCGGGGCGGTGCGGGCAGGGAGGCGGGAGCGGGAGAGAATCCACCGGGGAGGCATCCTGAATGGCTCATTAGTGCCGATGAAAGCCTTTTTTCATTTCGTCTAAATACTTTAAACAGGGCTCCCTCCGATGTCTATTTGCATAGCTTAAGAGCTAATGCGGGGGGAGGGCCCAGGCGGCGGCGGGGCCGTGCCAGGGCTGGGGGCTGCAGGCCCCGGGAAGTTCCTGGGCTGTCTCCACCCGGGATGTCGTGCGGGGAGGGGAGGGGTGTTTCCCGGACCCAGCCCACTTGGAGAATACAGCCCCAGGCCCTGCGGGAGGGGAGGACCGAGCAACAGGGAGTGCATCCTGTGTTCTCACACCAGGTGGGCCTGGCAAGTGGGGATCACCGGGGACAATCTTGCTGCCACCCACGGACATGCAGGGCCTTGAAGGTGGCTGCCCTTTGCATGGTGCAGTATTATCTTTGTTTTATGGATGAGGTCTTTGACATCCTCAGGGTCACACATGCTGCCACCCAACATGGAACATGGGTAGTCCCCCAGAGAGGAGGGACCCCTACCTGCCAGAGGCCAGCCGCTTCCTACCCTAGAAGCCTGCCTCAGTGTTCCCTTGACAGGGGCTGCCCAACTTCTGACTGTGGCCTTCTCCCTCAGCCTTCAGAACTCTGCTATTCAGGGCATGCAGATTCCCACAAAACCCTTGCAAAGTACCCATTTTATAGCTGAGGAGGTGAAGGCTCTGAGAGGCAACTTGCCAGGCTCACATGACTTTTAAGTGGCAGAACTGACACTTGAACCCAGGTCTGTGTGGCTCTGTGCCCTGGCACAGCAGTGTTGTTGGGTCTCCAGTTTGGGTTCGTGGCTCAGATGTGCTTCAGGCATGGGGTGGGGACTTCCCTGGGTCCCAGCCAGAAGGCTTCCGGAGGGCCTGCTCAACCAGGGCCCAACCCAAGTCCCAATGCCAGAAGTTCTGGCCCCAGACTTCTAAATGGCGTGAGATCTTTGACAAGTCCTTACCTCTCCCTGGACTTAGTTTCTTCAACTGGCTGGAGTGTTCTCTGCTGTGTAGCTCCAGTCTCTCCCTCCCATGAGGCAGGTGGGTGCGTGGAAAGACCTAGGGCTTTGAAGCCAGATCAACGTAGGTTTAAATCCCAGCTGCATCACTGCGAGACTTCAGGTGAGTCTTTGTCTCACCTCTCTAGGCTTCAGGTCTTTGTAAAGTGGAAATAAAATTCCCATCTCCCAGAGGCGCAGCATCTATTAAATGATACAAAGTCTGGGAAGGGCCTGACACAGTAGTGCCTGATGAGACTGGGCATCGGAGCCCCTGACACCTTCTTCTGCTGTCCCCTGTATCATACTCTCCCTTTGTCAGTCCCTGCACCTCTGAATTCAGTCAACCCAGGCAGAGAGAAGCCCCTATCCCCTGGCCACAATCCTGGGAAACTAGGAGACAGGTCACAGGACCTCAGGCCTCCAACAGAGTCAACCAGGGGGTCTGGAGATGCCCTCTCCCCAGAAATGGTTGTCTCCCAGAGGTTATCTTACCATCTCTGACAGCGGGTGGCACCCGCTGGGACCAAATGGCAGCTGATTTTGGAATCAATTTGCTTGTTTGATATGCTATCTCGATCCCAGATAGCACAACCAGTGCAATCGACAATGACGGGAGGTGCCCATTAGTGCTGCTCCGTTGCTCAGCACCCACCTGGCAGCCAGCAGGAAGAGCTGTGCCTGCCTTGGTCACTTCCTGAATTAGAGGATCTCTGTGCACTCCTTCTCCCAGGGAAGAGTCCCACAGCTACCTACTTTGAGAGCCAAGGGCCCCATCTCTTGTTGGGTACTGTGGAAAGGGGCCACATAAACAATGCCTGGCTCTAGGGGGCTCCAATCTATGTGATTAGAAAAGCACCCCTTCCTTGTGCCATGCTAGAATCAGTCTCAGCTTACCTGGCAAAGCCTGTGTGACATCTGGGGGGTGGGCAAAAAGAGGAGCCCTGTTCTGGCATGTCACAGGCACTGCCTGGACCTTCCATAACTGATTCAGATGAAAGACAGTCACTGGTGGACCATCTGCTCTGGGGGGTATGGGCCTGGCTGGACATCTAGATTGGACAGCGTTGTCAGTGGCTGGCATACAATGCCAAGACACAGATGGGCTGCTTTAGTGGGCATCTCAGGAAATAGCAGTTGGTCCTGGTTTCTCAGGGCTGGGGGTGCCCAAGCTCCTCTGCCCCAGAAGAATGGAGAGCCCTCCAACCTGTACCCACCTCCCCCACCCAATTTCCTCCCTCCTCCCATTTGTCTGACACATCAGAGCTGCTATGGTCTCCTGAACAGAACGTAGGCCATCTGCTGCTTCCTCACGCCTGCCAATCCATGGAGTGGGTGTGAGCCTGTGGAATGACAGCCCCACCATCAGACGTGCGGAGGAAGCGACCTTCTCCTTGCAAACTCTGTGATCTCACCCCGGCTGTGTTTCCCTTCAAGTCCTCATGCAGCCATTTTGAGAGCTGTAAGGATCAGAAATATCCTCCCAGGCTTCTCAGAGCTGGCAAAATTCTGTGTGAGCTGAATCTGGAGCCAGCATTCATTGACCTTTCTTGGCAGTTAAGGATCTGGGGATCCGAGTGGGCCACAAGCAGAATACGCATCATCTCTCCAGCTATGTGGTTGAATAAGTCAACATAATCAATAGCAGAGCAATCTGTACCTCAGACCAGAGATAGCAAATAAGTTTCATCCCCCAGAGCCAATCTCATTGATTGGTAGTGGCTGCCTGGATAACATTGTGAGAAGGAAGCTGCTCCCACATGGGCCTTAGCAAGAAATAACCAAAATTGATCAGCAATGCCTGCCATGGATTAGGGGGTGGGTGCATAGCATGCTAGATTTCCATTCTACACCTGTTTTTGACCCTGCCCTAGATGGAACCTGACTATTGTCACCAGAAAGATTAAGGGAACTATCTATCAAATAGAGAAGGGATGTAATATTATCTCAGTCAATCCTAAAAAGGAAATCCAATTTTACAGATGCGAAAACTAAGGTTCAGAGAGTTTGGGTGATTTGCCTGAGGGCACACAGCCCTAGAGTAGTGGATCTGGGATTTGAAGTTATGTCTGCCTAGCTCCAGAACTTGGGTCTTCCCACTCTACTCATATTACTGCTCTTTATGGACCATAAAGAGCAGTAGCTTATGGACCATGCTTTATGGACCATAAAAACAGAAAAGAGTACAAAAGAAATGATTTCCTGAGAACTGAGAGAAACTACTGGGCCCCTAACAAAGAAGTCATGCACCCATGGCCGGGTGCAGTGGCTTATGCCTATAATCCCTAGGAGGCTGAGGTGGGAGGATTGCTTGAGCCTAGGAGTTTGAGACCAGCCCAGACAACATAGTGAGATCCCCATCTCTACAAAAATTCTAAAAATTAGCCAGGCATGGTGGCAAGCACCTGTAGTCCCAGCTACTAGAAGTGGGAGTGTGGGGAGTGTGGCTGAGGTGGGAGGATCACTTGAACATGGGAGGTTGAGGCTGCAGTGGAGCCATGATTGCGCCACTGCATTGCAGCCCGGCCCACAGAGCAAGACCCTATCTCAAAACGAACAAATAAAAAAAGAAGTCATGCAACCATGAGGAAATCTAAAATAAAATCCCAAATATGTGACGCATTTCCTGAGGCTAATGACTAGCAGGTTCACTGAGAACGGGAAATGAACTTGAATGCCCTATCATCTCAGGCAGGAAAGACACTGTGGTGGGAGACACACTTACGCTCACTTAAGGTTTTCATCTCAATTCAACTGGTCGTGTGACTTTGAGCAAGTCACTTCCTCTCTCTGGCCTATTTCCTCATTAGTAAAATAAGGTCTCTACTTTTCATTAGGGATGGCAAATATTTGTCACATCAGTCTGAGGTGTCAGGTGTGACCTGGTGGAGTGCTGTGTTGAGGAGGATTTTGAGGCTGAACCTGAGAACAGTAGGAAATGGTACATAGATGGGCTAGAAATGTCTGCCTCTGGTGCTGGAGAAAGAGTGTCTCGGCCGGGCGCGGTGGCTCACGCCTGTAATCCCAGCACTTTGGGAGGCCGAGGCGGGCGGATCACAAGGTCAGGAAATCGAGACCACGGTGAAACCCCGTCTCTACTAAAAATACAAAAAATTAGCCGGGCGCGGTTGTGGGCGCCTGTAGTCCCAGCTACTCGGGAGGCTGAGGCAGGAGAATGGCGTGAACCCGGGAGGCAGAGCTTGCAGTGAGCCGAGATCGCGCCACTGCACTCCAGCCTGGGCGACAGAGCGAGACTCCGTCTCAAAAAAAAAAAAAAAAGAGTGTCTCACGTGCCACCCTTGAAGTATGTAATAGCGCCTCACTTCCAGCTCATCAGTTCTGTAGTTCCGTGATTCTCAGCAGTGAGCACGCTCCTCAGGGCTCTCTGTCCAAAGAGAGCTGCCCCCCCACAACTACTCGAGCTGGGCGTGATGCTGCTCTCTGGAGCAGGGGGAGAACCTCTGACCATCCCTTATTATTCCAGGACTCTCTTCAGAGACCCCAACCATGGGGAAAGGACAAGCCCCAGGCATCGAGGAGACAGATGGCGAGCTGACAGCAGCCCCCACACCTGAGCAGCCAGAACGAGGCGTCCACTTTGTCACCACAGCCCCCACCTTGAAGCTGCTCAACCACCACCCGCTGCTTGAGGAATTCCTACAAGAGGGGCTGGAGAAGGGAGATGAGGAGCTGAGACCAGCGCTGCCCTTCCAGCCTGACCCACCTACACCCTTCACCCCGAGTCCCCTTCCCCGCCTAGCCAACCAGGACAGCCGCCCTGTCTTTACCAGCCCCACTCCAGCCACGGCTGCGGTACCCACTCAGCCCCAGTCCAAGGAGGGGCCCTGGAGTCTGGAGTCAGAGCCCCCTGTGCTTCGAATCACAGCTCCCCTACCTCCAGGGCCCAGCATGGCAGTGCCCACCCTAGGCCCAGGGGAGAGACCCAGCACTACACCCCCTAGCAGAGCCTGGACACCAACCCAAGAGGGTCCTGGAGACATGGGAAGGCCATGGGTTCCAGAGGTTGTGTCCCAGGGCGCAGGGATTGGGATCCAGGGGACCGTCGCCTCCTCCACAGCTTCAGGAGACGATGAGGAGACCACCACCACCACCACCATCATCACCACCACCATCACCACAGTCCAGACACCAGGTCAGCTCCCTGCTGGCTTGCAGATGTGGAAATGGGGATGAGGGAGGCTGCGGGGCCCCTAAAAGCCTGTCTCTGACACTGTGCCAGCCTCCCCTGTCCTTTGGCACCAAGGGCCAGCCTACAGGAGGCATGTGGTTTGGACCCAGATAGTCCTGAGCTCAAATCCTGTTTCTTTGGCCAGGTGCAGTGGCTCATGCTTGTAATCCCAGCACTTTGGGGGGCTAAGGTCAGTGAATCATCTGAGGTCTGGAGTTCAAGACCATCCTGGCCAACATGGCAAAATCCCATCTTTACTAAAAATACAAAAATTAGCCGGGCACGGTGGCAAGCACCTGTAATCCCAGCTACTCGGGAGACTGAGGCAGGAGAATCACTCAAACCTGGGAGGCAGAGGTTGCAGTGAGCCGAGATTGCACCATTGCATTCCAGCCTGGGCAACAGTGCAAGACTCTGTCTCAAAAAAGAAAAAATCTTGATTCTTCCACCTATAACATGACCCTAGGAATTCTATTTAACATCTCATCTCTGAGCCTCATCTGTAAAATGGCAATAAGAAAACAAACCTCGGCCAGGCACGGTGGCTCACGCCTGTAATCCCAGCCCTTCAGGAGGCTGAGGTGGGTGGATCATGAAGTCAGGAGATCGAGACCATCCTGGCTAACACAGTGAAACCCTGTCTTTACTAAAAAATACAAAAAATTAGCAGGGTGTGGTGGCAGGCGCCTGTAGTCCCAGCTTTCGGGAGGCTGAGGCAGGAGAATGGTGTGAACCCAGAAGGCGGAGCTTGCAGTGAGCCGAGATTGCGTCACTGCACTCCAGCCTGGGCGACAGAGCGAGACTCTGTCTCAAAAAAAAAAAAAAAATACAAAAAATTAGCCAGGCCTGGTGGCGTATGCCTGTAATCCTAGCTACTCGGGAACCTGAGCAGGAGAATAGCTTGAACCCAGGAGGCAAAGGTTGCAGTGAGCTGAGATCATGCCATTACACTCCAGTCTGGGCAACAAGAATGAAACTCCATCTCAAAAAAAAAAAAAAAAAAAGAAAACAAAAACAAACCTCACTGAGTCACTGTGAGAACTGAGATAAGATTGCACATGGTAGGTGCCCAATAAAAGGTGTTCCCCTTCCTTCAACAGGAGACTAGACATCACAAGAGGTGGTGTTCACTTCACACACACACACACACACACACACACACACACACACGGTTCAACCTTAGTTGGACCACTTCACGAGAGATGGCACTAGCTTTGTGTCTCCTCCTGCCTCCCAGGCCCCTGTAGCTGGAATTTCTCAGGCCCAGAGGGCTCTCTGGACTCCCCTACAGACCTCAGCTCACCCCCTGATGTTGGCCTGGACTGCTTCTTCTACATCTCTGTCTACCCTGGCTATGGTGTGGAAATCAAGGTGAGTGATCTGGATCTGGCAAGGGCAAAGCTGGGCCTGTTGTATTCTCTTTCTTCAGAGAGGCACATGCTATGAGAGGATGTGGGGATGCTTAGGAGCATCAATTGTCGGGGCTGCCTAAGGCCAGGGCTGGGAGATGGGCCTAAAACATGGTTGGATTCTGTCCCGTGTGCTTGGCAATGGCCTAGGCCTAGAGGGGCTGTGGGAGGGGGCTCTAGCCTTGGATGGGCAGGGGATTGGGTGAGTATAAACCCTACATCTGAATCTATGGGCTAAGCAGAGAACACAGGGCTGCCGCATTGGGCCTGAGAGAGTCATGGAGCCTCATTCATTCATTCATTTAGCAAATGCTCTCTGAGCAGTTCCTCTGGGTCAGGTCCTGTGCTGGCTTCTGGGATGCAGAGGTGGGGGAAGACAGACCTGACCACACCATTAGAGAGGTGATCAGCTGATAAGAAAGTCAGATCTATAGCCCAGCCTCCTGTCCCCAGCCTCCCTGGGCTATCTCATCCCTCTATTAGAATTAAGACTTTCTCTTAATCCCAAGGCCTGAGGCTGCAGGTCCTCACAGATGTCCCACAGGCTTCTCAACCTCCACAAACCCAAATCTTCCTTTTGTTCCCCCAGAGCCACTCCTGTCCAGGTCAGAAACCTGGAGCAGAACCACCACAGTGCAATGTGGATGGTGTCCCTGGATATGCAACATGGGGTCACATTGGCCCTTCCCTGTCCCTCTTCCCCCAGTCCCATCAGTTCATCCCAAAATTCTGTCACCATGACACTCCCCTCTAAATCTGTCGGCTTCTCTCCCTCCGTCCCTGCAACCACACGTGGTTTAGTCCTCACCATCCCTCCCTTGATGATGCAGTAGCTGCCTCACTGGTCCCCCCGCCCACACTTGCTCCCTACTCTACCCATCTCCACCTCCACTGCAGTCATTTTTCTCAAATCAATCCTGCCCCTACACCTCTCTAAGGATGCCTAAATCTCTGGGTCCACCCCTAGCCACTCCTTCCCTTGTTCTTTACCCCTACTTTGCACTAAATAGCTTGCAGCTAACTGAATGGGGCAAACCTTCTTTCCCAAGTCCCAACTGCACATGCTGGTCCCTCTGCCTGGAAGAGTCATCCCACGATGCCCTCCCTTAGGACTCGACCCTGGCATCACCCTCTCTGGGAATTCCCTCAGATCCCCAAAGCCTGGGGCATCCCCCATCTTAGTTCTTAGCAGCAGTCTGCCTTCCATCCATCTATTTACAGCCATCCACCTCCCCAGCTACTGTGAGCTCCTTGAGGGGTGCCTTGTAGTGAAGAGCCCACAGTGGGCACTCCATGCACTGACTGAATGACTGGACAAAGGAACGAGGAAGGAAGGGATGTGGTGACATTTGACTTGAATCTTGGAGACTGACCAGGGGTGGGCAAGAAAGGCATTTAGCCCGGTTGAGGGAATCTGGCAGGGCGCTGAGAAGTGTGTCCTGCTCCCTGCTCCCTGCCTTCTGTTCTGCTTCCCACCCATTCCAATTCCTGCATGTCCCTGGATTGGGGCCTGGAGCCGTCTAGACTTGTCCTGGGGCAGTGCCTCCAGTCCTCCCCTCTCGGGATGTCAGGTCCAGGTCTCTGAATCAGACCCTGTCAGGGGGACCCTCTCCTACCCCTGTTGGGCCCCTCCCCTTCTTCCTACAACCGTTTCCTCCTACTCTGCCAAGCCCTGTGCCCCTCACTCTGGGCTGACTGGGAGGGTAATTAGGAACAGCCACCCCGCCTCTCAAGCCATTAGCACTCAGCACTGCTTAATTAAGGTAATTAATGTAAAATCATCACCTAATGAGAGGTGACACCGGCTGTGGCTCACTGGGTGGAAGGCACCAGCTGCAGGTGTGGGAAAGGGGGTGGAGGGGGCAGGTGCCAGGCTGAGTGCCACCCTGAAGGCCTGGGAGGCTCTATCTGCCCCTCAAGGACTACCACCCCTACTGAAGCCCACTGGACAAGGCTGAACCCAGCCCTGGTACTCTCCACAATGGGGCAAGATGCTGGCTCTGCCTGCCCCCCGCTCTGGCCCAGGCACAAGCCCCACGCTGGATGCCCACCCCCTCACACAAACCCTGTGTCTGTTGTCTGGTGCTGCCACATTTTTTTTCTTTTATCAGAATGCAAAAGCCGTTACCAGGCAACCTTGAGACGAAGACCTGCCACAGCCCTGGATTGTTGTCAGGAAATGTGGCAGATGCTGGCCCCACCCTCCACCTCGGTACCATGGAGGCAAGGTCCTTGGGGACACTGTCGGCCCAGATGGCCTGAGATAGTCTGAAGCCATGGAGGGGAGGCGGGCACAGGGTGGCCAGAGCTGGGTCAGCACCCAATTTGGGGAAGGAGCAAGAGACAGAATCAGCCAGAACTAAGCAGGATTTAAGGTTCTTCTTCCAGGGCTAGTTCTGGCAACCTCTACCCCCACCCAGGCCACTTGGGACCTGAAGAATTTCTACACTACACACCAATACCCACTGGAGAGTTGGAAAAACTGAGGCCCAGGCAAGAAAAGGGATTTGCCAAAAGTCGGTCAGTTAATCACTAACTAATGAGTTTTGTTGAGTGGATTTGCTCTACAAGTATACATTGAGAATTTGCTCCGTGCCACGCTCTGCGCTGGGCACTGGGGACACAGACCTTCACGATTAGTAGGGAAGAAAGAACAATGACCATGGAATGCCCAGTGCTGGCGGGAATGGGGATGGGAAGCACAGGACGGGCACACTCCACCAGCCTGGGGGTCAGAGAAGACTTCCTGGAGGTGATGACACCTGGCCTGAGACCTGTAGGATGAGAAGCCAGCAGCCAAATCTGGCCTGGGCAGCAGCAGGTGCAGCAGGCCTGGCTCTTGAAGGCTGCCCTGGCTGTTTTGGAAAGGTGGCTTTGTTGTGTAGGGGCAGAGGGTAAGCGTAAGGGCTTCCGGATCACACTCCTGCCAGAGGCTCAGCCCAAGAGCAGCGTCCTTCTGCCCAGGCTGACAGTTGGGTCAGGCCATGCTGGACACTGGGGGCGGGATGGGTGGGCAGCTGGAAGGCCTACAGAGCTCCCCATGGCTTCTCAGGCTTGGGGAGAAGGGACTGCCTGTGGCTTCCCTCCATCATGGAGAATTCCCTACCCGCCATGCTATGAATTCACTGGGATCACTGAGGGCAGGTAGATGGGACAAAGTCTGGGCAAGGAGAGTGACAGGAGCCATGGAGGAGAGGACTGTCTTGGGGACCCACAAATCACACCCCTGAGCAAAGCCGCCAGACACCATACTGGGCCCCTAGCATGAGACCACAGCCCTTGCCTAAAGTCTGGGGCCTTGAGCAAGACCTTCTCAATTCCCTTTTTTTTTGGAGTACCAGCCTCGGGGTACCAGAATCCCTAAAAGCCCTACTCTCTATGGCTTGGACCACAGCCTCTCATAACCTGCTTCATCTCCTGCCTCCTACCTCCTCTGATGGTGCTGCAGTTATTGATGCCCTCTAAGGCCCAAGGTCTGTCCATAGGGAGGAGGCCAGGTCAGGCCCTCTGTGATCCAAGGAGGCTTGCCTGCTTCATCTGGGGATCAGGCACTGGGCTAGGCTCTTTCTTGAAAGGTCCAGAGAAGCTCCTTCAGGATGGGTGGGCATGAGCCTCATGGCCCATGTGGGTCCCAGCCCCTCCCCAGGCAGTCAGTGTCCCCCTGAGGGCTCCAGGCCTTTCCGGGCCTGGCGCCTGCCTCTGTCTACACTTCGCATTCCAAGAGCCTTCCCACTGCCAGCCTCCATCTTGGCTTGGCTGCTTTCTGTACCATCTGGAGCCTGGGCACAGCTGCCCACAGTCCCTGCCCTCATGCCCCAGGTGGCTCTGTTGGCACACAGCTCACCCATGCCAGGCCAACTGATAGTTTGATAGCAGAATACTCTGCCTTTCTAAGCCAGGTCAGGACCAGGCCTGATGTGGGCATCGGGTAGGGGGTCAGTTGGGTGAAATTTCTGGGCAACTTTGTATTTCCTGGCTCTAGGCAGGCTCATCCAAGAGGGATGATAGGGTGCAGGCAGGTCTAGCCCCATGGATTTTGGCCACTCTCCTCATCCCTAAAACAGACATTACGCCATAAGGTTTTCTGGATAAATGCCAATTCAGAAGGGCACAGACTCTGTCTTGTAAGACTGGGGTTTCAGGCCGGGCGCGGTGGCTCAAGCCTGTAATCCCAGCACTTTGGGAGGCCGAGATGGGCGGATCACAAGGTCAGGAGATCGAGACCATCCTGGCTAACACGGCGAAACCCCGTCTCTACTAAAAACACAAAAAATTAGCCGGGCGAGGTGGCAGCGCCTGTGGTCCCAGCTACTCGGGAGGCTGAGGCAGAAGAATGGCGGGAACCCGGGAGGCGGAGCTTGCAGTGAGCTGAGATCTGGCCACTGCACTCCAGCCTGGGCGACAGAGCGAGACTCCGTCTCAAAAAAAAAAAAAAAAAGACTGGGGTTTCAGTGTTGGCTCTGCGGCCCACCTCTCTGTGAGCTAAATCCCTGGCCTTCTCTGGGCCTCAGTTTACCTCTCTACAAAAGGAGATTGAATCAGATGATGCACCTGGCTCCTCCTAGCCAGTTCCTTTGAGTGTAGCTCCTTCTCTGGGGTCAGCAAGCTCCCTCATAGGCCTGACTGAGCAGGGGCACCTCAGGTTCTTGGCTCTGCTGCTTGCTTCCTGGCAGCTGCAGAGCCTGGGCCAGGGAAAGGGTGGCTCCAAGGTACAGTGCCTCCCAGGCAGAGCCCTGGCAGACCTGAGGGTAAAGTAAGTTCATAGCCAGCTATCATTTCTGCTGCAAATGCCAAGGTTTTACCAGGGTGTGGCCCACATCTCCCCATTAAATGGGAAGATGACTACTACCACTGTGCCCCTCTGTGCTAAAACCCTTCCTGGCAGGATCTAACCAAATCCTTACAAACCCATGAAGTAGGTGAACTATCCCCATTTCACAGGCAAAACTGGGGCTCGGAGAGGTCATATGACTTGCCTAAGGCCCCTCAACTGGTCATTGATGGAGCCAGGATTCAATCCAAGACTCAAAAGCCCTTGTTCTTCCCTTGACCCAGGAGATAGGCCTGTCTGTGGCACAAGGCAAATTCAAAGTGGGAGGCCCAGGTGGAGACGGGCACCTGTCAGGATCTGCCCCAGATGCCCTTTCCAAGTCAGCCCTGCCTGATTCTGGGGGACACCCACTTGGAATTCTCCCAGTTCTGGGGAGGGCCTGGGATTGCCAAGCACACAAGACAGGGCACTGGACCAGGAATCAGGAGTCCTGGCCTAGAGTCCTGGCTTTGTCTTGGACCCGCGGTGTGACCAAAGAGGATCTCTCAAATTCTCTGATTTCAAGGTTCCCTTATCTATAAAGTGCAGGAAAACAGCCTGCCCTGTCTTCCTTATTGAGGCTTTGTGAGAGCTGAAGACATAATGGATGTGAAAACTGCGAAGGTTCTTATGGGAAAATTGTGATCATCCTATGGTTGCTGGGAGGGAGCACAGGTGTGTGAGGGCCTGCACATACTAGGACACGTTTGAGGGGCTGTGTGCTTGTAAGTGGGTCTGTGTCTGAGTACACACAGGTGATGGTGACCAAGAGAGACTAGGAGACCTGTAGCCAGCATCTGGGGGTGGGGATCGCACACAAGAGTCATCTTAGAGCTCATCTGCCTATGCTGGGTTGTACTGGTGCAAATGTGTACAAAAACCGTAGCGCCATCTCACCTGTGGGTTACGCCATTAGGGCACGTGCTGGAGGCCTGACTGACAGCTTCTATGGGGACAGACAGGCCAGATGAGGCTGTTGATCTAGGGGTTGGCAGAAGACAACCTGAATCCTTCCCACCTCCCATGCTGGAAAGGGCCAGCCTCTCAAAGTGGCTATATTTCTTCCTTGAGCTGACCCCATGGTCTGCTGGAAGCAGGGCAGTGTTAGACAGCCCAGGGTCCTGTAGGAATTGTCCTCAGCTCCCCCTGCTTCTGTCTTCCCCCTGCCTGGCCCCCAAGTCCCCTCCTATCACTGGCTATGGATATGGAAGACAGCCCTCATGAACACAGCTGACATTTCAATCTGTCTCCCAAGCTCTACGGATGCCTGCAAATTGCATCAAGACTTCATCACCCCTCCTGTCTGACACCCAGCCCTGTCTGGCCCCTGTCAGCCTGGCCCTCAAACAAGTGACAAATTACATTCCAGCCACTGCAGCAGACCCGCAAGAGGGTGCTTGAAACCCAGGGGACCAGAGCTGCACAGACAGCCTCTGACTGAGAACAGGGAGCCTTCTGGATAGGAGCCACTTCATTCCACACTCTCATCCCAACCCTCACCACCAAGCTGGGCTGGGAGCCAGGCCAGCTTGAAAGGGCCATGCCTCCCCCAGACCAGAAGGGGCCAGAGGTCTCAGTCTCAGTCTTCCCAGCTTTACAGACTGCTAGGAGCAAGGGTGGCTGGTGGGAACTCAAATCCCAACATCTTAAAAAAGCCAGGCCAAGCCAAGACCCATCTCCTTGCTAAACCTGGCGGGGCTGGAGCTTGGGAATAAAGACGTCTAGATGTCAGGCCAGGCGCAGTGGCTCAAGCCTGTAATCCCAGCACTTTGGGAGGCCGAGATGGGCGGATCACAAGGTCAGGAGATCGAGACCATCCTGGCTAACACGGTGAAAGCCCGTCTCTACTAAAGAATACAAAAAACTAGCCGGGCGAGGTGGCGGGCGCTTGTAGTCCCAGCTACTTAGGAGGCTGAGGCAGGAGAATGGCGTAAACCCGGGAGGTGGAGCTTGCAGTGAGCTGAGATCCGGCCACTGCACTCCAGCCTGGGCGACAGAGCGAGCCTCCATCTCAAAAAAAAAAAAAAAAAAAGATGTCTAGATGTCTATTTCTACAGAAGATGCCCCCATGAAGTTGGGAGGATAGAGAGCTGCCTTGTCTCAGCAAGGCAAGACTGCTTAACCCCTATGTGATCTTTTGCAAGTTCCTTAGCCTCTCTGTGCTTCTGTTTACTTGTGGGTATTTTACCACCTATCTTATAGAACTGTGGTGAGGACGAAAAGCACCTACTACAAGGTTTGACACACTCTATGATGGCAATTGTTGTTACTCTGTCACTACAGCTTCTCTCTGGTCCCCCAAAGCAGCAAGATGAGGAGCAAGAAGCTAGAGGTCAAGCCAGAGGTATACAGGGAACTAGGAAGAAAATCCAAATTAATTTCTAGTAATACTTCTCTGCCTTTGCTTTCGTGGTAATTTCCCTGTAGTGAGCATCCTCCCTTCCTCCTTCTCCCAGTGCTCCTCTCTTCAAGGCGCTCTGAGACCCACCTGCTTCAGGCGCTTTCCCTGAGCCTCTAAGCCCTTCGCTCTTCCCCCCGAGGATTCCTGCTGCCTGCATTCGGTGCCACTTAAGGCGGAATTATATGCTGCCTGGCATCTCTCGATAATTACAGATTCCACGTGTGTGAGTCTTGTTTTCCCAACTCTAGAATCACAGAATCTCCAAGTTTGAAGGGACCTCATCCAGCCTCCGCCTGCTGCAGGAATTCCCTGAGGAATGTCCCCAGCAGATGGTCAGGCAGCCTCCGCCCAAACGTGCCTGGGTGGGGAGTTTCTCACAGAGAGGAGATGCCTCGGCCTCCAGCACCCTGCCTTGAGCCTTCTCTTCAGCCCAAAGACCCACCAGGTCTTTCCTCTCAGGCAGGGGTAGGGACCTCTCCCTGCCCAGCTGCCCCTTCTGAAGTCCCCAGGGCACATCTCTTCTCAGCACCCAGTCTGAGGGGCCCTGAGCCTCGCAGCAGCCATCTCCTTGGACCTGGCTGGGCTCAGCATCCTCTATGCTTCTCAGCTCACAGGTATCTGATGGGGAATGTTCCTCCAGCAGCCCACACATTTACTCTCTCCACACATCTTTGTTGAGACTGGCCAGCGAAGAGGGCATTGTGACCCAACATGCCACCCTGGGCTTTAACAGCAAGATGGGCAGGGGCCAGTGGGGAGAGTCTGAAACAGAAGGACTGCCTGGCCTAGGCTGGGAGGCAGAGGATGTGGCCCTGAGATCTGAAAAGATGACCAGCTTCATCAGGAGAGGAAGAAGGGAAGGCACTGCCCCCGACAGAGTCCCATATGTGGATGCCCAGGGTGCGGAAGTGAGGGGTGGTCTGTGGCTGCAGTGCACATTAATGAGGGCTGCAGAGACACTGGCACCAAATGTGAGCTGGGCAGTTTGGACCGTGTCCTCTGGGCAATCTGAAATCAGCAGGAGATGAGTTGGGGATGGGAAGTGTGAGACAGACAGAAAGCCATTCTCAAGTGAAAAATAATGGGCAGGAGGTAATTAGGGCCAGGACATTAACAAAAGGATAGAGAAGAGGAACCCATTGGAGTATTTGGGAAATAAGATTGGGAAGGATTTGGTGACTCACTGATGCCACTTAACCAGGTGGTGAACCCTTGAAGACCCTGCTTCAGAGCAACATGGTAGAAAACTTGAGCCCATGTAGATCAGAGCTTTTGAGTTGCCCGAGGATCCTGTTAAAATGCAGAGCATGCTTTAGTGGGTCTGAGGTGGAGTCTGAGATTCTGCATTTCTTTTTCTTTTTCTTTTTCTTTTTTGGAAATGGAATTTCGCTTTTGTTATCCAGGCTGGAGTGCAATGGCGTGATCTCAGCTCACTACAACCTCCGCCTCCCAGGTTCAAGCAATTCTGCCTCAGCTGCTCGAGTAGCTGGGATTACAGGCATGCGCCACCACGCCCGGCTAATTTTTATATTTTTAGTAGAGATAGGGTTTCTCCACGTTGGTCAGGCTGGTCTTGAAATCCCAACCTCAGGTGAGCTGCCCGCCTCGCCCTCCCAAAGTGCTGGGATTACAGGCGGGGCCACAGCGCCCAGCCAAGATTCTGCATTTCTTACAAGTTCCCAGGTGAGGCTGATGCTGCTGGTCCAGGAACCACGTTTTAAGTAGCAGAGAACTCCACTAGTTCGTTTTATAAAATGAGGAAACTGAAGTTCAAATAGCAGCTTTTTTGTCCAAGATCACATGGTTAGGATGAGGTCCCACATCTCTGGGCTCCCAATCAATCCAGTGTTCCTTCTATCAAGCCATGCTGCTAATTTCCCTTTGGGCAGAGTCTGTCCTTGTCCAATCCTTGTTTGCCTGAATGGAGGCATGGAGCCCAGAAGGATGCTCAAGGGACTGAGGGCCTGAAGATCAGCATGGTAGCAGAGGAGCCTGTGACAGCCAGGGGAAAGGATCGGAGAAAGAGGCTCAGATAAAAGAGACAGAGAATCACGACTGACACGTGGAGGGGCGTGGTGTAAGGCCCGGCTGACAGTCAGCAGGGGCCAAGTTGGGCAGGGCCTTGAGGGCTAAGCAAGGAGTTTGGACTACATATTATGGGCTTCATGGACTCAATAGGGAGCCACTGGAGGACTTAGACAAGGAAGCACCATGATCAGCAACAGATCTAAGACTGTTAACTGCTGAAAATACTGATCTAAGACTGTTAACTCAGAAAATACTGCTGTAGAGGGAGGAGTGGATTAAGCCCTACAGGCAGGAAGGCTGGCCAGGAGGCTGCTGCAGTGATGTAGTGCGCAGTAATGGCGATGAGCTGGGGAAGTGGCAGTGGGGATGAAGAGTAATGAATAGATTTGAGATCCAGTTGACAGGACTGAATGACTGATTGGGTATGAGGGAGGAGGCAAGATACCATTTTCTGATTTGGACACGGAGGGAGCTAGCAAGATCATTCCCAGGTGAACTGCTGGCTGGGGGAAGACAGTCACCTAGCATGAGGCAGGTTGGGTGTGAAGCATCCAACAGGGATGTCCAGGGGAAGCTGGGCACGTGGATCCGACACTTAAGACCTCATACCGCTGACCAGGGCATCGGACTCCATCTGGTTCAACACACCTCCCCCATCCCTACTTTACAGATGAGAAAACAGAGCCCAGGGAGGGGAAGGACAGGAAGCAGCTGGTGTATCTGAAAATCTGTGGAGACAGAAAGATGTGTTTACAAATCCCAGTTCTTCTAAGAATCTCTATGGGACCTTGGATAATTAATGTCTCTGAACTTTTGGTCCTGTCTCACACTGTGATGAGCTCCTCCTACACTGCTGAAGTGCCCGGCTTAGGGGCTGGGGGCTCCGATGCTCAAGGGGCATTGAGGATTGATCTGTCCGGGGCCTGCAGGATCCAGGCAGCAGGAAGAAGCCTGACTGCTTTGCTTTCCTCTCTCTACTCCACCGGCAGGTCCAGAATATCAGCCTCCGGGAAGGGGAGACAGTGACTGTGGAGGGCCTGGGGGGGCCTGACCCACTGCCCCTGGCCAACCAGTCTTTCTTGCTACGGGGTCAAGTCATCCGCAGCCCCACCCACCAAGCGGCCCTGAGGTTCCAGAGCCTCCCACCACCGGCTGGCCCTGGCACCTTCCATTTCCATTACCAAGGTAAGGCCTGGGTAGCTGAAGGCGGAACCAGCCCAGACTCACTGCCCTCCTTGCGGGAGAGACGGGTCTCTGTGCAATTACATCCTAGAGGGAAGAAGCAGGGAGGGGCTAGTGACACATAGCACAAGTGTCCAGTGAAGCTCTGGACAATTGGAGGTAAGTATCGCACATCTGAAACCTCCAGGATCTTCTCTCTTCCACCCACCACCCTGCAGAGAGCTGGTCTTGACTCAGGATCAGGCAGCCTCCAGGTGTGCCCATTGTCCCTCATTCATCCATTCAGCAAACTTTTCCTAGGCACCTGCTCTTTGCCAGGCTTGTGCTGGACACTGGCAATGTCAGGATGCACCAAAACGTCCTTGTCCTCAAGGAGTTCTTTCTTAGGAGGAGGCAGACACTTAAACAGGCAATAACAATAGAAGCCCTCCCCCTATGCAAGAGGGTGAAGGTCAAAGGGATTTGACAATGACCATCTGGAGGTCTTAGCTGCCAGACTGCCCTTCCTGAACTGCCTCACCCACCTTGACCTGGCCCATGCCCCAATCAGCTCAGAACACCTCTGGAAATAAGGGAGCAGCATGATGCGATGAAAAAAATCACAGACTCAGGCAATGGGCAGATCTGTGTTTGAATCTCCTCACTGGCTATTGACCTTGGACAGGTCATTTGACCTCTCTGACCCTTCTGCTGTAATATGAAACCAAAACACCTACCCCACAAAGTCATGGTTAGGATTAAGCAAAATGGTACACGTCAAGTGCTTAGCACATGCTCCATTAAGGAAACCAGTATTACATGACTGGCAGGATGGGAAAGGGAGGAAAAGGGGCTCAGGACTTCGAAGCTCTCTCAGTTGTGTCCCTCCTACCCATCCCCCTCTCTGAGCACAAAGTCAGCTTGATCCTTTGCATGGGTTAACTAGTTGAGACTAGGGAGAACTAATAGGGAAATAATTGGTGTGAACAATCACGGGATTGTCTTGCATTGTCATGGACCACTTCTGTGGCCCTGCAGGGGACCACAGCTGGGCAGAAGAGCCAGCACTCTGGAGATGGGGCTGTTTGGAACCCCACCTAAGGAGCACTCACCCCACCTTCAGCCCTCCACCCAAACTAAGGGAGCAGTCTGGCATAGCAGCAGGGAGCCTGGAAGTGGATGGGGCTGTAGAGTGGCTTGGCAGAGGCAAGGGGCCAGCTGAGGCAAGGGTGAAACGTCTAGGCGGCCCAGCTAGCCTCCCTAATGGCTCATCAATCCTCCCTGGCAGCAGGCATAATTTCACGCCATGGTAACCTTCTCTCTTGCTGCAAATTCCTTTGCACAAAACTCTGGACCTCCTCTCTGTCGGGCCAGACAAAGGTGGCTGAATGGCAGTGAGCTGGAGGCCCAGCAAGGGGGAGCAACCTCCAAGGAAGGATTGGGAGAGCTGGCCTGGTCCTGCCTCCTTCTCAGCTCCCAGAAGCCCTCCCTCGTCAGCCCAGTTTTTGTCAATGATCAGCTCTTGCCTTAATGAGTGTAATTCCCCTAATTATAGGCTGTAATTAGCCCTGATCCCAGAGATGGGAACAGGAGGAGCATGTGCTCACACGCCAATCTCTGTGGGCTAGAGAAAGAGGGTGCCATAAGAGGGGGTGAGGGGCCTAGTACCCACACCTGTGCTGGAGCTGTCCAAGCTGATGTTGGAGGTCCCAAGGATGAGCCCTCACAAGGGCCTCATCGCAGGACCAAGTTCCAACTCCCTTCCTACAGCCTCAGGCAGGGTGGGGAGGCAGACGGCCCTGACAGACATTCCCCTCCTCCATCCCCAGCATTCCTGGCACTGGACTTGGCTCCAGAAACAGACTCCAGTGAGAAAATAACTCAACAGATTGCAGTGGTGCAGGCTCCCCGGGAACGGTTGTCATGGCAACAGGAGGAAGCTCATCCTGGGAAGTGGTACTTTAACTACTATGGAGTCTGGGGTCTTCATTGTCTGCCCCCAGCCTCCTACCCTCACCCTATTCCAGGCCAGTTTCCTCATCTGTGAAATGAGGGCCCTCCCTTACTAGAGTTGTGATAAGAACTCAAAGGGGAAGATGTAGGGGGAAATGCTGGGCCTGAATCTGGCCTGGTCTAGACCCCACTAGGCATCAGTTAACCTCTTAACCTCCGCCACTCTGGGCGTGGTGCCCCCCACCCCTTTCCCCATCCCATCCTGGCCTGGGATCTCTCCCCAGGTCACTGTGAGTGGCTGCCCTGGACAACAACCCAGAGCAGGCTTGTCTGTTACTCTCAGATTTCTCTGACTCCTGAACCCAAGTTTCTACTTCAAATGGGGATGCAGGTGGGGTGGTGGTGGAAAGCAAGAAGGCTCCAGAGCCCAGGAGCTTCAAGTTCCTGGTCTAGCGCTTCCTTGCTATGTGATGAGGGCACAGGGTCTCTCTGAACCTGTTCTCATCTGAAAATGGGCTAATAGCCCCTACCTTGCCTGCCTTCCTCCCAAGCATATTGTAGACATCAAGAAAGAAGAGTGTGGAGGCATTTTAGAATCTGGAAGGTACATGCAGATGTGAGGTGCTATTATTAATCAAGATTACAAACAATAACAGCAGGCTGATGTCTTAGGCATTTGTTCAGGAACTGCACATATGTCTTCTCACTTAACCTCACAACCTTGGATGTAATACTGAAAATGGGTGGATAAATGAGGCAACTGAGGCAGAGAGAATTTAGGTAACTTGTCCGCGGTGGCACAGCACGTAGGGAAGAAGCCTGCATTCAAACCCAGGCAGTCTGACCCACAGTCCACCTGCTGAGCACTGCCCTGTACTGCCTGCCAAGCACAACTAGCCACTTACTGACCATTCTTTCCAGAGCCCCGTGAGAGACAGAAGAGGACGAATTCTCCTCCCACTTTCACAGATCTAGTAACAGGACAGGTGAAAGTCATAAAACTCAAATTTATGGACCCTGCTCTGCACAGAGACAGCCCCTTTTTCTTTTTCTTTTTAATGGGGGGAGGAAAGAGGGCCCATTTTTCTATTCACACAAAGGCACCCAGGAACAGAGACCTTGCATGGACCTCTCCTCCCATTTACCTGATACTATCAGTGGGGCTGCCCCCTACCCCAAGACCCAAGTTCTTCAGTCTAGACAATCCTCACTTTTCTGACCACCCCAGGGGTTATCAGGCTCTGTAGCACAAGCCTCTTGCCTCTCCTTGACCCCTCCAGGCCTCTGCTCTCACCTCTCAGAGGCAAGCCAGGATCTTCACTTTTTTTTGAGAAACAGTCTCGCTCTGTCACCCAGGCTGGAGTGCAATAGCACAATCTCCACTCACTGCAACCTCTGCCTCCTGGGTTCAAGCAATTCTCCTGCCTCAGCCTCCCAAGTAACTGGGACTACAGGCGGGTGCCACCACGCCCAGATCAATTTTTTTTGTATTTTCAGTAGAGATGGGGTTTTACCATGTTGGCCAGGCTGGTCTTGAACTCCTGACTTTGTGATCTACACACCTCAGCCTCCCAAAGTGTTGGGATTACAGGCGTGAGCCACTGCGCCTGGCCGGATCTTCACTTTTATTTTATTTTATTTTATTTTATTTTATTTTTTGAGACATGGAGTCTCACTCTGTCGCCCAGGCTGGAGTACAGTGGCACGATATCGACTCACTGCAACCTCCGCCTCCCAGGTGCAAGCGATTCTCCTGTCTCAGCCTCCCGAGGCGTCTGCCACCGTGCCCAGCTAATATTTTTGTTTTTTTTTTTTTAGTAGAGATGGGGTTTTGCCATGTTGGCCACGCTGGTCTTGAACTCCTGACCTCGGGCCATCCGTCCGCCTCAGCCCCCCAAAGTGCTGGGATTACAGGAGTGAGCCACTGCATGCGGTTGAGCCTTTTAGCTACCACCCCAGCTTGACCCCAGGATCTGGATATGCCAGGTAGTTTTGTAGGATTTGCTGCCACCATTTGGTCAAATTTGGTATGACAATTCCAAAGCGACCAGGTTTCCCAGGGCAACTTGTTCTTCCTGCAACTTCCATGAAGGCAGTGCACTGCCTCCCTGCCGTCGTCCCTATCTTTTTCTTGTTTGATGTTGTTTTTTTGAAACAGGGATGCACTCTGTCACCTAGGCTGGAGCTCAGTGGTGCAATCATAGTTCACTGCAGCCTTAAACTCCTAGGCTCAAGCGATCCCACTTCAGCCTCCTGAGTAGCTAAGACTACAGGTACACATCACCATGCCTGGCTATTTTTTTAAAAATTTTTATAGAGATGGGGATACCTCACTATATTGCCCAGGCTGGTCTCAAACTCCTGGCCTTAAGCAACCCTCCCACCTTGCCCCAGCCTACCACCATTCTGGATTTTGTTTGTTTGTAAGTTTGTTTTTTTGAGACGAAGTCTCGCCCTTGTCCCCCGGGCTGGAGCGCAATGTCATGACCACGGCTCACTGCAACCTCTGCCTGCAGGGTTCAAGCGATTCTCCTGCCTCAGCCTCCCGTGTAGCTGGGATTACAGACACCTGCCATCACGCCCGGCTAATTTTTTTTTTTTTTTTTTTTTTTTTTTTTTTTTTTTTGAGGCGGAGTCTCGCTCTGTCGCCCAGGCTGGAGTGCAGTGGCGCGATCTCGGCTCACTGCAAGCTCCGCCTCCCGGGTTCCCGCCATTCTCCTGCCTCAGCCTCCCGAGTAGCTGGGACTACAGGCGCCGCCACCACGCCCGGCTAATTTTTTTTGTATTTTTAGTGGAGACGGGGTTTCATTGTGTTAGCCAGGATGGTCTCGATCTCCTGACCTCGTGATCCGCCCGTCTCGGCCTCCCAAAGTGCTGGGATTACAGGCTTGAGCCACCGCGCCCGGCTAATTTTTGTATTTTTAGTACAGATGGGATTTCTTCATGTTGGCCAGGCTGGTCTCGAACTCCTGACCTCAGGTGATTCGCCCGCCTCGGCCTCCCAAAGTGCTGGGATTACAGGCTTGAGCCACCGCTCCCGGCTGTTTGTTTGTTTTGAGATGGAGTTTTGCTCTCGTTGCCCAGGCTGGAATGTAATGGCACAATCTCGGCTCACCACAACCTCCACCTCCGGGTTCAAGCGATTCTCCTGCCTCAGCCTCTCAAGTAGCTGGGATTACAGGCATGTGCCAGCATGTCCTGCTAATTTTGCATTTTCAGTAGAGACGGGGTTTATCCATGTTGGTCAAGCTGGTCTCGAACTCCCGTCCTCAGGTGATTCACCTGCCTCAGCCTCCCAAAGTACTGAGATTACAGGCATGAGACACCGACCCGGCCGCCATTCTGTTTTAAAAGAAGTCCACAGCCATTGGCATCAAGCTTTTTAGCATTTCTCAGTGAATACTGGGAAAGCCTTTACCGTCTGACTTCAGTCTTTGCTGCTGCAATTCATATTTATTCCCTAAAGGAAAAACAGTATCAACACTTTACATCAGTATAGGTTTTTCACTATTTCGAGTGCTTTCATGTCTAGAGTCATTCAATAAGCATATATTGAAGATATATTATCAGCTGGGTACCAGGGATACCAAGCAAGATAAAATACTATCCCATTTATTCTCACAGTAACCCTGTGGGTGGGCTGGGATTTTAAACCTCATTTAACAAATGAGGAAACACACACAAAAAGATTAAATAACCTGCCTAAAGTGTCACAAAGTTTGAGCCAGAACCCAACCCTTCTAATTTCCAGCTCTGTGTCTGCTCCACTAACCAGCCCAGGCTGCCGGAAATATCATTGACACCTTCTAGGGAGGAGATTGGAGTCGTTTTGGAACTCCTAGTGCTTCCTCTGGCCCCAAATGACACCTCCAGGCAGACTGAAGCAGACCTTCCCCCACCAATGGCTTAGCTCCCGCCCCCACCCTGCACATGTACAGTGTCGCCCGTTCTCTGTTTGCAGCCTATCTCCTGAGCTGCCACTTTCCCCATCGTCCAGCTTATGGAGATGTGACTGTCACCAGCCTCCACCCAGGGGGTAGTGCCCGCTTCCATTGTGCTACTGGCTACCAGCTGAAGGGCGCCAGGCATCTCACCTGTCTCAATGCCACCCAGCCCTTCTGGGATTCAAAGGAGCCCGTCTGCATCGGTGAGTGTCCCCAGGCGAAAGGGCTCAGTGCCGAGCAGAGAAGTGAGGTGGGGGCTCCCCCCTGCTCTCTATTGCTGTCTGCCACTTTAATTTGCTCTTCATAAGGACGCCAGAAAATGGCCGCGCACCTCAGTGGCATTCATCCAACCTGCACTTACTGAGCATCTACTAGATGAAAGCACCACAGGTATACAGAGCTGAATTAAACAGGGACTATGCCCTCAAAGAACCCACATTTCCAGGAAAGGGGGAAAGGAGAAAGCAGAGAGGTCACCAATTTCCAGGGCAAGAAGTAAAAAGCACCAATGAAAAGACATAAAGTGACCTGGGAGGCCAGGGCACAATCATTCTTAGCTGGACATTTAGGAGGCTTCCTAGGGGAGGTGGCACTGCAGGTTCGACATTTAGATGGAGGGAACAACGTGGGCAGGGACATAGAGGCAGGAAGGTGAGGGTGTTTAGGGACACAGAAGACAGCCAGGTTTGGCTGAAGTCTGAGACAATGTGGCAAGGGCAATGGGAGGGCCTTGAGTGTCGGGGCAAGATACAGGCTGAGGAGCTGTTGAAGCTTATGAGAGAAGGGAGGGGCTTAGAATGCCTCAGGAGATGGCTGGGAGGCCAGCCAGGCAAGACAGTTTGAACTTACATTGTGAGTTGGGGAAAGAAGAGGAGGGAAGTTCCAGAAACTGATGGGAACTGGGGAAAGGGAAAGGGAACTCCCGGGTCTGGTCCTGAGTGATCAGGTCTGGGATTGCCACCAATGAAAGGGGGCTTGTTGGAGAAAGGAAGACGCAGTATTTCATTTGCAGTATGAAAGGCAACTTGGGCTTTTCTTTTTAGTGGGTATGGGCTTAGGCTTTTGAATTTTTTTTTTTTTTTAGATGGAGTCTCCCTTTGTCACCCAGGCTGGAGTGCAGTGGCATGATCTCCGCTCACTGCAACCTCTGCCTCCCGGGTTCAAGTGATTCTCCTGTCTCACTCTCCAGAGTAGCTGGGGTTACAAGTGTATGCCACCACACCCAGCTAACTTTTTTGTATTTTTAGTAGAGATGGGGTTTCACCATGTTGGCCAGTCTGATCTCGAACTCTTGACCTCAGGTGATCCACTTGCCTCGGCTTCCCAAAGTGCTGGGATTACAGGCTTCAGCCACCGTTGAATCCAGCGATGAATCTTATTTCATTCTATAAATTCTTCTTGGGTGCCAGGCACAACCAGAGATGAATAACACAGATGCATTCTCAGCCCTCAAGGATCTAGCGGGGAGGCCAGCAAGCAGCTCAGTGCAGAGGATGCTACAATAGGAGTAAAGGCAGAGTGGTGGAGGGGCCTCAGGGACAGAAAGCTACTCCAAGATGAGGGAGGAGACAAGCAAGGCTTCCCAAGGAGACAGGATGAAAGGATTTCAGAAATATTAGTTTGGGAAAGTGGGGTGGATTCCTGGAACAGCATATGCAGAGGTGTGGAGGCATGAAATAGCATGAGATAGTGAGGACACAGTGAAGTGTGCCTGAAGGAGAGGGTATGCAGGGAGAGGGGACTGAAGCAGAGTCTAGAGAGAGTTGGATTCATAAAGGGCTTGAATGTTATTTTCAGCTTTAACTCCAAGAAGGTTGAAGCCCACAGTAAGGGCTTTAATAAAGTCCACCTGGGGAAGAGTCGGCCTTCTAGAGAAGTCAGCAGAGAGGGAAAGTGACTTACCTGGGCACACAAGCAGGCAGTGACACATCTACCCACAGTCAAGAGAGATGCCCTGGTGAGCCCCAAGGGTGTGAAAGGTTAGGCGGCAGGATTCTGGAGCTCAAGATGCCTGGAGATGCAAGTTCACAGGGCTAAAAGGTTACCTTCAGGACCATGAGAGCAAAGATGGCAGGGAGGCAAGGTCCCCGCTGCTCCAAGCAGAGGAAGCAGAGCTGGGAAAGGGAGGAAGGCATGTTAGGCTGCCTGGGTTCAGGCAGGGGCCTAGGCTACCTCCTGTCCTGGTCTTACAGCTGCCTGCGGCGGAGTGATCCGCAACGCTACCACTGGCCGCATCGTCTCTCCAGGCTTCCCGGGCAACTACAGCAACAACCTCACCTGTCACTGGCTGCTTGAGGCTCCTGAGGGCCAGCGGCTACACTTGCACTTTGAGAAGGTTTCCCTGGCAGAGGATGATGACAGGTGAGGGGCTGTCCTAGTGGAATGGGAGTGCCTGGCCTGGTAATACCCTACTGGAGGGACGCTACCCAAGCCTGGGGCCACACCCCCTCTGGGTCAGCCACCAGCCTACATAGCTGCCACTCTCCTGGTTCAGGCTCATCATTCGCAATGGGGACAACGTGGAGGCCCCACCGGTGTATGATTCCTATGAGGTGGAATACCTGCCCATTGAGGGCCTGCTCAGCTCTGGCAAACACTTCTTTGTCGAGCTCAGTACTGACAGCAGCGGGGCAGCTGCAGGCATGGCCCTGCGCTATGAGGGTGAGCCTGCTGGGGCCTCACTGGGGGTGGGGGTCCAGGGGAATGGGCTTGGGCCTAGGGTCTTTCTCCCACACCCTACCCCTCTCTGCCTCCATGCTGTCACTCCTTCCAAGTCAGCCCCTGCTTACTCGGTACTTAGGCCCCCTTTCCCTGCCCCTCTCTTTGGGTCCAGGATCCCTACCCCAGCTTTGCAGGAAACCTCTGCCTGGACCCAGTCCCTGTGGTCCAAGGGAATAAATTCTCCAGATTCTGAAAAGCAAAAAAGGCCTCAACCCTTAAGAAAGAATTGCTGTAGGAGACATTGTAGAACCATTTATGCATGTATGCATTGATTAATTCATTCAAAAAACATGTACGGAGTACCTTCTGTGTACTAAGCAGAAAACCAGGCACTGGGAACAGCATGGTGATCAAGACGGCCTCCTGAGCATAATAGGGATGGATGCTCTTGGCTGTTCCTCCTCCATCACCTTTCTGCTCCAACCCCAGGACATATATTTGTCATTCGTACCCAGGAAAAGAAAGGCTCTGGGGAGGGAAGTAGGGGGATTCTTGCCCACTGTGTTTAATACCAGTCAAGGCTGAGCTAGGCTGGGCCCTGTGGTTTACAGCCTTCCAGCAGGGCCATTGCTATGAGCCCTTTGTCAAATACGGCAACTTCAGCAGCAGCGCACCCACCTACCCTGTGGGTACGACTGTGGAGTTCAGCTGCGACCCTGGCTACACCCTGGAGCAGGGCTCCATCATCATCGAGTGTGTTGACCCCCACGACCCCCAGTGGAATGAGACAGAGCCAGCCTGCCGAGGTCAGTAGGCACCAGTGGATGGGCCTGCTAGGCAAAAAGCAGGGTGGGTATCAGGGGAATAGCCACAGAGCCTGGGGCCACAGAGGCCCTGTGATATGCGTGGTTCAGGCTTCCTCCAAGGAGGAGGTGGGGGGTCCCAGCAACTGGTGGGCACTCCTGTGGGCAGATGGTAAACAACACCATGGTAAGCTGGAAAAGACCCTTCTGGACCTCCCTTGCCTTCCAGCCGTGTGCAGCGGGGAGATCACAGACTCAGCTGGTGTGGTGCTCTCTCCCAACTGGCCAGAGCCCTACGGTCGTGGACAGGATTGCATCTGGGGTGTGCATGTGGAAGAGGACAAGCGCATCATGCTGGACGTCCGAGTGTGAGTGCCTACCGGCTCAGGCTGAGCCAACTCCTGAGGTCTGGGGATATCCCTTGTCCAGCCCATCCTCGGGCCCCCGAGCCAGCTCTGCCCTGACGCTCCTCCTCCACAGGCTGCGCATAGGCCCTGGTGATGTACTTACCTTCTATGATGGGGATGACCTGACAGCCCGGGTCCTGGGCCAGTACTCAGGGCCCCATAGCCACTTCAAGCTCTTTACCTCCATGGCTGATGTCACCATTCAGTTCCAGTCGGACCCCGGGACCTCAGTGCTGGGCTACCAGCAGGGCTTCGTCATCCACTTCTTTGGTGAGCTTGTCCCTACCCTACTCAGAGTGCAGACAGCAAGCCATGGCAAGTCAAAGAGGCCAGGGCAGTGAGGTGCCTGAATGCTCTCTCAGACAAGAGGAAGCTGCAAAAGCACCAGGGATCACCCAGAGGAAGCTAGTCCTGTTCTCCATCTGCCCTGAGGGGGAGCCAGAATTCTGAAGTGGCAAGAGGGGTTTGGGTAGGCAGCAGAACAACTTTCTTTTTCTTCCTTTTTTTTTGGTGGGGGGGACAGTGTCCCTCTGTCACCCAGGCCATGGTGCAATCTCTGCTTATTGCAACCTCCACCTCCTGGGCTCAAGTGATTCTCGTGCCTCGTCCTCCTGAGTAGCTGGGATTACAGGTGCATGCCACCATGCCTGGCTAATTTTTGCATTTTCAATGGAGACAGGGTTTCGCCATGTTGGCCAGGCTGGTCTCAAACTCCTGGCCTCAAGTGATCTGCCCACCTCAGCCTCCCAAAGTGCTGAGATTACAGGTGTGAGCCACTGCACCTGGCCAGAACAACTTTCAAACAAAAATGGGGGAACTAAGGAAAGGTGCTGGCTTCTTTCAGACAATCTTTCATAGAAGTGACAATTTCCCTCACCCTGCCTGGCCCCATCTCTCAGGCCTAAGGAACTGGTCAAGGTGCTTTTGGAAGTAAGGCCAAAGATTAAATGCTAACCCTGGAATCTAGGAGACAGAGCAATGTCAGAGGCAGTCAAGGAGGGGCCCTTGAGAAGAGAGGAATGGATAACTGAGCCCGCTCAGGACAGTCTAGGTCCAGGACAAATTAGAAGGAGCCAGAGTGCCCTGAAGATGAGGGGGACAGTCACTTTGGTGCTGGCCGAGGACCTGCATCTTGTGCCTCTGTGCCCCCAGAGGTGCCCCGCAATGACACATGTCCGGAGCTGCCTGAGATTCCCAATGGCTGGAAGAGCCCATCGCAGCCTGATCTAGTGCACGGCACTGTGGTCACTTACCAGTGCTACCCTGGCTACCAGGTGGTGGGATCCAGTGTCCTCATGTGCCAATGGGACCTGACTTGGAGTGAGGACCTGCCCTCATGCCAGAGGGGTGAGTATATCTGTTCCCCATGCTCCCCTTCCCAATGCAACCTCCACACCTCTCTCCTGGATTCTGAACCAGACTGTAGCTGTTATTAGCTAGTATCCTCAAAGTTCCTTCACCTCTTATAGCCTCAGTTTCCTCATCTGTGAAATGGGGATGATACCTTTTCATGGTGTTATCAGCCAAGTACTCTAAGTATTTCATTCCTGGTAGATGGCCAATCAGTGTTTATCGAACCTAACAGATGGAAAGGGGACAAATGGCGGGGACACACCAGCACAATGGTAGGGACAGACACATAGGGGGTAGACCCATATGACATGAAGAAGTTAGCTGGCCTGGAACAAAGTCAGGGTGGACTGGCCTCTGCTTAGTTCTCCTTGGGCTACTTCTCCCCATCATCCCCTACCCATAGTGACTTCCTGCCATGATCCCGGAGATGTGGAGCACAGCCGACGCCTCATATCCAGCCCCAAGTTTCCTGTGGGGGCCACCGTGCAATATATCTGTGACCAGGGTTTTGTGCTGACGGGCACCTCCATCCTCACCTGCCATGATCGCCAGGCCGGCAGCCCCAAGTGGAGTGACCGGGCCCCTAAATGTCTCCGTAAGTGTCAGTTGAGTAGGAAGGAAAACCTCTAGTTGGAGATAAAAGATGCTGCCTTGGAGGCCAAGGGCATGACACCCTCACTGTGCTCTGCCTGCTTTGCAGTGGAACAGCTGAAGCCATGCCATGGTCTCAGTGCCCCTGAGAATGGTGCCCGAAGTCCTGAGAAGCGGCTACATCCAGCAGGGGCCACCATCCACTTCTCTTGTGCCCCTGGCTATGTGCTGAAAGGCCAGGCCAGCATCAAGTGTGTGCCTGGGCACCCCTCACATTGGAGTGACCCCCCACCCATCTGTAAGGCTGGTGAGTGCCCTGTCACTCCTCAAAACCCTCCCTGGCCCATAGAGCTGCTCTGGCAAAGATGTCCAATGTTGAGAACCAGAACCACCTGCCCATGCCACCTTCATAGTAATAGAATAGACCCTTGGTCTCCCCAGTCTCTGCCAGATCCTTCTGATCTGGCATCACCAAGACAAATGCTGGAGTGGGCTCTCCTTGGACAAATCCTTCCTATGATCATCCCACTACCTCTGCTCCCTGCCTTAGTGGTTTGGGCCACTGGGCTCACCCACTGCCCTTGGCCCTCCCCTTTTGTTCCAGCCTCTCTGGATGGGTTCTACAACAGCCGCAGCCTGGATGGTGAGTCTCAACCCTTGAGGGCCACATAAGTGGTCTCCCTGGTCCTGGTTCTCACGGCTCCCAGGTCATGGGCTTCCCAAGGATGGAGGGCAGAGAAAGAGAGGGGTTTGGGCCTAGCAGGGTAAAAAGTTTCCCTGCACCCAGTCAGCTAGAGGGAGCTGGTAGCCAGATGCCCTTGGGCAGAGGTGAGAGAATATGGGATCCAAGTGACAGAGACCTCTGCCCCAGTCCCACCCTCTGTGTCTTCAGTTGCCAAGGCGCCTGCTGCTTCCAGCACCCTGGATGCTGCCCACATTGCAGCTGCCATCTTCTTGCCACTGGTGGCGATGGTGTTGTTGGTAGGAGGTGTATACTTCTACTTCTCCAGGTGAGTCTGGTTTCTCTTTCTGCTCTGCATACCTGCATACTTCACTCCTACCCAGTGCTCCTGACTCACAGGCTTCTCTGCCCCACAGGCTCCAGGGAAAAAGCTCCCTGCAGCTGCCCCGCACACGCCCCCGCCCCTACAACCGCATTACCGTAGAGTCAGCATTTGACAATCCAACTTACGAGACTGGAGTAAGTAACCATGCCAACCTTGCCACCTTATCCAAGACCCAGTTCTTTGCTTCTTTGGGCAGATAACCCTGAGGGTCCTGCCAAGCCCTCTCACTTTTTTTCCTTTTCCTAGGGAAGGTGAATTATGGCCTGGCAAACCTAATACAAGTTTCCAACTCCCAGCAGTCTCTTTCCTTTGCAGGAGACGAGAGAATATGAAGTTTCCATCTAGGTGGGGGCAGCCTAGGGAAGCCAACTCAGACCTGCACCACAGTCCAGCAGCAAGGCTCCTTGTTTCCTGCTGTCCCTCCACCTCCTGTACATACCACCTGGGAGGAGATGCCACCAATCCCTCAAGAAGTTGTGCCCTTCCCTGCCTGCAATGCCCACCATGGCCTATTTTCTTGGTGTCATTGCCCACTAGGGGCCCTTCTTTGGGCCCATGTCAGGGGGCATCTACCTGTGGACAGAACACAGCTGGAGCACAAGCATCAACAGCCAGCATCCTGAGCCTCATCATGCCCTGGACCAGCCTGGAACACACAAGCAGAGCAGGAGTACCTTTCTCCATATGACCACCATCCTGCCCTGGCATAGCAACCTGCAGCAGGGTCAACTTGACCATGGTGGAAACTGCACCAGGGTGCTCCTCACAGGGCCATCACCAATGGCCAAAACTCCTCTCAATGGTGACCTCTGGGTAGTCCTGGCATGCCAACATCAGCCTCTTGGGAGGTCTCTAGTTCTCTAAAGTTCTGGACAGTTCCACCTCCTGCCCTGTCCCAGTGGAGGCAGTAATTCTAGGAGATCCTAAGGGGTTCAGGGGGACCATACCCCCACCTCAGGTTGGGCTTCCCTGGGCACTCATGCTCCACACCAAAGCAGGACACCCCATTCTCCATGACCGCCCTATACCCTGAGGAGAGGGAGACTTTCCTCCAATGTTTATTTGGCTGTTACAAACATCTTCATCCCAATACTCCCTCCTCCAATTCCAGCCACTTGTCAGGCTCTCCTCTTGGCCACTGTGTTACGGGATAAGGGGAGGGGGTGGGCATATTCTGGAGAGGAGCAGAGGTCCAAGGACCCAGGAATTTGGCATGGAACAGGTGGTAGGAGAGCCCCAGAGAGACACCCAGGAGCTAGCTGAAAACCACTTTGTACATGTAATGTATTATATGGGGTCTGGGCTCCAGCCAGAGAACAATCTTTTATTTCTCTTGTTTCCTTACTAAAATGGTGTTTTTGGAAAAAAAAAAAAAAAAAAAAAAAAGCAATGGCCAGGTGAATGATGCTTTCTTGGAGGGACAGGAGGTGAGAGATAAATGGGATATGGACTTCAGGACCAGAAGGCATGCTAGACCCACCAACCAGTCATCCTCAGATTTTTATTACTACTGTTTTTGAGATAGGGTCTCACTCTGTCATCCAGGGTGGAGTGCAGTGGCTGGCTCACAGTTCACTGCAGCCTTGACCTCCAAGGTTCAAGTGATCCACCTCAGCCTCTTGAATAGTTAAGACTACAGGTGCAGACCACTACACATGGCTAATTAAAAAACAAAAATTATTGTAGAGACAGGGTCTTACTATGTTGCCCAGGCTGGTCTCCAACTCCTGGGCTCAAGTGGTCCTCCCACCTCAGCCACCCAAAGTGCTCAGATTTTATTTTAAAACAAATTGTTACATGCAGTTGAACAGGGTCCCCTGTCGCAAAAGAGACAGTGCAACAGATGGCAGGCAAAATCAGAGGCCCCAATGGCTGGTGTTGCAGGGATGTGGGAGCCCAGGAACCCCACTGCACATCCACCCAATGCCTTATTTCCCCCTTCTTACCAGGTCCAGAACTATAGGCTGGCACACTCCCAAATCCCTTCTCAATGCCACTGATGCCCTTCTCAATGCTAACTAGGCTCAGGAAGCCTGATGCTCTCCTTCCCCTTATTTCTAAGTAAGCAAGGCTTGGGAAATTGGAATAGGAAACAGAGACTGATTCCCCAGAACATGAAGCCCTAATCTGGCTTGGCGTTAGAAAACAGATTGTCGGGAGCAGTGGTAATGCAGCTTAGGGGCTTGGCTCCTAAGTTAGGCAAAGGCCCTAATCATGGCCTCTGGAAAAAGGTGGCTGGGAGGATCTTCTTAAGTTTGCCCCTTCCCTATGGGCCCCAGTACCTACCAAGATGGAAAGTGCCCAGCGTCGCCCCCCAGTATGCACATTCCATGCTGAGAGGTGTGCCCTGCGTCACTGCTCTCCAAGAGTAACAGCAAGGGGCAGGCAACAGGAAAATATGGGAGTTCAGAAACCAGTAGAGAAAAATTCACGAAAGAAATAATAGCAGCAACCAGCGCCTTCTGCTTCTACAGTGTTCCAACAGGGAAGTCTTGACCACTCATGCTGCCTACCCCTGGCTCTAGCACAAGCCACCTTGAAGGATGAGAAGCTCTTGTCAATGCAGAGTGCAGTGCCTAGATTAGCCACAAGAGGTCACTTCCAAAGGCATCTGTATCCCACCTGCTCGCTCCTCAATCCCCCCTGAACGGTCAGAGCGGGAGCTCTCCAAGGTGGCACCATTCCTTGGCCCCACTGGCCTAACCTCATCCTCCAAGTTCCAAGAAGAAGGTGTGTGAAGTTTCCCTGGCTCTTGTCAACAGAGCCAAGTCTTATTTCCCTATTAGCCCATAGTTCCTATTATCAGCTGCAACTGATGGTGTTGATCAAAGCAAAGCCTTGTTCAGTGGATGGACACCAATGGCTTACTTATCTGTTCCATAATGCCTTCAGGCTGACACAGCAGCACAGCTGGGCCCTGAGCAGTAGGAAAAAAAGCCAAAGAGAGAGGGCACATGAGGTTCTAACCTCTGAGAGCCTGTGGCATAAAGTATAGCCATAGAAGATAGAAAATCTTGCCTCTTTCATACAAACAATCTAGCTCAGCCCTCCCCTCTCTGAGGGCCACATCTCTGGTCCACAGCCACTGAAGTTTATTGTTGGCTCAGGCTGGCAGAAAGCAGAGAGCAGCCAATTCACATGACATTCTCCACCCCACCATCCACGACCTTATCATTCTTTCCAGGCACCAAGAGGGTCATCAGAAAAGCGAAAAGTCAGGAAAACAGAAACCTAAGACTCTGTACACTGACATCCCTACTCTACCTAACTCATCCTCCTTACTGTACCCAAAGAAAGCACAGCAATTCCTTACACACAGTCGACATGGTGTAATGGACAGTGTCTGGTTTGAGAATCAAGAAATCTAATTCTTAGGTCTGCCATAAATGCACTATGTGACCTAGGCAGATCACTGCTCCTCCGTGTGCATCTAGAAACGAGGGGATTAAATCAGATGGTCTCTAAATCCTTTCTAGCTTTACGACTCTGAGAATGCTAAGGGTCCCTTAACATTAAAAGTGGGCCGAGTAGGCCGGGCGCGGTGGCTCAAGCCTGTAATCCCAGCACTTTGGGAGGCCGAGACGGGCGGATCACGAGGTCAGGAGATCGAGACCATCCTGGCTAACACGGTGAAACCCCGTCTCTACTAAAAAATACAAAAAACTAGCCGGGCGAGGTGGTGGGCGCCTGTAGTCCCAGCTACTCGGGAGGCTGAGGCAGGAGAATGGCGTGAACCCGGGAGGCGGAGCTTGCAGTGAGCTGAGATCCGGCCACTGCACTCCAGCCTGGGCGACAGAGTGAGACTCCGTCTCAAAAATAAATAAATAAATAATAAAAATTTTAAAAACTGGGCCGAGCACAGTTACGAAGCAACAACTCCAACTAAACCCTTAGTGTCAAGCACAACGATGCAGTTCTCTTCTCCACTGCTTCATCCACCCTCAGGCAGCAATAACCGCCCATCTCTGACGGCGATACCAAGGGGAGGAGCTGGCGCCCTGAAAAGGAGCATGAATCCCCGCCCAGAACGTGAGGCGGGCCCTCAGACTACAAATCCCGGCATGCAGCACTGACGCTCTCAAAAGTATCCCTTCCTGGCCGGCAAATGACTCTTCCCTGGGTCTATCCTACCATAGAGTGCATCGCACGCACATGGAACTACAGCTCCCACAATCCATCAGCCCTATCGCGATTCTTGCTCCCAGGGTGCAATGGACCGCCCCCCCCCCCCGTTCGCCCTTTAGACCCTTTGGCATTGCAATCTGGGAGTTGGAGTCCGGGGTACGCAGGTAGCTGGGCGTTGTCAGGATTACAAACTCTCCGCTTTAGGCTTCCTCTTGAAGAGCAGATCTCAGGGACAGTGGTGAAGAGAGGGTGGTAACGGGCAGGCGGAACTCTCCACAGTGCCACCACCACGCAAGGCAGGGATGCTCAGGATACAATTAACTGATAAAATTAACTGTCAGGACGGGAGAGAATTAGGAACCACAGTCATCCAACACGCCACCAAAAGCGTCATTTTCTGTAGCAAATGGCTTTTCTCTTTACCAATATGGTGGCCTGGTCCAGCCACACCTGATGCTAGAACCGAACAGTCCAGTACAACATCCCTAGGAACACTGCTGTCACCGACAGGCGACCAGCTCCATCCAACACCACACCTTGTTCCTTTCTGTTCATGCCTGAGGACTCCAAGGGCATGATAGCCCATATCCCATTACCAAAATGGCGAAAGTAGCAGCCTTCTTGTGAGGGCCTGCGGAAGACAATACGCCTGCGCGGGAGGCTTCTGTGTTACGGAGTGGGAGGGGAGCACTCCCAACACGCCTGCGCAGGACGGAGTCTTCTTAGTTTGCACACAAACACCAATGGATGAAGAGTCCCTGGCTTCCTGCGGCTGCGCCTTGACCCCTACAAGCTTTCCCAAGCGCCTGCGCGAGCCCTCAGGTCCCGCCCTTTTGTCTCAGTGCGCTGGCGCACGGCAGAAAGGTGGGGCTTCGGTCCTCCAGACGAATGCCAGCGCGGCTGCGCGCTGGGGGGTACTCCCTCACCGCGGCTGCGCGGGAGCCAGGCCGCCGGCTGTCACTGCGGTTGCGCGCGGCGAGCGCCGATCCCGGGGCGCCTGCGCGGGTGGCTTTGCGGGCGCTCGCGGTAAGTTTGCGCCAAGTGCGCGGCAGCCGGGACGCAGACGGCGGCGGCGGCGAGAGGCGGAGCCCGGGGACCACCCCCCATCACCCTCCCCCCAGTCACCTCACGTACCACAACCTCACCTAACCTCTTACCCCCCCCCGTCCGATACCCCCAGCCCCGGGATGGCAGCGCCCGCCAGCCTTCCCGGCCGGACCGGCGGTCGCCAGTGCCGGCTTTAGCCTGTGGGACTAGGCCCTGCCGAGGCCTGACCCCTGGAGCCAGGACCCACTGTGCAGCCAGCAGCCGGGCCGGGACTGAGGGGCTGCTCCCCCCTCGCGGCCCGTCGGGAGGACGCTGTCGTCCCGGGGACTGGGGGCCGGGGGGTGGGGGGGAGCCAGGGCGAGGAAGTCGGGACCCGTGTTGGGAAAAAAGAAGCGGGACCGGGGTCAGGAGCGCCCCCTACCCCCACCTCCCCCCTCCCCCCGGGGTTGGGGGGGCCGGAGCAGAGAGCACCCAGCCCGGGAGGTGGATGAATGTGGGAGAAAATGGAGACCAAGACGATCGTGTACGACTTGGACACATCAGGGGGGCTGATGGAGGTAAGAGTGGCCCTCCTCATCCCCTTCCCCCAGCGCCGGGAGGGAACCTCCGCCCTCCGCCCCACAAAGCCGGTCCTAAACTCGAAGCGCCCAGAGAACCGAGGGAGGGGGATTCTTCCTCACTTAGCCTCTCCCTCCCCTCTTTGCAATTTAGGGGGCTGAGCTCAGCCTCCGAGGACGTTTGCAGCAGTTTCACCTACCCGCCGCCCTCGATTCGCTCTCCCCAGGCGCCAGCCCACTCCATCTCGTTGCACCGGCAGGCCTCCCCACCCCCTTCTTGTTGGCCCCTTTGTGCTTCCCCCAGCACGTCCGGGTACCGGGCTTCGGGCCTCTCCAGAGCCAGGCTTTGGAGTCCCCCACTGTCCATACAAGGAAGTGGCCAAGAAGGGAACCGCGCACCCTCTTCCCATCCCCCTACCCTTGATCCTCCCCATTTGGAAGAAGCTGTTCTCGTTCTTGTGCTGCAGGAACGCGGTTAGGGTGGGCTCCCCCTGGTTCCGGGGGCTGAGAGGTTCTGGGAGCAGCCTGGATGGGAGGAAGAAGGACAAAAGGGGGGAGAGGGGTGGGTGACGGAGAAGCCGCGCCGGGGGGGCGACGGACCGCCCGGGAGCTCCGAGTGTGCACACACGCCGTTTGTATGTGTGTGCAGCAAATCCAAGCTCTGCTGGCCCCCCCCAAGACGGACGAGGCAGAAAAGCGGAGTCGGAAGCCTGAGAAGGAGCCCCGGAGAAGCGGCAGGGCCACCAACCACGACAGCTGTGATAGCTGCAAGGAAGGTGGAGATCTCCTGTGCTGCGACCACTGCCCGGCTGCCTTCCACCTCCAGTGCTGGTAAGGTCCGGGGACCCTTCTCTGCGCATTCCTTCACCCGGCCTGCCCCTGCCTGCCGAAATAACGGGCGCTTGCAGCCGCTAGCTGACTTTCTGCAGCTGCCCGGGCGAGCACCTCCCCGCCCCCAGGTGTCCGCCGGGTTCTGGCAGTTTAGGGGGGAGGAGCAGCGGTGGGTCCGGACCCCGAGGTGGGGGTTGGGAGGAGTGAAGAGAACCCCATATGGGATTGGAAGTCGCTGGGGAGCCGGGACAGAGCCGGCCGGGGACAGCCGGCAGTGGCGGGGGAGGAAGGGGAGGAGCTCCGGGCCCAGCGCCGCTTGCCTGCCCGCGCGCCCGCTGCCCTCGGGGCTCCTGCCCGGCCGGGCTCTCCTTGGGGTGGGTGCGTAGAGCCCTCGGCCACCTGAATTGCAGTGGTCCAGACCCCGGCAACCGGGCGCTTGTGGCTGTAGAAGAAATCATGGAGGGTGTCTCTCGAGTCCGCCTCTTCCTTGCCTCTCTGTTTACAATATGGCGACCTGCCTTTAAATTATATTTTTATTCTCAGCGCCATTTTGGCTGCATATATGATTTGCAAACGTCTCCCGGGGAACGGTGGGGACAGCCCCCGAGTCCTTTCTGCAGAAGCTCCTCAGGGGCCCAGGCTGGGATCTCGCCGCTTTGGTCCCCTTTCTCTACCTCCGCTTGCCCTCTGTTGCCTCTCAGAGCTGCCTTCCTTCCTCCTCCCTCTTCCCTCCTCCCTCCCGGCGCCACTGCCTCTTAGGAAATCGGGCCGGGTTAGACAATTAAAATTGCCCTTGGGCGCCGATTTTATTTCTCCGCTCCGGATCGGCGAGCCCTTCGCTGCAAAATTCTTTGCTGCCAGGGGGAGGATTGTGTGCGGTGGCATTGGAAAGGCATTTTTAAGGAACTGAGAGCTGGAAAGCCGTACGCTTTTTTCCCCCTTACTGGACACGAGGGGAGGGGAGAAACCGAACCGAGAGGGAGGGACGTGGGTTGATCGCCCGCTGCGTGATCCTCCTCAGCGGCTCAGCCCAGAACAATCCGGCAAAGAAGAGTTTAAACTCCATCTTCTGCCGGCAGAAATCACCTCTGCCCTCCACAAAAATCCCACATCTGCGGCAGCAAACCCAGATTTCGTCTTGTTCTACTGGGTCTCGTTCTGTTGTTCTGCAACAGTTGACTGAGGCAGAGGTTTGAGAGAGGAGCCAGTCGGGAGAAAGGAAGAGGGGGCTGTTTCTGTGTTCCCACCAGTTTTTTGATGTTGCCTTTTTTAGCCCTCTGTTTTTGTTTTTGTTTTGTTTTTTTTTTTATGTGAAATTTCACCGAAGGTCTCTTAACGGTTCCATTCACGTTCCATCGCTCGGTTTGCGGAGTTGTGTCTACTATATATTTGTACTAATTGCAGGTTTGGGAACACTTACTAGACAGATGACTGATACTGAGCAAATTAAGTCTGTGGTCAGAAGTTCTGTAGGAAGCTCCCATTACCATTCCCAAGATACTTTTGCCCAGAAGGGCACCCCATCCCAGCTTGTAAAATTGCAGGGACAAAAATGATTATCCTAGAGGAAGTTTTGCTGCTGACTTTAAAATTTTTATTATGAAGTGACTAAGGATCTGTGGTTTTTAGCCTTTACTTCCTATAAGGTGTAATCCACCTGGAGAAAATATCTCTGGTCACATTTCCTTTGCTGTTCTTAGGAGAAATTTGTGCCTGAATATACGTTGTGTTGCTTACCAGTTATTCCCAGTTGCTTACATTTTTTTTTTAATGTGTTTGTTTGGTATGTATACCAGGACTGAGTTGTAGACTTCTTGATTTAAGACGTGGGCTTACATCCTACCCCTAGGATGAACTTGGTGTTAACCATGATGGTTGACATGCATGTTGAGTGAGAATTTGATAAGCTCATTTATTTGATAAAGCTGCAATTGTTTATTAGAAACTTCAGGCATGGGAAAAGTGTGCTGTCTGGTTTGCCTGCGATTGGGCTTTTAAACTCTAAAACCTAACCACTGAATTTTTTAATTAGGTGAGTCTAAAGTCTTATCAAGTTGTAACAATTAACAGTTTGCACTTTAGATGAAAGGAGAGAGAAGGAGGGACTCTTTAGCCGTTGGTGAGATTCAGACTTGCCTAGACTGTGCATTTCATTGAATTTTATTTTATTTTATTTTTTTGAGACATTGAATAGGAACTAGTAATCAGAGATTTGTGAATAGTAGTAAATGAAGTAGTGCTTGTTTGACATCTCCAATTCTCCCTTTGAAGATGTCGGTACTGAATGTACCATTGACTTATCTGAGTTGTTATCTAAATCACAAAGCATTGTAGATATTGGTGCAAAGGCAGGAAGTCTTTTAAGTAGGAATTCCCTAGACGAATTTCATTTAGTGAGGCTTATCCCACTTTTCTGCGTCTGAAGCCACACTCTTTCCACCAAGAGTCAAGTATTTTACTTTTTTTTTTTCTGAGGCAGGAGTCTTCACTTTGTCACCCAGGCTGGAGTGCAGTGGTGCGATCTCGGCTCATTGCAACCTCCACCTCCCAGGTTCAACAGATTCTTCTGCCTCAGCCTCCTGAGTAGCTGGGATTACAGGTGCCTGCCACCATACCCAGCTAATTTTTGTATTTTTAGTAGAGACGGGGTTTCACCACGTTGGCCAGGCTGGAGAGTGAAGTATTTTATTAACTCAACCAGAGTAGTTAGATTAAGTAGTTAATGTCTCAGAACATTTTTTTTTTTTTTTTTTTTTGTTTTGTTTTGTTTTTTTTTTTGTTTTTTGAGACGGAGTCTCGCTCTGTCGCCCAGGCTGGAGTGCAGTGGCGCGATCTTGGCTCACTGCAAGCTCCGCCTCCTGGGTTTACGCCATTCTCCTGCCTCAGCCTCCTGAGTAGCTGGGACTACAGGCGCCCGCCACAGCGCCCGGCTAATTTTTTGTATTTTTAGTAGAGACGTGGTTTCACCATGGTTGAATGTGTTTTCATGAATTTGTCCCTGCCGGGTGCAGTGGCTCACGCCTGTAATCCCAGCACTTTGGGAGGCTGAGGTGAGTGGATCACGAGGTCAGGAGTTCGAGACCAGCCTGGCCAACATAGTGAAACCCCATCTCTACAAAAAATACAAAATTAGCCTGGTGTGGTGGCACGAGCCTGTAGTCCCAGCTACTTGGGAGGCTGAGGCAGGAGAATTGCTTGAACCCAGGAGGCGGAGGTTGCAGTGAGCTGAGATCACACCACTGCACTCCAGCCTGGATGACAGAGTGAGACTCCATCTCAGGAAAAAAAAAAAATTGTCCTATCACTGCTTACTTGTATCACATGAGGGTAAGGTTATAGTTCCTTTTGCTTCCCTTTTAAATTGACTAAGACTGAATTACTTAGGTAGGCAAGATAATGATAATTTTCCTTATGTACAGAAAGTACAAGAGTAAGGTTGAAGCTGAGTATGGTGGTTCATGCCTGTAATCCCAGCACTTAAAGGGGCCAAGGTGGGAGGATCTCCTGAGGCCAGGAGTTCAAGACCAGTCTGGGCAACATAGCGAGACTCCATTTCTACAAAATTTAAAGAAAAAGTGAAGTTTAAATTTTGCAAATGCTGTAGGTATTAATTGCAGTGCTGCTGTGGTTCTCCATCCAAAGCTTTGTGGGATAAGTCTTTTTTCAGTCTCTAGTATTCCTTGCCAGTCTGCCTCACTGTGAACGGAATCCAGTGCAGTGTTCCAGAAGTGGTTCTAGGCAAACTTTACCTCCTGGGCTTAGTGACATAGCTATAAACCACAGGGGATCTTTCTAAGATAAATAGTAAGGAAATGACTAGTCAAATAAGCTGTTTTAATTGTTCTGTGTTTTCTCAGGAGCTAGTGCTTTGTATGAGGCACATCATCTCTTCCCAGTTAGACTGGGAGCCCTATTTCTGGATTTTCTGTAATGATTCTCTGGGTGAAGGAATTAATTGTCTTGTGCTCAGTACCATGACTTCACCGAAGAATTAAACTTGAAGAACTGATGTCTTTGTTTTTTATTAAGTGATAGTGTAATCACTTTATCCAAGTTTAACTGGTTTATCAGTTATTCAGTGTGATGGTAGGAGTTACTAAACCTGTCCCTAGAGAATTGGAAAGAGATGTGTGTATGGTTTTTTTTGTTTTTGTTTTTGCTTTTTTGAAACTGAGTCTTGCTTTGTTGCCCAGGCTGGAGTGTAGTAGCGCGATCAGCTCACTGCAGTCTCTGCCTCTCAGGCTCAAGCAATTCTCCTTTCTCAACCTCCTGAGCAGCTGGGATTACAGGTGCATGCCACCAGGCCTGGCTAATTTTTTTGTATTTTTGGTAGAGACAGGGTTTCACCATGTTGGTCAGGCTGGTCTCGAACCTCGTGATTTGCCCACCTCGGCTTCCCAAAGAGCTGGGATTACAGGCGTGAGCCACCACACCCGGCCTTGGAAAGAGATATGTTTTTAAGTGTCCCTTGGTGAACCTGACTTCATCATAATTATCATGCCATGAGTTGAGCTTTCTGAAAGTTCTGGTCACTGAACTGATCCCAAAAAATCTGTAAAAAATTAGAATAACCAGTTCAGCTTTAGTTGCCACTGACCCATCTTTCTGTTTGAGATCGGTAGGATTGTTGATTGTTGTCACTGACAGAGTGAATACCATGGGGCATCAGTAATCAGGATGATAAAACTGGCTGGTTTCCTGTGATTGCCTTCTCATGGCATTTTGCTCCAAACAGACTGAGGGACCAAAATCGTCTGATTGAGAAGTGCATCTACCTCAGCAGACCTCAGCATGGTCCCTTCCTGTCAGACAGATTTCTGTAGCATTTGCCTCCGCATGTTATATTTGGAATTGTTGGCCAGCTTTCCTCTCTCTGGTGTTGGCAGCGAGATCCAAAATGAGGTTTTCGAAGAATGAGAGTAAAAAGGTCTCTGTGCACAGGCAAAACTAAGCTCAGCTTGGAGTTTTGCATATTTTCAGTGAGTCGTAACAAAGGTTTCACACATAGAATAGAAAACTGCCTTGCAGAAAATGTTTGATGTTTGAAGTGGGGTTGTTTGTTTGTTTGTTTTTGGAGACAGGGTCTCCAAAGCTTGATTCTAGCTCCCTGCAGCCTCAAACTCTGGGCTCAAGTGATCCTCACACCTAAGCCTCCCAAGTAGCTGGGACCACAGGAATGTTCCATCATGCTGGGCTAATTTTTTTAATTTTTTTGTAGAAACAGGGTCTCACTATGCTGCCCAGGCAGGTCAAGAATCCTCTCGCCTTGGCCTCCCAAAGTATTGAGATTACAGGAGTGAGCTGCCATGCCCAACCTGTTTGAACTTTTAAGGAGGTGGTTTTTCTGATTTTCTTGTGTTTAGCTCCTCATTAGAATAATATCAGGCAAGTGATGGATTAAAACACATTAATTTTAACATTATCTTGTCAGTATGTTGTTTTTGATATTGTAAGTGCTTAGAAGCCTGGCACTGATGAACTGGAGGTGACAACGTCTAGATTCCTTCCCCTCACCCAGCCCCATCAATAGTAAAATGATTCTACAGTAAACAAACCTAATTTGGTTCTATGTTTATTTTATTTATTTATTTGTTTTGCATTTTCTGTGTTGACTTGGAATCTAGGTATGTCGTATTGTCTTTTTTTTTTTTTTTTTTGAGACAGTCTCACTCTGTTGCCCAGGCTAGAGTGCAGTGGCGTGGTCTCAGTTCACTGCAACCTCCACATTCCCGGTTCAAGTGATTCACCTGCCTTAGCCTCCTGTGTCATGTTGTCTTAATGGTCCACCTAAATATGGAAGATATAGTAATGTTCAATTTTAACTCAGGTTCAGATGCATGCTTCTTAATGTAGGGCTCAGGGGCTAATTCTTATGAAATGATTGCAAGTCTCAGAAATATTTAAAGTGGAAAAGGAGGTTATACTCTTGAAAGATTACGGTTTTTGTGTAAAGTAAGGCAAGTACTTAGTAGTACTGTTACAGGAAATTTTTCAGTTAAGGCCTGTTCCAAAATTAATTACCATACTCAATAAAAGGTAGGGTGCAGTTACAGTCTCATCAATCTGCTGCTGTTTCTTAAGGCTCTCAAAGTACTTTATAGATAGCTCCACTAATAATATATTAGGACAGTTTTGGCCTTTGTAAATGACTTGTATGTTTTTAATAGATATAAAGGTTCAAAGGAATATTTAGGTACTGCTTTCATATGAATCTGGAGATGGGATTCATGTTGGTCTGTTGTAAGTTCTTGGTCAAGTACGCCTCCAGGAGTATTTTTGAAAGTTAAATCAGTAATGTTCAATAAATTGTCTAATCTTAATTTAAAAGAAATTCAACTAGTCACTATTAATGTGTTGAATGAAACACTGGTTTTTGTTAACCTGAGTGAAAGTACAAGTGATACCTAAAATTACTTGTGGAGCTCAGTGAATCTTTCCAAGGTTCATCCTGGTTGTAGCATTTATCAATACTTACATAGCTTTTTAATGGCTAAACAATATTCCATTGTATGGATATACATTTTATTTATTAGTTCATTAGTTGATAGACACTTGGGTTGCTTCTGCTTTTTGGTTTTGTAAATAATGTGAACATTTGGGTGCCAGTTTTCTTTGTTGCTGGTTTTGGTTTTGTTTGTTTGTTTTTTGAGACAGAATCTAGCTTCGTTGCCCAGGCTGAAGTGCAGTGGAGTGATCTCAGCTCACTGCAGCCTCCATCTCCCAGGTTCAAGCGATTCTTCTGCCTCAGCCTCCAGGGTAGCTGGGAGTACAGATGTCCGCCACCACACCCGACGAATTTTTGTAATTTTAGTAGAAACGGGGTTTTACCATGTTGGTCAGACTGGTCTCATACTCCTAACCTCAAGTGATCTGCCCGCCTCAGCCTCCCAAAGTGCTGGAATTATAGGTGTGAGCCACCATGCCACGAAGGGTGCAAGTTTTTATGTGCAAGTTTTCATTTCTCTTGGATGTACACCTAGAGGCGGAATTTTTTGGATCCTATGGTAACTCTTAACCTTTTGAGGAACTACCCGTTTTCCAAAGAAGCTGCATTATTTTACTTTCCCACCAGTAGCATAGGAGGGTTCTAGTTTCTCCACTTCCTTGATAACACTTGTTATTTTCTGCCTTCTTGATTAAAGCCATCCTAGTGAGTGTGAAGTGGTATCACATTGTAGTTTTGAATCAGATTTCCCTGAAGGCTAGTGATGTTAAACTTTTTTTCATGTGGTTATTGGCTATTTGTATGTTTACTTGGAGATGTCTGTTCAGATTTTTGTCCATTTTTAATTGAGTTGTTCGGTTTTTTAATTGAGTGGTGAGAGTTCTTTATATGTTGTAAATATAAGTTCCTTGTCACATATATGATTTTCAAGTATTCTTCCATTTTGTGGGTTGTCTTTACACTTCTCCCATCTTTTTATTTATTTTATTATTTTTTTTTAATTAATTAATTAATTTTTTTTTTTTTGAGACAGAGTCTTCTTCTGTCGCCCAGGCTGGAGTAACAGTGGTGTGATCTCAGCTCACTGCAACCTTCACCTCCCAGGTTCAAGCAGTTCTCCTGCCTCAGCCTCCTGAGTAACTGGGATTACAGGCGCCCGCCACCACACCTAGCTAATTTTTGTATCTTTAGTAGAGACGGGGTTTCACCATGTTGGTCAGGCTGATCTCAAACCCCTGACCTCATGATCTGCCCGCCTCGGCCTCACAAAGTGCTGGGATTACAGGTGTGAGCCACCACACCCGGCCTGTTTATTTATTTTTAGAGGCAGTCTTGCTGTGTCTCCCAGGCTGGAGGGCAGTGGCACAGTCATAACTCACAGTAACCTCCAACTCCTAGGCTCAAGCAATCCTCCCCCCTCAGCCTCCTGAGTAACTGGGACTACAGGCATTTGCCACTACACCCGGCTAATTTTTTTCTTTTTTTGTAGAGATAGGGTCTCACTGTGTTACCCAGGCTGTTCTCAAACTCCTGTCCTGGCTTCAACTGATCCTCCTGCCTCAGCCTCTATTTTTTATTTTTGAATCTTAACCTAACAAAAGATGGTTGATTTAAGCACATTTTAATATCTATGCCTATATTATCTCTGTAATGTCAGTAAATGAAGAATTTCTTCTGTGAGCTCCAGTCAGGATGGTACATCCCAGTGAAGAGAACCTTACGATGTGATTTGGTATGTTGTTGTTTCAACTTTTCTGGATGTCCCTTCCTAGCAAAGAAGTCTAAAGCTGTATTGTTGCCTTAGAGGAAGTACAAAAAATCCACCATCTTTCTTTAGATAGGATGCTCACCTGTCACCCACTAGCCACAACAGAAAATTTCTGTGTTTGAGCACTTCTCATACTTGGAGGACCCTAGTTTAAGAAAGAAGATTTTGGCTGGGGGCAGTGGCTCACACCTGTAATCCCAGCACTTTGGGGAGCCGAGGCGGGTGGATCACTTGAGGTCAGGAGTTCAAGACCAGCCTGACCAACACGGTAAAACCCTGTCTCTACTAAAAATACAAAATTAGAGGCTGGGCGCAGTGGCTCATGCCTGTAATCCCAGCACTAGGAGGCCGAGGCGGGCAGATCACGAGGTCAGGAGATTGAGACCATCCTGGCTAACACAGTGAAACTCGTCTCTACTAAAAATACAAAAAATTAGCCGGGCACGGTGGCGGGTGCCTATAGTCGCAGCCACTTGGGAGACTGAGGTAGGAGAATGGCGTGAACCCAGGAGGAGGAGCTTGCATTGAGCCAAGATCACGCCACTGCACTGCAGCCTGGGCGACAGAGCAGGACTCCGTCCCAAAAAAAAAAAATTAGCCGGGCGTGGTGATGCACGCCTCATAGTCCCAGCTACTCGGGAGGCTGAGGCAGAAGAATCACTTGAACCCAGGAGGTGGAGGTTGCAGTGAGCCAAGATCACGCCATTGCACTCCAGCCTGGGCAACAAGAGCAAAACTCCATCTCAAAGGAAAAAAAAAAAGAGAGATTTTAATTGTCTCAGTTTTATTGGTTGTGGTGGAAATAATTTCAGGTCAATTAAACTGTGCTGTCTTTTGAGTCCAATTAACAAGAACAAAAAGTTGTTTGTGTATTGCAGCAAACTCACCTGGTTATTTGTATCTTTATGTAAGCCCAGATAACAGTAAATAGAGAGTGCAGAGAATATTTACCTGACAGTTTTATATGGATCATAAAAAGAAACCATCTGCTCTGATCCTCCCAAGAGGATTTTTGCTACCTAAAAATGCAGATGTCCTGCTTCTTGAACAGAAATGGGTACATCTTTTCTCCCACAAGTGAAAAGTAATAGAAAATATATTAATACTCTTGGCTTTTGATAATGGGTAAACATACTGAAATCCATCTCTCAACTTTCTTGTCCCAACCCCAACACAGAGACAATTCCTTGAGTATACAGTTAAGTAGGCCACCCTGGTAAAAGATTATGTTTGGGTTTATGGTAGCCCTTGTACATTAATGCAGCGCAGGCTCCTGGAAATGCATTCAAGTTTTAAGATGCCAGCATTTTAAGTCACCAGAACAGAAAAAAAAAAGCCTGTTTTCCCCCCTCCACTGGGCTCCTCCTTTGACTTAGAGGCTCCAGGGAGTACAACATGGCCAGCGCATTGCCATTCAATGAGTGACACTTAGAAGAGAACCTCTGCATAATGCGTGCCTCCCAAGAGAACACAGGACAGGAGTACGGCTGTCCCCCTGCCAGTTTCCTGAAAGAGGAGGACATTGTATTCAGTGCAAGTCCTAGACCAAATTTCAGAAAGGCACTTTGGTATTGCAAATTTGTCACCGTGCCCAGGACGCATGCACAGGTCACTAGCTGACTGCTTTTCCCATGACTTGAGAGCAGTTAAGAAGAATGAGAATGTGATTCCTTTTTCTGCCTGCCATTTCCAGATATCAAAATCTTCATCCTTTAAGCCTAAGGTTATTCCTAAATCTAAGTCGTCTCAGCAAATAAGAACAAAGATGAGGTTTTAGCACATTATGTATGAGGCAAAAGCTAAGGCGTACAATAGACACTAATAAAAGGAGGAATACATGAGTTGACCCATCAGCAAGAAGGAACTTGACTACTACATAGAGCTGTTGTGGAATTCACAATAAGTAAATTACAAGTGCACCTTGCAGGTTGATGCCATTTTCAAAGTAATGAAAAACTCGACTTGTTCACTCCAAGAGTGAGTCCCTTTTGCTCTGCTGCCTACTTTCCCTTTTGCTGTAATCATACTACATAAATGCTCACTAAACTACTTGAAAGCCGGAGGCTGACCCATTTCCTCTTCTCACTGCTGTGTAATTCCTGGTGGTATTACAGATGAGAGATATGCAAAGGTAAACACTAGTTGGGGAACAAAAATGATATCTGGGTTATTCCAAGTGGATGATACCTTTGTTAACACGAACACAAGGTAGAATTTCTTTTCCCCTAATTACATTTGCTTTCTTTTAAGTTAATCACTTTGGTGTTTAATTTGTACCTCTCCCCTGTTTTCTGACAAATTGTAAAGGATATCTCCCAGGAAATGTTTCTCAGTCTTGACAGGACAAAAGACATATAGAGTAACAGCAGGGCAGGGAGAAACTCCGTGCCTGAATGTAGCGTCAGTCTTTCCCACTGATCTGGGCTCTCTGCGTGAGGCTCTTTTTGAAATAAGCTTGAGTGAGCAAAAGAGGACTCTGCAGGGTTTGAATTTAACCGTAGCCCAAAGACATCACTTTACCTCCAGGCTAGGCAGGGATAAGAGAACCTCTCAGAATTACTAGCAAGCTTGAGGTCCAGGTGGACCCCTGTTTGTGGCAGCACAAGCACCTTTTTTACTCAGTTATGATCCTCAGAGGGATGTTGAATATTATTTTTCTCCTGTCTGCATTTGTGCAGAGAACAGAGCAGAGAAACTAATGAAATGCACAGAGCTTCAAGTGAGTTTAAAGAAGCCTCTGCATTATGAAATCAGGCAATGGTAACCTACTCTTGCTTTTCTTTCCACTACCCCTAGGCTCCTGTGATGAGCTGAGTGCTTGTTAATTCCCATGTTCACGAAACCATCATAGTTCTGCTGATTCTCAGTTTTAGAGGAAAACTCTACAGTGAACTTTTTCAATTAACAGTCATCAATTACTAGTCAGAATATATTATAATTGTGAAAATTGTATTCCATTAATCTCATTAAATGTGTCTAAACCTGTAACTTGTCATAGTTCTATACATAGGTTGGCTATATTTAACTTTCCTTGATCTTATTTGCCATTTTTTGCCAAAGTATCATCTAAAATGTAGGGAGAGTTGTCAGTAATTTTGACTTTTTAATAAATATTACTTTGCTTTGTCATTTTTGTTTTGCTGTATCCCTCCTTTGTGGTCCTTGTGGTTTTGCCTGGCATGGGTGACACTTAGCCATTTTAACTTAGCGAACTGTCATACCAAAGGAAATGCCTAATTCTATGATATCAGACATCTGACTGCGGGCTACAGTTTGTTGGTGTTGAAGTAAGCTGTATGTTAAGAAAAGTATCTCCATTTTATTTGTTATAGCATGTCCAAGGTTTATATGCTTGCTGCCTTTCTTTGAGGGCTTTCCTCAGATCTCACCATTTGTGTGTAAACATGCAGACCTTTAGGGTGATCATTCTTTGGTTAGGGACCATCTGAAAGAAAATTGGACCAAAGGGGAAAATCATGGCTCTGGAGAAGCACGTTCAACTCATAAATAGCTCACTGGTGGGTATAACTGGAAGGCTTTGGAAGCCCAAGTCAGCACTGAGCTGTGGCATCAAACTACGGCAGCACAGTTTGACAGCATGCCCAGGAGATTACTTCAGTCCTGTAGGGTGGGGAGCTTTGATGTTTATGAGTAGAAGTCGGGGATGGGAGAGGGTAAGGGTAAAAGAAGGCGGGTATAATCCCTATGCTGGCATAGCCCAAGTAATATTCTCCCTCTTTCCTGTTTTTATTGACCCTGTCAGGGGAGGGTAAATTAAGCAGAAGTCCCTCCTTAGGAAAAAACAACTGGGTCTTAAGTAGAAACCTGCTCTGAGGCCAGGTGCGGTGGCTCATGCCTGTAATCCCAGCACTTTGGGAGGCTGAGGTGGACGGATCACGAGGTCAGGAGTTCAAGACCAGCCTGACCAACATGGTGAATCCCCATCTTTACTAAAAATACAAAAATTAGCCGGGTGTGGTGGCGCGCATCTGTAATCCCAGCTGCTAGGAGGCTGAGGCAGGAGAATCACTTGAACCGGGAGGCGGAGATTGCAGTAAGCTGAGATCGTGCCGCTGCACTCCAACCTGGGTGACAGAGCGAGACTCCATCTCAAAAAAAAAAGAAAGAAAGAAAGAAAGAAACCTGCTATCTTGATTTTGTTGAGTTTTAAATACATTGTTAGTATTTTTTGTTTTCTGAGCCTTTATAGAATTTTAAGTCCTATATATATAAACAGTAAACTGGCCCAGATTCCTGAGCTGTGTCTGCAAGAAGTGTGTCACCTGGCTATTTCCTTTTTCTTGATAGTCTGCTAAAATTTGGCAATAGAATAGTACCCAGTTTTCCATACCTCTGAGACTCTTCCAGAACACAGAGTTGACAGTTTGTTGGTTCTTCCTTCCAATGGACTGTTCCCAAGAGTGTTAGAAAATTACTGTTGAGGCCAGAATTTTGTCCCTTTTCCAAAACAGGTGGGCTCTAGTATCTATCATGAGGTGAATGAATGAAGCCCGTTTTTAAAATGTTTGCACCCCAGCCCATCTTTCTTTGTAGAGAAGCCAGAATTGCAAGAATAGCCAAACCAGGCTAGTGATAGATCAGGCCTTTGGCACTGAGGCTCAGATTGTAGAAAAGTTAGCAGAGGCAAACAACTGGTATAAATGTTAGTGCTCTACTCTCCCTCCTTCGTTTTTTCCCTGTACTAACTAATAACACTCGTATCCAGGTGTCCTTTACTGGGAAGATGCCACCAGCCAGCTCTACATAGAAGGCGATAAAACTTGGGGGCACAGTCAGCCAGTTTAAAAGGATTGTTTGCCTGTGGAAGTGACGCAACTAGCTAAGTTTCTCAATGGGGCATTTGTAATGGCCTGGCACTTCATCGGTTTCCTGGTTAACACTCTCACTAAGGCTTTGCATGAAAAAACCAGCAGTCCTTGTACCTTTTTATGTACTTTGTGGCATTAGTGGTATTTGAGTCAGTAGCCAGGATGAAGGAGGATAAGGGATTAAGGTTGAGGGACTGTATGAATTTTCTCCATCTCTTTAATATCCTTCAATATAGCTATCTTCCTGCAAAAGACAGGCCATACTTGAAGAGAAAAGCTGATGCCCACACAAGTGTCCAGAGGAAGCTTGCTATTTCTGCTGACATTTAAATTTCATTAAATGTTCCCTCAAAACATACACTTTAAAATTTGGGTGTATTAATGCAACTTTTAATTTAAATTAAACTTTACCCAGCACCACTTAGCTTTTCCAAGACATAAGTTTGTTTTCATTTTTAAAAGGCTGGTTCTCTGTGCTCATGGGTCCCTATATAGAGCAAGATGGCTGCTAGGAGGCTGAGGCATGATTGTGGTCCTTTCAGTGATCACCTTCACTCCCCATTTTGGCTAGTACCGACACATTTTCTGAACTGGCTGAGGGCCGCAGGGCCAGTCTGAGGGAGAATAGGCTTGTTCTGAGCACGTATTATGTTTTGCAGTTTGTCTTTCACAGTGCCACTAAATATAATTGCAGGATTTTTATCTGGTAGTGGTCCTCAGATGGATGGATGAGCCCCGTGAATGGTGAAATTAAAAATCAAAACTGCTCAGTCCTATTGTTTGTTGGCTGAACACCTCTTCCCCTACCAAAAAAAGGGTGGGGAGGCATACAGATGATGGTAGGGGCAGTGAACTGCCTTTTAGTCTTTCTTAGTCCAACTGATGTTTTATTTCAACTGAAACCGCCATAGATGGCTAGAGAGCTTCTGATTCCTGAAGAATTACAGGTTCTGACAAGAAGGACCCTACCAGTTCATGTGACTGACCTCTTTTGGAAGAGAACCCGCTTAGTAGGCTGTTGGTATATTGTATATGGATATGCTATTTACATAGTGTTCCTGTTAAGTATTTGTATTAAGTAGAATTATTTTGTTAATCCAGAAAGAGAAAATGGAGTGTGCTTTTTCTTAAATATTTTTCATCTACTTGCTTTCTTTTGGACTAAGATATACACCAAAGCTTTTAATTTGGTTAAGTGAGATTTTCACATGTCTCAGACTGCCTTTGGCTCAAGTGTTAAAATGTCAGTGTCACTTAGGTGGGTGGACAGCTACAAGCAACACATCAGTAACCTCATATATATTTAAAAAAAAAAAAAAAAAAGTCCAGAGCCCAATACCATTTTTATCTACATGTTGTGACACCAAAAAAAAGGTCTCTAAAATAAAAGGCAGTCTTTTTGCTTCCCGATCGCTTTCTCTCCCTCTACCTCTCGCCTCTTCCCTTTGTTCTCTTATTCCCCCATCCCCCCCTCCCCTCCATTTCCAGATTGAGAAGCTGCTTGTGCTGGATGGATAATTAACGTGGTGCTGTGGAGCAACAGGTCCCACTGGTAGCGACTAAATCTGAAGTAAATGTTAATGTCGTGCAGGTTCACGTGTATTAATAGGCAAGGGAGGTGAGTGAGGTTAGACTCAGATCAACCACATTGGTATATGGCTTGAAATAGATCCTTTTAATTAGAGAGCCAAGAACCATGACAACTACCAACATCTTCCACTTGCAGTGTTGAGCTGCAGCCTTATTAGTGAATGCAAGGCATTCTAAATTAAAACTGGACTTTATCCTTGGGCTAACAGTTGGGATCATCAGGCTCTGGGCTTTGATTTGAATCTTTGAAACAGAGGTCTGTCAGTACAGGCATTACAGTTAGCTGAGGGATGTGTGTTTGTGGTTTTCTCCTTGATGACTCCAGAAATAGACTGATCTAGATACCCTCCTCAGCATTAGAGATGGGCCATTTGGATTTGTTTATGGAAGTCTAGGTATGTTGGAGTCATGCTGCAGAGGTTGGCTTTAGGAATTGGTTTGTGTGTAAATATTACTCGTAACACTTTGTAGGCCCTCTAGGCCTCACGGAGAGCCACACCAAACTGAGAAACATATCCTCCAATTGAATGTACAGTCTGAAGATTCAGGGCTTTATTGTTATGAACAGCTTTATAACTAACAACATGTCTTTAAGATCAGGTAGTGGTTAAAATAGTGAGCTGGGGCCAGGAGTGGTGGCTCACACCTGTAATCCCAACACTTTGGGAGGCCAAGGAGGGCGGATCACTTGAGGTCAGGAGTTCAAGACCAGCCTGGCCAACATGGTGAAACCCCATCTCTACTAAAAATACAAAAATTAGCCCAGTGTGGTGGTGCATGCCTGTAATCCCAGCTACTCAGGAGGCTGAGGCACAACAATCTCTTGAACCCGGGAGGCAGAGGCTACAGTGCACTGAGATGACACCACTGCACTGCAGCCTGGTTGACAAAGCGAGGCTCCATCTCAAAATAAAATAAATAAAATAGTGAGTTGTAAAAGCAATGAACAGTCGCTTTCTGGCCAGGAATTGTAGACCAGGGCCTTTTAACAAATGATCTGGAAGGAAACTTATCAACAGCAGTGAAGATGGAAAGATATTCTGCAAGAGCTCTGTCTTCAGAGGGCACTGTCATTTCTGCCTATGGAAAAGAATGCCTGTCTCATAGCAATGCAGGCTGTGCTCCTTTGAAGCCAGAAAATAAAGTAGAGGTCCTTGACCTGTTGGCTAAAAAGCTTCCAAGACAAGCCAGCTCTGGTACAGAAGACAGCTATTCCAGGGCTCACCATCCCAAGTACTCAGATAATTCTCAGAAGGAATCGAAAGGTTGAAACACACTGGGTGCAGTGGCTCACACCTGTAATCCCAGCACTTTGGAAGGAAGAGGCGAGTAGATCACCTTAGGTCAGGAGTCTGAGACCAGCCTGACCAAGATAGTGAAATCCTGTCTCTACTAAAAATACAAAAATTAGCTGGGCATGGTGGCAGATGCCTGTAATCCCAGCTACTCCAAAGGAGAATTGCTTGAACCTGGGAGGCGGAGGTTGCAGTGAGCAGAGATCGCACCATTGCACTCCAGCCTGGACAACAGAGCAAGACTCCATCTCCAAAAAAAAAAAGAAGGAAGGAAGGAAGAAAAGAAAGGTTCAAACACTATTGTGCTCTAGACAGACTTAAACATTCATTTTCAGGAGAAATGTCCCCACTCCTAGAACCTTCCTTTTATCAGGTATTTTATCAAAATGCAGAAATATACCAGCTTCTGAAACTATGGCTTCCTCCTGAACTCCTCACTGTCCTTAACTTCACTGTCTTTAAAGGCTCACTGGCTGAATTAGCATTTGTTAAATAGCTCTGAATTATGAAAAGAGTAGGAAAAAGCCCATTGTCACCTTCAGGGACCAAATGTCCAAACTTTGGGGCTCTTTGTTGATTCTGGCATCTGTAAGCAATTGAGTTTTATGTAGGTCTTTATGGTAAGAATCAGTTTGTAGTTGATTATATATGGTCTCATTCCTGCAGGTCCTTTTCACCTTGTCTCCAGCCCATGATCCCTAAAATCAAGAACCATGTCTGAAATACCAGCACGTAGCACATTGCCTAGCCTAAAATAAACATCCAATAATGTTTGAGTGGATGGATGACTTTGATCCTCTCTCCCCAAGGCTATTTTTTTTTTGAGGCAGGGTCTTGCTCTGAAGCCCAGGTTGGGGTACAGTGGTGTGGACACGGCTCACTTCAGTTTTGCCCTCCTGGACTCAAGTGATCCTCCTGCCTGAGCCTCCCAAGTAGCTGGGACTGCAGATGCATGCCACCACACGAGCTCATTTTTGTATTTTTTGTAGAAATGGGGTCTCACCAAGTTAGCCTGGCCTCTAACTCCTGGGGTCAAGCAATCCTCCCACCTTAGCCTCCCAAAGTGCTGGGATTACAGGTATGAGCCACAACCTGGCCTAGGCTACTTTTTTGATGGGGTAGATGATAATTTGTTTGCTTTGCATTCATTTTTCAGCGTGGTACCTAGTACACTGATGAGAAAGTCATGGGTACTCAATAAATACTGACTGATGCAGAAGGAAATTTTCAGCCTTGAGGTTAAGGAGGGTACCCTCATGGATATTTCACTGTGTACCCCAGAAATAAGAAAACTACTAAAGGTTCTTAAAAAACAACTTGGGCTCTGTAGCATATCCCAAGAGTGAACCATATACAAAACAACAACAACAAAAATAGCTTAGGCTCAAGATTTCAAAGAGCCAGGAACTTTGATTTGGGTTCCAACTCTGCTACTTAGTGGCCTTAGATTAGTCAGTTTCCTCACCTGTAAGATGGAAATAAGAATTGTCTCGGAGTGTAGTAGTGAAGATCAAATAAGAACATCTGTTAAACTACTTTGTGAACCGTAATACCTAGATGTCAATGAAATTATCACTATGCTATTTCTAGGCTTTAGGTTAAGAAACACATTGATGTCTTTACAAAAGCAGCATCGGCTCATTATAGTGTTATAATGTATAGCTGAGCAGCTGAAACTCTGGTAATCTCAGTATTACGTGACTTTTAACTTTTAATGATTTTTTTTAATAAAGGATGACCCCCAGCACCCTGCCTTCATTGATACATGAGAATGAGAGGGAGCGAGGGCAGAGTCTTTTTTTCTTGACAAGCATATCATGATTTAATGACTCTGGTGTGCATGTAATTGTTTCAGAGTTGCACACTAGGCTTATGGGAATACCATTCTTTCAAGGAAGGAGGGGTTTTGGTTTTTGTTTTTGTTTTAGGAAGAGCCTCGCTCTGTCACCCAGGCTAGAGTACACTGGATGCGGTCTGGGCTCACTTCAACCTCCACCTCCTGGGTTCAGTCAATTCTCTTGCCTCCATAGCTGGGACTACAAGTGTACGCCACTACACCCAGCCAAATTTTGTATTTTTAGTAAAGATGGGGTTTTGCCATGTTAGCCAGGCTGGTCTCGAACTCCTGACCTCAAGTGATCCACCCACCTTGGCCTCCCAAAGTGCTGCGATTACAGGCATGAGCCACCACACCCAGCTGCAGAAGGAGTTTTGAGATGGGCAGCTGAGGTGGGGAGTCCTCAGAGTAAGTACATGAGTACCATGAGGCTGCAGAATCTCCTTACTCCCTGGAATCCTTTCCCTGTCATCAGTATTTCTGATATGGAGCAAAACAGCCTCTTTCAGACTTGGTTCCTGAGCTTACCCCAATGACAGTGTCTTTCCTGGAACCGTTTCATGAATCCCTTTCCTCTAAAAAATTTGCGTTGAGCCGGGCGCAGTGGCTCACACATGTAATCCCAGCACTTTGGAAGGCAGAGGCAAATGGATCGTTTGAGACCAGGAGTTCAAGACCCAGTCTTCGGCAACTTAGTGAAACCCTATCTCTACAAAACACAAAACTTGGCCCAACGTAGTGGTATGCACCTGTGGTCCCAGCTACTCAGGAGACTGAGGTGGGAGAACTGCTTGAGCCTAGTGGGTCGGGGCTTCAGTGAGCCAAAATTGCCCCACTGCACTCCAGCCTGGGTGACACAATGAGACCCTGCCTCAAAAAAGAGAAAGAAGTTTGAATTGAAAAGCTGCTTTCTAAATAGCTTGAAGGGAATTAATTGCTTGGAGCAGAGAGGAAACATGGTCATGAGAAAGCTTTATGATGGGTGATTCCTGTGTTCCAGCTGTGCCCATGATGATCATTTTCTAAGATCGATCTTTCCTATCCATCTAATCTTAGATATTACTGCCTTCTCCCAATATACCATCTTTTCCAATTTGTTATTTCAAGATGTGTGTTCTGTCCCTAAGAAAGCAGCAAATCTTGGCTGGGCCAAGTGTTTCATGCCTGTAATCCCAGCACTTTGGGAGGCCGAGGCAGGCAAGATCATTTGAGGTCAGGAGTTCGAGACCAGCCTGGCCAACATGGTGAACCCCCATCTCTACTGAAAAAGCAAAAATTAGCTGGACGTGGTGGCGGGCACCTGTAATCCCAGCTACTCGAGAGGCTGAGGCAGTAGGACCGCTTGAACCCAGGAGGCAGGGGTTGCAGTGAGCTGAGATCACGCCACTGAACTCCATCCAGCCTGGGTGATACAGCGAGACTACATCTCAAAAAAAAAAAAAAAAAAAGCAAATCTTAAGAAGTGATAGCCTTGGCCAGGCGCAGTGGCTCACGCCTTAATCCCAGTACTTTGGGAGGCCAAGGCAGGTGGATCACCTGAGATCAGGAGTTCGAGACCAGCCTGGCCAACATGGTGAAACCCCATCTCTAAAAAAAAAAAAAAAAAAATTAGCTGGACGTGGTGGCGGGCACCTGTAATCCCAGCTACTCAGGAGGCTGAGGCAGGAGAATCGCTTGAACCCAGGAGGCAGGGGTTGCAGTGAGCCGAGATCACACCACTAAACTCCATCCAGCCTGGGTGATACAGTGAGTCTACATCTCAAAAAAAAAAAAAACAAAAGCAAATCTTAGGAAGTGATGACCTTGGCCAGGTGCAGTGGCTCATACCTGTAATCCCACTACTTTGGGAGGCCGAGGTGGGCGGATCACTTGAGGTTAGGAGGTGAAGACCAGCCTGGCCAATACGGGAAAACCCCATCTCTACTGAAAATATAAAAATTAGCCGGGTGTGGCACGGTGGCTCACACCTGTAATCCCAGCACTTTAGGAGGCCCAGGCGGGCAGATCACAAGGTCAGGAGATCAAGACCATCCTGGCTGACATAGTAAAATCCCATCTCTACTAAAAATAAAAATAAATAAATAAATAAAATTATCTGGGCGTGGTGGTGGGCGCCTGTAATCCCAGCTACTTGGGAGGCTGAGGCTGGAGAATGGTGTGAACCTGGGAGGCGGAGCTTGCTATGAGCTGAGATCGCGCCACTGCACTCTTGCCTGGGCGACAGAGCAAGACTTCATCTCAAAAAGAAAAAATTTTTGGAAGGATGGTCTCAGTCTTTTAAATGTTTTGTCTTCATCTGGGAGACAATGCTTGGGTTTCCCTGGACTACTCCCTAAATTCATAGCCCCTATCCATACTTTAGGGCAGACTTAACAAAAGGAGCCTATGGTCATTATCTAGAATTCTGAGAAATGTGTGGTTTTCTTTGTTTTTTGTTGTTATTTTTGAGACAGGGTCTCACTCCATTGCCCAAGCTGGAGTGCAGTGGCACGATCACAGCTCACTGTAGCCTCTACCTCCCAGGCTCAGGTGATCCTCCCACCTCAGCCTCACAAGTAGCTGGGGCTGGAGGCGCATGCTACCTCACCTGGCTAATTTTTTGTATTTTTAGTAGAGGCGGGGTTTCACCATGTCACCCGGCCAGATGTGTGTTCTTAAACTTGGTAACTCTAAAAGTGATCCTTTAGAAAGCAGCAAGATATGCCCAGGCGTGGTGGCTCATGCCTGTAATCCCAGCACTTTGGGAGGCCGAGGCGGGCAGATCACGTGAGGTCAGGAGTTCGAGACCAGCCTGACTAACATAGAGAAACCCCATCTCTACTAAAAATACAAAATTAACCAGGCGTGGTGGTGCATGCCTGTAATCGGGAAGCTGAGGCAGGGGAAGCACTTGAACCTGCGGTGAGCCAAGATCGCGCCATTGCACTCCAGCTTGGGAAACAAGAGCGAAACTCCGTCTCAAAAAAAGGAAAAAAGAAAATAAACCAGCAAGATGCTACTTCTGAGAGCCTCTTAATACAAGTTTTAAGCATTTTACCCCTGTGTTAAGATAAACGAGATTAAAAATCAAATTGTTTAAAGAAGATTAAAATGAGTAGAGGTGGGATGGTTCAATAAGTTCAGGTTTGCCAGTATGGACTTGGACTCTTGTTTCATCTCATTGGTTGGTAACTTAGAAAACATAAGTAATTTCATGTGTGACTTAACCAACAAAACAGATGCCTGCCCAGTTGCATTACCTTGCTTCATAGCTTTGAAGGATTACACTCACTTCCTAGAAGCCCATTCTTTAGTGTTCCCCAGTCTTTAAAGCTTTATTGAGTACCTACTACATGCCAGGCATTGTACAGGGTGTGGGGGTACAAAGGCAAATGAGGCATGGAGAAGGGGATTCAGACATGTAATAGTTTGAATACAGCATGGTGCAGAAGTACTCTGGCGAACCAGAGACTTTCAGAGAAAGCTTTCTGGAAAGAATACCTGACTTGAGTCTCAAAAGATAAAGAGTTTACCAGGTGAAGCAGCTGGGGAAGAGTAATGTAGTTGTGGGTAGTAGCCCTGGAGTAAGCAGAGACAACAGATGAGAAACAGTATGGGCTGTGTAGGGAGCCGGCCAACTGATCGAGCTGGAGAAAAGAGGGTTCTGGCCACAGGGGTCTTATCTTCAATACTGAGGAGCTTGAACTTTATCTTGTAATGGGTCGGGGAGGGGCATCATTGAAGGGCTTTTAAATCAGGAGAGTGATATGATGAGAATTGTGTCTTGGATAATCATTCTGCCAGCAAGGTTGAGAATAGATTGAGGAAAGCCTGAAGGGTGGCCGAGAGACCATTCACGTCTTGGTGAAAGATCTAAGCCCATTCCACCTTACCTTACTCTTCTCTACTTTAAATGTTTGATGTAGGATATCTTGGTACAAAGCCAGTGGGCAGATGAACAGAAGTGATGAGAAACAGAATCAGAAGTGACACCCTTCAGGGTTAATTTTGATAGGACAGCTACTGAAGCATAGCAGAGTCTGTAGGCCTTTGAAAATTACTTGCATGCATTTCAGTAGTTTAGATATGGCCTTTTGCAGAATTACATTGGCGAGAATGAGTGGAGACTTACAGGTGACATTCACCTGTGATCCTCTAGGGCTTGGAGACCTGTCCTAGCAGGCCATTGTTTTTCCAGTTTCTTGATTCCTGGTAAGCATCCTCCTGAGATTTCACTAAGGAAACAGGAAGCAAGGGAAGTAATGAACTGTGAAGCCTTGATGGGCATCTGACGTGTATGCTTAGGGCTCTGGGGAAACAGGGAGCTAAGAAAATTTGCCAAGTCAAGTGCTATTTTATGTAGAAATGGTAAAACAGCATAACTTTAAGTGCTGAGAAAATAAGGAGAGTCCTTGTATAGTAAAAATACTCGTTTGGTTTTTGTTTTTTTTTGTTTGTTTGTTTGTTTGTTTTACTATTTCTCCCATTCTTCGAAGAAAAATTTCCTGCATACCATTCCAAGTAGGTTACTTAACCAAGAACCCAAAGATAGGAATTTCTTTTTTTTTTTTTTTGAGACAGAGTTTCACTCTTGTTGCCCAGGCTGGAGTGTAATGGCATGATCTCAGCTCAGCGTAACCTCCGCCTCCTCAGTTCAAGTGGTTCTCCTGCCTCAGCCTCCTGAGTAGCTGGGATTACAGGTGTGTGCCACCATGCCCAGCTAATTTTGTATTTTTAGTAGAGATGGGGTTTCTCCATGTTGGTCAGGCTGGTCTTGAACTCTCGACCTCAGGTGATCCACCCGCCTCCACCTCCCAAAGTGCTGGGGTTACAGGCGTGAGCCACTGTGCCCAGCATCAAAGATAGGAATTTCTTAAGCATAGATGTAGTCTGTTTTGTTTTTTGTTTTTGAGACGGAGTCTCGCTCTGTCGCCCAGGCTGGAGTGCAGTGGCACTATCTCGGCTCACTGCAACCTCTGCTTCCCAGGTTCAAGCCGTTCTCCTGCCTCAGCCTCCTGAGTAGCTGGGACTACAGGTGCGCGCCACCACGCCCAGCTAATTTTTGTATTATTAGTAGAGACAGGATTTCACCATGTTGGCCAGGCTGTTCTCAAACTCCTGACCTCGTGTTCCGCCTGCCTCGGCCTCCCAAAGTGCTGGGATTACAGGCTTAAGCCATCATGCCTGGCCTGTTTTTTGGTTGGTTGTTTGTTTGCTTGTTTATTTTGAGATGGAGTTTCGCTCTTGTTGCCCAGGCTGGAATGCAATGATGTAATCTCAGCTTACTGCAACTTCCGCCTCCTGCGTTCAAAGGATTCTCCTACCTCAGCCTCCCAAGTAGCTGGGATTACAGGTGCCCACCACCACGCCCAGCTAATTTTTGTATTTTTAGTAGAGATGGGGTTTCACCATGTTAGCCAGACTGGTCTCGAACTTCCGATTTCAGGTGATCCGCTGTGTGCACAACCTCTATATTATAAAGATACAAGGAGGGAAGAGATCCAATCATTGTCCTAGTCCCTCTAATAAAATAAATAAGAGAACTACTGAAATGGGCAAAGCATGAGAAGTACCAAAAGAGAACTAAACCATGCAGCAAGAGGTCTAAGATACAGGAGTAATACGAACTCATGGAAAAGCTGTTTGGTTATCTATTGTTGCATAACAAACAACACCAAAACTCAGTGGCCTGGTATAGAAACTCGTTATTATCTCTCACAGTTCTGAGGGTTGCCTGGGCTCTGCTGGGTGGTTTTTCTGTTTCACATGATGTTGGCTGGGACTGCAGTCATTTGGAGGCTTCACTGAACTGGTATGTCACATACCATGACTCACTCACATAGCAGTAGTTGCTGCTGTGTGTTGGCTTGGAGTTCAGCTGAAGCTGTTTTTTTGTTTTTTGTTTTCTCAAGATGGAGTTTCGCTCTGTTGCCCAGGCTAGAGTGCAGTGGTGCGATCTTGGCTCACTGTAACCTCCACCTCCCAGGTTCAAGCAATTCTTCTGCCTCAGCCTCCCAAATAGCTGGGATTACAGGCATGTGCCACCATACCTGACTAATTTTTATATTTTTAGTAGAGATGGGGTTTTGCCATGTTGGCCAGGCTGATCTTGAACTCCTAACCTCAAGTGATGCACCAGCCTCAGCCTCCCAAAGTGCTGGGATTCCAGGTGTGAGTCACCGTGCCCGACCTAAAACTGTTGATTGGAATACCTTGTCTCCTCCATGTCCTCTCTCATAGCATGACAGCAGGGCTCTAAGATGGAACTTTCCAAGCATATTTTTTAAAAAGTAGAATCTGCAGATCTCTTAAGGCCCAGCTTTGGAAGTTGCAACATTGTCACCTCTGCTGCATTCTGTGATCAAAGCAAGTCATAAGACAAGCACAATTCAAGAGGAGGGAAAGGGACTACCTGTGGATGGGAGGCAGAGCAAATAATTTGCAGCTGTCTTTAATCCATCACAGCTGATTGAGGCAGATATGAAAGGATGAATAGAGTTTTGACAGGCATAGCTTTCTAAAGGAAGGGTATTCTAGAGGAAGAAATAGGAAGTCTTCCATTTGATTAGTGGGAAGAGCACCTGAAGGGGTCTGGGAAGATGGAATGGGACCATGTGACAGGGCTTTGAATAGCAGTTAGAAAAGCTTGGCCCTATACTAACAGGCTTTAAGAAAACAGTGTGGAGGACCTCTCAGGTATTTTATTATACCTTTCCCTAACACTGGGTTATTATACCTTAAACCCAGTGTTAATAGCTCTGGATTTGGCTTCTGTCTCTAAGGCATGGGAAGGGATGCTCACTCCTTAGGTTATTATGAGTGATGCTGACTTAGGCATTTTGAAGGAGGAGACAACCCTAGCAGTCCTGCAGAACTGGCCACAATAGGAGTTTAGGAACATGCAAACCTAGCTAGGCTTTTCCTACTGCCTCAAAGGGCTAGTTACTTAGTCTTGCCCTTGTCTGTTCCCCACAGTAACCCTCCACTGAGTGAAGAAATGTTGCCTCCTGGAGAGTGGATGTGTCACCGGTGCACTGTTCGCCGAAAGGTAATAATGCTGCTTTCTGAAGACTGTCCAGAAAGCCTGATCCAGAGCACTGATATGCTAGAGCTCAGACGGCCTAGCCCTGAAGGCATTCTTGTCCCTTCTTCTTGTCTCTTCCAGCCCTGGAATCACCCCACTCTTCCCATGGTGACTGTTTGGAATCCAGTAGGGCCTAAAAATCCAAACATGAGCTGCTGAAATGGGCAGAAGAGGTGTGTTAACTTACTGAGCCGTGTTTAGTCACTAGTGACAGGAGTAGTCTTATCTTCTTGTTAACCTCCTAATAAGTGGCCTGAATGTGGCAGCCTTATCCATGACTGAAGAACAAAGGCTGCTTCTCCAGCTTGATGGAAAATGGAGTTTTCTCTCACCCCAAGGCAAATAAGTCACTGGTATCCAGAGACTTGTCATACTGACGGAGAGGATTTTGAACCCATTTGTACCCCAGGTTGCCTATCTTTCTTTAGCTTCCCGTCCTTCAGCTTTGATAATTTAGTACTGGCTTCAAGAATATGGTTTATTATTTTCTACTTTCAGAACTCTTGTGGGCAACAAGAGCTATATTCTCCCTTATTAAAAAAGGAAGTAGGTGTGCTTGCACCCAGATTATGATTGACCCAACCCTCAAATTACAGGCTATGGATTAGAATTTGTGCATTGTAATCCACCCCCCTGTGCTCCCCACACTAATTATACACCAAGCAACTTTCCTATGTTGTGACCTCACCTCTATTTGCCTGGTCCCTGAACGTGATGTCACAATGAATGATGACTTCCTTGGTTGCAGAAACAGGATGAGATGATTCAGGTTGTGGTTTATGTGTGTAACAGTTTCAGCCTTTAAGAAAGAAAGTAAACAAGCAGACATTATTTTTCAAATATGTGCATAAGGGTTCATATTAAAAAGCAAGCCAAAGCCCAGTCAACCACCTAACCACAGCTGTAGTTAAATTTCTCCATAAACCAAGCTATCTTCCAGCCTCTCCACCTTCCAAGATCCTTTCCTGTGCATCCCTAATTAGGTAAGAGCAGGGCTAGTTAGAGGCACCTGCCAGCTAAGAGCCCTCTCAAACTTGCCACTCAAAAAAGCTGGACCTGAAAAGGTTTAGGGGAGCTGAAGGAAAAGAGGTAAAGAGGGTGGAGAAAAGGAAATACTATGTTAGTTTGTATGCCAGGTGTTATAATTATGTTATCCCATTATCTCTGTGACTTTTTTTTTTTTTTTTTTTTTTGAGGCAGAATGTCATTCTGTCACCAGGCTGGGGTGCAGTGGTGCGACCTGGGCTCACTACAACCTCCCCCTCCCGGGTTCAAGCTTTTCTCCTGCCTCAGCCTCCTGAGTAGCTGAAATTACAGGCACTCACCATCACACCCAGCTAATTTTCGTACTTTTAGTAGAGACAGGGTTTCACCATGTTGGCCAGGCTGGTCTCAAACTCCTGCCTTCAGGTGATCTGCCTGCCTTGACCTCCCAAAGTGCTGGAATTACAGGCATGAGCCACCACACCCGGCCATGTTATCCCATTATCTATCCATCCAGCCATAGATGGATACCGAATGCTGGCAGTAGATTTCCATTTTAGAAAGGACGAAACGGAGGCTCAAAAATGTAGATTAACTTTCCCAAGGACTCAAAGGAATTGACAGAACCAATATTTGAACCAAATTCTCTCATTCCGAACCTCTGTTACGTCTTCATCAGTTTTCTAGGAGCAGAGCTACTTGTTGGGGATTATAGGATGCCCTTTTCTAACAGGGCACTTCTCCTAAGATGCCTCTTACCTTTCACATGGACCTCTTTGCCTACCAGTGCCAAGTGTGCCTTTTCCACCATCACCAGCACTACTCCCCTTTGGCCTCCTGTATTTACACTGAAGTGAACTGAAATAATACATCCTCTGGCCTTCATCAGCTCCTGACATTCAGGTCCTATCATGATTCGTAGTGGAAGCACTAGGTCCTACTCCAACTCCAAATTATCCCTTTCATATATATGACCCTTTTTATCTCCCTCCACCATATCCCTGAGAGGAAAAGAAAGATTTTTCTGTCTCATTTTACAGATGAAGAAATTCTTGCCCACCAGCATGAGTCACCACAAGGTCAGAGGGAATCAGTGGCAGAAGTAGGACAAGATCATAGGTCTCCTACCTGGAGATCAGTGTTAAACTTTCATTTGACTACTCTATTTGGAGTCCTGGAGGAAAATGTTCTATCATATAGATATCCAGTCCTACTGAGTACACTTAATCTTTTTCCATTTCCCCACTTTCTAATAAGTGTCACTTACTTTGAGCAAAGTTTTTAAAACCATTCAAGAGGTCGGGAGGCTGTATAGTGATCTCATTGATTTTTTTTTTTTTTTTTTTTTGAGATGGAATCTTGCTCTGTTGCCCAAGCTGGAGTGCAGTGGTGCAATCTCAGCTCACTGCAACCTCTTCCTCCCAGGTTCAAGCGATGCTCCTGCCTCAGCCTCCTGAGTAGCTGGGATTACAGGCGTGTGCCACCACACCCAAATGATTTTTGTGTTTTTAGTAGAGATGGGGTTTCACCATGTTGGCCAGGCTGGTCTTGAACTCCTGACCCCAGGTGATCTGCCTGCCTCAGCCTCCCAAAGTGCTGGGATTACAGACATGAGCCACCGTGCCTGGCCCATTGATTTTTACTATTAGTCTCACTAAATTTATTCTCACTGTGTTACCTTTTTAGCCCTTTACCCTATACTTTATAGATGTTGTATGTCATATGATGAATTAGTGTTAATGATATATATTTTGTATAGTTATTCCTAACTTTCCATGCTTTTTGGTGATTCTCTGATGCAACAGTTTTATCAGCTTTAGTTCAATTATAGTTGCGTCAACTTTAACAGACCAGTGTTCCAAGTCACCAGGTAGATGAGTCTGTGATATGTGAAGGCCTTTTACAATTTTGGTTAGTGGTCTACCAGGACTTTGTAGCACCCATCTCTTTGTTTCATGGTACTTTTCATGATGGGCCCACCTGTTCATTTGCACAGAAACGAGAGCAGAAAAAGGAGCTGGGTCATGTCAATGGACTGGTGGACAAATCTGGCAAACGGACTACATCCCCCAGCAGTGACACTGACTTGTTGGACAGATCGACCAGCAAAACTGAACTAAAGGCCATTGCCCATGCTCGGATCCTGGAAAGGAGAGCCAGCAGGCCTGGCACGCCCACATCCAATGCCAGCACAGAGACCCCCACCTCTGAGCAGAATGATGTCGACGAAGACATTATTGACGTGGATGAGGAACCAGTAGCAGCGGAGCCAGACTATGTGCAGCCCCAGCTGAGGCGGCCCTTTGAGCTGCTGATTGCTGCCGCCATGGAGCGGAACCCCACCCAATTTCAGTTGCCCAATGAACTGACTTGTACCACTGCACTACCAGGTCAGCCAAACCATCATCATATCCCTCCCCAACCCCAGTTTCCCCAAAGGACCAGCACAAAAGCAGTGCTGCCTGTGGAGTCACTGTTCATGTAGCTACTGTCTTGGGTTCCTGTTCCTGGTTCTGCTTGGAGAGATCTTTGAAGGTCTTAGCCATTACAGAGCTTACTCAGTTTTCCATTTTCTCAGTTTCTGAACTCCTTTCCCACCGCCCCACCCCCAGAATTACCTTTTTCCTTTTTTTTTTTTTTTTTTTTGGAGAAAGAGTCTCACTTTGTCACTCAGGCTGGAGTGCAGTGGTGCGATCTCAGTTCACTGCAACCTCTGCCTCCCAGGTTCAAGCAATTCTCGTGCCTCAGCCTTCCAAGTAGCTGGGACTACAGGCGCATGCCACCATGCCTGGCTAATTTTTGTATTTTTAATAGAGATGGGATTTCACCATGTTGGTCAGGCTGGTCTTGAACTCCTGACCTCAGGTGATCCGCCCACCTCGACCTCCCAAAGTGCTGGGATTACAGGTGTGAGTCACCACACCCGGCCCCAGAATTATCTTTAAAAATATAGATAGATAGATAGATAGATAGATAGATAGATAGATAGATAGATAGATGGATGTATATTATACATTCACATGGTTCAAAAATCAAAAAATATTAAGGGCTACAATGAAAATTTCCCTCCCACCTATCTGCCATTTGCCTACTTTCCACCTTCCTGCTCTTCACAGGTAACCACTGGTTGATTCTTCTCAAATTTCTTTGTGCATGTAAAAGCAAATACAGATATATGCTGATTAATTTCCCCTTAAGTAACATACTAGGTAACCCATTCTACACCTTGCTTTTTTTGTTGTTGTTTTCACTTTAAAATATTTTCTAGAAGTCTTTTTATATTAATATAGATTTTTTTTTTTTTTTTGAAACAGTCTTGCTCTGTCACCCAGGCTGCACTGCACTGTGGTGCAGTGGTGTGACCACAGCTCAAGCAATCCTCCCACCTCAGCCTCCCAAGTAGCTGGGACCACAGTTGCACACCACCACACCCAGCTAATTTTTATATTTTTTATAGAGACAGGGTCTCACTATGTTGCCAGGGCTGGTCTCGAACTGTGCTCACACGATCCTCCTGCCTCAGAGGCTCCCAAAGTGCTGGGATTATAGGCATGAGCCACTGCACCTGGCCTTCTCACTTTTTTTAATGGTTTCATAGTAGTTCATTATACAGATACGTCATAATTAATTTAACCAATTTTCTATTAATGGACATTTAGGTTCCAAATCTTTTGTTACTACTGGTAGTGCTTCAGTGAATAACTTTGTAAATACATCATTGTATACATGTAGAGATGTGTAACTATATCTATAGGACAATAAAATTGCTGGGTCAAAACTATGCATTTATAGTTTTGATAGATATTGCCAAATTGTCCTCCATTCTTTTTTCTTTTTTTTTTTAAGTCCTGGCTTCTTGATACCGTAAAGCTTCTACGTCTTACTTTTTCCTCCCAGAGAAAGTGAAATTGGTAGACTTAAGAAGAATGCATATGGAATCAAAGCTTCTCTGATTTTTATGAAAATGTGGGTGGGCCAAGTGTGGTGGCTCACACCTGTAATCTTGGTACTTTGAGAGATCGAGACAGGAAGATCACTTGAGGCCAGGAATTGGAGACCAGTCTGAGCAACATGATGAGACCCTGTCTCTCAAAAAATAAAAATAAAAAAGTTAGCTGAGTTTGGTGGCCCACACTTGTAGTCCTGGCTAATATGGAGGCTAAGGCAGGAAGGTTGCTTGAGCCCAGTAGTTCAAAGTTGCAGACCAACTCCACAGAATAGTCCTTGTTGACTACATGACTTGGACATTTACATTTCTTAGGTTGCCAGTTATCTAATCTAGCATTTCTGACCATTTTATGTTTGCAAAACAGTTAGATGTGTTTCTGCCATAGAACAGATGACTTCTGATTCTGACTTATGTATTAGTCTCTTTTTTTCCTTCCTTTCTCATTCTTTTTTCTAACTTAAAATCAACCCCAGGGGCCTTAGAGAGAAATCCATGCCTAGGTCATGGCACATGCTTAAGATCTGTTTTTTCCCTTATGTTGTTTCCATATTGCAGGCTAGGAACTCGGAAGCCAGGGATAGCTCAGCACCATCACTTTCTTTTCTAGGTTCTAGCAAGAGGAGAAGAAAGGAGGAAACAACAGGGAAAAATGTTAAGAAGACACAGCATGAATTAGATCACAATGGTCTCGTTCCCTTACCGGTCAAAGTCTGCTTCACGTGTAACAGGTATTTTCTTTCATACTAAGGGGCTCTTTCTCATGTTTAGCAAATGATACTTTTTCTGTCATCACCTCTTCCAGACCAGGTATGTTAAATGGGAACAGCCCATATTCTGATGGTATGAGTAAACAGAGACTGACTAATGGACTGATGAGAGCCATTAATGTGTATGTGTTAACAACATATTTTCTGAAGAATCACAGTATAAGAGTACTGTGAACTGTGTTGAGGCTGAGCACGGTGGCTCATGCCTGTAATCTCAGCAATTTGGGAGGCCAAGGCAGTCAGATTGTTTGAACCTGGGAGCTTGAGACCAGCCTGGGCAACACAGTGAAACCGTGTCTCTACAAAAAAAAAAATTTTTTTAATGAGCCAGATATGGTGATATGCACCTGTAGTCCCAGCTACTCAGGAGGCTTAAGCAGATTAGCCCTGGAGGCTAAACTGTGATCATGCCACTGCACTCCAGCCTGGACAACAGAGCAAGACCCTGTATTTTAAAAACAAAAACAATGGCCTGGCGTGGTGGTTTACGCCTGTAATCCCAGCACTTTGGGAGGCCGAGGCGGGCAGATCACGAGGTCAGGAGATGAAAACCATCCTGGCCAACGTGGTGAAATTCCATCTTTACTAAAAATACAAAAATTAGCTCGGCGTGGTGGCATGCGCCTGTAGTCCCAGCTACTCCAGAGGCTGAGGCAGGAGAATCACTTGAACCCGGGAGGCGGAGGTTGCAGTGAGCTGAGGTTGCACGCCACTGCACTCTAGCCTGGTGACAGAGCAAGACTCCATCTCAAAAAAACTGTGTTTAGACACCAGAACGAGAGGAGTTGGACTTAAACTAAACATTAACTTGAATCACTTAAGATAAGTTTAAAAGTAGTATAAGGATCTGTGATAGTGTATATTGGACTGGATAACTTCCAAAAGCCCCTAGGGCTGCCCCAGTTGTAGTGTCTGGGACACAGGTTTCCTTCAAATAGGATCTCTTTGACAGAAACCAGCTGTTTCAGTTACTGAAGCTGGACTTGTTGGCTTAGGTGTGTTAGAAGTACTGTATTATGGTCAGAGCAGAGCAGTAAGAGAATGTAACTATCAAAAAGAAGTATTTCACAGCAAAAGCTATAGGGAAAGGGAACTAGATAGTAGAGTGGCAGAACTCTGAGCCAGGACAAACTGTGGCTCCAGTGCATCTTGGGGACCCCAGAAGTATTGTAGTTACAAATTGTAGTTGTCATTTGCTTAGTCCTCCTCCCTTGAACCCTGCTTACATGAATACATTACAAAATCATCTTTCCAGCATACCTCTCTAATTGTCAGTTCTGCTGAGTGCTTCATACAGAAGATAAATATTTTCTTGCTATAGTTAAGACTCCAGAAAGGTTGCTAGTGATTTTTTAATGAAGTAGCCTCTCTCTTTTAAGAAGTAGGGAGATCAGAGCAGAGTTCACTGTTTTCCCCTAGTGAGTACTGAACATTGATCATCCCTGCTCTGACAGCCACTTTAGCTGTACTCCAACTAAACATTCACTTTCCCACAAGACACATTATTCTTAGAAAAGAGAATAATGGAGAACCTAATGGGAGCCCCCAAATCCATCCATCTGGTTTTTTTTGTTTTTTTTTTTAAAGATAGAGTTTCACTTTGTAACCCAGGCTGGAGCGCAGTGGTGCCATCTTGGCTTGCTGCATGCAACCTCTGGCCTCCTGGGTTCAAGCGATTCTCCTGCCTCAGTCTCCCGAGTAGCTGGGATTACAGGCGCCCACCACCACGCCCGGCTAATTTTTTGTATTTTTAGTAGAGACAGGGTTTCCCGTGTTGGTCAGGCTAGTCTTGATCTCCTGACCTCAGGCGATCCGTCCACCTCGGCCTCCCAAAGTGCGGGGATTACAGGCATGAGCCATCGTGCCAGCCCCATCCATCTTTCTAATCATGAGTGTAACTGAATCACTGGAAGAAGATGTGGGAGAATGTTAGGATTAAGAAGGGGAGGCTGTTCCATAGGTCAAGAGTTAGTTTGAATTTTCCTTTTCTTGCCACAGAAATGGCCTACATCTCTTTTTTGCAGGAGTTGCCGCATGGCTCCTCTCATCCAGTGTGACTATTGCCCTCTCCTGTTTCACATGGACTGCCTCGAGCCGCCGCTCACTGCCATGCCCCTGGGCAGATGGATGTGTCCAAATCACATCGAACATGTAGTGGTAAGCACAGCAGTGTCCATTCAGTCATCAACAGGCATAGCTGGAGCGTGGACTGATTAGTAGAAAGCATATTAAGGTCAGCTTGGTGCCAAGTTTACCACATATTTACCAAATATTTGACATATTTCAGCTATGCTTTTTCTCACAATGTTTTGTTTCGGCTACCCACACAGACTTTACTCACTAGTGCTTTGCTGTTTGTAAGTGACTTCTCCTATAGAGAATTAAGCAGTTGATGTTACAGCCCTAAAAGGGGAGTATATTAGATCCAACCTTAAGGAAATAAATCGTTGGCTGTCTGGGGCATGTGTGTCCCAGGCACCAAATGAAGTTCAGTAAATAAGCTGTTGAATGAATAATGGTGTGAAGGTTCCTATTGCTTTATCTTCCAAGAGTCTTGGGTTTATTTTCCAGACTGAGGCTAGAACAGAGCTGTCACTTGGCTATCTCCAAAAGAAGTTTAGGACATCTTTTTATAGGCAGTTAGAACAGTCACTCACAAGATTGAATGGGAGAGGATTTGAGGAGGAGGAGCTCCCTCATAAGAGCAACCTTCCAGATTAACAGGGCTACTGCTTAAGACATAGTCTGTCAAATGATGATAACCATGGAATGACCGTTGGCCTTCATGGCAATGTGCTGCTGACCTTACACTGAGAGGAACCTCGGTTAAAGATTTGCACACGTTAAAGATTTGCACACGTGGAAGAGAAGAGTTACTTTGTGTTCTTTTGACTCATGCTACTCAAAAATTTTTCTGGAGGAAAATCTAGTCTTGTTTTGCTTCCTTGTATCTCTCCTAGTCTTGTTTTGCTTCCTGATGAACCAGAAAAAAAAATGACCATAAGCAGTTTACCCAAATATGAAACTTAAAGAGCAGCTTTCTAGCAGTTGACAACTTCTTAGTTGGTTACATTTTTACTAGCCACTTAAAGGTATTTCCTGATTTATGAATTAGGAAGCTGCCACAACAGGTCCTTTCTTTTGAATTAAAATGTAGGGGCCCAGATGTAGAAGAGGAAAAGTGGCATAATTTCGGTATGCCTTCTGTATATTATTGCAGAAACTCTTCTTTCTTTTCTCCCTTTGGCCTCTAAGAGCAATCCAGGGTTTTCCTTTCCAGTAGAGGAAGACTGATACCAAGATGGGTTAACTTACGCTCCTTGGTACCGTGGAGTAGGAATAGAGCAGAGCACACAGAGTTCTGGTTCTGACCCAGTTGTCAGCCAAGCTCCTATGTAGAACACAGTCCTGCTTTTCCTGTGAGAGAGGCCCTTGCTGGGAAGGGAGTCTGGGTCTCTTAAAGGTCAAAGCATATGTTTCTTCTGAAACCTGTGCTGCTATTAGAGGACCCTGCAAAGGCTTCTCTGAGCTGGAACAGAAGACTGTCAGAGGCTGAATTTGGAAGGGCACTTCTTGCTTGATTTCTCCTGCCTTCCTTAAGGCTCTCTAGGGAGCGGGAACATACTGGCTTTCTTCCACTGGACTGGGCAGGGCTGAGTAGGAAGTCTCGTCCATGTTCCCTTGCTCTCTGACAAGAGTGCCGACATCCTGGTCTCTAATTGAGGGAACCCATGTGGCCAAGGGCTTCTAGTTTTTAAACACAGGGAATGGGGTTAACTGGGACAGGAGGTGCCTTTTGAGGCTCACCACAGGGTTGTGTCTGCTTTGTCCCTAGCTGAACCAGAAGAATATGACACTGAGCAATCGGTGCCAGGTGTTTGATCGTTTCCAGGACACCATTTCGCAGCATGTTGTCAAAGTGGACTTCCTGAACCGAATCCACAAGAAGCACCCCCCTAACCGGCGTGTGCTCCAGTCTGTCAAAAGAAGAAGCTTGAAGGTGAGTCACAATCAGGGACAGGCAAGATGGTGGTCTGCCTGCCATCATGGGTTAGACAGAGGATCACTGTCCCGGTTTTACAGGCAGGGAAACTGAAGCCCCAGAGATGTGTTTGTGGTGTCTAGTGAGTAATGAGTGTGACCTTCATTTTAATACTTGGGGATGATGGTCAGGATTATGAGGGCCAAACCTCAAGTTAGCCTTCGAAGTCTACCAGTGTCTAGTTTTCCAAAGGATAAGCACTCTTCAGCCCATCCCACCAAACCCAAATGTGCTCTGTTGTTACGCCACCCTCACCTAACACTCATTCTATCTGTTTCTGTTGGATGGTCTCTGTCCACAAGGCAAGGTAAAGGTGGGGGTGATTAAGCAGAAAGAGCCATGTGGAAGGTGAAGAGCTAATCCCAGCTCAGGAACTTAAGTGGAAAATATCTAAAGAAAAGTTAAATCTGTTTTTCCAGGCTGCTGTTAATATATCACCAGTACTCCAAATTGTAGCATAGCTGTAATAATACCTAACATTTATATGCACTTGACATTGACCAAAGTGTGTTTACAGAGACTGACAGAAAAATTTCCCTTGAAAAGCATTTGGTGGTAGTGAGGATGTTTTTAAACCATTCAGTCCCCTCATTCAGTTAACCTAGAGGGCCCAACACTATATACCCATATATAAACTTGTTTTTCTCTTTTGAAATGATCCCACAGTCTTATGTGCTAACAGAAACCAGCACTTCTCAAGTATGACCACTTGGTGGCAGCCACACTTTAAAATCAATCACCCGCGGTGGCTCACGCCTGTAATCCCAACACTTTGGGAGGCCGAGGCGGGTGGATCACCTGAGATCAGGAGTTCAAAACCAACCTGACCAGCATGGTGAAACCCCATCTCTACTAAAAATACAAAACATTAGCCAGGCGTTGTGGCAGGTGCCTGTAATCCCAGCTACTCGGGAGACTGAGGCAGGAGAATCATTAGAACCTGGGAGGTGGAGGTTGCAGTGAGCCGAGATCACGCCATTGCACTCCAGCCTGGACAACAAGAGTGAAACTCTGTCTAAAAAAAAAAAAAAAAAACATCAGTCACACCGCTGCCATTACCTTCATTGGGTATCAGTCCTAACAAGATGCTAACTGTTGAAAACTGTATAACAAACTTAACTGGGCAAATATTTACACGTCAGTGGAGACATAGATTTTCCAAAACTAGATTCAAATATTTTGGTGATGGATGATATTAAAAGTAGTATGCCTCATCTTAGTGAAACAGATCTAAAAGTAATCCAGACTGTGTAATTCACCGTATAGATTTGTCAGAGAACATGGCTGCTGAAGTGAACAGTCCAGGAGACCTTGATAAAAATCCTGTCGTTGTATGGTGCCCCTCCCCGCTTTTTAAGTGTTTCTCGAGTGAGGAAACTCAAAGGGCATGAGTTACCTGCAAAGCATTTTGTACTTGGACGGTTTGAGAATGAAATGAGGACTATAGCACCATAGAACATTGGTGAAGAACCCCAGCTCTCTCCTGCTTGATTCTAGCAATTCAGGAAAAATCTGCTGAGAACTTTGTATCTTGGTTGTGAATTTCTCTTCCACTTAGCCCTTCACTCTTCCCCAGGGGTAGCCTTAGACTAGTCCACTGTTCCATTCCTCTTCCTCTCATTCCTGGGTGATCTCAGAAAGCCCATGGCACCAGCTAAGGCCATCACCAGCCCTTGGTGATGACTCTCAACTCCATATTCCATGCCTTTCTCCTTATATCCAGACTCATATCTGCTTGCCCATCCCACAGATATCTCAGGATGAACCTCCCTAAGACCAAAAGTCTTCTGCCTCCACATCTGCTCTGCCTCCTGTGTCTCCTATTAAAGTAAATAACAATGATCACTACTCAGTCCCTCAGACCAAATTCTGGGAACCATTTTCAGTTCTTCTTCCCTTGTCTACCATAAGGATTTTGTCACCAAATCTGTTGGTTCTCTGGATGTTTTCCAAATCCACAAAGTGCTATCACATCTCTATGCCTTACATGCTTCTCCCCCTCCCTTATTTTTCCTTTATCTGCCTGGAAGATCCTTCTCAACTTCCAAGTGTCAACTCAAATACTGACTTCCTATAAAATCGTCCCTAATCCTAAATTCCTGTCCCCCAAACTAAAATAAGCACTCTTTATGTTTTTTTGTTTGTTTGTTTTGTTTTGTTTTTTTTTTTTTTTTTGAGACGGAGTCTCGCTCTGTCGCCCAGGCTGGAGTGCAGTGGCCAGATCTCAGCTCACTGCAAGCTCCGCCTCCCGGGTTCCCGCCATTCTCCTGCCTCAGCCTCCCGAGTAGCTGGGACCACAGGCGCCGCCACCTCGCCCGGCTAATTTTTTGTGTTTTTAGTAGAGACGGGGTTTCGCCGTGTTAGCCAGGATGGTCTCGATCTCCTGACCTTGTGATCCGCCCGTCTCGGCCTCCCAAAGTGCTGGGATTACAGGCTTGAGCCACGGCGCCCGGCCTCTTTATGTTTTTAATAGCACCTTAGACATGTTTCTATTCTAGAACCCATTACCTTGTGTTATAATATTTCTGTGTTTATCTCCCCACTAGACTGTGAGCTTCTTGAGGGCAAGTCTTAAGTTTTATTCATCTCTGGATCTCTAGAACTTGGAAGAGTGCCTAGACACGGGAGGTGCTCAATAAATGTTGGTTGAATGTATGAATGACTCTTTGTTTGTGTGGCTCTTTCATTCTTACATGGTGTGATTCAGAGTGTGTCTTCTGTTTTTGTTGCACAAAAACGTCTGTAGTTGTTTCATGAGTCATGAATGAATGGATGAAGGAAACTAACATTAATTGAGTGCTTATCATGAGCCAGGCCTCATGTCAAGCATGTTTCTGTCTCAGTGACTGCTCACCCACTCCCAAACTTGACACTGAGCAATAAGAACCCAGAGTACCACTCTGAAGTCCTGTCCAGTGCCAGTCTTACACTTTTCAGGCTGAAGCAGAAGACAGCTCGCAGTGGTTTCTGTGTTCTGCAGGCCTTAGACCTTGATGAAGAAAAGTGGAGGCCCCACCTGCTATTTCCATTTCTGAGCTTCCTTTTCCTCAGCGGACCCCAGAGTGGATGGTCCCTTGAGCACCAGCACCACAGACAGAACAGCATACCAGGGCAGAATCAACTGGACATGTTGGAACTATCTCCCTCTCCTTCCTCCTCCTATCTATCCTGAACAGGTTCCCGATGCTATAAAATCTCAGTACCAGTTTCCACCCCCTCTCATTGCACCTGCGGCCATTCGGGACGGGGAGCTGATCTGCAATGGGATCCCTGAGGAATCACAGATGCACCTTTTGAACTCTGAGCACTTAGCCACCCAAGCAGAGCAGCAAGAGGTGAGTGAAGGCAGGGCTGGGATTCCAAACCCAATCTTCCTTCCATGTCACCACAGCTGTTATCGGAAGTAGCCTCAGTGTCATTCTTATTCCAGTCCCCACCCACCCTCATCCTAACCCCTCAAGAGTTGAGTAATCCAGGGGGAACCTCTGACTCAAATCCCAAAGGCAAGTAAGAGATCTACAAAGGCAACTGGTCTACTTCTCTCCGTTGTTACCCCAGTGCACTGTGAGATGGTCAAATCTATACTGTAGAAAGAGATGAGTAGACCCATAGAGAGGTTAGGTGATAGTGCTGGACATACCACAGGTGCTCGGGGTACTTGCTGAATATTGGTCACAAGTAAGCCTTAAAGGCAGAGTCAAAATGCAGATCCCAAGCTCTGTTGGCCAGAGGGTGTGTTTCCTGCTGAGGGTACCCACAAGTCTTGCTTGGGAATGGAAATGGAATTCTGTGAGGAGTCAAGCACACTTTTTGTGAGCATTTGCAATGGGACCTTGGAAACTGCTTGTCAGCTCTGCTGCAGCCCTAACCACTGTGGCAGGAAGGACCAGCACCTCTCAGACCTCTCACCCCCGTCTCCTCTCCTCTCCTTCCATTGCAGTGGCTCTGTAGTGTTGTTGCGCTCCAGTGCAGCATATTGAAACATTTATCTGCTAAGCAGATGCCTTCGCATTGGGACTCTGAACAGACAGAGAAGGCTGATATTAAGCCTGTTATTGTGACTGACGGCTCAATCACCACCTCCTTGCAAACAGCTGACAAGACACCTACACCTTCCCACTACCCCTTGTCCTGCCCCTCAGGGATTAGCACCCAGAATTCCTTGAGCTGCTCTCCACCCCACCAGCCCCCAGCCCTAGAGGACATCGGCTGCAGTTCTTGTGCAGAAAAATCCAAGAAAACCCCTTGTGGGACTGCCAATGGGCCAGTGAACACAGAGGTGAAAGCTAATGGCCCACACCTCTACAGCAGCCCTACTGATTCCACGGACCCCCGGCGACTTCCAGGCGCTAACACCCCCCTACCAGGCCTCTCACACCGGCAAGGCTGGCCCCGGCCCCTCACGCCACCAGCGGCTGGGGGCCTTCAGAACCACACCGTCGGCATCATTGTGAAGACAGAGAATGCCACTGACCCCAGCTCTTGCCCCCAGAGGAGTTTGGTTCCTGTCCCAAGCCTGCCCCCTTCCATTCCCAGCTCTTGTGCCAGCATCGAGAACACCAGCACTTTGCAAAGAAAGACTGTCCAATCACAGATAGGACCTCCGTTGACAGATTCAAGGCCACTGGGCTCACCCCCAAATGCCACCCGGGTGCTCACTCCCCCCCAAGCAGCAGGAGATGGTATCTTGGCCACAGGAGCCAACCAACGATTCAGCTCACCAGCGCCATCATCAGGTGAGTGCTGCACAGCCTTGGGGTGATTTGGAATAATTTTATGCTCTTTCTGGCAAATAAGACAAGATTCCAAAAGCACTTATATCCCTGTGAATACTTCAGAGGACTTTGGCCTCTGTATTGTTTGTCTTACTCCCATTTCCGTAATAGAAGAGGAAGCACATGTTAACTTGTCCCGTTTATAGATGGGACTGCTTAGACTCTGAAAGCTTCAGTGATTTCCTTAAATTGACCTACGGAGTCAGTGGCAGGATTGGAACCACAGCCCAGGTCTCCTGATTCCATCCCACACCTTCCAGGCCTAGGCTCCTGCCTGTTTTGTTCTGTCACCTTAAAAGAAGGCAGGGTGCTCTCTGGAATTACTGTGATCAGCCTGAGGTTCTGCGTGATGGCCTCAGTATTGTTAGATCCGCACAAAAGAATGGATTCATGCTTGATGCATATTCTCAGAGTTCATCTGATGGACTTCCATGTCAGGAAGCAGGGATAGACAGCAGCACTGTCTTTCAGAGGAGCTGTAGAGTGGGATGCCCACAGGGGTTGGTCTAGCCCAGAAGCTTGCCCTCGGGCCACATGCCAAAGGGCGGTCCTTTAGGTCTGTACTTGGCCTACTGTGGACCTGCTCTCTCAGCTGTCCCCAGACAGCACTCAGTACCTTGAGGTTGCTGACCCCGGCATCTGAACCAGGTTTCAGATGCTGCCGGAACCCCCTGTGGTCTCTCCCGTCTGAACTGAAGCTGGCCTCCTAGTCAGCTGGGAGTCTCGGTAACCAGGTGACTGTGATTTCTCTGCATGGGGGCCCCTGGTCCCAGGATGGCCCCACTCCCAGGCTGTTTTCCTGTCTCTGTTTATCGCTTAATACCAGTGTGGGTAGATTTTCCATGCTGTGAGTCATATTTCAGTAGGCAGGAATTATAAGGGCAGGCACCACTTATTTAAAAGTAGAGGCAGCAGGGAGGTGGTCATGGCCCAAAGAATGAAGCTGCCCCACCACTTTCCCCAGAGCAGTGGATTTCAATGATTCCCAGTGCTCTGGAGACTCCTGCGTGCCCGGGTGCTTTGTCATTCCATCTGCCCTTCCTCACCACACGTTTTTAGCTCTAGGAGTTCCAGAGCCTATGGGTTGAGAATCAAGAAGGGAACATCACCTTGGGTCCGAAATCCAGACCTGTCTCAGCAGTGGGGGATTGGACCGGTGAGTTTCCCTCAGGCGACGTAAGTAACAGTCTTCCTGCTCCGTCCCCAGATGGCAAGGTCAGCCCCGGCACGTTATCCATAGGAAGCGCTTTAACCGTACCCTCTTTCCCAGCCAACTCTACTGCCATGGTGGACCTCACCAACTCACTTCGAGCATTTATGGATGTCAATGGAGGTGAGTGAATGAGCTGCTGCTGTTCCATTGGTTGCTATGTTGAAGGTGCTATTCCTATACAGCATTCAGCTCATTTCAGAAAGGGAGGGAAGGAGCACCTGATCCCAGAGGCCTAGGGGGAGATGGGAATGAGGAGTATCCTTTTGGATAGGGGGGTAGGGTGAAAAAGAAAGCTCCTTCTTTAGCTCTGCCTTCTACCTGTGCATATACACATAATCAAAGATGGAGGGAGGACAGAGCCAAGCTGAACCAGTGAGACAAAAACAAAATCACTTTAGGCAGATCACCTGGATTTGCAGAATAAAACTAGGATCCTCACTCCCAAAGGAGGGACCTCATCTGTGGGAAACCCCTAAAGTCCAGGAGAACAGGGACAGATCTTGATCTCTGTGAACACAAGGTGGGTAGAAAATTCAAGTCTCAATATCAGACATCCAGGCCCTCCCCCACAGACAGGCAAGTGGTTTATTCCACTCTGCCGTTCTAGGAGCACTATTAAAATCAATTCACCCAACTACAGGAGGCAGCAGCACAGGCTGCATTGGGACCCATCTCACTGCAAATAGCAAGTGAAATGCCCAGCTGCAGATCCTTGTATGCTCTGTACTCAATGCTGTTTAAGTAAAAGTTACTTGACTGGATTTTAGAAATGCCGAACTATTTGCTCTGTGACCCTGATTTGCTTCCACATTCCACTTCCATCTCAGCAGCTTTTTAATCTTTCTCTTTGGCTAATAGAAATCGAGATAAATATGCTGGACGAGAAGCTGATCAAGTTTCTGGCCTTGCAGAGAATACATCAGCTTTTCCCCTCCCGGGTCCAACCTTCACCGGGCAGTGTCGGGACACATCAGCTGGCTTCTGGAGGGCACCACACAGAAGGTGCGCATGTACACACCTGTCACCACATCATCAGATCTCCCCTCTACGTGTGCGAATGGTCACCTTGCCTCCATGGAGAATCTGAGCTTCCAGTATTCAAATCTTCTTGTGTGCTTTTCATGGGCTTAATAAAGCACCATGGTTTTTTTCTGAAGAGAGCAGGAACAAGATGGCAACCACAGCTTTCTTATCAGACTTGGGGAAGTCTGCTGTAACTTTCTTTCATATATAAGTCCACTTTGAGACACAGCAAAGCAGCTACCAGTACCTTTGGGTATATGTAGTGTACTTTCTGCTTACTTGCTTTCAAATATTTGAATTAGAAGGGCTTTCCGACTGAGTGCAGTGGCTCACACCTGTAATCCCGGCACTTTGGGAGGCTGAGGCGGGAGGATCACTTGAGCCCAGGAGTTGGAGACCAGCCTGGGCAACACAGTGAGACCCTATCTCTACAAATAATTTTAAACTTAGCCAGGCATGGTGGCATACACCTGTAGTCCCAGCTGCTTGGAAGGCTAAGGTGGGAGAATCGCTTGAGCCTGGGAGGTCAAGGCTGCAGTGAGCTATGATTGCACCACTGCACTCCAGCCTGGGTGACAGGGTGAGACCCTGTCTCTAAATAAATAATAAATAAATAAAATTTTTAAAAGAATGGCTTCCCAAGAAGGAACTTTTCAAGTTCAAGGTGAGAAATAGAATAACCGTAGGCCAGCCTTCTGGAAATTTTCCCCAAGTGGTTAACTCTGTTTCAGGTATGTCTGAGCACTGGCCATTAAAAGCCTTGCTGCTTCAAAGTGTGGTTCCCAGACCAGCAGCATCAGCAGCCCCTGAGAGCTTGTTAGAAATGCAGAGCTCAGTGCATTGGTTTTTTGCCTATTTTTAAAGAAAACAGCAAAAGAAATGCAGAGCTAAGGCCCCTCCTCAGACCTATTGAATCAGAATCTGCATTTCAACAAGATATGTAGGCAATTCATATGCACATTAAAGTTTGAGAAACACTGGTCCATGCGGTCTGTTTTTCCATGTTCTCCCTATAGTACCAGCTGGAATATCCCAGATTAGCCAACCAGGAGCCCAGGAACTTACAGAGTACTGTCATCTCTGACTTCTCTGACTATCTTCAAAGATGGTCCTCTGCACCCTGTGTTGGAAATGCTGTGGGTGGGGAGAGAAAGTCTACCCTGCAGCAGCTCAGTGTTGGATGTGAGTTTGGAAAGATGAGTCATCCAGCGGGATTTTCTCCAGGCCATGAGCCAAAAGTCCAGATTTTGTTGGTTTATGTTTGGATCACAGGATCTGAGTTTCTGAATGATCCTATTCCTATGTTTGTCTTGTAGTGCAAAGAAAGGAGGTACAGGCCCGAGCTGTGTTCTACCCCCTCTTAGGGTTGGGAGGAGCTGTGAACATGTGCTATCGAACCCTCTACATCGGGACAGGTGAGCCAGCCAGGAAGCTGGGAGAGACACTGAATCTGTTCAGCCCTAAAGACTGATACCCTTACCCACAGAAGTTAGAAAGGGGTGAGGGAAGCCCTTTCCAGAGTTGACTGCTTTAAACCAGTGGATAGCTAGACAAGAGAAATTAAGAATAGAGACAATCAGCCGGTCACAGTGGCTCACGCCTATAATCCCAGCATTTTGGGAGGACGAGGCAGGAGGAACACTTGAGCCCAGGACTTCGAGACCAGCCTGGGCAATATGGTGAAACCCCATCTCTACCAAAAACAAATACAAAAAACTTAGCTGGGCACATGCCTATAGTCCCAGCTACTTGGGAGGCTGAGGTGGGAAGATCACCTGAGCCTGGGAGGTCAAGGCAGTGATCCTATTCATGCCACTGCACTCCAGCCCGGGCAACAGAGTGAGACCCTGTCTCAAAAATAAAAGAGACGATCAGTTCCTTGTCTTCCCTTGTTCAGGCCCTTTTGCTTTGTCTTTGCCCAGTGTTGCATCAGCAGAGATGAAAGTCAGCTCTGACTACTGCCCAGGGAGGCACTTTAAACACTGCGGGGAAGAACCCAAGGAGAAGGCAGATGCTTTGTCCCTGGTGGTCTTTGAAAGAGTGATAGGCTCACACATACCCAATCTTCAGTTAGCCCTGTATCTGTTTTTTGTTTTGTTTTGTTTTCCCTAGAAGTCCTAGAGACAGATAGTTCTATATCTGGTACAGAAGGACAGACAGATTAGTCCTTACCCTAGAAACTTCCCTTTCTTTAAGGTGATATGATTTTCTAGGCTCTGCACCCTCTTGTTGTATTTTCATAGAAATATCCCATCCTCTTCAGTAGCTCACTGTTCCCTTCTGGGTAGCAGCCACATGTTCTAAAGCAGATCAGCTGGCAGGGACAGCTGTTCTTTATCAGGAGCTTGGAAAAGACATCAGTTTTTGTTCAAAAATAAAAGGGGAGGGCCCTGAGCTACTCACCCTTGAAGTCTCTGCTAGTGCCAACCCAGAAGCTAACTCCCTCCCTGTCTCACCTCCCCGACACATGCACCTTACAATCTGTTCTCTGCCTTCCTTTTCCTCTACTCCTGCCATCTTGCAGGAGCTGACATGGATGTGTGCCTTACAAACTATGGTCACTGTAACTACGTGTCCGGGAAACATGCCTGCATATTCTACGATGAGGTGAGGGCTGGAGATGCGGTGGGAGGGAGCTTTCCCAACCTAAGGCCTCTCCCAAGCAGTAGGTTTTTGCTCAGTGCCCTGAGGGGAGGGAAGAGGGATTGGGAGTCCTCTCCTTTTCTTCCCTGTCATTCCTGGAGGAGGACAGTCTTGATGTAAAACAGCATCCTACCAGGGGTACCTGCTTCACAGGAGCAGGGCTACCATTTTTCCTGAGGTTAGTCACAGGCACAGCAGAGGGAGCCTACCCTAAAGCAGGGGAGGGGACCAGCGTAGAAGGAAGCCAAGCCCTGTGGATGTGTCCCTGTGAATTTCATTATCATCATGGGCCAGTGAGTATCACACCAAGAGGAGCGGTGCTGAGAAGGCAGAGTGAAGGAGGATTGGGAGAGTAGGGGGTGTGGGACACCGGAAGGAAGGCTTCCCTGAGGAGGTATCTGCAGCCCCCTTCTGAAAGGACAGGGGCCATGACTGGGGAGGCAAGTAAGGGCTCCCTAGGTAGAGCAGCACGGCCTTCTCCATATGTCCTCTCCCCCTAGCCCCAGGCCTCACACAGCAAACCACACATCTTATCTCCCCTCCTCCTCCTCAGAATACCAAACATTATGAGCTGTTAAACTACAGTGAGCATGGGACAACGGTGGACAATGTGCTGTATTCATGTGACTTCTCGGAGAAGACCCCGCCAACACCCCCAAGCAGTATTGTTGCCAAAGTGCAGAGTGTCATCAGTAAGTTGGAGCAGAGGTCTGTGGCCACAAAGCTGAGGCCGCAGTCAGGGTGGTTCTGACTTGCTGCCCATGGTCTGTCTCTTGCCTTCTTAGTCCTATTGGCCAAGCTCTACTTCCTCATGGGCCCAGGGCAGGCCACAGAGAAGCAAGTGCTGAGTACCCCCATGTGTGTACACACCTGTGGGGATTGCAGACTCCACCAACCCTTTCTGAGCATCCTTCATCCGTAGTCATGCAGCAGTTGGAATGGGGAGATGCAGGAGCCCAACCTTGGCAAACAGCCCACATGGGTTGGCTGCTCACTGTTCCTCTTCTGTGACCATCCCCCTTTTTCCCAGGGCGCCGCCGGCACCAGAAACAGGATGAAGAGCCAAGTGAGGAGGCAGCCATGATGAGTTCCCAGGCCCAAGGGCCGCAGCGGAGACCCTGCAATTGCAAAGCCAGCAGCTCAAGCTTGATTGGGGGCAGTGGGGCCGGCTGGGAGGGCACGGCCTTACTGCACCATGGCAGCTACATCAAGCTGGGCTGCCTGCAGTTTGTCTTCAGCATCACTGAGTTTGCGACCAAACAGCCCAAAGGCGATGCCAGCCTGCTGCAGGATGGGGTCTTGGCCGAGAAGCTCTCTCTCAAGCCCCACCAGGGCCCTGTGCTGCGCTCCAACTCCGTTCCCTAGGACTGGCAGCTACCCTGCTACTGGCCTGTACACCCACCCAAGACTCCTGCAATGCAAAAATGTACACAAACCAAGCCCGGGTGTTTTCTATACTCTACCAGAAACGCTTCAACTACAATCTTTGCATGAAATGAAGAAAACCTTTTGACTGTTTTTTAAAAATCCTTTTTCTTTCCTCAAGTTCTAGGGGGCATTTGCACATATATTTGTACTCAACATTTCATGGGAAAGCGGCAAACCCGAGCTGAGGAACAGCGTGGGCAGGGAGGGAAAGACCCATGGTCTGGACACTTCCTCCAACACAAAACCCTTCCCCACCCATCTACTACTCCCTCCCCCTCGCCCGCCGTTGTAAAATAATCAGAAACTTGTTCTATTTTGTGGCAGTGACAATAGTTTTATATTAAAAGAAAAAATACAGTTTTCATACAGCAAAATCTATACAATATCATTGTTTTATTTAATATAAAGATCGCTACCCACCTTCCTTCCATGGTTCCCACCCTCCACGTTATTTTCCCTTTCTGCAGCAGTTGCACTACAGGTAGCTACTGTGTATTATGGACAAATGAGAAATGAATTCTTTTTCTGGCTGTCCATCTGTTTTATTTCAAATAAGGAAAAGTGTATTTGGATTTTGTGTAAATACATCTAGTGATGACATTTTTTCAATGTTTTTAAAAACCGTGTACAGTACTACATGTGGTAGAGCGTTTTCTCAAATTGTCTATTGTAGCAAAAATGTTTTTGTCGTAAACCTGTTTTGTCTCCTTTTTTTGTTCTCTCGCCACTTCTCTCCTCTTCTTCCTGCCCCTGGTTCCCTCCTCTCCTCCCACCCCCACAACCAGTACCAATGTACATAGTAATTGTAATGTTTTAGACTTTACAGAAACTTTCCTGTATTCTGTATATAAAAAACAAAAATACTTCAAATTATGTTTTCTGACTGTCTGTCCTACCTGTCATCACCCTCAGAGGAGACCCTCTTTTAGATCTGGGTCTAGCAGGTGGGGGGCCTTTTGAACAGGTCTCATTCCCATAGGGAAGTTTGGGAGGGGAAGTGTTGGAGAAAAGTGAGCCAGGGTGGATGGAGGACAATGGAAGGACATGGGTGCGTCTGCTGGCCGCGGGGGCTGTTTCTTCAGAGAACCCTGACTGATAGTGGAATCCAGTCTTGACATGTCACTTCTAGTCATGTAATCTGCAGTCATGCTTCTCTACAACTGCTATTCCTCATCAGAAAATGAGTCTGCTGCATTACCTTAATTCTCAAGTCCCGGGAACCTTCATTAAACCAAATTTCATGCTTTCCTCCCAGATCTTAGTGAAAAACTCTGCAGGAAGTTTTCCTGAGGACAGCCTCCTCAGATGGAGAGCACCTCTGTGTATATTCCAGAACTGTTTGTGTAGGTGCATCTGCTTGTGTGTCAGGATTTTGCCTTAGGGATAAAGAATGAATATTCTATCCCCAGCCTCATCCCACAGCATCTACAATGGAAACTGGCCCCGGAATCTGAGGTCTGTCCCTGACTTTCATCTGCCCATCTAGGCTTCATCACTCTGCTCCCGGTGTCCTGATGGGCTTTTTGAACTCCCTAAGGACAGAAACTTGAATATCTTCCGCTCAGAATTTCCAAATCTAACTACACTGCTGGGCACAGCATAAGTACCAAATATCAGGTTCCAGGTTGTACTGAATTTCTCAGGCAACGGCCTTCTGCCCTGGAATGCCCTTACGCATTCGTTCCTAGCTGGCCCCACCCTTCTTGCCATCATGGTCACTTGTAACTGAGTGATGGAGCTTCTCTGCCTGTCTCTGTCACCCGTGAGAACCATTCCAAAGGCAAATTTCCTCCTGAAAGGCAATAATAGATTTTACTGTCTATCTCTTCCGGCTTCCCTTCAGCCATGGAAGGCACTAGTGGGGCTGAGGTAGGGAGATACAGAGCGGGAATGAAGGAGTGAATTCTGACACCCCTTAACTGCCTGTGCCACCTTGAACAGTATCCCCTCTAGCCTGTGTGGGGAGAACAGGGAAGAATCCTAGAAGCTGGGGGCTGGATGTGAAGATAAAAAATTGAAGGATTTGGCCCAGTGCAGAGGCTGACACCTGTAATCCCAGCACTTTGAGAGGCTGAGGCAGGTGGGTCACAAGTTCAGAAGTTTGAGACCAACCTGGCCAACACAGTGAAAACCCATCTCCACTAAAATACAAAAATTAGCCAGGTGTGGTGTCACACACCTGTAATCCTAGCTACCCTAGAGTCCGAGGCAGAAGAATTGCTTGAACCCAGGAGGCGGAGGTTGCAGTGAGCCGAGATCATGCCACTGCATTCCAGCCTGGGCAACAAGAGCAAAACTCCATCACAAAAAAAAAAAAAAAAAAAAGACAGCTGGACATGGTGGCTCACGCCTATAATCCCAGCACCTTGTGAGGCTGCTGAGGCAGGCGGATCACCTGAGGTCAGGAGTTCGAGACCAGCCTGGCCAACATGGCAAAAACCCCTCTCTACTAAAAATACAAAAATTAGCCGGGTGTGGTGGCAGGGACCCGTAATCCCAGCTACTCACAAGGCTGAGGCAGGAGAATCACTTGAACCCGGTAGGCAGAGGTTGCAGTGAGCCGAGAGGGCGCCATTGCATTCCAGCCTGGGCAACAGAGGGAGACTCCCTCTCAAAAAAAAAAAAAAAAAAAAAAAAAAAAAAAAAAACAGGAAGGAAGGGAAGAAAGAAAAGGATTTGTTCCTAGAGGGAAAAGCATCTAGGACTAGACTCAAAGACACACGTATATTCATGTACACACCTGACTTCAGACGGGAGGGACCGTGCTACATACACCTCGAGTAAACATATGGAGATATTCAAGCACATGCATTGGCAGAGACTACAGATGCAGGCACATACCTGGAGGGACTCTGACGGAATGCACACAAACACCTACAAGGTGCTTACATGGTCTCACAGGATCGAGAGGCACGCACACAACCCGAAGGGTGATCCTAGGGACCATGGGCACATACACACCCGGAGGTCATTCACATACAAGCGTTGTAGATGCATGCACATACCTAGCATGCACTCCCAGGGTGTCCGTGGACACTGACACCCAGGTGTTCACACAGGCACACACCTAGGGGGCGCTCCCAGGGCCCAAGTGCACACACGCACCTCAAAGGTGTCCACGGAGGCACACGCCCCCAGGACACCGACGCACGCCTAGGGGGCGCTCGCAGGGCCGGCGAGCACCCGCACGCACACACACCCCTGCCCAGCCTCCTACCAGCCTCCGCCTTCGGAGGCTGACGCGCCCCGGCGCCGTTCCAGGCCTGTGCGGGGCGGATCGGCAGCCGCCTGGCGGCGATCCAGGCCGGCGCGGGGCCTGGGCGGGAGCCGGGAGGCGCGGCCGGCATGGAGGCGCTGCTGCTGGGCACGGGGTTGCTGCTGGGCGCTTACGTGCTTGTCTACTACAACCTGGTGAAGGCCCCGCCGTGCGGCGGCATCGGCAACCTGCGGGGTCGCACGGCCGTGGTCACTGGTGAGTGCGGAGGCGGGTGAGTGCGAGCTGGCGGGGCGCGCGGAGGGGAGGCCGGGCCGGCGGTAGCAGCAGCCCGCCAGGCTCGGCTCAGCTCGGCTCAGCTCGGCTCGCGCCTGCGGTCCGCAGGCGCTAACAGCGGCATCGGGAAGATGACGGCGCTGGAGCTGGCGCGCCGGGGAGCGCGCGTGGTGCTGGCCTGCCGCAGCCGGGAGCGCGGGGAGGCGGCTGCCTTCGACCTCCGCCAGGTGAGAGGCAGCGGGGGCGCGTGGGACCGTGAGCCGAGAACCCGCCGGGACACAGAGAAGCCAGCAAAGGGGCTGCGGAGGATCCGGGTCCAGGGAGGAGAGTGCGGCGCGGGCGGCTGAGCGCGAAGAGGGAGTGCACGGAGCGCCGGGGTCACCCGAGGAAGGCGCACCAGAGCCGAGTGGGGGAGGGGCTTCCTGAAGGCCGTTAATTGCAGTTCTGAGACGTTTAAGCATCAGTAGAAGTTGGGTTAATGATTAGTAGGAAAGGGAACAGCAGAGGGCACAGCATAAGCAAAGGCCCTCAGTAAGCAAGAGAGCTGGACTGATCTGAAAAACTGAGAAAAAGATTTAATGAGGCTGAAGCACAAAGTATGAGGAAGATGGGCAAATGAGGGGGCTAGAGGACCTTCTAGAGCCTATTGAGAAGCTTGGATTTTATAGATTGGGCAGCACAGACCACTGGAGACCATAAACGGCCCTCAGTAGGCTCCGGACTGTCAGAATAGCCTTTGGAAGGAACCCCTTTGTGGCTGCGTGGTGCTTGGAGTGGAGGGGCAAGAGCGGGTGAGAGGAGACCAGTGAGAAGTCTGTTACAGATTTTGGGTAAATGGTAATGGGGAAAGGAGGTGATAATAATAGCAAGTACCTACCCAGTGCTGCTGGAGTGTATTTTACACATGTTAACTCCTTTCATTCTCACAACAGCTGGGTGAGATTGGTACTGTTATTATTATTCCCTTTATGCAGTGAGAGAACTGAGGCCCAAAGAGATTAAGTATCTTGCCCAAGGTCACACTCTAGTAAAAGGCAAAGTCAGGATTTGAATCCACACACTTATCTAGTAAACTCTAAGACGTAGGGGCAGATTTTATTAAACAGTAGGAGATGAACTCTCAGAATTTGGTTCCTGGGGAGAGAGGGAAGAGGAGAAAGATGCCTGGTGACAAGCCCAGCCCTTGCCGCTCCACAGGAGAGTGGGAACAATGAGGTCATCTTCATGGCCTTGGACTTGGCCAATCTGGCCTCGGTGCGGGCCTTTGCCACTGCCTTCCTGAGCTCTGAGCCACGGTTGGACATCCTCATCCACAATGCCGGTGAGGGGCAGCAGTCCCTGTGGGGTGGGGGGTGGCGGGTGGCCAGGGGCAGCTGCCCCCTCCAGCGGAAGCCCTGCTGGGGCCAGTGGACACATGGGAAGGATGCCCCCTACTCCCATCTCATAGATAGGGATGCCAAGGCTGCAGAGGTCCTTCTGGAGCAGCCACTTACATCTAGCCTCTGCCCCAGGGATCAGTTCCTGTGGCCGGACCCGCGAGGCGCTTAACCTGCTGCTTCGGGTGAACCACATCGGTCCCTTTCTGCTGACACATCTGCTGCTGCCTTGCCTGAAGGCATGTGCCCCTAGCCGCGTGGTGGTGGTAGCCTCAGCTGCCCACTGTCGGGGACGTCTCGACTTCAAACGCCTGGACCGCCCAGTGGTGGGCTGGCGGCAGGAGCTGCGGGCATATGCTGACACTAAGCTGGCTAATGTACTGTTTGCCCGGGAGCTTGCCAACCAGCTTGAGGGCACTGGCATCACCTGCTATGCAGCGCACCCAGGTGAGGTCTGGTTCTTCGGCTTCCGATTCCCCTCTCCTTTCCATGCCCTATCCTGTGCCCCTCACACCACTACGACCTCCCCACCCCCAATCCCTCATTGAGTCACAGAATCTCAGAGCAGGAAGAAAGCATAGTCCAAGGAGAGACCTGTTCCTTGCTGATCTTGGAACCAGGCTCTCCTGGTTTAGGTTCTTCCTCTCACAGCACAAGCCTGGGTGCTGAGCCCTGGGGGGTGTATGGCCATGAATAAGACCTGGATTCCCACCCCCAGGAGCCATCTGCACTGACTGAACTGATAATGATGATGATGATAGCTAATAATTTTTCATTCATCTAAGAAGCATTTACCGAGTACCTACTCTGTATGAGGCATTATTTGCAGTGCTGGGGATATAGCAGTGAACAAAACAAAGACCCTGCCCTCAGAGTTTGCATTCTAGTTTGGAGGAGACGGAGAGAGCCAATAAATATATACAATGAGGAGTGGTGATAAGAGTTCTCTGAGGAAAGAGGAAACAGGGCGAGGGGCAAATGGAATGGGAATATGGTGTGGCAGTCAAGGAAGACATATCTATAAAGGTGACATTTGAACAGAAGCCTGAAAGATACATGGCTCACTGGGGAGATGCCCAGAAAAAGAGAGAACAGTGCAAATAATAAGTGCAAAGGGGCCGGAAGCGGTGGCTCATGCCTATAATCCCAGCACTTTGGGAGGCCGAGGCTGGTAGATCACTTGGGGTCAGGAGTTTGAAACCAACCTGGGCAATATGGTGAAACCGCATCTCTAGGCCAGGTGTGGTGGCTCACGCCTGTAATCCCAGCATTTTGGGAGGCTGAGGCAGGCGATCACAAGGTCAGGAGTTCAAGACCAGCCTGACCAACATGGTGAAACCATGTCCCTACTAAAAATACAAAAATTAGCCAGGCGTGGTAGCGTGTGCCTGTAATCCCAGCTACTCAGGAGGCTGAGGCAGGAGAATCACTTTAATCCAGGAAGTGGAGGTTGCAGTGAGCTGTGATACCGCCACTGCACTCCAGCCTGGGGGACAGAGCAAGACTCCGTCTCAAAAAAAGAAAAAAAAGAAAAAAGAAAACCCTGTCTCTACTACAAATACAAAAATTAGCTAGACATGGTGTCTGGCACCTGTAGTCCCAGCTATTCAGGAGGCTGAGGCAGGAGAATCGCCTGAACCTGGAGGTGGATGTTGCAGTAAGCTGAGATCTCGCCACTGTACTCCAGCCTGGGTGACAGAGCAAGACTCTGTCTCCAAAACAGAAAAAAGTAAGTGCAGAGGCCCTAAGGCCTGGTGTGCTTGAGAAAGGCTAATGTGGCTGGAACAGAGTGAAGGGGGAGAGTGGCAAGAGGTGAGGTCACAGAGAGGCACTGGGTCCTATAGGGTTTGGAGGGAGGTTCACTATAAGCATTCTGACTTTTACTCTGAGTGAGATAATTGGGGATCCAGAGGCACACTTTGTCTTATGCAAGAGGTTATACCAGGATAACAAGATCTGCCGTATTCATATTACCATACTGCATTTTAGATAGTCACTGCCTAAAGCTTATTAGTAATTATAATAGCGATGATCACAATTAGCCTTTATTAAGCCTCTATTACACTCCATATCCCTAATGTCCAAAATAGTGGCTGGTGTACTGCAAGTACTTAATAAATGTTGGTTAAACAAGGAACAGGACTTGAGCTAGAAGAAAAGGTGGAGAGAGACTGAGAATTGTTTCAGGCATGGGACACAGCATGAGCAAAATCTGGGATGTGAGGTGAACAAGCAGTTTGGATGGAAGGGAAGAGGCTTCATGCAGGAAATGAGTGAAGTCACCTCGCAGAAGTCCCGAATGCCTGGTAAATACTATCCTGGTTCCCTTGAAACCAGATTCTGTCCCTATTCTTCTAGCTCTGTTCTTTTTTTTTTTTTTTTAAAGAGACACAGCTTCACTATGTTGCCCAGGCTGGTCTCAAACTCCTGGGCTCAAGCGATCCTCCTGCTCCACCTCCGGAGTAGCTGTGACTATAAATGCACACCACTGCGCCTAGCCCAACTCCTTTCTTTCTTCCTGCCTACAGGGCCTGTGAACTCGGAGCTGTTCCTGCGCCATGTTCCTGGATGGCTGCGCCCACTTTTGCGCCCATTGGCTTGGCTGGTGCTCCGGGCACCAAGAGGGGGTGCCCAGACACCCCTGTATTGTGCTCTACAAGAGGGCATCGAGCCCCTCAGTGGGAGATATTTTGCCAACTGCCATGTGGAAGAGGTGCCTCCAGCTGCCCGAGATGACCGGGCAGCCCATCGGCTATGGGAGGCCAGCAAGAGGCTGGCAGGGCTTGGGCCTGGGGAGGATGCTGAACCCGATGAAGACTCCCAGTCTGAGGACTCAGGGGCCCCATCTTCTCTGAGCACCACCCACCCTGAGGAGCCCACAGTTTCTCAACCTTACCCCAGCCCTCAGAGCTCACCAGATTTGTCTAAGATGACTCACCGAATTCAGGCTAAAGTTGAGCCTGAGACCCAGCTCTCCTAACCCTCAGGCCAGGATGCTTTCCATGGCACTTCATGGCCCTTGAAAACCTCGGATGTGTGCCAGGCCATGCCCTGGACACTGATGGGTTTATTATCTTGACCTCCATGGTTACTTTCTGGGGCCCCAAGCTGTGCCCTGGACATCTCTTTTCCTGGTTGAAGAAATAATGGGTGATTATTTCTTCCTGAGAGTGACAGTAACCCCAGATGGAGAGATAGGGGGTAATATGCTAGACCCTGTGCTTCTCGGAAATTTGGATTTAGTATTTTCAGGCCCTACCCTCATTGATTCTGATCAGCTCTGGAGCAGAGGCAGGGAGTTTGCAATGTGATGCACTGCCAACATTGAGAATTAGTGAATTGAGCCCTTTGCAACGGTCTAGCTAGGTAGTTAAATTACCCCCATGTTAATGAGGTTGAATAAGGCTCCCGAGCTAAGGGACTTGCCCAAGGTCTCACAGTGAGTAGGAGGAGGGCCTGAGATTTGAACCCAGGGGTCTGAGGCCAGGGCCGACTGCCGTAAGATGGGTGCTGAGAAGTGAGTCAGGGCAGGGCAGTAGGTATCGAGGTGCCCCATGGGAGTAGGGGGACGCCTTCCGGGCGGATGCAGGGCTGGGGTGATCTGTATCTGGAGCCCCTTGGAATAAAAGCGCGTTGACCGCGGAGGCTACGCTCGCTCCTGCCTCAACGCGCCGGCCCCGCCCTCCGCCGCCACACTTCCGGCGGGGCTGCGACCACAGAGGGGCGCGGGCGAGCGGGCGGCCGGCCGCTGGGGGTGGCGGGATAGGCTGGGCGCGGCCGGCGCTGCGGACCCGCTGCTGCTCTTCGGGTCTGTGCGGTCCCGAGGGCCCTCAGTGCCGCCGGCGCCATGGGCAACTGCCACACGGTGGGGCCCAACGAGGCGCTGGTGGTTTCAGGTGAGGGGGCGGCGAGGAAGGTGGGCGCTGTGGAGGGTGCTCCGGGTGGTTGCAGGGCTGGGGAGTGCACAGGGAAGAGCTGGGCCTGAGTCTACCGCGCGGCGCAGGGCTCTGGCCCCCGGGCCGCACCTGAGGCCCCTGACAAGAGAGATCCCCTTGTACTCACGCTTTCCTTGCTGCGCACCCTCGGGCGCTCCCCCTCCCGCTGCGTGTTTTCCTGTGTTTATTTGCTTCTCCTCCCCCTCCCCCTACTTAGGCGGGGCCTCCCCGCCGCTCCACCGTGTGGTGGGGGGTCCAGAACTGAAGCTGTGGGGTTCCAGGAAGGAGGGAACTAGTGGTTTGGGGAACGCGGAGGTTTGGCTGGATTCCAGAACCCGGGATTGGGGGCGGGTCGCGCAGCCCTGGAGGGCAGGTGCCTGTATGGGGAGGGGCCCTGAGATGGAGGTCCTTTCTCTGGGCACAGTCAGACTCGTTAATTCCAAACACGCTGGGGCTTGTTGGGGATTACTGGCACTGCCCGCCCAGGAGACGCGGGTGCGGCCTCTACAGGTTGGGAAACCCGGTTCTGGGCTGTGCAGCTCGGGATTGCAAAATGCTGCAAGTTCCATTATTTCTGTCTAGGTGGGGCATGGGGACTGCGGTACTGGGGAAAAGGAGCCGCTATTGAGATTTTATATTTGGGGTGCTTTAAGAAGCGGCTGATACCTTGCAAGCCACCAGGTTGTGCAGCTCTTGACTCTCAGGAGTTGCGGCGGGGGTGGGGGGTCCCGGTGCCTGACAGCTTGGAGACCTGGAGCTTGAGGAATTTCTCTTGTCTGTCTTCCCACTATCAGTGCTGATTTTTTTCAGCCTGCGTGCACATTTGGTAGAACTGGTTACTGAAGAGGTAGAAGGGGGTAGAAGCCCTGAGCCAGGCCTTATAGCTGCCAACCCTTGGAGAGGTGTGATAAATCCACTGGGAATTTTCATTCCAAAACATGGCTTCAAGTTCACTTTGGGTCTCAAAATCAGTCTCTCCACTGGGACATCCCCAGTGTGTGGGAGATAAGTACCCTTCCCCCCTGAAGACCAGAAATAGCCTTGGGGACAGAAGGGAGACTCCCAGAGAACGCTGAAGCCAGACTTGCTCCTCTATATGACCTGGACCTGTCTCCCAGTCCACACCCTTAGAGAAGGTTTTTAGAGACCAGAATCTGCACTGCACTTTGTTTTTCTTGTGGAATTTCCTTCAGGAAGCCCAGACTCTGGACTGAGAAGACAAAAGCTACAGTTCCATCCTTGTGGAAAGTCTTGGGACTGAGCGGCAAGAAGAGCCCCAGAGATGGGCTGCTCTGTGCCTTCCAGTTACTGAGAACCTGGTGTTCAGAACAGAAGTCAATGCACTGTTAGCTTCAAAGCCATTTTAGGGGTGGGAAGAGGAGGTCATGCTGAGAACTGAGAATGTGGAGTCAGGGAAGCAGAGAAGGTTGGGGGTGGCGGATAATGCCTGGCACAATGATACCTTGGGATTTGAGATGACCAAGCTGAGATCCAGCTCCCTCTTGCGTGTGGACTCCTGAGAGAGCAGAGCAACTGCTCCCACCCCTGCCCCCACCTGTCTACCTTGCGCCTTGGACCTGCATCTAAGACCAGAGGCATCTCACCCAGCCCAGTTTCAGAAGGAGGATGTTAATACATCTCATGGTCATCTTTTCCATCCTTTCTTATCTAACCTCCCTCCTTCAGTTTGTAACATAAAACTTTTTTCTCTCTACTTTTGAAAATTTTAAAGGGGAATCATTTTCATTTGGATGGGGTCAGGGTGGGGATAAGAGGGGAGAAAAGCATAATTTTATTTTCACTCACCCTAACTGAAATTTAGTGTTTCCTGTGATGATGAATGTTGGCAACAATTCATGATAGTATTAGCAGAAATTTTCCTACTACACTACAGTTATTGCTGGTACCTTGAAAATCTGTTGGTCGGGCGTAGTGGCTCATGCCTGTAATCCCAGCACTTTGGGAGGCTGAAACGGGAGGATCAGCTAAGGTCAGGAGTTTGAGACCATTCTGGCTAACATGGTGAAACCCTGTTTCTGTTAAAAATACAAAAAATTAGCCGGGCATGGTGGTGCGCGCTTGTAAGCGTCTCAAAAAAAAAAAAAGGAAATAATTTACATTTTGAAATTAAGCTAGTAATTAGATTTACCACTAGATCTTAATATTTAATGTATTAATAAAGAACGACATATTACTATATTGCACATTTGGTTTTAAATTTTGATAACTTTCAATATAATTTCTTATGTATTTATTTTATGAATTTATAAGTATTCTTGGCCAGACTAATTCCTGTAATTCCAGCAATTTGAGAGGCTGAGGCAGATGGATCACTTGAGGCCAAGAGTTTGAGACCAGCTTGGGCAACATGGCGAAACTCTGTCTGCACCAAAAAGAAAAATTAGCCAGGAGTGGTGGCACATACCTGTGGTCCCAGCTACTCCGGAGGCTGAGGTGGGAGGATCGCTTGAGCCCAGGAGGCAGAGGATGCATTGAGCCAAGATCACACCAGTGCACTCTAGCCTGGGCAGCGGAGTGAGCCCCTGTTTCAAAACATAAATAAATAATAAATATTCTTGAGGAGGGGTCCTTAGGCATTGCTGGATTGCTAAAGGGGTATGTGGCTCAAGAAAGGCTAAACTCCCTAGTACGATAGGGCCTTTTTTTTTTTTTTTTTTTTTTTTTTTTTTGAGACGGAGTCTCGCTCTGTCGCCCAAGCTGGAGTGCAGTGGCGCGATCCTGGCTCACTGCAAGCTCCGCCTCCTGGGCCCACGCCATTCTCCCGCCCCAGCCTCCCGAGTAGCTGGGACTACAGGCGCCCGCCACTGCGCCCGGCTCATTTTTTGTATTTTTAGTAGAGACGGGGTTTCACCGTGTTCTCCAGGATGGTCTCGATCTCCTGACCTCGTGATCCGCCCGCCTCGGCCTCCCAAAGTGCTGGGATTACAGGAGTGAGCCACCGCGCCCGGCCTGGACTTCTTGACTAGTGGGAAGAAGGTGGGCTGGACATGGTGGCTCACACCTGTAATCCCAGCACTTTAGGAGACCGAGGTGGGAGGATAACTTAAGGCCCAGAGTTTGAGACCAGCTTCTGCAACATAGCAAGACCCTGTCTCTACAAAAACAATTCTTTTTAATTAGACAGTCATGGCAGTGTATGGAAGGCTGAGGCTGGAGGATCGCTTGAGCCCGTGAGTTCAAGGCTGCAGTGAGCTATGATTACACCACCACTGCATTCAGCCTGGGTGACAGAGTACAATACTGTCTCAAAAAAAAAAAAAAGGTAGAGGAAGGCCAGGAAGGGCAGGGGATGCTCCTGAGAGGGCAGAGTGGTGGGGCTGTGTCCTGGAGAAGGGCTAAGAGAGTGGAACAGAGGTTATCATGGAGTATTTTGTGGTTCTTCAGCTTAATTGTAGAAAGGGAAGGCAAGTTGGATTAGAAAGAGTGAGGTAGCCGGGTGCGGTGGCTCAAGCCTGTAATCCCAGCACTTTGGGAGGCCAAGACGGGCGGATCACGAGGTCAGGAGATCGAGACCATCCTGGCTAACACGGTGAAACCCCGTCTCTACTAAAAATACAAAAAAATTAGCCGGGCGTGGTGGCGGGCGCCTGTAGTCCCAGCTTCTAGGGAGGCTGAGGCAGGAGAATGGCGTGAACCCGGGAGGTGGAGCTTGCAGTGAGCTGAGATCCGGCCACTGCACTCCAGCCTGGGTGACAGAGCCAGACTCCGTCTCAAAAAAAGAAAAAAAAAAAGAGTGAGGTACAGTCAGGAGAAACTTCCAGGTCTTGAGATGAGTAAGAGTTACAGAAGTCAAGAAAAAGGCACCTAACTGGCCTCTTGGGAGGGGTGCTCAGGCTGAGTGATCGGGAAACTGGCAGGAAGTTGCCTTCCAGGGGAGGATGCTGGTAGGGGCGGGCAATCTGGCAGTTTCAGCTTCCTGTTGTTGCAACCCTTGGGAACCTGGCCGTGTTGCCCTTAGCCAAGGCCCAGCTTGAGCTGTGGCAGCCTGCTCCCCAAGCCAAAGAATAAGTTAAAGGTAAAGGGTGGGCTTGGTGCGGTAGCTCATGCCTGTAATCCCAGCACTTTGGGAGCCTGAGGCAGGCAGACCACCTGAGGTCAGGTGTTTGAGACCAGCCTGGCCAACATGGTGAAACTCCATCTCTACTAAAAATTTAAAAATTAGGCAGACGTGTTAGTGGTTGCCTGTAATCCCAGCTACTTGGGAGGCTGAGGCAGGAGAATCTCTTGAACCTGGGAGGCGGAGGTTGCATTGAGCCAATATTGTGCCAATTCTTTCCAACCTGGGCAACAGAGCAAGACTCTGTCTCAAAAAAAAAAAAAAAAAAAAAAAAACGGAAAACAAAGAGTGGCCATCTACCCTGTCCATCCCCCACCCCACTCACTCCCTCATCCTACCGCCACCACTACCACCTTCCCACTGCACATTGAGAAGTCCCCTGGAGCTAGCCCAAGGCAACCATGCCCCAGCCCCCACCAGGCCAGAAGATGTAGAATAAGCTGTGATTTTTGGTCCCCTTCCAGTTTCACCTGATCCTGAGATGGTTTGGGTTTCAGATTGAGTGCTTGTCCTCAGAGGCCTCCCCACCCCACTTCCCAGGTCAGAGAAGCCCGGAATGGCTTACCTTGAACAGCAGCCCTGTAAGCAGGTAGTTCTACCCCAGAGAAACAGACAGACAGAGACCCAGGACCCCCTCTTACTGTTCCCTGCCCACACTGTAGGGCTGCTCTTTGATCCCTGGACCTCTGGCTCTGCTACTGGAACTTCATGCATGGCAGCAGACCCAGAAAACGGGGTTACCTGCCTGGTAGGCAGTATTAGATGCCAGCTCTCCAACCTTTCAAGCCCACTGGGAGGTCTTTATTTCTTTGCCTCCACCCACCCAAAATTTGTCCCGTTTCCCGTTCTCTCCATTGTGTCTGTTTCTATTATTGTCCTCACCATCCACCCAAACCCAGACTCTAGAGCTGCACTGTCCAATGTGAACAGGAGCCACAGGTGGCCATTTAAATTAATTAAATAAAAAATTCAGTTCCCCAGTCATGCCAGCCTCATTTGAAGTGCACAACAGTTGCATGTTGCTAGAGGCTGCTGTACTGCACAGCATAAACACAGAAGAAGATATAGAACATTCTTACCCTTGCAGAAAGTTGTCACAGATAAGACTGCTCTAGAAGTTGTCTGCCAGTATCAGCTACCATGCCTTGCCTGGATTACTGCAAGAGGCCAGTCTCCCTGATCCCAGTGTCTTCCTCCTTGTGCAAAGTGTTATGTGTTTCTCAAGGGTAACCTTGCTCCCTGTCACTCACTCATACAGCTTCTTGGCCTAACACACAAGACACTGTGTGATCTGCCGTCTGCCCCTCCTCTTGCCTTGTTCCCTGCTGTGAGTCCCCAGAGACACCCAGCTGCATGAAACTCCCCCAGACCCTTGACCTTGGGAGTCAGACAACCTTTTGAGGTTCTTTGACGATTTCATGAAAACCTAAATTTGTGAACGTGGAAATGATAATGCTCGGCCAGGCGCGGCAGCTCACGCCTGTAATCCCAGCACTTTGAGAGGCCAATGCCTGTGGATCGCTTGAGCCCGGGAATTGGAGAACAGCCTGGGCAACATGGTGAAACCTTGTCTGCACAAAAAATACAAAAATTAGCTGGGCATAGTGGCACACACCTGCGGTTCCAGCTACTCGAGAAGCTAAGGTGGGAGGATCAATTGAGCCTAAGAGGTCGAGGCTGCAGCGAGCCGTGATTGCACCACTGTACTCTGGCCTGGGCGACAGAATGAGACCCTGTCTCAGAAAAAAAAAAGAAATGATAACACTCTCTGGTTTTTCCCAGATCACTTATTTCCTTAGAATTTTGTTTCCTGTACATTTTTTTGCACTGCAAGTTAACTGCCTGTCCAGTTTTATGAAGGTTTCCTTGAACTTGCTGAGGAATTTTGACATTAACAAGAGAATTCACTACAAGAATCTTAGGAATTGATTTTTCTCATTTCTGTATAGGGAACATGTAGAACATGTCTAGATCATGGATCTGGGTTGTGGCTGAATTAGATATTCTGTATAGTTGACACACTGTTTCCAAGAACCACTTCCTGTTTTTTGTTTTTTGTTTTTTTTTTTTTTTGAGATGGAGAGTCGCTCTGTCACCCTGGCTGGAGTGCAGTGGCGCGATCTCAGCTCACTGCAAGCTCCGCCTCCCGGGTTCATGCCATTCTCCTGCCTCAGCCTCCTGAGTAGCTGGGACTACAGGCACCCGCCACCACACCCAGCTAATTTCTTTTGTATTTTTAGTAGAGACGGGGTTTCACCGTGTTAGCCAGGATGGTCTCGATCTCCTGACCTTTTGATCCGCCCACCTCAGCCTCTCAAAGTGCTGGTATTACAGGCGTGAGCCACTGCGCCCGGCCGAACCAGTTCCTTTTTAGGCCTTTTTGCTTTGTCTTCACTTCTCCCATTGGTACCACAAGTTAGCCTTTGTTTTGAGACCTTGCCTTCCCCACCCGTTCCCACGGGTGGGGAACAAAGTCATTCTGAATGTTCTGAAAGTAGAGAACCAGCCTCACTGAGATGTGTCTGCCAGGCAGAAGAGCAAACCCCCTCACCTTGGCTGGGAGACTCTTCCTCCCCTCCCAGCCCCCCAGTGTTGTCCCCGTCTGCGTTCCCTCTCTGTCTACACCCACCGTGATAACAGGTGAACTCCAGGGCATACTTGTTTATTGATTGAATTAATTAAAAATGGAAGCTGGACCAGGCGCGGTGGCTCACGCCTGTAATCCCAGCATTTTGGAAGGCCAAGGCAGGTGGATCACGAGGTCAACAGTTCGAGACCAGCCTGGCCAACGTGGTGAAATCCTGTCTCTACTAAGAATACAAAAATTAGACGGGTGTGGTGGCACATGCCTATAATCCCAGCTACTCGAGAGGCTGAGGCAGGAGAATTGCTTGAACCTGGGAGGCAGAGGTTGCAGTGAGCCGGGATCATGCCACTGCACTCCAACCTGGGCAACAGAGCAAAACTCCGTCTCCAGAAAAGAAAAAAAAAAAGCTGGCCTGGTGAGGTGGCTCACACCTGTAATGCCAGCACTTTGGGAGGCCAAGGCGGGCAGATTGCCTGAGGCCAAGAGTTTGAGACCAGCCTGGCCAACATGATGAAACTCTGTCTCTACTAAAAATACAAAAATTAGCCAGGTGTGGTGTAGGGGCACCTGTGATCCCAGCAACTCAGAAGACTGAGGCAGGAGAACCACTTGAACCCAGGAGGCAGAGGTTGCAGTGAGCTGAGATTGCGCCACTGCACTCTAGCCTGGGCAACAGAGTGACATTCTGTCTGAAAAAAAAAAATGGAGGCCAGGCGCAGTGGCTCACGCCTGTAATCCCAGCACTTTGGGAGGCCGAAGCGGGTGGATCATGAGGTCAGGAGATTGAGACCATCCTGCCTAACACAGTGAAACCCCGTCTCTACTAAAAATACAAAAAATTAGCCGGTCATGGTGGCGGGCGCCTGTAGTCCCAGCTGCTTGGGAGACTGAGGCAGGAGAGTGGCTTGAACCCGGGAGGCGGAGCTTACAGTGAGCTGAGATTGCGCCACTGCACTCCAGCATGGGCGACAGCGCGAGACTCCGTCTCAGAAAAAAAAAAAAAAGCTTTTCCAGATCACCTCTGCCCATTGTCCTGTTCTGTTCTTCTGTTCTCTGGAAGCACTTACATTCTGAACTATTCATTGGCTATCCTTCTCTTTATGTAAATTGCCTGTCTACCAAGCAAGATTTTAAGTCCCATAAGGGCAGGGAGAACTTCTCTCTCATTTATGTGTAACCTCAGCACTAGGCACCCAACAGTAGGCGTTGTCAAGTATCAGAGCAAGGCCGGGCGCGGTGGCTCAAGCCTGTAATCCCAGCACTTTGGGAGGCCAAGACGGGCGGATCACGAGGTCAGGAGATCGAGACCATCCTGGCTAACACGGTGAAACCCCGTCTGTACTAAAAAAAAAAAAAATAGAAAAAACTAGCCGGGCGAGGTGGCGGGCGCCTGTAGTCCCAGCTACTCGGGAGGCTGAGGCAGGAGAATGACGTGAACCCGGGAGGCGGAGCTTGCAGTGAGCTGAGATCCGGCCACTGCACTCCAGCTCGGGTGACAGAGCGAGACTCTGTCTCAAAAAAAAAAAAAAAAAAAAAGTATCAGAGCAGATAAAGGACAAAAGTAGCTCAGTGGGCTGGAGGGTAGACAGACCCAAGAACAGACTGACCTGTGGTGGTTTTTTTGCTCCCCAGGGGGCTGCTGTGGTTCCGACTATAAACAGTACGTGTTTGGCGGCTGGGCCTGGGCCTGGTGGTGTATCTCCGACACTCAGAGGTAAGCACCTGGGGGCTCTAGGACCTGTCATGGAGTGGGCCAGGGAGATAGGGGGCTTCCAGCATTGTTCTGCTTCACGCTGAGGGTCAGCTAGAGCATCCACCGTTTCCACATTCCATTCTGTTGGAGGGGTGGGGAGGGCGCCTCCTAAGAAGCATGTGAGAGGGGTTGCACAGGGGTGCGGGAGACACGCGTCAGGTAGGTCTGTCATGGGCACCCCCTCCTTAGTGGGTGTTCTTTTTTCCACTGGAGGTGGCATTACTTCTGTCCCAGAGAATTCAGGGTCATATCCCAGGCAGAATCTTGATTTCCTGATTACAACTCAAAGTTATTTAAGAAGTCTTTTATTACACACCCAGTTTGGAGTGGGCATATGAACGGAGGAAAGGCTGGAGAGACCCCATGCACACCCTTACCTATGCAGGCCCTGGGGACTGCAGTCAGGGACTGTGTGGCAGAGAATGACATATAGTCAAAAGTGGTTCTATGACAGTGGTGAGTTAGACTTAGACAGGGAGGGGGACCTAATGAATTAGTGCTGGGGCTGAGCAAGACAGGTCTGAACCTCCTAAATCAGTCTGGAAAGACTTACTAGAGGAAGTGAGATTTCAGCTCCCCAGAGGACCCACCATCCGGCTCTACCTGCCGCTGCCTGCAGAGCCTAGGGCAGGGCCAGACCTGGCCTCTCCTGGCACCCTCACTGCCCACCCAAGAGATGAGGCATGCCAGCTACCTTTTCACAATTGCCCCCTTCCTGATTATGGGAGATGGGGTGGTGGGGAGGAGAGGAGCAGACCCTTCCCAACCACGACCCAGGCAACAAGGGCAGCAGAGCTGTCATGTTGCAAGGGGGTCGGTCACCCCACAGGGGAAATCATGGAGATTCCAGTGGAAACTCCCTCTGCCCCAGCCCCCACCTGTCAGCAGCTCACGTCTGCACCAAGCTACTAGTGCTTGAGGCTCCTGGGAGTCTGAGGGCATCTGCTAGGGTCAGGGGGAATTGGGAAGCATGGCACAATGGATTAACTTCACTGGTTCCCAGTAACCGCTCAACTCTCCCACCTCTCCCTCACTTTACCTGGCCGGAGGTGAGCGATGCTGGGGGACTCTTCTGGTTTAAAGCTCAAAGTGTCAGAGTAATCAATAGTGGCCGCAGCCTCCACTCAAGAGGATCCTGGCTGCACCTGAGTGGGCCAGTGGCCTGTCAGAAGCCGTGGGGAGCCCTCTGCAGACATACCGCCACCCCGCACACTGTGCATTCCCAGCACAACAGAGTATCTTGTCCAGACACCTGTCCTGCATGGGCAGCCACTGCTAGGCCAATTCCCCTGCAGTCCGTTCTCTGGATTCTTGGTCCCCTGCTCTCCCTTCTTGCTCCAGGGGGCAGAGCCAGGACAGAAGGGCCGAGCCTTTCTGACAGCAAGTTTGGAAGTTAGAGGAGAAGGGCCTTGTATCTCTTCCCAGGACACTGACCTCACACCCAGGCTCCACATCCTCCCTCTGGTCTCACTTGCTGGGTAGTCTGAGCCAGTAGTCCTTCCCTCATCCCCTTTTCTTCGGGGGCAGCCTCTTCCCCAATCCCTAGCCTGCTTGGGGGACATCTCCACAGGCTGGGGCCTTTATTTCCCTATGCTGGCAGGAGCCTCTCGGGTCAGAGTAGAGGCTTCTAACTCAGCCTGGATACTTAGCCTCCCTCTCGAGGTCCTTTCCGCAACTGTCTATATGTCACGTGCCCTTGGGGTCAGCCATTCTTCTTCCAGGCTCAGTGACCCCTCCTGCTACACTTTGCTGCCACATCCTATACTATCCCGAGGCCCTGATGTGGGCAGCTCTCTCTTACCTGAGCAATTCTTCCACCTTTGGCATCTGAGCTGCAGCCTCCCTTCTTCCCTCCCCACTACCCTTCCTCCCTCCCTCTCTCTCCCCTGTTTCCCTCTCTCCTTCCCCAGAAGAGAGCTTGGTGGGTTCCCGTCTGAGCCGGGTCAAGAATCCTCTCAGGCCCAAGGCTGCTAGTGTTAGGGGCTCAAACGAAGGCAACCTTTTCACATCTGCATGGCCAGAGCCCCAGGGCTGGCACTGTGGGGATGGCCCCTCCCAGGGCTGAGATGGGGGCTGCACATTGACTGCTGCTGCTTATCACCCCTCCACCTGCTTCTGCCCCTTCACCCTCGGCCTCTGTCCTCTCTTCCTTCCTCTGATTTAGGGAAACCTTCCACACTGTCCACAGCCTGGACTCTGTCTAGACACCCACCCTGCACACACACTGCCTAGGGAGGCCCAGCCAGCATGGCCCAGGGAGCTTCGAGGCACCTTGTTTTCTTTGCCAATAATCTTCTCTCTGCCCCTGGAAAACTTTGGAAATTCCCAATTAAATGTCTCCCTTATCTCCCAGTTGTCCCTGAATATTCTGGCAGGAACACACTTTCTCCTCCCCCAGCCTTCCTTGACCCCCACATCAGAACATTTGGGCTTTTCTGGCCTCGCCTTGCCTTCTTAGTGATAGAAAGTGCAGACCTGGTGGATTCAGCATTTGCTAAAGCTCAGGAGTCCCCAGAATAGCCTCCTACTCCCGATTTCTGGAAACACAGGTTTACCTGTGTGAAGACAGGGGGCTAAGGCTCAGTCTCCCAGATTGCGACAGGATCCCTGGGAAAGTAAGGTGGCGGGCAACCCAGGTACGCTGTGCACAAGCCTCCTGACCTCAGGCCGCAGGCCCAGAGTGGCAGCAGGCATCTTCCCCAGCCCAGCAGGTCCTCACTAGAAGGGTTTGGGGCTAGAGAAGAGACCCAGAGGCCTTGGAGCAGCACGGGGGGTCTCTGCTGTCCTGCAGCCCTCAGCTGAGCTGGCAGTTGGGGGGTTGGATTACTGACAGCATGCCCCCCCACCGCCGTCCCCAGGCATCAGGCATCGGTGCTTGTCTGGTAACTACTGTGTGTGTTTGCTGTGTCCCCTCCTCCCCTTCCTGTCCCTACCTCTCCCCATCCCCTGGCTGCTCCTCAGACTGTCTCTGGAGGTTATGACCATCCTGTGTCGCTGTGAGAATATTGAGACGTCGGAGGGGGTTCCACTATTCGTAACAGGGGTTGCACAGGTAATAACCCACCTGCTTCCTCCTCCATGTCTAACCTTCTCTCTTCCTGCCCTGCGGGGCCTGGCAGACAGGAGCCAGTGGACTCCCCTCCTGAGACCGTGCCTTCCTCCCTCTCCTCTTTTCTCTCCTCCAACTGCTCTGGGTGCCAGTATGGATCCCTGTAGATCCCCAGGTCCCTTGCCCTTGCCTATTGGACTGCAAGTGGGAAAACAGCAAGGGATTCTGGAAGCTTTGCCAAGTCTGCCAGTGAGTGTCCCTGGATGCCAGGCCTTCATTACCATGCAGCCATAGCTGGTGAAATCTATTCTTGGGCTTAAGTGTTAAGTAGCTCCAAATGCTTACTCTGTCATGTGTGGGTTCCCCTCTTCATTGCTTCATTCACCAGCTCTCTACTGAGCACCTTCTCAATTCGAGGCATGTGGACTGCAGGAGTGAACAACAAAAAGCCCCCGCCCCCTCAGAGCTTGTGTGCCAGCAGGTTCCCAGGCTGGAAGAGGCCTGAACTGCATCTTTCTCACCCCTTCCCTCTGCATTAAATTGCCCTTCAGCCTCCACTTAGGCAAAAACACTATACCACCACTCCCTTCTTCACCCATCCTGCCGTCTCTAATGGGGAAGGGGACCATCCCCATCTCCTTAGCCCTTGTAGCCATGGGAAGTGCAGAGGCCTGAGAGGCTTGGAGTACCTTGTGTGGAAGGGGTAGGGTCCAGGCCTCCCTCAACACCCCATTTGATGCAGTCCTGTCCCGCTCCACACCCACACCTGCACTTGAAACACCTGCACATGCCCAGATCCCTTTTAAGGCGGGTGACTGTGGACCCTGGAGGAATCAGATTGCCTGGCCAGAACAACTCTTTCCAGGGTTAACACTCCTTGGCCAAGAAGCTCTAGTGTGACCTCAGTGTGCATTCCCCATGTGACCCACCTGGGCCTAATACCAGATGTGGGTTTCAAGTCAAAAGGCTGCAGCCACCCGGTAGGGCTTCTCTGGCAAGGGGCAGGTACAGAATCACTTCCATCTTAGCCCAGCAGTGCGCATACTCCAGGATGCCAGGCAATCAGACAGAACTTTCCGGGCAGCTTCCTGGGGCACCCTGGAGTGCTGGGTAGATCAAGGAATGGGCCAGGGCCCCTGCGGGAGGCTCAGATGACATCCACGATGGCCTACGCAGCAGAGCTGGGAGGACCAGCACTGACTTGCTATCCTAGAACATACACACAGCTACACCTGAATTCTCCCCCAGCCACCAGCCCCCAACCACCTACAGCCACTTCTTTCTACTTCGTTTTCCTCACAACCAGCCAGGCTGGCTTGAGCAGAGAGTATGTGCACATACACAGCTCACTTCCACTCCTTCCCCTGGGGCCATCTGCACCCACCTGCCCTCCTGCCCACCTCCTTCTCAGACACTCCCATCTCAGCCCCATTGAGAGTCCTTCCTCCACCTTCCTCACCAGGACGCAGCCGGAGCAGTGAGGTACTGGACTCTTTCCCAACACCACCAGGCCCTGCGCCCCCAGACCCATGCCCCTGTTTTGCGTTTCTTGGCAGGATTTCCCTAGAGATTATGACGTTGCAGCCCCGCTGCGAGGACGTAGAGACGGCCGAGGGGGTAGCTTTAACTGTGACGGGTGTCGCCCAGGTATAGTAACTCAGCAGCCCTGCGCATGTCCGTTGAGCTGCCTGGTCCTGTACTCGGGTTCGGGGGGAGGAGGAGAGGACGGCAGCCAGGGGCAGTCTCTCTCCAGCGCCCCAGCCCCCGCAAGTCCCGCAAGAGAGGGCCAGTCGGGTCGTCGCCACTGGAACATGCTCACCGGGCCCTTTTGGCCACCCAGCAGGACTAACAGACACCCCTTCTCTCCTCAGCGGGCCCACGAGGGACAGAACCAGTGCTGAGGGCTCCTGGCTCACTAACCCCACCCCCATTCTTTGCAGGTGTTGGAAATGTCAAGCCCCAGAATCCAGGCCTTCCTTGTTCCCTGGGTATGGGGTGGGAGGGGTGGGGCCCAGAGGGAGAGGCATGTGAGGCAGAGGAGCTCTGGACTCTGGGAGTCAGAAGCTGTGTCATATTCCCAGCTGGGGGCCTAGGTGAGGGCTTCCAGCCCCGATCCACCTCTTGGCATCACAGGGCAGCGAGGTTCAGCCATGCTGTAGGCCTCGGCGAGGGGTTGGCTGAGTACCTCAAGAAAGAGAGGCATCCTTGGTTGCATCCGCCAACCCTCTCATGCCCTGTCCAGGCGCTTTCCTTCTCTGTCTGTGTCCCTATTGCTCATTCTGCTTGTCATACTCTCTGCCCCTCAGCCTCAGGGTCTCCCACGTGTGGGAAGCCTGCAAGGGAGGAATTGGCTGGTGAGGGGACAGTAGGCTGAAGGGGTGGGGAGACAAGTCCCGAATGCCCATGAGAGGCCGTGGCAGGGCCTGGGGCTGCCAGTGCAGGTGAAGTTTCACAGTGTGAGAAGCCCTTGTGCTGCTATCTCCCCACTAGAGGCCTCAGACAGATTCCAGCCCCCTAGGGCCTCCAGGTCTGAAAAAAGGAAGGGAGGAGGCACAGCCATCATCCTGCCTACCTCTGGGTCTGGGGCCTCCGTCTTCCTCACTCCAGCCTGGCTGAAGTGCCTCTGTCATCACTGGCAGGTGAAGATTATGACAGAGAAGGAGCTCCTGGCTGTGGCTTGTGAGCAGTTTCTGGGTAAGAACGTGCAGGACATCAAAAACGTCGTCCTACAGACCCTGGAGGGACATCTGCGCTCCATCCTCGGTGAGGCCCTGTCCTGCCTTTGAGGAGCCTCACGGGGCCCCTAAGCCAAGGCAGGAAGGGGTGCAGGGCTGGGCAGGGGACCTGTTTCACTGGTGTTTCAAGCTAAAACGTTCTTCCTCAAATATTTAATTTCAAAACCTCAGGTGACTTGAGTGAAGGAGAGGGCACTGGGGTGGGATGGGGGCTGTCAGTCTGCTCAGGAACCTAGTGCTGCTTGGGACACTTTTCCTTGTCCAGCCTGGACTGTGCAGCAGGAGGCTCGGTGTTAAGTGCTGTTGAGAAGATACCCCAGGAGACCCAGTTCAGACTGCAGCACCCTGCATGCACCCCGACCTCTACATGCATGCCTCCTCCCTTCCCCAGCTGGCTGGGTCCCTGGGGAGCCAGCCCCTGATCTCTCTGCCCCCAGGTACCCTGACAGTGGAGCAGATTTATCAGGACCGGGACCAGTTTGCCAAGCTGGTGCGGGAGGTGGCAGCCCCTGACGTTGGCCGCATGGGCATTGAGATCCTCAGCTTCACCATCAAGGTACGATGTGATGGGAAGCTGTATCTCCTGGTGTCCCTCTGGCAGATGGTGGCTTCGCTAGAGGGGCATCTTTGTGCCTCTGGCTGCTCCTTTGAGCCTCTGTTACCCCATTCCCTCCCCAGGACGTGTATGACAAAGTGGACTATCTGAGCTCCCTGGGCAAGACGCAGACTGCCGTGGTGCAGAGAGATGCTGACATTGGCGTGGCAGAGGCTGAACGGGACGCAGGCATCCGGGTACGTGGGTTCAAGGACAGGAAGCTCAGGGGTGATGGGACCATGATGACTCGGGACCTCTACTCACTCACCTGCCCGTTTTGCCCCCAGGAAGCTGAGTGTAAGAAGGAGATGCTGGATGTAAAGTTCATGGCAGACACCAAGATTGCTGACTCTAAGCGAGCCTTCGAGCTGCAAAAGTCAGCCTTCAGTGAGGAGGTTAACATCAAGGTGAGCAGCCTGAGGGCATCCTGGGTTGGGCCTCAGGGATCAGGACTTGGTGACTAGACTCTAATATGCCAACCACCCTCTTGCTACAGACAGCTGAGGCCCAGTTGGCCTATGAGCTGCAGGGGGCCCGTGAGCAGCAGAAGATCCGGCAGGAAGAGATTGAGATTGAGGTTGTGCAGCGCAAGAAACAGATTGCTGTGGAGGCACAGGAGATCCTGCGTACGGACAAGGAGCTCATCGCTACAGTGCGTCGGCCCGCCGAGGCCGAGGCCCACCGTATCCAGCAGATTGCCGAGGGTGAAAAGTGAGAGCCGCCCAGGTGCCAGGGTCAGGGCTTAGTCAGCCTCCTCTGCCTTCAGTGCACTCCTGTACTCTCCTGACCACAGCTTGGAAGCCACTTCTCCTCCACTGTGTCTTCTTACTCACTGTGAAGTGAGGATAACCCCATGTACCCTGTGGGACTGCTGTTAGGAAGACTAAATAGATAAAGGAGGCTCCAGTGCCTGTAGTGCTTGGGCATAGACAGCATCCTGGTTTGTCCCCTCCCACTTAGAGCTGGGAGCTGGTGGCCTTTCCCTGGCCAGAGCTAGAAGGTGAGGCCACCCCCCTCCGTTCAAATGTTTCCCACCCCTGACAGCCCCCAAGGCAGAGTATTTGAAGGATTGCTGGCCCCCAGGCAAGGCTTGAGGGGACCCTGGTACATCCCACTGATCCTGCCTGGCCTGGGCTCCCCCAGGGTGAAGCAGGTCCTCTTGGCACAGGCAGAGGCTGAGAAGATCCGCAAAATCGGGGAGGCGGAAGCAGCAGTCATCGAGGCAATGGGCAAGGCGGAGGCTGAGCGGATGAAGCTCAAGGCGGAAGCCTACCAGAAATACGGGGATGCAGCCAAGATGGCCTTGGTGCTGGAGGCCCTGCCCCAGGTGAGGCTTCCACCTAAGTGGGTCCCAGGGTCCAAGTGTCCTTGCTTGACTAGCTGGGCAAGTGCCAGAACTTCTCTGGGCCTTGCGAGTAACACAGGGACAGGTGGCTAGAAGGGTTAAATGAGGAGCATCTTCAGCAGCGGGCAGGAACCCTACAACAGACCTAAGCCATCCCTGGCCTACAGGGCCTCTCTTACCATGGCTCACTAAGGGCCGCCCAGGCTGCTTTGGGGTTGGAGTGAGTTGAGGAAGGGAGGGAAAGATGCTGAACCAGGCTGGGAACGGAGTCGGCGCCAACCAGGCTCTCCTCCCACTCTTACCTCCTAGATCGCTGCCAAAATCGCTGCCCCACTTACCAAAGTCGATGAGATTGTGGTCCTCAGTGGAGACAACAGCAAGGTCACATCAGAAGTGAACCGACTACTGGCCGAGCTGCCTGCCTCTGTGCATGCCCTCACGGGCGTGGACCTGTCTAAGGTGTGTGCCTGCCTAGCTGCGGTGGGGTTGCCTGGGCAGCCTATTGGACTGGCCAGGCAGAGTGGTCCTGGGTCCTGGAGCCAAGGCCTCATGGCATGTCCCATCCTTGCAGATACCCCTGATCAAGAAGGCCACCGGTGTGCAGGTGTGAGGCTCCTGCAGGCCCACTCTCTTCAGCAGCCACCCAGCCCTCCCTCCAGCACCCGTTTTAATCCCACAGAACAACGGGAATGTTACTGACTCTGGTGCCTTATCTTGAAGGGACCAGAAGTGCTGCGTGTTCAGGCCATCTCTGGCTGTCTTCCTGTCCCTCCTGTCTCTGTCCACCTCCTCCTCTTCCTCTCTTTTACCCCACTTTCACTGCCACTTTCATCAGGTTTGTGTCTCATCTCCCTGTGTGTCTTTTCCTTTATCTCTTTTTCTTTCCCCCTATGCACATCATGTAGTTTAAGCTGAAGATGTTTATTACAATCACTCTCTGTCTGTGGGGGGTGGCCCTGCTGCTCCTCAGAATCCTGGTGCCTTGAAGTTCTCTGTGCATCTGCCCATCCTCCCTATGGCTGTGGCCAGAGCTCAGCATGGGCAGGGGTTCTATGTAGGACGGTCACTGTCCTCTCTCCCGGACTGGTCTTCCCAGCCCTAAATCCTGCCCCAGGAAGCCCACAGCCTCACCTGCTGCTGCCCCTCTAGGTCTGGGCAGCCATGACCTGCAGGGCCTAGCACCACTGTCTTTCCCCTCATCTGCCCAAGACCCCGGCTGGCGCTCATACCCTGTCCTTTCTCCCTGACCCCACGGGCACAGAGGCAAGGCCTCCTGTCTGCAGCAGCTTCCTCAGTTTCCTACTGCCTTAGGAGGCCCCTGCTTGTGCTCAGGGAAGGCCTCTTCATGGGCATGTGTCTGCTGGGGCGGTGGGGCTTGGTGCCAACTCTGCTAAGTTTTCTGAGATAAGGGTCTAGCCCTGTTGGGGACAGAAAAGTGTGTAGACCTTCTTCCTGCTAGGGCTGCACTGTCCTGGGTGTTGGGCCCTTCTGGTGGACAAGGCTGTGCCAACCCTGTACAGAATAGAGTGCTGTAACCTGACCAGACCCCAGAGCCCTTGTGCCATCTTTCTTCCTGGCCAGAGTGATGGGGTTCCAGCCATGGGGAAGCAACCCAATACTCTGTCTCGTTGCTCCAATGGAGGCAGAAGAGCCCAGGACCCAAGCGTCTTGGCAGGGGTGCTGTGAATGTCCAGTGGTCCCAGCACCCCACCCTGGCCCTGCCCCAGCCTGTGTAGCTCTTCCTGCATGTGGATGCTGCATGTCTGGTCTGGGGCTTGGATGTTGCACTGCCCCACTGCCTGTCCCTTCTGGTAAAATAAAGATCTCTTAATGCCCACCCCTGCATTGTGTCTTCTGTGAGGAGAGAACCAAGAACCAACCACGTCCCCTATCCCTCTTCAGCTTCAAGGCAGCTTTTAGCCTGTTCTTCCCCACCCTAGCCACTGGAGGGCAACAGCACACAGCACACTGGCCTTGCGCCACCGCCCCCGCCTTGTGCCTTGGACATGCCTGATTGGCTAAGATGCTGAGGTCAAACCCCAGCCCTGGAACATCTGGCTCCATCACAGGCAGAAGGTGGAGGGGGCTGGCAGGGCGCAGTTGCACATGCCTGTAGTGCCAGCTACTCAGGAGGCTGAGGTGAGAGAATTGCTTGAGCCCAGGAGTTTGAGTCCAGCCTGGACAACATAGCAAGACTCCATCTCTTAAAAAAAAACAACAAAAAAAGAAAAGGTGGAGGAACCTGCCAGTTCACTGCACCTCTGTACCAGTATACTGAGCCCTACTCAGTAATGGAGCCCATCTCTCAGGCTTAAGAGCTTAGACTCTGAAGTAAGGCAACTTAGGTTCAAATTTTAGCTTTGTTATTTATTATCTGTGTAATCTTAGGTGAGTAACTTCATCTTTCTGGGCCTCGATATCCTTTTTTTTTTTTTTTTTTTTTTTGAGACGGAGTCTCGCTGTCGCCCAGGCTGGAGTGCAGAGGCGCGATCTCAGCTCACTGCAAGCTCCACCTCCTGCGTTCACACCATTCTCCTGCCTCAGACTCCTGCGTAGCTGGGACTACAAGCGCCTGTCACCACGCCCAGCTAATTTTTTTGTATTTTTTAGTAGAGAAGGGGTTTCACCATGTTAGCCAAGATGGTCTCGATCTCCTGACCTCGTGATCCACCTGCCTCAGCCTCCCAAAGTGCTGGGATTACAGGCATGAGCCACTGCGCCCAGCCAACATTCTTATTCATTTAATGAATTTATCAAATGCTTGCCATGTACTAAGCATTGTCTCAGATGCCAGAGTGATGAGTCAACAAAATAAATGCATAGCCATTCAAGCTTACATTCAGATAGAAACAAGAAAAATTAAACATACAGTATGTTAGATAATGGTAAGTCATAAGGAAAAGAAGGAAATAAGAAGTGTGAGAGGCCGCTGAAATTTTAGGGGATCCAAAAAAGGCCTCATTAAGAACGTAGCCCTGAAGAAAGTAAAGGAATGAGCCATGTGGATATCTGAAGGAGGAGCTTTCCATCCAAAGGCCTGAGGCGGGAGAGTGTCTGGCATGATGAAAGAATAGCAAGGTCAGGATGTTTGGAGCAAGGGAGTAAGTCAGGGTATCAGAAGATGAGTCAGGATCTCATTTTTCCAGATCATGTAGAACCTTAATGAGGCATATTTTGGCCTTTATTCTGAGGTGGGAAACCACTGAAAGGCTTTGAAAAAGGAGTGATACCATTTGATACACCTTAAAAGGTAATTCTAGGCACCAAGACAATTCAAGGGAGAAAGGAACAGATGGTGCTAGAACAACTGGGTCTGTATTGGGGGAAAAAAAAAATTGAATTGCAGCCAAGCACAATGGTTTATACCTGTAATCCCAGCACTTTGGGAGGCCTAGGCAGGTGGATCACAAGGTCTAGAGTTCAAGACCAGCCTGGCCAAGATGGTGAAACCCTGTTTCTACTAAAAACTACAAAAATAGGCTGGGCGTGGTGGCTCACGCCTGTAATCCTGGCACTTTGGGAGGCCGAGGTGGGCAGATCACCAGGTCAGGAGATCGAGACCATCCTGGCTAACACAGTAAAACCCTGTCTCTACTAAAAATACAAAAAATTAGCCAGGCATGGTGGTGGGCACCTGTAGTCCCAGCTGCTTGGGAGACTGAGGCAGGAGAATGGCATGAACCCAGGAGGCAGAGCTTGCAGTGAGCCGAGATCCACACCACTGCACTCCAGCCTGGGTGACAGAGCGAGACTCTGTCTCAAAAAATAATAAAAACTGGCCGGGCGCGGTGGCTCACACCTGTAATCCCAGCACTTTGGGAGGCCAAGGCGGGCGGATCACAAGGTCAGGAGATCGAGACCACGGTGAAACCCCGTCTCTACTAAAAATACAAAAAATTAGCCGGACGCGGTTGTGGGCGCCTGTAGTCCCAGCTACTCGGGAGGCTGAGGCAGGAGAATGGCGTGAACCCGGGAGGCGGAGCTTGCAGTGAGCCAAGATCGCGCCACTGCACTCCAGCCTGGGCGACAGAGCGAGACTCCGTCTCAAAAAAATAATAATAATAATAATAAAAACTACAAAAAGGGCCGGGCGCGGTGGCTCAAGCCTGTAATCCCAGCACTTTGGGAGGCCGAGACGGGTGGATCACGAGGTCAGGAGATCGAGACCATCCTGGCTAACACGGTGAAACCCCGTCTCTACTAAAAAAATACAAAAAACTAGCCGGGCGAGGTGGCGGGCGCCTGTAGTCCCAGCTACTTGGGAGGCTGAGGCAGGAGAATGGCGTGAACCCGGGAGCTGGAGCTTGCAGTGAGCTGAGATCCGGCCACTGCACTCCAGCCTGGGCGACAGAGCGAGACTCTGTCTCAAAAAAAAAAAGAAAAAACTACAAAAAGTAGCCTGGTGCAGTGTGAGGCGCCTGTAATGCCAGCTACTCAGGAGGCTGAGGCAGAAGAATCACTTGAACCCGGGCAGCAGAGGTTGCAGTGAGCTGAGATCATGCCACTGCACTCTAGCCTGGGCAACAGAGTGAGACTCTGTCTCAAAAAAAAAAAAAAAAAAAAAAAAAATTGAATTGCAACCCCTACCTCACACCATATACCCAAATCTAATTTGGGGTGAATCACAGACCTAACGTAAAAACTCAAAACATAAAGTTCATAGAGCAAGCAGGGAATGTTTCTGTAACCTTGACATAGGCAAGATTTCTTAAGACCAAAAAAAAAAGGACTAACCATAAAAGAAAAATTTGATATATTGCATCATCAAAATAGGTCTTCGCCAGCCAGGCATGGTGGCTCATGCCTGTAATCCCAGCACTTTGGGAGGCTGAGGCGGGCGTATCACCTGAGGTCAGGAGTTTGAGACCAGCCTGACCAATATGGCGAAACCCTGTCTCTACTAAAACTACAAAAATTAGCTGGGCGTGGTGGCAGGCTCCTTTAATCCCAGCTACTCAGGAGGCTGAGGCAGGGAGAATTGCTTGAACCCAGGAGGCGGACATTGCAGTGAGCTGATATCGTGCCACTGCACTCCAGCCTGGGCAACAGAGCAAAACTCCATCTCAAAAAAAAAAAAAAAAAAAAAAATTAACTGAGCATGGTGGTTTGTGCCTGTAGTCCCAGCTACTCTGGTGACTGAGGTGGGAGGATCGCACGAGCCTAGGAGATGGAGGCTGCAGTGAACTATGATCACATCACTGCACTCCAGCCTAGGTGACAGAGACCATGTCTCAAAAAAAAAAAAAAAGGCAGGGCATGGTGGCTCAGGCCTGTAATCCCAGCACTTTGGGAGGCTGAGACGGGTGGATCACGAGGTCAGGAGATCAAGACCATCCTGGCTAACACGGTGAAACCCCGTCTCTACTAAAAAAATACAAAAAATACAAAAAACTAGCCGGGCGAGGTGGCTGGCACCTGTAGTCCCTGCTACTCGGGAGGCTGAGGCAGGAGAATGGCATGAACCCAGGAGGCGGAGCTTGCAGTGAGCCGAGATCGCGCCACTGCACTCCAGCCTGGGCGACAGAGCGAGACTCCATCTCAAAAAAAAAAAAACGAATGAGAAGGCAAGCCTCAGAATAATCAGAAAAAATATTTGCAAGATATATGCCTGGCAAAAAAAAAAAAACTAGCATTCAGAATATATTTTACCAATCAGTAAGGGAAGAAATGGTAATGCCACAGAAGAATAGACAAAGGAGTGGCCAATAGATGTATGAAATGTGTGTGACAGACTGTATTTTCCACAGATAGTGGCAACAATATCTTCCATCCTACATGTTCCTCTTACAGTGTCACTTTGACCATTACAATCAGAGGTAGAGCCTATGCTTCCTTCCCTTGAAACTGGCGGACTTGGCCGGGCGCGGTGGCTCAAGCCTGTAATCCCAGCACTTTGGGAGGCCGAGGCGGGCGGATCACAAGGTCAGGAGATCGAGACCACAGTGAAACCCCGTCTCTACTAAAAATACAAAAAATTAGCCGGGCGCGGTGGCGGGCACCTGTAGTCCCAGCTACTCAGGAGGCTGAGGCAGGAGAATGGCGGGAACCCGGGAGGCGGAGCTTGCAGTGAGCCGAGATCGCGCCACTGCACTCCAGCCTGGGCAACAGCGTGAGACTCCGTCTCAAAAAAAAAAAAAAAAAAAAAAAAAAAAGAAACTGGCGGACTTTTGTGGCTATTTAGGCCAATAAAGAGTATGGCAGAAGTGACATTATGTGACTTCTGAATTTAGATCACAAAAGATGGCAAAGCCTATGCTTTGTTTGCTGGAATACTCTCTCTTTAAGCCTTTAGCCTCCATGTAAGCAGTATGACTGTTCTGAGGCCACTGTACTGTAAGGAAGCCCAAAGAGAGGGACCACAGGGTTAGGCCCTGGCTATGTGAAGAGAGAGAGATACCTGCAGCACCTCCAGCCCCCATCTGGCTGCATCTGTAGGAGAGACCCCAAGCCAGTTCTGCCCAGCCAACCTCCTAAAATCCAGACTCCTGAAACTGTATGAGATAGTAAATGGACTGTTCATTGTTTAAGCTTCTAAGTTGGAGGTTGATTTGTTATATAGTAAAGAATGGCAGGAATAACATGCATAACTTCATTAGTCATCAGGGAAATGCAAATTAAAACCAAAATGAGATTATCACTTCACACCCACCAGAATGACTAAAATGAAAAAAAAAAGTTATAATATCAAGTATGGGTGAAGAGGAAGAACAATGGGAACATTCATACACTGCTGGTAGAAATATATGTCAATACAACCACTTTGGAAACCTGTTTGACAGAATCTACTACAGCTGAACATAAGCATACGCTTTGACCCAACCATTTCATTCCCAACAGCGATATACATACATATGGATACAAGAATACTCACAGCAGCATTATGAATAATGGCCCCCAAATTCAAACAACTCAAATGTTCATCAATGGTAGAATGAAAAATGTGTATCATATTCATGAAATTGAATACTATGCAATAATAAAAACAAATGAACTACTTCTACGTGCGAATACGTGAATGAATCTTGCAAACTTAATGTTGAGTGAAGGAAGCCAGACATAGGCTGGGTGCAGTGGCTCACACTTGTAATCCCAGCACTTTGGGAGCATGAGGTGGGTAGTTCACTTGAGTGTGTGGCAAAACCCTGTCTCTACAAAAGATACAAAATAAATTAACTGGACATGGTGGTTTGCACCTATAGTCCCAGATACTCGGGAAGCTGGGGTGGGAGGATTGCTTGAGCCTGGGAGGTTGAGGCTGCCGTAAGCCAAGATTGCATCATTGCCCTCCAGCCTGGGAGACACAGCGAGACCCTGTCCCAAAAATAATAATAGCCGGGTATGGTGGCTCACGCCTGTAATTCCAACACTTTGGGTGGCCGAGGCGGGTGGACTACCTAAGGTCAGGAGTTTGAGATCAGCCAGGCCAACATATAGTGAAACCCTATCTCTACTAAAAATACAAAAATTACCTGGGCATGGTGGCACACATCTGTAGTTCCAGCTTCTTGGGAAACTGAGGCAGGAGAATTGCTTGAACCCAGGAGGCAAAGGTTTCAGTGAGCCGAGATCATGCCATTGCACTCCAGCCTGGGCAACACAGCGAGACTCCATCTCAAAAATAATAATAATAATAATAATACAGATTGTATCATTCCATTATATAAAGTCCAAAAAGCAGGCAAAACTAAGCTATGACATTAGAAGTAAGGTTAAAGGTCACCTTTGGGGAAGAAGAGACTGAGATAGAGGGCACAGGAGCCCCCTGAGAATGTCCTGTTTCTTGACTGGATGGTGATTACATGGGTGTGTTCACTTTGTGATAATTCACTTATGAGTCATGCACTTTTTGAATATATGTTCTACTTCAGCAAAAAGTTAATTAAGAAAATAAATTGCCTCCAAGATCTTTGTCCCATCTGGAAGAACAGAAGAACAGAGTTGCTATTTACTGAAATGGGAAAAATATTTGAGGGAGCAGACTTTTTTTTTTTTTTCTCCGAGATAGAGAAAGAGAGTTTCTCTCTGTAGTCCAGGCTGGAGTGCAGTGGCACCATCACGACTTACTGCAGCTTTGACCTCCCTGAGCTCAAGTGATCCTCTTACTTCAGCCTCCTGAGTAGCTGGGACTACAGGCATGCACCATCATACCTGGCTAATTTTTTGTTTGTTTGTTTGTTTGTTTTTTGAGACGGAGTCCCGCTCTGCCAGGCTGGAGTGCAGTGGCGCTATCTCGGCTCACTGCAACTTCCACCTCCCAGGTTCAAGCGATTCTGCTGCCTCAGTCTCCCAAGTAGCTGGGACTACAATCGCATACCACCGCCTGGCTAATTGTATTTTTAGTAGAGATGGGGTTTCACCATGTTACCCAGGCTGGTCTCGAACTCCTGAGGCTCAAGCAATCCACCTGCCTCAGCCTCCCAAAGTGTTGGGATTACAGGCATGAGCCACCATGCCTGGCCCACTACTGCTTTTTTCACTGCTTCCTGTTGACCTTCAGGAAATGGAGTCCTCAGTGGCTGCAATGAGACCCAACTAGGAGATGGTCCAGGTTGTCCTAAGTGTCAAGGACAGTGACTTCAGCAAGAAGATGGGAGGGGCCTTGCTGATAGAGATCTGAAGGGTGCTGGAGAGGAGGAAGGGGCAATGATGTGGGGATAGGGAGTGAGGAGAAGATGCCTTAGCACCTGTACTAACACCAGTGGACCCCCGGAATGGAGAAAGCCAGGCCTCTGTCCCCGGAGCCTGGAACCAGCCTCAGGAAGAGGGAGTGGAGAGTATAGAGCCTTCCGCCTAAGCCTTCAGAGGCCTATTAAGGCCCTCTTTACCATGAACTTCCATGAACCCAGGAAGGAAAGGGCTTAGTATGCAGAATGGTCACCTGGAGCCTACAGGTGATGCTGTTTCCTACCCTGTTGTGCTCATGACACCAGACTTGGGAACTTGGTATAGAGGGTACCAGGCCTGCCCATCTTCCCTGCTGTGCCAAGTCCCTAGGCCTGAAGACCCAGCACAGAGGGGGTTAAGGGCTAAGGAACACTTGCCTCTGGGTGGGTGGGAACTGTCAGCAAGGAGCCTTGTCTGGCTTGATAATCCAGGCTGCCTATCTCTTCCACAGCAGCTGTGAAGCAAACAGGTTGTCCTGGCAGGGAGGGAGGGATGTAAAGGCCTGGCTGATGGCGGGAAGGATTTGAGGCAGTAGGGACACCCAGGCTCCACTCAACAGCCACCTTTAAAACTATACCTGGAGACTTGAAAGGTCATGGCCCAAGTCTGGACTTGAGGGCCCCATTGACCCAGAGAACAGGAACTGGAAGCTGATGAATAGAGTTAGGGAGGTGTTGAGAGGAAAGTTTCCATTTCTGACTCAATATATGTCTCAACAGGGGTGCAAGGGGTGCAAGGGGGACACACCGCGCCTGCCCCTAAAAGAAATTTTTTTAAAGACAGAGTTTCACTCTGTTTGTTACCCAGGCTGAAGTGCAATGGTGCGATCACGGCTCACTGCAGCTTCAACCTCCCAGGCTCAAGCGATACTCCCACTTTAGCCCCATTGGAGGGAGTGAACAGGGAAAGCCCACTGCAAAGCCAGGAAGGAAGGATCTTGGCGTCTGTTGAGCTCCTGTTGTTCATATGTCAGGCTCTAGGTTAGAAATATCCACCTTCGCCGGGCGCGGTGGCTCAAGCCTGTAATCCCAGCACTTTGGGAGGCCGAGACGGGCGGATCGCGAGGTCAGGAGATCGAGACCATCCTGGCTAACACGGTGAAACCCCGTCTCTACTGAAAAATACGAAAAACTAGCCGGGTGAGGTGGCGGGCGCCTGTAGTCCCAGCTACTCGGGAGGCTGAGGCAGGAGAATGGCGTGAACCCGGGAGGCGGAGCTTGCAGTGAGCTGAGATCCAGTCACTGCACTCCAGCCTGGGCGGCAGAGCGAGACTCCGTCTCAAAAAAAAAAAAAAAAAAAAAAAGAAATATCCACCTTCACTTTCTCATTTCATCTTCACCAGCATGGAAAAGAAAGCATTTGAACCCAACGCCCCCTCTTTTTTTTTTTTTTTTTTTTTTTTTTTGAGATGGAATCTCGCTCTGTCGCCCAGGCTGGAATGCAGTCGCTCGATCTCGGCTCACTGCAACCTCCACCTCCTCAGTTTCAAGCAATACTCCTGCCTCACCCTCCTCAGTAGCTGGGATTACAGGCCTGTGCCACCAAGCCCAGCTGATTTTTGTATTTTTAGTAGAGACAGGGTTTCGCCATGTGGGTCAGGCTGGTCTCGAACTCCTGACCTCGTGATCTGCCTGCCTCAGCCTCCCAAAGTGCTGGGATTATAGGCGTAAACCACTGCGCCTGGCTTTGTTTTTTTGTTTGTTTGTTTGTTTGTTTTTGAGACAGAGTTTTACTCTGTCGTCCAGGCTGGAGTGCAATGGCGCTATCTCGGCTCACTGCAACTTCTCCTCCCAGGTTCAAGAGATTCTCCTGCCTCAGCCTCTCAAGTAGCTGGGATTATAGGCACCCACCACCACACCTGGCTAATTTTTGTATTTTTAGTAGAGACAGGGTTTTGCCATGTCGTCCAGGCTGGTCTCAAACTCCTGACATCAAGGAATCCGCCCACCTTGGCCTTCAAAGTGCTGGGATTACAAGCATGAGCCACTGCACCTGGCCTGAACCCCATTTTACTGTTGAGGAAACCAAGACTCTAAGATCAGGTGCAGGGGCCAGAATCACTCAGCAGTAATGTGGTGGAACCCAGACTCCGACCAGTCAATCAGAAGCTGTGCTTATTCCCTGCTAACTTTGAGTACTCCTAAACAGGAAGCAAGAACCCTAATGCACAACCCCTGAACTGTGAAGGCTAAAGCTCTGGTTCAAGCCAAAGATGGCCTGTGACGTCAGGACAAGAGAGCTTCATGAGAAGGCTTGGCTCATAAACTGCAGGAGGTCAGAGAAAGGAGACGGGATTGTTGCTGGATTGCAGCTGCCCAAGAGCACTGTGTGGAAGAGGTTTAACAAGGGATTAGATGACGAGGCACAGTGGCTCATGCCTGTAATCCCAGAATTTATAGGGGCTGAGATGTTGCTTGAGGCCAGGAGTTTGAGACCAGGCTGGGTCACATAGTGAGACCCCCCCCATCTCTATTTTTTTTTTTTTTTTTTTTTTTTTGGTCACTGTTGTAAACCCAGGTTGGAGTGCAATGGCATGATCTCGGCTCACTGCAACCTCCGCCTCCCAAGTTCCAGCAATTCTCCTGTCTCAGCCTCCCAAGTAGCTGAGATTACAGGCACCTGCCACCACGCCCGGCTAATTTTTCTATTTTTAGTAGAGACGTGGTTTCGCCATGTTGGCCAGGCTGGTCTTGAACTCCTGATCGCAAGTGATCTGCCTGCTTCGGCTTCCCAAAGTGCTAGGATTATAGGCGTGAGCCACTGTGCCCGGCCTCTATCTCTATTTAAAAAAAAAAAATTATATATATATATATATTTTTTTTTAGAGGCATGCCCACCCCTAAAAAATTTTTTTATTATTATTATTTTTTTTTTTTTGAGGCGGAGTCTCGCTCTGTCGCCCAGGCTGGAGTGCAGTGGCCAGATCTCAGCTCACTGCAAGCTCCGCCTCCTGGGTTTATGCCATTCTCCTGCCTCAGCCTCCCGAGTAGCTGGGACTACAGGCGCCCGCCACCTCGCCCGGCTAGTTTTTTGTATTTTTAGTAGAGACGGGGTTTCACCGTGTTAGCCAGGATGGTCTTGATCTCCTGAGCTCATGATCCGCCCGTCTCGGCCTCCCAAAGTGCTGGGATTACAGGCTTGAGCCACCGTGCCCAGCCAAAAATTTTTTTTTAAAGACAGGGTTTCGGCCAGGCGCGGTGGCTCAAGCCTGTAATCCCAGCACTTTGGGAGGCCAAGATTGGCGGATTACGAGGTCAGGAGTTCGAGACCATCCTGGCAAACATGGTGAAACCCTGTCTCTACTAAAAAAATACAAAAAATTAGCCGGGCGAGGTGGCGGGCCCCTGTAGTCCCAGCTACTCGGGAGGCTGAGGCAGGAGAATGGCTTAAACCAGGGCGGTTTGCAGTGAGCTGAGATCCGGCCACTGCAACCCAGCCTGGGCGACAGAGCAAGACTCCGTCTCAAAAAAAAAAAAGACAGGGTTTCACTCTGTCACCCAGGCTGAAGTACAATGGTGCCATCATGGCTCACTGCAGCTTCAACCTCTCAGGCTCAAGCGATCCTCCCACTTTAGCCTTCTGAGTAGCTGGAACTACAGGTACATGCCACCACACCAGGCTAATTTTTGTATTTTTTGTAGAGATGGATTTTGTCATGTTGCCCAGGCTGGTCTCCAACTCCTTGCCTCAAGCAATCCACTTGCCTCAGCCTCCCAAAAAGCTGGATTATAGGCATGAACCACCACACCAGGCTTCTACAAAAATTTTTTTTTTTTTTTTTTTTTTTTTTTTGAGACGGAGTCTCCCTCTGTCACCCAGGCTGGAGTGCAGTGGCCGGATCTCAGCTCACTGCAAGCTCCGCCTCCCGGGTTCCCGCCATTCTCCTGCCTCAGCCTCCCAAGTAGCTGGGACTACAGGCGCCCGCCACCTCGCCCGGCTAGTTTTTTGTATTTTTTAGTAGAGACGGGGTTTCACCGTGTTAGCCAGGATGGTCTCGATCTCCTGACATCGTGATCCGCCCATCTCGGCCTCCCAAAGTGCTGGGATTACAGGCTTGAGCCACCGCACCCGGCCAAAAAATTTTGTTTTAAAATTACCTGGAGCCGGCCGGGCGCGGTGGCTCAAGCCTGTAATCCCAGCACTTTGGGAGGCCGAGACGGGCGGATCACGACGTCAGGAGATCGAGACCATCCTGGCTAACACGGTGAAACCCCGTCTCTACTAAAAAATACAAAAAACTAGCCGGGCGAGGTGGCGGGCGCCTGTAGTCCCAGCTACTTGGGAGGCTGAGGCAGGAGAATGGCGGGAACCCGGGAGGCGGAGCTTGCAGTGAGCTGAGATCCGGCCACTGCACTCCAGCCTGGGCGACAGAGCATGACTCCGTCTCAAAAAAAAATAAATAAATAAAATAAAATAAAATTACCTGGAGCCAGGCGTGGTGGCTCATGCCCGTAATCCCAGCACTTTATTTTTATTTTTATTTTTTTTTGAGACGGAGTCTCGCTCTGCCGCCCAGGCTGGAGTGCAGTGGCCGGATCTCGGCTCACTGCAAGCTCCGCCTCCCGGGTCCTCGCCATTCTCCTGCCTCAGCCTCCCGAGTAGCTGGGACTACAGGCGCCCGCCACCTCGCCCGGCTAATTTTTTGTATTTTTTAGTAGAGACGGGGTTTCACCGTGTTAACCAGGATGGTCTCGATCTCCTGACCTCGTGATCCGCCCGTCTCGGCCTCCCAAAGTACTGGGATTACAGGCTTGAGCCACCGCGCCCGGCCTAATCCCAGCACTTTAAAAGGAGGCTGAGGTAGGCGGATCATGAGGTCAAGAGATCGACATCATCCTGCCCAACATGGTAAAACCCTGTCTCTACTAAAAATACACGAATTAGGGCTGGGCGCGGTGGTTCATGCCTGTAACCCCAGCACTTTGGGAGGCTGAGGTGGGCGGATCACCTGAAGTCGGGAGCTCAAGACCAGCCTGACCAACATGGACAAACCCCAACTCTACTAAAAATACAAAATTAGCTGGGCGTGGTGGCACCTGCCTGTAATTCCAGCTACTCAGGAGGCTGAGGCAGGAGAATCACTTGAACCCGGGAGGCGGAGATTGTGGTGAGCCGAGATCGCGCCATTGCACTCCAGCCTGGGTGACAAGAGCGAAACTCCGTCTCAAAAAATAATAATAATAGGCCGGGCGCGGTGGCTCAAGCCTGTAATCCCAGCACTTTGGGAGGCCAAGACGGGCGGATCACAAGGTCAGGAGATCGAGACCATCCTGGCTAACACGGTGAAACCCCGTCTCTACTAAAAAATACAAAAAAAAACTAGCCGGGCGAGGTGGCGGACGCCTGTAGTCCCAGCTACTCGGGAGGCTGAGGCAGGAGAATGGCGTGAACCCGGGAGGCGGAGCTTGCAGTGAGCTGAGATCCGGCCACTGCACTCCAGTCTGGGCGACACAGGGAGACTCTGTCTCAACAACAAATAAATAAATAAATAAATAAATAAATAAATAATAATAATAATAATACAAATACAAAAATTAGCTGGGTGTGGTGGCACATGCCTGTTGTCACAGCTACTTGGGAAGCTGAGGCAGGAGAATCGCTTGAACCCAGGACACAGAGGTTGCAGTGGACCAAAATTGCGCCACTGCACTCCAGCCTGGCAAAGCGAGACTCAGTCTTAAAAAATAAAAGTTACCTGTACCTGGAGCCAGGCCGGGCGCAGTGGCTCACGCCTGTAATCCCAGCACTTTGGGAGGCCGAGGCGGGTGGATCACGAGGTCAGGAGTTCAAGACTAGCCTGGACAAGATGGTGAAACCCCATCTCTACTAAAAATACAAAAATTAGCCAGGCATGGTCGTGGGCGCCTGTAATCCCAGCTGCTTGGGAGGCTGAGACAGAGAATTGCTTGAATCCAGGAGATGGAGGTTTAGTGAGCTGAGACTGCACCACTGCACTCCAGCCTGTGCAACAGAGCAAGACATCCTCTCAAAAAATAAAATTAAATTTTAAAAAATTAAGTGGAGCCAGGTGCAGTGGCTCATGCCTGTAATCCCAGTACTTTGGGAGGCCAAGGTAGGCGGATCACTGGAGGTCAGAAATTTGAGACCAGCCTGGCCAACATGGTGAAACCCCGTCTCTACTAAAAATACAAAAAATAATTAGCTGGGAGTGGTGGCACATGCCTGTAATCCCAGCTACTTGTGAGGCTGAGGCAGGAGAATCTCTTGAACCCAGAGGCAGAGGTTGCATTGAGCCAAGATTGTGCCACTGCACTTCAACCTGGGCAACAGATTTAAAAAAAAAAAAAATTACCTGGGTATGGTGGTATGTGCCTGTAGTCCCAGCTACTTGGGAGACTGAGGCAGGAGGATTGCTTGAGTCCAGGAATTCAAGGTTGCAATGTGCTGTGATTGTACCACTGCACTCCAGTCTCTGAAAAAAAAAAAAAAAAAAGAGGTCCGATGGATGAGTGGAGTCTACCTGCATAAGCAGAAACACAGAAGGAATCCTTGCATCATTCAGGGGCTTTCTTACAGGATTTCACTGAATCTTGTTTGTTGTTTCTTTGGGACGGAGTTTCACTCTGTCACCCTAGCTGGGCTACAGCGACGCAATCTCACCTCAATGCAGCCTCCGCCTTCCAGGTTCAAGTGATTCTCCTGCCTCAGCCTCCTGAGTAGCTTGGATTACAGGTGCCCACCACCACACCCAGCGACCTTTTTTGTGTTTTTAGTAGAGGTGGGGTTTTGCCATGTTGACCAGGCTGGTCTCAAACTTCTAACTTCAAGGGATCCACCCGCCTTGGTCTTCCAAAGTACTGAGATTACAGGTGTGAGCCACCGTGCCCAGCTAGATTTTACTAAATCTTCTGAAGGATCTTGTGAGGCAGGTATTATTTTCATCCCTATAATAGATAAGGAGGCTCAGAATCACATTACTGCTAACTGGCAGAACTTAGGTTTTATTCCATTGAAACTCAAAAGGGGCCTCACAAAGACACAAAATCTACCCTATTCCTAGCAGGTTTGTGCATAGAGCCAGGGTGTAAGTCTGGAGAACAAGGCTGTAGTTCTGCTCACTATGAAATTCGGGCCAAGCACTTCCTCCCTGAACCTTAGTTTCTCTATCGTGAAAATGGCATGCAGGTATCTTTTGGAGACTGATGGACATTGACAAAGCCCCCAGGAAAGCCATTCTTAGGACCCCACTCCCTGGAAGGGCTCCAGGGGCATCTGGGTACAGTGCGCAACATGCGCACTTCCTCATGGGGCTGAACGGCATAGAGAGTATAAGGGAACATATGCTTGAGCATATGTTGGACATTGTCTCAAGGGGTTGGCATCTGTTCCATCTAAGGCGTTCTTTGAACACCTCCCAGGATAAATCCCAGGTGCTGGGCCAGGGAGATGGTTCAGACAAGGTGCCCATTCATGGAATGGTTGGGGACAAATAAGGGAATTTGCCACAGTGTGATGAAGACAACAGTGAGACCTGCGAGGAACTGCATCCCAAGCCTGGACCTAGAGAGGCAAGTGTCAGGGAGGCTGAAGAGAAGCTTCACAGACCAGTCAAGATGAAGTGGAGCAGGCCTCTCTGACAAACTCCTAAATCTCAGGCCCCATTGACCACATGAGGGTAAGGATTAGAACGGTTTTCCAGGCTGGGTGCAGTGGCTCACATGGGTAATCTCAACACTTTGGAAGGCCAAGGCAGAAGGAATGCTTACTCAATTACTCTTGAGAGGCTGAAGTAGGAGGATCCCTTGAGCCCAGAAGTGAGTTATGACCACACCACTGCACCACTGCACTCCAGCCTGGGCAATAGAATGAGACCCTGTCTTTTTATTATTTATTTATTTATTTATTTTTGAGACGGAGTTTCACTCTGTCACCCAGGCTGGAGTGCAGTGGCGTGATCTCGGCTCACTACAAGTTCTGCATCCTGGGTTCACGCCATTCTCCTGCCTCAGCCTCCCGAGTAGCTGGGACCACAGGTGCCCACCACCTCACCTGGCTAATTTTTTTGTATTTTTTAGTAGAGACGGGGTTTCACTGTGTTAGCCAGCATGGTCTCGATCTCCTGACCTCGTGATCCACCCGCCTTGGCCTCTTAAAGTGCTGGGATTACAGGCATGAGCCAACGCGCCCAGCCGACTCTGTCTTTTTAAAAAAAAAAAAAAAAAAAAAAAAGTGGCTGGGCAGGCGGATCACCTAAGGTCAGGGGTTCAAGACCAGCCTGGCCAACATGGTGAAACCCCATCTCTACTAAAAATACAAAAATTAGGGCCAGGTGCGGTAGTTCACGCCTGTAATCCCAGCACTTTGGGAGGTCAAGGCAGGCAGATCACGAGATCCAGAGATTGAGACCATCCTGGCCAACATGGTGAAACCCCGTCTCTACTAAAAATACAAAAATTAGCTGGGCATGGTCGTGGTTGCCTGTAGTCCCAGCTACTCGGGAGGCTGAGGCCAGAAAATCGCTTGAACCCAGGAGGTGGAGGTTGCAGTGAGCCGAGATTGTGCCACTGCACTCCAGCCTGGCAACAGAGCGAGACTCCGTCTCAAAAAACAAACAAAACAAAAAAAAACGAAAAACCAGTTTTCTAGCTTCTCAGAATTTCTCAAAGTCCTTTGTTCCTGAATGAGTTTTGCTACTGTCTGTGCTATGAGACATTGAATGAGAAGAGCATTGAATAACCATATTATTTGGCCTCCTTTTATCCTTGTATAAAACTACTAATGTCATGAGACATAGTAAAGCAACCAAGAGGAAAATAAGAGTAATTCTATCCGCTGAATTTATTATGTATTTTTTAGAAACAGGGTCTCACTCAGCCAGCCTCCCAGTGCTGCTGCAATCACAGTTCACTGCAGCCTCAGTCTCCCGGTGTCAAGCAATCTTCCCACCCCAGCCTCCCAAGTAGCTAGGAATACAGGCATGTGCCACCACAGCTGGCTAATTTTTTTTTTTTTTTTTTTTTTGAGATGGAATTTTGCTCTTGTAGCCCAGGCTGGAGTACAATGGGACAATCTCAGCTCACTGCTACCTCCGCCTCTCGGGTTCAAGCGATTCTCCTGCCTCAGCCTCCTGAGTAGCTTGGATTACAGGCATGCGCCACCATACCCGGCTAATTTTGTATTTTTAGTAGAGATGGGGTTTCTCCATGTTGATCAAGCTGGTCTCAAACTCCCGATCTCAGGTGATCCGCCCGCCTCGACCTCCCAGAGTGCTGGGATTACAGGTGTTGAGTTACTGCACTTGGCCCACAGGAGCTAATTTTCAAATGTTTCTGGAGAGATGAGGTCTTCCTATGTTGCCATGGCCAGTCCGAACTCCTGGGTTCAAGCGACCCCTCCTGCCTCAGCCACCTAAAGTGCTGGAATTATAGTCACTGCGCCCGGCCTGAATTTCTTTTTTTAATGTGTATGCTGCGTATCTCTATGTGTTATATGTCTGCGTACATGTGGGCAGTGCACATGTGTGCATTTGTATGTGTGTGCTTTGCACATTATGTGTATCTGTCTGTGAGTGTCTACGGCTGCTTCCTGTTCCTCTTTGAGTCATGCATTGTTCCCCGATGCTGAGAGGTGGAGGGAACCCGCAAGCTTTGAACAATTCTCTCCTCCTCTCTGGCTTCAGTTTCTCTCCTATATAAATGGGAGACTTGAGCTCCATGATTTTGAAGGACCTGTGCAGATCTGACCATCCTTAACTTCATCAATCACCATACACTTTAGGACTTCTTCCAAAAAAGACCTAAAGAACAATCAAGAGCTTAAAGATGCAGTGGCAGGGGTTGAAGTTAGAAGGACAAAGGCCCCAGACTTGCCTCACTGGCCTCAGGAGAGACACGGAGCTCCTGGTTTGAAGCAAAAGCTGTCAGAATTTAAAAGTCAGGCCTAAGGCCCTAGCTCGTGTCCTCCCACCCCTGTACTGGCCAGAGAGTCTCCGTGTGACTTGCAGAGAAGGAGAGGGATTCACATTCCAACTCCCTGTGGGGTACTGGGGAGGCAGAGAAATGGAAGAACAACTATCCAGGAAGACAGCCCTGGGCGGGAAGTGAAGTGTCCTCAGCCCTGCTTTGACCCCTGCTGACTCCTGATAAACAGAAGGCTGCTGGGCCCCCCACCCTGATAGCCCAGTGTCTGCTTATCAGGGCCCCCTGACTATCCCACCCAGGCCCAGACTCTCCTCCAACCCACACCCTACTCACAGCAATCCCCACCCCTGGCCAGAGGCCACAGTCACAGGATCTCTGGCTGGTTGAGATAATCTCTCTCCTTTCCCTTCAGGACCCCTAGGTTCTGCCCATACTCACCTTTGGATTTGGCCCCCAGGGACTAGGCAGAAGTCTAGGAAGTAAGTGGCATGAAGCTTGCCCTAGTGCACAAAGCCCTCGCTCTGTTGAAGGAGCTTGAGCTGTCTGTGGGGTCTCTAAATAGAGGTGGCCTCACAGGAGAGACACAGGACAGGAAAGGGGGTCAGGGGAAGCAGGAGTGGACACAGTGACAATGCCTCACCTGGCTGGGGCAGCTGGATTCATAATCTTTGTCACTCATCTTTTTTTTTTTAAACGGAGTCTCATTCTGTCACCCAGGGTAGATGGCAGTGGTGCAGTTTTGGCTCACAGCAACTTCCGCCTCTTGGGTTTAAGCAATTCTTGTGCCTCAGCCTCCTAAGTAGTTGGGATTACTGGTGCATGCCACCATGCCCAGCTAATTTTTTATATTTTTAGTAGAGATGGAGTTTCACCATGTTGCCCAGTCTGGTCTCGATCTCTTGATCTCGAATGATCTGCCCACCCTAGCCTCCCAAAGTGCTAGGATTATAGGCGTGAGCCACTGCACCTGGCCCTCACTCATCTTTCTGTATTTCTTTCTCTTTTTTTTTAATTTTTTATTTTTAATTTTTTTTTCAGATAGAGTCTCACTCTGTCACCCAGGCTGAAGTGGTATAAACATGGCTCATTGCAACCTCGACTTCCCAGGCTAAAGTGATCCTCTCACCACAGCCCACCAAGTAGCTGGGACTATAGGCACATGCCACCACAACTGGCTATTTTGTTTGTTTGTTTGTTTTGTACTTTTAGTAGAGACGGGGTCTCACTATGTTACCCAGGCTGGTCTTGAACTCCTGGGCTCAAGCGATCTGCCCCCCTCAACCTCCCAAAGTTCTGGGATTACAGTCATGAGCCACCGTACCTGGGTTCTCACTCATATTTCTGACTTGACTCTTACAACTTGGCAAGATGTGTATAACCACCAAAGCTCAGAGAAGTGTAATTTGTCCCCAGCCACACAGCCTGTGAGACAGAAGAAAGAAGTAAAGAAGGAAACTGACATTTGTTTCATATGTGTTAGGACCTGATCTGGGAGCTTGAGATGAGTGCTCATATCACCCTCTTCATCACTGTATAAGGTAGGTATTGACAGCTGCCATTTTAAATTTGAGGAAACTGAGGGTGGGAACACTTGGTCCAAAGTCACAGAGCTGGATACAGCAGAGCTGAGACTGTCACTTGGGACCTGTCACCTCTCGACCTGGGTTCTCGCAATGGTCCCAGGTGGCTTTCAAGAATATTCCATGGGCTTTCAGATGTTCAAGGACGGGCCTTGTGGGGGTCCCTGAGTGAATGGGGTGAAGTGGGAATGAACTTGTTTGAACTCCTTCTGTTGACTGGCACCAGCAGCTGATCCCCTAGATCTGGCAACTCTGTGAACTGGAGACTATTGTTATTCCTATTTACAAATAAGAACAGCGAGGGTCCCAGAGAGAAAATGGCACACCTGAGACAGCCACAACTTTGTCCATCTGCCTCCTCAGGCCAAGGTCTCTCTCCTCCCCCACATTACATTAGGCTCAGCTTGATGTAGTCTGGAACATTTATTTAGTCGCTAATTATGTGATAGAAGTACATCAGTGAGCCGGGTGCGGTGGCTCACGCCTGTAATTCCAGCACTTTGGGAGGCTAAGGCGGGCGGATAGCCTGAGCTCAGGATTTCAACACCAGCCTGGGCAACACGGTGAAACCCTGTCTCTACTAAAAATACAAAAAATTAGCAGGGCATGGCAGCGAGTGCCTGTAGCCCCAGCTTCTCAGGAGGCTGAGGCAGGAGAATCACTTGAACCTGGGAGGTGGAGGTTGCAGTGAGCCGAGATTGTGCTACTGTACTCCAGCCTGGGCGACAGAGCAAGACTCTGGCTCAAAAAAACCAATCAACCAAACAAACACAGAAGTACATCAGTGAATAAACAAGGCCCTCATGATTATTTACTTAATGTGAATAATCACACAAATAAATAAACCCCTATCAGGGGGACTTAAATGGTCTGGGAAGACTTCCCTGCAGAAGTAATGCTTAGAGATGTGAAGAGGGAGGCTGTGGCTTGTGCCTGTAATCCCAGCACTCTGGGAGGCCATGTGGGCGGATCACTTGAACCCAGGAGTTTGAGAGCAGCCTAAGCAACATGGCAAAACTCTGTCTCCATTAAAAATACAAAAATTAGCCAGGTGTGGTGGTGCATGCCTGTAGTCCCAGCTACTTGGGAGGCTGAGGTGGGAGGATTACCTGAGCCCGGGGGGTCTGCAGTGAGCCGTGATCACACAACTGCATTCCAACCTGGGTGACAGAGTTAAATTGTCTCAAAAAAAGGAAGAAAAAAAAAAGAGCTCTGAAGAGGTGCTAGGAGCTGACTAGACAAGAAAGGAGGGAAGACCATGCTAAGCAGAGGGTTACATGTGTCAGCGTGCTGTGGCCTCAGGAAATAGAACACCTCCACAGGACCCAGAAAAGGTTGGGTCTCTTCTCCCACTTCCATCCTGCTCTAGTCTGTCCCTGCAGAGGAAGGGTATAAACTGCCTTCCAGCACACACACCAGATCTCTAGGTTAGGGAAGAGGGAAGGGCGTGTCCCCCAGAATGGGGATTCTAAACAGCGGAGGCCCTGCTTTGAGGTGCCTCTCCCCTACCCCAGAGGCAAAGAACCAAACAGTGTTAGGCTCTCACTGGATGTGCTTTGAGCTTTGAAGAGCAGACCCACAAGAGCTGGGGATTCAGCTGCTCTCAAATCTCCTAGCAGAGCAACCCTCAAGAGGACCTTGCCAGGGCAGTGCTAGGCAGAGTCTCTCTGCCTGCCTAGGTCTGGCCTCCTTGAGCTCATTATAAACACAGGGACAGGGGCTGGGAATAGAAATTTAGGCTAACGGGTAGTGTGAGCTCGGCTGCCAGACAGATGCTGGAGGTCCAGCTGCCAGGACCCTTCCTGCCCTATAGAGATTCAACTAACACTGCCCACCACCACTGCAAAACAAAAAAAGCAAAAACGAAAAACCTTCCACCAGGGATCTGACCAGCAATTAAATGCTGATGGATGGGATGAGGCTGTTCTTTCTCATTCCCAGCCTAGGAGAGATGACGAGCTTCTTGGAGATGGGAGTGAAGGGTGAACCTCAGGGTTAATGTGGTCCATGAGACAGTGGTGAAAAAAGGCCTTCTGGCCGGGCGCGGTGGCTCAAGCCTGTAATCCCAGCACTTTGGGAGGCCGAGGCGGGTGGATCACGAGGTCAGGAGATCGAGACTATCCTGGCTAACACGGTGAAACCCCGTCTCTACTAAAAATACAAAAAACTAGCTGGGCGTGGTGGTGGGCGCCTGTAGTCTCAGCTACTCAGGAGACTGAGGCGGGAGAATGGCATGAACCCGGGAGGCGGAGCTTGCAGTGAGCAGAGATCACGCCACTGCACTCCAGCCTGGGAGACACAGTGAGACTCCGTCTCAAAAAAAAAAAAAAAAAAAAAGGAAAAAAGGCCTTCTAGGGAGAGGGGCCAGTGACCCTTGTTTCGTGGACTCTAGCAGGGCAAGGGTTAAGAGGCAGGGCCAGGAGAAGTGCCCCACCCAGAGGAGGGACCAGTATGTTAAAAGGCAAGCAGCTCAAGGAAGAGGAAGGGACAGATCCTCCCTGCATCCAAAGGCCTCCTCAGTCTGCAGCTCCAGCTCTAGGTAAGTGCACCTTCTCTGGGTCTGTCTGCTTGTCTGCTTGTTGGTCTGACCAAAGGGAACCTTCTGCATCATTATGCCATCTCTGGCTTGTTTTAACACTGGCCCTGGGTCCCTATGAGATCTCAACAGACCCTAGCTCCACTCCCCTTCCCATAACCCACCTGGGCTGTGCCTGACCACAGAATCAAGGAGATGCTGGCCAGGGAGGGAGCCGTAGAGCAGGGAGCAGGGAGCTGTGTGTGTCCAGCCCTGACCTGTTCTGTTCTGCCCCCAGCCCCCCACAGTACTTTTCAAGCCATGCATCCTGTACCCTCAGTGGGGCCCTGGCTGGGATATCATCATATACTGTAAGTTTGTGATGAGACACTACAGTATAGATGATGTACTAGTCCGGGCACCCCCAGCTCTGGAGCCTGACAAGGAGGACAGGAGAGATGCTGCAAGCCCAAGAAGCTCTCCGCTCAGCCTGTCACAGCCTACTGACTGCCAGGGCACTTGGGAATGGCAAGGAAACCGTTACCATTACTGAGTTTAGTAATGGTAAGGGTTCTCTTGCTATATCCAGAAAACGTGCCAGGAAGAGAACTCAGGACCCTGGAGCTGACTACTGGAAGGGAGACTCCAGCTCAAACAAGGCGGGGTGAGGGCATGGGATGGCGGGTAGGGGAGGGGATACATGTTCTCTTTCCTGTTGTAAAGAAATAAAGATGAGGCCAGGCACAGTGGCTTAAGCCTGTAATCCCACCACTTTCAGAGGCCAAGGCAGGAGGATTTCTTGAGCCCAGGAGTTTGAGACCAGCCTAGACAACATAGTGAGACTCAGTCCCTAATATTAAAAAATAAAAATAAATAAATAAAAGGAATAAAGATGAGAACCAGAATGCCTGTCTTTTATTAGTATCCAAGACTGGGGAGAGGGATGGGGTGGGAGAGATCAAGAATTGGGGAGCAGATGGAAGGCGCTACCTCATTCAGGAGACACGAGTTCTTATCCAAGTTCAAGGTGAAGGAAGTGAGGGCGGGAAGAGAAAATCTCCCTACCAGCAACAGCAACTCAGGGAGAAACTCTGGGCCCATAGCTAGCTGGAGGTAGGGTGATATTGCTCCCACCAATGAGCCATCTTCTTAGCTACACCTTTGTAGCTGTGGTCCCAGGCAGAGGAACCACCTGGAAACTGAGCTAAGGCCAGTTCCTTCTTCCAACAGGAGACACAGCTGGGCAGGGACTGTGCAGACTCAGCAGGGCCAGGCCAGCTAGCAGCCAGTCAGTGTTCATGTCTCTCACCAGTCCCTGGAGGGTCCCCAGCCAAGGACAGATCTGGTCAGTTCCTGCCAGCAGCTTGAGCTGGAATGTCCTGGGAGGATCAGTAGAGGGTGGTCACTTGAGGAGCTTCACAGACAGGTGGATGTCAACATCACAGAGGAAGATGTTCATGAGGTCGCGGCCTGCCTCCTGTGCTATCTGGGAGATCACATGGCCCTTCGGACCAATCAGCAGTTTCTGAGGGTATATGAAAGAGAAGGAAGACAGGAATGATGGCACATGCCTGTAGTCCCAGCTATTCGGGGGGCTGAGGTGAGAGGATCCTTTGAGAACAGGAGTTTGAGTTCAGCCTGGGTAAAAGTGCAACCCTTCTTTAAAAAAAAGAGAGGGTGGCCGGGTGCGGTGGCACATGCCTGTAATCCCAGCACTTTGGGAGGTTGAGGTGGGCAGATCACCTGAGGTCAGGAGTTCAAAACCAGCCTGGTCAACATGGTGAAACCCTGTCTCTACAAAAAATTAGCTGGGCATGGTGGTGGGCACCTGTAATCTTAGCTACTTGGGAGGCTGAGGCAGGAGAATCACTTGAACACGAGAGGCAGAAGTTGCAGTGAGCTGAGATTGCGCCTCTGCACCCCAGCCTGAGTGACAGAGCAAGACCCTGGCTCAAAAGAGATTAAAAAATTAAAAAAGGAGAGGGTTAGGTGCAGTGGCTCACACCCATTAATCCCAGCACTTTCGGAGGCCAAGATGGGTGGACTGCTTGAGCCCAGGAGTTTGAGACCAGCCTGGGCAACATAGTGAAACCCTTTCTCTACAAAACTTTTTTTTAAATTAGCGGATGGTCAGGCGGCACTTTGGGAGGCTGAGGCAGGCGGACAATTTGAGTTCAAGAGTTCGAAACCAGCCTGGCCAACATGGTGAAACTTCGTCTCTACTAAAAATACAAAAATTAGGCTGGGCGCGGTGGCTCAAGCCTGTAATCCCAGCACTTTGGGAGGCCGAGACGGGCGGATCACGAGGTCAGGAGATCGAGACCATCCTGGCTAACACGGTGAAACCCCGTCTCTACTAAAAATACAAGAAAATTAGCCGGGTGAGGTGGCGGGCGCCTGTAGTCCCAGTTACTCGGGAGGCTGAGGCAGGAGAATGGCGTGAACCCGGGGGGGCGGAGCTTGCAGTGAGCCGAGATCACGCCACTGCACTCCAGCCTGGGGCACAGAGCAAGACTCTGTCTCAAAAAAAAAAAAAAAAAAAAACCAAAAAATTAGCTGGGCGTGGTGGTGGGCACCTGTAATCCCAGCTTCTTGGGAGGCTGAGGCAGGAGAATCACTTGAGCCCAGGAGGCGGAGGTTGCAGTGAGCAGAGATCGTGCCACTGCACTCCAGCCTGGGTGACAGAGTCAGATTTTGTCTCAAAAAAAATAAAAAATAAAAAAATTAGCTGATCCCAGCTCCTCAGGGGGCTGAGGCGGGAGGATTGCTTGAGCGTGGGAAGTCAAGGCTGCAGTGAGCTGTGATCCCACCACTGTACTCCAGCCTCAGTGACAGAGCACTGTCAGTGACAGTGACTCTGTCTCAGTGACAGAGACTGTCTCAAAAAAAAGAAAAGAAAAAGAAAAAAGAGAGAAGGACATGGTCCTGCTCTCAGGGCTCCAAGCTAGGGGAAGAACTCCTGTCAAACATAGTCTTGATCTCTCCTCTGAGCCTAATCTCACTTACCATATAAGATTCTTTGGGCACCAGAAGCTTCTGTTGGATAACCAGCTCCCCACCCGGTCCTTCCTCCCATACTGCCGTCTTCTGTACAGGGAGACAAAAGATTAGTCAGTCATACTCCTGGGTAAAGGTGTGTGTCTGGTAGAGAGCCCCCAGAACCCTTCACTCTGTACCTGCTGTACATTGTAAGGCACCTCCTGAGGCAGGTGCTCTAGGAGTTTCTCTCGGATAACGTTGGCGCAGATCTCTTCTGGTGTCTGGCTAGTGAGGACTGCACTGTGGTACTCCCAGGGCCCTGGCTGGGCCTGTGTCAGGAGGTATTGCTGTGGGAACAGAGGGAATAGACGGGCATCTTAATCCCAACCAGGACTTTTCTCCTCATTTTTGCTTCCAGGAGGAAATCAGAGGGCTGTCTTCATATGGTAGAAACCAAGGGCCAGGCTATGGCCAAGACTAACTGACCTTTAGTGTTTTCACATCCTCCTGGCTTAGGGCTGACAACATGAAGATCTCCTTGAAGTGGGGCCAGCCAATCCTCTGAGGGTTTCCCACAGATAGTGTGTTTGGGTCCTTAACTGCTGGGCTGGGGCAACGGGTACCAGGCTGTGAGTGGAAGGCCTGCCTCATCTCGAGCTTTTTGCCGTTGACCACACCTTCAGTGAGGGCTGCCGTGAGCTCCAGGAGAACTGACTTCCGCTTCAGACAATCTATCTGGACATGGGGGATGGGCAAAGGGTGTGTGGTCAGAGATAGGGGACTTGGAGGGAAGTAGACCCCTTCCTCGGATGGGTAGTGCTCACCTTGTTCATGACCAGGACACTAGGGATCTGGGAGAACTTGGTCAAGCACCTGAGCAACTGAGGGCTGAGCTGGTTCCGTGTCCACTTGTCCGAGACATCCACAAGAACCACAACTGGAAGATGGCAAGGCAAGAAGAAGGAAAAGGAAATGGTCACTCTTCCTCCTGCCCTGACAAAAACTTACATGGTATGGGCTTGGCTTTCGCCCCACAAACTACCAAGGAATGAAAGGCCATGACCCCTGTAAACTGGGCTTAAAGTTCCCATCCTGAACCTAACCAAGATCAGCAGATTCCATGCTCTTCCATGGATCTTCCAGCAAAGAGAGCTCCAGGTGATGCCTGAGGGACAGACATACATCAGTCAGGAAGGGTCTTATGACTCAGGCATTTCTGATGAGGGATGTTGTATGGTAAAGGGGTTTTCCAGCCCCTATAATGGAATCTCCCCACCCTGTTTCAGTACCTCCCCCCATATCCACCCCAATTCCACCACCATTACCTCTTCTGTTTACCAGGACTGATAATGCCAGGTGTGTCAAGTAGAATCTAAAATCAGGAAAGTGAGATACCCAGACCCCAGAAGAAAAGATTATGACTGGGAAGTGAGAGAGAGGCTACCTGCGATGTCAGGAGCCTGCCCTCCCTCCTCAGTCAAGCTATTATTGACTTTAGGTTTATATTTTGTTGTTTTTTTGTTTTTGTTTTTTTTTTTGAGACAGAGTCTCGCTCTGCCACCCAGGGTGGAGTACAGTGGCCGGATCTCAGCTCACTGCAAGCTCCGCCTCCTGGGTTCATGCCATTCTCCTGCCTCAGCCTCCCGAGTAGCTGGGACTACAGGCGCCCGCCACCTCGCTCGGCTAGTTTTTTGTATTTTTTAGTAGAGACAAGGTTTCACCGTGTCAGCCAGGATGGTCTCGATCTCCTGACCTCGTGATCCGCCCGTCTCGGCCTCCCAAAGTGCTGGGATTACAGGCTTGAGCCACCGCGCCCGGCCTGTTTTTTTTTTTTTGAGACTGAGTCTCACTCTGTCGCCCAGGCTGGAGTGCAGTGGTACCATCTTGGCTCACTGCAACCTCTGCCTCCTGGGTTCAAGCAATTCTCCTGCCTCAACCTCCTGAGTAGCTGGGATTACAGGTGTGCACCACCGCACCCGGCTAATTTTTGTATTTTTTTAGTAGAGACAGGGTTTCACCATGTTGACCAGGCTGGTCTCGAACTCCTGATCTCAAGTGATCCACCCACTTTGGTCTCCCGCAGTGCTGGGATATGTGCACTGCACCCAGGCTGACCTTAGGTTTTTACCATTCTGCTTTGATGGCATCTTGGAGAAAGACGATGACTGTGAATATAAGGAAGATTAGGAAACAGTAAACAGAATGAAATCAGCTGGGCATGGTGGCTCATGCTCATAATCCCAGCACTTTGGGAGGCCGAGGCGGGTGGATCACCTGAGGTCAGGAGTTTTGAGACCAGACTGGCCAACATGGTGAAACCCCATCTCTACCAAAAATACAAAATTAGCCGGGCGTGGTGGCACATGCCTGTAGTCCCAGCTACTCGGGAGGCTGAGGCAGGAGAACTACTTAAACCCGGGAGGCAGAGGTTGTGGTGAGCTGAGATTGTGCCACTGAACTCCAGCCTGGGCAACAAGAGTGAAACTCCATCTCAAAAAAAAAAAAAAGAGAATGAAATCTTTCTGACTAGATGCCAGGGGAGGGCAAGGTAGAGACAGAACTGTACCATGCCTAAAGGAAGAGGAAACCCCCTTTCCTGGCCGGGCATGGTGGCTCACGACTGTAATCCCAGCACTTTGGGAGGCCGAGGCAGGCTGATCACGAGGTCAGGACATCAAGACCATCCTGGCTAACATGGTGAGACACCGTTTCTACTAAAAATACAAAAAATTAGCCAGGTATGGTGGCGGGCACCTGTAGTCCCAGCTACTTGGGAGGCTGAGGCAGGAGAATGGCGTGAACCCAGGAGGTGGAGCTTGCAGTGAGCCAACATAGAGTCACTGAACTCCAGTCTGGGTGATAGAGTGAGACTCCATCTCCAAAAAAAAAAGAAAAAAAGAAACCCCCTTTCCTCAGATAAATGAATGTAACCATCATCTTCTTCAAGGCTGATGGTAAGGGAGACCCTCTTAGCTTCACCCCCTGTCCTGTTTCAAGGACTCCCTTTGTAGGTACCCACCACCTGGGTCTCCTTCTCTGTGATGACCCCCAGAGCTTGGCAGCGAGTGGTATGCACCTTCTTGGAAACAGGGAACACCTGCCATGAACAAAGGAGTCTCAGTGAGGTACCAGATCCCTTCAAGACCATCCCTGAAGGCATGGCAAGAAGTAAAAGATGTAAAGGGTAGGATGGTCAAGGGTGTAGCATACCTTTCGGCCCAGTAGCTGGTTGGAGAGTGTTGACTTCCCTGCATTCGGGGCTCCCAGGAGGACTACTCGTAGGACCCGGGGATTCTCAGGCATATCAGGGTGATGGACCAAGAGGAGATCCTGCTCATCTATGTGCAAGTGGGAAGAGGCGTGAGACACAGTGGAATCTGGATTTCCTGTCAGGTGCTTGTTCCTGCCCGCCCACAAAGGGAGCAGGGATACAAAATTACTGCACCAGGTTGAAGGCACCTAGACCTGACTTTGAGACTTTGTTTGGCCCTTAATTTACATTAATTTATAAAGTAACTCTCTGAGCCCTTTAGTTTTCTCATATGTAAAATCGAGTTGATATTAATGGTACCTACTTACCAGCTTATAATTTTTTTTGATGACTAGCAATTGTGTAAAACAACTCAGCACAATGCCTGGCACTTAATAGTCAATTACTGCATGTAATTCTAATGTGTAGCTGTGCCTGAGAAGTGTATGTACATTTAAGCAAGCTGGACTACACAAAGCCAGATAATTCCTCAGCCGTCATTCTCTCACCCTACTAAGGGCGCTATGAAGGCTCTGCAAGCTTTCCCAGTCTTTTTTTTTTTGTTTTTTCTGAAGGAGGGACGGGAGGCAGGGCTAGGGGTCAAGAAGGGAGAGGGCCCAGTCTTTTTATATTGTCTCCTTATGATGCCATTTTGCAATGACCAGTTTGTGTCCAGTCTCCAATACCGGACTATGAAGAATAAAGTGTGCTATTTTCCAGGTGCAACTGTGTCTTGACAAGTAGATGAAGCCCAACATGCATTTATTGGATCAAATTTGCTTCCCATGTCAGGGTGCAGAGCCATAGTTCTGCTTTGTCTGTGGCCCTTCAATCTCATGCTCTTTAGTGAGCGCCTCTGGTTGTGACCAGATCGTTTCCTTCTCCGACTCAAACTGTTATTTCTCTCCTGTGAGATTTTTCATTGCTCGTCCCTGTCAGGGCCTCAACATCGTTTTCTATAAAATAGAATCGAAGACAATATCCCCAGAAACCTTTCAGTGCTAAAAACGTGACAGTTCCGGGCAAACCTATCAGGGCTCTTTACCTCTGTGCATGGACATCGCGGGGACGCAAGAAGTCACCGAACTGTCGCGCTGAGAGAATCCGAGGAAGTGGTCCAGGGCAGAGCCCTGGCCATAATTCCGAGAAGCCGAAGCTAAGCGGGGACCAGAGAAAGCGGACCCCGCAACGCAGGACACGCACCTCCGTTGGAAGCTTAAGGGTGAGGAAAAAGGGATCACCCGCTCCCTCGCGACATGAGGGCCCACCTGCCAGACCCTTAACACCTCTTGAACAAGCCCAGCCCCGCGCCAACTGGGGGCAGCCATTACAGCCGCAAGGCACTCCGGGAACCGACCAAGAGCGTTCCTACGATTGAACGGAGCGGCTGACGAACCAGCGAGTAGGAGAGAGGTAGGTCGGCCCAAATGGAAAGCCGAGACACAGGGGATGTGGGCGGGAGGAGGAACCGCTCTGGAGACTGGTCGAGGCAAAGGAAGGGGGGAAATGTGTATTTAGAGTCTGTGCAAGCATGGTGGTAGTTTTGGACTCCCTTACACAACGTATTTTTTTCTTCTGCCAAAGTTTTGTAAAAGGCCCTTCTGGCCACGTCACCTAAACTACATTTCCCATGAGGCCAAATAGCAGAAATCGTCCTTCCATCGAGGGAGGAATGGTTGTGGGACTGGTAGGGGGCGCTGTTCCGCCTGTCCCCATAAGGGTTTTGTTGTTGTTTGTTCCTAGTCCTTTTCATCCTTTGGCCTGCAGGATCCTCTCCCAGCCTTACTTTGCCTTGCCCTAGAGGTCAGCGGTGGCCCCGGGCTGTCTGCACCTTTGCTTTATACTAGGCTCCTGCAAGGAGTGGTCCTTGGGTCGGTGTTTGGGATGAAGAGCAGGTGTGGATTTCCCTCCTGTAAGCTTCGGCTACTGTCTCCTATCTGAGGTCATTCCTTTATGGAGAAAAAACAGAGGGTTTGCAAAGGAGGAAGAAGCAGCTTAGCCACCTAAGCTCTCCTAGACCACTCTAGCAGCCAGAGAAACTCCATTTACCTTGGTCTGTTTGAGGCCTTGAGCCCTCTTCATCCTTTGTAGCCTCTAAATCAAACACTTGAAACAGAGATACACCTTGGTAGAGGGGAGTTTAGGAAAGAAGGTTCTTAGAGTCAGTGCTCATTCTGTTGCCCAGGCTGGAGTGCAGTGGCATGATCATAGCTCACTGGAACCTGAAACTCTTGGGTTCAAGCGATCTTCCAGTTTCAGCCCTCTTGAGTGGCCAGGACTACAGGCATGTGCTAACATGCCTGACTATGGAGGAAGATGTATAAAGCATCTACTAGCAAGCTCTGTCCCGTGCTGGGGATACATCAGTGAACAAAACAGACAGAAATCTCTATCACGGGACTTCGGGGACCTCATCTCTAAAATAACAAAAATATGACACAATACAGTATAACAACTATTTATATAGCACTTACATTGTATTAGATATTATAAGTAATCTAGAGATGACTTAAAGTCATCTCTTACTACAAGAGAATCAGCAGATTTTGGTATCCATAGGATGGGAGGGTGGAAATTATAGTATCTAAATTCCCTGGGAAGACACAACTGTATATTCTGGCTATCCTCAATTTCTCTCCTCCCATTCTCTCTTTTATTTTATTTTATTTTTTTTGAGACAGGGTCTTGCTCTGTCACCCAGACTGGAGTGCAGTGGTGCAATCATGGCTCAAGCATTCCTCCCACCTCAACCCCACTAGTAGCTGTGACTACAGACCTGCTGCCACCATGCCTAGTAATTCCTTTTTTTTTTTTTTTGAGATGGAGTTTCGCTCTTGTTGCCCGTGTTGCAGTGCAATGGCACGATCTTGGCTCACTGCAACCTCCACCTCCTGGGTTCAAGTGATTTTCCTGCCTCAGCCTCCCGAGTAGCTGGGATCACAGGCATGCACCACCACGCCTGGCTAATTTTGTATTTTCAGTAGAGACAGGGTTTCTCCATGTTGGTTAGGTTGGTCTCGAACTCCCAACCTCAGGTGATCCACCCACCTTGGCCTCCCAAAGTGCTGGGATTCTAAAGAAACTCATGTGGCCGGCCGGGCGCGGTGGCTCAAGCCTGTAATCCCAGCACTTTGAGAGGCCGAGACGGGCGGATCACGAGGTCAGGAGATCGAGACCATCCTGGTTAACACGGTGAAACCCCGTCTCTACTAAAAAATACAAAAAATTAGCCGGGCGCGGTGGTGGGCGCCTGTAGTCCCAGCTACTCGGGAGGCTGAGGCAGGAGAATGGCCTGAACCCAGGAGGCGGAGCTTGCAGTGAGCTGAGATCCGGCCACTACACTCCAGCCCGGGCGACAGAGCGAGACTCTGTCTCAAAAAAAAAAAAAAAAAAAAACAAAGAAACTCATGTGGCCAAGAGTGAGGAGACCCCAATGCCTGAGCAAGTACCCAGAGTGGAAGGAAAAACAATTCAGATATTCAAACCACAGTCCCTGCCCACTGGCCCCTCATGCTGTCAAGAGTGAGGCAAAGGGCTTCACAGCTTTATGGGGCAGAGAAGAGAGTGATGACAATAACTTGAATAATGGGAGGAGGGGGAATTTTTTTTTTTTTTTTGCGACAGAGTTTCACTCTTGTTGGCCAGGTTGGAGTGCAATGGCACGACCTCGGCTCACTGCAACCTCTGCCTCCCGGGTTCTAGGTGATTCTCCTGCCTTAGCCTCCTGAGTAGCTGGGATTACAGGCATGTGCCACCATGCCTGGCTAATTTTTTGGATTTTTAATAGAGACGGGGTTTCTCCATGTTGGTCAGGCTGGTCTCGAACTCCCAATCTCAGGTGATCCACCCTCCTCAGCCTCCCAAAGTGCTGGGATTACAGGTGTGAGCCACTGCACCTGGTGAGGAGGGGAATTTTTATATTTCAACTTTTTGTTTTCTCTTCCCTTATAGGGGAAGAGGAGAGAGTGGTAGCTTGAAGTTAAGGAGAAAACAGTGATTTTTTTTCTTCTTCTTTAATGTAGAAAACATCTAGGAATGGCAGGCTGTCATGAAAAAAATGCCAAATTTGGCCAATTCCTAAAGGGAGGTGGGCGCTTCTGTGGGTTGGTTATGAGAGGTACCAGCCTTGGGTGTTGCAGCCTCTTGGAAGAAAACACTCCAGATACAAATATTTGGGGGTGAGAGAGTAGAAGGGGGGCCAGAATGGGGAACCCTTAAGTGGTACCAAAATTAGCTGCCGCCTGCTCCCGGCTGGTGAGTTCCTGGGGTGTAGAGAGTAGCAGAGAAGGAATTGGGGTCAAAGAGAAAATAGAGATGCTGATTAAAAAAAAAAACAAAAAACTCTACTCAAGGCTCCATGGCCCTGGGTCTGAAGAGTAGAAAACTGCTAAGTGTCAATTACAGTGCTTTCTTGAGTCATCCCCCACTGAACCTGAGCTCAGTTCTGGTGGAGAATCAATGCTGCCTGGACTGGGGGTATGGGCTGGTGGCCCAGTCTAGACTCTTGGCTCCCAGGGGAGAGGGGAAGGGGGTGTCCCCTGCTGGAGACTATATATATGACAACAGCATATATTCCTGTATTTGAACCACTGTGGGTTTTCTGAGCCATTTCCCTACTTAAATTTCTTTTTTTTTCTTTCTTTGAGGCAGAGTCTTGCTCTGTCACCGAGGCTAGAGTGCAGTGGCCCAATCTCGGCTCACTGCAACCTCCGCCTCCCTGGCGGTTCTTCTACCAGGGAGATTCAAGCGATTCTCTTGCCTCAGCCTCCCAAGTAACTGGGATTACAGGCACCCACCACCACACCAGCTAATTTTTTAAATTTTTAGTAGAGACGAAGTTTCACCATCTTGGCCAGGCTGGTCTTGAACTCTTGACCTCGTGATCCACCTTCCTTGGTGTCCCAAAGTGCTAGAATTACAGGCGTGAGCCACCGTGCCTGGGCCCCTACTTGAATTTCTTACCAAGGGCAGAATAGTGGATTTTTCCCCTGCCAATCATTAATTCATTATATACAATATGGTTATCCATAGAAACACCCCTACTCCAAACTCAGACTATGTGGATGGATAAGGCTTACTCCAGGCAGGGAGCACACAACCCGGAACCAACTCAATCAGCATATAACATTCTCTTGCCCATGATGATTGTTTTAGGGATGGGCATATAACCCAAGGAGATAAAAGGTACAAGGAGAATTTTGCTTCTTTCCCACTGGAGCTGGATGTAAGAAGACATAATATCTGGAGCTGCTGCAGTCATGTCGATACCAGAAGGGGAGAGCCAACCCAGAGAAAGATGTCATTTATTCACTCACTCAACAAAAATCTATTGAGTACTTGCTATGTGCCAGACACTGTTCTAGGGCTTAAGTCACCCACTTCAGCCTTCCAAAGTGCTGGGATTTCAGACATGAGCCAACATGCGCAGACCCCATCTGCTTCTCTCTCCTCCATCTTCACTACACTATTTTGTTTTTCTTTAATTAATTAATTTATTTATTTTTGAGATGGAGTCTTGCTCTGTCGCCCAGGCTGAAGTGCAGTGGCACAATCTCTGCTCACTGCAACCTCCACTTCCCAGATTCAAGCAATTCTCTTGCCTTAGCCTCTGGAGTAGGTGGGATTACAGGCGTACACCACAATGCTTGGCTAATTTTTTGTATTTTTAGTACAGACAGGGTTTCTCCATGTTGGCCAAACTTGCCTCGAACTCCTGACCTCGTGATCCGCCTGCCTCAGCCTCCCAAAGTGCTGGGATTATGGGCATGGACCACCACGCACGGCCCACTACACTACACTATTTTAGTAAGAAAGATAAAGTTACACCTTGTAACTTGGGGTCAGGGAAGTTTTAGATTTTTTCTTTTTCCTTTTTTTTTTTTCTTTTGAGACGGAGTCTCTCTCTGTCATTCAGGCTGGAGTGCAGTGGCACTATCTCAACTCACTGCAACCTCTGCCTCCGGGGTTTAAGTGATTTTCCTGCCTCAGCCTCCCGAGTAACTGGGATCACAGGCATGTTCCACTACACCCGGCTAATTTTGTATTTTTAGCAGAGACAGGGTTTCTCCACGTTGGTCAGGCTGGTCTCAAACTCCCGACCTCAAGTGATCTGCCCACCTTGGCCTCCCAAAGTGCTGGGATTACAGGTGTCAGATACCACGCCCCGCGCTAATTTTTTTTTATTTATTTTATTTATTTTATTTTTTTTGAGACGAAGTCTCACTCTGTCGCCCAGGCTGGAGTGCAGTGGTGCAATCTCCACTCTGTGCAAGCTCCGCCTCCCGGGTTCACGCCATTCTCCTGCCTCAGCCTCCCGTGTAGCTGGGACTACAGGCGCCCGCCACTGCACCCAGCTAATTTTTGTATTTTTAGTAGAGACGGGGTTTCACCGTGTTAGCCAGGATGGTCTCGATCTCCTGACCTCGTGATCCGCCTGTCTTGGCCTCCTAAAGTGCTGGGATTACAGGCGTGAGCCCCTGCGCCTGGCTAATTTTTAAATCTTTTGCAGAGACAGAGTCTCACTATGGTTTTTTTTTTTTTTGAGACGGAGTCTCGCTCTGTCGCCCAGGCTGGAGTGCAGTGGCTGGATCTCAGCTCACTGCAAGCTCCGCCTCCCGGGTTTACGCCATTCTCCTGCCTCAGCCTCCCGAGTAACTGGGACTACAGGCGCCCGCCACCTTGCCTGGCTAGTTTTTTTTTTGTATTTTTTAGTAGAGACGGGGTTTCACTGTGTTAGCCAGGATGGTCTCGATCTCCTGACCTCGTGATCCGCCCGTCTCGGCCTCCCAAAGTGCTGGGATTACAGGCTTGAGCCACCGCGCCTGGCCGGAGTCTCACTATGTTGCCCAGGCTGGTCACAAACTCCTGGCCTCAAATGATCGTCTGCCTCGGCCTCCTCAAGTGCTGAGTTTACAGGCATGAGACACCATGCCTGGCCTTTCCTCAGATATTTTTGTTCTTCAGTTGGTTGAATTCCTAGATGCTGAACCCTTGGATATTAAGGGCCAATGCTGAGCAGGAGAGGGCTGTGGGGTTAGTAGAGGATTTTCTTTTCTTTTTTAAGAGGAAAATTTTATTCTACTTGAGATGGAGTCTGGCTCCCCTAGGCTGGAGTGCAATGGTTGAATCTCACTGCAACCTCTGCCTCCCAGACTCCAGCAATCCTCCCTCTTCGGCCTCCCAAGTAGCTGGGACTACAGACACAGGCCACCACACTCAGCTAATTTTTTGGTAAATTTTTTGTACAGATGGGGTTTCACCATGTGGCCCAGGTTGGTCTCGAACTCTGCCTACTCAGCCTCCCAAAGTGCTGAGATTACAGGCATGAGTCACTGTACCCGGCCTGAACATTTTTTTTTTTTTTTTTTTTTGAGACGGAGTCTTGCTCTGTCGCCCAGGCTGGAGTGCAGTGGCTGGATCTCGGCTCACTGCAAGCTCCGCCTCCCGGGTTCACGCCATTCTCCTGCCTCAGCCTCCCGAGTAGCTGGGACTACAGGCGTCCGCCACCTCGCCTGGCTAGTTTTTTGTACTTTTTAGTAGAGACGGGGTTTCACCGTGTTAGCCAGGATGGTCTCGATCTCCTGACCTCGTGATCCGCCCATCTCGGCCTCCCAAAGTGCTGGGATTACAGGCTTGAGCCACCGCGCCCGGCCGAACATTTTTTTTTTTTTAATTAAAATAATTTTTTTGAGACACAGTCTCACTCTGTTGCCTGGGCTGGAGTGTAGTGGAGTGTAGTCTAGGCTCACTGCAACCTCTGCCTCCAGGGTTCAAGTGATTCTCCCACCTCAGCCTCCCAAGTAGCTGGGACCACAGGTGTGCACCACTACATCCGGCTAATTTTTGTATTTTTGGTAGAGACGGGGGTTTCACCATGTTGGTCAGGCTGGTCTCGAACTCCTGACCTCGTGATCCGCCCACCTCGGCCTCCCAAAATGCTGGGATTCAGGCGTGAGTCACCACACCTGGCCCTTATTTATTTATTTATTTATTTTTCTTTTTGAGACAGTGCCTTGCTCTGTCACCCAGGCTGGATTGCAGTGACGCAATCTCGGCTCACTACAACCTCCACCTCCCGGGTTCAATTGATTTTCCCACCTCAGCCCCCTGAGTAGCTGGGATTACAGGCATCCAACATCATGCCTGGCTAAATTTTGTATTTTTGTAGAGATGGGGTTTCACCATATTCACCAGGCTGGTCTTGTACTCCTGACCTCAGGTGATCCGCCCACCTCAGCCTCCCAAAGTGCTGGGATTACAGGTGTGAGCAACCACACCCAGCCTATTTATTTATGTATTTTGAGAGGGAGTCTCACTCTGTCACCCAGGTTGGAGTGCAGTGGTGCGATCTTGGTCCACTGCAACCTCCTCCTCCTGGGTTCAGGCAATTCTCCTGCCTCAGCTTCCCAAGTAGCTGGGATTACAGGCATGAGCCACCACGCCCAGTTATTATTATTTTTTTTTTTGAGACGGAGTTTTGCTCTTGTTGCCCAGGATGGAGTGCAATGGCACGATCTTGGCTCACTGCAACCTCCACCTCCCAGGTTCAAGCGATTCTGCTGCCTCAGCCTCCTGAGTAACTGGGATTACAGGTATGTGACACCATGCCTGGCTAATTTTGTATTTTTAGTTGAGATGGGGTTTCTCCATGTTGATCAGGCTGGTCTGGAACTCCCGACCTCAGGTGATCTGCCCCTACTCGGCCTCCCAATGTGCTGATATTACAGGCGTGAGCCACCATGCCCGGCCTTAATTTTTGTTTTTATTTATCTATTATTATTATTATTTTTTGAGACACAATCTCCCTCTGTCCTCCAGGCTGGAGTGCAGTGGCATGATCTCGGCTCACTGCAACCCCCGCCTCCTGGGTTCACCCCATTCTCCTGCCTCAGCCTCCCGAGTAGCTGGGACTACAGGCACATGCCACCACGCCGGGCTTATTTTTTGTATTTTTAGTAGAGATGAGGTTTCACCGTGTTAGCCAGAATGGTCTCAATCTCCTGACCTCATGATCTGCCCACCTCGGCTTCCCAAAGTGCTGGGATTACAGGGATGAGCTACTGTGCCCGGCCTATTTATTTGTTTTTTCTTTCTCTCCTTTTTTTTTTTTTTTGAGACGGAGTCTGGCTCTGTCGCCCAGGCTGGAGTGCAGTAGCGCAATCTCGGCTCACTGCAAGCTCCGCCTCCCGGGTTCACGCCATTCTCTTCCCTAGGCCTCCCCTGTAGCTGGGACTACAGGCGCCCACCACCACGCCCAGCTAATTATTATTATTATTTTTTTTGAGATGGAGTCTCGCTCTATCGCCCAGGCTGGAGTGCAGTGGCACCATCTCGGCTCACTGCAAGTTCTGCCTCTGGCTTCACTCCATTCTCCTGCCTTAGCCTCCCGAGTAGGTGGGATTACAGGCACCCACCACCACGCCCAGCTAATTTTTTTGTATTTTTAGTAGAGAGGGGGTTTCACTGTGTTAGCCAGGATGGTCTCGATCTCCTGACCTCGTGATCCACCTGCCTTGGCCTCCCAAAGTGCTGGGATTAAAGATGTGAGCCACTGTGCCCGGCCCTATTTATTTTTTTAATTGAAATGGAGTCTCACTCTGTTATCCAGGCTGGAGTGCAGTGGTGCGATCTCGGCTCATTGCAACCTCCCTTCCTGGGTTCAAGCGATTCTCGTGCCTCAGCCTCCTGAGTAGCTGGGACTACAGGTGCCCGCCACCATGCCTGGATAAGTTTTTGTATTTTTTCTTTTTTTCTTTTCTTTTCTTTTTTTTTTTTTTTTGAGACAGAGTCTCGCTCCATCGCCCAGGCTGGAGTGCAGTGGCCGGATCTCAGCTCACTGCAAGCTCCGCCTCCCGGGTTCACGCCATCTCCTGCCTCAGCCTCCGGAGTAGCTGGGACTACAGGTGCCCACCACCTCGCCCGGCTAGTTTTTTGTATTTTTTGGTAGCGACGGGGTTTCACCGTGTTAGCCAGGATGGTCTCGATCTCCTGACCTGTGATCCGCCCGTCTCGGCCTCCCAAAGTGCTGGGATTACAGGCTTGAGCCACCGCGCCCGGCCGTATTTTTTCAATAGAGACAGGTTTTCACCTTGATGGCCAGGCTGGTCTGGAACTCTTGGCCTCAGCTGATCCGCCTGCCTCACCCTACCAATGTGCTGGGCTTACAGGCATGAGCAACCTTGCCTGGCCACTATTTTTAAAATTTTTTGTAGAGGTAGGTCTCCCTATGTTGCCCAGGCTGGTCTCTAACTGCTGGGCTCAAGCAATCCTCCCAATCTGGTCTCCCAAAATGTTGGGATTACAAGCATGAGTTATTATGCCCAGCTTTATTTTTATTTTTTTAACATTCCTCACTGAGCACTCAACTTGTCATCTTTTTTTCTTCTCTTTTACCTCCTTACGTTATATCTTGGGCCTTATGTGTCCAAACTCTGAAGAGAGGAGACCAGCGCTGGAGTTGAGAGAGAAAATAGAGCCGTGGTGATGAGGAGAGACTTTAGTCTTGTACCTCCTCTTCCCTTTGGTTGCTGTTCATTGCCTGCTGCTTTCTTTTTTTTTTTTTTTTTTTTTTTTTTTTTTTTTTTGAGACGGAGTCTCGCTCTGTCGCCCAGCCCAGGCTGGAGTGCAGTGGCGCGATCTCGGCTCACTGCAAGCTCCGCCTCCCGGGTTCACGCCATTCTCCTGCCTCAGCCTCCCGAGTAGCTGGGACTACAGGCGCCCACAACCGCGCCCGGCGAATTTTTTGTATTTTTAGTAGAGACGGGGTTTCACCGTGGTCTCGATCTCCTGACCTTGTGATCCGCCCGCCTCGGCCTCCCAAAGTGCTGGGATTACAGGCGTGAGCCACCGCGCCCGGCCTGCCTGCTGCTTTCAAGTCTGTTTTGTTGAATTCTCAGGACTCAGTTGAGCTTAGTCTCTTGTCAGCCTATGCCAAAGCAGCACAGTAGTCTAGGGACTGTAGTCTAGGGACTGACAGTTGGGCCTCGCTGGACTAAAGGTCTGGTTTTCCTTTCCCAGTTTGAAAAAGGGCCAGGCTCACAGTGAGAGCTGGAAAGTAGGGGACTATTTGCCTGCAAATTTCTCAATAGCACACACGCCATGCCTAGAACATTTCTGTCCAATAAACAGCATGTGCTTGATAAACGTACTGAACTTAGCGGTGTCCCCAGTGCATTCTAGGTGAGGTCACCTCCTTTTGACAAGGTCCCCAGGACTTCATTGCACCTCCTGGCTAGTAGCGTATTCTAGGATGGGAAAGCTGCCTTTACATAATTACTCCTGATACATTCTAGACACGATCATCTTCTTGAAAGAGACCCAAATTTGACCAAGCATGGTGGCTTACGCCTGTAATCCCAGCACTTTGGGAGGCCGGGACGGGCGAATCATTTGAGGTCAGGAGTTCGAGACCAGCCTGGCCAACATGGTGAAACCCCATTTCTACTAAAAATACAAAAATTAGCCGGGTGTGGTGGCGTAAGCCTGTAATCCCAGCTACTCAGGAGGCTGAGGCAGGAGAATCGTTTGAACCCGGGAGGCGGAGGTTGCAACGAGCTGAGATCGCGCCACTGCACTCCAGCCTGGGCAGCGAAACTCCGTCTCAAAAAAAAAAAAAAAAAAAAAAAAGACCCAGGCCGGGTGCAGTGGCTCATGCTTGTAATCCCAGCACTTTGGAAGGCCAAGGCGGGCGGATCATCTGAGGTTGGGAGTTGGAAACCAGCCTGACCAACATGATAAAACCTGTCTCTACTAAAAATACAAAATTAGGTGGGCGTGGTGGCGCATGCCTGTAATCCCAGCTACTCGGGAGGCTGAGGCAGGAGAATCGCTTGAACCCGGGAGGCAGAGGTTGCTGTAAGCCGAGATCGCGCCATTGCACTCCAGCCTGGACAAGAGCGAAACTTCGTCTCAAAAAAAAAAAAACAAACAAACAAACAAAAAAACCCCAAATTTATCATCAGTGGTCACCTCAGAGCACCTGAATTCAGGCCTTTAAGTGCAAGTAGGATGCAGAATTCTGGAAGGGCCAGTAAGTGTGTGGCTCCTTGGGGAAGCGCGATCCAAGAGTTTACTAACCTAGGCACAGTACTCCAGAGGCGTACCCTGCGGCAGCCGCCAGATTCTCTAAGCCTCAGAATTCTTCAAGGCCAGTTTCATGTCCACTAGAGACCCAGGGGTCGAGACCATCAGGCACTGAGGAAGACGCCCCCGGCAGGGGCTGCGCAGGCGCGTGCGGCCTGAAAGGGCCCAGGCGCTCCACGCTGCGCAGGCGCAGGAGCGGCTCCTGCTAGTCCCGACAGCGGCGCCGGTGACTGAGGGGCCGGGACTTGGCGAAGTGGTGGCGGCGGGCGGCAAAGGAGCAGCCATGAGGGCCGGGCCCAGTCACCGACCGTGAGTAGTGGTGGAGGGGGAGTGGACAACGCGTGGGAAGAGGGTAACTTGGCGGAAGGATACATGACTTTGTGGGGTGGGCTCTGACTGTGGGAGACGGAAGGGCGTGGGGGAGGTACAGTTTGAGGTGATGATGGGAGAATTTGGGACACAGGTGGCCGCAGAGCTAGACAGGTTGGTGGAATGGGAAGGGTTTGCGTGCTGTGGAGTGAAGCAGCCCATTTGTATCATCCCTTCCTCCAGGAGCTTTTGGTCGCCTCTTCTTTTCCGCTTATTTCAGAGAATGATCGCGAGGGGAGGGTGGTAGAGGATGAAAGCTCTGTTGGAGCTGAAGAAGCCACCTCTGAACCAGGCAGAGGAAGGGTCGGTATCCTGGAGTAATAGGCTGGTCTGGGTAGAGGATGGGAGTCGGGAGCCCTCTTTTGAAAGCTGGGAGGGGTCTAGGGAAAAGAGGTGTAGGGGCTTAGAGTCAGGCAGGTTCGAAAGGAAGTCCACCATTGATAAAGCTGCTAGGTAACCTTGAGCAGGTCCCACTTAACCTTTCTGAACACCAGGAAGATGTCATGCTTCAAACGGGCTATTGCAAGCATCACCTATGTAATTGAGATTGTTTATGCAAATTGTGAATTGTAAGTACTATGCTGATGTTAATGTGTCACCAACAATATACTGGAAGTTAGACCTTACCATTGTTAATGGAATGACTGATTTCTCTGTTAAGGTAAGAAGCATATTGTTTGTAAAACCTCAGTAGACATATATGTGTTTTCTGTATGGGCATAGCAGATCATGTGCAGAACTACCAGTTCTGTAATGTGACGAATTAGCCATCAGACTTCTGTAGGAAAAATACCGTACTCTTTGGCGTTTTTACAAACGGTGTGCAGCTCCTCACCCAAAAGGTTGGAGGGCCAATCTGTTAAAATACTTACTGAACATAGCTAACTCAGGTTGCCTTGTAATATAGTTGGCACTAACGTGCTTTAAAGAGCTGAGAGACCGGGCGCGGTGGCTCAAGCCTGTAATCCCAGCACTTTGGGAGGCCGAGACGGGCGGATCACGAGGTCAGGAGATCGAGACCATCCTGGCGAACATGGTGAAACCCCGTCTCTACTAAAAAATACAAAAAACTAGCCGGGCGAGGCGGCGGGCGCCTGTAGTCCCAGCTACTCGGGAGGCTGAGGCAGGAGAATGGCGTAAACCCGGGGGGCGGAGCTTGCAGTGAGCTGAGATCCGGCCACTGCACTCCAGCTCGGGCGACAGAGCCAGACTCCGTCTCAAAAAAAAAAAAAAAAAAAAAGAGTTGAGAAAAGGCCCAGCTCGGTGGCTCATGCCTGTAATCCGAGCACTTTGGGAGGCTGAGGTCAGATCATGAGGTCAGAAGTTCGAGACCAGCCCGGCCAACATAGTGAAATCCCGTCTCTACTAAAAATACAAAAAATTAACCGGGTGTGGTGGCGGGCGCCTGTAATCCCAGCTACTTGGGAGGCTGAGGCAGGGGAATCACTTGAACCCGTTAGGCGGAGGTTGCGGTGAACTGAGATAGCGCCATTTGCACTCTAGTCTGGGCAACAGTGCGAGACTCTGTCTGGAAAAAAAAAAAAAAGAGTTGTGAAAACTAGTTTGAGACAAGCTGGGAGGGCTGCCCAGTGAGGGATGTGAAAATACAATTTGTTTGTTTTATTTTATTTTTGAGACAGAGTCTTGCTCTGTCACACTCTGTCACCAAGCTGGACTGCAGTGGTGTCATCTTGGCTTGCAACAACCTCCACCTCCCAGGTTCAAGCCATTCTCCTGCCTTAGCCTCCCGAGTAGCTGGGATTACAGATGCTCACCACCATGCCTGGCTAATTTTTGTAGTTTTAGTAGAGATGGGGTTTCACCATGTTGGCCAGGCTGGTTTTGATTTCCTCACCTCAGGTGATCCACCCACCTCGGCCTCCCAAAGTGCTGGGATTACAGGCGTGAGCCACTGTGCCTGGCTATTTTGTTATCTTTATTTTCATTTTATTTTATTATAATTTTTTTTTTTTTTTTTTTTTTTTTTTTTGAGACGGAGTCTCGCTCTGTCGCCCAGGCTGGGGTGCAGTGGCCAGATCTCAGCTCACTGCAAGCTCCGCCTCCCGGGTTCCCGCCATTCTCCTACCTCAGCCTCCCGAGTAGCTGGGACTACAGGCGCCAGCCACCTCGCCCGGCTAGTTTTTTGTATTTTTTAGTAGAGACGGGGTTTCACCGTGTTAGCCAGGATGGTCTCGATCTCCTGACCTCGTGATCCGCCCGTCTCGGCCTCCCAAAGTGCTGGGATTACAGGCTTGAGCCACCGCGCCCGGCCTATTATAATTTTTTTTTGAGGTGGGGAAAGGAGTCTTGCTCTCTCGCCCAGGCTGGAGGGCAGTGGTGCGAACTTGGCTTACGGCAACCTCCGCCTCCTGGGTTCAAGCAATTCTCCTGCCTCAACCTCCCTAGTAGCTGGGATTACAGGCACGCGCCACCATACCTGGCTAATTTTTGCATTTTTTTTAGTATAGTCAGTGTTTCGCCATTGCCGGCCAGGCTGGTCTTGAACTTCTGACCTCAGGTGATCCGCACCCCCCCCCCCCACCTCCCAAAGTGCTGGGATTACAGGTGTGAACCACTGCGCCTGGCCCATTTTATTATTTTTAAATTATAAAAAGTTTTCCTTTGCAAAGGAGTTTCTGGCTGCTCTGGGGACCTGTCTCTATTTTGGAGGTCAGATATGCATACAGCAGCCCTCTAACTCTACTTTTTGTTACCCTGCTTATCAGTGGGATCTCCCAGGTGGAATATCTCAGAAGAGGAACCTAAGAGGTGTCTGGTTTTCCTGAGAGGCTGAAGAAACACTCCTGAGACGTTGTTTTTTAATGTAGACAAAGCAGAGGACAGTCAAACTATGTGTTTATGGAGAGAGAAAATGGGTTCTTTTTATTTTATTTTATTTTATTTATTTATTTATTTATTTTGAGACGGAGTCTCGCTCTGTCGCCCAGGCTGGAATGCAGTGGCGCAATCTCGGCTCACTGCAAGCTCCTCCTCCCGGGTTCATGCCATTCTCCTGCCTCAGGCTCCCATGTAGCTGGGACTACAGGTGCCCGCCACCGCACCCGGCTAAGTTTTTGTATTTTTAGTAGAGACGGGGTTTCACCGTGTTAGCCAGGATGGTCTCAATTTCCTGACCTCGTGATCCACCCGCCTCGGCCTCCCAAAGTGCTGGGATTACAGACGTGAGCCACCGCGCCCAGCTTATTTATTTATTTTTTGACACAGAGTCTCACTCTGTCGCCCAGGCTGGACTGCAGTGGCGCAATCTTGGCTGCGTGCAACCTCCACTTCCTGGGTTCAAGCGATTCTCCTGCCTCAGCCTGCAAGTAGTTGCGATTACAGGCGCCCACCACCATGCCTGGCTAGTTTTTGTATTTTTGGTAGAGATGGGGTTTCGCCATTTTGGTCAGGCTGGTCTCGAACTCCTGCCCTCGGGTGATCCGCCTGCCTCCGCCTCCCAAAGTGCTGGGATCACAGGCGTAAGCTACCAAGCCCAGCGAGAAAATGGTTTCTAAAATAGAGATGCAGACTCCTTTTAAAAGGACATAGACGCTTCAGCTTTGCTGGCTCTGAGGATTGAGACCTTGAACTGTCAAGGCCTTTTGGAAATCAATGAGTGATTTGTCTTTTACCTGAGTAAAGGTAGGGAGGGGCTATACTAGGTTCTTGAAGATTCACAAATAAGAGGAGTGTATTATTTTATAGGAATGGGGAAAATGAACCTGGTTGTTTTTAACTTCTGGTAAAATGTGTTTCACTTTTCTTTCTTTAAGATAATGGTTTTAAAAAGAAAGCATTTGTTACTATTGTGATGGGTCATTACAAAAATTTATTCCATCTTTGACTACTACATGGAGTAGAGTATAAAATGTTATACATTAAGTAGAGTATAAAGTGTTGAAGCTGGCCTAGCCATCTTATTTTATTTTTTAATAGTTGGACATTTATTTTTAATGTTGGTAATGCATTTTTACCCCTACTGGAAATTTCCATCAGTTCAAATAAGCCCATAAATGCCACCCAAGTTACGTTAAAATAATAGAGGTTTGTTCAGCTGTGATGAGAATTTCCTGTCCTCCTCTCCTTCTATTCTCTTTTGTATTTGTGGTTACTTTTATGCAGTAAATGACCTTACAAAATGAGGATTTCTTCCCCTGGGAAAGAAAAAGGGGTGGACTAGTATCTTGATTGCCTGTTGTGTGAGAAGTTTTTCCAAAGTGGGACAGGAGCTTTGGAGATTTAAGGACTTCCTGTGAATCTCTGACATAGCAGGGGCTAAAAGAAATATTTATTGGCTGCTGCTTCTTATTATTTTTTTAATATTTTGAGACGGAGTCTCGCTCTGTCGCACAGGCTGGAGTGCAGTGGCGCGATCTGAGCTCACTGCAAGCTCCGCCTCCCGGGTTCTCGCCATTCTCCTGCCTCAGCCTCCCGAGCAGCTGGGACTACAGGCGCCCGCCACCATGCCTGGCTAATTTCTTTTGGTATTTGTAGTAGAGACGGGGTTTCATTGTGTTAGCCAGGATGGTCTCGATCTCCTGACCTCGTGATCCGCCCGCTTCGGCCTCCCAAAGTGCTGGGATTATAGGTGTGAGCCAACATGCCCTGCCTTGTTTTATTCTATTTTTTTGATACCGAGGTTCACTCTGTTGCCCTGGGTGGAGTGCAGTGGCGAGAACTCAGCTCATTGCAACATCTGCCTCCTGGGTTCAAGTGATTCTCTGGCCTCAGCCTCTCGAGTAGCTGGGATTACAGGCGCACGCCACCACACCTGGCTAATTTTTGTATTTTTAGTAAAGATGGGATTTCACCATGTTGGCCAGGCTAGTCTCGAACTCCCGACCTCAGGCGATCTGCCTGCCTTGGCTTCCCAAAGTGCTGGGATTACAGGTGTGAGCCACCACGCCCAGCTGAAAATCTTTTTTTTTTTTTTTTAATTCTATTTATTAATTTGTTATTTTTTTGAGACAAGGTCTCACTCTGTCGCCCAGACTGGAGTGCAGTGGTGTCATCTCAACTCACTGCAACCTCCGCCTCCCAGGCTCAAGCAGTTCTCCTGCCTCAGCCTCCTGAATTGCTGAGATTACAGGCACGGCACTAACCGCCTGGCTAATTTTTGCATTTTAAGTAGAAATGGGGTTTCACCATGCTGGCCAGGTTGGTCTCGAACTCCTGATCTGAAATGATCCACCCGCCTCTGCCTCCCAGAGTGTTGGGATTACAGGTGTGAGCCACTGCACCCGGCCTAAAAACATTATGTTTAAAAACAAAATTATTGGTCGAGCATGTTGGCTCACTGCTGTAATCCTAGCACTTTGGGAGGCTGAGGTGGGTGGATCATTTGAGGTCAGGAGTTTGAAACCAGCCTGGTCAACATGGTGAAACCCTGTCTCTACTAAAAATACAAAGATTAGCTGGGCATGGTGGTGGTCACATGTAATCCCAGTTACTTGGGAGGCTGAGGCAGGAGAATCGCTTGAATCCAGGAGGTGGAGGTGGTAATGAGCCAAGCTCGTGCCACGGCACTCTAGCATGGGCGACAGAGCGAGTGAGGCTCCGTCTCAAAAAACAAAAAACAAAACAAAATAAAAAGAAGTATTTAATATCTACTTCTGTCTTATTACCTCTCAAGGTCTTGATTGTTTCCCTGTCAAAGCTCTGTGACTTATAGTGAAAAGGACTACAATTTAACAAGAAAAATACTAACTTTTCTTTATTAAAGATGCATTTAATACAAGGAGGGAAATAAGTAATCTGCTTTGCTGGTTCAATTTTTGTTTTAATTTTTATTTATTTATTTGTTTACTTTTTGAGATGGAGTCTCACTCTTGTTGCCCAGGCTGGAGCGCAGGGGCGCAATCTCGGCTCACTGCAACCTCTGCCGTCTGGGTTCAAGCTTCTCCTGCCTCAGCCTCCTGAGCAGCTGGGGTTACAGGTGCCCGCCACGATGCCTGGCTAATTTTTGTACTTTAGTAGAGATGAGGTTTTGCCATGTTGGCCTGGCTGGTCTCGAACTCCTGACCTCAGGTGATCAGCCTAAGGGAGGAGACCACCCCTTATATTGTCTTATGCCCAATTTCTGCCTCCAATGAAAGAAGAAGTAAAAACTAAAAGGCAGAAATGAAATCCACAAGCAGACAGCCCGGCGCCACACCCTGGACCTGGTAGTTAAAGATCTACCCCTGACCTAATAGGTTATGTTATCTATAGATTACAGACATTGTATAGAAAAGCACTGTGAAAATCCCTGTCCTGTTCTTTTTTTTTTTGAGACAGAGTCTCGCTCTGTTGCCCAGGCTGGAGTGCAGTGGCCGGATCTCAGCTCACTGCAAGCTCCGCCTCGTGGGTTCACGCCATTCTCCTGCCTCAGCCTCCCGAGTAGCTGGGACTACAGGCGCTCACCACCTCGCCTGGCTAGTTTTTTGTATTTTTTTAGTAGAGACGGGGTTTCACCGTGTTAGCCAGGATGGTCTCGATCTCCTGACCTCGTGATCCGCCCGTCTTGGCCTCCCAAAGTGCTGGGATTACAGGCTTGAGCCACCGCGCCCGGCCGTCCTGTTCTAATTACTGGTGTATGCAGCCCAGAGTCACGTACCCCCTGCTTGTTCAGTTGATCATGACCCTCTCACGCAGACCCCCTTAGAGTTGTGAGCCCGTAAAAGGGACAGGAATTGCTCACTTGGGGAGCTCAGTTGTTGGAGACGTGAGTCTTGCCAAAGCTCCCGGTCAAATAAAGCCCTTCCTTCTTTAATTCGGTGTCTGAGGGGTTTTGTCTGCACCTTGTCCTGCTACAAGCCCACGTTGCGGCCTCCCAAAGTGCTGGGATTACAGGTGTGTGCTGGCTCAATTATTAAATGGTGGTTTGGTACAACACTGGATCATACTATTTCATGGGAAAATACAGGTCGTTTAAGAAGTGATTTAGGGCCAGGTACGGTGGATTACGCCTGTGATCCCAGCACTTTGGGAGGCCGAGGCGGGTGGGTCACAAGGTCAGGAGTTCGAGACCAGCCTGGCCAATATGGTGAAACCCCATCTCTACTAAAAATACAAAAATTAGTTGGGCGTGGTGGTGGACGCCTGTAATCCCAGCTATCCGAGAGGCTGAGCAGGAGACTTGCTTATCGCTTAAAGACAGGAGGCGGAGGTCGCAGTGAGCAGAGATCACGCCACTGCACTCCAGCCTGGGCAACAACAGAGGGAGACTCTGAAAAAAATAAAATAAATAAAAATAAGAAGTGATTTTGGTCTGCATGGTGGTTCATGCCTGTAATATCAGCACTTTGGGAGGCCTAGGAGGAGGATCACTGGAGCCCAGGAGTTCCAGACCAGCCTGGGTAATATGGTGAAACCCTCCCTTTACAAAAAATTAAAAATGAGCTGGGTGTGGTGACATGTACCTATAGTCCCAGCTACTTGGGAGGCTGAGGTGGTAGGATCACTTGAGTCCAAGAGATCAAGGATGCAGTGAGCAGTAATCCGAGCTGTAATCACGCTATTGCACTCCAGCCTGGGAGACAGAGTGAGACCCTATCTAAAACAACAACAAAAATAAGTGTTTTGTTTAAAAGATTTACTTGGTTACCAATTTTCTGGGAACTGACCCTGAAACTAGTTGGGAAAAATATGCAAATCTAGAAACAACATAAGTATCAATTTGCGAATTTGTGTAATGTCTTTTTTTCTACCAGTAAGCCATAACTAGGCTTGAATCATAAGCTTTGTGGGTTCTGTGGCCTCGTTGAAAAATGTTGGAGTTGATCCTTTCAGCAATCAACTTCAGCAAATATTTAAGTGTCTATCGTGTGTTATATCTTGTGCTAGGCGCTGGGAGGGAATTAAAATATTAATGACAAAATCATTTTTAAAGTGTTCACTGTTGGCCGGATGCAGTGGCTCACACCTGTAATCCCAGCAATTTGGGAGGCCGAGGTGGGCAGATCACGAGGTCAGGAGTTCAATACCATCCTGGCCAAGATGGTGAAACCCCGTCTCTACTAAAAATATAAAAATTAGCTGGGCGTGGTGGCAGGCGCCTGTAATCCCAGCTACTTGGGAGGCTGGGATTGAGAATTCCTTGAATCCGGGAGGTGAAAGTTGCAGTGAGCTGAGATCACGCCACTGCACTCCAGCCTGGGCAATAGAGCAAGACTCCATCTCAAAAAAAATCCCAGAAAACAAAAAGCAAAAATTAGCTGAGCTTAGTGGCAGGCAGCTGTAATCCCAGCTGCTCAGGAGGCTGAGGAAGGAGAATCGCTTCAACCTGGGAGGTGGAGGTTGCAGTGAGCCAAGGTCGCACTATTGCACGCCAGCCTAGACAGGGTGAGACTCCATCTCAGAAAAAAAAAAGAAAAAGAGTTCACCTTTTTTTTTTTGTTTTTTGTTTTTTTTGAGACGGAGTCTTGCTCTGTCGCCCACGCTGGAGTGCAGTGGCGCGATCTCGGCTCACTGCAAGGTCCGCCTCCCGGGTTCACGCCATTCTCCTTCCTCAGCTTCCCGAGTAGCTGGGACTACAGGTGCCCGCCATCAGGCCTGGCTAATCTTTTGTATTTTTTTTTTTTTTTTTTTTGAGACGGAGTCTCGCTCTGTCGCCCGGGCTGGAGTGCAGTGGCCGGATCTCAGCTCACTGCAAGCTCCGCCTCCGGGGTTTACGCCATTCTCCTGCCTCAGCCTCCCGAGTAGCTGGGACTACAGGCGCCCGCCATCTCGCCCGGCTAGTTTTTTGTATTTTTTAGTAGAGACGGGGTTTCACTGTGTTCGCCAGGATGGTCTCGATCTCCTGACCTCGTGATCCACCCATCTCGGCCTCCCAAAGTGCTGGGATTACAGGCTTGAGCCACCGCGCCCGGCCAATCTTTTGTATTTTTAGTAGAGACAGGGTTTCACCGTGTTAGCCAGGATGGTCTCGATCTCCTGACCTCGTGATCCGCCCGCCTTAGCCTCCCAAAGTTCTGGGATTACAGGCGTGAGCCACCACACCCAGCCTTTTTTTTTGTTTTTAAGGCTAGCCAAGTGAAGCAGTGGGAATGAAGAAGCAACAAAGAAATTTGTAACTTGTTGTATCAATTAGTTGTAAAGAGCAGCCACATTTTAATTAGAGACCAGCACATAAATAGTTCTGAGTCAGTACAATAAGTGCTGTAATAGAGATCTGTACTAAGTGCTATGGGAACATTAGCTCTGCCTTGTAGTGGGAGGGGAAAGTTAGAGAAGACTTCCTAGAGAGTCAGTTGGGTCTTGAAGGAGGAATACAATTTGGCTGAGTCAGCCAAAAAAAGGATTGGAAAAGTGACTGTTTGAAGTGAGAAAAATAGCTTGTACAAAGATACAGATATGCAAGAAGTATGGACATGTGGACTAGTTTAATGTGGCAAGATCATGGGGTATGAGGAAGGAATAGAAGGAAGTGAGGTGAGAGATGGGTTGGATTCCAGTTATGGGTGACCTTAGTAAGGGGTCTGAATTTTATTTTGTAGGTGCTGAGGAGTCATGGAAGAGTTTTTAAACCAGGTAAGGAACATGTTTAGATCACTATTTAAGTAGAAGTAACTGTTGACAGTGTAGAAGTTAGATTTTAAAAGGCACAATTGATTGTAGGGAGACTAGTTGGTTGGGAGACTGGTGTGATGACTTGAGAGATATTGAAGATATCAGGCACAGTAGTCATGGTGGAATTGTAGACAGACTGAAGAACTTTTTAGGAGAGTAACTAAAAGGATCTCATTGACTTTATATTGGGGAATGGGTAGAGAAGAAGGAGTTGTCAACGATGGAGTTGAAATTGCTGGCTTGGACAATTAAGTGGAATGTGATGTCATTAACCAAGTTAGGGAATACAAGAGTAAAAGAGGGTATTACATTTGAGGGAAATAAGTTTGATTTTGGTGTGTAGTATTTGAGGTATCTGGGAAATCCAATAGCAAATCCAATAGGCTTCCGGATATATATATAGGTCTTGAGTAGAAAGGTTCAGAAGGAAGATACAGATTTAGTAGTCATTGACATATTAGTAGTTAAAGTCAGATTGATGACCCTGTGAGTCCAAGCTTCAGTTGCTTTATATGTTGTTCATTCATATCTTTGAGAGATTAGCCTTGCAGGAATGTGGCATGACAACTACTACTTCATAGTACAGTACTAGTCCTTTTCCTTATTTTTCAATTTTTTTTTTTTGTGAACTTTTTTTTTTTTTTTTGAGACAAAGTGTCACTCTGTCGCCCAGGCTGGAGTACAGTGGCACGATCTCGGCTCACTGCAACCTTAGTCTCCGGGATTCAAGCAATACTCCTGCCTCTCCCAAGTAGCTGGAACTACAAGCGCACACCACCATGCCCAGCTAATTTTTGTATTTTTAGTAGAGACGGGGTTTCACCATGTTGGCCAGGGTGGTCTCAAACTCCTGACCTCAGGTAATCCACCTGCTTCGGCCTCCCAAAATGCTGGGATAACAGGCGTGAGCCACCATGCCCAGTGGAACTTGTCTTTTTTTTTTTTTTTGGAGAGGAAGTCTGCCTCTGTTGCCCAGGCTGGAGTGCAGTGGGGCGATCTCGGCTCACTGCAACCTCCGTTTCCTGGGTTTGAACTCCTGACCTTGTAATCCGCCTGTCTCAGCCTCCCAAAGTGCTGGGGTTACAGGCCTGAGCCACTGTGCCTGGCCCCTTTCCCTTTTTTTTTTTTAATTGAAACAGAGTCTCACTGTGTTGCTCAGGGTGCTGTCAAAATCCTGGCCTCAAGTGATCCTCCTGCCTCAGCCTCCCAAAGTGCTAGGATTTTAGATGTGAGCCACTGTGCGCCCAGCCTTTCTTTTTTAACTGGCATCACTTTCCACTTTTTTGGAGGATTCTTTTTATAGCTTGTTTGCAAGGTAGGACATCCTGTTTTCAACTTCTCCCCCTTCTTGCTGTTATTCAAAGCAATTGGTCTTTTTTTTTTTTTTTTTTTTTTTTTTGAGACGGAGTCTCGCTCTGTTGCCCAGGCTGGAGTGCAGTGGCCGGATCTCAGCTCACTGCAAGCTCCGCTTCCCGGGTTCATGCCATTCTCCTGCCTCAGCCTCCCGAGTAGCTGGGACTACAGGTGCCCGCCACCTTGCCTGGCTAGTTTTTTGTACTTTTTAGTAGAGACGGGGTTTCATCGTGTTAGCCAGGATGATTTCGATCTCCTGACCTCGTGATCCGCCCGTCTTGGCCTCCCAAAGTGCTGGGATTACAGGCTTGAGCCACCGCGCCCGGCGCAATTGGTCATTAAGAACAAAAACTTACGTATTGCTCTGTCTGTGCTAGGAGCTAAAATATAAGTATTTAGTGTTTTCTCCTTCATACCCACCTAGAGTTTATGTCCTGATGGGAGAAACAAGTTAACTCTCAATCACAGAGTTAAGAGTGATGATAGAGGTCTTTAGAGTGTAATGAAAATATGTTAACCCTTAACCCATATTTGGGGAGAATCAAGGAAGGCTTGTGGATGGAGGATTGTCCAAAGACCTGAAGGATGAGTACGATTTAGGTGAAGAGTCAGAGGAAGATCATTGGCAGCAGAGGGACCATTGTTTGTAAAGTACAAGAAGCTTAACATTTTATTGTCACTGTTTGGAATGAATAGCTTGTCTTTTATGAAAAATGGGTTTTCAACTCTGTTGTACTAAAGAATGATACATATCTTTATATAAAACATTTTTCTTTTCCTCTGGACAACTGCAGGAAATCTCAGAACAGCTGTGCAAGTGAAAAATTAGAATCTTGAGCTGGGTGCGGTGGCTCACGCCTGTAATCCCTGCACTTTGGGAGGCCAAGGCAGGCGGATCACGAGGTCAGGAGATCGAGACCATCCTGGCTAACACGGTGAAACCCTGTCTCTACTTAAAATACAAAAAATTAGCTGGGCGTGGTGGCGGGCGCCTGTAGTCCCAGCTACTCAGGAGGTTGAGGCAGGAGAATGGCGTGAAGCCCGGAGGCGGAGCTTGCAGTGAGCCGAGATGGTGCCACTGCACTCCAGCCTGGGTGACAGAGCGAGACTCCATCTCAAAAAAAAAAAAAAAAAATTAAAAACAAGAATCTTGAAAAATAGATGTTAGATTTCTAATCCTTCTAATACCTCCATCGTTTTTTTTCTTTCTTTTTTTCTTTTTTTTTTTGAGACAGAGTCTTGCCGTGTTGCCCAGGCTGGAGTGCAGTGGCCTGATCTCGGCTCACTGCAAGCTCCGCCTCCCGGGTTCACGCCTTTTTCCTGCCTCAGCTTCCCGAGCTGCTGGGACTACAGGTGCCCGCCACCATGCCTGGCTAATTTTTTTGTATTTTTAGTTGAGACGGGGTTTCACTCTGTTAGCCAGGATGGTCTCAATCTCCTGACCTCGTGATCCGCCCGCCTCAGCCTCCCAAAGTGTTGGGATTACAGGCGTGAGCCACTGCATCCGGCCCTGCATTGTTTTTTTCTTTAAGTAAATCTAGGAAGCTAACCCCTACTTAAAAGGAGACACTTTGGCCGGGCACGGTGGCTCAAACTCCTGGAAAAAAACTCCGTAGAAAAAAAAAACAAAAACAACAGATTCACACTATTAAATATGGCTATTGATATTTGACCAAGGTGCAAGGGCAATTCAGTGGAGAAAGAATAGTCATCTCAACAATTACACCTAAATGTAATTTGTAAAATTATAAATTTTTTTATTATTTTGTTTTAATTTTAATTTTTTTTTTTTTTTTTTTTTAAATAAAGGTGGGGTTTTGCCATGTTGCCCAGACTGGTCTCAAACTCCTGGACTCAAGCCATCTGCTTACCTCAGCCTTCCACAGTGCTGGGACTACAGGTGTTAGCCACCATGCCCGGCCTAAACTATAAGAGATTTAAAAGAAGATAACAGGTAATCCTTATTACATTGAGTTAGGCAAAGAGTTCTTAGATATGTCACCAAAAGCAAGATCCATAAAATAAAAATTTGATACATTGGATTTCATCAAAATTAAAAACTTTTGCTTTACAGTAGACTATCAAGTAGATGAAAATATAAGCAACACACTGGGAGAAATGTTTGCCAATTATATATCAGACATGCAGGTCATATTAGAAATGTATAAAGAGGTTGGACGAAGTGACTTACACCTGTAATCCCAGCACTTGGGGAGGCGAAGGTGGGTGGATTACGAGGTCAGGAGATCGAGACCATCCTGGCTAACACATTGAAACCTCATCTCTACTAAAAATACAAAAAATTAGCCAGGCATGGTGGCTTGCGCCTATAGTCCCAGCTACTCAGGAGGCTGAGGCAGGAGAATCTCTTGAACCTGGGAGGTGGAGGTTGCAGTGAGCCGAGATCGCACCACTGCTCTGCAGCCTGGGCAACAGCAAGACACGCTCTCAAAAAAAAGGTGCGGGCACGGGGGCTTGTGCCTGTAATCCCAGCACTTTGGGAGGGCGAGGCAGGTGGATCACAAGGTCAGGAGTTCGAGACTAGCCTGGCCAATATGGTGAAACCCCGTCTCTACTAAAAATACAAAAAGAATTAGCCAGGCGTGGTGGCACATGCCTGTAATCCCAGCTACTTGGGAGGCTGAGGCAGGAGAATTACTTGAATCTGGGAGGCAGAGGTTGCAGTGAGCCGAGATCGTGCCACTGCACTCCAGCCTGGGTGATAGAGCTAGACTTCATCTCAAAAAAAAAAAAAACAAAAAAAGTATCAGGAGCTCAAAACTCAGCGAGAAGAAAGCAAACAACACCATTAAAAAAATGGGCTGGACCCAGTGGCTTATGCCTTTAATCCCAACACTTTAGGATGCCAAGGCAGGCAGATCACTGGATCTCAAGAGTTTGAGATCAGCCAGGGCAACATGGCAAAACTCTGTCTTGACAGAAAAAAAAAAAAAAAACAAAAGTTAACTCAGTGTGGTGGCATGTGCCTGTAGTCCCAGCTACTTGGGGACTGAGGCAGGAGAATCGCGTGAACCTGGGAGGTGGAGGTTGCAGTGAGCTGAAATTGCGCCACTGTACTCTAGCCGGGGAGACAGAGTGAGACTGTGTCTCCTAAATAAATAAATAAATATGACCTAAGTATTTATTCAAGTGAAATAAAAATCTGTGTTCACAAAAAAACTTGTCTGTGACTGTTTACAGCAGCTTTATTTATAGTCACCACAAACTGGAAAGAACCTGAATGACTCTTAGCTGGGGAATGGATAAACTGTGATATATCTACACAATGGAATACTCTTCAGCAATAAAAAGGAACTATTCACATATGCAGTAACGTGAATGAAATTCATTGGTATTATGCTCAATGAAAGAAACAAAACTCAAAAGGCTGTAGTCTGTATGACTGCATTTGTATGATGTTCTGGGGAAAACTCAAAACTATAAGGACAGTGGGGAACAGATCAGTGATTGCCTGGGGATAAGAGTAGAGAGAGAGTGAGCCGGGTGTAGTGGTTCATGCCTGTAATCCCAGCACTTTGGGAGGCCGAGTTGGGGCAGATCACCTGAGGTCGGGAGTTTGAGACCAGCCTGACCAACATGGAGAAACTCCGTCTCTATTAAAAATACAAAATTTGCCGGGTGTGGTGGCGCTTGCCTGTAATCCTAGCTACTCAGGAAGGCTGAAGCAGGAGAATCGCTTGAACCCGGGAGGCGGAGGTTGCGGTGAGCCAAGATGGCACCATCGCACTCCAGCCTAGGCAACAAGAGTGAAACTCCATCTCAAAAAAAAAAAAAAAAAAAAAAAAACTGGAGAGAGAGAGTGGCCAAGTGCGGTGGCTCACGCCTGTAATCCAGCACTTTGGGAGGCCAAGGCGGGCAGATCACGAGGTCAGGAGTTCAAGACCAGACTGGCCAATGTAATTAAACCCCGTCTCTACTAAAAATGCAAAAATTAGCTGGGCATGGTGGCGCGCACCTGTAGTCCTAGCTACTCGGAACGCTGGGGCAGGACAATCGCTTGAACCTGGGAGTTGGAGGTTGCCATGAGCTGAGATGGCACCACGCTGCACTCCAGCCTGGTGACAGAGCGAGACTGTCTCAAAAAAAAAAAAAAAAAATGTAGAGAGTTTGACTGCAAAGAGGTAGTATGAGGAAATTTTTGGGGGGTGACATGACTGTTCCATGTTTTGATTGTGGTTGTGGTTACACGACTATGCATTTATGATAACTCTTAGAACTGAACACTAAAAGAGTGTTTTTTTTGGTCTGGGGCGGAGAAGAGAGGCTTTAAAGACTAATTCCAGAAATGTAATTCTCTAAATACATTTGAATTTTTAGCTTAATTTTCTTTTTTAATATGTTTTACATAATTAAAAGTGAAAAGTCTAGAAAATTTAAATCCTTTTGAATTTATTTTACTTAGAAATGCAGTTGTGGGTTTTTTGTTTTGTTCTGTTTTGTTTTTGAGACAGAGTCTTCTCTGTAGCTCAGGCTGGAGTTCAGTGGCACAATCACAATTCACTGCAACCTCTGCCTCCGGGCTCAAGCGATCCTCCCACCTAAGCCTCTTGAGTCGCCGGCACTACAGATGGCGCGCCACCATGCCTGGCTAATTTTTTGTGGGTATATTTTTTTTAGAGATGGGGTTTTGCCATGTTGCCCAGGCTGGTCTTGGACTCCTGGGATCAAGTGCTGGTCACCTCAGCCTCCCAAAGTGCTGGGATTACAGGTGTGAGCCTCTGTGCCCAGCTCACTTTGTTTTTTTGAGACAAGGTTTCCCTCTCACCCAGCTACTCGGGAGGCTGAGGCAGGAGAATCGCTTGAACCCAGGAGGCGGAGGTTGCCGTGAGCTGAGATCACACCATTGCACTCCAGCCTGGGCAACAAGAGTGAAACTCCGTCTCAAAAATAAAAAAAAAATTTGAATTTGACCTTGATTTCTCCTTACCCTTTATCCGACATATCTGGTTGATCCCAGTTCTGATTTTAACATTGAAGGTCTCCTAAATCTGCATTTTTTCGTTTGTAACATATTGCCAAATTCTTGGATGAGACCTTTTTTATTTCATATTTCGACAGTTACAGTAGCCTCCTAACTAATCTGCATGTCTCAAGGCTTATCACCTCTCTCTAGTCTGTCCACCACACTGCCACAAGAGTGATCTTCCTAAGCTGTAAGATTACTTATGCCCTTTCCCTTTAAGGCCCTGGTGCCTGATACGTAGCAGATGCTTGATTCCATCATCCTGCCTCACTTTATTGTATTTTTGCTCAAGCTATTTTCTTCCAAGGACATTTCTTCCAAAATAGACAAACATAACCAATTATCTGAACAAACATAACCAAGACTCTCCTAATTAAGCTTTAGGATTTAGCTCATAGTTAATTTCTTCTGTGAAGTCTTCCCCGTTCCCAAGGCACTATTAATCACTCTTGCTGATGGGCTACTCTGACATTTTACTATCCTGCTAACATTACCTTTATTATTGTTTTTTACGTTGTTTAAAGGGCAACATCTCATTCTATAAAATAGAATGCATGTTCCTTACATTTGTTATTTAATTGCCATTCTGTTTCCTCATCTGGATTGTGAGCTTTTTGTAGGTAGGGGTTATGCCTTTTTCACTTTTTTTTTTAATAGACAGGATCTCACTGTGTTCCCAGGCTTGGAGTGCCATGGCATTGTCATAACTCACTGCAGCTTCTAAACTCTTGGGCTCAAGCAATCCTCCTGCCTCAGCCTCCCAAGTAGCTAGGACTACAGATGCAAGCCAGTGTGCCAGCTAATTTTTAAAATATTTTGTGGAGATGGGGTCTCAATATGTTGTCCGGACTGTTTTTTTTTCTTTTTTGAGACAGAGTTTAATTCTCCACCAGGCTAGAGTACAGTGGTGCTGTTACAGCTCACTGCAACCTCAAATTCCTGGGCCTAAATGATCCTCTTGTGTCAGCCTTCCAAGTAGCTAGGAGAGTAGACACAAGCCACTGTGCCTGGCTAATGAAAAAAAAATTTTTTTGGCCAAGACAAGGTCTCGCTATATTGCCCATGCTGATCTCAAGCTCCTGGCTTCAAGTGACCCTCCCACCTCGGCCTCCCAAAGTGCTGGGATTACAAGTGTGAGTGCCTGGCCCTTTTTTACCTTTTTAATGTCAGCACCTAACAACTAAGCCTGCCAAATATATTGAGTTTCTACTGTGTTTTCAGCATTGGTGGTACACAAAACAAGATAGACAAAGTCCCTGCTGTTATGGAGCATACATTCCAGTGAGGGCAAACAGACAACAAACAGCTTTTTTTTGTTTTTGTGTTTTGAGACGGAGTTCTGCTCTTGTTGCCCAGGGTGGAGTGCAATGGTGCGATCTCGGCTCACCACAACCACAACCTCCGCCTTCCAGGTATGAGCAATTCTCCTGTCTCAGCCTCCCAAGCAACTCAGATTACAGGCATGCACCACCACGCCCGGCTGTTTTTTTTGTATTTAGTAGAGACGCGGTTTCACCATGTTGGTCAGGCTTGTCACGAACTCCTGACCTCCAGTGATCCACCGGCCTCAGCCTCCCAAAGTGCTGGAATTACAGGCGTGAGCCACCGTGTCCAGCAACAGACAGCTTTTTGAAAATCAGTTAATGGCCGGGCATGGGTGGCTTATGCCTGTAAACCCAGCACTTTGGGAGGCCGAGGCAGGCAGATCACTTGAGGTCTGGAGTTCAAGACCAGCTTGGCCAACATGGTGAAACCCTGTCTCTTCTAAAAATACCAAAAATTGGCTGGGTGTGGTGGCATGAGCCTGCAGTCCCAGCTATTCAGGAGGCTGAGGCAGGATAATCGCTTGAACCGGCAGGCAGAGGTTACAGGGAGCCAAGATCATGCCACTGCACTCCAGCCTGGGCTACAGAGCAAGACTCAGTCTCAAAAAAACAATAAAAAAGTCAGTTAATGGCCGGGCACGGTAATCCCAGCACTTTGGGAGGCCTAGGTGGGTGGATCACTTGAGGCCAGGAGTTCAAGACCAACCTGGCCAACATGACGAAACCCCATCTCTACTTTTATACAAAAATTAGCTGGGCATGGTGGTGGATGCCTGTAATCCCAGTTACTTGGGAGGCTGAGGCAGGAGAATTGCTTGAACCCGGGAGGCGGAGGTTGCAGTGAGCCAAGATCGTGCCACTGTACAGCCTGCGAGATAGAGCGAGACTCCATCTCAAAAATAAAACAAAAATCAGTTAATGATAAATACTATAAAGAAAAATAGAGGATGTGATAATATGAAATGAATAGCTACTTTAGATTGGGAGACTATCTCTCTGAGGATATGGCATTTAAGATCTAGGAGTATATGAAGATCAGATCAAACATTATAGTGCAGAGCACCTAAGGAGGAATGAACTTGGTATGTTAGAGGAACAGAAATCAGGCCATATTGTTTGAATACGGTGAATGAAGGAGAGAATGACCAGAGATGAGAAAGGTAGAGGCTACATGACAGTGAGATTTGGAAGCTAGGGTAAGGTGTTTCGTTTCCTTTGGAGTGTTTTTTTTTTTTTTAGATGGGGTCTCACTCTGTCACCTAGGTTGGAGTGCAGTGGCGCAATCTTGGCTCACTGTAACCTCTACCACTGGGCTAAGGGATCCTCCCCCCTCAGCCTCTCAAGTAGCTGGGACCATAGGTGCACGCCTCTACGTCTGGCTAATTTTTTTGTATTTTTGGTAGAGATCAGATTTCACCATGTTGCCCAGTCTGGTCTCAAATTCCTAAGCTCAGGCAATTCACCTGCCTTGGCCTCCCAAAGTGCTGGGATTTCAGGCGTGAACCACTGCACCCAGCCTCCTTTGGAGTTTTTAAGTATGAGTACGATATGACTTGATTTGTGACTAGAAAGAATGATCAGTTGCTGTATTAGAAATGGATTGTAGCCGGGCGCGGTGGCTCACGCCTGTAATCCCAGCACTTTGGGAGGCCGAGGCGGGCGGATCACAAGGTCAGGAGATCGAGACCATCCTGGCGAACATGGTGAAACCCTGTCTCTACTAAAAAATACAAAAAACTAGCTGGGCGAGGTAGCGGTTGCCTGTAGTCCCAGCTACTCGGGAGGCTGAGGCAGGAGAATGGCGTGAACCCGGGAGGCAGAGCTTACAGTGAGCTGAGATCCAGCCACTGCACTCCAGCTCGGGAGACAGAGCGAGACTCTGTCTCAAAAAAAAAAAAAAAAAAAAAGAAATGGATTGTAGTGTGGGCGCGGTGGCTCACGCCTGTAATCCCAGCACTTTGGGAGGCCAAGGTGGGTGGATCACTTGAGGTTGGGAGTTCGAGACTAGCCTGACCAACATGGGGAAACCCCATCTCTACTAAAAATACAAAATTAGCTGGGCGTGGTGGCGCATGCCTGTAATCCCAGCTACTCAGGAAACTGAGGCAGGAGAATTGCTTGAACCCGGTTTGCGGTGAGCCGAGATCACACCATTGCAATCTAGCCTGGGCAACAAGAGCGAAACTCCATCTCCAAAAATAAATGGATTGTAGAAGGAAGCAAGGAGACCAGTAACAAGGCTCTTTGCACGAATCACATGAGACTTTATGGTAACTTGGACTGGGGTGATGGTATAAAAGCTGTGGAAAGGTGGACAGATTTAGCATGTCTTTTGGAAGTGAAGTTGACAGGGCTTGCTTTGGGATTGTTACAGGTAATAAGGAATCATGGATAACTTCTAGATTATTGACTGGAGCAACCAGGGAAGTAAATGGTTGATGCTGTTAATTGAGATGAGTAAGCCTAGCAGAATATAATTGTCTAGAATTCTTGGACAGTGGTGGCTCATGCCTGTAACCCAGCACTTTGGGGGCTGAGACAAGAGGATCGCCTGAGCCCAGGAGTTTCAGACCAGCCTGGGTAAGATAGAGAGAACCCGTGTCTACAAAAAATAAGAAAGTTAGCCATGTGTGGTGGTACATGCCTGTGGTCCCAGCTACTTGAGGGGCTGAGGTGGGAGGATGGCTTGAGCCCAGGGGGTGGAGGTTGCAGTGAGCTGTGATTGTGCCACTACACTTCAGCCCTGGCAACAGAGTGATCACTTGTCTAAAATAAAAAAAAAAAAATTGTCGGCCGGCGCGGTGGCTCATGCCTGTAATCCCAGCACTTTGGGAAGCTGAGGCGGGTGGATGGTGAGGTCAGGAGATTGAGACCATCCTGGCTAACTCGGTGAAACCCCGTCTCTACTAAAAATACAAAAAATTAGCTGGGCATGGTGGCGGGCACCTGTAGTCCCAGCTACTCAGGAGGCTGAGGCAGGAGAATGGCATGAACCTGGGAGGCAGAGCTTGCAGTGAGCCGAGATTGTGCCACTGCACTCCAGCCTGGGTGACAGAGCGAGACTCTGTCCAAAAAAAAAAAAAAAAAAAAAAAAAAAAATTATCTTTTGGTCCTGCCAGGTTTGAGATACTTATTAGGTATCCAAATGGAGAAATTAGATAGGCAGTTGGATAGAAATGCCTGGCATTCCTAGGAGAATTCTGAACTGAAATAGATAGAATTTGAAGTCATGGAATTTAATCAGGAGGTCATCTACGGATGGTTTGTGGCTAGAGAAGAGCAATTTGAAAGAGAAGGACTAGCTAGTGAGGTAGGTGGAAAACCCAGAAAGTGATGCTATAGAAGGCAAGTAAAGAAGTGTTTCAAGAAGGGAGTGGTCAGCCTGGGTAACAAAGTAAGACCCTGTGTCTACAAAAAATAGAAAATTAGCTGTCTGGTGGCACATGCCTGTGGTAGTCCCAGCTATTCAGGAGGCTGAGGTGGGAGAATTACTTGAGTCTGGGAGGTTGAGGCTGCAGTAAGCAGTGATTGTGCCACTGCACTCCAGGTGACAGAGCTAGACACTGTCTCAAAAAAAACAAAAAACAAAAAACACGGAGTGGTGAGCTCTGTTGAATGCTATATAGAGGTCACGTAACAGAGAAGTACTCACAGGATTTGACAAGCTAAGGACCTAGGGATTATTGGTGACTTCCAGTAGACCCGTTCATTGGAGTGGTGGAAATAGAAGTCTAATTGTAGTTGATTGAAGGGGAAAAGTAAGATGAAGAAACATTTGATCATTTTTTTTTGGTTTTTTTTTGGTAACAGGTTTTGGTATCCAGTTTCTTTGAAAACTTCCTGTGTCATTGTAACTAAGTACTTAACTGTTTGTATTCCAGTTGAATATGTGGCTTCCCGCCCCCCGCCCCCACCCCGCAAGACGGAGTGTCGATCTCTTGCCCAGGCTGGAGTGCAATGGCGCGATCTCGGCTCACTGCAACCTCTGCCCCAAGTTCAAGTGATTGTCCTGCCTCAGCCTCCTGAGTAGCTGGGACTACTGCGCCTGGAACCACGCCTGGCTAATTTTATTTTCATATATATATATATTATATATATATTTAGACGGACTCTTGCTCTGTCGCCCAGGCTGGAGTGCAGTTTCGTGATCTCAGTTCAGTGCACCCTCTGCCTCCTGGGTTTTAAGCAGTTCTTTCTGCTTCAGTCTCCCGAGTAGCTGGGATTACAGGCGACTGCCACCATGCCCAGCTAATTTTGTTTTTTTTTTTTTGAGTTGGAGTTTTGCTCTTGTTGCCCAGGCTGGAGTGCAATGGTGCAATCTCGGCTCATTCCAACCTCCGCCTCTTGGGTTCAAGCGATTCTTCTGCTTCAGCCTCCCAAAGTGCTGGGATTACAGGTATACGCCACCGCATCCGGCTTAATTTTTGTATTTTTAGTAGAGATGGGGTTTCACCATGTTGGCCAGGCTGGTCTTGAACCCCTGACCTCAGGTGATCCACCTGCCTCAGCCTCCCAAAGTGCTGGGATTACAGGCATGAGCCACTGTGCTGCCCGGCCTTTTTAAAAAATATTTTTAGTAGAGACAGGGTTTGGCCAGGCTATCTCAAACTCCTGACCTCAAGTGATCTGCCCGCCTTGGCCTCCCAGAGTGCTGGGATTACAGGCGTGAGCCACTGTGCCCAGCCTGACTATGTATTTGTGTTGAAGTAGTATCTTTCAGTGTTTTTGTACCATTATTTTATTTTATTTATTTATTTATTTTGAGACAGAGTCTTGTTCTATCGCCCAGGCTGGAGTGCAATGGTGCGATCTCGGCTCATGCAGCCTCCGACCCCCGAGTTCAAGCGATTCTCCTGCCTCAGCCTCCTGAGTAGCTGGGATTATGGGCATGCGCCACCACGCCCAGCTAATTTTTGTATTTTTATTTTTATTTTTATTTTTATTTTTTTTTTGAGACGGAGTCTCGCTCTGTCGCCCGGGCTGGAGTGCAGTGGCCGGATCTCAGCTCACTGCAAGCTCCGCCTCCCGGGTTTACGCCATTCTCCTGCCTCAGCCTCCCGAATAGCTGGGACTACAGGCGCCCGCCACCTCGCCCGGCTAGTTTTTTGTTTTTTTTTTAGTAGAGACGGGGTTTCACCGTGTTAGCCAGGATGGTCTCGATCTCCTGACCTCGTGATCCGCCCGCCTCGGCCTCCCAGAGTGCTGGGATTACAGGCTTGAGCCACCGCGCCCGGCCAATTTTTGTATTTTTAGTAGAAATTGGGTTTCACCATGTAGGCCAGGCTGATCTCAAACTCCCGACCTCCTGTGATCTACCTGCCTCGCCCTCCCAAAGTGCTGGGATTACAGGCATGAGCCACCTCTCACCCAGCCCTGTATGATTATTTTAGATGGACTCCTATTTCCAAAAACCTGCTTTAACTACTTTTATGAGCAATACAGGTAACTGATGAGCGAATGAGACTTTTTATAAGGGTTAGACCCTTGGTCTATAAGAAAAGCAGACTGACTTGACCTTGATCTTAAAGTACATCAGTTTTCTCAGCTGTCAAATGAGGATAACAGGACCATTTTGGCTCATTGGGTGGTTGTGATGCATGACTACCAATGAAAATAATTGTAAAACACTTTTGCAAGTTAGTGTGATATAAATGCTAAATAATAGTTCTTTATTGGGATGTTGTGAAAATAAGCAACTTGCTGTCTATTGGAGGCCTTAAGTTCCTTTTGAGGAGGCAATATATTTTTATAAATACTATTATATCACTTTAGAATGTGCATATTATTAGAGTTTTGGCCAAGCACAGTGGCTCAAACCTGTAATCCCAGCACTTTGGGAGGCCAAGGTGGGTAGATCACGAGGTCAAGAGTTCGAGACCATCCTGGCCAGTATGGTGAAACCCTGTCTGTACTAAAAATACAAAAATAAGCTGGGCATGGTGGTGCGTGCCTGTAGTCCCAGCTACTTGGGAGACTGAGTCAGAAGAATCGTGAGTCCGTCTCAAAAAAAAAAAAAAAAAAAAAGAGTTTTACCAGGCTGGGCACAGTGGCTCATGCCTGTAATCCCAGCACTTTGGGAGGCCGCGGCAGGTGGATCATTTGAGGTCATCAGGAGTTTGAAATAAGCCTGGCCGACATGGTGAAAACCCATCTCTACTAAAAATAAAAATAAAAAAATTAGCCGGGTGTGGTGGTAGGTGCCTGTAATCCCAGCTACTAGGGAGGCTGAGGCACAAGAATTACTTGAACCCGGGAGGCAGAGGTTGCAGTTAGCGGAGATCATGCCACGGCACTCCAGCCTGGGTGACAGAGTGAGACTTCGTCTCAAAAAAAAAGTTTTACCATCTTTGGCTGGGCGCGGTGGCTCACGCCTGTAATCCCAGCACTTTGGGAGGCCGAGGCAGGCAGATCCCGAGGTCAGGAGATCGAGACCATCCTGGCTAATACACAGTGAAACCCTGTCTCTACTAAAAATACAAAAAAATTAGCCGGGCATGGTGGTGGGCACCTGTAGTCCCAGCTTCTCTGGAGGCTGAGGCAGGAGAATCACTTGAACCCGGGAGGCGGAGCTTGCAGTGAGCCGAGATCGTGCCACTGCACTCCAGCCTAGGTAACAGAGCGAGATTCCGCCTCAAAAAAAAAAAAAAAAAAAGAAAAGTTTTACCATCTTTGCTTTTTGGTTCAGGTGAGGAATGAATTCCACCTTATGGTAGTTACAGTGCTGAATGTTTAAAGGACTGATGGGAGTGACTTATTGTGTCTGTATTTATAGCATCACAGCCAATCAGTAGAAACACTCACACACAAAAAATCACTGAAAAAACATTTTAACTTGCTATAGGTAACACTGTAAACACATTTTAATGCAGGATTAGGTGATTGTTGCAGTTAGACTTTGAAGAGTGACATGGTGCCGTTTTAGACAAAACTAACACTCCTTGTTCCATACCAGAGTCTAAATATAGAATCAGTGGCATCATTACCTATAATGTACTTAGGAAGTACATTGAAATTTGAATCTGTTGGACTAAATTTTTCTCAGCCTTTTAAGTGACATTAACAATAGAGGAAAATTGGGATGTGGTCTAAAAGCTGGTAAGGAAAACTGAAATGGTTATGGGATAGTCTGCTGACTGCTGGGAACTTTACCCTGACACCTCAGCTGGGATCGTATATATTGTTTTCAGTATAGGGACCTGTGTGTTGCTAATTTTAGAACAAAGTAACATGAATTTTTTTTTAGCTTTATGCAGGTTGGAATGGAATCTTTTTTTCTGGAATTTGGGTTCTTTCACAATTCATTACCTTTTTGTATCAAGGACAAGTGAAAGACTTAGGTTTCTTTTCCTCTTTGATGGGAGGATTGTACTTGTTTTTGCTGGACCCAGGCATTATCTGCTTTTCTTTTGCATTTGCATTTGGTGACTGCTAAAAGGGTCCTTGAATGACATGCTTTCCCAGCAAAGACAGTCGACTAAGTTTATTTTCTTAGAGACGTTTTATTTCTGTGGTTGTATTAAGACTCCCTGTTATTTGCTTTCATCATTGGCTTGTTCATTTTAGGCTTAGGGATTGGCTTCAGCTGTTTTACATTCATAGGCACAGGTTCATTTTATATTCATATTTTAGTTTTCTTGGATTTAATTTGTAGCTTACCTGTATCCATTGTATTGAATAGTTTCCTTCCTAGATTAGGTATTTCATAAAACTGAATATTTTTATTACTTATGCTTGACATCTTTATCATTTTTTTTTCATTCAAAATAGCCCAAGTTTCTCTGGAAGCTTGCAGCTGGCAGTACTATCAAGACAAAATGCCTTTAGGACTGTATGGAGAAGGCACTTTCCACCACTACCTAACAATATGGAATATGTATAATTTTTGACTGTGTATTTCTGCTGTGATTTACTAGCTCATATTCTTTGAATATTTTCCCCTTTGGTTATCTGTCTTCCTCTTATTTACTTATTAAAGTTCTTTGTATATTGTGGCATTCAACTCTTTCTTTATATGATGTAAGTATTGTTTAAGGCTATGAATAAGAAGTGAGAAGGGAGGCTATTGCATTAAATGCTAATCCAAGATGGTGTTTGGTAAATTGTTTTATTGTTTGCCTTGATTATTTGAGCAATGGTAAGCTTCTTTTGTCTCTCCCTTTCCAAAGATGCATATAAAAGCTCCTTCTGTCTGAAGTAAAGTGTTGGCTCTGTGTTGGTTATAATTTGCTTTTTCTGGCTTGCACAGCCTTCTTTTTGTTTTCTGTCTTCTGACAGATTATAGGATTGTGGGGAAACAGCGTCCAGGGCTTTTTCAGGAACTGTGCCATTTTATCTACGGGAGAAGCCATTGGCTTTGGCACTAGAAGGGAATTGGCTGTGCATTTAAAGATGCCAAATCATGCTCGATTCACAAGTTTGCTGTCTCATTTTGTCTATGTGTGTGAAACTTTTTCAGGATTTTGGCTTTTTACTTTTTCTACCATGTGCTACCCCATCAGTATGAAAAATTAACAACTAACCCCTTCTTTCCAGCTCTCTACTCCCAGAACATACAACCCAAACATCCTAAACCATAAATGATGGAGCAGTCATTTTGAAGATTCGGGAAAAATAAACCATACAAGTGTTTCCCTATGGCACTCTTGTGGTGACTTTGAGCTTTAATTCTGGTTTATCAGTCATTCCTGTAGAGTCTTTTTATTTTTTTAAAGACAGGATCTTACTCTGTCACTCAGGCTTGGAGTGCTGTGGCACGAACATAGCTCACTATAACCTCGAAGTCTTTACTCCTGGGCTCAAATGATCCTCCCACCTCTGCCTCCCATGTAGCTGGAAGTATAAACCACCCCCTACACCCCACCTTCATGCCTTTTAAACTGCATACAATAGATTTTGAAGCCTAACCAACTAGTTATTTTAGCAAATCTTCACCAGATAATGCTTCTACTTTTTACAGATAGAAGTTTAAAGATACCATCTAGATATAGGTTATTTCCATTTAGATTAAGGCCAGAAATGTTATTAGGAGAAAAAGCCAATTCGGATAGGCTGGTTTGTCTAGTGTGAATTATTATATATAGGCACATGTTTTTCTTCTCTCTTCCAGGAATGATTATCTTTCTTTTTTTTTTTTTTTTTTTTTTTGAGACGGAGTCTCGCTGTGTCTCCCAGGCTGGAGTGCAGTGGCATGATCTCGGCTCACTGCAAGCTCCGCCTCCCGGGTTCACGCCATTCTCCCGCCTCAGCCTCCCAAGTAGCTGAGACTACAGGCGCCCGCCACCATGCCCGGCTAGTTTTTTGTATTTTTAGTAGAGACGGGGTTTCACCATGTTAACCAGGATAGTCTCGATCTCCTGACCTCGTGATCCACCCGCCTCGGCCTCCCAAAGTGCTGGGATTACAGGCTTGAGCCACCGCGTCCGGCCGAATGATTATCTTTCTGTCCTGTCCCATATCCATAGTCTCCCAAAGTCTTGGGTTTGATTCTCTACTCTGCATTCTCTGTTGTAGTTTGCCTATTATTATAATAATAATAATAATTATTTTTTGAGATGGAATTTCACTCTTGTTACCCAAGCCAGAGTGCAATGGCAGAATCTCGGCTCACTGCAAACTCTGCCTCCTGGGTTCAAGCGATTCTCCTGCCTCAGCCCCCCGAGTAGCTGGGATTATAGGCGACCAACATAGCCAGCAAATTTTTTGTATTTTTAGTAGAGGCAGGGTTTCACCATGTTGACCTGGCTCGTCTCGAACTCCTGACCTCAGGTAGTCCAGCCTCAGCCTCCCAAAGTATTGGGATTATAGGCATGAGCCTCTGCGCCTGGCCTTATTTTTATTATTATTAATTTTTTTTTTTTGAGACAAGAGTCTTACTCTATTGCCCAGGCTGGAGTTCAGTGGCGCGATAATTGGCTTACTGCAATCTGTCTCCCAGGTTCAGGCGATTCTCCTATCTCATCCTCCTGAGTATCTGGGATTACAGGCATGCGCTGCGATGCCCAGCTAATTTTTGTATTTTTGGTAGAGACGGGGTTTTGCCATGTTGGCCAGGAAGGTCTTGAACTCCTGACCTCAGGTGATCTGCCTGCCTTAGCCTCCAGAAGTGCTAGGATTACAGGCATGAGCCATCAGGCCCAGCCATTATTATTTTTTGAAACAGAGTTTCACTCTCGTCGCCCAGGCTAGAGTGCAATGACACGATTTCGGCTTGCTGCAACCTCCATCTCCCAGGTTCAAGTGATTCTCCTGCCTCAGCCTCCTGAGTAGCTGGGATTACAGGCACCTGCCACCACGCCCAGCTAATTTTTGTATTTTTTAGTAGCGATGGGGTTTCACAATGTTGGCCAGGCTGGTCTTGAACTGCTGACCTCAATTTATCCATCTGCTCGGCCTCCCAAAGTGCTGTGATTACAGGTGTGAGCCACTGCGCCGGCCTTATTACTAATTTTTTTGAACAGGCACGTCTTCCCTAACTAAACTAAGTACTTTAAAGACAAAGACCACATCTTATTCATCTTTTTGTCTCTGGGGTCTAATAGAATTTCAGGCATACAGGAATACAGTGCGTATTTGGTGATGTTAGTGAATGAGTAAAACAAAATCCCAGATTTTATTTGGATTTTTATACTCCCCTCTAGTGTCTGAAACAGAAAGTGCAGCCAGTTAAAAGCCTTTAACTACTGTTACACCTTGCTAACTTTGAAGTGATAATGCCAGGAATTCCCTTAAAAAAAAAAAAATACTACAGTGTTTTTCTCAGACCTACTGTTCTCTTGAAGTCCAATGAACAATAAAAGTTTTATTAAAGTTTCTATGCTCTGTGTCATGGGTGTTTGAATTCTGTAAATATCACGTAGCAGTTCTTTATGAGGAAATTGTCTTTTAAAGACTGCCTTCTTCTCGGGTTCAGTCATTGTTTTTGTGTGTGTTTGTTATTCTGTTCTGGGACCTGTATCGTTTTTATTGGAGTAAATTAAGTGTCAAAGTTACATTTATTGTATTTTTGGTTGTTATAAATGCCGTTTAGGAAATTTGCAAAATAGGGTGCTCAAGAAATGATGAGGTGCAAACTGATCAGTCTAGAGGGATGTTACCTAAACTAGTTTTTAGTCTAGCCTATTGATCTCTTCCATCTATTTTTGAGAGGTGTTTATGTTTTACTATCTTTTTTTTTGTTTGTTTTTGAGACGGAGTCTTGCTCTGTCGCCCAGGCTGGAGTGCAGTGGCCGGATCTCAGCTCACTGCAAGCTCCGCCTCCCGGGTTTACGCCATTCTCCTGCCTCAGCCCCCTGAGTAGCTGGGGCTACAGGCGCCCGCCACCTCGCCCGGCTAGTTTTTTGTATTTTTTAGTAGAGACAGGGTTTCACTGTGTTAGCCAGGATGGTCTCGATCTCCTGACCTCGTGATCCGCCCATCTCGGCCTCCTAGAGTGCTGGGATTACAGGCTTGAGCCACCGTGCCCAGCCATGTTTTAATATCTTTTACTGACTGTAAAAGTAAGACATGTTCAACATAGTTTAAAGATGACAAAATCTGTAATTTCACTAAGTTAACGTAGTAAAAATGACAAAATTAATGCTTTTTATTTACTTATATTTTGAGACGGAGTTCCACTTGCCCAGGCTGGAGTACACTGGCGCGATCTCGACTCACTGTAATCTCTGCCTCCCGAGTTCAAGCAATTTTCCTGTCCCAGTCTCCCGAGTAGCTGGAATTACAGGCCCCCGCTACCATGCTGGGCTATTTTATTTTTTATTTTTTGTAGAGATGAGGTTTCAACATGTTGGCAAGGCTGGTTTTGAACCCCTGACCTCAAGTAAGCTGCCCGATTCGGCATCCCAAAGTGCTAGGATTACAGGTGTCAGCCACCATGCTGTGCCTTAATTTTTTTTTTTTTTTTTTTTGAGACGGAGTCTTGCTCTGTTGCCCAGGCTGGAGTGCAGTGGCATGATCTCAACTCACTGCAACCTGCACCTCCCAGTTTCAAGCGAGTCTCCTACCTCATCCTCCCGAGTAGCTGGGATTACAGATGTGCACCACAACTCCCGGCTATTTTTTGTACTTTTTTTAAAGTAGAGACGGGATTTTACCATGTTGGCCAGGCTGATCTCAATCTCCTGACCTTGAGATCTGCCTGTCTCAGCCACCCAAAGTGCAAGCCACTGCACCTGGCCTGCTTTTTTATTGTTTAAAAGATACAATAAAACAAATTCTCTTTTTCACTTCTCCCTAACTATATACTTACTCTCTCAATGATAACTACTGTTGACAGATTGGTTTAACATCTATATATTATGTTGGACCAAGAGATGTATATTCATATGTGCTTAAAAAAAGTAGATGTGATGCTGGGTGCGGTGGCTCATGCTTGTAATCCCAGCACTTTGGGAGGCTGAGGCAGGTGGATCACCTGAGGTCTGGAGTTCGAGACCAGTCTGGGCAACATGGTGAAACCCCATCTCTACTAAAAATACAAAAATTAGCCAGGCACGGTGGCTCGTGCTTGTAATCCCAGCTACTCAGGAAGCTGAGGCAGGAGAATGGCTTGAGCCCGGGAGGCAGAGGTTGCAGTGAGCCAAGATTGTGCCGTTGTACTCCAACCTGGGCAACAGAGTGAGACTCTTAAATCTTAAAAAAAAAAAAAAAAAAACAGGGATCAGCCTAGCATGTTGGCTCATGCCTGTAATCCCAGCACTTTGGGAGGCCGAGGCGGATGGATCACTTGAGGCCAGGAGTTCGAGACCAGCCTGGCCACCACGGTGAAACCCCGTCTCTACTAAAAATACAAAAATTAGGCCGGGCGCGGTGGCTCATGCCTGTAATCCCAACACTTTGGGAGGCCGAGGTGGGTGGATCACGAGGTCAGGAGATGGAGACCGTCCTGGCTAACACGGTGAAACCCCGTCTCTACTAAAAATACAAAAAATTAGCCGGGCGTGGTGGCAGGCGCCTGTAGTCCCAGACTGAGGCAGGAGAATGGCCTGAACCCGGGAGGCAGAGCTTGCAGTGAGCCGAGATCCCGCCACTGCACTCCAGCCTGGGCAACAGAGCGAGACTCTGTCTCAAAAAAAGAAAAAATAATACAAAAATTAGCTGGACGTGGTGGTGAGCACCTATAATTTCAGTTACTTCGGAGGCTGAGGCAGAATTGCTTGAACCTAGGAGGCGGAGGTTGCAGTGAGCCGAGATTACACCACAGCATCTCGCCACTGCACTCTAGCTTGTGCAACAGAGTGAAACTCCGTCTCAAAAATAAATAAATAAAATAAAACAGGCATGTCATACAGCTGCTTTTCCGTCTTCCAGGAGTACAGAGGTGGTTATATATGAAATGTTTTGAGTTCCAAGGTAGCCTAGACTGCTTAAAGTTTCGTTTTGTTTTAAATTATAGTAGTGTTTGGGGCGATTAAGCAGTGTTGTAGAGTGTGATGTAGATATTTAATGTCATGCGTTTGCAAGAACTCTGAACAAAAATGACAATCTAGGTAATAGCTTGCCTTCCCTGACCCCGTTTCCTTTTTCTTTTTTTTTTTTTTTTTTAGTTAGGGTCTTACTCTCACTCAGGCCAGAGTGCAGTGGCATGGTCTCTGTTCACTGTGTTCTGCCAAGTAGCTGGGACTAGAGCATGAGTTACCATGCCTAGCTACGTCTAAAATTGTGGTAGAGATGGGGGTGTCACCATGTTGACCAGGCTGGTCTCGAACACCTGGGTTCAAGTGATCTGCCCGCGTTGGCCTCCCAAAGTGCTGGGATTACAGGTGAGACACACCGCGCCCGGCCAGTTTTCTTAAATGAGCCCCATGTAGTGCTCTATCACTACCCCTAAGAAAATATACCAGTGTTTAGCGTGTTCTATTCCAGTTAGTTCTATTCCAATTGGTGATTGAAGTGTTGGTGCAACCTGCCAGTTACTCTGAGCCTGGTGGTTGCTGAGAGTATGTTCCCCATAATATTAGGTATATGATTGAACAAGGATTAGGTGTTTGCTTCCTAGTTGTACTGAAACCTGCTTGGGATTTAACTGGATTGGATACATCCAGCTAAATACATTGGATGTTTTGTATCTGAAACAGGTTGGAGCCAACTATGTGTGGTTTTTTTTGTTGTTCTTTTTTTTTTGGCCAATGATTTCATGTATTCCCTTCTCCACCCCACCAACTTCTAGATACATACTTTCCCAACATGCCTCCACCCCCACCCCTTAATTTCTGCGTCACGGGAAGCAGGAGTTTCCGACAGGGAGGATTGATGTGTGCAATTGATTTAATATGCAATCCTAAATCCGTCCACCGTTACAGTGCAGTGCAGTTGATTAGACTAGAGGCAGAGAGGCTTGGGGAGCATCTTTTTACTGTCGAGTGTCTCCAGGTGGCAATTGCTGTTGAAGTCTGAGGCACTCTGGGAGGTATCGCGTGGGTAGGGGGGTTCTCCTAGTACCCAGGTCGAAAGTGGGAGGGGGCAGGGGCAGAAGGAGAAGGGGTGCGAAGGGGCGCAGCTTCACCTGGCCCAGCTACGGGATGCTTGGCTCCTGGCTTTGGGGTGGGCGCCGGGAGAGATGGGGGCAGCGCTAACAAAGAGGAGCCGAGTCGGGCCGGGTCCCCGGGTAGCGGGCCTATCCCGGTGGCTGACCTCCCTGTGGACCTCCCCAGTTGGCTGTTTGGCGAGTCGCTCTGCTGGATCCCTGGCTCGCCATTGGCTGTGCAGACAGGAGGGGGCTCGCGAAGAGCCAGGGTGGAGGTGAGGGGGCGGGGCTGGCTTCCGGCGGCGACTGGGAGCAAGCGGCAGCGGGCTGGGGGAGGGGGTGTCGGCGCACCGCGGAGTCCTGCGCTCCGTGAGCCTGGCACCCGGAGCAGCCGCCTCCCCCTCCCCCTGCCTAGACAGCTAGAAGCCCCTTCTCTTCCATCCTCCTGGGGAGGGGGTGAGCTGGGCTGAGCTGCCCCAGGCGGGCGGGGCGGAGCCAGGAGCCCCACCGAGCGCTGCGGAGCGAACCTCACCTTCTTTCCAGGGCGCAAGGTGTGTGTGTGCTTTTTCTAACGCGACCCCGACTTCAGCCGACTTAACCTTGTAAGAAAAGGGGAAATGGAATGGGAAATAATATCTCTGGATCCCATCAGTTTGTTTTGCTTATCTGTTTCTACCGTTCATCATTTTTTTCCTTCCCTTCATCTCACCCCTGCAGATGGGTAAGGAGATTCAGGACTCTTATCTCTTTTTACTGATGTGTCGATATCGGTCGTATAGTAAAATGCACAGAGAAGAAAAGAGGATCCCTGTTTTGTGTCATATCTGATGCAGTAAACCGCAATTTAAAAAAAATTAAAAAGGCAAGCTAGGAGTGGATATTTGGAACTGTACTGCATCCTTGTCCATTAAGGCTGTCTTCACCATTTTCCTCCTTGGGACTGCCTTGATCAGCAATAACAATCTGAAAGGAGAGGAGGTGCTAGTGGAAAGAGAGAGCAGCTCCAGTCAAATGGTGGTTAAAGGAAATCCTGATAGTTGTTAGCGATTAACTCTGCTGAAGTCTCTTCCTGGAGTACATTGTCACCGGCTTTGTGTAGTAGCTCATCTCTGTTGCAGAAACCTGACTAGAGCAGGCAAACTTACCTTGTTGTTGCTGAAACTTAAAAGTCTTATCTTTTTCTCTGTCGGTATATTTCTTACATTCACAGACCCTCGGAGGGATTAGTTTCTATCGTCAAAAACCAAAACCAAACTTAAAAAAACCTCCAGATGAATTTTAGTTCGTGGGTTTTTTGTTTTGTTTTGTTTTGTTTTTTTGAGATGAGTCTCGCTCTGTCGCCCAGGCTGGAGTGCAGTGGTGCGATCTCGGCTCACTGCAACCTCCGCCTCCAGGGTTCAAGCGATTCTCCTGCCTCAGCCTCCTGAGTAGCTGGGATTACAGGCGCCTACCACCGTTTCGGGCTAATTTTTTGTGTTTTTAGTAGAGATTGGGTTTCACCATGTTAGTCAGGCTGGTCTCGAACTCCTGACCTCGTGATCCGCCTGCTTCAGCCTCCCAAAGTGCTGGGATTACAGGCGTGAGCCACCGTTCCCAGCCTCGTTAGTTTTTTAAAAAAGGTTCCTCTCCCCAAAGTTTATGAATTTGGGTGGCTATAGCATTACAACTTAAATGAAATTTATCTTTTTTGAGTTCCTTTGCTGCTTCATCTTAGGGGTCCCTTCTTTCTGAAGAACACCCATCTCCAGAATCGGGAACGTCTTTAGGCTTTAAATTGAGAAAAACGTTTTCAGTGGAAAATAGAAAATCCAAAGTTTTTGATGTTGGAAACAAAGGGAGTGTGTGTGTGTGTGTGTGTGTGTGTGTGTGTGTGTGTGTGTGTGTGTGTGTGTGTGTGTGTGTGTGTGTGTTGGGTGGCAATGTCCATAGTACACTAGCTTTAAGTGGACATTTTCTTTTTTTTTTTTTTTTTTGAAACAGAGTCTGTCGCCCAGGCTGGAGTGCCGTGGCGTGATCTCGGCTCACTGCCAGCTCCACCTCCCAGATTCACGCCATTCTCCTGCCTCAGCCTCCCCGAGTAGCTGGGACTACAGGCACCTGTCACCACACCTGGCTAATTTTTTGTATTTTTAGTAGAGACGGGGTTTCACCGTGTTAGCCAGGATGGTCTTGATCTCCTGACCTCGTGATCCACCCGCGTCGGCCTCCCGAAGTGCTGGGATTACAGGCGTGAGCCACCACGCCCGGCCTAAGTGGGCATTTTCAACGAAATGTGTTTGGACCAGGTTTATCTTAATGTTGATTAGCAAAGAGCTACAGTACCAGAAGGGATGAATATCTTTTTTTTTTTTTTTTTGTGGCAACACTTTGATAAATATTAATTAAAATGCTTCAGAGTTTATGTAATGCAGGTTCAGTTTCCAAAGATTGTTCTAACTGGGGTCCACTTTTGAAAACAGAATTGATACACTGGAGCTGTCTTACACTTTTGGCTAGATTAGTGATTTTTTTCTTTGCATTGATTTATTAGATCTCTAAACAGGAGCAATTTGGGATGAAAGCAAGTATTATAAAAAATAGGGATAATGGGATAGGAAACCATTTCAGCTGTGGAAAGTAATAGGGATTAGGAAGCTTACTTTAACCTTTTTTAAAAATAAGACTTCAAGTACCTTAGAATAGACATGTTACTAAAAAATAGATTCACAGTAATCCTGTGTCAGGTTTTGGGTTTTTATGTTATTACTCACTTGTCCCTTAAGGCTCCATTAGTTGTGTTTAAATTGGGAGGGAAAGGGTTTCCCCCAGATGTTGACTTAGTTAACTTGCTACTGAGAGGGAACTGTTAAAAATCACTGATTGAAGCCTTGACAGTTAGCTAGTATATAAAACAAAGTTAGCTAGTATATAAAACAAAGTGCACTTTGATGTCTAAGGTATAGGAAGCTGGGGAAGTGACCAAAAAACCAGTTGGAAGGCAGGGTGCAATGGCTTGCTCCTGTAATCCCAGCACTTTGGGAGGCTGAGGTGGGTGGATCACTTGAGGTCAGAAGTTAAAGACCAACATGATGAAAACCCCATCCCTACCAAAACAAAAAAATTAGCTGGGCGTGGTGGTGCACTCCTGTAGTCCCAGCTACTTGGGAGACTGAGGTGGGAGAATTGCTGGAACCTGGGAGGTGGAGGTTGCAGTGAGCCAGGGTTGTGCCACTGCACTCCAGCCTGGGTGACAGAGTGAGACCCTGTCTCAAAAAAAAACCCCAGGCCGGGCGCGGTGGCTCACGCCTGTAATCCCAGCACTTTGGGAGGCCGAGGCGGGCGGATCACAAGGTCAGGAGATCGAGACCATGGTGAAACCCCGTCTCTACTAAAAAAAATAGAAAAAATTAGCCGGGCGCGCGGCGGGCACCTGTAGTCCCAGCTACTCGGGAGGCTGAGGCCGGAGAATGGCGTGAACCCGGGAGGCGGAGCTTGCAGTGAGCCGAGATTGCGCCACTGCATGCACTCCAGCCTGGGCGACAGAGCGAGACTCCGTCTCAAAAAAAAAAAAAACAAAAAAACAACCCAAAAACAAACAAACAAAAAAAACAGTTGGAGGCTGTAAGATTTCAGCTTGCTTCTATCAAAAAACAAGTTGCTCTTCTATTTGATATCTAGGTGGTTTTTAAGTTCTCTACCCATGGGTGAGCAGTAAGTACAGCTTTATAAAGTTATATTATACTTCACTCACTTTTTTATATTGCCATTTTTTAATTTTTATGTTTTGTAGAGAATAGGGTCTGGCTCTGTTGCCCAGGTTGGTCTCAAACTCCTGGCCTCAAGCAGTCCTCCCAGAGGCCTCCCAAAGTGTTGGGATTAATGTGTGAGCCACTGCATCCCTCCACGCCCGATATTTCTATTTTCTTGACTGATTTGTGTGATCGCTATTTTGCATGGTGCAATAATTAGGGGTTCCTGAAAGGATTTTCCCAGGAGACAGAAGTCTATGTATAGAACTAATCATAAGTGCAAATCATATTTGCACTGATGTTCAAATATCATTTAAGGTGCATGGAAATCCTGGAATTTGGTCATCTGCAAGGAAACAACTATAGAAAGCCATAAATCTCTTAGGTTGAGGGGGCATAGTGCTGGTTGAGGTTAAAGCAATTGATTTAATTTTCTTTAACAGTCTGTTTTTATTCATCCTGCTTATTTCATTTCTTTCTTTTCTTTTTTTTTTTTTTTGAGATGGAGTCTCACTCTGTCGCCCAGGCTGGAGTGCAGTGGCACGGTCTCTGCTCACGGCAGCCTCCGCCTCCCAGGTTCAAGTAATTCTGCCTCAGCCTCCTGAGTAGCTGGGATCACAGACATGCACCACCATGCCTGGCTAATTTTTGTATTTTTAGTAGAGACAGGGTTTCACCATGTTGGCCAGCGTGGTCTTGAACTGACCTCAGGTGATCCACCTGCCTCGGCCTCCTACAGTGCTGGGATTACAGGCGTGAGCCACCATGCCTGGCCCATCCTGCTTATTTCTGTGAGTCACGGCTTATAATGTGTTAAGAAAAAGGACTCTATGTTCTCTCTAAAGGGAGACTCGAGACTAATCCCCTGTTCACATCAGAAGTATAAAATGATCCCCTTGAGAAGGTGAAAGAAAAATATTGGGCCCTTGGTATTGCTTGATTCTCATAATAATCAGCTTGAGTGTTGTAAGGTTTGGAATTGGGAAAAGCTTACTCAAGGTGAGAAAATATTAGAGGCAAAAGAGACTCTGGGAATGCTCTCTCAATTGTCGAGATTTATTTAGAACAATGGATGCATTCATATGGAGATGTGGGTGATGATACTTTTTAGATTTTCAGCTTTTTCAGTCAGGTGTCAGAGACAATATTTTGTGTTTAAGCACAACCCCCTCCCCCAGGGTTTGGCTCTTGAAGCTGAATCTTTTGAGGAGGTTGTTTGCTGTGAGTCTGAATCCTGAAAGTAGAGGACTTAGTGGAGTCTGTAATCTGTTTACTAGTCAGATGAGGATGTAGAATTTATTGTTGGTGAGTTACTGAACTATTCCTAAAGAATGGTTGCTAGGCAAATTTTATCTCAGTTTAACCCTCAGTAGTTTACAGTCTGCTCTCAGTGAAGGCCAGAGCTGTCTTTCTAATGATACTGTCCTTTAAGAATCCTTGTTGGATGTGTGTGTATGTTGTTCAGTGGCTCAAAATAAAGGACTAGAATGATGTATGGATCTCTCTTCATCAGGACAATTTAACTTTTGGTAACCTGGGCTGACATTGTTACTAATTTCTCTCCTGGATCAAGTGGTTGGTGGGGTTGCTCTCCAATGTTAAGATAACACTGTGTTTGATTATTTTGTTTTCGTAGCTAATAGGGCAATGAGTAATGCATTCATTTTGGAAACAGGCCAGTGGTAACACAGCTCTTGGACCTGGACGTATGGAAAAATAGGACAGAATAAACAATTGAGGGCATAAATAATGAATCTTCCAACTGAGCCCTGGGAGAGTGAGGGAGATTATCCTCAGAGCTGTTCAATCTGGCAGTAAAAGGGAAAGAGTCCACTGAATTAATTACCCAGACTGTATTTGATACTGCAGGAATTATGAGATTGTTAGGACCATTCAAAACAAAGTTACCTTTCCAATACAAACTTTTAATCCATCTTTTTGTTTTAAACCAGACATTCAAACTATTCATTTATTTTTTAGAATCCAGGCCTTTGTGTCTTCCTTAAACTTTGTTCTATATGTTAGCATTCTGTGAACTCTTGATGGTCCTTTTGTTTGGTCACATCTTAGAAGTTTACTTCATTAAGATTTCATGATCTGTAAATACATAAAACGTCTCACAAAAGGTTAAGAGAAGAGTTTAGGCCGGATGCAGTGGCTCATGCCTGTAATCCCAACATTTGGAGAGGCTGAGGTGGGTGGATCACTTGAGGCCAGGAGTTCAAGACCAGCCCGACCAACATGGTGAAACCTCGTCTCTACTAAAAATATGAAAATTAGCTGGGCGTGGTGGCGCAGGCCTGTAATTCCAGGTACTCAGGAGGCTGAGGCAGGAGAATTGCTTGAACCTGGAAGGTGGAGGGTGCAGTGAGCTGAGATCTCTTGACTGCACTCCAGCCTGGGTGACAGAGCGAGACTCCACATAAAAACAAAACAAACAAACAAAAAAACACACACACAGAAAAAACAAGCGTTTCTTCAGACTAAGAATCATTTCCAGTATTAAGATAAATATTCTGCCAGGCGCGGTGGCTCAGGCCTGTAATCCCAGCACTTTGGGAAACCAAGGCAGGTGGATTACCTGAGTTCGGGAGTTTGAGGCCAGCCTGACCAACATGGAGAAACCCCATCTCTACTAAAAATACAAAAATTAGCTGTGTGTGGTGGTACATGCTTATAATCCCAGCTACTTGGGAAGCCGAGGCAGGAGAATCGCTTGGACCCAGGAGGTGGAGGTTGCCGTGAGCCGAGATTGCACCATTGCATTCCAGCCTGGGCAACAAGAGTGAAATTCCATCTAAAAAAAAGAAAAAAATAAATAAATATTCTTAATTTTGGATAGTTTTTATCCAGTGAATTAAATGAACATTGGTCTTAGCATTTCTCTGAAGTAGGGAAAACCAATGCTCTGTGATTATCTGAAAGCTTAAGTAATTTGGTAGTGAAGCCAGACCGAGAGCCAAGGTCTCTGAATTCTTCCTTTCTCTGAATTTCTAATATAGTTTATTATCTTCTCCAAGAAATTTCAGGAACCCATTTGAAATGATTTGAAGTTTTCCTATCTCTGAGAGGCTTTTTTTATCTTTCTGGTTGTGAAGGGAACCCAAACACCAGGATGCTATTATTAATCAAGAGAAGAAAGCTTAAGATGAGGTATTGGAGAAAGAAAAAATAAAGTTAAGGAAAGACCAACTTGAAGGTGATTTTATTTTGTTTTGTTTTGAGACAGAGTGCCGTCCCAATTATGTTGCCCAGGCTGGCCTTGAATTCCCAGACTCAAGCAATCCTCCTGACACAGCCTCCCAAGTAGCTGGGACTACAGGTGTGCACCGTGGTGCCTGACTTCCAAATTGAAGTTTTGTTATATTTGGTGCTGGTGGATCCTAGGAAGTAAATACTGGGCTGATTAGATTAAAGTCAGTCATGAACTGAGTTTGTTACATTGCAGCCTAACTGAAAAGGGCAGAGGGCATCATTACCAAGATGTGGGCAAGACTCTAGTTAAGAGTTCATTCCTTAGATTCACAGAGACCAAACAGTGGAAAAAACAAAAGTTCATTCCTGATCTGTGAAAAGTCTGTTATTGATTATACACACAAAAGGGCAAGCAGGCAGAGTATAGATAGGTGAAATCAATCCAAAGATACTCTCAAGGACCCCCCCTCTTTTTTTTTTAAGATGGAGTTTCACTATTGTTGCCTACATTGGGGTGCAATGGTGTGATCTCGGCTCACCGCAACCTACGTCTCCCAGGTTCAAGCAATTCTGCCTCAGCCTCCCAAGTAGCTGGGATTATAGGCATGTGCCACTGCATGCCACCATGTGCCCAGCTAATTTTGTATTTTTAGTAGAGATGGGGTTTCTCCATATTGGTCAGGCTGGTCTCAAACTCCCGACCTCAGGTGATCCACCCACCTCCACTTCCCAAAGTGCTGGGAATACAGGCGTGAGCCACCATGCCCTGCCTCAAGGACACATTTTTAAGCAATAGCGTTAACTTCCTCTGGTTTTGTTTTTTTTTGTTTTTTTTGGAGACGGAGTCTGGTTCTGTCGCGCAGGCTGGAGCGCAGTGGCCGGATCTCAGCTCACTCCACCTCCCAGGGTCACGCCATTCTCCTGCCTCAGCCTCCCGAGTAGCTGGGACTACAGGCGCCCGCCACCTCGCCCGGCTAGTTTTTTGTATTTTTTAGTAGAGACGGGGTTTCACCGTGTTAGCCAGGATGGTCTCGATCTCCTGACCTCGTGATCCACCCGTCTCGGCCTCCCAAAGTTCTGGGATTACAGGCTTGAGCCACCGTGCCCGGCCAACTTCCTCTGGTTTTTAACTGAGATTTTCTAGGCATAGAGACTACTGAGAAATTTGTTTTTTTCTTTGGTCAGTCAACTAAGCAGTAGGCAAGATAGCCAAGAACTTCTATTACACTTAATTTTGTTTTGAGACAGAGATCCCACTTTTTTGTTTCTCTTTTTTTCCTTTTTTTTTTTTTTTTTTTTGAGACAGGATCTCACTGTGTCATCCAGTAGTGTGATCACAGCTCACTGCAGTCTCTACCCCTTGGGGTTAGGCAATCTGCACATCTCAGCCTCTTTTATTTTTTTTTTTTGAAATGGGAGTCTTGCTTTGTCACCCAGACTGGAGTTCAGTGGCATGATCTCGGCTCACTGTAACCTCCACCTCTTGGGTTCAAGTGATTCTTGTGCCTCAACCTCCCGAATAGCTGGGATTATAGGCATGTACCATCACACCAGGCTAATTTTTGTATTTTCAGTAGAGATGGGGTTTCACTGTCTTGGCCAGGCTGGTCTCGAACTTCTGATCTTAAGTGATCTGCCTGCCATGGCCTCCCAAAGTGCTGGGATTACAGGCGTGAGCCACCATGCCTGGCCCATCTCAGCCTCTTGAGTAGGTGGGACCACAGGTTCGCTTCATCATGCCTGGCTACTTTTTTCATTTTTTTGTAGAGACGGGGTCTCCCTATGTTGTCCAGATTGGTCTCAAACTCCTGGGCTCCAACGATCTTCCCACCTTGGCCTCCCAAGTGCTGAGATTAGAACCATGAGTTATCATGCCCAGACTACACTTAGTTTCTTCCTTCCTTCCTTCCTTCCTTCCTTCCTTCCTTCCTTCCTTCCTTCCTTCCTTCCTTTCTCTCTTTCTCTCTTTCCTCCTTTCCTTCCTTCCTTCCTTCCTTCCTTCCTTTCTTTTCTTTCTTTTTTCTTTCCTTTCTTTTTCTTTCTTTCTTTCTTTCTTTCTTTCTTTCTTTCTTTCTTTCTTTCTTTCTTTCTCTCTCTCTCTTTCTCTCTCTTTCTCTCTCTCTCTCTCTCTTTCTTTCTCTCTCTCTCTCTTTCTTTTTCTGAGATGGAATCTCATTCTGTTACCCAGACTGGAGTGCAGTGGCGCGATCTCAGCTCACTGCAAGCTCTGCCAACTGGGTTTACCCCATTCTCCCACCTCAGCCTCCCGAGCAGCTGGGGCTACAGGCGCCTGCCACCACGCCCGGCTAATTTTGTATTTGTATTTTTATTAGAGACGGGGTTTTACCATGTTAGCCAGGATGGTCTCGATCTCCTGACCTTGTGATCTGCCCACCTCGGCCTCCCAGAGTGCTGGGCTTATAGACGTGAGTCACCGTGCCCAGCCTACACTTAGTTTCTTAATCATCAAAAGTAGTATATAACTCAGTACTTGACCTAGAAAAATTCAGCTCGATGTAGTATCCTTGGGACAGTTTGTTTTATTTAATAGTAAATATAAAATCTATATTAGAGGCCAGGCATGGTGGCCCATGCCTGTAATCCCAGCACTTTGGGAGGCCAAGGCGGGCAGATCACAAGGTCAAGAGATAAAGACCATCCTGGCCAACATAGTGAAACCCCGTCTCTACTAAAAAATACAAAAATTAGCTGGGCGTGGTGGTGCGTGCCTGTAGTCTCAGCTACTCAGGAGGCTGAGACAGGAGAATTGCTTGAACCCAAGAGGTGGAGGTTGCAGTGAGCTGAGATTGCACCACTGCACTCTAGCCTGGCAACAGAGTGAGACTCTGTCTGAAAAAAAAATAAAAATAAAAAATCTGTATTAGCATTCTCCAGAGAAACAGAACCAGGAGGGTAAATATGTAAGAGGGGATTAGGACTTGGCTTATTTAGTTATGGAGGCTGAGAAGTTCCACAACATGCTGTCTGCAAGCTCAAGAACCAGGAAAGCTGGTGGTGTCATTCAGTCTGAGGCCAAAGGAGCTCGGATTGCCAAGGGGAGAAAAAGATAGACGTCCTGGTTCCTGAAGAGACTTGACCTTTGTTACCTAATCCCACTGAGGTGCTATGGAGAATTAAAATCTTTCAAGTAAGTTATGCATAAACTAGCTTTTGATACTGAAATGTCTTTTTTTTTTTTTTTTTTTTTTTTTTTTGAGACGGAGTCTCACTCTGTCACCCAGGCTGGAGTGCGTGCAGTAGTGCGATCTCGGCTCACTGCAAGCTCCGCCTCCTGGGTTCACACTAGTCTCCTGTCTCAGCCTCTCGAGTAGCTGGGACTACAGGCGCCCGCCACACCATGCCCAGCTAATTTTTTGTATTTTTAGTAGAGACGGGGTTTCACCGAGTTAGCCAGGATGGTCTCGATCTCCTGACCTTGTGATCCACCCACCTCGGCCTCCCAAAGTGCTGGGATTACAGGCATGAGCCACCGCACCTGGCCTATTGGTGTCTTCTGACCCCGTAATATATGTAAATTATTCATCATATGTAGGTGAGCTGTTGGTAGCTTAAGCCAAAGAAACAAACTGCAGCCGGACGCAGTGGCTCACGCCTGTAATCCCAACACTTTGGGAGACTGAGGCAGGAGGATTGCTTGAGCCCAGGAGTTTGAGGCCAGCTCAGGCAAGATGGTGAGACCCTGTCTCTGTATAAAAAAAAATTAGGTGTGTGTGGTGATGTGTGCCTGTACTCCCAGCTACTTGGGAGGCTGAGATGGAAGGATCCCTTCAGCCCAGGAATTCAAAGCTGCAGTGAGCTGCTATCATGACAATGCACTCCAGCCAGGGTGAGAGAGCAAGACCGTGTCTCTAAAAAGAAAAAAAGACGAAGCTGGGTGCGGTAATCTCAGCACTTTGGGAGGCCAAGGTGGGCAGATCACTTGAAGGTCAGGCATTCGAGACCAGCCTGGCCAACCTGGTGAAACCCCGTCTCTACTAAAATTCAAAAATTAGCCAGGCCTGGTGGCATGCACCTGTAATCCCAGTTACTCAGGAGGCTAAGGCAGGAGAATTGCTTGAACTTGGGAGGTGGAGGTTGCAGTGAGCAGAGATTGCACCATTGTACTCCTCCAGCCTGTGTGACAGAGTGGGACTCCCTCTGAAAAAAAAAAAAAAAAGAAAAAGCAAAGAAACAAACCTCTTTTCTTACCAAAGCACACTTTTATAACACTGGACAATATGTGCTAATAATCAGAGCTGTTGCCTGAAATGAAATCCATTTAGAATAGTCAGTGTGTGATGAAAGTAGTACTGTCATCACTTTTTTGTTGTTTTTGCAGTTGTATAATTTTATTTGATGACCAGTGGTTAGTTCTTATCCACACTGAGTGTCTGTAGATTTTGAAAGTGGTAACAGGTATATAAGTAACCAAAGTATAGAGCTTGTTTTAGTGAATCTTTATCTTCATTACATTTTCTGGACAACCACATAGGGATACACTGTGTGAGACATTACTTATTCCTTTGGGCCAGACAGCTTTGTTGAGCCTGCTATCAATGTGTGCATCTGGGGTCCTCTTCTCCCTCATGGCAAATTTCCAGATTATCTTTGAGTGCCTGAGAGGCTTCCTTCTTAGAGGCTCACTCCATGAATGCACTTGTGAATCTCAATAGTGTATTCTTGGGTTACCACCTGGTTGATGGCAGAACAGCCTTTCTTCTTACCACCCTTTGCGGGAACCATTCTGCTGCGCCCAAATTGGAAAGCTGTCATCACTTTAAAGCTGGGGGCTTCTGGCTGGGTGCAGTGGCTCATGCCTATAATCCCAGCACTTTGGGTGGCTGAGGCAGGTGGATCACTTGAGGTCAGGAATTTTGAGACCAGCCTGGCCAACGTGGTGAAACCTTATCTCTACTAAAAATACAAAAATTAGCGGGGTGTGGTGGCAGACACTTGTAATTCCAGCTACTCAGGAGGCTGAAGCAGGAGAATTGCTTGAACCTGGGAGACACTGGTTGTAGTGAGCCGAGATTGCACCACTGCCGATCATACCATTGCACCTGGTCCACAGAGTAAGACGGCATCTCAAAAAAAAAAAAAAAAAAAAAAAAGCTGGGGTTTCTTTTAAGTGCTATTTGCTGGGAAGATATTACCTGAAGAGTTACTTTTTCCTTTTCTTTTCTTTTCTTTTTTTTGCATTCAGCAAAGTGTTTTTGAGGATCAGTTGCTGAACTGAATGAAAATCAGATTTTATGCCACTTGCAGAATTGAGATGATTTAGAAAACATTCATGTTGCTTCAAAGGAGAAGCATAAGCATTATTAGTCATAACTTAAGATTTACTTCCTTCCAAAAGCTAAGCACTTCTACCGTTGGCATTCTATTTATCTTCATTTTTACTATGTAAAGGATAGGACTTAATCTACTTTAAAAGGAGAGATGTGTCAAGACTGTGAGAAGCTGAAGACAGCTCATCCTAAATTAGGATGGAAAAGTCCCATTTACTAGGTTCCTGAATGGACCCCTGCATTACCCAGCTATTCAGCTGGGAATGGTTTTACTATTATGAAGACATTAATTTTGTAGCTGTAAAGGTACTGGTTTGGTTTTTGCTTATCTTATTCTTCCAGAACTTTTTTTTTCTTCCCCAACAAAAAGTGGAACCAGTAGATTAATGAAGAATCCACATCTTAGTTTTAACTTGTCTTGCCAGGTATCACTGTGCATTCACTAAAGTGCTTTACAAAATATTTTAATATTTGGGCTATATTTAGTGAAGTATGGTACAATTGGAGAGAGGTACTGTTTTAGAACTTTTCTCCAGAGAGACAAAAAGAACCTTTCCTTTTAAGAAAAGTCCTTTGACTATTTCCATAGTCCCTGGCAAAATTAAGTTGGAAAAGGCAGCTTTTTCAGCCAGATATATTTTTATTTTTGCCTCCTCTCCAACCTGAACCAGTGTCCCAACTGAAATGTGTCATTCTTATCAGTGATAGTATATTCTGGGAGAAAGTGTTCCTTAGTGCGTCTAGAAGTAAAAAGCTTATGCCACTTCAGCCTGCACATCAATTTTAATAACTCTCTAAAATTGTTTATACCAACTCCCTCCACCTCACATCTGTTCACATCTGCTCATCTTTCAGATATGATACTTAAGAAAGTATCATAGGCTGGGCGCGGTGGCTCATGCCTGTCATCCCAGCAGTTTGGGAGGCCAAGGTGTGTGGATCACTTGAGGTAGGGAGTTTGAGACCAGCCTGACCAACATGGAGAAACCCTGACTACAAAAAATACAAAATTAGCCAGGCGTGGTGGCTCATGCCTGTAATCCCAGCTACTTGGGAGGCTGAGGCAGGAGAATCGCTTGAACCCGGGAGGCGAGGTTGCTCTGAGCTGAGATCGCGCCATGGCACTCCAGCCTGCGCAACAACAGCGAAACTCCATCTCAAAAAAAAAGAAAAAGTATCATTGCTCAACCAGAGAAATGCCAGTCTTTATCAAAGTCATAGTTGCATATAACAGCAGTCTTTGGTATGTGTGCAAGTTTGCATTACTTTGTTTTATTATTGTTTAAAGAGCCTTTCTTGCCAGTTGTGGTAACTCACACCTGTAATCCCAGAACTTTGGGAGGCCAAGGCAGGAGGACCTCTTGAGCCTAGAAGTTCAAGACCAGCCTGGGCAACAACCGAGAACTTGTTTCTACAAAAAATAAAATAGTTACCCAAGTGTGGCAATCACCCGTAGTCTCAGCTTACTCGGGAGGTTGCGGCAGGAGGATCACTTGAGCCTAGGAGTTTGAGGCTGCAGTGAGCTATAATGGTGCAACTGCACTGAAGCCTGGGTGACAGAGCGAGCCCTGTCTCTTAAAAAAAGAAAGGTTTTCTGTATTACAAAAACGAGGCCAGGCGCAGTGGCTCACGCCTGTAATCCCAGCACTTTGGGAGGCTGAGATGGGTGGATCATGAGTTCAAGAGGTCGACACCATCCTGGTTAACATGATGAAACCCCGTCTCTACTAAAAATACAAAAATTAACTGGGCATGGTGGTATGCGCCTGTAGTCCCAGCTACTTGGGAGGCTGAGGCAGGAGAATCACTTGAACCTGGGAGGCAGAGGTTGCAGTGAGCCGAGATCATGCCACTGTACTCCAGCCTGGCAACAGAGTGAGACTCCATCTCAAAAAAAAAAAAAAAAACCAGGATTCCACTCTTGAAAACAAGTTGATAAATTGCCTTTTATTAAAGGTGTAAGTGCCTAAGTATTAAACTTCACATGAGAAAACAAAAACTGTATTAGTTATGGTTAAGTGTTTGTTTTTTTTTTTTTTTTTTTTTTTTTTTTGAGACAGAGTCTCGCTCTGTCGCCCAGGCTGGAGTGCAGTGGCGCAATCTTGGCTCACTGCAAGCTCCGCCTCCCGGGTTCACACCATTCTCCTGCCTCAGCCTCCTGAGTAGCTGGGACTACAGGCGCCCGCCACCGCGCCCGGCTAATTTTTTGTATTTTTAGTAGAAACGGGGTTTCACCGTGGTCTCGATCTCCTGACCTTGTGATCCGCCCGCCTTGGCCTCCCAAAGTGCTGGGATTACAGGCGTGAGCCACCGCGCCCGGCGGTTAAGTGTTTTTAAGAAAGTTACGTAATTAAAAGTTGTGCTGCTGTCTTGCACTGAAACTAACAGGCAAACCATGGAGAAACTGTCGTTTCTTAGTGAGGATTGCTCTGACTGTATTGTTTAAAATTACTACCCTACCCAATACTGTCTATTTCCTTACACTGCTTCATTTATTTAATTTATTTTATTATTATTATTATTATTTTTGAAACAGGGTCTTACTCTGGTTGCCCGGGCTGGAGTGCAGTGGCATGATCTTGGCTCACTGCAGCCTCAACCTCCTGGGCTCAGGTGATTCTCTCACCTTAGCCTTCCAAGTAGGTGAGATTGTAGGCATACGCCATCTCACCTGGCTAATTTTTTGTATTTTTAGTAGAGACGAGGTTTGCTGTATTGCCAGGCTGGTCTCAAACTCCTGGACTCCTGCAGTCTGCTCACCTTAGCCTCCCAGAGTGTTGGGATTACTGGTGTGAGCCACCGCGCCTGACCTATTTATTTTTTTCATAGCATTTATCACTTTTTTTGTATGGCTGGGGGATAGGGTCTCTTTGTCACCCAGGCTGGAGTGCAGTGACACGATCATGGCTCCTTGCAGCCTCAACCTCTGGGGCTCAAGTGAGCCTCCCATTTCAGCCTCCCGTGGAGCTAGGACCAGAGGGGCACACTACCACACCTGGCGTTTTGGTTTTTTTTTTGTAGAAATGGGGTCTCCCTATGTTGTCCAGGCTGGTCTTGAGCTCTTGGCCTTAAGCAGTCTTCCCGCCTCAGCCTCCTAAATTTCTGGGATTACAGACATGCACTGTGATGGCTGGCCAGTTCCTAGTTTCCTTATCTGTGAAAATGGGACTAATCACACATACCCAAACTATCTCAAAGGGCATCTTGAGAAGATGGAGAGAGAGAGAATCATGTGAAAAAGCACGTAGAAAATTGTAAAACTCCCTGCAAATGTAAGATATTGTTAATCACCTTACAAAAACCACCTTTTTAAAATGATTTGGAATCATAGATTCTAAAAGTTGATTCTAGTGGTCATCTAGTCCACATTCTTAGCTACTGAAAGAAAATAGCCAGGCGTGGTGGCTCAAGCCTGTAATCCCAGCACTTTGGGAGGCCGAGACGGGCGGATCACAAGGTCAGGAGATCGAGACCATCCTGGCTAACCTGGTGAAACCCCGTCTCTACTAAAAAAATACAAAAAAAACTAGCCGGGCGAAGTGGTGGGCGCCTGTAGTCCCAGCTACTTGGGAGGCTGAGGCAGGAGAATGGCGTAAACCCGGGAAGCGGAGCTTGCAGTGAGCTGAAATCCGGCCACTGCACTCCAGCCTGTGCGACAGAGCGAGACTCCGTCTCAAAAAAAAAATAAAAATAAAAAAAAGAAAAGAAAATAAACCCTTTTGCATAATTCTCGATGAATGGTAATTGCTTTTGCTTCATTATTTTTCTATTGCTGTTGAACAAGTTCACATTGTTCTTCATGTTCGTTTAAAATTGCCTTCCTTCAAAAACTTTAATTTATTAACTTTTTTTTTTTTTTTTTTTTTTTGAGACGGAGTCTCGCTCTGTAGCCCAGGCTGGAGTCCAGTGGCCGGATCTCAGCTCACTGCAAGCTCCGCCTCCCGGGTTCACGCCATTCTCCGGCCTCAGCCTCCCGAGTAGCTGGGACTACAGGCGCTGCCACCTCGCCCGGCTATTTTTTGTATTTCTTAGTAGAGACGGGGTTTCACCGTGTTAGCCAGGATGGTCTCGATCTCCTGACCTCGTGATCCGCCCATCTCGGCCTCCCAAAGAGCTGGGATTACAGGCTTGAGCCACTGCGCCCGGCCAACTTATTTTATTTTTTTTGAGACGGAATCTTGCTCTGTCGCCCAGGCTGGAGTGCAGTGGCCGGATCTCAGCTCACTGCAAGCTCCGCCTCCCGGGTTTACGCCATTCTCCTGCCTCAGCCTCCCGGGTAGCTGGGACTACAGATGCCCGGCTGTTGTTTTTTTTTTTTTTTTTGTATTTTTAGTAGAGACAGGGTTTCACCAAAGCCAGGACGGTCTCGATCTCCTGACCTCATGATCCGCCTGCCTCAGCCTCCCAAAGTGCTGGGATTACAGGCGTGAGCCACCGTACCCAGCCAATTTTTGTATTTTTAATAGAAATGGGGTTTCACCATATTGATCAGGATGATCTGAAACTCCTGACCTTAGGTGATCCACCCGCCTCAGCCTCCCAAAGTGCTGGGATTACAGGCATGAACCACCGTGCCTGGCCTAGGTGTTGGATCCACTTTCTTTTTTTTTTCTTTTTTTTTTTTTTTGAGATGGAGTCTCGCTGTGTCTCCCAGGCTGGAGTGCAGTGGCGTGATCTTGGCTCACTGCAAGCTCCGCCTCCTGGGTTCACGCCATTCTCCCGCCTCAGCCTCCCAAGTAGCTGGGACTACAGGCGCCCGCCACCACGCCCAGCTAGTTTTTTCTATTTTTAGTAGAGACGGGGTTTCTCCATGTTAGCCAGGATAGTCTCGATCTCCTGACCTCGTGATCCACCCGCCTCGGCCTCCCAAAGTGCTGGGATTACAGGCTTGAGCCACCGCGCCTGGCCTGGATCCACTTTCATGCCAATCTAAGGATAAGAACATTGAGCTGTGACTCTGACCACTGTATTCTTAATCTGCTGTTCTGTCTTTCTAGCATGAAGTATTAATATAATTTGCATATCAGGCTTATCTCCAGGTTTAGCACATACACCCAACACCCTGCTTTCCATACCAGACCATTTGTGCCTCCGCAAACAAGTGGTTTAGTTTTACAGCTGCATGCCTTTCATTATAGTTGTTGACTACCCTTCTTCTCAATCTGGTAAATTCTTACCCAGTCTTCAATGACCTGTGCTGCTGTTCTCCCTTCTTTCTCACTGTCCCTTGAAGTATTTGTTTCATTGTCTGGATTTTCTTTGTTTTTTTTTTTTGAGATGGAGTCTTGCTCTGTTGCCCAGGCTGGAGTGCAGTGGCATGATCTTGGCTCACTGCAACCTCCGCCTCCTATGTTCAAGCAATTCTGCCTCAGCCTCCCGTGTAGCTGGGACTACAGGCACCAGCCACCACACATGGCTAAATTTTGTATTTTTAGTAGAGACGGGGTTTCACCATGTTGGTCAGGCTGGTTTCGAACTCCCGACCTCAGGAGTTCGCACCACTGCACTCCAGCCTGGGTGACAGAGTCTCAAAAAACAAACAAACAAACAAAAAAACAGAAATGATTTAATCTTTGCTGTTGAAGCAGATCAACAATGCCATTTGTCTGTTTAGAAATAAGATTTTTCCAGGATTCTGTTAAAAGAAGATAAATTGTCAGTATAACAGTAGCTTCTGTCTTTACATACTGTCTTCTTAGTACTACACACTGGTGGCACATGATGCATTTAGTGCATAGTAGCATGATGTGGAGATCAGACCATAATGCTTTACTTTAGGGCGTCCAGGGGAAATTTAACAATTCTCAGTAACTCTCAGCCTTAATGGCTTGGTTATTGTTATAATTCGTCTTTATCAAAGGAAGCACCAGGTAATGATATTTCTCCTGGCCCAACATGCTGGGTATTAACTGGAATTGCTGACTGATTTGCAGTGGGGAAACCCTGAGAGCAATTTCATGTTTGTCCACAAATTATCATTAGCAGTTTCATTTGCAGATTGAAGGAGCAGAAGGAGTGGGCTCTTCGCCAGTTACAGCTTCCCTCCGATTAGGGTGTTAGTTCAATTATGTCCAATTAACTTTTATTATAGATAGTGATGATAATTACTTGCAAGTCAGTTTTTGGCTGCAGTTAAACCAAGACTGAAGTATGAACTTGATGGATTTTAATAACTGGTATGACACATTTCACACCCTCACTCCACTGCAGTTATTTCTTTTTCCAGGCCTCTTTTAGTCAAGAGGTCAAAGCATTGAAAAAATCCATCTCACAATTAAAACATACTGTCCTTACTTTGAAGAGCCTTGTAGGATCATATTTTAAAGAATCTATTAGGAGCAGTCTAATGGCTTTTTACATTCTGAAATCATACCCTTGAGTTCACTGTTGCTTATCATAGGAGAATAGACTGAGATAAAACTAAATGTCATTCATAGCAATATATACTTATTTTAAAATTATAGTAATTGGCAAAGTACGGTCTGGTTTTCTGATTGCATTTTAAATTCTCTTCTGGCCGGGCGCGGTGGCTCAAGCCTGTAATCCCAGCACTTTGGGAGGCCGAGACGGGTGGATCACAAGGTCAGGAGATCGAGACCATCCTGGCTAACCCGGTGAAACCCCGTCTCTACTAAAAAATACAAAAAACTAGCCGGGCGAGGTGGCGGGCGCCTGTAGTCCCAGCTACTCGGGAGGCTGAGGCAGGAGAATGGCGTGAACCCGGGAGGCGGAGCTTGCAGTGAGCTGAGATCTGGCCACTGCACTCCAGCCTGGGTGACAGAGCGAGACCCCGTCTCAAAAAAAAATAATAATAATAAATAAAAAAAAATAATAAAAAAAATAAATAAATTCTCTTCTAAGTGCAAAAGAAAACTTGGTTTGGGCACTTTAAAAATCAGTAGGACATTGGCTGTAATCCAGTGCCTGCAATCCCAGCATTTTAGGGGGACAAGGTGGATTGCTTAAACCTAGGAGTTTGAGACCAGCCTGGGCAACATGGTGAAACTCCTTCTCTACAAAAAATATTTTATAAAATTAGCTGGGTGCGGTGGCACATGTCTGTAGTCCCAGATGCCCAGGAGGTTGTGGTGGGAGAATCAGCTGAGCCCAGGAAGTCATGGCTGCAGTGATTGCATCACTGTGCTCCAACCTGGGAACAGAGTGAGACGCTGTCTCAAAAACAAAAGAAATCTGGGTGCGGTGGCTCACACCTGTAATCTCAGCACTATGGGAGGCCAAAGCGGGAGGATCACTTGAGGTCAGGAGTTCGAGACCAGTCTGCCCAACATGGTGAACCCCTGTCTATACTAAAAATACAAAAGTTAACCGGGCATGGTGGCATGTGCCTGTAGTCCCTTCTACTCGGCAGGCTGAGGTGGGAGAATCGCTTGAACCTGGGAGGCAGAGGTTGCCGTGATCTGAGATCCCGTCACTCCACTCCGGGCTAAGTGACAGAGCGAGACTCCGTCTCGAAAAGAAAATCAACAGGACACTGAGGACACATTTCTTTAGCTGTATAGGAATTTTAGGGTTTTTTTTTTTTTTTTTTTTTTTGAAACGGAGTCTCACTCTATTGCCCAGGCTGGAGTGCGGTGGTGTGATCTTGACTCACTGCAACCTCTGCCTCCCTGGTTCAAGTGATTCTCCTGCCTCAGCCTCCTGAGTAGCTGGGACTACAGGTGCATGCCACCATACCCGGCTAATTTTTGTATTTTTAGTAGAGATGGGGTTTCACCAAGTTGGCCAGGCTGGTCTGAAACTCCTGATCTCAAGTGATCTGCCCACCTCAGCCTCCCGAAGTGCTGGGATTACAAGCATGAGCCACCATGCCCAGCTAGTATGTTATTTTAATAGAAGGTTACATATCTTTGAGAAGTAACCCTTATAAGGTAGATAAAGAGGGATAGAAACAAGGGACATAGTTCGCTTTTCTTGAAGAAGACTCGTAGGTCCCCTTCTGCTTTCTTCAAACTTTCCTATCAGTATTGTTCTTTGATAGTTACCCTGAAAAGTGAATGGACTTACAAGCAAAATATTTTTAAAATTTTAATTTTATTTGGATTTTTAAATTATTTCTTAAAATGTTGTGAGTATAAGCAAAATCTTATCTCTTTAAAATGCAAAAGACAGGCTGGGCACTGTGGCTCACGCCTGTAATCCCAGCACTTTTGGAGGCTGAGGCAGGCGGATCATTTGAGGTCAGGAGTTTGAGACCAGCCTGGCCAACATGGTGAAACCCCATCTCTACAAAAAATACAAAAATTAGCTGGGTGTGGTGGCATGTGTTTGTAGTCCCAGCTACTCGGGAGGCTGAGGCAGGAGAATCGCTTGAACCCGGGAGATGGAAGTTGCAGTGAGCCGAGATCGCAGCACTGTACTCCAGCCTGGGTAACAGAGCAAGACTTTGTCTCAAAAAAGAAAGAAAGCAAAAGACAAGTTGATTCCAACTGGCACGGTTATTAGATTTGCAGGTGACTTGCTGCTGTTTTCATTTTGGATGTTGCCTGCCTTGGTATCCTTTATTGTTGTGTACTCTTTCTAAGGGTGTATCAGTTTCCTTGGATATCTTTATGGGCTTGGCTGCATAAAAATTTGGTTGAGCTGGGAGCTGTGGCTTATGCCTGTAATCTCAACACTTTGGGAGGCCGAGACAGGCAGATCACCTGAGGTCAGGAGTTTGAGACCATCCCGACCAACATGGAGAAACCCTGTCTCTACTAAAAATACAAAAAAAAAATTAGCCGGGCATGGTGGTGCATGGCTGTAATCCCAGTTACTTGGGAGGCTGAGGCAGGAGAATTGCTTAAACCTGGGAGGTGGAGGTTGCATTGAGCCCATATCAAACCATTGCACTCCAGCCTGGGCAAAAAGAGGAAAACTCTGTCTCAAGAAAAAATTTTTTTTTGGTTGAATATGACAGAATATGGCAATGCATTTTAAGAGCCTAGTTTTTGTTAATGTTTAAAGTTGGGGGATAAGTTGATGGCTGCTTGCAGAAGGGTCATAACACACTTGTTCTACCTCTAGAACTTCCCAGGCCGCACTAACAAGGAAAGAAGAGGAAAGGGGGAGTATATAAACATCATCCTCGTACTACAAAGCTTTTCATCGGTTGTTCCTGAAAACCACTCTGCTATAGAATAACGAAGTCCCTGCTGGCCAGCTGCTGTTGGTGTGAAAGTGGAGAAGTTAGCTATAGTGGGTACTTTTCAGGAAGTTGGAGATAAAGTTTATGATGTCATTTGAAACTTTTTGGATGATGTGAGGAAAGAATGTCAAAACGGTTATACTCTGGAAGATATAACAAGGCTTTCTTTTAAAATATAAGAGTTTGCATGACACTTGATGAAGTTCTGGATGTGTGTTTAGAAGGAAGGGCCTTGAAAAACTCTTATTAAAATGTGAGCATGGGATGGGCAGGGTGGCTCACAACTGCAATCCCAGCACTTTGGGAAGTCAAGGCAGGAGGATCACTTGAGCCCTAGAGTTCAAGACCAGCCTGGGCAACATAGTGAGACCCTGTCTCTACAAAAAACTTTAAAATTAGCCAGGTGTGGTGGTGCGTGCTTGTAGTCCCAACTGTTGGGTGGGGGTGTTGGGGGTCGGGAAGACTAAGGTGGGAACAGTTGAGCCCAGGAGGTTGAGGCTGCAGTTGTGATCATACTACTGCACTAAATGAAGCCTGGGCAAGAGAGTGATACCCTATCTTTAAAAAAAAAAAAAAGATAAAAAAAATGAAAACTGAACACGGCAGTTAAAGAGATGGCAGTGAATGTCAGGTATGAAGAAGGGAGGATCATTAATAGTTCCTCCTAGCCGGGCGCGGTGGCTCAAGCCTGTAATCCCAGCACTTTGGGAGGCCGAGGCGGGCGGATCACAAGGTCAGGAGATCGAGACCACGGTGAAACCCCGTCTCTACTAAAAATACAAAAAATTAGCCGGGCGTGGTGGCGGGCGCCTGTAGTCCCAGCTACTCAGGAGGCTGAGGCAGGAGAATGGCGGGAACCCGGGAGGCGGAGCTTGCAGTGAGCCGAGATCGCGCCACTGCACTCCAGCCTGGGCAAGAGCCTGAGACTCCGTCTCAAAAAAAAAAAAAAAAAAAAAATAGTTCCTCCTTTAGGCCGGGCGCGGTGGCTCAAGCCTGTAATCCCAGCACTTTGGGAGGCCGAGACGGGCGGATCACGAGGTCAGGAGTTCGAGACCATCCTGGCTAACATGGTGAAACCCCGTCTCTACTAAAAAATACAAAAAACTAGCCGGGCGAGGTGGCGGGCGCCTGTAGTCCCAGCTACTCGGGAGGCTGAGGCAGGAGAATGGCGTAAAAACCCGGGAGGCGGAGCTTGCAATGAGCTGAGATCCGGCCACTGCACTCCAGCCTGGGCGACACAGCGAGACTCCGTCTCAAAAAAAAAAAAAAAAAGTTCCTCCTTCAAGGTAGGCATTTCTTTTTCTGTTTCTTCTTTCTCTCTTTTTTTTTTTTTTTTTTTTTTTTTTTGAAATAGGGCCTCGCTCTGTCACCCAGGCTGGAGTGAAATGCTATGATCTTGGCTCACTGCAACCTCTACCTCCCGGGTTCAAGCAGTTCTCATGCCTCGGCCTCCCGAGTAACTGGGATTACAGGCACATGCCACCATACCTGGCTAATTTTTGTACTTTTAGTAGAGATGGGGTTTCACCATGTTGCTCAGCGTGGTGTTGAACTCCTGACCTCAGGTAATCCACCCGCCTCACCCTCTCAAAGTGCTGGGATTACAGATGTGAGCCACTGCGCCCAACCTATTTGTTTCTTCTTTCTTCAGACAGGGTCTCACTCTGTCGCCCAGGCTGGTGTGCAGTGGCACAATCACAGCTCACTGAAGCCTCAAACTCTTGGGTTTAAGCAATTCTCCCACCTTAGCTCCCAAGTAGCTGGGACTGCAGGCACACACCACCACACCTGGCTAATTTTTTTCAGACATGGTCTCAGTTTGCTATCCAGGGTGGTCTCAAATTCCTGGGCATGGCCGGGCATGAGTGATTCTCACCTTTAATCCCAGCACTTTGGGAAGCCAAGGCAGGCAGATCACCTGAGGTAGGAGTTGGAGACTAGCCTAACCAACATGGTGAAACCCAGTCTCTACTAAAAATACAAAAATTAGCTGGGTGTGGTGACATGTGCCTGTAATCCCAGCTACTTAGGAGACTGAGGCAGAAGAATCACTTGAACCCAGAAAGTGGAGCCGAGATCGCACTCCAGCCTAGGTGACAGAGGGAGACTCTGTCTCAAAAAAAAAAAAAAATTCGTGGGCTCAAGCGATCTTCCTGACTCAGTCTCCCAAAGAGTTGGGATTGCAGTCATGAGCCACGGCACCTGGCTCAGGATAGGTGTTTTTCTTTTTGCTTTCCAATGGCAAAATTCTCTATCTTTAGAATAAGGGAGTCCATGAATGCTCACAGTGGAAGCATTCCCAGAACAGAGTGGAAGTAGGGAGATAATTTGAAGTGTAGGCACTGGAGAAAATGTTATTCAAAAAACTGTTGAGAAGAAATTGGAAGTCGATGAGGCAGAAAGATACAGGAAACCTATTCCAGGTGGCAAGAACCCCAGTGGCACACTCACCCATGTGATTCTCCATTAAGATAAATGAGAGTAGTTGCTAACAGACCACTCTCACCTCTTTTTGACCTCCAACCTCACCCTTTCTAGACTTCAACCTTGTATTTTTTAAGATAAGAAAATTTGGCCAAGCACGGTGGCTCACACCTGTAATCCCAGCTTTTGGGAGGCCGAGGTGGGCAGATCACGAGGTCAGGAGATCGAGACCATCCTGGCTAACACGGTGAAACCCCATCTCTACTAAAAATACAAAAAAAAAATTAGCTGGGCATGGTGGTGGGCACCTGTAGTCCCAGCTACTCCAGCTACTCAGGAGGCTGAGGCAGGAGAATGGCATGAACCCGGGAGGCGGAGCTTGCCATGAGCCGAGATCGTGCCACTGCACTCCAGCCTGGGCAACAGAGCAAGACTCCGTCTCAAAAAAAAAAAAAAAAAAAATTGAAATATATAGGACATTTGCAAGTATGCTAGAAATAATTTTTTTTCTTTCAATCATTTGAGAGTGTTGCTGACCTGATGCTCCATCATCCCTGAATACTTTAGTATTTCCTATAAACAAGGGGCATTTTCCAACTTTACAATACAACTGTCAAAATTAGGAAAGTAACATTGACACATTACTTCCATATAATTATCAGATCCTCTTCAAATGTTGCTTATTATTGTACCAGTTATATGCTTTATAGCAAAAAGGATCCAGGTCAGAATCACACATTGCATTTATTTTTCATGTTGTCTTAGTCTCCTCCAGTCTGGAACAGTTTCTTCAGGCCTTCTTTGATGTTCATAACCTTGATGCTATTAAGTTATTTTGTAGAAAGTCCCTCAGTTTGGACTTGTCTGGTGGTTCCTCGTGTTTAATTTAGGTAACACATCTTCAGCAGGAATATCACAGGAGTGATGCTGTGTTGTTCATTGCATGATTTCAAAAGGTACAGAATTTTGATTTGTATCAGTACTGATAATGTTTGATCACTTGATTAAGGTGGTGTCTGCTAGGCTTTTCCAAAGTAAAGTTACTCATTTTCCCTTTGTAATTATTATTTTTAGGAGACAGGGCTTAGAAACTATACAACTATTCCATTCCTTTTCAGTCTTTCAATGTATTAGTTTGTTTACATTAGTATGAACTAATGACTTCCTGTTTTATTCAATGAAATATAATCTTTTGTTTATTTTGATGCTCAGGTTATTCCAGATTTGGCCACTAAATCAAGAAAAATAATTTTTTTTTTTTTTTGAGACGGAGTCTTTGCTCTGTCACCCAGGCTGGAGTGCAGTGGGGCGATCTCGGCTCACTACAAGCTCCGCCTCCTGGATTCACGCCATTCTCCTGCCTCAGCCTCCCGAGTAGCTGGGACTACAGGCGCCCGCTACCACGCCTGACTAATTTTTTTGTATTTTTAGTAGAGATGGGGTTTCACCGTGTTCGCCAGGATGGTCTCGATCTCCTGACCTTGTGATCCGCCCGTCTCGGCCTCCCAAAGTGCTGGGATTACAGGCTTGAGCCACGGCGCCCGGCCTAAGAAAAATAATTATATAAATATATGTTTAGTCATAAAGATGCCCAAATAATCTGCCATTCTTTTATTTCAAAAGATTGACAGATACTCCCCAAACTAACACCTTCAGGCAATGGTAGAAAAGAAAAATTCACAACTGTTGTATTCCTGGTAACATGTCTGCTTTACTCAGTGTACCCACTCACTGTCTTCTCTAATTTCTACTGTGTAAACCTCTCAGGGGTTTCCCTCACCAACTGAGCATCTTGTGACTTCTTTGTCCTTTGATATTTCACTATTATTCTTTGAGCACTTCCTTTCCTGCACAATAAGATATATTAGACTCATCTAGTACTTTCTCTGCCTCAGTCAGTTCTCCAAGGAGCCTTGGTTCCTTTCGATGGAAAATGCAGTATTTAGAGACCAAGAGTAGGCCCTACTGGGGCTCATTGAAATTGGATGGGAGTGATCACTGCATCCAGTACTCTTCTCATTCTGTTTGGGTAGCTTCCATTTCTAATTCAGTTGAAGTGACTTAATAGAACTGGGTAAAAGTTGGTGAGTAACTGAGTTGGTAAGGGAGGTCCCAAAGAGAGAAGAAATTAAAGAGGACAGTGGGCCAGACATGGTGGCTCACGCCTATAACCCCAGGAATTTGGGGGGCCAAGGCAGGTGGATCACGAATTCAGGAGTTCAAGACAAGCCTGGCTAAGATGGTGAAACCCCATCTCTACTAAGAATACAAAAAATTAGCCGGGCGTGGTGGTGGGCGCTTGTAATCCCAGCTACTCGCGAGGCTGAGACAAATTGCTTGAACCCGGGAGGCAGAGGTTGCAGTGAGCTGAGATCCTGGCACTGCACACTCTAACCTGGGGGACAGAGCGAGTCTCCATCTCAAAAAAAAAAAAAAAAAAAAAAAGGGACACAGAATGAAGATGTGTACGAGTAATAGAAGAATTTTCAACTTTTGTTTTCTACCACTATCCATAAAATTACTTCTCGGGGTGTGGTAGCTGTTTCTTTTTTTTTTTTTTTTTTTTTTTTTTTTTTTTTTTGAGGTATCTTTGAGATAAAGGAAAGGCCAGGCGCTATGGCTTACATCTGTAAGCCCAGCACTTTGGGAGGCCGAGCAGGCAGATCACCTGAGGTCAGAAGTTCAAGACCAGCCTGGCCAACATGGTGAAAACCCATCTCTACTAAACTAAAAATACAAAAATTAGGCGGGCGTGCTGGCGGACATCTGTAATCCCAGCTACTCCGGAGGCTGAGGCAGGAGAATCGTTTGAACCTGGGAGGCGGAGGTTGCAGTAAGCCAATATTGCGTCATTGCACTCCAGCGTGGATGACAGAGTGAGACTCCGACTCAAAAAACAAAAGTAAATTAATTTTAAAAGGGAGGGCAAGTTACAGTATTTGGGCATCTTTAGGGTTACGTGTGTATTTATAGGATTTTTCCCTCGATTAACTCAATGCTAAAATAATGTTGACTTAAATGAACTTGTTTGGTGGGACTTAATATGTAGTATAAGATGCATATTTAACAGGTTAGAAGCAGTCACACACTTTGATAAATAACAATACTGAGGCCAGACGCAGTGGCTCATGCCTGTAATCCCAGCACTTTGGGAGGCCGAGGCAGGCGGATTGCTTGAGCTCATGAGTTCCAGACCAGCCTGGGCAACATGGCAAAAACCTATCTCTATAAAAAACAAAAAAATTAGCCATGTGCAATGGTGTGCTCCTATAATCCCGGCTACTCGGGAAGCTGAGGCAAGAAGATCCCTTAAGCCTAGAAGTTCGAAGTTGCAGTGAGCTATGATTGCACCACCATACTCCAGCCTGGATGACAGAGTGAGACCCTGTCTCAAAAACAAACAAACAGAAAAGCAATTCTGAATCACTGTTGAATTTCTCAGGGCCACAGAAGGGAGCCAAATAATTCTGCTGATCATTGAGTGAGTTGTGGTACTTTGAACACTTTAGAGGTTTAAAGAACTGCTTTAGGCCAGGTGTGGTGGCTCACGGCTGTAATCCCAGCAATTTGGGAGGCCGAGGCGGGCAGATTACCTAAGGTTGGGAGTTTGAGACCAGCCTGACCAACATGGAGAAACCCCATCTCTACTAAAAATTCAAAATTAGCTGGGTGTGGTGGCACATGCCTGTAATCCTAGCCACTTGGGAGGCTGAGGCAGGAGAATCAATTGAACCCAGGAGGCGGAGGTTGCGGTGAGCCAAGAGCATACCATTGCACTCCAGCCTGGGCAACAAGAGCGAAACTCCATCTCAAAAAATAGACTACTTTATTAGTTTTTTGTTTTGCAGGCAATTCCTGAAATGAGGAAGCTTCCTAAAGTGAATTTCAGAATCTTTTTTTTATCTGTGTGTTTAGCTATGAAAGTATTATTCTAACAGGGACTGTATATCTGTTTTTCCTTCCTGCAGATTGACCCAGCATTCCAAATTTCATTAGCTAGTTATGGTCGGCCAGGTGTGGAAGGAGGTGCTCCACCTCTTCCTTTAAGCTTTCAATTCTTGGGCCCCTTTAAGGCTTAGCAGCCTCTTCAGCTTTCAGAGACCCTTTAGCTTCAGAAACCTGCTAATTTCTTGGATATGTGGAGTGTGAACCATAAATCTTCAAGTTATAGTGAGTCTCAGTAACAAGCATTGTAAGTGCTTTGATTTTCACTAAGGCTATATAGAAGCCTTTGCCAAAGGTTATTACATATCAGGATTTCTCATGGTCCATACTCAGGCTGGGGGAGGAGAAGGAAAGGCCTAAAGGGAATGGAATGCATTAATGTATCAAACTTGTCTTTCCGTATTACCTTAAAATCTGCCTTGGCAAGATTGGCAAACTAGCCCTAGATAGCAGAAGAACAGAAGATACAGTGGGGGACGGGCATGCTGGCTCACGCCTGTAATCCCAGCACTTTGGGAGGCCGAGGCGGGCAGATCACGAGGTCAGGAGATTGAGACCATCCTGGCCAACATGGTGAAACCCCATCTCTACTAAAAATACAAAAAAATTAGCTGGGCATAGTGGCGGGTGCCTGTAGTCCTAGCTACTTGGGGGGCTGAGGCAGGAGAATGGCGTGAACCTGGGAGGCGGAGCTTGCAGTGAGCTGAGATTGCGCCACTGCACTCCAGGCCGAGCGACAGAGCAAGACTCTGTCCCCCCCCCAAAAAAAGAAGAAGAAGATGATACAGTGAAGAGCAATGTGTTAGCTATAAGTAAAACTTCATTCTCCCTGCCCCGAATTTACTATCCTTTCTAAAGCTCTTCACTAGAAATGTACAGCAAGGCTTTGTGCACAGAGAAGTAGTTCTAAGAAGTTGTAAGGCCAAATGGATACATAGTGGATACATGGCCAAGGACACATGTGAAATTCTTTTCCCCAGAAAATTCAAAATAATATAGGGAGCAGGGAGATGCTTCCTGCTAGAGACCTGGGCGGGCTCTATGATGCCCAGCTTCCAAAGGATGTCACAGCACAAGTGTCCAAATGGAAACTGACTTAGGAAAGGTATGAGTTGAGAGTAGGTTCAAAGTCGGGGTTTACTTCTCACATTCAGGGAGAGAATGAGGATACAAGGGGAAGGGTTTTCTGTGCTAGGATTGCTTGAGAATGAGAAGTAACTATTCCATCATTACTTGTATTGTTCTTTGATACAGTTTACTCTGTGTGAATGATACAGCTCTCCCCTGGGGGAATAAAAGTCTGACCACTTCAACCTTTTCTTTGCCTCTATATAGTCATTTTCCCTGTGGATTCTTAACTTGGTTATAGTTGCTGTCTTATCCTTCACTTTGAAAGGATTTTCACTATGAATTGATTCCGAAGTGTTAGGCTGGCCAAAGCATAAAAATGAGTTAGATTGCAAAGTATTGGCCTGGGAGAGGTGATTCCTCCAACTCATCAGGAAGTCAGTAATTACATGCACACTTAAAACAAAACAAAACAAAAACCTGTGGCCAGGCATGGTGGCTCACGCCTATAATCCCCAGCACTTTGGGAGGCCAAGGTGGACAGATCATGAGGTGAGGAGATCGAGACCGTCCTGGCCAACAAGGTGAAACCCCATCTCTAGTAAAAATATAAAAATTAGCTGGGCGTGGTGCCTCTCGCCTGTAATCCCAGCACTTTGGGAGGCCAAGGCAGGCGGACTCACAAGGTCAGGAGATGGAGACCATCCTGGCTAACATGGTGAAACCCCATCTCTACTAAAAATAAAAAAAAAATTAATAGGGCATGGTGGCACACGCCTGTAGTCCCAGCTACTCGGGAGGCTAAGGCAGGAGAATCGCTTGAACCTGGGAGACTGAGGTTGCAGTAAGCCAAGATCACGTCATTGTACTCCAGCCTGGGCTACAAGAGCGAAACTTCGTCTCAAAAATAATAATAATAATAAAACCACAGCTTAGAATTGTATGTTTTTTTGTATATAATAGTGTAATAAGAGGGATATAATATGTGCTTGTTAAATATTGACTGGAGAGGCAGCTATGGAACCGTTCAATGTTTTTCAGACATTTTATGCCCACAATAGAGATTGCATCTCAATAAACATACACATATAATATAGATAACAGTCATGAAACAATAAGTATGCTTACTATTATTTTGTGGCATTTTAAATTCAACACTTTTAAAAGGCTGGTCACAGTGTGCAGATTGGAAAATATTTAATGGAATGATCACATGTCTAGGAACTAAGAGATTCAATACCAGATCCACTGACCCAGCTTTATATCACAAAACAAGTTATTTAATCTTTCTGAGCCTAGGTTTCCATACTGTAGAAAGAAAATAATACTTGTTCTATCTAGAATAAGATTGTTTTAAATTTCAAATTAAGGCCGGGCACAGTGGCTCATACCTGTAATCCCAGCACTTTGGGAGACCGAAGTGGGACGATCATTTGAGTCCAGGAGTTTGAGACCAGCCTGGGAAACATGGTGAGACACCATCTCTACATAAAGGAAAAAAAAATTAGCTGGGCATGGTGGCTCACGCCTGTAGTCCCACCTACTTGGAAGGCTGAGGTGGGAGGATCACTTGAGCTCAGGAGGTTGAGGCTTCAGAGAGCCATAATTCATGCCATTGGATATTGAAGCCTGGGTGACAAAGCAGAACCCTGTCTCAAAAAAAAACTTGTTTGTTTTTTGAGACAGAGTCTCGCACTGTCGCCCAAGCTAGAGTGCAGTGGTGCAATTTCAGCTCACTGCAACCTCCATCTCCTGGGTTCAAGTGATCCTCCTGCCTCAGCCTCCCAAGTAGCTTTGATTACAGGTGCCTGCCACCACGCCCAGCTAATTTTTTGTACTTTTAGTAGAGACAGAGTTTCACCATGTTGGCCAGGCTGATCTCGAACTCCTAACCTCGTGATTCGCCCACCCGGGCCTCCCAAAGTGCTGGAATTACAGGCTTGAGTCACTGTGCCTGCCAAAAATTTGTTTAAATCAAATAACGTATGTAAATGTGTTTCAAAGTATAAAGAGGCCGAGCACAGTGGCTCATGCCTGTAATCCCAGAACTTTGGGAGGCTGAAGTGGGCGGATCACTTGAGGTCAGGAGTTCAAGACCAGCCTGGCCAAAATGGTGAAACCCCATCGCTACTAAAAATACAAAAATTGCCCAGGCGTGGTGGTGCACAACTGTAGTCCCAGCTACTCGGGAAGCTGAGGCTCAAAAATTGCTTGAATCCAGGAGGCGGAGGTCCCACTGCACTCCAGCTAGGTGACAGAGCAAGACTCAGTCTCCAAAAAAAAAAAAGTATGAAGAAGTGTAAAGCAGTGGTTTGGTTCTGTTGTGACTTCTGTTTCATGGGAAAGTAATAATTCTTAATTGCCTTTTTTTTTTTTTTTTTAAAGAGAGGAGATCTTACTCTGTTGCCCCGGCTGGAGTACAGTGGATATTCACAGGTACAATTATGGCACACTGCAAGCTCAGGCTCCTGAGCTCCAGCAATTCTGTCATCTCAGCCTCCTAAGTAGCTGGGACTACATGTTTATGCCACCACACTTGGCTAATTTTTTAAAAGTTTTTAAAGAGTTGGAATTTTACTATGTTGCCCCGGCTAGTCTTGAATTCCCGGCTTCAAGGAGTCCTCCTACCTCAGCCTCCTGAGTAGCTGGGATTACAGACGTGAGCCACTGTGCCCCACGAGAGCCGACATGTAAATAATGTTTACTGTGTGTCAGGCACCTAAGCTCTGGAATATGTTAAACCCAAATTTAATCTTCAAAACAATCTTGGCCAGGTGCAGTGGCTCACGCCTGTAATCCCAGCACTTTGGGAGCTGAGGCAGGTGGATCACCTGAGGTCAGGAGTTCGAGACCAGCCTGGCCAACATGGTGAAACCCCATCTCTACTAAAAATACAAAAAATTAGCCGAGCATGGTGGCAGGAGCCTGTAACCCCAGCTACTTGGGAACTTGAGGCAGGAGAATCGCTTGAACCCAGGAGGAAGAGGTTGCAGTGAGCTGAGATTGTGCCACTACACTCCAGCCAGGGTAAGATAACGAGACTCTGCCTCAAAAAAGGCTGGGCATGGTGGCTCATGCCTATAATCCTAGCAGTTTGGGAGGCCAAGGCAGGTGGATCATTTGAGGCCAGGAGTTCAAGACCAGCCTGGCCAACATGGTGAAACCCTGTCTCTACTAAAAATACAAAAAATTAGCTGGATGCACTGGCACATACCTGCAATCCCAGCTACTCGGGAGGCTGAGGCAGGAGAATCACTTGAACCCGGGAAGCAGAGGTTGCGGTGAGCCGAGATCTCACCACTGTACTCCAGCGTGGGCAACAGAGCGAGACTTCATCTCAAAAAAAAAAAAAAAAATCTCGTGAAGGTAGGGTACATTTTATAAATGGTGGTAAACGATGTTCCCAAGGTCACACAGCTGGTAAATGCAAAGAGCTGGGATTCAAATTTAGGCAGTGTGCTTCTAGTTTTCTCTCACCTATAGTGCCTTTTCGTTAATCCCAGGTTTCTTGAGGTGATCTGAGCTTCAGTTGACATCTACCTGTGGATATTCCCCTTTTGAAGACTTTTCTAAGAATGACTTGTCCTTGCCACTGCATCTTTTTCCTGGGTTACTTCCTGGCTCTGTCAGTTTTATGTTTCTGTAATCCAAATTAGGAAGAGCTAATTTGTATGTTATCCTAAACTAGACAGTCTAGGAATGAGTTTGTTTTTTAAGTGACAGGGTTTTGTTAGTTGCACAGGGTAGACACAAACTCCTGGGCTCAAGTGATCTTCCCACTGCAGCTTCCCAAGTAGCTGGGATTACAGGTATATGTCAGTGTGCCCAGAAAGAATGAGAATTTATCCCCACAAAATGCTGTAATGCATTTGATGATCAAATACAAGTGACTTCACAAAAGTGTGCATATAATTTTAAGAAATTCTTGTTATACCATATTTACATATTATATATACTTAATACCCAGCATTTATATTATAAGCATTTTTTGTTTAGATATTCTTTAACAATATTAACATATTATTAGATGAATGCTAATGTTATTAGATGAATACCTCATAATTTATGTAACCATTTTCCTGCTTTTGGAATTATTTAGATTAGATTTAAAGAGACAGGGTTTTGTTGCACAGGGTGGACACAAACTCCTGGGCTCAAGTGATCTTCCCACTGCAGCCATAATCCATTTAGATTATTTCCAGTTTTTAAATCATTATGAACAGCACTGCAATGAAGAGAATTTCCTGTAAATCTTTTTTCACATCTTTGATTATTTCCCTAAATTAAGATTTTATTTATTTTTTTGAGACAGGGTCTCCCTCTGTTACCCAGACTGGAGTGCAGTGGTGCATTCATAACTCACTGCAACCTCAAGCTTCTGAGCCTAAGTGATCCTCCTGCCTTAGCCTCCCAGGCAGCTGGGATCACAGGCATGTGCCAACACACCCAGCTAATTTTTTATTTTTTGTAGAGATGGGGTCTCTGTGTTGTCCCGGCTGGTCTCAAATTGCTGGTCTCAAGTGATCCTCCCATCTCAGGCTCCCAAGTACTGGAATTACAAGTGTGAGCCAGCATGCCTGGCCCCTCGATACTTTGATCTTATGGGACCGCCATTGTATGTGCAGTCTAGTGTTGACTGAAATGGGGCATGCCTGTATACAAAACATTGTTATTAACTATAGTCACCATGTTGTACAATAGATCTCTTGAACTTGTTTCTCTTGCTTAGCAAAAATTTTGTTTCCTTCTTCCTGGTCACCCCTCTCCAGTCCATTATCTCTCTGATTCTGAGTTTGACTTTTTTAGATTCCACATATTAGTGAAATTATGCAGTATTTGTCTTTCTGTGTCAGACTTATTTCACTTAACATAATGTCCTCCATGTTCATTCATGTTACTTAAAATGGCAGGATTTCTTTCTAAGGCTGAATAGTCTTTCATTGTGTTTATATACATTTTCTTTCATCTGTTCATCCATTGATAGACACTTAGGTTGATTCCATATCTTGGCTGTTGTGAATAATGCTGCAGTGAACGTGGGAGTGCAGGTATCTTTTCAACATGCTGATTTCATTTCCTTGTATATATGCCCAGTAGTGGGATTGCTGGATCATATGGTAGTTCTGTTTCCAGTTTTATGAGAAACCTCCATACTGTTTTCCCTAATAGCTGTGCTAATTTACATTCTCACCAACAGTGTACAAAGGTTCCTTTTTTCCACATCCTCTCCAACAGTTTTTTTAATATATCTTTTTAATAGCCATTCTGACAGGTGTGAGTTGATATGGGGTATTTTTGTTTGTTTTTGGTTTTTCGTTTTTTGAGACAAGGTCTCACTCCCATCACCCAGGCTGGAGTACAGTGGCACGATCATGGCTCACTGCAGCGTCAACTTCCTGGACTCAGGTGATGCTCCCACCTCAGTTGCCCAAGTAGCTGGGACTACAGGTATGAGCCACCATGCCCAGCTAATTTCATTGTGGTTTTAACTTGCATTTCTCTGACAGTTACCAGTGTTGAGCATTTTTTCATGTACCTATTGGCCATTTATATGTCTTTGGAGCAGTGTCTTTTGAGTTCTACTCCCATTCTCCCATTTCTTTTTTTTTTTTTTTTGGAGACGGAGTCTCGCTCTGTCGCCCAGGCTGGAGTGCAGTGGCCGGATCTCAGCTCACTGCAAGCTCCGCCTCCCAGGTTTACGCCATTCTCCTGCCTCAGCCTCCCGAGTAGCTGGGACTACAGGTGCCCGCCACCTCGCCCAGCTAGTTTTTTTGTACTTTTTAGTAGAGACGGGGTTTCACCGTGTTCGCCAGGATGGTCTCGATCTCCTAACCTTGTGATCCGCCCGTCTCGGCCTCCCAAAGTGCTGGGATTACAGGCTTGAGCCACCGCGCCCAGCCTATTCCCATTTCTTAATTGGGTGGTTTTGTTGCTGTTGAGTCATTTGAGTTCTTTATGTATTTTGGATATTAACCCCTTATTGGATATATGGTTTGCAGATATTTTCTCTCTCCCTGTAGATTGTCTCCTAACTCTGTTTTTGTTTCTGTGGGTTTTTTTGAGACGGAATTTCACTCGTCATCCAGGTTGGAGTCCAATGGTGCGATCTCGGCTCACTGCAACCTCCACCTCCCATGTTCAAGCGATTCTCCTGCCGCAGCCTCCTGAGTAGTTGGTATTACAGGCACGTGCCACCATGACCACCTAATTTGTGTATTTTTAGTAAAGATGGGGTTTCTCTATGTTAGCCACGCTGGTCTCGAACTACTGACCTCAGGTGATCCGCCCACATCAGTCTCCCAAAGTGCTAGGATTACTGTCATGAGCCACTGCACCCATCCTCTTCAATATTTTATACTTATTAGTGTATGAGTCTTTCACCTCTTTAAATAAATTTATTCCCAAGCCTTTTTTTTTTTTTGGTAGCTATTGTAAATGAGATTGTTTTATTTATTTATTTATTATTTTTTTTTTGAGATGGAGTCTTGCTCATCGCCCAGGCTGGAGTGCAGTGGCGCGATCTCGGCTCACTGCAAGCTCTGCCTCCCGGGTTCACGCCATTCTCCTGTCTCAGCCTCCCGAGTAGATGAGACTACAGGTGCCCGCCACCACGCCCAGCTAATTTTCTGTATTTTTAGCAGAGACGGGGTTTCACTGTGTTAGGCAGGATGGTCTCGATCTCCTGACCTCGTGATCCGCCCACCTCAGCTTCCCAAAGTGCTGGGATTACAGGCGTGAGCCACCGCGCCCAGCCTGTTTTCTTTATTTCTTTTTTGGATAGTTTGTTCTTAGTATATAGAAACACTGCTGATTTTTATACATTGATTTCCTATGCTACTACTTAACTGAATTTGTTCATTAGTTCTAATAGTTTTTTGGAGTCTTTAGGGTTTTCTGTATGTAAGATCATGTCATCTGCAGACAGATAAAATTTTACTTCCTTTCTGATTTGGATGTCTTTTTATTTATTTTTCTTGCCTAATTGCTCTTTCTGGGACTTATAGTACTATGTTGAATAAAAGTGGCTTGAGTGGGCCGAGGCGGGTAGATCATGAGGTCAGGAGATGGAGACCTTCCTGGCCAGCATGGTGAAACCCTGTCTCTACTAAAAATACAAAAATTAGCTGGGCATGGTGGTGTGCACCTGTAGTCCCAGCTACTCAGGAGGCTGACGAAGGAGAATCGCTTGAACCCCGGGAGGCAGAGGTTGCAGTGAGCTGAGACTGCATCACTGCACTCCAGCCTGGGCGACAGAGCGAGACTTTAAAAAAAAGTGGCTAGAGTGGTCCTTGTCTTTTTCCTGATCTTAGAGGAAAAGCATTCAACTGTCCACAATTGAGTATGATGTTAACTGAAGACTTGTTGTATATGGCCTTTATGTATTGAGGTACATTCCTTTTATACCTAATTTGTTGAGTTTTTCTCATGAAAGTATGTTGGCCGGGCGCGGTGGCTCAAGCCTGTAATCCCAGCACTTTGGGAGGCGGAGACAGGCGGATCACGAGGTCAGGAGATCAAGACCATCCTGGCTAACACGGTGAAACCCCGTCTCTACTAAAAAATACAAAAAACTAGCCGGGCGCGGTGGCGGGCGCCTGTAGTCCCAACTACTCGGGAGGCTGAGTCAGGAGAATGGCATGAACCCGGGAGGCGGAGCTTGCAGTGAGCTGAGATCCGGCCGCTGGACTCCAGCCTGGGCGACAGAGCGAGACTCCGTCTCAAAGAAAAAAAAAAAGAAAGTATGTTGAATTTTGTCAGATGCTTTTTGCATCTATTGCGATGATCATATGGTTTTTGTCCTTCACTCTGCTTGTGTGGTTTATCACATTTACAGATTTGTGTATGTTGAACCACCCTTGTAGTTCTGGGATAAATCTCACTTGATCATGGTGAATGATCCTTTTAATGGGCTGTTGAATTTGGTTTCTTAGTATTTTGTTGAGGATTTTCAGGGATATTGACCTGTAATTTTCTTGTAGTGTCCTTGTCTCGCTTTGGTATCAGGGTAATGCTGACATCATAAAATCAATTTGGAAATGTATCTGGAAGTATTTCATCCTCTCTGATTTTTGGGAAGAGTTTGAGAAGGATTGGTACTGGTTTTACCTTAAGTGTTTAGCAGAATTATTCTGGTCTCTTGATGTTTTCATAGCCTTGCTGAGCATAGACCCAGGTACTTATGAGCAAAATTCTACTCAGTCTGACAACTCTGCTTACAATTATGAATGTGACTAATGCAGTGGTCACTCTACCTTTCTAAGGTAGTTCAGCTCAAGTTACAGTGATCCAGTCCCGATAGAGCTTTGAAACCTCAAGTCTATTACATAACGTAATGAAAAATCGGCTTGGTGAGGTGGTTCACAGTACTTTGGGAGGCTGAGGCAGGTGGGTCACTTGAGTTTAGTGTTTAAGATCAGGCTGGGCAACATGGCAAAACCCCACTTCTACCGAAAAAAAAAAAAAATACAAAAAATTAGCTAGGCATGATGGCATGCGCCTGTAGTCCCAGCTACTCAGGAGGCTGAGGTGCAAGGATTGCCTGAGCCCAAGAGGTGGAGGTTGCAGTGAACCAAGATCACACCACCAAATTCCAGTTTGGGTGACAGAAGGAGGCCCTGTCTTAAAAAAAAAAAAAAAAAAAGCGGGGGTTGGGGGAACACTCATTTTTACTTGATAGGAATTAAAACATTAAAACACAGAAGCCTGCAGCCATAAAAAGGAATGAATTCATGTCCTTTGCAGGGACATGAACGAAGCTGGAAACCATCATTCTCAGCAAACTAACACAGGAACAGAAAACCAAACACCACATGTTCTCACTCCTAAGTGGGAATTGAACAATGAGAACACATGGACCTAGGGGAACATCTATACCGGGGCCCTGTTGGGGGTAAGGGGTAAGGCAAGGGAGAGCATTCGGACAAATACCTAATACATTTGGGGCTTAAAACCTAGATGACAGGTTGATAGATGCAGCAAACCACCATGGCACATGTATACCTATGTAACAAACCTGCGCATTCTGCACATGTATCCCAGAACTTAAAATTTTTAACAAAAACACAGAGGCCAAATAATACTTTTCAATACAGTGCAGAAGTAATGCCCAGGCTTAAAAAAAAAAAAAAAAAAAGTCCAGGCCGGGTGCGGTTTCTCAAGCCTGTAATCCCAGCACTTTGGGAGGCCGAGACGGGTGGATCACGAGGTCAGGAGGTTGAGACCATCCTGGCTAACACGGTGAAACCCCGTCTCTACTAAAAAATATGAAAAACTAGCCAGGCGACGTGGCGGGCGCCTGTAGTCCCAGCTACTCGGGAGGCTGAGGCAGGAGAATGGCGTAAACCCAGGAGGCAGAGCTTGCAGTGAGCTGAGATCTGGCCACTGCACTCCAGCCTGGGCGACAGAGCGAGACTCCGTCTCAAAAAAAAAAAAAAAAAAAAAAAGTCCAGCCTGGGCAACATGATGAAACCCTGTTACTACTAAAAATACAAAAAATTAGCCAGGCATGGTAGCTCATGCCTGCATTCCCAGCTACTCGGGAGGCTGAAGTCGGAAGGTCACCTGAACCCAGGAAGTCAGAGCTACAGTGAGCCAAGATTGTGTCACCACACTCCAGCCTGGGCCACCTAAGTGAGACCCTGTCTCAAAAAAACTAAAAAAAAAAAAAAAAAAAAAAGTGGGGATGGGAGATTAACAACAGAAAAAAAAGCACCAGGCATTTTTATCTCCTCTTTCACTCCCCTAGTAACGTTACCTATACACACACACATATACACACAGTTGTTAACACTTGTATTATGCATGTACCACAAATTTCCGGAGCCTGAAATTAAAGTATGTGCTATCCTTCAGGAATGTGAGCCAGTAAAAGTTATTAAACATTTATTGTATGAATAATCTTGCTCCTGACTCTGTAACATGGAAGGATGATTAGGAGACAGGCTATGGTCTTAGGAAGGTCACACTCAAATTGAAAAGTTAGAATATCCAGGGAGAATACTTCCCTGGTACCTGAATTCAAGAGAAAACTCTGGATCAGAGATGAGTTAAGTAATAATAAGTAGATCCTGGAAAGAGCGTCCTTGCCAAAGAGAGCAGTGGTATAGATAGTACCTTTGGGGGAATTAGGGTGTGGACAGGAAACAGGATAGGAAGAGGACCTGTTGTGACAGGTCCTAAGGGTGTGTTTAGAAGTAGGTTTCCAAATGCCTTGAGCCACATGTGTTCAGCAGCATGAAGACGGTTTGTAGCAGATACATTTCTAGATTTTCAACAGAGTAAGTCCTAGAGTAAATAGCCATCTCTCTTCCTTGCTCTTTCCTCTAGCCTAGAGTTGTGGGGTCACAATTGCAAGTGACTTTACCGTCCCCTATTGAGTTAACAATAGAGAAGAAAAAGGCCTTTGAGCAATGGCTAAACATTATTCAGGTTAGGCAGATAGCGAAATGTACTAGTTGGGGGATTCTTAGTTATTTGGGCTAACAAAATTACCTGTTGAATGGATTGTTTCGTAACAGACCATAAAAATGACTGATTTGGGCCGGGCGCGGTGGCTCACGCCTGTAATCCCAGCACTTTGGGAGGCCGAGGCGGGCGGATCACAAGGTCAGGAGATCGAGACCACGGTGAAACCCCGTCTCTACTAAAAAAATACAAAAAATTAGCCGGGCGCGGTTGTGGGCGCCTGTAGTCCCAGCTACTCGGGAGGCTGAGGCAGGAGAATGGCGTGAACCCGGGAGGCGGAGCTTGCAGTGAGCCGAGATTGCGCCACTGCACTCCAGCCTGGGCGACAGAGCGAGACTCCGTCTCAAAAAAAAAAAAAAAATGACTGATTTTGCAGAGTCTGATTTGATAAACTTGTAATTTTTGAGGTCTTTGGTGCCACTTATTTTTCCCAGAGCAGCATTTTGGTGTCTCCCTTAGGTTTAAACTACATTTCTTGGAACCCAGGAGTAATGGAATAGGGAGCAGTATAGGATAAAACTTTCCCCTTGATTATCAAAAAGAGTCTTTTGGCTGGCACGGTGGCTCATACCTGTAATCTCAGCACTTTGGGAGGCCACTTGAGGCTGGAAAATTGCTTCAGCAGGAGTTCAACAGCAGCCTGGGCAACAAAGTGAGACCCCATCTCTACAAAAATTTTTTAAAAATTAACAAGATAGGCCGGGCGTGGTGGCTCATGCCTGTAATCCCAGCACTTTGGGAGGCCGAGGCAGGTGGATCACGAGGCCAGGAGATCGAGACCATCCTGACTAACATGGTGAAACCCCGTCTCTACTAAAACATGCAAAAAAAATTAGCCGGGCGTGGTGGCAGGCGCCTGTAGTCCCAGCTTCTCAGGAGGCTGAGGCGGGAGAATGGTGTGAACCCGGGAACGGAGCTTGCAGTGAGCTGAGATGGTGCCACTGCACTCCAGCCTGGGCGACAGAGTGAGACTCCGTCTCAAAAAAAAAAAAAAAAAAAATTAACAAGGTGTTGGCACACCCCTGGTCCCAGCTACACAGGAGGCTGAAGCAGGAGGATTGCTTGAGCCCGGGAGGTTGAGGCTACAGTGAACTGTGTTTGTGCCACTGCACTCCAGCCTGAGTGACAGAGTGAGACCCTGTGTCAAACAAAAAGGAGTAGTCTTTTTAGGTAAGCCTTTGGCTCATGGATGAGAAGAATCAGATATTGGCAATGACTTTTTTCTTTTTTTTGTTTTTTCAAGATGAAGTCTTGCTCTGTTACGCAGGCTGGAGTGCAGTGGCGTGATCTTAGCTCACTGCAAGCTCTGCTTCCGGGGTTCACACCATTCTCCCGCCTCAGCCTCCTGAGTAGCTGGGACTATAGGCGCCTGCCACAACGCCCAGCTAATTTTTGTTTTTGCATTTTTAGTAGAGATGGGGTTTCACCATGTTAGCCAGGATGGTCTCAATCTCCTGACCTCGTGATCCGCCTGCCTCGGCCTCCCAAAGTGCTGGGATTACAGGTGTGAGCCACTGTGCCTGGCCTTTTTTTTTTTTTTTTTTTTTTTTTTTGAGACAAAGTCTTGCTTTGTTGCCCAGGCTGGAGTGCAGTGGCATGGTCTCAGCTTACTGCAACCTCTGCCTCATGGGTTCAAGCAATTCTTGTGCCTAAACCTCCCAAGTAGCTGAGATTACAGGTGTGCACCATCATGCCTGGCTTTTTGTTTTGTTCATTTGTTTTTTTGGTTTTTTTGGAGATGGAGTCTCGCTCTGTCACCCAGGCTGGAGTGTAGTGGCTCCATCTCGGCTCACTGCAACCTCCACCTCCTGGGTTCAAGTGATTCTCCTGCCTCAGCCTCCTAAGAAGCTGGGACTATAGTCACGAGCCACCACGCCCGGCTAATTTTTGTATTTTTAGTAGAGCCAGGGCTTCACCATGTTGGCCAGGCTGGTCACAAACTCCTGACCTCAAGTGATCCATCTGCCTCGGCCTCCTGAAGTGCTGGGATTCCAGGCGTGAGCCACCACGCACGACCTCCAATTTTACTTTTTAATTCAAGTGTGTAAACTTCATTTTTGAGCCACAGCATGAATCAGAAGGTGGGTGGCTACCCTGGGTTTTTAGGGGCTAGGGGAGCAGTTGTTTTTTGTTTATTTGTTTTTGTTTTTTTTGAAGGCAGTGAAAAGGAAAGCAGAAGAGAACTAATGAAGTACTGAAAGACACTAGATTGTGGGTGGTGAGGCTATGCTGGGAAGTGAACTTTCTAGAAATCACTTTATCCTTCATCCCCCAAGGAAAAAATGACTTTGCCAGTACTTTATCTTCTCCTCCTCCTTTTCCCATCAGAAAACATGAAGCTGGGCGGTGTGGCTCACGCCTATAATCCCAGCACTTTGGGAGGCCAAGGCGGGTGGATCACTTGAGGTCGGGAGTTGGAGACCAGCCTGGCCAACATGGTGAAACCCTGGCTCTACTAAAAATACAAAAATTAGTCGGGCGTGGTGGCGCACATCTGTAATCCTAGCTACTCAGGAGGCTGAGGCAGGAGAATTGCTTGAACCCAGGAGGCGGAGGCTGCAGTGAGCTGCGATTGTGCCACTGTGCTCCAGCTGGGGCAACAGAACAAGACTCCGTCCCAAAAAAGAAAAAAAAAAAATATGGCTGAGGTTTTTTGTTTGTTTGTTTGTTTTATTTATTTTGAGATGGAGTCTCGCCTTGTGGCCTGGCTGGAGTTCAGTGGTGCCATCTCAGCTCACTAGAACCTCCACCTCCCAGGTTCAAGCAATTCTCCTGCCTCAGCCTCCTGAGTAGCTAGGATTACAGATGTACGCCACCACACCCGACTAATTTTTGTATTTTTAGTAGAGACGGGATTTTGCCGTGTCGACCAGGCTGGTCGCGAATTCCTGAAGCTGAGGTTTTCTTACTGGCACAAACCTACCCTGAAGGCAGAAGTGGTCCTTTTTCAGATGCTACCCAGGAAAGCAGAGTGTAACATCAGAACTCTAATAAAACCTCCAGTAGCTTCTGGTGGGGGGCAGGGAGCAGAGATGAAAGCACTTTTGAATTTTCCCAGTAGGGAAAAAGGTTTGTTCTTTAATTAGAGGTAGTCTGGGAAATGCTAGCACTTGTGCAGGTGCCCCAGGAGAGTTGGAAAAGCTTAGTTCTGTGCTCACTGTGATACTGTAGTCCCCCTGCCTTGGGTAGCCAACGTAGCATACCAGCTGGTGTTAGGAAAACTAGCTGAGAGCTCACAGAGAGGCTCTGCCAAAGTGATCGATCGTTCTCTGTAACGTCTGTAGCTCATTTGGCCTGCTCCAGGTTACTACTTGATTCTCTTCAGCAGTTAAGAGTTGAATTCTGAAACACTTTCAGAGAGTAGTGCTAGTGTTGATTTCTGGATCTAATTCTGGAAATACCAGCTGTAAAATTATATCGGAATTTGCATTTAAGAAAAAGTCAGACACCAATCAATTCTGTCCAGGAAAAAATTAAAAAAGAAAAGAAAAATAGAAAAAGCCAGATGGTAATCAAAAGGTATGGGTAGTTTGAAGATTTTAAATAAAAGGCCTTCACTCAGCTGCCAGGCCTCTGGAGGATTCCTTTATTCTGACATCTCTGCTTTCTAGAATATGTTGTGGGGATAGGTTGTTTCATTCCTGTTTCATCACAACCCTCATGACCTTGCCACAGTCTGAGCTCATTCTGTACCTTTTCTACCCTCTCAGGATCTGATTCTTGACATCGGTGAACTGGTCAAGGGGCTTGTGGACTTTCTTAGTACTGGAGGAAGTCTTCTGGACAGGATGACAAATGGATCCCAGAATTCTTTTTTTTTTTTTTTTTTTGAGACGGAGGCTCACTCTGTCACCCAGGCTAATTTTTGCTCCCTGCCCCCCACCAGAAGCTACTAGAGGTTTTATTAGAGTTCTGATGTCACACTCTCTGCTTTCCTGGGTGGCATCTGAAAAAGAACCACCTCTGCCTTCAGGGTAGGTTTGTGCCAGTAAGAAAACCTCAGCTTCAGGAATTCGCAACCAGCCTGGTCAACATGGCAAAACCCCATCTCTACTAAAAGCACAAAAATTAGCCAAGTGGAGTGGCGTGATCTCGGCTCACTGCAACCTCTGCCTTCTGTGCTCAGGTGATTCTCCTGCCTCAGTCTCTCGAGTAGCTGGGATTACAGGCACATGCCACCATGCGTGGCTAATTTTGTATTTTTGGTAGAGACAGGGTTTCGCCATGTTGGCCAGGCTGGTCTCAAACTTCTGACGTAATGTGATCCTGCCACCTTGGCCTCCCAAAGTACTTGGATTACAGGCATGAGCCACTGTGGCCGGATCCCAGAATTTTTTTTTTTTTTTTTTTTTTTTTTTTTTGAGACCGAGTTTTGCTCTTATTGCCCAGGCTGGAGTGCAATGGTGTGATATAAGCTCATGGCAACCTCCACCTCCCAGGTTCAAGCAATTCTCCTGTCTCAGCCTGTCAAGTAGCTGGGATTACAGGCACCCACCACCATGCCCAGCTAATTTTTTGTATTTTTTTAGTAGAGACAGGGTTTCACCATGTTGGCCAGACTGGTCCTGAACTCCTGACCTCAGGTAATCCACCCGCCTTGGCCTCCCAAAGTGCTGGGCCTGCCGAAGTGCTGGGCATGAGCCACCGTACCTGCCGTGCATCCCAGAATTCTTAAAGCAAGGGTCACAAATTATGGGCTGTAATCTTAGCAGTTGGTTTGATGCCAGTGAGAGCTCTAGAGTATTCTAGACTTGCTGGAAGTTTCTTCTTGGGACTGTAACCATGGAGGACTCCAAGCTCTGTTTCTTACTGGTTCACTCCCTCCTGCCCAAACTAAAAGTTGACTTTCTGGAGTCTTTACTGAATTCACCTCTTATCTTTACTTCTTTGTTTGCTATCAGTAAATTCATTAATGCCTCTTTGCCATAGTTTAGCTGTTTTTTCTTTTGTTTTGAGACAGAGTCTCGCTCTGTCACCCAGGCTGGAGTGCAATGGTGTGATCTCAGCTCACTGCAGCCTCCGCCTCCCCAGTTCAAGCGATTCTCCTGCCTCAGCCTCCCGAGTAGCTGGGACTATAGGCACCCACCGCCACGCCCAGCTAATTTTTATATTTTTAGTAGAGACGGGGTTTCGTCATATTGGCCAGGCTGGTCTCGAACTCCTGACCTTGTGATCTGCCCATCTCGGCCTCCATAGTGCTGGGATTACAGACGTGAGCCACTGCACGTGGCCCTAGTTGGTTTAATTCTCTCTGTTCTTTCTATTGAAATCCAAAGGTGTGGTTTGAGGGGCAATATGTTACAGGTCACCTCTTAGGATCCACATCCCCTACTCACCTTTTGGTTGCAGGTATCAGGATTTAATAGATATATGAGATTGAAGTAATCATTCAAACACTGGCTTCTTCTGGATTCATAAAGTTCCCTGAAGGAGGAGAAAAAAAGACAAAGATTGGTTATTTCCAAAAAATACAGGAAAAAAAATGCTATCTGCAAGACCACTGAGTGAATGTGTTTTTGTATCCCCATCATCAGAATATCAGCTATGCAGATGTGAATGTTTCTTAAGGTTGAGGTTTTTGGTTTATCAGTGATTTTTTTCCCCTTATTTTAAAATTATTTATAGAAATAATATACATACCAAAGTATAAAGACAAAAAATTGCCCCAGATAGTAGTGGCTGTTCATGTTTTTTATGTTTTAGAGTATTTCTTTCCAGTCCTGTTTTAAAGCTGGTGAGGAGGGGAGGTTTTTTTTCTTTTTCTTTTTCTTTTTTGAGACATAGTCTGGCTCTGTCGCTGAAGCTGGAGTGCAGTGGCCGGATCTCAGCTCACTGCAAGCTCCGCCCCTCGGGTTTATGCCATTCTCCTGCCTCGGCCTCCGGAGTAGCTGGGACTACAGGTGCCTGCCACCTCGCCCAGCTAGTTATTCTTGTATTTTTTAGTAGAGACAGGGTTTCACCATGTTAGCCAGGATGGTCTCGATCTCCTGACCTCGTGATCCGCCCGTCTGGGCCTCCCGAAGTGCTGGGATTACAGGCTTGAGCCACTGCGCCTGGCCTTTTTTCTTTTTTAGACATAGTCTCGCACTGTTTCCCCGGCTGGAGTACAGTGGCACAATCTCAGCTCAGTGCAAACTGCGCCTCCCAGGTTCAAGCGATTCTCCTGCCTCAGCCTCCTGAGTAGCTAGGATTACAGGTGCCCACTACCATGCCCAGCTAATTTTTTGTATTTTCAGTAAAGACGGGGTTTCACTATGTTGGCCAGGCTGGTCTCGAACTCCTGACCTTGTTATCCGCCTGCCTTGGCCTCCCAAAGTGCTGGGATTACAGGCTTGAGCCACCATGCCCGGCCAGTGTTGTTATTTTATATATGTTGTAAAATACTAAATATATGGTTTTCCTCTTGCTCTTGTTCACTTAACATTGATATACACATAAAGGTGAAAATAAGACTAATGATACTCTACCTTCCTCAGTTATTCCTGTAGGTGTGTATCAGCTTCCAAAATCATAAAAGGTAATATTCCAGAGACTGCAGTGTATGATTGAGGCCAACTGCAGAGTCTAAGAAAGCACCGCCTTATTTAGTGTTCTGAGTTTTCCTGTTATTTTATAAAGCCTTCTATATGCTGTCTGACCATGGATTTAGTGGTCTTTTCATTTACCTATCTGTCTCTTAGAAGGCCAAGGTGGGACTTTTACTAGCTAGGGAGCATGATTGCACCCTCTCCTTTAAAACAAACAAACAAACAAACAAATATATATATATATATCTCAATCAAATTGCCTCTTTTTTTTTTTTTGAGACAGAGTCTCGCTCTGTCGCCCAGGCTGGAGTGCAGTGGTCGGATCTCAACTCACTGCAAGCTCCGCCTCCCGGGTTTACGCCATTCTCCTGCCTCAGCCTCCCGAGTAGCTGGGACTACAGGCGCCCGCCACCTCGCCCGGCTAGTTTTTTGTATTTTTTAGTAGAGACGGGGTTTCACCGTGTTAGCCAGGATGGTCTCGATCTCCTGACCTCGTGATCCGCCCGTCTCGGCCTCCCAAAGTGCTGGGATTACAGGCTTGAGCCACCGCACCCAGCCCAAATTGCCTCTTAATCATAGACGTTGTGAACCTTAGAACCTACTGAATGTACTATTCAAAATGGAAACTGATATGGCCTGGCACTTTGGCTCACGCCTGTAATCCCAGCACTTTGGGAGGCCGAGGTGGGCGGATCACTTGAGGCCAGGAGTTCAAGACCAGCCTGGCCAACATGGTGAAATCCCGTCTCTATTAAAAATACAAAAGTTAGGGCCGGGCGTGGTGGCTTGCGCCTGTTATCCCAGCACTTTGGGAGGCCGAGGCGGGCGGATCGCGAGGTCACAAGATTGAGACCATCCTGGCTAACATGGTGAAACCCATCTCTACTAAAAATACAAAAAATTAGCCGGGCATGGTGGCACGCGCCTGTAGTCTGAGCTACTCGGGAGGCTGAGGCAGGAGAATGGCGTGAACCCGGGAGGCGGAGCTTGCAGTGAGCCAGATCGCATCACTGTACTCCAGCCTGGGCGAGAGAGCAAGACTCTGTGTCAAAAAAAAAAAAAAAATTAGCTGTGCATGGTGGTGCATACCTGTAATCCCTGCTACTTGGGAGGCTGAGGCAGGAGAATTGCTCGAACATGGGAGGTGGAAGTTGCAGTGAGCCAAGATGGCACCACTGCACTCCAGCCTGGGTGATAGGCTGTCTGAAAAAAAAGGAAACTGATAGAGCCTGGAGTTGAAGAGTGAGCACAGGCTTTGGGAAAAGTCAAATCTGGGTTTCAGTCCTGGGCTCTGCCATCATTAATAGATTAATGACATATATAGATTAAATGACAACTTCAGAAAATTACTAACAATCTGCCTTTTATATGGTCAACAGTTATTTATGGAGAGCCTAGTAAGTGTTAGTAGTTGCTGCTTTTCTAGATATAATAATGAACAAAATGAACCAAGGGTCTGTTCTTACAGAGTTTATATCCTGGTAGGGTGGAGAGAGATGGTCGTAAAACAGGTGGTAATGACGGTGGTAAAAACTGAGGGAAATAGAGGAGTTAGCAACAGGAAGGACCACGTGCCTGGGGTTAATTGTGTGGGAGGAATTGTTGAGTTCAGGGTCTCAGGATAGATTTTAAAAGAAAAAAATGAGGGAAATAAGGATACTGCTTTAGACATGGAGGTCAAAGAAGCCCTCCCCTTAGGAAGTGACATTCAAGCAGAAACCTGAATGAAGTGAGGGAGCTAGAAAGACAAGTAGACATCTGGGGCAAGAACATTCCAGGCAGAGGGAATGGTAAGGACAAAGTCCTGAAGGTAGTGTGTTTGGCTCGTTGAAGGAGCTGCAGGGAGACCATGGTGGCTGGAAGTAAGTCAGCAAGAGAGGGCAGGGTAGGTCAGAAGGTGAGGTCAGAGAACCAGTAGTAATAGATCATGGAGGGCCTTGGGTTCCATGTTAGCATTTTGTATTTTATTCTGAGATGGAAAGTCAGAGATATTTGAGCTGCTCTGACTTCCAGTTAAAAGAATTGACCAGGCGCAGTGGCTCACGTCTGTAATCCCAGCATTTTTGGAGGCCGAGGCAAGTGGATCACGAGGTCAACCATCCTGGCCAACAGGGTGAAACCCCGTCTGGGCCGGGCGCGGTGGCTCAAGCCTGTAATCCCAGCACTTTGGGAGGCCGAGGCGGGTGGATCACGAGGTCAGGAGATCGAGACCATCCTGGCTAACATGGTGAAACCCCGTCTCTACTAAAAATACAAAAAACTAGCCGGGCGTGGTGGCGGGCGCCTGTAGTCCCAGCTACTCGGAGGCTGAGGCAGGAGAATGGCGTGAACCCGGGAGGCGGAGCTTGCAGTGAGCCGAGATCGCGCCACTGCACTCCAGCCTGGGTGACACAGCGCGAGACTCCGTCTCAAAAAAAAAAAAAAAAGAAACCCCGTCTGTACTAAAAATACAAAAATTAGCCGGGCGTGGTGGCACACGCTTGTGGTCCCAGCTACTCAGGAGGCTGAGGCAGGAGAATGGCTTGAACCCGGGAGGCGGAGGTTGCAGTGAGCTGAGATTGCGCCATTGCACTCCAGGCTGGCAACAGAGCGAGACTCCTCAAAAAAAAAAAAAAAAAAAAAAAAGAATTAACGTTGCTGAATAGAGAATAGATTGGGTGATAAAGGGTAAGCTCCGTGGAACTGACCATTTAGAAGGCTGATAGTAATCCCAGCTAGAGATGATGAGATGACGGGTGAAGTTTGTTACCTATTTCCAAGAAGGCTTGGGAGACTCAATTAAGAAAACATCACCAAAGGCCCTCATACAGCCCATTTCACAGTTTTAGCTCCCAGTACTTGTTAAATCCCTTCCTTTCCTTGTAGTTTGCCTTCAGCTGTATTAGGACCTTAAGGGAGAAGTTATTATGTAAAGATCAGCATCCACAAGGGAAGGGATTGTGAGCAGTACTTCAGTTCCTTGATCCCCACAGAAGTCTTTTTTTTTTTTTTTTTTTTTTTGAGACAGAGTTTCACTCTTGTGTCCTGGGCTGGAGTACAATGGCGCAGCCTCTGCTCACTGCAACCTCTGCCTTCCGGGTTCAAGCAGTTCTCCTGCCTCAGCCTCCTGAGTAGCTGGGATTACAGGCATGCACCACCACACCCAGCTGATTTTGTATTTTTAGTAGAGACAGGGTTTCACCACGTTGGCCAGGCTGGTCTCAAACTCCTGACCTCAGGTAATCTGCCCACTTTGGCCTCCCAAAGTGCTGGGATTATAGGTGTGAGCCACCGCGCCTGGCCAAGACTTTTTTTTTCTTGCACTGAAGTTGGCTCACTGTGTACATTCCGTTTCCCACTCACCAGAGACCTTAAAAAGACTGAAGCTGTGCCAGAACTCTTGGACAGCTCTGTTCTCATTAAGGCATTCAATCTTCCGTTCTTTCTGCAGTTGCTATCTTAGACACAATTTGAGCAGCCTCTTTTATAAAGTATCTTTTCAGCTACCTGGTCTTGGAAGTTGGAGCCCTCTGATACTCATCATGACAAGGTAGTTTAATATACCTGAGAGAGCCCTCTAAAGAAAATAAAGAGGTTTCTGTCATCTTTTTTTAACTTTTGAGCTTTTCCCCCACTCCTTTTTTGCTGGGATCTAAAGCCATAATTTGCCACCTTGATTTCTGAAATATGGGAAAAGAAGTTCATGTACTTATTTAGGAAAATCGTATTTCTGTTACATAAGGAGCTTGCATTGTTGACAGGGCTTCTTTCGCTGCAGAAGGCCCCATCAGTGTCTGCTTGCTTGGGCTGTATATGTCTTGGTTGGCAAACATCACTAATGAAACTTATGCCGTCTTGACATGTCAGGATCGCCTGCACAAAGAGAGCTGCTGGCAGCCTGTCATCTCCTTGCTTTAGTCTGGGAGCAATGCATTTCTTTTGATGGGTGGGGGGCTAGTTCAGGAGGTCTAACTGCGTGACAGGCAAATAGGAAGGGTGAATCTCCAGAAATTTGCAAACAGAATTTGTTGAAACAGTGGTTAATTGTGCCTCCTAGGATGCTTTCCTCCTCCTTCCATTTAAAAGTGAGTTTGGCCGGGCGCGGTGGCTCATGACTGTAATCACAGCACTTTGGGAGGCTGAGGTGGGCGGACCACCTGAGGTCAGGAGTTTGAGACCAGCCTCACCAACATGGTGAAACCCCATCTCTACTAAAAATACAAAAAGTGGCTGGGCATGGTGGCATGTGCCTGTAATCCCAGCTACTGGAGAGGCTGAGCGACGAGAATCGCTTGAACCCAGGAGTCAAGGATTGCAGTGAGCTGAAATTGCGCCACTGCACTCCAGCCTAGGGGACAGCAAGACTCTGTCTCAAAAAATAAATAAATAAATAAATAAATAAATAAATAAATAAATAAAAGTAAGTTCACGGCCGGGTGCGGTGGCTCACGCCTGTAATCCCAGGACTTTGGGAGGCCGAGGTGGGTGGATCAGCTGAAGTCAGGAGTTCAAGACCAGCCTGGCCAACATGGTGAAACCCCATCTCTACTACAAATACAAAGAAATTATCTGGGTGTGGTGGCGGGCGCTTTTAATCCCAGCTACTCGGGAGGCTGAGGCAGGAGAATTGCTTGAACCCGGGAGGCAGAGGTTGCAGTGAGCCAAGATCGTGCCATTGCACTCCAGCCTGGGCAACAAGAGTAAAACTCCATCACAAAAAATTAAATAAAATAAAAGTGGGTTCATATTACTGGCTCACAAGTCAGACATTGGGTACCTTTGCAATCATATACTGTGCTGTTTCTGAAAATGTGTGGCTGGTCTCCAACCAGGGCTATAAATGGGCTGGCTGAGCCAGGCCCTATGAGGGCCCACTCTCTTCAGGAATACTGAGACATTACAAATGCACCTGTACTTTCCAGTTGTATGAACAGGTACTTTCCAGTTTTATTTCTCCCACCCATACATCTGTGGTAACTGAAAAATCATTTTAACCATACTGCTATTTGACAGCAAGTTGTCACAGATAAAGATGTAAGTATATTTTCAACCAACACACTGCTAATTAAATTGCTTTATCTGTCTAAACTTGGGCCTCTTGCTACTCATATCCAGTGTTCCTAGTGTCTTCTTCAAATGAGTTGCCTTGTGTTTCATGACCTTGTTTTTGTTCATTACAGTGTGAGCCACTGCCCCATGTTGTGTTGATGCCGGTCTGCCATGCTAGCCTGTCTACCAGGGCCAGGTGACCTGTCCTTTCAGCTTCTTTCTCACACGCAGATGAACACTGGACTTCAGAAATGTAAGTAATCTGGATCCTAGGGAAGCATGTGTGATTCTTTGTTTTTGTCTCTATGTTTGGGCTGTCCCTGAAGCACATCTGGAGTACATTGACCTTGAATTTTGACATTTTTCTTTCTTTCTTTTTTTTTTAAAGACTATGTCTTGCTCTTGTCACCCAGGCTGGAGTGCAATGACGCGATCTTGATCGGCTCTCTGCCACCTCTCCCTCCCAGGTTCAAGCAATTCTCCTGCCTCAGCCTCCCGAGTAGCTGGGATTACAGGTGCCCACCACCATGCCTGGCTAATTTTTGTATTTTTAGTAGAGACAGGGTTTCACCATATTGGCCAGGCTGGTCTCAAACTCCAGATCTCAGGTGATCCCCCTAACTTGGCCTCCCAAAGTGCTGAGCCACTGTGTCCAGCCAGTAGGGGTCTGCTCTAAATTCTGTAATTCCCCGATATATATCAATTTTAATTGTTGCTGATAGCTTTCTGTTGAACAACAAAACCATAAAGAGCTTCAGAGGAAATATATATATATATCACCCTTAAAAAAGGTGTTTCAGTTTGAACCTTCATGGAGAATTTCATGAAAACTCACAGTCCAGATTACTTACTATATCTCTGAAATAAACTGTTTATGCTATTCTCTTGTTTCAAACTCTCTGAGTACAGTCTACCATGGAGACAGACAGTTCCCTTTGGCTTTGCTGCCTGCCTTCTGAGCCAGTATGACTTTAGTTCACAGGAAGTAAAGGAGCTTTTGCCCTCAGAAGAGATGGAGAGCTAGCTTTCTCAGTCTCTCTGGGCATTTTCCTGATAATACACTTTCCAGAAGATTGAGCCTTTAAAATCTGTTATGATTCGTGTCTTAACTTTCTGGAATTGGGGTTTTATACTTCATATTTTCCCAGACTCCTTCCTACCTTCTCTCCCTGTAATACATGATCTGCAAGGAAAAGATTCTATTCTTGGCACATTACCATGTATAGTATCTTCAGGTGTAAAAACAGCCCTAAATTTGGAGTAGACCTTCCATTTAGAGCACAAAGGAGAAATCAGTGAGGCAGCTAGGCTTCCCTTTGATAGAAAAGGTGGCTCAGCACCTTAACTGAATCCCTTATGACAGGGGCTAACAAACTTTCTCTGTAAAGCCTAGATAGCCAATAATTTTAGCTTTGTGGGCCATGTGGTCTGTTGCATCTACTCAACTCTGGCGTTGTAGGGCAAAGGCAGCCACAGACAATAAACAAATGAGGGTGTCTGTGTTCCAATGAAACTTTTTACAAAAAAAACAGCAAATGGAGCAGGCACACAGGCTGTCGTTTGCCAGCCCCTGCCCTGTGAAATCATCATCAGAAGTTAAAAATGGTCCAGCCTTTGGACTTCATTTCTTTGAGGGAGCATAAGACCAGAGCCTGGCTAGTTCTGAAATTTGGCCAGTGAATCCAGCTCTATGTAATAGCTGAAGGTGGTAGTCCTCCTTCTACAGTTGCCTGACACAGTAAAGCAAGCTCTGCTATAGCTTTCTCAACCCAGCCTTTATCTTTTTTTTTTTTTTTTTGAGACGGAGTCTCACTCTGTCACCCATTCTGGAGTGCAGTAGCGCAATCTCGGCTCACTGCAAGCTCCGCCTCGCGGGTTCATGCCATTCTCCTGCCTCAGCCTCCCGAATAGCTGGGACTACAGGTGCCTGCCACCACGCCCAGCTAATTTTTTTTGTATTTTTAGTAGAGACGGGGTTTCACCATGTTAACCAGGATGGTCTCGATCTCCTGACCTCGTGATCTGCCCGCCTCGGCCTCCCAAAGTGCTGCGATTACAGGTGTGAGCCACCGCGCCTGGCCCCCTTTATCTTAATAAGTGATGATTGGGTGATAAAGGTGTTATGTTATACTCCCTAGCCATCCAAGTCAGCATACTAACTGCATTGTGCCTGTTTCTGGGCTTCTGGGGACATAACTGGAGAGGGAACGTACTTAGAGACATGCAATAAGGTGACAAAGAGAAGCTTGCTTTTCTCTAGGTTCCTTAACGCACTCTGACAGCTTTACCCAAAACTACGATATCAAGGGAAAAGCCATTTGGAGGACAGGCAAATTGGCAGCTTTATCTTGGTGTTCACTTTATTTTATTACTTATTCTTTTGTGTTTTTTTTGAGATAGAGTTTTGCTTTGTTGCCTAGGCTGGAGTGCAATGGCATGATCTCAGCTCAACGCAACCTCCACCTACTGGGTTCAAGCGATTCTCTGCCTCAGCCTCCTGAGTAGCTGGGATTACAGGCATGCACTACCATGCCCAGCTAATTTTGTATTTTTAGTAGACACAGGGTTTCTTCATGTTGATCAGGCTGGTCTCGAACTCGCGACTTTAGGTGATCCACCTGCCTTGGCCTCCGAAAGTGCTGGGATTACAGGCATGAGTCACCACACCCAGCCCACTTTATTTTATTTTATTTATTTACTTGAGGTGGAGTTTTGCTCTTGTCGCCCAGGCTGGAGTGCAGTGGTGCCATCTTGGCTTACTGCAACCTCCGCCTCCCGAGTTAAAGTGATTCTCCTGCCTCAGCTTCCTAAGTAGTAGCTGGGATTATAGGCATGTGTTACCATGCCTGGCTAATTTTTGTATTTTTGGTAGAGATGGGGTTTCACCATGCTGGCCAGGCTGGTCTTGAACTCCCATCCTGTGTTACAGGCATTACTGCACCTCGGTGACTCATGGCTGTAACCCTGGCACTTTGGGAGGCCAAGGTGGGCAGATACCCTGAGGTCGGGACTTTGAGAGCAGCCTGGCCAACATGGTGAAACCTCGTCTGTACTAAAAATACAAAAATTAGCCAGGCGTGGTGGTAGGCGCCAGTAATCCCAGCTACTTGGGAGGCTGAGGTGGGAGAATCGCTAGAACTCAGGAGGCAGAGGCAGGAGAATCTCTAGAACCCAGGAGGCAGAGGTTGTAGTGAGCTGAGATCTTGCCATTGCACTCCAGCCTAGGCGACACAGCGAGACTCCATTTCAAAAAAACTAAAAAAAGGCTGGAAGTGGTGGCTTATGCCTGTAATCCCAGCACTTTGGGAGGCCGAGGCAGGCGGATCACAAGGTCAGGAGATCGAGACCATCCTGGCTAACACGGTGAAACCCTGTCTCTACTAAAAATACAAAAAATTAGCTGGGCGTGGTGGCGGGCATCTGTAGTCCCAGCTACTCGGGAGGCTGAGGCAGGAGAATGGCGTGAACCCGGGAGGCGGAACTTGCAGTGAGCCGAGATCACGCCACTGCACTCCAGCCTGGGTGACACAGCGAGACTTGGTCTCAAAAAAAAAACAAAAACAGGCCGGGCGCGGTGGCTCACGCCTGTAATCCCAGCACTTTGGGAGGCCAAGGCGGGCGGATCACAAGGTCAGGAGATCGAGACCACGGTGAAACCCCGTCTCTACTAAAAATACAAAAAATTAGCCGGGCGGGGTTGTGGGCGCCTGTAGTCCCAGCTACTCGGGAGGCTGAGGCAGGAGAATGGCGTGAACCCAGGAGGCGGAGCTTGCAGTGAGCCGAGATTGCGCCACTGCACTCCAGCCTGGGCGACAGAGCGAGACTCCGTCTCAAAAAAAAAAAAAACAAAAACAAAAAATTAGCCAGGCATGGCGGCGGGAGCCTGTAGTGCTAACTATTCAGGAGGCTGAGGCAGGAGAATTGCCTGAACCGGGAGGCAGAGGTTGCAGTGAGCCAAGATCGTGCTACTGCACTCCAGCCTGGGCAACAGAGGGAGATTCCCATCTCAAAAAACAAACAAACAAAAAATGTTTTATGATTCTGCTCTCAGCCTTTCTCTCCTGTCCATCCTCAGGATGGTCTTATAAGTTGCTAGGAACACAAAGTGTGATGTCTGGTGGAGTGGGATGGGTACAGGTGTTTATAGTTTAATGTGCTTTATAACATAAATACAGTCAGCATGAGGCAGGATTGGTGGTCCAGGGTCAGGAGAAGAGAAATGTAGCTTCTTGCCCCAGCACTGTAAGTCATCTGGCTAAATGGCTTTTACCCAGGCTTCAGCTGCCATACGTTCGGAATCACAGGGTTGATCCCTTATAGCTTTTTCTGTTCTCCTCTTCCTTTTCTATGTGTGTAGGAGACAGTAATGTTCTTCCTAACCCAGATTTGTGATTTGCCAGAGGGCTGGCTGGATGAATTAAAGAATATCTTGGCTTGGGGTTAGGTTAGTTGGTGTCAGAAGGATGGCCTCCTACAGCTTTTCTAGATCGTATATTCCATGATGTCACTTCCTTGGAGAGTCCTTAACCATTTTGAAACTTTGTACTCGGAAGTTTTGTTTTTCTTTTTTTTTTTTTTTTGAGACGGAGTCTCCCTCTGTCGCCCAGGCTGGAGTGCAGTGGCCAGATCTCAGCTCACTGCAAGCTCCGCCTCCCAGGTTCACGCCATTCTCCTGCCTCAGCCTCCCGAGTAGCTGGGACTACAGGTGCCCGCCACCTCGCCTGGCTAGATTTTTGTATTTTTTAGTAGAGATGGGGTTTCACCGGGTTAGCCAGGATGGTCTCGATCTCCTGACCTCGTGATCCACCCGTCTCGGCCTCCCAAAGTGCTGGGATTACAGGCTTGAGCCACCGCGCCCGGCCTGTTTTTCTCTGATCCATCTTCCCCCAGTGCCTCAGAAAATGAGTGATTTTGAAATTTTTTCTTTTTTCCCTTTTTTTTTTGAGATGGAGTCTCGCTCTTTCTCCCAGGCTAGAGTGCAGTGGCACGATCTTGGCTCATTGCAAGCTGCTTCTCCTGGGTTCACTCCATTCTCCTGCCTCGGCCTCCCGAGTAGGTGAGACTACAGGCACCCACCACCACGCCCAGCTAATTTTGTTTTTGTGATTTTAGTAGAGACAGGGTTTCACCATGTTAGCCAGGATGGCCTCGATCTCCTGACCTCGTGATCTGCCCACCTCGGCCTCCCAAAGTGTTGGGATTGGCCAGGCGCAGTGCTCAAGCCTGTAATCCCAGCACTTTGGGAGGCCGAGACGGGCGGATCACGAGGTCAGGAGATCGAGACCATCCTCGCTAACACGGTGAAACCCCATCTCTACTAAAAAAAATACAAAAAACTAGCCAGGTGAGGTGGCGGGCCCCTGTAGTCCCAGCTACTCAGGAGACTGAGGCAAGAGAATGGCGTAAACCCGGGAGGCGGAGCGTGCAGTGAGCTGAGATCTGGCCACTGCACTCCAGCCTGGGCGACAGAGCGAGACTCCGTGTCAAACAAAAACAAAAAAACAAAAACAAAGTGTTGGGATTACAGGCATGAACCACAGCGCCCGGCTGGAGTTTCACTCTTGTTGCGCAGGCTGGAGTGCAATGGTGCGATCTCGACTCACCGCAACCTCTGCCTCCGGGGTTCAGGCGATTCTCCTGCCTCAGCCTTCTGGAGTAGCTGGGATTACAGGCATGCGCCACCACGCCTGGCTAATTTTGTATTTTTAGTAGAGAAGGGGTTTCTCCATGTTGGTCAGGCTGGTCTTGAACTCCCAGTCTCAGGTAATCCGCCCGCCTCGGCCTCCCAAAGTGCTGGGATTACAGGCGTGAGCCACCATGCCTGGGCATTTTTTTTTTTTTTTTTTTTTTGAGATGGAGTCTCCCTCTCTTGCCCAGACTGGAGTGCAGTGGCACAATCTTGGCTCACTGCAACCTCCACCTCCTGGATTCAAGCAGTTCTTCTGCCTCAGTCTCTCAAGTAGCTCGGACTACAGGCATGCGCCACCGGAAAGTTTTTCTTTCTTAATCCTCGGCCTCTGCTCTGTATTTCTCCTTCTCAGGATCACAATATAATAATGGCTCTCTAAATATTTACTGTTTGAATGGCTGAAATGATAAAAGGTCCTTGGTCTTTAAGCCATCTTTAGATAACAAACTTTGACCTCCGTCCATGGCAGAGCACTGGGGCTCTGGGGACAAATGCCAAAATTTCCTTCTTTTACTGCTTCTTTATATGCATATCTGCCTCCTAGTGGAGGGACCTTTAAATGGCAGATTGACCCAATGACTGGATAAACTCATAGAAATAATAGCTAACATTTGTCAAGCTGCTACCATGTGCCAGGCACTATATTGAATGTTTTCACATATGTTCTCACTCATTCCTCAAAAATTCTGTATGGAAGACTCTCTTGTCTTTGTCACAAGGATAAGGCATAGAGGGTTTGTCACTTGCCAGTGCCACATGACTGTCCTGTAACTGGCCCATACTCAGCTCAGACTACAAAATCTGTGTTTCAAATACATTGCCTGTGCCTCTCTGCCTACAGATAGAGGTTCCTGCTACCTATGTTACCTATGCCCTCTGACCTTCAAAATAGAAGGATGAACAGAGAGGTCTCCATTGGGAGGACTGGATTTCAGGCAGAAAATTTCCTCCAGTCCATCCTGGAATAGACAGCAGTGCTTTCTGTTACATTTAACTCTCAGGCTGAAGGCCAGGGTGTCCTGCAGTTGGGGCTTCCTTAGTCAGTTTTCTTTGTGTTGCCTGTGGTCATACTCAGCCACATCTGCTATCCTTGAATAATAACTATTGACCATCATAGTTCCTGTTCACATAGCATTTTCATTGAAATGAAAATGCTCATTTAGTGAAAATGTTCACTGACTCTCTTGATCTTAGTAATTCTGTGAAGTAGGAGAGCAATGGCCGGGCGCGGTGGCTCACGCCTGTAATCCCAGCACTTTGGGAGGCCGAGACGGGCGGATCACGAGGTCAGGAGATCGAGACCATCCTGGCTAACACGGTGAAACCCCGTCTCTACTAAAAAATACAAAAAACTAGCCGGGCGAGGTGGCGGGCGCCTATAGTCCCAGCTACTCGGGAGGCTGAGGCAGGAGAATGGCGTGAACCCAGGAGGCGGAGCTTGCAGTGAGCTGAGATCCGGCCACTGCACTCCAGCCTGGGTGACAGAGCGAGACTCCGTCTCAAAAAAAAAAAAAAAAAAAAAAAAAAAGAAGAAGTAGGAGAGCAGAATTCATCCCTGTTGATAATTGAGGAATGACAGGCTCTCAGTATGGGCAGATGATGAAGCTAATACTTGAATACAGGTTTCTCTAACCCTTTACAAACTACAGATTTCCTATTCCCTACATTGTCTATGTCTCTATTAATGACACTATTGGTACAAGCTATTTAAGTAAGTTGCTTACAAAGCTGTGGTATCTGTGTTGACTGTGTAGTTATGGAAATACATTACAGAAGAAAATAAGTAGTCAGGGTGCCTGTGTGGGGGCTGTGATAAGTGTTGAGAAAACTTTTTTTTTTTTGAGATGGAGTCTTGCTCTGTCGCCCAGGCTGGAGTACAGTGGCTTGATCTCAGCTCCCTGCTGCAAGCTCCGCCTCCCGGATTCAGGCCATTCTCCTGCCTCAGCCTCCCAAGTAGCTGGAACTATAGACACCCACCACCACACCTGGCTAATTTTTTTGTTTGTTTTTGTATTTTTTGTAGAGACAGGGTTTTACTGTGTTAGCCAGGATGGTCTCGATCTCCTGACCTCATGATCTGCCCGCCTCAGCCTCCCAAAGTGCTGGGATTACAGGCGTGAGCCACCGCGCCCAGCCACTGTTTTTTTTTTTTTTTTTTTTAAGATGGAGTCTTACTCTTTCGCCCCAAGTTGGAGTGCAGTGGTGCCATCTTGGCTCACTGCAACTCCCGCCTCCTGGGTTTAAGCAATTCTCTGCCTCAGCCTCCTGAGTAGCTGGGATTACAGGCGCCTGCCACCATGCCTGGCTAATTTTTTTGTATTTTTTTTAGTAGAGATGGGGTTTCTCCATCTCGGCCAGGCTGGTCTTAAACTCCTGACCTCGTGATCCACCCACCTCAGCCTCCCAAAGTGCTGGGATTACAGGTGTGGCTCACACATCTCAGCCACCATGCCCAGCTGAGAAAACCTTTCTTTTTTTTTTTTTGACATGGAGTCTCGCTCTGTCGCCCAGGCTGGAGTGCAGTGGCACAATCTTGGCTCACTGCAACCTCCACCTACCAGGTTCAAGCAATTCTCCTGCCTCAGCCTCCCAAGTAGCCGGGACTACAGGCGCGCTCCACCATCTGCAGCTAATTTTTTGTATTTTTAGTAGAGACGGGGTTTCACCATGCTGGGCAGGGTGGTCTTGAACTCCTGACCTCGTGATCCACGCACTTTGGCCTCCCAAAGTGCTGGGATTACAGGCTTGAGCCACCGCGCCCAGCGGAAAACTGTTATTTTTAAGGGTTAGGCTTAAGTCTGGTACGTGAGGTAGATGGTGCTGTATTCCCAGAATGATACCCCTTTTTTGTTCAATACACTGTACTCATCCTTGGGGTTCTTCTTTAACAAAGCTACTGCAGCCTTGTGGCCACCCTCCCTACCCTCATTTCACTTTATTTCTGAATCATTTGACAGCCCTCTTCACCATTGTCAGTATCAGTGGAGACAGGACAAAGAAAACTAATCAATGTGGATAAGTGCCCCTTCCATACTCCTGCATGAGGCCAAGCTTCCCCCTTGTCTCTGCTAGAAAAAAACTGAGCTCAGAGTTGGTACTAACTTGGAACAAAGGGACTCTTCTATTCATCAAGGTACTATACGACTTCTACTTGGATTTCAAGGAGAGAAGCCCACCAGCATGAAGGTGGGTTAGGTTTAAAGCACTGTGCTAGGAGTATCATATGAGATTTTGACCAATAAGACAGATAGGTACAGTGGTTGACCAAGGCAGCTTCTATTGGAATTCTGGTGTCTTGAGTTTAGGGACTTTCTCTTAACCAGTGATCCCAGACTTTTTTGCCAGTATTTGAAAGCATAGACCTGTTTTGGGGGCTGGGGATGCCTGGCCCTTTTTGCTCAGATCTGCTTATGAGCATGGGCCCAAATCTCTCTGCTGTTCCTGACTTAAGCTTTCTTTTCCTGCTTTCCAGAGCAGGAGTTTCTAAGCTGTTGCTAACCAGCATTATCACCAAACAAAGGCAGCTGTACCCATTTTCCTTCTAATACCCTCATTAGCCTACCTCTGTTCTAGGTAATGCCCAGTGACATGACGTTGAATGGGGTCTCCTTTGGGCCAAGGCCACCTGAGGCCACAAGCTGGGCATTCAGTCAGATTAGTCGTTGGCATATCCTCCTGCCTTTTGCAAGGGGAGGAAGTAAAGAGAGAGTCAGCTAGCTGAACCTGGGCTTCTAGCCAAGCCAGTTCTGCTTTGGGCAGTTTGTGTACTCACTCATTCAGCAAGCATTTATTAGGCACCTTTTGTGTATACTCAGGGGAGACCCTCCCTCAGAGACAGACAGAGTGGAGCAGAGCCCCCTTGCAGGAGCTTGGCATCCTTAAAGAGCCCTTGTTCTCGGAACCTTTTCCTTTTTGACTGGAAGCCGGACATCCGCTGAGCCCCCTGATGGGAGGCAGCAGGAGATGGGAACAAAGAGACTGTTAACATTAATGAGGCACACCAAGTGGGCATTTCCGCAGTCTCCAAAGGAAGGCAGGTTTTTCCTCTTTCTTTTTGGAAAGTGACAGCTGACATGGACCAAATACAGACTATTTTTGGCTCTCAGGACTGAAAGGACTGAAAGATGCTCTGAATCCTTTCTTCTCAATTCCCTCCCTGCTGCCCTGTCATTATTATCTTCCTTCTCTAGCAAATAAATAAAGCCTTTGATCCTCACCCAGTCAGGCATAGAGTGAACTGTAAATAAAAGTGAACTTGTGACATGGGGAAGGGGAGAGATGTTGGCAGCTTATTCCTCTGCTCCTGAAAGGAAGCATTCTGTCTACTGTTCCAGGGTGCCCACCCAGTGGGCAAAGCCCCCCAGCTGCCAAGATGCAAGGGAAAGCTGATGCCTCATTGTTCCCTGCAGACTAAAGAGTCATAGCTCTGGGTACCCTCTAGACTGAAGGGCCACCATGGCCTTGACAAGGAGCTTTGCTTAGAACTTTCTACCCCCAGGCCACATGGGCTGGTAGAGTTCCAGACCCTGCATTTCTCTCTCTCTCTTTTTTTTTTTTTTTTCTTTTTCTGAGACAGAGTCTTGCTCTATTGCCCAGGCTGGAATGCAGTGGTGCAATGTCGGCTTACTGCAACCTTCGCCTCTTGGGTTCAAGCAAGCAATTCTCCTGCCTCAGCCTCCCAAGTAGCTGGGATTACAGGTGCCTGCCACCCTGCCTGGCTAATTTTTGTATTTTTAGTAGAGACGGGGTTTCACCATGTTGCCCAGGCTGGTCTTGAACTTCTGACGGAACTCAGATGATCCACCCGCCTTGGCCTCCCAAAATGCTGGGATTTACAAGTGTGAGCTACAGTGTCCAGCGACCCTGCATTTCTATGTATGGCGAGAGCTCTCGGTTACCTGAGAATTGACCAAATTCTGGTTCTCCAAGATATGAGACTTCGAAAGATGCTTTGCTGTTCTGATCTCTACTTACCTCATTTACAAAATGGAAATGATGGTAGTGCCTGCTTCTAGAGCAATAGTGAGGATTCACTGAGATGGCCTGTCACCTAGCACAAGACCTGGCCCACTATAAGCACTTACTGCACACTAGCAGTGATTGTTAATATGAAGACTGAAGCTGGGTTTAGAATGAAGGCTACCGATGACAATCTAGTCACTTCCCTACCCTACCCCAGGCCCTCAGAAGGGGAATCTAGAAGGGCTGGTTGCCTTGGCACTGATGAGCTCCCTCTCCCTCTTTGCTCTCCTTCCCATTCTCTCTCTCTAGGGGACACTACACAGAAAATGAGAACTGCTCACTATCCTACCCCAGCCGAATTGGATGCATATGCTAAGAAGGTCGCAAACAACCCACTGACTATAAAAATCTTCCCCAACAGTGTGAAGGTTCCCCAGCGGAAACACGTTCGTCGTACTGTGAACGGCCTCGACACATCAGCCCAGCGCTACAGCCCCTACCCGACACAGGCTGCCACCAAGGCAGGCCTGCTTGCCATTGTCAAAGTGCCAGCCAAAAGCATACTCAAGGACTTTGACGGCACCCGAGCCCGGTTGCTCCCTGAGGCCATCATGAACCCCCCAGTGGCACCGTATGCTACTGTGGCACCCAGCACTTTAGCCCACCCCCAGGCCCAGGCTCTGGCCCGCCAGCAGGCCCTGCAGCATGCACAGACCCTGGCCCATGCCCCTCCCCAGACGCTGCAGCACCCTCAGGGTATCCCGCCACCCCAGGCACTGTCCCACCCTCAGAGCCTCCAGCAGCCTCAGGGCCTGGGCCACCCTCAGCCCATGGCCCAAACCCAGGGCTTGGTCCACCCTCAGGCCCTGGCTCACCAGGGTCTCCAGCACCCCCACAATCCTTTGCTGCATGGAGGCCGGAAGATGCCAGACTCAGATGCCCCCCCGAATGTGACCGTGTCTACCTCAACTATCCCCCTTTCAATGGCGGCCACTCTGCAGCACAGCCAGCCCCCGGACCTGAGTAGCATCGTGCACCAGATCAACCAGTTTTGCCAGACGAGGGCAGGCATCAGCACTACCTCAGTGTGTGAGGGCCAGATTGCCAACCCCAGCCCCATTAGTCGCAGTCTGCTCATCAATGCAAGCACCCGGGTGTCGACCCACAGCGTCCCCACACCAATGCCTTCATGTGTGGTCAATCCCATGGAGCACACCCATGCGGCCACTGCCGCGTTGCCTGCTGCAGGTCCTGTCAACCTGCCCACAGGCATCTCTCGCGCCCCCACTGGCTACTCTAGCGACCTCAAGCCAGTCACCTGGAACCAGCACCAGCTGGCCCACCTACAACAGATGTGCAGCGAGGCTGGTGGGACGCCAGCCCCTGGCCTGACAGGCAAGCATGCAGCAGGACGCGAGTTGGCAGGGCCTGGCTTTGTGGGCAAAGCCCCTGCCTACCCGCAAGAACTCTGCCTGGCGCCGTCCTTCCATCTGAAGCCACCCCTGGAAAAGCCGACCCCATCCCCACCAGTCAACGGCATGGCAGCCCCATTGGCCTACCCCAATGGCCACTACTTCCAACCCCTGTGGAACAACATTCTGCCCACTCCCAATAGCGACAGCTCGGGGTCTCAGGACCTCGCCATGCCGTTCCACGGTGGGCAGCCCACAGGTGCACCCCTCGACTGTGCAGCAGCTCCCGGGGCCCACTACCGAGCAGGGACCGGGGGCGGTCCAGTGGCAAGCCAGAACAGCTTAATGCAAACAGTGGATTACCTAAGTGGGGATTTCCAACAGGCCTGCTTCCGAGAACAGAGCCTGGCCATGCTGAGCAAGGCCCACCGAGCCCCTGGCAACCGAGCCCCCGATCCCACAGAGAGTCGAAGTCTTCATATTCAGCACCCAGGGTATAGATAGGTAGCCCTGCTGCCCTCCACGTGCAACACATCATACATCACCCTCCTAGGTTTAGTCTTTTAAGTAACTGGATAGTTTCAAAGTTTCACTGCTCCAGTGTGATCATTCTTAGATGTCTAAGAAAGGGAATTTGGTGGGATCTAACTGGGGACAGAAGGAGTCCTCTCATCCTCCCCTCCAGCAACTTTTGGTTTTATGTTAGAAGCTAACCCCAAGCTCAGGCTTTTCTCTCCACTGACTGCCTGTCAGCTATTCTCCCCACCTTGGCCATTTCCAGCCAGCTCCCAGCCATCTTTTCTTGAACCTCTTCCTGTTTCCCTTAGGATGACTGAGGTGTGGGCTGAGGGAATGCCCTAGTTGAGGTAGTGGAGGTGCTCAGGCCCCTAAGCCAGACCTCTACCTGTTGCTACCGCCCTTCCCCTCCCTCCAGGACTAAGAAGCAAGATTTCCCAAGTGCTCTGAAAGCTAATTCCTTATTCACCCAAAGATCTCAAATCAAAGCTGATCCAGTCTTCATGTCCTTCCAGTTTCTTTCCATTCCTTAAGGCTTTGTTTTGTGTCTATATTGATCCCGCAGCCACTGCACTTGGCCATGCCACACGTGATCTCAAGGGCATCTTGGAAGTATTTGACCATTTCATGAGATATGGGGGAAAAAAGTCTTTGTATTGGCATCTTGGTTCCAGACTCCCCTTTCCAAACCTAGAAAAATACAATGTACCCAAGTATACCCAAGATCCCTTTCTTACTGTTGCCTATCCCCTAACTCACCTGCCCACAGCCCCCATCCTTTCCCCTTCAACAAAAACAAAACCTACCTTACTTGAGGAATGAGGTAGGTAAGGAATGATCACATTGGAGTTTGGGATTAAAAACACCAAAAAAAAAAAAAAAAAAAAAGCATTTGGTTCTCTACACTGGCTAAGAATATTGCTCTACACTGTAAGTTTTAAATGTTAGTTTCTGTATGAATGTAGTGTGGGTTTGAGTAGCATTGTGTGTGAGTGGCCCCACAGGTACATTCACCCTCTAGTGCAGCCCCTCAGTTTAATGAAGAAAACAAAACAAAAAAAAAACACAAAGCCTTAAGCTCTTTGAATACTTCCTTTACCAAATGAGCATGGTTCTAACACCTGGAGGTGGGCCTACATTGGGAACAGCCCCTCCTGCCCTCTGTCCATTCTTAGAGCATACCTTCATCCACTCCATGCTCAGCACGTCTCATCCCAAGCGACAATTAGTTGGCTAGAAACACTTTTCTGTAATTTTAAGCTTAGATTGTTTTGTTATAAATTTTTGCACCCTTCTGTTAAAGATGCAGAATGGGCGTTTTTATTTTTCACAGATGAAATAAGCCCTCACCTTTCCTCTTGTCTCTGGCGAATGTCAGCTGATGGTTCTTATTTAAGGTTTTGCATTTTGTTCACTATCCACTACTGTTCGTTAGCCAGAAATTCTCTCGTGATCTGGAGCAATGTGACTGAAGACCAGTTTTTAAGTTATGTGTTGGCAAGTTGCCTTATATTTAAAAGGAAAAAGAAAAAAAAAAGAAAAGCCTGATTGTGTTATGCCAAATGATAGCAACATGAAGTCCTAATTTATTGTTCCCAGTTGTTTTTCTGCTGTCTGTGAACACTGGTACCTCCCTGTCCTGAGCCCTCAGGAGCACCTGCAGCTTCTGGCTTAATGCCTTCTCCCAAGGTGTTGGCCACCACCTCACCCAGGGCCCTCTTCCAGTTCCTGCTTTTCTGAGTCAGATTTAAAGAGCACCACTGTCTTCCCCCTATCCCTTGCTTGATCTCCACAACAGATATTCTTGGCTGTATTTTTTTTTCCTCCCCAGTACCTCTCCCTGAAAGGTGAGCTGCCATTTTAGGAAATTGGACCAGACACCAACTTGGGGGCTTTAAGTCAAACAACCTCAAACCCATCTCTTCCTGTGTAGGGGTGCAAGTCTTTGAAACTCTCACTCCCACCCCTAGTCTGCATGGAAAATGTACTGTGATCCCCTTGCCCCCTACTGCCCTCGCCTTTGGTGTGAGATGTTCCCTCTATTGGAGTTCAGCCTGAGTCCCTCTCCCCTCTGCCAGCCAACCCCCAGCCAGCAATAAGGGTCCAAGCCAGGGCCTCCTCTCCACACTCCCTGTCTCCATCCCACACTACCCTAGGGAATACCTGGATTCCCCACTCTATCCACATACTGTAGCATTCATTCTCCATCTCTCTCACCTCACCTGTGGTGGTTTATGGGTGTGATGGGGTTTTTAAGATTATTATAAACCAGTAAAAGGAAAAAAACCTTGTTTTCTGACCTTGTTCTATTCGTTTGCTGCTGTGAATGTTTGAGGCAACTTTTTCTTTTAACAGTTTCTAACATACCTCGCTTGCTAGGAGTAATTCCTTATTTTTAAAAGGGGGACCCCTGTAATATGCATCCCACCCAGAAGCCATCTCCAAATCCATTGTTTCAGGCCAGGTGCTGTGGTGATTGTAGACAGTTCTTCAATGAAACCCTGGACACAGGGAACCCGGCTGACAGGCCCTCTCCCCGGGCAGGAATGCTATGGGCTTACTGTGAAGTTTGATGGATAAGTGTGGTTTGCTGTCCCTCACTGGAGGCCCAAAAGGTCCTGCCATTTGCACTCCAAGGGCCGTCCAAGTCATTGAGAAATGGGGATCTGGTGGTTTTGTTTTGTTTGAGGCAAAGTCTCACTCTGTCGCCCAGGCTGGAGTCCAATGGCACGATCCTGGCTTGCTGCAACCTCTGCTTCCCAGGTTCAAGCGATTCTTCTGTCTCAGCCTCCTGAGTAGCTGGGATTATAGGCGCTCGGCTAATTTTTTGTATTTTTAGTAGAGATGGGGTTTCACCATGTTGGCCAGGCTGATCTCGAACTCCTGACCTCAAGTGATTCACCTGCCTCGGCCTCCCAAAGTGCTGGGATTACAGGCGTGAGCCACCGTGCCTGGCCAAGAAATGGGGATCTGGTCTGTTAATAACCCAACCTAAAACTTCAAACCTCCTTCTCCCATTTCCAACACTGAAAATTCTGAGGGCCTCTGACAGAGGTGAAGGTGACAGGCACTGTTATCTGCAACATAACTGGCTCCTCTTGGTGATTCCAGTTTTCTTACGTTGAATTTTGGATAACTTTTTTTTTTGTCTGCAGAGGGGAAAAAAAAAAAAATAAGTGATTGTGGCCGGGTGCAGTGGCTCATGCCTGTAATCCCAGCACTTTGGGAGACCAAAGCAGGTGGATCATCTGAGGTCAAGAGTTCAAGACCAGCCTGACCAACATGGCAAAACCCAGTCTCTAACAATACAAAAATTAGCTGGACATGGTGGCACGCGCCTGTAATTCCAGCTACTCAGGAAGGTGAGACAGGAGAATTGCTTGAACCCAGGAGGCAGAGGTGGCAGTGAGCCGAGATTATGCCACTGCACTCCAGCCTGGGTGACAGAGTGAGACTCCGTCTCAGAAAAATTTAAAAAAAAAAAAAAAAAAAAAAAAGTGAATGCAGTTACCCTTCTCTTCTGCTGAGCTTGGGTTTGAGCTAAGATGTAATGGAGGGAAAAACTGATTCTGGCTGGGTGCGGTGGCTCATGCCTGTAATTCTAGCTCTTTGGGTGGCTGAAGTGGATTGCTTGTGCCCAGGGGTGAAACCCTGTCTCTTCAAAAAATTGTAAAAAGTTGGGTGTGATGGTACATATCTGTAGTCCCAGCTATTTAGGAGGCTGAAGTGGGAGGATTCCTCAAGCCTGGGAGTTTAAGGCTGCAATGCCACTATCTGGGTGACAGGAGTGACCCCCAGCTCTACCATCCTGGCCAACATGGTGAAACCCCGTCTCTACTAAAAATACAAGAATTAGCCAGGTGTGGCGCCGGGTGCCTGTAGTCCCAGCTACTCAGGAGGCTGAGGCAGGAGAATCACTTGAACCTGGGAGGTGGAGGTTGCAGTAAGCCAAGATTGTGCCACTGCACTCCAGCCTGGACGACACAAGCAAAAACTCCATCAAAAAAGAAAAACGAAAATTGAGGTTTGGCGCAGTGGCTCACTTCTGTAATCCCAGCACTTTGGGAGGCTGAGGCCAGCCAGATCACCTAAGGTCAGGAGTTCAAGACCAGCCTGACCAACATGGTGAAACCCTGTCTCTACTAAAAATACAAAAATAAGCCAGGTGTGGCGGGGGTGCCTGTAGTCCCAGCTACTCAGGAGGCTGAGGCAGGAGAATCACTTGAACCCGGGAGGCGGAGGTTGCAGTGAGCTAAGATTGCACCACTGCACTCCAGTCTGGATGACAAGAGCAAAAACTCCATCAAAAAAAAAAAAAAAAAGAAAATTGAGGCTTGGCGTGGTGGCTCATCTCTGTAATCACAGCACTTTGGGAGGCCGAGGCCAGCCAGATCACCTTAGGTCAGGAGTTCGAGACCAGCCTGGCCAACATGGTAAAATCCGTGTCTACTAAAAATACAGAAATTAGCCAGGTGTGGTGGCGGGGGCTAATCCCAGCTACTCGGGAGGCTGAGGCAGGAGAATTGCTTGTGAACCCGGGAGGCAGAGGTTACAGTGAGCTGAGATCGCGCCACTGCACTCCAGTCTGGGCAAAAAGGGTGAGACTCTGTCTCAAAAAAATAATTAAAATAAAATAAATTTATTGCACAAGATGCGGGATTCAGGGAGGGTAGAATCAGACCCTTGGTGGCAAGAGTCCACAGGTGGCTTCCTGAATGCTTACGGAGCTAAAGCACCCAGCCATCTTGCTCACACCCTTTTCTGCAGGGTAGTTTTTCTTTGTTTGTTTGTTTTGAGATGGAGTCTTGCTCGGCCACCATGCCCGGCTAACTTTTTTTTTTTAGTAGAGATGGGGTTTCACCGTGTTAGCCAGGATGGGGGTGCTTTTTTTTTTTCTTGAGACAATCTCTCGCTCTGTCGCTCAGGCTGGCAGTGGCACGATCTTGGCTCACTGCAACCTCCACCTCCTGAGTTAAAGTGATTCTCCTGCCTCAGCCCCCTGAGAAGCTGGGACTACAGATGTGTGCCACCACACCCAGGTCTTTTTTTTTTTTTTTTTTTGGCGGGGGGGAGACAGAGTCTCGCTCTGTTGCCCAGGCTGGAGTGCAGTGGCACGGTCTCAGCTCACTGCAAGCTCTGCCTCCCGGGTTCACGCCATTCTGCCTCACCCTCCTGAATAGGTGGGACTACAGACGCCCGCCACCACGCCCGGCTAATTTTTTTTTTTTTTTTTTGAGATGGAGTCTTGCTCTGTCACCCAGGCTGGAGTGCAGTGGCAAAATCTCGGCTCACTGTAACCTCCGCCTCCTGGGTTCACACCATTCTCCTGCCTCAGTATCCCGAGTAGCTGGGACTATAGGCGCTCACCACTACGCCCGGCTAATTTTTTGTATTTTTTAGTAGACACGGATTTCACTGTCTTAACAAGGATGGTCTCGATCTCCTGACCTTGTAATCCGCCTGCCTCAGCCTCCCAAAGTGCTGGGATTACAGGCGTGAGCCACCGGGCCCAGCCTTTTTTTTGTGTGTGTGTATTTTTAGTAGAGATGGGATTTCACCTTGTTAGCCAGGATGGTCTTGATCTTCTGACCTCGTGATCCACCTGTCTCAGCCTCCCAAAGTGCTGGGATTACAGGCGTGAGCCACCGTGCCCAGGCGGTAATTTTTGTATTTTTAGTGGAGATGGGGTTTCGCCATGTTGGTCAGGCTGGTCTCGAACTCCTGACCTTGTGATCCACCCACCTCAGCCTCCCAAAGTGCTGGGATTACAGGCGTGAGCCACTGTGCCCGGCCCAGGGTGCTCTTTTGTGAAAGTGTTTTGACTCCTTTATGCCTCATGCCACCTCTGTGAAAGAAAGCTGTCTTCTGCCTGTGTCAGATAAGATCTGCAGTCGGCCTAAAAGCATAGAGCTAGACAGTAAAGTACAGTGCTTCCTCCAGAGTGAATGATTCCTGGGCTGAGGTAGATCCTTGGGGAGTGCGGCTCACACTTTCATTGCAGAACATGGCCTGCAATCTGCAAGTTATGACTAGCACTGAATGAGGGCCAGGTGTGCGAGGCTTGCAGAGTATGGGGTTAACAGCCCCCATTGTTTGCACACAACTCTAGGAGGCACCATCTAGACTATGTGAATGTTACCCCCGGAATCATGCAGTGGCAGTGTCCTGGGCAGCAGAGGAGCCCAAGTTTGACACAAGTGCCCAGCTTATTTATTTATTTATTTTGAGACGGAGTCTCACCATGTTGCCCAGGCTGGAGTTCAGTGGTGCAATCTCAGCTCACTGCAACCTCCACTTCCCAGGTTCAAGTGATTTCTGCCTCGGCCTCCCAAGTAGCTGGGACTACAGGTGTGTGCCTCCATGCCCAGCTTTTTTTTTTTTTTTTTGAGATGGAGTTTCACTTTGTTGCCCAGGCTGGAGTGCGGTGGCGTGATCTCAGCTCACTGCAACCTCCACCTACCAGGTTCAAGCGATTCTCCAGTCTCACCCTCCCAAATAGGTGTGATTACAGGCACCCGCCACCAAGCCCAGCTAAGTTTTCTGCATTTTTAGTAGAGACTGTGTTTTACCACGTTGGCCAGGCTGGTGTCAAACTCCTGACCTCAGGTGATCCGCTCGCCTCAGCCTCCCAAAGTGTTGGGATTACAGGCATGAGCCACCGTGCCCGGGTCCTTGTATTTTTTTTGTAGATATGGGGCATCTCCCCTTTGTTGCCCAGGCTGATCTCCAACTCGGGCTCCCAAAGCGCTGGGATTATAGGCGTCAGCCACTGTGCCCGGTCAGGTGTGTAGCTGGGATTCTGGAAGGGTGTTTCAGCCTGTTGCCTGAAAGCATTTATGCTGCTGGAGCCCGTGGCTGCCTCTACCAGTCTCCAGGCATCACCATACCAAGAGGTTTATCTGGTGAAGAGGCCCAGCTCTAGTTTCTCAGCCAGGGCCCCACTTCTCCCTACATAGGTCGATTTGACGTTTTTGAAAAGACTGGGCTAGATGATGAGCTCCCCAGCCTGGCTCACCGAGGCTTAGTCCTGTCACCCAATAAAGGCTTTTTTGTTTGTTTGTTTGAGACGGAGTCTCCCTCTCTTACCAGGCTGGAGTGCAATGGAGCCATCTCGGCTCACTGCAACCTCCCCCTCCCAGGTTCAAGCGATTCTCCTGCCTCAGCCTCCCGAGTAGCTGGGACTACAGGTGCATGCCACCACACCCAGCTAATTTTTTTTTGTATTTGTAGTAGAGATGAAGTTTTACCATGTTAGCCAGGATGGTCTCAATCTCCTGACCTCATGATCCGCCCACCTCGGCCTCCCAAAATGCTGGGATTACAGGTGTGAGTGAGCCACTGTGCCCAGCCCAAGGCCTTTTTTTTTTTTTGAGACAGGGTCTGGCTCTGCCACACAGGCTGGAGTGCAGTAGCGCAATCTCAGCTCACTTTAACCTCTGCCTCCTGGGCTCAAGCCATCCTCTCACCTCAGCCTCCCGAGTAGCTAGTCATATGCAGCAGAGACTGAGGTTTTTTGTTTTTTTCAAAAAAAAACCCCTCGGTCTCTACGTGGGAAGAGAAATAACTACAGCCCTTGAACCTTCCCTTACTAATGATTCTTGTACATAACAGCCTCTTCTCAGGGTTAGGCAAGACAGTAAAGCACTGTGTACTGACCAGTTCATTTAATCTTTACAGTAAATCTGGGAGGTGAGCTGGCTTTCACCAGTGAGGGTAATGGAGGACCTACGTCGCTCAGAAACTTGCCAAAAGCAAGCACAACGACCCACACCTATTGCCAAAATTAGAGGAAGCTACAACTTCTAGGGACTACTGGAGTTAAAACAGAATCCAGGCCCTGCCCGAACCCGCAGAAGAATCATTTATCAGTCACTCCTCTGTGTTTCATCGGTGAAACGTAGATAATCACACGCACCCACAGAGGCCCATAAGAAAGGCCGATGATAGACAGAAGAAAATCCAAGTGCCTTAAACATCTTGAAGGCCCCTTGTGCTCAACATCCAGTCCACTGGATGCGGCTGGGGTTCGGAGTTAAAAAGCATTCACTAAGCCCTTACTCTGGGACAAGAACATGCATTGCCTCATGAACTCTTCTCTAGAGCCCACAAAGCCAGTTATTGTGATAAAAAGTATTTCACTTGACAGTTCTTTTCAGTAAAATAATAATGCACGTAAAGTGCTCAGCAGTGTCAGTACCTATTATCATTAGACCAAGAAAGACCTGCCTAGGGCAGAGGCACTAGTCTGGTCTGGCTGACCAGGGACTCCAGCCTTATGAAACATACAGGCCATACACCTCCCCCATTTCATCGCCAGAGGGCAGCGGCAGGGACCGTCTTCCACACAAAGCCCGATGCAGTTTCCCTGGCGTCCATCGGAGGGCGAGCCAGCAGGGCAGCTGGATCTTGGGGCCAGACCCAGGCAGCGGCCCTTCTCTGACTGGTCCTTTCTTTGCCTTCAGTTTGGTTGAGCCTCCCAGGGCCCTAACCAACCCAGGTAAGTCAGGCTGGAAGCAAATTAATAAATACAATTCCAGGTTTATTAAAAAGCAGGGCTCCCCTGCTGTGCCCTCCTGGCACTAAGGAAATAAATAACCAGAGGGGGCACAGCTAGGGAAAGGGGAAAAAAATCAGATCTCAAGACAGACTCTTTGTACTACCCTTTCTCCATCCCCAACTCCCACCCCCCTATGGCTCTTGGGACATAGCACCTGAGCAGGCACCTCAGTCCGGGTATTGTGTTACCGGCACCAAGGCAAGTCTGCCCTACCCAAGAAGGGAGACAGGCCCTAGGGTCACTTGTTTCCAGCCCTTGATGACCCCAAGACCTGTTCCCCACAGGGGCCAGGGCTGAAGCACCAATTGGAGGCACCTGAGGGTGGTGGTTGGGGGAGGCAGAATGGGGTAACAGAATCTAGGGAGCAGAAGCAGCTGACGGGGGTCCGGCCCCCTCTCCAAGTTCAGCCAGTGCCTGACTGAGGTCATGCCCCATCGTCCTTTCCCCTCAAACCCTGCCTGCACTCAGCTGAGGATCTTCCGGGGCAGTTCAACAGCAGCACGGATGAAGACTGCATCATCCCGCACATAGTTTCGCTTTCGAATGTCCTGGTGAGAGATGAACTTGGGATAACCAAAGCCCAGAGAACTCTCATCCAGGGAGCCCCGCCACGTGCCCGGCTTCTGGAAATTCTTCCAGTTTGGGTCGGGGTGGAAGGTCTCAGTGACGTGCTGTGGTTTAGCCAGCCCAGGGTCGCTCTGATCCAGCAGGGAGAAGGTGACACGGCGGGCAAAGGGCCACTCAAGGAGATTGTCAAAGGCACCAGGCAGCACACGAATGTACAGTGAGAGGTGTGTGCCCTCGCCACTGCCATTGCCATTGAGGAATGCAGACACCTGCAGCTTGTAACCATACTTATGTGTGTAGAAGGCAGGGCTGAAGCACTCAAGGTTGGGCTTGGCCTTGGCCTCCTGTAGCCGCCGTCCATAGCTGCCAATCTTCCAGATGAGCACGCCATCACTGCCCACTGATAGCTCCTCCAGCTCTCGCCGAAGCTCCTGCAGCTCCTGCCGTTGCCGGCTTACCAGGGCACACATCATGGCCAGATGTGGCTTCACACTCTCCTCCACATGCCGTGCCATTGCCAGCTTAGGGCACTGTTGACAAAGCCCCAGGCCATGGGGGAAGGGAGGAGAGTTATCAGTAGGGGAAGGTCCAGAGAAGAGAGGAGAGGAGAGTGGGTACAGGGTAGCAGGCACCCAGCTCTATGTGAGGAAGACAGAGGGTGTTAGGAAGAGGCTGGAGCCGGCCAGCAGAGGGAAGGACTGAGGGTTTCAGAGCAGCACAGCAGGGACCACCAAGGCCTAAGTGGCATCAGGAAGCTGAGCCTCTGTCTAGGGCTTCAAGAGCAAAAGGGGGCCGACAGGAGAAGGGGCGTCTCACCCTGTGCTTGCAGCCGGAGTCTTTGAATGGGCAGAGCACCAGGGCAGTGCTACAGCTGTCCTTCAGATGGCCTGGCAGGTCCTCCCGGGCCACAGTGCCCACACCACACTGGTTGGGGCAGGGAACAGGCAGCCTTGGGCACTGGTACTGGTGGCTCTGGGGCCACAGAGGCAGAGAGGCAGGAGTCAATATCCTGACTCCCTGTCACCTGCCCTGCAACCACAGCTCAGGAAGGGCCTCACCTGGATGGTGTCAAAGACGAACTCCTTGGTGCAGTAGGTGCAGGGCTGAGTGCGCTTGGGGCACTCAGAGGTGGCATGCTGGGCCAGCAGCCGCCGCATCATGCGGGCACCACACTTATTCTCACAGTAGACACTCTCTTGGGGGCACATACCCTCATGGCTCTGTGGAAATGTCAGAGGTGCTGAGTTAAGGGATGCCTAGGCCATCAGGTACCCCCCCTCCACATTCAGCCAGACCCCACCCACCTCATAGGCCTCCCCACTGAAGTCACAGCCACAAAACTCGCACTTGAGGCGCCGCTTGGGGCAGTCGTGCTGCAAGTGTGCAGGTAGATCACGGCGGCTCAGTTTCATAGGGCAGCGATTAGGGCAGGGAACGACGTTGAAGCTGCAGGTATTCAGGTGGCCCTGGTGGGAAGGGCTGCAATGAGTGCCTGCCAAGGGCGAGGTGGTGGCAGCCCCTCACATCAGAGCCTCACCTGTAGATGGCGTAGTGGCCCATTCCAGCGGCAGCCCTCCTCACTGTGGATGCAGCGGATAGGCAGGCCCAATACTTGTACTTCCAGCTCGGGGTCTGGGTAGATCTGGGGGTGAGGATAGGGGAACCGGCCAGGATCAGAGCTGACTGCAGGCCCAGTTCCCACCTCCAGCCCCAACTGGGCTGGCTCTACCTTGGAGCCTGTAATAGCCTCTTTCGGGCTCTTTGCCCCTCGGAGTCCAGGAATGAAGGGTACAGCAGGCAGCGTCTGCTCTGATGCTGGGTCCTAACATGCCTGCACAGGACGCCTTTGAAGGGGCAGCCAATCAGCCTGCTCAATCCCAGGCTGTCCCTGGGGCTCTGCTTCCTTCTCCCTGGTGGCGGGATACTGGCCCTCAGCCACAGGTCTGGCTCGCCACCGGAAGGGGAGGGAGCACTTCTTGCGGGCACAGAGCAGCTCTGTGCACCCCTACAGGCTGGGCATTGTGCCTGTCCTCCAGGGCAAACACGGGCCTCGTTTGCAAACTGGCCTGGTGGGAGGGAACAGGCTACCTTTGTGGGGGCGCACCATCCCAAGGCTTTTGGTTGACACTGGCCCTGAGCCCACTGGCTGCCAGCAGCTCTGGCCTCCAAGGGCAACAGACTGTGCTTGGACTTCTTCCTGGCAGTGTGGACTCACCTTGGCATAGTCCAGAGGAAGCTGGTCCTCAGGGCACTTGAAGACGCCTTCACTGAAATGGGGGAGGGGCAGGGTCAAGGCTTCTCATTAGAGGAAAGGGAGGCCTGGCCCCACCCCCTCCACCAAGGCAGCCTCCCTTCCTCACCAGACCGGTTCCCAACCAGCCCAGGTGAGACAAAAGGGCAAGCAGAGGCCTGAGGGGTCTACTTCCCCAGGATCCCAGAAGACCCCAGCCCCTGTCCTGGGAAGGGGGATCTGGGCCTAGAGGAGGCACAGACAGCTGCCTCAGTCAGGACATGGCCAACAGGTGGCAGCTGGCACCCCCTCCCCCAGAATGGCAGCTGGACTGGGGAAGGAACATGCTGCACAGTTACCCCCTCCCCCTAGGTTAGTTTTCACTGGCTGGGTTGAAAGCTGATTGGGAGGGGGAACAGGGATGGGCTGAGATTAAGTGCCAGGGCTGCCCAGTCCCCAGGAAGGTCCTCTGCCAAGAACCAGGGCAAAGGTCAGCTTACGGCCACCTTACCCTGCCTGCTCTGCTCCTTTGAGGGTGTGTCTCCCACAGAAAAGGGGAGGAAAGGCATGCTCCCTGGTACCTGTTTACACTCCCACCCGGCCCTTGCCACCTGCCTCTGAGAAGGGGTGGAACGCCCCCATTTTACAGATGAAACAAATAGACTTACAGGTGAAGCAGTACCTGGCTACGTGTGTCTGACTCCACAGCTCAGACAAGCTCTCCTACACCACACACACGAGGAAGAGAAGCTGGGGCAAGGGAAAATGTCCAGCAAGCAAAGCTATGACTCTGGGCACTGCTCAGTGGGCTTCTGAAGCCTCGTGACCGTCCCCTCCTGCTAGCTGCCTGCCTTGTCCTGCACCAAACCCCACCTGGCTGTCAGCACCCAAGGAGCCTGTTGGCATGCTTCTGTCGACACGCCCTTGCTGACCCCAGCCAGGGCCAGTCACACATGCCTGGCATGGCTCAGGGAGAGCTAGGGCTCACCCAGCAGGACTCAGGGCCCTGGGGCAGGGCATTCCTGGCAGGTCTGAGTCAGGTAGGTGGAAGGCAGGCAGGGAGCAAGGCAGAACCACAGCCCACATAAGAGCCCAGTTCTAGAGGCACTCTCCAGGACCTGGGCAGTCCATGCCCCAACTGCCCCAAGGATTTCTAGCACCCACCTCCTCCCTTTGACCTCACTACCAATGGCCATACTTCAATGCCAAGGACAATACAAGAGCAGGCACTGAAGGGGTGTGTCTGCCCACAGGGCAACCAGCCTTCCTGGACCAACCTAACAGCTCAGGCAGGAGTGGGGAAAGAGGGGTGGGTCCAGGGGGAGGGGGTCCACTTGGCTGCTTCAGGAATGTGCTGACTTAGTGGTTTAGGAGAAAGGGAGGGGATGGAGGCAAGTCCTTAGGCTTCAGACAGAAGCTTAGCCTGCAGCTTGGGGCCCAGCCAGGGCTGTGGACACCCTCACTTGTGCTTGTACCGCGGCGGGTGAGGAGCACCTCTCTCCTCTTCAGAAGCCTCAGTGGCACAGCTCAGGCGCTGGGGGATGGGAGAGAGGCAGGGCAGAGGCTGCTCCAGGCTGTGCAGTGGAGGCCCAGGCTCCGGGAAGAAGACAGGATGGGGGGAGGGGGTGTGGGAGTGGGAGAGGAAGAGGGGATTTCCGTGAGGGGCAGGGGCAGAGGGGGGCCAAGAAGGTGGTGGAAGGAATCGGGCCTGACAGCCCCCTCCCCCCGCTCCTTCCCCGCGGCAGTCAGGGTGGGTCTGCTGTGGAGGGCTGGGAGGGCTCAGCTGGCCTCATCTGGAACCCAGAGGGCCGGGGAAGAGCAGTGGCGGAGACAATGGGGCTGTGTCTGTAAGAGAGTAAATGTGTACACTGCCGGGGGGGAGGGGGCAGTCCTGCAGCTTGTGCGGGAGCATATGTGAGGCCAGGAGCCGGCCCAGGCTGTGGGGAACAGAAAACAAAGGGCCTGCTGAGACTTCCGCCAGTAGGAGCTACGGAGGACCGAGCGAGGGAGGGAGGCACGGACGGAGGGAGCACCGGGGGCACGCGCCCCAGAGGTACTCTCCCTGCCGGGCCCTCGATCCCCTTGGCCCAGCAAACAGCCAGGCAGTGGCCGACCCGGCCTTCCCCTGCGCTCTGGGGCCATGACCTCCGAAGAGTCGGGGCTCCTTCACCCTGCCTCCCACACCCGGGCCTGAGTGGTCCCCTGCGTGGGCAGGAGAGATTCAAGACACCACAGGGCGCCCAGAAACTTGACGGATTCCCAAGAGCCAACGGCTAACCTGCGTCCTGAGGGGACAGTGGGAGTGCAGTAACGATACGAGTGCGTCCCCCTTCTTCACGAGTTATGGACCACCCGCCTTGCTCCAGCCCCCGGGAGAGAGAGGGGAGCTGCCTAGAGGGTCCTTCGGGGGAAGATTCAGTCCTTCCTCCATTGTGTGATCATAAGCAGCCCGGGGTTAAATCCTAGTTAAGCCTTTAAGTAACTGTGTGACCCTGGGCAAGTCGCAGTCTTTCTTTGAATCTCGTCTCATCATCTGTGAAATGGGAGAACAATAGCTACTGTTCCCTGAACGTTCGAAGAATCACAAGAGGTTAGATGGGTGAAATCTCCGGAGACTCAAAGTGCTGCGCGGGAGCGGGTTTTGTCCTCTTCCCCCAGGATTCAAAGTTCAAGGCTGAGGCCGCGCCGGATCTCAAGTGAGGGGGAAGGGCCTCTTCCCCTTCCCACCCCGCGGGAAGGCGCCGAGGTCTCCCGCCCCAGGCCAGGCAGGTGGGACCCGCCCGGACCCCTCGGATTCCTGCGGGAAGCCTCCCTCGGGGCGTGACGTCACCCCTCCCCGTGACGTCACGGGGCGCCCCTGAGGTCACAGGGTCGCAGCGCAGACAAAGGCCCGGCGTGCCCCGGGCCCGAGCCCCTCCCCAGGCGGCGCCCCCCGCCCCGCCCCCGCTGGCCCCTGCTCCCCGGCCCGCACCTGAGGAACTCCTGCAGGCAGGTGTCGCAGAAACGGTGGCCGCAGGTGGAAACCTGCACAGGCTCGCGCATGGGCTTCCCGCACAGTGGGCACAGCAGCCGTCGCTTGGGCTTCTCCAGGAACTTGTAGTCGAAACCAGGCATGGCGGGCGAGCGGCCGGCACGGGCGAGCGGGGCCAGGCACGCAGCGGCCCCACAGCCCGCGCCTCGCTGGAGCCGCGCTCCCGGCTCCGGGCGGCGCCGACTGGCGGTCGCTGCCAGGGCTCGGCTGTGAAGCCCGCCCGCCGGAAGAGGGGGCGGGGCCGCGGCCGCGCGGTCCTAATGCGCGCCCAGCGGCCCCGCCCACCCCCGAGTGCAGGCCTTTGGGTCTGGTCACCGCCAGTCTCGCCCACCCACCGGAGCATGGGCTTTTCTTTCCCCTGGGGGAGAGAGAGCGTGTATCCGCTTCTCGGGCCCTGGGGGAGTGCGGGTTGGAAAAGGGGACGGGCCGCGCTACAAAGGTTTTCTTTTCTAGAGGCAACAGCTCGGCCTCCGGGGCCGTGAGCCGCCCAGGAACCGGGGCCCCAGCTTCCAGGTGCTAGGCAGCCGAAGCCTGGCAACCAGCTCCGGGGAGCCCAGCTGGGGCGGGGAGGCTGGACTGGGCGCTGGGCCAGAGAACTTCGACCCCAGCCGCCGGCTGTGCCCACATTCCTCCCTTGGCCGCAGCCCTGCCACCGAGGTCGCGCCCAGCCCAGTCCTGGGGTGCCTGGTCGCCACACCCGCCCCTGAAGACACCACACTCCAGCAGGCAGCTGATATTTTTATTGGCTTTACTTCCTGTGCTCTGAGAAACCAGTCTGGTCCCACTAGCTACCCTTTCTCTCAAGTGTTTCTGGAGAAAGGCATGGGGTGACGGACTATCTGCAGCGCGGATCTTTTCTGCAGCAGACACGTAGTGGCTCCTGTCCTCGTGCTGGGGAAAAGAGGCAAGCAGACGTCGAGCAAATCCTGCCTTAGGATGAAAGTGTGGGGGAGATGGCAGCACTCCCGGGGACCGCCCTGCCCCAGGCTATGCAGAAGCTAGGCAGGCCTAATGGTCAGTCCAGGCAGGCCCTGGCTTGCCCGGCTCCAAAGCATGGAGACAGTCCCAGTGAGCACCAAAGACATTTTTTTTTTCTTTTTTTTTGAGAGGGAGTCTTGCTCTGTCATCCAGGCTGGAGTGCAGTGGTGCGATCTCAGCTCACTGCAACCTTCGCCTCCAGGGTTCAAGGGATTCTCCTGCCTTAGCCTCCAGAGTAGCTGGGATTACAGGCGCCCGCCACCATGCCTGGTTAATTTTTGTATTTTTAGTAGAGACAGGGTTCACCATGTTGGCCAGGCTGGTCTCAAACTACTGACCTCAAGTGATCCGCCCGCCTTGGCCTCCCAAAGTGCTGGAATTACAGGTGAGCCACCGCACCCAGCCTTATTTTCTTCTTTTTTTTTTTTGGTGGAGACAGCGGTCTCGCTATGGTCCCCAGGCTGGTCTACAACTCCTGGCCACAAGGGATCCTCCTGGCTTGACCTCCCAAAGCACTGGGTATGCAAGTGTGAGCCACTACCCCCGGCCCAGACTTATTTTCTAACTGGGCTGGGGGAAAGGGCACGGTCTATGTGGAGCTACAGCTGCCTTCAGCCTTTTTTTGGTAAGGCTCTGCTTCCAAAGGCTAGGTCTGCCTTCTAACTGTAGCCAGGCTGGATCCTGGGGACACTGACTGAAGGGAGGAAGGGGTAGGAAAGGCAAAGAGGTGGTGGGAAAACAAAGTGGTTGAGGTTTCCATATCCAAGGCCAAAAGCAGAGCAGGGGTTTTGCCAGCCCGGATACCCCATGATGACCCAATCTAGGAGACGGCTGCAACAGTCATGCCTTGGGCACCTGCACTTTTCAGAACATTCAGAGGAGAAGCAGTATCAGGGTGGTCCAGAGGTGTATCCAGGTGCCTCAGGGGGGGACCGGCTCATCTGTGACTGCTGGAGGGTATCAAAGAGAAACCCTTGCAGCTTCTGAGGGCAGTGCCTCCAGAAATTCTCACCCACCTCCCACTCCTACTGGGCCCTGGATTCTGGACCCTGTTAGGCCAGAAAGAGAGGTTCAGCATCAACGGGACTCAGCAGTAGGAGAAAGAATGCATGTGAGCCCCCTGGGGAGCAGTGGAGGCAGCCCTTCCATGAGGCCCAAGAAGCACCCGCCTTGGCCACCCGGGGCAGGAAACTGAGCTTTTTAACCGCAGCTTCAGCTATTTTTATCTGAGGGCTAAAGATGCTTTTGGTGATGCGGGCATCTGTGAACACGGGGGGTGGGAGTGTGGGCAGGGGTCAGCTGGGTTGTGTGGTGAGGTGGGAGAAGTTAAAACTCACGGCGAACAGCCAGGAGGGTGTTTCCATGGCAACAGGACACGGAAGTCACCGTGTAAGGGTGTGTCTCATCCAACTGCACTGGCCGAGGGAGTCCGGCATCCTCATCCCTCCTTCCCAGTCGACCTCGGGCCCCTTTGCCCCAGGAGTACACTTCACCCTCTGCCAGGAAGAATCCCCAGGAGGGAAGTGGGAAGTGGGCACAGCCTGAGCAGAATCTCCCCTCCCACATTGCCAGGATGGCCCCTGGGAGGCTCCAGAGTCCAGTGGCCCTCAGCAGCAACCCTCAGCCCGCACTGCTCATGGCACTGCCTGCCCCCGCCACGCTCAGTCCTCACCTGCCCCAATAGCTACGGTGAAGGCATCCCCACAGGCTACCATTGCCATCTTGATGCCCTCAAGGCCTTGGACCTTACAGGGTGCCCGATTGCCTCGGCGAGCATTGGTGCCCAACTGCCCGTGCTGATTGCTGCCAAAAGTGTAGCAATCACCTGAGGCTATAGGGGAGAGGAAGGAAAGGGGTGCTTCAACAGGGTACCAAGGAGATCATGAGTCCCCCTCTGGCCTCCAGAGCCCAAGTCCTGCTCACCAGTCACAGCAGCTGAGTGAGCAGTGCCCAGGTCTACACTCAGCAGGGGCTCCTGGTCCAGGGGTGCAGAGCCTAGTAGTGTGAAGCTCAGGGCCTCCTCCATCTGCTGGTGAGGGACAGGCTCCTCCCCCAGGGAGAGGTGGTCCAGGCCCAACTTGTTGAACCTGAGGGCAGAGCCAGAAGCCAAATCCAACTGACAGACAGTTTGGGCAGGAGCTGGTGCACCAGGAGACAGATCCCACCCTGGGTTGAACCAATAGCACCCTCAACCCCCTCAATTCTGGTCTTTGGTGAGAGGTAGGCAATGATGGATAGAGCACTCACAGCCAAGGAGAGCCGGAGGCAGGTTAGTCACCCTGATGACCTATTCACCTGTTGCTCCCACAGGCCAGGGCTTGGCCAGGCACAGTGAGGATCATGGAAGAGTCAATGCCACATACAACTCGCTGAGCTTCCTGTCCTGGGGGCATGGGCACCTGCTGGGGGCAGCTGTGGGACTCCCTGGTGCCTAGTCCCAGTCTGCCTACGACAAGAAACCCAGAAGGAGTTAATTTGAGCTTTAGTGGGGGTGACGCCAGGATGAGGAGGGCCCACTGAGGGGAGGGAACAGCATGAGTTCTCTGTTCTCTCAGTCCCAAATGCCTTTCCTAGGCCCCTCTGCTGGTTAAAATCCTCCTTTATTTATTTTTTATTTTTTGAGACCGAGTCTCACTCTGTCGCCAAGGCTGGAATGCAATGGTACGATCGTGGCTCACTGCAACCTCCACCTCCCGGGTTCAAGCGATTCTCCTGCCTCAGCCTCCTGAGTAGCTGGGATTACAGGCATGAGCCACCACGCCCAGCTAATTTTTTAATTTTTAGTAGAGACAGGGTTTCACCATGCTGGCCAGGCTGGTCTCAAACTCCTGACCTCGTGATCCACCTGCCTCAGCCTCCCAAAGTGCTGGGATTACATGTGTGAACCACCACGCCGACTCAAAATCCTCCTTCTTATAAAGCCCTGTTCAGATGCCATCTCTCTCCTCCAGTTGACATTATTGTTCACTGAGTTCCACACCTCTGCACCGGGGTGTAGCCCTGATGCTGTCTGTTCTCGGGCATGCTGGCAATGTCATCTTTCTCCTACTAGACTGAGTCCTCCAGGAAGACAGGAACCCATCAGTGTCATCTCTAGTTTCAACGCCCAGCCTGATGCCTGACCCAAAGAGGACCTCAATAAAAACTGGTGGATGAGCCAGGTGTGGTGGCTCACGCCTGTAATCTCAGCACTTTGGGAGGCTGAGGCACGTGGATCATGAGGTCAGGAGTTCGAGACCAGCCTGGCCAAGATGGTGAAACCCTGTCTCTACAAAAATACAACAATTCGCTGGGTGCGGTGGTGGGTGCCTGTAATCCCAGCTACTCGTGAGGCTGAGGCAGAAGATTTGCTTAAACCTGGTGGTGGAGGTTGCAGTGAGCTGAGATCACGCTACTGCACTCTAGTCTGGGTAACAGAGCGAGACTCCGTCTCAAAATAAAAAAATAGGTGGTTGAATGAAATTTCCTTCATTACCTCAAACACCTGAAGGAAGCCACATCTCCATCTCATCTCAGCACCCAGCACAGCATGTGCACAGTTGGTGTAAAATAAAGGTTTGTTGAATGAATGAAGAGAATTTGAGAGAAAAGAGGGAGGAGAGAACATGCTGTGGGGTGGAAGGTGGGTATGAAGGGGAGCAAGTCATGGCTGAGGATGCTGTGAGATGGGGCCTAGAGGCTGGAGCTTACCGCCGTCTCCACGGCCCCAAGCAAATAGCTCTCGCTCAGTGGACAGGGCCAGCACGTGAGAAGCCCCACAGGCCACCTGCACCATCTCATAGCCCAGCAAAGCCTCCACAATGGTGGGCTAGAGAGGAGAGGAAGCAAGGAGAAACTGGGCAAAGGGTCTGGGACTAGCCATCTGGCCTCAACACCCCCTGTAGGGACAAAGCTGGAGGATACACATTCTCAGGAGGTGGCTATGTCTTTAACTCCAGCTATACACACTGCCAGGTGGACAACCATTGGGGAAGCCTGGTTTTTCTGTACTTCCCCCGATGTAGGTGGCCCAGGGCAGGTGCATCTGGGAATCTAGAGGAACCTGTGGCTGCTGGGAACTCCCCTGCCCCCAATCTGGTGTCAGCTCTCAGATGTGGGCTCCCCGCCATCTCCCCACTTCCCCCTCTCCAAAGTACATGTGACACCCACCTGGCTGATGTCAGTGAGGCTGCCATGGCCTAGGCACCCATTGCTGCCGCTGCCAAACGTCATAATGATGCCTCGGTCTGGAGAGAAGGGCAGTGAGGAAGGAGAAGGGAGAGAAGTTAAATAGTCTTTCCAGATAGCCTGGTCCTCTAGTGGGTTGCAGCAGCAAAATAAAGTTGGGGACCAGGGCTGAAAGGACGGGATAGGAAGAGAAAAGGTTACGAGTCTCTTCAAACGTATGTGACTTTGGACAAGTGACACCCTCTCTGAGCCTTAGCGTCCCCACTTGTCAAATGAGGATAATATAATGACTGCCTTGCCAGGCCCGTCCGTAGGGTAAAGGAGGTTGTGTAAGGAAATCTCCTCAATAGTTACTTGCCAGAAGCAATAACTCCATAACTAGTAGACAGAAGCATTCATTAACTGCGTGGTTTGCAAGAGAAGAGAGAAGGTGCTCTGTGGGGCCTTAGAGCAGGTCCCACAAGGTAGGCCCGACAGCTCACCAGTCAGGCAGGCAGTGAAGAAGTCCCCACAGGCCACGTGCTTGATGGTCACGCCCGACTGGCCCTCCAGGAAACGCGAGATGAACTGGGGCTGTGGCTGCTCCACTGCCCCAGGGAGGAGGGTGCCTCCGCCTGCACCTAGGGGTGGGGCCTGCAGGGGCAGGTGGATGGGCAGCGCCTGAGCACCCTAACCCTGCTGTGGATCTATACCTCCACACGTCCAGGCCACCCACTGGCCTGCTCACCTCCCACAGGATGAGACGCCCAGAGCGCGTGACGCCGGCTTTCTGTGTGCGCCCAGCTGCTACCTGGATCACCTCTGTGTTGAGCATTGGCAGTCGCAGGGGAGTGCCCAGCCCACCACCCCAGGCATATACTGATGACAGGGGTGGTGGGATGGCCGGCCTCACAGGTCCCCGGGAGATACCTGCAGGTACAGCACATGGGGACTGTTAAACTGATGGGAATGGTGTGGCGTCCATGGGGACTGGCGGCCTCTTCCCACTTACCTCTGCAGCGGACACTGGTGGTCCTACTCCCTGTGCTGCTGGGGGCCACGGACTTCTCTGCCCTGTAGGACAGATGGGGGCCTAAGGACACAGACCCTCCTGACATTCCTACATGCAGGAAGGGAGGACTTGCCCCAGGTTTCCCTCTGCCCGACACCTCCTGTGCTCCCACTGGGTGCCCACACCCTGCCACCCAGGACCGCTCGCTCTCCCTGCACAGGCCTCCGCATGCGGACACTGCCCACGTCGGTGTGGAGGTTGAGGAGGGCACGGATGCAGAGGGGCTGTGCCATGATGTGGCTGAGTGGTGGCCGCTGGGCAGGCTCCAGGCTGAGTAGACTCAGGACCAGCTGGCGCAGCTCAGGGCTGTACCGGTCAGAGATGGGCGCAAAGGTGCCACTCATGATCTTCAGCACCAGTGCTGGCAGGTTCTGTGAAGGCACCAGGTTGGGAAGTTGGGGAAGTGAGGGCAGCACCCCCCAGCTCCAGCCCCTGGTCTCCTGGGATAATAACAGCTTTGCCCTCAAGAGACTTCAGTCTGATGAGGGGACTCCCAGACTGATAGGGGAGTCCAACCTGGCTTTCAGTGATCCCTAGTCTGATAGGGGAGCTGCAGCTATGTCCTCAGAAACCCCAGGATGCTGGGAAAACTCAAGTCTTGCTCTTGGAAGGGTCTCCTGGGAAAGCCACAGCCCTGCCCTCAGGAGCCCTCAGTCTAATGGGAGGCAAGATGTACTCTCAGAAATCCATAGTCTGAGGGACACCCATAGCCCTCCCCTAGGGTAATCTGATAAGGGAGAGACATGACTCAGCTAGAGGAGAAACCTGAGGTGGCTGGAGCTGAGGCCTGCTGGGGCAGGCAGTACATTTCCCAGTTGTCCCCTGGAGGGTGCGTATACTCACCGCAGCCTCAAAAGCCCTCTTGAGGCTGGCCAGCTCATAGAGGACACAGCCCAGGGCCCAGATGTCACTCTTCTGGTTGTAGGGCTTGCCCTCACACAGCTCAGGGGAGATATAGCATGGGGTACCCACCACCTGCAGGAGAGAAGCTGGGATCACAGCCCTGCAGGGAGGGAAGACCAGGGTCTCTGCACATAAGGCCATTTGGGGACAGCTTCTCCTCAAAGCAAGCCAAGGGGCTTCCTTCTGCAGGACCACCCAAACGAGCCAAAGGGCCAAGGGTGTTTTAGCAGGAGAGGAGGAGGCAGGGTTAGGTCCTGGCCCTCAAGACTTCTAGCACCCTGGAGGTCCCCTCCATGCCCAGGCACCGTGTAGGCCTTGCTCTTGCTGCTAAGGATCTTGGAGATGCCAAAATCACCGATCTTCACGACCATGCGGTGTTTGTCAAGAAGGATGTTCTGGGTCTTGAGGTCTCGGTGCAGGATGAAGTGGGTGTGCACATGATGCAGTGCAAGCAGGATCTGCACGAAGAAGTGCAGGATGGTCTCCTCCTCCAGCAGGGAATTGCAGCGCTTTTGGATGAACTCAGCCAGAGTGCCGCCTGTGGCCCAAAGGACTAATCAAGATCCAGGCTTTCTCACACCACGACAACCGTTCTCCTTTTTTTTTTTTTTTTGAGACGGAGTCTCGCTCTGTTACCCAGGCTGGAGTGCAGCGGTGCGATCTCGGCTCACTGCTGCAAGCTCCGCCTCCCAGGTTCAAGCCATTCTCCTGCCTCAGCCTCCCAAGTAGCTGAGACTACAGGCGCCCGCCACCAAGCCAGGCTAATTTTTTTTTTTTTTTTGTATTTTTAGTAGAGATGGGGTTTCCCCGTGTTAGCCAGGATGGTCTCGATCTCCTGACCTCATGATCCACCTGCCTTGGCCTCCCAAAGTGTTGGGATTATAGGCGTGAGCCAACGGGCCTCCTTTTAGGTATATAACAGGGCACTGGGAACAGAGAGAAGGGGCTAGCCAGGGTCAGATAACTGGGACCGGAACTCTAACCCTTGGCCATGCTCATTCCACGGAGGGAAGCCAGGTGATCTATGTCTGCCTGTCCCAGAGATAAGAGGCCCCTCCAGCCAGGTCACCATAAGGAGGCTGGCCCACCTGGTGCATATTCCATGGCAATCATGAGGGCTTTGTCTTCCAAGAAGTTCTCGTAGTACTCAATGACATTGGGGTGGTTGAGCAGCTTGAGGACCTGGCACTCATTCTGGGCTGCCTGCCGCTCTTCCTTGGTCATCTGTTCCACTGGAATCTGCTTGATGATCACCAGCTTCTGGTCAGCCTTTCGCAGGCATAGGTGCACAATCCTAGGGATATGGAGGACAGGGACAGGTTACCAGCTGAGCCTCCAGCCACATATCAGGCAGGGCAGTACAGCCTGGTGACTGATGTCTCTTAGAAGAGGGTTCTAGACTAAGAGGTCATCTAACCAAGTGCACAGAACACTGAGCTTGGGAACAGGGAGAACTGATGACAAGCTGTGTGGGATTTCAGTTTTACCACAGCCACTGTGAGGTAAAGTTAGTCTTGATCTCTAAGTTCCCACAGACTGCCTGGGTTCAAATCTGGGCACCTTCTCTTACTAGTTATCTGGTTTAATACACTATGTGACATCATTGTCTGGAAAAAAAAACGGGCCTCCCAGGGTTGTTGAGAGGATGAGAAAGTGCATGTAAGGCACTGAGCGCAGTGGCCAGCACAAAGAAAATGCTCAATGAATAGAAGCCATTCATATTATTTTATTTTAATTCTGTGGTCAGTCTCCATAAAAGCAGGAACTACAACACTCTTGTTCACCACAATGACCCCAGTGCATAGCCCAATATTTAGCAGACAATAGGTGGTCAATAAGTATTTGCTGAATGAGTGGACTATAAGCTGATCCAAGTCTCAAATTTTTACCTCAAGATCAGACTTCTCTGCTGAACCCCGGACTCAGATATTCACTTGAATGGCTCATAGTCATCCTAAATTTTAACAAATTCAAAATAAAATTCTTGATTCCTGCCTCCAAACCTTTCCTTGCTCAGTCTCTTCCATCTCGGTAAATGATCCCACCATCCTCCAGTTATTAAAATCAGAAACTGCTCAAATCAGAAACCTGAGGCAGAGCCACGTGGCTAAGGCCTGTAATCTCAGCACTTTGGGAGGCTAAGGCAGGTGGAGCACTTGAGTCCGGGCATTCAAGACCAGCCTGGGCAACATGGTGTATCCAGTCTCTCAAAAAAAAAAAAAAAAAAAAAAAAAATTAGCTGAGCATGGTGGCAAGCCTCTGTGGTCCCAGCTGCTCTGCAGGATGAGGTGGGAGGATCACCTGAGCCTGGGACGTTGAAGATACAGTTAGCCATGATCGCGCCACTGCACTCCAGACTGGGTGACCAAGTGAGACGGTCTCAAAACAAAACAACAAAAAAACAGACACTTGAAAATCACCCTAGGCCGGGTGTGGTAGCTCACGCCTGTAATCCCAGCACTTTGGGAGGCCGAGGCAGATCACTTGCAGTCAGGAGTTTGAGACCAACCTGGCCAACATGGTGAAACCCATCTCTACCCAAAATACAAAAATTATCTGGGTGTGATGGTAGGCGCCTGTAATCCCAACTACTCAGGAGGCTGAGGCAGCAGAATGGCCTGAACCTGGGAGGCAGAGCTTGCTGTAAGCAGAGATTGCACCACTGCACTCCAGCCTGGGGGACAGAGCAAGACTCTGTCTCAAAAAAAAAAAAAAAAAAAAAAGAAAAGAAAAGAAAAAAGAAAATCACCCTAGAATCTTTCCTCCATCTCACACAAGCACATCAGAAAATCCCATTTCTACCTCCAAAATACTGTAAATCCATCAAATTCTCTGTACCCTCTCTATAGCCCTTGCCCTATAGTCATCATAATTTCTTTTTTTTTTTTTTTTGAGACGGAGTCTCGCTCTGTCACCCAGGCTGGAGTGCAGTGACCGGATCTCAGCTCACTGCAAGCTCCGCATCCCGGGTTCATGCCATTCTCCTGCCTCAGCCTCCCGAGTAGCTGGGACTACAGGTGCCCGCCACCTCGCCCAGCTAGTTTTTTGTATTTTTTTTTTTTGTAGTAGAGACAGGGTTTCACCGTGTTAGCCAGGATAGTCTCGATCTCCTGACCTCGTGATCTGCCCATCTCGGCCTCCCAAAGTGCTGGGATTACAGGCTTGAGCCACCGTGCCCGGCCTCATCATAATTTCTTCCCTAAAATACTGTACAACTCTCCAAAATGGTCCCTTTCATTCCTGTCACCCTCAAATCTAAATTCTACATGGCAACCAGAATGACATTTATTTTTTATTTGTTTCTTTTTCTTTTTTTAATAGATATGGAGTCTCACTATGTTGGCCAGGTTGGTCTTGAACTTGTGGCCTCAAGACATCCTCCCGCCTCGGCCTCCCAAAATGCTGGGATTATAGGCATGAGCCACCATCCCAGTCCCAGAATGTAATTTAAAAATCTTACCATCCTGGCTAACATGGTGAAACCCCCTCTCTACTAAAAATACAAAAAATTAGCCAGGCGTGGTGGCAGGCGCCTGTAGTCCCAGCTACTCGGGAGACTGAGGCAGTAGAATGGCGAGAAACTGGGAGGCGGAGCTTGCAGTGAGCCTAGATTGCGCCACTGCCCTCCAGCCTAGGTGACAGAGCAAGACTCCGTCTCAAAAACAAAAAAAAAAACAAAAAAAAACCTGAAAACTGGGGCCGGGCACGGTGGCTCACGCCTGTAATCCCAGCATTTTGGGAGGCTGAGGCGGGCAGATCACTAGGTCAGGAGATCGAGACCATACTGGCTAACATAGTGAAACTCCGTCTCTACTAAAAACTACAAAAAAATTAGCCAGGCATGGTGGCAGGCGCCTGTAGTCACAGCTGCTCGGGAGGCTGGGCAGAAGAATGGTGTGAACCCAGGAGGCAGGGGTTGCAGTGAGCCGAGATGGTGCCATTGCACTCCAGCCTGGGCAACAGAGGGAGACTCTGTCTCAAAAAATAAATAAATAAATAAAAATAAAATAAAATAACAATAAATAAAAAATTAGCCAGGCATTGTGGCGTGTGACTGTAGTCCCAGCTACTCAGGAGGCTGAGGCAGAAGAATTGCTTGAACCTGGGCGGCGGAGGTTGCAGTGAACTGAGATCGTGCCACTGAACTCTAGCCTGAGCGACAGTGCAAGTCTCCGTCTCAAAAACAAAAACAAAACAAAACCCTTTGTGGCAAATGAACCCTTTTACCTCAGGTTATCAGGCCATAATCTAGTCCCCGCCCTCGACAATTACATTTCATACCATTCTCTATCTTGCCCACTACATTCCAACTATGCTAGTCTTTTTCTCAGTTTCTTCAATGCTCTGTTTTCCCATGTGAGAAATTTCACATATGCTATTTCTTTTGCCTGAAAAGCTCTCACTTCACCTTCAGACTACTGGTTCTCATTCCTCAAGTCTTGGCCTTAAATCTCACTTCTGGCCTGGCGCGGTGACTCACGCCTGTAATCCCAGCACTTTGGGAGGCTGGGGCGGACGGATCACCTGAGGTCAGGAATTTGAGACCAGCCTGGCCAACATGGCGAAACCCCGTCTCTACTAAAAATACAAAAAAAATTAGCTGGGCATGGTGGTGCGTGCCTGTAGTCCCAGCTACTCGGGAGGCTGAGGCAGGAGAATCGCTTGAACCGGGGGGCAGAGGTTGCAGTGAGCCGAGATCACGTCACTGCACTCCAGTCTGGCGACAGAGGGAGGGAGACTCTGTCTCAAAAAAAAAAAAAAAAAAAAAAAAATTCAAAAAAATTTAGCCGGGCGTGGTGGCGCACGCCTGTAATCCTAGCTACTCTGGAGGCTGAGGCACAACGATTGCTTGAACCCGGGAGGTGGTGGTTGCAGTGTGCCGAGATCGCGACACTGAATTCCAGCCTGGGTGACAGAGGGAGACTCTGTCTCAAAAATCAATCAATCAATCAATCAATCAATCTCCCTTCTCAGAGAATTCTTCCTTGACCATCTCATATAAGTATTCTCCCTGGTAATGTACTCTAGCCTCACAACCTGCTAATAACCCTTCATAACTGCTATAACTTCTTAATTCATAATGTTTTGTTTATTGTATAACTTTCCCATAGTCAGTAAGTTCCAAGAGGGAAAAGACCACGCCTGTTCCGGTTCTAACAGCATACCCAGGGCCCAAAGCCTGACATACATAGCTGGCACTCAGTATTTGTAAAACCAATGAATAAAGAATCTAACAGAACTCAGTGGGCGGGCCAATGGGCTTGTCAGGGGCGTGGCCCACGTAGAGGCGGAGTCTCCCCGCGGGATAGGGACCGGAAGCTTGGGCGGAGCTTCCCAGAGTAGCGTACACGCCTTGGGGCGGGTCTAGGCGGGCGGCGAGTTCGCGGGCAGAATTGGGGCTTATTTTCCCTATCCTTTAGCAGTTTCCTCCCCCAGAGCCCTGGCTCACCCGAAGGCACCTCTCCCCACCACTCGGATCCGCTCGTACTTCTCCATCTCATTTCTTAGCGTTTCACTTCCGTCTCCCCCGCGGCGCGTGCGCGGACCCAGCCACTCTGGGCCCCGCCCCTTCACGGCGAGCGGCTTGCGGGGCGGAGCCAGCGCGCTAGGTGTGGGTTTCGCCACGCGTCCGTATTTGTGGGCCTGCACCACACACCTGCCGCTGCGACACGCCGTCACCTTTCCCCTCACGACCCTGCCCCACGCAGTGTCCAAGGGATAGGGCAAGAAAATAGGGCGCGCCCCGCAATGGCGGGCACGGTACCCGCCCCTCCCAAGCATATACCCAGCCCTTGTAAAGCTTGCTAGACTAAAAGGATGTCGCGTTCCTGAGAGTTGCACCCCACAGGCCGGGCGGGGGTGGGAAGAGGATCGACCCCCTTCTTGCCCACGAGTGACGCTATTTCAGGAGAAATCGGGTTCTCTTTGGCACACAAACGATAAACACAACCAAAACGACCGAGGCCAGCGCTCCTGGGAGAAGGCAGCAGAGTTAGTTTCGTGTTTGCCTAGGGAGGGACGAGGGAAATCCCAAGTTGTGCAAGTTGATTCACCTGGGGAGGACATGACACGGTCTCAGGCCGTCCCGACTAGTGAGCACCGCGCTGGTCAGGACTCTCAACTCGCTTTTCATACACACGCACTGCAGGAGGGTAATCTGCCCTCAGTGCTCATCTAGGGTGAACCCCATGGGGGAAGATGGGGGCGGAAGTGAATCACTACCTGAAAGCATCAAGGGGAAAAGGAAAGACCGCGGTTTCGCCGAAATGAGCTCAAGACAAAGCCTAGAGGCAGAGGGCTGGTTAGTGTGACTAGCTAGGCTCTTTACCGGAAGTGAGGTTAATTCCAGGTTCTCCCGGGCTCCTGCTCAGCTGGAGCTCTATAAAAACTCAGTATTCGGCCAGGCGAGGTGGCTCACGCCTGTAATTCCAGCACTTTGGGAGGCCGAGGCGGGCAGATCACCTGAGGTCAAGCGTTTGAGACCACCCTGGCCAACATGGTAAAACCTCATCTCTACTAAAAATACAAAAAGTTGGACATGGTCGTGCTCGCCTGTAATCCCAGCTACTCGGGAGGGTGAGGCAGGAGAATCTCTTGAATCTGGGAGGCGGAGGTTGCAGTGAGCCGAGATCGTGCCACTGCACTCCAGCCTGGGCGACAGAGTGAGGCTCCATCTCAAAAAAAAAGAAAGAAAGAAAGAAAGAAACCCTGCCCCGGCTTTCGCAAGGGTACCCAAACCCGCCCACGGGGAAGGACTGCTGATGGGCGCTGGCTCAGGCCGGTGTCGGCCGGCGGACAGAGCAGCTCTGTGAGCCAAGGGGAGGGGCGGGAAAGCCGCTCACCCGGGACACCAGTGCTCTCACCTAGAAACCGACTGCGCCTTGATTAACCTAGGAGTCCCACAGGGGTTAATGTGTAACCTTGGAGCCATAGGGGAGGAAAACACTCAAACGGCTTGGTCCGTGGGTCCTTGCGCCTCAGGTTTTTGGCTTTTTCCTCCCTCCCGCAGCACCTTTCCCCTCCCTCACTTCTTCCCTCCCCTCTTCTATTACCACCCTCTTCTCCCTCCCCGCCCTCACCCCCGCTTCACTTCCCTCGCTAGCTCTCAGCGGCTCCTCCTTTCGCCCAGTTTACCTAAACTTTCCCCGAAAGCAGCCGCCTCGCTCGGAGGCGGGAGAGGAAGCCCGCGCCACAGTGAGGGCAGGCTGACACCTAGTGGCCAGGAGCCGCAACTGCTGCAAGCTACCGGCCTGGAGAGCGCGGGTCACCCCAGCAGTCCCGGCAAATCCGCGGTCTTGCTTGCCCAGCCTCCGGGGAGCCAGGCCGAGGGCCGGGACTGTCTGAGGGAGGACTGTGACAGCCGCCCGGCCCCGGGAGCTTAAGAGCGGGCGGGGAGAGGTGGCGATGGGTTACTCAGCAGTTCCCAAGCGCCCACCTCGCGGGCGCGGGAGGGACGGGTAAACCCGGGTCCCGGGTCAGAAGACTGCGAGTGGTGCGGTGGGGGCACTGGGTCTGCACCGAGACCACTGTCGGAGGCGGGGCTCCTGAATCCACCCCAGGACCAGGACTTAAGGGGCGTGGGCGTGTCGGGTCCCGTCCAGCTCTTCGCAGAAGGTAGAGGGTGGAGAGAGCTCTCGCGGTACCCGCCCAGGGCGGGGGAGCTGGTGGCCCGGGGAAAAGTGGGGACGCGGGTTAATGAGGCCGGGCGAGCCACGGCAACTGGGACTCCGTCGGCCGTCGGGAGGCGCCAGCGAGGGGTGCCTCGGCGACGACGCCCCCAGCACAGCTCCTAGTTACCCAAAGTCCGCGGGAGCCGGCCGGTGACCGAGAGGCCGCGGGGACACCCGGCTCGCGCGGCAGCAGCGCCTGAGGGGCGGGGGCAGGCGGGCGGGGCGGGGGCGCGGGCGTCTGGGGGCGGGGGCAGAGGCCTAGCAGGGAGGGCGAGGAGGAGTCAAGGGGCGTAGAGGGCTTCGCCGAAACTGTGTGGGGCTGGCGCCCGGCGGGAGAGGCGGCCGGACTGGACTGGTCCGAGAGGGACCCAGGTTCCCAGAACAGCCCTAGGAGGCGGCCTCGAGGGCGGACGGCAGGGAGGGCCAGCATGCCCCCACTGCTGCACCCCGCCCTGCCGCTGCTCCTGGGCGCCACGCTGACCTTCCGGGCGCTCCGGCGCGCGCTCAGTCGCTTGCCCCTACCTGTGCACGTGCGCGCCGACCCCCTGCGCACCTGGCGCTGGCACAACCTGCTCGTCTCCTTCGCTCACTCCATTGTGTCGGGGATCTGGGCACTGCTGTGGTAAGCGACTGTGGGGATGAGGTGGCCGGGGGATCCTGAGCAGGGAGCTGGGGTCGGCTCTGTGTTACTACCCCCATCGCTCATCGGCGGGCTGAGGCCACGCAGTCTCACCTGATCCCGTTTGGTATCCTATCCAACCAGAAGCCGCAGTGGCCCCAGGGGAGGGGGATCGCCCCTGGGAAACTGGAGGCTCTTGGGTCTTGCCCAGCCACTCTTAGCTTCCCAGTCAGCCACTAGGGCGAGCCCAGGCTCCCCCGGGGCTGGGAAGGGTAACCGGAAAGGTGAGGGTCCTTGAGGGTGCCAAAATGCAGAGCCTGCTTTCTTCCCTCCTTTCCAGTGTATGGCAGACTCCCGACATGTTGGTGGAGATTGAGACGGCATGGTCACTTTCTGGCTATTTGCTCGTTTGCTTTTCTGCAGGTAGGTCTTGCCCAGGAAGCGGGAGGCCAACTGGGGACAGGGAGAAGGAAGCTGCTTGTTCAGTCCTTCGTGACCTCTTGCCCCATCCCTCCACTAGGGTATTTCATCCACGATACGGTGGACATCGTGGCTAGCGGACAGGCGCGAGCATCTTGGGAATACCTCGTCCATCACATCATGGTAAGAGAGAAGCTGATTATGTGGTATAGGCCTGGTGTCAGTCAGCAACCTAGTCTCAGCTCCGTCTTTCTGAACCTGGGAGAAGGCTGTGTTTTCTTACCGCCCACCCCCCCACCTGTGTGCTGCTACTTATTTTTAGGATGCTGAGGTTAGCAGTCTGTGTGCTTGTTCAAAGGCCAGCAACCCATGGTCTCACTGCCTCTTTAGACTGAACATCATCCACAGCCAGAAGCTGAGCAGGGATCAAAACCTAGTAATGTTGAACGAACAAAACAAAGCATCTTATCCACTATAAACTATTATTCCAGGTGGAAATTTGGGATTTTCCAGCCCTCAATCTGATACCCCCCACCAAAGTCCAGGAAAGCATCTGCATCTGGTTCCCTAACTCCTATTCTCCCTTCTTCCCGCTAGGCCATGGGTGCCTTCTTCTCTGGCATCTTTTGGAGCAGCTTTGTCGGTGGTGGTGTCTTAACACTACTGGTGGAAGTCAGCAACATCTTCCTCACGATTCGCATGATGATGAAAATCAATAATGCCCAGGATCATCTCCTCTATAGGGTTAACAAGTATGTGAACCTGGTCATGTACTTCGTCTTCCGCCTGGCCCCTCAGGTCTACCTCACCCATTTCTTCTTGCGTTATGTGAGGCAGAGGACCCTGGGCACCTTCCTGCTGGGTATCCTGCTCATGCTGGACGTGATGATCATAATCTACTTTTCCCGCCTCCTCCGCTCTGACTTCTGCCCCGAGCGTGTCCCCAGGAAGCAACACAAAGACAAGTTCTTGACTGAGTGAGAGGCACAGAGCCTGGGACAACAAAAACAGACAAGGCCAGAAACAGCTTCACATGGAAACTGGGACTTAGCCCCAAGCCTGGGCGTCCTCTGGGGCCAGCCTCTCCACCTTCCGAGCCTGCGCCCACACTATTGAAAACACTAATGAAAGCACTCCTCTGAAGTCCTTGTCCTTTATTGGGCAAGGGGTGAGAGAAGCAGACAGACCGGTTGGACGTAGTAGATGGGTGTGTGAGGACAAAATGCTATCAGAAAGCCAGCCAATCCACACTCCCCTGAAATGGATGCTAATGTCCTTCAAACCCAGGGCACTGGTTTCATACACAGCCTCTTCCAGGGATAAAAGAAGGGGTTCTTGTACTGCTTCTTGTTACCCTCAACCATGGAGGCAAGTTCTGAGTTCCGGTTTTCCTAGGACACTAACTCTAGTCAGAAAGATCTCTGGAGTGATCACACATGGTAGAGTGGCAGGGTGAATATTTCAAAAGGATGAGTAGAACAGGAGTCTTGCCCAAGCCCTGTTATGTCAGTGCACTGTGTGTGGCCTCCCAGCCCAACCAGAAATTGACAGAGAGGCACGTATATGTTGAAAAGATATATATATATATATTTAGAATTAGGCAGCTGGACTCAGTTTAGATGATCCCAATCTGAAAAACAAAAGGGAGCCTCATTACTGGAGCTGAAACAAGAAGATTAAGCTGGAATGTTATTTTCAGAAAGCAAAATGAGGAACATTGAGGATAAGGTTTGTTAAGATAGGGTGCAGTCAGTTAATTATGACTAATCAGCAAAAATCAGGCTTTGGTCGCTAACATATGCATCATTTGCACCCAAGGGGTGAATGATAGGGGGTTTGTAGGAAGGAAACTTACTTTGTTGGCAACATCCAAAGCGTCGTAATCAGGAGCCAGTCGAACATACGCCTTTTTCTCTCCATCAGGCCTGGGGTAGAGAAGGAAGCCTTAGTCCCTGCCACCCTCACTGCCCCCACACCCTCTCCCTTCCTCCTCCAGTCCTCCAGCCCTCCAGCACTTCAATGGTTCCTCTGTTCATGTCATTCTTTTCCAATGATTATTTTTCCATCAACCCAGAGGACACCATGAAGCCACGAAGCCAATTCTCTTATGGGAAACACCACAGGCCATGTTAAGACTTAAACCAAGGTAATCTGCTGCACTCTAGTGGCCTTTGAAAATAGAAGTAGGGACCCAGAAAATGAGCACCAACCCCCAATCAAGTCCTAGAAAGTGTTGTCTCAGGTCCATACAAAGGTCTGTAATTAAGGCAGCCTGTAATTCCTGCCTCAAGGCTCACACACTGCTAAACCTACTCCAAGTTTAAGTCAAGGAACCTTTTTCCCCTGTTGAAAGGTCCAGAGGATTTTTTTTTTTTAAAGGGCCCTGCTTGGTTGCTCAGGCTGGAGTACAATGGGGCAAATCATGGGTGACTCCTGGGCTCAAAGGATCCTCCTGCATAACTGGGACTATACGTGTAGTCCTGCATTACCAGGACTATCTAAACATCAAAGAGCTTCATGAAATGCAGGTTTTTTTTGGCTCCAGCTGCTGGTCCAGCCCGCTCCCCATCCCTTGAGGCCCAGCTCACCGAATCAGGGTGTTGACCTTGGCCACATCAATGTCATAGAGCTTCTTCACAGCCTGTTTAATCTGGTGCTTGTTGGCTTTAACATCCACAATGAACACAAGTGTGTTGTTGTCTTCTATCTTCTTCATGGCAGACTCAGTAGTCAGCGGAAACTTGATGATAGCATAGTGGTCAAGCCTAGGAGAGGCAAAATGGGGTCACCTGGCCTGGGCCTTCTTTGGAGCCCAGAGCCAGGAGAGCCTAGGGCATCAGACAACGAGGTACCAATCATTTTGTTCAGACTTTGGTCGTTTTACAGTGTCATCACCTGCACCCTGAAATCTAAGAGCCTGAAGCCCCAACCCCAGGGGCAGAACATTGTACATTTTCTTTCTCTTGAAGGGCTCTTACACCTCAAGTGATTAAAGAATCATCTTTGGGCCTGGCGTGGTGGCTCATGGCTGTAATCCCAGCACTTTGAGAGGCTGAGGCAGGCGTATCACGAGGTCAAGAGATCGTGACCATCCTGGCCAACTTAGTGAAGCTCCCTCTCTACTAAAAATACAAAAATTAGCTGGGCGTGGTGGTGCAAGCCTGTAGTCCCAGCTACTCAGGAGGCCGAGGCAGAATTGGGCCAGGAGCAAATTCTTATGCACAGCTGAGGTTAAACTTACAGTGGCTTAAGCACAACTGTAACAGCTTCCCCCATTTAAAGTCAGAGCCCGGCTGTTTACTCAGACACTACTTTCCTGTTTTGAAACCAGGTCAGGTCTAAACCTCATCACACTCAATCCTAGGTCCAACTTGGTGGGGGGAAGGGCAGGAAGACAGTCTGTGAACTGCTTTCCTATTGAACACAATCCACTCTTTCTGTTAGGAAAGAGTAGAAACAGCAAAAACCCATTGCTAGTAACTACTACCATGGTTCTACTCAAATCTGTGCTCCCTAAAAAGTTAGTTATTACTGGTAGCTCAAATACTCAAGTGCCCAACCTTTTGCCCATCTCCCCCCAACCATTCCTTGAGCAATATGAAAATTTGGGAAAATGAATGCAAAGAAGCTTCTATACATCGCAGCAGCCCATAACTGCCAAATACAGATAACGGAATCCCCATTATCATCAAGAATCAATCCACGTTCTCACCCTCAAGGATTGTTCCCTATAGCAGTAGGAACTACGAACAAGGAATCTCTGTATTCTACTTTACAGTACCCCCAAAATAGTTTTCAAACCGTGACCACATGTGAAGCAATAATTAACCTAACAAATTTTGAGACTCAGGGTTTTTTTTTTTTTTTGAGATGGAGTTTCGCTCTTGTTGACCAGGCTGGAGTGCAATCGTGCGATCTCGGCTCACCACAACCTCCACCTCCCGGGTTCAAGCGATTTTCCTGCCTCTGTCGGGATTACAGACATGCGCCACCACGCCCGGCTAATTTTCTATTTTTAGTAGACACGGAGTTTTTCCATGTTACTCAGGCTAGTCTCGAACTCCTGACCTCAAGTGATCCGCTAGCCTCGGCCTCCAAAGTGCTGGGATTACAGATGTGAGCCACCGCACCCGGCCTCTGAGCTGATTTAAAAAGAATTCCTGCCAGTTTTGTAAATACAGCAGAAACAATCTCCTCATACTTCCAATTAGAGAAGCACACTGGACACAATTTGTGTTTGAGAAACCATCACACAGGGTGAGTGATTTCCAAATTACCAATGGAGAATACCCAAATCTTTTCATGGGTAGAGGGGGCAGTACTGACTTGTTTCTCCTGGGGGCGCTCTTCCGAGGATATTTGGGCTGCCTCCGGAGTCGCAGTGTCTTGGGCCGCCGGAAGGTGGGTGACGTGCGGATCTTCTTTTTTTTGTGGCTGTGGACACCTTTCAACACTGCCTTCTTGGCCTTTAAAGCCTTCGCTTTGGCTTCGGCTTTAGGAGGGGCAGGAGCTGGTAGAGAAGAAAAGAAAACGGGGTGCGGGTTAGCAATCGGTTACTTCCGGCCCCAAGAACTGCAGTCGGCGACCCTGGCCACACGTGCATCAGTGGTTCCTTTGAAGACATCACAAATGTCAGGAGATTAAAACTTTTCCATCACATGCACGATACCAGAGGCGAAAGCGACCAACTCGAAGTCAGTCCAGGGATACGACTATAAAACAAAGTAGCACTGAACGAACGCTTAGTACTTTCCAGAAAATGTCCTAGGAATTTTACACATACCCCATCGCAAAACCAGGCAGCGGAGAGGGGGGCGGGTAATGTAGCCCGGTTAAACATGAACCAGAAGGAAAAATGGTTAAAGCTGAGGGCACTAACTTCTTACAGGCCCGGGGACATGGATGCGTCAACCATGGATGCCAACCAACGGATGCGTGTAGCTTCCCAGAGGCGAATGTCTGGCCCTCCCTGGCGGATGATGTCGGCCGGGTTGCCTCCCCAACTCCCTCCACCGGAACTCAGCCCATGAGGCTGGGCCCACGCGGCCCAAGTATACTGCAGCGTGACCGAAACGCGGGTAGCAACCCCGGAGCAGAGCCCTCAGGACTTAGCCCAGCAGCCATGCTCCCAATTCGTTCCCTCTGCGGCGCGGCAATCCCTGGCAAACCAGCGGCGGCCCCATCCCCAACACACACCTTCCTTCTTCGCTTTCGGCGCCATCTTGTGAAAAGGGTCTCCGATGCCCGTTCTCACAGGCTTATAGCGCCAAATCTCATCAAAGACTCGCGATGCTTTGTACTTAGAGCTGATTTGGTAATTTGCAGAGTGGCGCCCTCTGGGAACGGTAGTTAGGTTTAATTTCTTCTTCGTGCGTGAACAAACATGCGCCACTCCTCCCCTCAAAGGCACTAAAGCTTCATGGGGGTTGTAGTTTTTTTTTTTGTTTCTTTTTGAGATGGAGTCTCGCTAGGTCACCCAGGCTGGAGTGCAGTGGCGTGATCTCAGCTCACTGAAGCTCCGCCTCCCAGGTTCACGCCATTCTCCTGCCTCAGCATCCGGAGTAGCTGGGACTACAGGTGTCCGCCACCGCGCCCGGCTAATTTTTTGTATTTTTAGTAGAGACAGGATTTCACCGTGATCTCGATCTCCTGACCTCGTGATCCGCCCGCCTTGGCCTCCCAAAGTGTTGGGATTACAGGCGTGAGCCACCGCGCCCGGCCTTTTTTTTTTTTTTTTGAGATGGAGTCTTGCTCTGTCGCCCAGGCTGGAATGCAGTGGCCGGATCTCAGCTCACTGAAAGCTCCGCCTCCCGGGTTCAGACCATTCTCCTGCCTCAGCCTCCCGAGTAGCTGGGACTACAGGCGCCCGCCACCTCGCCCGGCTAATTTTTTTGCATTTTTTAGTAGAGACGGGGTTTCACCTTGTTAGCCAGGATGGTCTCGATCTCCTGACCTCGGGATCCGCCCGTCTCGGCCTCCCAAAATGCTGGGATTACAGGCGTGAGCCACCGCGCCCGGCCTTTTTTTTTTTTTTTTTTTGAGCATCTGTCGCTCAGGCTGGAGTGCAGTGGCGCGATCTCGGCTCACTTCAAGCTCCGCCTCCCGGGTTCACGCCATTCTCCTACCTCGGCCTCCCGAGTAGCTGGGACTACAGGCGCATGTCACCATGGGGGTTGTAGTTTTTTGAAGACACGCGTTTATTTGCTCAGGCAAGCGGACGGCGTAGCCGGCTGTCGCTCGGGTCTGGTCCTGGGAGCTTTCCATCTTGAGCAACTGCCAGTCTCAGGGAAGAGGATTGCCATGCCAGGAGGCAGGAACGCTGCCAAGAGTAAAGAACACATTTAGATTGACTCGGGAGTTAGATACAGCTAAGTTCTAGACTGCTGGAGCAGGATTTGCTCGGTCGAACAGAGAGGAATGTGGTTTATCAGTAACAGTGATTTGGTGGCAGAAAAAATCGAGTCAGGGCCGGGCGCGGTGACTGACGCCTGTAATCCCAACACTTTGCGAGGCCAAGGTGGGCGAATTGCTTCGAGCCCAGGTGTTCGAGACCAGCCTGGACAACACGGCGAAACCCCGTCTCTACAAAAGAATACAAAAATTAGCCGGGCGTGGTGGTGCGTGCCTGTAGTCCCAGTTCCTTGGGAGGCTAAGGTGGGAGGATCACTTCATCCCTGGAGGTCGAGGCTGCAGTGAGCCATTCCAGCCTGGGTGGCAGAGTGAGACCCTGTCTCAAAAAAAAAAAAAAAAAAAAAAACCCGAGTCACGAGGAGGAAAAGTGTCAGAGGAAGTACAAGGCGGCTACATCTGCCCCTCTTTACCTGCGACACTGTCAGTTTCACTGCGTTTCCTGATAATGCACTTGAAGTTCTATGAAAATTCCACACATTTCTACAAGATTCGCTAGTTCTTCCTGTTAGTAACTTCACTCACAATCCCCTGCCCAAAACTAGTCTTCCCTTCCGTGTCCTGGTCATCTTTACATCCTCAAATTCAGCTCCAGACACAGAGAAAGTTTTCATAACGCTCAGGTTTGCATCTCCTAAGGTGTGTGCCTAACCCATCCCCACTTGATCCTTTCTGTCTTCCCTCTCCCCTCATAAAACTAGAGATGTCCCCTTTGACGGTGAAATTGATTGTGCACTGCCCCCTCTTCTATCCTGCAGGACTTTGCAAAAAGAAGTTGTCTCTGGGGGATAGATTCCAATAGGGCCAGAACAATGAACACCCATATCAGAGGGGAGTCCCCGCCTCCCAGAGCGGAGACCACCCCAAAGAGCGGAGTTTCCGGGTCCACTTAGCCCTTCTTTAACCTCCCTAGAGGGAGGCAGCTTGATCTTCAGCCCTCCCATCTCACAATCTACACAGCAGCCTTGAAGGAAAAGACGCCAAACTTCAGACGTCTCTCTCCTCGGTGGGCACCTCATTCTAACCCTGGCACCCCCTTAGCACGCTTCCCCTCCACCACCACCACCCCCGACCTCCCAGGGCAGAAGGGCGAGCGGGGGCAGACTCTGTGAGTCACCTCCCAGGCCTGGAGTTGAGGAGGGAAGCGCCGCCTCTCCTTAGGCCCCTTCTCTCCCCCTTTCCCCTCCCTGCTGGTTTCTGGCATCGCCAGATGCTGCGCAGCAGTCTCCGATTCCCTGTCACCAATTCGGCTGGGTAAGGGTCCCCCTGAAGGCGGAGCCGGGCATAGAGGTGCAGGGGAGAGCAGCCTGGGGAGTCCCTATCTGGATAGGCTCCAGCCTGGTTGGGGGCGGTCCTGGTGCCCGGTGAAGCGTCAGACGAGGGAGCCTGAGCAGGGCAGCGCAGAGGCGTGGAGAGGAGGGGGAGGCGAGGGCGGGCAGCGAGGCCTGGCGCGGCCAGGAGAGGGGCGGGGGGCGGCCCTTCGCTAGGAATTTCCGGGGATCGTGTTACAGCGTTCGCGGAGTCCCAGCGGAGTGGGACTTGAGGCCCTGCAGCCGGACTGGGCCCCTCGCCCCCTCCTCCAGCGGCCTGCTGGCCTTGGCAGCGCCGCCCTTGCCCACACTGACCCCGTGTGGCGGGGCCACTCCGCGCCCCGGGGCCACTCTGTAATGGTAGGGCAGCCTCAGCCCCGAGATGACGTCGGGTCTCAGCGGTCCCGGGTTATTGTAGGAGCTATCAGGCCCCGCGTAATCGTAGGGTCTGCGCGGGCCCGGCCCACACCAGACGGGACTCCCCGCCCCCAATTGGCGGCGGAGGAGTCTCCTCGCCCCAGAGTCATCTTCGGAACGCCCAGGGCCCGGGTGATTGTGGGCTCGCCCCGGCCCCGGGTGATTGTTTCATCTCCGTGGCCCGCGGTGGTCGTAGCGTCTCCGAGACCTCGGGCTCCCGTAGGGTCCCCGTGGCCCCGAGTTGTAGTCGGGACACCCCGGCCGCGGGTGATCGTCGGCTCTCCACGCGCCCGGGTCGCTGGCGCGGATCCGGCCTCGGCGCCTTCTCAGGGCGCCCTGGAAGGCCGCAGGCAGGATGAACATTCTGGCGCCCGTGCGGAGGGATCGCGTCCTGGCAGAGCTGCCCCAGGTAGGCGCCGGGGCCACGTCGGGCTTCTGTCTACAGCCCGGGGTGTGGGCGGGGCGGAGGCGGCACCAGACCAGTTAGAGGACTGGGCCTAGCCCTGCCACCCAGCTAGGCCTGCTGCTTCTGGGTGGTCCCTGCACTCCACCCCTACCCGGGCCGCTTGGCTACGGGACAAGGGCCAGGAGTGGGAAGCTCCATTCTCTTTCATCCTTCCCACTAAGTGCCTGAGGAAGGAGGCCGCTTTGCACGTGCACAAAGACTTCCACCCCCGCGTCACCTGCGCTTGCCAGGAACACCGGACAGGCACCGTGGGGTGAGTTAGGGACACCCACAGCAAAGAGAGGAGGTCCCAGGAAACTCTAGTCATAACGAGGGTAAACAACCACCCCCACCCCCTTGGGGCTTCATTTCAGCTCCTACCAGCTTTATGGTTATTTCCCCTTTAAGCCCCTGTGTCCTCTCCTTTCTTCCCAATAAGGTTGTTGTGAGTTCTATGAGATGGCGTTGGTTAGAAGGGTGGCAGCTGGATTCCTGAGTAGAGACTAAGGTGTCTGAGATGGGAAGGTGATCACCTGCTCAGATCCTCACATAGCATCCATGGAGCCCCAGGGCAGGGGTCTGGCTGTGCTTACAGGGATGAGTCTTATTGTGGGGTTTTTTTTTTTTTTTTTTTTTTGAGACGGAGTCTCACTCTGTCGCCCAGGCTGGAGTGCAGTGGCCGGATCTCAGCTCACTGCAAGCTCCGCCTCCCGTGTTCACGCCATTCTCCTGCCTCCCGAGTAGCTGGGACTACAGGCGCCCGCCACCTCACCCGGCTAGTTTTTTGTATTTTTTAGTAGAGACGGGGTTTCACCGTGTTAGCCAGGATGGTCTCGATCTCCTGACCTCGTGATCCGCCCGTCTCAGCCTCCCAAAGTGCTGGGATTACAGGCTTGAGCCACCGCACCTGGCCTTTATTGTGGGTTTTAAAGGTAATACTGATAACAGTTGGCACCATTAATTAAGCATTGGCTGTGTGCCAGGCAGTGTTGGGTACTATCATTATCTTTATTGAAACGTCCATCACTTAAGATATATTCTGATTTCAGAGACATTAAAATGGGGGGGAGGGTGTCTTAGAATATAGGACATTTATCTCATTTTAACCTTCACAACGACCCAATAAAATATATACTAACTTCACCTAAATGTTTAAACTGAGGCTTAGAGAGGCTAAATAATGTGTCCAAAGTCACACAGCTAATCAGTGTGAGAGCTGGGATTCAAATTCACGTTTCTCTGCTGCTGGAGCACAAAGCACTCCTCTCCAGCACATCTGTTCAGGCAGCTGCCTGGGACGCCTGGTGTCTATAATACCCTCAGCCTGGGTGCAGCTACCTTTCTGGACCTAGTCAGGAGCATTGGGACTCCCTAGGGTGAAAGAGCTCGTGCCCACTCCCCTTGCCCACTCTTGTGTCCAGCAGATTTAAGATCTCCAAGATCATTGTGGTGGGGGACCTGTCGGTGGGGAAGACTTGCCTCATTAATAGGTAAGGGGGTGCTGGAGCTGAACTGGGCAGGGTGGGGCGAAACCTAGACAGGTGGGCTGGCTCCAGATTGGAGCATCTGGTACCCTCTCAGGTTCTGCAAAGACACCTTTGATAAGAATTATAAGGCCACCATTGGAGTGGACTTCGAGATGGAACGATTTGAGGTGCTGGGTATCCCCTTCAGTTTGCAGCTGTGAGTGCTTCCACACCCCTTCCAGCTATCCCTTCCCCCCAGCACCCACACCCCCCAACATACCTACCTGTGCTTCACTCCTCCTTCCTCCCAGTTGGGATACCGCTGGACAGGAGAGGTTCAAATGCATTGCGTCAACCTACTATCGAGGAGCTCAAGGTAAGGGGCTGGGTGAAGTGGGGTAGGTGGGTCTCAGAGTGCACATGGCTTCTCATCTGGAGCTGGAAGAATTGGGGAAATGAGCAGTAGTGTCTTCCCTGTCAACCTGGGGCTGTTTCTACCACTCTTCCAGCCATTATCGTTGTCTTCAACCTGAATGATGTGGCATCTCTGGAACATACCAAGTATGTGAGCATCCTGCAATATAATGGGAGGCTCCGGGAAGAGAGGGTTCAGAACAGAAGGGTGGTCAGGAAGAAGAAGAATGCATGTTGCACCAGAGAGGGGGTAATTGGGCATATGAATGTCGGCAGGAGGGGCCCTGCAGGCTTACTCATCCCTCACTTTCCATCACCCGTGGCAGGCAGTGGCTGGCTGATGCCCTGAAGGAGAATGACCCTTCCAGTGTGCTGCTTTTCCTCGTAGGTTCCAAGAAGGATCTGAGTGTGAGTGTGCCAGTGGGGGGACTTCCCAGCTTGGTGAGGGAATGCCCCCCTCTGATTGTGGCCTTCCCTCAGACCCCTGCTCAGTATGCGCTGATGGAGAAAGATGCCCTCCAGGTGGCCCAGGAGATGAAGGCTGAGTACTGGGCAGTCTCATCTCTCACTGGTGAGTTGGAGGCTTCAGGGCTCTGCTGTGACACTCTTGCCTGGCTCTCCTCTCACTGCTATACCTCCAGCTGTGCCCTGTGTCCCCAGATCTGGCACTGCCCCTGAGCACCTATCTGCTCCCTGTGTCAGGTGAGAATGTCCGAGAATTCTTCTTCCGCGTGGCAGCACTGACTTTTGAGGCCAATGTGCTGGCTGAGCTGGAGAAATCGGGGGCCCGACGCATTGGGGATGTTGTCCGTGAGTGCCTGCCTGGTTGAGGATGGCAGAGGGCACAGTGAGCCTCCAATCCCTGCTTCACATATTTCCCACCTTTCTTTAGGCATCAACAGTGATGACAGCAACCTCTACCTAACTGCCAGCAAGAAGAAGCCCACATGTTGCCCATGAGGGGTGAGGAGACTGTTCAGGGACTGCCAGCCCTGGGACACTGTGCCACCCTCATTCCTCCAGAGCTTGACCCCTGAACATTTGCACTGACTGTATCCAGACCAAAGAGCTGCCTCTTGGTGGCAGTATTCCCACAGAGGGGTAGCTGGGACCATGCTAGTCACTTCCTGCTCCAGGCACTGTGCCAAAGACTGGATGCCCCCTACTCTTCAGGGGACTGTCCAGGGTGCCCAGCGGTAGTGGGGAAGAGTGTCTCTGTTCTTTTGCTCAGCCTGCTGGGCCCTTTGTGTGTGAGGATGCTTGATTCCAGCCTCTCACTGTGCCTTATGCATTAAAATGTCTTTGTTATGAGCACTTTGGGGCTGGAGTTCTTTGCTGGGGATGATGGATGTGGAATGGGCATGACTGTGGGGCCATCTTGCCACTAGAGCCCCCTGGGGATGCTGTGCTGGCCATCCCTGACCCCTGGGCAGGTTCAGGTAGGCTGCACTGGGCCCTCACTGGGTGAAGTCTCAATGGCTGGTTTTGAGAGCCCTTTTCCCCTGATCCTTTCCCCACACGTGTCCTACTTGGTGCTTATACCCAAATTTTCACTACCGGAGAATCTTTTTCTTTTTTTCACCCTTTTCTTGCCTTCCCTTTAAGAAATACTTTTCCGGCTGGGCGCGGTGGCTCAAGCCTGTAATCCCAGCACTTTGGGAGGCCGAGATGGGCGGATCACGAGGTCAGGAGATCGAGACCATCCTGGCTAACATGGTGAAACCCCGTCTCTACCTAAAAGTACCAAAAAAAAACTAGCCGGGCGAGGTGGCGGGCACCTGTAGTCCCAGCTACTCGGGAGGCTGAGGCAGGAGAATGGCGTAAACCCGGGAGGCGGAGCTTGCAGTGAGCTGAGATCTGGCCACTGCACTCCAGCCTGGGCAACAGAGTGAGACTCCGTCTCAAAAAAAAAAAAAAAAAAAAAAAAACAGAAATACTTTTCCAGGCTGGGTGCGGTGGCTCATGCCGCTAATCTCAGCACTTTGGGAGGCCAAGGCAGGCGGATCACTTGAATTCAGGAGTTTGAGACCAGCCTGGCCAACATGGTGAAACCCCATCTCCATCAAAATACGAAAATTAGCTGGGCGTGGTGGTGCGTGCCTGTAATTCCAGCTACTTGGTAGGATGAGGCAGGAGAATCGCTTGAACTCAGGAGTTATAACCATTAACTTTTATTTTTTGTTGTTTTATTTTGTTTTTTTGTTTGGTTTTTTGGTTGTTTATTCCATTAACTTTTGTATGGGGAAAGGTGACCGAGACCCTGGCTCCCTGTTGAAATCTGACCCAGAGTTCCAGAGGAGCTGGAAGCACCTCAGACATCTGGGTCAACAAAGGAGGACTTATGGCCTCCTGTCATCCTAGGAGGCTAAGGGGGTCCAAATTAGAAGGCAGATTCTGGCTCCTAGTTGCCAAGTGCTCTGTCTGTTCCATTCCCGGTTCCATTTTCACCAGGATGGTTGGTTTTTCTGCACTCTTCCCTTCTCCTGGCTTCCCCTCCCTCACAGTTCCTAGACTCTCTAGAGCTACCACAGGAAGGAGGGTCTGGGCAGCAGCCCTACCCACTCTGGACTTGGGTCTGGAGGAAAGTGAAGGTGGGGATCAGGCGGAGCAATAGCAGCAGCAGCAGAGCCCCTGGATGATGGTGGAAAAAACAAGGTGTGGACCCCATCCTTTCCCCTCCTCTCCATCCTGGCTTTGGAAGCTGGTGCCAAGAGAAGTGGAGGGGTGTGGTGCATGGAATGTCAGCGATGTGGCCAAAACTTCTTTTCACACTCTCCTGTCATTATTTTTTCCATTTCTGTTCCCTCACAGCACTGGGCTCCTCACCTTTGCCTTGCCTGTTAACAGATGTGTGTGAAGCCAGCACCATAGTCCAGGTGTGGTGTTTGTGCTGCACCGGGTATGGGAGTTCTGTGTTCCATGTGCATGTTGTATGTGTGTGGTGAGTAGATTTTCTGTGTTCTGTGATATATACATGCGCAGAGTGTTGTACCTGAGGGCGTGAGGGGTGTCACTGTGATGAGGTTCCAATGAATGCAGCCTGCCCTGTTCTCCAGACGGGATAAGCTTACGACTCTCTATCCGGAAGTATTGTCTCTAGAATAGGGTGTCCCATGGGGGCCAGGGGCGGGGAACGCTGCGGGGTGGCACAGGGTCTGGGAGCCGACATCAGGTCCTCAGCCGGGAGTTAGGCCTTGGGAGAGGTCTGTGGGCGGAGAGACGGGAAGCCTGGGCTCCACCAGAGCGGGAGGGACCTCGAAGCCCGGACGGTGGAGTGGAGATGGCGACGCCAAGACCTCCCTGGGCTCAGGTAATCCTCCCACCTTAGCCTCCCAAGTAGCTGGGACTACAAGTGCGCGCCACTAAGCTAACTAATTTTTGTATTTTTTGTAGAGATGGGGTTCGCTCGCTCGCCGGCGGGCAGAGGCGGGGCTGCGGCTGGGTTCCCAAGGGTCGGCGGGGCGGGGAGCGGGGCGGGGAGCGGGGCGGGAGTGTGCGGTTTAGAGAATGACCGGGGCGGGGCTAAGAATGGGGCTGGGGGCAAGGCTCGTTGTAACACTAAGAATTGGGGCTACGATCTGGAGGCAGGGTTAAAATCTGGGGCTTGGACTGCAAGCTGGAACCAGAGATGGGTGGTGAAAGCTGGGCCTGTAAGGTTAAGGTCTGAGATAAAGGGGAAATCCTAGGGTTACAGGGGGAACAAAGAGGGGCCTGCGAGGCGCCAGGAGGCCCCGGATGAAGAACGCGGCTGACGCTGAGACCCGGGCTGGGAAGACTACGCAGCCTGGAGCGGAGTGGGGGAGGCGGGCGGGGGCTGCGCCAGCATGAGGCGGGGTTAGGGTCTAGGCGGGGGCGAAGCCGAGACTGGAGTTCACGGCTGGGCCGAGGGCTCGGCCGGGCTGAGGCTCAGGGTTGGACTTCAAGGAAGAGTCCTGTAGAGACGAAGACCTGGGCGGAGAGCGATGTGGGTCAGGACGACACTCACAATTGAAAGATGGACTAAGGAAAAGACCGAGCCCAAGGTCCGCTCGTGGGATGAGAGCCGGTGCTGCGGTAAGAGGGGCGGGGCAGGGGCTGGGCAGGGGCTGGGCAGAGGGCGTGGCCGGGCTCGCAGACCCCGAGCGGCGCACGCGGGAGGCTGGCAAACCAACGAGGGAGGCGGGGCCCAGCGCTGGGCCGGGGCGGAGCTAGGGCCGGGGGCGGGCTCGCGTCGAGTCACGGGCCAATGATTGAGGACTGGGGGCTTGAGGCCCTGCTGGGTCGCCCGCGGGTTGGGCGGGAAGTCTGGCTCCAGCCAGAGCTGTAACTCTTGGCTATCGGACTGGGTGGCACCGGGCGCAGGCCGCTGCCCTTGAAGCGCCGGCCTTGGCTGGAGCCCATGGACCAGCGCCCACCCGGACACCTGGGCGGGAGCGGGCGGTTCCATCGACCCTGAGGGTGGACCAGGGAGACTGAGGGTTCCACGCGTGGCATCACAATTACCTCGCGGGGGCGAGGCCAGAGAGGCATTTCCAAGGAGACGCGGGCGCACTGGCCCTCCCTTGCTTCCTCCTCTTCCCTCCTTCCTTTCCTAGTTTCTTCCCTTCCTTCTCCTTCCCTCCCTTCCCGCCCTACTCCTTTCGGCTGCTCTGGTGCCCACCCCCAGTGCCTCGAGGGCGAGGAGAGCTCCTCGGCCCCGCAGGACAGGGAGGATTCTGTACAGATGAGCATAACCTGTGAGTCTTGAGTTAGGCCTTTGTGCGCTGATAACGCTTCACGGGGAAAGACGCCATAAGCCTCCCACTTTCTTTCACCCTATCACCCTATCACCCTCATTCATTGTGTGTGTTGTCAGTCATTCCTGCTGCAGGACCTCTGAACTGCTGCTGGTCAGAGCTCTCCTGTCCTCTGGAACTAAAGAGCAGGTTGCTTTTCTCAGCTCTGAAGAGAGTTACTAAATTCGTCTCCCCCTTTGTCCCTTCTCCCCTCGTCTCCTTCACAAACAGAGCTGATGGGTGTCTGAGCTCTGGGGGATCTAGTCAGTGGAGAGTAAACAGGCTCTGACCCTGCATGTGTGCTTTTTTTTTTTTTTTTTGAGACGGAGTCTCGCTCTGTTGCCCAGGCTGGAGTGCAGTGGCGCAATCTCGGCTCACTGCAAATTCCGCCTCCCGGGTTCAAGCAATTCTCCTGCCTCAGCCTCCTGAGTAGCTGGGATTACAGGCGCGTGCCACCACACCCAGCTATTTTTATTTTTTATTTTTTGTATTTTTAGTAGAGACGGGGTTTCACCACGTTGGTCAGGCTGGTCTTGAACTCCTGACTTTGTGATCCGCCAACCTCGGCCTCCCAAAGTGCTGGGATTACAGGCGTGAGCCACCGCGCCCGGCCATGTGTGCCTCTTTCATGGTGGCTCATGAAACAGCAAGGCAGAGGAGTTTTGGTTCCTCACCCTGGCTGAGGCCCCAGCAGCAAGACTTTAGGGTCCAGGGTGGTTAAGGGAGGCTGTGGAGTCCGGATTGAGTAAAACCAGAGGGTGAGGAATTGGCTGTGTTGGAGCTAAAAAGCAGGTGTAGTAGGAAGTGACTGCGCCTCAAAAAAACACCTGTCCGGCCGGGCACGGTGGCTCAAGTCTGTAATCCCAGCACTTTGGGAGGCTGAGACAGGCGGATCACGAGGTCAGGAGATCAAGACCATCCTGGCTAACATGGTGAAACCCCGTCTCTATTAAAAAATACAAAAAACTAGCTGGGCGAGGTGGCGGGCGCCTGTAGTCTCAGCTATTCGGGAGGCTGAGGCAGGAGAATGGCGTAAACCCGGGAGGCGGAGCTTGCAGTGAGCTGAGATCCGGCCACTGCACTCCAGCCTGGGTGACAGAGCGAGACTCCGTCTCAAAAAAAATAAAATAAAATAAAAAAACACCTGTCCTTCCCACTGTCTCACTCTGCCGCCCAGGCTGGAGTGCAGTAGCACGATATCGGCTCACTGCAACCTACACCTCTGGGGTTCAAGAAATTCTCCTGCCTCGGCCTCCAGAGCAGCTGGGACTACAGGTGTGGGCCACCACGCCTGGCTGATGTTTGGATTTTTAGTAGAGATGGGATTTCACTATGTTGGCCGTGCTGGTCTCAAACTCCCGACCTCAAGTGATCCGCCCACCTCAGCCTCCCAAGGTTCTGGGATTACAGGCATGAACCACTGCACCCAGCCTGGTAGGACAGGTTTTGCATATGGAGCTGAATGTGATTTATTATTTTATTTTTATTTTTTTTTAGACAGAGTCTCGCTCTGTAGCCCAGGCTGGAGTGCAGTGCCCTATCTTGGCTCACTGCAAGCTCCACCTCCTGGGTTCACACTATTCTCCTGCCTCAGCCTTGTGAGTAGCTGGTATTACAGGTGCCCACCACCACACTCGGCTAATTTTTTGTATTTTTAGTAGAGACGAGGTTTCACTGTGTTAGCCAGGATGGTCTCGATCTCCTGACCTCATGATCCACCTGCCTCAGCCTCCCGAAGTTCTGGGATTATAGGTGTGAGCCACCGCGCCCAGCTATTTTGTAAGACAGAGTCTCTGTCTCCCAGGCTCTGGAGTGCTGTGGTGCTCTCAGCTCACTGCAACCTCTGCCTTGCCAGCTCACTCAAGCAGAATGTGGTTTTAAGGCTTGGCTGTGGAGCTTCACATACAGAATGGCCTTTGTTTACAGGGGTGTGTCCCCAGCCAACAGTAAGTAGATAGGGCTGAAAGAGCATAGGCTATGGAACCAGGAAGACCTGGGTTTGAATCCTACCTCTGCCATCTATTAACATGTATCTTTGGACAACTTACTTATCCTCTCTAAGTCTCTGTTCTCATCCATAGAATGGGGCTGTGGTGGGGATTTAGAATCAAAGGTATATATTTTAGTTGAGACAGGGTCTTACTCTATTGCCCAGGCCACAATGCAATGGCGTGATCACGGCTCACTGCGGCCTTGACCTCCCTGGACTCAGGTGATCCTCCCACCTCAGCCTCCTGAGTAGCTGGGACTACAGGTGTGCACCACTAAGCCAGCTAAATTTTTGTATTTTTTGTAGAGATGGGGTTTTGCCACGTTGCCCAGGCTGGTCTCAAACTCCTGGGCTTGTGATCTTTCCGCCTCAGACTCCCAAAATGATGGGATTACAGATTTATGTCATTTCATTGGTGGATGTTGAAAACATGGAAGTTGATGAAATTATCCAGGACATGCTTTTGTAGAGTCTTCTGAGGAGGTGACCAAGTCTGGTAATCACCAATTTAAGGTGTACAGCAAAACAAGAGGAGATAGCAAAGGAGACAGGGAAGAACTAAAGAGCTGGTTAGAGAAGGAAGAGAAAGATGAGGTCTGCCATGGAAGTCCAAGGAACAGTTTGCAGAAGAAGGAGATTCATTGGTCAACAGGGTCAGGTGAGGCTGGGCGCAGTGGCTCACGCCTGTAATCCTAACACTTTGGGAGGCCAAGGAGGGCGGACCATGAGGTCAGGAGTTCGAGACCAGCCTGTCCAACATGGTGAAACATCGTCTCTACTAAAAATACAAAAATTAGCCAGGTGTGGTGGCGTGCACCTGTAATCCCAGCTACTCAGGAGGCTGAGGCAGGAGAATTGCTTGAACCTGGGAGGCAGAGGGTGCAGTGAGCCGAGATCGCACCACTGCACTCCAGCCTGGGCGACAGAGCGAGACTCCATCTCAAAACAAAACAAACAAAAACAAGAAACAACACAAAACAAAAAAACAGGGTCAAGTGAGATAAGCAGCCCACTGGGTTTGGCTACTGGGAAACTGCTGGTGGCCTTTGCCAAAGCTATTCAGATTGGGGGGCAGATGGCTACCATGTTGCAGGTGGCTGGAAGAGAAGAAAGAGGTGGAGACACTGAGCTCACTGAAGGTAGGGACTTGGCCTCTTTTCTAGTGCTGAATGAAGCCACCCAACATATGTCCTCTAAATGAATGAGTGAATCAATTTGGATTGAAAGGGGTATATGCAATGATAGGAGAAACAGGATTGACAGAGTGTTTTGTTTTATGATGTTTATAGCCTGTAAGGGGGGAAAAAAGAAGCCAGTAAAGAAGGTGTCAATTCTGGCTGGGACCTAAAATATAGATGCTTTGGGCATGAGAAAGAGGGACACCCCTTTCCCAGGCAAGCAAAGTTGATGAGGATTGGAGTGTCCACAGATAATGGCAGTGAAATTATCTGCTGAGAGAACCAGTGGTTGCAGGAGTTTCCAGGAAGTGCTTAAAGTCATTCATTCACTCTTTTGTTCATTTAACAAATTTTGAGTATTTGCTGTGCTGCGGAAAACAGGAGGAGGAGCTGATCAGAGACTTGTAGGAAGATGACCAAGTGCCACTGAAGGCTTGCTGAAGATGCCAAGCAATCAGTTTCCCTTCCTTAAGCAGACCTGAAGTCCAGTGCCTCAAGGGACAAAGCTAGCTGTGGGAAGGAAAGGCAAAGGGGCAGACTCTGTCTTGTGGCTGCTGATGGGGAGCTGCCACCCCAGTTGGAGGTCTGCTCAGGGTCATCCTCTGTCCAGGCTCCACACACCCTGGGACAGTTTCTGGAGCTGTCCCTCCTTGCCTAGACCCTGGCTGGCTCCTATTCATCACTCTAACTCTAGTGATGCCCCTTCCAAGAAGTCTTCCATAGTCCCCTGTCCTCCTTTCCAGTCCTGGTAGGTGGCCCTTGTCCTGTGCTACCATTTCCCTGTCAGCATCTGTATCACACTATTGTCATGAACCTCTTGTGTCCCTCTCTCCTCCCCCTCACCCCTCCGACCCCGCAACCCCTCAAGAGCAGGGACTGTTGTTTTATCTCTGCATCTCCAGGATGCAGTGGGGCCTGACATGTGGAACTTCTCGGGGTATGTTTGGTGAATAAATGGCACAGGGAGGGGGCTGCTGCCGCCACTGCCACTCTGTGCTCTCTCAGATGTAAACAGGTTACCCAGCTGGGAGAGAGGACATCTGCTGGCTGGTGTGGCGTCCAGCACTGATGTGTCTACCTTCTCTGAAGGTGGGTCCAGGAGACCTTTGACCCAGGGGGGTCCCCATCACCCCTCACCTGGGAAAGCTGATACCTGGTGGAACATTGGTCCTGAGGCAGGGAGGGAGGGAAGTGTTTGGTCCTAAAGCTGCCCCATCCTCAACCCATCCCCTACAGATGCCAGAGGGGACCCCTTTCTCAAGGCCACAATCACCCCATTCATTTGTATAGAACTTTATGGCACATAAGTATCTTTGACATATGTGAATTGAGTACACCCAACAACCCTGCAAAATAGGTATGACCACCATCCCATTTTGTGGATAAGGAAACTAAAGGCTCAGAGAAGTAAAGGAATTTGCCCTAGGCCACCCAGCTAGTAAGTGACAGACCCACGACTTGGGCTCAGGCCTGACTACAAGTTCAGGGCAATTTGCCACTATGCTGCCCTTTGGCCCAGCTCAGCAGTGCTGAGGAAGGCCGAGGTGGTGGTGAAGTTTCAGGGTCCTGCCACACACCCATGCCTTCCTCATCTTCCTGGGGGATAAAGGGTACAAGAGGGGAGGAGATCACCCATGAGTCAGCAGTGTAGTGAGGACCCAGGACTTCACAGCCTTGTGTGGGAAAGGGAAGGAGGGAGAAATGTGGGTAAGCCTCAGGCCAAGCTGCTGCACTGTGAGGCCACTTGGACTCACACCACAGCCTGGGCTCATTGCTGGCTGGTGACCAGTATGAGGTCTCACCCTAGTTCTTCTCCTCGTGGGCACTGGCAAAGGCACAGTCCTCATGGCCTGTTTGAGGGTAAGCCAGCCACAGTACCCCAGGCCAGTGCCGGCTCCCTCCCTCCCCTAGGGGTGCGGGGGAATCCGAGGTAAGGTCCCTTGTCCTCTGCCTGGTGAGTGAGATTCTGGGCTGTGAGAGGCGCAGAGTTGCCTCATGGGCTTACTTTTGAGAGGGGACAGCCAGTGGTAGATCAGGGCCTTAGGCAGGGTCAGAGGTGAGGCAGTGGTGGTAGACTGGGGAAATTCTCCTGTCTTCAGGACTGGCATTGAGCTGAGCAACAGAGGTGGGGGCCTTTCTCCAGGGCTTTCCCCTAACCCCAAATTCTTACCCCAGCAGCTTCTTCCTGTGCCCTGGGAAAGGGGATGTGGTCTCTGTGCTGCCTAAAAGGGTGCCTAGGCTGGGGGTGGGTCGTTCAAAAGCCTGGCACTCTAGGCAGTGGGGAGACTGTGGGAAGGTGCTGCGTGAAGAACAGGGAAAGGATCAAGAAGCGGGCATGGGAAGGGAGGGGAGTGAGAAACGTGTCAGGTGGGAGGAGAAAAGGGGCTTGAAGAAGGGAGGAGGGGGAAGTGGGGAGGGAAGGACGAGACAGAAGCTAAGGAGCATGATGCGGGCCTTAGCTCCTGGCCAGGCTGTGAGAGATCAGAGCGGGCCAGGGCAGGTGTAGGAACTGAGGATGCTGCGGCTCTGCTGCTCCTGGGGCTTCGGGGTGCCATGGCAGGAGGGCCTTCTCCTACCAGGTACCTTGTGGAGCAGGGCTACCACTCATTGTGGGTAGCTGGGTGAAGGGCAGGCAGGAGCCAGTGGAAGCCTCCCACTGGAGGGAGAGGACAGAAGTAACAGGGAATCACAGGACTGCAGGGGGCTTGGTGAGGGTCTCCTGTGTATCAGACATGGAACCAGACATTTTGCTGGGACTTGGGGTTACTCTGGGGCCAAGTTACTACCACTGAAGCAGAAACACTTCTTGGGGTGGGGACAGCTGGTGGTGGCAGGTGAATTTGGTGAGGTTTTAGCTTGAGCTGTGGGAAGACCCAGAGGTCTGCGGCTGCTGCTGATGACCCAGACCCCTGCCCCCTCAGGTGACTGCAAGGAGCCTGACAAGTGCTGCTGGAAACACAAGCAGTGCACTGGGCACATCATCTACCCCTTCGCCTCTGACTGTGTCTGCCACAGCCTGCACCTACGCTCTGTCAACCACTGCAACTGTAATTCTAGGTGAGGGCCCGCCCCCTTGGGGGACCCATGGCAGAGCAGGTCCCAACTTTCACTGTGGTGTCCCCTTCAACCTTTGGTTTGCCTCTTCAGCTTTGAATTGGTGCTGCCAGCCCAGTCCCAGCTCTGCACACTTTGTTCTGCTCTAAGAGAAATGGGGAGGTCTGTTGGCGGCCTGGGACAGGCCCAGCAGAAGCCCACTGTCCCTCAGGCTTCTGGCTCTGGGTCCCTGGGGGAGTGATGGGAGCCAGGCTAAGAGTCCCATGTGTGGCAGGCTGAAGGACTGCTCAGAGGACAGCAGCAGCTCCCGGGGTACGGGCCCAACCTGCTCCCATGTCATCGAGTCCCCTTGCTTTGAGCTCACACCGGAGGAGCAGCATGTGGAGCGATTCTGGTATGGCTGGTGAGTGAGCCCCAGTGGGCTGATGGGGAAGGGGCCTCTACAGGGAACTGCACCCCCCCGACTCTGTCAAACTTCCCTCGTCATCCCTCCTCCCAGGTGCAAAAGCTACAGACCTGTCTCTGTGGCGGTGATCCACCATCCTCTCCACCATGAGTGTGGGGCAGATGATCTAAATGAAGAAGAGGAAGAGGAGGAGCAGGAAAGCAAGCCCCCCATCCCAACGCAGGTGGGGCCTGCCACCACCTCCCCTGACCTAGGCACCACCATGGCCACTGGTACCCCTGACTCCGCAGCGCCCATCACCATCTGGCGCTCTGAGAGCCCCACAGGGAAGGGTCAGGGCAGCAAGGTGATCAAGAAGGTAAAGAAGAAAAAGGAAAAAGAGAAAGACAAGGAGGAGGAGATGGATGAGAAGGCAAAGCTGAAAAAAAAAGCCAAGAAAGGCCAGTTGACTAAGAAGAAAAGCCCGGTTAAACTGGAGCCTTCCCCGCCAGACGCGAGCCGATCATTAAGCCCAAGACAGCTGGCCAGGATGTCCGAGTCCAGCCCAGAAAGCAGGGAAGAGCTGGAGAGCGAGGACAGTTACAATGGCCGGGGGCAGGAGGAACTGTCCAGCGAGGATATTCTGGAATCATCATCGCCCAGGAAGAGAGAGAACACAGTTCAGGCCAAAAAGACAGGGGCAAAGCCCTCACAAGCCAGGAAGGTAAACAAAAGAAAATCTCCCCCAGGATCAAACCCCAACCTCAGTTGAGGCCAGGGTGGTCAGGGTGCAGAATAAATGCCATCGAGCCTGTGGCTGGCCCTGTGCTGCTGTTCTCTCCCTCCAACCTGGCTGTTTCTTGCGGGGCAAGGGGTGGGCTCAGGGCTGCGGGGGTTTCTCAAAGGCAATCCAGCTTTCACAAAGGAAGTCCATGGGAAGGCAGGTGGGAGGGAAAAGAAGGGGCACAGCCCTATTTCCTCCTACCTGCTAGGACAAGGTGGAAGAGTACATCTGGGGCCGGGCGCGGTGGCTCACGCCTGTAATCCCAGCACTTTGGGAGGCCGAGGCGGGCGGATCACAAGGTCAGGAGATCGAGACCACGGTGAAACCCCATTTCTACTAAAAATACAAAAAATTAGCCGGGCGCGGTGGCGGGCGCCTGTAGTCCCAGCTACTCAGGAGGCTGAGGCAGGAGAATGGCGGGAACCCGGGAGGCGGAGCTTGCAGTGAGCCGAGATCGCGCCACTGCACTCCAGCCTGGGCAACAACGTGAGACTCCGTCTCAAAAAAAAAAAAAAAAAAAAAAAAAAAGAGTACATCTGGGTGGGAAGGAGGACTTCCCCTTTCTCCTCGGAGAGACTCTCGGTCTGTGTGAAACCCACTTCTGGGAGAGGCAGTACTGTCTGCAGTGATACCCCCAATAAATGGAACTTTTTAACCCACTCTGTGCCACTGTGCCTGGCCTTTCCCTCCTCTAAGTGGCTCTGCAGAAGGTGCTCGTGGTACTACCAGAGACTGACCTTCCCAGCTAATGGTCCAGCTCCTCCCTTGTAGCCCTTTTGTGCTGAAGGGAGCTGACTTTTGAGTTCCTGGCAGAGCTGGCCCCTTCCCCCAGCTCTTGATGAAGAAAAGCAAGGGGAGGGAGTGTGCCACATCCGGGCAGCAGTGGCCTTTTCTGACTTCTCTGCTGAGCCCCAAGCAGAGGAAAGGGAGCCAGAGGCCCCACTCTCCCAGTACTGACTCACAGAGCTGTGAGATGAAGCCCTTGTGCAGAAACAGGGATGGCAGGTTCAGAACAAAAAATGTAGTGGGGCAGGAACACCTTACTGCTGAGAGTTTGCCAGAGACCAAGGCCCAGCTGGGAAAAGGGAGGAGACTAACAGCAGAGGCTCAAGTTGAGAAACCCAGGTGTACTTGTGGCCTTTCTCGAGTATGCCAGAGAAGACCAACAGGTGTGGGTGGATGGGGCAGCTGTGCTGTGGGTGAGTGAGTGGGTGTAATAATACCGGGTAACATTTGCGAGGTACCAGGCATTGGGCCAAGGAGCTTGCACATGCTGCCTTGGTCCTCACAGCAGCTGATGAGGCAGGTATCACTATCTCCATGTTACAGGTAAGAAAGCCAGTTGAAAGCCAGCAGGAGCTGGCACAGGGTCACCGGGCTGGTAAGCAGAGCAGGGATGTGCCCCAGGCAGTCTGATGCAGAAGCTGCCTAGTCTATGAATCTTTGCCTCTGATGGAAGTCAGGGGGGTCCCTGGAGCTCCAAACACTGCTTTGAAAGCCATCCCCTCAAAGAGCTAGAGAGTTGGAGAGAGAGGCTTTGGCAAGGGCTCAATAGAAACACTGTTTATTCAAATGACAGGCAGGAAGCGGTGGCGGCAGCAGTGGGGAAAGGGCAGCCAGGCAGGGACTGGGCAGGTTAGTGCTGCTTCCCTGTGTCCCCTGCATTCCTGCTTGGACAGCCACCCGGCTGTTGGCATCAGGGTCAGAAATACTTTCCCTCCTCTCCCTCCTGCCCCAAACTGAATAAATAGCATCCCTCTCCCCACAAGAGCCAGGGGAGACTCATGTGCTGAGTTTTGTGTCCTAGTCACAGCCCAGCGTCTGGTGAGGGCAGAAGTTCAAAATGGCTTGTAGGGAGTAGAATCAAAACTGTTCTACTCATTCTCACCTTCCTCTTCCTCCTCCCTGCCACACTCCCCTCCCAGCCTGGTCCCAGGCCAGGTGGTCGGTGAGGGTCTGGAGTGGGAGAATTGTTGCCTAGCACACAGAGCTCAAGTTCACAAGGCCATCCAGCCTGTCACCCATCCAGGTTGACCACCAAAGAGAACGTCACTTCACGCCACTTTATGGACAGAAAAGGAGGGGCAGGGAGGGAGGCAGTGGGCGGCCAGGCCTTTCCCAGCCTCAGAGGTAACCAGAGTCCGAGGAGCAGGCCCCCTACCGATCCATCTCGTCCAGGAGTGGGGTGGCATCGCCAGCAATGGACATGGGGGTGCTTTCGATCATGGGACTGGGGGAAGGCCGAGGTGTCAGCCGCTGCTTCTGTTTCCGCCGTTCTGCCTCCTTTTCCTGCAGCCACTGCTCTGCCATTTTCCCCCAGTCGATGGCTGCATGGCTGTTGGACCTGGGAAGGGAAGAAAAATTGAGATTGGGACTTTGCTAAAAGGAATTCTTCCCACCAATCACTGTACCCTTGCAGAAAGGAACCTCATACCTACGGGCAGCAGCCCCTCTGCTGGGGTGAGGCAGATATAGCAGCAGCTGGCTGCCACACTGCCCTCTTCTGTCTTCACCCAGAAACTAGTGTTCCTGGCATATCACATGATCAGGGCCCTCAGAGGATCCAGAGCACCTGCCTACGGTAAGCCTCTCGGCCTCTTGACAACAAGCCCCTACCACTGACCTGCACTGTGCCACCATCCAGATACTTACTTTGGCTGCTGCTGCCGTTGCCGGGAGCTGGAGGAGGGCTGGGGCTGGGCCTGGGCCGACTGCGGGGTGGTGCTGGCCTGGAGCTGGTGGTACTGAGGGGTGGTGATGGGCTGGCTTGGGGTCGTGTAGGAGTAGCTAGGGGTCATTAGTGGTGTGGCCACTGGCTGCTGGGCTGGCGTTGGGAATACCTGAAGAGGCATGAACAGTTAAATAGGGATGGGTGTGGGGCTTGTCTGGCCTTGCTGTGAATTCTGGGTAAGCGCAAGGGTGGGCTCAGCAAAGCTTTCCAGATGATTCTCCACTGAGTGTGTGCTTCTGACCAGCAGTGGGAAGTCTGCAGGTCGGCACCGAGCACACAGTGGTGCCCACTGATCCCGACCACATCAAGTTTCTAGTGGCCTGCGGGTTCCAAAGATTCCAAAGGCCCGTGGAAACATTATGCCCTCTCTTACTCTCTTCCCCTTCAAATGGGCCTGAGGACAAGGAATATCTGTTGGAGACAGTTACCACAGCTGTGGCAGCCCCATCTGTGCATGTGAAGCCCCTTGTGGGCAATGTGAGAGGCCAGTCTATGGGCCCCACCTTGCACAGGCAGCCTCCTCCCCAAGTCACATACGTGGTAAGCACTGCTGCCGCCTCCACTGCCGCCATAGCCATACTGGCTGGAGGCCCACTGGGCTGGGGTGGCATTAGGGTTCTGTCCTTGGCCTGTCACCGCAGCAATGGCACTGAACATCTGTGAAGTCATGTTCTGAGGCAGGGCATTCACGGCCCGTGTCAGATCTGTAAGCACACAGAGGCAGGGAGGGGCATGTTAGAGGTGAAAGTCCCTTTAGCTCCACCCTTCCCACCTCCAGTCCCAGGCTCAAGCTCCTCACCTGCAAGGTTGATGTTGGCCGGGGTAGCATTGATAGAGGCAGGTGTCCGGGTCCTGCTGCTGCTGCTAGGGGTGATGCCTGCAGGAAGTGGTTACTTAGTTACATCCCTCCAGAAACCTATTTTTGGTTTCCCAATTCAGGGGCTGGAAGGGGCACTGAAGTAGGTGGAGGGAGGAAGGGAAGCTGCATAGGCACAGTGGATGGATAAACTTCCTGATGCTGGGAGGCTGCAGGAGGAGTAAGACAGCTGCAGTGACAGCCTACTTCTCACCTGGTCCCCTAGGCTGGGACTACTCTTGAGTCAGGTCCTAGGTGTTCCTCTAGCCAGGCCCCTGAAGTCAGGAAGAGCAGAACTCACCTGGTACAGGATCCTGGTAGTGATCCTTAAACCATCTAAAGAGTCCATTCACGGTTGGGAAGATCTGGCCCCGGTACCGGAATCCCTCTGGAGTCACTGTTACATATTCTATCCTGGGATTTTAGAAGGAAACATGCGTCAGAAACCACTTGGGGCCGGGCGCGGTGGCTCAAGCCTGTAATCCCAGCACTTTGGGAGGCCGAGACGGGCGGATCACGAGGTCAGGAGATCGAGACCATCCTGGCTAACACGGTGAAACCCCGTCTCTACTAAAAAAAATACAAAAAACTAGCCGGGCGAGGTGGCGGGCGCCTGTAGTCCCAGCTACTCGGGAGGCTGAGACAGGAGAATGGCGTAAACCCGGGAGGCGGAGCTTGCAGTGAGCCGAGATCACGCCACTGCACTCCAGCCTGGGTGACAGAGCCAGACTCCGTCTCAAAAAAAAAAAAAAAAAAAAAAAAAAAAAGAAACCACTTGGGACTCACCATGAGAGAGCAACCAGAACAGATGCCCACCATGTGAAGTAGCCATTCTGGGTGCTAAGGGGAAAGGAGAGATGACACAGCCAATCCCCAGGCCTGTGAAGGGAGGTGAGCAGCAAATGGCAGAATACAGTCAAGGCCAAGGAGTCGGTGGCCCCGTGTGCAGCATACATGCTGCCGGAGGAAGGCTTGCTGGAGGCTGTGCTACCATACTCGGCTGCAGTATGAAGGCAGGATACCGCCGGTGAAGTGAGACCAAGGTCCCATACTGCCAGGGTTGGAAGCGACCTCCCAGAGCAGCAAATTGCAACTCCCCCAAAACAGGCATCTCTCTGCAATGGCTGTGGAAGGTGGTAGTCTGCCCTTGTTCAACACTTCTGAGAGTAGCAGATAGTAGTTAAGAGGGGCTCTAGGTTAGTTCCAGTTCTAGTTTCAGCTCTGCCATTCACCGCGTATGACACACTGCACCAAATTACTAAATGTGAATCTCTGCTTCATTTGTCCAATGAGGATCAAAGCACTTAAACCTATGGGGTGGGCGTGAGGATAAATGAGAATGCACAGAACACATTCCATAATGCCTATAGCTGGGTTGTGCTCAATAAAGGCCAGCTATCAATGGCAACCAGATAATGCTACATAGTACACAGTTCTCATTTCTATTAGGCTGACACCTGCCTCCTAACTCTTCCATTAATTCTGCCACACAAGGAGAGTCAGCTCCTTTCTCCAGAAGCAATCATGCTGCACCTGGTCCTAGTTAGAGGCCCCCCCCCCCCGCCACCCCGACCCCACTCAGTTTGCTCAACTGTTCCTCATAGGACACAGTTTCTAGCCCCACTTAGCCCTGGCTGCTGGCCTCTGGAAGCACACTGGTGAGTCAACAGGCTTCTCAAGAAATGAGCACAATATTCCAGATACACCCAAGATGGCACATGGTCCAGAGTCTAGGGCTTCCTGTCATCTGGCCACTGAGTGCCTACTAATGCAGCCTGAGCTGTGCATCAGGTGCAGCCAGTACAGGGATAAAAGCAGAAGTGCACAGGGCCTTGGTCAAAGGCCAATGGAAGGATGGGGGCAGGGCTTAGGCAGAGAAGGTGAGTGTGATTACCAGTCTGTATCACAGACATAAAGAGGCAGGTCTAAGGAAACTGGACTTTGTCCTCTAGGTTCAGAGTAAGTGCTAGAGGGATTCAGATAAAGGAATACCTCAGGAAGGCCAGCCTATCAGTCACACAGAAGGGGGCAGAGCAGGAGACAGAGCAGAACAGGAGACAGGCTCTCCTGACCACCGTTTCAGTGCAGGTGGAGTGAGCACATTACAGCAACAGTGAGCCACTGTGTGCAAGCCCTGGTGAGGGTGAGGCAGGCGGTGGTCAGGAGAGACCAGTGTACTGGCCCCCCGTTTCTGCAATCAGATGAAGAGTGTCTGGTGACTCCTGTCACTGTGGGAGGGAGAGGAGGTGAAGGGAACTCCTTTCTCACGGTGTTAAAGAAAGCACCCTTTTTATGTGAATCCTTGCCTTTTTGCCTCTAAATCATCACCCTCTTTTCCCACCTCCAACCTCCACCTCTGTTCTAAACAGATGAGAGGAGAAAGGCAGTCCAGCAGAGCCAGAGAGGGCACTGCTCCGGGCCTCTCCCTCCCTTCTAACTTGCCTATGAACCCCAGTGGCAGCACCTTCTCAGCCCTAGTGCTCACCTGGGTTTACCCCGGGGCTGGTATCCCAGTAGGAACTTGCCGGGCAGTTCCTTGCAGGCACAGATGAAATAAGGGATGAAGGTGGGCTTCTCCTTCTTAGTTTTGATGAGCAGCTCCTCTAATTTCTGGGGGTAGAATGAGGGGGAGAGGTTGGGATAGCAGCATGCTTGGTACACAATGTCTCGTGCACACATGATGTACACTTCCTTTACCGCTTGAGTGTCCCCTACACTGAAGGGAAAAGCGTAGATCCTTAAGTGACTGGAAAGTGTCATCCCTCAGAGAGACCTGGGCTCACCTTGCGGTCCCCACCGCTGCAGTCCTGATAATACTTGTGGTTTAGAAGGTCCCGGGCGAAGGATGCCATGGGCTGGACATAGCGAGCAACAATCTCATCCAAATCTTCAAATTCCTGTGGGAAGAAGGTAAAGGCCTCATGTGTCATATCCAGAGCTGAGGCTCTTGGTCCTTCCTCGAATCCATCCAGAAGAGAAACCGTGGCAGGGGACGGGCTTCTCAGTCCTGCTGAAGCCTTACTCCATAGCAAAGTCCCCTCAATTTATCCATCTGTGTCATGTCCAGATATATTAGCTCACAGGGCATAAAGTCCTTTAAATCCTGGCTTTGATTCTCCCCTAGTGCTTGGGAACAACAGGAAAATTCACCAGATTTCTCTTCACTGAAAACAGAAAAGAGAAACTTGATATATGTGTGTGCGTACACATGTGTATTTTCTTCTTTTCCTCCACCAGCTCTCTCTAGGTAGACTATTTTAACGTTTGGAAGACAGGAAATGAGGGGACAAAATAAACAAAATTGATATCAAATGACTCATTCTGCAAACCACCTCCCCTTTTGTTGCTCTGCACAGCTAAAATACCTATGACCCGAGTTACTAATGTCAGGTGAAGGCGCCCTGAACAGCGCTTTTCTGAAAGCAGGAGTGGGATGGGAGGCGGGCAAGTACTGGCTCTCACCTCACTGTTGATCCACAGAGTGGCTCCCAGGCTGAAGGCATTTTCCTTGCCCTCCTCCCGCACATCCACATGTTGGTAGATGCCATCACTGACTTTCCAGGTCACTGTCAGGTGGTTCTCGCCCTTGCTGCTTGGTCGGATAATCACATCACCCTGGTCCATGGTCTCCATCATCTTTTCTGCTTGCTTGAAATTGATATTATGGAAGGATGGGTGTGCGATCACTCTCTTGATGTATGCTGAAGAGAGCAGAAAAGTAGTACAGACTGGATGATGCAAGTAGGAGCTGGCAGCAACAGGACAAACCAGGCCTTCACTTCTTATTTATTGAGTTGGGGTGCTCTGTCACCTGGGCTGGAGTGCCAGTGGCACAATCATGGCTCACTGTAGCCTCGAACTCCTGGGCTCAAGTGATCCTCCTGTCTCGGCCTCTAAAATAGCTGGGAATACTGGTGTACATCACCATGGCTGGCTAATTTTTTTTTTTTTTTTTTTTGAGACAGAGTCTCATTCTGTCACCCATGTTGTAATGCAGTGGTGCAATTTCGGCTCGCTGCAACTTCTCCCTCCTGGGTTCAAGCAATTCTCCTGCCTCAGTAGCTGTGATTACAGGCGCCCACCATCACGCCTGGCTAGTTTTTGTATTTTTAGTAGAGACGGGGTTTCACCATTTTGGCCAGGCTTGTCTTCAACTCCTGACCTCAAGTGACCCGCCTGCCTCAGCCTCCCAAAGTGCTGGGGTTACAGGCGTGAACTACCACGCCTGGCCATTTTTTTTTTTTTTTTTGGGACAGAGTCTCACTCTGTCACCCACGTTGTAGTGCAGTGGTGCAATTTCAGCTCACTGCAACTTCTCCCTCCTGGGTTCAAGCAATTATCCTGCCTCAGTAGCTGGGATTACAGGTGCCCACCACCACACCTGGCTAGTTTTTATATTTTTGGTAGAGACGGGGTTTCACCATTTTGGCCAGGTTGGTCTTGAACTCCTGACCTCAGGTGATCTGCCTGCCTCAGCCTCCAAAGTGCTGGGATTATAGGCATGAGCCACCGCACCCGGCTCCTGGCTAATTTTTTTTTTTTTTTTTGAGACAGAGTCTCACTGTGTCGCCCAGGCTGGAGTGCAGTGGCTGGATCTCGGCCCACTGCAAGCTCTGCCTCCCGGGTTTATGCCATTCTTCTGCCTCAGCCTCCCGAGTGGCTGGGACTACAGGCGCCTGCCACCTCACCTGGCTAGTTTTTTTTTTTTTTGTATTTTTTAGTGGAGACGGGGTTTCACCATGTTAGCCAGGATGGTCTCGATCTCCTGACCTCGTGATCCGCCCGTCTCAGCCTCTCAAAGTGCTGGGATTACAGGCTTGAGCCACCATGCCCGGCCTCCTGGCTAATTTTTAAAATATTTTTGTAGCGATGGGCTCTACTAAGTTACCCATGTTGGTCTTAAACTCCTGGGCTCAAGTGCTCCTCCTGCCTTGGCCTCCCAAAGTGCAGGGCTACAGCCATGAGCCACCCTGTTTGGGCTTAATTTCTGACCCACTATTGGATTGTGAGACTCCTTCACCTTCTCTGGGCCTGGATTAGCTGATATGAAGGACACATTAACCTGGGCTCCTAGGACACTGAAAGAATGAGGCCTTAAGAGTCACAAGGCAAATGTGACCCAAAAGACTCTGGGTTCCAGCCCTACCTATGACTCTTTCATGACATCTCCAGGCCTCAGCACCTCAAAGCTGAGTACCTACTTCCACTTGAGACTGACACATGTGCATCCTGTGGCCTGAATCTCGCACTGGGAGAACTGCCAAGATTCAGGGTGCACAGAGATGGTGGGAGGCACACTCACTGGTCCGCTGCTGCTTCCGCTTCATGTCCTCCTCCTGCTTGTGGTCTGCAGCTTCAGCATCAAAGTCATAGTAGGTGTCCTTGGGCAGCTTCCACTCATTGTTCCTGTCCATGAGGTCTGAGGTACGGCAGGTCAGGTCTGCACTGAACTTCTCAATGTCAATCTTCATGATGCGGCAGTGAACAGTCATTCCCACCTAGATCCACAGAACATTTGAGCTGGAAGGGACAAAGATGATCTAGCCCGATGCCCTATTTCACACACGAGAAAACCAAAGTCCAGGCAGAAAGGTGTAAGGTGTAAAGTGACTCGCCCAAAGCCAGCCAGCTGCTGAATGGCAGGCTGGGAGTTTGGCGTGGAATCCCTGCATTGATGCCTCCACTCTGGGCAGGAAAACCAGCTGGAGCCTGCTGGATCTACCCTGTCCCTGGCACTCTTCTCTTCTCCAATGAAGTTGCCTAGTTACTGCTCCTAAAGTGCCATCAAAGGTTGACTCCCCAAAGCCCCCCACTTTTTTTGAGACAGTCTCACTCGTCTCCCAGGCTAGAGTGCAGTAGCGTGATCTTGGCTCACTGCAACCTCCACACAGGGTTCAAGCAGTGCTCCTGTCTTAGCCTCCCAAGTAGCTGGGATTACAGGCGCATGCCACCACGCCCGGCTAATTTTTTTATTTTCTGTAGAGACGAGGTTTCACCATGTTGGCCAGGCTAGTCTCGAACTCCTGACTTCAAGTGATGATCCACCCACCTTGGCCTCCTGAAGTGTTGGGATTACAGGTGTGAGCTGCTGCGCCTGGCCTGACTTCCCTTTTTGAAGGGGAAGCAAAATAATAGTTGTTTTCTGTAGCTTACCCTTGACATAAGCCCTTCTAAGTAGTAGCAAAAGTCAGTCACTCTGCATCACTCTCCTCCTTGTGAAAAATCTCCCCAGCTTCATTTGTTAGAACTATCTTTCCCCAGCCCTCCTAAGTCATAGTTCTCAGGCATTCACAACACTCAGAACCAGTGAATTTGGCAGAGCTGGTATCAGCTATGTCACTAACTGGGTGATTCTGAAAAATGCTGAATTTCTCTGACAAAAGACAGTATTTCCATTTCCATCAGCATGTGAGATTAGAGACAACATATGTCGATGTCAGTGCTGGTATCTAGTGGGTGCATAATATATGGCCGGAAAATAACAGAACAGTAAGGAAGCCTAGAGATTTCCTCCCCATCCACAGACACCATCTCAAGGTTCCTTCTGTTATCTGGTTCTGCCTAGAGGATCCAGAGGCTCCCTGTGCACAGGGGCTGTGCCATGCATTATTTTCCATCCTCTACAGCACTGCTGCCTGGTCTTGGGAGAACAGGCAGAGCCTTTTTCTGTTTCACAGCATGAAATGCTGGGCCCTGCCCTCTGGACTGAACTGCAGCTTCCCACACAGGAAGAGAGAGCCCTCTCCTAAAGGACTGGGAACTTGCTGAAATTTCACAAAGGCAGTGAACAAAAGCTGCTACTCATTCAAATGCTTCTCACCCTAGCTTCTTTCAACTAGTTATAAATCTTCCCTGAAATGCTTCCCACCAGAAGCCACTGGGAACAGAGCCTAACTTCTGGTGGGGACAGCCCAAAGTTAAAGACAACCTGATCTGGGCAGCTGAAAATTGCACTATGACCTTAGGACAGTCAGCCCTCTACCTTCACTCGTTCTTCTGGCCGCTTTACCACTTTGTCACTGAGGAATTTGGTGGGGATGAAGCCGGTGACACCATTGTCTAGCCGTGTTTTGACACCGATGGCCTGGCCTGGGCACGAACCGCTGTCAAAGTGGTTCCACACCTAAAGAGGGCATGAGGAGAGGAGCTTGATTATCAAGATTCTAGAGATCGCTTATGCAGAAAAGAGCTCCCAGAGGTGTTGTAATTTCTTTTACCACTGACACCTTGCAGCATGATCTGAAAACACAATGATGACTTAGTCATCTGCCAAGACAGAATTTGAACTTCTACAAAGTCCCTTGTCTCATAGCTGATGCTTGGCACCACTGGCCATCAGATGAATCTTTTTCTTTGAGATGGAGTCTTGCTCTGTTGCCCAGGCTGGAGTGCAGTGGCGCAATCTTGGCTCACTGCAACCTCCGCCTCCTGGGTTCAAGCCGATTCTCGTGCCTCAGCCTCCTGAGCAGCTGGGATTACAGGCGTGCACCACCACACCGGGTGGATTTTTATATTTTTAGTAGAGACGGGGTTTCACGATGTTGGCCAGGCTGGTCTCGAACTCCTGACCTCAGGTGATCTGCCCACCTAAGCCTCTGAAAGTGCTGGGATTACAGGTGTGAGCCACCACGCCGAGCCATCTTTTTATTTTTCTTGAGACAGGATCATTCTGCCTAGGCTGAAGTGCAGTGGTGCAATCAGGGTTCACTGCGGCCTCAATCTCTCAGGCTCAAGTGATCCTTCCACCTCGGCCTCTCGAGTAGCTGGGACTATAAGCGCACACCCCCTAGTCTGGGCAATTTTTTTTTTTTTGAGACAGAGTCTTGCCTGTTGCCCAGGCTGGAGTGCAGTGGCGCAATCTTGGCTCACTGCAAGCTCTGACTCCCAGGTTAACACCATTCTCCTGCCTCAGCCTCCCAAGTAGCTGGGACTACAGGCACCCGCCACCACGCCCAGCTAATTTTTTGTATTTTTTAATACAGAAGAGGTTTCACCGTGTTAGCCAGGATGGTCTCGATCTCCTGACCTTGTGATCTGCCTGCCTCAGCCTCCCAAAATGCTGGGATTACAGGCATGAGCCACGGCGCCCAGCTGCCCCTTCCTTTTTAAAAAAAGGAGATGGGGTCTTGCTACGTTGCCCAGGCTGGCCTCGAAATCCTGGGCTCAAGTAATCCTCCCAAATCAGCCTCCGATGTAGCTGGCACAGGCGTGAACCACTATATGTACGTGCCACCATGCCTGGCTGCCATTTTGTTTTGACCCAGTGACTGTAATAAGTTTCCATGTCAGCCTTTTTTTTTTCCCTTTTCTGAGACGAAGTCTCATTCTGTCGCCCAGGATGCGGTACAGTGGTATGATCTTGGTTCACTGCAACCTCCACCTCTTCGGTTCAAGTGATTCTCCTGTCTCAGCCTCCTGAGTAGCTGGGATTACAGGCATGTGCCACCGCAACTGGCTAATTTTTGTATTTTTAGTAGAGATGGGGTTTCACCATCTTGGCCAGGCTGGTCTCGAACCCCTGACCTCAGATGAACCGCCCACCTTAGCCCCACAAAGTGCTAGGATTATAGGCGTGAGCCACTGTACCCAGCTATGTCAGCCTTCTCAGAAGGGACTTCATGCTAAACCTGTATGTTTTCTATCTGTCTTCCTTCCTTGTGTACTTGTTTGGTAAAAGCATGATCTAGAACACCCTCATCTCTGATTCCCTTTAGGCACCGAGATCATTCAACCAAGAAAATCCACTGAGCAAGATAACGCTGCAGCACACACCTCGCTTAGTTCAGGGAAATTGTCCTGCTGACAGAAGGGGCACTGCCACAGCCCTGTCTCATCATTGCGGATCGCCTGGTCATAGCTCTCACCCTGGGGACGCCTGTGGGCGATGCCAGTGACATTGCAGATGATGAGCTTTCCTGCAAGAAGGAAAGAGGATGGGGAGCAGGCTCAGAGAATGTGGAAAGAACTTATTTCCACCAGCCTTTAAGTGACAGAATATCTGACTTCCTTCCCATCCTTGAAGAGGGAACTCTTCCTGAGCTTTATTTATTTTTTTTGAGACGAAGTCTCGCTCTGTTGCCCAGGCTGGAGTATAGCAGCGCCATCTCGGCTTACTGTAACCTCTGCCTCCCAGGTTCAAGGAATCCTCCTGCCTCAGCCTCCAGAGTAGCTGGGATTACAGGTGCCCACCACCACGCCCAGCTAATTTTTGTATTTTTAGTAGAGATGGGGGTTTCACCATGTTGCCCAGGCTGGTCTCGAACTCCTGGCCTCAAGCAGTCTGCCTGCCTTGGCCTCCCAAAGTGCTGGGATTACAGGCATGAGCCACTGTGCCTGGCCGTTCCCCTGATTTGATGATACAGAAAATAAAGCTATAAGAAGACTAACTGCATGAAGATTCCACAGCACATTGGAAGCACATCTGACCTTAAATTCAGTTTTGATTTTCAGTCCAGGACTCTTCAGTCTTTTAAAATGCTCTCCTGGTCTTCCCCATGTACAACACAAACCTGCCTCAATCTGCTGGAACTGCTGCTTGGTTTGAATGTACATGGTAAACACACCCCCTGCTCCCAATAAAAAAACGACCCCAGAATTTACCAATGTAGAAGGTCTCTGGTGTTTCTTTGGTTAACATATTGAAGATCTCCTCTGTGTTGGGAGAGCGGTAGGCTGTCCGGAGGTCCTTGTATCGACAGCTCAACTCTGCCCGGATGTCATAGAGTGTGATGTGTTTGTCACCATAGCCCTGGGGAAGAAGCCCATCAAGAAGAGCCTTGCAGCTGCCCCCCAACCTGAGCCTCAGGGGGTCCCGTGGAAGGGGCGGGCCTCTCCAGATGGGAGTACGTTTCTGTCAGGGCTTCTTCTCTTCTTTCCATCAACATTTACTAAAGGTGGTTTTCAAACTTAGCCATGAAACACTGTCCTGTAATCAAAATACTTCACGGAACCCCAATGAGTCCACAGATATATGCAAAGCTGTGCTGTTAGAAAGGAGGAAAGGGGGCCTAGACGGAAACTGTAGTACTGACATCCTCCCAACTCCCTCCTGCCCCTTGTAATTATGGTGGCAATCTCAGACTCCCCTGGCTCCTTAACAAGCAGACCAAAAAATTCCTTGAGGAATCTGGTAGAGCAGGGCAGGAAGATGAGAGGGTCAAGTCTGCCATACTAACAGTATCAGGCTTTCTCTGCACACTCACTACCCAAGTCTCCTACTAGCCTGGCCACTTGGGATGGGTTTTCCTGCCGGGCCTTCCATGCTGTCCCTTACCTGCCTCTCCAGCTCTTCTGCAAAGGCATCAAGGTCCAGGTCTTTGAGTCGCTCTGGGTTTTCCAATATTTCTTCGAGGGCTCCTGCAGGATTGGCATCCTCGGCTGATTCATCGTATTCCAGGGCATCCACTGCCATCTTCCTAGCCCACTCATAAGTCTCAGGGTGGACGCGGGAACCATCAAGGACTTCAATATATGAGTCAGTGCTGGAGGAAAGGCAGAAAAGGAATAGGATATAGAACGAGAAGCTTCTAGTAACATCCCAAATGTCCACCAATGGGGAACTGGTTAAATAAATTAGGGCACCTCCATACAATGGAATACTATACAGCCATTAACAAGAATGAGGTAGATCTATGTGTGCTGACATGGAAAGATGGCCACAATATATTGATACGTGAAAAATGCACTGCAAAAACACTATGAACCATATGATCCCATTTTTGTAGTAAATGGGTAGTTAGTAAATGCATAGCAAAAATAAAATTTAGAAAAACTGTAGTATACATAAAATTGTTATGGTAGTTATCTCTGGGGGGTGGGATTATGGGGGACTTCCACTTTCTGCATAATATTTCTACATGTTGAATTTTATATGATGAAGTTATATGAGTCTTATAATAAGATAAATCAAGAAAGGGGAAAAAAAACCTTCGAAAATTTGCTGATAGCTATTTTCCCCCATAAAGCCTTCCCAGGCTGGTCTTGCCCGTGCACTCACATGGACCTATGTTATTCGTGGAGTGTTACAGCAAAGCTGAGTGGAAAATGAAGTTTTAGAACTTGAAGCCTATTTCCCCACTGATTTCCATTACTGAATGAGGAGCTATGTGCCCGTGGAAAAGATCCTCCAAAGACTGAGTTGATAACTTCTGGAGAGGAAGAGGTCAATAGTGAAGTCCAAAGTCCAAGTGAATAGAACTTTCTCTTAATAACATCATCTCAAAACATACCAAATCTCTCTCCCCCTTCCTTATCTCTTCATACCCCCAAACTCCTTTTTCATTGCCCCTGCTATTCCCACCCTTATCTGGCCACAACAAACCATAATAAAAAAAAAGCAAGTTTGTGTTCACTGAACAAAATCTTGTGTTTTCCATGCTTAATTTATAAGCTAAGCTGGTCCTTTTTATGTTTCTCTCACATGAAAAATGTTTCACATAATTGAACCGATCTTTTCCATAGGTCAGGGGCTCTTGACTGAATAAAGTTCCTTACCTTTTCTTTAAAACATTTCCTAAATTAAATGGCTTGTGGCCCTTTGATAGCCCTAACCCCTGAAACCCGAAAACAAAGCCCCCAAGGGAATTCCTCCTGCCCCATCCAGGCAGAGGGCATCACCTGTCCCCCAGGGAGGCCGTGTCGATCTTGAGGAAGCCAGCGCAATTCATGAAGACTTTGGGACCCATGTGGCACATGGTGACCAGCTGCGTCCGGCTCTCGAGCCGGGTGTTGTTCTGCTTCAGGATCTGGGGGAGAGAGCTGGACTGAGCCAGGGCAGTAACCAGGCCCCACCTCCCCAGACTGTTCCAGTCTCTATTAAACCCTCGTAACAAAAATTCTGTCCCCACCCAGTATCTAGTTGAGTACTACAGCACACTATCGACTACTCAAAATTAAAAAACAAACAAACAAAAGTTTTGCTTTAAATGGGAAAATAATAAATGATGTTATACCTACACCAAAGACCTAATGTACGGCTTATAAGTTACAAGTTAACACTAGTTGGCTGGGCGCAGTGGCTCATGCCTGTAATCCCAACACTTTGGCTGAGGCAAGTGGATCACTTGAGGTCAGGCGTTCGAGACCAGCCTGGTCAACATGGTGAAACCCCATCTCTACTAAAAATACAAAAAATTAGACGGGCGTGGTGGTGCAAGCAGCAGTGAAGGGCATAGCTTTGGCCAACTGGGTCTGAAGTCAGACTCTGACTCTCACTAGCTGAGTGATTTTGGACAAGTCACTAACCTTGGTCTTCCTGAGCTATTATATTATACTGACAAAGTATATATTCATATTCAATGAAATGGCAAGTTTTAAAATTTCTGAATTCACTCCAATCCTACCTTCAGGAGGTGGGTCCCTTTCCGAGGTCCCAGGCCACAAACATACTGGATCAAGGCCTGGCTGTAAGGGTGGGCAATGGCACGGTTGACATCGACCCCGACCTCATTGACTCGGTTGATAAATTCACAGTACAAGGCGTTGAGCAGCTCCTCTTTCACCACATGCTCCTGTTGACATTAAGCAGGCAGGAGTAAGGTTACTCTGCCTTTCCCTCCACCCAAGTCTGCCTGTCAAATCCTACTCACCTGCAAGGGGTGAAACTTGAGACACAGGATGTCTTCATCGGAACTGCACACCTGGGCAAATTCAATCAGAGGGTCCTGGATGCGCCGGGCCAGGGAGACGGCCTGTCTCAGCACTGGAGGGTAATCCCGGAATTCTGCCTAGAGTCAAATGAGGGTCAGCAGGGCCTTAAAATACCCTCAGCTCCAACATCAAGAGGAAATCCAAACCATTCTTGTTTAAATCATTTTCTCTGCTTCTCTGGGATCTTTTTTCCTGGGACCGATTTAATTTCTGGGACTCCCAATCTGAACCATAACTGCAAAACGGAGAACTTCCGCATGGATAAGTACACAGGTATAATCCTGTGCCCTGATAACCTTTGTTTCCCTATTTAATCTCTTTGGGACTAATAGCACTTGCCTGGGCAGGCCCTAAGGGTGGGGCTCCAGCATTACCTCTGACTTCTTGCTGTTCATATAGAGAATGGCCAACTCGTTGTCAACCAGCTCTACCCCAATAGATGACAGCTGCTGGCCCTGATCCAACTCATGTACAATGCGTTTCACATCTTCAATCAACATCTGGGCGTCCCTGGTGGGATGAGTGTTGGTCAATGAATACATTTTCTTAGGGATGGACAGTCTCATGACTGCCTTGGGAGCAGGGAGGAAAGGGCTTTGAAGACAATGAGGTAAAACACCGCCAGGCACACTCCCTGCACAGGCACAAGCCCCATATGTTATAGGTATATGCCAGATACAATAATAAGGGATGAATTGGGTCATAGCCTTAAACTAGGTGTGGTCTAATTCCCACCTACCTGTTCTCTCCTGCAACTGTCACCACATGAGGCTTCTTATTCAGGAGAAATTTCTTTAGCGTTTCAATGTCTTGAGCCTGGATTGAAAGAAAATTGAAGCTGAATGGCTCTGAGGATGTGAAGATTTCAGGCAATTCTATCTCCCTATGTTGGAGATCTTGTAAGAACTGGAAAAGTCTTCAGATATCTGGTCCAAGGTGCTTCCAAGGAACCATTCCCACCTCTTCCTGAAAGTTGGCCACCCTGCCTCTGCTTAATAATTCCACTGACTAGAACGGCACTCCAGTGGTACTAGCTGCCACTGGCTAGGTCGCAAGGATGAAGTGAGGAAACCGTTCTTTTTTATTGTAGACCAAAATCTAATACTTAGCCACTGGTTCTAGTTTTGGTGAAGCAAAACAAAGAACTAGTAGCCGCTCTCTTTTGGGTGTGGGCCCTTTGAAAAGATCAACATGGTTAAGTATGATTTTCTTCAGCCTAAAAATGTCCAGTTTCTTATGATTTACTTTCCAGTGCCTCACACTCCTGCATGTCCTCCTTCTGTGGCTATTTCATTTGTGGTGTGACTTTTGCTAAAATGTGAGTAGTTAGGACTATTAGATATTCTGATCTCCATTTCAAGATTTTAAGGGCTGGCTGCAGTGGCTCACACCTGCACTTTGGGAGGCAGAGGCAGACGGATCGCTTGAGTCTAGGAGTTTGACACCTGCCTAGGCAATATGGTGAAACCTTGTCTCTACAAAAAATACAAAAATTAGCCAGGCATGGTGGTGCACGCCTCTGGTGGTCCCAGCTACTTGGGAGGCTGAGGCAGGAGGATCACTTGAGCCTGGGAAGCAGAAGTTGCAGTGAGGTGAGTTCTTGCCACTGCACTCCAGCCTGGCGACAAAGCAAGACTCTGTTTCAATAATAATAATAATAATACAATTTAAAAAATAGTTGTTTCTTAAGAAGTTTTTCTTTCAGGAACGGGGCTCTGTCAACAAAACTCAAAGATACCACAGATACTATTAGGATAAACAAAATTCAGAAATATACCAACCAAATGAATTGAAAGTCTTCTTTCCTTGGAAAAAGAGACCCTGAAAGGCTAAAGCAGGGAAAAGGCTGGCTTCACGCCTCAGTGGCTTTCAGCTGCTGGAACAGCCTGACCCAGATGCTGGTAAGAACAGAGGCAGTTAAAGCAACTCCAGAAGCACACAAGGCCTAGGAATTGGCCTCAAGCCAGAAACAAATTCTGTACCAGATAACTTGAGTGCCATCTACTGCTCATGGAAGGGAGGCATCCCAGGGGACAAGTCAGTGACCAGATCAGAGAATCAGTCTTGCATAGGATTTTGCTTAGACCATAATCACTTATTCCCACTGAATCATAAGACATACTCCAGATGTACACTTAGTAACCTCGTCCTAGCCACTTGCCTTCTTTTCCCGCTCTTCCTCTCTCCACGCAGTTCGCCGTTTGGTAAAATGGGGCAGTCGAAGGAAGTCTGTCACTTCTCCTTCACCATTGACCAGGGCACAGAACACAGGGTGATCTCTGCCAGATGGACAGAAAAACAAGAGTGCAATAATCAGCAATATGAAGTTATAAATGAGAGAAAAATGAAATTTAGGAAGACAGATAAGAGATGGTGCTGGGGAGGCAAAAACAGGCTGTTACCTGGCAGAGGAGAAAGCAATGCCCAGGACTCGAATGCCTTTCCCTTGGTTCTCGTCCATAAAGTCGTCATCTTCTTCCACCTGCTGATCTGGTCGGTAGGGCGCCACTCTCAACCAATTGTAGAGCTTTCGACTACAGGCCTGGGGGAAGAGACACAAGGAATATTACATACACGATGACATTATGGTCATCAGGCTCACCAAGTGTGCTACGGAAACACACTCATACACACGTGCGAGGGTGTGTGCTTTTTTTTTTTTTTTGAGACAGAGCCTTGCTCTGTTGCCCAGGCTGGAGTGCAGTGGTGCGATTTCTGCTCACTGCAAGCTCTGCCTCCCAGGTTCACGCCATTCTCCTGCCTCAGCCTCCAGAGCAGCTGGGACTACAGGTGCCCGCCACCAGCCCGGCTAATTTTTTTGTATTTTTAGTAGAGATGGGGGTTTCACCACATTAGCCAGGATGGTGTAATCCCAGCACTTTGGGAGGCCAAGGCTGGCAGATAACGAGGTCAGAAGATCGAGACTATCCTGGCTAACACAGTGAAACCATGTTATTTTATACTAAAAATATAAAAAATTAGCCAGGCTTGGTGGCGGGCGCCTGTAGTCCTAGCTACTTGGGAGGCTGAGGCAGGAGAATGGAATCAACCCAGGAGGCGGAGGTTGTAGTGAGCCGAGATCGCGCCACTGCACTCCAGCCTGGGCAACAGAGCAAGATTGTCTCAAAAAAAAACACAAAAAAAATCGTGAGTCTCTGCCCTCACCTTTATGACATATTCCTTGGCTTCAGCCAGCAGCTTGTTCTTGAGTTCTTTGGCCATCTGCACATAGAGGAACTGTTGTAAAGCCCGTTCGATGGCCATGGTGCGCTGCCGGTTCCACTCCTGCACCTGGTGGCTGAACTCATCTCGGTAGTAAAACTGTTTTATCTCTTCAAAATATGTCTGGTCGTTGCCATAGCTGAGGAAAGACACAAAGCTATGGTGTCAGGAATGGAGAAAAGGGACACCCAATGTCCACAAACATTCTAAGCAAGCCAGAGAAAACAGCTTGCTTAACTATGAAATTGTGGTTCCCCACTCCTGAGGGGCCCTTCCCTCCATCAGACTCCTCACCAGGCCTTCTCCAGAGAGCCTCCAGGCCAGGGTTCTGCTTACCCTTCCACTCCCTTCATATCTATGCTGATGTCAGTGGTGAGGAGTCCTTCGTCTTCAGCCAGGCATATCTTGAGGAACTGATCATCTCTCAGTTCCTTAACAGGCTTGTTCTTTAAGTACTTGAAGGAATAGGCATAGTGGGCCTCATCCACATCCTGCACACATGAAGGGAGAATCATGAGCCTGTGGATGGGCTGGGCCAGGCCCCAGGAGAAAAGACTGCCTTTCTGCTTTCAGGCACACAGCTCAGTGAAGTGGAAGGCAAGAAACTCAGGCCAATCAAAGAAGGAGCTGGGGCACATCTTGGATCAAAGCCCTTCACCCAGCTCACCTTTCTACCTTTCTTGGTGGGGGTTATATTTAGCTTGGCTCTCTCTTGGAAGGTTTGCCTCAGCACCTGCCGGACAAGGGGCTCACGGGCAATCTGCAGGGCTACCATGTAGCGGGCGCCTTCTAGCACAGCTTCTGGAGTAGGGAACTGGCTGTGGGGAAAATGGTGCAGCTACAGGACCAGGCTGTTGTGGCCCTCAGGCCCCTCCTCCTGTCAGTCACCTGCTGCACACCTACCTGCAAACATAATCCTTGGCCAGCTCCAAGGGCTCTGCGGGAAACTGCTCTGTCTCATGCCGCTGGTAGCTGTCCCGCAGGTTCTCCCCAAACTGCTCGGGAGTAAGCCCAAACTTTTTGGCCAGGCCATCTAAAGCAAACAGAAGAGTGAAGGGTAAGGCAGCAGATGGGCTGATAAACCTCTTGGCTTTCAGAATCTGGAGTTGGAATTCTGGGAACCAGCCTTTGTTATTTTCCTGAGACGGTCTCGCTCTGTTGCCCAGACTAAAGGGTAGTGGTGTGATCATGGCTCATTGAAGCCTTGACCTCCTGGGCTCAGGTGATCCTTCCACTTCAGCATTCCCGAGTACCTGGGACTACAGGTGTGTCTCACCACTCCTGGCTAATTTTTCTGTATTTTTTGTAGAGTCTTGCTATGTTGACCAGGCTGGCCTCCAACTCCTGGGCTCAAGCGATACTCCCACCCTAACCTTCGAAGTGCTGGGATTACATGCTTGAGTCACTGTGCTCAGCTAGGGCACTGGAATTTAAAGAGGCCAGGAATGAGCAGGACCAGGTGGTCAAAGAACAATGAAAAAACTGATTTTAAACACTTGATGGGCAGTTATAAGGCAGAAGAAACAGACAGACTGGACTCTCTCCCTCTAATCATGAGTTTCCCATTACCTCAGGAAATTAGAGAGACGCTGAACTGTCACTGTGGGGCGGGAATGGGTATGGAGAGGAAGTGCTTTTGAAGACCAGATAACAGGCTGGTTCAGGATTGGATTGGTGACTGACCCAGATAGCCTTTGTTTTTCCTGCCAACCAGTCTTTTTTTCTGGGTAACTTCCCTTGCTCAGGCTAGAATGCCTAAATCCCAAAGAAGCTAGCTTTTACCTAGCCCAGCACTCTGGCAGATGGTGTACATGTCTCGGCGAGAGGCTTGCTTGAGCTCTGGCCCCCTCTGCTCCTCATCTTCTGCCTCGTCCCCTTCACCTGGGAAGAAAACACGGGGAGATTGAGGGTTCTAGTTTCCAATCACTCCCAAGGATCTGACACATTAGGAGAGAAGCCTTAAAGGGTACCCAGCCAAGGGTCTCCTTCAAGATGCCATGGGCCATCAAGTCTCCTGGGTTTTTGAGACACAGCCTCGGTTTGTTGCCCAGGCTGGTGTGCAGTGGCGTGATCTCAGCTCACTGCAACAACCGCCTCTAGGTTCAGGCATGCCTCAGCCTCCTGAGCAGCTGGGATTACCGGTATGTGCCACCTAGCCCTGCTACTTTTGTATTTTTAGTAGAGATGGAGTTTTGCCATGTTGGCCAGGCTGGTCTCGAACTCCTGACCTCAGGTGATCCACCTGCCTTGGCATCCCAAAACGCTGGGATTACATGCATGAGCCATTATGTACAGCCATCAAGTCTCCTGGATTTTCTTTTCCAGCACTAACCTTCTTCATCTCCCTCTTCCCTGACACGCTTCAGCTTCTTGCGGCTAGCTTTGGCGGCGTTCTGCATCTTAGGGATGTCTCGGCCATAATAAAGAAGAAAATGGTTGTAGACATCTTTCAGCTCATCCATTGACTGGACATCCTTGAGCCTGAAAAGGAAGAGACATAAGGTTTCAGTCATCACTGCGGAAAGGATATAATCCAATTTGGCTCTAAGAGGTCCAATTCCCAAAAGGCAGTATCCCAACTAAAATGGGATCCCAACCAGTTTTTTCCAATTATTATTATTATTGTTATTATTTTTTTGAGACAGAGTCTCACTCTGTTGCCCAGACTGGAGGGAGGATGATCACTTGAACCCGGGAGGTTGCGGCTGCCGTGAACTGTGACCACACCACTGCTCTCCATCACCACTGCTCTCCATCCTAGGCAACAGAGAAAGACACATAGCTGGGTGCGGTGGCTCATGCCTGTAATCCCAGCACTTTAGAAGGCCAAGGCGGAGGGATCACAAGGTCAGGAGAGTGAGACCATCCTGGCTAACATGGTGAAACCCCATCTCTACTAAAAATACAAAAAATTAGCTGGGTGTGGTGGTGGGTGCCTGTAGTCCCAGCTACTTGGGAGGCTGAGGCAGATGGTGTGAACCCGGGAGGTGAAGCTTGCAGTGAGCCGAGATCACGCCACTGCACTCCATCCTGGGCAACAGAGCAAGACTCTGTCTAAAAAACAAACAAACAAACAAAACAAAAACAAAACCAAGACACATGATAGCCCTAGACCGTATCTTACTTATTTATTTTTTTGAGGTGGAGTCTCACTCTTGTCACCCAGGCTGGAGTGTAATGGCGTGATCTCAGCTCACTGCAACCTTCACCTCCTGGGTTTAAGAGATTCTCCGGCCTCAGCCTCCGGAGTAGCTGGGATCACAGGTGCGCACCACCACACCGACTAATTTTTGTATTTTTAGTAGAGACAGGGTTTCACCATGTTGGCCAAGCTGGTTTCAAACCCCTGATGTCAGGTCATCTGCCCACCTCATCCTCCCAAAGTGCTGGGATTACAGGTGTGAGCCACCATGCCAAGCCCGTTTTCTTTTTTTCTTTTTTTGAGACAGAGTTTTGCTCTTGTTACCCAGGTTGGAGTGCAATGGCGCGATCTCAGCTCACTACAACCTCTGCCTCCCAGGTTTAGGCGATTCTCCTGCTTCAGCCTCCTGAGTATCTGGGATTACAGGAGCCCAGCTAATTTTTTGTATTTTTAGTAGAGACGGGGGGGTTTCACCATGTTGGCCAGGCTGGTCTTGAACTCGTGACCTCAGGTGATCTGCCCAGCTCAGCCTCCCCAAGTGTTGGGATTACAGGCATGACGCATGCCCGGCCTCCTCTTTCTTTCTTTTTTGAGATGGAGTCTAGCTCTGTCGCCCAGGCTCTGTGGTGCAGTGGCATGATCTCGGCTCCTGCAACCTCTGCATCCCAGGTTCAAGCGATTCTCCTGCCTCAGACTCCCGAGTAACTGGGATTACAGGCGCCCGCCACCACGCCCAGCTAATTTTTGTATTTTCAGTAAATATGGGGTTTCACCATGTTGGCCAGGCTGGTCTTGAACTCCTGACTTCATGACCTGCCCACCTTGGCCTCCCAAAGTGCCGGGATTACAAGCGTGAGCCACCGGGCCTGGCCCCAGCCCCCTTTTTCTTAAGAGACAGGATCGGCCGGGCGGATCACGAGGTCGGGAGATTGAGACCATCCTGGCTAATATGGTGAAACCCTGTCTCTACTAAAAATACAAAAAAAAAAATTAGGCATGGTGGTGGGCACCTGTAGTCCCAGCTACTCAGGAGGCTGAGGCAGCAGAATGGCATGAACGGGGGCGGGGGGGCGAGTGGGGGGCCGTGGCTTGCAGTGAGCTGAGATCAAGCCATTGCACTCAGCCTGGGTGACACAGCGAGACTCTATCTCCAAAAAAAATAAATAAATAAATAAAATAATTCCTGGGCTGAAGTGATCCTCTTGCCTCAGCCTCCCAAGTAACTGGGACTATAGGCAGAAGCCACTGTGCCTGTGCCTGGCTTCTAATTTTTTTTTTTTTTTTTTGAGACAAAGTCTTGCTCTGTTGCCCAGGCTGGAGTGCAGTAGCACGATCTCAGCTCACGGCAACCTCTGCCTCCCGGGTTCAAACAATTCTCCTGCTTCAGCCTCCTGAGTAATTGGGATTACAGGCGTGCGCCACTGCTCCCAGATAATTTTTTGTATTTTTAGTAGACATGGGGTTTCACCATGCTGGCCAGGCTGGTCTCGAACTCCTGACCTCAAGTGATCTGCCTGCCTCAGCCTCCCAAAGTGCTGGGATTACAGGTGTGAGCCGCTGTGCCTGGGTGACAAGTTGGATTTCTAAGGGATGGGGCCCTGTGCTACATATTCTCCAAGGTTTAACAGTGCTCTTGCAGGGCCAGACTTGGTCTGAGGGCTTCCCATAATGGAATAAACACCGCATGTTTTACCTCTCCATGTCAGTGGTGTCCAGAGCCCGAATGCCATCGGCAAGAGGTTTGTCAGGGTCAGCAGAGATCTGTTCATACTGATAAGCCTGCATCTTCTCAAACAGCCGTGTTAGGTTCTCTTTACGGATCCGCAGCTGGGTCCACTAAGGTGAAGTAGGGCAGGAATGAGGGCTCGTATTCAGCCCTGGAGACCCAAGGCTGCTCTGTTCCTTACCAGAAAACCTAGTTGGGGGGACTAGACAGGCCTGGGAGGTTTGGGTTTGTGGTATCCTGGTAGTAATGGTGCCTACCCTGGCCCATACCTCTTGGGTGCCACGGATCCACATTACCTTTTCATCCCACTGCCAGACTCTCCATAGGTCATTGATGTGCAACTCAGGCTCCACATACTCCTTTCGGTAGAAGGCAATAAAAGGCACCTAGGATGGCAAAGAGACTGCAGTCACTCAGAGACGATAGATCTGCTAAGATCCCCTCTGTCAGTAGATAATGACTTTCTGGACAAACAGCTCCAGGAAATTCAACAGTCAGAAGCTTGGCCTCCTTCACAGCCCTTCCAGGGCCTAGTGCTTTCCTCAACAGGAGAAAATAATGCTGCAGACAGGGTAGGATTGTTCTCGTGATCACTAGGGTCTCTGCGGGTCCTAACACTTCTTGAGTCATGGATAGGGGATGGGGAAGGGGGCTCCCACCTCATTTAGTTAACTATCGTTTCCCTCATCCCCTAACTAAATTTCTCACCAATGGGCCACCAGAGCTTGAGGTGTTACCTCAAAATGCTGATTTCGCATGAAGCCCAGGGCCTCTTTGATCTTCTGAATTGTGCTGGGCCCTTTCCGACTGAAGCTGCTGGCTGGCTGCCCTCGGTCTAGGTAATCACAGCTTTCCTAAAGCAGGAAAATAAAGAAATAGCAAAACAATGTCACTTGGTTTGTCTTACCACACAAGACTGCTTAATAACAAAGCATAACTTTTCCAGATGAAATCTAAAAAATTTTTCTCATATACACACACTTGTTGGGACTACATACACAGTTTTCTGTACCAGGCACACAGATGTATGAAATAGGGGAGGACGAGCTCCCCATCTTGATGAAGTGTCTTTTGGTTCATGTCAAAACCTAAGGATCTTTTCTGCGTACCTGGAGAGAAATGGTTGGTGTGGCAAAAGCATTCCTGTAGATCCAGTCAGCTTCCTCTTCTAGTTCATCATCTTCAGCCCCCTTGACTGGGATGGAGCGGAGCTGCAGTGGAAAAGACAACAGATGGACTTTATGTCTCACTTAAGAAAAACATATACCTTTTTGGACAGAAACGCGTGATCATCAAGTGTACATTTCCATTATTGTTCTGGAAATGCCATACCAGTGTTGTTCTGGCATGAAATAAGCATTGCTTTCTTTTCTTTTCTTTTTTTTTTTTTTGAGATGGAGTCTCGCTCTTGTTGCTCAGGCTGGAGTGCAATGGCGCGTTCTAGGGTCACCTCAACGTTTGCCCCCAGAGTTCAGCCTCCTGAGTAGCTGAGATCACAGGTACCTGCCACCACGCCCAGCTAATTTTTTTTTTTTTTTTGAGATGGAGTCTCGCCCTGTTGCCCAGGCTGGAGTGCAATGGCGCGATCTAGGCTCACTATAACCTCCACCTCCCAGGTTCAAGGAATTCTCCTGCCTGAACCTCCCAAATAACTGGGATTACAGATGCATGCTGCCACGCCCAGCTAATTTTTTTTTTTTAATTTTAGTAGAGACAGGGTTTCACCGTGTTGCCCAGGCTGGCCTCTAACTTCTGAGCTCAGGCAATCCACCCGCCTTGGCCTCCCAAAGTGCTAGGATTACAGGTGTGAGCCACGCAGCTAATTTTTTGTATTTTTAGTACAGATGGGGGGTTTCACAATGTTGGCCAGGCTGGTCTCGAACTCCTGACCTCAGGTGATCCACCCACCTTGGCCTCCCAAAGTGCTGGGATTACAGGTGTGAACCACCGCCCCTGGCCATAAACATTTCATAATTTTTTTTTTTTGAGACAGGGTCTGTTTTTAGGCTTCAGTGCAGTGGTGCAATGATGGCTCACTGCAGTCGTGACCTCCTAAGCTCAAGCAATCTTCCCACCTCAGCCTCCTGAGTGGCTGAGACTACAGGTGTGCACCATCACGACCAGCTAGTTTTTTGCATTTTTTGTAGAGACAAGGTCTTCCTATGTGGCCCAGGCTGGTCTTGGGTTCTTGGACTCAAGCAATCTGCCACCCTGGTCTCCCAAAGTGCTGGGATTATAGGTGTGAGCCACAGCACCCAGCCTGTATTTCACAGATTTCTAAAGAAAACAGTATTTCAAGAACCGTAAGCAAGGTAGAGTCTACCTTCCCTTCTCTAAAAGCTGGATTTCCCAGGCCCCGGGTGAGATGGGGTTCAAAGCCCATGCTGCAAACTCAATGCTAGACTTTTGCTAGATTATTTCTTGGCTACAAGGTAAATATGGATTGGTGTAAGAGCAGAGGCTGGTGGTTTCTTACCTGGAACCTCTCAGGCAGGTCAGTGGCTCGGATTTCATTGTCCTGATCTGTGAGGTGGCTGCTTTCTAGCTCACTGGGCTCATACATTTCAAAGATGCTCCTACGGCTCACACGCTTCTTGGTGGTCTTCTTGGGGCGCACTCGGATTTCACCCTCAGCCTCATCATCCTCATACTCATACTCTTCCTCCAGTTCTTCATCATACTCATTGTATTTCTCAAATTCATCATAGTCAAAGTCCACACCGAAGATTTCCTGGGCTTCTTGCAGGGCCCTGTGGGTGGCAGCAAGAGGCAGTTGGCTCAGGTTCAGGTGAGAGGAGAGAAATGCAGCCCTTGCATAGATCCTTTACTTGTCCCAAGGAAACTGAGAGGGTTAGGAGGAAGGTAAACAAAATAACCATATTCACTGCAGACGAAAGGCTTCCATTGGGGGATATTTCTGGGCAAATTGTTGTATATGGAAGAACAAAAAGCCCATCTTTGGCACCTTCAAGTGACAGTAATCAAATAGCAACAGAGCAGACGGGTCTGTATCTTGCTCAGTGGACCCAGCTTCTGCTAAGGCATTACAGTATTCCCTTAGAGCAAAAGCTTTCATATTTGTTAATTGTGATGCGGGCATTTTTTCAACAAAATTGCATTAAGAATGTCAATATATATAATTGAATAAACATGAAGCTGTAGGTGGAAGAGGAATGCTGGAGCCTTGCCCGTGTGGGACTCTACTCCAATCCCACAGTAGCCCTAGAGTGCCGAGACAGCTCCTAGGGTTTCCAGGAGCAGTCTGAAATCACTGCCTGGTAGAGGTTATTTGAGGCAGGGAAGCAAAATGGCTGCAAGCTGGGAATGCCCCCTTTTTGGCAAAGGCCTCTGACCTCCTCCTTCCTGACAAGGCCCACTCAATCACTTTATTCCCACCTTGTACCAGACCCCACTCACGCGTCTGTGTATCCAGGAAGCTTTTTCCGCCACTTAGGTTTTTTCAGAGGCTGCCCATCATCATCCACAATGAAGTCGTCAATATCTGGGTAGAAAAGGAGGGGTTGGGGTTCAGAGTCAGAGACTGAGCCAGGACTAAATTGCTTTGGTTTCTACTATGTGAGTGGTCAGTGAGCAAGAGAAGGGAAGCTCCTGAAAAGGAACTCCTTTATGTTAAATGCTGAGGGACGTAGCTAAAGAATGGTTTCCATCCTGTTCCCATGGGCCAGGAAATCCCAACATCCATCCAAACACTGGCTTCCCTGCCCAATATAACGTACCTGACTCCTCATCATCTTCTTCCTCCTCCTCTGGAGGAGCCATGGGGGCCTCCATGGCCTCCTGCCCCTCTTCCCCTTCCCCATCCTGGAAGATTTCCTCCGCAATAGCTTCTTTTTCATGCTCCTCCTTGCCATACTCCTCCTCATCATCGTCCTCATCATCTGACATTTTTTTGACACGCCGGTACTTTTGCTAGGGGTGGGAAAACCTGCCTTATCAGGATCTGAGGAGTCTCGCATATGGATACCACATCTCCAGTCTTACTCGCTTCTTCCCACCACAATTACTCTGACCAAGGGAGATGGGAAAGAACATGCTGAGTGATGCTCTTGTAGCCTCAAAGCCCGTCCTTGAAACTTGGACAAGACTTTCTCTAACAGGCACCCAGATTTGGGATGCAAATCTAGGCTCTGTAGTACAATGATACCAAACACCATGCTCTAATGTTCTCCAAACTGTCCTGCATATGCCTCCTCACCCAGAGACACTGAAATTTCCAGGACTTTTTTCTTCACCCCCAGGGACAAAGACAAAGAATGATACTTACTCCTCTTTTGACTTTGACACCCAGATTCTCCTCAATGAGGTCAAAATCATCATCCTCCAGGCGGTCATCAAAAGAGGCTGGAGAAATAAAGTGTTGCCCATGGAGATGGGGAGGCCCTTTTCTGCTGGAACCTCCACCCAAGCCTCACTTGAGCCAACAATAGACTACTCACTGCGTTTTCTCTTCTTGTGGCCAACATCATCTTCTGAATCACCAGAGTCACTGCCCTCATCCTCCTCCCCTTCATCTTCATCATCATCGTCATTGATAAAGCCTTTCAGGTTGCCCTGCTCATCCTGATCATCTAGGTTCTCCTCCTCCTCCTCCTCATCTGGAAGACATGCATGTTTGAGGCATGGAGACTGAAAAACAGGCTAGCAGTTCAGGGCCACTTGATTAATGCGATTATCCATTTGCTCTGCACCTAACGACCTGGGTGCCACGTTAACTCTTCTACCCCATGTAAAGATGCAAAACATGGCATTGACTTAAGAGTAGCAGCATCTGGAAAGAATGTTTTTTTCCCCCTACATTCACCATCTGTCTTTGGGCAGGGTGATCTTCCTGGTCACTTTGACTTCTCAAAACCATTACTAGATTATTATGGCCACCAATAACTTTGTTTTACTCAGTTTGTAAACTCAGCAGCTATACTCCTTTATTTTGCCATAATTCCTTTCATAAAACTTGCATGTCCCTTTACCCCTTTCAAGTCATTTCATGGTTCTACTCTGTTGACAGTTCTAAAGATTGGGCTTGGCCAGAGAAATAGGAAACTAGGTGAATATATATCAATAATGCTAGGTCCAAAAGCACAAAGTATTACATACGGACTTATCTATTGGTTTATTATCAACTGCCCCCCAACTAAAGTAAACTCCACAATAGCTGGATCTTTGTTGTTTTATATTTCTAGTTCCAGGCCTAATGCCTGGCATACAGACAGATGGTCAGTTAGTATCTGCTAAGAATGACTGAAAGTTCTCAAGCTGGTACCTCATGTGTGATAACTTCTGTGCTGAGCCTGAGCCTTTCATCAGCAAGAATCCAACTATCCAAAGCTTAGCAATAGTGGGGAGAAGCTTGAGGCTGGGGCCTCCTCACCATCATCCTCCTCTTCCACAAATTTCTTGGTGACTCGGGGTACCACCTCGCCTTCATCATTGTATTCTTCCTCTGACTCCTCAGCCTCGCTTTCCACAAAATCAGACATTGCTACAGCTTCTCACTCTGCCTGAAGACAACTAGGGAAAGAAGAGAAGGATAAAAAAATGGGACACGTGATTACACAGGGGGCTCTTAAACCTTCCCACAAACAGCCTTTTAGCAACCTGCCACTGCTTTGCCCACTCAACATTCCCACTTGGGGAGAGGAGAGGAAGAATCAGATGGTTCCCACTCTTCCATTATCCATTCCTCCCAGCATTGCTTCTCTCATATGTACCTTTTTTTTTTTTTTTTTTTCTGAGGTGGTGTCTCACTCTTTCACCCAGGCTAGAGTACAGTGGCACAATCTCCATTCACTGCAACCTTCGCCTCCTGGGTTCCAGTGATTCTCCTGCTTTAGCCTCCCAAGTAGCTGGGACTACAAGCACGCGCCACCATGCCCGGCTAATTTTTATACTTTTAGAAGAGACGGGGTTTCAATATGTTGGCCAGGCTAGTCTTGAACTCCTGACCTCAGGTGATCTGCCCACCTCGGCCTCCCAAGGTGTTGGGATTACAGGCATGAGCCACCACACCCAGCCTCGTATGTACTTTTAAAAAGAAGGCAGGCCGGGCACGGTGGCTCACGCCTGTAATCCCAGCACTCTGGGAGGCCAAAGCGGGCAGATCATGAGGTCAGGAGATCGAGACCATCCTGGCTAACACAGTGAAACCCCGTCTCACTAAAAAACACAAAAAACTAGCCAGGTGTAGTGGTGGGCACCTGAAGTCCCAGCCACTCAGGAGGCTGAGGCAGGAGAATGGTGTGAACCCGGGAGGCGGAGCTTGCGGTGAGCCAAGATCGTGCCACTGCACTCCAGCCTGGGCAACAGAGCGAGACTCTGTCTCAGAAATAAATAAATAAACAAATAAATAAAATAAAAAGAAGGCAAAAGCCAGGCTACTCAGGAGGCTGAGGCAGGAGAATCTCTTGAACCCAGAAGGCAGAGGTTGCAGATTGCACCACTGCATTCCAGCCTGGCGACAGAGCAAGACTCTGTCTTAAAAAAAAAAAAAAAAAAAAAGCCACTAGGCCAGGCGTGGTAGCTCACTCCTGTAACCTCAACACTTAGGGAGGCCAAGGCAGGTGGATCACCTGAGGTCAGGAGTTCTAGACCAGGCTGGCCAACATGGTGAAACTCCATCTCTACTAAAAACACAAAAATTATCCGGGTATGGTGGCAGGTGCCTGTAATCCCAGCTACTCCGGAGGCTTAGGCAGGAGAATCATTTGAACCTGAGAGGTGGAGGCTGCAGTAAGCAGAGACTGCACCATTGCACTCCAGCATCGGCAATAAGAGCAAAACCTGTCTCAAAAATAAAGAAAGAAAGAAAGAAAGAAAAAAGAAAAAGAAGGCAATTATACCAGACTTGTATATGTATCATCTCTCTTTCCCAGAGTTTTACCTCACTTACCATTTGAAGACAGGAATGGGCAAATGAGGAAAGAAACTAATGTAGGGACCATTAAGTGGGGATATGGTGGTAGAGTGGGATTATGTGATCTGCTCCTAGGAGGCTTGGAAACAGTAAGTGCCAACTTTATAAAAGGTGCTTTCATGTTTACATACACTATTCATACTTATTAGCAAAATCAAAAGGCAAATCTCTTTTCAACAGATTAAACACACAGATACTTCATGAACTTGAGCCGATTTGTGTGAGTATTGGTTGGGAGCATTTGGGTCCAAAAAGGGCCTATTTTTATCATTTATTCCCCTTGTAGGTAAAAAAATCTTGAAAGGCTTCCATGTCCTACTACCATAACCATAAAAGCAAGATGGTTAAATGGAAAGATTGCTGGGCTCAAGAGTAGAAATCAAATCCTGTTGAGACCACGGTGAAACCCCGTCTCTATTAAAAATACAAAAAATTAGTGGGGCGCGGTGGCAGGCGCCTGTAGTCCCAGCTACTCAGGAGGCTGAGGCAGGAGAATGGCGTGAACCCGGGAGGCGGAGCTTGCAGTGAGCCGAGATCGCGCCACTGCACTCCAGCCTGGGGGACAGAGCGAGACTCCGTCTCAAAAAAAAAAAAAGAAATCAAATCCTGGTTTCATATCCTAACAGCTAAACATAAACTTAAGCAAATTATTGGACATGCCTGAATATCACTTTCTTAACCTGGAAAATGGTAACAGTGCTACCTACCTTAGAGGATAGTTGAGAATATTACATGACATAGGGGAAAGAACCTGTTGTTTCAAGATGGGTTAACTGAGTTTGAATTTGAATCCTGAGCCTAACTTTCCTTAGCATTCTGTAGTTTTGTACCAACCAACCCCGACTTTATCTTCTACTTCCCTGCTTTCAGACTCATCCAAAGCCTGGAAATGATAGTAGGGATCTTCAAGAACTGTAACATGGAGCTTGATGCGCCTTGAGTAGGACTTAAAAAACAGCACACATCATCACATCAAGATTCCACTGTGGAACCCTAAAGCTGGCTGCTGACACACTCAGCATCACTCCTCACCCTGTCCAGTAAAATGGTCTATGGGATATATCCCATGTACCTTTCTCCCACTTAGACTACAAGCTTCTGGAAGATAAAGAACATATCCAATGGAGTGAATAATAAAAACCATGAAAACATAAATGGCAATACAATGAGGCATTACAAGGCACTCTGATTCTGCACCAGAAAAGCTATATCCTTTCACGTGTGCTGCAACACATTAGTAACAAATTAGCTAACAAATTAGCAACTGTTAAGTGTCTGTTAAATAAACGACTTACATTTTCTTTCTTTTTTTTTTTTTGAGACGGAGTCTTGCTCTGTCGCCCAGGCTGGAGTACAGTGGCCAGATCTCAGCTCACTGCAAGCTCCGCCTCCCGGGTTTACGCCATTCTCCTGCCTCAGCCTCCCGAGTAGCTGGGACTACAGGCGCCCGCCACCTCGCCCGGCTAGTTTTTTTTTTGTATTTTTTAGCAGAGTCGGGGTTTCACCACGTTAGTCAGGATGGTCTCGATCTCCTGACCTCGAGATCCGCCTGTCTCGGCCTCCCAAAGTGCTGGGATTACAGGCTTGAGCCACCGCGCCCGGCCTACATTTTCATATTGCTGCCTTCTTCCCAGTTAAAGATGGCAGTGGGAGGGGAGAGAAGGGTGGCTAATGGCTACCTGAAGGTGCCTTAAGTTCTGTGGCTCTAATTCTCCTGAAAATTGTCCTTACTGAGCTCAATTAATACTATAACCAATGAACTTGAGATTAACTAAACTCAAGAAAACAAAACTGCGGCTGGGCGCGGTGGCTCAAGCCTGTAATCCCAGCACTTTGGGAGGCCGAGACGGGCGGATCACGAGGTCAGGAGATCGAGACCATCCTGGCTAACCCGGTGAAACCCCGTCTCTACTAAAAAAAAAATACAAAAAACTAGCCGGGCGAGGTGGCGGGCGCCTGTAGTCCCAGCTACTCGGGAGGCTGAGGCAGGAGAATGGTGTAAACCGGGGAGGCGGAGCTTGCAGTGAGCTGAGATCTGGCCACTCCACTCCAGCCTGGGCGACAGAGCGAGACTCCGTTTCAAACAAAACAAAACAAAACAAAACAAAACTGAAGGTATAGGAGGGTGGGGGAATGTTCAATTTTCGGTTGTGGTTTCAGATGCCACTATTTCCACAAACCTAACTGAACGCCTACTATGTACATATACTCTGCTAAGAGCTGGGGATTTGAAGAGAATTGCTCATTTTCTTTCTTTTTTTTTTTGAGATGGAGTTTTGCTCTTGTTGCCCAGGCTGGAGTGCAATGGCGCAATCTCAGTTAACGCAACCTCCACCTCCTGGGTTCAAGCAATTCTCCTGCCTCAGCCTCCTGAGTAGCTGGGATGACAGGCATGCATCACCATGCCAGCTAATTTTGTATTTTTAGTAGAGAGGGGGTTTCCCCTTGTTGGTCAGGCTGGTCTTGAACTCCTGACCTTAGGTGATCCGCCCGCCTTGGCCTCCCAAAGTGCTGGGATTACAGGCGTGAGCCACCACGCCCGGCCGGATTGTTCATTTTCAAGGAGTTGACTGTCTCCTAGAGGGAGAAATATGAAAATAAGACCATAAAATGGTTTTATGTATTACAATAGACACACAGAACAGGCATAGGAAGAGAACTGGACAATAAACTCACAACACACACACAAAACCCAACCAAAATAATACGGGTCTCTCTTGGGTATTTTAAGCAATTTTTTAAAAAGTACCCTGAGGAATAATGCTTATTTACACACCTACCAAGTGCCAGACACTAACAAATATCCTACTATTTTATGTCCCTATCAAGGTGGAACAAATATTCCATGAATCCCTACACTATCCTATGAGTTACAGCACACTTCTCTCTCAACAGAGGAAGAAACAGACTCAGAGAGATGTAGTCATTTGTTCAAGGTGATAAAACTATCATCTGTTGTAAGTGCTGAGGTCTGTCTGACTCCTCATGGCTGACAGTACCACATTTATCAATAGTTCTCAGGGCATGGTCCAGGGGCCAGTCCCTTTGTTCTCTCAGGAGTGTACAGTGGAGTTTTTCCAGAGGTTATATGACATGTGGTTATCACAACAGACTGAATGCAAAAGCATATGAGAACACAGCTGTATTCTATTAGGGCAGACATTAAAACATTGTACTAAAAAGCAAAAAAATGTCATTCTTAATTTACTTATTTTGAGACAGAGTCTTGCTCTCTCACCCAGGCTGGAGTGCAATGGCACGATCCCGGCTCACTTCAACCTCAGCCTCCTGGGTTCAAGCGATTCTCTTGCCTTAGCCTCCTGAGTAGGTGGGACTACAGGCACTCGCTACCACGTCTGGCTAATTTTTGTATTTTTAGTAGAGATGGGGTTTGGCCATATTGGCCATGCTGGTCTCGAACTCCTGACCTCAAGTGATCCACCTGCCTTGGCCTCCCAAAATGCGGGGACTATAGGCGTGAGCCACCACGCCCGGCCTATTCATTTATTTTTTAAGACGAAGTTTCACCATGTTAGCCAGGCTGGTTTCGAACTCCTGAGCTCAAGTGATCCACCTGCCTCAACCTCCCAAAGTGTGAGCCACCACACCCAGTCCATTCTTACTATTTTGTTTTAAAAACTACTATTATTCGGCTGGGTGCTGTGGCTCATGCCTGTAACCCCAGCACTTTGGAAGATGGAGGTGGGCCGATCACCTGAGGTCAGGAGTTTGAGACCAGCCTGGCCAACATGGTGAAACTCTATCTCTACTACAAATGAAAAATTAGCTGGGTATGGTGGCAGGTGCCTGTAGTCCCAGCTACTCGGGAGGCTGAAGCAGGAGACCTGCTTGAACCCGGAAGGCAGAGGTTACAGTGAGCCGAGATGTTGCCACTAGACTCTAGCCTGGGTGACAGAGTGAGACTCCATCACAAAACAAAACAAACAAAAAAACTACTGTTATTCGTAAAAAGTATTATTGTTTACTATTTTAAAATAAATCAATAAGTATTTTTAAATGTCTTGAGTTTTAATTTCGAATCTGGTAAATATCAAAAGATGTAATTCACATAAACAAAATGTCTTTGGAGTCCTAAATACGTTTTAAGAGTATAAAGGGGTCCTGAGTCCAAAAAGTTGAGGAATGACTGTAAAGACCCTAAAGAGCTGCGGTACAGTAAGCCTAGGGGTTAGGGTGATGATCCCCCATGCCCCAAGATCTCTATCCTTAAGGTCATTTCGCTTGAGCACTGCCGAAAGTGAAAGTCTTAAACTTCTGCCAATTAAATCTGGAGCTCTAATTTTAATTTTGACATTGCTCCCCCTCAGCCCTGAACTGAGCCATTAAAAATAGATATGAGTACGGCAGCCCCCACACATAGCTTGTTTTAATTAGGCTATCAGACCCATACGTTCAATCTTTTAAGGCCTCAACATCTTCAAATTAAACACCAGCTCCTGCAGTCCAGATGCCCCTCAGCCTACTTAACAGAGAAACACACAGCCTACCTGATGAAAACAACAGCTTTCTTCTGTCTCAAGGGCAGCTAGTGCTCCATGCTGCACACAGTTTGGAAAGATAGCTGTGTTCTCTTTCTTCCCATCGCCTAGGTTAGCAATAAAGCACAAGCTATGCTATAGCTGGGGAATGCCTCCAATCTAGCTCAATACCAAGACTTCCAGTTGTAAGAGGTGTGCCAGAAGCAATTCTGACTTGCTGCAACTTGCAGGAGCTAGATGTGCAGACTGCAGTAGCACTGCAGTCTGAGACTGACAAGCAAGAACTAATCTAGAATAAAGACACTAATGTATTTACTTGTGTATGATTATTATTAATATACAGTATCTATGATAAGCCTGATGTAGTTTGGATGTTGTATTTAGCACTCATGCTCTTAAAAATTTCCCCATACTTACATTGTAAGTTAAATTTGCAACTGGAATAGGTCTACAAGGGCAGTGGGGGGACGGAGGGAGAGGTTTCTCTAGGCAGAAGCACAGCTGCAGAACAAGATGTGGCTCAAAGGGAGAGGCTGGTGGTTACCATGACATTTGCTGGAAGAGGAATGGAACTGGGATCAGATTGCCACAAGGGAGGCCCTCTGCAGTCCCTCCCTTTGAACAAGAAGTTGTAGGAGGCAATTAAGAGGAGACCAGAGTGAAAAGAGATCTAGTCTGTTAATTCCTTCCACTTTGCAGCTTCAATTAACATTTGCTGGGTTTTTTTTTAAGAGTCAAGCTCTGTGCTGGGACTTGGGTATATAAAAATGAGTAAAATATGCTTCTGACCCTGGTGGAGTTCACAATCTATCTCAAAACACTTGTTAATAACGTTATAACAAAGCACAATTAGGGTTATGTTAAGTTACATACCTGGACTATAAGAGCAATGGGAAGGTTGGGAAATATCTGAGAAAAGGTGATGTTTGAATAAAAGAGGATTTACAGTCTGGAAAAAGGCAACACGAGCAAACATTTAGGCGTGCTGCTCTGGAGAACAGCCCCATAAGTCTAGGGCGGAGTTTAAACTACAGGACATTCCACATTGTCTTGTATCCTATATTTTATGAGCAAGGGACTAGGACTATTCCAAAGGTATCCATAAGTGAATGTCCAATTTGGATATGAAACCTAAAAGTTTAATAAGTAAAAATATTTAGAATCTACTTAAGGCCTTTTAAATCTGGAATTCAGAACTCTTTGTAATTAAAAAAAAACCCGAAAACCTAATTACATGAAGTCAAGATGTTAAAATACAGAAAAAGTTAATTTTGTTCATTTAAAAATATTATTTATTCGGCCGGGCGTGGTGGCTCACACCTATAATGCCAGCACTTTGGGAGGCTGAGGTGGGCTGATCACTTGAGGTCAGATGCTTGAGACCAGCCTGGGCAGCATGATGAAACCTGTCTCCACTAAAAATACAAAAATTAGCTGGGCGTGGTGCTGCACACCTGTAATCCCAGCTACTTGGGAGGCTGAGGCAGGAGAATCGCTTGAACCTGGGAGACAGAGCTTGCAGTGAGCCGAGATCATGCCATTGCACTCCAGCCTGGGTGACAGCGAGACTCCACCTCAAAAAAAAAAAAAATTTATTTCTTTTCTTTCCACATTTCTTTAGAGAAACAGGGTAAGGGCCAAAGAAGAGCACAACTGAAGTATGTAACCAGATTCAGAACCCCTGCAACACAAAGAGAGATTAACAGTTACTAAACCTTGTGGTACACACATTGGGGAACACACAGTTCCTGCTCTAGCACACAGGGGTTGGCAAACCTTTCCTTTTCTCTACAGGGCCAGATCTGCCACTGTAGCATAGAAGCATACATAACATGTAAATAAATGGGGGCGACCTTAATTGGCTCACAGGCCTTAGTTTGTGACCTATGATTTAGAAGTACAGGTCTTTAGAGAATTGATGATAAGGCTAGCATGGGATCCTGCAATAAGACAACCTAACCTGGTTTTGAGGAAGTGACTTTAAACAAAGACCTTAAGAGTAAGGAGGAATTAGTTCAGCAGAGGAGCTGGCTTCTTTGGAGATGGTTTGAGGAGTGATGTCGGAGATGTGCGCTTCTAGCACAACACGTGCACTGTGGCATGTACAGAGAAGGCCCGGGAGAGGAAGAACGGTTCATAAGAGTTGGAGGAGAAGTCATAAGGATCTAGGTGCTGGGAAGCCATTGCTGGGTTTTAAACGTAGAATTGAAATTAATTTACTTGCTAATCCAACAAACACTTATTATTTTCTGAGATGGAGTCCTACTCTATCACCCAGACTGGAGGGCAGTGGTGTGATCACATCTCACTGCAGCCTCCACCTCCTGGTCTCAAGCCATAATCTCACCTGAGCCTCCCAAGTAGCTAGAACAAATACATATATATATATATTTTTGAGATAGAGTCTCGCTTTATCACCCAGGCTGGAGTGTAGTGGCGTGATCTCGGCTCACCGCAACCTCTGACTCCTGGGTTTAAGCAATTCTCTTGCCTCGGCCTCCCAAACAGCTGGGATTACAGGTACCCACCACCATGTCCAGCTAATTTTTTCTTTGTATTTTTAACAGAGATGGGGTTTCACCATGTTGGCCAGCCTGGTCTCGAGTTCCTGACCTCAGGTGATCCGCCCACCTTGGCCTCCCAAAGTGTTGGGATTATAGGCATGAGCCACCATGCCTGGCATAAATATGTATTTAATGAGAGCCTACCACATGCCAGGCACATACAAGACAAGGTCCATGCCCCTAGGATGCCCATATTCTGGTGCAGGAGACACACTGGCAACAAATAAAATAAACCTTGCTCTAAGAGCTAAGAAGGAAATACATATTTTCATCTCATCTAAAGTGAGTTTACTTAGGCTGAGATGTCAACAGATAGAATATGACCTGTAGAACCAGGGGGAGAGATTCCAGTAGAGAAAGTGGGCAAGAATATAACCAAAACTTTCTTTTGGTTATGTTAGCTTTGGGGTGCCTAAGAAATATCCAAATGGAGATAATTAAACAGGCATTTTTGACGTGTGATTCTGGAACACAAGATTTAAACTTTGGAGTTGCCAACTTTCAGGTGGTAATTAAAGCCATGGGGCTGGGTCACCTAAAGGGAAGCATGTAGAGGGCCCAGGATTCCTGTGAGAATTCTAACATATATATATACACATATATTTTGAGATGGAGTCTTGTTTTGTTGCCCATGCTGGAGTGCAGTGGCACAATCTCCGCTCACTGCAAACCTCTGCCTCCTGGGTTCAAGTGATTCTCCTGCCTCAGCCTTCCAAGTAGCTGGGATTACAGGCATGTCGCCATGCCCAGCTAGTTTTTGTATTTTTAGTAGAGATGGGGTTTTACCATGTTTGCCAGGCTGGTCTTGAACTCCTGACCTCAAGTGATCCGCCCGCCTTGACCTCCCAAAGTGCTGAGATTACAGGCGTGAGCCACCGTGACCAGCTCCAACATTTAGACATCAGATAGAGAGCAAAGGTGGCTAGCAAATGAGACTCAGAAGGAACAGCCAGAGAAATGGAGAAAATCCAAGAATGAAATGTCAATAAAGCCAAGATGAAAGTTTGGAGACAGGAGTAACTACCTTGAATATTGCAGAGACAGAGAAAGATGAGAACAAAGTATCCATTGGATTTGGCAACATAGAAGTCACTGGTGACCTAGATAAGGGCAACTTCAATGGAGTGGGCAAAGTAGATGCGGTGGCACTTGATTACTAGAAGCTACCTTAGGAGGATTGCTTGAGCTCCGGAGTTCCAGGCGGCAGTGAGCTATGATGGGGCCACTGCACTCCAACCTGGGCAACAGAGCAAGACAATGTCCCCCCCCCCCCCCAAAAAAAAAAAAAAAAAAAAAAAAAAAAAGGAGTGGGCAGAAGAGAAGCCAGATTGATATGAAATGAAGATTGAATAAAGGGTAAGAAAGCTGAGTTGATACAGGTAGAAATCTATGAATGGAAATTTTAAAAATTGGCATGGTAGTTGGAGAGGGATGTGAAGGATACCAGAACATACTGTATACTGATGGGAACAGTTTCATGGAGAGACAGGATTTGGTGACTGATTTTATTGGGAAATAGTGGAGAGGAAGGAAGGCAAGGATTATAGGCAGGATTGATGGTAGTGCCATTTATTTTTTTTTTATTTTTTTATTTTTTTTTTTTTTGAGACGGAGTCTCGCTCTGTCGCCCAGGCTGGAGTGCAGTGGCCGGGTCTCAGCTCACTGCAAGCTCCGCCTCCCGGGTTTACGCCATTCTCCTGCCTCAGCCTCCGGAGTAGCTGGGACTACAGGCGCCCGCCACCTCGCCCGGCTAGTTTTTTGTATTTTTAGTAGAGACGGGGTTTCACCATGTTAGCCAGGATGGTCTCGATCTCCTGACCATGTGATCCGCCCGTCTCGGCCTCCCAAAGTGCTGGGATTACAGGCTTGAGCCACCGCGCCCGGCCGGTAGTGCCATTTATTAAGATCAAGAAAATAGAAGCAGGGCAAACGTATTTGCCTACAAACATCATGTTTCCACCACTCTAGGTAGGCTTTCAGAGGAAGAACTGTAAAATTCCACTAAGCTTCTCCAGACTGCACCAATTTCTGATGTAATTAATCTCCTGATGAAGTTAAAACCTCTTAAGAGTCGCAAGGCTATGCTAATCCAATCTAGCAGCCACACAAGCCAAGTGAATAAAAATGTACTTGTACTGGTGAAAGGAACATTACTCATGAAAAAGGGCTCTAAATTCACAGCTGATGGAAGAGCAGTCATGCTTCTGTAATCAAAACACCGAAGACTAACTAACTGGTATCTTTCAGATAAACAGTGGAACCAGACATTTTTCCGAAGAAATTAATCAAATTCAATATTGTTCACATTCCCTAATGCTCATTAATGATGTAGCTTCATACACCCTTGTTACTTCTGATACAGTGAATTTCCATGGAAGTATTTCCAGAGATCTTAGGCCTGTGAAATAAGTATCAGTTCTTGCAACAACCCAGGAAAATTAACTTCTCCAGCTGGTTCAAACGAGTGCCTGAGGAGAAAGGCAGAAACTAGAAGACGAGTTTTGACTTAATAACTCATTTTGATGTTCATGATAGGCCTCTGGCACACGTTTGAGGAAATGAATCTACGGAGAATGGACGGGCTTTAGGTACTTCTACAACACCTTCGATCTTTAGAAAGGGATGAAGGATGCAACTATCTACAAAAAGTTCTATTTGTATTATTCAGCAACATGTAAAGAGCTGGAATTTGGCATCGCCCTCTAGCCTGATGATCGAGCTGCTGAAAGCTCCATAGGATTCATAACCTCAGAACAAACAACTCGATCACCTGATCCTGGTTCAGAAGCCCCAGGTCCCTTCTATCCCCAATCCTTTCGCGTGGCCCAGTTTTAAAAATCTGCGGAGAGAAGGACTGGATGCCAGGAAGCCTGTTGATTCAACATGCCACTCAATTCACGGGTTCCGGGTGTTACCGGGCTGGGAAAAGCTTTGAGACTCTGAGCAACTGCAGCGCTTTCCTCCCCCTTCCCCCCATAGAGCAGGGAAGGCCAGGCCCCCCCTTCTTCCCACATACGGCTCCCCATTGCCTCTTCCCTTACGGGACCAGGCCCTAGGAGCCCGGTTCCCCACCTGACTCCTGCGAGAAACACGCTCCCCAGTCGGAACTTTACTTGCCTGAAGTCCGCCGCTCCTCCGGTGCGCTAAGCCCCCACCGAGGAAAAATGGAGTCGTCGAACCGAGACAGGGAAAAGATACTACGGACCCACCGCACTGCCCCTCCGCCGCCGCCGCCGCCGCCGCCGCCGCTGCGTCAACGTGCTACGTCATTTCCGGCTCTCTGTCACCGGGAGTGGGTGGGCCATTGCTTGTTCTCTCTCCCGCTCTCGGGAGCTTTCGTCCCGTGGGTGCGAACGGTAACCGAAGCGGCTCAGGAAGGCAGCTGTTACTGAGCCCCTGGAACAGGGCGAGAGTATCGTAAGTAACCAGGCTCAGCCTGTTTCTCAGGCCGCTCTAGCCAGATAAACCATAAAGATCAGACTCGGGCTTCTTCACTTCCTTCTCTCCGTGGTATCGTCTTCAGCTTCCGGTTCCGGGGAGGGGCCGCGTTTTCTTCGAAGATTTGGGGCTCCGCGATACAGCTAGGATGGCTGTAGTACCTCTACTGTTATTGGGGTGTTTGTGGAGCGCTGTGGGTGCGTCCAGCCTGGCTGTCGTTACTTGCGGCTCCGTGGTAAAGCTACTCAATACGCGCCACAACGTCCGACTGCACTCACACGACGTGCGCTATGGGTCAGGTAATGCTGGGGATCGGGCTCGGGTGGGCTCGGGAGGCCTGGGAGTATCTGGAGGGGCGGGGCCTAAAGAAAATCTGAGGGTGTGGTCTGGGAAGGTTAGGTGTTCCCTGGGACGGTTCCTCAGGTCTGGATAGTCGGATAACTGAGTTGTTCTAAGGCATCTTAATCGCAACACCACCTAATATTTGGTGAACTACAGGCCAGGCACGTTACCTATGTACTTTTCCCGCTTATTAACATTCATGTAAGGTGACACTATTGCTATCCTCATTTCACAGATGAGTTAACAGACGCAGAGAAATTAAATCGTTTATTCAAAGCCTTGCAGCTAGCAAATGTCAAAGTCGGGGTTCTATCCAAATCTATCCAGGTTCAAAGCCTGCTTTAGAGACAGACAAGAAAATTACAGGAAGTGCTGTGTCTGAAATTTTAAAGTAACAGTAAGTACTGTATCTCAAACTTTAAACTCCAAGAGCTCACTCGTTGACTACAACCCTTTGTCTTCCAGCTCTTCCGCATCTTACACTTGCTCCTTAATTCCTATCTTTTGGGCCCCTTCTACCCAAATCTGAACCTCCTTCTTGTAAGGAACTTGGAGCAGTGACAGGAATTGCACAGAAACTTTTTTTTTTTTTAAGCATTTGAAATTAAAATGTTTAATAATAAATTATTTGAATTCATTCATTCAGCATAGGTCTTAATGAGTTCCTACTAAATGACTAGAATTGTACTACCTGCAGGAGATTCGGTAGTGATAATCAGTCAAGAAGATTACAATATAATAAAAACAGACCAAAAAAAGAAAGTCTTATCTGCCTGAAAAAAAAAGATAAGCAAACAAAAAAAGAATGAAGGTCAGCTAGTGAGATGTGAGAGGCATTTAAGATAGCTGGTAGAATTCTATCTTGGATGACTGATGATGCTGTTTGCTGAGGGAGGAAAGAGTTCTGTCAGGTGGGCTAGTCTGGTTCATGATTCCCAAAACCTATCTGATCAGTTAGACTAGGCAAGGACGTGAGTTATCATCACTGCGATGTCTTAATAATCCTAGCACCCATTCAGTGAACACCTAACATGTTGTCAGGCTTATTTTTTAATTTGCTTTGGTTTCCAACTTTGGATCTACTGAATTAGAGTGGAGGTGGACAGAGGCTTGGCAGTAGCAATCTGTAGGTTTAAAAAGCTCTTCAGGTGGTTCTGATGGACAGCCAGATTTGGGAACCAGGTTCAGTCTGAAGCTCAGAAAAGGGATCTCTGCTGAGCCTGAGATACCACATTAGATACAACATTAAATACAACATCTTGTACAGACTGTGGTTGAAAATGTCAGGGTAGTGGATGAAATTGCCCAGGATGAACTGTGGTTCTCAATCTGGGATCAATATGAATAACTTGAGAAACTTGTTAAAAATACAAATGCTTTTGTCCTGACCCTCAGCAATTTAAGAACTACAGGTGGAAATATATGAAGGCCAGGCATAGAACTTTGGATAATCCCAAGGTATAAGGATTTGGAGGAGGAAGTGAAGGGTTGAATAGAAAGCAGAAAATGTAGGAGACAAAATGTAGACCATGGTTTAGTAGTGAAGCGTGGCTGTGAGGACCCCAGAGAGCTGTAAGGCAGTAACCAGAAGTAGGAAGGGAGACTTGGTTTGGCTTTTCTGAAAAAGAATGATATAATAAAGTCATGAGCTGAGTGGAAGGAGACAGTAGAAAGGAGCTGATAGTTGGCTATATTTACCCGTGTAACTGGCACGAGGCATAATGGTATACGTGGTAAAAGTGAAATATCAAAAGTCTTTGGTCAGGCAAGGCCATGGAGCTGAAAGCAAAGCTAGAAGGAACAGGTAAAACTATTAGAGGAAAGTATCTGGGAAATACGAATGCTTTCAAAGACCTGGGTAGTGAATGAAGCCTAGGAAAGAGGGTATCCCTGGTGTTTATGAGAGTAGCTCGTTTGGGGAAACCTGACAATTTAAAGCTTTTGGAAGAAATATGATCTTAATGAGATATGATGCAGAATGGTTAAGAGTGTTAGTTCTAGAGTCGGGCTGTCTAGGTTCATTCAGTCCCAGCCTTGTTTCTTAGAGTTGTGTGACCTTGGGTATGCTGGGGATAATAATACCTACTTCAGCAAATGTAGATGTCAAATAAGAATATTCAAACAAAGGACTTAGGTCAGTGCTAGATACCCAGTAAGTCCTCACACACTGTGGTGCTGAGCAGTCTTAGTAACACACATTAGCTATCAGCGATTATTTGTATACCGCACCCCCCCGCCCCAGCTTTTTAAATCCTGTAGCTAGATTTTTTCTTTCCTTAAGAGACATGGGAGACCAAGGCAGGAGAATCACTTGAACCAGAGAATTGGAGGTTGCAGTGAGCCGAGATCGCACCACTGCACTCCAGCCTGGTGACAGAACAGACTCTGTCTCAAAAAAAAAAAGAAAGAAATTAAGAAACAGAGTCTTACTCTGTCGTCCAAGCTGAGGTGCAGTGACACAATCACGACTCATTGCAGCCTTGACCTCCTGGGCCCAAGCAATCCTCACATCTCAGCCTCCTGAGTAGCTGGGACTGCAAGTGCACCCCACCACACCTGATTAATTTTTTGGGTCTTTTGTAGAGATGGAGTTTTGTCAGTTGCCTGAGCTTGGTCTTGAAATCCTGGGCTCAAACGATCTGCCCACCTTGACCTCCCAAAGTGCTGGGATTGACGATTCATTGTACCCAACCTCTTTTTTTTCTCTTAAATATAAAAAAAATTTTTTTAGGCTGGGTATGGTGGCTCACACCTGTAATCCTAGCACTTTGGGAGCCTGAGGCAGTTGGATTGCTTGAGCCCAGGAATTCGAGACCAGCCTGGGCAACATGGCAAAAACCCATCTCTACAAAAAATAGAAAAATTAGCCGGGTGTGGTGGCAGGTGCCTGAAATCCCAGCTACTTGGGAGGCTGAGGTAGGAGGATCACCTGAGCCTGGGAAGTCAAGGCTGTGGTAAGCTGTGATCATACCACTGCACTCCAGCCTGAGTGACAGAGGGACCCTGTCTCAAAAAAAAAATTTTTTTTTTTTTTTAGAGACCAGATTTTGCTATGTTGCTGAGGCTGGTCTCGAACTCCAGGACTCAAGGGATCCTCCCACCTCAGCCTCCCAAAGCGCTTGGATTACAGGCATGAGCCACTGTGCCAGACCTCCAAGGATACTTTTTTTTTTTTTTTACAGAGTCTCTCCTGGCCACTCAGGCTGGAGTGCGGTGGCGCGATCTCGGCTCGCTGCAACCTCCACCTCCCAGATGCAAGCAATTCTTCTGCCTCAGCCTCCCAAATAGTTGGGATTACAGGCGCGTGTGACCACGCCCAGCTAATTTTTATATTTTTTGTAGAGACAGGGTTTCACCATGTTGGCCAGGCTGGTCTCGAACTCCTGACCTTGTGTTCTGCCTGCCTCAGCCTCCCAAAGTGCTAGGATTACAGGCGTGTGCCACTGTGCCCTGCTCAAAGAATACTTTTATAATAATTGACCACTCGTGGGAGTTGGTCAGATGATGGCCAACTTGGTCAGAGATGCCTGCTTAGATTAAAGTTGGCAATATAAAGTAGTCTCATTTTAATTGTGAAATACAAACTTTTTTTTTTTTTTTTAAACGGAGTCTCTGTTGCCCAGGCTGGAGTGCAGTGGCGCAGTCTCGGCTCACTGCAAGCTCTGCCTCCCGGGTTCACGCCATTCTCCTGCCTCAGCCTCCTGAGTAGCTGGGACTACAGGCACCCACCACCGCGCCCGGCTAATTTTTTGTATTTTTAATGGAGACGGGTTTTCACCATGGTCTCGATCTTCTGACCTTGTGATCTGCCTGCCTTGGCCTCCCAAAGTGCTGGGATTATAGGCGTGAGCCACCATGCCCGACCGAAAAATAAACATTTTTATCGTAATAGTTAATGAACATGAATAATATTACAAACATGTTAAAATTATGTGATTAGACACATTAGGGGCTATCCAGGCTAGTGTCTGCAGGTTAGTACTGCCTGTGCCTCAAAAACTCTACATAAATTTGTGCCTTGGATATCCTTTGATGCAAACTCTTACAATTTTCTGATATGACATACCCTTAAGTATACTTTATCATGTAATAACTGGTATTATGTAGACACAGTTTTTTTTTTTTGAGACAGAGTCTGGCTCTGTCACCCAGGCTGGAGGGCAGTGGCGCGATCTCGGCTCACTGCAACCCCCGCTTCCCGGGTTCAAGTGATTCTCCTGCCTCAGCCTCCCAAGTAGCCGGGATTACAGGTCGCCGCCACCATGCCCAGCTAATTTTTGTATTTTCAGTAGAGACGGGGTTTCACTGTGTTGGTGGGACTGGTCTTGAACTCCTGACTTCCTGATCCACCTGCCTCAGCCTCCCAAAGTGCTGGAATTACAAGCATGAGCCACCACACCCAGCACATTTTGTATTTTTTATAAATATTTTAATGTTGTAGAAGAAAAAATATTGCCAAGCATAGCATTTTTCTCCCCACCCCTTCTTGCCTGTTTTATGACACAGGGTACAATATTGGCCATAGGCAATAAGGGTGAGGTTGAGCTCACTTGCCATTTTTTTTTGAGGAATGGGTACCAAATTTATTTGTTGATTTCTTACATTTGAAGTACACTGTCACATCCTTGACCTGAAATTCTTTGCCATAGCCCTTCACTGTGACACAACTGCAGCCAACCACTTTACAAAGTTTTCTTTGTCTTGTCAGTTTTCCAGAGGCTTAGCCATTTCTCTGGTTTCTTGAGGTCATCAACCTTAATTGGGTTGATTTTGTGTTCAGCACAAAGAGCCACCCCTAGCTTGATATACATAGGCTCTTCACATTTGGATGCAAGCACACAAAGATGGGCTTGGCCCTTGTCTAAGGCTTTGGCAGCTTTTCAGGTTCCACCTGCTAGACCATCATGGCTGAGGGCGGTCTTCAGCCTCTTGTAAAGCAGCATTAATAATCCATTACACCTCCAGCAGCGTGTCTTCCTTGGTCATGGTGGGTTACAGGTGAAACTGAATCTTGAGCACCCTCGAGCTTCTGTCTCTGAGCATGTTGTCCATGGCAGAGAAAGAGAGTTGTCTTTCTTTTCTTAACTGCAGGTAGTGGGCAGCAGTCAGTGACAGGTGTAACCTCTGTGGATGACAGCAACAGTTACTGGAGGATACGGGGGAAGACTGCCACAGTGTGTGAGAGGGGAACCCCCATCAAGTGTGGCCAGCCCATCCGGTTGACACATGTCAACACTGGCCGAAACCTCCATAGTCACCACTTCACTTCACCTCTTTCTGGAAACCAGGTGAGGTGGCTTTCGATGGATCGTTGCTGCTCTGCATTACTCAGTGGGTGCTTGTTTGATCTCTTGGTTCTTAATTGTTTCTTTTCTAGGTGTAGCTGTTCTCTTTTGTGCAGAACTGGGGAAATGGCTCTGTTTTTGTGTGAGTTTTTTTTGTTTTTATTTTTTTGTTTCTGAGATGAAGTGTCTCTCTGTCACCCAGGCTGCAGTGCAGTGGCATGATCTTGGCTTAGTGCAACCTTTGCCTCCGGCTTCAAGAAAGTCTCCTGCCTTAGTCTCCTGGGTAGCTGGGATTACAGGTGCATGCTACCATGCCTGGCTAATTTTTGTATTTTTTTTTTTATTTTTGAGATGGAGTCTCACTCTGTCATCCAGGCTGGAGTGCAATGGCATGGTCTCAGCTCACTGCAACCTCTGCCTCCTGGGTTCAAGCGGTTCTCCCACCTCAACCTCCCGAGTGGCTGGGACTATAGGCATGTGCCACTACACTCGACTAATTTTTTTTTTTTTGTATTTTTAGTAGAGATGGGGTTTCACTATGTTGACCAGGCTGGTCTTGAACTCCTGACCTTGTGATTTGCCCACCTTGGCCTCCCAAAGTGCTAGGATTACGAGCGCGAGCCACTGTTCCTGGCCTAATTTTTGTATTTTTAGTAGAGATGGGTTTTCACCATATTGGTCAGGCTGGTCTCGAACTCCTGACCTCAGGTGATCCACTGGCCTTGGCCTCCTGAAAATGTTGGGATTATAGGCATGAGCCACTGCACCCGCCTGGCTCTGTTTTGTAAGTGTGAAGAAAATCGTTTCTGGTCAAAGTGGAGACAACAACTAAACCAAATCAAGAAATGGGAAGGACAGACAGACTGGATATACATTAGCATATCATAAGTTCTGATATCCTGTAATAAAGAAACCCAATGTTTTCCAAATTGTAGTTTTTTTTTAATGATGCTAACTAGTTACATTAGGAAAATGGATTTGCTATTGTGTCACTTATGTTTTTTGTTTTTATTTATTTATTTATTATTTTTTGAGATGGAGTCTCGCTCTGTCACCCAGGCTGGAGTGCAGTGGCCGGATCTCAGCTCACTGCAAGCTCCGCCTCCCGGGTTTATGCCATTCTCCTGCCTCAGCCGCCCGAGTAGCTGGGACTACAGGTGCCCGCCACCTCGCCCAGCTAGTTTTTTGTATTTTTTAGTAGCAACGGGGTTTCAACCATGTTAGCCAGGATGGTCTCGATCTCCTGACCTCGTGATCTGCCGTCTCGGCCTCCCAAAGTGCTGGGATTACAGGCTTGAGCCACCGCGCCCGGCCTGTTTTTTGTTTTTAAACAGGGTCTCTCTCTGTCACCCAGGCTGTAGTGCAGTGGTTTGATCTTGCTCACTGCAGCCTCAGCCTCCTGGGCTCAAGCAGTTCTCCCACCTCAGCCCTCACTACAGGCTCATGCCACCACGCCTGGCTAATTTTCGTATTTTTTTTGTAGATACGGGTTTTTGCCATGTTGCCCAGGCTGGTCTCAAAACTCCTGAGCTCAAGCTATCTGCCCCCTTCAGTGTCCCAAAGTGCTGGGATTACAGGCATAAGCCACTGTGCCTGGCCTTGTGCCACTGTTTTAAGCCTTGGGTTATCAGGGGATGTGGACCCCTTAATGACTCCTTCCCTATCCCCACCCCCTGTATACAGTTTTCCTTATTAACATCTTACCTTGGAAGGGTAAATTTGCTACATTTAATGAAGCAATATTGATACAGTTTTATTAACTAAAGTCCATAGTTTTTTCCTGATTCCCTTAGGTTTTTTTTTTTTTTTTTTTTGAGACAGAGTCTCGCTTTCTCCCAGGCTGGAGTGCAGTGGCACGATCTCGGCTCACTGCAACCTCCGCCTCCCAGGTTCAAGCTATTCTTCTGCCACAGCCTCCTGAGTAACTGGGATTTCAGGCACCTGCCACCACGCCTGGCTGCTTTTTGTATTTTCAGTAGAGACGGGGTTTCACCAAGTTGTCCAGGCTGGTCTCGAACTCCTGACCTTGTGATCCACCTGCCTTGGCCTCCCAAAGTGCTGGGATTACAGGTGTGAGGTCTCCATGTCTGGTCCCTTAGTTTTTACCTAATGTTCTTTTTCCGTTCCAAAATACCACATTACATATACTTGCCATGTCTCATTAGGCTGTTGTGGCTGTGACAGTTTTTCAGACTTCCCTAGTTTTTGATGACCTTGACAGCTTTGAGGAGTGCTGGTCAGGTGTATTGTAGATTGCCCCTCTATTGGAATTTGTCTGTTTTTCTTGTGATTAGACTGGACTTATAAAGGGTTTGAGAGGAAGATCACTGAGGTAAAGTGCCATTTTTATCCCATCATATCAGGGGTACATACTGTCTTTATGATTTGTGACTGTTGATGTTGACCTTGATTACCTGGCTGAAGTAGTGTTTGTTGGTTAGGTTTCTCCTGTAAAGTTACTCTCTTCATTTTCCCCCTTTCCATACACTTTTTGGAAGGAAGTCACTATGTGCATTTCACTCTTACAGACTGGAGAGTTACACTCTCTCTACCTTAGGGTGGAATATCTACATATTTTATTTGAGATTTTTCCATATGGGGGATTTGTCTCTTTTCCCCAATTTATTTATTCAGTTATTTACATTAGCATAAACTCATGGATAGTTTATACTTTGTTGTAATCTAATACTACTATATTTTGTTGCTCGAATTTTTCCAACTTTGGCCATCAGGAATTCTTTCAGCTGGCTTTGTGTCCATTTGACAGTATCCCATTGTGTGTGTGTGTATATGTGAGTGCACTTTATTTTTTTTTTTTAATTTTTATTTTTTTGAGACGGAGTCTCGCTCTGTCGCCCAGGCTGGAGTGCAGAGGCCGGATCTCGGCTCACTGCAAGCTCCGCCTCCCGGGTTTACGCCATTCTCCTGCCTCAGCCTCCTGAGTAGCTGGGACTACAGGCACCCGCCACCTCGCCCGGCTAGTTTTTTGTATTTTTTAGTAGAGACGGGGTTTCACCGTGTTAGCCAGGATGGTCTCGATCTCCTGACCTCGTGATCCGCCCGTCTCGGCCTCCCAAAGTGCTGGGATTACAGGCTTGAGCCACCGCGCCCGGCCGTGAGTGCACTTTAAAGCACTTCTTTCCTTTCTGGCACCAAAAGATGCTCCAGACTTACCTTGTTTATTTCTTGCTCCAGTACTATAATCAGCTATTTCTCCAAGGAGCTCTGCTTTCTTTTATTGGAGAATGATATTAAAACCAAGTTCTAGGCCTTATGTAAGCTTGTTGTTACTGGAGTGTTTCTTTTACACCCTCTCACTTGACAGAATAAAGAACTGTAGGCCGGGCGCAGTGGCTTATGCCTGTAATCCCAGCACTTTGGGAGGCCGAGGCAGGCGGATCACGAGGTCAGGAGTTCGAGACTAGCCTGGCCAACATGGTGAAACCCGGTATCTACTAAAGTACAAAAATTAGCTGGGCATGGTGGCGGGCGCCTGTAATCCCAGCTACTCGGGAGGCTGAGGTAGGAGAATCGTTTGAACCTGGGAGATGGAGGTTGCAGTGAGCCGAGATTGCACTATTGCACTCCAGCCTGGGTGACAGGGTGAGACTCCATCTCAAAAAAAAAAAAATTAAATAAAAAAAAACTGTATCTCTGTATGCTTACTCATGTATATATACGTATCTATAAATTTTTATTTGCATAGCCATCTGTACCTATATTAAGTTAAATGAGGTTTCTTTTTCTTTTTTTTTCTTAAGATGGGTTCTTTCTATGTTATCCAGGCTGGAGTGCAGTGGTTACTCACGGGTGTGATCATAGTGCACTAGAGCCTCAAACTTCTTGGCTCAAGCAGTCCTCTTGCCTCAACCTTTCAAGTAGCTGGGAATACAGGCATGCCCCACTGTGGCTGGCTAAGGTTCTTACTGATGTATGTATATATGTATTTAGACTCTTGCTCTGTTGCCCAGGCTGGAGTGCAGTGGCGCGATCTCGGCTCACTGCAAGCTCCGCCTCCCGGGTTCACACCATTCTCCTGCCTCAGCCTCCCAAGTAGCTGGGACTATATGTGCCCACCACCACGCCCGGCTAATTTTTTGTATTTTTAGTAGAGATGGGGTTTCACCGTGTTAGCCAGGATGGTCTCCATCTCCTGACCTTGTGATCCGTCTGCCTCAGCCTCCCAAAGTGCTGGGATTACAGGCGTGAGCCACCGGGCCCGGCGGCTGATGTCTTTAGCTGTAATCCGTTACCACATAGGTCATCCTAGCCCTCCTCCCTGTGCTAATTTGTAAATTCCCACTCCAACAGTAAGATACCTTGTTCCCACCATCTGCCATCCATGTATTGAACTTCAGTTCCAATATACAAATATAGCAGTATCAGAATTACATACTGGTATCCTCCTGGGAAACAGTTTTATCAAGTAGAGTGTATACACACACACACACTCTCATGCTTCTGAAATAATCAGTAATTTTTCAATTGCCATTGTATAGAAACTGAATATTTGGCCTTAAGGATGATGGAATTTAGATGAGGAGTAGAATATAGAGAACTTGCTCTCTCTCTCACTGCCTTATTAGAAAGAAAGAAAGAAAGAAAGAAAGAAAGAAAGAAAGAAAGAAAGAAAGAAAGAAAGAGAAAGAAAGAAAGAGTATAGAGAACTTGCTATGTTTTGCTCAGTTAATATTTGCTATCTCATTTAATTCTCACAGTTGCTCTATAAGGTGATATTGTGATCATTTTATAGAGGAGAAAACAAACGCTCAAAGGATTTACAGAGGAAGGGATCAAGTTGAGATTCAAGGTCACCCTGACTCCCATAGTCCATTCCCTTTTGAACTTGTCATCAGGTCATTTAAAATCTATTTAAGAGAATGAAGCAGTAATAAAGTCAAATAATAAGAGATACAAAGTATTTTAAGGGCTGAAAGTGGTGGCTCATGCCTGTACTCCCAGCAATTTAGTAGGCTGAGGTGGGTGGATCACTTGAGGCTGGGAGTTGGAGACCAGCCTGGTCAACATTGTGAAACCCCATCTCTATTAAAAAATACCAAAATTAGCTGGGTGTGGTAGCACATGCCTGTAATCCCCGCTACTCCGGAGGCTGAGGCATGAGAATCGCTAGAACCCAGGAGGTAGAGGTTGCAGACAGCTGAGATTGTGCCACTGCACTCCAGCCTGGGTGACAGAGCGAGATGCTATCTCAAAAAATAAAGTATTTTAAAGCCAGCACGGTGGCTCACACCTATAATCCCAACACCTTGAAAGACCAAGTGGGGAGAATCATTTAAGACCAGGAGTTGGAGACCAGCCAAGGCAACACAGTTGCCTACAAAAAAAACTTTTAACTACCTGGGTGTGGTGGTATAGGCCTGTAGTCTTATAGTCTTAGCTACTCAGGAGGTGAGGCCGTAAGACCGCTTGAGGCACTGCACTACAGCCTGGGCAACAGAGCAAGATCCCAACTTTTTTTTTTTTTTGAGACAAAGTCTTGCTCTTGTTGCCCAGGCTGGAGTGCAATGGTGCAGTCTTGGCTCACTGCAACCTTCGGCTCACTGCAACCTCTGCCTCTCGGGTTCAAGCGATTCTCCTGCTTCAGCCTCTCGAATAGCTGGGATTACAGGCGCCTGCCACCATGCCTGGATAATTTTTGTATTTTTAGTAGAGATGGGGTTTCACCATGTTGGCCAGGCTGGTCTTGAACTGCTGACCTCAGGCGATCTGCCCGCCTCCCCCTCCCAAAGTGTTGGGATTACAGGAGTGAGCTACTGTGCCTGGCCAAGATCCTAACTCTTACAAAGGAAACAGAAAGAAATACTGTTTTAACACTGTAATAAAAAATATAAGGCAACTATAGTATTAATTGCAAAATAAGTGTTTGGACCATAACCTTTTTTTTTCTTTTCTTTGTTTTTGATGCCATAACTCAGATAGGAACCATGGACCATAATCTTACAGCAACGAATTTTTTCCTCTTATGTCCTTTGTGTCTTTCGTCTTTTTCTATGGTTCATGGTTTATTTTAAACAACACTGGAATGGCCGGGTGCGGTGGCTCATGCCTGTAATCCCAGCACTTTGGGAGGCTGAGGCGGGCGGATCACCTGAGGTCGGGAGTTCGAGACCAGCCTGACCAACATGGAGAAACCCTGTCTCTACTAAAAATACAAAGTTAGCCAGGTGTGGTGGCACATGCCTGTAATCTCAGCTACTAGGGAGGCTGAGGCGGGAGAATTGCTTGAACCTGGGAGGCGGAGGTTGCAGTGAGCCGAGATTGCGCCATTGCACTCCAGCCTGGGCAACAAGAGCAAAAATCCATCTCAAAAAACAAAACAAAACTAAAAAATGAAACACTGGAAAGCAGCTGAATTTTTTTTTTTAATTTTTATTTTTTTTGAGAAGGGGTCTTGCTCTGTCATCCAAGCTGGAGTGCAGTAGTGTGATCACAGCTCATTGCAGCCTTGATCTCCTGGACTCAGGCGATAGCTGTAGTAGCTGGGTACTATAGGCATGTGCCACCATGCCCAGCTAATTTCTTTTCTTTTCTTTCTTTGTTTTTTTTTTGAGACCGGAGTTTCGCTCTTTTGCCCAGGCTGGAGTGCAATGGCATGATCTCGGCTCACCGCAACCTCTGCCTCTGGGTTCAAGCAATTCTCCTGCCTCAGCCTCCCGAGTAGCTGGGATTACAGGCATGTGCCACCACACCCAGCTAATTTTGTATATTTAGTAGAGACGGTTTCTCCATGTCGGTCAGGCTGGTCTTGAACTCCTGATCTCAGCTAATTTCTTTTGTATTTTTTTTTTTTTTTTTTTTGAGACGGAGTCTCGCTCTGTCGCCCAGGCTGGGGTGCAGTGGCCGGATCTCAGCTCACTGCAAGCTCCGCCTCCCGGGTTCACGCCATTCTCCTGCCTCAGCCTCCCGAGTAGCTGGGACTACAGGCACCCGCCACCTCGCCCGGCTAGTTTTTTGTATTTTTTAGTAGAGATGGGGTTTCACCGTGTTAGCCAGGATGGTCTCGATCTCCTGACCTCGTGATCCGCCCGTCTCGGCCTCCCAAAGTGCTGGGATTACAGGCGTGAGCCACCGCGCCCGGCCTCTTTTGTATTTTTTTTAGGGATAGGGTTTCACCATGTTGCCCAGGCTGTTCTCAAACTCCTGGGCTCAAGTGATCTGCCCCGCTCAGCCTCCCAAAGTGCTCGAATTACCGGCATGAGCCTAGCCCCCTCTGATTTTTTACTTCAGGGTAGCCTTCTTTTTCTTCCCATTGCCTCCCACTCCTTTTCAAGCCCTTGTCAACCATGCTAATATTACTACCTTCTGTGTTTTCCAGGAAGTGAGTGCTTTTGGTGAGGAAGGTGAAGGTGATTATCTGGATGACTGGACAGTACTCTGTAATGGACCCTACTGGGTGAGAGATGGTGAGGTGCGGTTCAAACACTCTTCCACTGAGGTACTGCTATCTGTCACAGGAGAACAATATGGTCGACCTATCAGTGGGCAAAAAGAGGTGCATGGCATGGCCCAGCCAAGTCAGAACAACTATTGGAAAGCCATGGAAGGCATCTTCATGAAGCCCAGTGAGTTGTTGAAGGCAGAAGCCCACCATGCAGAGCTATGAATCTAGAGGCTCTGAGCCACTGTTAACGCACAATGTTCATAGACGTCTGTTGCTGCCTCACCTTGGGATCTCTGCCACAAGTTCCTTGGGCAGTGGCCATGTCACCATTGAGATGAAGATACACAACAGAAAATAGCTGTGTTTGGAAACTTCAACCCTGCACACTTGAACTAGTCACTCTCCCAGACTTGGCGTGGGGTCAGTTCTTTCTGAGTAGAGGATTTGCTGGTAAAGGGGCAGATGTTTTTCATTCATACTGATAAAACAAACTGAGGGGAACATCCCTCTTAGCTGGTAAACTTTTACTCTTCAGGAGCTTGGCATCATGGACTGTTAATGTATGTGATTTTTCCCCTATTTTCTCTCTCCAAAATGATAAAAACAATAATTTTATTATTAGTCACTGTGTTGTTATTTATTGGGTGTGCTATTTCATTAGCTGCTTAATCCTAGAGTCCTAAGACTCTTTGGAGATGCTGTGAACCTCCAATGTGGGCCCTTTTAAGAGCTTTACTTGCATATAAGCCTTTTCTCTTTCTACTTTGACTTCTCTCCAGGCATCTCATCTTTAATAGATCTTTCACTAATTATAGCTAAAAACTCACAGAATACAGCATAATAAACCACCAGTGAGATGTTTGCTTTGTATCTGTTACTGCAAATGAGAAAAATGGGTAGGGGTAGAAAGAAAGAACCAGTATTTATTCACTGGTAAATACTAGGTACCATATTATAGATATTTTTATTTATTTAATTTTTTTTTTTTTTTTGGAGACAGAGTCTCGCTCTGTTGCCCAGGCTGGAGTGCAGCAGCGTGATCTCAGCTCACTGCAAGGTCCGCCTCCTGGGTTCACGCCATTCTCCTGCCTCAGCCTCCCAAGTAGCTGGGACTTCAGGTGCCCGCCACCACGCCCTGCTAATTTTTTTTTTTTTTTTTTCCTGAGACGGAGTCTCACTCTGTCCCCCAGGCTGGAGTGCAGTGGCCGGATCTCAGCTCACTGCAAGCTCCGCCTCCTGGGTTTACGCCATTCTGTTGCCTCAGCCTCCCGAGTAGCTGGGGCTACAGGCGCCTGCCACCTCGCCCGGCTAGTTTTTTGTATTTTTTAGTAGAGACGGGATCTCACCGTGTTAGCCAGGATGGTCTCGATCTCCTGACCTCGTGATCCGCCCGTCTCGGCCTCCCAAAGTGCTGGGATTACAGGCTTGAGCCACCGCGCCTGGCCAATTTTTTGTATTTTTAGTAGAGACGGGGTTTCACCATGTTAGCCAGGATGGTCTCGATCTCTTGACCTCGTGATCCGCCTGCCTCAGCTTCCCAAAGTGCTGAGATTACAGGTGTGAGCCACTGCGCCCGGCCTATAGCTCTTCATTTAATCTTCACAGAATTCATATAGGGTAATACTGCATTTTTATCAGTGCAGCAGAAAAGTTGAATAACTGCCTGAATTTTTTTTTTTTTTTTTTTTTTTTTTTTTTTTTTTGAGACAAGGTCTTTGCTCTGTCACCCAGGCAGGAAGGACGCAATCACGGCTTATTACAGCCTTGACCTCCCGGGCTCAAGTGATCCTCCTATGTCAGTTTTTGATTTATCTTAGAGATGAGGTCTCACTAGGTTACCCTGGCTGGTCTGGAACTCCTGAGTTCAAGTGATCCTCATGCTGTTGCTTCCCAAAGTGCTGGGATTACAGGGGTGAGCTACCATGCCTGGCTTACTGCCTGAATTTTTTTTTTTTTTTTTTTTTTTGAGACAGAGTCTCACTCTGTTGCCCAGACTGGAGTACGGTGGCGCAATCTCAGCTCACTGCAACCTCCGCCTCCCAGGTTCAAGTGATTCCCCTGCCTCAGCCTCCTGAGTAGCTGGTACTACAGGCGTCTGCCACCACACCTGACTAATTTTTGTCTTTTTGGTAGAGACGGGGTTTCACCATATTGGCCAGGCTGGTCTTGAACTCCTGACCTTGTGATCCGCCCACCTTGGCCTCCCAAAGTGCTGGGGTTACAGGCACGAGCCACCGCGCCCGGCCTGAATTCTTAAAACTAATAAATGATTTTGGAATAGGAATCCAGCTGTTTCTGACTCAGGTTTTTTTAAGTGCACTACAATTGTGTTTAGCTTTTGGAAAACAAATCCTGGTTTTTGGACAAACGTAGATATATATTTCTCCAAAAAGGTGGATAGAAAACCACTTTTGGCCGGGTGCGGTGGCTCACGCCTGTAATCCCAGCACTTTGGGAGGCCGAGGCGGGCGGATCACAAGGTCAGGAGATCGAGACCACGGTGAAACCCCGTCTCTACTAAAAATACAAAAAATTAGCCGGGCGCGGTTGTGGGCGCCTGTAGTCCCAGCTACTCGGGAGGCTGAGGCAGGAGAATGGCGTGAATCCGGGAGGCGGAGCTTGCAGTGAGCCGAGATCGCGCCACTGCACTCCAGCCTGGGCGACAGAGCGAGACTCCGTCTCAAAAAAAAAAAAAAAAAAAAAGAAAACCACTTTTGTCCTCTGCCTACCTGATTTCCTCCTTTCCTGTGTCAATTACAGAAAATTTGCTCCTGTAGCTTTCAGTCATGATATTGGTGAACAGAGATGGCTGCCATCTGCTGGAATTTCAGTGACTAGCAGGCGTTTTTATTTTTAGAAACTTCCGGGTTTTGTTCTTTTTTTTTCTGTTTGCTTTGTTAATGTTGAACATTTAGAGACCCCATTTTTGTGCCAAACATGGCCTGTGACGTTAAAAGACTCGGTCTCTTTTACAAGGATTTGTGGTCTCAATAAATGGAGGCTATGAATTGGTTGAACTCCACTGTTGCCTGAACCATCCCCCCATCCCCAACTCCCTGCCTTTATTCCACTTCACTTGTGTTGATCCCTTAAGATCTCTCCAGAAAGAAATAGACAAATGATAAAATCAACATTTTAGGCTATGAGATGGTTGGGAGTAGGGCTGGTAACAGTCTAGGGAGAAGGAAGGAAGTGATAGGAATCTTGGCTCAATAAACAGATTGGATAAGATGAACCAGAGTAGGGATATGTGTTGCACGGCACCCCTCCTTGACTTGGACAGAGGTTTTCAGTGAATTGGGCCTTCCCAGAGCATTCAGAGGACACACCATGGGGGAAGGCTGCAGATTACAAGGAAGATGATGCAAATATAGTGTATGACCTTGAAACAGCGTTGGAGCTCTTGGGGAGATGTGAAATCACTGATGAGAGGAATAGATAAGGGAGGAAACCAATCAGAGGAGCAAAAGCAATTCTGGGCAACACAGGTGAAAGATGAAATGGTGTTTTATCTGAGGGAGCCAAAAAGAGGCTCTGAGTAAAATCTTGAAGGATATATGGAGATTAGGACGTGGGAGTGAAGGGGTATGAAAAGAGACATGACCTACTCCATAATACCTATTTTGAAATCCTCAGGATTTCCTTAGCTTGTGCTGTATCAGTAGATCATCATTCAGATACTGATCCTTAGCAGCACAGTAACTCTGAGGGACCTTTGTCCTGTTCTCTCATTTTACAGAGAAGGAAGCAGGCAAAGCTATGTATTGTCTATTTTAGGTAATTATGTTTGCTTCCCAGATAAACTATTTTACAGAGAAGGAAGCAGGCAAAACTATGTATTGTCTATTTTAGGTAATTATGTTTGCTTCCCAGATAAACTATTTTACAGAGAAGGAAGCAGGCAAAACTGACTATGTATTGTCTATTTTATGTAATTATGCTTGCTTCCTAGATAAACTATTTTTTGCTAAAGGGCAAGAACAATATACACTACTTCTGCAGTATCTTCCCCGTCTCCTCCATCAGGGCCTAGTTCATGCCATAAGTAGATTGACCAGAACAGTGTTCAAACAGTAAATGAAGTAAAAACTCATTGGCCAGGAACCGTGACACGGGTCTTTAGTCCGAGCTACTCAGGAGGCTGAGGCAGGAGGATCCCTTGAGCCTGCAGGAGTTCGAGACCAGATTGGGCAACGGAGCGAGTCCTCGTCTCAAAAAAACAAAAAACAAAAAACAAACACCTCATTAGTTTTCTCTGTGGATGGAATGAGGCGGGATTTTTGAGGCCTTTTAATTACCTCCTAGTTTCTGCCCCAGTAATTTTCAAACAGGATCTTGAATAAGATGGGAGTGCTACCATCTGACCAGGGGTGTAACTTACGCAGAACCCTGAGTCCAGGCCTAAGTGGCCAGGCGAACTCCAACTCCCCTCAAAGTGAGCTCAGCGGACCGAAATGAGTCAGCCAGGTCCACCGCCAGCCCAGGGAGTGGGCCCAGACTCCGACCCCCGCGGGTCCCGGAGCCCCGCGATTCCGGTCACCGCGGGGTGCGCCCGGCGCGTGTGTCAGCTCTTGGTGGGCTCCCTTGCGCCCTCTTCCGGGAGCCACGCCCGCTCCTCGCGCACGCAGCCCGTCGGCCCTGCCGGGTCGTGGGGCGGGGCAGGGCTGGGGAGGGAGGCCGTTGGTTGGCTGGCGGGCTGCGGAAGGCGAGGCTCGCGTGCGCACTTACGCGTCCTCGCTCAGCGTTTCTCCTGCGCGCGAGGCTGGTCGGCCCGCGGCGGCGCTGCGCGGATCCGGCGTCGGGGCCCGGCATGGCGGGGGCCTGGGCCAAGCCGGGCCGGACCCGGACCTAAATGCCTCTGCTCTTCTCCGCGCTGTTGGTCTTGCTGCTGGTTGCGCTTAGCGCCCTCTTTCTAGGCCGGTGAGGGGCTCCCAGCTGCGGCGGCGGCGGCGGCGGCGGCGGGAGGGAGGGGGCGGAGAGGAGGAAGAAAGACTGAGGAGGGGGCGCGCGCCTTACTGAGGCGCGGGAGGCAGAGTGGGTAGGGTCGAGGGAGGGGGCGCGCGGCGAGTGGAGGGATCGTGAGGAGGCGCGTGGCCCGAGCTGCCGGGGATGGGCTGCGAGTTGGGGAGACTAAGGAAGCGGGCGGGGCCTGAGGAAATGCTGAGGCCAGGAACTGAATAGGAGTGTGAGGAAGGGGCCTGGTTCAGTGGCCTCCCTTTCCCCCTCCACCCTCCCCTGAAAGTCCTCTTAGCCAAGCGCGAAGGGCACCTGCAGCATCGGTCTGGGGAGAACAGCATTCGAGCTGCCGGGTCTGACCTCAAAGTGCCTTCTCGCGGATACCTGTCTGGAGGCTGGGGACAGGAGACAGAGACCGTCTAGGGAGTGTGATGGCACAACTAACAGAGCCGCCTCCGCTTTGACTCCTGCTGGGGCCTTCTCTCTCTGCCTCTAGGATTCCTAACAATTTGAGGGATTTTTTTTTTTTTTTTTTTGTCTCCAACTTAGAGGGTGGAGTTTCTGGTTTCATCTGGGTGGAGGGGTCAGTCGGGAGCTAGGATCTTGATCAGCGTGGCTGAATGTATATGACAGAGTGGTGCTTTGGAAGAAAGGAGAGTTGCTCAGATCCAGTTTCAGGACACGACCTTTTGCAAGGCTTTGTAAGACCAGCAAGGGGTGAGGGGAACCATCATTGGAAGAAGGTTCTATGAATTAACAGGAATTTTTCTGCAGGTGGCTTGTGGTCCGGTTGGCCACCAAGTGGTGTCAGCGGAAGCTGCAGGCGGAGCTAAAGATTGGCTCCTTCCGCTTTTTTTGGATCCAGAATGTCAGTCTTAAGTTTCAGCAACACCAGCAAACAGTGGTGAGTTCTGGGAAACCCTGGATATGTGTAGCGTTGATCCAACTGAATTTAAACTCTTAATTTCCTTTTTTTAAAAAAAGAAATCCTGGTGGCTTTTCTAGTTAATGACGGCCTTACCATTTCTTTGCCAAGATGATCTTAGAGCTAGTTGGAGAATGCTAGGATTGATGCAAATTGTTCAGTTAAAAATGTTTATAGGACACAGAGTGTCCAGGGCACATAACAAAGATACAGAAGAAAGATAACAGGAAATTGAAGAGTTTACTATTCTAATTTAAGAGGGGATTCAAGGCAACATGCCTATGAAAGAGAAATTCTAATAATCCAGAACCTTTCCTGGCTTGTCAAGCTGCTCGTTGCTTTTCAGCAGCTAGCACACAGCTTCCTCCCTCACTGTTTTAGGAAATTGATAACCTGTGGATTTCCAGCAAACTCCTTAGCCATGATCTTCCGTGAGTACCCTATATTTTCACTTCTCCCCTAGAGGAGTATTTTGGAGTTGGTGTTTGCAGAGTGAGACTCTTCTACAGAGGCCTCACAATCCAAGGAGGAAGGGAGGTTGTTGCTGAAGTCTTCCTGTTAGCCTGGGTGCCATTATCTTGTGAGACAGATATTGATAACTGCTATGAAACTGATCTCTGTGATTTGAGCTGTGTTTCTAGGAAGGATGAGAAAGTGCATGTGAGGGTGGGGAATGGATTGCTATGGGACGGATGGACCTGGTGGCAGTGAGATATTTCTCTTCTGGGCAGACACTATGTGGCATTGTGCTTTGGAGAAGTGCGTATCAGAACGGACCTACAGAAAGTTTCTGGCCTGTCTGCCCCATTCTCCCAGAGTGCTGGGGTGGATCAAAAGGAACTGTCCTTCAGCCCATCCTTATTGAAGATCTTCTGCCAAGTGAGACAACTTCTCCCACTGTCCTGGACTGTACTTTGGCATGGTTGGCTTTGGAGTTATGGGTAGATTTTTCTACTATTTTTAGGACATAATACTAAAAGCTGCCCCTCTTTCTCATCTGGAAGGGAAGGGCAGTTCCTTAACGTTAATTATTGTTCATCCTTGCTTCTTCCTTCCAGCTATTCTCCATTCATGTAGATGCTATAAACATCATGGTTCTCAAGGTGGATACTTCTGAGTCCTTATGGCATATTCAGATCAGTAGAAGCAGATTTCTTTTGGATAGTGATGGGAAAAGGTAAGCACCGGGGAGCAGAGGATCTAGCCGTCCCATTCTTGCCTTAGAGTTGCTTCAGGGCCTCCTTATCAAGGTTTTAAGTTCTCATTCTGTGCAGTTTGAGGAGATGCTAAGATTAGACATTTCTACTTGCTTTGTCCCTTGTAGCCAACAGAGCTTGACTGGAGGTAAATGGTGAGGAAAGGGGCCAAGTGCTCTTAATTTTTTTCCTTTCCCAGGCTAATCTGTGAGGTGAGCTTATGTAAGATCAACAGCAAAGTTCTAAAGAGTGGTCAGCTGGTAAGTATGCCATGATCATTCAGATGCTTCATTTCCTCCTGAGCATAAAGTGTGAAGGAGCTTAGGGCTTGCATTCTGGGTTCTGTGACCTTAGGGGGTTCCCTCAAGTCAGTACCCAGTGTTCCAGATCACATTTTGACCTAAAACTTCCAAACCTTCTTACATACACCTTAGAGGCTTGTCATCCCCACAGGAGGACACCTGCCTAGTGGAGCTCTCACTGGCCCTGGACCTGTGTCTAAAGGTGGGCATTAGCAGTCGGCATCTCACGGCTATCACTGTGGATGTGTGGACACTCCATGCTGAGCTGCATGAGGGCCTCTTCCAGAGCCAATTGCTGTGCCAGGGCCCAAGCCTAGCATCTAAGCCTGTTCCCTGTTCAGGTAAAGCCCCAGTCATTGAGCTTCTTGACTGCCTTGTTCTCAGGGATTGTTTTGGAAGTAGGAAAAAATAGTGGTCTCACTACTTACTTAGATGTGATTCACTAGTCACCATGAACTTTGACCATAAGGATAGTTAGAGGAAATAGAGCATTTGCTTGTGCTGAGTGGCAGAACTAACATTAAGTGTGCACCTGTCATGAGTTAGGCTTGTACTATGAGTTTTTTTTTTTCTTTTTAAAAGATGGAGTCTTGCTCTCTCACTAGGCTAGAGTGCAATGACATGATCTCGGCTCACTGCAACCTCTACCTTCCGGGTTCAAGCAATTCTCCTGCCTCAGTCTCCTGAGTAGCTGGGATTACAGGCGCCTGCCACCATGCCTGACTAATTTTTATATTTTTTAGCGGAGATGGGGTTTCACCATGTTAGCCAGGATGGTCTCGATCTCCTGACCTCGTGATCCACCCACCTCGGCCTCCCAAAGTGCTGGGATTACAGGCGTGAGCCATCATGCCCGGCCTCGTACTATGTGTTTTATATACAGTTGACCATTGAACAACACAGGTTTGAGCTGTGTGGATCCACTTATATGTGGATTTTTTTCAATAAATACAGTTGGCTCTCCATATGTGTGTATTCTGCATCCACAACCAAATGTGAATGGAAAATACAATATTTGCAGGATATGAAACTCACTGATATGGAGGGCTGACTTTTTGTATACACGAGTTCCCATAGGGACGACTGCTGGACTTGAGTATGTGTGGACTTTGGTATCTGCAGGGGGTCCTGGAACCAAAGCTCCAAGGACACCAAGGGATGACTGTATAGTCTCTCACTAAATCCTCAGCACTTCACAAATAAGGAAACTGAAGCCTAGGAAGGTTAGCTAGGTAACTTGACTGAAGTCATACAGCTAGTTGGTAGTAAAAATGAGGTTTAAATTATTTGGCCCTAAGGTCCACATTCTTTTCATTTACCAACCTGCTCCTTGTACTCCTTAAGTTTTTAGAGACTGGAGAAGTACAGCAGGTGCCTGGATCTCTGGGGCATTCGCCTTGTGGTCCATCCAGCTTAGGCATTTGCTTAGCCTATTTTATGTGGGAGGATTTGGCCATAGAGGCCAGGGCATTTCGGAAGAATTGAGAGTGTTAAGAATTGATGGTTCTCGTGTTATTCATTCGTATTTTCAGAGGTGACAGAGAACTTGGTTGAGCCAACTCTGCCTGGCCTGTTCCTCCTCCAGCAGCTGCCAGACCAGGTCAAGGTTAAGATGGAGAACACAAGCGTGGTATTGTCCATGAATAGTCAAAAGAGGTGAGGTTTCTCCTGACACAGAAGATGGGAGAGTGATAGTGGGAGCTGTATGATGGTATCTCTGTAACCAGCCTAGTAGTTGCTGAGCTTGTCTATGGGGAGAAAGGAAGTAGAAATGGTTACATCCATGTAGTGTGGGAAGAATAAAAAAAAAAAAATTATTACCAGTTTTGAGATGGAGTCTTGCCCTGTTGTTGCCCAGGCCTGAGTACAGTGGTCCAATCTTGGCTCACTGCAACCTGCGCCTCCCAGGTTCAAGCGATTCTCCTGCCTCAGCCTCCCAAGTAGCTGGGACTATAGGCGCGTGCCACCACGTCCGGCTAATTTTTTGTATTTTAGTAGAGGTGGGGTTTCACTGTGTTGGCCAGGATGGTCTCGGTCTGCTGACCTCGTGATCCCCCTGCCTTGGCCTCACGAAGTGCTGGGATTATAGGCGTGAGCCACTGCACCGGCCAAAAAATAATTGTTTTTAAAAAATAAAAATAAAAATAAAATAAGTAGGAATGGCATTCCACATCTTCCTGAGCCAGAATCTTTCTTGGTCCAGGCACCTGACTTGGACTCTGAAGCTGCTGCAGTTCCTGTACCACCGTGATGAGGATCAGCTGCCCCTTCGAAGCTTCACAGCAAACTCCGATATGGCACAGATGAGCACTGAACTCCTGCTGGAAGGTTCATGGGTTGGGGTACTGGTACTGAGCGACAATGGGAGGACTAGATACTCTCTTTGCTCATGCCCCATGTGGAGTCCTTAATCTAATCTCAGTGTAACTGGGGAGCGGAAGGAGGGAACATACTGAGAGGAAATAGCCCCAGCTCACAAGTTTTGATGACAGTCTGTTTATCCCTTTGCAGGCTGCTGACCCTCTCCCGGTTTTACCTCTTGCCCTTCCAGTGCTCTCCTCTGATCTGTCCTCTGGCCTCTTACAGATGGGTTGTTGCTGTCCCAGAGTCGCCAGCGCATTGTCTGCCTCAGCTCCCTCAAGGCTAGTGTGCAGGTGTGATGATTGTGGTACCAAGAATTGTTCCTTTCTCTGCTTTCCCGCTACATTATTTCATTATGAGTTTGTGAAATAAAACCCAAGCCCACAGTTCTGGTCTTCTTATTTCAGGTGACCACCATTGACCTCTCAGCCTCCCTTGTTCTGAACACTTGCATCATTCACTACCGGCACCAGGAATTCTCTCACTGGCTGCACCTGCTAGCACTGGAAACCCAAGGGTCTAGTTCACCTGTTCTTAAGCAAAGGAAAAAAAGGTCAGTCTGATCTTTTTCAGCCACCATCTTATCATTTGGATTCTCTGGGATTCTTTTGGTCCAAAGTGGCATCTTGTGTTAAATATGTATTTGGTTGTTTGACCTCCTCAAATCTGAGTCTCAACAGCAATCCTGTTTTATGTATCTTTCCTATTAGACTAGACTCCTTGATGGCAGAATGTTGTCCTCTTTGTTTTTATGTCCTTGGTGCTTAGCATAGTGTTTTATACAAAATAAATGTTTGTTGAACTGAACTTAAATGATAAGGAATGTCTTTGTCTTGTCTGCCTTAGATTGTAAGGTGGCAGTCATGTCTTTGTGTAGTGCTTCTATTGTGCTGCACAGAGAACTTAAGGTTATGGTTTAGAAGTGATGCTTCTTGGTTATTTTAGGTTCAAGCATGTGATATTGCTGGTGTTCATTGTATTTGGCCTATGAAAATGACAATTTTATGTGAGTCAACCTAATATCTTTTTTTTTTTTTTTTTTTTTGAGACGGAGTCTCGCTCTGTCGCCCAGGCTGGAGTGCAGTGGCGCGATCTCGGCTCACTGCAAGCTCCGCCTCCCGGGTTCACGCCATTCTCCTGCCTCAGCCTCCCGAGTAGCTGGGACTACAGGCGCCCACAACCGCGCCCGGCTAATTTTCTGTATTTTTAGTAGAGACGGGGTTTCACCGTGGTCTCGATTTCCTGACCTTGTGATCCGCCCGCCTCGGCCTCCCAAAGTGCTGGGATTACAGGTGTGAGCCACCGCGCCCGGCCCGACCTAATATCTTTCTGGGGTTCCTGCAGATTACCGTTAAGACTAGCAATAAACTGATGAGTTCAGCCTTTTATCTTCTAGGTGTATCCCATCCTAAGAATCACAGTAAAACTCTAAATTCTCACTCTGATTTTAAGAGCTTCAGAAACTGTTCCATGATAGGAAGCTGCAGTTCTTTTCTTACCAAATAATGATGTTTTGTCCCTATGCAGAACCTTCCCCCAAATCCTGGCTCCCATCATCTTTAGCACCTCCCTCTCCAATGTCAACATTTCCATTCAACTTGGAGATACACCGCCTTTTGCCTTGGGATTCAATTCTGTCTCTCTGGGTAAGGCTCTCAGATGGAAGAGGAACAAGAATCTGTCCATTAATGGAGCTAGGCCCAATTCATGGCCACAGTGGTTCCATGCAATCCCTCTTTCTCACTATTGTTCAGATTACCAGCACCTCAGGCCACAAAGCATCCATCAGCGGGGTGTCCTGACTGTAGACCACCTCTGCTGGCGTGTGGGCAGTGACTCCCACATTCAGCGGGCACCACACCCACCCAATATGCATGTTTGGGGTGAGGCGCTTGTTCTGGACTCCTTCACGCTACAGGTAGGTGGGGGCTTTGGTGAATAGGGGCCTGCACAGCTTTCCTCATCCTGTCATGCATCAGAGCACTGAGCATCCTTTTGGCAGCAGGAAGTGCATTAGGGAATTATAAAACTGTGCGCCTCCATACTTCTAATGGAATCCGTCTGCTTCTTCTCTAGGGTAGCTATAACCAGCCTCTGGGCCTGTCCAGCACCCAGTCAGATACCCTCTTTCTTGATTGTACCATTCGAGGACTTCAGGTGGAAGCATCAGATACCTGTGCCCAGTGTCTGTCTCGTATCTTATCCCTGATGGGTCCACAATCTGGGAAGTCAGCTGTCTCTAGGCACTCTTCATTTGGGGAATCTGTGTCATTACTGTGGAAAGTGGACTTGAAGGTCGAAGACATGAATTTGTTCACCCTTTCTGCCTTGGTTGGTAAGTGGGACAAGGAGTCTATGCTGAAGTGTGCTACTTGGGAGACTGAGGCAGGAGAATCACTTCAACCTGGGAGGCAGAATTTGCAGTGAGCTGAGATGGTGTCACTGCACTCTATCCTGGGCAAAAGAGCGAGACTCCGTCTCCAAAAGATAAAATAATATAAGTAAATAAATATACTGAAGTGTGTAGTGTGTAACCTAAGCAGATTATATTGGTTTAGTCTGCTCTTTCTCATTTGATGAAGCTGCTGAGCTGGAATTTTTCTTTTTCTTTTTTTTTTTTTTTTGGAGACAGAATCTCCCTCTGTAGCCCAGGCTGGAGTGCAGTGGCGCCATCTCGGCTCACTGCAAGCTCCGCCTTCTGGGTTCATGCCATTCTCCTGCCTCAGCCTCCTGAGTAGCTGGGACTACAGGCGCCCGCCACCACGCCCGGCTAATTTTTTGTATTTTTAGTAGAGACGGGGTTTCACTGTGGTCTCGATCTCCTGACCTCGTGATCCGCCCACCTCAGCCTCCCAAAGTGCTGGGATTACAAGCGTGAGCCACCGCGCTCGGCCTGGAATTTTTCTAAATTAGAGGCATGAGATGCTTGAAAGTCTTGCATAAATATCAGGCTTCTTGATATTTCTTAAGGGCTTATGAAAGGCAAGTACTAAGCAAGACATAAAAAGACAACCTTAATCTAGTCAAGAGAGATCCATATAGCTTTTTATTTCCTTGTGTGTTTAGTTCTAGAGAGTAAATGGTATGTCTCTGTGCAATTTGTAGGAGTTAAGGAACTTCTTTGGCTCTGCCAAATCCAGTTAGGTTAAGAGAGGAAAGGGAAAGTTTCCTTAAAACCTAAGGAATGAACTTAGGGAGGCATGAGGAATAAAGATAATTTTTTTTTTTTTTTTTTTTTTTTTTTTTTTTTTTTTTTTTTTGAGACGGAGTCTCGCTCTGCCGCCCAGGCTGGAGTGCAGTGGCCGGATCTCAGCTCACTGCAGGCTCCGCCTCCCAGGTTCACGCAATTCTCCTGCCTCAGCCTCCCCAGTAGCTGGGACTACAGGCGCCTGCCACCTCGCCCGGCTAGTTTTTTTTTTGTATTTTTTAGTAGAGACGGGGTTTCACCGTGTCAGCCAGGATGGTCTCGATCTCCTGACCTCGTGATCCGCCCGCCTCGGCCTCCCAAAGTGCTGGGATTACAGGCTTGAGCCACCGCGCCCGGCCGAGGAATAAAGATAATTAAGGGAATGAGTGAGAAAGGCAAGTGAGGACTTTTGTTGCCCTTTGAGAGCTGGGAACCAAGGCTGACATGGTTTCTGGTTATTAGGTGCTTCAGAGGTACGACTGGACACCCTGACTATCCTGGGCAGTGCAGAGACCTCCACTGTGGGAATTCAAGGACTTGTGTTAGCGCTGGTGAAATCAGTCACAGAAAAGATGCAACCCTGTTGCAAGGCCCCTGACATCCCTACCCCAGTGCTCAGCCTTTCCATGATCTCCATCACCTATCACAGCAGCATCCGCTCTCTGGAGGTAATGTTCCTGTGGAGAGGTGGGGCCAGGCTGGTTTTTCCCTCAGCTTAGACCCTTTCTCTGTCTTTTTTTTTTTTTTTTCCTTGTCTTTTCCCAAAACAGAGTCTCACATGTTGCCCAGACTGGTCTTAAACTGCTGGGCTCAAACAATCCTCCTATCTTGGCCTTCGAAAGTGCTGGGATTACAGGTGTGAGCCACCATGCCCAGCCTCTCTTTTTAACTCATGTTGTGAAACTGGTTTCATGAGAAGTATGACACCTGATTTTGTTTATTTTTTCTAACTCTTATGTTTTTAACTTTTTGTGGAATTTAAAATACATGCAAAACTAGAGAGAATATATAAGCTTTGTATACCAAGGTTCAATAATTACCAATTCATGACCAATATCTTTTAATTATACTCCCACCAATTTCCCCTGCCTCAGGTTCTGGGATTATTTTGAAGTAGGTAAGTAGGTATCAGACATATATAATTTCCACTATAAATGTTTCACTATGCATCTCTGAAAAATAAGGGGCTTTTTAAAAATAATGACCTGGGGTCATTTTGCTGAAGCCCTCAGCCCATCAAAAGACTGGAAGGAGTCAGATGATAGAGGCAGTGGCAGGTTTTGAGAGGCTTTCCAGTATCTTTATCCTCAGGGTAACAGATGGACATGGGACCCTCTTAGGAGGAGGGTGGGCGTTTTCCTCTTTGTCAGACTTCACCTTTGGAAACGGAAGAGTTTCCTTTTTAGAGACTAGAACTTGAGAATTTTCTGTCCTGGAATTTTACTTTTCTCTGTCCACTTAGCTATTCAGAACTGACTTTGTTTTTATTTTTTATTTTTATTTACTTATTATTATTTTTTTTTTTTGAGACGGAGCCTTGCTCTGTAGCCCAGGCTGGAGTGCAGTGGCCGGATCTCAGCTCACTGCAAGCTCCGCCTCCCGGGTTCACGCCATTCTCCGGCCTCAGCCTCCCGAGTAGCTGGGATTACAGGCGCTGCCACCTCGCCCGGCTATTTTTTGTATTTCTTAGTAGAGACGGGGTTTCACCGTGTTAGCCAGGATGGTCTCGATCTCCTGACCTCGTGATCCGCCCATCTCGGCCTCCCAAAGTGCTGGGATTACAGGCTTGAGCCACCGCGCCTGGCCATTTTTTTCTTGAGATGGAGTTTCGCTGTGTTGCCCAGGCTGGAGTGCAGTGGCGCAATCTCAGCTCACTGCAAGCTCCGCCTCCCGGGTTCACGCCATTCTCCTGCCTCAGCCTCCCGAGCAGCTGGGACTACAGGCGCCCGCCACCATGCCCGGCTAATTTTTTGTATTTTTTTAGTAGAGACGGGGTTTCACCATGTTAGCCAGGATAGTCTCAATCTTCAGACCTCATGATCCACCCGCCTCAGCCTCCCAAAGTGCTGGGATTACAGGCATGAGCCACTGCGCCCGGCCCCTGACTTTGTTTTTCAAGCTGACAAAGACACTACTCCCTCCTTGACGCATACTTTTACATAAGTCAGCTGCCATATTGACTTGTGTGCTCAGTACTTTATTATGCTATATTTTGAGAATTAAATTGATGCAATCAATTCATGAAACATTTTCAAGTTGACTGTTGCAGTGGTTACTAGACAGTGTAGTTGCCGATAGAAAGGTAACTCATAAGCAGAAACATGAAGGCAGATGATAATATTATTGAGTACCTGCTGTCTATACTGAGTGTACTATGGTAGATACCAAAGAATGAAAACACATGGTCCCTATTTTCAGACAATTTAGAATCCAGTTGAGGAGAACTTGAAAAGTGTAAGTGCTCTTAAATGTAAGACACTAACAACTGTTAGCTCAGCACGTTAGTGCTAACAGGAACAAAGCAAGGCAGTAATTAATGTGGTTACTCAGGAACAACTTCTGGGTGGAGATGGTTCTTGAGCCAGGTATGCATGTGTCATAATCTTTTGCCATCTCTACTGTTTTATGACACGGTAATTGACAGATCCTTTTCTTCTGCTCCCTAAAGGTTCAGTGTGGTGCAGGGCTGACCTTACTTTGGAGTCCTCCAGATCACATGTACCTGTACCAGCATATCCTGGCCACTCTACAGTGCCGAGACCTACTAAGAGCCACTGTGTTTCCTGAGACTGTACCATCCCTTGCACTAGAGACTTCAGGAACCATTTCTGAGCTAGAAGGCCGTGCCCCTGAACCATTACCCCCAAAGCGGCTGCTAAACCTAACCCTGGAGGTGAGCACAGCCAAACTCACAGCTTTTGTAGCTGAGGATAAGTTCATTACCCTGGCTGCAGAGAGTGTGTCACTGAGCCGGCATGGAGGTTCCTTGCAGGCATACTGTCCTGAGCTGGCAGCTGGCTTTGATGGCAATAGTATCTTCAACTTCAAGGAGGTGGAGGTGCAGCTGCTGCCTGAGCTGGAAGAGATGATCCTCCACCGGAACCCCTTCCCTGCGCTGCAGACCCTCCGGAACCGTGTTTGGCTTCTCTCCCTCGGCTCAGTCTCAGTGGAGTTTCCTTATCAGTATGACTTTTCTCGAACTCTAGATGAGGCTGTGGGAGTTCAGAAGTGGCTGAAGGGACTGCATCGAGGGACTCATGCTTGGGCCTCTCCAGGCCCTGTCCCGCTCCCACCTGATCTACTCTTAAAGGTTCAGCACTTCTCATGGGTTTTCTTGGATGATATTTTTGAGGTGAAACTTCATGATAACTATGAGCTGATGAAGGATGAAAGTAAGGAGAGTGCCAAAAGACTGCAGCTACTGGATGCCAAAGTGGCCGCCCTTCGGAAGCAGCATGGGGAGTTATTGCCTGCCCGCAAAATTGAGGAGCTCTATGCCTCTTTGGAACGCAAAAACATTGAAATCTACATCCAGCGTTCCCGTCGTCTCTATGGCAACACACCCATGCGCCGGGCACTGCTCACTTGGAGCTTAGCAGGGCTAGAGCTGGTAGCTCTGGCAGATGCCTCTTTCCACGGTCCTGAGCATGTGGTAGAACAGGTTCAAGAGCTTGATCCAGGCAGCCCTTTTCCCCCTGAGGGAGTAGATCTTGTCATTCAGTGGTGTCGAATGCTCAAGTGCAATGTCAAGACCTTTCTGGGTAAGTATTTGCAGACCCCGTGTTTGCCTGCTCAGCTCTAGGGAGCTCTCTGAGTGATTTTAGACAAACTAGGTTATATGGTTATATTGGGAACTGTGCTCTTTTGGATGGGTGGAGTGGGATGGGTGGGCTTCCCTTCCCTTTCTTTGTTCCTAAATTTCACCCTGAAATTGCTTGGCTAACATAAAGGGAAAGCTAACACAGTTATCTTTAAGATTATTGTCTCTTGGATCTCAGTGCTATGCCCTTAACCTTCTGCTCCAGGGTTACTGTCATTTTTCAGCTTGCTGTCAACTGCCTGCCCTTGTTCCCTCAATTGACTTTGTAAATATAGATGGGTAAAATAGTGGTGAGGAAAAAGGTCCAAGAGTGCTCAGACTGCCCCTGAGTAGCCAGTGTGTACCCTTCCTCTGGTAACAGTTCGGATCAGAGACTATCCACGGTACCTGTTTGAGATCCGTGACTGGCGGCTGATGGGTCGACTTGTGGGCACCGAGCAGAGTGGTCAGCCTTGCTCCCGTCGGCGTCAGATCTTGCACTTGGGGCTTCCGTGGGGTAACGTGGCAGTGGAGAGGAACATGCCCCCACTCAAATTCTACCATGACTTCCACTGTGAGTAGAGATGGGGCAGTTGGTTTGGCTGAGGGACATTTGTGATGGGTGAAATAGGAGATGAGCTGAGGCCCTTCTGGAGTGAAGAAGGAAGAGAAGGGTAATGTTGTGAACAAGTTATTGCCTTTGTTCCTCTACCCCAGCGGAAATATTCCAGTACACAGTGGTATGGGGCCCATGCTGGGATCCAGCCTGGACACTGATTGGTCAGTGTGTGGACCTCTTGACCAAGCCCTCAGCTGACCCCAGCCCACCTTTGCCCTGGTGGGACAAGAGCCGTCTTTTGTTCCATGGAGACTGGCACATGGACATTGAACAGGCGAACCTGCACCAGCTGGCCACCGAGGTAAGGGGTGACTTGATACTTTTTTCCTATCAGGATAATATGGTTGAGGCCTGTATAGCACATGTGGGAAGAGAGAAAGGTGCTGATATGGGAGATGAGAATGGTTTTCTTACCTATATCTCACCAAGTTCTTGGGGGTGATCATAGGATCCATACAACACAACTGAAAATATGCACTGGGAGTGGAGCCACCTGTCTTTTCATTGGAAACCTGGTCAGTTTGTGTTCAAGGGTGACTTGGATATCAACGTGAGAACAGCCTCTAAGTGAGTGGAGTGAAGGGAGGGTCCTCCATGGGGTGAGGGACTAAGGTTGGAGGGAGGGGGAAGAGCCAAGGGGAAGTGAGTGACCAGGGCACTGAGGGCTGGGGCTCCGTTTTGAGGCAGGTATGACGACTGCTGCTTCCTTCACCTGCCTGACCTCTGCATGACACTGGACCTGCAGTGGCTGTGCCATGGGAACCCCCATGATCACCATAGTGTCACTCTGCGGGCCCCAGAGTTCCTGCCTGAGGTGCCCTTGGGCCAGCTTCATGACTCCTACCGGGCCTTTCGCTCGGAGAACCTCAATCTCTCCATCAAGATGGATCTGACTCGGCACAGTGGAAGTGAGGCTTGGGCCTGGGGTAGTGGGGAGGAAGGGCTGGGAGGGCAGGCATGGACACTGGGGACTTTAGCTTGACCCTCTGGGTAGGGGAGGGGAGAAGGGCAAGGGAGAATCTAGGTTAGGACCTTTTTTTTTTTTTTTTTTTTTGCGGGGAAAGTGTTGGTGTCTTAGACCTTTTTGGCTGCTATTATAATAATACCACAAGTTTGGTAGCTTATAAACAACAAACATTTATCTCTCACAGTTCTGTAGGCTTGAAAGTCCAAGATCAAAGAACTGACAAATTCAGTGTCAGTGAGGGCCCATTCCTCATAGATGGTGCCTTTTTGCTGTGTCCTAATATGGTGGAAGGAGTCAGTGAGCTCCCTTGGACCACTTTTAAAAGGGCACTAATCCTATTCACGAAGGCTCCACCCTCATGATCTAGTGACCTCCCAGAGGCCCACCTCTTAACATCATCACCTTAGGGGTTAGTATTTTAACATGAATTTTGGGGAGATGCAAACTTTAGACTATAGCAGTAGGGGAAAGCAGAGAGCTTAGATCCTTGAAAGAAGAGGGAGTGGGGGATGCTGAATGTGAGGCCAGTTGCTGTTTGGATTTTGGATTTTTAAACCTCTACAACGTGCAGCAAGGGAAGGATTTAGCTTTACCTCTGTGTTTCATCCATAACTAGGAAATGTCTGTCTTTCCCTTTGCAGCAATATCCCAACCCCGAATTCTGCTATATAGTAGTACCCTGCGCTGGATGCAGAACTTCTGGGCAACTTGGACTAGTGTCACAAGGCCTATCTGCAGGGGAAAGCTCTTCAATAACCTGAAACCCAGCAAGAAGAAACTTGGTCAGCACTACAAGCAACTTTCCTATACAGCCCTCTTTCCCCAGCTGCAGGTAAGGCGCTGATGTCCCTGCTGACATCTTCACTTTATTTTGCTTCTAGTTTTCTTGTTTCTCATACTGAGTCCCTTAATCATCCCTCTCATGCCATTCTTTGTTCAGTGTTATGCTCTCTTGTTGCCAGGTACATTATTGGGCCTCATTTGCCCAGCAACGGGGCATCCAGATTGAGTGCAGTCAGGGCCATGTCTTTACTCGGGGGACTCAGCGGCTCATACCTCAAGGTAAAATCAAAGAGTCCTTTCATTTCTCCTATCCTGTTCCTTGTTGTTTTTCCCTTTCTCAGTTCCATTCCCCTCCTCCATCTCTGTCTTACACTATCCTCTGAACTGGTCAGCATGGTCTCTGTGTGCCTCTTTTTCTCAGCAGGCACAGTAATGCGGCGCCTTATCTCTGATTGGAGTGTTACCCAGATGGTGAGTGACCTAAGTCAGGTGACCGTTCACCTGATGGCCTCACCCACTGAAGAGAATGCTGATCACTGTCTTGATCCTTTGGTAACAAAGACCCACCTGCTGAGCTTATCCTCCCTCACCTACCAACGGCATAGCAATCGCACAGCTGAGGAGGTACTGCCTGACACAGTTTCTTTATTACCTTATTTATATTAGTAGGTATCTCAGCCTACTTGGACTGCCATAACAAAATACCAGAGACTGGGAGGCTTATATAACAAAAATTTATTTATCAGTTTTGGAGACTGGGAAGTCCAAGATTAGGGTGCCTGCATGGTTGGGTTCTGGTGAGGGCTGTCTTCTTGGCTTGCAGATGACTGCCTTGTCTCTGTCCTCACATGGCAGAGAGGGAGAGAGAGCACAAGTGTGCATGAGTGCTCTGGTTTCTCTTATTGTAAAAACACTAATTCTGTCATGAGTGCCCCACCCTCATGATCTCATGTCATTACTTCCCAAAGGCCCATCTCCAGATACCATTACATTGGGGGTTAGGACTGCAACATGTGAATTTGGGGGGAACACAATAAAGTCCATAGGAGTAGGTTGCAGGCGAAGTCCCTGGTAATGTTTCTCGTTATATTCCAAGCATGTATGTCATTACTTTATGACAAACTCACTTGGTTTAGCTGTATCAGCATCCCTCTTTTCGAAAATACCTTTTCTTTCTCTCCTAAAAATAGTATCTTACTCTTTAGGAAATAGAGTAAAATTTTTTCCTAACACTGAAAAAAAATTGGTACGGACTTTTCCCCCAATTAGGGAAGGATTTTAAGTTGAAATTCTCAAGTCATTTAAAATACAGTGGGGGAGAGCTGGGTGCGGTGTCTCATGTCTGTAATCCCAGCACTTTGGGAGGCCGAGGCGGATGGATCGTTTGAAATCATGAGCTCGAGACCAACCTGACCAACATGGTGAAACCCCATCTCTACTAAAAAAACAAAAAAATTAGCTGGGGATGGTGGCGCATGCCCGTAGTCCCAGCTGCTCGGGAGGCTGAGGCAGGAGAATCTCTTGAAACTGGGAGGTGGAGGTTGCAGAGAGCCGAGGTCTCACCACTGCACTCCAAGCTGGGCGACAGAGCAAGATGCTGTCTCCAAAATACAAAAAACAAAACAAAACAAATAAAATACAGTGGGGGCTGGGCTCAGTGGCTCACACCTGTAATCCCAAAACTTTGGGAGGCTGAAGCAGGTGGATTGCTCAAGCTCAGGAGTTTGTGAGACCAGCCTGGGCAACATGTGGAAACCCTCTCTCTACCAAAAATACAAAAAATTATCTGGGTGTGGCGGCATGTGCCTGTGATCCCAGCTATTTGGGAGGCTGAGGTGGGAAGATGGCTGGAGTCTCGGAAATCGAGGCTGCGGTGAGCCGTGATCGTGCCACTGCACTCCAACCTGGGTGACAGAGTGAGACCCCATCTCAAAAATAAATAAATAGGCAAGGTATGTTGATGGCTCATGCCTGTAATCCCAGCACTCTGGGAGGCCAGGGTGGGTGGATCCCTTGAAGTCAAGAGTTCCAGACTAGCCTGGGCAACATGGTGAAACCCTTTCTCTACAAAAAATGCAAAAAAATTAGCTAGGCATGGTGGCGTGCACCTGTCATCCCAGCTACTCAGGAGGCTGAGGTGGGAGGATGGTTTGAGCCCAAGAGGCAGAGGTTGTGAGCCAGGATTGCACCATTGAGGCTGGGTGCAGTGGCTCACACCTGTAATCCCTACACTTTGGGAGGCTGAGGCAGATGGATCGATCACTCGAGGTCAGGAGTTTGAGACCAGACTGGCCAACATGGTGAAACCCTGTCTCTACTAAAAATACAAAAATTAGGCCAGGTGTAGTGGCTCACGCCTGTAATCCCATCACTTTGGGATGCCAAGGTGGGCGGATCATTTGAGGACAGGAGTTTGAGACCAGCTTGGCCAATATGGTGAAACCCCATCTCTACTAAAAAATACAAAAATTTGCTGGGTGTGGCGGCGGGTGCCTGTAATCCCAGCTACTCGAGAGGCTGAGGCAGGAGAATCTCTTGAACCCGGAAAGTGGAGGTTGCAGCCAGCCAAGATCGTACCACTGCACTTCAGCCTGGGTGACAGAGTGAGACTCTATTTCAAAAAAAATAAATAAATAAATAAATAAATAAATAAACAAGCCAGGTGTGGTAGCACATACCTGTAATCCCAGGTGCTTGGAGACTGAAGCATGAGAATCGCTTGAACCTGGGAGGCGGAGGTTGCAGTTAGCCAAGATCATGCCGCTGCACTCCAGCATGGGTGATGGAGTGAGACTGTCTCAAAAAAAAAAAAAAAAAAAATCACACCACTACACTTCAGCCTGGGAGACAGAGCCAGATTCTGTCTCAAATAAATAAACATATTTTAAAAATAAGATAAAGTGGGGCCAGGCACAGTGGCTTGTACCCGTAGTTCCAGCTACTTGGGAGACTGAGGCAGGAAGACTGCTTGAAGCCAGGAGTTCAAGACCGGTCTGGGCAAAATAGACTTCCATTTCTCAAAAAAGAATTGTAGAGGAACTCTAAAAACATTTTTTAATAACAAACAAAATACAGGTATAGTTCAAATGTAATATAATACATAAGCCAAGACCACTTAGTTTTTCTTTCTCCAGGGTCTGTCTCCCCACCTTGCCCAGCGAATTTCTTTTCTTTTTTCTTTCTTTTTTTTTTTTTTTTTTTTTTTTTTGAGACGGAGTCTCGCTCTGTAGCCCAGGCTGGAGTGCAGTGGCCGGATCTCAGCTCACTGCAAGCTCCGCCTCCCGGGTTCACGCCATTCTCCGGCCTCAGCCTCCTGAGTAGCTGGGACTACAGGCGCTGCCACCTCGCCCGGCTATTTTTTGTATTTCTTAGTAGAGACGGGGTTTCACTGTGTTAGCCAGGATGGTCTCGATCTCCTGACCTCGTGATCCGCCCATCTCGGCCTCCCAGAGTGCTGGGATTACAGGCTTGAGCCACCGCGCCCGGCCTTTTTTTTTTTTTTTTGAGACGGAGTCTCGCTCTGCCGCCCAGGCTGGAGTGCAGTGGCCGGATCTCAGCTCACTGCAAGCTCCGCCTCCCGGGTTCCCGCCATTCTCCTGCCTCAGCCTCCCCAGTAGCTGGGACTACAGGCGCCCGCCACCTCGCCCGGCTAGTTTTTTGTATTTTTTAGTAGAGACGGGGTTTCACCATGTTAGCCAGGATGGTCTCGATCTCCCGACCTCGTGATCTGCCCGTCTCGGCCTCCCAAAGTGCTGGGATTACAGGCTTGAGCCACCGCGCCCGGCCTTTTTTTTTTTTTTTTTTTTTTTTTTTTTGAGACAGAGTCTTGCTTTGTCACCCAGGCTAGAGTGCAGTGGCCGGATCTCAGCTCACTGCAAGCTCCGCCTCCCAGGTTCACGCCATTCTCCTGGCTCAGCCTCCTGCGTAGCTGGGACTACAGGCGCCCGCCACCTCGCCCGGCTAGTTTTTTGTATGTTTTAGTAGAGATGGCGTTTCACCATGTTAGCCAGGATGGTCTCGATCTCCTGACCTCGTGATCCGCCCGTCTCGGCCTCCCAAAGTGCTGGGATTACAGGCTTGAGCCACCGCGCCCGGCCTTCTTTTTTTTTTTTTTGAAACCGTGTCTCTCATTGTCACCCGGATAGGAGTGCAGTGGTGTGATCTTGGCTCACTGCAACCTCTGCCTCCTAGGTTCAAGTGATTCTCCTGCCTCAGCCTCCTGAGTAGCAGGGTTTACAGGTGCCAGCCACCACGTCCAGCTAATTTTTTGTATTTTTAGTAGAGATGAGGTTTCACCAGATTGACTAGGCTGGTCTCAAACTCCTGATCTCATGATTCGCCCGCTTCGGCCTCCCAAAGTGCTGGGATTACGGGCATGAGCCACTGCACCTGGCCAACACGTTTCTTATTCAACAAACTTTTCTCTTATCACTGCCCTTGTGGAACAGCAGCATTGGGGGCAATTTCCACGCTACCTGAAGCCTTGAAGTCCTTTTCCTGTTTCGTAGGAGCTCTCTACTCGTGATGGGGATCCTACCTTTCATACACATCAGCTGCACTTAGTAGATTTACGGATTTCCTGGACAACTACTAATCGAGACATTGCCTTTGGGTTATATGATGGCTACAAAAAGGCAGCTGTACTCAAACGTAATCTCTCTACGGAGGCCCTGAAGGGGTTAAAGATTGATCCACAGATGCCAGCCAAAAAGCCAAAGCGGGGTGTCCCAAGTAGTGCCTCAGCCCCACCTCGTGCTAACACTCCCAGCTTCAGTGGACGGCCTGATAAGGGGTCATCAGGAGGTAAGCTTGGGGAGATGAGGCTTTATGGGTTTGGGTTTAGAACATGGATATGGGCTTGGACAAGAGTTTGAAAAGGACTGAGTCATGGCTGCTTCCATCTATGTGCAGAAGTGAAACTATCATTTTTCCTTCTGAGGCCACCTAAGTCTTATATATTAAGTAACAGTGATGTTGGGGCATTAAATGGTCTGGTCCCGTGGCCAGAAGAGAATCAGAAGGGGAGTGATGGAGCCAAAACAAGATGAGTAAGGGAAAGAAACAAAGTGATAAATGTCACAAGAGAGAAATAAAAGAAAATGGGAGTTAGCCGGGTGCAGTGGCTCACCCCTGTAATCCCAGCACTTTGGGAGGCTGAGGTGGGTGGGTCACTTGAGGTCAGGAGTTCAAGACCAGCCTGGCCAACATGGCAAAACCCCATCTTTAGCAAAATTAATACAAAAAAAATTAGGCAGGGTGGCATGTACCTGTAATCCCAGCTACTTGGGAGGCTAAGGCACGAGAATCGCTTGAACCCAGGAAGTGGAGGTGACAGAGCAGGAGTGCATCTCAAAAAAAAAAAGAATATGGGGCCGGGCGTGGTGGCTCATGCCTGTAATCCCAGCACTTTGGGAGACCCAGGTGGGCGGATCACGAGGTCAGGAGATCGAGACCATCCTGGCTAACATGGTAAAACCCCATCTCTACTAAAAATACAAAAAAATTAGCCGGGTATGGTGGCGGGCACCTGTAGTCCCAGCTACTTGGGAGGCTGAGGCAGGAGAATGGCGTGAACCCAGGAGGCGGAGCTGACGGTGAGCCGAGATCGCACCACTGCACTCCAGCCGGGGTGACAGAGTGAGACTCTCTCATAAAAAAAAAAAAAAAAAAAAAAAAAAAGGAGTTACTGCTGACAGGAGTGAAGGGGGGAATACCATCAGGGGAGAGTTGATTGAGGAAGTAGCATTTGAGCCAGGCCCTGAAAGCTTAATATGGTTTGAACATATAGAAATGGGATGGAAGGGCAATCAAGGCGGAGGGAATAACCTGAGTAGGAGTGGAGTTTGAAAGCTTAGTGTGTTCAAAGGAGAATCTTGAGTGGAAAAACCCAAGCTCAAAAGTGTTTTTTCTGTTCTCTCACTCAGAAACAATTGACACAGAAGACTTCTGTGACCAAATGTGTGGGAATTTTTCCCCAACCAATAAGCAAGCAATTAATTCTGCAGCGGACACCAGTTGGGTGTCCTTTAATTCAGTTCAATTCTGACACTATCTACCTGAGGACAGCATCAGATGCCAAAGGTTGATGAGTCAGTCTCTAAGCCCCCCGCCCCTTCCTTCATATGCCAGTCACAGGCTCCAGGTTGCTTTATTTGTGCTTCTCACCACCTGGCTATAAACGGGTTCCCACCACCCCCTCCTTGGGTTCAATTAATTTGCTAGAGCAGCTCACAGGACTGAAGGAAACCTGTTTACTGGTTTATTATAAAGGGTATTACAAAGGATACGGATGAAGGGATGCATAATGCGAGGTATGGGAAGTGGCGGGAAGCTTCTATGCCCTCCCCAGGCAGGCACGCTACGCCCCAGGAACCTGTACGTGTTCAGCTATCCAGAAGCTCTCCAAATCCTATCCTTTTGGGTTTTTAATGGAGACTTCATTATGTAGGCATGATTGATTAAACCACTGGCCACTGGTGATTAACTTAGCCTTCAGCCCCTCTCTTCCCAGGAAGTGTGTGTGTGATGGGGGTGGGACTGAAAGTTATAACACTTTAATCCTGCCTGAGTCTTTCCAGTGACCAGCCACCATCCTGAAGCTACTTAGGGGCTGCCAGCAACCAGTCAACTCAGCATACAAGAAGACATCACTTTGGAGGCACTAATGATTTTAGATTTTGTATGCCAGGAAACAGGGAGGACCAAATACATATTTCACAGTATCACAGAGAGTAAACAGTCTCTTTTAGTTGACAGAAAGAGTGAGAGAAAGGACTAGAAAGGAAAGCTGGGGTAGATCACCAAAGACCTTTCATATAGGGCTAAGGAGTTTTTGGTCCTTGTACAGTAGGCAGTGGTGAACTACTGAATGTTTTTGAATATGGGTGTGTCATCGTTTTATGAAGACAGATCTGGCAGTAGTGTGTAGGAGGATTGGAGAGGAAGAAACGAGGTGGGGAGACAAATTAGGAAACTATTATGGTGTCTCAATAAGAAGCATTGAGGGCTGGGGCCAGGCACAGTGGCTCACACCTGTAATCCCAGCACTTTGGGAGGCTAAGGGGTGGATCACTTGAGGTCAGGAGTTGGAGACCAGCCTGGCCAACATGGTGAAACCCTGTCTCTAGTAAAAATATAAAAATTAGCCAGGCGTGGTGGTGTGCGCCTATAATCCCAGCTACTCGGGAGGCTGAGATGGTAGAATTGCTTGAACCCGGGGGCAGAGGTTGCGGTGAGCCAAGATTGCGCCATTGCACTCCAGCCTGGGCAATAAGAGTGAAACTCCATCTCAAGAAACAAACAAACAAACAAACAAAAAAAAAACATTGAGGGCTAGAACTAGGTGGAGGCAGTGGGAATGGAGATAAGATGGATGGAAACATTATTGTGCATATGGGAGAACTGGCCACTGGTTGGAAGGAGGAGTGAAAGGTAGAAAATTATAACAACTTGATTTTGAGCCTGATGACTGGCATGATGGATCAGAAATAGAGCCTGGGACTAAACAGGTTTGGGGAGGTGTAGGGTTTTTTTTTTTTTTTTTTTTGAGATGGAGTCTCGCTCTGTCACCCAGGCTGCAGTGCAGTGGCCGGATCTCAGCTCACTGCAAGCTCTACCTCCCGGGTTCACGCCATTCTCCTGCCTCAGCCTCCCGAGTAGCTGGGACTACAGGCGCCTGCCACCTCGCCCGGCTAGTTTTTTGTATTTTTTAGTAGAGACGGGGTTTCACTGTGTTAGCCAGGATGGTCTCGATCTCCTGACGTCGTGATCCACCCGTCTCGGCCTCCCAAAGTGCTGGGATTACAGGCTTGAGCCACCGCGCCCAGCCGGGTTTTTAAGTTCAGATTTGGGCATGCTGAATTTGTGTCACTAGTAGGCTATCAATATAATGTCTAACAAACAGCTGGAAATTGGGGTCTAAAAGCTTAGGGCTATAAAGAGAGATATTTCGGAATTTCAGCATAGAGCTAAGAGTTAATGCCAAGAATATTATAATAGTTGCTGACTGTGTGGTAGGTACTCTGCGAAATATTTTTATGTATTATGCCATTAAATTTTTTCCTTTTTTTTTTTTTTTGAAACGGAGTCTTGCTCTGTCACCAGACTGGAGTGCAGTGGCGCAATCTCAGCTCACTGCAATCTCCACCTCCTAGATTCACACTCTTGTCCTACCTCAGCCTCCCGAGTAGCTGGGATTACAGGTGTGCGCCACTACACCTGGCTAATTTTTGTATTTTTAGTAGAGACGGAGTTTCACCATGTTGGCCAGGATGGTCTCAATATCCTGACCTTGTGATCTGCCCACTTCAGCCTCCCAAAGTGCTGGGATTACAGGCGTGAGCCACCGCGCCTGGCCCCATTAAACTTTCATAGCAATCTTATGAGAGAGTTACTCTTTTACAAATAAGGAAATTGCCACGCAGAGAGGCAGACTGCCCAAGGTCACAATACAGGCAGACTAGTTTGATTCTGGAGACTGTGCTCTTAACCATACACTCTGTTAGACAAACCCGTTAAGAGAAAGAATAGGAAAGAGAAGGGAACATGCCAAGGATGGATCTGAGGAGCTTAGACCTCGGAGAAGGAAGAGGGCCTGGAGACATAATCAGGGGAAGCAGCAGACCTAGGAGAATATAATAACATTGATGGCAAGAGAGTGGTTTCAAGTGGAAAAGAGTGGTCAAATAGCGTGTAAAATAATACGAAATGAGAAAAGGAATAAAATGGGGGTAAGGGAGAGATCATAGAGTAATACCTAAGAGAAAAAAGTGTTAGCTAGCATTTCTCAGTTTCTGTTGGGAATCTGTACTTTTAGTAAAATTGAAGGAAGGCTGGGCGAGGTGGCTCACGCCTGTAATCCCAGCACTTTGGGAGGCCGAGGTGGGCGGATCACCTGAGGTCAGGAGTTCGAGACAAGCCTGGCCAACATGGCGAAACGAGTCTCTACTAAAAAAACACAAAATTAGCAGGTATGGTGGCACGCACCTGTAATCCCAGCTACTCGGGAGGCTGAGGCAGGAGAATCGCTTGAACCAGGAGGTGAAGGTTGCCGTGAGCCGAGTGCCACTGCACTCCAGCCTGGGTGACAGAGCAAGACTCTGTCTCAAAAAAAAAAAAAGGGAAAATGAAATAACCCTTGTTTTGCCTTCATGGGTCAAGGGATGGGCTGGGCTAGAGTTCTAGGTTTGGGAGGATGTATTCTAAGCCCTTATCTAGCCAGATAAATTGAGGGAAGATCCGTTTGGCTCTGGAAAGGGAAAAGTCTTTCCCTTTGAGACTGTGACCTTTCCCTGCTTCCTATTTCTCTGCCAGGTGCTTACATGTTGCAGAAACTAATTGAAGAGACAGACAGGTTTGTAGTGTTCACAGAAGAGGAATCAGGCATGAGTGACCAGTTGTGTGGCATTGCTGCCTGCCAGACGGATGACATATACAACCGAAACTGCCTTATTGAACTGGTTAACTGTCAGGTACCTTCTCTTTACAAGTTACCTCAACATCAGGCTAGATCATGATCATATTGTTCACCTTCTCCCACCTCTAAGTATGAATGGGTAAATAGAGTTCCAAAAAATTTGTCCTTCTCATAGGTATCATAGATAATCACTTCTATGTCCAGATGCCAGTAAAATTTCCTCAGTAAGCCAGAATTAGATCTAGCTGCAGTGGTTGATACAATGTGCTCACTAATCTTCTCATCTTCCTTGGTAGCTTAACTCTGCTTCTATCTCTGGCACAGATGGTTCTTCGTGGAGCAGAGACAGAAGGCTGTGTCATTGTGTCAGCTGCCAAAGCCCAACTGCTGCAGTGCCAGCACCATCCAGCCTGGTATGGTGATACATTGAAGCAAAAGACATCCTGGACTTGCCTCTTGGATGGCATGCAGTACTTTGCCACCACTGAGAGCAGCCCCACGGAGCAGGATGGCCGACAGCTCTGGTTAGAGGTTAGTGAGTGGATTTGTGAAGGCCCATTATATTCCTGGTTTTCCATAGAGTTTCTAATGGCTGGAGTATTCTTGACAGTAACCTACTGTTACTAGCTTAGCAGAATAATGAGGCTGATAACACCTTGAATGTGGGCAGTCTCTGGTCTGGAAGCGTATAGTACTGTTTTTTTTTTTTCCTCATGGTGTTCTATTTCATTGCAAAAGAAATTCTCATTTCCCAGAACTAGTATAAAATGGACTGGAACTTTTTTACTCTTTAAGATTGCTGATCCCTATTAATGTTCACACTAATCAGCAGGCAGCCAAGAAAACAGGCAGTGACTCAGAATTTTCGATAAGTTCACTATCTGCCCATTCTCTGTCCTCTCATGAAAATGACTGACTGGTTATTTCAGCAAGGCAGTGAGGTTGAATGAAAGACTGTCTAGGAGTCAGGTTATGTGAGTTCTAATGATAGCTTTCCCATGATAGTAGCCATGAGCTCTTGGACAAGTCACCTTTAATTGTGAAATGGAATTGATACTTCACCCTCACAAGATTGTTGAAAGGATCCCATAATAAGGTGCTTTGAAAATATAAATCTTTATTCAGGTGGAAAGTACTCTTTTTTTTTTTTAAAGTCAGTATGTATGGGGAGGTCTTAAGTGTGTGGCAAGATAATGTGGTTTTGTTTGTTTTTTGAGACAGAGTCTTGCTCTGTAGCCCAGGCTGGAGTGCAGTGGCATGAGCTCGGCTCACTGCAACCTCTGCCTCCCGGGTTCAAGCCATTTTCCTGCCTCAGCCTCCTGAGTAGCTGGGATTACAGGCACGCCCCACCATGACCCCCTAATTTTTGTATCTTTAGTGGAGACGGGGTTTCACCATGTTGGCCAGGCTGGTCTTGAGCTCCTGACCTCTTGATCCGCCCGCCTCGGCCTCCCAAAGTGTTGGGATTACAGGCTTATGCCCCACCCAGCCAAGATAATGTTTTTGTTAGATGGTGAGATTGTGAGCAGTTGGCAGAAATAAGGGAAGGAGCTTGTCTTTGCATTGCATGGTTGTTAATTTGCTTTTCAGCTTCTTGGTAAAACTGAACCAGATTATATTTTACCCTGTAACTTCTAAGATATAATATCATCAGAATTATTGGAGAGTCTATTGGTTATGAGATATGCCTAGTCAATATTGTGCATTATTACTTAACAGGTGTTAAGTGCCCACATTGTCTTGGGCATGGTACACCCCCAAATGAGTTACAGGATCTAGCTGTGTCTGATAAGGACCACAGTGATAAATCCATTTGCAATTCTTAGTGGGGATAAAAGGGTCCCTCTTCTCACCTCCCTGGCTGATGCTTCTTATATCAAGGACCTTAGGGCTTAGTCCAGGCAACCTCAAGTGTAATAAGAGGTAATGAGCATTTAGATCAGATGTCAGGCTGGGCGCGGTGGCTCACGCCTATAATCCCAGCACTTTGGGAGGCCGAGGCAAGTGGATCACGAGGTTAGGAGTTCAAGAGTACCCTGGCCAAGATGGTGAAACCCCGTCTCTACTAAAAATACAAAAATTAGCCGGGCGTGGTGGTGGGCGCCTGTAATTCCAGCTACTCGGGAGGCTGAGGCAGAGAATTGCTTGAACCCAAGAGGTGGAGGTTGCAGTGAGCTGATATCGCACCACTGCACTCCAGCCTGGGCAACAGAGCAAGACTCCGTCTCAAAAAAAATAAAAATAAAAAGATCAGATGTCAAGCCAAGTAAGGGACTGGTTGTTGGTAGTACAAGAAGTCATGCTGATATATAAGAGCTGTGGTTCATTCAAGCAAGCAGTGCTGTTTATCAGTAGTCTTAGGAGGTAAGCACAGGTGTTAACTACCCATGCAGAAGTAGAATGGATGAGCTGTTGGATCTTTCTGGCATTTTCTGCACCTCTGCTGCTTTTAGGCATGCCTTCTTTTGCATGTGAACTCTTGCCCCCTGCCCCCCACCCCCCTCAGGCTGTGATACTAGCGTTAGAGTGGAACGTCTTTGGTTTAGGTACGAGGGACTTTGGCCTTTCCTATATTTTTTTGAGGCTTGATAGATCCACCATCTGCTGTGGTCTTCCCATCTCACTCATTCTGTTATTCACTCTGACTTCAGCTTGGCAGAGTGAATAAAAATAATTCAATTCCCTTCCCCCATGGCAACATTGTCAGAGTGGTTATCTATCTGAAGATAGAAAACAACAAGAACACAAATGGAACAAATAACAAAATGGGTGGGAAAGTAATTTTTTTTTAATGAGATATTTTGCCCAAGACATGATTAGATTTGAACCTTGCTCATTGTTTTTCTGGCTCGAGACCTGCGGGCCTGGCAAAGTGTGCATGTAATGCAGTTGGGTTGGAGAATTTGGGTGAACTGGGGCAAGAGAATGAGACAAGTACGTCCTCTATCCTGGGAGATGGTTCAAGCTATTCCATGCAGTGGAGGTCTAGATAGTAAGTGTAACTACTTGAAATATGGAGATCTGTCACCCAGTTGTCCAGGACAAGCCACTGTTTCCCCAGGAGCTAAAGTTGCCTGCATCTCTGTCTTCAGGTGAAGAATATCGAGGAGCACCGGCAGCGTAGTTTGGACTCTGTGCAGGAGCTGATGGAGAGTGGGCAGGCAGTGGGCGGCATGGTTACCACAACCACAGGTCAGCCCTCCCCCTCCTCTGCATCAAATAATTAGGAACAGATGTGCATCCCAAAGGGACCTCATTTCCCTTCCTATTCTTAACGTCAATGTATGCAGTAGTAGGACCATTTTGTGCTAGGCTAGGTTGAAAGCGGTGTTTCTGGAGTTTCCGAGACATAGCTGGGAGGCTCTCACATTACCTTTATTGAGAATGTCTTTTTCTTATCTCTTTCCCACCTCTTCCCAGATTGGAACCAGCCAGCTGAGGCACAACAAGCCCAGCAAGTCCAGCGGATCATTTCGCGTTGCAGCTGCCGAATGTACTATATTAGTTACAGCCATGACATTGATCCTGAACTAGCAACTCAGATTAAGCCACCTGAAGTTCTTGAGAACCAGGAAAAGGAAGATCTCCTAAAGAAGCAGGAAGGTATTCAGGGCTTGAAAGGCTTTTAGGAGAGGACTAGGGAAATTAGTAAAGTAGTTATTTCCTTGGTGATTCTGAGACAGTAGAGTTATTAAAAGTCCACTGTGCACTGGCATTAATGTTTCACTTTGCTCTGTTTTTTGTAAGTTCTGCTATGAGAAAATAACCTCTATTCTTAGAGGGAGCTGGGATGAATGGGCATTCTTTATGATTCTGAAATAAACATGTTTCTACCCATGAGCACCTCTCACCCTTTCTGTGGGGTTGACTAGTAGGGTGGTTCCAAATGTGGGTAAAGAGATGGAGTAGATATTTAGGTAGAAACTTGAGCCTTTTATTTAGCTGCTAACAATTATCTAGGGGCTGTGGATACCTTCACCCTTATCCACCATGAGCTGGAAATTTCCACCAACCCAGCTCAGTATGCCATGATCCTGGACATTGTCAACAACTTGCTGCTCCACGTAGAACCTAAGCGGAAGGTGAGCATGGGCCCTTGTAGAATGCTGGTTAGCCTCACAGGAACACCCAGACTTTGTGCTTTATTTGGGCTTCTGTAAGAAAAGCCATGCTTCACACTGAAAAAGGGCCTTGTGGTTGATACATTCTCTTAGTCAGCAGTGACCATTGAAATTCCACTTATTTAGGAAAGGCCTGAATGTCTCTCAGACTGTAGGGCTTGTTTGCCTGATTGTTTTCTCCTAGTTATTTCTCTACTCAGTCACCTGGACACCTAAAAACATTTATTATTCCCTGCTTCCACCTCCATCCCCATCCTGTTGGGCCTGACTTATTGTGAAATCTACATTGCCAAATTTTCTGCATTGACCTACTACTGTTGCTATTAACAGTGACAGATAAAAGTTAGCTTTCTAGAAGAGACCCCCCCATTTCTTTCTCCTTTCTTTATTTCACTTTACTACAAGACTTTTACTACAAGACTTGTCTACTTAAAAATTGTATTCATTTCCCTTTCCATTCCTTTAGGAGCATAGTGAGAAGAAGCAACGGGTCAGGTTCCAGCTTGAGATCTCTAGCAATCCAGAGGAGCAACGCAGCAGCATACTGCATTTGCAGGAGGCTGTGCGGCAGCATGTGGCCCAAATACGACAGCTTGAGAAGCAGATGTATTCTATCATGAAGGTAGTCACTGCAGATAGATAGTTCGAGGACCAGGAAGTCTCCTAGAACAAGGGTTATCTCTCAGTTTCTATCCTGGTTCCCTAGTCTTTGCAGGATGACAGTAAGAATGAGAATCTGCTTGACCTGAACCAGAAGCTTCAGTTGCAGTTAAACCAGGAGAAGGCCAACCTGCAGCTGGAAAGTGAAGAACTGAATATCCTCATCAGGTGCCCCAGCATTCTTTCCTTGCCCTTTTCCAGTGCCCCAGCTATAGGCAGTTCTCTTTCTTGAGGTCTAGTGTGCATTATCAAAGGCTGATGTAGGAGTAGGTTCAGGCAGCTCTTCCTGAATAAGAAAATGGGTAGTTGGGAAGGATCACTTTTCTTTTTTTTTTTAGAGACAAGGTGGTCTCACTACGTTGACCAGGCTGGTCTGGAACTCCTGGGCTCAAGCAGTCCTTCTGTCTTGGCCTCCCAAAGTGCTGGGATTACAGGCATGAGCTGGGATTACCACACCCAGCTGAAAGATCACTGTGGTCGCCTTGATACTATGCGTCTGAACTGAAAAGATCTTTTTTTTTTTTTAATGAACCTGACATAGATATATGAAAATATCTTGAAGTTGATCAGCATACAATTGCAGATAAAATCGTAGGAGTTATTAGTGGGAAGACACTACTTTATCAAGAAGCTATAGAGCTGAAAGTTGGGATTTGTGCTTCTATGACCTAGAATGTCAGCAGCAATAAATTCAGTAAAAAAAATTTAGGGACTGGCTAACCCAGAATAGGTTAATTTCTGAGTTTACCTCCTGCATCATTCTAGAGCATTCTATCCCACCCCCTACCCATGTGCTATTTCCCTTACTGGCTTTGGCTCCCCTGTCCACTTATAGGTGTTTTAAGGATTTCCAACTGCAGCGGGCTAACAAGATGGAGCTGCGAAAGCAGCAAGAAGATGTGAGTGTGGTCCGTCGCACTGAGTTTTACTTTGCTCAGGCACGGTGGCGCCTGACAGAGGAAGATGGACAGCTGGGAATTGCTGAATTAGAACTGCAGAGGTTCCTCTACAGCAAGGTATCTGGGGTATATGGTCACACAAAGGCAGCTGTATTGAGAAACATTGACCTAGCTTAGGAGTCTAACTCATAAAAGAGAAATAAAAAGGGGCTAATTATTATATGATTATTAATGATAGTATGATTGGAAACATGAGCAGAGCTTCCTTTGACACATCTGTTTATAATGAATGATACACATACAGCTCTGATGCCATAGGGGAAAGTAACAATGAACAAATAAATAAAATATTTTTCAAAAAAATGATACAGGCCATGTGTGGTGGTTCATGCCTGTAATCCTATAACTCTGGGAGGCTAAGGTGGGAGGATTGCTTGAAGTCAAGAGTTCAACAAAAATTTTAAAAATTAGCTGGGCATTGTGGTGCATACCTGTGGTCCCAGCTACTTGGTAGGCTGAGGCAGGAGGATTGCTTGAGCCCTGGAGTTCGAGTCTGCAGTGAGCTGTGATCACACCACTGCACTCCAGCCTGGGCAACAGAGTGAGACCCTGTCTCTGAAAAAGAAAATAAATAATTAAAAACATATATGATAGGCCGGGCATGGTGGCTCACACTTATAATCCCAGCACTCTGGAAGGCCGAGGCAGGTGCATCACCTGAGGTCAGGAGTTGAAGACCAGCCAACACGGTGAAACCCCATCTCTACTAATAATACAAAAATTAGCCAGGCGTGGTGGTGCACCCCTGTGGTCTCAGCTACTCGGGAGGCTGAAGCAGGAGAATCGTTTGAACCTGGGAGGTGGATGTTGCAGTGAGCCAAGATCGTGCCACTGCACTTCAGCCTGGTGACAGAGTGAGACTCTATCTAAAAATAAAACGAAAGTCAGTTGGGTGTGGTGGTGTGCATCTGTAATCCCAGCTACTCAGGAGGCTAAAGCAGGAGAATCGCTTGAACCCAGGAGATGGATGTTGCAGTGAGCCAAGATTGTGCCACTGCACTTCAGCCTGGGCAACAGAGTGAGACCCTATCTCAAAAAAAATAAAATAGAATAAGATACAGATACAGATGAGTTTGATCAAATACTTCTCTTGTTGAGTAAGAAGATGATCCCTAGAAGTATGGTCCAGAGGCAAATAATCTTTCATGTCCAGCTTGGAATAGAATATTCTAATACTGACATTCAGCTTTTCTGCCATTGATGTAAAGAAGGCAGTATTATTTATTACTTTCTCCTACAAGGGGCATTTGGAAATGAATTAGAACATTTTTTAATGTCACAATGGCTAGATAGTACTATCAGCATTTAGTGTCCTGGACAATAGTGCCCATGAGACACACTGGATTAAAGAGTTTTGACTGTATGAGTTTGAAGGAGATATCAAAGTTGGGATTAGGCATATGTAGAGCCTGAAAACAAACTGGATACATAGCAATTGTCTAGTAGACTTCTGAGAAAGGTTTATTATAATAGATGGGGCAAAACTGTCTTTATAGGTGAATAAATCTGATGACACAGCAGAACATCTTCTGGAGTTGGGCTGGTTTACTATGAACAACCTCCTCCCCAATGCTGTCTATAAGGCAAGTCTTTTTTCCCCATTCCTAGTCCATTTGCATATTTTTAGCACAGGGCATTTATAACGGCCGTTCAATATAAATCCACTATGGAAAACAATGTGGTGATCTGAGAGGGTGAAAGCTTGCCCAGCTTAGCAGTACCATTGCTTCTCCTCTCATTCTGCAGAGGATTTGGGGGTTGCTTTATGGCAGGAAGGACATTGGGTTGGGCTGTTGTTTACTCTCTATCCTACAGGTAGTACTGCGGCCCCAGAGCTCCTGCCAGTCTGGGCGACAGCTAGCTCTCCGCCTCTTCAGCAAAGTTCGGCCCCCTGTTGGGGGTATCTCTGTTAAGGAGCATTTTGAGGTTAGTAAGCAGTCCCTTGGGGACCTGGGAACAAAGGACATTCAAAAGCCAGCTGTGTGTTACACGATATTAGGAGTAGGTAAACTGATCATGGTGTCTGAGCTTAATTACTTCTTGAATCTTTCTCCTTTTTAGGTAAATGTGGTGCCTCTCACCATCCAGCTGACACACCAGTTCTTCCATAGAATGATGGGCTTTTTCTTTCCTGGCCGAAGTGTGGAAGATGATGAAGTTGGTGATGAAGAGGATAAGTCCAAACTGGTGACTACTGGTGAGAACTTTTATGGTGGAGCCCCAAAAGAATAGGGTAGCAGCCCCAAGGACAGCTGAGACTTCAGAATGAGGATGGATGACAGCTGGTGCACTTGCTTTTTCATAGGAATACCAGTGGTGAAGCCTCGGCAGCTGATTGCAACAGATGATGCAGTACCACTGGGCCCTGGGAAGGGTGTGGCACAGGGTTTGACTCGGAGTTCTGGGGTCAGAAGGTCATTTCGCAAATCTCCAGAGGTACCAAACATGCCCCTGATGATAGAAAAATGGGAGAGTCCTGAGGTCCTGTTTGGTGTGATTTGGGATTTCTTCGGTTTCCTCTGAGTCCATTCTAGGGATAAAAGAAGAGGGAGATGTTTGGGGTCCTGAGTTTCTTCTGATGGATTCAGGGCTCATACTCCTTGCCTGCCTTTCTTAGCACCCTGTGGATGACATTGACAAGATGAAAGAGCGAGCTGCCATGAACAACTCCTTCATCTACATAAAGATTCCACAGGTTCCACTGTGTGTCAGCTACAAGGTCTGCACCTTTCAAGTACTTTGTAGAACAGGGTGGGCAGGGAACCAGATAAGATCAGAGATTCTAGACAGGGAGACAGCTAGGTTGTTTGTGACACTGAGCTGTGGGTGATATATCTGCTGTTCCCTCTGCTACCCTCAAGAGTCAGCACCATTACGAGACTGAGATTAAGGGGAAACCAGTATATATAGGTTACTATTGTACGCCTTGTGCTCAAGTGACTGGCTTGGACTCAAAATGGCAGCTGATGTATTTCCCACCCCTCTTTTTTTCTTTCCCCTCCCCCTCCTCTTACAGGGTGAGAAGAACAGTGTGGACTGGGGTGACCTTAACCTGGTGCTGCCCTGTCTGGAGTACCACAACAACACATGGACATGGCTAGACTTTGCCATGGCTGTCAAAAGGGACAGCCGCAAAGCCCTGGTTGCCCAGGTATCCCGCCAGGGCTCATGGCTGTTTGGTTAACGGGGCTGGCAGGCAGATCCTCTTTTGGGGAGCCTTTCGTTTTAGAATCCATGAATAAATATCCTTGGGAAAGGGCAGGTGCATGTGGTGAGTGACTTCTATGCCTGCCCTCTCCATGACCTCACTCAGATTATTAAATTCAATGTTTATTGAGTGTTTCATATATCACCATTGATTTTAGGGAACTGAGAGCTAACACAACCTAAAGTTTAGAAGGAGTTATCATTAGACTGTAAGCTTCTTGAAAGCAGAGACCATTGTATGTGAATTGCCCCATTGTGCCTTGGATGTGTTTAATAAATCTTTATTGTCTTGGTTCATTTTGATTTATTCTGCCTGCCCACTAATATTTACCTTTTCCTTTACTCCTCTCCAATCTGCCAGGTGATCAAAGAGAAGCTAAGACTGAAGCCTGCAACAGGCTCTGAGGTCCGGGGAAAGCTAGAAACTAAATCGGATCTGAACATGCAACAGCAGGAAGAGGAGGAGAAAGCCCGGCTCCTCATTGGTTTAAGTGTGGGCGACAAGAACCCTGGCAAGAAGTCCATCTTTGGCAGGCGCAAATGATTTGGCGATTCGAGTGGCTACAGTACAGGATCTGACTCTGGCTCAGGCTCCAGGGACTTGTGGGTGGGAGGGGCTTCCCTTTATCCACCAGGATTTGTGGGTGTCAGAGCCCCTAGGCATTGCTGTTCACCACCTGCCCTGTTCACTGCAGGGCATGGTGGACAGTAATGCTGAGTTCCATCTCACGCTGATCAGGTTCAGGGCCAGAGAGACAACAAGAGAGCAAGACCCAGGGAACGGGCCCAGGGCAGGACCCTATTCCTTGGGGTCAAGTGAAAGGGTAGGGGGATAGTCCTGATCAAGTGTGATAAATTTTTATAAACATATATAAATATATATATATTATATATATTTCTAAGTGTAACTGTCCTCCCTCTGTGCCAGGAAACGGGAGGGGGCTGATCCTCTGATCCTCACTCCACTGCCATGTATGAAAGAGGTATTGGTGTTCTGAGCGGCGATCAACCCCTCCCCAGTCTCTGTGCTAAGTTCACTTGGGAGGATGGCAGTAGGAGCCAGGGCTGGCCATGGGTCCCCTACCCTTCCCCCTAGGATATGCCCTGGAAAATGGCAAAATGATTTAAAGAGAAAAAAAAAGATATTTTAAATTTGATGCTCATTTTTTGTGTGTGTGTTGAGTGCCTGCATTCAATCTGTATCCCTTCCTCATCAACCCAAGACATCCTGCAGCTGCCACTCTGAGGGTGGCCCCTTCTTCTCTGCCCTGAAGCTGTATTACAGAAATTTCTAGTCCTAGTGTGACTCTGGCCCCATGCTGATGGGTTTCTGCACACTGGAAGAGGCGGGGCTCGTGCCATGCAGCATCAGGGAGAGGAATTGCTTATGTAACTGGGACAGCAGATTTAGCAGAGAGAGGAGGCAGAGGCTGGGGATGGGAGCAGTAAGCTGTCGGCAGGGGCAAAACACCCGGGTGGCTGTTTCTCACAAGGTAGGCTGTGGGGCTCTGACAGCCTACTGAGGGGAGGAGAGGGAGACATGGGCTTGAGGCCTGGGGGGCTTGAGGCCTGGGAAGTTCCTGGTTAGGAGCATGGCAGTGATTACCCAATGTGGGGGTGGGGCAGGGAGGCTGTACTATGAAAGCATCACAGCCCAATACTGAGGTGCAGGCTGTATTATTAATGTATCATGGTGAAAATGTCCAACAATTATTTTCCTAGAGGATTTGAATTGTGTCCAGGAAATCCAGGGCTTAGCACAAAGCAAGGGTAATGGGAATTTTGCCTCATGCTCAAAAATGTACCTCTAAGGGTTGAGACTTAAGGGGAGGGAGTGCCTAGTACGATGGGTGGAACCTGCTATGCCTCAGGAGCAGAAAGTTTAGAGTGGCTCCCTTGGTTCTCAGCAGGGTGGCAACATCCGGGGCCCCTGGGCCCGAGGCTGGAAGAGCCTCTGGTCAGATGTGGGAACCATCAGGTCAGATCTGGAAGAACTCTGGGAACTACGGGGGCATCACTATCTGCACCGGGAGTCCCTAAAGCCAGCCCCACTACTGAAGTCTCTGCCAGAGTGGCCAGTGCCTCAGTTCATCAACCTCTTTCTACCAGAGTTTCCCATTAGGCCCATTAGGGGGCAGCAGCAGCTGAAGGTAAGTCAGTGGAATCCCTGAGTCGGGTCTCAGTCTTTGGGAGAAGTTGGAAATGACCAGTCTCAACTGGCCTGTTTTCCATTTCTCTGTACAGATTTTAGGCCTTGTGGCTAAAGGCTCCTTTGGAACTGTCCTCAAGGTGCTAGATTGCACCCAGAAAGCTATATTTGCAGTGAAGGTAGGGGCTTAGGTACCACATTATTCTCTAGTCTCTGTTTCCAGTCTTGATTCCAGAGAGGTTGGGAGGAGTAAACAATTCAATAGCACTATCCTCTATGAGTCATCACTACTCTCCTTTTATAGGTGGTGCCCAAGGTAAAGGTCCTACAGAGGGACACTGTGAGGCAGTGCAAAGAGGAGGTTAGCATCCAGGTATGCACAGAGTCCTGGAAAGGATTGTGGGAAGAGCTAGGCCACAGGTAGGGAAAGTACCTTTCTTGACCACCACCTTTTCCTGGTTCTGCCTCCTCCATCTGCTTCAGCCTAGTTTGACACTAAAGTAGGTCCTGGGAAAAGTATCTATCAGCTCTCAACACAGTTTTCTCATGTCCTACCAGGGAAATCTCTTAAGCATGTCCCAGTGTATTCCTTAGTATTTGCTGGTGCTAGGATTACCAGATAGTTCCAATTATTGAGTTCCTCTGAACTGAGAGATGAGGCAGCAGTTCCCCCTCTGCGCATCTGAGTAAAACCTGAGTTCTCGGCTGCCTTTATTCTCAATGACCATGTTCCTCCCTAACTTCCTGTTTGCTTTGTCCCTAGCGACAGATCAACCATCCCTTTGTACACAGCTTGGGGGACAGCTGGCAGGGAAAACGGCACCTTTTCATTAGTGAGTGACTGGACTCTCTCCTCATCCCCCAGGGTCCTTGTGCTATATCCCCACCTGAGATTATCTCTCTGGCTTGTTCTGCCTTTGCTCTGTCCCCCTTCTCATGGCACCTCTCTGTCCCAAAGGGAGGGGGAACAGCAAGTGGTATCATTTTGGGCAGGAGGCCTACAATGCCTTGAGCCCAGGCATTGCAGCTCCCAAACATTGCCTAGACTTCTGGCAATGTATGTAGCTTCACACTGGCTTTGCAGTGTGTAGCTACTGCAGCACAGATCTGTACTCCCTTTGGTCGGCTGTTGGCTGCTTTCCTGAGGCTTCCATCCGTCTCTTTGCTGCCGAGTTGGTCCTGGTACTGTGTAAGTGAAACAGTGGTAAAGGAAATGGGGAGGGAAGATTTAAGTTGGGAAGGAGAGTAAAGAATTAATATAAATAATGGAGGTCAAAGAATAGGAGAGGGATGGGATGAGGGCTACTAGGGAAACTGGAAAGGACAGAAAAGCTGCAGCACGCCCCATACTTGTTATCCACAGGTTATCTCCATGACTTGGGCATCATGCATCGAGATGTGAAGGTAGAGTTAAGTGCTTTTTTCCCTTTGTCTGAGAAAGAGTCTCAATAAGAAGTCCCAACAAGTCCAAGAAGTTAGGGAGCAGAGAACTGTAGACATTGGGGCCCCCATGGGTGCCAAGGATTTGGGCAAGGGCTCTCTGAGTATAGATTTGAGTGCTGAGTAGGGCATAACCTTCAGCTGGGGTGTATACATGATGAAAGAGAGTTGAAAGGAAGAGGAAGAATTACTTCTCACCTGTGATCTTTCAGATGGAGAATATTCTTCTAGATGAACGAGGTAAGTATTTTTCCTTCCCTAGCCCCAGGATGAGAGGTACTTTGGGAATAAATCATGGCTGACGAGGGGTGGAACAGTGGTGCGGTTGCCTTACCTTCTTTATAGGCCATCTGAAACTGACAGACTTTGGTCTGTCCCGCCACCTGCCCCAGGGAGCTCGAGCCTACACTATCTGTGGCACTCTTCAGTACATGGGTGAGAGAGGTTAAAGCTGATGGGTAAGCATTGGGCAGGAGGATAGCTAAAGGATGTCAGTGATGAGTGTCTTTGAAATCTGTAGCCCCAGAGGTCCTAAGTGGAGGACCTTACAACCATGCCGCTGATTGGTGGTCCCTGGGTGTCTTGCTTTTCTCTCTGGCAACGGGAAAGGTGAGAGAATACTAGTAGTTTTGGGCAGAGAAGAGCTTTGCCTGTGGGGGGAAGAAGGAAGACCTTAGGAAATCTTGTCTTATTCCTACTAAGGAAGGAACCCCTACCCCCATCCCCACTCCCTACCTCTTAACTCAGTTTCCAGTGGCTGCAGAGAGAGATCATGTGGCCATGTTGGCAAGTGTGACCCACAGTGACTCTGAGATCCCAGCTTCTCTTAACCAGGGCCTCTCACTCCTGCTCCATGAGGTAAGGATGAGCACTGCTTTCCTTCTTGGCTACCAAACCATTCATGCTCTCCTGCCTTCATTAAAGTGATGTTTCCTCATTCCTCTCATTAATTTTTTTTGGGGGGGCTCCAACTTTTACTTAACTACCTAACTACTTGCCATCTAAGCTGTACTGAGTCTCATTCCTAAGTTCCTGGTCCCCCAAATCTCCTCCCCATCTAGAACAGAGAGGTCCCTTCTGAGAGAGTGGAGCACTGTACACTCATCTGAAAACTCACAAGTACAGCTCCTTATTCCCACCTTTGCCCCAAATTAGCCTCTATTTCTCCCTCTTTTACAAATCATCTACTCTTCAGGGTTCTTATTCCTACCCTCCACAGCTCCACGAACTTCTTTCTTCTTTTCCATCCTTTCCGTTCAGGCCTTTCCTGTCCTAGTCATCATCCTTCATGCTCTATTTTCCTTCAGCTCTTATGCCAGAACCCCCTCCATCGTCTACGTTATCTGCATCACTTCCAGGTCCACCCTTTCTTTCGGGGTGTGGCCTTTGACCCAGAGCTCCTACAGAAGCAGCCAGTGAACTTTGTCACGGAGACACAAGCTACGCAGCCCAGTTCAGCAGAGACCATGCCCTTCGACGACTTTGACTGTGATCTGGAGTCCTTCCTGCTCTACCCTATCCCTGCTTGAGCCTCTCTACTGTAAATTGGGGCCTGGTTGGGAGCCTGAAGATCTCCATCACTGCCCACTCAGTATGACCACCTTGATAATCCAGTTTATTTTTATTTTGTAGCCTCACCGTTCTGTTCTCCTAGGCTTTAGACCAGAGTTCCAACCTTGGACATTCTGCTACTGGCAGCCACAGCTGGCCCTATTCCTTCCCTATCATACAACCTACCTCTCAATTCAACATCTCAGATCAGGGTGGTGACCTTTTCCTTTTCTTTACTTCTCCAGTGCTCTTACCCTCAGGCTCTCAGCCAGGGCTGCTTCCACTTGTTTCCTTTCTTGAGCAATAATAATACTTCATGGGTTCCCAGGGTGCTATTGATGTGTTTAATAGGCTTGTCAGAAGCAATATGAATTTTTATTTTTATTTTTATTTTTTTTTTTTGAGACAGAGTCTCACTCTGTTGCCCAGGCTGGAGTGCAGTGGCACAATCTCAGCTCACTGCAACCTCCGCCTCCCGGGTTCAAGTGATTTTCATGCCTCAGTCTCCTGAGTAGCTGGGATTACAGGTGCACACCATTATGCCCAGCTAATTTTTGTATTTTTTAGTAGAGACAGGGCTTCACCATGTTGGCCAGCCTGGTCTCAAACTCCTGACCTCAAGTGATCGGCCTGCCTCGGCCTCCCAAAGTGCTGGAATTATAGGTGTGAACCACTGCACCAGGCCCCCCCACTTTTTTTTTTTTTTTGAGATAGGGTCTCACTCTTGTCACCAAGGTTGGAGTGCAGTGGCACGATCTCAGCTCACTGCAACCTTCACAGGCATGAGCCTCCACACCCAGCCTGTGAATTTTTCAAAAGTCTTAAAAGCTGGCATTTCAACCCCTACATAATACAGCTAAAAAATATAGTCTGGGAGCTTGAGGCCAGTCTGCAATAAATCTAATTTTTAAAAATTGAAAAGTGAATAAAATAATCTAGTGAGGAAGAAAATAGAAACTGAAACATGGGTAGGTTAAATGTCCTCTCTAGGTCTCTAATTGGAACAGTTATCCAAAATAAAACTTCTTTGAAAAGCATAGGATTGGGCCGGGCGCGGTGGCTCACGCCTGTAATCCCAGCACTTTGGGAGGCCAAGGCGGGCGGATCACAAGGTCAGGAGATCGAGACCACGGTGAAACCCCGTCTCTACTAAAAATACAAAAAATTAGCTGGGCGCGGTTGTGGGCGCCTGTTGTCCCAGCTACTCGGGAGGCTGAGGCAGGAGAATGGCGTGAACCCGGGAGGCGGAGCTTGCAGTGAGCCGAGATCGCGCCACTGCACTCCAGCCTGGGTGACAGAGCGAGACTCCGTCTCAAAAAAAAAAAAAAAAAAAAAAAAAAAAAAAAGAAAAGCATAGGATTATTAAACGGATAATTTATCCTAGTCAGCCCATGATTCAGTTTCTGATGGGCAAACCAAGAGATTAAGAGGCATGCATCAACCTTAAGATATAAAGTTATTTGGGAGGCCAAGGTGGGCAGATCAGTTGAGGTCAAGAGTTTGAGACCAGTGTGGCCAACATGGTGAAACCTTGTCTCTACTAAAAAATACAAAAATTAGCTGGGCGTGGTGCTGCACATCTGTAGTCCCAGCTACTTGGAAGGCTGAGGCAGGAGAATTGCTTGAACCCTGGAGACCAAGGTTGCAGTGAGCTGAGATTGTGCCATTGCACTCCTGGGCGACAGAGGTAGACTGTCTCAAAAGAAAAAGAAAAGATTTAAGGTTAGAGACATATCTCAATAACCTTTTCCTTTAGTAAGGAAAATCATCTGGACCTTAATATACAGTTTGGGCCTTTATGACTTCTTTTCATTTTTCTTTATTCACAATTTTCATTTTTGTCCTGAGACTTGAGGGTAAGTAAGTTTTAATCTAGACCATATTATTCAGTTATATCTAATCTCTCTAGACAAAAGACAGTCTGGAGAGTACTCTGTAGTTCTGTTCTGTCTCTAGATTAAACCAGATTTCCCTATGCATAGCTGGCATTTTATTGGCCTCTGCAGAATTGCTTTTTCTGGATTGGACTTTGGTAATCCATATGAAAATCTCTATGAAATTTAATTGCTGGCCAGGTGTGGTGGCTCACACCTGTAATCCCAGCACTTTGGGAGGCCGAGGTAGGCGGATCACCTGAGGTCAGGAGTTCGAGACCAGCCTGGGCAACATGGTGAAACCCTCTCTACCAAAAAAATACAAAAATTAGCCGGTCATGGTGGCGCACGTGGTAGTCCCAGCTACTCAGGAGGCTGAGGGGGAAGAATTGCTTGAACCCAGGAGGTGGAGGTTGCAATGAGTAAAGATCGTGCCACTGCATCCAGCCTGAGCAACAGAGTGAGATCCTGTCTCAGGAAAAAAAATAAATTTAATTGCTGTGGATACTGTAAAGGGTGTTTATCATAACAGTTCATAATGTTCTATTTAAGAATGCATGGGAGAAATTTTCTCTGGACCCAGTTTTCCTAATTGCTGTTTGGTTTTTACCTTAAGGACACTAAATATTCAACTGATTGTATTTTTCTGTTTATACTGATAGTAGACCATTTAGAGCCCAATTTGTGGCCTACCTTCAGCAAGTGTTTATGTATTTTGTATGCTAGTCATGTTCTTGGTTCTGTCCTCCTTTTCTACTTTTCTTTTCCTTATTCTCATTTTTCTAAGTTTTAATCCTTTTATATTACTATAATATCTACATCTTTGTAAGCCTTCTTGTAATAAGGTTGGGATATAAATAAATAAATAAGACAATGTATCCTTTATCCTTTTATCTCATTTGTTTCTCTTTAGACACTTTTATTACTTTTTTAAAGTTGTGATGACCAGAACTACACACTGGATAAAAACTGAATACTAAAAATAGGAATTAATGGTTTCCAAAATAGTTGTTAAGAGCATTCGATTGGAATTTGGGAAATCTGATGCCTGGATCCACCAATAACTATCCCATCGTCTTTTTTTTTTTTTTTTTTGGTGGGGATGGAGTCTTGCTCTGTTGCCCAGGTTGGAGTGCAGTGGCGCGATCTCGGCTCACTGTAGCCTCTGCCTCCTGGGTTCCAACAATTCTCCTGCCCCAGCCTCCTGGTAGCTGGGATTACAGGTGGATGCCATCACACCCGGCTAATTTTTGTGTTCTGAGACGGGGTTTCGCCATGTTGGCGAGGCTGGTGTGGAACTCCTGACCTCAGATGATCCACCCGCCTTGGCCTCCCAAAGTGCTGGGATTACAGGCGTGAGCCACGACGCCCAGGCTCTCATCGTCTTTAATAAGTCATTTTAACCTCTCTGGATCTTAGTTTCCTGGTATGTAAAATAACCACTGGTTCTTAATTGTGGGGTATGGGTTCAGATTTCTGTGATGCTGAAATTTATTTATTTATATAAATAAGATGATATAAATAAATGATATGAATAAATTATTCATATCATTTCTTTTCTTTTCTTTCCCCTTCCCCTTTCCTTTTCCTTTTCTTTAAGAGATGGAATTTCGCCATGTAGCCCAGGCTGGTCTTGAACTCCTGGGCTCTAGTGATCCGCCTGCCTTGGCCTCTCAAAGTGCTAGGATTATAGGCATGAGCCATTGTGCCTGGCCTGTGATGCTTTTTTTTTTTTTTTTTTTTTTTGAGATTGAGTTTTGCTCTTGTCACCCAGACTGGAGTGCAATGCTGCAATCTCAGCACACTGTAACCTCCACCTCCCGGGCTCAAGTGATTCTTCTGCCTCAGCCTCCCAAGTAGCTGGGATTATAGGCGCCCGCCACCACGCCCAGCTAATTTTTGTATTTTTAGTAGAGATGGGGTGTCACCATGTTGACTAGGCTGGTCTCAAACTCCTGACCTCAGGTGATCCACCCGTCTTGGCCTCCCAAAGTGCTGGGATTACAGGCCTGAGCCACTGCTCGCAGCCCTGTGATGCTTTTTCAAAGGACAGATGCAGAGGATTTTATAATACTGTGTTAATTAATATTCAGGTCACCCAACATATGGCTTTTGTGGTCACAGCAGCACAATTGGTTAAGGTCCTTAAGAAATGGTTAACATAATGTCACTAGGGTTTAAGGTCCTTAAGAAATGGTTAACATAATGTCACTAGGGTTTAAGGTCCTTAAGAAATGGTTAACATAATGTCACTAGGGTTTAAGGTCCTTAAGAAATGGTTAACATAATGTCACTAGGGTCTCTTTCCTAGGTCATATTAGTTTAGAGACCATAATCACATGAATGTAGTTTGAATTATTTCTTACCAAATGGGAACATTTTCAACATACTCTCTTCAGTAGTCTATTACAGCAGTGATTCTCAGGATGCAGTGGAGGGGGTGACAGAAAAATCAAGGTTTTGGCTGGGCATTGTGGCTCACACCTGTAATCCCAGCACTTTGGGAGGTCGAGGTGGGAGGATCACTTCAGGACTTCCAGGACAGCTTGGGCAACACAGTGAGACCTCGTCTGTATAAAAATATAAAAAAAATAACCAGGTGTCATGATGGTCCTGTAGTACCCAGCTACTCAGGAGGCTGAGATGGGAGGATTGCTCGAGCTCAGAAGCTCCAGGTTATGATCATAACCTGAAGCTATGATTTGGCCACTGCACTGCAGTCTGGGTGACAGAGTGAGAAAGAAAAAGAAAAGAAAGAAAAGAAGAGGGCCAGGCGCAGTGGCTCACCCCTGTAATCCCAGCACTTTGGGAGGCCAAGGCAGGTGGATCATGAGGTCAAGAGATTGAGACCACCCTGGCCAATATGGTAAAACCCCGTCCCTACTAAAAATACAAAAAATTAGCCAGGCGTGGTGGTGGGCACCTGTAGTCCCAGCTACGTGGGAGGCTGAGGCAGGAGAATCACTTGAACCTGGGAGGCAGAGATTGCAGTGAGCCGAGATTGCGCCAGCGCACTCCAGCCTGGCAACAGAGGGAGACTCTGTCTCAAAAAAAAAACAAGAAAAAAGGCCAGGCACAGTGGCCCAGACCTATAATCCTAGCACTTTGGGAAGCCAAGGTGAGTGGATCACGAGGTCAAGAGATCGAGACCATCCTGACCAACATGGAGAAACCCCGTCACTACTAAAAATACAAAATTAGCTGGGCGTGATGGCTCATGCCTGTAATCCCAGCTATTCGGGAGGCTGAGGCAGGAGAACTGCTTGAACCTGGGAGGTGAAGGTTGCAGTGAGCCAAGATTGCGCCATTGTACTCCAGCCTGGCCAACAAGAGTGAAACTCCTTAAAAAAGAACGAAAAGGTTCAGAAAGTATAATTTTATAATTTGAAAAAGCACTGACTCTTTCATCCAGTTCTGATGTGATTATCTCTGGAAGGAATTCTCTCTTCCTCTTCCCTCCACCTCCATTCAGAGTCACTGACTTATACCTTTTACTTATTCACATGAAATTGACTTAATTTTAATATATACACCTATATACCCACAAAAATTAAAAATTAAAATTAAAAAAAAAATTCCCAGCCTGGCGCAGTGGCTCACGTCTGTAAATCCTAGCACTTTGGTAGGCCAAGGCGGGTGGATCACGAGGTCAACAAATCAAGACCAGCCTGCCAACACAATGAATCGCTTGAACCTGGGAGGCAGAGGCTGCAGTGAGCCGAGACCACGCCATTGCACTCCAGCAGCCTGGGTGATAGTGAGACCCCATCTCAAAAAAAAAATAATTCCCTTAGGCCTGGTGCAGTGGTTCATGCGTGTAATCCTAGCACTTTGGGAGGCTAAGGTGGGTGGATCACTTGAGGCCAAGAGTTCGAGACCAGCCTGGCCAACATGGTGAAACCCTGTCTCTATTACAAATACAAAAATTAGGCCAGGCGCGGTGGTTTACGCCTGTAATCCCAGCACTTTGGGAGGCCGAGGTGGGCGGATCACAAGGTCAGGAGATCGAGACCATCCTGGCTAACATGATGAAACCCCGTCTCTACTAAAAACTACAGAAAAATTAGCGAGGCGTGGTGGCAGGCGCCTGTAGTCCCAGCTTCTTGGGAGGCTGAGGCAGGAGAATGGTGTGAACCCGGGAGGTGGAGCTTGCAGTGAGCCGAGATGGCGCCACTGCACTCCAGCCTGGGCGATAAAGCAAGACTGTCTCAAGAAAAAAAAAACACACGCACACAAAAATTAGCTGGGCATGGTGGTGTGTGCCTGTAATCCCAGTACTCAGAAGGCTAAGGCTCAAGAGTAGCTTGGGTCCAGGAGGCAGAGGTTGAAGTGAGCCAAGATTGTGCCACTGCACTCCAGCCTGAGTGACAGAGTGAGACCGTCTCAAAAAAAAAAAATTTTTTTTTTCATTTTTTTAAGTGTACAATCTGAAATGATCTTTTAAATTTATATGCTCTGATTTTGTTTTTTTTTTAATCTAAACGAAACCAGGACCAGGTGCAGTGGCTCATGCCTATAATCACACCACTTTGGGAGGCTGAGGAGGGTTACTTGAGCCCAGGAGGTCGAGGCTACAGTGATCAGCTACCTATAATGAGCTTTGGGCAGCGGCAGTATCATAGCCAATAAGGTTTATCTGAGGCACAATTATTACTGATTATTGCTAATTGAAACAGTGAGTTATGATCATGCCACGGTACTCCACAGAGACCTTGCTTCAAAAAAAAGAGGTCAGGCATGGTGGCCCATGCCTTTAATCCCAGCACTTTGGGAGGCTGAGGCAGGTGGATTACTTGAGGTCAGGAGTTCAAGACCAGCCTGGCCAACGTGGTAAAACCCTGTTTCTACTAAAGAAATACAAAAGCCAGGTGTGGTGGCACGTGCATTTAATCCCAGCCTGGGTGACAGAGCGAGGCGAGACTGTCTCAAAAAAAAGAAATCCGATAGCCTTCACTTGTAATAATGGATATTTAATTCTATATTTCATATTATCTTTTGTAAGAATTTAAGATTAGTCAACACCAATCCTATACTCTTCTAGAAAAGTATCTTTGTAGGCCGGGTGCGGTGGCTCAAGTCTGTAATCCCAGCACTCTGGGAGGCCGAGACGGGCGGATCACGAGGTCAGGAGATCGAGACCATCCTGGCTAACATGGTGAAACCCTGTCTCTACTAAAAAATACAAAAAAAAAAAAAAAAAAAAAAAAAAAAAAACTAGCCGGGTGAGGTGGCGGGCGCCTGTAGTCCCAGCTACTCGGGAGGCTGAGGCAGGAGAATGGCCTGAACCCGGGAGGTGGAGCTTGCAGTGAGCCGAGATCCGGCTACTACACTCCAGCCTGGGCGACACTCCATCTCAAAAAAAAAAAAAAAAAAGTAAAGTATCTTTGTAGCTGTACTCATTATTTCTTACCTCTAACCTAAGTTACTTTATCACATATTAATCTGTTCATTTGTGCATTTGCTCATTGATGTAATAAATTAGTAATCTCAATTTGCTGGTTATTTGTTTGATAGAGTCTTCAATGTAGAAATCTTGTCAAAACTTTTTAAAAAAAAATTAAATAGGCCAGGTCAGTGTGGCTCACGTCTGTAATCCCAGCACTTTCAGAGGCCAAGGCAAGCAGGCAGCTTGAACTCAGGAGTTGAAGACCAGCCTGGGCAACATGGTGAAACCCTGTCTCTACCAAGAACAAAAAATTAGCCGGGCATGGTAGTGTGCACCTATGGTCTCAGCTACTCAAGAGGCTGAGGTGGGAGGATCGCTTAAGCCTGGGAGGCAGAGGTTTCAGTGAACCAAGATTAGCCAAACCACTGTGCCCAGCCCACCTAAGTAATTTTTAATTTGCTAGTATCCACATTCAAAAAGTAAAATGAGGGACCAGGTAGAGTGGCTCATGCCTGTAATCCCAGCACTTTGGGAGGCTGAGGCGGGTGGATCTCCTGAGCTCAGGAATTCAAGACTAGCTTGGCTAACATGGTGAAACCCCGTCTCTACTAAAAATACAAAAATCAGCCAGGCATGGTGGCACACGCCTGTAATCCCAACTCCTTGGGAGGCTGAGGCAAGAGGATCACTTGAGGCCGGGCGCGGTGGCTCAAGCCTGTAATCCCAGCACTTTGGGAGGCCGAGACAGGCGGATCACGAGGTCAGGAGATCGAGACCATCCTGGCTAACACGGTGAAGCCCCCGTCTCTACTAAAAAATACAAAAAAAAAAAAAAACAAAACTAGCCGGCGAGGTGGCGGGCGCCTGTAGTCCCAGCTACTTGGGAGGCTGAGGCAGGAGAATGGCGTGAACCTGGGAGGCGGAACTTGCAGCGAGCTGAGATCCGGCCACTGCACTCCAGCCTGGGCCACAGAGCAAGACTCCATCTCAAAAAAAAAAAAAAAAAAAAAGATCGCTTGAGCCTAGGAGGCGGAGGTTGCAGGTTGCAGGGAGGTGAGATCATGCCACTGCACTCCAGCCTGGGCAACTGCGCCAGACCATGTTTCAAAAAAAAAAAAAAAAAAAAATTAGATTAAAAAAAAAAGTTTAAAAAGGCTGGGTGGGGTGGTTCATGACTGTACTCCCAAACACTTTCGGAGGCTGAGATGGGAGGATCACTGGAGCCTAGGAATTCAATACCAGCCTGGGCAATATGGCAAGAGATTGTCTTTATAAAAAATTAGCCAGGTGTGGTGGCACATATCCGTAGTCGCAGCTACTCAGGAGGCTGAGGCAGGAGGATTGCTTGAGCCTAGGAGTTCAAGGCTGCAGTGAGCCATGATAGCACCACTGCACTCCTGCCTGGGTGATAAAGCAAGACCCTGTCTCAAAAAAAAAAAAAAAAAAAAAAAAAAAATTAATGTATTTTATTTAACCCAATATTCCTAAAATATTTCAACATATAAACAGTATTTAAAAGATACATTCCTTTTTTTTTTTTTTTTTTTTTTTGACAGTGTCTTGCTTTGCCGCCCAGGCTGGAGTGCAGTGGGATGATCATAGCTCATAGCAGCCTTGAACTAGGTTCAAGCGATCCTCCCAAGCTGGGATTATAGGTGTGTGCCACCACCCCTGGTTTACAAAAAATATTTTTTTTTGAGATGGAGTGTAGCTCTGTCACCCAGGATGGAGTGTAGTGGTGCCATCTCAGTTCACTGCAACCTCCGCCTCCCAGGTTCAAGTGATTCTCCCTGCCTCAGCCTCCCGAGTAGCTGGGATTACAGGCGTGTGCCACCACACCAGGCTTATTTTTGTATTTTTCGTAGAAATGGGGTTTCGCTGTGTTGGGCAGGCTGGTCTCCAACTCCTGACCTCAGGTGAACCACCTGCCTTGGCCTCCCAAAGTGTGGGATTATAGGCGTGAGCCACCGCACCCGGTCTAAATTTTTTTTTTTTTTTTTTTTTTTGTAGACATAGGTCTCACTATATTGCTTAAGCAGGTCTCGAACTCCTGGGTTTAAAGGATCCCCCTGCCTCTGCCTCCTCCGTGCGGGGATTACAGGCAGGAGCCATGGCACCTGGTGCTATTTTGCATTCTTTTTTTCATACGAAGTGTTTGAAATCCAGTTTGTACAGTGTTTTACATTTATAGCACATTCCCACTGGGACTAGTCACATTTGAGGTGCTCAAAAGCCACTATGGCTAGGGCTAATGTATTGGACAACACAGTGCTAGGGAGCCCGTCCTGAGGACGCTGCAGTTTATAACATCATAGTTCCTACTCTTTGGACTGCTGCTTTCCCCCAATGTATTAAGACTTGCAGAGTGTAAATAGGGCGCCGTGAGTGTGCAAAGGAACACACCTTCGCAAACGGCTCACTCTGAATACTTACTTTTCGGCTGTCCTACCTTCAATAGGCTTCCCGTGCACAAGCAGAAGGCAGGAGCTGGCGGGGCGGGGAGGAAGGGCGGCTCTGCCATTTAACTATCTGTGCGATGCTGAGCAAATTACACACGGTCTCACTGACTCAGCTCCTTCCTGTTTCAAATGGGTATTATAGTATTTCTCACTACGTAGGTCCTTATGCGGATTAAATGAGCTACTACACGCCATTCGGCACAGCGCCAGGCACACACTCAATGTTCAATACATGTAGGCGGTAAGCCCAGTAAACTGGTAGCCGGCCTGAGCAAGTCCCAGGAAAAGCCCAGAAACTCTGGAGACATTACAGCCCAGGTCAAGAACCACGGCCCAGGCCGTCCTGTACGCGGGCCCGCCAAGCCTAGGGAAGCAGCTTGTCACCGCTTCGGCTTCTAGACTCCCTGGCCGGCTCTTTCCCGTCAAGGCTGCGGCTGGAGGGGCCTGAGGGAGACCTAGGGAGCGGCTTCCTCTTTCCATCCACGGAGACAACTTGGATGTGAACACCATGAATGTGAGGAGGTCCACTGGAATCAGGAGGGATGGACTCCTGGACTCCCCAGCTACCTGCGGGGTCCTTCCCGGTGTGAGGACACAAGACCTGTCCTGGGCCGGGCCCGCATCCAGCCCTACAGTCGGTGTCTGCGGTGAGGGCTCCGTCAGCGGAAAGCGCGTGACAATCCACGGGCTGGCAGGACCGGGGGCGTGGTCAACGCGGGACCCGCCCCCCGTCCCCGGGCCCCAGCGCCGAGCGGACGCGCCCGCCTGAAGCAGCCAATTGGGAAGCGCAGAGCAGGTTCAAACACAGACGGCGGGTGAACATGGCGTCCTCGACTTGGTTTGAGACGTGATCGGCCTGCCTTCTGGCTGAAGATGTGGCGGGTGAAAAAACTGAGCCTTAGCCTGTCGCCTTCGCCCCAGACGGTGAGCGGGAAAGCTCCGGCGGAGAGAGCTGGGCCGGGCTGCTGGCGCGGGGGCACCGGCCGTGTCGACTGTCCTGGAAAGTTGGGTCGAGCCCGGGGTTGGGTGCTTGTGGAGTCTTTGTTCGCCTTGCCGCTCCTGCGCGACTAGAATGCGAGCCTACTCTTCTAATCGCCTCTTGGGCTTCTTAGGGAGGGAGGAAGGGCGGGCTAGCAGAGCCCAGGCTTCCTCACACTAGCCCTCTTTCTTGATTTCTTTCTTAGGGAAAACCAGCTATGAGAACTCCTCTCCGCGAACTTATCCTGCAGCCCGGTGCCCTCACCAACTCTGGAAAAAGGCCCCCCGCTTGCTCCTCGCTGACCCCATCACTGTGCAAGCTGGGGCTGCAGGTGAGATTCGCCTGGACAGCTTCTCGACTGGGCTGTTTGCCCAGGGTGAGAGCTCAGGGGAACAGAGGGCCAGGGCTAGAATAATTAATAACGATAATGAAGTCTTCTACGTCACTGACATCCATTTACAGCTATTCAGGCCAACAGAGAGGTGCCCTAGGGTGGTTAAAGGAAATCTACTGAGAACCTGAATCTCTGTTTAGCTGTTAGTTTTTATTACCTCCTCCTCCTCCTCCCTTCGACCTTTATCAAACTACTTAGAAATCCTGCCACTCTGATTAGTGCTCTTCCTCCAACATGGGGTCACTTATGGAAAGGTCAGTCAGCTGTAAGATTGAGGCAATATCCATTCACTCTAGGAGGTAGTCAGAACTCTCCTGGGATCAAGTTACACCACTGGAAGGCAGGGTACTTGGATCACCTTAGTTTAAACTAGCCCCTTGCAGAATTGCCCTCACCGATTTGTACTTTTGTTAAACGTCTTGAGAGATGTAGCCATGTAGAAACTGCATTTCAGTTGCTGTCAAAACTTGTCAAGGAAGAAGCTTGACTCCTGTATAAGATTCCTCAAAGAAAGGCTTTGGGACTAACTGCCTGGAAAAATTGTCTTCCTGAAGAAATTGCTATCCTTTTCTTTCTGATAATGAGAACTATGCAGTTTACCATATTTTCCCTCTTGCTCTGCCTTCTAGAAAGCTCAAGGCCAAACTGGATCATCACATACAGCTACTGTTACTCGCAAAATAGGAAGTTTTGCTTCCTCTTTTTTGACCATGACTTTGTTATTTCATTAATCATATCTATTCATTTTCATGCATATGAATTATTTTTGGAAGGAGATGGGATATCAGTAAAATTGGTTTGAGGAGGAAAGAGTGTATAAAGACAGATGACATCCTGAGTAACAGTAGGATGATAGCAGTCTTTCTTGAAAGAGTTGCAAAATACCTACTGTCCAATAGAACTTTCTGGGATGAGGGAAATATTTGATAATCTGTGCTGTCCAGCATGGTAACTACTAGTCACATGGTTACCGAGCACTTAAAATGTGGCTGAGGTGACTGAAGAATTGAATTTTTTTGTTTTTGAGATGGGAGTCTTGCTCTGTCACCCAGGCTGGAGTGCAGTGGAGTGATCTTGGCTCACTGCAATCTCTGCCTCCAGGGCTCAAGGGATTCTCCTGCCTCAGGCTCCTGAGTAACTGGGATTACAGGTGCATGCCACCACACCCAGGTAATTTTTTGTATTTTTAGTAGAGATAGGGTTTCACAATGTTGGCCACGCTGGTCTCAAACTCCTGACCTCAACTGGTCCGCCTGCCTCGGCCTTCCAAAGTGCTGGGATTACAGGTGTGAGCCGCTGCGCCTGGCCTGAAGAATTGAATTTTTAATTAAATTAAATTAAATTTTTTTTTTTTTTTTTTTGAGATGGAGTTTCGCTCTTGTTGCCCAGGTTGGAGTGCAATGGTGTGATCTCGGCTCACTGCAACCTCTGCCTCCCGGGTTCAAGCAATTCTCCTGTCTCAGCCTCCGGCATGTGCCACCACGCCCAGCTAATTTTTGTATTTTCAGTAAAGATGGGGTTTCTCCACGTTGATCGGGCTGGTCTCGAACTCATGACCTCAGGTGATCTGCCCGCCTTTGCCTCCCAAAGAGCTGGGATTATAGGCGTGAGCCACTGCGCCTGGCCTGAATTTTTAATTTAAATAGCTACGTGTGACAGGTAGCTATCATATTAGACAGTACAGCTTAAGGTGGAAAATAAATAAGTACTAGGTAGAAATTGAGCTCTATAGAGCTTATAGAATTTATTATGATTATTAATTAATTTATTTATTTTGAGATGCAGTTTCGCTCTTGTTCCGTAGGCTAGAGTGCAATGGCATGATCTTGGCTCACTGCATCCTCTGCCTCCTCGGTTCAAGCGATTCTCCTGCCTCAGCCTCCCTAGTAGCTGGGATTACAGGCATGTGCCACCACGCCTGGCTAATTTTCGTATTTTTAGTAGAGATGGGGTTTTGCCATATTGGCCAGGCTGGTCTCGAATTCCTGACCTCAGGTGATCCACCTGCCTCAGCCTCCCAAAGTGTTGGGATTACAGGCAGGAGCCACAGCGCCTGGCCTGAGCTTATAGAATTTAACCATGATTATTTAATCACAATAGCAGAATACTAGATTGAAATTGAATTCTCCTTCCCTCTTAACTACTGGGCGTACTACCTTCAGATGTAGTCAGCTACTCGATGAAAAGGGTTTTTCCCCAACAAAATAGCCATTATTTTTGTTTTGTAAAAAAAATTTTTTTTTGAGAGTCTCACTCTGTCACCCAGGCTGGAGTACACAGTGGCACAATCTTGGCTCACTGCAACCTCTGCCTCCCGGGTTCAAGCAATTTTCCTCCCTCAGCCTCCCAAGTAGCTGGGATTACAGGTGTATGCCACCATGCCTGGCAAATTTTTTTTTTTTTGAGACAGAGTCTCACTCTGTCACCCAGGCTGGAGTGCATTGGTGCCATCCAGGCTCACTGCAACCTCTGCCTCCCAGGTTCATGCAATTCTCTTGCCTCAGCCTCCTGAGTAGCTGGGATTACAGGCATGTGTCATTACGCCCAGGTAATTTTTGTATTTTTAGTAGAGACAGGGTTTTACCAGGTTGGTCAGGCTGGTCTCGAACTCCTGACGTCATGATCTGCCCACCTCAGCCTCCCAAAGTGCTGGGATTATGGGCATGAGCCACGGTGCCCGGCCTAATTTTTTTTTTTTCTTTTTTTTTTTTTTTTTTGAGACAGGGTCTCACTCCTTCATCCAGGCCGGAGTGCAGTGGCATGATCTCAACTCACTGCAACCTCCGCCTCCCGGGTTCAAGCAGTTCTCCTGCTTCAGCCTCCCCAGTAGCTGGGATTACAGGCGCGTGCCACCATGCCTGGTTAATTTTTTGTATTTTTAGTAGAGGTGAGGTTTCATCATGTTGGCCAGGCTGGTCTCAAACTCTTGACCTCAAGTGATCCGCCCACCATGGCCTCCTAAAGTGCTGGGATTATAGGTGTGGGCCACTGCTCCTGGCCTGTTTGTAAATTTTTGATTATTAATAGATTTTAATTGTTTGAAGCATTTGAATATATAAATGTATAAGGAAGAAATATTTCTGTTAGATAACTGTCATATTTGACAATTCTTTCATGCATCTCTTTATGTGTGTCTATTTTGTATATATGCACACACACACACTCATGTTTATATTGTCTTTTTGTTTTTTTGAGAAGGAGTCTCGCTGTGTTGCCCAGATTGGAGCGCAGTGGTACGATCTTGGCTCACGACAACCTCTGCTTCCCAGGTTCAAGCGATTCTCCTGCCTCAGCCTCCCGAGTAGCTGGGACTACAGGCGCCCGCCACCATGCCCGGCTGGTTTTTGTATTTTGAGTAGAAATGGGGTTTCACCATATTGGCCCAGCTGGACTCGAACTCCTGACCTTGTGATCCGACCGCCTCATCCTCCCAAAGTGCTGGGATTACAGGTGTGAGCCACTGCGCCCTGTTTTGTTTGTTTTTTTTTTTTTGAGACAAGGTCTTGCTTTGTTACCCAGGCGACAGTGCAGTGGTGTGATCTTGACTCACTGCAACCTTGAACTCCTGAGCTCTAGCAATCCTCCCACCTCAGCCTCCTGAATAGCTCGGACTATAGGTGTGAGCCACCATACCTTTTAATAATTTCAAAATTAAAGTAAGATACATGAAATTACAATAAAACATAACAGCATAACAAATTACTATAAAGTACACATCCATGTAACTAATACCCAGGTCAGTAAGTAGGACAGTGCCAGAATATCAGAAGCCCTTTTTAACCTAACTTTGGTTTTGTTTTATCCACTGATATAAATGAGAAATTTCATGTTTGATTATTTTTTGTTTTTTGTTTTTTGTTTTTTGAGACAGGCTCTTGCTCTGTCGCCCAGGCTGGAGTGCAGTGGCGCAATCTTGGCTGACTGCAAGCTCCGCCTCCCGGGTTCACACCAGTCTCCTGTCTCAGCCTTCCAAGTGTCTGGGACTACAGGTGCCCGCCACCACGGCCGGCTAATTTTTTGCATTTTTAGTAGAGACGGGGTTTCATCGTGTTAGCCAGGATGGTCTCGATCTCCTGACCTCATGATCCACCCACCTCGGCCTCCCAAAGTGCTGGGATTACAAGCGTAAGCAACTGCGCCTGGCCTGTTTGATTATTTTTTTAATAAATAATTGGACTTTCTATCGAAAGCTTCCAAAATAGTTTTATCTTCGTTGTAGCACAGAAATTTTATAATTATGTGTCTAGCTTGTATCTTTTCTAGTCAGTCCTGCTTAGAAACTGGTGGGCCATTTTAATGTGCAAACTCAGGTCTTTTATTGGGGCAATTTTCTTCTAATATTTGTTAATCAGTGCCTTATGTATATATGTTCTCTTCTGGAATTTCTTTTATTTAACTGTTAGGTTTCCTGGGTTTATCTTCTAATTCTTTTAGCTTTTCCTTCAGATTTACATTTCTTTATATTTTTATCTTTGCTTTAAGATATTTCATCCACTTGTCAGGCCAGTAATTCTAGTTTCAACTCTGATAATTTACTCTTTCAATTCATTTTACTGACATTTTTTATTTAAAATAATATTTATTATTTCTAAAAAGTCTTTTTGTGTGTATTTATGTTGTAGTTAAAGCTTAAGTACTCATGTTTTTTGTTGTTCAGATTATCATCTGTGTCTTCCGGCAGCTCTGTTTTGTTAGGGTCTACCTTTTCTTTTATTTATTTATTTATTTATTTTTTGAGACAGGTTTTTGCTCTGTCACCAAGGCTGGAGTGCAGTGGTGCAATCTTGGCTCACTGCAACCTCTGCCCCCTGAGCTCAAATGATCCTCCCACCTCAGCCTCCTGAGTAGCTGGGACGCATCAGCACCACCACACCCAGCTAATGTTTGTATTTTTAGTAGAGATGAGGTTTGAACTCAAGCGATTCACCTACTTGTGGTCTCCCAAATGCTGGGATTACAGGCATGAGCCACTGTACCTGGCCTAAGGTCTGCCTTTACTAACTATCTTAGTGTTTATCCTTTCTCTGGCTATACCAGATCCACTTAAGATCATTCATATTTTCTTTTGTTGTTCATTGAGTCTCAGGTCCAGCAATCGTGCAGTTGGTAGAAGGTGCACTTGTCTTTCTCCCTGTGACCCAGCAGTAGGGAGGTTGTCAGTCCCTTGTCAGGGCATCAGGAGGAAGTCTCTCTGCTCTTTAGTCTCCTGTGCTACAAAGTCTAGGTCTCTTCAAATCCCAAGGGCCAAGTTGGTTCAGCCCCTGTGTTCAGGATGCCCTTAGCTCTGTGGACTATACGACTAGGTCACTGGCACAGGTTAGTGTTGCCCTTTCTCCCTGGACTTCATGGATCTCTGTGGTCCATGTGCTTTCTAACTCTGGTTCCCAAATTCTCATCTGTTTCAAGAGGGAGAAGATCTTTTTTTTTTTTTTTTTTTCTTTTGAGATGGAGTCTCAAAGAAGTCTCTCTTGCCCAAGCTGTAGTGCAATGGTGCAAACTCGGCTCACTGTAACCTCTGCCTCCTGGGTTTAAGCAATTCTCCTGCCTCAGCCTCCCGAGTAGCTGGGATTACAGGCATGCGCCACCACGCCCAGCTAATTTTGTATTTTTAGTAGAGATGGGGGTTTCACCAGGTTGGTCAGCTGGTCTCAAACTCCTGACCTCAGGTGATCTGCCCGCCTTGGCCTCCCAAAGTGCTGGGATTACAGTCGTTAGCTACTGCGCCCAGCCAAGAGGGAGAAGATCTTTTTTTTTTTTTTTTTTTTTTTTTTTTTTTGAGACAGAGTGTCGCTCTGTCGCCCAGGCTGGAGTGCAGTGGCCAGATCTCAGCTCACTGCAAGCTCCGCCTCCCGGGTTCACGCCATTCTCCTGCCTCAGCCTCCCGAGTAGCTGGGACTACAGGCGCCTGCCACCTCGCCCGGCTAGTTTTTTTTTGTATTTTTTAGTAGAGACGGGGTTTCACCGTGTTAGCCAGGATGGTCTCGATCTCCTGACCTCGTGATCCGCCCGTCTCGGCCTCCCAAAGTGCTGGGATTACAGGCTTGAGCCACCGCGCCCGGCCGGGAGAAGATCTTGTACCAACTCTAGATTCTGACAGCTTGAGCCTTCACTCACACCCTATGGACCCCTCCTACCTGTTCATCTACAAGTGCGTTAAGATTTCGGAATGGAAAGGAGTGGGGTCATGTTCAAGTTGCCATCTGCCCATGATACGGATCTATATTCTCAGCCGTTTTTTTTTTTTTGAGACGGAGTTTCGCTCTTGCTGCCCAGGCTGGAGTGCAATGGCACGATCTTGGCTCACTGCAACCTCTACCTCCCGGGTTCAAGCGATTCTCCTGCCTCAGCCTCCTAAGTAGCTGGGATTACAGGTGTCCGCCACCACACCTGGCTAATTCTTGTATTTTTAGTAGAGACAAGGTTTCACCATGTTGGCCAGGCTGGTCTCGAACTCCTAACCTCAGGTGATCCACCCGCCTCGGCCTCCCAAAGTGCTAGGATTACAGGCGTGAGCCACCACGCCCGGCTGTCAGCCTGTTTATAATGTAGGCTGGTTCACTTGGAAGGACCCAAAATGGCTTAGCAGCTTTTCTTTCCCTACTATTGGGTCTCTATATGAGCAACCAAGATTAGCCAAGTTCTTACCTAAGCAGAGGTAGTAAGAATTCTTTTCTTTTTTGAGTTTAGACACTATCTTGCACTTGTAATTGTATGTTGGGAACCGAATTGACCGCCTTAGACAACTACTTTTGTTTCCTTTGGCAGGAAGGCAGCAACAACTCATCTCCAGTGGATTTTGTAAATGCCAAGAGGACAGACTTCCCTTCAGAACATTTCAGTCATTCCTCAAAGTGGCTGGAAGCCTGTCAGCATGAATCAGATGAGCAGCCTCTAGATCCAGTTCCCCAAACTAGCTCTACTCCTAAAACGTCTGAGGAAGCAGTAGACCCACTGGACAACTATGTGGTTAAAACCATCGTCCTTATACCATCTCCACTGGGGCAGCAGCAAGACATGACATTTGAGGCCCATTTAGATACCATGGCAGAGACAAACAGCATATCTTTAAATGAACCTTTGAGAACAGGAGATCTGGTGAGAGAGGAGGTGGCACCCTGCATGGAAGACAGGTTTTCAGAAGTTGTTGCTGCTGTATCTGAGAAAGTTATCTTTCAGGAATCTCCGTCCCATCTCTTAGAGTCTCCACCAAATCCCTCTTCTGAACAACTAAATTGCTCCAAGGAAAGCCTGAGGGACAGTAGGACTGAGGCTGTGCCTGAGGACTTAGTAGTACCTTCTGAAAGTAACGCCTTCTTGCCTTCCTCTTTTCTCTGGCTTTCCCCTTCAACTGCCTTGGCAGCAGATTTCCCTGTCAATCATGTGGACCCAGAGGAGGAAATTGTAGAGCATGGAGCTATGGAGGAAAGAGAAATGAGCTTTCCTACACACCCTAAGGAGTCTGAATCAGAAGATCAAGCACTTGTCTCAAATGTAGAAGATATTCTGTCCACATGCCTGACACCAAATCTAGTAGAAATGGAATCCCAAGCAGCTCCAGGCCCAGCAGTAGAAGATGTTGGTAGGATTCTTGGCTCTGATACAGAGTCTTGGATGTCCCCACTGGCCTGGCTGGAAAAAGGTGTAAATACCTCCGTCATGCTGGAAAATCTCCGCCAAAGCTTATCCATTCCCTCGATGCTTCGGGATGCTGCAATTGGCACTACCCCTTTCTCTACTTGCTCGGTGGGGACTTGGTTTACTCCCTCAGCACCACAGGAAAAGAGTACAAACACATCCCAGGCAGGCCTGGTTGGCACCAAGGACAGTACTTCTGAGACAGAGCGGCTCCTGTGTGGGTAAGTGCCCCTATGTTCTTGCGCCTCGTGAGTTCCATTATCCTGGACCTTCCCCTCCCATCCTTTCCCCTCCCTTTCTTTTTGTCATGTTCTTCTGTTTCTGCTGCAGCCGGCCTCCAGATCTGACTGCCTTGTCTCGACATGACTTGGAAGATAACCTGCTGAGCTCTCTTGTCATTCTGGAGGTTCTCTCCCGCCAGCTTCGGGACTGGAAGAGCCAGCTGGCTGTCCCTCACCCAGAAACCCAGGACAGTAGCACACAGACTGACACATCTCACAGTGGGGTAAGAAGATTCCTTTCAAAGCTTGAAGGATCCCAGTGGGCTCTCTTCCTTGGAATTTAAGCTGAGAAGCTGCCAGAGGGCAAAGGGGACTCCTATCACAAGCTTATACTTAGAACATTTGTAAAAGCTGAGAATCTGGGCAGGCACGGTGGCTAATGCCTATAATCCCACTGCTTTGGGAGGCCAAGGTGGGAGGACTGCTTGAGGCCAGGCATTTGAAACCAGCTTGGGCAACATAGCAAGATCCCATCCCTACAAAAGATTTTTTAAAAATCAGCTGGATATGGTTTTGTATGCCTCACTACTCAGGAGGCTGAGGCAGGAGGATCATTTGAGCCCAGGAAGTTAAGGCTGCAGTGAGCTATGATCATGCCACTGCCCTTCAGCCTGGGCAAGACAGTGAGACCCTGTCTCTTAAACAAAAAAGCTGAGGATCTGAAAAATCCCCTTAAAGCTATGGGTAGTCACTATACTCCTGGGGTACATCAAAACTTTCCAAAGTAGTGCAAGCAAGGAAAGTTTTAAAGGAATTGGTTTTTAGAACATCATCTTCCACATGTATTCTTTTTCTTCATTTTTTGCATTGGTAGACTATATTTAATATTTTAAGGAAAATTGTGAATAAGCCTAAAACATTTTTAAAAATAATTTTTATTTTTTGTGGTTACAGAGTAGGTAAATATATTCATGGGGTCCATGAGATGTTTTGATACAGGCATGTGATGGGCAATAATCACATCATGGAAAATGCGGTATCTGTATCTGTCCCTTCAAGCATTTATCCTTTGTGTTACAAGCAATCCAATTATACTCTTAGTTGTTTTTTTTTTTTTTTGAGACGGAGTCTCACTCTGTCACCCAGGCTGGAGTGCAATGGTGTGGTCTCGGCTCACTGCAGCCTCCTCCTCCTGGGTTCAAGCGATTCTCCTGCCTCAGCCTCCTGAGTAGCTGGGAATACAGGGGCATGCCACCACACCCAGCTAATTTTTGTATTTTTAGTAGAGACAGGTTTTCACTGTGTTGGCCAGGCTGGTCTCGATTTCCTGACCTTGTGATCCACCTGCCTCAGCCTCCCAAAGTGCTGGGATTACAGGCATGAGCAACTGCGCCCAGCCTGTTTTTTTTTTTTTTTTGAGACAGTTTTGCCGTTGTTGCCCAGGCTGGAGTGCAGTGGTGCGATCTCGGCTCACTGCAACCTCCGCCTACCAGGTTCAAGTGATTCTCCTGCCTCAGCCTCCTGAGTAGCTGGGAGTACAGGCATGTGCCACCACACCCAGCTAATTTTGTATTTTTAGTAGAGATGGGGTTTCTCCATGTTGGTCAGGCTGATCTCGAACTCCTGACCTCAAATTATCCACCCGCCTCGGCCTCCCAAAATGCTGGGATTACAGGCATGAGCCACCACGCCTGGCCTATTTTAGTTATTTTTAAATATACAAATTACTATTGACTGTAGTCCTCCTGTTGTGCTATCAAATATTAGACCTTATTTATTCTCATTATCCACATGTATTCTTCACTGTTTTTCTTTCCTACTTCTCCGTTCTCAAATGCCTGATTGCCTATGCCCACTTTACTAAAGAAGAACATACTTTCTTTTCTTTTCTTTCTTTTGAGACAGAGTCTTGCTGTCACCCAGGCTGGAGTGCAGTGGTGTGATCTCGGGTCACTACAACTTCTGCCTTCTGGGATCAAGCCATCTTCCCACCTCAGCTTCCCAAAGTGCTGGGATTATAGGCATGAGCTATTGTGCTCAGCCTCCCTTCTTCTGTTTCTACTTATTCCTATTGTTGTTTTTCTGTGTGTTTTTTTGTTTTTTTTTGTTTTTTGTTTTTGAGACGGAGTCTTGTTCCGTCGCCCAGGCTGGAGTGCAGTGGCGTGATCTTGGCTCATTGCAAGCTCCGCTTCCGGAGTTCCCACCATTCTCCTGCCTCAGCCTCCTGAGTAGCTGGGACTATAGGCGCCTGCCACCGTGCCCAGCTAATTTTTTGTATTTTTAGTAGAGATGGGGTTTCACCGTGTTAGCCAGGATGGTCTTGATTTCCTGACCTCGTGATCTGCCTGCCTCAGCCTCCCAAAGTGGGAGGTGTGAGCCACCGCGCCTGGCCCCTATTGTTTATGTGAAGAAGATTTCTCAGTGTTTACATCTATAAGAATGGAAAGGAGTCAGCTGGCATGGTGGCTCACACCTGTAATCCCAGTACTTTGGGAGAGTGAGGTGGGAGGATCACTTGAGCTCAGGAGTTCAAGACCACCCTGGGAAATATGGTGAAACCTCATATCTACAAAAAAATACACAAATTAGCTGGGTGCGGTGGTTTGTGCCTGTAGTCCCAGCTACTCGGAAGGCTGAGGTGGAGGATCACTTGAGGCCGGGAGTTGAAGGCTGCAGTGAACTGAGATCTTGCCACTGCACTCCAGCCTGGGTGACAGAGCCAGACCCTGCCTCAAAAAACAGAGTCATGAATTGTTGCTGAACCATTTCTTATTGCTAGAATTATAGTAATCCACAGATATATGAACTAATAAGGGGAAGGAAGCTCCATCAATTTCATTAATAGGTGATTTCCAATTAAATTTTGCTGAGCATGTTTATTTTATTAGAAATTATTACAGTGACTACTATACAACTGATTAAAAGATTTCTCTATCCAAAAGAAAGCTTTTTCACTTTTTCTTCTAGTCAAAGGAGTTGAAAGGAAATTTTAATTTAAATTTAGACGAACTTTTGTTGTTATTGCAGAGATGATGGTTAATAACAGATTTTATTTTTATTTTTTGAGATAGAGTCTCGGTCTGTCACCCAGGCTAGAGTACCGTGTTGTGATCAGGGCTCACTAAAGCCTCAGCTTCCTTGGCTCAGGTGATCCTCCCACCTCAGCCTTCTGGGTAGCTAGGACTGTAGGTGTATGCCACCACACCTAGCTAATTTTTTTGTATTTTTAGTAGAGATGGGGTTTTGCTATGTTGGCCAGGCTGTTCGCAAACCCCTGGGCTCAAGTGATCTGCCAGCCTTTGCTCCCAAAGCACTAGGATTACAGGTGTGAGCCACTGTGCCCAGCTAATAACAGACTTTAAAGCATACAAATATATTACATTAGGATGAAATTGTGAGAAAAATAAATGTTCAAAGAGAAAAAGCAATGACATAATAAAATTTCTGACTGCTAAGAAGAGCTTTTTCTTGTATTTTTAAAAGATAGCAACTAGGTATCATATCATTTTGGTGTATGTGGTATTTATGCCACTGGATATATTTAAGAGTAATCTAATAATTTTATTATAGGCTGGGTGTGGTGGCTCACACCTGTAATCCCAGCACTTTGGGAGGCCGAGGTGGACGGATCACCTGAGGTCAGGAGTTCGAGACCAGCCTGGTCAACATGGCGAAACCCCGTCTCTACTAAAAATACAAAAATTGGCGAGGCGCAGTGGCTCACGCCTGTAATCCCAGCACTTTGGGAGGCCGAGGCTGGTGGATCACAAGGTCAGAAGATTGAGACCATCCTGGCTAACACTGAAACCCCGTCTCTACTAAAAATACAAAAAAATTAGCCGGGTGTGGTGGCAGGCACCTGTAGTCGCAGCTGCTCCAGAGGCTGAGACAGGAGAATGGTGTGAACCCAGGGGGCAGAGCTTGCAGTAAGCCGAGATCGCACCATTGCACTCCAGCCTGGGTGACAGAGTGAGACTCCGTCTCAAAAAAAAAAAAAAAACAACCAAAAATTAGCCGAGTGTGGTGGCAGGTGCCTATAATTCCAGCTATTCGGGAGGCTGAGGCATGAGAATCCCTTGAACCCGGGAGGCGGAGGTTGCCATGAGCCGAGATTGCACCACTGCACTCCAGCCGGGGGGATAGAGTAAGACTCCGTCTCAAAAAAAAAAAAATTATTATTATTATTATTATTATTTATTTATTTATTTTTTGAGACGGAGTCTCGCTCTGTCGCCCAGGCTGGAGTGCAGTGGCTGGATCTCAGCTCACTGCAAGCTCTGCCTCCCGGGTTTACGCCATTCTCCTGCCTCAGCCTCCCGAGTAGCTGGGACTACAGGCGCCCGCTACCGCGCCCGGCTAGTTTTTTCTATTTTTTAGTAGAGACTGGGTTTCACCGTTTTAGCCAGGATGGTCTCGATTTCCTGACCTCATGATCCGCCCGTCTCGGCCTCCCAAAGTGCTGGAATTACAGGCTTGAGCCACCGCGCCCGGCCTATTATTATTTTTTGAGACGGAATCTCGCTCTGTCGCCCAGGCTGGAGTGCAGTGGCGCGATCTTGGCTCACTGCAAGCTCTGCCTCCCGGGTTCCCACCATTCTCCTGCCTCAGCCTCCCAAGTAGCTGGGACAACAGGCACCCACCACCACGCCCGGCTAATTTTTTTGTATTTTTAGTAGAGACAGGGTTTCACCATGTTAGCCAGGATGGTCTCGATTTCCTGACCTCCTGATCCGCCCGCCTTGGCCTCCCAAAGTGCTGGGATTACAGGCGTGAGCCACCGCGCCTGGCCCAAACAATTATTTTAAATTGTCAATATTGGTAATATGCTGGACGTTAAAGTCTTTGTAACAATTTAAACTTAAGGGTACTTAGTTTTTGCAGGAAATACGAGAGGAAAGTAGCTAAAAGACCACTGTTGGCCCAATGTGGTGGCTCATGCTTGTAATCCCAGCACTTTGGGAGGCTGAGGCTGGCAGATCACTTGAGGCCAAGAGTTTGAGACCAGCCTGGCTAACATAGTGAAACCCCATCTCTATTAAAAATACAAAAGTTAGCTAGGTATGGTAGTGCACTCCTGTAATCCCAGCTACTTGGGTGGCTGAGGCATGAGAATCCCTTGAACCCAGGAGGTGGAGGTTGCAGTGAGCTGAGATCGCACCAGTGTACTCCAGCCTGGGCAACAGATTGAGACTGTCTCAAACAACAACAACAATAACAACAATGTTCTAGAGGACTCTGTTACAACACAGGCCTAGGAAGGAAGGGAATGGTGGCAGGTGAAGGAATTGATAGCACTTCACCATTGTGGCTGTTGAGATAATAGGTGGCTGCTGCTAAGAAGAGATGGTCCCCAAATGTGCAAAGACCTCCTTTGAGTTGAAATATCCTCAAAGTAGTGACTTTACCATTTGCCAAAAATCCTGGAAATCGTAAGCTCCGTGTTCCTCCAGCTGCTCAATTTCTCTCCTGTTTTCTTATATCTTTGTATCCTTTCCTCTGGTTCTTGACCTTGTTTCCCATCCCTGAATCTGCCTTGCATCCTCTTCCCCTGAAGCTTGCCAGGTCCCTTTGTAGGCCACTGAAGCAGAACCAAAGAGGGGAAATGACATATCTTTAGCCATTCTCCATCACCATGCCATGTCCTTGCTGCCTGGCTGCCTCCTTCACATTAATCTCATCACCTGCCTGACTGTCCAGCTGAGCACTATGTGAGCCCTATCCAAGCTCATGTGCTACTCTGTGCCTTACTGCACGATGCAGCAGTGAATGATAACTGCTTTGCTGGGGAAGGGAGCCATGAACTCCAAGAAATCAGCACTGCTGCTCCAGTAGTAATTTTTTCCCCAGATGATGGCTGCCTTGCCTCAGTAATGAAGACTCCCACTTTTCTCTTAGAACTTATCTTCCAGGGTTCTACTGCCTTTGAGATCATACTTACTTACTCTATGCACACTATGAGTTTTATCTATTTGACCCAGGATAATGAGCAGACAATTAAGGAAGTAAAAATGATGAATAAATACCTAAGAAGGTTAGCATTATTGGCATTAAAAAAATGCAAATTGAACAGTGAGATGCCATTTTCTTGTGACTCAATAGCAAATAATAAAATAGGTAAAGCTGGTAAGCATACTCTGTTTATCTGTAGGATATAAATTGGTTTATCCTTTTTTTTTCTTTCTTTTTTTTTTTTTTTTTTTTGAGAGAGGGTCTCACTCTTACCCATACTGGAGTGCAGTGGCATGAACATGGCTCACTGCAGCCTCTACCTCCTGGGCTCAAGGGATCCTCCCACCTCAATCCAGCTGAGTAGCTGGGAATACAGGCATGTGCCACCATGCCTGCCTGGCTAATGAAAAAAAATTTTTTTTTTTTTTTAAAGAGATGGGGTTTCACTATGTTGCCCAGGCTGGTCTTGAACTCCTGGACCTAAGTGATCCTCCTGCCTCAGCCTCTGAAGGTGCTGGGATTACAGGCATGAGTCACTGTGCCTGACTAAACAAAGAAATTTTTTACCTACCTGTGGATTTTTCTTTCTGACTTGGCTTCACTGAATTGAATTGTGAACTTTGCTCCTACTTTTAATAGGAAAGGTGGCTGGGTGTGGGAGGAGCACTTTGGAAGTCCGAGGCAGAAGGAGTGTCTGAGGCCAGGAGTTTGAGACCAGCCTGGGCAACATAGCAAGACCTCATCTCTACAGAAAATAAAAAATAAATAAAATAGGAAAGGCTCCTAAAACTCACTGGGTGGGAGGAAGAATGAGGTGCTGGCAATACATGTTGCCTACTCAAAAGGAACAACTTGGCTGGTCATGGTGACTCACCCCTGTAATCCCAGCACTTTGGCCACCAGCCTGGCCAACATGGTGAAACCTCGACTCTACTAAAACTACATATTAGCTGGGTGTGATAGTGCATGCCTGTAATCCCAGCTACTTGGGAGGCTGAGGCATGAGAACTGCTTGAACCTGGGAGATGGAGGTTGCAGTGAGTTGAGATTGTGCCACTGCACTCCAGTCTGGATGACAGAGCAAGACTCTGTCTCAAAAACAAACAAAACAAGGAACAACTCTGTTTTTCTGGCTAGATAACTAATAAACTTCAGCATCTTAAGGAGAGCCATGAGATGGGACAGGCCCTACAGCAGGCCAGAAATGTCATGGTAAGTGTTGATTGACCTTACACCACCACTGGGTCTCCTGTGAAGATCAAGAATGGAGAATCTTGGGTGGTTAGTAGATGGTGATACTAAGCTGTGGTGGTGAAGGAAGGTTTCCAAACCTTTGTAAAGTACATCTCCTTATGGGGAGCTTGGAATTTGGGGTTAGTGGTTTTCCTCCCCAGTGCCCCTGTTGCTTGTTTAGTGACTATTTGATCTCACCTACCCATTTTTTTCTCTACAGCAATCATGGCTGCTTGTCTCTAAAGAGCTGATATCCTTGCTTCACTTATCCCTGTTGCATTTAGAAGAAGATAAAACTACTGTGAGTCAGGAGGTAAGCAGCATGAAGATGGAGGTAGAGGCCTGTGGTGGGACTAAAAGCCATAAAGAAGAACCAGACACATCAATTGATTCTTATTGTATAGTCTCGGCATACAGAAATCTTGGTCTCTTGCTGTTTTGATTTACTGAAGAAATTGAGGGCAAAGCTCCAGAGCCTCAAAGCAGAAAGGGAGGAGGCAAGGCACAGAGAGGAAATGGCTCTCAGAGGCAAGGATGTGGTAAGGTGCCAGGCATTTGTTCTTGTATGTGGGAGGTTTCCACCTCAGGGTTCCTGTAGGAACACAAATGCACTTTAGACACAGATGGGTGGCCTAAGAACTGCCTGCCCTGGGGAGTAAAGAACTGATCTATTGAGGTGTCAGATGGTTACAGCTTTTTGTGCTGGCTCCCCTGTTGCCCACTGTGTCCTTGCAACCTCTTCCCTCAATAGGCAGAGACAGTGCTGGAGGCTTTCTGTGCACATGCCAGCCAGCGCATCAGCCAGCTGGAACAAGACCTAGCATCCATGCAGGAATTCAGAGGCCTTCTGAAGGACACCCAGACCCAACTGGTAATTTAAGGGCATTTTCTTTCCTGGGGTCTGTGCTGACAGACTGGGAGGGTGGACCTGTATCCAAAGGGAAGGGGCTCCCTCCTAGGCAATCTTTCTTTTGTAGGTAGGGCTTCATACCGAGCAAGAAGAGCTGGTTCAGCAGACAGTGAGTCTTACTTCTACCTTGCGACAGGACTGGAGGTCCATGCAACTGGATGTGAGTATTTGGGGCCATCATAATTAATTCCTTACTCACATCAAGTCCTGTTAGGAGCTTTGCCTCAAGTGTGCTCTACTGACCTGCTTGCTTCCTCTGGTAGTATACAACATGGACAGCTTTGCTGAGTCGGTCTCGACAACTCACAGAGAAACTCACAGTCAAGAGCCGGCAGGCCCTGCAGGAACGTGATGCAGCAATTGAGGAAAAGCAGGAGGTACAGACCAGGAGTGGGGACTGCTTAGGCTTGGTTTCCTTTCTAATGTGTGATATCATTAGCCTCTTACCCTGGATCTGTTTTCTTTTCACCCTGTGGGTTTGGAGGCCAGCCAGGTCCCTTAGCTGTAAGATGGCCTTAAGCCCAGTTTTTTCGTTTGCCCTTCAGCATCTTTTTTTTTTTTGAGACGGAGTCTCGCTCTGTCGCCCAGGCTGGAGTGCAGTGGCGCGATCTCGGCTCACTGCAAGCTCCGCCTCCCGGGTTCATGCCATTCTCCTGCCTCAGCCTCCTGAGTAGCTGGGACTACAGGCGCCCACAACCGCGCCCGGCTAATTTTTTGTATTTTTAGTAGAGACGGGGTTTCACCATGGTCTCGATCTCCTGACCTTGTGATCCGCCCGCCTCGGCCTCCCAAAGTGCTGGGATTACAGGCGTGAGCCACCGCGCCCGGCCTTCTGCCCTTCAGCATCTTTACTTTAGCAACTTTTCTCCTGTCTCTACTTTTTCCTGAGGATCAACCTTATTTTCTGCAATGTTGATGCCCAGGAGCAAGGTAGTTTTCTGTCTTGTTCAGAAAGAGAAGCTGGACCAAGTCCTGGGATTATTGATTCAGGAGGAACTACAGGAGGAAAACCATCTTTTCTTCCTAGGTTTCCAGGGAGCTGGAACAAGTTTCTGCCCAGTTAGAGGAGTGCAAAGGCCAAATAGAACAACTGGAGTTGGAAAACAGTCGTCTAGCAACAGGTGTGTGTGTGTGTGTGTGTGTATGCACGCATGTAAGCAGTTGAGCCCTGTTAAGGCTTGGAGTGTGGCACTAGAGCAAGGAAGTACTCAGGAGCACTTTCTTTGGAGCAGAGGTTTGGGCAGTTTCTGGCCTGGTAACTGCATAGTGTCATTAGGATACTTTTGTTCTAGATCTCCGGGCTCAGTTGCAGATTCTGGCCAACTTGGACAACCAGCTAAAAGAGCTACAGAGTCAGCATGCCCATTGTGCCCAGGACCTGGCTGTGAAGGATGAGTTACTCTGCCAACTTATCCAGAGCAATGAGGAGCAGGCTGCTCAGTGAGTTCCTAACAGGGTATTGTGGCAGTAGGCATCCAGGAATTAGGACCAAATGGGATCTAATATATGGTCTCTGACAGATGGCAAAAGGAAGAGATGGCACTAAAACACATGCAGGCAGAACTGCAGCAGCAACAAGCTGTCCTGGCCAAAGAGGTGCGGGACCTGAAAGAGACCTTGGAGGTAAGGAATATGGCTTGGGCCAAGGGAGCTGGTAAACCTCAAGAGTGTGATTCTTGCCTGATAATGTTGAGGTAAGGTTTGAGACCATGAACTAGAAAAAGCCTCTGTCCCTAGGGCACTAAAATTCTCCCTCCCTGTCTTGCTGCTTCTCTTGTCTTCCCAGTTTGCAGACCAGGAGAATCAGGTTGCTCACCTGGAACTGAGTCAGGTTGAGTGTCAACTGAAAACCACACTGGAAGTGCTCCGGGAGCGCAGCTTGCAGTGTGAGAACCTCAAGGACACTGTAGAGAACCTAACGTAAGTTGTCTAACTCTCTGTACTTCCCCCCAAGTGCTTATTTTTTTTTGTCAGGAACACTTCTAGAAGCCAAAATCTCAAAGAAGAGAACTGTGAGTGTTGAGCCTCTCGTTTCTCTCCTTTAATGCAGCTCTGTGGGGATTTGGGAGAGGCGTTCAGAGAAGGTAATTTGGTCTTTGGTCATCTTCCTTGTTCCTTATTTCAGGGCTAAACTGGCCAGCACCATAGTAGATAACCAGGAGCAAGACCTGGAGAAAACACGGCAGTACTCTCAAAAGCTAGGGGTGCTGACTGAGCAACTACAGAGGCTGACTCTCTTCCTACAGACAAAACTAAAGGAGAAGGTAGGATCCCGGGGTTCCTTCTCTTCTCTTCCAATTGTATCTTTATTTTACAGAATAGTCTTCGTAAAACATTACTCTTTTTCTAACTGTGACCTTATATGACTTTCAGTTACCTACAGGACCTCATTAGCCTGTTGCTTAAACCTTTTTTCCCCTGTCTTCTACCTCCCTATTATGAACACTTTGCCCCAGCTAGACTGCCTGTATGCTACACATATGTCCCCATTTTTATCTCCAGAACCCAGACTCTGGCTGTTCCCACATTCATTCTCTTCTTTCTTCAAACTGGAAATGCCTATTCTATTAAAATCCTCCCTTCCAACCTGGGCAACATGGTGAAAACCATCTCTACAAAAAATACAGAAATTAGCCCAGGTGTAGTGTTGTGCACCTGTAGTCCCAGCTATCCAGGAGGCTGAGGTGGGAGGATCACCTGAGCCTGGGAAGTTGAGGCTTGCAGTGAGCCATGATCATACCTGGTTAATTTTTTGTATCACTGCACTCCAAACTGGGTGAGAGTGAAACCCTTTCCCCCCCAAAAAAAGAAATCTTCCCTGGTTCACCTTCTTTGAAATGTTCCCAAATCAAATCATGTGGACCTGGCGATCTTTTCTTCTGCCATATTTCTCATGAACTTACTCTCCTTTTGTATTTGCATTAATTTTCCTTGGATACCTGGTCTCTTCAATCAGACTATGTTTCAAGAAAGCAGAAATACAGCCTTCTTTGGCCTCCCCGCAGTGTGCACTAAACAATAAGTGGTTGATATCATTTAGAATACACAGGTAATTAGCTTATTCAGCAGAATATTCAGCTTATTCAGACACAACAAATATCCTAAAATCTGGCAATTGCTTATGACCTGATCCTCTTTCCCAACTGGGTGCCGAGCACAGGAAATGCCAACAAATCTACAGTTTAGCATGGAAGACAACCAGATGTAAACTTGTCATTTTGACTTATGATCATGGTAGAGGTCTGCATGGACCACTGTGAGAGATAGAGAGGGGAGGACCACTTCAACCTTCTAGAATTAGGATCCCTTCTCAAAGCAGCTGACCTTGGGTACAGTCTTGAGATTTAGAAGTTTGTGGGGTAGGGGTGGGTATTTAGGAAGGCCCACTAGGCAGAGGGAATGGTGTATGAAAGTTTCATCTGACGACATATGAGAGTCATATGTAGAAAGTCATGCGCATTGTACATGATGTGTTCTTTTTTGTAGTGTCTACCTTATAAAACCTGGGTTAGGTGCTGGGACTAGAGGATGAACAAGGCAAGATGCCGCTCATATGGAATGCAGCGAGTCTGAGGAATGGGAAGCAGCTCTTCATGGCTGCAGCGTGAGAGCTACGTGGGGCAAGGCAGGAGACAACACTGGAGAGGTAGCCAGAAGGCAGATTTTGAAGGCTTGAAATAATGGCAGTTTTATAGGCGGTAGAAAGGAAAGGATGGAGTGAATGGATTCAATAGATATTTAGAAAGCAGACGCAGTAGAACCTGGTGACCAATTTGATGTAAGAGGCAGAAGAGTGAATGATGATCCTTAGATTGCTAGGAAAGAGGGCCCAGTGGGTTAGCTGTGTTAGTGTGTGGAGACGGGTTAGTGACACCTCCGGATCATCTCCATGCTCAGGGAGCACTTCACCTATGTGTCGGGAGGAATAGCAATAGGAAGCACTTCATTTCCCCACAACTCAGACACCCAGACGGGAGGGCAGAGGACCAAGGCTGAAAGGAGTGGAGAGCCTGAGAGAGATGAGACTGAGGGGAGGTAATGGTGACGCAGGCTAACCAGTTGGTGGGAGAGACCTAGACCCGGGGGGCAGAGAAGGCGGGAGAACTGGAGAGAGGACCTAGCCTAGGAGGAGAGGGAGCAGGCTGAGCAGGAAATGCTCTGGGTAGGAGATGCAGACTCCAAGGAAATATCCAAAAGAAGAGGAGGATTTGGGATTGGAAAAGCTGAGGTTCAGGTGGGAGAGCTGAGGAGGGATAGAACAGGAAAGGTTGAGCCATGGGGTTTCAAGTATGCGGAAAGGAGCGAAGATGTTAGGAAAGGGTCGAAAGGGCACATCCTGGAGTCCCAGGTAGCAGGACGAGGATGGCAGGGGAAGAGCCAAGGAGACAAAGCAGAGATGCTGAGCGGCTCCTGCCTTGCCTGGCCTTACCTGTGCACAGCCAGTTAGCTGCTGCAGCCACAAGCACACCTCCAGAACTGAGGCCAACAAGCTTTTCCTATAAATGACCATATAATAAGTACTTTTGGCTTTTTGGGCCATATCATCTCTGTCTCAACTACTCAACTCTGCCTTTGTAGTTCAAGAGCAGCCATAGATGATATGTAAATTAATGGGTCTAGCTGCATTCCAGTAAAACTTTATTTACAAAAATAGTTGGCAGGCTAGATTTGACCTGTAGGCCACAATTTGCTAATGTTCCCTCTCCCTGCTCTAGAATAGTAAATACAGGAGTAGGAACAGACTTTTGATAGGGTGGCACAGGGAAAATGGTGAACTCAGCTTCATACAGATTTGACTGTGGAACCTTCTGGTAGATTCTTCACAGGCAGTTAGCCTTTTGAGTCTGCAGACTGGGAAAAAATCCAGTTGAGAGAGGGATGGAAGTCATTCATGTGGAAAGGAAGTTTGAAGTAGATGTTTTTGTGGCGCTCCCAAGGCAAGGCCACAAAATGAATTAGAGTAAATTTAGGGCCAAGGACTGAACCCAGAGGATCCAACAGTTAAGGAAGGACCTGTGGATAGAGAAGAAATAACCAGAAAGGTGTGAGGCCTGCCTTTAAAGGAGAGAGACTCATGTCCTGCAAGCTAAGAAAAGAAAGTTTCTAAAAGAACAATGTGGTCATCAATATCAAATAGGTCAGGTAAAACAAGAGCTTCAATGTATGCATTGCATTTGAAAGTAAGGCTGCCATTGGTGAACCAAATGACAAGAATTTAGGCGGAATGACAAGGGAGAAGCCTGAGTGTAGTGGGCTGGGGAGTTAATAGATGGTGAGAATTATAAACAAGAAGTATAAGCCGGGCGCGGTGGCTCACGCCTGTAATTCCAGCACTTTGGGAGGCCGAGGCGGGCGGATCACGAGGTCAGAAGATCGAGACCATCCTAGCTAACACAGTGAAACCCCATCTCTACTAAAAATACAAAAATTAGCTGGGCGTGGTGGCGGGCGCCTGTAGTCCCAGCTACTCGGGAGGCTGAGGCAGGAGAATGGTGTGAACCCAGGAGGCGGCAGAGCTTGTAGTGAGCAGGTATGGCGCCACTGCACTCCAGCCTGGGCCGCAAAGCAAAACTACGTCTCAAAAAAGAAAAAGAAGTATAGGCTCCTTCTTTTCTTTTTTCTTTTCTTTCTTTCGCAGTAGCTAAAAGGGGATTTAAGGTAAGAAGAAGGGTTTTGTTTAGGTTTTTTTTTTAAAACACTGCTGTTTTTGTGGGAGAGGCTGAAGAATATAAACATGTTCAGGGAAAGGCACTAATGGAGAAGTTGAAGATAGATAATTGAGATAATAGGTGGAACAGCATTTTGGAGGAGATGGCTGGGAGTTACCTGGAAGCCCAGGAGTTCACTAGACCTGAACAGCAGCTATTTTTTCTTCTTTGCCCTTAGACTGAACAAGAGACCCTTCTGCTGAGTACAGCCTGTGCTCCCACCCAGGAACACCCTCTGCCTAATGACAGCACCTTCCTGGGAAGCATCTTGATAGCAGTGGCAGATGAAGGTTAAAGGCCCTGGGATTTGAGGGTGGGAAATTTGTAACCCTGCTCCCGATATCTTCAGCTGTTGAAGATGTCCACCAGCGGGCTTGTCTGTCTTACCCTGGCTTCCATTATGATAGACCCCTCCCTGGATGACCAGAGGGGCCCTCTCCCATTATTGGTTTTTCTCTTAGAGCCAGATTCAACTCCTGTGCCCTTGCTTGGAAGTGACAAGAGTGCTTTCACCCGAGTAGCATCAATGGTTTCCCTTCAGCCTGCAGGTTAGGAGGGGCTCCAGGGATCCTGCCTCATTTCTAGAAAATCTGGTGGTGATGAGTAAAGACAAAAGCAGTGAGAAGTGCTTTGCTCTAAAAACCTCAATTCTACTTGGGCTCATTTTATTTCTGCCTTCTGGGATCTGTAATGTTCCAGACATTCAAATCCTGTGGGTGGGGAACACGGATAAGAGTTGTGGAAATGATGGCTATACACTCCTCCTTCCTTCCATGGCTGGAAGGCTAGACCTCTATCTGGGACTTTCTCTTTCAGAGACCCCAGGTATGGAGGAGAGCTTGGCAGAAATGAGTATTATGACTATTGAGCTTCAGAGTCTTTGTTCCCTGCTACAAGAGTCTAAAGAAGAAGCCATCAGGACTCTGCAGCGAAAAATGTGAGTGGGATGCAGTTTTGGTGACAGAGGGACAGTGAGACAGCCTCTTATGCCAAGGGTTGAACTGGCCCCTGAGAGGACAAGAATGTTGCTGAATTCTTCCTTTCTTCAGTTGTGAGCTGCAGGCTAGGCTACAAGCCCAGGAAGAACAGCATCAGGAAGCCCAGAAAGCAAAGGAAGCAGACATAGAGAAGCTGAACCAGGCCTTGTGCTTGCGCTACAAGGTGAAGGAGGGACCTAGAAGTGGGGCAATGAAGAACTGGGGCAGCTCTACTGGCCCACTGGGAGCCATTATCTCTCCAGGAATCTGGGTGGTGGGGATTTTCCAACCACTGCCCTAGTTTTGCCCTTCCTGGGGTCAGACATTTCACATTTCAGCTATGGGCTGACCTATCTTCCCAGGCAGACCCAGGAGAGAAGTCAGGAACTCTAGCAGAACTCTCCCAACACTGAAATGTGCCTTGCCAGGCTTGGCCCTGGAGGAAGAATTGGAGTGATATCAATTGGTCTCGTGGGCTGAGCATGGGTCAGGCACTCTCTCCTATCTCCTGGCAACGGCTGTGAAGAGACCAGCTCTCCGTGTGTCTTCTCACCTTCCTTTCCCTCACAGAATGAAAAGGAGCTCCAGGAAGTGATACAGCAGCAGAATGAGAAGATCCTAGAACAGATAGACAAGAGTGGCGAGCTCATAGTATGTTCACCATCATGCCCAGGCCTTTGCTTTCTGTGTTACTGGTCAGCCAGGATCCCAAATATGAGAAATGGTTTACTTTTGTTCACCACGCGTTGTCTATCCTTATGTCCTATTGGACACCTCTCCATTCTTATTCCCAGAGCCTTAGAGAGGAGGTGACCCACCTTACCCGCTCACTTCGGCGTGCGGAGACAGAGACCAAAGTGCTCCAGGAGGCCCTGGAAGGCCAGCTGGACTCCAACTGCCAGCCTGTGGCCACCAATTGGATCCAGGAGAAAGTGTGGCTCTCTCAGGAGGTGACTCAGAGTTAACAGAGGAGCTGGACAGCAGGTGGGGACCCCAGGCTGTACCCCTGTTGATCTGGACATATTTCTAGGTGGACAAACTGAGAGTGATGTTCCTGGAGATGAAAAATGAGAAGGAAAAACTCATGATCAAGTTCCAGAGCCATGTAAGAATGTCCATGCCATTCCAGGGCCATTTCCTACCATCATTAGCAAATGCCCTGCCATGTTTCCCCTGTCCTACCAAGCTTGCTCTTTTATGCATAGGACTTATAAAATCTGTTTGCTTTCTAGAGAAATATCCTAGAGGAGAACCTTCGGCGCTCTGACAAGGAGTTAGAAAAACTAGATGACATTGTTCAGCATATTTATAAGGTACAGGCAGGAGGGAGGTGATATAACTAATGTACCTGGTACAAGGCCTGGCCCCAGGAGGTACTAATGAGCACATCTCTCGTTCCCAGCCTTTACTGAGAGCTGGGCCTAAATCACTATTGCAGGCTTCTCTGTGGTGTCTGTTTTCTCCCCTCTAATTCAGCAGCTGCCTCCTGGGGCTGGGAGCCCTGGGCCTTAGGCCTGTGGTCCTGAGCTGCTTTTTCTGCCTCTCTTCCCAGACCCTGCTCTCTATTCCAGAGGTGGTGAGGGGATGCAAAGAGCTACAGGGATTGCTGGAATTTCTGAGCTAAGAAACTGAAGGCCAGAATCTGCTTCACCCCTTTTTACCTGCAATACCCCTTTACCCTAATACCAAGACCAACTGGCATAGAGCCAACTGAGATAAATGCTATTTAAATAAAGTGTATTTAATGTATTTCTCCAAATTTACGGAATCTTACTTTTTGGGTGAAAGGGGGCAGATGATGAAGTCAGGGAAGAGGCAGCCTGGGCCTCCTGCCTGGGTACCCTCCATAGATCCCTCTCCACCTCCTGGTGCATGCAAAGCCAAGGCTGCCTGCCCTTCCTCCCTTCCCCTGCTTTCACCAAAACTCTGGGCACTGGACTGCTTGTTCCCTGGCTCACCGCCTGGAGGAAGCAGAAAGGCTTCATTCTCTTACTTTCCCCAGCCCCCTCGGGGGTACACCCTGGCAAATATGGGGGTGAGGACAGAGAAGCTCAGTTCATTACTTCCTGCCCTGAACTTGGGCACCTTGATGATGCCTCTGCCCCACCTACTCAACCTGTTGTTACTGTTTTGGTGCCTCCTCTTCACCAGACCAAGCTTAATCCCCAACATCCAGCAAGTGCCCGGCACGTGGTAAAGGGATAGTGGCAGAAATGGACGCAAGGTCATGGCTAGGCTCCACGAGGTGGGAGGGCAGTCCCTGACAGTCACGGATGTCTGGCGGGGCGCTCACTCCACCTCGCCGCCCCGCCTCTGAGGGCGTGGCCTTGCCCCGGACACCAGTCCTGGGGAGGGGGTGTGGTCAGGGCGGGGCGTGCCAGCCCCACCCCCGGAGGAGTCACGTAGCTCTGCGGCATCCGCAGCCTCATTTACCAGAGGGCGCCAGGGCTGCAGTCGCATTTGTTTGCCGATCAGAACCCGAGGTGTGCTTGTGGCTACGGGTGCTAACTGGCTGCGCACAGGTAAGGCCAGGCAAGGCAGGAGCCACTCAACATCTCCGCTTCGTCTCCTTGGCTCTTCCCCTGCCATCCTCGTCCTGCTACCTGGGACTCCAGGATGTGCCCTTTCGACCCTTTCCTAACATCTTCGCTCCTTTCCGCATACTTGAAACCCCATGGCTCAACCTTTCCTGTTCTATCCCTCCTCAGCTCTCCCACCTGAACCTCAGCTTTTCCAATCCCAAATCCTCCTCTACTTGTTGGATATTTCCTTGGAGTCTGCATCTCCTACCCAGAGCATTTCCTGCTCAGCCTGCTCCCTCTCCTCCTAGGCTAGGTCCTCTCTGCAGTTCTCCTGCCTTCTCTGCCCACTAGTTTAGATCTCTCCCGCTAACTGGTTAGCCTGCGTCACCATTACCTCCCCTCAGTCTCATCTCTCTCTCAGGCTCTCCACTCCTTTCAGCCTTGGTCCTCTGCCCTCCAGTCTGGGTGTCTGAGTTGTGGGGAATTGAAGTCTTCCTATTGCTATCCCTCCCGCCACGCAGGTGAAGTGCTCGCTGGGCACAGAGATGACCCGGAGGTGTCACTAACCCCAGTCTCCACACACTAACGCAGCTGACCCCCTGGGCCCTCTTTCCTACAACACTGCAGCCCCACTGGGGCCAACCTCCGGTACTGGGTGGGAGTAGGCAATAGGCATAGGCAGGCAGGTTTGGCGTACAGAAAAGGAGAAGCTGCAGGAGCCTATGACTGGTATTTGTGCCACTCCTACTCCCTACCTGTTCTTCCAACCTTTTCCTCTAGAAGCTGAGAGAAGAGGGTGGCAGTAAGTACTTTTGCCTCATTCTGAAGCCTTGGAAGTAAGTACACTTTCCCTAGGGGTCCTGTGGAGGATGAGAAAAGGGAAGCTGGAAAAGCCAGGGCTTCTGCCTACCTCAACAAGGGGCTAAGTTCAGTGAAAGAAGGGTTGGCATCCTCGATTGGGCAGCAGATTCATCAGAAGACCTGTGGCTTCAGGGTTGCTCACCTCCCCACCCCCACCCTGCATCTTTCCCCAGGGCTGGGAAGGGTGCCTACCAGGGACAAAAGGAGATGTGGGAACTGGAGCCCTAAGCTTGCTAGCTGTCAGAAGGATTGGTGCTACTTGATGCCCAGGACTCATGCCAAGGACTGCTGCCCTGTTCCCAGCCCCTTGCTTGATGGGGGAGGCCATTTGGCCCATCTGGCCAGGAGAGGCAGCAGAGGAGGTAGTGGGTGAGGTCTGGCTTTTTTATCTTGTCTCCACTCCAGGGAGCTGTCACCATGCCTCACTCGTACCCAGCCCTTTCTGCTGAGCAGAAGAAGGAATTGTCTGACATTGCCCTCCGGATTGTAGCCCCGGGCAAAGGCATTCTGGCTGCGGATGAGTCTGTAGGTAAGTGGACATCTGTAGCCAGGTAGGGTACAGGTGGCTAGGGGACCCTGGGGATGTTCTCACTGCCTTTCTTTGTTTGCCCCCAGGCAGCATGGCCAAGAGGCTGAGCCAAATTGGGGTGGAGAACACAGAGGAGAACCGTCGGCTGTACCGCCAGGTCCTGTTCAGTGCTGATGATCGTGTGAAAAAGTGCATTGGAGGTGTTATTTTCTTTCATGAGACCCTCTACCAGAAAGATGATAATGGTGTTCCCTTCGTCCGAACCATCCAAGATAAGGGCATCGTCGTGGGCATCAAGGTGCAGCCCCTGGCCCTGCTCTGAATGGAAGCTGGGTGTGAAAATAAGCTTGTGTAGGAGGGGTAGCAAGGAGAATCCTGCCTGGATTCGACCCTCTGCTTGTTCTTCCCCTACAGGTTGACAAGGGTGTGGTGCCTCTAGCTGGGACTGATGGAGAAACCACCACTCAAGGTATAGGATGGGTGGGCTTGAGGACCAAAGCAGTGTTAGATGGTTGATGCTGGTAAAAGAGGGGCAGAGTAATGAGGTTAGCACTGTGCTTGCAGGACTGGATGGGCTCTCAGAACGCTGTGCCCAGTATAAGAAGGATGGTGCTGACTTTGCCAAGTGGCGCTGTGTGCTGAAAATCAGTGAGCGCACGCCCTCTGCACTTGCCATTCTGGAGAATGCCAACGTGCTGGCCCGTTATGCCAGTATCTGCCAGCAGGTGTGTGTTGGGAGGGTGGTGAGCTAGATGCCCTGTATGCCTGGTGGGGAGAGAGTTACAGGGCTTTCTTCATCTCCCCTACTGCCCCTCCCAAGCATCTCTGCTCTTGCCTGCAGAATGGCATTGTGCCTATTGTGGAACCTGAAATATTGCCTGATGGAGACCATGACCTCAAACGTTGTCAGTATGTTACAGAGAAGGTGAGTCCACACCTGGGCACACAAACATACTGCAGGGACAGCTCGGCAGGAGTGTGTGTTCCCCAGAGCCCCCAGCTTAGATCCAGGCACACTTTCCCCTAGCACTTTTTCACTTGATCCTGGCACAGGCCTGTGATCTGAGCCTTTACTGAGCCCTCACAGTCTGTGCCCATCTACCCCTAGATAGGGAGCATCAAGCAGTAACCAGTGGGGGCCCAGACCCTTAGTAAACCTCCTCTAATCCCCACCCAGGTCTTGGCTGCTGTGTACAAGGCCCTGAGTGACCATCATGTGTACCTGGAGGGGACCCTGCTCAAGCCCAACATGGTGACCCCTGGCCATGCCTGTCCTATCAAGTATACCCCAGAGGAGATTGCCATGGCAACTGTCACTGCCCTGCGTCGCACTGTGCCCCCAGCTGTCCCAGGTACTACCCAGCTCCCTAACCTGCTTCTATCCCTAAGGCCCATCTTCAGGTCCTTCTTGTGGCCTTCAGGGGTTCCCTATCCTGGAAAAATTGGGAGTGACCAGTCAGTTTGTCTTCTTTCCTCCACACTAGGAGTGACCTTCCTGTCTGGGGGTCAGAGCGAAGAGGAGGCATCACTCAACCTCAATGCCATCAACCGCTGCCCCCTTCCCCGGCCCTGGGCGCTTACCTTCTCCTATGGTCGTGCCCTGCAAGCCTCTGCACTCAATGCCTGGCGAGGGCAACGGGACAATGCTGGGGCTGCCACTGAGGAGTTCATCAAGCGGGCTGAGGTTGGGAGCTACAGTTGGTGGTGGGTGGGGCAGCACCCAGAGGCTATAGCCTGGGCAGGGCTTGGCACCTGCGGGCTGGCTCAGCCTGCTTACTCCATGCTCCCTTTTGCAGGTAAATGGGCTTGCAGCCCAGGGCAAGTATGAAGGCAGTGGAGAAGATGGTGGAGCAGCAGCACAGTCCCTCTACATTGCCAACCATGCCTACTGAGTATCTACTCCATACCACAGCCCTTGGCCCAGCCATCTGCACCCACTTTTGCTTGTAGTCATGGCCAGGGCCAAATAGCTATGCAGAGCAGAGATGCCTTCACCTGGCACCAACCTGGCTTCCTTTCTCTTCTCCCTCCCCCTCTCTCATTGCTGCACCTGGGACCATAGGATGGGAGGATAGGGAGCCCCTCATGACTGAGGGCAGAAGAAATTGCTAGAAGTCAGAGCAGGATGGCTGGGTCTCCCCCTACCTCTGCCAGCTCCCACAATTTTCCCATGATGGGGTAGCTTCTCCTTGGGCTCTCCTTCTTGCTTGCCCTGTCTCCTGGGATCAGAGAGTAGTACAGAAGCCCTGACTCATGCCTTGAGTACATACCATACAGCAAATAAATGGTAGCAAAACATGCTACTTTGCCTGTCTGTTTTACACATCAAATTCCCACCTCCCAGTTTCTGATCTCTGCTAATTCTATCTCTGGGCCCTCTGACTCTGGGGGTGGAGAGGGTAGGATTTGAGTTTTACTCGGCTTCAAGTTTATGGAGGAAGGCACATGCAGTCCCCATCCCCAGCTCAGGCTCTTGCTCTCTTGATGTCCAAGTCTGGAGTGGGGCAATGAGGAAGATTGCAAGTCTTCTAGGGACTGCCACATCAGTGGCACTGGGCTGCAGCTACAGAAGGATGGAGTGAGGCCAGACTGGTAACTCCTGAAGGCAGATTTGTGCAAGGCTTAAAGCAGGGAGGCAGCAGGACAGGCTGGGATAAGAGTGGGTGGGAGAGTCTCTCCCATCTCGCAGTGTTGAGCCCAACTGGGACCTGACACGTTCCACTAGGGGGAGCCACACCAGTAAGCGCTAGCGAGCACCTGGACTCCTGCCCAAAGAGGAAAACCCAGGCTCTGCGGGCTGCCAGGGCTGAGCAGGGCATCTAGGAGGTTGCCAAGGGCTATGGCCCATTCTCATTCGGGGTAGAAGCGGGCACAAAGGGAGCCAATTTGAGGGTCTGGGTAAGGACAGCTCTGGTGAGGCCTCATGCTGAACTTTGATCACTGGGCTGGGTTGTGAGGTAGGCTGAGAACCTGGGTTTAGGCAGATAAAAAGATGAGAGAACAAGCTGCGTGTGCTCTGTGTCAACTGGGGAGGCTACAAATGCTCCATCCTGTGTGGCCTGACATAATAACAGAAATAGCTTGCACATAGCACCAACCATGTTCTAATCACTTTATATGTATTCACACATTTCATACAACTCTATAAAGAAGGTACTATTACTATCATCCCTATTTTAATAGAGAAAACAGGCGCAGAGAGGCACAGAACGATCTTCTCACGATCACTCACTTTATAAGTGATGAAGCCAGGATTTGAACCGCAGTGATCAGCATCTAGAGTCCAGGCTCATGACTTCAAGATTTTTAAGTGAAGTATCCTGAGTTTTCCAAGTTGGAAATGAATTAAAACGTATTTTAAGATAGCGAGAGAGCCAATTGTGCTAAAACATAGTAGCTTGCTACCTCCGTGTTTGAGGCTTGAGGAGAGGGCACCCCAAGAGGAGCTCTACGATAAGGATAGTAAGACCGTGACAGCTGATGTTTGAGGGCTTTCCATGTGCCAGGCTCCTTACAAGAACGGCCTCATTTATCTAAATATCACCATTTTCAGATGAGACAATTGAGCCTCGGAGCTGCCTGTAGTTGCCCAGCTAATATTTAGGGACTGCAGAGGTCGCGCTCTTGATTGAGGAACTAGGAGTGTGTTCTACAGGGAAGCGGGGGACTTCGTTCCAACAGCGCCGAAACCCGAGCGCCCCATCGGCAGCCCCTCCGCGGCTGCGTGACTTCCTTTTAGACCCCCAGCGAAGCTCCCAGCGGAACCCGCCCACCCCGCCGGCGAGTCTGGAGTAGCGCTCGCGATTGGCCCCGATCACCGCCGCGGTCCCGCCCCATCTTTGCGGAGGTTCCGATTGGGTGAGGCTCATGAAGCTCCGCCCCTCGGTGGCCGGAGCAGCCGGAAGCTAGCATGGCGGTCGCCGGGCCCGCGGCTACAGACCTAGGTGCGGTGGGCTTCGGGTGGGACCCTGCAGCTAGCTGATGGCAAGGGAGGAATAGCAGGGGTGGGGATTGTGGTGTGCGAGAGGTCCCGCGGACGCGGGGCTCGGGGGTCTTTTCAGAAGGGATTCCCTTCAGGCTTGGGCCGTGTCCCTTCGAACGGAGATCCCAATGAACGCGGGCCGGTAGAGGTCGGTGGTTGGGGCTTCTCCGCGTCGGAGATAGGGCCGGTACCCTAGCCCGTTTCCAACGCCTCAGTCGGTTCCCCATGCCCTCAGAGGTGGTCCGGGGCAAGCGCGCCGCCCTCTTCTTCGCTGCGGTGGCCATCGTGCTGGGGCTGCCTCTCTGGTGGAAGACCACGGAGACCTACCGGGCTTCGTTGCCTTACTCCCAGATCAGTGGACTGAATGCCCTGCAGGTGAGACTGCCGTGCGGGAGGGTCGGGGGACAGCCTCCCGGTAAGGTGGAAACTCAGTGATGGCCCTGATGCTCCTTCCTATAGCTCCGCCTCATGGTGCCTGTCACTGTCGTGTTTGCGCGGGAGTCAGTGCCCCTGGACGACCAGGAGAAGCTGCCCTTCACCGTTGTGCATGAAAGAGAGATTCCTCTGAAATGTGAGTTCCTGGGGGTCAGGGCTGCCTTTCACGTGTGAGCTCAGTTCAGAGCTAAGTTGGGTGGGAGGAGCGTGGGTGTACCATAAAGGCAGTTAAAAACTATTAAAAGACCTCTCTGAATGAACAGTCTGTTTGGTCAGAAAAAAACTACTTTCAAATTCACGGCCACTAAATAGCAATTTTACTCATAAGATAGTTAGGCTACCTAATCGGAAGCAGTTGATGCCCATCAGGGTATAGGGGAGGAGGTGGGATGTAGTGGAAAGAACACAGAGTTTGAAATTAAATTGGATTTGCATATAGGCCCTATTTAGTTTATTTGTTTATTAGTTTTTGAGACGGAGCCTCGCTCTGTCGCCCAGGCTGGAGTGCAGTGGTGCCATCTCAGCTCACTGCAACCTCCGCCTCCCGGGTTCAAGCGATTCTCCTGCCTCAGCCACCGGAATAGCTGGGATTACAGGCGCGCGACACCACGCCCAACCAATTTTTGTATTTTTAGTAGAGATGGAGTTTTGCCATGTTGGCCATGCTGCTCTCGAACTCCTGACTTCAGGTGATCCGCCCGCCTCGGCCTCCCAGAGTGTTGGGATTACAGGCGTGAGCCACCGTGCCCAGCCCCTATTCAGTTTAACATTGAACACTTTACTGGGGTACTTTTTTTAGGTACCAGGAATTTAGGAATTAATAAGAAATTGATAATGGTTTCAAGACATTCATAGGTAGGGGAGAAAGATAAAATAAATTACAGTAGAAGTATACAAGAAACAGGGATTGCACTTAATAAAGAGTATTAACCAACTGGGAGGAAAGAAAGGCAGAGAAAGTTTTGAGAGATATAATTCTTAAGTCGGATTTTTAAAGGATGTGTGGGAATTCAGGTTAAATGGGAAAGGGAGGGAGAGAATTTCAGGTAGAGTGAATAGCATGAGATAGTATAAGGATAGCTAATAGTTATTGCTCATTGTGTGCCAGAAACTAGGTGAAGCACTTTATATGTGTTGCCTCATTTAATCCTTTCTAATGATATGATCCCCATTTTATAAATGAAGAAACTGAGGCTTAGAGAATTTAACTTGTCCAAGATCACACAGCTAGTAAGAGATGGAACTGGGATTTAAATCCAGGCCTGACTGATTCCAGTGTTCAAGCTTTTAACCAACAAACTATACTCCTGTGTGAAAGTGTGGAGGGGTGAATCAGCATATTGGGGTACCTATGAGCAGTTTTGCCTTACTGGAATGTGTAGTGAAAGACTGGGAATGACTGGAGATTTGGGCTGAGTCTAGAGCATGAGGCACCTGTGTGCCATTTACTTTTTAGTTCTTTAGCCTTGGTGAAAACATTTTTTTTTTTTTTTTTTCCGAGAACGGGTCTCTCTTTGTTGCCCAGGCTGGAGTATGGTGGCACGATCAGGGCCCACTGCAGCCTTGATCTATTGGGCTCAAGCGATCCTCCCACCTCAGCCCACCTGCCTCAGTAGCTGGGACTACAGCCACACACAATCACACCCAGCTGATTTGTTTTGGTATTTTTAGTAGAGACAGGGTTTTGCCACGTTGCCCAGGCTGGTCTCGAGCTCCTGGGCTCAAGTGATCGGCCTCCCAAAGTGCTGGGATTACAAGTGAGAGTCACCACACCTGGCTGGTTAAAACATTTTTTTTTTTTTAAATCATATTTTGTATGGTTCAGCCCTGTACACACACACACTTCTTGTTTTCTTTCTTTTTTTTTTTTTTTTGAGATGGAGTTTCACTCTTGTTGCCCAGGCTGGAGTGCAATGGCACAATCTTGGCTCACTGCAACGTCTGCCTCCTGGGTTCAAACGATTCTCCTACCTCAGCCTCTGGAGTAGCTGGGATTACAGGTGCCTGCCACCACGCCCAGCTAATTTTTTGTATTTTTAGTCGATACAGGGTTTCACCATGTTGGCTAGGCTAGGCTGGTCTCGAACTCCTGACCTCAGGTGATCCATCTGCCTCAGCCTCCCAAAGTGCTGGGATTACAGGTGTGAGCCACCACGCACAGCCAAACTTCTTGTTTTCTAAACAAAAATTGGACTATCCCTCACTAGTTTGAAATTTGATTGTTTTCAGTTTATCATGGATTTCTTCATATTTGATGACACAGTGTTCAGTAATATGGGTATAGTGTAAACGTATAGTATAGGCAACGAATTTAAAGGGTGACCAAGAGTATGGAATTTGGGATCAGAGAGCTGGATTCAAGCCTCATTCTGCCACTTATTTGTGTAAATTTGAGTAAGGGAGTAAGGTTGTTAACTTCTCTAAACCTTGGTTTCCTCATCTGTTAGCCAGAAGTAGTAATAGGGTTGTTCATTTATTCAACAAGTATTTATTGTGTACCTATGTCAGATACAGTGCTAGTTACTAGAGATATAGCAGTGAAAAAAACAGACAAGACGACGATAAAAAAGACAAAGCCGGATGTGGTGGCTCACGCCTGTAATCCCAGCACTTTGGGAGGCCAAGGCAGGCAGATCACTTGAGATCAGGAGTTCAAGACCAGCCCGGCTAACATGGTGAAACCCCATCTCTACTAAAAATACAAAAATTAGCCAGGCATGGTGGTGGGTGCCTGTAATCCCAGCTACTTGGGAGGCTGAGGCAGGAGAATCGCTTGAACCTGTGGGGCGGAAGTAGCAGTGAGTCAAGATCCCACCACTGCACTCTAGCCTTGGTGACACAGACTACATCTCAAAAAAAAAAAAGAAAAAAAAGAAAAAAGACAATTAAGTCAAATGTATGTTAGATGGTGATAGAAGAAAAATAGAGGAGGACAGGAGGAGAGGGAATTTTCTTGAGGAATGGGAGGGGATTGCAGTTTTAGATCGGGTGAACAAGGGAGGTCTCATTGAAAAGATGACATTTGAGTAAATACCTAAAAGGCAAGGGAATAGACTGTGCAGATATCTGGGGGAAGAGCATCTTGGCAGAGGGAAAAGCAAGTCTAAGATCCTGAGTTAAGAGCAAGTGTTGTGCCTTTCAGGAGCAGTGAGAATCTCCTTGTGGCTTCACTGGGTTGAATGAGGAAGAGAGAAAGAGGAAATGAAATAAAACCAGAACAGTAGAAGGGGGCTGAATCACTTAGGGCCTGGTAGGTCATTGTGAGAATTTGCATTCTAGGCTTTTATTCTAAATAAGAAGGGAAGCCATTGAAGGTTTTTTGTTTCTTTTTTAAACGTGACTACCATTATCATACCTAAGTTAGCAGTGATTCCTTAATATCACCTAATTCTCAGTCTGTATTTAGATCTCTCCAGTTATCTCCGAGGTATCCTTTCACAGATGGTTTATTCCATCAGGATCAATAAGTTGCATTTGTCTTTTTGTCACTTTTATTTTATGTCAGCTCCCCCCACCCTACCCCCATACATTTCTTTCACACCATTGATTTGCTGGAGAAACCAGGTCATTTGTTTTATAGAACATCTCACATTTGGGATTTGGGAAGTAGCTTCCTCACAGTTTAATTTAACTCATTCCTCTAGCATCCATATTTCTTATAAACTGTTAGTTAGATCTAGAGGTTTGATTAAAGCCAGGTTCAATTTTTTGGATGAGAATACATTATAGGTGGTGCAGTGTACTTCCTATTGTGTTGTATCCTATAGCACTTAATGGCTAGCCCTGTTCCATTTTGGGTGATGCAAAGATTATGTAGTGAGTTCAGGTATTGTCAGCCTAATCTCTATATTTTAGAGTTTCTCATCAACCTTTTACATGATATTTTTAGCATCTATTTGATCATGGAATCCATTTCATTAGCAGTCACAAGATAGTGCTTTTTTAAATTTTTATGTTTTTTAGAGACAAGGTCTCACTTTGTCACGCAGACTACAGTTCAGTGGCTCAATCATTGCTTACTGCAGCCTTGAAATCCTAGGCTCAATCAGTCCTCCCACCTCAGCCTCCCAAGTAGCTAGGACTACTGGTGTGTGGCCAGGCACAGTGGCTCATGTCTGTAATCCCAGAACTTTGGGAGGCCAAGGCGGGGGATCATTTGAGGTCAGGAGTTTCAGACCAGCCTGGCAACGTAGTGAAACCTCGTCTCCACTAAAAATACAAAAATTTGCTGGGTGTGGTGGTGTGCGGCTGTAGTCCCAGCTACTCCGGAGTCCAAGACAGGAGAATTGCTTGAACCTAGGAGGCGGAGGTTGCATTGAGCCAAGATTGCGCCACTGCATTCCAGCCTGGGAGACAGAGCTCAAAAAACAAAAAAAAGTAGGCTGGGTGCGGTGGCTCATGCCTGTAATCCCAGCACTTTGGGAGGCTGAGGCGGGCAAATCACTTGAGGTCAGGAGTTCAAGACCAGCCTGCTCAACATGGGAAAACCCTGTCTCTACTAAAAATACAAAAATTAGCTGGGTGTGGTGGCACATGCCTGTAATCCCAGCTACTTGGGAGGCTGAGGTAGAAGAATTGCTTGAAACAGAGAGGCGGATGTTGCAGTGAGCCAGGATCCCGCTGCTGTTCTCCAGTCTGGGCAACAGAGCCAGAGCCAGATAAAAAAAAAAAAAAAAAAAAAAAAAAAAAAGTAGAGAAGGGGTCCTTTCTTTTTTTTTTTTGTTTTTGTTTTTGAGATAGGGTCTGACACTCAGGCTGAAGTGCAGTGGCCCAATCATAGCTCACTGTAACCTTGAACTCCTGGGTTCAAGTGGTCCTCTTACCTCAGGCTCGCAAGTAGCTGGGACTATAAGAATGTGCCACTGTGCCCAGCTAATTTTTTATTTTATTTATTTATTTATTTTTTGAGACAGGGTCTCACTCTGTCACACAGGCTGGAGTGCAGTGGTGCGATCACAGCTCATTGCATCCTCCGCCTCCCGGGTTCAAGTGATTCTCCTGCCTCAGCCTCCTGAGTAGCTGGGATTATAGGCGCACAGCCACCATGCCCGGCTAATTTTTGTAATTTTAGTAGAGATGGGGTTTCACCATGTTGGCCAGGCTGGTCTTGAACTCCTGGCCTCAAGCAGTCTGCCTGCCTTGGCCTCCTCAAGTGCTGGGATTACAAGCGTGAGCCACTGCACCTGTCCCCAACTAATTTTTAAATTTTTTTGTAGAGACAGGGTCTCACTATGTTCCCCGAGCTGGTCTCAAACTCCTGGGCTTAACTAATTTTCCCACCTCGGACCCTAAAGTGCTGGAATTACAGGCATCAGCCACCACACCCGGCCAAATTAGTGACTTTTAGAATTCTGTCATTTCTTCTTCCTGGAAGAAATATATGACCTGGAATTCTTTTATAAAGAAAAGAGGAACTTTTTCAATAAATTTTAGGTTTAGCTTGTCAAGTTTTAGAAGGCAAAAAAATCCCTTCGGGATTGCCTTACACGTATAGATTAATTTGGGGAGAGTTGGCATCTTTATAATATTTAGTCTTTATAATATGACATCTTTATAATATTCATCTGGGGCCTTGTATGCTTTTCCATTTTATTCAGATATTTTATGTCCTTCAGTAAAGTCTTTGAAGTTTTCTTCTTATAGTTTTATACATTTATTCCTGGGTATTTTTATACTTTCATTGTTAATGTGATTGAGGTTTTTTTTTTTTTTTTTTTTTTGAGACGGAGTCTTGCCCTGTCGCCCAGACTGGAGTGCAGTGGCCGGATCTCAGCTCACTGCAAGCTCCGCCTCCCGGGTTCCCGCCATTCTCCTGCCTCAGCCTCCCGAGTAGCTGGGACTACAGGCGCCCGCCACCTCGCCCGGCTAGTTTTTTGTATTTTTTAGTAGAGACGGGGTTTCACCGTGTTAGCCAGGATGGTCTCGATCTCCTGACCTCGTGATCCGCCCGTCTCAGCCTCCCAAAGTGCTGGGATTACAGGCTTGAGCCACCGCGCCCGGCCCAGTTACTAGTTCTAATAGTTTTTCAGTTGGTTCTCTTTGATTTTCTTGAGAAATAATTATGCTACTTCAAAGCGGCCATTTTATCTGTTTCTTTCCGATAGTTACAAGTTTTCTTTCTCTTTCTTCACATATTACATTGGTAAAGAACTTCAGAAAGAACAATACTGAATAACAATGAGAATAGAGGAGATAGCAGGCATCCTTGTTTTATTACTAACTTTATAGAATTATGTTTAATGTTTTGTCATTAACTGTGTAGTTTTTTGTTTTTAATTTTTTTTGAGACAAGGTCTGGTTCTATTGCCCTGGCTAGAGTGCAGTGGTATGATCTCAGGTCACTGCAACCTCTGCCTCCCAGGCTCAAGTCATCCTCCCACCTCACCCTCCTAAGTAGTTGGGACTACAGGCGTGCACTACCATACCTGGCTTTTTTTTGTTTGTTTTTTTTTAAGATGGAGTTTCGCTCTTGTTGCCCAGGCTGGAGTGCAATGGTGTGATCTTGGCTCACTGCAGCCTCCACCTTCTGGGTTCAAGCGATTCTCCTGCCTAAGCTTCCCGAGTAGCTACCACCACACCCAGCTAATTTTTGTATTTTTAGTAGAGATGGGGTTTCATCATGTTGGCCAGGCTGGTCTCGAACTCCTGACATCAGGTGATCCACCCGCCTTGGCCTCCCAAAGTGCTGGGATTATAGGTGTGAGCCACCATGTCTGGCACATACCTGGCTAATTTTTGTATTTTTGTAGAGATGGGGTTTCGTTATGTTGCCCAGGCTGATCTCCATCATGAGATCGAGGGATCTGCCCACCTCAACCTCCCAAAGTGCTGGGATTACAAGCATGAGCCACCGTGCCCAGCCTGTGTGTTTTGTTTTTTATCAGGAATGTTCACTGAATTTAATTATTTTGGGGCAGTGATTGGAATGGCCATATGGTTTTTCTCCTTTTGCCTATTAATGTAATGACTATTGAAATAGATTTCCCAGTGGGAAGACACTTCAAGCTGAAGGACCAGTGTGTGCAGAGGTGAAGGCAAGAGCTGGGGCAGATGGGAGAAACGGGTGTCATGTGTTTGATATCATCTATGCAGAAATCATTAGAGTTGGCTGCAGCTGTTTGGTCTTTTTCTGTAAACAGCCATCTTGCTGTCCTCAGATGCTGGACGGTGTTAGGTCTGGGAAGGTGAGCAGAGGCCTGATGCTTGCCCTTTTCATCGTGCTACTTCTTAACCCTCCCAGACAAAATGAAAATCAAATGCCGTTTCCAGAAGGCCTATCGGAGGGCTTTGGACCATGAGGAGGAGGCCCTGTCATCGGGCAGTGTACAAGGTATGGGAAGGGATGAGCACACCATTTTAATGTGAAGCTCTCTTTTTCCTTCTGATCTCTAAGTGCATAGTTCCCATACTTTGACTTCCCTCCAAAACCTCTCTGGGAATGCTGAGAATGAGGAACTGTAGGATTCAGCCCAGTCCACTGAGGGGCCAGAGAGGTTGATTGGCTTACCCAAGCCTGACCACTGTGTCAGCTGAATGTGAGTGAAGGGTTAGGTTAGGTATTCTCTGGGGCTGGGGGGAGATGGAATGGTGTTTTGCTCTTGGTGTACCACCTGTTCTTGTCCCCAGAGGCAGAAGCCATGTTAGATGAGCCTCAGGAGCAAGCGGAGGGCTCCCTGACTGTGTATGTGATCTCTGAACACTCCTCACTTCTTCCCCAGGTAGGGTAACAGAGAGGTTGCAACTTTGCCTTATCCCTTCAGCTCGTGGACTCCTGGGTCACCTCCTTCTTGCATCATTGCTACCCATTTCTTCCATTTGCTACAGAAAAGTCTCCATTTTTTTTTTTTTTTTTGAGATGGAGTCTTGCTCTGTTGCCCAGGCTGGAGTGCAGTGGCAGGATCTCGGCTCACTGCAGTCTCCGCCTCCCAGGTTCAAGTGATTCTCCTGCCTCAACCTCCTGAGTGCCTGGGATTACAGGCATGTGCCACCATGCCCGGCTAATTTTTATATTTTTTGTAGAGATGGGGTTTCACCATGTTAGTCAGACTGGTCTCAAACTCCTGACCTTGTGATCCACCTGCCTCAGCCTCCCAAAGTGCAGAGATTACAGGCGTGAACTGCACCCAGCCTCCACATATTTTTAATAAAGAATGCTGGCTGGGTCTGGTGGCTCACACTGTAATCCCAGGACTTTGGGAGGCTGAGGCGGGCAGTTTGCTTGAACTCAGGGGTTCAAGACCAGCCTAGGCAACATGGCAAAACCCTATCTCTACAAAAAAAAAAAAAAAAAAAGCTGGATGTGGTAGTCCCAGTTACTTTTGGAGGCTGAGGTGGGGGGATCGCTTGAGCCTGGGAGGTGGAGGTTGCAGTGAGCTAATATCATGCCACTGCACTCCCCATCTCTACTAACAATACAAGAATTGGCCAGCCATGGTGGCGCGTACCTGTAATCCCAGCACTTTGGGGGGCTGAGGTGGGTGGATCACCTGAGGTCAGGAGTTCGAGATTAGCCTGGTCAACATGGTGAAACCCCATTTCTACGAAAAACACAAAAATTAGCCGGGCATGGTGGTGGGTGCCTGTAGTTCCAGCTACTCGGGAGGCTGAGGAAGGAGAATCACTTGAACCCAGGAGGCGGAGGTTGCAGTGAGCCGAGATAGTGCCACTGCACTCCAGCCTGGGCGACAGAGTGAGACTCTGTCTCAAAACAAATTTATAATCAAACATTTAATTTTTATAAAAAGACTAAAGAAAATGTTAATGAACATCCCCATCCCCACCCCCAACTCACAAACTGCAGTGCAGTAGCACAGTGTGTACTTCCATGGTTATATTCCATTCCCTTTCAGCCCAAGGCAACCAGATTTTGTGTGTGTAATTTTCTTGCTTTTCCTTAGAGTTTGATCACATATGTTGTATCTCTGTAAACAGTGTATTTAATTTTACATTTTTGAATTTATATAAATGGTGGAATATAGCACATGTTCCTCTGCCACTTTTATTTTGTTCAACATTTATAGTTGAGAGAATCATCTATAATTATATAGTTGAATCTATGTATCATTGTATAAACATAGACGTAATTTATCCATTCTACTGCTCATGGACATTTGGATTATTTCTATGTTTTACTGCTAGAAATAATGCTATTGTGAATACTTGTTTCTTTGCCATGTGCCATTTTTATATCAGACTCTCCAGTTGTCAGTTTATTCTGCTTTTCTTGCTCAGTATGCCATCTCTGAGTTTCCATTTCACCATTTGACCAGCCCCCAAAGAGTTAGATGCTGCCTGGACCCACGTCTACTGGGAAAGAGAAGGGAATGGAAACAAATGAAAACAGTCAACATATACTCATAGCTCAGAAATGCTGAATTAATAGCTCGTGAATCTCAAGAGAGGTGCAAACCTGTTGGTCACTGGCAAAGGGGCAGATTCGGAATAACAGGAGCCAGGGTGCTTTTCGGCTTTCTTTTCTGAGCCGTGGACATTCTGTCCCTTGCTCACTCCCACAGGACATGATGAGCTACATTGGGCCCAAGAGGACAGCAGTGGTACGGGGGATAATGCACCGGGAGGCCTTTAACATCATTGGCCGCCGCATAGTCCAGGTGGCCCAGGCCATGTCTTTGACTGAGGACGTGCTTGCTGCTGCTCTGGCTGACCACCTTCCAGAGGACAAGTGGAGCGCTGAGAAGAGGCGGCCTCTGAAGTCCAGCTTGGGTAGGGCACCAGGCTTTGCTACAGGAAGGGAGAGGAAATGAATTACGTGGGGCAGGAGGGAAATCTGCAGGCCAGCTTCTTTCTCCTTTCTTCTCTAGTCTCATTTTTTTTCTTATTTATTTTATGTTATTATTATTATTATTTTATTTATTTATTTATTTTTGAGACGGAGTCTTGCTCTGTTGCCTGGGCTGGAGTGCAGTGGCTCAATATAGGCTCACTGCAAGCTCCACCTCCCGGGTTCACGCCATTCTCCTGCCTCAGCCTCCTAGGTAGCTTGGACTACAGGCTCCCGGCTAATTTTTTTGTATTTTTAGTAGAGACGGGGTTTCACTGTGTTAGCCAGGATGGTCTTGATCTCCTGACCTCATGGTCTGCCCACCTCGACCTCCCAAAGTGCTGGGATTACAGGCATGAGCCACCGCACCTGGCCTATTTTTTTTTTTGTTTGTTTGAGACAGAGTCTTGGTCTGTTGCCTAGACTGGAGTGCAGTGGCGCGATCTTGGCTCACCACAACCTCTGCTTGCCAGGTTCAAGTGATTCTCACTCCTCAGCTTCCTGAGTAGGTGAGGCGCATGCCATCATGTCTGGCTAATTTTTTTATTTTTATTTTTATTTTATTTTTATTTATTTATTTATTTATTTATTTATTTTTGAGACGGAGTCTCGCTCTGTCACCCAGGCTGGAGTGCAGTGGCTGGATCTCAGCTCACTGCAAGCTCCGCCTCCCGGGTTTACACCATTCTCCTGCCTCAGCCTCCCGAGTAGCTGGGACTACTCGGACAGGCGCCTGCCACCTCGCCCGGCTAGTTTTTTGTATTTTTTAGTAGAGACGGAGTTTCACCGGGTTAGCCAGGATGGTCTCGATCTCCTGACCTCGTGATCTGCCCGTCTCGGCCTCCCAAAGTGCTGGGATTACAGGCTTGAGCCACCGCACCCGGCCTCTTTTTATTTTTTATTTTTTGAGATGGAGCCTCCTGTCATCCAGGCTGGAGTGCAGTGATGCGATCTTGTCTCACTGCAACCTCTGCATCCTGGGTTCAAGCGATTCCCCTGCCCCAGCCCCCTGAACAGTTGGGATTACAGGCGCCCACTACCACGCTCAGCTAATTTTTGTATTTTTAGTAGAGACGGGGTTTCACCATGTTGACCAGGCTGGTCTTGAACTCCTGACCTCAAGTGATCTGCCTGCCTCGGCCTCCCAAGGTGCTGGGATTATAGCGTGAGCCACTACGCCCGGCTGATACTTGTATTTTTAGTAGAGATGGGGTTTCTCCATGATGGCCAGGCTGGTCTTGAACTCCTGACCTCAAGTGATCTGCCTGCCTCGGCCTCCCAAGGTGCTGGGATTATAGCGTGAGCCACTACGCCCGGCTGATACTTGTATTTTTAGTAGAGATGGGGTTTCTCCATGATGGCCAGGCTGGTCTTGAACTCCTGGCCTCAAGTGATCTGTCTGCCTCAGTCTCCCAAGGTGCCGGGATTACAGACGTGAGCCACAGTGCCCGGCAGCTTTTTCTTACTCAGTGTTCCTCATCCCAGTTTTGGCCTCCTTTTGGTTCCATAATGGAAAGCAGCCCCATTCCAGAGGAGAAACAAGTTCAGCTCAGCCGGGAGTACAGGCGACCCCTCTTCACAAGAGTCTCTGACTTCCCTGACTTCTGTTTCTGTAGGCTATGAGATCACCTTCAGTTTACTCAACCCAGACCCCAAGTCCCATGACGTCCACTGGGACATTGAGGGAGCTGTGCGGCGCTATGTGCAACCTTTCCTGAATGCCCTCAGTGCCGCTGGCAACTTCTCTGTGGACTCTCAGGTGAGACCGGGAGCAAGTTGAGGAGTCCTTTTCAGCGTCCATACATATTTACAAGTGCAGTCCGTTCCTCCATCTCTTAGAGCTTGCTGATTTGCTAGGAATTTCCTGTGTGTATATGTATGTGAGTGTCATAAAGGCGGGTACTGGGGGTGTGTGTGTGCCCTCATCTGTGTCCATCCATCCATTGAGGGCAGATTCTAGTGTCTCTACCTCCTTGGCATTCAGTTGAGGGAATTTGTCCGTGCTTGTTAACAAACCACCTTCCTATGGCTCCCTCTAGACCTGTACTCACCAGTTGTGCTTAAATGTTAATGATGTTAATGCCATGACCCATGCTTTTTTTTTTTTTTTTTTTTTTTTGAGACAGAGTCTTGTTCTATTGCCAGGCTGCTGGAGTGCAGTGGCATGATCTCAGCTCACTGCAACCTCCGCCTCCCAGGTTCAAGTGATTCTCCTCACTCAGCCTCCTGAGTAGCTGGGATTACAGGTGCGTGCCACCATGCCCAGCTGATTTTGTATTTTTAGTAGAGACAGGGTTTCATCATGTTGGCCAGGATGGTCTCGATCTTTTGACCTCGTGATCCGCCTGCCTTGGCCTCCCAAAGTGAGAGGCCTGAGTGACGGAGCCCAGCAGAGCCATTCTTAAGGAATTTAGTTTTTAGAAAAAAAGCTTCCTGAAATTTGTTATTGTGGTAACAATAAAGATGTGAAGGGCCGGGTGCGGTGGCTCACGCCTGTAATCCCAGCACTTTGGGAGGCTGAGGCAGGCAGATCACGAGGTTAGGAGATTGAGACCATCCTGGCCAACATGATGAAACCCCATCTCTACAAACATGTAAAAATTAGCTGGGCATGGTGACGCACACCTGTAGTCCCAGCTTCTCGGGAGGCTGAGGCAGGAGAATCGCTTGAACCCAGGAGGCGGAGTTTGCAGTGAGCCGAGATCATACCACTGCACTCCAGCCTGGCAACAGAGTGAGACTCCGTCTCCAAAAAAAAAAAAAGAAGAATGTAGCTTTCTGTATCACGCTGTGTCCTTGTAGAGAAAACACGTGGGAGAAATTTTTATCAGGTCTTCCTAGTGGGAGTAATTGCTTCTGAATAACTGGCTTGATTTGATCATGTAGACACTGAATTATGCTATTCTTTGTTTCTCTCTTAGTGTAGACTGTTAGGAAACCTGGTAAAATACGTGGTTTTTAAAGCATGTATTTAGTTTATTCACTTTACCCTTGGCTTTGCTATTTTCTTCTACAACTATTTTCTCTCAGCCCTGGTTTTGTCTCTTATATGTTGCCTTGTCCTGATTGTATCTTTTTTAAGGCTCCTCAAATCTTTTTTGGGAGAAAGTAGAATATAAATCTAAACAAAGTAACCACTCCCTCTTTCCTCTACAGATTCTTTACTATGCAATGTTGGGGGTGAACCCCCGCTTTGACTCAGCTTCCTCCAGCTACTATTTGGACATGCACAACCTCCCCCATGTCATCAACCCAGTGGAGTCCCGGCTGGGTGAGCACCTAAGGATGAGGGTCTTTCTTTTCTGCCAGGCTAGGGAGGGACCCTAACGGCTCAGCTGGGTGGGGGACGGGAGTTGGAGGTGGATTATATACAGTGACGGTTCCCAGGTTGGGTTGGTCTGAGGAGACTGCGGAGATTGAGGCTCCTTTTTTCCTCTTTTTGAGACAAGGCCTTGCTCTGTTGCCCAGTCTAAAGTGCAGTGGCACAGTCATGGCTCACTGCAGCCTCCAACTCCTGGACTCAAGTGGTCCTCCCACTTCAGCCTCTTGAGTAGCTAGAACTATAGGCATGTGCCACTACACTTGGCTAATTTTCAAAAATTTTTTTAGAGACAGGATCTCACTGTGTTGCCCATGCTGGTCTTGAACTCCCCTTGAGTGATCTTCCCACTCCAGCTCCCTAAAATGCTGGGATTATAGGCATGAGCCACCATGCCTGAGCCCTAGGTGATGCTTTTTCATGAGGCTCTGTTGATATCTCTATCTTCATACCTATCATATTCAAAAGCATTTATTAAACATGATTCCCAGCACTTTTTACAAATGAATGGCTAGACTGGGTCTATCTCCCTAAAAGCCATCTAGGAGAGAGGCTGTCACACACATAGGAAAGACAACAGCAAAAGTACTTGAGGGCAGGATTTGAATCAACAGTTCTGCTGATTGAGGTTGAATAACCTTGAAGCTAGTATTATAGTTTCATTTTTCGGGTGGAAACTAAGAAGAGGAAGTGTGACTAAGAACTGTAACACAGGCAAACCAAAGTAAGTATATCTAATTGTGGAATCTCAGACACCAGAGGCAGGCTAGTGTGGCCTGAGGATTGTTAGGGGGTGGCATGTGAGGCCTTAGAAAATTCCTCCGTTCATTTATTCATTCAGCAAACATTGACTGACAGTGCTGAGTAGAGAAGAGAAGGGCATTTCAGGCAAGGGGAACTGTGAGCTTAGATGCAGAAGAGTGAGAGAGCATAGACATTCAGGAAGCTCAGAGTAGTTTAGTGTGGCTGAAATGTGAGTGAGTGACCAAAGATGAAGCTGGTAAGGCAGACAGGAGCCAGATCATAAAGGACCATGTTAAGGAGTTTGAACTTTAACCTAATGTGGGTGGCTAGCCATTGAAGGATATTAAGCGGGGAACTGACATAAGGTCAGATTTCTGGTTTGCATAAAACTATCTGTAGTAATATGGGTACATTGTGGGAGTGGCCAAGAAAGCTGTCTTAGACAGTCAAGGGGCCTTTGAGGAGGGAAAATCCAGGGGTGTTTTGGAGCTAAGGACTGTGTTTCCATCTGTGTGGCACATCTCGGGAGAGCATTCTGAAGCCCTTTACTAGAGACACCCTGGACAGGAGGATATCCTAGTGATTGTTAGTTGGGGAATCAGTCCCAGAGTGAGTGACCAGCAAGTTAGAGGGTGACCTGGGACTAAGGTCCAGGTCCAGCATGTTTTGATATTCTGCTTTCCCTTGTCTTTACACCACAGGATCCAGTGCTGCCTCCTTGTACCCTGTGCTCAACTTTCTACTCTACGTGCCTGAGCTTGCACACTCACCGCTGTACATTCAGGACAAGGATGGCGCTCCAGTGGCCACCAATGCCTTCCACAGTCCTCGCTGGGGTGGCATTATGGTAATTGTCACACTACGCAGACCCCAGAGCCCATGCTTCTAGGACAGGCAGGTGTCCCTGAAACTGTGTTCCTTCTGTTTTCCTTCTGGTGTCTTCCATGGCCCAGCCTGTGGGAGGGGCAGGCACCAGGGAGGTGAGGGTGCCATGTGCTCATGCCCCTCTTCTGCGGGCCTCACTTTTGTTTCTGCTAGTGTTTTCTATACTATGACCCTTTGCCCTTACCTGGGATCATTCTGTGTCCATCTTAGATCTTGGCCTTATTTGTGGGAGTCTTGCAAGGTTGGGAACCTTGTCTCCCTTGTTAGACTGGAAGTTTCTCATGGGGGAGAATTCTAAAATGGTATAAGAAAAGAATATGTTCTACAGGACTTTCAAGGGATTAATTGGGATAATGTATTTAATGCTCCCTGTAGTAGGTACTCAAAAAATATTAGCTATACCATGAGGTTTGTAGCTTCTAAAGAGCAGAGACTATGTCTTCCTTTTCTCTCCAGAGTGCCTAGGGCAGAGCTGTACATGGGCCTGGTATGATGTTATGGCAATCTCATTCCCCCTTTCAGGTATATAATGTTGACTCCAAAACCTATAATGCCTCAGTGCTGCCAGTGAGAGTCAAGGTGGACATGGTGCGAGTGATGGAGGTGTTCCTGGCACAGTTGCGGTGAGGTCCTGGATGATCCACTTGGGGACATAGTTTCCTTGGCTATAGAGGGGAGTTGCAAAGTGGAATCAAGTCTTACCTGGCAGGGATATCTTGGCTGTGCCTACAGCCCCAGGGACGTCTAAGGGATATCTAAGGGATATTTCTAGGGATCCCATCATCCTTCTTCTAAGGACTAGTAGGTAACAAAACTCTTTTTTTTTTTTTTTGAGTCTCACTCTGTCGCCCAGACTGGAGTGCAATGGCGTGATCTTGGCTTACTGCACCCTCCGCCTCCCGGGTTCAAGCAGTTCTCTCCCTCAACCTCCCGAGTAGGTGGGACTACAGGCGCCTGCCACCACACCCGACTAATTTTTTGTATTTTTCGTAGAGAGACGGGGTTTCACCATCTTGGCCAGGCTGGTCTTGAACTCCTGACCTCATGATCCACCCACCTTGGCCTCCCAAAGTACTGGGATTACAGGCGTGAGCCACTGTGCCTGGCCAACAAAACCAGTTTTAAGAAAAATAGACTCATGAATGTCAGGTCCATGGAGTGTGATTAGGGCTGCTTGAGAAAATAACTGTTAATTCTTGTGCTGCCTGATGGATTGAGAGTGACTGTCTGAGGCTCTATGTTGAGGATTCTAAGGCTGTATCTGGGCTCATTAGGAAAGAGTGTTCTTCTGATTGACTAGCGGTGTCTGTCACGGATGCAGGCTTAGAGAAGCACAGCACATGTGCCTTGGCAAAGGCAGTCCTGGATCATCCCTTAATGCTAAGTCCCATTGGCCCCATTTGTTCAAAGAGAGGGTAGAGAAGGTGAAAGGATTAAACTAAGTTAGTGTTATCAGAAGTATTTTAGCCATGGAACCTTTTTTTAAAAAACAAGATCTTGGAAGTCTAATGTAGAAACAGGTAAAAGCAGAAACACCGGTTGAAGCAGGGTTTGGGGCCAATTTGCTTGGTGTTGCCACTTATGCCCCAAGACCCTGAGGTACTTCCCTTTAACCCCTATGGTTCTGGGTAAGATTGAAAATCACTGGTTTAGGACAGGTATTTGAGAAATCTTAGCCATCATCTCCCACCCTGTGGTCTCAGCCACCTTGATCTTACTCCGATGTTCCTACAGGTTGCTCTTTGGGATTGCTCAGCCCCAGGTGCCTCCAAAATGCCTGCTTTCAGGGCCTAAGAGTGAAGGGCTAATGACCTGGGAGCTAGACCGGCTGCTCTGGGCTCGGTCAGTGGAGAATCTGGCCACAGCCACCACCACCCTCACCTCCCTGGCACAGCTTCTGGGCAAGATCAGCAACATTGTCATTAAGGACGATGTGGCATCTGAGGTAAGTGGGCAGGGGATGGATTCTGCAGCTTGGGACTGGAGTAGTCAGAGAGGGCCAGAGTGTGGTGAGACCAGAGAGCCTGTGAAGTCACGGTGTGGACTTCACAGGCTCTCTGGTCTCACCACACTCTTCATCTTTAGTGTCCCAGCCTTCCTCTAGACAGCAGTACCAGCCCCCCAGCAGGAGTGCAGATGACAGTGCGAGGTTTCAAGCTGACCCTAGGAAAATAAACCATATCCCTTTAGACAGACTTCCATAGATCCTGGATGAACTCCAGGCATCTTCCTCGATAGATGGAAAGCACAGTAAGGCCCAGCACCCTTTCCACCAATGCCTGGGACTTACTGGTATACCCTCTTGTCCCTTCTGCTTCCTAGGTATACAGGGCTGTAGCTGCAGTCCAGAAGTCAGCAGAAGAGTTGGCCTCTGGGCACCTGGCATCTGCCTTTGTCGCCAGCCAGGAAGCTGTGACGTCCTCTGAGTGTGCCTTTTTTGACCCGTCACTCCTCCACCTCCTTTATTTCCCTGATGACCAGAAATTTGCCATCTACATCCCACTCTTCCTGCCTATGGCTGTGCCCATCCTCCTGTCCCTGGTCAAGATCTTCCTGGAGACCCACAAGTCCTGGAAAAAGCCTGAGAAGACAGACTGAGCAGGGCAGCTCCTCCACAGGAAGCCTTCCTTTTTGGCCAAGGTGGGCGGTGTTAGATTGAGAGGCACGTACATGGGGCCTGCCGGAATGACTTAAATATTTGTCTCCAGTCTCCACTATTGGCTTTCCAGCAACCAAAGTACAACACTCCAAGATGGGTTCATCTTTTCTTCCTTTCCCGTTCCCCTGGCTCAGTCCTCCTCCACCACCAGGGGCCCCAAAAGGCACATCATCCGGGTCTCCTTATCTTGTTTGATAAGGCTGCTCCCTGTCTCCCTCTGTGGCATGGACTGTTTGTTCTTTTGCCCTATTTCTCAACATAGCACACTCATGCACTGAGAGGAGGGAGCATTATGGGAAAGTCCCTCCCTTCCACTCTTCTCTCTAACCCCTGTGGGAGAGCCCTAGTCCCTGCCGTCATGAAGGGGTCAGGCATTGGTCACCTCTGGGACCTTCTCCCTCACTCCCCTCCCTCCTAGCTAGCTTTGTCTGTCAGGTACAGTCTGGTGGAAGTCCAGGAGGCAGCAGCTCAGGACGTGGTGTTGGGGGGGTGTGTGTGTGTGTGAGTCAGAGGTTCCGGAAGGTTCCAGATTTGGAATCAAAGAGTCCTGAATTCAAATCCTTGTTTTTGCACTTATTGTCTGGAGAGCTTTGGATAAGCTGTTGAATATCTCTGAGCCTCAGTTTTTCATTCATTCAAATGGCACTGATGATGTCTCCCTTACAAGGTGGTTGTGAGGATTAAATGTGATCAGCATGTAACGTGTCTAGTGTATATTAGGCTCTTAATAAACACTGGCTGAATATGAATTGGAATGATACAAAGTCTGAGCTCTACTCTTTCTGCATTCACTGGTAAGTAACAGTTTCCTGGTGTTTGTCCTCCTGTGCCCACAGGTCCACTTTGCTTCCACGTGGCCATGTGCCTTTCCTAGCTGGATTGCCCAAGGCTGTTAGCATCTGCTTTTTACCTGAGATACTAATTCATCAGGTAAAAAAAAAAATATATATATATATATATATTTTTTTTTTTTTTTTTTGAGACGGAGTCTCGCTCTGTCGTCCACGCTGGAGTGCAGTGGCCGGATCTCAGCTCACTGCAAACTCTGCCTCCCAGGTTTACGCCATTCTCCTGCCTCAGCCTCCCGAGTAGCTGGGACTACAGGCGCCCGCCACCTTCGCCCGGCTAGTTTTTTGTATTTTTAGTAGAGACGGGGTTTCACCGTGTTAGCCAGGATGGTCTCGATCTCCTGACCTCGTGATCCGCCCGTCTCGGCCTCCCAAAGTGCTGGGATTACAGGCTTGAGCCACCGCGCCCGGCCCTATATATATATCTTGAGCACCAGCTGCAGGGAGCCTTCTGCCAGGTGCTGGGGTCCTACTGAGAACAAAGTAGGCAGGATCAGTGCTTTCACAGAGCTGAGCTTTCATGAGGAAGAGCAGACAAATAAAAATAATTTCACATAATGCATTGGAAAGACAAAAACAGGCTGGTCAGATGGTGACTGAGGGGGAAGGACTTCAGACTGGGTGTGGGGGAGGCAACTTTGAGCAGATGACATTTGAGCTGTGACTAGGAGAAAAAAGGCCATCTGGGGAAGAGCATCCAAGCAGAGACCCTGAGCCTGGAACTCACGAGCAGAAAGGCTGGAACACAGTGAGTAAGCGGAGAGGTAGTCAGGACCCCACTAGTACCAGTACAAGAAAGTGTTAGAAAAACAGAATGAAGCCCAGGGCAGGAGCCCCCGACTCCCATCCCCCACGTCCGTGGCCTTTCGGCAGGGGTGGGCCGCGGGGCGGGCGGGATCAGCGCAGGGCCCACCCCAGGGGCGGGGCCGGGGCGGGGCGGTACCTGGAGCCCCGGCCGGGGGCGGGGCTGTGGACGCTCCCCCTTCCTCCGGCTCCAGCCGGCGCAGGCAGCGGCGGCAGCAGCAGGCGAGCCGCGGCCCGGCGAGGCCATGAAGGTGAAGAAGGGCGGCGGTGGGGCCGGGACGGGGGCGGAGCCCGCTCCCGGGCCCTCGGGCCCGAGCGTGGCCCCCATACCAGAGCCGCCAGTGGAATCTGAATCTGGGTCCGAGTCGGAGCCGGACGCAGGCCCAGGGCCCAGGCCGGGGCCGCTGCAGAGGAAGCAGCCGATCGGGCCGGAGGACGTGCTGGGGCTGCAGCGGATCACGGGTGGTGAGCACCCGCGAGGGAGCGCCTCCCGCTGGCGGGAAGGGCAGAGGGTGCGAGGGGCCCTCCCGGCGCACCGAGCCCCAGCCCCCGCCCCCTTTCCCGCCTCCCCTCCCCCACCGAGTCTCCCTCTCCTGTGTCCCCTACTCTCCCTTCTGCCACCAAGCCTGAGATCTCTGTGTACCCCCTTCCCTTGATCTCTCTCTCTGTGCGCTTTTCTTCTCCCTTTCAAGATTTATTCCTTCCTTTTCCGGGGGTCCGTCCCCTTTTCCCAGCGTGGAGGTGCGTGCGGCAGCAGCTGCAACTGTAGCCCTGCCTCTGTGGAGTCTTCAGAGCGCTTTGAGGCCCGCCCCTGCACTAATGAGGAGAGGGGCTGAGTGCAGCTTGTCCTCAGCCCCCACCCTGGAGGCTAGGTGGAGGCTGAGTTACTTCGGAGGCATTCAGACTCTTCATGTCTCCCCAACCATTAATACCCTCACCCTGATCCTCCAGGAATACTTGGGCCATTTTCTTCCCCAGGAAAGAAACTGAGCAGGCAGCTTCAGAGTGTTGACTGTGGTTCCTTCTCATGGGGAGTGGCTTAACGTCCCCCCAAGCCTGGACTAGCGCCTGTCCTATTCTAGGGGCTCTGTCATCAAGGGAGGCTTGGTCTCCACTGTGGTTAAGAGTTTCTGAGCTGGACTGCCTGGGCTGGAGTTCCAACTTTGCATATAATTGGCTGTGTGAACTTGGGCAAGTAACCTGACCTCTCAGCATGTCTTTTCATCTGTAAAATGGGGATAATGGTATCTGTCTCGTAAGGTTATTGTGAAGATAAGTCCTCTGATTCTGTACAGTGCCTGGCATCTATGCATTCTGTGTACATTGGGCTCTTTGATCAGTAGTATTTGGGGCCCTACAGGGCTGCTCATGGCTGCTGCCTGGGGTCAAACAACTTGGCTTTCAGGGCAGGGGAGGGGGTCATCATAGGCAGGGAATGAGGGCTAGGAAACCTCATAGCAGAGGCCTTGGCTGAGCCTCAAAGGATGAAGAGACAGTGGCTCTCCACCTTGGCCACATTCACCAGCAACCTGCCCTGGCCCCCTTTGTGAGAATAATTGTTGGGGGGCCTCTCTGTGGGTATGGGGTGCATATATTGGAGTGGACCTGAGCCCTAGAGCTTCCAAAGCAGCTGAACACAGGGCTCCCAGACAGAGCTGTGGAGGGGAGGCAGCCTTGAGCCTGTGCTCCTGGGTCCCTGGGGGCCAACTCCTCTATCCTTACTGAGTTAGGCAGCAGCCATTCTTGGCTGGGCCCCCAGAGTACTGAGCTCCCTTGCCCAAGCAGGCGTCGATGGAGGGAGGGAGGCTGGACCAGGCTGATGTTGAAGCCAGTTGGGCTACAATTTGCAACAGCAGCATTTAGGATTCAGCTTAGCTCTGGGGCAGAACTGTCTCAGAGGAAGTCCAGAGGTCAGATTGAGCCCTGAGTAACTTGGGGGGTTGATTTTGCAAGTAGAGGGAGCTTCCAGCTCATGTACCACCATTTGTCTCCTAATTTGGAGGCAATTCATAGCCCTTAGAGATGGGGAATCTGTGGAGGGTGAGTAGAGGAAAGGGCTTCATGGGAACCCCTTCCTGTGCAGGAGTTGAGAACAGGGTTCCAGGGATTTCCACCCTGGCACCTCTTGCTGGTCTCTTCTGACCCTAATCACGCAGGTCCGAGGTTTGCTGTTCCCAGATTACTGGGCCCTGAATCCAGCTTAGGAAGCTATTTGTGGCTGAGAGGAATAGAGCAGTTGTGTTCTGAGCCCTTGGCCACTCTGCTCCTTATTCTGACCTGACCCTGGGTCCCAGGCCTCATCCTTTCTAGAAGGGAAGGAGTGGCCATGGTGTTCTGAGCCATAGACATCCCTGTTCCTCACTTCTTCTAAGGACAGAGAGGTTGATAGATTGAGTTTGCAGTAGAAGAGACTGAGGTCAGACTGCAGAAAGCTGTTCCCAAATGAGAGAGGCTCCAAAAGTTGGAGAATGGGAGAAGAGAAGGCCTTACAGGGATCTGGGAGTTGGGCACTGGGATCCTGCTCCCCACTCTGCCACTCTATTCCCTATGCTCTGTACCTTCTTTCTATGTCTTTATACTGGTGCTTACTTTCTGTGAAAATAGGGTGAATGGCGTGAGATAGAGGTTGCCCACTTCCAATCTCTCCCCACCCCACACGTGGGCTGTAGTAGACTCTTCCCCAAGCTGTATAAAGTCCATGCCGGGCCCCAGGTACCAGACGGCTGCCAGGAGGGCTTCCTGGAGGGGACTGTGTCAGGCTTGGGGAAGAAGCAGGCCTGGGGAAGAGAAAATGACTTTATATTCACTTCCTCTTCCTGCCCCAGAGGAATAGGTGGCCCAGGGGCCTGGAGGGTGATTTCCAGGCCTCTGTGGGCCACCAGGGGAGGATGTGATGCTGTGTAGGCTGACAGCATCAGAGTCCCTCCCTGCACCTCTCAGCTATCTTTGTTGCCAGGGTCTCCCTGAACACCTGAAGTTGCTGCTGCAAGAGCTGTGAGGGTTAGATCGGGCCCTGTAGGTCCCTGAGCTTCCTCAGGCAGGGCCTCCCACTGTTCTTGGTTCCCCTTGTGGGCCCGAGGACTCCCTTTAGCCCTTCCACACCCGCTGCTGCACCTGCCACACTCGCTTCCTGGCCTAGCCTGTGTTCTTCTCTATAGGGGTCCGGGACTACTTTCTCCATGGTGGTGGCTCAGAGCCAGGGCTGCCTAAATGACCTCTAAGGGGGTTCCCTCTGCTTGCTAAGACTTCCTCCCATTTGGAGATCAACAAAGGATAAGAGCAAAGTTGGCCTCCACCCCCTGCCATATCCCAGGCTCTGGGCTTGAGTCAGCAGAGCTTTGGTTAAGCTGCTTAAGGGAGCTGGGCTGGTGTAAGCTTCTTACTGAGAGGAGGGGGTTGGGAGGGGAGGAGGAACAGGGAAGGGGTTGTTCACCTGCCCCAGCACCACCCATATCAGGGAAAGTCCCCTCAACATCAGCCTCACCTGATACATCTAGATGTCATGCCAGGGGCAGCTGTGGGGCGAGGGTAGGAGTATCCTCCAGAGAAGGACTGTGACTCTCCCAAGACAGAGCTGTGTGGCCCCCTTTACAGTGTGGTTCTCAAAGGCAGGGTAACAGAGAAGTTGATAGATTGAGTTTGCAGTAGAAGAGACAGGTCAGACTGCAGGAAGTTGTTCCCATATGAGAGGAGAGGCTCCCACCATGCTGGAGACCCAATTCTCCCAAAGTCACCTAGCCAGCCTTGGCAGAGCAGAGGCCAGAATGAGGACCCTCAACTCCAGGGTGGGAGGGAGAGCGTCCGGGAGGTGGCCTTGTCCTCTACCCTTCTCTGCCCTTCCCTTCCCTGGCCCCCAGAGGCCACCAGGATGGCACGCCTTATCCCCTGTTAGATCCCCATGGTGGAGTTATGTCTCTTCCACACTGGGGGTGTACTCCAAGGGCAGGGGTTCAGGTCCCTCTTTCCAGAGGGTAGTGATCCCAGGGATGAGAAGATGGTAGCTACTCTGGGGTCCCACACAAGCTGACCTGGCAGCAGGGGCTTTGGGGCCCCTTCCTTGCTCAGCTGCCTGTCTCCCGTAGACTACCTGTGCTCCCCTGAGGAGAATATCTACAAGATCGACTTCGTCAGGTTTAAGATTCGGGACATGGACTCAGGCACTGTCCTCTTTGAAATCAAGAAGCCCCCAGCCTCAGGTGAGTGGGCTGGGTGGGCCATTGATGGCGAGGCAGATATGAGCTGCGGAGTGGGCTGCCCAGGGACTCCTTGGGCCACAGAGGAGTCCACAGAGGTGGGGCTTGGACCCCAGCATTCTCAGGAGTCTGCAGGCAAGGGGGCCCTTTCTTTTCCTTCCCATATGTTTCTGAGGCTGGACATCTTGTGAGGTCAGCCCTGCCCCTTCGGTCCCTGCCAGCCTGCCCTCTGCAGGGCTCTCTGGGAACTGCAGTCCTATGGGTCCCAGGCCTCAGCATCCTGTGGCCCCGGAACCACAGTGGCAATTGGGAACCTGCAGATCTAGAACCGCTAGGTGGCACTATCTGGCCAATGGTCTGAACCCTCAATGTGCCCCAGAATTTCTTGGGGAGTTTTTACAAAATCAGATAGATAGAGGCCCAGGGGTGGAACCCTGGGTGGACAAGGGCCCAGCCTGAAGCCCACTGAGCCCCAGTTGGGGTACATTGCAGAGCGGTTGCCCATCAACCGGCGGGACCTGGACCCCAATGCTGGGCGCTTTGTCCGCTACCAGTTCACACCTGCCTTCCTCCGCCTGAGGCAGGTGGGAGCCACGTGAGTCGCTGGGCTGGGGGTGGTGGTGGGGGTGAGGGAGAGGGTGTGAGGGGGCCCTTCTCAGCCTCTTGTAGGGGTGGCCTGTCCTGAGCCTGGCTGGCTAGCTGACTTCAAGGACAGACTCAGCCCTGCTTCCTTCCCTTGCTCAGGGTGGAGTTCACAGTGGGAGACAAGCCTGTCAACAACTTCCGCATGATCGAGAGGCACTACTTCCGCAACCAGCTACTCAAAAGCTTCGACTTCCACTTTGGCTTCTGCATCCCCAGCAGCAAGAACACCTGCGAGCACATCTACGACTTCCCCCCTCTCTCTGAGGAGCTGAGTGCGTGGGCAGGGCCTTCTAGGAGTGGGGAAGTGGGGGGCGTGTAGAGACTGAGCTGTGGGAGGGAGGGAGACTTGTGGGTCTGACCCCATTTCTCCCCACCCTGGGGCTCTTCTGTGTCTGCCACCATTCCCATATCATCTGTAGAGAAAGAGGCCGGGGATATCTCAGGTTGTTTGGCTGTCCCTGTACCCCAGTTCTGAAGCCTCTGCAGTGGCCGGACTCAGGCTCCTGACCTTTGCCCGGCCTGGTGGGCCTCTCTTGCAGTCAGCGAGATGATCCGTCACCCGTATGAGACCCAGTCTGACAGCTTCTACTTCGTGGATGACCGGCTGGTGATGCACAATAAAGCAGACTATTCCTACAGCGGGACGCCCTGACCCCATGGCTGCTCTGACCCCAGGAGGCTCCGGTTCTGGGCTCGGAGCTGTGACCTCCCCAACACTCACCCCTCAACCCCAAGTCCTCTGCTTGGGGAGTGCTCCAGGAGCCCCGGACCCTGAGTCAATGTTGGGAGGAAGGGTACCTGGTGTCCCCAGTCAAGCCGGTGAAGCCCATGGGGCTGCTACATGGGGTGGGGTCGTAGGGAGGCTGTTTGCCTCCATGTCTAGGAAGGCCTGTGAGAGGAGCAGTTGGGACTTCCGGACAACTTAGCTGGGCCCTACTTGGACCCAAGTTTCAGAATAGTGTTCCCCTATCAAGGCTGTGACTAGATCAGGCAGGGATCCATTCCCTGTCCCCTGCCCGCTACCTTCAGGCCATTTAGAGTTGTAAATTTACAAAGATCCATGGTGGGCTCCAGCTGCCAAGCCACCCAAGGGAGTCTGGGCCCTAGGCCCAGCCCCATCTCTCCCCATGAGGGGCCAAGACACTGCCTGAGGTGTGGGAGGGACTGGCTGAGATTGCAGCCCATTGTAGGAGCTGGACCAACTGTATATAGTTTTCAATAAACTTTTTCCTTTTCTGTTCTCTGGTGTGGCCAGCCTGTGTGTATGGGCAAAGAAGGGAGCGGGGATAGGCAGGAATGTGCTTAAGGCAGTAAAAATTTCTCCTACCTCTCACCTTCCAGTGCACTCTCACCCCTTAGTCTTCCTGTCCCGTGATTCTCTGTACCCTGACACCATCTAGAGTCAGCATTTAGAACATGATGGAGCTGGAGAGGATCTTTCTTGTGATGAAGGAGATCCAGACCCTGAGAGGGGAAGCTCTTGGCCCAAAGTCAGAGCTAACCCTGGCAGAACAGAGGCTGAAACAAAGACCCTGAACTCCAGGGTGCGAGGGACCCTGGGTTGTGCTTTTAGCCCTCATCATAGAAGGTGGCAGGGCTTTGGCTAAGGCCTGGAGCCATCTCCTTGCCCTCAGCTGCCTTGGGGAGCCCCCATGCCTGGGCAGCCCTGCACATAACACTGCCCTCAGCCTCCACCCCCATCCCAGACTCAGAGGAGGGGGCTGCTTAATGGAGGAGATTCAGAAACTGAGGTGGGCAGAGAGCACACCCTACAGTTTCAGGCCCTCCTTCAGATAGGCCCAGAGCCGACGCACCCTCTGGGCTGAGGAGCTCTGGCCCTAGGAGGCCCAGAAGTGCTGGAATTCAGCTTGATTTTGTGAAGCCCCTGCTGGGGGCAGGAGATGGAGCTAGGATCTGCACTGAATTCTGGGAATTCTGAAATGAGTGGGACACAAGGAACACATACTCATCCCTAGGGGATAAAAAAGGACTGGGACATGGAGAGGAAGAATCAGAGTCATTCTGTATGGAGGGTTCTGGGGAGGATTTTTATAGGAGGTGGCACTGGAGCAGGTGCTTGTGATGGGAATTGATGGGGAAGAGCGCTTAGGCACAGGGAACAGCATAAGCAAAGGCTCAGAGGCAAGATTTGTCAGGTGTGTTTGTTTGTTTATTTGAGATGGGGTCTCCCTATGCTGCTCCCTATGCTGCTCAATCTCCTAGGCTCAAGGGATTCTCCTGCCTTGGCCTCCCAAAGTGCTAGGATTATGGGCATAAGCCTAGGTGTGTTCAAGAGTCAATATGATATGAAAGGAAGACAGATCAGCAGAGTCTTAGGAGCAGGGCTTCCGAGAAGTGGGGAGCCCCTGAGGAGGATTAAGTGGGCATGACATGGTCAAATTATCTCTGGCTGCTGAGTGAAGGGCAGGTTGGAAATAATGAGACTGACAATAGTAGCCAAGATTTACTGAGGGCCAGGCTCGGTGCTCTGCATGTGTTAACTCATAAACATGGTCATTTCTGAGGAAGGCACTATTATGATGCCCATTTTACAGAAAATGTACGTCCAGAGAGGTTAATGTACCCAGCCAACATTGCACAGTTATGAAGTGGCAGAGTCAGGACTTGAATTTAGGCAGTCTGGCTCCATGCACTACCACACTAAAGGCAGGGGGCAGTGAGGATGAGGAGGGTGCTGCAGGAGTCTGGTGAGAGAGAAAGAGAACATGAATTAGGCCAGTATCCTCAAAGATGGAGAGAAGCAGATGAAACTTACATTTTTAAGAGATGAAATCCTCAGGTGTGGTGGCTGATTGGATGAGTGGGTTGGAGAGAGGGAGGAGGCAAGGCTGACTGCCTGGTGTGTGGCCTGGGTGCTGAGGTGGCTAGGGGTGCCATCTCTGGGCTTAGAAATGCAGGTTGGATCAGGGTGGATGCTAGCAGGAGAGGGTGACTTCAGACTGGGACATGCTGTGGCATGGAGGAAATTACCAGAAAACAGTAAAGGCGGGCCCTAAGACCAGGAGGGGAATAAGGGCTGGAGGTGGTGATTGTTGAGGCCGTCAGCCACAAGATGATTGCTGAAGCTATGATGGTGGCTGAGATCATGGGGTCCTCCACTGACACTCTTGGTATTTAGGAATGCCAAATGTCCTGCAATTACTGGAACTCTCCCAAACAATGCTATTATAATACGAATCCCCATCCCCCAATTGAGGGTGCCTGAATGAGAATGTATCACCTTAGGGAAGGCTGGTGTTTGAGAGCAGGGTGGAAGGAAATGAACCACTGGAGACAGAAGGAGTGAGCCTCCAGGGAGGTGGGAGCAGAACCATGTTTTGGAGGAAAATTTCATCACAAAGCAAGTGGTCAGGAACTATCAGTTGCCACAAAGGTAAAGAAGGAGAATGAGGACAAGAATGTGGAGGGGAGGGATTTGTTTGCAGATGAGGCTGCATAGGTATGAAAGAAAGTACAGTATAGGGGTGGTTTTGCTGTTGTAGTTTATGGGGTTACAAGTCTGCAGAGAAGCTATAGCAAGGAAGAGGACCTTTTCCCAACACCCTGATAATAGTTCTACTCACTGCAGCTGCCAAGTAGAACTGGGTTGAGGTTCTAGATTGGGCCTGCTGCGCTTCCACCTTCAGAGAGAGAGGAGGGTCCCTATTCTGAGGTTATCATCTCTGAAGCAGGCACCCAGTTGACACTCACCTTGAAAAGAGGCCTGTGTTCCTCAGGCTTGGAAGAGTCTAGGCTGGGAAAAGCCTTGGTCCCATGCCTTCTTTTAAGGCTTCATGCCTCTGGCACTAGTCCTATTGCAAATGGTACATCTTGCTGCATTTAGTTCCTGGCACTGTCCCTAGGAACCTTGAGGCTGCCTGGGAGGAAGACAGGAGGTGGGGCTAGTCTTGGCTCTGATGTTGATGAGTTGTTGACCTTGAAGGGGCAATTCCCTTTTATCTCTGAAATGGGCCAGTCATTTTTGCTTTGACTTTTTTTTTTTTTTTTTTGAGACAGAGTTCCGCTCTGTCACCCAGGCTGGAGTGCAGTGGTGCGATCTCAACTCACTGCAACCTCTGCCTCCCGGGTTCACACCATTCTCCTGCCTCAGCCACCCAAGTAGCTGGGACTACAGGCGCCCGCCACCACGCCCAGCTGATTTTTTGTATTTTTAGTAGAGACGGGGTTTCACCGTTTTAGCCAGGATGGTCTCGATCTCCTGACCTCGTGATCTGCCCGCCTCAGCCTCCCAAAGTGCTGGGATTACAGGCGTGAGCCACCGCGCCTGGCCTTTTTTTTTTTTTTTTTGAGGAGTCATGCTCTGTCGCCCAGGGTAGAGTGCAATGACATGATCTCGGCTCACTGCAACCTCTGCCTCTCGGTTTCAAGTGATTCTTCTGCCCCAGCCTCCCAAGTAGCTGGGATTACAGGCACCCGCCATCATGCCCAGCTAATTTTTGTATTGTTTTAGAGACAGGGTTTCACCATATTGGCCAGGCTGGTCTTGAACTCCTGACCTAGGTGATCCACCTGCCTCGGCCTCTTAAAGTGCTGGGATTACAGGCCTGAGCCACCGCGCCTGGCCTGCTTTGACTCTTTAGGGGTGTCATGAGGATCCCGCCCCTGGGTAGAGCAGGAAAGCCCAAGTACTACAGGGAAACCCACAGCTCATGCCCTGGGCTGGCCTGCAAGGTGCTCACTGGGACTGCCAAACCAGTGGTTAAAATATTGAGATCTGGCCGGGCGCGGTGGCTCACGCCTGTAATCCCAGCACTTTGGGAGGCCGAGGCAGGCGGATCACGAGGTCAGAAGATCGAGAGCACGGTGAAACCCTGTCTCTACTAAAAATACAAAAAATTAGCTGGGCGGGGTAGTGGGCTCCTGTAGTCCCAGCTACTCGGGAGGCTGAGGCAGGAGAATGGTATGAACCCGGGAGATGGAGCTTGCAGTGAACTGAGATCATGCCACTGCACTCCAGCCTGGGTGACAGAGTGAGACTCCATCTCAAAAAAAAAACAAAAAAACCTGAGATCTTCCCTTCCAGCTGTTAAAGAGCTGCTGTCCCAGGCTGCCCTAGCCGGGCCACTCCCCTAAGAGTCACCCTCCACTTCCCCACCATCTGGCAACTAAAGCAAGGACACTACCCTTCTTTTTTTTGAGTCAGGATCTCGTTCTGTTGTCCAGGTTGGAGTCCAGTGGCACAATCATGGCTCACTGCAGCCTCAAACTCCTGGGCCCAAGCAACCCTCCTACCTCATCTCCCAAGTAGCTGAGACTACAGAAGCTACATGTGCCACCACACCTAGCTAATTTTTTGTAGAGATAGGGTTTTGCCATGTTGCCCAGGCTGGTCTCGAACTCCTGGGCTCAAGCAATCCTCCCGCCTTTGCCTCTCAAGGTGCTGGGATTATAGACCCAGCCCCTTGCTTTACTTTTCTACATGCCACAGACTCTCTTGTCAGTCTGCTACAGCCTATGGACAATAAAAGGATTTTTGGAACATAAAATATATTGTTATCCTATTTATTTATTTATTTATTTATTGGGACGGAGTCTCGCTCTGTCACCAGGCTGGACTACAGTGGCACAATCTTGGCTCACTGCAACCTCCTCCTCCCAGGTTCAAGTGATTCTCCTGCTTCAGCCCCCCGAGTAGCTGGGACTACAGGTGCACGCCACCATGCCCAGCTAATTTTTGTATTTTTAGTAGAGACGGGGTTTCACTATGCTGGCCAGGATGGCCTCAATCTCTTGACCTTGTGATCCTCCTGCCTCAGCCTCCCAAAGTGCTGGGATTACAGACGTGAGCCACCGTGCCAGGCCTATCCTATTTATTTTATGTATTAAAAACTATATACAATTGGTCATGGCTTCTGCGTCTGTGAATTCAGCCAACTGTGCATCAAAAATGTCTGTACTGAATATGCGTAGACCTTTGTCTTGTCATTAGTCCTTAAATAATACAGTATAACAACGATTGACATAGCATTTACATTGTATTAGGTATTATAAGTAATCTAGAGATGATTTAGAGAATATGGGAGGATGTGTGTAGGTTATACTCCACCATTTTATATCAGGGACTTACTTGCACATTCATGGATTTTTGGAATTTGTGGGAGGTCCTGGAACCACTGTGAGATGACTGTGTGTGTGTGCGTGTATCTACAATCATGCACTAGATATCGATGTGTCTGTCATGACAGGCTGCATATATGTCGGTGGTCACATAAGATTATAATACGGTGTATATATATATATATATATATATGGTTTTTGAGACAGAGTCTTACTCTGTCTCTCAGGCTGGAGTGCAGTGGTGTGATCTTGGCTCACTGCAACCTCTGCCTCCTAGATTCAAGAGATTCTCCTGTCTCAGCCTTCTGAGTAGCTGGGATTACAGGCGTGTGCCACCACACCCAGCTAATTTTTTGTATTTTTAGTAGAGATGGGGTTTCGCCATGTTGGTCAGGCTGGTCTCGAACTCCAGACCTCAAGTGATGCGCCCGCCTTGACCTCACAAAGTCTTGGGATTACAGGTGTGATCCACTGTGCCCAGCCAATACTGCATTTTTTACTGTACCTTTTCTATGTGTTGTAGAAACACACATAGGCATTGTGTTACAACTGCCTACAGTATTCAGCACACTCCTATGCCATACAGGTTTTTAGCCTCGGAGCAATAGGCTATCCCATAGAGCCTAGGTTTGCAGCAGCCTCTACCATCTCGGTTCGTGGGAGTAAACTCTATGATGTTTGCACAATGACAAAATTGCCTAAGGACACATTTCTCAGAACGTATGTCTGTTGTTAAGCGACAGATTACTGTATGTGTGTGTATATGTGTGTGCATGTGTATGTATTTGTACATTTTTTGTACTATCTATAATACAATTACAAAATATCTGTGATTTCTAATGACAAAGTCACAGGTATTGCCAATGCTAGTGTGATTTGTTGCTGACATTCATAATGGAGGGAAATGCTAGATTTCAGGTAAGGATGAGAGAAAATGAAGTTGTAACTTTTTCATGCAAGTTCCTGGACCTGGGAATTCTAATCCATTTGAGATCTCTCACGTTTAGAATCCCTGAGCAAAAGGATTAATTCCCTCCAAATAGCTGACTTGAAGACCCTGCATCCATTCAGAGAAGTTGTTGCTCACCCTGGCCAGGTGTGGTGGCTCATGCCTGTAACTCTAGCACTTAGTGAGGCCAGGGAGGGGGTGTTGCTTGAGCCTGGGAGTTTGAGACCAGCCTGGGCAACATAGTGAGACCCTACATCTACAAAAACTACAAACGTTAGGTGGGTGCAGTGGCCCACGCCTGTAATCCCAGCACCTAACAGGGGCTGGGGTGGGAGGATCACTTGAGCTCAGGAGTTCAAAACTAGCCTGGGTAACATGGCGAGACCCCATATCTACTTGGAAAAATAAAATTAAAAAGATGGTTGCTCATTCTAATAACGGTTAAATGCTTGGTGTGGGGTGGCCAGCAGGGGGCAGCATATGAGCGGGAGCGCGGGGCTCATTTCAGGGTGGAACTAAGGCCCAGTTAAAGTCTGAGGGCCTGGTTACACACACACACACACACACACACACACACACACACACACACACACACACTCTCTCTCTCTCTCTCTCACTCACTCACTCACTCACACACAAAACTAGACCCAAGTCCTACCTGCTTGCTACCTGTCTTCTTGTATTAGGGGCCAGTTCACACACAGGTGTGCTGAATGGGCCCACTGGACAGAGATTTGACAGAGGGCCCCCCTGGAGGAGATGGCCTAGCCTGGGATATAAGGTAGGTTTGTCTGAGCTCCCAGAGTCTCAGGACCTGAGGCAAGCAAATGGGTCCCAGTAGGATTCTCCCAGGAAACATTTGCCCTGCGTTTGGGGGCCTAGGTGTCATCAAGACACAGGCCCAGGGTTGGACAGAGCTGGCGTGCAACATTGCCTGAGGTCTTGGCAAAGAGCTTGCACCTGCTTCCTACACAGCCAGGGCCAGGCTGGGGCAGGTGGGCCTTCCTCTTTGGTGTACCCCCTGGCCATGCCTTCCCCACTCCCTATCCTACCTCAGCCCTCCAGCCCTGCATTTAGCCTTCCAGCCTCTGCTGGGGAGGGTGCTGGGGTAGGTGGGGTTCTATTATGGGGTCTTTTGCAGACCTATCCTCTCGGAGATAGGTGGTGGCTGGCCCCCCTGGGCCCGGCCCCAAGAAGAGCTTTGTTTTTTTTTTTTTTTTTTTTGAGACAGAGTCTCGCTCTGTCACCCAAGCTGGAGTGCAGTGGTGCAATCTCAGCTCACTGCAACCTCCACCTCCCAGGTTCAAGCGATTCTCCTGCCTCAGCTCCTGAGTAACTGGGATTAAAGGTGCCTACCACCACACTTGGCTAATTTTTGTATTTTTAGCAGAGGCGGGGTTTTACCATGTTGCCCAGTCTGGTCTCTAACTCCTGATATCAAGTGATCCACCCATCTCGGCCTCCCAAAGTGCTGGGATTACAGGCATGAGCCACTGTGCCTAGCCACCAAGAAGAGCTTTCTTTTCTTTTCTTTTCTTTTCTGTTCTGTTCTTTTTCTCTTTTCTTTCCTTTTCTTTTCCTTTCTTTTCTTTTTCTTTTTTTTTTTTTTTTGAGACAGAGTCTCACTCTGTTGCCCAGGCTGGAGTGCAGTGGTGCAATCTCGGCTCACTGCAACCTCCGCCTCCCGGGTTCAAGCGATTCTCCTGCCTCAGCCTCCCTCCCTAGTACCTGGGATTACAGGTGCCCGCCACCATGCCCAGCTAATTTTTGTATTTTTAGTAGGGACGAGATTTCACCACGTTGCCCAGGCTGGTCTCGAACTCCCGACCTCAGGTAATCTGCCTGCCGGGGCCTCCCAAAGTGCTGGGATTACAGGTGGGAGCCACCGCGCCCGGCCTTCATCCAAGAAGAGCTTTCTAAGCAGAGGTCCCCCTTGTGGCTTCTCTGGGAGCTGGGGTTCATGTGTGTGCTTTTGGCTCCCACATCTGCCCCATCTCTTTTGAGACAGTGCTGCAGTGACACCAACCCCACCTGGAGGTGACACCTAGGGGGTGAGTCTGACGTGGGAGTGAGTGAATCCCTGACCCTCCGGAGACCACTCTGCAGGACCAGCAGTGCACACAACACCAGGACATGCTCCACTTTGTCACCTGTGGAACTCAGGGCCTCAAACCACTTGGCATCTCTTTCAGCCAGGAACAGATTGGAAACCGAAAGGCACAGCCTGGACAGGGCAGCGACTCCTTCTTGCGTGAGGAGATGGGGTGCAAAGAGGGAGTGGGCAGGCCTCAGAGGCAAGGGGTCTGGGGGAGGGCATCCCCTCCATTCCTCTGGCCAGGGCAGCCTCTTCCCTGCATCTGTTTGGAAATTCTCCTGGGAAGAGACCCTGCCCACCTGCTCCTCAGCCTCCCCAGTGGGTCAAGAAGTCTTCCTAGATGCCTCACTCTTTGGATTAGAAACTTCTGAGTTCTGGGTGAGGGTGGGAGGGACGTCACAGGCCCAGGGAATCTGCCATCAGAGTGGCCTGGCCGTTTTGCTTAGGGAGAGGCGGCCAGAAATGAAGGCTTGGTAGTGAGACCAGAAGGCACTTGCTTTATTGTTCCAGGACAGGGGACAATGACAAGCCATTGAGGGATCTGCTTATGCCTCCTCTGAGCCTGGGGCCAACCTCTGGAAGTTTTTGTTACCCCCAGGCCCAGGGTGGGCTGAGGTTCCCCCTTGGTGGGGTCAGGCTCATGGCAGGCACCTGGGCTACACCCCACAGCGCCACGGGTATCCCTTGTGCTTCCCGGGCACCCTAGGTCTGCCAAGCAGTCAAAGCGAGGGTGCTTTGCATGGGTGCTTCCCTGCTACCCTGTGCCAGGCTTTTTTCCTGAATACCTAGGTTGCCTGAGACAGTTGGAAGTAACTAACAGGTGTTCCTCAACTTATGATGGGGCTACATCCGTAGAAACCCATCATGAGTGGGAAACGTCGTAAGTCAAAAGTGGTTTTTGACTTCCGGTGGTTTCAATTTACGATGTGTTTATCAGACATAACCGTATCCTAAGTTGAGGAACGTCCTGAATGTGTATTGCTTTTGCACCATCCTAAAGTTGAAAAAGTGTAAGTTGAACCTCCGTAAGTAGAGTTAAGCCGGGACCTAAACTATGTGAACTTTTCTTTCTGGAGGGGGAGTGAGATTGTGGTGACCTGGAGGCGGCCCTTCCTGCACCCGGGACTGGGGAAAAAGGACATGTTCAAGTTTCCGAGGGCAAGGGCTTTTCCAAACACTGCTTCAGAATTGGGCTCAGTTTGGTCCCCGGGTAGATGTTGCCCCTCCTGTGTGTCACCCTGGGGGAAGCGGGACACAGCATGTACTAATGATGGGTAGAGACTGGCTGAGCGGGTGCTGCCAATTAGCAGCTCCTGGGGGAGTCCACAGACAACCCAGGGAGGAGCTCTCTATCTCCTCCTTCTTCCTGGGCTTTTGGGACGAAGATGGGGGAATAAATACAGGGGGCTTCTGGGAAAGAAAGTGATGAGGGGGCCAGGCCTCCAGAGCATGTGGGTGTCAGAATGGGGGTCTGGGGGAATCTTTGGCCTGGCACAGGGCCTGAGCTTTTGGTAAGCAAAGCCCTCAGCTCTCAGTTGCCCCAGAAACGAAGTCGGGCTCTCAGTGATGGAGTGCTGGTTCCTCTGGCTGTAAGGTATGTGGGTGGGTGTACATCTGAATAACTGTGTGTGTGTGTGTGTGTGTGTGTGTGCGCGCGCATGAGGGCTTGAGGGTGGATGAGTATGAGCTAGGAACAGTGCATTTTCTTCTTGCCCAGACACTTGCTCTTTGGGGGCCCTGGGTGAGGAACTGGGCCACCACATGGCAGAAATGTGTGAGGGGCAGCACCCCAGGTGGTGTCCTCTGTGCCCCCAGCTACCAACTAACACGTATGTTGGCTTAGTGGCACAGGGGACAGGAGTATTTTCCTTCCTTGACCTTTAAGGTGAGCCCGATGTGGGCGGCCAGCCAGGACTTCCAGACCAGGCAAACGCTGCAGCTGATGATGCTGGGCACAGCTCATGCCAGGGCCATGGGCTTGGAGCTGGGGCTGAGGTACACAGAGGGGCCTGCAGAGGCCGGAGGGGGCGTAGGCTCCAGCTCCATAAAGGCAGAGTAGAGGGTGGTGAGTTGCAGGTCACCCAGTGCCCCGGAGCCCCCACTGCCCGGGGATGCCAAGTCACCTGCCCCACTGCCTGTCTCTGTCAGACAGGGCCCAGGGGGGAAGCTGTGGGGTGGTGGCTGGGGTGGCTGCATCGAAGATGATGTCGGGGATGAGGTCACCAGTACCAGGGGGTCGAGGGCCAAGCTGTCATCCTTCAACTGTTCCCACAGGTTTCCTAGTTGGGGGAGATGGGGAAGGAGAGAACAAGTGTCAGTGGGAGGCACCGGAGGAGTCCTGTCTGGCCCCTCTTACCTGTCAGTTTTCACATGCTGCAGAGAGCAGGGGTCAGGGTGACATGTGCTGGGAACAGATCCCAGCACTAGCTTTGTGACCCCAGGCAGTTGCTGAACCTCTCAGCCTCAGATTCCTCCTCCCATGTAGCCCAATCTGAAAGCCATTGATCTAGAAGACCTCTGTGGTTCTTTTTGGGGGTGGGCATTGCGGAGGGGTTGATGCCTGTTGGCAGCATGGATGCCAATGTTGTGCACTCGGGAGTGAACTCTGACTCCTGCCTAGTCTCCCACGGAAGGTAGATTTGCAGCCCAGCTCAAGGAGCTTCCAGCAGTGTACTCTGGACCTAATGGGATGGATGGGCATGGCTCCCTGGGTCTCCTCCACTGCAGGGCCCAGGGAATGGGAGCAGAGCCAGGATGCACACCTGAGTCCAAGGAGCAAACAGTGCTGCCACCTATGCCATGGGACCCGCATCATGGCTGGCGAGGGCCTGGGGCTCCTGCACTGGGTATTCAGGCTGCAAGCTCTGGAGAGAGAGGGCCTGACTACACCCTGGATTGGATTTGGCCGCCTAGGTTCCAGTCCCAACTCTCCCTCTTTCTAGCTAAGTGACCTAGAGTAAGTTCTCAAGCCTCTGTGTGCTTCCATGAAGCAGGTTTAATAATCCCTCTTATCCTCTAGGCCCAGATGAGAAAGCACTTAGAGAGCAGCCAGCCTGATGCCTTATGCCTAGCAGGGGCTCAAGTAAATGTTTTTCATGTCCCACATATCTGTAGCTTCCTCTGAGGCTGATTGAGCCCTGCTCCCCACTTCTGGACCGGGCTGAAGATCTATGGGCACTTTTCTTTTTCTTTTTTTTTTTTTTTTAGTAGAAACAGGGTTTCACCGGGTTAGCCAGGATGGTCTCGATCTCCTGACCTCGTGATCCGCCCGTCTTGGCCTCCCAAAGTGCTAGGATTACAGGCTTGAGCCACCGCGCCCAGCCCTATGGGCACTTTTCTAATAATAGCTTCCCAAACCTGGGCTGTCTCCCCATCAGGTTGGGAGCTCTCTGAGGACAGGCTGCCTCCATCAGCTTGTGAATATTCCCCACCCCTGTGCATACAGAGAGTCTGAGGCCTGGATCATCACCCTGTTCCAAACCTTCTGTGGCCAGTACCGGGGCCTGGGGTGCACTGGAATTTAGATGGGAATGGGTGGGCTTGGCCATCTTCAGAGATGGAGCAGCCAAGATGGAGTGGAATGGGTAGAATCCGCCTCAAACTCCTATCTCCACATCTCTCCAGGGCTTGCCCATCTCTGAGGCCTTCCATTCCTCTAGGGTAGAGTCTCTCTCCTTCTGCTTTAGAAGATGAACTCTGATAAAATGCAAATGCATCTGAGAATGTTCAGACTACTGGTCACTCACAATCGAGTATGAAATAGAACATGGAGCCCTTTGCAGTCTATCCAGAGCTGAGAGTGGTTTTTTGTTTGTTTGTTTCTGAGGCAGAATCTCACTCTGTCCCCCAGGCTGGAGTGCAGTGGCGCAATCTCGGCTCACTGCAACCTCAGCCTCCTGGGTTCAAGTGATTCTCTAGCCTCAGCCTTCCGAGTAGCTGGGATTACAGGTGCGTGCCACCGTGCCCGGCTAATTTTCGTATTTTAAAATGGAGACAGGGTTTTGCCATGTTGGCCAGGCTGGTCTCAAATGCCTGACCTCAGGTAATCTGCCCACCTCAGCCTCCCAGAGTGCTGGGATTCTAGGCATGAGCCACCGTGCCCGGCCAAGAGTGGTTTGATGATGAGGTCAGTCGGACCACGTTTGGAGCACCAGGAGGAGGGAGACAGGGGCAAGGACATCCCTCTTTCCCTATTCTCTGGATGGCAGAGAGCAAGTGGGCAGCTCTCCCTGCCAGGTCCAGCCTCCTCTGCTTCAGTTGACCAGAAACCCAGCCACTTGCAGGCTGTAGCCTGGAGACTTGGAGATGATGAGTCCCACTGCCAGGTGGCCGTCTCCAGTCCTGTACCACCTTCCCTTTCCCACCCCCAGCTCACCCTGGAAGTCGAAGTCAGTGAGTGAGGGATTGATGGCATCCAGGTCAGTGCCAAGGTCTCCATCTGGCAGCAGGGTGTCGTGCACAGTCCTGGCTGGGGAAGGCTCGGCCAGTAGCTTGGCACTGTGACTGGGTGGGGTGTGGGCAGGCAGAGGCGAGTCCTGGGGGGTGCCTGGCTGGGCCCGCAGCTCAAGGTGCCCGTCCGGCTGTGGGAACAATGGCTGCGGGGGTCCAGGAGGGGCCAGGCCTGGTGAGAGGTGCAAGTATGTCTGCCCATAGCAGGAGGGTGCGTGCCCCACAAGTAGGTCCTGCAGGGGGTTCTTGCCAGGAATGGGGCCTGGAGCTGGGTGGAGTGAGTGCAGCGGCGGGGAGAGGCCAGCTGGGGGTGCCAGGGGCCGGATGGGGCCTGAGCCTGCCAGCCCAGGGGGTGGACAGCCCAGGAGCGGGGAGCCCAGCTTTTCTCTCTTGTCTCCAATGAGGCTGTCCAGCTCTTCTGAAAGGCCCAAGAGAGAAAGAACACCATGAGACCTCCCTCCTCCACAGCCTTCCCCATCCTGGAACCGTCACTCAGGGCCTTGCCTCATTCTCCGATTCTCTTTTTTTTTTAGCTCATGGGCTCATGGGTACCCTGGGCCCTTCCTTGCGTGGCCCGGCCAGCCTCACCTGGCTTGGCCATGCTTTTGCGCACAGCAATGGGATCTTTCCTCTTCCACTTCTGCAGCTCCTCTTGCATCTTGTCGATCTTGGCCGGATTGAGGGCCCACAGGCAGCCCTTGCGGGAGGAACTTCCCGATTTGTTCTCCACCTTCTCGAAGCACTTGTTGAGGGATAGGTTGTGCCGGACAGAATTCTTCCAGCCATCAGGTGCTGTCTGCCAGAGCAGAGCAAGACAAGCATTCAGGCTGGGCTCAGGGAGCCAGAGCGGACTTCAGGTCTGGGTTCTAAAACACTCCTGTGCCTCCTCTGGGCACAGAGCTGCCGCCCACTCTGGGGCTTGTTGTCCTCCTCAGCACCCAGCCCTTGCTTGGTACCCTTCGGTGGTAGGGGAGGGATGAACAAGAACCCTGACGCCAAGTTATTTTCATCTCAAATCTGCCTTCATCCCACCCTCATCCCTGCCTGACCCCTCAGAGGACTGTCGAGGTGATTCGGAAAGCCAGGGCTGGTGGGTGCTACAGAGGCCTTCTGGCCCACAACACTCTCCCATCCGAAGCTCAGCTATCCGCAGTGGGTCTCCAGGCCTGTGCTTGGACCCCTCTGTGGAAGGAGGACTCACTACTCTAAGGTCTTGTGGCTGGCTTTAGAGAGGGGAATTAGGGGAAGAATGCTCCTCTCCCGGGTATGCCTTATCCCCTCTGGGACTAACTTGGGAGAAAAGAAAGATGGGCGAGGTTTGTGAGTGGGTGTGTGTGGTATGTGCATTGCACATGTGTTTGTATGTCTATGTGGGTTTGGTATATGAAGGGACAGTGCGTATGAGCATGTGCACGCGTCCCTAAGTGTGTCTTCCTGGCATAAGCAACGTCTCCTGGCTACGGGTCCATGAATTCCTCGAGTGTGAGGATGGCCGTGTGTGAGAGAGTCTCTCTGGGTGTGACTGTGGGTAGCCATGATTGTATGATGTGTGGGTGTGAGTGTTTGCATGAGTGTGCCCGGGGGGCGTGTCCTGGTGGGGAGGCCAGCCCTCAGGCGGTGGGGGGGATGCTCGTGCCAACAGAATAAACACCCATTAGGAGGCCTGGTCATGCCACCAGTGCGGTAATTGTGCCCAGGGAGGGTTGTAAAAACCATTAGGCTGACTCAGTTGGGTGAGAGGCGGTGGCGGGAGTGCCAGTGGGCCCCTGTCCGCCCACCTCCAGCTCTCTTCCAGGCTCTGTGACAGCCCTGAGCTCAGCGGGGGCTGACTGTGGGTAGGGCACTCGCTCTGGCCGGTGGGGCTCCTTTGCCCTCATTACCTGACCCCTCCCCCTTTCAGCCCAAAGTTTCTGCTTAATGAGGGGCAGCCACTCCCTCCTCCCCAGCTCACTTGCCCCAGGGAGCAGCCAAGCTGAATCATGCCCAGCAGAACTGGGTCCTGATGCCAGCGTCACTCCAAGTGGCTGGCAGGACCTGGTGCAGCCTATCTTGGGGGCAGCTGGCCTGGGGCAGGGAGCTGGTTGAGATGACCCCCAAGGCTCCCAGGGTCACCAGGGACGATTCTTGAGCCACCAGACCAGCCAACTTGGGATTCACCTTCGACTCCCACCGCAGTCTCCACTAGGAGTTAAGGCCACGTTGCCCCATGGGCAGAGTTAATGGGCACTGGGGCCTTTTATGGCCCCATAAATCTGTGACTTTGGGATGCCAGGGCAGCCCCCACCCCAGTCACTTCCTGTTTGGAAGAGGAATGGTCAGCACTAACAATTATGTCCAGTGGCTGGACACTTCTCCAGTCCCGTGTCCCTGACTCATGGTGCTATGGGACGCCTGCAGCAGCTGCCTTGGGCATGAGTGCTGGTCACTCCAGGGTCCAGTCTATCCTCACCCAGAAAAATGATCTTCATATGGGAAGTGAGAGATGGAAAGAGGTGGGGAATCTTTGAACTAAGGAATTTCCTTAGGTGGGTCAGAGGGGAACTGTCAGAGTCAGAAGGAATCTATGTGCCAACTAATCTGACCCATTTTACAGACTGGGAAACTGAGGTTCAGAGAAGAAAGGGCCTAGCCCTGGATCACACAGGGAGGCAGTGACAGAGCTCAGCTTCCAACTCTGTCCCCCAGCTAAGGGCCCTGCCCGGGTCATCCCATAGAACCTGTCTCACAATCTGGGACCCATCCCATCCTCACAGATGCTTTCTCTCTGAGATCAAATGTAAACTCAGGAGTGAGGGAGTGATGCAAGTGGCTAACAACAACAACTAGAACCAAAGGGAACAAAAAGCAGTTAGACCTCTTCACTCCTCAGCCCCATAAAACAGGGATTACACAGCTCCCAGGAAAAATAATTAAGCGAGGAAGATGGGATGTGGGGAGGGGCTGGGGGCCCGGCCAGGAGCTGGTGGGAAGGGAAGGCTGAGAGGACTGGGCTTTTCCCTCTCTCTGTCTTGGCCCCTTGAAACCCTAGAAGACCCTCCAAAAGCTTTAGGGGTTAGGGAGAGTTCAGCCCCTGACCTGTTGGGGTATCGGGGGCTGCCCTGAATTCAGGCTTTGATGCTTCTTGAATTCCGGGGACGACTCGCCTCCCTCCCTCTTTCCCTTCCAGAATCTCTGGTGGATCAACACACTTTTCCACTCCTGGCCAGACCACTCCGGCCATCTTGCCCACTCCCCATCTGACGGCAGCCCAGCGGGATAAACTTGTTTGAACATCAAGTCTCAAATTATCCCCAGGCAGGACCATAGATGGTGGGGGCAGGAATCACCCCCTGGCAGGTGGAGCTGAGTTCTGGATTACTTGGGTCTCAGCAACTGTCCACTGCCTGGGTGACAGATGAGATTTGTGTCTACTAGGGCTTGGAGAAGGCACTCTTCACACGCAATCTCCGGTCTCCCCCACACCCACCCCAGGAGAAGGGGGTCTGTGCTGGAGGGTCTAGGGGGCGTGCAGAGAGGGGTGTGCAAAGCCAAACAGCTTGATCCAGTAACTGATTGCATCTACTGTGTGACCTTGGGAGAATGGACCACCCTGTCTGATGTGTTTGTCCACCTTGGGAGAAGAGCCCCTGTCCTGCCTCTAGAGAGGGAGGTGGGTAAGGCTTCCAGAAGCCCCTTCTGTGAATGATAGAAATGAGATTCTGCCCAAGGGGTTGGGGGAGAGTCAGGTGAGCCAGCCTGGGACACTCAAAGACTGGGAAGCCCACACCCCACTTTCTGGCAGAACTGCAGCTGAGCCTGCCACCCACAGAGGCAGATCTAATCTCACCTTGGAAGGCAATGGCTTCTTCGGCCCTGATCTCCCAGCCACCGTGGCTGACCAGCTTCTCCAGCCCCACAGCATCCCAGGGGTCGGGGTAGCAATAGTGTCTCATTTCTTCTCCAACTTTCTCTTCCCACTTGGGGTAGGTGGATGCTCCCTGACGCCCATCGGTGCTAACATGTCCACCTTCCCCAGCAGAAGGTCTGACTCCAGCCTACTGTGCAACCTTGGATGAGCCGCTTGGGCTCTCTGTTCCCCCACATGAAGCCCCTTTTGTAGGAACTCTGTCCTTCTGAGGTGGAGACAAGGGAAAGCATGGTGGGGGTAAGCCCTCTCCTGGCTTTCGTTCTAATTCTTCTCCCACCTCCAGACTGAATCCTCTGGCTCAGAGAGTCCTGGCTTGTCCAGGACTTGGGGGTGATGGGATGGGGAGGAATCTTGGGCTCACCTTGAAGTAAGGAAAGTGCTCCGTCATAAAATTGTAGATCTCGCTGACGGGAAGGCTTCCAGTTTTACTGTTCTTAAGGGCCATGAAGATGAGGATGCTGAAGACAGAGAAAGCCCCTGAGAGTCTGAATCTCTGACTGGGTCCCGAGCCCACCCTGAGCCCCCCACCACTGGCGAAAGGCTCTATGGGGTTGGAGTTGAAAGGGGAGGGAATGAGAAGGTGTCCATTAAAGTGGACATGGAAGTCAGGAATTACAGACGCGGGAGGGTCTTGCGGAATCTGAGAAACCTGGGTGGCCATCCTGGCCTAGTTACTCTCTGGCTGTGTGACATTGGGTGAATGCCTTACCCTCTCTGAGCCTCAGTTTCCTCAACTTTGAAGTAAAGAAAGTAATAGCTACCTCAGAGTTGTGAGGATGAAGGATGGTGCCTGTCACATAGAAGGCACTCATTAAACAGAAGCTGTCATTACTAGTCAGTCGTTAGCCAATTGCATAAACGTTGGAGAGTAGGGAGGGAACTAAGGTTTCTTGAGCCTCTGCAATGTACCAAGCACGGTACCTACGTTCTCTTACTTAATCCTTCCAACAGCCTGAACTGCTGCCCCAAACCCTGACAAGTTTTTTCTTTTGATCTTATAAGTCTTATATTTTTATTTCTTTTTTATTATACTTTAAGTTCTGGGATACATGTACAGAACGTGCAGGTTTGTTACATAGGTATACCCGTGCCATGGTGGTTTGCTACACCCGTCAACCTGTCGTCTACATTAGGTATTTCTCCTAACGTTGTCCCTCCCCTAGCCCCCCACCCTCAACCTGACATTTTTTTTTAAGAGGAATAAATAGAATACATAGAGGCTCAGAGAGATTAAGTAACTTCCCTGAGGTTTCACACTAGTCAGTCCCAGAGCTGGTCTTGAACTCATTTCTGCTGGACTCCAAGGCCTGCATGTGTGTCTTTCAGTGAATGACCCTGCCTTTCACAAAGCCCTTCTCTGCACTCCTGGCTGATGTTTAAGTTCCTCTCCCTTCCCCTCAGCTCACACTAGCTGATGACCCGATCCCATGTACGGCCTGACGCATATTTGGTCAAGTGTCACTGTTGGTTGGAATGAATGAAGGGACAGATGGAAGGGTCTCCCAGACAGGCTGGGTCTGCTGACACTTAAGAGGCCAGCCCCAGAGAAGTCCCACCAGGTCTGGCAGATGGTGGATAGCTGAGTCACATCTGCAGGCCTCACGCCTATTTCCTTCCAGTAGAGCTTTGAGTGGGGGGCTTCCCTCTGTTTCTGGGGAGGGACAGGGAAGGCAGCAAGCATCTCCCCTAAATTATCAGACCCAGGCCCTGGGCTCTAGGAGGTGAGACCTTGGCAGGCTCACCCCAGGGCACCAGCATCTGCTGAGTCAAGCCACAGACATGACTCCCCAGGCTTAGACAAAGGATCAGAGGTGATCCAGTCTATGCCCCTGCCTCCATGCAGGAACCCTCTCTCCAGCATCTTCTGGAAGCCCACTGGTATGATTTCCACCCACTGCCATTACTGGTAGACCCAGAGGATTCCCTGCCTCAGTGTTTCCAAGGGCCCTCTCACTCCCCTGCTCCTGCCACCCCTGGAGTGTGAGAAATGTACCTGTAGGAATAGATGGGTTTTGGGAAGAGAGGCTGGTGCCCATCGGTGCTGGCCTGGGGTGCCATTCGCTGGTACGGATAGTGTGAGGAGCCCAGGTAGGGTACGGGGTAGCTGCCGCCACCTGGCGAGTACTGAGGAGGTCAAAAGGGGCAGAGTGATTGCCATGGTACCCAACCTTTCCCAGGAGGGCTCCCCTCCCCCATTTATATACATCCAGAGAAGGAGCTCAGGCCAGATTCTTCCCTCCTGAGTCATGGGCCCCATCACCCCCAGTGCAGAGCTCTCTGAGGGGCTGTGAGGAGATCCACACCCTGTAATTCAGGATCTCAGAGGTCTTAAAGCCCCCTTCCTCCAGCTCCTTCCTCTCAGCCCCTTAGATGCTCTGGTCGCCATGGTGACGGGATCCTGCAGGGAGAGTATGAAGTGAAGCCCTCGGCCCCTGCACCCTTCCAGGAAGGTGCTCCCGGTGCCCGTGCATCTCCTGGAGCAACTGGGCCGGAAGTGGGATGTCCAGCCTGGGTGTTTGCTGGGCACTGCCACGTTTTATGAGTTTCAGTGGCTCTTTGAAAGGGCCGGTCATGGTGGTGGGCAGGTGGGGGTAGGAGGTGGTTTTACAGCAAAGGGAGTGGCTGCGGTGCCACGGATGGTGTTTTATGGAGGATGGTGGTAGGAGACTCTGACTCCCCCAGCTGCTCCAGGCTGAAGAGCTCTTTCCAGGTCACCCAAGAGACATTTAGTGCCTGAGTCACCCTCTGTCCAGGTTCCATAAAGCCCTGGGTGCGGCCATCTTGTTGAGAGGGGGTGCAGACTGCAGAGGGCATCAAAGCGGGGCCAGGCATGGTGAGGTCATTTAAGGTCTGGTGACCCCTTAGTTCTTCTGTGGCTCAATCTCTGTCCCTGCCTCAGGGACATTCTCTACCCTGGGTCAGACCATGAGCCTCAGGATAACTTTGGCCGTTCCACCCAGGCCCCTCACGGCAGAGAGGTTGTCCTCTCATGCCTTCTCTTTGCTTCCCTCTATCTCTTTCTTTTCCCTGCAAAGCTGGCAGTCTGACCCAAGCCCTCTCCCTTGCCTTCCTCCCTGGCTTGGCTGAGATCAGGGCCAGTGCCAGAGAGCCGGGTGTAGAACCTGCTCCACAGGCAGGGCCTGTCTCAGTGCCAGGCTGCAGGTGGATGGAGCTGGGCGCTGGGCAGCCACTTGCTCTGTCTTGCCTGGTGACTCCTGGGAGCTGCCTGGCTGCTCTGGGGCTCTTTTCTTTCTCCTTTAAGACTCCTCCATCCCATGCCAGTGTGGGGCAATTACTTGGCATCCTGTACACTTGGGAGGAGCTGAAGCTGGGAGAGGAGGAAAGGGCTGAAGATGATGAGGACTTGGAGTCCTCTGGGTGGGAAGGTCCCCTAAGCCCACACTGGGTGCCCACGCTCTCTAGGCTAATAGAAGTTGGAGGCCAAGGTCACACAGCAAGATGGTGGCTGACTATACAGAAGCCCTTGTTCCTCACCCTGCTCAGCCTGTGTTTCACACCACACCCTCCTCTTCTCTTTGCCCCTCTCCCTGTCTGGGGCAGCTGTCCTCCTTCCCCTGTTTCTGGCTCACATCACAGCCCTGCCTCCATCTCAGCCCCACACTCTTATCTGAGGCCTCTCAGGCCTTGCCAGGGACTCAGAAGAGCCCACCTCTGGAGGGGTGCAATTGCCTCTCTTCCCATTAACTACTCCTGCAACCTGCTGTGGCCCAGCCTAAGGTTCAGGGCCCTGCAGTCCTTACCTGCCCATCCTGGTGTACCCACACCATCACACAGACACCCACACACCACATACACACACACAATATCCTGACACCTGGGGGAAGCAGGCCCACTTGCCCCAGACCCACCTGCTGGAAGGGGGGCTGGGAGGAGCAGTACATATGCTGCAAGGGAGGCTGGTAGCAGAACATCCCAGCACCGCTCTCCAGAACTGGGGGCTTGACCTTGACCTCTGAACCCTGCTGGAAGAGAAAGCAGATGACTAGGTTAGGCCTTATTTTCTCCCTTCCTCTTTCCTGTGTCTTGAACCTTTATATAAAAGCAACCCCTACTCTGCCTCCCCCAAAGCTTATTCCTGGAGAACAACAGAGAACAGAGAAGGGCAGGGATTTTCTCAAGGGAACTCAGCAATTTAGTGGTAGAGCCGGGGCTGGAACTGACAGCAGTCCCTACGCCTCCCCTCACTGCAGGGGAGAGGCTGGGGCTGGGCTGTCCCGAGAAGTCTTGTGCTGGGGTAGGGACGGCGATCTTCTGGAATAGCACAAGGGTGCAGTGCTGACCTCACTCGACACGCCTGGCTCAGAGTCCTCAGACCCTCTAAGTAGGTGTGCAAAGGACACCAGGAAAAGGTCACAGCTCCAGAACTCTCCCTGAGGATCCATGGTGAGGGGAGCATAGGTAGTGGCCAGATAGGCTGGTCCAGCTGTGGCCCTGGGTCCCTTCTGTTTCCTCCTCTGTACAGCCCCAGGAAGCCCCAGCAGGATCTCTGGATGGGGCTGGTAGCTCCTCTCTGCTCTGACTTCTGGCCATCCCTGACACAGAGCTTTGCTTCCTGTTCCAGGGGGTCTACACAGTTGCTGGCCTGTGTGAGCCCTGTGGACGCTCTCACGCTGGGCATGGGGAGCCTGCAGCTGCTGCTAGGCATGGTGGCCAGACTCTGCCTTCCCATGCGTGAGAGGCCAGCACAGAGTCCCAGGGCCTAGTGCAGAGCTCTCCCGTGAGTAGGGAGAGGAGGGTGTGCAGCTAGGCCCTGGAAGGTGGATAAGCCCTGGAGGAGGTGGACTGTGCTTCCTGGGATTACCAGGGGCCTTAGGAAATCAGATCTGGGCCCAGAGGGGCAAATCAGTTGTGGCCTCTCTCTGGGTGTGCCCTGGGGTTGTTGATGCAGAGATTGCCATAATCATAGAATCTCAGGCCTAGAAGGGCCAAGAGTACTTGTGTCCAACCCCTTCATTTGACAGATGATGGGGCTGAGCCCAAAGAGGGGAAGCAATATGCCCAAGGTCACCCAGCAAGTCGACCAGATAGCTGTGTGTCTTTGGAGCTTTTCTCCATGTGTGGGAGGGTAAGGGTGTGAACTCAATCTCAGCCTCACCGTTTGCAGGCTAGGAGACACCTTGGGCAAGTCACTTGGCCTCTATGAGCCTTAGTTTCCTCGTCTGCAACGTGAGAATGGTGGGAATTTTCTAGAGTGTTGTTGAGGGGATTAAATGGGAGCACTTGAAAGAAAGCACCTGGCAGAACGATTGGGAGGTATTATTGAGTGGAGGTTTGGGGGCAGTAGCTGAGATGATGGTGCCCTATCTGTAGGCTGTGGTCATGTTTAAGGGGCCTGAGAAGAAGCGGTCAAAGGGTCAGATTAAAGTCCTGTTTTGGCCACACCTGGTAGGCACCCAACCACCTTCTCCATCTTCCTTCTAAGCCTTTGTTGGGGTGGCTCGGGGCTGGAATGGGGGCCTGTTTGAAAGCAAGAGGTGGGGGGGCTGGTGGGCATGTGGAGTACGCACTGCTGAGCCTGCGCCCACTCAGGAACCTCCAAACCAGAGCTGGGGAGCAGGGAGCAAGTTCCCTTTAGCTTTTCTCTTCCCTAAGCAACAATCCCATGAGACAGGTAATGTTGACCTTACTTTTCAGATGAGGCTCAGAGAGGTTAAGACTTGCCCAAGGTCACACAGCTTATGGAGGTCAGGCTATGGAAGGACATGTTAACCTTCCAAGGTATTTCCAGGAATATACCCAGGCCCCACTCTGGGCAAAGAATGGGGCCGGGAAGGGTCCCTCCAGACTTAAAGTCCTCTTTCAACTCTGTATGCTAAGGCTGGGGAAGGAAAAATTGTGTCCTATGGCTCCTCCCCAAACCCTTTCTCTTGGTCTCTGGAATGTGTTTTTCTTGTCACATTTGCATATGGGCGTGTAGGTCTGGCTGGAGATTCTTGACACTTAAACAAACAGAGAAGTCACACACTGGAATCCTGACTCAGGAGCCTCTGAAAGCTGCCAGTTTCTTTAGCTTGGCCTGCCTTCCCCTGCCCACTCCCCTCCATGCTGGCCAGGCCAACACCCCCTCCCTAGTTGACCAGGAGGTCCCAACTCTCTGGTCTTGAGTGGCAAAGTCTGCAAAGAGAAGGTGGGACTTTGGTCTCAGAGGACTGACTCTTTCTAGGCTGCTAGGAACCGGGACAGCGGGGAGATAGGACTCTCGCTGGCCACTAGTACTCACCAGAACTTGGGGGCCATGCTCCTGGCTGGGGTAGGGGAGCCCGTTACACCAGGCCTCTGCTGAGAAGCCAGGCAGGAAGGCCTCGGCCTCCGCCACGTCCACTGGGATCTCCTCGAAGGCCTCCAGCGGCCCCGGGGTCTTAAAGGAGTGTCCATTGAGGGCCAGGGTGGTCTCGGCCTCCAGGAAGACGTCCTCATGGAAAGGCCGCTTGTACGGGTGGAAGGGCACATGGCTGCCCTTGAGGAATCGCCCGGGGCTGCTTGCTGGGGCCTCCTCAAAGCCAAAGCCAGGATACTTGTCTGAGGGCGAGAGCCGGAAGGGGCCGGGGCCGGGGCCGGCTGGGCAGTGGCCCTGGACTTGCTCGGGGCCTGGTGATGCAATGCGGGGACTGTGTGGGGGTAGTGAGGGTGTCCTCTCTGGAGGGCCGTCGGGCACAAATGATGAGCAGCTGAAGCCGGCATGCTTCTGGGTAGACAGAGAGTAGCGAGCCTGTGAGTGGAGGCTGAACCAGGCCTGGGGACTGGCTGGGACCCTACTCTGTTCTGGGGTAAAGGGGTCTATGGCTGAGCTCTGGGAAGCCCCTAAATGGTGGAGAAGACATAGTCGGCCCTTGGGCCCGATTTCATGAGGGCACCCTGCCGTGAAACCTGGGGTACCCCAAATCTGATGGGGCTCACAGCCCTGCCCTGGGACAGGCCAAGACTGAAGGGATGAAGAGTGACCCCTCTGGATCTCGGGGTCACTGAGGACTTGTTTGCTGGTGGAGGGGACAAGACAGACCCTAGGAGGTCCCTGGGGGCAGTAAGGTGACTGGTCCACCTGCTGCCTGGGCAGCTGCAGGCCTTGGCCTAAACCCAGGCCCGGATGCCAGGTACTTACACTCTGTGGGGCAGGGGAGCCTGGGAGGCCCGGCGCCTGCATGAGGTCCCCTTGGCGCTCGCCCTCCAGTCTGGTGGGGCCCGGCAGCGTGACGTCAGACTGCGGCGGGGGCAGTGACACCATCACCCAGTCCTGGCCTCAAAGAAAGCCGCCTGCCATGAGAGTGAGGACCAGCATCCAGGGGTGACCAACCCAGGTTCGCCACCTCCACCCCAACCCCGTCCTTGGGCTGGGACTCTGCCTCCAGTCAGCCATGTGATGAAAGAGAGAGAGGGATCCAGAGAGAGAGAGAGAGAGAGAGGGAGAGAGACAGAGAGAGAGACAGCAGAGAGAGCAGACGTCTATGGAGAAAGGGCAAAGCAAGCCAGGTAGGAGCCTCAGGAGGGGCTTGGCTGATCTCAGGCTGCAGCGGCAGAGACTGAACCAGTGAGACCCTGGCTCCCAGCTGGGCCCTGCCTCTGGCTCCTCAGGATCGGTCTCCTGTGTCTACAGCAAAGGGCCTGGCAAGGTGACCGCAGCAGGTGGTCTCCATTCAGTGACTGGGCAAGTTGGTGGTCCTGAGGGGAGAGTGAGCTGGTGTGTGGGTCAGACTCATGCTTGGGGTGGGAGCAACCGCCTCCATGCAGGTGAGTCAGCCCTCAGCAGAGGCTGGTCCTGCAGTGACCCATCAGCCTGGCTGACGTGACCACAGTGTGTAACTGGGGAGCCAAAGGTCCCTGGTTGCCTGGCGGCCCTGTGAGCCTAGCGGGCCCTGAGGATGTCACCACCCACACTGCAGTGCCTGGCAAGTGCTGTTCCACCTGTGTCCTCCAAACTCTAACCTGTGACTTTGTGCAGGCTACTGCCCCTTTCTGAGCTTCAGTTTCCCCATGAAGACCTAGGAGCTTGGGTACATGATATCGGAGGGCTTTTTCTGTTCAGACCTTCTCCAATCCTAGGGGAATCCTGTCCCTAACACAGTGGGGTGGTTAAGAGGACTCAGGCCTCAAAGCCGGGGTTAGCCCTTCCTCTCAAGCTGTGCCAGCAAAGCTCTCTGAACTTCGGTGTCATCATCTAACTGGGAGAGTGACAGGCCTTACCTCACACAGATGTTGTGAGTGTCAAACAAAATCATGCGCAGAAAGCATTCCGCACAGTGCCTGGTGCACAGTTGGTGCCCCATAAATGCCAGTTCTCATTATGAATATTATTGTGAGTGTGGCTCTCCTTTTTTTTTTTTTTGAGATGGAGTCTCTCTCTGTTACCCAGGCTGGAGTGCAGTGGCGTCATTTTGGCTCACTGCAACCACCGCCTCCCGGGTTCAAGCAATTCTTCTGCCTCAGCCTCAAGAGTAGCTGGGATTACAGGCTTGTACCACCACACCTGGCTATTTTTTGTATTTTTGTTTTTATTTTTATTTATTTGTTTTTTTTGGAGATGGAGTCTCCCTCTGTTGCCCAGGCTGGACTGCAGTGGCATGCTGTCAGTTCACTGCAACCTCCACCTCCTGAGTTCAAGTGATTCTCCTGCCTCAGCCTCAAGAGTAGCTGGGACTACAGGCACACGCCACCACGCCTGGCTAATTTTTGTATTTTCAGTAGAGAAGGGATTTCACTATTTTGGCCAGGCTGGTCTCCAAATCCTGACCTCAGATGATCTGCCTGCCTCGGCCTCCCAAAGTGCTGGGATTACAGTCTAGCCACCATGCCCGGCCTCTCACTCTTACTATCCTCAGCTTTTTGCCTTCCTTTACCACCTGCCAGAACAATTCCTCTTGAATGTACTTCTCTTTGCCCAAGTGGTCTCTGATAAAAGCTACAGTTTGCTGAGGGTCTGCTCTGGGCTGGCCACTGTGTGAACTATTTGGATGGTTTTCTCGTTGGTCTATCAGAATAACCCTGTAAGGAAGGAGCATTATTGACCCCACCTTCCAGATGAGGATGCTGAAGCTTAGCGGAGTTACATGACTTGCCCAAGTCACCCAGGGGCAAGAACTCTGGTCTGCCTGACTGTAGACTTTGCACTCTGCTTATGGTTTCTTCATTGGGTGGGTGTCAGAGTTGGGGTAGGCTAAGCTGGGAGGCCAGACAGCAAGAAAAGCATGAGGTGTACACTCACCCCTTCTACCCAAGACCCCCTCAAGTCGGAGCAGGGCAGCTGTGCTGTTCCCAGGCCATGTTCTTTCCAGAGCTCTGGGAGGGAGAGGTGGCCTCACTGGCCCCGTGGTACCCAGGCTGGGGTTGGCACATCTTTGCTGAATAAACCATCAATAAACCTCATTTGACAGAGCGGGTAACAGGGAAAAGGAGGGGAGGCAATTTGCCCAAAGTCCCACAGGATTTGCCCAAAGATCCCATGGGGGATCAGTGGTGGAGGGGCTGGAAGCCGGGGTCCAGGTGGGGGCCTGGTGGGAGACTCTCCCGCCCCTTCAAGAGTCCCCACCACCCCTTCTTGACGTCCTGGCGCCTGCTCACTCCGCAATGCTAAATGTGGCGTGACCGGGAAAGCGCCGAGCTGGCCGTAACGGGACACCACAGCGGAGCAGGCATGGGGCCCAAGGTGCGGGGCAGCCCACCTCCCGCTCCGCATCACTGCCTCTTGCTCCCTGGACAGCTCCTCCTGGACAGTTCGGGCCTGCCTGGCGGCCACACCTCACCTTGGCCCAGAGCTGCCTTCTCGGGAGGTGGTGCAGTGGGCTTGGCACCTTCCCAAGGCATCCTCCAGCTCCAAATGGGAGGCTGGGGGCCCTTCCTCCCCGCCAGATGTCAGCCTTTGTAACCTGGGCAGGGTGGCCACTCTCCTCCCTGCAGGTGGGGTAGCACAATGGTTTAGAGCAAGGATTTGGAGTCAAGCCCAGCTGAATTCCAGCCCCAACTCTGTCACTTTCTGACTGTGTGACTTTGAACAAACTGTGTAGCTCTCTGTGCCTCACTTTCTGCAGCTGGGAAATGGGGCACACGGACCCACCTCCCAGGGTCATTGTGAGGATGGTGTGCACAAGGTGCTGGCACAGGGAAAATGCTCAAGGCCACGTGTCATACATCTGGCCTCTGTTGGCCAAGTGTGGCTGGGGCCAGGGGCCTTTGGCCCCAGGCTCTACAGCTTCTCTGATGCTCTCGCTGCCTCAGGCCTGGCAGCCCTGGGGCGACTGGCTGATGACCAAGCCCCAGGTGGCAGCTGCCCCTGCTAGCCCTCCCTACCTGCCTGCCTTCACTCAGCCTGGCTTAGACTCCAGCACTGCTGCCCTGCAGATGTGAACCTGGGGAGGCCTCTCTGAGCTCCAGCTCAGGCGTGCACCACCTCCCGAGGGTCTGGCCTGCCCGGAATGATCCCCACAGTGTTGGCCTCGCCCCATTCTTGCACCTGTTCCCTATTCCCCAGGACATCATCTCCAGCTCCAGCCGAGTTCCTGCATGTCAGAGGCCTTAACAGAGGCTTCAGTTCACAGCCATGACTTTCACAGCCTGGCTTGGCCAAACCATCCCGCTACCTCTTCCAATCCCCTGGGGCCAGGATGAGAACCAGGGAAGTTACGCAGAGATCAGAGGCCCACCCCTTAATTTGCATGAAGGATGCAGAGGTTCCTACTGGTCTTCAGGGATTCCTCTGGGCAGGTTTTGTAAGTGGGGACTCCTGTTTTGGTGACCATGATGCCCCTTGGTTGCAGCTAAAGCTCTATTCTACAGGTGAGGCCCAGGGAACAGGTAAAGTGACTTTCCTAAGGCCACACGGCCCAGGAGAGAGGGGGTCCTCAGGGGCTGGTCAGAAGGCCTCTGACTGGTGTTTATGAGGGGCTCCTGTGCAGCACTAGGAAAGGCTCACTGCAGGAACCTGGATGAGGCTGCCTTGGTCCTGACCCTTCCCTGGAGTAACTGGCAGAGCCCCTGAAGCTGGATGACCTGGAGTCAGGGCTGGATTTGAATCACAGGAACTGCGGGACTTTGGTTGGGCATGATGCTTAACTTCCTTCCCCATGCCTCAGTTTCCTCGTCTGTAAAATAGGACTAATAAATACATTCCTCTCTGGAGGATTAATAAAATATTGCTTGTAAATAGCTTAGCACACAGTACTTGCTCAATAAATGATAGCTATTATTAATAATTAGCAGTGGGACAGAGTTTATTTAAGGCCTGAGTTATGGGCTGAGTGTGGGGGAGCATCAGGAAGGGAACTCCCCTTTCCTGCCTTCTCCTGCCTCCTACCTCCAGGTCCTTGACATTGTCCTGTCCCATTGGCAGAGCAGAGGCTAAACTTCCCTCTTCCTGACTCTCTGGCCTCAGAGGTCATTTCCGCCATTCCCATGTGGTAGAGCTAGTGTCTGTAGAAACTCCTGGGGACTTACATGGAGAGGAAGGGGGTCGACTCTGTTGTTTTGGATCTCTCGGGAGGTCTCTCTGCTGGCCCCAGTGTCCTGGGGCTGACATCTGCATTCGGAAGAGATCTTTCATAGAAGTCTAATCTTTATCCTGCCTGTTCCAGTTTCAGGGAGCACTGGAACTGGATAGAATGTGTGTGCAAGTATCAGCAAATTCCAGCACAGGAGGCCCAGTCAACTCTCCTGCTTTCTCAGATTCCAGGAGCTCCTCCAGATCACTCTCATGACCTGCCCCTTAATATGGGTACCCACAAACCACAATCCACAGCCACCTGCTTCCTGGCCGAGGCTCTCACTGGCAGACTGCCCTGGCGTCCCTTCGTCGCAGCTCCACATCTGCAGTGCACTCTAAAGTTTCCTCTGCACTTTTTTTTTTTTTTGATACAAGGGCTTGCTGTTGCCCAGGCTGGAGTGCAGTGGCATGACCATCACTCACTGCAGCCTCGACCTCCTGGGCTCAAGTGATCCTCCCGCCTCAGCCTCCCAAAGTGCGGAGATTACCGCGCCTAGCCTCTCTGCACTTTTGTATCTCTTGTCTCATGTTATCCTCCCTTTGCCCCGGAGGATAGGGGGCAGTGGTGTGCAGAGCCAGTTGGTAGGAGCTCATGAGAGTCAATTGTGCCCATTTCTTCCCAACTCCATGTCCAGTGAAATTGGTGGAGATCAGCCACAGTGGGAGTATTTGCCCATGGAAATTAGCAAATCCTACAAATCAGAGCCTTTTTAAACATTATGATTTATTTACTTTTGAAAGCTGACTGGTTAGCATTTACCAACACACCACTGGCAGGGGAGCAAGGTCATTAAGCCCATTTTTTAGGGGAGAAAATTGAGACCCAGAGAGAAGAAATGACCTGCGCAGGGCTACGCAGCTGACGGAAAACCACATCTGACTCTCAGGTCTCGAGAGCCACGACCATACCCCCAGACACTGCCTCTCCAGGGTGCACCCCTGGCAAAACCTTGACCAAAGACCTTTCAGCATCTGGACTTTCTGGCCACCTTCTGCCTGCCATGATCCTTGGGGAGTGGGAATGGAAGAGGTGGACTTGATCTGCCCTGGCATCAGAGAGAAGAAAGAAATGGCCCTTTGACATGAGTAGGGGGGATGGCGAGTGGGAAATTCCTTAGAAAGCCTGACAACAGGATCAATAATCATCAAGGATCCACACTCATCGTTACTGCATTCCTGCTCTGTGCCCTTCTCACAAACAGCCGGCCTGCGCCCCCTCTACCCATCAACATCTCCCCACCTAGCAGAGAGCCTTCTCTTGGCTCCTTAGGACTCAGGCAGATGAGGCTGTTTAGGCGTAGGGGCCAGGGGACACTGCTGGCTGTGTGACGTTGGATAACTCACATCCCCTTTCTGTACTTCAGTCCCTTTATAAGTCAAATGAGCCCCTGGGACCACTAGTATCTAAAGATGCTGAGGCTAATCCTGCGGAGGTATGTACCTGGTGGAAGAGTGTACCCTGTGGAGGCATGTACCCTGTGGAGGCATGTACCCTGTGGAGGCGTGTACCCTGTGGAAGTGTGTACCCTGTGGAGGTGTGTATCCTGTGGAAGTGTGTACCCTGTGGAGGTGTGTACCCTGTGGAAGTGTGTACCCTGTGGAGGTGTGTATCCTGTGGAGGTGTGTACCCTGTGGAGGTGTGTACCTTGTGGAGGTGTGTATCCTGTGGAAGTGTGTATCCTGTGGAAGTGTGTATCCTGTGGAGATGTGTACTCTGTGGAGGTGTGTACCCTATGGAGGTATGGATCCTGTGGAAGTGTGTATCCTGTGGAGATGTGTACCCTGTGGAGGTGTGTACCCTACGGAGGTATGGATCCTGTGGAAGTGTATATCCTGTGGAGATGTGTACCCTGTGGAGGTGTGTACCCTATGGAGGTATGGATCCTGTGGAGGTGTGTATCCTGTGGAAGTGTGTATCCTGTGGAGATGTATACTCTGTGGAGGTGTGTACTCTGTGGAGGTATGGATCCTGTGGAGGTGTATATCCTGCGGAGGTGTGTACCCTGTGGAGGTATGGATCCTGTGGAGGTGTGTACCCTGTGGAAGTGTGTATCCTGTGGAGGTGTGTACCCTATGGAGGTGTGTACCCTATGGAGGTATGGATCCTGTGGAGGTGTGTATCCTGTGGAGGTGTGTATCCTGTGGAAGTGTGTATCCTGTGGAGGTGTGTACCGTGTGGAGGTGTGTACCTTATGGAGGTGTGCATCCTGTGGAGGTGTGTACCCTGTGGAGGTATCGATCCTGTGGAGGTGTGTACCTTATGGAGGTGTGTATCCTGTGGATGTATGAATCCTGTGGAGGTGTGTACCCTGTGGAGGTGTGTACCCTATGGAGGTATGGATCCTGTGGAGGTGTGTATCCTGTGGAAGTGTGTATCCTGTGGAGGTGTGTACCGTGTGGAGGTGTGTACCCTGTGGAGATGTGTACTCTGTGGAGGTGTGTACCCTGTGGAGGTATCGATCCTGTGGAGGTGTGTATCCTGTGGAAGTGTGTATCCTGTGGAGGGGTGTACCGTGTGGAGGTGTGTACCCTGTGGAGGTGTATACTCTGTGGAGGTGTGTACCCTGTGGATTTATGGATCCTGTGGAGGTGTGTATCCTGTGGAGGTGTGTACCCTGTGAAGGTATGGATCCTGTAGAGGTGTCTATCCTGCGGAGGAGTGTACCCTGTGGAGGTGTCTACCCTGTGGAGGTGTGTCCCTGTGGAGGTATGGATCCCGTGGAGGTGTGTATTCTGTGGAGGTGTGTACCCTGTACCTTGTGGAGGTGTGTACCCTGTACGCTGTGGAGGTATGTAACCTGTGGAGGTATGGATCCTGTAGAAGTGTGTATCCTTTGGAGGTGTGTACCCTGTGGAGGTGTGTACCCTGTGGAGGTGTGTACCCTGTGGCAGTATGGATCCTGTAGAAGTGTGTATCCTTTGGAGGTGTGTACCCTGTGGAGGTGTGTATCCTGTGGAGGTGTGCATCCTGTGGAGGTGTGTACCCTGTGGAGGTGTATATTCTGTGGAGGTGTCTACCCTGTGGAGGTGTGTATCCTGTGGAGGTATGAATCCTGTGGAGGTGTGTACCCTATACCCTATGGAGGTGTCTACCCTGTGGAGGTGTGTACCCTGTGGAGGTATGGATCCTGTGGAGGTGTGTACCCTGTGGAGGTGTGTACCTGTGGAGGTATGGATCCTGTGGAGGCATGTACCTTGTGAAGGTGTGCACCCTGTAAAGGTGTGGATCCTGTGGAGGTGTGTACTCTGTGGAGACATGTACCCTGTGGAGGTGTGTACCCTATGGAGGTATAGATCCTGTGGAGCTGTGTACCCGGTGGAAGTGTATACCCTGTGGAGGTTTGTACTCTGTGGAGGTGTGTATCCTGCGGAGGTATGGATCCTGTGGAGGTATGTACCTTGTGGGAGTGTGTACCCTGTGGAGGTGTGGATCCTGTGGAGGTGTGTGCTCTGTGGAGGTGTGTACCCTGTGGAGGTGTGTACCCTGTGGAGGTGTATACTCTGTGGAGGTGTGTACCCTGTGGAGGTATGGAACCTGTGGAGGTGTGTATCCTGTGGAGGTATGGATCCTGTGGAGGTGTGTACCTTGTAGGAGTGTGTACCCTGTGGAGGTGTGTACTCTGTGGAGGTGTGTACCCTGTGGAGGTATGGAACCTGTGGAGGTGTGTATCCTGTGGAGGTATGGATCCTGTGGACGTGTGTACCTTGTGGGAGTGTGTACCCTGTGGAGGTGTGTACCCTGTGGAGATATGGATCCTGTAGAAGTGTGTATCCTTTGGAGGTGTGTACCCTGTGGAGGTGTGTACCCTGTGGAGGTGTGTACCCTGTGGAGGTGTGGATCCTGTGGAGGTGTGTACCCTGTGGAAGTATGGATCCCGTGGAGGTGTGTACCCCTGTGGAAATGTGTATACTTGTGGAGGGGTGTATATCTGTTGAGGAGGATATAACCATGGAAATGTGTACCCTGTGAAGGTATGACCACTGTAGAGATATGTTCACCTGTGGAAGTGTGTACCGTGTGGAGGTGTGTACACATGTGAAGATATGTATATCTGTGGAGGTGTATACACCTGGGGAGGGGTGTTCACCTGTGGAGGTATGTACCCTATGGAGGTGCACACACTGTGGAGGGGCGTACACCTGTGGAAGTGTGTATACTTGTGGAGGGGTGTGTGCCTGTTGAGGAGTGTACACCTGTGGAGGTATATTCACCAGTGGAAGTGTATAGCCTGTGGAGGTGTGTACACCTGTGGAAGTGTATACTTGTGGAGAGGTGTATACCTGTTGAGGAGTGTACACCTGTGAAGATGTGTAGCCTGTGGAGGTGTGAACCTGTGGAGGTATGTTCACCTGTGGAAGTGTGTACCCTGTAGAAGTGTGTACTGCATGGAGGGGTGTACCTCTGTGAAGGGGTGTACACTTGTGGAAGTATGTTCACCTATGGAAGGGTGTTCCCTGTGGAAGTGTGTTCACCTGTGGAGGTATGCTCACCTATGGAAGTGGAAGTGTGTACACTTTTGGAAATGTGTACACCTATGGAGGGGTGTACTCTGTGGAGGTGTGTACCCTGTGGAAGTATGTGCTCTGTACTCTGTGGAGGTGTGTACCTCATAGAGGTGTGTACCCTGTGGAGATATGTACCCTGTAAAGGTGTATCTGGCCCACAGAGCTGTCAGCTGGGACCTCACCCCTCTTCTGCCTTTATGTGGGGCCCCCTTGAGGACATCCTCAAGGAGATCAGGGAGAGCTGGCTGAGTTTTTACACTCCAGGAGGGAGGAGCTGTATTATCATCCCATTTTATAGATGAGGAAACTGAGACTCAGAGAGGTTAACCTGACTTGCCCAAGTTCACTCAGCTAGTAAATTATGCACCCCAGGATTCCGACCTAGGCTTCAAAGCCAGCATGCTGAACCATTACCAAGGCCCCACCTTGGAAACGCCTCAGCCTCCCTACTCATGCCTGAAAGGTGGGTAGGGGCGACATTGGAGGTTTCCTTGGGAGGGTCTGTCCCTGCCTCCCCTGTGGGCAGCTGAATCACAGGGACAGGTGGGCCTGGGGCACCAAGGGTCCTCCCCAGGCTCTCTTCACGCTCCCTGCTGCCTCTCTTCTGGCTGCCTCCTACCCACTCTTTATGAGAGAGGTGGAGACAGCTCGGTTCCACCTTAATGGTTTCTGTTACTGGCTGCGGCAGCATGCTTTACGAGGGGTGGGGCCCGGCCGGGTGCTGGCCTGTAGCCCCACCCGGGGCTCCACCCGACAGGCTGCTGGGAGGGGTCCCCTGGAGCAGCTCAGCAATTACGGGGGTGGCAGGGAAGGGCCTGAGGGCTGTGCCTGAGGCTTGGGCACCCCAGGAAACTCGGGGTCTGGGAATGCCAAGAAAGAGGGGGTTTCTAACTCCTTTCTCCCCATCAATGTTGGAAGTTCTGAGGGCAAAATTCTGGCCTCTCTGGCTCTTAACCCAGCATCAGTTTCGGAAAATGGGTTGTGTGCCCCTGCCTTGAGATCTGACTCAAGTGCAGAGCAGGTAGGGACAGAATGGGTAGGGAGGGGAGTGGGGAGAACAAAGGATGAAAAGCTACCATGTCCCCCAGGTGATGCTTTCCTCCATGTGAGCCACTGACACCTGCAGCTGAGTCATTCCAGTCCCCAAATCAGGCCTCTCCTAAAGCCCCTTCAGCATTCCCGTGTGCCTCTGGAAGCAGGCTGGTCCCAGAGCATTGCCTAGTACGCCCATCCTGGAAAAGCACTTGAGCCCTGGACTGATCTCTAACCCTTACTTATTGTAATCTTAGTCCTCTTGTCCTGTCCTTCCTGCCATTCACCAAGCCACCCACCAGAGCCTGTTTAAGGGCAATAGACTCATCCCTTCTCCAGGGAGGGTCCCAGCTTTGCTTCAGATGCCTGACTCCAACAGCGTCCAGACTCCCACTCTCCTTTGCCCAGGACCCCTTCCTTTTCGCCATCCCTGGCTGCCTCTGGGGGCAGCTTCCTGTCTCTCCAGCCCCTTTCTAGCCTCTGCCACCCAGCTGTGGCCCCAAAGAAGCCAAATCCAAGGACTCACAGTGGGCTCTGGGTCATGGCCACCATCACCGCTTCGGGGAGTCATCCAGCCTGCAGCTCCCCAGGAGCCTCCATCGAGGTATAAATACTCCCACATTCCTGGACCGGCCCCCTGCCTGAGGGCTGAGGCGGGGCTGTCTCCCCAGGCCAGGCAGGCAGGTCACATGCCCCATAAATGCCACAGGACCACAGGCCCTTCCTAGCAGCCCTGGGGAGGCCAACAGGAGCCTGACCTCTCTGGATGGATGGGTGGATGGATAGATGTATTTATGTATGTACAGATGAACAGTTGGATGAATGGACAGATCATCAGATGGAAAGATTGATGGATGGACAATGATGGATGGAAAGCTAGACAGATGGACAAATCAACAGACAGATGGATGAATGCTTTATTTTTTATTTTAAGTATTTTTATTTCTGTGAGTATCTGTAGTGTAAAGGATGAATATTTAGAGGGATAGATGGATGGAGGTCCTTGACCTACCTGTGAATGTTTATTCTGTTTTTTTTTTGTTTTTTGTTTTTTTTGAGACGAAGTCTCACTCTGTTACCCAGGCTGGAGTGCAGTGGCACGATCTTGGCTCACTGCAACCTCCACCTCCTGGGTTCAAGTGATTCTCCTGCCTCAGCCTCCCAAGTAGCTGGGATTACAGATAGGCACCACCAAGCCTGGTTAACTTTTGTATTTTTAGTAGAGACTAAAAATGGGATTTTGCCATGTTGGCCAAGCTGGGGATGCTTATTTTGTAGATGGAAAGAAAGGAATGTTTGGTTTCAAGGAAACAAGAAATGCTACCTCCCAAAGCTCCCATTCATTCCTTTCTGAGACATACCTACTAGGACCGCTTCTCTCCTCTGCTAGTCTGAGAGATCAGCCCTATTGGGTTCTTCCTACTCCTTAGATGCTCCTTGCCAGAGACCTCCCACCTAAGCATCCTCAGCCCCCAGGGATCTTTTGCTCTTACTCTTGGGTGTCATTTATGGTCTGCCTCTTCCACCCTCTTGCCTCTCTGCCTACTCTGGAGTCCAGGCTCTGAGGCTGTAAGCCTACCCCAACATCTTGCTCCCAGAAGCAAAGTCAGCAAGCTTGCCCTGCCAAGGTTAGTGGGGGAGGGCAATTCCCAGTTCTGAGTACATAAAATCCTTAGACAGGCAGTTTAAGGAGAAGGTTCTCCCACCTCCACCTTCCCCAGGTTCTAGAGATGGGGTCTTGCTTCATTGCCCAGGCTGGTCTCAAACTCCTGGGGTCTCGCCTCAGCCTCTGGAGTATATGAGACCAAAAGTGCATGCCATGGTGCTCACCTATTCCCAGGGAGTTTTGAAGCCATGGCTGAGTCTGATGGTGAGAACTGGCCTGACCTGTGACTTGGAGATGGACAGGGTGACCTAGAACCACTGAGGCTTGACCGGAAAGCTGGGCTTTTGAGAAGGAGGAACTTGCTGCCTGCTTGATCCTTCCAGGGGGCAGTGTGCAGAAAGAAGTGATCTGAGGCCTTAGACATTGGTTTCTAGAGAAGAAGGTTCCCTGAAATCCTCAGTCTGCCCAGCTGTGATAGGGGCCAAAGAATGGCTGATGAGGTGGGGCATGAGTAAAGGACCAGGAGGCTTTTGCACAGATTATGAAGCCTGGCCTTCATCCCTCCTACAACAAGTTTCCTCCAGCTACACTGGCTGAAGGGGATGGAGAAATGGGCTGAGGGATGGGATGAAGTGGTTGATCTCTAAGCACTCATTAGCTCTGGGTCTTTGTGGCCCGGAAGTTCCACCTCTGTAATGAAGTCACCCAGGACTGAGCCTGATGGTCCCACCCCCAGCCTCCTGTGGGCTACATAGGTAATTGGCTTTGGAGTTGATGGGCTGTGGCAGTGATTGGCAGCAAAGGATTTGATCTCTGAGACCAACAGACATGTTGGAGCTTGGTCTCACCTCCCCCGTAACCTGGCGTTATCATCTCTGGAAACCTTCACTGAGCCCAGATCCCGGCTTCCCTGCAGAATCCCCCTTTTCCCTCACAGTGAGGCCTCCTGACCAAGGACTGCAGAAGGGTCCCCTCCCAGCTCTGCTCTCAGTGTGGGCTAGTCATGGGAATAAACTTCGTTCCCTCTTTTATAAAACGGGGTCCTCATCTTTGCCTTACATACTTCACCTGGCTGTCCTGGGGACTGAGTGAGAACCAGAATGTCAAAATCCTCAGAAGTTAAACCAGCACCTGCTTGTCTGGTGCCCCTGCCTCCTCCCCTGGGGTCCTAGGCCTGTACGATTTCAGGAGTGGGATGGGGCTGAGTGAGATCTTTTTACCTTTAACCATCTGCCCTTCCTAGGGGTGTGCCCCAGGGGGATGGTCAAGAGGGCCCTTGTCTTGCTGGTCCGCTCCCTCTTTGCCTGTCCACCTGAGTAGGGGCAAAGAAATGGCCCAGGATCCCACTGTGTGTTGGGCCAGGGGCCTCTCACACTCTGTACATATCATTATCAGAACTGCTCATTAATACCAATCTATTATTAGGGATATTAATTCTGCCACCACTACTAATAATACAGATTTAGTAAAAGACAAATACAAACTGGTGCACCTCCTCCCTCAACGCCATCTGGCATAGGGGACAGGCAGGTGGTTATCTCCTTGAACTTAATAAGCCTTGGAGTGAGAAGTGCACTGGGAGGCCTCCCACCCAAGCCCCTCTTTATTTGACATATGGGAAAACTGAGGTCCCACCAGTGGGAGAGATTGCTCCCTGCTATGCAGGCGTCTGTGCACTGCTCCTTCCTCCAGGCTCCGGGGCTATGGGAAGCAGCTCTGAGCACCTAATCATGTCCCTGAAGAAGGGGCAGGCTCTGGGGGTGTTTTCCTAAGCCCATCCAGCTCCTTGGCTCCAGCTGCCATCTTTCTTCCTTGACCACCCTCAGAGCATCCTGGGTTTGGCATTGCCACCCCAAATAATTTTTTCTCCAAAACCCTTCCCACTTCAGGCAGATTGGACATGCTCATGGGAAGGCACAGAGAAGCAGAGCCACCTCTATAAAGCTACATGCTCTTGGTGCCCAGTGTAGGCTCCAGGAACCCTCTCCAGAGGAAGCCGGGGACACTGCCCCCCCTGACAGTGAGGACTGCTGTGGTCGCTCCGGGCCTGCGTGGAGGAGGGGTGCTAAGTGCAGAGTCTGATAATTGGGTTTTCTGATCACAGCGGTGTATGCGTGTGTATGTGTGTGTGTGTGTGTGTCCTTCCTCATGTACATCCTATGCCTTCCGAGACTGATGGGCTGGTGCAGTCTGGGACATGGCTGTGGAATTTACAAGTGTAGGTGGGGCCTCCAACTGTCTCCAGGCAATCTGGTTCCAGGGATGCACCCCATTCTCATTCTCTCTGCGTGTGTGCGTGCTTGTGTGTCTATGTGTGTGTGTCTATGTGTGTGTCTCTCTGTATGTATATATGTATGTGTGTGTGCATGTGTGTATCTCTGTGTGTGTGTCTGGGTGTGTCTCTGTGTGTGTGTGTCTCCGTGTGTGTCTCTGTGTCTGTGTGTCTGTGTGTGTGTGTGTCTGTGCTGTAGTTTGTCAGAGGCAGTGAGGGGAGCCCTGAGGGCCCCAGAGAGTGTATGAGGGCAGGATTTGGAACTGACTGACCATGCATCCTCCTGTGAGCATGGGGTGGAGGGCGAGGCTCAGACCTTGTAGTGGGCTCTCTGTTGCCTCCTGGAAGGGGATGGGAGGGTCTTGAGGGGTGCCTTCCCCTGGAAGCTTCTAGAGTAGCTTTGAGAGCACAGGTTCCCTTTTCCCCATGACTCACAGGCTGGCTCTTCAGTCAAGTTCCTCAAGAGATCACGATTCAGCGAATTCTCTCCCTGGCCCCATTAATCTGAGCTGACTAAGCAAGGGCCACGGGTAGGGTAGAGACCCGGGGATGCGCACTACTAATCAACCCTAAAAATCCCTGCTCCTGCTTCCATGCCCCCCCTTCCTTGGCCCTCCATGCCTAATAGGATCAGTTACACTCCCGGCCCCCTGAGAAAGGCTGCCCCCGCCCCATTTTGGGGCTCTCTGATAGTGTCTCTCCATCCTCCCTTCACTGCCACATGCCCGCAGTGTGGAGGTCTGTCTGGACACTAGGTCTCCACTTGTCTTGTTGCATCTGAACTCATTTTTACTGTTTGGCGAGCATCCAGCCTTTACGGCCCAGATAGGATGAGGGAGCTAAGGGTTGCTCCAGGGATGATCTCATCCTGCCCGTTTTGTCCATTGGCATGGCTCTGGGCTTTTCCTCAACATTCAGAGAACCTGGAGGACACCCCAGAACCTGGCGGGGATGCTGGTGAGAGGTGTTGGACTCCAAGGGAACCTGTGACATAGGGGGAGATACATCTTGAGGAATGGAGTAGGAGGGGGAGATGGGGATAGGAGTGTGGTTGGAGGTGGGAGTGACGAGGTGAGGTAAGGAGGAAGGAGCAGGATGGGCTGGTGGTGATGGAGGCAAGTTTGGGGATGAGGATTAGTAGGAAGGGGACTAGGCTGGGATTGAAGATAGGAATGGAGGTAGGTTGTGATGGGGAAAGAGACAGAGACAGGTGGAAAGGTCAGGGCTGAGGTTGGAGTTGGGCACAGAGAGGCAGGGAGGGCAGGGGATGGAGATGAATAAGCTGGAAAGACCCAATGTATTCTGGAACCATGCGGTTGGTGCTTTTGGGAGGCCCTCTCCCAGAGGTCATCTTGTCTTTCCACAGCTCCTGGAGGCCATCTCATCCTTCCCCAGCTCCTGGGCATGTTGCCAGCCCAACCCCACCCATCCCAGATCAATGGTTGCCTCTCCACTCAGGAAACCACCTTCTGTGGTCACATAGTCCAGTTAAACTCAACCTAAAATGCTGAGAACTTTCTCTGAAGTCTATCAATCCTGGCTTCCTGAGCTCCCCTCTTCCAGCCACAGCGGGGATGGCAGGCTGTGATTTGGAAGGACAGAGGGGAGGGCATACCTGCAGGACCTCGGTCCCCTCCATCCCTCTGTTATGGGCGGATGGGAAGGCAGGCAGAAGTGGACCGCAACTTCATTAGAATGTGGAGTCGGAGAGAATAAGAGGGGCAGCGAGAGTGGGGCCTTTCTCTCCCTGCCAGTGCCCAAGCAAGCAGGGCATTTCGATGTGACTTAGAACAGTCTCTGCCTATGTGCCTGGGCCCTGTGCAGGCAATGGGGGTTCTGCTGGCCCATGAAACCCAGGTGTCAAATCAAGCCTGAAAGGGGGAGGTTAGACATCAGGAAGGACTTCCTGGCTAGAGAAGATGAAGAGTCCAAGGAAAGAGGTGATATGTTGCTTTCTTAGAGGCCAGATGGGACTCTCTGGGGGATGGGGGAAAGGAAGGCTTTCCCTGAGGCAGCGGAGGGCACATGACAGAAGGCTGGTGTCACCAGTGGGCTTTCCCCCTTGTCTTTAACTTTCCTAAGGCTTCTAGTGATGAAGCCTTTTCACGAAGACGGCTGTTGGTTGGAGGCAATGTGGTGTCAGTGCGTGGATGAGACAAAGCTGGGGAGCAGGGAGGGGTCCTAAGCCCCCTAATTTTTCTCTAGCTTCCTAGGACCCACTGGTCCAGAGGATTCTGGGGCTCCCTGAGCCCCTGGGAAATAAAGTCCTCTGAGAACTCCCTGGCATTCCCGGGAGAACAGGTTCCTGGCTCTGGGAGGGAGTGAGGCGCCGGGCCTGGGGGGGCAGCGTGCCTCGGCAGGCCCTGGAGCCGGGAGCTGAGCTCGCAAAGGCAGCGCGGGCGGGGCTGGGCGGGGAGCCGGGAAGACATGTGCCTCTCCCTGTAGCTCTTTTGCCTCTGAGGATCCCCAACCTGGGGCAGCCCTCACCCCCTCTGCCCGTCTTCAGGACTCAGCCTGGCTCTGTCCCTGCCTGGCTAACCCTGGACCCCTCACAGAGCCACAAGAGAAAGGGACCAGGATAGGAGGTGCTGCCCCTTCCCCCATCCACCGGAGGTGCCCTTCTACTGCCTGTGTCTTGTGGTCAGGGAATGAGCAAGATGGTAAAAGGGTCTGAGCCAAGCCCGATGGGGATAGGACTGCAGTGCGATGCTGCCCTGGGATCCGAGGAACTGGGTTCCCTGGTGCGGGAGGAAGAAGGTTACGGGGCAAGCAGACCTGGACCCTGCAGCGGTAAAGATTTCAGAGAGGCTCCAGGAGGGACTTCATGGCTGTGAGGAAACTGGCCAGATTTTCTCCTTCAGGGATTAGGAAAACTAGGAGGGGCAGCCCTGCCCGAGGTGGGCAATGAGTGGCATAGGGGCAGGGGATGGATAGGGTGACTTCCCAAGAGGAGCCCCTCCACCCAGGTCCCTTCCCGCTGACCAGTTGTGCATTGCCACAAAGCACATCTAAACATATCCCCCATGCCTGTAGGTGCCAAGAGAAGAGGCAAACACACCCACTTGTTAGAGTCTACTCTTCATCCAACAGCCTTCTTTGGATATTTAGGGAGGGCCTGGGGGACTCCACGGGGAATGCCAGAACCTTATCTGAGCAGGTAGTGGGTGGGGAGGAGTCGGGGGAGCTGGCAGGCGCTTCCTGCTGCTTCGGCCATTTCCCTAAGGGCCTTCACTCTTCACACCCCCAACTCTAGTCCCCAAAGGCCTAAGGGCTCCCTGCCTGGCCCAGTTCTGCTCACCAGGACTCTGCCTTAGGGGTCTTGCGGGAGAGAAATGGAGTTGGGGATAGAAGGCGACCAGCATCAACTCCTAGCCACAACACCTGTTTGCCACCTGTCTGCTTCACCACAAGGTGCACCATCTCCTTCCTTTCTGCAACCCAGGTCTCTGCATGGGCCCAGGCATCTAGACCCCAGCCCAGGCTGCGTGGAGATGTTGAGCAATTCCTTGATCTGCACAAACCTTGGTGCCCCCAGCTCCCAGAGCTGGGCTCTCCCTTCTTCACTTGGAAAACCACTAGACGGAGAACATGGCCCCTGCCTTTCAGCTCTAGTTTTCCAGAACTAGCACTTCTGAATCCTTATTACCCCCCAGCACAGGGTGAGTGAGCACCTCTCCAACACACAGAGACACACACAAAATCCAGCACACACCAGAATGAGACCTACACCACAGCAAGAGGGGTTAAAGTTGGACAACCTAGAAAAGGAACTGGAGGGGGGCGTCGGGAAGGGGTGCCCCTTGGCCTCCAGGCACTCACCCGAATTCTGAGACTCCCTTGAGCTGCAGCGAGAATGTGGGGAGCACCCAGGTGCTCCCAGTCACTCCTGAGCCCCGTTAAAAAGGCAAACCCCCTCCCCATGCCCCAGCCCGGCCCTGCTGGCCTCCACGGCTGACTTGGGCCGGGGCTCCTCTTACCTGCTCAGTGAAGCAGGTCGGCGTGGGGGCCCAGGTCTGGGGGGCCAGGAGCTCTGTCCGTCTGTCAGTCCGTCAGCTCGGCCGTCCTGGGTCTGTGCTGACATCAGGTGAGGGGAGGCAGCTGCCAGGTGAGCCAATAATTATGATATCAGCTTCCCCTTGCCCGGAGGGGCTGCTGCCAAAACGGGGAGAAGAGAAAGGTGACTAAGAAGCTAGTTTGCTCCTTGGCTCTTGTTTGACAGGTACCGGCTCCCGTGCCCGCCCCAGCCGCGCCCCGGTCCCCCCAACCCCTCCCTCCTCCTGAGCTGGCCCGGGCCCCCTCCCCTGTCCCTGCCAGCAGGCACAGCCTGTGGCTTGTGGAGGTGGGGGTTGTCCCGTGGCCCCCGCCTGCACTCCAGAAGGGGGATGTTGCCCCCCCCCCCACAGGTGAGGCACAGGCCTGTCGGGGCATGCACGTGTGTCAGGAGAGCCTGGTCGCCACATGTATGCTCATGGAGCCCACTCATGAGGTTTTGGGGAACAGCGCTGGGTGGCCCCCAGGGTTCTCTGAGGCACAGCATGGACAGGTTGGGTCCTTCAAGGGCCAAGCATTAGCACAGATTTGCTGGGAACTGCCAGCCATCTGTCTGTCTCCCCACAGCTCCTGCAGCACCTCGAGGGTGTCTCCTTGTGGGTGGGGGCGTGTGCACCCATTTGAGCATGTGCAGGTGACTCCCATCTCCCTCTTCTTCAGGGGGAGATACATGCAAGTCTGTCGGCATCTCCCCCTGGGTCTGTACATCTGTCTCCTGGGTGGGCGTGTGTCTGCATGTCTTCCCCTGTGTCTCTGTCCCTGTGTCCCTGGACCCAGGCCTGTGTGTTGTCCGTGTGTTGACACGCTTATGTCTGTGCACACGTCTCTGCTGTGGGTCAGCAGTCTAGCCCTGTGTGAGCATGTGGGTGTCTGTGGGGGTGGAGATGGGGACTCCCTGGTTCTGTGTCTTCATCCCATGGCCACTCTTCACGGTTTGGAGGATAGAAACAGAAACCTGAGTGGCTGTTGCCCTGGTCTCTGGCCCCTTAGAGTCCATGTTGAGGGTGAAGCCTCCCTGGTCCCAGCTGGACTCAGTCCTGGAGCCTGTCCCTGCTCCCTGACAGCTCTCTCTGCTGCTCCCCCAGACCCTGTCCTCACCTCCTTCTCTCTGCTTCCTTTCCATCTTCTTTGCCCTCTACCCCCTTGTCTCTTGTCCTTGGTCATTCTTTCCTTCCTCCGTCTCCCTGACCCTTGCACTGGCCTCTAAGCCCACTTGTGTCTCTTAGAGCTAAAGGCTCTAGGGACCTTGTACCAGCACTGCTGCCCAGCAAAGTCTGGGATTTGGCTTCTGGCCTGAGGGTATGGACAAGTCAGCTCTTCCCCAGTGACTATCTCATTCCAAGGAGAGAGGTAATATCAACCCTGACCGGGGGAGAGTGGTGGTCATCTGGTACAAGTGTGGAGCATACTAAAACATTTAGAGAATTCTTAGTCGAGGCAGAAAATGTCCCATACTAAATATCCATTTCAGAAAAGAGGGTGCAGAGGCAGACAGCAAAGAACCCATTTGTAAGTGATGGTTAGCTGTGTGATCTTCCATACTCCCCACTCTGAGCCTCAGTTTCCTCATTTGTTAACAAGGGAGTGATACTCACCCACAGGGTGGTTGTGAGGATTTAATAAGTTTGTATGTCTAAAGTTCTCAGCATAACCCCAAGTGGCCCCTTTCTCTTCACCAAGGCCAGTGGTGCTGGGAAAGAAATGAGGACGTGCTGGCATGCCCACTCGGGTATAAGAATTGTGTTCTGGGGTTAGGACAGGCACCCTGACTCAATCCACCTTTCTCTGGGACTCACAGTAGCATTCAAAGCTCTGCTCCCTTAACCCTAATAGTCAATGGAGTTTCACAGTGAAAGGGCAGCTATCAAGACCTGGGTGTTTGCTAATTGCTTCTATCTGATATACACAGAGCTAATTGTTATTTCTAGACTCACAGGTATTTCTGTATGGATACTCTGGGCACAGAAAACCACAAAAGTTGTAAGTTGAAGGCTGCCATGGTTGCTATCAATGAACATTATTCCGAAAGCCCCAACCAGTACAATAAGAAAAAGAAATAAGGCATTAATATAAGGAGGAAGGATGCAAAACCTTCAAGAATTACAAATGTTATGTTTATTTAGGAAATTGAAGAGAATCAATTAAAAGACTATTACAACAAATGAGAGAATGTAGTAAGATAGCAGAATATACCAGTGTATAAAAATCAAAACCATTTCTATACAACTAAAACAACCAATTAAAATAGGAGATAGCTGGGTGTGGTGGTTCACACCTGTAATCTCAGCACTCTGGGAGGCTGAGGCGGGTGGATCTCTTAAGCTCAGGAGTTCGAGACCAGCCTGGGCGACATAGCAACACCGTCTCTACGAATAATACAGAAATTAACTGGGTGGGGTGGCACGCGACTGTAGTCCCAGCTACTTGGAAGGCTGAGGTGGGAGGATTGTTTGAGTCAGTGATTCAGAGGTTTCAGTGAGCCGAGAGGGTTCAGTGAGCCACTGCATTCTAGCTTGGGGGACAGAGTGAGACCCTGTCTCAAAAAGAAAAAAAAAGGAGACAAAAAGATTTAGCTCACAAAAGTAACAATACAAAATATCCAGGAACAAACTTAATAAGAAATACAAGAAATCTACATGAAGAAAACAATAAATTTTTACTGACAAACATAAAATAAGACCTGAATAAATATAAAGGCATATCATGTTCCTGAACTAGAAGGCTAAAAAAAAAAAAAAAAAAAAGAAAAACAGAAAGAAAAAAGGCTGGGCATGGTGGCTAATGCCTGTAATCCCAGCACTTCAGGAGGTGGGAGGGTCGCCTGATCCCAGGAGTTTTGACACCAGCCTGGGCTACATGCTGAGACCCTGTCTCTAAAACAGCAACAACAAGAAGACTAAATTGTAAGGATGTCAATTCTCCTCTAAAGACAAGCTGAATGCAATTCAAATCAAAAGTCTAAGGGATTTTTTGTCCCCCAAATATGATGAGTTGATTCTGTAGTTTGGGGGAAAGGTAAATCTATGAGAATAGCTTGGAGCTTTTTGAGAAAGAAGACTAACAGGGGTAACTTGCCCTGTCAGTTTTCAAAATGTTCAATAAGGCTTCCACAATTAAAACTGCAACTTTGATACAGAAATAAATAAATTAATGGAAGATAATAGAGTCCAGAATAAACTTGGATATTTGTGAGAAATGGGCATATGATAACAAGGTATTTTAAAATAGGTATATAATAGTAGGGTATTTTACTTTATTTTTCTGAGATAGGATCTGTCTCTGTTGCCCAGGTTGGAGTGTAGTGGCATGATCATAGCTCGCTGCAGCCTCCACGTCCTGGACTCAAGCGATCCTCTCACTTCAGCCTCCCCAGTAGCTGGGACTACAGCTATACCATGCTCAGCTAGTTAAACAAAAAAATTTTTTTGTAGAGATGGGGTGTTGCTCTGTTGCCCAGGCTGGTCTCAAACTCCCAAAGCACTAGTATTATAGGCTTGAGCCAGGATATCTGGACTGCAAAGTATTTTAAAGTAGCAAGTAAAACATTTAATAAATGGAGTTTGGACAATGAACTTTCCATTGGAAAGAAATAAAGTTAAATCCTACTTCATACTATACATTTAAAAATCCAGATGCATTAACAATCTAATGTAAATATGAAAATCATACAAACAAATAGAAAAAATGTAGGAAACATTTTTATGATTATGGAGTAGAAGAAGGCATTTTTAAACATGACATCAAATGCAGAAGCCATAAATGAATATATTGACAGATTTGACTAAATAAAAATTGTAAATTTCTTTAGAGCAAAATATAACGTGAACAAAGTTAAAAGATATAACATAGCCTGGAAGAAAGTGTTGAAACATATGTAACAGATAAAGGGTTAATATTCACAATATATAAGGAGCTCCTCTAAATAAATAATAAGATGATTTCACAGAAAAATCAGCAAATGACACAAGCAATTCACAGGTAAAATATAAATGGCCAAGAAACAAGTGAAAAGATTTTCAACTTCATTAAAAATCAAGAAAATGCAAATTAATTCAGGGGCCAAGGGTCTCAGGGAGGCCCTGATGGGATGCCCAGGAGAGACTGTAGTTGTCGCCTCCCACAGTGAGGCTGCTTCTGGCAGATGAGATGAACTTCTTTCTCTTCCAAGTCAGGATCCACCTCTGCCCCAGGAATGGGTGCGGGCTCTGGCTCTGGCTCCCTCTTTCCTTTGGGAAGCATGACTTCCTCATTGCATGCAGTCTGGGAGTTGAAACAGGAACCTTGGGATTGCCACAGACCTTGGACTGAAAGGGGATTTGTGAGGTGTTTCTCCTCTGTCTCTATATAGGACCATCCTGTCCTTCTCTCACCATGCCAGCCCTTCAGAATTCTCTCCTAGGCCCAGAAAGTCTGTCCTGGTGTCTAAGCCTCAACTCCAGCTACTGCAGTATTGGGAAAGGACTTCTGTCTGGAGTTTTGGTCCCACACTCCAGCACCCTCATTTCAGGTCTTCAGGTGGAGCTGAGCTGGGCTCTGGCCTGGAGGAGCTGCAGCTAGGTGCTTAGACAGGCTGGGGCCAGAGGAAGCTCTGTCCGTCTGATGACTGGAGGTTAGAAGCAGTTCACTGTATGCTGCTGAGCTGTGCCCAAGGCTGGGCTGCTTTGAGCCAGAAAACAGCCCTGGCTAGGGATGGAAATCCCTGGGGCCAATGTCTGCTATGCTTCAGTCTGGGGAAAGACCCTAGGGATGCTAGGAAGAAGGAACAGCATGTGCCCACCCTTGGGAGCCCCAGTATGATGGAGGAGGGGGACCCCTCCCTGAATCCTGCATCTGGATTGGCCATCTTCTGTCCGCTTCTGCTCATGCAGGTTGGACTTGCTTTTCCAAAGTCAGTTCCCAAGATTTGAGCCTGCTGCTTTCCAAGTCTCACTCCACTGGTGTGCAAGACCCTGAAGAACATCCACAGAGGAACAGGGCAAAGCTGCCATGAGGCCCTGAGGCCCAGAGACCCCACGTCAAAGAAGGGGTGGGGAGATCTGGGGTTAATTAGGGTGAGCTTCCTGGGGAAGAGCAGGCAGCTCATTGGCTGTGGCTGATGGAGAAGCACCCAGAGCTGTGAAGGGCATGTGGCGGGGCAGCTGGGCTGAGGTCTGAGCCTGTTCTGGTTGGCTGACCCCCTGGGAAATCCAGGGAGTTTCCAATCTGAGAGCTTGCGGGGGGGCCGGGGTGGAGGAACACAGTCCTGCAGGGTGGGGAGGGCCTCTCACCTCTTGTCTTAATCCCTCCTGCTGTGGAGGTGGGAGAAGCAATGCTGGGGGGTGTGTGTTTTCACTGGTGTCAGTGTCTGTGTCAGTAAGTGTGTACCTCGGCATGAGTGTGTACATATTTACGTTTGTGTTCTCACTCTCACGTGTCACCATGGGTGCGCATGAAGTCTGTGGAGCTGTAACGCGCTACTGGGTATGTCCGTACCAGAATCTGTGTCTAAGTGTGGGCATCCTCATGCAGTGAGAACACTCAGGTCTGACGTGGGGTGCAGAGGCGTCTGAGCGACTGTGTGTGTACAAGTGGCTGTGACTGTGTATGTCTGTGTGTCTTTCTGGGAGTGGTCCTGTGTGTCTTTCAGGCTGTGAGAGCCTGTAATGTTGTGCGCATGTTTGTGTGTGAATGTGTGTAACTGTGTGTACACAGGTATCCATGTCTGTGCATGTGTCTATGGGTTCTGTGGGCACCCAAGGATCTGTGACTCCGTGTACACACATCTGTGGGTCTTTCCACCCTTCAGAGCACTCTTCTGAGTCTCCGTCACACTCTTTCCAACCAGGCTGCTCTGTTCCCCTCTTCGCCTCCTCCTCTGCACACCCCCTTCCCCTTCCCTTGCCAAACCGGGGTGGAGGCTGTAGGGGCCCGCTCTCTAGGCTGGTACCCCACCAGAACTTCACCCACCCAGTTCTACCCGACCGCTGACCCAGCACTCCCTAGCTTCCTCCACCCTTCCCTCCCTCCTTCAGAAAAAGCAGCCTCCCCTCCAAGCCTGTGAGGAGACAGGAAGTCATGGCCTGCGCCTCCAAGGGGCCTAGTCTGGGGCCAAGGACCTTAACCCCTAGAGCTGCACTTTGGCTGGGGCCCCGGTCCAGGCGAACTCAGAGAGTGGTGTGGACAGCCCTGCCCCTGCCTCCACAAGCTCCCTAACAAGCTCCGCCTATCCCTGGGTCCTCTGGTTGCCGTAGAGAGCTGGTGCTGGCTGGCAGGAGGAAGGAGTAGGGAAACAGGGACACTCCCAGGACCTCAGGGGACAGGGATAGGGGAACACTCGGCTCAGAAATCTGGGCCTCTCTGCTGAGCTTAAGGTGACATTGGCCAAGACAGGTCAAGACGTTTCTCAAAGTCACGCAGCACTCCACATATGGCAATCCAGAAAGAGGCTTGGAGGGGAGCGTGTCCAGCTTCCCTCTGGGAGCAAGAAGCTCCTGTATGCTTCCCAGACATTCCTCCTTAATGCACTGTTCGCTGTGCCAGGCTCTGTGTAGGAACTGGGGACACAGCTCCAAACAGGCAGATTGTCCTCACGTTGCTTCCAGCCTCGTCGATCTTAGCAATGGGACGCTCACTACCGCAGAAGTTGTTGAGTCCCAGTACCACACAAGTCCGGCCGGTAGGAGACACCCAAAGTTCACTGCTAACTTCCTGGAAGCCATCAGTGAAGGGGTGTGGGTGCCTGTGCAGGAGGCCGCAGACCTAGTCCCAGCAGGGCCCATCTACCTGTTGCAGCCTGGAGTGTGTGTGGAGGAGCCGAGCTGCTGGGCTGCCTGTGCAAACCTGACCCAGCTGGCAGGCCCTTCCTTCAAAGACTGGCCCAGGCCATGCCGCTTTATTGCCCAGTTAATGATGGTGATTAGGCCGACAGGTGCCACCTGCTGCCTGTCCACCCTCCTGCCTGCTAAAGAGGGTGTTGTCTGAGCACCTAGGGGAGGCTTGGCCGCAGAGCCCTGCCAGGGCATCCACCACGGTCGAACTCTCGACCCTCAGGCTGGCTGGTGTCCATCTCCTTCCCGGAGAATGCAGGGCCAGCCCGGTGCTCACTTTCTGGGACTGCTGTGTGATTTCAGTCCACACCTGTCCCTCTCTGAGCCGGAGTGAAGGGGAAGTGTGCCGAGAACAGTGGGCAGGGCATGTGCACCCTGAGAAGCATGCTCTCTTTTTCCCCAGCCAGGGTCCAGAAGGAAGTAACTTGCAGACGGAGCTGGGCTGCTCCTTAGGGTGCCACCACATTGTGGGTAGGCCACTGGGGGAGCCCCACCATTCTGGGGCCGACCTGTTTCCAATGCAGGGGACTGTCGCCTGGGGCTTTGGTGGGTGGGAGGGGGTCCTCCTGTGGGTCTGAGTGGGAGCTGTGATTTATGGCTGTGCTTCATGAGTGAGGAATGCCAGCCTGGGGGGCCAGGGTGGGGCTGGAGCCACCCGCCTGACACTCCTGGCTCTCTGGGATGCCTGGCATGTCCTGTCAGGACCCCCTGTCCCCTGGGGACACCTGTGTACTCCCCCGCACAGTGCCCCCTCCTATCTGCACTCCCAACCCCCAGCTCTGGGAGGACCGAGTGAAAGCCTGGCCCAGGGGGATCCAGTATGAAATCCTTTCTGGTTTTCTCTCTTCACAGTCCAGCCCCCTTTTTCATTTGGGCATGAAGGTGATGGGAAATACCTCTTTTCTGTCCCACTGGAGCAGGACGGGATGGGGTGAGACTCTAGGAAACTTCCGTTTGGATGAATTCAAGGTGGACACGCCACTGTCCACAGTGGGAGAGACTTAGCATCAACACAAAGATGAACTTCCAGCAGGGAAGGGCTGTTTGGCCCGAAGAAGGAATGATGGATGTGGTATCATTCTTCCCCATCCCTACCCCCACCTTGCTAGATAAATGAAAACTCTGGAGTCCATGAGAGTGTGGGGTGGGGGAGTGTGGGAGGCCAGGTGGAGGCGGGGCGGGGGAGGTGGAATCATCCAAAGTTGTCTGGTCCTGGACTCTGAAGGCCATGCCAGTTTCCAGCCTGTTCCTGTGCTGCAGGATGAGGGTCCGTCCTCTGGGCACCCAGCACAGGTCAGCCTGCCTCCTCTGGCCTCGTGGGACCGGTTTTTCCAGCTGGAGGAAGGGTCCATGAGGAATTGGCAGGGGCAGAGGGTTTTATGTAAATACCCAGGGAGTGCTCTGGGAACGGGGAGGCAGGTTTTCCCAAAGACACGCAGGGACTGGCAGCTCCCAATTAGCCGGGCCCAGTGATGTCAGTGCTGCTCTCCTAGGTGGCTGCGCCCACTCTGATCGGCCTTGGCAGGGATGCCCGACCATTACCTTCCTCTCTGGGTGGGGGGGTGCCAAGGGGGCTGCATACAGGACAGAGGCCAGGCCCCCTCCCTCTGAACCCCCCAACCTGGGGTCTGAACCACATTGGGGACCAGCCCCGGAGAGCGCCGTGAAAAACCATCCCAGACTTTATTGAAAAAGACTTTAATGTGGTTAATATTTGAACCTCCACCAAAACACCAGAAGGCTGGGGAGCCCTCAGTATGTTGGGCCAGTCCCAGAGGCTGTTCCCATGGCAGCTGCTGGCAGGCCCTCCTCCCAGGCCACTCCAAGCCTGAGTTCCAATAAATACAGTGCAAATAAGTCTGGTCACTAAACTGGGGAGACCAAGACCTGGGGCACCAGAGAGGACACGTTGTATTGTCTGTGAACACACACATGTGCATTATCCAGCATACACACCTAGGATCATGTGCATTGCACACAGCCCCCCTCAGATAGCCTCACATCACACACCCCTCCCATCCATGAAGGCGCACCCATACGCGCGCGCACACACACACACACACACACACACGCGCGCAGGCACACACCTTTTCTTCCGGCACATAGGAAATTGAGCATACACACCTTCCTTACAGACACACAAGAGAAAGGCCATTGGCCTGGAGCTGGGAGCTTGGGGTGTCCCCTCCCGGCTCAGAGGAGTGGGAACGGGGTAGGTCTTCCTGGGCATGGCCGATGGGCTGCGCCCCAGCCTAGGGGCTTGGCATGGTGGTGTTGGCCGGCCTGGGCAGGCACTGGGCTGTGGTGTTGGAATGAGCCCAGGAGGGGAAGGAGTGCAGGCTGAAGATGGTGATGCTCCAGCTGTTGATGGCCAGTGTGATGACCAGGACTCCAATGATGTTGAGCAGGAATCCCGCCCGGGCCTGGTGTGAGGAAAGTCCATTTGGCTAAGCAGGGGCTGGGCCGGACTGCCCCCAAGTCCCCAGGTATTTGGGGGTGCACAGGAGCCCTCCCACCAACAAAATTCTCTCTGGGAAGTTCTCCCTTTGGTCCAACCTGCAGCATAGCCAATGCCTTTGCCCCTTGCTTTACTCCCAGTGCTAACAGGGAAAAGGGACACTCCTGAGCTTCCAGGGCCCTGGGCTTGTTCTCTCTGAGCTCATCTCCCTGAGTGTGGGTGCCTGGCATCTTGGAGCCTTCCCCATATTCCCCACCCGCTTCCCTCCCTCTCACATAGCCTGGGGCTGGCAGGGCCTGAAGATGCCACCACTGAGCGGTCATGTCCCAACCTCCCCCACTGCACCTTCATCCCAGATGAGGGCCCGCTCAACTCTGAGACTCTCAGTGGCTTTAAGCTGCTTTGTGATTCACTAAGATGGAAAGTCAGAGCAGGAAGGAGGGATGAGGCATTCAGGCCTCCCTGCCACTCACCATATCCAACACTTTGATTCCCCCGAAAGAGAAGACGATGGCATTGGGTGGGGTGGCCACAGGCAGCATGAAGGCCAGGGAGGAGGCCAGAGTGCAGGGGAGCATGACGTAGAGAGGGTGGAGGCAGATGGCCTGGGCCTGGAGTGGGAGGCAGTGGGGCAGAGCTGACCTTGGTCCCCATCCTGGAGGGAGAGGCATGGCCCCCAACCAATTATCCTGCTTCTCTGGGGGACAACCCCTGCACCCCAGTACGCTCTCTGGTCATGAGCCCACCACTTCTCCCAGAAGGCACTGGGTGACCTGGGAAGGGCCTCTTGACCTCTCTGGAGGGAATGAGTGTGCTGCCCTGCCTTGTGGGGTGTGGTGAGGGGAGGGGCCCATAAAACAGATCTCAAAGGGGCTCCGGGGGTGTCATCAAAGGCTGTAGGAACACGTCTGGGGAGGAAGGGGCTTGGGACGCTTCGGGGAGCAATTTCACCCCGTCACCCCAGGAATGATCAGAACAGGGACTGGGGTGGGGACGTGGGTGAGGCCACGAGGATCCCCATCAGGATACTCCAGAGGTGACGTCACGAGGGACGGTGTGAGTCAGGGGCCAAAGTGCCTTGGGGCCCAAGGTGGCTCAAGAGCCTGGGGAAGGATGGAAACTCAGGGGTCCTCTTCAGGAAAAGGAAAAGAGGAGGTGCAAAGACAGGATACTCTGCCCAGCAGGCAGAAGCCCCGGTGGGGCAGGCTGGAGGACTACCTGGAGGAGGTGTTTCTGAGGGCCAGCTCACCATGGAGGCTAGGATGGGCAGGAAGATCGTAGTAGTGGCCACGTTGCTAGTGCACTCAGTGAAGGTGGCCACCAGGAGGGAGAGGATGACCCCAATGGCTGGAGTTGGCACACTCTGCAGTGGGGTCAGCTTGTTTCCCAGCCACTCTGACAGGCCCGATCGCTGTGGGCAGAGGAGGATGGTGTGTGAGAGGCAAGGCTGCCTGGGCCCCCGAGTCCTCTGCTGAGTCTCTATGAGGCTCCTGCTCCTGCTCACACCTCTCTGGTATTCAGAGTCAAAGACAGCTCTAAAGGGATGTTAGGATCCAGCTAAGACCAAGGGGCGCCCTTTCCTGCTCTTGAAGAACAGCTGGGTGTGGGAAGAAGGGGCAGATGAGAAATTAGGAAAGGGGGCCAAAGGGCCTTCTTGGGAAACTTGGGGCTTGGTGGGAGCAAAAATCTTTGACCGCACTTACTCTTGCCTTTCTGACCTCTCTCAGGAGGTCCCTTGACAACCTTAGCCCTCTTCCTGCCCCTTCCAGTCCAGTGGCTTGGGGCAGAGAGGACCTTGCTCCTCGCAGGGAGGGAAAGTTGGGGGAGGACCCTGATAGAGGCTGGAAGAGGCTAATGGGAGGATAGGGACAGTCCACAGGGTCAGAAGAGCTCCGAGGTCTTGCCTTGCCACGTCTGGAATGCCAGGCTGTAAGCTGGGACTTAACCTTGCTCAGTGGGGCCAGTGCCTAGCACAGCACTGGGCACAGTCAGTGGATGAACATGCCACAGACCCAGGAGTACCCTGCACCAATCCCTGACCTGGGCAGCTGCCTCCTGTTTGAGCCAGAACACTGAGGCCCAGGGATGCCGTGTCAGGGATTTCCCTCTTTTGGATGGAGGCTCTGGGGAAAGATGTTCTGGTCCCCAGAGCCTGGGTGGGTGTGATCATGGTGCCCCCTGGTGGCTGTAGTGGGCAGACCGCGTCAACATAACCCCCAGTTACTTCAGTGCAGATGCTATTGCGTGCTCTGTCTGGCAGGGGGCAAGGGGCTGGGGTGGGATGGCATTTGTCTCTGAGAACAGGCCCCGCCCCACCAGAGAATCCTGCCTTCCCTTGGACTTTGAGAACTGAACTAAGGAGAGGTCCCTAGGGCTTGTGTTTCTTCCTCCCACATGGGGGCTCTAGGTCTCCCCAGCTGCTGCAAAGGCTCTGCCCACCTGAGAGGCTCCTACATGGGAACCAGGTCTCCCCTCTGTGGGACAGAAGCAGGGCCCCCTCTCTTCCTGCCACAGTCTCCCTCACACAAGCTAAGGAGGGGGCTGGGGGCCTCTCACCTCACTGCCCTTGGCCAGGGCATAGCCACCACCCAGCAATAACACGATATTCCACGGCATCTTCTGGTTCGCTGTCTTCCAATCGAGGAGGCCAAGAGGGGCCTTCAGCTTCCCTGGGTTTTCTACTCCCCAAGCAGAGAAGGACGGGTCACCAAAGAACAAACAGGCCTTTCCCCTCTCCATCTGGGGGCTCCCTGTGTGGGTCCCTTTTGGAGCTTAATGCATGTAGGAGGGGGGACTCTCAGTTCTGCAACATCTCATCTTTGTCCCTGAGTCTCTGTGCCCTTGGCAAGTCGTTCCAGCCTTTCTGGGCTTTGCCTACTCCTGCCAAGTGTGGTGGAAGGTACATTACATACTTGAAGGCAGGGGCTGCCTGGAGACCCTTCCCTGCCCCAGTCCAGGTGCTTACCTGGGTCCTGGGTCAGCCCTGGGAACTTGGAGGGTATGATGAACATAATTACACCGATAAAGATGGCCACTGTCCCATCGGACACCATGCTGTTGGTGGGGGGACAGGGAAGGCTGGGTTAGCAGCTTGGGGTTGTTCAGGGCCACAAGGTGGAGGGTGGTGGAGAGGAGCCCCTCCCATAGACAAGCCTGGGGAAACTTCATCCCCCACCAAGTGTTACCTCCTGTTCTGCAATGGGGGCCCTACACCCTTTCCTCCTCCCTAAGCATGTAAGTCCCAGATGTGTCCTCCTCCCATCCCCTGCAACTCTCACCTCTCCCCCGTGGCATTGGGAAAAGCGAGGTTGCCCCAGCCAAGAAAAAACCCCGGCTCCCGGGTGAACCAGAGCAGCACCAGAATGACGAACAGGACACTGATGGCCTTTTCTGCAAAGGTCATGGGGCCCAGCAGCCTGTGCTCGGTCTGGATGACGCCGTAGGCTGCTTGCTGTTGCTCCTGCATTTTCTCCCCAGTGCCAAAGTTCTTCCGGAAGCTGCAGGCAGAGGGACGGGGCAGTTTGTGGGGGGCCTGCTCCAGGCAGGGAGCAAGGGGCTCTGCGTGCCTATGATCTAAAGGCTGAGGCCCAGAGAGGGCATCTCAGGGTCACCACACTCAGGTCCTGGCTCCACCTGAGGTTCTGGAGGAAGAGCAGAAGACTTTCAGGGGTCATAGTTCTTGCTTATTCCCCATGCTTGGCCCTGCTCCATTGAGCCCCTTTTCTTCCAGGGGTTCTATGGTGCTGAACCCTCCCTTGCCCAGGGTGAGAAAGACCGAGCAGCTCAAACCCTGGGACTTCTTCCAGCCCTGGCTCACAGCTCTCCTCCTCCAACAACCTTCAGGAAGTCCTCCCTTCCCTCCTTTGCCTGCTCTGGGTATCCCCTGCCAGCCGGAGTCCCACTTGCCTTGTCCTCAGAGGCACAATAGGCTGCAGTCCACTTCCTTCTGCTGCTGACTTAACTTGTGTTGACATTTAACTTTCCACTTGGGTAAATCTCATCCTCCCTGCTGGTCACGCTTCACATATCTTTGACTCCCCCATGGTGTCTGGTACTGTGCTGACCTCTTCTACTACCACCTTGCCTTGTACCAGCCCCCAACTTTAATCCAGCTTCCTTATATTTGCCCAAGTGATTTTTCCAAAGTGCAGGAGCAATGCTTAAAAACTTTCAAGGGCTCTCCACTGCCTGGGCAGGAAGGGCAAATTATAATTAATACCACGGTAACACTCATACCATCACTCCTATCCCATACTCATGGCAGACATCACTAATCAATCACAGACTTGATACTAACTGAGCCTTAGCAGGGTCTCCCATGATTTTCCAACTCAGAGTTCCAAACAGTGACTACCAGGAACCTGGTGGAAGTAGGAATGAAATCTATTTATTACTCTTGGCTTCAAGGACAAGATCCAAACACTTGGGTGGCACATAAGAGCTTCTAGAACCTTCCCCTGCCTACTTCTCCAGCTTCATGACCTGATGCTCCTTTTTGCTGTTTGTGTTTTAGTCCTGCAGAACTAGAGTTCCCTCAAGCACATCATGTCCATTCTTGCCTCTGTGCTTTGTGCAAACTGCTCCTGCTGCCTGGAATGTCTTCACCCATTCTCTACCTGGCTGACTTCTAGTCCTTCAAGATTCAGCCCAGGCATGATCTCCTTCATGGTGTTCTGGAATCTTCACTCACCTGCGCTGAACTAGGCACTGTGTTCTCTGTGCTCCTGCAGCATCTGGGCTTCCCTCTGTCATGGCCCCCACCATATCATCATCCACCTGATGGGCTACAAGGACAGGGACTGTGCCTAGTGTCTTCTAGTATTCTCAGTGCCTTACACATGACCCAGTATACAGTAGGAACACAGCAGGTGGTTTTGTAACTAACCATGCTCAGTGTGTGCTCCTTAAGCACCTATCAAAGGACAGTGGAGCATTATGGGAAGGGGCATCAAGTGACTGGCTTGCAGTCCCAGCACTGACAATCTAGTTGCAAACCACTCCTGAAGCCTCAGCTTGCGTGTCTGTGAAATGGGATAATACTCTTTACCCAGTAATTTCCTCAAATGGGGGTCCAAGTGCACAGAGGGGACTTGGCAGGGAGACGCCTTCTCACTGGGATAGTGATAATATCATTTTCCACATCCGGACCCAACTGGAAGCTCCCAGGGCTGAGGGCAGGGACCTGGGCTTCTCTTACCGACTTTACCACTTACTTGAAGCCCAGGAAGAGGATCTGTAGCCACAGCCAGGCCAGCAGCAGCAAGATGACCATGGTGGGGAAGGCGAAGCTGAACCAGGAGGCGAAGTTCACCACGTTGCCGTTTTGGGGGAAGAGCCTGAAGGAGGAACATGGGCTGCCGTATGACGTTGCCCCGAGAACTGCCCACCCCCATTCACCTCCCAGTGAGTGTGCAGATCCCTCAAGGTGGCCCATCCCTTGTCACTCACGAGTTGATCTGGCCTTGCAGCACCAGGTTGGGTGCGGTGCCGGTCAGCGTGGCGATGCCCCCGATGCTGGCGGAGTAGCACACACACAGGCTCATGCACTGGGTGAGGCGGAGATGCTCCTGGCTGAGATGTACCCTCCCCTCCGAAGGAGCAGATGTGACAGGGAGGGCCTGCCCATTATCTGGGAACAGGGGAGAGCCCAGGTGGGGGCAGGTACGGGGCCAGCTCTGGGGAATGTGGCCAGGGCTGCGAGGGCCTCAAAGGCACCTTGTCTGTGAACAGCCCAGACTGGGGCTGGAAGGAGGACAGAGGATGTCTGCAGGCCTGAGGGGCCCAGCAATCCCCAGAGTCTCAGGCTGGGAGCGGCCTCAGAATCTCTCTGATCTCTGATTACCCAAACCACACAGGAAGAATGGATCCTAGACCTTGGACTGTCCACCTAGACTCCAGCTCTCTTCTTGCTATGGTGACCAAGCATCTTGGCTTGCCCAGGGGTGAGGGGATTCCCAACACAGGGAACTTGCCATTTTAAAGAAAGGAAAAACAAATTGGTCACTGTCCTTCTTGCATCTCTTTCTTCTCTCCCCAAAGGCTCCAAGATGACCAGCCCTCGAAACGGACAGACCCTCAGACTCTCTCCAAGAACCAAGGAGTTGGGGCAGGGTCTAGCCTCATTTTTCTCACCAGGTTTGGTTTCCTCCTTCTGGGGACTTGGTTCCTGGAGCTCGAAGGTCGGGTTGTTGCTGCCCTCCTCAAGGTTACTGCTGGCTTGTGAGCTGTGCAGCTGGTCCAGGACGGCATGTGCGATGGGCACCATCATGGCCGAGGTGGCCGTGTTGCTGATCCACATGGACAGGAAGGCCGTGACCAGCATGAAGCCCAGCATTAGCCTAGGGACGGGCAGACAGACACACTGCTGTTGCAGCTTCCCTTCAGGAACTGGGTGCCCAGAACATCTCCTCATCAGGTTCTCCCGTGCTGGTTTGCAGGAACTCACAGGGCAGGCCGCACCCCAACGATGAGGAGGACCCGGAGGGCGATGCGTTTGTGCAGGTTCCAGTGTTCCACTGCGATGGCCACCAGCAGCCCCCCGAAGAACAGGATGTTGGAGTCCTTAAGATACTCCATGGCAACCTGCCAGGCGGAGACATGGCTGAGCGGGGGGAAGACCCTGGAGTCTCCCACGTTGCCCCCGAGCTTATGGGATTCAGTCACTGACATTCCCACAGACTGCCATTCCCCTGGGCTCTCGAAACTCGATGGAAATGGTCTCTGAATAATCTGCCATTTAAAAAAAATTAAATTTAACTTTTTGGAGACAGGGTCTAGCTCTGTTGCCCAGGCTGGAGGTGCAGTGGCACAATCACAGCTCACTGCAATCTCCACCTCCTTGGCTCAAACCATCCTCCCACCTCAGCCTCCCAAGTAGCTGGGACTACAGGCATGCACCACCATGTGCGACTAATTTTTGTATTTTTTGTAGAGATGAGGTTTTACCTTGTTGGCCAGGCTGGTCTCGAACTCGTGAGCTCAAGTGGTCCACCTGCCTTGGCCCCCTAAAGTGCTAGGATTACAAGCATGAGCCACCACACCTGGCCTGGATTATCTACCATTTAATATCAACCAGGTTCCCCTCTTCTTGCCAAACTCACTTTATCTCCCCTCGGGAATAATTAATTGGGAGATAATCTACTGTGATTCCATTCATGTTTCAAGCCATGGCCTGGGAGATAATATTTTAGTGCTGTTTCTCAAAACTAGACAGCGGTTCTCAAAGTATGGTCGCTGGGTCAGCATCATCACCATCTACTGGAACTCGTTAGAAATAAAATGCTTAGGCCCTACCCCACATCTACTGAATCAGAAACTCTGGACCCAGCCATTTGTGTTTTAACCAGCCCTCCAGGTGACCCCGACGCTGTTCAAGTTCAAGAGCCACTGAACTAGAAGTATATGAGTGTGTTAGCTGGCCTTCAAGGCCCCTTTTCTGTGTCACCAGGCCTTCCACCTCCCACCTAAGGCTGGCTCATCACTCCCACTTTGAATGAACTCTCAGCACTAATTCTGCACCCCTCCCCACCCCAGCCTGCAGCCTTCTAGCTGACTTCCTCCTCATGCAGACGCAGGAACCCCTAATCCATGTGCCCTGCCTATGATGAGGCTTCCTTAGTCAACAAGGTCTGAGGGAACCCACCCCCTGGCCTCCCGCATTGCCCAGAACGCTTTCTCCTATGGATGGGGGCTCACCTCAGAGGCATCCATGATGCCCATCATAGGGAACAGGATGATGGGGAAGAGGGCGGTGACAGCCAGGGGCAGGGCTTCAGTGCACCAGAAGAGCGCCATGAGAATGATGGCATATGCACAGTAGGCCTCCTGCAGGTGGGAGGGAAGCAGCAGAGCTGTCAGAGGGCCTGTGTCCCAGAGCCATGCCACCTCCTGTCCCTCAGACAAACCAGGCCACTTGTAACTGCCTTGGGAGAGCCTGTGACACCCATAGCCATCGATTCCCAAGCCCAAGGTCTCATTTCAAAATGTAAATAAAAAACAACGCAAAGCACTCAATATCACCTTGTCTTTGACCTTGGGGAGCCCAGACATTATAAGCCAGCCACTTCAGAAAGTCTGGAGTTGGTTACCAGTCCCCATCCAGACCAAAGGGATTGCAGGGGACCCAGTTGAGGATCCCAAGATGAGATGGGGGCTGCCAGAGAAGGAGCGGGACCTGGGCAACGTGGACCTTTGCCTGGCACCCTGGCTTTCCCTGGCTCTTATCACAAGCAGCAAGAGTATGTTTGTTTGTTGGACATTTAGTGTTTGTTCCCTCTGCTAGGAGTGAGCTCTCCATCAGACAGAGTCGGTTTTGTGGCATCTGGATCTTTGGAGCTCAGGACCCAGCAGGTTTTGGAGCAAATCTTGTCTGAATGAATGAATCACTGGAGAGTTTTGGGAATGGTGGAGAGTCTCTTTTCTAGCAATCCTGGTCTGTCTGCTGCATTACACAACTCCAGAGGAGCAATTTACATTTATAGGCTATGTAAAGTTTCCCCCAAGATGCTTGTGTTGTGCAGGGAATTGTGGGGCAACACTGAGTCTCGTGGGTCTTTGGGTACCAGAAGTCCCCCTTTCCTACATGAAACCTCTAGGTCTAGAGAAGCCTGACCTCAGGCCTGGAAGGGGACCTGGGGCAGGAATGGAGGCCCACCCTCCTTATAGAGCTTCTCCCAGGGCTGGGGAATCATTAGCCAGGAGAGGGCACCCATATCCCCTCTCCAGGGGCCGGGCACCTGCCCTCTCTTTGTTTGCCAAAGGAAGGGGCCACATGCTGGGATTTGTTGGACAGTGGGGCTGGGGGGCCCCTCCTCCCTTACCCATCCCAATTGCCCCGTCCTTGTCCTCTCCACCTCATACAGGCTAGGCTTACACTCTTAGTACCCTAAAGCTTGGGAAGGGTCCCTGAGGTGGGAGTAGGTGGTGGCCTGGGGGAGGAGGCAGCTGCTATTCAGCAATTCTTAGGAACTTAGTATTGTCATTTTTGTGCTTACATGAAAACATAACAGCCATTAAGGTGGGTGTGGTGGTCCCACCTTATAGATGAGCTCAGAGGGTAAATGGCTTGCTCAAGGTCACAGAACTATCACAAAAAGCGGCAGAGCCTGGATGGAACTCAGATAAGGGATTGGGATTGGGTAACCTTCAAGCGCTACCTAAGAGCACTCCCCTTTTAGTCTATGTGAATGGTGCCCCAACAATTGTGCAGTGCCCAGCTGCCCAGCTGCACATAGCCCCACCAAATCTGTCGGAAGCCAAGCTCTCTTTCCACCAAACTTCTGCTATCCCTCTTCATCCTGGCCATAAACTCATCAGCCCCAGGAGTGGGGCCATTTTGACCCTCAACCAGAGAAGCCCAGCCCCCACCTCCCCCCACAGGATTCTGCTGGTGCCAGTGTTTCCTCACCCGCAATGGCTGAATGGCCCGTTACCCTCCTCCTGGACTAAGGGCAGGCCAGCCCTCCTGGACCCTGGTGTCCTCCACCCTGTCCACCCAGAACTGTCTGGCCAGAGACAAGGGGCGGGGCTGGGATGGCACTCACTCTGCTGATTCAGGAAGAAGTTTCTGTACAAGTATTGGAGGGTGACTGCATGCCAGGCATCATATTCTATGTGCTTCAAACACTTTTACAAGTTGCATTTAGTTGCTCTCAGAGGTAATAACTTCTTGTTCCCATCTCACAGTTGAAAAAAGAAAGGAGTGAATAGAGTTCAAAAATGCCTCACAGTCACACATATAGTAAGTGGAGAAGCCAGGCTATCTGCTTCCCGGGCCCCAGCTTTCACCTGCTACCCTGAGCATGATCACTTGCATTTGAGGGTGTCCTCAGCCTCAGGCTCCCTGTGACCAGTGGATGTAGGGAGAAGCAGCTGGCGCTCTGAATCCAGAGCTATCTTCCCCAGGGCCTGCCACTTCCTGTGGCTGGGCTCTGTTAAGTCATGTCACTTTGAGACCCCGTTTCCATACTCCAAAGGGAGTTGTTAATAATCAGACCAGGTTGGGCATGGTGGCTCACGCCTGTAATCCCAGCACTTTGGGAGGCCGTGGCGGGCAGATCAACTTGAGTAAAGGAGTTCGAGACCAGCCTGGGCAACATGGCAAAACCCAGTCTCTACTAAAAATACAAAGAATTAGCTGGGTGAGGTGGTGAGCACCTGTAGTCCCGGCTACTTGGGAGGCTGAGGTGGCAAAATCACCTGAACCCAGGGGGTTGAGGCTGGAGTGACCTAAGATCATGTCACTGCACTACTCCAGTCTGGGCAACCGGAGTGAGACCTTGTATCAAAAAAAAAAAAAAAAAAAAAGTCAGACTCGCCTCCATGTGCTCCAGTGTGTGTGATACATGGCTCCCGCCCCTGTATGCCTGTGTCTGTGATGGGTCCCTCTCTATCTCTGGATCAAAAACACAAGACCTGTTCCAAAGTTCCATCCAGAAGCTTTTGTTAACCCTGGTGGCTTTGGCCCTGCGTCCCCGTCCCGCCTTCTGGGCAGCCTGTCAAGCTGGAGCACAATTTGCTGACTTGTTCTTCCTGCATCATGAGATTCTTAACTGGGGCATGGAATTCCGAGGATCCGTGAAGTTAAACGGGAAAACTATTTTATCTATTCACTAACATCAAACTAAGGTTGTGAACATAAAATCATAGTGCTATTAATGGTATTATTGGTGACTTGGTCACAGATATTTGATTGTGACTATCAGCTATTAGACACTGATCCAGATAAGTTGTCACAGTTATCTCAGAATATATTTCGACATTCTGTTTACCTCCATCCTTATTTGGAAATTTCGGTAATTATTATACCAACTTTAGATCTTACCTAATGCACCAGCAAGGAAACACATCTATTTCTGGGCTGCAATTTATTTTTCCATATTTTGATACCTGTATTTCAAAATAATTGGTTTATTTGTGATCCCATGCCTTTTATTTTGTACATTTTATTTCTTACTTTTTCTAATTAAAAAAAATTTTTTTAGAGACAGGGTTTCTCTCTGTTGCCCAGACTGGAGTTCATGGTGTGATCATAGCTCACTGCAGCCTCCAACTGCTGGGCACAGGCAATTCTCCCGCCTTAGATTCCCAAATAGCTGGGACTACAGGCATGCACCACAATGCCCAGCTAATTTTCTTTCTTTTTTTTTTTTTTGTATTCTTTGTAGAGATGGGTCTTGCTTTGTTGCCCAGGCTGGTCTCGAACTGCTGGCTTTAAGTGATCCTCCCACCTCAGCCTCCCAAGATGCTGGGATTACAGGTGTGAGCCACTGTGCCTGGCCTGTGCATTTCAAAGTAATTTTCTGAAAAGGGCAGAACCAAGACTCAGGGAGGGTTGGGGTTTGAGACTGAGGAGCTGTCAGTGTTCTGAGAGGCCCCCTGGGTCAGGTACTCTTGGGCACTCCCTGAAGGCAGAGCCCTAGGGGTCTTTTCTTCTTAGGCACACAGTATATCCAATTACAAGGTCAGTATTCCCAGCTCTAGAAGTGGGGCTTTGGGGATCAGCCTTATCTTTCCAGGTCACTCTAATGCTCTCTGCCTTGCAGCCCAGCTCTATGGAACCTAGGACAGCCAAGCTCAACTGGCAGCCTATGGCATGGGACTCAGCTGGTTTACACGCTGGCCACTGGCTGCTCCCCAGGACTGCTGCACTGCACAAGTCCAGGTCACCATTCTCATATGGAGTTGTGCAAGGCATAGCTTGCACTGCAGTCCCTGGTGGCCCCTCCTGGAGCTCAGAAACTAGCAGGGAAGAGTTTCCTTCTGGTGGCAATGCTCTTCTTTCTGCCTCTGGCCCTGCCTCCTCCTTCCCCAGGTCAGCAGGGTGGTTGTTCCCTAGCTCTGTTTCTTGACCGTAGCAGCTACTCTCCTCTCAGGATCTGTATATGGCTCCTGAGGACAGGGGCGTAGCCTCTTTCTCCTCTGTGATCTAGCTTGTAGCTCTTTTGCAGGTGCTGGCCTGGTCTGTAAACCCTCCTTTCCCACTGGTGTCATCCCCACCCCCAAGGAAGTCACCCTGTTCAGATCCTTACTCTTCTCCACCCAGCAGTCAATCCCCGTGATTAGAAGCCCACTGCGGGCAGGCCCTTGGCCTCCTGCCTGTTCATCAGCCACTCATTCCACAAATACCCTCTCTGGGCCATGCACCCAGTTCTGCTGGTTCTGCCCCTTGAGTGCTCCCATTTATTTCTCTGTAGCTCTGAAACACTAGCCTGGTCCAAGTCTCAGCAAGACCTCTGCAAAAGCCTCCTTATTCATCTCCCAGCTTCCTCTCTTGACCCTAAAATCCTTTCTCCTTGCTGCAGCCAGAGTGATCTCAAAGCACAAATCTGTTTAATTTGTACTCCCCCTCCCTCAGCACACACACACTCATCTCAAAACAGCTCACATCCCTTTGGTGGCTTCCTAGTGCTTTCAGGAACCTAAGTTCAGGGTTGGTCTGTGCCTCGTATCTTAACACTCTCCCTCTTACTCTCTCTGCTCTGGCCATACCAGCCCTCTGTGGGTTCCTCAAATACTGCATCCTCCCTCTGGCCACAGGGCCTCTGCCCACAATTTCCTCTCTCTGGACCTCTCTTCCCTCCCTACTTTGCTTAGTTGATATCTACTGGTTCTTGAGATCTTAGCTCAAATATTGATTTTTCAGGCTGGCTTCCAGGTGGGGATATAGTTCCCATTTTTCACACTCGAAGTCCCTGTACGTCTTCTGCAGAGCACTCATCATAGTCTGCAATTAAACATTTAGTTTTAGGGACTAAATGATGAGTATCAATCTTTGTTGTCAGACTCTACCCTTCAGGGAGCAGGGTGCAAGTCTGTTTCTGCTCACCCCCGCAGGGTGCCTGGCATCTGTTTAGCAGAGTTGACACTGAATGAATGGGTGAATGAACATGGGCCCTAGGGGTAGAGGCATCAGTCAGGCCCAGCGCTGGCCCTCAGGGAGTCTGAGTGCCTGTGTGGGCTGGACTGAAGGGCAGGCTGAAGAGAGAGACCCCCAGAGGGACTTCCAAACCCTAAGCCTGGCAGCTTGCTGCTTCTTTAGTGGGAAAGCACATGTCCAGGGCACAGGGTGCTGAGTACTGAGGCCCTGCTTTACTGCTGTGTGTCCTTGGGCAAGCTACTTAACCTCTCTCAGCTTTTCTGGTAAGAAACATCAAGCATTCGCCGCTATAAACACATTTATCTCCATTATGCAGTTTCCTCCTCTGGAAATGGGGATAAGAGAAACATCCACCTAGCTGGGTTACTGTAAGGATGAAGAGACCTAACAAATGTAGGAATACGGTTTTAAAAAAAAATTTTTTTCTTTTTAAGAGACAGGGTCTCACTCTGTTGCCCAGACTGGAGTGCAGTGACGTGATCACAGCTCACTGTATCCTCGACCTCCTGGGCTCAAGTGATCCTCCTGCCTCAGCCATCTGAGTATCTGGGACTACAGGCGTGTGCCACCATACCCAGCTAATTAAAACAAAATTTTTTTTTGTAGAGATGAGAGTCTCGCTGTATTGCCCAGGCTGGTCTTGAGCTCCTGGCCTCAAGCAATCCTCTCTCCTCCGCCTTCCAGGACACTGGGATTCTAGGTGTGAGCCACCGTGCTTGGCCAGGAATAAGTTTTCAAGCATTGTAGCCTGTGAGCACGTAGCAGGGTTGGTGCTGGAGAGAAACGTGCTCCTGGGCTTCTGGAGAACCAGAGAGGATACATGAGGCACAAATGGAAGTGAAGGTGCCAAGGAGTCCAGGGCAGACTCCGGACCCAGGGTGTGTAGCAGGTGTGGGACCTGTGGGCATCATGGCCTCTGTCAGGCAGCAGCACATGTGCCCACAGTCTCAGAGGTGTCACACCTTATTTCTCTGGTGACTGAAGGTTAACCCAAGGGTGGGGACGGGCTGGCACATGGGGGACACTCCCACTGCCCCTCTGCCCCTAGCAAGTGGGCATGCTGCTGGCAGTGAGCACTCCCGGGTCTCAGGAGCAAGGCGAGGCACCGGGTGGCGGCCTGCCAAGCGCCTGTAAAGCAGAGACCAGAAGAATGGAGCTCAGAGGAGAAGGGGCCCCGTCCCTGAGCCTCCCTTTGTCTGGGCTGAGGAAGGCTTCCAGAGAGGGAACCTTGAGCGGGTACTGAGGAGTGAGTAGGAGTTCAGTTAGTGGGCAAAGGGGGTTGGGGTGAGGGAGTAAATGTAGAACAGAATGAGACATAAAAGATCAGGATGCATTCTTGGAAAGAGCCTTGCCTGTCCTGAGACGATCTAGGGCTTTGTCTGGAAGACAGGGGAGAAAAAGGGAGAAGGCCTCAAAGAGTTTTAAGCAGAGAGAGAGTGGCATGGTCACACTTGTGGTTTAATAAAAGATTACACAAATACTACCACATGTGGTTAAAAAATTTGTGTGCAAATGTTTGTATACATCCAGGGAAATTTCTGATATAGGGGTTTGTACTTTTTTTTTTTGGTACCAGGATGCCCTTGGCAGCCTGATGAAGCATTCCAGCGTCTTATAGAATAAGGTTTTTAAATGCACTAAATAAAATACGTAAGACTACAAAGGAAACCAATTTTATTGAAATACAGGTATTGTATTTCAATACATGGAGTTTGGAGCCAAACAGGTGTGGGTTCAAATCCATTCAGCAGCATGTACTGCCATGTGACCTGACCGAGCCTCTTCGGTGGTGGCTCACACCTATAATCCCAGCACTTTGGGGGGCTGAGGCGGGAGGATTTCTTGAGCCCAGGAGTTCAAGACCAGCCTGGGCAACATGGCAAAACCCTGTCTCTACTAAAAATACTGAAAACAAAAACAAAAACAAAAAACAAAACTTAGCTGGGCATGGTGGCATGTGCCTGTAATCACAGCTACTTGGGAGGCTGAAGTGGGGGAACCACCTGAACCCGGGAGGCAGAGGTTGCAGTGAGCTGAGATTGCACCATTGCACTCCAGCCTGGGTGACAGAGTGAGACCCTGTCTCAAAATAATAATAATAATAATTATTATTAATTTTTAAAACCTAAACTAATAAATAAATACAGCTATTAAAATATGAAAAAGTGCTGGGTCCAGTGGTGTGTGGCTACTTGGAAGGCTGAGGCAGGAGGATTGCTTGAGCCCAGGAATTTGAGGCCAGCCTGGCAACACAGTGAGACTCCATCTCACAAACAAACCAAAACATGAGAGAGTGTGGAGAGATGGAAGTCTTTTCCAGGAAGAATAGGCAGATGCCAAATGCCCACTACCTTTGAGGCCTGAATATACAAAGGGGACAATGGCCAGTTCATATGTAAAAATATGTTTCACAACGTCTGTAATACCAGCCGAGAAGTCTAAAGACAACCTCTACAGCAGTAAGCCCTAAACACTCAGGATTTGCTCGATGACTGCCAATGCCCCTGATTTTTGCCCCAAACTCTTTACTCCTACTTCCAACTCAGGACCAACCCCAGAAAGCCAAATATGCTCTCCTAACCAGTCATCTGCGGTGCTGCTTCTAGTTAGCCGCCTATGGCTTCCCTGTGCCCAACAGTGTGCACTGGAAGCCTTTCCTTTTGGCCATTCTGAAGCTTTCCCACCCCACAACTGCCTCAGGCTGCACGTGATGGCGGTGGCTCTTCCTACCCTTCGCTTGTTCTCATTCAGGTGTCCTTCATTGATTTGCACACCTTGATGTGAATGACTTTGTTGCATCAGCTTCTGTTTTAAGAGGCCAAAGGAACAATGAATTTCTGAGTGCTGGAGAAAACAAAAGTTGGGGGAAGAGTCCTGGTATCACAGCCTGGGCCAGGGCCAGCCCTGCCTGTATGCACTAAAGAGCAAAACGCAAGCCGGCGCTGTGATGAACATGGCATTCCCATGCTCCTCTAGGAATCTGAGCCTTGCGACAGCCCTGAGCCTTGCTGCTGGATTACATCCAGGAAACTTTACTGTTGAAGGGGGTGACTTACTTTCCCATTCCTGGCCTTCACCTAGCAGGTGCCGATAAATAGGGACATGATTTAGTAATCTGGGCAAAATCCAAGTTGGGGCCTCTGCCCCAGGGATCCCCCTGGCCTTTGAGGCTGGGTCCTTCTTCTAAACCTACTTCCCGGCATCCCAGAGGCTAGAAAAACAATCTCCGCACAGTTGCAGGTATGGCTATTCCTAGGCACACAGCTCACCAATCTGGTGGGTGACCAGACATGCCTTCCTGTTCTATAGGTGGGAACATCTGAGGCCCTCCTAAGCACAAGAGCCCATTTGAACAGAGCGATGGAGAAGAGGTGAGGCATATACACAGGACTCCAGACCAGTCCGTGTTTTCCAGGGGCCCAGGAATTCAGACAAGAGGCAGAGGGCAAAGGGAACATGTGTTTGTCAAGCACTGAGTGTCAGGCACTCTACATATATGTGTGTTATCTCAGCTCATCTTCACAACACCCCTTAGAGATGACAGGGTTTGAAGAGGCTCGGTCAGGTCACATGGCAGTACATGCTGCTGAATGGATTTGAACCCACACCTGTTTGGCTCCAAAATCCACGTTTTGTTCACTGGACTCTGCTATCTCAACTGAGGGCCAAGAAGTCTCAAAAGGTAGAGGTGGGGCCCAGAACAGAGGTCCAAATTCCTTGTATAGTTTTCATGCCCGAAGTGAATCATCCAAGTCCCTGCCTTTGAGGTTCAGGAACAGCTTGCACTAACAGTATTTTAATTACACAGGTTTTTTTTTTTTTGACAAGGACTTGTTCTGTCACCCATGCTGGAGTACAGTGGCATGATCACTGCTCACTGCAGCCTCAACCTCCCTGGCTCAAGTGATTCTCCCACCTTGGTTCTCCAAAGTAACAGGGACCACAGGCACACGCCACCATGCCCAGCTAATGTTTTTTATCTTTTTTTTCTTTTTGAGACAGAATCTCTCTCTGCTGCCCAGGCTGGAGTGCAGTGGCGTGATCTCGACTTACTGCAGTCTCTGCCTCCTGGGTTCAAGCGATTCTCTTGCCTCAGCCTCCCGAGTAGCTGGAATTACAGGCATATGCCACCACGCCCAGCTAATTTTGTATTTTTAGTAGAAACAGGGTTTCACCATGTTGGCCAGGCTGGTCTTGAACTCCTGACTTCAGGTGATCCACCTGCCTTGGCCCCCAAAGTGCTGGGATTGCAGGCGTGAGCCATCGTGTCCAGCCAACTTTTTTGATCTTTAGTAGAGACAAATCTCCCTATGTTGCCCAAGTTTGTCTTGAACTCCTGAACTCGAGCGACCCTCCTGCATTGGGCTCCTGAAGTGCAAGAATTACAGGTGTGAGCCACCACTCCCAGCCTTAATTACACAGATTTTAAAGTTCAAACACATGTAATGTTTATGCATTCTAAAAGGGGCAGTGATTCAGATGAAGAAATTCTGCCTTCTGGCCTTACAATAAATGCAATATTGACTTCAGCTGAGTTCTGTCCTGGCCACTAGAAGACTGTTTTTACAGATGCCTTTGGGTCCCGGGAGGTGTTTGCGTTTTGACTCTAACTTACTAGCTGAATGACCCCTGAGTCGTAAGTTATTCACCCCTTAACGCTCACAGCCAAATCCCTACTCCTCCCTCTAGTCTTGTAGGCTGACATTGGCTGACCTCAACCCTCTTCTCTAAACTTGACTTAAACAATCTAGTGAGGCCTCTTAAGGGAGGGAGAGCAGGAAGACCTCTTAAGGCCTCACTCGAGCCCCCGAGCCACACTGGACTTGCTTAATCCCTTCAACTTGCCAACTCACCCCAGCCACAGGCCTTTGCACTTGCTGCGTATTCTGCCTGGATGGCTCTTTACCCAGAGCTGCGCTTGGCTGACTTTTTAGAGAAGTTATTTTTGAGACAGGAGTCTTGCTCTGTTGCCCAGGCTGGAGTGCAGTGGCACCATATGGCTCACGGCAGCCTCAACCTCCTGGGCTCAAGTGATCCTCCTGCCTCAGCCTCCCAAGTAGGCGGGACCACAGGCACACACCACCACACCTGGCTAATGTTTTTAGTGAGGAGACAGGGTCTTGCCATGTTGCCCAGGCTGGTCTTGAGCTTCTGAACTCAAGCGATCCACCCACCTTGACCTCCCAGAGTGTTGAAACACCCTCCTCAGGAGGCCTTCCCTGACCCCATCTAGAGCAGCCCTCCCCAGTCCGTGGTCACAGCCTGCTGCATTGTTTCTGCTTTTTGTGTATCTCCCCACTCCTCCCACTTTCTCTTCCCAACACACCCAAACAGTACTTGTCACACAGTACTGAGTTCTGTGTTCACTAACAAGATGCATGGATGGATGAACGAATGAAAGGATGTAAAGTTTCCATGTCTGGCTGCAGGGTTGGGAGAGCAGGAAGACCCCAGGCCCTCCTGTTCTCCATCTGCTGGGACCACCAGAGAGTGACTAGCATTTCAAGGTTCTGTTGCCACCCCTCCAACACACCCTACTATTCCCGGCCCCTACATCTTTCCTTCTGTGGTTCCCTTCACCTGTTCTGCTGATGCCTCTGACTGTTGAAACCCCATCAACCTTCAAGGCCCAACTCAAATGTCACCTTCTTCAGATTCTCCCTTGACTCAGTTGGAAGAATTTGCTCCCTTCTCTGAGCTCTGCAGCCTTCTGGCTGAAACTTTGTGTGGTGTAAACACCTATCTCCTCCTATAGACCATAAGCAACTTGAGGATGGAACATCTATATTCCTTTTGGTAACCCCTGACACAGAGCAAGAGCTCAACAGACATGCTGGACTGAAGTATGGTGGGAGGATTGACTGACAGCTGGATGGACATAAGAAAGGATGGCCTGGGAAGTGGGTCACAGTGGGAGCCCGACCAATCTCCCAGGGAGCCTCAGGCAGAGACTCCAAGACCAGGTTCCAGTTCAAACTTTTTTCCTAGCTGGGACTTTAAGCAAATTGCTTCCTCACACTGGCCCTCAGTTTACATGTCTGTAAAATGCAGATAGTAGTAGTAACCTCATGGTAACACATAGGCTTTTTTTTTTTTTTGAGACTGAGTCTTGCTCTGTCACCTAGGCTGAAGTGCAGTGGCACGGTCTCAGCTCACTGCAACCTCTGCCTCCTGGATTCAAGCGATTCTCCTGCCTCAGCCTCCCGAATAGCTGGGATTACAGGTATGTGCCACCACGCCCAGCTAATTTTTGCATTTTTAGTAGAGATGGGGTTTCTCCATGTTGGCCAGGCTAGTCTCGAACTCCTGACCTCAAGTGATCCGCCCACCTTGGGTGCCCGCCTCCGAAAGTGCTGGGATTACAGGCATGAGCCACCGTGCCCAGTCCAACACATAGGCTTTTGAAAGAAATAAATGATCTAACAATGCTTTGAAGTGCATGGCAAAATGCTGAGCACACAAAATATACTCAGCAAATGTCCATATTATTATTATGGACACAAATTTGAGGCTAGGCTGGGGCTCCTTCTTCTCCCTTTGGAGGCCAGGGTCATGGGGCTAAGCTCGGGGACTCATTATAGAGAGTAGAGATTCAACAGGGATGCAGGACAGGATCCATTTTGTGCACATTCCTTCCTTTCTTCATTCAAAAAGTTGGGGGTGGCCGGGCATGGGGGCTCACGCCTGTAATCCCGGCACTTTGGGAGGCCAAGGCAGGCGGTTCATGAGGTCAGGAGATCAAGACCATCCTGGCTAACATGGTGAAACCCCGTCCCTACTAAAAATACAAAAAAATTACCTGGGCATGGTGGTGGGCGCCTGTAGTCCCAGCTACTAGGGAGGCTGAGGCAGGAGAATGGCGTGAACCCGAGAGGTGGAGCTTGCAGTGAGCTAAGATCGCACCACTGCACTCCAGCCTGGATGACAGAGCGAGACTCAGTCTCAAAAAGAAAAAAAAAATTTTTTTTTTTAATTTGTTTTTTGAGATAGAGTCTCGCTCTGTCACCCAGACTGGAATGCAATGGCGTGATCTCAGCCCACTGCAACCTCCTCCTCCCAGGTTCAAGCATTTCTCCTGCCTCAGCCTCCCGAGTAGCTGGGACTACAGGCATGTGCCACCATGCTTGGCTAATTTTTGTGTTTTTTATAGAGATGAGGTTTCATCATGTTGGCCAGGCTGGTCTCAAACTCCTGACTTCAAGTGGTCTGCCTGCCTTGGCCTCCCAAAGTGTTGGGATTACAGGTGTGAGCCACTGTGCCCAGCCTAACAAGTATTTTTTGAACATCTACTTTGTGCCAGGCACTGGGGATTCTGCATGGGACAAGACAAAGTCCCTGCCCTCACGGAGCCGACATTCTAGTGCAGGAAGCCAGAGAAGAAGTGAAAAATAAGCAGATAGATAATTTCAGAGAGTAAACACCCTATAAACAAAAGAACAGGGCTTTTCCCCAAGAATGACTGGGGTTGGTCAGAGAAGGCTTTTCTGAGGAGGCGGATTTAAGCTGAAACCTAAAAACGGGAAGGAGGCATCTGGGAGAACAGTCCAGAGCGATGTGAGGAGCAGAAAAAAAGCTGGTGAGGGTGGGTGAGAGTGAATGAGAGGTGGGACACAGGGGGAGGGAGCCTGAGGTGTCCAGGGCTGAGCCTTGGTGACTCCTGGCCGCTTGAAGAGGTTTTATCCTAAGTTTGACAGGAAGCCAGTGTAGGATTTTTTGTTTGTTTGTTTGTTTGTTTTTTCAAATTAAGGTGGGGTCTCACTATGTTGCCCAGGCTGGTCTCAAACTCCTGGGCTCCAGCAATCCTCCCACCTCAGCCTCACGAAACGCTGGGATTATAGGTGTGAGCCACCGTGACTGGCCAATGTAGGGTTTTGAGCAGAGTGGGACACATGGGAAATGACCGGGGAGACAGTGGATCCAGGGACGGGGAGTGACTCCATTCTGAGTATTTTGGGGTATCAAGTGAGCAGGTCCTTCTGCTGCACGTGGAAAGGAGGGAAGGAGAAGAATCAAGAATGCCCTCGAGTTTTTGGCTATTGCAGCAAGGTAGATGGTTGAAGCATTTCTTGATGCCTAAGCCAACTGGAGAAGGGCAGGAAGGGTTTTAATTTGGATGTGGAAAAGTGTGTCCTGCTTATCCTGCTTACAAAGAAAATATCCAATCGGGGAGATGGCTGCTGTTCATTAGATAATACAGGTTTAGAAGTTAGGGCTGGGGTGACAGATTGAAAACTCATCAGCTTAGAGATGCTTTTTAAAGCACGAGATGGCATAAGATCAGCTAGGGGCAGTGGGGATGATGGAAAACCTCAGAGTCAGATGGAGAAGAAACCTCAGGGTCAGGAAAGTGGGAAGGGGCAGGGCTGGGCAGGAACCAGGAGAAGGTGTCACCAAAGCCAAGAGAAGACAGCACGGCAAAGACGGGGTGACAGCTGTGACGAACACTGGCGAGGGATTGAGGAATGTGAGAGTGGCCCAGGGTTTGGTCACAAGGAGGTTGATGGGGTCTGAGTCTTGGAGATGGGAGCTGACAAAAGAGAAAGTGTGCTTGTGGTGTGGACAGTGTCCTGAGGTTTCCTGTTATGAGAGAGAGCAGAGAAAGAGGCATGATCTGGAAGGAGTGCGGGCTTGAAAGACAGCTCTTGTTTGTTTGTTTACGATGAGAGATATTACAGCGCCCCCTATGTGGATGGGGGAGATCAGGCAGAGAGGGATATATGTATCTTGTAGGAGAGTGAGGGGACAATGGCAGCAGCAAAGTCCTTGAGAGGGGCTGGCCTCTCCTAGACAGGACCAGAGTCAGGATGGGGCCGGCAGCATCTGTGAGCCAGAGGCAGGTAGCAGGGCCAGATACGGTGCAGAGAAGGCAGGGGCTGCTAACATCCCAGTCTCACCAAGAGGCATGGCTTCTAGCACCAGCTCAACATTTCCTGTGTGACCTGGGCAAGGTACCGAATCTTTCTGAGCTGTGCTTCCCCAGGCGAAGGGAATTGGGAAGAAATCCAATCCCCGTCTGACTTCCCTCCTGGGGTTAACACACGTGCCCCAGACTGTCGGAAAACCCATCTGATGGGTCCCTAGCACTGAGATGCCACCAGCTTTGGCCTGAGATGAAGGTCATCTCAAAGGTCAGCTGGGCTTTGTTACTGAGCAGGTATCAGGGGCCCAGGGGCTGTGCCACTACCACCCCCAGTCTCTCACCCCTTTGGGACACCATGAACAAAAAAGTCTGACTCAATTTCTCTATGACAAAAGGAAGAAAATGGCTCGATGGGCAGTTCTGGGGGTGTGGGGTGGGGCAGGAGGCAGCAGGGTGGCGAGAAGACAGGCTTTGGCACCAGATCACACCCCAGCTCTGAACCTCCCAGCTGTGTGATTTGCCAGAGGCCGACTGACTGAAGATTGAACTTCAAGGCCTTCCTCCTGGACCCTTCCCAAACCCCCAAGCTAATATCAGATGAATACTTTTGTGTTCTTTTGCTTACAGACTGGGGCCCAAAGGTGTATAATACACAAGTTCCATGAAACTCGGATCTGCCCTGGGACTTTGACTAAGTGACTTCACCTCACCTTCCCCATCTGTCAAATGGGACAGTCAGGCCTGACCTCTTAAGATGGCAGAAAGGGTTACTGGGTGCCTAGGACAGGGCAGGCATTGGGGGCTCAATTTAATGAGAGATGAAGTTATGACTTCTGCTGGGGGTGGAGGAGGAGGGAGTGACGCCTGGTTGTGCCCAGCTCCCCCTCCATCCAGGGCACAGTCTTTGTGCTGTCTACCTGCAGGGGTCCCCTCTTCCAACTCCCACCCCTCCTCCTCCGCAGACTTAGCCCTTGAATACACAGGTGAACTCTTTCTCTTCCTGTTTATGCTCTTAAAGACGCAGACTGCCTGCAGCCAGCTTTCTCCTATTCTCCTTCCATCCCTCTTCACTGTGCCGCTGCTCACCCGGCCTTCCCCTCCCCACAGCCATCCCGTCTCAGCCCCCATGGAGCCCAGTCCAGGGCTAGGTGGGCACACAGTAGGCAGATCAGCTCCATCTGCCCCTCCTGCATCTCCTTGATGAAACTGGTTTCCTGTTTCCTAGGGCAGTAGGCTGCAAACCCACCTAAGCAATTCACACTGGGCTCCTACAACTGGGTGCCAAGCAAAAGCCCCTTTTGACCTCCTAGCCTCAGTCCTCAGGAGGAGCAGGGGGCGATAGCCTCACTTCCAGGGCAGCGGCAGCGAGGAAGTTATGCTGGAACCTAAGGATGCCCGATCCCGGCCCAGACAGTCCCTCCCCTGCCCCCTGGAGTTATGTGTGCTCAGAACACCAAGTCCTTACCTTACTGGGGACGAGGATGGGCAGAGGCAGCAGGAGAATGGGCAGGAAGAACACGATCAGGTAGGAACGATAGGCCCACAGGGCCTGCCAGCAGGTGGCCATGGTATGGACCAGTGAGGGCTGCCACGGCCACTGCCTCCAGGAGCTGGGGAACAGAAGGACCAAAGACGCAGCCCAGCAGGAAGGTGGCCCGGGCAGGCTTATATAAAGCCAGCTGAGCGTTAACCATTGACCCACTCTGGCAATCAGAGTGTTTTTGGAGTCAAGGAGGTGAGAGTAAGGAGGAGGGACCCACAGGCGGAGTAAAGATCAGGAAGGGAGAGGGAGAGGGAGGGAGGAAAGAACAAGGATTAAAAAACTTCAGGTTCCTTCAAGAAGTTAAGCCCAGCGTTAACTCCTTCTGTTCTTGGAAGCTGCTGAGGGTGGCACTGAAGGAGCTGGAGAAGGAAGGAGGGTCCCCCAGCCACCCTCCACAGGCAGTCCCCAAGCCCCTTCCCTTAGCCCGGCCTTTCCTTTCTCCTTCTGTTCTCCAAAGCCAGGTTCTCAGCTGAGACTTTATGTGAGAGCCTGGGTGGGGTGGCCCTGCCCTGCCCACAGAGATGCCCTAGGAATTTCCAGTGTAAGATTGGCAGCAGCCAAGGCCTGGAGCAAGCCCTCCTCCTCCTTCTTCCAGGTATCGAGGACCATCAAAGTCCCTGGTCCTGACTATGTCTTGTGTGACACTGATCCGCCGATTTAACCTCTCAGAATAGCCACTTCCTCATTCTGCAGTAATATCTTGCTATTGCGAGGCTTAAATTAGACAACTTATATACGTTGAGCTTTGATGCGTGGCAGGTGTACAATGAAGGTTAGTTTCTTTCAGGCTCTTCCTAGTCCCCTCGTCCCCCAGCAAAGATTGTTTCTTATTTTGGAAACATACTAGATCTCTCATCCATCCATCCATCCATCCATCCATCCATCCATCCATCCACCCACCCACCAAGCAAGTATTTAGCACCAATTATGTATTCAGCCCTGTGCTCAGTGCTAAAGATACAGAGATTAAAATGCTGCTGCTGCTGCTGCTGCTGGTGCTGGTGGTAAAAACTGACATTTGCTCAGCACTTAGTACAAGGCAGTTACTGTACTGCATCAACTCGGTAACTACACCATGGGTTAGGTGTTACTATTCCATTTAACAGATGGGGGAACTGAGGACATGGAGCCAGCCAGAATTCACACATGCATTATGGGTACCCTGAGGGAGGTCCAAACCAGGGCAGAAGTTCTGGGTGAAGGGCACCAGGCAAGGGCTCCTGGAAGACATGGCATCCGAGTGAAGGCTTAAGAGCTCAGTCTTATTTGGCACGAGGTGATAGGGGAAGGAGCACAAGGAGAGGGAAGAGTGAACGAAGGCCTGGAGGGTGATGTGTGCATGTGAGTGCGCGCGCGCGCGTGCGTGTGTGTATGTGTGTGTTGAACAGAACAGGTTGTAGTTTGGAAGAAATTATGGGTCTTAATCTCTGGCCAGACCCTCAGTCTCTTGGTACCCTCACCCCTCCTCACCCTGACTGCACGCAGTTGAAGGTCAATGCATGTTTCTGAGGTTATCAGAGTGTGATGATCTGTGTGGTCAGGATAAGGAGGCGCGTTATCGGGAGAATGTTTCAGGCGGAGAACACAGTCTGGGAAGAGATGCAGAAGCGTGGGGATGTTTAGAGAACAGAAGGTTCTGTGTGGTTGGAATGTGGGTTTGCAGGGCACAGGATTAAGAGCTGATAACTATAGTTCTAGGTGTACTAGAGCATGGCCTGGGCTGTTATGCCACCGAGACACTCCTGGAGCCAGTGGAGCTTTTATGAGAAAGGCCCTGGTGCTTTCTGCAGGGCGGTCCTAGAGCTCACAGGGACCCAGGTTGAGGGCTCCTGGAGTGAGGCCAGGCTGGGTGGGATGCTACAGTAACACAGGACAGGCTAGCCACCCCAGTCCCCCTTCAGGCCTGGCTCCTTCACTGCCACACAGTGGCCTGCCACCTGCTCAGGGCAAAGTAAGCAAGAGCCAGGAAGGACAGGGAGAGACAAACGGTTTCAGACACTCAGGACAATGCCCCGATTTTATCTCACCTTGGAGGAAGTGTCTCCCATGGCCTGAGGCTCTTAAGGAGCCAGAAGAAAAACGAGGCCAGCTTCACCCTCAGGAACAACATTCACCGCGTGTAAAATCTACATCCCGGTTTTATCTAACTCTCCACACCAATCCTGTGATGTAGGCTCAGGGCAGTGAGGTTACTTGTCTAGAGTCACACACCTTGTGAGTAACACAGAGAATGCAGATTTGCTTCCAGGAAGGCTGTGCCCTTGGCTCAGCCCTCCATTCTCTGGCCTCCTTTGATGGAGCTGGAACAAAATTCAGTGTTTCCAAGTGGGATGGCTACTATTTTACTGAGACCCTCTGACTTCACCCTACAGCCTTCTTCTAAGACATAGGCTTTCGGGACCTTCTTTGATTCTTTTTTTTGACCCAGTGTTGGGGGGCTATTGCATCACCAGCAGCCAGGCCCCATCAGCGATGAATTCATCTCAAAGCGGTGTCCCAGGGCCAGCGGGAAGCCGCCAGCTGTCATATTCATTACAAAAGCTTCCCCTTTGCCTGGCAGTCACATCTAGGGCCCCACACTGCCAGGTCTTATTCAATATTCTGGTTTGCCCCATCCCCTTCTCCTTTAACTAATGGAGCAGGTAACTGTGGTTTTTTCTGTGGCTCCTAATGAACTGTGAGTAACATATGGTAGTTGCCTGGCTGGCTTCTTCAGTCTTTGTTGGGGCCTTCCCTGTGACGGGTCTCTGTACTATCTCAGGAAGGTGTCACCACCAGGAAACACCTACCCTGCACTTTGTCCATTGCCTCTCCTGGACAGGGCCATCAGAGATTGGCTGCAAGTCCTTCGGGGAGAGGAAATGGCCTCTGGCTTACAAGAGGCAGCTTGTCCTCAGAAGCAGGTGGCTGATAAGCCGGAGATAGAGCTGGGGCTGGGTCACAAAGGTGGCTTTTAGGAAGTTTATATCTGAACATGTGAGGCAGGCTTTAAGACAGGGGCTCTTGAGGCAACCCAGCATTGTGCAGGCTGGGCCTGGGGCCCACAGTGGCACAACTCCAGGGATCCTAGAAAGGCGGGATGGCTGGACATATGAGGGAGCATCAGGAATTTTTTTTTTTTTTTTTTTTTGAGACGTAGTCTCGCTCTGTCGCCCAGGCTGGAGTGCAGTGGTGCAATCTCGGTTCACTGCAAGCTCCACCTCTTGGTTTACTTACGCCATTCTCCTGCCTCAGCTTCTCAAGTAGCTGGGACTACAGGCGGCAGCCACCAAGCCCGGCTAATTTTTTGTATTTTTAGTAGAGACAGGTTGTCACCATGTTAGCCAGGATGGTCTCGATCTCCTGAACTCGTGATCCGCCCGCCTTGGCCTCCCAAAGTGCTGGGATGACAGGCGTGAGGCGCCGTACCCAGCCAGGAATGATTTCTAAGACCTGAGACCGCCCAACCTAGAGGAGAGAAGATAGGGTATGGGCGGTGACAGTCATCAAATCCTTGATTGAGGAAGAAGAGATGTTCTTAAGAACATCTTAAGAGAGGATCACAGGATAGCGGGCTAGGGAGGCGCATGGGGCTGTTTTCAAGAAGACCGCTCTCCCTTGAAAAGAAGCGCCCTCCTGGGTGGCTGGCACACCCTGAGTCAGTAGGAAGGGGTGGACTCGGGGTTGGGCATCGTATTTACAGCTCTGAGGATCCGGGACCCCAAATCTGACTCCAGGTGCTCTGACCGTTCCTTTCATCTTCCATAGTCTCTCCAAATGGGTCCACAGTTTTGTTTTTTTTTTTTGAGACAGAGTCTTGCTCTGTGCCCAGGCTGAAGTGCAGTGGCGCGATCTCTGCTTACTGTGACCTCCGCCTCCTGGGTTCAAGTGATTCTCCTGCTTCAGCCTCCTGAGTAGCTGGGACTACAGACACGTGCCACCATGCCCAGCTAATTTTTTTGTATTTTTAGTAGAGATGGGGTTTCACCGTGTTAGCCAAGATGGTCTCAATCTCCTGACCTCGTGATCCGCCCGTCTGAGTCTCCCAAAATGCTGGGATTACAAGCGGGAACCACCGTGCCCAGCCACAAAATTTGTTTTATACGTGTTCAAATCCACCCCCCTCTGCAACTTGTGAGGTGCTCAAAAGGTGCCTAAAAATGTCCCTATAAGATCCAGTTCTCTCTTTCCTCTTCCACCTCAGCCCTCACCACTCCTGCCTGCAGTCAACAATATGCCAGACTCAATTGTTTTCAGATCCTCGTTTGGGTCCTGCAGTTTGGAAAATCTCCAGGCAGTTCCCATGCTCTTGCTTCTTGTAAGCATATTGTCCCTGACTCCTCCTCCTTACTCTACTGGTTCAGTCTTGTTTACCTTTCAAGCCCTAAGACCGAACTTTCTTTGTGAACTCTCATCACAGACAGGATCAGGTCCCCTGCAAAGTGCCCTGGATATCACAGCACATGTCACGCTGCATTGCATTCTCCTGATAACCCATCTTTGTCCCCCAGCAAGACTACAGGCTCCCTCCAGGCACAGACTGTCTGTATGGACCTGGCACAGAGCTGGTACTCAACAAGCACATGTTGAAAGAATGGATGGATGGGTGGATGGGATGCCCATAAGATAATTTGTAATTTATGGCAGAGAGCCAAGCCCTCCTTCCAGCATGTTCTGGAGCTAGTCCCTGGAGCTTCAGGCAGGACATATAGGGGCCATTGGTCAGACCACCAGGCAAAGAAGTGAATGGGTTTTCATTACCATCAAGACCGTGATGGGCCGGGCGCGGTGGCTCAAGCCTGTAATCCCAGCACTTTGGGAGGCCGAGACGGGCGGATCACGAGGTCAGGAGATCGAGACCATCCTGGCTAACCCAGTGAAACCCCGTCTCTACTAAAAATACAAAAAATTAGCCGGGCGTGGTGGCGGGCGCCTGTAGTCCCAGCTACTCGGGAGGCTGAGGCAGGAGAATGGCGGGAACCCGGGAGGCGGAGCTTGCAGTGAGCCGAGATCGCGCCACTGCACTCCAGCCTGGGTGACAAAGCGAGACTCCGTCTCAAAAAAAAAGAAGAAAAAAAAAAAAAAAAAAAAAAAAGACCGTGATGAGGAGATAGGGAGTAACCCTTCCAGAGCCAGCTCTGTCCATCGGCTGTGGCTGTTGGAGGCTGGGCAGGGACCCAGGGAGTATTCTGATCCTAAAAGAGATCCAAGGCTCATTTTTACACAATCAGTCCAAGAACCACCTTCTTGCATCACCAAGTAGCAAGGCCCATTCTTTCTCCTTCTCAGTCTCCAGTCCCAGTTCTCTTTAACAATTGTGATAAAACTCACATAATGTAAAAGGACCATCTTAACCATTTTTAAGTGTACAGCTCAATGCTGCTAAGTATATGTACACTGTTGTGCAACCAACTTCAGAACTTTTCATCTTGCAAAACTGAAACTCTACACTCATTAAACAATTCATTTCCTCCTTCCCCCAGTCCCTGGCAACTACTTTTTTACTTCATGTTTCCTTGAGTTTGACTAGTCTCAATACCTCATAGAAATGAAATCATATGGTTATTTGTCTTTTGTGAAAGGTGTATTTCACTTAGCATAATGTTCTTAAGATTCATCTATTTTGTGTTATGTGTCAACATTTTTATGGCTGAATAACATCCCATTCTATGTATAGACCACATTTTGTTTATCTGTTCATCTGCCAATAGACATTTGGGTTGCTTTTACCTTTCAGCTATTGTGAATAACCCTGCTATGAACGTGGGTGTACAAATATCTCTTTGAGACCTTCCTTTCAATTCTTTTGGATATATACTGAGAAGCAGTATTGCTGGATCATCTGGTAACTCTGTTTCGTTTTTATTAAGGAAATGCCATGCTGTTTGCCACAGCAGCGGCACCATCTTACATTTCCACCAACAGTGCATAAGCGTTCCGATTTCCTCACAGCCTCACCAATACCCATATTTTTGTTTTGTCTTTTTTAAAACAGCAGCCATCCTAGTGGGTGTGTGGTGTTTCATTGTGGTTCTGTGCTTGCTTCGGCAGCACACATATTAAAATTGGAATGATGCAGAGAAGATATTTCGTTGTGGTTTAGATTTACATTTCCTTAGTGATTAGTGGTGTTGAGCAACTTTTCATATACTTGTCCATTTGTATATCTTCTTTGGAGAAATGTCTATTGAAATCATCTGCCAATTTTTTAATTGGGTTACTTGTTTTTTGTTGTTGTTGGATTGTAAGAGTTCTTTATATATTCTGGATATTAACCCCTTCTCAGGCATATGGTTTACAAATATTTTCTCCCATTCTGTAGGTTGCCTTTTTATTCTCTTGACTGTGTCCTTAGATGACACATGCCCAGCTCTTTTGAGGACTCTTTCTCTCTCTGTTTTCTATTTAAACTTTCGTTTGATATTTATTTTAAGCTGATTTCACCTAGCTCAATATTGTGAAGAGGCCCCAGAGAGAGGAGGAGGTGGTAAGATTAATGCTGGCTTCCAATCTTTGGGCCCCTGAACCTGATTCCATTCATTCCTTATCTACCCATGTATTCATTCATTCAGCAAACATAGAGTTTTGGAATCAAACAGATCTGGCTTTGAATGCAATGTTTCTGAGTCTCAGTTATCTCTCTGTAAAGCAGGGGAAAACTGGACATGTAGTCAAAAGAGAAGATTTGATGCTAGAAACATCAAACTAGAAACACTATGCAAAGGGCCTGCCCGGGGTGGACACTTCATAAACAGTAGCGATTGTCTTTTCTCAGTGGCCAGCAGTGGGCGGATGGAGCCCTTCTCCAGGGTCCCTTAAATCCCAGGGTCAAGAGAGTCCAGCTGCAGTTTATTTTCCCAAGAGATTAAGTGCTGTTGACAAATCAAAGCAGTACTCTGACCAAGCCTCTCGCCACAGTGGCAGTGAGAGTGACAAAGTCTCCCTCCTGTCATATGTTCCGACTCTGAAGGCAAGGAGGCAGGGAAAACACTCTGCCTGGCAGGGAGCCAAGGGAGCCCATGTTTGTGATGAGCAGAGTTTCTGTGAAAGACCTTGCACCGAAAACAGCAGCGCCCTGGGTCGCGTGGCGGTAAGATAAGCTGAGCTGCTCTGCAGTGTCTGAACCGTGGAGCTCTCTAACTAGGAGAGCAACTGGAAGGCTGCCTGGAAGAGGAGCGATGCTTCATTGGTCCTTCCCCTCCTGCCAAAGAATCCTCCTCTCCTGGAAGCCTAGGAGCAGCTTCAAAGCAGACGAGGTGGGGAGGGAGTCCTGGGGTTCTGGACCCCACTTCTAACCCTGGCTCTGCTCCCCACTGCCTGTGCCACCTGTTTCTGGTCTTTCTGAGTCTCAGCTCCTCACCTGTAGAATGAGCATAGGAAAAATACCTGGAAGGTGCGTGGTTTATGTGACAAGATTCATGAAGAGTGCCTGGCACGCGGTCGGCCCTGAGCAAAAGTTGGTTTCCTCCTCCTCTCCTTCCTCCTCAGCCTCTGCTTGCAACTCCACTCTCTAACTTCCACAGGCACAGGCGTGCACCCCCCTGGCTCAGCATCCTCGGGGCTCCTGCGCTCTCCCCTCCCTGGCTGCACAGAGCCTGACTTCCGGCTTGTGTTGCCTGCCTCCTTTTCCCTCCAGGAGGAGAACTTTCTCATCCCTCAGGAGCAGCTCCCACCTGCCACCCTTGCCTGATATTGCGGCCCATCTTGATGACACTGTTCCCAAGCCCCTTTGAGGACATACTACTCTGGTTTTTGGCGCAGACTGTACTTACTTTTGGTGGTAAGCATTTGTCCCTGGCATGCCCCCAGCTGGGCTGGGAGTCTGGAGAGCAGAGCTAGGATCTAAATCACGTACCTTGGGTGGGTAGCTCAATGCAGACCGCCACGTGTGCAGCGCCGCGTGTGCCCAGTGCTCTTCTTGGAACAGGGGTCTGAACAATGGTGGTGGCTGACAGATCGACCACACATGACTGACAGATGGACCCCCGGTCCCCTTTTCAAGCATCCGGTACTCCACCCTTCCCCCATCACGTACACACATGCTTACCTCCTTCCTTCACCAAGATGTCATAGCGGAACCTCTTACCATTTAATTTGCAAAGCCTACAGGTCCCTAGGACAGAAGGACATCCATGCTCTCTGTCTGTCCCCAACCTTGATACCCTGAACACTCTGTATGTGTGCCCTTAAGGAAGGTACCCTGACAGTTCCCATCCCTGAGTGCTGGGGAGTAGAGCTGGGAAAGAGGCTAGAGATGATCCAGGTCAATTTGTTCATTTCATGCTGAGGAAACTGAGGCTCGGAGAAGTTGGGAGACTTTTGAAGGTCACACACATTTGGCACATCCTGGCCTAGAACTCAGGGGTCTCTCTCTATTAATTTTACTTTAACAATTTGTCAACATTAGTGAGTCCCCACTGTGGACCAAGCCCCAGCTAAGCATTTTCACACTCATTCTTGCATTGAACTCGGATCATATTGTTTGAAATTGATACTATTATCATTGAACAGAGGGGGAAACTCAGGCCTCAGACTGGCCCAAGGCTCATGGCTAGTAAGTGGCCAAGTGAGGACTTGAACCCAGATCCTTCAACTGCTAGTTCAGCTCTCTTTCTGGCAAGCTTGAGCCCCTCTTTGGCAATACCAAAAGGTGGCTGAGGGAGCTGGCACCCATGTCCCACTGAGAGGAAAGGGTCAAGGTTAAGGCCCATTGAGATGCCGGGTGGCACAGATGATGGCAAGGGCCCTGAACAGCGGCTTTCTGGCAAAATGTGGCCCTGTTTTGCATAACGTGCAAATAAGATCTCATATTCCTCAGGAATTCTGCACAACAGCTCCATGGCTCAGGGTAGGCAGAGTCCCTGCTGAGCAAGGCTTCCTAGCCCTGGCTGACTCATATCTCCTCCTAGATGCCCCTTGCAATGCCAGTAGCTTCCACACCCAATCCTAGGGCTAATACTTTTACCTTCTTTGGGCTTTGGTCTCTTGGCCTCAAATGGGATGATGATGGTGTATATAAAGGTATTTCTTAGTCCGGGCATGGTGGCTCATGCCTATAATCCCAGCACTTTGGGAGGCTGAAATGGGTGGCTCACTTGAGGCCAGGAGTTTGAGACCAGCCTGGTCAACATGGTGAAACCCTGTCTCTGCTAAAAATACAAAAAAATTAGCCGGGCATGGTGGCACACGCCTGTAATCCCAGCTACTCGGGAGGCTGAGGCAGGAGAATCACTTGAACCTGGGAGGTGGAGGTTGCAGTGAGCTGAGATCACACCACCTGCACTCCAGCCTGGGCAACAGAGTGAGACTCTGACTCAAAAAAAAGGTATTTCTTTCTCCACTGAAACACCACTTTAGGGAGGTCAAGGCTCCATTAAAATATCTTTAGCCTCCACTTATGCTTCACAATAACAACAGTTGTGGCTTGTGATTAATTACCTACAACATTCTAGAACTTAGTTATATCCCTGCAATATCCTGTTTTATGGATAGGAAAATTGAAGCACAGAGAGGTTAAGCCAACTGCCCTAGGTCACACAGCTAGTAAGTGGCAGAGCTGTGATATAATCTCAGGATCATTCAATACCAATTCCAGGGCTGTTTCCATGACATCACAATACCTTTTCGTTTGCAATTCAAAGTCCTTCCTCCATAATCTGCCTCAACTTCCCTTTCTAACCCCAATATCAATCAGACAGGCCCACTTACTTGTCCCCTCTGGGTTTACTACCTGGGGTAGTCTCCACTATCTCTCCAGTGGCCTAAGTGTATACTTACTTTGGAGCCATTTGCATGAGTGCTTAGGTACATGTATGTATACGTATGTAGGGTTTGTGATATATATATATGTATGGTGCATATGTATTTGTTTGTAATATGTGTGTTCGTGTGAATGGATTTATGAACGTTAGTGTGTATGGTGCACTCATGCGTGCACATATTAGCATACTTCAGTTTATGACCAGCATGGGCAACACAGTGAAACCCCGTCTCTACTAAAATTACAAAAATTAGCTGAGCATGGTGGTGCATGCCTGTAATCCCAGCTACTCGGGAGGTTGAGGCAGGATAATTGCTTGAATCCAGGAGGTGGAGGTTGCAGTGAGTTGAGGTCGTGCCACTGCACTCCAGCCTGGGTGACAGGACAAGACTCTGTCTCAAAAAAAAAAAAAAAAAAGCTTCCATCTATACATGTACTGTGTATTTCAGTGTTTCAGTGACTGGGGGAGGATTTGACAAGTACCTTACGAGTGTTAATATCATTATACCTAATAAGAAAGAAAAAAATCCCGACAGCTTGCAATTGGCCCATAGGGTAACCAACTGTCCCGGGTTTCCCAGGACTCTCCCAGTTTTAGCGCTGAAAGTCCTGCATCTTGGGTAAGCCCTTGGTCCCAGATAAACTGGAGTGGTCCCCCTACTGGCCTGGCAACCAACAGCTAGGCTGTCATGTTCTTTGCTGAACATGACAAAATATCACAGAATATTGACATCAGATGAGACTGCTCTGTGACCATGATAGAACAAGGCAAGATCGAGGACACTGTGACACTCAAAATGACCAAGCATCCTTCTCCCTTGATGAACATGAGTGACTACTGCTTTTTTTTTTTTTTTTTTAACTGATGACAACTCTAGCCCTGCTCGGATCCTCCTACCTCCTAGATAAAAATTATTACGATGCCCAATCATCAAATTGCCCTTGCTTCCTGACAGTGCTCAACCCAGAACAGACTCTTTCTTCCTTAAATACTCTCCAAAGTCACCCAGCACAATTCCAAACAAGTCCATCCTCACTGCCTCTTACTAAGACATCCCACAGTCCCCCACGGTTTGTGCTCCTTCACTGCAGTGAGTTAAGAAACCTAACTTTGTTCAATTATAGGTGCGCTCTTGGTGCTAGTTAGTGACTGGGCTTTATCACTGAGTGGGAGTCTATCAAAATCTCTGGTGAGCAGAATGTATCCATTCAACCATCATTTGCTAAACAAACATTTTCTGAGTGACCAGGTGCAGTGGCCCATGCCTGTAATCCCAGCACTTTGGGGGGCCGAGGCAGGTGGATCACTTGAGATCAGGAGTTTGAGACCAGCCTGGCCAACATGGTGAAACCCTGTCTCTACCAAAAATACAAAATTAGCTGGGCGTGGTGGTGCGTACCTGTAGTCCCAGCTATTCGGGAGGCTGAGGCAGGAGAATTGTTTGAATCCGGAAGGTGGAGGTTGCAGTGAGCTAAGATTGTGCCACTTCACTCCAGCCTGGGAGACAGAACGAGACTCTGTCTCAAAAATAACCCCCAAAAGACAAACAAACAAAACACACTTACTGAGCACTTAACTATGTGTCAGGGTGTCAGGCACTATGCTGGGCACTGGGGACAAATCTATGAGAGTTTACAGTTTGGTGAGGGAGACAGACTATTAAATAATGACAAAAATAAATATGCAGTTAAAGACCATGCTAAGTGTTGGGATCCATATTTAGTGAGTCATGGGATGTTTAACAACACCTAACCCAGCCCCACTGATCAAAGAAGTACCTCATTCAAATCTGGATTCCCCCAACTCCTCCCCACAAAAAAAAATCTGGATTCCCCCAATCCTCTAAGAGCCAGCCTTCCAAAGAGCCTCTTGGGTTGTTAAAATTCTACCTGCAGCCGAAGACCTATTTGGAGTTGGAGGCACAGAGAGGCAGAAGTTCTCTATTTCTCCTCTCAGATTTCTTCCTTTAAATGAGTTCATTGGGCTGGTCCTGGTGGCTCACACTTGTAATCCCAGCACTTTGGGAGGCTGAAATAGGTGGATCACTTGAGGTCAGGAGTTCGAGACCAGCCTGGCCAACATGATGAAACCCCATCTCTACTAAAAATGCAAAAAATAAAAATAAAAAATGAGCCGGGTGTAGTGGCAGGCACCTATAATCCCAGCTATTTGGGAGGCTGAGGCAGGAGAATCACTTGAACCCGGGAGGCGGAGGTTGCAGTGAGCTGAGATAGAGCCATTGCACTCCAGCCTGGGTGACAGAGTAAGACTCTGTCTCAAAAAACAAAACAAACAAAAAAACCAAAAGAGTTCATTGGAGCCCTGGGGGGTCATAACTCTTATCCTAGGAGATGTTTAAGGTCTTAGTAGCAGTTGGAGATTGAGAAAGTGGGTCTTTGGTAAAGTAAGCCAAATTGGGAGCCATGTCAGCCTCATTAACATGGTGAAACCCCGTCTCTACTGAAAATACAAAAATTAGCCGGGCGTGGTGGCGTGTGCCTGTAATCCCAGCTACTTGGGAGCCTGAGGCAGGAGAATCACTTGAACCCGGGAGGCGGAGGTTGCAGTGAGCCTAGATAGCGCCATTACACTCCAGTCTGGGCAACAAGAGCGAAACTCCGTCTCAGAAAAACAAAAACCAAAACCACCGAACAAGATACAGGCCCTGGGACAAACTGATGCCTGGAACGCGATGTCGTTTCTCAGAGCCACACGCAGGAGGCATGGGCCACCACAAGATTCCCTGCCCAGGCGCAGCTTGAGGGTGGGGGTGAGGCGTGGCCAGGGATGGGTTGGACTGGGCAGCCCAGCCACGCAGACTCCCCACCTAACAGGTGAGCGGTATCTCTAAGCCGCTGCTACCATGCCAGCCCCAATCAGGGCGCCCTGAACAAAGGCGTTAACTCTCCTGACCAAGCATGAACTTGTGCCTCCCAGATTGGAGGCGTTTGTGGCTTTTATCTTGGGGCCACATCTTTATATTCCACCTTTAGTCTGCCCTTGCCTGAACTTATCCATTTTGTGTAGTCTCATAGGCCCTGAAAGTCCTTCTTGAAACAAATAAGTAAACAAACTGAAATGCAAGACTTAAACTATACCTAATAACAAATATTTTATACTTCTCTAAGACTAAAGACTCGTAAACAAAGTTGAGACAATAATTTGCTGGGAAGAAAAATATGTGGAACAGCCAAAGCAAAGTATATATAAAATATGAAAAACTCCTACAAATCACTAAGAAAATGGCCGAAAGTCCAATAGAAAAAAGGATTTGAGGCTGGGTGCGGTGGCTCACGCCTGTAATCCCAGCACTTTGGGAGGCCAAGGCGGGCAGATCACGAGGTCAGGAGATCGAGATCATCCTGGCTAACATGGTGAAACCATGTCTCTACTAAAAATACAAAAAATTAGCCGGAAGTGGTGGCGGGCGCCTGTAGTCCCAGCTACTCGGGAGGCTGAGGCAGAATGACGTGAACGCAGGAGGCGGAGCTTGCAGTGAGCTGAGATCTCGCCACTGCACTCCAGCCTGGATGACAGAGCGAGACTCCGTCTCAAAAAAAAAAAAAAAAAAAGAAAAGAAAAAAGGATTTGAACAAGCAATCTGCAGAAGATGTTAAATGACCAATAAACATAAAAAAACTACTGAATGTCAGAAATAGTCGAATAAAGCATTATTTGCCTATCGGATTAGAAAAAAATTTAAAGAATTGGTGATTGCAGGGGGAAATGGTCTAACTTTTGAGTGGGTCTATAAATTTGTATGACTCTTCTGGAAGCAATTTAACAGTAACTATCTCAAAAAATAAAAAATGAAACAAAAAATAAAAACAAAAACAAAACAGTAACTATCCCAATTTTATTTTTATTTTTGGAGACAGAGTTTCGCTCTGTTGCTCAGGCTGGAGTGCAGGTGCGATTGTGGCTCACTGCAACCTCTGCTTCCCAGATTCAAGCAATTTTCCTGTCTCAGCCTCCTGAGTAGCTGGGATTACAGGTGTGCACCACCACACCCAGCTCTTTTTTTTTTTTTTTTTGTATTTTTAGTAGAGACAGGGTTTCACCACGTTGGCCAGGCTGGTCTTGAATTCCTGACTTCAAGTGATCCACCTGCCTCGGCCTCCCAAAGTGCTAGGATTATAGGCGTGAGCCACCATGCCCGGCCCAGTTAGCATTCCTAATAGGAAATAATATATTTTACTGTAACTAGTTTTAGCAGAAAATAATTGATTAAGTCTTTTGAAAAATCCCCAAGCCAGCCAGAGTTCAGGCTTAGAGCCTCTGCTACCATTAACAATACTCTAACCAGACCACAAGGCTTCTCTACCACAGACCCCACTGCTGCAATTGTCTACACCAACAGTGCTGAGCATTAGGTACCAGACCTCCTTTATGGTTACTCCTGAGAAGCTGTATTGTCAGTATTCTCCAGAGAAACAGACTATGAACACACACACACACACACACACACACACACACGCCTATTTATACAAATGTATACATGTATAAAGAGATGTGTTATGGGAATTGGCTCATGCAACTATGGAGGCTGAGAAGTGCCACCATCTGTCATCTATGAGCTGGCGAACCAGGAAGGTAAGAGCTAAACTCTGACCTTTTTCCTCACTTGCCCAGATTCTTATCTAAGGGACCTGAGGAGTTATGCCCTACAAACCATAAAATCTCATCAGATGGGTTTTATTTAACCCTACATAATGTAGTATACTTTCCAACGTGACTGTGGCAAAATATCACATAACAGAAATAGAAGGAAATCAAAATATTTTATGTGAAAATATGTTTCTTTGCTTTTTTTTTTGATAGAATCTTACTTTGTCTCCCAGGGTGGAATGCAGTGGCTCTGTCTTGGCTCACTGCAACCTCTGCCTCCTGGGTTCAAGCAATTCTCCTGCCTCAGCCTCCTGAGTAGCTAGGACTACAGGCATGCGCCACCACACCCAACTAATTTTTGTATTTTTAGTAGAGACAGCGTTTCACCATGTTGGCCAGGCTGGTCTCGAACTCCTGACCTCAAATGATCTGCCTCCCTTGGCCTCCCAAAGTGCTGGGATTACAGGCGTGAACCACTGCGTCCAGCCTATCCCATAGGTACTGACTGATGTTTTACATCTCCCTAAAATTTATAAAATCAAGTTGTAACCCAACTACTTTGGACACATGTTGGGAGGACCTCTTGAGACTGTGCCTTAGGCCTTGGTCACTCATACTTGACTCAGAATAAATCTCCTTAAATATTTTATAGCGTTTGACTCTTTTCATTGACCAAAGCCAGCGTGTAATTTAGTTTGAACCCCAAGTCCTGGGAACCAGGAGACCTGATGATGTAACTTCCAGTCCAAGTAGGGATGCCTGATGAGAGGAGGTGGATGTTGGGAGGCTCTGGTGTAAGTCCAAGAGTCTGGCAGGACTGAGAACCGGGAACTCTGATATCCCAGGTCAGGAGAAGATGGATGTCCCAGTTCAAGAAGAGAGAAAGAGAATTTGCTGTTTGTGATATTGTGAAATATATGTTTGGTTTTGTCCCTGTTTCCTGGCCCACAACTTCTAAAACCCTTGCAATCTACACAGTGATAACAGCATCTTTTGTGTCCTAATGAGGTGGCTGACGACTCCCAGGTAGCTTCAGGATAGGGGCTGGTCACCAGAAAAACCAAGGCATGATTAGAGGGTTGGAACTTTCAGTCCCACCCCCAACCTCTCAGGAGTGGAGATGGGTTAAAGCTTGAGTTGGTCACCAATGGCCAATGATTTAATCAATTATGCTTATACAATGAAGCTTCCATAAAAACCCAAAAGGAATTGGTTTGGAGAGCTTCCAAATAGCTGAACACGTGAAGGTGCTTGGAGGGTAGTGGGCCTGGAGACAGCATGAAAGCTCCGTGCTCTTCCCTCATGCCTTGCCCTATGCATCTCTTCCATGTGGCTGCTCATCTGTATCCTTTGTGAAATCCCTTTTTATTTAACTTAATTTAATTTTAATTTTATTTTATTGAGGCAGGGCCTTGCTCTGTTGCCCAGGCTGGAGTGCAGTGGTATGATCTTGACTCACTGCATCCCTAACCTCCTGGCCTCAAGTGATCCTTCCACCTCAGCCTCATGGGTAGCTGGAACCACAGGTGTGTGCCTCTATGCCTGGCTACTTTTTAAATTTTTTGTAGAGATGGGGTTTTGCCATATTGCCCAGGGTGGTTTTAAACCCCTGAGACTGGTCTGATCCTCCTGCCTTGGCCTCCCAAAGTTCTGAGATTCCAGGCATGAGCCATTGCACCTGGCTGTGATATTCTTTAGAGTAAATGGGTATCCAATAATGACTACTGAAATAAATAAATAAGTAAATAAATGGGCAATTGTCAGTATTTTCCTGAGCTCTGTGAGAGCTATCTTATCAAATTAATTGAACCTGAGGAGGAGATGGTAGAAACCCCAGTTTATATCTGATTGGTCAGATGTTGTTGTTGTTTTGTTTTGTTTTGTTACACCTTTACTCTGCCCTGTTGTTCTACTCGGGCCTCAACAGATTGGATGACACTCACTCACACTGGTGAGGGCAATCTTGTTTACTCAGTCTGCTGATTCAAATGCTAATCTCTTCTAGAAACACCATTACAAACACATCCAGAAATAATGTTTTATTAGCTCTCTGGGCATCCCTTAGTCCAATCAACTTAACACATAAAGTTAATCATCACTGAAGCCAACTGTCTCTGTAGTTGCAGTTTCTGATGAATGACACATGGTTCCTGTGTTCTCATGATGCCCTCTTTTTAAAGTCTTATATGGTTATTTCTAATAGTAGAGGCTCCACACAAGCTAGAAGACCTAGAAGACATGGATAAATTTCTGGACACATATACCCTCCTAAGACTGAACCAGGAAAAAATTGATTCCCTGAACAGACCAATAATGAGCTCTGAAATTGAATCAGTAATAAATAGCCTACCAACCAAAAGAAGCCCAGGGCCTGACGGATTCACAGCTGAATCCTACCAGCTGTACAAAGAAGAGCTGGTACCTCCGGGCGCGGTGGCTCACGCCTGTAATCTCAGCTCTCAGGGAGGCAGAGGCGGGAGGATAGCTTGAGTCCAGGAGTTCGAGACCTGCCTGGGTAATAGAGCGAGACCCCGTTCTCCACAAAAAGGAAAAAAAAAAAAAAAAAAAAAGAAGAAGAGCTGGTACCATTCCTATCAAAACTATTCCAAAAAACTGAGGAGGAGGGATTTCTCCCCAAATCATCCTATGAGGTGAGCCACCATCATCGTGATACCAAAACCTGACAGAGACACAACAACAACAAAAAGAAAGCTTTAGGCCAATATCCTTGAATACTTATGCCAAATTTCTCAACAAAATACTTGCAAATCAGATCCAGCAGCACATCGAAAAGCTAATCCACCACGATCAAGTAAGCTTCATCCCTGGGATACAAGATTGGTTCAGCATCATAAGCAAATCAATAAATACGATTCATCACATAAACAGAACTAAAGACAAAAACCAATCTATATGTTTGTTTTTGTACCAGTTCCATGCCATTTTGGTTACTGTAGCCCTGTAGTATAGTTTTAAGTCAGGTAACGTGATGCCTCTAACTTTGTTCTTTTCACTTAGAATTGCCTTGGCTACTGGGCTCTTTTTTTGGTTCCCCATGAATTTTAAGATACTTTTTTCTAGTTCTGTGAAGAAGGTCATTGGTAGTGTGATAGGAATAGCATTGAATCTGTAATTGCTTTGGGAAGTATGCCCATTTTAATGATATTGATTCTTCCTATGCATAAGCATGAAATGTTTTTCCATGCAGATATGCAGATATCTGCCAGGATATGCAGAACTGGCTAGGCATATGCAGAAGATTGAAACTGGACCCCTTCCTTACACCATAAGCAAAAATAAACTCAAGATGAATTAAAGCCCTAAACCCTGGAAGACTACCCAAGCAATACCATTCTGGACATAGAAACAGGCAAAGAGTTCATGATGAAAACACCAAAAGCAATTGCAACAAGAGCAAAAATTGACAAATGGAATCTAATTGAACTTAAGAGCTTCTGCACAGCAAAAGAAACTATCAATAGAGTAAACAAACAACCCACAGAATGGGAGAAAATATTAACAAACTATGCATGTGACAAAGGTCTAATATCCAGCATCTATAAAGAACTTAAAACAAATTTACAAAAAAAAAACCAAACAACTCCATTAAAAAGTGGGCAAAGGACATGAATAGACACTTTTCAAAAGAAGACATACATGCGGCCAACGAGCATATGAAGAAAACCTCAATATCACTGATCATTAGAGAAATGTAAATGAAAACCGCAATGAGATACCATCTCACACCAGTCAGAATGGCTATTATTAAAAAGTCAAAAAATAACAGATGCTGGTGAAGTGTCGGAGAAAAGGGAACACTTAACTCTTAATGGGAGTGTAAATTAGTTCAACCTTTATGGAAAGCAGTGTGGTGATTCCTCAAAGTGCTAAAAACGGAATTACTATTTGACCCAGCAATCCCATTACTGGGCATATACCCAGAGGAATAGAAGTCATTCTACCATAAAGACACATGCACGAGAATGTTCACTGAAGCACTGTTCACAGTAGCAAAGACATGGAATCAACCTGAATGCCCATCAGTGACAGATTGGATAAAGGAAACGTGGTGTATATATACTATGGAATACTATGCAGCCATAAAAAGAATGAGATCATGTCTTTTGTGGGAACATGGATGGAGCTGGAGGCCATTATCCTTAGCAAACTAATGCAGGAACAGAAAACCGAATACACATGTTTTCACTTATAAGTGAGAGCTAAATGATGAGAACTTATGGACACAAAGAGGGGAACAACAGACACTAAGGCCTACTTGAGGGTGGAGGATGGGGGTAGGGAGGGGATCAGAAAAAATAACTATTGGGTGCAAGGCTTAGTACCTGTGTGACAAAATAATCTGTACAACAAACTCATGTGACATATTGTTACCTACATAACAACTCCTTGTTAACTATATAACAAGCTTGCACATGTACCCTTGAACCTAAATAAAAGTTAAAAAAATAGTATAGAGCCTCAGTCACATGCCTGAGTTCTAGAAGCAAGGGAAAACAAATCCTAGCTCCTCTCTTGGTAAGATGGAACTGTATAATGTAAGGAATGCCCCCCAAATAGGAAAGCTATTCAAAAGATCCGAGTTTTCCCCAAACAGAAAATCTATTCAAAAGATACACAAACCATGATGCATGTTCACTGCACTCTTCCCCTTGGCTGCCCAACATTTGCTTTCATATTTAAATTCCCAAGACAATAACAACAAACTCTTCTAACTCATAATTTATTTATCCTGTGTACAAATGAAAATAAACTTACTCATCCCCACAAAGGAGGACATTCGAAAGCCCCATGACTTACTGCATCCAGCTCCAAGACTAGGATCTCTCGGTAATGTCCCATTTTCTTTTAATTCTGTCATAGTCCTGCCTTGGTATTCTGCAAATAGATTGTAAAGTTAACCAACACAAAATAAATATTTTTATAAAATAGGGGAAAATTCATAAAAAATGTCAACACAGCAAAGAAGAAAATATGGGCGCATACTATAGTCCTCATTTGTGCAACTGGTCACTAGGCCAGAGTTGATGTTTGTAATTTCCTCCTTCCACTACTCATTCCATGCTCTCTTAGCTCACAACCAGCAGCTCAGCCCAGCAACTCAGCCCAGCAGCTCTTCATCTGGTGGTGTGACCCAAACCTTTATTTCTAAAGGATCGGGGCCCTTGGTGTCCTTATGAGTTTGCTTTCTATTAACTTTTAACCCCCAAACATGATAGGATTAGGAGCCATCTGCAAGATACTCCTCTAGATTCTAAGTAGCTCTTTTTTTGCTCCCATTGTACAGCAGCAACCCTATTTCTTCTATTTCACATTTTTAAAAATCAGGCTCAATAATCAATAATGATCCAATCTTTTGATCTCATCTTTTTCCTGATGATTCAATGGTAGAAAAGCCCAAAAAGTCTAGGAGACAGTGTCAACTTCCAGTTCAATGGAACTGTTCTTGTGTTCCCTGGTGGAATCGTGGGAACATGCTTTCTTTCTCTTTTTTTCAGTATTCTTTTTCTGACTTCTTAATTTAAGACCTATCTTATTATCAACTCCCTGATTTTCTAATATAGGCATTTAAAGCTATAAATTTCCTGTAGAGGACCATGTTGGCTTCATCCCACATGTTTTAAAAAATCTGGTAAAATTTGTTGAGCTTCAATAGACCATGGACCAGAATATGATCTATCTGGATGGACATTTTAGTTGCATTTGAAAAGAATGTGTATTTTGCAGTTGCTATAAGTAGCATTTCATAAATGTCAATTAGGTCAAGTTTGTTGTTAGAATTGTTCAAATCATCTCTATGTTTTCTGATTTATTATCTACTTGATCCATCAATTACTGAGAGAGGTATAAAAATCTCCAACTATGGTTGTGAATTTTGCTTATTTCTCCCTTTAGTTCTGTCAGTTTTTCTTCATATATATACTTTTTGGTTTTTTTTTTTTTTTTTTTTTTGAGACAGAGTCTTGGTCTGCAGTGGCATAATCTCAGCTCACTGCAACCTCCACCTCCTGAGTTCAAGCAATTCTCCTGCCTCAGCCTCCCGAGTAGCTGGGACTACAGGCATGCATCACCAGGCCTGGCTAATTTTTGTATTTTTAGTAGAGACGAGGTTTCACCATATTAGCCGGCCTGGTCTTGAACTCCTGACCTCAAGTGGTTGGCCTGCCCCACTGTGCCTGGCCTTTTCGTATATTTTGAATCTTTGTTATAGGTGCAAACATGTTTAACATTGGTATAGCTTTCTGAAGGACTGACTGTTTTGTCGTTATGGTCATTTCCCTTTTTATTTCTGGTAATACTCCTTGCCTTTTCTTTTTTTAAATAATTGAAATCAGGTGTGGTGGCTCATGTCTGTAATCCCATCACTTTGGGACCAGCTCAGACTGGTCCAGGAGTTCAAAACCAGCCTGAGCAACATAGCAAGACCCTGTCTCGATTATTTTATTTATTTATTTATTTATTTATTTATTTATTTATTTACTTTAAAATATATATATATTGTAGAGACAGGGTCTCACTCTGCTGCCCAGGCTGTTCTTCAAATCCTGGCCTCAAGCAATCCTTCTACTTCAGGCTCCCAAAATGTTGGGATTACAGGTGCGAACCACTGTGTCTGGCCAATACTCCTTGTCTTGAAGTCTGCCTTATCTGATATTAAAATAGTTACACTAGCTTTCTTATGCTTCCAGCTAGCTGTTATATCCTTTTTCCATCCTTTTACTTTCAACTGTGTCTTTACATTTAAAGTACATCTCTTATAGATAACAAATAGTTGGGTCTTTTTCCCCCAGTCTGTAAATTTCTTGCCTTTTAATTGAATGGTTTAGTCCGTTTATACTTAATGTAACTATTGAAATGGTTGTATTTCCCTTTAACATCTTGCAATTTGTTTTTTATTTATCCCATCTATTTGTACATCAATTCTCCTTCCTTTCCTTCTTTTAGGTTAACTTATTAAATTTTTAGTACTCTATTTTATTTATTTCCTCTATTGGCTTTTTAGTTATGCCTCTTTGTTTTTATTTTTAGTGGTTGCTCTAGTTATTAAAATATGCAGCCTATGTAGAATTACAATAATATAATTCTGTTTACTTCTCTTTCTTCTGTAACACTGTTGTCATATCTTATTTATATATACATTGTAAACCCCAAAATACAATGTTATTTTTTGTTTAACATTATGCTAGGTGAATGAAGCCAGTCACAAAAGACCACGAGTTGTATGATTCCATTTTTATGAGATGTACAGAATAGGAAAATCTATAGCAACAGAAAATAGTTCAGTGGTTGCCTAGAGCTGTGGAGGAGATGTTGGGGGAAAGGGGAGTTGATTAGCAACAAGTACAGGTTTTGTTTTTGTTTATTTGTTTTGGTGGGTGTCTTAGTTAGCTCTGGCTGCCATAACAAAATACCATAGACTGGGTGGCTTAAATAACAGAAACTTATTTTCTCAGTTTTGGCGGCTGAAAGTTCAAGATCAGGGTGCCAGCATGGTCGAGTTCTGGTGAGGGCTCTCTTCCTGGCTTGAAGATGGCCATTTTCTTTCTTTCTTTCCTTTTTTTTTAATCCCCCATGACACAGCTCTAGGAGGCCCTGAGAACATGTGCCCCACAGCCACTTTCACACTGTGTCCTTGCATAGTGGAAAAAGAGCAAGAACAAGCTCTCCAGTGTCTCTTCTTATAAGGCACTAATCCTATCCTGATGCTTCTACCCTCATGAGCTCATCTAAACCTAACTACCTGTCAAAGACTCCATCTCCACATATAGTAGTCCGCCCTTATTTGCAGACCCCCAGGGCATGATTGAAACCACAGATAGTATTAAACCATATGTATACTATATTTTTCTTATACCTATGAGAACATTTAATTTATAAATTAGGCACAGTAAGATATTAACAAAAATAACTAATAATAAAATTAAACAATTATAACAATATGCCAGCATCACTACTCTTGCAGTTTGTGGAGCCATTATTTAGTAAAATAAGGGTTACTTGAACACAAGCACCATGATTTTACAGCAGCCTATCTGATAACCAAGATGGCTAAGTGACTAATGGGCAGGTAGCATACACAGCATTGATATGCTGGACAAGGGATGAGTCATGTCCCAGGTGGGATGGAGCAGGATGGCGTGAGATTTCATCGCCACCGTGTCCGGCTAGTTTAGAATGGTACTCAATTTAAAACTTATGAATTCTTCGAGACGAGCTTGGGCAACATGGCATAACACTGTGTCTACAAATAATACAAAAAATTAACTGGGTGTGGTGGCATGTGCCTGTAGTCCCAGCTACCTGGGAGGCTGAGGATCACCTGAGCCCAGGAGATTGAGGCTGTGGTGAACCATGATCATGCCACTCTACTCCAGTCTGGGCGACAGACTAAGATCCTGTTTCAAAACAAAACAAAAACCGTATGAATTGTTTATGTCTGGAATTCTCCATGTAATATTTTCAGCCATGGTTAACTATGGGTAACTAAAACTGCAGGAAGTAAAACTACTTTCTGTGCCATTATACTGTAAGAGGAAACTACTGTACCATGATACTGAGGGTTAGGGCTTCAACATACAAATTTCAGGGGAACACAATTTAGTTCATAGCAGTGGGTGATGAAAATGTTCTCAAATTGATTGTGATGATGGTTGCGCAAGTATGTGAAAATACTAAAAACCATTTAATTGTACATTTAAATAGGGAAACTATAGGGTGTGTGAGTTATAGCTCAACAAAGCTGTTATTTTTTTTTTAAATAGTTATACTTTATAAAAATTGTGAAAAGAAACCACTGCTCCAGAGGCCATCGCCATGCAGAGCCGGGCAGAAGCCGCACTTGAGAGGTGGGAGGAGGACGGGAGGGGAGATAGGAATAGATTCCCACATGGCGGTTACCCTGTGTATAAGAGTGTGAGGGCTGGGACAGATGGCTCAAGCCTGTAATTCCAGCACTTTGGGAGGCCGAGGTGGGAGGATCCCTTGAGCTCAGGAGTTTGAGGCTGTAGTGAACTGTGACTATGCCGCTGCACTCCAGCCTGGGCAACAGAAGGAGATCTTGTCCAAAAAAAAAAAAAAAAAATGATGTGTGTCTCACTGCACCTTCAATGGCATTGAGTAGATTGTCAGTATTTAAACAGACCCTATCATGCATGAGTACAAGCTAATGGTCCTTGGTTCAGGAGGTATCGGGAAGTCTACTCTGACAGTTTAGTTTATTCAGGGAATTTTTGTTGAAAAATATGACCCAATGATGGAAGATTCCTGCAGAAAGCAAACTGAAGCAGATTGCCAACAGTACCTGCTCAAAACCTTGGATATAGCAGGAACAGAACAACTTAGAGCAATGAAGGATTTGTGTATGAAGAATAGCCAACGGTTTGCATTTGTATATACTTTTTTTTTTTTTAAAGACAGGTCTCACTTTGTTGCCCAGGCTGGAGTACAGTGGTGCCATTACAGCTCACTATAGTATCCACCTCTCTAGCTCACACAATCCTCCCACCTCAGCCTCTCAAATAGCTGGGATTACAGGAGTGCACCACCATGTCCGGCTAGTTCTTAATTTTTTGTAGAGAAGGAGTCTCACTATATTGCCTAGGCTGGTCTCACACTCCTGGGCTCAAGTAATCCTCCCACCTTGGCCTCCGAAAGCATTAGGATTACAGGTGTGAGCCACCATGCCTGGCCTGCACTAGTATATTCTTTTTTTTTTTTTTTTTTTTGAGACGGAGTCTTGCTCTGTCACCCAGGCTGGAGTGCAGTGGTGCGATCTGGGCTCACTGCAAGCTCCGCCTTCCAGATTCACACTATTCTCCTGCCTCAACCTCCCAAGTAGTTGGGACTACAGGCACCTGCCACCATGCCCAGTTAATATTTTGTATTTTTAGTAGAGACGGGGTTTCACCGTGTTAGCCAGGATGGTTGCGATCTCCTGACCTCGTGATCTGCCCGCCTCAGAGTTCCAAAGTGCTGGGAATATAGGCGTGAGCCACCGTGTTTGGCCGCACTAGTATATTCTATAACAGCTCAGTCCATGTTTAATGACTTGCAGGACCTGAAGGAATAGATTTTATAGGTCAAGGACACAGAGGATGTTCAATGACTTTGGTTGGGAATAAATGTGACCTGGAGATGAGTGAGTAGTTAGCAAAGAACAGGCAGACAGTGGTATAATTGTGCCTTTTTAGAATCTTTTGCAAGGTCAAAGTTAAACTTTTTTTTTTTTTTTTTTAAATACAGAGTCTCACTCTGTCGCCCAGGCTGGAGTGCAGTGGCACCATCTCGGCTGAGTGCAATCTCCGCCTCCCAGGCTCAAGTGAGGTTCAAGCAATTCTCATGCGTCAGCCTCTCGAGTAGCTGGGATTACAGGTGCCCACCACCACACCCGGCTAATTTTTGTATTTTTAGTAAAGACAGGGTTTCACCATGTTGGCCAGGCTGGCCTGGAACTCCTGGCCTCCAGTGACCTACCTGCCTTGGCCACCTAAAGCGCTGGGATTACAGGCGTGAGCTATCATGCCTGGCTCAAAGTTAAACTTTAATGAGATATTTTGTGACCTGGTCACAGATAAATGGAAAAACACCAGTGGAAAAGAAGAAGCTTAAAAAGAAATCATGTTTGCTGCTCCAGGTCCATGGTCAGCAGCAGCTCTGAGCCAGATTACAGGAATGAACTTGTTGCCTCCTTGGAAAGTGCCAGCATTCCAGACTTCAAAACATCAATCTGAGGAAGCTTCTCCTGTTTTATATATTATGTGAAGAATTTAGGTCTTATATTGGTTTGCAGAAGTTCCATGAAGAAAAAAATGTTCTGTGTATTTCTTGGAAAATAAGACAATATTTTTCCTTTGCAATAGCAGTTATAACACATGTGAAAATAAATATACTTGACTCTAATATGAGTAAAGAGCATGGATGCACTTCAAATGGTAGATATTGCTACTATAATTAAAGTGTTTCATATTGACCTTTTTTTTTTATCATGATTCATCCCTGTCAAGCACTAAAAAGTTGTACCATTATGTTTTATATCTGTTATGATATAAATGATGAATTTTCCCCTTAAACTCATTACAGTGATAACTTTTTTGAGTCACTGACTTCACTTTATATTTTAAGTATTATGAAATATCATCTGTCATTATATTCAAATTAAAATTGTTTTCATATAAGGCTTTGGAAAAAATGGTCTTTTATAGGAAGAAAACTGGGATAATTGATTTCTATGGCTTTCAAAGCTAAAACATAATATACCAAACAAACTCTAATATTGCTTCTTGTGTTTTACTTTCAGATTAAATTACTGCTTTTATGGATAACTGAATTTTAATATATTAAAAAGAGATTAAGAAAAGAAAAAATAATTTCTGTATTTGCCTACAAATTTGCCATTTCCAATGTCTTTGATTTATTTCTGTAGATCTGAATAATGTAGTATAATTTATCTTCAGTGTGAATAACTTTACCACTTCTTGAGGTGCAGTCTCCAAGTGACAAATTATCTCAGTTTTTGTTTAACTGAAAATGTCACTATGCCACCTTCATTGTTAAAAGATAATTTTGTTGGATATATAATTTTGGGTTGACAGTTTTTTCCCCACTTTTAGCACTTTAAAAATGTAGTTCCAAGCTGGGCATGGTGGAGCATGCCTGTAGTCCCAGCTACTTAGGAGGCTGAGGCAGTAGGATCACTTGAGCCCAGGAATTCAAGGCTGTAGTATACTATGATTGTGTCTGTGAATAGCCACTGTACTCCAGCCTGGGTAACAATAAGACCCTCTCTCTTGAAAAAAAAAAAAATTAGTTCCATTGTTTGCTGGCCTTCATTATTACTTATGGGATGTCAACCATCTTTTATATCATTTTCCCCTAGTACATAAAGTGTCTCTTGGCTGGGCACGGTGGCTCATGCCTATAATTCCAGCACTTTGGGAGGCTGAGACAGGTGGATCACCTGAGGCCAGTTTAAGACCAGCCTGGCCAACATGGAGAAACTCTGTCTCTACTAAAGATACAAAAAATTAGCCAGACATGGCGGCGGGCACCTGTAATCCCATCTACAAGGGAGGCTGAGACAGGAGAATTGCTTGAACTCACGAGGCAGAGGCTGCAGTGAGCTGAGATTACACCATTGTACTCTAGCCTGGGCAGCAAGATCAAAACTCCATCTCAAATAAATAAATAAATAAATAAATAAATAAAGTGTCTCTCTTTTTTTGTTGCCTTTCCGCACTTTACTTTTCCCAACATCTTAGTGTGAAAATTTTCAAATATAAAAAGAAGTTGAAATAATGGAACAGTGAATATATGATACGTATCCATCTAGATTCTACTTTTTACTATATTTGCTTTAACACACATCTATTCATCCTTTACTCCATTTTATTCTTTGGATGCAAATCAAAGTTGTACATCCAGTGGTGTGCTGATAAACATTTAACAAGTGGATTCCTGAAAAAAAAGTCTTGTTTTGTAGTATTCGCCAATTACTATTGTGTAAATACTCCCATTGTGTCTGATTCCAAGCTATCAATGTGATACCACTGAATACAGAGCTGGGAAGAGATGCTCAATAGCACACCATTTTGAAGGCTATTCATATGCAAAAGAATGAAGTTGGACCATTTTATACCATATACAAAAATTAACTCAAAATGTGTCAAAGACCTAAGTAAGTGTAAGGTCTAAAACAATACAATTGCTAGAAGTACACATAGGGCAAAAGCTTCATGACATTAGATTTAACAATGATTTCTTGGATATGATACCAAAGAGACAGGCAGCAAAAGAAAAAATAGACAAATCAAGCTTAAATAAAATTAAAATAGGCCAGGCACAGTGGCTCACACCTGTAATCCTAGCACTTTGGGAGGCTAAGGCAGGCAGATAGTCCATCAGCTCAAGAGGTCGTGACCAGCTTGGGTAACATGGTGAAACTCTGTCTACAAAAAAATACAAAAAATTAGCTGGGTGTGGTGGCACATGCCTGTAGTCCCAGTTACTCAGGAGGCTGAGGTGGGAGGATCACCAGAGCCTGGGAAGTTGAGGCTGCAGTTAGCTGTGGTTGTGCCACCGCACTCCAGCCTGGGCAACAGAGACCCAGTCTCAAAAAAATACATCAATAAATAAAGCAAAATAAAAATAAAAAATAAAAATAAAAGCATTTTGTGCATCAAAGACACTGTCAACAGAGTAAGAGGCAACCCACGGAATGGGAGAAAGTGTTTGCAAATCAAATACCTGATAAAAAATTAATACCTAGGCCTGGCACAGTGGCTCATGCCTATAATCCCAGCACTTTGGGAGGCCGAGGGGGGTGGATCACTTGAAGTGAGGAGTTCAAGACCAGTCTGGCCAACATGGTGAAACCCCATCTCTACCAAAAATATAAAAATTAGCCGGGAATGGTGGCACATGCCAGTAATCTTAGCTACTTGGGAGGCTGAGGAAGGAGAATTGCTTGAACCTGGGAGACGGAGGTTAGAGTGAGCTGAGATTGCACCACTGCCCTCCAGCCTGGGTGACAGAGTCTTGCTCTGTTTCAAAATAATAATTATTATAATAATAATATCCAGAATATATAGAGAACTCCTGAAACACAGCAACAAAAAATCAAACAACCTGACTTAAAAATGGGCAAAGGATTTAAGTAGACATTTCTCCAAAGAAGATATACAAGCAGCCAATAAGCACACGAAAATACGCTCAACATTACTAGTTATTGGAGAAATGCAAATCAAAACTATGAGATATCACTGTCAAAGAAAAAAATCAGGCTTAAAAGTTAGTTTTATTCAGAGTCTTACTGAGGATTGCAACTGGGAGAGTCAGAGAGTTTTTGTCAGACTACTTCAAAGCGGCGTTTCAGCCCACAGCCTATATATATCAGGTGGGGAGTAGCTGGGACTACAGAAGTTACATCAAATGTGCTCAGAAGTTACGTTAGAGCAAAATCTCATCAAAGTTTGACATAATCATTAATCCTGTTTGACACTATCACATGTACAAGAAAAGGCAAGGGCTGGGATCTTTGAACTTACTTTTTCTAAAAATGCAGTGATTCAGGGAAGAGATGTGGGAGCCTGTGCTCGGTTCTGCTTGTCGTCTTCGCGGTGTTCTTCCAGAGGGCCGCGCTCGGTCGCTGGGTCAAGGGTTTCTGAAGTTGGGCTGACAAGCAGAAGGAGAAATCATGGCTTCTCAAGGCAGGGGCTGATCAGAGGCAAACATCTGCCACTTTGTCTCACACCATCTTATGCCCATTAGGATGACTGCTATTTAAAAAACAGAAAGTAAGCTGGGCATGGTGGCTCACACCTGTAATCCCAGCATTTTCGGAGGCTGAGGCTGGTGGATCACTAGGTCAGGAGTTTGAGACCAGCCTGGCCAATATGGTGAAGCTCTGTCTCTATTAAAAAGACAAAAATTAGATGGGCGTGGTGGCGTGTGCCTGTAGTCCCAGCTACTGGAGAGGCTGAGGCAGAAGAATCACTTGAACCCGAAGCAGAGGTTGCAGTGAGCCGAGATCGTACCACTGCACTCCAGCCTGGGCAAAAGAGAGAGACTCTGTCTCAAAAAAAGAAAGAAAGAAAGAAAGAAAGAAAGAAAGAAAGAGAGAGAGAGAGAGAGAGAGAGAGGGAGGGAGGGAGGGAGGGAGGGAGGGAAGAGAAAAGAAAAGAAAAGAAGAGAAAAGAAAAGAAAAAAGAAAAGGAAAGAAAAGAAAAGAAAAGAAAAGAAGAGAAGAGAACGAACAAACGAACAGAAAATAGGCTGGGCATGGTGGCTCACACCTGTAATTCCAGCACTTTGGGAGGCTGAGGCAGGCAGATCACTTGAGGCCAGGAATTCAAGACCAGTCTGGCCAAAATGGTGAAACCCCGTCTCTACTAAAAATACAAATATCAGTTGAGTGTGGTGGCAGGGGCCTATAATCCCAGCTACTTGGGAAGCTGAGGCAGGAGAATTAGAGAATCGCCTGAACCCCTGAACCCGGGAGGTGGAGGTTGCAGTGAGCCGAGATAGCGCCACTGCACTCCAGCCTGGGTTACAGAGCAAGATGCTGTCTCAAAAAAAAAAAAAAAAAAAAAAAAGACAGAGAGAGAAAGAAAGAAAGAAAAAATAACGAGTGTGTAATGAGTGCTAGCAAGGATGTGGAGAAATTAGAGCCCTTCTGTACTGCTGGTGGGAACATAAAATGGTGCAGCTGCTGTGGAAAACAGTATGGTGGTTCCTCAAAAAATTAAAAATGTACTCAGGAGGTTGAGGCAGGAGGATCACTTGAGGCCAGGAGTTGGAGGCTGCAGTGAACTATGATTGTTCCACTGAGCACCAGCCTAAACCACAGAGCAAGACTCCATCTCAAAAAAGAAAAGTTTAAAAATAGAATTACCATATTATCTAGCCATTTCACTTCTGGGTTTTCATCAGAATAACGGAAAGCAGGGTTTCAAAGAGATATTTGTATACCCGTGTTCATAGCAGCATTATTTACACTAGCTAAAACATGGAAGAAAGTCCATGGATAGATGAATGGATAAGCAAAATGTGATATATCCATACACTGCAATATTAGCCTTAAAAAGGAAGGAAATTCTGCAATATGCTACAATAGGAATGAATCTTGAAGATACTATGCAGAGTGAAATAAGCCAATCACAAAAGGACAAATACTGTATTATTCCACTTATATGAGGTACTTAGACTAGTCAAAATCACAGAGACAAAAAGTAGAATGGTGGTTGCCAGGGGCCGTGGGAGAGGGGAATGGAAAGTTACTGTTTAATGCTTATAGAATTTCAGTTTTACAAATTGAGTAGAATTATAGAGATGGATAGTGGTGATGGTTGCACAACATTATGAATGTGTATAATACCACTGAGCTGTACACTTAAACATACTTAAGATGGTAAATTTTATGTTATGCATAATTCACTGTAATAAAAATTAAAATAAAATAGTATACCCTAATAATAGTATTCTCACAGTACAGATACAATTGATAGATGTAAATAACCTCAAAATCACAGATTAGGATGGGCACGGTGGCTCACACCAATAATCCCAGCAGTACTTTGGGAGACTGAGGCAGGAGGATCACTTGAACCTAGGAGTTGGACACCAGCCTGGGCAACATAGTGAGACCCTGTCTCTTTAAAACATATTTTAAAATTAGCTGAGTGTGGTGGCATGCTTTTAGTCCCAGCTACTTGGGAGGCTGAGGTGGGAGGCTCGTTTGACCCTGGGAGACTGAGGCTGCACTTAGCCATGGTTGTGCCACTGCACTCCAGCCTGGGTGACAAAGAGAGAAATTGTCTCAAAAAAAAGCATAGATTATAGTAAAATATCATCAAATAATTAAGAAGTGGTGATTTTGAGTATTCATTACCTTTGTTTTTAATATTATTTTAAAATGTGTGTAATTTAATTTTTAATAATATCTCCAGTTAATAACTGGCCCTTTATAAAAAATGTTTGCTAACCCCTTCTATAGAGTTTCTACATTGGAAGTTTTGAAAGTTTTCTGTTTTTGACTTCTGCCCTAATTGTGCTATAGTTAGATAATACTATCCGTATACTTTTTTTGTTTTGTTTTTTGAGACGGAGTCTCGCTCTGTCGCCCAGGCTGGGGCGCAGTGGCTGGATCTCAGCTCACTGCAAGCTCCACCTCCCGGGTTTATGCCATTCTCCTGCCTCAGCCTCTGGAGTAGCTGGGACTACAGGCGCCCGCCACCTCGCCCGGCTAGTTTTTTGTAGTAGAGACAGGGTTTCACCGTGTTAGCCAGGATGGTCTCGATCTCCTGACCTCGTGATCCGCCCGTCTCGGCCTCCCAAAGTACTGGGATTACAGGCTTGAGCCACCGCTCCTGGCCTGGTGTACTACTGATTTTTTAAATTGTTGAGGTAAACTTTGTTGCCTCATACATGGCCAATTGTCATAAATTATCCGTATATACTTAAGAAAAATATGTACTCTTGAATTTTTTATAGTGTTCTAGATATAATGTATATGAAATCAAGTTTAAGTTGCTCACATTTTTCATTTTTTTGTGAATTTTATATTTGCTTGATCTATAACTTACTGAGAAATGTGTGCTAAAGTCTCCTATAAGGATGGAAATTAATCTGTGTCAAATATCCTTGTTTGTCAGTTTGTCCTTATAGTTGTATTTGCTTGTCATATATTTTTCTGTCCTTCAAGTTCAAGCTGAAGATGTGTTTACATCATAGTCATTTAAATACCCAAATATTCTGAAAAGCTTAAAAAAATGGTAGTTTCCTGTCCACCCTGTTTCACTCCTTTAGTCACCTTCCTCAACATCAGCCATTTCCAACTCTTTCCACCATTTATTTTGACATTTATATTATCTTTGTTTCTAATTGTGTGTGTGTGTGTATATATATATATATACCCTCTTCACGCTGGAGCAGTGTGACTCATGAGGCACGTGGACATAATTGAGGGTTATAATAACCATGCCCTCTGCTGGTGAGTGTGATCCACAAAAAGGAAGTAAATCGACTGGGCGCGTTGGCTCACGCCTGTAATCCCAGCACTTTGGGAGGACGAGGCAGGCGGATCATGAGGTCAAGAGATGGAGACCATCCTGGCCAACATGGTGAAACCCCGTCTCTACCAAAAATACAAAAATTAGCGGGGTGTGGTAGTGCACCTGTAATCCCAGCTACTCGGGAGGCTGAGGCAGGAGAATCACTTGAGCCTGGGAGGTGGAGGTTGCAGTGAGTTGAGATTGCACCACTGCACTCCAGCCTGGGCAACAGAGTGAGACTCTGTCTCAAAAAAAAAAAAAAAAGAAAAAGAAAAAGAAGAAGAAGGAAGTCAAGGAGGAAGGCACGAAACCCAACTCAGGAAAAAGGGAAAAAGTATTTCAAGGAGACAACTAAGGAAGACCCTAGCAGTGCAGCAGGTCCAGAGATCAACTAGCCTAGATTGAAGAAGATTCGAGGTCTCCATGACAGAGGGAAATAAAGCTCTCCAAGAAATGATATGAAAGTGATGGATCACCTGATGTGACTAAACTTTTGGAAAATTGTACCAAGGGGCTTTTTTTTTTTTTTTTTTTTTTTTGAGACGGAGTCTCGCGCTGTCACCCAGGCTGGAGTGCAGTGGCAGGATCTCAGCTCACTGCAAGCTCCGCCTCCCGGGTTCACGCCATTCTCCTGCCTCAGCCTCCCGAGTAGCTGGGACTACAGGCGCCCGCCACCTCGCCCGGCTAGTTTTTTGTATTTTTTAGTAGAGACGGGGTTTCACCGTGTTAACCAGGATGGTCTCGATCTCCCGACCTCGTGATCCGCCCGTCTCGGCCTCCCAAAGTGCTGGGATTACAGGCTTGACCCACCGCGCCCGGCCTTTTTTTTTTTTTTTTTTAAAAGGCCAGGAATTCAAGCCGGGCGCGGTGGCTCACGCCTGTAATCCCAGCACTTTGGGAGGCCGAGGCGGGCGGATCACAAGGTCAGGAGTTCGAGACCACGGTGAAACCCCGTCTCTACTAAAAATACAAAAAAATTAGCCGGACGCAGTGGCGGGCGCCTGTAGTCCCAGCTACTCGGGAGGCTGAGGCAGGAGAATGGCAGGAACCCGGGAGGCGGAGCTTGCAGTGAGCCGAGATCGCGCCACTGCACTCCAGCCAGGGGAACAGAGCGAGACTCCGTCTCTAAATAAATAAATAAATAAATAAATAAATAAATAAAAAATAAAAAAAAAAAAAGGCCAGGAATTCAAGACCAGTCTGGCCAAAATGGTGAAACTGTATTTTGGCCAAAATGGTGAAATGTTTTTTAACGTTTTATTTGTTCATTTTTATTTTAGACACAGGGTCTCACTTTGTTGCCCAGGGTAGTCTCAAACTCCTTAGCTCAAGCAATTCTCCCACCTCAGTCTCCTGAGTAGGTGGGATTACAGGTTCGAGCTGCCGGATCTGGCTCTCAAGAGGATCTTAGATGGTGTGAGAAGGGTTAATGATACGTACAAAGGAAACCAAGCTAATGAAAACACTAGGCAATTATTAACTTTAGGAAAAAGCCAAACTAAGAGAGGAATCATAATAATCATATACATTACCCAATTATGAATATTTGCATGAACATTCTAATGTAAACACTGAATCTTGATTTAATTTAAAATTATAATCTTATTTGATTTAAGAGAGCTAAATCTTTCCAGTATAGTTATATTATATTTAAATTATACTCCAACAGGAAGTTGATAGCTAAAGTCCAAAATTGATGAATAAAATATAAATGTGGCCGGGTGTGGTGGCTCACGCCCGTAATCCCAGCACTTTGGGAGGCCGAGGCAGGCAGATCACCTGAGGTCAGGAGTAGTAGACCAGCCTGGCCAACATGGTAAAACCCTCTTTCCACAGAAGTACCAAAAAAAAAAAAAAAAAAAAAAAATTACCCAGGCATGATGGCAGGTGCCTGTAATTCCAGCTACTCAGGAGGCTGAGGTAGGAGAATCCCTTGAACCCGGGAGGCATAGGTTGCGGTGAGCCGAGATCACACCATTGCACTCCAGTCTGGACAACAAGAGCAAAACTCCATCTCAAACAAACAAACAAACAAACAAACAAAACAAAAATGAATTCGAGGTTGGAAATAATTTTTCTTCAGAATTTTGAAGTTATTGCTTCATTGTCTTTCTGCTTCAAGTATCTCTTTTGGGAATTGTAAAGTCATTCTGGCTTCTGATCTTATTATGAAGGCTTTTTTGTTTTCATTTTGGAAACTTAAAGATTATCTCTTTGTCTTGAAGACCCTACAATGTGACAATAATATGCATTGGAGTGGGTCTATTTTAACAATTTTGCTGAACATTCTGTGGGTTCTGTCAATCTACAAGCTCACATCCTCCAATTCTAAGACATTTTCTTGAATAATTTCATTGATGTGTTCTTCCCTTTAATTTTTCTGTTCTCTCTTTTTGGATTATTTGGATTCTGGGCGTCCTGGACTGTCTCTCTCTTTTTCCTGTCTTTTCTTTTTGCTTTAGTATTTTAGGGATTTCTTCAACTTTCTCTTGAGTTTTTCATTTCTACTACCACTTTTTTTGTTGTTGTTATTTTAATGCTTTTTAAAAATAGCATCCTAGTCTTGTTTCATAGATGTAATATTTTCTCTTATCTCTCTAATGACATTAACAATAGGTTATTTGTTTTGTTTTGTTGAGACATGTTGCCCAGGCTGGTCTTGAACTCCTGGGCTCAAGGGATCCTCCCACTTCAGCCCTCATGAGTAGCTGGAACTACAAGTGTGCACCACTGTGCCTAATAATAGGGTTGTTTGGAAATTTGGAGTTTTTTTTTCTTGTATAGTTTCTATTTCTTCTGAGAGCTTTTCCTGTTTGCTTTAGTCCCTCCCTGCAGTGTTAGAGGCTTATCTCAGGTCCAGGTTTATCTCATAATCATAATCCATGGTCATTTTGTTATGATTAAGAGTAGGGGGTGGCCAGGCGCGGTGGCTCACACCTGTAATCCCAGCACTTTGGGAGGCCAAGGCGGGCAGATCACCTGAGGTTGGGAGTTCGAGACCAGCCTGACCAACATGGAGAAACCCTGTCTCTACTGAAAATACAAAATTAGCCGGGCATGGTGGCTCATGCCTGTAATCCCAGCTACTCAGGAGGCCGAGGCAGGAGAATTGCTTGGACCTGGGAGGTGGAGGTTGTGGTGAGCTGAGATCGCACCATTGCGCTCCAGCCTGGGCAACAAGAGCAAAACTCTGTCTCAAAAAAAAAAAAAAAAAAAAAAAAAAAAGAGAAGAGTTGGGGAAAAATTAGATACTCTGAGTCAATGAAGTCACAAAGAGTTTCACTGTGGTGACCTGGATTGGTCATCTGTTCGGACAACCAAAGTTTCTGTATCTTTGGATCTTTTCTCTGTGGCTGTTCATATTCCTCAGAAAAGACTCTTCTAATCTTCCAGTTAAAGGATATAGGTTTTCCTTCTAGCGTTCTGGGAGCCCAGTGGGAGAAAAGGGTTAGGGGAAGTCTTAGTTTTCGGTATGTCTACAGTCACATAATCCCATCTTCCAGTGTGGTCTTCAGCTGTGCTCATCAGCCTCCCTTCAGGCAAAGACCTTTCGTTATTCCTTCTTTCAAGAATAATCCCCCAGTCATCTGCTAGGGTTAGGAGAGGCAGTACTGCCATGGTGTATTGGAGGGGATTTGGCATCTAACTGCTTCTCAGCTTTTACCTAATCCTCCTTATTTTAAATTCCACTCCGATACCATCTCCAGTTTTAGAGTTGCCTGTAGTTTCCAATTACTAGGTATTTTGAGGATTCTATGGTGAGAATGTGGTTGGTGTCCTACTGCTGTCTCAGAATTCTGCTTCTGTATGTTGTTAAGTCATTTGGCCAATATGTTCATGTCTTCCAAACTGTTACTGTTGCTGTCTTCCCTTCCCCAACGCTTCTCCTGTCCATTAATTTTTTTAAAATAAATATTTAAAAATACATATTGGCCGGGCGCGGTGGCTCAAGCCTGTAATCCCAGCACTTTGGGAGGCCGAGACGGGTGGATCACGGGGTCAGGAGATTGAGACCATCCTGGCTAACACAGTGAAACCCCGTCTCTACTAAAAAAATACAAAAAGCTAGCCGGGCGAGGTGGCGGGCACCTGTAGTCCCAGCTACTCGGGAGGCTGAGGCAGGAGAATGGCGTGAACCCGGGAGGCGGAGCTTGCAGTGAGCTGAGATCCGGCCACTGCACTCCAGCCTGGGCGACAGAGCGAGACTCCGTCTCAAAACAAAACAAACAAACAAAATAAAATAAAATAAAATAAAAATACATATTGAGGCCAGGTGCGGTGGCTCATGCCTGTAATCCCAACATTTTGGGAGGCCGAGGCAGGCAAGACTTGAGGTCAGGAGTTCAAGTCCAGCCTAGCCAACATGGAGAAACCCCGTCTCTACTAAAAATACAAAATTAGCCAGGTGTGGTGGTGGGCACAGCTACTTGGGAGGCTGAGGCAGGAGAATCGCTTGAACCCAGGTGGTGGAAGTTGCAGTGAGCTGAGATTGTACCACTGCACTCCAGCCTGGGCGATAGATCGAGACTCAGTCTCAAAAAAAAAAAAAAATATATATATATATATATATATACACACAAAAAAATATATATATATATTTACATATAATATATATTTTTATATTATATATACACAACTTTAAATTGAGGCTTTTGGTTGGAAGTGAGATATATTAGCTGCAAATGCATCTTAACTTGGAAGATTAGTTGATTTTGCATCTTAATTTGGAAGTATATTACTTTTCAAATTTAATTCTTCCTCTCTCTCTTTGCTTTGGAGGTTATAAATTCTATTTCCCCTCTTTTAGAGTATTAATCATTTGACATGCATACTTTATCGAAAACCTAAAATTATTTAAGTTCTCTACCATTCTCCTCATACCAATCATCCCCTTCTGCCTTATATAGTCCATTATCTTGTTTCTATCTAGTTATTTTTTATTGCTTCCCTCAAGTTAAACAATATTATTATATTTTTTTTGTGCAGTTGATGTTTGATATACCTACTTATTTATCAGTTTATTGGCACACGACTCCTTCTTTCATCCCAAATCTTTTTTTCCAGGATCACTTATTATCCTACATGGGACGTATGAATTGAATGATTTGTGTCTCTCATGGATTCTGGAAACGCCTCAGCCAATACCTCTTCAAAGAGCTGGGCATGGGCAACATAGCAACACTCCGTCTCTAAACATTTTTTTAAAAGGTCTATTTCCATTCTCTCTAGACGCTCCTCCTAGAATTCAGAGTAGACCTATGTTAGACTTCATACTTTATTCTATCCTCTAGGTTTTATACCTTTATTTTATCTGCCTCTGTGCTGAATTCTGAGTATTTCTTCAGCTCTGTCTTCAGTTCTTCATTTCACTAATTCATTCTTCATCTGTGTCCAGTCAACACAGATGATGTTTAGCCTGTCCTCTGAATTTGGTTTACTTTTATAAAAAAGCAAAACACAACAAAGCCAAATTTATCTATCTATCTATTTGAGACAAGTAGGAGAGAATGGGATGGAGGAGAGTATATGGCTAAGGGAATTTTTTAAAAGATGAGATCGATTTAACATGCTTAAATGCTGACAAGAAGGACCTGAGAGAGAGAGAGAGAGAGAGAGAGAGAGAGAGAGAGAGAGAGAGAGTTCAGGTTTTCCCATTCTTCCATGTGGAGTAGATATGTTCCATTAGCAACTGTTGGATCTTCTATTGTTAGGCATGATTCCTAATTGTGGTCCACAGCATCTATTCTACTTGATTTAAGCAGAAAGAAGGTTATTGGTAGATATCAAGTGGCTCAAAGAGGGCTGGGCATGGTGGCTTATGCCTGTAATCTCAGCACTAATCCCAGCTCTTTGGGAAGTCAAGGTGGGAGGATCGCTTGAGCCCAGGAGTTGAAGATGTGGCAAGACATCATCTCTCCAAAAAATAAAAATGTTAGCTGGGTGTGGAGGGGTGTGCCTGTAGTCTCAACTACTTTGGAGGCTGAGGCAGGAGGATCTCTTGAGTCCAGGAGGTCAAGGTTGCAGTGAGCTGTGATCATGCCACTGCGCTCCAGCCTGGGTGACAGAGCAAGACTTTGTCTCAAAAACGTAAAAAAAAAAAAAACAAAAAAACAGTGAAATCACAGACAAAAAGCACAAAAATGTAAAAACCATGGCACTAAATAGACCTTGAAGGACATATTTACATTATGAGCTGAAACAAGATGACAAAGTGTTGCTTTGTTTGGTCTCAGCTGGGAATGTGTATTGGATAACTCAAATTTGACCCTAAATGACCCAAAAATGCTGAGAAAGTGCCAAGAGTATTAATTTTGAGTCACACATAAATTTTAGCAAGTAGGAGCATTTGCAAATACAAAATCTCCATGTGATGAGACTGTGCTAATATTGGAAACCATTTGGGAAAAAGGGCTCTATTTCTGCTGGGGGTCGGGCTGAGAGGACAGGACCTAAGCTGGGCGCTGCCTAGTTGTAGTTCCTTCGTTCCTGCTGTATGATATCCCATTGTGTGAATATCCACAATTTATTTATCTGTTCTTCCGGTGATAGACATTTGGGTTGTTTCTAGATACTTGGCTGTCTTAGCCAATACTTGATATTTTCTGTTTTTTTACAAAATTTTTTTAGCCATTCAGATGTAGTAGTATTGGACTGTGGCTTCAATTTGTACTTCTGGTGATAAATGAGATTGCACAATTATTTATGTTTTTTAGCCATTTGAATGTTTTCTTTTGTGAAGTGTCTGTTCAAGTCCTTTGCCCATTTGTAAAAATTCAGTTTTCCATCCTTTTCATACTGATTTTTAGTTCTTTATATATCCTGAATATGAGTTCTTTGTCAGTTACATGTGCTACAAAAATCTCCTATTCTATGGCTTGCATTTTCACTCTTTTAAGGATCCCTTGTGAATAATAAAAGTTCTTTTTGTGTCCTGTTGAAATCATCTTTGCTTACTCAAAGGCTATTAAGATATACTCCTGTTTTCTTCTAAAAAGCTTTATTATGCCAGGCGTGGTGGCTCACACCTGTAATCCCAGCACTTTGGGAGGCCAAGACGGGCGGATCACCTGAGGTCAGGAATTCAAGACCAGCCTGGCCAACATGGCGAAACCCCATTTCTACTAAAAATACAAAAATTAGCCAGGTGTGATGGTGTGTGCCTGTAGTCCCAGCTGCTCAGGAGGCTGAGGCAAGAGAATAGCTTGAACCCAGGAGGTGGAGGTTACAGTGAGTTGAAATCCGCCACTGCACTCTAGCCTGGGCAACAGAGTGAGACTCTGTCTCAAGAAAAAAAAAAAAAAAAAAAAAGCTTTATTATCTTACCATTTACAATTTATCTAGAATTGATTTCTCTGTAGGTGTAATGTAGAAGTCAATATTTTTTTTCTGAATGGACTATGGACTTTCAATTGACCCAGTACTACTTATTAAAAACACCTCTGTGATGGTAATTGTTTTTTGAGAAGGAGTCTCGCTCTGTTGCCAGGCTGAACTGTAGTGGCACGATCTTGGCTCACTGCAACCTCCGCTTCCCAGGTTCAAAAAATTCTCCTGCCCCAGCCTCCTGAGTAGCTGGGACTACAGGCGCACGCCACCACACCCAGCTAATTTTTGTATTTTTAGTAGAGATGGGGTTTTCACCATGTTGGCCAGGTTGGTCTTGATCTCTTGACCTCGTGATCCACCTGCCTCGGCCTCCCAAAGTGCTGGGATTATAGGTGTGAGCCACTGTGCAGAGCGAATTTTTATATCAACTTAACTGGGCTAAGGGATGCCCAGATAGCTGGGTGTGTTTATGAAGGTGTTTCCAGAATAGATTAGCATTTGAATTGTAATACTGCGTAAAGAAGATCACCCTCACCAATGTGGGCAGGCGTCATCCAAGCCATTGAGGGCCTGAAAAGAACAAAGTGCTGAGGAAGGGTAAATTCAGTTTCTCTATTTGAGCTGGGACATTCATCTTCTCCTGTTCTTGGACATCAGTGCTCCTGGTTCTCATACCTTCATACTCAACCCGAACTACACCCTCAGATTTCCTGATTCTCCAGCTTGCAGGTGGCAGATCATGGGACTTGATGGTTTCCATAATCATTTGGGCCAATTCCTATAATAAATCTCACTTTCTCTCCATACACACACACACACACACACACACATACACACACACACACAACTTATATTTATATTTATGTATCTTTTATTGGTTCGGTTTCTTTGGAAAACCCTGACTAATACAACCATCTTGAGGATGGGAATTGTACGAGATGTTACTATGACTTATGAAGGGGATCTCTGAAAAATTAGAATTACTTTTGACACTTTTGGTTTTTAGACTGTTCTTTGTCCACAACATGGTCCCAAAATGAGTTCAGGAGAAGCACCAAAGTTTATTTTGCAATATTCTTTATCTCTAGGTAGAGTACTAAATACATGGGTTTTTTTGTTTGTTTGTTTTTGAGATGGGGTCTTGCTCTGTCACCCAGGCTGGAGTGCAGTGGTGCAATCTCGGCTCACTGCAACCTCTGCCTCCCGGGTTCAAGTGATTCTCCTGCCTCAGCCTCCCGAGTAGCTGAGATTACAAGCACTTGTCACCATGCCTGGCTAATTTCGTATTTTCAGTAGAGATGGAGTTTCACCATGTTGTCCAGGCTGGTCTCGAACTCCTGACCTCAGGTGATCTGCCTGCCTTGGCCTCCCAAAGTGCTGGGATTACAGGTGTCAGCCACCATGTCCGGCCTTAAATACATGTTTTTAAGATTTGGGTCAGGTGCAGTGGCTCATATGTGTTACCCCAGTACTTTAGGAGGCTGAGGCAGGAGGATCACATTAGGCCAAGAGTTCAAGACCTGCCTGGGCAACATGGCAAGATGCTGTCTTTACAAAAAAAGAAAAAAAAATTAAAAAATTAGCTAAGCATGGTGGCACACACCTGTGGTCCCAGCTACACAGAAGCTGAGGCAGGAGGATTACTTGAGCCCAGGAGTTTGAGGTTGTACTAAACTAGCAGAGCACCACTGCACTCCAACCTGGATGGACAGATCAAGATCCCATCTCTAACAAAAACAAATGTATTTTATTTTATTTATTTATTTATTTATTTATTTATTTATTTATTTTGAGACGGAGTCTCTCTCTGTAGCCCAGGCTGGAGTGCAGTGGCCGGATCTCAGCTCACTGCAAGCTCCGCCTCCCGGGTCCACAACATTCTCCTGCCTCAGCCTCCTGAGTAGCTGGGACTACAGGCCCCCGCCACCTCGGCCGGCTAGTTTTTTTTTTTTTGTATTTTTTAGTAGAGACGGGGTTTCACCGTGTTAGCCAGGACGGTCTCGATCTCCTGACCTCATGATCCACCCATCTCAGCCTCCCAAAGTGCTGGGATTACAGGCTTGAGCCACTGCGCCTGGCCCAACAAATGTATTTAAAAAAACTTTTTTTTAAAGAGATTGGGTATTGATTGCCATGTTGCCCAGGCTGGCCTTGAACTCCTGGACTCAGGAAATCCTCCCACCTCAGCCTCCCAAAGTGCTGGGATTAGAGGCATGAGCTACCACACCCAGCCTATTTTTAAAATGTTAAGTAGCAATAGAATTCAGCAATATACAAAATAATTATACACCATGACTAAGAGAGGTTAATTCTAGGCATGCAAGATTATTTCAATATTTGAAAACCAAACAATGTAATTTCTTCGGCAACACTGAGGATATAAGATAAACATACAAAAAGCAATTGTGTGTCTATATAAATTGACCCTTGAACAGCACAAATTTTTTTTTTTTTGGAGATGAAGTTTCGCTCTTGTTGCCCAGGCTGGAGTGCAATGGCGCGATCTCGGCTCACTGTAACCTTTGCCTCCTGGGTTCAAGCAATTCTCCTGCCTCAGCCTCCCAGCTAGCTGGGATTACAGGTATGTGCCGCAACGCCCAGCTAATTTTGTAGTTTTAGTAGAGACAGGGTTTCTCTATGTTGGTCAGGCTGATCTCAAACTCCCAACCTCAGGTGATCTGCCCACCTCTGCCTCCCAAAGTGCTGGGATTACAGGCATGAGCCACTGTGCTCGGCTGTGAACAGCACAATTTTAACTGCATGGCTTCTCTTGTATGCAGATTGTTCTCTATAAATATTTTGATGAAATATACACAAATCTATTTTAAAAGTTAACATTTATCAAAGCAGGTACACACTCACAGATAATACACGGTGCCATTGCCATTTGCGGTCAAGAGAAATGTAAACAAATGTAAGGATGCAGTATTAAATCATAACTGCATAAAATTAACTGTAGTATAGACTATACTACTATAATTATTTCCACCTCCTGTTGCTATCGTGATGAGCTCAAGCGTTGTGAGTATCTGCTTACAATACCATATGGTGCTAACCGTCTCCATGTGAGCAGTTTGTGTCTTCAATAAATTGCATATTGCAGTAAAAAGTAATCTCCTGCAGTTCTCATGTATCCTTCCTTCCTTCCCTCCCTCCTTCCTTCCTTCCCTCCCTCCCTCCCTCCCTCCCACCTCCCTCCCTCCCTCCCTCCCTCCCTCCCTCCCTCCCTCCCTTCCTTCCTTCCTTCCTTCCTTCCTTCCTTCCTTCCTTCCTTCCTTCCTTCCTTCCTTCCTTCCTTCCTTCCTTCCTCCCTTTTTGACAGAGTCTCGCTCGGCTCCCCAGGATGGAGTACAGTGGTGCGATCTTGGCTCAGTGCAAACTCTGTGTCCCGGGTTCAAGTGATTCTCCTGTCTCAGCTTCCTGAGTAGCTGGAATTACAGACACGTGCCACTACACCTGGCTAATTTCTGTATTTTTAGTAGAGACGGGGTTTCACCATGTTGGCCAGGCTGGTCTCAAACTCCTGACCTCAGATAATTCACCCGCCTCGGCCTCCCAACGTGCTAGGATTACAGGCATGAGCCACCTTGCCTGACCCAGCTAATTTTTTAAAAAGTGTTGGGATGAGCCACTTCAACCAGCCTTCTTCTTCCTCTTCTTCTTCCTCCTCTTCTCCTTCTCCTTCTCCTCCTCCTCCTCTTTCTTCTTCTTCTTCTTCTTTCTTCTTCTTCTTTCCTCCTCCTCCTCCCTTATTCTTATTCTTATTCTTCTCTCCTTCTCCTTCTCCTTCTCCATCTCCTTCTCCTTCTCCTTCTCCTTCTCCTTCTCCTTCTCCTTCTCCTTCTTCTTCTTCTTCTTATTCTTATTCTTATTCTTATTCTTATTCTTATTCTTATTCTTATTCTTATTCCTCTTTTTTCCCTGGAGAATAAGGTACAGTCTGACTTCTGGGGATGCCCAATACATGGGGGTTAAGCGTGGCAGGTGGTGGCTGGCTGGCTGATGGGGGTCTAGGGAAGAAGTGCTGGCAGTCAACTCTGGAGGGAGTGAGAGGCCTTGAGTGACCAGAGAAACCCCAGCAAACGGGTGTGTGCTGGGAAGGAAGTTCCTGGTGGGAGGCATGTGAAATGTTGACAGGCTAGCACTTTAATAGCGTGTATCTTTTGTCCTAGTGTAAAGCCCCACAGGGCTGGGGGTCTGGTTCCTTGAAGGGATGCCACCAGCACAGTCTGATCCTTGCAACATCCTAGGGCAGTCCTGGTGGTGTGCTTCTACATAGGTGACTTGGAACGTGGCTTGCTAGATAGAACTGCTCATTCACAGGACTCGAGTTAACAAGACTCATCATTATATAAGTCAACCCACCAAAAATCAAATCCGTGTCATGACAAGTCTTTGGGAAATATGCCTGCTTAATACTGGCTCACTTTCCAGATATGTATAGCTGGGTCCCTATATGCAGGTTGGGGACTTTTTCCCTGTGTCGAAGAGCACTGTGGTACCAGGCGTGGCCACCAGGAGGGAAACGAGCAGCCTGGGCCAGGTCTGGAGGAAGTCCATGAGGACCCAAGAAGCGAAGGAAAAGGGAGGCAAGCTGGGGTTCCCAGTTAGCAAAAAGCACGGAAGCCTCCCGAGCTGTGGACATTGGAATTCATCTTGCTGCCGAAGCCTGGTCCCTGGCATTATCTGTGGGGTGGTGAGCACTGAACCCACGTAGACTCCGTAAGTCCCAGCCTGTCCCCAGGTGAGGTCGGCACTGAACACTATGCCCACTCCCCATGTAGCCCCAGGGCCTGCTACTGCCCCTGCCTGGAAGGCCCTATGCCTACACCACCTGCCTGTTTGCTGGAGAAACTCTTTCCTACTCAACCTTCTAGACTCACCTTGGATACTCCCTGCTCCCAGAAGCCCATTCCCTGTCCGGAGCAGGCACTGACATAGAGCCCTGTACTTCCCCCATCGGAGTACTAGACTCTTACTTCTCTGAGGAGAATATGTCTTGCCTCATCTAGCGGTGCCTGTCACACTATGAATAATAGCTGGATGACTGAGAAAGTGATATTTTAAGACAGCGACAGGCATGGTGGCTCACTCACCTGGTGGCTGTACTGAGTCACCGAGGGCGCCCCGCCCGACAGGATGTTATATACTATATAATATGTAAGACAGCCACACTCTGGCTGCACAGCTGCCTTCAGGATTACCTGCCACAGGGCCCTGCTGCTCAGAAGCAAATCATGAACAGACTCTGCCAGAGCCTGACCACAGTTACCCTGCACGGTGCACTAAATCTTCCCCATCCTGGCTTCCTTCATCTTCAGAATTTGCCTGAGGTATGACATAAAGATGTCAGCGTGGATATCAGTGTTTTCCCCTGATAACAATCAGTTCACCTTCTGATAGCAGCATTTCACTCTCCCTGCCCCACTGGCTGCAGCCTTGCAGGAACTGTTGTCAGGATGCTTCCCTCCTTGCCAAGGGGCACGCATGCAATGCAGGACAGCCGGCCAGCCTCTCTAGTTCCCAGAACTGCCGTCTGGGGTCGAGTGATGGAACAGGGTTAGAGTGCATGCCTCCTGATAGCAACATCCCATAAAATGTGTTGGGTGGTTCCTGCTACCTGGATTCCCAGAATGATCCTCTTTCCTGTCCTACTTGTGTCCTGGTTGTTCAACATTCTTCGTATTCTGAGAGCTACCATTCAAAGAAATTCCTCCAAAAAACAAAACAAACAAAAAAAACCAGCCATAATTTGTTGCTATTCTCCTTGCAAGTAGAGAACATTAAGTTCGGGCTAAATCAGACGGGCTAAATCTAAGATGGTGACATGACATCTAAGGAATAAATGCATAGGCTGGAAAATGGGTCCAAAACCACCTGCACGTGGGCCACATGGTGAAGTGAATGCAGGAGCAGAGCGGGGAGAGAGCTGGAGGGTCCCGGGAATGATACTACATGCAGGAGCCACCAAGGCAGTGAGACTGCCCTCTTCTCCCCAGTTATGGCTTCATTAATTGGGGCACAGAACCTGAACGAGTCAGGTGAAGCTCACGCTATGTCTGCAAGAAAGGCCATGATGGAGAGAAATCTGGGAATTCCATCAAAGGAAGGGTGGTTGAGGGAGCAGAGTTGGTCAGCCTGGAGCAGAGAAGCCATGCCGTCTCTTTTCCTTCTCCTTTTTGTTTTTCTTAAGACAGTGTTTCGCTTTATCACCCAGGCTCAAGTGCAGTGGCGAGATCTCGGCTCACTACGGCCTCGACTTTCTGGGCTCAAGCCATCCACCTGCCTCAGCATCCTGAGTAGCTGGGATTACAGGTGTGCACTACCACGCCTGAATAACGTTTGTATTTTTAATAGAGATGGGGTTTCACCATGTTGGCCAGGCTGGTCTTGAACTCCTGACCTCAAGTGGTCCTCCTGCCTCAGCCTCCCAAAGTGCTGGGACTGCAGGCATGAGCCACTGTGCCCAGCCTGATGCTGTCTTAAAATATCACTTTTTCAGTCATCCAGGTATTATTCATAGCATGACAGGCACTGCTAGATGAGGCAAGACATATTCTCCTCAGAGAAGTAAGAGTCTGGTACTCCAATGGGGGAAGTACAGGACTCTGTGTCAGTGCCTGCTCCAGATGGGGAACAGGCTTCTGGGAGCAGGGAGTATCCAAGGTGAGTCTAGAAGGTTGAGTAAGAAAGAGTTTCTCCAGCAAACAGGCAGGTGGCGTGGGCATGGGGCCTTCTAGGCGGGGGCAGTAGCAGGCCCTGGCACTAATTGGGCAGTGGGCATAGTGTCTGGCATGGAGTGGGGACAAAGTGTGAGGGAGCTGGCACCAGACTGGAAAGAGCCTCAGATATCATGCCAAGGGAATGATTGAAGGTTTTTAAGTAGTGGGCTAAGAAAATGAGATGCATTTTAATAGATTACCATGGAGAAATATTTGGAAGCAGAGCAAGTCTAGAATATATGAGACAAGACCAGGTGCGGTGGCTGACATCTGTAATCTCAGCATTTTGGGAGGCCGAAGTGGGTGGATCACTTGAGGTCAGGAGTTTGGGACCAGCCTGGCTAACACAGTGAAATCCCGTCTCTACCAAAAATACAAAAAAATTAGCTGGGTGTGGTGGCACATGCCTGTAATCCCAGCTACTCGGGAAGCTGAGGCATGAGAATCACTTAAACCTGGGAGGTGTAGGTTGCAGAGAGCCAAGATCATGCCATTGCATATCGCATCAGTGCATGCCAGTGCACGCCTGGGCATGCCAATATCATGCCAGTGCATGCCTGGGCAACAGAGCAAGACTCTGTTAAAAAAAACAAATAAAATAGAATATATGAGGCAAGTTAGGGGTTAGTTGGAATAGTCCAAGGGGGGTCTGGGATGGTGAAGTGACAGTGGGGACAGGGATGAGGATAATGAAAAAGTGATTGAGGTAGTAGAATAAGGGTGAGGGGAGGCAGAGAAGAGGACACAGAAGGCCTCATTCACAAGGTTAAGATGTTTTGGTGGAGTTTGTGGGGTGGAGGGAGTGACTAGTCTTATAAAAAAGCCATTCTGTCTATGGCAGCAGAACCTTGGACACCCAGGTCTAGGCCCCCAAATGCTACTTTGTCAGGACAGCTAGACTGTGTTTGGGTTTCAGAGGCTGAGACACAGTAATCAAACTCATAAGGGACTGCCCGACAGGTCCGAACACCAATGTGTCGGTGGGAATCAAACTTTAAAAAGTTGAATAGATCTTCCCAGGGACCTGCATACACCTGCCAGTCCATCAAGTGCCCTGGAGGCCAGAAGGTCATCAGAGGTCACCAAAGGAGAAGAAAAATGAAGATGTGCGGGTGGGTGGCCGGGGAGTCTGTAAGGATATTTATGAAAACTTTGAGCAACTTGCTCACAAGGACTGTCTTGCCTGCTATTGTATGCGAGGTGCCTGAAGAAGTGAAAGCTCGTGTCTGCCTGACTGCATGCAAATCACCCAGAATAGTAAATTCCATTCCAGGTAATTTACCCTAGAATGAACTATCAAGTTCTTTCTTTCCCTTTGATCTCCATTTCCCAGATGCCTCCTATTTCGGACCACTCTGGTCGATACATTTTTCTACTACGAGCAGTGCTTTAATTTTTATATACTGTGGAAGTCAAGGGTACAAAAGTTGAGCAATAGATTTACATATCATATGATGGAATCCACTCTTAGAGCTCAAAAATGCTATAAAATCCCTATTTATAATATAAATTTCATGAGTAGTTTTTACACTAAGTATTATTCAACGTGCACATGATTTTTTAGTAAATCTTCAGATTATTTCTATAACAAGCCAATGTTGTTTTAAAAAGCAAACAGGGGCCAGGTGCGGTAGCTCATGCCTGTAATCCCAGCACTTTCGGAGGCTGAGACAGGTGGGTCACTTGAGGCCAGGAGTTCGAGACCAGCCAGGCCAACATAGCAAAACCCTGTCTCTACTGAAAATACAAAAAAATCAGCTGGGCATCGTGGCACTCACCTATAATCCCACCTACTCAGGAGATTGAGGCAGGAGAATTGCTTGAATCCAGGAGGCAGAAGTTGTAGGAACCGAGATCTGCCACTGCACTCCAGCCTGGGCAACAGAGTGAGATTCCGTCTCAGAAAAAAAAATTTAATTTAATTAAAAATACAAAAATTAGCTGGGCATGGTGGCGCACACCTATAATCCCAGCTACTCAGGAGGCTGCGGCAAGAGAATCACTTGAACTCGGGAGGTGGAGGTTGCAGTGAGCTGAGATCACGCCACTTCACTCTAGCCTGGGTGACAGAGCAAAACTCCATCTCAAAAAGAAAAAAAAGAGAGAGACAGCACGAGATTGAAGAGCCTTAAAGTGCTCTTAGAATGCAATGCATGGACTTGTTTGAAGTCTAATTCAAATACACCAGTCATAAAAAGATGTTCTGTTGAAACAGTTACTGAGTACCCAGTATCAGATAGTGTCAAAGAATTGTTAACTTTTAAGGTGTGGTAACAGCACTGCGTTTATGTAAGAAAATGTCTATACATTAATATTTTAGAGATGCATGCTAAAGTATGTAGCAGTGAAATGACACTGTACCATGACATTTGGAATGCCTTAAAATACTTGAGCAAAGGGAAAAATAGATGAATCTGTAGCAATATTTTGATAACTGTTGAACATAAGTGATGAGTATATGACGGCTCATTGTATGACTCTATTTTGCATATGTTTGATTTTTTTTTTTTTTTTTTTTTGAGGCAGAGTCTAGATCTGTTGCTCAGGCTGGAGTGCAGTGGCACAATCACGGCTCACTGCAACCTAGAACTCTTGGGCTCAAACGATGCTCCCACATCAGCCTCCCAAATTGCTGGGATTACAGGGGCGAGCCACCACACCCAGCTAATTGTTTTGTATTTTTTTGTAGAGACAAGGTTTCGCCATGTTGCTCAGACTGGTCTCGAACTTCTTGGCTCAAGTGATCTGCCCACCTCAGCTTCCCAAAGTCCTGGGATTACAGATATGAGCCAATGAGCCTGGCCTAAAATTTTTAATAACCATAAAAGGTAGGCCGGGCGCAGTGGTTCACATCTGTAATCCCAGCACTTTGGGAGGCTGAGGTGGGTGGATCATTTGAGGTCAGGAGTTTGAGACCAGCCTGGCCAACGTGGTAAAACCCCACCTCTACTAAAAATACTTTAAAAATTAGCCAGGCGTGGTGGCACGCACCTGTAGTCCCAGTTACTGGGGAGGCTGAGGCAGGAGAATTGCTTAAATCCAAGAGGTGGAGGTTGCAGTGAGCTGAGATCGTGCCACTGCACTTCAGCCTAGGCAACAGAGTGAGACTCTCTCTCAAAACAAAACGAAACAAATAAATAAAAGTTAAAGATGGAGTAAACAGTAGCAACAATAAAAGTTTAAGTTTCTAGGGTAGTTTCTTATCACTCAATTCTCATTTTGTCATCTTGGGACACAGAAGAAATTTATTTTCAGGTTGAGAACAAGGACTTGCTGATGTTGATTTAAAAACTTTTTTTTTAGAGACGGTCTCACTCTGTCACCTGGGCTACAATGCAGTGGCATGATCATAGCTCACTGCAGCCTTGGACTCTTGGGCTCAAGGGATCCTCCCACCTTGGCCTCCCAAAACCCTGGGATTACAGGTATGAGCCACTGCGCTCAGACCCTGATGCTGATTTTTCAGCAGGAATTTTGTAGACGATTGATGAGTAGGAGACTGTGATGTGGGTGTTGATGAGTTTTAGTGACTTGAAAATTTTCAAGAGGAAAGTGAACGCAGCTTTCTTTGCTTGAGAAGGGATTCAGTAATGGGCTGGCTGTCCATCAGCTCTCCGTGCCTGGGAGGCAGCAAAGGGCAGGAGCAAGAAGTCTAGCTTTCCATGCAGACTGACTGGGGTTCCAGTTCTGTCTTTGACTCTTAATTAGCCACAGGACCCTTGATAAGTCCCTCAATCTCTGTAAGCCTCCGTATCCCCTCTATAAATAGGGAATGTAAGGTTTTATAAGGATAAGTCGAGATATTTCAATGCTTAGTCCATACATGCTCATTAACCATTAGCTACTGTTATTATTCTTGTTGCACTTGGGTCACTTATATTTCTTAGCTGTTAATTTTTTTTTTTTTTTGTAATATGACTTGCAGTTTCCTAAAAATATGTATACAGGGAAAAGTGAGAGGATATACCACTATCCAGAAGCTGGATAACTGCTGACATCCATTTTTATGGTTCTCTTTAATTCATAGGGATCAGCCCGCTCTCACCACACAACCTCTAGGATCCCCAGGGGAGATCGTGAGTGATCCTTGCACTCATAATTAACATTCTTATACAACTGGAGAGTGATTCAAGTCTATGTTTTGAAAACAGAGGAAGTAAAGTAAAGAAAATAAACATTTAAAAAGAGATTCAAATATACATTTTGAAAACAAAGAAAATTATAGCAAACAGGTAAAGTAGATATTGGAAAGGAGATTCAGATACACACATTCAAAAAGAAAAAGGAGGACAGAGTATTTGTTCACTGTTGTTCATTTTTAGAGCGTCTGACATAGTGAACTTTTTCTTTTCTAATTTAAAAGTAAACTTTAATGTCGAAAATACAAACTTGGGGAGGGCAGAAAGACCACACACAAGGCTGCCACTTCACACTTGGAGGGTTGTACAGCAGAAGCAGAGGCGCTCCTCACTTCCCAGATGGTGGGGTGGCCAGGCAGAGGCGCTCCTCCCTTCCCAGACTGTTGGGTGGCCAGGCCAGGGAGGGGCGCTCCTCATTTCCCAGAGGGTAGGGCAGCCAAGCGAGGCGCTAGATAGCGGGACGGCCAGGCAGAGGCGCGCCCCACTTCCCAGACTACAGGGCGGCAGGGCAGAGATGCTCCTCGCTTTTTTTTTTTTTTTTTGGAAACAGGGTCTCTCTGTCACTCAGGCTGGAGTGTAGTGGCGTGATCATGGCTCACTGCAGCCTCAACTTCACTTCCCCGGGCTCAAGTGATCCTCCCATCTCAACCTCCTGAGTAGCTGGAACTACAGGCACATACCACTATGCTTGGCTAACTTTTTCTTTTTTAAATTAGAGATGAGGTCTTGCTTTGTTGCCCAGGCTGGTCTTGAACTCCTGGCCTCAAGTGATCCTTCCACCTCTGCCTCCCAATTAGCTGGGACTACAGGTGTGAGCCACTGCACCTGGCCATAATGTGCTTTTATGAGAGGTCCATCTTCCTCTCTCTGAGGATGCGCAATCCACATGTTTATACTTCATTAGGCCATGAAGACACTGTAAGAGGCCGGGCACAGTGACTCACACCTGTAATTCCAGCACTTTGGGAGGCCGAGGCAGGCGGATCACTAGCCTGGCCAATATGGTGAAGCCCTGTCTCTACTAAAAATACAAAAATTCGCCGTGTGTGGTGGCAGGCGCTTGTAATTCCAGCTACTTGAGAGGCTGAGGCAGGAGAATTGTTCGAACCTGGAAGGCGGAGGTTGCAGTGAGCCAAGATGGCTCAAGCCTGGTTGACAGAGTGAGGCCCTGTCTCAAAAAAAGAAAGAAAAAAAAGAAAAAGAAAAAGAAAAAGAAAAGAAACAATAAAAGAGTGAGGAAAAAAAAAGCACTGTAAGAGACTCTGGGACCGGGAGCAGTGGCTCATGCCCATAATCCCAGCACTTTGGGAGGCCAAGGTGGGCAGATCACAATGTCAGGAGTTTGAGTGCAGCTTAACCAATATGGTGAAACCTAGTCTCTACTAAAAATATAAAAATTAGCCAGGTGTGGTGGCAAGCATCTGTAATCCCAGCTACTTGGGAGGCTGAGGCAGGAGAATTGCTTGAATCTGGGAGGTAGAGGTTGCAGTGAGCAGGGATCGAGCCACTGCACTCCAGCCTGGGCGACAGAGTGAGACTCCATCTCAAAAAAAAAAAAAAAAAGAGACTCTGGGCCAGGCGCTGTGGCTCACGCCTGTAATCCCAGCACTTTGGGAGGTCAAGGTGGGTGGATCACGAGGTCAGGAGATCGACACCATCCTGGCTAACACGGTGAAACCCTATCTCTACTAAAAATACAAAAAAACTAGCTGGGCGTGATGGTGGGTGCCTGTAGTCCCAGCTACTCGGGAGGCTGAGGCAGGAGAAAGGCGTGAACCCGGGAGGCGGAGCTTGCAGTGAGCCGAGATCGTACCACTGCACTACAACCTGGGAAAAAAAAAGACTCTGGAGGGAGAGGGACAAGGTACAAGGCTGGGAAAGGAAGACCAGACACTGGCAGCAGCAAACTACCACTGCAAACAAGGTAGAGAATTAGGGCTTCTAGAAGAATCCTATGTTGGTGTTCATCTGTGTTCTAGTTTACACCAATAGTCCTAAGGTGACTTGTGTGTTGTGTGTGTTCAGGTGGACTTTTAAAAAATCCTTAATTCACCGTGTTAGAGATTTCACATTCCCATTTCTTCGTATTTAATTAATTAGTTTTTATTTATTATTTATTATTTATTTTTATTTTTATTTTTGAGGTGGAATCTCACTCTGTTGCCCAGGCTGGAGTGCAGTGGTGTGACCTTGGCTCACTGCAACCTCCACCTCACGGGCTCAAGTGATACTCTTGCCTCAGCCTCCCGAGTAGCTGGGACTACAGGCATAAACCACCATGCCCAGTTAATTTTATATTTTTTTGTAAAGACAGAGTTTCACCATGTTGCCCAGACTGCTCTCGAACTCCTGGGCTCAAGCTATCCTCCCACGCCAGCCTCCCAAAGCGTTAAGATTATAGGCATGAGCCACTGTGCCTGGCCAACAGGTTTATTTATAATTATGATAAAGTTGTACTGCTGAAGCTTGTTTGCTGGAACATTTTGACTTGCACTGATGCTTTACCTCCCCACATTTATACTAAAAATTCATCCACAGATGAAAATGAGAAAACAGCCAATACTTGATTTATCTCCCTTATTTTTCCACTCTCAATCATATACTTAAGACCCTGTGGGGGGAAAAAGTCTAATATTCAGAATTACCAATAATAGCAAGAAGAGAAAAATATTTTGAGAATGAAGTCTTTCCCATCATAGTGAATTCTTAAGCACATTCTCCATGTAGGTGTGTGTTAGCTGGATGTCTTTTGGCATAGTTGTTACACATTTTTCATGGGTTGCACACAACTTGGTGTCTTCAAAAGGCCAACCAGACAGGCCTCACTTCCCTCCTGCGAAACACCAATAGCTGCACTCTGGAAGCACAGATCTGTTTTTTGTTTGTTTGTTTGTTTGTTGTGATGTGGTTTCACCATGTTGGCCAGGCTGGTCTTGAACTCCTGGCCTCAAGTGATCCACCCAAAGTGCTGGGATTACAGGCACCAGCTACCTGTAATGGTGCACGTGCCTGTGGGCACGTGAGCCCACCGTGCCCGGCCAGCACAGATCTGTTTTAAAGTCCTGAGCAACTTTTCGCACCAGACATTGGAAGGGAAGTTTGCAATCAGAGTTGGGTGGACTTCTGAGCATGTCTACGTTCAGGGAGTGCCACAGTGGCAAGCCTGTAAGGATAGGGTTTCTTCATCTCTGCAGTACAGGGCGCACTCTTGCAAGCGGCTTTTGTAGTCAGTAACTCCCTGGGTACTTTACCACAGGTTAATTTCAGGCAATTGGCTGTGTATCAGCCATGGTATAGAGACCTCCTTATTCACTCTCTTATCCTTCTATGGAGTCCTCCTTACTTATCTCCTTCTCCTTGGGCTGGAGCTCGGCGAGCTAGAGGAAGCACAGGGTTAGAGAGTAACAGTGGCATGGCCGCAAACACAATTGACTTCCCATCTTTACCTGAAAGATATCAGCACTAGATTCAGCCCCAGCATTCTTCCTTTTTCCACTCAGTCTCATGAAATAAGGGCAAATGTCAGCCAAATGTCAAAATAACTACATAGAAAAGCTAAAGTGAGCTGGGTGTGGTGGCTCATGCCTGTAATCCCGGAACTTTGGGAGGCCGAGGTGGGCAGATTACAAGGTCAGGAGTTTGAGACCAGCCTGGCCAACATGATGAAACCCTATCTCTACTAAAAATACAAAAAGTTAGCCAGGTGTGGTGGCGTGCACCTGTAATCCCAGCTACTTGGGAGGCTGAGGCAGAAGAATGGCTTGAACCCAGGAGGTGGAGGTTGCAGTGAGCCGAGATCATGCCATTGCACTCCAGCCTGGGCGACAGAGCAAAACTCTGTCTTGGGGAAAACAAACAAACAAACAAACAAACAAGCAAACAAATGGCAACAAAAAAGAAAAGCTAAAATGGAGAAGGCACCACAGGGCAGCCTCAAGTGAGGCAGGGGGCTGTGAGGCTGTTCCAGTTTAGCCTCCCACAGGGGACTTAGGAGCATTGGAGTTAAGCATAAAAAAGTCAATTCTGGGCCCATGGAGGGTAGCTGGCTACCTGGACAGGTTAACACCTGGGGAGTGCGTCTGCTGGTGTCATCCACCTAACCAGATAGGGCTGGGCAGGGTTGCACCTTTTCCCTTCTCACTACCCCTGACTGGGTTTCAGCCTCAGATATGGTTCCCTGAGATTGCATTGGCCATAGAGATTAGGCCTGCCTGTCCCTAATGCACCCCAGTTCCACCTTTGAGAGAAGAGCTACTGTCACCCCGGAATGTGTTGCATCTTGCTTGTTGGAGTCTCTAAGGATGACCTTATCAAGAGGCACCTTTGCTTCATTCTCAGTATTAAATGTACAATTGATCCTGACTTAACCCATTGTGATCTGACTTCTATTTTTTTCCTTTTTTTTTTTTTTTAAATCTCACCTGCTGAAGCTTCTGGAGTGAGTACTGTTGAGTTTCAATTGTCAACGTTTCCCTAGACCTCTCTTTCTATAGTACCTGGCATGCCACCACTCTCATCTGCAATTCTCTCCTTTTGGCTTAATGCTCCTTTCTGCTTCTTCTCTTCTTCCTCTCTGTCTGCTCCAACTTCCTCCCTTCATCCTGAAATGGTTGTGCTCTTTACTGACTCCTGCCTAGGCTCTCTGTCTCTTGTCACATCCTCTCAGGATGGTCTGCTACTCCCAGGCTCTATCACACATATGCCAATGACTCCCAGCACTGCCTATCCTTGTTAGCGCTGGGTACAGCTGCCCTTTGGAGACCCTTCCACCAGGACATCACACAGGCACCTCAATCTCAGTAAGATCCAAATTGAACTCCTGAAGGTGAGGCACGGTGGCTCACGCCTGTAATCCCAGCACTTTGAGAGGCCAAGGCGGGTGGATCACTTGAGGTCCGGAGTTCGAGACCAGCCTGGTCAACATGAAACCTTGTCTTTACTAAAAATACAAAAATTAGCTGGGTGTGGTGGTGTGCGCCCGTAGTTCCAGCTACTTGGGAGACTGAGGCAGGAAAATCGCTTGAACCTGGGAAGCAGAAGTTGCAGTGAGCTGAGATCACACCACTGCACTCCAGCCTGGGCGACATAGAGAGACTCCATCTCAAAACAAAACAAAACAAAAACAAAAAAAACCCAACCAACTGAACTCCTTAGAGGCATCACCTGGCCCCTGCCGACTTCTTGACTTCTTCAGCCTCACACTGTCTCCTCATGGCTATAAAATATAGCAGTACCAGACTGTGGTGGACTGGCCACTAAGGTGTTTCTTATCACTAATTAAATAAGCCTAAAATGGGAGAAAACAGAATGCTTTTCAGATGCTTTGAATAGTAGCTTGGTGTCATGTCACAGTGATTCCATTGCTTTATGTTCAGAAAGCGCTGGTCCACGCCCTATGAGAAACCTGGGATCCTCTTCCCAGGCAGCAGCACAGCACAGGAAAGGGGCTGCAAGCTCAACAGCCTATAGGACCAGGCATCCTCTATGAGTGGAGGTGGGTAGTGGGCGAGTGGTGAAGTGGAGAACATATCCCCCAGCTAAAGGGAGGGGACAGTCCCTTCCCAACTTCAGCAAGGTATTGCCTGATGTGAATGTTTCCATCATTTCTGAATTTTCAAAGGAATGCGAAAACCTGGATTTTTCACATGAATCTCTCAATTGTTAGATGTTGGCAACTAATTCAAAATTTAAAATACATGATGTGAGCTGATTATTTTTTTGAAAACAAGTGTGAATCAAACAAAACACATCTGTGGGCCATATCCAACCCCCGGGTCACATGTCTGTGAACTATTGAGAGTACAAAGTGTGGAGGCTTTGGAGTCAGACAGACATGGGCTGAATATCAGCTCTGCTACCCTTTAGCTGTGTGTCTCTGGGCGAGCCACATAACCTAATTCCTCATCTATAAAGCAGGAATTACAATACTTACCTCACTGAATTATAATGAGGATAAGAGATCATGTATGTAAAGTGGCTGGCACACAGCAGTTCCCTAACTAAAAACCAACTATTACTGATCAGTACTATTGACAGACTTACAAAAAGAATGCCCGTGTACATGGTCAGCATAGGAAAGTAAGGTACAGGAACACCACCAAGGAAGTGCCACAACACTTCAGTCCCTAGAGGGCAGTTCTCAGCGGTGGCTTCCCTTGTGCCTGCTCTCCCTACCCCAAACTGTCCTCTGTCCCTCGGCTCTGATTTGTGCCTCACCTAGCACCTTCCTAATCCCTGCTTCCAATTTCTATTTCCCTGGCACTGGGAATAGGCAGCCCTAGATAAACGATGTGGCCATTACAGCCTATGAGTAGATACCCCGTGTTAGAAAACAGCCTTCTGATTTGCACCCCTGTCTTGCTTGAGTTTAATTCTCTGGTGCACTAAAAAATACCAGGTGCTCCAGGGCTTCACAGCTGGGCTTCTGAGCCTGGGACTGGAGGGAAGGCCTGACCAGAAGATATCCTTCCTGAGACCAAATGGAATCCCTAGACATCACCCTCTATGTGACCCCCAAACTGTATCAGCCAGGAGGCGCTCCTGCAGAATCTCCCAGAGATCAAGAGACCCGGGCCAATTTTCTTATTTGAGAATCCAGAGAAACTAAAAATAAAGACTTGCCAAGATGGGTTTTCATAGTGCATTTTATTAAATATTTATGTTTAATAAATTAACACATTGTAACACAATATAATGCTACTTAACTGTATTAGTCACAGCATAATTACAGAATTAATATATAAATATATATTTATACATACACATATATATTTTCTTGCCCCATGGGTCTCCATGAGTAAATATATTCATGGAGAAATATAGAAATTGGGACACCTGCTAAAACCGTGTGACTTTTTTTTTTTTTTTTTTTTTGAGACAGAGTCTTACTCTGTTGCCCAGACTGGAGTGCAGTGGCATGATCTCGGCTCACTGCAGTGTCTGCCTCCTGGATTCAAGCAATTCTCCGGCCTCAGCCTCCAAAATAGCTGGGACTACAGGCACGGGCCACCAAGCCTGGTTAATTTTTGTATTTTTAGTAGAGACAATGTTTCACCATATTGGCCAGGCTGGTCTCAAACTCCTGGCCTCAAGTGATCTGCCTGCCTTGGCCTCCCAAAGTGCTGGAATTACAGGTGTGAGCCACCACACCCAGCCAAAACTGTGTGAAGTATGCTCTTCTTTCTTTGAAAGCATTGGTGGGGAGTTAATACAGGCAAGACTTAAGGGGTTATAATCCTTGACAGTAGGGAAGAAGGCAGAAATGAAATAATATAATTCACCCAAAAGATAAGAGAGGAGAAGTAAAGAAACAAAACAGGTAGGAAAAGTAAAAAGGATTTGGCAAGGTTGGGTGTGGTGGTTCATGCCTATAATCCTAGCACTTTGAGAGGCTGAGGTGGGATGATTCCATGAGGCCAGGAGGTCAAGACCACCCTGGGAAACATAGTAAGACACCATCTCAAAAAAAAAAAAAAATTAAATAAAAAGAAAAGATTTAGCAAGATGGTAGACTTAACCACAACTATATCAATAATTACATTAAATGTAACTGGACTAAACACTCCAACTAAAAGACAAAGATCAATCTAAGGAGTGAGTCTGTAGGACTGAACGTCTAAAATTGAAATCCTTTGTGAACATGAGGCCTTGGCTCAATTGCCTTCAGGGTGTCCTATGATGACTTCAGTACCCCCAACACAATAGGTGTCCTTACTGTCTCTCAGAACTTGCCTTTCCCACTGTACAGAAAATGCTTTATCATGTCTTCTCTCTGCTGTCCTGGAGACTCCTTTTTACCATCTCATGCTTCAAAATTCAGCTCCTCTGTTAATCCTTTGACTTTCTCTTGATGACACACACACACACACACACACACCTTCTTTCTGAAATTATTCATCCTACTGCATGCTTTTATTATTGTTATTTGAGATTTGTTGTGCTGCTTCCCACTAACCTGAGGACTCATAGAAGGAAGGAATTATGTAAATTCTTGTCTGTAATCTCAGCACCTAGCAGTGGGCCTGGCAGGCAATAGATGCTAAATGAATAGATGGATAGATGTGAAGGCTGTATCAAAAGGGAAGTGTTTAAAATGAAACCAAGGGCAGGAGGCCAAAGACAGAAGGTGTTTTGGGAAATCTCCCCCATGCGGTAATGACATCTTTACGCACTTAATGCACCTTCAGCCCTGCATTTCTCTGAATTCTGGGTAGCATTCCTCTGTACAGCCCAACTCTTCTCACCTAGGACAGCCTCACTTCTGTCTGGTGAAATCCCTCCTACCTTCAAGCTCAGTTCAACAGCAATCATCATCTCTGGCACCTGGACACAGCCACATAAAGCTCATGGCCATACGTATTTTCTCATTTGACCCAAACATCTATCCCGTAGGTAGCTATTATTACTTCATTTTTCACAGACAAGGAAACAGAGGCCCAGAAATTATTTCATTGACGAGAAAATTGAGGCCAGAAAGGGACTTGGTCAAAGTCTCACAGTGACGGGGACATAGCTGCAGCTTCTACTCGATGCTGTGAACACCCTTAGTTGTGACAAGGATGCTGCTTAGACTTTTAGGGTTGCTATGTGAGAAGCAACATTTCAAAAAGGAAAATAGCTTTTCTCTCATGCTGTCTCCTTCCTTCCTCTCAGTATCTAAAATCATAAAGAGCTCTTTGGAAGCTGTAAGTGGCTTCTTGCAAAAATGAGGCATAGATTTTGGGTGGAGGCTGTGATAAGGCTGCCGTTTGGATGAAGAATCCATGTTGCAATCTTCTCTCTCACAGTGGTTATATAGACAGCCTCTCATAGGCATTATCCAACTGGGAGCAAAGAAACCCTTATGACTTCCAGGCACTTCCCCAAAGCCTCTCAAAACTTACAGAGCACATATCCTGGGGTTGGACAACACAGTTTTCAGTGCCGTTACTTACCACTCCCAAGCCCATTGCAGACGTCAAGAATGGATCACAGGACTCCTTCCCACCAAGCTGGAAAAACAGCCCATCTCAATGCAGCAATCCAGATGGATGCACTCAATTGACTGGAGTTGATGTACGTCATCAAAGTTATTTAACATTTTATCTTATTGCATGTCAAGCCCAGGGATAGGGAATACAGAGGTGAAAAAAATTTTCTCTGCCCTCAAGTCTGGAGGCAGGACATGGGTAGGGGTTAAAAGGAGACAAACCTGGGAACACATGTTTGTAACCAGGTGAAGTTTAAAACCAGGGTTAAATGTATGAACCCAGTATTGTGGAAGTACATATTAGCCAATGACTAATTCTGTCTAGAAGTGAGACACGGAGGTGGGTTTTGAAGGATGAAAAATAGCTGAATAGACCACCAAAGTAGGGAGGGTATTACTGGCAAAGAGACTAACATATACTAAGGCTTAGGATAACAGAAAGCACTAGAACAGGTAGGTGTAAGGAAAAGAAAACCTGTACCCAGAGTGAGAAAAACCATTTCCCTTCATCTCTCTAAGCTGTAGTTACATCATCTGTACAATAGTAATACCTGGCCGGGCTTGGTAGCTCACACCTGTAATCCCAGCACTTTGGGAGGCCGAGGTGGGCGGATCACTTGAGGTCAGGAGTTCAACACCATCCTGACCAACATGGTGAAACTCTGTCTCTACTAAAAATACAAAATTAGCCAGGTGTCCCAGCACATGCCTGTAATCCCAGCTACTCGGGAGGCTGAGGCAGGATAATCGCTTGAACTCGGGAGGCAGAAATTGCAGTGAGCTAAGATCATGCCATTGCACTCCAGACTGGGCAACAAGAGGGAAACTCCATCTCAAAAAAAAAAAAAAAAAAAAAAAAAAATTGGAATACCTAGCTCAAAAGGTTGTAGTCAGGATTCAGTAAGATAATGTATATAATGCCCTCAGTACGGTGCTGCCTGGTTCAATAAAAGTCAGCTCCTAGTGATGTCTCCAGAACACCAAGGAGCATGAAGCTGATGTTTGGCAATCAAGCCAGAATACATTTCAAGGAGAGGAGTATCATCAGATTTTTAAAATTTTTACATTTTCCATGATTAAAACATATGTTTATATTTGTTTATATCAGAAGGGTTGAAAACATTTTAAACAGAAGAAAAGAAAATCTTCCCTAACCCTACCACGCAGAGAGGACTTCTGTTAATACATTGGTGCCATGGTTTCCAGTCTTTACTCAGTGCAATTCTTTCCTATGCCTATGACCAACCACATAAACAAGCTCTCTGTTTTTTCTACATACAAATTATTATGTAAGCAGTTTTCTGTATTATTATAATCTCTTTGAACATATCATTTTAATGACTCATATTCATGGAGTGGATAGACTATAATTTACTCAGCCATTTCGCTACCGTTGGACACGTAAGTTGTTTATCTTTTTTTTTTTTTTACTCTTGTCAATATAACTTTATGGAGAATATCTTAGCACAAAAGGATTTTTTTCTGTACTTGAGAGTATTTCCTTTGGATAGAGACTTACATTTAGAATTAGAGACTTCAAGGGTCTTGATTAAAGGCTACCAAATTTTTTCCTGAAAGGGTGTATTTACACTCCTTCAGCAGTGTTTGTTTCACTGTAGCCTTACCAGCTTTGAGCATTTTCATTTTAAACAAAATCATTGCTAATGTGTTGGCTGCAAAGAACAAGATCAAAGGCACAGTGTTTTTCTCACTATTTGGAAGCTAGAGAAGAGCTCATTTCTGTGTCTCACATGCATGTTCTATGTTACAACCTCTCAGTGCTTAGTTTTCATCTGTTTACTGAGGGAGGGATCTTCAGGTTATTATCACATATAGTTAAAATAGTAACCCTTTGTCTTATTTTATTTTTTGAGATGGAGTTTCGCTTTCGTTGCCCAGGCTGGAAGGCAATGGCGCTATCTCAGCTCACCACAACCTCCACCTGCCGGGTTCAAGCAATTCTCCTGCCTTAGCCTCCCGAGTAGCTGGGATTACAGGAATGTACCACCACGCCTGGCTAATTTTGTATTTTTAGTAGAGATTGGGTTTCTTCATGTTGAGGCTGGTCTCGAACTCTTGACCTCAGGTGATCCACCTGCCTTGGCCTCCCAAAGTGCTGGGATTACAGGCGTGAGCCACTGCGCCCAGCCATATTTTAAAAGAAAGATTTTGTTCTACTTTGTTCATCATTTGCCTTTGAATTAAGGCTTTATGTTCTGATGGAAATAAGTCTACAGATCTTTTCCTTTGTGATAGCTTCTTCTTTCCTGTAGAAATTTGACAGGCAGGACTTTTTAGCTCTCTGAGGTCCCTCTGGACCTCAGTTTCCTTGTCTTTTAAATGGTTGGATGGGTGGAGATGTGATTTCTCAGCTTCCTTCTAAGTGTAGATTCTTGGGCTCTGGACTCCACAGTGCGGCTCAGTATGGCTACATGCTCTGGGGCTCCAACTGCGGAATCTCCTCTCCTTGAGACTGAGAGGAGTTCATTCAATGATCGTCTTTTGAGCATCTACCACATGCCAGGCACTATTCTAGGTGCTGGGGATATGGTACTGATGAAAACAAAGTCCCTGCCATCATGACCTCTGTCAGGCTTCTGAGCCCAAGCCAAGCCATCGCATCCCCTGTGACTTGCACATATACGCCCATCTGGCCTGAAGTAACTAAAAAATCACAAAAGAAGTGCAAATGCCTTGCCCTGCCTTAACCGATGACATTCCACCACAAAAGAAGTGAAAATGGCCGGTCCTTGCTTTAAGTGATGATATTATCTTGTGAAATTCCTTTTCCTGGCTCATCCTGGCTCAAAAAGCTCCCCCACTGAGCACCTTGTGACCCCCCACTCGTGCCCGCCAGAGAACAACCCCCCTTTGACTGTAATTTTCCTTTCCCTACCCAAATCCTATAAAACAGCCCCACCCTTATCTCCCTTCGCTGACTCTCTTTTGGGAAGGACTCAACCCACCTGCACCCAGGTGATTAAAAAGCTTTATTGCTCACACAAAGTCTGTTTGGTGGTCTCTTCACACGGACACGCGTGACATTTTGGTGCCGTGACTCGGATCAGGGGATGTCCCTTGGGAGATCAATCCCCTGTCCTCCTGCTCTTTGCTTCGTGAGAAAGATCCACCTACGACCTCTAGTCCTCAGACCAACCAGTCCAAGGAACATCTCACCAATATTAAATCGGGTAAGCGGCCTCTTTTTACTTTCTTCTCCAACCTCTCTCACTATCTCGCTCGACTTCTTTCTCCTTTCAATCTTGGCGCCACCCTTCAATCTCTCCCTTCTCTTAATTTCAATTCCTTTCATTTTCTGGTAGAGACAAAGGAGACACGCTTTATCTGTGGACCCAAAACTCCGGCACCGGTCACGGACTGGGGAAGGCAGCCTTCCCTTGGTGTTTAATCATTGCAGGGTCGCCTCTCTGATTACTCACCCATGTTTCAGAGGTATCTGACCACGCCGCAGGGACGCCTGCCTTGGTCCTTCACCCTTAGCAGCAAGCTCTGCTTTTCTGGGGGGAGGGGCAAGAACCCCGACCTTTTATTTTTGTGCCCCCTCTTATTTTTGCACCCCTTTTTATTTTTGTGCCCCGATCTCTTATTTTTGCACCCCAATACCTTATTTCTACTCCCCAATCCCTTTCCTGCTTTTCTGGAGGGCAAGAACCCCCGAACTCCTTCTCTCTGTGTCTCTACTCTCTCTTTTCTCTGGGCTTGCCTCCTTCACCATGGGCAACCTTCCACCCTCCATTCTTCCTTCTTTTCTGTAGCCTGTGTTCTCAAGAACTTAAAACCTCTTCAACTCACACCTGATCTAAAACCTAAATACCTTATTTTCTTCTACAATGCCGCTTGACTCCAATACAAACTCGACAGCAGTTCCAAATAGCCAGAAAACGGCACTTTCGATTTTTCCATCCTACAAGATCTAAATAACTCTTGTCGTAAAATGGGCAAACGGTCTGAGGTGCCTGACGTCCAGGCATTCTTTTACACATTGGTCCCTCCCTAGTCTCTGTTCCCAATGCAACTTGTCCCAAATCTTCCTTCTTTCCCTCCCGCCTGTCCCCTCAGTCCCAACCCCAAGCGTTGTTGAGTCTTTCTAATCTTTTCTACAGACCGACCTCTCCCCTCCTCGCCAGGCCAAGCTAGGTCCCAATTTTCCTCAGCCTCTGTTCCCCCACCCTGTAATCCTTTTATCACCTCCCCTCCTCACACCCAGTCTGGCTTACAGTTTAGTTCCAAGACTAGGCCTCCTCCACCTGCCCAGCAATTTCCTCTTAAAAAAGTGGCTAGAGCAAAAGGCATAGTCAAGGTTAATGTACCTTTTTCCTTATCTGACCTCTTCCAAATCAGTTAGGATTTAGGCTCTTTTTCATCAAATATGAAAAACTTTAGCCCAGTTCATGGCCTGTTTAGCAGCAACCCTGAGACGCTTTTCAGCCCTAGACCCGGAAAGGTCAGAAAGCCGTCTTATTCTTAATATGCATTTTATTTTATTACCCAAGCTGCTCCTGACATTAAATAAACCCCCCAAATTAAATTCTGGCCCTCAAACCCCACAACAGAACTTAATGAATCTCGCCTTCAAGGTGTACAATAATAGAGTAGAGGCAGCCAAGTAGCAACTTATTTCTGAGTTGCAATTCCTTGCCTCCACTGTGAGACAAACCCCAGCCACATCTCCAGCACACAACTCCGAATGCCTGAACCGCAGCTGCCCGGGGTTCCTCCAGAACCTTGTCCCCCAGGAGCTTGCTACAAGTGCCGGAAATCTGGCCACTGGGCCAAGGAATGCCCGTAGCCCGAGATTCCTCCTAAGCCGTGTCCCATCAGTGCAGGACCCCACCGGAAATCGGACTGTCCAACTCACCTGGCAGCCACTCCCAGAGCCCCTGGAGCTCTGGCCCAAGGCTCTCTGACTGGCTCCTTTCCAGACCTTCTCGGCTTAGCGGCTGAAGATTGATGCTGCCCCATCGCCTCGGAAGCCTCCTGGACCATCACAGACGCTTTGGGTAACTCTTACAGTGGAAGGCACCTCTGTCCCCTTCTTAATCAATACGGAGGCTACTCACTCCACATTACCTTCTTTTCAAGGGCCTGTTTTCCTTGCCTCCATAACTGTTGTGGGTATTGACGGCCAGGCTGCTAAACCTCTTAAAACTCCCCACTCTGGTGCCAACTTGGACAACATTCTTTTATACACTCCTTTTTAGTTATCTCCACCTGCCCAACTCCTTTATTAGGTCAAGACATTTTAACTAAATTATCTGCTTCCCTGACTATTCCTAGGCTACAGCCACACGTCATTGCTGCCTTTTCCCCCAGCTCAAAGCCTCCTTCGCATCCTCCTCTTGTATCTCTCCCCACCTTAACCCACAAGTATAGGATACTTCTCCTTGGCAACTGATCATGCACCCCTTACCATCTCATTAAACCCAATCACCCTTACCCCACCCCACTCAACGCCAATATCCCACCCCGTAGCACGCTTTAAAAGGATTAAAGTCTGTTATCACTTGCTTGCTACAGCATGGCCTTTTAAAGCCTGTAAACTCCCCTTACAATTCCTCCATTTTACCTGTCCTAAAACAGACAAGGCTTACATGTTAGTTCAAGATCTGCACCTTATCAACCAAACTGTCTTGCCTATCCACCCCGTAGTGCCAAACCCATATTCTCTCCTATCCTCAATACCTCCCTCCACAACCCATTATTCTGTTCTGGATCTCAAACATACTTTCTTTACTATTCCTTCACATCCTTCATCCCAGCCTCTCTTCGCTTTCACTTGGACTGGCCCTGACACCCATCAGGCTCAGCAAATTACCTAGGCTGTACTGCTGCAAGGCCTCACGGACAGCCCCCATTACTTCAGTCAAGCCCAAATTTCTTCCTCATCTGTTACCTATCTCGGCATAATTCTCATAAATACACACTTACTCTCCCTGCTGATCATGTCCGGCTAATCTCCCAAACCCCAATCCCTTCTACAAAACAACTCCTTTTATTCCTAGGCATGGTTAGTGCGGTCAGAATTCTTACACAAGAGCTGGGACCGCGTCCTATAGCCTTTCTGTCCAAATGACGTTACTGTTTTAGCTGAGCCCTCATGTCTGCACGCAGCGGCTGCCACTGCTTTAATACTGTTAGAGGTCCTAAAAATCACAAACTGTGCTCAACTCTCTCTTCACCCAACCAATGCTCAGGAGAATGCTTATGCCGATAAGTTAGTTAAAAAAGCAGCTAGCATTCCAACTTCTATCCCTCAAGGCAGTTTTCCTCCTTCACATCGGCCACTACCACCTACTCCCCCGCTGAAACTTCCACCTATCAATCTCTTCCCACACAAGGCAAATGGTTCTTTGACCAAGGAAAATATCTCCTTCCAGCCTCACAGGCCCATTCTATTCTGTCGTCATTTCATAACCTCTTGCATCTAAGTTACAAGCCACTAGCCCGTCTCTTAGAACCTCTCATTTCTTTTCCATCCTATAAATCTATCCTCAAGGAGATCACTTCTCAGTGTTCCATCTGCTATTCTGCTACCCCTCAGGGATTGTTTAGGCCCCCTCCCTTTCCTACACATCAAGCTCGAGGATTTGCCCCTGCCCAGGACTGGCAAATTGACTTTACTCACATGCCCCGAGTCAGAAAACTAAAATATCTCTTAGTCTGTGTAGACACTTTCACTGAATGGGTAGAGGCCTTTCCCATGGGGTCTGAGAAGGCCACCGCGGTCATTTCAGACATAATTCCTCGGTTTGGCCTTCCTACCTCTATACAGTCTGATAACAGACCAGCCTTTAATAGTCAAATGACCCAAGCAGTTTCTCAGGCTCTTGGTATTCAGTGAAACCTTTATATCCTTTACCGTCCTTAATCTTCAGGAAAGGTAGAACAGACTAATAGTCTTTTAAAAACACACCTCACCAAGCTCAGTCACCGACTTAAGAAGGACTAGACACTACTTTTACCACTCTCCTTTCTCAGAATTCAGGCCTGTCCTTGGAATGCTACAGGTTCCAGCCCATTTGAACTCCTGTGTGGACACTCACTTAGGTCCCAGTCTCATTCCAGACACCAGACCAACTTAGACTGCACCCCAAAAACTTTCATCCCTACTGTCTTCTGTTTAGTCATACTCCTATTCACCTATTCTCAACTACTCATAAATGCCCTGCTCATGTTTACACTGCCGGTTTACACTTTCTCCAAGCCATCACAGCTGATATCTCCTAGTGCTATCCCAAACCGCCACTCTAAATTCCCTCTTAAAGTAAATAAATAATCTTTGCTGGCAAGGCTATGCTGAACCTCCTTGGGCACTCTCTAATTAGATGTCCTAGAGTCCTCCCAATTCTTAGTCCTTCAATACCTGTTTTTTCTCCTTCTCTTACCTTGTGTCTTCCGTTTAGTTTTTCAATTCATACAAAACCGCATCCAGGCCGTTTTGTATGTCATTCAATATGACAAATGTTTCTTCTAACGACCCCACAATATCATCCCTTACCACAAAATCTTCCTTCAGCTTAATCTCTCCCACTCTAGGTTCCCACGTCGCCCCTAATCCCGCTTGAAGCAGCCCTGAGAAACATCGCCCATTCTCTCTCCATACCACCAAAAAATTTTCGCCACCCCAACAGTTCAACACTATTTTGTTTTATTTTTCTTATTAATATAAGAAGACAGGAATGTCAGGCCTCTGAGCCCAAGCCAAGCCATCGCATCCTCTGTGACTTGCACATATAGGCCCATCTGGCCTGAAGTAACTGAAGAATCACAAAAGAAGTGCAAATGCCCTGCCTGGCCTTAACCGATGACATTCCACCACAAAAAAAGTGAAAATGGCCGGTCCTTGCCTTAACCGATGATATCTTGTGAAATTCCTTTTCCTGGCTCATCCTGGCTCAAAAAGCTCCCCCACTGAGCACCTTGTGACTCCCACTCCTGCCCACCAGAGAACAACCCCCCTTTGACTGTAATTTTCCTTTACCTACCCAAATCCTATAAAACGGCCCCACACTTATCTCCCTTTGCTGAATCTCTTTTCGGACTCAGCCTGCTTGCACCCAGGTGATTAAAAAGCTTTATTGCTCACACAAAGCCTGTTTGGTGGTCTCTTCACACGGACGTGCATGACAGCCTCTAGTAAAGAGAGACAGACAACAAAGAAACTGTAAAGGTAAACTGAGGCTGGAGCCGAAACGGGAACGAAGACACAAGGCAAATGGCAGTAAGAATAGCCTTTTATTAGGGCTTGCGGGCGAGGTTCCTGGGTCCAAAAGCGTTGGCCAAGGAAGTCACGCTGAGGGAGGAGGGTAGGGGCTTCTTATAGCCTGAGAGGTAGGGAAGCTGGTTGTGCAAACAGGGCCTGGGGGGTCTTGAAACTACTAGGGCAGGAGTTGAGTAAGGGTCATGAGGAAGGGGTCTTTGGAAACTGTCAACCGAAACTGCTGTTTACGAACTTGTGGAATGCAGGTGAGCTGCAGGTCATGGGGGAGTGTGACTGCCCAGCCGGAACTCTGACACATGTAAGTCTGTGGGTGTGTACAATTGTGAAGGGAGTCTTTAACAAAAGGCCTGCTACGCCGGGTAACGCCGCCATGTTGGGTCTAGATTCCTGCCTAACAGAAACTAGAAAGTTATAATTCAGATGGTGATAAATACTAAGGAAAAAATGAAACAGGGTAAAGGATTAAGGAGTGCCAGGAGACAAGAAAGGAGGGAAGTTGCTTATATAGGAGGGTCAGGTGACATTTTAGCAGAGACTTGAAGGAAGTGAGGGAGCTGACCAGGTGGATATCTAGGAGAAGAGCATTCTAGGTAGAAGGAACGGCAAGTGTAAGGGCCCTAAGGCAGGAGGCCCTAAGGCTGGAGCACAGGGAGTGAGGAGGACAGAGCAGGGAAGAGGGACAGAGAAGAGGTAGTTGGCCTTAGGGCCCTCAAAAGGACTTGGCTGTCACTGAGTGAAATGGAAAGCACAGGATGGTTTTGAGCAGGCCAGTGACCTGATTGCAGTTGTTTTCAAGGAGTTAGAAAAGACCTCTACCCTAGTGGGTACTGCAGGCTCTGGCTCTGGGTGAGCCACACCCTGTCCCATTCCCTGATGAGGGACCTTGGCCTCTCCTAGTCTTAGTTGTTGTGTTTTTTTTTTTTTTTTTTTTGAGACGGAGTCTCGCTCTGTCGCCCAGGCTGGAGTGCAGTGGCCGGATCTCAGCTCACTGCAAGCTCCGCCTCCCGGGTTCACGCCATTCTCCTGCCTCAGCCTCCCGAGTAGCTGGGACTACAGGCGCCCGCCACCTCGCCCGGCTAGTTTTTTGTATTTTTTTAGTAGAGACGGGGTTTCACCGTGTTAGCCAGGATGGTCTCGATCTCCCGACCTCGTGATCCGCCCGTCTCGGCCTCCCAAAGTGCTGGGATTACAGGCTTGAGCCACCGCGCCCGGCCGTCTTAGTTCTTTATCTAAGAAATGATTCCAAGGATTTAGCCAAGTACCCCTCCCTCACTGCAGCTGACCTAACTGGGCCAAGCTTTTGTGTAAGTGGTAGGGAGGAGTTGGAAGCAGTGGGAGTAGAGGGGAGCCAATCTAGAGGCTTGAATGTTTAATGTGGAATTTCCTCTCTCTAGGGGACCACAGGTGGGGGGCAGCTTGCAGGGGGAGGTTATTCAGTTGGCTAGTATCTAGCCAGCACCTACTTATCCTGAGTCTCAGACTCCTGGCTCACGGGAGGTGGGGTAGCTAACAAGCTCCAACAAGCCCAGGCACAGTTACAGTGGCCAGAAATGGAGCCATCCGTCCTCCAAAGAATCAGGCCTGTCAGGACCTGCCTCCAGAAAACCACTCAGCTGCTCTGTTCTCAGGGAAGGTGGCCTTTCGTGATTCTGCTCCTCCCACCCCCAGCCCCTGAATTAGCACCCTTGGAGTTCGAAACTATTTTCCACGGTTGGAATTTTATATCAATTAGTAGGATTCTTTGATTATTTTCCTTCTCCCACCATTCTAGAAACTAATGGGCCTGGTGAGGGCTTTGTCTATTTCCTTTACTGTTGTGGTCCTGGAGTCCCCCAGCACAGTGCCTGGCACGTAAGGGGCACTCAGTAAATGAGGTGAATGAATGAAAGATAGGGGAGTAAGGCAAGTAATGCTGTTCCTTTTTACAGGCAATAAAACAGAGGCCCAGACAGGGTCTGACCTCAGCAGCAGAGCAGGTGACTGCCTTCTGGCCTAATTCCTATAATGGGAGCCACCCAGGAGCATACGTTCACACCCAAGGGCCTCCCAGGCCCTCCCCCATCTTCTCCTCTAAGGGAACTGCAGAGCTAGGCCCTGCCTTACCCCAGAAACAAGACTAGTTTCTCAGGAAAAGATCCTAGGGCAGGAATGGAGCAAGTGACAGTTTGGTTTTTATTTTATTTTATTTTTATTTTTATATTTTTTGAGACAGGGTCTTCCTCTGTCACCCAGGCTGGAGTGCAGTGGCGAGATCTCAGCTCACTGCAACCTCTGCCTCCTGGGCTCAATCGATCCTCCCACCTCAGCCTCCCGAGTAGCTGGGACTACAGGCATCCGCTACTACTCCCGGCTAATTTTTGTGTATTTTTTGTAGAGACAGGGTTTTACCATGTTGCCCAGGTTGGTCTCGAAGTCCTGAGCTCAAGTGATCCATGAGCCTCAGCCTCCCAAAGTGCTGGGATTACAGCTGTGAGTCACCACTCCCAGACGTGACAGTCTGTTAATACCAGTAAGAGCACTTTGAATATACCAGACACTGTTTTTCCACAACTTTTCGAGACAAGTTTTGTTAGCAACTTCATTTTACAGATGAAAAAACAGGCTCGGGTGGTAAGTGGCATGCCCAAGGTAGTGGCAGAGCCTAGGTGTTCCAATCCAGGCAGCTGGGTTCAGCCGCACTCCGATCCTCTCCAGATGCCTCTCTGTTACAGCGCAGAACATCAGCAGCATCAGGAGTCATGTGCACTTCCAGCTCTGCCTTGAGTACCCGATGACCTGGTTTCCTCATCGGTAGATAGCGAAGGTTAATATTGGCTAGCCTGTAGAGTTATCGGGAGACCAACGCACAAAAAGGGTTTAATACCGTGCTCAGCACATAGTAAGTGGTCAATACATGTTAATTATTGATATTCTTGTTATTTGTGGTGTGTCTGGGCCGGGAGGGAGGGCTGCAGGGCGCTGTCTATGCACACTTCACAGGTGAGGTCATCCCGCGGGCTGGGGGTGCCGGGCCCCTCGCCGGCCCACGCCCAGCCAGGTGCACCCCCGCAAGAGTCCGGTGGCCTCAGGTCCCAGGCCCCTCCCCGCCGGACATTTAAGGAGGGACGCCGGGCGCAGGCGCAGAGAGGGCAAGCCCCGCGCCACACGTCGCCAGTCCCAGGCAGCCAGTCGCGCGCGCGCCCCGCCGGCCGCCTGGCGACAGCCCCGCTGCGCACACACATGGAGGGGAGCGCGAGTCCCCCGGACAAGCCCCGCGCCCGTCCCGCGGCTGCTGTGCTGTGCCGGGGCCCGGTAGAGCCGCTGGTCTTCCTGGCCAACTTTGCCTTGGTCCTGCAGGGCCCGCTCACCACGCAGTATCTGTGGCACCGCTTCAGTGCCGACCTCGGCTACAATGGCACCCGCCAAAGGGGGGGCTGCAGCAACCGCAGCGCGGACCCTACCATGCAGGTAGCGGGGCGGCAAGGAGCCTGGCAGGGAGAAGGCCCTGGGCTGGAGCGTGGCGGCAGCGGAGGGGTGGGGCCTGCATAATGGTAGTAGGGGGTAACTGGAGGGAGGGTGCATTTTGGATGGTGGGCGGGATCAGAGCAAAGCGGCCTGACCCAGAACCTCAGCGTGGGGAATGTGAAAAGTTGAGCTAAAGCCTGGCCTTGCAGGTTAACAAAAGCCGGGGAAAGGAAAGGGAATGGGGCCTTGGTCCATGTCCTTCCCCCTCTTCACTGGCAGATTCTGAAAGTTGTGCTAAGATTCTCTGAGGTTTAGGGCTCCAAAGAAAGTCCTCGTCCCTGTAGCTCCCGGGATGGCGAGGATTTGGGGATTGGGCAACCCAGAGTGAGGAACCGCACCCTGGTCATTGTGCCCCTACAGGAAGTGGAGACCCTTACTTCCCACTGGACCCTCTACATGAACGTGGGCGGCTTCCTGGTGGGGCTCTTCTCGTCCACCCTGCTGGGAGCTTGGAGCGACGGTGTGGGCCGCCGCCCGCTGCTAGTGCTGGCCTCGCTGGGCCTGCTGCTCCAGGCCCTAGTGTCCGTCTTTGTGGTGCAGCTACAGCTCCACGTCGGCTACTTCGTGTTGGGTCGCATCCTTTGTGCCCTCCTCGGCGACTTCGGTGGCCTTCTGGCTGCTAGCTTTGCGTCCGTGGCAGATGTCAGCTCCAGCCGCAGCCGCACCTTTCGGATGGCCCTGCTGGAAGCCAGCATCGGGGTGGCTGGGATGCTGGCAAGCCTCCTCGGGGGCCACTGGCTCCGGGCCCAGGGTTATGCCAACCCCTTCTGGCTGGCCTTAGCCTTGCTGATAGCCATGACACTCTACGCAGCTTTCTGCTTTGGTGAGACCTTAAAGGAGCCAAAGTCCACCCGGCTCTTCACGTTCCGTCACCACCGATCCATTGTCCAGCTCTATGTGGCTCCAGCCCCAGAGAAGTCCAGGAAGCATTTAGCCCTGTACTCACTGGCCATCTTCGTGGTGATCACTGTGCACTTTGGGGCCCAGGACATCTTGACCCTGTATGAACTGAGCACACCCCTCTGCTGGGACTCCAAACTAATCGGCTATGGTTCTGCAGCTCAGCATCTCCCCTACCTCACCAGCCTGCTGGTCCTGAAGCTCCTGCAGCACTGCCTGGCCGATGCCTGGGTGGCTGAGATCGGCCTGGCCTTCAACATCCTGGGGATGGTGGTCTTTGCCTTTGCCACCATTACGCCTCTCATGTTCACAGGTAAAGTGTGTGGGCTCAGGGACAGCTTGTCCCAGAGGCACTGGGTAAGAACCAGGGGCCAGCCACTCACTGTCCCCAGATGTGGTTCATTCCTGTGTCTTTGGAAACATTGTTATGCCTGCACCGGAGGACAGACAACTAAGAAATCCCTCAAAAATGCCATCTTTGATACATGGAAAATACAGACCTTCAGTAGCTAAAGTAATTAATCCACCGTTATCAACCATTAATATTGTTAGTAATCTAGAGCAAAAGACAAAAGTGTGGCTCATACACTAATTGCTTTACCCCTTGGCCTCCCACAGCCTATTCATATGTTCTTAAACAAAGTCCATGCCATTAATGCCTTGGTACTCACTTCTCTGATAAGAATCAAATACCCTTGGTCAGCTTCTTTGGGTTTTTTAAAAACCTGTCTTCTCAGACCACAGATATGAAATTCCTGTTTCAGTTTCTCTTCTCCTCTTCCTCCTTGTCCTTTCCCTCCTTACTTCCTCCCTTTCTTTTTTTGGTAGGAGAGGGTCAACAGGCCAGTAAATGGGGAAGTTAACTTTTTAAAATTTTTATTTGATTGGTTTATTTAGAGACAGGGTCTCACTTTGTCACCCAGGCTAGAGTGCAGTGGCATGATCATGGCTCACTGCAGCCTCATCCCCTGGGCCCAAGTGATTCTCCCAACCTGGTCTCTCTAGTAGCTGGTACCACTGGCGCACATTACCACACCTTGCTAATTTTTGTATTTTTTTATAGAGATGGGGTCCTCATCATGTTGCCCAGTCCTGGTCTCTAATTCCTGAGCTCAAGGATCTGCCTGTCTTAGCCTCCCAAAGTGTTGGGATTACAGGCATGAGCCACCGTGCCCAGCTTTAGTTAACTTTTTTTAAAGGGACAGATTTATTTTGATAGAGCCCTAAAACGTGCTGTGTATAGTCAACAATACAATAATCACAGATTTCTTAACTCAACTGCTTGTCTGACAATTAAGCAGAAGGGAGCCTTTCCCTCCTGCTGATGGCCCTGGGGGATGCAGAGATGATGAAGATGCTGTCATTGCTCTGGGTCAGGGGGAGGTCTCAACAGAGTGGGATTTGAGGGGCTTGACACTGGTAGGGGCCTTGGGTGCCTCATCGTATACCTTCTTTGGAGGATCCACTGTCCTGTAGGAGTTTGCAGTTTTGCTGAGGAGTTAACAATCACACAGGGAGAGAAATGGTTATGAAGAAAACAGGAAGCCTGTAAGTAACTGAATGCAAAGGGAAAAGGAACTCACTTTTGCTGTGTCCCTATGCCGTACTCTTCATAGATGTTACCTTTTTACCTTATGTATTGGTTCCCTGAGATTGCTGTAATGAAATACCACAAACTTGGGGGCTTAACACAACAGAAATATATTCTCTCACAGTTCTGGAGGCCAGAAGTCCAAAGTCAGTACCACTGGGCTGAACGGAAGGAGTCAGCAGGCAGTGCTCCCTTGCAAGGCGCCAGGAGAGAACGTGTTTCTCTTTTCTTTCAGCTTCTGGGGCTCCTGGCATTCCTTGGCTTGGGGTGGCCATCACCAGTCTCTGCCTCTGTGCTCACATTGCCTCTCCTCCTCTTTGTGCCTTCTCCATTCTGTTGGTGCCAAATCTCCATCTGCTTTCCTCTTACAAAGATGTGTGATGGCATTTAGGGCCCAACCTGCTAATCCAGGATAACCCCACTCTCTCAGGAGGCTTAACTTCATCACACCTGCATAGACCCATTTTCCAAATAAGGTAGTATTTACAGGTTCCAGGGCTATGAACCTGATGCCATTGGGCACCATTATTCAGCCTCCTATGACTCAGAACCATCCTGTGATGAAGGCCTTATTATCTTCCTCATACACGGAGTCAGGCTCAGAGAGGTTAAGTACCCCAGGCCACACAGATAGTATGTAATGGCATCAGGTTTTGAATTCAGGGCTGACTCCAAAGTTCATGCTTGTTTTCTTTGCCCTGCCATATCCCTACTAAGTGCCAAATGAATGGGTGATGTCTGCTGTGACCACAAGAGGTTCAGACAAGAAAGCAATCAGTGGGAATTAGCATTCATGAGAGCTAGACGGTGGCCAAGCCCAGACAAGGGCAGTCTCCCTTCCTCCTTGACTACTGTCTCCCCACCCTCACCATCAAGGAAGTTCTTCCTGGGTCTAACCTAAGCCCCATATAGAGTATGGATAGGAGATCTGCTGCCTTTCCCTTGGACACCCCTTTCCCCAGCCCTATTTTCCTGATGAGTGTTTATTTCTCCACAGGATATGGGTTGCTCTTCCTGTCATTAGTCATCACACCTGTCATCCGGGCTAAACTCTCCAAGCTGGTGAGAGAGACAGAGCAGGGTGAGTGTCAGGACCCACCTTGTATCTGGTTCCTCATGCCCAGTGTTGCCCGATATGGGCAGCCATGGCTGGGGGAACAGCTTGCCTTCCCGCCTCTTACCCTGGAGAAGTAAGTGGCCAAGACAAACACACTTCTGTGAAACTGCCCACGACGGGCAGAGGATCATGCCGCCTTGGATTTTCAAACCTCAGAGTTGGGATTTGCAGTCAGCAGAGCACAATGATGTTCTTTCTGGATAACCAGAGCAGAGGATTTACTCTCTGCAGACCTCAGCTTTTCCGTCTGTAAGATGGGTGTGATGATGCCAGAGTTCCCTGTTTCTCTGGGGTCAGCGTGTACAAGCCCAGAAGTGAACAACCTTGTGACATGGGTTTCATTTTCCACAGTTGACAGATGAAGAAACAGAGGCCCAGGGGGTTAAATCGGCTCACCCAAGGTTACTCAGTAAATGGTGGAGCTAGGATGCAAACTCACGTCTGTGTTTAAAAGCAGCTGGTCTCAGGATCTGGGTTTTAGTCCGAGCCCTGCCATAGGCCTGTTTCTTCATCTGTGATGTGAGTGGTTTGCTCTTGATGACATCACAGGCCCCTCTAGGTGTGACAGAATTTAATCTCAACCTCTGTTGGGTTGTTGCACATTTTGTAAACTGTGGGTTCTCCTGGTGTATCTACACAGAACAGCTTCTCCAGCCGCTAGGTCTTCATGCCCCAGGCGGGAAACATTCATCTTTCTCCATCTGTCCTGGAATGAGGATCTGATGATGACAGAGACCCTGGTGCCATACAGAGCCCACTGTGGGTTCTGGTGTCCCCAGAATCCATGTGCCTTCATTCATTCACCTAAACTTTTTTCCCCAGCACTTTCTTTGTGCCCAGAGATGTCAGGGAAACACGAGAAAAGAACAGCCCTTACTAACTAGCTACTTCCAGGGGGCCAGGCCCAGTGATGGGTGATTTCCATGTGAACTTAATGTTGCTGACAATCTAGGAAATAGGTATTATCCTTATTTAGCAGAAGGAGGAACAGGAACCCAAAGGATAAAAAGCTATTCAGTGGTGACACAGCTATGAATATTGGAACTGATCAGACCTGCAGTTAATCCCAAACAGATGATTCCAAAGAAGATAAACCAGAAAAAAGCCATTTCCATCAAGCTTTCATCAGACAATATCACATGTACTTTTTTTTTTTTCATGTGCTGGGTTCTGTCAGATCACATGTACTTTTAGTGTGGATTTAACAGCAGCCATTTATTTAGTAGCCCCTCTGTGCCAGCTACTGTCCACATACAACCTTATTGAATCCTCGTCACAGTACATGATGTAGCAGGATTTACTGGTGAGGAAGGGGAGACACAGGTTAAGTGACTGCTTCCGGTCACACAGCTCTGAGGTGGTGGTGCCAGAATTTGAACATGGCCTTTTCGGACTCCGGAGTATGGTATTTATTTCTTCACAGGTGCTCTCTTTTCTGCTGTGGCCTGTGTGAATAACCTGGCCATGCTGACGGCCTCCGGCATCTTCAACTCACTCTACCCAGCCACTCTGAACTTTATGAAGGGGTTCCCCTTCCTCCTGGGAGCTGGCCTCCTGCTCATCCCGGCCGTTCTGATTGGGTAATGCAGGTCCCTGACCCATGCTCATAATGGAGCCCTTTCTCATAAAAGTGCCCTCCTCCCAACCAGAAATGGTAGCTTCATTCCTAGAATCCTCCCCCTCTGGGTGTCTTGTCCCAGGTTGCCCCTCTCCTTGCACATGGCTGCCTAATCCTCCAGGAGCCATTTTCCAAGGGCAAGGTGGCAAGCTAGGTGGAGGAAGGATCAGGCTAACATTGCTACTTGGCAAGGCTGTGTTCTCTCTCCCAGTTCCCCTATTTCCCTCCATTCCCATTTTATAGATGGAACTATGGCAACAGAACTGTGTTAAAGGGAAGGCCAGAGAGCTTTGTCAGCTAGTTGAACGTTTTCCTGTATGATATTAAGAATTATATTTCATGGCTGGGCGTGGGGGCTCCTGCCTGTAATCCCGATCCTGTGGCAGGCTGAGGCAGGAGGACCACTTGAGTCCAAGAATTCAAGATCAGCCTGGACAACATAGCAAGACCTTGTCTGTATAAAAAATTTTAAAAATCAGCCAGGCATGGTGGTATGCACCGGTAGTCCCAGCTACTAAGGAGGCTGAGGCAGGAGGATCACTTGAGCCCAGGAGTTCAAGGGTACAGTCAGCTATGATTGTGTCACTGCCCTCTAGCCTGGACAACAGAGCAAGACCCTGTCTCTTAAAAAGAAAAGAAAAGTTATTTTCCAGAGCCATGTCCCTGGACATTGTCCTCCAGCTCTTAGCTTCTCAGCTTGGGGAAGGAGGAGGTTCAGGAGAGCTACCTGGACCAGCCCACCCAAGTAAATCCTGCATCACTTCTCCAGACAGGCCTTGAGGGTACCCCATGTGAAATCCAAACCCTCTCTCTGGTCTCTCACAGGATGCTGGAAAAGGCTGTTCCTCACCCTGAGTTCCAGCAGTTTCCCCAGAGCCCCTGATCTGCCTGGACCAGAAGACAGAGGGCAAGAGGAGCAAAGTGAACACCAAACAACTGAAGGTCTACAGCTGGAGCCCAGCCCACAGCAGCACCAGCAGCTCCTTTCTAAGGGCAGTGCTCTCTTTGGACGAGGTGGTCAAGACAGACCAAGGCACTACCCCATCCATAGCTGAGCCAGCCTCTGACTAGGATCTAGAATCATAACCCACACAGGCCCACTGCAGGACAGGTGGCAGGGGAGCTATTCGGGACAGGAGTCAGTTCTTCCTTTCTGCCATCCATCACTTGTAACTCCCCAGACCAGAGGAGAGGTCCTGATGGAGGTGACACTTCAGGGACCAGAGGCAGCACAAGGGCTGGCATCTCTCCTTCCAGCCCAAACTGCACAGTCCCAGGCAGGTTCCTGACACGTGTGGCAGTCACCAGCCACTTCTTAACAATGAATGTGGTACCTGGTTAGTGCCAGCCTTGGGAAGGAGGGAGGGAGGTGAGAGGGGCTTGGTGATCTCCGGAGGAGGAGCGCTGCCTTCACTGTGGTTGGGGAATTGATCCTTGGCTATGGCCTACCCACTCCCTGGGCTGAAGAGTGCCAATCATTATAAATCAGCTTCAGCAAACTGAAACAAACCTTCTGGTGCCTTGGGCTTTGGGGCCCTCTGTTTTCCTGCTGCCAATCTGCCTGCCATATGTCAGACAACAGAAGCTGCTGGGCTGGGCAGGAGCCCTGAGCTGCTTGGTGGACTGATACCAAGTGGGGCCAGCCAGGGCTTGTACTGACTTGCTGTGCAACCTTAAACAAGCCCCACTAGGAAGGGCTAGATCAGCGATGCCCCGAATTGTTGAATCGTGGTAATCACATTTGGATGGACAAGTTAGGAAACTTAGCTGATGCTCTGAGATCTTTCCCACCTCCTCATACATTCTACAATAAGATGCCTCTCTTCATGGGCCTGGGGAAAGGATGAATGGGTGTGGCTGGACTTTTGACCTTTAATGTCCCTGAGCAGTTCTTGGCCCTTGGGGAGAAGTGGGGGGAGGATCTGGCTGACTCAGCCCCAACCGAGGGGTAGCAGCTGCAGCCCAGCCGAGCAGAACACCCTGGCCCTACAGACCTGTGTCTGAGCAGGCTTTGGAGGAAAGGCCACTTCTGAGTCCTCTATCTCAGGAGAAGCCAGGCCTAGGTGCTTGACCTGGTGATCTGAGCTGTGTTTGTCCTAGTGCGGGTGGCAGTCACCTCTGAGCACACTGGCCTTGGCTTAGGGGAGGCTTGTGACTTCAGCTGTTCCGTCTGGGACTGGATGCTGGACTCTGATTCCCCCAGAGAGACAGAAGATCGGGCAGAGGTCAACCAGAAGGCCACACAGGGCTGTGGACAGCAGTGGAGGGTATACCAAACAGAAAGAAAACACAGGAAACCTCTCTGAAGACTGCCCATGGGGACCTCAGGAGGGAGTGGGACTGACTGGAGACAAGAAGCCAGAAATCATCCCCTGGAGACACTCAGACACTGTATTGTTGTTGACTCTGTCCTGTGAGGCCAGTGTCCAGGCTGCCCTGCTTGTCATGTCCATGCCCTCACCCTGGCCCCAGTGAGCACTTGCGCTGCATGAGGAAAGGAAGATCAGGTGGGGTCAAAAGCAAAGCCTCGAGGCTGGGACTGGCCAAGACAGACTCTGGCAGGGAGGGGAGTGGAAGGAAGGAACCCCAAACCTGGAGTGAGAACTTTGACTTTCTGACGATGTGGCCGAGAGCTAGGAGTCGCCTGGCCAGCACAGCCAAGAGTGGGGCTGGGGGCGCAGCCAGCCTTAAGGTGTCAACACCCGGCCCTCATTGGGGAAGAGCCTTCAGCAGTCCCCGTGGCCTGCAGCCTGGGTTTATTGGAGGGTACTTTCTTGCCCTCTGAACCCAGTGGAGGAGGGGGCAATGGGACATTCCTGCTCAGTTATTTCAGTATGGCCCCTGGGTCAGCTTTTTTTTTTGCAAAATCCTATCCCCCACTGCTAGAGTCTTTGAAGCAAGGGAGAAGCAATAGCCCAGCCTCAGAATGATTCTCAGGAGAGCAATTCCACTGCCAGTGGACTGGGTGCCAGGAGGTCTAGGTCTGGATCTGGGGCTGCCACTAATGACAGGAAACTGGGCTTATCTTCAACCTTTCTGAGCCTCAGTGTCATTATCTGTAAAATGGGGATGATAATACCAGGTAGAGTTGCTCTGACGACTGGAGACCAAGGAGCGGAGTGTGTGGGAAATGGCAAAGATTCGTGAGGGCTTCATGCTTTAGAGATTTGCTACCCTTAACCACCAGCATCAGCTCACCTGGGAATCTGTAAGAAACGCAGAGTCTCAGGCCCTACCCCAGATCTCCTGATTTTAAATCACCTGGGAATCTGTAAGAAATGCAGAGTCTCAGGCCCCACCCCAGATCTCCTGATTTTAACAACATTCCCAGGTGACTTGGATGCATGTTAAAGTTGGAGAAGCTGCCATAGGTGACAACCTTTTGCCTTTTCAGGACTTTGCCTCTTTCCACAGAGCTGCAGGTTCTGTCCAGGCTGCTTTTACTGCCATGGGGGCTGCCTGGTCCCTGAGCAAGCGGTGGGTAGCCCTGGATAGCTGAGGGGCTGGGGTAGCCAGCTGGGCCAGACCAGGAAGGAGCCTGAGGCACAGCACCAAGGCATGGGGTAGGGTGGGCTTTGAGGCACGGCTTCCCCATGCCCAGACTCAGGCCCAAACAGGAGGCTCCTGTGCACCAGCAAGTGCAGCAAAGCTGGCTGCAGCGACAAGGAAGTCAGAGGGAGGGCCAATTTACCTCAACCCTCGCCCTGGATGTGGCAAAAGATACCACACTGAAGGAAGCTGTAGGGGATCTGGGACCTAGTCAGGCTGGCTAAGGGCACTGAGTGATTACAGGGCAAGGCCACAGAGCGGCAGGAAGTTGTAAGTGCAGGGGCCAGGCACAGTCTGAGTGAAGAGCCATGATGGCATTCATCCCTGGCTGGCTCTTGGGCCCAGGCCCTTGCTCAGAATACAGTGCCCAGGCCTGCCTGGGCATTGCCTTAATTCCTGTCTGAGGCTGCCTTCCTTCATCCTCAAACTGGCTGCTATCAGAGCAGAAGGGAATGCAGAACCACCCCCACCCCAACTCCAATGTCTCCAGAACTGAGCAGGGACCCTCCCCATGACAGAGACAGACAACCCAATGGCAGGGCATGGGGGAGTTCTAACCTCCCGAGCCCAAGTCTGACTTCCCTTCCCTCTCCAGATACTGAGGAAAGTGGGCTGGAGGTGGGCCATGAGGGTGGGGGACAGGGAGAGGGAGAGCCATTTGCTAAGAAGAGCCCAGGTTGTCTCAGCCCAGGGAGGCCAGTTTGAGGAGCTGTTCCTTCAGAAAGGACGATGGAAGTGGAAGTCACAGCAGGGCTGGGAACTGGCGACTGGTTAGGTCGGACCCATGGGTGCAGCACCCTCCAAACTGGTGTCAGAGCCTGCAGATGAGTCCCGGGAGGAGCGGCCCTGTAGGAAGCGGATGATCTTCTCAATGGTGGCCTCCTGGTATTCGTGGGACCACCTGTGGGCACAGGAGCCATGTGGGTCAGACAGCTGGGCAGAGGGAGCTGCTAGTCAGCTGTTTGCCCACACTCTGCCTGTCATGGTGATCTGTACCCTACCCCCCTGGTCCCAGGGCCCCGGGGCTCACTTAATGCCGTTGAAAGTAAGCACAGCCTGCATGTCCTCAGGCAGGACCTGGGGCTCAGGCCACTCGAAGCCATCAATGACGGGCACAATGTTCTTGCCACAGCTTAAAGCAGTCACAATCTCCTGGAGAAAGAAAGGAAAGGAGGAAGATACTCCTGTATCCATTTAGGGACCCTTGTAGCCGGGCAGGTGCTGGGAGGGCCACTAGCCCGAGGCTGGGTCCAGGGCAGGACACCAGTCCTGAAGTCCACCTTGATATCTCCCTTAACCCTTGTAGTATAATAAAAAATAAATATTTTGTCTCTGCCCAGGGTTCCTGGCACAGAGCCCCTAAAACCCTTGGAATCTCTTGAGTGATGAGTGTCTTTGTATGCTAAAGAGATGATTCCCCACTGGGGGCCTGGGGGCGCTATGGGGGTAGCCTAGATAGCTTCAGGAAGCCGCTGGTCACCAGGGAGACCAAGGCATGATTAGAGGATTGGAACTTTCAGCCCCACCTTCCAGCCTCCAGAGGTGCTGGAGATTGAGTTCAATCACCAATGGCCAATGATTTAATCAATCATGTCTACATAATGGAACCTCCATAAAAACCCCTAAACAAGGGGTTTTGAAGAGCCTCCAGGTTGATAAATGGGTGTAGGTGCTGGGAAGGTGGTAGAAGGCATGGCATCCACACCTCTACCCTCCACACACAGAGATCCTATGTATCTCTTCCATTTGGCTATTCTTGAGCTGTGTCCTTTGTAAGTGTGAAATTAAATAATTCAGCTGGGCATGGTGGGTCACGCCTATAATCCCTACACTTTGGGAGTCTGAGGCAGGAGGATCACTTGAGCCCAGGATTTTGAGATTAATAATATTATTTATTATTATTATTCAAGCTTTGTTAAATCAAACCTAAAGCTCTTGGAACTTTTTTTTTTTTTTTTTTTTGAGACGGAGTCTCGATCTGTCGCCCAGGCTGGAGTGCAGTGGCGCGATCTTGGCTCACTGCAAGCTCCGCCTCCCGGGCCGACGCCATTCTCCTGCCTCAGCCTCCCGAGTAGCTGGGACCACAGGCGCCCGCCTCCGCGCCCGGCTAATTTTTTGTATTTTTAGTAGAGACGGGGTTTCACCGTTTTAGCCAGGATGGTCTCGATCTCCTGACCTTGTGATCCACCCGCCTCAGCCTCCCAAAGTGCTGGGATTACAGACGTGAGCCACTGCGCCCGGCCGCTCTTGGAACTTTAAATTATTCTGAGCCTTGACAGGAATTGGTCTATGCAGCCTGAGTCATGAGGCATGCAGCTGCAACTTCCACCTATTTTTTTTTTTTTACTTCTACCTTTTTTTTTTTTTTTCTGTAATTACTTAGGAAGACCAAATGGCACCAGAGATAAGACCCCCTTAGATCCCCACTCAGATCACCACCCCTCCTCAGGGGGTAATAAAGTCATCTTCCTTGGAATGTAGCAATCTATAACCAATCAAAGCATTGTAACATATGCACTGGTCTTATATGGAAAATGTTGTAATCCTGCTAAAATTTCTCTGTCTTTGCCTGTGGAAGTGAAACCTTAACTTCTCCAATTTGGAGTACTCACCCCATTCCTTTGGAGTCAATGCTTCCTGGGTGGCTATTCTCAAACTTTGCACTCAAAGAAACTCTATACTTAGTCTTATTTTCTGAATCTCATTATTTAAGGTTGACATAATAAGCAACTAATAGTAAGTAAAGTGCTTTCCTCAGTTCTGAGTCATTCTAGCAAGTTGAACCTCGGGGTGTCATGGGAACCCCTGAAGTTGTAGCCAAATCAAACAGAAATGTGGTAGCCTGGGGACCTGGGCCTCGTGACTGACATTTCAGAATTGAATTGAATTGTGGGATACCCAGCTGGTGTTGGAAAGTTGGAGAATTAGTGGTTAGTGTGGGAAAAACCCCAAACAATTTGGTGTCAGAAGAAAAACATCACAATCCTGCATACAGGTTGATCCATCATGCGCCCTGCCAATTGTACTCCTTACTTATTTCTCAAATCCACCATTTTTCCCTGCCTCCACCCCACTACCACCCTCTTCCAATCCCTATTACCTTTAAGCCCCCACCAGGTCTTTCCTCATCCACCCTTGTCTTCTCTAATTCACTCTCCACATTGCCCTTTCATGTAGCTAATATTTGCAAAATGCACATCTGACAAATCAGATCCTGTCACTCCCTACTTAAAACTCTTCAAGACTTTGCATGGTCTTAGAATAAAGTCCAAACTCCTTCATGTGGCCTGTGAGGCCCTATGTGGTTGGCCACAGTCCACTTCTCAAACTCTACCCCTGCTCTGTCCTCCCAGTCACACAAAATAAGCTTCCTTGTCCTTCCCTCTTGATAATGCCCATTCATTTTTCTGATCTGAGCTCAATCAACTCTTACACAGGGCAGTTGTCTCCCACTGCCCTGACCAAATCAGTTCTCCTATTATAGGCTCTGCAGAACCTATTATAGTTGTAAATTTTAATTAATTAATGGATAAATTACTCAGTATTTGTCTTCTCTGCCAGACATGAGGAGGGATCATATCTATTTTTCACTGACTTTATATCTTAGCATCTTTCACAGAGCCCTTACAGTTAGCCCTTGCTAAATATTTAATGGATGGATGAATGAATGAATGAGAAAACATAGCACAGCAGTTAGGGCTGCACTCTGGAATCATCAAATCGGGGTTCACATTGAGTCTCTGACACAGGCTCTATGACCTGAGGCAAAACTAAATAGGTACTTAAACTTTTTGTTTTCTTTTTTTTTGTTTTTTTTTTTTTTTGGTGGAGGGCAGGGAACAGGATCTCACTTTGTTACCCAGGCTGGAGGGCAGTGGCGCCATCAAGGCTCACTGCAGCCTCAACCTCCTGGGCTCAAGCCATCCTCCCACCTCAGCCTCCCAAGTAGCTGGGACCACAGGCATGTGCTACCATGTCTGGCTAATTTTTTGTATTTTTTAGTAGAGATGGGGTTTCACCATGTTGCCCAGGCTGGTCTCAAACTCCTGGCCTCAAGTGATCCTCCCACCTTAGCATCCCAAAGTGTTGGGATCACAGGCGTGGGCCGCCACATCTGTTCCTCTGTTTTCTAATATATAAAGCAGAGTTAATGATAGATTTTTCCATGGAATAAGCGCAACATTCCATGGCAAGTAATTAGAACAGCGCTTAGCACACAGTGTATGCTTAATACGTAATAGGTGTTATTATTTCCTCTTCTATAAAGTGGGGATAATAAAACCTACCCCAAAGCATTGTTTTAAGGAATTATTTGCTATTAATGGGGTTCCGTAAGTGCTTATTGAATGCTTTTCTTCCTCTCAATAGGGAACCAAAGGGATTTTACTTTCTTGAGTGCAGTTCACTTGTGGTTTTCCATATTGATTACCCACTAATGTGACTTCAGGGAAAGGAGTTTTAAAACCAGAGGCAATTAAGCACCAGAAACAACCAAAGAGGGATGACGGCGCCTCTGGGGCTGGTCCAAGGCAAAGGCTCTTCCCGCCTCTTTGCCATCTGCTGGGACGACAAGGGGTGCCAAGCATTCTTGGGAAGTGGAGCCTTCCTGGGGAAAGAACATCTGTAACTTTGCCCTTGACTGGCTTCCTGGGGAGCCTCTCCATTTTACAGATGGAGAGAAAAAAGCCCAGAGAGGAAGGGATTTCCTCCTAAGCCACACGTACGCCCAGCCCACGAGGGACCAGTCCTCTGACTCAAGCCTCAAGAGTCCAAGTCCAGGCTGTTTCAACCAAGCCCTGCTGCCTCTCTGCTGAGCACTGGAATGAATCCTGACCCTGCAGCAATTTATCTGGAAATCTTTAGACATTTGTTTCATCCAGAATTATACAAAACCAAAGACAGTACAAACTGTTTATTGCACAGATTCAGAGGCTGGCCAAGAAAGGGATAATAGCGGCCAGGTACGGTGGCTCATGCCTGTAATCCTGGCACTTGGGGAGGCCGAGGCAGGCAGATCACAAGGTCAGGAGATCGAGACCATCCTGGCCAACATGGTGAAACCCCGTCTCTACTAAAATATATATATATATCTAAAGTAGCTGGACATGGTGGCGTGTGCCTGTAGTCCCAGCTACTCAGGAGGCTGAGGCAGGGGAATTGCTTGAACCCGGGAGGTGGAGGCTGCAGTGAGCCGAGATCGTGCCACAGCACTCTAGCCTGGTGACAGAGCGAGAGTCTGTCTCAAAAAAAATGAATAAATAAAAGAAAGGGATAATGGTTTGTTCAGGATCACCTAGCTGGTTGAGAACGAAAACAATTAGAGTCAAGTCCTTTGGCTGGGCATGGTGGCTCATGCCTCTAATCCCAGAACTTTGGGAGGCCGAGGCAAGCACTGAACTCCAGACTTGAGCTCAGGAGTTTGAGACTAGCCTGGGTGACATAGTGAAACCCTATCTCTACTGGGAAAAAAAAAAAAGAAAAAAAATGGAGTCAAGTCCTCTAACCTGGTAAATCTACTAGATAAGTATGGCTTTCTCAGGCATGGCATCTCAGCTTCATCAGTATCACTTGTCTGCTTAATCATTGATTCAATTGTTCTATAAACTCCTCTACAACCTCTCTCTCTTTCTCTCTCTTTTTTTTTTTTTTTTTTTTTTTTGGTGCAATCGCATAGAGCCGCCTTTGTACCATGCATGGTTTGAAGCACCAGGGACACACATGAACGAGGCAAGGTCTGAAGTCTCATGGAGCTCACAGACACTCTTCTCTTTCTCTCAAAACGCTGCCTGCCACCTGCTCTGGGTCATCAACCATGTTCTTACTGGATGCTCACCTGGCCCAGTGCCCCTCCCCAAACCAGGCCTAGTACTCAGCCCCTCCTATGTGGCCTCTGGGGCTTGACTCCACACTCCACGTGGACTGCATTTCAGTGTCAGAGCCTTCATTCTAAAACCCACTGCCCTGGCATCTTCTTCTTCATGGGCTCCTTGTTTTCCAGTGCTTTAAGCACAGGTCTTCTCCTGCCTTTAAACACTTCTTAACCTGGTTTCCATAGTTCTTATCCAGCCAATGGTGTGCTGGTAACTTTATAATAACTAGTTATTCATGGGGGGAGAAAACCCACCAGCCAATCAACCAAACAAACAAAACTCTGATTTGTAGTGGTTCCCAATTTCCTTGGTGTAAATACTCCCACCGTGGCTGATGTCAAGTTACCAACATGACATCACTGGATGTGGAGTTGTGAAGAGATACAGATAATCATCTCTGGTGTCGACTGAATCCAGCCCTACCCCATCACCTCCCCTCACACCCCCTCAGATCTGTGCCATAGAATGCAGTGTGGATCTTGGGAAAGCTATCAGCTTTGGAGTCAGATAGATGGAATCTGAAGCCTAGCTTTTCTGATTTCTACACTAGCAGTGTATCCAGGGGAAAATTATTCTACCTTTCTGAGCCTCAGTTTCTTCATCTGTGATATGGAGAAAGCAGTACCCAAGATGTATATTTCAGCACTGTTCTCCTTCCTACCTTTATTCCTTTGCTTTATTCCTATTTCCTTTGTTCTCCTTCCTACCTTTATTCCATGCTGTTACCCTGGCCTGGGATGCCTTCTCTTCCACTTATCTAGACTCTTAAGATTCTTCTCAAGACCTGTTTCCTCCATGAAGTCCTCCCTGATTATTCCAGTCCTCTGAGGACTAAACTCTGATTTTTTTTTTTTAATCTTGCCCAAATTCCTACCTAAGGGGCCTAGGGAGTCATGCCCTACAAACCATAAAGTCTTATTGGAGGGGTTTTAATTTTAAACCTATATAGCGTGGTCTGCTTTCTAACCTGACTCTAATATAACATCATATAATAAGGGAGGAAATAAAAATATTTTAACCCCAAATATATTTCCCTGCCATATCTTGAAATTGCGCCACAAGTTTGTCTCTTGTGGGAAAAAGCCACATTCTGTAGAGAATCCCCTTCCCCCCAATTTTTTCTTTTTCTTTTCAGACTCAGGAGATAATCACAAAGAGCCAGGCACCCTTTTAAGTCCGATAAGAAACATTTTATAACCTACTCCCTCTGAAGTCTGCCCTGAGAACTTCCTCTGCACAAATAAAACTTGGTCTCCACAACCCTTTATCTTAACCTAAACATTTCCTTTCTATTGATCCCAGGTCTTCAGATAAACTCAACTAATTATCAACCAGAAAAATTTTAAATTTACCAAAAGCCTGGAAGCCCCCACTTTGAGCTGTCCTGCCTTTCTGAACCAAACCAACGTACATCTTAAATGTATTGATTAATGTCTCGTGTCTCCCAAAAATGTATAAAACCAAACTGTGCCCTGACCACCTTGGGCACATGTTTTAAAGGTCTCCTGAGGGCTACGTCATGGGCCATGGTCACTCATATTTGGCTTAGAGTAAATCTCTTCAAATATTTTACAGAGTTTGACTCTTTTCGTTGACATATTGTTGCCCTCTCCCTTCTCCAAACCCCTGTGGCAAGCAAGAGGTTTGCTTACCTGGCTCAGCATTTACACCAACTTTTATGCGATCTAGTCATTTTGAGACAGCATCCCACTCTGTTGCCCAAGCTGCAGTGCAGTGGCGCCATCTCCGCCTTCTGGGCCCAAATGAGTTCCCTGCCTCAGTTTCCCGAGTAGCTGGGATTACAGGTGCACGCCACCATGCCTGGCTAATTTTTGTATTTTTTTAGTAGAGACAAGTTTTCACTGTGTTTCCCAGGCTGGTCTCAAACCCCGGACCTCAAGTGATCCTCCCGCCTCAGCTTCCCAAAGTGCTGGGATTACAGGTGTGAACCACTGTGCCTGGCCCTGTGGGCATATTCTTGTCTCTGAGCTGACTGCTTGTCTCATCCTGTCTCTCAGATGACTACTGCATCCCTCAGCCCCAACTCCAATTCCTACTGACAGATTAATGATTAATAACCTGAAGATGCAATGTGAATCTATCCATCCATCCATTCTATAAGTATTCAGTAAGTTCCTACAATGTGTCAGGCACTGAAAATACAATCATGAATTAAACAGAGGTAGTAGTTATAATAATTATATTAATAATAATAATAATAGCTACCACTATTGAGCAGTTACTATGTGCCAGCCATTCTGCTAAGTACTTCACAAATTTTAGCTTTTTTAATCCTTATAACAATGTTCTAGACAGTTAGATACTATTATTACAATACCCTCTTTCCAGTAATAAATACAAAGCTTATTGGGATTAAGTAACTTGCCCAAGGCCAGAGCCAGGATTCAAACTCTCAGTTTTGAGCTCTCAACTATTCCCTTCTGCCTGTCGCTATGCTCTCGTGTCTCTCATGGAAGTTATTTTTCAAAGCATTTTTCTCTCTCTCTGATCCTCACAACAGTTCTACAGGGTGAGTGGAACAGCTAAGATACCCCATTTTGCAGATAAGAAAACTGAGGCTCAGAGAGCCAAAGCCTCGTCTCTTGTCCCTTGTAGCTTGCTAAAGTCCTATTATAGTCAGAGCTGTGGTTCCTGACTTCCAGCTGGGTCAGGGAGGTGCTGCAGGGCTAAGTGTGCTGGGATGTGCAGACAAGAAGGACTAGAAGACAACCCTATCTTCTGGACCATGGGCCAATGCTGGGACCTTAGAGGCATAGGTGGGCACCTACCTTATGCACCCAATCCTTGCAGTCATGGTCCTGCATGCACTTGTCCAGTGCTCCAGGTGACAGCACCAGCACAAAGTTGCGGGCACCCATGACACTCTGGATGAGTTTGTCTTCGAACTTGCCTGCTTCCAGCTTCTCCACATCAATGAAGACACTGAAGCCGTGCAGCTGCAGGTGCACCTTCAGGAGGCTGCAAGTAGGTCCTGTGTCAGTGCCACAGCCTTGTCTCAAGGCCCTGCCACCGCCTGCCTGCCCCTCCTCACCTGGCCAGCTGGGAACCTGAGTTCCGGCGGTAGCTGATGAAGACATCTGGGGTGTCCCCACTGGGTTTGCCACCAGTACAGGGCAGCGGGGAGTGTAGCATTTCTAAAGCGGGCAACAGGCAGCATGGTGAGGGTGGCCCCTCCGCATCACTCACTGTCAGGTATATCATCCCTCTACCCAGCCCTCTCAGCCCAGCCTGGGAAGGGTGGCCTCTCCCAAAAAGGAGAAATGGGGCCTACAGAAGGAGGGTCATGTTATTGTTGGGTTACTCTTAGGAGGCAGGCACTGCGTTCTAGGGACATTGATATGCATGCACTTCCAGCCCTGCCCACTCTCTGGAACTCCAGACCTGCACAGCCAGCTGCCCACAATCACTCCAAATTCAACACACTCCAAATCTCCCGCTTACTCCTTCTTCCCTATTTCCCACCAAAGCCAGACACCTGGGTATCAGCCTCAACTCCTGCCTCCCATTTAATTTATTCAACAAATACTTCTTAAGCACTCGCTGTGTGCCAGAACTATCTTCAGTGCTTGAGATTCCGCAGTGAATAAAACAGACCGCACTCTGCTCCTCTGGAGCAATGCTCCGTGCTCAGCACAGGCACCACATTCTGAGGATTCTACCTACTAAACATCCAGGACTCCAGCCTCCGGGCCCTTCCCTGGCTCAGGTTTCCAGTGCCAGCCTCCTCAATGGCCTCCCTAAACCCAGCTAGAATTTTCCAGTCTAGGCCAGGCGCAGTGGCCCACACCTGTAATCCCAGCACTTTGGGGTGCCAAGGTGGGTGGATCACTCGAGGCCAGGAGTTCGAGACCAGCCTGGCCAATATGGTGAGACCCCATCTTCACAAAATATACAAAAAATTAGCCGGGCATGGTGGCACATGTCTGTAATCCAGCTACTTGGGAGGCTGAGGCATGAGAATCACTTGAACCTGGGAGGCAGAGGTTGCAGTGGCCCAAGAACGCACCACCACACTTTAGCCTGGGCAACAGAGTGAGACTCTGTCTAAAAAAAGAAAAGAAAAGAATTGCCCATTGTAGTCCATTTGCCACAGCTACCAGAAGATCTTTCTAAAATCCAAATCTGAGCATGTCACTCCTCCCACTTAAAAACTATGCAAGGCTCACTATACGAACTATTTTTTTTAAGCTATTTTTGCCCTAGGATTTTCCTGTTGTTTAAAAATGCAATCTTGTGCTGGGTGTGGCGGCCCACACCCGTAATCTCAAGACTTTGGGCGGCTAAGTTGGGAGGATTGCTTGAGACCAGGAGTTTGAGAACAGCCTGGGCAACATGGTGAAACCCTGTCTCTACAAAAAATACAAAAATTAGCCGGGTGTGGTGTTGCGCGCCTGTGGTCCCAGCTACTTGGGAGGTGAGGTGGGAGAATTGCTCCAGCCCAGGAGGTTGAGGCTTCAGTGGGTTGTGATTGCGCCACTGCACTCCAGCCTGGGTGACAGAATGAGACCTTGTCTCAAATTAATTAATTAATTAATTAAAATTAAAATGAAATCTTGAAGTTTTAATGGGAGCTGCCATGTAAAAATAATAAAAGCCAACCTGCATTAGTTGAAGCATAAGAATGCAGTCAAAGCTCAGTCCCTTGTGTCTTGTGGGTGCTTAGTCTGTAATTGCTGAATGAATGGATAAAATGAAAAGAATTCATCTTCTTATAATATTTAGACACAACCCTCATAGATAACATTTGTTTGTTTATGAAGCAGAAAGGCAAGGCTCAAGTCCCAGTTTTGCCATCTAATGACTTTTATGACTGTGGGAAATGTATTTGAATTCTTTAAATGTTATTGTCATCATCTTTAAAGTGAACACCCATGATGGAAATATTCTATATCTTTAATGATGATGGTGGGGGTCGGGGGGGTCACACAGGTGTCTTTTAAAACTCCTCAAACTGACACTTTTTTTCTTTTTTGAGATAGGGTCTCACTCCTGCTGCCCAGGCTGGCTGAAGTATAGTGACCTGATCACAGTTCACTGCAGCCTTAACTTCCTGGGCTCAGGTGATCCTCCCACCTCAGCCTCCCAAGTAGCTGGGACTACATGTATGCGCCACAACACCCAGTTAATTTTTTGTATTTTTTTGTGCTTTTATAGAGACGGGCTTTTACCTTGTTGCCCAAGCTGGTTTCAAACTCCTGGACTTGAGCGATCTGCCTGCCTTGGCCTCGCAAAGTGCTAGAATTATAGGCATGAGCCACAGTGCCGGGCCCTCAAACTGGACACTTATTCCTCTTTTTATTCTTTCAAGAGTTCTTTAAGGTTGATTTTAAAAACTGAACACTCACTGCATAGAATCAATGTAGAGACTGATAATATCTTAAAAATCTAACAGAGTACCTTGTAATTGACCATAAAGATTAACTAAGTGGTAAATTAGTAAGTTTAAAATAAATTAGCCAATAATGAGGGTGGCTAGAGGCCTAGAATTCACTCTAAACCACCTCTAGACCCAAATTTTGTAAGCTGTTGGCCAATAGGATAACACACATACGCACACACCCTTCCCACCTATACCCCACTGCATGGATTCTCCATCAGCCGCTGCCTCTGCCTGGGCTGCCCTTCCTGTTGCCACCCCTCCCCGCCAGTGCCTCTCTCAAGACATGGTGAGGCATCCTGTCCTCTTTGAAATCTAGACCTGGGTGGATGGGGTGGGCTGGGCTTCCTCTGTGCTCCCACTGGAGACCTAGGTAGCTTTCTGCAGGGGCCCTCTGCCTGTTTAATACCTCCCTTCCTCCCACCGCCTACCCACCTAAGATTGGGAACTTCTTGAGGCAAAGTGCAACGTATTCATCTTTACATCCTCAGAGGCCAGTGTGACCCACGTTTGTGCTCAATCAATCCACGGTGAGGCTGGAAGTCTCCACCCTGTGTTTCCCCTCACCCTTCTAGGGCCGTGGCTGGGGCTGGGGCTGGGGCTGGGGCTGGGGCGGGGTCCCGGGTGGGCGGGCTGACCTCTGGCCGCCGTGAGGATGCGGGCGCGGTGCACGCCCAGGCGGACGCCGCAGTCCTCCAGCAGCTGCTGCTCAGACACACGGTGCAGCAGGGAGCGGTCCAGGCCGCAGCTGACCAGGCCGTAGGTGTACTGGCGGAAGCGCGGGTCCAGGCTGCCCAGCCAGTCAGCCAGGTTGCTGCGGTCGCACGTAGAATAGTTGGCGAAGGTCCTGAGCTCAGTGAGCTCCCTAAAGAACCTGCACCCCACGGAGGAGAAGACGCTGAGGTCCAGACTCAGATGGGCTGTGGACCGAGGGGGCGCTTATTTAGACCTAGCTGGGGTCCGGCGGACAGGAGGCTCCGTACCTCTTGCGGGTGATGCCAGATTTCATGCCCAGGTCGGTCTGGAGTTCCTCCTCCGTGAGCCGCAGAAGCAGGTCGCCATCCACCTGCTGCTCCTGGGAGAGGAGTCGGGTGTCAGGAAGGGCTCCGCTACTTAGCCCTTGGACCTCGAGCACAAGATGCAAGGGAAGGAACTGGAGATGGCGTGGAGGAGGCGGATGGGACCTAGGTCAGAGCCGAGTGACCCCAAGGGTGGCTGCGTACAGGCTCCCCACCCCTAGAAGCCACACCAGCGCCACAGGAGTGCGAGGCCGGGAGGGAACACAGTCTCTGTGCACAGGGCGCCCGCTCTGACTTGGGGGAGGTGCACCCCCCACGACTGTACCCGGAAGCTCTCGCAGTACTTGGAGAAGCCAATCTGCTGCAGCCATGTCTGGACCTCGGCCTCCTTCCAGCTGGGCACGGAGGGCAGGATGGGCCGTGGCACCTCCTCGCCCAGCAGGCGCAGCGCGCGCTTGGCCAGCGCCGACTTAGTGCCATTGGTAGAGTAGGAAACCAGGCGTTTCAGGCTCTGGATGGCGCCGATGTCGCTGAATACCTAGGGAGGGAGTGGGGAGAGGGCTCCAGGTTCCACCAGCTCTCCAGGTGCCCCCACATGTTCCCAGTCCCTCTCCTTGTCTCTTCTCACAACCCAAAGTCTCTCCATCTGCCCTGGCCCCGCCTTCAGCCACTAAGTCATGGGGTCTTGCGGATTCCCCCTCCTGAAGTTCTCTCAATTCTTGACCAGGTCCTGACTCTGGATGGGTTGGGGGCGGAGGGGCAGATCCCTCCTTCATATCCTTCTTATAGCATCTACAGGCCCTGGAGTAAAGTTGAGCTCTCAGCATGGCCCTAGGCAGAGCACAGTGCAGCTGCCCATCACTCCCAGTTCACCTCACCTTCCACCAACTTACACTTCACACACACACATACATGCACTCACATTCCAAGGCTTTCACACCTCTGGGTCTTGGCCCACTATGTTTCCAAATCCTTAGTTCTTCCAGCCTGCTTGTGGGAATCCTCCCAATCCACGGAAATCCTACTCATCCACCAGAATCCAAATCGATTAGCACCTCCTTCATGCAGCCTGCTTTGATTTCCCCACATCCTGGCCCACAACTCCAATGAGGGCTTATATACCACACTCTGAATGCCACTGTCACTGGTTGACAATGCAACTTCCACTGGAGTATAAGCTGAGGACATGTGTTAGTCACTACTGGAACCCTGTATCTGACACAATGAAGGACACAGAGTGGGACTCAAGATGTCTTTGTTGAACTGGACTCACTTGGCCTCGATGGGAAAGGGGTGACAGGCTGGTGATCCTGATTGCTGCCCAGATCCAATCCTTGAGGTCCTCACTCCCTACTTCCTTTAAGACCCTTCTCCCTAAGCAGAATGACCTGCCTCATAGAGCAAGTCATCCCTGATCCAGCTCTGGAGAGCAGAGAGAAGAATCAGAAGTTCCTAGAACACTGGATGTTGAAAGAGGCCCCAGAGACCCCCCTAACGTAGCAGTCTCCTTTTTTTTTGTTTGTTTTTTTGAGACGGAGCCTCGCTCTGTAGCCCAGGCTAGAGTGCAGTGGTGCGATTCCGGCTCACTGCAACCTCTGCCTCACAGGTTCATGTGATGCTTTTGCCTCAGCCTCCCGAGTAGCTGGGATTACAGGTACCTGCCACCACGCCCAGCTAATTTTTGTATTTTTAGTAGAGACAGAGTTTCACCATGTTGTCCAGGCTGGTCTCGAACTCCTGACCTCAAGTGATCCACCTGCCTCGGCCTCCCAAAGTGCTGGGATTACAGGCGTGAACCACCTCATCCAACCAGCAGTCTCCTTTTTATCTGTAGGCAAACACATGATGGGTGACAATCATCTGTAAGATACACACCTTTAAGCACCCCCCGATGACAGCTGGGGTACAGACAAGGTGGGCCATGGGGTATGCACCACATCCCTGTGCACCAGCTATCACCAACCTCCAAGGCTCCACAGAAAAATGCAAAGAAGAGTGACATTGTAGGGAGAATCTTCAACCTGTAATATTTTAAAAACAAAGCCCAGCTGGGGATGTGGTACGTGTTTGTAGTCCCAGCTACTTGGGAGGCTGAGGCAGAGAGGATCACTTGGAGCCTGAGAGTTTGATGCCAGCCTAGGCAATATAGTAGAACTCTGTTTCCAAAAAGTACAATCCACAAACTTTCGGTGCTAAAACTATCATTATCCCACATCCAGGGTAAGAACTGCTGCTGTGGTTCAATTTATTGAATTTTCCACAAGATAAAAATGAGGCCCAGATAGAGGCCCAGAGAGGGGAAGCCAGGTGCTCAAGGTCACACAGCAAATTAAAGCAGTGGGCAAAGGTCACTGGTAGATTAGATCCTGGACATGAGGACCCCTTGGGACTCTGGTGGGGGTTATCTGGCTGACACACTGATGTCCTGTCCCAAGCCCCAAGCCTCTGTCTCTAGCAGCCATCTTCCCAGACTCCAGACTCAAAAGGCTAAACTACCCACTGAAGCTCCCCAGCTGGGCATCTCTCAAGCATCTCAAACTCCACATGTCCTGCAGAAGTCACTTTCTTCCCCTTCCCCACTTCCACTTGTCTGTCACCCAGTTCACCTTATTCATTGCCTATGTTCAGGGCCAGAAGTCATCCTCAGCTCCTCTCTCTCCTTCTCCCAGTCACCAAGTGCTAACTCCATCTCTTAAACAACTCTTGAATCTGCTCTCTGCCACTGGCATCGCTATCTCCCCCTTCTCCCAACGCCCACCCCTTCAAGTCATACATAGTCTTTAGTCTTGCCAAGCCCCTTTCCACACAGCAGCTAGGATGATCTTTGTAAAACACAAGCGTTCCCTTGCTTAAAAACTTCTTAGTGTCTTCCTCTTGCCCCCAAACCCAAGTTCAAACTTTGGGACTTGCCTTCAAGGTCAAAATGACTGGCTCCCCTCCCCCCCTTTGTCTTGCTTCACCTAATTCTGATGTGTATTTCAAGACCCGGTTGAATGTGACTTCCTCTGGGAAACCTTCCCAAAGGCTCTCTAACCCCTGATCCACCCAACCCCACATCTGCACCCACCTTGGTCTTGCCTTGCAGGCTCTTGATGGCAGCCTCCGCGCAGAGATAGAAAGCCCCGATGCACTGCGCCTCCAAGCGGTTAGAGTCGAGCAACGGCACAAGGCGCTGCAGGTCATCGGGCCCGCGGCCCTGGCTTGTGTCGCTGGCGTCCACCAGACAGCGGGCGAAGCGGCCAGGGTCCAGCGAGGCCACAAGCGGCTCCACGAGCGCCAGCGTGCCCGAGCGTTCCACCTCGCGCTCCACCTCCTTGTTAGTCGCCAACACCGCTACTGCGAGGCAGGCGTGCAGCCGAAGCAGCTCGTCCTCCTTGGAGAAGGCGAGCGGGAAGAGCCACTCGGCTGCGCGCTTCTCCACCATGCGCCGCTGCACCGCCTGGCCCCCATGCAGCGCGCAGTTGCCCAGCGCCAGCGCGCAGTGGCGCAGTAGTGCGGGGTCTGTGCGGCGGCACCAATACAGCACCGCGTCCAGGCCGCCGGCCGCCACCAGCTTCTGGCATGTCTCCTCTGAGTGCTTGAACATGTGCTCCAAGATGCCTGCCACGCTCCGCGCCAGCTCTACGGGTTCGCGCTCCTTCGCCAAGTTCAGGATCACGCCCAGCCCGATGCGCGCCACGCGGTCCCTGCCCAGTGAAAGTGGAAGGGGACGGTGGAATTGCCGCAGCTTGTGGAGCTTGGCTTGCCCGTTTGGGGCCTGGTCACTAACCCTCTCTGGGCCTCACTGGCCTCATATAGGGGATAGGATTCCCCTCCCTGCTCCCCACCCTCACCTCCTCCCCTGGGAGGACCCCACTTCTCGGATTCTAAGGGGGCTCTATCCTGGCCACAGCCATTCTCCTCCTCATTCCTCCCCTTGAGAGGCAGTATGTGTGGTGGCTAAGAGCCTCAGCTCAGGAGCAGATCCCCTGGGTCCTGGTTTCTTCTCAGCCCGTTTTCTAACTGGGATAAAGGAGACCTTTGGGCAGCTTCCTTTATCTCTCTACCTTGCTTTCCTTATCTCATAAGTAGAAAATACAAATACCTGCCTCATAGGATTATTATCAGGACTAATGAGATAAGCCATATAGAGTGCTTGGCACAATGCCTGGCACATGGTAAAAACTCAACAAATATTAACTTGTCCTAATTTGAAGTGTCACTTGAAGCACACCACTCTTAGCCTTGCCTTTTCCTCACTCCATGGCCCATGACTGGGGCACATGTATTCATTCATACAACAGATGTTTCCTGAGGACCTCCCCTGGGCCAGGCACTGCACTATGGGCTGAGGTTTAACTGAGACTGGCTGGAGCTTATCCTCAGAGCGATGGAGGAGGACATAGACAAGAAAACAATGAGTGAACCAGACCGTAGTGATAGGGCCTTGGCGCTAGCAAAACAGGATGATGTAATAGAGTGTGCCTAGAGGAGGGGTATGTGTGAAGAGGTGACATCTGAGAGCTTAATGTGGAGAAATCCCTGCATGCAAATATCTGGGAGGAGCATAACAGGTAGAGAGAGGAGCAAGGATGAAGGCCTGAGGGCAGAGGAGCTGATGTGTTTGAGGAATAGAAAGAATGCCAGAGGTATTGCAATGTCTAAAACCAACAAGGGAAAATATAAAACCAGGCTGGGCAAGGTGGCTCATGCCTGTAGAGTGCTTGGCACAATGCCTGGCACATGGATGCCAAGGTGGGAGGTTCACTTGAGACCAGCCTGGACAATAAAGTGAGACCCTGTGTCAAAAGAAAAAAAAAAAGAGACAGAAAGAAAACAAAAAGAAAAGAAAAAAAAATCAATGAGGTGTTTATATGTAGAATATATCAGCAAATATTCAAATCAAGAAGAAAAAGGCAATACATTCAAAAGAAAATGGACAAAGGACATAAACAGGCAATTGACAAGAGGAAATCCAAAATTTGAACAACCAGATAAACAGATGCTCTAACTCATTAGTAATCAGAGAAATGAAAATTAAAACAATAGCTATCGCTACCTGAAATGTTCTTCAACAAAATCCTCTTCATGGTTAATCATTCCAATCATCCAATCTAAAGGCTTTTCCCCATCACTTTCTAATTCATTACCCTATTTTATTGTCTTCAGGGCATTTAATACCTGATATTATATTAATAGTCTACTTGTTTGTTAGTTCCATAGAGCAGACACCTTATCTGTCATTCTCTCTCTCTCTCTCTCTCTTTCTTTCTTTCCTTTCTTTCTTCCTTCTCTTCTCTTCTCTTCTCTTCTCTTCTCTTCTCTTCTCTTCTCTTCTCTTCTCTTCTCTTCTCTTCTCTTTCTGTTTTTTTTGAGGCAGAGTCTCGCTCTGTAACCCAGGCTGGAGTGAAGTGGCCGGATCTCGGCTCACTGCAAGCTCCGCCTCCCGGTTTCACGCCATTCTCCTGCCTCACCCTCCTGAGTAGCTGGGACTACAGGCGCCCGCCACCTCACCCGGCTAGTTTTTTGTATTTTTTAGTGGAGACGGGGTTTCACTGGGTTAGCCAGGATGGTCTTGATCTCCTGACCTCGTGATCCGCCTGTCTCGGCCTCCCAAAGTGCTGGGATTACAGGCTTGAGCCACCGCGCCTGGCCCATTTTCTTTCTTAAAATGATCTAAATGGAGAAAATTACCCTTTCCTAGAGTTTCTTCACCTAAATCATTTTATTTTATTTCAAAGGTCATTTCCACTCTCCTTTGTCCCTGACCACGCTCCACACACATACCTTGAATAAAATGTTCACTGGCAGAAAACAAACAGAAAACCAGCTACCACTTTACACCTGTTAGATGGGCAAACTCAGAAGCTGAACAATACAGGCAACCTTTCCCAAAGAGATTATCATATAGATAGACAAGAGCACTTAGACAAGGATGTTCACTGCAGTGTCATTTGTAGTGTGAGGAAGTTGGAGGCAATCAGTAGCAAGCCTGGGGAGAGTCAGGTAACATGGGCAGGTGCCCACTCTGTAGGATTTGGGGGGAGGTCCAAGTGACTGAGCGGGTGATAACACAGCAACATGAACCAGGACAACATAGCCTGGGCAACGTAGCAAACCCCTATCTCTACGAAATCAAAAAATTAGCCAGCTATGGTGGCAGACGCCTGTAGTCCCAGCTACCTGAGAGGCTGAGGCAGGATGATAGTTTGAGCCCAGTAGGTTGAGGCTACAGTGAGTCATGATTGGGCCACTGCACTCCAGCCTGGGCATCAGAGCGAGACTCTGTCTCAACAAACCAACCAAACGAACAAAAAAACCAAAAGAAAACCCCCAACAAAACCCAATACTGAGTGGGAAAAAGTAAGAAATAGAATGTGCTATATGACAGCACCATTTATATACATTAAAAATACATGTACACAAAACCAAGAATAAAGATTTAAAGATTTTAGCAGAACACAGATAGAAAGATACACATTAGATATACTGAATGGTTCCCTATGGAGTAAGGGCAAGAGAATAGTGGGGGCACTAGTCAGGAGGAGAAGGAGAGATTGCATTTCAGGCACAGGTATACGCAGAGAGTTGGAGGTGTTGGAGAGCCAGTGCACTTGTGGAGCTGCCCACACTTTCATGGCTGAGGCAGAAAATTCAAGGGGAGAGTGAAAAGAGATTGGACCTGGGGGCCTTTTGGGGCACCTCAAGGCATTTGTACTCTATTTTGATGTCAAAGAGAAGCCACTGCAGGGAGGAGAGTGGCCTGGCCATGTTTGGGTTTTAGAAAATTCAGTCTGGCTATGGTGGAGAGGACAGATCCAATAGAGAGAACTTGGAGGCCCGCTGAGCAGGTGGGAGAGTTGCCACATCCTGGTAGAGCTTCAGGCTTCCTGCCTTACTGACCTCCACAAATGATGTCCTCCACAGATGGCTGGGCACAGTGGCTCATGCCTGTAATCCCAGCACTTTGGGAGGCCGAGGCAGGAGGATCACTTGAGGTCAGGAGTTTGAGACCAGCTTTGCCAACATGGTGAAACCCCATCTCTACTAAAATTACAAAAATTAGCCAGGTGTAGTGGTGTGTGCTTGTAATCCCAGCTACTCAGGAGGCTGAGGCAGGAGAATCACTTGACCCCGGGAGGCAGAGGTTGCAGTGAGCTGAGGCTGCACCAGTGCTCTACAGCCTGGGTGACATAGTGAGACTCCATCTAAAAAAAAAAAAAAAAGGTGATGTCCTCCACAGGTGACATTACTGCCAAAGAGATAGAGGCCCAGACAGCAACAGAGTCCTTGCCCAGAGGGCACCACAGTGACCATAGTGCATGTGATTTTGTGTCCACTGCAGAACCTAGCTGAGTCTGGAACATGCCATAAGGCCGGCACAGATTTGCTGAGTTGACCCCACAGCTTCTCAGCAGCCTATCTTCAAAGAAACAGATGGGTCCTAATCATTCATAGAGGCTGCTGGAACTACAGTTATTTCTTCCTCTTGTATTTTTTTTTTTCAATTTGAGATGGGGTCTCACTTTGTCACCCGGACTGGAGTGCAGTGGCATGATCACAGCTCACTGCAGCCTTGGCCATCTAGGTTCAATTGATCCTCCCAACTCAGTTACCTGAGTAGCTGGGACTACAGACATGTACCACCATGTCTGGCTGATTTTTATTTTGTTTTGTTTTATTTTACTTTGTAGGATTGTTTTACTTTGACAGGATCCCATTATGTTGCCCAGGCTGGTCTCAAACTCCCAGGATTGCTGGGCTCAAGCAATCCTCCCACTTTGGCCTCCCAAAGCGCTGGGAATACAGGCGTGAGCCACCTCGCCTGGCCCAATTATTTTTACCAGTGAGAAAACCAAAACTCAGAGAGGTTACATGACATGCCTAGAGTCACACAGCTTCTGAGAGGCACAGCTGAGATTTGAAACCAGATCTGCCTGTCTCCAGAGTTCAAGATCCTTCACTTTTACTTTGCATTTCCACACATCTGACTACATAAATGCCTAGAATATAAGAGCCAGAATGTGCTTAAGAAATATATAATGTGGCCAGGCATGGTGGCTCACGCCTGTAATCCCAACACTTTGGGAGGCCGAGTTGGGCGGATCACTTGAGGTCAGGAGTTCGAGACCAGCCTGGCCAACATGGTGAAACTCTATCTCTATTAAAAATACAAAAACTAACTGGGCGTGGTAGCAGGCGCCTGTAATCCCAGCTACTCAGGAGGCTGAGGCATGAGAATCACTTGAGCCTGGGAGGCAGAGGTTGTAGTGAGCCAAGATCGTGCCACTGCAATCCAGCCTGGGTGACAGAGGGAGACTCCATCTCAAAAAATAAAAAACAGGCCGGGTGCGGTGGCTCACGCCTGTAATCCCAGCACTTTGGGAGGCCGAGGGGGGCGGATCACGAGGTCAGGAGATCAAGACCATCCCATCCCGGCTCACACAGTGAAACCGCCTCTCTACTAAAAATACTAAAACTAGCTGGGCAATGTGGCGGGCGCCTGTAGTCCCAGCTACTCGGGAGGCTGAGGCAGGAGAATGGCGTGAACCCGGGAGGCGGAGCTTGCAGTGAGCCGAGATCGCGCCACTGCACTCCAGCCTGGGCGACAGAGCGAGACTCCGTCTCAAAAAAAAATAAATAAATAAAATTAAAAAAATAAACAAATAAATAAAAAACAAAATAAGAAAATTATTTAATCTGGCTGAATGCAGCGGCTCATGTCTGTAATTTCAGTACTTTGGGAGCCCAAGGCAGTAGGATTGCTTGAGTCCCGGAGTTTGAGACCAGCCTGGGCAACATAGCAAGACCCAGTTTCTACAAAAAACAAAAAAGATGAGAAAGAAATTGTCTAATCCAACACCCTTATTTTCTTTTCTTTCTTTCTTTTCTTTTTTCTTTCTTTCTTTTTTTTTTTTTTTTTTTTTTGACAGGATCTCACTCTGTCACCTAGGCTGGAGTGCAGTGGCGTGATCTCAGCTCGCTGCAACCTCCACCTCCTGGGTTCAACTGATTCTCATGTCTCAGCCTCCCAAGTAGCTGGGATTATGGGAATGTACCACCACGCCTGGCTCATTTTTTTTTTTTTTTTTTTTTGTATTTTTAGTAGAGACAGAGTTTTACCATGTTGGCCAGGCAACCTCGAACTCCTGACCTCAAACGATTCGCCCGCCTTGGCCTCTCAAAGTGCTGAGATTATAGGCGTGAGCCACCGCGCCCAGCCAGCCAACACCCTCATATTCAGAGGACTTACCTAAGGCCCAGTGAAGGGAAGGACTTGCTCAGGAACATATCAATTCAGAGCCAGGACTTTATTTTGAGTCTCCTGATGCCCCAGCCCTCACCTTTCCCTATGAACCTGGCACCTTTACAGAGTGGAACTGTGCTGCACTCTTGTGATAACTACTCACCCAGCTCCCAGTTCTTCTGTGGTCTGAGAGGCTGTGGGTCTGGTGAAATGGGCACATATTTTAGAATTACACAGGTCTGGATTCAAATTCCAGCTCCAAAGGAGGGAAAGATTGTATATATGTATTGCAAACATGTCTATATAATATACATGCAAATGCCTGTATATGCAAAGACTCTCTCTGGAAGGATATACAAGAAACTTCTTACAGTGATTTATCTCCAGAGAGGGGGTCTGGTTGAGAAGAACTTTTTTTTTTAACTATTTTAATTTAATTTTTAAAAATTGAGACAGGGCTCTCACTATGTTGCCCAGGCTGGTCTCGATCAAACTCCCGGGCTCAAGCAATCCTCCTGCCTCAGCCTCCTAAAGTTCTGAGATTACAGGCATGAGCCACCATGCCTGGCCAAGAAGAAATTTTAACTGTATACCTTTTTTGTGCTTTTCCACTTTTTTGAATTTATATGCAATGGCTTTCATGATTTTTTTTTTTTAGATGGAGTCTCGCTCTTGCCCAGGCTGGAGTGCAGTAGCATGATCTCGGCTCACTGCAATCTCCACCTCCCTGGTTCAAACAATTCCCCTGCCTCAACCTCCTGAGTAGCTAGGATTACAGGTGCACGTCATCACACCTGGCTAATTTTTTTTGTATTTTTAGTAGAGATGGGGTTTCACCATGTTGGCCAGACTGGTCTCGAACTCCTGACCTCAGGCAATCCACCCACCTGGGCCTCCCAAAGTGCTGGGATTACAGGCATGAGACACTGCTCCCGGCAGCCTTTCTGTGATTTTAAAAACCTGTCTCCTCCATTTATTCATTGCATATTCCTGGGAAAGCCATTTAACTACTCTGAGGATAGCTTCATTAAGATCCCCTGAAGGGGGTAGACTGTGAATATAGAGGGCTAGCAGTCATATGGGGCCCTCACTGGGTGTTGTGGGGCCAGATTTGAAGAACCATATTCTGTTGGACTTCTGGTAGTTGGAAGTCAGGAAAACTGTGACCTAGGCTCCTTGACAATGGGTGCAATAGCATCCTGAGAAGAAAGCAAGAGGGAAGTGGCAAAAAGGGGTAGGCGCACTGATGGAAGAGTTTTTTTTTTTTTTTTTTTTTTTTTTTTTTTTTGACAAGTTCTGGCTCTATCGCTGAGGCTGGAATGCAGTGGCATGATCTCAGCTCATTGTGACCTCCGCCTCCTGGGCTCAAGCCATCCTCCCACCTCAGCCTCCTGAGTAGCTGGGACTACAAGTGCATGCCATCACGCCCGGCTAATTTGTATATTTTTTGTAGAGATGGGTTTTTGCCATGTTGCCCAGGCTGATCTTGAACTCCTGGTCTCAAGTGATCCACCCACCCAAAGGCATGAGCCACCATGCTTGCCCAGAAGAGCCTTCTTTGAGATGAGGAAGTGGGGGCTTGGTTGGTGAAGGAGAAAAAAGTTTCATAAACGAATTCTCAGTGTGTCACTTCCCTTCTCTTCCTTCCAGCCCCATTCTCATGCAGCCTACAGGGGGTGCAGGGATACTGCCTTTCTTTTTTCTTTTGAGATGGAGTCTCACTCTGTTGCCAAGGCTGGAGGGCAGTGGCGCAATCTCAGCTCACTGCAGCCTCTGCCCCCCGAGTTCCAGCAATTCTCCTGCCTCAGCCTTCAGAGTAGCTGGGGTTACAGGCACACACCACGCACCACCATGCCTGGCTAATTTTTGTGTTTCACCTGACCTCAGGTGATCTGCCTGCCTTGGCCTCCCAAAGTGCTAGGATTATAGGCGTGAGCCACTGCACCACTGCACCTGGTTGGGACAGTGCCTTTTTTTTTTTTTTTTTTGAGACGGAGTCTTGCTCTGTCACCCATTGCTCTGTCACCCAGGGTGGGATGGAGTGCAATGGCACAATCTCGGCTCCCTGCAACCTCCACCTCCCGGGTTCAAGCGATTCTTCTGCCTCAGTCTCCCCAGTAGTTGGGATTACAGATGCCCGCCACCATGCCCAGCTAATTTTTGTATTTTTTAGTAGAGACGGGGTTTCACCATGTTGGTCAGGCTGGTCTTGAACTCCTGACCTTAGGTGATCCACCCGTCTGGGCCTCCCAAAGTGCTGGGATTACAGGCGTGAGCCAAGGCGCCTGGCGGGAACCCTGCTTTTCTTTGGAGGCACTGTGATTGCAACCAGCCACGTTGTGCTCTGTCCTTGGTCCTGAAGATACCAGCGTGATGTTTCTTGGTACCAGGGACACTGGTTAGTGACTCTTCTCTCAGTAACTCTGAACCAGGTGAGAATTGTCATTTTTAACCTTGAAATATAGCAGTACTGTTTGCATCTTGCAGCCCTCCTCTCCTCGGGGTGCTGGCTGTACTCACTCTCCAGGGATTGTAGTTATAGCTACCTGACTCCACATCGCAAGCCCGCAGGGCACACCTACCAGTCTCGACCCCACTACACCCAGTGAGCACACACATATTTTATTTGCTATCCCCTCCAAATTCATGGCCTATCCCCATCATGGCATCGGATGTCAGATGGGAGGTTAATGGCTTGCCAAATAAGCAGAACCCTATCTTGGTTTCCCAACCTAAATTGCTTAATTCATGCATTTTTGACAGTTGTGTCATTTCCAGCAATCACAAGGTAATTTTTTTCTTTTTGAAAATGGCAAGGAAAACACCCTCAACCCACTCCCTTCACACTTGTGAGAGCTGCATGAGCTGAAAGTGACTCTTCCAAAAACTCTTCTAAGCTTGAGAAGCTCGAGACTTCAGCATGAGACTGGAGTGTGAATGCTTGGTCTGCTCTGGCATCAGAAGGGAGGGAAAGTGAGTCCTTGGAGGTCTTCATACTCCAGGAGAGATCCCAAGAGACATGCAAGAGTGGCAACAAGGCCTCTGTTTGACCCTCTTGCAGCGTCTTGGTGCTAAGTGGGGTGGAGGGAGAGAACACACACTCCGCCTGGTCCCTGCCAGGCTCCACACCCCGGTGTCCTCTTCCCCCACCCATGCCTCCCAGCAGAAAACTGTTTCCCATCAGGAGCCGCAGAATGAGATCATATCTGGCCTGTTACAAGAACCAGAATGACTGATGGAGCAGAAGTTGGATTGGGGCGGCAAGAAGGGAGTAAGCAGCCTCAGGCCAGCACGCATTGCAGCCTGGGGAGGAGAGAAAGGAGAGTTCTCCCTCCCTCTTTTCTGAGCATTGTGTTTCCCTTCTTCTCCCATTGGGAGGGGGATGGGATGACGGGGAAAGAAGGTGTCCTAGAAGGGAACCCAAGCCGGTGGGCAGGAGAGCTGTGGGCTTGGGGGGCGGGGGAGAGGAAGAATTGGCAATAGGATGCCATCTCCATCCATAGAGCCAGGGACGGACTCCTGTCCTCTAACTCCATTCCTCACTCCACTAGCCCTGGGAGCAAATCTTAGTTCACTGTGACCCACTGGGCAAGTCACTAAACTTTCCTAAGCCTCAGTTTCCTTATCTGTGAAACGGACATGCTGATCCTAACAGAGATGTAGTGCAGGCAGGCAGACAGGTGAGGGAGGCAAAGGCACGGCGCGAGGCACACGGGAACCCAGGCGCTTGACCGTCCACACCACGCGGCGCTCTCCCAACCCCGGCCCGGCGCGCTCACCGGTTCTCAGCCACCAGGATCTGCTCCAGCAGGCGCGCGGCCTGCACACGCGTCTCCAGCTCCGGCGCCTGCAGCAGCCGCAACAGCAGGTCGAGGCCGCCGTCCAGGCGGATGGCGTCGCACAGACCCTGGGCTACCTCGCGGCCCACGGCCGGCAGCAGCCAGGCCTCCTCCACCAGTTGGAAGACCTCGGCCAGGCCGGCGCCCACGGCCCGCGCGCCGCCCGCCTGCTTCAGCGCGGACAAGGCCTGCTGCAGCTCCGGCAGCGCGCGCTCCAGGGCGTCCTGCACCTCGGTGCCTGCCCCCGGCGATACTTCGCGGGGCCCGCGGCCGCCCGCAGCCCACCATGGGCCCGTGCCACCGCCCCCATCCGGCCCCGGCACCGCCAGCCGCTCGGAGCCTGGCCGTGGGCCCGACATGGCGAAGAAGCGACACAGCTTGTAGGCGGAGAGGAGCAGCGTCAGGACCATGGGCGCGGGGCCGCGGGGGACATCCCCGGCCTGGAGGCGGGGGCCGCGCGGAGAGATCCCGGTTTTGGGAAAAGAGGGACCCGAGAGGGGTCGGGGGAAGAAGATGGAGGGAGAGGAATAGAGAGAAGGGTACCAGGCAAGGGTGCCGGTCAGAAGTTTGAGGGAGGAGTGAGGGCAGGATCGGGGGCGCAGCGGTTGGCAACGGTGATGCAGGCCAAGATGCAGGGAGTGGGCGAAAGGAGAGAGAGAGGAGGCGAGGGATGGCTCCGGACGCCGGAGGGTAGAGGAGGCGGCGGCTGGAACAAAGCGTTGCCCGGGCAGGGGCTCGGCTGAGCTGGGAGATGCTCGGCAGCAGCCACGCCCTGGAACCGCAGCGGACCCGGGGCCGATGCCCCGCCTCTGGGTCCAGCGGGGCTCCTCCAGCCTCCTGCGCAGCCCCACCCCCAAGTCGTCCCCAGCCACGCCCACGCCCCTGGCCAGCCTTTCCCAGCCCCTCAGTCGCAGCCGCCTCCTCCTGCGCTGGACTTGGAGGAAGGGGGTCGAAAATGAGATGACAGTCTCCGTTCTCCACCTCCTCTTCCCCGCCCCGCGTGACACCAGTACGTGGGAGCAACACCGCTGCGTGCCCCCTCCCTACTAAGTGGTTAAAACAATCATCATAACTCTTAAGGCCCTTTTATGCCTGTTTCTCAGCTAGACCTCACAACATGCCTCTGGGGTGGGAATCGGTGTTCCATTCCACAGCTGACTCCACTGAAGCCCATGAGGAAGAGATTGGCCAAAATCACAGTCCCCTCTGATTACAGAACAGAAAAATCAGCTAAAATCTCAGGATCACTTTTTTTTTCAGGTGATGGCAGGACTTCAGAAGCTCTGTGGACACCTGAAATTGGGCACAAAATCAGGTGTTTCACGCCAGTGGGCATTTTCCAGGTAGAGGGATCGTATTTCTCTTGAGAGTCTAAAAGTGTGAACAAGCCCACTCTTTACAGATGGGAAGACTGAGGCTGGGGACAGGGAGTGACCTGCTCAGAAAAGACTCAGAAATCAAATCTAGTTCAGTGGGTTGATATTTACCCAAATTTCCAGCCTGGGGAGATTGATGCACCCAAGCGAAGAACCCAGAAATGAAACTTTGTTCTTTTATGCTAAAAAAGAAAATTCCCCAGAGTGCTTACAAATTCTCCTCCCACTCCCTTTTTCCTGCCCTAAATAAACAATGGCGAATGAGCACCCAGCCAGGGATGTGTCTGATCAAACAATCATGGATCAATAGCCATGTTTGGAGAAGGAATTTGTGACTGCTCCAGCTACTGGGCATTTTGTCTGTTCCAGTTCATGTAATCTCCCAACACCCCATGAGGCAAGGGGGTTAATCCCATTTTACTGAAACTGAACTAAGACTCAGAGAGATAAAGCTGTTGCCCAATGAGCCTTCTTTCTGGCCTCCAGATCCGCGGTGCTAATTCCCCTTCTGATGACCTAATGATTCTGAGCTTGGCAAAGGTCTTATCTCCCAGCTCTCCCAGGCCCAGTGTTCCAGGAATGTGACCTTTGCTGCAGCAGCCGCTGGAGGGGGCAGAGGGGATGGGCTGGAGGTTGAGCAAACAGAGCAGCAGAAAAGGCAGTTCCTCTTCTTCAGTCCCCTCCCTCCCTGTCTCTGCCTCTCCCTCCCTTCCTCAGGCATCAGGGAGGAGACTTCAGGGAGATCAGAGCCCAGCTTGCCAGGCACTGAGCTAGAAGTCCCACCATGGCACCCCTGAGACCCCTTCTCATGCTGGCCCTGCTGGCATGGGTTGCTGTGGCTGACCAAGGTACAGGGGGGTGTTGGTGGCCATCTGAGTCAATGTAGGGAGGGTGAGGGTGGCCCGGGCTTGGCAGCACCTACTGACACCCCTTCCTCAAAGAGTCATGCAAGGGCCGCTGCACTGAGGGCTTCAATGCTGACAAGAAGTGCCAGTGTGATGAGCTCTGCTCTTACTACCAGAGCTGCTGCACAGACTATACGGCTGAGTGCAAGCCCCAAGGTGTGTTCAGAGCCCAGGTGGGTGGGCTGGGGTGCCCCTTGCAGCTGGAGACTCACTACCATCCACTCTCTGCAGTGACTCGTGGGGATGTGTTCACTATGCCGGAGGATGAGTATGTGACCTATGACTACGGTGAGGAGAAAAACAATGCCACCATCCATGAACAGCCGGAGGGCTCCTCCCCGAGCCCTGACCTCCAGGCCCAGCCCGAAGGGAATCCTGAGCAGGCAACTGTTCTGAACCCTGAGGAAGAATCCCCTGCACCTGAGGTGGGCATCTCTAAGCCTGAGGGGACGGGCTCAAGGCCCGAGACCCTTCGTCCAGGGACCCCTGAGCTCCCAGCAGAGGAGGAGCTATGCAGTGGGAAACCCTTCGACGCCTTCACCGACCTCAAGAACGGTTCCCTCTTTGCCTTCCGAGGTGAATCCAGGGCAGGTATTGGGGATGGGGGTCTGCCCCAGGAGCGTCCCCGCTCTCACACCACCTCCTCCACTGTAGGGCAGTACTGCTATGAACTGGATGAAAAGGCAGTGAGGCCTGGGTACCCCAAGCTCATCCGAGATGTCTGGGGCATCGAGGGCCCCATTGATGCCGCCTTCACCCGCATCAACTGTCAGGGGAAGACCTACCTCTTCAAGGTGCCAGCAGCTGTGGACCAGGGTAGAAAGCATCTAGGGAGGGTTTGAGAGCTATTGCTCCCAGGGACAGGGTGGACAGGGAGGCTGGACCCAGGGCGCTGCAGGACCTGGTGGGCGCTCTGTGAGCACAGGGCAGCCCCAAGACTCCAGGTCCTGGGCAGTGAACCTGAACCTGGGAACGGCTGCCTTAGGGCAAGGGACTCTGCCTCTGTGCCTAGCCAGCAGCCTCCATACCCCTTTTCACTTTCCCCACCTCTTAGGGTAGTCAGTACTGGCGCTTTGAGGATGGTGTCCTGGACCCTGATTACCCCCGAAATATCTCTGATGGCTTCGATGGCATGCCAGACAATGTGGACGCAGCCTTGGCCCTCCCTGCCCATAGCTACAGTGGCAGGGAGCGGGTCTACTTCTTCAAGGGTACTCAGGGGGTGGGTGGGAGACTGAGCAGGCAGTGGAGCAGTCTTGGATTCCTTTCACACTTCACTGGGGACAGGCCTCAGCATGTGCCCACCCCATACCCCCACCTCATGCTGGGAGATCCTAACTTCAACAGCCTCTGGGATCTCCAGTCTGGCTCTGGCCCAGCCCTCCTAATGCCCACCACCCCGCTCCCCAGGGAAACAGTACTGGGAGTACCAGTTCCAGCACCAGCCCAGTCAGGAGGAGTGTGAAGGCAGCTCCCGGTCGGCTGTGTTTGAGCACTTTGCCGTGATGCAGCGGGACAGCTGGGAGGACATCTTCGAGCTTCTTTTCTGGGGCAGAACCTCTGGTATGGAGAGAGGGCAAGTCTTTCTTCTCCTTCAAAAGGGCTGAAACCCCTGGCTAGTGGTAGAGCCAGGTTGGCTGGAGGGGGCTGTGGTTGTGGAGCTATCGATCAAAGTCTATTTGCTCAGGCCAGACTTTGCTTCTGTTGACCTTTTGGGGGAAGCTCGGCTCTACCTGGACCCCACACCTTGGACTTTGCCTAGCACAGCCGAGGGCACAGCCAGCAGAGGGAGGGGCTATGGCTGAGGAGTTTAGGGGGCCTGGGGGTGGGGTGGGGTCTAGACACCAGTGATATGGTGGAGGGAGCACACAGTGAAGGGCATTGGACTGAGAATCAAAGGCCTGGCTCTGCCATTCGCTGCTGTGTGTCTTTGGGCAAGATGCAGCAGATGAACTCTAATGACCTTGCTGGAGGGGGCAAGATTCAGACCCCTAAGACCTCTCATTCACCCCTTCCCTGCCACAGCTGGTATGAGACAGCCCCAGTTCATTAGCCGGGACTGGCATGGTGTGCCAGGGCAAGTGGACGCAGCCATGGCTGGCCGCATCTACGTCTCAGGCATGGCACCCCACCCCTCCTTGGCCAAGAAGCAAAAGTTTAGGCGTCGCAACCGCAAAGGCTACCGTTCAGACCGAGGCCACAGCCGTGGCCGCAACCAGAACTCCCGCCGGCCATCCCGCCCCACGTGGCGGCTGTCCTTGTTCTCCAGTGAGGAGAGTAACTTGGGAGCCAACAACTATGATGACTACAGGATGGACTGGCTTGTGCCTGCCACCTGTGAACCCATCCAGAGTGTCTTCTTCTTCTCTGGAGGTAGGAGCCCTTGCCACCCCTGAAGCTGCTCTAGCTTGGGTTTTCCTTGCTGTCCCTGGTCCATAAGGGCTGAATACAGCCCGCAGGTAGTGACCACAGAAAGCCGGGCCAGAAGTCCTTAGCTGCATCGTGGATGTTCACTTTCCTTTCTGAGACTTTCTTAAGGGAAGAGTGGGCAGGGCCAGGCTGGGCCTCACGCACCCTCTGCTTTCCTCTCTTCCAGACAAGTACTACCGAGTCAACCTTCGCACACGGCGAGTGGACGCTGTGGACCCTCCCTACCCACGCTCCATCGCCCAGTACTGGCTGGGCTGCCCAGCTCCTGGCCATCTGTAGGAGGCAGAGCCCACAAGGCTGGGCCCGCTGTAGCTCCCTCCTCCAATCTCCTTCCCCCAGCCCAATAAAGGTCCCTGAGTTTAAGACTACTGTCCTGACTGGGGTGGATACATCCCTGCCTGGGTAAAGGAGAGGAAGCTGGGCTGTCAGAATGGGTTGGTGAAGGGGGCAGAGAAGGGCCTCGCTGTGTTCAACCCATGTTGGGCTCAGGAATTCTCTGTGAACCGAAGTTTGGGACTGGGGAAGGCCTCCTGAGAGCTACCCTTCCTCTTGAGCTAAGCAACCCCCAGCAACCCACCAGCAGCTAAGCAGGCACTTGAACCCCTCTGATGGTGACAGAGTTACCAGGCCAGCCTCCTTGGGTGAGGCTTGCTTTGCCCCTTGGAGTTGACTAGGGTCTTGGAGGAGAGAGAAGGGGCAAGAGGTGGTGAGGTTCTGGCTCAGCTTTTTTGTCCATCCTGATCTGAAATCATAGTAGCTCCGGCTCCTGAAGTCATTGTGCTTCCCCAAACCCACCCCTAGAGTGAGCCTTTCTTGAGGTCTCTGTCTAGGGTCTAGGATGGGGAGCAGCAAGACCAGGAGAGATAGTGAAGGGGAGAAACTGAAAGGAAATTCAAAAGCACACACTTCTCATGGAAAAGTGGCCCAGGAGTCCAGGAGTTTGAGGCTGCAGTGAGCTATTATTGTACCACTGCACTCCAACCTGGGCAATAGAGTGAGACTCTGTCTCTAAAAACCGAACAAAACAAAAAAAGGAGGGAATTTTTGGCTGGACATGGTGGCTCATGCCTGTAATTCGAGCACTTTGGGAAGCCAAGGTGGGAGGATTGCTGGAACCCAGAAGTTGGAGACCAGCCTAGGCAATATAACAAGACACCATCTCTACAAAAAATAAAGAAATAAGTTAGCTGGGCAACTTATGGGTGGTGTGTGCCTGTAGTCCCAGCTACTTAGGAGGCTGAGGTGGGAGGATTGCTTAAGCCTGGGAGGTTGAGGCTGTAGTGAGCAGAAATCACACCACTGTACTCCAGCCTGGGCAACAGAGTGAGAAAAACAAAATTTAGGCCAGGCACGGTGGCTCACGCCTGTAATCCCAGCACTTTGGAAAGCCAAGGTGGGTGGATCATGCGGTTAGGAGTTCAAGACCAGCCTGGCCAACATGGTGAAACCCTGTCTCTACTAAAAATACAAAAAAATTAGCCGGGTGTGGTGGTGGGCACCTGTAATCCCAGCTACTCTGGAGGAAGAGGCAGGAGAATTGCTTGAACCCAGGAGGTGGAGGTTGCAGTGAGCCAAGATCGTGCCACTGCACTCCAGGCTGGGTGACAAAGCAAGACCCCATCTTGAAAAAAAAAAAAAAAAAAGAAACAAACTTTTAAAAATTTAAGGAAAAGCGGTTCAGAATGTGTCCAAGGAAGAGAATACTATACACATAGTATTGTGTATAGTATTTATCATCTTTCTTAGAACCCCTCAACTGCACCTGTGGAACCTCCTCTGGTTCCAGGTTCCAAACCCCAGGAAGTCCATCTGGCTCTTGAAGGGCCAGAGAGATAAAGGGTTAGATGCAGGCAAAGTTCTAAAGCAGACCTGAGGGTAACCTGGTGACGACATCTGTTCCCCAGTCCCGCTGACAGCAGCTGGCTCCCATTCATCCTGTTGTCACCTTACCATCCTTCTCATCCTGTCCCACTTCACCAGCCCAGTCCCCAGTTGTAGGAGAGGTCTCCACCCCCTCTCCCCTGAAGGCAGCCAGGTTCGGAGCACTCAGGGCTCCAGAAGGGGCAGCCAGTGCCTGGGAGCACTGGAGAGATGGTTTTCTTTGGCTTCCTGGAAGGACCCCTGGGAGGATTTTCATGAAGTATAGGATTTCAGGTACAGACTGCCAGAGTTTGTGGTTTGAGGAGGGATGCTGGGTCCAGCTTCCTTTGTGAGGCCCTGGAGGGGCAGGGGGTACACAATTTACCCCACCCATACCCTCATAAGCCCAACCCAGCCTCCAGTCTTCCCCACCGAGACTTCTCTGCTTTGCTTGAGCTGGACTCTAAACCTCTCCCCTCCTGGAGGCGGGGCCAGCTACCCTGAGCAGGATAAAATCCAAATGGAGGGGTCTGGTATGGGCACAGCCCTGGCATGGCCCTCTGGCACCTTACCCTGTGCCAGCTCCATGGGCAGCCCTGTGGATGCATCCTCAGCAGGTGATCTGATGGGGAAATGTGGGCAGGGTGAGGACGCAGGGCACGGTGGCATGAGGGAAGGTTGAAGAGGGATGGGAGTAGGGACTTCAGGGTTGATTGAGGGCTTTAAGGCTGGGTGGAGGCTCTTTCAGCAAGTCCCGGCTTGACCCCCACCGTGGCCCGCAGACGGTGGCAGTGGGTTGGGTTCCCACCAGAGAAAGCGGACCACCTTCAGCAAAGGGCAGCTGCTGGAGCTGGAGAGGGCGTTTGCAGCATGGCCCTATCCCGACATCAGCACCCGTGAGCACCTGGCCCAGGTCACTCGCCTTCCTGAGGCCAAGATACAGGTGAGCTGCGACCCCTTCTCACACAGCCAACATCTGGGCTTGGCCCACAGCCCCTTCGCTGGGTAGCCTGCCTTCAGGTTGTTTCCCATGTCCCTGGGTGGAGGGGATGCTGGGGCCAGAAGACTCCTTCTTCTTCCCTAGCAGGTATGGTTCCAGAACCGCCGGGTCAAAAGAATCAAGAACAGGAAGTCAGGAAGTCTAAGCCCCCGGCCTGAGTCCCACCAGAGCTCCTGTTCTCTTCCAGACACCTTCCAGCAGCCCTGGGATCCCCAAATACCAGGCCAACCTCCACTCTCCAGCGGCACACCTCAGTGTACCTCAGTGTGTCAATACACCTCCTGTCCAGCTCCTGGCTTAAGTCCAGGGCAGGGCTGGGAAGGGGCTAAAGCTGTAGCCCCACGGGGACCAGGTGGGGCTTCAGAGGTCCACCCTTTCTTAGAGCGAGCTACTCCCCAGACTTCACTAGGCAGCCTGTCTGACCTCATCTATGCCTTGGCCATTGTCACCAATGTGGACCACGCCTAGTCTTGGTCCAGAACTTGCAAGACCCCTCCTCTGACTCCTGTAGCCCACCCTGCCCCTCCTGGGACTGAACACATCAGAAGTGGATCCCCCGGCCCCACCTTTTATGCAAAGGAGTTCCCTATCGGAAAGGAATTTAGCTCAGGCATCCCTCCCTTCCACTGGCCTCCAGGCCAGGCTAAATGCAGGTCCTATGCAGACTGGGGCCTAGCACCTGCCACCCCACACCTGACCCCTTTGGGGCATATGCTCATGGTTGTGGCAGGAGGTACCTTCAGAAGGATGAGATGAAGGCAATGTTTTCCTTCACTCTTGCCAGTCCTGGTCCCCAGTTCTCACCAGCTGATGACCTCCTCCCTCCGAAGGGGCAGGCTCCTGTCTCCTGAGGTCTCTCCAGGCCATTACCTTGCTAACTGCTAAGTGAGGTAGGAAAGGAGAATGCTGCTCCTCATCTAGACTGCTGGAGTCACCTTCTTTATGGCTCAGGGCCACCTCTCCTGACCGTCGACCACCTGGACAAATTATCAGAGCTATGGATGTGAAGAGGGAGTGGCATTAAAGTAATAAAGCAAAGACAGGAAGCTGGGGCTTATGTTGATTTAATTTTCACAAAGATCAGATTGGCTGCCCTCTGACGTGAGGCCGCAGAGACAACCTGACAGATCTGGGATGAGGCGGGTGCAGCAGCATTGGGTTTTGGTATCACCGTCATCTGTAATACCAACTAATCTCCAAATAAAACTCAAACTCTGTACCTTAATCTGGATTGTTGTGCTCTGCAAATGAACGGGGACGAGGGCCATTTGCCATGGAAATTTATCTCCATCACCTAATCCCTAAATAGGGCCAGATTCCACACAGATTCTTGGTGGGAGGTATTACCCAGGCTTCTGCTGGGATTAGAGGAATAGTTAATTGAAGGGTTTGGGGCTCTGACTGACAAGACCCTGGGGGAGATGAGAGCCTCTGCTGGCAGCCCCTGCTCCTGGTCTCACTGAGTCTAAGACATTCCAGTTACCTCCACCTCCGGAGCTGCTCTGCCTCGGAGAGAAAACCATGGTGTTTGTGGTCTGCAATGGATTCAAATCCTGACTCTGCTATGTAACCGTGGCAACTCTGGAACTCTATGTGACTAAAAAATGGGGATACTTGTTTGCTCTCTGTTTGAGGTATAAGAAATAATGTAGGTAAAGGGCTTTACATGGTGTGTGACACATTGTAAAAACTCAGTAAATGCTAGTTTCCTCTCCAGACAGGCCCTAAGAAACTGGGAAGGCCCCAAACTTTTTGTTCTTCCCACCTCCTGCCAAGCAGTCCCTGGACCCAGAGTGCATTAGAGAAAGCATGGCATAGTGAGGCAGGAGTGGCTAGGAGATGAGAGAGCTCCCTTCTACATGCTGAAACTGGAGGACAGGGCATTTGGTTCTCCCCTCCCCCTGCCCTCTGCTTTTTTACTGAGACAAGGTCTCACTCTGTCATCCAGGCTAGAGTGCAATAGCATGATCTTGGATTACTCAGCTTACTGCAACCTCTGCCTCCCGGGCTCAAGGGATCCTCCCACCTTAGCCTCCTAAGTAGCTGGGACTACAGGCGTGTGCTACCATGTCAGCTAATGTTTTAATTTTTTTGTAGAGATGGGCTTTCGCCATGTTGCCCAGGCTGGTCTCGAACTCCTGAGCTCAAGCAATCCTCCTACCTTGGTCTCCCAAAGTGCTGGGATTACAGGCACGTACCACTACGCTTGGCTAATTTTTTTGTATTTTTAGTAAAGATGGGGTTTTGCTATGTTGGCCATGCTGGTCTTGAACTCCCAACCTCAAGTGATCCACCCGCCTCAGCCTCCCAAAATGCTAGGATTACAGGTGTTAGCCACCTCACCCGGCCCAGTGTAGCTTTTTAACACAAATTTTATACAGTTCAGGTTACTGGAAACACTGCAAAGTGCCACCTAGTTTGTCTTCTCACAGCTGACACTTCTTCCAACTAACAGAAACTGGCAAACATTGTAGAGGAAGTGTCCACTGAGCAAATGAGTATATAATTTATTAAAACAGAAAAGTGCTTTGGAAAAAAAAAAAAAGAGAGAACAGGAGTACATACAGTGAACCAAGAAGAGTGTACCATGAGGAGCAGACCCTGAACAGTTAGAACTATTAGAACTATGGAAATCACTGTGCTTTGTGTTGTCACAGGAGTTAAAATAGAAATACCCTGGATACAATAAATATTTACTGGATAAATAACTAAGCCTGATACCCTTTTCAGTGCGTTATACAGACCCTATCATCACACCACTAATCTAAGTTCTCAGAAGTTAAACCTTACAAGACTTTAGGACAACACAGGCGACTTCGGCTCCATTTAACAGAGGAAGGACCATAGCTGGTCATTTGATATCTACGAGTCTGTCTTATCTTCTGGAAAAGGGGCCTAATACCATTTCCTTTAGGAAAAAGGTAGCTGCCTTGCTTCCAGTTCTACCATCCTACAGCAACCCATCTTTCTCTTATGTGATGTCTCTGATCAGCTCCTCTTCCAGCACAAACTGGAGAAAGGGGATCCTTTCTGTTTTCTTGGAGGCTTCTGAACTCAATTACAGGTCTGCATTAAAAATGTCTGGAGAAAGCTGGTGATCAGTTTGTACATATGAACAAGTTCAAGGCAGTATGGTCTACTTCTGGGAAGGCCTGGATTCCATTTGCTCCTGAAGGAAAAACCCTAGTCCCAGCAGTGTCTAGAATGGACTGGAGAAGGCAGATGGGTACCGGATTCAGGAAGAGGTACTGACAGACCAAGACCAGTTCTTTCCATTTTAAAGATGTGTTATCTCAATCTCCTCCAATGCTCCCTTTGGAAATTCACAGAACATAGGGCTCCCCACAGAAACAGCAGCTGGCCTGGGCTGGTCTTCTGACTAACTGGAGCTGAATACAAAAAGTCTGATGGGTTGACTGAGTCAGTGACTGGCAATTGGACCCTGAAGCCCCCAAAGTCTTCTCTAGACTTGAAGATGAAGCACCAGTTACAGTTCTCCCAGCTCGCCTTCCATTGCCCGCACCATGACATACAGCTCAGCCAGACCCACCACTGAGGCGACGATCAATGCAGCTAGCACCCGCTGGAGATGGGGAGAACCAGGCTTAAGGGATGCAGGCCAACACCCAGCTCTGTACCCAAGCAACCTGAATGAGGATGGAGAGCCCCCAATCCCCTTCTAAGTTGAGGGAGGGGAAGAAAAGAGAATGTGGCTTCTCCTGGGTTTATTACCTAATCCCCTGTGACTGCTGGAAAGCTCGAATGCTCCCCTTGTTCATGGCATAAATATCTGTTCAATTCCTAACCTGTGCAAGGCACTTTCACATACGTCCTCCCTTACCCACTAACACCCCTACCTGGGGCACCCTGCCCTGCCAAGTGCCTACTCACCGAGGCCATTTCTGTGAAGATATATTGGCTTCCAAGGTAAGTGCAGATGAAGGCAGCTACCACCGTGACAATGAAATTGAAGATGGTGATGACTAGAGCCTTCAATGATCTCACTTTGGGGAAGAGCCAGAGAGGGAACCTTTAGTTCAACATTCTCTAGGAGGCGCTCTTATCTCATGGCTGCCTCCCCCACCAACTGGGTTCCAGTCAAACAAGCCTGAGTGTCATGACCCATCTCAGGAAGAGGCTTTAGAAGCCTGATCTCCTAGTACCTCACCTTGCTTTCCCAGGTCGCTCAGAGTCCCACCATGCCTTGAATCCTGGGAAAAAGACAAAGCAGATGATTCAGAATAGAAGCAGCTCAGAGAGCATCCATTGTCAGTCTGGGCTCAGCCCTCTCTATTCCCCAACACATTAACTGCCTTCTCCAGGGATTTTTTTGTCTGGAACCACTTTGACTCTTTTCTGGACCACAGAGCAAGCATTTTAGAGAGAGGACACAGGCTGCCAGTACCCATCCACTCTTCTGTTTCAGGGTAGGAGCGTGCCATAGAATAGTAGGGAGCCCTGTCAGAAGACAGGCTCCAATGGCTGGGCACAGTGGCTCACCTTGTAATCCCAGCACTTTGGGAGGCCGAGGCAGGAGGATCACCTGAGTTTGGGAGTTCAAGACCAGCCTGGCCAACGTGGTCTCTACTAAAAGAGACCTCACTTAAACCTCGGAGGTGGAGGCTGCAGTGAGCAGAGATCCTGCCACTGCCCTCCAGCCTGGGGGACAGAGCAAGACTCCATCTCAAAAAAAAAAAAAGAAAGAAAAAGAAAAAAAGCCTCCAAGACTCATTCTCCCCCCCCCTTTTATTTTGAGACGGAGTCTTGCTCTTGTTGCTCAGGCTGGAGTGCAATGGTGCAGTGTTGGCTCACCGCAACCTCCGCCTCTTGGGTTCAAGTGATTCTCTTGCCTCAGCCTCCCAAGTAGCTGGGATTACAGGTGCTCGCCACCACGCCAGGCTAATTTTTGTATTTTTAGTAAAGTCGGGGTTTCACCATGTTGGCCAGGCTGGTCGCAAATCCCGACCTCAAGTGATCCAAGCACCTCAGCCTCCCAAAGTGCTAGGATTACAGGTGTGAGCCACCGCACCCAGCTAACTCACTCCCACTTCTACGATGTTTAAAAATTGGTCACCATCTCAGCCCAGAGTCTCAGTGAATGAGATGGGAATTGCGTTAAGTTTGTATGCAGAGTTCCTATGGTCCCTGAACAGTATAGAAACCAAGTGTCCATGTTTCTTCTAAACTCCATACCTTCTTGCAGTGCAGGGCCCTACTCTGAGGGGCTACCTAGTCCATGTACTGAAGAGCAGGCCCTTACCTGACAAGTGACGTTGCGGGTGATCCGCTTATATTCCTCATTGGCCAGCTGTATCTTAATCTTCTCCAGCCGGTCAACTAGTTCTGGGTTCTGAAGCAGAAAAATCAAATAAGAAGAATGATATTCCCAGCTTGTTAGAAAGCACATCACCATCACTGGTTCCAGGGGAAAAGCACTGCTAAAGGTATCAGGAGACCCACATACTAGTTAGTTCTAACTCCAATGTTTTGAAACTTTTTGTTTTTTTTAATCTCAATTTTCCAAACAGTTGATAGGGAGGACAATATCTGGTTCCCCCAGATCCCAAAGATTTCAAAAACAAATTTTCAAGCCTAAAAGTTGATTTATAAGTTCAGTGTATCATGCATAAGCCCAACTCAGTCAATAACCACTCCCACAAACATATCCCTTACGTACCCGTGGAGGCTTCACAACCTCTGGGAGATAGATTTCACTGCCTTCTAGGAGCTCATGGAGGTATAGTTTGGAATCTGAGAAGAAAAGGTTTCACAAACGCAATGATCCACAGAGCTAAGATTGAAGGGTTAAGATCAAGAGGGGTCTAGCCCTTCTTTCTACCAAAATAAAACAGGGCCATCTCTACATTAATCCATTTCCAGGATCATTTTCAATTGAAAAGAATTTTGGATAATTCCATATGGGTATCTCCCAGTGCTGCACAGCTGACTTTAGCTGTCAGCTCTCAATTATCCTGCCAGTGTTACAACTAACATGTAAGCCATTTATTTGTGCCTTTGGGTTAGATCATTTCTGTGGCCACAATAGCTCTTCCCTAAATAGGTTTAGCTCATAGTGATGCTAAATGCTCAGAGGACACTAATACTAGGCAATCTCTTTCTAAGGTCCTTTCTAGTTCTAATAATTGAGCAGTTTACCCTTTGCACTTCTGGCTAGTCTATGCTACTTCTGGCAAAATAACTTATGTGCTAGTTTGCCCTATTCCTTCCCTTTACATATAAGGGAACTGAGGCCCAGCGAGGAGAAATGACTCCTTCAGAGGATTAGTGATAGAGCTAGGACCGGAACTCGCATGCTACTCCCAGGCCAGATCTTTCAACACAGCTTTTGTCATCCTATATCAAAAACAAAACAAAACAAAGTATCAGATTTCACCACCCTTGCTTCTGAGGTGGAAAGAAATCCGGATTCCTAAAGTGTAGAAGTGTAAGCTGATTCCTAAAGTGTAGAAAAACGAAGAGACAGAACCTGTGATACTTGTATTTAGTAAAAACCTAGACTTTCTCAAGGGTGAATTGGGCCTACGTGTTCCTGGAAGTGAAGAGGGGGCTCTCAAAAGAGCAAAAAACTGCACAAGCAAATTTGTCATCCACGAGAAATTCCCATGGGAGTTAAGAAAGTGGGTGGCCCTGGGATTTATGGGGTGACTCTTCGCTTGTCTAGATGAGTGCTCCGTAGAAGAAAGGGAATGATGTGAAAAGATCTCAGGAGGGAATCGATCTGGAAACAAGGAGGCGACCCCGGACTGGAGACTGGGGCTCACCTCTTTCTCTTAGGTGATGGTGCAGATCCCGGATGAGACGGAAAGAAACCAAGCGTTGGGGGCCACTGGAGCTATCACCGCCCGTGTGCTTCTTTCCCAGCGCGGCCTCAAGCTCGGCTCGCAGCTTTCGGGGTAGCTGCTCTGGCTCCAGCTCCCCGCCGGGGCCCAAAGCACGCACCAATCGCTCGCCCGCAAGCAAAGAGGACGCCATATCTAGCCGACACTCCGGTCAGGTGACCCCAACCCAGACTTCCGCCCGCCGCGCGCCGGAAGTAGCTCTGAGCTCCGGGGTGGGACCAGGCGGGCCAAGAGGGCCGGGACGCCGCGCGGGGCAGTGTGGGACGGGGGCGGAACGCCGCCCGGCCGCCGGTCAGGCTCTGTGTCAGCAGCCGGGCGGGCGCTCGGGCGGGCGCTCGGGCGGGACATGGCAACCTGTGTAGCCCGGCGGGCCCTGGCCGTGGGAAGCCGCTGGTGGTCCCGGTCGCTGACTGGGGCCCGGTGGCCGAGGCCGCTCTGTGCGGCGGCTGGAGCTGGGGCCTTCTCGCCAGCGGCGACCACGACGACGCGGAGGCACCTCTCGTCCCGGTGAGGGACGGAGCCAGGGGGCGCGAGGACTGGGCCTGGAGCCCAGGGAGCGTGTTCCTGGCCAGTGCGGAGGCCAGGGGCCCGGGCCTGCTGAGGGTGACTGGAGTTTGACCCGGGAGAGGGTCCCGAGCAGGGAGCCGACCTGCGCTGTCTGGGACTTGTGCCAGGAGCAGGGAAGCCAGCGCGGCCCAGAGCCCTGGTTGTACAGGGCTGGACCTGAGGGGGAACAGTTTACCCTCCCCGAGTGAATGCTACTTCCCCGGCTGGGGTCCCCAGCACCGCTGTCAGAGGGCACCTTTTTAATTCAGCCCTAGGGCTTTGGCTTGAACCCTCAGCCTTTGGATTCGGATAAAGTCTCCCTCAGAAAGATGCTAGAGGTGGGAAACGAGACTCTTGGGTGTGGACCCTCGTAGGCCCCAGGTTTCCAAGTGACTCTGGGGAGATCGATTTTCTATATGTGACTCGGGGAAGGGGGTTTGAGGCCAAGGGGGTGGTGTGGAAACTCTCCGCGGATGGGATCGGCGGTTCAAACGGGCTGGTGGATCAGTGGGAGGAAGCATCAAGTTCACATCTTCAAAACAGTAAAAACAGCCATTATTTGAAGGGCCCTTAGAAAGTGCAGCCCTGTTCAGAGTGGTGACTGACGGTGCTGACCTTTTAGTAGCTGATATTAGACACTGACACTGGGGAGAAATGATAGCTATTTGCAATTTAAGACCCCTGTGAGAGTATGAACAAAAACGATATTGAGAGACGCTAGATGCAGTAGGAAATCTAGAGATGTTTAAGCTTTTCAAGGGCAATATAAGGGCTACAGGTTAGAGGGGGAGATGGACATGGAATTACAATACAGGACAAATATTTTTTGAGCACCTCTTCTACACTAGGCTCTGAGGGGGCAGTACCAGCTAATCAGACTCAGGCATTGCTCCCAGGGAATTTACAGTAATAAAGATAAGACATGAACACAACTGAAATGTAAAGTGGGCAGGATATTGCTTGATGACTTGTGATTTAGAAAATGTAAGAAAAGAAGAAAAAAAGATATACCCCTTCTTAAAAAATTGAAAAAGTGAGCAAGACAGTTAAAGTGCTGTGGGAGGTCAGGAGCGTGGGTTAGGGAAGAAACAAGGGCAGGGGTACGTTTGAGCAGAGTGTGAGGGCATGATGTGACGAATGCCCCGTGAAGAGAGAAGACAGTAATATGGGAGCGGTCACATCTAACACTGGGAGACTGGGGAGGTTTTCACCAAGGAGGAGTAAAGCCTTTCCTGCTCCAGCTGGCCCCACCACCCCAAACCCTTCTCTGCTGTCATCACCGTGGCCCCTCAGTATCCTAGGAGCTTTTTCTGGTGGATGAGTACCATTGCCTTCTCAGCTTTGTTCTTCTCAACTTGTTCTTTTCCTTCCTACTCAGAAATCGACCAGAGGGCAAAGTGTTGGAGACAGTTGGTGTGTTTGAGGTGCCAAAACAGAATGGAAAATATGAGACCGGGCAGGTGAGTATTGGGCTGGGTCATCTTTCATTTTCATAGAGTGCTCTGCTTCTGAAAGAAGTCAGATTAGGTCACAGGCCTGCATGGTATGGTTTTCCATTCATTCCTCCTTGATGTTTGGTGCCAGACCAGAATCAAATTTTTATTTATTTTTTATTTTATTTTTTATTTTTTTTTTTGTGAGACAGAGTTTCGGTCTTGTTGCCCAGGCTGAAGTGCAATGGCGTGGTCTCAGCTTACCGCAACCCTCACCTCCCAGGTTCAAATGATTCTCCTGCCTCAGCCTCCCAAGTAGCTGGGATTACAGGCATGTGCCACCACGCCCGGCTAATGTTGTATTTTTAGTGGAGATGGGTTACTCTATGTTACTCTATGTTGGTCAGGCTGGTCTCGAGCTCCCGACCTCAGGTGATCCTCCTGCGTTGGCCTCCCAAAGTCCTGGGGATTACAGGCGTGAGCCACCGCACCTAGCTCAGAATCAAAGTTTTATAGATATGGTTTCTGTTCTCCTAGATTTGAATGCACTTAATGTGTCAGTGGGTTCTCTTTCCAAGTTAGTGTGGACAGGGATGGTATGGACTATAGTGAGGTTTAGACAAGTTGCTGAAGATTTCTCTAACATAGTGGATGGTGGGAAGCCAGTGGAGGGAGCTTTCAGAAAAGTAAACCTTTGATGCTTTGCTGCAGTAAAATTGACTTTAGTGTGGTAAACTCTGGATGTGTGGTTCTTTTTCTATATCAGCTTTGTTCTGGGTCCACTGGGATAGATTTAGGCCCTTCTAGGATATCATAAGTTAAGGAAGACTTTTTGTTTGTTCAACATTTTATTTTTCTGTGTGCCTACAATAGACCAGGCATTGTGCATCAGCGTTAAATCAGAAAGCAAAGTAGACATGATTCCTACCATTGTGGAGTTTCTAGTCTAGAAAAGAATGAATGATTTGCAAATGGCCAATAGCTGTACATTGTGCTAAGTGGAAGGGAGGTCAGGGAAGGCTTCTTGGAGGCCTAAGCTTTTACCTAAAGGATGAGTAGAGTCAGCCAGGTAAAGAAGAAATAAGAGTGTTCCAGCCATTGGTCTGGTTGATCACAGACTTCAAGGGAAAAGGTAGCAAGACCTTGTGCTGGAGTTGCCTCCACCTGTGCTGCTTTGTGGTCTGGGGCCCACCTGGATGGATTTGCTGGACTACAGACTCACTGAGGCCCCTCTTTCCTCCCAGCTTTTCCTTCATAGCATTTTTGGCTACCGAGGTGTTGTCCTGTTTCCCTGGCAGGCCAGACTGTATGACCGGGATGTGGCTTCTGCAGCTCCAGAAAAGTATGTTTCCCTGTGGTTGTGCCTCACAGTATCCTCAGGAGGAGATGGCAGACATATGTAATGGGGGTACCAGGGGTGACGACAGCATCCTCCTGGGCCTTGGAAACATCCCCAGAGTACTTCTCTGGGACTAAGACCCATGGAGACAAAAGTGCTGAGTGCCAGGGATAGTCTCAGTCAGAGAGTCCCTTTAGGCCTCCCCAGAATGCTTTCCTAAGCCACTCCTAATTTTCATTATGAGTACCACAGAGGGCATTTGGGGGACAAGTCTTCTTGATTTGTTGATGTTCAGCTGGAGTCTTTCCCTCAATCTCACATCATCCCTAGAATACATTAAAACAGAAAAAGTTCAGCTCCATTAAGTGATCACAGACAGTCCCTGGGATATAAGAAGACAAGAGTACTCTGGGCCCTGGGGACTGAGGTGGCAATTTGATTTTCTCAACATGGCCCCCTTCTTTTAAGAGGTATCCACACAGTCAGATGATGGCTCCATACCATGGTCTTCCATGCTGTATTATTTGCCCCAACTGAGGAGCAGCTGAGCTGAGGTGCTGCAGAATGGGTGTCCAGCTGGTGCTAAAAAGCCCCTTCAGATCAGGGACCAGCCTGTTTAGGTCAGGAGGGGTAGGGAGCTGAATCAGGTGCAGCTTCCATTTCTCGTGCGGTGATCTTGGCCTCCTTCTCCCATCCCATAGAGCAGAGAACCCTGCTGGCCATGGCTCCAAGGAGGTGAAAGGCAAAACTCACACTTACTATCAGGTGCTGATTGATGCCCGTGACTGCCCACATATAGTAAGTAAGCAAAATGGCTGGGCCTGGGGGTCCTCTCCATGGAAAGTCCTGCATCCCAATGGGGACAAAGGGAGGGAAAGGGGTCAAACAGAGCCCAGGTCAGTCCTGGTCCCCAAGGCCTTGAACTGCACAGTGGCAAACAAAGCCCTGATTCACTTCTTGCCTCAGTCTCAGAGATCTCAGACAGAAGCTGTGACCTTCTTGGCTAACCATGATGACAGCCGGGCCCTCTATGCCATCCCAGGTGAGTAGTTAGCATTTGAATGGTGCCTGTCAAGGAGGAGTCTGGTGTGTCTCAGGGAGAGGATCCTGATGTCCTGTCATCCACTGGGAGGGATTATGATGCCAGGGTATGATACCAGGGTTATCCCATACTGGGACAAGGCCAGTTAATGTCTCTTCTCAACCCCATTTCTCTCCTCTCCTGTGTGAGTTTCACTGTGTTCTGCATCTCTGTGCCAGGCTTGGACTATGTCAGCCATGAAGACATCCTCCCCTACACCTCCACTGATCAGGTTCCCATCCAACATGAACTCTTTGAAAGATTTCTTCTGTATGACCAGACAAAAGGTAATCTCTCTCAAGAAGGGGAGGTGGAATGGGAGGGCCTTTTCATCAAAGAATATCATAGAAATAATTCCAGGGCTGGGCGCAGTGGCTCACGCCTGTAATCTCAGCACTTTGGGAGGCCCAGGCAGGTGGATCATCTGAGGTCAGGAGTTCGAGACTGGCCTGGCTAACCTGGTGAAACCCTGTCTCTACTAAAAATACAAAAATTAGCTGGGCATGGTGGTGGGCGCCTATAATCCCAGCTACTTGGGAGGCTGAGGCAGGAGAATCACTTGAACTCAGGAGGCAGAGGTTGCAGTGAGCCAAGATCACACCATTGCATTCCAGCCTGGATGACAGAGCGAGACTCCATCTCAGATTAAAAAAAAAAAAAAAAATGGGCCAGGTGCTGTGGCTCACGCCTGTAATTTCAGCACTTTGTGAGGCTGATGTGGGCGGGTCAGTAGGTCAAGAGATCGAGACCATCCTGGCCAATTTGGTGAAACCCTGTCTCTACTAAAAATATAAAAATTAGCTGGGTGTGGTGGCGTGCATCTGTGGTCTCAGCTACTTGGAAGGCTGAGGCTGGAGAATTGCTTGAACCCAGGAGGCGGAGGTTGCAGTGAGCCAAGATCGTGCCACTGCACTCCAGCCTGGCGACAGAGCAAGACTCCATCTCAAAAAGAAAAGAAGTAATTCCAAAGCTCTATTTCCACAACCCTTTTCAACCCCCTGTTAGACCTGTCATGCCTCATAGGTGTCATACCTGACAGATGGCAGTTATTTTCTTACAGATATGGAAACTGAGGATCAGGGATGATGACAGGGGACTCAAGGTTGTTAGTAGCAGAGTGAGGGCTGAAAACTAGGGCTCTTAATTCCCAGGAGCTAGGTACACTAGCTCCTCGGGGCTTATTCTTGGTAGCAGTCCTGTGCCTTCTTCCAGCCTGTACTTTTGCTTCATGTATGAGCATCCTGTTTGCCTGGGCCACCACTAGGAAGGGTTTTCTAGGAGGGGCAATCGCATTGGACTGTTGGGTTGGACTAACCAATTGTATCTTGCCCCAGCACCTCCTTTTGTGGCTCGGGAGACACTAAGGGCCTGGCAAGAGAAGAATCATCCCTGGCTGGAGCTCTCTGATGTTCATCGGGAAACAACTGAGAACATACGTGTCACTGTCATCCCCTTCTACATGGGCATGAGGGTATGTGGCCAGCCTGGACCCCTTCTAGCAGGGGTAGGCCTCAAGGTATATGGTGTCCTTAAGGTGACTGCTGGGGGAGGGGAGTCTAAATATAAACCATGTCCCTGTGGTTCTGCTCCCAAGTGGTGGGGTTGAGTAGCCTCTAGACAGTGGCTGACACCAAGACCTAGAGCAGGCAGGGAAACCCATAGGTCCCAGGAAGGAATCCTTTATCCTGTCTCTTCCCTCTTGCTCAAAGGGAGCCATGTTTATGAAGAATATACACATAATTATTTAAAGCAGTGTAGGCATAACACTTTACACATTATAGACACTTAAACATTGCCTGGCTGTAAGCATGTGCAGTGGTAGGGGCCGCCCAACTCCACAGACAGAAGCTATAGGTCAGAGAAGTGTGATAGTCATTGCATGTTTGGATACAAATATAAATGAAACACCGTCCCTGTCTTTCAGGACCTCATAGTAGTGGAGGAGGCCAACTTAAAGTATTATAGTAAGGGACAGTAATGGGAGACAGGAGGAGGACGGGCCCAGGGCAGCAAGGATAGGGGGCAGGGCTGGCCAGGAGGACAGTGAAAAAGGTAAGAGTCCTGTAGCTGATTTCTGTTGGCATCCAGCTCTGTTGGCGATCTTGAAGGGATGAAGAGTGGGGAGGCCAGGAGTGGATACAGGGATGTTGCCTCCCTGTGGGTTTGTAGGCCATGGTTCACCTATCATCCTTATCTCACAGATACTCTCAATTTGGTCTGTCTGCAACCTTCCTGGAATACATCAACTGCATTGGAGAGATGTTGATTGGAACACACTTGGTCTTGCCCTGTGGGACTTAAATTCTTTTTATTTTCTCCCTAGGAAGCCCAGAATTCCCACGTGTACTGGGTGAGTGGCACTGTCTGGGAGAAGGGGAGCTTGTGGGGTGTGCCTGGGGGTCAGGGTGGAGGTAGGGGAGCTCACCTTCTGGCGGGAGCGGAACCTGTGCAGTGCATGTGTCAGCTTTGTTGACTTTTGCTTTGCACAGAATTCTGAGGAGGGTTACCCAGAGTTTATTTTTTTTAAACTCCCTCTCCCACATCCCCTTCAGTGGCGCTACTGTATCCGTTTGGAGAACCTTGACAGTGACGTGGTACAGCTCCGGGAGCGGCACTGGAGGATATTCAGTCTCTCCGGCACCTTGGAGACAGTGCGAGGCCGAGGGGTAGTGGGCAGGGTGAGCATCCCTGGTCTAGTAATTCTGGTCCTGTGCAGCAAGCCTGGGGGCTTAGTGCAAGGCTTCCTTCTCCTTTGTGGTTATAGACAGAGGCTCACTTTGTGAACACATTGTGTTGTTTTGGGTTAGAAATCTTAAAACAACCCCATGAGATAGGTTTCTTAAAACCCATTTCATAGATGAAGAGAGTGAGACTGAGACATTAAATAACTAGCCCATGGTCCCATAACTAGTAGTGGCAGGGCCTGGATTAAATCTAAGTGAGTCTGAAGTCAAAACTTGTGTAGTTTTTAAAACTGGTGTAGTGTCTTTTAGAAACCGAAATTTGAATGTTGTTAGGTGGGGCACGCACCCCCACCACTCGCTGTGATCTTGCCTCTTTGCCCCTTTACATGTTTACATCCTCTGCTGGTCCTTGAAGAGATCTGATTTTATAATCCTTGCCTACCCAACCCTGTCTCCTGAGAAATAAAGTCACAAGCAGTACTGGTGTCGGGGCGACATTCAACAAGGATTTATCAAATTCAGCGGGGACTGGGGAGGCAGGTGGTAAAGTGAATAAGAACAGGGCTTTAGATTTAGCTAGTGACTTCAAATTCCAGCTGAGTTATATATTCACTGCATAACTTTGAGCAAGTTATTTAACCAAAATCTTAGTTCCTTACTGCTAAAATGTGGATCCACCAATTACCTTATGATCACTAGGAGAATTAAAGCAGCAGAGGTTTGCAGAGTACCTGCTGTGGTGCCTGGCACTTAGCACGCATGAATGGACACTGGAGGGGATATCTCCACAGTAGGTCCTTCGTTTTTAGAGACAGGGTCTCGCTGTGTTACCCAGGCTGGAGTGCAGCGGTGTGACCATAGTTTACTTTCCTGGGCTCAAGCAATCCTCTGCTTCAGCTTCTTGAGTAGCAAGACTACAGGCACACACCACTATGCCTGGTTAATTAAAGTTTTTTTTTTGTGGAGATGGGGTCTCACTGTGTTCCCCAGGCTGCAGAGGAGGTCCTTTGCCCAGTGCCCTCGGACATTCAGTCTGAGATATCTTTCCCAGAGCCAGCATAAGAGGCCCAGGCCAAATGGTCATGCTGTGGGAGGAGGTACTAGCAGGCAGCGTTATCACGTGGGATGCCTGCTATGGCGGTGGCTGGGCGGGGGACATTCAGTCTTGATGAACTGGCAGTCAGCATGTAACCCTGGGGTACAGGAAACATGTCCCTGGGGCTTGGCCTGACCCATTTTGCCTAAACCCTTACAGGAACCTGTGTTATCCAAGGAGCAGCCCGCGTTCCAGTATAGCAGCCACGTCTCGCTGCAGGCTTCCAGTGGGCACATGTGGTGAGTGAGTGTGCACAGCAGTAGGGACCACCCAGCTCCACAAACAGAAGCTGTAGGTCAAAACAGTGAGAGCTTAGAGCTTGCCATTAACTCTGGGCCAAGTTACATTCTTGGAGGCAGCCTTATCTGCTATTTATTGTTGTGTGGGACTTGTCTGATTTTCTCTTACTGCCTGTTTCCCAGTTCCCTATGATTTGTGGACTGAGGTCTTAGGCCAAAGAGGTCTGGTGATTTGATGCTGCAGAGTTTCTCATATAATTGGGTTTTTTCCCTTTGTGTTTCACTCCTTAGCCTGAAAATGCAGTTGGGTAGCTTATGCAGTATGTATCTAAAGGCCAGAATCTGGACACCTTTTTTTTTTTTGGAGACGGAGTTTCGCTTGTTGCCCAGGCTGGAGTGCAACGGCGCAATCTCGGCCCACTGCAACCTCCACCTCCCGGGTTCAAGCCATTCTCCTGCCTTAGCCACCCAAGTAGCTGGGATTACAGGCATGCGCCACCACGTCCGGCTAATTTTGTATTTTTAGTAGAGACGGGGTTTCTCCATGTTGGTCAGACTGGTCTCGAACTCCTGACCTCAGGTGACCTCAGGTGATCTGCCAGGATCAGCCTCCCAAAATGCTGGGATTATAGGCATGAACCACTGCAGCTGTTTTTCTTTTCATGGATAACCATGAGGGGCTCTTGGGTCTCTGGACGAGTCATCCTGTCATGAGCTAGACAGAAGAGAGCTCAGGCTCACACGTCCTCTGTGGCTGGCAGCTGAGGGCATGGGGCCATCCAGATCCTTAGGAGACCTCAGCCCTGGCTCCTTCTAAACCAGCTTCTCTCTGACCTGCAGGGGTACATTCCGCTTTGAAAGACCTGATGGCTCCCACTTTGATGTTCGGATCCCTCCCTTCTCCCTGGAAAGCAATAAAGATGAGAAGACACCACCCTCAGGCCTTCACTGGTAAGGCCAGCTGAGGCCCCAAGTGCTTCCTTGGTCACCAGGAAGAACAACTGTCATCCCACAATTGCTGCAGAACTCTTCTCTCCCCATCATGGGCCACAGTGGGTCTCTTAATTTGATTGTGGGGTTCTTTTTGTGGTGAGGGTGGTATAACTTTTCTTCAGAAGACCCATGTGGGACACCTCCAAGGCTGGCCTCATAAGCCCTGCCTATACCATGTTCCAGTAAACCTCTCCACCTAGGAACTGTTTTCAGCTGCCACAGGCCTGGAGGAGTTTCCTGGCCTGTCACGTGAGGTTTGATCAGTAAACCAGTGCACGCTTGGCCACCCTTGCCATTTCTGCTCCCAGAGTCTCAGACTTCCCTTCTGACCCAGTGTGTGCCCTTGATTGCTTTCTCTGCTGCCCTTCCAGGGAGCTGCCCCCCGGTAGGGCATGTGCCTGTTTCCCTCTCAGCCTGGAGGCTGGCTGGACATCTCCTACGGTCAATGTGCCTCTCAGCTAGTTGGCAGGGTTGCTGGACTGGACTCTTGTTCACTTTACCTTTTGCCAAATGCAGAGAGGGAGACCAGTGTCAGAGTCAGAGTGGCCTGGCTCTTAGCACTGACCAACCATTGCCATTTCTGGCCTCGCTAGGCCCAGGAGAGGAGGGAGGCAAGCCAGTCGGGTTTCCTGGAGCAATGGGTGCGCCAGCCCTGAGCATGACTCTGCCAAGCATCCAGACCACAAATGCAGGAATTTGGCCGAGGAGCAGCTTTAGGTATGGATGACGACTAAGCCAAGCTACTTCCTGAGCTTCTCTCAGATTTCCAAGAGCCAGAGATGAATTGTGCTGCAACTTGCCCCAATTCTTAGGATTTCTTCTCCTCTGCCACTGCAGTGATTGTTAGAGGTCATTTTCTTGAATTAATATTAAATCACAGTTCCAGCCCTTGTTAGTGTTGTCCTTAGTCCTCCAGGGGGAGCCGGGGTTGCAGGGCAACAGTACAGTCGCGCTTATGACCTAGCTAGAACACAAGGTCAGGTGATAACGGAAACACAGGAACTCAGCCCATGGCCGCAAGCTGGCCAAGGCCTGCTCACTGTAAACATGGCTTTGTACCATTGAGTTTAGCACAATTTTATTAGAAATTAGTGTTTGCTTCCATCACTAATGCTGAGCAACCAAACATTACAGTTATGTGATAAGGAAAAATTCTCTCCTGCCCAGGACCTGCGCCATCCTTTAGGCCCACCTTGGTCACATACCAAATTCAATAAAATCCAATACTGGTCTGTGTTGTTAACAGCAGGCTGCCAGGTTTCTCAGAAACTGACAAGAAAGTCTGACCTTCATCTATACTTTTTTGTTTACTTACCCTTGGGCTGCTTGGAGTTGAAAAATGCACACAGCCAAGAGTTGCTTTCTGAATAGGGCTGGAAACTTTCAAAGAAAACCCCCAAACTTTTAAGCCACAAAGTCTGATTTAAGAAGCTAAGATCATGTCAGTGAGTTCAATGTTAGTATTTTCCTTAAGACCAAGGAGATATTTTCAGTCAGAGAAGATAAATGCCCAGTCCCAGACTACTGTGCTTTCTCGGCAAGAAAGACCGAGACACTGAGGATGTGAACGTCAAAGCAGTAAGCAGGGACTAAAGGGGATGGGGAGGTCAAAAGGCAAGCATCAAAACACCTCAGTGGGGAGCTGGGAATTTGAGTATTAAAGGACCTCAAGAGGGCAGCTGAGAAAATAGGCCAGTGGTCTCAGGCCGACGCATTCCAGTCTGTGGGAAAGTCACAAAGCCAAAGCCTGAATTTGGCCAAAGAAATGGATTTGTCTTTATCTTGTTAACCTCAATGAGGGCTGGAAGAACTAGTAGCTGACCACCAAGGTACCTGACCTGAGAGTCTTAGTGCTATTTATACATTCAAGACTGTGACTAACATAAAATGCCTAATTAGAAAGTCACATTTCCCTTGTCCCGCCGTCATGTCACTTCAGGTCCTTGTGTCTAACCCTGGGTCTGGCATTTGCCCATAGGCTCTGTGGCATCAGCTATCATAAAAGTAGTTAAGAGGGATAAACTTGATAACCTGTGTTCTCTCCAAAGAGCGGAAAGTGGGTACAGTATGTGGCTACGTTGCTTTGTTAGGCTGGCAGAACAGTCCCTCCCTGATACCATTCCTTTGGAAAATAATTCAGATAAGCTGAATTCTGGTTTGGCCAAGCCAAACAAAAAGGAATGAAAACCAAAGCCCTAAAGAGGAACTTACCTCCTGGCTAGTTCTTGGCATCTCCATGGCTGAGTTACCCAACAAGGAGTGAAAGCCTTCAGGGTGCTTCAGTTGCTCCTGTCATCCTGCACTCAGAGACACCACTGGGCAGAACCACTATCCCAGCCAGGACAAACCAAGACCACAGGTGGTGTGGGCAGGGGGTAGATGTGTGGCCAAGCATGGGCTACCTCTGTGCAGGGGCTGCTGGGAGCACCGGGCTCTGAGTTTGCTGTCCTCAGGTGATGGGCATGCCAGCCAACACCATGCAGTACCCACAGGCTCCACGGTCTTCCTGCCGTGGCTCATGTTTCTGGCCCCTGTGACAGCTCTTTGGCTTTACCGTATGTGAGGACAGCATGGCTGGAAGCCAGGGGTACTCAAGAGAACCACAAAGAGCAGTCATGCTAGACCTAGGAGCCAGTGATGTGACTCTAAGATGGGGAGGTAAAATGTCCTTTCTCACAGGCACCCTGTGAGGACTGCAGGTCCCAGCTTAGCCATCCTTCCCTCCTCGGTGCACTCTGAGCTGCTGGCCAGGCTGGCAAAGCCACAGCTGCTTTGTTGGATGTTTTTTTATTGCTTCCTCATTATCCCCTCTTTATCCTCTATTCTGCAGGGAAGCAGGGATTAGGGTAGAAAGACATGGGTCAGGGAGAATATCAACCTCCTGAATAACAGTACAAAGTGCTTTAAAGAAACAGATCCCACAGGCATGGAGAAGGGCCAAGGGTTCTGCCATATGTAGGGTCTTGGCACCCTGGAGGGCAAAAGAAATGCCCAGTTTCCTCGTTACTAGATTTAGAACTATTCATTTCCTAGATTATTTTTTAAAAACCAAACTTACCAAGCCTTGTGCTTAAACACCTTAGGAAAAAAGACATCCCACCTTCCATTATAAAACTGGGCCTCTACAACACCAGGAGCGGCCTTTTCCCCAGAATGAACCCATTCCCCATGGGCCTCAGCTGAGGCCTAAGGGGCAGTAGCCCTTCCACAGAGTGCCTAGGGGAAGGTTCTCGGCAGGAGGTGGGTCAGCCCATTTGCCCCAGGGAGCAGAAGCAGCTCCCTGTCAGACAGGAAGGGTGATGGTGAGCAGATAGGACAGGACTCAGTCTCCATAAGTGCTCGGGGGCAAGGCAGAGGAATGTGGTCCCTCCTCTGCCCAGACCCTCTGACCTCCGAGCAGGGTCTGTCATGCCTCTGGGTGCTGGAGCAGAGACCCAGCCAGCAGCAGCATGGGGTGGCCAATAGGGCAGGTTCCACAGGACGGGAGATAGGGCCTCCCGTGCCCTGACTTTCTGAGGGTCTGGTCAGTCACGATGAGTAGACTGGTGGCCGAGCTGCCGGTCATCGTAAGTGCTGTAGCGCTTGACGTGGATGCGGCGGACACGGTCCCGCAGTTCAAAGGTCTCCTCGTCTTCACTGGGGGAAGCCTGGCTGCGGCTACGGCTTGTAGCCTCCAACAAGGAGTTGTCGGGAACGCGGGGAGTCTCATAGAGTAAAACGTTGAGTGTCTCCTCATAGATTCGGGCCTCTGGGAATTCCACCTGGGGTGAGGGAGGATGAAGACGGAGCAATGTTTCATCTTGGAGAGGGAGCTGTGTGTCAGAGCTGCTGGCCCTGAGGCTCCATAAGGCCTCTGCTACCTCATAAGACAGGTGGCGGTCCGTCTCCAGGGAGAGCCAGCCTCCCTCCTAAGGCGGGGTGAGGGAGTGTACTCTATAGACATGAGGACAGGGAAGACCAACACCCTCCGCACCCCTGCCCCAGCCTGAGACCAAGGGACTAGTGGGCATAGAGGGTGGGCCAGGCCTAGGTCCAAACACAGCTCCACCACTTGCTAGCTGTGGAGCCTTGGGCTGAACCCTTCTGGGCGGTAGCTCCCTTATGTACAAAAGGATGGTTTAGATCAACCCCTGAGAGTTCCTGTCAACATTACAGGAAAGATGTGATTGCTTAGCAGAAGCCTGGCACATAGCAAACCACCAAGCAGAGACATACAAAGAGCAGCTGCTATGCTGAGTGGTTCCGCTGCCTTTCCCTGCCTGCCCGACCCAGTGTGTCACCGGCATGACCTGCCCGGAGGAGAGAAAGGGAATGCAGTCAAGCACCTGAATTCTAGCCTGACCTGCTCTGTTGGACTGAGCTTCTGTTCTCTCATCTGTCACATGGGGAGAGTGGCTCTAGCCCTGTGTGTCTCACAGGTGTATTGTGAGAGGTCACAAGAGTTCATGAAAGAGAACACACTTAGGAAGATGCCAGGTGCTGCTGCCACTTCCACCGCAGCGTCACCAGCCACTAGAGACCTGCCCCTGAACCCTTTCGCCACCGATAGGGTCAGGAGCCACCCACACTGTCACCTTCCCTCCCACCCCTACACCAAAAACTGCAGGAGGAAGCAGGGTCACCTGTAAGCTGGCCTTCCCCAAACCCTCTGCAGATCTCCCAGCCGGAGGCACTTGAGTAGTTTAGGGGTCGACAGGTTGCTTGGCAAGTCTGGCTACTTTGAGCTCTTCACACCTACATGGCCCTTCCTGGATGACCTGCCATCCACCCTAGCAGATCATCTCCAGGACCTGCACTCACAGGAGGCAGCTCCTTTCTGGGGTAACTGACTGCAGCTGGGGGAGAGGGGCCAGCTGAGTTTGTGATGACTGTCACCTATCAAATGCCTGATGTGTACCTGGCACTAAGTTGATTAGCCAGAAACCCCCAGCTAGTGGGGGCCAGTGAGGAGATTTTATTTTATTATTATTAAGAGTGTTTGGAAACTCCTGGGCTCAAGGGATCTTCCCACTGCAGCCTCCTGAGTAGCCGGGACTACAGGCGTGTGCCACGATGCCTGGCTAATTTTTCTATTTTTTGTAAAGACGGGGTTTCACCATGTTGTCCAGGGTGGTCTTAAACTCCTGGGCTCAAGTGTTGTGCCCGCCTCTGTCCCTGGCTCAGATAGGAGATCTGAACAGCATTCCAACATGAAAGCCCAAGCTATTTCTACACCATACTTCCACTCCAAAAAGTTGTATCATTTTCGTATCTTGTCATACCATCATCCCCATGTCTGCAAATAAGGAACCTGAGGCCCAGATGGCTTAAGTGGCTTATCCAAAGTCAGAAAACTGGCAAGTGGTGGAGCCAGCGTTCAAACCTGAATTGGGCCAACTTCAAAGACCCAGTCCTTCCCACTGTACTAAGCCGCTTCCTGCTGGTCAACGGCCCCTGCCCTGAGCTGTCAGGAACAAAGCGGTTCCCTTCCATTCCCCACACCCCCTTGTTCTGGCTTTGTCCTTGCCCAGCACCATTACCATGTTTGGAAAAAAGAGCCAAGTGCACGCCCCTTTTGCTCCGTGCTAGTCACACCCCAACAACACCCTCCTACAGTGGGTGTGTGTCCTCCCTGACCCATGCAGGGGGAATCCCCCACACCTTGGTCTGCTTCTTCTCTGTGGCATACACGATGGAGGTACAGCACACCTCTGCCAGCTTACGGCCCTGGCCATAGAAGGACCAACAGCAGATCTCGTCGCCAATGACATCCTTGATGAAGAGCACGCGGCCGTTGAAGCGCAGGGAGAGCTTGTCAAATAGCTCGATGTTTTTCAGCAGGTGGTCATCAGAGTTGCTGAAAAACCCATGAGGGCCAAGAGGCCTGGGAATGAGGTTCCATTCCAAGGGAGTGTGCTAGACAAGTGGAGCCCTCCCCTCCCTCCCTTCCCCTGTCCTGTCCTGCTGAAATGAAAGCAAGATGCCAGGGGGCCAGGAGAGAAAGGATCATAGGGTACCCTCTGGGTTAGGGGGCCTGTAAGGAAAAGGAACTGAGTTGGTTTTAAGTCAAAGTAGGGACAACTGAGGGAGCAGGTCTCCCCTCACTAACGGGGAAGGAAGGAGACAACGCTGCTATTTCAGTGGGAGGCATTCCCTCCCTTACTGTGGGGGTGACAGTGGCAATGTGCCTGTCCACAGGGAAGCATAGGGAGGGTTTGGGACTCTGAACCTGCAGCCACCTGAGTCTACCTAACTGTGGCCTATGGATAGGACATGGGCTGGAGGGTGTGGGGAGAGAATCAGCCCAGTGTGAACCGCACAGGCTGACTCGGGGGACTCCCAGCTCACTGGCCTCCTAGCATCCCCTTCACCTGGTAGGATGACATGTGTGAAAACACCTGACATGCTGCCTTCGTGATACACGTTGAGGGCGCATTTCACCTTCAATCATTTATATCCCAGCCAGGGCACCCTGCCGAGTTCCAAAGGCCTCTGTCCCAATTTCCCTTCTACTTTCTGTTCTTCCCCCACTTAGCACAGCTAGTTCCAAGACCCAGGCCCAGACCCACGCCGACCATGCTGGGAGTGCAGGCAGCATGCATTGGGTCTGCTGCCCAGTGTCTGCTCTGGCTGCTCAGCCCTGTGACGCACCCTACCTGGTGTAGGAATACTTGTTGTTGCTTCTGTTGTACAGCAGCTTCACCACGGGCTGTGAAGGAGTTCAGAGTGAGGGCCAGGCCGGGGGCCTGGCATCCCCAGCCCGCAGCCCGCAGCCCTCAGAGGTCCCGGTACCTTGGTGGAGGATTCGATGAGCCGCTCCTCCTCCTTCAGGGATGTGATGATGGGGATGTTGCACACAGGCTGGTAGGAGTCCTTCTTGTCCTGCGCGACACAGAACAGAGAACCCTCTTTAGGATCTTCTGCTTTCCAGGCTTAGCCAGGTACCTCTGGAGCCCCTCTGCCATGGCCACCTGCAGCTTGGTGAGGAAGTGTCAGACACAAATCATGAGGCCCCTGGCAATAGAAACTGCCAGCTGGAAAGTGGACCCCCATTTAGAAAACCCAAGATCCAGGCCAGGTGCGGTAGCTCACACCTATAATCCCAGCATTTTGGGAGGCTGCGGCAGGCAGATAGCTTGAGCCCAGGAGTTTGAGATCAGCCTGGAAAACATGGTGAAACCTCAGTCCTACAGAAAATACAAAGATTAGCCAGGTGCCACGGCGCACGCCTGTATTCCCAGCTACTCTGAAGGCCAAGGCACGAGAATCACTTGAACCCAGGAGGCAGAAGTTGCAGTGAGCCAAGATCACACCACTGCACTCCAGCCTGGGTGACAGTCAAAAAAGAAACAACAAAAAAAAACCCGACAATCTAAAATCCAGGTATCAAAGCATAGACACCAGAAGCAGGGCCTAATCACGCTGCCAAGTGTGAACACCCGGCTGCCAGGTTGGTGGGCCTGGGTGGCATCTCACTTGTCTCATTAGGTTTGCACTCATCAACCACGCCTCCCACACAACCTGCCAGGAACCAGAGTCCTCCATCCCACAAGAAGGGGCAACTCCTGACCTCGTCTGCCCACCCTGCTCCGCCCTACCCGTGTACCTGCAGGGCACTCTGGCACATGTTCACCAGCCCCTGGATGAGGTAATACTTTGCTTCAGCCATCAATTCCTTGATTTCTTGCCGGTTCTGAGGGAGGGTGATGGTGTCATCTCGGAGGTAATTCAAAATGGTGCCAAAGTGCTTTCCACAACGGTCTATGAGGATCCAGCCTAGGGGTGCAGATGACCCTACGGGGTTAGTTTGCCACCAGGTACCTCCGAGGCACGCAAAGACCACCTGATGAGCTGGCAGCAGGTGGCAAGGAAGGGGGTCCACAAGCACAAAGCCCTCGCGCAGGGTGACAGAGGCGGGGATGGAGGTTCTAGCACTCAGGCCCATGGCTGCTCTTCACCCTTCCTCTCTGAAACCCAGAACTGGCACATCCCACAGGGGATACAGCCCTCCAGGCTGTACAGGCCACAGGGGCCTAGGCTCAGGGCACCAGGCCCAGCCCAACACAGAAACCAACTGCTGCCGGCCTTCTGCCCACTGCCCAGTCTTAAAGTGATGGCTCCTATGAGAATGTTGTCCTATTCAAATATTTTAAAAGTATGGCTCTTCTTCCTGGAAAATGCATAAACATAGCATTCCATGTACAATTTCACAGAATTCTGAAGCTCTACTAGGGACTCCAGGGGATGACACCTTACATAAGGTGAAGAGGAAAAGTGACTGAATTCTAGATCTGGTCATTTCCTTGGGAACCTCTCCTGCCCTCCCCACCCCGAGCAGCAAGCCCCAATGCCTCACCTTCTTTGTCTGTCAGCACCTCCATGCGCCCGCTGAACATGGCCTTGAGCATGGTGTCGTGGCGGGTCAGGGCCCGCACGGTGGTATAGTACAGAGAGCCGCCCACGTTGAGCTGGACGTACTTGTTGCCCAGCCCTCCTCCCTTGAATCCACTGAGCTTGGGCTTAGCCCCTGAGGCCGGGCACAGGCAGGTGTCCCCCGACATCTCCCGCTGCAGGTAGATCACCACACGGCAGGAGGTAGGCTTGGAAGGCTCCGCCGTGGTGGAAAGGGTCACGAGTGAGTGGCCAGTGGAGGCCAGAGCCTCATACTCTCAGTGCTGGACATGGGAAACGGGAGAGAAGACAAGAGTCAGCTGAGAGAGCCCTTAGACCAAGAGGAGCCAATAGCGGAAACATGACCGTACTCATTCTCTCCTTGATAAGCCCAAGCACTGCTCCCTGGCAGAGGCTAAGTCCCTGCCATTTTGCTTTCTTTTTTTTTTTCTTAGAGACAGGGTCTCACTCTGTCACCCAGGCTGGAGTGCAGTGGCGCCATCTTAGCTCACTGCAACCTTTGCCTCCCAGGCTCAAGTGATCCTCCCACCTCAGCCTCCTGAGTAGCTGGGACCACAGATGCGCACCACCACACCCAGCTAATTTTTTTTTTCTTTCTTTTTTTGGTCGAGACAGGATTTTACCATGTTGCCCAGGCTGGTCTCGAACTCCTTAGCGCAGGCGATCCGCCCACCTCAGTCTCCCAAAGTGCTGGGATCATAAGCGTGAATCACCGTGTCTGGCCTCCCTGCCATTTTTACTATAGCAGGAACCAGGGCTGGAGGCAGTCTCCCAGACTCCTGCCCTGGTCCCCTCATCAGCCTCCCTGAGACTCAGCTCTATTCAGGGCCTCAAGGAAGACAAGCAAACCCATGGAACCAGTCAGAGAGGGCCAGAGGAACAGATCACCCTAGAGATCTACCAGTCAGATTCCAGTTACTTTCTTGTCAAGGTTCCCAGGATCCCAGACTTCCAGCCAAGCCTACTGGGAATCCAGCTAGCCTAGGAGTTTCCCAGGAGCCAGAGGGACAGGATGCACTTCCTTTCTAAAGATTCCAGCCTCAAGAGCAGCCTGTGCCAGTGTTTATTTTGAGCACCACCGAGAGTCTGGCTTCAGGAAGGAAAGTAAAAGCAGCTTCAGGAGAGAATTGAGTAAGCCAGGGTGGGGGGTGCTGGCCAGTGTTCTTGGCGCAGGTTACCTGGGCTTCGGCTGGGGCTTCCTGACCTTCCCCTTTCTTGGCACCAGGCTTGTCCCAAGTTCCTGAAATTGTCACCATTTTTCAGGGAAGAACAGCTATAGGGTGGCTGTTTTCCTTTCTTTTTCCTGAGAGGGAGCCCAGCCCTACTCTCCTCTTCTCTCCCAATAAGAATGGGAGAAGAAAGGACTAGAAAAGATCAGAGGATAAATCTAAAAACAATGAGGTAAGCTGTGTGCTGCCACCTGCCTGTACTCCTGGCTACTCAGTAGGCTGAGGTGGGAGGATCTCTTGAGCCTGGTAGTCAAGACCAGCCTGGGCAACATAGCAAGACCCCATCTCTTGGCATTTAATATATATTAGCTCATTTAACTAATTCAGCAATTAAACTACTGAGTGCCTACTATGTTAAGCAATAGGGAACAATGAAAAAACATTGTCTTTGCCTTCAAACAGTTCAAAGGAGCATCATAACAGGAATTTTTAAAAAGAGAGAGAGCTAGCATTTATTGTACCCCTATGTGCCAGGCACTGGGTACTCAGAAGAGAACAAATATAGAAAGTCATGTCCACATGGAGCTTACATTCTAGTGGAAGGAAATAGTCTATAAACAAGGACTTGAATAAATAAACAGATAATTCCAGAACCTGATAAATGCAATAAAGATAATAAAACAGTGACATGAGAGTGATTAGGGAGAGGCACTAATTTAGACAGAGGGACAGGGTAAGCATCTTTGGGAAGGTGACATTTCAGCTGAGGTTTGAAGAGAGCATTCTACACAGATGGAAGAGTAAGTGCAAAGTTCCTGTTAGAAACCAGTTTTAGGGGCCGAGTGTGGTGGCTCACACCCGTAATCCCAGCACTTTAGGAGGCTGAAGTGGGTGGATTGCTTGAGCTCAGGAGTTCAAGACCAGTCTGGGCAACAGTGAGAGTTTGTCTCTACAAATGAAAAAAAATTAGCCAGATATGGTGGCTCATGCCTGTGGTCCCAGCTGCTTGGGAGGCTGAGGTGGGACGATTGCTTGAGCCTGGGCAGGTCAGCCTGGGTGACAGGGAAATCTCGTCTCAACAACAACAAAATAAAAACAAGTTTTAGGATCAGAAATAAGGTCATAATGGCTGGTGCACAGACAGTAGGGGGAAGTTGGTTTGATGTCAAGTCAGGGAAGGCAGGTGTTAGATGATAACAAAGTGTGGATTTCATACTAATTGCTATTACATATATATATATATATATATATTTTTTTTTTTTTTTTTTTTTTTTTTTGAAACAGAGTTTCACTCTTGTTGCCCAGGCTGGAGTGCAGTGCCACGATCTCGGCTCACTGCAACCTCCGCCTCCCAGGTTCAAGCTATTCTCCTGCCTCAGCCTCCCTGAGTAGCTGGGATTACACGCATGCACCACCATGCCCAGCTAATTTTGTATTTTTAGTAGACATGGGGTTTCTCCATGTTAGTCAGACTGGTCTTGAACTCCCGACCTCGGATGATCCGCCCGCCTTGGCCTCCCAAAGTGCTGGGATTATAGGCATGAGCTACCGCGCCCGGCCTATTGCTATATAATATATGAATCAATTGGAGAGTTGCAAGCAGAGGAGTGATATGATCTGACTTGCTTGTAGTGTATTTTGAAAAGATAACGGCTGCTGGGTAGAGAATGAATTGTAAAGGTGCAAGAGAGGAAGTGGGAAGACCAGAGGAAACTGTAGTCTAGGCAAGAAGAGATGACGGCGGGCCTGGACCACGTTAGTAATAACGGAGACAGAAAAAAAGTGGAATGATTTCACCGAATGCTCATTACATGCAGGAGTTTACAGTTGCTCCTCTCTTGTAAGTGCAACCCAGAAGCAGGGCACTGGTTTCCTAAGTTTACTGCTGTGTTCCCCTAATGGTGCTTAGCACAATGCCATGCACATTTTAAGTATTTAACATATGTCAGTTTGTTGGATTGAAATTGTCCCTGAAAAGATTTAGGTAAGTCCCTGGGAAGAATGTCCAAGGAAGTGGACGGCCAGCGTGGGTGCTGTGTGAAGCAGTGAATTCCTTTGGCGGCTTGTCTGGGAGACTCTTTCCTTTGCCACAGAGGTTGGGTATGGGAGGTGAACCCTCACCAGGAGGCTGCCAATGACTAAGAAACACTAGAATGGTATGAGATCACCTTCCCTTCTTCCGCCCACCTCAAAGGAATAAATCCACCTCCCTAACAGGCATTAGCAAGTTCCCTATGTATTTTGTGTCTAGCCCTAGTTTTCCCAGGATCAAAGAAAGCATACATACATGTTCTGTCAATGCAAAGGAGCTCAAAGGATAGGCCTGCCAAGAGAGGTCGGCGGATCCAGAGTTAATCTATTCCTTTCCTACAAAGCAATTGCTTTGAGCCCCTGGATGACGTCAATCAGATTCCGCCCAGACCAATGGGTTCCAGGAATCCTGTGGCAGGTGACGCCCCAGAAAGTAATTCCAGTGAGAATGAAGTTTCCACTGATAGCCACAGTGCTCTTCCTTCCGCACTTTGTGTGTGGATATTTGGGGATGCCTGGGGCTAGGGGCGGATCCATGGCTCACGCAACGAAGCTAATGGGAACCCAAGCAGAACAAAGGGCAAACAGCCGCGGCTGTAGAAAGAGGAGAGGTCTAAAAGGAAGAAGGACCCAGAAATCCGTCAGACACGGAGGACGGCGCGGGGAAAGCTGAGGGCTAGAGTGGGCGGATCTAGCAGAAACCCTAGGTGTAAAGGTTAAGCGTCACCCAAAAAATCCTGGGAAATGTGGCCGGTGTGGGCTCTTCTCTAGCCCGGGCCACTCCTCACTACCGAGAAACCCACACCGATTCTCACGCCCACCCTCCGTGGGAGATCAGAGCTCTCCTTTTCCCCAACGCCGCCCGCGCCTTTTCCCCAGGACCCGGCCGGGCTCGCTATACTCCAGCAGGGGCCGTCCATCCCTTCCCCGAGGGCATCTGCGGGCCCGGCTCTCACCGTCCCCGGGGGCGCCTCTCCTCTCAGCTGGGTGGCCAGCGGACTCCGAGCCGCCCCTAGCCTGCAGCCGCCTGCCCACCAGCAGTCCCGGGCTGTGAGCTCACATCCTGCGCTCGCCGACTCCGCCCGGAGTGCGGCCCAGCCCCACCGGTCGGGGAGCCTGAGACTACAAGTCCCTGCATGCATAGCGCTCTATCCGGGAAAGGGTGGAGGCGGAATCCCCCGAGGGTCTTCGCGGAGAGAGGAAAGCCACTTCCGGTCGCCTTGCCGGCGCTAAGGCTTCTGGGTCTTGTAGGCCCGACCTCCCCTCGGGCCTCTGTTTCCCAGCAACCTCTGTGGATTCGGGGCTGTAAGTGCTTCCGGGGTCAGGAAGGTAGTGACGTCATGGGTAAACAGGTTCTGTAGCCGTGGCAGCGGCCGTGGCAGGCTGACTGGGTACCGGCTGCCGCTGACCCGGGAGAAGCTGCCTGTCTACATCAGCCTAGGCTGCAGCGCGCTGCCGCCGCTGGGCCGGCAGGTAGGCTGACCTCGGGTCGGGGGATGCGGGCGGACCAGGGGCGAGAGGAGCCTGACAGGCCCGCGTCCTGAGGAAAGAGCCCGGGCGGAGAGAGACGTGGGAATTCCGCCCCACTCTCAGGGGGCGCTTTCACACCCAGGTTAGGCCTGGAGTTTGACGCGTTGATGCTTGCCACGATCTTACGAGGAAACGGGGCTCGGATAAATTCGGGGAATTTACATAGTAAAGAGTCTGCTCGCAGTGCCTCGCATGCATCTGGGAGAGCCTGGCCACACAAATTATGCCACCGCGTCATGCTCAGGGAGCTTAGTCCCAGCTCTTGGGCCAGGTGTTGCTCAGATGCTCAGACACGCGTGTGATGGGAGTTGGTAGAGAATCTGTGAACTCTTTCCCTGCACCCCTTCTTCCATCTTACCTATCTCTTTAAGCCAGCCCCTCCAATCAGATAGGTGGGCCAAGCCAGATTCATGGGAGTCATGCCTGACTTGTTTTTCTCTTATCCCAAAACCGCCACATTCAGTCAGTCCATTACTAAGCCCCAATCACCTCGACTTACAAAACATCTCAACTCGGAGCACTTGTCTTCAGCTGCCAGCCTTGGTTACTGTAATGGTCTCCTGTTTCCACGGTCATTCATTCCGCATTTACTGAGTGCCAGTTATGTGTGGGCACCATGCTAGGTGCTAGGGTTAGAGTGGTGAACAAGAAGGTAGTTGGGGCCTTGCCCTTTCTTGTTCCCTCCAATCCGTTCTCCAGGCTAAGCAAGAATGATCTAAGTCTGATTTTGTTGGTTTGCTGAGAACTCTCTGGCTGCCCATTACCCTTCTGATAAAATCCAAGCTCATTACTGTGTCTTTCAGAGCCTTCCGTGATCCAGCTGTTGCCTCCCTGTCTAGCCTCATTCTGTTCCCTTCTCTTGCTCAGTCTCAGTTCTCGGAATGCATCAAATTTCCTGTTGCCTCAGGATCTTCATGTATGTGTTTCCTTCTGCCTGCAATGCCTTGCTTCCCTTTCACTTGACAAACTTTTGGACAGTCTTTAGGTCTGTTTAAGTGTCATTTTTTCAGAAGGCCTCTGTAGGCACTCCCCTCCATTCCACCAGCCATGAACTGTGTCCTGCCGCACTTCACATAGCACCATGTACTTTTCCTTATACTAATACCACGATTTGTGATTATTTGTTTACCATCTGTCCAGAGGCATTGTTTTCACTAGTCTGTCCCCAGAGCAGGGACTCAGTGGATGTTTCTGAATAAATGCGTGCTCTCAGGGAAGGGAGTGGAAGTTGAAGCAGATATTTGCTCCCTCACGTTGCTCGAATCTTTCTGGAGCAGCTGGTCAGATTAATGACCTGTAGCTGCGAAAGACTTTTTTTTTTTTTTTTTTTTTGAGACAGGGTCTCACTCTGTTGCCCAAGCTGGAGTACAGTGGTGTGAACATAGCTCACTGCAGCCTCCACCTCCTGGGCTCAAGCGATCTTCCCAGCTCACCTTCCCAGGTAGCTGGGATTACAGGCGCATGTCACCAGCCCTGGCTATTTTAAAAATTTTTTGTAGAGACGGTATTTTGCCACATTGCCGTAGGTTTCGAACTCCTATGCCCAAGTGATCCTCCCACCTCAGCCTCCCAAAGTGCTGGGATTATAGGCATGAGCTACTGCACTGGCCAGATCTTTTTAAAAAGCCCTATTTTAAGGAAGCTACAGATGAACACAGTGCTTCAAAAGGATGATGCTAGCTCACTTACATCAGTGGATTCCAGTGAGGCCAAAGGCTAAAGTCATCTACAGACAGCTCATAGACACGTATTAGTTAGCCCATGCAGTGTTGAATGTGGGTTTTCCCCCTTACTTAAAAGTTTTGAATTACATACCAACATTGAGATATTGGATTTCTGGTCCTCTTAAAAACCAGAAGTTCTGGCCGGGTGCGGTGGCTCATGCCTGTAATCCCAGCACTTTGGGAGGCTGAGGTGGGTGGATCACGAGGTCAGGAGTTTAAGACCAGCCATGGCCAACATGGTGAAACCCCGTCTCTACTAAAAATACAAAAATTAGCTGGGCAAGGTGTCAGGCGCCTATAATCCCAGCTACTCAGGAGGCCGAGGCAGGAGAATTGCTTGAACCCAGGAGGTGGAGGTTGTAGTGAGCCGAGATCATGCCACTGCACTCTAGCCTGGACAATGGAGTAAGACTCCTTCTCAAAACAACAACGACAACAACAATAACAACAACAACAAAAGATCCAGAAGTTCTGGAAACAGTGAGACTTGATTATTTTCGAACCATTGCTCCTCTTGTGGCACACCTGCCCTAGACAGCCACCCCCAGAATCACCCCATTCAGAACAGGACTTCTCTAAGGAAGCCACGAGGGAAACAGCTGAGGCTGGGGGCAGTGAGGGTAGAGGGAAGAGGCTGGTGCAGGTCCAAGTGATGGTAGACTTTGGAGCACCTGGGTTTTAGAATTGGCATAGCAGCTAATTGCTAGATGTAACTAGCATTGCCTCCCTTTTTAAACAGGTCATATGATGTCTATTTTTAATTTTGTGTGTGTGTGTGCGTGTGTGTGTGTTTGAGCCAGAACGAGGGTGAGTTTTCAGTATTTCCTTCCCAGAATTGAGGCATCCTTTGGAACAGAAATGCAAGGTGGCTTGGAAAGGGAGAAGATATCTTTGTTAGTTCTCTGTTGCCTACAGAAAAAATCGTAACTCCTTAGCTTGGCATACGGGTCTTCCTGGTCTGGCTCCAGCTCACCTTTTCAGCTCCATCCTTTTTCCTTTCATCCTTAGGCGGGGTAGGTCCTTTCAGTGACTTCAGGCCTTTGTCCATGCTGTTTTCTCTGCTTGGAATACCTATCCCTGGCCTGCTGCCTTGATACGTTCTTGCTGATACTTCATTCCTTTTTGTGTTTTCTGCTAGAAAGAGAATAACCCAACTTTGATTCCCAATTCAGGCAAGCATACATTTTGAGTAATATTCTTACTCCTGACTTTGTATTTTTTAACCATAATTTTTAATTCACCCAGATTTCTTTTATTTGGTTTGTGTGTTGTTCCAGTATGTGTATTTGAGAAGCCTTCTCATGTGCTTTTGGGTACATAACTGGTGATATATAAAGTAAATACACTTATGGCTCACAACTTAGTTCAGATGTCACTCCTTCTTTAACGGCTCTATCCTCCTCTGGCTCTTTACTGATATTTCTAAACAAGCATTTAACACAGTGTGATTTTTCAGTTTCCGTGTCTGTCTTCCTCCAGCTGAACTATGTGTCTTCAGGGCGGGCACCGTGTTGCATTCATCTTTGTACCCCCAGCATCTAGCAGTGTTGGCATGTAGTAGGCACTCAAGAAATGTGTGTTGAATGAACGATGCCTGTGACAAGTAAGCGGACTTTATTCTTTCCTGACCCTTGCTCCTATGACACACCTCCTCCTGACTGCCACTGTCACTCCTTCAGAGCAGAACTCCTCTAGGAAGTCTGGATGGGAAACAGGTGAGGCTCAGAGAGGTGGTGGCAGAGGGAATGGGGAGCCTTTGGAACATCTGGGTTTTTGGCATTGGTGTCCAAGGGCAGGAACAGGGCTGGCTTGGCAGCAGGCATTTCATTGGGTGGCTAGGAAGTGATGAGGAATTGGGCTGGTTTCTTTGCAGCCATGGCCAAGGACATCCTGGGTGAAGCAGGGCTGCACTTTGATGAACTGAACAAGCTGCGGGTGTTGGACCCAGAGGTTACCCAGCAGACCATAGAGCTGAAGGAAGAGTGCAAAGACTTTGTGGACAGTGAGTATTGGGGAGATACCGTGTCACTCAGCTTTGAGCTGCCATTCCAACTGTACCCCAGGCTCATCTTGGCCCTGCCACAGTGGAGCTGCTGGCTCCCTGGAGGTCGAATCTGGCATCTGTGAGTTCCCATGTGCCACCCTTCTCTGCCTGCCCTCGTGCTCTCATGTGTCCCCAGCAGAGCACCAGTCAAACCAAACACTGGGATGGGGAGGGTGTTTTTAGAGATGCCATCTTTCATTTCTTGCTCTTAGAAACCTTAAACTTTCTGGGAACATAACCATGGCTTGGGGGTGAGAAATAGAATTATGTACTCCTGATTTGATTTCTTTAGAGGAAGTCTTCTTAGTGGCAGGTTCTCTGTTATTTGGAGTTAGAAGTGATAAGTGAAGTTTCTAGAAGCAGCTCAACAGACTTACTGAAGTCATCTTTTGGCTAGAAATCTTCAGGAAGCCTCCTGTCCCAGCAGCCAAGTAAGCCCAATGCATTCAGTACAGAGCCCTATCTAGCTAGAGCAAGGGATTTCTGAGCTTTCTGGGGGCTTCCTAGGTTGTGGAGAGAGCTTGATTAGTGAAAGGTAGCTTGGGTTCTGTCACTAACCTTCTGTGATTGATGTGCCATGCACACACCTCTCTGGGCCTTAGTTTTCCCTCAGTAAGTTGTGTTTCCGTCACATCCAGGACATTGGAGAAAGTGAACAGGAGATTAGGCACTTAATGCTGTGAGCTCTCTATTTTCTGTGGTTACAAGTGGGAAGCCCCCATCCCCACTGTTAATTGAAATCTGGTGTCATACCCGTAGCTAGTCCAGAGGCAGCGCTTGTGTCCTGAGGCTGCCCTTTTGTGAACAACAGTGCTTCCTGTCATTCCTGGGGAAGCAGGTTGGGGTCTGTCTGGAGGATGAGCCCAGCAAGGGCCTAGTGCTTTCATAGCCTGAGATCATAGCAGCTGGTTGGCTCAGTGGGGACACAAGGTCCGGGTATGTCCTGGTCCAGCTGGCCACCCTTCTCTAGGTTCAGACCAAGGGTAGGAGACAGGCCAATAGGCACCAAAGTGTTTAAGTGACAGGGTCTCGCTATGTTCCCCAGGCTGGAATGCAGTGGCAGTTCACAGGCATGATCACACATCCTCTAACTCCTGGGTTCAAGTGATCCTCCCACCTCAGCCTCCTGAGTAGCTGGGACTACAGGTGCTCACCACCATGCCTGGCTCACACCAAACTATTTTGACACAAATTAGAAGGGGCAGTCAGCTCTGCCCTCGCACTGCCTCAGCACTCTTACTGAAGGGCAGTGATGAGACTGAGGAAATATTTTATTTTTTGTTCTTTTTCTGAAAGAAATTGGCCAGTTTCAGAAAATAGTTGGTGGTTTAATTGAGCTTGTTGATCAACTTGCAAAAGAAGCAGAAAATGAAAAGATGAAGGTAAGATCAGCATGTCTTCTGCCTACGTCTTGGCCTGGGACCCTAGTTTACTACCCTCTCATCTTTCTTCCCTCTTGATTTGTTTAGAGGGGTGGGTGGGTGAGTTTTCATTTAAGATTTTAAGGCCGGGCGCGGTGGCTCAAGCCTGTAATCCCAGCACTTTGGGAGGCCGAGACGGGCGGATCACGAGGTCAGGAGATCGAGACCATCCTGGCTAACATGGTGAAACCCCGTCTCTACTAAAAAATACAAAAAACTAGCTGGGCGAGGTGGCAGGCGCCTGTAGTCCCAGCTACTCGGGAGGCTGAGGCAGGAGAATGGCGTAAACCTGGGAGGCGGAGCTTGCAGTGAGCTGAGATCCAGCCACTGCACCCCAGCCTGGGCGACAGAGCGAGACTCCGTCTCAAAAAAAAAAAAAAAAAAAAAAGATTTTAATAACTTCTAGTCCACTTAACCTACTGAACTTACGCCAGTCTTTATTTCCTTTAATCTTTTTTTTTTTTTTTTTTGGAGACAGAGTCACCCAGGCTGGAGTGCAGTGGCGCAATCTCACTGCAACCTCCACCTCTCAGGTTCAAGAGATTCTCCCACCTCAGCCTCCCAAGTAGCTGGGACTACAGGTGTGCACCAACACACCCAGATTACTTTTTTGTATTTTTTTTTTTTGAGATGGAGTTTCCTCTCGTTGCCCAGGCTGGAGTGCAAGGGTGCGATCTTGGCTCACTGCAACCTCCGCCTCCAGGGTTCAAGTGATTCTCCTGCCTTAGCCTCCCGGGTAGCTAGGATTACAGGCACGCGCCACCACGCCTGGCTAATTTTGTATTTTTAGTAGAGACAGGGTTTCTCCATGTTGGTCAGGCTGGTCTCGAACTCCCAACCTTAGGTGATCCACCTGCCTCAGCCTCCCAAAATGCTGGGATTAAGGTGTGAGCGACTGCACCCAGCCATTTTTTTTTTTGTATTTTTAGTAAAGACAGGGTTTCACCATGTTGGTCAGGCAAACTCCTGACCTCAAGTGATCTGCCCACCTTGGCCTCCCAAAGTGCTGGGATTGCAGGCGTGAGCCACCACACCTGGCCTCCTTTCATCTTCATATCAGCACTGATGTAGATGGTTTTATCCTTATTTTATAAATGAAGAAATGAAGGCGTACATAGTATGATTGGTGAAAGGCACAAGGCTGAATGGCACCACCAAATGTGCTATTGTGTCTGTGTCCCTGGCTCTAGGAATACTCCTAGACCTGTCTCAAAGCTGCCGTCAAGTTCTTGAGGCACTTTGTGATCGGTAGGTTAATCCTTCTGACTTAACCCAAAAGCTTTGGGGCTCCACTCTCTTTTCCTCTCTGGAGACTGACATAGCTCCCAGATGACCCCTCCCCACTTTGAGGACTTGTTGCTGTAGACGGTTTTAATGAAGCCATGGCCTTCTCTGGCAATACTGTAGGCCATCGGTGCTCGGAACTTGCTCAAATCTATAGCAAAGCAGAGAGAAGCTCAACAGCAGCAACTTCAAGCACTAATAGCAGAAAAGAAAATGCAGCTAGAAAGGTAAGAAGTCATGATGTAAAGCAAGTTCTTTATACAGCTGAATTTCCACTCTTCCTTCTGGAGTGATCACTTCTTGTCCTTACTCTTCATCATTGTTTTCCCAGGAATAGCATCTCACTTGTCATCCTGATTTGAAGATTTTTAAAAATAAAATTACATTTGATGGGAAGGAAATAGAAAACTTAATATCAAACCACCTCTAGTAGTTTGAGCATGAAAGGGTCTACGAAGTTGGCTGGCTTTCTGAAAGAAGACTTTCCTAGGGCTGAGATTTCTCATGGGTGGCTCTGGGTAGGGCTTTGCCTCTTTCTTTCTTCATTCTGAACTCACACCATTTCTTGAAATCATTTAAACCTCTATATCCTTCTCTAGAAGAATTAAGTCTGTGGTTTACTTCATCTTTTTTTTAGGGCCTCTAACAATTTTGTTTTTCAGGTATCGGGTTGAATATGAAGCTTTGTGTAAAGTAGAAGCAGAACAAAATGAATTTATTGACCAATTTATTTTTCAGAAATGAACTGAAAATTTCACTTTTATAGTAGGAAGGCAAAACAAAAAAAGCCCCTCAAAACCAAAAAAACCTCTGTAGCATTCCAGCGGCTTGACCAATGACCTGTCACAAGAGGTGGCGTGTAAGGAACGCAGCCCCCTGAAGACAGCACTACAAGTCTGGGGGAGCCAGTTTTAAACATCAGTGCACAGCTGCTGCTGGTGGCCCTACAGTGTACGTTCTCACTTCTTATGCTTAATTGGAACTAAGCAGTTTGTAAACTTTCATCCTTTTTTTGTAAATTCACAAAGCTTTGGAAGGAGAATACATTTTTGTTTTCAAATGGCTTGATGTACCTTTTTTTCCTGTTGCCCTTGAAATATGTTTAACCCGTCGTGAGAGAACCCTGGATTCTCTATCCCCCGTCCACAAAACAAACCAGGCAGTGGTCAGCAGCTACCTTTATTTGGATCACACATGTGAGTCAGACAGTACCACTAATCAGACCAATATGGCTTGTGAGCAAAATGGGTGGAAATAGAGGGAACTGACTGGGACCTGTTGTCTAACATCATTTTAAAGTTGGACTTGAGCAGAGACTTAGAGAAAGCTGATGGAATGCCAAGCATCAACGTGAAGGACCCTCTATGCACACAGTGGATGTTATGCCTGGCTCTAGCCACCTTCCCTTCTGAGAACAAGATGGGAACCACTGAAGTGTATTAAAGGATTAAGTTATCCACTAGGAAGCATACTAGCACACTTCCAGATCAGCCTTGAGATGCTAGACTTCAGATACAGGAACCTGTGTCAGGTGGCTTCTAGAAATGTGGAAGACTAAGATTTAGAAATAGAATAAACTAACTTAAAAACAAACAAACAAAAACCTTCCAGGATGATCTGTTTACAACAGCAACAAAAACATTTTCCAGTTTAATCCATTTCTGACTGAAAGTCATTGTTGGGCTGACCCTTAAGGAAAACTAAGTTTAAACTTCTTTGCATAGTGTTTTTTCTTTTTTCCTTGGGTTAGAGGTGGGGACAAGAAAACATTGATATAGTTTTGAATTAACATTAAAGAGGCAAAATTTCACATTTAAAATGGCCCAAAATGTACTGTTCATTTTGCTGACAGGTGATAACACTCTTGAGAATCAGGTGTGGAGGGTTTAGTCATAATAAGCATATATGCTGTAGGTCAGGTGACTCATGAACATGTCAAACAGGCCATGTTCTTTAGCAGTTTCTGGTCTGGTCCTGCTCTTAGTAATCTTGCGGTGGAACTCAGGCACACAGGTATTTGGTACTACTTCCTTATAACCTAGCCCACACCCCTTTGCCCACTCTCAAGCTGATCGGTCTGTTCATCCCAGTGCCCTTAGAAGGTGAAGGTTTGGGCTGGGCCCAGTGGTTGATGTCTGTAATCCCAGCACTTAGGGAGACTGAGGTGGGCCGATCACTTGAGCCTAGGTGTTCGAGACCAACCTGGGCAACATGGCAAAACCCCGTCTCCACAAAAAAAAAAAAAAAAAAATAGCCATACGTGTTGGTACACGCCTGCAGTTCCAGCTACTTGGGAGGCTGAGGAAGATAGCTTGAGCCCAGGAGGCAGAGGTTGCAGTGAGCTGAGATCATGCCACTGCCCTTTACTCCAGCCTGGGCAACAGAGTGAGACTGTCTTTTTTTTAAAAAAAAAAAAAAAAAAAAGTGAGGGTTTGACGTGGTTCCTGACACCATCTTGCTCTTGTGCATTGCTGCCAGTGGTTCAAATGCTGCTGAAGATGTGGATTCTGAGCAGTGTTCCTTGTATTGTATCCAACAAGCAACCACCCTGTAGGCATCTCTACCCTGAGCCAGTGGTTGTTTCCTTCATTTTTTTTTTCTTTTCTCCTCATACTTGTAGTAGGGGCTCCGCAACATGAAAATTAAAAGTATGAACGGGATGAGTAAGTAGGGGGCATAGACAGATATAAGCGTTAACCGTTCATGCAAAGTCTCAGGTCTTTGCCCCTTGAAACCACTGGCTTTGGAGAAATCCTCAAACAGAAATGTGGAGAGTATTGGAATTAAGGTCGTCATGGTGTGAACGGAGTAGATGATTGCAGGAGTTCGAATCCACTTGCAGCTTCCTGAGGTAGTCAGGGGAAAAGAAAAATGGTTAGGTCTGTTCATGACTCAAAGGTGTCCAAGACCTTCCCACTGTCTCTGCCTGCCTGCTTTCTTCTACTCCCTTCTCCCAGTGGAAACTCAGAACTGGAAACCTGGATGTGCCACACTGCCCAACATGCAGATTTATGTGGCAGCTCACTGACAGCTCGCCGAAGAACCAAGAATATAACTCAGAACATAACTCAGCAAAACTCTAGGGCAATAAAACTGCCATTACCTGTTAAAACCTGTGTGGGATAAAATCCCAGGGGAGGGAAATCCCTGCCCCAGGGCATCTGTTTGTTCAGTAATTATATATAGGTGAGAGGATCAGGAGGCAGATTCAGTGACCCCAGGGGATGCCAATGGGAAACAAGCATTTTCAGCGGTTCTAGCTTCGTTATCAAGTACACGTGTGTGGTCACCTTTTTAAAAAAGCATTGATTATGAGAACACTAAGAATAATTTTAAAATGAGAAGCACGTTAGGGATTAGCCTGATGCTACAGCTTGTAAGTCAGTATGATACTATCCAACACGGAGAAATAAAAGTCAACAAAAAGAGAAATTAATTCTGTTGGGGAACAAAACAAAAGGGAACAAGCTCATCGTTTAAGTGGTCTCAGGTTTCATGTGTATGCAAGGGATTTCTAGACTGAGGCAGCCGTGCAGCCCCACTGACCACAGACATGAACCTGAGCCACACTAATGTCCCTTTACAAGATTTACCCTGGTTATTTCCCCCAGATCCTATGGCATCCTCCCACAAACTATGGGGACCATCCCCTTCCCTTTGGAGATACTTCCCCAAAAGATTTCTGGGACCTGATTTCTGGGTAAAAATGGGATTTTCCCACCATTTACCAACCTTTGAGGAAGGCATACGTTGCAATGGGAAAGAAAGGCAGCTGAAACACAAGCTCGCAAAACAGAAAGGACTTAAACCAGGCTGGGGGCTCCTGCAGCAGCGGGTCTTTGAACTCCTTAGCATACCACTTCAGCAGGTTTCTAAACTGAAAAAGAAAATGATCATGATGAATTACAGCCACCTGGCCTCAACAGGCTCGGTTCTAGCTCATTTGAAAATACATTGGAGGAGCCTGTCATTAATTAGTACCCCCAACCCCAGCAGCAGATGGCATGTCCAGCTGGCTTTTGTGACACAGCCTAGATGGTCATTTAATAAAAACTTACTATCCCTAACTCAAATGTTCCCTTCTCTGTGAAGTTTTCTTAACTCTTCCAGCCCCTTCTTTGTGCTACCCAGCATCTGTTCATAATTCCAAGATAACACATCCAGATGTGTTGGCCACTGTCAGGAGCAACAATAAGTATCTGGCACTTAGTAGGCACTCAGGGTGTTCGCTGAATGAACAAATGTGACATTTCTGCCAACAATATCATTCTTTGTTTAAAAAAACAAACGTGAAAACCATCCTGACACTTTCCCGTTTGCAATGGCAACTACACACCAAGCTCCAAAGGCCAGATTCCCTCAAATGCAGAAATGAATTTCCCTCTTCTTTTCTGGGGGTGGGGGTGGGAGTGAAAGGGGAAGTAAATCTAACCTCTGTGGCGATGGAATTTTGGACACTTTAATTCCAATATGGCAAACAAGTTCCTTATCATTCTTAACTCGCCTAATTCTAATTTTTGGTTTTTAGGAGACAGAATTTTAGTGGAAGAACAAACTCTGCCCCAAACTACAAACTACCTAGTAGCTTCTTGGTTATGCAGGGCTTTAGCGTCTCAGTTCTAGCTTGGGCCCCACACTTCTAATTACCCTGTCAAATAAAAAGGATGTGGATCCATGCTGACCTGGCTACAGGCAGAGAAAAGAAGCAGAGTTTAAGGCTGCCCATCTTGGGCTTTTATAGGAGCCCAAAGCCTAGTGCTCTTGGCTCTATGTGGACTACTAAACGTCTGTAACATCACATTTTACCTCCTAGATGTGGCATTGTCCTGACACACAGGCCTTCAAAGACAAATCAGTCTTGATACTATGATTAATAAAGGCAACTCCAGGGTAAGAATTTATCTTACAATGGAAAATCCAAGAATATTTTTCCTGTTAATTTTTAATCAAAAGATAAAGGCTCACTATTGTGAAATAGAAGCCCCTCTGCTGCAAGAGCACTTTAAGCAAACATCCAGAAACAAATATCCTGTTAGCATATTTTTGATTTCAGAAAGGCTCTGGCTAGATAACCAATTTATTGACCAAAGGATCTCCAAATTTGTACTTAATTTGAAATTGAAATTCATAAGCACTTTTCTGGATGGGAATGTGGTTTGAATAGGATTGAATTGATAGGAAACACAAAGGCTAAGTCACTGTCCCTCTCCAGGGTTCTATTTCCTCATCTATAAAATAAGCAACTTGGACTAGATGTTTTCTTAAGATCCCTTTTTTGCTTTTTAGATTTTTAAAAATACTGGATGAAACTACCTGCTTTAAAAGATTGACTGTAAAATTATTATTTTTGAGACAGTCTCTGTTGCCCAGGCTGGTGGAGTATGGTGATTTGATCTCGGCCCACTGCAGCCTCAACATCCTGGGCTCAGATGATTCTCTCACCTCAGCTTCCCCAGTAGCTGGGACTACAGGTATGCACCACCAAACTCAGCTAATTTTCTGTAGAGATGGGGTTTTGCCACATTGCCCAGGCTGGTTTTGAACTCCTCTTGCTTCAGCCTCCCAAAGTACTGCGATTACAGGTGTGAGTCACTGCACCCGGCCTGACTGCAAAATGTAAGAGGCATTCTGGGTCAGGCCCGGTGGCTCATGCCTATAGTCCCAGCACTTTGGGAGGTCAAGGCAGGTGGATCACCTGAGGTCAGGAGTTGGAGACCAGCCTGGCCAATATGGTGAAACCCCGTCTCTACTAAAAATACAAAAATTAGCTGGGTGTGGTGGCTCACGCCTATATTCCCAGCTACTCTGGAGGCTGAAGCAGGAGAATCGCTTGAACCCAGGAGGTGGGAGGTTGCAGTGAGCTGAGATAGAGCCACTGCACTCCAGCCTGGGTGACAGAGCGAGACCCCATCTCAAAAAAAAAAAAAAAAAAAAAAAAAAAGGCATTCTGGCTATTTGAACCTCATTTTCTATTCAATTTGCATACAACCTTTCTGATCCAACTATTTCGTAAATTGAGGCAGACTCGTATAGCACTTTAATTTCTAAGGCCTACAAGATGAGATCAGCGAAATTTAAAAAACCTTATCACCCAGATATCGTAATAATGAATTATTATAATCGTAACCAACCATCTTACACAGTCATATACCTGCCACCTGATGCCAGAATGAGGCTGGGACTAATTGTGAGTAGAAGAGTAGAAAGCCCAGGCACCTGGCAGACAGGTGAGGCGCGTAGGACCTGGGGCAGAGTGCCTGGCTTTAGGCAAGGCCTTTAATCTCCCTACACTTGTGTCCCCATCAATAAAACAGAGCCAATAATATTGCCTACTTCACTATTGGTAAGATAGTGACTTAATATATGTAGTCTTTAAAATAATGGCTAGCACATAATGATTACTTAATGGAATGTAATTAATACATATTTGGAGATATTCAAGTTTAATCCCATTAAAATCACAGCTAACAACTGGTCATTAAAAATTTTTAGCTATGACCTCCCCAAGAAAGGTAATGAAACTGTTTACATTTATACCTGACTCACATTTGACTCAACTCACTCTTGTTATCCATTAAAAGATGCAGCTGGCCTGCACACATGGATCTCTAAACCAGGGGTTCCCACTCACCAATCTTGTACTTCTGTAAGTTAGAATGGGAATACAGACTGATTTCAGAGCCAGATGCTCACTTGTTTTTCCTTATTTTTACCAGAAGCAATGTTATCCAGCTGCAAATGATACTACAAAACGCTTCCCATCCTCTCCTTTCCATTTTCGTATCCAAACTAAATTCTTACTGTTTCATAATAAAATAAGAGTTTTCCCAGGCCGGGCACGGTGGCTCACACCTGTAATCCCAGCACTTTGGGAGGCCGAGGCAGGCAGATCGCCTGAGGTCAGGAGTTTGAGACCAGCCTGGCCAACATGGTGAAATGCTGTCTCTAAAAAAAATATGAAAATTAGCCGGGCGTGGTGGCATGCACATGTAATCCCAGCTACTCGGGAGGCTGAGGAAGGAGAATTGCTTGAACCCGAGAAGCAGAGGTTGCAGTGAGCTGAGATCGCACCACTGCATTCCAGCCTGGGCGACAGAGACTGTCTCAGAAAAAAAAAAAAGAAAAATTTAAAAAAATAAGAGTTTTTCCAAGCAGTGATTTGGTGCAATCCAAGAAAAAAAAATTTATTTTGCAAATTTCAGCCCAACCACTAGGTGATCTCCTACAGGCTTTTAGCTCTAGGAAAAATTCCTTCTATTTTGGGAAGAAAACAACAGACGTTAAATTTTGGCATTTTTCAAAGAGAATGTGAGAATAATTCAAGGCTTTTATTATTATTTGCCCCATAGAGAAGTAACAAAATCAGCATTTCCTACACCAAAGCAACAAGAATGGAGGCACAGACCTTCCATGCTAGGATGCCCCCGTGCTAATGCCTTCAAACATCATCACACACACAGATACAACACACAACCAGGATGCCCCTGTGCTAATGCCTAACATCACATCTCACACGCAGGTTCTGGCCAGATGCTGCCTGCACTGACCCTTGGGCCTTCTGCAGTAAGTCAGGATTAAAAAAATAAAGCTGATGCTGGGAATGGTCGGTCACGCCTGTAATCTCAGCACTTTGGGAGGCTGGGGCAGGAGGATGGCCTGAGCCCAGAAGACCAGCCTGGGTAACATAGTAAGACATCATCTCTACAAAAAATAAAAAGTTAGCCAGGTGTGCACCTATGGTCCTAGCTACTCAGGAGACAGGTGGGAGGATCTCTTATGCTCAGGAGTTCAAGGCTGTGGTAAGCCATGACTGCATCATAACACTGCAAGCCTGGGTGACAAAGGACCCTGTTTCTTAAAAAAAAGACTGAGGAAATTTTATCAAATTTAAACATTTAAATGGGATCTTTATGATATGATGCTGAGCACCTTTTAAGTGTATTTTGTTAGGGGTGAGCAAGATGGGCTTGTGGGAATGGCACATCCAGGAAGGATAAAGAAACCAACAGCTGTGAAGTCTGGAATGGCTACATGGAGTAGCAGGCTAATTACGAAGTATTAAAAGGTCCTATAACACCAGAGATTGTAAACAGGCAGCCTGCCTGAGTATTGCTGGCCATACAGGTTTCAAAAACCACAGATAGGCCAACACTGTAGTAGATTTTCCTTTCTTTAGGGCAATTAATGGTTACTGCAGAGCTGCGATGACCTCTTCGGTTTTCAGGAAGAGTCTGTACTATCTGGCCCTGTAGTAGGCTGAATAGTGACCCCCAAAGATAAACACATCCTAATCCCTGGAACCTGTGACTGTTACTTTATTTGGCAAAAGGGACTTTGCAGATGTAAATAAGGATTTTGAGATGGGAGATTTTCTGGGTTATCTGGTGCGCCCTGAATGTATGACAAGTGTCTTTATAAAAGCGAAGCAGAGGGAGCTCTGACTACAGAAAGGGTGGCAATGTGATGACCTGAAGCAGAGATTGAAGTGATGTGAACACAAGCCAAAGAACATTGGCAGCCACCAGAAAATGGAAGAGGCAAGAACCAAATTCTCCCCTGGAGCCCTCAGGAGTGAGCCCTGCCTTGATTTGAGCACTGTAAGATTTCATTGTGAACTTCTGGCCTCCAGAACTGTAAACAAATAAATCTGTTAAATCACTATATTTGTGGTAACTACAACAGCAATATGAAAATGAACCCACCCTGTATACGTTTGAGCTTATAATTTAACTCAACTCTCTCAACAGCTGAGGATACAGAGCCCTGACCCGCCCAAGTCACCACCAGTTCTTGGAAGAACCAAGTCCCCAGACCGCACCTTGCCTCATACTACCTACGCTTTTCCCACGCAAAAGGAGGCCAGAGGTCTTCCCGTTGTGTTTGGTTCTAGAAGGAAACAAAAGAGTGACTTATGGGAGTGGTGGAACATTATTGAACCATGGCCTTTTTGGGAGAGTTAGGTCCCTTGAAAAGTCGATGGGAGCTATATTCTCCTTCCAGGAAACAAAGGCATACACATTTTGCACCCATTTTTGGGAGCTCATGACCCTCAGGTAATGAACCTTTCCTCGGCAGAGAAAAAGCATTTAAGGAGAAACAGAGGCAAAATAAAATCTTCAGGTAGACAAGTCAGTCCTGCCTACAGTTCTAGATAAGTTGCAGAAACAGAACTGAGGACAGGAATCCATGGAAGAAGGTCACAGGGTCCAGATACGAGAAAAAAACCCAACGAACCGGGAAACTAAAACTGTAGCTTGGAAGAAAAAAACAAAGCAATAAAGCAGAGTTTGGGGTTAAAAGAATGCTCTCCAACAACCACGAAATCGGGATTTTCACCTTGTTTTTACTCGGGAGATCATTGTTACTCGAACCCAATATTGAAGAGCCAATCTGAAAAGATGGCAATTTACTCTCGAGCTCTGGAAGTTGCTGGAACCTGACCTTGAAGCAGTGACGATCTGTGAACGCCCCAGCTGCACCAACCAAGGTCCTAAACCTTCAGACAGGTCTGTTTCTACTTGGACTTTTTCTCTGGGATCAGACTGGTATTTTAAAGCCCTTCCAAAAAAAAAAAAAGATTAAAGCAAACCTAACATGTGGCTTTAGACACCACTTCATCCAGACTACTTCCCTCAGACACTGACAACCGGCCAGAGGTGGAATCGCGGGAAACCTTAAACCCAGGGAAGGCCGGGAGCGGTGGCTCACGCCTGTAATCCCAGCACTTTGGGAGGCCGAGGCGGGCGGATCACAAGGTCAGGAGATCGAGACCACAGTGAAACCCCGTCTCTACTAAAAATACAAAAAATTAGCCGGGCGCGGTGGCGGGCACCTGTAGTCCCAGCTACTCAGGAGGCTGAGGCAGGAGAATGGCGTGAACCCAGGAGGCGGAGCTTGCAGTGAGCCGAGATCGCGCCACTGCACTCCAACCTGGGCGACAGCGTGAGACTCCGTCTCAAAAAAAAAAAAAAAAAAAAAAAAACCCAGGGAAGAAGTGACTTTAAAGGAAACAAAGCGTTCGCCCCTGCCGCTTGGGAGAAGGGTCTGGGATAGAGACAAAGCCCGAGGAAAACACAGAGCTAAAGTTTTTAGGGTTAGGAGCTGGGGAGGCACGGGCAGGACCCGAGGGAGGCGGCAGGACCGAGGGAGGCGGCAGAACTGGCACCCAGGGTGCGCGAGCGCGGAGGAGGTGAAGGCCCTGTGGACGCAGCGCGCGGCAAAGCCTCGGCGGGCCGGGATAAGACGGGCGCCCCTCACCTCGACTGGGTAAAGCTCGCGCGGCAGCACCGCCTGCAGGTCCATGAACAGGGTGATGGGGATATGGCTGAGAAAGTAGATGCCCAGCAGCCACTCCACGCAGCGCCTGGTTGCCGGAACCCCCATCGTCCGTCGGTTGGGCCTGGACCGGCCGACGTGAGAAGAGGTGCCAAGTCCGCGCGCCTTCCCGGACCCACTCGCCTCGGTCGCCGCCCCGCCCCCTCGAGGGCTATGCATGCCGCTCCCATTGGCTGTCGAGAAGAGGAGGCTCGCGGACAGGGGGCGGTATTCCCAGCAGGGCGCATCCATTGGTCCGTATAAGTATAGCGCGTGGAGAAGGCGTCTCGTAAGCCGTTTCCATTGGCCACCGGGAGCGCCGCGTGGGCGTGGCTTAGTTACGTCTTTCGGCGCGCGGCTACTCAGTGCAGATCGCTGATGCAAGGGCGGGCCCTGCGTTTCCGTGCTGGCCGGGTGGTATCCTGGTCTCCGGGCGGCTGCCGGCGGTGCTCCCTTCCATCATGGCTCCGTTCCCTCGCTCTGTTCGTGTACTAGTGACCAGCGCCTGTTCTGGGCCGCGGTGCCCCCGTGCAGTGCGGGCGTCACGGAGCAGGGGTCGCAGAGCGGGGCACGAGCGCCGCGGCGCAGGTTCCCGGCCCAGCCGGGGTTGCGGGTCTGGGGAGGCAGCCGGCCGCGGTGAACAAAGAAGCAGAGGGGAGGACTCGAGGGACGTAGGAGGCAGTAAAATGGACAGGAATCCTCACCGGCTGTGGAGCATGAGGAAAGGTCAAGGATTCGTTCACTCGTTCAGCAAATACTGATGTTCACCTCCACGCTGGGCGTAGGCCTGTCTCGGGGCAGGATCGCCGAGGCTACCATTTGCTAAGAGGGGACACAGGGCAAGGGAGTGCGAGGAAGGAATGCGGCTTGGACTACGTGGACCTTGAGTGGGCTGCAGCGTTGGTTGGAGGAGGCAGTTGGGTGAGCCTGTCTGGAGAGGTAGGCTTGTGAGGCATCCGCCTTTGATGGAGAGCAGAGGGCCTGGGAGAGATCCTGGGGGAGCTCCAGCCTTGGGTCATGGGAGGAGGGGACTGAGATAGGAGCGGACTAGCAGGAGACGATGTCACAGGGAGGGGCAGCCGTGTCAACACTGAGTGATGCCCACCTGTGGCCCTGTGGGGAACAGCTGTGTCGTGGGGGCAGGAGCCAGGGAGTGACAAAGTGGGGAAATGGAGGCAGGAAGTGTAAACACGAAGGGGAGGAGACATGGGGCAGTAGCTGGAGAGAGGCACTCGAGAGTTTATTTTTCAGGTGAGAAAGACTTGAGCTAGTTTAGTTTGGACAATGGGAGAGGTTGCCCCTACTCGAGAAGAGCAGGAAATGCGGCTCAAAGCCCTGGAGGAGGCGGAGAGGATGGAAGGATTGGGGTGGGTTAGGTGGGTGCCCTGCGCTCCACCCAGCTGCCCCTTCCCTTGGGACGCTATGGGCTAGGACAGAGGGATTGTGGCAGTGTTGAAGACCCAGCTGAGGTGAGAGAGCCGCTGACCCGGAGGCCCCAATCTCTCAGGCTGTGTGCTTTGCATTTCTCTAGTGCGGGGTCTACCCGGAAGAAGGCTGCTGGACCCCTGCAGAGTTTGGGTTCAGAAAGACGAAAGGTGGTTTTGAAGAGTTGAACAAGAGTGATTGAGGTGCTGGAGGTTGCAGTTCAAGCTAGGTAGGCGGAGAGGGAGAGGTGAGGCCAAAGGGGGCTGTAAGACAGTGGAGGAGTGAATGGGTTTGAGGCCTGCTGAGGAACACGTGCCAGCATGATGGGAGTCACGGGGCTGGAAGGGTGGGAGCTTATGAGGAGGGCGTGCAATACCTGAATTCCGGGGGTCAGGTAGAGGTTCTGCCCGTGGGAGTGTGCGACTGAAATGGAGTGGAGGGTAAGGTCTTTGGAGATGACGTCAAGGGAAGGCCACCCAGGGAGACGGTGGCGAAAATGCCACTGCACACGGGGAGTAACTAGAAGGAAGGTGAGCATGAGATGACAGTGGAGGGGAAACTGTGTGGACATGGCCTTGGGGAGCCAGGAGGCTGCTGATCCTGACCTTGAAGAGTGTGAGAACGCGAATAGCCTGTGCTGGAGAGGGCTGTGGGGAAGCTGAGTCCTCAGCTAAGTGCCAGTTACTGGGGGAGGTGACAGTGGAGGGGTTTGGCTGGGGAGGAGGAGGAGCAGGTTGGAAGGAGACACAGGAGGAGAGATGTGGAGGTCCTTGGGTGGGGAGCAGGGGATAAACAGCATGGGCGGCTGAGCATTGTGAGGGCACACAGTTCTGGCGTCCTCTGAGCCTCAGGTCAGCCTTGCCCAGGATCCCAGAGCCGACAGCCAGAGGAAGGCAGGGGTGTTCAGTGCTGTTTGTCCTGCTCCGAGGGGGGAGCCTGTCTCCATGGAGAGAACACTCTACCAGGGGCTTTGGAGGGAGGACTCAGAATTAGCTGCTGCTTTTTTTCCAGGGGAAAAAAAAAGCCAATGCCTGGGAAACCTTAGGTCACCTGAGGAGAGAGGTCATTTTGTTCACAACATAAATCTTAAAGGCAATTTGCTCTTCAGACTCCACTCTGTTCCCATTCCCCTCGTATTGGTCACTTAGTAGCCATCTTGGTTATCAAATTGACCATTGAGGTATTGCAGTGCTTGTGTTCAAGTAACCCGTGGTGGCTCATACCTGTAATCACTTTGGGAGGTGGAGGCAGGAGGATCCCTTGAGGCCAGGAGTTTAAGACCAGCCTGGGCAACATAGCAAGACCCCATCTCTTAAAAAAAAATTAGTTGGGCATGGTAGCGTGCCTATAGTCCCAGCTACTTAGGAGGCTGAGTTGGGAGGATCCCTTGAGCCCAGGAGTTTGAGGCAGCAGTGAGCTATGATCACTTCACTGCACTCCAGCCTCCGCAACAGTGAGACTCCTCTCAAAGGCCCTAACGTACAGTGGTAGTGATGTGACAATTCGGATATGCCAATGAGAAACCATAAAGTTCCTTTATGTGAAAAAGTAGAGATTTTTGACTTAGGAAAAAATGCTGAGGTTGCTAAGATCTATAGTACAGTAAGATATTTTGAGAGCGATCACATTCACATACCATTTATTACAGTATATTGTTATACTTGTTCTATTTTATTGTTAATGTCTTAACTGTGCTTGATTTGTAAATTAAACTTTATCATAGGTTTGTATGTATAGGAGAAAACAATATGGTTCAGTACTACCTATGGTTTCAGGCCTCCACTGGGGGTCTTGGGACATGTTCTCCCAAGGATAAGGGGGACTTTTGTGTACAGCTCCTCTCTCCCTTCTCCAAACCATTCACTTGAATGAGAACATGAAGGCTGGGCACGATGGTTCACGCTTATAATCCCAGCAGAGGCCAAGGCAGGTGGATTACCTGAGGTCAGGAGTTCCAGACCAGCCTGGCCAACATGGTGAAACCCTATCTCTGCTGAAAATACAAAAGTTAGCCAGCCATAGTGGTGCACACCTCTAGTCCCAGCTGCTCAGGAGACTGAGGCAGGAGAATTGCTTGAACCTGGGAGCAGAAGGTTGCAGTGAGTCGTGATAGTGCGATTGCACTCCAGCCTGGGTGACAGAACAAAACTCTGTCTTCAAAAAAAAAAAAAAAAAGGCTGGGCACGGTGGCTCAGGACTGTAATCCCAGCACTTTAGGAGGCCGAGGTGGGTGGATCACCTGAGGTCAGGAGTTCAAGACCGGCCTGGCCAACATGGTGAAACCCCATCTCTACTAAAAATACAAAAATTAGCCAGGCATGGTGGTGTGCGCCTGTAGTCCCAGCTACACGGGAAGCTGAGGCAGGAGAATCAGTTGAACCTGGGAGGTGGAGGTTGCAGTGAGCCAAGATCGTACCACTGCACTCTAGCCTGAGTGACAGAGCGAGACTGTGTCTCAAAAAACAAACAAACAAACAAAAACAAAACAAACATGAAGAGCTGGGTGGGCCTTTAAAGATAATCTAGGCCTAACACCTCATGAGGAAACTGAGGCTCAGAGAGGTGTTTGTCCTAGGTCACAGAGTGACAAGGCAGGGACTGGAACCCTGGTATCCTAATTGCCCAACCCCAGGCCAAGTCTTCTATTCCTAGGGCAGAGCAACGCCTTCCTGCGCAAGGTCTTCAGACCAAACCCAGGGCCCAGGAGAGGCCTGGCTAGGCTGGCACACTGCACAGCTGGAGAGGCCTGGCAGCACTGCTCCCACCCTCCACCCATTATGGCTTTAAGGGTATGGTGGTACCTTTTAATTTACCTTGGGGTGGGTTAGGTGGGTGCTCTGTGCTCCTCCCAGCTTCCCCTTCCCTTGGGAAGTTATAATTAAGTTCCCTGTAGAACTTAATTATGACTGCTTGCTGGAGGGCAATGGGGCAGGAGGAGTGCGGGCTAGGATTTGTGCAGGAAATGTGGTAAGTGTACTGGTGTCAATGTGACCACTTCTCAAAAAACATCTCATCCAGCCCTGGCAACATAGTGAGACTCCCATCTCTGTAACAAAAATTAGCCGATGTGGTGGTACGCACCTGTAGTCCCAGCTACTCAAAAGGCTGAGGTGGAAGGATGGCTTGAACCCAGGAGTTCAAGGCTGCAGTGAGCCGTGATTACACCACTGCGCTCCTGCCTGGGTAACAGTGCGATCCTGTCTTAAAAAAAAAAAAAAAAACCCAAATGTCACCTAGCCAAATTTGTTACCTATAAAGATTTTCAAGGCCAAGTACTTTCAGTGGATGGTCCCTCTGTCCAAAAAAATTATGTCCAGCCATTTGAAATTCCTTTAATGGGGGACCATAGCTCTTAATTTGATGAGGTCAGATAAGTCTTAGAATGCAAATGGCTCTAAGAGAGGTCAACTGAAGAAGGCAACTGTGGAAAGAATGACCCCGTCCTTATGAGAACAATGTTTAGTGCCTTTAAAAAAGTATTTATATTGTGATGAGACAAACACCATTAGCCTAACAGTGGACCTAATGGTGGCAGAAAGGGAATTCTAGCATTGTAACCCCAGCTGTACTTGGAGCAGGCCATGTTGAATTGGCCACTTGCTTCTTTGACAGCAACTGTACAAAGCTCTTTCCTCACCTCCCAGCTTTTGCTTCACTTTCTGTCTACTTAAAATGCACCCACCCTTCTCACCCCACCCCTGCTTGCCTCCCCCATCTCTGTGTATTTTAATATTCGGCTGAAGGCCACCTCCGCCAATTGCCTCTATTTGGTGGCGCTGTTACGTCCTCTGAACCTATCTCTGAAGGTTTGTCCCTTTCCAGTGAGCAACACTGATTGAAGTCCATGTCTCTGGACATATTTCCCACTAGATCATAGATTCCTTGAAAAGTACAAAAACTATATTTTTCACTGTTTTAAAACTTGCCGTTTTAAAAATTAGGAGCCACAACACCAAGTCAAAAAGAATAAGAAATAAACACTTATCAAAAGTATTTATTATACAAGAAAAATTATGAATACATCTTTCACCTCAGTTCAGCAATTCTAAGTCCTGTCTTCATTAATAATTCACTGTATGACCTCATGCAAATCATGTCGTATTCCTCATTCTTTGTGCCTTTATTTGTAAAATGAGCTTGAACGAGACACTCTTTCATGTCATTTCTTGGTCTAAAATCCCACAAATTTGCAGATTTAAGCTGAATTAAATTTACCCTATTAAAAAGGCTGATTGATTTCTTCAATGTTAAGGCAAAAACATAAACACCATCAACTCCCACAAAAGTAAACAATCACAGTAATCACAACAATCACAGTAATTCCTGGTAGTGAAGCACAAAACATTTTCCTCCTACCCCTAAAATAAATGTCTCATCACAATGACACAGACACCAAGTAAAAATAAAATACTAGGTGTCACTGGGGTTAGTGATGACTTTAAACGGAAAACCAAAGACACACCCATGAAAGAAATAATTGGTAAGTTAGGTTTCATTAAAATTTAAAACCCCTGCTCTGCAAAAGACACCGTCAAGAGAAAGAGAAGACAAGACAGTTTGGCAGTTTCTTACAAAGTTAAACCTATTTTTACTATTCAATCCAGCAATCACACTCCTTAGTATTTAACTAAAGGAGCTGAAAATTCATGTCTACACAAAAACTAAAACACTGATATTTACAGCATTCTTTATTCATAATTGCCAAAACTTGGCAACAATTCAGGTGTCCTTCAGTAGGTGAATGGGTAAGTAAACTGTGATATATATACCAGACAGTGGAATATTATTTATCACTAAAAAGAAATGAGCTATCAAGCCAGGAAAAGACATGGAGGAACCTTGGATGCATATTCAAGAATATGTGAAAGAAGCCAATGTGAAAAGGCTCCATAACGATTGGAAACATAGGACATCCTAGAAAAGACAAAACTACGGAAACAGTAAAAAGATCAGTAGTTGCCAGGAATTTGAGGGGAAGAAAGTAAAAGGATGAACAGGTGGACGCCAGGGGTCTTTTTGAGCAGTGAATGCTATAATGATAGATAAATGTCACTATACATTTGTCAAAACGCATAGAACTACACCAAGAGTGAACCTTTCATCTATTGTAGGAAATGTATTATAAAAAATGTGCAGGAGGCCGTGTCCTTACTTTCTGCTCAACTTTGCTGTGAACCTAAAACTACTTGAAAAAATAAAGTCTGTTTATCTGTATAAACAACACCAAAGTGAATAATTACAATAAACTCATATTCAGTATTTCTAAAGCACTTCTTCCAAATAGCATGTGTATTTAAAAATTTTTAAACTTTACTAAAAAACTGAATGGTAAACTGAAAACAATGGTTACCTCTAAGAAATGAAACAGAGAAAGGAGGGTGTTCTTTCAGTTTTTGCTTGTTACAGTGTAGCCTGAACTTTTAAGAATATCTGTTTTACTTTTGTATTATTTGTGTTTAATAGTATATTTTAATAAAAGGGGCCACAATGTACTAAAAAATTAAACACATTGCTAGCACAACCTTTCCTCACCTGTGACTAGGCTGTCAGACTAGATAACATATCTAGAGGTAAGATTAAAGTTCTTATGAAACAAAAAAAAAAAAAAATTTTTTTTAAATTCTGCCTTTGAGTTCAGTCTAACAAAATGTCTCGAGAAAAGCATTTTACAAAAAAATGTCCTTAATGGGCATAATTTTAACAGTGCAAATTACCTTTAAAAGACTGGGCCTGTAATCTCAGCTACTCTGGAGGCTGAGGCAACAGGACTGCTTGGGCCCAAGAGTTTGAAAACAGCCTGGGTAACACAGTGGACAAGAGCAAGGATGTGAAAGAACTCAGTCTTTACCATGGTTAACTTGAATAAAATAAAAATTGTCTTGTATGAACCAGCCTCTTCTCATTTTATTTACATAGGCAACATGGTGAAACCCTGTCTCTACCGAAAACAAAACAAAACAAAAAACACACCAAAAAGAACAAAAATTAGTCAGGTGTGCTAGTGCACACCTGTAGTCCCAGCTACCTGGGAGGCTGAGGTGGGAGAATAATTGAGCCCAGGAAGTCAGTGAGCCGTGATTGCACCACTGCCCTGTAGCCTGGGTGATAGCAAGACCCTTAGTTATTCTAAATCAACACATTTTTTTTTTTTAAGGAATAATCTCTGTAAATATTTTCTCCCAGTCCAGCTTATCAATTTTTTATTTCATATATTGTGCTTTTGGGTTGTCTCTAAGAAAATATTTGTCTAGCCTGTGGTCACAAAGACTTTCTTTTGTATTTTGTCTTCTAGAATATTTCATTTTCAGTTTTACATTTAGGTCTGCAGTGCATTTGGAGTTAATTGTTTATTATGATTCAAAGTATAGATTGAGGCTCTTTTTTTGTTTTGCATATGGACACCTAGTTCTAGTGTCATTTATTGAAAACACTGTCATTTCTGTGTTGGATTCTCTTTGTACTTCTGTTGAAGATTAGTTAATCATAGATGTGTGGGTCTTTTTTTGGACTAAAACTCTAAAACTATATTATTAATCCTGATTTGTATTGCATCTGACAGATCCAGAATGATTTGAAAAGTTAATTAGCTAACAAATTTAGAAATTTGTCAAGTGTCTTATTTGGAACCTGGCATTTGCTGACAGTAGTTTGTAATCTACAGAAGGGTTTTCTAAAATAACTTTAAGCCTAAAATTAAAGGAAGATTTTGCTAATGATTCATTATCTGTTTGGAAAAACTTGTGTGATTTTTCATGGAGTAGGGATGAGCTGAAATGGTTTTTCCTAGAAGATGCCCATTTTCTTTTTTGTAGAAGTACTTGGTAGTTCTCTAAGAATCTGTGTTTATGCTTTATATCTTCTTTGATAGTGATACATTTTGGGGCAGTTCTCTTTTTGTTTAAAACCATCACATAGTTGTCCTAAGTTAAATACGTAAGCCAGACTTGATGGCTTATGCCTGTAATCCCAGAATTTTGAGAGGCAGAGGCAGGAGGATCACTTGAACCCAGGAGTTTGAGGCCACCTGGGCACCATAGCGAGACCCCCTCTCTACAAAAATCAAAAACAGTTTGGGTGTGGTGGCTCAGGCATGTAATCCCAGCACTCTGTGAGGCCGAGGCAGGCAGATCACCTGAGGTCAAGAGTTTGAGACCAGCCTGGCCAACATAGTGAAACCCTGTTTCAACTAAAACAAACAAACCAAACAAAAAATTAGTTGGGTATGGTGATGCATGCCTGTGATCCCGGCTACTCAGGAAGCTGAGGCAGGAGAATCGCTTGAACTCAGGCGGTGGAGGTTGCAGTGATCCAAGATTGTGCCACTGCACTCCAGCCTGGGTGACAGAGCAAGACTCCGTCTCAAAAAAAAAGAAAAAAAGAAAAAGAAAAAAACCCAAAAACATAGCCTGGCATGGTGGTGCATTCCTGTTGTCCTAGCTGAGGTGGGAGGATTGCTTGAGCCCAGGAGTTCAAGGTTACAGTAAGCGATGATGGCCCCACTGCACTCCAACCTGGGTGACAGAGAGAGACTCTGTCTCTAAACAAACTAACTAAAGGTTTAATTACTTTAAAAAAGTACACAATTATTGTTTTTAGGATGAGATTTTTTCTTTTTTTTGAGACAGACTCTTGGTTTGTCACCTAGGCCTGAGTGCAGGGGCTCAATCAGCTCACTGCAATCTTGAACCCCTGGGCTAAAGTGAGGCAGGAACCTCAGCTTACCGAGTAGCTAGAACTATAGGATTAGGAATACAGGCACATGCCACCACACCCAGTTAATTTTTTTGTAGAGACAAGGTCTCACTATGTTGCCCAAGCTAAAGTCCAGCTTCCTGGCCTCAGGCAATGAATGCTCCCACTTCAGCCTCCCAAAGTGCTAGAATTACACGCACGAGCCACTGTGCCTTGTCTATTCTTTTATCATTAAATTGTATAGACCTGTAGAGTGAAAGAATTGATATTTGGCTGTACATTGGTGTTCCATAATATAATGAGGTTTGAGCTAGTCTCAGTATTTGGATGTTTATTATTTAGTAATTTAGAAGTACTTTGCAATTAACACCTTTAAATTAACTTAAAAATTTAAATGTAGTAGAAATTAAAATGCCAAGAAGCAGGTGTTATTTTAAAAAGATCATTGGACAAAATATTGAGGTTAATTTAAGACAGACTTTCAGGATTAATAGCTATTTTAAAATTTTTAAAATCTTTTGTTGATTGCTTTTTCTCATTCCTGAAATACCTACTCTTAAGTCCTTTTTTTTTTTTTTTTTTTTTTCTGTCTTTGGAAAACATACTCCTGTCCCTTGCTATTCAATTTTTCTTCCTTTTTTTCCGTTTCTTCATTTGGCTAGACTTTGCCACAATTTTATTTTTATTATTTTTATTGTGGTAAAATACATGTAATAAAATTTATCACTTTAACTATTTTAAAGTATATAATTCAAGCCACGTGTAGTGGAGCCTGTAGTTCCAGCTAGTCAGGAGGCTGAGCCTGGGCTCCTTGAGCCCAGGAGTTTGAAGGCAGCCTGAGCAACATAATGAGACCTCCTTCTCTTCCCCCGCCCCGCCCCGCCCCGCCCCGCCCCGCCCCGCCCCGACGGAGTCTCGGTCTGTTGCTCAGGCTAGAGTGCAGTGGCGCCATCTCGGCTCGCTGCAAGCTCCGCCTCCCGGGTTCACGCCATCCTCCTGCCTCAGCCTCCTGAGTAGCTGGGACTATAGGTGCCCGCCACCGCGCCCGGCTAATTTTTTTTGTATTTTTAGTAGAGACGGGGGTTTCACTGTGTTAGCCAGGATGTTCTCGATCTCCTGACCTAGTGATCCGCCCCCCTCAGCCTCCCAAAGTGCTGGGAGACCTCCTCTTAAAAAAAAGAATTATATAGTTCATTGGCATTAAGTACATTAAGAATATTGTACAACCATCACTCCCACCACCTTGTTCTAGAACTTGTTCATCATTGCCACACCATGTTAGCACCTTATTGTTCCCTAGTGTTTGGCTGTCATATTAAGTATTAGGTTTGTAAAGGATTAACAAGACTCAGTTCTTGTACTCAAGGACTTCAGAGATCGTAAGAGAAACCTAACATTTATAATACAATGTGGCAAATTACATGTTAGAGCTCCCCATCACTGAATTTTATTTATTCAATTATATATATATATATATATTTTTGAGACGAAGTGTCGCTCTGTCGCCCAGGCTGGAGTGCAGTGGCCGGATCTCAGCTCACTGCAAGCTCTGCCTCCCGGGTTCACGCCATTCTCCGGCCTCAGCCTCCCGAGTAGCTGGGACTACAGGCGCCCGCCACCTCGCCCGGCTAGTTTTTTGTATTTTTTTAGTAGAGACGGGGTTTCACCGGGTTAGCCAGGATGGTCTCGATCTCCTGACCTCGTGATCCGCCCGTCTCGGCCTCCCAAAGTGCTGGGATTACAGGCTTGAGCCACCGCGCCCGGCCATATTTTTTTCATATATTTACCAATGCATACACTTAATGAATCAGGCATATAATGCTCACCTATTCAGCAATTTCAGTGCTTTTCCTGCTTGCCTTGCAAATTTCATCTAGGAGTTTACAAAGGAATACTCGGTGAAGCCTGATCATCAAATGGATTTTTCCCTGGGGAAGTTCAGTTCTTTTTTTTTTTTTTCTTTTTTTTTCTTTTTTTTTTTTTTGCTGTTGTCCCAGATTTATTGAAAATAATATAGCACTGCAGAAAAAATTCAAACAGGTCCCCGAGGCGTTTTGAAATTCATCCCAACTGTAGGCTGAGTGACCTGCAGGTTGGACAGACTGCCGAAGTCCAAAAGCTTCAGCATTTCCTTAGTGTCAGGATCTACTTCAATTATCTCCTGATCCAGGGCTGAGACCTCGGGAACGTAATTGTCTCTCCTTTCTCTCTCCTCCTCCTGCAGTTTGATGGAGATACCTCTTACAGGGCCTCTCTGAATCCGCTTCATCAGATGGGTGACATAGCCTGCTATCTTGTTGCGGAGCTTCTTGCTGGGGATAATGGCGATCTCTTCGCACACGCGCTTGTTCGTGTGGAAGTCGTTGCCCAGGCGCGTGTAGTACTTCTCTATGATGACCCGGGCCGCCTTCTTCACGGTTTTGGTGCGAACGCGGCCCATGTTGGCGGGTCCTTGGTAAAGGAGCTCTTTTTTCTTTTTTTTTTTTTAATTATACTTTAAGTTCTGGGGTACATGTGCGATTCCTCAATTAGAATTTTAATTTTACCTTGAAAAAGCAAAGTAACTTTTTGTTAGGTTAGCATTCCAGTTATCATATCATTCCACACACTGAATTCATTTAGGCTAGACCAAAAGACTGAAGTCTTTAGTCTTTTGATTTAGGTCATTGTGGGATTCACAAATCCTCAAGCCCTATACTTTATGGCAAGAAGGGAACCAGAAAATTGATATTTTGATTTAAAATCAAATTATGAGCTATTACTTCCTAATGAAGCAGGGAGATCTGTGAAAACTATGATTAGAGAGAACTTCTTAGTTGTCTGCAACTATCATTTGTTGAAACTGTTTTTACTTATTTTAGTTGCAGTGACAACTTGCTTATGATCAAATACAGCATTATATGGGCATGTTTATCTCTCTAGGCAGATCATCTTGATGAATAGTTGCTTTGGAAACTGTCAAGAGATTGTTTTTAATTCCTTGAAAAGTCAGGAGGTATTAATTGATTTAAAGTTTCATGTCTTAGCAGTTTTAGTTTAAAATAATGCGATCAGCATTGAGCAGCATTAAAGTATAGGTTTTATTTTCATTATTGTGTCCAGAGTTGGTTCCTTCTGGTGGGTTCGTGGTCTCACTGACTTCAAGAATGGAGCCGCAGATCTTCATAGTGAGTGTTACAGCTCTTAAAGATGGCATGGACCCTAAGAGTGAGAAGCAGCAAGATTTATTGTGAAGAGCAAAAGAACAAAACTTCCACACTATGGAAGGGGAGGCCAGAAGGCTGCTGCTGCTGGTTGGGAGTGGTCAGCTTTTATTCCCTTATTTGTCCCCGTCCGTGTCCTGCTGATTGGTCCATTTTACAGAGTGCTGATTGGTCCATTTTACAGAGCACTGATCGGTCCATTTTACAAACGTCTAGCTAGCTACAAAGCGCTGATTGGTGCATTTTTACAGAGCACTGATTGGTACATTTTACAAACCTCTGGCTAGCTACAGAGCACTGATTGGTGCATTTTTACAGAGCGCTGTTGGTTCATTTTACAAACCTCTCGTAAGACAGAAAAGTTCTGGAAGTCCCCACTGGACCCAGGAAGTCTGGCTGGCTTCATCTCTCATTATTATTGTCATGCGTGTCCATGTGAAGAGACTACCAAATAGGCTTTGTGTGAGCAATAACGCTTTTTAATCACCTGGGTGCAGGTGGGCTGAGTTCCAAAAGAGAGCAAGGAAGATAGGGGTGGGGCAGTTTTGTAGGATTTGGGTGGTTAGTGGAAAATTACAGTCAAAGGGAGTTTTTCTCTTGTGGGCAAGGGCAGGGGTCACAAGGTGCTCAGTGGGGGAGCTTCTGAGCCAAGAGAAGGAATTTCACAAGGTTAATACCTCAGTTAAGGTGGGGCAGGAACAAATCACACTGGTGGAATATTATCAGTTAAGGCACGAACCGACCATTTTCACTTCTTTTGTGATTCTTTAGTTGCTTCAGTCCAACTGGATGTAAACCTGCAGGCTTGGGCTCAGAGGCCTGACAATTATGACTGATTTTCTTCATTATTAAAAATTTAATGCAATATTGCTTATAAATGTAAAACAGCATGGCTCTTTCCATCTAAAAGTGCTAGATGTGGCAAATATTTGCTATTAAAAGGTTGGGGAGGAGTTGAGAGCAGCTTTTTCATATTATGTACACAGGCCTCCTATAAACGGCCAGTAAATCTTCCCAAAGGGTGGTGGGCATTTCCAACGGGCCAAACACGGTCTGTTACTCTACTATTTCTCTCTTTCAGCAGCAAGGTCTAGTAGCACAAAGACTAACCGTCTGATGGCCGCTAACCGTTCTACCCGTGGTCGTTTGGGACTCCGCGTGCCTTCCAGGCCCGGTAACGCCTTTGTCCGTTGAGGTTAGGACTAGGTTGTCTCAGCCAGTGGGGACAGAGCGGTTACTGGGACCAGGTCTGCGCCGCTCGGAGGCCTAATGAGGTGGCCAAGACTGCCTGCGTCGGGAGGCCGCCTTCCCAGGCCTCTGCACCCTCAGGTCCTCCGCTGATTGGTGTTCTTTCGGGCAGCCGCCAGGCTTCCAGGCCCGCCACTCCCGCCGCCATCCAAAGGCCCCACTTGGTGGGGTTTCATCCCGGCTGAGAGAGGCCGCCGCCGCCGTCAGTCATTGAGGTGGGGTGGGGAAGCTTCAAGGCCTGGGCCTGGCCAGGGGGCAGCCACAGCGGGGCCCCAGGTGTGTGCAGGGCGGAGGCCGCGGCCTGTCCTGGAGCCCCCCAGCTCACTTGCCGCCCGGGGCCAGAGGAGCCTGGAGGGCTCTGGGGGACCGGCGTGCTCTGCCTCAGTTCGTAAGAGTCCGTAGTCTTCCTAATGTAGTCAGTCTAAGACAGTTGGTGTCCCAAATGGTTGATAGTGTTTTAGTTTACAATTTCAACACTTGTTAGGAGGAGAAAAGTTCAGATTACTAGGCCTAGATTCCTAATAAGTTTTGTTTTGTTTGAAATAGGGTCTCATTCTCTCACCCAGGCTTGGAGTGCAGTGGCTTGATGACAGCTCATTGCAGCCTCGACCTCCTGGGCTCAAGTGATCTTCCCACCTCAGCCTCCTGAACGGTGGGGACTACAGGTTCACACTACCATGTGTGGCTAATTAAATTTTTTTTTTTTTTTTTTTTTCAGAAACAGGGTTTCACTGTGTTGCCCAGGCTAGTTTTGAATTATTGGGTTCCTGTGATCTTCCTGCCTCGGCCTCCCAAAATGCTGGGATTGCAGGCATGAGCCACTGTGCCCAGCCCTAATACGTTTTTATAAATTTTTAAAAGTTGGAATTTGTGGTGTGGTTTTGATTGTCTACTGAAAAGGAATGATTGCAGTCTCCTTTTAGGTTAAAACAAAAACAAAAAACAAACTTAAAAATAACCCTTAGTTTGGTTAGGCTTTTAATAAATTTGACATTTATTGCTCTCGAAAAATAGCTGTGATCATCTTTTTTCAGGGTAATCACTTTGATCAATATGAAAAGGGACACTTGGAAATTGAACAAGCATCACTTGATAAGCCTACAGAATCCATAAGATGATCATTGCTTAATTTCGGGTCTTAGCCAGTTAGGTGGGTAGTGTTCATGTGACACTTAATGTGAATCAGGTTAAACTTGTTAATAACCAATACAGTTTAGAGTTGTTTTCTTGCATGCCATACAGTAACCAGATAGAGTCTGGGGTGTAATCTAATATTTAATATGTTGGGAAATCAGTTCAAAACAATCTAGAAACACATTAGAATTTTGATGGGGGAAAAATATCTTTTTGGCCCATACTAATATTTTGTTGAAGGTAGCAAGTTAAAGGTTAGCATTTTGTGAATTGAATGAAGAAGTAAAATATATTTTGATCCTTTATAGATTCACATTTCCTGGGCAATATAATTTTGTATGAAATGTTCCTACATAAGTAGAATATAGAAACACAATTTTTAAAGTTCCATTAGAAACAGTTAAGGGCCCGACGCAGCAGCTCACACCCATATTGCAGCACTTTGGGGGGTTGAGGTGGGCGGATCACCTGAGGTCGGGAATTTGAGAGCAGCCTGGCCAATATGGTGAACCCCATCTCTACAAAAATAGCAAAAATTAGCTGGGCGTGGTAGTGCACGCCTGTAATCCTAGCTACTTGGGAGGCTGAGGAACCAGAATTACTTGAACCCGAAAGGTGGAGGTTGCAGTTAGCTGAGATTGAGATCGTACCACTACACTCCAGCCTGGGCGAGAGAGCGAATCTCTGTCTCAAAAAAAAAAAAAAAAAGAAACAGTTAAGGAGTAATACGTTTTATTTACCAGACTCTTGTGAAATATGGCAAGTTTGGGCTCTGTAGCTTAAGAAATGTCTAGTATTTGTCAAAAGTTGATTATTTCTATCTTTTCACGCTGCTTAGTTTTAGACACTGATGATATCAAGCAATAGAACAAGGAGATTTATTTACCTGGCTCTTAGTTTAAAAACAAAACAAAACAAAACAAAACTTCGGCTAGGTGCGATGGCTCACACCTGTAATCCCAACACTTTGGGAGGCTGAGGTGGGTGGATCACCCGAGGTCAGGAGTTCAAGACCAGCCTGACCAACATGGTGAAATCTCGTCTCTACCAAAAATACAAAAAAATTAGCTGGGCATGGTAGCGGGCACCTGTAATCCCAGCTACTTGGGAGGCTGAGGCAGGAGAATTCCTTGAACCCAGGAGCCGGAGGTTGCAGTGAGCAGAGACCACACCATTGCACTCCAACCTGGGCAACAAGAACAAAACTGTCTCAAAAAGAAAAAAAAGCTAAATATTTGAACATTATTTTTATTTTGAAAAACATTATTTTTAAATAACAGTCCATTGTTAAAATGAACTTGTCATTATTGTCAGCCTTTACTATTTGTGCTTAAGTGTACATATTCAAAAGGGTTTCAGTGAGTTATTGGTAAAACTTTAGTGGGGAAAAAAAGTCAAAGAGGGAATCTTAATCTTTATAACCATCATGACAAGCCCTCTTCCCCCTAAGAAACACTAGCTTCTTAGGAAAATAAGAAGGCAATTTAGAGAGTGCAGATAGTTTAACTTTAGCTTTTATTTTCAAAACTGTAACATAGTAAAGGATCAACATATATTAATGTTCCTAATTAGGTTGGTGTTGTGTGTGTTTGTGTGTTTAGATGTTTATAGAAATTTACACAACTTGGGGTGTACGGCATTTTTCTTCCACAGCCGTTGGCCCATACTAGCTAAGCAGCCATGATCTGGTTTGTTTTGCACGGTCTGCCTTTTTAAAATTTCTTCTCTTCTTTCTCTCCATCTGCCACTCTCCTTTTTTTTTTTTTTTTTTTTTTTTTTTTTGAGATAGAGTGTTTGCTCTGTCACCCAGTGGCGTGATCTTGGCTCACTGCAACCTCCGCCTCCTGAGTTCAAGCGATTCTCCTGCCTCAGCCTCCCGAGTACCTGGGATTACAGGCACCCACCCCCATGCCCTGGCTAATTTTTGTATTTTTGGTAGAGATGAGGTTTCACTATGTTGGCCAGGGTGGTTTCAAACTCTTGACCTTGGGCGATCCCCCTGACTGGACCTCCCAAAGTGCTAGGATTACAGGCGTGAGCCACCGCACCTGGACTCCACCTCCCTTTCTTATTTCTGTCCTTCTGGTCCAGTGAAAACTGCATAGAGTACCTTCTGTCTTAATGTGCTGGCATGATGCTAGACTTAGGCATGGCGATAATTGATGGCACATGTGATAATGCTGCAAAGGGAGAATTCTCATCGGCTGTTTCACTGAAAGCCTAGTCTTGTGTTTTGACATAAGGATAAAATGCCAAGCTCACTTTGCTAAGGTAAAAATCACTGGTTTGTGTCTTGTTCTGTATTATTTTGGGGATTATCACAATAATGAATCTGTAGGCTAGATCAGTATCTTGTATTTGAAAAATAATTTTTCCATTTTAATTTTAAAACTTAGGGGGTTCGAAGTTTAAAAACAGAGCTATCAGAATCAACTCCCCAGTACCATATTCTACAAGATGCATGGTTGGTTAATATTCTTACACAAGCTATAATTCTGTGGGTACTCAACAGTAGCAGGAAATTTAATTAGATGAAATTTGCAAACTAGTATTCATCATTACTATACTCAAAAAAGATTTTTTTAAACCACTAAATTAAATGATATTTAACATTTTTAAGCCTTCTTAGAGGGGGCTACACTGAAAGATTTTTGGAAAATTTATTCCTGTGGCACGTGAGGCTAATGCTGTTTTACCTCTCACAATGTCCAGGATTTTTTTCTAACACATATCATAGGGAGAACACTATCAGAGGCAGTCTAATTGAGTAATCATTGTTGAATAACCTCAGTGAATAGGAGAATTGATATATGCCTTATTTATTAAATAGTGCTACTTTCTCCACTTAAAATAGCAAATAGTACCTAGTACTCAGGCTGGATATTTAATTTTTTAAATAAATAAATGGATGTTCAGAAATGTATATTAATAATTATACTTCTAATGAAAATTTACTTCTGACACACATAAATATATGCATTATTTGTGATGTGGCAGTTTAGGAAGGAGGAGGAGGAGCTTCATAGCCTATATTGTATTAGATAGAAGTAGGACACAGGATCTGGGAGAATAAACAAATATGTAAGACAAGAAAAAGAAGTAGGACACACAAGATAAGAGGGATCATATTTTTGTTGCCTGATCATTTGGGAGTAAAATTTTAAATAATATTCTTTTTTTAAAAAAAAAAACTTTTTTTTTTTTTTTCCTTGAGCCAGAGTGTCAATCTGTTGCTCAGGCTGGAGTGCAGTGGTGCGATCTCAGCTCACTGCAACCTCCACCTCCCAGGTTCAAGCGATTCTCATGCCTCAGCCTCCCAATTAGAAGAACTTCATTTCCAACCAAAGAACAGGCCACACAGCCACCAGTTTGGGGTCTTGAGCAGAGAGAGAAAACAAATAGGTGGTTTGTGAGAACTCTGAATTATGCAGAAAACCAGCTTTTTGTGTATTACCCTTTGTCAAAATTCAGTTGCCTTATTAATTAAAAGTAGGATTCCTTTGCAATTCTTCCATGTACATTTAAATTATATCAAGTTGACTCTTGAGAAGAAAAAAATTATAAGCAACCTACTTGTATAATGCGTCTTTGTTAGTTGTAAACCACGAGTTGTGTGTGTGTGTGTGTGTGTGTGTGTGTGCGCTTCTTTTGAGAGACGGAGTCTAGCTCTGTCGCCCAGGCTAGAGTGCAGTGGCATGATTTCAGCTCGCTGCAACCTCTTTCTTCTGGGTTCAAGCGATTCTCCTGCCTCAGCTTCCCATGTAGCTGGGACTACGGGCGTGCACCACTATGCCCAGTTAATTTTTGTATTTTTAGTAGAGACAGGGTTTCACTATATGTTGGCCAGGCTGGTCTCGAACTCCTGACCTCAGGTGATCCGCCTACCTCAGCCTCCCAAAGTGCAGGGATTACAGGTGTGAGCCACCGCGCCCGGCCGATAGTTTTTAAAAAGTTTCTATAATTTATTTTTGGTTCTATGAGATTATAATTAAACCCCAAATTACATATTTTATTTAAAAAAAGCCAAAAGATTTTTAGTCGTTATTATAGTAACTGAAATTAAGTAAACAGTTACTTTAAAAAAAAATTTTTCAAAATAATTACTACTTTAGAAATAAATTGGTTGGGCATGGGAGCACGGCAGGTCAAGGATGCAGGAGCTGTGTGACCATGCCGCTGCACCCCAGCCTGGGTGACAGAGCAAGACCCTGTCTCAAAAAAAAAACAAACAAACAAAAAACCAGAAAGAAATTTAGTATTCATTGCCCTTGTTCTGTCTAGATTACATGTCTGAGCCATAAGCTACTTGTACCAACTTAGTGCTATAAATAGCATCCATGGGCTGGGCACAGTGGCTCAGGCCTGTAATCCCAGCACTTTGGGAGGCCGAGGCAGGTGGATCACGAGGTCAGGAGTTCAAGACCAGACTGACCAACATGGTGAAACCCTGTCTCTACTAAAAATACAAAAATTAGCCAGGCATGGTGGCATGTGCCTGTAATCCCAGGGTCTCAGGAGGCTGAGGCAGGAGAATCGCTTGAACTCGGGAGGCGGAGGCTGTAGTGAGCTGAGATCACACCACTGCACTCCAGCCTGGGCAACAGAGCGAGACTCCATCTCAAAAAATAAAAATAAAAACGTAGCATCCATGGACTAGTCGCGGTGGCTTAGGCCTGTAATCCCAACACTTTGGGAGGCTGAGCGGGCGGATCACTTGAGATCAGGAGTTCAAGACCAGCCTGGCCGACATGGGGAAAACCCCCTCTGTACTGAAAATACAAAAAAAAAGATTGGCTGGGCATGATGGCACATGCCTCTAGTCACAGCTACTCAAGAGGCGGAGGTTGCAGTAAGCTGAGATTGCACCACTGCACTCCAGCCTGGGTGACAGTGAGACTTCATCTCACAAAAAAAAGAAAAAAAAAGCATCCATGGAAATAATTGAAAAAATCACAGTACTAAGCAGAGAGAATAGATTGCTTGTTTCTCACAGACTGGTTATTGAGTTTCTTGTTCTTTCTCAGAGAAAGTTTTGATCATTTCAGAGGTAAACAAGTCTGGTTTGTTTTTACTTATTGTTATAAGTTATTTTGATGTGCCTTCTTGTGTTACCCATCATCCTTAAGCCTCTTTGATTTTTGATGAATATTTATAAAACCTTACCTTAAGCCTATTGGACTTTTGACAAGTGTTTATAAAATCTTTTTTCTTTGCTTTTTCTTTTCTTTTTTTTTTTTTTTTTTGAGACAGAGTCTTGCTCTGTAGCCCAGGCTGGAGTGCAGTGCCCCGATCTCAGCTCACTGCAAGCTCCGCCTCCCATATTCACGCCATTCTCCTGCCTCAGCCTCCCGAGTAGCTGGGACTACAGGCACCCACCACTTATCCCCGGCTAATTTTTTGTATTTTTAGTAGAGACGGGGTTTCACCGTGTTAGCCAGGATGGTCTTGATCTCCTGACCTCGTGATCCGCCCGCCTCAGCCTCCCAAAGTGCTGGGATTACAGGCGTGAGCCACCGTGCCCGGCCAACCTTTTTTCTTTTATTGGTGGGAAAGGGGACTATACTAAATACTAGCCCTTCCTGCAGAGTCACAGAGCTGCCTCTTTTCCTCCAAAAGCAGGTAGTTTTGAAATGATAAGAAAGGTCCAGGTTTTCTGTGTTGGTAATCCACTTGCCCTAGGAGGTTGACGAGGGGAGGGGATTCTGGGAGAAGTGTCTGTTGTTTCTGTTGCCTTTGTTATGATTGGAAAGACTTAGAGTGGCCTGTTAAATATTTTATTATAGTCCCTGAGAAAGTAGATTTAATTAAATAACAGTTTTAACCTAAAGTTTTTGAAGAGAAATGCCACTACCATTTTTTTTCTGAGAAGATGACAGCCATCCTCTTGAGTGGTTTTAAATGATGCTAATGTATATAACCTTATTTTTTTTCTTTTTTCCTCCTTCTCCCTTTAAAATTTGCTTTTCCTTTCACTGTTGTCAGTCACAACATGCTTCTCCTTGAATCTCTCAGCTGGCCTTGACTCGTGAATTTACTTATGCTTTCACTCTTCTTTAATACATACATTACTTGCAAGCAGTGAATTGAAAACAAGATTAAAAAAAAAGACCATCAATCAACTGTGATTGGACAGTTTCTTACTTTGTGTTACATTTAACTGTTCTTTTGACAGCCCAGTTTTGAAAGCCAGGTTCGTATGGAAATACTCTCACTCCACTTGGACTGCTTTTGGAAATAGCATACTGCTTCATCTGTATGTTTATTTTAGTGCGCTCATAATATAACACAGTCAGCATAATGTCTCATCTCCACTTAGCCAAAGATTGAGTTTTCTTAAAACAAAACAAAACAAAACATAACAACAACAACAAAATGGGAGGGAGGGAACAATTTTTGTCAGCATTGTTTAATACTTAAATCTTGGTGCCAAATATAGTTACAACATGGGTCTATTAAGAGATTAAACAAGGCCAGGCAGGTGGCTCACGCCTGTAATACCAGCACTTTGGGAGGCCGAGGTGGGCGGATCAGTTGAGATCAGGAGTTCGAGACCAGCCTGGCCAACTTGGTGAAATGTCTTCTCTACTAAAAATACAAAAATTGGCTGGGCGTAGTGGTGGGCACCTGTAATCCCAGCTACTTGGGAGGCTGAGGCAGGAGAGTGACGTGAACCCGGGAGGTGGAGTTTGCAGTGAGTCACTGCACTCCAGCCTGGGTGATACAGCAAGACTCAGTCTCAAAAAAAAAAAAAAAAAAAATAGAGATTAAACAATAATTTAGTCAACCATATACTCTTAGAGTCATTCTGCTATCCTTGTCCCTTCTAGAATTATTCAGTTGCAGGAATTATGATATGAAATAAGGATTTTCTGCACAGGTAACTGTGTTTTCATAGTGGTAAAATAAGGGCCTGTTTACCTTTGTTTTCTGCAAACATTACTTATATTGAGACTTTTAATCTTTTCTTTTTGGGGGGGTAAGAAAGTTGTAAATAGACGCTGAGCACTGGGTAAGGGAGTGCTTTTCCTGGCAGTTCATTTGGGAGGTAAGAAGGGAAGAAGCCGCAGCAGCAGTAGTGTTACATTAAGTTTTTGTGATGTGTAGGAATGTGGAAGTCAGTGCTTGGGATCAGTAGTGTTTCTAATTCTTTCAGTTCATATGTAGCAAAAATAACTTGCAGCAAACTTTCGTGCACCGTAATGATTTTGTGTGTGTGTGTGTATATATATATGTATATTTAAAACAATATATATTTTGTTTTAGAAATACATTTTTCATTAGAGTTTGCCTCCAGTTTTTGTTTTTTTAAAAATACCCTGGGCTCATCCCTGTAATCCCAGCACTTTGGGAGGCTGAGGAGGGAGAATCGCTTGAGCCCAGGAGTTCTAGATCATCCTGGGCAACATAATGAAACCTCATCTCTACAAAAATTTAAAAAGTAGCCAGCGAAGGCCGTGTGTGCCTATAATCCCAGCTACTCATGCGGCTGAGGTAGGAGGATTGCTTGAGCCCGGAAGGTCAAGGCTGCAGTTAGCTATAATTGTACCACTGTACACCAGCTCGGGCAACAGAGCAACACCCTGTATCAAAAAAAAAAAGTGTCCTGATTTTCCCCCATCAATGAAATAATCAGCTGCTTAGCCCAGTTCTCCAGGTTGTATGCTATAATAAACTTAAAGAAGGAAATTTTCCCTTAAAAACAAAACAAAACTGAACAAGTGAAAGGCTTAATCTCCTTCTAACTTCTAGTTAGAGAAGATAACAGTAAAACAATGTTTACTTTCCTCAGTGACTCCAAAGAACATTTTATTGTTGAATATGGAGATATAAGACAAACAATTTAATGTGCAACATTTGGTTTTAATGCAGAAATGTGTGGTTTAATCAGCTTTATAAATTGATTTCAGGAAATATGAGATTATTTTCAAATGGTTTACCTTTGTTTTCTGCTAACATTACTTATATTGAGACTTTTAATCATTTCTAGATTAATACTATAAATTACATTTTAATACATATAGAATATTTTGTGTTTAGAAATTTTTAATCTTTTCCTTTGAATGTATAGCACCATTTTTTCTGACACGGTTAGTGCTTATTTTAGCCTTGTCTTGGTACTTCACAATAACTGTAAAAAGCAAAGAATTGGACAAAGGACTGCAGATGTTTCCGGTACCTTGACCCCTTAAACAAAAGCTGACGTTTAATTGTTGTTTTTAGCATTTTTTTCATGTAGTTTACATTGAAATACCTTTTCCAGTGTGCTCCTGGGAAGATGAGACATTATGTGTGTTGGTTTCTCCCCCTTACGTGCACTAATGACTCTATTTATTTATTTATTTATTTATTTATTTATGGAGAGGGAGTCTCGCTCTGTTGCCCAGGCTGGAGTGCAGTGGCGACATCTTGCCTCATTGCAACCTCTGCCCCCCAGGGCCAAGCAATTCTCTTTCTCAGCCTCCCAAGTAGCTGGGATTATATAAAAAAAAAATATATATATATATAATATATGTGTGTGTGTGTGTATATATATACTATATATAGAGAGAGACACACTTTATTTTTTTTAAACCAATCAAGTCTAGCCTGGATTTTGCTCTGATTGTTTTTTCATTTCTAGTGGTGGGACAGTCTTACACTTACAACTTACTTTGTATCATGAAAGCCTGACACATAAAACAACTAAACACAATGCATATTTTCCTTAAAATAGAATCTTAAAGTGGTGCTGTTTAGGTGGTAGATATGACTGTATATGTACTTTGATTTTATGGTTTTTTTTTAATGTGAGACAGAGTCTTGCTGTGTCGCCCAGACTGGAGTGCAATGGCACGATCTTGGCTCACTGCAACCTCCGCCTCTGGGGTTCCAACAATTCTTGTGCCTCAGCCTCCTGAGTAGCTGGGATTATAGTCACCCACCATCATGCTCGGCTAATTTTTGTATTTTTGTAGAGACAGGGTTTCACCATGTTGGTCAGGCTGGTCTTGAACTCCTGACCTCAGGTGATCTGCCCACCTTGGCCTCCCAAAGTGCTGAGATTACAGGTGTAAGCCATCGCGCCTGGCCTATTTCATGCTTTTTAATGTTATTTTAAAACTTCATAAATGTATTCTTCCCCTTTTCCCTTTCCCCTTTTTCTCCATTTTAAAGTGTTATGTACAAAAGTTGCCCAGTATACCATCAGAAAGTACCTTTATCCTATATGGTCTTCCCATGTAAAATACTAGCCAGCTTTTCTTTTTACATTAGTGTCCCTCTTATTTGGCACATTTACCCTATTATTAGCACCTTTTTGCATGCATATATGTAGAATTATCTCTTGCTCATCATATGTTTAAATGTCACTAGGCAGGGAAGAATATACTATTGGAATATTTTTGGTTTGTCTCTCTGTTTTGTCTGTCAGGATAATACTGGACACTGCTTACTCCAGAAACATGGGTGGAAGCTGGGCCAGGGATTGGGAAAATCTTTTCAGGGTAAGTCTTTACATTTACCAGAGAAAAAGAAAGAAAACTGTTTCTGATGCAGATCTTGTACCTGAATACATTTGTTGTCTTTTTAAAAAGGTGCTTGGGTTTTCCTGCTTTCCTGCCTTTCTATCCTTAGTCTATTTTTCCTATAACTGTATTTTAAGTCACTGTTAAGCTTCTATATTTGCCATAATTTGCAAGAGTAAGCTGCTGTGTCATCAAAACTTTCAAGTCAAACATACTGTGTGTGGCTCAACCTGTTTTAAATTTTTTGTTTGTTTTTTTGGTGGAGGTGATGGGTGGGTGGAGTGAAAGGGATGCAGAGTGAAAGGGATGCAAAACATCAGAGTATGCTTTCTTTGTACTATTTCGTAATGTATTGTGGCTTCAGTATTATAAAGAGAATCATCCAGTAGCAGAGTTTAATTTTTATCCTTTTAAATTCTCCCTGAAGCTGGTGATTGCCTTGGCTCTTTTGCACTGCAATAAGAAATCTATGTAGTGGTAGAAAGAAAAATTAACCCCCATGAAACATAAAATGAAAGCAGGGGTTTTTAAGGGCTCTCTAAGCAGAGAGGTTATTTCTCAGGTCCCTATCAAGGTCTGGAAAATGTATGGCTTAAAGATTCCATTGCATTTGTTACACTGTTTAACTATACCTGTCATTTGGATTATTTCAGCTTCTGAGTTCTTGCTAGTTGGAAACCAAGCAACTGCATTCAGTTTTTAGCTCTCTCGGATTCAAGAGCTGCTCTTTGTTCTTTGCAGATGTGATGTGAATGCCGCCTCTGAAATTATGGGAATCATTGTGTCTCTACATCTGGTCATGGGGGAGCTTATTGTATAAGGGTATCTTTGGGGAGAAGTGTGCTACTGTTGACGAATTCTTTGAATTTTGGAAATGGATTTTGACAGTTTGAATGCTGAGATCTGATCAATTCGAGTGTGTTGAGAGGAACAAGGACAGGTGTAGTGGTTCATGCCTGTAGTCCTAGCAATTTGGGAGGCTGAGGCAGGAGGATTGTTTGAGGCCAGGTGTTCAAGACCAGCATGGGTGACATAGCAAGACCCGATCTCTATTTAAAAAAAAAAAAAAAATTAATTAATTAAAGAGAGAACGAAACCAAGAGGATAGGGCTTGAAATACAGGACATTTTGGTTATTAAAACCTTTACTTTTTAAATTCTACTTCTGCAAATTCAGTGATGACAAATGGGAGATGCTCAATAAGTATATTTTGATGGACTATTCATCACTAAGCATTAACCTATTCTTTTGGGGAGTTAGAAAGATTCGATTACCTTTAAACTCGTTTTCCAGTGGCACAGGAATTCTTTGCAAACAATACAAAGAATACTCTGATTAAGAGCAATTTGTATGGTATAGGCCACAGATTGGTGTTTGTTTGTTTGTTTGTTTTGAGACGGAGTCTCGCTCTGTTGCCCAGGCTGGAGTGCAATGGTGCGATCTTGGCTCACTGCAACCTCTGCCTCCCGGTTCAAACAATTCTCCTGCCTTGGCCTCCTGAGTAGCTGGGATTACAGGCGTGTGCCACCACGCCTGGCTAATTTTTGTGTTTTTAGTAGAGATGGGGTTTCACCATGTTTGTCAGGCTGGTCTCGAACTCCTGACCTCGTGATCTGCCCGCCTCAGACTCCCAAAGTGGCGGGATTACAGGCATGAGCCACCGCACCCGGCTAGACCACAGATTTTGTAAGACCCCAGGAGGGAGAAGATAATGAGGACTGAAATAGAGATGGCTTTTTGATAGAATTTGTCCCAGTGGTTTGCATAGGGTAAGTGTTGGGTTGAACTGAATGGAGGTGATTGCTTTAGAAGAAGGACAGAAGACTAGATTTGCTTTTCCCTCCAATTTGAAATACCTCTTCTATTCCAGGACGCCCAGGAGCATTGTTTTTACTCTCTTTGTTTAGGCACACAAGGTGGGGCCGTTTCATAGTGGCTAGCAAATCTGTTTGAATCCTAGAATTTTTCATTTTAAGCATCAGAGACTTTAACGTACAACTAGAACTTGCAGAGAGGAAAAGAGGGGGAAGAGATAGATAATGTATTTAAGAAAGCATAGGTAAGTGGCTACTCACCTACTTTGAGTGATCCAAAATTATTATCAATTTTTTTTTTTAAGGAGATTTTAGGCAGGGTGCTGTGGCTCATGCCTGTAATCTTAGCACTTTGGGAGGCTGAGGCAGGAGGATCACCTGAGCTCAGGAGTTCCATACCAGCCTAGGCAACATACGAGACCCCATCTCTGTCTTCTCTTACACCCCCCCACCAAAAATTAGTTGGGCATGGTGGTGCATGCCTGTGGTCCGAGTTACTCAGGAGCCTTGAGGTGGGAGGATTGCTTGAGCCCAGAAGGTTGAAGCTGCAGTGAGCCGTGATTGTACCACTGCGCTCTAGCTTGGGTGACAGAGTGAGACCCTGTCTCAAAAAAAAAGAAATAAAAAAGAACAGTTTAGAATGTTGGTTCTCTTTAAGCTTTGAGCTTCTTGAAAAGAGGAATTAGGTTTTCTCTATATTTTACCTCCATCTCCATGGTAACAGGTGTATATATATTAAGTACTCAATAACACATTAATCTATTCATTTAAAAATATAAGGGAAATTTAAAGCTCATTTGAAGTTTCATTTTTCTTTTTAATTGTTAAAAAACACATAACATAGCCAGGTGCAGTGGCTAACACCTGTAATCCCAGCGCGTTGGGAAGCTGAGACAGAAGGATTACTTGAGGCCAGGAGTTGAGACCAGCCTGGGTAATATAGCAAGACCCCATCTCTACAAAAACAAAAATTAAAAAATTGGCTGGGCTTGGTGGCACACACATGAAGTCTCAGCTACTAGGGAGGTTGAGGTGGGAGGATCACTTGAGCCCAGGAGTTGAGGGATGCAGTGAGCTATGATTGGGCCATTGCACTCCAGCCTGGGTGACAGAGCACAAGGCCCTGTCTCTGTTAAAAAAAAAAAAAAAAAAAAAATTCCCCCTTTCCAAAACACGTAGCATAAAATTTACCATCTTAACCATTTTTAAATGTACAGTTCTGTACGTTAAGTATATTCACATTCTTAGTGTTGAAGTCCATCTGTTTTAAATGGTTAGTGTCTTTTTTCTCCAAAAAGAATGGAGCCTTATTCTGTTTCCAACATTAAGAATTGAATTTGTTTGTTTCATAACTGGCTGTTTATTTCCTAGTGTCAGATTCAACAGTGTGCAGGCATTGTGCTGATTTCTCTTGCGTGTCTTCTTCTGTAGCACCCACATAATTTTACCTAGAATATATCCACATTTATAGCATATGGAAGCAATTTATGACAGATTTCTTTGACTGTACTAAACCTTTGCTATAAATAACCACTTAAGAAAGCCCTGTCACTCTGGTGTAAACAGTCATGCCTTCTTGTTTTTTTGTTTTGTTTTGTTTTGTTCGAGACGGAGTCTCACTCTGTCACCCAGACTGTAATGTAATGGCGCGATCTTGGCTCACTGCAGTCTCCGCCTCCCAGGTTCAAGCCATTCTCCTGCCTCCACCTCCCAAGCAGGTGACTATAGGTGCGTGCCACCACACCTGGCTAATTTTTGTGTTTTTAGTAGAGATGGAGTGTCACCATGTTGGCCAGGCTGGTCCCAAACTCCTGACCTCGTGATCCACCCACCTCGGCCTCCCAAAGTGCTGGTATTACAGGCGTGAGCCACCATGCCCGGCCGCCTTCTTGGTATTTTAAAGACAAGGCATTGCATGTAATTTCTGGGCTTATGCTTTTGTAAGCTCTTTGCATTGACTAGTTTATTGTCAACTTTCCTTTTTATTTGAGTTTAGGACTCTTAACATATCTATCATGCAACCGTCCACTAACATTTTAAGCCTGGTCTCTTTGGGCTTTCTTTATCAAAGGTTTAAAAATTATCTTGACCCATGCAAGGCTTTTGCCAACAAAAGTTGCAGTCCTTGAGGCTCCAATGCCGGTATCTTGTCACTGGATAGATGGGAGAATAGGGCGTGCAGACTCTGGAGTGAAGTTATCTGTGGCAGGATACAAATTGAACTTTGTAAACTGAGTTTAGTTTTGTACTTTTATTTTTATATTAATGTTTTGTTCTCCCTTAGTATTTGCTAAAATATTTCAGAAGTTTAAAAAAAATTATCATATGTGGCAGATAAGTGATTGTTAGTATTAAAAAATAAAAGACCTGAAGAAAATATATGTTGACAAGATATCTGAAGGAAACAACACAAAGAAAGTACAACTAATGAGAAATATTATGAACAATTACTTATTGTAGAAGTAAAAATTCAAAATAAAGCAAGAGTGAATGATAGTTGTATTTTTTAGCAGTTGGACTGGATTCAGTTCTGGAAATTGTTTTATAACCTTTTGGCAGCTTTGAAATGAAATGTAGTTCAAAGTTTTTTATTTTTCTGTGAAATACATTTAGTCAGTGGGTGTAGCCCAGAAGTGGTGCCTGAACTTTCTTTGTTACATTGTCCAAGAGCTGTTTGATGATTTGGCTGATTCTTTGGTCACAGACAAAAGTTTAGCCTCTGGGAAAAAATAAATGGTGTCTGATATTATTTCATATCTCACCCTGTGTAGAAGGTTCGATCAGTACATTTACACAACCAACAAATATTTACTGACCTAACACTACATTCTAGTTATACCAACAGTAAATACCATAAGACATGGAGAGAGTAGATAAGATGGTTCCTGACCTTCAAGTTTATTTTCCAGTCTCCCAAGCCATGTTTGTTTAAACTGCTGTAGACCTTTGAAGTTTCCTTGAAGCCAAGGATGTTTCCTACTTCTGTGTACTCCTTTCATGCTTAGAATTAAGTATGTGATCAGTCTGAATATTTAATTGAAAAATCGTTTCAACCTCCTTGTAAGTAGGGAGTCTCATTAATTTTTTCATAAAAGTACTTGGTGCAGGATATAAAAGCAGTGTGTGAATATTTGGAAATAGAAGATCTGGGTTTGAGTTTGGCACTACCATTTCCTATAAGTAAAGGGACAAGGTACCACCACTGAATTATTTTCCTCAGCAATAAATGGAAATTAAAATCTCTGCCGATCTTCTTAAAGAGTAATTATGAAGACAAAGTAAGTGAACTCACATTATACAAACTGTAAAAGTGCCATATAAATGCTTATTATTAATACGTATTGTATAGGACATAGTTATTTTAACTGAATTAGAGATAATCCATCCTTAGGTCTTCCAAGACTAACAACAGTACTGGTTAATATGCTTTCTATGTGATAGATGTTGGACTTTGGGATCTGTGCTTTTAATGTTATACGTGTTTTAGGGCCCCTAAATTCCTAATTTTGGTGTTGGTTTCACTAATTCTAAGCTCATTAGTCATCTCTACTTCTGAGTCTAACTTCTAAAAAGTCAAACATCTAAAAAGAGCCTCAGTTACTCAGTAGTGGTGTTGGAACAACTGAATGACAACCCAGAATTTAAACAGTTGGATCCCCATTGTTGTTCCTTACCCCAAACAGATTCCAGATAAATCAAAGGTTTAAATGTAAAAAATGAAATTATAAAATTATTATGATGAATTATGGTAGAATTGTTATCTTAAAAATAATATTTGAATAAGAAAAACTTTTCTAAGCTGAACCCAAAACTTAGAAGCCATAAGACATGGACAAATATGCCTAGTGTTCCATTATTGGAATGCTAAGCATGTGGGAGTTATTCATGGCCTACTGTTCAAGGTCATTGCCAAGGTCTGATTGCAAAAATTAAAAAAATTGCAACCTCGGGCATAAATGGGTTAAGAAAAGGATAAGGCCAGTCACAGTGGCTCACACTTGTAATCTCAGGACTTTGGGAAGCCAAGGTGGGTGGATCACTTGAGGCCAGGAGTTCAAGGCCAGCTTGGGCAACAATAAGACCTCATCTCTACAAAATATTTAAAAAACAGATTAGCCGGGTGTGGTGGCATGCAGCTGTATTCCTAGCTATTTGGAAGGCTGAGGAGAGAGGATCGCTTGACTCCAGGAGTTTGAAGTTGCAGTGAGCTATGATCCCACCACTGTACTCCAGCCTGGGCAACAGAGCAAGTCTGTCTAAAAAAAGGAAAGGATAAATTTGGTTATATTTCATCATAACAAAGTCAACAAACAAATAGATTGGGAAAAATATCTGTAATATCTCATTATAGGCAAAGAACAACTTTCCTTCAGGTATTTATCAGTTTGAGAAAGACCTAAATATAATAGAAAAGGGGAAATGATATGAATGCCGTGTACAGAAAGGTAATACAGATGGCCTTTACTTTTTATTATTTATTTTTTTGAGATGGAGTCTTGCTCTGTCGCCCAGGCTGGAGTGCAATGGTGCAATCTCAGCTCACTGCAACCTCCAGTTTTCAGGTTCAAGTGATTCTCCTGCCTCAGCCTTGTGAGTTGCTGGGATTACAGGCGTGAGCCACCACACCTGGCTAATTTTTTTGTATTTTTAGTAGAGATGGGGTTTCACCATGTTGGCCAAGCTGGTCTTGAACTCCTGACCACAGTTAATCCACCCACCTCAGCCTTCCAAAGTGCTAGGATTACAGGCATGAGCCACCACGCCCGGCCACAGATGGCCTTCAAACATATGAAAATATTCTGAACCAGTCTCATAGTAAGAGATGTGCATATTAAACTATAAAATGTTAGCTTGGTAAGATTATGGGAAAATAGGTACTTACATCATAGCTGAGAGAATATAAATTGGTGAACGCCACTACAGAGAACAATTTAGATTACTTAAAAATTAAAATGGATGTATTCTTGAATCCAGCAATTTTTTTTTTTTTTTTTTTTTTTTTTTTTTCTGAGACAGTCTTGCTTTCTTGCCCCGGCTGGAGTGCAGTGGTGTAATCATAGCTCGCTGCAGCCTTGATCTCCTGGGCTCTAGTGATCCTCCTGCCTTAGACTCCTGAGTAGTGGGGACTACAGGTGCACACCACTATGCCTGACTAATTTTTAAGAAACTTTTTGTAGAGACAAGGTCTCACTATGTTGCCCAAACTGGTCTCAAATTCCTGGGCTCACGCGATCCTCCCACCTTGGATTCCCACAGTGCTGGGATTACAGGTGTGATCCACCATGCCTGGGCTAGTCATGAATTTTTTTTTTTTTTTTTTTTTTTTTTTTGAGATGGAGTCTTGCTCTGTTGCCTAGGCTAGAGTGCAATGGCGCGATCTTGGCTCACGGCAACCTCTGCCTCCCGGGTTCAAGCAGATCTCCTGCCTCAGGCTCCTGAGTAGCTGGGATTACAGGCGCCCGCCACCACTCCTGGTTAATTTTTGTATTTTTAGTAAAGACAGGGTTTCACCATGTTGGTCAGTCTGGTCTTGAACTGCTGACTTCGTGATCTGCCCACCTCAGCCTCCCAAAGTGCTGTGATTACAGGCGTGAGCCACCATGCCTGGCCCTATTCATGCAATTAACAAAATTTTTAGGATATAAAATTTTTAAGCATTTCTTCCTGGTTACTAAATAATTAATATAACAACACAGTTACTTCCTGTGTAATAACATATACTTCCTTTTGTTGATACCGAAGCAGATTTTTCAAAGTTTTGTTAGTTTCATTTGGAATATATCTCCAGACATCTCACACATCTTTTTAAGAACTTTGTATTATGTTTTGGAATTGAAATAAATAAATGTAAAAATTTTACTTTATAAAATCATTAGCCGAAAAAATGTTTTAGGAGAGATGAACATTCTCTATAGCTTGGGTAGTAAAACTGAGGCATTTTGGCTGGGCGTGGTGGCTCAAGCCTGTAATCCCAGCACTTTGGGAGGCCGAGACGGGCGGATCACAAGGTCAGGAGATCGAGACCATCCTGGCTAACACGGGGAAACCCCGTCTCTACTGAAAAATACAAAAAAAAAAAAAACTAGCCGGGCGAGGTGGTGGGCGCCTGTAGTCCCAGCTACTTGGGAGGCTGAGGCAGGAGAATGGCGTAAACCCGGGAGGCGGAGCTTGCAGTGAGCTGAGATCCGGCCACTGCACTCCAGCCTGGGCGGCAGAGCGGGACTCCGTCTCAAAAAAAAAAAAAAACAAAAAACAAAACTGAGGCATTTTATTGTGAAATATTAAAATGGTGCATTCTGTGGGTGTACAGGAGTGTGCCTGTATATTTATGTTTGTATTTGCTTGACCATGAAGATAAAAATTTGTGTACAGATAGACTCTCTGAAGAGAAAATGAGTTGCATTTTACTATATTTTAAAAATTTGATATCATGTGCTTATATTACTATTCAAAATATATAATTGTTTTAGAAAAGACCTAGAGTAGGCAGAGTGAAAGCAGAGTAGGGTTGGGGCATTTCTTTGGTTTTATTTATGTACACCTCCTTCCCAGTCTTGTTTCAGTTAGGAAATAAATGGTGACTATAGTAGAGTAAGGCCTGCATTAGGTAAGTCTCAACAATATTTAGACTACATTTTATGACTAAATGAAAATTAGATGTTTTTTTCCATTAGAGATGAGGTCTTGCTATGTTGCCCAAGCTGGTCTCAAACTCCTGGCCTCACGTAATCTTCCCACCTCAGCCTTGCAAAGTGCTAGGATTACAGGCAGAAAATTAGATTTGAATTCTATGCAATATAATAGAAACATGTAATGTTACAATTTAGGCCTTATGGTTAAATTCGATACTAATTAATATTGCACTAACTTCTGGCCTGGTGTGGTGGCTCACACCTGTAATCTCAGCACTTTGGGAAGCTGAGGCAGGAGGGTAGCTTGAAGACTGGAATTCAAGACCAGCCTGGACAACATAACAAGATCTGTCTTAACAGAAATGGAAAAATTAGCCAGGTGCAATGGCACATACCTGTAGTTCTAGCTACTTGGGAGGCTGAGGCGAAAGAATTGCTTGAGCCCTGGTGCTGGAGGTTGTAGTGAGCTGCGATGGGCCACTGCACTTCCTGCACTCCAGCCTGGGCAACACAGCTAGACCTGTCTCTATAAATAAATTATGCAAGACCTGTCTCAATCAATCAATAACAATATTTTACTAATTTCTTAAGAAAAACCATTCTTTGAGAAAATATTTTTATTAGTGACATAGATACATTTTTCTGAATAGACGTTGCAGAAGCTAAGTTGTTTTTCTGTCTCACTTTTCCTTTTCTTTCTTTCTTTATTTTTTTGAGATGGAGTTTCACTCTTGTTGCCCAGGCTGGAGTGCTGTGGCACCATCTTGGCTCACTGCAACCTCTGCCTCCCAGATTCAAGTGATTCTCCTGGCTCAGCCCCCCAAGTAGCTGGGATTACAGGCGCACACCAGAACACCCAGCTAATTTTTTATATTTTTGGTAGAGATAGGGTTTCACCATGTTGGCCAGGCTGGTCTTGAACTCCTGACCTCAAGTGATCGGCCCGCCTTGGCCTCCCAAAGTGCTGGGATTACAAACGTGAGCCACCGTGCCTGGCCTTACTTTTCCTTGTCAATTCATGTTTTCCTTTGTACAAAGGAAATAACGCTTAATATTTATTATGTGTCAAATACTGATCTAGAGTCTAGATGTTTTGCATTGTCTCATTTAATGAAATAGGTATTAGTATGCTCATTTTATAAATTAAGAGTTTTGGAAAGATTATACAGCTACTGAGTCTCTGCCATTCAAACATATGCCTGACTTTGAAATCAATATTTATACCTTTTCCCTTCTCAGGAAAAGCTGATACTGAAAATAGGAATAGGTAGGTGGTAGGATAGCAAACATGAAGCTCCCCCAAATCACAAAGCACAGTATGGACTGTCAGAAAGGCTGAGTTATACACACAGCTGGTGTAGCTGAAGGAGCATGTAGCTGTAATCTCTGTTTTCTGCTAATTAAACGGGCCTTGGAGTCTTTATACAGTTGCCAAAGGCAAGCATAATTTTAGTTATTTACGAACCAGATTTAATAAGGTATGGGCTCAGACCTTTTTAATGGAATAAATATAGACAATAGAGAGGAGGCCCAGATAATAAACAAGATTAGTCAGAATTGGCTGTTGACAGTAAGAGGTTAGGTTTTAGGGATAAAATAGAAAAGGAAAGGGCCGGACGTAGTGGCTTACACCTGCAGTCCCAGCACTGTGGGAGACCAAAGCAGGAGGATCGCTTGAGGACAGGAGTTCAAGACTAGCCTAGGTAACACAGCGAGACCCTGTCTCTACAAAAATTAAAATAAATATAAGGATGAAAGGGATTGCAGGAGAGGAGAGGGAATGAGAATGGGGAACTTGCATGCTGTATAGAAAGGAACTACTTGTTTCCTAGTACAGAGATAATCACATTTAAAGGATAAATGAAAATACCTTAAATGTGAGTTAAGTCAAGAAAAAATAAGAATCAGAAAAGAAGTTGCAGTTTCAGTGGCATGTGCCTGTAGTCCTAGCTACTCAAAAAGGTTAAAGCAGAAGGATCAATTGAGCCTGGGAGTTTGAGCCTGGGCAACAAAATGAGACCCCATTTAAAAATTAGCCAGGTAAGGTTAGCATACACCTATAGTTCTAGCTACTTGGGGGGGCTGAGGTAAAAAGATTGCTTGTGTCTAGGATTTGAAGGTTACAGTGAGCTATGATTATGCCACTGCACTCCAGCCTGGGCAACAGGGCAAGACCTTGTCTCTAAATAATAAAAATAATAAAATAATAAAAATAAAATGCTAAACGGGTTCAAAAGAAGAGTGACTAGGGATGACTTCAGTAAGAAGTCCTGAGGAGAGAGGAATAGATATTTCCAAAGATAGGAGATACTGATGTATACACAGTAATTGCAGTTGACAAAGAGTAGGCATAGCTAATTGGAGCCGATTGTGTCCATGGTATAGTGGATTTCATGCATTCTTTGACAGAAGAAACTACCTCAAAAATTTTTTTAATGTTGAACTTCACTATATGAAAGAGAGGGGAAACCCGCACATTTTTTTTTTTTTTTTTTTTGAGATGGAGTTTTGTTCTTGTCACCCAGGCTGGAGTGCAATGGCACGATCTCGGCTCACTGCAACCTCCGCCTCCTGGGTTCAAGTGATTCTCCTGCCTCAGCCTCCCGAGTAGCTGGGATTACAGGCATGAGCCACCACGCCCAGCTAATTTTTGTATTTTTTAGTAGAGATGGGGTTTCACCATGTTGGCCAGGCTAGTCTCGAACTCCTGACCTCAGGTGATCCACTGCCTCAGCCTCCCAAAGTGCTGGGATTATAGGCGTGAGCCACTGCACCCAGCCCACTCAGTTGTTCGGATTGAAGCAGAGTTCTAGGTCTTCAGGAACAGTTTAAAAACTGTAACTAGGCTGGGCGCTGTGGCTCACGCCTGTAATCCCAACACCTCCACCTCCCTTGGAGGCCGAGGCAGGTGGATCATTAGTCAGGAGTTTGAGACCAACCTGGCAACATGGTGAATCCCCATCTTTACTAAAAATACAAAAATTAGCTGGGCGTGGTCATGGGCACCTGTAATCCCAGCTAGTTGGGAGGCTGAGGCAGGAGAATGGCTTGAACTCTTCTGGAGGTGGAGGTTGCAGTGAGCTGAGGTCGTGCCATTGCACTCCAGCCTGGGTGACAGAGCAAGAATCCATCTTAAAAAAACAAAAATGTGGGAGGCTGAGGCGGGAAGATCTCTTGATCTCAGGAGTTTGAGACAAGCCTGGGCTACAATAGTGAGACCCTGTCTTTACAAAAAAAAAAAATTAGCCTGGCATGGTGGTGTGCACCCTTAGCCCTAGCTACTTGGGCAGCTTAGGTGGGAGGATCACTTGAGGCCAGGAAGTTGAGGCTGCAGGGAACCCTGTCCATGTCAGTGTGCTCCAGCCTGGGTGACAGAGTGAGACCATGTCTCAACACACACACACACACACACACACACACACACACACACACACACACACACACACACACACCTATAACTAGAAGGCAGAAATGGGAAATATTAGAATAGGCACAAATCTCATACTTATTTATTGTTTACTGTGTGCTAAGCACTTAACAAATATCTCACTAAAATCTTATAATAAGCCCCTGAGAGAATTACTGTTATTCCCATTTTGTGGAAGAAACTGAGGCTTAGAGAAGTTCAATAGTTCAAGGATAAGCAACCAGTAAACTAGAGAATCAGGATTAAGATCTTAGTCCTTCTGCCTGCAAAACTCATGCCACACTGAATGTGGAAGGCTTTAATGCTCCTCCAGTGCGGAATTGCATTTTGTAAGCCAAAGGCAATTTTTGATCAGAAGGGAGGTATAGCCTTAGAGCAGGAAGAGATACTGAAGGCCGGACATGGTGGCTCATGCCTGTAATTCTAGCACTTTGGGAGGCCAATGTGGGTGGATTGTTTGAACTCAGGAGTTCGAGATCAGCCTGGGCAACATGGCAAAACCCTGTCTCTACTAAATATACAAAAAAAAAAAAATTAGCTGGGCACCCTAGCGCATGCCTGTAGTCCCAGCTACCTTGGGGACTGAGGTAGGATGATCGCTTGAGCTCAGAAAGTCAAGGCTGCAGTGAGCTGAGATCATGCCACTGCACTCCAGCATGAGTGACAAAGTGAGACCCTTTCTTTAAAAAAAAAGAGATTGAAGATAATTTAATCTAAAACTCATTTATACAGTTGAGAAATTTATTTTTAGCATTCCACAATGTTTTAGTGATACTGCTGAAACCCAAACCCAAATTCTTTGATTTGAAATCTAAAGCTCTTTTCAGTACCCCAGCCAGGCATTTGTGGTGGAAATAAAATAATAGTCTGGTCAATAAATGTCTGAGGATGGAGATGGAAAACCATTTAGAACGTTATCTGGGTATGAGTGTAGATAAAGGCTTGAAAGAGTAATAGCATTGGAAATGGAAAGGGAGGTATAACTATGAAGGTTGATAAAACAAGTGAGCGGCCGGGCGCTGTGGCTCAAGCCTGTAATCCCAGCACTTTGGGAGGCCGAGACAGGCGGATCACGAGGTCAGGAGATCGAGACCATCCTGGCTAACACGGTGAAAGCCCGTCTCTACTAAAAAATACAAAAAACTAGCCGGGCGAGGTGGCGGGCGCCTGTAGTCCCAGCTACTCGGGAGGCTGAGGCAGGAGAATGGCGTGAACCCAGGAGGCGGAGCTTGCAGTGAGCTGAGATCCGGCCACTGCACTCCAGCCTGGGTGACAGAGCGAGACTCCGTCTCAAACAAACAAACAAAAAAGTGAACTATGAAGCACAGTATATAGTCAGTTTATGCATGTGTTTGACTAGCAAGCCCCTGTTCACTATATTTAGTGTTAATCCTTTATTATAGCTATCATTTATTGTTTACTGAGTGCTTGCACATGGATTATCTAATTTAATCCTCTTTGAGGTAGATATTCACATTTTATAGGCGAGGAAATTAACATTCTGAGCAATAATTTGCCCAAGATCTTATAGCAAATAAGTGGTAGAATCATGGTGCCGAAACCTGTGCTTTTAACCAATACGCCTTAACGCACCTAAGCTGTAGGTGCTAGCTCACTTCTCTATCCTGGGGAGATATGATAGTGGTGGTGAATACTAGGGCTACAGAATTGAAATATACTGGGCCAGAAAAAGTGGAGATAATTCTGAATATGATATATTTTCTTAGGGCACTTGAAGTCGTAATATGTATTTTTCATGATGAGTATAAATTCACTAGAAACCTGAGGTTAAAACTGAGTGGTAAGAACTTTTGCCAATTATTTAGAGATGGAAATCAGTGTCCAGGGAAAAAGAAAATACTGTAACATATATCTTATGCTATAATTTCCTCCCTGATTTCTTCTTATACTTTATATTTCTCTCCTGTGGCATTTTAAATGTTCTATCTTGTATAATTTTTGTCGATGTGTCTCTTTTACCCTCAGTAGACTGTAAATTCCTAAAGGATAGTAATTACTGTGCATTTATGTATTCTCTATTGTTGCTTTTCTTGTTTTGTATTCTGCATTTGTTTATTGCGTACTTAGAATGTGCCAGAGCTGGGTCGGGCGTGGTGGCTCACGACTGTAATCCCAGCACTTTGAGAGGCTGAGGTGGGCGGATTACCAGCCTGGCCAACATGGCGAAATCCTGTCTCTCCTAAAAATACAAAAATTAGCCAGGCATGTTGGTGCATGCCTGTAATCCCAGCTACTTGAAAGCCGAGGCATGAGAATCACTTGAACTCAGGAGGCGGAGGTTGCAGTGAGCCACCTGGGTGACAGTGCAAGACTCTGTCTCAAAAAAAAAAAAAAAAAAGTCAGATCTGTACCAAGTCTTTAAGAATGAATAAGATATAACTTCTGCCCTCCAGATGCTTATTTCTAATAAGGAGACAAATGTAACATTTAATACAGTATAATGACTGTTGTAATTATGAAGTTAAAGGTACAGTGGAGGCTTAATAGAGAACTGAGCAATTTAACTTAGAATTTCAATTTGTTGGCCAGGTGCGTTGGCTCAGGCCTGTAATCCCAGCACTTTGGGAGGCTGAGGCAGGTGGATTACCTGAGGTCGGGAGTTCGAAACCAGCAGACCAACATGGAGACACCCCATCTCTACAGTACAAAATTAGCTGGTCCTGGTGGTGCATGCCTGTAATCTCAGCTACTCGGGAGGCTGAGGCAGGAGAATGGGAGGCGGAGGTTGCAGTGAGCCGAGATTGCGCCATTGCACTCCATCCAGGGCAAGAAGAGCAAAACTCCGTCTCAAAAAACAAAAAACGAATTTCTATTTTTTTATTTTAATGATTAACAAGTGAAAAGTCTCAGACTGTGAAAATAAAGAATCAAGCAACTATTGTGTGTCCATGCAACTATACTTGCTGATAGTTACATGGAGCACAGGTGTCTGTGAGTTAGTGGAATCTCTTTGTTCTTCCATGAGAAGCATTGGTATTTTAAAGTGGGATGAAATCTGAAAATAAGAACACAAAATAAAAAGTGTTTTATAAGAAATCTATTTTATTAAAGAAAATCTTTAGAAAGTTCATTTAAAATTTACCACCAGAATTCAAAGTAATGGTGCTTAAACACTTGGAAAAGAGAACAAAGAGTAATATCTTCTCATGTAGTGTAATATCTTTGGATTTAAACAGTTTAAAATGCAGTTTTTCCTTTCTCACTGAATCTTCCCAAACCAGTAGATAGAACTCCCACTGGATTTTCTTGTAACTCCCATTTGGTTCAGAAGGAGGGAGCAAAGAATGTAGGAGCTGGGGCCTGGTGGTAGCATAGGTATTTGAAATTGACTGAGTGTAAGACAGTAGCAAGTGTTGTGAGTTGTGCCATGTTTAGAGAGGACTGATTGTTGCCACCTGGGATTATAGTCTCAGTGTAACATTTTAAAGTTATTTGAAAACTTCTGAACTTACCTGAACAATGAATGAGAATTAAAAAATGAAAAAATAAACATTTTACACTTAAATATTTCATTTAGATGAACTTTATAGAGGAGCTAGTAGCCAAGCTTCTATTTTTGAGATCCCCATGATTGTAAAGGGGCTCACATTTGTCCCCTGTGTAGTCCAAGATCAGTCCCCTGTCCTGGATCTTTTCTCTAGAGAATCTGACTCAGTATGTCCGGGGCACAAGAAGCTCTACATTTAGGGCTGGGCTCAGTGGCTCATGCCTGTGATACCAGCACTTTGGGAGGCTGAGGCAGGCCAATCATTTGAGGTTGGGAGTTCAAGACCAGCCTGACAATACGGTGAAACCCCATCTCTACTAAAAATACAAAAATTAGCTGGGTGTGGTGGCAGGCACCTGTAATCTCAGCTACTGGGGAGGCTGAGGCAAGATAATTGCTTGAACCCAGGAGTCGGAGGTTGCAGTGAGCCGAGATTACGCCACTGCACTCCAGCCTGGGCTACAAAATGAGATTCTGTCTTAAGAAGCTCTACATTTAACAAGCCCTGCAGGTGCTTTTGATGAGCAGCTGGGTTTAAGAACCTTATCTCAAGACTATTTTTTTCCTTTACAGGTTTTGCCCTTTGATGAGCTAAATGTAGAGGCAAAGTGGGTGAAGTGAAAATGACCAGATTGTTGCCACTACTTTTTTTTTTTTTTTTTTTTGAGACGGAGTCTTGCTCTGTCGCCCAGGTTGGAGTGCAGTGGCCGGATCTCAGCTCACTGCAAGCTCCGCCTCCTGGGTTTACGCCATTCTCCTGGCTCAGCCTCCCGAGTAGCTGGGACTACAGGCGCCCGCCACCTCGCCCGGCTAGTTTTTTGTATTTTTTTTAGTAGAGATGGGGTTTCACCGTGTTAGCCAGGATGGTCTCGATCTCCTGACCTCGTGATCCGCCTGTCTCGGCCTCCCAAAGTGCTGGGATTACAGGCTTGAGCCACCACGCCCGGCCTGTTGCCACTACTTTTAAGTAAAGTAACAACAAACTGATGTGATGGTATGTAGGTTACACAGCATTTGCATATTTCATTTAGATTTGTAACCCTTTAAATAATTGTTATTATTAATATCCCTATTTTATAGTTGAAAGAGGGAAGCACCAAGGAGTTAAATGACTTTCTCAGTGTCCCCCAGCTTGTCTGTGGTAGAACTAAACCTTCAACCCAGATCTCTTAACTCCCAAACCCTGTTTCATGCTCACAGTGATAAGAGGCAACCTGGATGCAAAGTAGATGTGTATTACAGGTTGAGGAGGGGTGAATAGTTTCATGAACTTTTAAAAAGCAGTTCCATTTTTAAATTCTTCCTAGAGCTTCTATAAACCTTTTTTAAGACAGCAACAGTGACTCTGGCTTATTTGCTACTAGTTCTCTGCTTTGTTATCACCCAAGCCCACCATGGACCCCATGCTAGAGAGGGCTAAGACTTTCTTCTTCTTCTTTTTTTTTTTGTTTTTGTTTTTGAGACAGAGTCTCGCTCTTGTTGCCCAGGCTGGAGTACAGTGGCATGATCTCGGCTCACTGCAACCTCCATCTCTCACGTTCAAGCAATTCTCCTGCCTCAGCCTCCCAAGTAGCTGGGATTACAGGCACACACCACCACGCACGGCTAATGTTTGTATTTTTAGTAGAGACAGTCAGTCTGGCCTCAAACTCCTGACCTCAGGTGATTCACCCGCCTTGGCATCCCAAAGTGCTGGGATTACAGGTGTGAGCCACTGTGCCCAGCAAGTCTTCTATTTTCTAATGGCCACACTCCCAACAAGTCATGCTTGTGCATCACCTGTTTCTTTTTCTTTTTCTTTTCTTTTCTTTTTTTTTTGAGAGACAGTCTCGCTCTGTCACCCAGGGTGGAGTACAGTGGCGTGATCAAGGCTCACTGCAACCTTCGCCTCCTGGGTTCAAGAGATTCTCCTGCCTCATCTTCCCAAGTAGCTGGGACTACAGGCGTGCACCAGCATGCCCAGCTAATTTTGTATTTTTAGTTGAGATGGGGTTTCACTATATGTTGGCCAGGGTGGTCTCCAACTCCTGACCTCAAATGATCCACCCGCCTCAGCCTCCCAATGTGCTGGGATTACAGCCATGAGCCACAGCGCCTGGCCTCCAATGTTTCTTATTGACTTCCAGCATGTTGTGTTGTTGGAATTCCCAGTTCAGTTTGAAACAGATTTTCCACTTGGCATATTAGTAGTTCCTATCATGCCATTCATACTTGCTTTGTTGTTTCACATATATCTTTTCATAGCATGAAATGTAGTGATTGGAATTGCATTATGGGTTACATCTTCTCTAATTGGTTCAAAGCAAATAGAGATTGGATGGGAAAAGTCAGTGGATTATGGGCCTGCACAAAAGTGCTTTGATGAACATCTGTGTCATGTACATCTCAGTGTATGCCAGAACCTCTCTAGGACATATTCCTTTAAGTGCTGGGTCATAGGATGGACACATGCTTTATTCTACTAGTTATTGTCAGAAAGCATTTAAAGTGTTTTACCAATTTATTTGTATCTTTTACTTATTGATTTTTTTTTGAGACGGAGTCTTGCTCTGTCACTCAGGCTGGAGTGCAGTAGCGCGATCTCTGCTCACTGCAAGCTCCACCTCCCAGGTTCACAGCATTCTCCTGCCTCAGCCTCCAGAATAGCTGGGACTACAGGCGCCCACCACCATACCCAGCTAATTTTTTGTATTTTTAGTAGAGACGGGGTTTCACCATGTTAACCAGGATGGTCTCGATCTCCTGACCTTGTGATCTGCCTGCCTCAGCCTCCCAAAGTGCTGGGATTACAGGCGTGAGCCACTGCGCCCAGTCCTTTTACCAATTTATAATCCTACCAGCTGGGTATGAGAGTTCCAGTTTCCTTATGTCCTCAAACTTTAACATATATGTCAGTTTGACAGGATAAATGTGATCTCATTGCTTCTCATTTGTGTTTTCCTGGTTGCGTGTCATTTTGTGTATTGATTGACCATTTGGGTTTTCTTTTCTATCATTTGCCCTTTCTCCATTAAAAACAAAAACACAAACAAAAAAAACTGCCTTGTTTGACTTTTCCTATTGACTTGTAACAATCCTTTATATATTTTCTGCACATCAGTCCTTTGTTATCTGCTGCAGAGATCCTCCAGTCTGTGTTATTCATTTATTTGTTTATTTTGTGGCTTTGGTGTACAGAAGTTTTTGTTTGTTTGTTTGTTTGTTTTTAAGGTAGTCAGATGTATCAATCTTTTCCTTTGTGGTTTGTGGGTTTTGGGGGGGGGGGGCGGGTGGTTTTTGGGTTTTGTCTTTTTTTTTTTTTTTTGAGACAAAGTCTGGCTCTGTTGCCCAGGTTGGTGTGCAGTGGTATCATCTTGGCTCACTGCAACCTCCGCCACCCGGGTTCAAGTGATTCTCTTGCCTCAGCCTCCCGAGTGGCTGGGATTACAGGTGCACGCCACCATGCCTGGCTAATTTTTTGTATTTTTAGTAGAGATGGGGTTTCACCATGTTGGTTAGGCTGCTCTCGAACTCCTGACCTCGTGATCTGCCCGCCTCGGCCTCCCCAAGTGCTGGGATTACAGGCGTGAGTCACCGCGCCCGGCCTGTAGTCCCTTCTTTCAAAAGCTCTCAAATACGCGGGGCTCTGTCTGGGCTCTTTCTTTCATCTTGGGTCAGGCGTAAGATCTGCCTTTCCTTGTCCGTCTGTACCTGCACTGCCGCCATATTCTTTTCATTGCTATTGCTTTATAAGTCGTAATGGCGGGTGGGACACGCCATTCCTCCTCCTCCTTCTTCAGAGTGATCATGGCTATTCTTTGTCTCCCCCCTTTTTATTATGTCACTCTTCCTGTTGATAATGTTACCAACTCTCTGATTTTTCTGTTAAGTCACCATTGAAAATTTACGTCACAGCCTAAGTCAGGACTTCCTTAGGGTCCTAATTCTCTTTTCCATCCCTGTTACCATCCAGACCCCTACATCTGTTCGCATGGTAGCCCTGATCAGATGTCAGCTACCTCAGGCTGCATCCTACATCAGCCCCCATACCTCCACACCCCCGCATCATCCAAGAATATTCTGGACTTACCTTCCAGATGCAGCAGTCTGGTCTCAGACTCTAGCAATGATTTCTAGTTGCTTCTCAGAGCCACAGGTCTTGCCTAGGAGCACTCCAGGGAGTCATTTGACAGCTTGCCCAGCTTCTTCTGGTGCCCTAGGGCATTCCTGTAGGCCACAGGGAAGCTGTGGAAAAGACTAGGCACAAGCTGAAGCCAAAGTTGGATGCCTGACTGGCATTAGTAAATTTGGGGTCGTGGTTTGCAGTGCTCACGGTGTAGAGTGGTTGCTGACCTTTCCTCCATGGTTGGAGATGATGTGAGAGCCCAGCAGGCACCCTTCACGTGGGCTCTAACTTGCAGAGACCTCCACCATGAGCACCAGGAGGTGGATGGTGGGGCCAGTATAAGCAGTATCCCGAGGACTGATCATGGAGAACCACAAGGAAGGGTCTTGAGGGTGACGTTGGCCAGGCCCTGGGAAGCCTCCAGAGAGTGCTACTCAGATCCAGGGTACAGTGTTGCATCTCCAAATGAGATGGCAGTTCCTTCATATTGCCAGGGAAAGATGTTTACCAAACGGGAGGTCGCTGTCTTTCAGGCCTTTCTCTGAACGGTTTCCTCCAACGATTTGCTTCCTTCTCCTCTCCCACTGACCCAACTCTCTTTCAAGCAGCCCACCCTGCTTGCAATCCACATAACATGTCTTGTATGCCTTTTTGCATATCGTTTTCTTCTATCTTCCTCCACCAAATGATGTCTTCCTTCTTCAAAGTGATGCTCAGAACTCTCTCCATCCACAAAACTTAGCTGGTTTTTCTTTCTCAACTCCACCCCTCTGTCTGCTTGCCAGTGACAGCACTGTGCAGAGCTGCCCCTCTTTCTGTTTGTTAACACTTATGTGTATTGCTTTTCTCATAATCTTCCCAGGGATTGTTCATGTCTACCCAGCCTGTCATTCCTAATCATGTTGTTTCTCAAGGACAAGGATTATATCTCCCTTGCCCTTTGACTTTTCATAGTACAGGTCAGTGCTTAGCATATTGGGTCATAGAACAGAACGTGGGATTGGCTGGGTCCAGTTTGAGGTTTATCACTTGCTGTGCGACCTTAAACAAGTTACATAACCTTTCTGGGTTTTAGTCATCTTATTTATAAAATGAGGACAATAATGGTACTTTCCTCATAGGGTTATTGACTTGGCAGAGTATCTTGGATATGGTAAGCACCCATAATAATACTGCCTATCAGTGTTATTAGTAGTAGTGAAGATATTAGAAACCATGCCAAAATATGAGGCCTAAAGTGCCACATACAAATTTTACGGTTCAGTGATGCTGTCAATTTAAATCAGTTACACCTTGGCATCAGAAAAATTGTCTTTCTTGACTGAAGCACTGTTGATTACTGATCTGGCTCATTTCCTCCCTCTTCCTGTGATAGGCAAGTAGGACAAGCAAGGCTGCGCACAACAAAGTTAATGGGATATGATCTAAATCAAATTATAGTTCCATTAAGCAAACAACAACTTCAGCAGGCTTATATTAATTTCCAGGAATGGCAAGTTGATTTGGCAGGTTTTATTGATGTTCTTGATCATCATTATCCTAAATCCAAAATATTCCAATTTCTTAAATTAACATCATGGATATTGCCTTCCATTATTCAAAAAACCCCTACTGAAGGGGCCATTACTGTTTTTACTGATGGATCTAGTAATAAAAAGACCTCATTTGTGGGACCTCAACAACACGTTTTTCAAACTGACTTTGCTTCTGCTCAAAGGCCTGAACTTATGGCTGTGGTAACAGTGTTAAAAACTTTTACACTGCCAGTAAACATTGTTTCTGATTCAGCTATGTAGTGCAAGCCACGCAAAATACTGAATGTACCTTAATTCAAAATGTTACTAATGACCAACTTAATCTTTTATTTTATTCTTTACAGCAAGCAGTACAACAAAGGCATTCCCCTTTCTATAACACTCATATAAGAGGACATACTAACCTCCCTGGCCCTTTAATGAAACTTAATCAAAGGGCAGATAATTATATGGGGAAGAGGATTTGTTTGTGTCTCTCCAGGTAACAATCAGGTTGTCTGTATGGGTGCCCACCAAACATCTGAAGATCTATTATGAGCTACAGCAGGAAGAGAGGACTCTGGGAAGAGCCAGAACTCCCAATATGAGTGATGGCACAAATATATATCTCAAAGATGAAGAAAAAAAACAAGAATAGTTATCATGCAAATTCTCCAAAATAGGGACAAATCAAGAAGTTGGTGCAGATGGCAACAGACAACTTGAAAGCACAGAACAAACTAAAAACAACTAGTAACCTGATGGTGGCCATGCTGGTGACACTCACCATGGCGGTAAGCCTCAATATGTTGGAGCAACTCAAAACTTCACTTATTGGGCATATGTCCCATTTCCTCCTTTAATTAGGTCTGTGAGTTGGATGGACCGTGTTATTGAGGTGTACACCAATGACAGTACCTGGCTGCCTGAGCCCATAGATAGCCGAGGGCCAGTGCATCTGAATGAAGAAGGGATAAAAATAAATATATCCATAGAATATAAATATCCCCCAATATACCTGGGACCTGCTGTTGGCTGTTTACAGATTGACACACAGGCCTGGGTGGCAGTAGTACCTGAAAAAATAAATCATGGGCTGCTTTGCATATGATTTTGGGGTGTAGTTTAAAATATAATCATTCCCATCCTAAAACCCTGCAGTTCCATCCAAATAAGTTCAAATATAAACAAAATAGAGTTTAGTTTAAAGGTGTGGATGCTTAAACTTGGGAAGATTGTATAGCAAGTAAGGCTGAGGTACTACAAAATAATTCCTATGGAATCATCATTAATTAGTCCCCTAAGAGGATCTTTAAAAAAAAAAATAGCACCAGAAGGCCTTCTTGTAGAACAAATGTAATAAACCGATGGAATCATTGGCAATTAAATCATGCACAATATATTCAGACAAAAGCTTAGGTCCTTATCATATAGAGTCCTACTGACATTGTCACCCCTAGTCCAAAAATAATATCTCCTGCCATAGGACAGGAACATTCTGAATTATTAGCTATGGCTCAAAGTTCAATAAAAATTTGGGAGGGTAAATATAACAAGTATAAAGGGGAGGGAGGTAAAAATAAATATGCTCTTTCTTTTCTTTCCAACAGGACTTTTTGGATTCAAAGTTGTGTTTGGCCACCTTTTGTGCTGGCAATAGGAAATGTTACTCTTAATATAAATACACACGTTATTTCATGCCCCAAATGTCATTTGTTTACCTGTATTAATTCAACTTTTAATAAAAATCAGACTATCCTAATAATTAAAGCCAGGGAAGGAGTTTGGATCCCTATGTCTTTAGACAGTGGAAGGCATCTCCATCCATTCATGTAGTAACTGAAAACCTTAAAAAGCTTTTATCCCATTCAAAAAGATTTATAGTTGCTATAATTGACCTCATTGCTGTTACTACTGCTACCGCAATAGCTAGTGTGGCTCTGCATTCATCTGTACAAACTGTTACATTTGTCAGTAAGTGGCAAAATAATTCCACAAAATTATGGAACTCTCAAACTCAAATAAGTAAAAAAATAGTTAACCCAATTAATGATCTCCATCAGACAGTGATTTGAATGGGAGATTGTATTATAAGTTTAAAAAGTAAAGTTGAAAAGCAATGTGATTGAAATACCTCTGATTTTTACATTACTCCCCATCTGTATAATAAAACAGAGCATGCGTGGGAAAAAGTTAAGAGACATTTAAAAGATCATACTGGAAATTTATCTTTAGATCTTGCAAAATTGAAGGAAAAAATATTTCAAGCCTCTCAGTCACATATGACACTAATGCCAGGAACTGAAGTGCTTGAAGGAGCTGCAGACAGATTAGCAGCTATTAACCCACTAAAGTGGATCAAGACACTTGGGGGCTCTGTGATTTTAATAATGATTGTGCTTTTAATCTGTGTTGTTTGTCTTTATGTAGTCTGCAGATGCGGAAGCCGCCTCTGGAGAGAAAGCTGCCACCAAGAACGAGCAATAATAGCTGTGGCGGTTTTGTGAAAAAGAAAAGGGAGACATGTTGGTAGAAGAGCTGAGGCAGGATTGGCTTGTCTGTCATAATATAAAAGCGTCTTGGAAGATGTCTGGGGTCCAGGGTCTGAAACCTCTCATGGCCTTTGGAACACCAAGCTCTGTGCCAAAGGGTGGAAGTCTGCTCTGCCACACCACAAATCTAAGCCCAGGGCATAAAACCCCTCGTGGCTTGGATGGAATCCAGGGCTCAGGGCATAAAACCCTTGGTGGCCTCTGGAATGTGCACAGACTTGTTGGTTGCTCTCCCAGGCTCATAAACATGTTATCCATTATCTCAAGCAGCAGAGCATATTCTATATGCATCAAAGAAAATACTAAACCATCACAGCTATGCTTGATGCACTGCTACCTTTCTATCCCCACGTCCTCACACCCTCACCTGTTTACCCCCACATCCACACATCCTCACCACCTGCAGCTGTGTTTGATCACCAATAGTGTGGGCTCCCAGAGCTTGGGGCCTTCGCAGCCTCTGTACCAGCGTTGGCCCCCTGGACCCACCTTATGTACTCTTGTCTTTTCTCATTTCTTTGACTCTGCTGGACTTTGTAGCCCCCATGGCCTGGTGTTGGGTCTGATCACCCCAACAGAAATTGCGCCATTGCACTCCAGCCTGGGCAACAAGAGTGAAACTCTGTCTCAAAAAAAAAAATTTAAAAAATAAAAAAAATAAAGTTCAGAGATATTTTACTGGAATTGGCCATTTCTTCTGAGCTGAGTACTGTGGCTTTTCAGGAGGATTATTCAGAAATGAACAGCAATATTAATTAGTTCCCACACCATGGTTTCTTTTGAGAAGCATTATGGTTTTTGTTTGTTTGTTTCATTCAAGGGAAGCTTTTTTTTTTGAGTCAGTCATATGAATACCACCTGTGGGGGCTGCCTTCCCACCTGACTGCTGGCCTCCTGCCAGGCCCATTCCTCCTGTTCTCTCACATCTTCTTTCTTTTTTTTTTGAGACGGAGTCTCGCTCTGCCGCCCAGGCTGGAGTACAGTGGCCGGATCTCAGCTCACTGCAAGCTCCGCCTCCCAGGTTCACGCCATTCTCCTGCCTCAGCCTCCCGAGTAGCTGGGACTACAGGCACCTGCCACCGCGCCCGGCTAATTTTTTGTATTTTTAGAAGAGACGGGGTTTCACCGTGATAGCCAGGATGGTCTCGATCTCCTGACCTCGTGATCCGCCCGTCTCAGCCTCCCAAAGTGCTGGGATTACAGGCTTGAGCCACCGCGCCCGGCTCTCACATCTTCTTTCACAGCTTCAAAAGCAGCTCTACTCTTGGTTCTGTGCCCCACCTTGTTTTTTTTTTTTTTTTTTTTTGAGATGTAGTTTCACTCTTGTTGCCTAGGCTGGAGTGCAATGGTGCTATATCCCGGCTCACTGCAATCTCCATCTCCCAGGTTCAAGTGATTGTCCTGCCTCAGCCTCCAGAGTAGCTGGGAATATAGGCACCCACCACCACGCCTGGCTAATTTTTGTATTTTTAAGAGAGACAGGGTTTCATGACATTGGCCAGGCTGGTCTTGAACTCCTGACCTTAGATGATCCACATGCTTTGGCCTCCCAAAGTGCTAGGATTACAGGCGTGAGCCAGTGTGCCCGGCCCCCCACCTTGTTCTAATCTCAATTGTCTTTGTTCACTGTGGGCACAACGGCCTAGGAAGGGGCAGTGTCACTGCTGTCACTTTTTTATGGGGCAAGAGGCAGTTTGGATGCTTTCTTCTGTGCACAGTTTAGCTTCTTTGCTCATCGGACTTTGCCTCCTCAACAATCTCATTGTTACATGATTAGAAATGGAAAGAGGTCATTTTGACTGTCTTATCAAAAGGGATAAGGAAAATTGACTACATATATATGTTTATATATTTTTATATATATTTATATATATGTTTATATATATATGTATTTTTGAGGCAGAATCTTCCTCTGTTGCCCAGGCTGGAGTGCAGTGGCACAATCTCAGCTCACTGCAACCTCCACCTCCTGGGTTCAAGCAATTCTCCTGCCTCAGCCTCCCGAGTAGCTGGGACTACAGGCACGTACCACCACACCCAGCTAATTTTTTGTAATTTTTTTTTTAGTAGAGACAAGGTTTCACTGTGTTAGCCAGGATGGTCTCGAACTCCTGACCTCATTATCCACCCGCCTCAGACTCCTAAAGTGCTGGGATTACAGGTGTGAGCAACCACACCCGGCCAAAAATGACCGTATTTATCATATCTCTTTACATCTGTGAATTCTTTCCTGGGCCTTTCCTGTTGATATTTGGTTTTATTTTGGGGATGTCAACATTGTTTAGCCCACTCATTCTTACAGAAAGCCTTAAGCAAACTCTTCTCTGTATGTTTCACATACTAATCTTCCCCTTCCTTTGTGCATTTTTTTTTTTTTTTTTTTTTTGAGACAGAGCCTTACTCTGTCACCCAGGCTGGAATGCAGTGGCACGATCTCGGCTCACTGCCACCTCTGCCTCCTGGGTTCAAGCAATTCTCCTGCCTCAACCTCCTGAGTAGCTGACAGTACAGGCATGCATGACCACACCTTGCTAATTTTTGTATTTTTTAGTGAAGACAGGGTTTCACCATATTGGACAGGCTCGTCTCAAACTCCTGACCTCGTGATCCACCCACCTCGAACTCTCAAAGTGCTGGGATTACAGGCATGAGCCACCGTGCCCCGCCTATGCTTTTTTTTTTTTTTGAACAGACAAAACAACCTCATTATTATAGGGAATTAATCTGCAGTCTTTTTACTAGGTATTTATAATCCATGTGTGAGAACAATCTCAAAGGAAAGAGACCTGTATCAGAAAATTTAGCTTAAGGTATTTATTTGGACAACATTTAAATGTTTATTTTCTAAAGGTAGAAAATTTATTTCTACAGATTTATCTTCAGCTTTAAAAAAAAATTGGCCATCAAAACCTGAGTCCTGTCCTCTTGCTCTCCTCCCCGGACAGCATGAACTTCACCACTTGCTCTACCTTCTCCACCAACTACCAGTCCCTGGGGTCTGTCCAGGCACCCAGCTGGTCAGCAGTGTGGCCAGCGTCTATGCAGGCATCAGGGGCTCTGGTTCCCGGATCTCCATGTCCTGCTCCACCAGCTTCCAGGGCAGCATGGGGTCCGGGGGCCTGCCCGCGGTGATGGCCGGGGGTCTGGCAGGAATGGGAGTCATCCAGAATGAGAAGGAAACCATGCGAAGTCTGAACGACCACCTGGCCTCCTACCTGGACAGAATGAGGAGCCTGGAGACCAAGAACTGGAAACTGGAGAGCAAAATCCAGGAGCACCTGGAGAAGAAGGGACCCCAGGTCAGAGACTGGAGCCATGACTTCAAGACCATCTAGGACCTGAGGGCTCAGATCTTTGCAAATACTGTGGACAATCCCCACATTGTTCTGCAGATCGACAATGCCTGTCTTGCTGGTGATGACTTTAGGGTCAAGTATGAGACAGAGCTGGCCATGCGCCAGTTTGTGGAGAGCGACATCCATGGGCTCCACAAGGTCATTGATAACACCAATGTCACTCAGCTGCAGCTGGAAGCAGAGATCGAGGCTCTCAAAGAGGAGCTGCTCTTCATGAAGAAGAACCATGAAGAGGAGGTAAAGAGCCTATAAGCCCAGATTGCTAGCTCTGGGTTGACCATGGAGGTAGATACCCCCAAATCTCACGACCTCGCCAAGATCATGGCAGACATCGGGTCCAATATGACGAGCTGGTTCCAAAGAACTGAGAGGAGCTGGGCAAGTACTGATCTCAGCAGATTGAGGAGAGCACTGCAGTGGTCACCACGCAGTCTGCCGAGGTTGGAGCTGCTGAGATGACGCTCATGGAGCTGAGACATACAGTCTAGTCCTTGGAGATTGACCTGGACTCCATGAGAAATCTGAAGGCCAGCTTGGAGAACAGCCTGAGGGAGCTGCTATACCCTGCAGATGGAGCAGCTCAACGGGATCCTGCTGCACCTGGAGTCGGAGCTGGCACAGACCTGAGCAGAGGGACAGCACTAGGCCCAGGAGTATGAGGCCCTGCTGAACATCAAGGTCAAGCTGGAGGCTGAGATCACCACCTACCGCCACCTGCTGGAAGACAGCGAGGACTTCAATGTTTGCGATGCCCTGGACAGCAGCAACTCCATGCAAACCATCCAAAAGACCACCACCTGCCGGATATTGGATGGCAAAGTGGTGTCTGAGACCTACAATGCCAAAGTTCTGAGACATTAAGCCAACAGAAGCAGGGGACCCTTTGGGGAACAGGAGGCCAATAACAAGTTCAGATGTTAAAAAAAAAGAAAAAAAAGAAAAAAAATACTGGCATTGTTATGGCATTAACAGTTATATATATGTACTTTTTTTTTCAAACAACATTTATAGCATAACTTGAATTTTCTATTCATTAGTATATACATTTTTCTCTTGAAATGTGTATTTTCTAGTTTATTGGATATTGAAAACAATCTTTATCATTGTAATTTAAATTCACTATCTCTTTTCCAGCAATTATTCTTTTTTGTTTTTTGTACAGTAGTAGAAAACAAAATCCAAGCAAGCATAGACCAGGCAAGATATTCAGCCGTCTAGAAGTCTGGAGATTTTGTCCAGCAAGGAGCCTCCTAACAAAAGGCAGAATGTCAAACTGTGAGTGCTGACCTCTGACATGGCTCTGATACCCCAGACCCATTAAGAGAGGCTTTTCTCCCAGTGGGGAGATGATAGAATATTCTGAAAACCCATGTACCTGTTGAAAAACTAAGACTATACAAAGAAAAATTCCCCCCGAAGGGTGCAATTCTATCTGGATGATGCCCCCTCAAAATAAATAGCCTGTGAGGTTTGTGACTTACAAGCCTTGTGACCCCTTACCTGTTTGTGTCATTTTGAAATTTTGCCTCCACTTCTGTTTCTCTGACAAGACCCATGGCCACCTGAAGCCTAATGCTGCCATGGAGTTTTGTTCTGCTCTTTGGTTGCTGCTGGGTTCTTCTTGGGTTGAAAAGAAAAATCACTTCAGTTGGTCCATCTATAATGAAATACTGATCTAATGTTTGATACTCCACCATGAAATTAAAATGAAACCGCTGTTGCCACCTCCACCCCCAGCTCCCATTTCCGAAAGTTTTATGAAGCTTCATGGATGCTTTACCTCAAAGATGCCCTTGGGCTTTTTCCAGGAGAATGATATAACCCATAGAAGGGCAGGAAGAGGTCAGCGAACCTGCTTCCTGTCCCCTGTTCCCTGCCATGCATTCAGAATCAGAGAGCAGCAGATTCTGAAGTCAAGCTGCCAGAATCTCATGTGCTACCATCTCACTTTAACCACAGGCTACTTCTTTACTTTCAACATCATTGATCAAAGTCAGATTTCGTGGTGGGTGGGGGATAGTGTGGGGGTGGTGTAGGGAGAAGTAAGGAAATGCTGTCTTTTGTCAGTACAAAGCCAGGCCCCCTCAGACTCTGCTGCCCTGAGTTCCTGGAATTTAATCTCTCTCTCCATCAATTGCAGTTGGGTTGAGCAGTTAAAGTATGATGTCCAGCAACTGTAGACTGCGCTCAGAAACTTCCAGTACCAGTGCTATGCAAGGGAGCAGCAGGAGAGACAGCGAGAAGAGCTTCTGTCTCAAACCTTCACTGCTAACGTAAGCCACGTTTGCGGTGGGTGTCGGCCTGCCCTTGACAGATTGTGGGGGCTGGAGTTCAGATATCTGAGCATCATCTTTTTTAGGGGGCACCTGAAAAAGATTAATGAGGAAGAAACCAACTGGAAATGACAGGGACTTTGTGCATTGTCACAGAGACTAGACCTAGACAGAAGAATCAGGTAACACAAAAACCTGAAGAAGAAGTAGTTAAATTGAAGGGGACTAGGGAGAGGTGAAAATAACCTGATTGGGCTGGTCTGAGACAGAAAGGTGGAAATTCACATGGTGGAAATGTGTTTCTGATCAGATAGGGACAGATTATTAGAATTTAGGCCATTTGTAGGGAGGGCAACATTTCAAAGCTGCCTGCAGGCAGTTGCCATTGTGCTGAGTTTGTGCGTGGTTCTGGTGTCAGGTGCGTTAAAATGTTTTTGTCCCTAGTCTGAGCAGTGATTTGAAGGAATTTGTTAACATATATTTAGGGTTAGATGGACTGTTTGCCTGAGTCTGTCTGAAAGTGTGTTGGTTTGCACATTTGATTTCTCAGAACCCATTGTCCCTGCCCTTTAGTCTTAACCGGACCGTTTCCTGAACATGGCTGTAGAACATACTGGACTTTTTCTGTGTCATAATATATTCCACTAAGTGAAGTGTGCTTTAGCTTTTTGTGTTTTGTTTTTTAGAGGTTTGTTTTCTAGAGAAGTTAGCTTTCTAAGCCTGTTGTTAGAATTCACATCATTTCCCACTTTGCAGATGTTTAATCCTCAATGCTTCATCCTTGCTTTGCAGTAAATTTCCCCAAGTGTTTCAAAATGTGCCTATGTAGTTTTTGCTTCTCCAGAGTAAGCAATCAAGTCACAATTTTTTTTTGCTTGTTTTTGTTTTTTGAGACAGAGTCTCGCTCTGTAACCCAGACTGGAGTGCAATGGTGTGATCTCAGCTCACTGCAACCTCTGCCTCCTTGGTTCAAGTGATTCTCTTGCCTCAGCTTCCCTAGTAACTGGGATTACAGGTGCCTACCATCATGCCTGGCTAATTTTTGTATTTTTAGTAGAGACAGGTTTCCCCTGTCTCTACTAAATGTTGGCCAGGCTGGTCTCAAACTTCTGACCTCCAGCGATCTGCCCATCTCGGCCTCCCAAAGTACTGGGATTACAGGCGTGAGCCACCACGCCTGGCCAAGTCACAGTGTTTAACAATTCAAAAAATTAATGAAGTATAAGACACACTAAAAGATGATGTTTGGATTTTAGATTGTTACAATTATGATTCAAGTCTTTTTTCCACCAAGGATGATTGCTCAGGATTATTTTGTTTCTTGCCAGCCTGGTGTGATGCTGTGCATACAGTGGGTTCTTAATAAACACTGACTTGTTTATTAAGAATGACCAAGAAGATGAAACTTCTTCTTGGTCATTCTGCCATCTGGAGCTATAATACATTTTTCTGAGAGATAATGGACCATCAGCCATACCTTTTCAGATGGGAGGGTAAGAAAGATTTGTATATAAATGGCATTCTGTAAGGGCTTGGCAAATTACTGAAGAGAAGTCTCTAATTGAGTCTTTCAAACACTAGTGTCTTTTGATGCACTGAGCATTAGTTGCATGCAGAACACTAGTTAAGGCACTAGGAGTAAAGCACACGAGGAAATTAACAGAACGGACTCTTACCTGTGAGGAGCTCCCCTGTTAGCAGGGGCAGTTGAAAACGCACATGTGCAAAACGATTCTGAATCCGAGCAGCAAAGAAACAGTGGCATAATTTCTTTGTGACAATTGAAACTGGTGTTTAGGTGGTAAAAACAGCACTGCTAGGGCTGGGCGCAGTGGTACATGCCTGTGATCCCAGAACTTTGGAAGGTCAAGATGGCAGATTTCTTGAGCTCAGGAGTTCACCATCCTGGGTGACACGTCTCAAAAAGCCTTGTGGCTGATCACCTGAGGTCAGGAGTTTGAGACCAGTCTGGCCAACATGGTGAAACCCTGTCTCTGCTAAAAATACAAAAATTAGCTGGGCATGGTGGTGCATACCTGTAATCCCAGCTACTTGGGAGGCTGAGGCATGAGAATTGCTTGAACCCAAGAGGCAGAGGTTGTAGTGAGCCGAGATCACACCACTGCACTCCAGCCTGGGTGACAGAGTGAGACCCTGTCTCAAAAAAATGAAAATAAGGTTGGGCACGGGGACTCATGCCTGTAATCCCAGCACTTTGGGAGGCTGAGGCAGGCGGATCACGAGGTCAGGAGATTGAGACCATCCTGGCTAACATGGTGAAACCCTGTCTTTACTAAAAATACAAAAAATTAACTGGGCGTGGTGGCGCGCACCTGTAATCCCAACTACTCGGGAGGCTGAGGCAGGAGAATTGCTTGAATCCAGGAGGTGGAGGTTGCAGTGAGCTGAGATCCCACCACTGCACTGCAGCCTGAGCAAGAGTGAGACTCTGTCTCAAAAAAGCAAAAACAAAGAAACAAACTTTTTTGTGGAGAAGGGGTTTCTGTATGTAGCCCAGGCTGGTCTCAAACTACTGGCCTCAAGCTATCCTCTCACATTGGCACTGGTTTTGCAGTGGGAGGTTTTCCAGTGGGAGAAGGGGCATTTGTTTTCAGGATGCCAAGCAAGGAGGACTAAGGAGCTAACAATCAAGATCCCCTCTGAATGGGAGCAGTAATCATATCTCTTACAGTTGAAATGAGGAATGAAATGGTTTATGGAAAACCAGCAGTGGCTGATAATCCTAAATGTTAAGTATTGTGTATATTTTTTCCCTGACTTTAAAATGCTTCACTTTCATTTAGCTACACAGGTCCAGACTGATGGTTTTTTAAAAATTATCAGTCACTTCATTGGTTCTAACAGTACAAAGCTCCATAATTTTAGAAACTGAATGACTCTGCAATGTAGAAAGGCTATACCTTATTCAGATAGAGCACAGTCACCTGCTGGTTTGTCTGTGGCACATCAATATCATCCCAAGAATGTAACCACCAAGAGAGAACAAGAGGAAAATCCAGGCTTTATCCCTATTGAATTATTTATCCCAATATTAGAATATTAGTGAGGTAGGTGTGGCCACACTGTGATGGCAAATTGAGCTTCGGTCACAAACACGCCTTGTTGCCCCCACAGTCTACTGACATCAGCTTCCTTTACATAGCAGTGAATGTGCAAAAGTTTGCACAGTTGAGGGTATTGTCATCACGTTTTGGTATATACTGGAATCCTGGCAGCTTCTTCTCTGATTCAGAGAGGCGTAAACATTAAAGATGAAAAGAACAACTCGGGTCTATCCTTTGGGGTGATTTAGGGTGGCTGTTTAAATTTGTAATGGTTGAAAAGTCTTGAGAGTGTCGCACCCGGAAACTCATGCTTTTCTTCTCTCAGCTGCAGCTTATTCTTCTCACCTGTGTAACAAGCTGTACTCCCTTCTCACAGAAGCTTAGCATTTCTTCCTCTGCCCCATAACATTTTTTCAATACTTACATTTATTAGGTGCTATTTATATTCTAGGCATACTTATACAAGTGAGATAATGTGGCCGACTGCCACTGCTACTACTTGAGACCATCATTGCAGCAGTTACCACTGTTACTGCTTAAGACCATCATTACAGCAGTTACTGTTACTGCCTGAGACCCTCATTACAAGACTGAACTAAGGGAGGAATGTAGAAATGAAAACTTAAGATAAAATAAACTGTATTAAGGAAAGGCTACTTAAGACAAAACTGTTTCAAGGAAAGGCTAGCACGGGGAAGGAGAGCTCTCTGCTTCTAGTGAGCAAAGGCAGCCCCTGAGCTTCTGTAGCCCTTTGTATTTATTGGGTAACAACAGCAAGGAGGAGGAGGTAATGATTGGTCAGCTGCTTAATTGAACACAGGTTCATATTGTTATTAACAGGCTTCAATTATGCCTAATCATAAGAAACATTTGTGTGGCCTCCAACGTCTCACCCTTTTTGTTTTTAAATTAATTGAGCAAGTTAATTGCAGGCTGAGCCTTAATTACCAGTTGGTGATCCACCTTCATTTTTCTTAGCCCTTATTCAAAATGGAGTTGTTCTGGTCTGAATGCTTCTTACATATGTCCCCCTTCCCTTTTACAAGAGGACCTTTAATCCTAAGGGTTGCAGAGGGACGAAGGTCCATCTTCTGCAACTTCTTCATGCTGAATGGGGTGATGATATTCCTGCCTAACTATTAGGGTCTCTTGTATTCAGGGTAGAGAGGAGCTCAGTCAGAAAGCATTGGTCTGTTAAACATTGATTGTACCTCTGAGTTCCAGCAAAAGGTGAAACCCTGGTGCTCCAGCAGTGTCTGAGCTTCCTGTGTGGTTTTCTTGATCTGTCCCCATATTATGGGGGTTGATGTCAGTGTGACTCCGGTCGGTTCTTGTTCTGTCTTCACATTCAAATTCAATGGGCTCATGGCTTGTACTGGGGAACCAGGTCCATGGTTGGGATCCATGGGTCCCTCCAGTCTCCTGTTCCATGGTCCAAGACACCTTGAGGGCACCCACATGGTTTGTTCATCTTCTGTAAAGGCACAAGCATACCTCCAACCCCACATCAGTAAATCTAGCGAAACAGAAGCGAGAAAACTTTTGTGGCTGTAGCCAGGAGGCATGCCATTGCTAAGCATTTGTTCTACAAGCTGCAACTCAGCTTCTGCCTCTTTGGTTAATTACTGCGGGGTAAAACTTTCCACTGATAATGAGAACTAGGCTCTTTCTGATTAACAGAAGGCACAGAGAATGAAAATTGAGGCTTATCCTTTTTGTACAACAGTATAGCAAAAAGCAATCCTTAAACCTTCAATTTGCACTGTACAGGTGGGACCACTAGATGCTATGGGTTGTGATAGCTAAATATCTCTCCTAGTTGCACTTCCAAATCCCTGACCTCTCTTCTTCTTACGTAGAGAAGGGTACAATATACAGGGAATAAGCAACAGTTGAGCAACAGATTCTCCCAGCTCAAAAACCCAAAGATCTTGTGACATTACCACTACCTGAATCTCTCCTTCACAATCAGAATCAACAACTCCTGGGCCTGTAAGTTAAGACAGCTTTTACCAAAATCAATCCCATGTATCTTGTTGGCAGAGGTCCCCAGATACCAATGGGAATCTTAGTGAGTTTGTTTCTTTCAATTAATGTAATTTGTTCTCTAGCTGGGAGATCTAATGCTGTGTTTCCAGGTGTTCCTGGGGAGAGGGGGTCAATATGCCTCCAGAAACCCACCCCTGAAACGGAGTTGTGGCCTGGACAGGGAATGCCCTCATAGTTTGAGGTGCCCAGGTCCAGGACCCCTTTTTGCTTCCTGATGGGGGTGCTGTTTTGATGAAATTTTGAGTGGCATTGATTAGCCCAAATGATCTCCTTTATTGCAATGAGGGCAAAGTCCTGGCATTTTTTCTGTTGTGGGGTGGGAAGCTGCATTATAAAATCCCTTCTGCCCAGAGGTCTGATGGTGTTCTTTTTTGAAAGGTTCAATTTTTCTGCACTTATAACACTTTCCCACTTTAGGGCTTGACCCTTGGCTTCCTTTAGATCTGTCAGCTACCAAATTAGCCATTACCTGAGTCAATACTGCAGAGCAATGAAGCTCAGTTCCCACATCTTGACAAGTTGTGAGAAAACCTCCCAAGTCGTCTGCACAGCTCACAGGTGCCAGCACATGTTTACAATCCGTGAAAGCCAAAGCTAAAGTTAGCCTTTCTGTAGCCACAAAAGAAGATGGTACAAGTCAATTTCCATCCTCCCTCTCCTATTCACCACTTTTGATAGGTGCTGTAGGTGGGGCAAAAATTATCTCAGACCCTGAAATAACAAAAAGATGGTACATACCAAACTCCAAACAAAAAAGAGAAAATAACCAAATTCTTCCTCATGTTACCCTGATTCAAAAATTTCCCATTCTTTGTACCTCTAGGGCACTGACCAGTACCTTTTTAGAGCACTGATCTTATGTTGCTGCTGGCAGACTTCTTGTTCTGGTTGGTTTTTAGTTTTTTTTTTTCCTCTGGGCTTTAGGGTTTTTTTTTTTTTTTTCCCTCCAGCAGACCGTCCTCTTTCAAGTCCCTATAGGACCCTATCTGTCCCTGAGAATCTCTGCTAGTCATTGCTAGTCTCTACTAGTCTCTACTTTTGTACCTCTTTAGGGCACTGACCTTATATTGCTAGTGTTTGCTAGTCTTTATCCCTGTCTGTTCCTATGGTACCTGTTTCTGCAAGTTCCTGCAAGTCCCTTTCTTTTTCTACTCATCTCTCCCTTCTCATCTCTCCCTTCTCATCTCATCTCTACCTACTCATCTATACCTATCTCTATTTGTCTCTATCTCTATTTATCCTTGCAGGCTTCTTCAGGTCCCTTTGGGTCTCTTCAGGTCTCTTTTTTTCCCTGATATCCCTGTTTGGGTGCCACTTGTGGCCGGCGGCCACTGCTACTACTTGAGACCGTCATTACAGAAGTTACTACTGTTACTGCTTGAGACCATCATTATAGCAGTTACTACTGTCAAGTGCTTGAGATCATCATTACAGCACTTACTCTTACTGCCTGAGACTGTCATTGCAAGACTGAACGAAGGGATGAACGTAGAAATGAAAACTTAAGACAAAATAAACTGTTTTAAGGAAAGGCTAGCATTGGGAAGAAGAAGAGAGCTCCCTGCTTCTAGTGAGCAAAGGCAGCGCCTGAGCTTCTACAGCCCTTTGTATTTATTGGATAACAAGATCAAAGAGGAGGAGGTAATGATTGGTCAGCTGCTTAATTGATCACAGGTTCATGTTGTTACTGACAGACTTCAATTATGCCTAATCATAAGAAACATTTGTGTGGCCTCCAACAGGATAACATGTCCAAAGTTCTTAGAATAGTGCTTGGCCTATGGTAAATGCTCAATACATGTTACCTCCTATGAGATCTCATTTTCATTTTTCCAATAACTCTTGTGATGTGGATACTATTATCATTCCTATTTTGTAGATGAGGAAGTTGAAACTCAGAGATGCTGGGTAATTTGCTTGGGTTCACATGGCTAATAAGTGGCAAAACCACTTACAAGCTTTGCAAGTAATTTTCTATGAAGCTCTTCATTCCCCTGTAATAGGAGCTGAATGATGACAATTTGGCTTTGTGTGCATTGTATCTTACTTTCTAACTTGAATAGGACCTTTAGAGAAGAGAGCTCCATTTCCTTCTGAGAATCCCACACTTCTGGAACTCCTGGCTTTACCACCTCTGGACATCCCAAGGGTTTACGCTCACTGGCCAGTGTACATGTGACATCATGATGGCTGAGCACCGGCACTGTGTCCAGCCCCCTGCTAGGTGCTATATACATTGTCTTTCATTTATTTCCCAAATGCCCTTGTGCTGTAAATGCTACCCAGAAAGGGTCATGTTCATTATTCAAGTCACTTCACCAGAAACTGACAGAGCCAAATTCAAACCCAGGTCTGCCTGATTCCAGGCTCCTTGCTTCTTCCATTGTTCCTCATTACTAGGCAATCTTCTTCAAGGTTATTCTCAGGGCTTTAATTAAGATATAGGCTCACCATTTCAGATTCTCTAGACTTTGCCCCTGTAAGAGGGTTTACGTGATGCAGCCAGAGGTCTTGTATTGAGGAACTTCATGTGGAGAGGTGTGTTCTCGTGGCTCATGGACATACATAGATGAATAAAGGAAAGGGGTTACTCCCTCCCCAAGTACATCACACATAATTGGATGAGGGTCTAGGTCACTTTGCTTATTTCTTTGACTACCTTCCTCCAAGGAATCAGTTTTCCCTGCCTGCCTTGGGATTCTAGCATAGATCATTTTGAAGTTTGTCATTTAAATATATTTTCACAGCCTGCTTTGGCCTTTTTTTCAGCTAAAGTTGTTAAGATTTTAGTACATTTAGGACAGTGATGACATGCCCCAGTCCTGTCATCCTGTCTCCTCAGTTAATAGAAAGGAAACAATGCCTATCTGTCTGGACCTGTATACAATAATTTGGAGAGAAAAAATAAGATTAGAAATATTCCCTTATTTTGTGAGCTACCTTTATTCCATCCCATTGTTCTACAGCAAAAGGCTTCTACAAAAATAGTGGGTTTTCCTCTTCTAATAAGGGATATTTTAAAAAAATCATTTAGGGCAATACTTCTTAAACTTTGAGAGTCTTTGAGGCTAATAAAAATCTTGCCACATTCTACTCCCATAAAGATATCAAAAAGGCCATGGACTGGGAGTCAGCACACCTTAACGTATGAAATGAAGGACCTGAACCAGAAATGGGAAGGATCAGCTAGTGCAGTGTCTACTGTGAATCTAGAGGCGCTTGAGCCAGGCGTGGTGGCTCGTGCCAGTAATCCCACCACTTCAGGAGGCCAAGGCAGACAGATCACTTGAGCCTCAGGAGTTCAAGATCAGCCTGGACAACAAAGCGAGACCCCCATCTTTACAAAAAAACTAATATATATATATATACAAAAATTAATTTTAAAAAATCATATCATTTGTTTCGTGGAAAAGAGTTGCTGTAGAATCCTCAAACTTGAGCTGTTGAGTCAGTTCCCTCTTGTGCAGTTGAAGCCTTATTTTGAGCATAACTTTCAGCCTGCACCCATGAATCCTGAGTAGGTTCTAGTTCAGCAGGTAGACCTGTGACTTCAATCAGGTTTCGATGCTGAGTTAGAACTTGGTCTGGATGAGGGGCTGTAGTCTTCTCCAGGGCTGTAGAATGTCCAATCTCTGTAGCGAGCCCCAGGTCTGGAGGCTGAGTTGAGGTCTCCTCCATGGTTGGAGACGGTTTAACCTCTAGTAGGTTCTGTAGTTATGGTAAGCTCCAGGTCCAGGGGTTGAACTGTGACTTGAGTCAGGCTTGAATGCTGAGCCTGACCTTTGTCTGGAGACGGAAGTGTCACCTCAGGGTGTTTTGGAGGAGGAGCTGTAATCGTCAGGGCTGTAGAAGTTTCAACCTTTGTAGTGGATTCAGGAGTGATGGTAAGGCCCAGATCCAAAGGTTGAACTGTGAGTTGAGTCAGGTTTGAATGCTGAGCCTGACCCTTGTCTGAAGGTGGAAGTGTCACCTCAGGATGTTTTGGAGGAGAAAATGTAGTCGTCAGAGCTGTAGAAGGTTCAATCTCTGTAGTGGATTCTGGAGTGATGGTAAACCCCCGGTCAAAAGGTTGAACTGTGGCTTGAGTCAGGTTTGAATACTGAGTCTGAACATGGTCTGGATGTGGAAATGTCACCTTAGGGTGGTTTGGAGGAACTATAGTCTTCTTCAGGGGTGTAGGATGTTCAACCTCTGTACTGGGTTCTGGAGTTATGGTAAGTCCCAGGTGCAAAGGTTGAACTGTAATGCTGGGTGACACTGAATGCTGAGCTTGATCCTGACCTAGTGTCGCAACTGCTACCTCTTGATATATTGGAAGTTGGGGTACAATTTTCTTAGGAGGCTGAGTTGGGGTCTCCTGCATGGTTGGAGAAAGTTCAACCTCTGTCATGGATTCTGGATTGATGGTAAGCCCCAGATCCAAAGGTTGAACTGTGACACTGGGCAATATTGAGTGCTGAGCTTGATCCTGACCTTGTGTTGGAACAGTCACCTCGTAGTGAGCTGGAGGTTGAGCAGCAACCTCCTTAGGTGGCTGTGGAAGCTGAGCTGGTACCATCTGCTGGCTTGAAAGTTCTATGTCCTTAGGGGACTCTGGAGTCTGAACTGTGGCCTCCTGCAGGGTTGGAGAAGGTTCTGCCTCCACAGGGGGCTCTGGAATCTGAGCTGGAGCCTTCTGCTGAGTTAGATATGGTCCAACTCCTGAGGGAACTCTGGAGGCAAAGATGGGGCCATCTGCTGGGTCAGAGAGGTTTCTATCACCATAGGGGGCTCTGAAGACTGAGCAGGGCCTGCCTGCTAGGCTGGAGAGGATTCTACCTCTTCAGCTGGCTCTAAAAGCTGAGTTGGGGGTTGCTGTAGGACTGGAGATGGTTCGACCTTCTCAGGTGGCTCTGATGGCTGAGCTGGTATCTCCTGCTGCGGTGGAGGACTGACCTCTTCAGTGGACTTTGGAGGATGATCTGAGGCTTCCTACTGGGTTGCAGATGGTTCAACCTCCTTAGGGGGCTCTGGTGACTCAGCTTGGAACTCTTGCTGTACTGGAGAAGGTTCTACCTTCTTAGGGTGACCTGGAGTCTGAGCTGTGGCCTCTTACTGTACTGGAGGTTCAATCTTTTCAGGAGAATATAGAGATGGGGAAGGGAGATCAGGCTGGGCTAGAGAAAAGTCAGCCTGCTCAGTGGGAATAGGAGGGTTGTCCTGCTGGACTGGAGAAGTTTCAACCTCCAGTGACTGCTGAAGGTATGGGAAGCTCCATATTCACATTTTTAACTGTGGTATTAGTCAAAGTTGAATTACTTTTGAATGTTGAAGAAAGATCTAGAGGTGAAAATATCATCCCACCTTTCAAGGAACCTTCAAAGTCTGAGGAGAGCTCAGTTGGAGGCTGAGTTGTGGGCTCTTGATGGACTGGAGGAAGTTCATCATTTTCAAGGGTATTTAGCTGCTGAATTATAATCTCTGCTGCTGGTCTTTCAAACGTTGAAACTGCTCAGGGGACATTAAAGGCTGAGCTGGGGCCCCCTGTTGGGTTAAAATTTCAACCTGATTAGTGAAATCTCAAGTCATGGTAACCATGTGATCCACAGGTTTAACAGTGACATTGTGCAATGTTGGAGGCTGAACTTGATCATGACTTAGAGGAGAAACTGTTACCTCATGATGCTCTGGAGGTTGAGCTACAACTTCTTGAGAGAGCTCTGGAGTCTGAGTTGGGGCCTCCTGCTGGATTAGAGAAGACTCAACCACCTCAGGGGTCTATGGATGCTCAGCTGCAGCCTCCTGCTGGGTTGCAGAGGGGTTCTCATCCTTAATAGGTTCTGGAGACTGAACTGAAGTCTCCTGTTGAACTGATAAAGGCCTAGCCTCTTCCAATGACTCTGGAGGCAGAGGTGGGCCCCTGTAAGGTTCTACATCATTAACTGGCCCTGAGAGCTGAGCTGTACCCTCCTGCTAGACTGGAGAAGTTCCCACCTCTGCAGTAGGCTCTGTTGCTATGGTAAGCTGCATATCTGGAGGCTTAACAGTGACATTGGGCAAATCAGAATGCTGAGCTTGATGGTGACCTAGAGGTGAAACTGACTTCATGATGTTCTGGAGGCTGAGCTGGGGTCTTCTGCTTGGCTGGAGAATATTCAACATCCCCAGAAGACTCAGAGGGCTAAGCTGTTCCTGCTCACTGGGGGAAGGGTCAGCCTCCACAGGAGGACATAGAGGCTCAGTTGGAACCTCCTCTTGTATTGCAGAAGGTTCCACCTCCTCTGGAGACTGGGTTGGGGCCTCCTGCTGGGCTGGAGAAGATTCAGTCTCCTTGGTAGGCTGTGAAGTTATAGTAACATCCACATCTGCAGGTTTAACTGTAATGTTGGGCAAGTTATAATGAGCTTGATCCTCGCCTGGAGGTTGAACTGTCACCCTAAGATTCGGTGGAGTTTGAGCTGCATTCTCCATAGACTCTGGAGGCTGAGCTAGAGCCTCCTGCTGGGTCTGAGAAGGTTCAACTCCCCTAGGAAACTCAGAAGGCCGAACTGGCTGCTCCTGCTCACTGGGGGAAGGTTGAACCTCCACAGGAGGACCTGGAGGCTCAGCTGGGGTCCCTTGCTGAGTTGCAGAAGGTTTCATCTCCTCAGGGAACTCTGGTGTCTGAGCTGGGGCCTTTAATTGGGCTGAGGAAGAGTTGACTTCCTTGGGGTGCTCTGGAGGCTGAGAGGCAGCCTGTGCCTGGCTTGACATTGGGCAAGCGTGAGTGCTAAGCTTCATTCCAACTTTTCGATGGGACATTTACCTCATGATGTATTGATGGCTGAGCTACAATCTCTTCAGAGGGAGTTAACTGCTGTGCTGGGGACTCCTGTTCTGTAGAAGAAGACTGGACTCCCTCAAGGGACTGAGAAGGCAGAGCTGGGGCCTCCTGCTGGGTTAAAGAAGGTTCTACCTCCTCAGGGAGCTTGTGGAAGCTGTGCTGGGGCTTCTTGCTGGAGCTAAGAGGACTGGATCTCTTCAAGGGTCTCTAGGTTTTGAGTCTCAGGCTCTAGATGGAATTAAGAAAGTCCAACTTGCTCAGGGGGCCCTTGAGGCTTATCTGAGTTCACTGGAGTTCTGGAGGCAGGCTGCCCGGATACAGTTGATGACTAAGCTCTGATTTTTTATCTTGCCCAAATTCCTACCTAAGGGGTCTAGGGACTCATGCCCTACAAACCATAAGTTCTCACCAGATGGGTTTTATTTGACCCTATATATCATGACTTACTTTTCAATCTGACTCTGACACAAGGAAAAAATATTTAGCCCAAAATATATTTCCTGGCCATACCTTGAAATTGCCCTGCCACGTCTCAAGTGGGAAAAATCCACATTCTATAGAGAATCAATCCCCTTTCACCTTTGTTTTCCTTCCTTTTTTTTCCAGATCCAGGAGAGAATAAACTAAAAGCCAGACACCCTTTTAGGTCTGATAAGAAATATTTATAACCTGCTTTCCCCCTGAAGTCTGCTGAGAGATTCCTCTGCACAACAAAACATTGTCTCCACAATCTTTTATCTTAACCTGAACATTCCTTTCCATTGATCCTAGGTCTTCAGATAAACTCAACCAGAAAATGTTTAAATTTACCTGTAGCCTGGAAGCCCCCACTTTGAGTTGTCCTGCCTTTCTGAACCAAACCATTGTATTTCTTAAATGTATTCGATTGATGCCTCATGCCTCTCTAAAATACATAAAACCAAACTGTACCCCAACCACCTTGGGCACTGTAAGGTTCTTGTGTTGGTTTGAACCCCGAGAGCGCATCAACAAACAACACAAGGTAATGAGTGCCTGGGTGCAGCCTGGCTGAGGCCTAAAATGGCGACAGCCCCAAGTGAGGACAGGGCTGGGGTTTTATAGTCTCCTATAAACAAGAAGTGTCCAGTCTGATATAACTGCTACGTGGTACCCGGGTGGCCTCCTTCTCGATCTGCAGGGGTACATGTTTTCTGGCAAGCCCCCTTCCTGCTTCTGCTATCTTGCTGGCACACGGTGCTGGCACAAGTGGCCTTGCACCTTGGGACTGGGCCTGAGAAGGGAGGAGCTGTTCCTGAAAGCAGGCTTTCAGGCCCCAGGGAGAATCTTTCAGACACATGTTATCAGGACCCCCCGAGGGCTGTGTCACGAGCCATGGTCACTCATATCCGTACCTGAATCTAAATACTCAGCCTGCAAAATTTGTTTCTGATGCTGAGGTTTTGATACAAATCAGCGTGGAGTTCCAACAACCTTAGCAAGCCTCCAATGCTGAGCTAGATCTTTCTTCAGGTTCTTGGGCAAAACAATTGAGGACTAAGCTCTGAGTTTTTATCTTGCCCAAATTCCTACCTAAGGGGTCTAAGGGAGGCATGCCCTACAAACCATAAATTCCCATCAGATGGGTTTTATTTGACCCTATAGATCGTGACTTACTTTTCAATCTGACTCTGGCATAACATTATGAAACAAGGAAAAAAAATTTAACCCAAAATATATTTCCTTGCCATACCTTGAAATTGCCCTGCAAAGTCTCTTGTGGGAAAAATCCACATGCTATAGAGAATCCCCTTGCCCCCTTTGTTTTCCTTCCTTTCTTTCCAGATCCAGGAGAGAACCAGCTAAGAGCCAGGCACCCTTCCTGTAGCCTGGAAGCCCCCACTTTGGGTTGTCCCACCTTTCTGAACCAAACCAATGTATTTCTTAAATGTATTTGATTGATGTCTCATGCCTTCCTAAAATATATAAAACCAAACTGTATCCCAACCACCTTGGGCACATGTTCTTAGGACCTCCTGTGGGCTGTGTCACAGACCCTGATCACTCAGATTTGGCTCAGAATAAACCTCTTCAAATATTTTACAGAGTTTGACTCTTTTCATCAACACAATAAACTTGGTTGCTTTTGAATTCTGACTGTCTAGAGGTGGAACAAGTATTTCATATGCCTGATGATCTGCAGCCTGATCTCGATCTACAGTTTGAACCTTACTTTTGAGGTGAAGAGGCTGAGCTAGGGCCTGGTTCTGGTCCCAGTCTAGCATTGGAACCACCTTTGGGAGCCTTTCTTGCTGAGTCAGCTTGTCATTCAGATCCTGGTATGCAGCAGTGAACTCCTCTGGCCCCAGGGGCAGCTCTCCAGTTGAATCTGTGTCCAGGAATGGAATCAAAGTCTCATCAAAATCTCAGTCAGTTCCTGAGGCAGAAGAGGTGGGCATGTAAGATTGTAAGGGCCAATTTTCAAAGATAAAATAAGTTCAGTTTCTTTGTAAATTAATTAATGTCAAAGGCACACTGATGCAAAATCAGTATATGGACCCCTGTGTCAGATTAACAAGGTTTTCTAGAAACATTAGCCAACTCTATTATAAAGGTTATAAAGATTATAAAAGGCTTATGGAAGTTATATTTTATAATCAAGATTAAATTGTATATAGATTGTTTGTAAAATTTTGAAAACAAATGTAATTGGCTTCATGCTATTTTTATTAGGGCTTTTTTGTTTAAAAAGTTGTCTCCTCAAAGAATGAAAGTTTTTGCTTTTTTTTTGAGACCGAGTTTCGCTCTTGTCACCCAGGTTGGAGTGCAATGGCACAATCTTGGCTCACTGCAACCTTTGTCTCCTGGGTTCAAGTGATTCTCCTGCCTCAGCTTCCTGAGTAGCTGGGATTACTGGCACCAGCCACCACACCCAGCTAATTTTTGTATTTTTACTAGAGATGGGGTTTCACCATGATGGCTAGTCTGGTCTCGAACTCCTGACCTCAGGTGATCCACCTGCCTCGGGCTCTCAAAGTGCTAGAATTACAAGCATGAGCCACTGCACCCGACCAGTTTGTATGTGTGTGTGTGTGTTTTTCTAATCCTTGAATTATCACTTTGATTAAATACATGACTTTACAATGACCTGTGATCCTACTTTGTAATATCAGGTGTTTTAAACCTTTTATATTTGACAAACTTTCTAAAATCAAATTATGAATTATATATTTTTCTAACCTAATTAATCCTTTAAGATATTAGCTTCCCTAAAGCCCAAAAAGACATAATTTGGCTTATTTGGTATAAAAAATTATACAGGAGGCATTGTCAAATATGAAGTGGTGTTAGGTTTTCTTTGGGCTGTATATGTATAAATATGTTATTGGTATGTGTTCCAAAATTATGGGAAACTCCTGTAATTCTGATATAACTTAGTGTACATTATCAATAATAATCATAATTGTTATATTACAATTATTATGTGCCACAGAGATAACAAATTTCCTTGTCAATTGTGTCTTTTAACTATGGCTACCTTAAAACTTTTTTTTCATCCATGGACAATTGTTATCTTGTTTTGGTCCTCTTTAGAAGGTGGTCTTATAATCAGCTATAAATCTCCAACAGGTGCTTTTTTTTTGTTTGTTTTTTTGAAATGGAGTCTCGCTGTGTTGCCCAGGCTGGAGTGCAGTGGTGCGATCTTGGCTCACTGCAAACTCTGCCTCCCGGGTTCATGCCATTCTCCTGCTTCAGCCTCCCGAGTACCTGGGACTACAGGCGCCTGCCACTATGCCCAGCTAATTTTTTGTATTTTTAGTAGAGACGGGGTTTCACCGCATTAGCCAGGATGGTCTTGATCTCCTGACCTCATGATCTGCCCACCTTAGCCTCCCAAAGTGCTGGGATTACAGGCATGAGCCACCACACCCAGCCTCCAACTGGTGCTCTTGAATGCAGGTTTCTGATAACTTTGGAGACTGTGACATTAGAATAGAGGGAAAACTTTCAGGACTCATGGAGAGCTAAAATGTTCATGAGTTGATACTGATGAACTACATGAGTGAACAGGAATTAGCTGCATAGATTTAACCAATCTTTCTGACTCTTTAATATGTTTACTGATCCCTTGTTTTGTTTTTCAGAGTCTTAACTTCTTTTGAGATAATGAAAGCTTTTAACAATTTTGTATACTCTTATCAACAAAATTTGGAGCATATTTGTTTCTCTCTACCTGATTTCTCCAGAATTGGAAACTACTTGTGAGTATTCTTATGGCAATATAGTTATTTGCATAAGTGCACTAAGAGTCTGTTTTCACTTGTAACAGGATGCAATTGGAGAAATTGGTTAGTTTACCAAGGCTTTGACTGGAATGGTGTGCTTTCCTTTAAGGAATCAAACCTGGAAAACTAGCCTCATATTTTGTGTACACAGTCCCTGAACAGGGTTTCTGACCTGTGGTAAGTAAAGAATGTCACTTTCTGACAGGCACAGAAGCCCCAGGTTTATCTTAGAACCTCAAGAGGAGAGGAAATTTCACCCAGCTCATGAGTATTTGATGGCACAATCCATGGCTGGGCTGGACTTTAAAAAGTCTTAGATTTCTCTTATGGAACAAAGTTCCATCAAAGGCAATTTAAAAGCCTATGCAAAAAAAAAAAAAACAATAATTATTCTTGCTGCATTGTATACAAATATATAGACCAAGTATAATAAGCTAATGAATCCTACCATGATTTGTCTTTAGTAAAATGGGAAACTGGAGAAAAACTTTTGTTTCCAAATGATTGTATACCTGTTGTTAGATTCTAGTCTTGCCTATTTGTTTTTCAATTTGGATTACTTTCTACAGCTTGCACCAAATTTAATTTGTCTTGGTTACAAGTCTCCAAAATAATGTTTTCAATTTTTTTCCTTCTTTTTTCCATTTTTCCTAATTTGGAGTCACTGGAAACTAAGCTGTGCTTTCTTAAAATCCTGTGAACTGAAGTCAGACAACTTAAACTTCAGAAGAAAATAACAGCAACCTGTTTACATACATAAACCACTTTCATCCCTGCCTACTAAACCATGGACTTCAGAGTAATGTGGCCTATATCAATTTTTCCAGGATTGTTCTTTTGTTTGTTGTTGTTTTTCCTCTCTTCCTCCCCACTATTTTCTCTTCACAGGACATGAGACTTCACAGCCTGCTAAAAATGAGCTTTTGGGACCTATTTATCAAGTAGTAAACCATCCTAGCCATGAGAGATCAAATGAAACCTGAGACCAGAGACTTATTTTCTTATAAAATGCTTTCTCCAACAGATTTTTAAAAAGAAAAGGGGGGAAATGCAAAAGGAAAATATCTGTGGCCCCCAAAATCACAAAGGAAAAATCAAGCTGGGAACTGCTTAGGGCACCCTGCCTCCCATTCGATTCAGTCACTCCTCTGCCCACTGAGATAGATGCTTATCTGAATTGCCTCCTTTGCAAAGGCTGATCAGAAACTCAAAAGAATGGAACCGTTTGTGTGTCAGCCATCTGTGACCTGGAAGCTTCCTCCCCACTTAAGTCTTCCTGCCTTTGCTTCAAGTTGTCCCACCTTTCCAGATGAAGCAATGTACTTCTTACATATATTGACTGATGTCTCATGATGTCTCCCTAAATGTGTAAAACCAAGCTGTGCCCTGATGACCTTGGGCATATTTTGTCAAGACTTCCCTGAGGCTGTCACGGGTGCATCCTCAACCTTGGCAAAATAAACTCTCTAAATTAACTGAGACCTGTCTCAAATTTAGGGGGTTCACAGTGGGGTGAGCAATTCAGTCTGGGAGAGAAGGCTGTAATCTGAGTGAAGAGCCCTTTGCACTATTCTTGGATGAGGCTGAACTGTCATCCTGCCTTGACTTAACATGGCCATTACCCTAGAAATTACAGCACCACTCTTCAGAGGTCTACCCTGTGTGCACACATGGACAAGAGGCTTAGGTTGTTAAAGTCAGCATATTAAATAATTTCCTGAAATACGACTGTAACTAGAACCCAGCTGACTTCCCCCACAGCCATTCTTACCTATTTTATTGCTCATTGTCTGGCATAATCAATAGCATGTGAACTCCAAGAAGGTGCTTCATCTTACTCCAGTGCCTAGCATAGGCACATAGTGCAGATTAACGGTTTGAAGTGGAAGAGATTCAAGACTCGCCTCATTAAGGGGTAGATCTATTGTTGTAATCAGATTTCTGAGATCAGTGTTGACTTCCTCTCACATTTCACAGGAAGCTAGACTTCTAAAAGGTTAAAGTTTCCTTGATGGGTTTTATTTAAATTGAATTAAAATAATTATTTTACAGGGAAAAACCTTGAAACACCTTGCAACTTTGGGGTGAAAGTTAAATAAAAGACTCTAGCCCCAAATTACGTTCCCACTGAAATGAATGTTTTAAGAAAACATTCCAGCCAGGCATGGTGGCTCACACCTGTAATCCCAGCATTTTGGGAGACTGAGGCGGGCAGATCACCTGAGGTCCGGAGTTTGAGACCAGCCTGGCTAACATGGTGAAACCCCATTTCTACAAAAAATACAAAAAAAATTAGCTGGGCTTGGTGGCAGGCGCCTGTAATCACAGCTAATTGGGAGGCTGATGCAGAAGAATTGCTTGAACCCGGGAGGCAGAAGTTGCAGTGAGCCAAGATCCCGCCATTGCACTCTAGCTTGGACAACAAGAGTGAAACTCCGTCTCGGAAAAAAAAAAAAAAAAAAAAAAAAATTCCATATGTAGTAAATAATGACTTTTTTCTTTTAGAGATTTAGAAACTTAATCCGTATTTAAGAGCTTTCATATACAGTCATGCGTTGCTTGCCATATGAGGAGGAGCTTGAGAAATGTATCATTAGGTGATTTCACCTTGCACTAACATCACAGCGTATACTTACACAAACCTGGGTGATGTAGCCCACAGCACACCTAGGCTATGTGGTATGGCCTACGGCTCCTAGGCTACAAACCTGTACCATGTGTTACTGCTGTTAGGTTTGGAAGGGAAGGCGAGGGCTAAAGAAAGACACAGAAAGAAGGCAGCTCAACGCAAATGCAGGCTTTACATCCAGCATAAAACCTACAGAAGTGTGGGACCAGCCTAATGCCAGAGTCCACTACTGCTTACAGGCTGGGGCAATTTGTAGGTATGGGTGGGAGGGGTCTGGGCAGTATGGCTTGCTGCCCAGCAGGATATTGATGAGATATTCGTTCCCATGATGCGGCTGTTCTGGCCCTTGTTCCAGCAGGATGTCATCATGGTGTTCCTCGGACCTTTGTCCAGCAAGACATGATAGGGATGTTTGTTTAGTTGGGACTTTGCCTTGTGGTCAGTTGGTTAGGCAGGATGTTTTCTCATGGCCCAACCCCCTGTGAAATGTTTCACTTTGACCAAGGTCTGCAAAATAGCAGGGAGCTTACAAGATGGTGCAGTTTGGACTAACATTCTTGCCTTTTACTTTCAAAGGAAGAGGGGCATTGTTGATTGGCTGGCTGCTTCTTGCTGAATAGGGCGCTGTACTCAGGTTTGGGTTTTGAAGCAGTGGGTGTTCAACTTCATCATTGTTTTTTTTTTTTTTTTTTGAGATGGAGTCTTGCCCTCATTGCCCAGGCTGGAGTGTAATGACACAATCTTGGCTCACTGCAACATCTGCCCCATGGGTTCAAGTGATTCTCCAGCCTCCAGCCTGTAGGTACCTACCACCACGCCTGGCAATTTTTTGTATTTTTAGTAGAGACAGGGTTTCACCATGTTGGGCAGGCTGGTCTTGAACTCCTGACCTCAGGTGATCTGCCTGCCTTGGCCTCCCAAAGTGTTGGGATTACAGGCATGAGCCAGCACACCCTGCCCGGAGCTGTTTTCCTTGAGGCGCTGATATCAGACCTGGGAGAAGAGAGTGATGGTATTAATGTGTTTCTGGGTGGTTGCCAGGACAAGAGAGAAAGTGGGATAGGAAGGTGAGTACACATGGGCCAACTGTTAGTATTATGAGGCGGAAAATGTGGGGTCCTAAGAAAGGGCCAACTGGCTATCCTGGTGCCGAGTGTAGCAGAGATGTTTCGCCCTGCTGAAGAGAATGAAGTGTACAGCCCACCTGGTGTGTGTGGAGGAGGAGGAAATAGGGATTACTAAAGGAACCTGAATAGTTTGGTTGTTAGGCAAAATGTTAGCGTTTGGAGATTGAAACACCCGGGTGCATGTTCCTGGCCAATTGGCCAGTAGGCTATTGAGTAGGCAATAAAAGTTTGTACCGCAAAGGAAGAAGATCGCAAGTGCACACCACCATGCCTGGTTAATGATTATATATTTTTTTGTAGAGACAAGGTTCCCTAGGCCCCCCAAGGGCAGCCTAGGGAATTCTGGTACTCTCCAGATGTCAGAGGTCATAATCAAGGATGACGCCTTTAGTTAGACAAACCAACTTTGAGCCTTCACTCCACATTATAGTGGAGTCCCAGACAAGAGTACAGCTTGGGCTGGGCACAGTGGCTCACGCCTGTAATCCCAGCACTTGGGAGGCCGAGGTGGGCAGATCACTTGAGGTCAGAGTTTGAGACCAGCCTGGCCAATAAAGTGAAACCCCATCTCTACTAAAAATACAAAAATCAGCTGGGCATGGTGGCGGGGACCTGTAGTCCTGCTACTTGGGAGGCTGAGGCAGGAGAATTGCTTGAACCTGGGAAGCAGAAGTTGCAGTGAGCCGAGGTCACACCACTGCACTCCAGCCTGGACCACACAGCAAGACTCTGTCTCAAAAATAATAATAATAAGCAGCCATAAAAAAGAATGAGTTCATGTCCTTTGCAGGGACATGGATGAAGCTGGAAACTATCATTCTCAGCAAACTAACATCGGAACAGAAAACCAAACACTGCATGTTCTCATAAGTGAGAGTTGAACAATGAGAACACAAGGACACAGGGAGGGGAACATCACATACTGGGGCTTGTTGGGAGGTAGGGGACAAGGGGAGGGAGAGCAATAGGACAAATACCTAATGCATGCGGCTTAGCTTAAAACCTAGATGACGGGTTGATAGGTGCAGCAAACCACCATGGCACATGTGTACCTATGTAACAAACCTGCATGTTCTGCACATGTATCCCAGATTTAAAGTAAAATAATGTGTTATATATCATATGTCATATGAAATATAATGTAGCTATAATGATATAATAATAGCTATTAAAATGGCATTTGAGGCAGGTCTTGAAGGATATGCAGCCTCATTGACCAAAATTTCCATCACTCCCTGTTCTCCCCTCTGTCAGTCAATCAGCTGCTACCAGGGAGGTCTAGTTTCCGAAACACGGGAAATATGTGAGCAGAAGTCGCAGCCCCCCAGCTGCCCTCCACACTGGAAGCCAGTCAAGGCGTGGCCTCCTCAGCTGGGGTTGACATCCTGTCCTGCTCTGGACCCGTCAAGGGTCAAGCTCTGAGGGTTTCCTGCCAGGCTGTAGGGAAGGGTTTCGGTATAGACCTGGTGGACTGGAAATGTATCGATTTGCCCCCAGATTAATTATTAACGGGTTACTACCGTCACCATGTCTGGGAGAGGAGCCCAACTCCAGACTGGGCCAGATAGCACCTATCTCTGCTTGGGGGTTTCAGATATATGCTCCATGATGGGTTGACTGGACCTGATGGGTCTGGAATCTACGAGTGATTTCTGAGGGCCCCTGGGGCCTGGCCAGGCCGCATACCCTCTGGTGAGGCTTCCGACTTCCGGGGCATACAAAGAGGGTGTGGCATCCAGCCAGATGTCCTGGCTAAGGCAGGTGGCTCCAAACAGGAGAGCTGTGCCCTTGGCTCAGAGGGATGTGGGCCTCTCTGACCACTCCTGGCTTGACCACAGGACTTGCCTTGGCCAGTGGCACCTGAGCAACAGTGGCAAGTGCTACATCCAAGCAGGAGCTCTAAGAGCTATCCCTTGCTTCCACCTTTGCTTTGCTTTTTTTTTTTTTTTTTTTTTTTTTTTTTATGCAGGGTCTCACTCTGTTGCTCAGGCTGGAGTGCAGTGACACGATCTTAGCTCACTGCAGCCTCTGCCTCTCAGGCTCAGGCTATCCTCCTACCTCAGCCCCCTAAGTAGCTGGGACTACGGCTTGTGCCACCATGCACGGCTAATTTTTGTATTTTTAGTAGAGATGGGGTTTCGCTGTGTCACCCAGGCTGGTCTCAAACTTCTGGACTCAAGAAATTCACCTGCTTTGGCCACACAAAGTGCTGGGATTACAGGTGTGATCCACCACACACAGCCCACCTTTGCTCTTTTACCCTGGCTATGTGGTCAGGATGCCACAGAATGGGTTACTTCTTTCATGGGCAGGAGGTCCTGGAATGATGTATATTCCACCCACACTGGGGCACCAGGGTATAGGACAGCAAACATTTTGAAGCAGCAGCGCCATCTCACAGCTTCGGGGAAGAGGGAAGGCGAGCTCTAATTCCAATTCCCACCCTGCTGTTGATATGTTGAATGACCGAGCCAGTCGCGGCCTGCTCATGAAACCTTCATTTCCTCATCTGGACAAAGGGGAGACTCCGCTTAGTTGGAGAGTAAAGCATATTGCAAAATGAGAGAAGTTTGGGAAACTCCAGTTAGCAGGAAGGTAGGCCTACATGTGGTTAGTCCATTTCATATAATCCTCCTAGCAACCCTAGGAGGTAGAAAATATCACTGTCCCCAATTTCCAGAAGAGAAAAACCAAGGCAATCGCACAGCTAGAAAGTCAGTCTTAGAATTTGGCAGCTTTGCTCCAGAATCAATGAACTTTGGATCTAGGAGAACAAGAAGTCTGGGATTGATGGCCTGATGGGAATCCAGCTCCTTCACCTTCATCTAACCATCCATCAGTCCTTCCTTCCTTCCCTTTCCTTTCCTCCCTTTCCCTCCCCAGACATCTATTTGTACCAGGCACCAAGTGGTCAGATGGTTAAAGATCTATCTGGGAAGTACGGAAACATGTGAGATTGGTATGGGATTACCTGGGCAGCAACACAGTGTGAGGGAGAGAGGGATGTCAGGGGACCTTGGCTGGGTATCTGCTCAACGTCCACATCCCATCTACCAGCCTCCTCTTAGGAATGTGGCTCTCCTGGCCAGGCAGTGACCAATACAGTGTGCGCTATTTCCCAAACTTCTTGGATCACAAAAGCTAGTCAGGGAATGTGGTAAATATACAGATTCCCAGGCTCAATTCCAGACCAATAGACTCAGAATTGCCCAACATGAATCCTGGGAAAGTGTATTTTTAATAAGCACCCCAGATGATTTTTCTAACTGGGCAAGTTTGGGAAACAGGGTGGATAAGAAGAGCAGAGACCGGAATCCGGAAAACTTGGGTTTAAGGTCCCGCAGCAACCCTTGTTCCATGAACTCTGGTTTCCTAATCTGTAAAATGGGGACGGGACCCCCATGGGGTCAGCCTGCCACCCAGAAGGGTAGTAAATGAAGCCCCCGAGAAGGCCCCCTCCCCTTCACGTGCCCCACGCCACCCCCAAGCCTCACCCATCTCCCTCCTCTCGCCCTCTCTAACCTGATGGGGTGGGAGGTCCTGATGCCATTCCCAGGATTGGGCACCGCGGTGGCCCCAGCACAGGGCAGTGTGACCTGCTGTTGCTGAAGCTTTCCCAGCGGCAGAAGCAACTCTGCTGGAGGGACCCCGGCCTGGTTGAGACCCTGTGGGAAGCCGCACATCTCAGCCTGTTCCAGTTCCAGTGCCGTCCTGAGTTCCATCCTGAGGCCCAGTTCAGTCATGAGTGCTGGAACTGTAGCCTGGAGGGCAGGATGGGCCCCCTCAGGAGAGGTGGGGAGGAGGGCTGGGGAGGAGGAGGGCTGGGGGAAGAAAGCTGGGGGGAGGAGGAGGCTGGGAGAGGCCACTCTTTCCTCTTCCCTGGCCCCTGTGTCCAGGCCACACTGCCCTTCCTGCCCTAGCACAGTCCCAGATAAGAAGAGTCCTGGGAGGTAATAAGGGGCAGTTGAAGGCCAGGTGTGGCCTAGCCTCAGGTTTGGGGGAGCAAAGGAGCAAGGAAGATCCAAGAGAGGAGGAGACACAAGCCCATTTTGGAGGAGCCCACAGATGAGATGGGGGGGTCCCTCAGTTTCCTCCCTCTGCCTCTTCCACACCCACATGCGAAACAAAGCGCATGAACATGGGAGGATGGGCGGCAGCTGCTTCCAGGCCCGATGACGTGAGGCAGGCCATGCCTGGCTCATTTGTTCGCTCATTCATCTGTCCCTTTGTCCCTTTGTGGGTCACATCCATTTATCCATGAGTCCCTCCTTCCCTTCTGCTGCTCCTCCCTTCCTCCTGCCTCCCTCCCGCCTCCACCTACCCCCTAAGCAGCCATGGAGGCCTATGGTGAGCTGGTCTCTGTGCCAGATGCTGGAGGTTCAGAGCTGAACAAGACCCCAGCTGCCCTCGGGAAGCATGCAGTCTAGAGAGGAGAACGCAGGACACCATGGCACTCCCTCACCAAGCGGAAAGGTCTTCTATGGGACTTTTTAAAAACATGCAGTGATGCTGTACAGGGCAGTCAAGCCCCTCCTAGGCCAGCTGCTCTCCATGGTCTGCAGTCGAACTAATGGCCTCTCTCTGTGTCTCTCTCAGGACGTCACCAGCACCCCAGATGCACTGGAGGGCAGGTAGGAAGGAGTGAGCCCCTGAGAGGCCAGGTTTGGGCCACCCCCAGCAGAGAGGAGTAGCGGTGGTGGGTGGGATGATCAGTCTGGGGCGAGTCAGCCAGGAGACTCAAGGTCACTATCACTGGGCCTATTCCACAGTGGGTAGCAGAGAATGACATTTGAGAATACTCATGCAATCACAGGAAGCCCACAGGGCTTATCTCAGGGGCCCTGGAAATGGGCTGGTCCAAACGGTCACACACCAACTTGGAGTCAAAATGGTGGGTTTAGCCCCAGTTGTGCCTGCACCAGGTGCCTGAGTAGCTTCTCTTTGCATCTCAGTGTTCTTCTCGGAGAAGTAGAGGCAGGAGCCCCTGTCCTCCTGCTCTCTGGGAATCTGGGCACATACTCCACAGTGAATTTGGAAGGTCCATTTAAATGGCAGCTTTCAGTCAGAGTTTAAGGGGCAATTGACAGGGAGACCCACCCGGAGCTGTGTCCTCAAGTCAAATTCCCTTGTCCTGCCCATCGCAGCGCTGCCACCACCGCCTCCTGCCCTCAGAGGGTGGCAGGCAGCCTCTGAGCTTCCTCCTTTCCTCTCTTCCCCCTTTCCTCCCTCCTTATACCCCTCCACAGTTCCTGGAATGAATAAGGGAGTCCAGAAGAGTGAGGGGATGAGAGCCCTCAGTGCCTGCAAAAGAGCCTGGGTTTGTAAGGACAGTTGAGGCTGCAAAAGGACACATCGTTTGAGCTCTTGTAGGGGCAGGCAGACGTTCAGCACCGGGCTGTGACTAATGGGGATAAGGAATAGCCTGTTTGCTGGTATTTAGGTTACACTGGTCCCTAGATATCTCCTCCCACCCTGTACTATGGAACTTTCTCATGGGAATCTCCTTTCTTTTTCTAGAGATTATTGGCTCCACAGAAAAGCAGTTCTGGTCTCACTTGGCTATGGGCCATCCCATAAACTTCAGTGACATTGACATTGAGTTTCTCACACCCTCACTGAGAGCAGGGTTTGCTTGTTTGTTTGTTTTTGTTGTTGTTTTGAGACAGAGTCTTGCTCTGTCACTCAGGTTGGAAGTGCAGTGGTGCAATCCTGGTTCACTGCAGCCTCAATTTCCCAGGCTCAAGCAATCCTCCCACCTCAGCTTCCCCAGTACCTGTGACCACAGGCATGTGCCACCATACCTAGCTTTTTTGAAATGGAGTTTTGCTCTTGTTGCCCAAGCTGGGGTGCAATGGCACGATCTCGGCTCACCGCAACCTCTACCTCCTGGGTTCAAGTGATTCTCCTGCCTCAGCCTCCCGAGTAGCTGGGATTAGAGGCATGCGCCACCACGCCCAGCTAATTTTGTATTTTTAATAGAGACGGGGTTTCTCCATGTTGGTCAGGCTCGTCTCGAACTCCTGACCTCAGGTGATCTGCCCACCTCGGCCTCCTAAAGTGCTGGGATTACATGCGTGAGCCACCGTGCCCGGCCACACCTCGCTTTAAAAAAAATTTTTGTAGAGACAAGGTCTCACTATGTTGCTTAGGCTAGTCTCAAACTCCTGGGTTCTAGTGGTCCTCCTACCTCAGCCTCCCAAAGTACTGGGATTACAGGCATGAGCCACCCTGCCTGGCCGGGAGCAGGTTTTAATAAGGAGAAGGGGCCAGAAGATGAGACACTTTCAGGAGAAGTGGAGATGGGAGAAAGGGGTTTCTTTTATGAACGGAGGGGCTCATGCCTGTTAATCATCTAGCATGTGCCAGGAGCTGTCCAGAGGCTGAGCTACCTAATCCAAATCCATCTTCACAACAGTCCTAACCAGCTCTTCACAGATGAGGATGCGGAGGCTCAGGGGAGATAACATCCCTTAATCAAGGTCACACAGCCAGGAGGTAGTGAAGTTAGGATTCCTACCCAGAAGCCCTTGCTCTTCCTAGTGTGCCCCTTCTGGGGTTGGGGTGGGCATGAAGAATCGGCGCACATTTCACAATCTTGCCCCAGAAAGGTGGCAATATTGAACGGGTAGAGGGGACCTGAGAGGCCACACAGCTGAGGCTCTGTGGCCTGAGGTAGCCAAGGCCTAAGTTCCCGGCAGCCAAGACCCACCACCCTCCAGAAGGCTTAGCAGGTCATGCCTCGGGGGCTCCAAAATGGCCAAGCAGGCTGAGAAAATCTCCCAGTTGTGCAGTAGGGCCTGCAATCCTGAAACCAGAAACCGCAGCCCCATCCCCTCCCCATGGCAGCAGGCCTAGGGGAGGGGAATAGGGATGCTGGGACCCCACAGCAGCCCTGTAGGGAAAGGAGGCACCTTGGATCTAGTCAGATGGGGAGGGGCATCTGGTCTCAGCATAACTCCCTTCCAAACAGTAGCCCCTGGGAAAAGCACAGCCCCCTCTCAAACCCAGAGCCAGTTTCTCCCTTGGATCTGTATACTTGGAGCAAAACATTACTCTATTCCCCAGGCCTCCCCACCTCTGCCACCCACACCTCTGGGCCCCTGGCAGGGACTGTGCCCTGGTCAGAACAGGTGGTAGCCCATGTGCTTCCACCCTCGCCTTCTCTCTGTTCTGGACTTTCAGGTCATGACAGAGGGAGGAAAAGAAGGCTGCGCTGGAAGTGGAACCTTAGTGGGAAAGGGGGCATGGATCCTTAGGAATATAAAGGGCCTCAGGTCCTGGCCAGAGACGCTTTGCTGTGCTCCTCTGCACTTGCCCAGCACCATGGTAATGTCTGGTGGCCAAGTTTGGGCTCCCTATCAGCCGTATTCTCTAGGAGCTTGGGGATGGGGCCTGGCACCAAGGGCCCTCCTCAGGCCCACTATGGGCATGAAGGAGTTAGGCAAGGGCAGCCTCATCTACCATTCTGATGGTCAGGACAGCTACTAGGGCTTCTTATCCCTGCTTGGGTGGTGGGGATGAGTGGAGTTCCCACTTAAAAGAGGGTTGAGGGGCTTAGGCGCTCTGGGGGTGTGCATCACGTTTATGGGCATATAATCTGAATCATGGTGTGTTGCAGGCACAGAATTCTCTGTGCATTGGGTGTGTGAATCATCAGGCTGGCTTTCCTGTGTGTAACACTTAGTCATTCATTTAATATGTATTATCGAGTATCTACTAAGTGCCAGGCACTGTTCTAGGTACTTGTGATACATCAATAGACAAAATAAGCAAAGAGCCCAGTTGTGATTAATGATGCTTACATTGAGGGAAGGGACTTGGACATAAATATAATAAGTATAGAATACATAAGTTAGAAAGTGCAGCCAGGTGTGGCTGCGCATACCTGTAATCCCAGCACTTTGGGAGGCAAGGCAGGAGGATCTCTTGAGGCCAGGAGTTTGAGACCAGCCTGGGCCACCTAGCAAGACTCCATCTCTACAAAAAATTAAAATTTAGCTGGGCATGGTTGTGTGCACCTGTAGACCTACCTACTTGGGAGGCTGAAGCAAGAGGATGGCCTGAGCCCAGGAGTTTGAGACTGCCGTGAGCCATGATCCCGACGCTATACTCTAGCCTGGGCAACAAAGCAAGTCCTTGTCTTAAAAAAAAAAATTCATAAAAAATAAAAAAGTGCAAAAATAGAGCAAGAAAAAGAGCAAGATGAGGGGTTGGGTTGCAATATATATATATATTTAAATTGCAGAGACAGGGCTCTCTGTCTTTTGCACAGGCTGGTCTTGAACTCATGGGCTCAAGCGATCAGCCCGCCTCGGCCTCCCAAAGTGCTGGGATTACAGGCGTTATATACCGCACCCTGCCTGGTTGCAATTTTAAACAGGGGTGTCAGGATAAGACCCATTGCAAAGGTGGATTTTGAGCTAATGCCTCCAGGGGGCGACAGAGCTGGCCATGAGGCTGTCTAGAGGAAGGGTCTTCCAGGCAGAGAACAACGTGACTGACATTTTGAGGGAACGGCAGGGAGAAAAGAGGGCGATAAGTAAGAAATTTGCGGGAGAGAGGTCGGTGAGATTAGGGAGCTGTCCAATGGTTTTACGCCGACCTCGTGCGTACACCTTAGGGTGTGTCTCCCCGTCCATTTTTACCTCGATGCTGTCAGCGTGCATCACTGGGCATGTCCAGGTGTGCACCATTCCCCCGGGCACCAGGATGTCCCTTAGGGCGTCCGTGCACTGGTGTGTGTCCTAGAAATAGTCACGTCCCTTGGCCTGAGCGCCCCTGCACCCAAGCCTGCCCACCGCGCGGAACACCCGCAAGCTACGGTCCGGGCTCGGCAGACCCCGGCCGACCGGAGCCGCGGGGTCACGTGACCGCCCGCGGCTCTGTGAGTCCCGAGCTTTCCAGACGCCGGCTCCGCTCTGCGCATGCGCTCTGGTCGTAGCTGGCCTCATGTGGCTGCTGCTGCCGCCGGAGGGCGCCCTGGGCGAGGAGCTTCAGGTGCCGCAGCAGTCCATGGCCGCCGGCTGAACTTAGGCTGGATCAAGAAGTACGTGCGGAGGCTCTTCAACAGCAGGTGAGCCGGCGGAGGGCGCGAGGGAGGGAGGGAGGGAGGGAGGACGGACGGCGGAGGGTGCTGGGGGACACGGACGCCGCCGGACACACCCACGCGCATCGCGGCCCAAGCTGGGCTCGGGGAGCGGCCTCATGACCGCTGCAAAGACGTGTTCTCAGCTCGAAGAAATCTAAAAACCACAGGAAAATTGCGAACGCCACGAACACCTCCCCACCGAAAGCTACGAAACCCCCTCCATGGACCACCACGAAACCCTAGTGGCTGAACACCTCGGAACCCCGACCACCAACCTCCTCCCGAGGCCCCAGGTAGGACAGCCTGTATACTCGGCACCGAATCAGGGGCCTCGGGACTGGGGGCTGCTTGGGTGGGAGCGAGAGGAAGCCCTCGGGGGCGGGCGTGCGGGGAGATACTGGCGCCCTGGGACTTCCTTCTGGCCTCCAGACGCCTGACCCCCCACCAGCCCCTTTATATTGAGAGGGGCCTCAACTCCTCCTCATCCCCTCAATGAAAACAATAAAGACAAATCTCTGTTGCTTCAGTGACTTCTGTGGGCCGGGGAGGGACCAGTTCTTCGACAGGGAAGGGGAACCCTGGAGTTCCTGCTGTGGGAGAAAAGGACCTCAGCTGTGGGGTGGAGGGGTCCTCCCCTCGCTCCCCAGCAACCTTCTCCCAGCAGGGTTGGCGGGGGGTGGTTGGGGGGGGGGACTCCAATGCAGAGGGAGAGGGAGGGCAAAGGTGAGAGAAGCTGGAACCTTAAAGGAGGGCTTCAGCTCGACACACCCGCAGTCCTACCTCGCCCAGGTTTCTACCAAACAGCCCAGCTTGGGCTGTCAGAGTTGGCACAGGAAAAAGAAGAGGTGCCTTTGCCCCTCAGCATGCAGAGTATGGGGGGCCGCCTTTGCCTCCTGGACGTCTGAGCCCTTCTAGGGTGAGCAGAGCAGGGGAAGGGGTGGACCTGGCCAGGGCCTGTCCCTGAGAAGCTGGGTGTGAGGGTGGCGCTCTCTCTTCTGGGGGCTCCCATGGCCATCAGAGAGGCTTGGTGGGGGCAGAGCCCTGTGCCCTGATCCTACTCTCACATCCAGGTGTGTCTTCAGGGTGCGAACTCCTGGCCCTAGGAAGTATCCACACCTTTCCCCATTCACACCCCATCCCCTTAAGCTGCCAGCGAAAATGCTGGGACTTCAGGCTCCCTTATTCAGACTCAAACCATTCTCTTGCTGAAGCCATCTCTCTATCCAGACACCCCTTGGATTTAAGAATCAACCTGAGGTCGGGCACGGTGGCTCACACCTGTAATCCCAGCACTTTGGGAGGCTGAGGTGAGCAGATCATTTGAGCTCAGGAGTTTGAGACCAGGCTGGGGAACATAGCAAGACCCTGTCTTTATAAAAATAAAAAAAATTAGCTGAGCATGGTGGCATGTGCCTGTAGTTTCAGCTACTTGGGAGGCTGAGGCAGGAGGATCGCTTGAGCCCAGGAGGTGAAGGCTATGGTGAGCTGTGCTCATGTCACTGCACTCCAACCTGGGTGACAGAACAACACCCTGTATCCAAAGACAAACAAAAAATCAATTTGAGCCAAGCAGCTGCATCCTCTTAAAGCTCTTTGTCTTTTAGGACCTGGTTCTACTTCCAGGTCATTTGCACACACCAGATTGAGTCAGGACTTGAGGGGAAACACAATTGTGGTATCATTTCCATGGGATCTGTGCAAGGTGCTGAGCCCAGGAAAGTGGACGCCTCATCCTCCAAACGCATAACCCCATCCCTTCAGGCCAAGTGTGTGGGGGAGGTAGGAGAAGCCATTCTAGGAACCAGACACATTCTAGTCCCCTCACTTCTCCCGTGTACACACACGCACACACACGCATGCACGTGTGCTCTGTCCCCACCTATTCAGGATGCCTGAGAAGGGCCAGGAAGACTGGTGCACTGGGACTCCAAGCAGTCCTCCCTGAGGCAGGATCCATGTCCTCGCCCTCCCAGAGCTGGAGTGTGGAATCCACAGATTGGACTCATGGCAGTGGCTGGAACTCTCAGCTAATCTAGCCTCCTCCCCTTCCACAGCAGCTTGAATACCTCCTGTGCCCAGGATTTCGCTACCTCTCTGGACAGCCCATTCTCTCCAAATTTCTGGACAGCAGCTCAGGCCCCTGGATGCAGCCGTGACTGCCATAGCACCAGAATTGTGCCTCTGTGCTGGGCTGATCCCCTACCCCCATGCCAAGGATGCTTTCATATCACATTTTGGTGCTCCTGCTGCCTCAGCCACAGGAAAGCACTGGTGCACCTGGGGCAGGGTTGTCATGGGGCTGAGTTGGGAGGGTCTACAGGTGCTGAACTGGGAAGAGTCAAGCTCAAGACTGCCACTTCACAGGTTGCCGAATGACCGTAGAGGAGTCCCTGCCTTCCTCTGGTCATAACTTGTCCCTCTGTGAAGTGGAGAGGATGAGCTGAGTGACTGATGACCCCATGGACGTTCTGGATGCTTTACAAGCACAGCCTGCTTTCCCCGTTGCCTCTGCCCTGCCCTCCCCTTTCTCTCCATGCATTTAGCTCTTCCTGGGGCCCTGCACCAGGAGTCCACAGAGACGCAGGGATAGACTGTGGCTTTGACTTGCTTTATTGAGCCTGTGCGGGAACAAGGAGCCAGTTTCGGCCAGAGCCAACAGTGCGGAGGGGAGAGCTGGGCTGGCACTGCCCATGGAGTGGTAGGAGGCAGGAGGTAGCGTTACAGTTCCAGCAGGCTGAGCTCCCTGTGAGGACAGGGTGGAACATGGCAGTGTGCGGGGCAGGCCTTGTGCCGTCAGGAGGCCTTAGGCCAGCCCTGGGCTCCTGTTCTCCCTCTTCCACCCCCCACCACACCTTTTTAAGCCCTGATTCAGTCCCACCATCCCCATTTCAGCTCCAGGGAGCTGGACAGACAGGGCAGGGAGTCAAACTCACCTGAGGGCAGCAGCATGGGAGGACCCCACTCTGAGAAGGCCAGCGTGTCCTCTTTGTCTCTTTCCCTATACATGGAAGCCCTGTGCCCAGGTGCCAGCCCACCTGTTTCATATCCGCCGGTAGGCACCCACTTGCCCAGGGCACATGGGCCCAGGCCTGGTCAGCACAGAAGCTCTGTTTCCCCAAGAGTGGCCTGGAAGGGGCTGGGGCTGGGGATAAGGTGTGGCCAGGAAAGTGGAGTGGGCCCAGGGTCCCAGGGGCTGGGGTCTCTGTCCCTGTCCATGGCACATGCCTAGGCTTGGTCAGCATATTGATGTATCTGTGGAGCTCAGCTGCATACTGGGCCATCTGCTCTGGCGTGGCATTGCCCCCTGGGTACAATGGCTCCAGCGGGGCTCCCCGGGCACCCAGCAGTGGCTGCAGCAACAGAGCCACACAGGTGGACAGGAGCAGCAGGGAGAGGCAGCAGCGTGCAGCAGCCATCTGGGGAGCAAGCAGAGGGGAGGTGGAGGCAGAAGAGCCTGCGCTGCAGATTTTCCTATGGCCAGGAAGCAGGGCCCATCTACCCAGCCCCTTAGCCCATCATCCATTTCTCCAAGCCTGGGACAAGAGGGCAGAGAAAAGGGTCACTCTGAGCTGACTGCTCCACCTCCTAGACACTGCCTTGGAGGCATGGAGAGCCCGTCCTGTGAGCAGCCCAGCAGCCAGGTCCTCACAAGTTAGAAAAGTGTAGCAGAGAAAATGGGGACATGAGTCCTGGAGACACATGTTTCATGACATCCAGGGCCTCATGGCTCGGAGGCAGCAGTAGATAGTGGGAAATAAGGGCACACCAGGTCACCCCCAGGGCGCGGGACACGGAATGAACTGGGGAAGCAAAGGACAGAAATCCATGGCCTTGTGGGTCTGGCCCTCCACTCATCTGTAGAGACAGACATGGGTCCTGGAGAAGACACTGTTGCCCATGTCATCCTGCACAGACCGGCACAGACACTCACACAGGGACACATTCCAGTTCACAGCCACGCACACGAGTGCGCACACACACTTGTCATCAGATGGCTTCTAGCGCGACAGGTCTGTCCAGATGCAGAGCAAGAGCCAAGCAGGACCTTAGACCTTCAAAGGCTCCTGGCCCTGCAAAGCACCAACTCCTTCCCTCCATCCCAGGCCCCAGCCTGGGGGAGTCCTCCAGAGCCCCAAGCAGGCTGAGCCCCACTTACCCAGAGTCAGGAATAAACAGTCACTGGACCAAGCAAGGACAGGTCCCTGCCCTCGGCTGGGCTGCATCATAGCCCTCAGTCCCCTAGAGTCCTCGCCTCGTGTCAGCCTCTCTCACTCCACAGCCCTTACCCACTCCTCCCACTGTCTCCCTGGTACTCCCAACGCCAGTACTGGGGCCAGAGATGGGAGGGGGACAGGGCAGTGCTGGGGGTGCCAGACTAGCAGCATAGTGGATAGAACTGGACCACAGCAAAAGTCTCCTGTGGGCCCCCATCGCTGATACCCCTTCCCTTTGGGCACCAGAGCAGGCTTGGTTCAAGAAAGATGGAGTTCTGGGACTTTAGGATGACTGAAAGGTTTTGGTCACAGGCCTTGGAACTGGCCCTCCCATCTCCCAAGGATCAACCGAAATAAAACGGATTCTCTCGGGACAGAAGATTGAGGCTGCAGCTGGAGCCTCCAGGATGAAGAATGGAAACTCAGGCCATCCTTTGCAGTTTGGAACTAGAACAAGGTGGGAACAGGGAAGGGGCCTCAGGCCCTCAGGCAAGGTGGAAAGGAGTGGGGTGCCAGGTTTGGAGAAAGCTGTTTGGTGGGTACATAGGATACAGAATGAGAACTAATGTGCCTGGGTTCAGGGGAAAGGTGGAGGGGGTGCCAGTTTCTGGGAGCCATCCCAGAGCCCCCATTCCAGGGGAGTGCTAAAAACCAGCATCATTTATAAAGCCTCACCCTTTTTCCAAAGTGCTCCCAGCTCAGTCACCTCACTAAATCCCTACAACAACCCACTTTACAGATTCAGGGTCCAAAGTCTGCTCAGAGATGTCAAGTAACTGGCCCCAGACCACACAGCTAGTCAGTGGGAGATCCGGGGTTTGGAACAAAATCTAACTTCAAAGTCTAACTCCAAACCTGAACTGTATTTTTTTCTAAGTGGGAGTGTCAAAGTATTGGCATAATTTCCAACTTTTTTGCTGAGAAACCTGAGGCTCACAGATGTAAAGAGGCTTGCTCAAGATCTCATAGCTACCTAGGTCTCCAATTCTGGCTTAGATTCTCAACCCACTAATCCATCCCCACCAGAATCCCCCGAGTCTCCCCTGCCCAGCGTCTCTTCCCAACCCCAAGTCTCCTTCCCCTGCTCAGGCCAAGGTGGTAACTGACGGTGTCTGAATGACATGGTGACACCCAAGTAGGGAGCAAAGGACTTCTCACTGCTGACGTTCTGCTGTCCCAGATCAGGACACCAAGAAGTTGGTGGGGGGACTGTTGGGGAATAGGGTGCTGGAGGTGAAACTCCAGGGATCTGTTAGGGTGAGCTCAGAGTCAGACAGACCTGGGTCCAAATACTGGCTCTGCCATTGCCTGGCTGAGCCAGGGAATGTAATTTCTTTAGCCTCTCCGGGCTTCACTTTTCCTCTCTGTAAAATGAGCTCATCAAGTCCATCTCAAGATAAGCAGAATAAAGGAAGGCTCAGCGAACATCAGTGTTCTGCCTTGATCTTCTCAATTTTTTTCTTTTCTTTTTTTGAGATGAAGTCTCACTCTGTCACCCAGGCTGGAGTGCAATGGCACGATCTTGGCTGACTGCGACCTCCGCCTCCTGGGTTCAAGCAATTCTCCCAATCAACCTCCTGTGTAGCTGGGATTACAGGCACGTGCCACCACAGCCGACTAACTTTTTATATTTTTGGTAGAGATGGGGTTTCACCATGTTGGCCAGACTGGTCTCGAACTCCTGACCTCAAGTGATCTGCCGGCCTCAGCCTCCCAAAGTGCTGGGATTACAGGCGTGAGCCACTGTGCCTGGCCAATCCTCTTAATTTTGATTTCTGGTAACAAGAAGAGCAGTAATGCTTCACCGGACAACTCACACTCCACAAGGCAAATATGAAAGTCGTTCTGTCTCAGCAAGCCTGGGTCTTTCTCTGGACTGAGGTTTTCCACATGCAAAACAAGGGTGTGAACTGGTGGCTGGTCTCAGGCTGGCTTTGAGTTTGGCGGGTAGAGGCTGCAGCTTACCCACATGGGACACCAGGCTCTAACCCTTGTTAAAAGGGTTGGAGCTTCCACAGGACCATGACCTGGAGGGAACTGTTCTGGCTGCTATTCATGTCGGGACCCAGCCCCACCTGACAGACGTGGGTCTAGGGATTGACTCAGATGCCAGGGCCACTTATAGTTCTGTTCTGTCGCAGAGATAAACCTAAGTGCCTAAGAAATAACAGGTACTCCACAAATGTCAGCCAAACTGCAGCTTTCATTTTCTCCTTTACAAACAACGGATTTCTCTTCTGGGTCCTCTCAGAGATGTGGTGACAATCTAGAAGTGGTAGTGGAGGTGCTTTCTATACTGCCTGTCCATGTGTATTAGTCCATTTTTCATACTGCTATAAAAAACTGCCTGAGGCTGGGCGCGGTGGCTCATGCTGTAATCCCAGCACTTTGGGAGGCTGAGGTGGGCAGATCACCTGAGGTCAGGAGTTTGAGACCAGCCTGGCCAACATGGTGAAACCCCGTCTCTACTAAAAATACAACAATTAGCCGAGTGTGGTGGCTTGGGCCTGATGTCCCAGCTACAGGGGTGGCTGAAGCAGGAGAATTGCTTGAACCTGGGAGGCAAAGGTTGCAGTGAGCTGAGAGCACACCACTGCACCCCAGTCTGGGCCTCTGTCTCAAAACAAAAAACTAAAAGAACTACCTGAGATTGGGTAATTTATAAAGGAAAGAGGTTTAATTGACTCACAGTTTGGCATGGCTGGGGAGGCCTCAGGAAACTTACAACCGTAGCAGAAGGCGTCGGGGAAGCAAGGCACTTTCCTCACGAGGTGGCAGGAAGGAGAAGTGCCTATCGAAGCAGGGAAGAACAACTTATGAAATCATCAGATCTCATGAAAACTCACTCACTATCACGAGAACAGCATGGGGAAAACTGCCCCCATGATTCAATGACCTCCACCCGGTCTCTCCCTTGACGCATGGGGACAATGGGGATTGCAATTCAAGATGAGATTTGGGTGGGGACACAAAGCCTAACCATGTCACCATGTCTAGAACACAGCAATGCTCGCTCATATTCATGTGTTCCTATCTGAGGCGTTTGAACCACAGCGACTCCATCTTGAACAGGGGCTGGGTAAAATGAGGCTGAGACCTGCTGGGCTGCATTCCCAGGAAGTTGGGCATTTTTAGTCACAGGATGAGATAGGAGGTTGGCACAAGATACAGGTCACAAGACCCTGCTGATAAAACAAAATGAGGTAAAGAAGCCGGTACAAACATGCAAAAAACGAGGGCGATAAAAGAAAGTGACCTCTGATAATCCTTGCTGTTTTTTTTGTTTTTGGTTTTTTTTTTCATTAAAGATGGCTTCACCATGTTGGCCAGGCTGGTCTCGAACTCCTGGCTTCAAGTGATCTGCCCACCTCGACCTCCTAAAGTTCTGGGATACAGGCGTGAGCATGCCCGGCCTCACTGATCATTATACACGAATTATAATACATTAGCATGCTAAGAGATGCTCCCACCAGTGTCAGACAGTTTACAAATATCATGGCAACATCTGGAAGTTAACTTACATGGTCTAAAAGGAGACAGAAACCTCAGTTTTGGGAAATTCCCACCCTTTTCCTGGAACACTCATGAGTAATCTACCCCTTGTTTATTAGTATATAATCAAGACATAACCATAAAAATAGCCAACCAGCAGCCATGGGGGCTGCTCTGCCTATGGAGTAGCCATTCTTTTGTTTCTTTTCTTTTCTTTTTTCTTTTTTCTTTTTTTTTTTTTTGAGATGGAGTTTCGCTGTTGTAGCCCAGACTGGAGTGCAGTGGTGCAATCCCGGCTCACTGCAACCTCCGCCTCCTGGGTTCAAGCAATTCTCCTGCCTCAGCCTCCCGAGTAGCTGCGATTACAGGCATGTGCCACAAAGCCCAGCTAATTTTGTATTTTTAGTAGAGATGGGATTTCTCCATATTGGTCAGCCTGGCCTTGAACTCTCGACCTCAGGTGATCCACCCACCTCGGCCTCCCAAAGTGCTGGGATTACAGGCATGAGTCACTGCACCTGACCCTCTTTTGTTTCTTTACTTCCCTTTTATTTATTTATTTTGTGAGATGGGGGCTCAGTTTTTTGCCCAGGCTCAAATGATCTGCCTGCCTCGGCCTCCCAAGGTGCTGGGATTACCGGCATGAGCCACTGGGCCTGGCCCTCGTTTCCTTCCTTCTCTAATAAACTTACTTTCACTCTACTCTGTGGACTCACCCTGAATTCTTTCTTGGAGGAGCTCCAAGAACCCTCTTTTGGGGTGTGGGTCAGGACTCCTTTTCAGTAACTCCCATAGTGCTTGCCACAGAGCCCTGCCCTGAAATCACCAATTCCCGGCCTACAGATGCACTAAATGAATATGATGGTGGTGCCTCTTCCCCTGCCCACACCACGCTCTCTGGCACGAGGAGGATGGCCACTGGCAGTGCTGGGGATGGAGTAAGTGCTATGAGCCTAGGAGAGGAACACCCCAGAAACACCTGAGGTCACAGAGTGAATGAGGCAGATAAAGGAGCAATGGGAATAGGGCCCCCACATACGTAAACCCAGGGCAGCAGTTTGGCCTGCATTGTGTCCTCCATCACACCCCCGGTCCTTGCTGTCTGACTGCAATCCCGGCTGCTTTCAGTTAATGACCAATGAGTGGTCATTTATTGCACATCTGTTCTGGGCCTGGTGGGAGCAGTGGGGGCAGCAGGTGGAGATGAGGAAGCAAGAGTTCTGCAAGGAAGTCCAAGCTGCATGAGGAGCCGGAGCCAGGGGATGGCTTGCTTTTTTTTTTTTTTTCGAGACAGGCTTTTACTCTGTCACCCAGGCTGGAGTGCAGTGGCATGATCATGTTCACTATAGCCTCTGCCTCCTGGCTCAAGGGATCCTCCCATCTCAGCTTCCCAAGTAGCTGGGATCACAAGTGTGTGCCACCACACCACACCACAATTTTTTTTTTTTTTTTTTGTGTAGAGACGGGCTCAAGTGATCCACCGGCCTCAGCATCCCAAGGTGCTAGAATTCAAGAGTGAGTCACTGCACCTGGCCAAGACGGTTTTTTGTTTTTGAGTTTTTTTTCCTTTTTCTTTTTTTTTTTTTTGAGACAGAGTCTCACTCTGTCACCTAGGCTGGAGTGCAGTGGCACAATCTCGGCTCACTGCGAACTCTGCCTCCTGGGTTCAAGTGATTCTCCTGTCTCAGTCTCAGTGAAGAGATAGGACCAATGACTTCTAGATGACATCCAAAGGACATCATGTTTCTAGCGGATAATGCTAGGTGCCCAAATATCCACGTTCTCCTTTCATCATCAGAGAGCTTGAGATGGTACATATGTAGGTTTGTTATATAACAAAAAAAGTCCATTTATAAATAAAAATGTTTTTAAACAAAGAGCTGGAGATGGGCACACAGACACTCAGCTAAAGACATCTCGTAGGTTGTCCTTGCAGCTACGTGGGGCCATGAGACTAGGCTTTAACCAATAGGCTGAAAGTTAAAGTGATTTCTGCCTTTTGGTTTTTAGGAATGGATGTGCCTGCCTGTGGCAGATTATATTTTTCAAAGATGACCACAAAAATATCTCCTATCTCATGTGTGATTCTACAGTGGGGCCTATGTCCCCTATTCTTGAATATGTGTGCACTTGTGATTGCTCTGACGAACAGAGTATGGGGTATGATGCCATGTGACTTCTGAGGCTGGGTCACAAAAAGCAATTGTTATGAGTTAAATTGCATGCCCCCGCCCCCCGCCAAATTCATATGATGCAGTTTTAACTCCTACTACCTCAGAATGTGTCCTTATTTAGAAAGAGAATCACTGCAGATCTAATTAGTTAAGATAAGGTCATACTACAGTGTGTGAGCTCCTGATCCCGTAGGACTGGTCTCCTTATAAAAAGGGTAATTTGGGTACAGAAACAGACATGCATAGAGGGAAGACGATGTGAAGAGACACAGCTCAGACACCTATCTTCAAGGCAAGGAGAGAGGCCTGGAATAGATCAGAAGGAATCAACCCTGGCAACACCTTCATTTCAGACAGCTAGCCTCCAGAACTGTCGTTTAAACACCCAGTCTGGGATTCTTTGTTATGGCAGCCCTAGCAAACTAAATAGCAATGCCACCTTCATCCAATTCTCTGGAAATAAGCAGGAAGCCAGTTATCATGTAAATCCAACTACCCCAAGAATATCATGCTGGAGAACCCACATGTAGGTACGACGGTCAGCAGCCATGGCTGAACTCAACAACCAGCACCAGCATGGGAGTGAGCCTTCTCAGGCATCAGCCCAGTGGATCATTTAGATAACTGCAGATCTGCCAACCTCTGATTGTATTCGCATGTGAGACTCAAAGTGAGAACTGCTGAGGTGAGCGCTTCCTGTTCCTGACCCACAAACTCATGAGTGACATACAATGGTTGTTTGAGGCTGCCAAGTTTTAGGGTAACTTATTATACAACATAGGAACCGGAGCACCTGCCCTCTCCCTTCTCCCACTTGCCACTGGCTGGAACACAGATGAGATCATGGCGGGCTGTCTTCAGTCCTGTAAATGACATAGATGAGGGCATGGTGAAGCCACAAATGAGGAGCCTGGGCTTTTGGATGCCTTCATAGAGCAGAGCTGCCAGCTCCCCAGATGTCACTTGCATTTCAGGTAAGAGAAATAAATTTCCATCCTGTTTAAGTCACTGTTAATTCCATCTGTTTTTTTTTTTTAAACCAAATCAATATCCTAGTAATATCGTATATGTAAAATGAACAGCTCAGTGTCTAGAATATAAATAAGTGCTTTTTGGAAAGGTAGTTATTGCTATTTCATTATTATTATACTAATAGTAGTTATTAATATTATTACCCTAAACTGCTCAACACTCCTCAAAATGAACATGAGGAGGACCCATGTCACTGATGGTCAATGAGACACGTCCAGCTGCGCAGAAATTGTCTGCGGTCAAGTGTAATTCATACCAGGTCTCTCTTCCATCCACCTTAAACTGAATACAGCTTTCCCAGGCAGACCAATAGATAGGGGATCACGGACACCAACACACAGACACGTCATCCCACTCCCCACCCACACAATGAGCCGAAGCTCCGGGTAGCCACTGTGTGCTCCCATCCCACCTGTACTATCTCAGGAGAGAAGACAGGCAGCAAAATGGGATGGAAAGTGGGTCTAAGATAATGAGTGGGGAGAGGCAGCCAGAGAAACTAACTCCCTCCCCAGGAAATCAGGCAAGGCTTCTGGGAGGAGGTGACCACTATCCTGAGAGTATCTTCCAGGCTGAAGAGAGGGAAAGGGCTCTCTGCAAGCAGGGAGAGTGGCATGGGCAAAGGCATGGAGCATCAGAATCCACACAGCCACTGACCGACACCTGCCTCCTCAGCCTCACCCTTTCAGCTCTACCTCCAGGGAGGCTGGAGGGCAGCACAGGGAAGGGTGGGTGTCAGAGCCCTGTGGCCCCCTGGGGACCTGTGTCCAAGCAGGGACCTACTCTGCAGCTACGGCAGAGTCAGCTTTAGAGTCTTCTATTCTTCCAGAGCCATGGAACTGCAAACAGTACTTCAAAATCCTGGTCCACGCAGGGATGCCTGCAGTCTTCCTGTCCTTTTTACCCTCTCTGGGTCAAAGGCTTTGGCCTCAACCTGATTCTCCCCCTCATCTCCTAGTCCCCTGCCAGATTTGGGTAGGTCTTGCTGAACTAGAAGCCCAGGAGACATCCCATAGATACAGGAGGCTGCATGTGAGGAAGGAGACATAGGCCTTTCCTTCCTGAGGCCCCAGGAGGGAGACAGGACACAGAGACATAGACAAAACTCTCAGTGAATAGAGCAGAGGCCCTGAGAGCTGGGCAGCCAGAGAGGCAGGAAGAGTGCAATTGGGCAATCGAGGCAAGCTTCTTGGAGGAAAGGGGCAGGGAAGGGTGGATGTCAGGGAAGATCACCCTATAGGCAGACTCTGGAATCGGTGCAGAAGGGTGAGTTTAAACATCCACAGCGCCTTTAGGTTTCAGTATCTAGTCCAGGGGAGGTGGGGGCGGTACATGGGAGGGTGTCCCTATGGCCTTGTCACTAGGAAAGCACAGTTCGTGACTTATCCACTGAGTGTGAATTCAATGAGATGAGAAAGGGCAGTTTTTTAGCGATCGGGCAGCCTCCACATTCCCCATTGCTGCTCTGCTCGGGGAAGGGGGACGGTAGAAATTACCTGCCTCTCCCGCCAGCACACACACACGGCTCTTCCTCCACAGCCCCATCTTGGACCACGCCACCGCCAGCCACTCCAGTCCTGGGCGCTACTAATACAGCTCCTAGGGAAGCGCCCCAAGGTCTTGGTGCCCGGCCCAGCCCCAGCCGTCCTTGGTTTCACGGGGTTGGGTACGGGAGGGACAGCCGTGTCCCCATCTACTCTGCTAGGCTGCCTAGCAGGCTCCTGTCCACGCTCCCTGCCCCTTCTTCCAAAACCCCATCCATCCCTGCCCCAACTCAACTAGAGTTCCTTCCACAGCAGTCCCTGGTCTGGGCGCTATCCAGCCCCAGGCTGGGTGGTCGAGTCTTCCTTGGGCTCCCAGCAGAGGGAACCCCCGCTCCCGCCCCAGCCTCTATCCGAGTCGGTTTTCGCTCCTCTGGTCCCCACGCCTCCATCCTCCACTTCCACGAGACCTCCACGAAGGGAAAGGAAAGGAAATACAAAGGCACACATTCCGTTTCTGTGGAATTCGCTCTTTATTTTGGGACCAGGGAAGGACCACACACAGCCCTGCAGCTCAAGAGGCGAGGGCACCGAGACGCAGGACTGCGGTACCCGATCCCTGCCCAGATGCCGTGGGGAGGCGGAAACCGGGTTTCCGGGGTCGGGAGTGAACATGCAAATGAGGTGGGCGTGGTCTGCAGATCTCCCAGGAGGCCTCGGGGGTCCTCACCACAGGTCTGCGCCTCCGGCCTGCGGGAGTGAAGGGAAAGGAATCCGATCTGGGGAGGCGAGCCTGGGAGACGTCGTAAGTGATGTACCAGGGTGGGGCCAGACCGCACTCTCGGAGGCAGGATGTTATGTGACTTGACGGGGGCGCTTTTACTGCGACCTGCCCGGCCGGTCCTCGCCGTCTGGGAAGAACGTTTTGGAGAGGCGTGTGTCGGGGCTGTCTTCCCATGCCTGGGGGCGGGGCCTGGAAGGGCGTGGTCAGATCTGACCACGCCCCCGGTGGAGAGGGGCCGCAGGGGGAGAGCCCCATGGGTCCCGCTCGGCCCACCCCGCGCCTGCGCTCACCACGGCCGGGTGACCAGGTTGAGGTAGTGGCTCAGGGAGGCGTAGTAGCGGCTCAGCTCCTCCAGGGAGGCGTCTTCGCCGGGAGCCTCGGGTTTGACGGGGTGGGCCTCGACCAGCGCCCCCAGGTAGACGAGCAGGGCCAAAAGCACTGTGGCCATGGTAGGCCACGACCTGCGCACCGACACCATCTGGGAAGGTGACGTTGGGGTGTGGGTCGTTCTGAGCTTCGATCCTCCACGGCAGGAGGCTGCGGCTGCCGTCGGGGCCGCGCTCCGGCGCTCTCCCTGGGGCTGGTAGCGGATCAAGGTTCAGCAACCAGCTTGCCGTGTGTTCTCCGGCACTGCACCGTCTCCTGCCTCAGTTTCCTAATCTGTCAGAGGGACATAAGCCCTGCCTGACATAAACCGCCCCCGCACCGCTGCTGCCAGAGAGGTAAATTAGAGAAGAGGGTTGTGCTGGCAACGGGATTCCCGGGGACTCCCGGGCCTCCTTCCCACCTCCAATGGCCCCCTCCAATCCAGTTTCCCACCACTCACCCCCAGCTTCCACCATTCCAGCCTTAGTTTCCCCACAAAACAGCCTGGATTTCCTGGTACCAGACCATGCTTGAGCCCCCAGCCGCTCACAGCGACAGCTTATGAAGCAGATGAGCAGGAGGTAGAAGGCGAGGGAAGTTTCAAGGGCTGCACTGGGTCAGGTCAAGCTGAGTCCTCCTCTGCTCAGGGCTTTCCTTTCCGGGCTTATATCCCCTCCTGGAAAGGAAAAGGAGTCCCACGGGGAGGGAGACCCAGCAGGCGGTGAGCCCTTCTTCCTCCTTCCAGTCTCGCCAGATCGCTGAGCTTACACCCAGCCAGTGTGTGACGTCTCCACCTCACAGGAGCTGAGGGGGCAGCTGCCATGCTCAAATTTGGGGTCCCACTGGATGGGGTACCTAGCCTAAATCCTGTGTTCAGCCCACAGCCCCCCCCTCCCCGCGCCCCCAGGGGGCAGGTCTAGCCTCCTGAGGAAGTGAAGTGGTTGGACCTAGACTCCTGGGGCAGCCCCTAGGACCAGGGATGAGATTCTGTCTTCCTTAGCCTGTTCGCGGGTGGGAGTGGAGGGTGGGAGGGTGGACACATTTCCTCCAGCCTGTGGGATCTGTGACCACTCTTTCCAAAACACAACCATTTTCAGCCTCTGCTCAGTAATACCTTGGAGAAGGGCTTAGGAGTGACAGGACCTCTGGGGGAAAGTCTTTCTCCTGGAGGCAGGGGTGGGAGCACCTGACCTTGGCTCCTGACCTGTAGTTTATGGTATCCTGGGGGAGAGACCTCTCTGAACACTCCATTATATTCTCTCTCCATTAAAGAGTTGGGGAAAGAGGCAGGAGGAGGCAGAAGCCAGTCCCCCCACCAGAAGCAGCTGAGTCGGCTACCTGTGCATCCAGCCTGGCACACAAAGACCCCGGTCCAGCCATGTGTGGCATAGAGCCCCCTCCCCAGGCAATGTCCCCACCCCTATGCAGGTGTCAATCAGGGTACTGGTGACTTCTGGGCCTGAGTGATGCCAAGGCTTCCCAAGCACATGCCACTGTCCCCAGCCCATGGCAGTCTCCACTGGCCACTGAAGCCCAGATCTTTTGAAGGAAAGGACTCATGTTTATTAAGCACCTGCTGTGCACTAGGTAGTACATAATTTCAGACATCACAAAACAATGAGCTGAGTTTATCTCCATTTTCCAGATGAGGAAACTGAATCCCTGATGGAGCAGCCAAAGTCACCCATGATTCAAACAGGAAAAGGAGGGTGAGGCAGACCCCAGGAAGAGGACCTCTCAATTGTGAGGGGCAGAAAGGCTCAGCACCTGGAGTAGCCATGTGGTGCAGGAGGCAGGCCTGGGAGCAGGGACCTGAAGGCTATGTCTGGGGCCCACCACCCACTACGAGAGGCTGAGTAGGGGAAGGGCCTCCAGACTGCCAACCCCCTCAAACCCACCTGCCCGGTAGGAGAGAGGGCTGTGGGAAGGTCTCTCCATAAAGCCCTTCCAGCTTCCTCTCCCTGGCCTGGCCAGACTTCCAATACTTCCAGATGTCCCATCAGCCTATGGGGGCTGAAGGGGCCAACTTGTCCAGGTCGCTGGTTCTGAGCCAGCCCCTCCAGCCCCAGGACAGATGGCTGTGGGTGCTATTTTTAGAGCTCTCCTGAGGGGGAGAGTTCAGGGCTCTCTCAGTCACCCTTTTATGGGTTCAATCATGGGCACTCTCTGCAAATGGCTCCTTATCAGTCAGTCAGGCCCCATGGGACTCCACATCCCAGGAAACACCAGGGCGCCCTGCTGAGCATGGAGGTGGAAGAGGACACCAGGACAGGGGATATAGATCCTACCTTTGGAGGAAGGAGAAAAATCATTCTTCTTAGGGACTCCTCATCCAGGGGGTAAGGCACAGCCCTGTCCTTCAAGAACCCGTCTCAAAGGAGAGACATGGCCGTACCATGGGGGATCCTCAATCTGAGGGGTTCCCAGAACATAGATACAGAGAGACAAACAGAGAGACAGCTGTTGTCCTGTTTGGAGGGTGACAGCAGAAATCAAAGAATTCCACTCCTCCATGGAAAGACAAAAGACAGGTGCGCACCCTAGGATGGAGGGAGCAGTGGGAGCTGGTTAGGACATCTGTGATCCCAGGAGTCAGGGCCTACAGAAGGACCCTGCAGGCTAACAGGGGCAAGGATACCAGAGAGTAGGGGGCTGTTTGCTCTTCTGACCCTGCGGCACTAACCATGGTGGTGATAGGGGGTTTCTAGTGCACTGATTCTGGGCAGAGAGATGGAGCCTGTGAGATGCCCACAGGGAATCTGACATCCCTGGAACCCCGTTATGTCTTTGGGGAATATGGGGTCCAAGGACAGATGGGAAGAGAGGAGAGACATTATAGAAGCTAAAGGGCATGGGATGGCTTGAATTTAGGCTACAACCTCTGAAGAAGTCACTTCCTCATTTATAGCCAAAGTAAATGGGTGCCTGGGTAGTCTCAGTGTGGACCAGAAGCCAGCCTCACACATCCCTCCAAGCTCTCCCTATCCATCATACCCCCATCCTCCAATTTAACTCCCCAATTATAGGGCAAGCCGATTGGTTCATTAATCACCGCCTCCTCATCGGAGAGCTTGTTAACTTGCTGATTAGCGGGGAGTGTGTCTCAGCCCTCTATCAATGGGCTTGGCTACCTCCATCCACACACCTACACCCATCATTGATGCATGACTCAGTGGCCATGAGACGTGTCTGGGCAGAAAGTTCAGAAACAATTGTTTTTGTAGATGTTTGAGACCAGGGCCTGCCTCCAACTTGTCCTTGAAGGGTAGGGGACAGAATCACTAGGACTTCCTTGGCCCCATTCTCAGAGCACCGGGCAAGGCCACCCTAAGTCAGGGAGACCATGGACCTGGACCCCAGCCAACAATTCCCCTTGTCTGGTGGGCTCAAGGGCCACTCATCAAGAGGGTGTGGCCTCTGCCATTCATCCCTAGAGGTTTAGAATTCTGCACCCCATCACCCACCTGCCCGTACCCACTCCCCACACATAAGGCCTCTCTGATCATTGTGCACTGTGCAGCACTGGCCCACTGCCCTTCCACCTGCAGGCATTTCCTCAGGCCCAGGGTCCTGCAGACAGCAGGTTATTATAGAGCAAGAATAATTCCATCCTCATTCAACAAGCACTTAGGAAGTCCCTGCTGTGTGCCAGGCACTCATCTAGGGACTGGGATAGGGCAGTGAACAAACAGGCAAAACAAAACCCTTGCCCTAATAGAGCTCACATTCTAGTGACATAGAAATAGAAAATAAATCAATAAGCATGGAGGCTGGGCGCGGTGGCTCACGCCTATAATCCCAGCACTTTGGGAGGCTGAGGCAGGTGGATCACCTGAGGTCGGGAGTTCGAGACGAGCCTAACCAACATGGTGAAATCCCGTCTCTACTAAAATACAAAAAGTAGCCAAGTGTGGTGTCTCATACCTGTGATCCCAGCTACTCGGGAGGCTGAGGCAGAATTGCTTGAACCTGGGAGGCGGAGGTTGCAGTGAGCTGAGATGGTGCCACTGCATTCCAGCCTGGGTGACAAAGTGAGATTCTCTCTCAAATAAATAAATAAACAAATAAATAAGCATGGAATATGTCCAATAAGTGCTATAGAGAAAAATCAGAGCCGGGTATAGTGGCTCATGTCTGTAATCCCAGTGCTCTGGTAGACCAAGGTGGGAGGGTCACTTGAGCCCAGGAAGGAAGTGATGAAGCAAACCATGAAGCTACCTTAGGAAGAGTGGGAAATAGGTTTGGGAAACAGTGATGCCAAGAAGGAAGGAATTTTCACTTTTTGTGGTAGGCGTTCTCCTAGGAGCCCTCCCTCTTACCTGAAGCTTCTGCAAAACGCAGTAACAGATACCTGTGGCATGGTGTGCGCCCAAGGCTCAGGCTTCGCTCTAGAACAGAGGTAGGCAAACTCTTTCTGTAAAGGGCCAGATAGTAAATATTTTAGGCTTTGTGCTCCAGACAGTCTTTGTTGACACTGTTAGGCTCAGCCATGGTAGCTTGAAAGCAGCCACTGAATACACCAAAAAAAAGAATGGACGTGGTAGTGCTTCAGTAAATCTTTACTTACAGACATTAAAGTTTGAATTTCATATAATTTTCATGGCATAAATTTTTTTTTAAAGTTTTTTTCAACCACTTACAGATTCAACCACTTTAAAAAGTCATTCTTTTATTATTATTGGGCTCAAGGGATCCTCTGGCCTCAGCCACCCAAAATGCTGAGATTATAGCCATGAGCCACTGTGCCTGGCCTAAAAGGCATTTTTTTTTTTTTTTTTTTTTTGAGACAATCTCACTCTGTCGCCCAGGCTGGAGTGCAGTGTTGTGATCTCAGCTCACTGCAACCTCCCCTTCCCGGGTTCAAGGGATTCTCCTGTCTCAACCTCCTAAGTAGCTGGGACTATGGGTGCACCCCACCACGCTCGGTTAATTTTTGTATTTTTGTAGAGACGGGGTTTCACCATGTTGGCCAGGCTGGCCTCGAACTCCTGACTTCAAGCAATCTGCCTGCCTTGGCTTCCCAAAGTGCTGGGATTACAGGTGTGAGCCACCGCATCCAGCCCCTAAAAGACATTTTTAACCCACAGGATGTATAAAAACAGGCCCACAGGGCCATAGTTTGCCAACCCCTGGTCTAGAAAAGCAAGAACTCAGCTACCTCTGCTCTGGGTTGAGTAGTCTGTTTACCAAGAGTTGATTGGGTGTGTCCCTAGCCTGTTTATGCCAGGTGTATTGTCATTGTAATCATATAATGGAATTAAATATTACATAAACTGATGAGATATGAGTGTATGAAGAATTGTTTCCTTGCAAATGACATTAAATGCTTTGGAAGTAATACACAAAGATTTGCTGACATGTTGAATTAGATGTGAAGGATAAACTATTCAGGGAAAATCCTAAAAATCTAGAAGTGTTCTACATCAGATTGCTTCACAAGTGTCTTTAAGTTTAAATAAATTGAAAATAATAGGTGATTAATTACAGGATTGTGGGTGTGATTTATGCAAGAAAGTCAAAGGGGGATTTGAGTCAAGATACCCAAAGAAAAACTAGTGCCTGAATATGAATTTTGTATACATGTCTGTTTTTATGATTGCCCACTTGAACTGACTTTTTCAAAAGACTGGTCAATGACTCAGACCTGCTTGTATCAAAACAAGGGCTTTTCCAGTATTGTATATATTTCCAATATAGTTTGAATGTTTTATAGGGTATTTCTTTTTTGTTTTTTTCTTTTTGAGATGGAGTTTTGCTCTTGTGGCCCAGGCTGGAGTGCAATGGTGCGATCTCGGCTCACCGCAACCTCTGCCTCCTGGGTTCAAGTGATTCTCCTGCCTCAGCCTCCCGAGTAGCTGGGATTACAGGCATACACCAACACGCCCAGCTAATTTTGTATTTTTAGTAGAGACAGGGTTTCTCCATGTTGGTCAGGATGGTCTCAAACTCCTGACCTCAGGTGATCTGCCCACCTTGGCCTCCCAAAGTGCTGGGATTACAGGCGTGAGCCACCATGCCTGGCCAGGGTATTTCTATTTAATGGCTTAAAGAACAACCGAAGAATTTTTAAAAACCAATATAAATCAAATGCTGGTGTGTGTTGTGAAGCCTGAAATCAGATACTGTGAGGGGCCCTGGGCTCCAGTCCCCAGAAGCTCTGTGCACATCCCCTCCACATGAGTGCCCCTGTTCCCAGTCTGAATCCAAAACTTTTTCTAGGGCTCAACAGTCTCAAGAGGCTTGTGCTGCTGGTGCAGAAGCTCAAGTCCTGAAAGAGGTATGGATTCAAGGAGAAGCAGTTCTGACCTGGTTTAGACACGGTCAGCTCCCTGATTCACCAGGCCCCTGTGGACTTGTGTCTTTGTGGCTCCTGGTATCTGATGTGGTGCTGGTACGTGGTGGCTCTTAGGTTATTGAATCGATCAGTCAACAAGTGAACATATTAGTTAAAATATTGGTGTACCTGCCTTAATAGAGACCAAATAACAGTAACTTAAATACCATAGATATTTATTTCTCTCTCATGTAAGGGTCCAAGCTGGCAGCTGGGGGGTAGGGTGCCTCTGATCTACAAGGAGCCCAAGCACCATCTGTCTTGTTATTCCAAGATTGTGCACCCATCCACATAGTTTAAGAATGTTCATTACTGGGCCTGGCATGGTGGCTTACGCCTGTAATCCCAACACTTTGGGAGGCTGAGGTGGGCAGATCACGAGGTCAGCAGTTCGAGACCAGCCTGGCCAATATTGTGAAACCCTGTCTCTACTAAAAACACAAAAATTAGCCAGGCATGGTGGCGCTTGTCTGTAGTCCCAGCTCTTCGGGAGGCTGAGGCAGAAGAATCGCTTGAAACCGGGAGGCGGAGGTTGCAGTGAACCGAGGTCGTGCCACTGCTCTCCAGCCTGGATGACAGAGAGAGACTCCATCTCCAAAAAAAAAAAAAAAAAAGAATGTTCACTACCCCACATTCATATTCCAGGCACAGGGATGAGAAGCAAGGAAGGAGAGAGCAATTTTGCCCTTGAAGAGTGTGGTGTGGTGAAGGACAGGTTCCTGGCCCACACCTGTAATCCCAGCACTTTGGGAGGCTGCGGCGGGGGGACCACTTGAGCCCAGGAATTTGAGACCAGTCTGGGCAACCTAGCAAGACCCTGTTTCTACCAAAACGAAAAATAAATTAGCCTGGTATGGTGGTGTGTGCCTGTAGTCACAGCTACTTGGGAGGCTGAGGTGGGAGGATCACCTGAACCTGAGAGGTCAGGGCTGCAGTGAATTGAGATTGTGCCACTGCACTCCAGCCTGGGCAACAGAGCAAAACCGCATCTCAAAACAAAACAAAGAAGTCGGGGAGGAAGGAGAGTATCAGGAAGAATAGCTAATGGATGTTGGGCAGAATACCTATGTGATGGGATGATTTGTGCAGCAGACCACCATGGCACACATTTACCTATGTAACAAACCTGCACATCCTGTACATGTACCCCTGAACTTAAAAATTGGAAATTAAAGAAAAAAAAAAAAAGAGGCCAGGTGCGGTGGCTCACACCTGTAATTCCAGCACTTTGGGAGGCCAAAGCAGGCAGATCATGTGGTCAGGAGTTCGAGACCAGTCTGATCAACATGGTGAAATCCTGTCTACAAAAAATACAAAAATTAGCCAGGCGTGGTGGCACTTGCCTGTAATCCCAGCTACTCAGGAGGCTGAGACAGGGGAATTGCTTGAACCTGGGAGGTGGAGGTTGCAGTGAGCTGAGATTGCACCACTGGACTGCAGCCTGGGTGACAGAGCGAGACTCTGTCTCAAAAGAAGAAGAAGAAAAAAAAGAAGACGAAGAAAAGTTTGGCGAGGAAACTGCACTGCTTCTTGTACTCCTATCCCATTGGCCAGAATGTAGTCATGTGGCCATCCCTAGCTAGAAGGCACTTGGCCTCTGTTTTGCTCCATTTTCCCCAACCCTCATGTCACCCAGTTTCTGTCTTCTCTGCTTACCTGTCCCTTACCACAATGAAGGCTGCATGGCTTCACCTCAGCATACAGCCTCCTCCTCCTCAACCCCCTTCCTGGAAGTGGGAGCCTTTTGCCCTACCTCACACATCTTTTCCTTTCACTCTTTCCCATCATTCTTAGTGAAAGAGACTGCCAGGTAGTCCCCAGTATCTATTTTCCCCTTCTTCCCTTATAATAGAATTTAGCTGAGCATGCGGCTTCCCAGCTAAAAACTGCATTTCCCAGTCTCCCTTGCAGCTGAGTGGCTTCTTGTGACTAAGTTCTGGCCAATGGATGTGAGCACGAGTGATGTGTGCCACTCCCAAAATGTGCTATTAGAAGGAATGGGGGTACCCTCTCACTCCTCTATTTTCCCCCTTCCATGACCCTTAATGCAATGCCAAATGGAAATGTAAAAATGAGCCATTTTTGAGCTTTACTGAGGTATCACTAACTAATAAAATTGTATATACTTAAAGTGTACAGTGTGAAGATTTGATATATGTACACATTGTTAAATGGTTACTACAATCAAATTAACACATCCATCACTTCACATTGTTACCTTATCTCATGTGAGAACCCTTAAGATCTACTCTCTAAGCAGATTTCAAGTATACAATACAGTATTATTAACTATAGTCACCATGCTGTACAAAAAAATGAGCCATTCTTGACCATGTGAATGAAGGAAACTTTTAGTCACAGGAGTGCCCTCAGACTGCCAAGACCAATTGGTTTGCATCACTCTGGAAATGCCTGGGACTTCCCCATTCCCCAGGGGCAGCTTTAACCAATGACTGATGAATGCAGGGGTATACACACTTCAGTTTGCCTCTGATTTGTATGACTTGAGATGTAGCCAACAGGTGTTCCCTGGAAAGTGTGATGAGCATTTTTTGGGCGGCACACAGCTGCTGAAACAGCCATCACAATAGCAGGTAAGGGCAAGGGCACCAATGCCCTTGTTCAAGTCTAAATGGCCTGGAGAAGTTTTTGTCCCCTGAGCTGTCAGCACCGACCTGCCAGGGTTCCCTTGCGGTACTGAACCCACACTGGGGATAAACCACTAAGAGCAGGATCAAAATTAAGCAGCCCAGAGACAAGAAAAAGGGGAGAGAGAGATTCAGATAAAAGGGGGAGAGGAACAGAGCCAGAAAAAGCTCAAACCAAACCCACCGTCATTTTCACACTTCATGAAAACAATAAAAGGAAGAGATCCATGAAGTTAGAAAAATTCTCTGATGAAGCCTCCTTCTGAAAATTTAGGAAAATTTGTTTCACGTAAAAATCAGCACAGTAAAAGTATTACGATCAAATCCCATACAAAACTATTATTAGAAATATAGCCCTGGTCAGGCACAGTGGCTCATGCCTGTAATCCCAGCACTTTGGGAGGCTGAGGTGGGTGGACTGCTTGAGCCCAGGAGTTCAAGACTAGCTTGGGCAACATAGAGAGACCCTATTTCTACCAAAAATACAAAAAAAAAAAAAAAAAAAAAAAAAAAAAAAAAAAATTCTGACATGGATGGTCAAAATAGAAAAAAAATACAAAAAACAGCTGAATGTGATGGCATGCACTGGTAGTCCCACTACTCCGAACGCTGTGGTGGGAGGATTGCTTGAGTGGAGGAGATCAAGGTTGCAGTGAGCTGTGAACGTGTCTCTGCCCTCCAGCCTGGCAACAGAGAGAAACCCTGTCTCTACAAAGTTATATCACCGCCACTTTTGGTTTTTTTTGGGTGTGAGTGTGAGAGGACAGGGACATCCTGAGTAGCTGGGACTACAGGGGCAAGTCACCACATCCAGCTAATTTTAATATTGTTTTATTTATTTATTTTTATTTTATAAAAATCATTATTTTTATACTTTAAGTTCTAGGGTACATGTGCACAATGTGCAGGTTTGTTACATAGGTATACATGTGTCGTGTTGGTTTGCTGCACCCATCAACTCGTTATTGGTCTATTCAGAGATTCAATTTCTTCCTGGGTTAGTCTTGGGAAGGTGTATGCGTCCAGGAATTTATCCATTTCTTCTAGATTTCCTAGTTTATTTGCGTAGAGTGTTTATAGTATTCTCTGATTGTAGTTTGTATTTCTGTGGGGTCGGTAGTGATATCCCCTTTATCACTTTTTATTGTCTCTATTTGATTCTTCTCTCTTTTCTTCTTTATTAGTCTTGCTAGCAGTTTATCTATTTTGTTGATCTTTTCAGAAAACCAGCTCCTGGATTCATTGATTTTTTTGAAGGGCTTTTTGTGTCTCTGTCTCCTTCAGTTCTGCTCTGATCTTAGTTAATTCTTGCCTTCTGCTAGCTTTTGAATGTGTTTGGTCTTGCTTCTCTAGTTCTTTTAATTGTGATGTTAGGGTGTCAACTTTAGATCTTTCCTGCTTTCTCCTGTGGGCATTTAGTAGTATAAATTTACACACTGCTTTAAATGTGTCCCAGAGATTCTGGTACGTTGTGTCTTTGTTCTCATTAGTTTCAAAGAACATTTTTATTTCTGCCTCTATTTCGTTATGCACCCAGTAGTCATTCAGGAGCAGGTTTTTCAGTTTCCATGTAGTTGTATGGTTTTGAGTGAGTTTCTTAATCCTGAATTCTAATTCGATTGCACTGTGGTCTGAGAGATATTTGTTGTGATTTCTGTTCTTTTATATTTTCTGAGGAGAGTTTTATTTCCAACTATGTGATCAGTTTTAGAATAAGTGCAATGTGGTGCTGAGAAGAATGTATATTGTGTTGATTAGGGGTGGAGAGTTCTGTAGATGTCTATTAGATCTGCTTGATCCAGAGCTGAGTTCAAGTCCTGGATATCCTTGTTAATTTTCTGTCTTGTTGATCTGTCTAATGTTGACAGTGGGGTGTTAAAGTCTCCCATTATTATTGTGTGGGAGTCTAAGTCTCTTTGTAGGTCTCTAAGAACTTGCTTTATGAATCTGAGTGCTCCTGTATTAGGTGCATATATATTTAGGATAGTTAGCTCTTCTTGTTGAATTGATCCCTTTACCATTATGTAATGGCCTTCTTTCTCTCTTTTGATCTTTGTTGATTTAAAGTCTGTTTTATCAGAGACCAGGATTGCAACCCCTGCTGTTTTTTGCTTTCCATTTGCTTGGTAGATCTTACTCCATCCCTTTATTTTGAGCCTATGTGTGTCTTTGCACGTGAGATGGGTCTTCCGAATACAGCACACTGATGGGTCTTGACTCTTTATCCAATTTGCCAGTCTGCATCTTTTAATTGGGGGCATTTAGCCCATTTACATTTAAGGTTAATATTGTTTTTTTTTTTGGTATGGTTTTTTAAATTTTATTTTTTTATGTAATTTGTCTTTTATTATTATTATTATTATACTTTAAGTTCTAGGGTACATGTGCATAACGTGCAGGTTTGTTACATATGTATACTTGTGCCATGTTGCTGTGCTGCACCCATCAACTCGTCAGCACCCGTCAATTCGTCCTTTACATCTGGTATAATAAGGTTAATATTGTTATATGTGAATTTGATCCTGTCATTATGATGCTAGCTGGTTATTTCACCCATTAATTGATGCAGTTTCTTCATAGCATTGATGGTCTTTACAATTTGGCATGTTTTTGCAGTGGCCAATACTGGTTTTTCCTTTCCGTGTTTAGTGCTTCCTTCAGGAGCTCTTGTAAGGCAGGCCTGGTGGTGACAGTATCTCTCAGCATTTGCTTGCCTGTAAAGGATTTTATTTCTCCTTCACTTATGAAGCTTAGTTGGGCTGGATATGAAATTCTGGGTTGAAAATTCTTTTCTTTAAGAATGTTGAATATTGGCCCCCACTATCTTCTGGCTTGTAGGGTTTCTGCTGAGAGATCCCCTGTTAGCCTGATGGGCTTCCCTTTGTGGGTAACCTGACCTTTCTCTCTGGCTGCCCTTAACATTTTTTCCTTCATTTCAACCTTGGTGAATCTGACAATTCTGTGTCTTGGGGTTGCCCTTCTCCAGGAGTATCTTTGTGGTGGTCTCTGTATTTCCTGAATTTGAATGTTGGCCTGCCTTGCTAGGTTGGAGAAGTTCTGGATAATATCCTGAAGGGTGTTTTCTAACTTGGTTCCATTCTCCCCGTCACTTTCAGGTATACCAATCAAATGTAGATTTGGTCTTTTCACATTGTCCCATATTTCTTGGAGGCTTTGTTCTTTTCTTTTCCCTCTTTTTTCTCTAATCTTGTCTTCTTGCTTTATTTCATTAATTTGATCTTCAATCACTGATATCCTTTCTTCTGTTTGATTGAATTGGCTATTGAAGCTTGTGTATGCTTCACGAAGTTCTTGTACTGTGGTTTTCAGCTCCATCAGGTCATTTAAGCTCTTTTCTACACTGGTTCTTCTAGTTAGCCCTTCATCTAACCATTTTTCAAGGTTTTTAGCTTCCTTGCAATGGATTAGAATATGCTCCTTTAGCTTGGAGAAGTTTGTTATTACCAACCTTCTGAAGCCTACTTCTGCCAACTTGTCAAACTCATTCTCTGTCCAGTTTGTTCCCTTGCTGGTGAGGAGTTGTGCTCCTTTGGAGGAGAAGAGGTGTTCTGGTTTTTGGAATTTTCAGCCTCTGCTCTGGTTTCTCCCCATCTTTGTGGTTTTATCTACCTTTGGTCTTTGATGTTGGTGACCTATGGATGGGGTTTTGATGTGGATGTCTTTTTTGTTGATGTTGATGCTATCCCTTTCTGTTCGTTAGTTTTCCTTCTAACAGACAGGCCCCTCAGCTGCAGGTCTGTTGGAGTTTGCTGGAGGTCCACTCCAGACCCTGTTTGCCTGGGTATCACCAGTGGAGGCTGCAGAACAACAAATATTGCTGCCTGATCCTTCCTCTGGAAGCTTTGTCCCAGAGGGGCACCCACCTGTATGAGGTGTTTGTTGGCCCCTACCGGGAGATGTCTCCCAGTCAGGCTACATGGGGGTCAGGGACCCACTTGAGGAGGCAGTCTGTCCATTATTGGAGCTTGAATGCCATGCTGGCAGAACCACTGCTTTCTTCAGAGCTGTCAGGCAGGGACGTTTAAGTCTGCAGAAGCTGTCTGCTGCCTTTTGCTCAGATATGTCCTGCCCCGAGATGTGGAATCTAGAGAGGCAGTAGGCCTTGTTGAGCTGCAGCAGGCTCCGCTCTGTTCAAGCTTCCCTGTTCCTTTGTTTACACTGTGAGCATGTAACCGCCTACTCAAGCCTCAGCAATGGTGGATGCCCCTCCCCCTGCCAAGCTTCAGCATCGCAAGTCGATCTCAGACTGCTGCGCTAGCAATGAACAAGGCTCTGTGGGCGTGGGACCTGCCGAGTCAGGCACGGGAGGGAATCTCCTGGTCTGCTGGTTGCGAAGACTGTGGGAAAAGTGCAGTATTTGGTCAGAAGTATACCGTTCCTCCAAGTACAGTCACTCACAGCTTCCCTTGGCTAGAAAAGGGAAATCCCCCAACTCCTTGCACTTACCAGGTGAGGCAACACCCCACCCTGCTTCAGCTCACCCTCCATGCACTGCACCCACTGTGCAACCAGACCCAGTGAGATGAACCAGGTACCTCAGTTTGAAATGCAGAAATCACCCATCTTCTGTGTTGATCTCGCTGGGAGCTGTAGATCGGAGCTGTTCTAATTTGGCAATCTTGGAAGGGACCTTATTTTATTTTTTGAGACAGAGTCTTACTTTGTTGCCCAGGCTAGAGTGCGGTGGGGTGATCTTGCCTCACTGCAACCTCTGCCTCCCAGGCTCAAGTGATTCTCCTGCCTCAGCCTCCCAAGTAGCTGGGATTACATGTGCCCGCCACTGTGCCCGGCTAATTTTTTTATTTTTAGTAGAGATGGGGTTTTGCCATGTTGGCTAGGCTAGTCTTCAACTCCTGACCTCAGGTAATCCACCCACCTTGGCCTCCCAAAGTGCTGGGATTACAGGCATGAGCCACCGCACCCAGACAATATTGTTTTATTCTTTTATTTCTATAGAGATAGAGTCTCACTATGTTGCCCAGGCTGGTCTCAAGTTCTTGGGCTCAAGCAATCCTCTCACCTCTACCTCTTAAAGTGGTAGGATTAAGGTGCTAGCCCCTGTGCCCAGCCTAATCAGACTTTTTGACAGCAATACTCTACACAAGAAGGAAATGGAATAGTATATTTGAGATGCTCAAGGAAAGAAAACGTGAACCAAAGATTTTTATACCTAGCTCTACTGATCTTCAAATGCATAACCAAACTATTATCAGCATGCAGGATCTCAGGGAATATCATGCTCATGTGCCTTTCCTGAGGAATCTCCTAGAGAATAAACCTCTGACAACCAAAATGACTGGAAAGACATTGACATAAGGACTGGTGATAAGCATGAAGTTTAGTTTCATAGAACTAATACTAAATGAGGATTAAAAGGAAGAAAGTGTATTATGTAATGGTTATATACTCTAACTATATATAGTAAAACCAGAGAAAAGTGGGCAGGGGGAGCAAAGGGGTAGCATAAGCAAAAAAAAAAAAAAAAACTCAACTGTTTTCGGTAGTAACTGGTGGTGGCAGTCAGTATTGTTATTCTGTGAGACTTCTGCATAATATAGATCAAACAAATGCATATTCTAAAATAAATGGGATATTTAATGCTTTCATCTCCTGTGTCCTTGAGAACCAGAATTTACAATGTGGAAGAAAGGAGTACAGATGTAATATAGAAGAGGTTAAATAAACACCCATCAGTCCTGAATTTGATTTGGAAATCTCTGTTTACTGAAAAGGCCTAGAAACAATGTTGAAACCAACAGCAATGAACATCCCTAGCATCCAGACTGGTCTTTTTTTCCTTTCCTTTCCTTTTTTCTTTTTTCTTTTTTCCAGCTTTATTCAGGAATAATGGACAAATAAAAATTCCATATATTCAGCCGGGTGCAGTGGCTCACGCCTGTAATCCCAGTACTTTGGGAGGGTGAGGTGTGCAGATCACTTGGGGTCCAGGGTTTGAGACCAGCCTGGCCATCATGGTGAGACTCAATCTCTACTAAAAATACAAAAAATTAGCCAGGCATGGTGGTGCATGCCTGTAGTCCCAGCTACTCGGGAGGCTGAGGCAGGAGAAGCGCATGAACCCGGAGGTGGAGGTTGCAGTGAGCCAAGACTGTGCCACCACACTCTAGCCTGGACAACAGAGCAAGACTCTGTCTCAAAAAAAAATTGTAATATTCAACGGGTACAATGTGATTATTTAATATATGTATACATTATGTAATGATTACTACAATCAAATGAACACATCCTTCACCACACAGTTACCATTTATTTGTGTGTATGTGTGTGGTGAGGACACTTACAATCTGCTTTCTTAGCAAATTTCAAGTAAACAACACAATAGTATTAACTCTAATTGCCACACTTTACCAGAATTCCCATGCTTTACCATGATTTGCAGAATCTATTCATCTTATAACTGAAAGTTTGTACTCTTTGACAAACATCTTCCCATCTCCCCATCCTCATCCAACCCCTGACAACCACTGTTCCTCTCTCTGCTTCTATGAGTTTGTGAGTTTTTTAGATTCCATATATAGGTGAGATCATATTGTATTTGTCTTTCTGTGTCTGGCTTATTTTAATTAGCATTAAAACCCAACATGTTCATCAATATTGTCACAAATGGCAGGATTTCAGTCTTTTTTTTTTTTTTTTAAATAGCTGAATTAACTGGGATTTCTTGGAGAAGTGGTAGAGCCCAGCTCTGGAACTGGAAATACACAAGCTGAGGCTGGAACACGTTGTCAAACCAGAAAACAAGGAGGCTCCGGGCATGTGGGCATGTCCAAAGGACAAAAGAACCAACCTGAATAAGCTCCCTCTGGCCAAAGATGGACTTAATGAGCATCATCAGGGTAATAATTGTAATGGATTGGGGTCAGGTGCAGTGGCTCATGCCTGTAATCCTAGAACTTTGGGAGGCAAGGCAGGAGAATCACTTGAGCCCAGGAGTTTGAGACCAGCCTGGGCAAAATAGTGAGACCTCATCTCTACAAAAACCTTAACAATTTAGCTGGCTTGGTCCAGGTATGGTGGCTCATGTCTGTAATCCCAGTGCTTCGGCAGGCTGAGGCAGGCGGATCACCTGAGGTCAGGAGTTGGAGACCAGCCTGGCCAATGTGGTGAAACCCCGTTTCTACTAAAAATACAAAAATTAGCTGGGCATGGTGGCGGATGCCTGTAATCCCAGCTACTCGGGAGGCTGAGGCAGGAGAATCGCATGAACCTGGGAGGCGGAGGTTGCAGTGAGTCAAGATTGCACCACTGCACTCCAGCCTGGGCGCAACAAGAGTGAAACTCCATCTCAAAAAAAAAAAAAAAAAAGAGCTGGCTTGATGGTGCATTCCTGTAGTCCCAGTTACGCAGGAGGCTGAGGTGGGAGGATGGCTTGAGCTTGAGAGGTTGAGGCTTCAGTGAGCCATGATCGCACCACTGTACTCCAGCCTGGGCAAGAGAGCAGGATTTTGACTAACAATAATCTAATAATAATAAATAAAATGTAATGGGTTGAAACCTGTCAAACATGTTTAAATACTTGAGTTCATGATGATATAATTATGAGTTCATTTTAATATTTTTCATTATCTTGAAAACTGAATAAAGAAAGACAAGGAATCAAGCATTTATCTTGACTGTCCTATATGAACTGGATAGCCAGACAGCAGATGAGGGCAAATTATTCTTTATGAACTTATTCCATCAATCAATAAAGACAAAGGATAGAATTAGAAAATCATCACCATTTATCACCACTGGCCCTCCCTAGCATATTAATGGATCTACTCATTGAGTATCAATATCTGTTGTCATCAAAAGAAAGAGATGGCCAGGCATGGTGGCTCACACCTGTAATCCCAGCACTTTGGGAGGCAGAGGTGGGAGGATCACTTGAGGCCATGAGTTTGAGACCAGCCTGGGCAACACAGCAAGATCCCCATCTCCACAGAAAAATAAAAATAAATAAAAAATAAAAAGAGAGCCAGTCACAGTGGCTCACACCTGTAATCCCAGCACTTTGGGAGGCAGAGGTGGGAGGATCACTTGAGGCCATGAGTTTGAGACCAGCCTGGGCAACACAGCAAGATCCCCATCTCCACAGAAAAATAAAAATAAATAAAAAATAAAAAGAGAGCCAGTCACAGTGGCTCACACCTGTAATCCCAGCACTTGGGAGGCTGAGGCGGGCAGATTGCTTGAGTTCAGGAGTTTAAGACCAGCCTGGCCAACAGGGCAAAACCCTATCTTCACTAAAAATACAAAAAAATTAGCTGGGCATAGTGAGGCACACCTGTAATCCCAACTACTCAGAAGGCTGAGGGGGGAGGATCGATCGAACGGGCTACAGTGAGCTGAGATCACACCACTGCACTCCAGCCTGGGCAACAGAATGAGACTCCATCTCCAAAAATAAATAAATTAATTAATTAAAAGAGAGGCAGCCAGACATTATGAGTCTCCTGATTAAAGAACACACCAGCACCTATAGTTTTGCCAAATGGAGCAACCTTGAATTTGATCATGCCTCTGGATCCAGCTGCCAATTTGTGGAAATAGAGGACAGAGGAACTTACTGAACTGCATCATGAATATGCAGTCATCCAAATCTGGACTGTGGGAAACTTGAGACGTCAAACAGCCCAGATTCTTCTACAGATAAGTTGTAAGAAAAAGAAAGAGACAGAAGAGGAAACTTCAGATTAGAAGAAACCTTTAAAGAGAAATCTTATACCCAATGATGTTGAGGTGAGAAGAAGAGGAGTAGGAGGACGGGGAGGAGGTAGAGGAGAAGAAGGATAAGGAAGAAGAAGAACCTTAAAATGTATCAGATTTTTGGTCAGGCATGGTGGCTCATGCCTGTAATTCCAGCATTTTGGAAGACTGAGGTGGGCAGATCACTTGAGGTCAGGAGTTCAAGAGCAGCCTGGCCAACATGGTGAAACCCCATCTCTACTAAAAATACAAAGATTAGCTGGGCATGATGGTGTGCACCTGTATTCCCAGCTACTCAGGAGGCTAAGGCAGGAGAATTGCTTGAACCTGGGAGATGGAGGTTGCAGTGAGCCGAGATCGTGCTACTGCACTCCAGCCTGGGCAACAGAGTGAGGCTCCGTCTCAAAAAAAAAAAAAAAAAAAACAGTATCGGAATTTTTAAAATAAGCGAGACTAAACTATAGTGTATAGAAATGCACATGGGAGATAAAACCATAAAGAAACAAGGAGTGATAATTGAAAGTGTCAGGTTAGTAGCAGCCACTTTTGGAGTGGGTCCGGGGTGGGGCTGTGATTGGGATGAGGCACACAGAGGGACTTCTGGGTGGGGAGGGGCTGGCAAAGTTCTATTTCTTGACCAGGGGTTTGGGGTGTTCATCTTGTAACTCATCAAGCTTGTGGTAAGGGACAGGTAAGTCTGGAGGCAGAGAAGACAGAGACTGGATGAGGTTGGGGAAAATGGAGCAAAACAGAGACCAAGTGCCTTGTAGCTAGGGATGGCCACATGACTATGTTCTGGCCAGTGGGATAGGAGCACAAGAAGGAATGCAGCTTCCTCATCATACTTTTCTTTCTTTTTCTTTCTTTCTTTTTTTTTTTTTTTTGAGACAGTGTCTTGCTCTGTTGCCCAGGCTGGACTGCAATGGGGCGATCTCAGCTCCCTGCAACCTCCACCTCCTGGGTTCAAGTGATTCTCCCGCCTCAGCATCCTGAGTAGCTGGGATTACAGGCACGTGCCCTCACGCCTGGCTAATTTTTGTATTTTTAGTAGAGATGAGGTTTCACCATGTTGGCCAGGCTAGTCTCAAACTCCTGACCTCAGGTGATCCACCTGCCTCAGCCTCCCAAAGTCCTGGGATTACAGGCGTGAGCCATCATGCCTGGTCTGTTTTACCTGGTTTTCTATATTAGTGTTTTGTTTTACAATAAAAATGGAAGTTTTTGTTATTTTGTTTTTATTGTACATATTTAAAGTATACAACATGATATCTTGATATACATATGCATAGAGAAATGACTACTAGGATCAGGCGAATTAACATATCCATCACCTCACATAGTTCCGTGCATGTGTGTATCTAAGAGAGCACCTAAACTGCTCTCTTAGCAAATTTCCAGCATGCAATACAACATTACTAACTGGAGTCCTCGTGCTGTATATTAGAGGTCTAAACTTATTTGCATGGATGAACCTAGCAGGCATTAGCTAAGTGACATAAGCCACACACAGAGAGAAAAACACCGCATGATCTCATTTATATGTGGATTTTTTTTTAAAGCTAAATATAAAGAAACAGAGAGTAGAACAGTGGTTACCAGGGGCAGGGCGTGGTGGGGAAGAATGAGGAGATAGAGGTCAACCAGTACCATAAAAAGTTTTAAACTAAACTATCTATTGAGAAACAAAAAACAACCAAGAAACAACTAAAATAATTCTTTCTTTTTCTAGCCATTGTAACTACAAAACAAAAAGTGATTTTTTACCGGCTTTTCCTGTTTCTTCCCTTTGATATTGGTGCTCCCCAAGATGAGATCTTTGACTCTCTTTTCTTTTTTCTTCTTCTTTCTCTTTTCCACCATGGAGTTGTCATCCACCCCCAAGATTTTAACCTCCCCTAAAATCTGTGTCGTTGCTCCTCTGCTGAGTTCCTGATCCACATTGTCCACTGTTTCTAGACATATCCCCGTGGATATCTCTCAGTCAGCTTAAAGTTAATGCAGTCTAAAAGCAAAAATAATAAATCAACATTTCTCAAGTGCCTACACTGTGCCAAGTACTATTCCAGGTACGTCTCACTTATTATCTTAGTCTTCACCACACATAATGTGCCATCATTAGCCCAGTTTTACAGATATAAAACTGACACACAGAGAGGTCAAGTCAGTAGCTCACCCTTATCTTAGCTTGTTATCTGAATTCCCAAATCTCCAGGATCTCCAGCTCCATGAATGGTATCTCCGTCTCTTTGGGTGACTGAGTTGGAAATCTTGGCTTCACTCCACCAATGACCTGAGTCATTCTTAGAAAGTCTAAAGAAGGAGCATGCAGCTCTGAGGGTGGCAGCAGGTCCAGGAATCGGAATGTGACCACAGGGGAATTCTTCATAAAGGGCTGAACTTTACCGGATGAGTTTCCCCTGGAATACCCAGAAGTCATATGAAATCGCAGTTTAGGAAGTGCATTCAACAGTACATGGCAGACATCACTTCGTGTTAATAAATATATCCAGCCCTTTACCCCAACACTCCCAATCCTCCTTATCTGCCCTGTTTATTCCCTAGGACTTACCACTTTCTAGCACTTTATGTAATTGATTTATTTGTATGTTTATTGTCTGTCTACTAGAACGGGGGCTCCATGAGGGCAGAGGTTTTTGTCTGTTTCTTCACTGATGTATCCTCAGTGCCTAGAATAATGTGTGATACATGGTGGGGGTTCAAGTAATACTTGTTGAATGAATGGATCCACATCCTCACTTTCAATGGCCGCATGGCTTACACACAGGCATATATATAAGCATGTATACGCACATACACACACATGCATATGTCTTGAAGACAGAAGTCTATTCCTATCCCACCACAGTCCAGATCTTCATCAAAGAAGAAAGCAATTCCCTAAACACTATGCACTCTTCCTTCATACACCGTACAGGTTAAAGGAAGTGATATATCAGGCCCTGTCCACAACACATGAGCCCCATATCTCACCCCACAGAACTGTTGTGTTCAGCTCCTTCTAAAGCTGCAGAGCTAGCGGCTCAGACCACAAACTCTGGGGCTAGGATGACTGGGTTGGCCACTGACTAGCTGTGTGATCTTGGGAAAATTACCCTCTAGGAACCTCAGTTTTGTCATCTGTCAAATATAGATAACAATAATACCTACTTCATGTAATTGTGACAGTTTGAAAAGCTATTCCAGATGAGATGGAGTAAGCACCCTCCACTCTGTCTCTCCCACTGAACGCTGCTGTGAAACATGGACAGACATGTACAGGGCAGCTCTCTGAGGAGTGTGAAAGTAAGCATAGCAGGGAAATGGGGGAAGAAAGTCAGAAGTCAGTGTTCCACTAAGCTGAAGCGAGTTTCCCATTTTTCTCTGATATTCCCCAGCCTGGATACAAGACAGCCCCAAATCCAGAATGGGCACTGGGGCGATGAGAAAGATCAACAGGGCCGGGCGCAGTGGCTCATGCCTGTAATCCCAACACTTTGGGAGGCTGAGGCGGGTGGATCTCCTGAGGTCAGGAGTTCAAGACCAGCCTGGCCAACATGGCGAAACCCCATCTCTACTAAAAATACAAAAATTAGCCAGACGTGGTGGCGGGTGTCTGTAGTCCCAGCTATGTGGGAGGGTGAGGTAGGAGAATCACTTGAACCCGAGAGGCGGAGGTTGCTTTGAGCTGCAATTGTGCCACTGCACTCCAACCTGAGCAATGTGGTGAGACTTTGTCTCAAAAAAAAAAAAAAAAAAAAGAGAAAGAAAGATCAACAGGAGAAATGCTGGCTCTGCCTCGAGGAATGGAAAGGGAAGGTCTAGCACTGAGAGAGAGAAGAGGAGCTCAATTTTTCTTTTCTTCATTCTCCCGTGCTCCAGCCCCCAGACAATTCCATGGGAGTAAAAGTGGTGACGGTAGTATCAGTGGCTGCAGGGTCAACAGACACCCAAAACTTTGAGGAATGGAAATCTTTCTCCCTCTGATCAAGAGTTGTGGGTCGGGGCAGTGGATCATGCCCGTAATCCCAGTACTGTGGGAGGCTGAGGTGGATCACTTGCGGCCAGGAGTATGAGACCAGCCTGGACTACATATATATACACATATATATACATACACACACACACACACACACATTCGTACACACACATAACGTGTGTGTGTTTATTTTTCAAAAGAGTTGTAGTCCCAAGAAGGAGAACCCCCATAGCTTTCTTTTCTCTGTATCCTCCTGCCACCTGGCCCTGAACACAGACACAATCATAGGAAGTGTGCAGTAGAGCGGGATAACTAAAGAAGAAATGGCCAGGCGCGGTGGCTCACGCCTGTAATCCCGGCACTTTGGGAGGCCGAGGTGGGCAGATTACGAGGTCAGGAGTTTGAGACCGGCCTGGCCAACATGGCGAAACCCCCATCTCTACTAAAAATACAAAAAATTAGCTGGGCGTGGTGGCGGGTGCCTGTAATCCGGACTACTCGGGAGGCTGAGTCAGGAGAATTGCTTGAATCTGGGAGGCAGAGGTTTCAGTAAGCTGAGATTGCACCATTGCACTCTAGCCTGGGTGACAGTGCACAACTCTGTCTCAAAAAAAGAAAAAAAGAAAAAAGAAAAAAGAAAAAAAAGAAAAGAAAAAATAAATAACACTGATTTTACACAATCTCTTCCAGAAAATAGAACAAGAGAAAATACTCCCCAGTTCATTTTATGAGGCCAACATTACCCTGAGACCAAAACTAAACAAAGATATTTTAAGGAAAAAAACTACAGATCAATATCTCTCATGAACACAGATGTAAAAATTTTCAACAAAATATTAGCTGACCAGGCGCGGTGGCTCATGCCTGTAATCCCAGAACTTTGGGAGGCCGAGGTGAGTGGATCACTTGAGGTCAGGAGTTCGAGACCAGCCTGGTTGACATGGTGAAACTCCACTTCTACTAAAAATACAAAAATTAGCCAGGCATGGTGGTGCATGCCTGTAATCACAGCTTCTCAGGAGGCCGAGGAAGAATAGCTTGAACCTGGGAGGTGGAGATTGCAGTGAGCCAAGATCGCATCACATTTCAGACTGGGCGACAGTGAGATTCCATGTCAAAAATTAAAAAAAAAAAAAAAGAAAGAAAGAAAAACAAAAACAAAATACTAGCCAGCTGAACTCGGGAATATGTATTTTAAAAATGCTACAATCAGGTGAGATTTATCCTGGCAATGCAGGGCTGGTTCAATATTCAAAAATCAATCACTGTAATTCAGCATATTAACAGCCTAAAGAATTAAAAGCAGGGCTGGGCGCGGTGGCTCACGCCTGTAATCCCAGCACTTTGGGAGGCCGAGGCTGGTGGATCACCTGAGGTCGGGAGTTCGAGACCAGCCTGACCAACATGGAGAAACCCCGTCTCTACTAAAAATACAAAATTAGCTGGGCGTGGTGGCACATGCCTATAATCCCAGCTAATAGGGAGGCTGAGGCAGGAGAATTGCTTGAACCTGGAAGGTGGAGGTTGCGGTGAGCCATGATCGTGCCATTGTACTCCAGCTTGGGCAACAAGAGTGAAACTCCGTCTCAAAAAAAAAAAAGAATTAAAAGCTGGGTGCAGTGGCTCACACCTGTAATCCCAGCACTTCGGGAGGCCGAGCTGGGCAGATCACCTGAGATCAGGAGTTCTAGACCAGCCTAACCAACATGGCAAAATGCCATCTTTACTAAAAATACAAAAATTAGCCAGCCGTCATGGCTCATGCCTGTAGTCCCAGATACTCAGGAGACTGAGGCAGGAGAATCACCTGAACCCAGGAGGCAGAAGTTGCCGTGAGCCAAGATCGTGCCACTGCACTCTGGCCTCGGTGACAGAGCGAGACTCTGTCTCAAAAGTAAAAAACAAACAAACAAACAAAAAATCAAATGATGATATTGATAGAGAAAAATGTGACAAAAATTCAAAATTCACTCACAGTTAAAAAAATAATACTCTTAGGCCCAGCTGGGTCACTCAGACCTGTAATCCCAACACTTTGAGAGGCTAAGGCAAGAGGTATTACGTGAAGCCAGGAGTTCAAGACCAGCCTGAGCAATGTAGTTAAGACCCTGTCTCTAAAAAAAATTTGTTTTAAAATTAGCTGGACATGGTAGTGCCTGTAGTTTCAGCTATTCAGGAGGCTGAGGTGGGGGAATTGCTTAAGCCCAGGAGTTTGAAGTTACATGATCACACCACTGTACTCCTGCCTGAGTGGGTGACAAAGCGAGACCCTGTCTCTTAAAAAAACAAACAAAAAGACCAGGTGCAGTTGCTCATGCCTCTAATGCCAGCACTCTGGGAGGCTGAGGCTGGAGTATCACTTGAGGCCAGGAGTTCAAGACCAGCCTGGGCAACATGGCGAAATCTCATCTCTACTAAAAATAAAAAAATTAGCTGGGCGTGGTGGCACATGTTTGTAATCCCAGCTGCTCGGGAGTCTGAGGCATGAGAATTGCTTGAGCCCGGGAGGTGGAGGCTGATGTGAGCCAAGATCGCACCCACTGTATGCCAGCCTAGGCGACAGAGGGAGACCCTGTCTAAAAAAAAAAAAAGTGTGATACAGGTGAAATGACAGAGTGACAGATAGCTAGGTCAATGGGACGGAATATAAAATACAGAAATAGATCCACGCAAATATGGCAAATTGATTTTTGACCAAAGTGCAAAAGCAACTGAATAGAGAAAGGATTCCTAGACTGTGTCCACTGGAGTCAGGACACAAAATGACTGTATCACTCCGAAGGACTCCCTGGAGCTATCCCTGTGTGGTCACTCCTCCTCTCACCCCTAATGTTTGGCACCCACTACCATCGCTATAGTTTCATCTTTTAGGGAATGTCATACAACTGGAATAATACAGTGTGTAACTTTTTGAGACAGGCTTTGTCCACCCCTAATGCCTTTGAGATTTGTTCTGTGTATCAATAGTCCATTCCTTTTTATTGTTGAGCAGTAAATATCCCAATATATTAATGTGGTTTGTTTACTTGGTCACCCATTGAAAGACATTAGGGCTGTTTCCAGTGTGGATCAACTACGAATAAAGCTGCTATATTGGGGGGCGGGAAAAAGCTGCTATATTGGGAGGCCAATGCAGGTGGATCATGAGGTCAGGAGTTTGAGACCAGCCTGGCCAATATGGTGAAACTCTGTCTCTACTAAAAATACAAAAATTAGCTGGGTGTGGTGGTGCGTGCTTGTAGTCCCAGCTGCTTGGGAGGGTGAGGCAGGAGAATTGCTTGAAGGCGGAGGTTGCAGTGAGCCGAGATCACGCCACTGCACTCCAGCCTGGGTGACAGAGCAAGACTCCGTCTCAAAAAAAAGCTGCTATCATGTGGGCATATTCATCTCTGTTGGATAAATACCTTGGAGAGAGTTTTCTAGGTCATACGTAATTGCGTGCTTAACTTTAGAAAAAAGTGTCAAAGTGTTTTCTGGGATGGTTATTTTGCATTCCCACCATTAGTGGACAAGAGTTCTAACTGTTCTTCACCCCCTCAGTACTTCGGATTGTCGATTTTTTTTTATATTGCCCATTCTAAAATATGTGGATAGTGGCGCCTCATGATGGTTTTAATTTGCATTTTCCTATTGTCTAATGATGTCGAACATCTATTCATGTGCTTATTTGCCATCTTTATATCCTCTCTAGTGCAGTGTCTGTTCATGATTTTTTTTTTAAGTGCGTTGTTGGTTTTCTTATTGTTGAGTTTGAAGAGTTCTTTATATATTCTGAATACAAGTCTTTTGTTGAGTATGTGATTTGCAACTATTTTCTTTCTGTCTGTAGCTGTTTTTTTCATTTTCTTAACATTGTCTTTTATAGAACAAAAGTTTTTATTTATGATAAAGTCCAGTTTATCAATCGTTTTCTTTTGTAACGCATGGTTTTGGTGTCCAGCCTAAGAACTCTTTGCCTAAACTGAGGTCATGAAGATTTTCTCCTACTTTTCTCTAAAGGTTTTATCATTTTACATTTCTTTTAGATATATGATCCATTTTGAGCTAATTTTTGTATAAGGTGTGATGTTTAGGTTGAAGTTCTCTTTTTGTATATGAATGTTCATTATTCAGACATTGTTGGCTCTAGGAATCTATACATGTGTTAAAACTCATAAAGCTGTACACCAATGAGTCAATTTTACTTTATGTTACTTTATTATTATTAATTTTTTTTTGAGAGGGAGTCTCATTCTGTCACCCAGGCTGGAGTGCAGTGGCGTGATCTCAGCTCACTACAACCTCTGCCTCCCTGGTTTAAGCGATTCTCCTGCCTCAGCCTCCCAAGTAGCTGGGACTACAGGCGTGCACCACCACGCCTGCTAATTTTTGTATTTTTTGTAGAGGCGGGGTTTCACCATGTTGGCCAGGCTGGCCTCGAACTCCTGACCACAGGTTATCCACTTGCCTTGGCCTCCCAAAGTGTTGGGATTACAGGCGTGAGCCACCACGCCTGGTCAACTTTATGTTACTTTAAAAAAAAAATTTTTTTTTTGAGACAGGCTGTCACTGTATCAGCGAGGCTGGAATGCAGTAGCCCAGTCATAGCTCACTGTAACTCTGAACTCCTGAGCTCAAACGATCATTCCACCTCAGCCTCCCTAGTCGCTAGGACTATAGGCATGCACCACTTTACCTTGGTGATTTTTGTTTTTATTTATTTTTGTTGAGACAGGATCTCACTGTGTTGCCCAGGCTGGTCTCAAACTCCTGGCCTTAAGTGATCCTCCTGCTTCACCCTCCCAAAGTGCTGGGATTTACAGTCGTGGGCCACAGCACTCCGCCAAAAAAGTCATTAAAAAAAGAAAAAGTTATTTCTAAAGTACTTAGAACAGAACCTGAAAAACAGTAAGTTTTCAACAAGTGTTTGTTACTTAAATTCCTGGCTTTCCTAGGCAAGCCACCCTCCTATTATAAAATAAGCACCCATGGGTGGCTACTGACAGATCAGGAATCTTTGGGTTTTGTGCCTGGTATGGGATCACATTCTAAGTCATGTCCCCAGATGCTACTGTGCAAGCAGAAAAGAAGCAACGGGGAGATTTGGACTGTCCTGCACAGTTCCCAGTAAGAGGGCGGGGTGGAAAGGCAGATAGTGGTGGATGGGTCCAGGTGAACCTGCAGGCACCTTTGGAGGGAGGCATCCCATAGTCGCTCAGAGCCCCACTCCAGAATCAGACAAAACCTGATTCAAACCCTGCCTCAAGTGTTCAACCAGCCTCTGTGGCCTGAGGAAATTATTACATCTCTAAACTTTGGTTTTGTCCTCTGTGAAAAACAGGTCTTTAAAGTGCCCGTAAAGGGTTAGGAGGATTGAATGAAATAATGCCTGTCAGAAGCACAGGACTGTTGCCAGCTCATTGTTAGCACCCAATAACATGCTACATTTCCTTGCTATTGTTTGCAATAAAGAGACTGGCAGCATGCACCCTTAATGTGAACGGTGAGTTCTTTTGTTGTGGGTTTCAGGTCCTAATATTGTATTCTAAAAACGTTTAAAGTTACAGCAAATTGAAAATGGCTGTTCAGCAAGTGGTGCTGATGAGAATCAGGATGCTTTTTCTTTCTTTTGGCTTAGCCATAGTTTCTGTTTTTCTACAGCAGACATATATTACGTCGATAATTAGAAATAAATATGGAGGAGAGGATAAGGAAAAAAAGGTTCAACAGAGCAGGACCAGGGGCAGAGCCCTGTGGTGCAAAGTCACCACTGCCCACTTTCAGTCATGGACTTTAGAAACTTTTAGAGCCTTTAGAAACAGCCTCTCATCTAATCAGAAATTCTTGGCCAGGCGCAGTGGCTCAAGCCTGTAATCCCAGGACTTTGGGAGGCTGAGGTGGGCAGATTACTTGAGTCAGGAGTTCGAGACAAGCTGGCCAACATGGTGAATCCCCATCTCTACTAAAAAGACAAAAATTAGTCAGGCGTGGTGGCAGGTGCCTGTAATCCCAGCTACTCAGGAGCCTAAGGCAGGAGAATCGCTTGAACCTGGGAGGTAGAGGTTGCAGTGAGCTACTATCAGGCTGCTGCACTCCAGCCTGGGCGACAGAGCAAGACTCTGCCTCAAACAAACAAGAACAGCAACAAAATTCTTTCAGCCATTGAGCCATTTCACCCACATATCACCCCGTGTCCACAGGATGTCAGAAGAGGTTTTGCTGTGTGCCTTGCTTAAGTCCAGACACGAGGAGCTTGTGGCACCTCCATCCCTAACCAAATAATTCCATCAACGGGGAAAATCACAGCAACCCAGACTGATCTGTTCTTAGTTGTTTCTGATCATGTCTTTCCTTGACATGTACTTACAAACATGTCAAGGTGGTGGAAAGGGTATGGATTCTGGAGTGAGATGTTCTGGGTTTGAATCCCACTCGCATTTCTCCACTGTGTGACTTTGGGAGAGTTGCCTGGCCTCTCTGAGTCTCACTGTAAAAAGAGAATAGTAAAGCTCGTGTCACAGGCTTCTTTTTGACAACTTAAACAGTGGGTAGGCTGGATGCCGTGGCTCACGTCTGTAATCCTAGCACATTGGGAGGCCAAGGTGGGCGGATCGCTTGAGCCCAGGAGTTTGAGACCAGCCTGGGCAACATAAGAACCTCATCTCTACTAAAAACACAAAAAAATTAGCCAGGTGTGGTGGCATGTGCCTGTAGTCCCAGCTACTTGGGAGGCTGAGGTGGGAGGATCACCTGAGCCCAAAAAGTCGAGGCTACAGTGAGCCGAGATCACACCACTGCACTCCAGCCGCTTGGGTGACGGGAGTTAGACCCTGTTTAAAAAAAAAAAAGCAGCAACCAGGTTTCCTCAAGGACAAGGCAGGGGCTTCCTATCTTTGTGCCCCAGTGCCTGGCACAGACGGGTACCATCAATCCACCCCACCCCACCCTGATACATATGCCTCTTCCTTCTTGCTCACATCTCTGCCACCTGCCTCTCCCCACACTTCTCCACAATTCTCACCAACTCTCTCTCCACATATGCTTCTCCCCAGTGCTTACCTCTGCCCTCTCATTTCGCCCCACCCTGCCTTCCTGGCTTAGGGTGACAGGCCCCATTCTTCATTCCCATTCCGTGTCTCCAGTGTCCATGAGCTGCTGTGCAGCCTGTGGCCTGCTCCATGGCCTTCATCAGAACAGGGAGATAGAGGGGGAGAGTGATGCAGGGGCGGCAACTCATTTACCCAGGCACTTGTTAGCAGTTTCATTAGTTCCAAGGGCTCCGTAGAAAGCCATTAGCTGTGACTCAGTCTGTGCCATCCATCAGAGAGGGGGGTGGAAAGTGACAGCAGAGAGAGAAGAAAACAAGAAAATGACCCACTCCCGCCTTCCTGCTGCTTCCCAGGGAGAATGAGGCCAAGCCAGTTGGGTGGCAGCGATGGGCAGGGAGAGGTAGCACATACACCTCTATCTGCCCTGTCCAGTCCCCATGCTGGCAGTCCTCACAACAGTCTGCTCTGCATCCCTCCTACTTCAGGCCAACATGGTCTACTGGACCATCACCTCCAATCACCCAGGGCTGCAGTCACACACCCTCCTACTCACCCATCACTGAAACACCACAGGGAGGAGAGAAGGTGACTGGTGGGAACCCCAGAGTCACCGACTCAGGAAGAAGGGAAGCAGAATGAAGACGTTTCTTCCTGTTTCTGCCTCTTCATCCTTCCACAAGGGTCTCATCCCACTGCCAATCATCAAAATAACTTCCAGGTAGACTAAAGAGTTAAATGTAAAAATACATCGAACTGTGGAAAAACAGGAAGCAGAATCATCAGACCTCTTGTGGAAAGAGAGCTTTATGAGAGTAAAAACCCTGGAAGAACTCACAAAGAGAAAGGTCAACAGCCTTGCCCGTACAAGCGTTAAAATGGGTGTGCATGTCATAAAAGCGTTAACTGAAAGCATAGATCAGACCACCTCTTTTTGCCAGGCTAACTCTAATTTATCCTCAGTTCAGCTCCCCAGGGAAGCTTACCTGACCACTTCACCTGCTTTGGGTTAGCTGTCACCCCTGAGTACTCCAGGGCACTCAACTCTGTCTCAGAGCAGAGTTGAAACCATGGTGTGATTTCTTTATATTTCCATCCCCTTGAACCATAGGCACCTTGACATTTTATTGTTTTGATAATCTCCATGGCCAGCACACACAGATATTGAACACAAAGTAGAACTCAGTACAACTCAATAACTTTTTTTTCTTTTTAGTGACTGTTATATTTTCTGGTTATCTAGTATTTGTTTTTTTTTTCTTTTTGAGACATAGTCTTACTCTGTCATCCAGGCTGGAGTGCAGTGGTGCCATCTTGGATCACTGCAACCTCCACCTCCTGGGTTCAAGCGATTCTCCTGCCTCAGTCTTCTGAGTAGTTGGAACTACAGGCGCCCACCACCATGCCTGGCTAATTTTTGTATTTTTTTTTTTTTTTTTTTTGAGACGGAGTCTCGCTCTGTCACCCAGGCTGGAGTGCGGTGGCCGGATCTCAGCTCACTGCAAGCTCCGCCTCCCGGGTTCACGCCATTCTCCTGCCTCAGCCTCCCGAGTAGCTGGGACTATAGGCGCCCGCCACCTCGCCCGGCTAGTTTTTTGTATTTTTTAGTAGAGACGGGGTTTCACCGTGTTAGCCAGGATGGTCTCGATCTCCTGACCTCGTGATCCGCCCGTCTCGGCCTCCCAAAGTGCTGGGATTACAGGCGTGAGCCACCGCGCCCAGCCAATTTTTGTATTTTTAGTAGAGACGGGTTTTCACCATTTTGGCCAGGGTGGTCTTGAACTCTTGACCACAGGTGATCTGCCTGCCTCGGCCTCCCAAAGTGCTGGGATTATAGGCGTGAGCCACCACGCCTGGCCTCAAGCAATCCTCTTGCCTCAGCCTCCCAAATAGCTGGGATTACAGGCATACACCATTGTGCCTGGCTTCTAATTTTTTTGAGGAACTAGCATACCATTTTCCACAGCTGTTGCCCCATTTCACATTCTCAGCAGCAATGCACAAGGATTCCAATTTCTTCACATCTTCGCCAATATTTCTACAATATTTTTGGTTAATTTTTAATCTTTTGCTTTAAATATATTTTTGCCAAAACTTTGTGGCTGTAGATTCAGGCTCGTTCTAATTACAGAACACGTCTACCACATACACTACTGGAAAGTCCTAACTGGCAAACCACGCAGTCAAAACCGATTTACTTTCTATTGGGAAAGGTCTACATTCGTTTTATACATGTTTCCACAAAAACCATCTCACTTCTCAATTTTAAGTCAGACACAGCTGTGCCACAAATTTGCTGCCTGAATGAAATAAAATATCGCCAGTCCCAGTATTTCTTCCTAATGTTCTCTTAGCTTTACTTTCCAGGGGTTCTCTCTCAGGATTGATGGATTACCTGACAGTAGTGAGATGCAAGAGGTGAGGTCTCTATAAGCAAAAACTGTTTCAAATTGTCCCTTTAGTTGGCAACCCAAAAAGTTCTTATACTTAGGTATATTGCACCACATTAATACCTAAGATGTGTAAGAAATTCATCTTTCTTTTATAAGTGGGAGAATGATAACTGTGAAGAGGGATGTGAAAATAAAACTCCAAAAGAGAATGGAGGAAAAAAAATAGTGAAGATGGCTGGGTCCGGTAGCTCACGCCTGTAATTCCAGCACTTTGGGAGGCCAAGGTGGGTGGATCATTTGAGGTCAGGAGTTTGAGACCAGCCTGGCCAACATGGTGGAACCCCGTCTTTACTAAAAAGACAAAAATTAGCTGGGTGGTAGTGGCGTGTGCCTGTAATCCCAGCTATTTGGGAGGCTGAGGCAGGAGAATCGCTTGAGCCTGGGAGGCGGAGATTGTGGTGAGCTGAGATTGCGCCACTGCACTCCAGTTTGGGTGACAGAGTGAGATCCGTCTTAAAAAAAAAGAAGTTAGTGAAGTTGACTCTCTTAAAAGTACATGTGCTCGGCTGGGTGAATGGCTCACATCTGTAATCTCAGCATTTTGGGAGGCTGAGGTGGGAGGCTCACTTGAGCCCAGGAGGTTGAGCCTGCGACTGCCCTCCAGCCTGGGTGACACAGCAAGACTCTGTCTCAAGCAGACCCAAACAAACTTATGTGCCCACGTACCTCCTGGAGAGTCTTCGTTTATCCTTAGAGGTGTCTGCACCCCAGTTTAAAGAATGCTGCTGTAATTTATCATCCCCACAACCAGATATTATTATTATTATTATATGCAATCTGTGTTTGCTTAGTTTCCCCCAAGTGTTCACCGATTTCTTTGTTCACCATTCTTGAAGATCTGCTTTTAGTTATTCTTTTTCTTCCTCTTGAAGTACATCATCTTCTTGAAGTAAAGTAAGTCCCCTTTAGAACTGCCTTTGGTGAGGCTCTGTTGATAGTAAACTCAATTTGTTTTCTGAAAATATCTTAAAAGTTGTCTTAATTTCAAAATTCAAATTTTGTCTTCTATTCTTTTTTATTTTAATATAAATAATATTTTAAATAACATAGCATAGAGGGGAAAAAAAATTCTAAACCTTATGAGTCATCGCAAGAGATAATCTGCATCTTCCACATGTTCTCAAACTGCATACAAATTGTAGGTGATATAGCCCTAACTTACCTGTCCACACTGACTCTATTGGCTTTGGGAACTCCACAGTTTTGCAATTCCCAAAAATAAAGCAATAAGGAACAAATCTCCTTGGTTTTCTAAGTAGGTTTCAGTAAGAGCAGGTCAATATATTTTCCCAAATACTTATCTGTAAAGGAATTTAGTTTTTGTTTTTTTTTTTCTCTGAGACAGAATCTCGCTCTGTTGCCCAGGCTAGAGTGCACTGGCACGATCTCAGCTCACTGCAACCTCCACCTCCTGGGTTCAAACGATTCTCCTGCCTTAGACTGCTGAGTAGCTGGGATTACAGGCGCCCGCCACCTACCATGCCTGGCTAATTTTTGTATTTTTAGTAGAGATGGGGTTTCACCATGTTGGCCAGGCTGGTCTGGAACTCATGACCTCAAGTGATCTACCCACCTCAGCCTCCCACAGTGCTGAGATTACAGATGTGAGCCACTATGCCCAGCCAGAATTTAGTTTCAAAATGGTATGTATAACTCAAAATGATCTCTTGTAAGTGATGAAACTGGTTTCCTTATCTAAGCATTGGTGATATTAATATGGCTTCCTGACAAGTAATTCTTAGTAAGTATTCAAAATTTTGTTGAATGAATAAAATAATAAATGTATTTATATTAATTTACACGAGTTAGAATAGTCAACTGCCTCAATGTCAGGAAAAAAAATCCATTCATTTTGCTAAATAAAGAAAAGATAGGGAGAAGTACACACCACCTACAAACTCAAGAGTAATGTTTCTTTAGCCTCAGGGAAAGTATTTTGAAGCTAGGCAGCCTGGTTTCAGGCCTTGATTACACCAACACTGGGCTGGGACTTCTTCCTTAGCTGAAAGTACCTTTGGGCTGCTAGGGGCAGGAGGCAGAAGTGAAGAGGAGGGAGGTGTCAAGTCCCTCTTTACCAGTCTGCTTCATACAAAGCAATCTACTTTTATTTGTTTAATATATTGGACTCCAAGATATTGCTTCAAAGAAAAAAAAGTTTGAAAATCACTGGATTAGAGACTCTAAGGTCTAAAAAGACTTCTATATTGTGTGTATTTAAATCACGTCTTTGATACTGATTTAACTAAATTTTCAATATGTTGTCAGTCTAAAGTCTCTGAGAAGATTTTTAAAAACAACCTATTTCCTCAAAGATCAAAGTGGAAATAGGAAGTGTCTCAAAACTTTGCAAAGTCAGGATACGAGTTGTACTGAAGAGAAAACAAAAGAAACTGAAATAAAACAGATGAGACAACTTTTTCAAATGTCACATTTAATGTTTTCACCACTGTACTTCAAATCTACATTGTACAAAGTGACCAGAAAGTGTGCCACGGTAATTGACCAACCTCTGAGATTGTACCTTTCACACCAGTGTCTTCTTGGGCTCTTTTGATACTAAACACGTTTCTCATTCAAGTGAATTGAAATGCTTCAGTTGGGTTGATTCTCAGGAGCCTCATAAAAAAAAAACAAAGATATTGCACCATCTTTGTTTAGTAATTCAATGTTTGTTTCTTTCACAGCAAATAATTACTTCATTGAAGTTAAAACTTCCAAACATAACTTATTAATAGTCTTCAAATTCAGCTCAGATCACTCAAGTTGAAAATACTCTGCTAAATACAGATAACTTACAATAACTTTAACAGTTAATTGTCCATAACACACACCAAGGTTTTTTCCTAGACCAATTTTAAGACGATCCATTAGTATTCCTTGTACAGGTGAAAAATGATCTTCAATTTTCTTGTCTTTTTATTTTTAATATAAAAGTTGGAAGGGACATTCAAGTTTCAAGTCTCCACACTGAACTTAAAAAAAAAAAAATAGTCATCATCAGCATGTGGAGGTAAACAAGCCAAGTTGTATAACTCCAGGAGGTAGAGGCCTTCGATTTGTATTCATATGTACATATGCACAGAAGAATTCAGTGTTCCAACAGAAAAAAAGAACTTGTCAAAAAGTAATAAGTTATTTACTACTGTGACATTTCAAGACTCCCACAGCTTTGCCTAAGGACACAAACACATTTGACATAATTCCCTATGTGCCTTTTTTGTGGCTTAAATTTTTTTTTAATTTGTTTTTGTCTTTTATTATTTTTTTTACTGTCCAGTGCAGGAAAAGTCTCACAAAATTTCACAGACCTAAAATGTGCAAGCTAGTTCTCTTTCTATACAGCAATGTTGGGATTCTTTTGAAATTAGCCCAGAAATGAATTATTTACACACATGAAAGATGCATGCTTGGGGTTCTTTTATGTAAGAAAGAGCAGAAAAACTTCTAATAAAAATAGATTAAATATATATATATATATTTATACTGGGTAAGGAAAACAAAAGTTTAGTCTCTCCTAGTCACAAACTCATTCTCTCTACCCACAACATTGGATTTTAGACAGCACACATCACCATCACGGCTCTAATGAGAAGCTAATTATAGGGCTTGATCATTAGGTGGCATGCCCCTCTTCCCTACCCTCCCCCCAGGTGCAGCCACGATCAGCTCATGTGGCTCCATGATTGGTTGCAGGCAAGGTTTCTAGATTCTTTAGTTTTAGAAAACCCCAAATCTTTAGGAATGGCTCAAATATCAAAATGTATGACTGTCCTTTGTGTGTGTGTGTGTGAACAATCTCACTTCATTTTAGAAAAGAAAAACAAAACAAAAACATAAAATCCCAAACTCCCAAATTTGGTTCAATTCTCTTTTGTTCTGAGGTGAGCCACAACAGCTGCACTAAATTCATAAAACATGTGCAACTCTGGGTAAAATATTTTTCTTCTAAAAGCACAACCACTTTACAAGATTAAAAGTCTAGTAACATTTCTAAATATTATTCATATCATACAAGTAGTGGTTGTTAATTTAAAACTTCATTAGTAAAATTACAGTACAAGCATGATTAACCTCCAGAATTGCAAATCCCAGACTCCAGTGGAAAGCTACATTACATCTTCAGTAGTACATTATCTTCCACCATTACTCCCACACCAGAGGAGATGGGGGCATCTCAGATGGCTGAGCAACAGTGGAACTGGAAGAAAACAGAGATGGAGAAATTAGTTGTAATGTCACAATGGACAAAAGGGTAATTCACTACTACCTGTTTTCCTCTCTTCCTCTGAAAAAATTAAGTCCACTTCTGGATTTTTATTTGTTTCTTTGAAGTTGAATTTGCTCTAAGTTGCTTGTTTATGGACCTGTTATCTATGGAGAGGCAATCTGGTATAGTGGTTAATATGCAGGCTCGAAAACAATATGTCATTTACTAGTTGTATGGCACTGAGCAAGTGCCTTAATCTCTTCTCATTTGGAAAGGAATGATGCTGTTTACCTCATAGGATACTGTGATGAATAAATGATAATAGATGTGAAGTGTTTTTCCACAGTGCCTACTTGAAAGTGTAAAGTAAATGTAGGTATTACAAGTAATAATTTCAATAATCAATCAGGAAAATAACCTTAAGGGATGTAGAATTATCCATTTAAAAGTAGCCTCTCAAAATACAGTGGCTTATTTTGAATGGGCCTTATAAGCATTCTTTTATCAAATATTAATGGAGAAGTATAGGTAATCATTTAGCATTGGTTATCCACAGATCTGTTATTGGCTTTTTCCTATGTCTAAGGTTGCTAATTAGATTACAAACTTGAGAGGGAAAAGTATAACCCCTTGTTTCCCCAAGGCCCAGGATCATTTGCACCTAAGCCGTTAAACTGCCTAACTGACTGGGTCACTGACTCTTAGGGGAAAATAGTAAAACAAAGTAATTTAAAACCACAGATAAATAAAAATGCAACTTAACTCTTTCTTCCAATAGAAAAATACATGGAAGAAATGAAAGTCACTCGATTTTACAAACTTTAAGCATAAAATCTTGACTGCGGCCCAACAAATACAACCAACTTTAATATGATTAAAGGGAAAGAGCATCAGGGAGAGAGAAAAAGGAGAGGAGCAAGGCAGCAGGGAAGATAGAGACTGTCACGACTCAGATCGGAATCCACCCTTTGTCCTGCTTTGTGATACTGGAGCCAGACCCTGTTCATGGTTCCCCTTTTCCACCTAGCTTAATGTTAGCTTTTGTCAACACAGGGTGCTGGAAGGGCATTTGCAAGGCTGTAGCATCAGGAAGCAGTCTCCCTTCCTTGGTTTGTTGTGCTTTTTTTTGGTCATGTGGAAGGCTCAGCTTTGGTCCACCCGAACTCTCCTGGCAGGCGGTCTTTGATGGACCAGTTCTGCCCACACCTGCTGGCACACTTCCTCTTCTGCACCACCCTTGTGCTGTGTGTTCCTGTTTCTGTGGCAGCCATACCCTCTCCAAAGAGGTCCTTACATGGAGGACCCTCTTCTAAATTCTTAATTTTCTTAATTTCTTTCTTGTTTACTCTCCTCAGTCTACAGGGAGTGGCTGCTTTCTGCATTTGCTACTTCAGCAGCCTTCAGAATCCTCTTTATGCCTTTTAGCAGTTGATCATCTTTCCTTGTTAACAATTCTTATTACTGAATTTTCCCCATTCATATTATAGGGAAATGGTTTATTTCTCCTGACTAGACCCTGATCAATATATAAGGAGTTAAGGAAAAAGAGATCAAGAGAAGGAAAGGACAGAAAGACAAGGAGAATGAAGCCTGGTAACTTCCAACATAGGTTCATAGCTCTACCATAAGCCTTTTGACTTCTCTAAATAGGCTACACTAAGCCTTTTGACTTCTCCTCTAAATAGGCTACACCAGCAGTCCACCTGCACATACAAAAATTATTTTCTTGCTTGCAGTTATTACTAGGGAGTGGGAATGGTAGTGGGAACTGAGATGACCACGTCTAACTCCAGGACAGGTGGCCACCATACTAATGCTGCAGTAGGATCGCCACGTACCTGATGAGGCAGCACAATGGTCATCTGGGGAAAAAATCGCCAAAGCAACCACAGTCAACTGGCACCAGTGTAAAATGTGATGCTTATGGTGTTTTTTTTTTTTTTTCCTTTGAGATGGAGTTTTGCTCTTGTTGCCTAGGCTGGAGTGCAATGGTGCGATCTCGGCTCACTGAAACCTCTGCCTCCTGGGTTCAAGTGATTCTCCTGCCTCAGCCTCCTGAGTAGCTGGGATTACAGGCATGCACCGCCACACCTGACTAATTTTGTATTTTTAGTAGAAACGAGGTTTCTCCATGTCAGTCAGGCTGGTCTCAAACTCCAGACCTCAGGTGGTCTGTCTGTCTCGGCTTCCCAAAGTGCTGGGATTATAGGCATGAGCTACTGCACCCAGCCCAGATGCTTACAGTTTTAATACACTTTTGACTAAAGCCAAACCTCATAACAGAAACTTTCTGTTGCATCTTTTATCTATGTTATCTAAATAAAAACAGAAAAATGCTGAATAATGAAGTAACACTGGCATCCTTTTAATTCTAATAAGAATGTTAGAAATACATATAGTTACCTAATAAAGCTCTTAAAAGCAGCAGACTGAGGGTTGATGCAGAGAGGCACTCTGTTTCCTTTCTGCTGTTCCAAAATGAACTGATGAATAATTTCTGTGGAGAAAACAAACATCACACAATCCATGATAATTTGCAAGCCCGGGAGCAGTGAATTCTCAGCTAACTCTAGCCAGCATCTGAAAAGCATTTCCTACTGATTTAGTTGAATCAAACACACACATCATCTATCAAGCAGAATTCAGCTGAACTTCCTAAAACTAAAATGACAGCTGTTGCTAAATATAAGCAAGAAACGTACTAGTGGCATTACGCAGACTGCAACCCCATCAGTGGGAAGAGTAAAATGGTCTATAAATTTGAGAGAGACTTCACAAGTTTGGCATTATGAGTGAACTCTTCTAAGTTGCTGGCAATTATTGCCTTTTTGAAGATCACTTAAAGACCTCAGTTTGTATCTAGGTGTATAGTTTCAGGTGGTTACTTTGGGGACTACCCTCTCTCTTGTAAAATGTCCTACAGTAGACACTAAAATCACTCAGAAGTTTGGATGTCATTACTCCCACTGTATCCCAATAGGAGATCCTGCCACAAAATTTTATGAGTACACTATCAGAAATTCCCTTCTCTTGTCATCATCCAAGGAATAATTCCCACAGTGAATGTTTATGCTCTATGGAGCATAACTGTTATATAAAGAAGTTCAATACGTTTGAATCAATGAGATGACATTGAGTGAATACATATTAAACATATTTTGAGTCATACTCACTAAATAAACTTTGAAAATAAGAACAAAATATTCATTCATCTCCCCAACCTTCGCCTGGATATAATATTAAATATGCTTTGTTATGCCCTGGACACATAGGTATATGCAAGGTTGTAAAATAAACATAGAGGGGAGCTTTGGTTACCATCCAGATCTCAGCTCTTCATGGCCACCGAATGGAAAATGTTACTAGGCCTATTGCCTGGCCGAAGGCCAAAACAGATACTCACCTTTAACCTGTCGGACAGAACTGAGGTTCTTCTCAAAAGTGTCATCAAATTTGGGATTGGTAACAGGCTCAAAGTCACTGGTATAAACTCTTCCAGTAGAGGTGGAAAAGCAACATTTACACATACATGTGTGATATCGTAGTCGCCCTTCATCTAGGTAGGGGTGGGCTAAGGCATCCTTAGCGGATATTCTTTTGGACTGAAATCAAATTAGAGACCAGCACATCAACACTACAGATAAATATGACTGTTCACATAGGATCTTTCAAAAGACACATTAACTGCTTTACACAGCATATATATAATTTATAGTACATCACGTCCAAAGAGGGATAATTGAATTTAGAGGTGGGTAACATAGTAGCAGAGGGAGTGTACGATTTAGGACAACTACTGTTATTATCTACCATCATAAAGTACTTAGAAGTGCCTTGCTTCTAAAATTCTGAGAAATTACTACATTGAAATAGATGTATGCAGGGTCAAAAATCACAAATATCATGACATTTAACTATGTAGCGCTTTGAAGGGGTTATGTTTACCTTTTAAATAACAGGCTATATTTTCTAAATATGTGTCAGCATCCAGAAGATGTGTTCACAGTGGCAATTTTCAAAGCTGCTTGAAATTTTTATTCTCTTAGAATACCAAATGGATGATGGCAAAAGCTGCTGGAGTTAGGCAGCAGATAGTGGTCTGACTGCCATGTTTTGAGATATAGCTCAGTCTGAATATCAGGAATCTAGTCTATCTTTTTGTTTTCTGGCACTCTATTTTTTAAATTTTTCGTAGAGATGGGGTTTCACTGTATTCTTGAATTTCTGGCCTCCAGTCTTGGCCTCCTGAAGTGCTGGGACTGCAGGCATGAGCTACTGCGCCTAGTAATTTTCTGTCACTTTAGATCAGAATACTTAATATACGAGTTTTAAGTTTGACTGAAAAATCTAAACTTTTAACATTACTCCATGAAAAAAATTAAAGAAACTGTCCCTTCTTTTAGCTCAGTAGACATATGTGTACTACTGAAAGTAAATTTTAAAGATTTAAGCATGAACTCAATAGTAAAGAGTAGGACAAAAACAAGAACACACACTTTGCCCTGATTCCAATATGACCAAGCACTTTACATTACACAATTTAAGAATGAAAACCACTTTTGTTCTCAAATAAACCAAAAACAACTGTTCTGGTCCCCAAATAATAATATGTTTCTCATAAACCTGGATTTCCTAAAAACACTTTTATCTCTGATTTTCGCTATGCTGATGTAAAAAGGCATATTATGACCTTTCAAGATAAGATAATCACAGAAGAAAGCGGGTGTTTATCTACCATGAACAGGCAAATGTATACTTGATAACCTTGTTTTTTTTTCCTTTCAATAAATTTATGTTTTGTATTTGGTGATCTAGCTCTTTTGAAGTCTGACTTCCCTGCATTTTTAGCAAGTAAACTTTTTCCTTTTCTTTTTTTCTAAAAAAGTCCTAGTCCTTTGACAGCTATTCCTAGAGATTCCACTGGGATAGTGTTCCACTGTTTGAACCCAAAGGAACAAGTAGGCTGACAGTATACGTGCCTGATCCTGGGCCCCTCTGAGCTCTGGGCTTCCCCTTCCTTCTATTTTTCATTAACTTCTGTTCATGAGTTTCAGGACACAACTTCAACAGTTTATCTTTCTGTTCCTTTAGGTTATATACAGTGATCATTCCAACAACATATTTGTCTGTAAGATGTTTCACACTTACACCGCTGTCCAGTTTCTCCAATAGCTTGGCATTCTGTGCTATAGATAAACATAAATGCTTCCTCTTTTTAAAAAAATCAGTTATCTGCTGGGTTATCTGCAGGACTTTTTGACATTTTCAATAATACTTTTACTCCAAAGAGCACAGAATAGGCAAAAAATACAATAAGTAATGCCCATAGGTCTTGGCAGCATGTGGGACATTGTGGGGAACCTGTCATTGGTGCATCTGGCCTGCACATATGCCATTTTATTACCCTTTGTGGGGACACTTGCATGGGGGAATCTGGATATGCTTGGGGAAGACAGAATCACAGCTGAAGGAGGCTGGAGGGTCTTTTTTCCCTTGAGGATACTGAACAAACTGTGTGTTGTATGCCTGCTTTTTGACGGTGACCTGTCACTGAGGTCAGGTCATTTATGTTGTTATCCAGATTACGGATGGAGAGAGAGAGAGAGAGAGTGTGTGTGTGTGTGTGAGTGTGTGTGTGTGTCTGTGTATCTCACCACAGACACCTGCCTTTTAGACTCAATCAAGTAATTGAGTCAGCATTTCAGTCCAGGAGCAGACATGCCATGGCAGTAGACTGCTTAACCCAAGATCAACAAAACAAGAATAACTAGTTACCTCTGACTAAATGAACTAAATAAATACACTGATTTAAATATGGTCAATGGTCTGTTCTTCATGGATATTTAAAAAGTGGCTCATGCCTGTAATCCCAGCACTTTGGGAGGCCGAGGCAGGTGGAACACTTGAGGTCAGGAGTTCGAGACCAGCTTGGCCAACATAGTGAAATCCTGTTTATACCAAAAATATAAAAATAAATGAGGTGGGTGTGGTGGCACACATCCGTAATCCCAGGTACTCGGGAGGTTGAGGCAGGAGAATCTCTTGAACCCAGGAGGTGGAGGTTGCGGTGAGCCGAGATCATGCCACTGTACTCCAGCCTGGGCCACAGAGTGAGACCCTGACACACACACACACCTCATTTCCTTCTTAATGTATTTCTGACTTTCAATTTAACAGGTTACAATCAGGAAAAAACTTTCTTTAAATGGTTTCTTGTTCTGATTGAACTCTCAGAACTGGAAATAAAAAAAAAAAATCCTTAATATAGATCAAAAGCGAATGAACCATCAGGCCAATTTAAAAATAATTCTGTAACAAAGTAACAAACTTGTTGGCTTTGTTAATAACACAGTGATAAAAACGGTTATTTATTATGTAGTGTGCATTAAATAAATTAATTTCTTTCTTTTTGAGACAGCGTTTCGCTCTGTCTCCCTTGCCAGGATGGAGTACAATGGGGAGCTCATGGCTCACTGTGGCCTTGGCCTTAACCTCCTGGGCTCAAGCCATCCTCCCACCTCAGCTTCCTGAGTAGGTGGGACTACAGGCAAGTGCTACCGCGCCTAGCTAATTTAAAAAATTTTTAATTTTGTTAATCCCTAAGTTGCCCAGGCTGGTCTTAAGCTCCTGGGCTCAGGGAATTCTCCCGCCTCAGCCTCCTAAAGTGCTGGGATTATAAGTGTGAGTCACTGTGCCCTATGCTCAGCCTAATTTCTTTATTTTTAAATGGACTGTGTAGTTACTTATATAGGTTCCATAAGAATATTCCATAAGAATATATGCCTTTGTCAGGCCTATAGTATCACTAAGCACTTCACATACCACATGGTATGGTTTGGCTGTGTCCCCACCCAAATCTCATCTTGAATTCCCAGGTGCTATGGGAGGGACTTGGTGGGAGGTAACTGAATCATGGAGGCAGGTCTTTCCTGTGATGTTCTCGTGACAGTAAGTCTCATGAGATTTGACAGTATTAAAAAGGGGAGTTTCCCTGCATAAGCTCTGACTCTGCCTGCTGTCATCCATGTAAGACGTGACTTGCTCCTCCTCATCTTCCACTATGATTGTGAGGCTTCCCAGTCATGTGGGAATGTAAGTCCAATTAAACCTCTTTCTTTTGTAAATTGCCCAGTCTTGGGTATGTCTTTATCAGCAGCATGAAAACGGACTAATATACCACAGTAAAAAACAGAAAACAACAGCAAAAAACACCAAAATAAACACATAAGCAATCTAAATTGTACCCTGAGATGTTACAAAAATAACTTGGGTCACCCTAATTGGTTCTGGTCCCCCAAATAAAAAAACCTTGACTGTTTCTCACAAACCAGGACTCTAACAGAATTATTTTTATCCCTAATTTTTGCTGTGCTGATGTCTGAAGGATTGTGAATTTGATATCTTCTGAGAAAGTTGCAGCTTTCTCACTACAAATGGACCAACGTAAACTTAGTAACTCTGGTGATTTTGTGGTTGTTTTATCTTTTAAATATCTGGTATTTTTTGTATTTGGTGACTTTGTATTCTCGGCAAGTTAAATTTTCTTTTCTAAACGCTTCCATTTGTAAGTCTTCTTTGACAATAGTTATCGGCATAGATATGAATAATAAATATTCTTTGGATGAATGAATAAATGAAGAGCTGAACTTACAGTATAATTTGTAGTATGTTCCAGAAGAGTCAAGTCCAGAAAGGGTATTGGGAAAAGCTTCCATCTCAAAAACCCAGAGCAAACATTTTCTTATGCAATATAATGGTCAGATTTTTTTCAAATAATCTTAAAAAACTTTGTGTCCTAGCTGGGCGTGGTGGCTCACATCTGTAATCCCAGCACTTTGGGGGGCCGAGGCAAAAGGATCACTTGAGCCCAAGAGTTCAAACCAGCCTGAGCAATATAGTGAGACCTCTTCTCTACAAAATACTTAAAAATCAGCTGAGCATGTTTGTAGTCCCAGCTACTCAAGGGGCTGGGGTAGGAGGACTGCTTGAGGGGTTGAGGGTACAGTGAGCTGAGATCACACCTCTGCACTCCAGCCTGGGTGACAGAGCAAGACCTTGTCTCAAAACAAACAAAAAATTATTTTGTCTTGATTTAACTTGGTGTCAAATTCCTTTTACAAATATTGAGATAAGAAATAAGAGGTACATAAGATCCAGCTCCTTATCTCTTCCCCTAGATTCTTATGTGTTAATAATCAAACTTCTGTGTGATGAGCGTGCATGATACATATGATATGGGGGATTGAAGTTTATGTTTTGAAAAGTAATTATTTACATTGCCAATCTATTCAAAACCACACTGTTTCTCTCGAACACATGTATTTGTAATTCGTTAAAAATACATAAAAACAAACACTACTTACTGGATCAAAGACCAACATCCTGCAAAGGAGATGAACAGCTTCATGTGTAGCCTGGCTAGACAGGGTATAGAGTACAGGAAGAGATGGCTGTGAAAAAATTAAAAATTCAAATATTTAAGTGAGTCTCTGTGTAAACAGCTATGGAATACAGCCAACTTATGACAAGGTAAGTACTCAGCTCAAAAGGCAATGTGTGTCTAAACTCGAAGAGAATGAGTTTTCCCTTCATTAACCAGTCTTCAAAAGCAACAATTGTTACTAACTTCCCATAGCATTTTTATTTTTTTATTTTATTATTTATTTATTCTTTTGATATGGAGTCTCGCTCTCTTGCCCAGGCTAGGGTGCAGTGGCGCCATCTTGGTTCACTGCAACCTCTGCCTTCCAGGTTCAAGCAATTCTTTTGTGGTCAGCCTCCTGAGTAGCTGGGATTACAGGTGTGTGCCACCACGCTCAGGTAATTTTTGCATTTTTAGTAGAGATGGGGGTTTCACCATATTGGCCAGGTTGATCTCGAACCCCTGACCTCAAGTGATCTGCCGCCTCGGCCTCCCAAAGTGCTGAAATTACAGGCGTGAGCCACCACGTCTGGCCCCGTATATTTTTATATTGCATGATTACCCACTGTAGGGGAAAGCACAAAAGAGCCTATAAAAAAATGAAAACGAATTGTAAATATGGCACTCCTGCTAGCCATCTTTTTTTTTTTTTTTTTTTTTTAAAATAGGAGAAAAGGCATGCACATTTATTTATCATGGGTACACAGGAGGCTTCAAAATAAAGCCCAAAACCCCCAATGAGGTACAGAAGCTTGAGGTTATAGAAACAATGTGGGCTCAGAGCATGGCCAAAAACGGGTTTTAGCCTTACATCTTAAATGCTTTGGCAAGAATGATAATCAAACACGCCTAGGGGTGGGAGAGAAAAGATTGAAAGGTTTTAAAACCTGGGTCACATGCAAAGCACATAAACTATAAGCATGTGAACTATGTCTTATGACATTACCATAAAAGGTGCTGAGATACTAGTCCTAAAGGAGCCAAAGGACATGCAAGAACTTACAGAACCTTTAATAAAGTACACCACTGGTTTTGACACCACTGGTTCAATTTGAATTGTCTTTAGCATTGATTTCTCACTCAATAATTGCCTTCGTAAGTGGTAGGCATATCCACATGGCCATATCTGACTTCCGTGAAGCAGAGAGGTGGCTTTAACGACCTGAGAAGCCATAGGGCTTATAAAGCTTCCATTTTACTGCTAGAAGCGTCAGGGGACAGAGCAGGTAAATGGCATCATTGCTCTGTCTCTCACACAAGTAAATTCTTTATCTCTAACATAAAAAAGGCAGAATTAAGGAAGGTGACAAAAAATGTTTAGACACTCCCTGTCTTCCAATGCTTAATATAACCGCATGGCAGAGAATTTTTTCCTCAAGCTTTGAAAGTTCTAGACTTATGGCCAAATTATTATTGGCTTGACTTTCACACCACTTAAAAAAAAACAAACTAATCTCTTAGTGGGGTAAATGATTTTCCTAATGAGTTTTAGACCTGGCGTCTACTTGTAACCTTTCTGTGGTCAGAAAGTTTGGTAGGTCAAAGCCTATGAAAATCAACTCAAATAACAATAAAGTCAAAGGCTAAGGCTGGGTGCGGTGGCTTACATTTGTAATCCCAGCACTTTGGGAGGCCGAGGCAGAAGGACTGCTTGAGCTTGCAAGTTTGAGACCAGCCTGGGAAACATTGTGAGATGCCATTGCTACAAAAAACTTAAAAATTAGCCAGGCCTGGTGGTACATGCCTGTAGTCCCAGCTACTCAGACAGCTGAGGTGAGAGGATTGCTTGAGCCTAGGAGGTTGAGGCTGCAGTAAGCCGTGCTTATGCCCCTGCACTCTAGCCTGGGTGACAGAATGAGATTCTAAAAACAAAAAAAAGTCAAAGCCTAGCCTAAAGAAAACCTAACTTTAGGAGTAATGACCCCTGACCTTCACTAAGATTGGGAAAGTGAAGAGACTCAAGTGCCATAAACTATATTTTATCTGGATCTGATCTCTTCCCATTAGCTCTAAGTGCTGCTGCTGCTTCTTTTTCTTAAAGAAATGGAGTCTTGCTATGTTGCCCAGGCAGGGCTCAAGTGATCATCCCACCTCAGCCTCCCAAGTAGCTGGGACCAAAGGCACGTGCCACTGTGCCCAGCTTCTCTAAATCCTTTTTATATCCTCTGTTTCTTCAGGGGTTCCCTATAAAACTTTGAACTTTTAGGATATAATCTCAGACTAGAGCAGCCTTTCATAGTTCCTGGGCTTCTTGTTTTATATAACGCCCAGACTGCTTCACTATGATTATATTTGTGGGAAAAACTAAAAAGAGAGTTTTAAAAACATATATGTTTCTCTCATTTGAAAAACAATTTAAAAGCCATCTGTGAACTGTGTGGTATCTTTATCTGGTCCTGATCTCTTCTGCAGACACTGCCTCATCATATCACTTTAGGGTCAGGGCATTTACATTTTGTTACTACATCATTAATGGTCTATTAACAAGAGAGCAGAACTTCAAAAAGGGGTGGGGTGGTGAGGGGAAGGCAGTCTGGCTTATATTTGGGAGAATTTGACCATCTCACCAACACTGTGTTACTTTCAAGGCAAACTGGAAGGAAGTTTTACTTGCAAACTCTTATATAAATTTCCTGTGGGTAGTCTGCCTTGTATTTTCTGGTTTGTCAGCAGATGAAAATTCAAAATATCACAGAAAGCTCCTGCCATTTGAGCACTGGAAGGCCAGAAACAGCAGCACGAACAGCAATACAAGCAGGTCTCATTGGGTCAAGCTCTCCACAACACCAGAAACAGGAGAAGCAGAACACTAAAAGGTTTCCTTGGACCTTAGTCATAGCCTCAGAATTCCGCTAGGACAACTATTTAATGTCAATAATTTTATATATCTTCCTCCTTCAAACAAAAGCCACGTAGGAAAATCCCCCCCCCCCCAAAAAACAACAACAACAAAAAAAACTCACCAAGAAAATACCTCAGAATCATCAGGAGGTAATTATTCATTATATATAAGTTTTCTTCAGGATCAAAGAGTAATAGAGATAAGATTAGATGGAGGTTCTAGCTCTGTGTCCTCACTAACTAATTAGATAAATCAACATGTCTCAACCTTGGTATCTTTTAAGTATAAAATGAGGGTGTTGGACCATCTGATTTCTGAAGTTTACTTTAGTTATAAATTGTATGTCTTTTTGTTGTTGTTGTTGTTTTGAGACAGGGTCTTGCTCTATCACCCAGGCTGAAGTGCAGTGGTGTGATCTCAGCTCACCGCAGCCTCCACCTCCTGGGCTCAAGCGATCTTGCTACCTTGGCCTCCCAGGTAGCTGGGACTACAGGTGCGCACCACCATACCCAGCTAATTTTTGTATTTTTGTAGAGACACGGTTTTGTCACGTTGCCCAGGCTGGTCTCAAAGTCCTGAGCTTGAGCCATTGGCCTCCTTGGCCTCCCAAAGTGCTGGGATTTGTACAGTTGTGAGCCACTGCACCCAGCCTTGTGTGAGTCTTGATAAGATTACTTTGGATAAAAAAATTACATATATGCACAGAGCCCATACAGCATATTTGGCATTCAAGTATCTGTAGACCAACTTGCTATTCCTTGGTAATAAAAAGAGAAGTATTTCTTTTCTTTTCTTTTCTTTTTTTTTTAAGAGACAGAGTCTTGCTCTATTGCCCAGGCTGAAGTGTAGTGGCACGATCACAGCTCACTGCAGCCTTGAACTCCCAGCCTCAAGTGACCCTCCTACCTGAGCCTTCTGAGTAGCTGGGACTACAGGCATGTGCCACCACGGCTGGCTAACTCTTTTTTTCTTTTTTGAGACAGAGTCTCGCTCTGTTGTCCAGGCTGGAGTGCAGTGGTGTGATCTCAGCTCACTGCAATCTCCACTTCCCAGGTTCAAGCGATTCTCCTGCCTCAGCCTCCAGAGTAGCTGGGATTACAGGCGCCTGACACCACGCCTGGCTAATTTTTTGTATTTTTAGTAGAGCGGGGTTTCACCATGTTGCCCAGGCTGGTTTCGAACTCCCGAGCTCAGGCAATCTGCCCACGTTGGACTCCCCAAGTGCTGGGATTACAGGTTTGAGCCACCACAGCCGGCCCTCACTAACTTTTTAAAAATTTTTTTTTTTGGAGAGATAGGGTCTCCCTATGTTGCCCAGGCTGATCTCAAACCCTTGGGCTCAAGAGATCCTCCCATCTTGGCCTCCCAAAGTGCTAGGATTACAAGTGTAAGACACCATGCCCAGCCTAAGTATTTCTTGTTTAGAAATGTGTGAGTCTATAAAGCTCTGAAATTATCTGTATCAGTCAAAATAAGGAGAGGTGGAGAGTGATGGGGGAGAGGCTTTAACTTATAACTTAATTTACATGTGTTTTATACAAGAATTTTGTTACTGTGTAAAGTGAAGTAATTTGATATTCCAAAAAAATTTTTACTGTGAATAGCTGTCTTCTTTTTTACTAGCCTGTGCAGGTTGGCAGCCAAATTCCAGACAATTCGTACAACTGAATTGTCTCACCATAAACAGTTCTTTCCCTTCCACTCTCAAAGTGAAACTACTCATCCTATTTTTGTGGTGAAAGTATGTCATAGCTTAGCAAAGGGAATACTGGAAGAAGTACTAGAAGACATGAGTTTGAATCCTATCCTTGCCATTACTAGACTTCGGTAAGTCACTCAGGCTTTGGCTTTCTTATCTGTTAAACTGCACCAGTACACACATCCTTACCTCCTAATATCATTGATACTCATTTAGAAACTATCCAATGTCAGGGCCTGGGTTAGTTATTGAAGTAATGAAGATGAAAAAGACTCCTGTGGTGGGCAAGGAAGACAGGCAAATAAGTAGTTCTATATACCAGTGAATGGGGATAGAGAACAAATTAAAAGGCAGAATTTTTAAGACTTGAAGACAACTGGGTATGGAATGAGTGGCTAGAGAAAATAAAATTAGTGGATGTTAAGGCTACCTGAAATTTTAAATTTCTCCCTCCACCAAATTTCACCTTTCTTTATAGAAGCACACCCCAACAAATACAATAAACATAAAAGCATAATTTCAGCCTAGAACAGTCATATTACATACTTTCTCCTTTTCTGTGTCAGTTTATTCATACCAATGCTTCTTCAGAAAGACAACCATTAAAATTTTAGTTTCTAGCACTGGCTCCACAGGAAAGATGAAGTGCTACAGATACTGCATTTCTAAGTTCACATTCTTCCCTCTAACTCACCAGCCATTAGGTTAAAACCATTTGGGCCAGGATATCAGCAACAAACAAGAAGTTTACATTTCTCTTAAATGCATTAGAATCAATCTGAATAAGCAAAAAAAAAAAAAAAAAAAAAAAAAAGTCAGAATGCTTAGAAATATGCCCTAGACTGGGCACGGTGGCTCATGCCTATAATCATAACCCTTTGGGAGGCCAAGGTGGGAGAACTGCTTGAGCCCAGGAAGTCAAGACTAGGCAACTCAGGGAGATCCTGTCTCTTGGTTTTTGTGTTTTTGTTTTGTTTTGAGTCTCACTCTGTCACCCAGGCTAGAGTGCAGTGGCACGATCTTGGCTCACTGCAGCCTCTGGTTCAAGCAATTCTCCTGCCTCAGCCTCCCGAGTAGCTGAATTACAGGTGCCCACCACCACGCCTGGCTAATTTTCTTTGTATTTTTAGTAGGGACAGGCTTTCACCATGTTGACCAGGCTGGTCTTGAATTCCTGACCTCAACTGATTCGCCTGCCTTGGCCTCCCAAAGTGCTGGGATTACAGGTATGAGCCACCATGCCCAACCAGAAGACCCTCTCTCTTAAAATAAAAATAAAATAAAATAAAATAAAATAAAATAAAATAAAATAAAATAGGTTAGGCAGGGTGGCATGTGCTTGTAGTCCCAGTTATTCGAGAGGCTCGGGTATGAAGATTGCTTGAGCCTGGAAAGTTGAGGCTGCAATGAGCTATGCACTCTAGTCTGGGTGACAGAGCAAGACCCTGTCTCAAAAGAAAAAAAAATGCCCTAAACATCTCATTTGGAAATATTTTTGCCAATTCTTCTAACATTCACCCATGTTAAATTTTCTCCTTTAAAATAAACTGCTCCATTTTCTGTTTGTTCTGCAAGTTTATAAGTAACTTAGCAATGTGGGAGTGAGTGGGTACCAGTGCTGAATCATGAGGACAGGAAGGGGTATAAAGAGTGCTCTATTAATGACTATGATTAATTAAATGAAGCAAAGATGAGCTTCCAGACTTGGGTGAGTGGCCCTAAACAATATGCCACAGTCATCATAAGCTAACTGCAGCATGCTGCTTGCTACAGCAGAGTCAGCTGAACTGTGCAAGTGTCCTGAGCAGACGTTCCTATTAGTTTTCATCCAACTACATGTAAGTTTTAGACCTTAGTTGGCAGCAAAGAAGCTGCGATGATCAGTCAGTAACATTAAATGAGCATGCACAGTGAGTACACAATAGTAAGCACTCTGGGGTGACATAAACCCCCACCTATAAAATAAGTTTGAACTGAATGAACTCTCTAAGATCCTTAGAGTCTGCTAAATGTAAGATATGGTTCCTGTCAGGAGACAGGACTATCTTCACTTGAGCAAAAATATTGTTATCTATTTCTGACACAATTAGGTGGGAATAAACTGAGGAAAACTGAAGACCTAAACCTTATTATAAGAGAAGAACAAAAGGACTAAGAGCAGACAATAGACTTTTCAATCCTATCAACAGGTCAGTTGAAGAACTATCTTCTTTAATAGATACATGGGCTGTGGCAGCTATACTTCCCTTCATTCAAGATTTTGAGTTGTAGAAAAGAGATAATAAACTTGAAACATCACAGTGTTTTATTCTGCCCAGTATTCCCTGACTTCTAGGGAACCACCCCCTTTCACTCCCAAACCAAGTCGTTTGATTAGGCTTGATTGCAATCTCCCAACTCCTAAGGATGGGCACCTGACCCAGGCCTGGCCAATCAAATGATATCCTCCTCCCTGAGCACCATGACTGGCTCCAGTCATGAAACAGACAAAGGACAGAAAATGGGATGGCTAACCCAATATATGCCCTCAACCCTCTTTTCCTTATCTGACTTTATTATATAGAATAGAAAAGCTAAATACTCACTTTAGCTTGTTTTGCAGCTAGGAGGCCACATATGACACAGTTCTGGACGATGACATATGAGCAGGAGTTTGTTAAGCAGGCTTCTAGGAAAGCTTTTACTTTCCTGATTAAGGGAACAGATACTGCTAATGCACCTTCTTTCCTCCATTTTCTTGCTTTGAATATTGACAGGATTTCTGGACAAGCTACAGCTATATGGTAACTGGTCACCATATAGTATGCAGGCAACATTCTAAAGATGGCAGGGCAGAAAATAAAAAAGCTGGATCCTTGACACAAGTGAGCTACTCTATCAGCTCCAGACTATGGAGGAAACCTCTTGATATAAGGAAAAAGTGTACTCTTATTTCTTAAACCACTATAATTTTCTACCACTTACAGCCAAACACATTCCTCATAAAAAGTCTTTCAAAGATTTTTTCTGGAGCTATTTGGAAGCTGTTTCCAGAAGAATTGTTATGGTAATAGAATGTAGGCCTGGACTGCTAGCTCCATCTTTGCAAACACATGGGGAAAGCCTGTTTGAAAATGAAGTCAAAATACAGGAAAACAGAGCAGAGGAGAGTCAGATTCCTGGCATGGAAGATCATCTCACAACCTGAATTCCAACAGGGCCTGAAGTCAGCTGTACTCAAGATTTTTCAGTTATGAGCCTTTAAGAGTTCCCTTTTTTGCTTAAGCCAGTTTAAACTAAGTTTCACTGGCATATTGACTAAATATGCCACATAGAAGCACTTATATTAACCAACCAACACAAATACATTAATTTGACACATTAATCTGTGACTTTAAGATGACAGTCAATTAGGTTCTCCTTCCGTATATGTATACAGTTGATCCTTGAACAACACAGGTCTGAATTGCATGGGACCACTTATATGTGAATTTTTTTCAATAAAAGTTATATTGAGTGTGTCTGCCTCTCCTTCCACCTCCTCCACCACTTTCGCCTCGCAACCCCTCCTTTCTCTTCCTCCTCAGCCTACTCAATATGAAGACAATGAGGATAAAGACCTTTATGATGATCCACTTACAAACAAACAGTCAATTTATTTTCTCTTCCTTATGATTTTTCTTAACATTTTATTTTCTCTGGCTTACTTTAAGAATACAGTATATAATACATATAAACATACAAAATGTGTTAATCAACTTATACATGGATTTTCAACTGTAGGCAGGGGGTTAGGAGGATGGAGTTGGCACCTCAGCCCCTGCATTGCTTAAGGGTCCATTGTATTTGTATGTTTTTAAAAGTCTCATATTCTATTTATACAAATATATGTAAATAAATGAATATAAATATGTGAATATATGTCCAGAAAGATATTCTCAAGTTAATCCAGACGAGACTGGGATTGGGGAGGTAGTTGCAGATAATTGACTTGCTGCAAAATTTTTATTTTATATGTTCTCACAGATTACATGCATATATACAAATGAAATTTTAATAAATCTGCTGTGAAGATGTAAGTGCCAGGCAGTGTATACTAGCTAAGAACATATATTTTGGAGTTAAGGAAACCTAATTTTAAGATCTGGCTTATGACATTAAGCATGTTATTTAACTTCAGTTAATCTTCCATTTCCCATCTGTAAAAAGGAATAGTAATGGTACATTATAGTGTTATTGTGAGAATTTAATGAGCTAGTATATAAGAAGTGTTCAGTACATAGCAAAGTTCTAATTATTGTTAGAAATTATGAACAAAAATGATAATTTATGTCTAACTTTGAGTAATTACTTAAATGAAAACTACTTGAAAGAAGCTTAGTTTTTCTCAGTCCAAACTCAAAAACTTGTATTGAATTTTTAGAAGTATTCTTCATGAGTTTAAACACCATCAATCTAATATTCCTATATTAAGTAATTTAAAATAAATACAGTGAGATAGAATTTGCCCCAGTTAGACCCCCAAATGAAGACCTCCAATTGGCCTAAGCAGCATCACTGAGGATTACTGGGAGTCTTTTCTAAAAGCCAGAGGTTCTGTGTGCACACATTTTTATTTCATGTAAAGTGTTATATACTTCATTCTGTATATACTTCATTCTGTATTATATACTTCATTCTGTATTGTTTGTAAGCTTAAAAGAAATTCACCCCAAATTTTTCTATAGATTTTTGTAAAGATCCTTTATATTAAGGCATAAAAAAGACTGAACCTTATCAAATGCCTTTTCTACATCAATTGAGATAAACATTATTTTTCTCATTTAAGATGTTATAAAATAATAGATTTTCTGTTTTAAAATATTAATAGATTTTCTGTAGGTGAACCATCCTTGCATTACTGGGATAAACCCCACTTGATCATAATGTATAATTTTTTAAAAGTCACAAGCTTCATCTGCTATTTTGGAATCATAACTTTAATGGTTAATATTTATTAAATGTTTAGTATGTGCCAGGCACTATTCTATGCTCTCCTTACATGCATTAGCTCTTTTCTCATTATAACAATTTAATGAGGTAAAATCATTTTTAATCACCATTTTACAGATGAATGAACTGATATACACAGAGGTTAAATAATCTGCCTAAGTCACAAAGGGAGGTACTAGTAAAGCCAGGATTCATACTCAATCTGTCTGAAAACTGTACTGTACCACTCCCAGTTCACCATTCAAAACATGTGCAACATGGTGAAACTGAGATTGACATTACACTCTTTTTTATTTTTTATTTTTATTTTTTGAGACGGAGTCTCGCTCTGTTGTCCAGGCTGGAGTGCAGTAGCGTGATCTCAGCTCACTGCAAGCTCCACCTCCTGGGTTCATGCCATTCTCCTACCTCAGCCTCCTGAGTAGCTGGGATTACAGGCACCTGCCACCACGCCTGGCTAATTTTTTTTTAGTATTTTTTTTAGTAGAGATGGGGTTTCCCCACGTTAGCCAGGATGGTCTCGATCACCTGACCTCGTGATCCACCTGCCTCCGCCTCCCAAAGTGCTGGGATTACAAGTGTGAGCCACCGCGCCTGGCTGACACTATGCTCTTAATCACTACAGTCCAGAGGTTATAAACTGAGTACATAATCTGCACAGAGCACTAAGCTAAACCCTATACATTTTGCAGAAAAGTCATGAGGTACAGAAACATAAGCTATATTGCATATTCCAAAGACCAAATTAATCTTTTAAAGTAAAAAAAAAAAATCCAGGTGTCTATATACCAAATATATTTGTGTGTAGGTGTCTTCCAACCTCAGCTGTAAATAGCTATAACATGAATGGCGATACCTTCAAGCAGCTGTTAATAGGCCAACAAGAGGCGCATAGGGTATGTATCACTTGGTTGGTGAGTGGGCAGGGAGTGGGAAGTGAAAAGGTAGAATCTGATTGGTGGCTTAAGTAAAGAACTTCAAGAACCTGTTGACATCTTAAGAGCAGTGATGATAAAGATCAACTAGCAAACATAGATCAAAAACTCAATTTCCATGCTGAAGGAAAAGTAGAAGCAGGCAATATGCTCTAGGTTCTTTTACATTCAATTATATATGGTTGGTATAACTTTATACACATCTAGCTGGATTAGTGCTAAAAGACCATGAACATCTGCCTAAGGAGACCACTTCTAGCAGTGGATAAAAGCCATTTAAAGAATTTAAAGTCTCTGTAAAGTGCATCTAGCCTTTAAGCAGAAATGGCCTCCTAACTAGTTTTCACTCCATCAGTCTTCTCTTCAAAATCAAAATATTCCGACACCAAGACTGGAAAGGGCTGACCCTAACTTCTACCACAGTACTCCCTTAAGGTCATCACTAAAGTCAGTGATAAGCAAAGGGATTATGTTAAGAGGCCAATTAATAGCAAAATATCTAAGAAGTGATTTGTTTAGACATCTCAACCTATTTAACTAGTTAAATAATAGTGGAACTTTGGGTTTTCCTTTCCTCTTCTTTTGCTTTACAAAATAATATATTTACTCTTTTTTTATTTCATGGAAAGCCTTAGGTTTTTACAACTAACAGATTTTTTAAATTTTCACAGAAAAAGTACTCAATTGCCAGGAATGCTCAGAACAGTGCACAGTGACTTTTGGTGCAGTAAATTACATTTTCCAGCCGTTCTATCTAGACAGCAGACAGGAAACTCCTCAGGAAATCTTGTTCTTCAGGCTGCTGTTTAGCAACTCTTTGACACAGATGATTAATTAACTAGTAACCATTAACAACAGTTAAAACTCCTCTAGAGACAGAAGGGTAGCACAAGGGCGTCTGATCTTCTTCACTTTTCATTATTGTTTACCTTGAACCAGGCAAGATTTACTAATTAATGAAGTCAGCGAAAAAGGACAATTATTTTGCTACTTCTAAGGACACATTTACCAAGACGCATTAGTAAATTAGTTTAATGTTCCTGATGCTGGCCAATAAATGGAACATAATAGATCTTGTTAGTTCCTTCTATAATATAGAACCTTTCTCCAGGTTAAGACTTACTGTGCTCTTCTAAGGGTGTTGGGCCTCATTATTTTCTAGTTCTAAACCAAATACTAAAGAAAGATGTAACCATCAGGGGGCTATTTAACATACAAGCATGCATCTCTATTTACTAGCCTGGGCTGGTTTTAGAAGAGAACACACTTTACCTCATTGCCCTTTATGCCTGTGACAACAAAAGCTCTGGAGTCACACTAGAATTACAAAGACAGAACCACAAAGGGAAGGTGAGGTCTTCCCTTTGTAAATGTCCGGCTGACAGTTTGAGAGGAGGAGTGTCAAATTCACTCTCATTTGGTACCATCAATCAGATAATCTAAATGTCCCATTCAAAAGAAAGCAAAACTCAGGAAAATTTGTTGCTGGGTCATCCTATTCAAGTCTTATCTGTTCTGTTTTCATTGTTGCTCCTAGGAAAAGTATTCCCCTTACTCACTCTTCACATCATTAAGCTGTTCTGTCCAAAGGAGATTAGGAAGTGCTTGTAAAAACTGCTGCTAAATCAACAGGTGGAGATAAAAAACCATCTTGTCTTTCTCAGCAGTGACTTGGCTAGTTGTAAGTAATACTGAATGTAAATCTGGCAATCTATCTTCATACTTCTTTTCTAACAACATTCACACCTGATTCTGTGTCAGTAGCAAGAATGCAATAGCAACAGCTTCACATTCCTGGCTGGAATAAGAAATACCAGGTATTTTGGCTCAGTATTTGGAAAGGACATCTTGATATACATGTAGTAGGTTATGGCATTGAGGTCAAAGCTCCAACTCCGGTAATTTTTCTCATAGACACCAATAAATCAGGAGACACAAAACCAAAGGTAATTTATTAGCAAAGGAGCTACAAAAATACGCACTTTCTCTCACGACATTAGGAATGAGATTTTATTTAGTTTGACAAATATTGAACATTTTCTTACTTAGGACCATGATGTTAAAAAAAAAAAAAAAACCCTACAAATAATACATTTGCTTAAAAATCCTTAATAGATTATTCTATTGGAAGGGAAATCTTGCCCCAACAGTTACCAGAAAAATATTCCCCCGTCCTCTCACCTGTTTATGAGGACCCCTGAGTATATGTGCCTTAGCGCCTTCACAAGCTGTCCTCATTGCTTCCAGTGATGGTGTGCCCAACAGATCCGTGATCAAATCCAACTATAAGGAAATAAAATACAGATATATAGCAATCTCATGGAAATAACTTTTCATTACTCTTAAATCATAGCCTTAGAGATGTGGACCAAATTTGGGGGAAAAAACCTTAAGACAAGCTCCAGATTAACTGACAGGAGCCCCTACTTTCACTTTCTGGCCTATTAAAAAAGACTTCTAGGAATTTATAATAAATTCCTCACATAGAGGAATTTAAATATATTCCTGTTAATTTGTTATTCTTAATATTTAAAATAAATAATCTTGTTATAATTCCTGTTATTTTATTATTCATATTTATTATTTAAAGGTTCCTCTTTATCCTATTCCTATTTATCCTATTATTTATAATATATATAGGATTATCCTATATATCCCATTCCTATTTATCCTATTATTTTAAAGTTCCTATTTATTTATATAAAAGTTCCTATTTATATGATAGAAATATAGAAATATGTTTTGATAAGCATGACATTCTAAGACTAGAGCAATTTGGGAGTCTGCATCTGTCTGCCCTGTTTTCTTGATACTATAGCATCTAAGATCTTTGCAGAGTTGAACTCCTCTTCTATTGATGGCTAATGACTATTCTTTCCAGTTAATGAATGGATTCTGATGCTTCAAGTGGATGCAGGCTCACCAAGGAGCTAATCCACAAATCGGACACCTGTGATTTAATAAATCCTGAAAACATTCACACCTGAAATGAAAGCTAAGCTCTCCATGCTTGGGCCAGTGTACATCCTTTACATTCTAGTCATGCTAGAAATCTCTTACACTGCCAGAAAACTGTGATACTTAGAAAATATGACACTGCATAAGACCGCATTTAGTCAGCTGGACACAATAAAAGAGACCAATAAAACAGTCTTCTTGCAAACAAGTCTTTGGGTAGCAAACTATCTTACCAATTTTCTGTAGTGTCACAATTGTTCTAACTTCATAACTAATTATCAGTAACATTTCATTTGGATTCCTCCAGGATGGGAAATTCTTACCTAGAGAACACTTCTTTTCCTGGTTCTGGGCATGCCGAATATAAAGCACTATTTATCTAAACCATGGGGTAGCCATCAGCATCACCACCCTACAGGTTAATGGAGAAACTTGAGAAGCTTGCTTTCCACAGAAGTAAAGATCTCTATACAAAGCTTTTTGGGAAAAGTACGTAGGTGATACTTTTGGATCTCTAATAACCACACTAAAGGCAGAAGGAAATGACTAGCTTCTAAAAACAAATTGAAACATTCAGAAAGTTGTCTAAAATGGGTCAGATCCATAGATGAGAAACACTTTTATGATGTCTGTTAGTATTGGGTAATTAAATCTCAAAGATACAGAGAAAATACAACAGGAAATAATGACTTCCATTAGAAGTTAGAGCCTTTTCCTATTTTAGATCTTCATTTCTCACCCCAGCACACACCAACAATTAGACAGACATGAATTCTCCTGTAGTGGCTATGTCAGACTGCCAAACTGAAGATCTATGTATTTCTCTAGCAAATGAGATATCTGAACTCCAGTCCAGTTGCTTCACACTTTCCCTCACATATTTTTTGCAGCAGCAATTCAAGATTCTTGTTCCATATATAGGATTTGAATACCTCATTATTATTTTTTACTTAAGCTTTTCTGTATGCAAGGTAGTAGTCACATTCATTTTATGACAGCTTATGTCCAGATATGAGAGTCTTATAGGTTAAGTCTGTTAAACTTTACTTTCTAAAGAAATTGAAAAGTGAATATTGTCAATAGTACCCAACATTAGATGACATATTATATGTACATAATTTTTTAACACCAGAATCAATTTTTAAGATGTAAAATGTAAAAAAGACAGTTTGAATGTATAGCATAGAAAAATTTAAATGTTGATAAAAGCAGATATAGTTTCTAACCTATTAGGTAAAAATTCTTTGTAGAAAAAGCATAAAAGAAATAATTCTGTTTGGTCAAGTGCATGAATTATTTACAAAGACACAGTAGTCAGTGTGATCTTTTAAAATGTCATTAATCAAATCTTAATATTCCTATGGTCAAAACCTTCATTTACGTTTTCTATCACACTTGGAATAAAATCTTAAGGCCTTATCATGTCATCATGGCCAGGTTCTTTCTCACTTTCTGACCTCATCTCCTACAGCGTCTTCCATCACATGCCATCCCTCCAACATGCCATGCTTGTTTCTGCCTCAGGGGCTTTGTTATGGTGGTTGTCCCTCTTCTTGTAACTTCTTCAGCATCTTGCTGCCTCATTTTATGTGGGTGAAATGTTATCTCCTCAGAGAATCCTTTAGTGCCTGCTCTGCTCTGCCACCATTCTCTATCCCTAACCTGGCTACATTTTTCTTTATGGAACTTCCATTACTTGGGATCATATTTATTTGCATACTTATTTTTGTCTCATGTGAAAGTTTCACAAAGGTTAAGAACAACGCTGTCTTATTTACTGCTGTATCCCCAGCGTCCTGGCACACTACTACCACTATCATAATTGCAAACATTTACAGAGTGCTTACTATGTGCCAGGCCCCATTTTCAGCTTTCCTGCTTCATTGTACAATAATCCTCAGAACAGTTTTAGGGGCCAAAAAACCAAAAAAAAAAAATAGAAGAAGAAAAAAAAAAGGAAGAGAGAGGTTAAGTAACTTACTCAAGATTTAACATAAGTGGTGTAGCTAGGATTTGAACCCACCAATCTGAGCTCATGGTTACTACATTATTTTCATGCAAGCGAATTAATAAAAATACCTAGTAATTATCCCAAGAAAATATGCGTAGTAGTGAATAATTACCTTTAAAGACAATTAAAGTAACATGTAGCTAACAAAGTAGCTTCTAAAGGATTCTCTGAGAGTATATTTTAATCATCTCCTGATGTTCTCTGCCATATTTAGATATTTTAGTCCAATAATAAAAGTTAGAAATTTTCCTAAATGTTCAGATTTCAAGAAATCAACACAATAAAAATTTACATTCTAAGCACAAAGTGTAAGTACATTAAGTCACCAATACATTTTCAAGTCAGAGCCATTCACTTAGAAGGAAAAGAGGCCTTCTAACAACTGAAGATTATGCCTGTGCAAATTGTCACAGCAGAGCTCGCGGCTATGCATCAGTGCATATAATAATGTCAACAGGCCGGGTGCGGTGGCTCATGCTTGTAATCCCAGCACTTTGGGAGGCTGAGGCAGGTGGATCACCTGAGGTCAGGAGTTCGAGACCAGCCTGGCCAACACGGCAAAATCCTGTCTCTACTAAAAATACAAAAACTAGCCAGGTGTGGTGGAGCGCGCCTGTAATCTCAGCTACTTGGGAGGCTGAGGCAGGAGAATCGCTTGACCCTGGCAGGTGGAGGTTGCAGTGAGCCAAGATGGCACCATTGCACTCCAGCCTGGGCCACAAGAGCAAAACTCTGTCTCAAAAAATAAATAAATAAATAAAATAATAATTATAATAAATAAATAAAGTCAATACACACTCTAAAGGCTCATAAGTTACAAAATGAATCTCTCTGTAATCTTCAACTTTTATAACTTTCTAAATTTTAAGTGAACCTGAATTTCCTAAAAGCAAATTAGACAGTATAATGAATAAGCCCAAGACACATGTGCAGGATGGATTTTTCCTTCAAATCTGTAATAGAATTGAAACTAAAGCCTTAAATTGAAATCATACCTGCTGAATGGGACTCTGTGCCTGAAACAATATTCTTCGTCCTAGTAGTTCTGCAAAGATACATCCCACAGACCAGATGTCAATAGCATTGCTGTAATGACGGCTGCCCATCAGGATTTCCGGAGCCCGGTAATACTGAGTAACAACTTCCTGAGTCATATGACGGGATTCATCTAATTCTTCCACTCTGGCCAATCCAAAATCACAAATCTAAACAGAAAAGGCAGTCAAAACATTGTCAAGCAAATACAAATGAAAGAGTAAAACAAAACATCAAAACCTTGATAGGGCACTGAACTTTGAAACTTTTTTTTTGAGACGGAGTCTTACTCTGTCACCCAGGCTGGAGGCACAATCTCAGCTCACTGCAACCTCCGCTTCCCGGGTTCAAGGGATTCTCCTGCCTCAGCCTCCCAAATAGCTGGGACTACAGGTGCCCGCCACCACACCTGGCTATTTTTTTTTTTTTTTTTTGTATATTTAGTAGAGAAGGGGTTTAACCATATTGGCCAGGCTGGTCTCAAACTCTTGATCTCAGGTGATCCACCTGCCTTGGCCTCCCAAAGTGCTGGGATTACAGGCGTGAGCCACTGCACCCAGCCACTCTGAAACACTTTTAATGATACAGGTATAGTATATTTATGTCAATATACAATCTGGTTTTATTTGGTTAGAGAGGAAAAAAGTCTCAAACATCATTTTCTTAAAAATATTCTTCTCATCTTTATTAATAAAAACATGTCTGTTTTCAGTTGATAATCAAAGCAAAAAAACTAGGTGAACATAAACGACTTTATTTATTTTTAGACAGGGTCTCACTCTGTCTCACTGGCTGGAGTGCAGTGGTGTGATCGATCTGAGGCTCCTCCCACCTCAGCCTCCTGAGTAGCTGGGACTACAGGCACATGCTACCACGCCCGGCTAATTTTTGTGTTTTTTTTTTTTTTGTAGGGATGAGGTTTTGCCATGTTGTCCAGGCTGGTCCTGAACTCCTGAGTTCAAGCAATCTGCTTGCCTCAGCCTCCCACAGTGCTGGGATTACATGCGTGAGCTACTGCACCTGGCCAATTGCATACTTCTAGGTTTGATTTAGAGACCAACTGTTGGCCAGGCACAGTGGCTCATGCCTGTAACCCCAGGGATTGGGAGGCTGAGGTGAGAAGACTGCTTGAGAGATCAAGAGTTTAAGACCAGGCTGGACAACATAGTAAGATCTCAACTCTACAAAACAATTAAAAAAAAAAAAATAGCTGGGCGTGGTGGTGTGCACTTGTAGTCCCAGCTATTCTGGAGGCTGAGGTGGGAGGACTGCATGAGCCCAGGAGTTTGAGACTACAGTGAGCTATTACTGTGCCACCACACTCCAGCCTGGGAGACAGAGTGAGATTGAGACCCTATCTTTAAAAAAAATTTAAAAACCATGACAAAACCAACTACTTTCAAGACTAGTTTATAGACAAAGATATCATAAGACAAAGGGGTGTATCTTGAAGGCTCCTTAGCGGAGACTATGCCTGTTGTCTTTATGAAATATATATAAATTTCTTTAAAGCAATGGGTTTCAAACTGACTCCAGTGGAATCTAGTTCTGACTTTAGGCATTCCATAAATATTATATCCAAACTTCACATGTACTTATCTATTTAAAATACAAATTCACACTCAAATGTATAAATACGTTAAAACGTAGTACACTGTAGAATACTAATGCTACTGGGTTCATTCATTTCTTCATGCCATACATATTTAAGTTAGTACTTGTTATATTACAGATGGTATGTTAGAATCTGGAGATACAGTAATAAGTAATAAAGACTGGTTAACTTCTATACAAACTTAGAAATAAATCTTTTCTTGCTATTTCTGCTCAACTGAAAAGTATGCTGAGGGTTACAAGGTAAGCTATTAATAAACAGCAGCAGTGCCACCACCAGCAACTACTGCTTATCTTTAGGAATTAAAATTTTCTTGATATGGGGCAATCAAAACACAACAACTAGGAGCACTGAGGATGAGATCAGATAGTAATGGCCATCTAAACTCCAGTGTTCTCACTGATTAACTTTACAAGTCACAATATTGCAAGTGATAAAATACGATTTTAAATCTGTTTTCTAAATTGAAGTCCCCATATAAGATTTTATTTGAAAAAGAGTTCTGGCAGCTTAAAAAGAAAATCTGAAAACTCCGTTCTAAAGAAAACAAAATTTACTCCCCAATTTTTGGCAATCCCCTCTTTCTGATTTGAATCTACTATGTCTGGTTACATCAAATGAATTCAGATGTGTATATAGGAATGAGTCAGTATGAAGCCACCATCTTAACAACTTAAGAATGCAGGAAAATTTTCCATACTATACAGATAAACCATATAACATAACAACAAAAGCCCAAGTTCATCAAATATGTTCAAACAACATATACATATTTTTTTGAGACAGTCTCACTCTGTCATCCAGACTGAAGTGCACTGACACGATCTCGGCTCACTGCAACCTCTGCCTCTCAGGTTCAAGCGATTCTTGTGCCTCAGCCTCCTGAGCAGCTGGGACTAGAGGCACGTGCCACCACGCCTGGCTAATTTTTATATTTTTAGTAGAGACAGGTTTTTGCCATGTTGGCCAGGCTTGTCTCAAATTCCTGGCCTCATGTAATCCGCCCACCTCGGCCTTCCAGTGTTGGGATTACAGGCGTGAGCCACTGCACCCGGCCAAAATAACATATAATATTTTTAAAACTCTATTACTTGGCCATGACTCTTGAGGGTATTTTAAAAAACTAAACCGACAAAAGGAAAGAACACAATTTTTTCTCGTATATGAAAAAAACCAACCAACCACCCATCCAACAAAAAATGATTTCTGTTATAAAGCAAATCCCTTATTAAAAACATCAGTATGATTTGTCATTTTTAGTAACTTATCTGGAAGACAACCTGAGTCCAAAATAGGAAGCTAACATGATCAGATAACTAAAAAAATTCCAGCAAAATTATCCATCTTGTGCTTAATAGGAAACAAAACACATTCACAATATGGAAGGATACCGATTTTTAAAAATGATTTTGTTATAATGATCTTCAATGTATTTGTATGTTTGAGAAGAAAGAACTAGCGTCTGTAGTCTAGCACTCTATTCTGGCTTTTTAAAAGTAGGCCTGTAAGATGAGTCAAAGGAGTGGAGCAAAATTGGTTTGTTCTGATTTGTGTGTTGTGTATTCATGAATGGCATTTTCCTTTAGTTGCCCATTCATACAGTCCAACGTTATAAAACCATAACAGACAATTTGGAAAATGAACTTCAAGCAGTTAATGGCATCAAACATGACAGGTCCTGCACAAAATCCTGTGTGAAGTCTTCCAATCAAAAACCAAAAGAAGAAGAAATTGGCTTAAACGGTCATAAGATTGATTAGGTATGAATAGGACAAAAAAATTTCTAACTTTAAGGTTTAAAAATTTTTTTTTAAATAAAAACAATTATGGGGATAAGTTGCAAGTTCTCTTTAAAAAGTGAAAAGGTGGCAGGAAAAACTCAATAACCTATAGAAGAAATACTTCAGATTTTGGGGGCAATTAACTTCTCTGTGGAAACAAAAGACTGAATTACAACATCAGCTGTTTTTAGGGAAAATATGAAAAACAGGTTTTCGTCTTTCTAGAGCTAAAATAAGGGTGAAGGCTCTTCAAGGCTATAACGAAGGGAGAACTTTCATTCATAAGCAGTATCATCCACCAGCTTTTCAAGAGAACTGACCTACAGTTCAGAGATATCATTTAAAATAAAAAATGAATTTTATTTATACATTTGGTTTTATTACTTAGTTTAACCACCAGCAATCTAAGTAATAATGATAGTCTTGATTATTTTTAAAGTGGGTAACATTTTAAAAACTTATTTTTCTTCTCAAATATAGCAGTTAAAGGCCCTTATTTCCAATTTCTATTATGAGGAAAAATATAGTGGACCTCTCTCTATTCAAGAGTTCTGCCAATACACATCTGTATTAGAGGTAGGGAAATACAAATATGTGGACTTTGCTATTTGCAAGCCCCTTTTTAAATGAAAGACAATGGCTGTACTAGGGAAGAGAAGTAAAACTGAAACTGATGACTTGAAATTTTGGAACTACTAAATATAATTCTGTAACCAATTCCTCTTCAGAGGAATAATTAAGAATTGGCTACTATACATTATGGAAATACATTGAATAGGTGCCTATTACCCTTTTCTGGTTTGGCATTTTCACTTCTTTTTTTTTTTTTGGAGACAGGGTCTCACTCTGTCACCTAGGCTGGAGTGCAGTGGTGTGATCACAATTCACTGCAGCCTTGATGCTCTGGGCTCAGGCGATCCTCCTATCTCAACCTTCTGAGTAGCTGGGACTACAGGCATGCACGACTACACCTGGCTAATTTTTGTATTTTTTATTGAGATGGGGTTTTGTTTGCCTAGGCTGGTCTTGAACTGCCGGGCTCAAGCAATCTGCCCGCCTCAGCCTCCCAAAATGCTGGAATTATAAGGCATGAGCCACCGTGTCTGGCCAGCACTATCACTTTTAAATATGTTTCTACTTCTGACTTTGCTACCTTGGTCAAACAGCATATAGAAATGTTAGCTGTGTAAAAATGTAGATGGTCTTCCTAAAAGTCACACTTCATTCTCTTATATAAACAGATGCTTGCTGTTCTAATATTTCTTCTGATATGTGCTTCTTTTAATAATGGAACAATCTGTAAAGGAGTCACCTTCTCTATTCTTTCTAGCTACACTGTAATTCCAATTTCAGAGTTTCTAAAACATAGGCAAACTATCATGAAAAGAACATGAGGCAGGACTACAAATTATTACTATGGCTATGAGTAGTGATATGGAGAAAACTGGGTTAACTTTTGGTAAAGTAATGGAAATGAACTTATTTCTTTCACAAAAATATGTTGTTCTTTAACCTGCCTTGACATTTTGATTTTTCCCAGGTATTTAAATAAACTGAAAAGCTACCTTTAGAACACAGTTGCTGTTCACAAGGAGATTCCCTGGCTTAATGTCTCGATGTAAAATGCCAGCTGAATGGAGATATTTCAAACCTGAAATAACAAACAGATTTAATTGCAGATATTTAATTCCTTTTACTCAACCAATAATTTTTTAAAAACCTTGGAAGAAAACAGTAGAGGATTTAAAATTGTTCCCTAAATAACTGCATAACGAACATTATTAAAAGCTAGTCTCACCTCAAAATACCATAATTTTGCTAGAGTAAAAATGTCACCAAAGGTTTGCAAAGTGTAGAGATAATGTCTATAATTTCAACAATTATGTAGGTTTAAATACAGATAAGCTTCTTAGGCACTTGAGTTAAGACCATATTAATAACCTTAGATTGCTAGTCAGTGTGGCTATTGGACTGCTGTTATTGATACTCTTAACCTGCAACTCGGAGCCTTCTCCAACAAAACAGTTTCCGTTAACCCACATGGAGCCTTTCCCAGGACAAGTGTTTCACTGGTAAGACAAAATTCAGGAACTTGCCCACACTGTCAGTAGTATTCTTTACCACTCAGAATCAGGAGGGTAATGAACCACTTTAAAAATATTTCTGACATCTTCGAAGACCAGTGCCTTCATTCAGTACTGCTAAAGGTCCCAGCCTCAACGTTGAGTCCTTTTTGTGTGCGTTTTTCCTTTTCTTTTCTTTTTTTTTTTTTTATTTGAGACAGGGTCTTACTCTGTAACCTAGGCAGGAGTATGGTGGTATGATCACAGCTCACTGAAACCTCAACTTTCCTGGCTCAAGCCATGCTCCCACCTCAGGCTCCTGAGAAGCGGGAACTATGGGCATGTACCACCATATCCGGCTAATGGGTTGAGTCTTTTTTGGATAAAATGTAGCAAATCACATTTTTCACAAGTACAAAAAGAGCCAATATCTTCCCCATTTTCCCCTACCACAGAATATGAACAAATCTATTGGAGGTGAACATTTTTAGTTTTTTTGAGACGGAGTCTCACTGTGTCGCTCAGGCTGGAGTACAGTGACACGATCTCGGCTCCCTGCAGCCTCCATCTCCCAGGTTCACTTGATTCTCCTGCCTCAGCCTCCCAAGTAGCTGAAACTACAGGCGAGCGCCACCATGCCCGCCTAAGTTTCGTATTTGTTTAAAGTAGAGTGTAGTTTTGCCATGTTGGCCAGGCTGGTCTTGAATTTCTGACCTCAGATGATCTGCCTGCCTCAGCATCCCAAAGTGCTGTGATTACAGGCATGAATCACCATGCCTGGCCTGGAGGTGAGCTTTTTAGTTTTAATATTGCTTATGTGGCCAGGTGCAGTGGCTCACGTCTGTAATCCCAGCCCTTTGGGAGGCTAAGGCAAGCGGATCACGAGCTCAGGAGATCAAGACCATCCTGGCTAATATGGTGAAACCCCATCTCTACTGAAAATACAAAAAAACTAGCTGGGCATGGTGGCAGGCGTCTGTAGTCCCAGCTACTTGGGAGGCTGAGGCAGAAGAATGGCGTGAACCTGGGAGGCAAAGCTTACAGTGAGCCGAGATTATGCCACTGCACTCCAGCCTGGGTGACACAGTGAGACTCTGTCTGGGGAAAAAAAAAAAAAAAAGCTTATGTATTTTCATCCTTTTGGCATTTATTTTTCAATCGCTATAAAGAATCTCTTAATTCTATGAATTCTGGGGCAGGTGTGGGGGGAAGTATTTTACTTACTAGGTAAGAAAGCTGTTTTAGGCAAAATTCTCATGGACATACTTGATGGCCAGAAGTGTCAATAATGTTGGCCCAAATCCTTTCTCAGTCAAGTACGTGCTCTTTAATGAGCCAGTCTAGAGTTATTTAGCTGGCTCTGTTTATTGGTCTTCCCAATCTACTTTGGTTTTAAGGGTCATTTTGTTTCTCTGGAGTTGGCTTCAGGTATGCCAGCCAATACTCAGACAGGCCCACCTACTGTTGGCTTGCAGGACGGACGTCATCCATAGGGGATATAGTCACTTTTCACCTGAGTCGTCTGATGACACATATTCCTATTCTGTTGAAAACTAAAGGCTGTTTTGTGAACTTGTGACAAACCATCCTGCTTATTCACCTAGATTAGCCCACTCAACTGCCTAATGAATTTGACAGGGCTTTCTCTTTCATTACTGAAAACAAGAAATACTTGGCAACCCTAAAAAGCTTCTTCATTAACATTAAATATAGAAATTATAAAATATGCTTTGTCAAAAGAAGAAAGTCTTTAGAGAAGAAGAAAACCTTGGAAGGTCAGATTAAAGTCTAAATGAGAAGCAAAACATTTCATTTACAGTGTGACAGCACCTTTTTCTTCATAAAGAAATCTTACCTCGCAAAATCTGATAAAGAAAAACTTTGACATGATCTGAGCTGAGTGGTTGAGGAGAGACGATAATTTTATGTAGGTCACTCTGCATCAATTCTGTGACAACATATCTTGAAGTTTTAAGTTAAGGAGAGTTCAACGAATTCAGTCTCCTACTCCCTCAAAGTGGTGACCAGATCCAAAAAATAACTTCCATTCTCAAGGCTGGAAAAATGGGCAAAGAAAGCTTCTAGACAGCATGACATAGGTGAGAATTCCAGCCCTCACAAGATAAAACACTACTAAAATAAAAAGAACTTACATGTTTAAAAGTCAGCAGGAGTAAACGACCAAATGATTTCCTTATAATCAGCATTATAAAAGACAAAACCAAAGGTAAACATTTTAAATAACAGCCAGGCCAGGAAAAGTATGACGACCAAACAGTCTTGAGTTCTACTTAGACATGTTACAGGAATGTCCTCTGAATCCAAACAAATGGGGATTGGTGATCTCATCTTAGACCACCATGACACCAATGGAAAAGATCACGACCTATCCAAGGGCCGTGGCTTGTTTCATTATAAAATATGGTATTCCTAAACACATGTAAAGTAATTAGTTAAGTCTCTCCACAATCTTAGTAATTTAGTTCTTTTATTATTTAACTTTGTATGTATTTATGAAACACCCCTCCCCACTACCACCAGTAGATTTCAAGCTTCCTATACGTTGTACTCTGTTGTATGTCTAGGGTTTTGCTCAATGGACACGTGGCAGATGATTAAAGGCTGGAGCCTGGAGAGCCATGGAGATATGGAATCCAAGACTCTTGTGAAGCACATGAGTGTTAGATACATTAGAGAAGCAAAAGTATGGTAAATCTTATAATTATAAAGTATTAAGTTTTCTTAAGGCAATTTCTAATTTAATGTTTTAGCAAAAACAAGTAGGAAAGGGGATAACTTGGGAACAGGGAGGAGAAATGATAACAGCCTTTGACAAAAGCAATTGAAAACTCCCTCCTCCTCGAGACATTTTTTCCAAATTGCTTTAGTCTCCTTTTTTCTTCAACCACTGTACGTTGAAATGCCCCATGGCTGCTGGTCCTCAGGCCTCTTCCCTATCCATACTCATGGATACTTGGATCCAGTCCCATGTCTTCAAATAATATCCATGCTGATGACTCCTAAATTTCTCTCTCTAGTTAATCTTCTTTCCTTAAGTGCAGACTTGTATATCAAACTGCCTATTATTTCCCCTGGATACCTAATTGACATTTCAAACCAACAAGTCCAAAACTGTCCAAATCTTTCTTAGTTGCTCGCACCACAAACCACATCAAGGAGTTATCCTTGACTCGCCCTTTCTCTTTCACTATACCTCCAATTTTCAGAAAATCCTTCAAAATTTAGCCAGAATTAACGCCACTTCTTATATCCACTGCTACTACTCTGGCCCAAGACTGCTATATTTCTAAAACACAGCAGCCAGGATAATTTTTTTTTTACTATTATATTTTTTATTTTGCCTATATACTGAAATTTACTTTATTATATAGAAAATATAATTTTTAAGGCTTTATTAGACATTCTAAGATATTTTAGTCTTAGGTTTTATCATCCAGATTCTTTCCAAAGAAATATATTCTACTTCGTAATGAAAGTTAATGAGAAAATGATATTTGGCATGTAGGATTCACTTATAGGACAGTTTTCAGTGACATGTTAAAATTATTCTATAAAATGATGAAGAGTTAAATAATGACATCAGGGTTACAGTTTTTAATGTTTTTATTCAAACTATTTTTCTTAAAAAATTTTCAAACACACAAAAATTACACAGAGATGACCCATATACACACTTAACACCTAGAATCTACACTGCATATTTTGCTATATTTGCTTTGTCACACATCTATCTATTGCTCTTTCCATCCATCAATTCATCCAAAACTGGATGCATGTCACAGAATGATCTTGTAGGATGAAGGCCAAATTATGTCATTTTCTCTGCAAAAGCTTTCCATTTCATTTAAGAGCAAACGCCAGTCTTTAAAATGGTCTCACAGGCCATAAATCATTTGGCCTTCTTACTTCTCTGACCTCTTCTATTGTTTTCTTCCTGGATATTCTCTGAACATACTAGACACACTCCAACCTTAGGCCTTAGCTATTCCCTCTTCACAGACTGTACTTCCTGACATCTATTTGTTAACTCTTTCACGTCCTTTGTGGTTTTCCTCCAATTTTATCTTTCAAATGAGGCCTACCTCAACCACTCTGACACTACAGTCAGGTGTTGTATAATGATGTTTGGTTGATGGTAGACCACATGTATAAAGGTGGTCCCATAGATTGTAACGGTGCTGAAAAGTCCTATTGTATTGCCTACGGGTGTCTTGGTGACTAACCCTGTGTAGGCTTAGGCTAATGTATATGTTTGTGTCTTATTTTAAAAAGTGAAAAAGCAACTCAGACCTCAACTCTACAAAAAATTTAGCCAGGTGTGGTGGCTTGCGCCTGTAGTCCCAGCAGTTACTGAGGACATTGACGTGGAAGGATTACCTGACCCTGGGAGGTCAAGGTTGCAGTGAGCCATGACTGCACCACTGCAATCCAGCCTAGGCAACAGAGTGAGAAAAATAAATAAATAAAAAGAAAAAAAATATTTTTATATAGCTGTACAATGTCCCTGTGTTTTAAGCTAAGTGTTAATACAAAAGAGTAAAATATTTAACAAAATTAAAAAGTTTAGAAAGTAAAAAAGTTACAGTAAGCTAGGGTTAATTTATATTAAAGAAACATTAAAAAAGAAACTTGGGGGGGGAGGAAAAAAATAAATTTAGTGTAGCTTAACAGCACAGAGTTTATAAAGTCTATAGTAATGCACAGTAATGTTTTAGGCTTTCAGATTCACTCACCACTCACTGACACACCCAGAGCAATTTCCAGTTAAGTGCCCTATACAGGTGTACCATTTTTATCTTTTATATCATATTTTTACTGTACCTTTTCTATGTTCAGATACGTTTAGATATATAAATACTTATTGTGTTAAAACTGCCTACAGTATTCAGTACGGTAACAGGTTGTACACTTGTACAGGTTTGTAGCCTAGGAGCAATAGGTTATACCATACAGCTTAGGTGTGTAATAGGCTAGACCATCTAGGTTTGTGTAACAACCTGTACTCCCTGTCTACTTGCTATCCCCTTGCACAGCTTTACTTTTTCTTCTTCCCTTAGTAGTTATTATCCTATAATTTCCTTATGTTTATTCTGTCTGTATTGCCAAGCCTGCACCATGAAGGCAAGGGTTTTGTCTTTGTTCACAAATCTATCCCAAACTCTTCGAATAGTGTCTGCACATAGTAGGTCCCTATAAATATTTGATGAATATTAATTCAGGTATATTGAGTACCTGTTAGGTACTAGGTACTCTACTAAGTATTTTAAATATATAATCTCATCTAATTTTCACAGTTACTCTACAAGGTATGTAGTGGTACCCTAAATTTAGATAAAGAAACTGACATTAACAGAAGACAACCTGCCTATGGTTACATAGTAGTGAAGCTTTTAGATCTGATCATGTCTAACATTGTTTCAATGGTTCTATGCAATTTTGGATTTATCTTCTTTTCTTATTCTTTAAAGTAACATTTTAAAAAACTCTAATAAAGTAGGCCAGGTGGGTGGCTCATGCCTGTAACCCCAGCACTTTGGCAAGCCCAGGAGGGTGGACTGCTTGAGCCCAGGAGCTCGAGACCAGCCTGGGCAACACGGAGAAATCCCATCTCTATAAAAAATTCAAGAAATAGGTCAGGTGCGGTGGCTCACGCCTGTAATCCCAGCACTTTGGGAGGCTGAGGCAAGTGGATCACTTGAAGTAAGGAGTTTGAGACCAGCCTGGCCAACATGGTGAAACCGTCTCTCTACTAAAAATACAAAAACTAGCTTGATGTGGTGGCGGGTACCTATAGTCCCAGTTACTTGGAGGCTGAGGCAGGAGAACCACTTTAACACAGGAGGCAGAGGTTGCAGTGAGCTGAGATCGTGCCACTGCACTCCAGCCTGGGTGACAGAGCAAGACTTTGTCTTAAAAAAAAAAATTTTTTTTTAAGAAATAGATGAGCATTGTGGCTGGTGCCTGTAGTTCCAGCTACTCAGCAGGCTGAGGTGGGAGGATCACTTGAGCCCGGGAGGCAGGGGTTGCAGGGAGCCCTGATCTTGCCACTGCACTCCAGCCTGGGTAACAGAGTGAGACCCTGTCTCAAAAAAAAACAAAAACCCCCACAACTATCACAAAATATACTAAATGTTCATTGCGTTCTTTATAGAATAATTTCAACTAATAAATGCAGAAACAATTATAGAATTAGGAAAAAAATCACGGTTTTGCAATCTCTGGAGCTAGGCACCATCAATGGCTGGTAAAATCACTTGAAAAGGATGAGTGTGAGACTGACATCACTTCAATCCACCACTCAATCTTAGCATAATTTAATGTGGAACAAGAATATTATGTTTGTGATATGCACAACACTGTCTAGAAGTATTCATGCCCCAAAAAACTTAATTTGAATGTAATCAATCATCTAGCTCTAATGACCAGTTAACTAGAAATATGTGGAATTAAAAAACAAGACATTAAGAAGAAGCAATCTGCTAAACACACAATGTGGACCACTCTTCAGGAAAAAATTATCTAACAAATCAATGACCATCCCCCTCTCACTGCCACAAAAAAAATGTGTGTTATGGGGTGAAGGGCAGGCAGAAATGTTTGGGATAAGAGACTCAAGAGACATAATAACCATACATACATGTGAACTTTGTTAGATCCTTATTCAAAAAGTGACTCTTGAGGCAGAGAACAGATATTAAGGAATTAGCTAATTTTATTGGGTGTGATAATGGCATAATGGGTTTTCAAGATACTTATCTGTTAGAAATTCATATTTAAGTATTTATAGGTGGGATAATGTGATGTTTGGTTATCTACTTTAAAATACTCCAGCCCTCCTTTCCCTTCCCCTCAATAAAAAGGAATAGAGGAAATGAGATTGGCAAAATGATTAAATATTGTTAAAGCTGAGCATGAGGTACATAAGTTATATACTTACATACTACTACCTCTCATATTTTTGTATATATTTTTGCATATTTTGTATATATTTTTATATATTTTGAAAATTTCCATAATAGTTTTCTTAAACTTCATTGTAGAAAATGTAAAATATATTTAAAAAGCAAGAATATTAAAAATATCCAGAATTCTACCTCTTTGGGTGAACTATAACATTTTGATGAAAATAATGTGCATGAGTACATGCATGTATATTTAAAATAAAACTGGTATTATATACTTTTTTTTTTTAATACTTTAAGTTCTAGGGTACATGTGCACAATGTGCAGGTTACATATACATGAGCCATGTTGGTTTGCTGCACCTATCAAATCGTCATTTACATTACGTATTTCTTCTAATGCTATCCCACCCCCAGCCCCCCACCCCTTGACAGGCCCTGGGGTGTGATGTTCCCTGCCCTGTGTGCAAGTGTTCTCATTGTTCAATTCCCACCTATGAGTGAGAATATGCTGTTTGGTTTTCTGTCCTTGTGACAGTTTGCTGAGAATGATGGTTTCCAGTTTCATCCATGTCCCTGCAAAGGACATGAACTCATCCTTTTTTATGGCTGCATAGTATTCCGTGGTGTATATGTGTCACATTTTCTTAATCCAGTCTATCATTGATGGACATTTGGGTTGGTTCCAAGTCTTTTGCTATTGTGAATAGCAAAAGTGCCACAATAAACATGTGTGTGCATATGCCTTTATAGAAGCATGATTTATAATCCTTTGGGTATATAACCAGTAATGGGATCGCTGGGTCAAATGGTATTTCTAGTACTAGATCCTTGAGGAATCGCCACACTGTCTTCCATAATGGTTGAACTAATTTATACTCCCACCAACAGTGTAAAAGCATTCCTATTTCTCCACATCCTCTCCAGCATTTGTTGTTTCCTGACTTTTTAATGACTTTTTAACTTTTCTGTTGCCTGTTCTTTTAATAAAATGTAAGGATCTAGACACAAAACAAGCAAAGGAATCCCTTGCTTATCGCATTCAATGGTCTAATAATGCAGAATTTTAATGACTGCATAGTGTTCTAACGTGTGGATATGTTATAATTCATTTAACCAAGTGATCATTGTTAAAAAGCTATTTCTAATTTTACTTTTTACTATTTTATTTTTTGAGATGGAGTCTTGCTCTGTCACCCAGGCTGGAGTGGAGCGCCGTGATCTCGGCTCAGAATTCTGCAGCCTCCATGTCCCAGGTTCAAGCGATCCTCGTGCCTCAGCCTCCCGAGTAGCTAGCATTAGAAGCGCACACCACTGTGCCCGACTAATTTTTGTATTTTTAGTAGAGATGGGGTTTCGTCATGTTGGCCAGGCTGGTTTTTAACTCCTGACCTCAAGTGATCTGCCCACCTCAGTATCCCAAAGTGCTGGGATTACAGGTGTGAGCCACTGAGACTGGCCTATTTTTAACTATTTTAAATAACCTTGAGATAAACATCCGATACATAGAATTTTATGTGGATCTGAGGATATTATATATACTTTAAAAAAGTTTTAAAATACTGTAAACTCCATGATATTATATATATTCTTTTATATCATTTTACATGCTTAAATAGTACTCCATTTTACGTAATATGTCAGGAGTTAAGTCATCTCCTGCCATTGGATGTTTACAATATTATTGTTTCACTATTATGTAGCTCTGTGGGAGTGCTTAGAGCTTTAAGGTATTATTTCATGAGGAACCCTCAATTATATATAGATCCTCCTTCCTGGGTCAAGCATTTATTCAGAAGAGTTCTCCAATCTTCCTTCTTAGGATGAATAGGTCAGGCTGCCAGAATTCTATGTTAGTGGGTGTCCAGGGAATAAACTTTTAGTCTCCAGCAGGGTGGGGGAAGATCTGAGCATCTTACTACTTCTAAAACAGTCTTGCAACCAATCCGATGTTTAGGCCCACCTGTATCCCCACTTTCTGAGATAATTGATGCCTCTAATTCCTGAGACTTTCTGACATTCTGTAGCAAGAACCAACCTGCTTCTGGGTTCTCATTACTGCCACCTTAGATTTCTGCCTTTTCTAGTCTGAATTTTTAACGCTTTAGTGAAATTTAAGGGGACTACAGGAAGGAATGGTAGTAAAGATTTATGTTCTATCCACTGTGTTTTAAGGTTGAAAACTCTTTACATGTTTATTGGCCACACATATGTGTGACCATGAAAGACAGAAAAAAAAAAAAAAAAAGGAAAAGCAAGAGAGCAAACTGTTCCTGTCCTTTGCTCAATTTTCTACAGGGGTGATAATTTTTTTGTAATACTGCTTCTCATAGTAAGGATATTAACCTGCTAGTATGTACTAAAAATTTCTTTTCCACTAGGAAGTCACAGGATGGTGATATAAAAAAACTGTTGCTTGCACCTTTAAGTCTTAATCAGAAGTCCCAATATTCCTGAGTTGCACTGGTTCCAGAATTCTCAAGGGAGAGGAAACAAAGGACTATTACACAGAAAAAACCCAAACAACAAAACAAAAACAAAAATTTCACAATTGCCATCCCTGTATTAAGTGTTTTGTTATGTTCTGAGTATCTGTGTCTTCCCAAAAATTCATAGGGTGAAATGCTAACCCCCAAGAAGATGTGATTAAGAGGTGGGACCTTTGGGAGGTGATTAGGTCATGAGGGGAGAGCCTCTCTATAAAAAGAGGCCTAATGGAGTTTGTCAGTCCTTTCCACAATGTTAGGTTATAGTTAAAGACTGTCAACTAGGAAATGGGCCCTCAGCAGACACCAAATCTGCCAGTACTGTGATTTTGGACTTCCTAGCCTCCAGAACTGTCAGAAATAAATTAGTGTTGTTTATAAACCACTCAGTTTACGGCATTTTATTATAGCAGAATGGATGGACTAAGACAGTTATCAACTTGAGCTTTTTTTTTCTTGAGGCGGAATTTCACTCTTGTTGCCCAGGCTGGAGCGCAATGGCATGATCTCGGCTCACCACAACCTCCACCTCCCAGGTTCAAGCTATTCTCCTGCCTCAGCCTCCTGAGTAGCTGGGATTACAGGCATGTGCCACCATGCCCGGCTAATCTTTATATTTTTAGTAGAGATAGGGTTTCTCCATGTTGGTCAGGCTGGTATTGAACTCCCGACCTCAGGTGATCTGCCTGCCTCGGCCTCTCAAAGTGCTGGGATTACAGGTGTGAGCCACCGGGCCTGGCCGAAACTTGAGCTCTTATACAGGAAAAAAAAAAAATAATAATCCTGAAGTACCAATGGCCAGGCATGGTGGCTCATGCCTGTAATCCCAACATTTTGGGAGGTCAAGGCAGAAGGATTACTTAAGCTCAGCAGTTCAAGACCTGCCTGGGCATCTTAACAACATCCTGTCTCTATAAGAAAAATAAAGTTAGCTGGGCATGGTGGCATGCATCTGTAGTCCCGGCTACTAGGGAGGCTGAGGTGGGAGGATCACTTGAGCCTAGGAGGTCGACGCTGCGGTGAGCCATGATTGCACCACTGCACTCCCACCTGGGTGACAGAGTGAGTCCCTGTCTCAAAAAAAAAGTATAAAGCATTTATGTGTATGGGATGTCAGTCAGATCTGCTGAATTTATTGACTTTTTTTTTTTTTTGCTTTTGCCAGGATTGAAGAGTTCTTCCATGGATGTGAAGAACAGATTATATTCTATTCTACTTCACATATCTTCAAAATTGGCAGCCAAGTTGTGATGCCAGAATCCTTAATGTTAGTAGTGACAGTTGGTAAGCTCGCAAGCAGCGGAGAGAAAACATCTTAATTTTCAAGTTTATCAGGTTGAAATCACAGTGCTGGCACTTGGAAAATCTTGCTTTGACTTATAAATTTATAAATGAAACAAACTGATACAAAAGCCAAAAACAGAGAATAAGCATGAAATAATGTCATATGCTTTCTTCTAACAGTGACTACATTTTCAAAGAAAGGAGAAAATGGAAAACTGACTGGAGGGAGTACTGTTCTAAGCAGATATTTTATAACTAAGTACTCATTTCAGAAAAAGAAATCTGACATTTCATCTAGCATTATGAAACCTCTCAGGTCAGGGTGTTGCTCACCCTATACCTGCTGGATTTGAATGGACAAACTGAACTATTTTTGACCAACAATAACACTTTCATATGATTCAACACTGAGCAAAGTATTACCAGATATCAAAAAACTGAAAAGGTATTCAAAATGAATATAGAGCATGATTTCAAATGGTAAGTCAATTCCTTCATACTAAGACCACATACACACATGCATAATTTCTCACAAAATATAAACTAGCAGGCCTTCTGCTAAGCACAAATGACTACATCACTATGTCACTATCTTCAGGATCCATGAACTTCAAAAACCTTTCATTCAACCTTCTATGATCTATTATAATATTTAAGAAAGGAGAGTTTAAAATAATGCTACTTTTATATCTCTGCTTCTTGAGAAGATGACAGGTTGGGTTAAAAAAGAATAGGGGCAGGTTAATTAACTTTAATTAACTGGAAAGTTCAGGGCAAAATACATAGAGCTCCTGTCTACCTCTACCATTTCCCATTTACCCTTGTGCAGAAATGCTTTCCCTTTCTTTAGTATCTTTTAAACATAAAAGACTGGAAAATTTTAAATATAGGATTTTTATAAAGTGATTAAAACAGCCACTTTGCAGAGAATATGTTTTGTCAAGCTTTAGTTTAGCAAAGTAAATTCTTAGGGGAAATACATTTTTCACTCCATGAATAATGCAGTGTTTTTCTTTATAGAAAACAATGTAACAACCAGGCCAACATTTTAAAATTTTCTTTGGAAAATAATTCCTGAATTTGAAGCTCTAACAATATAGCTTCAAAAATTCAGAAGCAATACACACCACCTTATGATATGGTTTTTGCTTTGCTCTAGCAGAAATCCTCTGAAGTCTCAATCCCCAGCATAATGTCTCCCAGATGTCTCAACTAGTTGCCATGCCAACTAAAGCAGCTTAAATTAAATGAGGTCCTGAAAAGGCACCTGCATCACTCCAGGTCTGTTGCACATTAAATAAAGCTCTCTTGACAGGGATTCAGAGGTGCCATTAACTTGAACAGCATCTATCTGATTATTGTTTCTGAGAAATTTAACGAGGGTCTCCAAACAAGAGTGAAAACAGGGTGCTCCTTCCCTCTGCCGGTCTTTCTAAATGGGACAGCCACTCCAACAGCTGGTGCACCCACTGGGTCAATGAATTTGCTATGGCCCTTTAAGTTACCATTGGATGAAGATAAACTATAGGACCAAAGTTAAGGCTTTCAGAAGAATATGAGCAGATTAACCACCTCTCCTATTTAAACGTGCCATTAAAAATATGATTGTTAAAAACACACTGTGCATGGTATGCCAACCTCAAAGTGATTTGAACAGCCCTACTATAAAACAAATTGCTGCTGATTGCAGCAATTAGTTAAGTAGCTCCATGAAATATGGATTCCAAATGTACTGATTTGCTTCAAAAAAAAAAAAAAACCTGAATGATGCAAATGTTTTGGTGGGGGTGGGGGAGGAGGGTAGCTCTGATGTCTCAGGTGCCCAAGAGAAATAACAATGTCTCTGTATTGTTTTAAAGAGTTAATTTTTAAAAATAGTATTTCGAGCTTTTTTACTGCTTTCTCATGTTAGTCACTGGAGAATATCACTTAAAAGAAACACAAACTTGGGCTAGAGAGGTTAGATTCTTTACCCAAGGTCACATTCCCAGTCAGTAAAAAGCCAAGACTAGCTCAGGTTTCCTGACTCCTCATCTAGTGCTCTCTCCACTCCCGCCAAGCTGTTTCCCATGGAAACGTGCCTTTACAGGTCTGCTATTCCAATTTCTTAACCAAATATCACCACCATATGCAGGTTTCTATGAAACAAAAAACAGTTGAATTATTCTTAATTATGGGCTATGAGGAGAAGAAAAGGAGAAAGAATGTTAATGTTTATTTGAAGCTACTATGTGCCACTTCATATGTGATCTCATTTAATCTTCATAACACCTACTTTATAGCTGCTGTATTTCTATTTAAGAAATAAGCACACTGAGGCTGGGAGAGGTTAAGCTGCTCTACACAGTTTCCATTTAAATCTAGACTGTAATGATTCTGAAGTCTGACCCTTTCCATGAAGTTATATTACTTCTATTTGTTTACTATTAAAAGAGAAAACGAAATACATGAGACTGCCATTACTTAAATGTTGCAAAAACCAGGCTTCAAGCAAAATCAGAAAATCAATATTGTATTACATAATGTGGTATTCCCTCCCTTGCCATGTTTTTTCCAAATGAGAAGTCACTGTCTTCATTCTTCAACAAATTTTGAATAGCAGCATGTACAAGATGCCAATCTAGATACTAGAAATGCAGTGGTGTACAAGACAGCCCACTGCTTTCACTGAGAAACTCAACAGCCTAACAAGGGAGACAGACAATTAAACAAGCAACTGCAATTCACTCAAAGATTACAACACTGTTACGGCTATTCATCTCATAAAGTTCCTTAGGTTCGAATTGAATAAGCCAGACTTGCCATCATAGAGCCACCAGGAATAAAAGCAACAAAGTTGCACAACAAAGATATATTCTTCTAAAGAGATAAATCTCTAAATCAGAATTACTAATTTCCAATAACTAAAGAGATTTCAACAAGTGAGAAACCATCAAAAAAAAAAAAGCTTTCTTCAGCACCTACAAATTACTGCATCAGATGTGCAAACTAGTTGGCAATTTATCTATACTGTATAAAAAACATATACACTCATATTTGGTTTCCTAAAATGGTTCATCCTTAACAATTTATTTAAGCCAGGCACAGCGACTCATATCTATTAACCCGGCATTTTGGGAGACCGAGGCAGGAAGATCGCTTATGGTCAGAAGTTCGAGACCAGCCTGGGCAACATAAAGAGATCTTGTCTCTACAAAAAAATTTAAAAATTAGCTGGCTGTGGTGGTGCGCACCTGTATTCCCAGCTACTTATGCCTAAGGTGAAAGGATTTTAAGTTTAAGCTCAGGAGTTCGAGGCTGCAGTGAGCCCTGATTACCACTGCACTCCAGCCTTGGCAACAGAGCAAGACCCTGTCTCAAAAAAAAAAAAAAAAAAAAAAGGTTTTTATAAACAACATGAAAAGTAATAAAAATAAAATGAACATTTATTGAGTGCTCACTATTTGCAAGACACTTCTTTAAGTACTTTATATGAACTATTTCATGAATCCCCACAACACAAATAGCAAGTTATGCTAAAAAAAAATCCACATTTTAAATCCACATTTGCAGAGGATTTATCTGTTTGCTGAAAAGTATTTTTGAGCTTACCATGCCACTTTTAACATAGGTCACCTCATTTAATCCTTATAACAACATGTGGCTATTTCCACATAATAAGTCTAAACTGCTAGTGAAGAAATGTCTGACAAATAATGATAACCTTTTGGCCAATGACTTAAAAATAAAAAGGATAAAAAAATCAAGAGGCAAATTTTGCTACCTCATTCTCTTTATCTCAGTGTCTCTTTCCACCTCCTGAGTATTTACTTCCTTCAAGTCTTTTACCTCTTACCCTTCTTTAGTCAAATTATAAAAATAATCTTGACAATACAAGAAACATTTTCCCTGCACTTATGAATCATATATGCTTAAATAGCTTCATATCCCCTCATATTTTTTAAGTGCATGAGAACTAAAAAGTTAGTGTATACATACGTATAAATGTTTATATGTATGTGTACAAAAGAAAAGGAACTCCTGGCTACTTTTATGTGTGTGGGGGGGGTACAGGGCTTGGACTAGTAGCCCTTTACAGATTTGTTTTTAAAGTCTAAATTAGAGATTGCTGGAAATATAGGACAGGCCTTTGATGGTAGATAAAAGTTAAAAATATAAGTTTGGGAATAATTAGATAGTGTAAAAAATAACAATTTCTACTTTCTACTAAATGAAATATGCCACAGTGAGGTATTTATTTGCATTTGGTTACAATCTTCTTTTTATTTGCATAAAAGTTTATCTTAAAAATATTTTTTCCATTTCCTTCCTTTTATTAAAAAACTTGGATATTAAAATTATGGAAGCCTGTCACCATTAATGGGTTTCAAATTCAACCTTAAAAACTGGTTCTTTAGAATAATGCAACCAGTGTCAGCAGCTGAACTGTTAGTGGACAGTGCCCAAATATAATAAGCAGATTCCCACAAAGTTTGCTGAGAAGAAAACGTTTTCATGGAGGACAGAATTTGAGGCAAGAAAAAGCAAGAAATGAGACATCTTCTGAAGATCAAGGACATTAGATGGGAACATATTAGAGATATCAAAAAGGGAGAGAACAAAGAGGGGTGCTTAGAATTAAAAATAGGCCTGTACAATTTTCTCTGATGCAAAAAAGATTATGGGCAAGAAGACCAGGAAACTAATCTATAGCCTGGCAGCCATCTACACCTCAATGATAAGCCTCTCCTGACCTCTTGCTCCAATTAAAGCAGATCTGTACCATGATCAATATTTGTTTAACCCACCTCTACGATGCTGCATCTATTTTAGGAAGTAATTTAAGAATGCATGATAATCAGCCTCACACCAGAAATACTGACTACCCCAACTGTCAAAGGTAATTCTTCAGAAAAAGCTACACAGTCACCACAGAAACAAATGCTGACATCAAATTCTGACCTTCAATTACAAATAAGATGATTGAGTACTTTTCTGTTTTTAGGAAGTCATGATTACTCAGGCAGTCTCAGAGCCTGCAGGACTGGTGCCAAGAGCATCTTTGTTTAACCATCATCATTAGCATCAATAAACACTGACTGGGTACTAAGTGGGTGTAGAGAACATGTTAACTCAATGACAAGACAGAGAAAAAAGATGGATGAACGCAAGGCAATAGTCAAGAGGTTGGAAAAAGACTGACACTGATATGTAAAATTCAAGGAGAGGGCAAGAAGGCGCAAAAATATTTTAATGTAAATGAACAAAGTCGTCTGACTGAAAAACAGCTTAAATTTACTGAAATTTTCTGTGTTAGGCATCCAGCTTTAAATTTATTTTGCCTCACCTACTCCTAATTACTGTAAGAAGTAAGTCCCATTATGGGTTCCCATTATATAGATGAGCAAAGAGGTTTAGCGAGGTAAAGAAATTAATCAAAGGTCTTAGCTAGCGTGCAGTGGACATGGCACTAGATCACAGCCCTTGTTCTTGTACTCTGTCCTTCAAAAGATAAAGCAAACTTCAAAAATAGAAAACTAAAGGAAGAGGTAACAACAAAACAATTCTACTTTAGAGGGAGAAGGCCTGGAAATTGATTTTAAATGAGGAGTTAACAGGTTCAGCAGTGGGAGGTGGTGTGTTTGTTGTAGGCTTTGGAATCAAAATGACCAAGGTTAGAATCTTGACTCTGCCACTTAGTAGCCTGATAACATTAGGCAAGTTAAATAACTTCTGAGTCTGTTTCTGCATTTATAAAACAGGTACAGGGACACCTACTACACAGAGTTACTGCTAGGATTTAGAATCACATATAAATGCCTGGCACACAGAAAATGAATTAGGTGGTAGCTGCTATCATCATCATCATCATCATCATCATCATCATCATATGAGGGAGGAGGGGAAATGAGTTTTTTTTACACATCAATACATGCTAGGTGGTATGCCAAATGTTCTACATATGTTAATTCATTTATTCCTTAAAAATAGCTCTGTAAGAATATCATCTCCATTTCCATTGAGGAAACTGAGGCTTAGGGAGGAGTATCAAATAACTTTTTGAAAGTCAAAAAGCTAGTAAGTGGAGGAAAAAAATCAGGATTTGAACTCAGTGCTGCCTAATATCAAAGTCCATAGGCTTTTTCAAAATGTATGATTGTGCCTCTATTTCTTTCCAACATTCTCTCCAGGGAAAAAAACAAAAGAATATAAGGAACAAAGAAATTGGTGACCACTCAAAAAAGCTCCTTTTGGCCTGGTACAGTGGCTCATGCCTGTAATCCCAGCACTTTGGAAGGCTGAGATGGGTGGATCACCTGAGATCAGGAGTTCAAGACCAGCCTGGCCAACACGGTGAAACTCTGTCTCTACTAAAAAATACAAAAATTAGCCAGGTGTGGTTGCGGGCACCTGTAATCCCAGTTAGGAGGCTGAGGCAAGAGAATCCCTTGAACCCTGGAGGCAGAGGCTGCAGCGAGCTGAGATCATGCCACTGAACTCCAGCCTGGGGTGACAGAGTGAGACTCTGTCTTTTAAAAAAAAAAAAAAAAAAAAAAAGCTCCTTTAAGCCACTGTGATCTCAAAAGGAAAGACTAGGTAATCTCAAAAGTATATCACCATTGAAGAAGGAGAAAAACTTTATTCACTTTTTATTAATGTGGTCTCATGCAGGGTTTTTGGCATCAAAAACATGTCCATGACAGGCACATTCCTTTAGAGTTTACTCATTCATTCATATAAGGACAAAAAGCCCTTTCTTAGAACAAGAAAGGTTTCCTACAGGACACATTTTTGACAGATGGGAACTTGAGGGAACAATTAAAAGTACTAGTTTCTGTGAGACCTCTGAGAACCTTCACACAGCATAACTCCTGGTTTTGGTAAAGGGTTAATAACCTGAAGGGTTTCTTAGTCTTGAGCTCAGGGTGATAAATATTACCTATCAGATTAATATTCTTCATATTTAACTCTAATTACAGAAAAATATTAATATCCTATAACTGATTAAAGTCCCCATATCCCCCCAAAACAAAAGCACACATTAAAAACCCCAAAACTTTGCTTACTCATGCAAATCATATTTTCTTTGGGAAAAAAAACACCACTTCAACCTGATCCTATTTTCTACCATCTGGTTCTCCTGCCACCTCTACGTGAGGTAAACTATCAATTAAACATATAATTTTTAAACCCACTGCCAAAGATACAATTCAATATTTTTGATTAATACTTAATAATGACAGGCACAGAATATGTAGAGAGCAAAATAATATCAGCAGTACATACATAAACTGTATACTGGCTAAAATTCAGATTTGTGCTAGTGTGCTATAAGTCTATTAAGTTTCCTGAGGTACTGCTCTCAAATAAATTCGGTTGATAGCAGGAGACTCAGCTGGTCTATGAAGTGCCTAAAAGCCCCACTGATTCTCCATTTCCTCCAATTATGGCAAGTCTGATACATTTAGTGGCTTCTGAAACCTCTAGGTCTCCACGAAACACATGCCTCCTGGTGTCTAGCAACCTTAAAAAATAAAGTCAACACAGTGGGACATGACAAAAAGATGAAATAAATACAGTCCCATGAGCTTCGCTAAACTCTCACACCTGAATTAAATATGTCAAGAGGCTAATAATCAGAAGGTTAACCAGAAGGTTAAGCAGTTCAGGAGAATGATAATGGGGTTATGAGGCTTTTCAGAAGCTCAAATTAAGTGTGACTTTGTTGTTATTCAATATTACCGTCTAACAGTTGGGAGCACTGACAGCATTTCATTCCCACCAGCTGGGAAGTTTTAGAGATATATTTATTTTTTAATGGAGAGGCGAAAAGACTAGATTCAAGCTTTATGTTTTTTTTTTTTTTTTTTTGGCTTCACTTGGAACACAGGTGTTTCAAAGAGCTAGCGTGAATAAGTTGTTCCAACTATAGTGACTCTCTTCAAAGCAGAGAGGAAAAAAAATCCAGCTGTTGAGTTTGAACTTTAAACAATTCTTTAAAACAATCTCAGGATTTGCTATACACTAAAGCCTAAGTAATCGTTATGCAGACAGGAAGGCCTTTTAAATGAACTAAAAGAGGTGATGTGACTTTCACTATAGGGCATCGTAAGGGGAGCGGTCCTTGGGATCTCAGGCTGAAGGAGAAAATTATGTCGTGTATGGATGGAGGCCAATTTTCCATCTTCCCATGTTCAGGCCTGCCAACATACTATGACTTACATTTTTCATACCTTTCAGAAAAAAAAGAGGAAAAATAAAGCTGATTCATTACACAGCATTTAGAGAGTCAATAAGAACTGGGAGAATTTACAAAGTATTAAAAATAAATGCTTACTAATGACAAGGTGTTGTGTAAGTATGTCATAATAAAGCACTGCTGAATAAACACTTGATAACAGACAGCTAACCACTGTGGACAGTTCAAGTTGTGCTTATAAAAAAGTTGTGATACTGTCTTATGTAAAAAAACTATCAGGTCAAAAGCTTTTGCCATCTAGAGTTCAGAAGGACAGTGGGCTGACTTCCCTGCTCAACTGAAGTCTGAGAACATATTTAATGTTCCAAGTGCAATGAGCTACTGATGTTGTATGATGTTCTAATGATGTGTTAAAAACTTTCAGAGAGCAAAATAAAGGTATTTACTTGGTTTATCTGAGTTGGGAAAAGAAAATGGGAACGTGTTGTATCAAATTATTTCCTACAGAATGAATACGGACAGAAAGCTTTGAAAACCCTACTTTAATTCCTAAACTCTCTACTGATTTCAGATAGTGGAAACTTAATCATTCTTTCTTCATTTAATATGGACAGAAACTAATGCTAAGCCAGATTACAAAAAAAGAAATCTTACAATATTAAACATTTATCAAGTAGGTCCCATATGGGTCAAAGGTTCTACAATCCCTTTTTAAAACTTTTCATCTTCGGCTGGGCACGGTGGCTCATGCCTGTAATCCCAGCACTTTGGGAGGCCCAGGCAGGTGGATCATGAGGTCAGGAGATCGAGAATATCCTGGCCAAAATGGTGAAACCCTGTCTGTATTAAAAATACAAAAATTAGCCAGGCATGGTGGCATGTGCCTGTAGTTCCAGTTACTCAGGAGGCTGAGGCAGGAGAATCACTTGAACCCGGGAGGTGGAGGTTGCAGTGAGATGAGATCACGTCACTGTACTTCAGCCTGGGCGACAGAGCGAGACTCCATCTCAAAAAAAAAAAAAAGTTTTCATCTTCAATGTGATATATATTGGAACAAATATGAGTCAGGTGACTTTTCCAAAAGACACAGTAAATTTGGTTTAATAAACTGTAGTACATAGAAGCCCAAGCCTGGCACCCTCAAGCCATAGATTCTCTTATATGACAAGTACATGAATGACAGTTAAAACATGCTTAAGTGATAACATGGTTAAGCACTTTAAGCACTAACATGCTTAGGTACCTTAAACACAAATTCTGAAATCCTGCCATTCCTGTCTGAAAAAAGAATCTACAGCCATAAATGTGTGAGACTTAATAAAATCTCTCTGCTCACATTTTTGTTTTCTTCCAAAATCAGGTGCACGGGGGAAGGAAATTTCAACCTAGTACTCAGATATGAAACTGGCTGATCTGAAATAAAAGTGAAGGCATTGAATAGTGTGGATAATGACAATCTGGTTTACAGATATGGTGGATTTCAAACAATGCTTTCCACATGAAAGAAAAACAACAATGTGTCACAGAGAGAATTGTGTTCTCTTGTAACAAATGGTCAGCCTTAAATCTCATCATCTTCTCTGCAACAAAAAGCATGGGAGCCTTTGCAACTAGAAAAAAATCGGTGTGCTTCAATTAGAATCACTGACCTTTTCTGAAGCATGCCTGTGCTTCTCTATAGAAATCAATGGAATAAAAGGTCATGTTGTTAAAACGTTTGAATACGACAATCTCTTTCCCAGGCAAAGGCAGATTCCTTTTCTTTGTAAAGTAACAAATTTGTTGAATAGAATGTCAAAAATTAAAACTACCTCAGTTGTAATTTAAAACTGACTTAAAAAAAAATCAATCCAATCACCAGAAAAAAAAGAAAAAAGCGGGAAAGCTGTCATTCTGTTACAGTCCATAAGATCTGTCAGATGAGTTTTCACTAAGGCTATAACCATGTATGTAATAAAACAAGAAGAGCATTCTAGAGAAAATGATGTTATTTCGAACTTCAGCTCTCTCCTTTAGAAAGTGCTCTGGAGAAGGCAAGGCAAGCTCTGTGTCTGTCAAACATAGATGGTAGAGACTGGTGATTAATCTTCCACCATCATAACCCTCCAAAGCAAATGAATATATACACAAACCCAGAGATTAAGAGCTGAGGAACAGAAGCCAAAGTGACTGGAATGTCACTGTTTTTTGGAGTATAAAAAACCATATTTGAAAGAGGAGCCTCTATATAGATTAGGAACACTGTACTGTATCAATTTCTTCATTCATGAAGAGAAAGGGCGAATTCTTCAATTATCTCTCAATGCATTCAGAAGGTAAGGGATGAATGTTATCAGTCATATAACTTCATTGTCCTTCTTACTGCCAATACAATGAATATCAACACTTTCTCCAAAAGACAATGAACCCTCAAATTAGACCCGAGTAACCTTTCCTTAACAGGTCTGAGAAACTTACATCCATGTCCAGACAATTTGGTGTCAAATGTCCTTCTGCCCAACAGAATTTGAGAGCATTTACTCCAGTATGATCTATTGTAAAGCTGCACAAATGTCATTAAAACCTGAGAGCAGACTGCTACCAGTGTTACAAGTCTCTAAACACACCAATCTACAGATGCTAGTCCTTACCTAGCCAGTGTTACCCATCACCAGTGTAGCTCATTTGTGCTCGGAGATTTTAAAAGACAAAGTTACTAAAAGAAACAGTTCGGAAGAACAGAGAAGATTCAAAATAAACAGAGAACAAAAATCTACAAGAAAAGTTTAGGAAAAGTATATCAAAGAGTCTGTTTCTGAGTACTTTTTACGGGAACTGAGAAGAGATGAAATAAAATGGTGGTCCATTTAAAAGGATCTCCCTCCTCTGTCTAGACAGATGATACAACACAGTATCTAATACATTTGTTCACAGTACCCACTTTCTACTTCTTACAGAATGAATATTAGATTATCCACTTAGTTGTACCATCTATTAGCACTGTTTCATATTGTTATTTAATTAGAAAAGCTATGCAAAAAGGGTTACACAGACCCATGAACAGGAATTAGACATGGATTAAAATTTTGTGGAAAAATGAGAGTGTTACTAGAAATACTGAAAATATACTTATCCTACTAATATGTAATTGTTCTTATATGAATTGATGCTGGAAGGACTACTGAACATGTTTTATTCTATGAAAATTATTAAGTTGCAGGTAAGTCTTCCAAGCTCTTTTTTGGGGGGTGGAGTAGGGGAGTAGAGAAGGAGTGCAGGGCATTTTTTTTTTTTTTTATCCATAAGATAATTTGGTTAATGTCTCTATTGTAAAATTGATTACTCTGGTACTATAATTATTTGAAAACTGTCTATCATCTCTATTACACCATGAACTCCTTAAAGGTGATGGCAACAACCATATTTTGAATTACCTGCTGGTACATCTTTGCTGAGGGTAAAGTTAGAAAGGGCATAAAACAAACATTGAGCATCATGAAAAACCATCTGGGAAGATGCCAAACATCCTTCTGTTCTTCTTTCACGACAGTCACTGCCTCTCAGCTCCAACAGTCAGGTCCTTGTTATGGTGTTTTTAAAAAATTACGTTAAAATACACACAAAATTGATCATTTAATCATGTTTCAGTGGGCAATTCAGTGGTATTAAGCACATTCACAATGTTGTGCAACCATCGGCACTATTTCCAGAACCTTTCCATTATCAAATATAAACTCCTTGTTAAGTTTTTAAAGTACACTTCTGATTCTGTTATTCTTCATCACAAAAATCTTTCATTGGGGCCCAATGTCAACTGAATAAAGACCAATTTCCTTAGTTCAACATTCAAAATCCCCTATGACTTGGCCCAACTCAGCTTAATTTCTCATTATTTCTGCATATCAAACTCTGGTCAACTAGATGATTTACCATTCCCTAATAATGCTCCTGATAGTCTCACCATCTGGAATATCCATCCTCTTAAATGCTACCTGTCCAAATTCTTCTCATCCATCAATGCTCATCTGACATGTCTTTTCTCCACACCATTTCCCTATGGTTTTTTTCTGCTTGAAGTAGTCTCTCTTTTTAAAGTCCCACACCACCTTACTATATTCTTTTGGCACATTCTACCACACATGTTAGTTATCCCTTTACATCTCATCTCATCTCCCCCCCATTGATTATAGTATCTTCCTTGCGGGAAAGCATTAAGAGGCAGCAGAGCATGGTGGGTTGAGAGTACTCCTGGCCCACTGGACTATACAATACGGGTTCAAATCACAGCTCTGTTACTTCTATGTGACCTCGGACAAGTTATTTACCTCTCTGAGCTACAGTTTCTTCATCTATAAATTGGAGATATGAATAAAGTATTTAGGATAGCATCTCACATATTACATTTTTAAAATTAAAATTAAATAAATGAACAATGCATCTTTGTATTTATCCCAGAGGTTAGTACAATGTCATATATAATAGTAGTGCTAAAGGTTTGGCTGAATGAATAAGCAAGGTTAACCAGATACTGACAAAAATGGTGGTTAGGTCAGGAATTTATCTGTTCCTGGATTGTTCTATCAACCTTTCTTGGTTTTTCCTTTCTTTAAATTTCTGTTCTAGGCTTCAGAGATAAGAAGAAAGGATCATTGATAGTGGGTAAGTGAAAGTTTTTTTGTTTTAAATCATCAAATGTTTTTCTAGTAATTCAGTGGGAAACTAAAATGGGGGAGAGTAAAAATGAGAACCCCCCAGTGCTCTCAGGATACTTTGGTTCTTTTGTTTTTTTGGTGGGGAGATGGAGTCTCTCTCTGTCACCTAGGCTGGAGTGCAGTGGCACGATCACTGCAATCTTCACCTCCTGGGTTCAAGAGATTCTCCCGTCTCAGCCTCCTGAGTAGCTGGGATTACTGGCACACACCACCAAACCCGGCTAATTTTTGTATTTTTAGTAGAGACAGGGTTTCACCATGTTGGTCAGATAGGTCGTGAGCTCCTGACCTCAAGTGATCCATCCACCTCGGCCTCCCAAAGTGCTGGGATTACAGGCATGGGCTACCATGCCTGGGCAGTTATTTTCTATCATTATACTTTCCAACCTATATTATTGTCATTATTTATGTGACTGTATCCTCCACTAGATTATAAACCTGGACCAGAAATCATCTATTAGTTCATTTACCAAATATTTATTTTGTACCTACTTTATGTCAGGCACTGTTCTAAGTACTGGTAATGTAACAATGAATAAAACAGACAGAATGTCTTGAATCTGGAAACATAGTTGATGCTTATGTTTATGGAATAAATGAACGGGAAGTTCTTACAATATGGGAATCTTCAAAGCTCCCGGGATATAAATTTCTGGTCCTTAGTAGTACCATTATTGAAGAAAGAGTACACTTACATAAGCATATATGCATTTTGTTTCCATTGTTCTTAGTTTTTCAATGACTCCTAAGATTCCCTGAGGGTTATACAGCTATTTCAAAGCACTAGAGACTCTTACTGGCTGCAATGGACACATAGGTTTCCTCAGTCTTTATGACAAGAGATTCCTATTTAAAACACTGCCTGCACAGGCAAAACCTATCATACAAACAGTGACACTTCTGAGAGTGAGAACCTCACAATAATTATGCCAGAACATCAAGTAAAATCCGAGACCGTCTCAACAAACCAGTGTGTACGGACACTCCACTAGACCTCTCATTTCCACTGAGAATGTAATTGCTTCTAGCATAGAAGACTCACACCACCCATGTTCGTCTTCATAAAATGCTAAGTTATGCTTCAAGTCAAAAATAAGCTTTTCCCAAACCAAACCAAATTTTTATTTCCAACCCTGTAGGTAGCTAGTGCTTTCTGGGAAAGGGCCTGTAAATGTGCATTGTAGAGCATCCAGAATCCAAACTGAAGCATAATAAATTCCGTTTTCTAATCAAACAATTAGAACTGGTTTCTCTTGATTTAAATTTCAGTAGGCTCAAAGTAATTAAGTACCAAACTGTTTTCACACAGATTTCCAAATAGAAACTCAAAGTACAAAATGAAAAATGTAATCCTTTAAAAGCTAAAACATCAGCTCAGAAAAATACATAATCTTTAAAATTATTAAATAATATATTTCCTAGATAGATTAAAAACTATGAAGACAAAAAGTTAAAAGATACAGAGGTCATGATAGAAGTTATTGTTCCTTTCACATCTGACTTGTCTGTCCTACATCTGTTGAACCCTGTAGGCAGATTTACAAAAACTTACAGTCTGGATATTGACTTTTTTTGTTGCTTCAAGAAGTTATCTAAAAATGCATGGTGTTTCAAAATCCACACTAAATTTTTGGGGAGTATGATGTAATAATTTTATTACAGTTTCAGTCTCTTTAGGAAATACATGATTAACCGCAGACACTATACACCGATACTCTTACTTCACATTTGATTACACCAAAACGCACATAGAACTCAAATTTTCTAAAATTATATTAACTATTATATTAGGTTTAAAAGCGCCTGCTGGTTTAAAATGTTTGTCTATTAAAACTTGAATATGTGATATATATCCCAACTTTTCTAATCTTAGAAAAAGTGTAATGATGTGGTACTTTATGTACAGTGGATAATCACTTAGGATTACTTATTTTCCCTCACAACTTAATATAAATATATATTTTTGACTCGATGTACTGACCCATTCAACTAAGTATTAAAAAACTCATTAGATGTATAACAATATACTAACAACTTGCCTAAAACAACAGAACTTCATACAGACCTCAAAATAGTTTCTTAAAAGCATAATCCCAGGATCACTTATTTAAAATTCAAAATATTACCTACTCTAAAATCTGTAGACACAATAATCCTCCAAATTAAAAAACATCTAAAACCATTTGTAATGTGTGTGCCATATTTCGGAGATACTACAGAGGGAGCTGCTGACATAGATAATATAGTATGCTGAATTCATATAGTAACTTGAGGTCCTATTAATCTTTAATATTTTTAAGTTTTAGGTAATAGGTTTTTTATTTTTCAAGGAGAAAAAAGAGAGTAAGGAAACTGAGGAATTTTTTTTTTTTTTTTTTTTTTTTTTTTGCTTCGGCTACAACCAATTTATTTGTATCAAAAACACAGGACACATGGCCAGGCACAGGGGCTCATGCCTGTAATCCCAGCACTTTGGGAGGCCAAGGTGGGCAGATCACCTGTGGTCAGGAGTTCAAGACCAGCCTGGCCAACATGGTGAAACCTTGTCTGTACTAAAAATACAAAATTAGCCAGGCATGGTGGCGTGCACCTGTAATCCCAGCTACTTGGGAGGCTGAGGCAGGAGAATTTCTTGAACCCAGGAGGTGAAGTAAGCCGAGATTGTGCCATTGCATTCCAGCCTGGGCAACAAAGAGTGAAACTCCGTCTCAAAACAAAACAAAGGACACAGAAAACTCTCCCATTTAGGACACTAAAAGAATCAGCAGCGAAGGCAGAGCATATACGTAACTAAGGTATTTCTTACATTTTCATTTAATAGTTGTTCTATAATACAACTTTTCAGTATCCTGTACTCCAAGCTAAACCATTCCTTCCTAAAAAGTCTTTATAATCCTGTGGCCGCTATAGGTATGATTCCTTTTTATGTTAAAAGGATTCAGTTTTTTCCAATCGACACTATTACTGGAAAACGCTTACCTTTTTTCTATGCATGCTTCTACATATAGCTAAGAATTATAAGGCAGAAAACAGAAGACTACTGAAGTTTAGGTTTGAAAGATTTGATTTTTCCATCTGTAGTCAGTTAATTACTGTGAGAGTAACGTGTCAAATTTTTAACCTGAAGTTAAAAAATTAAGTGATATGACAGGATGAAATAAAGCAAAACATTTAAGTAAATGGTATACCAGTGGGTTCCATGAATATTTTATGACAAAGGCTCTTTACTTAAACATCTATGAACAATTTTGAGGAGGAAAATTTCAAAGAAACATTCTAACTGATGAAATGGACTGAAATTTGCTACCAACAGCTACTAAGCCACCTATATCGCTCATGGTTTTAAACCATAACTATGCTAACTTTCCCTCTGTTATTTGAAATAATGATGAATCAAACATCTCCTGGACTCAATTAAATTATGGCCAATAATAATAAGTGATTGAGAACTCTTATCTTACAGAAGCACATACACAGTTTTCAAACCAAGTACCAAAATTAATGCCTGATATAAACAATATGTGCCTGAACTATAAGGTAAAAAATGGATATAATGAATTAACTAAGTGTTCAATGAAGAGAACCTAAATATATTTGGCTTTTATTCAATATACCCATATTCACCAATTAACTTACATAGAAACATTCTTTCCTCCCACATGGCCTATGTGCAGTAAAGGGTTAACTCGGCAGACCTGGGCTGTCCAAACCCTGCCCATTCCAAAAATCTTCAAGACTGGCCCCGGACTTTTGGGAAAGTGACTTGGGTCACTGCCATATCCACCTGATAATAGTATCTTAGTATACCTGGGGCTTTGGCCATGCCAGATAGTTTATGTTAACAATATGATACATGGTGAATACCTGTCTTTGCCTGGGCCTTGGGCCATGCTGTATTAGTTTGACCTCTGGAGGGGAAGGGAAAAAGGAGGGCTGGAGACTGAGCAGCTAAGGTCACTCACATGGGTGCTTCATGCCTATATGACTGACCCACAATAAAAACCCTGAACACCAAGGCTCTGGTAAACTTCCCTGGTTGGCAACACTTGCCCATGTTGTCATATATCATTGCTGGGAGAATTAAGCACTGTCCATGCAACTACATTGGGAAAGGACAAATGGAACTTCATGCCAGACTCTCTAAATTGTTTTCCTTTCTTGATTTTAGTCTGTATCTTTTTTGCTATAATAAACTGTAACCATGAGAATAACAGACCTCGGGGGCTCAGCTGATCCTTCTGCCTCAGCCTCTCAAGTGGCTGGGACAACAGGCATGTGCCACTACACCCAGCAAATTTTTTTTTTTTTTTTTGTAATTTTGGTAGAGACAAGGCCTTGCTATGTTGCCCAGGCTGGGTCTCCAACTCCTGGGCTCAAGCGATCTGCCCACCCTGCCTCAGCCTCCCAAAGTGCTGGGATTACATGTGTGAGCCACTGTGCCCAGCCATATTACTTTTTATTTTTTATTATTATTTTTTTCAAATATTTTCCATTCATGGATGCAGTCTCACATCTATGGAGGGCTAACTAGCATTCAAGAGCTTTTGGTTTAAAAGATCAAAACAACCCAGCAGTGTTGATCAGTGACAATTCTATTACCATATAAGATTTCCCAAATCCTTAGCCAGCTTAGTTATCTTGGGAAGCTCTTAATTGTTCCTATTTTCTCAGGAAGTTATCAAAGATAACAACCTCATATGGAATTACCTACCCCCTGTGTAAGAATGAGATTTTCATTACCTCACTGCTGAATCAGAAAAAGTATCTCACTATTACATGGGTTTCCATTCTGAGTCATAGGTCTAAAGTATTAATAAAAAAGCCTAGAGTTTGAATAAACTGCATAATCATGAGCTTACCAAAATCAATGACTTAGGATTTCCTGTCTTTTATTTAAAGTTTTACCAAGTTAAATGCGGAATGGAAACTGGTAACACTTTGCCCAGGAATGTCAGGGAGGTTAACTTATGTCTCAGTTTTTTTCATGCACAGTCCCAGGAGCTATTACCATGCATTATTATATTATTACCATGGAGCTATCACCAGGCATTATTTTATCATTATTTTATAGTTCATTATTATTCACAATGTCTAACATACTATTTTTAAACATTAACAGTAGTAACAGGAGAACGTTAAGGGCTCTATCCTGAGAATCACATAGGTAAGGGCTGAAAGCAAGACTACATAGTCAGAATACCTGGAACCAAATCTCCATCCCCACACTTACTAGCTCTGTGATCTTGGTCAATTTCTTACCTTTTGTGCCTCAATTTCCTCTTCTGTAACATGGGAATAATCATAATACCTTCCCCAGAGGATGTTTGTAGGATTAAATTAAACATATGTGTAAAGAGCTTAGAATTGTGCCTGGCATCTGATAAAAATTATATAAGTAAAGGCTATTAGGTCAATATCACCACTACCACCACCACCATTCTAAGGAACATAAGACAACTTAACTTACATTAATCCTGTAATTTTTATCTTACCCCAAGTGTTATAAAAAAGGGCAGTATTACTCTCTTAACTGACAGGCAGCTGTTGCATAGTGGTAAAAGCACTTCCCTGGGTTCTACTACAACAAAGCTGCCTCAATGGTTTCATCTGCAAAATGGGGATGGTAATAATCTATCTCATAAGGCTGTGTGGGGATTAAATATCTGTTCAGATGTTCTGTTCTGTGGCATCAACACATAGAGTATGTTGATAATATTGAGCTCTGCCAGACACTTAGGATTTCAAAATTACCTGGTTCCAGGTACTCAATCACTTCTGCAAGGATGAGATTTAAAATACTTGAAGGCATGAACCCCAAAAGGTGCTAGAAGAACAAATTAATTTTAAAAATTGTCCCCTTCTTTCACATTCCCTGGTTAGGATACATTTCTTCAAAATAGTCAATGTGTGGAGGTTGGAGTATGTCAAGGGCAGAGAGTACCTGAGAAAAGGAAAAAAAAAGTCAAATTTAGAGAACTAAAAAGGAAACAAAATTCAACATAAAAGCAAGTAAATACTAACAACTCTTTAATGATTTAAAGCTTAGTTACAATTGCCCACTGAAAATTAAATTCATCTGTCAAGAAACACAGTCCTAAACATTAAGATGGATTTGTAAACTTACTATCCAAAAGACTTACACAATGAGAGAGGCAATTGGGTTACACCACATGCTACCAAAATCCCTGCACAGGAGAGAGTTTTTAAAATAAACGTCCTATTTTAAAGAATCAACGTTACACTAAAGAGTGTGAGGAGCCACATCTATCATTCATTCCTTTATTCCTCTGTTCAACAAACCTTTACTATGTGCATTCTACCTGTCAAGCACTAAGCTTTTAGATTATCCTGTTGAACAAAATAGGCATCATCTCTGCTCTCATGACTACAGAAGAGGTAAGCACTAAACAAACAAATAGTTACAGATATGTAATTATAACATCTATTACTATGGAGGAAAAATGTAAAGAAGGGTAGAGAGAAAAAGCTTCCCTGGGTAACACTACTCTAGAATTTGAAGGCTGAGTAGGAGTTGGTCGATGGGCAGGCAGTGTAAAGACGCTGAGGCAGATTCTAGAAACAGAAAAACCAGTGCTTATGGAATATAGAGGGTAGTAAGAAAACAGACTAACATAAAGTAGAAGAGGAAGGTATGAAATACACTACACAAAGTCTTTAAATCATACTAAGCATTTTCGATTTTATTCCAAGATTCTTGTAAGAAAAGAAGTCACTAGGGTGAGGAAAAAAGACTTTACGATGCAAGTCCTTTATAAAAGCAGCATAGTACCCGTGTAACTTCTGCCATCAAAACATAACAAACAAATCCCCTCCCAGCTGTCTTGCTAAGCTAATGAGAAATACCAAGCTCAAAGGACATGGAAGAAACTACTTAACAGGAAATAAATTGTGTGGTACCAGTTCAAATTTTATGATCTGTAGCTTAAATTTTTTTTTTAAATTATAGAGAACTTCAAACATATAAAAGTGGGCAGAATAGTATAAACAATACCCATGTAATCAATACCTGGCCTCAGTTATTCACACACATGAACATTTTTATTTCATTTCTATCCTTTACTCTCCCTATATAATTCTCAAGCATACACCAAACTTATTTCAGTCATAATCAGTATCTCTAATAAAAAAAAGTTTAAAATTACAATGATCAAATCTAAAATGTAAATGTTTAAAAACATCATCAAATATCCAGTTCTCAAATTTCCTATTTTCTCATATTAAAAAAGTCTGTTAGTCTAAATCAGGAGCTAAATAAGATTTACATAGTATGATTGATAATCCAAAGGTTTCTCCACCATTTCTTCTTCATTTCCTCTTGCAATTTATGTGTAGAAGAAACCTGGTTCATTTTAAAGGTTATTCTTGTTTCAGTCAAGCATTTCTCACTATAAATTTTAAGCAAAAATTTATTTTATGAATTAAAGCCTATTGTAATGAAAAATTCTTCACTCACTTTAAAGCCAGTTAGAGGCTTTTAAATAGTTTAGATGTTTTTATAAGGAATATCTATCTTTCCTTTTGAATTAAAATGTTTATATTTAGAATTCTGGTATAAACAGAAAATAAGAGATTTTCCAGTTTCTTTGAAGAGTAATTTTTTTCATATGACAGATACATTATTTCATTTCTATGTATTTTTTAAACCTATAATTAGCCAGCTATATTTTTTAAACCAATAAATTCACATAAATTTCTCATTATGTGCCAGAACAATTTTTAACATGAATATCTGACAACTGAGGAAGGCAGTTAGAAATTAGTGTTTTACTTGACATCTTTCGGACTCTAAACTCTGTATCTGAGCAACACACATCCTGTCTAAGGGGGAAACAGAATGCAATGAGTGACAGTGTCCATTATACAAAGCTATTTTACACTTCAAATCTATCTGCTATAATTAGAGGTTATCTAGAAGAAAGTGACAACCATACATTTTAAACCTTGATAGAGAAGAATGAGGCTTTCTTACTCCATATTTGATGAGGCCTTTTGTAAAAAAAAGCCATATAAAATAGGGATAGACATTTGCACTACAGCATTTAGCTGTGATTGTTAGTTCGAAAGGTACAATATTTTAAACTATGCCTGGAATTTTTTTAAACGCCTGTTGTTTTATCCTCCTGCTCTTTCTACTCCAAAATGTTTATCAGAGGATGGCATTCTACAGTGCTTCTAGGTGGTAAAAACAGTATTTAGATCAGTAATGATCTAGGAATCTCAAAAGCACGTAAATGAGTAAGTGAGAAGGTATACTGGCAGAGTTCGAGACTCCAGACTTCATTTAAATAGCTGGAGATCCTCTATAAACCCCAGTAATATTTGAGGGAATAAAGTACATGAGATTAGCCTTAAGATATAAATAGGTGGACGCTTATGAAGACTTTGGCTTGTAAAGAGCTGAAATATCCTCAAATACCACACTCTTCAAAGGATTTCAAATACAAAAAAAGCAAGCAAACTTGTCTAATTAAAACATGAATTAAAGTTATGTCTTTAAATGATAGTCATTGCCAAACACATTTCTTAACAGTGTCTGCACATTTCACAAATCTTTTAAGAAACATAAAAGCTCATTATGTTAGCTGCTTTTTAGGACTTTAACCTCCGTGATGTTAGAAGATTCACTATAAACTGGTTACATAAGAAAATAGCTTAGTTTCAGTCAGCCCTTTATCAATAAAATAATTAATTGCTGTGAATAATTGTCTCAATCCTAACTATAAAGACAAGAAATTTATCTGTTCATTCATAGAATCAACATTTATTGAGTTTCTACTCCGCCATAGACTCAAAGACAATAATAAGACACCTATAAGGAAAACAGTTAAATCCCATTTAGCAAAGGAGCTACTCTTTTCTCACTCTCTCCCCACAATAGATTCTAGATTCTAAGTTTTTTTTACGGTAGAGACTATATTATTATTTTTTATAGAGTTGTAGCATAAGGTATACAAATCCTGACTGTAACTTGATGAATTTTTATATACACACATATTTCCATGTAAATACCACCCAGGTTAAGAAATTAGGCATTTTAGCCCCTTTGCTTTTTTTTTTTTTTTTTGAGACGGGAGTCTTGCTCTGTTGCCCAGGCTGGAGGGCAGTGGCATGACCTCGGCTCACTGCAACCTCTGCCTCCTGGATTCAAGCGATTCTCCTGCCTCAGCCTCCCAGGTAGCTGGGACTACAGGCATGCGCCACCACGCCCAGCTAATTTTTGTATTTTTAGTAAAGAGGGGGTTTGACCATGTTGGCCAGGCTGGTATCGAACTCCTGACCTCGTGATCCACCCACCTCGGCCTCCAAAGGTGCTGGGATTACAGGCATGAGTCACTGCGCCCGGCCCATTTGCCCTTTTTTTCAGTCAAAACCCATCCTGGCACTGTTTTTACTTCTGTCACCAAAGATTCATTTTGTGTGTTCTTGAACTTTACACAAACTGCATAATAAAGAGTAAAGTCTTTTGTGTATGGATTCTTTCATTTACTGTTATGCCTGTGAGATTCATTCATGCTCCTGTGTGAATCAGTGGTTTATCCTTTTTGGTGATGTGTAGTGTGCTATTATTCAACTGGACTATATCACAAAGTACTTATCCAGAGTGCTGTTGGCATACATTCATATTGTTTCCAATTTCTAGCTATTATGTATAATGCTGCCACGAACATTCTTGTACACTCTTTTGGTAAATATATGCATTCATTTCTCTTAAGTGTATACTAAACAGAATTGCTGGGTCATTGGGTAGGTGTATATTTAGCTTTAGTACAAACTGCCAGTTTTCTGAAGTAGTTTTACAAATTTATGTTCTCACTAGCAATGGATTAGAGTTTCAGTTGATCTATGTCCTTGCCAACAGTTGGTATTGTCAGTCTTTTTAATTTCAGCCAGTCTGTTGGGTACATAGGGTTAACTCAATGTCGTTTTAATTTACATTTCTCTGATGAATAATGACTTTGAACACTTTGATATGTTATCCTCTTTTGTGAAATTTTTCATTAAGTCTTTGGGCAAAACATCTTCAGTTATAGAAGCTCTTTATATATGATTCAGTCTGAAAAATATCAAGTAAAACATTTATTTCTAATTGTCTTCCTCAAACACTGAATATTTATTTTAAAAATTGTTCTAGCCCATAATATATCTGGAAATAAGTATTTTATTGGATATATGTCTGAGGTCTGTCTTTTCATTCTCTTAACTTTTGATGAACATTTAGTTCTTAACATTAATGTTAACAGAAATTAACATTAATGGTGTCCAATTTAATAATTTTTTATGGCTGTTTTATCTGTCCAGTTAAGACATCTTTGCTTATCTCAGTCATGAAGATATTTGCCTATGTTTTATTCTAGGAGTTTTATTATTTTACCTTTCAGATTTATGATCCATTTTGAATTAATTTATGTATATGGCATATGGCTAAGGTTAATTTTTTAAATATGGATATCTCATGGACTCAGAACTGTTTATTGAAATGGTCATCCATTCCCCACTGGATTATAGTGGCACCTTTCTTGCAAATCAGGTGAACATGTATGTGGTACGCCAGTTTAGAAACTTTCTGTTTCTGTTGCTCCTTGGATTCAGTCTCAATATCGGACAACAGTCTCAATACCTGGTAGTATGAATTTCTAACTTTATTTAACATCTTTAAGATTGTCTGGGCTATTTTAGATCTTTTGCATTTCCATAAGTTTTAGGATGTTTGTCAATTTCCATACACATATAGACATAAAACCCTGCTGGGACTGTGATTAAGATTACACTAAAATGTATAGCTCTACTTGCGAAGAAAAGACCTATCAATCACATTGAGTCTTCCAATCCATGAACATGGGAGACCGTATTATTTTAAATGTGACAGTAATCTGCCCAGAACCACAAACTTTAGGCACACAGCAAACAAAACCAAATTCCTTGAAAAGTAACATACCTCTAGAGCAGCCTTTGCTTTTTCCAACTCCTTAGCAGCACAACAGTTATTATTAGTTAGCACTTAGTATTACCAATGTCTGAACAGCATGTCTGTATTAAGAGATAGGCCATATCTGTTTTTCCCATATTGTATGATTCTGTAACCTACTTATGAACCGAAAGGGGTGTTGTATGAGTTAGGTTAGACTATACAAAGGAAAATGAATGAAGTTTCTTTGTCTCATTCTAGCCCTCTCTGGAGCACTCCAGAGCTAGGACAAGAAAAATTAACCCCAAGAGAGAGATCACAGAAGTTATAATTCCAGGCCCTTAGATTTCTTTTTTTCTGTCACTTTCATTCACTCACTCACTCTTCAAATAGAATGGCTGCCTACTGTATACTTAGTGTTATTGTCTAAAGACAAGAAAAACGTCCAAGACTTGTGTCACAGGGGCTCTTGGCAGGAATCAACAGACCCTAAGGGGGCTCTAAATGGGCTTTAGAGGACAAGTGAAAGCCTAAAATGACATTAAAATTGTATATATGTCCATTTTTCTGAGAGGATTAATAGCTTTCATCACAGAGATCCAAAAAACCTAAATCATCACTTTCCTTGCTGATCATATGATAACTATGCATGTGTATACACACAAGCACAAATGCATAGGTGGGTAGACAGAAGATTCTGCCAGATTTTACAAAAGCTCAGACAGATACTAGTAATAAGCCTAAACACCAATTTTTAGAAAGCTAAACCCATTTCTGTTTCCCCAAGTTACTTCATCAAGGTGAATGTGTTCTTTAAGATGGCGAAGTAGGTACTCAGATGTGTGTGTGTATGTGTGTAAAAATTCAGTCAGATCACCTAAAATCAATGAATTTGATACAGTGACTTTGAAGGTTCCTTTCAAAAGAAAATCCAAAGCCTCTCAGGCTTTGTTACTATTCTCTGACACATAAAAAGCCATCCAAATTAAAATCCAACCTTCCTAAAATGACCAAAATCTTTCTAAATGCCATTTTTGTCATGACATTCCTTTCTGTTTCAATCAAATCTTGTTCTCAAAAGGCTCATATTAAGATTTTTCTTCTCTGTGTTTGATGCATCTTTGAGTTTCTAAGTTCGCAACAATTTTTCTCTCTTCTTCTTATGGTACTCGCCTGACACCTGAGAAGCTTTAAAAAATCACAGATACCTGGGCCTCAATCCCAGAGATTACAACTTACTAGGTGTAAGGTAAGACCCATGAGTCTGTGTTTTAAGGCCCCCTATCCAGGGAATCTTTGAATACATTTCTAGGTTTTGGTTGTCCAGAGCTTTGCTATGCACACAGCTGTCCTGGCTTAATGTTTAACCAGGGAGGCAACGCTCCCATAGTACTTTTATCATAGTAGTTATCACATTATGAAAATAATTTCAACTATTTGAAGATAAAGACACCAGAAACTAATGTAGTTTAGGCATATAGGATGTGCATAACAAATGTTTACTGAATTAATGAATATGGGTTCTACAGCAAGACAGATTTACAGTCCAGTCTGTGCCACCTTAACCTTGGGCAAGTTACTCCAAGCCTTTGGTTCCTCCTCCACAAAGTAAGGTTAACAAGCCCTATCTGACAAGATTTTTAAGGAGTAAATTAATTAATATATGTAAAGCATCTAGCATATCTCCTGACACACAGCAATATTAAACACACCTCTTCAAAAAGGAAGTGTTTTAAGTCTTTATTGTATCTTCCACATGACCTAGCACTGCACTCCGTACATAGGACACAATAAATACATATTTGCTGCCTTAACTAGATCAAATACCAGTTGTCTCTTAGACTGGCATTCCACACATACTAGGTATGCTGGCCCTGAGATCCTTTTGGAAATAGATCTCAGAGATAGCAGAGATCCATTATATATAAAATAGTGGTGCTGTGCCATCTTCAACTATGTGCCTCACTTTTAAACACTTTCACAGATGTCACAGGCACTCTTCTATGATAGAGCTCAGCAGCTCCAAATAGTGGTTGTGTGTGTGTTGAGCAGATTTATATGCATTAAAAAAATTTAATTTCTGCAACAATCATATACAGTTATTTCTGCTTTTACCATGCCTGCTTTGAATATGAAAAAACTTAAAGCTTGGAGAAGTTAACGTCCAAGATGCATCAGTAAAAAACAGTAGAACCAAAATTCAAACCTAGTTCTGACTTTAAAGCATAGCTCTTAGAAACTATATTAGAATTGCTTGTATGTTTTAATCAGTGCGATTTTCACAAATTCAGTTTATTTTTCTTACACTGCTCCCTTTGACACTGTGTTTGTAACTTAATTAGTTATTAGGAATGAGTCTTAAGCAAAAATACCAACTAGACAAACAGCAGTTTATTATACCACCCCTCCTTTATAGAAGAGGCCAAGGTTGGTCTGAATATAGCAAGCCATTGACATCATTAGTAAGTAAATTTCTTTTTTGTCTTTCTTTCTTTTTTTTTTTTTGAGATGGTATCTCGCTCTGTGCCCAGGCAGTGTCGTGATCTTGGCTCACTGCAACCTCTGCCTCCCAGGCTCAAGCGATCCTCCCACCTCAGCCTCCTGAGTAGCTGGGACTGTAGGCGTGTGCCACCAAACCCAGCTAATTTTTTATTTTTTGTAGAGACAGGGTTTTGCAACGTTGCCCAGGCTGGTCTTGAACTCCTGGACTCAAAAGATTCAGCTGCCTTGGCCTCCCAAAGTGCTGGGATTACAAGCATGAGCCACTGCACCCAGCTCTGAGTAAGCAAATTTCTGATGCCACCCTTCGGATATTTCTTCATCATGGACACCTTTACTTGAGTCTCTGACGATGAAAGAAGGTCTGCACTCTTTGATACTGAGGTGACACACTAAGGTAAGGTCAAGAAATAACTAATAAATAACTAGACATTATTCTAAATTATTTCTAAAATCTGAGGAATTGGTAGTAAAATAGTAACTCAAATGGTATTTTGTTTTGTGTTGTGGTTTTTCTTTTAGAGATGGAGTCCTGCTCTGCACCCAGAATGAAGTGCAGGGGTGATCACAACTCACTGCAACCTTGAATTCCTGGCTCAAGTGATCTTCCCGCTTCAGCCTCCCAAATAGCTGAGACTACAGATCTGTGCCACCACACCCAGCTAATTTAAAAAACTTTCTTCTTTAGAGATGAAGTCTCGTTACATTGTCCAGGCTGGTCTTGAACTCCTGGACTCAAGTGATCTATCATCTCAGCCTTCTGAGTAGCTAGGATTACAGATGCAGCCATTGTCCCCGGCTTCAAGTGGTATTTTGAAATGTATTAAAACAAGCACATTGCAAGGCAGTTCCAATCGACTAAAACACAGCAATACCCTTTAAAAAAAATTAAGGCAAGAGAATTTCAAGAAGAATAATCAATAAAATGAAATATGTCAAACCAAGGAGCTTCGAGTGAACCATATGGTAAGTTTAGTACTCCAGTTTTAACAAATACGTCAAACTTTTGCAAATTTGCTTCTTAAGTGAGACCAAACTTTTGGCCAAAGTTCTCAAGTTTTTTGTGCAAATAAGCCCTCAGACTCATAAGAAATCATAATTTTTTTTTCTGATGTTTTTATTGTGGCAATTAAAATAGCATAGGTTGAGTATTATATAAAGAATTTGATGCAGTTTTTCTTTTCACATGAAAATGAAAACATATTCTAATGCTGGCAACCTCCAGGTAAATTTTACATGTATCAACTTTTTAATTCAGGATTAGTTGAAGGGAAGCTCTGTCAAAACACAATGAGTCTATTTGTCTGTAAGTCTTCACATCTCTAAACACAGCCAAAAATAAGCTAGCCTATGTTAACTTAAGGGATGTACTGGGATGTACTGTTTTTATAGAAGAAACTTATTCCCACATCTCTAACTTAATCTCTGATTTAAAATATTATGAGATAAAGATAAAGCACTTAAAATCAAGGGTCAATTATTTCCACTTAAATCACTGACTACATAAATCACTACACTCTATTTTTGTGTTGAATATTAGTATTATTCCTCGGCTAAATATCAATATTTGCTTTGCATCAATCAATATTTATCTGTCAATCAATCAATGTTAGAATTCACTTGAATTCACTTACACTTGCTCATTGTTCAGTCACAAAAAGGGTCCAATTTGTCTCAGGTTTCCAAGCACCTCAATAAAAACCTTGGTTGTGGTTTCTATTAATAACCTATTTTCCCTACAAATACATGCTCCTTTTCTATGGGCTTTAAACATATTTAATAGCTTGTATTCTTAGAATTAAAAAAGACATTCAGATTGACAAATGAGAGTGCACACCACATTCCAGAAGCCACTGTGAAACTCCTGATTTGAGGTTTAGAGCTTGTGCATGTCATATAATTCATAGTGTAATTTTCAAACCTTCAAATAAAATGCTCATAAAATGGACTCCCCAGGTGTGTCTAATATGCTAAGGTTGAAAACCACTAATCTCAATAGTGAAAATTTAAGACAGTCATAGAGAGACATAAAGAGTATATATAAAAGGAGAGCAAAGCACTGAAAGACTACAGCTTAGAAAACTCTGTGTGTGTGCATCTCTTCCAATAAGAATGTATGAATTGAAAGCCTAACAATAAGTATTCTCCTATAACCTCACTGGTGCGCTTATTTCTTTTCACATTTTGGCATAAAACTGTAGCCAATTTCCAAATTTTACTTATAGGTGCCCTTTTAAACTCTCATTTGCTCTTTACTAATTGAATGCAGGTGGCTTAGGAAATAGTTTCCCCCAAATACCAATTTCACTTACATTATCATGCTTAAAAAAACACAACATCTTCAATTCCCGGAAGACCCTTTTGCAAGAGACCAGATTCTGGAAGACGTTGGGCATCTTTTTGAGTGCTACTCTCTTTCCATCTCTTGGATCTGTTACTGACCTAAAGAAGCAGTATTTGGGGAAGGGGGAAAAAAAAAACAGAGAAATCAGTTCCACACCTTGTTTTCCAATGTTTCAGATCATGACAATATCTTTATCTTAAAACACTCAACATTAAGTCCACTTAATAAAGCTTAAGGTGTCAGTGAGAAAGATAAAAAAATACATACTAACAATTAAAGAGAATGTTTGGTCACCCACGTCATCTGCCATGCTTTAAAAAAAAAATTCCCTCTCTAAATTTATATAAACAATTACTCTTTCTGAGAAGTCACTTTATACATCTGAGGTAGGAGAGGTATTAGTGGTAAAGCCATTTTAAAGACAGGAAAAAACAAACATACAGAAGCCGCATAGATAATATTAATTTGATAAAAGTCAAATAAGTTTTGTGCTTTATTTTCAGAACTACATTGAGAGGGAAGACATGTTCAAACACAATTTAAATATTTTGATTTCTTATGTATATGAACATCTTTTAGTACTACAGATTTCAATATAAGCAGCAGTTGAACAATTTCCCCTCCTTAGAAGTCTGGGTGCCAGCTTAGGGATCCCTCTAGCTCCCAAGTAATGATAACTTCATCCCTTTTATTTCCCAGCTCTTAGTGTGGTAGTTGCTTCTTGTAGTTACTATCTCTTTAACAACTGTGTCCCCCACCACCCGCCCCTTTTAGCCTTCTAACGCCTATATAACCAATTTCCTGTATTATATTTCCCTATGTTTGAAAAAGGAGTGTGGTTTCTGTTTTTTTGACTGAACCCAGTTGATACATATTAACCAAATAGTTAAAAGAATATCAGGCCGGGCTCAGTGGCTCACGCCTGTAATCCCTGTACTTTGGGAGGCCAAGGTGGGTGGATCGCCTGAGGTCAGGAGTTTGAGACCAGCCTGGCCAACATGGCGAAACTCAGTCTCTACCAAAAATACTAAAATTAGCTGGGTGTGGTGGCGGGTGCCTATAATCCCAGCTACTTGGGAGGCTGAGGCACAAGAATCGTTTGAACCTGGAGGCGGAGGTTGCAGTGAGCCAAAATTTCTTGACTGCACTCTAGCCTGGGCGACAGAACGAGACTCTGTCTCAAAAAAAAGAAAGAAAAAATAAATACCAATAAATTGAGTATACGTGGCCAATTGGTCATTTGGCAAATTGACTTTCCATAAATTAACTAACCTAGAGCTTTTTTTTTTTCCTTCTACCTATCATACTAAGATTGGTTGTTCTGGTAGAATTTATTTCCGTCCAATTTATTTGGCTAGATTCCTGCCTAACATTTTCAGCTATTATTCGTTCAGCCCCTGTTCTGATCATCCAATGCTCTGAGTATTTATTCCTCCTAAATTTGTGTCATTTTAAAATTTGAGGCTGGGCTCAGTGGCTCATGCCTGTGTCCCCAGCACTCTGGGAGGCTGAGGCAGGAGGACTGCCTGAGATCAGGAGTTTGAGATCAGCCTGGGCAATACAGCAAGACTGTGTCTGTATTTTAAAAAAACGAAAAAAAAAATTGATTCATGTGGCATTAATGTCTTTTTCTAAGTTATTAATTAAAGTTTAGAATAGGACTGAGAATAGATCTCTGCAACAGATAGAAGACTAGAAATCATCAACAAGACTGACATTCAATCATTAATCTTGGGTATGGATATTCAGTTACTCATTCAATGAATTACAATCACTCAGGAAATCAGACACTCATCAAATTGCTTTCCTGAAAATAAAAATTCCTATTATCTACGTATCTGTCTAAAAACCATATCAAACTTCTTTATGGATTCATTTTAGTGATCACTACTTCCTTTTCTAAGTGCTCGTGAAACTCTGAAATTATGTATTCTAGTATCTTTTTTTCCTTAACATAGTGCTATCTCTATTGAGTATTCTAGTATTTTTTAAGAACACGATGGCTTCACTTTCTTCCATTGGCCAAAATTTTGATAAAACAAGTATTATCTATTATTTTTTAGAGACAGGGTCTCACCGTCACCCAGGCTGGAGTGCAGTGGCACAATTATAGATTACTGCAGCCTGGAACTCTTGGGCTCAAGTAGTCTTCCTGCCTCAGCCCTCTGAGTAGCTGGGACTACAGGCAATTGTGAGTTTTCAATAGCTTCATATGTAACTCAAGTAGGCCAGGAGACCTAACATTCATGACTGTTGCTTAAAAAATACCAACCCAGGCAGGGTGCAGTGGCTCACACCTGTTAATCCCAGCACTTTGGGAGGCTGAGGCTGACACATGAGTATCACTTGGGGCCAGGAGTTCTAGACCAGCCTAGGCAACACAGTGAGATCCTGTATCTCACATACACACACACACATACACACACACACACACCCCCCCAGCCAAATCTGCAATACTGATTAAAATCCACATAAACTAGAAAATAGGAGGGGACACTGATATATTGCTATATTCAAACTATTAGTCGTACTTTTTTTCTGTTTAAATATACTACTCCAGTATCTAGCTACTAGAAGAGAAAAATATCAATGAAATACGAAAAAGGGAAAACTTCAGATAACACATTGTATTCAACTGTCATGTCTCTTTGGTCTTCTCTAATCTAGAAGTTATTTGGCATGTCTTTCACGACTGCCATTTTTGAAATATATAGACCAGGCCAGTTACCTTGAAGACTAGCCCTTAATTTGGGTTTGGTATTTTCTCATAACTAGATTCAGATTACCCATTTTTGACAGAAACAACAAAGAACTGATGCCTTCTCAGTGCATCATCTCAGGAGGCATATAATGTCAATATGTCTCATTACTGCTGATAACTTTAATCACTTGAATGAGGTGTCTGCCAGGTTTCTCCACTATAAGGTTACAATTTTTTTTCCCTTTGTAACTGTGTAAATATCCTATTCCTCACTGAACTTTGATCCATTAACTTTAGTATCCATTCACAATTTTTGTCGGAATCAATTATTACGATGTTTGCCAAATGACAATAATTTTAGTATCTTTAACAGTTAGCCAGGCACAATAAATATTAGTTTTAAAACATGAGGTAAACTGATTTAACACAATGCCCTTTCCAAAGGCCTCATACAATACTTCTTCCTAACTTCTGACTACTACTTACTGGTCACCCTATTATGGTTAGAAAAGCCACTAAAGGAGATAAACCCACTCCTGAAAATACTTGACGCAGGCTCAAGGTGAGTACTGTGTCTTGTAATATTTTAAAGTAAAATTCACAAAGCAGTATTTTATTATTCATGCAAAAGCCAGTCATGCCTGTAGCTGGCAACAATATAACTCTAATGAATGTGAATGGCAGTGCAGTAATTTCATGCCATGTTGAGTTTGTTCTCTCTTAACTTGAGGTAGCAGATGCTTTGGTTCAGCACAAATAGTACCACAGAACACAGATAAGTGTAGAGGCATGTTATACAGGAATTCTTTTATTTTCCTTGTTACTCAAAGGCTTGAGGCGCTTAGTTTCTCTGCTGCTGCAATACCCTGGTTATTCTAACGGCACTTGCTAATGAAGTTCCAGCTGTAGAGATAATGAACAACACTTAGGACAAGTTTCTTCATTTCAGAAAAAAAAGGAGCCATCCTTATACCTACAATTCTGGGGCAGTTACTTTCTCTGCTAAACACTGGATGCCTTAAATAAGACAGTGCATCTGTCATTTCATCTGATTCCCTTCTTAAACAGTCAAGTTTTACTAACAGGAGTTTACTTTCTAAGTCTTAAATTAATACTTCAAACAGCATGTTTAAGAGTCATGAGAAAGAATCCTTCCTTACACTTGTCCAGAGTTTATCAATACTTCTTTGTCCTCACAAATTCAACTGTTTTTTAAAAAGCCAGAAGAATCCACAAGTCATTTTTCAGAGAGATATGGAATTGATCAAAAGAGTACAATAACAAAACAGGAAGCATTTTAGATCTGTTGTGGTCATTTTGTTGAGTTTTCTTAATCCCAGAAAACTGAACACTGCCACAAATCTGCTTAAATTACTGACAAGCAGAAAAGTTGTAATGAAACAAAAGTGAAACTTATTACTGGGAATACTTTCTCAGCCACTAAAATGTCACTTAAAACATCTTTAAACTAGACAGCAAGAATCTCCAAGAAATTGTTTCTTTTTCATTTTTATGTGAAGAATCCCCCAGGTTTTAGCAGTTTTAAAGTTCATGTTTCTGATACATATTTTTAGCTATTCAAAGCAAATACATAATATAATTTAAAAAGTGCTTCAACTTGGTTTAAGAAAATCAGGTTCTTCTAATTCTATTCACATAAAGTTGTAATCAGCAATCCTCCATTTCTTGCTACACATACTACAATATGTCAACTACACTGATACAGTACATATCTCAGTAATAGAACCTTCTAACTAAACTCTAAATATTTAGATTATTGCCTTCACATTTATTTTGAAATTCATTTCCTTATTTTTACTTGTATTTAGATTAAGTCTGTTTCAGAAAACAATAGCAAACTGGGGCAAAATTTTTGACAACAAACAAGTCTAGGAAAGGTATCCTATTTGTACCTTGGTCCTTGTTTTATGTTCAAGGATACATAAGAAATTTATGTAATAAGTTATGGAATAACAAATTTATTTTTATTTCTCACTGGTCTTTCTAATTGCAATTTTAACAGGCTATAATTTGTGTGCACTCCACCACATTTATAGAGTTGTACACAATTTAGAAGAAATCTTTCTAGGCTTTTCCCCCATCCAAAACACATAAATAAAAAATGGATTCTCATCTTCTATATTTAATGTATCCTATTAGCCGAGTTCTTTTCTCATTTGTTTGTTTATCCAAGTTTGGTAATTGTTGGGTTAGCTGTATGCATTAAGAAAGAGATCCTTTTCCAATTTATTAGGATATATAAAATGATTCCCAAATTTGCTAATTTGTATTACAAAGAAAAAAGGCTTTATACAACAGATAAACCAAGGCTGAGAAACAGTTCATTCTTTTCTTCATATCCTCCTAATATTGAATAATATTAGGAGCAGCAAAATATCTATATTTGACTCAAAGAGTTAAATAAGAACTTAAACATCCTCTAACTCTGTGTTTAATGAACTAAAAATAGCAAAGATCTCAGCAGATAAGACAGCACTGGGCCATTCTGATCTGTAGTGAGACACCTGAGGGTGCTGATAATGGAGGAATGTAAGGAACAGGTAAGCCATCCAGTATCAAGCTGTCATATTTATTTTCAAGTACTTAGTACTAGTGAGTGAAACCTAACTCTTAAGACCCTTTCAGTCCCCACCAATAATACTGGATAAGTTAAAATGTAACTAAATCATTTTATGATAATTCTTGTGGTCTTGGGAATATTTAATTGTTTTTTAGATCATGAATTAATTAGTTCCATCCATACTGTAGATGTTGGGGAGATACAGAGACTTCCTCCTCAGTCACTGTTCAATATGTCTATGAGGAGTATTGAACTGCCTGCAGGAAAACTGCCATGCCAGATTTTCTCATGTTAGGGGGTGAACATGATACAGCCCAGTCTGCCAAGTCTAGGTAGTTTTCATGGCCCACTAGTCACAGTCCTTGCTTAGAAACAGACCTACGAATATTGCATGGGGAGGAAAACCAGTTGAAACAATGAAGGAAAGGTTTCTAGGCAAAGCCACAAATGAAAATAATTCACAACTACATCTCCCTCTTGCATTTTAACAACTTTGTCTAGGCAAGAAGAGGTTACAAAGGGCAAGTAAAACTAAAAATATGTCACACAAAAATGCACTTACTTTTAATCTCACTGATGACTTCCTGAAAGATATGTGTTCAGTAATAGGAACATTGAGGACTAGAAAAAAATTTATATTTAACAAATGGCAATTTTTGTTGCACATTAGGTTTATGTAAGGATAGAAAACATTTGAAAGAAAAAGACAGTTTTATTCACATGGTAGGTTTGTGACAGTGTAGCTTTGCAGATGTCAAAAATCTTAATGAATTTAGAAATAAAGCTCACATCAGAAAACTTTGTTCTGAATTGTCATAGAGCATACTTTAATATTTTAATGGCTAATATTTTAATAATTACTTAATACCAAATGTGAACAATATGCCTGAAGCTAAAAGCAAATTGAACATATCAACAGTAAAAAACATTTTTGAAATAAAAGAGGCCCTTCGCCTGGTTGCACTCCTGAAAGCAAGATGGGTCACCAGCAGCTCTACTGGAGCCACCCATGAAAATTCGGCCGGGGTTCTCACACTTGTTGCATCTGCTCAAACCAGCATGCTCTGATCCTGAAACACGGCCTCAATAGGTGCTGCCAGTGTTTCCATCAGTACGTGAAGGATATAGGTTTCATTAAGTTGGACTAAATGATCTTTGTTGAATGAATTATCCAAGGCATCCACTCAATGAAAGAAACCATGTTAGCGCTGTATACATAAAATAAAAAATTTTAAAAATATAAATGAGGAAATGTGAATATGGCTTAGAATTAGTTATAAATAATATGTCCGTATTTTCTAGAGATGCATACTTATAAGTATAAATAGGTGAAATGACATGAGATCTAGGATTTGTTTTAAAATACTTCAGCAACAATAAAAAAAATAGTCGAAACAAATGAAGCAGATCTTATTAAATACTGAATCTAGGTGGTGGGTATAATGGGGTCTAATTATACAAACGGAAAATAATGTAAGTTTGAAATTTTCAAAATAAAAATAATAAAATGAAATTTATAAAAAACACTATTTATAATATTAAAAATATGTAATATCTGGGATTAAAGCTAACAGATGCTATACAAGACTTCTATACAAGATGTTTAAAAAATATTACAGAGCAAAATTAAAGAATAAAAGGAAAGATGTATCATATTCATGGACTCAACATTGTAAAATTTTCAGTTCCCCCCAAATTGATGGGGGGATAGATGAAGTAGTTTTAAAGTTTTTCTATAAATTCAAGAGTTCTAAGGACAGCTAAAACACTTCAAGAAGGATAGGTCGGTTTTGAAAAAATTGCTTTACTAGGTATGAAGACATAGTAAAGCTACAGTAATTTACATAGTGTAATTTTGGTACAAAGATAGATGAAATAGAAATATAATCTAAAAAGAGACTATCGCCTATATGAACACTTGACTTACCAAAAAGTTTGCTCTGCAGAGCAGTGGAGACAGGAAGGTTGTGTCAGTTATTAAGCTAGTCTTTCTCAGCTTCAAACCCATCCACCTAAACACTGCTCTATAATGCTGTGGAGCTAAACTCTACAAACCACATTTTGGTTTTGCCAACTGGCTCCATGTTAGGCTCTGCCAACAGAAGGTTGTAGAGGGAGACTGCAAGGCTGGAGGAGGAAGAAGGGACTTGCTCCTCCTATGGGCTTCCTGTCTGTTTCTTGTTTCTGTGACACCCAAGCAATACTTCTTCACTCCCAGCAATAGTACCTTCTTATAGCAGTAGCTGAATTCAGTTTATAGTTCTGCCAAAACTTGCAGAACTAGCCTCACCACATCTTTCATGCCAGATACCAGCATCAGTGAGCCAGTATCCTCTCCTCAGACATCATGGGGTTCTAAATTTAATAATTCCAACCTCTTCCCTTTATTCTTCCTGTTGTGGGGTGGAAACCGCTACTTTTGTGATATCTTACGTGTTTTCTTCTTGCATTTTTAGTTATCTACTTGACAACTTTATACCTAATTAACATTTTTTCCCATATTAAACTCTGTTTAAATAACTGGTGTGGTTTCTTTCTCCTGATTGAACCCTGTCAGATATAGTATCTTTTCAATCTATGTTATTGGAACCATGAAATATCCACATGGAAAAATAAGATGAACCTCCAAACCTACTTCACACTATACACAAAAATGAATTCCAGGTAGGATGTAGATATAAATGTGAAAATCAAAATCACATCGCTTTTAGAAGATAACATATAGAAGAATATGATATTAAGGCAGGGAAGGATTTCATCAGTTGAACACAAAAAGCACTAATCACACTGGAAAATATTGATATATTTGACTACTTTAAAATCAAGAACGTCTTTTCATAACTTCATTGTTAAGAGAGTAAAAATGCATGTCACATAGGAGAAGATGCCCGCAACACTTATAAGGAACAAAGGGCTCTTATCCAGATGTATACAGAATCCTACAAATCAATTTTTTTAAAGTCTAACAATAGCAAATGTTTTGTTAAGATGAAGAGCAATGGAAATTCTTATAGTTTAGGAAGGTAAACTGTTATAATCACTTTGGAAAACAAGTTGACATTATCTATTAAGTCAAAAATATATATACACTATGACCTGGCAATTTGACTCCTAGGTATATAACCAAAAGGAATATGCATATCTATACATTAAGACACATGCAAGCATATTCAGAGCAGCAATATTTGTAATACCCTTAAAACTGGAAATAGCTTAAATATCCACAAACAGAATGTTTAATATATAATATACAGTATACAAATTGTAGTATATTCAAACAACGGAATACTCTCCAGCAATTAAAATAAACTACTGCTATATGCAACAACATAGACAATCTTACAAACATAATTTTGAACAAAAGAAATCAGTCACAATAAATATATACTACAAGATACCGTTTCCATAATATTTTTTTAAAAAAGGCAAAGTTAAACTATAATGTTTAGGGATGCACACTTAGGAGACAGAAACTGCTGGGAAAGGAAGTAGTTAGCATAAAAGTTAGGATAGTGATTATCTTGGGAGGGGAGGACAACGATGGTAGAGTGTCAGAGGCATTTGAACTAGAGCAACTCCATCTTGAGTAAGGGGTGGGTAAAATGAGGCTGAGACCTACTGGGCTGCATTACCAGGAAGTTAAGGCATTCTGAGTCACAGGATGAGATAGGAAGTCAGCACAAGATACAGGTCATAAAGACCTTGCTGGTAAAACAAGTTGCAGTAAAGCAGTCAGCTAAAATCCACCAAAACCAAGATGGTGATGAGTGACCTCTGGAATTATAATATATTAGCATGCTAAAAGACACTCCCACTAGCGCCATGACAGTTTACAAATGCCATGGCAACACCAAGAAGTTACCCTATATGGCCTAAAAAGGGGAGGCATAAATAGTCTATCCTTTGTTTAGCATATAATCAAGAAATAATCATAAAAATGGGCAACCAGCAGCCCTCAGGGCTGCTCTGCCTATGGAGTAGCCATTCTTTTTATTCCTTTACTTAAGTAAACTTGCTTTCACTTTATGGACTTGCCCCGAATTTTTTCTTGCGTGAGATCCAAGAATCCTCTCTTGGGGTATGGATCCAGAAGGCACAGGGGACTTCTGGGTACTGGTGATGTCCTGTATCTCACTTGAATGGTGGTTATAGAAGTCTGCACTTTGTGATACGCCACTGAGTTATACATTTTATTTTGTGTATGTGTGTTACTAAATTAGAAAGGTTTTTTAAAAAGGCAAACTGCCCAGCTTAATTTTCTAGCACAAAAAAAGTATTTTAGCTTAAACCTGTATAATGAGTAACTTTTTAAAAGGATGAGTCTTTCCATTATTTTTCATATAGATATACATCTATACCAGCCCAAAGAACTTTGTCACTTCTTTCCCTGTGCCAAATTCATTCTGTAGAAACGAGCATACTATAATGTCTTTTTTATGTTGTAGTAGAATCCCAAAGGAATCTGCTTGCTTAAAAAAATAAACATTTTCTTCATCATTACACAAGAATACATTATTAGGAAGCATTCCACAGGAAAGTGCTGTCAGCAAATTTAGGACTACAGCCCCACCCCTAATCTAATCACAATCTCCTAACTTCTTCCATTGTGAAGCAAAATGCTGAAGCAGCTACAACATATAGATGTGCTTCAGGTTTTCAATTAGCCTGTTAAAAATAACCAAACCCAAAAATATTACAAAAACAAAACAAAACAGGAGGCAGGACTTCCAGCTGTGGCAAACTGAAGAGGTCAGCAAATCCTTTCCCCTCAAAACAACTATAAAACTAGACAAAAGTGTCAAAAACAGCCATTTTGGGACTCCAGAAAATGGCCAAAGTCAAATGACAAATTTAAGTGTTTTTACAAAAAACTGCTGAAATTTGTGTAAGAATAGTGGGAGTCACAGCTTGGGGTTGCTTCTTACCCCACCCCTGCCACACCCTACCCAAGCACCAGTACATCTAATAGTTCCTGGGCAAGGCTGGCTACAAAACCCAGCAGCTTCATTGTCGCAGGGAGCTAACATGATTTGAAGGACAGGGCAAAAAACCCACACCCAGTAGCGTTGTGGGGTCAAAGCATTAAACCCAAATAGAAAAGAACAGAGAAAGCCTATACTCTGTTATTCAAAGGCTACTGTCCTGGTTGAGAAGAAGGGCAGACTATCAGAAATCCAGAAATTTAACAAGCAGATTCTGGAAATGAGAGAGTCACAGAGGGGGGCTAAACTCCCCACACAGTCCTGGCTAACTGATGGCTGAATATATGTCCAGAGGAGACTGGAGAGAGCCTGAACTCTCCATAGATCTCTTGCTGACTGAGAGGCTTCCTGCATGTGAGGAAAAACTGAGAGGGCTCAGCAGAAAATAAAAGCTGGGCAAATTTGAAAACTACATGCTCTCCCAACACACACACACACATACACACACACACACACACACACACACATACACCCCAAAAGATACAAGCCTTACTAGCTCAAAATGCTTGAGCACCTTTAACCAACAGCCAACCACTCAGCTATGCAGACACAAGCAGGACTCCAAGAAAGCTAGGCTAAAAATTAAAAAAAAAACAAAACTGAACAGAGACCCGAGTTGGCTGCACCTCAGTGGGGAGAGAGATTCTGCACATTAAGTCTGCACGTGTCATTTAAGAATAAGCAATTATATATAATAACAATAATGACAACTGTCAGGGGCGAGGAAAATCAGAACCAGAGCTGTTATGCTGTATTATCTAATACGTCCAGTTTTTAGCAAAAACATTCCACAACATGTAAAGAAACAGGAAAATGTGTCTCATACTCAAGTGAAAAAAACAGTCAATAAAAACTGTTTCTGGACAGGCACAGTGGCTATTGCCTGTAATCCCAGCACTTTGGGAGGCCAAGGTGGGCAGATCTCCTGAGATCAGGAGATTAAGACCAGCCTGGCCAACACGGTGAAACCCCGTCTCTACTAAAAATAAAATAAAAAAAAAAATTAGCCAGGCATGGTGGCATGCATCTGTAATCCCAGTTACTTGGGAGGCTGAAGCAGGAGAATCGCTTGAACCCGGGAGGCAGAGGTTGCAGTGAGCTGAGATTGCGCCACTACACTCCAGCCTGGGCAACAGATCAAAAAAACAAACAAACGAACAAACAGAAACTGTTTCTGAGTGGGTTCAGATGTCCCACTCAGAAAAAGACTCCCAAACTAGCTATCATAAATATGCTCAAAGAATTAAAGGAGACCTGTTTAAGAAATTAAAATACGGTGACAATGACTCAACAGGGAATATCAACACAGAAGTAGAAACTACAAAAACAGAACAAAATCAAATTCTAGATTTGAAAAGTACATATGAGAAACAAGAAAGTTTGAGAAAACGAACAAAACCTCAGACATCTATGCAATAATACTGAGGATACCAACATGCATGCAATGGGAATATCAGGAGGAAAGGAGCAAGAAAGAGGCAGAATAAGTATTTGAAGAAAAGAAATGATGGTTGAAATATTTCCAAATTTGATGAAAAATAATCTACAGATCCAAAAAGTTGTCAAAAAACAAAAACAAAACCCAAGTAGGATAGACACAAAGAAATCCATGCCTAGACACTTCATAGTCAAACATCAATTCAAGTCAAAGAAAAACTCCAAAAATACCAAGCGAAAAATAACACTATGATAAATCACTGACTTCTCATCAGAAATAATGGAAGTCAGAAGGCAGTGGAATGCCATATTTTAGTGGAGAAAGCAAAACTTCTATATCCGACTAAAAAGAGCCTATCCTTCAAAAATAAGTCCAAATGAAAATATTCCAAGATATATATATATATGTAAGCAATAAATAATCTAAAGATGAACTTAAGAAAACAATTTCATTCACAACAGAATCATAAAGAATAAAATACTTAAAGAATAAATTTTAAAAAGAAGTGTAAGACATAGAATGCAAACTACAAAACATTGCTGAGATAAATCAGAGAAGATTTAAATAAAGGAACACTTCATATTCATGGATTAGAAAACTCAATGGTGTTAAGATGACAATTCTCCTCATAGTGACTTATAGATTCAATGTAATCCCAATCAAAATTGGAACCCTTTTACATTACTGGTAAGACTGTACAATGGCACATCTACCTTGGAAAACAGTTTGCCTGCATCTTAAAAAAATAAACATAAACTTACCATGACCCTGCAACTCCACTCTTAGGTGTCTACGCAGGGGAAATGAAAACTTAAGTCCACACAAAGACTTATATGTAAATATTCATAGCAGCATTATTCATAATAGTCAAAAACTGGAAAGTGTTAAATCCATTACCTAGTGAATGCATAAACAAACTATGATATATCTATACAACAGAACAAACTTTTATTTATTACCACATGGATAAACCTCAAAAACATTATGCTAAGTAAAAGAAGCCAAACACAAAAGACTACATAATATATTATATCACTTACAAGAAATTCTTGGGAAAAACAAATGTGTAGAGACAGAACATTTCAGTGGTTGCCTGGGGTTGGGAGTGGGTTACTATTAATGAGCAAGTCTTTGGGGTGATGAAAATATTCTACAATTGGGTGGTAGTGATGGTTGTATAACATCATAAATTAACTAAAAGGCACTGCATTATATACGTATGATGGGTAAATTTTACGGTATATGAATTATGCCTCAATAAAGTTGTTAGGACAAAAATCATCACCATAGAATATTAACTGTTTACAATATTATAGGCACTATTCTGATTTTATTCTGTACAGTTTCCTTCTATCCCCTTTGATATATAGTTTCCCATTCATCCAAATAGGTCACATATTAACCACTTATTTAAACAAACAGGAATCACCTGGAAATCTTAAAATCTTAAAACGTAGATAGATTCCCTGTGTCTGGGGTGGGGAATTGAGATTCTCAGGTAATGTTGCTGCTGGTATTAAGGCTTCTAAAGATATTATATTGGTATTTTGGTTAAATATTAAATCTAGTAATTAATATATAGTAAGCATGTGATTTTAATACATCTGGCCTTCCCACTAGCCAGGGTACAACTTTCCATTTATTCAAACTTGTTTCATACTTGCTATTAAAGTTTTAGTATTCACATATACACAGAACATTATGTTAAAGTATTTTATGTGTGTCACTGTAAACGGGTATATATTTGTTGCTATATTATCTATTGTTAAAATACAGTAACATGCTTTACTTAAAATTTGCAACATTTCTAAATTCAATAATTATGCTGCTTAATTTTTCAGATTTTCAGGATATATAACAATCATTTGAATTCTGATAGTTTAATTTCCTTCTTGCATATATCCGTACCTTGTTTTCTTAACTTTTATATAATAGCTAACATTTGATATGAGGCAGCGCTATTTTACTTTTTAACAGAAGATGCCTTTACTTTTCCTTTTAGGCTAATGTTAAATCTTAGTTACAAATATATATGAAAAACCCTACATTTCTTTTATACTTTTTTGAATTGTCAGGAATGTATGCTAAAAGACAGATTATCCCTCTGTTGCCCAGGCGGGAGCACAGTGACGTGATCTTGGCTACAACCTCTGCTTCCTGGATTCAAGTGATTCTCTTGCCTCCTGAGTAGCTGGAACTATAGGCACATGCCACCAGATCTGGCTAATTTTTGTATTTTTAGTAGAGATGAGGTTTCACCATGTTGGCCAGGCTGGTCTCAAACTCCTGACCTCAAGTGATCCAGCTACCTTGGTCTCCCAAAGTGCTGGGATTACAGGTGTGAGCCACTGCGCCCAGTCTGTTAATTTTTATAAGACATTTTTAGGATATTTTCAAATATTTGGGGCACATCATGATTTTCACTAATTTTCTTTTTTAATGTACTAGGTTATAAACCCTTGAGAGCACAAGGATTCTACCGATATATGTCTCTTTGTATCCTTCCAGTGCCTAGAACAGTATCCCATCCCAGGTCAATGAACATTGTTTTAATTGATTTTATTATTTTTCCTAGTAATGAAATGGATTATATTAATAGTTTGACTTACACTGAACCAATCTTGAATTTCTATACTAAATCTCACTTGGTCATGGTGAATATTATTTTTAATTGTTGGATACCTTTTAATATGTGTTCTATTTACATTATTCTTAGAGTTTTTTCATCTATATTCATCAACAAGCCTGCCTTCAATCTTATGTTCTGACCTTAGTAGGCACCATACCTGTCTGCCTCACAAAATAAACTGGGTAAACTTCAATTTACTTCAGTGTTTAGTAGCTATTTCCTTTTTTTCCCCTTTTCCTTTTTTTTTTTTTTTTTGAGACAGAGTTTCGCTCTTGTTGCCTAGGCTGGAGTGCAAGGGCATGGTCCTGGCTCACTGCAACCTCTGCCTCCCAGGTTCAAGCAATTCTCCTGCCTCAGCCTCCCGAGTAGCTGGGATTACAGGCGCCGCGACCATGCCCAGCTAATTTTTGTATTTTTAGTAGAGACGGGGTTTCACCATGTTGGCCAGGCTGGTCTTGAACTCCTGACCTCAGGTGATCCACCCACCACGGCCTCCTAAAGCGCTGGGATTACAGGCGTGAGCCACTGTGACTGGCTTAGTAGCTATTCCTATGATATACATATTACATACTTAAAAATATTCACCAGTTATTCCATAGGATTCTTGTGCTTCCTATTGCAACTAGTGTATTCAAAATACCCAGTTGTGTAGTGTTTTTAATTTTTGTTATCTAGTTTCTAAAGTTAAAAAATTTTTTAATTATTCATTTCAGTAGTTTTCATCTTAATTTTGTCTATCTTACTCTGTTCTTTTCTTAGGTCCTTTTGGGATTAACCAGTACATTATATATACTCTATTTTTTCTTGTTGAAATTGGCATGTAGAATTGAACAAAATTATGAGTTAAGCTATGCCAGCCTCATGATAATTGGTGAGGGGGATTTTTTATGTCTTTCAAGTAGTATAGTTTTATTGTAGTATGTATTTCTCTTTTTCATTTGGTTGAAAATCTGTTTTCTTATTCATTTCCAATTTTATTGCATCATAATCTGAGGATGCTGTATGTAAAATTTACGTCGAAAGTATTTACTACAAAATTGTGTGTATTCAAATCTGTGCGTCTAAAGCAAAGTGCGCAGGCCTACTACTTCCATTTCATTCCCTTAAAAATTTATCTTACTACACTACTGAGGGCAATTACATTTTTGTTTTCTTTTCTCATAGTGAGATATTATCTCTTATTCAAGTGTTTGCTATACAGCTCTATTATTTATTGGTTTTTGTGCATTCCTTGTTTTCCTGTTACAAGGAATATATCTGTTAGCATATAAGAAGCAGTATATAAGACATACCTCAATTTTACAAAAGAAGTTCTAGAATATTTATATTCATTATATACGAATTGAAATTACTATAAAATGGTAATATAAATTGAAATGCTATAGTGTTAATATAAATAAAACACACTGTATAAAAGAATTTATTTAGTTGAAGATAAGTTCTAAATATGCAAAATTATTCTGAAAGCTAAATAGAAGAAATTAATGTTGCTTGAGGCATGTTTTCAATAAAATATGTAGAGTGAGGTACTCAAATCATTATTCTATCTATTTCATGTTAGGTTCTCCAACCATAACATGGATGCTTTAGATACAGAATAAGTTTTTGGGAAACATATTTGGAAAAAATGCAATGGGACAAATACTGCAATTTACTCTTGATTTTTAACAATGGTAAATAGAGCAATAATGGAAATTAAATAAATCACCCACAATAGCAACATCAAACATTGCAAACAAAATGTCTGACACAGGGCTGTGGCCTTGGCTTTGGGCACTGAAGCCTGCTGGCATGATGCAGGGAGCAGAACGACTCTAAATGAGTAAAGTGATCATCATTAGCTAACAATGTCTACTCCAGATCCACCTGGAGACATAGAGGTAGGCTCAAAAGCTGCTAGCAAGAGATAACAAAGGCTTTCTTCTGTGGCCAACCTATGAGTGAATCACCAAGTCTTCTTTATAGCTCACTTAAGAAGGGGCAGGAGAAAGAACTGACTGTTCAAACACTGACAGGGGTTTATCTGATGAATGAAACTTACTTTTTCCCAAATCAATTTTTTATTAACAAATGACATCGGCAACCTCTGAAAAAGAATTCATATTTTCTCCCATTTGAAAAGTCAGCTAACTGGAGGAAGGAGATGAAAACACCATTACAGGTTTATATGTGAAGTACACCAGTCTTTGGATCAAACAACAGTTTTTAAGAGTTTATACTACCAATTAAAAAAAAAACTGGTACACAAACTATGAAATATACACAAACTACATATACACAAACTATGAAATCTCAGGTAAAGAGGGATATATTTTCTTCTGCTACAGCTCATTAGCCATGTTAGAGAAGTCACCTGTTTTACCACAGCTAGAATTTCAGGTATATATTACATGGTTAGGAGGATTTTTAATCCTTCTTTGGGATATAAATTTAAAAAGTGCTGGGTGAAAAAAGGTACCTATTTCCTTTCCCTTCAACTGTGACAGAAACCTTGAACCAAGGTGAAGATTCAAGGTAGTAATCAGAGACAGTCATGCAGAATGTAGCTGAATACAGGAAAATAGTCTGCAGCCCGGCATCTTACTGAGGAATTGAACACGTAACAGAAAACCACCTGAATAATGGAAGGCTACTAAATCAAAAGAACTAAAATGGGAGTCAAACAGAACTAAAACTGAGATTCAATAATGCAACAGTTTCAGTGTGGGAGTTTGGGAAAGGTGGCCATAAGAAAACTATAAAATGGATTTAGAACTAGGACAGCACAGCATCAACTTGTTCTTAGTTTCTTTCTTTGGCTATTATTAATAATATCCAAAATACCACCCCAGGGGTGAAAAGGGAATTTTCCCTGAATCTACAGCATTTCATGTAAGAACATTTCAATACTATTATCCCCTTTTACTAAATAACTGCAAGTTACTTCCACATGGATCCTCATTTTTTAATCTCTTGAGAGCCTTGGTCTGCTTGCTGTCCGTTTCCCCAGTAAGAAGGATGAAACTAACCATCAAAGTGATATGGGCAAAAAACATCAAGTGTGCTTGCCAAAAAAGTCTATCTGAATTTACTACTTACAACATCCAATAAAAATAACTAAAACCCGGCCGGGTGTAGTGGCTCACGCCTGTAATCCCAGCACTTCAGGAGGCCAAGGCGGGCGGATCATGAGGTCAGGAGTTCGAGACCAGCCTGACGAACATGGTGAAACCTCGTCTCTACTAAAAAAACAAAATTTAGCTGGGCATAGTGGCGCGCGCGCCTGTAATTCCAGCTATTCAGGAGGCTAAGGCAGGAGAATTGCTTGAACCCAGAAGGCGGATGTTGCAGTAAGCCGAGATTGTGCCACTGCACTCCGGCCTGGGCGATACAGCAAGACTCGCTCTCAAAAAACAAAAACAAAAACAAAAACTAAAGTCCAGTCCCTATCTTCCATTGACTTGGCCCCACTTTGATAAAGAAAAAAAATTGTTTATATATAGCAATTATTACTGGATTACAAATCCCCAGAAACTAGAGTGAGAAATGGCCAAGATCTAGTTGAGAAACTGGTTAGAAAAGCATTTTACAGGCCGGGCGTGGTGGCTCACCCCTGTAATCCCAGCACTTTGGGAGGCTGAGGCGGGTGGATCATGAGGTCAGGAGATCGAGACCATCCTGGCTAACACGGTGAAACCCCGTCTCTATTAACAAATACAAAAAAAAAAAAAATCAAAAAACATTAGCCGGGCGTGGTGGCTGGTGCCTGTAGTCCCAGTTGCTTGGGAGGCTGAGACAGGAGAATGGCGTAAACCCGGGAGGTGGATGTTGCAGTGAGCCGAGATAGCGCCACTGCACTCCAGCCTGGGCGACAGAGCAAGACTCCATCTCAAAAAAAAAAAAAGGAAAAGCATTTTACATAATTCTACTCCAAGACCACATCTCAAAATCCCTGCTCTGTTCTTAAAGAATATAGGAATTTCAGTGAATAATGTAATAAAATGAATATCAGGCAATAAACATATTTATCACTAGACAAAGGGTCAATGGGAAATTTCTTTCAAGTTGAAAAAGAATTCTGGAATGTTTCATTTATTAAATAATAATGGTAATCAACAACATAAATAGAGTGAGTGTATACAACAAAATGATAAATGTATCAGTCAAAAAATTAGCAGGTAAAGTGGTCAGAATACATTTTTCAAAGAGCTTACCAGTCTTAAAACTATTTCTCTTGGTACTTTAACGTAACTGGCCACTATCTCTTACGTTTTCAAATTACAAACCTTAATCAGACCTTAAACTATAGAGAGGGAGAGCGCACTGCTAAGTTTAAGAAGACACTAGATTTTTTTAAAGTATTTAAAACTTGGCTTCAAAAGTTCATTACTAACACATTAATTTCCTACCACTGTGATAACTACAAAAAGCTTAAAATCTATGCATATTTCCAAAATCATTATCTCACTTGTAAATACACATACACAAAACTTCCCTTAATTGAATCTTTAAGACCTTAAATACATATTGACTATGTGAAGCAGCTTTGTAAATTTGCATGTATTTATATGTAAACACAGAAATATATATGGATGAATACAACTTTCAAACAAAAATTTTCACACTGCAAAAGCTCCGAAGTTCAGAAAAAAGGGTAAAGCACAATCTCAGAAAGTTTGAGTGCAAAAAGATTTTAAATCATGGTAAAAATGCACGTAATGCATAATATCAATGGTGGCTGGCTTATGAAACTTCAGCTATACTTCCAGAGAACAATCTACAGGACTCATTCTTGTTACTCTCAGATAGCATATTATTCTATACAAAGTTGCAAGAAACAGACTAGGATTCACATATAACAAAACTTCCCTTCACTCCACCATTCCTCAACCTTTTTTTTTTTTTTTTTTGCCATTTTTCCCCCTCAGAAGAATGAAAGGAAATATATAGGAAGGGATAATTACTACCAAAAGATTGTTAGAAATTGCAGAGTTGCTCCACATGAATGCTTTATAGCAGAAAGACAGACACAATAGCCACCTGCAAACCATTTACTCTTTCCACATACCTTTACTGGGCATCTAACTAGCCATCACTAGGTACTACATATATAAAGAGGAACAAGACAAAGCTGATGCCCCCCTGAAGTAAACTTCTGTCCCATGGAAGAAACTACAAAGAAAAAAATGCAAGCCAGACTCTATAATAAATGAACTTTTATTCATTAGGTTTTCTAAATCTGCTAAATTTCTTTTGCAACCTCATCACATCCCTCCGAACTCAGAAATATCCCAAATACACAAAATATTTCTAGCTGAAGGGGATAAAACCTTTTTTTTTTTTTTGAGATGGAGTCTTGGTCTGTTGCCAGGCCAGAGTGCAGTGGTGTGATCTCAGCTCATTGCAGCATCTGCCTCCCGGGTTCAAGCGATTCTCCTGCCTCAACCTCCTGAGTAGCTGGGACTACAGGTGCACACCACCATGTCCAGCTAATTTTTGTATTTTTAGTAGAGACAGGGTTTCATCATATTGTGCAGGATGGTCTCCATCTCCTGACCTCATGATCGACCAGCCTCGTCCTCCCAAAGTGCTGGGATTACAGGCGTGAGCCACCACGCCTGGCCAAAAACTTTTTTCTACTTTAATATAAGTCAACAATATCCAACAAATGTTTGATTAAAGCAATTACTATCAGTAAATGTCTACAGATCACTTAAAAAGATTAGTTAATATAAGCTTTTCTATCTCAAAAAAAAAAAAGTCTCAAATAATCCAAAAGTGAGAGGGCTGGAAAAGAGGAACATAAAAACAAAATGCAGGCAACAACAGAAAACAACAACAACAAAATGGTAAACCCAAACCTCACTATACATCACTAATTACATTAACGATTAATAAACTAAGTTTCCAATTAAAAGGCAGAGACTATCATAATGGACAAAGAATAGCCAATCATATGCTGTCTATAAGAGATACACTTTAAACAAAAGATATAGATAGGTTAAAAGTAAATAAATGAAAAAGAATATAGCATGTAAGCATAAGGCGGCTAAAATGGTTATATTAGAATCAGATAAAATAAATCTCAAGATAAAATTTATGTAAGAAATAGAGACATTTTATACCTATATAAGGCTAATTTATCAGGAAAACATAGCAATTGTAAAAGTGCATGTACACTGGGTCCCTAGCCAATAGGGAAAAAAATAAGTAAACAAGTAAATAAATAAATGGCATACGGATGAGAAAGGAAAAACTTAAAATGTACTGATTGACAGATGATAAAATCATACATGTAGTAAATCCTAAGAAACCTACAAAGAGCTACTAGAACTACTAAATGAAAGCAGCAAAGTTCCAGGATATGAAGTCAATCTATAAAATTCAACTGCATCTCTATATACTAGCTTTGAATAATCAGAAGATAAAGATGAATAAAAACCCAACTCTGTTTACAAAAGAAGCACAAAAAAATACAAATAAATTTAATGAAAGATGTGCAAGACTTGTACACTGAGAAATACAAAACACTGCAAAGAGAAATTAGTGACAACCTAAATAAAGACAAATATACCATGCCCATGGATTCATGTCCATGGCTTAAAAGACTTAACATTGTTCAAATGGCAAACCTCCCAAAATTGATCTTTAGATTCTACGCAATTCCAATCAAAATCCTGCGTGCTTTTTTGAAGAAAGCAACAGCTGATTTAAAAATCTGTATGGAAAGGCAAAGAACCTAGAATAGTTAAAACAATTTTGAAGAACAATGTTGAATGATTTATACTAGTTGATTTCAACATTTATTATAAAGCTACAGAAATCAATATGTGGTGGTATTGGCATAATGATAGACACAGAGGTCAATAAAACAGAAAACGAAGTCCAAAAACAGACCTATGCTTATATGTCAAGTAATTTTCAACAAAGGCCAAGGTAATTCAACAGAACAAAAGATAGCTTTTTAAACCAATGGTGATGGAATAATGGGATATCCACATGGAGAAAAATGACTCATGACCTTTACTCTCACACTATACACAACTTCAGAGTTGGCCAGATTTCTATTATTAAAAGAAAAATAATTCATCATTTCTACCCTCTTTTACCCCACCTTAGACATATGAGGCTACCCTTTCAGGACTAAATTTAAAAGGTAAAACTGATTAAACTTGGGAAAAAAATCATTTGGATAAAATGTTTGTGACTTTGGGTTAGGTAAAGATTTCTTGGAACACAAAGATGCAAAAACTATGAAAGTGAAAAAAAAATAGATGAAATGAACTTCGTAAGATAAAAAAATTTTGCTCTTCAAAATACACTGTTAAGAAAACGAAAAGGCAAGCCACCAAATGGGAGACACTATTTTAAAACACCTACGTGACAAAGGGCTTGTATCCAGAATAAATAATCCAATTAAAACTGAGGAAAGGCCTCCACACTTTATGCAGATGGCCAATAAGCTCATAAAAGTATGCTCAACATCACTAGTCAGAGAAATGCAAATTAAAACCACAGTAAGATTCTACTACACAGCCACTAGCATGGCTGAAGTTTTAAAAGACTGACATATTTAGCACTAATCATACTATATTGTAATTATGGCCATGCTTCTCTATTCCAATAAAACATGAGCTCATGGTTTTAAAAAAAGTCTGAAAATAGTAAGTGGTCATGAGGATTTGGAGCAAATCCTTATTTGCTGGTAGGAATGCAAAATGTGTGGACACTTTGGAAAGCAGAATGGCAGTATCTAATAAAGTTAAGCATATATTTACCATGTGAACTAGCAATTCCATTCCTAAGTATTTACCCAAGAGCAACGTAAAAAGACCTATGTAATGTAAAATGTAAAATCTGAAATGAGCAATGTAAAAGAGCAATGTAAAAAAGAGGTATTTACCCAAGAGCTATGTAAAAATTTGCACACAAATGTTCACAATTGTGTGATTCATAAAAGCCAAAACTTCAGCAGAATCCAGATGCTAATCAAGTGAACACACAAATAAATGTTGGTACACCCATATTAAAGAATACAACTCAATAATACAAAACAAATGAAATATTAATAAAACATGGATGAATCTCAAAACATTATGCTAAGTAAAAAAAGTCAAACACAAAAGACTACTTACTATATGACTCCATTTATTTGAAAATATAAATGTCTACAAAATGACTTGTATCAAGACAAAACTATAGTGACAGAAACTAGACCAATGGTTGCCTGGCGCTGCAGATGGGAGAGGGGACCAGTTGCAAAGAAGCAGGAAGAAACTTTTAGGGTGAAAGACCCACAATGTTCTGATTGTGGTGGTGGTTCCATGATTGTATATAATTACCAAAATAAAACTACTGTAATGTTGTATGTATGTATGGTTTGTATGTAAACAAAATCTTAATTTTAAAAAAGGAACACAAAATCAGAAAACAAATAGTGCTCCACTGCACTAATAAAAGAAATAAAATTGAAACTGAGATATTATTTTTTTCTCATAGACTTGGCAAGAATTACACTAGTGATGAAAGGTGTTAATTAGTACACCTAATTAACATTTGGCATTGTATTATCGAAACCCTTAAAAAATGGGGACCTTTTTGTCCCAGCAATTCTACTTCTGGAAATGTTTACTACAGAAACAATCAGACAAAATAAGCCTGTACAAGAATGGTAATGAAGACCAGGCACGGTGGCTCACACCTGTAATCCCAGCACTTTGGGAAGCAGAGGTGGGTGGACTACCTGAGGTCGGGAGTTCAAGACGAGCCTGACCAACATGCAGAAACCCCGTCTCTACTAAAAATACAAAATTAGCCAAGTGTGGTGGCGCATGTCGGTAATCCCAGCTACTTGGGAGGCTAAGGCAGGAGAATCGCTTGAACCCGGGAGGCAGAAGGTGCCGTGAGCCGAGATGGCGCCATTGCCCTCCAGCCTGAGCAACAGGAGTAAAACTCCATCTCAAAAAAAAAAAAAAAAAAAAAAGAATGGTAATGAAAAGCTGTGAAAAATAACTGGGAAAAAACTTGTATGCCCAACAATAGGTGATTGGTTAAATAACGAAATATCCATCCAATTAAAATGATGTGGCCAATAATATACATGTGTCCTTACTGATGAATAAAGACGTACTCAATGTCAGTTTTCTTCCCCTTTCCTCCATTTTATGCTGGTACCTTTCACAAAAATGTTTACCTTCTACTTGGAAGCGTTATGGTACAAATAAATGAGTAATAACTATCACAACAGATTTATATTATTAGACGAAAAATAATTCATAATTTCTACTCTCTTTTACTCCACGGGCATATGAGGCTACCCGTTGTGTCTAATTCTTATGACAATTTTTTAAACAATTACCTTTGGACTTCAATCACTGTTATCACAAAAGATCTAACATGAGCAACTGTATCATTTCAAGAGAGCTCTGATTCACAAATTGAATCAGTTATTTTAATTATTTACTTACAGTTTGCCCAGTGGTAGATAAAGAAGTAACAGAAGGTTCTAGGGTACACTTTGTAGGTTTTTATTATCTGGGTCTCAGTTCCCTTATCTATAAAAAGAAAAGGGCACAGTGCTGGATCTGGTCATTTGTAGTTCTAAGGAACACTCATCTATTAACAACCAGTCGACACCTTAAAAAATTACAGAAGTGGCAAATGCAAAGTGCCAAGAAACAAACTTTTGTCAGCTAGATTACCCTGTAAACATTCACTTAAAGAAAAACCGAAAAGGAACAGGATCCTTATGAAAGCTTGGTGAATTTAAACCCACACTATAACATAAAATGGAAATTTGATTTGTCAAGGAGACTAATAAAGGCAGGAATCACAACTGAAAAGTGATATATCCTCAAGGGTTTCCTAGTTGATAAAACTTAAGAGTCAGTCATCTTACTTGAAGACACTGAAAATGTACAAGTATCTGTCATTATAATCATATCAACAGTAGGTAAGCTGCCTTATACTTCTGTAACAACTATAGGTAATTTCAAATAGAAAAAATGCAATATGCTTTTAATTATTTAAGGTAAATAGTTCACCATGCCTGCTTTAAAACAACATTTCCCAATCCAACCAGGTTCAGATATTCAAACTGAGTAAGGATAATTCATTTATAAAACTGAAATACAACTTGGGTTCACAAGGACCATGCTTAACCAATTTTTCCTACAACTCAGCATTATGTAATTCAAAGAAGAGAATACATATATATAAGTTTGACTGCAGAAAAAGGAAACTTGAATTTTACTTGTGTAATGCCAAGTCAAAGAAACCAAGTTAAATACAGATATCCACACAAGAAATGAAACTCATTTATTAAACCTTCTTAATAAAAGAAACAATTACAGTTAGAAGCATGGCCAATTCTTAATAACATTAGTATAATTTTAAAACTTCTATAATCAAAAAGTATTTTGTTATTTGAACACTTTTTAATGTTGCCTTCAGAGGTTACACAATAAAAATAACGTATACATTTTGTACTTTGGTGCCTCATTTTTAAGTTATATCCCAAACAAAACTGAAATACAAGGAAATGGCTCAAGCGAAGTTTCATTAGACGGAAAAAGACTAAAACTTACTCTCATTAAGTCTGGCTAGAGATGGTGGTGACGGGATGTTGTACTGTAACATAAATGACACAGCTAGGTAACACAAAGCATGAAAACAAGGGAAAGGCTCCATCCTATCACTGTTTAGACCCCTCAGTGTCTCACTTATGCATGCTACAAGGCAACTGCTGGAAGAAGAATGCACCTCTTATTTTTGAGCAGAAAGGAAGCGATTCTTTATCTGCCAATAGTAAGGGATTTCTTCTTAAACTGTTTCTCTGACACCAGTGATTTGTTAACAGTTGATTTTTATTAGGGGCTTATTTCTTTATTGAAGAAAATTAGGATGTTGAAAAATTATTTTTCCTATTCTCTCTGCTGTTTGGAAATAGGGGAGTGGGAAACTAGAGAAGCGTCTTCAAGATCTACAAGGGCTTTGATTAATTTATAGCAAGGACCCATAGAAAGTTTCCCTTTCGATGCCCAGGTGTCAGGATTCCAGTATTAAAGTTCCCATAATCTTCTCCATCCAAATGCAAATTGTTGACAGACATTTTTTTCTCCTTCAACATTCCTTCAATTATAGCTCCTTAGGACTAGAGAGCTGAGACTATATTGCAGGAGGATAAAAAAAATTACAAGAACATTTCATTTTTGTAAACAAGTCTATACCACTGAGTCACAATAACGACAGTTCTGCAAGGTTTTGGTTAGCTTACATTTTCTTGGCTTAATAAATGGTAAACTAGGCTAAAAGTAAACCACATTGTACTTTTTCTTGTGTAAAATTATAATTTTACATAGTAGAATCAAGGACTTAATGAATTTTGTCATCATCTTCAAAAATCCCTATTTTTAGTGAGTCAGTAGAAAGTCCAGGATGCCACTGAAATAGATTCTTCTGAAATCAGTTAAATAATTACCATTATTTTTCAACGTTTTCAAAATAAGTACATCCTTGACGTATAAAAGAATGCTTGTGCTGACAATTTCTTGAATGTCACTATTTAATAAGCAAGAAGTCATCATGAATGTACAATTACAATTCATTTGTGACAGTGGGTCCTTGCATCAGGAAGTAAGATTGGATGGAGAAATGCATGGGAATTTTTGGAATAAATTCTCCATTCTGGTTTTATGATTTTAATATAATTGCAACAGTTAGAACACACAACAAGAGAAAAGGACAGGAAAACACATAGGAAAAAGATGACTTTTCTATTTGAGCCAGCTATTTTAGAAAAATCCTAGAATACTTACGTGAGTGTCAGAATGCCATCTGGTTGTACTGTTGATGTAAATTTTAAATGTAACTTTAAGGATTGATGCAGATTTTCTTTTGCAAAACCAGAAACATTAAAAGTTACACCATAGCAAGGGTCACAGCAGGAGGCAAGTGGATTGCTTAACGGAATAATCATTTCAACTATATATATTGTAATTGCAGAAATCTGGAATCATAGGATAATCTGCACCAATAATAATACTGGTACCTTGCTTTACAATAAAGCCCTTGAAGATTAAAGTGTACAATTATACTACAATCCTGAGTAGTGGGATCCTTGCCTCTAGAAGTGAGACTTGGATAGAGAGATGCATCTTTTCCCACAAGCTCTGAATTTCTTCCACAACTATGCTGAGTTACAGTTTGAAATTTTTTTTAGAAAGTAATGCAATTCCATCACATGTAGAAGCTGTTAATCTGAATTAGGAATGGAATGAATCTGATAACATGGCCATGTAGACTTTTCAGCAAACTCTTCCCTAGGGTCCAGGGTGCTGTCCAAGTTGATACCCTCCCAGTTTGAGGGAGAACTGCACTATGGAGGGGAAGTATGGGGATAAAGCAGGAGGACTAGCACAGGAAGGCAGCAACAATAGTATCATGTAACATTTGCTAGCACCGTGTATAACTCATGGTCTCTTTGCTCATGATGACAATCCTTTTCTAGCACTTATGACTTCCACATGAGGTGGCAATTATTTGTATCTTCCCAATTTTTCCTTCTAATTTTATTCTGGTAAGGAAATTACATTCTCCACCATCAAAAAAGACTTAGATATTATGAAAACTGGAGCTAGGTCAGGTCCCTTTCCACTTTGGTTAAAGAAGAGCTGTAAATATGTGGACTGAGAACTACCTCTGCCATGTGAAGAAAACAATTTAAAAAATAAACACAAATTTGCAGAGAAAGTCAGAGAAAGGAGTCAAGAGTCTTGACAATATTCAAGTCTTGCACTATCAAAGCCTAGTTCTACTCTATCCATCTTGAAGCCAACATACCCACTTTTTAGCCAATATAAGTTGAACTTTTGTAATCCAAGAATTCCAACCTTAACCTCCCTTTACCAGATGCTTATTTTCACCTGTATAAAAATACTAGCTTTTGTCTCTCTTCCCCCGCACCCACCTGCCTCAAAGACTATAATTTGCCTCTACAGCAAACCCCTAGGGATGGCAATGTTTGAAATAATCATTTTCAGATACTTAATCTTTTGATGACTGACTTTACATTACATATTACCATAGATGCAAATCAGTAGCTACTTTGTCAAGAACTCCCTCCCAGTACTACCTCCCTCTCTGGTACATAAGCTTTGAACTTGGTCAGCAAAAGGCAAGTGGCCATAGCTGGGTTAATAATGCACTAATAGTAAATATATCCATGGCAGTAATTTCAAAGGTGTAAAAGAAAAAGGCAGCCTTATTGAAATGTGTTCTTGCTTTTAGGTTCTTAGGACAGAAGCAATCTGACATCATCTTTCAAACTACTTGGGTAATTTGGTTTTGTTTTGGGGGTTGTTTTTGCTCAGAAATCTTAAGAATCTAACCATTCCCTACATAGTAAATTCTAGGACGTTCTGAAGAATTACAGCCTTTCTAGAGAGCTTAATATCATCTCACATGAATAAAAACAAGTTATCTTATTTGTTCACAAGTTATTAAGTATCATCTGATGAGAATATAATGGCTCTTGTCAGCATCTGTGAATAATCATATTCTAGTAAAAATATTACAGCTTCTTTCTGCTACACTATTAAATAATAGTCTTTTTTTTGCAAACTTTTGTCATACTCTTTCTAGAGATGTTGGATTGAAAGTCTAATGTTATAATGCAGATCATATCCTGACTAAGGCAGTCTGACAATAGAATAAGTCCTGACACAATGTTCATCAATTGTTAACAGTAGCAGAAACCATTAGTACAGTAAAACGCAAATAAATGAGGTGAACAAATGAAATATATGGTGAGAATTTAGTGTGCAATTTTCATGGGAAGAATTGTTACCTTCATTTTTCAAACAGGGAAACTAACGCAGAGAAGTTAACGAACTTGCCACGTGTTACAAGCAACTCTCAATTAGTTTGAGAGCTGATGTCAGATTGCTTCCATCCTAAGAATAAGGGGCAGAACTGGGATTGGATTAAAGTCTGTTGGACTCTACAGTGTATGTTCTTTTTACTATACCAGACTGGTCTCCCTCAACTGTGAAGTTCTGTGAAGCAGCAATTACAAAGCTTTCCCACCATATCTTCCAAGGAACCCTTTGATGACAATCATATTTCACAGAATTTTTTTTATTATAAATTATTCCTCTTGGAATGCCTATGGAGTAAGGTGAATATGCAGTTAAGATACCGAGGGAGAGTTAATGGAGATCGCCCACAAAAGGTCTACTTTTGGAAATGCCATTATATATAGATCAGCCTACTTTAGGAGCATTCAATTTTGGTTTCATTAAGTATGTATGTACTCCAGAGCCAGAATTATATTTAAGAAATCCATTGTATATTTTTCCAGCATCTGGTCATAAGAATATTTCAAAGAAAGGAAAGCCCTTTGTTTCGTTAATGCATGTCCCCTCCTCCCTGCAACTACCTTCCCAACTAATGAAGTTACTCTTAGTCTCAGAAACCTGGTTTAGGAAAACTTTAAAAATAAAACAAGAAAACAAGCCACTAGGCCGGGTGCGGTAGCTCACACCTGTAATCCTAGCACTTTGGGGGGCTGAGGTGGGTGGATCAGGAGGTCAGGAGATCGAGACTGTCCTGGTCAACATGGTGAAACCCCGTCTCTACTAAAATACAAAAATTAGCTGGGCATGGTGGCACGCACCTGTAGTCCCGGCTACTTGGGAGGCTGAGGCAGGAGCATCGTTTGAACCCAGGAGCCAGAGGTTGCAGTGAGCCAAGATGGTGCCACTGTACTCCAGCCTGGGCAAGTGAGACTCCGTCTCAATAAATAAAATAAAATAAAAACAAGTCACTTAGTTGCTTAGCTCTTTCTACTTTGAGGCAGGATACAGTCTGTTTTGTTTGACTATTATCTCCCTGAACTTGTTACACTATAGGTGACTGTTGAAGGGGAAGGCTTTACTAACTTAAATCTGGTTAGAAATCAAGCAGTTACACAGTTGCCTGAGCCTGAGGGTGGAACAGCTTTAAGACAGGAAACAGAAATACTAAAAGACCATTCTAAAATATTTATATAGTTAATGGGAACAAGAAAATTCCCTCACAAACTATGGCTTCCTCTAAAAAGAAAAATAAGTATCACCAAAATGGAAGAGCTCCCACATATTAACTAAATGTTCTAAATTTGTTTCCATTTGCTGTAAAGAAATGTGTATATCCACAAGTTTTCTGAAACTGCTAACATTACATTTCAATGTAAATTCTTTTTGGAAGACAAATGAAAATGCTGAGTAGGCTTTCCTTACCTTTCCTTGTCCCCCAACCCCCCCCCCTTTTTTTCTTTGGTTTCTTTAAAAAAAGCTCTGAGCAACACACCAGTCTTAATGCATTAAGATTAGAAGCATGCGACCAAAGAAAAGTTGGTCCTGACAGAAGGCTATTTTACTTTTTACCATTAGAAATGGGAGGAAAAAGCTGCTGTGCAAGTGTTACATGTCACCAATCCAAAAAGGTTATGCCCTTTGGCAGCACATTTAAGAAAAACCTGTATATTGTTAGCTCTAATGATTTCCAGGTCTTTCTTGTTCAACAAGGGGTGCCTACCTGGCAACATATCAAAAGATGCTAAAATGAAATGCAAGAGACAGAAGACAGGCTGGTTGTCAAAAGAAAAAAAAAATCAGATGCCACTATGACAAAGACTTTTTATTTTGGAAGATGGGTAACAAGTACATTAATAAAAAGAAGGAGTAAGAAGGGAGCATTACCCAGTATTATCTGTCTTAGTTGGATTAGTTGCACACCTGCGATGTTTCTTCTGGGACACCGCAAAATGAAATTAACGAGGGTCTCTTAACAATAAAGGAAATGACCCACAAATCAGATTGTCTCACTGGAGTCTCATTTTAGAGATTACTGTGGAAATTCTGGTCATGACATTCTAAGGAAACAGGTCTTACATCTATGGCAATAACTTTTATTTGGTAGATTACTGAAATGTAACTATGTGGAAGGGGTTATTTTATGTCTAATAAAGCAATAGAAGCTACAAGAACTGTATTGACCTTTCTCAAATCAATGATTTTATATATGTATGTGTGTATATATATAATTATATATTTTAGACGTGTGTAAATGTAGAAATTAAACGCTGTGTACTCACTGCTCAGATAAAGTGTTTACCACATCTGCTTCAGATACATTTTATTAAGACATAATGCTACTACAGATCCATCCAAAGACTGCATCTTTAACTGAATCTGTCCCAGAGTTTACCATTATTCTGGCTCTGGTGCGAATCCTTGATACTCATACTTTAAATTTTGATACATATGACTGTAGCCATAAAAATATGGTTGTTTTATGTTTTTAAAATGTACATAAATGGCTCACACTGGCCTAAGCTTTTATATATAACTTGCTTTCTCCCAAATCAGCCTTATTTTTACAATCTATCCATGCTGATGTGCTTCAAGTCAGTGACAAGTAAATAAATAAAATGAAATAAAATTGATCCATGTTAACATATCTAGATCTGGTACATTTATTTCATATATATAGTATAGTATTCCACTATATCAATACACTATAAGCCCACAGATTCAAGAAACTCACTGAATCCCAAGAGGAAACATAAAGAAAATTACATTTAGACATCACAATCAAATTGCTCAAAACCACTGATGAAGAGAAAAATCGGCCTGGCACGGTGGCTCAAGCCTGTAATCCCAGCACTTTGGGACGCCGAGACAGGCGGATCACGAGGTCAGGAGATCGAGACCAGCCTGGCTAACACGGTGAAACCCCGTCTCTACTAAAAATACAAAAAACTACCCGGGCGAGGTGGCGGGCGCCTGTAGTCCCAGCTATTTGGGAGGCTGAGGCAGGAGAATGGCGTAAACCTGGGAGGCAGAGCTTGTAGTGAGCTGAGATCTGGCCACTGCACTCCAGCCTGGGTGACAGAGCGAGACTCTGTCTCAAAAAAAAAAAAAAAAAAAAAAAGAAAAATCTTAAAAGCTGCCAGAGGAAAAAAAGACATATTACACACAGAGGAACAAAGATAAGGATTATAGCATATTTCTCATTGAAAACAAAACAACCTAGAAAATAACAGAGTAACATCTTTGAAGTACTTAAAGGAAATCACCCTAAAATTGCATACCCAGCAAAAATAACTTCCATTATTATTATTATTTTTTAACAAGCTCCCACTATGTTTTTAACAAGTTTCCACCAGGAGATCTCAAACTCCTGGCCTCAAGTGATCCTCCCACTTCTCAGCTTCCCAAAGTGTTGAGATTACAGATGTGAGCTACCACATGTGGCTAAAAAAAACTTTCAAAAATGGAGATGTTATAAAGACTTTTTCAGACATTAAAAAAAATTAAAAGAATTTATCACCAGCAGACTGGCACTATAAGTAGTCATAAAGGAAGTAAAATGACTAACAGATGAAAAGCTGTATATCTACAAAGAAATGAAGAGCATGAAAATAATAACAAGCACAGGAAACAACAACAATAGAGGTAAATATAAAGACTTTTGGTATTATTTAAATATCCTTAAAAGATAACTGTTTAAAGCAAAATAACAATGTAGTGTGGGGCTTAAAACATATGTAAGAGTGAAATGTATGACAACAGTAGCACAAAGGCTGGAAGGTGAGAAATGGATATAGACTACTGTAAGGTTCTTATGCTATGCATAAAATAGTATACCAATTGAAGGTATACTGTGATAGGTTAAAGATGTATACCATATACCGTAAAGCAATCATTAAAACAATACAGCAAACAGTTACAACTAAAAAGCCTACAAGAAAGATAAAATGGGGGCATAACATGCATGACTCAGTTTAAAAATTCTGATAAATTGGAAGTCATTAAAATTAGAAACTTCTGCTCTTCAAAAGACACTGTTAAAAGGATAAAAACACAAGCCACAAACTAGGAGTACTTATTTGCAAATGATGTCGCTGATAAAGGATTTGTATTCAGCCATCAGAAAACCCTCAAAGCTCAATTAAAAAAACACACACAATTTTTTTAAAAGTAGAGAGAAGACTTGAACAGATACTTCACCAAAAAAGACATACAGATGGCAGATTACTAGTCATCAGCAAAATGCAAATTATAACCACAAGTAACACTACACAAACATTAAAATATCTAAAATTTAAAAAACTAACCATACTAAGTAACAGCAGTGATATGGAGGTACTGGAACTCACAAACCATTGGTGGAAATGTAAGGTGGTAAAACCACTTTGGAAAACAATTTAACTTAAAAAAATTATGCATACACCTAGCTTATTATCCAGCCATTTCATTCCAGGTGAAATGAAAGCATATGTCCATGCAAAGACTTATACATGAATGTCCAAGGAGTTTTATTTCTAATAGCTCTAAACTAGAAATAACTCAAAGTGTTCATCAGTAATGGAAAAAACAAAAACAAAACCAAAAAAACTATAGTATATCCCTACAACAGATTACTAAGCAATAAAAAAGGAATGAACTATTAATTAATGCAACAACATAGATAGATCTCAAAATAAATAAGCTGCGTGAAAGAAGCCAGATGAAAAAGAGTTCATTTTATATGATTCTATTTACATAAAAGTCTAGGAAATGAAAACTAATCTATAGTGACAAAAAGCCTACAGATGACAGTGGGAGGAGAAAGGTGTAAAAAGAAAACATTACAAAGGGGTAGAGGAATTTGTGGTGATGAATATGTTCAGAATCTTGACTGAGGCAATAGTTTCATGTGCATACGTACATCAAACTTACCAAACCATATGGTTTTAACAAAGTTCTTTACATAATCTAAACCTGTTTTCATTAATCACATTGTTGGTGCTGGTATTCTGAGTACTGTGTATTCACTGTGAGGTGAACAAATGAATACTTATGTGAAGTTCTAATTCTATCATTTCCGGCACCACTGAAAACCAAGGTACCCAATACTTTGTATGGGAAAAAGGTGATTCAAGACCAGAATTTTAATCACTTGAATTTGAAGTATCAGTATGAACTCCTGGTATCATTTTATCCTAAAGATTTGCCCACTAAAAAAAGCCTAGAAACAATGACAAACCCAAGCAATGAGTACCTTAGTGCTAAGGGAACCTTGGAGAAATGGCTGATTCCAGGTCTGGGTTAGAAAACGTACAGATGAGCCTGGAACATGTTGTCAAATCTAAGCAACCAAGATTATGTCAAAAGGACTCAGGAGCCCAGTGGCCAAAATAACAATTTGCATACCAATAAAGACCATGATTTCAGTGAAACAAAAATACCAAATATTTTTATATTTGAAAAGTAAGAAATATTTTTCGATATGAAATATAACTTAAATCCGTAAGTTAATTAACTGGTCACTGTTAGAGGATGCTAATGGATCAATTCATTATTTTGAAAATGAATAAAGCAAATTATTCATTTATCCCATCATTTATAGAAACCATACCTACCAAAAAGTAATCAAATAGAAAATGAAGTTTCACTTTATAGAACTGTTCAGCTAATAAATACAGAAGAAATGGTAGAATTAGATTATCATCATTTTGCAAACCTTAACAAATTAATGGATCTACGTATTAATCATCAACATCTATAATATCAAAAAGGAGAGATGATCCAACATTATGTGCCTCCTGATTAAGTACAGGTCACTTGCACTATCTAGTGAAGTAGTCATAGTCACCCATCAAAAAACAAACAAGCAAATAAACAGAAACATGAATGTGATCAAGCCTCCAGATTAAACTACCAATGAACAGAAGAGAGAGCAGAATAACATGCTATACCACATGGATGCAACAGTAAAATACAGATTGTGGTAAACTCTAACACAAAGCCACCTGAATTCTTCAAAACTAAATTCCAAGGGGGAGAGATGTGGAGAGGGAACCACTTCCTAGATGCTGACATTCTGATGTTCAACCTTTTTATTTCTCTTTCCTTTCCTCCTTGGTGACTTCATTCACCATATTAAGCTATAAACTTTATGACTGATTATCAAATCTCTCATGATGACACCGAAGAGGTGACATGTCTAAAGCTCAGCCTCATCATGGGTTACAGATTCACAGGACCAAAAGGAATCTTAGAAATCATCCAAGCTGGCCGGGCGCGGTGGCTCAAGCCTGTAATCCCAGCACTTTGGGAGGCCGAGACGGGCGGATCACGAGTTCAGGAGATCGAGACCATCCTGGCTAACACGGTGAAACCCCGTCTCTACTAAAATACAAAAAAAAAAAATTAGCCGGGCGAGGTTGCGGGCGCCTGTACTCCCAGCTACTCGGGAGGCTGAGGCAGGAGAATGGCGTGAACCCGGGAGGCGGGGCTTGCAGTGAGCTGAGATCCGGCCATTGCACTCCAGCCTGGGCAACAGAGCGAGACTCCGTCTCAAAAAAAAAAAAAAAAAAAAAAAAAAAAAGAAATCATCCAAGCTAACCATCTACCTAATATGCTGATCTAATACAAACAAGGTCACTTTAAAAAACGTGGAGCAAATTTTTGAACAAAAAAATAAATAAAATCCAAATTTCCTAACATTCAAGGCCCAATCCCTCTTTCTAGTTTTATCTTCCTTCTCTTCTACATATATTCTACTCCACTGACAAACTAGACAATAGCTATTCCCCAAATATGCCTGTATGCTCTTACCTAATCTGTTTCCATACCATAGCCCCATCTACTATTTCCATTAGCTGAAATATTCCCATTGGTGAGATAATGATTTTCTGTTCTGATTTACACCCCTCTATACAACAGTGGTGAATGATTAGCATTTCTACAGTATCTCTGATATTCAGAATCAAGTATAAAACACTCAAAAGAACCAAGATACAACCAAATCTTCCTCACCAAGTCCAATTCAAATACCACTTGTTAATACCTACACATAGCTCTAACTCATCTCTGACCCACATTTCCCAAATTTTCCCTAATTTGGCACATATAGACAGCCTATATAAAAGTTAAAAAAATTAAATCAGATAATATTTGAAATTACAAACTCGAAGCATGTTAGAATGTACTGGTAATTTTCACATAAATGTAAGGTGGTTAACTTTACCATTTCTGAAAACTCATTTATTTTATCTAACAGCAAAAGATTCACTCATAATCCTTATAAAATTATTTTGTTTGCCATATACTCAATATCAATTTTTTTTTTTTTTTTTTTTAGAGAGACAAGGTCACGGGGTGTCACCCAGGCTGGAGTGCAGTGATGTGATCTTAGCTCACTGCAGCCTTGAACTCCTGAGCTCAAGTGATCTTCTTACCTCAGCCTCCAGAGTAGCTGGACTACAGGTGCACGCCACCACAACCAGCTAAAATATTTTTTATATATATATTTTTAGAGATGAAGTCTCATTTTGTCGCCCAGGCTGGTCTCGAAATTCTAGTCTCAAGTAATCCTCCCACCTCTTAAAAGTGCTGGGATTATAGGCGTGAGCCACCACTCTCAGCCTTAACTCTCAATTTTAAATGAGATGTAAGTGACTCATCACAAAGTCACTTATACTGACTTATGCTGGAGTTAGATATTAAAGTGAAGGCAATGCAACCTCATGAGATCTTGAAAAATAAATTTTAAGATATTTTTTAAAATGAAGTTAAGGCAAAAAACAAAATCTTTAATTTATAAAAGTTCATTTATGTATGTTTGGTAAAAAAAAATAACAATAATACTATAAAACTGTATTTTCATACATCATTGGTGAGTATACATCAGCTCTTAATCTTAGGCAAAGACTTCTAGATGCCATCTAGCAGCACATTCTCTCCCCCTTCCTCAGAAACAGAACTTCAATTTTTTTCAAAGTAGCAATGCATTCAACTAAAAGACAGTGTTTTCCTTTTCTTCTGCAGCTATTATGCCCATATTATTCAATTTTAGCCCATGGAACATAAAAGGAATTGTTACGTGATTTCCAGCAAGGATCCTTAAAAGGAAACTAGTAACCTGTTTTTCACTGCCTCTAAAAGGGGTAACTGGGTGACAGTTGGTAACTGGGAGAGAGATGAAACAGAAAACTTGTAAATCCTTCTGTATCTTTTGAATTTTGAATTACGTAAATGTCTTATTTATTAAAACACACACACATGATTTAAAAAACTACAGTTACCTTTTAAAAGTATTACTGGTTTGGGGGAAAAAGTGGCAATTTCACTAGTCATGTGTCACTTAACAACAGGGATACATTCCAAGAAATGTGTCATTAGGTGATTTTTGTCATATGATGTCATAGATATCACAGAGTGTACTTACACAAACCTAGATGGTATAACCTATTGCTCCTAGGCTACAAACCTGTACAGCATGTTACTGTGACAAATTTGTGTATCTAACAGATCTAAACAGCCAAAATGTAATGGCGTTGCACTATGACTTTATGATGGCTATGATGGCTCTGGGTAATAGGAATCTTTCAGTTCTACCTTTTTTTTTTTTTTTTTTTTGAGACAGGGTCTTGCTCTGTCATCCAGGGTGGAGTGCAGTGGCACCATCTCAGCTCACTGATGCCTCCGCCTCCTGAGTTCAAGCGGTTCTCCTGTCTCTGCCTTCTGAGTAGCTGGGATTACAGCTGCACGTCACCACGCCTGGCTATTTTTTGTATTTTTAGTAGAGACAGGGTTTCACCATGTTGGCCAGGCTTGTCTCGAACTCTTGGCCTCAACTGACACACCCAACTGGGCCTCCCAAAGTGCTGGGATTACAAGCATGAGCCACCATGCCCAGCCTTCAGCTGTTATAATTTTAATGGATCACTATTGTGTATGTGGTCCGACATTGACTGAAACATCATTATGCAGTGCATGACTGTATGTACTTTCTTCTCTAGTTTAAGTTTAAATTTAATTACTTATTTGTGAAGAATACTCCAAAAAATGCTCTGGGTTGGGGGATGATAATGGAAACCTCTTTTCTGCTGGTTGATGTAAACTTTATTCACTCCATGTGCCAACAGAATAGTGTCACCAGGGGCTGAGGTAGGGGAGGGGAAAAGGCATAAAATGTGGTAATTTTTACCTAACCTGATGGATTACAAATCTTGGGCACCTGAAATAAAGATAGACTTTCATCTGCTTATTTCTTTTTTTTTTTTTTTGAGACGGAGTCTGGCTCTGTCACCCAGGCTGGAGTGCAGTGGCGCGATCTCGGCTCACTGCAAGCTCCGCCTCCCGGGTTTACGCCATTCTCCTGCCTCAGCCTCCCGAGTAGCTGGGACTACAGGCGCCCGCCACCTCGCCCGGCTATTTTTTTGTATTTTTTAGTAGAGACGGGGTTTCACCGTGTTAGCCAGGATGGTCTCGATCTCCTGACCTCGTGATCCGCCCGTCTCGGCCTCCTCATCTGCTTATTTCTAAACCATGTGACTATTATTTCAAATAAACAGTCCTCTACATACAGTTTTTATGACCAACCAAAACACTTTTTAGGAAGGGCCACAATAGAACCCTTGGCATTAGACTATACTGTACAGCTGATTCTAATGGCTAAAATTAGATTAGTCATATACTGAAACTTGATGTACTGATCTGTGTTTTTTCACAAACTTTTGTGCAGCATGGAACAATACTGCAAAAAATAGAAAAGGTAGTGGGACAGGGGCCGGGCGTGGTGGCTTATGCCTGTAATCCCAGCACTTTGGGAGACCAAAGCGGGCAGACCATGAGGTTAGGAGTTCAAGACCAGCCTGGCCAACATGGTGAAACCCCATCTCTACGAAAAATACAAAACTTAGCTGGGTGTGGTGGCAGGTGCCTGTAATCCCAGCTACTCAGGAGGCTGAGGCAGGAGAATCACTTGAACCTGGGAGGCAGAGGTTGCAGTGAGCCAAGATTGCACCACTGCACTCCAGCCTGGGTGAGAGAGCAAGACTCCATCTTGAAGGAAAAAAAAAAAAAGAAAAGAAAAGGTAGTGGGACAGAATGTATAGCACTGTTGACAAGTCACAGCCCAGGCCAATTCAGAAGCCTGGAAGACTTACCCCCATTACTACCTCTTTTTGCATTGGCACTTAGAAGGTTGCATTCTTTTTGTTCCTGGTTCTATCACTCACTAGCTTTCAGACTTTGAGTTAGACACTTAACAAAACAGTATTTCCTAACTCAAGAAACTTATTTCATCTTAATAAACCAGTGAAGGTTATCAATAAGTGTGTGCTGCAACATTTTCTGACTACCTGCCTTGTGTTAAACCTTTTTACATCAAAGATTATCTCATTTAATCTTTATGATAACCATGTAATGTAGGGTCTTTCACTTTGCAGACGAGGAAACAATACTCACAGGTAGTTAAAAGAAGGTGTTCATAGTCACACAACTATTAAATGCAGAATTTAGGAGGCAAGCTAGGTTGCTGCCTCTGAGTCCAGTGTTAAACCCACTATACTTAACTCAAGTGGGCCTTAGTCTTCTTGAATACTGGGCTAATGGGTCTTCCACACAGCCCTCACAGCTGTTATCATGATATGGCTCATTCCTTTCATAACTGTTTTGTGGTAGGCACAAGCAGGACTCGTGGAAGTTTGCTTTCTAGTGGGAGTGGGGTGAGATTTTGAGGACTACTTAACATAACTTAAACCACTCCTCTGTGATTACTTCTGTATAGTGTCTTCATGCCTATATATTATTTAAGGGTCAAAGAATTTTCATGGTTATCTGGGAGTATGAAAATCCCACCTCTAAAAGAAAATTAAAGCAGCATCTATTGAATGATCAGAGATTTAAAACAATGTTCACAAGACTTATGTTCAAAATGTCAAATATTTATAAATCCATGTCAAAGAATGGTTAACTGCTAACAACAAACATATAAACCAACAACAACAACAACAACAACAAAAACAATCATAAAATGTACCCTCAATCCGTTAGAGTTATTGGTAGAACTTTTAAAAAACGGATGTCTCTATCTGCTGTGACTTGGGTTTAGCAGTTCTGGGCTGGGAACTTAGACATCTGATATACACTCCTGGTTAGCATTCACTACAAAGGCTCAGACACTATATTTTAAATTTATGTAATCTAGTACAGGAAGCTTTGCCTTTCCTAATGTGATATAATAGTAACATCCTGTCAGTATAATGTAAATAATATTCTTCTCTGTTCCAAAAACATATTTGGTTAAAAAGTAATCAAAGTCTCCACAAATTCATGTATTTTTCAAAGAAGGATGATACATACTTATTCACTCAGCAAATATTTATCAATCACCTACAAGGTGCTATGTTAGGCACTGTCATAGATACAAAAGGGACAGACACCCATCCTGATATCCAGAACTTTTCATCTAATAATTAAACAAATAAAATTAGATTCTACAGATCAAGCTGCTTCACAGGTGCTCGTAATTCTGAAAACAAATGCACAAGCTGATTTCTACATGTCAAGCAGCAGAAGGAATGGTATCATAAGGACAGTGTGGGAAAATGTAGATTTAATAACATAACAACAGATTTTTACTCTACTTATTTCTAAACCATGTGATGACTATTATTCCAAATAGTCTTCTGCATATAGTTTTTATGACCAACCAAAATAATTTTTAGGAAGGGCCACAATGGAAACCTTGGCATTATACTACATAGTATAGCCGATTCTTATGGCTAAAAATTCCCTCCTAAATGTCTATTTAGGTATCTTTTAGGATAAATGAGAAAATTCTAAAATGTGCACCTGCATATGTTATATTACTTAGACATTACAAGCATGTTATTTCCTAAGTGTTTACATTTCAAAGCTTTTACAGCCAAAGCACTCTACTCAATTCAAAAAGACAGGCTTTAGTGAAGACAAATAAACCCTTTTGGGTATCAACTTTAGAGGTCAACATCAAATTCTGCTCTTCAATTTCAGCTCACAATCCAAACTGATCCTGCAATAAGAAAAGGTGCGGGAAACACAGGGGATTGTGCTTCCCTTTTAACCCCATCTACTCTTTTTCCCAGCTTCCTATTCACAAGGACAGGGAGGCACCCCGATTTCAGACAAAGGGAACTGATAAAAAGGGGATGAACGTATTAGCAGAAACTCACATTCAGGCTGCTGGGACATATAAAGATGCACTTTGCCAAAGTATTTCCTTATAATTTAAGTAAGTCAAATTAAAGTTTTATGCTATGCTAGCACACATATCCCTCCCTTTTCCCCCCTTTTAACAGCTAATAATGTTCTTGAAACACAAGATTACACAGAAAGCTATTTTCTTTGGCCAGGTCTGTCAGAAGAAGCCAGTCTTAATAAGTTGCAGATGGAACATTTCTATTTAAGGAGTTACTTAAAAAACAACATGAATTTCAGGCCAGGCGCAGTGGCTCATGCCTGTAATCCCAGCACTTTGGGAGGCCAAGGAGGGTGGATCATGTGAGGTCAGGAGTTCGAGACCAGTCTGGCCAACATGGCAAAACCCCATCTCTACTAAAAATAAAAAAACTAGCCGGACATAATGGTGGGCCCCTGTAATCCCAGCTACTCAGGAGGATAAGGCAAGAGAATTGCTTGAACCTAGGAAGTAGAGGTTACAGTGAGCCGAGATTGCTCCACTGCACTCTGGCCTGGGTGGCCGAGAGACACTCTATCTCAAAAGGAAACAAAACAAAACAAAATCCATGAATTTCAGAGGGGAGAAGTGTCCCTTTGGGCAACTGCCAAGTGTTCAGTGATGAGGGGTATAAAAGCATTCCTAACACATGCTACTGCAGGTTGATTTTCTTAGGGACAGGGAATTTGCCTGGAGATGTCAATATCAAATGCAAACCTGGTAACAGGTAACATTAAAATGAACACAAAACCTGATTACCTTTGTTACCCCAGTGTACACATCATTGGCCCATGTGAAGGGTTAACAACAGAGGCTTCGGGTAATAAAGCTCAAAGGTAAGCTTTTAGTCAATCTTGCCCCACAATGAAAGAGACTTTCTTCCAGTTCTTTTAATTTATATTTGTTATTTTTTTCCTAAAGAGTGGTGGGGAGAGGTGGACACACTGTCATTTCTAAAATTTAATATTGTATTATAATTACTAACACCTATCAAAAACATATAACCAGTATCACTTATTCATTAAAAAGTGAGCCTGGGTAACACAGTGAGACCCTATCTCTAAAAAAATTTTTTTAATTTTTAAATTAGCTGGGCATGTGGCATACACCTATAGTCCCAGTTATTCAGGAGACTTGAGCCTGGAAGGTCAAGGCTGAAGTGAGCTGTGATCATGCCATGCACTCCAGCCTAGGCAACAAAGTGAGACCCTGTTGCAAAAACAACAAAAACGGCCGGGCGCGGTGGCTCACGCCTGTAATCCCAGCACTTTGGGAGGCCAAGGCAGGCGGATCATGAGGTCAGGAGATCGAGACCATCCTGGCTAACACGGTGAAACCCCGTCTCTACTAAAAATACAAAAAATTAGCCGGGCGTGGTGATGCGCGCCAGTAGTCCTGGCTACTCGGAGGCTGAGGCAGGAGAATGGCGTGAACCCGGGAGGCGGAGCTTGCAATGAGGCGAGATCGCACCACTGCACTACAGCCTGGGCAACAGAGCAAGATTCCATCTCAAAACAACAACAACAACAACAACAACAACAACAACAACAAACCAGGTCTAGGACTGGCATGGTGGCCCATGCCTCTAATCTGAACACTTTGGGAGCCTGAGGCGGGTGGATCATTTGAGCCCAGGAGTTCAAGACCACCCCAGGCAACATGGTGAAACTCTGTCTTTACAAAAAAAAAAAAAAAAAAGCCAGGTGTGTGGTGGCCTGTGCCTGTAGTCCCAGCTGCTCAGGAGGGTGAAGTGGGTGGATCGATTCAGCCCAGAGGTTGAGGCTGCAGTGAGCCATGAATGGGCCACTCCACTCCAGCCTAGGTGACAGAGTAACACCCTGTCTGAAAAAAAAAAAAAAACCACAAACAGATCTGAAAGCTAAACTAATTACTTCAAGGAACTAAGCTCCTTGAACAAAAGGCACACAATTAAAAACATTAACTTACATCAAATAAATCTTTTAGAAGCAACTAGTTCTAACATTTTGGATGTTTGGTTTTCTGTTTTCAACAAACTTTCAAAATATTTGACATGATTACGCACTAAGCTGATAACCTTGTCCATGAGAAACTGCAAACAAACTTCAAATGCTCCAGTGCCTCCAAATGCTACATGTGATATTGGTCCCATCCTGCTTCTCACTTCATTGGCAGCATGAACTTACCCTTCATTCGTAAGTGTGCTCTGTACCAATAACAACCACAGTTTCCCCTAGCCAGGCCCTATAGTAAATTTAAGTAATTACCTGTTTTAGATTGCCACAGTCCTAGTCTTTGGGGGTAAGGGTTGGGAATCACTTTCAGAATCTGATGAAAGTTAATGATCTTTTTTTTTTGGTAGAGATGGGGGTCTCACTATGTTGCCAGGCTGGTCTTGAACTCCTGGGCTCAAGCAACCTTCCTGTCTCAACCTCCCAAAGTGCTGGGATTACAGGCATGAGCCACTGTGCCTGGTCTAACTTTTTGTAGAGATAGGGTCTCACTATGTTGCCAAGGCTGGTCGCAAACTCCTGGGCTCAAGCAATCTTCCTGCCTTGGCCTCCCAAAGTGCCGGAATTACAGGCATGAGCAACTGTGCCTGACTGGAAGCTCTTCTTTAAAAATGACAGACACACGCAGACACACACAAACATGCACAAAATATTGCACATAATTTCAGCAGTTTGTAGATCTGAAGTCGTTTACCTGGAGATTAAGAATAATACTGGGGAAACTAGATAGCTACATGCAAAAGAATGAAGTTGGATCCTTAGCTTATACCACATACAAAAACCAACTCAAAATGGATTAAAGATCTAAACATAAGACCTGAAACAATAAAGTTCCTAGAAGAAAATATTGGGGAAAAGCTTCATGACATTGGATTTGACAATTATTTCTTGGATATGATACCAAAAGCACAGACAACAAAAGCAAAAACAGATGAATGGGACTCACAAACTTTTGCCCAGCGAAGGAAACAATCAACAGAGTGATAACACAACCTATAGAATGGGAAAAAAAATTTGCAAATCATATATGGTTACTTCCTAGAATACACAAGGAACTCTTAACAACTCAACAAAAACAAAATAACCTGATTTTTTAAATCGGCAAAAGAGAAGATACACAAATGGCCAACAAGCATATGAAAAGATGCTCAACCTTACTAATCATCAGGAAAATGCAAATGAAAACCACAATGAGGTATTGCCCCACACCCATTAGGATGGCCACTATCAAAAATAGAATAAAATAAAATAACATGTGCTGGCAAAAATGTGAAAATACTGGAACCCCCCATGTACACTGCTGGTGTGAATATAAAATGGTCCAGTTGCTATGGAAAACAGTATGAAGGCTCTTCAAAAACTTAAAAATAGGATTACCATATAATTCAGCAATCCTACTTATTGACATATATCCAAAAGAACTGAAGCTAGGATCTCAAAGAGATATTTGCATATCTCTGTTCATTACAGCAAGATTCACAAAAGCCAAGAGGTGGAAACATTTGTCTATCAATGAATAAATAAATAAAATGTGGTATATACATACAATGAAATGTTATTCAGCCTTAAAAAAGGAAATCCTATCATATGCTGTATCATAGATGAACGTTGAGCATATCATGCTAAGTGAAATATTCCAGTCACAAAAAGACAAATATTGCATGATTTCACTTACTGAGGTATCTAAAGTAGTCAAATGAATATAAATAGAGAGTAGACTGTGGTTTCCAGGAGTTGATAGGGAGGATGGGAAGTTGTTATTCAATGGGTAGTTTCAGTTTTGCAAGACGAAAAAGTTCTAGCGATCTGTTGCACAACAATGTGCATATAGCTAACACAACTATACTGTATAATTTTTAAACGGTTACAATGGTCAATTTTTTTTAACAATAAAAAGAATCCATAAGAGTACAATAAATCTGAGAAGGGAGGCTAAGGTCTTTTTTTAAGGGTCCTTTAATGCCTTGCTAGGACTACAGATGAACTTTATTCACAATTGAGAGAATGGGTGCTATAAACCATGGTTTATAAACCCTGTAGTTTATAGAGAGGGTGCTATAAACCAAATTGACTACTCTGAGTCTGGCACTGTACTGGGGCATACTACATGTATCATCTTATTTAATCTTCCTATAAGCCTGAAAATGAATGCAAAATAAAATGGAAAGTGGGTGAAAGTGGCTATAAGGTGACCAACTACAATGAGAACACGGTTAGCAATCCTGGCAGAAAGAGATAACAGTGATAGAATTTACTGGTGCCACAGATGGAATGACCCCCAACAAAGTCTTCAACAATTTCCTGGGCCAGGTTCAATACTGCTACCAAGAGGAAGACTGTGTGTGTGGCACAGGGGAGATAGGCAGGAACTCCGTACTTTCCAAATTTTGCTGTAAACCTAAAACTGACTTAAAAAATAAAGTCTGTTAATTTTTTTAATGGTAAAAGATCTAATTTATCATATAATCAAAAGAGGTTTTACAGTCATTTTTATTTCAATGCTTCAAAAAGGGCATATTATTTCAGGAAACCTTCTGACAATTAAATTTTAATTTCCTCCTACTGGATATGCAATGATCTAAACCCCTATTCAGCTGCCATTACAAAAAATAATCACATATGTTTTCTGGGAGAAAAAAATAATGTACAGTACTTTCTGGATTAAAGCAGCATACCATTTCATAATTTTAGCTGATGGAATGAGTAGAGACATTTATAAGCTTCAATCAATACCACTTTTTTTACGAATTCTTTTTATTGGTGAAATAACAAATGCATACCTTAAGGAAGAACATCCTTTTAAGAATTCTGTTTCATATTTTTCTGTAACTATAACATGCTTGAGAAAGAAGCAGAACTTTCTGTGCATCTATATATTTGTTAAAAAGAATTACTCTTTCTTCGAAACTTATGAGAGACACCTATGATAGGAATTTAAGGTAAGGTTAATACTATAAAAACATGAAAATCTAGAGTTAGTTTATTATTTCCAGTATGAATGAATTATAACACATCACTGGCAAAACAAGCTAAAGTTTCCAAACATTTTCTTATTAATTCCCTCCATATTAATGCAAAGTTTAATATAATGGCATTCTTGGCATCAAACTGATCAAGATGCCTGATCTCCAGATTAATGTTTTGCATTAACTGATAGTGTCAGATGCCTAATAGCCTTAGAAATTGTTTATAATTTAAGTATTCCAAAACAACTAATTCTCAGGAATGACTTTGATCCTCAAGGGCTCGTGATATGGTTTGGCTGTGTCCCCACCCAAATCTCATCTTGAATTCTACTCTCATAATTCCTACATGTTGTGGGAGGGACCCAGTGGGAGATAATTTGAATCATGAGGGCAGTTTCCCCCATATTGTTCTCGTGGTGGTGAATAAGTCTCACGAGATCTGATGGTTTTATCAGGGGATTCTGCTTCTGTATCTTCCTCATTTTCTCTTGCCACCACCATGTAAGAGGTGCCTTTTGCCTCCCACCATGATTCTGAGGCCTTCCAAGCCACATGGAACTGTAAGTCCCATTAAACCTCTTTTTCTTCCCAGTCTCAAGCACGTCTTTATCAGCAATGATAAGAAAAGAAGGCAGGGAAAGAAGTACAAAGCCAAAATAAAAGAGAAGTACAAAGCAAAGAAAGAGAAAAAGTAAAAGGAACAAGAGTACTAACTAAAGAAAGCATCACGAAGAAGAAACAATAAAAAAAAATGGCATGACATACAGCATTAAATTAGCAAATTTTACTTACATCACACCGAATATAATTGTCAATCTTACAAGCTGCAATGTTACTTCAGAGGCAGAAGAAATAGGAAGAGGCAAAATATGGTAATACAAGTCCAATTACTACATTGCACTTAATTTGGTTAGATTAGAACAGATGTTTAAAAAACTGCATGAACCAATGATACTAACCCTCTCTACTCCACTTCTTTGTTTTCACTGTTTTATAAACCATAGGCCCTCTTTTAGTCACATACCAATTTAATACACAGATGCACAAAAATGGGGATACTCTTTTACCTTCTCCATTCTCAGGAAAAACACTAAAATTACTAACAGAAAAGTTAAAAGTACCTTTTCTGTTAGAAAAGAGTATAGCTCTGTCACATTATTTCAGCTAATCAACAGTAACTGCTTTGGACTGAATATGTGAGTCCCCTGAAAATTTGTATGTTGAAATCCTAATTACCAATATGATGGTATTAGGAAGTGGGACCTTGGGAGAGGTGATTATATCATCAGGGTGAAGCCCTCATGAATGGGATTAGGGCCCTTTATAAAACTGGAAGGCCCCAAAGACCTGCCTTCCAGTTTCCACCAGATGAGAACAGATTGAGAAGGTATCATCCATGAACCAGGAAATGGGCCCTCAGCAGACACCAAATCTACAGAAGCTTTGATCTTGGACTTCCAAGTCTCCCTAATTGTGAGAAATAAACTTTTGTTGTTTATAAGCTACCTAGTCTATGCTATTTTGACAGTAATTACATCTTTTAAAGTTATCCAAATTTTTATCCTTTTCTTTAAAAATCTAGTGTCTCTAACTTAGAAATAACTTCAAAGAGCTCACAATCCTTTTTAGCTCCAACACACTAAAGCCATCACAAATGTTGGCAAAACAAAATTCACTTTTCCTCAAAACAACTCACCTCATTTAAGACATATACAAAAAAAGGACAACAAAACTGGGCTTTTCACTTCACCATTTCAATGTGCTGTTTTAACTGTATGGGTAAATGTTTTTTAAAGATAGATTTTATCTGTTTATGTTTTTAGCTTTTATCTATATCCCACCCCATTCCAAAACAGATGGGAGGTAGCTATGACGGAATCATACAATATAAGATTGAAGGGTGGAGGAAGAGGAGGAATAAGGGTTTGAGGAAGGGGGGAAAAAGGGGTAGGAAGCTTATGAAGTGGGGGTGAAGGGACCAAAAAGGTGGTCTGTACCCAAAACATAAGCTTAGAAATTCTACACACCTTAACTGAGGAGGCTGCACATTTGACTCTAGGCTTTAGAGTAGCCAAAGCAAAAGAAGAAAACTTAAGAATAGTTTTTAAGTTGAGGCATTTTTCACTCAAATGCCCAATTTTGTAAAATAAGTAAGTCTGAGAGTTCAATTGCTGTGTCAAAATTCCAAAGAGACTCAAGAATACAAAACAGAGATGAACTTGAGGCACAAATTGTACAGAGATGTTGTCTAAGCAATGCTAAGAAGTTGCCATACAAGTTGTTCTTGCCTAACAAATAATTTGCACATGCTTCAGGGAAATAGCCCCTCAAATGACAGGGATAGAGAAAGGTTACTTTGATTTCCACCTAATGATTACTTGCCTTTGATTCAGAATTTGTGGCAACTGCAAACACAGCCTGTCCAGTGTCAGACCTTTTACAAAAAGAAGTTGCTAGTTTCACATGAATCACCCTAGAGAGAGGTTGCTATTGGAATAACATCAATCAGTTGTCCAAATCAGTTGAATGCTGAGTCTGTTTCTGAATGTTTTTAAAAACTAGTTTGTCTGCCAGATCACATAATGTAAACTACAGCCAATACTCCTTGTGAGCAATGTAAAATTATAACATGTTTCATTAACTGTAAAATGCCACTAATGGTAAATGTGCCATTATTTTATGTACCAACAAAAAGAAAAAGCAAACAATTTTAAGAAACATACTAATTTTGGAGATGTTAAAATGAAAAGTGCATACTATAAAAACATTTACAAGTGAAATATGCCAGCTTGTTTCATCATGAGCCAGCTTGGTGTCCATCTCCCAACCTCTGGTGTTGGCACCTCCTCTTGCCTTCTTCTCTGACCTGTGCCTTCCCTCTATTGTTAAGTCATCCCGACCACCACACTAGTTACTTTCCTTACCTGTTTTTGCTCTCTACGAAGTATTCTTCTCACCTCCCTTTCTCATCCTACTGCTCTTTTCCCATCTATATATCTTCAAATATGTGAAAAGATGCTAGGCAAAAGAAATACATGTTTACAAAATCAGCTTCGCCAATGGACACCTAAAGCCCCTTAGATCTCTTTTCGTAATAAATAAATAAATAAAAATTGCAGGACAAATATATTATGGCCACAAAATAATTATGTAATTCACCATAGAAAAAACATTTAAATTCAGGCAACAGGAGAAAAACAACCTCCTCAACCCCCTACCCCAACACACACAAAGTAATTAAGGTCATTTGGGAAACTTCTCCATTTGTAATTGTTATGCTCTAAAATCTATCACTGCATCCACTTTTTAAAATTATTTTTTAAAAGTAGTAACCCAAAGGCAAAAATTCCCCTCGATGTTCCAGATACAAAGTGCATAACTTTTTTCTCCAACTTTTAAGTTCAGGGGTACATGCGCAGGATGTGCAGGTTTGTTACATAGGTAAACGTGTGTTACGGTGGTTTGTGGCACAGATCATCCCATAAGTATATAATTTTAAAGTGAGCTCAGATTTAGAATTGGGATGTGAATGTTCATTTGCTCCAAAATTACATCACCCCAGCCCATCTGGAGATTGTAAGATAACACTTCTATCATATTTTAATCTGTCCTTAAATAGGACTAGCCCAAGGAATTTACCAAATACCAAATTAAATTACTTTATCTTCAAAGTGTTGAATAAGCTTTAATTGCTTTAAAAGTTATTTTCTAAAACTAGCAAATTAAGTCATAACCGTCCTAGCTAGAAGCTTACAATTTCAAGAGTTGGTTATAAACACTTTGAAAACTCAATTCAACAAACTTTAGTGAATGCATATTACATGCTAGCAACATAGAAATAAATAGAATCCAGTCTCTCTCTCTCTCTCTCTCTATATATATATATGTATATGTGTGTGTGTGTGTATATATATATATATATATATATATATATATATAAAGAAGTACAGAAACAAACGTAAGAGAGTAATTCATTCTACCAGGGGTATATATAGGGGTAGGAGTTGAGCCAGATGGGGAGAATACCTAAAGAGAAGAACATCTGAAGTGAGTGAAGAGGAGGATGTATTTATCACAGTTGAAATAGGAAAAGACATTCTAAACTGGGAGACAGGACTGATTATGGACTTTATTTTTCCCCTTGCCACATTTCAAAAACAGCTAGAGGTAATTCCTAAAGATATGAGTAGAGAGTAAAAGTAAATTAGATGGAAAAGCATCCAAAGATGCTGGATAAAATATATGGTTAACCTTGAGGGGGAAGCAAAGAAATTCCTGGAGAGCAGAAACAAGAAAGAAACATACATTCACAAAGGTGAGTAACACTATAGACAGTTTTCCCTGGAGTTATTGGCCAATCCTTGGTGGACAAAAGCCTGGGTTTTAATGGGCTACTTGCTGAGATTGACAGGAGGCCACCTGGGGCCTTTCCCAGGAGACTGGATTAACTATACCTTTATAAATATACTAGAAGTCTCCCAAAAGTCTGCATTCTTAGTAAGTGAAATAGCTACAAGCTCATTCTGCAGAGGGAGATAATGAGAATAAGGGTCTTTATTGGCTTTGGTTCTTGGCTAGAAGAGTAAAACAGAAATATGTCCCCACTGTGAATTCTTAATAAGTCTGCACCCTTTGTGACTAAATTCAAACTAGTTGTGTGGCCTGAAAAACTCAAGTCAAAAATTTGCTTAAAAGTAGGTAGTAACACTAGACACTCAAATCATCTCTGGAAAAAAAAAAATCTAATACCCTGCTTCAAAAAAATCACAAAAAATAAAGTTCTAATGTCATGAGCTCACAATTTTTAAAAAATCACCAAAGAAACAAGCACCTATGAGTAAGAGCCAATGTACTGGACCAACAAAGACAGCAGATAAAAGTATTATCAGATGCAAACATAAAATATTTTTAATGTGAAAAAATATAAAAGGGGGAACAAGTATGACAGAATAGGAGACTATTAAAATGGACCAGGCAGATTCGAAAATAAACAATATTTATTACCCATGGAATTTAAACATGCATGCTAAAATTTCAAGGGCAACTAAAAGAACACTAAAAGAACAAAATAAGGTATGAAACTTACAAATAAGGAGTGGAAAATCTCAAGCAATTCAAAAGAAGGCAAATAAAGAGAAAAATATGAGAAGCAGAACATATGAAATATATAAATAAGGTAGTAGGGACAAATTTAAAAAGATCAGAGCACTCATCTCAGCAGTCTGAGACCAGCCTGGGCAACACAGTGAGACCGTCTCTACAAAAAGTTTTAAAAAATTAGTTGAGCGTGGTGGCACGTGACTGTGGTCCCAGCTACTTGGGAGGCTGAAGTGGGAGGATCGCTTGAGCACAGCAGCTGGAGGCTGTAGTGAGCCGTAAACCGTACATCTGCACTCCAGCCTGGGTGACCGAGCAAAACCCTGTCTCAAAAAAAAAAAAAAAAAAAAAAAAGAAGAAAGATCAGTACGCACGATTGGTGGAAATGAATTAAGTGTTTCCCTTAAAAGATTGTCAGACTAGATTAAAAAGCTGAATTTAAATGTATGCTATATACCAGAGACATATAAAATATAAGAACAGTAAAGCTGAAAGTAAAAAAATAAGAAAGAAGTTAAAACATCTACCAAAAGACAGAATAAAGAAAACCGGTTAACCACTTCCAGTTAGAACATAGAAATATGATACTTTGCATAACAAGGAGAAAGGTGAGATAAGCAATGAAATCATACTTTTTGTTGGGTGGTTGGTTGGTCAGTTGGCTGGTTGTATGTAAGAAAACTGAGAACTCAAAGAATGTAAATGAACTAAACTCCAGAGAGAGAGAAGCCCTTGCTAAGAGAAAACACTCTAAGCCCCTTTCATCCCTGGGTCACAGTGGAAAGAAGAGCAAACTGGATGCTGAAAGCAGGGGAAGAGAAACCAAAATAACCTTTTACCAACCTTTCATTGGCTGAAGAGAGTTGACTTAATTAATTAAAATCTGAGGCTCTCCAGACCTGTTCTGCCAATTCTTTCTGATGAAGCCTTCATGTAGGATACAGCCGGATTGCTGAGAGGGATCACCCTCTAGTAACATGGTGCCTTAAGTGAATGTAAGGTTGAAGGCAGGACAGGAGGGCCTACAACTAGTCAATGACATTGGACAGTGAAACTGAAAATAAAAATACCACCTCTAATGGCATTGAAAAATATTAAACACTCAGTGATAACATGTGCAAGACCTCTAAAATGCAGCTCCCAAACACTGCCAAGAGAAACTAAAGACATAAATAATGGAGATCAGAGTGGCTGACAAAGGTTGTTAAAAAAACAAAAAAAAACAGTGGAGAGATTTACCATGTTCATGGATTGGAACACTCAACTTTCTTAAGAATTGTCTTCTATTTGATCTATAGAGTTGACATCTTCCAATAAATATCCCAACAGATTTTTATAGAAACTGACAAGCTAATTCTGCAATGATATGAAAACACAAAGCTTTCTAGAATAGCCAAAATAACCTTGATTAAAACAAGTAAGTTGAAAGACTTACATTATCTGACTTCTAGAATTACTTTAAAATAATGTTTCTCAACTGAAGGTGACTTTGTTCCCTACGGGACATTTGGCATTGTCTGTAGAAATTTTTTGATTATCACACAATAGTGCTGAGATGAAAAATCCTGCTCTAAAGCTACAATATATAAAGATAACGTGGCATTAACATAAGACTAGACAAAAAGACTAATGAAACAGAAAAGCTTAGAATTTCACTGTATTTACACAGTCAATTGATTTTCCACAGTGAAGCAAGGCTATTCAACAAGGGTGAAAAAAATCTTTTTAACGAAAGACGTTGTGAGAATAGGTAAAATTAGTATTTTACAAATAGTATTTCACTTTAAAATTAGTATTTTAAAAAACAAAACAACAAAAATGCCTCAAATCTTTATCTTAGTCCACATACAAAACTTAATTTCAGGCTCAGCATGGTAGCTCATGCCTGTAATCCCAGCACTTTGGAAGGCCAAGGTGGGAGGATCCTGAGGTCAAGAGATCAAGCCATCCTGGCCAACATGGTGAAACCCGTCTCGACTAAAAATATAAAAATAATTAGCTGGGCATGGTGGCGCGTGCCTGTAGTCCCAGCTACTCGGGAAGTGAGATAGGAGAATCCTTGAACCTGGAGGGTGGAGGCTGCAGTGAGCCAAGATCGCGCCACTGCACTCAAGCCTGGCAACAGGACGAGATTCAGTCTCAAAAAAAAAAAAAAAAATTAATTTCAGATGGAAAACTTACCTAAACATAAACACTAAAACCCTAAAACTTCTAGAAAAAACAAGAGAGAATAGTTTCATGACGTTGGCACTAGACAAAAATTTCTTCTTTTTTCTGAGACACAGTCTTGCTCTGTCACCCAGGCTGGAGTGCAGTGGTGCAGTCTTGGCTCACTGCAACCTCTGCCTCCCGGATTCAAGTGATTCTCATGCCTCAGCCTCCTGAGTAGCTGGGATTACAGGCACAGGCCACCATGCCTCACTAATTTTTGTATTTCTAGCAGAGACAGGGTTTCACCATGTTGGCCAGGTTGATCTCGAACTCCTGACCTCAGGTGATCCGCCCGCCTTGGCCTCGCAGGATGCTAGGATTACAGGCACAAGCCACCGTGCCCAGCTAGACAAAGATTTCTTACACTGAACCAAAAAAATGTACCAATAATAAAAGAAAAAATTGATAAACTTAACTTCTCGAAATAGAATTTTCTGTTCATCAAAAGACATCATTTACAAAATGAAAAGGTAAGTTACAGGAGGAGAAAATACAATAGATTGATCTGTCAAAAGGCTGGTATTCAGAAAAAAAAATAAGACTCCTACAGTATAATAATGACAAAACAATCATTTAAATGGGTAGGAAACTTCAACAGAATTTTCAGGAAAAAAAAAAAAGACATGCCAACAGCCAATAAATACATGAAAATGTGGCAAACACCATTAGCCATCATGGTAATGCAAATTGAAACTAAAATGAGATACTACATCACACTCACTAAAATGGCTACATTCAAAGACCATCAAATTTTGCAAGGATTTGCAAGTGAGTTAGAACTCTCATCTTTGCTGGTAGTAGTACAAAGTGGTAAAGCCGCTTTGGAAAACTGCTCTGGCAATCTTAATAAAATTAAATATATATGTACTCTACAACCCAGCAATTCCATCCTTAGATATTTATCCTTAGAGAAATAAAAACTTATATCCACAAAAAGACATTATGTAAGAATAATCTAAAACTGGAAAGAACAGAAGGATGGATAAACAAACTGTGCTATATTCATACACTGAAATATGATTCAGTAATAAAAAGAGAAGAAAACACTGATATGTGCAAGCAACATGGATGAATTTCAAAAATATTATGTAGAGTGAAAGAAGCCTCGCACGTAACAGTACATACATATTGTATGATTCTATCTATATAAAACCTAAGAACAAGCAAAACTAATGAAAGATGATAGAAACCATAATAGTGGCTGCCTAGGGCAGGGGAAGGGGGATGTATGGTAGAATTTACTTGAGTGAACTTTCTGCGGTGATAAAATGTTCTGTACCTTGATTGGGTGGTGCTTACTATAGTAGAAACACATCAAAAAAGATTAGGTGTGGTGGCTTACACCTGTAACCCCAGCACATTGGGAGGCTGAGGCGTGAGGATCACTTGAGCCCAGGAGTCCAAGACCAGCTTGGGCAACATAGTGAGATCCCATCTCTATAAAAATTTTAAAAATTAGCCTGGTGTATTTAAAATTAGCACATGCCTATAGTCCCAGCTACTCCGAAGGCTGCAGCAGGGGATCACTTGAACTCAGAATTTTGAGGTTACAGTGAGCTACGATCACACCACTGCATTCCAGCTTGGGCAACAGAAAGAGATCTTGTCTCTAAAAAATAGAAAAAATTTCAAAAATTAAAATACAATTAGCAAACTTTAGTGGACATATACAAAACATTAATCAACTGCAGAATAAATATACATTTTAAACACAAAAAGATATTTATTTACTTATTATTATTATTATTTTTTAGACAGAGTCTTGCTCTGTTGCCCAGGCTGGAGTGCAGTGGCGTGATCTCGGCTCACGGCAAGCTCCACCTCCCGAGTTTGCGCCATTCTCCTGCCTCAGGCTTCCAAGTAGCTGGGACTACAGGCGTCCACCCCCAAGCCCGGCTAATGTTTTGTATTTTTAGTAGAGACGGGGTTTCACCGTGTTAGCCAGAATGGTCTTGATCTCCTGACCTCGTGATCCGCCCGCCTCAGCCTCCCAAAGTACTGGGATTGCCCGGCCCGTTCAAAAGGATATTTATAAAAAGTGGTCACATACAAGACCACAAGGTAAATCTCAACAAATTCTGCCCCCAAAATGGTATCAATCATGCAAACCACATATTCTATTCACAACAAAATTATATCACAAGATAGTAACCTAAAAACAAATACCATTTTTGAAAATTAAAAACAGGCTCATTTGAAGGTATTAAAAGTTCTCCCGACTGTTCAGTCAGTTTCAAATACAACTCCTTATTTTACTCCTTCCCCTTTCTGACTACTGCACTTGACTAAAAAGAAAAAAGAAAATTAAAAACACACTTCTACATAATCAAAGGTTGAAGAAGAAATGAGACACAAATATGGCCAATTAATTTTTCGAGAAAAGTTATACTTCTGTCAAATCAATGGAGAAAGGACAAACTTTTCAACAAATGGTATTGGAACAAGTGAACATCCATACTTTTTTTTTTTTTTTTCTGAGACGGAGTCTCGCTCTGTAGCCCAGGCTGAAGTGTAGTGGCTCCATCTCGGCTCACTGCAACCTCCACCTCTTGGCTTCAAGCAGTTCTCTTACCTCAGCCTCCAGAGTAGCTGGGATTACAGGCGTGTGCCACCATGTCCTGCTAATTTTTGTATTTTTAGTACAGATGGGGTTTCACCATGTTGGCCAGGCTGGTCTCAAACTCTTGACCTCAGGTGATTTGCCCGCCGTGGCCTCGCAAAGTGCTGGGATTATAGGCGTAAGCCACCACGCCCGGACCATACAATTTTTTTTTTTTTTAAAGAAGGTCTACCTACAGTTTGGATCATAATACCAAAACACACAATTTTGAATGCCATAATCCTCAATGTTGAAATCCCAAAAGAGCAAAATCCCCAGTCTAAATCCCTAACATCTAAGATCCCAAAAGTCATCACAGGATAGTTGCATCATGTTTGACCAGATCTTATGAACTATTTCCATGCAAACTGCCCAGATCTATCCCTAATATCAGTTTTTTTAAATATATTGAATTTTTTCAGTTTTTAACACTTCTCTGTGCCATGATTAATCTTCCCATCATTTCCAATACTGGAGGTATAAATTGTATAGAGACTTTTAGAGAGTTCTAACTTGTTTTATGCATGTTTTGCAAATTTGACTCCATGAAAGTGCATTATCAGAATGCTGACTTTGTGTGCAAGCATTGTGCATGTACATAAAAACTGTTAAAACTTCAATAAATGAATAGATGTTCTTTTTGTAAAAAAGATAAAAAATAAAGGTCTACCTAAACTTCACACCTAGTACAAAAACTAACCCAAACATGAAATACAGACTTCAATGTAAACCATTAAACTATACAACTTTTAGAAGAAAACGTAGAATTCTTCACGACCTGGGTCAGGCAAAGAGTTTCTAGATTTAACACCAAAAGTTATGGTCTGAAAAGAAAAAGAGGATCAACTGGACTTCAACAACATTTGTATTGCAAAAGATATTAAGGAGAATTTTTTAAAAAAGAACGACAGACTGGGAGAAAATATTTGCAAGCCACTTATCTGAAAGAGGATTTACATCCAGAATATGTAAAGATCATTCAAAACCTACTATTAAGAAAGCCACCCAATTAAAAAATGGGCAAAGGCTTGAATAGATATTTTACAAAAAAGGACACAGAGATAGCTAATAAGCACTTGAAAAGATGCTCAACATCTTGAGTTATTAGGGAAATGCAATATTAAACAGTATTACATACCTATTAAAATGGCTAAAATTAGGAAGAAAAAAATGGATACTACCAAATGCTCATAAGCAACTAGAACTTTTATAACCTTGTTGGTGGGAATGCAAATTGCAATCACTTTGGAAAACAATTTGGTAGTTTCTTTTAAGCTTGAACATGTAATTTGAACCAGTCATTCCACTCCTAGGTATTCACCCAAGAGATATGAAAGCCTATGTCCACAGAAATATTGTAAATGAATATTCATTCCAACTTTATTTGTAATAACCAAAAACTAGAAATGATCTAAATGTCCATCAACAGGTGAAGAGGCTTTTAAAGTTGTGATATATTAATACAATGAACAAGAACAAACTATTAGTACATGCAACATAAATCGTAAGGACTGAAATGTGCCCACTGGATTGGTAGTTAACTGTTAGTTAATAACAGGTCATGTATTTGTCAGAGCAGTTTGAGCTGTATGGTATATGTAGAAATTATTGCACAGTGGACTGTGAATAAATGAGAAATGAAGAGGTAGAAACAGCGATGGACAAATACACTTTCAAGGATCTTGGCTGTGAAGGGAAAGAAAGAGGTTAGGTTGGTAATCTAGAGGATAAGTGTTGAATTTAGGGATGTGGTGGTTTGAGCAAGTTTACAGGGTAAGATGAAAGGGAGAGGGGCAGAGGTTGAACACCTGAAAGAAGATAATAGTAGAGCCTCTGGAAAAACTGGAAGAGAACAAGATCTGGAGACTGAAAAGTAGAGGAAAGCTACGTTGACATAACTTCGTCTGTGGGTGTAACAGGAAGTTACCCAGTTCCTGCATCCTTTGGCTTTATCTTCTCTGTGAAACAGGGGAATGAAGTCATCTGTAGAAACTGAGGAAGAGGTGGAGTAGGAACTTGAGGAAAGTGGTAGCAGTTTGAAATACCTGTGTGAGCAGTGGAGAAATGAGCTGACTTGGGACAAGTCTAAGACTTGCTAGAGAACACTGAAGACCCAACAAAGGTTATATACCATGAACCATGTCAAACTGCCATATAAGTTTCTAAATATCTGGGGATGAGCCTCAAGTAAGTTATGGGATAAGGAGAAATGTATTTATTTATCTTGTGCTACCAACTTGTAATAAAGTTCGGGTCCACAATAGGAGTAGCATTCACCTAGACTACTACAACTACCTTCTCCCAGCTTCTAGACCTGTTGATACTCCAAACTACTCTTCTTAGTATTGCCTGAGCCACTTTTTAAAAATAAATCTGATCATTTTAATCATTTCTTTAAGTCATTCAATAGCTTCCCAGATTCAGATAAAATCTCAAGGTATTAATATAGCAAAGAGGGTCCTTCATAATCTAATCTCTTGTTCTCTTCTCTTAGCAATCACACTCATCCTACAGTCTAACCATAATAAACCAATTTCAGGTCCCCAAATACTGTCATCTCTTATTCACTGACTTTGTACATGAAATTCCCTCTGCTTGAGGTGCCCTTCCCCCTCATCCCCTGTCATCATCAAAATTTAACTCAAATATCACTCCCCTAATCAGGCCTACACTGCCTAGAAAAAAACGACACTGCCAACTGCAGGGGGTACCATTCATAACATAATGTAAAAATTGTCTCATCAGAATTGTACAAACTGAGGCCCTTGGTATCCTATCTATATCTTGCCACAGTAACCATTCTGTACATATCTGTATGTATATGTTAATTGCAATTTGTTTATAAATATTCAAGTATAAGTTTCCCCTGGGTAGGAATTATGTCAAGGAAGCTTCCTTGACCTTATAATTTGGACTAGGTTAAATTAGGATTTTCTAATTAATCACTCTGTTTTTCTCCATAAAACAAAGATGGAAAGTGCTAAGAGATAACAATTAAAACAGTTAATATTTGAGTGCTGACTACAGGTAAGCCACTGTAGCATTTTATACACATTATCACATTTAATTTTATAAGAACCTCTGATAGGTACTATTATAACCTGTATGTTATAGAAGAGAAAGCTGAGACACAAAGCAGTACAGCAACTTGCCAAATGGCACATGGCCAATAAAAAACAGCAGAATGTGAATCTAGGTAGACTATCTTAAGAGATTGCACATTTAAAATGTTTTGTTTAAGCCAGGCTCAGTTCCATAGACCTGTAGTCCCAGCTACTTGGGAGGCTGAGTCGAGAGGACTGCTTGAGCCCAGGAGTTCAAGGACAGCCTAGGCAACATAATGAGACCCCATCCCTGAAAAATATTTTTTTTAAAAAAATGTGTTAAATGTCTGCCTTACCTGCTTTGTATGATATTAATTTTATTCCCAGTCTACCCTCAGGACTCAAAACCTAGTATACAGGCCTTCAATAAATATGTCTGCTAACTACCAGGTGCAGTGGCTCAAGCCTATCTAATCCCAACACTTTGGGAAAATGAGGCAGGAGGATCACTTGAGGTCAGGAGTCTGAGAGCAGCTTGGGTAATATAGAGAGACCTCATCTCTACAAAAAGTATTTTAAAATTTAAAAATTAGCCAGGCTTGGTGTTACATGCGTGTAGCCCTAGTTACTCATGAGACCAAGGTGGGAAGATTACTTGAGCCCAGGAGTTCAAGACAGTGAGGCCTTGTCTCTTAAAAAAAAAAAAAAAGTTTGCTAACTTAAAGATGACTCTAAATTCAGCTCTCTGAATACCTGTTATCTACTATGTTAGCCATCCTTCTTGACTTCCTCTGATCAGTAAATTTGATAAGCCTACTATGTTCCTGACAAATTATCAATAAAAGTGTTGCAAACTCCTATATTTATGTTCAGTAAATTATTTTGACATCTCAAACCTGAACATTCACCCAACTACTTAACTGAAATCACAGCTATTTAAACTATTCAAATGGCTAAAGAACAGACCCGTTACTTTGGTAGGTTTTCCATAAAACATTATTTTACCTTTTGTCAAGGCTTGCAGTTTTTCAACAGGTAAATCAACACTCTTGTCTCATTTCATTCAGTTTAATTATTCTTAGCTTCCAAATGCACTTCTAAGCCTTTCTCATTTTGTCACAATTCTCTTCTGCTAACCTCCTATTTGCTGCAAAGCTCCAGAGAATAAAGAGTAAGGAATAAGGTGTTCCATATTACTAACTGAATTTTTATGAGGGTGAGGGAATAAAACTTCTACAAGTTTGACTATATAAAACAGTATCTTTGGAGAAAGGGAATTAGGAACTTTATGTAAACAGAGACAAAACATAAAAGAACTACCAGACAGTAAAATTACCTCCCCTTAGGAGAGCTAAATTTTAGTGAATACTTTTTACAAAACAGTTCAAAAAATGTATTGTTTTTAAAACCCAAACCCTGAGAAATGAGATGAGAAAATGAATAGACTGATGAAAACATTGTGTATATATATAAATCATCCTTGATTTTAAATTCCTTTTCCTCTTGGATGCCATATTAAACTAAACTGAAGTATGCTATAATCCAACATTGAGAGTGCTCGCCAATGTTTATTTGGGGTTAAGATGTTCTCACTGCGTTATCAAACTAACAATGTAACAAAGAGAAAAAGATAAGAAATGACTCCTTAAAAATAAAAATGTTGCCAGTTGCCATGGCTTATGCCTGTAATCCCAGCACTTTGGGAGGCCAAGGTGGGCGGATAGCTTGATCCCAAGAGTTTGAGACCAGCCTAGACAACATGGTGAAACCCCATCTCTACAAAATACAAAAAAAATTAGCCAGACATGGTGGTGTAGGCCTATAGTCCCAGCTACTTGGGAGACTGAGATGGGAAGATCACCTGAGCCCGGGGAGGCTGAGGCTACAGTGAGACATGACCGTGTGCCACTGCACTCCAGCCTGGGCGATATAGTTGTCTCAAAAACAAAAATAAAAAATAAAAATATAGTCAATCTGTCTTAATTTAATAATTTTTGATAAAAGTTATTTATCCCAGCAGGGTGCAGTGGCTCATGCCTGTAATCCCAACACTTTGGGAGGCTGAGAGGGTGGATCACTTGAGGTCAGGAGTTTGAGACCGGCCTGGCCAACGTGGTGAAACCCCATCTCTACTAAAAATACAAAAATTAGCCAGGTGTGGTGGCACACACCTGTAGTCCCAGCTATGCAAGAGGCTGAGGCAGGAGAATCGCTTGAACCTAGGAGGCAGAGGTTGCAGTGAGCTGAGACTGCGCCACTGTACTCCAGCCTGGGCAATAGAACAAGACTCTGTCTCAAAAAAGAAAAACGTTATTTATCCTATGATTTGTTGTGTGACTCAGATTATAATACACATGGCTTTAATATTAAACTTTTCATCATTATCTGAACAGCACACTTTATAGTAAATTTTAAAAATGTTTTCTTAAAACACTGTACAATTCCAGGTTTTGATTTTTAAAAGGACTAAAAATCTATACATTCATTTCAAGACTCTTCAGTCATCTTCAGCAGCTTCCTAAGTGTTATATGAAGCTCAATAATGGTATTTACATTAAGAAAAAGAGAACCAAATGGTAGGAAATGGTCAAAAAGTTAGTATTAGACACAGAACTCTTTTGATCATGAGGGCAATAAAACTGTGAATTAAGCCACTAAATGAGGACTATGGAGTCACCATTCTAGACATCCTCAGAAAAATGCCAACAGGCTGCTCCATCTATAACTCTTGCTCTTTTTGGCACTTTAATATCCCAGTGTTACTTATGCAGTTTCAATAGGCAACACTTCCTAAACTTTCCCCACTAAAGTGCATGGCATTTTTTTAAGGGTCAGAAGGCACCCGCAGGTCTGGAACCCGAGCTCAGGGATTAGATGGATGGAAAGTCCAGCAAGGGGAAGGAACTGCTTGAATAAAGCTGACATGGAGGCATTGTTTTCTTAAAAAAAATTTATATATATATATATATATATATATGCACACACACATATATAAAATGATTTGAGAAATACATCCCATGTATAGAAAAACTAGAGATAGAAATCACCAATTACTAGGGCATTAATCTAGTATACTAGACAAAATGATCTCTTTGTGTCTCCTCTATCTTCAAGCCACAAAATAAAACTTCTAAGGAAATAAAATTGCATTTCTAGTTTTAAGGAATAACAGACTCTCATTAGCCACTTTCATATTCTTGGTATTTAGAATACATCCAGATACCATGAAGTGTCTTAGAGTTGAGGCCTCCACAAACCATGTAATAACTTGTATTACTCTCAAATTCACGTTAGAAACTCAAGTGACATTGAAATATCACACACATTAGCTAGTGCTACTTTTGTCACTAGCACTGTTGAATCATAACTAAGGCAGCAGAAAAATCATCTCTGGGTTCGTTCAAGACCATTTTTCTTTTAATGTCTTTTTTCCAATTTGCTTCTAACTATAAGGTTACAGACACCTTTTAAAAATAGCTCATAGAATTACAGAATGGTAAAACACTGAAACTGGATAAACTAGCACATCAACCTCCAACTCTCAGCAACTTGATTACTAGAGGAGTCTATTTAAAACCAACTGGCCCTCAGGAGGCTGAGGCAGGAGGATCGCTTAAGCCTGAGTTCAAGGCTGCAGTGAGCTATGATCACACCACTGAACTCCAGCCTGGGTGTCAGAGCCAGACCCCATCTTAAGGGGTCACTGACACAGATTTTCATTTAATAAATTGTGGGTATATTTCAAAGATGACCACTCTACTACTCATAGACCTTTAGGTTGCTTTTAATCTGGGAAGATTATAAATAACAGTAAATGAACATCCTTATAAATACATCTTTGTATCTAAGGTCAATGATTTCTCCAAAGAGCATGTGCATTCAATTTTGAGAAACTGCTATCCATCCATCCATGCTATCATAAAAAACTTGAGTGTGTGTGTGTGTTTCACTACATCTGCAACAACTAGAGGGATTATTATTTTAAAATCTCTAGCAGTTTAAAAGTGTTATTTCTGTATTTTTATTAATGAAAGTGAAAATCCTTTAATGTGTTTCAACAATTTGTATTTCTTCTATGTGCTCATTCTCTAGCTTTTGCCTGCTGGGTTCTTCAAGTTTATTTCTTGTTGATTTTAAGAGCTCTTTAGGCTGGGTGTGGTGGCTCATGCTTGTAATCCTGGCACTTTGGAAGACGGAGGCAGGAGGATCACTTGGGCTCAGGAGTTAGAGACCAGTCTGGGCAGCATAGTGAAATCCTGTCTCTAATTTTAAAAAGTAAAAAAGAGAGCTCTTTTAACATTAAAGATATTAACTTCTATTTTTCACATATATTGCTAATATCCTCCCCCTAGTTTTTGCTTTTTCTTTTAGGCATTTTCTTATGGTATATTTCACCAAATATACATCTTAGATGTCTTCATAGACAAATCTGATGTTCTTTTCTTGCTTTGAAGCCAATAGTGTCTTTCCCTCCAATATTATAAAAAGTTATATTTTCTTATTTTTTGGCTTTGTTTTTTAAAATCTTTAATCCACTTGGACTTCATTTTTGTATTTCTTCCCCACTGCTTGCTAAGTATCCCAACAAAGGTACAAAATAAACTAGTGTGCTGGAACTGGTGCATACTGCTCATGACAGTTACATTTTTCTGGAATTTTGTAAGCTGACTGTGAAACATAACCATAAAAAACTATGTTATATAAACTTAGAATAAAATAAATCATATTTAAAACTAAGGTAACAAATACTCAGGAATCATCACTCCCTAGTTATTTTATTATGATTGATGCTGTTAAGGTTATCTAACACCTATTTTATCTATATGGTGAAAATACTACATAAGGACGTGCTAGTGCATATCTTTCTCCAATTCAGCATTTAATGACTTCACATTAGTGGCTTGAAATTGGCCATTATAGTATTTATACCACAGAGATCAGCAAACCCTACAAACTACAGCTTTTTTATTTTTCAGAGAGCCTTTTGTTAAACATATGCCACCTTACCACTGGAATAAGCCATTCTTTGCTCACTAATTTGAAAAAGGATCTCTAGTGTATACTAAATTGCTATTTATTCTTAAGTTTATAAAACAGAATAAAGAGCTTAGAATTGAACTTTTTTTTCTACTCGAGCATCACAGACTACTTTGGTATGTTTTGATATATTAGATAAGACTTTGGACACAGTTTCTATTAACTGGATATCTATTTTTCCAACATAGATCACAGTACTGCAAAGAAAAGCGTATTTTCCCCAAACAATTCAATAGCATTCTTAACTTTACGTAGATTATAGAAAACAGTATACATAAAGGACTATTTCTTTTCAAAATAAAGGACTATTTCTGGACACATAGTTGGTTGCCATACACTATTTTTAGATTAGGGCTCTTACTCTTAAAAAAAATAAAGAATCCAAACATAAGAAAACAAAACTACTACCATGGGGTGGGTCTAAATAATAATAATAATAAATAGTAAATAATAAGTGTTCTCTCATAAAAATTCTGCCAGTGTGTGAAGAAATGGTGATCTTTTAATACATAATGGCAAGAACCAACTATAGTACTTTTTTGTTTTTTTTGAGACACGATCTGGCTCTGTTGTCCAAGCTAGAGTGCAGTGGCACAATCTCAGCTCACTACAAACTCTGCCCCTTGGCCTCAAGCCATGCTCCCACCTCAGCCTCCCAAGTAGCTGGGACTACAGGCACACACCACCAGTCCAGTTAATTTTTGTGTTTTCAGTAGAAATGGGGTTTTGTCATGTTGCCCAGGCTGGTCTTGACCTCGTGAGCTCAAGCAATCCACCTGCCTTGGCCTCCCAAAGCGCTGGGATTACAGGTGTAAGCCACGGCGCCTGGCTGCTGACGGTACTCTTCTTTGAGAGTCAGCATCACATACAAACTCAGCATTGGAAACTTTCTTCCTTTTATACATAGAGATGGGTCTTGCTATGTCAACAAGGCTAGATGCAGTGGCTATTCACAGGAGCAATCATTGCATACCAAAATCGCAAACTCCTGGGCTCAAAAGCTCCTCCTGCCTTAGCCTCTTAAGTAGGCTGAGTAGCTGAGAATACACACATGGGCCACCATGTCCAGCCTAGAAACTTCCAATTCAACAACCAACAAGCACCAGCCATGGGACCATGCTAGGCTCTGAAGAAGCAACTAAGACATGACCCCAATCTTTGAATCTCTCATCATTTTTAGTGGATCAGTGGGTTGAGAATGTGTCACAAGTGGTTATAAGCACTTTCATTAGCATTGAGAGAAACAGATTGTCTTCAAGAATGAGTATCCACTTTAAGAGGAAAAGAAAATCAGGGTACAAAAACTAGTTAAAGTTTGCCCACCTACCGAGATAAGCTGATACATTCTGATAACTAGACCTTCAGCACCTATACCAGTTAAACATTACAGTGTCCCTATTTAATGTCTTTCCTGCTGAGGTACTTTAAGTCAGTGATTTATTTGCAGATACTGATATCAACTGCATCAAGAACACCAGTAACCACTGCCTATGTACTTCCTTACCTGTCATGAGCCATTTAGATTTACACTCCAGCTACCTCATTCTAGGTGTTTACATTACGAAACTATGCAATGAAATAGCTGGGCTGACTCAACAGAACCACCCTTTTTGCGTCTAAGCCGAAAGACCTCACTTTTAAAGGCTTGCTGTCGTTTGATTTCTTGTAAACATAGTATCTTATATTATAGCCTAGGCAGCAAACACAGCAGTTGCCCTTTTCACACATACAGTTGATACAGTGACGATTTCAGCCTTTTCCAATCATTAACTAATATTTCAGATTTAAAAATCTATTTCTTAAGGCTTTGTACTATATATAGGGGAAATAATCATTACCCTTGGGGAAACAATGGCTCATTTACTGAAAATGAGTTTAACAAAGGAATTATTTCGTACTGAAAATACAGAGCAGTGAATTGGGTGACACAAATCACAGCATCATCAGCTCATATGACTGCATTAGGGTAATTTACTTTAAAAGAAACCTACAACTTAAAATTTAACTTCAACAATAAAATCATACCCTCTGTCATAGAATTGTGAAACCAGATCTTAGACTATTTTGAAAATGTTACCTTAAGTCTCAACCTGAGATAAAAACCACACACACAAAAAAAGTTTGTAGAATGGAATATTTCTATACTGCCTGAAGCTTAGTTTTGACTGGCACGTTTCATTTACACATTTGATTCACACTGAATTTTGTTTTAATTATTAAGAGAATAAACAGCATTCCAAAATAGTCACAAGCTTTAAAACTTCCACTTCCTTCTCTAGTTGGAGAGCTTACAAAACTCATTACATGGAACAGTGAGTTGATGCAGTGACCACAAATTTCTTAACACTGTATAAGTCTTAAATTAATCATAACCCAATCTCCGCAAGTTCTGTAGAAATAGCCTGAAAGTAGGTAACGCAGCCGGGTGTGGTGGCTCACGCCTGTAATCCCAACACTTTGGGAGGCCGAGGTGGGCGGATCACCTGACGTCAGGAGTTCGAGACCAGGCTGGCCAACACGGCAAAACACCGTCTCTACTAAAAATACAAAAACTAGTCAGGTGTGGTGGAGCGCGCCTGTAATCCCAGCTACTCGGGAGGCTGAGGCAGGAGAATCGCTTGAACCTGGGAGGCAGAGGTTGCAGGGAGCCGAGATCGCGCCATTGGACTCCAGCCTGGGCAACAAGAGCAAAACTTTGTCTCGAAAAAAAAGAAAAAAAAAAGTAGGTAATGCAAAAGTCACAAAATGTTAATCTAGAAGAGTGGTTTCCGGATATATCATATAATTCTCTCAAATTTCCTGAGGTTTTAAAACTTTTCAAAATATATGTGGGAGAATGATATGCTCAAAATAGATATACATCTTAGTTACATATTACATGAAAAGACTGAGTTGTTCTTCACCAAAAATCTTGTAGTCTGTGACATTTAATCAGAAAACATTTAATCAGTCACTGGCCCACACAAAATAACCAACAGATTAATCTAAATATTCCATGGTTTTTCTCAGATGCATGTTCCTGGTTTCATTTATATATAGTTTTCATTTTTTATTTGTTTTGTTTTTATAAGAACACTTCCTCCATTTTCAATAGGCATTTAGTTGGACAGATATTACTGGTAAAGTAGCAAAACAGCAAAATCTCTGGCTCAGCCCCCAACCAGCTTTGCAGCGTTGAACAAATCTCTTAGCTTCTCTGCGTCTCAATTTTCCCATTTATAAAATGAGGCAGCTAGACTAGATGCATTCTAAAGTATCTTACAACTCTCCAGTTTCTTTGAGGCAGAGCTCTAGGCTTGCGAGAATGAAAAAGCCCTCAAAAGACCAAAATCTCATTCTGCAATGTTAGTGAAACAAACAGGATACAAAATTGTAAATACAGTGTGATCATGATCCCAACTCTAAATCTACAAACACACCCACACATTCCAGGTAAAAGTCTTGTAAACAATACACCAAAATGCTATCAGTGGTTATCTCTGAGTTGTAGGTTACAAACGACTGGTTTTCCTTTCAGCTCTTCTGTGTTTTTTAAGGGTCCTACAATAAACATACTATTACTCTGATAATAGGGAGGAGGGTGAAAAACAAAGAAAAAAACCTTCCTTTTATGTGCTAAAGAAAATTTTACATTTGGAAAGCATTCTAGAATTTGAATGAATTTTTCAAAAACAGTTGGAGTTAATCAGAAAAAAAATCTCTAGTGAAGTCACATACCTGATACCTGTCAACCATCACACAAAAGCTGTTTATTTTCCCTAAATTAGTAAGTTTTCAGGAGGTACTATTTTTTTTCACTTATACTGAAACCAGTAATAATAATTATGATAGCTACCATTTACATAATGCCAAACATAGCTCTAAGACTTTAAATATATAATAATTCATTTAATCCCCACAACAGCCAGACACACTGGCTCATGTCTGTAATCCCAGCTACTTGGGAGGCTGAGGTGGGAGAACTGCTCGAGGACAGGAGTTTGAGACCAGCCTGGACAACATGGCAAGACTCCCAGGACCACCACCTCTTAAAAAATAAAAAAATCAGCTGGGTGTAGTGGGTTACACCTACGGTCCCAGCTTACTCAGGAGGCTGAGGTGGGAGGATCACTTGAGCCCAGGAGTTCAAGGCACCACTATACTAAAAATAAAAAAAAATTTAAAAAAATCCAACCTGGCACGATGGCTCATGCCTATAATCCCAACACTTTGGGGGCCTGAGGTGGGCGAATCACGAAGTCAAGAGATTGAGACCATCCTGGCCAACATGATGAAACCCGTCTCTACTAAAAATACAAGAATTAGCTGGGCATAGAGGCGTGTGCCTGCAGTCCCAGCTACTCGGGAGGATGAGGCAGGAGAATTGCTTGAACCCGGGAGGCAGAGGCTGCAGTGAGCCAAGATCATGCCACAGCACTCCAGCCTGGTGACAGAGCAAGACACCGTCTGAAAAAAAAAAAAAAAAATCCCCACAACAACCCTACAATTACTGGAACACTATCTCCGCTGTATACATGAAGACCATGAGGTACATAGAGATAAAATAATTTACCCACAGATAATGAGGGGCAGAGCTAGGCTTTAAAGAGAGTTATCCTTTTAAGTAGCTGGGACTAAAGATGTGTGCCACCACACCCAGCTAGTTTTTATTTTTTTATTTTCTGTAGAGATGAGCTCTTGCTACACAGCCCAGGGCTCAAGCAATCCTCTGGTATCAGCCTCCCAAACTGCTGGGCTTACAGGCATACTATCCCTTTAAATGTTAACTGTTCTCCTCAGGTCATTCTTTAACTACTTTTGTTCTAAAAGTTCCTCTATTTTTCTTTAAACTGAAAAAAGACTGGCCCAACTTTTACTAGCTTAAAATTATGATTCTCTTCTAAGTCATTATTTCAAAGCATAAGGAGTATGATTTATTCCCTGTACATATCACTAAGTGAATAATATTATAACATCTGAGAAATTAAGTAACATTAATTATTAAGTTTAATATTGGAAAGTCTTAATAAAGAAAGGTGCTTTGTTGGTTGACATTATTTGTCCTCATAAATCTTCTGCAAAGAATCCCTACAACCAACTGTTGTGCCTTTCTAAAATTTATATTTTATTAAAATGTTTTAAACACTGTTATAATCAATTAGCTTGTGTTTTTAAAAGAATGCCTGTCAATATTTACTTTGAACACTGGCTATGGTATACACCCAGTTAACTTCAGAATAACCCCAATTACTATAACATGCAGAACCTGGGAAAATGAACAGAGGAAGCCAATCAATTAAACATGGTTGAAGATGCTCACATAATTCTCTGAGGCAATTCAAACCCAAACCAAGCCCCTTCTTCTGCACAATACCCACATTACTTGCCAATTTTTTATAGCTTCTGGATTACTTTTAATAAAGTCCAAATTTCCTCCACAACTGTACTACTAAATTTCCAGCTCTAGTGAAGTAAATACAGAAATCAATAGTTTCCTATTTTAAAAAATTAGAAAAGAGAGGGAAGTGGAGAAGGTGGGGAAAAACCTCTGCACCACGCTGCCTGTTAATTTAGATGTGCAATGAGACAATCACCTGATAATTGCACCCTTTGGTTACTTTTGTACGGGTAAGATAATACAGTGAAATAAAGTCACCTGGCTTATTTCAATTAACTTACACAATTTGCAAATCTGCAACTCCCTGCCATGGTACATTAAGAAAATTAGCATGTAAGAAAAATCACCTGCTTATGTAAATTGGAGGATGATTTTTATCCATGCAGACGGGAAGAAAAGCTGCAATCTGGGTCAAATAACTAATTTTATCTATTTGTTCAAATGTCTCTTTTCACCTTTTCTCTGTAGCTCAAAGCAAGAATTTTAGGTCAAAGAATGGATAAACAAAAAGTTTCTGTGTTGTCCACTCCCCTGTAAGAAGTCTGCTGCCTGACACTACTGAGCTCTATACTACTTACATTGAAAGCAAGACTGAGAACCTTATCCGGATAACAAAACCACAACACAGAGAGGATAAAAAGAGAAATCAATAGGAGATATCTGCTCTAATTGGTAAGGAAAGCAAACATGAAGGATCAGGTACCAATTTTACCTTCTGCTACTTTAGGCAAACAAAGCTTCAGAAAAGAAAAGGAAAAATGCCTCCAAATAACTCAGGGCAGACAGGATTTCTCTATAGAGATCATTATTCCAGTTTGTTCCATAAATGTACCCAGTCAAGTTCTTCTGAGTCTGACATAAGTCAGACAAATGCAATATCTTGGTCATTAATGACTGCATTCCTGGCATTCACTGCTGGTATTCATCCCTCCCATTTAAAACTGACTCCATCTCCAGGTCCAGAAGTGGATCTGATTGCTCCAAAAGTAACCTTATCTTCATTGACAGTGATTGGTTCAGAAATGAGTATGTAATCCAACAAAAGCCAAAGAGAGGCCAGGTGCAGTGGCTCACGCCTGTAATCCCAGCACTCTGGGAGGTAAAGGTGGGCAGACTGCTTGAGCCCAGGAGTTTGAGACTAGCCTGGGCAACAAAGTGAGACCCCATCTCTACAAAAAAAAAAAACAAAAAAAACAAAAAAAATAGCCAGGTGTGGTGACAGAGCAAGACTGTCTCAAAAAAGAAAAAAAAAAAAAAAAAGCCAGAGATCAATATGCTGGTGCTGGTCAATAGCCACACGTGGCTACAGAGCACTTAAAATGTGGCTAGACTAAACTGAGACATATTCTAAGCATAAAGATACACAGTGATTTTGCAGACTTAGTATGGAAAAAAAAGTAATATAGATCATTAATAATTTTTATAGGGAATACATGTTGAAATGACAATATTTTGGATATAGAGTTAAAATACATTACCAAAATTAATGTCACCTGTTTCTTTTTACATTTTTTACTGTGGCCACTAGAAAATTTAAGATTGCATACTTTCACTATGTATTTACTGGATAGCACTGCTGGTTTGCTGAGGGTGTCTTGGACAAGAGCTTTAGGAAGTGCCCTCTTTGGGCACTGTAAGCCCTAAATTACTACAGCCTTAAAGCTGTGTCAAAGCTCATTTTCTGGGAGGCCCACATGCAAACTAGTAAGTCTCTTACCCAAATTCAGAATTTAAAGGAGACTCCTGGAAAGATATTTGTTTTAAAGAAACTTGCAAATTAATGTAAGCACTGGCCCCCAAATCAACTTACCTGATTACTCACACACAAAAGATGACAAAATACTGAACATTAAATTTTATTTAAAAATTTAAAAATCACTCAAAATATTATAAGAAAACTATTATAAGATTTATGAGAAACTAAGCAAGTTTTTAAAGTCTAAAACACTAAAAAGGTAAATATTATCAAGAAAATAGTAGTATCAAATGGACATGTAGGAAGAAATTGATTGCTCATTTGCAAATAGGCCTGCTCTTCTCCACAGCTGAACTACACGTATAATCCTTACCAATAACTCAGTAATAGAAGAAAACAAGTCTCTTGAAAAAAATGAACATTTAAAATCTGATCCCAAATTAGAAAACTATAAAAGTCACCACGCTGGAACAGGGTGACATTTATCTCATTCCTCCTTTAAACAATTTTAGAAGCTATTCAACACTGTAGTCCTGAAGAGAGAAAGCTGTCTTGTGGTCACCAGCAAACTCCAATGCCACTATGCCGTGCAAATATTAATACCATTTTATAATAGAATCTTAGGAAACACAGGATTTTATAAATGAGAAAACCAAGGCTAAGAAAGTTTAGATAACTTTACCAAGGTCACAGTGTTGTTGGCAGCAAGGCTAAGACCAGAACCTTGTCTCCTAACAAGTTTAGTTTAGTAATCTATTACCCTATTGTTAAAAAAAAAAAAAAAAAAAAAAAGGCCAGGTGCAGTGGCTCATGCCTGTAATCCCAGCACTTTGGGAGGCCAAGGTGGGCCGATCACGAGGTCAAGAGATCGAGATCATCCTGGCCAACATGGTGAAACCCCGTCTCCACTAAAAATACAAAAATTAGCTGGGCGTGGTGGCGTGCACCTGTAATCCCAGCTACTGAGGAGGCTGAGGCAGGAGAATCCCTTGAACCTGGGAGGTGGAGGTTGCATGAGCCAAGATCACGCCACTGCACTCCAGCTTGGTGACAGAGGGAGACTCTGTCTCAAAAAAAAAAAAAAAAAAAATCCTTCCCAAGGAAATGGCACCTTGGGAACTAAAACCAGAGAACATTAAGTTCTCTGGTTTACTGAACTAAAAAAAAAAAAAAAACTTAAGATTTGGAAGAATTGTATTAATAAGTTTAAAAAATTGTAAAAAGTAATACTGAATACTTAAGAATTCTTTAGAATCAAACATACACAGTATAGGGAAAAACAATCAAACACAATCATTCTCTCAAATGCTATCAATGATGTACTCACTAAATACAATGGCCTTTTCTCCATCTTAATTTTCTGACTTTTTTTTTTTTTTTTTTTTGAGACAGGTTCTGACTCTGTCACCCGGGCTGGAGTGCAGTGGTGCAATACCAGCTCACTGCAACCTCAGCCTCTTGAGTAGCTGGGACTACAGGTGCATGCCACCGCACCAGGCTAATTTTTTTTTTTCTGTATTTTTAGTAGAGATGGGATTTCACTATATTGTCCAGGCTGGTCTCAAACTCTTGGGCTGAAGTGATATGCCCACCTCAGCTGCCCAAAGTGCTGGGTTTACAGGTGTGAACCACCATGGCTGGCCTTCTTTGACTTTTTATTAGCACCAAAGATCACTCCCATTTTCCTAACAATCTTCTGCCATACTTAGATTATCAAGCACTGTGAACACATTTTCCTGACTGCCCTTTGCTTCCAGTAGCTTCTTCCACCTACAACACAGAACACTCCCTAAGACTCAGACAGATCTCAGTTCTCTCTACTCTTCTATTTTACGTAGCCAAAAAAAAAAAAAAAAAATTAAATCTGACCAAGTCACTCTTACTTAAAAACTTTCAGTAGTTGCCATTTGCAGAGTTTTAACCTTTTCTCATCACTGACCGCCTAAGGAGCCTTTTTAGGCTTTTTTCCTAATCATTCCCCTCATAAAATCTTAATACCACAGATACGCCATTTAACTGTTCATGTGCTATATGTACACATATGCTTTATTAATAAAAAGCTGTTTTTAGTGCCTCAACTCAACCATGACATTCCAACCTCTCCATGATTGAGCTCTAGCTTACACCTCCTACCACCCACTGCACTGCACATTCAGCATCTCCAGCCCTGTAGTCTCCTACATATAGGCCCTTCCACCTACACTGCCCTTCCCCATTGGTTGACTCTCATTCTTAAAACTCATTGAAGAATTACCTATTTTAGGAAGCATCCTGACCTTCCACAGACATCCCTCCTCTACATTCCCTTAATGTCCAGGGACTATCTCTATTGCTGCATTTATGGCACTATAAATGGATAATAATCCATTTACAAATCTATTTCCCCCAGTAGGTCATAATCACCTTTAATCCTTATCTCCAGCACAGTGCCCGGCAAATAGTAACACACAATAATTGAATATTTTAAGAACAAGTGAAAATAATATACACATTTTTCGAGACGGAGTTTCGTTGCCCAGGCTGGAGTGTAACAGCCAGATTTTGGCTCACTGCAACCTCCGCCTCCCGGGTTCAAGCGATTCTCCTGCCTCAGCCTCCCGAGTAGCTGGGATTATAGGCATGTGCCACCACGCCTGGCTAATTTTGCATTTTAAGTAGAGATGGGATTTCACCATGCTGGTCAGGATGGTCTTGAACTCCTGACCTCAGGTGATCCGCTCCTCGGCCTCCCAAAGTGCTGGGATTACAGGTGTGAGCCACTGTGCCCAGCCTGAAAATAATATAAAGTTTTTATTTAATGGTTTCAAATTTAGTTTCACCTCTCCACCAAGGCTGAGGACACCCTGAGAGTAGGCATGTGTCATTGTTCGTATTGTTTACTTGACTGTCAACTCCTCCAAAACAATATGGTGACTTAAACATCCCTATACCTCAGTACTAAGCACAATACAGACAACAGCAGCAGCAGCTTAATAGAGGTTCACAAAATTATTTATGAGACTAAATATCCCCATTTGGTGCCTGCAAAAGTACTGGTCCACAGCAAAGTGACAATAAAAATATATAGACTAGTGAGTTCCAAAGCTGTAAAAAACTTTCACTGCCTCATAGTAGATATGACCCAATTAGCCAAATTATTTCAAAACTGGGTTTAGGTAAAGAGCACCAATCATTATCAGTGGCAGACACTCCCGTATATACTCCTTCTACTCACACCATTACAACTAAGTGTTAAAGTTCAATCTCAGTAGTGTTCACTTAGAAGTCATCTTTCCATAATGTCAGAGTACCAGCTTTTTCTGTTTCCGCACTAGGTACCTTACAACTACTGACTATGTCTATCATAACTTGTTATGTGCTCACTGACAGTGTTACAACTGTTGCCTCAGGGACTCTGTTACCCCTAAGCAACATCAGGATCACACTGACAAGCTATTTTAGTTATTGTTGACCTGTATTAGATGACCCAATCAACAAATAATTCACTGGAGTAGCATAGAGACAAAGGGACTCAGAACTAAAACCCAAACAGATGCATAATTAAAGAGCTTCTAACAGCTTCTGTCCATTTATTGGCTGGACGACAAATGAAAAGTTTCTTTGGCCTTGACAATCTCCAAAGAAACCAAATAAGCATATTAAGGAAACATACAGTATATGAACAGTTAATTCTTGAATTGCTTGGACATCAATAAATCTAATAAAAACCACAAGAATAGCCACTCAGTTTTACAATATAGAAGGCAGAGAAAACTCTGACACTCCTAGTTGTGAAGACAATGAAACATTCCAGTACTCCATTACAGGACTTTTTGTATCTACAACTGCCTGTGCTTTGAAGGTAAAAACCCAGAATTTAAATTCAAACACATATTCAGTTAACGCACTTATGCATTTTACAAAGTTTTTGCTCTGGTATAGCAAATGAAAGGGAACTACATCTGCCCCCATTTCTCTTTCAGGACACATGTCCAGTGGTACTGACAGCTAAAAAGATGGCATTTAATGTTGAGGGATATTGTTTCAGCTTGTTTGAAAGGGCAAGGTTTCTGAAATGCCTTTTAAAAAAAAATTCTCTTTTTTTCTAAATTAATATTTCACAGTATAACATGAAATTTCTCCCCAAGAATAAAACAAGTTTATTTTTTGTGCTGTGGTTTTGTTTTTTGAACATAATTTGGATAATCTTTTCAGGAGTCTAAGTACAAAATGACTTGCAATGTTACAGGCTATGGAGTTTCAACCACTAAGAAGTGGGTGCAGTATCATTAGATTGTTACTTTTATTCTCTACTCTTTGCTTTATCTACTTTATGATCATGAACCTGTAATTTCTAAAAGTAAGTTCATTTGTAGTTAAAATTAACAATACAGATTTCCACATTTCTAGTTTCACACGGATGCTTTGTTATGTCTAGAAGAGCAACCGTTTCCTTTTTATGGTGCAGGCTCTGCTTCTTCAAAGCTCTTTTCACAAAGCAGAGCCCCCAAAGAATCCAGCTGTGGCTGTTAATCTTGGCTGATAGTGGAGAAACTTCTCAATGCTATAGATTCTTAACCTGTAAAACACAGTTAATAACAAAATGCCCTTTAGTATACTACTCTTTCTGATATAACTTACTCCAGAATTTTCCCCAAACACATCCCAAAAGCATTCTCCATTTTTCCAAATTACAGTTTGTTATATGGAGTAAGAGGACCAGAGAAAACATAAGAAAAAAAGATGCTTCTCATGTTCACAAGATGAGCAAGATAGACCATCTCTACCATGCACAAGGGCTTATACTGAATAATTTTTTTGTTAAATCACTATATTTTTCCCACCTCACTGGGATCTTCAGCAATTCACACTTTTTCATCCAAACATAAGCAAAGTGAATCTCTACTAAAGCTGAACTTCGACAATAAGGATGTCTTTCACTTGTTACATTGAAATGAAAAAAATAATTCCCGCCCAGTATATAAAGCCATAATACTTTCTAAAACAGTGCAGATGATCTGACTAAAACACCTACAAACTATATACAAATGTGTATTATTTTTATTTGTTTTTTATTAGTTGACAGGACAGCACAGAGTATTTTCCCCTTGGCTTTAAATTCAACCGTTTTCAAATCTCCCTGGCATACAGTACAACTGAGGGGACATGCTATGTTATTTAGAGTCATGCCTCCAAAAATAGTCTACATGCTGATTTCACCTGATAAATCTGACAATCTCTGAAGACACTTCCATGCACATTAACACAACAGCTTGATTTTTCTACCAACAATAACTACAACAAAAACAACTAACATTTATTGATGCTTACTGCGTGCTAGACAGTGTAATCATTGGTTTACAAGAATTACCTCACTTAATCTTCACACCAATCCTGAGATAAATACTATTATTATCCCCATTTTATAGATAAGGAACAGAGAAGTCAAATAATTTATCAAGATCACAGAGCTAGTAAGTAACTATTACTACAGTTTTGAAAGACAGATAAAAGTAACCTGCTGAAGTTATTAGAATAATAAAATTCAAAGACATCCGACATTACTTGGAGTACACAAAGGCAACAGAGCAAGTGAATCCCAGGCTTTTTGATCTTTTAATTAATCAGGCAAATCACAAACCAAAATGCTAATTTTATTTAAAAAAAAAAAGCTTTTCCCAGACTCACTTTTACCAAGGTGGCAATATGTGCCATTAATTCCATCTCTAATATGTTAAGTTGCCAATGTCAAAAACTGTCTAGGCATAGCAATCCTCAAACCACTCTCATGTGGTCAACTTCCTTTATCTCTCAAAATTATGAGCCCCTGAAACTCTTTGTTCCAAAGTGGTTACCTCTTTAACCACAGCATTTTCCTCTGGCAAATGTGAACTGCAGACAAAAAGGTAGATTTATATTACTCACCAAATGACTGAAGTTACTATTTGTGGGTTGCTTTGTGTTTTGTTTTCACATTATGAAAATGTCCATGTGGATGTTTGGAGGCTGTAATGTCTCACAAAGAAGGTCAAATTATATATGATACTTTGATAACCCATAAACAACGTTCTATCAGTGGCAACAAATGTTATCTCACGCTATCCCACAATCACATTACCAGGTAAACTGGAACTCTTACTTTGAGATAAAATACAGCAGACAGTTGCTAATGAAACCTTAATTGAACTGTCACAGCACCATCTTTACCAGCAAGCTAATGAGTAATTCACTACTTTTACACAACTATCCAATACTGATAAGTTATTCCACTAGTTAAATTCAACAGAAAGATAAATCAAGTCAGCTAGACTAAATTGTTCAGTGATAAATCTGGTAAAATGCTGCATCACTTCTACAAATATCTCTCCTTGTCTACATGGAGAAACAACAATCTCTCTCAAAATTGCATGCCACTTTTTTAGCCATCAGTTAGTACCCCTGGGTATATGTCCCCAAGGAAATGGGGGCAAAATACAGTTTCTTGTCATATGCTATTCCAGAAGAATACTTGCAAAATGCATTAAATGAATATATGTTTGAATTAAGTGAATCTTATAATACCCAGGTAGTTAGTTATGTGGTGGTTTGAATCAAATGATGTAATATTGGGAGAATATTTTTATGTTCCATTATAATCATTTTAGAAAAAAGTTGTTTCCAATTCATAAGGTACTTCCTAAATTAAAAAGATTCTGTTTCAGTTAAAAAGTAAAAAAAACCTCACTAATATCTTTACCTTGGGTTTCAAAATACTAGTGTAAATCCCTGTAGTTTGGTTTTCAAATCTCTGAACAGTCTTACTTAGGTCATACAACAGTTAAATTTCAAATATAATAAGCAATTCAGACAGCAGGTCATTGACATGTAAATATAAAAATAGAAAAGTATTTGCATACTAAAACATACACCTGGAACTCTTTCTTTTTTCACACCAAATTGTATTTCACCTGTTACAGCTGATGAAAACACTCAATATAGTTAACTAGAAAAACTTGGTTTAAAAAAAAGACCTGAATCACGTGAGGACACAGAAAGAGGGCGGCCATCTACAAGCCAAGGAGAGAGGCCTCAAAAGAAACCAAATCTGTACCTTGATCTTGGATTTCTAGCCTCCAGAACTGTGAGAAGTAATTTTCTGTTGTTTAAGCCAAAACAAAGAAAGACCTGACTAGATCAATTAACCAAGCAGCAAAGATGCCAAAGCACTGTGCTAGGCGCTGAGGAGAAAAGGATTACTACAGTAGACAATCCTTACCCTCAAGGAGCTTACAAGGTTTGTCTTGTAGTCAGTGACACAAGACAAACCTGAAATAAGATGGTGCACAGAGGTGTACTTTAAGTACATGAGACAAACTCCATAGGTGGTAGAGCAGTCAATCAAATAACTCTAGAATGGATTCAAATCAAATATATTTGGGCTTTCATATATCAGAGATTCAGAGTACCCACTAGCAGAACGTTTGCTGTGTGAGATGTTTCAGCACTCCAGTTCTTTATTGCCCCCTTCCTTAAAAAAATAAATAAAATTTAAAAATCTTCCCTTGCCACCTAAGTTAAAACTGCTACAAGTCACATCACTTTTTGATAGAAATGTAAGTGAAAAATGCCTTTTGAATATATTCAAGAATGCTGCAACCCATTTCCCTTTCAGTATCCCTAGTTTTTAGCATTGTATGTAAGGCACTAAAAAAGCCAGCAAGCATCCACATCTAAGAGGATCCAAACAAGTGCTAAAAGTTATTAGTAAATCAATGACAAAATTTAAACCAAGGAACAACCATTTTCCTGTCTGCTCCATCCCCCAACCAAAGCTTGGAAATCCTCAAGAGTTAGGCAAGAATAGGAAGTTCACAGTTAAACCTCTTAGATAGTCTGTGGAAGAGACAGAGGAAGGCAGGAACAGGCGGGTCCCTGAGCAGAATGACCGAGGCACCATTACCAGCTATACTCTTTCCCACCTTGAATCCCACACACTTTGGAGAAAGGGCTGCGCTGCAGCAGAAACTTCCTTGGGGATTAGCTGAGAAAATACTGGACTCTACTAGCTTTTTTAAAAAATGGATGAGATCACTTAGTAGCCTAGATTGTCAAATCTGAAATATAAATAAGATGGCCAGTTAAAATGCATAAACGATGCGCCCATCAATTTTAGCCTCAAAAACAATAACGAAAGGAGATATTTACCGGGCCAGTTCCAAAGAGTTCATTTTCCTGTGGTAATGGGGGCTTTTCTAGACAGTAACAAGAATCAGTTTTTGAATGCACTGAAAATATCAATTCATCTATCCAAAGTGTAATCATTAGTCCTTGGGAGAAAACCCAGTTCATTCTAGTTTTGACAGGAATAAACATATTTTATTATAAACTACTAATCTTTTTAAGGTTAGACCAAATAGACCAAAATGTTATATTTAAGAAGCCCTTAGGCTTTTACAAATGTCCTAGCACTAGCAAAAGTAGTGTCATTTGTTTAAAAAGTATTATTTCCTACTACAGCAACTGACCAACAGATAATAGGAACTTAAGAGGCACTAAATGACACTAAAACATTACACTGAATGTGGGCCACTGCATAGCTAGTCTACTAACCTCATTTGTGGTACTCATGTGTGATGCTATATTTAATGCATTCTTATCAAAAGGCTACAGCTACATACTTCCCAACTGTAGCTCCATGGTTTAAAATAAACCACTCAAGCAATGATCTTAACTGGTTCAACTATGAATCCTATCTTTCTTCTCGAGATCAAGATCACAAAATAAGGAGTGAAAAGACAGAAGGATAGGAAAGTAGTTATGCAAAGTATATCGTAATGACAAGAGTATTATAAAGGAATTCAGTTTGGATCAGTTGCTAACACTTAATGCCACTGGGCAACCGATCCAAACTAAATCAAACACACGAAATGACCAAGGTCTTTGTAGGAGTTAGTATTCCATACATTCATCTACTGATGCTGTGTTCAGTGGCTTGCTTAGGTTCTAACAGAAAAGTTTGGTAGACAGCAAACTTATGTGTGTTGCTCATGAGAAGGTGCTCCACCAAAACTTGCCATGAGCCTAGACAGCCAATGCATTAGGCCTAGACAGCCAATGCATTACCACTTTAGTGAAGGTGGCTTCCTACAGTTGGGTTGAGAAGCTTGCTCCACCTTGGTCAGCATGGAGAAAACCACGAGGGATGCACTCACCCAATCACAACCATCAGAAGAAACCATGAGAGGTTGTGTTTTTCTTTGGATACTCACCAGACAACACCAAAGGCTCCATATCCAATAGGTCTATCCGGCTCAATATCCAGCTGCTGTTGTGGATGATGCGAGTGCTGATGATGGTGCGCCTTAACTGTAGCAGCTGCGGCAGCCTGTACCTGAGCTGGGGCTGCTGCAGCTGGTCCAGGAGCCTGCCCCGGTGCCGGTGATGGGAAATATGGCTGTTGTTGCCCAGGGTTTAACATGGCTGCAGCTGCAGCCGCTGCTGCGGCTGCCGCAGCTGCCGAAGAGGTGTGCTGCTGTACAGGGTGTACAGCGGCAGCCGACCCCGGATGAAGATGGTGTTGAGGGTGGTGGTGGTGGTGCAGGTGAGGAGGAGGGAGGTGTGGAAGGTGGTGGTGATGGTGGTGGTGGTGACCTGCTGCTGCTGCAGATGTACCGCCATTGTAAGCCGCCATCATTTTTGCGTTGGCTCTTGCGCCACAAAGAGACATTCAAAATAAATGCCCTTTGATTGGAAAGCAAACTGGGTCAAGCTGTCATTTGGCCATTTAAAAATGAAGAAAAACCACTCACTCCACCTCAAAAAACATAGAGCGTAACTGGCTTTATGTCTTCATCAGTCAATCCAAACAAGTTAGAGGATCTTGGTGTTTAATTTTGGGGTGAGCGTGTGTGGAAGGGTGTGGGTTGCCAAAAGGAAAAAAAAAAGGAAAAAAGAAAAGAAAAAGGAAAAAAGGACCCCTTCCCCCCAGGATTCCTGCCACAAGTGGGTACTAAAACTCCATTCTTAATTTGGGGGAGGTTCCAACTTTGAATGTGGGAATAAAGGCCAAACCTCCCGACCCCCTGAACTCCACACACGAAAAGGATCAGGTAACACACCACCCTTGGAATCTTGAAAGAGGGTTGAATCATCTACCCCTTCCATTCCCACATCCTTTTCTAAACACCTACCACCTCCTCAAAAACAGGATTAAAAAAAATTCCCACTACCCTAAATGGAGAAGATGGGGGGAAATTTTCTGGGAAACCAGCTTCCAGCGTCCCCCCCCCCTCGAACTCTCAGGCCTTCCTACATCTCCCCCTACTCCTAGTCAGGTTGACCTGATTGGGGAGGGGGGGGCGGGGGTTCTAAACTTTCCTGGGCAGAATGAGCCAGGGAAGGAGGCTGGAGTGAGGAGAGGAGGCGACAGCAGGACAGAGAGGAGAAAGAGAGCTAGGGCAAAAGTGAAGGGAAGGAGGTGCAAGGAAGAATGAAAGATGTGGGCAGCGCTCGGACGCCCAAACAGCGGGAACCGCCCCGGGAGAAGGTTAGGGTCCCGGGGCCAAAGAATAGGAGCCCCGGGAGGCGGGCGGAGTACGGTCGGAAGCGGGCTGACTCCTGCCCCCGCCGCCGGCTGCTTCTGCTGAGGAGGGTTGGGGGGGAGAGCGGGTGGGTCCCCCGCGCGACGGCCCCTCAGGGCTCAAGGCTGCTCCGTCTCCCCCCCTCCCCCCCACCCGGCTTCCGTCCCCGCGGCCGCTTTCTCCTCAGCCGCCGCGGCCGCTTTCTCCTCAGCCGCCGCCTCCTCAGCCGCCGGTGCCGCCGCGGCCGGACTCACCTCCCCTAGCAAAGCCGGATAGACCGGAGCCAGCGGCGGACACGCGCAACCAGCCGCCGAGGCCCCGCCCCCGCCTTGCACTGACCGGCTGCCCTAGCCAATCCACGCCCACCTGTCCGCTACCGCCTCCAATCCTGGGCCAGGAGCTTCAGACAGGCGCACTGTTCGGCCAGTGGCAACAAGGTGTGGGTCTTCTGGGGAAATCCCGCCCCCGATCCGGGATGGGCAGATAGAAAGACCAATCAAAGGCAGAGTTTGGCTTGACCGACACGGCTTAAAGCCAATGAAAAAGCAAAGATCTTTGTGACATTTTTCTTTCGCCTCTCTCCTCTTTTTTCTTCTTTTATTATTTATTTATTTTTTGGCAGGAGCAGGAAGCTGCGTGCTAATCCCGCCTGCAAAAGCTGGAAGAGAGGGGCGGAATGAAAGAACCAATCATGAGCCAGAGGCAAAGAACAGAGTAACCAATCCTTGGGTTGAAAATGAAGTATGCGGGCACCTGGGCCAGATAGACACTTGACCTGACAAATGGAAAAAAAGATTGATGTAAGTCCCACCCTTTATAGCTCCTCTAGGACAGGATTGTGGAGAATTTGCTGTCATATCGAGACAACCTCTTCCAGGGGCGGGGCTTAGGAAAGGGGTGGGGTCTCAAAGTGGGCGGGACCTAGACGAAGAAGGCGGACCCCAAATCACCACTGGTCCACCGATCCCCGAGCCGTCTAATATACCACTTAAGATGTAAAGTGTGGGGCAAAAATAGGGGAAGAAAAAGGGAATGCTGAGCTTCAGAAAGTCAAGGTCCAAGGTCACTCAACAAGAAGACAGTCACAAAAGAAATTCAGTAGACTGACAGTTCATAGTCTACGGCCGGTCCTCTCCATGGTTAATCCTGATCTTGGCAAAAAGAGGAGGAATCTCCAGCATTCAGAACTCCACTGTCAACAGATGATAAAGTTGTTGGTGCAAATTAAAACAAAAAAGTAAACTTGACCACAAAAATAATACTTTTCTTCCATCTTTCTTTCTTAACAGGGTTACGTTCTGTCACCCAGGCTAGACTGCAGTGGCACAGTCCTAGCTCGTTGCAGCCTCCAACTCCTGGCTCAAGCAATCTTCCCGCCTCAGCTTCCCAAGTAGCTGGGATTACAGATGTGCACCACCATGCCCGGCTGATTCTTTAATTTTTTAGAAACAGAGTCTCAATATGTTGCCCAGGTTGGTCTCAAATTCCTAGGCTCAAGAGATCCTCCCACCTCCCACCTTGGCCTCCCAAAGTGCTAGGATTACAGGCGTGAGTCACCGCCTCCAGCCTCTCCCATATTTTCTATCAAGTAAGTTTCTGTCATTGAAATCTTACTAAAATAGCATCTTTCCTTTACATCACTTGATTTATCTGAATTTACCCTTCTTTTAAAATGTGAAATAATAAGCTTACAGAACCTTATCCCTACCGAAACTGCATAGTTTACTCAGAAACTTGGAGGTCATCTTCAATTCCTCCTTTGCCTGTCCACGTTGTCCCTTCCAATCAATCAATCATCAAGTCTTTTTTTTTTTCTTTCTTTTTTTTTTTTTTTTTGGTGGAGGGACATGGTCTCTGTTGCCCAGGCTGGAGTGCAGTGGCGTGATCACAGCCCACTGCAGCCTCTACCTGTTGGGCTCAGGTGATCCTCCCACCTCAGCCTCCCAAGTAGCTGCAGGCACACACCACCACACCTGGCTAATTTTTGTATTTTTTTGTAGAGATGGGGTTTTGCCATGTTGCCCAAGCTGAATCATCAAGTCTTAAACAATTTTAAATCCCTCTCACTTCTGCTTCTTCCCAGTCACACAGCATTTACCCAAATTTACACCACTAACATCTTTAACCATTTCCCTGCCTACAAGCTAGCTCTCCTTTGATCCATCCCCCTCTGGGGGCATAGTAAATTTTAAAAAATACAAATCTGAGACCAGGGGCAGTGGCTCACAACTGTAATACCAGCACTTTGTGAGGCCAAGGTAGGTGGATCCCTTGAGCTCAGGAGTTCAAGATCAGTCTGGGCAATGTGGCAAAACCCTGTGTCTACAAAAAATACAAAAATTAGTGGTACACATGTCTCTAGTCCCAGCTACTGAAGAGGCTGAAGTGGGAGGATAGCTTGAGCCAGGGAGGTAGAGGCCGCAGTGAGCTGAGATCCCACCAGTGCACTCCAGCCTGGGTGACAGTGAGATCCTGTCAAAAAAAAAAAGGCTGGCTGTACCCTAAATAGCCTGGCATGATCTGGTTTCCGCCTACCTACCTCAAGGGTCTTATCTCTCCCCTCCACTCTCTACACTTCAGACATTCTGAACTTCCTGCAGCTCCTTGAATGCTTTCAAGCCTTCATGCATATCTTCAGCCCAAAACACTTCCCGCCCATCCTTCACTGCTCTAATTCATCCCTCAGGTCTTCATGTAAATTTTACTTTTTTTCCTGGAAAGTTCTAACTCTGTTCTAGAGTATATGTTTCTGTTGTATATCTCCATGACACTGCCTCCCTCATATCTATATTTTAAGTGCTTGTTGAGTTTGACCAGGGACAGAGAGCTTGTCTGTCTCACTCAGTGTTGTATGCCCAGTTCCTTAGGACAGTGCCTGGGAAAAAAAGAAGACACTTGCTACAGATTTGCCTGAATTACTGAGTGCAGAAGTGGGTACAAACCCAAGCTCTGCCATTTACTTACTCTGTAGCTTAGACAACTTAACTAACCTTTCTCAATCTCAGTCGTCTCAACTGAAATAATAATACATGACTCATGAGGTCGATACAAGGGTTAAATGAGGTGATATGTTTAAACATGCTTGGCAAATAGTGAAAATGCAATATAAATTCTCTTCAACACTCACCCTCACGTAATATTTGAGATGGTTCCAATTTTCCAGTGCACAGCACTCTCCTCCAAAGTGTAGTTCCCTAAAAGCTTCTTAGATGTTCAGCAAATTATCTGGTTTCACCTCAGACCTACTGAAAAGAATTGGGGGAGGAGAGGAGGAATCTGTTTAACAAGCTCTCCAGGTCATTCTTGTAAACACTAGAGCTTAAGAAGCACAGGCCTAGAGTAAAGAAGCTTAGTCTTTGTAAACTTTCTTTTTCAGCGCTTAGTATACTACTATAATAACACATAGAAAGTGCTTGATACATGTGAAATAAATAAATTAATCTAACCCATGAGAAAAACAATTGTACATTAAGAGTTATTTATTCCTTCCACAAACATGTATTGAGCACCGATTATATCTAGGCACGGTGCTAACTTCAACTCTGAGTGAGAGGAGATAGATGTACAGATGCTCCTGGACTCGTGATGTGTTTGTGTCCCAGCAAGCCCATTGTACATTGAAAATGCATTTAATACCCTAACCTACTGGACATCATAGCCTAACCTACCTTAACGTGCGCAGAACACTGACATTAGCCTACAGTTCTGCAAGATCATCTAGCACAGTCTATTTTATAATAAAATGTTGAATATCTCATAATTTATTGAATACTGTAGTGAAAATGAAAGCTGAATGGTTGAGGTCGGGCGCGGTGGCTCAGGCCTGTAATCCCAGTACTTTGCGAGGCCAAAGCAGGCAGATCACAAGGTCAGGAGATCAAGACCATCCTGGCTAACACGGTGAAACCTCGTCTCTACTAAAAATACAAAAAATTAGCCGGCCTGGGAGGCTGAGGCAGGAGAATGGCGTGAACTCAGGAGGCGGAGCCTGCACATCACTGTACTTCAGTCTGGGCAACAGAGTGAGACTATCTCAAAAAAAAAAAAAAAAAAAAAAAAAGAAAAAAGAAAAAAAAAAGAGAAGCAGAGTGGTTGAAAGGGGACTCAAAGTACACTTTCTACTGAATGGGCATCACTTTCAAATCATGGTAAACTAGAAAAATCAAACCATCATAAGTCAGGGATAATCTGTGTTAAAATCTCTGCCCCCAGGAGCTCTAAGTCTCTCTGGGTGCAAGAATTTCCAAAATGATGTGTGCACACCATGGTGGGGGGTGCACAAAGTGACCCACTAGGCTCCTGGAAGAAATTAGTACAACTTCTTCTGTTTCTATTTTTTTTATTTCATATTTTTAAAATATCCATTTTGTCAATGTTTTATAATGTACACAATATTACAGAGTAGTACAAATGTATAGCATTTATGAATAAATAAGAATATACAAATTGAGGAGTTGTGCTCAAAAATTTATCAAAAACACTGGGAAATCATTGGTCTGATGATCATTTAATAATGTTTATGGTTTAGATCAGTGCTGTCCTAGAGAAATATGAGAGCCACATATGAAATTTTATGTTCTAGTAGTCACACTAAAAAGTTAAAAGAGGCCAGGTGTGATGGCTCACACCTGTAATCCCAGCAATTTGGGAGGCCAAGGTGGGAGGATCGCTTGAGCCCAGAAGTTCAAGACCAGCCTGGGCAACATAGTGAAACCCCATCTCTATTGAAAAAAAAAAAAAAAATTAACCAGGCATGCTGGCATGTGCCTATAGTCCCTGCAACTCAAGAGGCTGAAGTGGGAGGATCACCTGAACCCAGGGAGGTCAAGGCTGCAGTGAGCCATGATCATGCCATTGCACTTTAGCCTGAGCAGCAGAGTGAGACCCTATCTCAAAAAAAAAAAAAAAAAGGAAAACAAAATTCATTAGCCACATGTGGCTAGTAGCTACTATGTTAGACAGCACAAATCTAGATCATGGGTTTGAATCCTTAATCTGTCCCTTACCAGCTGTGTGACCTTGGGTAAGTTCCTTAACCTATCTTAGTGTGAATTTTTTTTTTTTTTTTGTCTGTGAAACAGAGAGGTTCCCTGACATCTGCAGTTGTGATAATTCAAAGAGACAATCCATGGAAAGCACATAGCCTGGGGCTTGCTGGCAGTAAGTGGGATGGTTATTATTAGTACAGGTATTACAATCCAAGGCAAAGTGTCCCAAGTGTCCAGTGGAGAAATCATTTTGGGCACCATTCATTTCACGTCCCCAGCATTCCATCCACGTGGAGTGGCTGGCCCCTTAAACACATCATCAGACAGTACAATTTCCGGCCTTTTCCATTTTGTTCCATTTTCAGGAGCTGAGCATGATGAACGAGAAGTCGGAAGTGAGTCAGCAGGATAGCACTTAGAGCCTAAAAAAGCAAGCAGGACATCAGAATGCATAAGCAGGAATATAATGTGCAGGAAGTGGGAGGTGATCTTCCCTTTCTTCCAAGAACTGGCTCACCCCATAAGTTGTCTGCAGAGACTTTGCAGAACTTGGACCAGGCCCAGGAAGATTAAAGGACTACAAAAGGAGCAACTCATATTCAACAGTGCTGGGTGCTCAACACCTGTTCTCTCATGTGATCAATCATCAATATGTCCCATTTTGCAAATGAAGAAACAGACTCAGGAAGGCAAGGTACCTTACCAAATCTCACACATCTAGTGAGTGACAAAGCTGGGGCTGGCTGGCTTCCCACTGTACCCCACGGCTGGAGGGAAGGGGCAAACAAGTGATGCTATGGAGTACCGGGAAGGACAGGCAGAGAATTCTTACCCTTTCAAGCCTGGCAGCCAGGGACGCCCCTCACTGGGTGCATGACACTTTTTTTTTTTTTTTTTTTTTTTTTAACATTTCTTACCCAAAACTGTTAGCAGAAGGCAGTAGGATCACCTCTGACCTTTTAGCACACACATTCCTCTGGGTCATACCCCGTCCATTCTCTGTCTCTACGCTTGGGGCCTGGCTTATCTTTCTACCTCTTCTTCTACTCAAGTCTCAAGTTCTACTCACTTTTAAGGCTTTGCTGTTGGAGCCTCAGATCTTCTTCTTTGTCGTCTTTTTTTTTTTTTTAAGAACCTCGACCTCCCTGGGCTCAGGTGATCCTCCCACCTCAGCCTCCTGAGTCGCTGGGACTACAGGCATGTGCCACCACAGCCGACTAATTTTTTTTGTATTTTGTAGAGTTGGGGTTTTGCCTTGTTGCTCATTAGAATCTGCCTGCCTCGGCCTCCTGAAGTGCCAGGATTACAGGCGTGAGCCACTGCACTGGGCTGTAGCCTCAGATCTTTCATGAAGTGTTTTTCTGATACAAGTCAATCTGGATCTCTCTTTCCCCTGAAGAATTTAGACATTCAATGTCTGCAATATTTATTTGAAACATGCACTCTTATGTATATAATCTTATTTATGTGATTCTGTGAAAAACTTTTTAGCTGTCTGACCTTGGGGACTTGACATGAGCTTGTTTCCTCATCTGAACAATGGGTATAATCACACCTATTTTGCAGTAGAAGGTAATATTGAGAAAATTAACTAAGGTCATATATTACTATATGAAATGCCTGACACAGAGTAGCCACTTGGGATCGGTAGTTCCCTTCCTCACTTTTTTTTTTTAATTTTTAGAGATGGGGTCTCACTATGAGACAGCCCAGGCTGTTCTCAAACTCCTGTGCGGAAGCAATCCTCATGCCTCAGCCTCCCAAAGTCTTGGGATTACAAGCATGAGCCACAACTCCTGACCTCTTTCCTCACTTTTGTACGTTGCTTACTTGTCATTATTTTCCTGGTATCTTCACTTCCAGTGCTCTTCTGTTTGTCTGTTTGGGGAGTTGATTGGGGAGATGAGGTGTGATACTTAAATCTTAGTAAATTGTAAAATGCTTCTCCCATCTTCCTTCGTCCATTTTTCTGAGCCCCTACAGGCCCTCCATCAGTCTTGTGATAGGGGATAAAGTCATCAATGCCAAAGTGAAGGTGCAGGCTTGATAAGAGAGAGTGGGAGCAAGGCTACAAACCTCACAGGCATTTGGTATTGCTGAAGGACAACGTGTATGTTCAGGATCAGCTACTGGAAGGTATAACAAGAGAAGCCAGACAAGACAGTGGAAGAATCAGTCAGGGAGCCATTAGCAACTAAGATAGAGACAGGACATGGCAACGAGCTGGGGACTGGGGGAGGCCAGACAAATCTAAGTTCATGTACCACCTGGTCCTTCTTCCCCCACAGCTGGGCCTCTTCCCATCCTAACAACACAGGCTCTGAGCCCCAGGAGAGTTCCCTTTGCATGTATCTCAGGATGTTGGCCTCATCTTACCCCTCTGCATCTTTCAGTCCCTGGATGGGATATTTATCCCAGCTCCAAACCCCAGGACCAAACCTCAGCCCTGACCCATGTCCTTGGCCATGTGAGTCAGGCAATGTCCCAAACTTCCTTCTTCCTAGATGAGTGGTGAACATTTTATCTTAAAGTTGGTAAAAAAGAAAGTTTAAAAATAGATTACAAAATTGTTATGCTTAACATTTGTAAGTGCCCTTTATCACTTTGACATCTTAAGCCTTAATAAATGAAAGTATAACTCACATGCATTGGACACATCAGTGAAATGAGGGAGGTTTCATAATGTTATACAGACAATATTCTGTGGATCTATTTTCAGCTTAGAATCCAAATACAACAAGGTACTTTTCATCAAAAGGGCAGCAATGAACCATACACAAAATTACCTCCTATCCACCCCGATATACCATGTTACAGGGCTCAGCCTCCAAGGCAGAATAAAAGTTGTCCTTGCTGAAAGTCCTCAGAGACAGTGGTCCCAGATTAGACAGACACAGCCTTAAAAAGCTATTGCTAGGGTTAGCAGGTGAAACCAAATTATCCAAGACTACAATGAGCATTATTTGGGAAAGACTAAGACAGTTGTGGTTTCCAGACTGTGCTGCACATTGGAATCACCTGAGGGTATTCAAAAACTACTGATGCCTGGTTTCAGTGGTATGCTGGTAAATATTTTAACAATCGGCTGTTTAGAAAGAAACGAAAGCCCTGATTTATAACCGATATCCATGGCATAAAAACTTCGATCATGGTTAATTTCTTCTTTTTTTTTTTTTTTGAGACAGAGTCTTGCTCTGCTGCCCAGGCTGGAGTGCAATAGAACGATCTTGGCTCACTGCAATCTCTGCCTCCTGGGTTCAAGCAATTCTCCTGCCTCAGCCTCCCAATTAGCTGAGATTACAGGCATGTGCCACCATGCCTGGCTAATTTTTTTGTTTGTTTGTTTTAAGTAGAGACGGGGTTTCACCCTGTTGGCCAGCCTGGTCTTGAACTCCTGACCTCAGGTGATCCACCCGCCTTGGCCCCCCAAAGTGCTGGGATTACAGGCGTGAGCCACCGTGCCCGGCCATGGTTAATTTCAAGCTACTAGTATGACATCACTGAAGACAGAATTGGGAAGAGATGTACACAATAGGTTCTCCAGAGCCAGGTAGCAGCCAGCTTTAGCACACCACTGCCTGGTCACCTCCTCCCCGCTCGACACACAACTTAGTAGGTATGAGGTATGACGTAGGCATCAGGATTTTGAAAAGCTCCCCAGTAGATTCTAATATGCAGCAAAGTTGGGAACGACTGGGCTAAGGGGCCTTGTAATAAGGTCCCAGAAGCAAGAAACTGGCCAGTTGATTGCCTTCCAGTGACAGCTGGGTTGTAACGCTTGCCTCCTCAAGTACACTTTCTTCCCTTAGCAAGCCTCCATGGAAAGCTAAATCCTCAGCAGAAGGTTGCTCGGTGGACTGATCTCAGAGCATGGGGCAGGGGTGGGAGGTCCTGGAGGGGAGGCTGGTGAGAGATCTAAAAAACTAGGGGCAATGTGTCAATGTAATTGTCCACTAGAAATTGCTGGGGGTGCTAGAAACACTGATAAATTCCTGCTCCAGGACATTGCTCCAGGGATGTCATTATCCTTCCATTAAAACTGTATTCTGACTGGGTGGTAAGTACCTGATTTGCTTAATTCTTAATCGTTATACCTTCAGCTCTGCTGACTGAGCTCTAGCCGTTCGGGTTGAAGTGTACCTAAGACTTGCAGGGCAGGTAGGGGAGGAATGAATTTTTTCTGCAGATGGCTGGTCGGGCCCCAGCTCTGGGTTACTGCAGTCCCTCTGCTTATGTCTGTCATAGTACTTGCCACCTGGCCTTGCAGATGTTTACTCATCTGTTGCCTTTAATGCTCTACAAGCTCCCCAAGGGCAGAGACTGGGCTCCTATTTTGCTAGGCATCCCCAGTGCCCAGTGTTGGTTTAAGCTGATGTAAACTGAGCTCTTCCATCCATTATAAAGTATTTTAAATTTACTTTCAGAAACACAAGCAGGCCAAGTGCAGTGGCCGAGTGCGGTGCTTGTAATCCCAGTACTTTGGGACAGGAGGATTGCTTGAGCCCAGGAGTTTGAGACCAGCCTAGGCAACATGCCAAAACTTTGTCTATACAAATACTAATAAAAACAAAATTAGCTGAGCATGGTGGTGGGCACTTGTAGTCTCAGCTACTCTGGAGGCTGAGGCAAGAGAGTAGCTTGAGCCCAGGAGGTCAAGGCTGCAGTGAGCTGTGATTGCACCCCTGCACTCCAGCCTGTGTGGCAGAGCAAGACCCTGTCTCAATATAAATAAAATAAAATAAAATCACAAGTAATTCATGAATAGATTCTTGGCATTTGCACACACACATGCACATTTTAAAATGTATGGTTCTCAGCTGGGTGCTGTGGCTCGCATCTGTAATCCCAGCACTTTGGGAGGCTGAGGTGGGCAGATTGCTGGAGCTCAGGAATTCTATACCAGCCTGGTCAATATGGTGAAACCCTGTCTCTACAAAAAATACAAAAAATTGCTGGGTGTGGTGGCAAACACCCCTAGTCCCAGCTACTTGGGAGGCTGAGGCACGAGAATCACTCGAACCCAGGAGGCAGAAGTTGCAGTGAGCTGAGATAGTGCCACTGCACTCCAGCCTAGATGACAGAGGAAGACTGTCTCAAGAAAAAACGAAGTATGGTTCTATTTTTTGTGTTTTCAAAATACATGCTATTATACTATACATATTGTTCTATAAATTGCTTTTTCACTTAATATATTATGAGGATCTTTTCATAATCTATTTATTAATGTGCTTTGTTCTTTCATAATGGTGAATTTGAAAGGTGACCTTCAGACAGGATTTAAGTGCAATTACTTTATATGGGAGGTGAGGGTAATGCGGAAGTGAGACAGGGAAGGGAAGGAATCCAATAAAGGGCGTTTTTTCAAGCAAGCCATCACTGTACGTAAAACCGGAGCTCAACTCCATGGGGAAACTGGGAGCCAGTGTAGTACACAACTGTCCAACGCTTCTACCTAAAGAAAGCTGGAGTATTTATCCAGTGACTTCCATCTGCCATTGATCGAGGGCTACTTCAGAGGCACATTGACTCAGGACTTTTGGCCTGCCATACACTTGGGCAGAGAGGGCTCTGGTGGCCAGAAAAAGCCTTCAGTCAAGGAGGTGCTTGTGCTATCAATTGGAAGTCAGTTGACATACACAGACATGGTAAGTGCTAGGTCATATGGGTGGGGAACTGATAGGATCTGCTCCAAAACAGATGTGACTTTGTGCCTTACTTCGTTAAATCCTTTCTCATTTCTCCTTTTTTTTTCTCACAAGCAACTCTTCAATAAGTATTCCCATCCATGTTTTCTTATGCACGTGTACAATTTTTTTTTAAGAGAGAGTTCTGGCTCTGTGGCCCAGGCGGAGGTGCAATGGCACTATCCTTGCTCACTGTAGACTCAATTTCCTAGGTTCAAGCAATCCTGCAACCCCAGCCTCCTGAGGAGCTGGGACTTTAGGCACATGCCACCACACCTGGGTAATTTTTTCTTTTTGAGACAGTCTTGCTCTGTTGCCCAGGCTGGAGTGCAGTGGAGTGATCTCGGCTCAATGAAACCTCCGCACCCCCCCCAGGTTCAAGCGATTCTTCTGCCTCAGCCTCCTGAGTAGCTGGGACTACAGGTGTGCGCCACCATGTCTGGCTAATTTTTTGTACTTTTAGCAGAGATGGTGTTTCACCATGTTAGCCAGGATGGTCTTGATCTCCTGATCTTGTGATTCACCCACCTCAGCCTCCCGAAGTGCTGGGATTACAGGCATGAGCCATCACACTGGGCCCACCCGGGTAATTTAAAAATTTTTTTTGTAGAGACAGAGTCTCACTATGTTGTCCAGGCTGGTCTTGAACTCCTGGGCTCAGGCAATCCTCCAACCTTGGCCTTCCAAAGTGTTGGGATTATAGGCACGAACCACCATGCCTGGCCCAGTATTTCTTTAGGATACATGCCTACAATGGGTCCATCCATTACACAATATTTCTGTTTAATATTACTCTCCTGGACTGGGAAATGCCTACTGTAACCTCAGAACTCCTGGCTGCTAGAGTGTGCATATCTTCTCTCCTAAAGCCTTCAGTCTTGATTCCTTTCAGGAACCCTTTCAAGATTGAAGATAGGAGAGCATTTAATGACTTTCCTACTGCCCTATGTGAGATTCTCATGGCCTCATTAATTCTCTCCACTGGCTGTCCCTGTGACTTTACTCTTGTCTCCTGCCTTCAAAACCTGTTGTTGATACATTCAGATTTTAAGTAGTACTCTAGTAATAAAAATCAAATCTTGGAGCAATTAGTTTCTTTTATTTGGTCAGACATTTTACCTCTGTTTACCTGTGTAGGCCATCATTTCCAAATAAGGAGCACATGTTCGCAACCTGAGACTGGGTCTGTGCAATTCTTTCTTTACAGTTGCTAGTACAAGGACACAACTAGGAATTTATTTTTTAAATTTTCAATGCAAAACTTAATTTTTATTTTTAAAATCAACTTTATTGAGCTGTAATTTACATCCAATAAATATTTTAAGTTCCATGAGCTGTGGATTCTTTTTTTGTTTGTCTTTGTAGATATGAGGTCTCTCTTGCTATGTTACCCGAGCTGATCTCAATTGACCTGGGCTCAATCGATCTTCCAGCTGCAGCCTCCCAGAGAGCTGGGTTTATAGGTGTGAGCCACCACACCAGGCTGGCATTGGTTTTTAAATTTTATTTTCCAGTAGTTCATTGCTGGTATATAGAAATACACTTGAATTTTTTATATTGACTCTTTTTGCAGCCTTGCTAAATCCATTTATTAGTTCTAGTGGCTTGCTTTCTACATTCGTGAGGATTCTCTAATCTTATTAATCTATAAATAAAAACAGTTTTATGTCTTCCTTTCTAATATTTAGGCCATTTATTTATTTTTCTTGACTTATTACACTGTCTAGGGCCTCCAATGAATAGTTGAATAAAAGTGATGAGAGCAAAACTTCCTTGCCTTGTCCCCAATCTTAGGAAACAGTCTTCTACCATTCAGTCTTTCAGCATTCAGAATAATGTTATTGGTAGGTTTTTCATAGATGGTATTTATCAGCTTTAAGAAGTCCCCCTTTAGTTTTAATCTGCGAGTACTTTTGGTTCCAGTGGTTTATATTTCACCATGCTAAAAGATGGTGTGACTCTAGGTCTTGGTTTTCTTTTCCCTAGTAATATTATACAGAAAGCACAGTTTCAGATTCAAATAGACTTGAACTCTGTCACTTTCCAGCTATGTGATCTTGTTCTAGTTCTCTATCATCTACATCAATTTCCTCACTCATAAAATAAGGATAGCTAGTTTTGAAGGTTATTGTGAATGGTATTTGGTTTGCTTGCATGCGTCTGACATATGATAGACACTCAAAAAATATTCTCTCTCTCCTCTTGCTTTTTTTAGTAATATGCTTTTCACTTTATAATGACATTTATAATGTCTGGACTGGGAACAGTAGCACATGCCTGTAACTCAAGCACTTTGGAATGCCGAGTGGGAGGATCACTTGAGGCCAGGAGTTCAAGACCAGCCTGGGCAACATAAAGAGACCCCCAACTCTACCAAAAAATAAAACGAAAAAATAAGCAACGCATCGTGGCATGAACCTGTTGTCCTAGCTACTCAGAAGGCTAAGGTGGGAGGATTACTTAAGCCCAAAAGTTTGAGCTTACAGTGAGCTATGATCATGTCACTGCTCTCTAGCATGGGTAATAGAGTGAGACCCTGTTTTCTAAATGATAATAATAATAATAATGTCCACCCAAATGTTCACAATAGGGCTTTTTAATGTGGGTATTGGTAACATACAAAGGTCAGGATCTCATCTATGAATGACAACTTCTCCATGAGTTGCAATAACTTGTGGCATCCAATCAGGCACTTCTCTCTGCTAACTGCAGGTTCCATAATTATTCCCAGGCTAAGACTTCCTGGGATTAACATGTTGTTCCAACCACTACAAAAACAAATGTACTGTTCCAAACGATACTTAATTATATCATGTTCGCTGCTTTTTTTTTTTTTTTTTTTTTTTTTTTTTGGAGACAGAGTCTCGCTCTGTTGCCCAGGCTGGAGTGTAGTGACACAGTCTCGGCTCACTGCAACCTCCACCTGCTGGGTTCAAGCAATTCTCCTGCCTCAGCCTCCGAAGTAGCTGGGACTACAGGTGCATGCCACCATGCCCGGCTAATTTTTTGTATTTTTAGTAGAGACAGGATTTCACCATGCTGACCAGGCTGGTCTCGAACTCCTGACCTCGTGATCCTCCCACCTCGGCCTCCCAAAGTGCTGGGATTACAGGCATGAGCCACTGCGCCCGGCCCCCACTGCTTTTAATAGTATATCCAGAAAGAATGATTCACAAGTCTTGGTGCCATCTCAGATGTGCAGAGAACCTTTATTGTTAGTCCATACTTCATCTTCTTAGGCCCGGAATTCTTCGGCTCTGAACATAGCAGGAGTTAAGGATACCAGGCCAAAAAGTGTAGAAATGATGTTATAACTCCCAGAGCAGTGATTTCAAATGCCAGCCCTAGAGCAAGTGCCTCATGAAGTGTTTTACACAGACCTCGTTAGAATAGGAAATATTAGGATGATTTGTGAGTTCTTCGTAAAGCTAAATGTACTGTCCCTTCTTCTGAGATTCTATTTCTCCTACCTTCTTGGTGTCAAAATGTCCCTATATTATTATTTGATGATGATGTTGATGATGATGATGATGATTTACTATCCTTACATGGTATAATAAGTTAGCAAACTTATTTCAGTATGCTACACACCACCAATTTTTAAAAAGTTACTGACCTGAGTATACAGCAGAGTATATTTTCCAGTACGCCTTGATTTGTGCCATGGTAACAGATCGACTGTCATCATTATTACTCAGGGCAACTATGGACCTGTTTGGAGTCACTTCAGAATTCTAGCCTTCATCCTACAACCAGGGGTTGTTGGCCCCCATGACAGAGAGCTGTAAGGTATTGGGTGCAGAAGGTTCATGCTGCTCCAGTGGATTGAGGTCGGCTTCACCTAACCTGAAAAAAAATAGATAGTTATACACTTTGTGGCTCTAAACATGGGGAAGTTTTGGATATGCTGAAAAATACATAAAAATTGATAAATACCAAGATAAAGGGTCCATGTCAACATGTTGACTAGTTTGAGGGAACCCAGGATTTGTGAGAAACCTCATGTAGGGCATAGAGACAGAATCATGAGTGAGAAGAATTTGGCTGAGGCTTAACTATATAAGTCTCAATTTCATCGCCGTTAAGTGGAAATGATCACCCTGTATTGCCTCTCCGGAGTGTTTGCTGCAGATTGAATGATAATGGATAGGAGAGTGCTTTGCAAACTGCAGCATCCCCAGACAAATTGAAGAAATGACTCTCTTTTACTTTGTTGACAATTTAGAAGGCAATATTTCTAGACACATGACATCGCTCCAGTCAATCCTTTCACTGAGAAGAGATGATGAAAATGTACATGGCCTGTAGGCTAAATACTGTCAGAACATGTTATCACCAAATAAATCTGGACAATCCAATTTTTTTTTTTTTTTTTTTTTTTTTGAGACAGGATCTCACTCTGTCACCCAGACTGAAATGCAGCGGCGTGATCTTGGCTCACTGCAACCTCTGCCTACCAGGCTCAAGCAATCCTCCTGCCTCAGCCTCCTAAGTAGCTGGGACTACAGGTGTGCGCCACCATGCCTGGCTAATTTTTGTATTTTTAGTAGAGATGGGGTTTCGCCATGTTGGCCAGGCTGGTCTTGAACTCCTGACCTCAGGTGATCTGCTTGCCTCGGCCTCCCAAAGTGCTGGGATTACAGGTGTGAGCCACTGCATCTGGCTCGACAATCCTATTTTTAATGCCATATTCCCAAACCTGGTAACAAGGCAGAGAGCCTCCATTCTGGTGGGCTGCTGGATGCACGGTGGGGTCTGAAGTTCATGAAAGGACAGCCAGGGGCTGTGTCAGTTGCTCATGCTGCCATGTTCTGGGTAAATGTCTCAGATAGCATTTGAGCTGCGTGATATACTGGTGTCAATTCAGAAGCGGACTCTAGCACTAGCAATATCTTCAACTGACAGTAAATTATTTTCATTGCCCTAAGGTCCATGTTGTTGGAATGCATTCAGATTACAGACCATTGCTGAGAAATAACAGTTGTCATTTGTTGAGTACTACCTATGCAGAGGGACAATTTTAAGTGCTTTAATATATTATCTTATTTAATTATCTTAGCAACCCTATGAGGATAGTACCTTCTTTGCCTTCATTTTTTTTTTTTTTTTTTTTTTTTTTTGAGACAGAGTTTCACTCTTGTTGCCCAGGATAGAGTACAATGGAACAATCTAGCTCACTGCAACCTACACCCCCACCAGGTTCAAGTGATTCTTCTGCCTCAGCCTCCCAAGTAGCTGGGATTACAGGCGTGCGCCACCACGCCTGGCTAATTTTGTATTTTTAGTAGAGATGGGGTTTCATCATGTTGGTCAGGCTGGTCTTGAACTCCTGACCTCAGGTGATCCACCTGCCTCGGCCTCCCAAAGTGCTGGGATTACAGGCGTGAGCCACCGTGCCTGGCTAGTCTTCATTTTTAAGGTAAGGAAACTGAGGCATACAGAACTGAGTACCTTATTCAAGGTCATGATTAACTGGTGGCAGAGATTGAATTGGGCCAAGGCAGCCTCACTCAGGTGTAACCTATATTGCTTTTCTATTTTTATTAGACATGTGCTCTTTCCAGGCACTGGACTAGTCAACTACAGGGATTGATAAAACAAAATCCATGACCTCAAAAGCACTCAGTCTAGTGGGGAGGAGTTACAACACAATGTAGTAAGTACTGCATATTTATCCCTCTGATGCAGATTTATTTTTCTCCAAAGCATCCTTTATTGCCAACTAGCAAACTACATATTTACATCCTTATTTTTTTTTATTTTCTGTCCTCCTTTACTCAAACTATAAACTCCATGAGGGCAGGGTCTTCATTTTGTTCACTTTATATCCTATTATCTAGAGGTGTGTCTGGCAAGTAAATTTGTAGAAGCTGTGTTCAAGGAACAGGAGTGGAAATTAAATAAAAATGAACAAAAGATGTCACAAAATATTACAGGATTCTTCCTCAGTAATCTGGACTGACCAAATCTTCATGCAATGGAGTATGCTGAAAGCTTCAGGGAGAAGAAAGGACATCAGCTAGAGCTCGGGCAGTGAAGCTGCCCTTTAGATGTCCTGGAGTTATTTTAGATGTATGTATCTTTACACTCCAGTCATCCCCCCACCACTGAGGAATTACCACTAAAAGAAAATGTTTGGAGTAGGGAAGACATTTCTCAATATAATAACAAAATTTAGCTTGCAGCAGAAACTGTAAAGAAAAAGATTGCTAGATTTGAAATAAATATTTAAAAGTTATGTGATAAGCAAAAGGCAAATTTAGCACTCAGAAATCTTTACTTATAGATAAGAGTTGCTGGGCACCGTGGCTTATGCTTGTAACCCCAGTACTTTGGGAGGCCAAGGTGGGAGGATTGCTTGAGCCTAGGCCCGGTTTGAGACCAGCCTGGACAATAAAGTGAGACCCTGAAAAAAAAAGCCATGCATAGTGGTGCATACCTATAGTACCAGCTACTAAGGACACTAAGGCTGGAGGATGGCTTGAGCCCTGGAGTTCAAGGCTGCAGTAAGCTATGATGACACCACTGCACTCCCACCTGGGTGACAGAGCAAGGCCCTGTCTCAAAAAAAAAAAAAAAAAAAAAAAAAAAAAAAAAAAAAGTTTAGTCTTAGTTTGTGAATAAATTTTATAAAACAATAACAACAACAAAAATCCAAATAGAAAAAAATGGGCAAAGAACACAAATGAAAATATTTAAATAGCCAATAAAATTCACCCCAAAAGTTTAGCCATAGTAATGATCAAAGACATGCAAATTTGAACAATACTTAGATTCCATTTTTTTCTGTATCAGATTAGCCAATGAAAAATACTGTTAAAATCCAGTGTTGATTTTTTTATAGGGAAATTGGCCACTCGTGAATATACTGCTGCTGGGACTGTAAAATCTTTTTTTTTTTTTTTTTTTTTTTGAGACGGAGTCACGCTCTGCAGCCCAGGCTGGAGTGCAGTGGCCGGATCTCAGCTCACTGCAAGCTCCGCCTCCCGGGTTCACGCCATTTTCCTGCCTCAGCCTCCTGAGTAGCTGGGACTACAGGCGCCCGCCACCGCGCCCGGCTAGTTTTTTTTTTTGTATTTTTTAGTAGAGACGGGGTTTCACCGTGTTAGCCAGGATGGTCTCGATCTCCTGACCTCGTGATCCGCCCATCTCGGCCTCCCAAAGTGCTGGGATTACAGGCTTGAGCCACCGCGCCCGGCCGGGACTGTAAATTCTTATAGCCATTTTGGAGAGTGATTTGTTAGTATGTCTTGAAAGCATTAAAATACCTTTAACCCAAAAATTCCATATCATGATAAAATAGAAATAAGTGCAGAGATGAATGTTCATAAAATTGAGAGTTTGACCGAATAAAATGGCCAGCAATAGGGAACTGGTTATGTAAATTACAGAATAACCCCATACCGGAATAATATGCAGCCTTAAAGTGATACAGATTTTAAACTCTGCTTCCAAGAGTTCCACAGAAATCCTATAGAACTCTTCAGAACCCTATGGAATCCTTTTACTAACCTATTGGAAGGTAGTAAAACGTAAATGTGTCGATAGAACTGAGGCTCCCACCTCTTTCCTTAGACAGAACAGCTCTCTTCCTATCTGTTCTATGTATTAGGGTTTTGAGTAAGAATCCATTAAAAGGCAGGGGAGGATGTTTCATTAACATTGAAAAAACTAACATTGTTGAGAAATGTGTCTGAAGCTACTAACTGGTCTATTTTAATTTGTTTTGAGACAGGTTCTCACTCTGCTGCCCAGGCTGGTTTTGAACTTCTGGGCTCAAGCAGTCCTGTCACCTCAGCTTCCCGAAGTGCTGGGATTACAGGTGTGAGTCACCATGACTGGCCCTAACTGGCCTTTAAATAAATTACTCAATTTTACTGGGCCCCAGTTTCTTTGATGTGATCATGTCTTACTGCAGCCTTGGCCTTTTGGGCTCCAAGTGATCCTCCAGCCTCAGCCTCCTGAGCAGCTAGGAGTACAGGCATGTGCCACCACACCTGGCTGATTTTTTATTTTTTGTAGAGACAGGGTCTCACTCTGCTGCCCAGGCTGGTTTTGAACTTCTGGGCTCAAGCAGTCCTCTCACCTCAGCTTCCCGAAGTGCTGGGATTACAGGTGTGAGTCACCATGACTAGCCCTAAATGGCCTTTAAATAAATTACTCAATTTTACTGGGCCCCAGTTTCTCTCCTTTTTTTTTCTTTTTCACATCTGAGGTAGGAAAACAAGGCTGTCCAGCTCGTGGTGGTCCTGACAATGATCCTTGAGGGGTGGTCTTGGCCTCCAGCCATGGCTCGGGAGAAAAGGGAGCCTCCCAGTGTCCCGATCTACAAAAATGAGACAAGCACCTAAGGTCCTTGCCAATAAAAAATTCTAAGAGACTGAACTTCCACTCCAGGTTTCAAGTGTTTTGCCTGAATTCACACCCATGTCTGCTTCCCTCCCAAAGGTTTCTCCTTGGGATGATGCTGAAGCAGCAAAGCTCCCCAGAGCTGTTATGCAGACCTGGACACCCAGCACTGTGCAGAGGGCAACATCTCGGACATGCCTCTTTAAGGGATGAATAGACTTGGAGGGAGGTCACATAGATAAGTCCACCCGGGGGCGCTGCATGGGATGACAGATCTGAAATGTGTCATCTCTGCTCTGGCCCCGATCTCTGTACCCTTTTTTATTCATTAGCTTTTTATTTTAGAAGGGTTTTAGATTCACAAAAAAGTTGTAAAAACAGTATGGAGTTCCCATATACCCCTTGCAAAGTTTCCCCTATTGCTAACATCTTACATTACTAAGGTACTTTTGTCACAACTAAAGAACCAACATTGGTACATTGTTTTATATATATATATTCTTTTTTTTTTTTTTTTTCAGAAACAGGGTCTTGCTATATTGCCCAGGATGGGTTCAAACTCCTGGACTCAAGTGATCCTCCTGCCTCAGCCTTCCAAGTAGCTGGTACTACAGGCATGAGCCACTCCACCCTGGTATATTAATATTAACTAAACTCCACACACTATCCAATTTCACTGTTTTAAAAAATGTCCCTTTTCAGTTCCAGGATCCCAGCCAGGATATCACATTACATTTAGTTGTTATGTCACTTTAGCCTCCTCTGATCTGTGACACTCCCAGACTTTTCCTGTCCTTGATGACCTTAAAGATTTTAAGAGGTACTGGTAAGGTATGTTGTAGAATGTCTCTCAAATTTGGGATTTTTTTTTTTTTTTCAGGCAGGGTTTTACTCTGTTGCCCAGGCTGGAGTGCAGTGGTGTAATCATAGCTAACTGCAGCCTCCAACTCCTGGGCTCAAGCGATCCTCCCATATTGACCTCCAAAGTGCTGGGATTGTAGGTGTTGAGACACCGTGCTCAGCATTTTTTTCCTTAAGACAGTCTCACTGTGTTGTCCAGGCTTGGGTGCAGTGGTGCGATTAATCAGAGCTCACTGCAGCCTTGGCTTCCTGGGCTCAGCTGATTCTCCCACCTCAGCCTCCCGAATAGCTGGGACCACAGGTGGGCACCACCACACCTGGCTAATTTTTGTATTTTTTGTAGAGGCAGTTTTCGCCATGTTGCCCAGGCTGTGCCTGATGAATTTTTTTTTTTTTTTATGAGTACCTTAAAGTTACTCATTTGCCCAGTTGCAAGATTCTCCAAGGCTTTATTTATGCTGGCAGAGCCAGCATCTTTCTAAAAAATGACATTGATATATATTCACCTAAGTAAATTCATGTACCCATCTCAACTCTTCCCTTTGACGGTGTGGACAAGCTCATATTCCAAAGCATATGACCCTAAAACTGAAAAGATGCAACAACACTTCAGGTTTTGTGCTGATACATTTGTTCGAAACATTGGATGAGATGATACAGAGCATTTTACACAGTGCCTGACACATAATTGGCACTCAATACATATTAGCTATTGTTATTGAGAAGTACTAGGTCTTTTCTTCTTACATTTCTTGGCATTTGTTAAGTCATGGCATAGTGCCAGAGATCACATGGATAGAAAGGTAAAGTGTAAGGAGTAAGGAGATGGGGTGAGGGGCATTTCATGATTTGTCAAATTTTGAATAAAGGAACCTCACCTCTTACAAAAATAAAAAGTACTGGAAATGCAGTAACAAGTAAAGAACAAGAATGTACACCTGAAAGTAGTATTATACGTTAGGAATATAGGAAAGACCACCTGGACCTGCCCTGGCTTTTTTCTTTTTTTTTCAGGGTCTCACTCTGTTGCCCAGGCCAGACTGCAGTGGCACAGTCTTGGCAGCCTTGACCTCTCATGCTCAGGTGATCCTCCCACCTCAGCCTCCTGAGTAGCTGGGACTACAGATGCACCCACTATGTCTGACTGGCCTGGCATTTTGATTTGTTAAAAAATATTTAGTGATAACCTACTATGTGCCAGCCATTGTGTTAGGTATGAGGATACAACAGTGAATAGACAGATTTGGTTCTTACCCTCATGGAGTTTTCTGTCTACTGAGGGACACAGCAGTTAATAAAGTAAACATTTCTAGACATCGAAACTACAAATAATAATAATAATGATAATAAATAAACAAATGAATATGCAATTATAAATGGTGATAAACAATAACCATCTCTAACAGACAATTCAAACTCAATTTGTCCAAATTAAGTTCTCTTTTCCCTTGTGCCTTGTCCAATGTTCTCCATCTCAGTAAATGACACCATCATTCACCAATTACTTACTCAGTGTGTCAGTAAGTTGCTTTAGATCAAAAACCTTGAAGTGATTCTTGACTCAGAATTTCCCCATATCTCAGTCAGTCTTGTCTTTTGGCTGTACCTTCCAAAGTCATCCTGAATTCAACTTCTTCTTGCCATTCCTGAGACTAACGTATTGCCCAAGGCATCATCATGTCTCATCAGGAATATCCAATGCATCTTGCTGCTTTTAATCTTTTTCCTGTGAAGACTATTCTCTGCACACCAGTAAGAATGATCCTTTTTGGCATTCTCCCCAGATATATAATGCCCAGGAATAAGTTTAAACAAGGTGATGAAAGACTTGTACACTGAAACTATGAGAGCATTGCTGAAAAAATTTAAGGAAGACCTATAGAAACGGAAAGACATTCCTTGTTCAAAGGTTAGAGACTTAATATTATTTAGACGGCAGTACAGCCCAAAGTGATTTACATACTCAATGCAATCCCTATCATAATTTTAATGACTTTTTTTGCAGAAATGGAAAAGCCAATCTTCAAATTCAAATGTAATTGCAAGGGACCTAAAATAGCCAAAATGATATTGAAGGAAAAGAACAATGTTGGAAGAGTCATACTTCCCAATTTCAAAACTTACTACAAAGGTACACTAATTAAAACTGTGTGGTATTGGCATAAGGGTAGACCTATAGAAGAGAATTGAAAGTCCAGAAATAAACTCATACATTTATGGTGCTGATTTTTGACAAGAACACCAAGTCCATACAATATAGAAAGAATAATCTCTTCAACAAATGGTGCTGGGACAATTGGATAACCACATACAAAAAAATTAAGTTGGATACCTACTTCATATCATAAGCAAAAATTGCCTTAAAATGCTTTAATAACATAAATATAAGCATTAAAACAACAAAACTCTTAGAAGAAAACAAAGATAAATCTTCAGGAGCTCGGATTTGGCAATGAATTCTTACATAGAACACCAAAAGTATGAGCAATAAACAAATAAATAAATTGAACTTCATCAAAATTGGAAAATTTCATGCATCAAAGGATATTTTTAGAAAGTAAAAAGACAACTTACAGAATGGTTGGAAATATTTGTAAATTATATATTTGGTAAGGGTCTACTATCTGGAAAATAAAGAACTCTTACAACTCAACAATAAAAAGACAAACAACCCAACTTTAAAGCGGGCAAAAAGTGCAGGGCAGGGTCGCGTGTGCTTGTAGCCCCAGCTACTCAGGAGAAGAATCGCTTGAGCCTAGGAGTTCAAGTGTAGACTAGGTAATATTGCAAGATCCAGGCTCTAAGAATAAATAAATACATTTTTTAAATGGGAAAAATCTTGAATAGACATTTCTCCAAAGAGAATGTACAAATGGCCAACAAGCACATGAAAATACTAAGCATCATTAGTTATTAGGGAATGACCCTACTAAGAGGGCTATAATTAAGAAAAGATAGATAATAGCAAGTGTTGATCAGGATGTGAAGTAATTGGAACCCTCTTATATTGCTGGTGGGAATGTAAAATGGTTCAGCCGTGGTGGAAAACAGTTTGTTGGTTCCTTAAAAAGTTAAATACAGAATTATCATATGACCCAGCAATTCCAAGAAGTATATAAATGAGGACTGTATTTGTCTGCTACTCAAAGACATGTACATGCATGTTCACAACAACACTATTTACAATGGCTGAAAGGTGGAAACAGCCCAAATATCCATCAATGGATGAATGTATAAACAAATTGTGGCATATCCATACAATGGAATGTTATTCAGCAAGGAAAAGAAATGAAGTACGGATACACACTACAATGTGGATGACCCTTGAAGACATTATGCTAAATGAAAGGAGCCAAGCACAAAAGGTCATCTATTGCATGATTCCATTTACATGAAATATTCACAATAGGAAAATCCAAAGAGATAGAATGAAGATTGGTGGTTGCCAGAGGCTGATGGCAGGAGAGAATAGGGAGAAACTGCTTAATAGGTAGGGGATTTCTTTTTGGGGTGATGCAATGTTTTTGAAGATACAGGTAGTGGTTTCCCCACATTGTGAATGTGATACATGTCACTAAATTGTTCGCTTTAAAATGGTTAATTTTATGTTTGGGAATTTCATCTTAAAAAAAAAAGTCCTTGAAGGTCTGGGGCGGTGGCTCACACCTGTAACATTTGGAAGGCCAAGGTGGTTGGACTGCTTGAGCTCAGGAGTTTGAGACCAGCCTGGGCAACATGGTGAAACCCTGTCTTTACCAAAAATACAAAAACTTAGCTGGGCATGGTGGCATGCATCTGTGGTCCCAGTTACTTTGGAGGCTGAGGTAGGAGGAACCGTTGAGCTTAGGGGGCAGAGGTTGCAGTGAGCCAAGATTACTCCACTGCACTCCAGCCTGGGAGACAGAGTGAGATTCCCTCTCAAAAACAAAAACAAAACAAAACAAACAAAAAGTCCTTTTAAGAAGATTATATAATTTCATCTTTAGTGGTTTAAGATAAGGTTGAAGAGTAAGCTTAGGCCATATCAAGCAGGGACTTGGAATCAAGCTTTATGGGATGCCAAATCATGATTGATCAAAAGCTATTCACCATGAAAGACTGTTGTCTTGGGGACCAGAAATATAGACCAGTGTTTTCTCTTCCTTTAAGAGAGGGGTCCAGAAGGTTGTTTGAAGAAGCAAGGAATTAGCACCAGAGATATTAGGCTGATAGATGCCTACTGACATCAGCTTCAGGTGGCCTGACTCATCCTTTTTGTGATAGTGATGGTTTTGCCAATGGTTCATGATACTTAAGGTCTAATTGCTGAGGCTCCTTCAGGGATGGGCACTACCAGTCCTTGCTTCAGTGGCTTCCCTTTGTCTATGTTCTCTTGACTGACCAACCTTCTCTTTCCTCTGCACTATCATCCATTCAATTCGGCACATTCTTTAGGTTTGATAATATCTTCAATTATACCTAGGAGCTGCCCCTGTCTCCTTCAGGTGACTAAGCATATGTCTAATCCCATCCATAGCTTATTTAAGGCCCATTGTGTGTGTGTGTGTGTGTGTGTGTGTGTGTGTGTGTGTGTGTGTGTGTATGTGTGTTTTGATGGGCACCTCATTTATAGACTCCAGGTAGCCATAATACTCCCAAAGTAACTCAAATGGCTGGATAATTCTCTGTTCAGTAGCTTTCGATTAGGACTAAATCAAGTGAAGTAAAATCATCTATGAAGATTTTTCTGAACTTTATATGGTTAAAATCCCACCCCAAGCTAATTCTGATAGACCAGAGGATTGGGGTGGGTGGAGTGGACAAGCATGCATACTTTGGATAATCTCTGCTGGCGATTCTGAAAAACTTTCTCCATTCCCATCCTTGTGAGAACTATCATATCCTTCAGTGGGGCTACTGGCTCTGGGCAGGAATCTGACACACAGAGATGCTTACCAAAGGAACTATCCCTTTAATATATGAATCCAGAGCCCAGTTGCTTTTGAAGGGACAGGAAGATCCCACAAAACTGCCTTGGATACTTCTCCATCAGCCAAGTCTTTGCCACTATTTTTGTTTCAGAACCACCCACCTAGTTGAGGCTTTCTTTCTCAGGAAAGACATTTACCCACCAGAGTTCTCACCCACCAGAGAGTGGGAAAGAAGAGAACTGGTGGAAGTAGGAGCTGCAAGGCAAAAAGAATATTTGTCACTTCCAGACTGATTCTGCCTCTCTACTACTTCTTTGCAACAGGAAAGATGGACACTACCGGGTTTTAGAAATGAAGAAAAGGGCGAATGACTTCACAATTTACTTTGTGGTGGTAGAGGGTAGAAATGCAGGTCGAATCCCCTTCATAAATGATCAAATCCCTCAACTCCTTGAAATCTGGGTTGATGAGATAAGCAGAGTACAATACCAGCTTCAGATTACTCCAATTGCAGATGGCAGTGCTTGTCAATAGAGATGATCATTTTTCCATGGGAGATTTGGAAGACAAGAGGAAGAGGAACTAGTATTACTATTAAAATTCTAACAGCATTGAGTTGGCCATTTGATTCTTTGGGTTTGGACAACAGTAAGATATGAGTGGTTTTCAGCAGTGGAAATTTAAGTCTGTCAGTGTGTCAGTAAGTTGCTTTAGAACAATCTACCAGAGCCTGTTGGTGATAGTAAGAACTGGCTTTATCCCACCTTTCTCCCTCAATTTCTCTCCCTAAAAGCAAAGACCACACTGAGAGGTTCACCCTGAGAGGTGGCCAAATCAACATAGCATGGTGACTAAGTGCTTTGGAATTGCAGCTTCCAAAATGGAATTTATTTCTTTGGCACACATAGCCAGATGTGAACTACATAAATCTTTTGTTTGGCCCACATATTTTTTAATTTTCATTTGAGCCAATATTTAGAAATCCTCGTACCTGCTCTCTCTTCTCTTTCTATGCCTCTCTCTCTCTCTCCCCCTCCCTCTCCTTGTCTCCTTTTCTCTCTCTCATATCAGAAGCTCTGGTAATACTGATCCTGCATTTTTGCATGGCAAGAATAGACTGAAACTGAGAAGTAGCCTCTCCCTTGGACAGTTCACCATAGTTCCCACCACTCACACAGCATGTGGATGTGCTTTTATACCCAAGGCCATTTGATCTCGGACCTCCTTCAGTGTACAGGAAGCTATTGACATGTCTCAGACCACTCAAAACCCAAAGAAGGAAGTATCAGATGTCTAACCAGAAAAGTCTAACAAGAACCCCCAAGTGCAAACCCCCTTTAGTTGTAATGGACAAAACACGAGACATTCCTGGAGATAGTCCTCCTGGAAGATGTGCCATATGATGAAGAAAGCAGTGGCTTCTCTGTAATAATGCAGAAGTGATTAACACTGATCCCTGAGCAAACAGTTATCTCTTATGTCCCAATAAGCTAATTTCTAGGAGAACCAAACAGTCCTAATGCAGTGGTTCTCCACTGAGGTGAGTGTGTTGAGTTTGAGAAAGTGTCCTTGGTACTGACACATGCCACCACTGCTTCTGATTGAGAATCACTCTGTTCTAACCAGTCTGAATCTGTGTGATCACCCTTTTTTTTTTTTTTTTTTTTGAGATAGAGTTTTGCTCTTGTTGCCCAGGCTGGAGTGCAGTGGCACATGTGTGATCACTTCTATGGTGACTATAGCTCCTCCTTCAGAACTGTCTTGGCTCTGAATCCCTGGGGATTGTGTTACAACTAAAGAGAGAAGGAGGAACCCTGAGGATTATAAATGTTGACAAGGGCAGTGGTGGTTCCTAAATCTATCTATGCATCAGAATCACTTAGAAATCTTTTAATGTTGATGTTCCTGGGCTCTATTACACTCCTACTGTGTTAGTCCATTTGTATAGCTATAAAGGAGTATCTGAGGCCAGATAATTTATAAAGAAAAGAGGTTTAATAGGCTCATGGTTCTTTACAGGAAGCATGGTGCCAGAATCTGCTTCTAGTGAGGGCCTTAGGAAGCTTCCAATTATGATGGAAGACAAAGGGGAAGCAGGTGCATCACATGGCAAAAGCAAGAGCAACAAAGAGAGAGGCAGGATGTGCCACTCTTTTAAACAACCAGATCTCACATGAACTCAGTGAGAACTCACTTATCACCAAGGGGATGACACTAAGCCATTTATAAGGGATCTGCCTCCATGATCCAATCACCTCCCACCATTGGGAATCACATTTCAACATGAGACTAGGCGGGAACAAACATCCAAACCATATCACCTACTGGATTCGACTCTTTGGAAATGGATTCCAGGTCTTTGCATTCTTCACAGGCCCACCAGATGATTCTAATGCAGCTGTCCTAGCACCAGCCTGTGCCTCTAAGACAACTTTAGAGAGGCATTGGCTCACAGATGTAGAGGATTCTCCTGAAACTCCCACATTCATTCTGGAATCAGCAACTTCAGGCCCCTCACTCAATCCCTATTACGCCATCAGAGCCTTTTGCCCTACTGGAGTTTCTGATGTCACAGACAGTGGCTTAACACTATAGTCTGGTGTTAAGACTGACATGAGCATAAATCTTGCCTCTGCCACTTGCAAACTGAGTGGTCTTAAGTAAGTTGTGACCCCTCCTCAAACTTCAGCTTCCCATCTGTGAAACAGTGATAGTAACACCTTCCTCCCAGAGTTGCTGTAACAGCTCCTTGAGATAGCATGTGTAAAGCTTTGTGACTTGAGATTTGTGTACATGATTGTTATACGGTAAATGCTGGCTCATTTTCTCACCTTCCAGAAGTAGGGTCAGTTCAGTACTCTTAGGAACTCTTAAATGGGAATTTTCCTCTAGGTGTCCTAATACCAGAGTACCTTTGTCAGCCCACAACCCAATTTAGAGAAGAAAGACCCCAATTTAAGAATGTGTGGCCAGGCACCATGGCTCATGCCTGTAACACCAGCAGTTTGGGAGACTGAGGCAGGCAGATCACTTGAGGTCAGGAGTTTGAGACCAGCCTGGCCAACATGGTGAAACCCCTTCTCTACCAAAAAAATACAAAAATTAGCTGGGCATGGTGGTGCATGCTTATAATCCCAGCTACTCAGGAGGCTGAGGCAGGAGAATCACTTGAACCTGGGAAGCAGAGATTGCAGTGAGCCAAGATGGTGTCACTACACTACAGCCTGGGTGACAGAGTGAAATCCTCTCTCTCTCTCTCTCTCTCTCTCTCTCTCTCTCTCTATATATATATATATATATATATATATATATATAAAAATAAAAAATACACACACACACATATATATATACACACACACACAGAGACACACACACACTTTGGCTTTGTGTTAAAATTTGAGAGTCTGCTCTATTTGTTAGTGTAGGTATGCTTCAGTTTAGTTCTCTTAAATAAAACAAAAATTACTTCCCATGGCAACAGTTATTATTCTCCCCCCCCCAGAGTCCACGCCTGTCTTGGGGAGAAGATAGAGAATTATTTAAGTAACATGTTCTCAAAATAAGGCCAAAGAACAAGCAACCCAAAATGTGCCCTAATTCCCTTGATAATTTGTGGGAAGCTGAGGCAGCTACATAAGCATTTTCCTAAGACATGGAAAATAAAGCCAGGGAGAATGCAACTATAAAAGACATTAATTTCAACCCAGAAGGGGCTCATTAAAAAACTTTACGAAGTTATACTGTTTTCAAAACATAAGCTTTGTGTCAGAATCAGCCTCAATAGATAACAATGCAGCCTTTCCCAAAAAGTTGGTGATACAGGTTTAGAAAATGTATTTACCTGAGCAGGCTTTAAAAATGTTGTCTAACCTGGTTTGTTTTGGAATCAGATGCCTTCAGGTACCTTCTGGTATGCCAAACCTGTGGACTCTGGCCTGAGTACTTAAAGTTATGGCAAGAAGGGCAAGAAAGGCAGGGAAATCTTGATCAGAACCATGGGCAGAGGCCAGGTTCTGGAATTAAGAGTTAAGAAAGTCCTGGGGGAGGAGCTGTCCGTACACGTGGTGCTGACGACCCCAGCCGGTTGCCACTGTGAGGCTACAGGCAGCAACAGTGCATGAAACAATCTTGGAGTCCTGGGAGAGTCTTACCTTGTGAATTTATGTACTTCAAATGGGGTTTAGGGTATTCATGGATCAGGATGGAATGCACTCGAATCAGGTAAGGCCATCAAAACCTGCTGTCCTTGCTCTGTCTAGACATAGAATATGACTCACAAACACCATCAGGAGTTGGAGATATCACATCCCAAGAATGTCACAGAGGGTATGAGGTATAAAATTGGCATTTACTGAGCACCCAACTGCCGTGATAGACTATTTACTTCCAATCACTCTTTAATTTTAAGATACAGCTGCTGCTGCTGCTGCTTCTGCTGCTGCTGCTGCTGCTTCTTCTTCTTCTTCTTCTTCTTCTTCTTCTTCTTCTTCTTCTTCTTCTTCTTCTTCTTCTTCTTCTCCTCCTCCTCCTCCTCCTCCTCCTCCTCCTCCTCCTTCTTCTTCTTCTTTTTGGAGATAGGCTCTCACCCTGCCACTCAGTCTGGAGTGCATAGCTCACTGTGGCCTTGAACTTCTGGTCTCAAGTAATCCTCCTACCTCAGCCTCTCAAAGTGCTGAGATTACAGGCATGAGCCACCACACCCAGTCCACTATCCTTATTTAATTAAATTAATTTATTTATTTTGAGACAAGTCTTGCTTTGTCACCCAGGCTGGAGTGCAGTGGTGCAATCCCAGTCACTGAAACTTCCACCTCCTTGGTTCAAGTGATTCTCCTGCCTCAGCCTCCTGAGTAGCTGGGATTATAGGTGCCCACCACCATGCCCAACTAATTTTTGTATTTTTAATAGAGACGAGGTTTCACCATGTTGGCCAGGTTGGTCTCAAACTCCTGACTTCAAGTGATCCACCTGCCTCAGCCTCCCAAAGTGCTGGGATTACAGGAATGAGCCACTGCACCCGGCCACTCTCCTCATTTTAAACTGGGAAACTGACCAGGTGCGGCGGCTCATGCCTGTAATCCCAGCACTTTAGGCAGCTGAAGTGGGAGGATCACTTGGATCCAGGAGTTTGAGATCAGCTGAGCAACATAGTAAGACCCCATTTCTAGAAAAAGTTTAAAAATTAGCCAGATGTGGTGGTGTGCACCTGTAGTCCCAGCTACTCAGGAGGCTGAGGCAGAATGATCGTTTGAGTCCAGGAGGTTGAGGCTGCAGTGAACCATGTTTGCACCACTGCACTCCAGCCTGGGTGGCAGAGCAAGAACTTATCTCAAATAAATACATAAATAAATAAATACATAAATGGGGGAAACAAAAACTCAGAAAAGTTAAGCAAATTTATCCAGTGTTTCACAACTAGTAAGTGGACATCCTCCTGAAATCTCAACCTCTGTATATGAAATATGTCTAACTTTCAAGATTTATCCTTTTACCATGTGCAATTTTCCTAGGGCTAAAGCCAAGAACCATATTTATTGGTTGGAAAAGAGGGTGGCCCTAGGAAATTGACTCAGGAAGGAGGTATTTAGGCCAGAATCTGGAGGCACTACATTAACTTCATGGCCTTTGCTCTGCCTGAGAGGGGCATCTGGTGAAAATAGTGCTTACTTTCTTCCTCAACCAGGAACCCATCATTTGTAATTACTAACAAGGTGAGACCAACTCTGCCAATAAATGGAGGTGACCTCAATTCTGATATCTTCCCCAATAGGGAGCACTGGCAGCACTGAATAGTCTCAAATGAATTCATTTCTTACCTCACCCTAGTTTTCCTTTTGTCCTTTCTGTCTCAGTGATTTCACTGACCCAAGCTATAAATCAGACATCCATAACTGACTCTTCCCTCATTCTCGTTCTTCTAGCCTTGCCAAGCTCTCCTGGTCGGTGCTACCTCCATATATCCTTGCAATTCTTCCACTTCTCTCATTTCTACTGCCACTTCCGTGGTGGAGGTGACCATCATCTCCTGCCTAGACTATTACAGTAGACTCCTAGCTGGTCCCCTTGCCTCCAATTTTATCCTCTACAAGTCTGTCAGCATAATCCCAAATGCAAAGCTGACCATGTTATTTCCCCACACTTAATGTAATGAACATAGTACAGTGGTTAAGAGCGAGAGCTCTAGAACCAAACTACCTGGTTTTGTATCCCAGCTCTGCCTTTACTGTGTGTCCCTGCACAAGTTACTTAACTTAGTCTTCATAACTATAGAATGAGAATAATAAAAATGGTATCTTCTTCAAAGAGTTGTTCTTGAGGATTACATAGTACCAGCTACTGCCTCATTTCTTTGATCTCCTTTACAGCAAAACTCTTTGAAAGGATTTTTAAAACGTTTTATTATAGAAAGATTCAAACATACATGAAGGCCAGGCACAGTGGCTTGTGCCTGTAATCCCAACACTTTGGGGGGCTGAGGCGGGCAGTTCATCTGAGGTCAGGAGTTTGAGACCAGCCTGGCCAACATGGTGAAACCCCATCTCTACTAAAAATACAAAAATTAGCCAGGTGTAGTGGCACGTGCTTGTAATACCAGCTACCTGGGAGGCTGAGGCAGGAGAATTGCTCAAACTCAGAAGGAGGAGGCTGCAGTGAGCTGAGATCACACCACTGCACTCCAGCCTGGGAGACAGAGTGAGACTCTGTCTCAAAAACAAACAAAAAAACATACATCAAAGATAGAAAGACTTAGTATATTTTCATGTACGCATCGTCTGATTTTCAATACTTATAAATTTATGGCTAATGTTTTATCTCTCATCTCTTCTCCTGGATTATTTTGTAAAGAATCTCAGGCATACAATTTCATCTGTAGAAATTTCAACATATACTTCTAAAAGATAGGCGCTCTTTCACAACAACAACAAAAAACAACAACTTTACACTATATTATATCCAAAAAACAACAGTAATTTTTTCCCCATTTTTTGTAGTAATGAAATCTTACTCTGTCACCCAGTCTGGAGTACAGTGGTATGACTGGATTACTGCAGTCTTGACTTCCTGGGTTCAAGCAATCCTTCCACCTCAGCCTCCCAAATAGCTGGGATTACAGGCACACACCACCAGGCCTGGTTAATTTTAAAACTTTTTTTTTTTGTAGGGATGGAGGTCTCCCTATGTTGCCTGGGCAGGTCTCGAATTCTCGGTTTCAAGTGATCTTCCTGCTTCAGTCTCACAAAGTACTGGGATTCCAGGTGGGAGCCACTGTGCCTAGCCTCAGTAATTCTTTAATATAATCAAGAATCCAGTCAGTGTTCAAATTTTCAATTATTTCAAACGTCAGGTTTTTTTTCAGTGTTGTTTGTTTGAATCAAGATATAAAGAATCATTCATTGTAATTTGTTGATGTACCTTTAAATCTCATTTAATTTATAGGTTTCTCTCTCCATCCTTTTTTTCATTTTTGCAATGTTTTTATTGAAGAAACAAGACCATTTTTTTCCTGTAGAGTTTCCCCCAGACTGGATTTTCCTGTTGCATCCCGGTGGTGTTGCTAAATGGGTTCCTCTCTCCCTGTGGTTTTTATAAATTGATAGTCAGAACTAGAGGCTTAATCAGATTCAGGCTCTTTGTTATTTGGAAGTAATATTTATTTTTGTAGTGCCATTGGTGAGCATTGTCAAGATCCATTCATTCATCAGGAGTTGCAAAAATGATATTCTATCATTCCTTCCTTTTTTTTTTTTTTTTTTTGAGACAGGGTCTCATTTTGTGGCCCAGACTGGAGTGTAGTGACATGAACATGGCTCACTGCAGCCTTACCCTCCTAGGCTCAGGTGATCCTCCTACCTCAGCCTCCTAAGTAGCTGGGACTATGGGTGCACCACCATCCCCAGCTAATTTTTGTATTTTTTGTAGAGACGGGGTTTCACCAGGTTGCCCAGGCTGGTCTTGAATTCCTGGGCTTCCAAGGTGCTGGCATTACAGGCATGAGCTACTGCAGTAGGCCTTCATTCCTTCATTATTTGCTAGCTGAATACATCTACCTGAAACTTCTCCTCATTAACTCTGGTTACCTTGAGGAAAAAGAGAATAGATGTTGGGAGTATTTTTCCCATTTGCTTGCTAATTTTCAAAATAATGAATTGGTTCAGTTTCACTTTCTTTTAAATCTACTTTAGCCAGGATTTCACTCCCACCACACCACTGAATCTACTGTGGTTCATTCCTCATAATGATGCATCAGCAGCACTTTGCACTGAGGATCAACCTCTTCTTGAAACACTGTCTTCACTTGGCTTTGAAGACACCACATCCTCCTGGTTATCTTTCATCTCATTGACCTCACCTTTTCAATCTCCTTTTCTGGTTCATCCTCGTCTTAAACTCTTATGTTGGAGTACCCCAGGGCTGTCTTTAAACTTCTTCTCTGTGCATACATTCAGATCCTTGGAGATGTCATTCAGTCTCATTGTTTTAAAAATGCCATTTTTATACTAACTACTCACGTATTTCTATCTCCAGTCTATACCTCACCTCCAAACTTCAGACTCACATGCAATTGTCTACTGTATATCCCTGTTTGGAGTGTAATAGGCATTTCAAACCCAACCTGTCTGAAATCTGATTCCCAGTTTTCTCCTGAAACCAGGAGAATTCATCCACATTCATCCTCATTTTAGTTAATGACAACATTCTTCCAATTGCTCTGGCCAGAATTTCTGGAGTAACTTCTGATTCCTCCTTTCCTCTCTTATCCCATATCTAGTTTGGGGGAAAATGTATTGATTCAAAATACAATACATGGGGCCAGGTGTGGTAGCTGAGGCCTGTAATCCCAGCACTTTGGGAGGCTGAGGTCAGTTAAGGTCAGGAGACTGAGACAAGCCTAGCCAACGTAATGAAATCACTTCTCCACTAAAAATACAAAAATTAGCCATGCGTGGTGGTGTGTGCCTGTAGTTCCAGCTACTCGGGAGGCTGAGGCAGGAGAATCGCTTGAACCTGGGCAGCGGGTTCAAGATCTTGGCAGTGAGCCAAGATCATGCCACTGTACTCCAGCCTGGGTGACACAGCCAGACTCCATCTTAAAAACAAACAAAAACAAAAAAAGCCCCCCCCAAAAAACAAAATACAATACGTGCAAAGATCAGATCACTTTTCACATCTGCCACTGATGCCACTCTGGTCTAAATCTCTGTCATCTCTCACCAGGATTATTGCAATACTCTCCAGTTCATGCTACTCCTGTCCTCATCCTTCACTTTCACTTGTATTGTTACCATTCAGAATTTGAGACTCAACTCAGTCAACCCTTCTTCACATAGCAGCCAGAGTAACTCTTTAAAAATGTCTGGTTATATTACTTCTCCCTTAAAACCCTCCACAGATTCTCATCTCACTCAGAGATGCCCAAGTCCCTAAAATAACCTTAGGGCCCTACATGATCTGTACCTCTGCTTCTTCTCTGATTGCATCTCTTACCCTTCACTTGTCCCATTCTATCTATACTGCCTTCCTTGAACAAAGCCAGTACACTCTTGACTCAGGGCCTTCACATTTGCTCTTTTATCTGCTTGGAACAGTCTTTCCCCACCTGTGCTCTTGGCTTATTCTCTCACTTCCTTCAAACCTTTGCTCAACAGTCATCTTCTCAATGAGCCTATTCTAGACCTCCATCTTAAAAACTGCACCTTCTCCAGCACGACTATACTCTCTTCTTGCATCATTTTCATCCATTGTACTTATGACCCTTAAATATACCATATATTTGCCTCATTAATTTTGTTGGTTTGCTCCCCTCACTTAAATGTAAGTTGCAAGACAGCAGGATGTTTTTGTCTTATTCACTGCTGTATCTTGGAGTCCAGAGCAGAACTTAACACATGGTGGTACTCCAGTGATAGGCTCAAGGGCATGCAACCAGTGCAGGTGCATGGGGCTCGTGCTCAGATAGGGGGCCCTACACTTGGAGTTTAATGCTCTGTGGTTGCCATCTTGAAATTCTCAAGAATTTGATCTTTACATTTGTGTTTTGTAAGTGAGTCTGATTGGACACTGGAGCATGCTCCACAGGCTTGGTGCTCCAATTTGCATGCGATTTTGCCTCTGTTGTCCTTCACCTTTTCCAGATGGGTTCTCACCTACCTCCTCTTTCATTCCTTCTCGGCAACTGCCACCTTAGGCCTCAGAGGGGCCTTGGGCATAGACATGAAGAGGGTCAGAGTTGGGCATATGTGTGGCCTACGATCCAAGTCTCAGGGCAGGGCAGTGGGTCGCTGTGAGGGTCTGTACTTGCCCTGCCAGTATCCCTGTGCTCCAGGAATGCAATCTTAAATAGCAAATGAAAAATACCATGACTAGTGGAGAGAGACCACAGAAGGAGGTAAAAAGCTTTTTCCTGCTTTTGAACTAGGGGCCCCATGCTTTCAATGTGCACTGGAAGTTTTCACCCTCACATCATACAGCCATCCCTGTAGTACTCAATATATATTTGTGAAATGAATGAATGAATACTATATGTAAAACTCTGAGAAAATCTGGAATGTGGTAGGCATTCAGTAGACGTTAGCTATTATCAGCTATTGGCTTATTAATAGCCACTTCTTGCTTCAAGTTTAACACTCAAGTTATATCCAACTATAGTTTTCTCCCCATTTTGTGATGCTTTTAATACATGTGTGTCTTTGCTTCTTGTCTTCTTTGCTGGGAATTCTTTTCTCTTTTCTTCTTCTCCACTTTCACATACGTAGCTACCACTCAACTCGGCCACCCCTTCCTCCAGGAAATCTTCTCTTATCCTCCTGGGTAAGCTCCTCCCTCTGCACCCACTTAACACCCTTCATTCTTTCCCTTTGTCAGGCTTACTTCTTCCAAGGTGGCTAAGCTTCATCCAAAGGCTCAGAACTTCATTTGATGCGCTTTGGAACATGACTGTGCCACTAACCAGTTTAGGCACCTCTTTTGCCAAGGGTGAGCTCCCTCCCTAACCCTGTGCCCCGAGTTAAGCATTAGGTCTTCCTCTGCTTCATGGCTTATTTGGAGCCAGATTGGTTGCTCTTAGTTCCTAGGGTCCCAGTGGGACAGGGACTTGTCTGAACCTCAGCCTGCTATTGGGATCCTAATACCCATACTAGTTGTGTCCATGGACAGCTCTTCTGGAATGGTGCTGTTCTGTTAGCACTGGAGCCATGCACTTTTTCTTTTTGTGTGTGCAAGCTTTTTAACAACCTTGAGCTTCAGTATCTCTATCTATGAAATGGGAGTAAAAGTGTCCACCTGGCAAGTTTGTTGAGAAGTTTAAATAAAGAATACCTGCCCAAATAGGAACTCAGAAAAATGCTTGCACCTCTTTCTGCCAGATGTAATAGTAGCTACTGGCATGGGCCCTTCCCATTGGCATGGTCCTCCTAGTTTCTGTGCTGCCATAAACAATTTTAAGCTGCTGCAGTCTCAATCTGTATGACACACTGATCCTGCCTCAGTGTTAGTCACTATCTCCCCAGTAGGTCCTCCTGGCCTCAGAGAGGAAAAAAAAAATCATTGTTTTGGTTCAAGTGTGATAAACAGTGATTGACAGGCCTGAAAAAGAAGCTGTTGAACAATGAGAAAAAGCCTCTAATTATTCCCCTTAACCTGTCTGTTATCCTGTCTGTTCAATTCGTTCTTTGACAACTGCCTTTTCCCCCTGCTTTAACTGTTTAGGAATAAATTATTTTGAAGAAATGTGTTTTCAATAAATTTGTTAAGGCTAAAATGTTGACATCTGGAAAATTCTCCATATTCTGAATTGGAGCTCCCCCATCCTCCACCAAGAGACTGGGAGTCACTCTCGCTGGCGAAGCATTGGTGATGGCAGCCAACAGGAGACTCAAGTCCAAGTCGGGGAACCATCTTTTGGCCCTAGATCCTTTGTAATTAGCTGGGTGACCTTCTGGCAATGCCTTACCCTCTCAAAGCACAGCTGCTTCATCTGCAAAATAGACACACTCTACACATCTTTTGGAATAATGGATGTAAAAGCACTTTGGAAATTCAAAGGATTTTTTTTTTAATATCATGCTCAAAATACAGACCAATTCAGTGAAAAGGAGAGAATGACTGACAGTGGGCTGGTCACCCCAGCTCCTGCTCTTGGACTCAGTCTCTGATCTTGGTCCCTCCTGGCAGTGTCCTCTGTGTAAGTCCTTTCTGTAATGTTCATCTCTGTAATGAAAAGGCCAGTGGACCCTTCAGGGACTCTCCTGGGACTGGGGAAGGTGGAAGAAGGGAGGAAGAAGAAGGGCCTTAGGATGAGGGAGAAGGGGTAGGGAACCTAGGATTTTACTGTGGGAGCTCAGAGCCACAGGCTTTAGGAGTGATCATTATAATTATTGTTACCTTTGCCACATCACTTGCTCATCCTCCTGCACTGTTGCTGAGACCTATACATTACCCTGATGGTCATTGTCAGTAGCCTGGGCATGGTTTAACTGGGCGTGGTTTAATCCAAGGAGTAAGTTCTCTCTCTCTCTTTTTTTTTTTTTTTTTTTTTTTTTTTTTGAGACAGGGGGTCACTCTGTCACCCAGGCTGGAGTAGTACAGTGGTGTGATCACAGCTCCCTGCAACCTTGACCTCCTGTGCTTAGATGATTCTCCCACCTCAGCCTCCTGAGTAGCTGGGACCACAGGCATGCGCGCCACCACACTTAGCTAATTTTTTGTATTTTTTTGTAGAGATGGAGTTTTGCCATGTTGCCCAGGCTTGTCTCAAATTCTTGGACTCAAGTTATCTGCCCACCTCAGCCCTGCAAGGTGTTGGGATTACAGGCGTGAGCCACTGTGCCGGCGTGGAGTGGGTTCTGTTGGTAGTGAATCCATTGTGGTCTGCATAAAGGACCCAGTCGGTGATGATAAGGAGAAGAGCATGGGCCAAGAGTCGGGAGCCCCTACTTAATCTCATAGTCAGCTTTTTGGAGTGGAGCTGAAAGTTAAACAGCACTCTGTAAGAAGGGACTTAAGCATTCGACTAATCATATTAATAATGAACATTGTGAGCACTTTTGTTTTGTGGGGTTTTGTTTTGACAGTCTCTCTCTCTGTCACCCAGGCTGGAGTGCAATGGCATAATTAGTGCTCACTGCATCCTCAAACTCCAGGGCTCAAGTGATCCTCCTGCCCCAGACTCCTAAGTAGCTGGGACCACAGGTGGACGCACCATATCCAACTAATTCTTTTATTCATTTTCGTTTTTCTGATAGAGACAGGGGCTTGCTCTGTTGCCCAGGCTGGTCTCAAACTCTTGTCCTCAAGCTCTCCTCCCACTTTGGCCTCTCAAAGCACTGGAATTATAGGCATGATTATTATGCTTGGCCTGCACACTTTCTATATGTCAGGCAGATGCCAACTAGGGGACTTTCCTGCCCCTCAAGATATAGATAAAACTGGCTGGGTGCAGTGGCTCACACCTATAATACCAGCACTGTGGGAGGCTGAGGTGGCAGGATCATTTGTGGTCAGGAGTTGGAGAATAGCCTGGATGATATAGCAAGCCCCCATCTCTACAAAAAATTTCTTTTAAATAGACAGATGTGGTGGTGTGTGCCTGTAATCCCAGCTATTCAGGAGGCTGAGGTGGGAGGATTGCTTGAGCCTGGTAGTTTGAGGCTGCAGTGAATTGTGATCCTGCCACTGCTCTGCATGACAGCCAGAGGGATCCTTTACAAGATAAGCCACATTGTGTTGCTTCTTTGCTCAAACCTTCCAGTGGCTTCCCATCTCATGCAGAGGATGACCCATCTTACAGTGGTCTCCAAGGCCCTACGTGATTTGGCCCCCAGCTACCTCTCATATCTCATTCTCTACCATTCCCCATCAATCATCAAATTCAAGCCACACTGGCCTCCCTGCCATTATTCCAACACATGCCTGTTTCCATGTCAGGTCTCTTACACTTCTTCTGCCTGGAATGCTCTTCCTCCAGACATCTGCGTGGTCTAGCACTTTGCGATCCCTCTCTCACTTTGTTCAGGTCTCTGCTTAAATGTCACCTCATCATATGGTCCTTCCTTGACCGTCCTATGTGAAAATGTCCCCTTATCCCTCACTATCCTTTTATCTTCTTTTATTTTTCTTTATAGCACCTAGCCACCTGACATATTAAGTATTTATCTATTTATTTATTTGCTTACTTTCTCTCTTGCCAGGTCCCCACCAGAATATAAGCCCTGTGTAAGCAAGTGCTTTATCTGTTCTGCTCAACCTCTTTGTCCCCAGTTCCTAGAGCAATTTCCAGCACACAGTGGGCACTCAACAACTACTTGTTGAAATGCTCATTGAAAAGTAGAATTGCCAGATTTTGGCAATTGTTTGGATATGGAAAATAAGGTATAGGAAGGGTTTGAGGGGTTAAGAATTTCTAAAGTAGGGCTTTGTAGAATAATTTATGTGGTTATTACCAAGCTTTTTTTTTTTTGTCCTCTGGCCCAGTTTATCTTGCGCACCATTAGATGTCACTACGTGTTTTGCTCCATTAAAGTCTCATTAATGCAAAAATCTTAAGACTCCTGAGGAGCAAAGTATGATAGCAGATCTGTGACTGGGCGAGGCAGAACTGCACTCCGGGAGGACACTTAGCTTGCTTATCTACTGAGAATCAAGCATGGCGTGCGGGTTGCAATCTTCTGTATCTGGTTGGTACTTAACTGTGCTAAGGAATGCCAGGCTGAGGAACTATTTGGGTCCGCATCCATGCTGTGGACGTGAGTCTCAGGACTCCCCCTGTGACAGGTTTATGGGCGCAGAGGTGGCCAGGCATAAAAAGGAGCAGACGCCACGGTCGCATACAAGAAGTTCAACACAGCGAAGCTGGATCACCTGCCAGCCCTCACCTCCCAAGGTGAGGAAACAGAAGGGGACTGTGTTAACTTCCCAGGGCTGCTATAACAAAGTACCACAAACTGGGGGGCTTAAAACAACAGGCATTTATTATCTCACAGTTCTGGAGGCTAGAAGTCCAAAATTAAGGTATCAGCAGGGCTGCACTGTCTCTAAGACTTTGGTTAGATTCTTTGCTTGCTTATTCCCGGCTCGTGGAAGCTAGGATTGCTTGTGGTCATCTTTGCAGGCTCAAGGGAGGAAGCCCAACTATAGCAGCAAGGAACAAGTCCAATACAGATAGAGAAGCAGAACTTAGAAATGGAAAGGGTGACAAAGTTGCTCAGGCACATCATTTGAGCCCCAAATCCAGAGAGGCCTGAAGCTCTCTCTCACCCGCACCTCATCTCATCCTTCTGAGTTATGTGAGCCAAGGAACTTCCTTTTTGGATTAAGCTGGTTTGAGTTGGTTTTCTATTACTTGCACTCAAATACTGTAGTTCTAAAAAATATATTAGTACAGCATATATCTTTTCAATAAATTCCCCTTTTCCTGAGGTGACTTGATTGAATGACTCTGTAATTCACACTCAAAAGGACCCAACTGAAAAAATGAGGGAGGCATTTGACTCCCTGTTTTGTAGTTGAGAAGACTGAGGCCAAGGTCACACCACTAGTAAATATCAGAACTGGTATGTGAACTCAGGAATGGATTCAAACAGTAGGGATCCAGAGGTGGTTTTTCTGCAATATATTCCATCATATTTCTGCGGAAGACTTGAGTAATGATGAAGGAGAAACCATTCATGTCCCAGCCCCACAACTCATTTACCAAGTTATTGAAATCCTCTGGGCCTCAGCTTCCTCCTCTGTAAAATGGGATAATAATATTTCTTACCTCATAGAACTGCAGTAAGAATTAAATAAGATTTTAGATATGTAGATATTATATAGAGAAATGCAGATAGATATATACGCAACGCATAGAACAGTTTCTGGCACATAGAAAACACTCAATAAAAGTTAGTTATTATTATAATAATTATCATCACCACCATCATCATTATCATTAAACTCCTGGGCTTAAGCCCAAAACCATCAATCAGCCTACACTCGTGTCGCTAGTAGAGGGACAGCTGCACTTGCTGTCAGCTTATTCTCAAAGGCTCAGGATCTGGCTGTTGCTGGTAGAGCATTTTAATGTGGCTCAGTGTTTTCATTTCTGTCATTTTGTTGTACCTGCCCCCTGAGGCGGCTGAAGCAGAGAAATCCCTGAGAAAAATAAATAAGTAAAATAAGCTGTGATGAAGCCCCCTCGTTATTCTCTGCGTTCAAGATGTTTTTCAGGGTATCTTTTGGTAACCAGGCCAAGACTCAGAATCCAGTGGATCAAGCACAGGTTTTAGTCCCTGGAGGTGACAGATTGGGTGAGTGGGGGCCAGCGGGTGATGGGGACAATAGGCGGTGGCTTGGCAGACAGTAACTGGGGCAACAATGCATTCTGGAAGCAGTAGTTTTCAAATTCAAATAACAGCATGACGATCACCCATTAATTAGAGCCACAGATATTCAGAAGCCAGCTTAGCAAACTCTAAAGATTATTTTTAACTACACACACCAGACAGCCGGGCTGGCTCCCCTGGCAGCTCTGTCAATCTCAGCAAATCTGAGTTAGAGTCGTGGAAGGTGACAGCAGGGGAAATGGTGGGCCGGGACAGCATTCCTCTTGGGTGTGCAACAATTGAAGAAAAACATTTAGGCTAGGCAGACCCACCCATGGACCAGACCACCATGACAAATAACAATCCCTTTCTGTTACCAGCACTTATTAGGGCCTTCCACCTTCTCCTGCCCCTGACTGATGAAAGAATCTTTTGAGTTCCTGATCCACTGGCATGGCCTCTTGCTTTCAGTCCTGCTCTTTAGAATTTAAAGATGACCTTCATTTCAGCATCTCTACCTTGACCTTTAGTGGTTTCAAGGGCAGACCTGCATCTCCAGTCTGTCTGCTTTGGATAACACTCTACCTGGCTGGAAACTTGCCATGCACAGATCTTTCTCAACTCTTCCCACCTTCCCAACAAAGAGCACTGGACAGATTTTCTACTCTTATTCCTCCCTCTTCTCCAGAGAGTTCGATTCAGCAGGGCTGGAGTAAAGACTGAGCATCTGAATTTTAACCTAAGTACCTTAGGTGACCTGGTGCAGGTGGGTCCTGCATTCATACACACTGCCTCACAGGTTCCATGAACATTCCCTTCTTGTCTCCTTTACTTGTACAGGGTTGCTTTTCTCTTTAGTTGTGGCCTTTTAGGTTATGCAGAGGAATGAATTCAGCTTGCAGAGATTTGGGAAATGTATTGTCCTTATGAAGCAAGAGGTTACACAGGAGGAAATGATGTGACATCTCAAGATTATTGGAGAAGAGACTTTACAGAGACATTATAGATAAGTTTTTGCCACTATTATCTTTTCCACCTTTATTCTGTCTCCTCCATCCCACAAAAACCCTGATCCCATGATGAAGAGTAGGAGAAAATGCATCCAATCATTGTCTTCCTGGGACTTTCTTTCCCTACAATGGATAGTACCACTAATGTTGTCCTCAATTCTAGGTATTTTCTTCATTCTTAAGTCTACCACTATGCTTTGAGGGCCCTCAAGTTGTCTACATTTTATTTATGAGACAGGATAACTTAGGTTCCATGAGGGGGTCATAAAACACTTTAGATTAAAAAAAAAAGTTATAGTAGGCATAGTCTGAAACAAAAGAGATAAGAAACGCCATCATGTAAACAACAGGTAATTCAGGGCCATTCCATTTTGAGGAAGGAAGAGAAGAACCTTGCTTCGGACACAGGGAGATGGGAGAATGGTATTAGGTCGTGCAAAAGTAATCACAACTTTTGTCATCACTTTCAATGCAAAACCACAATGACTTTTGCACCAAACTAATAGTTTTTTGCCCTTTAGCATGGTTTAGTCCATTTCTGTTTCACGGTAAGACCTTCACATGGTTAAGATTTTGTAGCACTAGGTCTCTGTGATCTGATGACTTACAACACTCAACTGTATTGTTTGATCCTCACAACCTTTCAACATAGTGTAATTAATTAAGCAAATATTCATTAAGCTCTGACTGTGTGCCAAATGCTCTGTGAGGTCTTTGATATATACAGAGGTAAATCAGACAAGATCTTTGTCTCTAGGGGTTCCTTCCTTGGAGGAAAACCAAAGGTCAGAGAGGCCAAGTGACCTGCCAGATTTGCAAATCAAATAGTGGCAGAGCCAAGACTGGAAACAAAGAACCCCATTCTTTCTTCTCCATAGGATTCAGTTACTGAGATCGTGATCTCTTATTTTGGTTTTCTTTTCTTTTCTTTTTTTGTTTTGAGACAGGGTCTCCCTCTCTGTCACCTAACAGGAGTGCAATAGTACAATTATAGCTCAGTACAATCTCCAACTCCTAGACTCAAGAGATCCCCTGGCCTCAGCCTACCAAGTAGCTGGAACTATAGGCATGAACCACTATAACCTGGTTAATTAAAAAGTATGTTTTTGTAGAGACAGAGTCTTGCTATATTGCCCAGGCTGGTCTTGAGCTCCTGGCCTAAGCAATCCTCTCTCCTTGGACTTCCAAAGTGTGGGGATTACAGGTGTGAGCCATCATGCTCAGCCATGATCTCTTATTCTGGACATCTTGAGATGCAAGTACTGGGCCGAGGGCTTTCAGTGGCTTTCCCTGCAGTAGGATTACCAAGTCCCGACCATCCTGCAACCCCTGCTCTGGCAATGATCTCCATCTCCTTGTATTTGTGCTCTCGTGTAATTTCCTTCCACTAAGTGACTAATGATTCACTTCTGGCAAATAAAATGCAGTAGACATGATAGAATGGCACTTCTGAGATTAGGTGATAAAAAGACTGTGATTTGCACCCTGGGTGTGCTCTCTCTTGCTGTCTTTCCTGAATCACATGTGGTAGAGGAAGCAAGCTGCCATATTGTGAGTAGTCTTTTGGGGAGGCCGATGTGGTGTGGCAAGGAACTAAGATCTTTAGCCTCATAGCTCACAAAGAATGGACGCCTGATGACAACCATGCGAGCAAGCTTGGGATTGGAGCCTTCAGCTCTAGTTGAGTCTTCAGATGAGACCATGTTTCTGGCCAACAGCTTGATTATAGCCTCTTCAGAGAACTTGAGCCAGAGGCATCCAGCTAAGACTCATTCATATTCCCGGCCCGTAGAAACTGGGAGATAATAACTATTTTGGTTTAAACTATTAAACTTTGGGGTAATTTGTTATGCAGAGATAGATAATACAGTATCTTTGCTGCCCTGGACTTTTAACTTAGTCCTCTCCTGCCTAGAGGTGTCTCCAAGGGCCCACTCAGCCTGGTGATGATAATTGGAACTGGGAGACTACAGCATGTTGAGGGGCACTGAAGTTAGGGGAGTATGGCTGGAGGAGCAGAAAGTAATTCTATGAGGAATGACCTCATCTGTCAGAGAATGGCTGTGGAGGAACACAGGGCTGGAGAATAAAGCCTTTCTGTCATGCAAGTCCAGCTGGACTGGGCAAGGTCTCGGTGCCAAGCTGGGCTGAAAGTGTTAAAGACTACGGACTTTCTCTTGGCAAGATTGGGGCTCCCATTAGGACACTAGGGAGAAGATGAAAAGTGAGAGGGAATTAGGGCAACTGTATGGAGATTGGAAGCTATAGTTAGTGTCCAAAGGATCAGGCTCTGCTACTTACTGGCTCAACGACCTTGAACAAGTTGTTTAAGTTCTTTGAACCAAACATTTAAAGTGGGTATTGTAATAATCTCTACTTTGAAGGGCCATTTTAAAGATTAAATGGGATGGTTTAGATAGAGCTTTGAGGAGAATGCAGAATAGTTGATATTACTATTATTCCTGGAAGGGATCCAAGTTGGAAGTTTTGCCTTCCATGTTTCTGCTGTGATCTGGGTGGGTGGAAGGGGCCAGCAGAGCCCCCCAAGTAGGGCTGTGGAGGGCAATTTGGTGAGCCCCTCTCAAGAACAAATGCACAAATAAAAGGCCAGTGGAGATACCACAGACCACCTCAAAAGGGAATTGGAACATCAGAAGATTCGTATGAAAAAGGCTTGTAGTCTACAAAACATGGGTAAACCTTCAAATATAGCTCAACCCTCATTTGACATAGAGAAACTCTTATAGACAGCTTACTTCAAGAAGTTAATGAACAAAAATGGGCGAAGCGTCTCATCTAGAAGTCATGACTCATGGTTCTCCAGAGAATTTGTACAGGAGCAGAACCCAGGAGGGTGAATTCACACCTCATTGATGTCAGTAATTTCACACTGAGGAAAAAGTATCAGTGTAATGAGTTGGAAAACTAGGTAATATTAGAAGAGAAGTGATGCTTCAGAAATGAGATGAAAGTTTTTGTAGAAAAGATCATAGAAATTCCATGATTATAAAGATAGCCTTGATTGATCACAGTTGGGTGGAAGACTTAAGAGGATGAAAAAATTGAGTAAAATGTATATGAACACTTTCCAAGGTTTGCAAGGGTTATGTTTTTGAGTCTGGTATATTTTGAAAATTGTACATGTGTTGACATTACGTATGTGAACCTAACATAATTCTGAAGATGATCATTAGGTACAAGACCCTACAGAGAATATGATATATTAGGGCTAGCTGTATGTGAGCAGTCCCTAAAGTTTTTGAAACATTAGGTAAAAGCAGGATAAGTACTCATTTAAAATTTATGGGCCTGTGTGGTTGTTCATGCCTGTAATCCCAGCACTTTGGGAGGCTAAGGCAGGATTGCTTGAGCCCAGGAGTTCGAGACCAGCCTGAGCAACATGGCAAAACCCCGTCTCTACTAAAGATATAAGACTTAGCCGGGCATGGTGGCACATGCCTGTAGTCCCAGCTACTCAGGAGGCTGAGGAGGGAGGATCACTGGAGCCTGGAAGGTCGAGGCTGCAATGAGGAGGTTGAGCCTGGGTGACAGAGTGAGACCCTGTCTCAAAAAATAAAACAATAATAAAATAAAATAATATTTGCAGATCATTTTCTGAATCTAAATTTACAGACCTTAATTTACCTTTGGAGGAGACTGCTGCTTTAAGAAAAAAAATCTCAGAATGGCCCTTTTGTTATCGAGAAGTAAAACATTGTACTTATTGTTCTTGATGGAAATTGTGACATCATTGTTAAACTGACTATAGATATCAGTAATGTAAATTGTGAATTTGCAAAGCTACTATTTACTGAGCATTTCCCATAAGCTCAAAAGAACCACTTGGGACACTCATTCAACATACAGATTCTGAAGCCCTCCTTGAAGATCTGATTCACTAGGCTTGGTGTAAAACCCTGGAACCCACAGATTTAACAGGAGCCCTCCACTGGTTATAATGGGAAATAGTTTGGGAAGTAGTGCTTTACACGATTTATGTCAATTAATTATTACAATTGCTGTCTCAAGTCGCTACCATGATTATCTCAATTTTACAGATGAAGAAACAGCTCAGAGTATAAGATACGGTATACCTAAGTCAAGTAGCTAACAAACAGGAGAGCTGCTGCCTCTGGCACCCAGGACTGCTTGTCTTCAAAACCAGGTGCATAACCATTTTACTGTTCTGGTTGGTAGGTATGGTTGATCAAATAGCTGCAAAGGTTATCTGGCTGGCTATTTCCACATACGCCCTCACTGGGTTAGAGCATGGTAAGTTGCTTGCAGGGAGTGGGGCATAGAGGGGAAGAATGGCAGGTCTGAATCTTCTTGGTGAGATGCTTTATGGACTCTGAGCTCAAAGAATGCTGCTTTGGGGCCCATGAGGCAAAATGTGACACCGACACAGAGCTAGGGCTCTAGATAGTGGTGATATTGAGAGCACCAGGAGCTGGTACCCTCCAAAGATCACTGGTGATTTCAGAAGGGGCATCTAAGAATCTCCCTCCAATGTTACCAGGGCTGTGACATGGGACAGGGCACCTGAAATAGAAGAAGGAGAATATGATGGATGCTGTGTGGTGATTGTAAGTAGGTGGATTGTTTTAAGAGTATATAAGATATGCCCTTGAGGACTGCTCCAAATAACTGGGAAATGCCTTTTGTAAGGGAGGTTGGATGAGGTGGGAGCCCAGGTCATTGTCATGTGGGCAATAAAAGTTAATGGGACCCCATTTTATATCCACAGACCTTGACACTTAGATTACATAATTGGATTTTTGATGTGTCTAGACCTCATTATGTTTCTTAAGGGCAGGTGCTGTAATACAGTGTCTAGCCCAGGGGGAGAGACTCAATAAAGATCTTGTGTTTATTAGAGAAAATTTGAGCTGTAGCTCCCCTCTTTCACTAACTGTTTGTGTTAGACCTTTTTTTTTTTTTTTTTTTTTTTGCATTGCTATAAAGAAATACCTGAGACTGAGTAATTTATAAAGAAAAGAGGTTTCATTGGCTCACAGTTCTGCAGGCTTTATGGGAGGCTGGAATCTCCTTGGCTTCTGGGAAGCCCTCAGGGAGCTTACAATCATGGTAGAAGGCAAAGGGGGAGCAGGAGCAAGAAGGGAGAGTGGCGAGGGTGGTACCGTACACTTTTTTTTTTTTAAATTTATTTATTATTATTATACTTTAAGTTGTAGGGTACATGTGCATAACGTGCAGGTTTGTTACATATGTATACTTGTGCCATGTTGGTGTGCTGCACCCATCAACTCGTCATTTACATCAGGTATAACTCCCAGGCAATCCCTCCCCCCACCCCCTCTCCATGATAGGACCCGGTGTGTGATGTTCCCCTTCCTGAGTCCAAGTGATCTCATTGTTCAGTTCCCACCTATGAGTGAGAACATGCGGTGTTTGGTTTTCTGTTCTTGTGATAGTTTGCTAAGAATGATGGTTTCTAGCTGCATCCATGTCCCTACAAAGGACACAAACTCATCCTTTTTGATGGCTGCATAGTATTCCATGGTGTATATGTGCCACATTTTCTTAATCCAATCTGTCACTGATGGACATTTGGGTTGATTCCAAGTCTTTGCTATTGTGAATAGTGCTGCAATAAACATACGTGTGCATGTGTCTTTATAGCAGCATAATTTATAATCCTTTGGGTATATACCCAGTAATGGGATGGCTGGGTCATATGGTACATCTAGTTCTAGATCCTTGAGGAATCGCCATACTGTTTTCCATAATGGTTGAACTAGTTTACAATCCCACCAACAGTGTAAAAGTGTTCCTATTTCTCCACATCCTCTCCAGCACCTGTTGTTTCCTGACTTTTTAATGATCGCCATTCTAACTGGTGTGAGATGGTATCTCATTGTGGTTTTGATTTGCATTTCTCTGATGGCCAGTGATGATGAGCATTTTTTCATGTGTCTGTTGGCTGTATGAATGTCTTCTTTTGAGAAATGTCTGTTCATATCCTTTGCCCACTTTTTGATGGGGTTGTTTGTTTTTTTCTTGTAAATTTGTTTGAGTTCTTTGTAGGTTCTGGATATTAGCCCTTTGTCAGACGAGTAGATTGCAAAAATTTTCTCCCATTCTGTAGGTTGCCTGTTCACTCTGATGGTAGTTTCTTTTGCTGTGCAGAAGCTCTTTAGTTTAATGAGATCCCATTTGTCAATTTTGGCTTTTGCTGCCGTTGCTTTTGGTGTTTTAGACATGAAGTCTTTGCCCATGCCTATGTCCTGAATGGTACTACCTAGGTTTTCCTCTAGGATTTTTATGGTATTAGGTCTAACATTTAAGTCTCTAATCCATCTTGAATTAATTTTCGTATAAGGAGTAAGGAAAGGATCCAGTTTCAGCTTTCTACTTATGGCTAGCCAATTTTCCCAGCACCATTTATTAAATAGGGAATCCTTTCCCCATTTCTTGTTTCTCTCAGGTTTGTCAAAGATCAGATGGCTGTAGATGTGTGGTATTATTTCTGAGGACTCTGTTCTGTTCCATTGGTCTATATCTCTGTTTTGGTACCAGTACCGTGCTGTTTTGGTTACTGTAGCCTTGCAGTATAGTTTGAAGTCAGGTAGCGTGATGCCTCCAGCTTTGTTCTTTTGACTTAGGATGGTCTTGGAGATGCGGGCTCTTTTTTGGTTCCATATGAACTTTAAAGCAGTTTTTTCCAATTCTGTGAAGAAACTCATTGGTAGCTTGATGGGGATGGCATTGAATCTATAAATAACCTTGGGCAGTATGGCCATTTTCACGATATTGATTCTTCCTATCCATGAGCATGGTATGTTCTTCCATTTGTTTGTGTCCTCTTTTATTTCACTGAGCAGTGGTTTGTAGTTCTCCTTGAAGAGGTCCTTTACATCCCTTGTAAGTTGGATTCCTAGGTATTTTATTCTCTTTGAAGCAATTGTGAATGGAAGTTCATTCATGATTTGGCTCTGTGTTTGTCTGTTACTGGTGTATAAGAATGCTTGCGATTTTTGCACATTAATTTTGTATCCTGAGACTTTGCTGAAGTTGCTTATCAGCTTAAGGAGATTTTGGGCTGAGACAATGGGGTTTTCTAAATATACAATCATGTCATCTGCAAAGAGGGACAATTTGACTTCTTCTTTTCCTAACTGAATACCCTTGATTTCTTTCTCTTGCCTAATTGCCCTGGCCAGAACTTCCAATACTATGTTGAATAGGAGTGGTGAGAGAGGGCATCCCTGTCTTGTGCCAGTTTTCAAAGGGAATTTTTCCAGTTTTTGCCCATTCAGTATGATATTGGCTGTGGGTTTGTCATAAATAGCTCTTATTATTTTGAGGTACGTTCCATCAATACCGAATTTATTGAGCGTTTTTACAATGAAGGGCTGTTGAATTTTGTCAAAAGCCTTTTCTGCATCAATTGAGATAATCATGTGGTTCTTGTCTTTGGTTCTGTTTATATGCTGGATTATGTTTATTGATTTGCGAATGTTGAACCAGCCTTGCATCCCAGGGATGAAGCCCACTTGATCATGGTGGATAAGCTTTTTGATGTGTTGCTGAATCCGGTTTGCCAGTATTTTATTGAGGATTTTTGCATCGATGTTCATCAGGGATATTGGTCTAAAATTCTCTTTTTTTGTTGTGTCTCTGCCAGGCTTTGGTATCAGGATGATGTTGGCCTCATAGAATGAGTTAGGGAGGATTCCCTCTTTTTCTATTGATTGGAATAGTTTCAGAAGGAATGGTACCAGCTCCTCCTTGTACCTCTGGTAGAATTCAGCTGTGAATCCATCTGGTCCTGGACTTTTTTTGGTTGGTAGGCTATTAATTATTGCCTCAATTTCAGAGCCTGCTATTGGTCTATTCAGGGATTCAACTTCTTCCTGGTTTAGTCTTGGAAGAGTGTAAGTGTCCAGGAAATTATCCATTTCTTCTAGATTTTCCAGTTTATTTGCGTAGAGGTGTTTATAGTATTCTCTGATGGTAGTTTGTATTTCTGTGGGGTCGGTGGTGATATCCCCTTTATCATTTTTAATTGCGTCGATTTGATTCCTCTCTCTTTTCTTCTTTATTAGTCTTGCTAGTGGTCTGTCAATTTTGTTTATCTTTTCAAAAAACCAACTCCTGGATTCATTGATTTTTTGGAGAGTTTTTTGTGTCTCTATCTCCTTCAGTTCTGCTCTGATCTTAGTTTTTTCTTGCCTTCTGCTAGCTTTCGAGTGTGTTTGCTCTTGCTTCTCTAGTTCTTTTAATTGCGATGTTAGAGTGTCAATTTTAGATCTTTCCTGCTTTCTCTTGTGGGCATTTAGTGCTATAAATTTCCCTCTACACGCTGCTTTAAATGTGTCCCAGAGATTCTGGTATGTTGTATCTTTGTTCTCATTGGTTTCAAAGAACATCTTTATTTCTGCCTTCATTTCGTTATGTACCCAGTAGTCATTCAGGAGCAGGTTGTTCAGTTTCCATGTAGTTGAGCGGTTTTGATTGAGTTTCTTAGTCCTGAGTTCTAGTTTGATTGCACTGTGGTCTGAGAGACAGTTTGTTATCATTTCTGTTCTTGTACATTTGCTGAGGAGTGCTTTACTTCCAATTACATGGTCGATTTTGGAGTAAGTACGATGTGGTGCTGAGAAGAATGTATATTCTGTTGATTTGGGGTGGAGAGTTCTATAGATGTCTATTAGGTCTGCTTGCTGCAGAGATGAGTTCAATTCCTGGATATCCTTGTTAACTTTCTGTCTCGTTGATCTGTCTAATGTTGACAGTGGAGTGTTGAAGTCTCCCATTATTATTGTATGGGAGTCTAAGTCTCTTTGTAAGTCTCTAAGGACTTGCTTTATGAATCTGGGTGCTCCTGTATTGGGTGCATATATATTTAGGATAGTTAGCTCTTCCTGTTGAATTGATCCCTTTACCATTATGTAATGGCCTTCTTTGTCTCTTTTGATCTTTGATGGTTTAAAGTCTGTTTTATCAGAGACTAGTATTGCAACCCCCGCTTTTTTTGTTCTCCATTTGCTTGGTAAATCTTCCTCCATCCCTTTATTTTGAGCCTATGTATGTCTCTGCGTGTGAGATGGGTCTCCTGAATACAGCAGACTGATGGGTCTTGACTCTTTATCCAGTTTGCCAGTCTGTGTCTTTTAATTGGAGCATTTAGTCCATTTACATTTAAGGTTAAGATTGTTATGTGTGAACTTGATCCTGCCATTATGATATTAACTGGTTATTTTGCTCGTTAGTTGATGCAGTTTCTTCCTAGCCTCGATGGTCTTTACATTTTGGCATGTTTTTGCAATGGCTGGTACCGGTTGTTCCTTTCCATGTTGAGTGCTTCCTTCAGGGTCTCTTGTAAGGCAGGCCTAGTGGTGACAAAATCTCTAAGCATTTGCTTATCTGTAAAGGATTTTATTTCTCCTTCACTTATGAAACTTAGTTTGGCTGGATATGAAATTCTGGGTTTAAAATTCTTTTCTTTAAGAATGTTGAATATTGGCCCCCCCTCTCTTCTGGCTTGGAGAGTTTCTGCCGAGAGATCTGCTGTTAGTCTGATGGGCTTCCCTTTGTGGGTAACCCGACCTTTCTCTCTGGCTGCCCTTAAGATTTTTTCCTTCATTTCAACTTTGGTGAATCTGGCAATTATGTGTCTTGGAGTTGCTCTTCTCGAGGAGTATCTTTGTGGCATTCTCTGTATTTCCTGGATTTGAATGTTGGCCTGCCCTACTAGGTTGGGGAAGTTCTCCTGGATGATATCCTGAAGAGTGTTTTCCAACTTGGTTCCATTTTCCCCCTCACTTTCAGGCACCCCAATCAGACGTAGATTTGGTCTTTTTACGTAATCCCATACTTCTTGCAGGCTTTGTTCATTTCTTTTTCTTCTTTTTTCTTTTGGTTTCTCTTCTCGCTTCATTTCATTCATTTGATCCTCAATCGCAGATACTCTTTCTTCCAGTTGATCGAGTCGGTTACTGAAGCTTGTGCATTTGTCACGTATTTCTCGTGTCATGGTTTTCATCTCTTTCATTTCGTTTATGACCTTCTCTGCATTAATTACTCTAGCCATCAATTCTTCCACTTTTTTTTCAAGATTTTTAGTTTCTTTGCACTGGGTACGTAATTCCTCCTTTAGCTCTGAGAAATTTGATGGACTGAAGCCTTCTTCTCTCATCTCGTCAAAGTCATTCTCCGTCCAGCTTTGATCCGTTGCTGGCGATGAGCTGCGCTCCTTTGCCGGGGGAGATGCGCTCTTATTTTTTGAATTTCCAGCTTTTCTGCCCTGCTTTTTCCCCATCTTTGTGGTTTTATCTGCCTCTGGTCTTTGATGATGGTGATGTACTGATGGGGTTTTGGTGTAGGTGTCCTTCCTGTTTGATAGTTTTCCTTCTAACAGTCAGGACCCTCAGCTGTAGGTCTGTTGGAGACTGCTTGAGGTCCACTCCAGACCCTGTTTGCCTGGGTATCAGCAGCAGAGGCTCAGTTGAAAATGCAGAAATCACCGGTCTTCTGTGTCGCTCGCGCTGGGAGTTGGAGACTGGAGCTGTTCCTATTCGGCCATCTTGCTCTGCCCTTGGTACCATACACTTTTAAATGCCCAGCTCTCACAAGAACTCACTCACTATCACAAAGACACACCAAGTCATGAAGGATCCGCTCCCATAATCCAAACACCTCCCACCAGGTCCCACCTCCAGCACTGGGGATCACAATTCAGCATGAGATTTGGGTGGGGAAAAATATCAAAACTGTATGTCTGTTCCTCAGCTTCCTCTTCCTTCCTATTCCATAGCCCAGCTTTATTCCTGGCAAAGACTAAGATGCTGAGGCTCTTGTGTTTGTTTTTCTCCTCTCACATATTGGTCATGTAGTGGGTAGGAGATGTAGGATGGTGATTTACTGAGTGATTTGTGAGACATTAGACATTGGCCTAAGAACTCAAATACCAATACACACACATGCTACTACCTCATTTAATCCTCACCTCCACCCTGTAAAGAAAATGTTACCCATACATGATAATGAGGGCTCCCCTACCCAGATGATGAAGATATGGAAAATAAAGTTTCCGTTTGAGAACCAGACTCTTTAGATCATTACACAATGGGTGAGAATAGCCACTTGCAGTGAAATAAAAATCAGCCTGTGAAGATGTGACCTAAGAGTTTGAGACTCCCTCCCCGCTACCTCCAATGCCATTCAAGGTGACCAGGGAGGCATTCCCAAAGGGATTGTAAGTACAAAGTGGAAACCAAGCAATTTGCTGTCCATTCTTTTGGGAAAGGCAGGGAGAACAGAAGGCAAGTGGTTGGCCTGGTAGGATGGAAAAGGAAACCCAAAGAACTTGGGGGTGCCCAAACACTGAAGAGAACAGAGGGAGGCTAACCAAATGGAGACCTGCCTTTCTGTGGCAATGCTATGGAAGGATGGTGAGAGGTCCACAAGCCACTTAGACAGGGGACCCTGATTGAGATCAATAAAGCAAGTCATAGACTCTTATTCCAAGCTTCACAAGCAAGACACTTCCATAGATCCCTGGGATGCCAAGTCTCTGGGTGGGAGCATACTCCCTGAGCCATTGTGCCAATTAAGTCTGCTCCCTGGCCTTCTGGGATTTTTGCTCAAGTTCTTGTGCTCTTGGACACTGACTCCTGAGAAGTGAACCATCCATGTGCCAATAAACCAGGTCTGGGAGCTTCCCAGGCCGTGCACAGATTCTGGACTGTGGTGAGCTGATGAAAGGAAATGCCCGTCTGGTCGGCTGCCTGGCCTTCCTTAGGAACACCTCTCTGAATCTCTGGGCCCAGAGTATACCTTTTGCACAATAGGAAGTGTCACTCCCTCCGTTCTGGCAGCCAAACACACACAGATTTTAAACACTTGGCCAAGGTCACTCAAGCAAAACCCTTTTTCCTCTGTTCCTGAAGCCCACACACTTATCTTCTCCCCAACTGTCCTTCCAGAGATTTACCTTCTGTTTCTCTCCCTTTCTCTCCACTCCTTCCTCACGGGCCCTTCTCTATTGTCCCACAGCCTTGTGGTGGCACTCCAGCAGTTTTCCACAGGGAAATCCTCTTCTGGGTCAAGGCTGCATCATGGGAGCCTTTGAGCTCTTGCTTCTGTCTCCTCGCAGGACCCTGACTACTGAAGGCCCAAGACTCTTGGCGGTCTGAATCTGGGGTCCCAGCTGCCTTGCCAGGCTGGCAGATCTCTCTCCACTGTCTTATAAGGTAGGCCTTGTTGCTTCAGAAAGCAGTGGGTGTTAGAGGCTAAAATGGCAGACTGTCTCTCATGGGCCATTCAGGTGAGCAGACTGCTCGAGAGTAGCCTTGGGTCAGTGCTCTTGTCTGAGAGGGGTCTTTGGAGACAGTGGCCTGGAGGCCTCTGACCTGGCCTGAGGAGAATGAGGGAACCAATTCCAAGAGTGGGCTGAACTTGCCTCCAGTGATGCTGTGGCTTTAGGTTTTTCACTCATTATCCCATTTCCTCCTCACAACAACCAATCTCCTGAGGACCTTATGTCTCAGAAGAGGCAGCAAACTTGCCCAAGGCCACCCAGCTAGAAAGTGGTGGAGTAGGGGGTAGAACCCAGGTCTGTCTAATTCTCACTCTACCCTGGGGTGGAACTCCCTGTGGTATGGGGGTGTGACGCGGTCTCCTGGGTTGGAAGCACAGGAGCAGCATGATGCTTCTAGACGGACCAAGCCTGTCAACCACGCAGGTGGACCATCTGTGTTAGGAAGACCAGTCTTAGGCACAAGCCTGGCCCACAGAAGACAGGCCACTTATGCTAGTGTCCTTGTCATTCCACCACAGGCACCAGAAACTACCAACAGAACTGATTATTACTGTTATTTTTACAAAGAGCCTGCTATCTTAGACCAGCAAGAAGAATTAATATCCCTTTCTGCCCACTGCAAAGTGCTGGGTGACCTGGCTTCTTTTTCTCTTTTTTTGAGACAGGGTCTTGCTCTGTCACCCAGGCTGGAATGCAGTGGCACAATCATGGCTCACTGCAGCCTCAACCTCTCAAGTTCAAGCAATTCTCCCACCTTAGCCTTCCAAATAGCCGGGACTACAGGCGCATACTACCATGCCCAGCTAATTTTTTCTTTTTTGTAGAGATTGGGGTCTCACAATGCTGCCTAGGCTGCTCTTGAACTCCTGAGCTCAAGCAATGCCCCTTGTTTCGACTTCCCAAAGTGCTGGGATTACAGGCTTGAGCCATTGCACCTGACCCTGACTTGGTTTCTAGTTCTTTCTCCAGCTAATGACTCGCCATACAGTCTCAGTTACTTGTTTTGGCCTTGGCTTCCTTGGATTTTCCTAGATGATCAGCAGAGATGCTTGTAGAGCCACGTGGCAAACTTTTGACAGTTTTTTTTTTCTTGAGACATAGTCTCACTCTGTCACCCAGGGTGGAATGCAGTGGCATGATCTCTGCTCACTGCAATCTCTGCCTCCTGGGTTCAAGTGATTCTTCTGCCTCAGCCTCCCGAGTAGCTGGGATTGCAGGTGTGTGCCATCATGCCCAGCTAATTTTTGTATTTTCAGTAGAGACGAGGTTTCACTCTTTTGGCCAGGCTGGTCTCGAACTCCTGACCTCAAGTGATCCGCCCACCTCAGGCTCCCAAAGTGCTGGGATTAGAGGCATGAGCCAACATGCTTGACCTGGGTGTTTTATTTCTACATTTTCAGAACCCAAAGTGGTGCTGCCTGACACATCGTAGGCATGCAGCACAAGTTTGTCGTGTGCATGAATAAATGAACCAGTGACCATTCAGGTGTGGAGGAGACTAATAGTACCTGTAGCCCTGCCCCTTAGGCATTCCTTTCCTTGGTCTTCTGTACCTGATGTCATCAGCCAGGACAAAGGAAGCAACTTTGGCATAGATATCTTCTGCTTAAGGGAAGCCCGTTATGTGAACACGTACACTTACAGGAATGTGAAATTATGATGATAGTGGTTCTTTTAAACGCACATCTGTGAGGAAAGATAAGCAAGACCTCACCATAAAGTCCTCACAGGCATGGGCAGGGCCTAGGGAACACAGTTAAGAGTGCAAACAGTAAAGAGCTGTCACAAAAGACAGAATATGGTTTCTTAAAGTAGTAATTAAGCTTAAAAAAAGACAAACTGACATTTTGATATGTTTCCTTCTAGATGTCCTTCTTTACGTATTTTTTTTTTGTAGAGATTGTAACGCACACCTATTTGAATCCTGCCATTTTTATTTCACAAAGCATAAACTTTTGCCCACGTTGTTATAAACTCTTTAGAGACATCAATTTTAATTATTGAATAATACTCTATTTATGGATGTACCATAATTTATGTAACCACTCCCTCATTGCTAATCATTTAGTTTCCAATTTCTCCCCATTATAATCAAGTTACTCTGCTCAGAAGATCTTTATGCATTAAGCTTTTTCTGTATTTTCGATTATTTCGTAAAGATAGGTGATCAGGAGTCAAATGCTTGGTCTCTGGGAGTGATAGTCTTAAGATTCTTTTCTAAATTTTTTTTTTTAAATTGAAAAATTTTTATTTTTAAGGTTCTTGAGAATATATTGTTGTTAATTTGAGAAATTGTATCATTGTTCTTCAGAATCCAGGTTCTGTGTTCAGACAAGTGGTGTGCAAACCCTTGTTCTGGCATTTATGGTATGGACTTGGCCACCTTGGTTGACCTTCCTAAGTGTCAGTTCCTCAGCTATCAATTGAGGATTATGACTGCACCCTCCTCATGGGACTGTTATGAAGATGAACAAATAAGACAGGCAAAGCGCAGACTTGGCACAGAGTGTGCTCCCTAAATATTAACTAGTACTAATTTGCTTATCTTTGGTTATCAATGACGAAGGGCCTTTTCACTTATACCTATTGTCTGTTTACATTTCTGTGTGTGTATGTGTGTCTAAATTAAGATATATGATTTTAAGGTGAAAGATGAAATCATAAGGGACTATTTATTAGGTTAATTAGCAGGCATATAGCTCTTTTTCCCCTGCTTTTAGAAAGGGTGCTGCCCAGGCTGGCCTTGAACTCCTGGGTTCAAGCGATCAGCTTCCCAGGTAGCTGAGACTACAGGTGCACACCACCGTGTCTGGCAAATATAGCTCTTTCTCGGGGTTCATCTAACCTCAAAGAAAAGCAGGTACTAGTGCTGTACAGTTTCTACCCACCATTTCTCCTTTGGGCTAGTTTTAGAATCTATTGTATGACTTATCTTTCTCTTTTAGTATTTCCTTTAAGACTAACTACATTTTAAGTATGATTTTTATTATGTGAAGAGATCCTGTGGGAATACATTGCCAATTGTGGAACAAAATCAGAGACAGAACTAGATTTGATTTCCAGAAATCTGTAGTACTGCCGACCTCTCAAGGAGCACATTTTTCAGCAAAGCAAAGAATCCTGTCCGCTGGGGACAGCTTTAGCCCTTTAGGAGCACAGAGCAGTCCGAGCAGCCGCTGCAACTTCCCCTCCCACTGATGGCATCTATAAATCCATTTCCTGTCTTGTAATTACGTCTCATGTGATAATTAGCCCCTTTATATCAATGAAGCCAAATTTCCATGTGTAATGGACTGAAGCCCAAGTGTATGCGAGGAGTTGAAATGCAGCTTTGGCAGGAGGGGGGCCTCTGAGATCTCCTTGGGGGCAGGGAGGACAGCCCTCTGTGTGAGGAGTCTATACTGTGCCAGGCGCTGTGCTGTTACTTTGCATGCACCATTCCATACCCTCCTCACACTGATCCTTCCTCCCTGGCACCTTCACCTTTGCTTTTATTGTCCGAGACCAGCTTCTGTGCACTCTTCAGATGCAAAATCAAAACCATCAGTGGTACTTAGATGAACACGTGACACTACATGCCAAAGGCTCTGCGGGGTACAAGGAAGGAAGTGCTGTAGGAACCAGCCAAGGACAGTGCCCCTGAAGGCTTGTTCCTTCCTGGAATGTCACGTGGACCACTGACCCTTCACAGCCCTGAATGTGCACAGGCACGTGTGGAACCAGCATCAGGGTGGGGCTTCAGGATGCCAGGAGCCCAGAAACCAGTGCAGGCACCCAGCTGTAGGAGGAACATTTGAAATATTGCTGCAGCCCTTGGGAAGACAAGGCAGGGACACAGGGGCAGAGGCAAGAATGGAGGGGGCGATTGAAAGAGGTGGGTGTAGGTTTATGACTTTGAAAAGGGAATTTGGGACAGTGAAGAACGAGGCCACATGTCCCTTTATCTCATTTCCTTCTATCTTCTTTCTTTTTTCCTTTCACTCTTCTCAGGCATTTCCTTCCTATAATCAGGCTGCATTGTGGGGAAGGGTGTGGAATTCGCGATCTTTTAGCTTGGACAGAGAATTAGAGGGGGCAGTGAACACAAATTGTCAGGAAGGCTAAGAAAAGATAGGGAAGACATTGGATTAGCCTTGACTCTTTGAGCAGGCTACTTAGATGCTGCTAAGTCCCTTGGGGTCCTGATCTCTAAATTGGGGATAATAACTGATGCCTTGCACACCTCACTGGACTGAGGAGGAAGTGGAATAGACTTGATTTTGATTTAAAGGAATGTCTGAGTATATACTGGTTTTTCAGGGATGTGCCGGGGGAAATACTTATAAACGCATGTTTATATTTAAGTATGTGCACATTCCCCATTCCACACACACATGGTCAACTGAATGTATATCTTTTTGTCTTTTAGGAATGTAAAACCACCACATATAATGATAAGTACTTACTACTCATTAACCACTTACTCTATGCTAGACCCTATCTCGGCTCTATATTTATATTTCTTATTTAATTCCCTAAATCCTGTGAGGTAGGTATTATTAGCCCTATTTTACAGAAGACAAAACTGAGGCACCAGGTTAGGATGATCACTCAAAGTTATGCACCTAGTAAGTGTTAGAGCTAGAACTTGAAACAGGCCTGAATTTCTTAATCTTTTGTCTTAATTGCTATGTTGTTTCTGAGAATCTGAGCTTTTCTTTACATCTATAGGCAAACATTTTTGGACTCAGACTCAAATGTCATTGCCCCAAGGTGGACTCCCACTTTGCTGTCTCAAAATGGCTCTGATACAGTGATCGAATGCTTGAAATGAGAAAGGCTTTGAGGGTGTGCTGTGACTTTCATCTCTGCAGAGCCCCAGGATGTTTCTCCAGCCGCCTTCTCAATATGCAGGGAAGAGAAGCCTTAGCTGGGCTTCAGGCTCTGGACAGCAGTGCCAGGGGCTCTGTGTAGGGGCTGGTCCTTCTAGAAAGTGGCTCTGGGATGGCTGCTTGTGGACAGGATCCTGCTGCCTCTCTCTCCTTCCTGCCTAGTGAAACCTCTGGGCCCCTGTGCCTTCTCCTTTACCTGCTTCTTCCTTCCTGAACTGGTGCCCTCTGTTTCTAATTACATAGAATTCTAGAGGGGTTCACTACAAGTCCAGCCTCTATGCCAGCAAAAGACCCTTCTCCATTTTTGCCAGTGAGTTGGCAAGAGCTGTAGGGTATGAGTGATGCAGTGGGCTCTAGAGCCATGGGTTCAAATCTTGGCCCTTGGCTGTGTCACTCAACTTCTCAGGCTTTCCTTTTCCCCCTTTTTTTTGTTTTGTTTTTAAAGAAGAGGGCTATAACACCCATACTATAAGGTTGCTGCTGGTATTAAATGAATACATATAAAGAACTTGGGACAGTGCTTTATTAAGTGCTCAGTAGCTCTCATTTTTACCCCATGTCAGATACTTCACTCAGTGCTGCGTGCACACAATTCTCATTTAGATCTCACAACACCCCAGTTAAGTAGATGGCAATATGATCTCCATTTTACAGATGAGGAAACCAAGGCTCATGGAAGTTAGGTTCACATAGCAAGTAAGAGAGCTAGGATTCAACCAGGACTGCCTGACTTCAAGGCTTATTCTCTTAATCTCTTTATCGCACTTCAGGTCCCTCAAAGACCTCCTTGTAAAGAAAATCCCCCATATCTTTCTCATCTCTTTCTGGGACTTCCTAAAAAAAAAAACCCTGGAGTCCAAGGGTAGCTGCAGCTGTCTCAGGTCATGTGATGAAAGGTGGGGGCAGTGTGGTACTGGCTGACCTTGTGGTGAGCTGGACCCTGTGATTGCCAGAGTCTGCCCCAAAACGAATGCTGGGGACTACACTGACTGGTAAGGAGTTCCCTTCCTCCTGGGGTGTCTGGCAGAATCAAGATGAGGTTTGAAGGGTCTTCAAAGAGTGAGAGCAGACAGGGTAAAAATAAACTTTCACATTAATCCATTATCCTAATGATCGTCCTAAAGATAAGCTTGATCAGATATGAGCATTGCTGAGATTGATTTGCCTAAAATAAGAATCTCATTTGCATTTTTCTGATTTTCCCCTACTTCATTTAGCCATATTAAAAGACAGCTGCAGCTCTCACCAAGGACAAACATTTGAGAGATATGGATATTGCCTACATGTATTTATGGTGCTTAGGATCCTCCCTACCCACCTGTGTGTGCTATAATCTCTTTGACAGAGGAGAGGAGGACAGTTTCAGGAACCTGAAGGTGATAGCTCTGGCTTTCCTTTGATCACATTTTAAAACTTACATATTGGTAGAACCAAAGACTCTGCCTGGGTAGAATGGATTGAAGAAGATCCCATAGTCTAGGGTCTAAATTAGAAAATTTAATTTCACATATCTCTTTCATTAATTATTCATATCATCCCTAAGAGATAGCTAGGGCAGGTATTTTTATTCCCATTTTACAGATGAGGAAACTGAGCCTCAGTGAGGTTAAGGTATACACTTTAGGCTATATGCCTTGCCAATAGTGTCTAAGATCTCTTGACTCCCATGCCTGGGCCACAAACCTTCCTACTTCTAGGCCAGGGCTCTCTGCTATTGGACCTAGGTGCCTGGTAACGGCTCTGGGAAGAATCACGTGTCTCAGAGGGAAACACTTGATCCTGGTCATACAGGCAAGACCACACCTTTCATCCATTTGCCCTCCAAATGTTGTTTCATGGAGTAGACAAGGCCAGTGAAAATATCCATGAGCTGATGAGAAATGTTTGTATGTGCTTCTTGGCAGAGCTGACCATGGACAATAAAGACCCATGAGGCCATTGCTGCTAAGCTTCAGAGAGATCCCACTGATCCTTTTGCTATCTTCAGCCTGAGGGCTAGTCAAGTGGATTACCTTTAGAGTGGGAAGAACTTGGAATGCGGGATCAGAGTCACGGATTGAGTCCTGGCTTCGCATTAATGTCAGCTGGTGTTTATAAAGGTGTTATTTAATGTAGTACATTAGTATTTAATTAGATACATTATTTAATACATTTATCTAATACATTATTTCACTTAATCCCACAGCACTCTCATGAGGTGATACTAATGTCATTGTCCCCATTCCCTGGATAGGAAAATAAATTCATAGACATAGAGGGTAAATAACTTACCCAAGCTACTCAGCCTTGCTCTCTGTAATTCCAAATCTTATTATTATTTTTTAAAATTTTAGCTGCTGCTGCTGCTGCTTCTGCTGCTGCTGCTGCTGCTGCTGCTTCTTCTTCTTCTTCTTCTTCTTCTTCTTCTTCTTCTTCTTCTTCTTCTTCTTCTTCTTCTTCTTCTTCTTCTTCTTCTTCTTCTTCTTCTTCTTCTTCTTCTTCTTCTCCTGCTCCTGCTCCTGCTCCTTCTCCTTCTCCTTCTCCTTCCTCTTCTCTTTCTCCTTCCTCTTCTTCTTCTGAGACAGTCTCACTCTTTTGCCCAGGCTGGAGTGCAGTGGCATGATCTCTGCTCACTGCAACCTCTGCCTCCTGGTTCAAGTGATTCTCCTGCCTCAGTTTCCCAAGTAGCTGGGATTACAGGCGCGTGCTGCCATGCCCAGCTAATTTTTGTATTTTTTGTAGAGATGGGGTTTTGCCATGTTGGCCAGGCTGGTCTCAAACTCCTGGCCTCAAGTGATCCGCCTGCCTCAGCCTCTCAAAGTGTTGGGATTACAGGCGTGAGCCATTGCACCTGGACTTTTTTTTTTTTTTTTTTTTTTTAAGATAATACATTTACTTGGGTCCAAATTCAAAAGATACAAAAAATAAAACAGTAAAAAATTTCCTTCGTACTCTTGTCCCCCAGCCATGAGTCTACCCTCCTGGAGGCAAACAGTTTTAGCAGCTGTGTATGTTTTCTTTCAGAGATTTGTTATACGTATGTAAGCAAATAGGCAAGTATATTGTTCCTACTGTTTTTGCATGTGTGGATGTATAAATCCCTTTGAATTGAATTGAAGAGGCATGGCTAAAGTTCTCTGTATAAGACAATAGTATGATTTGGGTAATAATACAAAAGCAGTGTCTTTAGTTAAACATGATCTGTTCTTTAAATTTTCTGACCTTTGCTCTTGTTCTTTCCTCAGTATAAAATGCTTGACTCCTCACTCACACTCCTCACCTGCCAAGCTCCTCGACACCCTTCAGGATGCGGCACAGACGTCATCTCCTCTCCAGCAACGTTCCTCAACCAGCCCCTCTCCCCCTTAAAGATGATTCATTTCCTCCTTTGTATTCCCGCATTTTTCACATTATGTAATACTTATTTTTTAAACTAACTGTATAAACAGGACCTAAATAACCTGATAGGTCCCAGAAGGACATTCATTCATTCAACATACACAGATGCACACATACACACACACACGCACAATATATCTATATGTATACATACTATATATACACATACTATATATGCATATACTATATATATAATGTGTATATATGTTGCATACATAAGATATATATACACACACATACTATATACATATTATATATATATACAATTGTTTAGTGAGGGTCTGCTCTTCTTTTTTTTTTTTTTTGAGACAGAGTCTCACTCTGTTGCCCAGCCTGGAGTGCAGTGGTGTGATCTTGGCTCATTGCAAACTCCGTCTCCCAGGTTCAAGAGATTCTTCTGCCTCAGCCTCCTGAGTAGCTGGGACTACAGACACACACCACCATGCCCGACTAATGTTTGTATTTTCAGTAGAGACAGGGTTTCACCATATTGGCTAGGCTGGTCTCGAACTCCTGACCTCATGATCCACCCACCTCAGCCTCCCAAAGTGCTGGGATTACAGGCATGAGGCAACGTGCCCGGCCAGTCTGCTCTTTTTAGTTTTGGTGGCAGCATATTAAATACACCAGTCTGCACCTTGCTTTCTAAGAACCTTTTATTGTAGGAAAATTTCACACATATACAAAAGTAGAAAAAACAGTGTGAACCCCCATATAGCCATCAACCCACTTCAACAATGATCCACACTCAGCCGATCTTTTTGTATCTTCACTTCCTCTCCCTCTCCCCCTGATTATTTTAAAGCAAATTCCAGGCATCATACAATTTCATCTATTAATTCTTCAGCATATATTTCTAAAACAAAATGACCCCCCCGCAAAAAAAACACAACCTCTACACATGTAAAAGAAAACAATAATTCTTTAATACCATAAGCTACCTAGTCAGCATTCAGATTTCCTTGGTTTTTTTTTCTCTCTCTCTCAACAAATGCTGTTTTGTTTGAATCAAAATTCAAGTAAGGTCCACACATTGCATTTGGTTACTTCCCTTGCTTTTTATCACTAACAACATTCTTGGAGACGATTTCCTACCAGAACATAAAGAACTACTTTATTCTTTTTCCCGTTGCAGAGTATTCTTTATATGAATGTCCTAGAATTCATTTAACCAGCCTGTTGGTGGACATGTAGGTCATTTTCAACCTTTTGCTATTGCAAACAATGCTGCATTGAATAACATTTTGTAAGCATGTTATTTTGCATATGTGGGAGTATATCTGCTAGTTAAATTCTTGGGAGCGGAATTTCTGGGTGAAAGGATATGTGTGTTTGTAATTTCAAAGATTATTGCTAGATTGACTTCTCAGAGATTGTACCCATGTAACTGATAACTTCCCCCAGCCATGTAGGTGAGACCCTTTTTTCCTGTACCCTCCTCAGAAGCACCATCCCGTCTCTGGCTTCTGTCCATCCAATTCCCTTTCTCTAGAAGGTCCTGTCTCACCTTGTCAATCTGGTAAATGCTTATTCTTCAAGGCTCAGGTCAAAGGCCCCATCACAGCATACATCCCACTGGGTACTCTTTATGACTCATCTCTCCTTCATTGCGTAGTTAGGTCCTTGAGGGTGCAGACCATGGCACACAGTAGGGGGCCTCCCTAAATTTGTCTAGAGAGGTGCTGAAGGACTGAGAGACTAGGGCATAATCTCTAGGTCTTGTTCCAGTGGGGGTTTAGGGACTTCTGTTCAGTTTCCTTGGATGGAGCAAGCCGAGTCATGGGCGCATCACCCACTTTTGGAACCCTCTGGCCTCTAAGTATTGGAACCCAGAAAAAAACCAAGTGCTACATTGCCCAGCCCCAGATGCCTGCAACAGATGGCATGGCATGTCTGAGGCTGGGGGTCTGTTCATCGCAGACCTGCACCTCTGTGGATTCTGACCTTTCAAATTGTTTTCTATTTAATCTGGGCTGGAAGACCTTGCTTTTTGTTGTTTTAAAATCTTTGCTCTCTTCCTACCCCACAAATGAAACTGTCATCCTCCAAATTACTATGATCTGGAAGGGCAGGAGCAGAATTAGGCCCCACAAAAGCACGTTAGGCGGGCAGGTGGGAGTAATCCTGTGTGCCCGAGGTGGGGGAGGGTGCAGCAGATGGCTCCCCAGGCAAGCCCTAAAAGCCAGGATTAAAAAGTAATTTTCAGCATGCTGAAAATGGGACTGCAGATTTGGGTCACTGCAATTAACTCTTTCCTGGCTACAGGCAGGGACCTTGTAGCTGAGAGGCGTTATCCTGTCGAGGGGAGCTGCCAGGTGAAAACCCCCTTGGTTTCTCCTCCTTAGGCCTCAGGGAGAATAGCTCCTGGGTCTCTTCTTGAGAATGGAAGTCAGATCTGCAGGGTCTTCCACTTTCTGGAGACTAGCTTCCTGCCTCCCCTCTGAAGATGGCGTCTGTTGGAGGGAAGTCCCTCCCAAGGCTGTGGGAGGCATTTCACCTCAAGGGATTTGACTGTTGTATCAGAGGCCTAAAGTGGCACCTCATTCTGTTATCAAAAGTACATCAGGCATTTGCCCCACAAAAGATGAGGTGCTTTCTTGCCAATTACTTCCTGTGCTAAAGAAACTACAGTTTTTACCTTAAATAGAGTATTTCAGTATCTGTTTCTGTCTCCGCTACCCCAACTGCCCAAAAAGAATTCCTTTATCTCAAAAGCCACTTCATTAAATCATCTTCCCAGAGGAATAATTTTATTTTTCATTCTTGAACTGTAGGATAGAAACCAATGGGTTTTCCCTTTTCCCTTTGGTTGCCAGGAAACTCGAAGCCTCAAATTCAAAAACTAATTCCATGACATCCCTTAATGCATTTTATTTTTCCCCTTATCTTGTTATTCTATTCTAATTCACACATTCCTTGGTCCTGATTTTATTTATCTGTTTATATTGTGCTATATTATTGAATGTATATCCTGTATATCAAATCCTTTGTGCAACTAGGTAGAGTATAAATGAGTAAATGCAGAAATAATTTCATACACAGATTAATTCATTCATCTTTTAAAATAAGCTCCTGTTAGGTGCTTAATACTGTCCTTGAAAGACTGATAAAATAAAATGCATTTAAACATTTATCACCTATTATGTATCAGGTATTACACCTAGGACATTTTATGTCATCTATTTTAATTTATGTCCAACAATAATCTTATGATATAAACAATCACATGAGTTGGCATACATAAAGCATTTAGCCCAGTGCCTGGAAAGTACCAGAGAAGTAGTAGCTAGTCTTACTAGGTATCATTATCTTCATTTTAAAAAGGGGAAACTGTGATTCTGAAAGGCTAAGTTACACCGTTGCAAGAGTTTAATGAAAAAAAAAAAAAAAAAGTACCAAGAGCATGGCAGATAGTAGGTGTGGCAGGCATTTGTTGTGTTTTTGGCTACCCATTGTACCTTGTTTCAGTAATAGTTCCTTCTTTTTCTTTGGGAAACCACTCCACACAGCATTTGTAGTTCATGAGCTCTGGACCAGGCTTCATTTTTCACTCCAGGGGGTGAGCAAGTGACTCAAGCATGGCTGACCAGTGCTCTGGATTCCCCTAGCCACAGCCGTTGGTTCAGGGGTGCGACTCGTGACCTAGATTGGTCCAAAGTGAAGCCTAGGATTTGTGTGAGTGTTTTGGGGAAGAGACTGGTTTTCCCTACCAGTGGATGGGAGCTTGACAGTCGGTATATGCAGCATGACGTACACACGACTGGAGATTAGGCAGCCGCCTTTCTACCCTAAGTAGAAAGCCCACATGGCAATGGAGCCAACACCGAAAAAGTGGAGGCTAGAGGTGGAGAGAGCAAAAATGGGCCCTGAGGACATTGCTCAGCCCCCTGGAAGTCTACAAGGTCTCAAGCCTTGCCAGAAGCCTATAAGATCTGTTCCAGTGTTCCAGGATCATTTGATTGCTGAAACTATAAACTGTTTTTTTTTTTTTTTTTTTTTTTTTGCTTAATCCTGTTTGAGTTGGGTTTCAGTCATTTACAAGCAAAACAAATCCTAACTTATACAAGGCATTCAATAAGTTACAAAATTTTTTTTTTCTAGGGACAGGGTCTTGCTCTCTCACCCAGGCTGGAGTGCAGTAGTGCAGTCATGGCTCACCGTAACCTCAAACTCTTGGGCTCAAGGGATCCTCCTGCCTCAGCTTCCCAAGCAGCTGAGATTACAGGCACGCGCCACCATGCCCAGCTAATTTTTTGTTTATTATTTGTAGAGACAGGTCTTGCTATATTGCCAGGCTCGTCTTGAATTCCTGGCCTCAGCGATCTTCCCACCTTGGCCTCGCAAAGCACTGTGATTACAGGTGTGAGCTACCACACCCTGGCCCTCAACAAATTTTGGCATTTTTCCTTTTCCATTTAATGGGCTTGCCCAGTGGCATAGCTAGTAAGTGGCTAGTAAGTGGCAGCATCAATATTTGAATGCAGTTCTGGCTCAGAAGCCCATGCATATCATGGTCCCTGCCTATAGGAACTCGGACTGTAGTTAAGCTCCCAGACAGAGACAAATGAAACAGGTGGGTGATGAGTCAAGGCGATGACAGTGGGCCATTGGGCAAAAGCTGCCAGCATAGTGCTTCTGGAGTGCCTTCACCCTGAACTCTCATCCCCAGAACCTTTGAAAGGTCTGGGAGAAGCACAGATGTAGATTTGCAGACATGCCAGCTGGTTCTGTGTGTTTCTATGCATGGAGCTGATGCTTCCTCTGCTCATTTAAAGAAGAAAGCTCGCCCAGAGCAGAGGCTGAATGAAACAGACACATCCACACCACTGGACCCTGATTCACCGTGTGACCTCTTTGGCTGAGTCATCTGCTCTCCTAAAATGAGCCGTCTCATCTGCAGAATGAAGGTGAAGCTTGACAAATGAGGTGCAAATGAGATCTCATAACTACTTAGATCAGAAAGTTGCTGCTGGATAGCCCTACCTGAGCAACTGCAGGACTTGATCTCTCCTCTCCGGCATATCTGAGAGTCATCGAGGGTGTTTGTGAATAAGTCCAGTCCTACACCATCTCCACTGCTCTGCAAAGACCCTCTGCTCCTCCAACTCAAGGTCTTGTGTGGCCTGCGCTGTCACCACTGACCAGACTGCCCATCTGTAGCACCGCCTGCCTCTGGGTATTAGTATGCTGTATCGCTGCCTTGGACCTTTAATGAGAAAGGGAGGTCCCTTCCCCAGTCCTGTTCTGGTGGATAGATTCAGGAGGAAGTTGCTTGCTTTTCGTGCCATGGTAAACTTGTAAGGAAAGAGGGACAGACTGCGAGCAATTGGGAGGGTTGGTGTGGCCCTGGGTCAGCAAGTTTTTCAGGGCAACGCCCTGCCTAGGGAAGTACACCAAGCTACTCACAGGAGGACGAATTACAAGTGTGGGAAAGATACTATTGTTACAGGCAGCACATTCGAATAAAATCATCCCGGTAAAACAGAATTCTGCCAGGGAGTTGCTCATCCAGTTTTGCTCACTCTGGGCAATGGAATCATACCTCTAATAATCAGCTAGGACCTACCCCATCCAGAAAATAAAGATGACTAAAAGATGGTGATCGTTAATATTTTAAAACTGGCTCTCCAGAAAAAATGTTTATTATAACTTTTATATCATTTATTATAAATTTTTAGATATTTTACAGAGAGAAAGGATGTTGTTATTGACTGAATGTTTGTATCCACTGCCCTCCCAACCAGTTCTGATGTTGAAGGCCTAGCCCCCAATGTGGCTGTATTCAGAGGCGAGAACTTTAAGGAAGTAATTAAGGTTAAATAAGGTTATATGGGTGAGGCCCTAATCTGAAAGGATTAGTGTCCTTATAAGGAGAGACTCCAGAGAGCTGGGTCTATCTCTCCATGTGCAAGTGTGTGCACACTGAGGAAAGGCTATTTGAGGACAAAAGAGAAAGCGGCCCATCTACCAGCTGGGAAGAGAGCCCTCACCACAAACCAAATTGGCTGAAACCTTGATCTTGGACTTTTGGCCTCCAGAATTGTGAGAAAATAACTTTTTCTTGTTTAAGCTACCTAATCCATGGTATAATATTTTGTTTTGACCATCTGATCTGACTAATACAGATGTGAAGCACCCAAATTACAAAGAAGAATCAACTATACAATGCCTTATCATAAATTTCACACAGCCAACTGATTCTCACAGTGCTTTTGTTGACCTTTGTTGAACTCTTGTTTCCGCAGCCGTAACTGTGGTTTCAATTCACCCATGATTTGACAAAATCAGACTGTGAATCAATGCTATCCAATTTGCCAAAGAAGGACTCACATCATTAACAAATGAGGATAATTCCAACATGAATGTCAGTTGATATTTTCGTCTCCATTAAGGAGTCAAATGAAAGAAAAACAACAAACATGTATCAGAATTTCATTTGCTAGTCAATAACATAGTGACTTCTTTGCTGAATCAGGTGGTAATATTTGAATGCTGGAAGAATATTGCCTTGATTTTTTTGGTACTAGTCACAATATAACAGTTATAGACACAACATGATTTTAAGTTTAATCTGCACTATTAACATTTTCTCCATCATTATCTGAAATCTATACAATCAACAGTTTCCATGGTGTAAATTCCACTGTGGCTGGTTTCAACCTACCAATGGTAAGTCATCGAATGTGGAGTGGGGAAGAGAAGATGCACCATCATATAACCTTTTCACCACATACATACAGTAGATGTAAATAACCTTAAGAGCAGAGATGATAATAAAATACAGTAAAATAATTAGGAAGTGAGGAGTGCTAAATATCTTTGTTTTTAATATAATTATTTTGTTAAAAGTATATATAATTTAATTTTTAATGATGGCTGTGTTTATTTTCTTTTTTTTTTTTTTTTTTTTTTGAGACGGAGTCTCGCGCTGTGTCACCCAGGCTGGAGTGCAGTGGCGCGATCTCGGCTCACTGCAAGCTCCGCCTCCCAGGTTCACGCCATTCTCCTGCCTCAGCCTCCGAGTAGCTGGGACTACAGGTGCCCGCCACCACGCCGGGCTAGTTTTTTGTATTTTTAGTAGAGACGGGGTTTCACCATGTTAGCCAGGATGGTCTTGATCTCCTGACCTCGTGATCCACCCGCCTCGGCCTCCCAAAGTGCTGGGATTACAGGCTTGAGCCACCGCGCCCGGCCGATGGCTGTGTTTAATAACTTGCTTGCAAAATTCCTGAAAATTTAACAATTAGCTCTTTCGAGCTGGTATCAGCTAGCTCTAGCACTCCGCTGTCACGTAGAGTTGTGCCTGGCTTAAACCAAACTTGGCAAAGAGAACTAGATAACCAGATCAATTTTTCAGCATATTAATACCTAATGAACTTTTTTTTTTTTTTAAGAGATTGGGGAATGTCTTAAAAAGAGAATATTTAAGAGAATTCTATGTTGCTCAGGCTGGTCTCGAACTCTTGAGTAGCTGGGATTATAGGCACCAGCCTCTGCACCCAACTCCTAATAAATTTTTAAAGGCAGATCCTCTTCCCTAAGTGATATGATTAGCCATGTGGCTGAGGGAGTAATTCTGGGCCTCTGTGGATCCTCTAGGACAGTGCTTCTTAAAGTGTGATCCTTGGACCAAAAACCTCAGCATAACACTAAGTTTTTTTGGAAATGCACATTTTAGGGCTCACTGCCAACCTACTGAATCAGAACCTCTGAGAACAGGGCCCAGCAATCTGTTCCTGATGTTTCTGGTGCCTGTTTCAGATGCATCATCAGGTTTGATGTTCCTTTCTGAGGACTATAGTTTGAGCAGCACTGCTTTTGGGTGTATCCCACATTGTTCTCCCCCCCTGCTGTGGGCAATAGAGTGTAAGCTTTCATGTTCAGAACGCTTGTTACTGCTTCCAGGTGTGCTCAAAGTACAGTGGTTAGGAAAGAGTTTTCATCAGTCCGTCCTTGTGCAAGGCTTCACCTCCATCCAATGGGCTTGCAAGATGATGCTAAGGTGCAGGTGCTCCTGGAAGTCTCGCTGACGCCAGGGCTCAGAGCTTATGTCATTTTTGTGCAATTGGTATTCTCCTGCACTGTGAATATAGCAGAGGCGGTTTAAATTGCTTTCCGTCAGGAAACAGGCTTTCTACTTGGACTGCGAGCTCAGTGTAGGTGCTCCATTTGTTCTGTCTTGTGACACTGACTCTGACATAAAGTTAAACATTCTTCCTTCTCTGTAAATTAGCTGAATCCATAGAAATCCTGGGTCAAATGGGCTTAAACAATAAGTAATTTTGTTACTTTCCATAACTGAAGTCAATGGGCTTTGGGGCTGGTTGGTTTAGAGGCCCAGCAATGGTATCAAGGACCCAGGTTCTTTTCATCTTTCTGGTATGCCAATGCCCATAGTGGTCCACCCTCCAGTTGCTGGCAGGATGGCTGCAGTGGTTCCAGCCATCACAGCCAGAGAGTACAAAGTCCAGAGCAGGGAGCTCTTACCTGGGGCTCCACAGACAAACCCGGGGAGCCATGAACCTGAGTGGGAGAAAGAATTACACCACTAACCTCTAACTGAAATGTGGCATTTTCTTCAATTATGAATGCAGGCAACGTCTATAGTGGTAGTAGTGTACTGTGGCTTTGCCACCAAAAGAAATCATATGTATTTTCACATAACATTACAATTGTGAATATATTATAAAATATAATTTATACTCAATCCCACTTTGAAATTGTAGTAGTTATTAGATCTACCATTAAATCTTGATATTGAATGTGTTAATAAAGTATCACATATATTATTATACCACAAACATATTGTTTTAATATTTTAATACATGGTTAAATTATAATTGTTTACATGTAATTTATTTTATATATTTTAAAATATTATTTTAAGAAGCAGTTCATGGAATTCATCTGACCACAAAAGGGATCCTGGCACCACCCTCCCACCAAAAAAAGGCTAAGAATTCTTGATGTAGAGGAAGAAGACAGGCCATCTCCTGCAGTGACTCTCTCTTTTTTAATTTTCTTATTTTTGAGACAGAGTTTTGCTCTTGCTGCCCAGGCTGGAGTGCAATGGTGCAATCTCAGCTCACTGAAACCTCTGTCTCCTGGGTTCAAGCAATGCTCCTGCCTCAGCCTCCCAAGTAGCTGGGGCTACAGACATGCACCACTATGCCCAGCTAATTTTGTAATTTTGGTAGAAACGGGGTTTCTCCATGTTGGTCAGGCTGGTCTCAAACTCCTGACCTCAGGTGAGCCACCTGCTTCAGCATCCCAAAGTGCTGGGATTATAGGCATGAGCCACCATGCCCGGCCTTCTGTTTTTTTTTTTTTTTTTTTTTTTTTTGAGACAGGGTCTCACTCTGTCACCCAGGTGGCTGGAGTGCAGTGATGTGGATCTTGACTTATTGCAGCCTCAACCTCCTGGGCTCAAGCAATCCTCCTACCTCAGTCTCCCGAGTAGTTGGGACCAGAGGTGTGTGTCACCACACCTGGCTAATTTTTTATTTTGTTGAGATGGGGTTTTGCCTTGTTGCCCAGGCTGGTCTTGAACTCCTAGGCTCAAGCAATTCTCCTGCCTCGGACTCTCAAAGCGCTGGGATTACAGGCATGATCTACCTACCACACCTGGTCTCCTCCAGTGACTCTCTCTTGGGAGACAAGAAATGTCATAACTCATTGGCCAGAAATGGGTCACATGACATTCTTGAGCCAATCATTGTGAAGAAAAATGAGATAGATACCCCCCTTCCCCCACCCCAATCAGTGTGGCAAGGTCAGCTTTCCCTGAGGCAAGGGGCTATTTGGGCGAGGGTGGATATCAGAAGACACTGGGGTTCTGTTACGAAAGAGGAAAGGGAGGCTCGGGAGATAGTCCCTCAGGTGCTATGGGTTAGGAATTGCTCAGGAGTCTGCTTCACCTTCTGCCACATTTCAGAAGGATAAGACTAAGATAGAAGGAACAGCATGTTTTTATGCAAGAGCTTGGGGACAGTAAGGAGGCAGCAGGGGCTTTCTGCCTCTCCAGAAGGTTTTCTAGAGGAAGATATGCATTAGTTGATTCTTGGAGAATGCATGGGACTTAGCCAGGAGAAAGAAGATGAAAAATTGTTCCAGAATGTGGAAATAGTATGTGCAAGGACCAGAGGTATGTAAGAACATGGTGTGTCCTGAGAGCTACTCGTAGTTTAGTATTTGGTAAGAGAAGGGGAGAGTGGTGAGAAAAGAGGCTGGGGAGGTGGCCTGGGAGCCAACACGAAAGACCTTGGGTATCAAGGTTGGGGTTAGAATTTTATCCTGGTGAACACAAGTGGTTTCTGAGGGGTTTTAAGTGCAGCAGTGACATGATTCTATTTGTTTTTCAGAAAGGTCATTGTGGCACTGTAGTGTGGAGAATAGACAGAGGGGAGCAAGACTAAAAGCAGGGGAGACACTTAGGCTGTTGTTCAACCCGGGGAAAGAAGACGGTGGTCTGAACAACGGTAGTGGCAGTGAGGCTGGAGAAGAGAGGGTGACACAGCTTAAGAGACTGATTGAATACCACATGGGGGTGGTGATGAGGGAAATGGATAAATCCCAGATAACCCCCATATTTGTGACTTGAGCCAGTGGCAGATGGGTGGAACCATTCACTGAATAGGAGACAGGAGGGGATGCAGTTGGGGGTGAGGAGAGGTCAGAGCAGATGATAAGATCAAAGGTTCAGAATTAGACAGATTGTGATATGATTTTGGCTGCTTTTTGTCTTGGCATTCCCATTTCTTGTATTTCCCCTGAAAGTTCGGAATGGCCACAACTTTTCCATGAGAACCCTGAGGCTGAGGGCCCGAGAGCCCCAAGATCTCTGTGGAAATAGGAAGATGTGGTGGCGAAGGAATGGCACACAGTGATGTAATTTTTGGTCCACTCCTCCAAAGGCTTCCATGAAAACAGTAAAACTACTCATTCTGTCTCCTAGCATACCAGCAAATGGAAGCTTTGCAGGAAAACTAAGTTTTTAAATATATATTCATAATATATATTATAATTATAATACAACTTAATATTATAATATAATTATAATAAGGTGTTGAAGACCTTATTGTTTTTGGTCCTGTTCATAGAGTGAAACCAGACTCAGCAGAATTCAGGGACTTTTGAATAGATTTGGAGAGTGACTCTGAGCCAGGTGCCTGCCACTTTGCAGAGTAAATTATCAAGGCAGTAAGAGGTTGAAACTTCAGCCTGGAGAAATGGTTAATTGCTTTGCCCTCTAGTTATTATTTTGGTCTTAGCTTATTGTAGAGTATAGCATTTCAAGCAAAGGGCTATAAATTTCATGGTAGGGGTTATCTATTCAGGGGTGCAGTGGAGATGAGAAAGACAAGCAGTCATCGATACCAACCTTGATTATCAATCATGGAAAATATGTGTCTTTTTCAGGCAATGCTGTCCAATAGAACCCTTGCATTTTGGTTTCTCCTGTGTTCTCGACTCTCCCCATTCACATAAACCTATATATACCCATCAGTAAAGTATACACACATATGGACTCAATCAACAATGCCTTAGGCTGGCCACGGTTTTAGATACCTGTGTGAACATAGGATCCTTAGTCGAGGACAATACCAGGTTCTTTAAAAAGCGGCTCGAGAAAGCAAATTTCAAGAGGAAGTAGAAGGCTGTATTGATGTCATAGGTGCTTCCACTTCTATCTCACCCTGTCCTGGGCCCCTTGCATCCATAACTATTTCTTGATCTCTCGTCCTGGGCTTTGTGCTAGGCGAAATGTACCAGTTACACTGGTTCTGTCCTTAGGAGCTGACAAGCAAAGGCTTTTGGCATTCACATGACTTTGGCTGTTGGGGGTGGAGGCGGCCGCAGTTGCTGCTGCTGCTTTGGGTGTTACCTGGGTGGGTGGGGTGGCAGAGAGACAGGTGGGTTCTTTCACACGCCGTACATTTGTGAAGGCGTTTTGTGCTTGGGAGCTGTTTGTTTCTTTGCCTTGCAAGCTGTTGGATGCCTCTGCTCAAGCAGAGGCTGATTCCCCAGCACATGGCCCTGCTAAGTGCTGCTTTGGGAAGTACTTTGCTTTCCAGCTGGGCTTGTCACCCAGCTCTCTCTCCATCCAGCATGTCCTCTCTGGCAGGAAGCAGGCGTGCAGCTTTCTGGGCTGTTCTGATGGGAGCTCAGGGAGGCAGGGAGTGCCTGAAGACTAGGAATCAAGTCAAGGGAGGTCAGCTGTGGGCTGTGTAGGCAGCTGGCTACAGGCTCCAGGGGTTAGAGGTGCCCCTGCCAGTAATAGGAGTGTAATCTCTGATCCATGGGCCCAAGCTGCATGCTGCTGACCTTGTTGGTACCACCTATGGAGTGGGTGGTCATAGCTGGCAGGCTGGTGATCTGCAGACGCAACTGGCCCAATTCAGGCAAGGGTGAGACACCAAAACAGTGTTTCCCAAACTCTATTCCACAAAACATTGATTCCACGGAAACTAAAAAGGATAAAAGGGTTCAGGGATTATATAAACTAGAGAAACACTGATTTAGATAAAGGCAAACAGATTTCTTTACTGAAAGAGACTTAAAATCCTCAAACTAAAAATTTGCTAACCACACTTTGGGAGGCTGAGATGGGTGGATCACGAGGTCAGGAGATCAACACCATCCTGGCTAACATGGTGAAACCCTGTCTCTACTAAAAATACAAAAAAATTAGCTGGGCATGGTGGTGGGTGCCTGTAGTCACAGCTACACGGGAGGCTGAGGCAGGAGAATGGTGTGAACCTGGGAGGCGGAGCTTGCAGTGAACTGAGATCATACCACTGTACTCCAGCCTGGGCGACAGTGAGACTCCATCTCAAAAAAAAAAAAAAAAAAGATACTAACCGGTGTTATAAATCTTTAGATAGCGATTAGAATATATAATGTTTCCCAAACCTGTTGGACTGTGGAACCCTTCTTTTGGTGTAACATCTGTTGGGGGGAGGGTTCCATATAACACACTTTGGGAAACATTGCCTGATGCTTTCTTGCATGCTGAGTTTATGTGACCAGGCTGGGTGCTCAGATCATGGTAGCAGGATGTTGGATTTTGAAACTGGCTATTCATAGGGCTACTCTAAGCCTTTACCTTTGGCGTTTCTTGCAACACCAATCATTGCATATGTCACAGAGAGTCCTTTAGGGACCCAGGCCTGTTGATATTAAAATAAGACCTCACCAAGGCGGGAGGATTGCTTGAGTCCAAGAATTCAGTACTAGCTTCAGCAACATAGGGAGACCTTGCCTCTACAAAACCCAAAGCAAATCAAACCAAAACACACAAAAAACAAGACTTAGTTCTTAGTAATCCCAGCACTTTGGGAGGCTGAGGCAGGTGGATCACCTGAGGTCGGGAGTTCGAGACCAGCCTGACCAACATGGGGAAACCCCGTCTCTACTAAAAATACAAAGTTAGCCGGGCATGGTGGCACATGCCTGTAATCCCAGCTACTCAGGAGGCTGAGGCAGGAGAATCACTTGAACCTGGGAGGCAGAGGTTGCGGTGAGCCGAGGTTGCACCGTTGCACTCCAGCCTGGGCAACAAGAGCGAAACTCCGTCTCAAAAAAACAAAACAAAACAAAAAACTGGGTTCTAAAGTTCGCTAGACCTCATCTAAATCCCAGTGTGGCTGTTCATTGGATGTGGAATTCAGGTAAGTTTCATAACCATTCTGAGGCTCAGTTTCCTGCATCCATAAAATGGGATTAATAATAGTATTCCAGCCTGGGCAACATAGGGAGACCCTATCTCTGCAAAAAAAAAAAAAAAAAAAAAGGTAGCCAGGTATGGTGGTGCACACCTGTAGTCCCAGCTACTCAGGAGGCTGAGGGAGGAGGATCTCTTGAGCCAGGGAGGTCTCCACCTAACTGCAGTGAGCTGTGTTAGTGCCAATACACTTCAGCCTTGATAACAGAGAAAGACCCTATATTAAAATATGTGGGTAGGGCCTGGTAGCTCATGTTTGTAATTCAGCACTTTGGGAAGCCGAGGCGGGCGGATCACAAGGTCAGGAGTTCAAGACCAGCCTGACCAACATGGTGAAACCCCATCTCTACTAAAAATACAAACATTAGCCAGGCGTGGTGGTGCGTGCCTGTAATCCCAGCTACTCAGGAGGCTGAGGCAGAAGAATGGCTTCAACCCGGGAGGCGGAGCTTGCAGTGAGCCGAGATCACTGCAATCCACTGCACTCCAGCCTGGGCGACAGAGCGAGACTCCGTCTCAAAAAAAAATAAATAAATAAATACAAAATAAATAAATAAATAAAAATTTAAAGCATAATAATACCTACCCCCCAAAGTATTTGTGAGGAGTAATTGAGACAATACATAGCAAACAGCACATGGCCTGCTTCAAATCAGAAGCTTAATGAATGTCTTTTTAAAAAATTCTGATATAGAAACAAAGATATGTCAGTGGAGAGGAGGGGCCAGGAAATGCTGTGCACAGGTGGACAGGTGGATAAATGGAATGCTATTGTCTGAATGTTTGTGTTCCTCTAAAATTTCTATTTTGATGTCTTGGCCCCCAAGGTGATGTTATTAGGAGGTGGGGCTTTTGAGGAGTGATAAGGTCATGGGGGTGGAGCCCTTATACATGGGATTTGTGCCCTTATAAAAGAGGCCTGAGAGAGATCCCCTGCCCCTTCGACCATGTGAGGACACAGTGAGAAGGTGCCATCTGTGAAGCAGGAAGCAGGCCCTTACCAGAGACTGAATATGCTGGCACCTTGATCTCGTACTTCCCAGCTTCCAAAACTGTGGGAAAGACATTTCTGTTGCTTATAAGCCACGCAGTCTGTGGCATTTTGTTATAGCCACCCAAACAGACTAACACAATGGTATTACACTGGTGCGTTCAGGATGGGTGAGTTGAAGGAAGGAGAGAGGTGTAGCATAGAATCCTTTTTCTGCTTCTGCAACTTGCACCAACCTGGCTTGAACTTCGCTTTCAACAGTCAGTGTCCTGATGGGAGAAAACCACTAACACAGGCAATAAACACACTTCTAAACATGCCATTTGGAATCCAGAGTCCTTTGACATGCCAGGGTGGTTCTACAACTGGGCTGGGGGCCAGGGGAGGGATCCTGGCCACTGAAAGGCTGGCATCGACACATCAGAGGGAAAGGAAAGATCACTGGCATTTAGGGATGCCTGGAACCAAGTGAGCCAAGGAATGAGGTCACCAATTCACCCTCTGGCTGTAGCGTCCCATCTTGGGAGGTGAATTCTATCCTAATGGAGGTGGGGAGGCGAGGTAATGAGCAGCTGCTTCTCCTTACTGTATAAGGTGCTGCCTCCAGGCCAGGCACCAGCAATGTCAGGAAATGATCCCAGGGTTCAAGGTGAGGCCGGAACTTAGTGAAGCCATTTGTGCAGCATGAGGGGAAACAGAGGAGACAGCTGGATTGTGAGTTACTTAAGGCCATACCCAGCCAGTTTCAAAGAGCATCCTTGTGTATGTTGAACGGCTTCCAGGCCAGTCTCTACCTGGTTCTCTGAGAGGTGATAGGTGAGAAGAGGGGCTGGGAGGGCTGTTTAGTGTGGTCTGCAACGTGAGCTGCTGCAGGCCCTGGGAGGTGTTCTTTCTGGGTGTGATGGGTGTTTAGATCAAACCAGAAACAGCACCAATAGCCAACTTACAATACGACGAGCCCTTCTGCATACTAATTCACTGAGTCCTTGCAACTTTATTTGTTGGGTGTTTTTACTAACCCCATTTTGCACGTGGGAAAAGTAAGCCAAGGGACAGGTTGAGTAACTTGCTAGAGGTCCTATTAGTATTGAGAACCAGAATTTGAGGCCAGGCAGCGTAGCTCCAGAACTTGGGTGCTGACCCACTGTGCTATCATGGTATTTAGCAGAAATGCAATTCGGTGGCGGGCTAGGTCAGATATAGGGGAAAGGAGTACAGCTCCTTATTTGGCTTGATCTGAGCTCTGGGAGGCAGGGTTATGGTCGCCTGAAGGCTCTGGTGTGATGAGTGGGCCAGAACCAAATATCAGAAGTTCAATTGTCTTGTACACAAAAGTGAGGAACCAGAGGTGGCTCAGATACATTTGACTGAGTAATTTTCTTGTGATCTTTGACAGTTTTGCCGCAGCTCCATGCATGATACTTGGGTGATGGAGATGAGGTTACCTCCTGGACCTGTGATGGCCCCATAGGCTCCAGGGGCAAGAGGATTCTCCTTCCTAGGAAGGAGAAAAAGGAAAAAGCTTATAGTGAAAATAGCATTGGCTTTACAGCCATACAGGCTCGGCTGGGCTTGAAACCTCACCCTAACTCCCATTAGTTACTCTGTGTAACTTTGAGAAACTGTTTTAACCTTTCTGAGCCTCCGTGTCCTCATCTGTAAAGCAGGGATAATACTATGTACCTCACAGCATTATTAGGAGGATTAAATGAGATAATGAATGCACATTAACAGTGCCTGGGACATGGGAGGTGTTTTGTTGGTGTAAATTCCTCCCCTCTTCATGCTTGCTTTCTTCTCCTTCTTTCTTGGGAAAATATGATTTGCTGGGTTAAAAAAAAAAGAACGAGAGAAAGACGTTATAGCTGCAGGGCCTGCAGTCCTCCTCAAATGCCTTGGCAAGGGAGAAGGTTATTTCTGATCCCAGTTGTGCCTGGAGAGGACAAGGGTGCAAGGAGGAGCTGCTAGCCCTGCCTGGCTGCCTCTCTGTGGTGGCAATCACTCTGGCATTGATTCTGCCCCAGGAACTGACACCTGAGGCTGCACATGCAGGAAAAATGGGCTGAGATGGGCCTGAAGGGACAACTGGGAGCTCAGTCGGGGAGTGGCACCCGAAAGAGGACTGAGACCAGAGGAGGTAGCCCTGAGGCCATGACTGGAGAGAAACAGCAGAATGGCAACTCCCAGCTGGCAGAGAAGGCCACCCTATCTGCAGGAGCCCAGCCACAGGGGTTCTTGGACTCAGCCCGCAGCCACCTCCTTCCCCCTCTTGCCCTTCATGAGAAAAGCAAACTGGCTGGGTTGTCCCTCTGAGCCACTGGAAAAGAAAAAGGCTACAAAGAGAAGACTGGGGGAGTGCATTCATTTATTTTTTCATTCATTCCACTAATACTTATTGAGCACCACTTCCCTCCACATGCGTCTCAGTCCATGGGCGACTTATGCAGGCCCCACTTCACAGACTGCACACTTTCTAGCAGTATGGGCTTGGTTAAGTTACTTAACTTCCCTGGACTTCAGTTTCTTTAGCTGTATAATGGGTTAGAAGATCCCTACTTGGTATATGACAGGCATGCAATGAATATTGTCTCTCTTCCTTTCCCATCTTCTCCTTTCCAAATGTTTGCTGAGGGAGGGAGGACCTGAGGCTGTAGGTACTCATTTGCATGTGGTTTTGTATAAATGTGGGGTGTCTTTTAAGCTGGAGAGGGGGAAAGCTGCCAGAGGCTCACTTTTATCTCCAATTGCTCTGCTAACCATGCCTGTTTCCGTATCTATTGATGCAAAATGAAGCACCCCCAAAATTAGTGGCTTAAAGCAACAACAAGCAGGCCAGGCACAGTGGCTCATGCCTATAATCCCAGCACTTTGGGAGGCTGAGGCAAGAGGATCACTTGAGCCCAGGAGTTCAAGACCAGCCAGAGCAACAGAGTGAGACCCCATCTCTACAAAAAACAAAAATATGAGCCCAGTGTTGTGGCATGTACTTGTAGTCTCAGCTACTTGGGAGGCTGAGGTGGGAGGATCACTGGAGCCCGGGAAGTTGAGGCTGCAGTGAGCCGTGATTGCATCACTGCACTCCAACCTGGGTGACAGGGCAAGACCCTGTCTCAAAAACAACAATGACAATAATCATTCTATCATTATCTCTCATGGTTCTGTAGGGGTTCACTAAGTGATTCTTGCTCACGATCTCTTGGTCTTTGTTAGAATCAGATGTCTGCTGGAGCTGGAGTCATTTCAAAGGCTTCCTCATTCACATGACTGACATTGATGCTGGCTGTTGGCTAGCACCTCAGTCACGGCTATTGCCCAGACACTTAAACGTGCCCTCTCTGTGTGGTCTGGATTTCCTTAGAGCATGGCAGTGGGGCTCCAAGAACAAGAGTTCTAAAATAAGCAGGCAGGAGCAAAAACGTTACTTCTGTCATCGCCACAAGTCTGCCTAGATTCAAGTGGAGGAAATGTAGACCCCATTTCTCAGTGGGAGAATCATCAGTGTCACGTTGTAAGGACCTGTGGGATGGGATATCTTTATGCAGCCATCTTGGAAAATACAATCTGCCATGTTGCCCAACCAGGAAGAACTTCCAGCAGGAAGGCTTGTGTCTTGACTCTGGGGGTGAAATTGCCCATAAACGGAGAAACACAGGGCTCTTGAGAAGAGGCTTTGGGTATAAGGAATGGGGACAGGGAGTTCAGTCACTGCCAAGGTAGTTCTTTTTTTCTTCTTTTGTTGGGACAGGGTCTTGCTCTGTTGCCCAGGTTGGAGTGCAGTGATACCATCATAGCCTACTGCGGCCTCAAACTCCTGAGCTCAAATGATCCTCCTGCCTCTGCCTCCCAAGTAGCTGGAGTGGTGCAGTGGCATGATTATAGCTTACTGCAGCCTTGAACTCTTGGGCTCAGGCTATCCTCCTGACTCAGCCTCCTGAGAAACTGGGACTACGGGTGCATGCCACTGTGACTGGCTAATTAAAAAAAATTTTTTTTTTTAGAGATGGAGGTCTCACTTTGTTGCCCAGACTGGTCTTAAACTCCTGGCTTCAAGTGATCCCCCTGCCTCAATCTCCCAAAGTATGGGGTTATGGGCATGGGCCACTGTGCCTGGCCTGTATTTTTTTTTTTTTTAATTCATCAACTACACTGAATCAGATAGGCAATTTGTATTTTCTAAAAAGTTATGTACTTAATATTTTAAAATTTATTTATTTATTTGTTTAAGATAGGGTCTCACTCTGTTGCCCAGGCTGGAGTGCAGTGGCACCATCATAGCTCACTGAAGCCTTAAACTCCTGGACTCAGGTACTCCTCCTGCCTCAGCCTCCTGAGTAGCTGGGACTACAGAGGCACTCCACTGTGCCTGGATAATTTTTTTTATTTTTTGTTGAGATGGAGTCTCACTATGTTGCCCAGGATGGTTTTGAACTCCTAGATTCAAGTGATCCTTCCACCTTGGCCTTCAAAGTGCTGGGATCACAGGCTTGAGCTACACACAGTGCCCAGCCCAAGAGAGTTCTGAAAATGTGATTCCAGAATTGGATTCTGGAATCCAGAGGGCACTGGGAAGAAAAATGGAGAAAGGGAGAAATAAGAGAGCCTTGGATGGTGGAAATGCGGTCGGTTTTGGAAAGAGTATCTGATCTTTGTCTGGTGTTCTTCCAGAAGCCCCGGAGCTCAGGGGATGGAGAGCTACGCTTGGGTCAGAGGTCAGTGAGCGCTGACCCTAGCTCCAGGGGAGGGTGGCTTTAGTCTTCTCCCAACATCCCTGATTCACCCCCAAAGTGGATGGCCATTCCTAAGCACCAGGCTGGTCTCTTCTCTGGTATGCCTGGAATATGCCCACCTCCTGCATAAACAGAAATTATCACACGTGCCCACAGTTCCACCCAGTCCCGAAAACTAAATAAATATGAGAGTGAGTTTGGAATTAATCTTAAAAGAAATTCTGTAGGTGGAAACAGATTGAAATCCGTGGAACTATATATGATTACTCTCCCTATGGAAAACAAGAGAGGGAACCATCCCTCCTGTACTCTCCTGTGAATGAGGCAGAGATTAATCTATTGAAATCAAATGTATAAATTATACATGGATAGGAACTGGCTCAGGGATAAGGTGTCTGATAGGGTGCTGATGGAAATGAAAATGAGGCTTGAAAGATCAATTCTGCTTTTGAATCAGCTCCAGTCCTGCCGCTGCCCCTGGGCCTGCCTGGCAGAAAACACCCTGACTTATCAAATTAGAAAACACCCCATCCCCAAGCCTTTGAAACATGCACCTTCAAAGTAATTGCTAATGTTTTGGATGATATTTCTGTGCGTCACCGGGAATAATAAAAAGGCAATAAAATTTGAAGGCCCATATTTTTGCTGCCTGTTGGCTGATATAAATCAAACCCACCTCTTCAAAGGAATAGATGGAAAGTTTTATGATGTGGCTGTTGCCTGCCAAGGGAAGAGAGGCAGACCTAAGTCTGGGGACAGGTGTCCCTCCCAGTCCAGCCATTACTGTGTGACCTTCAGCCTGTGATTTAGCTACTCTGGGCTTCTTGCTGTTCCATCCATTTATTCACTTATAAAGTTGCTTATTCATTCAGTCAACTTCATGAGGACCTACCATGTACCAGGCACTGTGCTATGCACCTATTTGATGCTCAATAAATATAATTAGTACAAAAATTAATACAGGCTGGGCACAGTGGCTCACACCTGTAATCCCAGCACTTTGGGAGGCTGAGGCAGGAGGATTGCTTGAGCCCAGGAATTCATGACCAGCCTGAGCAATATAGGGAGACCGCCATCTCTACAAAAAATTAAAGAGTTAGCCGGGCATGGTGGCACACGCCTGTGGTCCCAGCTACTCAAGAGCCTGAGGTGGGAGGTTTGCTTGAGCCCGGGAAGTCGAGGCTGCAGTGAGCTGTGATTGCTCCATTGCACTCCAGCTTGGGCAACAGAATGAGACCTTGCCAATAATAATAATAATAATAATAATAATAATAATAATAATAATGCAAGGGTCTGTCCTCAAGAAGTTCTAGGTTAGAGAAACATAAACAGGTAAATTGTAGTGGCACCTTGTTAATGTTAACCAACACTGACCAGAGGGTTTGATGATGGGCAGGTTTATAAAGGAATCGAAGTGGTTTTGCCTGACAAAGAGGATTACTCCCTGCTAATGATCATCCGGCCAGAGTTTCACAGTATGACCTCAGAGAGTCTTTAAGATGACCTCTGCTGAGAAAGTAGCGACAGGAAATGAGCTTAGATTTCAGCAGGACTCATTCAGATGAGGTGAAAACGAACTTGACCACGCATGTTGTAGGTGGACGAATGAGATAGTGATGGCTGATACAGCTCTGTGAGATCCGGGACCTTCTCTCTATTCCCAGGGCATTGCACAGGGCCTGGCTCATAGAAGACACGGCACATGTTTTTCTTAAACAAATGAATAAACAAATGGTGCATTACCTGGCCTTATTTCGGGACAGAACAGATTCTGCCTTGCTTGTACAATCAAGGTACAGATTTACATAACAAACTGGCAGGGGAAAGGTGAGACCCTTCCCTGACCGTGATGTTGTTACCTGCACCCATTTGAACTGAATGGCTCACTTCACTTAAAAAATGGTGTCACTGTGGGTATAATATGCATCCAGCAAAGTGCATAAATCTGAAGTAAACAGCTGGATAATTTTTTTTTTCTTTTGGGAGACAGGGTCTCACTCTATCACCCAGGCTGGAGTGCAATGGTGCGATCATAGCTTACTGAAGACTCTAACTCCTGGGTTCACAGTGATCTGCCCACCTCAGCCTCCTGAGTAACTAGGACTTACAGGCATGGACCACCATACTCAGCTAATTTTTAAAGTTTTTATAGAGACAGGGTCTCACGATATTGCCCAGGCTGGTCTTGAACTCCTGGGCTCAAGAAATCTTCCTGCCTTGGCCTCCTAAAGCGCTGGGATTACAGGCACGGCCACTGCACCTAGCCAGCTTGATAATTTTTTCCATAGGAACCTACCATGTGACAACTCTAAGATCAAGATCTACAACATTCCTGCTCCCTACAAGCTTCTTCGTGCTCTTTCCAACCCCTTAGAGGAAACCACAACTCTGACTTTTCTAAGTGTTTTTGTAGATTCTACCTCCAGACACCATCTTGTATGAAAAGGAAAAAAAATTAAATTCATCTTCATTCCAGGAAAAAAAAATTAACAGGTTGATTTTTCCCTCCTGCCATTAGAAAATTAGAATCATTAAACGTCAGTTCGGGAAGGGGCTTAGCACATCTAGGTCAGGGACGCCTTACCTTTTTGGGATCAAGTTATTCCATGGACCCCATATAACAGAGTCATTGCATTTTTAGTGCCTTTTGATTGAGAAAACTTTAATTAGTGGTTACCAGGGCCGGCGGGTGGGGAAGGAAGGAATGGGAGTTACCGTGTAATGGGTACAGAGTTTCTGTTTGGGATGATGAAAAGCTCCCGGAGATGGATGGTGATGCTCGCACAACAATGTGAATGTACTTACTGCCCTGGAACTGTACACTTATAATAATAAATGGTGAAAATGGTCAATTTCATGTTATATATATTTTACCACAATAAAAAATAAAAAAGATAAAGTGTCATTTAAAAAATGACCAAAATTCCTATGAATTCAGTGACTGCTTTAAAAACAAATGTTTATTTTATTAAAAACAATCAATTCTGTGTTCATTTGAAATACAGTAGTATATGTGAGCATGAGAGCTATTTTTTCCTCACCCACACACAGGGCACAGTGCATGCAAAGTTTCCAAACCTTAGCAATGCCCTTAAGACCCCTGCCTTTTCCCAGTGTGTGAGATGCATGGATTAAGATGAACTGTTCATTCCAACCCTTATCCCTTAGTTGAAGACATTGTGGCTCAGGGAGAGGAGTGACTTGTCCAGGGTCACACCGCCCACTTAGAGCAAAGCTAGGATAAAACTTCAGGCTGGGCATGTTGGCTCACATCTGCAATCCCAACCGCCTTTGGAGACCAAGGCGGGAGGCTCACTTGAGCCCAGGAGTTTGAGACCAGCCTAGGCAACATGGGGAAAACTGTTTCTACAAAAAATGCAAAAATTAGCCAGGCATGGTGGTGCATGCCTGGAGTCCCAGCTACTTGGGAGGCTGAGATGGGAGGATCACTGGAGCCTGGGAGGCAGAGGTTGCTGTGAGCTGAGATCACACCACTGCATTCCAGCCTGGAACGGAGTGAGACCCTGTCTCAAAAAAAGAAGAAAAAAAAAAAAAAGGCTTCTGGGCTCAGGTCCCTCCAGCAGTTGCTCTTGTCTCTGCTTTTGTCTCTCCGCCCCCTCTGTGCAGAGACCAGCTGATGACCACACACACTGAGCCCCTCCAGACTCTTAACTAGATGTGATTACCAGCAGGGGGGTTCTTTACTTGCCTGCTTCATCAAGGCAGGAAGTAGGATGTACAGCCAAGAGATAGAGCCTCTCGATGTCTTTGTAATTTGACCCTGAAGCTCGGTGGGGGCTGGTTCAGGCTCATTCTTATCATCAAGGCTGTGCTATGGCTCCTGTGAACAAGGACAGATGCACCTGGAGGCCCAAGTTCAAAGCTGCAGGCTGGGAGTCCAGTTTCAGAATAGAGGTGCTGTCTGAGGCGAGAGTGGGTGCCTTGGCTATTTTGGCAAGAGCTGACAATGAGGAATTCTTCTCTTGCACAAGCTGTGCAGAAGTATTTTGTGTTGTGGGTTGTCCTGCCCCCGCCTTTCCCTTCCCCAGGCTTGGTGGATGCCACTGCTCCCCAACCCCCTCCCTGACACTGCTAACGACATCCAATTAATTCAGCAGAATTTAGTTCATTACAAGCCCTTAGGTTGGCAAGTGTTTTCTTAGCATGCAGAGCTGCCTTCCTGGGCTTTCTCAAAGGGACAAGGCTCTGAGTCAGGGAGGGGAGAGAGGGCAGAGTCCTGCTGTATCTGCCTAGCTGGGTGTCAGGGAGATGCTGGATACTGGATACAGGCCGGGTTGTGCTCACCCCAGCAAATCACAGACTTCCCGGCGCCCCCACACCTCTGGTTAAAAATATGATAAAAATGGGGACATGGCAAGACACTCCAGCAGAAACATCAGGCCATCCTTGGGCCCTGCCAATAGGCACCAGCCTCGTGGGGCTGGCGATGTCAGTTCTATGCTGAGTGGGCCCCTATTTGATGACTGTGGGAGTTCCTGTAGGGGCCTGTGGGAAAGGAGGCCCCGCTGCAGCCCAGACCCAGCAAGGCTCAGCTGACAGCTGGCAGGGTCTGCTTCTTGGGCCTGGTCTTCAGTTGGGGAGGAAATACTTGGGAGAACCTGCAGCTGCACAAACAGGGTGGAGGCATGGGAGGGAAGCTGGAGCATGGGAGCAAAGCACCAAGGAGGGCTTGCAGAATCAGGCAGGCCAGGACTGGACTCACTGCCTGTAGCTTGCCCTCTGTGTGGCTGTGGCTTTATTGTCTTTGATCATAAACAGCACATTTCTAATGCCTCCCTCATTCATTGGATTATGAGAATGAGCAGGATGATGGGAGGCTGTCAATGTCAAGGTCAAGGGAAGAGGTTCAGCAGTCAAACAGCCTGGGCTGCAGTTCTGGCTCCACTCTTCCTGTGTGATGTTGGGCAAGTCACTTCACCTCCCCAAGCCTCAGTTTCCTCATCTGTGAAATGGGGAAATATTCATAATTGCATCCGCTTCCTAGGAGTGTTGTGAGGGTTCAACCAGCACTTGGAAGGGCCCTGGCACACAGTAAATGCATAAATGCACAAGCTATTATTACTGTTATTAATGATGTAGGTAGAGTGCCCAGCACCCTGCCTGGAACTTCACAAAGGCTCTGACATCAGCCTCTTTCCCTGGTGACTTAAATTTCTCATTTATAAAATAGGGATGTTGGCCGGGCGCAGTGGCTCACACACTTTGGTAGGCTGAGGCGGGCGGATCACAAAGTCAGGAGTTCAAGACCAGCCTGGCCAGCATGGTGAAACCCCGTCTCTACTAAAAATACAAAAATTAGCCAGGTGTGGTGGCGTGCACCTGTAGTCCCAGCTACTTGGGAGGCGGAGGCAGGAGGATCACTTGAACCTGGGAGGTGGAGGTTGCAGGGAGCCGAGATCGTGCTACTGCACTCCAGCCTGGGTGACAGAGTGAGACTCCATCTCAAAAAAAAAAAAAAAAAGGATAATAGGATGTTAATTTCTACCTATCTCAGTAAGGCTCTTCTAGAAAACCTTTCCAGGCTCTCTCCTTCTTGCCTAGGAGAACATGATTTTCCTCCGCTGCTTCACAGCAAGGATGCAGACTTCCACCGGGGTCCTGAACATGTAGGTTTCTGTGTGTTATTCTCTTCTCAGAGCAGGAACTGTGAGGATTGCAGCAGCCCCATGTCCCCGCGCCTCACCTAGTGTCTGATGTGTGGGAGACACTCGGTAAAGGTCTGCAGAGTGAGCCAGTGTGGGTGCCAGGGCTGTGCAAGTAGGATGTGGAGGAGGGCAAATGTCAGACGAGCAAGAAGGTGGCTGCGTGGTGGTGTGTGCCTGCCCTGTGGAACGGAGAGCAGCAGGGCTTGCCAGGGCCTCCAGCCACTTTTCTAGAAACGAGTTTCTGAAGCCCTCAGACACAGCGGAGGGATGGAAGGAGGATTGGGATGGAACAGAGGGAAAAATTATGCAGCTATCCTTTCCCTGCTCATTTCCTGACCCCCCACCCAACCCTCCACCCTTGGTTAATCATCAGGTCTACAACATTAAAATCTCCAGGGGAGCTGTTACAGATCCGAAATGCCCAGACCTAGCTCCAGACCAATTAAATCAGGAATCCCTGGGGCTGGGACCCAGGCGTTTGTATTTTCTTTTTAAGTCCTCAGGTGATTCCAGTGTGCAGCCAGGTTTAAAATATCAGATCATGTAAGGAAAGACGTGGTTTCAGAGTCTCAAGAACTACAGGATTGAGTGGTGTGTCTTGGCAGCCCCATTGATTTCAGGTTTCCAGCATTGTTGTTTCAGAGGAGCGCTTAGAGAATGACTGATACTTGCTAGGTATCCACTATGCACAAAGCCCCCGCGGGTGCTGAAGGGAATACAGCAATAACCCACAGCAAAAACCAGAATAACAACATTTAGTAACTGCCTATTGTGTGCCTGCCAGACACTTAGCTGACATTTGCTAATCCTTACAACAATTCACAAATTTATTACCCCTGTCTTAGAGAGGAAGGATATAGCAGACACTAACACCCTTCCCATATTCGCCCTCATATATCCCAGGCTGCTTGCTGCAAACATCTATGGGTTTTTTGTTTTGTTTTGCTTTTTGTTTTCTGGTCAAGGTGGCATTCGAGGACACTCACAGAATAAGCTGGAAACATCCTCAACCAAAGATGGATGAGAGTTGGTGGATAAACACACTGGTTTTTCACCTCTTGACTGGGACAGCTCTGAGATGTATTCTACACCAGTGATTTCAAACTTTCCTGCACATTAGATCACCTGGGAGTGTAAAAAAAAATCTCGGTGCCTAGGCTATATCCCAGACCAATTAAATCAGAATCTCTGTGGATAGAACTCAGGCATTCATATTTTTTCAATCTCCCTGATGATTGCAATGTTCAGCCAGGTTAGGAAACGGTATTCTACGGTCCCCCAAAGTTACCCAGTAGTATTGAACTTCAGTAGCACAGTGTGGTGACTTGATGAATAATGCTCCCTATTGGGGATTCTTTCCTGTCCCTGTCTCATCTCACACTTTGCCTGCCAGCACTTGCTGGAATCACCTCCCAATAAACTACAGATAGCATGTCCTGGTTTCAGGGTCTCTTCTGTGGGAATCAAAGGAAGTTGAGATCTGGAAAGGTGAAGTGCCTTGTCAAAACCTCATAGCCAGGACATGGCAGAACCAGCATTTGAATTCTTGCTCTCCACAGACTTTGTGGTATGATGGGAGAGACAGATATTCCGAAAACTACATTATAAGACAAAAGGAAATGAAAGATCAAAGAGATGTTCAAATAAATGCCTGAGGAGCATTAAAACAAGTCAAACCTGCGATTGAATGTGACTGGGAGTCACGAAAGACTTCGTGAATTTGGAATCATTTATGCTGGCAAATGACAGGGATTTCCCCACACGGAGATGTGGGGTAAGGACATTGCCAATCAGTGTTGGACCAGCAGGAGCAGAGGCCCAGAGATGGAGCCCAGGGCAGACGTGTATGAGTGAGTGGTCAGCTGGGATGTGATATGAGCTGGAACTAGAGGAGGCAGATGGTGGGACTGGGTGGTCCCTGAAGATCAGGAATCTCTATTGTCCCAGTCCCTGGGGTCCTTCCTTAACCTCCCATATTGGATTTGGCATGACTGGATAAGGGTCTTCTCTCTGGAATCTTTTTTTTTTTTTTTTTTGAGGGGGGACAGGGTCCTGCTGTATCACCCAGGCTAGAGTGTAGTGGCGCCATCACAGCTCATTGCAGCCCCACATCCTGGGCTCAAGTGATCCTCCCACCTCAGTCCCCTGAGTAGCTAGGACCACTGGTGCATACCACCATGCCTGGCTAATATTTTCGTTATTTTTGTAGAGACGAGTCTCCCTATGTTGCCCAGGCTGGTCTTGAACTCCTTGGCTCAAGTGATCCTCCCGCCTTAGCCTCCCAAAGTGCTAGGATTACAGGCATGAGCCGCCATGCCAAGCCACTCTCTGGAATATTTTACCACAACTGTGAGGGCACGGGGCTAACCCAAAGCTATGTCCAGGGATGTGGGTGGGAGGGGGAGAAAGAGGTGGACCAATGTCAAGTCCTGATGGTGAACCTGGGCTGCTTATAAAGGAGCCATGCTACAGGGACAGGGTGGCAGGGGTTGGGGGTCCAGCTGGTCCCCACCCTCCTCTCTCCCATCACCACCCATCACTCTGCTGCTCCCTGTACTCAATGTCTGAAAGGCCGAGCCTGCTCCTGCCACCGGGCCTTTGCCTCTGCTGTACCCCCTGCCTGGAGAGCTCTTTCTTCAATTCTCAGAATGCTCCTTTTTCAAAATTCAGCTCCAAACTCACATCCTTAGAGAGGCTCTCCTGGGCTATCATCCCCTTTCCCTTGTCTCCTCCCCACGGGTTCTCCCACATCACCTCATTTTCTTCCTTTCCTGCACACAACACATCTGAGATTCGTCTTGAGTCTATTTCTGTTGGCTTCCTTATCCTGTCAGTCTCCTCTTCCAGACTGCATGGGAGTAGGCAGGATGCTCTGTCTCCGTCACGTGTGCCTGTCCCCTCCGCTCCTAGAACAGTGAATGACTGAACTGGGCAGGCCCAGATAACTGTGCAGTGGGGACCTGGGTGAATTCTGGGGGGTGGGAGCGAGGGCACCGCCTTTGCCCTGCCATGCTGCACTGTGGATGTTGATCTGTGCTCAGGCAGCCAGGCTGGCCCAAGTGAGCAGAGCCTAACAGCGGCCAGTCAATACTGATAGGGGAGCCAAATCAGGTTAAGACCCATCTCTCCGGGGTTGGTGTCAGATCATAAATAGCTTCACAGCAGTCCAAGGTCAAGGGTGTAGGTCTCACCCCACTCCCAACCCCCACCGCCTACACTGGGCCCCTCCCGCCAGCCCAGGAAGCCCACCCGGCCTGCACACGTGTGCTCCAGGCTGTTGCTCTTCTCCTATCCTGCTTCCCTCTCATCCCACGCACTAGAATGTCCTTTCCTTCTGCATTTATTTCTGTACCCAAGGTCTGAGGTGGTCACGCACACACTGACATTTAAAGATCCAGCTGAGAAATCAATCAGTGTGGTCTGTCCTTCAGCGCCTCAGGAAACTATGTGGCTGAGCCAGGCCTTGTCTGGCTCACACCCTATTGATTTGTAATGGTAGCCATGGCTGCTGAAATGGCAAGTGGGACTTGCTATGGGAAAAACAGGAGGCAGTGTATCAGAATGGTCAGGAGCCTTGGGAGCCATCCTGCCCAGACTTGAATTTCAGCCTCTGTGATTTGCTGGCTGTGTGACCTGTGCCACTTGCTCAACCTGTCTGAGTCTCAGTGAATGGGGGATGACTGGCATCTACACTGCACCGTAGGACTGCAGTGATGATAGGGTGAGTTGATAAACATAAAGCACAGAGAATGATGTCTGTGACATAGTGCTGTGTAAATGTTGACTATTGTTATGGTTTTTAGACTGAGGATAGAAACAGTGCCCACATCCCAAGGTTGTTATGAGGATGAAATGAAATAACATGTAATCCCACTTAGCATGGTACAAACACTCAATAGACATTAGCTAAGCCCTGCAACTTAAAGAGACACAATCTGGAGGATATAAGCCAAGGATAAATGTCCCTTGAAAGAACAATAATCTTTAGGAATAAAGAAGGATTGAATTTTTGAATTCACAAACCACCCAACTTTTCAGGAAGATGACTCTCAGGCAGAGTGAGGCAAGCCTGCCGTGGGGCTGCCTGGGGTCAGGCAGTGAAGCTGTTTCGTCCCACGGAGCTTGTCCTGTCTGCAGTGAGACGAAAGACCATCTAGGCCCAGGGATCACGAGTCCTCATGTGACTTCCGGAGCCCGATTAGTGAGCCGTGGGAGGTAGAAATCCTCCCCAAGGAGCTCCAGGCTCCCAGTCTCAGATACAAGGTCCCTTTTATATCTATCCTATGCCTGGGGCCAGGCCCTGATCATATGCCTGTTTGGATTGAGGGCAAAGGGGAGAGAGGGCTGGGAGGGAGAGGATTAAGATTACCCAAGTCCCATAAACATGACCAGAGATAACCCTCAGGAGTGGAATGTGGTAAAAGAAAAGTGGGTTTCATGTCTGGGGAAACACTGTGTTGGCAGGAGGAAGAGAGGAATCAGCAGTAACTGAACTCCGGGCTGTGAGTTTTATATGCATCTGGGGAGCTGTGTCTGAAGTCTCAAGTCTGGAGTCTGAAGTCACACAGCTAATAAAGGGAAGAGCTGGGATCTGAACCTAGGTTCATGGATTCCAAAGACTATTTCCCCACTGATGGTGCTGGTTGGTACCCTGATGGAACGGAGGCAAAGCAGAAAATCTTCCAGGGTTTACCTAGCCTTATGTAAGGGGAGGGGAGGGTAGATGCCAATATTCAGGCCATTAGAGAATAGAATTCTGTTTTGTTGTTGTTGTTGTTATTGTTGTTGTTTAGAGACTGAGTCTCGCTCTTGTTACCCAGGCTGGAGTGCAATGGCACAATATGTTGTGGGCCAAGGCTAATGTGGCCACAGCCTTGTGGGGGATGCGTTGAGATGCTCTGTTCCCTAGATTACTAGACTATCTTTTCTTTCTTCTTCTTCTTCTTCTTCTTCTTCTTCTTCTTCTTCTTCTTCTTCTTCTTCTTCTTCTTCTTCTTCTTCTTCTTCTTCTTCTTCTTCTTCTTTTTTTTTTTGAGACATGGTCTCACTCTGTTGCCCAGGCTGGACAGGAGTGCAGTGGTGCAATCACAGCTCACTGCAACCTTTGCCTCCCAGGCTCAAGCAATCCTCCCACCTCAGCATCCCAAGTAGCTGGGACTATAGGCGCACACCACCATGCCGGGCTAATTTTTGTATTTTTTGTAAAGGTGGGGTTTTGCCATGTTGCCCAGGCTGGTCTGGAACTCCTGGGCTCAAGCGATCCTCCCACCTTCGCCTCCCAAAATGTTGAGATTACAGCCGTGAACCACCATGCCCGGCCTCGCTAGGCTCTCATTCTGCGCTCACCTTCAGATGATAATTTAGTTCCCGGGGATCTTGCTAGCAGAAAGAGGTGTCCCACCTGCAGATGCACAGGCTCCTCTCGCTGATAACACTTACTTCCCTTCATGAGTGACGAGGCTTGGACTGTGCTACAATGTGGGGTAGAGGAAAGAGTATGGATTTTAGAGTCAGATTGGCTTTTCCATGCATTAGCCTGCAAGTTCCTTAACCTCTCTAAGCTTGCATTTCCTTCCTCGTTTGGTAAGATGGGGTTTAAAAAGACTGACCTGAGGGAACTAGTGCTAGTGGTGGTGGGCGCCTGTAGTCCCAGCTACTCAGGAGGCTGAGACAGGAGAATCGCTTGAACCTGGGAGGCAGAGGTTGCAGTGAGCAGAGATTGTGCCACTGCAGTGCAGCCTGGGTGAGAGAGCAAGACTATGTCTCAAAAAAACAAAACAAAACAAAACAAAAAACCCAAAAAGAAATGCCTAATTCAGTACCTGGTACACAACAGGAGCTCAACAACTGGTTAGATATTTTAAAACACATTGACGTTCTAATCTGGCTATCATTCTTTTCTGAGTTGGTCTCTCAGCTATTGAGTAGCAACAGAGAGAAGATGAGAATTTCATCAGGCTCCGGAGAGCTAGGCTCGAGATGCTGACCCTTGGGAGTGCCCTCAGAGAAGCCAGTGGGTGGGGCTAGCCTTGGCTTAGTGGAAGTGCAGGCCTGGCAGGTAGTGGTGGTGAGGGTCCCTGGGGGTGGCATGGTTATCTGGAGGAGGAGGAGGTGGTCTGAAGTGGGTGGTGAAGGCAGAGGAGTATTGAGAAGGGTAACTGAGGGCCAGACAGCCTATGAGTTCCCAGTTCTGAGAAGACCCCGGGAAGCCAACCAAGATGAAGGCAGGATGCCTGGTACTCAGGAATGGCAGGAAAACCACAGGCTGGACTAGACTGGCTCCCTCCCCACCAACCACCTGCTTTGCAAAAACAGATCCCTGGACCCATCCTTGAAAATTCGGATTGAGTAAATCTGAGTTGAGACCCATTAAATGGTATTTTTAAAACATTCTTGTCCTGTCCGGGCATGGTGGCTCATGCCTGTAATGCCAGCAATTTGGGAGGCCAAGGTGGGTGGATCACTTGAGGTCAGGAATTCGAGACCAGTCTGGCCAACATGGTGAAACCTCATCTCTTCTAAAAATACAATTAGCTGGGCATGGTGGCGTGCACCTATAATCTTAGCTACATGGGAGACTAAGGCAGAAGGATCGGTTGAACCCAGGAGGCGGAGGTTGCAGTGGGCCTAGATTGCACTCCAGCCTGGGAGACAGAGTGAGACTCTATCTCAAAAAACGAAAACAAAAACATTATTACCTGGGTGTGGTGGCTTATGCCTGTAATCCTAGCACTTTAAGAGGCCAGGATTTAAGTGGAAGGATTGCTGGAGCCCAGGAGGTCAAGGCTGCAGCAAGCTATGATCACCCCACTGCACTCCAGCCTGGGTGCAGAGTAAGACCCTGTCTCAAAAACGAAAACAAAACATTCTCCACGGAAGAATAGTGTGTATAGCATGCTATGATTTTACTTATCTCTATATATGTATATACATATATATAGTCTTAAAAATACCTCTAAAAGGATACACAAAAAACTCTAGTAAATTGTCTATGAGGAGAATGGAGGGTCAGGTAGGAAAGGAAACCTAGTTTTCATTTATACTCATATGTGGGGTTATAATTTTCTTTATCACGTGTGTGTATTCACATAATTACATTCACACAATTTTTAAAATTAAGATGGAATTCACATAACATAAAATTAACCATTTTAAAGTGAACAATTTAATTAATTTAATGACATTTAGTACATTCACAGTATTGTGTAACCTCTATCCAATTCTAGAGCATTTCCATGATTCCAATGCAAACCCCTTATCAAGGAGTTTCTCCCCATTACTCTCTCTCCCCAGGTCCAGTAAACCATTAATCTCCATTCTATTTCTGTGAATTTGTCTATTCTGGATATTTCATATAAATGAAATAATATAGTACATAATATTTTGTGTCTGACTGCTTTCACTTAGCATAAAGTGTTTGAGGTTTATCCACGATCTAGCATGTATCAGTACTTCATTCCTTTTTATGGCTGAATAATATTCTGCTATATATGCCACAATTTGTTAAGCCAGTCGTCTGTTGATGGACATTTGGGCTGTTTCCACCTTTTGGCTATTGTGGATACTGCTGTAATAAACATGCCTGGACAGGTACTGGATTGGGTATTGGTTTTCAGTTCTTTTGAGTATATACCTAGCAGTGTACTTGCTGGATCATATAGTAATTCTATGTTTAACTTTCTGAGGAATCACCATGCTGTTTTCTACTGCGCCTGAAACATTTTATATTCCAATTAATACAATCTTAAAGTTTCCAAAGGTATTGGGTAAAAAGAGGAAAAAAATAAGCTATTAAACTTTTATTTTCAAAATTGGAAAACTTTAATCATTTCCCTAACATCTAAGTAGGCCCTTGGGCACACTTCCTGGCTGGATCCTGCTTGCTACACTAGCACAAAGAGCAGGGGCTGGCTGCTCACCCTCCTCCTGCCCCCTCTCACTTGCCCTCCACATACACAGTCACTTGTAACTTATTGTTACTGACTTTGAATAGAAGCTTTCAGCTGCTCCATTCTTCCTCTGTTGGTTGAAGGGCTGTCAATGGGATGGGAATTACAACCGTAGCTGCTGTTATCTGTGTTGTCTGGCTGGCTGTGTATTACTGGCTGCACTTCCCAGGGAATTAATCCCCTAAGTGTGGATGGCAAATGATGAAAACCTGGCACATAAATAAGGAGACAGGCAGCGCTCCACTGACACGCCTTGGGAAGTGATCAGCTTGTCCCCGTGCACCATACTCAATGTCTCCAAGCTCAAGGGCCATTCATCCACAGGGAAACAGCCAGACTTTCATTCATTCATTCAATGAACATTTATGGAATGAGCACCTATCCTGTGCGGCACCATTCTAGACATTTTTATGAGTTGTGCTGTGTAAGACTTACAATAGAAAGATATTATTGTCCTCAGTTCAAAATGAGGAAATGGAGAGTCAGAGAAATTAAGAAATTTTCCCACAGTCACACAGCTAGTATGCAGTGGAACCAGGACTTGAAGCTGAATTCCCTAGGGCCTCCCTCTCTGTCTCACTTCCTTCTACACTTATTTACAGCAGGCTGTATATGCCAGGCACCCATGGTAGGCACTGAGGATATCATAGTGAACCAGACAGACAGGTGTAAACTCTTTCCTGTTGCTTTTCCATTGTGTCCTATGACTCCTGGGCATCATCTCAAACCTACTGGATTTCTTCTCAAATGTTCTTTCTTACGTAATGACCGATGCAGCACAGACCAAAGAGCTGTGAGGGTGAAGATGAATTAAATTCAGGCCCTGGGTTCATGCCTCCTTGAATATAGACCTAAAATCTCATGGTTCCAAGATGTGATTAGCAAATTTCATCATGCCCCCCTTGCTCCAAAACCTCCCATGGCCCAGGGCCTACAAACATTTCTGTGACATGAAAAGTGGTAAAGACTCAAGTGGGGCTCTCCATGGGAGCTGAACCATGCAGAAAGGTTGAGGAGAGCATTTTAAAAAGTGCTTTTCCATGCATAATGTGAAATTCATGGATAGAGAGGCATCAGCTAGGTGTCAGACCATGGAGGGAGGCATTTCTCCAAACCGAGAAACAAGGCAAGGCTTCAAGACTGAAAGACCATGACTAAGAAAAAAAAAAAAAGTCTGAAAGACCAGCTGTCCCTGGAAAATGCTGTCAAGACACACACACATCCAGTTCATTTGTGCACGGCATCCAGGTCCTTCCATTTATCATTTTTGGTTCAGGTTTTGCATATTCGGGTAAGTTTGTGCTTAGGTTATGCAAGTAAACATATGCTGAGAGGTAGCAATGTTTATTTTAGTGGAAGCATTTATTTTAATAGCTTTATAAATCACACCAGGATTGCATTTATAGCATCATTAAGGAACTGAAGGGGTCACTTAAATGCTTAAGTTAGACTTTGCTGCTGCAGTTTATGGGAGATATTATATTCTGTCAAAGGCAGAAGGATGATAAGCTAGATCCCGCCTTCTGTTCCCCCTACATCCCACATTCCCAAATACCTAGATTTTCAAATGAAGAGTTATAGACAGTGAACACCAAGACTTTACTAGTGTCCTCGTATCATTGCCAGTCTCCTCTTGAGGACTAAAAACTTCAGGATTTGGAGTCTAGAGACCCACAATCTGGGCTTTATACACCATCCACATAGGGCAGGGGTCCCCAACCACTGAGGGACCAGTACCAGTCTGTGTCTTGTTAGGAACCAGGCTGCACAGCAGGAGCTGAGTGGAGGGCAGGCGAGCATGACCACCTGAGCTCTGCCTCCTGTCAGATCAGCAGCGCCATTAGATTCTCATAGGAGCGCAAACTCTATCGTGAACTGCACCTGGAAGGGATCTAGGTTGCGCGCTCCTTATGAGAATCTAACTAATGTCTGATGATCTGAGGTGGAACAATTTCATCCCAAAACCATTTCCCCCCACCCCTTGTCCGTGAAAAAATTGTCTTCCATAAAACTGGTCCCTGGTGTCAAAAAGGTTGGGGACGGCTGGTGTAAGGGACTTTGGAAAAATCACTTGAACTTCCTGGGCCCATTTCCTCGATTGTAAAAAACGAAACAAAACAAAACAAAACAAAATAGGAATGACAACAACCACAAGGTTGTGGCTTTGTAAACAATGTAACAAGACCCCATCTCCACACAAAAAAATTAAAAATTAGCCAGGTGTGGTGATGCATGCCTGTTACAGCTTTTGTAATTCCCCATCCTCACTCCAGAGACTGCTTCTGGGTTTACGGCTGAGATGAGCAGGGGCCCCTGAAGGGAGGTGTATTTGTTTCCTGTGGCCGCCATAACAAATGACCACATACCGGAAGGCTTGACACAATGGAAATGTGTTATGTCATAGCTCTGGAGGCCAGAAGTTTGGAATCAAAGTGTTGGTAGGGCTGGTTCTTTCTGGAGGCTCCGAGGGAGAATCTGTTCCCTGCGTCTCCGCAATCCAATCCTGGCATGCCCCGGCTTGCAGATGTATCCCTCCAAACTCTGCATCCTATCTTCACGTGGTTTTTCCCCTGTGTCTCTTTGTCTCCAATTTCTCCTTTCTTTTATCAGGACACTAGTCATTGGATTTAGACCCACCTTAAATCCAGGATAATCTCATCTTCAGATCCTTACCTTAATCACATCTGCAAAGATTCTACTTCCAGATAAGATCATATTCACAGGTACCGGGGGTTAGGACTCAATTTCACCCACTATAGGAAAGAAAATATAAATCCTTTCTAAGAGAGGAGGCTAAAATTCATGGCCAGAATGATGATCTGGACAGGATTAATTAGGGTAGTAGGTAAGGGATGAGGATGGCAGGGCATGAGGACTGGCTTTCAGGTGGTACTATCCATGGTGAGTGTTGGGGGCGGGGTGCAGAACTAGCAGTTCCAAAAAGCCAAACCGAACCACACACCACTTGTCTCTTGCCAAAATAGGAGTCGAGAATTTAGTAGTGGCCAGGCACCGTGGCTCTTGCCTGTAATCCCAGCACTTTGGGAGGCCAAGGTGGGAGGATCCTTGAGGAACTCCCAAGAGTTTGAGACTAGCCTGGGCAATGTAACAAGACCCCATTTCCACACAGAAAAATTAAAAGTTAGCCAGGTGTGGTGATGCATGCCTGTAGTCCCAGCTACTTGGGAGGCTGGAGCAGGAGGATGGCTTGAGCCCAGGAGTTGAAGGCTGCAGTGAACTATGATTGTGCCACTACATTCTACCAGTATTTGTTACTCTTCCAGAAACATTTTTAAGGGCAATAACTCTGAAGTCAGACTGCCTGGGTGCAAATCCAGGCTGTATGATTGTCTTAGTCCATTTTGGCGCTACAACAGAATACTTGGGATGGACTAATTTATAAAGAATGGAAATTTATTTCTCATAGTTCTAGAGGTTGGGAAGTCCAAGATCAAGGTGCCAGCATCTGGTGAGGACCCTCTTGCTGTATCATCCCATGGAGGAAGGCAAGAGGATAAGAGAGAAAAAAAGGGGCAAACTGGACCTTTTATAAGAACCTGCTCCTTTGATAATGGCATTAATCCATTCATGGCCTAATCACCTCTTAGCAGTCTCACCTCTTAATGCCATCACAATGGCAATTAAATGTCAACATGAGTTTGGGAGAGGACAAATACTTAAACCATAGCAATGACTTTGGGCAAATCACTATGGCTAACTTAGGTTGAGTTCCTTAAAACAGAGCCTGAGACAGGATTCCAATGCACCTGATTTATTGAGGGAGTGCTTTTGGGGGAGAAGGAATTTCTATAGGAAAGCAGGATCGAGGTAGCAAATGGATCTAAGCAAGAATGTAATCCCAGCTAGAGTCTAGCTTTTGCTTGATTCCACAGGAAAAAATTTTGGAGGGAGAATTGCACCATACAGTTGGTCCCACTTTGTGGTGGTCCTACCCTGCATCAACTAGTCAGTGGCTGAGGGCTGCCATAGTGGGAGGGGAAGGCAGTGTGTAACTTCCTAGGTGAGACCACTCCTATTCAGCCAGGGGTAGTTCTCTGGAATAGGGGGAAGCTGTAAGTCTTTAGCAGCCAACATTTATAGCCAGGAAAGGGGACTAACAGTATTCACGACATATAACTTTGTATACTTCAGTTTCCTCAACTACAAAATGGAGCTGGTAATGTAACCATCTCATATGATTGTTAAGCCATTTAAATATGTTAACAATGTGAAGCCTGCCACATGTACATGTTAAGTAAATCTTAGCTATGATTATTGTACTATTTATCGCTGAGTAACAAACTATCCCAAAATTTAGCAGCTTAAAATAACAAACGTTTATTAGATAACTCAGTTTCTGAGGGTTAGAAATTAGGAATGGCTTAAATAGGTGGTTCTGGTTCATGGCCTTTCACGAGGATGCATTGAAATGTCAGCTGGGGCCACAGTCATTGGAAGGTTTGACTGGGGCTGGACAGTCTGCTTCCAAGGTGGCACACTCACACTGCTATTGTCAGGAGACCTCAATTTCTTACTCCATGGACATCTGCATGGGCTGCTTGTGTATCCTAATAATGTGGCAGGTGGCTTCTACCATAACAAACAATCCAAAAGAGAGAACTAAGAGGAATCTACAAAACCTTTTATAACCTTGATTTGGAAATCACACACCATAACTTCTGCTATATTTTATCTGTTGTGAGTCACCCAGTCCAAGCCATACTCAAGGAGATGGGAATTAAGTTCCGTCTCTTGAAAGGAAGAGTATTGAATAACTTGTGGAATTCAAAATCTACCACAATTAGTTATTATTAATGTCTATAGTAAGCTTGGAAACCACTGATTTGTCCTCCAAGGAAAATTTGTGTTTGAAAAATGAACACACAAGTAGGCCATGAATAAATCTCAAGCAATGGATCATTCATGCGTTTACATGAAGTAGCTGTCTTTTTACTATTATTATTATTATTCTATATCTAGAAATAAAGTAGCTGTTCTTGAAAAGGGGAGACTTGCAGGGCCCACCGAATAACACCATACGTTCCATTTGCACACTAGCATACTGCCATTGCCCCAGAAAAATTCCACTTCTCTTGATTGGCCAGTGGAGTCCAAGAAGCTGCAAACCTCTGGTATAGTGAATTGTTTAACCTTTCCTAACTACACACACATACACACACACACACACACACACATGCACACACACCCCTCGTGATTCTGTTTTGCTTAATCTTTTAGCTTCCTGGATTCATTCACCAAACCTGGCTCCTTCTGGCTGTATTCTGGGTTTGTTGAACCTTAGTTTCCCATGTGACTTTCAGCTTTGCTTACTTTCTGGTCTGTAGCTTCCAGGAATACCATCCTTCCCTCCCCAGCCCAAGCTCTGGACTGGGCCAGCCTCTGCCCACCACTCAGGCCTGCAGGACCAGCGGGATTCAGGCTTACCGAGCCTTCCTGTCCTTTCTCTCCACAAACTTGCAACTTCCATCCTTTGCTATTGGATCGATTGGCCAGGTCTTCACCACCAGACCAAAACAAAGGGTGGGCACAATTATTTAGATCATTCAGACACTCACTCAAGCAAAAATGATGATTTTATTTCCCCTGAATGATCCAGATAATTATTTTAATTCTCTGCTTCACTTTGTTTCTGGAGCCCTGACCTCTTCATTCTATGACTCTAGTTAAAATTTGGTCCCAGTGATAAATATTTCTTGTCTAATTGTCTTCTCCACTCATGTTCCACAAGAGGTTATTTCCAGGGAAAGGGACCTGTTGGTAAATAAGAATTAATTTCAATCTTGGGCAATATGAAAATTAAAATAAAGTTGTCATGGCATCCGTTCTATCTACATTTCACTTTCTGGAAGGGCCCCTCTATTTCATCCCTCCCCAACCCCTGTCACACACAGCAGCAAGGAGCAAATTACCATTTATTAAACTCTAATTATCATTCCTGTTTTTCAATACCATTCTCTGTGTATGTGTGCAGCACACCAGCCTGTACTCACTGCCATTAAATCAGCAATAAGTCTTGTCAGCACAGCATCCATATTTATAGGCAGGATTGAGTGATGCTCTAGTGACATGGTATAAAGTCGAATGTCCTTAAAGAAGGTTAGGGACATGTCCTGATTTTGGAGTGATCCAGCCACAGGCAGATGTGGGAGGTTTGAGGGGACTTAAAGCTTTAGACTGTTTTGAGACAGTGTCACAGATACTTGGAGGCTGGCAGGCAATGACAGTGTCCCGCTCTGTTGCCATCAGAACAACAGGTCAGAAAGTACGTTGCACATCCTGTTGGAACTGGCTGGGTTCTTTCCACTCCTCTGGGCCTGGGATGTCCAGGCCGGGCATCTGCCCGAGCAACACAAGTTTCTCATAAGATTCTTTGTTAATTACCTCCTTCGCTAGGTAACCATCAAGGGGTTGTCAGGAGAGTCATATGTGATAGGCCAAGTCCTTTATCTTATCAATAGGGGAGACTGGCTGTGTGGCTGGCACCTTGTCAGCCAGGGTTCATGGGTATAACACATCCAATGTGTCTAGCCCAACAAACTCAGATGTGTACAACTCCAAAGTCCACATCCTTTTTACTAATACTGAGCATCTCTGCCTAGAAATTAAAAGCAGACTCCTTCATTTCCTGTTTCTCATTACAAAACTTTGCCCTGACTTCTGAAAAGCACACAGATGCCCAGTCACCATCTTATGACCAAATGCTGCCCAAAGAGACACAGCATGACCTGCTCACTCCATAGGGTCCTGCTTCTCCCACCCCAATTCCATAGCACTTGCCAGGTGGTCCTGCCCATCTGAGGCAGCTTCATGCTTCACTGGCAGCCCATCACCCTTCCTGGCCCAGGTAAGGTTCAGGAGCCTCTGGGGCTTACCTGCTCATCAGTTCCCTGATGAGCCCCGGGGCTTATCTGGTCTCCTGCTGCTAATCTTCACTCATTAGATTCAGGATCTGGGAGCTAGAAGGAGCATAAGAAAGAACTTGGCCTAACAGTTTCATTCTGCAGACAGGTCAGAGGCACAGAGGCAAGGGCGGGGAGGTCCCCTTCCCCCTTCACAGACACCTGGTGTCTCTTCACCTATTGTTCAGCAGGGGCTGGCAGCTCCCTGCAGTGTAATCACCCTGAGCTCATTAACAAGCTGTGCTCATTTGCATGTCTAAATATCCCTGTACATGGAAAACAGAGACTATTACATCTTTCCCTTGTGTGGATACATGAAAAAGGCAGGGAGGAGGCAGACAGGAAAGACAGATCACACCCCTTTCCCCATCCCTTCCGGTCACCTGTTGGTCAGTTTGTTTTGCTTTTTAAACCAGCCCAGTTTTTCCTTGCAGACAGAGCATCAGTCAACTTTATCTTGTAGCTACTGCCTCCTTCATTTTCATATGAAAAAGCTATGAGTCTGCCCTATTTTCACTTCCCTTAATTTTACCTCTTCTCTGGCTCCACTTCCAAAAGGATACCCCAACCCCTCAAAAAAAAAAAAAACCAAAAACAAAAACAAAAGCAAAAAACCATAGCCTTCTACATCCACCAGCTTTATGCAAATGTATCAACACAGCCACCCTCATTCGGCATGCTCAGAAACAGGAACTGTCTATCTATAGATCAGCCTGATTGCAGTTCATTTTTATACAGCTTAGGAAGCGTGAAAAGTCACAGGCTGGGGATAAACCAGCCTGAAATCGTCATACAGATGATCATGGCACATGTAGATCATTTATTCCAGGAGTGTCTTGATGGGCCCCCAGAATCTACCCCTATGGATTTCTCCTCAGTTTGTAGGGAAAAATGGTGCTTTAATGATGTCTTACAGGGTTGTGCCATCTTAATCATAGGTGGGGGGCACTCATCGCTGCCCAGCTGCCAGCTTTCTGGGAAAACAACTCCAAAACAGCAGACCCCAAGGCAGGAGGACCTGCCCTGAGAGATGGAGTAGCTGGGGTTGAAGGTCTAGACAGTAGTGGGACTTGCTCCCAGCTTTGCATCTTCACCCACTCTGCAAATATTTATTGGGCCCCCCACTGTGTGCACAGTGCACTTTTAAGTGCTTGCTACGTATCATTCACTATTCTAATTGCTTTACAAATACTAACTCATTTAATCCTCATCACAATCCTCAATCCTATAAGGCAGGTACTATTATCCTCACTTTACAGATGAAAAAACTGAGACACAGAGAGGTTAAGTGACATGCCCAAAGTCATACAGCTGATAAATGTGAAGCCAGGATTCTAACCCAGTCAGCCTGGCATCAGCCTGTGCTCTCAGTCATTATGGAGAGCTGTCCATGTAGCTGGAACAATGACACAATGCAGTGATGACTCTGTCCCTTGCTTCTCTGCATCCATTCACTCTTATTCTCTTCCAGGGAGTCCACTTCTCCTGGAAGTAGCTGGAGTACATTTGGCCCCATTCCCACCTCCTGGGGTAGGTTTCACTGGTCTAGGCAGCCCACCAAATCCCATTCTCAGCCACCCTGATTAGTTGGGATCAGGCACGTGGATGGCCACAGAGAGTGAATCCCAGGGGTTCTGAGAGAGACTCTCTCTTCCACATGACAGAGCAATGTATGGAGGATGGTGCTGGGCGGGGTAAATGAGAATGGAAGGACTGGCATGTGGAGCTTAAGGATGGACACATGGAAGCCAGAGCAGAGACAAAGACACCAATCAAGTCATTGCTAAAACTGGGCTACTGGATCAGGCTTTGCCTGAAGCTAGTACCATCTTCAAACTTTTCAACTGCCCAACGCATAGTAGGCTCTTGATAGATATTTGGTGAATACATGAGGTAATAAAACCCCTTTATTGGGTAAACCAATTGAGTTTTCTGTAATTGGCAACTGAAAGATTCCTATCTGATATTCACACACACTTGTGACGAAATAAACATAAGAAAAATGTGGTATTTCTGTACACAGCATACACCAACAGAGATTAGTTTTGTTAAAAGAATATTCTGGGCTGGGCGAGGTGAATCATGCCTGTATTCCCAGCACTTTGGGAGGCCAAGGCAGGCAGATCACCTGAGGTCAGGAGTTCAAGACCAGCCTGACCAACATGGAGAAACTCCGTCTCTACTAAAAAATACAAAATTAGCCGGGCGTGTTGGTGCATGCCTGTAATCCCAGCAACTCGGAAGGCTGGGGCAGGAGAATCACTTGAACCCGGGAGGCGGAGGTTGCAGTGAGCCAAGATCACACCAGGCATGGTTCCTGGGTCTGGGTGTCTATTTATAGTAGAAGAAGGTTTCTTTAATCTGAGGACTTTTTGAAAGTGACAAAAAGATTTGTTAAGGGTAAGTGAGCCCACACTCTAAAATGAGACCTAGATGTAGAGTGTGATACATATTTATAGATTATAAATGATCAAGTCTCACAAGGATTCTGTAGCAGATCCTCCCTTCCTAAGGAATGGCCATGCTGGGGGCCTGGGATGACTGAGGGAGAAGTTCCTGGTCAGCCAGGATTCTCTTCCTGGGTTCCTGCTGGTTTGCCCTGGGCTCTCAGAGCTGGAGCCCAGCCTGCCTCTCCTTCTGGTACATTTATCACTGAAGCCAAGCATTTGGTTCTTTTCTTGCTTAATTCGCAGACTTTAAGAACTGAGTTTGATACAGCTCCGATGAGTGGAGGAACACCGGGGTTCTTGGTCCTCATGCTGGTTTAGCTAAAACGACACGGACACATGTAGAGCGGTTTTATGGAGTGGAGCGTTTAATAGGCAAGCAGGAGGGAAGAAGACAAGGAAGAAGCTCCTCATACAGAGACAGTGGGAGGGGGGCTCCAAAGCCGAAAGACGAGGTGCCCACCTGCCACGGATACCAGCCAGGTACATATACAGAGGCTGGAGGAGGTGATGTCTGATTTGCATAGGGCTTAGGGGATTGGTTTGACCAGACATGTCATTCACGTAGCCCGAGAAAAAGCTGGCCCTCCCACCCTAGCTTTTAATATGCAAATATAGGGCGCCAAGACGTTCTACACACATGGGGATTTGTGGGGGCGGCCATGTCACCAGGCACTTGTGGGGCAAGGGCCAGAGGAAGAGGGCGGGAATCGCTATGTTTGGGTGGACCCAGCTTCTAATGGCCTGCATTTGCCTATCAAAGGTTATCAAAGGTTGCCGGCCTGGCTCTAAGAGCCGGGACTTTACAAGAAAATTTTTCAGAGATGCTTTTAAAAATGAAAACTTCCCAAGGACCCCTTTTTCTCTCTATCTGCCTAAAATAATTCCTTAATAACTACTACAGGCCGGGCGCGGTGGCTCAAGCCTGTAATCCCAGCACTTTGGGAGGCCGAGACGGGCGGATCACGAGGTCAGGAGATCGAGACCATCCTGGTTGACACGGTGAAACCCCGTCTCTACTAAAAAAAATACAAAAAACTAGCCGGGCGCGGTGGCGGGCGCCTGTATTCCCAGCTACTCGGGAGACTGAGGCAGGAGAATGGCGTGAACCCGGGAGGCGGAGCTTGCAGTGAGCTGAGATCCGGCCACTGCACTCCAGCCTGGGCGGCAGAGCGAGACTCCGTCTCAAAACAAACAAACAAAAAAAATAACTACTACAACAGGTTGAAGCTGGCTGGGCATGGTGGCATGCGCCTGTGGTCCCAGCTACTCAGGAGGCTGAGGTGGGAAGACTGCCTGAGCCTGGGAGCTACAGTGAGCCTGATTGCCACACTGTACTCCAGCCTGGGGGAGAGAGAGAGAGAGAGACCTGAGAGAGAGAGAGAGAGAGACAGAGAACTGGGTTGCTACCAGTCTTTGCGTGTGGAGGGCTGTTTCCCTCGTTGTGTTATCCTCGGCTGCTGCCTCTAACCTTCTAACCTAAGGGTTCTATGTTTGCTTTAAACTGCCTTGTAACCATGGGGAGTCACTTCCTGCTAGGGTCCAGTCTGAGGAGGGACCCTCGGTTATGCAGAATCAAGGAAGATCATTAGGAAACCAGCCCCCCAAAATCAGAAGTTCATGTCACACATTCAGCCAAAAAGTAAACCAATGGAAATGATCCTTAATGTCTGATTCCTCTGACCCCCTGTCATGACCACTTTACAGACAGGCAACGTCACACTCCCTTTGCTTCTTCTGAATACTCCTGGTTTTTTTTTTTTTTTTTTTTTTTTTTTGTTTTTGTTTTTTTTTGAGACAGAGTCTCGCTCTGTCGCCGGGGCTGGAGTGTGCAGTGGCAGTGATCTCGGCTCACTGCAAGCTCCGCCTCCCGGGTTCACGCCATTCTCCTGGCTCAGTCTTCTGAGTAGCTGGGACTACAGGTGGCCGCCACCACGCCCGGCTAATTTTTTTGTGTTTAGTAGAGACGGGGTTTCACCGTATTAGCCAGGATAGTCTCGATCTCCTGACCTCGTGATCTGCCTGCCTTGGCCTCCCAAAGAGCTGGGATTACAGGCTTGAGTCACGGTGCCCGGCCATGCTTCTTGTTTTCAAATGTGTATTTAACCTTGTTTTCAAATGTATGTTTGCAAATGCAAGTTATCAGTTTCCTCTCTTGGATTTTTCTTTTTATTTTTGGGTGCCAGCACAGGACCTCTCTGTGATACCCATGTATCACAAAGCAATTCCTGGAAGGCTGTGTGTGGAATAGCGGGTCTTGGGTATTCACAGTTGCTTAAGATACATGAGAAAGCCTGAATGTAGGTAAGTGTATGAAGGAGCTGGTAGGATGGCCCCTGAGCCCGGCTGGTAAGCACTATCTTCCTTCCTCCCTATAATACAGGTCTTAAAAACAGCAAAGCCCTATTTTAAAATTTAGTCTGTGGAATTTTCTTCCTTGCCCAGTGATGCCAGAATGTTCTCTGGGTTGTGCGCCAGTAAGTCTCCATGTCCACCCTGTCCCTTGCATCTGTTTCCTTCTCTAGGGCCCAGGTGTCCAGCCTCTCCTCCTCCCCTTTACTCAGCATGGGTCCCATGTCATAGCATCAGAACACCCTCTCGCCAGCACCTCTATTCCCCAATCCTTGCTCTTTGCCCCCCTTGAAATCTCCATCCTAGAGTAGTGCTGCTGCTGCTTCTCTCCTCCACTAACCAGGACAGAAGACCACTGCTGGAGAAAACCACAGAAAGAGCCAGAACAGCCCCTCCATGGTCCCCAGTCCCAGCCCTCAGAACTGTCCTAGAGCAGCCTTCTCTCCTAATCCCCTCATTAATCAAAGAAGAAATTGTCACTGCTTGCCTCAACTTCCCTCCTTACTCTTGCTCTCTTCCATTTCACTAGGAGAGTCTGCCTTTCTGCATGAGAAAACTGAGGCCATCAAAGGTGAGAGACTCAGCTTTGCTCACTCACCTGCCCCTGTTCTTTACCATCTTTCCTTAAGAAAGAAAAAGTATCTTTTCTCCCGTTCAACACTTACCCTTTGACCTTAATTCCTTTCCCTCCCATTCTAATTTGGACCTTGCCTCATCAATTTTTGTACCCCCCCCCAACTCCTTTACCAAATCTCTAACTGCTACTGCTCAGCCTATAAATATGCAAAAAATTTTTGCTTTTTAACAAAACCCTTATTAACCCAAGGCCCCCTGTATCTATCCTTTAAACTTCCTCCTTTCCTTTCCAATTCCTCAGCAGAGGTCTTTGTCATTCACTGTCTCCTCTTCTTAACTTCCTGTTCACTCTTAAACTGATTCCAGCCTTAACTTCATGGAATTGCTGTCATAATGGTGACCACCTTTATTGCCAAATCCATCAGGCACTTTTTAGTCTTTAATTGACCAGACCCTTCTACTGCCTCTGATACTATCGATTCCTCCTTAACATCCTCTTCCATGACAGCACACTTTCTTGATTTTCCTTATAGCTCTCTGATGATATCACTCAGGACTTTAGGTCATAAATGGCAGAAACCCAACTTTAGCTAGATTTCTAATAGGAGTTGGAATGAATTAGCTCATGTGGGAAGCTCTGATGAAAAAAAAAAGAAGCAATATGGATGTAACTTAGGAAAGATTGTGAAACCACCTTTGCAAAATTATGACTGAGACAGTGAAAGAGATCTAACTTAACCAACTCCATCTTGCTTCTAACCTTCAGGCTGTCCTTGTTCATTCCTGGGCGTAGGCTGAACTAACTTTGGGAGAAACTTAGTTTATAGTTTAAACAAAGACAGCAACAGCCCTTTCCCAAAGCAGATGTCCTTCTTGCCTGGGGACCAGATTGCCTTTCTAGGACTAACATTAGCCACAAGATTAGAAATTATGGTTTAGGAGTCATGCAGCTGAAGGCTACAAGATTCTGACCTTTCCTAAACTGCTCCTAAGATCAGTGCTTGAGATATTTTGCAGACCTTGCACTTGATAGATCAGCTGGCCCCACCCAGATCAATAAACTGGGTCATCTGATCTTGTGGTCCCCACCCAGGAACTGACTCAGTGCAAGAAGACACCTTCGACTCCCTGTGATTTCATCTCTGACCAATCAGCACCCCGGTTCACTGGCTTCCCTCCACCCGCCAAGTTATCCTTAAAAACTCTGCTCCGGAATGCTCAGGGAGACTGATTTGAGTAATAATAAAACTCCGGTCTCTGGCACAGCTGGCTCTGACTGAATTACTCTTTCTCTATTGCAATTCCCCTGTCTTGATGAATTGGCTCTGTCTAGGCAGTGGGCAAGGCAAACCTCTTGGGCAGTTACAACTGTACCAGGTGTCATGTGCATCCATGTGAAGAGACCACCAAACAGGCTTTGTGTGAGCAACAAAGCTTTTTAATCACCTGAGTGCAGATGGGCTGAGTCTGAAAAGAGAGTCAGCGAAGGGAGATAAGGGTGGGGCTGTTTTATAGGATTTGGGTAGGTAAAGGAAAATTACAGTCAAAGGGGGATTGTTCTCTGGTGGGCAGGAGTAGGGGTCGCAAGGTGCTCAGTGGGGGAGTTTTTTGAGCTAGGATGAGCCAGGAAAAGGCCTTTCACAAGGTAATGTCATCACTTAAGGCAAGGACCGGCCATTTTCACTTCTTTTGTGATGGAATGTCATCAGTCAAGGCGGGCAGGGCATTTTCATCTCTTTTGTGATTCTTTAGTTACCTCAGGCCATCTGGGTGTTTACGTGCAAACCACAGGGGATGTAATGGCTTGGCTTGGGCTCAGAGGCCTGACACCAGGGATGATGGTGGCAGAATTCTCCAGGTCTTTCATCGCTTCTCCTTTTTCTGTGATGACTTCATTCTCTCAGATGACTATGGTTTGAATGAGTCCACTCCATAATTCAGGTGTTGAAACTTAATGGCTAATGTGATAGTATTAGAGATAGGACCTATAAGAGGTGAATAGGCCATGAAGCTTCTTTCTTATAAATGAAGGCTCTTATAAAAGAGGCTTCATGCGGCTCCCTTGCCCTTCTGTCTTCTACCATGTGAGGACACACAATTCCTCTTCTCTGGAGGATTTAGCAACAAGGCATTATTTTGGAATCACGGAGCAGCCCTCACCAGGCAAACAAATTTGCGAGTACCTTGATCTTGGACTTCCCAGCCTTCAGAACCGTGAGAAAATGTTTCTGTGCTTAATAAATCACCCAGTCTCAGATATTTTGTTGTAGCAGCACAAAGAGACTAAGACAACAGGTCTCTCCATGTGTAAGAGAAATTGCCATCAATAGCTCCTGGCCTTGAACATCATAGAAGGTCTGAGAACTTCTTTCCTTGAACCCAAAGTAAAAAAAAACTCAACTGGTTAGGAGAATTATTTCCAGAACAGTGATGCTCTTATGAGTATGTATAACAATAGATGTCCATTATCTTGGTCATTCCTTTTTGATCTCTTTCCTATGTCTACCTCCTATGTCCTGGTGTTTACCAGGTATGTTAGTTGGGATTGGTTATAGCAGAGAATAACAACAACAACAAAAAAAACACACAAAAAACGACATTGATGTGAACAAAATAATTATTTAGCTGTCATACAAATGTCCAGATATTTGCAGTCCAGAGCTGATATGGCATCTCCACTTCAGGAAGGCCTCAGGATCACAGGTCTTTCTCTAGTTTGGATGTTTGTACCCTCCAAATCTCATGTTGAAATTTGATCCCAAGTGGTGGAGGTAGGACCTAATTGGAGGTGTTTGGGTCATGGGAGTGGGTCACTTATGAATAGATTAATGCCTTCCCTGCAAGGTGGGGAGACTGAATGAGTTCTCAGAGCTAGTTGATAGAAAGCCTGGTTCCTCCCCTACCTCCTCCTCTAGCTTCCTCTCTTCCCATGTGGTCTCTGCACATGCTGCCTCCCCTATACCTTCTGACATGAGTGGAAGCAGCCTGAGGCTTTCACCAGATGCCCAGTCTCCCAGAGAGCAGAATTATGAGCCAAATGATTTTTTTCTTTATAAATTCCCAGTGTCAGCTATTCCTTTATAGGAACACAAATGGACTAAGACAGTCCTCTTCTAATTAACTGCCCTACAATTCCTTGGAATTGATCCTTATCCTTGTGAATCAAGGCAACATCCAAGTTCCAGGGAGCAAGATGGAAGACAGACAGAGAAGAAGAATAAATAAAGGGCATAAATCTACCTCATAAGGAAATTTTCAGGAAGCCGACACTAGCATTCCTTTAGCCTGAACATGGTCATACCTAGCTGCAAGGGAGCCTGGGAAATGTAGTCTTTACTCTGCAGCCCATGTGCTTAGCTAAAAATTCTATTACTATGGGAGAAGGAAAAAAAATTGACATAGGGTGGCAAAAAGAAATCATTGCTGCTCCAGGCATTATCCTAGGCCCACTGGTTTTTAGTGTGCTCTTTCTTGTTGATCTGATTCATACTCAGGGTTTCCATTTTCACTTGTGTATTAATGACTTCTGATTGTCTCTCTTGAGCTTGGATATCTCCCCAAACTTCAGATTCATATATCCAAGTGTTTATTGAATGCCAGGGTATTATCAGGCACATCAAACTCAACATGACCCAAACTGGCATCTTTCCCACCAAAATTAGGACCTCCAGCTTAAAATATCTGATAACCATTAAGCGTAGGCTATAGACCACCCCAGAGTTTTTGGTGGAGAGGAATTATAATACAGTCATAGCAAAGAGGCTGATGTGTTGGAATTGGCCAGACCTGTGTTCAAATCTGGTTCTGCTTCTCATTTACTATGAGACTTGAGGTGAATTCCTGTAGTAGTTTGCTATGGCTATAGTAATAAACTCTCACAAACTAGGTGACTTAAACAATAGAAATTTATTGTTTCCCAGTTCTAGTGGCTAGAATTCCAAGGTCAAGGTGTCAGCAGCATGGTTCTTTCTGAGGGCTGTGAGGAAGAATCTGTTCCATGCCTCTCTCCCAGTTTCTGGTGGTGTGCTGGCAGTGTTTCGCATTCTTTGGCCTGCGGTTGCATCACCCTAATCTCTGCTATCATATTCCCTGTGTGCATGTGTCCTTGTGTGTGAATGTCTGCTTTTTATAAGGAGACTAGTCATATTGAATTAATGCCCACCCTAATAACATCATTTTAACTTGATTACCTCTATGCAGACCCTACCTTCATTTTGAGATACTGGGGTTAGGACTTTAACATAGGAATTTTGGGGAGACCCAATTCAACCCATAACAACTACTTAACCTATCCTTGGAGGATAATAAGATAAAACATAATAAGAATGCTGAGAAGGAGGCTGGGTGCAGTGGCTCACATCTGTAATCCTGGCACTTTGGGAGGCCAAGATGGGAGGATCACTTGACACCAGGAGTTTGAGACCAACCTGGGCAATATAGCAAGATCCTGCCTCTTAAAAAAAAGGAAAAAGAAAATTATCTGGGCATGATGGCACATGCCTGTAGTCCCAGCTACTTGGAGGTGAGGTGGGAGGGTCATTTGATTCCAGGAGTTCAAGGCTGCAGTGAGTTATGATCATGTCACCATGCTCTAGCCTGAGCAACAGAAAGAGACCCTGACACTAAAACCACCCAAACCAACCAACCAACCAACTAACCAACCAATCAAACAAAAAAAGAATGCTGATAATGAGATCCATATTTCAGAGTTATTGTAAGGATCATGATATTGTAAGTGAATCTTCCAGGCACAAAGTTAGTGTTTAGTAAACACCAGTTTCCTTCTGTCTAACTGTAGACTTAACCGTAATTTTGAGGCTCCTGGAGGAAAAAAGAAAATGTTTCAGGGATAGTACAAAACTAGAAGATGAAACTATAGTGAACATTTATTATCCTCTTTGGTAGCCTAGCTCCTGGACCCCTTTCCCATGTTTGGTGTGTTTTCTACCTAATGCGTTTTGAAGGAAGTGAAGGCTGTTATTTAGCTCTGGAAGCTAAAAATACCAGTTCCCTGTTCATCTCAGGTCAGTCCCAGGGTGACTTGGAGTCTCTCTGTGTAGTGTTCAAGTCTGGTTTTCTAGCCCCCCTCTCCTCCTAGAGATTCTGTGAACTATAAATATCCTTAAATAACTTTCTCTCCTGCTTAAATCACTTAGAGTTGGTTTCCGATGTGACTAAAAACATCAACTGATATGAGGTCCAAAAGATGGAATTTTAAGCACCAAAGACTGCTCCCTTATGGGCAAAGTCTCAATAGGACATCTGCAGGTTCAGTTGAGATTCTGCTTTCCCCTCAGATGATAGAATTATTGGCAACCAGTTAAGTTGACGCAATTGGAAACCAGAAACATGATCAACAAAGATATGGAGATGGAGATACCAGTCACCCCTATCAAAGTGGCAAGTGGGAGGGGGATGCTGGTTGGTCTGTCGGAGCTGACAAAGAAATGGGACTGGAATGTTTCTTTTACCAATTGTGTAAACACAGCCTGGAGTTCCGTGATGAGTCCAGCTCACTTGCTCAGAACTTTGCCTGGCGAAAGTGGTTACAAGTGAACAAGGTGGAAATGAAAGAAACCCTGACTTTCCCCCAGGAAGGAGGAGACCGTTCCTTCTTGTGATGTTCTCTGAAGAAAAATTCTAGGATTTGGACAGATTTCTTGGGTTATAAAACATGATTTTCTTCTCTGTTTCTTGGGCTTTTATAATGGGTACTGTTGTTTTCTTTCAAAGCTTTAATGATTCCATAAGGACTTGTATAAAGTTTATGGGAGAATTTTCAGTGTAGATGTGAATGGCAGAAACCCAAGAATCTGTGTGAGGTTGAGTAAGATCCTGTGTCTCCAGAGAGGTCTGGTGGGGAGACACAGATCTAAATTTTAAAGGTGGTTTGGGCCTTCTCAATCATATATTAACGTCCTTTTATATTATACCTAAATAAATTAAAGCCCAGAAAGATTAATAAACCAAGGTCCCACGACCTGCTTGAGACCTGTGCCCCATTCCTGACTAATATTCTTTATGATATTATATCACTCTGTATCAAAACCAACCAACCAATAAAACCAACCAACCAACAGAAAACATTCAGGAGAGTGAAAATGCCGTCTGTGCAGACAGATTTTCCTTATTTTAGGAAATGGTTGGAGTCAGTGCATTTGAAGTTCAATGAGTGAGGCTTATCCTAAAAAGCTGCTTCCAGGCCTGGTATGTTCCCTGAAACATAAGGACATTCCTCATTCAAGGCTGTTTGCAAAGATCTAAATGAAGGCTGTTATTAAACAAACAAAACCTCAACCTTTCACTAATGTCAGAAATCAGAAAATGAATTACCTAGGTATTGTCTACTGACTAGCTTGCACTATGCAGGTATGAGTATCAGAGTTCTTCTCTGCTCTGTAAGTTATAATCCTCCAGGCTGTTTAGCCTAGGGGTAAAAAATGCAGTCCTTGCTGGGCGCGGAGGCTCACACCTGTAATTCCAGCACTTTGGGAGGCCTAAGTGGGCAGATCATGAGGTCAGGAGTTCGAAACCATCCTGGCCAATATGGTGAAACCCTGTCTCTACTAAAAATACAAAAATTAGCCAGGCGTAGTGGTGTATGCCTGTAGCCCCAGCTACTCGGGAGGCTGAGGCAGAAGAATTGCTTGAACCCAGGAGGCGGAAGTTGCAGTGAGCCGAGATCCTGTGACTGCACTCCAGCCTGGGTGACCAAAAAAAAAAAAAAATGCAGTCCTCTTACCTAGCAATAGTCCTCTTCTCGCTCTGCTTCCACTTCCCCTGTTGTGATGACAGTCCTTGGCAGTGGTGTTGATAGGTGTCCCCTAGTCTGGTCCTCTTATCTGTACCCTCAAGCCCCCCATCTCCAAATTCCTGCTCTAAGACTTCAGCTTGTTACCAGGTGCTTCCTGCTGATATCAGCATGGCTGCTGGTACTCGCCAGCATCCGTGCTAAGGGGGCCAGTGCCCAGTGCTGATAGCTTTCCTATCTGTGCCAAGGGTACTGCTTCCAGTAGCAGCCAGCCCCATTTTGGAGTCTTCACTGGTTGCGGTCTAAGCTTCTGGAACTCAGGCTGGGGTATCTTAGGCAATAGTTTTGGTTGGCTTCCTTCAAAAGCCATTGCAGCCCCCTTGGCCCAACTCACTTGATCCTCATTTAGACTTGGGACCTTGTAGGTTACCAATTGAAGGACAATCTTGAAGACAGACATTTGATGGTGCTCATATCACCCCTCAACCTCTTTGTCTTGGCACCAAACTGGGTTGCCTTAAACAAAGGTGTTCAATCTTTTGGCTTCCCTGGGCCACACTGGAAGAAGAATTTTATGTTTGGCCTTGGGCCAAACACTAATATAATAATAACATAAAATACACTACCACTAACAGTGGCTTATGAGCTAAAAAAAAAAAAAAAAAAAAAAAAATCACAAAAAGCCTCATAATGTTTTAAGAAAGTTTATGAATTTGTGTTGGGCCACATTCAAAGCCATCCTGGCTGCATGTGGCCTGTGGGCTGTGGGTTGGACAAGCTTGCTCTGGAATGATCCAATTCTTATTTGCTGGGGGACTTTCAGCAAACAGCTTATCATTCTAGGTCTTATTTTCTTATCTGTAAAATGAAAATAATACTTGACTCTTTGGGTGGTTTTGAAAATTAAATGAGATCAAATGTGCCATGTGACAGGCATGGAGTAAATATTCGGTGAGCACAAGTTATTCCTAGAAAAGTCCTCAGCCCCTTAACCAGCTTTCGAAACACATCTAACTCCTAGAATCATTTTACCGTTTTTACATATTTGTTTGCACTTATTGCACACCTTCTGTGAGCCAGGGATAGTGCTGAGTGCCTGGCATTCACTATTTCATTTATTTCTCACAGCGGCTCTGTAAGATACGTACTACTGAAGCCTTGTGTTAAGGATGAGTAAGGTGAAATCCATTGAGATCAAGCGGACTTGCCCAAGGACATCCCTCTCTCAAGTGGTAAAGTCAGAGTTTGAACCCAGAACAAACAAACTACAAAGCTTTGACTTTAACTGCCCTGATATATTATCATTCCAAGGTGAAAATAGCTTAGTCTCAAGCTAGTCCCTTGCAGTGAGGTTCTTGTTTTATGTGTGTGTGTGTGTGTGTGTGTGTGTATCTGTTTGGACAATTATTACTGGTGAAAATTCTGAAATGCCATAACCAAGAAATCCCCAAAGTCAGGGCTGCGGTCCTTTAGCTGTCTGGTGTGTTCTGTTTGTCCAGGAATGCTGGGACCTGGGTGCCTCTCTCATTCCCTGATTCAAGCTGGGAAAGGCATGTGGCCCTGGGAGAAAGGATGTTCTTTCTTTATGCTTTCACAAGACTGGCCTGGGCCCTTCCCTTTTATATCAAAGGTACCACACCTTATTTTAAAACTTTTAAAAAACTTTATAGAGACACAATGTTGTTTTTGTTTATTACATTGTCATGCTTTGATTTGTTTGTTTGTTTTGAGACAGGGTCTTACTCTTTTGCCCTGGCTGGAGTGCAGTGACACTATTAGGGCTCATGGCACCTTGGAGTTCGTGGGCTCAAGCGATCCTCCTGCCTCAGCCTCTGGAGTTGCTGGGACTACAGATGAGTGCCACCATGCTTGGCTGATTTTTAAACTTTTTTGTAGAGATGGGGTCTCACGTGCCTAGGGCTGGTCTCAAACTCCAGGGCTCAAGTGATCTTCTCACTTTGGCCTCCCAAAGTGCTGGAATTACAGGCATGAGCCACCACGTCTGGAGAGTATTTTTTATTTTTGATACTTTTTTGTTTTGATATATGTTCTGACTTACAGAAAAGTTGCAAGAATAGTACCAGACATTCCCATATAACCTGCTCTCAAATTCACCAATTGTTCACATTTTGTCCCATTTGTTTTCTCTTTTTCACTCACTTGCTCTCTCTGCATTTTTTCTAAGCCATTAAAAAGTTAGTTGATGCCTGTAATTCCAGCTACTTGGGAGGCTAAGGGAGGAGTCTTACTTAAGCCCAGGAGTTTGAGTCCAGGCTGGAAACATAGTGAGACCCCATCCCTTAAAAAAAAGTAAGTTGAAGCCATTATGCCCCCTTATTCCCAAATACTTCAGTGTATGTTTCCTAAGGACAACCATACAACCATAGTAGTTATCAAAATAAAAAAAATTTTACACTTGATACTAGACTATTATCTAATGTACAGTTCATATTCAATTTTTTTTCAATTATCACAATAATGTCCATTACAGATGTTTTCTGGGTCCAAAAACCACTTCAGGAATACATACTGCTTTAAATTATCATGTTTCTTTAATTTCCTTTAATCTGGAACAGTTTCTCAGCCCTTCTTTCTTATGTTTTTTAGACAGAGCCTCGCCCTGTCACCCAGGCTGGAGTGCAATGGTGTGATCTCGGCTCACTGCAACCTCCACCTCCTGGATTCAAGCAATTCTCCTGCCTCAGCTTCCCAAGTAGCTGGGATTACAGGTGTCCACCACCATGCCCAGCTAATTTTTTGTATCTTTAGTAGAGACAGGGTTTCACCATGTTGGCCAAGCTGGTCTTGAACTCCTGACTTCATGATCTGCCTGCCCCGGCCCCCAAAATGCTGGGATTACAGGTGTGAGCCACCGTGCCCCACTATCTTTGTATTTTTTTATCTTGACATTTTCAAGATTAAGACCAATTACATGGTATAGCGTACCTAAATTTGGACTTGTCTATTATTTTCTCATGATAAGATTCAAGTTCTATATTTTTGACAGAAATTCCGTTGAAATGATATTGTGTCCTTCCCAGTGCATCATATCAGTGGACACAGGATGTCAGTTTGCTCTAGTATTGGTGAGATTAGCTTTGGTTTCTTGTTTTTTCTCTACTATAAAGTTACTGTTTTGGACTGGGCATAGTGGCTCATTCTTGTAATCTCAGCACTTTGGGAGGCTGAAGTGGGAGGATCACTTGAGTCTAGGAGTTCAAGACCAGTCTGAGCAACAAAGTGAGACCTCATCTCTACAGAAAAATTGAAAAATCAGCTGGGCATGGTGGTGTGCACCTTTAGTCCCAGCTACTGAGGAGTCTGAGGTGGAAGGATCTCTTGAGCCTAGGATTTTAAGGCTGCAATGAACCATGATCATGCCACTGCATTCCAGCCTAGGCGACAGAGCAAGACTGTTTCAAAAAATAAATAAATAAAGTTACCATTTTTCCCTTGTAATTCATACATAATTTGTGATAGTCCTTTTGTGTTTGAACTTTTTCTTCTGTGCCAAAATGTCCACAGCAGCTCTAACATTAGACCTAAAGCAGGAACTGAGCTGGTTCTAAAAGAAAATCCCAGTCTCCTCCTCAGCCAAATGTCTTCTTTCTCTCCTTTATTTTCTCAGTGTTTTTTTTGTTTTTCTGTTTTTTTTTTTTTTTTTTTTTTTTTTGAGACGGAGTCTCTCTCTGTCGCCCAGGCTGGAGTGGCATGCTCTCAGCTCACTGCAACCTCCGCCTCCTGGGTTGAAGCAATTTTCCTGCCTCAGTCTCCCAAGTAGTTGGGATTACAGGCACCCACCACCACATCCGGCTAATTTTCTGTGTTTTTAGTAGAGATGGGGTTTTGTCATGTTGACCAGGCTGGTCTCAAACGCCTGACCTCGGCCGGGCACAGTGGCTCACCCCTGTAATCCCAGCACTTTGGGAAGCTGAGGCGGGAGGATCACCTGAGGTGGGGAGTTCAAGACTAGCCTGACCAACATGGAGAAATCCCAACTCTACTAAAAATACAAAATTAGCCAGAGTGGTGGCGCCTGCCTATTATCCCGGCTACTCAGGAGAGGCTGAGGCAGGAGAGTCGCTTGAACCTGGGAGGCAGAGGTTGCAGTGAGCCAAGGTTGCGCCATTGCACTCCAGCTTGGGCAACAAGAGTGAAACTCCGTCTCAAAAAAAAAAAAAAAAAACACCAAAACAGAACAACAAAAAAAAATGCTTGACCTCAAGTGATCCATCTGCCTTGGCCTCCCAAAGTGCTGGGATTATAGGCATGAACCACTGCACCTGGTCTGTTTTCTCACTTTTTAATTGAGGTATTACATACACACATCTTTTTTTCTCTCTCTCTCTCTGAGACGGAGTTTCACTCTTGTTGCCCAGGCTGGAGTGCAATGGCGCAACCTTGGCTCACTGCAACCTCTGCTTCTAGAGTTCAAGTGATTCTCCCACCTCAGCTTCCCGAATAACTGGGATTCAGGCACGTGACACCACGACCTGCTAATTTTTGTATTTTTGGTAGAGACAGGGTTTCGCCATGTTGGCCAGGCTGGTCTCAAACTCCCGACCTCAGGTGATCTGCCCACCTCAGCCTCCCAAAGTGCTGGGATTACAGGCATGAGCCACCATGCCCAGCCATACACACATCTTATGTTTGTACAAATCTTAAGTGTACAGCTTAAAGAACTTCTGCATAGGTATATGACCCTGGAACCACCACCCAAATCCAAGATACAGACTATTTCCAGCTTCCTACCTGAGTTCCTTGTATACAAGAATTAGCTGGATGTGGTGGTGCACAACTGTAGTCCCAGCCTCACTCAAGAGGCTAAGTAAGGCAGGATAATCACTTGAACCCTGGAGATGGAGGTTGCAGTGATCTGAGATTACACCACTGCATTCCAGCCTGGGTGACAGAGTGAGACCTGTCTCAAAAATAAATAAATAAATAAAGCTGGCTGGGCACAGTGGCTCATGCCTGTAATCCTAGCACTTTGAGAGACTGAGGTGTGCAGATCACTTAAGGTCAGGAGTTCAAAACCAGCCTGGCCAACATGGTGAAACCCCATCTCTACTAAAAGTACAAAAAAATTAGCCATGTGTGGTGGTGGGTGTCTGTAATCCCAGCTACTCGGGAGGCTGAGGCAGGAGAATCACTTGAACCTGGGAGGTGGAAGTTGCCGTGAGCTGAGATCGTGCCATTGCACTCCAGCCTGGGCGAGAGAGCAAGACTCTGTCTCAAAATATAATTATATAAATAAATAAATAAAGCTACTATCAACATTTTTTTCTACACTTTTATGTACACAAGTACTCATTTCTGTTGGATATCCAGGATGAAATTACTGGGTCCCCATCCTCTTTCCTTCACTGATGAACTTCTTGAAAGTATGGCCTATCCTTTTACTGTTGCTACATCCTCATTTTCCATGGATTTCTCATCGAATTGTGCCTGGCTTCTGTCTTCCACTCCCTCCCTGTTGACATTGCTCCTGCTCATGCTATCAGTGAGCTCCCTCTGGCTAAATCCAGGAATCCTTGTTGACTCCGCTCCATTGGACCTATCGGCAGCATTTGATAATGCTTTGACTTCTGCACCGTGACTCTTCCTGGGTTTACCCCACCTCTCTTCTCGCTCCTCATCAGTCTCATTTGGAAACTGTTTATTCTATGCCTGCCCATTAAATGTTGGTGTTCTCAGGGCCTAGTAGCACAGGAAACTTCTCATTCTACATTAAAGGCCTCACATTAGTGGCCCACACAAGACCTGTTTTGCTTGGCCCGCATAGGGTTTAATAACATTTACTATGAATGTCTTTCAAGAAGGGACATATTATTTTGAATTCTCACTGCACTAACCACCATTCTTTATAGTTTTGATCTGAGCTACCTCACTTATCTAAATTGTTTTCTTGGTCCCTGAAAGCATTTTAGTTTGCAAAGTTTTCTCTAATGTTTTCCTCCAGTGATGTCATTCTCTTCCATAGGCTCAATTGCACATTGCTGACCCCTTCCAGATTCAAATCTTTAGTTTCCTCCTTTCTCTGATGCTCCAGACCTATATTGTTAACCCTTTGCTGGACATCTCCATTTGGACATTTCATGGACTTTTCACACGCATCATGCCCACATGAACTCACCATCTTTCTCTCCAGGCCTGGCCCTTTCCTGCACTCCCTGTTGTGGTGAATGGCATCCCTATCCCTGCCGGCTCTCAAGCTTGGTGTCAGCCTCCATTCCCTTACCTTCTACATCTAATTGGTCATCTAATATCACTGCTTCCCTCCCCTATATATTTTCCCAATTGATCTGTTCTTCTCCATTGCTGTTGCCATTGTCTTAATTTCTCTTCTTCTCTTGTTGGATCATTCTTCATTCCACAAATACTTATCAAGTGCCTACTATGTGTTGGGCAATGTTCTAGGCACCAGGGTCAGAACAAGAGGCATAAAATTAACAAGTCAACAAATACATACCCAAGAGAGTTTTAGGTAGTCATCAGTGTTGAAGACTAACTGGGCAGGGGGTTGAGAACAGGGCTATTTGAGACTGGGTAGTCAGAAAAGGCTTCTTGGAGGAGGTGATATTTGAGCTGACACTTGATTAACACTGACAAGGAGTGAGCCACCCAGAGATCTAAGTGCAGAGTTCTCCAAGAAGGGGAAAAGCAGGCACACGAGACTGAAGGCAGGCGAGAACTCAGAGTGTTTGAAAGACAGCAAGATGGCCGTTGTGGCTGGAGCAGAGGGAGTGAAGCGAGAGGTAGAGCAGGGGCCAGATCACAGAGGTTGCAAAGAACCTCACAGTCCATAGGAAGGGTTTTGCATTTTTATTCTTGGAAAGTTTTCAGCAAGGACATGATCTGCCCTGACTGATGTTATCAAAGGACACACAGGGCGGGGCACGGAGACTCATGCCTGTAATTCCAACACTTTGGAAGGCCAAGGCAGGAGGATTGCTTGAGCTTAGGAGTTCAACACCAGCCTGGGCAGTGTAGTGAGAGCCTGTCTCTACTCTATTTTCATATATAAATATATATATATATAAATTACAAAGGCCACTCAGGCTGCCGTGTGAAGAATCAACAGTAGGAGGTCAGAGAGAGAGACTGGAAATGTCTCAGACTGTCACAGCCAAAGTCAAGCATTCAAGTGCAAGTAATTTATTGGGAAACACTAGTAGAGACATAGGAAAGTGGGACAGGGAAGGAAAAGCAGCGAGTAAGACATGCATTATCAAGCAAGTTACCACTGTGGTCAACTGGAGCTTAGTTTTCCTGGGGAATCCTGAAGGCCTATGTAGAAATGTTCCTTCAATTGACCTTGTCCTAGGGATGAAGAAGGTGGGGTATTTACAGGATCTCCTTCAGTCATTGGCTGGGCGCTGCTGATGGGGCAGCTAGAGGGGGTATTAATTCTCCTGCATCCTGCTGTATGAAGAGGCGGTGGGGTCCCATCACCACAGAAAGCCCACAGGCAGAGAGATATAGACATGGCCTGCAGTGGGAAGGCCCGGGAGAGATGATGAGCACGGCAGAGGGTACTGCAGCCATTCAGGCACACAGCACCTTGCCTGGGTGCATGGGAGGCAGGTGGTGCATGGAGAGGCAAACAGTGCAGAAGCATGTGTTCACTGGGGCCACAGCAGCCATTTGTGAGGCCATCCCTTGAGAATCCCTCTCGATGCCTGGAAGTGACTGGAAGGTGGGGCGGGAGTGACTGCAGGGGCCTTGTGGCTCTGAAGGAGTTGACAGGGATAAGAACCAATGAATGAAACGTGTGTGACTATTATTCATATGCTCTATTTTTTTTTTTCCATCTTCAGGCCTGGGAGTTGCATTTTGATTCTGTTCTTCTCTGTGATTGGCCTGTCTATTATGCTCAGACCACACCATCATACCCAGTATGGATTTCTGAACATGGACTCCAATTCACCTCTCCAACTTCTGACCTTAGCTCAGTCCTCTGAACCCAAAGTCCCATGTATGTCCCTGCAGACACCCCATTTCTCTATCATCTGACCCAGTCGTGAACTGCCAACACATTGCCCTGTCTGCCTCATCTTGCCAGCCTGGCATAACTCCCAGAAAGGCTGCCCTTGGCTTGTCCTATTTTGTTTCTCTCTCTAATTTGACGCTGACATTGACAGATAAAGACAAGGGAGACAGCCAAACCCCAGGGTGTAACCGGTAGATATCACTCAAACACCACAAAGCTAATCCTCAGGGTCTGGGATCATGCCTGGCTGAAATGTTAATCTCCACCACTTGGTACCAAATGGAGAATGGCTTTTGAAATTGCCTTGTAGAGGAGCCGTTGCCCAACCAGAAGATCCCAATCTTTAGACCCAGGGGTCCAGTTTCTGGGGAAGATAGGAAAAATTTGATATGAAGAAGGAGCAAGGAAAGATAGAAGGAAAACATCAAGCTCTAGCAAGTTTAGATTTCTGTACTTCACAGTTTTACCCTAGCATGCATGGCCCATGGCCTATGTGAGATGTTCCATATTACAAGAGGAAGTCACAGCTGGGGGTGTCTTCCTGTATGTTTATGACCTCACACCTGTTACATTGGAATTATTTTCCACCAAAATAAAAGCAGTCACAGTTAGAAACTCCTTGACTCTTAATTTTATTTTATTAATTTTTTTAAAAATTTTTTGAGGCCGGGTGCGGTGGCTCAAGCCTGTAATCCCAGCACTTTGGGAGGCCGAGACGGGCGGATCACGAGGTCAGGAGATCGAGACCATCCTGGCTAACACGGTGAAACCCTGTGTCTACTAAAAAAATACAAAAAACTAGCCGGGCGAGGTGGCGGGCACCTGTAGTCCCAGCTACTCGGGAGGCTGAGGCAGGAGAATGGCGTAAACCCGGGAGGCGGAGCTTGCAGTGAGCTGAGATCCGGCCACTGCACTCCAGCCCGGGCCACAGAACGAGGCTCTGTCTCAAAAAAAAAAAAAAAAAAATTTTTGAGATGGGGTCTCACTCTGTTGTTGGCCAGGCTGGAGTGCACTGGTGTGATCATGGCTCACTGCAGCCTCGACCTCCTGGGCTCAAGCAATCCTCCCACCTCAGCCTTCCAAGTAACTGGGACTACAGGCAAGTGCCACCACGCCCAGCTAATTTTTGTATTATTTTTATTTATTTTTATTTTTTGAGACGGAGTTTTGCTGTTGTTGCCCAGCCTGGAGTGCAGTGACGTTATCTTGGCTCACTGAAACCTCCGCCTCCTGGGTTCAAGCGATTCTCCCGCCTCAGCCTCCTGAGTAGCTGGAATTACAGGCACCCACCACCATGCCTGACTAATTTTTGTATTTTTAGTAGAGACAGGGTTTCATTATGTTGGCCAAGGTGGTCTCAACTCCTGAGCTCAGGTGATCCACCTGCCTCAGCCTCCCAAAGTGCTGGGATTACAGGCGTGAGCCACCACACCCTGCCTACTTTTTGCATTTTTTGTAGAGATGAGGTTTCGCCATGTTGTCCAGGCTGGTCTCAAACTCCTGGACTCAAGTGATCAGCCTGCCTTGGCCTCCCAAAGTGCTAGGATTATAGGCATGAGCCACTGCACCTGGCCGGATTTTAAACATGATCACAGCACTCTATTTTACTGAATGTTCAATTTCCAGCACGGTTCTGAAAAGGAAAAAAGAACACCTGCTGTGAGAGAGAATTCCCGCTAACTGCGAACTGATATGGGAGCTGCCTGAATGCTCTTAGGTGGCCATAGTGTAAGTAGGATTTGGGGCCCCTGAGAGAGCTAGTGGACACAAGGGGGCATCCCTGGAGTTCTGGACTTGACCAAAATTGGGCAACTTTCCACTTGCTGGCTGCCTGCCCTGAGCAGTAATGACTGGCCTTGGGAGAAGCACCCGTGGTCTTATGGCCTCCTTTTATTCTCATCTCTTTTCTAACAAGCCTTTGTCTAAATGCAAATGTGATTCCAGCTTTTTTATTAGAATATTATATAGTCATCCATTCCAGGAAAAGCACAATTAGCGCATGATTTTATTTCTGACTTGCTGTTTCTTTGTTTGGAAAGTTCGTTAGTTGTGTGACACTCCTGATAGAAGTGCATAGAAGGAGCCCTTCTTTATGTGTGGGGAGAGACCTCCGCCAAGTTTTCTTAGATGGAAAGGTGTTGGCTTTTTCTCATCATGGGGAGATGGTGGAGTGGAGTGGGGAGTGTGGTGGGGGTGTCATATTCTACCCTAAAATATTTTTCAAAAATATACCGGCAGCTAAATCTGGCCATGTTTGTGGGATTGGGTGGAGTTTTCCTTAAAGTGACTGGGCAGGGCACACTTTATCTCAAGGTTTTAACTGGAGTTGATACTTGGAAAGACATTCTCTTGCGTAATACGTGCTGCAGAGACCACTCATGGGCAGCCTGATTCAGAGGGGCAGTTACTTGCCTACTGGCATACCACAGGCTGGCTGTGTGACCTTCAGCAATTTACTTAACCTCTCTGGATCACTAGTTCCTCATCTAAATAAGATTACCTAACTCTTAGGGTAGCTGGGGGATTAAATGAAATCAGTTAATATCAGTTAATATTTATAAAGTGCTTAGGATAGAGCCTGGTTTCCAGGACATTGCATGAATGCTATTATATTACCCTTTCCTGCCTCTGTTAATAGAAAAAACCTTTCCAATAAAGGATTGTCAGAAAAGAGTCTACTGCCTATTGCATTCCTATAAATGGCAGGCACTGTGCTAAGTACTTTATAAGCATTTAGCTTGCTTAATACTCAAGGATACAAAGTAGTATTATGATCTCTGTGATGGTTAGTTTTCTTAGTCAACTTGGTTAGGCTATAGTACCTAGTTATGTAATCAAACATGAATCTAGGCGTTGCTGTGAAAGCATTTTGTAGATATGGTTACCATCTACAAATCAGTGGACTTCAAGTAAAAGATTTCAGATTTACCGGCCCCCTCAATCATGTAAACCAATTTCTTAAAACATATCTTTTATTTAAAAAATGTGGGCCGGGCGTGGTGGCTCACTCCTGTAATCCCAGCACTTTGGGAGGCCGAGGTGGGCAGATCACGAGGTCAAGAGATGGAGACCATCCTGGGCAATATGGTGAAACCCCGTCTCTACCAAAAAAAAAAAAAATTAGCTGGGCATGGTGGAGGAAACTGATGATCAGAGAAACTAAGTAATTGCACAAGGTCATACAGCAGGATTTTGAATCCGGGTCTCTCTCACTACAAAGACTGCTTTCCATCGTGGGATCTGTCTCTCTTATAACATTTCAGTTGCAGCTGAAGGGCCTGTTTATGGAGCATGTGCTGCTTTCTCACTTCAAACTCTATAGAAGTGCAATTCCTCTGACCATGTGGTCTGTTCTGTATTCTAGTGGCATTTGGAGGAAAGCCTGGAGTGAGGAGCAGGGGAGAAAGGAAAGGAAGGAATAAGAATTTTATCAGTGGGGTTTTTGGTTGCAAGCAACAGAAATGGACTCTCACCGACTTATACCCAAAGGAAAAGATTAGAAGAATATTGTTGACGTGGGGCAGCTCACAGCAAAAAGTGCTCTGTGGGCTGCCCCTGTCTATACTAGGACAGGGAGAGAGGAGCTGGGTTTATCCAGGGTGAGGTGCTAGGAGTTACCAACCGCAGAAAATGAGGGAGGCTTTATTTCCCAAAAGGAAATTGGGATGCTATTCTTTTTTCTTTGAGACAGGGTCTTGCTCTGTTGCCCAGGCTGGAGTGTAATAGCACAAACACCACTCACTGCAGTCTTGGCTTCCTGGGCTCAAGCAATCCTCCTACCTCAGCCTCTAGTCAGTGGGGACCATAGGTGTTCACCACTACACCAGGTGATGTGGTTTGGCTCTGTGTCCCCGCCCAAATCTCCCCTCTAATTGCAATCCACACGTGTTGAGGGAGGGACCTGTGATCCCCATATATAGAGAGAGGGAAGTGATTGGATTATGGGGATGGTTCCCCCCCATGCTGTTCTCATGATAGTGAGTGAGTTCTCATGAGATCTGATGGTTTTATAAGGGGGTCTTCCCCCTTCACTCCTCACTCTTCTTTCTCCTGCCACCTTGTGAGGAAGGATGTGTTTGCTTCCCCTCCACCACGATTGTAAGTTTCCTTTTTTTTTTTTTTTTTTTTTTTTTGAGACGGAGTCTCACGCTGTTGCCCAGGCTGGAGTGCAGTGGCGCGATCTCGGCTCACTGCAAGCTCCGCCTCCTGGGTTCACGCCATTCTCCTGCCTCAGCCTCCTGAGTAGCTAGGACTACAGGCGCCCGCCACCGCGCCCGGCTAATTTTTTGTATTTTTAGTAGAGACGGGGTTTCACTGTGGTCTCGATCTCCTGACCTTGTGATCCGCCCGCCTCAGCCTCCCAAAGTGCTGGGATTACAGGCTTGAGCCACCGCGCCCGGCCTCCGATTGTAAGTTTCCTTAGGCCTCCCCAGTCATATGGAACTGTGAGTTAATTAAACCTCTTTTCCTTTATAAATTATCCAGTCTCAGGTAGTACGTCTTCATAGCAGTGTGAAAACAGACTAATACACCAAGCTAATTTTTTGTTTTTTGTTTTTTTTGTAGAGATGAGATCTCACTATGTTGCCCAGGATGGTCTTGAACTCCATGGCTCAAGTAATCCTCCTGCCTTAGCCTCTAAAAGTGCTGGGATGACAGGCATAAGCCACCATGCCCAGCCTGGGATACTATTTTGAAGGGAAACGGATGCTTGACAAATGCCAAAATGATAAATGACCACTAGCACAGTAAAGATTCTTGGATTGGATCCCATTTTGCAGAATAATTCAGAACAGGCCCATGACCAGTACCCAGAAATGGCACTTGCGAGGCTGTATGGAGCATATCTCTCAGCTTTTGCTTAAGATTTTTGGCTGTAGGCAAAGACTCCTTTTATACAAACATTCCCATCATAATTAGCCATCATAATAACGAATCTCCATTGAACACTGGCTGTAGACTGGGCACTGTTCTAAGTGCGTGGCTTGATGCTCATCTCATTTTTCCACCAACTCTGTGACGCAAGTACAATTTTCATCACCATGTTACATATGAGAACACTGAGGGCCATGGAGGTTAACTTGGTTAACTCACTCATCCACATGGCCAGTGAATGGCAAGCAGTACACAGTGATGTCTTTTTACAATTCGAATTCTAGAATGTTAAATAGGATTGGAGACTGTCGGATAATCACGAACAGCAAAGGTCCTAGAGGCAAGCCTTCCTCCTAGCTGGAGAGCTCGCAGGGTCTGATGCTAGTTTGATAAAGATTCTGCCTTGATGTCTGATCTGAGATGTTCAATTTTCTTAATGGCTGTCAGTCCGTTCCCCACTGTGTCCCCTGAGGCTGGACCCAGCAGGGGTGTCGTCAGCACTGAGAAATAGCATTAAGAACAAAGCCTGATTCCAGCTGTTTGTTTTTCCCCAGTGAGATTGCCCACACCTCAACACAGTCAAGAATGAGCTCAGATGTCGCTCAGAGCTAAGTGAATTGCTTCTCAAAGCACTGGGCTTTCCCGAGGCACCCAAGTCTACCAGAGCAAACAGAAATGACATGTGAGTTCCAATGTCTGCAATCACTTTTGCTTCCAGGTGCTTCACCATCAATGTCTGATGGAAATATAACATAAGCCACATTTGTCATTTTAAATTCCTAGGAACCATATTTTTAAGAAGGTGAAATTAATTAAAAACATTTTTTTTGAGACAGTCTTGCTATGTTGCCCAGGCTGGACTGGAACCCCTGGGCTCAAGTGATTCTCCTGCCCTGACCTTCCGAGTAGCTGGGACTACAGGTGTGTGCCACCATGGCCAGTGCTAATTTAAAAAAATGTATTTAGCTTGGTGCAATGGCTCACGCCTCTAATTCCAGCACTTTGGGAGGCTGAGGCGGGCAGATCACGAGGTCAGGAGTTCGAGACCAGCCTGGCCAATATGGTGAAACCCCGCCTCTACTAAAAAATACAAAAATTAGCCAGGCGTGGTGGCATGTACCTGTAGTCCCAGCTACTTGGGAGGCTGAGGCAGGAGAATTGCTGGAACCCAGGATGCGGAGGTTGCAGTGACCCGAGATTGTGCCATTGTTCTCCAGCCTGGGTGACAGAGTGAGACTCCATCTCAAAAAAAATAAGTATATCAAATAAAAAAATACACGTAATTTAACACAATAATCCAAATATTACCATTTCAACATGTAATCTATATAAAATTTTATTAGGGCCAGCCGCTGTGGCTCATGCCTGTAATCTCAGCACTTTGGGAGGCCCAGACAGGCAGATTGCTTGAGCTCAGGAGTTTAAGACCAGTTTGAACAGCATAGCGAGACCTCATCTCTACAAAAAATACAAAAATTAGCTGGGCTTAACGGTGCATACCTGTGGTCCCAGCTACTTGGGAGGTGAAGGCAGGAGGATTGCTTGAGCCTGGGAGGTTGAGGCTATAGTGAGTGGCACCACCGCACTCCAGCCTGGGTGACAGAGTGAGACTCTGTCTCAAAAAAACAATTTTTTTAAATTTTTTGAAATCCAGTATGCTCCGAGCACACAGCTCGGTCTGGTGTGGCCCCCTGTGGGACAGTGAAACTCTAGACCATCACGCTTTCAACAACTTCATTCCTCACACCAATGACTGGGGAGCTGAGTAGGCAGGGGCCAGGTTGCCTATTCTGCGTTTTGGATTTTGGCCTAAACGTGGAGAAAAGCCACTGACCCATTTTAAACAGGACAGTAGCGGGATCTGACCTCAGTTTTAAGATGATGGCTCTGACTGGTAACAGGATAAGTAAGCTGGGCCAGTGAGGGACTCCTTTCCCTCCTCCTCTCTTAACTCCACCATAAACACATAGAAAGGACTTTCATTTTAAAAACTAAACTAGGCTGGGTGCGGTGGCTCACGCCTGTAATCCCAACACTTCAGGAGGCCGAGGCAGGCAGATCACCTGAGGTCAGGAGTTTGAGACCAGCCCGACCAACATGGAGAAACCCCATCTCTATTAAAAAATACAAAATTAGCCGGGCATGGTGGCGCATGCCTATAATCCCAGCTACACAGGAGGCTGAGGCAGGAGAATCACTTGAACCCAGGAGGCGGAGGTTGCAGTGAGCCTAGATCAGGCCGTTACACTCTAGCCTGGGTAACAAGAGTGAAACTCCGTCTCAAAGACAAACAAACAAACAAACAAAAAACACTAAACTAAACTAAATCAAACACTGGGTCTGTGTTTAATAGAAAGAAAGGCAAATAATCCTGGGGCAGAGATTAGGAGAGGTTAAAGACAGAGCAGAAAGATCCTAAGTGGATTCTGTGGCTGCTAAGAGGTGGGAGTGGGGCAGGGGAAGTTTCAGAATACAAACCCTAATGGCTTGGGGCTGGAGTTTTCATGCCTAGGCTGGGACAGGGACAAGGCTTGGGCTCACTTGAAAAGGGGACTTGGAACTGAAACCATTTCATAAATGCAGGACCCTGAAAAGAATCCCACAGCCTCCAATGAAATGACCTAAAATATCTTCCCTCACCTGCTCAGGGAGGAAACAAGAAATTTCGTCTTTATCTTGTGGATAAAATAATCTGTAAGACATTAGAACAGCAATCCTGTGTCATGTAGAGAAGTACAGTGGAAAAATGGCACTATCTGAATAGTGTGAGGATTCTCAAGTTAAGAGGGCAAATTGAGCCTGGGCACAGTGGCTCAGGCCTGTACTCCTAGCACTTTGGGAGGCCGAGGCAGGCGGATTGCCTGAGCTCAGGAGTTCGAGACCAGCCTGGGCAACATGGTGAAACCCCGTCTCTACTAAAATACAAAAAATTAGCCAGGTGTGGTGGTGTGCACCTGTAGTCCCAACTACTTGGGAAGCTGAGGCAGGAGAATTGCTTGAACCCAGGAGTCAGAGGTTGCAGTCAAAAAATAAATATATAGAAAGAGAGCAAATTGGTCCCAGATCAATGTCTTAATGTAAGCCAGGACTAGGAGGGGGAAACTGGTTAGGAGGCTCCTGCGGCATTCTCATTCTGGAACGTTCATGTGCAAATGAGTCACCGGGGATCTTGTTAAAATGCAGATTCTGATTCCTTACATCTAGGTCTGGGGTGGGTTCAGCTTCCAGTGATGCTGGTCCCTAGTCTACTCTTCGAATAGCAAGGCTCTTAGTGACAGACAATGGTGGCTTGGACTAGGTTGGTGGTGGGATGGAGAGAAGAGTATAGATTCAAGAGACAAGCTGGGGAGAGAATCAACAGGACTCACTTTTAAGGGGAAGGGAGAGTCAGGGATGGCTCGTGGGTGTGTAGACCAGGGCAGGAACAGTCTTTTTTAGGGGAAGGGAGTGTGTGTGTGTGTGTGTGTGTGTGTGTGTGTGTGTGTGTGTGTGTGGTGGGATGGGAGGGATCAAAAACTCATGGAGAGGCAATTCCAAATACTGTGCCTTATCTCCTTTCTATGCAAAAATGTTATGAGGCATTCAGGACATAAATGATCTATTTTCCCAGTTTGGATTCCTGACAGCAATCTTTGCTTGGTGGCCCAATCTGGCAAGTCTTAAAGGCTTACTGAATAGCCAACTTTGTAAATGAGGTCCAGAAATGGCCAGCAAACTCCCCGTCTCTGCCTCTCATGCACTCAACAAGCACCTGCCCTGACCAGCAATGATCATGACACTTAAACTAGTTGAATGTGGGCTCTCTCTATTAGAGTCTTCTAAACTCTTTCACATGCAGTCAATGTGAATGAGCAGAGGGCACGAGCACTGCAGTTTCTAATAAATGATACAGCATCCAGAGTTAAAGACATGTTTTGACAAATATGTATTTTTAAAAGGAAAATAGGCCAGGTGCGGTGGCTCACGCCTGTAATCTCAGCACTTTAGGAGGCCAAGGCAGGCAGATCACCCGAGGTCAGGAGTTCGAGATCAGCCTGGCCAACATGGTGAAACCTTGTCTCTACTAAAAATACAAAAATTAGCTGGGCATGGTGGCATGCGCCTGTAATCCCAGCTACTCAGGAGGCTGAGGCAGGAGAATCACTGGGACCCAGGAGGTGGAGGCTGCAGTGAGCTGAGATCATGCCCCTGCACTCCAGCCTGGCAATAGAGCGAGACTCTGTCTCAAAAACAATACAAACAAACAAACAAACACACACAATAAAGAAGGCGGACAACCCTGCAAATATACTTGATGTGTGACCTTCTTTGCTGTTTAGTCTGCTGGAGTGCTGCAGATGTCAGTGTCATTGGAAATACTCCTTCAGACTCAGCGATGGGGAGTCTCAGCAGAGTCTTCTAGACAAAGTGGGACCTGTGCATTCAAGATGATTAGGAATGGAGAGAGAGAACCTTCCAGGTGGCAATTACAGGTAGTGGGACTAATGCAAGTCAGGCAAGGAGGCAGCCTCTACCAACAGTTTTTCCCCTCCTCTCTTTTCCACCTTCCATCTTCCCCACTATAATAAAATCCGAACGGGGATTTCCAGGCCCAGGTTAAAGGCCTGTCTCCTTTAGGCTGAGATAGGTGTCCATTTCTGGTTCACTCATGGCACTCTGTGATTATTGCTAACATTGGTATTTCTACATAAAATGATTGTTTTATGGATTTCCTCCTTAAGGTCAAGAACTTTGTTTATTTTTGAATCCCCAGAGCCCAGAGCAGTGCCTGGCATGTAATAGGAGTTTGATAAATTTAAAAACAATTGAAGAATATTTTTCTTGATGACTTTTTCTCTCCTCTGCATTCCTCTGTTACATGGTTTGTACTACTCTCTGTTACTTGACATGTGCCTGAAACACTGAGTCAATGTATCAGTAATTTAAACAAAATAGTTTATTGCTTCCATGTAAGAGTAGGAATAGAAGGAGTCCATACTGATACAGGGTCTTCAGGGTGTCCTGTATCCTGGACCCTATCAGCCATTCACTCTGTCAGCCCTAGCATGCTGCCTACATTTCCATGGTTGGAGGTGGCCACCACCACATCTTTGTGGGAACTAGCAAGAAGGCAGAAAGAGGAAAGAGAAAACAGGCTTCCTTCCTTTGCTTCCTTTCCTTCTTTTCCTTCCTTCCTTCCTTCCTTCCTTCCTTCCTTCCTTCCTTCCTTCCCTCCCTCCCTCCCTCCCTCCCTCCCTCCCTCCCTCCCTCCCTCCTTTCTTTCTTTCTTTCTTTCTTTCTTTCTTTCTTTCTTTCTTTCTTTCTTTCTTTCTTTCTTTCTTTCTTTCTTTCTCTCTCTCTTTCTCTTTCTTTCTTTCTTTCTTTCTTTCTCTCTCTCTCTCTTTCTCTCTTTCTTTCTTCCTTTCTTTCTTTCTTTCTTTCTTTCTTCCCTTTCTCTTTCTTTCTTACAGGGTCTTGCCCCCTCACCCAGGCTGGAGTGCAGTGGCACAATCATGGCTCACTGCAGCCTACACGTCCTGGGCTCAAGCGATCCTTCCACCTCAGCTTCCCGAGTAGCTGAGACTACAGGTGCTCACCACCACGCTGCTAATTTCTTTTTTTACTTTTTGCAGAGACAAAGCTTCATTATGTTGTGCAGGCTGGTATCAAACTCCTGGGCTCAAGTGATCTACCTGCCTCTGCCTCCCAATTACAAGTGTGAGCCACCACGCCCAGCTGCTTTCTTTTGTAAGATACAACATGGAAGTTGCTCCCATCACATCTCTTTCCATCCTATTCTCAGGACCTAGTCACATGGCCAGATCTATACGAAGGAGATTAGGAGAGGTAGATCTTATTTGGGTAACTATCTAAGGCCAAAATTTCTATTACCAGAGAAGGAGAAAACAGATATGGGGCTGTGGAGAGGGAGGGAGAAGTTGAGTGTCTGCCACACTTTTATATGGCATTTGTCAGGGATATTTCAGTCTTAGCTTTTTCATTGTTTCGTTTTGTTTTTTGAGATGGAGTGTCCCTCTGTTGCCCAGGCTAGAGTGCAGTCGTGTAATCTTGGCTCACTGCAAGCTCCGCCTCCCGGGTTCAAGTGATTCTCCTGCCTCAGCCTCCTGAGTAGCTGAGACTACAGGCGCCCGCCAACATGACCAGGTAATTTTTGTATTTTTAGTAGAGACAGGTTTCACCATGTTGGCCAGGATGGTCTCGATCTCCTGACCTCATGATCCACCCGCCTCGGCCTCCCAAAGTGCTGGGATTACAGGCGTGAGCCACTGCACCCGGCCTAGCTTTCTCATTGTAAAATAGGAATAATCATGTTCACCTTACAGAATGGTGATGTTACTGGAAAGAGGTCCTGATCCAGATCCCAGGAGAGGGTTCTTGGATCTTGAGCAAGAAAGAATTTGAGGCGAATCTATGGAGTAAAGTGAAAGCAAGTTTATCACGAAAGCAAAGGAATAAAAAAAAAAATGGCTACACCACAGGCAGAGCAGCAGCTTAGACTGCTGGACTAAGGATACTTATAGTTATTTCTTTTTTTCTTGTTTTTTTTTTGAGACAGAGTCTTGCTCTGTCGACCAGGCTGGTGTGCAGTGGCACAATCTCAGCTCACTGCAACCTCCGCCTCCCAGGTTCAAATGATTCTCCTGCCTCAGCCTTCTGAGTAGCTGGGATTACAGTTGCATGCCACCATGCCTGGCTAATTTTTATATTTTTAGTAGAGGCGGGGTTTTGCCATGTTGGCCAGGCTGGTCTTGAACTCCTGACCTCAAGTAACCCACCTTCCTTGGCCTTCCAAAGTGCTGGGATTACAGGTGTGAGCCACCACACCCGGCTAGTTATTTCTTGATTATATGCTAAGTGAGGGGTGGATTATTTCTGAGTTTTCCAGGAAAGGGGTGGGCAATTCCCAGAACTGAGGGCTCCTTTCCCTTTTAGACCCTATAGGGTAACTTCCTGACATTGCCATGGCATTTCTAAACTGTCACGGCACTGGTGGGAGTGTCTTTTAGCATGCTAGTGCATTATAATTAACATATAATGAGCAATGAGGACCACCAGAGGTCACTCTCATCGCCATCTTGGGTTTGGTGGGATTTGGCCAGCTTCTTTACTGCATGATGTTTTATCAGCAAGGGCTTTGTGACCCCTGTCTCATCCTGTGACTTAGAATGCCTAACCTCCTGGGAATGCAGTCCAGTAAGTCTCAGCCTTATTTTACCCAGCACCTATTCAAGATGGAGTTGCACTGGTTTGAATGCCTCTGACAGTGGTGAGTACTGAATGAGAAAACAGTTGTGATTATGCCTGACATAGTGTCTGGAATACAAAAAGATGGCCAAAAGTGTTAGTGTCCTTTCTTCTCTTTCTTTTCTGGAGATGTCTAGACAGTACCCCATAATATCCATATGATAATATGCTTGACCTATTTTTTTTCCTTCCAAGGTACAGTTGTTATTGAATTACTTGCAATCATCAAATCATAGGTGGTCATCTTATCTTTCCTCTGACAGTAGGAGTTCTTTCAAGGCAGAGGCTATATCTTGCACAACTTTGATCTTATAGCATGCCTTGAACACAGATGTTCAATCAATAATTGCTAAACGAATACACGGGTGAAGAAGAGAAGAATCTTTTCATCATGCCATCACTGTGTCTCTATGGAGTGGGATTTATCAATTACGTTGAGGCAACAAGACAAATATATCAGCATTATCCAGGTTGTGGTCCCACAAAATGTTGGTGCAGTATGGAGCATGCACATCCTCATTCCTGCCTTCTGGTGGTGCACTGGAGCCAGGGAAGAGTCAGATCTGGGACAGGATGACTCTCTTCCCAGAACACATGTCACAGCACAACTGCACCACAACCATCTTCTCCCTCTTTCCTCTGACTCCCCATCATAAGAAGAACTCACTCTCCCCTTCATAATTCTAGACATACTTCTTGAAAGTTAGAGTGCAAGTATTTGGGGAAGAGGAAAATGGTCGTGATGATCAACATTTTATAGAGTCTTGAATCTGCTCTCCTGGCACCTTTTGGTCATCTGGTTTGGGTGTGGGGGGGGGAAGATTGCCCCTCACCTTGTGAAACTGGGTTACAATTTGATGATGCCAGGCCAGCTGGCCCAGAGAGATGTGTTACCATGACAAATGTAAGATCACCTTGTGGTTAGCCACTTGACCCGAGCTTGTTATGTCTGTACACTCATGCTGAGGGCGACTGCACCCCAGAAATCAGAGACTCATAGACCTGCCTTGGTTGCTGGTTTGTCCCATTTTCTTCAGTCTCCTAGGCCTAGACAGAGTTATCAGCTCCTTTCATATTCATGCCTGGCATTTCCTTGCTCTATGCTCTCCCGGGGATGGGATGCTTTCAGCGGATGCTGCCCGTCCCTCCCCAAGCCAGGAGGGGCCCTGGCCTCTATGACAGCAAATCCATTGCACCACTTAAGTTTAATTAGAGCACAATGACGGATGATTAGTTTACACATCAAAGCACTGAAACAACTCAACAAATTGGCCCCATCCCAAAGCCCAGCACAGGAGCTGGCCTTGAACTCAGAGGCTCTGCCTGCTGGGGCACGGGAGCTAGCAATGAAAGCTTGGGAGCCCCATGCAGAGGTGCACGGAAGGGGTTCTGCTTTGCCAGTGAAGAAACAGATCCCAGTTATTTCCAGCCCTAATTGTGCTCAGCGTTTCTCTCACCTTGGCTTTCCACCTCCATGCCCTCCCTTGGCTGCTGCTTAAAGTTTACATGTAGTTGACTCTCAATTATTTGGGGACTGATTATTCAGTCCATGGGTTATCCAAACCCTTTGCTAATCCTCTCTTTTTTACCCTGTTACTCTCCAAGTGGGATTTTTGACTGTTCATTAGGACACCTACCAGGGAATTAGAGCAAAAAGCAAACGAGTTAATCTTCTTCAAATCAGGCCACTTGGCTACCAGCCATTTTTTTGTTGGAGGTTTGGTGGGGGAAGGAGATAGAAATTATAGGTTGCAATGAGGTAAATGGATTATTTCTGGGTCTCCTTCATGCACACTCTACCCATTCCATGTGGATGACCAAGAGGCAGCTGTACACATGAGAGCACTCTGCATTAGACTGTCTTTGCCCTTTATTACATTTTTCAGATTTCTCCTTGTCATGCTGGGGCCCCAGAGCGGCTGCTTGTGTACTTGGAGAGGTAAGCAGTTTGGTTCCTCTGGCTCAGAAGACTGGTTTGTTCATACTAATGATCAGTGAAAAAGAAAACAAACAAAAATCCCTAAAGGTTCACCCAGTATTTGAGCCAAATTGACCTTCATACTTGGTCCTGCACACATTCCCATCAAAACAATTGGTGTCCTGCTCCAAGGTCATACTGTCAAAGTCAACGGCAGAGAAGAGACTTAAATCTAGGTCTTCCTCATAGCCCTTATCCCTCAGGACTATGTGATCTTTTTCATTGTCGGAAGAGAACAGAGCTGTGGCTACATGAAAATCTCATGGAGCACAAAGGCTCAGGCCTCTTTCCTGAACAATTGATGGTGGCGCGGTGCATGGTGGGATTCCAGTTGCCTCACTGTGGGCCTTGGGGGTGAGCAGGCATCAGCCTTACTGCTGTGATGTGGGCAGACAGATGAATGCTGGCTGCCTCTAGCACAGGACAGTGGGCGGGAGCTGAACTCCGTTCAGGCTGCTGTAAGCAAAGAACTTCAGAAGGAGGGTGACTCTGTGATTAGCATAAACCAGGAGTCTATTGATCTGGCTGATTAGAAAGTCTTCCAAGGCACCAGGGTAATTAGCACAATGTACAGAGTAGCAGTTATCAGCTTCATTGCTTAATTAACAATGTAAATATCTTTCTAAATGACATTTTATAATCCTGATTAGACCCTCTAGCGTTTGCCCTGTTTGCTGCTAATTCCTTCCCAGATGTACAGATAGTCAGATAGTTGTCTTTCTTCCATGCCTGACATCACATTTCTGTATCACATATGATAAAGCAATTGTATACGCCCCACATCTCCTCTTTTGTATCTAACTAAGGGGTCTGCTCTGCCTTCATCTCTCCAGCCTGAAATATACAGTCTGCCAATTGAATTGCCAATTAAAAGTACTTAATTAAATGTGAAAGGGGAGTTTTATCATGTTCTGGATTTTGAACTATTTTTTATTTATGTGCTTAGCAGGATAAGTCATCTTAAATTAGCATCACATTTTTTCCTCTGAAGAGCATGTGAGAAATGAGGCTATTAGGAGGAGAGGTTTAACACAATATTTGTGTACACTAGTCATGGGTGCAAAGACTCATCCCAAACGCATATGTTGCTTTGGCAAGCAGGGTTGTTCTTCATATTTATTTTATTTCCTTATCATTGCTGGTTGAATTAATGTTTCCCATAGAATATTTGGCCTGTCTAATCAGACATATGTGCAGGGAACTTGGTTGTTTTATTTAATTTTTACTTTAACTTCACCTATTATTTTCAGCATCAGAGCCACACTAAAAGATTATTGTTCCATGTCTAAGTTCCAAATGGCATACACACAAATCCTTATGGAGCTCTGGGGGTGGAAAGTTCAGAGTTCAGAGGCTCCTACTGTCACTGGAAAGACTGTTCCAAAGCTTTCCATTCTTGGAGGCCTGATGATTTCAGCTGGTGGATTATTCACTTCTGGTCTTGTTGCACCCACTAACTGTGTGATGGCCAAGGCAGTTACACATCTATAAAGTGTGGGGGGAAAGTAAAAAATAAGAAATTTAGTATAAACCAGTGCATATCATACTGGTACAATGGTAGGAAAGGTAAAAATGAATTTTGGAGGAATTTGCTCTAGGTTTTAATTAACCATCTTGCCCTTGTTCCCCATTATCATTGATTTGTGTGATAAGTGCCAATTATATGTGTCATAAGTATACTCCTTTTTGCTGAAGACAAGAGATCTTATGTGTGATGCAAATAAGGGTTCTCAGAATGCTAATTTTGTAATGAGCCGATGCATTCTTCAAGGAGTTTATAGTCTAGAGGGGGAATAAAACATGTGCATAAATAATTATAATGCAAAGTAGGAAACTGGCATGTCATGAGACAGCAGAGAGAGAATTATGGCCAAAAAAAGGGTGGAGAAATAAATTATAGTTGAGAGATGTGGGAAGGCCTGTTTGAAGGTTGAAGGAAATTGGCATAAAAGCAAATTGAGAGTATTAGGTGTGGTTTCCAAAAGAGGAGAACAGCAGGGAGAAAACATAGAGGTGGGACAGCAAGGCATTTAAGTGGGGAACAAGAAGAGATTTGCCAGGGCCATTGTGGGAGGTATGTGAAGCAGGAAAGCCCCGCAGGTAAGGTTGCAAAAGTAAGTCAGGATGCGGTCACCATCACGCAGAACCTGGAATCCAAGGCTAAAACACCTGCACCACTGGCTGCTGCAGACCAGGGATCTTTTTTTTTTTTTTTTTTTTTTTTTTTTTTTTGAGGCAGTCTCCCTCTGTCGCCTAGGTTGGAGTGCAGTAACGGGACCTCTGCTCACTGCAGCCTCCGCCTCCTGGTTTCAAGTGATTCTCATGCCTCAGCCTCCTGGGTAGCTGGGATTACAGGCATGCATCACCATGCCCAGCTAATTTTTGTAATTTTAGTAGAGACAGGGTTTCACCATGTTGACTAGGTTGGTCTTAAACTCCTGGGCTCAAGTGATCCTCCCACCTCGGCCTCCCAAAGTGCTGGGATTATAGACATGAGCCACTGTGCCTGGCCCAGAGAGTAAATCTTTTAGGCTGTGTGAGCCATATTGTCTCTGTCACAGTTACTCAGCTCTGCCATTGTAGCACAAATGCAGCTATAAACAATACATAAATAAATGGGCATTGCTATGATAAAATGTTATTTATGGATACTGAGATATGAATGTTATCTATTTCTTACATGTCACAAAATGTTCTTCTGATTTTACTGTCTCCTACTGTTGGAGTAGGCAGGGGCATGAAGCTGTAACCATCTCTTCCTCTGAGTTTTCTTTACCCTTGGCCATATCCCCATCACCACAGAGGGCCAAGTGTTGACTGAGCTTGGATCCAGTGGGTTAAAGCTGCAAAGTCAATGCATAGGGTGACTATATGATGGTGCATGCGTGCATCAGTGGTTATTACCAGGAACAAGCTTCGGTGCGCAGCACTAGGGTAACATTCGAGTTGTGTGCTCCTGACAGACTCTAACACTATTTGATATTTAAAAAGAAATACCTGGCTGGGTGTGTTGACTCACGCCTGCAATCCCAGCACTTTGGGAGTCCGAGGAGGGCAGATCCATTGAGATCAGGAGTTTGAGAATAGCCCAGCCAACATAGTGAAACCCAATCTCTACTAAAAATACAAAAATTAGCTGGGCGTGTGGTGTACATCTTTAATTCCAGCTCCTCGGGAGTCTGAGGCAGGAGAATCACTTGAACCCAGAGGCGGAGGTTGCAGATCATGTCACTGCACTCCAGCCTGGGCGACAGAGCGAGACAGTCTCAAAAAAAAAAAAAGGAAGAAAAAAAAAAAGAAAAGAAAAAAGTCAAGAGTTTTGACAATCCATGTGTAGTAAATGAGGTATGCAGCCCTCTATTTTATGAAACCCAAGCTTTGGTACAATACATACTGACATCACTAAACCACCTTCCCTGGGCTGAATTAGGTCTTTCTCTACATCAGTAGGCTAATAATAATGTCCATCCATTTCCTGGGTAAGGTTCTGTAGTTTCCAGCAAATTATTTTCTTCTTCCTCACCTTCTCTACCCCCTCAATGCTCCAACCTGCTTTGCAGGGATAAAAGGTGGAATGAGAGTGGGTTCAGGCTGGTGGGCCAGTGGGAAGCCTCTTAGCCCTCTCCAGCTCTCCTTCCAACTCAGATACCCTGAGAGTTAACACAGAGGTCAGGGAGGCCAGTTGACCTCCAGTTGAAACGTTGAACCAGCTTTTCCCTTGGTGAACTGGATCAAAGCAGTTATCTATCTCATTTCCGAGTATACCTGACATAACAAAGGGTTTGTTAAAAACATCAAATAAAATGTATTTTTTACTGAATTTGAAATCATATATTTATGCTTGAGTAAAATTTATCTAATTCATCTCCTTCCCTTTCATCTTGCCTGCCATCTCTTCTCTTATCCAGAAAAGTCTGTCTTTCTTTCTTTTTCCTTGAGATAGAGTCTTGCTCTGTCACTCAGGCTGGACTGCAATGGTGCAATCTCAGCTCACTGCAACCTCCGCTTCCTGGGTTCAAGCTATTCTCCTGCCTCAGCCTCCTGAGTAGCTGGGATTACAGGTGTGCACCACCAAGCCTAGCTAATTTTTTGTATTTTCAGTAGAGCCGGGGTTTCACCATGTTGGCCAGGCTGGTCTCAAACTCCTGACCTCGTGATCCGCCAGCCTTGGCCTCTCAAGGTGCTGAGATTACAGGCACGAGCTACTGCACTTGGCCTCTTTTTCTTTTTTTGTTTTAAATTGAGGCAGAGTCTTCCTCTGTTACCCGGGTTGGAGTGCAGTGGTGCAATCACAGCTCACTGCAGCCTTGACTTCCTAGGTTTGAGTGATCCTCCCACTTCAGACTGCTGAGTAACTGGGACTACAGGCATATGCCACCATGCCTAGCTAATTATTTTAATTTTTTGTAGAGACGGGGGGTCCCACTTGGTTGCCCAGGCTGGTCTTGAACTCCTGGGCTGAAGTGATCCTTCCGTCTCAGCCCCACAAAGTGCCGGTATTACAATTATGAGCCACCACGCCCAGCCAGAAAAGTCTTTAATTTTAACATTGAACAATGTATGGCAAGGAAGAGGTTAATCAGGTGACTAACTCACTTTACAACATTTTAAGGGACAGAAAATGAGCTATTACTTGTGACAACATGGAAGCCATTGAAAACCTTGTTAAGCAGTTTCAGTGGCACAAGATGGAAACCAACTCTATTGGCTGACGGGTAAATGGGGGAATGGTAAGTGAGAAATTAAGGCTTCCTGTGTAGACAACTCTAATGACGGCTTCTTGTCACTTAGATCTCAGTTTAAATGTCACCTCTTTGGAGTGATCTACAGCAGCCATCTGGTGACGACCACATGACCACATTTTATTTCTCTGCAAAGCACTTACTTATGACCTGATCGTGTCTTCTTTCTTTCTTTGTTTTCTCTGCCCCTAAGACACCACACACGCACACTGATCAAAAGGGTTTTATTTATTCTGTCTCCCCAGAACCTAGAAAACAGCTTGGTACCTGGTAGGTGTTCATTTTTTTTGAATGAAAGGATAAAAGTTTGGCTATAAGGGAGAGTAGAGAAATAGAAATCTATCTGGTAGGAGATATGGAGCAATACCATATGGGTATGGAATATGGATATGTGTGTTTTTTGTTCATTTGTTTTAATGGGAACCCCTAGCCCATTGCTTGTCTGACTTTGATGTGCCTGGGAACCATCTTGGGATCTTGCTAAATGCAGATTTTGATTCTGCAGGCCCAGGTGGGAGATTCTGCATTTCTTTTTTTTTTTTTTTTTTTTTTGAGACGGAGTCTCGCTCTGTCGCCCAGGCTGGAGTGCAGTGGCGCGATCTCGGCTCACTGCAAGCTCCGCCTCCCGGGTTCACGCCATTCTCCTGCCTCAGCCTCCCGAGTAGCTGGGACTACAGGCGCCCACAACCGCGCCCGGCTAATTTTTTGTATTTTTAGTAGAGACGGGGTTTCAACGTGGTCTCGATCTCCTGACCTTGTGATCCGCCCGCCTCGGCCTCCCAAAGTGCTGGGATTACAGGCGTGAGCCACCGCGCCCGGCAGATTCTGCATTTCTAACAAGCTCCCAGGTGAGGCCCAGGCTGCTGATCCATGAACCCCATTTTGAGTAGCAAGGCCCTGGACCACCTTGGTATGTTGCTTAGAATGAACGGGTGGAAAGCGGGCGATCAATGAAGCAGAAGAGAGGGGATAACTGCAGGGGCAAAGATTTGAGGAATACACAGGGATCCAACCCAGAGAACCAGCAGAAGTACCGGTTTTCTTTCTTCGTTTTTTTTTTGGAGATGGAGTTTTGCTCTTGTTGCCCAGGCTGGAGTGCAATGGCACAATCTCAGCTCACCACAACCTCCGCCTCCTGGGTTCAAGCGATTCTCCTGCCTCGCCTGCCGAGTAGCTGGGATTACAGGCATGCGCCACCAGGCCCGGCTAATTTTGTATTTTTAGTAGAGGAGGGGTTTCTCCATGTTGGTCAGGCTGGTCTCAAACTCCTGACCCGAGGTGATCTGCCTGCCTTGGCCTCCCAAAGTGCTGGGATTACAGGCATGAGCCACCGCGCCTGGCCAAGGACCGGTTTTTCAAAGGCAGAAGGAAACTTTCCACAGCATATCAGGAAAGAAGGGGAAGAAGTGAGAAGAAGATCTGATGATGTCTATCTTTCAGTGAGGTCCTCAGCTGAGAGTGAGGGTGGAGGTGGGGTGTAGGAGTTCTGAGAAACAGAGTTATTTTCTTCCTAGGCAGCATCCATTATGCCTTTGAGGTTTGGATCATAAATTTAAAGTAAAACCCATCAGCTCTGTTGTGTAATTTTCTCAGCATTAATCTGCTTGGGCGCAGGTTGGAGAAGGAGGATGATAGATTCATCCAGAGTGAGAGTGACAGAGGCCAAGAGGAACCAGGGAGTTGAGGGTGTTGGTAAGAGAGTGATTTTAATAGTGGATCACAGGAAGTGAGGCCCAGGCACTGGGTGGGATACTGCTACTCAGTCCCAGCTCTGCACTCATAGTGCAGAGAGAGATAACACTGATATAATCACACAAATGTATATCTATCTACATGTACCCACACATATATATGTATGTATTATATGTAAATGTCCATGTCTATGTAACTACCACAACTGTCAGTGCCCCACCCATAATTCCTTGTGCCTTACCATTGCAGTATATCTGGCTGATTTCCAACTACCAGCATCTCTATCTCTTTGCCTGAGATCATGGCAGGCCAGAAGTACCAGGGAGTTAGTGCTCCCGAGAGCATTGTATGACGAGAGCATTGTATGACGAGAGCATTGTATTCCTGTAACTAACAGGAATTGGTATATAAATACCCCAGGTGGGATAACCAAGGTGTGGGTTCCATACTGTTTCCCCAGCAGGACGAAGCTCAGTGGTAACTTGCTTGGGAAGGCTCTCTTTACAGGCTGCCTTCTTTTCCTTGCCTCACTTCCCTTCTTTCTCTCTTTTCTCTTTCTTTCTTTCTTTCCTTCATTTCTTCCTTTCCTTTCCTTTCCTTTCCTTTCCTTCCTTTCCTTTCCTTTCCTTCCTTTCCCTTTCTTTCTTAATTTCTTTCTTTCTTTCTTTCTTTCTTTCTTTCTTTCTTTCTTTCTTTCTTTCTTTCTCTTTCTTTCTTTCTTTCTTTCTTTCTTTCTTTCTTTCTTTCTTTCTTTCTTTCTTTCTTTCTTTCTTTCTTTCTTTTCTTTTCCTTCCTTCCTTCCTTCCTTCCTTCCTTCCTTCCTTCCTTCCTTCCTTCCTTCCTTCCTTCCTCCCTCCCTCCCTCCCTCTCTCTCTCTCTTTCTTTTCTTTCTTTCTTTTCCTTCCTTCCTTCCTCCCTCCCTCCCTCCCTCTCTCTCTCTCTTCTTTCTTTCTTTTCCTTCCTTCCTTCCTTCCTTCCTCCCTCCCTCCCTCCCTCCCTCTCCCTCTCTCTCTCTCTCTTTCTTTCTTTCTTTCTTTCTCTCTCTCTCTCTTTCTTTCTTTCTTTCTTTCTTTCTTTCTTTCTTTCTTTCTTTCTTTCTTTCTTTCTTTCTTTCTTTCTCTCTCTCTCTCTCTCTCTCTTTCTCTCTCTCTCTCTCTCTCTCTGTTTCTTTTTTTCCCGGAGTTTTACTCTTGTCACTCAGGCTAGAGTGTAATGGCATGCTCCCTGTAACCTCTGCCTTCCAGGTTCAAACAATTCTCCTGACTCAGCCTCCTGAGTAGCTGGGATTACAGACTCTCACCACCACGCCTGGCTAGCTAATTTTTGTAGTTTTAGGAGAGATGAGGCACCATGTTGACCAGGCTGGTCTCGAACTCCTGACCTCAAGTGATCCACCCACCTTGGCCCCCCAAAGTGCTGGGATTACAGGTGTGAGCCACCGTTACCTGGTCTCACTTCCCTATTTTCTCACTTAGTGTTTTCTAGAACCACCTTTTAAATAAACTACTTGCTCTCAAATCCTTGCTTCAGGGGCTTCTCCAGGGGGAATCCAAACTGAGGTATATGTAATTATAAATTGTGATGCATGCCGAGGAGAAGGTACAGTCTACTATTTGGGTGGGGGGACCTGCTCCATTATGGGGTGGGAATGTGGATGTCAAAGGAAGGCGAGGAAGAGATCTATTAGCTGGGATCTAAAGGAGGAGTAGGGTGGAAGGACATGATACAATGAGTGCACAAAAGGCCACTGTGGCTGCCACAGAGGACAGGGACATGGATGGAAGCTTAAGAGGCCAGACTCTGGAGGACCTCGTAGGACATGATAAGGAGTTTGGCATATGTATTCAGAGAACACCGATAAGCCATTAAGGGGACTACAGCAGGACAGCGATAAGATTATACCTGTCTCTAACCATAGTGGAGAAGGACAGGAGAGCCCACATGGCAGGGATAGAGTTCAGAGGCCTCCGCTATGACCCAGGGTCTTGCATGGAGTTTTGCACATGAAGGAGTCTACTCCTTCAACAGATGTTTGCTGAAGTGGAAGGTAATTACTAACCACGTAGTTGACTGACCAGAACACCCTATTTCCTGGCCAAGTCGAAAAATGATTTCCCTTCATTAATGTTGCCTTTTTTTTTTTTTTCCTGGGCTGCTACACTTAAAACTCTATCAGCCCTTTCTCTTGGGGACAGCATCAACAGGATAACTCCTTTCTACTTTTACTCATTCTCCACTTCCCTCCTTTTCACTCTCTTCTTTCTCTCCTTCTCTTCACCCCTTTGTCTCTCCTCTTTCTTCAAATAGTCCTATTTAATAAAGTTGATTATTCTTACAGTCTCCATTTCTATTAATGGTGGCATGTAATTCTTGTCTCTGGACATCTCAAGACACTGCAGATATAGTCAGTGAAAACTGAATTACACTTTGTAAGCAAGGTAATTTAAAGTGGATCTTTAGTCAATGCTGTCAAAATGCAAAAAAGAAAAATGTTCCCAAGCACATTCACTCCTTCGGTAATATTGCCACATACACATCCAGCATGCACTTGAACTTTTTATGAAAAAGAAATTCTATTCCAAAGGTGATTCATACAAAAAATTATGGGTATGTGTGTGTATGTTATTTACAATTTGAAATCATGAGACATTGAACACATTTTCAAGAGATAAAAAAGTGGGGACATATTCAGAGATGACATATATCTGATCACCAATGTGGTTTCACATGTGGTCACTGTTAATAAATTACTACAGAACACACTAGAAACAGAGAATGATATATCAGCAAAGTTGGATTTATGGTGCTGCAGAAAGTAACATAGTACGGAGGACCAGGAAGGCTGAAACCTAGCCCATAAATTAATCTCCAAGTGTATGTTCTAAATAGTCACAATTGTACCCTTTTTCCTCTTGTGTTCCTTTTCATAAAAATATTGAAATCCTTGCTCATCCCTTTCTTTCACCCAGCAATTAAAGAAAAACAAACTAGATGTCTGAGATTTCACATAACCTTTCATACCCAATATTTTTATTGTCTTAAATCTTGAGTAGTCAGCAAGAGTTGTGTTTTGCAATACGCTGGGGTAAGGAAGATCTGTTCACCCCATTTTCCATTTTCGCCCCTGGTGTCCTCTTCTGGCATATTCACCCATCACCCCATGCCCCTCACCCTGTGTTCTGGCAGGATTTGAGACATGCAAATTGCAAACTGGTAAATAGCAACTTTGCATATTTTGAATAGAAGAGAACAACGTGGTACTACTCATTCTGTTCTCAGGGAAATCTGAGATAATGGGGAGCAAGATCCAGGGCAGACCGAGGGTCTTAAGTATTTTCTTCAAAGTGTTTATTATGCTTATTAAACCTATTGTACACTGATGAATTAATTTGAATTATTTACATGGTCAACCTTGGAGACAATAACCTGATTTAATCAGAGGATGCAAATGTTATCATTTCTCTTTGAAATCTAAAAGCAGGTTTAAACTGGAAACGTCAGGACTTCTTGTATCTTTCCCTACAAATATTGGTTACAAACCTGCAGTTGTCAGGCTAAATGACATAATGTCAGAAATCAAGAGAATGTGGTGATGTATTTCTCAGGAAAGTCAACAAATTCCCCTGTGCAGACATGTCCCCTGGACAGTGGGTGACTAATTTCTCAAGTAAAAAGTCTATTTTGTTTATCTGTAAATATCATGCACTGTCTGACGTAAGGATGTTCATCTGCTAAAATTTCGGTGTATAGGAAAATGACATGGTAAAAATGGTTGGGGTTTTACTAGATTATGAGACTGGTGTCATTTTAAATTAATGTTTGCACTAGTACAACTTACTTCATTTTACTATTGAAGCTGTAAGAACCTAAGGTTGCTGTCAAGTTAAAAGGTTCAAATTTAATTATTTTCAAATCTAGGTTTCCATTGTGACTTGGAAAAAAAATTAGAGATTGCTGTTCAAATCTCTTCTACTTTGGATTTTTTTTCTTAGTGTTTGGATGTTTATAAGAAATTTTTGTGAAAGTTAAAATCTTGTGTGTTTGTAAAATTGGAAGAGGCACAAGTGATTCTGAAGGCGGAGCCTTTCGGAGGTAAAGCAAACAGCTTGCATCTTGAATATTTTATGAGCTCTAGGTATTAGAACCATGTTTCTGATGCAGGAACACAGCGATCTAGGAACAAAAGGGAGATGAGACTAGAGAACAGACTGTGAAATTTCTTAAAATTATTAAATGATCCTAAGACTGAGCACAGGAGTGGATGATGTTACTGCAGATTGTTCTTAATAAGGGCTTTAAAAGCTTAATGATTTATTGATTGGCTCTGCACTAATGACGTGCCCTTGATTATGCATGTGTAAATAAGAGGGCTGATTTATGAGGGTACAATTGTATCTTTCAGATATATTTGTCCAAGTCTACATCTTTAAAATAAATGGAGGCAATTATCTGAATATTTCAAGGGAGGGAACCCCCCATTCCCATCCCCCAGCCCCGATTTGAGGGAAGTCTAGTATGTTAGGTGAAGAGAAAAAAAAAAAAGAAAACAGAAAGCTCTAAAGCCTAAAGGGAGGAACAAAACAAAACTTCCGTTAAGAAATATCCCTGCTTCTCTTTTCCTAAGAGAAGAGAAATAAATTCCCAGGTGCCATCGGGGAGCAATGTTTTACTTAAAAAAAAAAAAAAGAAAGAAAAAGGAAAAAGAAAAAATTGTAAGAAGTTGTCCTGTTAAATCAACGACACATGGAGTCTGAAGGAAATCAGCCTTTTCGTTACGAATAGGTTTAAAAAGCCCTGGAGAAGAGAGACGTGAACAGAAGCAATATTACCCACTAACCACCTAACTCCCGCTTAGACATCAGCGGAGAGATCAGCAGCATCATTGAACAGGGGGTTTGTCTTAAGATAATGACTCATCTTTATTTCTTTCAGGATATAAAACTTGTATTTAAATCAATTCAGAGAAGCACTTGAGCTTTAAACATGAGAGAGCAGGGAGAGAGTATTTAATAAAACAGCATTATTTCATTTTCAAAGAATGATACTGGCAGTAGCTCTAAGTTTAAATTTTGTATTCTTTTCCTCAATTATAATTATAGATGGGTCTGAAAGGAAGCATGCTTATTACTGTCATATTTATTCTTTTGACAGGTGTTATGGGACTGTAATTTGATGAAATGATTCAAAACGCAGATTCCTATCCAAACACAATTCTTGTCATCAACACGAGAGGTTCAGGAAAAGTCCTCCAGCAAGCCTTTCAGAGATCTTGAACACCCCTACTATTTTAGCACAATCCATATTCAGGAATAAGGAGGAGAGAGTACCTTTAGGGCTTATATCCGGCGTAGCAACAGCCAGAAGGCAGAGTGGGTGTTTGAGGTAACAGGTAACGAAGGCTGTTAGTGGGGACAGCTTTCCTTTTTAACTGGGTGGGGTCGAATCAAGGAAGAGGCACCCAGTAGGACCCCGAGTCCCGCGCGCGGCCGGCAGAGGGCGCTGGGCTCACCGTCGCCGGGTAGGGGCGGTGCCGCTCAGTTCCCGGGGCGCAGGCGCACTCGTCGCCGCGGCGGCGGGGCTGGCGTTCCCCTGGAGGCTGGTGAGCCGCGCCGCGCAGGCCGAGGCCGAGGGCGGGGGCGCGGGGGCAGCCGCGGCTGGAGCCACTGGGTGGCTGGGGCGGGCTAGGGATGTGGCGGCCTCGGGTGTCCTCGGACCTATAGAAGACCTAGGGGCCACCCGCGCCAGCATTTTTTCCCTCGCGGTCCGCGCTCTTCCCCCCGAGAGCTGGGTGCACCGGAGCGCGGCGCCCGGACTTGACACAGGCCTGGCCGGGCGGCCCTGGAGGAGCAGGAAAGGCCTGCGGCGCGATCGAGGGGCGCGGGGTCCGGTTCAGCCCGGGGGTCCAGCCTCTCAGAGGCTCACGTCCTGGCCACTTTTAAAAGGAGAATGTCCCCTCCACCGTCCCTCTGCCCGCGGCACCCGGTGGCCGGAGCGACCTTGACCTGATGATTTATGCATCTGCGTAAGAGCAAGTTGCTCCGTGGCCGAAACCCTTTCGCTCCTAGGATTGATCCTTTTTGTGGTTATATTGTTTTAAAAACAGTTTTATTGAGATGTAATTTATGAAGCATACAGTTCACCTATCTAAAGTGCACAATTCAGTGTCTTTTTTTTTTAGACGGAGTCTGACTCTGTCGCCCAGGCTGGAGTGCAGTGGCACGATCTGGGCTCACTGCAAGCTCCGCCTCCTGGGTTCACGCCATTCTCCTGCCCCAGCCTCCTGAGTAGCTGGGACTACAGGCGCCCGCCACTACGCCCGGCTAATTTTTTGTATTTTTTGTAGAGACGGGGTTTCACTGTGTTAGCCAGGATGGTCTCGATCTCCTGACCTCGTGATCCACCCGCCTCGGCCTCCCAAAGTGCTGGGATTACAGGCATGAGCCACCGCGCCCGGCCAATTCAGTGTCTTTTAGTGTATTTGCAGAGTTGTGCAGCCGTCACCATAATTTTTTAGAACATTACCCCCCAAAAGAAACACCTCCTTTAGCTGTCACTCCGCCCTCCTATCTCCTCCCATTCTCCCAGCCCTAGGCAACCACTAATGTACTTCTGTCTCTGTAGATTTGCCTGTTCTGGATGTTTCGTATAAATGGAATCATACATTAAGAAGCCGGTTGTGACTGGCTTCGTTCACGTAGCATAATGTTTTCTGGGTTCACCTGCCATAGGTTCGTGACTTCAGGACAGTTTCCTACTGGCTTTAGTTTCCTCTGGCAACTTGGGAATCAGTTGACATCTGTGGAACTTCTGTTATGGTTCAGGTACTATAAACTGAACCATACTGTGGAGGAGTGACTAATAACAGTATATATATAATATATATATATATAATATATAAGATATATATATTATATTATATATATAATATATAATATATATTATATAAAATATATATACAAAATATATAATATATATAAAATATATATTATATATAAAATATATATTATATATAATATATATACAAAATATATTATATATATAATATATATATATTTTCTTACTCATTTCCCCTCATTTCACAGGTGTTGAACTAATACAGTGTAGTCTCTTGTCCTCCAGAAGCTTACAGTCAGCAAGGAACAGATAGCCAAGTAAAGTAGGAAAGGGTAAGATGTTCAACGCCTGGCACAGTGGCTCATGCCTGTAATCTCAGCACTGTAGGAGGCTGAGGAAGGAGGATCACTTGAGCCTAGATTTTCGAGACCAACCAGGCCAAGACCTCGTTTCTATAAATAATTTAAAAAATTAGCCAGACGTGGTGGCGTGTGTCTGTGATCCCAGCTACTTGAGAGGCTGAGGTAGAATCGCTTGAGCCCGCGCAGTTGTGACTGCAGTGATCCCTGATCATGCTACTGTACTCTAGCCTGGGTGACAGAGTGAGACCCTGTCTCAGGCCAAAAAAAAAAAAAGATGTTCAAGCACTTAAGATGTGCCAGCCCCTGTGCTAGGCACTTTCCATATGTTAGCTAGGTTCGTCTTTACAGAAGCCCTGTGAGGTGGGTTATTCTTTTCTCCAGTTTACAGTGGGGGAAGCAGAAGTCCAGAGAAGTCAACCAGGTTGACCAGGATTACACAGCTAGTAAATAGCAGAGGTAGGCTTTTAAACTAGGGTTCTTTGTCTCCAAAACCTGCTCTGTAATCACAATAATTATATATGTGTGATTATAATCACAGTAAGTGATTACAGAGCAGTGTGATGACTGTAATAGGGGTGTGAATAGCATGGAATGAAAACCTGAAGGAGGTGACAGGGAACTGGACCTCTAAGGATGAAGAGGAATTCTTGAGGCAGGTGAAGAAGTCAAGGTAGGGGAAAGCACAGCATGTTTCAGAGATGATATTAACAACAACAGTTAGTAGTAAACACGTAGTGTGTGCTAGGCATCATGCTTAGTAGTCTAGGAGCATTATTTCATTCTTAAAACAGTCCTATGTAGGAAATACTATTTATTAGGGACCCCACTGACAGATGGGGAGCAGACTTCGAGATAGAAGTTAAGAAACTCATCCAGGGTCCTAGAACTAGCAAATGATGGAACCAGGATTTGAACCCAGACTACCTGATCCCAAAGTCCTCCAAGTTCAGTCTGTGGCTAAAATGCAGGAGGTATGGGAAGGACAGCAGGAGGGGAGATTGATGAGAGGGACTGAAACAGATCTCGGAAGGCCATGGGTAGAGAACTCTCTACAGAGGTTCTGAGGAAGGGGAGTGACAGGGTGTGCTTTTTAGGAAGTGTTCTTGGGTGGCACTGTGTGGACTGGGCTGGAAGGAGGGAGACAGATCAGGAGGTATTTGGATAGTCCCAGCCAGGTATGGGTACAAAGCTGGGAACCAAGGTAGTGCCAACAGGGGCAAAGGAGGCAGGAAGGGGGTGAGGGGACTGGAGAGCCTTGACTGTGTAGGAGAGGGACTGGGGGAGGCAGGGATTGCTGCCCCATTGCTAGCTTGGGAGAACACAGATGTGCAAGATGGAGCCCTGGAGTGGGTGGGGGCGGGAAGCAAAACCACTCTATTTCTATTTTTCAACTTTCCCTGTCAAGAAGAGTAATTGCATATTTAAAAAATGGCCTGTGCAGGCTTAATTTAGCTTGTATCAGTGCTCAATAGGGCATAATTTCTGGTTATTTTCTGCAGTTCCATTCTTTCGTTCTTTTTTTAATATATGACTTTTTCTCATTTATTTTTAGGTGCCTATATTGGGACATAGGTTAGGGAAAAGGACAGTGGGGTTAAATGGGACTGTGGGCCTGCTTCTCAACATCTGTGCCAGTGATACCACTTGACTTCCAGGAAATTCCCTTTGTAGCTTTATTTTCTCTTTTTAAAAATTCTGTCATATTCTCCTCTGGATTTGGTAAGAGCTTTGTTGTTAAGCATTTCTTTAGTTGCTCATTTCCTTTATCTGTGTAATTGATGTCAGCCTGGTGACTCTTTCTTTTGATTTTTTTTCCATCTATATGCAGGGGGAAGCTGCAGATGATGTCCTTGGGTTTCAGAAAGGCATGGAGCAAGGTTTTGTAGAGAAGATTGAGGAGTACTGGATGATAGTGCAGTCAAGTGCCTTTATAAATGCTTGAACCTAGTCGTGCATGAATCCTGCTGGAGTTCTTTGTGGGGTCCTTAGTCCTGATCTGGTCAGTATTTTTATGGGTGGCTCAGACATAGCAGGTGGTTTCGCGAAGCAGATAAGGGCATAGTCTTTGGAATCAAATAGACCTAGATTCTATTCCAGGTCTTGCTCTATACTAGCTTTGTTGCTCCTGGCAAGTTACTTAACCTCTCAGGGCCTCAGTTTCCTCATCTATAAAGTGGGACTAATGATACCTACCTTAAAATATTGTTGTGAGGATTAAATGAGGTAAAATGAAAAGCTCTCAAACTTGGCATGTCCTACCCATTCCCTGGATGGGAGCCATCGGCTTTGCACAAGGCTCTGGGTTGGAGAGCTAGGTATACCAAACTGTTCATCTCTGTAGTCCTAGGGCTGGGGTCCAGAGTTGTACACATGCTAGATACTCTGAATGGCATGGTGTAGTTGACTGATGCTTCCAGTATATAGGGTTACTCTCTCTTTGTCCTTACCCCGTGTTTACCTGGTATGTGACTGTTTCTGTGCTCTTGTTTTGTTGAATTGAGTTGGATAACATTCAGTCATATAACAGACCCCCACCAAGGATGGTGGCAGATTGTGACTCTGGAATGACCTCATAAAATAAAAGATGGGAAAACAGACTTAAGAACAGCTCAGGAGCCGGGCGCAGTGGCTCGTGCCTGTAATTACAGCATTTTGGGAGGCCAAGGCAGGTGGATCACCTGAGGTCAGGAGTTTGAGACCAGCCTGGCCAACATGGCAAAACTCCGTCTCTACTAAAAATACAAAAATTAGCTGGGCATGGTGGCATGAACATGTAATCCCAGCTCCTGGGGAGGCTGAGGCAGGAGAATTGCTTGAACCTGGGAGGCAGAGGTTGAGCCAAGATCGCACCATTGCACTCCAGCCTGGGGAACAAGAGCGAAACTCTGTCTCAAAAAAAAAAAAAAAAAAAAAAGGAAAAAAACAGCAGTATATGGAAAATTGCCTTTGAGCCAAATGCCAGGGCCACGTGAGGGCCCCAGCAGAGAATGCAGTCTGAGCTGCATTCCTTGAATTCCCGGGTCAAAGGAGGTAACAGGGCCACTGCCTGGGGAGTTGGTCAGAGCATGGCCAAACTGTTGTTTTCTTGTGGGACAGCATGTTTAAGAGTGGTGTCAAAAATAAAGGTACGTGTATTCAGAAGAGGGCACGTGGGACGGAGACACTTTGAGACGCAACAACACCTCCCGGCTGCTTACACTGGAAAAGGGACTAGGGAGGGGCTGCGATAGTTGACTGTGAATCATGAGAAGCTGGACTTGGGAGTAGGTGAGGGAAGATTTTGTCCCAAAGAGTAGAGCTCAGACCAGTGAGTGGAACTTTACAGTGGGGAATTTTAACTCAGAACTGGAGGGACTTTCCAATAATTTGAACAGAGTGAAAATGGGGGACTTGTGAGTTCCCTGCCACTTGGAGCACACGTAGGGAGAAAGGCTGGGTGGCTCCCTGCCAGGTATGTTTTTAAAGCAATTTTTTATTAGGAAAATTTTCCAAATATATGGAAGTTGAAATAACAGCGCAGTGTTCACCCTTAACACCTACCATCTAAATGCGATCTGAACATTCTGTTGCATTTCTTCATCTTCCTCACTCTTCTCTCTGTGCTGTCTTTTGCTGAACTATTTGAAAGGAGGTTGCAGACCTGATGACACGTCACCTCTAAATCCTTTCGCCTGCATCTCCTGAGAGTAAGGTGATTCTCCTACGTAACTACATCAGTCTCATGACCCAAGAAAATTCGTAACTCACACTACCGTTTTCACGTCTAGTGAAGATTTTCATTCAGGAATTCGGCAAATCACTGTGACCACCATGTGGAGAATGGCTGGTGGGGCCCGAGGACAGGTGGATACCCTTCCAGCAACCCCGGCAAGAGCCTGAGCTAGAGGCCTGACCTAGAGTAATGTGGGGTGATGAAGGCTGTTTCAAGGTAACCACTGAGCATGGTGGCCGGGTCGGTGAGGGCTTTCAGGAGGAGAAGCCAGGCCACAGAGCTGAGTGTGGAAGAGGCAGGAGGTGTGCAGGAAGCAGAGAGGGGCACAGTAGGCAGAAGTAGGAGGATTCGTTCAAAATAGAAATTGAATGTCCACCAGGATAGTTAATTTTATGTGTCAACTTGACTGGGCCACAGGAGGCCCAGGTATTTGGTCAAACATTATTCTGGGTGTTTCAATGTGGGTATCTGTGGATGAGATTAACATTTAAATTGTTCGATGGAGTAAAGCACATAGTCCTCTATAATATGGGTGAGCCTTTTCCAATCTATTGAAGGCCTTAATAAAATGAAAAGTCTAAGCCTTCCCTGAGGAAGAGAATTCTCTTGCCTGTGACTTTCGAACTGGGACATCAGCTCTTCCGGGTTCTACAGCAGCTTCCAGCCTTTGTATTTGAACTGGCACATTGGCTCTGCAGATTTTGGACTTGCCAATCTCCATAATTGCACGAGCCAGTTCATTATAATAAACTTCTCTCTCTCTCTCTCTCTCTCATACACACACACACACACACACACACACACACACACACACACACACACACACCCTCCTATAGGTTCTATTTCTCTGGAGAACCCCAACGAATACATCTACTCCACACCAGACATTCTGTCCCAGTGCCGAGACCATAACAGGCAAACACAGCATGGGCTGTTATGGAGTGTGCCATACAGGACTCGGTTTGCCTGGACTAGGCCGTGGATGGTGAGAGGTGCAGATGAGGGGTAGGTAGGGGCCAGAGCGAGAGGGGCCTTGCAGGCCATGGACAGAAGCCTGGATTTTATTCTGTAGACCAGTGCTTTCCACACTTCAGGACCCTCATGATTTTTTCCGGGTCCACATTTCAATTGCATTATTTGTTTGATACATTAAAAAAAAAAAAAAATCAATTTTATGCCCATTTGAAAAAAATGCTTTAGGCCATTAATACCTATGAAAACGTGTTTTTTCCCCCTCATTGCACATGAAAATAAATGTAAAATCATTACAATAAAAAATACTGGCCATATACTACTTAAAATGATTTCAGGTATTTGTTCTACATTTTGGGAAAAGTTGCCATGAATGATGGGGGCAGGGGTGGATATTAGGGGTTTTATGAAGGACAGGACACTTTGAGATTTATGTTTTAGAAAGAGTCACTCTGGCTCTTGGGCAGAGTAGGATGGCAGAAAATGGACTGGAAGACAGGGAGACCAGCTAGGGGCTGTTTCAGTTGTCCCAGACAGAGTCTGACCCAAGGATATGCAGTGGAGTAGAGAGGAAGGGAAAAATATGAGGGGCATTCAGAGGTGAAATTTGATAGGACTTAGAAACCAGTGGCATGAGGCCCAGCGTGGTGGCTCATGCCTATAATCCTAGCACTTTGGGAGGCTGAGGTGGGCGGATCACCTGAGGTTGGGAGTTCGAGACCAGCCTGACCCAACATAGAGAAACCCCATCTCTACTAAAAATACAAAATTAGCCAGGTGTGGTGGCGTGCGCCTATAATCCCAGCTACTAAGGAGAATCACTTAAACCCAGGAGTGGGAGGTTGTGGTGAGCTGAGATTGCGTCATTGCACTCTAGCCTGGGCAACAAGAGCGAAACTCCATCTCAAAAAAAAAAAAAAGAAAAGAAAAGAAAAGAAAGAAACCAGTGGCACGGGGATTGAAGAGGAGGAGGAACCTGGGTTGACTGATGATTTTGGTTTGGTTGCCTGGGAAGATGGAGCAGCCATCACAGAGGCAGGGAGCCAGGGTGCAGAGGCCAAGATCAAGTCCAAAGGGCAGGGCAAGGGAGGTAAGTGTTGCCAGGCCCAGAGGCTTAGACTGCAGTTTTAGCAATGATGCTATGAGGTTCATTGCCCCTTAAATAATAGCAAACCCACGCTTTAAATCAAATTAAAACATTTTAGTTTAGCTCTTCTAAGTGGACCCACACATGTATTCTCTACTAGTTATTACTGAGAATGACTAAGTATTATAATTGAGCTGAAAATAATCTGCCGCCCATACTTGCTGGGTTGGTTACTAAGTATTGCTTGAGTTTTTAAGTAATGAAACAAAGTTGTGCTCTTTCCAAATGTTAATTTTGAGGACTGCAGATGGTAACCATCTGTTCCGCGACTAGCATTTTACAATATTTGATTACTACTTTATATAGTTTGGGGAAGCCTGCCAGTGGAGTCTACCCATCAGGTTGGGGACTTTGGTGGTATGTCTCCTGTGGTTGCCCCTCATGGTCTTGGTCACCCTGGAACGGGTTCCCCTCTGATTTCTGGGTGGTGAGTCAGACTGGCACGGTCATGATTGATAGCAGGAGGAACTTGAGAATCCCTGTCTTGTCTGACTCTTCCTTACAGCCTGGAATCATCAGAGGGCATCATGGAAGAATTTGTGAGGTCAGGGTCTGTCCATCAGTTACAAGTTTTGGGTTACAAGTGACAAAACAATGAACCCCAGCTGCTTTGGTGAAAGGGGATTAATTGGCTCAGATCACTGAGAAGTCTAGAGGAAGGACTTCCTTCAGGTAGATGGTTTTAGGGCCAAAATGAATTCTTTTTTTTTTTTTTTTTTTTTTTGAGTCAGAGTCTCACTTTGTATCATCCAGGCTGAGTGCCATGGTATGATCACAGCTCACTGCAGCCTTGACTGCCGAAGCTCAAGGGATCCTCCCATCACAGCCTCTTGAGTAGCTGGGACTACAGGCGTGTGCCACCATGCCCAGTTAGTTTTTTATTTTTTGTAGAGACAGGGTCTGCCTATGTTACTCAGGTTGGTCTCAAACTCCTGGCTTCAAGCAGTCCACCCATCTCAGCCTCCCAAAGTGCTGGGATTACAGGCGTGAGCCACCACCCCTGGCCCAAATAAATTCTTTGGGCTTGTTTTTATCTCAGGGTCTCAGTTCTGCCTTCTGCTATGTGAGTGTGGTCTCAGGCTTCTCGAGGAGGCAGGATGGCTTCACTGAGAGAGGATCAAATCCTGCCAGCATCAAGTTTAGTGGGAAGGAGCTAGAGTCCTTTCACGCCACTTCTGCAAAAGTGTTGCGATGCACTGTGATTGGACTAGCTTTTGTCACATGCCCGTGTGTGAGCCAGTCCTTATACCCACGTGGATGCAGGGCTCTGATAGTCCCACTCAGACCTTCTGGGCTGAGGCCTGGGGAGGGGTGCACCCCAGATCACACACTGGGGCTACTAGAAGGGAGACTGGATGGTGGGGGTCAGACAACCACCTGTCTACTCCAGCATCAGAGCAAGAGCCCAGGGAACCAGGAGGAATTGGCTAACGTAGCTGAAGAGACACATTTATTGTTGCCGAGGAGATAATGGGATGTAAATGGAATGAAGGAGCGTCCGGAACCAGCTACTTCCTAAGCTTCCCTCCTTAGTTTAAGGGCATCTGATGGATTTAGTTTCTGGTTCTTTTTGCGAGGTGAGGGGAGGGTTTTTTTTTTTTTTTTTTCTTATATGTTCCTTTAAAACTAAGGCCAGTCGCTAGATCTCTTTTAGCTCCTTCATCTGGAACATAGAGGGTGTCTCTCTATACAGAGGAGACAGTAGCTTCATTCTGTTTAGTTAACAGTGAGTGAAGCCCGCTGTGGGCCAGGCGCTCAGCCCAGGGAGAGCCACAGGCAAGGTAGCAGATGAGTCCCTGGCAGCACCATGAGGGGGCACTGCAGCCCCACAGAGGACAGGGTGAGTGCCTCTGTCTCCAGAGAGGGACCGTGGGTAAGGGCTTCCAGGAGGAAGGACACTGAGCTGAGCCTGGAAGGATGAACAAAGTTCCTCACATGGAGAAGATGGGAAGGAGTCCATGGCCAGGGAACTGCATGTGCACCAAAAGGCACCACATTTGGTGGTTTGAGGGGTCTGGGAACACTTCATGAGACTGACTGGGATGTGCCCAGGACACTGATTCCAGAGCTCACATGGTACGGGGTGGAGGAGACTGGAGTGACAAGCCAGGTACTGGGACACCAGGCAGATGCTGTGGCAGAGGTTCAGGCAGGAGCCTGATAAAAGCTTTGCAAGCCCATATATTCTAGAACCTAGCATTTAAAACAATCTATACTCTCATAGTTCCCTTAAAAAAGAAGAGGTTAGGCTAGAGTTGTGGGTTTTTTAGAGAGAGAGTGTTAATACAGAGAAGAATATGGTTTCCTCAGACACAAAAGAGAGCTTGCTGTGTAATTCCATTTATACAAAACTCTGGAAAATGCATCGGTTGCCTGGGGATGGGGACGTAGGGAGGGCGGGAGGGATGGATTACAAAGGGTATGAGGTAAATTTTGGGAATGATGGATATGTTCATTCTCTTGATTATGGCGGTGATTTCTCTGGTGTGTACCTGTGGCAGCACTTATCAAATTACATACTTTAAGTATATGAAGTTGGTTATATGTCAACTATACCTTTTTTTTTTTTTTTTTTAAAAAAAAGAAGGCTCTGAAACCAGACTGCCAGAGTTCAAATCCAAGCTCCAGCTTTATCAGCTGTGTGATCTTGGGCAAGTTATCAGACCTCTCTGTGACTGTGTTCATTAATCACATGTGAAGTGAATAGAGACAAACAAGTGCTCATTGTGATTCTCTTTTTTTTTTTGAGATGGAGTCTTGCTTTGTCACCCAGGCTGGAGTGCAGTGGTGCTATCTCGGCTCACTGCCATTTCCACTTCTGGGGTTTAAGTGATCCTCCTGCCTCAGCCTCCCAAGTAGCTGGGATTACAGGCATGTACCACTAAGCCTGGCTGATTTTTGTATTTTTAGTGGAGACGGGGTTTCACCATGTTGGCCAGGCTGGTCTCGAACTCCTGACCTTAAGTAATCTGCCCAACTTACAGGTGTGAGCCACCACACCCAGGCCATTGTGATTTTTATGATAACTCATAGCAAAATGAAATCATGTGCCCACGCTGTGGTGACTCTGTCCAGCGTCTTCTCTGTGCAGAGTCCCCTAGATTCATGTTTCTCAGACTTTAAAATGTGCATACAAATCTCCTGGCATCCTTGTTAAAATGCAGGTTTGATCTGGTGGGTGTGAGGTGGGGCCTGAGACTGCATTTCTGTTGATCTCCCGGTGCTGTGGGTTTTGCTGGCTCAGGAGCACACTTTGAGTTTTGAAGCTCAGGCCTGTAGGCATTCTCCCCTCTGTGGCTTGGTGCCCTCACCAGACCAGGACTGATGTCGGAGCTGGTTTCCTAGTGATTTTCCTAGTGATTGCCCCTCAGGGTCTTCCTGCTTATCTACCCTACCCTGCCTGTGAGGGACACCTACTCACGCACCATCTGAAGTTGAGTTCCAGAAAGAAGACGCCAGAGCTGAGGCTGTACATCTCCCTCCACACTCACCCTTGGTCTTGCGGGCCTGCTCTGGGCTAGAGCTTCTGTAGGACTGAATGCCCAGCCCACCGCAAGGCGCAGGCTCCATGGGATGGGACAGGAGGGGCCACTGTACTGCACCAAGGCTGCTTCCCAGAGTACTGGGACCTGGGGGTCAGGGCTGAGTATAGAACTTGGCTTGATGCCCTAGAAGTGATGCTCCTTGTTTTCCAGGGACAGAAGGTCTCACGGATGGCCCCGCTGCCAGGGGCAGAACTGGTTCAGAGGCCACTGCAGCTCTACCGATACTTGCTGCGCTGTTGCCGGCAGCTGCCGACCAAGGGCATCCAGCAGCATTACAAGCATGCTGTCAGGCAGGTGGGAGCTGGGTCCACCGGGTCTGGGGGCTGCCTCTAATGGCAGGCTTGGGGGTGTGGGTCAGAGGTCAAGGCCAGGGCACAGAGCTAGTCTCTGAGATGGTGGTGAGGTGGCAGTGTGGTAAGAGCCACAGGAAACTGGTGCTGGGCAGCCCAGCTCCTCTCTGTCGAGGAAACACAGCGTGCATCAGCCAGCATACCAGCTGTGCTAGGGCACGTATGAGGCAGCTAAGTGGGTAATTAAAATAGACTGTGGGGCACGACATCATTTAGGCAGGCATCCCTGCCAACAGTGTACAACTTGAATTTAATCCTGAGAAAACATCAGGTAAACCCAAATTGAGAGGTCATCTGCCACACAACTAATAGGCCTGTGCTCATCAAAAATGTCAGTGTCATGAAACACAAAGAAAGGCAAAACTGTTCTGGATTAGAGAACTCAAGAGATATGGTGACTAAATGTAATGTATGATCCTAGACCAGAAAAAAATTGCTGTAAAGAATATTACTGGGAGCCAGACATGATGGCTCATGCCTGTAATCCCAGCATTTTGGGAGGCTAAGGCAGGCAGATTGTTTGAGCTCAGGAGTTCAAGACCAACCTGGTCTTTTCTACAGAAAAATCAAACAATGAGTTGGGAGGATTGCTTGAAGCCGGGAGGTCGAGGCTGCAATGTGCTGTGATTGTGCCACTGCATTCTCACCTGGGTGACAGAGTGAGAACCTGTCTAAAAACAAAACAAAACAAAACACTGTTACTGGTGCAGTGTATGAAATTGGAATGTGGGCTCTAGATTATAGTGTTGTTTCAATGTTGAGTCTTCTGCGTTTGATTATTGTGGTTATGTCAGAGAATGCCCTTGTCATTAGGAAATACACATGGGAATGTTTAGGGGTAAGGACGGGGTGTCTGTAACTTATTCTTAAATGCTTCTGAAAAGACTTATACATACTTATATAAAGAGAATGATAAAGCAAGTATAGCAAAATGTTAACAATCAGTGATTCTGATAGGAAATTATTTGTATTATTATCACAGCTTTCTGTAAGTGAGAAATCCTTTCCAAATAGAAAGTTAGCTAAAATTCATACAAATATAATATGGAAAGTTAAAAAAAAAAAAAAAAAAGAGGTGGCAGTAGCCACAGTGGGCTGTGGAGACGTGGAGAAGGGAGCAGTTAGCTGTCTGGGGAGTCAAGGAGGGCGTCCCAGAGGTGTATGCTGAGGGGGCTCCTAAAGATGAGCAGGGGGATGTGTGGGGCTGGGAGTGATGGGGAGGGAAAGAGGCCAGTTCTGTTTCTTTTTGAGATGGAGTTTCACTCTGCACACAGGCTGGAGTGCAACGGTGCAATCTCGGCTCACCACAACCGCCGCCTCCTGGTTCAAGGGATTCTCCTCCCTTAGCCTCCTGAGTAGCTGGGATTATAGGCATGCGCCATCGCACCCAGCTAACTTTGTATTTTTAGTAGAGATGGGATTGATCTTTGTTGTCAGGCTGGTCTCGGGCTCCAGACCTGAGGTGATCTGCCCACCTTGGCCTCCCAAAGTGCTGTGATTACAAGCGTGAGCCACCACGTGTGGCGCCAGTTCTTTTTGGAAAGCAAAACCTGAATCTTAGATTGCTTCTCAAGGGTGAACATCTGGTCAAAAGCAAACAGCATCCCATGCTCTGCATTGGGCCTGGGTGGATTTCCTGAAACTACTCTGTCTAGTGCCTCCCCTTCCTTCCCTGTGTGGCTTTCCTAGCACTGGGCTGAGAGAAGCCCTACTTCTTCCTCCCTGCTCTGAAACCTATGCAGAGATCTCACCCTGGGGAAAACAGCTTCTTCTGAGGAAGAGAGATGGAAGTTTCCCCTTGGCCTCCACTGCCTGATAGCTTTTGGGCTCAGCTTGATTTAGGGGTAACTTGGGGGCCAGTCTTTGCACCCACCCTGGTGGCTTTGCAGTCACATAGACTAAGATTCAAATGCTATTGTTCAGCAGCCAAGGGGGGACTTCTGAGCCTCTGTTTCCTCATCTCTGTGTGGGATAATCATAACTGTCTATGGGGGATGAAGAGAGCTGCTGGGTATACAGTACCCAGCAGTGTCCCTGGCCTGTGACTGGTGCTCTGAAGCTGTCGGTCCTGGGAATTTTGCCTAGTCATCTTTCCTTATGCTTAAACTTGCAGAGTTTTCGGGTTCATTCAGATGAAGACAACCCTGAGAGAATCCAGCAGATTATTAAAAGGGCCATTGAAGATGCTGACTGGATCATGAACAAAGTAGGTGCTCGGCCCCCGGGCTCTGCCTGCGAGCTGGGGTGATGATGGCTGTGATCCCCATGACCACTAGAGGCCACTCCTGCCCCACAGTTGAGAATGGTCCCTGTGGAGGAGGCCACCAGCCAGCTGCTTCCCTCCTCCAGAAGCTGAAAGGTGAAGGCAGATCCCTTCTGGTTGCAAGTGGGGAGGGGCTCTTACTCTTCGTCCTTAAAGGCAAATTTCCGCCCAACAGTGCTGATGGAGTTGAGAGGGTCAGTAGGAAGAAGCAGGGGAAGCTATAGTGCCAGAGCCGGAAGTGGCGCTGTGACGCCACAGACAGGAAAGCTGTCCTGGGGAGGGACTCCCTGTCTCGGGGGCGTATTCACACTGGGGCAGAATTATGGAGGAAACATTCAGTATGTTTTGGTGGAGGAAGGGAGGGAGTCAGGAATGTTGACTGGCTTCTTGGCCCTTAGATGCTGGTATTAGGAGGCCCTAGAGAGTTGGAGTGTGCCCCTACCTCCCTGTCCTTCTAACTCACTCTCCAGATATGGGACCCAGCGTCCATTTTAAAAAAACCCAGTGATTATAGCAACTGGCTTCCAAGGGTCCTCCTCCACCTGGGATTTTTTTTTTTCCCCCTGAAACAAGACTCAGAGAGGACAGGCACCCCAGTTTCCTTATTATCCTCCCTCCCCACCCCTGTCAGCTTCCTTTTTCATTAAAGAAGAAAGGGAGTCCAGGCATGAACTAGAGATTTGGCTGCCCAGTGCCTCTTGCCTGGGTTTCACCACCTCCAAGAAGCCCCTGCAGGAGGCAGGTGAGGTCCAGATGATGGAGGCTTGAGATTTCCCCAGAGTCCTCCTGCCCCTGTTGGCTTCCCTCCTCCACTTCAAATCTCTCTGTCTTGCAGTATAAAAAACAAAACTGAGAGCCCGGAGAGTGAGCCTTCCTGGCCTCTGGAAGTTGAGAGGCGCCTCTTCTGGAGCTCAACAGCAGCAGCAGGTTTGGAAGATCCATTGGCCTTGTTGGCTGAAAGCTAGAAATCAGAGGAGAAGCTGACCTTGCTTCGGAGTCTCCTCTTGCCGCGGCCATGTTGCCAGCATCCTTTATGTTTGTACTTCCAGCCACTTACGATGTGAAATTTGGGGAGAATGTGGTATTTTTTTGTTTCTTTTGTGTATTTTTTATTTTTGTGTTTTTGTTCTTTTACTTTTCTCTGAAAGTGATTCATTTATTCTGGAGATCTCTTTATCATTCTCTGAGTCCCAGAGCAGATGTCCCCTCAGGTAGCAACCTGTACAGAAGAAAGCGCGTGGGTTTTAGAAGCAGACAGATCTGGATTTGAATCCCAGATTCAGTAAGATGAAGGTGAAGTGCCTCACACAGGATGTGGCACATGACAGTGCCTGAAGGGCTCCCTTCAAGGAAGCCGTCCTGCCCTACCCCCTCCTCTTTTCCTGCAGTGCCCTGCACAGCTCTGCTCCAGTACACACCGCGTCGGGTCTCAGTTATTTGTTTGCGAGGTTGCCCTGTCCCTGCTTGTAGCCCCTGAGCCCTCACAGTTGTCACACACCCAGCAGTCTGCCAAAGAGCTGCTTTTCCTGACCACTGTCTCTCTATGCCCAGGGAAGTCAAAGCCCTGGGCCTTGCCTTCAGGGAGTTGACAGTGTCCGTGAAGTGGTGAAGTGCCCACCACATGAACCAAGGAGAGACACCAAAGCAGCTGCGGTGGACTCTGGCCTGTCCAAGCCTCTGCGCACCTGCAATCTGTTTCCACTGGCTCTTCCCTGCTTTGCCACCATTGTGGAAGAATAGAAGGGAGGGGGAGAAGGTGGGTGGGCTCAGGGAGAATGACCAGAGTGGCCAGAAGATGCAGAGAGAAGTCCCACTGGGATTTGAGTATTCCCTAAGGGCACTCAGTCACAGGGATGAAGTAGTGTGTGTTTGTATCCTTGTAATTATGTGAGTTAAAATGACTCAGAGATATTTATGTGTGCGTGTGTACTCCGCTGACAATGAAGTAAATATATCAATTTGTGGAAGCTCGTGTGTCTTCTCAACTGATAAACCTTACATTCCCTAAGCATACGTTGTCCCCCTCCTGAGTGTCATCCACTCTTGAGAACCTACAGTCAAGTCAGATGAAGCTGCCCAGGAGGGGTCATTCTTCAGAGAAGGTGACTGGGACTGGCCCCACTGCTAGACAACAGTTGATGAGGTCACATCTGCCCCACTAGGGTATGAGCAAGCTGAGGGGTTTCAGGCTAGGGCCAAAGCTGAGCCAGGCCCCTGTCCGCACCCCGTCATTGAGCTGGGGGCCCCTTCTCAGGTGGCAGGGCTGTATTGTAATCATAGGAGTGGGGGCAGCTGTATCCCAGATGTTTTCCCAGCAGGAGAGAAATGAGTGAAGGCTGACAAAGGTTTGGGATAGAGTTAGTGTCACTTGCTCTTGACCAACTCCTGGAGTGGTTCTGTGACCTGTGGTTCCTGGGTAGGTCCTTGGTCCAGCTGTGCTGACTCGCCATGTGTCAGACGGTGGGTGCCCAGCTCCAGCATGCGGCTGGCCTGTGAGGGAGCCAGCAAGGGGTGGGGTGGGTGCACGGTGTGTTGGTTGCTCTCCCCCAGCCCCTGTGCTGCCACTGAGGGTAGTGAGCCAGGTCGTGCAGGGGCCCACGGTAGGGGAGGCACGATGCGTGTGGCACTGTGCACACAGGGGCGCTGTTGAAGCCTGGGAGAGCTTCCCATCCTCAGCAGCAGCCCTGCCTTCCAGCCTGCCCTCTGACTTTCACTACTCCCAGCCCTGTGCGGACCGTGGGGATGGGTCCTTCATCTCTTCTCTCAATTCTCAAATGCCCAGAGTTGAAGGTTTCCAGAGTACCTCCAAGCAAATGGAAGAAGGAGATGAAGGGTTGACCCAGAGTCAGCCAGTGTGGCCTGCTGGAAGGGGCTCTGGAGATACACACACCTGAATTTGAATCCCAGTCTGTCACTTAGTGGTGGTGTGATTTGGGGCAGATTTGTTAATCTGTCAGGCTTACTTTGTTCATTGCTACAGGTTGCACATCCCACGGGGTGGTGAGGTTATGGCAGTGCACACAAATGGGCTGTCAGCCATGTGGCTTCCATCTCTTGTCTTTGGTTTACCTGGTGACAATACTTCTCTCCTTTTCTTTTCTTTTCTTTTTTTTTTTTTTTTTGAGATGGGGTTTTACACTGTTGCCCAGGCTAGAGTGCAGTGGCACAATCTCAGCTCACTGCAACCTCTGCCTCCCGGGTTCAAGTGATTCTCCTGCCTCAGCCTCCTGAGAAGCTGGGATTATAGACGCCCGCCACCACACCCAGCTAATTTTTGTATTTTTAGTAGAGTTGGGGTTTCACCATGCTGGCCAGGCTGGACTTGAACTCCTGACCTCAAGTGATCTGCCTGCCTCGGCCTCCCAAAGTGCTGGGATTACAGGTGTGAACCACCGTGCCCAGCCTACGCTTCTCTTCAAGTGGGTCCTTACGGCTCTCCCTGGTGTCCACTGCACAAGCAAAGTGTCAGCAGGAAAGCATCTGACACATGTTGTCCACACTTAGATACTCCTTTGGATTCACATTGCCTTTCTGGGGTGCATTTGAATTATAAAGTTTCTGGGTTTATCTGTGTAGCGAAAGACAGATGTTAAAACCCACAAGGGCCTCCTTTGCAAGACCCTGCATATCTGAGGCTGACTCCTGCGGCAGTGCTAGCCTTGAGTCCTACACGAGCACATGATGCCTGGGGCAGAGCCTGTCCTGCACTGTGCAGTTCCATTTCTCGCCCGTGTGCCCACCCCGTCTTCATTGAACATTTACTGCACGGTCTTCCCTCCACGCAGGAAGGGACTCACAGTCTAAGGGAAAGACAGGCGTGGGTTGCCTGGAGGTTGAGCAATTGTGGCTCATAGGATGTGATCGTAACATAGATTTATCTTTTTCTCTCACAATTCCTTTGTATATTTTTTCTGGAGGTTCCTGTTCTCCCTGTCCCTGGATGAAAACTGAGACAGAGTCTCAAACATTCTTGGCTGGACTCAAATTTTAAAAACCCAAAGGTATGGCTACTTTTAAGTCACAAAACAGTTTCAATGCATGAAGTGAAATGTCCAGGCTCGGGAAAATAAAATTTCAAAACTTGAATTAAGATTCAGGCATCGCCGGGCGCGGTGGCTCAAGCCTGTAATCCCAGCACTTTGGGAGGCCGAGACGGGCGGATCACGAGGTCAGGAGATCGAGACCATCCTGGCTAACACGGTGAAACCCCGTCTCTACTAAAAAATACAAAAAACTAGCCGGGCGAGGTGGCGGGCGCCTGTAGTCCCAGCTACTTGGGAGGCTGAGGCAGGAGAATGGCGTGAACCCGGGAGGCGGAGCTTGCAGTGAGCTGAGATCCGGCCACTGCACTCCAGCCTGGGCGGCAGAGCGAGACTCCGTCTCAAAAAAAAAAAAAAAAAAAAAAAAAAAGATTCAGGCATCTCGCTTTCTCCCAGTTGGGATCTGCTGCAGAGACACCTCTGTCAGATAAGGGGACAGAAGCATCTTTGCTAGCTTGCGAGAGGGGCATTTCAGGCCAAGGAGTAGTTTAAGCAAAGGACAGAAGTAGCACCACTTGTTCAGGGACTCGCATGCTGCTTGGTGTGGTTAAGACATCGCGGTGAGTGGAGAAAATAGGGGTGGAAGTAGAGGGTGTGAGGCTGGAATACACCACGGGAACCAAATCGTGCAGAGCCTTGCAGGCCTTGCTAAGGAGTTTGAACCTTCTCCAAAGGGGCGATTTTGTAATCAACCCTTTATGTAGTTGTCTCCCCCACCAAAGAGTGAAGCCCTTGAAGCAGGAACCAGGTATTGGTCATTACAGAACCCTCCAGGCCAGTTGTGTGTCTGCTGCCCAGGCTGTAAGCTCTTAAGTGTTGGCTTAATGGAAAGAATGATGATCGCAGGCAAACTGTGATGTCTGTCTTTCGTTCGTTTGTTTCTCACTGCTTTCTAGTAATGAGAAAGGCTGGGAGATGGTGAGTATTTCTTGGCTAAGTCTTCTTAGCACCGATGGATGCGAGCTGCTTTGGAGGAGGGAACACTGCCCTCACCGCACAACCGGCAGGCACTTCCTCCAGGAAGTTTGCCTTGGTGCAGAGAGAGGATTTCTCCCAAAGTGAAGGTTACCAAGTGCTGAAACCCAGCCTTCCTCCCATCCTCTTGAAATGAACCTGTCCATTTTGCCTCCCTAATGGGTGGAGATTAACTTGAGCATCCGAAACAAACAAAACAGACACCCTTTGTGTGATGATGGAGAACCATGGCTGTGGCCGGTTTGACCTGAGGGAGTAAACTCGTTAACTTGGGGTGGGTGACTGTAGTTTGAGGTGATGAGTGGCTTTAGAACAGTGCCTTACGGGATTAAGAGCACCGTGTGGAGCAGGTAGGCACAAGGTCACCCCAGAAAGGCACATGGTTTCAACAACGAATCAAAGAAGCAGGGTGCAGGGTTGGAGCCAGTTAAAGCAATCTGCTAATGAACTGCTCAGAGGCTGCAAGATTGCTTTTGAGCCTCTCCGAAGAAATGACAAAATGTTTCTCAGTGGAACAGCTTCAAATCTTTCCTTTAAAGATCTGGTGAGCAGGGCCGGGCGCGGTGGCTCAAGCCTGTAATCCCAGCACTTTGGGAGGCCGAGGCGGGCGGATCACAAGGTCAGGAGATCGAGACCACTGTGAAACCCCGTCTCTACTAAAAATACAAAAAATTAGCCGGGCGCGGTGGCGGGCGCCTGTAGTCCCAGCTACTCAGGAGGCTGAGGCAGGAGAATGGCGGGAACCCGGGAGGCGGAGCTTGCAGTGAGCCGAGATCGCGCCACTGCACTCCAGCCTGGGCAACAGCGTGAGACTCCGTCTCAAAAAAAAAAAAAAAAAAAAAAAAAAAAAAAAAAAGATCTGGTGAGCAAAGGAGGAGGAACACTTACTAGGGTCTACCGCATCCCTGGACTGAGCAGACGATGAGGACACGAAGGAAGAATCGGTCCATAGACAGTCAGTGAGCTCCACAGGAAGGACTTGGTTTAGTTCACCACTCTCATCCTGCCAGCACCCAGCACAGTGTCTGGCACATAGTATGAGCTTCCCAAGCATTTGTTGAATGAATACGTCACAGTGCTTGCCTCTGGAACTTACCGTCCAGTGGTAGACAGACCTTTAATCCTGTACACACTATGCAGTGTGAGAAGTGCTAGGGCTCTGTATGGGTTGCAGTCGGGTCCCAAAGGAAGGGCATGCCCATTTCCTCTGCAGTGTGCCGTATATTCATTTACCCATTCATTCTTTAATTCAACAAACATTGAACACCTCCTATTTATGGAGAATCCCATCTATATCTCCATCTGGACTGGGTTATGAATGGTTTAATTTGCTCTTTTATTGATCTGTATGGCTTCTGGAAATGGGTGGCCCCATCAGTTTTAGGTGGCTATGATTACACACAGTAATCCAGAAGCTTCTTTCATGTGTCAATTTTTTTTTTTTTTTTTTTAGGCGGAGTCTCGCTCTGTCGCCCAGGCTGGAGTGCAGTGGCCAGATCTCAGCTCACTGCAAGCTCCGCCTCCTGGGTTTACGCCATTCTCCTGCCTCAGCCTCCTGAGTAGCTGGGACTACAGGCGCCCGCCACCTCGCCCGGCTAGTTTTTTGTATTTTTAGTAGAGACGGGGTTTCACCGTGTTAGCCAGGATGGTCTCGATCTCCTGACCTCGTGATCCACCCGTCTCGGCCTCCCAAAGTGCTGGGATTACAGGCTTGAGCCACCGCGCCCGGCCTCATGTGTCAATTTTTAAAGTATTATTTTTCTAAAAGTTTGTTTCCTATTTATAGACGTTAGTACACACACACACACACACACACACACACACACACACAGATACACCACTACCTATAACTTCTGTTGCTAACAAGTCTGGCTGAGAAATAGTGAATTCCTTGACATGTTTTTCTGATACTGTCATCTTTCTATTCACATGACTAATCTTTAAAACTCTTAAGTAAGAGAAGGTAAGAGGAATTGTCCAAGAGGACAACTTGCCAATCCAGGCTTAGCCTGGAGGTAAACAAACATCCTCATCCTTGTCTTCATCTTTGCTGCAGTGTGGATTTCATGCTGTCTCTGGTGCAAGCTCCTATTTTTTTCCCTTGCATACTTAGCTGGGTCAGAAAACAACCTGGGTCAGAACCCTGGCTTAAAAGTGAACAGAGGGAGAGCACAGGGAATATGGAAAAAGCCCCAGGCCTTCATAGCCAAACAAAAGCTTCTCCAAATGTAGGGAGCCATTCTCATCCACTCATGTTAACTCAAGCATTAATCAAGCACTATCCACCTTCCCAGCTTAACACTCCCATTAAAAGGGCAAAAATGCTATGGAAACCAAATACCAAAATAGGCAAAGGATCTGAACCGGCATTTCACCAAAGAGGATATACAAGTGGCCAATATGCACACAAGAGATGCTTCTCAGCCATTAGGGAAATGCAAATCAAAACCACAATGAGTTATCACTTCACACCCAGTAGAATGGCTATAATAAAAAAGAGATAATAACAAGTGTTGGTGAGGATGTGGAGAAACTGGAACCCTCATCCAGTGATGAGGGAATGTAAAGTGGTGTGGCCACTTTGGAAACAGTTTGGCAGTTCCTTAAAATGTTTTTTTTTTTTTTTTTTTTTTTTTTTTTTTTTTGAGACAGAGTCTGGCTCTGTTGCCCAGGCTGGAGTGCAATGGCACGATCTCAGCTCACTGCAAGCTCCGCCTCCCGGGTTTATGCCATTCTCCTGCCTCAGCCTCCCGAGTAGCTGGGACTACAGGCACCCGCCACCTTGCCCGGCTAGTTTTTTGTATTTTTTAGTAGAGACGGGGTTTCACCGGGTTAGCCAGGATGGTCTCGATCTTCTGACCTCGTGATCCGCCCGTCTCGGCCTCCCAAAGTGCTGGGATTACAGGCTTGAGCCACCGCGCCCAGCCTCCTTAAAATGTTAAACATAGAGTTACTGTTTAACCTAGCAAGTCTGTTCCTATGCATATACCCAAGGAAAATGAAAACACGTTCACACAAAAATCTTGTACAGAAAAGTTTATAGACTTATTCATAAAAACCAAAAAAGAAAACAGTACAAATGTCCTTCAACTAAAGAATGGATAAATAAAATGTAGTATAGCCACACAATGGAATATTGTTTGGCAAGAGAAAGAAATGAAGTATTATGCATGCTGCAACATGAGTGAACCTCAAAAACATTACACTAAGTAAAAGAAGCCAGTTACAAAAGACAAAAGATATAGTGCATGATTCCATTTGTTATGAGATGTCCGTAACAGGCAAATCTATGGAGAAAGAAAGTAGATTAGCCAAGGGCTAGGGACGGCTAGGGGTAGGGGTGGGGAGGAATGAGAATGACTGCTAATAGCTATGGGGTTTTTTTTTCTCTTTGAATGATAAAAGCATTTTAAAATTAGATTGTTGTGATGGTTGCACAACTCTGTTACTGTACTAAAAATCTGTGAATTGTACACTTCAAATGGGTGAATTGGATGGTATGTGAATTGTATCTCAATAAAATGGCTAAAAAGCAAAAGAAAGCAAATATCCAGAGAAAACCAAATAAATTCCATTGTATCTGGAAGGTACCACCCAAACCGTCACTAATGTCCAGAAAATTCCCTTCTCCTTGACCAGTTTCTTTTCTTTTTCTTTTAATTAATTAATTCATTTTTTTTCAAGACAGGGTCTCGCTCTGTCACACAGGCTGGAGAGCAGTGGATGGATCTTGGCTCATTGCAACCTCACAGGTTAATGCAGTCCTCCCACCTCAGCCTCTCAAGTAGCTGGGACTACAAGTGCATGCCATCACACCTGGCTATCTGTGTATTTTTTGTAGAGATGAGGTTTTGCCATGTTTTCTAGGCTGGTCTTGAACTCCTGGCCCCAACCAATCCCCCTCCCTCAGCCTCCCAGCGTTGGGATTACAGGGATAAGCCACCCGGCCTGGCCGAGTAGTTTCTATTGAAAGAAACAATTGTCTTCCTCTCCAGGGGTATCTGAGGTTGAATTTTTCTACTTGGCCCGAGGACTGATCCCGATGCCATCTTCACCTCCTGCCTTTATAATCCTGTGGGGGAGTTCTTGCCTCTGCAGAGAGAAACAAGCCAAGAGAGGCTAAGTCATTTGTCCAAGGTTGCATCTCAAGAAACCACATGGCCCAGGTCGGTCCCTTTCTGGAGGTTGAAGGCTGCTCTTCCTAAGGTGCTAAGAGACAATAGCCTATCTCCATTAAATTATGTTTAATTTTTTTTTTTTTATTCTCACCCCCTCTCAGAAATCTAAGAGATTTAAAAGGATTTGGGAAAATGCATTTTTGATTATAAGCAGCTTAATGGATTTTCCCAACTGGGAACCTCCACCTCAACCCCTTGTCTCAGTATACCCCAAATTTATTGTCACTTTTTATATGTGCCAGGGCATGAAACAAGTTGGGAAGCATAGGGTTAAAAGACAGACTTTTCCTGGGCATGTTCTGTGGCTGAAGGCACTGGACTGGACGGAGGTGTCTCCCTCTGGCTCATATATGATCCCCACAATCCAGAAAACGAGCTAAGACATTGTTAGGATAGATGTCTCTCAGGGAAGTTGTGATGTTACCTATAATGTGCTTAGCTAGTGCCTGGCACTCAGCCACTGATCAATAAATGTAACTGCCATGCTTGTTAACTGCACATGGTCTTGTTATTGAACCAAACTGGGATCCACTCACCTGGTGCAATAAAGTCCAACCCTGACATCAAGATTGCAGGGTGCCAAGCAAGGAGAATAGGGCAGTTCAGGCTTAAGACCTGAACTCCTCCATGGCTTACAGGTAAGGGTTTTTAAAGGTGAGGAGGCAGAGGTTACAGGCAAAGTCATAAATCAGTGCATGGAGGCTATATATGAGTTTGACCAAAAAAGGAGGGCCATCTCAAAGCAGGAGGGAGGGGGTAGCCAGGCGTCATAGATGGATTCAAAGATTTTCTGATTTGCAATTGGTTAAAGAGGTAAAGCTTTGTCTAAAACTTTGGAATCAGTAGAATATTAGTTCTGGCCCAGGGACGTGACCTCCGCCAGGCTCCTCAGGAAGAAATTTAGAACGATGAAGAACAGTGGTCAGAGTTTGGTCCTTAGTCCCCCTTGTCTGAGGTCTTCAAGCCAGTGGATCCATTTGGTGGAGGTCCAGGTTTCTGCCAAACAACTCAGGGACATGTGTTAAGATGTGATCTTCAGTTTCCACAGGGGGACAAAACATCCCATGATTCTCACTTCCTTGGCTACTGTTTTAAGCTACTATCACCTTCTTGCTTATCCAGATGCTCACTTACTTCTCAGGGCTAGCTACTTGCCTGGAATTTCCCTTGAAGGAACTCAAGAGGACATGTGTTAATATGTGATCTTTAATTTCTATAGGGGGACCAAACATCTCGTGATTCTCACTTCCTTGGCTACTGTTTCAAGCTACTATCACCTTGCTTACCCAGATGCTCATTTACTTCTCAGTGCTAGCTATTTGCCTGGAATTTCCCTCAAAGGAACTCAAGATTTTCCTCTATTTCCATGCTTGGGGGATCCCTGCAGGTCCCTAAGAGGAGTCCCTGCTCTTAGTCTCCCTACCCTGGCAGTTGTCTGGGGCCAGTTTGGGTTTGCAGGCTGACCGCTGCCCCTTGCACATTATTTCATTGATTAGGAAGAACAAATTCATGTTGACATCTTCATAAAGTCTCCATCATAACTGAGAAAATAAATCTGAGGGGAGAAAATAGGAGTCACATCTTTATGTCACATGTGGGGGTTGGCATGTCAGGGCACATGAGAGAAGTTTTCAGGGATTCTATTTGCATGAAAATTCTTAAAGTTTTCTGGGGGCCATGGAGGCAAGTTGAAACATGGTTGGCCCTGAGCTGAGATGCTGGAGCAAGGAACAGGGCAACAGCGGCTTCTTGAACACTTGGAGGTTTGTCTCCCAGGGTTCCTGTTATCTATTGCTGGGTAACGAGTTACCTCAAAATTTAGTGGCATAAAATATCAATGATTTATTGTTTCTCGTGATTCTGGGGGTCATGAATCCAGGGCTTGACTGGATTGGCTCTTTTCTTCCATGTAGTGACAGCTGAGTCACTGATCTGCTGCAGACGGATGGTGGCTGTGCTGTGCTGGAAGGTTCAGGAAGGCTTCACTCACCTGTCTGGCACCTTGATCTTCCTCTGTGTGGCCTCTTTCTCTCCACATCGTTTTTCATTCAGAAGTCTAGCCCAAGTTTCCTTGCATTATGGTGGTCGCCTTCATTAGAGAGCATGAGAACCTAGGCCTTTGCACATCCTTGATGCAGGAGTTTTAGCTCCTTAGCTCAGCTAGGTCTGGGTTCTTGTCTCATGACCAGGAAGAAGTAGGCACGCAGATACATGAAGAGTGAGCAAGGTGGGAAGTTTTATTGAGTGATGAAACAGCTTTTAGCAGGGAGGGGACACTGGGGTCCTCCTACCCAAAGGCAGGAGAGTTCCCAATATGGCTGAGCCTGGGGCTTTTTATGGGCTCAGAATAGGGAGTGCATGCTGATTGGTTTGTGAGTATGCGAAAAAGGTTAAAGCAAAATCACCGCTCAAAGGTGGGCATGATAGTGTGGAAAACCAATTAGGAAAGGGTGGGTATATGTAAGTAGGTGAAGGATGGGGATCAATCAGAGGAAAGCGTGCCAAATGGGAAGGCCGGTTCCCAATCTGGTTTGCGTATTTACTGGGATCGATTCCTGCTTGAAGGTTGGGTTTCACTGGAGACCTGCCCTATTTGCTTAGGTATTTTTCTGCCTCCTGCCTCTATCGTTCTCATAAGGGCTAGGAATGGAGAGGAACTTCTGTCTCATTCTATTGGTTAAAACAAGTCACAGGGCTAGCCCAGATTCAAGGAGAGAGGAAATAGAGTCTGTCTCTTGATGGAAAGAGTGGCATGGTTATAAAATGAGGGGAGGCATTGATGGTGGTCATCTTTAGAGACCATTCACTATACACAATGAGTTGGGAACACATGTTTTGAGAAGAGAGAAACAAGATTCTTTAATCAGTCAGTCTTCGGGCACTAGCTGAAGGAGGAGCAATTTTGGAAGAAACGTTGAGGTGTAACACTAAAATTGTTCCTTGACTCAATTCCAAGAGAACATATTTTTGGAAATCTTTGGGTCAGGTACTGAAAGAAAGCAAAAAATCATGGAAAAAAAAATATTTTTTTTTGTAGAAACAAGGTCTTGCTATGTTGCCCAGATTAATCTCAAACTCCTGGCCTCAAGCGATCCCTCCACTTTGGCCTCTTAAAGTAATATTCCATGTTTAGGCTGTTCAAGTTAAGGCTTACAGGCATGAGCCACTATGCCTGGCCATGGAAAATATTTTAAATAACAAAGGTGTTATTATGACACTGTAAGAGCAAGACCCCTTTCTGCTGGATTCTGATAAAAGAATTATAACTGGTCAGGAGATAGCCGCCTTCTTCTGTCCGTGAATGCCACGGAGTCATGTCAGGAGAAGCCAGCGGCTACAGGAATGAATGGGCCGATCCCAATGATGTCAGAGGGAGCATTGTGCACATGGCAGTGAAGAAGCCCAGGGTCGTGGCAAGCCCTCTTCAAGTAGGGCAGTAGCAGAGCATTAGCTACTGAGACCAAGGCCACCAGATGGAGGCATGGAGTTTGGCTTTGGAGGCTGTTGCTGAAGATCCATATGGCCTGTAGATCACATGAAGCAGCCCTGAACCCTGCTGGGGGCAGGAGGAACAAGTGGGGCTAGATGCCAGTGACGGCTCCCTGCACCCCTCTCCCTTGATTATCTCCCAAATGGGGAAGAACAGCCTAATTAGGTTATATGCTTCTGAGGGGTCACCCTCTCCTAGAGTAAATATTTTAGAGCTGAGAATATGGCTAAATATTATTATTATTATTTTTGAGAGATAGAGTCTCGCTCTGTCACCCATGCTGGAGTGCAGTGGTATAATAATCACAGCTCACTGCAGCCTCCATATCCTGGGCTTAAATGATCCTTCTGCCTCAGCCTCCCAGGTAGCTGGGACTACAGGTGTACACCACCATGCCCAGCCAATATTTTTCTAGAGACAGTCCCTGCCTATGTTAGGCCCATTGCTGATGGGCTCAAGCAATCCTCTCACCTCCACATCCCAAAGTGCTTGGATTATAGATGCGAGCCACCACACAGGGCCAAAAAATTCTTTTAAAATACATCTTTTTCTACTCTGAATCAATTGCTTTGAATTTCACCAAGGCAGCCTTCACAAAGGAACAGTATCAAGGATGTTTGAATATTCTCTTCGGACAGCCCAAACATGGAATACTATTCAGCAACCAAAGAAACTATTGATACCTGAACCAACTTGGATGAATCTCAGAGGCATTATGCCAAGTGAAGGAAGCCAGTCTCGAAAGGCTACACACACAGTGGAGCCACTCTTGACAGTCTCACGAAGACAAAACTACCATGTTGGAGAATAGAGCATGTTGCCTGAGGTCAGGGGTGGAGGTAGAGGGAGGGTGTGACTATAGAGGGATTTCATAAGGGAGTGTTTGGGGCTGTCTGTGTCCTGATTGTGGCAGTGACTGCATGAATCTATACATGTGTTAAAATTCACAGGCCTGCCGGGCGTGGTGGCTCATGCCTGTAATTCCAGCACTTTGGGAGGCCAAGGCGGGTGGATCATGAAGTCAGGAGATCGAGACCATCCAGGCTAACACAGTGAAACCCCATCTCTACTAAAAATCCAAAAAAAAAAAAAAAAAAATTAGCCGCGTGTGGTGGCGGGTGCCTGTAGTCCCAGCTACTCAGGAGGCTGAGGCAGGAGAATGGCGTGAACCCGGGAAGTGGAACTTGCAGTGAGCCGAGATCGCACCACTGCACTCCAGCCTAGGCAGCAAAGAAAGACTCCGTCTCAAAAAAAAAAAAAAAATTCATAGGCCTGTCCACTGCCCCCAGAAGTCAATTTACTGTATAATTGAAAAAAAAAAAAAGTTCCAAATATCATCAATAGGATTTTGGCTCCTTTATGCCTTAGCTTTTTCCATGGCCAGAGGAGGGCAGTCACCCAACTTACTCTACCTTCAGAAGCAAAATGAAGAAGGGTCAGACATTGCTGCAGACATGGATTATTGAAAACGTCACCTTTTCAGGTTTTGCAAGGAAAACAAAAGTTAGCAGGTAGCCCTCCTCTGTATCATTTCCCCTTAATGGTAGAGACAAAGAGAAGGTGGGAGAGGTGCTTTGGAATGATTTGTACAATGTTACTGTATTTTCAGTGCTTACTACATGCTAGGCATTGGGCCTTAAGTGCTTTGTTTACTTCAATTTTTTCTGAGAAGTAGGTGCTATTATTAGTTCCACTTTGCAGATGAGAGAATTAAGGCCCAGAGAAGTAAAGCATTTTGCCCAGAGTTGCACAGCTGGTAAGCAGGGGAGCTGGGGTTGAATTAAAAGCCATTGCCCTTAATTCCTAGGCCATTTGCCCGACCTCCCAGTGTCTGTCATCTCCACCCTAGACCTTGGAGTTTCTTGCTGCCTGGGCTTGAGATTGGTATTTGGGTACTCTTTCTCTTGACCCTCAAGGATTTAGTCTTGGTCATGCCCTCTGGGTCCCCTCCTATCTCCCTCTCTTGCTGGGCAGTTCCTCCTGGGCTGGCCTCCTGAGAGGTTTGGGAGGTGGCGGCAGCAGCAGGCAGAGATGTGGGCTTTGGCAGACAGGAGATGTGGCATCTCTCTGGATCCCACGTGGCTCTCCCACCTGGTGATCTGGGCAGCCATCATCACCAGGCACGGTTTCCTTCAGCCTCTGGCCTGGACAGCAGGAGTGGCTTCTGGATCTCTTGAAACCTAGCAGTGGCTTCCCTGGCCATTGCTTCTCCAGCTTTCTGTTGGGTTTTTAAGAACCTAATTTCCTGGAGTGAGCCCCTTCTTGAAATGCCTAGAGTGGTTTCTGTTCTCCACACCAAACCCTGGCTGATAGAGTGTCTGGGGGCTCTGCCCTCTCAAGAACCTCTTTTTGAAGAGAAAAGAGAATGTAAGAAAACGGGGGTACAGGAGGGGAAATACTAAACAGTGGTAAGGAAGTTGGAGAGAGAGGAGAGAAAAAAGGGAGAAGGCAAGAGAGGAGAAAGACAAGGGAGGAGAGAAGGAGAAAGGAGGAGAGGTAAGAGAAGAAAAGAAAAGAGAGGGAGATAAGGGAGGGGACAAGAGGCAGGAAAGAGAGGGAAGAGGAATGCCAGCAAAAGAGCCTCTTAAAGGATTTTTTGGTAAAAGACTATAATTGAAAACTGAGGAAAAGGACTTGGGACAGGAGACCCTATGAAAGGTGTCCTTGGGGTGTCCCTTCTTGGAGTTGGTTGGCTGAGTCCTCTTATCCTCCCAGCACTGACTGGGTGGCCAGGCTTGGGGAATGGGAAGAAATTCTCAAAGCAGCCTCTCAGCTTCTTTTCTTTTTTCTTTCTTTTCTTTTCTTTTCTCTTTTCTCTTCTTTCTTTTTTTTTTTTTTTGACAGAGTTTCACCCTTGTTGCCCAGGCCGGAGTGCAATGGTATAATCTTGGCTTACTGCAACCTCTGCTTCCCAGGTTCAAGCGATTCTCCTGCCTCAGTCTCCCAAGTAGCTGGGATTACAGGTGCCCGCCACCACACCCAGCTAACTTTTTTTTTCTTTTAGTAGAGATGGGTTTTCACCATGTTGTCCAGGCTGGTCTCGAACTACTGACCTCTGGTGATCCACCCACCTTGGCCTCCCAAAGTGCTGGGATTACAGGCATGAGCCACCATGCCTGGCCCCTTTTGTTCTTTCTGTTGACTGCCTGTCTCTTGTGTGAAGAAGGCAACGGTGGTTATTGTCCCCAATGCATAGTGAGGGACACCACAGCACAAACAGGCTTGCAATGGGGTGGTATGGGGCAAATCCAGGAGGACCACCCGTGTTCATCATCTCAGCACCAGAAAACCAGAAAGGTCCTAAGGGAGGAGAGGGGTGGGAGGATTCATTAAGCATCTGCTCTGTTCACAGGGTCAAGCATTTTTCATGCCATAGTTCGTTCGACTGAATCTTTACAAAGTCCTGATTTATTATTTCCATTAATAAAACAAATGAGGCTCGGAGGTTAAACAAATCACCCAATGACGTTCTAGGGTAAATGTGAGATTCAAACCCAGCGCTGTCTAGCTCCAAAGCCTGGTGGTTCCTCCTACACCGCTACCCTTGGAATAGCTGCCTAGAAAGTGCTATCGGTTCTTTTCAGGGCTCTCACTCCAAAAGAACCTATTTGTGCCTGTGCCTGTGTTTGGCTCTAAATTATATGTATGGCCATCCCCCAGGAATGGTTCCAGTAGCCCCTACAGATACCAAAATCACAGGTGCTCAAGTCCCTTGTTAAAAATTGCGTAGTATTTACATTTGACCTATGCACAACCTGCTGTATACTTTACCTCATCTTGAAATTACTTATAATACCTAAAACAATGTAAATGCTATGTAAATACGGCTGACCCTGAAAATGTGCAGGTCTACTTATACACGCATTTCTTCAGCCTCTGCCACCCCTGAGACAGTGGGACAGATCCCTCTTCTTCCCCCTCCTCCTCAGCCCACTCATCATGAAGATGGCAAGGGGAAGACCTTTATGATGATACACTTCCACTCAGTGAACAGGAAATGTATTTTCTTTTCTTTATTTCTTAACTACTTATACCTAGTGCTCCATTATTGGAACACTAAGCATGTGGGAGTTATTTATATCCTACTGCTCAAGGTCTGATTGCAAAAATTCAAAAAATTGCAACCTCAGACATAAATGGGTTAATAACATTTTCTTTTCTCTAGCTCACTGTATTGTTTGAATGCAGTATATGATACATGTAACATACAAAACGTGTTAATTGACTGTCTCTGTTACTAGTAAGGCTTCTGGTCAACAGTAAGCTATTAGTAGGTAAGTTTTTGGGGAGTTGAAAGTTATATGGATTTTCCACTGCATGGGGTGTTAGTGCTTCTAACCCCTGTGTTGTTCAAGGGTTAACTGTCGTTGTTACACTGTATTGCTTAGGGAATTATGACAAGAAAACACCCATACATCTTCAGTACAGATGCAACCATCCATTTTTTCCCCCAGATATTTTCAGTCTGAGGTTGATTGAATCTGTGGATGAGAACCCGTGGATATGGAGGGCTGACTGTAATTGCTTAGGTTTGGGTCTTGGCCTTTGGGTTCTTCCAATTTAAGACACACACTGGTCACTTCTAGCAATCTAATTTGCTTCATTTAGTTGCTTTACATGTATTAAGTTCTGATCCTCCAAAAAAAAAAGCATGCAAAATGATTATGATATCTTTGTCTTATGGATGAGAAAGCTGAGGCTCAGAGAGATGGTGTAACTTGTTAAAAGCTACACAGCTAAGTGTCAGAATAGGATTTGGAGAGGACGGGCGTCTGCCTGACCACAAAACCTGTGCCCGCCGTGGGACACTGCACAGCTCTCGGTGCAGCAAATGTACAGGACCCGTGAACTCCGATATAACTGTGTGATAAAATGTCATGAGACTCTTAAGACTGATAGTTTTAAAATAATTTTTAATAAAAAGAAAAATGTCTATGACAAGAGGCTCCTGAGAAAAGGGAGTACACAAAATTGAATTGAATATACAGTGTGACTATTTACAAATAAAACATCAAAATAAACTTGCTTATGCAGAGAAAGAGAAATTAAAGAGATCCATCAAAACAGTGGTGCTAAAATTATGGGTAATTTTTCCTTCTATTTTTCTAGATTTGTTCAATTTTCTTTTCTTTTTCATTCTTTTTTTCTTTTTTTGAGACAGAGTCTTGCTCTGTCACCTAGGCTGGAGTGAGGTGGTACCTCATAGCTCACTGCAACCTCCACTTCTTAGGCTCAAGTGATCCTCCTACCTCAGCCTCCTGTGTAGTTAGGACTACAGGTGCGCACCACAAGTCTTGGTTAATTTTTAAATTTTTTTGTAGAGACAGGGTTTCACTATATTTCCCAGGCTGGTCTTAAACTCCTGAGCTCAAGCGATCTGCCCACCTTGGCCTCCCAAGGTGCTGGGATTACAGGTATGAGCCACTGCGCCTGCCCCAATTTTCTTTAATGCAAAACAGCTCTATATTTATATATTGTTATAGACAGCCACCAGTATGGGCAAAAATGAAGCGTGGCTCTGTATAATAACAGAGGAAAGCCCCCTAGGCCTCGGGACAGTGGAGAGGAAGTACTCGGGCCCATGGCCCCGCTCCTGGAGTGTAGTCACCCTGCTTCTGGTTTTTGAGAGCCCCACCCAGCCTCTCCTGCCCAGCCTGTGCTGGTCTCTGCCAGTCTTTGGGCACTCACTATGGGTGCCAGTCTGGGCCAGGCACTGAGGCTGCACTGTAAGTTCCTGTGGCACAGAGGCTGACTACGCCCTGTTCATCTTTGTGCCTCTGAGGTCAAAAGCAAGGCCTTATGTGTAGTAAGAACACAGTAAGGGTTGAATAGAGAGAATCTCCAAGATTGCTTTTTTAGGACATGTGACTTTACTTTGAGGCCTGACTTGGCAGCAAAGACTCTAGGACTTGATGGGACCTGGATTCACAGTGTCCTTGGCGCATCTGTATAAGATGCCTCCAGAGGACTCAGCTCGCCTAACTCAGCCTCAGCTTTTTTTCCCTCCAGGGCTGCCTCCTTCTCTGATTAAGAAACCACCTCTCAGATGACGTAAAGGTCTCCAACAGCCCAGAGAGCCTTAAATGGTGGAGTTTGAAAATAGGATATTTGTTTTTCCATTATCTAATTGCTATTGTAGTTGATTTATCCTGACATGGTCCTTGCTGACAAGACTCTGGCTATATTGTACATCCCTACAACTTAGCAATGACCCTACAAGGCCCTTCCGACTCATCTCCTTCTTGGCCACAGCCTTCTGTCCTGAGGCTCCCTCCCACTGCCCACTCTGCTTCAACTGCATTGTGTTATCTGCCCAAATGGGTACGGCTGCTTTGGGCTCCATTCCTAGCCTGTGCTTGTGCTGTTCCCCTGCCTGGCATGCCCTCCTCCCCCAATCCATCTGCCAAATGCCTCGCTCCTGTTTCAAGGTTCTGCTCAAATGTTGACCCCTTACAAAGCCTTTTTTGAACTCTGTCTGCAGGTGATGTGGATCTCTCCCTAAGAATTCTGCCATCTCTTGGTGCAAAATTCCTTGCACTTATTTCATCTAATGTTCACTTTTTCTACATATGTTTAGTGGATATTACTCTTAACGTGGAGCCAAGTGCTGGGTGGGTACTTGGTGTATATTATCTCAAATTCTGGCAGCAACCACATGAAGCGGTGCTGTCATTTTCATTTTCTGATGAGGACCCTGGGGCTCAGAGAAGTGAAGGACTGGCCCAGTTTTTTACAGACATAAGGCGGTAGAGCTGGGATTGACACTGGGTCTGTGTGATTCCAGCACTCTGTCATTTTGCTGCATATGAATCAGATTCTTTGGCAGGTGGTGGCTACTATGGGTGGTGGTGGCTGTGCACTCTTGGCAGTTGTGAAATGACATCACTGATAGTGCGAGGTAATACCTTGTACCCAGAGCAGAGTTCAGCACCCTCTGCATTGGCAAATCAGAGGTGAGTCACTTGCCTGCTGACATATGACTCCTGATAGAAGTGGCTTGGAGTAGCAGTCAGGTTGAAAGGGGAGCAGCAAATTCATTTGGGCAGCACTCATATTGCTTCTTATTTCTATTTTTTTGAGGCAGAGTCTTGCTCTGTCACCCAAGCTGGAGTGCAGTGGCCTGATCTCAGCTCACTGCAACCTCCGCCTTGCGGGTTCAAGTGATGCTCCTGCCTCAGCCTCCTGAGTAGCTGGGACTATAGAGGTGTCCCACCACACCCATCTAATTTTTGCATTTTTAGTAGAGATGGGGTTTTGCCATCTTGGCCAGGCTAGTCTCGAACTCCTGGTTTCAAGTGATCCACTAGCCTTCGTCTCCCAAAGTGCTAGGATTACAGCGTGAGCCCCTGTACCCAGCCTCATATTGCTTTTTATGGACTGCATATTTATATGAGGTTGCTTTGGAGTGGACTGATGGAAATATGGGTGGCTAAAACCCCTTACACAACCACTGAGGATGAAGTAACAAGAAAAGGTTGAGGGGAAAGAGTCTGGCTCTGGGAAGCAGAAGGCAGAAATACAGTTGCAGAAAGTTGTGTGTCTGCATCAAAATAATCAATCACCCAAGTGTGTCATCCAGCCTGAGTCAGACCCCAGAGGGCACCTCATAGAGAGTAGATGATGCCACTGTCAGTGGGGAAAACTACTAGGAACAATCAGGACTGATGGATGTTGTGAAGCGAGCCCTTAAGGGCTCATCATCTAAATTAGAAGTTACTCAATGAACAGTTGTAGGCAGAAAGAGGGACTGGGTGAGTCCCTGTTGACTGGAAGTGAGTTGAACCTTGGGCCCTGGAAGACAGAAACCATCACTGTGAAAAGGCCAGTGAGCTGTTGTTCCCTTTACTTGCCTTGTGCATTGTTTCACATTTGTTTGGGTTGGTGAAGACAGTCTCAACACTCCTCAAATGGCAGCACTGATAGTGCCAGGCAATATCTTTATGCACAAGCCAAAGTTCAGCACCTTCTGGATTGACCAATCAGGGATGAGTAACTTGCTAGTTGACATTTGATCCCTGATAACTGGGACCCTCATCTCTCCCCTTCAGCTTTAATGAATGAATGGGTAGCAATAGTTATCGATGCTGTTGCCCAAAGAAGTGTTGATTGTATAATTCGTTTCCTGCATTCTTCACCCTTTAATTACTGATTGGATTCTAGGTTCTGGTTTTCAGTAGGTCATGGCAAATCTAGCAAATAAATAACAGCACAGGAAGCTTTAAGTTCATTTTTTTCATTGGCATCAATGCCACCATCATTTTTCATTCCATCTTGATTCAGTTCAACACAATTCAATATGTTTTTGAGCTCCTAGTCATTCTAAACATTGTGGCAGGCACTGAGGAGAGAGTAATGCATCTTTAAATACAGTTCCTGTTCTCATGAGGCTTACAGTCCGGGGGAAGACAAACATGAAAGAAGCAACTATATGTTCATTTAGAATAATCACTAAGGGATGCTATAGGAAAGTGTAACATGGAGATCCAACCTAATGTTTTTTTTTTTTTTTGAGACGGAGGCTCGTTCTGTCACCCAGGCTGGAGTGCAGTGCCCAGATCTCAGCTCACTGCAAGCTCCGCCTCCCGGGTTCACGCCATTCTCCTGCCTCAACCTCCCTAGAAGCTGGGACTACAGGTGCCCGCCACCGATCCCGGCTAGTTTTTTGTATTTTTAGTAGAGATGGGGTTTCACTGTGTTAGCCAGGATGGTCTCGATCTCCTGACCTCGTGATCCGCCCCTCTCGGCCTCCCAAAGTGCTGGGATTACAGGCTTGAGCCACCGCGCCCGGCCCCAACCTAATCTTGATGGGTGGAGTGGTGAATGGACACAGGGAAGACCTCCCAGGGGAAGTAAGATTTCCAGCTAAGAATTGAATGATGAGTGTTTTTGGGCAGGGGGATGGAAGCAGGATGGGGATAGGAAATGAAGAGTATTTTAATGGAGAAAACAGCAGGGCAAAGTTCTACAGTGGAGAGGATGTAGCATCTTCACGGGCCTAAAGGAAGTAGAGGTATTTCAGAGCACAAGGAGGAGAGTCATGGACGATGGCCTCAGAGAGCTCAGCCAGAGCTGTGCAATAGTTTGGGACTTTATACCAAGGGATTGGGAAGCCTGGATTAAGTGTTTTGGATGTATTATTCTAAGCAGGTATATAATAGCAAACACATTGTGTTTACTATGTGCCAGCCACTGTTCCAAGCACCTTGAAAACATTAATTAATTTATGTAGAGACCCATTGCACGCTATTTTCTGGTGCCAGGAAGCAAGACCAAGCCAAAGTCTATCTGGAAAAGCCAAGGGTCAGATGCTGGAGAGATCAGAGAACAGAGGCAAGCTTGTTCTAGCAAAAACTTGGAGTCAAGTTACTGGGGTCTGGCTGAGATTGGTCTGAAGGAGAGCAGGTCAGGAATCATCCAAGACAGCCAAGTGACTAGTTTGGGGTTTCTTGGCTCAGTTTGGACAGTTTGGGGTTTCTTGGCTCAGCTTAGATAGCAGAAGGTACATGGTACCCGGAGCCTGGTGTGCTGGGCTGGTCCATCTCCTGCTTTTGATGTGAAATGCAGGAAATAATTGAGGTGAATCTGATGCTCTTGTGTAGGGTATACGGATAATAGAATACTAATGCGAGACCAAGATGTGAATGAGTAGGAGTATTTCTGTGTCATGGTCAAAAGTCGGAATTCTAACTGGTACCAACATTGACCAGCTGGTCACCTGTCAATTGGTAATACAGGGAATGCCCACTCTGTGTACACCTCGTGGGGCAGAGTTGGGGATGAGCATGGATGGTATCGTGAAAAATGCCCTGGCCAAGGGCTGAAGAGGTTGGACTCTAGTGCTAGTTCTGCTGCCTTTTAGCCATGTGAACTGGCACAAACCACCTACTCTACCTGAGTCTCAGTTTTCTCATCTGTAAGATGGGCTTTCTGAAGTTGTTATGAGGATAAAACGAAATCTTATATGCGAGCGCATCTTTCAAGTGGTAACATATAACTGTAGCAGGGTGACTGAATGCTAGAGAAGCTAGCTGTGCTGCAAACCAACATAAAACGAATGTGCCTCAGAGTGCCAACTTCATGATTTGACATCGTCTGGGAAATGTAGTTGGCAAATATGTATGTGTGCTTTCAGGACCCTTCTTCCCAGAAGAGCCCACCTGGAAGGTAAATGTGGGTCAAATGATTGCATGTGGCAGACTCCAGGCGGATCAGACAGTTGTCACGTGACTGGTGTGGCATGCTCACAGCAGCATGGACAGTTGTCTTGTAGCTAGGCTAGGCAAGCTAGGCTCATGGCATAGTGGACAGCTATCACGTAGTTGTTGTGGCAGGCTCACGGCAGACTGGACAACCATCATGTAGCTTGTGTTTCAGGATAGACAGCTATGATAGTCACTCCTTCTCTCCAGTGTCCTTTCCCTCTCTCTCTGATAACAACACCCCCATCCAGCTTCCCAGGAACCAGCTACCCTCTACCCAGCTGACCGTACCTAAGGCCTAGACTACCTAGAATTCCAAGAGGGGCAGATTGATATGGGCTGGAGCGGTCAGAGAAAGCTTCAGGCAGACCCAGGAATTTGAGCTATACCTTGAAAGGCAGACAGGGTTGAGGCAGTCCTTTCTCACCTGAGGAGAAGTCATTTCAGATGGTGGTGTCAGCTAGAGGTATAGATAAATGTGGGCCTGGGAGGAGACTCAGACTAGATGGCAAGGTGCTTGCAGGAGATGGTGAGAGATAATCAACAAATCAACTCAACCTCAATCCACTAAGTCTAGACTACATGCATGGCACCTTGCCAACTGTATTAGTCTGTTCTCATGCTGCTAATAAAGACATATCCAAGACTGGGTAATTTATAAAGAAAAAGAGGTTTAATGGACTCACAGTTCCTTGTGGCTGGGGATGTCTCATAATCATGGCGGAAGGTGAAAGGCATGTCTTACATGGCAGAAGACAAGAGAGAAAGTGAGAGCCAAGCGAAAGGGGAAACCCCTTATAAAACCATCAGATCTCGTGAGACTGATTCACTACCACAAGAACAGTATGGGGAAACTGCCCCCATGATTCAATTATCTCCCACCAGGTCCCTCCCACAACATGTGGGAATTATGGCAGCTACAATTCAAGATGAGATTTGGGTGGGGACACAGCCAAACCATACCACCAAGCAACTTATTCCAAGTCTATCCTTCCTTAATTACCCATATTTTGATACCACATCCATCACTCATTGTCAGGAAGTTCTTTGCTGTGGCTAATCCAAGTCTGCATGGCTAAGGTAAGGTTGTTTTCCCCAGTTTTATCTTCAGGTGAGGCGAAAGACACAGTTTACGGAAAGCCCCAGCAAGAAAAATAAACTGGTATTGACTCCAAATGTTTTCCCTGAGGAAAGCTTTTGGCATCTAGAATGGCCCAAGTGGCTGCAACAGTCTGATCCTGCCTCCAAGAGGAACTCTGGCTATGCTGGGGATCTTGGGTATTTCCTTTTGTCTTGTCAACTGGTAAAAGGACTTGAGTTTCCCCCTCCAGCTCATAGGAAAGGCGAGAAGGAAAGGAAAAAAAAAAAAAAGGAATTCATCGTCTTTGTTTTTGCAGTGGAAATTATTTGCCTGTACTAACAGCATATTGAGATGTAATATTTAAAAGGAAAATGGCACAGGTTCTTCAGAGCTACATATTTATTGTTGACTCAAACATGGGTTCTTCTGATTATATTAAAGTTGCCCTGGAAGCAAGAGAAGGGATCCTGGCATCAGAGTGACCTGGGCTCGTATCCTGACCTGGACACTAGTGAGGTGTGAGACCTTAGGCAAGAGAGTATACTTGTCTAAGCCTCAGTTTCCTCATCAGTAGAATGGGGTCAGGGGAGGCTCAGGAGGGCAGTAATCCTTTCTCCATAGAGTTGTTATACAAATGACCACTTTATAGAACAAACAGAGGCTGCAGGTTGAATATTCCCATCCCTTACTTATTCTCACTGTTTTCTGTTGCTTCCTCCTTTACTTGGTCCCTCCCGGGCCCTCTCTCCTGGTCCGTGCCTCAGACCTCCTAGAGGGGACTCCAGGGCAGAGCTCACAGCAGCTTCCCTTCATCAGCACCTGGAGTCTGCCTCCCCAACCCAGAGGGACAGGGATCTCCTTCTGGAGGTGAGCCCCTGGCCTCTCTTTCATCCTCCGTCATCAAGCCAGGGTGATGAAATTGAGTGGCCCTCACTGTCAAGTGCCCTTTCTACTGGAATTTAATCAGAACTCACAGACCAACTCTTTGGTCATTGCAGTTGAGAAGCTCAAGGCATTCCAGCCTTACCCGCTTTGTTCTGCTTTTCCTGATACTGCAAATGCTTTTGGATGCTTATTTTTATTCAAGAAAGCACTGAGTATCAGACTTTTTAATAAGAGTTCGCTGTGGAGAGATGATTGCATCTCTAGAGGCCAGTTACTGCTTTAGAGACCCACAGCGCAGCTTTTCAGCAAGAAGTCTAATTAAACAAGTTTGGGAAAGTCCTGGAACTGTGTTTCTGTGGGGTCCTGAGACAGCCTGAGTTCAACGTTAAAGGGGAGGCCCTTTCCTGGAAATGATGCAATTGACCAAAACGAATAATTTCATCCAACCTCCCTTTCCAAAGGCCCCTCTGATTCCCTCTGGGGGCTGTGTCAGGAATCAGAGAGTGAGGTAGGGGCCAGGAATCCCTAAATCCTTTCTGTCTGAATAGCAGAGGGGAGTCTGGGCTGAAAGCCGTTTAAAAGATAAATTAATTTTCTAACTCATTAGTTTGTTTAATCCATGAATTCCTACCCAGTAAATTTATTTTGTTATAGAATAGGTAAGATATTTGCCTGGTTCAGAATTCAGTAAAAGGATCTCCTAACCCAATCCCAATTGTCTGATTTCCCTCCCCAGAGGGAAGTAACAGACCAGTTTCTTATGCTCCTTTCAGAGATATGGTATGTACAGAAAAACTGTACATCTTTTCTTCTGGTACTCTCTTTTTTGATTTTTAAAAACTTAATATATTGCAGAGTTCTTTTCAAAACAATGCGTAGAAGTCTTCTTTTTTTTATGGTTCATGTTAGTCCACCGCATAGAGATATCACAACTTTTTCAGTCATCTCCTAGTGAGGGACAGCTGGTTTATTTACATTCTCCTACCGCTGTAAGCAACGCAGCAGTGAACAACCCTCTACAAATGTCTTTTCATACATGGGCAAGTATCTGTAGGATAAGTTCTTATAAGCAGAATTGCTCAGCAGAAGTGTATACACATTTATAATTTTGAAAGATGTGCTGAAATTGCCCTACAGAGAAATGGGACCAATTAACACTGCCATTAACATCTAAGAGTGTTTTCAACATGCCAAGTGTTTTATTTATTTATTTATTTAGTTAGTTAGTTAGTTTTGAGACAGGATCTCACTCTGTTGCCCAGGCTGGAGTGCAGTGACACGATCATGGCTCACTGCAGTCTTGACCTCCTGAGCTGAAATGATCCTCTCACCTCAGCTTCCCAAGTAGCTGAGACCACAGGCGTGCACCAACATGCCAGCTTTTTTGTTTGTTTGTTTTGTACAGATGAGGTATCACTATATTGCCCGGACTGGTCTTGAACTCCTGGGCTTAAGTAATCCTCCCACCTGGGCCTCCAACAGTGCGGGGATACAGGCGTAAGTCACCATGCCTAGCCTAGTGTTTTCTTGAGTGTTTATTATGTTCCACATACTGGGTGGTTAAAAAGGTGAGCCCATCCCTGAGTGGCTCCCCTTTTCTCATAAGGTAAAGGCCAGTCCCTACTTGGCCATCACCGCCTTGCCTGCCCCAGCCCCGGAGTGCCCTGCCTGCACCCCAACCCCACTGTGGCCTCCCTCTTGCCCGACTCACCACCCTTAGGCACACTCACCGTGTTTTAGTTCTTCAAACGTGCTGCGCTCCCTCCACGCATGGGGTCTTTGTACATGAAATGCCACATGCCTAGATGTCCCTTTCTCCCTGCTCCTGACGTGGTTAGCCACTGTTCACCCTTCAGCTCTCAGTTCAATCACCATTTCCTCTGGGAGCCCTTCTCTCACTTCCATGGCTAGGTCCCTTATGACTAAGTTACAAGCTCCCCAGCTCTGTGTACAGTTGTCCCTCAGTATCCATAGGGGACCAGTTCCAGGACTTCCCATGGATACCAGAATCCTAGGATGCTCAAGTCCCTTATGTGAAATGGCATAGTATTTGCATGGAATCTACACAATCCTTCTGTATACTTTCAATCACCTGTAGATTACCTGTAATATTTCATACGATGTCAATGCCATATAAATAGTTGTTGTATTCTCTTATTTATATTTTTATTGTTGTACTGTTATTTTTATTGTTATTTATTTATTTTAAAAATATTTTTCGGCCGGGCGCGGTGGCTCAAGCCTGTAATCCCAGCACTTTGGGAGGCCGAGACGGGCGGATCACAAGGTCAGGAGATCGAGACCATCCTGGCTAACCCGGTGAAACCCCGTCTCTACTAAAAAATACAAAAAACTAGCCGGGCGAGGTGGCGGGCGCCTGTAGTCCCAGCTACTCCGGAGGCTGAGGCAGGAGAATGGCGTGAACCCGGGAGGCGGAGCTTGCAGTGAGCTGAAATCCGGCCACTGCACTCCAGCCTGGGTGACAGAGTGAGACTCCGTCTCAAAAAAAAAAAAAAAAAAAAAAAAATTTTTCTATCCACAGTTGGCTGTATACACAGATGGGGAACCTACAGATACTGAGGGCCAACTGTATTTCTTGTAGGCCCAGAAACTATTACTCATTTTATTTCTGTGATGAGTTACTGTTGGTCTTTCTTGCTGTACTGTGAGATCCATGAAGGCAGGGACCATGTCTGTTTTTCTCTCCACTGTATCTCCAAAGCCCAGCACTGTGCCCGGTCCCTAGTAGGCACGCTGTAATAATTGTTTGAGTTTGTTCAGTAAGATCGAGGACTCTTGATTAAGAGTTCAGTATGTGCAGGCACTGTTCTAAACACTGGAGATACATCAGTGCATAAAACAGACAAAACTCCTGCTTAGTCCAGCTTGACATTCTGATAATGGTTGGGGGAGGGAATATACAGTTAATAAGTAAATAAAAATGAGCAAATATGGGTTATGTCAGATTGTGATACATGCCATGAAAAGAAATAAATCAAGGTGGAGCAGCAGAGCAAGATGGAACTGGGGAGCCATTTAAGTAGAGTCTTCAGGGAGGGTCTCTTAAGTAAGGTGACATTTAACAGAGAATGAATGAAGGAGTGAGTCATGAGGGTATTTGGGGGAAGAGCATTTCAGATGGCAGCAATAGCAAGTGCAAAGGTCCTGAGGCAGATTAGAGGAAGCAAGAAGGGCCACATAGCTGGAATGAAGCACACCTGTAGTCCCACCTACTCCAGAGGCTGAGGCGGGAGAATCGCTTGAACCTGGAAGGTGGAGGTTGCAGTGAGCCGAGATTGTGCCACTGCACTCCAGCCTAAGCAACAGAGCAAGCCTCTCTCTCAAGAAAAACAAAACCAAACCAAAACAAAACAAAACACTATTCAGAGAATGGAAAGACATAAATAATTGCAAGCTACATAACTGATAAATGACATGTGTCTTAGAATATACAAAGTGCTCTCAAAAATCCAACAATCAGAAAGCAAGCACATTTAAAAATGGCAAAAGCACTCACAAAAAGACCATATGATTCCACTTATATGAGGTATACTTAGAGTAGTCAAAATCACAGAGACAGACAATAGAAGGGTGGCTGCCAGGGGCGAAGGGGATGGGGAAATGGGAAGTTATTTTTTAACGGGTGCAGAGCTTCAGTTTCACAAGAGGGAAAGAGTTATGAAGATGGATAGTGGTGATGGTTTCACAATGTCATGAATATATTTAGAACCACTAAACTGTACACTTGAAAACATTAAGATGATAAATCTTTTGGTATGTGTATTTTAACACAGTAAAAAATTTTGAGGGAAAAAAACACAAAAGAGACGAACAGATGCTTCACCGCAGAAGATATATGGATGACCAATAGGCACATGAAAAGATGCTCAACATCGTTGGCAATTAGTAAAATGCAAGTTAAAACCACAATGATAGATATTTTAGAATGCCTAAAATAACAAATATTGACAATACCAAATGTTAACTAGGGTGCAACGTAGCCAGAACTCTTCTCTGTTTCTGGTGGGAATGCAAAAAGACTACAGACACTTTACAAACCACTTGGTAGTTTCTTGTAAAGTTAGCATACATCTACCATACTGCCCAGCAATTTCACTCCTGGAGAAATGAAAGCAATGGTCATGCAAAACCCGCGCATGAATGTTTATAGTTATTAATAGTTTATGGTTATAGTTTATAGTTTATTTGTAATTGCCCAAGCGGGAAGCTACCCAAATATCTGTTAGTTGAGGAATGTATAAACAAACTGTGGCACACCCAAACAATGAAATACTACCTAGCAGTAAAAAGAAATGGACCGTGGATACACACACAAACATGGGTTATTTTCAAATGCCTTCCACTAAGTGAAAGAAGCAAAAATACCTACAGAAGTAACAGGCTACATACTGTGCGATTCCATTTATTTGACATTCTGGAAAAGGCAAACCTAGTGGGGCAGAAAATAGATCAGTGGTTGCCAAATATACCTGAGATTAATGTCAGCAACATGATCTCTCTGAATTTCTGTTTCTTAATCTATAAAATCTACCTAAGGGAATTGTGAGCACTCAGTGCCAAAATATATAAAAACTCTAGAAAATTGTGCTCAGAAAATGTTAGTTTTCTCCCCTTTCCTTTCTGCCTCATCAGGCAGATCACTTTTACAGATGGCCAGTTTCATCTATGACGTGTTCACTTGTACGGGTTTTCCTCTGACAGGGGAGCCTTATCTTTAGATTCTGGATGCACCTTGCTTGTCCTGTAGGTGGCGACTGCTGCCACTGGTGTATCTACTGTGACTTGAGGGGTGATTTCAGCTTGAATCCAACCCAAGGCTCAGGCATGTCTGGAAAACCAATGGGATGGCTTTCCAGACCTGATTTGTATTAATGGTGGAACCTCAGAGAACTCATTCTAAGTAAAGAAGGAGCCACGGGTAATGAATGGGCAGGAAGGGGCCCTTCAGAATGACTGAGGCAGGGAAAGAGGGCAGCGACTCTGATGCTCTCTCACTCAAATTCATACACCTACCCAGCTTCCATGCACTGTTCAGGGATCCCCTCTCAAAAGAGTGTGATGCAAGGAGGGCTCTCTTCCACTTTGCACCAGAAAGCTCTGCAGCTTTGGTATTTCAAGGGCCCCAGGGTCTTGATATGATGGAAGATGGTGGTATCTGGTGGCCATGGGGTGCTCTGTGCCAAGTCCCTAGAGAAGCCAGGGCTCAGCAAGAGAGGACTCAAGCACAGGCATACAGGAAACACCTCCAGGGAACTCACAGAAGTATGAGCATGTGGGACACAGCTCAGGGCATTTTGAGTTATTATTGTTAATGGGGCAGCCTCTGTGTCCCCAGTCTGGTGATGGTGAGGGTGTACCCAGTTCTCCCTTTTCCTTCTGAGGATTGTCATGTAATGTCTACAGAAGGCTGTGATCCTTCCAGTGTGGCGAGGTGTTTGAAGACAAGCCCAGAGCATGTAGCATCTACTGAGGACATGCCATCCACAGAACCCTGCTATGTTCTAACAGGAGGCTCTGACCCTGTCCCCGAGGAGCTTCTCTTATTTGGGGAGGCCAAACGTACATAAAACAGCTTTGGAATAATTATAATATAATAATGAAATTTGCTAAGAGAATAGATCTCAGGAAACACATACACAGGTAACTATGTGAAGTGAGGGATACGTTAATTAGCTTCATAGTGGTAATCATTTCACAATGTATATGTACATCAAAACATCACACTGTACACCTGAAATATGCACAATTTGTATTTGTCAAGTAAACCTCAATAAAGCTGGAAAAGATATCCAAGGTGGGGATAACACATTCTTTCTCGTATGGGGCACTATGGCAATAGACTCTAGGTTTAGGGGTGGCCTGCCCCTTGCTAACCCACACTATCTGCAATTATTTATCCCTGGCTACACACTAGAATCACCTGGGGGAGGACCTTTAAAAGCTGATGCCAGGTCCCACCCAATACCAATTAAATCAGAATCTATAAGTATAGCTTTGGTATTGATTTTTTTTTTAAGTTCCTCAGTGTTTTTTTCTTACCTCATATTTTCATTAGCGTTTTCCAAATATTTAAGACAGTAGATACTAAACAGGACACAGGCAGATTGAAGAGCACTCAGCATTGTTAAACAGCTTTTGCTATGCCACCTGCTAGTCAAAATGGGGCCCACCAATAGTCGATGCCACAGCGGTATTCTGAGGCCAGCCCACACTGGCACCCCAGAGCAGATTGTTCAATATTCAGGAACTTTGCAAGCAGCTTGTTAAACCATTTGTAGCTTGAAATCTCCCATAGTGAGAGTATTCACCATGGAAATCAATAAATGCTACAAATCAAGGCACCCCGGATCATGAGGTTAGGAGTTCGAGACCAGCCTGACCAACATGGTGAAACCCCATCTCTACTAAATATACAAAAGTTGGGTGTGGTGGCACGTGCCTGTAATCTCAGCTACTCAGGAAGCTAAGGCAGGAGAACTGCTGAACCCGAAAGGCGGAGGTTGCAGTGAGCCAAGATTGTGCCACTGCACTCCAGCCTCAACGACAGAGCAAGACTCCATCTCAAAAAAACAAAACAAAACAAAACAAAACAACCAGGGCACCCCCGTCCCCACCACAGCCAGCTTACCTGCACACAGCCATCTGAGACAATATTTGTGATTTTGCCCATAACAGTTCCTCCCAACCCCAACCTGCCAAACACTTTGCTTGGGCACACATCAAGCTGTGCTTTTATGGCCATGACACTGAGCCTATGGCAGGCGCACATGACTGAGGCCCTAGCATCACTCTCCTTCCACAGCTGTGTTACTTGCAACTGCTAACTTGCTAACTTGCTCTAGCCCTTGAAAGACACCCGGGGGGCTCTATTAAGAGAGTTTCCTTGGTAACAGGTATGTGTCTTTACTTTGAACATGATTCTTTTTTCAGGATTACTTAATATGTTTTTATACATATTACCGTATGTTTCCTCACAACGAGTGAACAGAAGATGTATTGAGTACTTATATTGTAGATTCAGGTAGGGAAAAGACATAGGAACAGAGAGGCTGCCTTATGAGGGTCTCTAAATTCCACTAATGAGGCTCACAGAGGTACAAAGAGTTCCATATTTCCAATGGAAAAATGACAAAGTCTGTGTTCTGTTGTTGTTTTTTTTTTTCTTTTTTTTTTTTCTTCTGAGACTGGGTCTCACCGTCACCCAGCTTTGAGTGCAGTGGCACGACCTCGGTTCACTGCAACCCTTGCTTCTCAGGCTCAAGTAATCCTCTCACCTCAGCCTCTCGAGTAGCTGGGACTACAGGTGTGTGCCACCATGCCCAGCTAATTTTTTGTATTTTTGGTAGAGACAGGGTTTTGCCATGTTGCCCAGGCTGGTCTTGAACTCCTGAGCTCAGTCAGATGATCCACCTGCCCCAGCCTCCCAAAGTGCCGGGATTATAGGCGTGAGCCACCGGCGGCTGCCTCTACTGGTTTTCTTTTTCCAAGTAAGAAGAGCACTACTTGCCTGAGATCCACATTTGAATGATGTCTCCAGTGAATAACCTTGTGATCTTGCCAACTTACTGGATCTCTCAAGTTCCCTCCACTGCAGTGTTGCAGAGACCAGGAGGATAATGAACCACAGCTATGGTTCTCAAGCTTCGGTGCACACACCATCACCTGGGTGGGCTCCTGAAAACAGACTGCTGGGTCCCAGCCCCAGGGTCTCTGATACAGTCGGTGTGAGTGGAACCTGGTCATTTGCATGACTGACAAGTTCCCAGGTGATGCTGCTGGCCCAGGGGCAATGCTTTGAGAACCATTAAAACAATATTTAGAAATAATAATAATTGCATAATTCTTTGTCTCTTCTGTTGCCTTGACTGACAGATTAAGAAAGGGAAACAGCACTCATTGAGTATCAATAATTATGCAAGTCATCTCATTTTATTTAATACTTACCCTTAAAGTACTTACCACTTTATGGATGAGAACACTGAAACTAAAAGAAAGTTAAATGACTTAGCCAGAGTTTTACAATGAGGAAACGGTGAATCTGAGATTCAAATACAAGTTTGTCCAACTCTGGAATCTATATTCTATTTGTTACACCTTGCTGCTTGCCAACAGTGTTTGGCCGTGGTAATCGCTTAAGTTTAGGGGTTTAACTTTATTCTACTTCTTTCTATATCATAGTTTGTATTCTACTTTGACTGTCTTTCTATATTGTTTTCCAGGTATTCTGTTTTACAGAGTTCAATCCACTGGTCTAAAACAAGTTATTTGGGCTCTTCGAGCCTCATTTTCCTCAAATGTAAACTGAGGAAACATCCACCTTGCAGTGTTGTGGTGAGAGCTACAGATAATACACATAAACCACCTGGCAATGTGCCCAGCCAGTGTTAGGCACATAACACTCAACAGCTGCTGTTATTCAATAGCCCCTTGCTCCCCTTCCTTAAACGCCATCCCTGATTTCCAAATGAATCAGACAGTGTGTTCTTCTCTTGTGCTGCCACATTAACCAGAACTTATTCTGACCATGTGCTTGAATTGTCTCATCAGCATGTCTCCTACTGGCACCTATTACATCGAAGAGCGTCGTGAATATTAAAAAAGAGAACATGTAAGATGCAATGAATCAGCCAGTCAACAAGCAAATATTGAGCACCTTGTATGTGCCAGGCATGGGGTTATAGTTGTGAGGCAGAGAGTCCTGTTACAGAACTGAAGTGGGGTCTGCTTGCCTGGTGCAGTAAAGTCAAACATTCACACTGAGGTTTGCAGTGGAAGAAAGGAGGGTGTTAATTTTCAGGGAACCAAGTAAGGAGAATCAGGCAGCTCATGCTTAAGACCTGACCTCCCTGATGGCTTGCAAGTAAGGGGGTTTAAAGATGAGAAGGCAGAGGTTACAGGCAAAATAGTGTATCAATACACATAGACTACACATTGGTTTGACCTAAAAAGGTGGGACATCTCAAACCAGGGGCTTACAGGTCATGGGTAGACGCAAAGATTTTCTGATTCGCAGTTGGTTACGGAAGCAAAGCTTTGTCTAAAAATTTGGGATCAGCAGAAAAGAATGTTAGCCCTGGTTTTTTGGCATGGCTTCCTTCAGGATTCTCAGGAAGAACTTTAGAACTAAGAATGGCAGTCAGAATTCAGTCCTCAATTCCCCCTTATCTGAGGTCTATGCTCCAGTGGATCCATTTGGTGGGGGTTTCTGAAAAACAACTCAGGGACATGTGTTAAGAAGTTATCTTTAGATTCTATAAGGAACATCTTGTGACTCTAACTTCCTTGACTATGGTTTTAAGCTACTATTACCTTCTTGCTTGTCAAGTTGCTCATTTACTTCTCAAAGCTAGCTAGGTGCCTGGAACTCAAGATTTTCCTTTATTTCCATGTTTTGGGGGGTGGGGGAAGGAGGTCCTGGCAGGACCCTTAGAGGCGTCCTGCTTGGTCTCAATTCCTCCTGTCTTTTGTCACTTCTCAGTCCTGGGGGGTACAGGAATGGAGACGGCTGTGGCTACTTCCTGCTGAATTGGGACAAAGATTAGGGACCAGCAAATGAAGAGATAAATTTCTAGCATGTAGCTCAAGATACTCACGTGTCCCAGGCATGGCACCATGGTGCTGAATTATCATTATATTATTTGCTTTCATCACTGCTTTATTACAACATTTTAATTTGGCTACGATAGAAAGCATAAGCAAAATTAGCAAGACGGACATGCCTAACTTTAGCAATGCAGAAAACATGGACTGTATTCCATGAGGAATCCAAGAAAACAAAGAAAATCCGTCCTCGCGGACAGTCAGGGAGACTTGTAGTAACGAAGTGTCTTGTTCTCTAATTCTTTCTAATGAGTTTCTACCTGCCCAGATCCATTTATATAAGTACAGCACATGGTATTTGCAATTATACATATTTTTCTCTATTCAGCTAAGACGCAATCTAAGACTATCCTATTATCTAAGACAACCTGAGCCAATGAATTAATTCCTCTTGGCTGGGTGGCTGTTGTATGCAGTTTTAGCAGCAAGAATTTTGAACGTGAGAAAGAAATTTCTAATTGTGTGCTCATGTGATGCCACTCCCTACCAAGGTAACATCATCTGCCCAAAGAAGTAGTCAACTCCATCTTTTTGGAACCCAGGCAAATACGGGTTTGTGGATGCTCAGGGTGAGTATATGGACTATCTAGTTTCAATGAGTTGTTTAATTTGCTGGGAGTTAACTAGAGGTGAAGCCAGCTGGACTTCCTGGGTTGAGGGGGCACTTGGAGAACTTTTCTGTCTAGCTAAAGGATGGTAAACACACCAATCAGCAGTCTGTGTCTAGCTAAAGGTTTGTAAATGCACCAATCAGCACTCTGTAAAAACGGACCAATCAGCACTCTGTAAAATGGACCAATCAGCAGGATGTGGGCAGTGCCAAATAAGGGAATAAAAGCCGGCCACCCTAGCCAGCAACTGCAACCTGCTTGAGTTCACTTCTACACCGTGGAAGCATTGTTCTTTTGCTCTTCATAATAAATCTTGCTGCTGCTCACTCTTTGGGTCCTCACTACCTTTAAGAGCTGTAACACTCACTATGAAGGTCTGTGGCTTCACTCCTGAAGTCAGCGAGACACCAGGAACCCACTGGGAAGAATGAACAACTCCGGACTTGCTACCTTTAAGAGCTATAACACTCACTGCGAAGGTCTGCAGCTTCACTCCTGAAGTCAGCGAGACCACGAACCCACCAGAATGAAGAAACTCTGGACACATCTGAACATGTTAAGGAACAAACTCGACACACACAATCTTTAAGAACTGTAACACTCACTGCGAGGATCCGTGGCTTCATTCTTGAAGTCAGTGAGACCAAGAACACACTGGAAGGAACCAATTCTGGACACACTAAGATATGGGACTTCCAATGTGTTTAGAGAGCAGGCCTCTAGGAAGGTATGTTTGAGGGCCTGGCTCATCTGAAGAGGCAAAATCAAAGCAGACTCTATAATGAGGCAGCCAGAATAGGGGAAAAACAAAACAATAAAATTCTCTTACATAATAATCTTGTGGCAGTGGGGAGGGCTCAGAGTATGACAATATCGTGTACTGTTATTCTATTAACCAGGTCAGTTAACGTATGTACAGGTTATCTGTCTTTGCCAGTGTTGGAGAAATCCAAATTACGTAATTATCCTTTTAATCTAGGGGGATCAAAGTCCACAAGGAAGTGTAACAAAAAGGCAATCGTGTTTATGGTTCAATATGAGCACTTGAAGTAATTAAGACCCTAGGGCAGCACACAGAATCTGCTTATCCAGTAGTAGATAGATAAAATAAATGATGACAAAGATGGTGTGTGTATCTCTTATTGTTTATTGTTAGATGTCTGTTTTCTGAACAGCAACGTGAGATCTGTCAGGGTTCACTAGTTCACCAGGAGAAGTCAGTCTTTGGGGCGTGCCACCATTCTAAATTCAAACGATCAGGACCATGATATTTTTAAGGTGTGGTTCCTGTTTTCTGTCACAGTCTGATAGGGTTAGGAAACTCTTGGGGAACGAGGTTTGCCTAGGAATAGTGGATCTACAATTTGACTCTTCTTAATTTTACTGAGGAATGAGTAATCAACAGCACATCATATGATCCTGTCCAACGAGGATGAAATTGACCTTAAACCAGCTGTCTTACAGTCTGGAGGGCAGTCAGTTGGGTCATCTAGATTTTAGGCTCAAAACATCACAAGGCATGAATTTTAGCTCAGGAGAAAGGTAGTAGCAATTTCATTGAGTCCAAGTCAGGAAAATGGAAGAAATTTCTCTCTCTCTATCCTCCATTTCTATCAAAGACAAACCACAGCAGGACCAATTTATTTGCAAAATAAGTTTTAGTCTTCTTATTTTTGGCCTGATTATTTGCATAATGTGCAGTGAAAATAGTTATTGACTATCTAAGCTCTTTTAAAGTTGGCTTTGCTGGAACATTTTTTCATAAGGAATCTCAGATTAGACTTTTTAAAAGCCTCTAAAGCCAAGCCAATGATTTATCTGTGCCTGCAGATACCTGTATGAATTGCATTAATTCCTCCCTTCTTGAGGTCACAAAATATCCTGAGGTTCTTGGGCTGTCAGAAAGTTACGTACTTTACTTACCACAGGGTCAGAAACTTTGTGAGGGAATTGTGCAGACAGTTTTTTCCCAGGGACTTTTTGTTGGCTCTATAAAGTCAACTTCAATTCCTCAAAGCAGTCTGGTCATATGTGAAAATATGCATTTCCAATCAAAGCCTTGGTAAAATAATCAGTGTCTCCAATTGTGTCCTATTACAAAAGAAAAGAGATTCTTATTAAACTTATGCAAATAACTATATTGCCATAAACTAAGAATACTCACTAATGGTTTCCAAATTTTGGAAAAATTAGATAGAGAGAGAGAAACATGCTTCAAGTTTTGCTCACAAGAGTTTACTTTAATCAATTGTTCAAAGCTACAAATAGCTCAAAAGAAAAAGTTTTCTTGACTCAGAAAAATAAAACAAAAATAATCAGCAATGTTTCAAACAACAAAGTAAAAAAATGGTTCCAGTTATCTATTCGTTTAGCTCCATGTAATTAACTCTTGTTCTGTTTGATGTTGAGCTAGCAATCCTCATGAATACATCAGCTTTTTAATTAGAGTTCTGGAGGTTTTTCATTTATTTGTTTTTGTTTTTTCCTAGTCAATGGTACCATCTCCAAAGTTATCAGAAACCTGTATTCAAGAGTATTTGTTAGAGTCCTTCCCATGAACTTCTTCAAAGAAGAAATCACTTTTTGAGAAGTTATAGATAGCAAAAGTCATGGAAAAGCTATGATTAAAGATGCAATTGACAAGAGACTGTGACATACAACAATTTAACATAATAATTATAATTATTCCGATAACATATATTAAGGCATCAGAATTTTAAGAATCTCATATAATTTTGGAACACATATTAATAACACATTTCTGCAAATACATCCCAAACAAAGTTAAATACCATTTTATACTTCACAATGTTTCCTGTATGATTTTAACATACCAAGTAAGCCCAATAGGTCTTTCCTGGACTTCCAGGGGTCCTGATATCAAAAAATTAATTTGAGGTCAAAAAGACTGAATCGAGAATTTGAAATTTGATTTTGGAATGTTTGTCAGATGTTAGAGGTTTAAAACACTTGATATCGCAAAATAGGATCACAGGTAACTGTAAAGCAATAGTCATTCATTTAGCCAAAGTGATAATTCAAAGATTTTGAAAAGCAAAATTTACTCTTTCATAAGGAGGAGACTCAGTTTTCCAAATAATCATAAGACCTAATAAAGACAGCATAATGCCAGCTGAATCTGTCTCTTTCTCTTTTGCCTCTTTTATTTGTGGAGCTTATTCTAAGGGTAAACATAATCTGTTATTATGTCTCATTAATATTACATGAAAATCTTATTAAAAGAGAAAGTCAAGGTTTACCTTTTCATTAGCATATTATTAATGCTAAAGATAATTTTAATAAAATCTTATAAACAAATCCATCCAATCTCAGTTAATTTTGACCAAACAAGATCAGATTTTTATTACCTGTTTACAACCTTTTATAATTTTTTGTTAAAGAGAAGTTCAATGCTCCAAGAAAACTTTGCCATTCTAACACAGAGGCCCAGACTCTGATCTTGCATTAGTGTGCTTTTCATACTAATGTTTAATTTTTGAAAAAACTAAATAATCCCCTTTTAATTTTAGTCAACTTGATCATACACAAAATTCTTTTCACATGACTAATCGTTCATAAATCTTTTTCTACAACTTGTTTAAACCTTCAGTTTTGTCCTATCATTTTACCTTAGGACAAAAATTTACTTTCTTTTCTCCATCATCATTTTGACCACACAAAGTTGTATCTCATGTAAAAGAAAAATTATTCTCTCTCTTAAACTTTCTTTCCATTTTATTTTCCCTTTAACAAAAACCACATTCCTACACTTTTTATAACCAAATCAAAAACACATCATATAGCCCGGTGGAGTGGCTCACGCCTGTAATCCCAGCACTTTGGGAGGCTGAGGCAGGAGGATTCCTTGAGCTCAGGAGTTCAAGACCAGCCTGGGAAATATAGTGAGACCCCCATCTCTATGAAAAAATTTAAAAAGTAGCTGGGCATGGTGGTACACACCTGTGGTCCCAGCTACTTGGGAGGCTGAAGTGGGAGGATCACTTGAACCCAGGAGGTTGAGGCTGCAGTGAGCCATGATTGCGCCACTGCACTCCAGGCTTGCTGACAGAGTGAGACCTTGTCTCAAAAAGCAAAACAAAACAAAACATCCCTCACATCCTTTTTAAAAAATGTCCTTTGCCTATAGAATTGCTTTTCTCATATCTAGTAGTATTCACTGCATATATTAATTACAATGTTAATTCTTAATAATCCTTATTTTCAGTGAAAAGCCCAGGAAGTAAGCAATTTTAATTATGTTTCAGATGTAGACCCCAGGACAAAGGACTTTTCCTGGATCTAGGCCTCATCATGGGCTGAAGGCTCAAATCTAAAGACATAAGTTTATAGACAAGCAAGTATCAAAAGGACTGCAGAAGCAATAGTTTTTTTATTTTTAAATTATTATTATTTTTTTTTATTATACTTTAAGTTCTAGGGTACATGTGCACAATGTGCAGGTTTGTTACATATGTATTCATGTGCCATGTTGGCGTGCTGCACCCATTAACTCGTCATTTACATTAGGTATATCTCCTAATGCTATCCCTCCCCCCTCCCCCACCCCACCACAGGCCCCAGTGTGTGATATTTCCCACCCTGTGTCCAAGTGTTCTCATTGTTCAGTTCCCACCTATGAGTGAGAACATATACAGAAGCGATAGTTTTATGACCTTAAAACATCTTGCAGAGACAGTATCTGACCAATAGATCTGTACAGAAATGTCTACATTAAATTCTGAAAACACTTCTGTTTTGTTTTATCGACAATTTCGAAACTATCTTTATTTACTAAAGATTATTAAAATAATGGGAACCTGAAAAGTTTTTGGACTTATTTATTTAATTTCGAAGTACTCCTTTATTTACAAGCCAATTTGGTATCATAGACAACATACAAGGTCATACACATGCTCATAATAAAGATCCGAACAGGCATAAACAAAGACACAACAGTCTTGATTTTAAAACTCTAGCCATGAGACTGGCTAAACTTAAAAGGATAGCTGGATTCAATTTATGCCACTGTAAATGGAACAAATGAAAATTCATTTGTCCCACATGGAGCCCCAGTGGAAACAAGGTAGCCATCCGTGTCTCAAAAGACAGAGAGAGCAAGACTCTATTCCCCTTTAAGAAGGAGTTTGGGCTGTGCTAGAGGAAAACTAAAAATGGATATCAAACAACACAAAATCACAGGAATTTACCACATGATCTTATAAGGGAATTTTTTCATAGTATAGAGTAATTTCTGGTACCTCAAAAACCAAGAGATAAGGTAACAGAATACAAAAGAGAACAGAATTTTAGGTCTGGGAGGCCTCTGTACATTTACAACTCTTGGGATTCCCTGAGGAAAAACAGAGGTTCTTCTCAAAAGAGTAGTTCATGGCATCTTTTCTGTTTTCCTTAAGGGATCTCAGGCTGTTAGAACATGTTTTTCTGGTCCTATCATGTGGCATCAAGGATGGCAAGAGGAAGGAGGGGCCAATAGGAAGGAAGTGAATGGAGAAACAGACAGAGGGAGTGCATAAGGCTAGCAGGAGTTCAAGACGAAATGAATTTAGTTGAAGGAGAAATTTTTATAGAGAGAGAACAGAGGTCTTAAATACACACACACACACAAATAGCCTAAATTCTGTTTTAATTATATTGACTTTTGATTATAGAGCTCTTTTAAAAATATTTCAAATCTCTTATTACCAGATTTTAGTGGGATGAACCACTGATATTTCCGATTTTTGAAAAATTTTCCGATCATATCCTTCCCTGTGAAACTAATAGGCCTTAACCAGAGTTTTGACTGTTAAAGCAAGCTAAATATGGCCTGAGAAGGACTCCATACTTCTCTATTTGAGTCCTTGTGAGTGAACTGTAACTTAGTTTAATAGGCAGACAAGATTGAAAACCTAACTTAGAAATATGCACCTGTAACAATAGCTGAGTCTTGGCCAATCCCAACAGCCATACTTCAACCACTCAAGTGTTCAAACTGTGTTCAAATAACGTAAACGCCAACCTGTAACCAATCCAGCTGTTTCTGTAGCTCATTCTCAATTTCTGTATGTCACTTCCCTTTTTTTGGTCTATACATTTGTTCTGACTATGACGCATCCCTGGAGTCTCTTTGAATCTGCTGTGATTCTGGGGGCTGCCCAATTTGTGAATCATTCATTGCTCAATTAAACTCCTTTAAATTTAATTTGGCTCAAGTTTTTCTTTTAACATGACTTAACCAAAGGATGCATGAAGTCTCCAAAGAGGTGAAAATCAGTGCTCACAAGATCCAGAATCACACTCAAGACAGCTCAAAGAAAGAAAAGTTTTGTTAGCTACAAATGGAGTACAGGCCACATATCTGTTTGGCTGTATTCTCTAGAATCTCAGCTAAGAATCTATACACGAAGACCCCAAAGCCCATATGCCTCTAAGATGGAAGAGGGCAGGAAATCAAAAGTGGTTCCTGGAAAGGAAAAGAATCAATAAGTTGCAAAAGTCACATGAATATCAAATCAAAAAGGACTTGTTCTGTAATTTCCCATTGGGTTCTTCCTGCCCACTGCGCAAATAAAGACCATAGCATCGCAGCAAAGAAAGAGTTTAATTGACATGAGGCTGGCCATGCGATGTAGGAGATTGAATTAGCATTCAAATCAATCTCATCTCAGGCTAGTAGGTTAGGGGATTTTCGAAGGCTCTTGAGCTGAGTTGCTTCTGGGTGGGGCCACAGGAATGGGGTTGGCAGATCTAGGTGGAGCCATGGATAGTAGACATGCAAAAATCCTGAAAAGATATATAAAAAGGCCAATCTTAGGTTCTACAATAGTGATATTATTTGCAGGACCCCAGAATAATGGCTGGCAATCATTTGTGTCTATACCTTAGCAGAATTTGAGCTTCTTTCCTCCTCTAAGCCTGAGGGTCTCTTATTAGCTTTACAAAGGTGTTGAACTCTGGGGAAGGCCTATAACCTAAATGTCTTCCCAAGTTAGCTAGGCCTAAGCCCAGGAATGATTAAAGGAAATGAAAGAGGAGGGTGGGTTAGATCAGATCTCTTTCACTGTCGTAATTTTCTCATTGATATAATTTTTGCAAAGGTGGTTTCAGTTCCCTGACTAGGAATTGAACCCAAGCTGCTGTAGTGAAATGGCAGAACTTAGTTACTGGACTACAGTATGGAACAGTCTTTGCTGTTACTCCTGGAGAAGATCTCAATCATGTAGTTTTTAGCTTGCAAAGATTTGTTAACTTTGTTTTAGGTTATATTTTTGTTCTTTAATTTAGTCGAGAGAATTCTTAAGGCTAGCCATGACACTATTGTTCCTTTTTAAAATTTGATTTTCTCATCAACTGTTTAGAAAAAGAGATCTCTAAAATTATTTTTCGAATTTAGGAGTCCAATTTAAAGGACCCCTTTTCAGGCCATTTTCCTCCAGAGTCTAAAGAATATTGTAGCCAAGTAGTACTACAATTTAAAAAAACAAAAACAAAAAAAAAAAAAAACAAAAAAAAACTCTTTCTTTTTCATGGGCTGAAAACTAAAAATGGCCCATTTCTGCAGAATACACCCTAATGGGCTGCAAGGTAGAGTAGAGCTTGTGTTTCCCATTTTAGACGACAAAACCGTAGGTGATGAAAACCTTGAGGCCTCAGCCAGGCTTCAGATAGAGTTTCAAGCAAATCTGTTTTCAGCAGGTCAAAACGAAATATGGTCTCTCAAGGTCTGGATCCCTTCAGTTCTCTAGTGAGTATCCCCAGTCAAACCAAATACTCTAAGAAAGCAGAGCCCAGGGCCTTGCCAAAGCAAAGCCAGATGTCCTGCCAAAGCAGAACCCAGAGTCCAAAGGAAAAAAACACCTTGGGGCTGTTGTCCACGAACCTACTCCTTACCAAGGACATCTTCCAAGCCCAGTGCCTTATTCTTAATGCTACAAAAGTAAAAGTGCCATGGCTCGTGACACCTGGTCTACTGTAAAATGCATGGATCTATCCCTGAGCAAAATAATTCAGCTAACTGCTGGACAGGGTCTGAGGGTGGCTGCAGCGAGGGGCTGGTGTGCCATGGGCAAGGCCACCGGTTGGGACTTTCACCCCTTTGTAGTTGCCAACTAATGGTTTGTAGCTGCCAACTAATTGTTACTGAATCCACCTGGGATCCACTGACTTCTCACCTGGCACAGTAAGTCCAAACATCTACACCAAGGTTTGCAGTGGGAGGAAGGAGGATGTTTATTTGCGAGTGCCCAGCAAGGAGAATCCAGCAGCTCATGCTTAAGACCTAGCTTCCCTAATGGCTTGTAAGGGTTTTTTAAGGCAGGGAGGCAGAGGTTATAGGCACAGCTACATATCAATAAACGGAGGCTATATATTACTTTGACCTAAAAAGGGGGGACGTCTCAAAGCAGAGGCTTATAGGTCATAGGTAGATTCAAAGATTTTCTGATTTGCAACTGGTTAAGGAAGCAAAGCTTTGTCTAAAAATTTGGGGCCAGTAGAAAAGAATGTGAGCTCTGGTTTGTGGGTATGACTTCCTCCAGGTCCCTCGGGAAGAACCTCAGAAGAAAGAGGAGCGGTCAGAGTTCAATCCGCAGTACCCCTTATCTGAGGCCTATGTGCTAGTGGATCCATTTGGTGGGGGTCCGGGTATCTGAAAAACAACTCAGAGAAACATATGTTAAGATGTATCATTAGGGGTACAGGGATAAATACAGTGTTCTATAGGGAACATCTTGTGACTCTAACTTCCTCGGCTATAGTTTTAAGCTACTATTACCTTCTTAATGATCAGGTCGCTCATTTGCTTCTCAGGTCTAGCTAGGTGCCTGGAGTTTCCCTTGAAGAAACTCCTTTCCTTTATTTTCATGTTGCAGGGAGGGCCTACAGGCTCCTATGAGGGGTTCCTGCTCTATCTCAGCCCTTGCCCTAAAGAATCTTACAAAATAGATGGCCAAATAGGAACAGCTCCAGTCTCCAACTCCCAGCGTGAGCGACACAGAAGACAGGTGATTTCTGCATTTTCAACTGAGGTACTGGGTTCATCTCACTGGGGAGTGCGGGACGATAGGTGCTGGTCAGCTGCTGCAGCCCGACCAGCGAGAGCTGAAGCAGGGCGAGGCATCGCCTCACCTGGGAAGCGCAAGGGGGAAGGGAATCCCTTTTCCTAGCCAGGGGAACTGAGACACACAACACCTGGAGGATCGGGTAACTCCCACCCCAATACTGCGCTTTGGGCAATCAGGCACACCAGGAGATTATATCCCACACCTGGCAGGGAGGGTCCCACGCCCACGGAGCCTTCCTCATTGCTAGCACAGCAGTCTGTGATCTGCCGGCAAGGCAGCAGCGAGGCTGGGGGAGGGGCGCACGCCATTGCTGAGACTTAAGTAGGTAAACAAAGCTCGAACTGGGTGGAGCTCACAGCAGCTCAAGGAAACCTGCCTGTCTCTGTAGACTCCACCTCTGGGGACAGGGCACAGTAAACAATAACAAAAGCAGCAGAAAACTCTGCAGACGCAAATGACTCTGTCTGACAGCTTTGAAGAGAGCAGTGGATCTCCCAACACGGAGGTTGAGATCTGAGAAGAGACAGACTGCCTGCTCAAGTGGGTCCCTGACCCCTGAGTAGCCTAACTGGGAGACATCCCCCACTAGGGGCAGTCTGACACCCCACACCTCACAGGGTGGAGTACACCCCTGAGAGGAAGCTTCCAAAGCAAGAATCAGACAGGTACACTCGCTGTTCAGCAACATTCTATCTTCTGCAGCCTCTGCTGCTGATACCCAGGCAAACAGGGTCTGGAGTGGACCTCAAGCAATCTCCAACAGACCTACAGCTGAGGGTCCTGACTGTTAGAAGGAAAACTATCAAACAGGAAGGACACCTACACCAAAACCCCATCAGTACATCACCATCATCAAAGACCAGAGGCAGATAAAACCACAAAGATGGGGAAAAAGCAGGGCAGAAAAGCTGGAAATTCAAAAAATAAGAGCGCATCCCCCCCGGCAAAGGAGCGCAGCTCATCGCCAGCAACGGATCAAAGCTGGACGGAGAATGACTTTGACAAGATGAGAGAAGAAGGCTTCAGTCCATCAAACTTCTCAGAGCTAAAGGAGGAATTACATACCCAGCGCAAAGAAACTAAAAACCTTGAAAAAAAAAAGTGGAAGAATTGATGGCTAGAGTAATTATGCAGAGAAGGTCATAAACGAAATGAAAGAGATGAAAACCATGACACGAGAAATACATGACAAATGCACAAGCTTCAGTAACTGACTCGATCAACTGGAAGAAAGAGTATCAGCGATTGAGGATCAAATGAATGAAATGAAGTGAGAAGAGAAACCAAAAGAAAAAAGAAGAAAAAGAAATGAACAAAGCCTGCAAGAAGTATGGGATTATGTAAAAAGACCAAATCTATGTCTGATTGGGGTGCCTGAAAGTGAGGGGGAAAATGGAACCAAGTTGGAAAACACTCTTCAGGATATCATCCAGGAGAACTTCCCCAACCTAGTAGGGCAGGCCAACATTCAAATCCAGGAAATACAGAGAACGCCACAAAGATACTCCTCGAGAAGAGCAACTCCAAGACACATAATTGTCAGATTCACCAAAGTTGAAATGAAGGAAAAAATCTTAAGGGCAGCCAGAGAGAAAGGTCGGGTTACCCACAAAGGGAAGCCCATCAGACTAACAGCAGATCTCTTGGCAGAAACTCTACAAGCCAGAAGAGAGGGGGGGCCAATATTCAACATTCTTAAAGAAAAGAATTTTAAACCCAGAATTTCATATCCAGCCAAATTAAGTTTCATAAGTGAAGGAGAAATAAAATCCTTTACAGATAAGCAAATGCTTAGAGATTTTGTCACCACTAGGCCTGCCTCACAAGAGACCCTGAAGGAAGCACTAAACATGGAAAGGAACAAACGGTACCAGCCATTGCAAAAACATGCCAAAATGTAAAGACCATCGAGGCTAGGAAGAAACTGCATCAACTAACGAGCAAAATAACCAGTTAATATCATAATGGCAGGATCAACTTGACACATAACAATATTAACCTTAAATGTAAATGGACTAAATGCTCCAATTAAAAGACACAGACTGGCAAACTGGATAAAGAGTCAAGACCCATCAGTCTGCTGTATTCAGGAGACCCATCTCACACGCAGAGACATACATAGGCTCAAAATAAAGGGATGGAGGAAGATTTACCAAGCAAATGGAGAACAAAAAAAAGCAGGGGTTGCAATACTAGTCTCTGATAAAACAGACTTTAAACCATCAAAGATCAAAAGAGACAAAGAAGGCCATTACATAATGGTAAAGGGATCAATTCAACAGGAAGAGCTAACTATCCTAAATATATATGCACCCAATACAGGAGCACCCAGATTCATAAAGCAAGTCCTTAGAGACTTACAAAGAGACTTAGACTCCCATACAATAATAATGGGAGACTTCAACACTCCACTGTCAACATTAGACAGATCAACGAGACAGAAAGTTAACAAGGATATCCAGGACTTGAACTCATCTCTGCAGCAAGCAGACCTAATAGACATCTATAGAACTCTCCACCCCAAATCAACAGAATATACATTCTTCTCAGCGCCACATCGTACTTACTCCAAAATCGACCACGTAATTGGAAGTAAAGCACTCCTCAGCAAATGTACAAGAACAGAAATTATAACAAACTGTCTCTCAGACCACAGTGCAATCAAACTAGAACTCAGGACTAAGAAACTCAATCAAAACCGCTCAACTACATGGAAACTGAACAACCTGCTCCTGAATGACTACTGGGTACATAACGAAATGAAGGCAGAAATAAAGATGTTCTTTGAAACCAATGAGAACAAAGATACAACATACCAGAATCTCTGGGACACATTTAAAGCAGTGTGTAGAGGGAAATTTATAGCACTAAATGCCCACAAGAGAAAGCAGGAAAGATCTAAAATTGACACTCTAACATCACAATTAAAAGAACTAGAGAAGCAAGAGCAAACACATTCAAAAGCTAGCAGAAGGCAAGAAATAACTAAGATCAGAGCAGAACTGAAGGAGATAGAGACACAAAAAACCCTCCAAGAAATCAATGAATCCAGGAGTTGGGTTTTTGAAAAGATCAACAAAATTGACAGACTGCTAGCAAGACTAATAAAGAAGAAAAGAGAGAAGAATCAAATCGACACAATAAAAAATGATAAAGGGGATATCACCACCGACCCCACAGAAATACAAACTACCATCAGAGAATACTATAAACACCTCTACGCAAATAAACTGGAAAATCTAGAAGAAATGGATAATTTCCTGGACACTTACACTCTTCCAAGACTAAACTAGGAAGAAGTTGAATCCCTGAATAGACCAATAGCAGGCTCTGAAATTGAGGCAATAATTAATAGCCTACCAACCAAAAAAAGTCCAGGACCAGGTGGATTCACAGCTGAATTCTACCAGAGGTACAAGGAGGAGCTGGTACCATTCCTTCTGAAACTATTCCAATCAATAGAAAAAGAGGGAATCCTCCCTAACTCATTCTATGAGGCCAACATCATCCTGATACCAAAGCCTGGCAGAGACACAACAAAAAAAGAGAATTTTAGACCAATATCCCTGATGAACATCGATGCAAAAATCCTCAATAAAATACTGGCACACCGGATTCAGCAACACATCAAAAAGCTTATCCACCATGATCAAGTGGGCTTCACCCCTGGGATGCAAGGCTGGTTCAACATTCGCAAATCAATAAACATAATCCAGCATATAAACAGAACCAAAGACAAGAACCACATGATTATCTCAATAGATGCAGAAAAGGCTTTTGACAAAATTCAATAGCCCTTCATGCTAAAAACGCTCAATAAATTCGGTATTGATGGAACGTACCTCAAAATAATAAGAGCTATTTATGACAAACCCACAGCCAATATCATACTGAATGGGCAAAAACTGGAAAAATTCCCTTTGAAAACTGGCACAAGACAGGGATGCCCTCTCTCACCACTCCTATTCAACATAGTGTTGGAAGTTCTGGCTAGGGCAATTAGGCAAGAGAAAGAAATAAAGGGTATTCAGTTAGGAAAAGAAGAAGTCAAATTGTCCCTCTTTGCAGATGACATGATTGTATATTTAGAAAACCCCATTGTCTCAGCCCAAAATCTCCTTAAGCTGATAAGCAACTTCAGCAAAGTCTCAGGATACAAAATTAATGTGCAAAAATCACAAGCATTCTTATACACCAGTAACAGACAAACACAGAGCCAAATCATGAATGAACTTCCATTCACAATTGCTTCAAAGAGAATAAAATACCTAGGAATCCAACTTACAAGGGATGTGAAGGACCTCTTCAAGGAGAACTACAAACCACTGCTCAGTGAAATAAAAGAGGACACAAACAAATGGAAGAACATACCATGCTCATGGATAGGAAGAATCAATATTGTGAAAATGGCCATACTGCCCAAGGTTATTTATAGATTCAATGCCATCCCCATCAAGCTACCAATGAGTTTCTTCACAGAATTGGAAAAAACTGCTTTAACGTTCATATGGAACCAAAAAAGAGCCCGCATCTCCAAGACAATCCTAAGTCAAAAGAACAAAGCTGGAGGCATCACGCTACCTGACTTCAAACTATACTACAAGGCTACAGTAACCAAAACAGCATGGTACTGGTACCAAAACAGAGATATAGACCAATGGAACAGAACAGAGTCCTCAGAAATAATACCACACATCTACAGCCATCTGATCTTTGACAAACATGAGAGAAACAAGAAATGGGGAAAGGATTCCCTATTTAATAAATGGTGCTGGGAAAATTGGCTAGCCATAAGTAGAAAGCTGAAACTGGATCCTTTCCTTACTCCTTATACGAAAATTAATTCAAGATGGATTAGAGACTTAAATGTTAGACCTAATACCATAAAAACCCTAGAGGAAAACCTAGGTAGTACCATTCAGGAAATAGGCATGGGCAAAGACTTCATGTCTAAAACACCAAAAGCAACGGCAGCAAAAGCCAAAATTGACCAATGGGATCTCATTAAACTAAAGAGCTTCTGCACAGCAAAAGAAACTACCATCAGAGTGAACAGGCAACCTACAGAATGGGAGAAAATTTTTGCAATCTACTCATCTGACAAAGGGCTAATATCCAGAACCTACAAAGAACTCAAACAAATTTACAAGAAAAAAACAAACAACCCCATCAAAAAGTGGGCAAAGGATATGAACAGACATTTCTCAAAAGAAGACATTCATACAGCCAACAGACACATGAAAAAATGCTCATCATCACTGGCCATCAGAGAAATGCAAATCAAAACCACAATGAGATACCATCTCACACCAGTTAGAATGGCAATCATTAAAAAGTCAGGAAACAACAGGTGCTGGAGAGGATGTGGAGAAATAGGAACACTTTTACACTGTTGGTGGGATTGTAAACTAGTTCAACCATTATGGAAAACAGTATGGCGATTCCTCAAGGATCTAGAACCAGATGTACCATATGACCCAGCCATCCCATTACTGGGTATATACCCAAAGGATTATAAATCATGCTGCTATAAAGACACATGCACACGTATGTTTATTGCGGCACTATTCACAATAGCAAAGACTTGGAATCAACCCAGATGTCCATCAGTGACAGATTGGATTAAGAAAATGTGGCACATATACACCATGGAATACTATGCAGCCATAAAAAATGATGAGTTTGTGTCCTTTGTAGGGACATGGATGCAGCTAGAAACCATCATTCTTAGCAAACTATCACAAGAACAGAAAACCAAACACCGCATGTTCTCACTCATAGGTGGGAACTGAACAATGAGATCACTTGGACTCGGGAAGGGGAACATCACACACCGGGGCCTATCACGGGGAGGGGGGAAGGGGGAGGGATTGCATTGGGAGTTATACCTGATGTAAATGATGAGTTGATGGGTGCTGACGAGTTGATGGGTGCAGCACACCAACATGGCACAAGTATACGTATGTAACAAACCTGCACGTTATGCACATGTACCCTAGAACTTAAAGTATAATAATAATAAATAAATTTTAAAAAATATATGTATATTAAAAAAAAAAGAATCTTACATAATTGTTCTTATTGCTTCTTTTTGGATGTGGCAGGGATTACACCTCTGAATCTCACAAAAGCACTGGTGCTGCTTTTCCAATAGCGCTTTGCTTTGCTTCTGAGCTGTTTCCATTTGTTTGTTGTTGGTTTTCATTATGTATTCTGGGAGCCAATGACTTGGCTGGGCACTTGAAATCCTACATTTGTACTCCTGGCAGCTCCCTCTCTGTTTTCACGCAAACGGACTTGGATCAGTAATGAGATACCTCTGGTCTTAACACCTGCAGTGTTGCAGGTCTGGGAGTGGTCATAGCCATCTTGGCATCCAAGTGCAATGCATTACTCATGTTTGTGGTGATACTGGTGTAGACAAACCTACCGTACTGCAGTTGTACACAAATATCTCACATACAGTTATGTAAGGTATATAATACTTGATAATGATAATACAATGACTGTGTTACTGGTTTGTGTATTTCCTATACATATATAAACAAATAACTGTCATTTTTATTGACTATGTTAATGTGACAGTATACTTTTTATTGTTATTTCAGAGTATACTCCTTGTACTTATTTTTTTTAAGTTAACTGTAAAATAGCCTCAGGCAGGTCCTTTAGGGGGTATTCCAGAGGACAGCATGTTATCATAGGAGATGACAGCTCCATGTGCGTTGTTCCCCCAAAGACCTTCCAGTGGGACAAGATGTGGAGATGGAAGACAGTTGTGATGTTGATGATCCTGACACTGTGTAGGCCTAAGCTAATGTGTGTTTCTGCCTTAGTTTCTAACAAAACAGTTTAAAAAGTGTAAAAAAAAAAAAAAGAATAGAAAAAAGTTTATGAGAATAGAGACAAAATATTTTTTTATAGCTGTGCAATGTATTTGTGTTTTAAGCTGTGTTATTATGAGTCAAAAAGTTTTTTAAAAATTAAAAAGTTTATAAAGTAAAAAAGTTATAGTAAGCCAAGGTGAATTTATTATTGAAGAAAGGAATTTTAAATGAATTTAGTGTCATCTAAATATACAGTAAATCTACAGTAGGGTACAATAATGTCTTAGGACTTCATCTTCACTCACCACTCACCTACTGATTCACTGAGAGCAACTTCCAGTCCTGCAAGCTCCATTCATGGTACGTGCCCTCTATAGGTATACCTTTGAAAAAACTCTTTTATACTGTATTTTTTTACTGTGCCTTTTCTATGTTTAGATATGCAAATGCTTACCACTGTGTTTACAGTTACTTACAGTATTCAGTACAGTCACATGCTGTACAGGTTAGTAGCCTGGGAGCAATAGGCTGTACCATATAGCCAAGGTATGCTGTAGGCTACATCATCTAGGTTTATGTAAGTACACTCAATGATATTCGCACAATGATGAAATCACTTCATGATGCATTTCTCAGAACATGTCTGATATGGTTTGGCTGTGTCCCCACCCAAATCCCATGTTGAATTGTAGCTCCCATAATCCCCACATGTTGTGGGAGAAAACAAATGGGGGTTAACTGAATCATGGGGGTAGGTTTTTCCCATGCTGTTCTCTTTATAGTGAATAAGTGTCACAAGATCTGATGGTTTTATAAAGGGCAGTTCCCCTGCATGTGCTGTCTTGCCTGCTGCCATGTAAGATGTGCCTTTGCTCCTCCTTCACTTTCTGCCATGATTGTGAGGCCTCCCCAGCCATGTGGAACTGTGAGTTCATTAAACCTCTTTTTCTTTACAAATTACGCAGGCTGGGGTATGTCTTTATTAGCAGTGTGAGAACAGATGAATACAATATCCCTGCCATTAAATGACCCATGATTATACATAGTTCCTTTTTAGCTTAAGAGAGAAGGCCAAACAAGAAATTCTTATAATGCTTCAAATGCACAGATAATTTAAACAAGTTCTTGTAAATGTTTTTCTCCTGAACCAAAGGAATTTACAGAGAAAAGGAATTTATGGTGGGTTTAGATAATTTTAACTTTGCTGATTTCAGCTTTTAAAAATCTTGCTAAAGGAAGATTTTTTGACAAAGCTGGAATTTCCCTTGAAGGAACTCTTTTCCTTTATTTCCATGTTGTGGGGCGGGGCCTGCATGCTCCTATGAGGGGTCTGCTAAGGGAATCTCTAACGTTAGCCACTATGCTCCTTTGTATCCTTTTTTTTTTTTTTTTCAATTAGTCACTTAAATTTTTTATTTGCTCTCTGTAAAAAGTCTTTTTTAAAAGACAATAAAAAATTTTGACATCTTCTTAGAAGCTTCTGCACATCAATAGACACCTCTGGGTAGCCTAATTTGGATGCCCTAATTTTTAAATACACTTCTTAAAGTGTGGTGTTGTTCATATGGAACATTCTAGATAATGGCCATTATATTTTAAAATTATATTTGCTGTAATTTGCCCATTGGTTTAAAAATGTGCATGACAATGGGCCATAATGTTTGAACATGTAGTCAGCTGGAGTCCCTAAAGAAGGACTATCTCTTCAAGCTTTAGAATTTGGGTATTCCATTCTGTTTCTTATTAATTTCCTAAGAGCAAAAGGAAAAATTTTATAAATATACTCACCACAAATGTGGTGCAATCCACATTTCTGTCCAGCCATTTTCTTGGGGGCTGCCAACCTTTTGATTGGGTACCTGCAGAGGCAGGCTTAATAACCTGTATGCCCTGGTAGATAGAAAGCCAAAACAGTGCTGACCTGTGCCCATGATTATGTTATTTTGCCCTTGGAAGATGTTCAGAAATAAGAAAAATCTAACTCACCAAAATTGTGAACCAGACATGCAGGTCAAACCAGAAGGATGATGACCTTTAGGCTTTTATAGAACCAGATGTTGAATAAAGTCAACCAAAATTCAGGAGCAACCAAAATTCAATTGGAGACTGACCAGAGCAAAGGGACAACTCATGGAAGTGGGGAGTACAAGTGGCTTGGTGGGTACAGCACATAGTCCCGGGGGCCACCAATCTGTCTGAAGTGAAGCTTGCTTTGGATTCCACTTTTGACATCATTGTATATGAACCTAAAAATAAACTCAAAGGGGTAGGCTCTCCAGAACAAATGTGTTTATTTGGGAATATTGAGGGGTTTGCAAGCTCAGGATATGTGGACTATGATTGATCATAAACATATCCAGGAGTGTTGGGGCAAAGGAGAGTCTTTTAAAGACAAAAAGAAGTCTACATAAATTGCTTTGAAACAAAGTCCATAGATCACAGAAGCTCACGACAAGAGTTGGCATTTGTTCATTGGTGGAGACAGCCATTGCCAGTTAAGTGTCCTGGTGTAGGTGGCTTACCTAAAATACTGCAATATTGAGAAAGTTCTTCTGATAAGCTGTTATAGGGTACATGCAGTGCATGTATGCTATGTGGGACAAGTGGGGCATGTGGGATGTGTAGGAATTTCTTGTGATAAGACAGGGTACAGATACGCATATGAGAGCTCCTTCTTTCATGTTCCCTGACTCCATTTTGTTAGAGTTTTGACATAAGTGACTCCATTTTGGTACCAGCAACTTGCACAATTCCAACTAATCCAGGGTTCTAACTGAATAGATTGCAATTGATTGATTTTGCAAATAGTGGGCCCTAACATAACATTGTGAACACAACCCATGTTTACTTATTTCATAAACCAGGTGTAAACCTGTTTTAACCAATCCTGAGTGCAATACAAATATTATAACTGTTCTGCTGCTTTGTTAACTAACAAAGCAGGAGACCAGTTGTTCTAATAAGTGGATCTCTTTTAATTCCCAGGACTTGGGGACCTTTTGTTCTGCTGAGATTTTTGCAGGGCTGGTATTTATTGTAACAATTTGACTGAAACATAAGAACATGGATGTGTGTGGCTGTGTGAAGTGCTTTGCTGAGAGCAAGGAAGATTATTTTAAGTCACTGCACCTGCCTGCCTCCCTGGCTATAATGCAAAAACATGATCCTTTCAAATAAAGGAGTGTAGGAAGTGACCGTCCCTCAACCTCACCAATCAACTCAAATCAGTTCCAAGAAAACAGGTTCAAATCAGTAACCCAACACCTACCCAGAGCCAATTCTTTCTGAACAATAGCTGTTACCAAGGTCTCAGGAGCATTAGGTGCTCACTTCTATTTTAAGTAGCATGGTTGGAGCTTAACCCGAAGTCAGGTTTAAGTAATTAAACCAGTTCTTAAGTAATTAATTTTATTCTGCCTCTTTAAAAAGGACATGAGGGGTTTTACAACAAAAAATACGGTGAAAATGAAGCATTTAAAAAAGAGACTGGAAGCCCCATAATGGCAAAGTGGGAAATATTCTATCAGGAATGTGGATAAATAGTTTGAGCATGAAATTTGACTCTGAGCTTCCTAGCACTCAAGGCAAAAAGAGAAATAGTGGACCATATAAATTTAATCACTTGATTTTCAAGGAAGAATAATAACAAGAAGAATAAGTAACAGCATCAGCATTTTGTTCGTTTGCTTGTTGACAAGCAGCATTTTTGTTTGGAAAGGCCAACATTCACTTGGCATTACATTTCTGGAAAATTAAATTTCGTAGATCCTTATGTAAGAGACTTGGGGTAACTTGTTCAGACATGTCTTTGTGGTTTTGCAGAAGCAAAAATGGTTTAGGTCTTGCCATGAAATCATGAAAGCTCGAATCAGTGATGCTTCTTCTTGGGAGAGTAGTCAATTTATAATTAAGCTCCCACATCAATGCTTGATCCCATGTCACATTTATTTTTGACTTTGGTTCAGGGATGAGAAGTGGTTGCTCACTATGACTTGAGTTTCAGAAAGATGGATTTTAGAGTCACAACTGATACAGGTAACACGAACAAGCCAGGCTGAGTCAGCCACCAGAAAACCCCCATACTTTCTATTTCCACTAGTTGCTCAATACTGTATTTACCTCTATGTGCTGGTCTCAAAAGAGAAAGTAAAAAAACCAGGGTGATCTTGGCTAGAGTTGATACAACGACTAGCACTGACTTCACGGCCTGAAAAGGAGCTTCAGCTGTTGGAAATTCCCAGTGTGCACATTTTGGCATTTCCACCTGGAATATTGTCCTGCTGGGATGGTGACAAACAGCCAGACCTGTACGAGTGGCCTGTGCTCAAAGGCAAATGTCCTGGCCCCGGACTTGCTTGCCCTCCTGAACCAGCTGACAAACTGGCCCAGTTCCAATGTTTAACCTTGTATACAAAGGCAACTTTTCTTGATTCACATTTGCCAGGGAATTCAATTACCTTGTTTTCTTGCCTTCTCTCTTCTGGTACTTTTGCAACCAGCTGCAAGAACTGCATTGCAAATGCCTGTAGGGAATGTTTAGAGTCATAGCGACCCCTATCGCTCTTGTCGGCGATTCCCAGGGAAGATTCCAGCTTCTCTGGATTGACAGCCAACGCTTCCCACAAGGAAAGGGTACAGAATTAAATGCGGACGTTCCATCTCCTGCTTCTAGCCTTCTTAATGAGAAAGTTTCCACTCGCGGGGACAGCTCAGTGATTGATTCTTTTTAGCTGCGTGTCTTTTGGAAGGCACAGGTTCCTTCTTAGGGTGCCAGGTGAATGGCAGGGGTGGTGAGTAACAGTCTTGTCTCTAGGACAGTGTGCTGTTCTATGGTCAACGGAAGGGCATGAGTTGGCTTTGGGAAGCAAGGGCTGGGGCTGTGCCCTTGCTGCCAATGTCAAGTCAAAGGACAGGAAACAAGCTCCCCAATTTCCCCAGTTTATTAAACTGGTGCGTTCTGAGGCACCCTGTGCAGTTCTGAGCATAGCAGATGTGGGGTTTTCCCTGTCCGGGGGAGGCAAGTGATTCAGCTCTCTGGCTAATTTTCTTTCTTGGCATTGGCTCTAAGTCTTGACTTGACTCTAGAAAAAATATGCTTCTCAGAAATGGGTATCACTTGGCTAAACCACCTACAAGGGAGCCAGATATCTCTGCAGAAATTCTCTAGGCTTCCCCAGCCATCCAGGGAGTAACATTAATAAAAAATTAATAAAAGCAGCTACTCTGTATATAGTACTTACTATGCTCCAGCCTGTGTTCTAGGCATTTTCCATACATTTACTCATCTGATATTCATAAAAGCCCTATGATGTGAGTGATGTTGTTATCCTCATCTACAGATGAGGAAGCTTGGGAACAGAGAGGTTCAGTAACTTGCCCAAGGTCGCACAGTGGTGGAAAAAATGTCTGTGAAACCTGCAACTTTGTTCCGCTCTTTCAAGGTTGTTTTGACTACTCAGGGTCCTTTGGAATTTCATATGAATTTTAGAATAAATTTTCTATTTCTACAAAAAATATCATTTGGGAGTTTGATAGGAATTGCATTGAATTTGTAGATCACTTTGGGTAGTATTGACATCTTAACAGCATTAGTCTTCCACTCCAGTGAAAAGACACTGAATGTCTTTTCATTTAATCGTGTCTTCTTTAATTTTTCAGCTATATTTGGTAGTTTTCAGTGTATAAGTCTTTCACTCCCTCCATTAATTCCTAAGTATTTTATTCTTTTTGGTGCTATTGTAAATGGAATTGTTTTCCTTAATTTTCTTTTCCAGTTGTTCATTTTTACTGTATAGAAATGCAACTGATTTTTCTGTGTTATTTTGTATCCTAGAATTTTGCTGAATCCTTTGTTAATTCTAATAGTTTTTTTCGTGGACTCTTTAGGGTTATTACATATATGATTATATCATTTAAGAACAGATAAGTTTACTTTTTACTTTCCAATTTAGATACCTTTAATTTCTTTTTCTTGGCTAATTACTCTGGCTCATTCTTTCAACATAATCTTTTAAATACGATGTTAAATCCAGTTTGCTCATACTTCATTAGGAACTTTTACGTCAATATTCATCACGGGTATTGGTCTGCAGTTTTCTTGTAGTGCCTGTGTCTGTGTTATTAGGGCTTCATGTAATAAGTTAGGAAGTGTTTCCTTCTCTTCAATTTTTTGGAAGAGCTGGAGAAGGATTGGTGTTAATTCTCCTTCAATTGTTTGGTCTTATTCCATCTCCTTATTAAAACTATTGGTCTATTTAGATTTTCTGATTTCTTTGTGATTCAGTCTTGGTAGCATGTGTTTCTAGGAATTTGTCCATTTCATCTAGGTTATCCAATTTGTTGCTTTACAATTGTTCAAAGCACTGTCATAATTCTTTTGATTTCTGTAAAATCAGTACTAATGTTTCATTTCTCATTTTAGTTACTTGAGTCGTCTCTCTTTTTTTCCTTCTAGTTGATCTAGCTTGTCTCTGTGTATTTGACTATGCTAGATACCTTATGTAAGTGGAAAGAGTCCTTTTGTGTCTGGCTTATTTCACTTAGCGTAACGTTTTCAAGACTCATCCATGTTGTGGTATCACTTTTTTAAAAAAAGGCGCATTTACTTTGAACTTAGATATGCAGAAGGGATCTTAAGCATGATCTAGTTATTTTCAAAGATGATGAAACTAAGAAGCAGAGTGGTTAATTGACTGATTCAAGGTCCCTAGGTAGTTAGAGGCAGGGGTAATGGTCAGAACTCAGGTCTCTTAGTAAAGCGTTGAATAGAAGTGCTGATAGTAGACTTTTTTTTTTTTTTTTTTTTTTTGAGACAGAGTCTTGCTCTGTCACCAGGGTGGAGTGCAGAGCCACGAGTGTGTCTCACTGCAGCCTTGACCTCCAGGCGAGAGTGATTCTCCCACCTCAGTCTCCTGAGTAGCTGGGACTACAGGTGCACTCCCACACACCTGGCTAATTTTTATTTTATTTATTTATTTTGCAGAGACAGGGTTTTGCTATGTTGTCTAGGCTGATCTTGAGCTCCTGGGCTCAAGCAATCCACCTGTCTCAGCCTCTTGAAGTGCTGGGATTACAGGCATAAGCCACCTGCACCCAGCCAGAAGTAGATATTTTTCTCTTGTTTTCAAACTCAGAAGAAAATTATTCAATAGTTTACCACAAAATTAGATGTTAGCATAAGTATTTTGTTGATATTATGATAAAAGGGAGCAACAAAATGTCTGCAAAACCCTAATGTCTATCAGATACATTTACAAAGCAATGAAAAAGAAGAAATTAATAATACATTCAGCAGTATGGTACCTCTCTTGGCTATAACAATAAGCTAAGAAAGCCAGACACAAGAGTACATTCTATGTGATTCCAATTTTATGAAGTTCAAGAACAGGCAAAATGAATCAGAGTACTGGTTCCTGAAGCAGGGGATGGACAAGGAAGGAGCATGAAGAAACCTTCATCAACTGGTGCATTCATGAAGGGGAGCTGCAGATGTGTTATATCTTGATCTGAGTGGTGGGTACAGATGTGTATGTGTATAAAAATTCACTGAGCCGGCCTGGTGCAGAGGCTTAACACCTGTTATCGCAGCACTTTGGAAGACTAAGGTGGGGCCAGGAGTTCAAGTCCAGCCTGGGAAACACAGCAAAACCTCACCTCTACAAAAAATACAAAAATTAGTTGGGTGTGGTGGTGCACGCCTGTATTCCCAGCTGCTCGGGAGCCTGAGGTGGGAGGATCACCTGAATTTGGGAGGTCAAGGCTGCAGTGAGCCGAGATTGTGCCACTGTACTCCAGCCTGGGTAAGAGAGTGAGACCTGACTGAAAAAAAGAAATAAAAACTGAAAAAAAAAATCCACTGAGCAGCATACATACAACTAATGCAGCTTAATACAAACACTTAAAATTGTGCTTTAATAGAAACGTCAAAATTCTATGTGTTTTACATGGAACTCTAAAAGTGTTTCCATCAGTGGCAGCTGCTATTATTCTGCTACAGTACATCCATGGTTGTGCTTCTTAAACTTTTTGTTTCTTATTGCCCATGCCCTGTGCAATAATTAATTATTTCAGTTTTAAAAATATCTCTACAAGTCAAAGAGATTTTGTAGGCTTTCCTTTCAGCAGTTCCTGTTAGTAAAACTGTAGGCTTTTGGGCTATGCTTTTGTAAACTCCTTCTAAAAATTCTCATAGCTGTCGGGGCTGCCTGCCCACATGGCTTGAGACTGACTGCTTCGTCGTGGCCCCCTGATACAATAATCCTTTTGAAAAAGGGGAAACTAAAGATGATCTGCAAAAGTGCAAACGGCTTGTTATTGGTGGATATGTGTGGACGCCTAGGGATCAAGGCACTTGTAGATCATCTATATGCACTGATCAGTCTAGAATTTTTCCAGGGCTGGGCATTAAGCTCCCTGGTGGTGAGAATTCCCATCTTCTCTAAGGACATCACAAACTCTGATAAACTCCCACCTGGACGTTTGCTTCCATTGATAAATTCCCCTCCCGCCCCTTTTTTTTTGTTTGAGCCAATTTAAGTTTGGCAATCTACTATTTGCCACTGAAAACATCCTAACTGATACAAAAAGGAAACTGACCCTGCAAAACTATCATGTGGCAATCACTTTGGAGTCACTGACATTTAAATCTGAAATCAACAAAATGAAGTAGATGCTAGTCTGCCAACCAATAGATGAGGAAACTGAGGTTCTGCAAGAGCAAATGCCTTGCCCTAGTTGGAGGAGTCAGAATTTGAATTCAGATCCCAGTCTTAGTACTCGTGTTCTTTCCACAACGCATTATCTCCCTCTTAACCACCACGCACAAGTATGTTCCACGGTCTAGTCTGAAGACTTTCTCTTTGATGGAGACTGGTCTGAAAACAGATGATTTCCTCTAACCATGCCTGTCCTATATAGTAACATAGCACCTCCAAAATTATTTTCCATGCAACCCTAGTGTTCCTCTAGGTGTTAATAATGTAGTATGAAAAGAAAATTTTTTAATGGTCAAATGACTTGGGAAAAACTACTCCATCTAAGAGCCACACATACATTAGCACTGTAAAGTTTCGGATAAGTTCTGCAGTAAATAACCTGCTTAATTTCACTTAAACCAGTGTTATCCAAACTTACTGGTCACAAAACCCTGTTTTGGAGGAGGATTTATTAAAATTTTGGTGGGATACTAAGGGTTCTCAAATAGGGTTTGAGAAATGCTGATGTCATGGGTCAAACCCTGGGCTTGGTAGCAGAGACTCCATTGGGTACCCCTTATGAAGTCAATTTACCTAAGCTTCGGCGTATCAAAGTAACCTGCTCTACAAGGAACTATTAGAATTCAGATAAGATGCAATAGCCTGAACGGCTAACATGTGCTGTGTGTTTGTTCTGCCAGGCACTGCTTAAACATTGTATACATAAATGCACTTCATTCTCACCACAGCCCTGTGTGGTAGATTCTGTTAGGTTTTCAGGGGAAATGATGCTCAGGAGGGTCTCACAACCTGCAAGTAGAAAAGCCAGGATTTGATTCCAGATAGTCTGGGCCTAGAGCCTTTGCCACTGCCATCCTGCCTGTCAGGTCTTGGTGCTCTGACAGTGACCAGGAGGAGGCCCTTTGACAGCCCTTCATGGATTTTCCAACCTTCTGCACTTTCCACACTTCAGCCTTCTTGCTTCAACCTTGGCCATATTAACACAAAGGAAACAATCTCTGAACTGTACTGTGCTGGAGAAGCTGTTGGAAATTCCACATTAGTACACCACGGCGTTTCCACCCAGGGTGTGGGCACGACTTCAAGACAACACATTCTTACCACAGTCCATGGATGAAGTGATGGAGGAGGGAGCCCCAGCTTGGTGAATCAACTTGGCTTCCTGCCCACGGGCATCAGTGGTGGCCAGCAGAGTATCCTCCAGGGCCTGTGCTTGCTTCATGCCCTGGAATAGCTCTCAACCCTGCACTGGCTTTTCAGGAGCCAATATTCATCTAGGAATACTCTATTTCCTTCTTCCTTCCCTCCCTCATGTCCTTTTTTCCTTCTTTCCTTCCTCAATTTAAAATGTTTTAAATACATAAAATTTATGTAGGGAAAAAAAGAGTATCAAAGAATATAGAATAAAAATTGGGCCAGGCACAGTGGCTCATGCCCCGTGATCTCAGTGCTTTGGGAGGCCGAGGCAGGAGGAATGCTTGAGCCCAGGAGTTCAAGACCAACTAGGGCAATGTGGTGAGACCCCATCTCTACAAAAACTTTTAAAAAATTAGCTGGGTGTGCTGGTGCACGCTTGTAGTCCTAGCTACTTGGGAGGCTGAGGCGGGAGGATCAGTTGAGCCTGGGAGCTTGAGGTTTCTCTGAACTACAATGGCACTGCTGCCCTCCAGCCAGGAGGCCCCCAGCCAGAAGCCAGAATGACACCCCATCCCTTAAAAAGAATTGTCTTATTTCCAAGCTTGATTATCTTCCATGCCCAATTTCTCTTCTTGGAGCCCATCACTCTGCTAGTTTTCAGTGTTTCTTCCTAAGACGTTAATGCATAAAAACCTACAGATGCATCCCTCCCCCACTAATTGTTCAGAAATCATATTATACTAAAATACTTTGCTTTTTAAACTTAAATAGCTACCTTGGAGGTTATAGCATATCAGTTCCTAAAGACCTGCTTTTTGTCTGTAAGCTACAAAAGATGTCATCAATTTCTTTAATGTAATTTATCTCACGCCCACTCTTTGGTTCACAACACATCATCTGGCTTGGTTGGTCTTGCCCATAGGGGCCTGCTCAGGAATCTACATACATACCTACACATATATGTACCTGAATGTGGGCTGAGGAAACTTTAAACCTGAACCAAATGAAGAAAGGCAGAGGGTTGTCAGGTGCAGTGGCTCACACCTGTAATCCTGGCACTTTGGGAGGCCAAGGTGGGTGGATCATGAGGTCAGGATTTCAAGACCAGCCTAGCCAATATGGTGAAACTCCATCTGTACTAAAAATACAAAAATTAGCCAGGCGTGGTGGCACGCCTGTAATCCCAGCTATTCAGGAGGCTGAGGCAGGAGAATGGCTTGAACTCAGGAGGTGGAGGTTGCAGTGAGCCAAAATTGAGTCGTTGCACTCCAGCCTGGGCAACAAAGTAAGACTCCATCTCAAAAAAACCAAAAACCAAAAAACAAAACAAAACAAAAAACCAACCAGAAGGTTTGATGGGAATGACTGAGCTCAAGTGCTGGGAGGAGGATGATACTCATTTTCCTCTGCAGTAATCAAATCCACATGTGACAGAACAGAACCTCTCTGGAGAGCCTCTTTTTTCACCTGTAAAGGTGGACTCAGCCCTTCAACACACCCTGCAAATGCCAACCTCATAGCATGTTAATAAGAAACAGATGTTGCGGGAAGTCAGGGACCCTGAATGGAGGGACTGACTGAAGCCATGGCAGAAGAACATGAATTGTGAAGATTTCATGGACATTTATTAGTTTCCCAAATTAATACTTTTATAATTTCTTATGCCTGTCTTTACTGCAATCTCTGAACATAAGTTGTGAACATTTCATGGACATTTTTCACTTCCCCAATCAATAGTCTCGTGATTTCCTATGCCTGTCTTTACTTTAATCTCTTAATCCCATCATCTTTGTAGGTTGAGGATGTATGTTGCCTCAGGACCCTGTGATGATTGCATTAACTGCACAAATTGTTCGTAAAGCATGTGTGTTTAAACAATATTAAATCTGGGCACCTTGAAAAAAGAACAGGATAACAGTGATGTTCAGGGAACAAGGGAGATAACCATTAGGTCTGACTGCCTGAGAGCAGGGTGGAACAGAGCCATAATTCTCTTCTTACATAAGCGAATAGGAGAAATATTGCTGAATTATTGTTCTCAGCAAGGAACAGCCCTGAGAAAGAGAATGCATTCCTAGGGGGAGGTCTCTAAAATGGCCGCTTTAGGAATGTCTGTCTTATACAGTTGCAGATAAGGGATGAAATAAGCCCCAGTCTCCCATAGCGCTCCCAGGCCTATTAGGATGAGGAAATTCCTGCCTAGTAAATTTTAGTCAGACCGGCTGGCTTCCTATTTTTTGAGGCGGAGTCTCACTCTGTCTCCCAGGCTGAAGTGCAGTGGCACGATCTCAGCTCACTGCAACCTACACCTCCTGTGTTCAAGTGATTCTCCTGCCTTGGCCTCCCAAAATGCTGGGATGACAGGCATGAGCCACCATGCCCAACCATATTTGGCTTCCTTTACCTCACATTATGTCTGTGAGATCCATCCATGGTTTTGCGTGTAATAGAGAGTCTGTCTTTTTCATTGCTGTATACCAGAGGTCAGCAAACTATTTCTACAAAGAACCAGATAATAAATACCTTTGGTTATGAAAGCCATAGTCTCTGTCACAACTCTTCAACCCTGCCATCATAGCTCAAATGCAGCAATAAGCAACACACAGACAAAAAGTAGGCTACAGGTTGGCCTGTGGGTCACAGTTCACCAACCTCTGTTGTACAATATTTTGTTATAAATAATCATGAATATATGACATGGAAGAATGAGTTATGATGAGAATTAGAAATAATTATTAATATGGCACTATGTATTCAGTTACTCATTCTCCTGTTATGGGTATCTGAGTTATTTCCAGCCTGGGATACAATGATTAGAGTTGCACTGTGTCTGGTGAACATATGCACTTATTTTGTGCTATTGTCTTAGTAGATACTGCCAAGCGGTTTTCCAAAGTAGTGGTACCAAAGCACACTCCACTAGTAAAGTTGCTTCACATTCTCAAGAACACTTGATGCAGTCAAATTCTTTAGCGATAGCCATTTGAGTAGGTGCATGGTGGTATCTCATTGCAGATTTTAATCTGCATTTTCCTGAAGATGAATGATGTTGAGCACCTTTTCAAATGCTTGTTGGCTACTTGGATCTTCTCCTTTGTGAAGTAAGAATTTTCTAGTATTTCTAAACATTGAATTATTTTTTTTTCTTGTTGATTTATAGAAGTTTGATATATTTTTTGGACACAAATGCTTTGTTAGATGTAAGTATGGCAAGTATCTTCCTTCAGTCTGCAGCTTGCCTTTTCACTTTTTTTTTTTTTTTTAAAGACAGGAGACAGGGTCTTGCTCTGTTGCCAAGGCTGAAGTGCAGTGGCATGATCCTGGCTCAGCTCACTGCAACCTCAGCCTCCTGGGCTCAAGTGATCCTCCCATCTCAGCCTCCCAAGTAGCTGGGACTACAGGCATCAACCATCATGCTTGATTATTATTACTGTTTTTATTGTTTGTTTGTTTGTTTGTTTGTTTTTGTAGAGATGTTGTCTCACAGTGTTGCCCAGGCTGGTCTCAAACTCCCGGGCTCAAGCAATCCTCTTGCCTCAGCCTCCCAGAGTGCTAGGATTAAAAGTGTGAGCACCCACACGTGGCCACTTTCTTAACAATCTTTCAATGAAGGATGGTTTTTAATTTTAATGAGGTCCAATTTAGCAATCTCTTCTTTAAGGTTAGTGCTTTTTGTGTTCTGTTTAAGAAATCTTTGCCTACCCAAAGGTCATGAAGATATTCTCCTGTTTTCCTCTAGAAGCTTTATTGCTTTACTTTTCACATCTAGGTCTATGATCCATCTTAATTCCTTTTTCTGTTTGATTTGAGGTAGGAGTCAATGTTCACTCTAGTTCATATAAAAATCCAATTGTTCCAGTACCATTTAGTGAAAAGACCATCTTTCCCCTGTACATTGTGATAGGAAGGCTGCATTTAATGTCGCGCTCTAGTCTTTAAACGGAATCTGAACACCTGTAGTGTTTTCAAAGTCTCTAGACTATGCATCAGGAGGAAGAAATGAAGGGGAGTGTGTCTAGATGCTCTAGGCTGCATTCATCTGGCGTCATCAGCTCTAAAATGAAGGGTATCCAGGGAAAGGAGGTTGATTCTTTCCATCTGTGGAGTTCTCTGACTTTATAACACAGAGTATCCACTAGGCCTCAAGTTTTCAGCTGTTGCTGGAAAAACCAGAGATTTCCAAAAAGTTACCCTCGGGAAAAAGAACCCAGCTTTGCATTTTAAAATGTTTTCATTACTCTTCATATCACTCAAGCCAAATTTTTGCTTCCAGAGGAAAACAGACTCTAAACCATGAAAGACTAAGTAAGCCAGCGCTAGCAGCAGCAGTAACTGGGGAAAGTCCTGTGTATTTCAAGACCAAGAACTGTTTATTTCTGTCAGTGAAAGAGAAGGGGTGACCTGGCTCAGGTTTTGAAGACATCAGACTGTGGGCTAATATTTTCCAGACAGATGACTACTGTCCAGCGCTTTCCTGGACCGCTCCCCAGGGCCTGCTTTCTGGCTACGTGAGCCTGGGCAGCCACTCTGCATCTGCAAAAGGCAAAAAAGCAGCTTTTGTGTACATCACACTGATATCTGGCACTGGATGTTGGTTTTTTCCCACACCATTTCCAGAGTGGGAACAACTTGTGTGGGTTTGGACTTGGCTGGTGGGCACCGAGTCAGGGAGTGGGTGTGGAGGCAGGGCCTTGGCCCTCAGGTTGATGCTGGAGGAGTACTTCATTCCCTGACTTGGGGTTTATTCCTGAGCACCCGGAGTCTGTGGGGCAGTTGCACCTGGGGATAAGGTACCTTCAGATCTGTGGGCTCCATCATCCCAGGATTATCCTTAGGGTCTGCTCTCTTCGGAAAGCAATAGTAATTGCAATTAACAAAAAATTTCTCCTCTGCCTTATTAATCAATGCATTTGTCCAACAGATATTTATTGAGGCAAGCACTATGCACAGCACTTATACATCCATGAGCAAAACAGACAAAAATCCCTGCTTTTGTGGGGCCTTCATTCTAGTGAGAAGAAACAATGAACAAATAATAAGTAAATGATGTAAGGTGTGAGGTTGAGCTCTGGGGGAGATGCGCACAGCAAGGTTGCGGGGGTCAGGAGGGTTGGGGGAAGGAGGACTGTCATTTTAAGTAGGGGTGGCAAGGCTGGCCTTAGTGAGGAGGTGATGCGTGAGCAAAGGCTGGAAGTGCAGGGAAGTGAGTCATGTGTTATCTAGAGGAAAAGTTGTCCATGCAAAGGAAACCTCTGTGGAGGTCTTGAGCTTTGTCTCACCCCAAGATTAGGTAAATTCTACATCTGAAGCTTAAAGGAGTAGAGAAGGAACTCCCTCCTTCCTTCTGCACATATTGATTGAGTGTCTGCCACATACCAGACACTGTCACACTCTGTGGTTCTCCTCGAACAGAGAAACAAAGGACAGAGGACTCTCCAGGCCTCTCCAAACAGAATTTGGACATCTTCAGAAATGCCCCCAATGTGGCAGGCCAGATGGGAATTTAGTGATGGATTAAGTCTCTCTCTAATATTAGAACCTCATAGATATCCCTGAAATGAAATGAAATTGTAATGTGTTCACTCCAACTATTTTTATTTCATCTCAACTAACCCCTATCTTCTGAGGTTTTGATGGGCATTTTAATTAAATCATGAAGAGCCCTTTGTCTCCTGAGAAAGGGGATTGAAGCCTCCCCATCCCTCCGCCTCCCTCCTACTCTGAGTGCTAAGGAATGCGCCTTGTTCTCAGCAGGGTGTTGGGGTGGCAGGACCCAGTTCTGCACACGGCCTTCACCCCAAATCCTACTCCCAAGATCGGAAGGAATCTTCCCAGGAGAGAAAGCAGCAGCCACTCCCAGATGGAGCAGCTGCTGGATCTCGGGTACTTGATAAACATCACTGAAAATAACCTGCCCCTATCCTGTGTGTCTATGCGTCCTCTCCGCCCTGGCCTGCTGTAAGCAGCTGTGAACCTTCCCATCATTACACTTCAGCTTATGGTTTCCTAACATGACAGGCCAGATCTGTCTGTTGCTGTGCTGAGAATAATCTTGCCTGATGAGTCCATGCTCACATTGCTGTAAAGAAATACCTGAGACTAGGCCAGGTGCGGTGGCTCAGGTCTGTAATCCCAACACTTTGGGAGGCCAAGGCGAGTGGATTAGCTGAGGTGAGGAGTTCAAAACCAGCCTGACTAACATAGCGAAACCCAGACTTTACTGAAAATACAAAAATTAGCCAGGTGTTATGGCAGGCAGCTGTAGTCCCAGCTACTCAGGAGGCTGAGGCAGGAGAATCGCTTGAACCCGGGAGGCGGAGGTTGCAGTGAGCCGAGATTGTGCTACTGCACTCCAGCCTGGGCAACAGAGCAAGACCTTGTCTCAAAAAAAAAAAAAAAAAAAAAAGAAAGAAAGAAATACCAGAGACTAGGTAATTTATAAAGAAAAGAGGTTTAATTGGCTCACAGTTCTGCAGGCTGTACAGGAACCATGATGCTGGCACCTGCTTCTGGGGAGGCCTCAGGAAGCTTTTACTCATGGCAGAAGGCAAAAGGGGGAGGTGCTGCACACTTTTAAAACAGCTGGATCTCATGAGAACTCACTCGCTATTACGAAAACAGACCAACAGGGAAATCCACCCCCATGATCCAATCACTTCCCACCAGGCCAACCTCCAACACTGAGGGTGACAATTTGACATGAGATTTGGGCAAGGACACAGATCCAAACCATATCACTGGGAATTTGTCATTCATCAATTCATTCATGCACTTGTTTGTTCTATAGTCATTTGTTCATTTCCATTTTCATGTCTCACAGGTCCTTTAACATTAATGCCTCCAAAATAGACTTCCTGATTTTATCCTTCTCTTAAATTAGTTCCTCGGCCTGCCTTTCCTATCTCAGTCAGGGGCATCCCTGCCCCCCAGTCTCAACAGCCAGAAACCCAGGAGTCACTGCTATCACCTCTGCTCCCTCATCTTCCATATGCCTTCATCATCAAGTCCATCTCCAACATTTCCAGCCCTACTTCTTCCATTCATCACCTGTGTGACCTTGGGTAAGCTGTTGAACCTCTCTGTGCCTTTCCCCATAGTAACATGACGATAATAATATCACTATCTCAGAGAACTGTTTTGACGGCTGTAGGAGTTACTGCACATAAAGAACAGTATCTAGCGCATAATAAGAACTAAATATATGCTAGCCTACAGAGATGATGGGAGTAGGTTTTTCTCATCCTGTAGCCATATGGGAGTCCATGGTAATTCATAAGATTACATTTGTAATGTAATGCTTTAATTTGAATGCATGAAAAATTACATTAAATTATAATAAAGGAAATAAGTTTATCTTAACAAAAAATGATACAGTAAAAGAATAATGGCATGGAAAACCAGCCACATATATTATTTATTAAGCAAAAACAATACCACATTACAGAACAGTGTATATGGAGTGATCCTCATTTTTATAGAAAAATTACGTGTGTGTGTGTGTGTGTGTATGTGTGTGAATAGAAAAACCAGCCAAAATGGTAATAGTGTAACTACCCTCTGGGTAGTAGAATTATATAGAGTTTTAATCATATTTTTTGTGGATCTATATTTTTCTACAATAAATTATATATACTTCTTTTATTACTTTTTTGGGAAAAGAGTTTCACTCCTGTCAACTGGGCTGGAGTGTAGCGGTGTGATTTTGGCTCACCACAGCCTCAACTTCCCAGGCTCAGGTGATCCTCCCACCTCAGCCTCCGGAGTAGCTGGCACTACAGCCATACACCACCACACCTGGCTAATTTTTTAATCAGCGTTTTGCCCTATAGAGACGGGGTTTCACCATGTTGCTTGAGCTGGTCTTGAAATTCTGGACTCAAGTGATCCACCCTCCTTAGCCTCCCAAAGTGCTGGGATTACAGGCATGAGCCACTGTGCCCAGCCATATATATTCTTATAATAAAAAAGTTAATAAAAATAAAAGTAAGCAATTGCCGTACTCCTTGGTAGCTCTCTTACCTTTAGGATGATGGGCCCACACTCCTTGGCACAGCCCCCAAGAGCCTATGATCTGGTTCCTTCTATGATTCAGTCATTTTCCCTTCCCCTCCCAGTCACACGCATGCACAGATACACACATGGATGCACATACTATAATCATAGTGTTCCCTCCAAATCTCATGCTGAAATGTGATCCCCAATGTTGGAGGTGGGCCCTGGTGGGGAGGTATTTGGGTCATAGGGGCGGAAGCCTCATGAATGGCTTGAGGTTATCCTCATGTTAATGAGTGAGTTCTCACTCTTGAGTTTATGCAAGATCTGGTTTTTAAAAAGAGTTGGGGACTGCCCCCCGACAGCCCTCTCTCCTGCTCCCTCTCACCATGTGATATGCCGGCTCCCCTTTGCCTTCTGCCATGATTGTAAGCTTCCTGAGGCCCTCACCAGAAGCAGATGGCAGCACTATGCTTTGTGTACAGCCTGCAAAATGTGAGCCAAATAAACCTCTTTTCTTTGTAAATTACCCAGTCTCACATACTCCTTTATAAAACAATGCATATCAACTAATACAGAAAATTGGTACTGAGGAGTATACCTATTTTGTAGTGTATCAATATTAAGTGTACAATATTGTAGTTCAGCAATATTGAGCTACAGTTGACTCTTGAGCAACAGGGGTTTGAACTCATGGGCTCACTTATAAGTGGATTTTCTTCTGCCTCTGCCATCCCTGAGAGGAGACGGCAAAACCAACCACTCCTCTTCCTCAACCTACTCAACCTGAAGATGACAAGGATGAAGACCTTTATTGTGATCCACTTCCACTTAATGAATGGTAAATATATTTTCCCTTCTATAGGATTTTCTTTTTTTGAGACAGGGTCTTGCTGGGTTGCCCAGGCTGGAGTATAGTGGTGCAATCATAGCTCACTGTACTCTTGAACTCCTGGGCTCAAGTGATCCTCCCACCTCAGTCTCCCAAGTAGCTGGGACTAGCTACTCCGCATGCACCAATGTGCCCCGTTAATTTAAAAAAAATTTTTTTACAAAGACGGGGTCTCGTTTTGTTGCCCAGGCTAGTCTCAAACTTCTGGCCTTAAGTGATCCTCTTGCCTCAACTTCCTAAGGTATTGGTATGAGCCACCCTGCCCGGCCACTTATGATTGTCTTAATAACTTTTTTTCTCTAGCTTATTTTATTGTAAGAATACAGTATATAATACATATAAAAATACGTGTTAATCAACTATTTATGTTATCGGTAAGGTTTCTGGTCAACAGTAGACTATTAGTAAAGTTTTTGGGGAATCAAATGTTATACACAGATTTTAGACTGTGCAGGGGTCAGTTCCCCTAAACCCCCACATTGTTTAAGGGTCAACTGTACTCAGAATTCCCCAACTCCAGCCCACTTTTTCAGGTCTCCATGCCTTTGCATGTCCTGTTTGCTTTGCCTAGAACTCCCTTTCTTTCCTTGTTAGCTCAATGAATACATTTTTCAAAGCCTTGCTCAGTGATCCACACAAAACAACATCGACAAGTTGTAGTTCATTGAAATTTAACAATTTTGCTTTGCAAGATACACTTTAAGAAACTGAAAAGACTGGGAGGAAATACTTGCAAACCCCATATCCAACAAAAGATTTGGACCCAGACTACAGAAAGAATCCACAAAACTCAACAGTAAGAAAACGAATAACACATTTAAAGACTGGGGCCAGGCATGGTAGAATCCTAGCACTTTGGGAGCCCAAGGCAGGTGGATCACTTGAGGTCAGGAGTTCGAGACCAGCCTGGTCAACATGGCGAAACCCTGTCTCTACTAAAAATACAAAAATTAGCCGGGCACGGTGGCAGACGCCTGTTGTCCTAGCTACTCAGGAGGCGGAAGCAGGAGAATCGCTTGAATCTGGGAGGCAGAGATTGCAGTGAGCCAAGATTGTGCCACTGTAATCCGGCCTAGGTGACAGAATGAGACTCCTTCTCAAAACAAAAACAAAAACAAATTTAAAGATTGAGCAAAGGTTTGAGTAGACCCTTCACCAAGGAAGATAAAGACATTTTACATGCTTTTTACAAGCATGTGAAAAGATGCTCAGGCCAGGCGTGGTGGCTCACACTTGTAATCCCAGCACTTTGGGATGTTGGGGTAGGCGGATCTCTTGAGCCCAGAAGTTTGAGATCATCCTGGGCAACAAATCTAGATCCCATCTCTACCAAAAAAAAAAAAAGTTAGCCAGCGGTGGTGACATGCACCTGTAGTCCTAGCTACTCAGGAGGCTGAGGCAGGAGGATCACTTGAGCCCAGGAGGTTGAGGCTGCAGTGAGCTGTGACCACACCATTGTACTCCAGCCTGGGCGACAGAGCGAGACCCTGTCTTAAAACAAAAACAAAAACAAACCAAACCCTGTTTAGTGCCACTTGTCCTGAGAATCCTCCCCCATCCTCCTGACACTCTGAATTACATGGGGAAAAGCATATTCAGACAGACAGCAACTTGGGTATGTGGAAGGTAGTAGGGGAGCTGAGGGTCTTCCTGAAGCATTCTCTGAGTTAGACGGTAACTGCCATGTAACCTCATGCGAGCCATTCAACCTCTTTCGATTGACAAGTTCACCAAGAGATCGTAAAAGCAGTGATTTGATAAAGTCATTATAGGGCTGTAAAAAGGTTGATAGCCTTTCCAACGAAATTTGGCAAAGTTATTAGCTTCCTCAGCCCACCCCAGCCAATGCAGTATTGGGGTGCTTTCCAGGGTCATTCCTTATCATAGTCCGTATGCCTCTCCTTCCTCAAGGCCTGCAAACTGCTTGCTCTCATTTGTACCATAAAATAGCAGACTTCCTCAATTAACCAATAGTACGTGTACCAGACTCTGTCACGTAGCTGCAAAAATGCAAGTTCCTCACACAGGTTCTTCCAGTGAGCAAGAGGTTATGGTAAAACTGGGCAATAAGGAAGCTGGACCACATGGCAGGGATCATGCAGCCTGGGGAGAATTTGGGACCCTGAAGGCAGTTCTCTCCAGGGCCTGGGTTCTCTCCACCCTGCCTGGCTGTGGCGTCCTGGTCTGGAGCTCAGCCCCTCGGTCCCTGCTCCTCCTGCAGCAACCTGCGCTGTACTCCCCACTGCAGGCTTCTTCTGCCTGCAGCTCTGTCCATCATCTCTCTGGGAGGCTTTTGGATATCAACTCTGCTATCAACCGCTGTTCCTCTGTCTCCAGTTCAAACCTGCAGGGCCTGAGGGTCCACCAGGGTACCTCTGAGGCCACTGGCTGCTCCCTGGTGACATACCCGCACTTGTCCAGGCAACTGGAGGGGTCACATGATACACAGCAGGGAGAAAAGCCACTCAGAAGTGGGCCATGCCAGGGCAGATGGACTAATGAGGAGTTCTTCCAGATAGGAGTTAAGTACTAAAGACAAAGCAATTAATATAGAATTAATTGCAACCAGGACCTGGAACAAATTTGCAATCACAAAGCTGTCTGTGTTTCTTGCATTTTCTCCACCTCTTCCAACCCCCACTGCAGGCTTCAGTTTTCCCTTCTGGTAAGACTGGGAGCATGTATTTCCCACATTCCCTTCTTCATCCATGTGCATGAGATCATCTGGCAAGATAAACAGCAGCCCTGTGCCATATATCCCCATTGTCCCCATGTTACATATGAGGAAGCTGAGTCCCACAGATAAGCCAAGAATCTTCCTGAAGTGGGCCTGGCTCACGGCGCCGCTGGCCTCTCGTAAGCGGTTAGTGACAACCTCAGCTGAGCACTCCATAAACTAAGTGCTCAGTGCTCACTGCAGCCTGGAGCCTCGAGTGCACCGCTGCCGCTACCAGTCCCCTGTTCTAGCAATTTATTTTAATCCCCTCTTCTTTCCCTCCTGACTTTTCGACTGCCCCAAGTAAGAAACTATTTACATGGGAACTACCCAACAGACAGCTAATCTTATACTGGTCTAGAACAGGGGCAGTAAATACGGGTCATTGGTCATCTGCCCAGGGCAGATGCGGGTGGCTACTTTTTCCTACTGAGTCTTAAAAATACAGAACTTTAACGTCCATCTCACTGTGAATCTCTGAGCAGTCATTCCCTGTCTATGAAGGTTGGCACAATGGATAAAATTCACTGGCCTTGGAATCTGGTTCACCCTTCTGTGGGGTTTGCCTGGGGACCCGAGATGATCTTAGATCAGCACTAGTTAGATGCTGCCCTCTCTCCACGCCCATCCAAAGGCCTAACTAGGAGGCTCAGGTCTTCCTTACAGTAAGAGTCGTGCTTGGGGATGCAAATGACCGGGAGGAGATCCCCTTCCGAAGCCTGTGACGATCCTCCCAGGGTTGCTCTGTGGCTCCCACTCCCTCGATGACTTGCTGCAGCTCCCTGCCATATGTAAATCTCTTACCTCGCTTTCCCTGTCCCCCACCCTTTCCACTGCCCCACTTCTCAAGCTCTTTTCCAGTAGATAATTAGTGGAGCGGCATTTATATACACATTGGATGAGAAACAGACTGGAAAAAGAAAGCTCCCATTTATTGCGGACCTGCTATGTGCCACACCCTCTGCAGAAACTTGTGTGCCTTTTCTCTTTCTCTTTCCATTTCACAGAAGAAGAAATTGAAACTGATGAGTAACAGAACTTGTGTCACCCAGAATGGGGCCCCCTCCAAGGCCTTCCACAGGCTTAGGAGAATCCAGGTCACCTGTGTGCTTAAAAGCCACCAAGGACGAAGGCAGATTGGGCATCTGGAACCACGATGGTCAGGGGCAGGCTGCAGGTTGCTATGTCTCTACTTGATGCAGGTCCTCAGGGAAGCAGGCTCTCCCACCAAAATCAGAGCTCAGAACTCAGGGTCAAGTATCTACTCCCATATGTCCATCCATTCATCCATCCATCCATCCATCCATCCACCCATCCATCCATCCATCCATCAGCTTGTTACTCACTAATTCATCAGTGGTCCATTGGCTACATCACATCCACTAGAAGCTATATAACAAAAAAAAGAAAGCTCATTATCAGTGTTGTCAAGGATGTAGACTGATTGGAACCCTCTTCCTATGATGGTAGTGATGTAAAATGGTGCAGCAGCCACTTCAGAAAATAGTCTGGCAGTTCCCCAAAAGAGTTGAACATAAAGTTTCCCTATGACCCAACAATTCTACTCCAAGAGAATTGAAAGTACATGTTCACACAAAAACCTATACTCAAATGTTTATATTTGAACAGCAATATTCACAGTGACCAAAAAATAGAAACAACCCAAATGACCATCAGCTGATGAATGGATACATAAAATGTGGTATATCCATACAGTGGAATATTACTAAGCCATAAAAAAGAACAAAGAACTTAAACATGTCACGTGAATGAATCCTGAAAACATTATGCTAAGTGAAATAAGCTAGACACAAAAGGCCAAATATTGTATGATTCCATTTATATAAAACATCCAAAATAAGCAAATCTATAGTGAAAAAAAGTAGATCTAGTGGTTTCTAAGAGTTGGGGGTAAGGGAGAAGTGGGGAGTGACTGTTAAAGGGTACGAGGTTTCTATCTGGGGTGATGAAAACGTTCTGGAATTAGATAGTGATGATGGTTGCATAACTTTGTGAATATACTAAAAACCACTGAATTATACTCTTTAAAAGGGGGAATTTTATGGCACATGACTTTTATCTCAACAAAACAAAGTCCTCTGAGCACCTACTCTGGGCCAGGCATGCTGCTGGTGCTGCAGAGATGTGTGAGACACGATCTTGGCCTTGGGAAGCTTGTGTCTACTAAAAGAGACACACCAGTGAGCTCACAATTAAAATAGTGGGATCAGTGTTGAGGAAAGGGGAGCCCAAGGGATTTGGGGCACCCCAAGAGGCTTGAGGGTGGAGGGTCAGGGGAGCCCCTAGAGGCAACAATGCCACGAAGTGAAGCAGAGTCTGAAGGGGATTCGAGTTAGGGCAAGGGTAGGCCAGGGAGCTGTCGGGGACATTCCAGCTTCAGGGAACAGTGTGTGCTAAGGCATGGCTTGTTGGAGAGCTCCTGGAGTCACGGGGAGCTCTGAAATGCAGGTCAGGATGAGACAGGCTAGACACAGGTGTTGGAAGCAGAAGTTCAAGGTTCTTTCTTCCAGTATGGGAGCCTCCCTTGTAAGCTCAGCAGAAGGACAGCCTTTCTTCCTGTTGGGGACTGTCACCTCCTCTGAGAGCACTCTTCCAGGCTTTCCTGCCCAACCCTGTCCCCACCTGGCCTCTTGGGCCCTCCCAGGAGCCCCTGGGGAACTCCCGCATTGCTCAGTCCTTCCTCCAGGGCCCTGACAGCATCACAGATCATTTCCTGATTTTCCCGCCTCTTCCCCTGGAGCTGTGTTTGCCCTTTAAACAGTCGTCATCCATAGGAGCTTGGTCTTGGGTGAGAGAGGGCTACCTTTAGCCTCAGCCCGGCGGCGCCCCTAAGATGCTCCTCCCAGATGCATTTGGAATCAAATGGACCTGAATCATAGTTCTGCAGCTTTAGCTGTATAATCTTGGGAAAAATTATTTAATCTCCCTAAGCCTCACTTTTGTCATCTGTAAAATAGGGTTGACACAGCTCACCTCACAGCGTGGTGGTGTGGAATGCATGAGATAACACATAAAAAGGCCCTGGCAGTCAGTTGGGCATTGTTTCTTGAGCTCCGGCATGTACCAGGTGCTGGGAGAATAGCAGTAGGCAGAGCTATCCAGCTCCCTGCTGCTGCTCTGCTAAAGCTACAGCTACAGCTACAGCTACGCTCTGGCTCTGGCAAGATAGGAGCGTGCTCAAGCTGAACTGCAGGGCAGGCGCTGTGTACAATCATCTCACTACTCCTTCCCAAGGCTCGAGGAGGTGGGGACTCTGTGATCATCCACACTTTACAGATAAGCAAACTGAAACCAAGAGTAACCGCTCCAAGGCCCACAGATGAATTTAGGTGGCAGGCCTGAGATTTGTCCCTGAGTCTGCCTGACAGTGGCCTCTGCTGTTATTAATAGCTTGGCCCCCACAGCCTCCCACTCAAATTGCTGGAGGAATTACCCTTCCTCCCTTCCTCCCATCCTTCCTTCACCCACAAAGAGCCAGACCCTACCTCTGTTTCAAGAGTGAGCCGCTCGGCTTTGGCCAAGTGTCCAAGCATTTTGATGCACTTGGCCTGTCCCCCTGGTTTCTACTCTGTCTTTAAGGAGGCAGCCTCTGTCCCCCAAATGCACTGCCTCCAACAGGCTCTGGGACTCATCTTGCCATCTCTACTAGCGGCAGAGGAGGGAGGGAGAGAGAGAGCCAGCTTGTCTGCCGTCACTCACCACTGGATCCCCAGGGCCCAGCTTGGAAAACTCATGGACGACGCTCAGAAAACCAGTGTAACTCCTGCAGAATAGCCAGGGGCAGGGGTGGCTGCCCTCTCTGTGCCTTCTGTAATGAAAATGGACACTAGAAGCTCCTTTCCTTTGGGAAAGGTGAATTACTGGCACAGTCGCATGTCTGAGATAGTGGCTCAAAAAGTAAGGATCCACTTTTTATATTATAAAACTAACATATGTCCAGATAGCAAATACAGAGAAGGGTAAAGAAAAGATAACTATTGCCCATAATTCTACCACTTTTTAATATTTTAGTATTTTTTCCCCACATTTTTTTTCTGTCTTTATTTTACATGGTCGGGGTTATTATTTTGCTACTGACACCATGAACATTATTTCTTATCATAAAGATTCCTTTTTTTTTTTTTTCAGGAGACCAGCGTCTCACTGTTGCCTAGGCTGGAGAGTGCAATGGTGCAATCATAGCTCACTAATTCCTCAGCTCACGTGATCCTCCCACCTCAGTCAGTAGCTAGGTCTACAGGTGCTTGTCACCATGCCCAGCTAAATAAATCCTTTCTTTTTTTTTTTTTTTTTTTTTTTGAGACAGGGTCTCACTTTGTTGCCCAGGCTGGAGTGCAGTGGCGCAATCACAGCTCACTGCAGCCTCGACCTCCTGGTCTCAAGCGATCCTCCCACCTCAGCCTCTTGAGTAGCTGGGACTGCAGTTGTCCACCACCACGCCTGGCTAATTTTTTTATTTTTTGCGCAGACAGGGTTTTGCCGTGTTGGCAAGGCTGGTCTGAAACTCCTGGGCTCAAGTGATCCTCCCATCTTGCCCTCCCAAAATGCTAGGATTACAGGCATGGGCTACCACACCGGGCCACGTAATGGTTCACTATAAAGCCGGCCTGGTGTGTCTTTCTTTATGCTGATCACCTGGGTCGTTCCTGACTCTCATAGAGAGCGATGCTCCGGACGTCTCTGGACACACAGTGGCCAGGCTCTACAGAAGCTGCCAGTCGATGCTGCATTCTGCCTTTCAGGGGCACTCTGGTGGGGAAGGTCACTTTTCCAGAAGCATCAAAGACCAGATATATATGAGGTGAGGAGACTCAGAAAGCCCAGATATGACAGCTGGAAAAGCCTCAGAGACCCTTAAGTGAGGAAAAGGAGGCCGGGAGGGCTCATGTGGCCTAACCAAAGATGCAGTGCTTCTTAGGGAAGGATACAAGAGGGTGGGCTTAGCTGCAGTTCTTGGCATTTAGAACTTCTTGGATCAGCATCCAGCACCCTCAGAGGCTGTACCTGGGGAGAAGGTGATCAAACACCTCTCTTCCTCCATTTGGCCTAATTCTAACCCCCCTGTAGCAGCGACGTCTGTCCTCATCTCATTCCAGTGCACTTTGTGAATTCCAGAGGGCTTTTCCAGAACAAAGGAAGGCTGTTCTGCTCACAGCAGGCCTTGCGAGTTTAACCTCCCTGGGAACAGCCTCAGTGAGGGATGCTCTGGAACTGCTGGGCCAGTAGCCGAGCCCCTGGCCCCTAGGGTGGGATCATTCGAAGCCCTGTGTTCCGTACCATTTTTCAAGTTTCCTGGTGGGGCTTAGCCTAGTTGCAAATTGTGAAAGCTGGCCTATAGCACCTTTATCAGCTGCCTTCCTTTTTCTGTCTCACTTTCTCATTCCCCTCCTGATGTCCCCTGTACTTCCCAGATACACTACTTGCCCCTGAATCTTGCCCCTTGAACCATCACACCCTGTGACCACCCCAGGTGCCACTCTGTTTGTTATTTCTCAACCTAGAAGGACAGGCACCCAGGAAGCAACATGGGAGGGCAGGGAAGGGAGGATGTTCTGGGGAGGCTTGACAAGAAATGAGACTTTTAAAAGAAATTCCTGGCTGGAACACCAGCAAAGTGCCAGGCCTACACAAGCCAACGTGAGTCACACTCCAGGGACTCAGCAAAGCTTGCCCACCTCCCTGGTCCACCCTCGGCCTGTCCACCCTGGAGTGACTACCGGGCATTTCCAGTAAAAATCCCTTCACTTCCGTCATCTCCAAGTCACACAAGGTGGTGGAAACCTGGGAAGACCTCAGCTTCGGAGCTGCTGGAATTTGTGTGACTCACGCCCTCCAGTGGTCACTTGACAAATGACATGGGGCTCAGGGTCTGGGGACTCGAGCTTGTTAGGGCCTCAGAAATGGGAGGGTCCCAGGAGTGCCTCTTCTCAATGCCTTCCTTTGACAGCCCAGTGGAGTGAAGGCCCCACAGGACGTGTGATATGCATACACACAAATGGAGAGAAAGAGCCACCCTCCGCGTTTCCTTCACGTCCCACCTTTATCATTTGTGTCACATCTGCATGCACCCATACTGTTATTTGCTTAAACATTTTACCTTAAACTGGCTCTTTTTAAACCTTAAATATATTTCTAAAATAAAATTTTTATCACTTTCTGTGAGGTGGGGCACACAGTAGGAACTCCATCTCCTCCTTCCGTGGCCTGGCACAGAGCTGGCACCAGACACTGACATGGAGAGAAGAACATTCAACCCCAGGTAATCCTCAGCTCCTACCTTGGCCTCAGTTTTCCACTCCCTCAATGTCACCTCTCCTTGCTCCTGGGTGTACTCACCTGTAGCAAAATGGGCACACACACAGTGGGCATACAAGTGGGGTCCAGTCAAGTTCTCAGACCTGGGTCAGTCCTCAGCTTTGCCACTTACAGACTGAGTGACATTGAGCTGGTTGCTCAAACTGTCTGTGTCTCAGTTTCCTTATTGGTGAATTGGGGATAGTATTATAATAGTACTTGCCACACAACGTTGTTGGAGGATTACTGAGATAATAAATGCAAAGCCCAGGGCCTGGCTATATTTATGGGGCAAGCGCCAGAGCAAGTGCAAGTTGGGACTCCAGGGTTGTAGCCCTGCCACCACCTGACTGCGTGGTCTTGGACAAGTCATTTGGCTTCGCTGAAACGCAATTTCCCCATCTATAAAATGGGGCTAGTGATCATTCCCATCCCACAGGACTGTTGTGTGGATTAAAAGGTCGGTATGTTTAAGTGCCTTGCTCAGTAAATGTGAGCTCTGATCATTGTTTTTGTAGAAAGGGCTTCAAAGTTGCTAACTTCCAAGGGCTAACTGAATCTGAACCATCTTCACAGCCTGTCATAGAAACAGATCAAATGGATTCAATGGAAAATCAGTTCCAGGATAATGAGCCCAAGACATTCCCATGCCGGTTGCTGTCAGCATGGTGCCCGGGACAGCCCGGGAAGGCAGGGAGGAGGGCATTTCTCCACAGCAGCCTCAGAACCTCTATCGCCACCCTCTGGGGGGCCCACCTGTCCCCCGCCTGCCCTTCAAGGTGCTCTTTGATTTCTCCCCAGCAGAATTCACCTGCCGCATCCATCATCAGAAGAGGCCCAGGAATGTGGCCTGCTGGGTGGGCAGGGCCGAGAGGAAGGCAGCCGTGCAGGTCCTGGAAGTCGCAGGAGACTTGCCAACCTCCAGTAGGGGGCCAGCCCTGGATCCTGCAGACAGGTGCTCTGGGGAGGGTACCAGAAGCTCACTGTTTGTCCCGACTTGAAGGCTGTCTGCTGTGTGACCTTGGTGAGTCTCCTAACCTCTCTGTATCATCACAATCATTATCACTATTTTTACTCCCCTCCTCTTCCTATTTGCTGGTTAAGAGAGGATTGGGATAGTGGTCATGGTTATACAACATTGTGAATATTCTAAAAAGCATTGAATTTTACACTTTAAAATAGTCGGTAATTTTATGTTATGTGAAATTTATTCTAATTAAAAATTAAAAATACGTACATGAATTTAATGTTACAAAGAGAGAGAGAGGACTGGGAATTTAAAAGCAGGAATTTAAAACAGTTGTTACTCTCTGACCCCCAGCAAGGATAATACATTCTTGCTTGGCTGCCTTTTTGCTTAATGGCTCAAAGCATTTTCTTGTGTCTTGTTTACCTACTTTTATTTTTATCACCATTTGTCACAAGAGAAGTCAGGCCCAGAAAGAAGTGGCTTTTCCAAGGTCACATGACAGTTCAACAGTGAAGCTGTCCCTCGAACCTGGGACCTTTCAGGCTAGAGGAAACCAGATCATGCCACCCCCAAATATGCCGATGTGGCATCCTGATTATTTCCAGCTGAAGGCATTTGAGAAAGAGCAGCTAGCGAGAGGGCTATCTGAACTGCCCTGTCCTGCCTGCAGCAAGCCATAAACATTCCTTGGAGAAAGATGCTTTCCTAGCATCAAGATGAGAAGATAACTTTTATCAGCTCAGAGATGGCACCAGAACCATCTACAAATACGAACAAACCTTGCTATCCTACTCCTTACCTCACTCACACATGTTTACTTTCTCGCTACTTCCCACCCCTGGAAGCCTACAACTGCGTTCCTTTGTCTTGTCACTTTTCTCTTCTTTTTTTCTTTCCCTCTTTCCTTTCCTCCTTTCTTTCTTTCTTTTCTTTTTTTTTTTTTTTTTTTTTGAGACAGGCTGGGGTGCAGTGGCGCGATCATAGCTCTCTGCAGCCTCGAACTCCTGGGCTCAAGCGATCCTCCTACCTGATCCTCCTGAGTAGCTAGGACTACAGTAGCTGGACATGCCACCATGCCCAGCTAATTTATTTTCAATTTTTCTGTAGAGATTGGATCTCACTATGTTGCCCAGGCTGGTCTTGAACTCCTGGCCTCAAGCAATCTGCCCACCTCAGCCTCCCAAAGTGCTGGGATTCCAGGCATGAACCACCGCACCCAGCCATCTTGTCACTTTCTAAAATGCATTGCTCTTCGTGGCAGATGCTCCGGAAGCCAGAGTTCTAAGCCGCAGCATTGAGTTACTTTCACTGAGGCTTCTCCTGTGTGGTGTGCATCACAGACATTAACAAACTTGCTTGTTTTTCTCTATTATTAATCTGTCTTTTGTTACAGTGTCTTTCCCAACAAAGAACTTTGGAGGATTGAGGAGAAATTATATTTCCTTCCCAGCTGGCTAATTCCAAATGTGTCCTCAAGCCTGAAGCTCAGTTTAGACAGTAACTGCTGACTGAAACCCTGCCAGAGGTCAAGAATGCCACATCAAGCAGACGCTGCGTTAGAGGGGAGCCCGAGGTGACATGTTTGACAGATCGAATAACTGAATAACTGCATTTTCTGAAGGAAAATCAACGAAGTGCTTTGAGGCCAAGTAGATGGGATTCTTGAGAATTCCATGAATAGCAAGTAGTAGTATTCCCCTCAGAGGCTCTTGGGTGGGGGCATTAAATGGGTTAACACATGCATTTGCTGCAGGTATAGCCAGAATATGTGAAAGCAGCTACAGGGAATAGAATGCAGCAAACTCCTAATCATCCCTTAAAACCCTGCCCTGGTGTCCTCTCCCTTGTAAACTTTCCTTGAACAAGGCAGAACCAGCTACATCAGCACCATATCATCCCTCCATCACTACAGGTATCACTCTGTACTATAATTATCCATTTATTTTTCTTTTCTTTTTCTTTTTTTGAGACAGAGTCTCGCTCTGTTGCCCAGGCTGCAGTGTGGTGGCATAATCTTGGCTCACTGCAAGCTCCACCTCCTGGGTTCACACCATTCTCCTACCTCAACCTCCTGAGTAGCTGGGACAACAGGTGCCTGCCACCGTGCCCGGCTAATTTTTTTGTATTTTTTTTATTAGAGACGGGTTTTCGCCGTGTTAGCCAGGATGGTCTCGATCTCCTGACCTCATGATTCGCCTGCCTCGGCCTCCCAAAGTGCTGGGATTACAGGCGGGAGCCACGGCGCCCAGCCTCCATTTATTTTTCTACGCCTTGCACTCCCTAAGGCCAGGATTCTGATGCTTTCCCTGAGTGCTATTTACCTGAATTGAACGGCTGAAGCCTGAAAGAAAGGTGGCTTTGATATGTTAAAACTCATTCCAGTTTATTCCTATTTTTCATTCATTCATCCACTCATTCACTCAGCAAAGATCCTTGAGCTCTGATATCGATGTCCTTTTTGCGGCTCTTAGTTTATCTTTGACAAAGTTAATATATTATGCTGAATTTAACTTGGGAAAGACAGGAAGGCAATGAGTGGACACTGGCAACAATGTGTTGGGATGGTGAGATCAAGGGTGACTTTTTTCCCTTTGCTTCTCAACTTCTTCCTAAGGTAGTTGTTATTTTACTTTTATGATGGAAAAATGCATAGGTATAGGAATACTGTATTTGAGGTATTATAAGGAATGAAATTATAGGCTGGGCGTGGTGGTTCACCCTTGTAATCCTAGCACTTTGGGAGGCTGAAGTGGGCGGATCACTTGAGCTCAGGAGTTCGAGACCAGCATGGGCAACATGGTGAAACCCAGTCTCTACCAAAACATAGAAATATTAGCTGGGCATGGAGGTGCGCGCCTGTGGTCCCAGCTACTTGGGAGGCTGAGGTGGGAGGATCACTTGAGCCTGGGAGGCAGAAGTTGCAATGAGCAGAGATCGTGCCACTGCGCTCCAGTCTTGGTGACAGAGTGAGACCCCATCTCAAAAATAAATAAATAAATAAATAAATAAATAAATAAATGAAATGAAATGAAATGAAATTACAAGAAATTATCACTTTTTCATATAAGAAGTGATCATTTCCATTACAAGAAAAGGAATTTTTCCCCCCGTAGAAAATAATCCTACTTGCCATTCTGCCAAAGCTTACCTAGTGCTAAAGGATGAGGTGTTAGGGCCGGGCGCGGTGGCTCAAGCCTGTAATCCCAGCACTTTGGGAGGCCGAGACGGGCGGATCACGAGGTCAGGAGATCGAGACCATCCTGGCTAACATGGTGAAACCCCGTCTCTACTAAAAGATACAAAAAACTAGTCGGGCGCGGTGGCGGGCGCCGGTAGTCCCAGCTACTCAGGAGGCTGAGGCAGGAGAATGGCGTAAACTCGGGAGGCAGAGCTTGCAGTGAGCTGAGATCCGGCCACTGCACTCCGGCCCCAGCGACAGAGCGAGACTCGGTCTCAAAAAAAAAAAAACAAAAAGGATGAGATGTTAGTAAGACCAACTTCTCAGAGGCATCTCTGTGCCAATAGCATTCCTTCCTTTCCCTTCCAACAACCTCAGGTGACTAGTTCAAGGGCCTGTCTGGAATAATGGCATCATCTAATATCACTGGCCTTCTGGACCCTGGGCATTTTCCAACGTGTTCCATACTGTCAATATTCCCCCAGCTTCCTGGACTCACGTCACAAGCTGGAAAAGTGAGAGGATGGACAGGGATTAACCGGAGAGCTCCCTGCTGAGGAAAAAAATCTCCCAGATGCTGAAAGTGAGGCCATGTGGCTTGGCCAAATAAAGCCTGGCTCCGCGGTGCCTCTATCTTAGCAACCACCCTACTGATGAACTGCCACCTTGGACTTGGGAACAGAAAGAGCTGGGATGGGTGAAGAGACACCACACAGAGTGATGTAACAGCAAGATCAGGTCACCCACAGTCCTTGGCAGTCACAGTCATAAATTAGCTCACTCTACGCCAGCTGGGGGCACTCCCTTTGCAAACCAAAAAAAAAAAAAAAAAAAAAGAAACCTTTATGCAAAAACAACCCTCTGGATGGCATGGGGTGAGTATAAATACTTCTTGGCTGCCAGTGTGTTCATAACTTTGCAGCGAGTCGAAAACTGAGGCTCTGGCCCCAGATAACTCAACATCGTTGCTGCTTTAAAATCTCTTGGCCACCTTTGGTGAGGGGACTGGGCAGTTCTAGACAGTCCTGAAGTTCTCAAGGCACAGGTCTCTTCTCGGTTTGACTGACCTTACCCCGGGGAGGCAGTGCAGCCAGGTGCAAGGTGAGTGGCCTTCATTTCTGGGGAAGTGGCTGTTTTGAGAGGGTTTTGTTTCTTCCTGTATGAGAAGGCTCAGAAAATTGTGGGAATTTTCTGCCTACAGAGAGAAGGTATTGGAAAGTCTAGGTAAAGAAATGCCAACATGAGGTTCGGTCATTTGAACATGGCATCTTGGTCAGATTTCTTTTCTGCAAATATTAGCTGTGGTTGCTACATGACAAGGAAAAACTTTCTGAAAAGTTAAGAATGAGAGTTTGTGTCTGCTAAGAATTTTTTTAACATAGATTATCTTATTCAGTCCTTATAACATGTAACCTCCCCACAAATCCTGGTAAGATGAATATATTAAACCATTTTATGGATGAAGAAATGAGTTTCAGTTAAATAACTTGATCCAGGACACATAACTGGTAGAGCTGGAATTCCAGGATTTGAACCCAGGACTGTTGGGCTATAAGTTCTTTTCTTTCTTTCCTTCTTTCTTTCCCTCTTTCCTTCCTTTCTTCTCTTCTCTTCCCTTTCCTCTTCCCTTCCCTTTCTTTTTTTTTTTTTTGAGACAGCCTTGACTGCTCAGGCTCAAATGGTCCTTCTGCCTCAGCCTCCCGAGTAGCTGGGACTGCAGGCACAAGACACCATGCCTGCCTGGCTAATTTTTAAATTTTTTGTAGACAAGGTCTCCCTGTGTTGCCGAGGCTGAACTCGAACTCTTGGGCTCGAGCGATCCTCCTGCCTCAGTCTTCAGAAGTGCTGGGATGACAGGTGTGAGCCACTGCGCTTGGCCTAAAAATTCTTACATGGACCATATCCACTATACTGTCTTCTAAAGACAGAGTTTCTGCCTCTTTGATCTTCCTCTTGTCTGTTTCAAAGGAGATGATCTCAGATTTCGAGGGATGAGTGCATTTTTCACAAATATTTCCTCCCCACATAATAAAAGAGGAGCAAGAAATAATGCTGAGTTAGAACAACAATTGCAAAATCTTTAAAAGAAAGGCAGCTACAACTTGAGCGCTTTCCCCAGTAACAGACCTAAAACTACGGTTGATAATAAGAGCTGCTGGAAAGTGTCTTTCAGGGTCAGACAAAGGCACCCCTGTTTCAGCGACCTCCTGGCTCTTCCTCACCCTGTCTGTGGCCAGTGATGAAGCCTGGCTGGGTCCGCTGGGCCAGCAGGTCCCTCTAAGGAGGCTCATGGTGCATATAGTTTGTCCTTGTTAAGTGGAGATGGGGATGGGGGGGTGGTTCATTGTTTTCCCTTTAGGTTATTAAGTGGCTTTACAGAATTGAAGTCTGTGTCAGAAGACTCCCCATTCCAACCCCGAAATAGAGACAGAGGTTGCAAAGCATTGATGAAGGGGCTCATGCTGGCGTTCGTATCAATTCTTCAGTGAGCCAATCCCATTGAGAAGCCCTGTTCTATAAAATCTTCTTCAACCTCCCCTCACCTCTGCTTCCCTTCTTCAGCCGTACAGTGAAGAACATCTGAGCTCAAATCCAGATAAGTGACATAAGTGACCTGCTTTGCAAAGCCATAGAGATGGCCTGTCCTTGGAAATTTCTGTTCAAGACCAAATTCCACCAGTATACAATGACTGGGGGAAAAGACATCAACAACAACATGGAGAAAGCCACCTGTGCCACCTCCAGGTGAGTTTTCCCCCAGGGGCACCTCCCGCTTGTCTCCTTGGGCACCTATGCCCTGTCAGCACCCATGACTCAGAATTCCTCGCTCTGCTCCTCCTCTCTCACCTGAGGTCTCCTTGTTGCTTCTTGAAAATCCCTGTTGGAATTCAACGCAGCCCCTGATTATTGGGCACCTCACTGTGCCTGACAGTATGTGGAGGAAGAGGGGACATGGCAAGGGGCTGGCCCCGAAGGAGCTTGGAATCTCTGGGGGAAGAATATGGGAAGGAGCTTGACCTGAGAATGGGAGGCAGTAGAGCCTAGTGGTGGGCACCAGGGCGGAGGGGTGGGGGTGGAGGGTCAGCATCCTGGCCTGCATCCATTGTAATTTACTGTTCGCTAGATGCTTTGAATATCATCCTGGTGAAGGGCATCAGGATGTTAGACAAACTAGTTCCAAGCCCTGTGCTGGCCGCACTAGTTGCCCGGTGCTGCCTCTAGCCGTCTGCGTGACTCAGGGTAAGTTCACCTCTCTGAACCTTAGTGCTCACCTGCGGAGTGAGAAACTCAAAGGGGCCCTCCTCATGGTGTGCTGAGGATGAAATGAGATCTACAGCACTCAGCACTGTGTCCACACAGAACAGGCGCTCTGTCCACATCAGGGTTCATTACCATCTACTGAGTACCCGCCCTTGCCAGAGCTACACAGGCCGCTTTACAGACTTTGCATTTCAACTGATCTCTGTGGCGGCTCTGTGAAGTTCGTTTGATTGACTCATTTCACAGACAAGGAACTGATATAGAAACTCTGAGAGGATTATGACTTTGCCGAGCTTGAATGACCGGTGATTACAGAGTTTACAGAGTTGGAATTTGAGCCCAGAGTTGGATTTTTCATGTCCCTTCTCCCCAGGCCCATTCCCTCCTCCCAGGGCAGAACCAAGAGAATGAGTCAGTCATTGAACAAGTCAAGGGACAGGCTTGAGGCTCGCTCAAGTGGAAAGACAAGGCAATCCGCAATAACGCAATAGTGCAACTCAAAACAAAGCCCCCATCTACGCAGGGCCACCACACAGTCACACAACCCCACCGCCCCAGAGGAGCCTTTCCCATGGACTACAAAAGGCAGGGCGCCCCCTGGATGTGTGCAGCATGACGGCCTTCAGTGTATCTGTCAGAGGTGGCAAAAAACGCCAATGACTAAGAGGATGGGCTTGGGGATGAGCAAGTGGCTTTGCCACTCAGTAGCCCTGTAACCTTTGGCAAGTCTCCTAGCCTCTGAGCCTCAATTTCCTCCTCTGTAAGAAGCGGGTAGCAATGCTGATTTCCTGGAGTTGGAGTAAGGAGTAAATAAGCTTTCCCATGTAAGCACCTTAGCACAGTGCCTGGCCCAGAGTAAATGCTCAGCAAATGGCACTGTTGGCGTTGCCATCATTAGTGGTGGTGTTGGCAGCTAGCAGGTGATGGACTTCCCTCTAGGGGCTTCACAGAAGTCAGGTGGACTCTGTGGCGTTTGAAGTATGGGTAGAATGTAGACAGCTGCAGAGAAGTAGCAAGGGCATTCGGGAAGAGGGGAGAGGTGAGCAGAGACTCAGAGGCAGAAATGAGCCTGACTGTGCTTGGCCAGGAGAGGGTTGGGGGCTGGGATAGGCAAGGCCAGGCCAGAGCACAAGGGCTTGAATGCAGGGTAGGAGATTTGGACTCGCTCTCCCTGGCAGTAGGGAGCCAATGTAGGTTCTTGAGCAGGACAGTCTAGGTGTGGTGTGGCGGGTGAATTGGAGGAGACGACTTTGAAACCAGGCAGTCTGGGCTGTGGCAGCTGAGGTGGCTAAGAGACCAAGAGGTGAGAACACAGGGTTGGATGGCCTCTAGATGTCCTGCTGGCACTTCAGATTCTAAGGGCTGTAGAGGGACAGCAGCTTCACCCCTTCTTTCTCTTCATCTCATCATTGCTGCCTCTGCCAGCTGGCCTCCCTGACTCCAGCTCCCCACACTGGCTCTGAGCTCTCTCCTGCCAACTGGACTTCTAGCAAGTCATGCCCCTATTCTAAAGCCTGCAGTGGCTCCCCATTGCCTGTCACCACATTAAAGCTTCCACAGAGTTCTGAGCGCACACCCTACCCAAATGGAGAGCCCATCCCACCTGCCCAACCCAGCCTTCCTCAGCTCCCCAGTGCCTGTGCATAGCACGTTCCTCCCTCAGCTCATCCAGACACAACTCATCCCCTATTTTTCTCTTTTCTATTTTTATTTTTTAATTTATTATTGTTTTTAGACAGAGTCTCACTCTGTTGCCCAGACCTCAGTGCAGTGGCTCCATCTGAGCTCACTGCACTGCAACCTCCACCTCCCAGTTTCAAGCGATTCTCCCACCTCAGCCTCCCAAGTAGCTGGGACTATAGGCATGTGCTACCATGCCCCCTTAATTTTTGTATTTTTAGTAGAGACGGGGTTTCACCATATTGGCCAGGCTGGTCTCGAACTCCTGACCTCAAGCGATTCTCCTGCCTTGGCCTCCCAAAGTGCTATTACAGGTGTGAGTCACCGCACCTGGGCTTATTTTTTCTTTTCTTTTCTCTCTCTCTCTCTCCCCCACTCTCTCTCTCTCTCTTAAAACTGAGAATCTTGCTATGTTGCCCAGGCTGCTCTCGAACTCTGGACCCTAGTGATCTATCCGCCATCTTTCCAGATCACCCTGAATCTCTCTCTTCCCAAAACCCTTATGGTATTGGCTGCAGCCTTTAACCCTCATCCCCACACCCTCTGATAGCATTGCCAGTTATCCCTGTGTCTTTGGGGACTGACTTGTGTATTGACTTGTGTCTTTGGATAATTCAGGAAATGTGAGTTCAGACTGCAGAGAGGGCCCTGAGCTGCAGCGGAACTGTGGCAAACCAGCTCACTTGACCATCTTTTCCCCCCTCCTCTTCATGCTGGGGTGGGCTGGCGGAAAGGATCCAGTTGGATAGAGGAGGGGATGAAGAAAAAAATATCACACATCAATTCATTCAACTCTCCCAACGATCCACAAGGAAGGAATTTTAGTTATCCCATGTTAAATATGAGGACCCTGAAACCCAGAAAGTTGAAGTAATTTTCAAGATCTCATAATTAGCAAATGACAGAAGCAGGATTCAGATCCAGGCAGTCCAGAGGGACCCCTGCATGGGGCTGCCACCTTTGTGTCCTGGGCATGTCCCACTCCATTGACGAGTACATGGGATGCCCACTCCCCTGGCTCTGTGCTGGGAGTTAAGATACCAATGAAACCCTTCTGCTCATCAGTGAATTGTTTGAGCCACTTATTACTTGCATACACCACTGCTAAAAACAATAGATAACAGTTATAAGGTCCTTATTACTATGTCAATAATGAGACAGGAATTATTATCCTTGTTTTACAAGATTGAGTGACTTACTGGAGGTCAATTCCTGGAAAATGGTCGAGCTAAAGTTTGAATCAAGTCCAAACTCATAACATCTACACTATCTGTGCTCTCCTGGAGGGCCTACTGTGTGCTGGACTGTTCAAGAGACAGAGAAAAAAGACCCAGTTCCTGCTGTCAGGAAGGAAATGGGGAAACGGATGTCTTCCTCGCTGGTTTGGGAGATGTACATGAAGAATACGATGTTAAAGAGTTGGAGAAATTGTGTCAGGAGTAGGTGGGATAGAGAGTAGACAGGAGGTCGTAGTTGTGGGTGTACTGGCACCATGCTAGAGGCCTCTGCTGGGGAGACTGCAGAGGCGCCTGGGCTGGCTGTAGGGTGGGGAGGAGTTGGGGGGAGGAGGTACATACACTCAGAGTGCAACATCCACTCGAGGGAGGGGTGATGATACTGGAAGAGGAAGCAGCTGTGCAAAGGGGATTTCATCCTGAAAGCGATGAGAGCCAATGAATGTATTTTGATTTTAAGAAGTAATTTTCTAATCTGTTCAGGTGTCATGAAACCAAGAGCCTATTCTAAGTGACTGATGATTCTATACCTTTGTAAACAATTAGGAAGTGAGCATGGTGTGTGTGTGTGTGTGTGTGTGTGTGTGTGTGTGTGTGTGTATGTGTGTATATTTTAGAGACAGAGGCAAATGTGGGAGCATCTAGGTGAAGACACATGGAATTCAGAACTAAGTCAAGCTACGTGTTGCTAGCTGGGCTACAGTCGGCTTGAAATAAATATGTGCCCTCTTTCATTCTGCTTTAACTGGGGTTTTGGATTTAATGTGCTTGCATACTGCCAGGAGGGCCCCCTGCATGTTGAGGTCCAGGGCTGCTGCCCCATCTGGTCTGGACCCTACCTGTTATCTTGCTTGAGATAAGGAGCAACTTACAGGTGGAGCGAAGTCAGGAGGCTCTGCGCAGTCCAGGTAGCAAGGACAAGGGGCCTGCAAGGCACCCAAGGCGGTTTACGATCCCTCCTGCAATATTCCTACTAGAAGTCACCCCCAACCCAGTGCTTTCTTTGGTTTCTTTTCTGGAATCGCACAGAACATGCTGTATATAACAAGTGATATAATACTTCCTGGGACAGCCTTGTGAGGTGGTGTGAGCTTAGGCTGGGCTGTGGCCCTGGGGCTGCTGTGTGGCCCTGGACAAGATCCTTAACCTCTCTGGCCCCAGCTAATGCCTCAATAAAGTGGAGATGACAACGTAGAGCTGTCGTCTCCACGGGATTGAAAGAAATGACAGAAAGAAAATTTGCTCTGTAAACTAGAAAGCATCGCGCAATGGGAGTAATTATGATAAGCTTTATTGTGATTTTATGGGGAATAAACAAACACGAGGCCCAACACCACCCGGGCCTCTTAACCCAGACACAGTCCAGTGCCATCCAAACTCCGCGGCGGACGCCGGCTGCGGCTCCCTGGGTGCTTGGGTCCCGGGATCGCCGGGGAAGGCAGGGAAGGAGGGGCAGCTCGGCCCCGGACATAGAGTAGGTGAAGAGCCCCGGCCTCTGTGCGGCTCGCCCCGCCCCCGGGGCGGGGGCTGCGGGCTCCGAGCGATAAAGCGCGGGCCCTGGGAGGCGCAGGGAGCCTGCGGATCTGCGCCTAAGAAGCCGGGACCATGCGCGAGGGGTTGGGCGCGGCGTGCGAGGCTGCCGGGCCCCGGCTATGCCGGCTGCTCTGCAGGATCCTCCGGCCGAAGCCTGCCTGCTGCCTGCGCGGAGCCAGGTACCCCGCGGCCTGAGGTCCGCCCTGGGAGGGAAGCGGTGGGCTCCGAACCCGGGCGCGGCCCCAAGCATCTCTGGGAGAAATCGGAGGGCAGGGATGTGCGCCCTGTGGGATTCCTGAGGGTTTACTAAAAGCGTTTTCCTGGTTTAGAACGCGTGAGAGGTCGCAATAATTCAGGAGCCCAGACTGCCCAGAGAAGCCCCCCATGCTCTATGAGAGGCGTCTATGCGGGCTGAGTTGCGCTGCGCATGTTCCAGCACTTGGGAGCTTTTGAAAGTTTTCAGCACTGAGGTTGAAAGTTGCTACACTCTTTGGATCAAATATGGTTAAGAGAGCAAGGAGGTTCACAAATGAGATCAATTTCCCAGGGCGTCATCCCCCCCACCCTCCCCATCTGTCCCCACCATCACCCTTGGTGTAAGGTGAGGTAAACAGGCAGGGAGGCGCCGGAACCGCAGGGGAATCTGGCCCCCAGGTCAGCCCAGGCAAGCAACAGTCTGCAGCTGTGACCGGCTCGGCTGGTCAAGGGCTTGTGGAAAGTTCTCGGTCTAAGCAAGCCACCACACTGCCAGCACTCCCCACGCCCCAGACCCCTTTTATTGATAGGGTCTCGCTCTGTCACCCAGGCGACAGTGGTGTCATCTTGGCTCACCGTAGCCTCCGCCTCCATGCTCAGGTGATCCTCCCACCTCAGCCTCCTGAGTAACTGGGACTACAGGCGCGCATCACCACACCTGGCAACTTTTTTTTTTTTTTTTTTTTTTTTTGTAGAGATAGGGTTTCACCATGTTGCCCAGGCAGCTCTTGAACTCCTGGGCTCCAGTGATCCACCCACCTCCGCCTCCCAAAGTGCTGTGATGACAGACGTCAATCACCGCGCCCGTTGCCAGTACTCTCTTTGAATGCAGGTCCCTGAGGGTCCTCAGGACCCTGCACTGCTGTGGGTTTAGTCAAATTGCATGAGCGTCTGTGGGGTCGGAATCAACCATGCGATAATTTGGAAAGAAGTGTCCAGATCGTGAAGGTGCTCACCTGGCATCTGGTCACCCTGTCACCCTGTCTCCCAGCAGCCAGACAGAAGAAATGGTGTGGGAGGGAACTGGGCAAAGCTTTGTTTATTCACTTTTCAAATTTAAAGAATTGTCCAATTATGAAAGGAATTCGTGATCACTGTAAAAAGTTGGAAGAGGTGGAAAAGTATAAGAAAAGTTAAATTGCCCAGGATCTTATCAGTTAATGCTAGTCACTGTTAACATTTACTAACATTTTCCTGAGGTGTTTTTCAGTGCTTGTACGCGTGCGCGCGCACACACACACACACACACACACAGCATCAGACCACTTATACAGTTTAAGGCATTATTCATATGAGGGCAAAACTAGACACAGTCTAACATCCAGCCATGGACGATGGGACCAGGCTAATCGTGGCCCATCTGTAAAGTGGATTTTTAGGCAACTTTTAAAAATGATGCTTTTTGAAATATGGGGTAAAATGATTATGTTAAATGTACAAAGGCATTGCTTCTCAGTCTAAACAGTACTGTAGATATTTCTGGTCTGAAGCTTCTGAAATTGTCCAACTCTACTTCCAGAAATAAGTGAGAGGAAGCAAGAATGGGTGCAGGGTGGGTGCTGGGGTGAGGGGGAATGTCAGAAGAGCAAGGGGGGCAGTTGCCTCCCTGGGGACCCCATCCCTCATACATCTTCCTGTTGAAGCAGCCCCATGATGACTGCTCAGCCGTGGCTTACCTGTTCTGAATATCCAGATTATCATATATATATATATATATATATTTTTTTTTTTTGGCAGGCCACACCAGTCTAGACTAGATGGGTGTGTTAAAGAAAAACTTATTCAATGACACTTGTTAAAGAACAGTATGGAAGACTTTATTTAGGACCATCTTGATAGGTACAGGGACCTGCTGCAGTGGGGTCTGGCAGTGGAGGAGAGAGATTGGGCCCAAATCCAAATACAGCAGGAGCCAGTGGGAATTTATAGCCAAAGATCAGGGCAGGGTCTGTGGATGGAAAATTACCAAGAAAAACTCCAGGCATAGGGGGAATTCTGCCTCACCAACCTAACAGGATTCTTGCTTAGGACAGGCTAAGGTGATCAGACATCGCCTGGGGGAGGATGGAGGACGAGGACCCTGATCAGATGGGGAGGGCGACAAGCTATGGAGGATGGAGGGTTCTTGTTAAACTGACTTTGCAGGGATTATTTTGCTAAAACTGCATTTTTACAAGGAAATGCATGGATGGGCCCAGCAGAAGATTCAGAAGTCTGAGTAAAGTTTGGCCAAGCAAAGCATCTTTGCCATGTGACAATGGTTGGTCACGTGGAAGGCCCTTTACGGGGTTGTGGAATCCCTTGATTCAGATATAAGTTGCTTTCTGATGCGTACTTACATCCTCTTTTAAGACAGTATCTCTTTATAGTTATGAATCACTTACTGCTACTATGTAATGTACATAATTAATTATATAATGGTAACATATAGTCATTTTTTTCCTATAATAAAAGCAATACATGGTCATTTATCCCATTTCAACATCATAGATATGTATCAAGTAGAAAATTAGAGACCCTCATAATAGTCTCTAACCCCCTCTCCCTCTGATGCACAAGCATGCACACACTGGAAAATACTGCCAAGAACATGGAATACAATACGCTTTCAAACCAAGGTGCCCTGGTGGGATGATTCTCCCTAGGGGAGGCATGTGTGAGTGGTGACTATTCAGTTTGCGTGAATGAACCTGAAATCCCAAACGAGAACAAATGGTTTCTGACCAGTTTCAGAATACTGAATTTTAAAGTAATCTTTAATTTAAAAAGTTACTTTAAGTAATGTTTAATTTAATTTTTAAGTAATCTGTAATTTAATGCTAAGTTTTACAATGCTTGTTTTTACCTCGGTGAAGGTGACTTGACATCTTAGATTTGTTTTAAAATAATGATGAGGCAGGGAAGGTATAGTTGAAATGAGATTGGCAGTGGATTGATCACTGTTGAATTGGGTTGAATCTGGATAAAGGGCCCAGGGAAGGTTATTGGACTCTTCTCTCTAATTTTGTATGCTTAACATTTTCCATAATAGAAATGTAGAATACGAAGATAAATCAAGTGTTTTAAATAAAAAAAGCTTAAGTCATGAAAAATAAGTGACTGGGGCTGGGCGCGGTGGCTCCCACCTATAATCCCAGCACTTTGGGAGGCTAAGGCAGGAGGATCACTTGAGGCCAGGAGTTTGAGGCCAGCCTGGGCAGCATGGTGAAACCCCACCTCTACCAAAAATAGAGAAATTAGCCGGGTGTGGTGGTGTGTGCCTATAGTCCCAGCTACCCAAGAGGCTGAGGTGGGAGGTTCACTTGAACCTGAGAGGTGGAGGTTGCAGAGAGCTGAGATCATGCCGCTGCACTCCAGCCTGGATGACAGTCAAAAAATACAAATATAAATATAAATCAATCAGTCAATCAATCAATCCAAGTGGCTGCTGGGCAATGCTGCTGGTCTGGGAGGCAGAGTTGTTGGAGCCATTCTCTGCCCACCCAGCCCCTGTGCCACGTTTGTACAGTCCAGAGGGTGAAGGAGCATTTTCCAGATCCTCTATGGGCTGCTGTTTGGGCCAGTAGCTTTGGCTCAGCTCTGCTCATGCCCTTTTGGCTCTGCAGGAGGAAGAAGATAAGAGGAAGAGGGAAGGTGGGGATGGGGGGCAGTTGGTCAGACTGACCATGAACAATTCACTCCCACCCTCCGGACTCAGTTTCCCTATTTGTCAAATGAGGGTACTGACAGAGGGAACTCCAAGAGCCCCCTCCACCCTCAGATACCCCATCTCATACTAGCTGTTTCCTTTCACAGTCTAGTGACACAGGATGACCTTCAGTATCACAGCCTCAGCAAGCAGCAGAATGAGTCCCCGCAGCCCCTCGTGGGGACAGGAAAGGTCAGTGAGTCACATGGGTGTGGGAAGCCCCTTCCTCTCTGGTCCAGGCAGATGCAGGCAGAGCAGCCTGTTAGAGGCTGGGCTGGAGAGGGCAGGAAGCCAGGGTTTGGGTGGAGAGTGGAGAGTCCCAGACCTGGGGTGTTGGGGGGAACAGGTGGGAATGAGGAAGGGCTTTGGGAGAGTGGGACAACACCCAGTGGTCGGGAGTGGTGGCCCCTGAGGTGCACTGACAGCTAGCTTCTATCCCTTGGGTTCCATACCATTCTAGAGAGGTGGGCAGAGAAATGGGTGGGAGTGGGAGAGAGGGTGGCTTATATGTCCTTCCATGCTCCCAGGGAAGGAAGGCAGTGGTGCCTTTCTGTTCTCGGTGGTATTGGCTCTGACAGTCATCCTCCTCACCTCTAACTTAGTCCCTCCTACGGCAGTTCCTCTGAGGAAGCATTTGGCAGGGCCCTGGGTGAGGAGAGGACCCTGGCCAGTGGCCCAGGCACCTGGAGCTCTTTGCAGGCACTGGCCCAGGTGGCTCAGGGGAGGGACACCCTGCCCTGTGTGGCCACCAATAGATCCTTCCCCACTCCAAGACAGAGCAGGGGCTGGGGTCTGGGAGAGACCTGAGAGAAAACCCTGGCTTTTTTCCCCTTGCAGAAGTCTCCAGAATCTCTGGTCAAGCCGGATGCAACCCCATTGTCCTCCCCACGGCACGTGAGGATCAAAAACTGGGGCAGCGGGATGACTTTCCAGGACACACTTCACCACAAGGCCAAAGGGGTATGTCTGGGGCTTCAGGGAGAACCACCTTTGTCCCAAGCTGGTGAAGCTGCCAAGGCTTTGTGGATCAAACAGGCGTCCCCCTGGGCAAACCAAACAATCATCTGCTTGGGCAAAGGGGTCTGGAAACAGAGACATTCTTCACAGATTACAGTAGGCATCTGTGCATTTACTTAATGATGCCAACTCCCTGTTAACCACCCCAGTAGATAATGGATAATCCAGAAGGTCAAATAAATGATTGCAGAAACAAATTCATATCTTTCTTAGATTTCAGGATAATGTCAGGGAGAATTTTCTAACAGAACTGCTCAGAGCTGGACTGTATTACATCAGGAGGTAGTGAGCTCCCTGTCACTGGAAGGATTTAAGTGCTATTTGATAGATTGCAGAGGGGTTCAAGTATCCTGGGAGTGGTTGGACTAAACGTCTTTTCAGGCTTCTTTTGGTCATCTAAGTTTTTATTCTAACTTCAGGATACATTCTATGGTTGTAAAGTGGGGAAGAATGGACAATTTCAAGACCATGAAAGTAAAATGATTTCCCACATGCCCCCAAACCACCACAGTTTACATTCGGGTGTACTTCATTCATGTGTGTGTGTGTGTGTATGTGTGTGTGTGTGTGCGCGCACGTGGGCCATCCTATGTCTCATTTCAGTTTGTTTTGGCCAAATACCAATATCGTGTTCCCATAGGAGCCATATTGGATTGACTTTGCTCTGGATCTGGAGCTGGCTGGGGAGCAGGGCCAGAGACTGAGTCCGGAGTACGGGGGCAAACCTGACTCACACCCACTGGGGTTCAGCCAGTGGAAGAGAGGAGATCTAGGTGGGAGAAAGCCAGGTGGACCCCAAGGAGGAGGTGCCACAGGGGTGGAGAGGAGGTGCAGGGAGCCAGAGCAGCCAGAGAGGAGCCAGGTGGCCAGGAGAGCTGGCCCCAGAGGAGGGTGGCAAGAGGCCAAATGGCCCACCCTCACCACCTGCCTCTGTCTTTCCAGATTTTGACTTGCAGGTCCAAATCTTGCTTGGGGTCCATTATGACTCCCAAAAGTTTGACCAGAGGACCCAGGGACAAGCCTACCCCTCCAGATGAGCTTCTACCTCAAGCTATCGAATTTGTCAACCAATATTACGGCTCCTTCAAAGAGTAAGGCTTGCCCGCTGCAGGGTCGCTGCCTCCTGCCCTTCCTTCTGCTCTCCTGTCTCCACCCATCGCCTCTGACCCTAGCTAGATAGCTTTCTTTTCCAGATTTGTGGTGTTAAATCACTATGGTTTTGCAGAGCGAAAATGGTTTTCTAGGGGAGAAGACCCTGGAGCGGGTTCTCATAATTGTAGGATAAAGTTGTACATAGTGATACCGGTTAAAAGTGACTGAATTTGAACCCTGGCTCCCACATTGTGTCTCAACATCCTCATCATATTAATGGCAAAAACTGCAACTACTTTTGCACCAACCTAATATAAAATGGAGAAAATAATAGAAGGTGGCTCGTGTGATTTTTGTGAGGATTCAGTAAGTTCAGAACAGTGTCCTGGCTTACAGAGACCTTGATTATGAATTAATATGGACCCTTTAACTGTGAAATATTTGAGACAGAAAGGATCTCTGAGGCCACCTAGTCAGGCCTCCTACAGGTGTGAACATGGAAGCTGGTGACATACTTGAAGTCACCTCATTCCAGCTAGAAGCCAGGCCACCTGACTAGGAGAGAGCAGGCCATTGCTCTTTGCCCCGACTCTGGTGGGATTCTACATTTCTGGAGTTCTCTTTTTTTTTTTTCTACCCAGTGAGACTTCCCTGAAGACCATGCTAGACATCCTTTATTTCTATGACCAATTGGTCATTTGCTTGACAGACACACATCAGGCACTGAGTATGCCCCAGCCTTGTGTCAGACACTGGAATACAAAGATTTTTAATTGTCATTTGCCAATTTTATTGCCAACATATACAATTTTAATCATCCAAAGAGAGGTTGTAAAGCACTGTGGCCTTCCCAGTTTCAAATCCTAGCTGTGCCCCTTACAAGCTGAGTAACCCTGGGCAAGTTACTTTGTCTCTCTATGCCTTGATTTTCTTACCGAAAATGGTGATAATAATAGTACCCACCTTGCAGGAGGAGGGTAGTCTACGGGAGTTTATAAAGATGAAAGGAGTTAAAGAATATAAAGAGCTGGGAACAATGCCTGGCCCATAGTAAGCACGACATAAATATTAGCCATTATTATGTTTTTAGAACACTGTGTTGTCCAAATAAAATATGTGGCTATGTAATTTAGGCCCCTTTAAAACTTTTAAAACAAAAATGCACGAAGAGATTGTAAGAAAGAATGTCTGAAGGAAATGGATTGTTTTCTTTTTGTTTGTTTGTTTTTGTTTTTGTTTTTTGAGATGGAGTTTTGATCTTGTTGCCCAGGCTGGAGTGCAGTGGCACGATCTCGGCTCACTGCCACCTCTGCCTCCTGGGTTTAGGCGATTCTCCTGCCTCAGCCTCCTGAGTAGCTGGGACTACAGGCATGTGCCACTACACCTGGCTAATTTTTTTTTTTTTGTATTTTTAGTTGAGACGGGGTTTCATCTTGTTGGCCAGGCTGGTCTCAATCTCCCAACCTTGTGATCCACCCACCTCACCCTCCCAAAGTGCTGGGATTACAGGCATGAGCCACTGAGCCTGGCCCAGAAATGGATTGTTTTCTAGGCTGGGAGGGGAGTGTAGCTATTAGGGCAGAGCCTCACACAGCACTGCATCACATGAAGTGAGCCACAGACGTGTACCTGGGACTCCCTGGTGGAAAGAGTGGCTTCTGGTGGCACCACCTCCACTTTTCTTTTCTTTTCTTCGTCTTCTTTTTTTTTTTTGAGACTGGGTCTTGCTCTGTCTCCCAGACTGGAACTCAGTGGCACAATCTCTGCTCACTGCAGCCTCAATCTCTTGGATCAAATGATCCTCCCACCACAGCTTCCTGAGGAGCTGGGACCACAGGTGTACACCACTATGCCCAGCTAATTTTTAAAATTTTTAATAGAGACAGGATCTCACTATGTTGCCCAGGCTGGTCTTGAACTCCTGAGCTCAAGCGATCCTCCTGCCTCTGCCTCCAGAAGTGCCGGGATTACAGATGTGTGCCGCTGCACGTGGCCCACCTCCAGTTTTCTACAATCCTAGAATGTCTGAGCTGGGAGGGACCGTGAGTCTTCAGAAAACGCCCACATCTTCCAGGGTCAGTGGTCTTCAACCCTGGCTGCACAGTAGACTCACCTGGAAAGCCTGCAAAATTCTGATGGCAGGGTCCCTTGAGTCAAGGGCAGCGGAATCTTGGGAGGTGGGGACGAGGCAGACATGTGTGTGCTTCAAAAGCTCCCCAGGTGATTCTAATGTGCAGCCTGGATTGAGCGGCCTGTTAGGGGCTGCCTGCTTTGTGACTGCAAACTCCACAAGATCCTTGGCCTTTCAGCTCAGTTGTTAATTAATGAGCCTTTCGGGGTCCAGGGATTTTCCTGGATAGGTTTCACTGGGCCACGGTACTTATTTGTTTATTTATTTAGCACAAAGCACGTGTGCACCACAACACTATGAGATTGGTATTATTATTATCCTCATCTTACAGACAAGGCAACTGAAGTCCACAGAAGAGATGTACCTTGCTCAAAGTCACATCCTCCGAAGCCCCAGAGTGGGGATTTGAACTCAGGCAGCTGGTGCCCGAGCCCTTGCTTTTCCTGTCAGTGCTCTAGTACCTAGTCATGTGACCTTGCAGGTTCCCAACTCTATTCTGGACCTGGGAGGCCTTGCTGTTGTGTGGAAGGCAATTGGGCGGGTGTTCAGAAGCCCAGTAGGGCTACAGGGCCATGCTTGGTGGTGTTGGAACCCATTTGCTTCTCACAGAGGAAAACTGTATTTCTCCAAGTCACAAGTACATACCTTGAACCCCTGCTTCCCTGACCAAGAGATCCTGGGGTGTGGACGGGGAATGGCAGCCTCTGCTCACAAGGACCCTGGCAGTCTAAGACATGACCAGCTGAGCGGGGTCAGTGGCCTTTTGTATCTGAAGAATCATAGCATATTTAGAGATTGTGACTTGCTGCATGTTACATTTAAATGTGTTCACTGATGACGAAAGCCACTCCTTTTTTTCAGAGCTCATAGACATCATAGCATTTGTAATGCCTTAGAAACATGATTATATGAAAACGGCCGTCACATCTAAAACTCTGAAGGAATTGGATGTGAATGTAAAAAATAATCTTCTCTTGCATATGCACGTGCTGACCACCATGTGTGTTGGCGGTGTGGGTGTTATGGTGATCATTACTGTTTTCATGCTCGGATGCAGAGTGGGGAATATTGCTGGAAGCTTTGTTTGGGGAGGGAGGTCTCCCAGCAGTGGGGTGGTTCCCACCTCACCCAGCAGCTTCTTATGGCAGGGGTGTCCTTGGGGATAAATATCATCAAGTGTTTTGTCTTCGTGCTTTTTTTCTCTAATCAAGGAAAAGTTGTCGAGACACTCTTCATCCACAGAAAGGCCATTTTGTTCGGAGTTACCCACTCTCCTTAATCAGGAGTTCATTCTTTAAATAGTTTTGATACTGTTTCAAAGGCTTTGGGGCTGATTGGAAATCTCAAGGTGGTTGTTGTTGGTGGTGTGTGTGTGTGTTTCAAAGCCTTTCTGACTGAGTCCCTCCCTCCCTTTGGGATATTTTTGAAGTCTGGGAGGGGAGGAGAGAAGCAAGTTTAGAATTGCATATGGAGTGACTGAATGAGCAATTCTGAGGCTGAGGAACACCATGGTTTAGAGAGACTATGACGTGGGCAGCTCTTTTCTGGCCAGGCCCTGGGACCCTGCAGACTGAGCTCCAATAGCCAGGTCCCAGTCCTGGCTTGACCAGGCTCCTGAGAAAGGGTGGGCAGGCCCTCAACATCTTTGGGCTTACCGTCCCCGCTAGGGTGGAAGGTGGAGGGTCACATTGCCAACAGTTAAGAATCTGGGCTTGGCATCAGGGCGACCTGGGTCTGAGTCCTGACTTTGCTCTTTTCTGTACTTATGTTCCTGGGCGTGGTACTTAACCTCCTAGAGCCTTGAGATCCTTGGCTATAAAACAGATGCGAAAATATCTCCCTCCCAGACTCAGTGAGACCCTGCCTGCGAGTTGCTTCACCCAGTGCCTGGCTCATGTGGGTACCCAGTACACGGGAGCTGCCACGGAGGGGCTGGCTCATCTTCTCTCAGCCATGTCAAGGCAGGAGGGCACTCTCCTAACTAATGGAGAGGCAGGACATTGCTATGGCTGGATGGGACACTCCTCCCAGGCTTGCAAGTGTCTGAGAAGGATTGCACCCCTTACTGAGATGAATATGATTAAAGAAAAAGCACCTGAAAATAAGCAGCATTCCCATGGACTCAGGACTGGCTGAGTAACATTTATAGGACTCAGTGTAAAAATGAAAATGTGGGCTCTTTATTTTAAAATGATTCAGAATTTCAAGATGGGGGACAGCAGAGCAATAAGCGTGGGGTGCTTCTAGGCTAAGTGTGGGGTCCCCAAAGCCAGTCCTGGAGGGAGCTGTCTCTGGTGAGAGGCGTCTTGCCCTTCTGGTGTCCTATTTCAGTTCCTGCTTCTGTGGATTGAATCAATCCCCATGTAAGGCCATCTCATTGTTGATCTTCCTTCTGTCTTCCTGTCCCCCAGGGCAAAAATAGAGGAACATCTGGCCAGGGTGGAAGCGGTAACAAAGGAGATAGAAACAACAGGAACCTACCAACTGACGGGAGATGAGCTCATCTTCGCCACCAAGCAGGCCTGGCGCAATGCCCCACGCTGCATTGGGAGGATCCAGTGGTCCAACCTGCAGGTGAACTTCCTTAGACCTGAGCAGGAGAGAGCTGGAGGCGGCCAGGCCCTGAGCAGATGGCTTGGAACAGCCACACAGAGCTGTGCCTAGGCCTCCTGGGACTGAAGCCACGGCCCTGGACCCTCTCTCACATTCCCAAATGTTGAGATGGGGCACCTAGAGTCCCTCTCTAGAAGCCTTGAATCGTGTTTCAGCACCAGAGTTTCTAGCTGCCCGTTCTCTATTGTGTTAAATTCAGGAGACTAAATGCCATCATTAGAGTAAACCACGACCTTGTTTTTATTACTCTTGAGGCCGTGGTGCTGCAAGATGTGTTGTTTTCCTCGAATGCTTGAATTCTTGGCTCCAAGAGAACATTTTATTTAGCCTAGCCTCCTAGGCCATCTTTTTGTTGGGGAATCATTTGTTGCAGGATAATATTGAAAGCTCTTGGACAGAGAAATCGATTAGAACTGCCAGTGAAACCAACTCTGGCTGTGTAATATGTGCTGGTGTGGGAAAGGGCTAGCCTAGCCTGGGGCTGTAGGAATCCCGATTCATGTGCTTTCAAGTCAGGTTTTCTTGGAATTCTGGCTTTGCTGGGATCATCTGAGTGGAGTTGCCTGTGTTCCCCTAGAGGGCAGCTATGAGATGGGAGTGGTGGTGCAGATGGGAGGCTGCACTCTTCTGCATGGTGTTGAGTGTTTGAGTGTTGAGTGTTTCGGCTGCTCCATTGGTTCCCAGTGACTTCTGATCAGCCTCAAAGCCTCTGTCTGCCCAGTCTTTGATGGGCATGGTCTGGATGGGCTGTTGTAGGTCTTCGATGCCCGCAACTGTTCCACCGCCCGGGAAATGTTTGAACACATCTGCAGACACGTGCGTTACTCCACCAACAATGGCAACATCAGGTCGGTGCACGTTTCCCAGGGCTGCAGAGGGGCTTGCCTTGCCTGAGAATCTCAGCCAAAAGATGCAGCACTTGGGTCTAGGGGAGGCATCTCCAGCTCCAAGAGAAACCAGAGAGAAAGGAAAAAGAGAAAGACTCGGGCTTCTTCGGGGACCTCCAGTAGCGAGCCCAGCCCCTGTGAGCTCAGCTCCCATCGGCAGCCCATGCCTTTGGTTTCCTTCTGACGTGGAGCCATTTGGAGGGGATGGAGAATCTTTAAGTAGTAACTGCTTCACTATTCAGGGTTGGGGCTCCCATTTTTTAGAAGGGTTGGGATGTTAAGAGGTTACCTTGCTCTCCCAACCAATGAGATCACAGCTAATAGGACTGAACAGCTCATTCAGTCATTCATTCATCTTTTTGTTCAGCAAGCACTCAGTGCCTACCTAATGCAACCCAACACAGGACTAGGCTGGGGGAGCAGGAGGAAGGTGGGGTATGGGGGGTAGGAGGCAGAGTGACTAGAACCCTAAGATGCTGCTCCAGCTGCCATGAGCCTACGACCTGCACTAGACAGGCATCTAGCTAACTCCACTGCAAAGAGGGAGACATAGGGCAGCGAAGGAAAGACTGGCAAATCAGCTAACCCTGCCTGATGGATGGGAAGGCCCCCTTGAGGGGGTGGGCCCTGGGTCTTGAGGGAGGGCAGGAGGAGGGGCATGTCAGGAGGCTGGCTCAGTCAGCTCGGGATCAGGGGCTGCAGAGCAGGTAGGGTGGAGGGGGAGGTAGGGCCAGTGCAGGATGGCTGGGCCCCCATCAGGGCCAGGTGGTAAACAGCACTGTTCCTGTCCCGGGAAGGTCGGCCATCACCGTGTTCCCCCAGCGGAGCGATGGTAAGCACGACTTCCGGGTGTGGAATGCTCAGCTCATCCGCTACGCGGGCTACCAGATGCCAGATGGCAGCATCAGAGGGGATCCTGCCAACGTGGAATTCACTCAGGTACCCAGCCCAGCCTCAGCCCCTGGCCCTGGGGGCAGGGAGCCCCGTGGTGAGCGAGTGACAGAGTGGAGCCCAGAGGAGACACGCAGTCCGGGCTTGCAGACTCACAGGCCTGTCTTGTTCCCCAGCTGTGCATCGACCTGGGCTGGAAGCCCAAGTATGGCCGCTTCGATGTGGTCCCCCTGGTCCTACAGGCTGACGGCCGTGACCCTGAGCTCTTCGAAATCCCACCTGACCTTGTGCTTGAGGTGGCCATGGAACATCCCAAGTAAGTGGGCTGAGGGTGCTGGGGGCAGGGGTGAGTCAACACACAGCTCTTCTTTCCTAAGTGAGGCTCCAGCCCTCAGGCCCCTCCGAATACCTCCCCTAAAGCCCAGCCAGCAGCAGGTGACACTCAGGGGGCTGGCTTTCAAGGACTCTTTTGTCATTGTTGCGTTCTGCAGCCTGTCTGCACTGGCACCTCGGGCCTCAGACAGGATGATTTGTTGATGCTGAGGGGAAGCAGAGGCTTAGATGCACGCGGCCCCAGGAGCTTGGGAAGCAGTGACTGCAGGAGAGGAATGCGTTGAGATTCTGGAAAGGAGCAGCCCAGGCCTCTTCTGCCCTCCTGACAATGCTCTTAGCTGTCCCTCTCCTGTCGGGGGCATATAGGGCTCCAGTGACTTCAAGAGTCCCACTGGCCCAGCCCCTGCTCTAGGCAGTTCTCATAATTGCAAAAATACCTCTGCGTATTGAGATTTACTCTCTCGCAGACATTGGGCTGGGCTCTTCTTCCTGGCCATTGAATGAACTGAATTCAGTCCCAACTCACAGCCTTTGTACTCCCTGTTCCCTTTGCCTGACATGCCCTTTCCTCAGAATTTTTCTAGGCTCATTTCTTCTTGTCAAAAGGCATTTCCTATAATGCCATCTCCTGTGAGAAGACTCTCTGACCACTCAAGCTAGAGGAGGGCCCCCTTACCCTCAGTCTAACACATCATCTTGTTTTTATTCCTTATGTATTTGTTTACCCATTTATAATCTAGAGTCTAGACATTAGACTATAAGCTCCTTGAGAGTGGAGATCTTTTCTTTTCTGTTCACAATGCATACCCAACAGCTAGCAGAGTGCCTGGCACATAGTAGGTGCTCAGTTATAAATATTTGTGGAATAAATGAATATACAAGTGAATGATATTACTAGCTTTATAATAATTCCATGAATTTGATGCTATGATTTCTATTCTGATAACGAGGATGTTGAGGCTCAGAGAGGCTAAAAACATCCCAAGGTCACACTGCTAGTCAGTGGTGAGGCAGAAGTTGAACCCCGGCTTTCTGACACTGGTGTCCTTAATTGCTCTATTGTGTTGCATTCTCAGCATTTAGCACAGAGCCTGGCACATACTTGATGCTTAATATGGGTTTGCATGAATGAATGAGTGCAGGAATGCATAATTTAATAAATGGCACCCTGTGTGTCCAATACGTCTCTCGGGCTGGGATTAACTCAGAATCAACTCTTGGAAAGGAGTTTTCTTGTTTGACTCTTTCTGAAGCTTTTTTCTTGGTGGGAAGGTGGGGGGTCAATGGGAGGGCAAAGGTGCAAAAGTGAAGCCCCCAGCACCAGACATGGTGGTTCATGGTGGTTCATACCTGTAATTCCAGCACTTTTGGGAGGCTGAGGCAGGAAGATTGCTTGAGGCCAGTAGTTCAAGACCAGCCTAGGCAACATAGTGAGACTCTACAAAAAAAAAAAAAAAGAAAGAAAAAAATTAGCTGAGCAAGGTGGCACATGCCTGCAGTCCTAGCTACTTGGGAGGCTGAGGCAGGAGGATCGTCTGAGCCCAGGAGTTAAAGGCTGCAGTGAGCTATGATTGTGCCACTGCACTCCAGCATGAGCAATGGAGCAAGACCAAGTCTCAAAAAAAAAAAAAAAAAAGGAAGGCCCCAGTTAAATTGTGTCTGCCTTTTTGCCAGATATGAGTGGTTTCGGGAACTGGAGCTAAAGTGGTACGCCCTGCCTGCAGTGGCCAACATGCTGCTCGAGGTGGGCGGCCTGGAGTTCCCAGGGTGCCCCTTCAATGGCTGGTACATGGGCACAGAGATCGGAGTCCGAGACTTCTGTGACGTCCAACGCTACAACATCCTGGAGGTAACACAAGCAGCCCAGCTGGCCAGCTGGAGGTGTGGGCCTGGGGGTGGCTCCAGGGACTGACTCCCCGCTATCACTCTGCCTCTGTAGGAAGTGGGCAGGAGAATGGGCTTGGAAACGCACAAGCTGGCCTCGCTCTGGAAAGACCAGGCTGTCGTTGAGATCAACATTGCTGTGCTCCATAGTTTCCAGGTATGTCTGGAGTTTTGTGAGTCTGAAGACTTTTTGGTTAGAAGCTCATCAGATCCAGTGACTTATGTGATGCTTACTTTATAAGTCAGCCCCCTTGCTCACTCTAGAGGTCCAGCAACAGGCAGCTCTTCACCTCCCAAGACTGTTCAATCCCTGCACTTGAGCACTGAATTCTGTGCTCTCTCAATCGCTCTAGGACTTCACTGCCGAAAATTTCCCTCTTCTCTCTCTGTATCATCAGTGTCTCTCTCTGCTGAGTCATTCCCAGCAGTGTACAGACAGGCTCTCCTAGCCCCGTGTCAAAAAATAAATGAATAGCTAACACGCAACTCCTGCCAAACCTCAGGCTCCCTCCAGCCACTGCCTCACCTTTCTGCTCCTTTCTACAGCAAAACTATGGAGAGATCTCATTGCCATTCCTCATCCCCCAGCTGCTTCAGCCTGGCTGGGTGACAGAGCGAGACTCCACTCAAAAAAAAAAAAAAAAGAAAGGCCTCCCTGACTATGCCATGTAAAATGATACCCTCGCCCCACTGCCAACCTGTCTCTCTGTGTTAGTCCTTTAACCATTTTATTTTTCTTCAAAATACTTCCTCATACAGTTCCTGGCATTATATAGGATGTCGACTTTTTTTCCTTTTCCTTTTTTTTTTTTTGGGACATCATCTCACTTGGTCACCCAGGCTGGAATGCAGTGGCATGATCACTGCAGCCTGGACCTCCCGGGCTCAAGTGATCCTCCCACCTTAGCCTGCCAAGTAGCTGGGACTACAGGTGCACACCACGCTTGCCTAATTTTTGTATTTTTAGTAGAGATGGTGTTTTTCCATGTTGCCCAGGTTGGTTCTGAACTCCTGGCCTCAAGAGATCTGCCTGCCTCAGCCTTCCAAAGCTCTGGGATTGTAGGCATAAGCCACTGCACCGGGCCGGCTTTCTTTATTGTTTGGTTTTCCCCACTAGAATGTAAGCGCCATGGGGCAGGGACCTTGTCTCTCTGTTTGCTGCTGCACCTCTAGCCTAGAAGAGTGTCTGGCACATGGTAGATGCTAAAATAATGTGTCTTGGAAGAATGAATGATGAGGGCCACATCCACATTGTCGCCTGGCATAAACTGGGTCTTCAGTCCTGGTCTGATGCGTGCATGAATGAGTGACGCTGGGAGGGGACCTATGAGCTGTGGCTGCTCTTGCTTGCTGTGTGAGGGTGACAGCCTCCACCTCCTCTTAAGCCCACACACAGCCACTGGGCTCCTGTGTAGGGCTAAGCCCTCTGGCCCATCTGCTGTTCTTACCCATGGAAACACTTCTCTTCCCTGTGGGAAGGAGGCCTGAGATGTAGGAAGATACTACTTTAGAAGCCACAACCATTGCCATAAAGCTGACAGATGCCCTGGAGACCCCACCACTGGGCAGTCATTCATTCATTCGGCAATGTTTTACTCAGGGTTTGCCTGGTGCTGGGCACTAGACTGGGCCAAGGATGTGAGTGGTGAACAGAGTACAGATGAGCACACACTGTTCCCCATGACTGGGTCACCCCATAGGCAGATCAGGCCTGTGCTTGATGGGGGAGGGGAAGATGGAACAGGAAGAGCCCCTTGGTGTCTCGGGAAGGGCTGGCCTCGCACCACACATCCTGACTCCTGGGGACTCCCAGCACCAGCCCTGATGCTGGCAGGATGTGGATACGTCCCAGAAAGTCCGTGAGCCTCTGCTGTCTCCTGACCGTGGCTGACTGTGTCCTTCCACTGCCTGAGTGTCTCCAGGACTTCCTCACCACCCTTCTTCAGGGTAAACTTCAAAAGATGGGCCCTTGTTTCCTCTCTGTAAAATGGGGATAATAGTGCCTCCCTCACCTGAGGATTGTAGGAGTTAAGTAAAAATGCATACAAAATGTTTAGCTGCACTGCCTGGCCCATAGGGAACACTTGGTAAGCAATGATTTTCTCACTATTTATTATGTTGTCATCACGATCATGGCTACCACTGAGATATATATATATATATTTTTTGAGATGAGCTCTCCCTCCGTTGCCTAGTCTGGAGTGTATGGTGTGATCTCGGCTCACTGCAACCTCCACCTCCTGGGTTCAAGCAATTCTCCTGCCTCAGCCTCCCGAGTAGCTGGAATTACAGGATTGTGTCACCACGCCCCGCTAATTTTTGTAATTTTAGTAGAGACAGGGTTTCACCATGTTGGCCAGGCTGGTCTCAAACCCCTGACCTCAAGTGATCCACCTATCTCTGCCTTCAAGTGGTGGGATTACAGGTGTGAGCCACTGCGCCCATCCCGTAGCTACCACCGAGCTTAGAACTGATCTGGCACCCAGGAGTTGCTGTGACTTGGAAGAATAAATGAATGAGAGCCCACGTCCACAAGAGTGGTGGCCGGACTTATATATATACATATAGAACTTATATATGTCTATATAATTTACAAGGCATGGCTGGACTTCCCAGGCCTGACACCAGCTGGGTCCCCTCATGCCTCCCTATCTTGACTCATGCAGTGCTCCACTCAACTAACTTGCACACCTCTCACAAGACTGCCCTCCTCTCAGGAGCCGCTCCCGAAATGCCCTAACTCGCGCTGGGCCTCTGTTTGGCATTGTGTCCTCTCCTCTGCCCTTCCCCAGCACCTTTGCCTGCCTCCATCAGAGTTTCTGTCAGGCCATGTGAAAATGCCTGATTTTCCTCTGCTTCCCACCCAGTTAGACTAGACCATAATGCATAGAAGGGGTTGTGTCTTTCCCTTCTATAACGCTGATGCCTTATGCAGTGCCTGGCAGATGGAAATTATAAGAGCAGCTAACATTTATTAAGCACCTACTATGCTTTGCTTATTTCAGCTTATTGCATCCTTTCAACAACCTCATGATGTGGAACTTTTTTTTGGAGACAAGGTCTTGCTCTGTCACCCAGGCTGGAGTGCAATGGCGTGATCATGGCTCACTACAGCCTCGACCTCCTGGGCTCAAGCAATGCTCCTACCACATTAGCCTCCCCCATATCTGAGAACACTGGCATGTGCCACCACACCTGGCTCATTTTTAAATTTTTCATCTTTTTTTTTTTTTTTTTTTAAGACGGAGTCTTGCTCTGTCACCCAGGCTGGAGTGTAATGGTGCGATCTTGGCTCACTGCAACCTCCGCCTCCCGGGTTCAAGCGATTCTCCTCCGTTAGCCTGAGTAGCTGGGATTACGGGTGTATGCTGCCACCATGCCTGGCTAATTTTTATATTTTTTAGTGGAGACGGGGTTTCACCATGTTGGTCAGACTGGTCTCAAACTCCCGACATCAGGTGATCTGCCTGCCTTGGCCTCCCAAAGTGCTGGGATTACAGGCATGAGCCACCACACCTGGCCTACTAATTTTAAAATTTTTATAGAGATGGGGCCTCACCATGTTTCCCAGGCTGATTTCAAACTCCTGGGCTCAAGTGATCCTCCCACCTTGGCCTCCCAAAGTACTAGGATTATAGGCATGAGCCACTGCACCTGGCCATTATGGGAATTCTTATCATTCCCATTTTACAGATGAGCAAACTGAGGCTTAGGGAGATTAAAGAATTAATAGCTCAAATAAGAAGCCAGAGTTTGAACCACTATGTTAAACAAATGTCTCTTGACCGAATGGGTTGCCACAGACATAGAGGCCAGTGGCTGTCTCGCTGGACCATTCCATGGGGTCAGACCCCACAGCCTGTAATTTCAGACTGTGAGTGATTCGTCTCCCATACACTACAGTTCTCCCAATGCTTCAGACCTCCCCACGGAGGGGTCTGGCTCCTTCTTGGCTGAGGAGGCTACAACCCCAGGGAAGTGACTCTTAGAACTCTCCACCCATAAATGGCTGGGATGGTATTTCCTTTACCTGCCAAAAGGCGCTGTGGTTTGAGTTATGCAGATCCAGATAGAGCCATCTGATGGGAGTCTGGGGAGACCTGTGGGCATGAGAGGCTGGATATTACCCCCAAAGGGACATGGGACCTGTGGGCTGACCCTGGCTAATGTGCTTCCTTGGGCTCCTTCAGAGGCTCCACAAGCACCTACCATTTGGGTGTTTATTTTCAGCAGGCGGGGAGAGGGCCAGGAGGAGTTGCTCTCCCGTATTACAGATTGCCAGGCCTTCCCAGGCACCCTCCGGGAGCCCTGCAGCCAACCAGCCCCTCTCCCGATTCCCCCACCCTTATCGCCACTCCCCTTCTTGCCTTCTGATACAGAAGCAAAACGTGACCATCATGGACCACCACTCAGCTGCAGAATCCTTCATGAAGTACATGCAAAATGAATACCGGTCCCGTGGGGGCTGCCCGGCAGACTGGATTTGGCTGGTCCCTCCCATGTCTGGGAGCATCACTCCCGTGTTTCACCAGGAGATGCTGAACTACGTCCTGTCCCCTTTCTACTACTATCAGGTGAGGGGCCTTCCTCTCCTCTCCGTCCTGGGGGCTCAGGTGTGGCTGTGTGTGTGTATGTGCACCTCATGGTTACACATGCAGGGCACAAGAGCAGGTAGGGATATGTTGTTAAAGCTTTCCAGGCTTCACTCAAGGATGCTGAGCAGCCTTTGTGCATTTCCACGGAGAGTGGCACTGAAGGAAGCGCCTTCCACTGCACCCCTAGTGGCCTGTGGCTCGGGTGGGGGGGTCTGTCATTACACCTGCCTCCACGGGAGGGTCCGGCAACAGTCACCCAGCAGAGTGCTGAAGGGATTGGCTCCTGAGTCAGACACTATTGATTCTGCCACTTCCTAGCAATAGGGTCTTGGGTGGGTCCTTTCACCGTTCTGAGCCCTGATCTTCTCATCTCTAAAAGGGATGGGCTTCACTCCACGACAGGGGGTTGTACGGATTGCAAAGCTGGTGTATGGAACAGCTCAGCCCAGTGCCCAGCGCAGAATGCATTCAGTAACCATGAGCTATTGAGACGAGTTCATTTTGTGCCAAAAAGGATTTAAGAAGAGCTTCCTGCATCTACATGACCTCACACGCAGGGTGACTGCATGTCCTAGATTCTTGCCTGTTGTACTAGCAGCTCCTCTTGCTCTCAAAGGTGTCTCAGTTGGGACTGTACATTATGTCATCTGCCTGGTGATAAGATGCTAAAAGAAAAAGGGAGCGCAGCTTGTTCCTTCCAGGAGGACACTGATGAGAATAAGAGTGAGCTGCCCCCCTCAATGTGCAGGCTCCATGCTGGGCAGTGGAGAGGCAACTGGGGGAGAGGCAGCCACAGCCCTTCCTTGCAGGGGTTCAGTGACGGGGGTGAGGTGCAGGACAGCCTTCTCTCCCAGGCTCATGACGGGTGCGAAGGGTCCTCTACCACTCCAGCATCCGCAAGCTGAGCCAAGTCAGGACCCCGCCTTGCCCTCACATCTCCTTTCTTTTCTGAAGGTAGAGGCCTGGAAAACCCATGTCTGGCAGGACGAGAAGCGGAGACCCAAGAGAAGAGAGATTCCGTTGAAAGTCTTGGTCAAGTGAGTGGCAGTGACCAGTAGTGATGTGTGAACTGTCTCTCTTCCTTCTAGTCAGCCTCCGCCTCCAGTCCTTGAAGGGCAAGGAACACAGGGAATGGATATTCTTTTTGCTTTTGTTTTTGAGACAGGGTCTCACTCTGTCACCCAGGCTGGGGTGTAGTGGTGCCATCACAGCTCACTGCAGCCCCTGCTTCCTGAGCTCAAGTGATCCTCCCACCTGAGCCTCCCAAGTAGCTGGGACCACAGGTACAAACCCACGCCTGACTAATTTTGTCTATTTTTTGTAGAGATGGGGTCTCACAATGTTGCCCAGGTTGGTCTCGAACTCCTGGGCTCAAGTGATCTTCCTGTCTCAGCCTCCCAAAGTGCTGGGATTACAGATGTGAGCCACTGTGCCTGGCCTGGGAATGTATATTCTTCGTGGAATTTGGCTCCCAGAGGTCCAGTCGCCAATTCCAAGGGTCCCCCTGCTACCATTGTTCCAACCTTCTCTCTCCTCCATTTTCCCAAAGGGGCCCGTAGTAGTGGGGGAGGGGAGGAAAAGGGTGAGTTGTCATGGTGCACGGCTGGTGAGAAGCGTAGCTTGCTTTTCCCTTAACCTGCCCCACATTAAACGCTGTCCTGTCCCATTCCCCTGGTCCCCCATTTTCTTCTGGAAGGCTGACTTAGCACATAGCACCTGCCTGTCTATCTGTCCCCACAGAGCTGTGCTCTTTGCCTGTATGCTGATGCGCAAGACGATGGCGTCCCGAGTCAGAGTCACTATCCTCTTTGCGACAGAGACAGGAAAATCAGAGGCGCTGGCCTGGGACCTGGGGGCCTTGTTTAGCTGTGCCTTCAACCCCAAGGTACCGGCTCAGTGGGATGGCTGTTGTTTTTTCTGCTTGTGTGCAGGGGAGTCTAGGAAAAGTTAAAACGATTTCCCCACTCCTGGGTGTCTCAGAACCTTGGATATGCTAATGTGCATGAGAAATCTGCAAGAGAAGGAAAGACGCGTGCAGGGATTTCCAAACTTACACAGCAGATGAGTTTTTCATGGTGTTCTGGAGAACACATTTTGAGGAACACTTTCACAGTGAATCCAGGCCTCAATATACATCAGTTATTCTAGCTGAACTTTATTCAGGCTCACTGAACACCTGCTCTGCAGGATGCAGTGCTACATGTGAAAGGGGGGAGATGAGTAAGCTGCAGATAAACAAGAAAAGGCCACAGAGGGTCTGTCTAAGCTCTATCCCCTGCCTTCAGCACTGACAGATAAAATCCTACTCTTAGGGATTGGTGGCCCCATACTAGGCCAGCTCCGGGCTTTGAGGATCTCACAGTGAGTGAGTGACTCAGGGCCAGGCCTTGCCCTCGGAGAGCTCTCCAGTATACAACTCACTCTACCCTCCCAGCGCCCTGCAAAGCAGGTGTCAATGTCATTGTTAATGCACAGAGGAGGAACCTGATGGTTAGACAGGTTGATGGGTTTTCCAGGGTCGCACGGCTTCTGGGAGATGGATGTGACCCTGAGGACAGGGCACAGGCCAGTGTAATGCCACGATGGCATGAGCTGTGATCTGTACCACGTAGAGGCCTAAGCCAAGAGGGAACTGACTGATGACCAGGTCAGCCAGGTCGCTGAAAACACCTCTTGGGTCTAAGCCTCACCTGCCAGCTCCCAGGAGTCCGGAACTGCCAGGAGAGTGGTGGCAGGTCCCCCATCCTCAGCTGGGTGGGCCCGGATAGAATAACAAGGCGAGGGCACATTTCCCCGGCCATTGCCTCCAGGCGCCGCTGTGACCTGCTCATTCCAATTTTGTGGAAATATTTCCACACACACAGAATTGCAAGTAGCAGTGGACATGGTGAGAGGTGTTTAGACATAGGATAGGCAGTGTTTTGGAGACAGAGCTTCCAGGGCTTGCCGATGGGTTAGCCGCAGGGCTTGAGCTGGGAAGGAGAATCACGGATGATGCGTTCAAATCGGTTCATTCACCTCCTCTGTGCCACGCTTGTGCCAGGCCCTGGGAGAGACAGATGAGCACAGATGAGCACAGGAGCCACAGACTGGGGACAGTGTGGGAGGAAGCCCAGGGTGTCTAGGCAGGGTAGGGAGGGCCCTATTGGGAGCTGAGAGTTGATGTCCATTCAGGTTGTCTGCATGGATAAGTACAGTCTGAGCTGCCTGGAGGAGGAGCGGCTGCTGTTGGTGGTGACCAGTACGTTTGGCAATGGAGACTGCCCCGGCAATGGAGAGGTGGGTGGCCTGAGGTCTGGATGGTCTAGGGGGTGATCGCACACAGGAGGACCCAGGAAAGGGTCTAGGGGATGCAGCATGTCCTATATAGGGCGTTTGGGTGTTACTGCTCAGGCCACTCTGGATCAGGTCATTTGCCGGCCTCCGTCATAATTATTGCCATATGGGAGGACCCCCTTTCCTATGATATATTTAATATATTTCTGTGAATGGCCTACCTGTTCGTATTTAAAAATTCATATTTAAAGGAAACTTGTATCACTCTCACAAAAGGAAAATAGCAAAACATAAATTCAATGAAAACAAAATGAAGTTAATGAATTTTAGCTAGATACTATTCCTAACCAAATCCTACTCTTTCTTTTTGTGTTTGTTTGTTTGTTTCTATTTTTTTGGTTTTTTTTGAGAAGGAGTTTTGCTCTTGTTGCCCAGGGTGGAGTACAGTGGTGCGATCTCGGCTCACCGCAACCTCTGCCTCCCTGGTTCAAGTGATTCTCCTGCCTCAGCCTCCCGAGTAGCTGGGATTACAGGCACGCGCCACCACGCCCGGCTAATTTTGTATTCTTTTTTTTTAGTAGAGATGGGGTCTCTCCATGTAGGTCAGGCTGGTCTTGAACTCCCGACCTCAGGTGATCTGCCCACCTCAACCTCCCAAAGTGCTGGGATTATAGGTGTGAGCCAACATGCTCAGCTATCTTTGTTTTTAAAAAAGAGTGACAGGCAATGAGAGAGGTATTAAAGGTCTATTAGCACCAATTTGAGACTGTCTCTCCAGTGCTCAGAAGAATGAAAATGTAATTGAAGGGGAAGAACTAAAAAATAAATTATGAAAAGGGAGTAAATACTCACCATGGGATTTGACGCTAGTTCTGCTGGGTCACACACCTCCTGGGATCGTCTTGGGTTCCTGGAGAGCCCGCCTGATTTCAGAGACTATAGGACCAATTGCTGTTGCTTCTACCAGGTTCCAAACCAGAAGAGAATCACGGCCCATTAGGAGGCCCTCTGGAGATGCCCTGCTATAAGGCAGGCCCCCTCTGCCAGGGCTGGATGGGAGGAGGCCAGGCTGTTCTGGGTCTCCCACCAAGGGGCAGGGCCCACACGAGTTGCTACAGTTTAGCTGAAGTGAGAGACAAGCTAAACTTGTCAGCTGACAACCAGGTCCTTGGCCAGATGGCCCCACACGTAAACCAACTTCCACTGTGGGCTGTGAGCCTTCTCCTGCCAGCTGTGGCCAGGTTTCCAGAAGAAAGGAAAAAACAGTGTTTTTATTCATCCTGGCCTGAGAACTCTGTCGTTCCCTCTCTTTCTAGAAACTGAAGAAATCGCTCTTCATGCTGAAAGAGCTCACCAACAAATTCAGGTAAAACTTTTTCCCTCGTTCTACTCCTCCTAGCCCTGCCCTGTGGACCCAAAGTCTGGGTTCAGGAGATGGAACTGGGTGTGCACAGGGGGTCATCTCAGAGCTGACCAGGCACAGAGGGACCCTGGGTCTAAGGTCTGTACTCACAGTATGTCAAGGGTCAAACCACAGAAACCAAGTCCCTCTCACAGGTCTGTAGGCCAAGCATGGGGTGGTCATGGGAGTTGGTGACAAGGCTCTGGGGTCAGGGGGACCCGAAGGGGATCCAACTCCATGCTCCAGCTAGAGGGGAAGAGTCTGGGGCTGGCCCTCCAGGCTGTTGGTGCTGGGTGCTGGGTGCCAGGTGCTGCTTGCATGGGGCATGAGTCTCTGTGTGTGTTCTCGGGCAGGTATGCCGTGTTTGGCCTTGGCTCCAGCATGTACCCTCGGTTCTGCGCCTTTGCTCATGACATCGATCAGAAGCTGTCCCACCTGGGGGCCTCTCAGCTCACCCCTATGGGAGAAGGGGACGAACTCAGTGGGCAGGAGGACGCCTTCCGCAGCTGGGCCGTGCAAACCTTCAAGGTCGGTTCCCAGCCAGAGCTGCTCCACAGCAGGGACATGACAGGGAGCATTCATGCCTAGGACATCTGTGCTGAACATCCCAGGTGCCATGACTTCTGCCCGTGGTCCTGTAGATGTGTTCCCAGACATGGGCCAGGGCCACTGACCTGAGGGCGCAGGTCACTGCTGCTCTCCCTCAGCCCCCCAGAAGAGCTCCACCTGGTGCACACCACTCTGGGGAAGCAGGTGGCACAGGTACCCCCTGCCCTTAGGGAGCTTCTAGTTTAAGGGCTTTCCCCCACTGACTACCTAGGTCACCTCTTAACTTCTGTGTCTGTTTCAGTCTCGCAGCCATAGAGAGCCTGGGCACAGGCACCACACAGTGGGCCCTCGGCAGATGCTGACCCCTTATCTCTCCACCACCACTTTGGATCCACTCAGTGTCTCCGTAGCTATTTATTGCGGTGGTTGGCCCTAGTCACTTAGGGAACTCGTCAGTCATGCAGAGTGTCACTCACTGGTGGTGCTTAGGATTATCAGCGTGCGTCGGGGCAGGCTTGGTTCCAAAGCCCGGGCCTCCTCCATGTGGTTCCACAGCAGGAACATGGGGACAATCAGACCTCTCCCAGTGTGGGCATGAGGATACAAGATCATGTCAATATTGGCATTCATAATGGCTGGGCACAGTGGCACATGCCTGTAATTCAAGCACTTTAGGAGGCTGAGGTGGGCAGATCGCTTGAGCCCAGGAGCTCAGAACTAGCCTGGGTAACATGTGAAACCTGCCTCTACTGAAAATACAGAAAATTGACTGGGCTTGCTTGTGCATAATTGGTGTCAGCTACTCGGAAGGCTGAGGTGGGAGGATTGCTTGAGCCCAGAGAGGTTGGGGCTTCAGTGAGCTATGATGGCACCACTGTACTCCAGCCTGGGTGACACAGTGAGACCCTGTCTCAAAACAAAAACAAAGCAATATTTATAATAGTAGCAATAGCTACTATGTGCCAAGCCCAGGCACCTCTTTGAGTCCTTGCTGTCACCCTATCAGGTAAGTGTGCTTAGAACTCACATGAAGCCCACGGCTCAGTGTTTGGTCCATGGTAAGGGCCTAAAAAGTGGTAGCCCCGGTGGTGCGGATGCTGCTGCTGCTGACCATTAACCCCAGTCTGTTCCACCTTCTTCCAGGCAGCCTGTGAGATGTTTGATGTCCGAGGCAAACAGCACATTCAGATCCCCAAGCTCTACACCTCCAGTGTGACCTGGGACCCACACCACTACAGGCTCGTGCAGGACTCACAGCCTTTGGACCTCAGCAAAGGTACCTGCTTCTCAGCAGCACACGGGGCTTGTTTGTGTTGGGGTCTGAGCCCTGAGCCCACGGTCAAGGAGACCCCCGGGTCTCCTTCTGAACAGAGACAGCTGGCCTGGGCGCCTCCCTCTCACTGCATGCAAGAGCCTGTTAGGGTGCAAGACTCAAGGTGCTGAGGGAGGCTGTTTCAGGAGGGAGCCCCAGGAGGGTGGTGGAGAGAGAAGGGGACAGCATCTGCCGAGGGCCTACTGTGTGCCGGGCACTGTGCGGGGCTCCTGGCCCACATGGGCTAAGTGAGCCTGGACACTCCTCCTGGGAGAAAGGCACAGAAGGAGAAATTGCAGTTCAGGGAGGTGAAGCACGTTGCTAGCCTGTGGCCATGTTGGGGTCTGAGCCCCCGCCTTCCAGCCGCAAAGGCAGCCAAGGGTCGTGAAGAAGGCGTCGCAGAGGTGATTCCAGGCTGTAGTGGTGAACTCTCCACTCTGCACCCCGGGGTGCTGTGCCCTGTGCCCTGACTAAGATAGTCCTGCAGGTTTCTACGTTTCAGATATCCCCAATGTCAGCGATGCTCTCCTGTGGGTCCCAAGCCATGGAGATGTCCTGGGACTTTCGTTTTTAGGTTCCTAAATTGAATTTCCCAACACCTAGAAGCAATACCTAGAAGCTGCCCTGTATCAGATCAAGGACTTTTTTTTGCGGGGGGGCGTTGGGGGACGGAGTCTCAGTCTGTCGTCCAGGCTGGAGTTCAGTGGCGCGATTCCCACTTATTGCAACCTCCGCCTCCCGGGTTCAAGTGATTCTCGTGCCTCAGCCTCCCTAGTAGCTGGGACTATAGGAACTACCACCATGCCTGGTTTCAGTATGTTGGCCAGTCTGGTCTCAGACTCCTGACCTCCAGTAATCCACCCACCTCGGACTCCAAAAGTGCTGGGATTGCAGACATGAGCCACCATGCCCGGCCTGGACCAAGGATCTTTATTTGTGGAATAAAAGGAAGAAAAAGAAAACCCTCAACGGCCACCTCAGCAGCATGCCCCAAGTGTAGTGTCCAGGTGTCACTGACTCAGACACCTGGGGGCTTCCCCTACCTATGCTCAAGAGCCACTTTGCCATTTCACTGTCTCTGTGTCCTTCGCAGCCCTCAGCAGCGTGCACGCCAAGAACGTGTTCACCATGAGGCTCAAATCTCGGCAGAACCTACAGAGTCTGACATCCAGGTAAGGGAAAGTGCAGGGCTTCTCGGGTGATGCTCTGTCGATTTTATTCTAAGGAATGAAAGGCCAGAAGAAATCAGTCTTTGAAGGGAGAGGGGAGGAGCATCTGCTGGCATTAGCAGCCGCACTGTCAGTAGGACCGGCCCACCTGGTAACCCGCGGCCACCTGTGCTTTTACATCTACTCTTGGTTAACCACGGGCCACTTTTCCAGGTTGGACACTAAGCATCTGTCCACTTCCTCTCCTTCCTCATTGAACTCTTTCACTAAAAGGAGAGTGCAAGAGAGACTTAAACTGTTTGACTCATTCTGAAGAACTTTCAGGAAAAGTGTTGGCAGGGAAGGAAATTTCCCAGCTCTGGGAAACGAGCCTTGTGGATTATCTGCAGGTTTCATTGATCTGTGCGGTCCTCCCCGCGTGCATTAGGAAAACTGGCCTTGGTTCTAATAAGAACAGGGTTTGTCCTGGCAACAAGGAAAGGTTTCTTCTGATGTCCACGTGTCTCCAAGGGGGATGCTTTCTCCAGGCAGAGGCTGTGGCCAAGCCCTTGGGGGACTCAGAGGGCTGCTGGGAAGGGGTGGGCTCCCTCCTCCCCAAAGGGAAGCTCCCGGGGCCCTCTCGAGCACCCCTGCCTGTGGGGATCCCTCATCCCAAGCTCAGGGTGGTGGCCCAGGCTTGTGGAACCAGCCAGGAAAATGAAAGGAGGGCACATTTCCTGGGGAAACTGGCCCGCCCATCAGGAGCCCTGGAGGAAATCCTCCAACGTCACCTGAGGCTTCATTTTCCTTCCCCAGCCGTGCCACCATCCTGGTGGAACTCTCCTGTGAGGACGGCCAAGGCCTGAACTACTTGCCGGGGGAGCACCTCGGGGTTTGTCCAGGCAACCAGCCCGCCCTGGTCCAAGGCATCCTGGAGCGAGTGGTGGACGGCCCCGCACCCCACCAGACAGTGCGCCTGGAGGCCCTGGACGAGAGCGGTGAGCCCCAGGCCAGAGAGCCAGTGCTGCCTGGCATCCTCCGGCCACCCCACCTGGCTGAGGGGCTGGGCCTGGGCCTGCCGGTGACAGCCATCCCTGCCCTTCCTGCTGAGAGGGTGGGCCGCCAAAGCTCTTGTGAAAGCAGTTATGAAAACAGTCCTAGCCCATAAGGCATCGCTCCCTGGCCTTAGTTTCCCCAGTGATAACAACATCCCCGCCATGCAGTGGCCAAAGTGAGAAAGTGGGATAAGCCGGGCACGGTGGCTCACGCCTGTAATCCCAGCACTTTGGGAGGCTGTGGCCGGTGGATCACTTGAGGTCAGGAGTCTGAGACAAGCCTGGCCAACATGATGAAACCCTGTCTCTACTAAAAGTACAAAACTAATTAACCAGAAATGGTGCTTCATGCCTGTAATCCCAGTCACTCGGGAGGCTGAGGCACAAGAATTGCTTGAAGCCAGGAGGTGGAGGTTGCAGTGATCAGAGATCTTGCCACTGTACTCCAGCCTGGGTGACAGAGACTCCATCTCAAAAAAATAAAAAAGAAAGTGGGACCAGAGAGGCAGAGCCTGGTGGTGCTCCCCACTGTCCAGGAGAAAGTGAGAGAACCTGAGACATGGGGACAACGAGACAGACGTCCTTGTGACTGTAGGGTGATGGATGTGGTTCATTATGCCTCTGTTCCAGAGGAGATAATGTCATGCTCATATTTTTACCTAATATTTAGAAAGCATCTGTGTGCCAGGTACAGCACGAGCTATTATGTGCACGGTTTGATTCAGTGCTCATGCCAACCCAGCAAGATAGGTTTTGGTATCAGATCTGTTTCACATGGAGGGAACCCAAGGCCCAGAGGCTTCAGTCACCTAGGAAGTGGGGAGCCAGGGTTTGAACCCGTGTCTGCTGGCCCCAGAGTCTGTGCTGTGACTGCCCTGCATGCTGCCCCCCGGGACTTCCCTTTGGGCTCATCTTCTGCTCACCCAGCACCTCTTGGTACAGCACCCAGGGGACTGCAGTCATGGGCTTTTCTCTGAGTGAACAACTGGCCTGTGAGGTATCCATTAGTCTTTGGTGGATTTAGTCATTGTGAGTCTGTAGATCGCCAGTGGGTGTCTTGCTAAAGTTCAGGTCTGGGCCAGGGAAGGACATGGTTAGTTCATCAGGACCACGCCAACTTAGTGCCCCTTGGGGGGCTGGTGTTCAGCCTTCCCTGGCAATCCTTTCTCTATGCGCCACCTCCTTCCTGTCTTTTGCTCTTGGAACCAAGATTTCAGAGCCTCCTTTCCCCTGCAGCTGGAGAACAGGGGGTGTCTGCCTGGGGGCCTCGCTACCTTCTGAGAATCCCGAATGGGGCCTCTTTTCCATCCTGACACCTTCCTTCCCCGTCCAGGCAGCTACTGGGTCAGTGACAAGAGGCTGCCCCCCTGCTCGCTCAGCCAGGCCCTCACCTACTTCCTGGATATCACCACCCCCCCAACCCAGCTGCTGCTCCAAAAGCTGGCCCAGGTGGCCACAGAAGCAACTGAGAGACAGAAGCTGGAGGCCCTGTGCCAGGTGAAGATCAGGGCTGGTGGGCAGTGGGGGTATGTGGGGGGTCCCAGCATGTGGGGAGCCAAAGCCCAGAGCTGGTCTTTAACTTCCAAGAGGGATCCACCCAGTTTCCCAAAGTGAGACCTGTCAAAGGCTGGTGGGAAGCCAGGCATCATCCGCTGGCCCATGTCTGGGACACAGTTGTGTTGAGTGAACTGAGTTTTTCCAAGTGTCTGCAGGATGCAGCCAGAGTGCACTGCCTTGAATATTAGCTAGAAAGGGGAGCCATCGTTATCTGTCTTTGCTTTCCCCAAAACTGGAATAAAGTTGTCACTTAAGATGTATTGGGGGATGGATGGTGTGGATGAATGGATAAATGGGCATTATGGACAGAGTGACAGATGGACAGCTGAATTAATAAGTTAATGAGAGAATGCATTAACTCACCTGCAACTGTCTGGTTCCAAGTCTGCAAACGGCACTGCTTGTCATTATTATCATCATCATTATAGCTAATTATCTTGATTCCAACTACCCCCACCACCATTATTTTGTGGCTGCAATGTACTAGCTTGGTACATGTTTTCTGGTTTAATTCCCATAACATCCCCACCAGGTAGGCAATGCTATCCTTGTTTCACAAAAGGTAAGTAATTGGGATGAGATTCCATAGTGAGGACACCCAGTCAAGATTTGAACCCAGGTCTGATTGGTTCCAAAGTCTTGCCCCAAGTAAATTACAATAAAGATTTGACCCCTGCCCATGAGTTGCTGAGAGTGGAGGTAACACAAGTTAGATAAATGTACTGGACTGAGTTTCACCAGGACAGGAACTATTTCTTCGCAAGCTTGGTAGTCTCAGCACCCTGGACAGTGCCTGGCACATGGACTTGTTTGTTGAGTGAGTGAATGAATACTGGGTTGTGACAGCCTTTCCCCCAAAATGGGGCAGGCGCCCCGAGTCACTCACATCACCCTTGGCTTTCAGCCCTCAGAGTACAGCAAGTGGAAGTTCACCAACAGCCCCACGTTCCTGGAGGTGCTGGAGGAGTTCCCATCCCTGCGGGTGTCTGCTGGCTTCCTGCTCTCCCAGCTCCCCATTCTGAAGCCCAGGTTCTACTCCATCAGCTCCTCCCGGGATCACACGCCCACGGAGATCCACCTGACTGTGGCCGTGGTCACGTACCACACCCAAGGTGAGCCCAGGGCTCTGGAGCAGGCCCTCTCCACTCCTTATTGGGCATCTGTTCATCAACTCGGATTCAGCTCCCTCATCAGTTCAAGGAGGGAGGGAACACCCACAGCCTAGAGTTGTTAACAGTATTAGGAGGCGTGTGGGAGAGATCTCTAGGAACCAGGCACTAAACCAAGCCTTCTCTGTGTATATGATCAGTTACCATGTGGGGTAGGCACTGTGTGCATTTTACAGGTGGCACAGAAAGTCACACTGTTAGTAAGTGGAGAGCTGAGATTCGGACCTGGGTAGTCCAACTGCTGAGTCCAAGTCCTCCACCACTCCACTGTCCCACTACTCTGGCGACAATTTAATGAGATCAGACGTGGAGAGCACCCAACCCTTGGTGAGAATCCAGTGGTTCTTAGTCTTCCTGATTGTGCATCCTGAACGCAGGGGAGTCTGCATTGATTGTTCATTCGCTCACTGAGCTCATTTAGTGATGGTTTATTTCACACCTCCCCATGCCTGGCACTGGGGTGGGTGGGGAAATACAGAAGACATCAGCCCTGCCCTCAGGGAGCATCTAGAGGCAGCAGTGGAGAGATAGGCATAGAAATAATTACATGATTTTCATTGTGCAGAAGCCAAGAAGGAAAGGTCAGGGTCACAGAGGGCAGCGAAGGGGGGGTGATGCTGCCATTGATGGGGAGGCCAACATCTCATCCAGGTGGTCTCGGCTCCACCACCGGCCTCTGCCCCCTGCCCTGCCCTCTGTAACTGAGAGTTGCCTGGGTTGGCAAAGCTGGGAGCTGTCCACACTTCCGAGCCCTCTGTCCTCTAGGAAGCAAAAACACAGTTTATAAAACCTTGGCAGAGACTCTGCCCTGCTAGAGAACACCCACCCAGACCAGGAGAGGAGAGGCCGACATGTACTTTGAGAGCCCGAGGAAACCAGGGGGACCTCTGCAGTTGGTGGGAGGCCTCCTTCAAGTGCTGGGCCACTGTAAGGGGAACAGAACCCAGAGAGACCTCCTGGGTTTCTACAAGCCCAGGAGGGGCCACTGAGGAGGAAAGCGAGGCCCAGAGCAGGCTGAAATGCACGGAGCTCATCCACCACCCAGGGTTGCTGCCAGCAAGGGCCACGCTCATGAGCGCACACAGCAGTGGCCACCCCGAGGGGTCACTTCATGCTGCTGTCAGTGGAGCTCAGAGGTGAGCTGGGGGTGCTCCTGGAGAAAGTCTTTGGAAGGAGCACTGGAGTAGGAGTCAGGGAACCTGAGCTGTCCACCTGATTCCGCCACGACCTGAGTGATCTTGTCCAAGTCACTTTTCCTCTCCGGGACTCGGTTTCCGCATTGGCAGAAGGAGCAGCTTGCAGCCTCTCTAAGTCCCTTTCAACCTTCCTCAGCTCTGCGCTCTCAGAGGGTGGCGCTCAGAACCAGGAGGACAAACAGCTGCTCATTGAGTCCTGAGAGTGCCTGAGTGGGGGCATCCAAGGAGGCCGTGGTGTGGGCGGAGCAGCTGGTACAGTTTGCGCATGGGCGGTGGGGACGTTGGTCACTTTGTGTTATTGTTGCAGATGGCCAGGGTCCCCTGCACCACGGCGTCTGCAGCACATGGCTCAACAGCCTGAAGCCCCGAGACCCAGTGCCCTGCTTCATACGAAAGTAAGCACCGCTTCCGCTCTGTCCCCTGTGGGACCACTGACCCCTGGGGGTTCCGGGAGGAAAGGGAGGGATCTGGGGTTTAGGTGCTGCTCGGAGCCCCCACTGGGGTTACACTGGTGTGGCTGTCTCTAGCAGGGACAGTGGTGACAAGTGGGTTTCAGAGTCCAGTAAGCTTGGCCCTTTTTCAGAAGGACCTGGGGGAGGTGCTGGTGGCTGGACAGAGGTGAAGCAGCCTGCAGGATGTGGGAAATCAAATAGCAGCTGCTTGTCCTCTCCAACCCCTCACGACCGCCCCCCACAGGCCCAGCTCCCGAGGCACCCAGTGTGTGTGTGGGCCCGGGGTGTCTGAGGACTGGCCCCCTCTTCTCCTGTCCTCTTCAGCGCCCGCGGCTTCCACCTCCCCGAGGACCCCTCCCATCCTTGCATCCTGGTCGGGCCTGGCACAGGCATCGCCCCCTTCCGCAGTTTCTGGCAGCAGCGGCTCCATGACTCCCAGCACAAGGGTAAGGCTGGAGGCTTCCCAGGTGGGAGGGGCACCAGCGGGCAGCGCCTGCCTAGAAGCAGAACCGCAGCCCCACAAACGGCTCCCGGACCTTTCTGGAGGGAAGGCCTCCCAAATTTGCCTCCCTGTGTGGGACTCTGTGGGTTAGAATGTCTCCCACATCGTAGCCGGGGCTCCCCCTCCTGGGAGTGGAGGTAACTGAAAAGTCCCTGCTTTTGACCTCCGATGGGCTGAGGGAATTTTGCATCCGCACTTTCAGTTCAGTGACTATGGATGAGTGATCTGAATGCCTTGGGCCTCAGTTTCCTCATCTGTAAAGTGGGGATAATGCTGTTAAATAGCTAGTGGGAGTGAAATGAGAATTCCAGTTGGACTTGGCGCCGTGGCGCCCTCTGGTGGCCGACATGGTAACAACAGCCCGGGACTCCTGCAGGAGTGCCGGGAGGCCGCATGACCTTGGTGTTTGGGTGCCGCCGCCCAGATGAGGACCACATCTACCAGGAGGAGATGCTGGAGATGGCCCAGAAGGGGGTGCTGCATGCGGTGCACACAGCCTATTCTCGCCTGCCTGGCAAGCCCAAGGTAAATGCATCCTCGAAGCAGGTGAAGCATTACACACACAGGCTCCAGGGTGAGCCCTGGGTCCCCACAGGCCCCTCGCCTCCCTGAGCCTTCAGCTCCTGAGCTCTGAAGTGCGGGTAGTTCACAACCATCAGGGCGATGCTGTGAAGAGTGTTACGCCCTCTCATATAGAAGAAGTGACAGGCCTGGAGAGGTTCGGGACTAACCTAGGTCACACGCGGGTTAAGCCTACAGCTCAGCCTGCTGAAGGTCCCCAGCAGGTCCCCTGGGACACGCAACTGCCCAGGGAGAGGTGGTGCAGGCTGGCTACGCTCAAGCCCAGCAAGGCTGGAGGGCGGCCAACGCTTCCATCACAGCCCTCAGAGGGTCTTTGCTGCCCCCAGGCCGCGTTGCCCCCTGAGCCTGGGGTGTCAGAATAGACTCTCGGCCTTCACACACTTGTCCCACCAGGGCACCTTTTGGGTCCAGTGCTCTGTGCCCAGTGCTGGGGCCAGTGTGCATCCTGTGCGGAGCCGGAGCAGAGAGTGTCCGACTGACTCCTGGACCGTCTAGCTGGGGAGCCCAGGATCCCCATCCTGCAGGGACCTGATGGACAGTCTGCATTGAGAGGCTCCTTTTTCTGGGGTGTAGGCAGAGCCCTGGGCGGGGGGACTGCCTTTATTGATGCCTCTTTGAAGCATGGCAAATCCAGAGACAGTCTGGGAGCCCCACTTGATGGTTAGCCCCTCGAGGGCAGGACTGTGTCCAGCATTTATCTCTCTACTCCCAGCCCAGCCCCCGGGGCATCTGTGCTCCTCCTCATCCTGAGCCTGGCCCCGTGCAAGGTCCTGGCTGGGAGGGGACTCACTCCACAGCCCTTAGTGCCCTCTCCCCGCCTCCCTGAGGCCAGCAGGCCTGTCTGCAAGCCTTGTCCCCAGCAGCTGGGGACTGGACCCACCACTTCCTCTGGTTTCAGGTCTATGTTCAGGACATCCTGCGGCAGCAGCTGGCCAGTGAGGTGCTCCGTGTGCTCCACGAGGAGCCGGGCCACCTCTATGTTTGCGGGGATGTGCGCATGGCCTGGGATGTGGCCCACACCCTGAAGCAGCTGGTGGCTGCCAAGCTGAACTTGAATGAGGAGCAGGTCGAGGACTATTTCTTTCAGCTCAAGGTATAGTAGGGGGTGTGTGGGCTGAGGGTGTTGGCCAAGAGCATAGGCCACTGGAGCCAGGACCAGGGGTGGCCGGTAGACCCAGGGGAGTCAGGCCCAGAAAAGTTCTGGATCCCAAGAGAATCTTAGCAGTGGCTGAGATCTGAGCTGGGTGGGCTGTCAGAAGGCCCCGCTGCACATCCCGGACTGGTCGCAGCTTTGGGAAGTCGGGTGAATGGGTTCCATTTTGCCATTTGTGGAATGGGGGCAGGAGAGTCTCCTTGGCCTCTCTCCAAGCCCCCTTTCAGAAAGTATCTGTGTGGCCAAAGCAAGGCTGTGAACACAGGGGAGAGCAAGGCTGCCCCCGTCAGCCTCGTGTGAACCTCACACTTCTTATTCACACCCAGGCTGGCGTCTGCTCACCCGCATCCCCGCGGCAGCAAGGGCTTGCATTTCACTGATGAAGATAATAGTGATATTTATCAAGGGTTTCCACAGGCCAAGTGCTTGCCAAGGATTCTCATGTGACATTTCATTCAGTCCTGCCAACGATTTTACAAGGGAGGCACCCTGTTTTACAGAGGGAAGGGGGCCTATGGGGTCCACAGCAGTGAATATGAAAGCCTAGAGTTCAGTCTGCCTCTCTCTGATTCCAAACCCTGTGACTGTCACTTCCATACTCTCCCTAAGACACATTCATATGTTCAACTGAACATTTATTGAGCATCTACTATGTGCTAGGGATAGACCAGTAAATGAATCAGGCAAAAATTCCTTACATTCTACTAGGGCTGACAAACCCAAAAGAAAGAGGTGTAATGCTTCAGAGAAAAACAGCAGGAAACAGCCCAGGAAACGCTGGGGAGTGTAATTGTAAATAGGCGGCCAGGGAAGGCAGAGCTGGAAGGCGGCGTCTGAGAATAAACCCGAGATAGCGAGGAGGAGCCCCGTGGATACTGAAGGAAACACTCGGGGCTGCTCTGGAGGGGGCAGTAGGTACAAAGGCCGGGGGTGGGAGTTGAGCTGGCGTGTTGGAAGGACAGTGAGGAGATAACAGGCATTTCCCCAAATGGGTTGAATGGGTCAGTAGATATTTGGCATCAAAAAGTTGCAAGGTCGAATAGCCTGGGACAGGCTTAGTTAAGCCAAGGCAAGCACGTTGCTTTACTACAAGGCTTCTGGGAGGCTTCAACCTGCTGCTGTGCGTCGGGACCCTTCAAGGCTGGGAGCGAAGCAAGGATGTAGCGTTTCCCAAACATATTTATCTCAGAGCTCACACTTCCTGGAGCGTCTTGGGTGGGAGGTGAGCGCTGGGCAGGACATGGGAATGCCAAGTAAAGCTTTGGAGATGGTTAGAGGGCCTGCTCCAGAGCAGGTGCTGAGCGGGGTTAGGCTCTAAACCAGATTCCAGCACAATCTAAGTATGACAGTGGGGAAGACAGATGGCTCATGAAGGTCCACGTGACAGGGAAGCTGGGCAGCCCCGGGGGCTCATCCCAGCCTGGACTTGACACGTTGGTCTCTGTTTCCACCTAAAAGAGCCAGAAGCGCTATCATGAAGATATCTTTGGTGCTGTATTTCCCTACGAGGCGAAGAAGGACGGGGCGGCAGCGCAGCCCAGGAGCCTGGAGATGTCAGCCCTCTGATGGCCCACAGGAGGGGTTAAAACTGCCGGCACAGAACTTAACCAAGGAGCCAGCTCTGAGGTCACAGGGCCTGGGGGGATGGAGAAAAGTGATATCCCCCAGCCTCAAGTCTTATTTCCTCACCTCGTTCCCCATCAAGCCCTTTACTTGACCTCCTACCAAGTAGCACCCTGGATTGATCGGAGCCTCCTCTCTCAAGCTGGGGCCTCCCTGGTCCCTTGGAGACGAACGCTTCAATGCCAGACCTGGCAAGTGGGTGAAAGATGGAACCCGCTGCTGAGTGCACCACTTCATGTGACCACCAGGAGGTGCTGTTGCGCCACTGTGTATTTAACTGCCTTGTGTACAGTTATTTATGCCTCGGTATTTAAAAAACTAACACCCCAGTCTGCTCCCTATGGCCACTTGGGCCTTCCCTGTATGATTCCTTGATGGAGATATTTATATGAATTGCATTTTATTTTAATCACACTCTATGTGTGTGTGGGTGTTTTGTAGGGAAAGCTCCCCTCAGAGTGGGGAGCTGGTGGGTGTCACAGCCTGGACAGATCCTCCACAGAGGAACACCCCAGGCAGGCCATGGCTCCTCTGAAATGGCTGCCAGGTGTGACAGCAGCAGATGGAGCTTGTGCTGGTCTATGGGGCCTGAGGAAATGGATTCTTGCTGGGCCAAGCAGGATGTGTTGGCATCAGCTGGATGCGGAGCTGGGCTTCCAGTGGCTGGCCGAACCCCACACATGGGCACAGAGCCACTTTTCCCACGCAAGCCCTAACCCCTAATGCCAGGGAGACCCACAATGGAACACACACCTAAACGGTGCTTCGGGTCGGCTTCTCCTGACACCCCTTCCCCAAGCCACCTCCTCCCACTGGGACACCAGGTCTGAGGAGCCCAGTTCTGGCCCTGCTGTGGCCCTCACAGGCTCTGCCCCAGCCCCTCTCCCATCTCGGAAGCATGGGGCTGTTTCCTGGGGTCCCCCGTTACCACCCTTCCTGTGTCCGAGACTCCTGCCCAAAAGTCTGGAGCCCCAGCCTGCTTTCTCCAACACCCTCTTGGGATTTGCGAGGGACCGTCTGGGAGGAGGTGTGAGGTCAGGACCCACTGCCCAAAGGGAGTCCATGCTCTCCCGTCCCACTCCTCTCAGCAGCACCCCCGCCCAATTCCACAGGCTCCAAAATGTCTCCAAATGAGTTAAGGAAGCCACGGTCAACCCACATGAATGTGCCAACAAGCATTTTCATTTCTCTATTTCAAAGACACTGGGAAAGGAGCCAGTCCCCTGAAGACAGCACTCTGGTCAGTTGGTGGAGGCCAGTGGGATGCCATCAGACTAGCTTTCTTGGAGGGGGTGAAGGGTTGATACAGAGTGCAAGGTGACAGTGAGGTTAAAGGTCAGAGGGGAGGGGCTGAGGAGGTCACCTCCCACCAGGAGTGGACAGCTGGTGGCTTGGGACTGGGGTGGAGCTGCGTGGGGGATGGGAGGGGAATGAGCGTGGGGCTTCGTCTTCGCTGCCCACTCCTCCTCTCTCCCCAGCTGTGCCCCTCTTGTTAGACCCCCAAGAGCTGTTGATCTGGGTGTTGCGGACCACAGCGTTCTCATCAAAACAGGGATTCAGGTGGAAGGCGCTGTGGCTCCCAGAGCACAGGTTGATGTGGAACCTGGGGTGGGCGGCCCATCTGGACCTTTGTCCACTGAGTTCTGGGCCCCATTTCCTCCCTGTCATCCACAGCCTGCCTGAAGCCAAGGGAATGACTGGAATGACCTTGAAGGGCTCTCTCTTCCCAGAGGTCACTGGAGCCCTTGGCTTACCTCTGAGCACTGGGCAGGATAGTGCCCGACAGGATGACGGACTTGGATGGGTACAGCCCTCCCAGAATGGTGGTGACAAAAGGCATCAGCTTTCAGAAGGAGAGGCATGGGTCAGCCAGTGGCAGCCAGGGCAGCCCACCATGCAAAAGGGGAACACTGTACCAGTTCCCATGAATCTGGGCTGTCAGCTGAGAGGAAGCCCGTGATATCTTTACTTCGTTCCATAAAAGCCAAAGGAAAACTTTCCAGTGCTCCTCAAATTAATGGGCTTAGATTAGTGTCACGAAAGGAACTTTGGGCCGGGCGCGGTGGCTCATGCCTGTAATCCCAGCACTCTGGGAGGCCGAGGTGGGCAGATCACAAAGTCAGGAGATTGAGACCATCCTGGCTAACACAGTGAAACCCCGTCTCTACTGAAAAATACAAAAAATTAGCTGGGCGTGGTGGCGGGCGCCTGTAGTCCCAGCTGCTTGGGAGGCTGAGGCAGGAGAATGGCGTGAACCCGGGAGGCGGAGCTTGCAGTGAGCCGAGATCGCACCTCTGCACACCAGCCTGGGTGACAGAGCGAGACTCCGTCTTAAAAAAAAAAAAAAAAGAAAGGAACTTTGGCCAAACACAACAAGACTCGTGGGGTGAAAAGGGAGGGCTATGCAATGTGCTCACATTGACATGACAGTTTTAAGGTTGAAAGCTCCTCTCTACAGTCTTCTAATTCACTGGGATGCTTTGAAGCCCTTCAGCTTACCAAAGGACCGCTTTTCATTTTTCAAGGCCAGTGGATACCCCCACAGTGGCTCTTCACCCCCAGCCTGCCCACCACAAACAGAACCTCCACCCTCCCTGAGAAACCACTTACATAGGTGGGGTGGGGGTACATCACAGGTGGGAGGGCGGGAGTCTGTTGAAAAGAAACCAGGAAATTCAATGGGAGAGCACATGTGTGCACGAGCACTCACTCACGCGCACCCACGCATTCCAGAGGGGCCTCCACTGTGAGGCTGATCTCATGAGGCTTTGGCCCTTGGACTCTCCCGTCCACCTCCCTTTTCATGTTAGCCTTCCTGGAACTTCCTGCCGTGTTCCCGGACCCCACCACGGTCACCTGCCCCTCAACCCCTCCATAGGCAGCCCCACTAACGCTAAACTCCCGGCCTGATTTGCACCATCAGGAGAACAGCTTAAGCCTGTGATCAGTAGTGACATCCCGGGGACGCAGGATGCAGGGCCGGGAACCTCACATCCGGGTGCTGGGGCCACTGCACTCCCCACTTGGTGACAGGTGGACCAGTTTCCCTCCCGGTCTCTAGGGAACCTGCCTCTTCCACCACTGGATAAATCCTGCTTCTTCCAGAATCTCTGCTGTCCCAAGAACAGCTTTAGCCACATGTCACCTGTGCCAAGGACTCAGCCCCAGATGTCCCCATCCTCCTTGCTAAACCGCTTTCTTCCTGACTCTGGGGCTCTAGGCAGTTTAGTTCTTGGTGAAGGAGGACACTGTGCAGCTGTGAACTGTCCAGAACTTGTAGACTTACAGAGAACATCTGTCCAGGGGCGCTCTGCACCGTGTGGATGACTGTCTGGGTCTGGAGGAAAGAAACCAGGTCTCACCCAGGCTCTCCCATGTGAAGACCACCAGCTCCCACCAGAGGGCGCCACACGGCAGGCACCTCCAGGGGGCGTAATCAGCCCAATGGCCCCACAGACCCCACAGAGGGTGGGTCCAGGTGTTTCTTCTCTCAAGGGGATGAGGGAGGGCAAAGGTTAGAACCCTGGAGAAGACAGATGGGGACGCTGGTGGCTCTGGCCCATCTTTCCTCTCAGGGAAACCTCTCTCAGCCTAGCCTCCCTTTGCAGGTGGGAGAAGGGAATGTGGGACACGGTCTTCCGTGGCTGCCCACAGGCTGGCAACTCAGGTTGTTTCATCACGGCCAGCCAACGACATCCAACCCCCCACCTCGCCAGGCCGGGCAGACGGTCAACGGTCTGGCCTCTGCCCTCCCCACTCCCAATGGGAGAGGCCCAATGCCTGGCCCCGCCTCCTCCATGAGCCCAGAAGAGCCAAAATGAAGAGGATCCAAAAAGAAAGCAAGAGACTTACAATGGGAGCCGGGTTGGCGGGCCGCACGCCGGGAGGCTGGAGGGGTGAGGGGAGTCAGAACGGTGGTTATGGCGGGCACCACAGAACGGGAAGAGACGATGGCAGAACTCCAGGGAGGCTCTTGTGCTCAGAAATGCTTCCCCAGGGCCGGGCGCGGTGGCTCACACCTGTAATCCCAGCACTTTGGGAGGCCGAGGTGGGCAGATCATGAGGTCAGGAGATGGAGACCATCCTGGCTAACACGGTGAAACTCTGTCTCTACTAAAAATACAAAAAAAAAAAAAAAAAAAAAAAAAAAAAAATTAGCCGAGTGTGGTGGTGAGCACCTGTAGTTCCAGATACTCAGGAGGCTGAGTTAGGAGAATGGCATGAACCCAGGAGGCACAGCTTGCAATGAGCCAAGATCGCGCCACTGCACTCCAGCCTGGGCCACAGAGCAAGACTTCGTCTCAAAAAAAAAACAAAAAGAAAAAAGAAAAGAGAAATGCCTGCCCAGAAACACCCACCTCCCTCTTGCTCCCAAGCAAGCCTTCCTGAACCCGTGGTACCCAGATTTTTACCTCCAGGTGCACAGGGCTTTGGGGTTGGGAGGTAAGGTATCCCCATTTGTTCCTCTCAAGAGAGAGAAGACTGGGTTTGATAGAGACTGCACTGCTTTCTGTAGCTCCCACAGCCAAGAGCGTTACTTCCAGTGCCATATCTCACCCGTAAGGTGAGAAGGGGTATTTGTTGAAGGCCTGCTGTGGGTCGATTCCTGGGCTTCAGTGCTTTCCAGTGAGGGAAGCAGCCTCAGCTCCTGTGTTCCTGGTGAGGCAGTGAGGCTCAGAAAGATTAAGCAACTTGCCCAAGCTCGCCCAGGTGGAAGGGACCAAATCCAAAACGGCAGCCAGTTCTGTCTGACTGTATCCAGCACACTTTCTATCCTCCCCAGTGCCAGGACCAGGGCCAAAGTTGGGCTGCCCTGCAAAAGTTCCCCGGGGCTCAACCAGTCCTGAAGTCAGCGTGGCAGGAGGCAGGTACCCTGTCTGTACCGTAATGGGCCATAGGAAGACTGTGTAGACAAAGCGCCCCTCCTCCCAGTCCCCACTGCTTGAGTGGCCAGAGGAAGGGCTGCTCGCCTCCTTATCCTGGATCCTGCCCCACCCAGTAGACTGTTCTTGCCCTGGCTGGTATCCCATTCTTCCTGGCTGTGAGAACCACATTCCACATTCATTCATTCATTCACTGAGCCCCTACTGACTGCCGGGCACTCTGCAAATGAATAAGCCATGGTCCTAGCCCTCTGGGGCCTCATGTGCATAGGGAGATGGGGTTGAGTGACGGGGACAGACATACAAACACAGTTACAATGGGGTGCTGTGAACTGGCATGGCACAGATATGTACAGACTCCATGGGGACATGGCGGGAGCGTCCAACAATATTCTGGGCAGGGAGGACTCCCAGAGGAGAGACACTTAGGCAGAGCATGGAAGGGCAATTAGGCGTGTGCTGGGGACAGGCTGGCAGAGGGTGCTTCCGGGACCAGGGACAGCATATGCAAAAGCATGGTGGCCCGAGAGGGCCTCGCGTGAGCCGTGGAGGCTGCGTGAGCTTCGTGGGTTGGGGGTGAGGCAGGGAGGTTGACTGGGGCCAGACTCGGGAGGAATCTGTATGCCCTGCTGGGGAATTTGGGCTTTATTTGAAGGGCTTGGGGCTGTTAAGATTTTTAAGCAGGGAGAGGGTGTGATCAGATTTGCTTATAAGAAGGCCACTGCGGCAGTGGTTGGGTGTGGGGGGTGGGGAACTGGACCCCTGTCGTCATGGTGAGGAATCCCAGAGGCCTGAGCCTTGTCGGTGGCTTCAGGACCCTTGGTGCCTTGGAGAGACATAAAGAAGGGGGAGTGAAGAATCCAGGGTGACTCCCAGGTCCCCAGCTCTGGGTGCCCAGCGGACAGAGACAGGGAACTCTTGAGTGGGCACGATGGTGCCCGTAGGCCCTGGTGTCCTGCTGTCTGCTCAGCCACCCAGGGCCTCTGTGTCGAACTCACTTTTTGTCTGCGCCCCCTGGGCCTCGGTGGGAAACAGACAGGCTGGGAGAACGGCACCATGGAGAAGGCGGGCTGAGCAGGGACTGTGCGGGGGTTCTGTTAAAACAAAAGGCACTGGGTGGTAAGGAGAAGCATTAATGGAGCCAAGAAGAAGCTGAAAGGCAGAGGCAGGGGCAAGAGGGAGAGATCAGGAAGGCAGAGGGATGTGGCAACGCCGAGGCGGGAGGGGAAAGGGCCAGGCTCCGGTGAGCAGCACAGGGGGGCAGTCTCCCTCCAGCTCTTCCCTTCCACCTGCAGGGGAGAGAGTCAGGGAAGGAGGGAATGAGAGACGAGGACCAAAGGGTGAGGAGCCCAGATTTGCTGAGGGCCTACTGCGCACTTCGCTCATCTCAGGGAGCTCCCTCGAATGCCAAAAGGGTAACAGCAGCTCCCATCCAGCTGCTGGTGCCCTGTGGGAATGTGTGCCCAGCATACCCTCATCTTCCCGTTTTTCATGTGGTATTAGTATCTCCTGACCTTCTTTAGTTTTATTTATTTTATTTTGTTATTCAAACAAGAATTTTTTAGAGGTGGGGTCTTGCTGTGTTGCCCAGGCAGAACTAATTCCTGGGCTCAAGCGATTCTCCTGCCTCAGCCTCTTGGGTAGCCAGGATTCCAGACCTCCACCACCGTACCCGGCTCTCCTGACCTTTCAGATGTTGGCAACACATTCAAAGTCTTTAAAACACAGAGGTCAAACAGACCCTGGTGTGGGCCCAGGGGGCCATTGTGTGACCTCTGATATCTGTCTCCTCACTGAACCACACAACCACCCACGGGGGGCAGGCAATGACCATGCTCATTCTACAGATGAGGAAGCCGAGGCTGAGAGAGGCAAAGTCGCTTGTCTAAGATCCCACAGAGGATGAATGGCAGAGCTGGGAATCTGAACTGGATTCAGTTTGGTTCCTGAGCCTGGGCTCTTTCTAGAACAACATGGCCTCCTAACCAGGGTGGAAATTGAGGGATGAAGAGAAAGGGGCAGCTGAGGAGCCTGGGAGACCAAGGCAGATGTTCTGGACAGAGACAGTGACACAGAAGGAGGGGCAGAGTGACAGAGGAGAAGGGGCGGGCAGGCACTGGGACAGGGAAGCAGAGGTTGTCCCCAGAGTCACCTGGGTAGGAGACTGGCTTGGGTCCACCCAGCAGGGCCAAGGCACAGCTATGCTGGGCCCTGCATCCCAGCCCCGGGGACCGGTACAGGTGGACAGTCTGACCTGGAAGCTGATGCAGGACAGCTGCACAGAACCATTGACGGAGATGGTGTCCACACGGTGGAAGGGCACGCGGTGGAAGTACTGCACGAAGAGACTCCCGTTCACCATCACCTGCCACAGGAGAGCACGTGTTCTGGGGCAGGTTCCCCAGGCCGGGATGGGGACCCCCCCTGCGCTCCTGGACCCTCCTTCTAGAAAATGAAGACCTGAGTCTGGGCCTCACTGTGGGGCCAGTTACAGGAACGTGTGTGACCCGAAGGGCATCAACCCGAGTCTCTACTGGGCTCCAGTGGTTGGGTTTTCGTTCTTCTGGTCGTTTACTGCAGTAGGTTTGTCTTTCTAGTCTTAGCTCACCTGGGGCTTCATTTATTTATTATTTATTTACCTTCAACTTTTTTTTTTTTTTTTTTTTTTGAGATCGAGTATCAGTCTGTCTCCCAGGCTGGAGCACAGTGGTTCAAGCCATTCTTGTGCCTCAGCCTCCCGAGTAGCTGGGATTACAGGTGCCCACCACCACACCCAGGTAATTTTTGTATTTTTAGTAGAGACAGGGTTTCACCATGTTGGCCAGGCTGGTCTTGAACTCCTGACCTGAAGTGATCTGCCCTCCTCAGCCTCCCAAAGTGCTGGGATTATAGGCATGATCCACTGTGCTCATCCCCTTCAACTTTTATTTTAAGTTCCAGGGTATGAGTACAGGATGTGCAGGTTTGTTAACTAAGTAAACGAGTGCCATGTGGTTTGCTGCACAGATCAACTCATCAGCTTGGTATCAAGCCCAACATCCATTAGCTAATCTTCCTGATGCTCTCCCTCCTCCACAAGGGCCCAGGGTGTGTTGTCTCCCACCTTGTGTACATGTGCTCTTATCATTCAGTTCCTACTTATAAGAGAACATGTGGTGTTTGCTTTTCTGCTCCTGCGTTAGTTTGTTGAGGAAAAAGGCTTCCAGCTCCATACATGTTCCTGCAAACGACATGATCTTGTTTGTTTTTATGGCTGCAGGGGTATTATTTAAATATGCATAAAATGCTCACGGGGAACAGAGGAGAGGTGACCTCGGGTTGCATACTGAGTGGATGGGAACATCCTTATCTCAGATAAGCATATTCAGACTGACTTACCCACCGGCTTCTCAAGCCCAGAGACCTACACTACTTGCAAAGGTAATTTGCAATGTGCTTACAAAACTATACCCTTAATAGACCCTGGATAAAGGCTGGAACAATGTCGCTGAAAAGTAAATGTTACCAGGGACCTGGAGAGGAGGAATGGTGACAGCAGAGGAATGGAATGAGCTTGGAATTCAAAGACACACAACATCAAACAGCAACGTGATGACTCCTCTAGTTCTTATTTTCAGAGTAAAAGAAGCAGCAGGCACACCTGTAGATTCAGGTGAAGGTGCAGAAGGAGACTATGCAGCCATGGGTAACACCTTACAAGGAAATGGTCGTGTTATCTGTATAGTGGTGTCATTCTGGCTGAATGTCAATTGAAGTGATTACTTAAAAGCCATTCACCTGATAGGGCTGGGGGGTCCCAGGGCTGAGAGGTGGGGAGAGGATTCCTGCTCACCTTGAAATCTGAGCTCTGCACCAGGAAGCAGAGGTCAAAGGGCATTCCCTGCTGGGAGAGAATGTGCATCTTCCTATCCTCAGGCTCCCAGCTTCCTTTCTGCCTTGTGTTGCACACCACTTACCCTCCCTCTTCAAATGGAGGGTTGAAGTGGAAGGCAAGGTCATTTCCACTGAAGCCGGTCTGAAAGTCCACAGCAAACCTAGGCCCAGGGAAAGCAAATAGTTCTCTGTGGCATGGTTTATTGCCAGTGATAGGCATAGGAGGGCCTCGGCGCCTCTGCCCTGCATTTGTCTGGGATCTTGCATAGAACCTGCCTGGCAGAGACTGCTTGGTTGGCATCCTTTTTTTTCTCTAACTTGGATCTAATGTGTTTTTGTGCAATTATTACATTTTGCCTTTACAGTATGATTTTCTAAAAATAAGTAGAAAATGGTTAAGGAAAAGTGCTGGCATGAGCAAACAAGAAGCATAGGTCTTGGAAAGTGATTACCAATTGGTACCAAAGATGGAAGTTGCTAAGCACACCTAGAAGACAGAGCCTTCCGTGCCAGTGGACACTTGTTGGAAGCCAGCACATGCCTGACTAAGTGGGAAAGAAGAGAACAACTGTAGAGAGCATGTGAAATTGGGGCTGGGCACAGTGGCTCACGCCTGTAATCCCAGCACTTTGGGAGGCCAAGGTGGGTGGATCACTTAAGCCCAGGAGTTCGAGACCAGCCTGGGCAACACAGCGAGATCTCATCTCTACTTAAAAAGAAAAATTAATTAGCTGGGCATCATAGTGCACTCTTGTAGTCCCAGCTGCTCTGGAGGCTGAGATGGGAGGATCACTCGAGTCCTGGAATTCGAGGCTGCAGTGAGCTATGATCGTACCACTGCACTCCAGACTGGGTGAAAGAAAAAGTCTCTGTCTCAAAAGAAAAAAATCAATTAATTAAATGAATAAATGAAGACGATTACATCTGAAATATCTCTGTATGTATTTTTCCCCTGGAGTCCTTCAGCTTCATCCCTGTAGTCCTTTGGAAATTCCTGCCCCAAGGAAGGGAGAGGCAGAAAGCTCCTGAGAGGAGAGCGCCCTCTGAGGTAGGATCTGTCTCTGTTCCACAGGATGGGAGTGGGAAGCCCTCCTGGTGCTGGCAGGTGGGGGAGGCGGAGGGAGAGGGAGAGAGGAAGGGGCGGAAGATCAGAGGCTTGGTCCTGATTCCCCTGGTTGGAGGGTTCAGGGGGATCAGGGGCCTCCCTGCCCTTGGCATCTCCTGGGGGAGGTCACTAAGAATCAGGCCGGGCGCGGTGGCTCAAGCCTGTAATCCCAGCACTTTGGGAGGCCGAGACGGGCGGATCACGAGGTCAGGAGATCGAGACCATCCTGGGTAACACAGTGAAACCCCGTCTCTACTAAAAATACAAAAACTTAGCCGGGCGAGGTGGCAGGCACCTGTAGTCCCAGCTACTCGGGAGGCTGAGGCAGGAGAATGGCGTGAACCCGGGAGGCGGAGCTTGCAGTGAGCTGAGATCCGGCCACTGCACTCCAGCCTGGGTGACAGAGCGAGACTCCGTCTCAAAAAAAAAAAAAAAAAAAAGAATCTAGGTGGCCGAGCTGAGGTTGAGCAGGGATCTGCGAGGCCCAGAAGGAGAGGTCCTCTGGGACTGAGGCAGAGGGGCTTCTGTGAGAGAGCAATGAGTCCAAGAGGCTCTTCTGTGGGCCCCACAGACTTCAGCAGGCAGCCACCCGTGGTCTCCCACCAAGACAAGAGAGAGCTGCACACCTCTGTGCCACCCAGTCGGGGCGCCCCGGCAGGGGTCAGCCAGATCCTTTTGAGAGTCTAGAGCCTTCCCAGTCCCTGAGAAGTCATGTGAGCTCCTCTCTGTTCCCAGACAGCCCACCTTGGGAGGGAGGAGGGGGTGGGAAAGAGCCCTAATACAATGTTAGTATTTTGAATTGATTTAGTAGTTTCCAGAAAAGGCCTTGAAACCAAAAGAGACCAAATTACTTTTGATGGCGATTTTCAATATTTTCACATCAGCAGAAGGAGAGCTTCAGAGTGGATGAGAGCAGTGATGGGAAAAGGAGGAAGTTTGATTTTTGTAACTCTTAGTTACACTGTGCAAAGTTCAACCCAGAACATAATCCTCCAACTCTGACCATCCCACTCCCTCCTTAGACCGCCAGCTCCCAGGGCCCCATTCATCCCGGAGTCCAGGTTAATGGCGCCCCTGGCTGCAGGTTGTGCCTGCGGAGTGGTGCCCGGCAGCATGGGTTAGGGACGCATTGGGCCTCCCCTGAGCCAGGCACGTGAGCTTGGATGTTGTCGTCTGAACTAACCCAGACTCCCAGGCCCAGTGGTTTACTAAGGGACGAGGCTGGAGTGAAACGTTTCCATCCATTACACACACACACACCTGCTTCCACTGGAGCTGAGAACAGTCCCATTGACAGTGATCTGAAGTCCGTCCTGGAGACCCCCTTGGACAGTCGCAGAAAAGGGGACGGCCTGCAGGGAAAAGGTGTGGGACCATCAGTCAGGTGGCCGGCCTCCTGTTTGCTCCCCTCCAGCGCTAGTCAGTGGCCGGCCTGGGTGTGACAGCGCCATGCAAGGGGATGGGGTGCGGCTATGACCAGTATATACGGAGTCTCAGCCCCAGGGGTCTTAGGGTCCTGTGTGGAGGCAGACACAAATCCAATTAGTTACTCAGACAGTCTAAGCTTGTGATAAGGAGAAGCCTGGCCCTGAGAGGACACGACAGGGAGCTGAGCTTGTGTGAGAGTCTGAGAGGCGGTGGAGGCTGCATCAGGAACGCACCAGGCTGAAGGCCTTCCTTCCAGGCAGGGAAGAGGCAGGCAGACGCCCCGGGCTGGTAAGGAACTAGGTAGTAATGGGGGCTGCTGGACCTCATGCCAAGCTCCCAGTAAAGCGCCCAGGGCCTTGGCTGGGGACTCAGGAGGCTCAAGGGGCCAAAGAGACCCATCAGGGGTCTGGAGGGTAAATCTTTGACTCACCCGAGAGGCACAAGAAGAAACCATGTCCCTCTCCCCACCACCACCATATAACGATGGCCACCGTGACCTTTGCCCTCCTGGCCACCTTCAGCAGAACCTCTTCCCAGATGCCCTCTGCAGCCATGGGGCAGCCGCCTCCTCTACTTCTGCCCCCGGGCTCCCCATTCCTTCCCTCAGGCCCTCAGCAGCCCCAAGCCCTAGTGTAGTTTCCTCACCCATCCCAGGCCCCACGGGCTACCACTTTGTCAAATTCTGTCTTCCGGGGCTCTTTAAAGGAGCGATGGGCCATGGTGAGGATGCATCACTTCAGAGTCAGGCCAACTCCAGGTCTGAATCCTAGCTCTGCTGCTCATGACCTGAGTGGCCTTGGGAAGCCTACTTCACCTCTCTTTGCCTCAGTTTTCTCATCTGTAAAATGGGAAGGTGTTTCTCCTACTGCATGTGACTGATGATTTCATGAGAAAAGGCCTGTGATGGAAGAGACTGGCACATAGGAGATGCTTCTCCACTGTCACCCACCCCCCACCTTGATCTCTCTGAGCAAAATTCACAAACTGGTACTTCCAGTTTTCAAAGTTTATTCCGAAATGCCTCATATCCAGTGTGGTTCTATAACCCGCATTAAAGCACAGTTCTATCTCCTGGCTGATTTTCACATTCTTCAGGTTTTTAATGTCTTCTCTAATATCTCCTTTAGGTCAATTTCCAACACAAATTAAATGCCTAAAGGAGCCAGGCAGGGATGTGTTATGAGTCAGATGGCCAGGTAGGGAGTGGTGGGGACTGTGGCAAAGTAGACGTCACACCCCTCATCTAAAAAGTCAACATCTACTCAGCGCTAACCAGTGATTACCATCTAGGCCCAGGATTGGCAGAGCTTCCAAATTTTTAAGAGAAGACAGAAATCTGAATTTATTTTTCTGTAAAACTTTCTAATTTCTTGGAGGAAAATTTTTGTCAAAATGGATTATGTAAAACTTCCTGGCTGGGCACAGTGGCTCGCATCTATAATCGCAGGATGTTGGGAGGCCGAGGCAAAACAATCACTTGAACCCAGGAGTTTGAGGCCAGCCTGGGCAACATAGCGGGATCTCTACAAAAACTAAAAAAATAGCCTGATGTGGCACACACTTTTAACCCCAGCTACTTGGGAGGCTGAGGTGGGAGGATCGCTTGAGCCTGGGAGGTTGAGGCCACAATCGCGACACCGCACTCCAACCTGGGCAACAAAGCGAGATTCTGTCTCAAATGAAATTCCCCAAATTCCCATATTATAGAGATACACAATGAAATATTTGCAATGGAATGGTATTTTCATATCTGAAGGTGGGAAGGGAAGCAAGCGAGGGAGGGTATAGGATGAAGCAAGATAGGTCTGAGTTGATCGTTGTTGGAGCAGAGTGATGGGTGTGTGTTGTTGATGGTACAATTCTCTCTACATGTTTGAATTTCCTATAATAACAAGTTAGAAGAAACACTGTGAAGGCCAAACAGAAAACACCCGCCAGCCAAATTCAGCCTACTGCCCACTGCTTTCTGGTCTGTATTGTTGAGTTGTGTGACCACACAGGACCCTGGGAAACCTGTCCTAGCTCAGTGTACACACCTGGCACCGTGAAAGCCCCAGGAAATCTGGGATCTGACTCAGATAGACTCTGCTCCCCATGGATTATGAGGGGGTGTCTTTTGTTGCCCCTCAGGTCAGCTCTGAACTCTGCCATTAAGTACTTTAGTGACCTCAAGCAAAGCACAGCTTCTCTGTGTCTCTGACTTCTCTTTCTTGTCCCTGTCTACACCCGCAGTGTGGGGGAAGGAGAGTCAGCCTGATCCAGGTATGGACCAGCATGACCTAGGATCGGGAAGCCTGTTATTCCTGAAACATGTCTGTGGAACATTTTTCCCCTTGTCTGTTTGTGGAGGCCTGTGATTCTCTCCAGAGCCTTTCATACCATCATGAGAGACAACGCTGGAAATACACACCCTCCTGGGAAGCATGCGGCCTCCACTCAAGCGTATTCACACCACAGCGTCTAGAATTGAAGGCAGAGCGTGATGGACGTGGGCTCGCAAGTACACACAAGGCTTAATTAAGGAAGCCAGGAGGGAGAAAGAGCAAGTACAGATCATGGGGGCGGGACAGGGCAGGTTAATCTCCAAGGCAACAAGTTCCCCAAAAAAGTTCTGTGAGTTTTCAAAATGTCTGAAATGGTGCCTTCAAATTCTGAGAAACAAGATTATTTTAGTTTAGTTTAGTTTGAGATGGGTTCTCCCTCTGTTGCCGAGGCTGGAGTGCAGTGAGGGGTGTGATCATGGTTCACTGCAGCCTCCACCTCCTGGGCCCAAGTGATCCTCCCACCTCAGCCTCACGAATAGCTGAGACCAAATAGGTACATGCCACCATGCCCCACTGATTTTTAAGTTTTTTTGAAAAGAGGGGTTCTCGATGTGTCGCCAGGGCTGGTCTTGAACACCTGGGCTGAAGTGATCCTTCTGTCTCGGCCTCCCAAAGGGCTAGGATTTCAGGTATGAAACACCATGCCTGGCCTGAAAAATGAAATTTTAAATAGAAAGTTATCCTACAAACAAGGTTATTCATTGCAGTATTATAATACACAAGATTATAAAGCAAAGCATTGGAAAGAGCTTAAATGTCTTCCAACAGGAGAAAAGTGAAATAAATTAGGGTATTTCCATATAATAGGTTCTGTGTAGCCTTAAAAAGAAAAGAAAAAGAGGAAGACAGAACTCTGAGCACTGATATGGAATGATGCCATTGGTATAAAAAGTGGGTGACGGAAGGCTATGGACTTGCATTTATTTATTTATAAATAAAATATCTCTGGAAGGATTTACAAGAAACTTATAACACTGGGTATCAGTGGGCCACCCCCCAGAAACATCCACATTCGAATCCCCGGAAACTGTGAATATGTTGTAGAAGGGACTTCACAGATGTGATTGAATTAATAATTTTGGCATGGGGAGATTGTCCTGATTTTACAGGTAGTCCCAATGTGATCACAAGGATCCTATAAAAGGGAGGCAGGAGAATGAGTCAGAGGTAGGAGATGTGACAACAGAAGCAACAAGAAGTTTTGGTTTTTTGTTTGTTTGTTTGTTTGTTTTATGTTTTTTTTTTTTTTTTTTGAGACAGGATCTCACTCTGTCACCCAAGCTGGAGTGCAGTGGTGTGATCTCAGCTCTCTGCAGCCTCTACTTTCCCAGGCTGATACAATTCCCCCAACCTCAGACTCCCAGGTAGCTGGCTGTACAGGTATGCACCACTATGCTCGTCTAATTTTTTTCTATTTTTTGTAGATACATGATCTCACTTTGTTGCCTAGGCTAGTCTCCAGCTCCTGGACTGAAGAGATCCTACTGTCTTGGCTTCCCAAAGTGCTTGGATTATAGGCATGAGCCACTGTGCCTGGACAAAGCTGCTGGTTTTAAAGATGGCAGGAGGGGTCATAAACCAAGGCATGCAGGCAGCTTCTAGAAGCTGGAAAAGGAAAAGAAACAGATTCTCCCCTGGAGCCTCCGGAAGGAAACAACCTTGCTGACACGCTGATTTTAACATCTGACCTCCAGAATCATTAAGAGTATAAATTTGTTGTTTTAAGATTGGCCAGGCGAGGCTGCTGTGGAATTTAGATCTGTGTGTCCAGGAAACCCAGGAAAACAACCGGACTCACTTTTGCTCCGCAGGATGCAGAAGGATGGATTTTTGCACTGGTTTTATGGTCCCACTGGCTCCCCTCCCAGCTCTGTACACTAGCAATTCAGACATTGGCCAAGTCGCTTGACCTGCCTGTGCCCCAGTTCCCTCCTCTGAACGGCAGGACAGTAACACCACCCGGCAGAGTTCTGAGAGGACTGGGTGTGATGCCGTGAGCTGAGCCCCTGGCTCGTGTTGGCCTTGACAGTGCAGCTCTTTGCATGGAATGAATCGATCCCTCTGCTGAGTCAGAACTTGCTCTCTGTTCCTGGTTGTGCCCAGAGACCAGGGACTTTCCCTCTTCTTATTTGGAAGTCTAGAAAGCAGAGCTCAGCCCTGCGGACCAGAATGTGGGCAACCTTGTTCTGGACTCAGCGTCACCAGAGGACACCCAGGCTCAGCCCCGACGATGGGGAGCTCAGCCTGGCTGGTCGAGACTGACCACCAGCTGGAACCAGTACGTGGCTCTTAGCCAAAGTGCCCCATTGCCTCAGAAGCTCCACGGTCCTGCTGACCACCTTCCATGACACTTTGATTTTAGCCTTCTGACCTCCAACACTGTAAGAACAAATGTGTTGTTTTAAGGTTGGCCAACTAAGGCTGCTGTGGCATCTGGATCCATGTGTGTCTGTGAGAGTGCACGACACTGCACTCCAGCCTGGGCAATAGAGCAAGACTCTGTCTCAACAAATTAAAAAATAAAAAAATAAAAAAAACTGCTTGGTGAGTTGTAATACAGTCAAATATCTACTTCTATGTTCTGGCTTTTCTACTTCTAAAAAATTACCCGAGAAAAAGGAAAACATATGTGCCTGTTTTAACAGCTTTACTCATCATTGCCCCAGGCTGGAAACAATGCAAATGTTCACCAAAGGAGAAGGGAGAAATAAATTGTGGTTTTCATACAACTGAGTAGCCCTCAGCAATAAAAAGGAGCTAGGCCACAGGAAACATCAATGGGCCTCGCAACTGAGTGGAAGCCAGATCCAAACAGACACATGCTGTGAGAATTCCATTCGAGTCAAGTTGAACAACAGGCCAGAATGGCGTCACCCTTGGGGGTCACTGACTGGGAGGGGCACGAAGGAGTCTTTGAGAGGCTGGAAATGTTCTGGATCTGGTTCTAAGTGGTGGTGGCACAGGTGTTTACATCCATTAACAACAGGCTGAGGCTGGGTGCAGCGGCTGACACCTGTAATTCAGTACTTTGGGAGGCTGAGGCAGGAGGATTGCTTGAGCCCAGGAGTTCGAGACCAGCCTGGGCAGCATAGTGAGACCTTGTCTCTACTAAAAATAAAAAAAATTAGTGGGGCATGGGGGTGCATGCCTGTAGTCCCAGCTACAGGGAGGCTGAGGCAGGAGGATTGCTTGAGCTTGGCAGGTTGAGGCCATAGTGAGCTATGGTCGCACCGCTGCACTCCAGGTTGGGTAACAGAGCAAGACGTCTCAAAACAAAACAAAACTCAACAGAAAACCAGGATCTGTACATTTTACTCTACCTAGACAATATATCTCTAAAAAACACTGCTAAAAGAAAAAAATCTACCAGAGCCCAATGAGACACAGGCACAGCTCAGAGTTCTAGCAAATGAACACCGTGGCATTAACTTGAGCCTTGGAGGTGAGTGACAGGTAAGCAGCCCACTAGTGAGTCCAGTCTATAAAGGACGGCCCTCTGCTCCACACCCTGCCTGGAGGGGCCCCAGTCATACTCACCGGCCATCAAAAGTTCAATGGCTAAACAATGTGTACAAAATACATAAAATGGGCGGGGCGTGGTGGCTCACACCTGTAATCCCAACACTTTGGGAGGCTGAGGCATGCAGATCAGCTGAAGTCAGGAGTTCAAGACCCAGCCTGGCCCGTCTCTACTAAAAATACAAAAATTAGCTAGGGACAGTGGCTCACACCTGTAATTCCAGCTACTCGGGAGGCTGAGGCAGGAGAATCACTTGAACCTGGGAGGTGGAGGTTTCAGTGAGCCGAGATCACGCCACTGCACTCCAGCCTGGGTGATGGAGTGAGACTCTGTCTCAAAAAAATATATATATTACAAAAAATGGACTGAGGCTCTGATGCATGCTTTAACATGGATGAAACCTTGAAAACATTATGCTAAGTGAAATAAAGACAGCCACAAAAGGACAAATGTTGTATGATCCCACTTACATGAGGTATCTAGAATGGGCAAATTCTTAGGAACAAAGTAAAATAGAGGTTACTAGCAGCTAGGGAGAGGGGAAATGAAGTTATTGTTTAATGGTTACAGTTTGTTTTGTGTGGGGCGAAGAAAAATTTTTCAAATAAATAGCGGTGGTGATTACACCACATTGTCAATGTACTTGGTGCCACTGAATTGTACACTTCAAAATTGTTATAAAGATAAATTTTATGTTAACGTATATTTTATATCACAACTTTTTTTTTGTTTGTTTTTTTGAGACAGTCTTGCCGTATGGCCCCAGGCTGGAGTGCACTAGCACAGTCTTGACTCACTGCAAACTCTGCCTCCAGGGTTCAAGCAATTCTGGTGCCTCAGCCTCCTGAGTAGCTGGGATTATAGGCACCTGCCACCAGGCCTGGCTAATTTTTGTATTTTTCTTAGTATAGATGGGGTTTCGCCATGTTGACCGGGCTGGTTTCAAACTCCTGAACTCAGGTGATCCGGCTGCCTCAGCCTGCCAAAGTGCTAGAATTACAAGCATAAGCCACTGTGCCTGACCTTATCACAACTTTTTTTTTTTTTTGGAGGTGGAGTCTCACTCTGTCTCCCAGGCTGGAGTGCAGTGGCATGATCTTGGCTCACTGCAACCTCAGCCTCCCAGATTCAAGCAATTCTTTTACCTCAGCCTCCTGAGTAGCTGGAACTACATGTGCACACCGCCAACCCTCGCTATTTTTTTTTTTTTTTTGTATTTTAATAGAGAAGGGGTTTCATCATGTTGCACAGGCTGGTCTCGAAGTCCTTAGCTCAGGCAATCTGCCCGCCTTAGCCTCCCATAGTGCTAGGATTACAGGCATGAGCCACCACACCTGGCCTATCACAACTTTTTAAAAGTGAAAAGATATGTACATAGAAATATTCCTTACATTTGTATCTACATTATTAAAAACTGCAAACCAGCTGAAGTATAAATGGGGAAACAGTTTAACACACATCAGTAAGACTGAAACTTGTTTATGCTAAGACAGAAAATATAAAATGATGTGCGCTAGGAGAATAACTATTAAATACATGCCAATTGGCCCAGTGTGGTGGCTCATGTCCTCTAATGCCAGCACTTTGGGAGGCCGAGGCGGGTGGATCACCTGAGGTCAAGTGTTCGAGACCAGCCTGGCCAACATGGTGAAACCCCATCTCTAATAAAAATACAAAAATTAGCTGGGTATGATGCTGGGTGCCTGTAGTCCCAGCTACTGTGGAGGCTGAGGCAGGAGAATTGCTTGAACTCAGGAGGTGGAGGTTGTAGTGAGGCGAGATGGTGCCACGGCACTCCAGCCTGGGCAACAGAGAGACACTCCATTTAAAAAAAAAAAAAAAAATCTATTGCCCAGATCAACAAACTAATTTTGTGCCAGTTGCCTTAATGAAGATAAAATAAATGAAATAAACTACTAAATTAAGTGCAAAGGAGCAGAAAATCTATTAATTTGGTGATTTTATTAAGAATGATGATAGCTAATATTCATGGTGAGCTTGTTATAAGCCACATCCTATCCTAAATGTCTTACTTGTTTTAACTTCATCCTCCCAACACTTCTGTGAGATTGATTCTAAAATTCTCTTCACTTAGAAACAACTGGGGCCTAGAGAGGAGATTTCTCTGTGCCATGTGATGCTGTTTCGTAGCATTTTGCCCCCCAGTAGAGCTTCTTTCAAAATTGGGGTCAATCCTCTCAAATCCCTTTGCTGCTTTATCAACTAAGTTTCTACACGCTTCTGAATCCTTTGTGGTCATTTCAACAATGTTTACAGCATCCTCACCAGTGGAACCCATCTCAGGAAACCACTTTCTTTGCTTATCTGTTAAAATCAGCTCCTCACCTGTTCACGTTTTATCATGAGATTGTTGCAATTTGGTCACATCTTCAGGCTCCACTTCTCATTCTAGTCCTCTTGTGAGTTCTGCCACATCTGTGGTTGCTTTCTCCACTGAAGGCTTGAGCCCCTCAAAGTCATCCAGGGTGGTTGGAATCAATTTCTTCCAAACTCCTGTTAATGTTGCTATTCTGACCTCCTCATGAATGTTCTTAATGGCATCTAGAATGGTGACTCCTTTCCACAACGCTTTCCATTTACTTTGCACAGATCCATCAGAAGAATCACTATCTGTGGCAGCTTTAGCTTCACAAAATGTATTTCTTAACTAAGAAGACTTGAAAGTCAAAATCACTCCTCGAACCACGGGCTTCGGAATGCATGTTGTGTTGGCAGCGTGAAAACAGTATTCCTCTCCTTGTGCATCTCCACCAGAGATCTTGAGGAGCCAGGTGCGTTGTCAAAAAGAAATAGTATTTTGAAAGAATTCTTTTTTCTGAGCAGTAGGTCTCCACAGTGGGCTTTAAATATTCAGCAAATCATGCTGTAACCAGATGTCTTCCAGGCTTTGTTATTAAATTTATAGAGCACAGGTAGAGTAGATTGAACATAATTCTTAAGGGCTCTACCATTTCTGGGATGGTAAACAAACAATGGCTTCAATTTAAAGTCACCAGCTAGACTGGCCTCTAAGAAGAGAGTCAGCTGTCCTTTGACGCTTTGAAGCCAGGCACTGACTTCTCGTTTCTAGGAGGAAAGTCCTAAATGGCATCTTCTTCCATCAAAAGGCTGTTTCTTCTACATTGAATATCTGTTGCTTAGTGGAGCCACCTTTATCAATGATCTTAGCTAGATTTTCTGAATGACTTGCTGCAGCCTCTACATCAGCACTTGCTGCTTCAAACTTGTATTTTTTATTTATTCATTTATTTATTTATTTTGAGATGGAGTCTTGCTCTGTCACCCAGGCTGGAGTGCAATGGCACAATCTCGGCTCACTGCAACCTCCGCCTCCCAGGCTCAAGCGATTCTCCTGCCTCAGCCTCCTGAGTAGCTGAGATTACAGGCACGTGCCACCGTACCCAGCTAACTTTTGTACTTTTAGTAGAGATGGAGTTTCACCATGTTGCCCAGGCTGGCCTTGAACTCCTGACCTCAGGTGATCCACCTGCCTTGGCCTCCCAAAGTGCTGGGATTACAGGTGTGAGCCACCACGCCTGGCCTAATTTTTGTATTTTTAGTAGAGACGGGGTTTCACCATGTTGGCCAGGCTGGTCTTGAACTCCTGACCTCGTGATCTCTCTGCCTCGGCCTCCCAAAGTCCTGGGATTACAGGCGTGATCCACCACCGGGCCCGGCCAACCTCGCACTTTTATATTATAGAAATGACTTCTTTCCTTAAACCCCATGAACCAACCTCTGTTAGCTTCAAACTTTTCTTCAGTGACTTCCTCACCTCTTTCACAGAACTGAAGTGCGCTAGGGGCTTGCCCTGGATTAGGCTTTGCCTTAAGGGAATGTTGTGGGTGGTTTGATCTTCTAGCCAGGTGCTAAAACTTCCTCCATATCAGCAATAGGGCTGTTTCGCTTTCTTATCATTTGTGTATTCACTGAAGTGGCACTTTTAATTTCCTTCAAGAACTTTCCCTTTGTTTTCACAACTTGCCTAACGGGAACAAGAGGCCCAGCTTTCAGCTGAGGTCAGCTTTCAGTATGCTTTCTTCACTGAAGGTAGTCGTTTCTGCCTTTTACTGGGTATATACCCAAAGGATTATAAATCATGCTGCTATAAAGACACATGCACACGTATGTTTACTGCGGCACTATTCACAATAGCAAAGACTTGGAATCAACCCAAATGTCCATCAGTGACAGACTGGATTAAGAAAATGTGGCACATATACACCATGGAATACTATGCAGCCATAAAAAAGGATGAGTTTGTGTCCTTTGTAGGGACATGGATGCAGCTGGAAACCATCATTCTCAGCAAACTATCGCAAGAACAGAAAACCAAACACCGCATGTTCTCACTCATAGGTGGGAACTGAACAATGAGATCACTTGGACTTGGGAAGGGGAACATCATACACCGGGGCCTATCATGGGGAGGGGGGAGGGGAGGAGGGATTGCATTGGGAGTTATACCTGATGTAAATGACGAGTTGATGGGTGCTGACGATTTGATGGGTGCAGCACGCCAACATGGCACAAGTATACATATGTAACAAACCTGCACATTATCCACATGTACCCTAGAACTTAAAGTATAATAATAAAATAAAAAAAAGAAAGAAAGTGAGAATCATGCAATTATTCCTCTCACTTGAACATTCACAGGCTACAGCAAGGTTATTAATTAGCCTAATTTCAATACTGTTGTGTATCAGGTAATAGAGAGGCCTGAGGAGAAGGAGCGAGTTGAGAATGGGTGGTGGATGACACAGTCAGAACACACACAACTAGGAGGGTGCAGTGGCTCATGCCTGTAATCCCAGCACTTTGGGAGGCTGAGGTGGGAGGATGGCTTGAGTCCAGGAGCTGGTGACTAGCTTGGGCATATAATGAAACCTCTTCTCTACAAAAAATTTAAAAATTAGCTGAGTGTGGTGGCATGCACTTGCTGAATGACTGATTCAGGAGGCTGAGGTGGGAGGATCGCTTGAGGCTGGAAGGCGGAGGTTGCAGTGAGCTGAGATTATGCTACTGCACTCCGACTTGGGTGACAGAGAAAGACCCTGTCTCAAAAAAACCAAAACAAAAGAGTACAGAACAAAAAGACACATACACAACATTGATTAAGTTCACCCTGTTATATCAGTGAGGTTGTAAACAACTGCAACAGCAACATCAAAGATCACTGATCACCATAATAGATATGATAATAATGAAAACATCTAAAATACTGTTACTGAAATGTAACACAGAGACATGAAGTGAGCATATGCTGTTAGAAAAATGGCACCACAAGACTTGCTTGACACAGGGTTTCCACAAACCTTCAATTTGTAAAAAATAATACCTGCAAAGTGCAATAAAGCAAAACACAATAAAATTTAGTAGGACTGTACGTGAGATTTCTTTGTATTCTTTCTCTTTGTAGAGATGGGGTCTCACTGTCGCCCAGGCTGGAGTGCAGTGGCACCATCACAGCTCACTGCATCTTTGAACTGCTGGGCTTCAAGTGATCCTCCTGCCTCAGCCCCCCAAGTAACTGGAATCATAGGCATGAGCCACCGCACCTGGCGTCTCTCTATTATTTCTCACAACTGCATGCAAATCTATAATTAACTCAAAACAAAAAGTTAAACATTTATAAAGTGTTGACCAAAGTACCAAATGACCATACCAAAAACCCAATTCCAATTTAGATTAGGTATAAAGCTACATACTTTAAGTAGTATACAACCGTGAAGCAGCATTTGAAAAATCAGATAACCAGTCTGCAAATACATTTCCATCTAAATAAACTCAAAGCATCAGACTACAAAGAAATGTAAAAATTACAAAGCCAAGCATTTCACACAAATTTTCAGAAAGCCAGCCAGGTACACTTCATCATTTCCGCTATCTGCTTTCTATAAGATCTGAAGATACAATAGCATTTCTCTTGTATCTGTTCTCAACCATAGAGGTCAGAACTAAATTAGCTAATAAACTAGCCTGACTACTATACTTTAGTTAGAAAATAAACTCATTACAATTTGTACTCAAAGACAATGTTCCTGAGGGACTGGAGATGAGATGGACGCTAAGGAACAACTTCCTATATCATTACATATAAAGAAAATTCTTTGAAGTTGTTTGTGGCACACAGATGGAATCCTTGTTCTGTGTAATGAGTGCTGGCTTAAAAGGTGTGCTTTTCTGAAAGTGACATTTTGACCAATTTAAATCATATTTTACATGTAATAAAACCATTTTCTATTTACATGAATCAAATCAAGTCTCGTAAAGCAAACACTTATACCTCCATTTATTTCCCACTTTTTGCACAAAATTGGATTTTCATAGAATAGGTTTTCTTAAAAGGATAAATGCTCACTGAAATTGGTCATTTTATATATTTGAGATTGACGAATCTCAATATATAATAATATGTATCCTCATATTATGGTAATTTTGTAGCAATATTGTCAAAGAAAACAGTGTTTTCTGGATTCACTTGAAAATGAAACCAACCTAAAGAAAATGAAAATGATAATCCCAAATATGCTACCCTGTAGAGGAAGGGGTTTTTCTTCCCCTTAAGTCCCCTTATACATTAGTCATCTTTCTTTTATTAAAAGTCTTGAAATATCGTCTAAAGCAGATTTCAAAATACAACATTCATGAGTCCACAGGAGTCCTGCTGACAGAAGGGATCTGTGATTTAGAGGAAGACGATGCTGACACCAGCTTAACCATGCATTTAGCACACCACAGTTACAGTGAATCACACAGGAATTTCACACATATTCCCCACCCACTGTCATCCTTAGTTTACATTGTGGCATCAACAGAGAAAAGCCAGTGATTCCTAAATGTCTTCTCATATTGCCCGGTCTTCAGGTCCTTGCTCATTTGGCTAAGACCAAATAAACTAACACCATTCATTAAAACGCTTCCCGTCCAGTGTGAACACAAAAACAGAGTGACTCCATGCAGATGGCATCATCTGGTTAAAATTAAATTTAAACTTATTTTCCTTTGGGGTATAAAATATATAATCAAGTGGAATTATCCTTCATATGCAAGTACTTGATAATAGCCCTGAGGTATTCTATAAAGTCATCTAGAGCCTGTATTTAAGAAACAAATTTCTGTTTGTCTCAAGATCAGTTTAAACTAGCTGAAAACAGTAAGCTACATTTCATCACCAGTTATTGTGCTGAGGAATCACTAAAGCCATATCTAAATAATTCTCTTTTTGAAAATAACTCTTTTCCCGCTAAAAAATAACTCATTTCCCCCAACACGCACACTGCAAGTGGCACACATTTCAAGAGTAAACATGTGATTTCAAACATACATCTTAAAGCAATTTAAACCAACAAAATGTAAGAACTCGGCATAATCACTTAGATAATATCTAATTAGAATCCTCCTTTAAAACAACAGGAAAGTGAGTAAATAGTAAGCAAATAAATAAGAAAGCAAGTAAATGAGAAAACAAATAAGCAAGTATATAATTAATAAGTAAAAAGTTAAAAATCAATCCCTTTGCAAGCTGCAATAATTGATGAGGTTGTCACGAACCAATCAGACCATTTACATCAAGCATTGTGGTGAGACAGTCTTTCACTTACAGTTAACCAGAGAGATCCTTAAGATCTAGGTCTTACTTATTTCTACATTTCTTATTTAATCTCTTCAATTATGTTAACTGAATGCAATTAAGCTGCAGTGGAATACATATATACTGTTTTAGTGCTAAGAACTTTTTATTTCACAGAGAACTTTTGGAAAATACAGGAAAACAAAGATGAAAGTGGAAACCAGCTGTAACCTCTCTTTCATTAACACTGATGCGGTGGCATATTTCCTTTCAGTCTGGGTAGATGAAGGAATATCTTTATTTGCTTTTTTCATGGGTTGTTTAGCACACACATTTTCATAATCACAGCAAGTTACTGGGAGACAGAAAGTGAAGCATCTGACAGATTCCTACTCAGTTCAAGGAAAGAATTTTTTTTAAAAAAAGCTAAGCCATTAGCAGTGAGATACTGGAAAATCACTTTTTACTTTTTTAAAACTGAAAATAATTATTTTTAGAACAGTTTTAGACACATAGAAATGTTCAGTAGAAGATACACACTGTATCCTCCTCCTCCACCTGTGATTACCTCTTGCCTTAGTGTGTGTGGCACATGTGTTACAACTGATCACCCAGTACTGATACATTACTAGCTAAACACCAGTTTAGTTATGTTAACATCAGCTAACATAATTGAATGCTTTAGAGTTGACTGTTTGCATTGCACGGTGGGGGGGTTTTGTCATGGATCCGTCCTTGCAGAATCATATAGAAGAGTTTTACTGCCCTAAGTGTCCTGTGCTTCACCTATTCATTTTTCCTCCCTTTCCCATCCTCAACCTCTGAGAATTGCTGATCTTTTTTCTATCTCTATAGTTTTGTCTTTTCCAGAATGTCATATAGTTAAAATTATACAATTTGTAGGCTTTATAGACTGGCTGCTTTTATGCATTTAAAGTTCCCCCATGTCTTTTCCGGGCTTGATAGCTTATTCTTTGTATGGCTGAATAATATTCCATTGCATGGATGTACCACCATTTGCTTATCCATTCACTTATTTAAGGACATCTTGATTGCTTCCAACTTTCGGCAATTATGAATGAAGCTTCTGGAAAATGTTAATGTACAGGTATTTGGGTTGACCTAAGTTTTCAACTCATTTAAGAAAATCACTAGGAGCATGACTGCTAGAATGTATGGTAAAACCATATTTAGTTTTTGTTTGTTTGTTTGTTTGTTTTGAGATGGAGTCTTGCTCTGTTGCCCTGGCTGGAGTGCAGTGGTGTAATCTTGGCTCACTGAAACCTCCACCTTCCAGGTTCAAACATCTCTCCTGCCTCAACCTCCTGCATAGCTGGAATTACAGGTGCTGGCCACCATGCCCAGCTAATTTATGTATTTTTAGTAGAGACGGGGTTTCACCATGTTGGCCAGGCTGGTCTTAAACTCCTGACCTTGTGATCTGCCCACCTCGGCCTCCCAGAGTGTTGGGATTACAGGCGTGAGCCACTGCGCCCACCTGTCTTTTCATTCTTAACAGTGTCACTGGCACAGCAGACATGTTTCACTTTAATGAAGTCCTTCTTGTCCATTTTCTGTTTTTTAGATGATGTTTTTATGTTGCATCTAAAAACTCATTGCCAAACCCAAGGTCACCTAGATTTTCCCCTATGTTATCAAACTCTTAGAAATTTTCTAGTTTTGTGTTTTTCATTTAAGCCTATGATCTGTTTTGAGTTAATTATTGGGAAACGTGTAAGGTTAGTGTCTATATTCATTATTCCACCTGTGGTTGTCTAGTTGTTCCAGCACTATTTGTTGAAAAGACAATTTTTTTCTCCATTAAATTGCCTTTGCTCCTCTGCCAAAATCAGCTGACTCTATTTGTGTGGGTCTATTTCTGGGGTGCCTATTCTGTTCCATTGATCTATTTACCTATTCTTTCACCAATACTTCACTGTCTTAATACATACAGGAGACAACATATACAAAATAGGAAGTCAACTATAAATGAGAACAAAGTTCTTGTATTTTTCTCCCCAAAGTATTTTAACCAAACCTTTTGGCGTAAAAAATAAAAATGCCAACAAATTTGCTCAACTATAACAGAAAAAGAAAGCTTACAAGAGAATGTAGAGCTCAGAGTTACTACTTACTGTTCGTTAGATAAATGGTTTAAATAGACTGAAAATCCTGAAAAACTGCTTGAATCATAAAGAATCTATGAAATATTATGGAAGTATTTTCTAACTTGTTTCTGAAACTTCTGGAAAAAATGCCTCATGTATAAATACAAGCTAAACTTCTTTAGAGAAATAAAAAGAAAACGATACATTTCATTACATGTATACATTTGTCTTTCCCATACTTGTAACTCAGAAAACCATGCTTTCACAAATGTAATAATAGAAATACAATAATATTAACAATCATAACATCCATGAAACTGTACAGAATAAACCGGCCAGATGCTGTCTCTTACACCCTAGAACCCAGGTTCTGGTCAAGGGTTCTCTTGGTTGTATGAACTCACCTCATGGACCTGTCATAATCAAAAGAGATACTGTAAACAAAAGCATCTTGCATACTGTAAAAGCCTATAGATATGTGGTTCATCTAAAGCCAGGCACTTTAACGACTGATAGCTGCCCCCGCAGAACCTCCTTTCTCAATTCTTAAACAAGTTATATTTCCAAGTCCAGTTCAAAAGTGATATTCTTGGAAGTCTCCACGCCCCACCTATCCACCCAGGCAGAACTAATCCATCTCCACTCTAGTATCATGCTCTTATAACTCTTGTCTCTTCACCAGTTCATTTAAGGGTACAATGAGCATTTAAAATATGTCAGGCATCATGCTATCCACTGGAGAAAAGAATCTTAAATGTGTAAGGCTTACAAAGTTTTTCACATATATTATCTCATTTCATACTTTAAAAATATCCCATAGGATTATAATTATTTGTTTACAATTTCTCTAACCAGAATGAATTCCCAGTGGGTAGAGACTAAGTGTGATTCATCTTCGACTCCCCAGAGTCTAGTGCTGTGCCTGGCACACAGAAAACACTCATTAAGTGCTTGATAAATTAATGAATAAAGGAGTAACAGTCACTTGTTTGATTACTAAAATATCATTCAGGGTTAACACTGAAATGATCTTTCCACAAAGTTTCCACAAGGGAAAGGGGAAAAATACATTATATTATACAAACACATCTGGGGAGCAAAAATTCCTCCCTATGGCAGAGCATCTCCAACTCAAGTTTAACTGTTTAACAAAGCCATGTAACAACTGAAGATGGATTTGATTTCACTCTGGACTAACAAGCTCTAAGTGAAGAACAATGAGTTTTGCATAAAAGCTCCTATCTAGATCATTCTGCTTGGTAAAACTGGACATTGTTACACAAGTATTAAAATGAACAATTAAACTAAAGTGCTTCTGCACAGCAAAATAAACTGTCATCAGAGTGAACAGAACCTACAGAATGGGAGAAAATTTTTGCAATCTATCCATCTGACAAAGGTCTAATCCAGAATCTACAAGGAATTTAAACAAATTTACAAGAAAAAAAGAACTCATCAAAAAGGGGACAAAGGATATGAACAGACACTTCTCAAAAGAAGATATTTATGTGGCAAACAAACATGAAAAAAAAGCTCATCATAACTGGTCATTAGAGAAATGCAAACCAAAACCACAATGAGATTCCATCTCATGCCAGTTAGAATAGTGATCATTAAAAAGTTAGGAAACAACAGATGCTGGAGAGGATGTGGAGAAATAGGAATGCTTTTACACTGTTGGTGGGAGTGTAAATTAGTTCAACCATTGTGGAAGACAGTGTGGTGATTCCTCAAGGATCTAAAATCAGAAATACCATTTGACCTAGCAATCGCATTACTGGGTATATACCCACAGAATTATAAATCATTCTACTCTAAAGACACATGCACACGTATGTTTATTGCAGCACTATTTACAATAGCAAAGACTTGGAACCAACTCAAATGCCCATCAGTGATAGACTGGATAAAGAAAATGTGGCACATATACACCATGGAATACTATGCAGCCATAAAAAAAAGAATGAGTTCATGTTCTTTTCAGGGACACGGATGAAGCTGGAAACCATCATTCTCAGCAAACTAACACAGGAATAGAAAACCAAACACTGCATGTTCTCACTCATAAGTGGGAGTTGAACAATGAGAACACATGGACACAGGGAGGGGAACATCACACACCGGGGCCTGTTGTGGGGTGGGGGCAAGGGGAGGGATAGCATCAGGATAAATACTTAATGCACACAGGGCTTAAAACCTAGGTGACCGGTTGCTCAGTGTAGCAAACCACCATGGCACAGGTATACCTATGTAACAACCCTGCACGTTCTGCACGTGTATCCCAGAACTTAAAGCATAATAAAAATAAATAATATGCTGGGCTCTGTGGCTCATGCCTGTAATCCCAGCACTTTGGGAGGCTAAAGTGGGTGGATCACCTGAGGTCAGGAGTTCGAGACCAGCCTGGTCAACTGGCTCACTGCAACATCCACCTCCCAGGTTTAAGCAATTCTCTTGCCTCAGCTTTCCTAGTAACTGGGATTACAGGTGCTGAGCATGGTGCTCAGCTAATTTTTTTTTGGTAGAGATGGGGTTTCACCATGTTGGCCAGACTGGTCTTGAATTCCTGTTCTCAGGTAATCCACCCACCTTGGCCTCCCAAAATGTTGAGATTACAGGCGTAAGCCACTGTGCCCAGACTATTATCCCATTTTATATTTATATTTTTATTTATTTATTTTTTCAAATGGTGTCTCGCTCTGTCACCCAGGCTGGAGTACAGTGGCACGATCTCAGCTCACTGCAACCTCCCTCTCTTGGGTTCAAGTGATTCTCCTACCTCTGTCTCTCGAGTAGCTGGAATTACAGGTGTGCGCCACCATGCCCACCTAATTTTATTTTATTTTTTGAGATGGAGTTTCACTGTTGTTGCCCAGGCTGGAATGCAATGGCATGATCTTGGCTCACCACAACCTCTGCCTCCCAGGTTCAAGCGATTCTCCTGCCTCATGAGCCTCCTGAGTAGCTGGGATTACAGGTACGTGCCACTACACCTGGCTAATTTTGTATTTTTCATAGAGACGGGGTCTCTCCATGTTGGTCAGGCTAGTCTCAAACTCCTGACCTTAGGTGATCTGCCCACCTCAGCCTCCCAAAGTGCTGGGATTACAGGAATGAACCATTGCACCCAGTCAATTTTTGTATTTTTTAGTAGAGATCGGGTTTCACCATGTTGGCCAGGCTGGTCTCGAACTCCCAGCCTCAAGTGGTCCACCCACCTTGGCCTCTCGTAGTGCTGGGATTACAGGCATGAGCCACCATGCCCAGCCTTATTTTTATTTTTTTTAGAAACAGGGTCACCTTCTGTCACCTAGGCTGGAGTGCAGTGGCGTGGTCATAGCTCACTGCAGCCTTAAACTCCTGGGCTCAAAAGATGTTTCCACCTCAGCCTCCCAAGTAGCTGGGACCACAACCACACACCACCATGTATAGATTATTATTTCATTTTAAACATTTTTTAAAAAGACAGAGAGAGTAATCTTTCAATTCTCAATAACATTATGCCATGGTGGTTATACAATGAAAATAAAACACAAATACAATGAAATACAAATTCAATGAAAGCAAAATACAATGCTAATCAATATTTAAAGAAGAAAATCACAGAGAAGGCTGTGTGATGTGGGAATTGGTTAGGAAATATGCATTCAGTGATAGCTCTACTACTAAATAGTTATGAGACCTTGGCCTACCTCTATTCCCTCTGAATCTTATTTCCTCATCTGTAATAAGAGAGGCTTGCCAAAGACTTTGATTACATACAATATAAAAATTTGATTTATTAAAAAGAATTTCATGGGGAGTTTATTTTGCAAAGCAAAAAAATAATTGTTTACATTAATATCCACTTTAGTCTTCAAAATCAGATTTCATACATACATTTAACATCTGGACCAATACCTTGTACACAGCATGAATTCAATCAATATGTCAGGAGTTGGAGGCCAGCCTGGCCAGCATGGTGAAAACTGGTCTCTACTAAAAATGCAACCATCGTTCAGTTCCCACCTATGAGTGAGAACATGCGGTGTTTGGTTTTCTGTTCTTGTGATAGTTTGCTAAGAATGATGGTTTCCAGCTGCATCCATGTCCCTACAAAGGACACAAACTCATCTTTTTTATGGCTGCATAGTATTCCATGGTGTATATGTGCCTTGGACTCGGGAAGGGGAACATCACACACCGGGGCCTATCATGGGGAGGGGGGAGGGGGGAGGGATTGCACTGGGAGTTATATCTGATGTAAATGACGAGTTGATGGGTGCTGACGAGTTGATGGGTGCAGCACACCAACATGGCACAAGTATACATATGTAACAAACCTGCACGTTATGCACATGTACCCTAGAACTTAATAATAATAAAAAATAAATTAATTTTAAAAAAATGCAACCATCAGCCAGGTGTGGTGGCATGGGCCTGAAATCCCAGCTAGTAGGGAGGCTGAGGCAGGAGAATCACTTGAACCCAAGAGGCAGAGGTTGCAATGAGCCAAGATCACACCACAGCACTCCAGCCTGGGTGACAGAGTGGGAATCCATCTCAAAAATAAATTAATAAACAATAAATAAATAAATACTTGGGAAGAAAGTGAATAAATAGATTAGCAACACATTGGGACATAGATGTATGTTCATATGTATATGAAACTAAAATTAAAACCTTTTGTATAGATCCATTTATTCATATAAGAAATACATATTAAGAGTCTATGATTCAACAGGAACTGGGACCCAATACCATCCATAACTAGACTAACCAACTTCCTGCCCTCGTGAAGCTTACGTTCAAGGAGGGTCAGATAATAAAAAAACAAGAAGAGCAAATTATTACAGATTGTCATAAATTCTACAAAAGAAACACAAAAGACAGTTTGTTAAATAAAAACAAAGAAGGAACTACTTCACGTAAGACCATTAGAAAAGTCCTGTGTGAAGTTGACAAGTGAGCTCAGGCCACAAGCAAGTCAAAGGAACTAAGAGAAGAGGATTCTAAGCAGATAAAGTAGAAATACAAAGATAAGGGAAAGGGCTGGGTATCTTCATGAAAGGAAATGAACGGTGGCCAGTGTGGCTGGTTCCTGGTGTGTGAAGGGAGAGGATGATATGGAAGGAGTGGGAAGAAAGTGATGACACTGGAGATTTAAGTAGTGGGTTCATTATGTCGGACTCCATTGGTCCATAGGGTTAATAATGAACTGGTGGGGAGACAGGGCGGAATGGAAAGTAAAAAGTCACTTCTATAAATAATAGAAAAAAAGATTGTCCTTAAATACCCTTTCTTTCCCTCCCTTCCTTCCTTCCTTCCTTCCTTCCTTCCTTCCTTCCTTCCTTCCTTCCTTCCTTCCTTCCTTCCTTCCTCCTTCCCTCCCTTCCTTCCTTCCTTCCTTTCTTTATTCCTTCCTTCTTCCTTCCTTTTTCTTTCTTTATTTCTCGCTCTCTCCCTTTCTTTCTTTTTCTTTCTCCTTCCTTCCTTCCTTCCTTCCTTTCTTTCTTTCTTTCTTTCTTTCTTTCTTTCTTTCTTTCTTTCTTTCTTTCTTTCTTTCTTTCTTTCTTTCTTTCTTTCTTTCTCTCTCTCTCTCTCTCTCTCTCTCTCTTTCTTTCTTTCTTCTTTTCTTTCTTTCTTTTTGTCCGAGTCTCACACTGTCACCAGGGCTGGAATGCAATGGCAAGATCTCAGGTCATGCAACCTCCGCCTCCTGGGTTCACACAATTCTCCTGCCTCAGCCTCCCTAGTATCTGGGATTACAGGCACCTGCCACCACGCCTGGCTAATTTTTTGTATTTCTGTTATAGAGACGGGGTTTCATTATGTTAGGCAGGCTGGTCTCAAACTCCTGACCTCATGATCTGCCCACCTTGGTCTCCTAAAGTGCTGGGATTACAGGCGTGAGCCACCGTGCCCAGACTATTTCTATGTCTATGGTTTGGTGTATAGAAGAAAGCATAATAAACCTAAGTTGAAGAGGCCAGTTGGCCTATAAATTCTCTGGAGCCCTGAGTATGCCACATTCTCTTCTTCTGATAACAGACTTTCTAAGTTCCCTGGTCACAGGGTGGATTTATGCCTTGTGCAAGGCCAACCACAGTAATCCACTCAGTCTGGAGATAAATCCAAGCAGAGTCATAGTCTTGTAGCCACAAAATAAACTGTATTTGTAATTTAATGATCTTGCCACAAAGAAAAGTCCAGGATGAGACAGACTCACTGGTAAATTCTATCAAACATTTAAGGAAGAAATAACACAAGCCTCTATAAACTCTTTCAGAAAGTAGAAAAGGGGATAATTCCCAACTCCTTTGATGTGGCCAATATTACCCTTACATTAAAATCAGACAAAAACATCTCAAGAATAGAAAATGTGGCACATATACACCATGGAATACTATGCAGCCATAAAAAAGGATGAGTTTGTGTCCTTTGTAGGGACATGGATGCAGCTGGAAACCATCATTCTGAGCAAACTATCACAAGAACAGAAAACGAAACACCACATGTTCTCACTCATAGGTGGGAACTGAACAATGAGATCACTTGGACTCGAGAAGGGGAACATCATACACCGGGGCCTATCATGGGGAGGGGGGAGGGGGGAGGGATTGCATTGGGAGTTATATCTGATGTAAATGACGAGTTGATGGGTGCTGACGAGTTGATGGGTGCAGCACACCAACATGGCACAAGTATACATATGTAACAAACCTGCACGTTATGCACATGTACCCTAGAACTTAAAGTATAATAATAATAAATAAATAAATAAGTAAAAAAAAAAAAGAAAATTACAATATTCCTGGCAAGAATAATGCAGAAATTCTTAACAAAATAAAACCAGTGACATATTAAAAAATAATAAATGTATCACAATCAAGTAAAGTTTATTTCAGGAATTTAAGAAAAAATTTTCACCGACAGAGAGCCTTGAAGCAATGACATATCAACAGCAATAAACACACTTAGCATCCATATGATGGTTTCCAAACACCATTCCCCAGTAACAGGAGCCAAGGCTGCTTAAAGAAGTAGTTGGTTCTAGAGCCAAGGCAGGGAAAACACAAGATGAGTCAGAAATATCTTGTGCTACCAGAAAGTACAGGAAGTGCTCAAAAAAGAATGAGACATTGCCAAATGACAGACACTAACCTGAAGGAGCTCCCCATGGCCAAATATGGAATGATCAGAACAATAAAGTAATTAAAATGCTGGATTATAACCCATAGCATAATGTAAGTATCTATGAGCCTACACTGATATAAGTGAATAAAATGGTGGAGGACAGATAACTTTTTCTTGTAGAATTATAAGTAGTAAATGTAAAGACTGATAGAAATAGAAAACCACCAGCAGGCAAATACCAGAGTAATAATCAGGAAGGCAAGATTCATTAATGGATGCTAAAATGAGTGAGAAAAAGTTTTGGGAGAAACAGTATTTGCAGGGTCTCCAAGTATCTTCCTGAGTATATACTAATTTTAATGGGGAATACAATAATTATACTGTGGAGAACCTGGTAGACATCACCTTAACCAAGGTAACCAGTGCTAACCAATCTAGGTTAACATTATCAATAAGACATACGGACATGACATACATTCTAATATGATGCTCCAAAAAGGGCACATCAACACTTGGGTGGCATTCTTGCCAAAACTACATGAAAGGCCATGCCCAGAACACTGTAGAGAACTAGTCAGTAATTTTGTAAAATGTCCGCAAGTTGGGTTTGTCTGATTTTTCTCGTGACAACTTAAGGTTAGGCAATTTTGTCGCAGACTGGAGGAGACTGATGAGGCATTACTACGTGGGATCCTGCTTTGCATCCTGGAACATAAAAAGGGGCATTACTGGAAAAACTGTGAATCAAGTCTGTGGTTCAGTTAATACTGTATCATGTTCATTTGCTAATTGATATTTGTACTAGCGTTAAGTAAGACAATGACATTGGGAAAGCTGAATGAGGCATATATGAAAAATCTGTTTTTTGGTTTTTCTTTTTACAATTATTGTGCCTAAAATTTCAAAATAAAAAGATAAAACAATCAACAATAAACAGCTTTCAGCAAAAAGAAAAAAAAGGGAAAAGTTTTTCCTCAAACTGATTAAGAGCATGTACCAAAATCTTACAGTTAATATCAAGTTTATTGGTAAAATATAAAATGCTTTCCCGCTAAGACACAAAACAAGGCAAGAATGTTTTGCACTTTACACTTTTGTTCAGTATTGTGAAGACTGTCTGGACTTTTTTATTCTGTAATGTTTCTAAGACTGTGTCCATTAAATGCAAACAGAAAGGAGGAAGTCTTGGCAGAACAGGAGAAGTGATGCACACTTGATGATCGAGTCAATTTAAATATTATTCATGGCATATAGCCTAGTCCATGCTCTAGCTGTTTCTATGGCTTGGGCTTCGTTGGTCTTCCACTGCTCCGCTACATCATTTGCTAATGGATCATCTGGATTGGGAGCACTTAACAAGGCCTGGATCAATAGCAGACCATGTGGATCTGCAGTGCTGGGGACCACTTATCTTTCAAAATATCTAAACATATTCTTCCCAACTTGTCTACATTAGGATGATAAACTTTGGTCATGAAACGTACTTTAGGGGCTGCCACTGGGTATTCTTCAGGAAGGAATAGTTCAAGTTTAAAACTCCCTCTCTCAAAGGGGGAATCTTGAGGGCCAGCAATGACCACATGAAAATAACGGGCGTTGCTCTCATCTGGTTCTGCTTTGATGCCAGGAACTGGTTTTGTCAGCAAACGCTGGGTTTCCTTGATGATCTGTGGGGCAGCACAGCCATCTTGTCAGAACCCGAGTTCGGCCTCTGGTCTTGTCTCAATCAACTGTATTTCTATACTTACAAAAACAGTTGGAGAATTAAAACTCTTACATTCCATTTATAATCTCATTCCCAAATAGAAAATATTTAAAGATAAATGTAACATAATTTGTATAAAACCTTTACACTGAAAACTATAAAATCCTACTGAGAGAAATTAAAGGAGACCTAAATAAATTTTTAAAATACTCTGTTTCTGAATTGGAAGATTTGCTGTTATTAAGATGGCAATTCTCCCCAAATGGATCTCTAGATTAAATGTAATCTTATTTAAAATTTCAACAGGCTTTTAAACAATCTGATATTAAAATTTATATGAAAGTGCAAAGGACCCAGAGGAGTCAAAATAATTTTGAAGGTACAGAACAAATTTGGAAGACTTACACACTACCTCATTTCAAAACTTACTATAAAGCTACAGTAATCCAAACAGGGTGCAACTGGCATAAGGATGGACCTATAGGTCAATGAAACAGAACAAAGTTCAGAAATAAACTAACACATGTTCCATTAATTCTCAACAAAGATATCAACATGATTCAGTGGAGGAAAGGGGAATCTTTTCAACAAATGGTACTGAAATAACAGTATATTCATGTGAGAAAAAAAAGAATGAACCCTGATCCTTAACTAATACCACACACAAAAGTGAAGCCGAAGTGGATCATAAACCAAAATGTTAAAGCTAAAACTGTATGATGGTGGCTGTGGGTTTAAAAGTCAAAAAACAAACAAACAAACTAAAACTAAAACCTCTCAGAAAAAAACATAAGACAAAATATTTGTGACCCTTAGGATCGCCAAGCCTTCTTAAATAGGCCAAACATAAATGAAACATAAGAGAAAACACTGATCAACTAGACTTCATCAAAATGAAAAATTCTGCTCTTTTGAAAGTCACCATCTGACAATGAAAAGCAAGTCATAGGCTCAAAGAAACCACTTGCAAAACCTTTATATGACAACTTATGTCGAGGGTACAAAAAGAACCCTCATAACTCAATAGAAAAAACAGCCTCACAAAAATGGGCAAAAGACTTGAACATACCCCTTACTAAAGAAGATACACAAATGTCACAACAATCTGTGAGTTGTGAATAATAAAAGAGGAGATACACGAGTGGCTAATAAGCACTTGAAGAAGTCTTAACATCACCAGTCCTTAGAGAAATACAAATCAAAACCACAATAAAAACTATTACACTTCTACTAAAATGGCTACAATAGAAGGGCATGTTGGCAAGGACTTAAAGCAATCTGAACTCTCACACACGAATGACAGGAATGCAAAAATGATCGAATCACTTTGGAAAAGTTTGACACTTTCTTATAAAGTGAAACACATACTTACCATACATCTCAACAATACAACCCCTAGTATTTACTCAAGAGGAATGACAACATATGGCCAAAGTTTTCTTTATGAATGTTCATAATGGTTTTATCTGTAATAGCCAAAAACCGAAAACAACCCAATGGTTGAATGGATAAGGAAATTGTGATATATCATACAATGGAAATTATTCCATTATAGAAAGAAATCAATTACTGATATTTAAGAAAAAGAATGAGCCTTAGAAACATTACGCTAGGTGAAATAAGCGCAGACTGTATGAATTCATTTGTATAAAATTCTGGAAAAGGTAAAACTAATCTATAGTGATAGAAAGCCAGTAAGCAGCTGCCGGGACTGGGCTATAGGGACTGACTCCAAAGGGACATAAGGAACTTTTTTGGGGTGATAGAAATGTTCTCTATCTTGCCTGTGGTGGCAATTAAAAGAGTCTATACATTTGTAAAATATACCAAACTGTAAACTTAAAATGGATACATTTTTACTGTAAGTACATTCTACCTCAGTAAATCTGATTTATGAGGAAAAAGAATGGCACCTTCGGCTGACCTCCGTGACCCTCAGAGCTCCCCAACCTACTGCTCTCTTTCTTTTGACCTGTGTGTTCTCTTCAGGTGCATGAGTGAGGCCTATAACCTGGGAGAGGGTTTGTACTGGGAGTAAATGAATGACGTTTCAAAATAGATCCATTTAATAATGTATCAGGAATGATATGGATTTGAGAAGAGAGGACAAGAAGGCATGGTCATGAGGTTTGAGTTTCAACTTTTCAATCTTTTTTAACCTCTATTTGGCGAACACCTACTCATTCTTCAAGAACCAGATCAAATGTTTGACTTCTCTAAAGCCCTTTCAGAAACTTCAGGAGAGTTAATGACTCCCTTTTATGTGCCCCTCTAGGGTACACACAAATCTTTGCATATCATAATTAAGCACTTATTACTTCGTGCTGGAACTACCGATTCACATTTCTTTTCTGCTCCCCACCTCACCTGGCTGAGCTCACTGAAGACAGGGATGATGCCACTGTGCTATCTCCAGCACCCAGCACAATACTTTCCACATCACAGATACTCAACAAATGCTCATAAAAGCAACCAAAACTGGTACCAACAAATTACATGTGCATCCAGATATGCACATGAAGAAACAGGTGGAAAGCAACTGAAATTTTATTGTCTCCATCTAAAAAAAATTTGAGGATTTGAATAAATAAAATGTTCATTATACTGATATGTAATAAGACTAATGACTAATAAGACTGATGTTTTTTGCATTTACCACAGTTTATTTTATTTTTATTTTTTATTATACTTTACGTTCTAGGGTACATGTGCACAATGCACAGGTTTGTTACATATGTATAAATGGGCCATGTTGGTGTGCTGCACCCATTAAGTCATCATTTACATTAGGTATATCTCCTAATGCAATCCCTCCCCCCTCCCCCCATCCCACAACAGGCCCTGGGGTATGATGTTCCCCACCCTGCGTCCAAGTGTTCTCATTGTTCAATTTCCACCTATGAGTGAGAACTTGCAGTGTTTGGTTTTCTGTTCTTGTGATAGTTTGCTAAGAATGATGGTTTCCAGCTGCATCCATGTCCCTACAAAGGACATGAACTCATCCTTTTTTATGGCTTCATATTATTCAATAGTGTATATGTGCCACATTTTCTTAATCCAGTCTGTCGTTGACGGACATTTGGGTTGGTTCCAAGTCTTTGCTATTGTGAATAGTGCTGCAATAAACATACACGTGAGTGTGTCTTTATAGCAGCATGATTTATAATCCCTTGGCTATATACCCAGTAATGGGATGGCTGGGTCAAATGGTATTTCTAGTTCTAGATCCTTGAGGAATCGCCACACTGTCTTCCACAATGGTTGAACTAGTTTACAGTCCCACCAACAGTGTAGAAGTGTTTCTATTTCTCCACATCCTCTCCAGCACTTGTTGTTTCCTGACTTTTTAATGATTGCCATTCTAACTGGTGTGAGATGGTATCTCATTGTGGTTTTGATTTGCATTTCTCTGATGGCTAGTAATGATGAGCATTTTTTCATGTTGGCTGCATAAATATCTTCTTTTGAGAAGTGTCTGTTCATATCCTTTGCCCACTCTTTGATGAGGTTGTCTGTTTTTTTCTTGTAAATTTGTTTGAATTCCTTGTAGGTTCTGGATATTAGCCCTTTGTCAGATGAGTAGATTGCAAATATTTTCTCCCATTCTGTAGGTTTCCTGTTTACTCTGATGGTAGCTTCTTTTGCAGTGCAAAAGCTTTTTAGTTTATTAGATCCCATTTGTCAATTTTGGCTTTTGTTGCTATTGCTTTTGGTGTTTTAGACATAAAGTCCTTGCCCATGCCTATGTCCTGAATGGTATTGCCTAGGTTTTCTTCTAGAGTTTTTGTGGTATTAGGTCTAACATTTAAGTCTCTAATCCATCTTGAATTATTTTTGTATATTAATTCAAAATTAATTAGGGAATCCTTTTCCCATTTATTGTTTTTGTCAGATTTGTCAAAGATCAGATTGTTGTAGATGTGTGGTATTATTTCTGAGGGCTCTGTTCTGTTCCATTGGTCTATATCTCTGTTTTGGTACCAGTGTCATGCTGTTTTGGTTACTGTAGCCTTGTAGTATGTTTGAAGTCAGGTAGTGTGATGCCTCCAGCTTTGTTCTTTTGGCTTAGGACTCTCTTGGCAATGCGGGCTCTTTTTTGGTTCTATGTGAACTTTAAAGTAGTTTTTTCCAATTCTGTGAAGAAAGTCGTTGGTAGCTTAATGGAGATGGCATTGAATCTACAAATTACCTTGGGCTGTATGGCCATTTTCACGATATTGATTCTTCCTATCCAGGAGCATGGAATGTTCTTCCATTTGTTTGTGTCCTCTTTTATTTCATTGAGCAGTGGTTTGCTGTTCTCCTTGAAGAGGTCCTTCACATCCCTTGTAAGTTGGATTCATAGGTATTTTATTCTCTTTGAAGCAATTGTGAATGGGAGTTCATTCATGATTTGGCTCTCTGTTTGTCTGTTACTGGTGTATAAGAATGCTAGTGACTTTTGCACATGGATTTTGTATCCTGACACTTTGCTGAAGTTGCTTATCAGCTTAAGGAGATTTTGGGCTGAGACGATGGGGTTTTCTAAATATAAAATCATGTCATCTGCAAACAGGGACAATTTGACTTCCTCTTTTCCCAACTGAATACCCTTTATTTCTTTCTCTTGCCTGATTGCCCTGGCCAGAACTTCCAACACTATGTTGAATAGGAGTGGTGAGAGAGGACATCCATGTCTTGTGCCAGTTTTCAAGGGGAATGCTTCCAGTTTTTGCCCATTCAGTATGATATTGGCTGTGGATTTGTCATAAATAGCTCTTATGATTTTGAGATATGTTCCATCAATACCGAATTTATTGAGAGTGTTTATCATGAAGGGCTGTTGAATTTTTGTCAAAGGCCTTTTCTGCATCTATTGAGATAATCATGTGGTTTTTGTCTTTGGTTCTGTTTATATGCTGGATTACGTTTATTGATTTGCATATGTTGAACCAGCCTGCATCCCAAGGATGAAGCCCACTTGATCATGGTGTATAGCTTTTTGATGTGCTGCTGGATTGCCAGTATTTTATTGAGGACTTTTGCATTGATGTTCATCAAGGATATTGGTCTAAAATTCTCTTTTTCTGTTGTGTCTCTGCCAGGCTTTGGTATCAGGATGATGTTGGCCTCATAAATTGAGTTAGGGAGGATTCCCTCTTTTTCTATTGATTGGAATAATTTCAGAAGGAATGGTATCAGATCCTCTTTGTACCTCTGATAGAATTCGGCTGTGAATCTGTCTGGTCCTGGACTTTTTTTGGTTGGTAGGCTATTAATTATTGCCTCAATTTCAAAGCCTGTTATTGGTCTATTCAGGTATTCAACTTCCTCCCAGTTTGGTCTTTGGAGAGTGTATGTGTCCAAGAATTTATCCATTTCATCTAGGTTTTCTAGTTTATTTGTGTAGAGGTGTTTATAGTATTCTCTGATGGTAGTTGTATTTCTGTGGTGTAGTGGTGATATCCACTTTATCATTTTTTATTGCATCTATTTGATTCTTCTCTATTTTCTTCTGTATTAGTCTTGCTAGTGGTCTATCAATTTTTTGATCTTTTCAAAATACCAACTCCAGGATTCATTCATTTTTTGAAGGTATTTTTGTGTCTCTATCTCCTTCAGTTCTGCTATGATCTTAGTAATTTCTTGCCTTCTGCTAGCTTTTGAATGTGTTTGCTCTTGTTTCTCTAGTTCTTTTAATTGTGATGTTAGAGTGTCAATTTTAGATCTTTCCTGCTTTCTCTTGTGGGCATTTAGTGCTATAAATTTCCCTCTACACACTGCTTTAAATGTATCCCAGAGATTCTGGTATGTTGTGTCCTTGTTCTCATTGGTTTCAAAGAACATCTTTATTTCTGCCTTCATTTCGTTATGTACCCAGTAGTCATTCAGGAGCAGGTTGTTCAGTTTCCATGTAGTTGAGCAGTTTTGATTGAGTTTCTTAATCCTGAGGTCTAGTTTGATTGCACTATGGTCTGAGAGACAGTGTGTTATAATTTCTGTTCTTTTACATTTGCTGAGGAGTGCTTTACTTCCAACTATGTGGTCAATTTTGGAATAAGTGTGATGTGGTGCTGAGAAGAATGTATATTGTGTTGATTTGGGGTGGAGAGTTCTGTAGATGTCTATCGGGTCTGATTGGTGCAGAGTTGAGTTCAATTCCTGGATATCCTTGTTAACTTTCTGTCTCGTTGATCTGTCTAATGTTGACAGTGGGGTGTTAAAGTCTCCCATTATTATTGTGTGGGAGTCTAAGTCTCTTTGTAAGTCTCTAAGGACTTGCTTTATGAATCTGGGTGCTCCTGTATTGGGTGCCTATATATTTAGGATAGTTGGCTCTTCCTGATGAATTGATCCCTTTACCATTATGTAATGGCCTTCTTTGTCTCTTTTGATCTTTGATGGTTTAAAGTCTGTTTTATCAGAGACTAGGATTGCAACCCCTGCTTTTTTTTGTTTTCCATTTGCTTGGTAGATCTTCCTCCATCCCTTTATTTTGATCCTATGTGTGTCTCTGCACGTGAGATAGGTCTCCTGGATACAGCAAACTGATGGGTCTTGACTCCTTATCCAATTTGCCAGTCTGTGTCTTTTAATTGGACCATTTAGCTCGTTTACATTTAAGGTTAATATTGTTATGTGTGAACTTCATCCTGTCATTATGATGTTAGCTGGTTGTTTTGCTTGTTAGTTGATGCAGTTTCTTCCTAGCATTGATGGTATTTACATTTTGGCATGTTTTTGCAGTGGCTGGTACTGGTTGTTCCTTTCCATATTTAGTGCTTCCTTCAGGATCTCTTGTAGGGTAGGCCTGGTGGTGACAAAATCTCTCAGCATTTACTTCTCTGTAAAGAATTTTATTTCTCTTTCACTTATGAACTTAGTTTGGCTGGATATGACATTCTGGGTTGAAAATTCTTTTCTTTAAGAATGTTGAATATTGGCCCCCACTCTCTTCTGGCTCGTAGAGTTTCTGCCGAGAGATCTGCTGTTAGTCTGATGGACTTCCCTTTGTGGGTAACCCGACCTTTCTGTCTGGCTGCCCTTAACATTTTTTCCTTCATTTCAACTTTGGTGAATCTGACAATTATGTATCTTGGAGTTTCTCTTCTCGAGGAGTATCTTTGTGGCATTCTCTGTATTTCCTGAATTTGAATGTTGGCCTGCTTTGCTACGTTGGGGAAGTTCTCCTGGATAATATCCTGCAGAGTGTTTTCCAACTTGGTTCCATTCTCCCTGTCAATTTCAGGTACACCAATCAGATGTAGATTTGGTCTTTTCACATAGTCCCATATTTCTTGGAGGCTTTGTTCATTTCTTTTTACTCTTTTTTCTCTAAACTTTTCTTCTCACTTCATTTCATTCATTTGATATTCAATCACTGATAACCATTCTTCCAGTTGATCGAGTCAGTTACTGAAGCTTGTGCATTTGTTATGTAGTTCTCGTGTCATGGTTTTCATCTCTACCAGGTAGTTTAAGGACTTCTCTGCTTGGTTATTCTAGTTAGCCATTTGTCAAATCTTTTTTCAAGGTTTGTAGTTTCTTTGCCCTGGGTTCATAATTCCTCTTTTAACTCAGAGAAGTTTTATTGTCTGAAGTCTTCTTCTCTCAACTCATCAAAGTCATTCTCCACCTAGCTTTGTTCCATTGCTGGCAAGGAGCTGCCTTCCTTTGGAGGGGGAGAGTTGCTCTGATTTTCGGAATTTCCAGGTTTTCTGTACTTCTTTTCCCCCATCTTTGTGGTTTTATCTACCTTTGGTCTTTGATGATGGTGACATACAGATGGGGTTTTGGTATGGATGTCCTTTCTGTTTGTTAGTTTTCCTTCTAACAGTCAGGACCCTCAGCTGCAGGTCTGTTGGAGTTTGCTTGAGGTCCACTCCAGACCCCATTTGCCTGGGTATCAGCAGTGGAGGCTGCAGAAGAGTGAATATTGCTGAACAGAAAATGTTGCTGTCTGATTGTTCCTCTGGAAGCTTCTTCTCAGAGGTGTACCTGGCCATGTGAAGTGTGAGGTGTCATTCTGCCCCTAGTGGGGGATGTCTCCTAGTTAGGTTACTCGGGGGTAGGGACCCACTTGAGCAGACAGTCTGTCCTTTCTCAGATCTCGAACTCCATGCTGGGAAAACCACTACTCTCTTCAAAGCTGTCAGAGAGGGACATTTACAACTGCAAAGGTTTCTGCTACCTTTTGTTTGGCTATGCCCTGTCCCCAGAGGTGGAATCTACAGAGGCAGGCAGGCCTCCTTGAGTTGCAGTGGGCTCCACCCAGTTCGAGCTTCCTGGCTGCTTTGTTTACCTACTTAAGCCTCAGCAATCGTGGGCACCCCTCCCCCAGTCTCACTGCCGCCTTGCAGTTAGATCTCAGACTGCTGTGCTAGCAATAAGGGAGGCTCCATGGGTGCAGGACCCTCTGAGTTAGGCATGGGATATAATCTCCTGGTGTGCCATTTGCTGAGACCCTTGGTAAAGCACAGTATTAGGGTGGGAGTGACCCAATTTTCCAGGTGTTGTGTGTTATGGTTACCCTTGGCTAGGAAAGGGAATTACCTCACCCCTTGTGCTTCCCTGTTGAGGTGATGCCTCATCCTGCTTTGGCTCTCGCTCATTGGGCTGCACCCATTGTCCTGCACCCACTGTCTGACACACCCCAGTGAGATGAACCCAGTACCTCAGTTGGAAATGCAGAAATCACACGTCTTCTGTGTCGCTCACACTGGGAGCTGGAAGCTGAAGCTGTTCCTATTCAGCCATCTTCTACAATCAGTTTAATAAGAGTGATTTTAAAATACATAGAGTTGGCTGGATACAGTGGCTGATGCCTGTAATCCCTTTGGGAGGCTAAGGTGGGTTGATTACCTGAGGTCAGGAATTCAAGACCAGCCTGGCCAACTTGGTGAAACCCTGTCTCTACTAAAAATACAAAAATTAGCTGGGTGTGGTGTCAGGTCCCTGTCATCCCAGCTTCTCAGGAGACTGAGGCAGAAGAATCACTTGAACCTGGGAGGTGGAGGTTGCAGCGAGTGAGCCAAGATCATGACACTGCACTCCAGCCTGGGTGACAGAGCAAGACTCCATCTCCAAATAATAGTAATAAAATACACTGAGCATTGATAGACAATCAGGATCAGGTGACATTCATCTATCTAGTCCTACATGCTGTTTTGGCATTGAAGGGTTCCACAGGGCTGAGTCACTTAGTGTCCACCAGAGGGGAACTCTCTAGGCCAAAGGGCCAGTGGGTCAGTCCAGAGGTCATTGGCAGAAGTTGTGAGTTGAGCTCATTTGGGGTCCCATTTGTAAGACCATCTGTAGCTTGATGGCCTCAATCCTGGAGGGAACAAATTTGACAAGGAGGTTAAAAATACAGGGCCCAAAGGTGAGTAATAGCAAGATGGCTGTCACGGGACCTAGAAAAGGGAGAAGCCATGTCACCCAACTCCAGAGGTTAGTATAAGAGTTTCAATGGTGTTGTCTGATTTCAGAAGCCTTTTCCTGTAAATGCCAGGTGGCGTCTTGTACTATCCCTGACTGGTTAGTGTAAAAACAACACTTCCCCTAAGAAAGTGCAGAGTCCTCCTTTCTCAGCAGTGAGGAGGTCTAGGCCTCAGTGGTTTTGGAGAGTCACTGCTACCAAAGAATCTATTTGGGATTGTAGAGTAAGGATAGATTTTATTATTTCTTGCAAACTGTCTGAGAAATCCTTTGAGAGTGTGTGGTAGTAGGATAATGAAGTGGATAAACTTGCTCTTCTGGTTCCTGTAGCAGTGGCCATTCCTAACCCTACAAGTAGGGGTATTAGTTTATGGCCCTGCACTGATAGACTTGAGCTTTGAAGGGCACTGATAGGGTCTGATTTCCTGGGGCAATGTCAATGTTGGGACTTAGGAAGACTAAGGTGCAGGTACCTGTCCAGTTGGTGGGGAGGCAGATATAGGTTGAAGTTCCACATAAGAATATGCCTTGGCTGGATAGACAGAACTGGCTGTGTGTATTAAAAAAGTGTATGAGCTTGTTTTTTTCATTTTCCCATACTGCTAGAGTACTTGCCAAGGTAGCTCTGGTGAGCGGCTGGAAAGGGAGCAAACTGAGTGGCTCCCTGTGTTCTATTTTCCCATTGGAGAAAAAACCGTTTTGTATCTATAGGAACCATTCAGAAGAGTAATTGAAAGAGGGGATGAGAACGCATTTATTAGTGGTGGGGGTGCTGTTGCAGGGGTCCAGGGGTGAATGGTCATGCAGGGAGTCTGCTTGCCATTACAAAACCCGGACTGTTTGTTAAGCAGGAAAGGGGGTGATGATTTTGGGGGCCCCGAGATGCGGACAAGCTGTCTGAATGGAGCTGTTTGGGTGACTCAGAAGTTACTATGATCAGTTGGGGCTTGAAGTTGTAGGGTGTGATTACACTGATGGGATAGTAGGGGTCCCAGGGGCAGGCCTGATAACAGGTTGTGTTGGATGCATAAAGGGACTTGGAAAGTTAGGATGATATTCGTGATTATGGGGCCATGTATGGGCTTTTCATTGCCCATGTAATAGGTGAATTTGGAAATGTAAGAGAGTAAAAGCTGGATTACGTGTCCTGTTAGGGTATTTTTGGTCCTATCAGAGATGGGTAAGTTGGCTACTGATTGTATATTTAGAAGCTGGAAAGGGTCTTTTCCTTCATAATGGGAGTGGTAGGTTAAGTTTGTGAAGAACCAGTTTTTTTTGAGGGAACGAGAGTGGCAATGTAAGCAGTAGCTGATAGAGAGACACAAAGCCAACAGTCACTTGCCAGGGAAGGATTGGACTGGTTTAACAGAGAGAGGGTTAAGTTGAGAGTCTTTTAGAGGTAATTAGGAGCTAGTGGAAGGGGAGGGGTTACTATGTGGGGTATCCAAGGAAGCAGGAGGGATAGATAGGCAAAGAGTAAGCAGGAAGGTAAAGAGAGTGCCCTGGAAGATGAGATCATTTTATCTAGTCTGAGTTAAAGGAGGAGAAAATTTCTCTCAGAAGAAAGGATGATAGAAAAAAAGGTTGATGTGACTAGGAGTTTTGTTCCTGCAGGAGCTACAGTATATAGTCCTACTGAAAAGAGTGTGGTTAGTATGCCGCTTAATAATGTGATGAAACAGTAAAAGAATTCCATTAAAGGGACAAGGTGAGGTGTTAAAGATTTATGTAGGTTTTCACTTATCTTTTTTTAAGTAGGAAGGGGTTTTTCCCCAGGATCAGCTGTAGGAGCCTTTTTAGTCTGGGATGTTTCCTTCCGAAATAGGAGACACACGTCCTCCAATGGTTCACAGGTGTTTTGAGGCTGGTCTGGCTGATATTGGGACCTGAGCTGTGTGTCCCGCAGGTTCCTCAGGGGGTGTCCAAAGTTTAACTCGGGTATGGTGAATCCAAGATTCCACTCCTGCCACCTTAACTGCAGTGGGGGTAGAGACAATTACTGAGTGTGGTCCTTACCACAAGGAATCCATAGATGAGGAGGTAGATGGGAGATACTTGACCATTAAATTCCCTGAGTTACCGTGGCTTTAAAAGTCGGACCATTGTCACTTTGTAAACTTTGGGGAATCCCAAATCTAGGAATTATTTCATGAATTAGGACTTTAACCACTATCTGAGCCTTCTCTGCCTTGCAAGGGAAGGCTTCTATCCAATTTGTAAAGGTAACAACACAGACCAACAAGTATTGAAATCTCTTTGACTTAGGCATATGGGTGAAGTCTAACTGCCAGTCCTCTCCAGGATAGTGCCCTATTCTTTGTTCCCCCAGAGGGGCCTTATGATGGACCAAGGGATTATTCCTTTGGCACACTTCACAGGCTTTGACTACTTTTCAGATGGTCCGGAGGAGGTTTGGCCCTGTAAATAGGAATTTGGCCATTTAATGGGTGCTCTCAATACCCATATGAAAAGTTTGGTGGAGGATCTCAAGTATTTCCCATTGGCTGACTTCAGATGTGAGTATCTTTCCCTCTTCTGTTGTTAATCACCCCGAGGGGAGAAAAGTATACCCCTGTGAAAGTTCCCATTCTGTTTCGGCCAGGGAATATTGGGGCTTCATCTCTTGTAGAGGGTTGTTCCATACCAAGGGTCCTTCCATAGGTATTTCTAATGGGAGGTTCTACGTGGCAGCAATTTTGCCGTCAGTGTCTGCCTGACGGTTTCCTTCTGCCTTTTCTCCTTTACCTTTTTGATGGCTTCAGCTGTGTAAGACTGCCACCTCCTTGTGTTTCTGCACTGTGTGCAATATAACTCCATGATTTCTTTGTGGTATTTAATAGGGCTTCCCCCAGAGGTTAGGAACTCCCTTTCTTTCCATATTGCAGCATGGGCATGTAGGATTAGATAAGCATACTTGCTATCTGTATACACATTTATTCTTTTTTCCTTTCCCAGTTCTAAGGTCTGGGTAAGTGCCCCTAGTGGGGGAAGAGACTTACTTTCAAGTATTGTTACATCATTAACTATGGCATAACCTGCCCTTCATATCCCATTCTCCACAAATGAACTTCCATCAGTATACAGGTTAAGGTCAGGATTAGCTAAGGGGACTTCTAAGAGATCCTCTCTGGCGGCATAAGTCTGGGCTACAATTTGTTGGCAGTCATGCTTGTTTGGTTCCCCTTCCTCTGGGAGAAAAGTAGCAGGGTTGAGGGCTGCACATGTGAGTATTTGAAGCACCAGTCCCTCAGGAAGTAGCACCTGGTATCTAAGCTACTACTTAGCTTAGATATCTCCTAAGCTGTCTGATAGCCATAAACTTCCTTTGGCACCTAGTATGCCATTTACATACCCACAGTGAAGCCAGCCTTTTGCTACTACATCAATTTCCTTACTTAGGCATGCCACTGGTTGTGGGATTGTCCCACGAGTCAGAGTAAGGACTCCAAGAGCTATTCCTGCTCTCTCTGTGAAAGATAAAGAGAAGTTTTGTCCTGTGGAAAGGCTTAAGGCTGGAGCTTGTACTAGGGCCTGCTTTAAGATTTTGAAGGCTGTTTCTGCCACTGGTTCCCATTCTACTAGGTGAGTATTTGCACTCTGGGTCTCCTTGATTAGAGTATAGAGTGGCCTGGCCATCTTGCTATATCTGGGGATCCACAGTTGGCAAAAGCCAGTGATCCCAAGGAACCCCCACAACTGTTTTAATGTCTTAGGGTGAGGACAAACCAGTATAGACTGTATTCATTATTGACTGAGGGCCCTTATTCCTCTGGTTAAGATTTGGCCTAGATATTTGACTTTTTGTAGGCAGAGCTGGACCTTCAATTTCGATGCCTTGTACCCTTTATTAGCTAGAAAGTTGAAGAGATCTAGAGTAGCCGGCTGGCATGAGGCTTCTGAACTGGTAGCCAAAAGTAAATCATCCACATACTGAAGGACCAGAGAGCCTGGACTTGAGAAGTGCCTAGATCTTGGACCAGTGCCTGGCCAAACAGATGAGGGCTATCCCTAAACCGTTAGGGCACAACCATCCACTTGAGGGGATGCCTGGTCTGGGATCCTCAAAGACAAAGAGAAACTGGGAGTCAGAGTGCAGGGGAATGCAGAAGAAGGCATCCTTGAGGTCCAGAACAGTGAACCATTCTGCCTCCTTTGATATTTGAGACAGCAGGCTATAGGGGTTGGGTACAACTGGATATAGAGGAATTACTGCCTCATTGACCAGTCTAAGATCTTGCACTAGTCTCCACTGACCATTCGGTATTTGTACTCCTAGAATTAGGGTGTTGCAGGTACTGCTGGATTTTCTTACTAAGCCTTGAACTTTAAATGTCTAACAATAACCTGTAATCCTTTACGAGCTTCTGGCCTTAAGGGATATTGCCTTTGATAAGGAAAAGTGGTGGGATCTTTTAGCCTGATTTGGACTGGGTGGGCGATTTTTGCCCTTCCAAATTGTCCTTCCAATGCCCAGACTTCAGGGTTGATTCCCTCCTCAAGTACGGGACAACAAAAGGGTAACTTGTTCCCCATATTCATATAATAATAGCTCCAGCTTTGGCTAATACATCGCTCCATAATAAGGGTGTGGGACTTCCAGGCATAACAAGAAAGGGATGTGAAAAGAGCTAAGTCCCCCAATTACAACTGAGGAGATGGGAGAAATACCTGGTTACAGGCTGCCCCAGGATTCCTCGGATGGTAACGGACCTTGGGGATAGCCATCTGAGGCAGGAGATTAACACTGAGAAAGCTGTGCCAGTATCCAGGAGGAAGTCAATTTCCTGGTTCTCAATGGTTAAACTTACCTGGGGCTCGGTGAGAGTGACGACATGAGCTGGCGCTTTCCCCAGGCACCCTCAGTGCTGTTGTTGCCTCATCTGGTTGGGGGCTGCTGGTCCAGAGAAGCTTTGTCCTCTGCGACAGTGCACCTTCCAGTGATTGCCTTGGCATAGTGGACATGGACGATGGGGTGGCTCGTTTCTCACTGGACAATCTTTTTTAAGGTGTCTTTGCAAGCCACACTGATAACAAGCCCTACTAGTAATTGGCCTGCTCCATTTTCTGTCCTCTCTGAACCACCAAAGTTTGTTTGTCTGAGGGCCATGACTAAGGCTGCAGCCTTTCTCTTATCTCGCTTTTCCTTTTCGGCCTGTTCCTCTTGGTCCCTGTTATAGAACACTGAGGTTGCTAGGTTTAATAATGCCTCCAAATTTTGTTCAGGGCCCAGGGCTGTCTTTTGGAGCTTTCTCCTGATATCTGTAGCTGATTGGGTAATAAACTTATCTTTTAGGATCAATTAAACCTTACGGGAGTCAGGTGACAGGGGAGTATATTTTCTTAAGGCCTCCTATGGCTGTTTGAGGAAGATGGTAGGATGTTCTTCCTTTCCCTGAATTGTGGTGGATGTTATTGAATATTTCATGGGCTTTTTCTTAACTCTTCTTAGTCCTTCTAGAATACAGGTCAACAGATGTTTGCAACTCCAGTCCTCGTGGTCTGAGTCTAGGTCCCTGTGGGGCTCCATACTGGGGATGGCTTGCTGACCAGTAGGGAATTTGTCCCTTTCTTTGGCTGTCATTCTTTCATTTACTTGACTAAGATACCAGGTATCTCCAAACTCTCAGGCTGCAGCTAAAGCCGCATTCTTTTCATTAAAGGCCAGGGTTTGATCTAACAATAGCATGACATCTCTCCAAGTGAGGTTGAAATTTGCTCTAGACCCTGTAAGACATCTATATACCTAACAGGATCATCTGCAAACTTTCCCAGGTCTACCTTGATCTGCTTTAAATCAGAGAGGGAGAAGGGGACATGTACCTGGGTCAGCTCAAATTCCCCCTCCTCCCCTCCACAGCTTGAACGGGGCATAACCAATAGCCTGGGGCATTTTGTGGTCCCTTGGAGATTTCTTTGCTTGTTTCCTTCTGGGTGGGGGAGATTAGAGTAGGGTTATCATTAATAGGAAGAGGAGCTGTAGGGAGGCTAGGATATGGAGGTGAGCTGAGATGTTCTCTTGTGGAATGTAAATTGGAAGCTTTGCATAGTTGTGGATTATCCTTCAATAAAAAGAAAGCTTGGACGTAAGCTTTTTCACTCCATTTGCCTTCCCTCTTACAGAAAAGATCAAGCTGCAGGATAGTATTGTAATTTATACTTCCCTCAGGTGGCCATTTTTCTCCATCAGAGAGAGAACATTGGGGCCAGGCCATAGTGCAGAAAAAGATAAGCCACTTCTGTTTCAAGGTTTGCAGGTCAAATTGGTCTAATGGTTTAGGATGCATGTCAAGGGTGAGCTTGTTGATGCCTGAGTGTTTCCCATATGAAAGAAAAAACCACCCACAGTTTTGGTCTGTTTTTTTCCCTGCCCAAGAATCCACAATGGTCCCTGGACCCTGCTGTTCAAAACAGTTGTGCTCACTGAAGCAGCAGCAGAAACACTGTCTTTCCTCTTAGACCACAAAGAGGACCAAAGAAGGTCAGATTTAGTGGCCCTTACCAAAGCATTCTTGAAAACCTGTTAGTTGGAGTCCTTAGTGTTTTCCCCTGTTGGTATGGGGACCTTATCCTTGTCCTATAAGATGATATGCCTCAAAATTGAGTAAAGGGCTGTACCCTGAAGGAGGGAAGAGATCTCCAGGGTTGGAAGAGTGACTCCTTTTGTCCTCACTTCTCACGATATAAATAGAAAGGATATCTCCCCTATTTTGGAGTCTATAATTTCTGAGACTCCCCATATCATAGCTTTGGGAATAGCCTTTGTTAGACCTGCTAGTCTAAGGAGGGATCCTAAAATTCCAGATAGTCCCCCCACAATGGGGCTTTGGGCAAAAATTATGTCATTCTGATTGGTGAGCCTGGATGCCTAAAGAAGGGAACAGAGTCCCAAAATTTATATTAGAAATCATCCTTATAGGAGAAACTAGAAGAGCACCAGAGACAGGGAGTGGTTTTTAGAGTCAGGAATAGCCTCGGAGAAGAGATGTTAGAAAGTTTGTCTGACAGGCATTAGGACTCAGGAGGCAAGGGTCAGGATAGATAGGATAGATCGGCAAGTCTCACTTGGGCAATGTAACTTTGAGAGTTCTGCTCATGGCTGAACTTTTTGTCGGAACCCCAGAGCTGAATGGCTTTTCTCTCTGTCATCCCTTGGCTCAGCCTGGAAGTGCAGGAAAAGTGGAAGCTGGTTCCAGACAAATCAATACTCCCGACTCCAAAGAGTCAGATTTGTTAGAGAACCTTTTCCCAGAAGGCCTGACACCTATGTCTTTAGTCTGGTGGCCGTGATCGTTGCTTTTAAGTAGCTGACAGGTGCCCGGTATTTAGCCCCCAAATTCTAAGGAAAAATAGGACAGAATAGCAAGCAAAAGGGGTCAGATGGTACTCACCATGTGGCTATATCCTGGATGAGCCCTCAAGATGTGTCCAGACTTGGTTCCTGCCAGTGGGTTTGTTGTCTTGCTGACTTCAAGAATGGAGCCGTAGACCTTTGCAAGGAGTGTTATGGCCCTTAAAGATGGCATGGACCCTAAGAGTGAGTGGTAGCAGGGTTTATTGTGAAGAGTGAAAGGACAAAGCTTCCACAGCATGGAAGGGGACCCCAGTGGGTTGCTGCTGCTGGCTTGGGTGGCCAGCTTTTATTCCCTTATTGGCCACTCCCATGTGGCATTTCTGTCCTATCAAAGTGCCCTTTTTTTCATCCTTTTAGAATCCTGCTCATTGGTGGGTTGTACAGAGCTCTGATTGGTGCATTTTACAGAGTGCTGATTGGTGCGTTTTACAGACTGCTGATTGGTGCATTTTACAATCCTTTTGTAAAACAGAAAATTTCCCCAAGTCCCTGCTTGGCCCAGGAAGTCCAGTTGGCTTCACCTCTCACTCGTATAGGTCAATTTATAGAAAAAAGCAAAACCATAAAAATCTCAATGAGGTAGGAGCTAAGAACCTCTGTGTCAGATGAAGAGACAGGAAGGTCAAGAGGGAGAAGGAGAAGATTTGGTAAAATTATTGAAAAGAATGAGAGAACTAAACAGGGTTGGGCAAGCTAAAAGCATCAGGCAAGGCTGAGTACTCAGATGAGGTTGAAAATATTTAATAGTTACTTTTTTATTTATTTGTTTATTTATTTATTTATTTATTTTGAGAAGAAATCTGACTCTGTCACCCAGGCTGGAGTGCAGTGGTGTGATCTTGGCTCACTGCAACCTCTTTCTCCCAGTTCAAGTGATTCTTCTGCCTCAGTCTCCTGAGTAGCTGGGGTTACAGTCACCCACCACTATACCCAGCTAATTTTTGTATTTTTAGTAGTGACAGGGTTTCACCATGTTGGCCAGGCTTGTCTCAAACTCTGACCTCATGATCTGCCTGCCTTGCCCTCCCAAAGTGCTGGGATTACAAGCCTGAGCCATCACATCCAGCGTTAATAGTTACTTTAAAACAGGGTTAATCAGGGGGCACCCAAGATGGCTGAAGAGGAAGAGCTTCAGCCTCCAACTCCCAGCGTGAGTGACACAGAAGACGGGTGATTTCTGCATTTTCATCTGAGCTTTGAAGACAGCAGTGGTTCTCCCAGCACAGAGGTTGAGATCTGAGAACGGACAAACTGCCTGCTTAAGTGGGTCCCTGACCCCTGAGTAGCCTAACTGGGAGACATCACCCACTAGGTGCAGACTGACACCTCACACTTCACACAGCTGGGTACACCCCTGAGATGAAGCTTCCAGAGCAAGAATCAGAAAGCAACACTCGCTGTTCAGCAATATTCTATCTTCTGCAGCCTCCACTGCTGATACCCAGGCAAACAGGGTCTGGAGTGGACCTCAAGCAAACTCCAACAGACCTGCAGCTGAGGGTCCTGACTGTTAGAAGGAAAACTAACAAACACAAAGGACACCTACACCAAAACCCCATCAATACATCACCATCATCAAAGACCAAAGGCAGATAAAACCACAAAGATGGGGAAAAAGCAGTGCAGAAAAGCTGGAAATTCCAAAAATCAGAGCGCATCTCCCCCTCCAAAGGAACGGAGCTCATCGCCAGCAATGGAACAAAGCTGGACGGAGAATGACTTTGACGAGTTGAGAGAAGAAGGCTTCAGTTGATCAAACTTCTCAGAGCTAAAGGAGGAACTACGTAACCAGCGCAAAGAAATGAAAAACCTTGAAAAAAGAATGGATGAATGGATAACTAGAGTAATCAATGCAGAGAAGACCTTAAGAGAACTGATAGAGATGAAAACCATGACACGAGAACTACATAACAAACGCACAAGCTTCAGTAACTGACTCAATCAACTGGAAGAAAGAGTATCAGTGATTGAAGATCAAATGAATGAAATGAAGTGAGAAGACAAATGTAGAGTAAAAAGAGTAAAAAGAAGTGAACAAAGCCTTCAAGAGATATGGGATTATGTGAAAAGACCAAATCTACGTCTGATTGGTATGCCTGAAAGTGACGGGGAAAATGGAACCAAGTTGGAAAACACTCTGCAGGGTATCATTCAGGAGAACTTCCCCAACCTAGTGAGGCAGGCCAATATTCAAATTCAGGAAATACAGAGAATGCCACAAAGACACTCCTTGAGAAGAGCAACTCTAAGACACATAATTGTCAGATTCACCAAAGTTGAAATGAAGGAAAATATGTTAAGGGCAGCCAGACAGAAAGGTCGGGTTACCCACAAAGGAAGCCCATCAGACTAACAGCAGATCTCTCAGCAGAAACTCTACGAGCCAGAAGAGAGTGGGGGCCAATATTCAACATTCTTAAAGAAAAGAATTTTCAACCCAGAATGTCATATCCAGCCAAACTAAGTTTCATAAGTGAAAGAGAAATAAAATCCTTTACAGACAAGCAAATGCTGAGAGATTTTGTCACCACCAGGCCTACCCTACAAGAGATCCTGAAGGAATCACTAAACATGGAAACGAACAACCAGTACCAGTCACTGCAAAAACATGCCAAAATGTAAAGTCCGTCGATGTTAGGAAGAAACTGCATCAAATAATGAGCAAAATAACCAGCTAATATCATAATGACAGGATGAAGTTCACACATAACAATATTAACCTTAAATGTAAATGGACTAAATGCTCCAATTAAAAGACACAGACTGGCAAATTGGATAGAGAGACAAGACCCATTAGTTGGCTGTATGCAGGAGACCCATCTCACATGCAGAGACACACATAGGATCAAAATAAAGAGATGGAGGAAGATCTACCAAGCAAATGGAAAACAAAAAAAAAGCAGGGGTTGCAATCCTAGTCTCTGATAAAACAGACTTTAAACCATCAAAGATCAAAAGAGACAAAGCAGGCCATTACATAGTGGTAAAGGGATCAATTCATCAGGAAGAGCTAACTATCCTAAATATATAGGCACCCAATACAGGAGCACCCAGATTCATAAAGCAAGTCCTTAGAGACTTACAAAGAGACTTAGACTCCCACACTAATAATGGGAGACTTTAACACCCCACTGTCAACATTAGACAGATCAACGAGACAGAAAGTTAACAAGTATATCCAGGAATTGAACTCAACTCTGCACCAATCAGACCCGATAGACATCTACAGAACTCTCCACCCCAAATCAACACAATATACATTCTTCTCAGCACCACATCACACTTATTCCAAAATTGACCACATAATTGGAAGTAAAGCACTCCTCAGCAAATGTAAAAGAACAGAAATTATAACACACTGTCTCTCAGACCATAGTGCAATCAAACTAGACCTCAGGATTAAGAAACTCAATCAAAACTGCTCAACTACATGGAAACTGAACAATCTGCTCCTGAATGACTACTGGGTACATAACGAAATGAAGGCAGAAATAAAGATGTTCTTTGAAACCAATGAGAACAAGGACACAACATACCAGAATCTCTGGGATACATTTAAAGCAGTGTGTAGAGGGAAATTTATAGCACTAAATGCCCACAAGAGAAAGCAGGAAAGATCTAAAATTGACACTCTAACATCACAATTAAAAGAACTAGAGAAACAAGAGCAAACACATTCAAAAACTAGCAGAAGGCAAGAAATTACTAAGATCATAGCAGAACTGAAGGAGATAGAGACACAAAGAAAACCTTCAAAACATCAATGAATCCTGGAGTTGGTATTTTGAAAAGATCAACAAAATTGATAGACCGCTAACGAGACTAATACAGAAGAAAAGAGAGAAGAATCAAACAGATGCAATAAAAAACGATAAAGCGGATATCACTACCACCCCACAGAAATACAAACTACCATCAGAGAATACTATAAACACCTCTACGCAAATAAATAGAAAACCTAGAAGAAATGGATAATTTCCTGGACACTTACACTCTCCCAAGACTAAACCAGGAAGAAGTTGAATCCTTGCACAGACCAATAGTAGGCTCTGAAATTGAGGCAATAATTAATAGCCTACCAACCAAAAAAAGTCCAGGACCAGAGGGATTCACAGGTGAATTCTACCAGAGGTACAAGTAGGATCTGGTACCATTCCTTCTGAAACTATTCCAATCAATAGAAAAAGAGGAAATCCTCCCTAACTCATTTTATGAGGGCAACATCATAACTGATACCAAGAGAATTTTAGACCAATATCCCTGATGAACATCGATGCAAAAGTCCTCAATAAAATACTGGCAAACCGAATCCAGTAGAATTTCAAAAAGCTTATCAACCATGATCAAGTGGGCTTCATCCCTGGGATGCAAAGCTGGTTCAACATATGCAAATCAATAAATGTAATCCAGCATATAAACAGAACCAAAGACAAAAACCACATGATTATCTCAATAGATGCAGAAAAGGCCTTTGACAAAAATTCAACAGCCCTTCATGATAAACACTCTCATAAATTCGGTATTGATGGAACATATCTCAAAATCATAAGAGCTATTTATGACAAATCCACAGCCAATATCATACTGAATGGGCAAAAACTGGAAGCATTCCCCTTGAAAACTGGCACAAGACATGGGTGCCCTCTCTCACCACTCCTATTCAACATAGTGTTGGAAGTTCTGGCCAGGGCAATCAGGCAAGAGAAAGAAATAAAGGGTATTCAGTTGGGAAAAGAGGAAGTCAAATTGTCCCTGTTTGCAGATGACATGACTGTATATTTAGAAAACCCCATCGTCTCAGCCCAAAATCTCCTTAAGCTGATAAGCAACTTCAGCAAAGTCTCAGGATACAAAATCCATGTGCAAAAGTCACTAGCATTCTTATACACCAGTAACAGACAAACAGAGATCCAAATCATGAATGAACTCCCATTCAAAATAGCTTCAAAGAGAATAAAATACCTATGAATCCAACTTACAAGGGATGTGAAGGACCTCTTCAAGGAGAGCAACAAACCACTGCTCAACGAAATAAAAGAGGACACAAACAAATGGAAGAACATTCCATGCTCATGGATAGGAATCAATATCGTGAAAATGGCCATACAGCCCAAGGTAATTTATAGATTCAATGCCATCCCCATCAAGCTACCAATGAGTTTCTTCACAGAATTGGAAAAAACTGCTTTAAAGTTTATATGGAACCAAAAAAGAGCCCGCATTGCCAAGACAATCCTAAGTCAAAAGAATAAAGCTGGAGGCATCACGCTACCTGACTTCAAACTATACTACAAGGCTGCAGTAACCAAAACAGCATGGTACTGGTACCAAAACAGAGATATAGACCAATGGAACAGAGCAGAGCCCTCAGAAATAATACCACACATCTGCAACCATCTGATCTTTGACAAATCTGACAAAAACAATAAATGGGAAAAGGATTCCCTAATTAATTTTGAATTAATATACAAAAATTAATTCAAGATGGATTAGAGACTTAAATGTTAGATCTAAAACCATAAAAACCCTAGAAGAAAACCTAGGTAATACCATTCAGGACGTAGACATGGGTAAGGACAAACTGCTAAAACCCAAAAACATTAATTTTTAGATAAAGAGTATTAAGGAGAGTTGGTAAAAACAATTCATTACAAAGTTAATTTTGTGTGTGTGTGTGTGTGTGTGTGTGTGTGTGTGTGTGTGTGTAAGTCTGGCATTCATTTACAAAAACTGATTTACTCTTTTTCCAGGGAAAAATATGTATTTTTGGAAAAAGTAAAACTTTATATTATCATGAAAAAACAGTATTTGTGAAGAAGCATAAGCTTAAGCATTGTTGTTGCTACAAAAAGTCTGACCCTACTGCAAAAAGTCAAACTTGGAAATTTGGGAACATTATAGGAAAAACTTTGCAAATGAGTGTGTTCTTTAATCCTGCAATTCTAATTTAGGAATTATCATAAGCAAATAATGATGGATACATGCAAAGAATTTACTATGTGTAATAATAAAAACAGAAAATAATCCAAAAGGCCAACATTAGGAAAATGGTTACATAATTTATGGTTTATCTGTATTATGCAATATATGCATAATGTATTTTTAAAAAATCAGACTACATGGGAAAACTACATGCAATCTACTAACGAGTAAAAAAGTTACAGAATGTTTAGTGATGTGTGATTTAAATTTTCTTTTTGTCTTGTTGAACTATCCATACTTTTTAAAATGAGCACTATGACAAAAGCACATTAATCATAGTCTGCCTTGGATTATACTAACTTGAGTACCTTCCTTACTTTCCTCCAGAACCTCGATTATAAACTCCTACAGGCCCACGTTGGTGTTTTCATTTCTACACTCTACTGTGACGAACTCAGAGTTGGTTCTCAGCAGCTAGTTTAAGGAATGGACGAACATATCTTTTATGATCATTTTTCAAAAAGCAAGTGATTACAATGGGTTGCATTCTAGTGATTCCCACACATTGTGTGTGTGGGGTGCTCAATGTCTATACATTAAAGGCCATCACTTACAAAGGTTCTCAATGCATTCCTCAAAATGTATATGTAAATGGACTGTATGGAAATTAAACAAAAGGCTTGAGGCCGGGTGCAGTGGCTCGCGCCTATAATCCCAGCACTTTGGGAGGCCGAGGTGGGCAGATCATGAGGTCGGGAGATTGAGACAATCCTGGCTAACACGGTGAAACCCCGTCTCTACTAAAAATACAAAAAATTAGGCAGACGTGGTGGCAGGTGCCTGTAGTCCCAGCTACTCAGGAGGCTGAGGCAGGAGAATGGCATGGACCCAGGAGGCGGAGCTTGCAGTGAGCTGAAATCGTGCCACTGCACTCCAGCCTGGGTGACAGAGCGATACTCCTTCTCAAAAAACAAAAAAACAAACAAACAAAACCAAAAAGATTACATGTCCTGAAGGACTAAAAAATCTTACAACTGTCTTACTGTTGAACTTGTTACCAACAATATAAAGGATCTCTAGGAAAGTGTTTCTAAGAGTACACATAATATATAGTTTATGATCAATGTATATATCATAGTTTATGAAACTTATCACATAATATATCACAAGTGAGATGATGACAGGTATCATTAGATGGCTCCAAACTGGAAAGCCTTCAGCTTCAATGAGATGCCCATGGGACTTAACATTGTCAGTAGTGTTCAGTTGTGAAAAAGTTTCCAAAATTGTGTATGAAATGCTAGAATAGATCATTAAAGCAGAGGGGAAATGACTTCACCTAAAAAATATTTAAAATTATAGATTGAGATCAGCATAAAAATGTTGAGAGTCCTTAAATAATTTAACATTAAAGCAATGAGTTTGTATATGTATTATTATTTATAATATATAATTGTTGGGACAAGGGAGGGGGCAGAGATAAGTGATAATCAGGAAGAGAAATATGGAGAGCTTCCAAAGTGCTGGTCTCAAACTCCTGACCTCAAGTGATGCACCCACCTTGGCTTCCCAAAGTGCTGCCACACCGGGCAGTCTCTGAATTTTTAAAAAATAATGAATACTCTTAATATATTTTAAAAATACAGTGGTACAAAAATAAAGGAAAATGTTTAAGATTATTTTGTTCTTTACAATTCTCTTGGTTCTGTTCTTTTTTAAATTAGTTTAGGAATTAAGTTTTTTGGGAGAGCTCCAAAATGATGAAATTTGAAAATAAGCTCTATTAGGTACACTATTAAGTAGAAAGAGCCTCTCAAGTTTTCTCCTAGGCTATTTGAAGTTATTTCTTTTGGGAATTTTTTTCTTCCTAATTCTGTCTCATAAGACAAAGTACTGGGAGGTACAAAGGATAGTGATTTAATGGCACTGTTTTCCTAACACTGAAATATTTTCATTTGAAAGAAGTTGGTCACTCTTCAGAAAAGTAATTATAAAGTTATTTTTACCCTTAGTTCATTTGATTTCTTAAACAGCAGTTTTCTTGACAGAAATTTACTGTGTGATGACAATGCATAACTGGTTCAGTGAGATGAAAATCCAATAATCAGTTTATGTTGAGGCTGGATGTTGATTTACTACAGGGTTATACACATGAATTCCATAAAACCCAAGCAAACTTTATGGCAATACGGGAAAGGGAGAATCTCATGGGATCAGTACCAAAAGATATTAAGTTGCCTTTCATATTATTTTGTAGAACATTTATTCAGATTTGGCTTTAGGATATGTTCACAGTTAATTACAAATTGAGTGGCAGAACCATGGTTGAGATTTCAGGATTTCCAATTCCCATTTCACTGTCTTTTAAGCATTGCTGCTACAATGTCATCCTAATCTACTTTTCCATTTTTATCTCATGCTTCCCCTTATTTTATCATTGGCTCCTGCCAACTTTGACTTTCCTGTCTTAATTCCAAGTACAGCTTAGATGGTATCGTCATGGTTCTCTGACCACCCACCCTAAGAATTATAATGTTACTTTTATGATCCTCTGCAGATGTGTCAAAGAAAATAATTTTTTTTTATTATAACATTACCAGCTCAGTCATGGGGACCCCAACCCAACAGCACTAGAGGAATAAAAACATAGACACAGAAATAGAGTGCAAAATGGGATAGGGGGCTAACAGTCCTCACAGTTGAGAGCCTCAAACAGAGTTTGACCCACCTATTTATTGACAGTAAGCCTGTGATAAACATCATTTCTGCAATTTATAGATTAACTAAAAGTATTCTTTACAGAGAACAAAGGGACAGGCTCTGGCTTGTTTTCTGCAGCTGGGACATGTCGTTAAGGTACAGATCACTCATGTCATTGTTTGTGGTTTAGGAATGCCTTGAGCAGTTTTCTGCCCTGGGTGGGCCAAGGGTTCCTTACCCTCATTCTGGTAAACCAGCAACCTCCAGCATGAGCATCATAGCCATGATGAGCATGTCACAGTGCTGCAGAAATCTTGTTTACAGCCAGTCTTGGGGCCTGTTCCCAGCATGTCCTCCTTTTTGTTTTTGCAGGGCAATAAAAGCAAAGACGGCTTTATCAAGGTTGAGCTACTTCTCACAGGAGTTGGGATCTGCATCTGCAGACTACACAAAGACAAACAACACAGATTAATAACACAACCATCATAGAAATCACAGAGCCTCCAACTGTTTTTATCCATTTTGAAGGATTTATGGCTGCCAATCCATCTGCATCTCCTTCAAGCACTCCAGTTCCTGGCATTAAGGTCAGGTGTGCCTGGAATGCTTGAAATATTTGTTCACTTAATTTTGCAACATCCAAAGACAAGTTTGTAGAGTGTCCTTCTAGAAGCTTTTTTATTCTTTCCCATTCATGCTCTGATTCATTACAAGGGTGAGGAGTGATACAAAAGTTAGAAGTATTCCAGTCATATTTTAGCTGCAATCTATATTCCAAACTAGCTACTTGATCTCCCAGCCATATTACAGTTTGTCAGAGATCATTGATTTGATTAACTATCTTTTGGTCTATTTTAGTTTGAGAGTTACACAGCAGAGTATAATTCTTTCACCATTTATTTACAAAATCTGCTGTGAACTGCTGAATGTAGTGCAACTCTAGCTGCTGCAGCAGTAGCTGTGACAGTGATCAGTCCCATAATAATCAAGATTTAAGTAGCAGTAAAATGTCAAGATGTCTTCAGAATTTTCTGAAGAATTTCAGTAATAATATGTACAGAGGTAGAGGCTTCCCAAGGATGGGAAAGCTTCACCGGTAACCATACTCCTTCTCGAGTGCTCACTACTAGAATTGAGTAATTAGTATTAAACAAGCAAGAATTCACACAAGAGAACAATCTACATTCCTGGCAAGTTACATGATAATTAGGGATGTCAAACTTTAGATTGCCCATTACCAACAGAAAAGGAGGATGAACACAACTTTGTATCCAAATTGTATTGTTTTCAATAAGTTCTAAAATGTAATTAGGATTATGTTCTGAATGGCATAGTATATTTTCCTTCCCAAATCTTGATCTTGTCAGGAGCCATTAATAGTTTCCACAAATCCTTATGTTTAGCTCCTACAGTGGGCCATATCATTTGAGGTTGAGGAGCCACTATGTCACCATATTTCCAGATAATAGGAAATCTTGCCATACTTCTCATCATTTCTACCATCTGATCATTTTGTTCAGACCAGTTGAACATAGTGTGACCATCACATGCAGACTGAGAGGTGCAATTCATGCTAAACATCCCCTTAGGGGACCAATCAATAATGATTCCAAAGGAATTGTTGCACAGCACCTCTGCCTGTTCTGCAATGCAACCTTCCCAAACGAGTATGTTTATTATTTCTGACCAGGTCCAATCCTGTTTACAAATAGGTTTTCGAGGGTGGTATGCCTCAATTACAGGAGCAGATTCATTATGGTAAATACTGAGACCAGAAAGCCTGTGTAACTGTGTCATAGAGTGATTACATCCAGGCATTATTGCCAGCCAAGAACAATAGCAAGGGGGTAGAAAACTAGTGGCCTTTCCCAAACGGATGGGCAGATATTCAAATCCTAAAGAAATATGCATAGCAATTCCTTCCTCATGTGGGTGAGATGGGCCTCTGTCATCTGTAGGACCAGCCATCCAAGAGCTATCATTAGTGTATACCTCCATGGTGGGGGGGGGGGTCCATCCAAGTTACAGGTCATAGAAGTGGTGGAAAAGGTAAATGTGCCCAGTAAGTATAATTGTTCTCTGGGTCAGCCCTTGCTGAAGAAATACTCATGGCAATGGTAATCACCGCTATCATAGCTATCATTAAATTACTCATTGTCACTGGTTGTTCCACTTTCCTCAGGTTTTCTTCCACTATCTGCGACAGCTTCTTGATCTGTCCCCAAGTAGGTGGCTGCGTTCAACAGGGGTTGCTCATGACAGTTGAGGTCTTCCTCGGCATCAACTTGGACAATGCTGCCACCAGTTGGACTTCAGGATCCTCCCAAAACCTTTTCCTTGGTATCTTGCTCATAGTAGGGTTTTAGATGTCTTGATGGCACCCAAATTGGCTGTTGATTCGGTCCTGGAGAAACACAAGCATAACCTCTGCCCCATGTTGTTATTTTACCTGTTTCCCAACCTTTTGTTATTGGGTCTTTCCACTAAACCTGTTGTTCCACTTCTGCCTTTGCAGCTGGCTTCTGTAAATGTTGTTCAGCTGCTAATAACAATTGGCCTTTAGGCAGGTTCAAAAAATTAAAGCTAATAGATTTAGTTGCATGTGTGCAGTCCTATAGTTACTGTCTCCTCCTTTCTGTTTTTGCAACTGCTGTTTCAGGGAGAGATTCATTCTTTCCACTATGGCTTGTCCTTGAGAATTATATGGGACACCAGTAATGTGTTTAATATTCCATATAGAGAAAAATGTAGCTAGAGCTTGGCTAGTGTAGCCTGGGGCATTATCTGTTTTAATAGAAGCTAGAATGCCCATCACCAGAAAACACTGCAAAAGGTGACATTTAACACAGGCAGAAGACTCTCCTGATTGACATGTAGCCCAGAAAAAGTGAGAAAAGGTGTCCACACATACATGTACATAAGCTAGTCTCCCAAACAAGGGAACATGTGTGATATCCTTTTGCCAAAGAGAATTAGGTTCCAATCCTCGAGGATTAATTCCTCCTGTAAAAATGAGGAATGCACCATTTGGCAAGTTGGGCATCACTGGATAATAGCTTTAGCTTCTTTCCAGGTAACGCTGTATCTGTGTTTGAGACCAGAGGCATCAACATGGATTAAATTGTGAAAGTGTCTAGCATTAGATATTACAGTAGCAACTAGGTGATCAGCCATTTGATTCCTTGCAGTCAAAGGTCTTGGAAGAGGTGTATGAGCCCTAATGTGAGTGATGTAAAAAGGGTGCATTCAACTCCTACCTGCTGTTTTCAATTGGGTAAATAAAGTCTTCAGTTGCTCATCTGTGTGGATTCATAGCTGAGCATTTTCAACTAACTGTGTAGAATGAACCACATATGAAGAATCAGAAATCACATTAATAGGCATATTAAAAGCAGTCAATACCTCAATTACAGCTACAAGCTCTGCTTTTTGAACTGAAGTACAGGGCATCTGAAAAACTTTACCTTTTGATCCAGAATAAGAGGCTTTACCATTACTAGACCCATCTGTGAAGACATTCTCAGCACCTTCAATTGGTTTGAATGTAGTTATTTTAGGGAGAATCCAATTAGTTAATTTCAAAAATTGAAACAGTTTTGTGTTAGGAAAATGATTATCGAGAATACTCACAAAGTCAGCTAAATGGATTTGCCAAGTAAGACACTATAACAGCTTGCTGTATTTGCTGTTTTTGTGCCTTCGTGAGAGGGACAATAACTTTCCCAGGACCATATCCATGTAATTTAACAATCCGAGTTCTCCCATTTCCTATCATAGTATGATTTGATCCAAACAAGGAGTCAAAGTCCGTGAATTAAGATGTGGAAGAAAAAGCCACTCTATAAGATCTTGCTCTTGAACAATAACACCAGTAGGTGAATGCTGAGTTGAAAAAATTAGCAAATCTAGAGTCTTCTCTGGATCTATTCTATTTGTTTGGACCTTATGGACTTGCTTTTCGATTAGCTACAGCTCTGCCTCAGCTTCTTTTGTTAATTGCTGAGGGCTTGTGAGACTAGGGTCTCCTGTAAGGATAGAAAACCGATTACTCATGGCATAAGTAGAAATGTCTAGAACAGGCCATATCCAATTATTGTCCTCCAGTAATTTTTGAAAGTCGTTCACCATTTTCAATTGATCCCTATGTATGGTTACTTTCTGTGGCACTGTTGTAGTGTCATTTACTAAGGTCCCCAAGTAGCAGTAAGGAATAGTAGTCTGAATTTTGTCAGGACCTATAATTAAACTGGCATGAGAAATTGAATTTTGCAAATGATCATAACATTGGAGTAATATTTCTCCAGTGGGGGCAGCACAAACTATATCATCCATATAATGAATAGCATAACACTGTGAAAATATTTTATGAGTAGGTTCAATTGCTTGCCCTACATAAGTCTGGCAAATGGTTGGACTGTTTAACATGCCTTGTGGCAACATTTTCCAATGAAAATGCTTAGCAGGCTGCAGGTTGTTTGCCACAGGAATCATAAATGCAAACTGTTCACAGTCTGGCTCAGCTAAGGGGATAGTAAAGAAACCGTCTTTTAAATCTATGACTATTAAAGGCCATTTTTTTGGAATCATAGCAGGAAAAGGCAGTCCTGGCTATAATGCCCCCATAGGTTGTATAACTGAATTAATGGCCCTTAAGTCAGTTAACAGTCTCCATTTACCTGATTTTTTCTTAATTACAAAAACTGGGGAATTCCAAGAGAAGATCGTTGGAGCTATATGTCCTTTTTAAAGCTGTTCTTTAACTAGTTCATTTAAAGCCTCCAGTTTCTCTTTATTCAGTGACCACTGTTCTAGCCATATTGGCTTGTCTGTCAGCCATTTTAATGAGATAGGCTCTGGAGGCTTAACAATGGCCGCCATCAAAAATGGTATCCTAAGCCTTGGCGGAAACTTTGTTTTTCCACTTGAAGTGGTTCCTTCAAACCTTGCGAATTTTTTCCTAGTCCCAAACCAGGGACATACCCTATTTCATTCATCATATGTTGACTTTGAGGGCTGTATAATTGTTCTGGAATTAGAACTTGTGCTCCCCACTGTTGTAATAAATCTCTCCCCCATAAATTTATAGGTACAGAAGTTATAATTGGTTGAATAGTTCCAGGTTGTCCATTAGGCCCTTCACAATGCAAAATATAACTACTTTGATATACTTCAGGGGCTTTAGCAACTATGTTGAATTGAGTGGGTTGAATTGACCATATGGACAGCCAGTGCTGTAGAGAAACAATTGAAATGTCTGCTCCCGTATTTACCAAACATTTAAATTTCTTTCCCTAAATAGTTATTTCACAGGTAGGACACTTATCAGTAGTTTGATTTACCCAGTAGGTGGCTTTCCCTTATTTATTTGTACTGCCAAATCCCCCTGTTCTTTTAGTTTCACTTTTTCCTAGTCTCACATATGGTAAAATCAGAAGCTGCACTATATGCTTTCCCAGTTCTGCCTTCCAAGGAACAGAGGTAGAGATAATGATTTGAATTTCCCCATTACAATCTGAGTCAATTACTCCTGTATGAACCTGCCCTCCTTTTAAATTTAAACTAGATCTTCCCAGAAGTAGTCCTACCATTCCTCCTGGCAGAGGTCTGCAGACTTCTGTTGGTACTTTCTACAGTGGCTCTCCAGGCAGGAGACTCACAGCCCTGGTGCAACACAGATCTACTGTGGCACTACCAGCTGTGATAGGGGACAAGCATTGTACAGGGGTGAGGGAGTGGCCTGAGCCAGGAATGCTCTGGTTTGGAACAGGGCCTGGGATGGGCCCCTCATGGTGTTTCCCAAAATCACATTTCCATTCTTATCAAATTTAGAATGACACTGATTGGTCTAATGCTTTCCTTTCTTAAACTTTGGGCATAGACCTGGTTCAGCAGTTTTCTTTTTTCCAACAATGGGCAGTTGAACCCTCTGATTTTTTCTACATTCTCTCTTCATATGCCCATGTTTCCCACAGTTGAAATAAGCTCCAGGAAACAGAGCATTTCCTTTACCCACTCTCAGTCCTGCCATGGCTTGTGCCAACAGAGTAGCTTTATGTAGATTACCTTCGATATCGTCAAAGGCCTTGATATAAACAATCAAATGTGCTTTCCCTCTAATAGGTCACAGAGCAGTCTGGCACTCGGGATTAGCATTGTCAAAAGCTAATAACTGCAACACTATATCCTGAACAGCCGAATCAGCAATCACCTTTTTAAGATTCCTGTAACTGAGCTATAAAATCTGCATAAGGTTCTTTCAGCCCCTGCTTAACAGCACTAAAAGAAGGATATTGTTCTCCACCTGAAGAGATTTTTTTCCCAAGCTCTAATGCGCACTCCTCTAAGCTGATCTATAGCATCATCCTGCATGACCACTTGTGCGTCTAACACAGCCCAGTCACCGACTCCCAAAAATTGGTCTGCAGTTATATTACTTGGAGGTTGAGCTTGTGCATTGTGGACAGCTTGAGTAGAAGCTTCATCTGCCCACCAGGTCTTAAACTGTAAAAATTGAGCAGAGTCAGACAGGCTTAAGTAAGAATGTCCCAATTAAAAGGGATCATCTGACTGGGGGTAGCAACATTCTTTAACAGATGCATCACAAAAGGAGAACCTGGTCCATACTGATTGATAGCCTGTTTAAACTCTTTGAGTAATTTAAAGGTAAAAGGTTCAAATGTAGCCATAACATTCCCCTGTTGATGTGGGAGGTGTATCCTGACAGGGAACTGCCAAGCCTCTAAATCACCCTCTCTTCTAGCTTGTTGAATTCCTGCCTGAATAGAACTAAGGGTGGTTGCTCGGGGCACTGCTCCAACAGTCACTGGGGTGACTTCTTTTTACCCAGTGTCCTCTGGAAAAGAAAGATCCAGAGGGTAGGGCCATTCTCTATCTTCAAGATATTGAGGGGGTGCCAAGGGGCAGGGACAAGCTTCCCCTTCTTGGCTCTCTTTAAGCGGTTGACAGATGTGTTCTTTTATCTTTTCCACAACATTATCACACTCCCCCTTTTCTTTGTCTCCTTTCTCCTTATCAGCAGTGTGAAAACGTTCCAAGGTGGAATGAATCAAAGCCCACACTGAGCAGGTAGTTATGGGAATATCCTCAGCACCATCCTTATATGCCTTTTTCAGTGTGCTGCCTACGTTTTCCCAGACCTCTACATCCATAGTTCCTTGGTTCGGAAACCAGGGGCAGTATTTCTTTCTCTACTGCACTAAAAAGTTGCATAAGTTGGCTAGTGCCAACCTTCACTCCTCCTTTTCTGAGGAGCTGCCAAAGCAGACTCAAATAAGCCTTGTGCCTGCTGGACCCTTGTCCCACTGTTACCCTGATGCTTCCAAGTTCCCCTTCTTACTCATCACGGGGATTGCTTAAGAGCACTTGGGTGTCCTCCAGCATAGTTCCATGTTCTCCAACCGTCACTCCGGTGGCCCTTCAACCCAGGTTCGAGCCCCACATTTGGAGGCCACTCGCCAAGGCCAGCTCAGTCATGGGGACCCCAACCCAGTGGCACTAGAGGAATAAAAACACAGACAAAGAAACAGAGTGCAAAGTGGGATCAGGGGCGGACAGCCTTCAGAGCTGAGAGCCTTTAACAGAGTTTGACCCACCTATTTATTGACAGCCCATGATAAACATTATTTCTGCAGTTTATGGATTAACTAAAAGTATTCTTTACAGAGAACAAAGGGACAGGCTCTGGCTTGTTATCTGCAGCAGGGACATGTCCTTAAGGCACAGATTACTCATGCCATTGTTTGTGGTTTAGGAACACCTTGAGCGGTTTTCCACCCTGGGTGGGCCAGAGGTTCCTTGCCCTCATTCTGGTAAACCAGCAACCTCCAGCGTGAGCATCATAGCCATCACAAGCATGTCACAGCGCTGCAGAGATCTTGTTTATGGCCACTTAAGAGTGGCCATGGCCGGGCGCGGTGGCTCAAGCCTGTAATCCCAGCACTTTGGGAGGCCGAGACGGGCGGATCACGAGGTCAGGAGATCGAGACCATCCTGGCTAACACGGTGAAACCCCGTCTCTACTAAAAAATACAAAAAACTAGCCGGGCGAGGTGGCGGGCGCCTGTAGTCCCAGCTACTCGGGAGGCTGAGGCAGGAGAATGGCGGGAACCCGGGAGGCGGAGCTTGCAGTGAGCTGAGATCCGGCCACAGCACTCCAGCCTGGGCGACAGAGCGAGACTCCGCCTCAAAAAAAAAAAAAAAAAAAAAAAAAAAAGAGTGGCCATAACAGGTTTTCACCATATTAGCCAGGCTGGTCTTAAACTCCTGACCTCAGGTGATCCACTCACATCAGCCTCCCACAATGCTGGGATTACAGGCATGGGCCACAGTGCCCGGCCCACCTGAGGCTTCTTTTTTCTTCCCCAGCTGCCTCACCATCCTGGTGGAACTCTCCTGTGAAGACGGCGAAGGCCTGAACTACCTGTGCAGGGCCTAGGGAGAACCAGGCAACCAGCCAGCCCTGGTCCAAGGCATCCTGGAGTGTATGGTGGACAGCCCCGTGCCCCACCAGACAGTGCACCTGGAGGGCCTGGATGAGAGTGGTGAGCCCTGGGCCAGGGAGTCAGTGCTACCTGGCATCCTCCGGCCCCCCTACCTAGCTGAGGGGCTGAGCCTGAGCCTGCCGGTGACAGCCATCCCTGTCTTTCCTGCTGAGAGGCTTGGCAGGCCACCAAGGCTTATGTGAAAGCAGCTGTGGAAACAGTCCCAGTCCCTGGAAACTAAGGCATAGCTCCCTGGCCTTAGTTTCCCCAATGATAACAATACCGCCAGTATATCCCCCTCAATGCAGTGGTCAAAGTCAGAAAGTGGGATCAGCTGGGCATGATGGCACAAGAGTTAGAGACCAGCCTGGGCAACATAGCAAAACCTCGTGAACACAGGAGTTAGAGACCAGCCTGGGCAACAGGGCAAAGCCCTGTGTCTGCAAAAAACTTTTAAAAAATTAGCCAGTTGCGGTGCCATGTGCTTGTGGTCCCAGCTTCTCAGGACGCTGAGGTAGGAGGATTGCTTGAGCTTGGGAGGTTGAAGCTGCAGTGAGCTGTGATTGCACTACTGCACTCCAGCCTGGGTGACAGAGTGAGACCCTATCACACACGCACACACAAATTGCCTTCCTATTTGTACTAATACATATATACACACACACGCATATATATGTGTGTGTATATATATGTTTTTTGGCGGGAGGAGGAATGGAGTCTTGCTCTGTCACCCAGGCTGGAGTGCAATGGCTCATGCCATTCTCCTACCTCAGCCACCCAAGTAGCTGGGACTACAGGTGCCCGCCACCATACCTGACTAATTGTGTGTGTGTGTGTGTGTATTTTAGTAGAGACGAGGTTTCACTGTGTTAGCCAGCATGGTCTCTATCTCCTGACCTCGTGATCTGCCCTCCTCGGTCTCCCAAAGTGCTGGGATTACAGGTGTGAGCCACCGTGCCCGGCCTGTACTACTATATTTTTAACATACCCTCCATATAAATCTTTAAGAGTTGATTTAGTTTTATTGGTGCATACTCATTTAATGTTTTCTCAAACAATATAGTAAGTATAGTAAATCATTCCCCCTCCATATTATCTTCAAAGCCAGATGAAAGCACACTCTAACCCACAATGTTACTGTCTATACATGACCATTGACTAGTTCACTGTTACAGCTAGCTAGCTAGGTCTCCCAGAATGGAAGTATATTACCCAGTGATGAATATTAGTCAACTTCGCCAGGAAATAGCAAGAGATATTAGATATTTTCAGAATTTTATAATGCTGACAAAAAATAAAAATAAAAAACAAAAAAGTAAAACAAGTCCCTATAGCATGGCATTTATTTCTCAGATTTTACTCTTTGTCCTTTTAAATACATGTGCACATATCCTATACAGGAATTAAAAAACAAAACAAAACAAAAACTCCTTTGATAACAAAAAAGTCTCAAGTCCAGTATATTACCTGCAATATGTCTCTATGTCTATAATGTGTGCATCAGGGCCGCAGTCAAAGAGGGGATATCTGCACTGTTGATATATACGGCCATTTTATTATTTACCTCATAAGCTAGAAAGGGAAAAAAATAAAAATATTTTACAAAGCGCTATAAACGGCTAAAAGCAAATTTTCTGCCTATATGCCCTTTTGGTTGACAGCAAAACAAAACAAAACAAAAAACAAACAAGATAGCAAGTAAGTGGGAGGCTGAGGCCAGCCGATCATCTGAGGTCAGAGTGCAAGACCAGCCTGGCCAACATGGTGAAACCCCATCTCTACTAAAAATATAATAATAAGCTGGGCATGGTGGCAGGTGCCTGTAATCCCAGCTACTTGGGAGACTGAGGCAGGAAAATCTCTTGAACTTGGGAGGTGGAGGTTGCAGTGAGCTGAGATCATGCCACTGCATCCCAGCTAGGGTGACAGAACAAGATTCCACCTCAAAAAAAAAAAAAAAAAAAAAAAGAAGGCAAGTAAGAATTTAACATTTCACCCACATAATCCATAAAGACCAAAATAACACCACATGACCTGAGAATGGCTGTCATCAAAATTCAGGTGGCCTGGAGAGGCACACATCTTGAATGGAATGCATAATTTCATTAAACATGTCTGTCTTAATATAATCCAGGATCCTATCTAAGAAGTACACAGTTATTTGCAAAATAGCCATTTAACAGAAATCTCTTACCCTTGCCAAAAGTTGTTCAGTTCTGTCTTGGCTTGATCCATTTAAAAGGGGTATTAGATCAGAACTAAAAAGAAGTTCAGTTAAAGGAAACCCATTACTCAAATAGAGTCCTTTAAAACCTACTTAAAATAATAAGGTAATTAATAGGTGCCATAAAAGGAATTATGGATTATGTTATAGGGTCTGTGAGAAACAACCTTTTAAATTTTCACCCCAAAGGAATTATGTTTCCTTCATCTTCAAAATTAAGTTCTCTCTTCTTTCCTTGACTGTTACCAAGAGGAAATAAAATTGAGTTTTAAATGATCCACAGATTAGCCGGGTGCGGTGGCTCACGCCTGTAATCCCAGCACATTGGGAGGCTGAGGCGGGCAGATCACAAGGTCAGGAGTTCAAGACCAGCATGGCCAATATGGTGAAAGCCCATCTCTACTAAAAACACAAAAATTAGCCAGTCATGGTGGCCCATGCCTGTAGTCCCAGCTACTCGGGAGCCTGAGGCAGAAGAATTGCTTGAACCTCAGGAGGTTGTCATGAGCCGAGATCGCACCACTGCACTCCAGTCTGGGCAACAGAGTGAGACTCCTTCAAAAAAAAAAAAAAAAAAATCCATAGATTGGCTAACAAGCTACTGAATACTCAGGAACTGGCTTTAAATCCAACATATACAGCCATGTCCTACATGCTTTGGTACTAATCTTCTACATTTCCACTTATAATATGCAATCATCTTTTTGTTTGGTAAAATTGTATTAAATTGCCTTTTCAAATCTGAATAGTGAGAAATCTATTTTTACAAGTGAAATTTGTGTTTGACAGGTTCTGAACCTGCCTGTCCGGAGCATTTCTTTTGCCTTTTCTAAAACACCACGAACCTTAATCAGGTGGAATGTATTAGCATATGAGCAGCTCAATACAGACCTGAGTTATATTGGACACAGATAAATGCCCAGGCAATGACTACGCTCTCCAATTTTACTGAAGACTTTGTCCTGCCCTGTGACAGTACCTGGGTGTGGCAAAAAAAAAAAAAGATTAAATAGATGCTCTGTAGACTACTAATATAAATCTTCCCTTCCCAAATATATGAGAAAGAACGATAGGCCAATAGAATTGAAGCTCCATGAGGGGAGAAAAAACAGCCTCTGTCTTATTCACACAAATATGCTTAGCACCTAGTACAGAGCCCAGCACATAGTAGATGCTCATTAAATATTGGTCAAATGAATGAATGAAGGCGAGAGCAATCTCTACTACTGGTTATTCCATACTCATTATATTCATATGTTTATCAGGATAGTATAAAAGTAAACAGAAATGGAAAAAAACTAACTCTTCACAATACTAGCATTTAGTTAAATTTGATTCATCTTATAGATGGGTAATGATTCACAGACCTTGAGGTTCTGAAACTACAGAGTTAAGAGAAAACTTTCTGGAATAAATAATATTCTAGTTATTGCTTAGTTGACTCATAGTGACATTCTTCCAACCTAGGCATCAAACAAGATGCTTTAGAATACACATCCAGTCCTGATCCTCACGGCCTTAGGTTTCTTATTTAAAAAGAGGGTTAGGCTGAAGTAATTCTACAAAGCCAGTTGCAGGTCTTGCTCTGTGAGCTAGACTGAGTGCAGTGGCATGATCTCGTTTCACTAAAACCTCTGACCCTCCTGTGACCTGCTGATTTCTTAGGAAATGTTTTTCCTTAAAGGAGTAACAGAAGTATTAGTTCATGAAGCACAAAGAACATAGGAAATGCATAGAAAGAACATTCCTCATTCTGTTTACTTGCTAAATAAAGGCCAGCCCAAAGCAATGCAATCTATGTAATTTATTTGACATGCTAGTAATTTTTGTTGTTGTTGTTGTTGAGACAAAACCTTTCTCTGTCACCCAGGCTGGAGTGCATTGGCACGATCTCAGCTCACTGAAACCTCAACCTTCTAGGTTTAAGGGATTCTTGTGACTCAGCCTCTCAGGTAGCTGGGATTACAGGTGTGTGCCAGCATGTCCAGTAATTTTTAAATTATTAGTAGAGACAGCGTTTTTCTTGTCTTTTTCTTTATCTTTTGATAAGTACAGATGTTACCACAGGATATTCCCCCTACTACTAGTTAACTGCTTTCTTTCTTTCTCTTTTTTTTTTTTTTTTTTTTTTTTTGGAGACAGGTCTTGCTCTGTCACCCAGACTGAGTGCAGTGGCATGATCTTGGTTCACTAAAACCTCTGACCCTCTTGCCTCAGGAGGTCCTGCCTCAGCCTCCTGAGTAGCTGGGACCACAGGCCTGTGCCACCAATAAAAATTTTTTGTATTTTTAGTGGAGACGGGGTTTTTGGCCCAGGCTGGTCTCGAACCCCTGAGCTCAGGCAATTCACCAAACTCCAACTCCCAAAGTGCTAGGATTACAGGCATGAGTGTCTGTGCCTGGCTATAGCTAACTTATTTCTGAAGAGTTAGTTTGAATACCCATTGAAGTAAGGGGAAATAAATGGAAACATTTTAGTTGTTGCTTTTTTTTTATGGTTTTCAGATATCTAGTGGTCTATAGATGGATGGGGTTAAAACCTCACACTAATGAGTAATGAGGACTTTTCTGTGATTATTCCATTTTGGCAGAGTATTGAATAAACTACAGCAGAAGGGGATCTAAGAAACTGGTGAGAAAGGTGAATATGGCAGAGAATATCCTCACTTAGCACCTCTCCAAATTGTCCACCCATATACCCAGATGGAGGACAAGTGAATTCAATTTCCAGGAGACATGAGAGTGTCCACTACAAGCACTAACTTTCTTTTGAAGTCATATATTTAATCTTAAAAACCCAAGCCGGGTGTAGTGGCTCATGGGTGGACTGGGCCAGGACCTGACTTAGGAGGTCTCAGGGAAGCATCAAGCCCTGGGCAAGCCCCTCTCTCCAGAAGCCACCTCCCCACTGAAATGAGTGCCCGCCATGAGGAGCTGCAAGACCTTGTCTGACCCAGTGTCCTGGAGGGGTCAGGTGACCCTCATGGGGAAGGTCACTGACTCTGAGGACTGAAGCCCCAATGGGCGCAGCTTGAGCCACCAGCCGCGGCCTGGAAGGGCCAGGTTCTCCCGTGCCTGCTGTCACCACAGATCTCTCTTGGGCTCACCCTGCACCTGTGGGACATGTATTTGCTGGAAGGGGAACAGGTGTTGATGGCAATAACAAGCATTGCCTTTAAGGTTCAGAGGAGTAAGTCCACGTGTGGCCAGTGGGGCCTGGGGAGCACTAGGGTCAGACCCTGACTGTCCCGAGGGCAGCTTCCTCACACTGTCCTCATGATCCTCTGTTCTGGCCCAGAGGGAGGTCTGTCCGGGAGGGCTGGAGCAGTGCACAATGACACCAAGCCCATTCCCTACATGATGCAGATGAAAGTCGGGAGTGTGGTGAGCACTTTTTTGCCCAGGCTACCCCCCTAGCCACAGCCTTCTGTATATATCTGGACCCCTGGAGTGGCCACGAAAGGATCCGGCATTGCCCAGTGGGAGACCGAAGTGGCCATGGGTTGTGGGCTCTGACCTCTCCCAGGGAACTCTTCTGGCCTTATGCCCACCTTGTCTCTAGATCGCCTCATGAAGACGTCCAGGTCTGGCCTGTGGGCAGGTTTTCAGGACCAGTTATTTCATACCTGGGCCCTGGACGATGATCCTGTTCTGAAACACCTTCGGACTTCTATGAAGAAACTAACAAGGAAGCATGGGGACCTGCCACCCCGAGGTGGACTCCAGTACCAGGTCCCCACCCGAGTTACCCTCTGGGGCAGTCAATAGTGAAGGAGTGCCCAGGACCCCCAACCCTACTACCTGGACCTTCCTCTTCACCTTTTCTTCCTCCTCTTCCTCCCGGACTCTAAGAATGTACAGTAGACCCACCGGTCCTCAGGGCAGGCGCTCAGTGTACTGGACGTGCTGTGCACGCAGGAGGGGCATGTGGGCAAGACCCTCCAACAAGTCCCCTCCCACTTTCCACGGTGGCCCTCTCTTCCCCTCACAGGGCCCTCAAAGGCACTGGAGGAGTCAGACCCATTTGTGGGAGCCCCCACCCCTCCCTGTGAGCACTGACAGCCTCAGAGAGCAGCAGAGGCCCCTGATTCCTGCAGACCCCTCCAAGGGTGCCAGGACAACAAGGCTTGAGCCAGGGAGACGAGGGAATCAGTGTCTCTGACCCCCAGAGCATTCAGGGAGAGGGCACAGGGGGGACCCCGGGCCCAGAGCCAGAGCCAAGAGTTCAGCCAGGTGTGGGAACAGCCAGTCCTGGCATGGACTGAGCAGCCCAGGAGGGCTGAGGGTGACCCACGTCCGGGCCCAGTCACCCACTGTGGAGACAGGTCCCCATGTAAAGTGGCAAGGGAGCTGGGTGACAGCCAAGGCCCCTCCCACCTGAGTTCTGACTAGGGGCTGTATCCCAGGCCCAACAGCCCTGGATGAGGGTGTGTGGCAGGAAACCCCCAGCCTATCTGAACCCTGGGGGGCAGTCCCAGGAGCCACCTGCCATGCCCCAACATCTTCCCCACCCCAGGTGGCACATACCCCTCCCTCTGGGATCAGCAAACTACAGGTGTGTCCTCAGTGTCAGACCACGGGGGCCACAGGGAGACCCTGAGGACTCCAGAGACCCAGGCAGGTGACCTCAGGCCTCAATATCCATCAGCTGCTCTAGTGAATTTTGTGGAAGCTCAGTGAACACCTGCTCTGCAGGGTGCATGTGAAAGGGGCAAGAATGAGTAAGCTGCAGATAAAGGAGACAGGACACAGCGGGTCTGTCTAAGCTCTATCCCCTGCCTTCAGCACTGATGAAGCAAATCCAATTCTTAGGGAATAGTGGCCACATGCTGGGCCAGCCCCGGGCTGTAAATCTGACAGTGAGTGACACAGAGCCAGGCCTTGCCCTCGAGGAGCTCTCCAGCGTACACCTCCCTCTACCCTCCTAGCACCCTGCAAACCAGGCATCAAAGTCATTATCAATGCACAGAGGAGGAACCTGACTGTTAGACAGTTTGATGGGTTTTCCAGGGTCGCACGGCTTCTGGGAGACGGATGTGACCCTGAGGACAGGGCACAGGCCAGTGTAATGCCACGAAGGGATGAGCTGTGATCTATGCCACGTAGAGGCCTAGGCCAAGGTGGGACTGACTGATGACCAGGTCAGCTAGGTTGCTGAAAACACTCTTGGGTGCTCCCCTGCCAGCTCCCAGGAGTCCGGAACTGCCAGGCGGGTGGTGGCAGGTCCCCCATCCTCGGCTGGGTGGGCCCGGATAGAACAGCAAGGCGAGGGCACATTTCCCCGGCCATTCCCTCCAGGTGCCGCTGTGACCTGCTCATTCCAATTTTGTGGAAATATTTCCACACACACAGAATTGCAAATAGCAGTGGACGTGATGAGAGGAGTTTAGACATAGGATAGGCAGTGTTTTAGAGGCAGAGCATCCAGGGCTTCCTGATGGGTTAGTTTCAGGGCTTGAGCAGGGAAGGAGAATCGAGGATGATGTGTTCAAATCCGTTCAGTCACCTCCTCCATGCCACACCTGTGCCAGGCACTGGAAGAGGCAGATGAGCACAGGAGCCCTGGTCTGAGAGAGGTGTGGGAGGAAGGCCAGAGCATCTACTGGGAGCTGAGGGCTGATGTCCACCTGGGTACCGTCCAGGTTCTCTGCATGGACAAGTACAGGCTGGAGGAGCTGCCTAGATGAGGCATAGCTGTTGTTAGTGGTGACCAGCACATCTGGGAATGGAGACTGCGCCAGCAATGGAGAGGTGGGTGGCCTGAGGTTTGGTTGGTCTAGAGGATGGTAGGGTGTGGGAGGACCAAGGAAAGGGTCTGGGGAATGCAGCACGTCCTACAGAGGGCATTTGGGAGTCAGTGCTCAGGCCATCTGGGTCACTCAGGTCATTTGCTGGCCTCCATCATAATTATTGCCATATGGGAGGGCCACCTTTCCTATGATATATTTAATATATTTCTGTGAATGACCTACCTGTTTGTATTTACAAATTCACATTTAAAGGAAACTTGTATCACTCTCACAAATAGAAAGCAGCAAAACACAAATTCAATAAAAACAAAATGAAGTTAATGAATTTTAGCTAGATACTATTCCCTGACCAAGGCCTGCTCTTTCTTTGTTTTTTAAAGAGTGATAGGCAATGAGAGAGGTATTAAAGGTCTATTAGCACCAATTCGAGACTGTCTCTCCAGTGCTCAGAAGAATGAAAATGCAATTGAAGGGGAAGAACTAAAAAATAAATTATGAAAAGGGAGTAAATACTCACCATGGGATTTGACGCTAGTTCTGCTGGGTCACACACCTCCTGGGATCGTCTTGGGTTCCTGGAGAGCCCGCCTGATTTCAGAGACTATAGGACCAATTGCTGTTGCTTCTACCAGGTTCCAAACCAGAAGAGAATCACGGCCCATTAGGAGGCCCTCTGGAGATGCCCTGCTATAAGGCAGGCCCCCTCTGCCAGGGCTGGATGGGAGGAGGCCAGGCTGTTCTGGGTCTCCCACCAAGGGGCAGGGCCCACACGAGTTGCTACAGTTTAGCTGAAGTGAGAGACAAGCTAAACTTGTCAGCTGACAACCAGGTCCTTGGCCAGGTGGCCCCACACGTAAACCAACTTCCACTGTGGGCCGTGAACCTTCTCCTGCCTGCTGTGGCCAGGTTTCCCAAGGAAAGGAAAAAACAGTGTTTTTATTCATCCTGACCTGAGAACTCTGTCATTTCCTCTGTTTCTAGAAACTGAAGAAATCGCTCTTCATGCTGAAAGAGCTCACCAACAAATTCAGGTAAAGCTTTTTCCCTCCTCCTCCTATACCTTCTAACCCTGCCCTGAGGACCCAAAATCTGGCTCAGGGGAAGGAACTGGGTGTAGACACGGGGTCTTCTCAGAGCTGACCAGGCACAGAGGGACCCTGGCTCAGAGGTTTGCCCTCGGAGTGTGTCACGGGTCAAGCCACGGAAACCCAGTCCCTCTCACAGGTCTTCAGGCCAAGCATGGGGTGGTCATAGGAGTTGGTGACAAGGCTGGGGGGTTGGGAGGACTGGAAGGGGCTGCAACTCCATGCTCCAGCTGGAGGGGGAGAGTCTGGGGCTGGCCCTCCAGGCTGTTGGTGCTAGGTGCTGGGTGCCAGGTGCTGCTTGCATGGGACATGAATCTGTGTGTGTCCTCGGGCAGGTATGCCGTGTTTGTCCTCAGCTCCAGCAGGTACCCTCAGTTCTGCGCCTTTGCTTATGACTTCAACCAGAAGCTGTCCCACCTGGGGGCCTCTCAGCTCACCCTGACGTGGGAAGAGGATGAGCTCAGTGGGCAGGAGGATGCCTTCCTCAGCAGGGCCGTGCAAAACTTCAAGGTCGGTTCCCAGCCAGAGCTCCTCCACAGCAGGGACATGACAGGGAGCATTCATGCCTAGGACATCTGTGCTGGGCATCCTGGGTGCATGACCTCTGCCCCTGGTCCTGTAGATGTGGTCCCAGACATGGGCCAGGGCCACGGGCCTGAGGGCGCAGGTCACTGCTGCTCTCCCTCAGCCCCCCAGAAGAGCTCCAACCTGTGCACACCACTCTGGAAGAGGAGGCACAGATCCCCCCCTGCCCTTAGGGAGCTTCTAGTTTAACATCTTTGCCCCACTGACTACCTAGGTCACCTCTTAACTACTGTGTCTGTTCGGCCATAGAGAGCCTGGGCACAGGCACCACACAGTGGCGGATGCACTTTGGATCCACTCAGTATCTCCACAGCTCTTTATTGCAATGGTTGGCTCCAGTAATTTAGGTAACTCGTCACTCATGCAGTGCATCACTCAGCAGTGGTGCTTAGGAGCAACAGTGTGCGTCGGGGCGGGCTTGGTTCCAAAGCCCGGGCCTCCTCCATGTGGTTTCACAACACGAAAAGGGGACAATCAGACCTCTCCCAGTGTGGGCATGAGGATACAACAAGATGATGTCAACATTGGCATTCATAATGGCGGGGCACAGTGGCGCCTGCCTGTAATCCCAGCCCTTTGGGAGGCTGAGGTGGACAGATCACTTGAGTCCCAGAATTTGAAACCAGCCTGGGCAACATGGCAAAACCAGTGTCTACTGAAAATACAGAAAGTTGACTGGGCTTGGTGGTGCACACCTGTAGTCTCAGCTACTCAGGAGGCTGAGGTGGAAGGATTGCGTGAACACGGGGAGGCTGAGGCTTCAGTGAGCTATGATGGCACCACTGTACTCCAGCCTGGGTGACACAGTGAGACCCTGTCTCAAAACAAAAACAAAGCAATATTTATAATAGTAGCAATAGCTACTATGTGCCAAGCCCAGGCACCTCTTTGAGTCCTTGCTGTCACCCTATTAGGTAAGTGTGCTTAGAACTTACATGAAGCCCACGGCTCAGTGTTTGGTCCATGGTAAGGGCCTAAAAAGTGGTAGCCCCGGTGGTGCGGATGCTGCTGCTGCTGACCATTAACCCCAGTCTGCTCCACCTTCTTCCAGGCAGCCTGTGAGACGTTTGATGTCCGAGGCAAACAGCACATTCAGATCCCCAAGCTCTACACCTCCAGTGTGACCTGGGACCCACACCACTACAGGCTCGTGCAGGACTCACAGCCTTTGGACCTCAGCAAAGGTACCTGCTTCTCGGCAGCACACAGGGCTTATTTGTGTTGGAGTCTGAGCCCTGAGCCCACGGTCAAGGAGACCCCCGGGTCTCCTTCTGAACAGAGACAGCTGGCCTGGGCGCCTCCCTCTCACTGCATGCAAGAGCCTGTTAGGGTGCAAGACTCAAGGCGCTGAGGGAGGCTGTTTCAGGAGGGAACCCCAGGAGGGTGGTGGAGAGAGAAGGGGACAGCATCTGCCGAGGGCCTACTGTGTGCCGGGCACTGTGCGGGGCTCCTGGCCCACATGGACTAAGTGAGCCTGGACACTCCTCCTGGGAGAAAGGCACAGAAGGAGAAATTGCAGTTCAGGGAGGTGAAGCACGTTGCCAGCCTGTGGCCGTGTTGGGGTCTGAGCCCCCGCCTTCCAGCCGCAAAGGCAGCCAAGGGTCGTGAAGAAGGCGTCGCAGAGGCGATTCCAGGCTGTAGTGGTGAACTCTCCGCTCTGCACCCCGGGGTGCTGTGCCCTGTGCCCTGACTAAGATAGTCCTGCAGGTTTCTACATATTTAAGATTTCCCCAGTGTCAACGATGCTCTCCTGTGGGTCCCAAGCCATGGAGATGTCTGGGGCTTTTCATTTTAGGTAACTAAATTGAATTTCCCAACACCTGGAAGCAACACAGCTGCCCTGTATGAGACCAAGGATCTTTATTTGTGATTCAGAAACAGTGGAATAAAAGGAAAGTAAAGAAAACCCCAACGGCCACCTCAGCAGCATGCCCCAAGGGTAGTGTCCAGGTGTCACTGACTCAGACATGTGGGGGCTTCCGCCACCCACGCTCCAGAGCCACTTTGCCATTTCACCGTCTCTGTGTCCTTCGCAGCCCTCAGCAACGTGCACGCCAAGAACGTGTTCACCATGAGGCTCAAATCTCGGCAGAACCTACAGAGTCCGACATCCAGGTAAGGGAAAGTGCAGGGCTTCTCGGGTGATGCTCTGTCCATTTTATTTTAATGAATGAAAGGCCAGAAGAAATCAGTCGTTGAAGGCAGAGGAGAGGAGCATCTGCTGGCATTAGCAGCCGCACTGTCAGTAGGACCGGCCCACCTGGTAACCCGCGGCCACCTGTGCTTTTACATCTACTCTTGGTTAACCACGGGCCACTTTTCCAGCTTGGACACTAAGCATCTGCTCCACTTCCTCTCCTTCCTCATTGAACTCTTTCACTAACAGAAGAGTGCAAGACAGACTTAAACTGTTTGACTCATTCTGAAGAACTTTCAGGAAAAGTGTTGGCAGGGAAGGAAATTTCCCAGCTCTGGGAAACGAGCCTTGTGGATTATCTGCAGGTTTCATTGATCTTTGCGGTCCTCCCCGCGTGCATTAGGAAAACTGGCCTTGGTTCTAATAAGAACAGGGTTTGTCCTGGCAACAAGGAAAGGTTTCTTCTGATGTCCACGTGTCTCCAAGGGGGATGCTTTCTCCAGGCGGAGGCTGTGGCCGAGCACTGGGGGGACTCAGAGGGCTACTGGGAAGGGGTGGGCCCCCTCCTCCCCAGAGGGAAGCTCCCAGGGCCCTCTCAAGCACCCCTGCCTGTGGGACTGCCTCATCCCAAGCTCAGGGTGGTGGCCCAGGCTTGTGGAACCAGCCAGGAAAATGAAAGGAGGGCACATTTCCTGGGGAATCCTGCCTGCCCATCAGGGAGCCCTGGAAGAAATTCTGCAACATCACCTGAAGCTTCTTTTTTTATTTTTATTTTTTGAGATGGAGTCTCACTCAGTCACCCAGGCTGGAGTGCAGTGGCGTGATCTTGGCTCACTGCAACCTCTGCCTCCTGGGCTCAAGCCATTCTCCTGTCTCAGCCTCTGGAGTAGCTGGGATTAGAGGTGCCTGCCACCATGCCCAGCTAATTTTTGTATTTTTGGTAGAGAAGGGCTTTCACTGTGTTGGCCAGTCTGGTTTTGAACTCCTGACCTCAAGTGATCTGCCCACCTTGGCCTCCCAAAGTGCTGGGATTACAGGTATGAGCCAGGGCACATGGCCCACCTGAGGCTTCTTTTTCCTTTCCCAGCCACACCACCATCCTGGTGGAATTCTCTTGTGAGGAGGGCCAAGGCCTGAACTACCTGCCAGGGAAGCACCTTGGGGTTTGTCCAGGCAACCAGCCGGCCCTGGTCCAAGGCATCCTGGAGCAAGTGGTGGACAGCCCCGCACCCCACCAGACAGTGCGCCTGGAGGCCCTGGACGAGAGCAGTGAGCCCTGGGCCGGGGAGCCAGTGCTGCCTGGCATCCTCCAGCCACCCCACCTGACTGAGGGGCTAGGCCTGGGCCTGCCGGTGACAACCATCCCTGTCCTTCCTGCTGAGAGGGTGGGCTGCCAAAATCTTATGTGAAAGCAGCTGTGGAAACAGTCCCAGGCACAGGCATGGCTCCCTGGCCTTACTTTCTCCAGTGATAATGACACCGCCAGTGTATCTCCCTCAATGCAGTGACCAAAGTCAGAAAGTGGCATCAGCCAGGCGTGGTGGCTCACGTCTGTATTCCCAGTACTTTGGGAAGCCAAAACTGGTGGATCACTTGAGGTCAAGAGTTTGAGAGCAGCCTGGCCAACAGGGCAAAACCCCATCTTTACTAAAAATAAAAAATAAATTAGTTGGGCATGGTGGTGCACACCTGTAATCCCAGCCCCTTGGGAGGCTGAGGCACAAGAATCACTTGAATCTGGGAGGAGGAGGTTGCAATGAGCTGAGATTGCCCCACTGCACTCCAGCCTGGGTGACAGAGACTCCATCTCAAAAAAATTTTTAAAAAGTGGGATCATGGCTCAAGCCTGTAATCCCAGCACTTTGGGAGGCCGAGACGGGCGGATCACGAGGTCAGGAGATCGAGACCATCCTGGCTGACACAGTGAAACCCCGTCTCTACTAAAAAATACAAAAAAACTAGCCGGGCGAGGTGGCGGGCGCCTGTAGTCCCAGCTACTCGGGAGGCTGAGGCAGGAGAATGGCGTGAACCCGGGAGGCGGAGCTTGCAGTGAGCCAAGATTACGCCACTGCACTCCAGCCTGGGCGGCAGAGCGAGACTCTGTCTCAAAAAAAAAAAAAAAAAAAAGTGGGATCAGAGAGGCAGAGCCTGGCAGTGTCCCCACCATCCAGGAGAAAGTGAGGACGAGGAGACATGTCCTTGTGACTGCAGGGTGATGGATGTGGTTCATCAGGACCCTGGTCGAATGGAAATAATGTCATGCTCATATTTTTACTTAATATTTAGGGAGCCTGTTTACCAGGCACAGCACCAACTCTTTTTTTTTTTGGACATAGTCTTGCACTGTCGCCCAAGCTGGAGTGCAGTGGCATGATCTCGGCTCACTGCAACTTCTGCCTTCCAGGTTCAAGCGATTATCCTGCCTCAGCCTCCGGAGTAGCTGGGATTATAGGTGCCCACCACCACACCCACCTAATTTTTGTATTATTATTAGAGACGAGGTTTCCTATGTCAACCAGGCTGGTCCTGAATGCCTGACCTTGTGATCCACCCACCTTAGCCTCCCAAAGTGCTGGGATTACAGGTGTGAGCTACCACACCTGGCCACAGCACCAACTATTATATGCATGATTTCATTCAGCGCTCATGCCAACCCAGCAAGATAGGTTTTGGTATCAGATCTGTTTCACATGGAGGGAACCCAAGGCCCAGAGGCTTCAGTCACCTCGAAAGTGGGGAGCCAGGGTTTGAACCCATGTCTTCTGGCCCCAGGGTCTGTGCTGTGACTGCCCTGCATGCTACCCCCTGGGACTTGCCTTTGGGCTCATCTTCTGCTCACCCAGCACCTCTTGGTACAGCACCCAGGGGACTGCAGTCATGGGCTTTTCTCTGAGTGAACAACTGGCCTGTGAGGTATCCATTAGTCTTTGGTGGATTTACTCATTGTGAGTCTGTAGATCGCCAGTAGGTGTCTTGCTGAAGTTCAGGTCTGGGCCAGGGAAGGACATGGTTAGTTCATCAGGACCACGCCAACTTAGTGCCCCTTGGGGGGCTGGTGATCAGCCTTTCCTGGCAATCCTTTCTCTGTGCGCCACCTCCTTCCTGCCTTTTGCTCATAGAGCCAGGACTTCAGAGCCTCTTTTCCCCTGCAGCTGGAGAATAGGGGGTGTCTGCCCTGGGGGCCTCGCTACCTTCTGAGAATCCCAAATGGGGCCCCTTTTCCATCCTGACACCTTCCTTCCCCGTCCAGGCAGCTACCGGTTCAGTGACAAGAGGCTGCCCCGCTGCTCACTCAGCCAAGTCCTCACCTACTTCCTGGATATCACCACCCCCCAGCCCAGCTGCTGCTCCAAAAGTTGGCCCAGGTGGCCATAGAAGAGCCTGAGAGACACAGGCTGGAGGCCGTGTGCCAGGTGAAGATCAGGGCTGGTGGGCAGGGGATATGTGGAGGGTCCCAGCATGTGGGGAGCCAGAGCCCAGAGCTGGTCTTTAACTCCCAAGAGGGATCCACCCAGGTTCCCAAAGTGAGACCTGTCAAAGGCTGGTGGGAAGCCAGGCATCATCCGCTGTCCCATGTAACACAACACAACTATGTTGAATGAACTGGGTTTTTCCAAGTGTCTGCAGGATGCAACCCAAGTGCACTGCCTTGAATATTAGCTAGAAAGGGGAGCCGTTCTTATCCATCTTTGCTTTCCCCAAAACTGGAATAAATTTGTCACTTAAGATGTATTGGGGGATGGATGGTGTGGATGAATGGATAAATGGGCATTATGGACAGAGTGACAGACAGACAGCTGAATTAATAAGTTAATGAGAGAATGCATTAACTCACCTGCAACCGTCTGGTTCCAAGTCTGCAAAAGGCACTGGTTGTCATTATTATCATCATCATTATAGCTAATTATATCGATTCCAACTACCTCCACCACCATTATTTTGTGGCTGCAATGTACTAACTTGGCACATACTTTCTCATTTAATTCCCATAACATCCCCACAAGGCAGGCAATGCTATCCTTGTTTCACAAAGCATAAGTAATTGGGACGAGATTCCATAGCAGTGAGGACACCTAGCCAAGGTTTAAACCTAGGTCTGATTGGTTCCAAAGCCTTGCCCCAAATTAAGTTGCAACAAAAATTTGACCCCTGTCCACGAGTTGCCGATAGTGGAGGTCACATAAGTTAGATAAATGTACTGGACTGAGTTCCTCCAGGACAGGAACTATTTCTTCTCAAGCTTGGTAGTCTCAGCACCCTGGACAGTGCCTGGCACATGGACTTGTTTGTTGAGTGAGTGGAGGAATGAATGAATACTGGGTTGTGTCAGCCTTTTCCCCAAAGCGGGGCAGGCTCCCTGAGTCACTCACGTCACCCTCCACTTGCTCTCAGAGTACACCAAGTGGAAGTTCACCAATAGCCCCACGTTCCTGGAGGTGCTGGAGGAGTTCCCATCCCTGTGGGTGTCTACTGGCTTCCTGCTCTCCCGGCTCCCCATTCTGAAGCCCAGGTTCTACTCCATGAGCTCCTCCCTGGATCACACGCCCACAAAGATCCACCTGACTGTGGCTGTGGTGATGTCCCACACCCGAGGAGAGCCCAGGAAGGAGGCTCTGGAGCATTCGTGCTCCCCCTCTTATTGGGCATGTGTTCATCAACTCAGCTTCAGCTCCCTCATCAGTTCAAGGAGGGAGGCAACACCCACACCCCAGAGTTGTTTATGGTAATAGGAGGTGTGTGGGAGAGATCTCTAGGAACCAGGCACTAAACCAAGCCTTCTGTCTGTATATGATCAGTTACTATGTGGGGTATGTACTGTGTGCATTTTACAGGTGGCACAGAAAGTCACACTGTTAGTAAGTGGAGAGCTGAGATTCGGACCTGGGTAGTCCAACTGCTGAGTCCAAGCCTTCACCACTCCACTGTCCCACTACTCGGGACAATTTAATGAGATCAGACGTGGAGAGCACCCAACCCTTGGTGGGAGGCCAGTGGTCCTCAGTCTTCCTGATCGTGCAGCCTGAATGCAGGGGAGATTCTGCATTGATTGTTCATTCCCTCACTGAGCTCATTTAGTGATGGTTTATTTCAAACCTCCCATGCTCAGTACCAGGGTGGGTGGGGAAATACAGAAGACATCAGCCCTGCCCTCAGGGAGCATCTAGAGGCAGCAGTGGAGAGATAGGCTTAGAAATAATTACATGATTCTCATTGTGCTGAAGCCAAGAAGGAAAGGTCAGGGTCACCGAGGGAAGTGAAGTGGGCCGGGGTGGCAGGGGACCGGTTTATGCTGCCACAGAGCGGGAGGCCACGTGGTCTTGTCCAGGTGGTCTCGGCTCCACCACTGGCCTCTGCCCCCTGCCCTGCCCTCTGTAACTGAGAGTTGCCTGGGTTGGCAAAGCTGGGAGCTGCCCACACTTCTGAGTCATCTGTCCTCTAGGAAGCAAAAACACAGTTTATAAAAACTGGCCAGAGACTGTTTGCCCTGCTAGAGAACACCCACCCAGACCAGGAGAGGAGAGGCCGACATGTCCTGTGAGAGCAAGATTCAATCCCGAGGAAAACCAGGGGGACCTCTGCAGTTGGTGGGAGGCCTCCTTCAAGTGCTGGGCCACTGTAAGGGGAACAGAACCCAGAGAGACCTCCTGGGTTTCTACAAGCCCAGGAGGGGCCACTGAGAAGGAAAGCGAGGCCCAGAGCAGGCTGAAATGCACGGAGCTCATCCACCACCCAGGGTTGCTGCCAGCAAGGGCCACGCTCATGAGCGCACACAGCAGTGGCCACCCCGAGGGGTCACTTCATGCTGCTGTCAGTGGAGCTCAGAGGTGAGCTGGGGGTGCTCCTGGAGAAAGTCTTTGGAAGGAGCACTGGAGTAGGAGTCAGGGAACCTGAGCTGTCCACCTGATTCCGCCACGACCTGAGTGACCTTGTCCAAGTCACTTTTCCTCTCCGGGACTCGGTTTCCGCATTGGCAGAAGGAGCAGCTTGCAGCCTCTCTAAGTCCCTTTCAACCTTCCTCAGCTCTGCGCTCTCAGAGGGTGGCGCTCAGAACCAGGAGGACAAACAGCTGCTCATTGAGTCCTGAGAGTGCCTGAGTGGGGGCGTCCAAGGAGGCCGTGGTGTGGGCGGAGCAGCTGGTACAGTTTGCGCATGGGCAGTGGGGGACGTTGGTCACTTTGTGTTATCGTTGCGGATGGCCAGGGTCCCCTGCACCACGGCGTCTGCAGCACATGGCTCAACAGCCTGAAGCCCCGAGACCCAATGCCCTGCTTTATACGAAAGTAAGCACCGCTTCCGCTCTGTCCCCTGTGGGGCAGCCGATCCCTGGGGATTCCGGGAGGAAAGGGAGGGATCTGAGGTTTTGGTGTCCCTCGGGGCCCCTTGGCTCATAAAGAAGACACTGGGGTCACACTGCTGTGGCTGTCTCTAGCAGGGACAACGATGACAGCAGTGCTGGAGGGGCCCAGAGTCCAGTGAGCTTGGCCCTTTTTCAGAAGGACCTGGGGGAGGTGCTGGTGGCTGGACAGAGGTGAAGCAGCCTGCAGGACGTGGGAAATCAAATAGCAGCTGCCTGTCCTCTCCAACCCCTCACGACCGCCCCCCACAGGCCCAGCTCCCCAGCCACCCAGTGTGTGTGTGTGTGGGCCCGGGGTGTCTGAGGACTAGCCCCCTCTTCTCCTGTCCTCTTCAGCTCCCCGAGGACCCCTCCCATCCTTGCATCCTGGTCGGGCCTGGCACAGACATCGCCCCCTTCCGCAGTTTCTGGCAGCAGCGGCTCCATGACTCCCAGCACAAGGGTAAGGCTGGAGGCTTCCCAGGTGGGAGGGGCACCAGGCGGCAGTGCCTGCCTAGAAGCAGAACTGCAGCCCCACAAACGGTTCCTGTACGTCTCTGAAGGGAAGGACTCCCAAGTTTGCCTCCCTGTGCGGGCCTCTGTGGGTGAGAGCGGCCACCGTCCGGTCTCCAGCATTGGAGCCGGGGCTCCCTCTCCCGGGAGTGGAGGTAACGGGAAAGTCCCTGCTTTTGACCTCTGATAGGCTGAGGGAATTCTACATCCGCACTTTCAGTTGTGTGACTATGGATGAGTGATCTGAATGCCTTGGCCCTCAGTTTCCTCATCTGTAAAATGGGGCTAATGCTATTAATTAGCTAGGATACTTGTGGGAGTGAAGTGAGAATTCCAGTTGGACTTGACGCTCTGGCGCTCTCTGGTGGCCAACTTGGTAACAACAACCCGGGACTCCTGGTAGTAGTGCCGGGAGGCCGCAGAACCCTGGTCTTCTGGTGCTGCCGCCCAGGTGAGGACCGCCACCTACCGCGAGGAGATGCTGGAGATGACCCGGAAGCGGGTGCTGCATGCGGTGCACACGTCTATTCCCGCCTGCCTGGCAAGCCCAAGGTAAATGCAGCCTAAAAGCAGGTGAAGCATTACACGCACAGGCTCCAGGGTGAGCCCTGGGTCCACAAGGGCCTCTCGCCTCACTGAGCCTTCAGCTCCTGAGCTCTAAAATGCAGGTAGTTCACAACCATCAGAGTGATGCTGTGAAGAGCGTTACGCCCTGTCATACAGCATAAGCAACAGGCCCGGAGAGGTCCAGGACTAACCTAGGTCACACGCGAGTTAACCCCAGAGCCCAGTCTGCTGAAGTCCCCAGCAGGCCCCCGGGACACACAACTGCCCGGGGAGAGGTGATCCAGGCTGGCTATGCTCAAGCCCAGAAAGGCTGGAGGGCGGCCGATGCTTCCACCACGTCCCTCAGACGGGCTTTGCTGCCCCCAGGGCCTCTTTGTCTCCTAAGCCTGGGGTGTCAGAACAGACTCTCAGCCCTCACACATTTGTCCCATCAGGGCACCTCTCGGGTCCAGTGCTCTGTGCCCAATGCTGGGGCCAGTGGGCAGCCCGTGTGGAGTAGGAGGAGAGAGTCCCCAACTGACTCCTGGACCTTCTCACTGGGAAGCCCGGGATCCGTACCCTGCAGAGACCTGATGGACAGTCTGCATTGAGAGGCTCCTTTTTCTGGGGTGTAGGCAGAGCCCTGGGCGGGGGGACTGCCTTTATTGATGCCTCTTTGAAGCATGGCAAATTCAGGGACAGTCTGGGAGCCCCACTGCATGGTCAGCTCCTCGAGGGCAGGACTGTGTCCAGCATTTATCTCTCTACTCCCAGCCCAGCCCCCGGGGCATCTGTGCTCCTCCTCACCCTGAACCTGGCCCCGTGCAAGGTCCTGGCTGGGAGGGGACTCACTCCGCACCCCTGAGTGCCCTCTCCCCACCTCCCTGAGGCCAGCAGGCCTGCTTGCAAGCCTTGTCCCCAGCAGCTGGGGACTGGACCCACCACTTCCTCTGGTTTCAGGTCTATGTTCAGGACAGCCTGCGGCAGCAGCTGGCCAGCGAGGTGCTCCGTGTGCTCCATGAGGAGCCGGGCGACCTCTATGTTTGTGGGGATGTGCGCATGGCCTGGGATGTGGCCCACACCCTGAAGCAGCTGGTGGCTGCCAAGCTGAACTTGAATGAGGAGCAGGTCGAGGACTATTTCTTTCAGCTCAAGGTATAGTAGTGGGTGTGTGGGCTGAGGGTGTTGGCCAAGGCACAGGCCACTGGAGCCAGGACCAGGGGTGGCCGGTAGACCCAGGGGAGTCAGGCCCAGAAAAGTTCTGGACTCCAAGAGAATCTTAGCAGTGGCTGAGATCTGAGCTGGGTGGGCTGTCAGAAGGCCCCGCTGCACATCCCGGACTGGTCGCAGCTTTGAGAAGTCGGGAGAATGGGTTCCATTTTGCCGTCTGTGGAATGGGGGCAGGAGAGTCTCCTTGGCCTCTCCCCAAACCCCCTTTCAGAAAGTATCTGTGTGGCCAAAGCAAGGCTGTGAACACAGGGGAGAGCAAGGCTGCCCCCGTCAGCCTCGTGTGAACCTCACACTTCTTATTCACACCCAGGCTGGCGTCTGCTCACCCTCATCCCCGCGGCAGCAAGGGCTTGCATTTCACTGATGAAGATAATAGTGATATTTATCAAGGGTTTCCACGGGGCCAAGTGCTTGCCAGGGATTTTCATGTGGCATTTCATTCAGTCCTGTCGAGGACTTTATGAGGGAAGCACCCTGCTTTTCAGAGGGAAGGGGGCCTACGGGGTCCACAGCAGTGAGAGCCTAGAGTTCAGTCTGCCTCTCTGTGGTTCCAAAGCCTGTGACTGTCACTTCCATACTCTCCCTAAGACACATTCATATGTTCAACTGAACATTTATTGAGCACCTACTATGTGCTAGGGAGAGACCAGTAAATGAATCAGGCAAAAATTCTTTACATTCTTCTGGGGCTGACAAACCCAAAAGAAAGAGGTGTAGTGCTTCAGAGAAAAACAGCAGGAAACAGCCCAGGAAACGCTGGGGAGTGTAATTGTAAATAGGCGGCCAGGGAAGGCAGAGCTGGAAGGCGGTGTCTGAGAATAAACCCGAGATAGCGAGGAGGAGCCCCGTGGATACTGAAGGAAACACTCGGGGCTGCTCTGGAGGGGCAGCAGGTACAAAGGCCGGGGGTGGGAGTTGAGCTGGCGTGTTGGAAGGACAGTGAGGAGATAACAGGCATTTCCCCAAATGGGTTGAATGGGTCAGTAGATATTTGGCATCAAAAAGGTTCCAAGGTCGAATAGCCTGGGACATGCTTAGTTAAGCCAAGGCAAGCACGTTGCTTTACTACAAGGCTTCTGGGGGGCTTCAACCTGCTGCTGTGCGTCAGGACCCTTCAAGGCTGGGAGCAAAGCAAGGACACAGCGTTTCCCAAACGTATTTATCTCGGAGCTCACACTTCCTGGAGTTCACACTTCTTGGGTGGGGGGTGAGCGCTGGGCAGGACATGGGAATGCCAAGTAAAGCTTTGGAGATGGTTAGAGGGCCGGCTCCAGAGCAGGTGCTGAGTGGGGTTAGGCTCTAAACCAGATTCCAGCACAATCTAAGTATGACAGTTGGGAAGACAGATGGCTCATGAAGGTCCACGTGACAGGGAAGCTGGGCAGCCCCAGGGGCTCATCCCAGCCTGGACTTGACACGTTGGTCTCTGTTTCCACCTGAGAGCCAGAAGTGCTTTCATGAAGATACCTTTGGTGCTGTATTTACCTACAAGCGGACAAGGCGGCAGCGCAGCCCTGGAGCCTGCAGATGTCAGCCCTCTGACGGCCCACAGGAGGGGTTAAAGCTGCCGGCACAGAACTTAACCAAGGAGCCAGCTCTGCATTATCTGAGGTCACAGGGCCTGGGGAGATGGAGGAAAGTGATATCCCCCAGCGTCATGTCTTATTTCTCATCTCGTTCCCCATCAAGCCCTTTACTTGACCTCCTACCAAGTAGCACCCTGGATTGATCGGAGCCTCCTCTCTCAAGCTGGGGCCTCCCTGGTCCCTTGGTGACGAAATCTTCAGTGCTAGACCTGGCAAGTGGGTGAAAGATGGAACCCGCTGCTGAGTGCACCACTTCAAGTGACCACCAGGTGGTGCTGTTGCGGCACTGTGTGTTTAACTGCCTTGTGTACAGTTATTTATGCCTCTGTTTAAAAAACTAACACTCTAGTCTGTTCCCAACGGCTACTTGGGTCTTCCCTGTATGGTTCCTTGATGGAGATATTTATATGATGGAATTTTACTTTAATCACACTGTATGTGTGTGGGGGGGGTGGGATGTTTTGTAGGGAACGTGGCCCTGAGTTATATAGAGTGGGGAGGTGGTGGATGTCACAGCCTGAACAGATCCCCCATAGAGGGACACCCCAGGCAGGCCATGGCTCCTCTTAAATGGCTGCCAGGTGTGACAGCAGCAGATGGAGCTTCGTGCTTGTCCAAATACCTGTGGTAGGGCATGGGGCACAGACCTGTCTCCCACATGAAGGATTTGACACCGGGTCTGGCGAGGGCGGGATTCTCGCGTGAGGCCAGCCCTTCAGGGAAGGCCTTGAGCTTCTTCTTAGATACTTCCTTAGAAAGCGTTTTGCTCTGGGGCCACCTGTCCCATGTGAATTTGTCTCATATGGATGTGACCCCTGGGAAGGCAGCATGTCCAGGCAAGTGTGAGCCACTGCATCCTCTTCCAAGGGACTGGGGACCCTCCTGGGTTTGGAGCTAGCCAAGGAAGACTTCTTAAGAGACTGAGCCCCATTTCCTTGTCCTGGTCAGAACCAATGAAGGAGCTCAGCAGGGGCCACTGGGGTCCTGGCAACACATGGCTCCCAGCTCGGGTTTGGTGTCTGCCTCCTGGCCGCCCTGGCCGACTTTGCCCCTCTCTCTTCCCTCCCATTTCTAGCAGCAGAGTTTCAGGTGGCAGGAGAAGGTGCATTACCAACCTCAGACTCTAGAAAAGCTCTGTGCCCTGCGCAACAGCTGTGCATCTCAGCAACACGGCCAGGAGTCCACTCCTGTACCAGGGCTTCCCAGGTTTGTTTTTTTGTTGTTGTTGTGCTGTGTTTTGTTTTGTTTTGTTTTAATTTTGAGACAGAGTTTCGCCCTTGTCACTCAGGCTGGAGTGCAATGGCGCATTATCTATTGGCTCAATGCAACATCTGCCTCCTGGGTTCAAGCAATTCTCCAGCCTCAGCTTCCTGAGTAGCTGGGATTACAGGTGCCGGCCACCACGTCCGGCTAATTTTTTTTATTTTTTATTTTTACTAGAGACAGGGTTTTGTCACGTTAGCCAGTCTGGTCGCGAACTCCTGACCTCAGGTGATCTGCCTGAGGTGAGCTTCACACGACACCCTGGGGTGTTGTGAAAATGAAGACTCTGATCTCTTAGGTAGGTGTGTGTGGAGGGGGCGGGGGTGCGCAGGATGCCGCGTTTCCAACAAGCTCCCAGTTGCTGCTGGTGCCACCGCTCCGAAGACTACACTGGGGCCTGAGGAACTGAATTCTTGCTGGGCCGAGCAGGATGTGTTGGCATCACATGGACATGGAGCTGGGTTGTCTGGCGGTGGCCCAGTGGCTGGCAGAACCCCACACATGGACACAGAACCACTTTTCCCACACAAGCCCTAACCCCTAATGCCAGGGAGACCCACAGTGGAACACACACCCAGACGGTGCTTTGGATCGGCTTCTCCTGACACCCCTTCCCCAAGCCACCTCCTCCCACTGGGACGCCAGGTCTGAGGAGCCAGCTCTGGCCCTGCTGTGGCCCTCACAGGCTCTGCCCCAGCCTCTCTCCCATCTTGGAGGCCTGGGGCTGTTTCCTGGGGTCCCCCATGACCACCTTTCCTGTGTCTGAGACTCCTGCCCAAAAGGCTAGAGCCCCAGCCTGCTTTCTCCAACACCCTGTGGGAGGAGGTGGGAGGTCAGGACCCCCTGCCCAAAGGGAGTCCATGCTCTCCCGTCCCACTCCTCTCAGCAGCACCCCTGCCCAATTCCACAGACTCCAAAATGTCTCCAAATGAATTAAAGCAGCCACGGTCAACCCACATGAATGTGCCAACAAGCATTTTCATTTCTTTATTTTAAGGACACTGGGAAAGGAGCTAGTCCCCTGAAGAGTCCAGTCCCCTGAACTCCGGTCAGTTGGTGGAGGCCAGTGGGATGCCATCAGGCCTGCTTTCCAGGAGGGGGTGAAGGGTTGGTGCAGGGTGCAAGGTGAGAGTGAGGTTAAAGGTCAGAGAGGAGGGGCTGAGGAGGCCACCTCCCACCAGGAGTAGACAGCTAGTGGCTTGGGACTGGGGTGGAGCCGCGTGGGGGATGGGAGGGGACTGAGCATGGGCCTTCATCTTCACTGCCCACTCCTCCCTCTCCCTGGCTGTGCCCGCCTCCTGGGATGGTAGGATTTGGGCAGCTGGAGCCCCAGGTGCTGCCGCGGCTGAGGAAGGCAATCCCGGTCAGCTGCCTTCTCCGTTCCAGGGTGGCTGTAGCCAGAAGTAGGACCAGACAAGGGCATGGCCTCCACATTAAAGCCCAGATCCCAGGGAGGGTTGGAAAGGCTGGGCCTGGGACGTGGGGATGATGAGAAGACCCAGACTGCCCCCCACCCCAGCCCCGGCCCCAGGGCCAGGGAGCGGCCTATGTCTGCACGTGGGTCAGCTGGATGTCGCCCCCCACTTCCAGTTTGTTGATGGCGGGCAGGTTCCTCAGGCGATGGTAATATTCAAACAGGTGCTGACCATCCACGGCCACCTTGAGGCAGTGCGCATCACACAAGATCCACACCTGTGCAGAGATCATGCCGTTTGCACTACACTTGGGAAGTCCTCCACTCACACTGCAGCCCCCTGTCTCCCTCCCTCCTTCCCTCCCTCCCTCCTTCCCTCCCTCCCTCCTTCCCTCCTCAGACGTTAATAAGCCCCTCACCTGCGCTCCATCCCCACTGAGTGACGACGCTTCACTAAACAGGCTGTGCGTGCTCCTTCCCTTGTACTGTTCCCTGGCCTATAATACTGTTCCCACCCCATCAGGGACAGGAGCGGTGGCCTGTGCTGTCTGCATCCCTTGGGCCCAGCACACAGGAGTGCTCCGGGCCTGGGCTCCTGCAGCATCAGCCTCCTAACTTGTCTTTTCCACCCCAATGCCTTCTCCATGAGGCAGTCAGGATACAAATGTTAAAACCTCCTTCCCTTCGCAATAGCTAACACTCCTATCACACACGCCATGTGCCAGGCACTGTCCTACGCATGCTACAGATACTGTCTCATTCCATTCTTACAACTCTAGGAAATTCATGATTTTTAGCTCCGTTTTGCAGATGAGGAAACTGAAGCATAGAATAGTTAAGTCACTTGCCTGAGGTCACACAGCTGTCCACAAATCAAAGAATGTTGCTCCCTGGCTTGAAACACTCCTTTGTGGCTTTTCACTGTGTTAAAATCCAAGCTCCTTTCCATGGCTGCAAAGCCCTACATCAGCCGTTTTCGACGCTGATTGCAGAGTATAATCACTTAAGGCATATTTTTAAAATGCGAATGCCCAGCTGACCGCCTCGCTGGCCTGGGCTGGGGCCCCAGCGCTGATATTTCCTTTGTAAGCTCCCTGGGTGGTTTGAATGTGTAGTCAGGGCGGAGCACGCCTGCCTGCTGTTCCTGGACAGGCCACACCCGTGCCTCTGCACGTTGGCCCTCGCTGCCCCTCCCAGGCTCGCTCTATCTCATCGCTCTGTTTTGCTTTGTGCGTGGCACTGTCGTTATCTGTGACAATCTGTCCATGCTTTACTTTCCTTGTTCCTTCCCCACCTAAACTGTAAACTCCCTGGAGGCAGGACCCGGTCTGCCTGCTTCATGACTGCGCCCCCAGCACGCGGGCTGCTTCCTGCACAAAGCGGGTGACAAGAAAATGGTTGTTGAATAAGTGAAGAAATGAAAAACACCTCCTTCTTGGATCTGATTTGACACTTACTGGCTGTGTGACCGCAAGCAAGTAACCTGCACTTGTGAGTTTCTTTCCTCATCTGAAAAAGCAGATCCCAACACTTCCTTCATGCAGGAAAATAATGATAATAATAATAATTTGTTGGCCACCTTCTCTTCTTCTGGGTCCTCTTCCCAGAGGCATCTGCCCCCATCCTGTTCAAGGCACCCCAGACCTCTTTACCCCTCCCCCTCTCCCTGTGCACCCACAGGAGCCTCTCCGAGCTCCAGACTGCGGTGCCTCACCGAGAAGCTCTGGCCTCGGACGAAGGGCATTTTTCGGGGCAGACTTCGCTCCTCAGACCCCCAACAGTTGTTGATCTGGGTGTTGCGGACCACAGCGTTCTCATCAAAACGGGGGTTCAGGTGGAAGGCGATGTGGCTCCCAGAGCACAGGTTGATGTGGAACCTGGGGTGGGCGGCCCACCTGAAGCTTTGTCCTCTGAGTTCTGAGCCCCATTTCCTCCCCGTCATCTGCAGCCTGCCCGAAGCCAGGGGAATGGCTGGAATGACCTTGAAGGGCTCTCTCTTCCCAGAGGTCACTGGAGCCCTTGCCTTACCTCTGAGCACTGGGCAGGACAGTGCCCGACAGGGTGATGGACTTGGATGGATACAGTCCTCCCGGAATGGTGGTGACAAAAGGCATTGGCTGTGGGAAGAAGGGGGACAGAGCAGCCAGTGGCAGCCAGGGCAGCTGCCACACGGAAGGGGAGGACTGTACCAGTTCCCATGAATCTGGGCTGTCAGCTGAGAAGAAGCCCGTGACAGCTTTACTTGGTTCCGTAAAAGCCAAAGGAAAACTTTCCAGCGCTCCTCAAATTCATGGGCTTAGATTAGTGTCACGAAAGGAACTTTGGCCAAACACAACAAGACTCGTGGGGTGAAAAGGGAGGGCCATGCAATGTGCTCACATTGACATGACAGTTTTAAGGTTGAAAACTCCTCTCCACAGTCTTCTACTTCACTGGGATGCTTTGAAGCCCTTCAGCTTACCAAAGGACCGCTTTTCATTTTGCAAGGCCAGTGGATACCCCTACAGCGGCTCTTCACCCCCAGCCTGCCCACCACAAACAGAACCTCCGCCCTCCCTGAGAAACCACTTACATAGGCGGGGTGGGGGTACATCATAGGTGGGAGGGCGGGAGTCTGTTGAAAAGAAACCAGGAAATTCAATGGGAGAGCACATGTGTGCACGAGCACTCACCCACGCGCACCCACGCATTCCAGAGGGGCCTCCACTGTGAGGCTGACCTCGTGAGGCTTTGGCCCTTGGACTCTCCCATCCACCTCCCTTTTCATGTTAGCCTTCCTGGAACTTCCTGCCGTGTTCCCGGACCCCACCACGGTCACCTGCCCCTCAACCCCTCCACAGGCAGCCCCACTAATTCTAAGCCTCCGGCCTGATTTACACCATCAGGAGAACAGCTTAAGCCTGTGTTCAGGAGTAACATCCCGGGGACCCAGGACGCAGGGCCAGGAACCTCACATCCGGGCGCTGGGGCCACTGCACTCCCCACTTGGTGACAGGTGGACCAGTTTCCCTCCCGGTCTCTAGGGAACCTGCCTCTTCCACCACTGGATAAATCCTGCTTCTTCCAGAATCTCTGCTGTCCCAAGAACAGCTTTAGCCACATGTCACCTGAGCCAAGGACTCAGCCTCAGATGTCCCCATCCTCCTTGCTAAACCGCTTTCTTCCTGACTCTAGGGCTCTAGGGAGTTTAGTTCTTGGTGAAGGAGGACACTGTGCAGCTGTGAACTGGCCAGAACTTGTAGACTTACAGAGAACATCTGTCCAGGGGCGCTCTGCACCATGTGGATGACTGTCTGGGTCTGGAGGAAAGAAACCAGTTCTCACCCAGGCTCTCCCATGTGAAGACCACCAGCTCCCACCAGAGGGCGCCACATGGCAGGCACCTCCAGGGGGCGTAATCAGCCCAATGGCCCCACAGACCCCACAGAGGGTGGGTCCAGCTGTTTCTTCTCTCAAGGGGATGAGGGAGGGCAAAGGTTAGAACCCTGGAGAAGACAGATGGGGACGCTGGTGGCTCTGGCCCATCTTTCCTCTCAGGGAAACGTCTCTCAGCCTAGCCTCCCTTTGCAGGTGGGAGAAGGGAATGCGGGACACGGTCTTCCGTGGCTGCCCACAGGCTGGCAACTCAGGTTGTTTCATCACGGCCAGCCAACCACATCCAACCCCCCACCTCGCCAGGCCGGGCAGACGGTCAAGGGCCTGGCCTCTGCCCTCCCCACTCCCAATGGGAGAGGCCCAATGCCTGGCCCCGCCTCCTCCATGAGCCCAGAAGAGCCAAAATGAAGAGGATCCAAAAAGAAAGCAAGAGACTTACAATGGGAGCCGGGTTGGCGGGCCGCACGCCGGGAGGCTGGAGGGGTGAGGAGAGTCAGAACGGTGGTTATGGCGGGCACCACAGAACGGGAAGAGACGATGGCAGAACTCCAGGGAGGCTCTTGTGCTCAGAAATGCCTCCCCAGACACACCCGCCTCCCTCTTGCTCCCAAGCAAGCCTTCCTGAGCCCGTGGCCCCCAGATTTTTACCCCCAGGTGCACAGGCCTTTGGGGTTGGGGGTAGGGTATCCCCATTTGTTCCTCTCCAGAGAGAGGAGGCTGGGTTTGCTGGAGTCCTCACTGCTTTCTGTAGCTCCCACGGCCAAGAGCGTTACTTCCAGTGCCATATCTCACCCGTAAGGTGAGAAGGGGTATTTGTTGAAGGCCTACTGTGGGTCGATTCCTGGGCTTCAGTGCTTTCCAATGAGGGAAGCAGCCTCAGCTCCTGTGTTCCTGGTGAGGCAGTGAGGCTCAGAAAGATTAAGCAACTTGCCCAAGCTCGCCCAGGTGGAAGGGACCAAATCCAAAATGGCAGCCAGTTCTGTCTGACTGTATCCAGCACACTTTCTGTCACTCCCAGGGTCAAGGCCAGGGCCAAAGTTGGGCTGCCCTGCAAAAGTTCCCCGGGGCTCAACCAGTCCTGAAGTCAGTGTGGCAGGAGGCAGGTGCCTTGTCTGTACCGTGATGGGCCATAGAAAGACTGTGTAGACCAAGTGCCCCTCCTCCCAGTCCCCACTGCTTGAGTGGCCAGAGGAAGGGCTGCTCGCCTCCTTATCCTGGATCCTGCCCCACCCAGTAGACTGTTCTTGCCCTGGCTGGTATCCCATTCTTCCTGGCTGTGAGAACCACATTCCACATTCATCCATTCATTCACTGAGCCCCTACTGAGTGCCAGGCACTCTGCAAATGAACAAGCCACGGTCCTAGCCCTCTGGGGCCTCATGTGCATAGGGAGATGGGGGTGGAGTGACAGGGACAGACACACAAACACAGTTACAATGGGGTGCTGTGAACTGGCATGGCACAGATATGTACAGACTCCATGGGGACATGGTGGGAGCGTCCAACAATATTCTGGGCAGGGAGGACTCCCAGAGGAGAGACACTTAGGCAGAGCATGGAAGGGCAATTAGGCGTGTGCTGGGGACAGGCTGGCAGAGGGTGCTTCCGGGACCAGGGACAGCATATGCAAAAGCATGGTGGCCCGAGAGGGCCTTGAGTGAGCTGCAGAGGCTGTGTGAGCTTCGTGGGGTGTGGGTGAGGCAGGGAGGTTGACTGGGGCCAGACTCGGGAGGAATCTGTATGCCCTGCTGGGGAATTTGGGCTTTATTTGAAGGGCTTGGGGCTGTTAAGATTTTTAAGCAGGGAGAGGGTGTGATCAGATTTGCTTATAAGAAGGTCATTGCAGCAGTGGTTGGGTGTGGGGGGTGGGGAACTGGACCCCTGTCGTCATGGTGAGGAATCCCAGAGGCCTGGGCCACGTTGGTGACTTTGGGAGGGAGAGACATTGGTGCCTTGGAGAGACATAAAGAAGGGGGAGTGAAGAATCCAGGGCGACCCCCAGATTCCCAGCTCTGGGTGCCCAGCGGACAGAGACAGGGAACTCTTGAGTGGGCACGATGGTGCCTGTAGACCCTGGTGTCCTGCTGGCTGGGGCCGGCCTCTCAGACCCTGGGTCCTTCCTGCTGTCTGCTCAGCCACCCAGGGCCTCTGTGTCGAACTCACTTTTTGTCTGCGCCCCCTGGGCCTGGGTGGGAAACAGACAGGCTGGGAGAACGGCACCATGGAGAAGGCGGGCTGAACAGGGACTGTGCGGGGGTTCTGTTAAAACAAAAGGCACCGACTGGTGAGGAAAAGCATTAATGGAGCCAAGAAGAAGCTGAAAGGCAGAGGCAGGGGCAAGAGGGAGAGACCAGGCAGGCAGGGGGATGTGGCAAGGGGGTTAGGACCATGCCGAGGCGGGAGGGGAAAGGGCCAGGCTCCAGTGAGCAGCACAGGGGGGCAGTCTCCCTCCAGCTCTTCCCTCCCACTAGTAAGGGAGAGAGTCAGGGAAGGAGGGAATGAGAGATGAGGACCAAAGGGTGAGGAGCCCAGATTTGCTGAGGGCCTACTGTGTGCTTCACTCATCTCAGGGAGCTCCCTTGAATGCCAAAAGGGTAACAGCAGCTCCCATCCAGCTGCCAGTGCCCTGTGGGAATATGGGCCCAGCCTACCCTAATCTTCCCATTTTTCACGTGGTATTGGTATCTTCTGACCTTCTTTAGTTTTATTTATTTTATTTTATTATTTAAACAAATTTTTTTGGAGACAGGGTCTTGCTGTGTTGCCCAGGCACAACTTGAATTCCTGGGCTCAAGCAATTCTCCCGCCTCAGCCTCTTGAGTAGCCAGGATTGCAGACCTCCACCACGGTACCCGGCTCTCCTGACTTTTCAGATGTTGGCAACACATTCAAAGTCTTTAAAACACAGAGGTCAAACAGACCCTGGTGTGGGCTCAGGGGGCCATTGTGTGACCTCTGATATCTGTCTCCTCACTGAACCACACAACCACCCACGGAGGGCAGGCAATGACCATGCTCATTCTACAGATGAGGAAGCCGAGGCTGAGAGAGGCAAAGTCGCTTGTCTAAGATCCCACAGAAGATGAATGGCAGAGCTGGGAATCTGAACTGGATTCAGTTTGGTTCTTGAGCCTGGGCTCTTTCTAGAACAACATGACCTCCTAACCAGGGTGGAAATTGAGGGATGAAGAGAAAGGGGCAGCCGAGGAGTCTGGGAGACCAAGGCAGATGTTCTGGACAGAGACAGTGACACAGAGGAGGGGCAGAGTGACAGAGGAGAAGGGGCGGGCAGGCACTGGGACAGGGAAGCAGAGGTTGTCCCCAGAGTCACCTGGGTAGGAGACTGGCTTGGGTCCACCCAGCAGGGCCTAGGCACAGCTACGCTGGGCCCTGCATCCCAGCCCCGGGGACCGGTGCAGGTGGACAGTCTGACCTGGAAGCTGATGTAGGACAGCTGCACAGCGCCATTGACGGAGATGGTGTCCACACGGTGGAAGGGCACGCGGTGGAAGTACTGCACGAAGAGGCTCCCGTTCACCATCACCTGCCACAGGAGAGCACGTGTTCCAGGGCAGGTGCCCCAGACCGGGATGGGGACCCCCCCTGCGTTCCTGGACCCTCCTTCTAGAAAATGAAGACCTGAGTCTGGGCCTCACTGTGGGGCCAGTTACAGGAACGTGTGTGACCCGAAGGGCATCAACCCGAGTCTCTACTGGGCTCCAGTGGTTGGGTTTTCGTTCTTCTGGTCGTTTACTGCAGTAGGTTTGTCTTTCTAGTCTTAGCTCACCTGGGGCTTCATTTATTTATTATTTATTTTTCCTACAACTTTTTGTTTTTTTTTTTTGAGACAGAGTGTCACTCTCACCCAGGCTGGAGTGCAGTGGTTCAAGCGATTCTCCTGTCTCAGCCTCCCAAGGACCTGGGATTACAGGCGCCCACCACCATGCCCAGCTAATTTTTGTATTTTTAGTAGAGACAGGGTTTCACCATGTTGGCCAGGCTGGTCTTGAACTCCTGACCTCAAGTGATCCGTCCTCCTCAGCCTCCCAAAGTGCTTGGATTATAGGGGTGAGCCACCGTGCCCAGCCCCTTCCATTTTTATTTTAAGTTCCAGGGTACGTGTATAGGATGTGCAGGTTTGCTAACTAGGTAAACGGGTGCCATGGTGGTTTGCTGCACAGATCAACCCATCACCTAGGTATTAAGCCCAGCATCCATTAGCTAATCTTCCTGATGCTCTCCCTCCCTGACCAGGCCCCAGTGTGTGTCGTTTCCCCCCTTGTGTCCATGTGTTCTCATCGTTCAGCTCCTACTTATCAGTGAGAACATGCGGTGTTTGCTTTTCTGCTCCTGCAATGGCTTCCAGCTCCATCCATGTTCCTGCAAAGGACATGATCTCATTCTTTTTTATGACTGCAGGGGTATTATTTAAATATGCATAAAATACTCTGGGGAACAGAGGAGAAGTGACCTCGGGTTGCATACTGAGTGGATGGGAACATCCTTATCTCAGATAAGCATACTCAGACTGACTGACCCATGGGCTTCTCAAGCCCAGAGACCTACTCTGCTTGCAAAGGTAATTTGCAATGTGCTTACAAAACTATACCCTTAATAGACCCTGGATAAAGGCTGGAACAATGTCGCTGAAAAATAAATGTTACCAGCGACCTGGAGAGGAGGAATGGTGACAGCAGAGGAATGGAATGAGCTTGGAATTCAAAGACACACAACACCAAACAGCAACGTGATGACTCCCCTAGTTCTTATTTTCATAGTAAAAGAAACAGCAGGCGCACCTGTAGATTCAGGTGAAGGTGCAGAAGGAGACTACGCAGCCATGGGTAACACCTTACAAGGAAATGGTCGTGTTATCTGTATAGTGGTGTCACTCTGGCTGAATGTCAATTAAAGTGATTACTTAAAAGCCATTCACCTGATAGGGCTGAGGGTCCCGGGGGTGAGAGGTGGGGAGGGGATTCCTGCTCACCTTGAAATCCGAGCTCTGCACCAGGAAGCAGAGGTCAAAGGGCATCCCCTTCTGGAGGGGCATGTGCATCTTCCTCTCCTCGGGCCCCCAGCTTCCATTCTGCCTTGTGTTGCACACCACGTACCCTCCGTCTTCAAACCGAGGGTTGAAGTGGAAGGCAATGTCGTTTCCACTGAAGCCGGTCTGAAAGTTCACAGCAAACCTAGGCCCAGGAAAAGCAAACGGTCTTCTGTGGCATGGTTTATTGCCAGGGATAGGCACAGGAGCACCTGTGCTTTGCATTTGTCTGGATCTTGCACACAACCTGCATGGCAGAGACTGCTTGGTTGGCATCGTTTTTGTTTCTCTAATTTGGATCTAATGTGTTTTTGTTTTAATTATTACATTTTGCCTTTACAGCATGATTTGCTAAAAATAAGTAGAAAATGGTTAAGGCAAAGTGCTGGTATTAGCAAACAAGAAGCATAGGTCTTTGAAAGTGATTCCCAATTGATACCAAAGATGGATGTCATTAAGCATGCCTAGAAGAGACAGCCTCCCGTGCCAGTGGACACTTGTTGGAGGCCAGCACATGGAAAGAAGAGAACAAATGGAAAGAGCATGTGAAATTGGGGCTGGACACAGAGGCCAAGGCGGGTGGATCACTTGAGCCCAGGAGTTCGAGACCAGCCTGGGCAACATGGTGAAACCCCATCTCCATTAAAAATACAAAAAATGAGCTGGGCATGGTGGCACGCACCTGTAGTCCCAGCTACTCAGGAGGCTGAGGCAGGAGAATCGCTTGAACCCAGGAAGCAGAGGTTGCAGTAAGCCCAGATAGCACCACTGCACTCCAGCCTGGTGACAGGGCAAGACTCCATCTCAAAAAAAAAAAAAAAAAATTAATTAGCTGGGCATCATAGTGCACTCCTGTAGTCCCAGCTGTTCTGGAGGCTGAGATGGGAGGATTGCTGAAGCCCAGGAATTCGAGGCTGCAGTGAGCTACGATCATACCACTGCACTCCAGTCTGAGTGAAAGAAAAAAAGTCCCTGTCTCAGAAGAAAAAAATTAGTTAATTAAATGAATAAATGGAGAAGATTGCATCTGAAATATCTCTGCTTGTATTTTTTCCTTTGGAGTCCTTCAGCTTCACCCCTGTAGTCCTTTGGAAATTCCTGCCCCAAGGAAGGGAGAGGCAGAAAGCTCCTGAGAGGAGAGCGCCCTCTGAGGTGGGATCTGTCTGTTCCACAGGATGGGAGTGGGAAGCCCTCCTGGTGCTGGGAGGTGGGGGAGGCGGAGGGAGAGGGAGAGAGGAAGGGGTGGAAGATCAGAGGCTTGGTCCTGATTTCCCTGGTTGGAGGGTTCAGGGGGATCAGGGGCCTCCCTGCCCTTGGCATCTCCTGGGGGCACTGCAGGCTCTCAGAGAAGTCCCATAGCAGGATGGCAATGGTGGAGGAGGTCACCAAGAATCTAGGTGGCCGAGCTGAGGTTGAACTGGGATCTGTGAGGCCCAGAAGGTCCTAAGGAGAGGTCCCCTGGGACCTCGGAGAGCGAGCCATGAGACCAGAGGCTCTTCTGTGGGCCCCGCAGACTTCAGCAGGCAGCCACCCGTGGTCTCCCAGCAAGCCAGGAGAGAGCTGCACACCTCTGTGCCACCCGGTCAGGGTGTCTCAGAAGGGGGCAGCCAGACCTCTGTGAGGGTCGGGGGCCCTCCCAGCCCCTGAGAAGCCACGTAAGCTCCTCTTTGTTCCTAGACAGCCCACCTTGGGAGGGAGGAGGGGGTGGGAAACTGCCCTGATACAATGTTAGTATTTTAATTGACTTAGTAGTTTCTAGAAAAGGCCTTGAAACCAAAAGAGACCAAATTACTTTTGATGGCGATTTTCAATATTTTCACATCAGCAGAAGGAGAGCTTCAGAGTGGATGAGAGCAGTATGGGAAATGGAGGAGGTTTGATTTTTGTAACTCTTAGTCACAGTGTGCAAGGTTCAACCCAGAACATAATCCTCCAACTCTGACCATCCCACTCCCTCCTTAGACCGCCAGCTCCCAGGGCCCCATTCATCCCGGAGTCCAGGTTAATGGCGCCCCTGGCTGCAGGTTGTGCCTGCGGAGTGGTGCCCGGCAGCATGGGTTAGGGACGCATTGGGCCTCCCCTGAGCCAGGCACGTGAGCTTGGATGTTGTTGTTTGAACTAACCCAGGCTCCCAGGCCCAGTGGTTTACTAAGGGACGAGGCTGGAGTGAAAGGTTTCCATCCATTACACACACACACCTGCTTCCACTGGAGCTGAGAACAGTCCCATTGACAGTGATCTGAAGTCCGTCCTGGAGACCTCCTTGGATAGTTCCAGAAAAGGGGATGGCCTGCAGGGAGAAGGTGTGGGGCCATCAGTCAGGTGGCCGGCCTCCTGTTTGCTGCCTTCCAGCGCTAGTCAGTGGCCGGCCTGGGTGTGACAGCGCCATGCAAGGGGATGGGGTGCGGCTATGACCAGTATATACGGAGTCTCAGCCCCAGGGGTCTTAGGGTCCTGTGTGGAGGCAGACACAAATCCAGTTAGTTACTCAGACAGTCTAAGCTTGTGATAAGGAGAAGCCTGACCCTGAGAGGACACGACAGGGAGCTGAGCTTGTGTGAGAGTCTGAGAGGTGGTGGAGGCTGCATCAGGAACGCACCAGGCTGAAGGCCTTCCTTCCAGGCAGGGAAGAGGCAGGCGGACGCCCCGGGCTGGTAAGGAACTAGGTAGTAATGGGGGCTGCCGGACCTCCTGCCAAGCTCCCAGCAAAGTGCCCAGGGCCCTGGCTGGGGACTCAGGAGGCTCAAGGGGCCAAAGAGACCCATCAGGGGTCTGGAGGGTAAATCTTTGACTCACCCAAGAGGGTCAAGAAGAAGCCATGCCCCTCTCCCCACCACCACCATATAACGGTGGCCACCGTGACCTTTGCCCTCCTGGCCACCTTCAGCAGAGCCTCTTCCCAGATGCCCTCTGCAGCCATGGGGCAGCCGCCTCCTCTACTTCTGCCCCCGGGCTCCCCATTCCTTCCCTCAGGCCCTCAGCAGCCCCAAGCCCTAGTGTAGTTTCCTCACACATCCCAGGCCCCACGGGCTACCACTTTGTCAAATTCTCTGTCCAGGGCTCTTTAAACAAGTGATGGACCATGGGGAGGATGCATCGCTTCAGAGTCAGGTCTGAATCCTAGCTCTGCTGCTCATGACCTGAGTGGCCTTGGGAAGCCTACTTCACCTCTCTTTGCCTCAGTTTTCTCATCTGTAAAATGGGAAGGTGTTTCTCCTACTGCATGTGACTGATGATTTCATGAGAAAAGGCCTGTGATGGAAGAGATTGGCACATAGGAGATGCTTCTCCACTGTCACCCACCCTCCACCTTGGTCTCTCTGAGCAAAATTCACAAACTGATACTTCCAATTTTCAAAGTTTATTCCGAAATGCCTCATATCCAGTGTGGTTCTATAACCCGCATTAAAGCACAGTTCTATCTCCTGGCTGATTTTCACATTCTTCAAGTTTTTAATGTCTTCTCTAATATCTCCTTTAGGTCAATTTCCAACACAAATTAAATGCCTAAAGGAGCCAGGCAGGGATGTGTTATGAGTCAGATGGCCAGGTAGGGAGTGGCGGGGACTGTGGCAAAGTAGACGTCACACCCCTCATCTAAAAAGTCAACATCTACTCAGCGCTAACCAGTGATTACCAGCTGGGCCCAGGATTGGCAGAGCTTCCAAATTTTTAAGAGAAGACAGAAATCTGGATTGTTTTTTCTATAAAACTTTCTAATTTCTAGGGGAAAAAAATTTGTCAAAAAGGATTATGTAAAAGTTCTTGGCTGGGCACAGTGGCTCATATCTATAATCCCAGCACTTTGGGAGGCTGAGGCAGAAGGATCACTTGAGCCCAGGAGTTTGAGGCCGGCCCAGGAAACATAATGGGACCCCCATCTCTACAAAAAATTTAAAAAATTAGCCAGGTGTGGTGGTGCACACCTTTAACCCTAGTTACTTGGGAGGCTGAGGTGGGAGCATCCCTTGAGCCTGGGAGGTGGAGGCTGCAGTGAGCCATGATCACGCCACTGCACTCCAGCCTGGGCAACAAAACAAGGTCCTGTCTCAAAACCTCCCAAATTCCCATATTATAGAGATACACAGTGAAATATTTGCAATGGAATGGTATCTCTGGATTTGCTTCCACATATCTGAAGGTGGGAAGGGAAGCAAGTGAGGGAGGGTATAGGATGAAGCAAGATAGGCCAGTGTTGATCGTTGTTGGAGCAGAGTGATGGGTGTGTGTTGTTGATGGTACAATTCCCTCTGCATGTTTGAATTTCCTATAATAACAAGTTAGAAGAAACACTGTGAAGGCCAAACAGAAAACACCCACCAGCCAAATTCAGCCTACTGGCCACTGCTTTCTGGTCTGTATTGTTGAGTTGTGTGACCACACAGAACCCTGGGAAACCCGTCCTAGCTCAGTGTACACACCTGGCACCGTGAAAGCCCCAGGAAATCTGGGATCTGACTCAGATAGACTCTGCTCCCCATGGATTTGAGGGGGTGTCTTTTGTTGCCCCTCAGGTCAGGTCTGAACTCTGCCATTAAGTACTTTAGTGACCTCAAGCAAATCACAGCTTCTCTGTGTCTCTGACTTCTCTTTCTTGTCCCTGTCTACACCCGCAGTGTGGGGGAAGGAGAGTCAGCCTGATCCAGGTATGGACCAGCACAGCCTAGGATCGGGAAGCCTGCTGGCCCTGAAACATGTCTGTGGAAGATTTTTCCCCTTGTCTGTTTGTGGAGGCCTGTGATTCTCTCCAGAGTCTTTCACACTATCATGAGAGTCAACGCTGGAAATACACACCCTCCTGGGAAGCATGCGGCCTCCACTCAAGCGTATTCACACCACAGCGTCTAGAATTGAAGGCAGAGCGTGATGCACATGGGCTCGCAAGTACACACAAGGAAGCCAGGAGGCAGAAAGAGCAAGTACAGATCATGGGGTGGGATAGGGCAGGCTAATCTCCAAGGCAAGAAGTTCCCCAAAAAAGCTCTGTGAGGTTTCAAAATATCTTAATAGTGTCCCCACAATTCTGAAAAACAAGATTATTTATTCATTTATTTTTTTAGAGATGGGTTCTCATTCTGTTGACCAGGCTGCAGTGCAGTGAGGGGTGTGATCATGGTTCACTGCAGCCTCCACCCCCTGCCTCAAGTAATCCTCCCGCTTCAACCTCCTGAATAGCTGGGACCAAATAGGTACATGCCACCATGCCCCACTAATCTTAAAACGTTTTGTAAAGATGGGGTCTCTATGTGTTGCCCAGGCTAGCTCAAGTGATCTTTCTGGCTTGGCCTCCCGAAGGGCTGGGATTTCAGGCATGAACCACCATGCCTGGCCTGAAAAGTGAGTTTTTAAATTGAATATCATCCTACAAACAAGGTTATTCATTGCAGCATTATAACACAAAGGATTATAAAGGAAACACTGGAAAGAGCTTAAAAGTCCTCTGACAGGAAAAAGGTGAAATAAATTAGGGTATTTCCATATAATAGGTTCTGTGTAGCCTTAAAAAGAAAAGAAAAAGAGGAAGACGGAACTCTGAGCACCGATATGGAATGATGCCATTTGTATAAAAGTGAATGGGGGAAGGCTATGGACTTGCATTTATTTATTTATTTATTTATTTATTTATTTATAGATAAAATATCTCTGGAAGGATTTATAAGAAACTTATAACACTGGTTATCAGTGGGCCACCCCCCAGAATCATCCACATTCAAATCCCCAGCAACTGTGAATATGTTGTAGAAGGGACTTCACAGATGTGATTAAATTAATAATTTTGGCATGGGGAGATTGTCCTGATTTTAAAGGTGGTCCCAATGTGATCACAAGGGTCGTATAAAAGGAAGGCAGGAGGATCAGTGTCAGAGGTAGAAGATGTGACAACAGGAGCACAGATGCAAGAAGAAGCTGGTTTGTATTTTTTTTTGGTTTGTGTATTTGTTTGTTTGTTTCTTTCGTTGTTTTGGTTTTTTTTTTTGAGACAGGATCTCATTCCGTCAGCCAGGCTGGAATGTGTTGGCACGATCTCAGCTCACTGCAGCCTACACTTCTCCTGGCTTACGTGACCCCCCCCACCTCAGTCTCCCAGGTAGCTGGAACTACAGGCATGCACCACCATACCGGGCTAATTTTTGTCTATCTTTTGTAGAGACGTGGTCTCACTTTGTGGCCCAGGCTGGTCTGGAACTCCTAGATTAAAGGGATCCTCCTGCCTCGGCTTCTCAAAATTCTGGGATTACAGACATGAGCCACTGGGCCCAACCAAAGCTGCTGGTTTTAAAGATGGCAGGAGGGGTCATAAGCCAAGGCATGCAGGCAGCCCCTAGAAGCTGGAAAAGGAAAAGAAACAGATTCTCCCCTGGAGCCTCCGGAAGGAAACAACCTTGCTGACACGCTGATTTTAACATCTGACCTCCAGAATCATTAAGAGTATAAATTTGTTGTTTTAAGATTGGCCAGCCAAGGCTGCTGTGGAATTTAGATCTGTGTGTCCAGGAAACCCAGGAAAATAACTGGACCTACTTTTGTTCCATAGGGTGCAGGAGGATGGATTTTTACACTGGATTTATGGTCCCATGGGCCTGGGCTCATGTACACTAGCAATTCTGATATTGGCCAAGTCGCTTGACCTGCCTGTGCCCCACTTCCCTCCTCTGAATGGTAGGACAGTAACACCACCCGGCAGGGTTCTGAGAGGACTGGGTGCGATGCCATGTGCTGAGCCCCGGCTCGTGCCAGCCTTTAACAGTGCAGCTCTTTGCATGGAACGAATCGATCCCTCTGCTGAGTCAGAACTTGCTCTCTGTTCCTGGTTGTGCCCAGAGACCAGGGACTTTTCCTCTTCTTCTTATCTGGAAGTCTAGAAAGCAGAGCTGAGCCCTGCGGACCAGAATGTGGGCAGCCTCGTTCTGGACTCAGCGTCACCAGAGGACACCCAGGCTTGGCCCCGACAGTGGGGAGCTCAGCCTGGCTGGACAAGACTGCCCGCCAGCAGGAGCCAGTACGTGGCTCTTAGTGAAGGTGCCCCACTCCCTCAGAGCCTCCACCGTCCTGCTGGCCACCTTCCACGACACTTTGATTTTAGCCTTCTGACCTCCAACACTGTAAGAACAAATGTGTTGTTTTGAGGTTGATCAACTAAGGCTACTGTGGCATTTGGATCCATGTGTGTCCGTGAGGGCTCTGGGCATGACCAGGAACATTTATCCTCACAGCAACCCCGGCCACTTTTACAGATGAGAAAACTCAGGCACAGAAAAGTTCAGTCACTTGCCCAAAGCTACACAGCTGGTCAGCAACAGAGCTGGGATTTGAACCCCAGCACCCACACTTCTAACCACCACACAGGCTTCCTCTCATGAGGAAGCTGGGAACGTCCTTATTCCTGGCTCTCCCAGTGCTTCCTGGGCCACAAAGCAGGTGGTTCCAGCTTCCCCACGGCCCTCCAAAGAGGCTGAGCTAGATAAGGCCGGACAAGAAGAGGGAGTGACGTTTCCAAGCCAGGCCCTCTTGGCACTCAGCCCTCCTCAGCAGGACAGCGAACCCCGTGACCTTCCCCCACTGTCGGCACGTGGAGGAAGTATGGCTCCGATTGCCAGAGGGGTCACCGAGTGAAGCTTAAGTGTCCCACTCCAGGGGAGCCCTGTGGGGTAGAGGGGTGCTCTGGACACCCACGGGGGCTGCACTGACCGTCTTTCTTGTCTGGGCTCCAAGGCCCTGTTTTAACTCTCTGATGTCCATAGGAGAATTTTCCTTCTGAATCCAAAGATTAGAAAGTAAAAATCAGCCACTAGAATAATATTTCAGAACCTGAAATATTATTTCAGAACCTGAAATAACCTGGAAGAAGCTTTGGGATCCCCTCTCAGACAGAAAACCAGAGACAGGGTGACATGCCCAAAGCAGCACCTGCTGACCCTAAGACCCCCAACCTGCGGCCTGTTCCAGCTTCCCCCAGTGCCCATCTGTGCAGGTCCTACCTCAGGAGCCTCCACAGGGTGGCTGAGGGGTCATTGGTGACAGCCAGGAGGAAACAGGCCTCCTTTCTCCACTCTTCCTCTGGAGTTCAGAAAGCAGAGCCGAGCCCTGCAGACCAGAACCTAGGCAGCCTCATTCTGGATTCAGTGTCACCAGAGGGCACCCAAGCTCGACTCTGACCTCTGCTGGGGTGGGCCCTGGCAGCTTCCCTGCCCTCAGCACCCTGCCTCTGCCCACCTAGGAAGGGCCCATCAGCCCACCCTCTCCAGCCCCTCGGGAAGCTCTTTGCCAAGGCGGGGTGAGATCCAATGACAGGACCCGGCCCAGGACACAGTGACCCCTGAAGGTTCCTGGGCTCTTGGCGCTGCCACTCCCATCTGGGGACATTTGGCAACTGGCCTTCGCCTCCCTGAGCCTGAAATTTTCTCTGTATGAAGGGGACTCATAAATCTCACAGGCTTTCAGCAAGGCACCTGCAGCCCTCTGACCCCACACTGCAGGGACAGTCCTCGCCCCTCTCACCTCTGACACTGCCCCTCTGCGGATGCCCTCACATGCCCATGCCTGGTTAACTCTGCCTCACCCTTCAGAGCACAGACACCTCCTCAGGAGGCCTTCCCTGCTGCCCCCGGACTCCCAATAACACGAAACACTCCCAAAGCTCTGACAGTGTTCCAGGCACCATTCAAACACACTAGACACACTACCTCCTTAATCCATAGCCCAACCCTGGGAATGGGGGGCTCAAGTATTATTCCCACTTTACAGATATGGAAACTGAGGCCCAGAGACCACTAGCCAGTAAATGGTTGGACCCAGGGAGGCCATCTTCTCAGTAAGCACCCTTAACTACCATGCCGGGTAGTGTCCTTACTGTCCCAGAAACATGCTTGCTTCCTCTTTACATGAACCATCCCGCTCTACATGTCTCCCCCTGAGCACACAGGACAGGACGGGATAGCTCAGTCAACATGTCAACCCCATGACTCGTGGGGACGAGCATCCCTCCAGGCATGAGCGAGCTCAGTGTGGCACAGGTGTGCCAGGATGACCTCCGCTGACATTTCTGCCCTGCTTGTGTTCTCTTTGGCTTGCCCCTACCCCTATCCCCTGCCACCCAGGAGTTGCTTCCTCAGAGCCCCAGGGCTGTGTCCCCCTGGCTGAGGCAGCCCTGTGCCCACGGCCCCGGAACTCACTGGGCTCAGGTAGGGAGCCTGGGCACCGCTGAAGGCCATCTCTCCACCGCCTCTGTGGCCACCGCTGCCTTTCACACCTGCCAGGAAGTCCTTTGCAGAGGAAACGACTTAACAAAGAAATAGAAACCAAAGCAACTTGGCTGTTACTCAATGGGGAGGAGCCAGCAGCAAGAGGAAGTGGGTCCAGAGAGAGCAAGGTAGGGTGCTGGGTGAACTGCAGTGACGCTCACAGAGGGAAGTGGGCACTCCCAGTCCCAGTGACCTTTCCCTCCTCCCTCTCCTGTGCTCAATCCGAGCCTGAAGCATATTTGGTTCATAGAGGTCTACAATGCTTGACCACATTGACATGACAGCGAGTTGCCAGATGACACTGCCCAGAAGTATGTGGCTGTGTGTCCTGAGCACGCTTGGCCACGGAGTCCAGAAAATAATGGGGCTGGGCGTTGCCTGTGCACGGGGTGCTGGTGGGGAAGGGCGGCTGCAACCCATTTTACATATAGAGAAGCTGAGGCTCAGAGTCTAAAGGGCATGCCCCAGGTCGCACAGCTAATTCGTGGTAGCCTGAGCTATATGAAGATTCTCAGACTCTTCAAAAAGTGTTTCTCCTCTTTAAATTTATATTATTCATGTAAAAACATAATTACGTAGAGGGGAATATTTTGCAAGAAAAACACCATAATGAAGATTTTTATTCTAGAGTATGGGGTGCCCAGGAGCTTCTGATCGTCCCTCTCGGTGAATCTCTCTTTCTTCTCCTGCTCTTCTCTATCTTTATTTTCTGCGCTTTAGGATGGGGAGAGAAGTCTTGGACATAATAGAACATTTCAAGTGACATGGGGCTGGAAAGGGACATATGGCATGAACTGCCTTTATTTGGCTTCAGCACCTAGTTAGAGGAAATAATTGGCCGAAAAAGAGAATAACAGGATAGGCTGCAGAGGGGGGAGGGAGCCATGAAATAAACTGACCTGAAGTTGACCAGGTCCCAGTGATGTGCTGGCGAGAAGGCCCAGAACTCAAGCTGGGGCTGGGCGGGTAAGGGCTGTACAGGCTCAAGGGGATGGCAGGTGCCCCAGGGCCATACGTGAGTCTGCACCTCTCTTCCTTCCTGTGCTCTGCCTAGATGCACTAGAATTTGCAGACGAATTCCTTTGAGATGCTCCCATAGACTGAGGCCATGTGTGCTATCTGCACTCTCCATCCCCATTATGTTCCTGGATCAAGTAGAATTTGACCAGTTTAAGGAGTAGACAGTACAGGAGGAGCAGAAAGGAGAGAAAGGAAGGGAAATTCTTTGCAATCCTCTCGGACACCATGGACACCAGGAACAATTTCATCATGCCACATCATTTGTAGGCAATCGCCAATTGCTTGGGATATGGAACAATTGGAACTGTCATTCACAGCAGACTGGAGTGTAAAATAATCCAACTTAGAAAAATGGGCAGGGCGTGGTGGCTCACGCCTGTAATCCCAGCACTTCGAGAGGCTGAGGCAGGAGGATCACTTCAGCCCAGGAGCTTGAGACCAGCCTGGGCAAGGTAGGAAGACCCTGTCCCTACATATAATTTAATAAACAAAGTAGCCAGGTGTGGTGGTGCACACTTGTGGTCCCGGCTACATGGGAGGCTGAGGTGGGAGGCTCGCTTGACCCTGGGAGGTCAAAGCTGCAGTGAACCCTCATCATGGCACTGCACTCTAGCCTGGGTAAGACTCTGTCTCAAAAAATTAAAAAAGAAAAAAGAAAAAGAAAAACTGCTTGGTGAGTTGTAATATAGTCAAATATCTACTTCTATGTTCTGGATTTTCTAGTTCTGAAAAATTACCCAAGAGAAAGAAAAACATATTTGCCTGTTTTTAACTGCTTTACTCATGCTGTTAGGAATGATCCAGGCTGGAAACAATGCAAAAGTTCACCAAAGGAGAAGGGAGAAATGAATTGTGGTTTTCATACAACAGAGTAGCCCTCAGTAATAAAAAGGAGCTAGGCCACAGGAAACATCAATGGGCCTCACAACTGAGCAGAAGCAGCCAGATCCAAACAGACACATGCTGTGAGAATTCCATGCTGTGAGAGTCAAGTTGAACAACAGGCCAGAATGGCGTCACCCTTGGGGGTCACTGACTGGGAGGGGCACGAAGGAGTCTTCGAGAGGCTGGAAGTGTTCTGGATCTGGTTCTAGGTGGTGATCGCACAGGTATTTACATCCATTAACAACAGGCTGAGGCTGGTGCAGTGGCTGACACTTGTAATTCAGCACATTGGGAGGCTGAGGCAGGAGGATTGCTTGAGCCCAGGAGTTCGAGACCAGCCTGGGCAGCATGGCGAGACCTTGTCTCTACTAAAAATCAAAAAAGTTAGTGGGGCATTATGGTGCACGCCTATAGTCCTGGCTACAGGACGGCTGAGGCAGGAGGACTGCTTGAGCCTGGGTGGTTGAGGCCACAGGAGCTATGATCGTGCTGCTGCACTCCAGCTTGGGTGACAAAGCAGGACCCTGTCTTAAAACAAAACAAAAACTCAAACAGAAAACCAGGATCTGTACATTTTACTCTACCTAGACAATATTTCCATAAAACACTGCTAAAAGAAAAAAATCTCCCAGAATCCAAGGAGACACAGGCACAGCTCAGAGTTCCAGCAAATCAGCACCTTAGCATCAGCTTGAGCCTGGGAGGTGAGTCACAGGTAAGCAGCTTCACTATTGAGTCCGGCCCATAAAGGAGGGCCCTGTGCTCCACGCCCTGCCTGGAGGGGCCCCAGTCATACCCAAAGGCTGACGTGGTTTTAGACTGATCGACAAAGTAGGGAGGCACTTCGAGGCACAGTGCCGGCACCATTCACTCACCACAGTCCATTCCCAGTGGTTAGCTCTGGTCTTCAGGAGACCAGAAGCAGCCCTTGGGAATGTTCCTGCTCAGAGCTCTAGTATTCAAAGTTGCAGATCCTTCTCAGAGGCTCTCTGTTCTCTGCCCTGTAGACTGAGGGATCTCTTCAAAATGTGAGTCTGCCACCTCACACTCATTAGGATGGCTATGATTAAAAAAAAAAAAAATCTGAAAAATAACAACTGTTGGCTAGATTGTGGGTAAACTGGAACTCTGTGAAAACAGCGTGGCTGTTCCTCAAAAACCTCAACATAGAATTACTATATGATCCAGCAGTTCCACTTCTGGGTATATCCCCCAAATAACCAAAAGCAGGAACTCAAAAGAGACATGTGAACACCCATGTTTGTAACAGCATCATTCACAAAAGCCAAGAGGTGAAGGCAACGTGTGTCCATCAACGGATGACTGTTCAACAAAATTGGGCTAGACATACAATTCTATACATAGTATGAAGAGCCCACGTTTGAATCTTGGCCCTGTCATTTAATTCTTGTGTGATCTTCGTTAAGTTCCTGAATTTCTCCAGGCTTCCTTTCCTCGCCCATAAAATGAAGCAAGTGAATGTGAACCTTAGAAAGATGCTGTGGGGATTAAATGGGCTAATGCATGAAGAGGACTTGGGGCTGAGCTCCGCACATAGTGCCCACACGCCAGCACCTTTAGAGTCACTCCTGGACTGCACTGATCCCGTGCCCAGACCCGTTCACCTTTGCCAGTAGTAGAGTTCCTCAAGGAATCCTTCCATCTGCAGTGATGCCTTCAGCACAGAGGGCCTCGGCAGGGCAGTCAGTGATGCCCGTAGACACCCGAGTCCTGTTGTACAATGCAGGAGACCCTGGGTCCTCTCGTCCAGTTCCCTTTGGAAACCGCATTATATTGGGACAGCCGTATTGAACCACATTAATCACTGAAACATGCGTGAACACCCCCGCCTCCCCGCTGAGAACATTCTCATTGAGCGTATTCTACATCTATAAAGTCAGATATATGGTTCTAACTGCTTCCTAATGGGCTAATTAACAGTGCACCTCTCTCCCGCAAACAGGTTATGCCAAAACAGTACTTTGTTTGCCTCACTCAGGAAATCCAGTAGTAGTTTAAGGCAGCAGTCGCCAACCTTTTTGACACCAGGGACCAGTTTCATGGAGGGCAATTTTTCACAGATGGATGGGGATATACGATGGTTTCAAGATGAAACTGTTCCACCTCAGATCATCATGCATTAGACTCAGATTCTCAGTTTGTGCCCCTGAGAATCTAGTGCTGCTGCCTAACTTCATCCTATTGTGGTTGGAGAGATGCTTTGTTATGTTATCTGTTTAAATCTGTTGAGACTTAATATGTGGCCTACCACGTGGTCTATCCTGGAAAACGTTCCACAACTTAGCACTATCTTTTGAATACAGTAGGTGCTCAGTAAATGTCTGACCAGTAAGTTCCTAGACTTCTGAAGAGAGGTTCTGGAGCGAAAGCTGTGGCCCGAGTCCTGGATTAGCCACCCTGCAGCTGTGTGATCTTGGGTGAATACCTTAACCTCTCCGCTTCTCATTTTCCTCAGCTGAAACATCACAATTCTTACCTCGTGGCCTTATGAGGATTAAAGTGAGATGGTGTTTAGAAAGTACCTCTTCTCCACCTATCTGTATATATAACTGACAATGAGGGGCTTCTAGAAATTGGATTCAGATGAACACCACCTCATCCCTCCAAGGCTTCCATAAGGCTGAGGCACCTCCAACTCAGGAGATGCTGGGCCTACTCATGGCTTTGTTGCTGCTGGGGCCTGGATGATCTTCCTCTGCACATTGTGGGCCTTTGACATGTGACTTCTCCATTCCTCCATCTCTTTAGAAACACCTGCTGCTGAGGTCCTGGCATAACTTCTTCCTTTGGAAGGAGCTCCTTAATCTATAGACCAGGGGTTCAGTCACCCCAGACCTATCTATTCCCATGCCACCCATCCAAATGGTCCCCAGGACTCACCTGGAACTGACCAAAGCAAACACAAGCCCCGGTACACCTTGGTATAATTTTATTCACAAACTCCAGACATCCAGGCCTGGCTTACCACAGAGGGCATGTTCTTGCCAGTGGCAAAAAAACCCGATACAGCACGTTTGTTAATACTAACCATTTTAATTTAAATTAATAGCATGTCTGGAAGACAAATGCAGTTGATAGAAAATATAAAAACTTTACTGTACAAATTTTACATCACATTCAAAAAAAGCAAGTGTGTGGCTTGTGGCCACAGAAGATGCTAGGTTTGCACACTGATGAGATCCTGGCTAACACTGCTGCATAGCACAAACTCCAACTGGCTTCACATTTATGTCTCCACCCCCACCCCCACACCAAATCAACACAGAATAACACAGGTTTCCAGGGCTTGCCATTCCTCTCTGTGAACTCAAGAGGAAATGCCGTAAGATGACAGAGGGTGTTTTGATTTGGTAACATGGAGAGATCAACTTTGCTACACACTGCTTACAACCCCAAACTAGCTAGGATGCAAGACTTCGAGTTAGACAGAAACCCAGGGGGCTGCGGCTCTGGTGGTTAAAGGCAGCAGGGCTTCAGAGGTGAGGCTGGAAACTGGGGATGCCTTGGTGGGCCAAAGCTTGGGCTCCACTCTCAGACCCCAGAGGGGACTTCCGCAGCCCTCAAGAGCTCTCCCTGAGCTCTCCCAGCCTTCTCCATCCCCTTCACAGTTGGCCGTGAGGGCTGAATTCACAGTATCTGTCGTCCTTCGTGTGTTTCCAAGGCAGATGGAGAGAGCACACAAAAGGGCAGGTGTGCCTTCCTAACTTCAATTCACAGTCACTGAAATACAAGGGGAACGGGGGGACCATCATGGGGTGAGGTGGGGTTCTTTAAAGACAGGCAGTGCAGAGGTGGCAAGCTGAGAGCCAGCTGCCCCCAGTCCTTCAGTTCCACCTTTGGGGCCCAGTGCCTTCTGGGTTCCTCGAAGGTAACAGGGCCCCACCAGGTCATCAGTTCCTTAAGAGCAGAGACCATGACTGCTCCTATCTCTAGGTGCCCCGCACTTGCAGAAGACCAAGTGCACTGTAGTTGCTCAATGAGCGCTTCTTTAACTGTGATGCTCACGAGAAAAAGCAAAACCCAGACTGACTTTCTGTGGGCCTGCGCATGCCCACTGCGGTCTGGTGTCAGGGGTTGGGGAGGAACTGAGCCTACTGGCTGAGCTGACGTCCAACCGTGGGGCTCACCAGTACATCCATCGGGCCTGCTGTCGCCTGGACAAAGGCCACCATTGCAATAGAAAGGTGAAAGGCTGGAGACACACGTGATCCCTGGGAAAGGGCAGGTGTGTGGGAGGCCAAAGGGATGATGGGGCAAAATGAGCAGTCCCATTATAGCACAGAAACTCCACACGGAGCTGAATCCACGTGGTTTACAGCCTCCCCACATGGACTGGGAAGGGTGAAGATGCTGATGGCCAGGCACGTTGGCACTGTAACATGGCTGTGCCCTCCAAGGAGGGGCTGACCAAGGGATGCCAGGCCTGGCGAGGAGGCAACTCCATAGCTTGCTGGCAGAGCAGCTCATTTTCTGTGGCATTTTGACCAGACTCTGGAGACGGGGGCTCAGCTAGACGGGGCTTAACTGGAAGGGGTGGGAGCCACCTCCCTCCCTTCCCAAGTCTGAGCTCAGAGCATGGTCACAGAATCCAATCACGTCTCCACTCCCATCACCCTTTTTCCTTTCTGGTTTTGGAGGCTAATGCAACCTAACCTCCACTTAAGGGCTCCCTTTTGCCATCTGGAACTTTTCTCTGCAGGTGAGAGTTCCTAATGAAGACAAGTGTGGTGCTCTCACCTCAAAGACTTTTCCAAATCCAGCCCCTCCTGCTTCAAATGGACACAAGTAGAAGGCCTAATGGTGCTAGGGAAGGCTCTGCAGACGGGGGCCAGCTAGGTGGGTCTAAGTGAAAGGGGTGATGGGCCACATGCCACCCAGTTGAGCTCAGAGCATGGACAGAGGAGTTGGAAATGGGCTAAGGGGTTTCAGCAGGATGGAAATGGAAGAAGTGGGCAGTTCTAGAACCTTCTGGCATGACAAAGGGTTTTTACAGTGCCAGGGTCACCATGTGGCTGGGAAGGGGGCTCCGGTACCTTTGCCATCTACTCCTCCTCCTTCCTCCATCTTCCTTGTTCCCACCCATCCAGCTCTCACGGTCAGATGGCAGTCAGGGACTGGGATGTAGCTAAAAGCCAAGGCCCTGAGTCCCATAACCTTAGTGCCTGCCTGGGGGCTTCATCAAAGACTCACATCTGTACAAGCCATGGATGTTTCCTCACCTTGTAGCAGAAACCCTGGCTGGGAACCCCCTGGTGAGTTCAGACCTTTTTTGGATTCTGTTTCTACTTTTCCAGCAGGAGCAGCCTGGATTACAGGGGTGAGAAGGTGAACCCAAACTCTCCAGGAACTCCAGACTCCTTCATCTAGCTCTGTTCCTAGCCAGGGTTTCTTCTGCAAGAGGAGGAAGGGGCAGTATCCCTTTGAAAGGACAAGGAGAGAGCCCTAGAGAGAGAGATTCCCCTGATGGGGTCTTGGGCCAAAAAGCAGAGGCCAGGTCAGACCTTCTGGGCTCCCCGCCCTACCCCAAGAACAGCTGCAATCACCATGTCTGTCTTCCTTCTGGCCCAGCATGGGTCCCTCACCGCCTACCAGGTCCTCCAGAAGGGACAGCCATTTCAGCCATCCTGGCCATCAGTGCCAGTGCATCGATGCACGGACTGTTTTTATTATTACCTATTGTAAAACATCAGGTTCACTCAGGAGAAATACATGTGTAAACATTTGCTGTCTGTCACGACAGGTTTGGTTGTTGGTGGTGTCATTTTAAGAGATAGTAGGTGCAGCTCCATCTCCTGAGTAGGGTTTATGGCGAACAGTCTGAATCTAGGATGCGTGCTCCTGGTTTGCAGCGCTGGGCAGGCAGTGTTTTTTGTCGTGGTGGTTGTTTGGATGTTTCAGAAACACATTTTAAAAAGAAAGAGATCAGCAGCGAAAAACCACATGGCTGGCTACATCTTTGGATTACTGGACTCCAGGACGCCCAAGCCAAACCTTTCAAACCGGGGTACAACTTTGCTGCTGTTAATGCTGCAAAGAGGAACAAAAACAAGAATTATAGCCCCATTGGTCTTCATCAGAATTAGGGTAACACTAGTTAGGAAATGAGCTCAGCAGAGGACTTGGCCTCCAACAAGAAATGAAAATGATTGATTGGCCAACAGCCCTGGCAGAGCTGCCCCGGGTCATACTGAGTCCAAGGCCTCAGCTACACTCCAAGTAGTTCTACTTGGAGCAGCAACAGTGGCTCACTCATCTCCAAGTCCCAAGCTCCCAGCATGCTCAGTACTGCTGTGGGCTCCTCGGAACTGTTTTCTCATTTGCAGCCCAGGAAAGCTCTTGCTCCAAGTAGAATTGAGAGAGAAGAGAAACATGACCCCCAGGATACCAGGAGTTACAAGGCATGTTCCTTTTAGAAATAAACCCTAATACTGGGGTGCATCAGGGCCACCTGGGAAGCAGGTTGAAATGCAGATTCCTAGAGCCCAATTCCGGAGATCTGGGTTCAGCAGGTCTGGGGAGGGAGAACAGAAACCTGCATTTAGTAAACAGTGCAGTAACTGCGGCAGGGGACCCGGCAGCCATGCTCTTGACAAATGCTGACCTGGGGTCTGGTTTATGGCACACTGGGCAGGTGCAAAGGAAGTAATTTTGCCAGGGTGGCAGGGGGGGATGGGGCAGAGACTTTGTTTTCATCAGAAAAATTGTCTGGAGCCAGGTACCTCTTTGCTTTAAGACAACTTTTCTGAGGGTGCCACTGAAGACACAACCCTTCTGAGCTGGTATCTTTCATGGCCACAGAACTTTCTGTGTCTTCTGATCTAACTCTATAGAGGAGACTGAGAGACACGAGCCCAGCAAAGGGTTCCTGTGACCAGGATGCCAGCCTCGGGGCAGCTCTGAAATCATTCCACTCCTTGTTGGACAAAATTCCCACAGGTTAAAAGCCAAGTCAATACCCTCCCAACCTCCGCCTGCCGCGCACTAGGCACACACCCAGTGGGAGGCTGGTGTACTCAGGAGGGTGGAAGGCATCTCACTAAGGTGTTAGCAGTGAGACAGAGCCACCCCAACAAAAACAAGACCAGCCCTCAGAAGAACACGGGAGCAATCAGTCACGTCCAGGAAGGTAGTTAGAAGCTGCCCAGACCGCCTTGGAGGGAGCTCAATTAGTGGGATCCTCTGAGAGCAGTTACTTGGGCATATGCAGGCAACGTGGAGAGGGCAGAGGGCCAGTTTTTAAAACAAAGCAAAAGAAGTAGCCTCGAGAGAGACGACTGGAGCAGCAGAGGTGGCATCCCCTGGGTTAGTGCCCGCATCTCATTTTGCATTTTAGCAGAAGTCACGGTGCTGAGTTGTTGATTAGGAGGAAGAAAGCCCCTGGTGCATGCAAGGCAGCCAGGCCTACAACCTACAGAGGGAAAGAGAAGAAAGCAAAGAACAGCATCAGAATCACAGCCCCATGCAGAGCCTGTCGGGAGCTAGAGGTCTGGCCAGAGCAGCTGGACAGGGGACTCCCTTTCCCTTCCAGAGAGAAAGGGTCATCCTGGACTCCATCCCCCAGGCTTGGCTGCACTGCACGCTCAGAAGGGAGCCTGGGCACAAAGAACCCTCTCTAAGCTCCCACAGGGCACAGTTGCAGCACGTTTATAAAGAGGCTGGCACATGCCCACAGCTCCTTAGCCCTTGACGAGCAAAATATTTCCAAGAGTATTTCTGCTTCACTGAATTCTCTTCCCTTGAGCTCTGGCCAGGGGGACTGGGATCCTGGCAGCTAAAATCAATGACCCAAGTTCTCTCCGACCCGGGGACAAGCCATCCGTCCACTCGTGGTGTGGACAAAGGCCCCGCTACATGCTGTGGCTCTTCTCTCACCCAGCGAAAAATGCAAGCCTGTGTGACCCTTGCTGGCAGCCATTTCAGCTGCAGAAACCTCACTTTGGTTTGCGAGAATAAATGACACAAAGATGGGAGAAGCTGGGAAGCAGCGACAGAAAGGAAGTGGGGTTTGCGTCAGGAAAACCAGAGACAGGCAGCCAGCGAGGGAAGTAACAGGAACACACTATTCCTCCAGAACCGGACAGGAGCTCTTAAAGTCAGGGTGGCCGTAGCGTCCTTTTCCATAGTAGCGGCTCCTCCAGCGACTGGGAGTGCCCAGCAACCATTCCGCCAGGCGTGGGAAGAGCGCAGTCCGGCCCCAGCAGGTGATGGAGTCAGGCACGCGTGGACAGGTGGAGGAATCAGTTGATGGGAAAGGGGGAGATGACAGAACAGCATATCCGCCACCCCCCAAAAATAAAAAAATGACAAGATCAATGGGAAAGAAAAGAGAAAGTGAGAATTAGGGGCAAGCGTGTAGAAAGTAAACACTGTGAACAGGAAGCTTTGACACAGACTCATTCAGGAAAGGAAAGCCTGCAAGCTCTCCTTGAAGGGGCTGGGCAGGGAACAGCCCCATTTGTGACTCAGTTTCCTGCCTGTGAAATGAGAAGGTGGGACTACATGGTTTTTAGGGAATCTGGAATGATGTTCTGAATGCCAGTGTCCACCTAGTGGAGGCTTTTGTTTTGTCGGGGAGAAAACCAGGGCCCAGCTTGTTAAGCAAGTTGCCTGAGGTCCGATTGGAGCTTGGCCTCGCCACCTCACATCACCCTCCTTGAACGGCTAAGAGCCCCATGCTCTTGCTCTCTGCTGGGACAGTTCTGGCTCAAAACCCAGCCCTGACGACCTTCTTCCAGAGACTCTTCCTCGTGTCCCCCAGGTGGACGCAGAGGCCCCCATCTGGGCTGTATCACAGCACTTGGCATGGTATCACCCTTTGCCCGCATTCATTCATGCACACCAAATATTTAGTGACCAACTATCATGTTCCTGGGACTGTACTAGGAGCCAGGAATACAAAGGTGATAAGAGTCCTGATGTCATTACAGTGTGTCTGTTTGTCTTTATGACACTGGAACTTCCTCGCTGGTGGAACCCTGGCCTCGGCCATCTGTTTCCCCGGGCGTGCAGCAGGTGTGCAGCAATGGCTGCCTAAAACGCACACCTCTATGGCTATGATCCATTACCCTACATTTGTACTGGACTCCGACCCATCCTAAGAGCAAAATACTGAACCCAGTATTGCATGAGATGTGGTATTCCCTAACCACACACTGTCATTCCTCCAGACCATCCCTCTACCTGGCCTGAATCAGCGAAGCACCAAGCATTTCTTTAGTGAATTCTGCAGGACAGAAAACTCATGCTGAGTCCTTCCTCAACTGCGGCTGGAGGCCCACTTTGGTTCTTTATCAAGACAGGGCCTGGAGGCCGGGCATGGTGGCTCATGCCTGTAATCCCAGCACTGCAGGAGGCCAAGGCAGGCGGATCATTTGAGGTCAGGAATTTGAGACCGCCCTGGCCAACATGATGAAACCCCGTCTCTACTAAAAAACCCACAAAAATTAGCCAGGCATGGGGGCAGGTGCCCATAATCCCTGCAACTTCGGAGGTTGAGGCATGAGAATCGCTTGAACTCGGGAGGCGGAGGTTGCAGTGAGTCAAGATTGCATCACTGCACTCCAGCCTGGGTGACAGAGCAAGACTCTGTCTCAGAAAGAACAAAAAAATAAAAGACATGGCCTGGAGGCTGGGTGCAGTGGGTCACACCTGTAATCCCAGCACTTTGGGAGGCTGAGGTGGGTGATCACTTGAGGTCAGGAGTTTGAGACCAGCCTGGCCAATATAGTGAAACCCCATCTCTACTAAAAATACAAAAATTAGCCAGGTGTGGTAGCGTGTGCCTGTAGTCCCAGCTACTCAGGAGGCTGAGACAGGAGAATCGCTTGAACCCAGGAGGTGGAGGTTGCAGTGGGCTGAGATCGTGCCACTGTACTCCAGCCCGAGTGACAGAACAAGACTCCGCCTCAAAAAAAAAAAAAAAAAAAAAGACAAGAAAAGAAAAAGATAATGGCCTGGAAAACAATGTGCAAGCCAAATCTGGCCACACACTAAGAAAGGTTCTGACTACTTTAAAGGATTAAAAAACAGTAACAAAGAACATGTAACAGAGACTGTGTCACCTGCAAGCCCAAAGTATTGACTACCTGACCCTTCCTAGGATAAGGAATGCTGCCATCACCACACGTGGCGCCAGGTACGGGAGTTGGGGATGCAGCTTCTCCAGGCACTCAGTGACACACACACACAGGGACGGGGGCCTCAGGGGCTTTCTTGGCAGCAGGTGGCAGACAGGCTCTTCCTCTCGCTCTCATGAAGAGCAGCTCCATGTTATGGGTTTTCTACAGCGGGACTCTGCGGGAGATTCCACTTGTAGAAAGTGTCCTTTTCCTTAAAGTTTATAACTGGCCAGGCGCAGTGGATCAAGCCTGTAATCCTAGCACTTTGGGAGGCCGAGGCAAGAGCATCACTTGAGCTCAGGAGTTTGAAACCAGCCTGGGCAACATAGTGAGACCTCATCTCTATGTGTACAACAATTGTTATTTGAAAAGCTTCTCAGAAAGGTAAACCTATTCTTAGTTTGCAGATTGTACAGACACAGGTGGCAGGCCATACTTGACCTACAGGCTGGACTCCTGGGTGAGATAAATCGATTCACTTTCTACATGGTTGGGGGCAAAAATACCAAAAGAAGACTATTTCATGACATGTGAAATCCCAATTTCCAGCATTAAGTCTTACTGGCACACAGCCAGCTCCCTGATTTACGCTGTCCGTGGCTGCTCCCGTGTTGCGATGGCAGAGCCGAGAGGCTGTGGCAGAGATGGTGCTTGGCACACTGCCAAAGTTGGCCCCCAGAGTGAGGACTTGAGTTGCCCTCTTGGCCTGCAATGCCTCCAATATTCACCTGGCCCCTTACAGCAAGTTTACCCGCCCTAGACCTGGCCCAACCCTTAGCCCAGAGACTTTTGAATGATGTGGAAACTGAGGCCCAGAACAAAAAAGGACTTCCCAGGTTCTCACAGAGCATTCGTGACAGGGCAGAGGTCTCTTCTGAGTGTTCTAGCAGAGGCAACCAGAGGGCAAAGGAAAAAGGGAATGAGATAGAATGCAGGAGAGACGACAGTGGCCCGTGACCTGGTGGACATCACCCCCGCACCAAGGGGTGCAAAGGGCTGTGTGTTAAACCAGGAGGCAGACAGCTTCTAAACCCAAGTGACTGTGGTCCCCATAAGAGGTGGCTGGCTTCTTGTGTTTCGGTGGGTGCCATTGTAAGCAATATTGGCTCTGCTTATTTCAGTGAAGCTTACAATACCACGTCGCTCTGACTTCTAACTGACCCCATCTTGCCCCTCCCTCGGCAGAGCCTTCTAGTCCTGGGTTTTCACAGCTGCAAACTGCAGGTGCTCACCTGTCAAAGGGAGTCTCCAAAACAAACGTGGGAAATAAAATCCTGGTATCACTTGGGCAAGGGGACTAGTCACCTCGGGTGACCTACCGTGTGTATTCCTCAGATCAAAGTCCCGGGCAGGGGCCAAGCGTGGTGACTCATGCCTGTAATCCCAGCACTTTGGGAGGCTGAGGCGGGTGGGTCACTTGAGGTCAGGAGTTCGAGACCAGCCTGGCGAATATGATGAAACCCCGTCTCTACTAAAAATACAATAATTAGCCAAGCTTGGTGGTGGGTGCCTATAGTCCCAGCTACTCGGGAGGCTGAGGTAGGAGAATTGCTTGAACCCAGGAGGCGGAGGTTGCAGTGAGCCTAAATCACGCCACTGCACTCCAGCCCAGATGACAGAGCAAGACTCCGTCTCAAAAAAACCCCAAAAAACACGAAAAGTCTTGGGCAGAAAAAGCAGAAGGTGCCCTCCAAGACCCCAGGTGAGGCTGCGAGGGCCTGGCTGGCAGTCTGGCTCGTGGAAGAGGCACTTACTCAGCTGACTTCCAGAAGTGTCCAGGGTGCGAGAGCCGCCGGTTCAGCTTGGGAAGTTTCTCCAGCATGTCCATCAGCAGGCTGAAGCTGGGTCTCTCCTGCAGGTTGAAAGCCCAGCAGGCCGACAGGATCTCCTGCAAATGGAGCTGCCATCAGCGGTGTGTGAGCTGGCTGGGAGGGAGGGGACACACAGTAGGGACACTCCACAAAGGGTCCCTTCGATGTTCTCAAGTACTGTCTAGCTCGCGGGCCCCTGAACGCCCTGCTGACATGAAGGGGTAAGAAGTAACTGGGTTTCAGAGAACCACTCATGCTTCTGGTTCAACATGGAATGCACCAGGTTACCTCACCTCCTTACTTCTTAGATCCACGCGCACCCCAAAATAAGAGTAACCACGATGAACAGACCAGCAATGGGAAAGAGATGAGAAATGGGGCTGTTGGTTTTTTGAAGATGCAAAGTGCAAGGTACAATGTTCGCAGGTGAAATGCAAGATGCTCAGAATATGCGCAAGCTGGGGCTGCAGCGGAGGAGGGAACCTCAGCATTACTAGAACGGCGGCTGGAGTGACAAGGAAGGCTCAATATAGGGGCAGCAGCTAAGAGTCAGCAGAACAGCTGTCCCGATCACCCCCAGAGCAAAACCTTTCTTGCTGTGGCATTTTGCTGCCTACTCTGAGGATCCACGTGTGTACCAGCACAGCCCTGCAGCCTTCTGATTCAGAGCTGCCTGTGTGGAAAGGCCTATTTCTTGCACATATGACCAGGCAGAATACATACACCCACACAGACTCAGCAACTCAGGCTTTTGCTCTCAAATACAACTGGACCCCATGGGGTTGCCTGCTGTATCAGGAAAACCAGAGAAAGATAGAAGATAAGCAGATTAAGACACTGTCTCTGGAGGATAGGGGGTGTACGTGTGTGTGTACATTCGTATGAAGCAGCTACTCTATCCATAAAATAAGACCAGGCTGCAATAAAAAAGAAATCAACAAATAAGAAAGTGCTTGAAATGAGAATATAATTTCTGAACTGAAACACTGAAAGTGCTGGAAGTTAAAAATCAAGGAAATTCCCCAGACTGTAGGCTCAATTCTAGATAGGGATGGAAAATACAAAAGAAGGTAAGAGAAATGTAGGCTCACTAAGAGGAACCAAATTCTGTCTAATGGGGATTTCCACAAAAGTAAACAGACTACTGGGCAGGAAATTATCAAAGAAATAATAAAAGAAAATTTACCAGAAGCTGTCAAAGGTAGCAGCTGTCTTCAGCTGAAAAGGTCCAATAAAGGGACCTCACTTAAAACAGTTAAAAAAAAAAAACAAACTCTACCCTCAGATATATGTTTATGAAATTTCCCTATAGCAGGGATAAACAGAAAATCCTAGATGCTTCCAGAAAGAGTAAGATAGGCATCCACAAATGGCTGAGAATCAGACCAACACCAGACTTCTCAGGAAGGCACTGGACACTTAGTAGACAGCAGGGCAAAATCCCTGTGGTCTCATGGAAAATTATTATGAACCTGGAATTCTACTCCTGATATGACGATGAAATAATAACTTTTTTTAGGCATGCAAGGATTCAAAGATTATCTCCCATTCTTCCACTGGGGGGCAGTTTCTTCAGGTTTCACTTGCAGTTTGTTTGTTGGAGTGCAAACAGAGGGCAAGACATGAGACATGAGGAATAGTGCAACTGACCCAGGAGTGAATGAAAAGAAAACAGAAGGGTAACAGCTGTGCAACAGGCCTAACATCCCACTGATTCCAATGACAAGAAACCAGTGGGCTCTGAAAAGAATGGAACGAATTCCACTCAGGAAGCAGAATGCAGAAGCTGAAAGACCTCAGGAACATGAGAAAGGTGTTTGTTTCTTCTCTCGGCAGTAAGAAAAGGCAAGAAGGGGGGAAAAAAGGCAATTAGAAACTACAGGAAAAACCTAAACTGCACAAGAAAGCCATGGTCCAAATGTGAAGCCAACAAAATTGTGAGCCTTTGAGTAATTGATGAAGTGGAAGAGATGGACCCACAAAGAAAATGTAATCCCAGTGAACTACCTGACCAGTGGCTAATAGCACTTGCAGTCTACTACGGTAGTGTACACACTGTTCATCATCTTCTCACTTTTAGCCTCCATCAATAGGCACAGCATGGAAGATTTAATCATGGCCACCTTAACAATAAGTAATGGAAAACCTGACCTAAGTGGTGCAGCAGAAAGAACAGAGTGCCAGAGTGAAAAGCTGACAGACCCAGATGATGCCTTTGGAGAACGATCTAGGGTGAGGGACTGCTGGTTTTCATTAAGAACCCTCTGGTCTTTTGATGTCTTCCCATGTGCTGGACCCTCAGATACAATGACTAATAACTCACTGGCTGCCTCAGCACATAAAGCAGTGCCTGGTGGTGAACTATACAGCAGTGTGGCTGAAGAGACAGAGAAAGGTGCCACTCAGAGGGCACTCCCAGCTTTTGTCTATGACAGAAAATAATTTTATTGCATTGACCAACGTTCCCCTACCCCTAACAGCAATGTGTTAAAAAGGGAAGGCAAGACTGGACAAAAGAAAGGGAACACCTGTGAGCCACAAGCTGCTGCCGGAACATCTGCTCCGTCCCCACTCCCCGCGCCCTGACCCCAATCTGGTCTCAAAACAACCATCACCCTGCACTAAAAGAAATCCTTCCAATTAGTTCAGAACTGTAGCTGTGCTCTAGAATGATCTGAGGAGCTTTATTTAAAAATAAAAAATAAAAAAACTATGATCTTATTCCCATCCCAGGTCAATTAAATTGGTACCTCTGTTGGGGAGGCCTTAACGCTGGCACTTTTATAAATCTCCCGGATGATTCCAACTTGCAGCCAGTGCTGAGCCCTGACTCCCTTGCTGCCCTTTGCTCAGCCCTGCTCCAGCCTTCGCCTCCCTGAAGATGGCACTTACCATTCTCTGCTCCAAGATGCTAAGTATGCAGAAAGGAAACAAACTGTTGCCAGGAGGGCAGAACGAAGAATATCTTTTCTCTCAGACACAACAAACATACATAATACTCTGGTTTATACAAAGATGTCCTTGCTAACTCTATTGTAAAGAGAGGTGAAAACTGGAAAGAATCCCCATGTCTAGTGACTGAAGTAGTTACATTACGGTGCAGCCACAGGACCTAAGGGCACAGTCTTAACAATAAGGATTTGTTAATGATTTGAGGTAATGAGCATAACAAAATGTCATGTGGAAAAAGTCACAATAAAAAAAATCAGCTAGGTTTTATCACACGTATGTCTTAAATATTTTTTTAAAAGACTATGCCGGGCGCGGTGGCTCATGCCTGTAATCCCAGCACTTTGGGAGGCTGAGGCAGATGGATCGCTTGAGGCCAGGAGTTCGAGACAAGGCTGGCCAACATGGTGAAACCCCATCTCTACTAAAAATACAAAAATTAGTCTGATGTTTTGGTGCATGCTTGTAATCCCAGCTACTTGGCGACTGAGGTGGGAGATCACTTGAACCCAGGAGGTAGAGGTTGCAGTGAGCCAAGATTGTGCCACTGCACTCCAGCCTGGGCGACAGAGCAAGACCGCCTCAAAAAAAATTTAAAAAGACTGGAAGGCAGTGGTTACTTCAGCTGCCATCTGAGCTGCCCCAGAGCCCAGCCAAGGAGGCTGCAGCCACAGCCAGGAGCCTAAAACCTGTATCTTGAGCCCACTGACAGTTGCAGGAGGCAGATAAAGAAGGGTCCCTGGAGAATCTCTGTCTCACCCCACAAGTGTTTACACCAGATGTTTTTGTGCAGATGAGGGTCTTGCCTGGGTACACCCACAATAGACTGGAGACCTATATGCACTGGGGGAATAGGGTGGAGCTACCAGGAATTCGCACCTTATGCAGGGGGAGGAGCCTGGTCTCTTCAGTTCGTGTATGGTGGCCTGATATGCAATTGTGAGATGGGAGCCTGTTGGGAGGACCCCCTCTTTTTTGTTGAGAGTTTTCTTTTAATGAATTCCACTCTCCTCACCTTTCAATGTGTCCGTGTGCCTAATTTCTCCTGGTCATGAGACAAGAACTTGGATTTTAGCTGAGCTAAGGAGCAAAAAATCCTGCATCACCACCACACCCTCCTAAGGTGTCTGAGGATGCACCAAGGTGAAAGTGGTATTTAACTGGCCTTGGCCCAGAAGGAGGCCAAGAAGGACAAGCCTGAGAGTGTCAGAGAGGTGATCATCACCCATGGCCCTTGCCCAGCACCCCAAATGAAATGGTATCAACTGGCCAAAGAGGAGCCTGCTGCTAGTGTTGTTAACTAGCATTTTGGTGTTATCTTTGGAGGGGCATCCCTGTACAAATATTTTGCACTTCAACAAGATGAAATATACTACTGTGGAATAAAGTAGATCAAATATAATGTCATCTTGAGTGAGCCTTCTGAAGATGCCCTAGCTGCTTGCCACCAGTCGACTGAGAAAAACATTGCAATCTATTAAGATCTTGGAGGAAGATGAGGTTGAATTCATCCCTGTGAATTTGCCGACAGAGTCTGCAGACAGACGGTGTCCTGCCAGCAATGTTCATGACCTTAACGAGAAGCTTGCAGCCTGTTTAGATCTTAGCCCGGACAACTGCTGGGTGATCCCTCTGAAGACTTCAATTGTTATGCTGCCCAAATACGGACTGGAGTTGCTTATTAACATCAAGTCTGTTTTGTCCCAATCCTATCTGATTCATGGACACACGGCTATCACTGATGGCACTGAAAACACTGAGCCCTGGAGTTTCTTCATATATCACTGTGCCGGGATAAAGGAAACTGAAAGCTGTCAGAATCAAAATAGAATCACTAATGTGAAGAAAACTCTGACAAATCGGGCCTGGGAAAGCCATGAAGAGAGGCTTCTTGAGCTTGTATGTCTGATAACAAAAACTATCACTAACGACTGCAAAAACTGCAACCTTGTATGAAGGCCATGGCAACCTTATACAAAAATACTCCTACAAGGACATCTGCCCCAAACATCCTGTCTAACCCTGGAATGACATCACTCTTGTTAGTGATCTTTGCCACCAGGGAAAACTATTAAATATTTCAAAATAATTATGTAATCCTCTTCCTTTTTTCCTTTACCTCCCTGAATAAGCAAGCCATTCACCATGGTATGCATATTCCCAGTGCAACGCTCTATTTCTAAATAAACATATTTTGAGAACCTCTCTTATTTAACCTGACAAAACTTACAAACACAGAGAAACCATTAAGGAGAAACCACGCAGAAGTGAGAAGTCAGTAACTATCATTAAGACTTGGTTTTTTGAAAACAAGTTTGCTGTGGAAACTTTGTTCTTAACAGTCAAGAAAAACATGGGGAAAGATTTAATACCACAGCATAACACAACTATTTGTATTTTGAGCAGTGATTTTTTTTAAAAAAACTATCTTCTTTCATGTAAATAATATGGGGCTTTACCTTCATCTCATAAATCAATGAAAACCATTATCTTTAAGAAAAAAAAAAAAGACTGAAAGGAATGAAAAAGGTGAGCAGTGGGGTAAGGATGGATATTTTCTTATTTATGCCTCCCTGTTCCTTCCCCATTCCTGGGCAGTGCCCCCCTTTCTCAGGTGGGTGAGTGAAGGGTGGCCATGCCACGCGTCCCACCCCACCCTCAGCCCTACTGCCCCACCCAGGGCAGGTGCTACTTACACTGACTTCCTTCCCCAGGCTGACAGAAGCCAGGACACGCTTCATTCCTTCCCCGCTTCCAATCTGCCAGATGGATGCCTCCGCAGCCTGGTTCTTCAAGGGCCAGTCTCTTGCTTGCAGCTCATACCAAACAGTTCTGCGGAGACCCAGCCATGGCCGTGAGCTCCTGGGCCACTCTGCCCAGCTCACACCCAGGGGCTCTTGCAGCCATAGCGCAGCCAGAGGATCACGACCCTTCTCCAACCTTCCTCACCCACTTGGCTTCAGGGGGTGCTACAATGGCCTCCTGGAGGCTCCTCCCAGCCCTAGAGGACCTGGGCCCTGTGCTGTTGTGGGGTGGGAAGTCTGAGACAGCGCAGGCTTGACTAGAGCATTGATGGTCATTCTGACCTCAGCACAAATCCAGCTCTGCCACCTTCTAGCTGCAAGATCCCAGTAAAACTACTTCACCTCAGTGGGGCTAATGTCTCTTGTCACAGGGTTGTTTGAGGAGTACTAAAGTGCCAAGCCCAGCACCTGGCACACATGGGTGCTCAGGGAAGGATACAGTTAAAGGTCAAGGAGGAAGGATGGCGCCAAGGCCACCCCACTGGGAAGGATACCCAGAGACAGCACAGGTGACCGGGGTGGTGAGCCTTCCTTGGCCTCTCCACATCCCCTTGGCTTTCTTGACTTGGGATGGGACTTTCGCCATCAGACCCACACTGTCCAGTGTGGGAGCCTCTTGCCGCAGGGGGCTAATGAGTGATTGAAATGTGCACAGTTGAATGGAGGGATGCTCTAGGCAGAAAACACACACCAGACTTAGTAGGAAAAAAGAATATAAAATATCTTATTAATTTGTGTATTGATTACATGTTGAAATAATATTTTGGATATATTGAGTTAAATACAATATATGATTTTATAATATATAAACAGCGGAAACTAATTTCACCCATCTCTTTTTTAATGTGGCTATTAGAAAACTTTCTCGGGCTCACATTCCATTGCTACTGGTCTGCACCCAGGTCTTTGTGGGGTAGCACGGCCGGCAGGACACCCAGCTTCCCCAGACTGGGAGGGGCAGTTCTCGGTCAGCTCTGGTGAGCATCCTCCCAGATCAGCGGGGTGGGACTGACAGCCAGTGTTAAGCACTGTACACAATTACCTGATTTAGTCCTCATGAAACGACCTTGTTGGGAGGAGCTATTCCAGAAGGCCAAGGATATAGTCACACACTCAACAAGCGGCAGAGTCAGGACTCAAGACCAGGTTGATTTTTATTCCAAAGAATGGGCTTTCAACACCTAAAAGCACGCCTCCCTCTGCCCCCCAATGGCTACTAGGGCCCTCTCTTTTGGCCACACTTGGCCTCAGGGCACCAGGGGCCTACTCACCCAAACGCATAGACATCAGCAGCTTTGGAGAACGGCAGCTGATCCTCGTCCTTCCCAGGGGTCATCTCGCGTACGATCTCAGGGGCCAGATAGCACAGCCAGTCGTGGGACAGCTTTAGCTGGTTCTCACGCCTGGAGACCAGGAAGCCGGGACAAGGACACAGACCTTTCAGCAGGCAGCAAAGAGGCCTGCCTGGCACAGGCAGGGCCAGCAGAACACCCACACACAGCTTCCAAAACACACCCAGACCCAGCACGCTGACCCTGCACTTGGGAAAGGCACCGGCGCTTTTGAGGAATTCTACAAAGGAGTCATGACCGGGTGTTTCTAGAAAAGCAGGGCAAGAATGGATAAATATTGACAGGGAGCTGCTGGTGAAGGTGCCCAGCTCCCTCTGCTGGAGAATGAGGCGCCTCTCTAACCAGGAACCCCGATCTGCCCGTGGATCTCAAACTTGCCTGGGGCTGGCCTCGCAGCCTCGTTGCCATGTTCCCTTTCGGGGTTCCCCCAGATGCGAGGGGAGGGGCCTTTCTCCCTACCAACCCCTTCAAGATCTGGGGAAATAAAATTTGATGCTCTTCCTCATCGTGGGGAAATGAATCCTGGTTCCTTGGCCAAGCTGGTGAACAGCCAGGGCAAATGTGGGTGTGGGGACCTGGTTTCCGTGGAAGTCAGCCTGAGAACCCAAACGTGACCCAAATCTGATTCTGAACCAGAACTACAAGGGCAGGACCAAAGCGACCTGGGCTTCCCTGCAGGGAGGGCTGCAGCTCAGCAACAGTGACAGTGCTCAGACCTCATCCCCGCTCTTCCCCACCCACACCCACATCCCACCCAGACACTCAGGACCAACTCACCGTCCCTCTCGGACCACGCCCGAGATCCCAAACAGCCCGAAGTCTGTGATGACCACCTTGCCATTGTCATAGAAGACATTCTTAGATTTGAGATCTTTGTGTACGATGCCCTTGGCATGAAGATATCCCATGCCCTGGAGGACACATCAGGACGAGTGAAGATGTGTGACGATGACAGAGCTGCCACCCTAGGCTGGATGCTTTACCTAAATCCCCACATTTGATCTTCACAATTCCATGCAGTATACTGTCCCCATTTCACAGAAGAAGAAATCGAGGTTCAGAGAGGGAAAGTCACTTGCCCCAAGCCACACGGCAGTGAAGGAGCAGAGCTGAGATCTGACCCCAGACTGGTCTATGCTCCTTTAATGTTACCATGCTTCTGAACAACCACCTTAAGCTTGGCTAAGGTAGGAGGTATGAACAGGGTGATGGGCAGGGAGCCAGGGGGTCAGGGACAGTGACATTATCCGTGTTCAGTCATAAAGGGCCTAAATGAGCTGGGGTTTTCTGTCAGGATATGCACAGTTGGTCTGTGCTCTCAGGCAGGGCAAGGGCTCAAGGCGGGGGAACAGAGAGGCATTCCCACATTGGGGTCCCCAACTGTGAGTGTTCCTAATATCTGAGCTGTAGCAGAAGCAGCCCTGGACTATAACGGAAATCTGGGGTTTGAACTCCATCTCAGCTCAGATTCTCACTCACTCCGTGGCCTTGGACACAGTGCTCAACTTCTCTGAAGCCTGGTTTCCTCGTCTGTCCAGTGAAAACGTGGCAGTGGTTGATTTCTAACCAATGTTCTATTTGAACTGAACACTGATGAGTCAGGTGCATGGAACGTGGGTGACCTGACACAGGCATGATCTCACCCAAGGTCAAGCTGTCTTCAAACACCAGACCCAGGGGTCCTGGGTACCCCACTGCATGGATTATTGCATTTTTAACCTCACACCAATCCAGAGAGGGAGGATATATGAAGACCCTCATTTTACAGGGGAGAAAACTGAGGCTTAGAGAGGCTAAACAACCTACCCAACGTCACACAACAGTTGTGACCAGGATTGAAACTGTCTCTAAAGCCTGCCAAGTTCCTTCCCAACCAAGTTAATTCCATCAAGCCTAATCATGTGGACAGTCAGCTCCCAGCTCTGAGTGAATGAGACAGAGACAGGGAGGAAGAGACAGGGTCCCCACCCTTGAGGAGCCTGAGCTTGAGCGAGAGGCAAAGCTGCCCAAACCACTCTAACGGGGGTAACAGGGTGAGAGGAACAGCCGGGAGCCCTGGAACTGGCCAGAAACCCAACCCCAGCAGCTGGACTCCCTCTCACCTTGATGATCTCCTGAGCGATTTGCCTCGTCTTGTTGATGTCCAGAGACGTCTTGGGGTCCCTCACAAACGAGTGCAACGTCCGCCCCTTGCAGAAGCTGTCGAGGGTGGTAGGGGTCAAGCACGGGTCTGGGGCTGGTACAGCCTGACCCTATCCCTGGTGGAGCCCATGGGGAGAACCGTGCCCACCTGCCTGCAAGGACTCTCTCCAGCCCCTCGACTGTGAGCCAAATCTTCTTTAACCCAGCCTATTCCTGCTGGGGCCTGGCCTGCACGTGCAGAAACACATGATGCCACGCACGTACACGTACACAAATCCCCATTCCCTGAGAGCCAGTGCCTGCCCATCCTACAACAGGAAACAGTGCATCAAAGCTCTCAGGAACTCAGAGTAGCCATGCTTGGTGGCTTCAAGGCAGGACCACTCTGATGGGGAAGAACTTAGCTAATCTAAGGCCATCAATAGGCAACATCAAGGCTCCGGGGCTCACTGTCAAGAGTCTCATTATAGTTTTCGTTTTTTCTTGATCACAGGGTTTTTATTACAATAAAGGAGTGTGAAAGGAGGGAAAGGGGGTGGGGTAGATGTTAGGGGCGTCAGGGTGACTATTGGAAAAGGAGCCCGAGTTCTGGGGTCTCCACCTGCATCAACTCCTAAAACCCCGGGTGAGGAGGGACCCAGAGAGAATGTGGGTCCAGGGGAGCTATCTTAGGAAGGGACTATGTTTTTAGGAAAATATTCTTGGGAGTCTCAGAGCCTTTGAAAACTGGGTGAGGGGTAGAGAATATTGGTTGGTGCTTTCCTTATCTGTGTCCCACTTTCCTTCAGTGTATTCTAAACAAAGTAAGATTTTTTTGTTAACAAATATTTTCCTGTTTCAGGCAGGCCACGGTGACTCATACCTGTAATCCCAGCACTTTGGGAGGCTGAGGTAGGTGGATCACCTCAGGTCAGGAGTTTGAGACCAGCCTGGCCAACATGGTGAAACCTCATCTTTACTGAAAGTATAAAAATTAGGCGGGTGTGGTGGCGCACGCCTGTAATCCCAGCTACTTGGGAGGCTGAGGCATAAGAATTGCTTGAGCCTGGGAGGCAGAGGTTGCAGTGAGCCAAGATCACACCACTGCACTCCAGCCTGGGTGACAGAGCAAGACCCTGTCTTGTTATTAATTAATTAATTAGTTACCGATTTTGTTTTTCATTAACTAATTTAATTTTTTTGAGATGGAGTCTTGTTCTGTAAATAAATTATGGGACCACCAGTGATCAGTTCATGATTATATGACTCTTCCCAACTCTGCTCCACTCCAGGGAGATAATGTTGGTAGTCTGAAATTGACCACGGTGAGAGTATTTACACCACAGGAAGTGATGGATGTTACAAATTAGGGCTTCCCTCCATACCGCCCCCAAACTGGTTGTTACACATTTACCAGCACATCAGTGAGTTCACCCTATGTGATGAGGATATTGTGCAGGTGTTTTCTGAGAGTAGACCTCAGACCCACAGTCCAGTGCAGGAGGCAAGGTGTGAGCCAGCATGATCTCTCCTTTGTATTTTTACAAAAAGGAAAAAACAGTTTAAAAACATGAGTATATGCAAATGTCTTCATTTTAACAGAAGGAATGTTAACTGTTTATAGTGTCTCTGACTTTGGGGAGAAGCACTCAGCTGCAGTGGGAGAAGACTGGCTTTCACTCTGTACCTTTTATGGACATTGATTTTCTCTAACCTTAGAAAGGTCTCACTCTGTCACCCAGACTGAAGTGCAGTGGCATGATCTTGGCTCGCTGCAGCCTTGACCTCCTGGGCTCAAGCGATCCTCCTGCTTCAGCGTCTCAAGTAGCTGAGACCACAAGCACCTGCCACCAGGCCCAGCTAGGTTTTTTGTATTTTTTGTACAGACAGCGTCTCACTATGTTGCCCAGGCTGGTCTCAAGCTCCTGGGCTCAAGCAATCCTTCCACCTTGGCCTCCCAAAGTGTTGGGATTATAGGTGTGGGCCATTACACCAGCCCATATTTATTTCTTTTTTAGTATCAATGGGGCTGTGAGTTAGAAGTTATACCCCATTTTTGGTTTTCTTCTTTATGCCTCTATTAAAACTTCCACATCCTCTAGGGCATCCACACAAATGGGGCTCCCGGGGAAGGGGGAGGCTGAGCTGGCCATCCAGCATGAGGTCCTGGGGCTTGGTTACCTGGTGATAATGGCCAGGTGGGGCGGGTTCATGCAGGCCCCCATGAAGAGCACCACGTTCTCGTGCCGCGTCTGCCGGTAGTTCATCACCTCTTTCTTGAAGAGCTTCAGGTGGTCCTGGTTGTGGCCGTCCATCTCCAGCAGGCGAATGGCCACCTCGCCATGCCAGCGGCCGCGGTGCACTCGGCCCCAGCGGCCCTGCCCGATGGGCTCACCCAGCTCTACCTGCTCGAAGGGGATGTCCCACTCCTGCAGGTACACGCTGGTCTGGCTGGCCTTGCGAGAGATGGGGCCCCGCCAGGGCCGGCGAGAGCTTGGCAGGTCGTCCACCTCGTCCTCGTCGTCTTCTGCCTCTGACTTGCCAGCCTCTGGCTCCTCAGCCTGAAAGGAGAGCAGGAAGGAACAGGGATGGGCAGCAGATCTGGGCTCTGCGACATCTCTTCCTTCTCCTGGAGCCCTAGCCAGGTAACAGGGGAGAGAGGCATCCTGCCAGGGGACACAGGTTGTAGTTGCAGCTCTGCACTGGCCTGCTGTGCAGCTCACTTAGCATCATTGGACCTCAACGTCCTCATCCACAGTATGTGGCGGCTGGCCCCCGTGACCTGAGGCCCTTCGTCATGCTAATACTCCAGTACCTACCTGTGAGCAACATCTAATTGTCTAGGGAAGAGCAAGAGCATCCCTGGCATAGAAGAATTTCACTGCATCCATCCTTCCGGAACTCTTGTTTAAACAGAGTTTCTGACTCTCCCCTGGGCAGGAGTAAATCAGTCTGTTAACATTCTCCAAGCCATAATGCAATGGAGAGATCCAGGCTCGGCTGACACTTTTGTTTAAGGGTCAAGGCAATGGTTCTTGACCCTGGCTACAATCACCTGGGGAGCATGGGGAAGGCAAAGCTTGGACAAGCTTGCTCCATTACATTCCTCATCGTTCTTCCCTACCATGCGCCTCTGCAATGGGTGCCTGGGACAGCCCTTGCCAGGGCCCAGCACCCACTCACTCTCAAGCCCCCTGCACGCTCTGAGATGGGGAAGGGAGAAACAAGGGAGGGGCCATCTGTGGACACGTGTGTGTCACCCTCACCTCCGCTTCGTGAGCCTCCAACACGTCTGCTTTCGGCTGGTTGTCGAGCCTAAGAGTAAAACAGGGTTTGTCATGGAGACCTTGCGGGAGGCCGCTCCGCTCTCAGCTGGCGGGGATTCCCAGGAGAGATCTGAGACAAAGATCCTTACCCTGACTCACACCTGGCTAGGGGAAAGGCCACGTGGATACCGTGGTGACAGGCAAGAGGCTGAGGGCCAGGCCTGCCCGTTGTGCAGCCTCAGCCTTCCCTAGGCTAACTTGAGGGTGGTGGGGGCTGAGAGGTGGGCAGTGATCCCCAAAGCCCCTTTTCAGATGTGACACTGCTACACAGGGTCTCAGAGCACACCCACAGGACTCAGAATCTGACGGCCTCGACTTGGAGAACCAGCTCTATCGCTTCCTAGCGGTGTGACCTTATGTAATTTCTTAACCTCTCTGGGCTGGTTGTACGTTAAGAATGGCACCTACTTTGAGACCTACCACTGCGCTGAGGGTGAGATGTGGGAATGTGAGTCAAGTGCTCAGCATGGCCTGGTAGAGAAAGGCCTCTGCACAGGAGCTATTCTTAGGCTTCTCTAACTCCAATAACTCCCTCTATCCACCCTCCTGGGTCCCAAGACTGCTCCAGTTTCACAGGCAGCCCCACCCAACGTTGACCGCACTGATAGGAGGCAAGGAAAACCCTCTACGGAATTCACTGGCCCAGAGGGTGAATGAGCCCAGGGAGTTCTGCATCTGGCTGGCTGGAAAGGTAGAGTGGGAGGTGGCCAGGGATGTGGATCCAGCCTGAATAATTCCCCAAAGAAGGGAAGGGGACACAGCCTAGGGATGCCTACCGGGTACCGTCGGCAGCTTCAGGGAGCGGGGCTGCCTGTGCAAACGCCGAAATGTCTGGAGGAAACAAAAACCAAATACAAAGCATGAGATCGCTTTCCCCTCCCCAAAGAGACATGGTGCTTGAAACCCAGCACCCCTAGAGAGGTTGATTTTCCCCTGAGTGGGCTGCCACGTGTTCCCCAGGCACTTCCACAAGGACCAGCCTGTGATCTTCCATAAATGTTGCAAGGACGCAGCCTCCACAGCACCTGCTTCTGCATACACAGCTCTGTCTCAGAAAGGGGCTCCGGGCAGGTGGGGAGGCTGAGACTTCTCATTACCACCACTCACCTGTGGCCGGCCAAACTGCCCCACACAAACAAGTGGAAAAAGCAAACTGGGCTCTCATTTACTGGACAGGCTGGCTAAAGCTGCTGTTTGGAAGCAGGGGCTGCTTGCGACAACCTTTGAAAGTAATGAGATGCTCTCACTTCGGCCAGCAAGGCCAGTGGCAGGATGTGCAGGTGGCTCATTAGCGACACCTGGTGCCTGGTACAGCTGCTGGGGATTTCCAGCACAAAGGCCCCGACCCCTCGGCTTCCGCCCTCGGCTTCCGGTATGGGTCACTGGTGGACCAGCTCTCAGGGGAGAGGAAGAAACGCCACATATCAGGGGCCCAAGAGTGGGCAGCTGGGGCTGATCCCTGAGCCTGGGGTGTTCCCAGTTTTAGTGCTAAAAGTCCCACGTCCAGGGAGACCAGAACTGAAGGCTACTCCAGCATGGAACCAAAGTGCTACAGGGAGATTGGTGGTCCCAGGACTGCCATGGGCCGCTCACTCCCCGCTCTTTTCTGCAAAAAGAGACAGGAAGTGGCAGTGGCTGAAGCTATCAAAGGCCTCTCTCCTGCCTGTGTGGACAAAGACTCTCCCCGTTCAGCCAAAAGACCTCCCTCGACCTTCTTCTAGGGCTTTCTTCTGCCTTTGAAGGTCCTCTGAACCACAGGCTGTCAACATCTCTGGGACCTCACAGACATGGAGAATCTGATAGAGGCCGTGGGCCTTCTTATCAGGGAAATGCACACATGTGCCCAACATCCTGTGCACAATTTCTGGGGGATCAGAACCTTAGAAGCCTCTACTGGTAAGGCCTCCCCTGGACACAGTGTGCCTGCAGACTACCAGCAGGGGCCTGGCATTTCTACCCATCCAACACTGCTCAAATGTTCCACAGAAGGTAAACACACGCCTAAGGCATGAGGGAAGTAGTAAGAGTTGGGGTGTGGTTTGTCCCCAACCCCCAAGTGGGAAGGCAAAATGCTTCTGAAGCCTCATGCTTTTCCTTAAAAGTTAAGAGTGTATCATGCATTCTGCTCCAAAATGTGTCCACGTTTACTTTAATAAAAATGTATTTCCTTGCCCTCCCTGTGACATATCTTCAGGGGAAAATGGACCCTTCTGGGAAAAGAGCCACGTCTTCCCAATGTTTTGGGGTAATCCCCTGTGTGCATCCGAGAGCTAGTAACCAGGGAAACCACAACAAAAAACGGGTGTGAAACTGCAGAGGCTGCTCAGCTGTTTAGAGGAAGCCTCCATAAGGCGGGTTCTCAGGGCCCTGACCACTGCCCTGCACACACCTGAGCAACGCCATGCAGGCAGTCCTCTAAGGACTCAGATGCTCCAAGTCAGCCCCCTAATGGAGCTGGCTTAGGGAATAGAAAAGCCTGGAGTAACCAAGATACTGTGACTTCAAGACAGTCCTGTTCAAGACCCAAGAAAAAAACAGCTAGTCTTTGTTTTAAACACCATTACGCTCATCACCTTCAGTTACAGTAAAAAGCACTGATCTCAAACACTTTAGGGGCAGGAATGAAAAGGTGGGTACACAGTAAGTGTAGAAAACAATTTTTACAGAAGGGACTCAATGTATTGACTTACTGAATTGAAAGTGTTTTCCTTTAAACTTTCTGCAATAAGGAGGCATTTCCAGCAGTGGCCAGCAGATGGCACTGTGTGGTAAGGCACAGAAAGGTGAAGCCCACTAAGTGAAGCCCGCAGACCTTCCCAAATGGGTTTCCACTTCTCTAAGACGTTGTGCATAAGATATCCTCTGGCTATTGCGTAAGGGAGGATATGGTGACAGATGCTCATGAAGCATTAGCAAAAAGTCCTCTCCCCATTCTATAAACCCAGGTTCCAGTCCTGCTTCTACCATCTCCTGGCAGTGTGACCTTGAAAAGGTCGCCTGCAGTCTCTGTGCCAAGAGGCTGGACAGGTCCAGGGTCCCTCCCAGCAAGAACTTCTCACATTAAGAAGCCGACCTCCAGGGCACTTGCCCTGCCCCCTTCCCACCCTCCATGGGAAGTCAGCTCTCAGAACAGGTGGAGGGAGACTCAAGTACCTCCAAAGGCACCCCCAGGAAGAGGGCGCCCAGGTGGGGTGGACAGAAGGGGTCACAGCAAAGGGCAGTTAATGGAACCATGCAAAGGACTCACCTGGAAAGATAAACTGCTGTCTATGATGAATGAAGTAGGCAGCTTTAAACAGAAGAGGAGGTGAGTCACACACACAGAACGGCCAACGCAGGAGGGAGGAGCGGAATTGCAGGTACCGGCTTGGGAGACAGGGACTGGTTATTGGGCTGGGACAGCCCTACCCTAGATGGACCTGGCAAGGACAGGCCAAACCATGCAGGAAGCAGGAAAAGAGCTGGGAGAAAATGGGCCCTGGCAGGAGCCCTCAAGACTAAAGGGGTTTGCACTGGAGGATTGGGCATTCCAAGACCCCGTCTCTGGTCACCAGCGCTCTGCGAAATGCATGTGAGCCCAGAAGGGCAAAATACAATGCGAGAGAAACAGTGATTCTGAAAAGTTTAACAGTGTTATGTATGGAAGAATGGCCTCCTCCCCTTGAGCCCCACCTATACCTCCAGAGTGTCTCAATTCTCTCTCTTACAGGGTACTGAAAAGGATACACTGGGGTTCTGGAAGCTGACAGCATGTTCCAACCTCAATTCTGCCACATAACTAGGCTCTGGGACCTTAGGGAGTTGGCTAACCTCTCCAGCTGTCTCACTGTCAAATGGGGGTATAAATACAGTCATGTGCCACAGAACATGTTGCTTTGGTCAACAAGGGACCGCATATACAATGGTGGCCCTGATCATAATGCAGTGGAAAAATTCCTCTTGCCTAGTGATGTGGTAGCTGTGGTAACAGAGGCAGCGCCATGCATTCCTCACGTGTTTGTGGTGACACTGGCAGGAAATAATCCACGGAACTACAAGCTGTATAAAAGGATGGCATGCACAATTATGCACGGTAGCATCTTACTTGATAATGAGAATAAACAACTTCATTACTGGTTTATGTATTTACTATATTGCACTTTTAATCATTTTAAAAAATTTTTAATTAAGTAATTTATTTTTTGAGATGGAGTCTTGCTCTGTTGCCCAGGCTGGAATGCAATGGCACAATCTCGGCTCACTGCAACCTCCGTTTCCTGGGTTCAAGTGATTCTCCTGCCTCAGCCTCCCAAATAGCTCGGATTACAGGCGCCCACCACCACGCCTGGCTAATTTTTGTATTTTTAGTAGAGACGGGGTTTCACTATGTTGGCCAGGCTGGTCTTGAACTCCTGATCTCAGGTGATCTGCCCACCTCGGCCTCCCAAAGTGCTGGGATTACAGGCGTGAGCCACCACGCCCAGACTTTTAATCTTGATTTTAGATTATACTTGTTCTACTTACCAAAAAAAAAAAAAAAAAAAAGTTATCTATAATTTAGCCTCAGGCAGTTGCCTCAGGAGGTATCCAGAAGGTGGCACTGTTATCACAGAAGATGCCAGCTCCATGTATGTCACTGCCCCAAAGACCTTCCGGTGGGAGAAGATGTGGAGGTGGAAGAGTGATATTGATGATCCTGACCCCGCACAGGCCTAGGCTAGTGTGTGTGTCTTAGTTAACAAAAGAGTTTAAAAAAAATTAAGAATTATAAAAATAGAAAAAAGCTTATAAAAATTCAAAGAAAAATGTTCTTGTACAGCTATACAATATGTGTTTTGGGCTAAGTGTTATAACAAAAGACTCCAAATTAAAAAAAAAATTAAAGATTATAATGTAAAAAAGTTGTAAGCTAAGGTTAATTTATTATTGAGGAGAATATTTTAAAATAAATTTAGTGTAGCCTAAGCGTATAGTGTTTACAAAGTCTACAGTAGTGTACAGGAATTCCTCACTCACTGACTCATCTAGAGCAGCTTCTAGTCCCCTACAAATAAATACCATTTTATTTACTGATTTATTTATTTAGAGACAGAGTCTTGCTCTGTCACCTGGGCTGGAGTACAGTGGTGCAATCTCAGCTCACTGCAACCTCCACCTCCTGGGTTCAAGCGATTCTCGTGCCTCAGCCTCCTGAGTAGCTGGGACTACAGGTGTGCGCCACCACACTTAGCTAATTTTGTATTTTTAGTAGAGATGGGGTTTTGCCATGTTGGCCAGGCTGGTCTTAAACTCCTGGCCTCAAGTTATCTGCCTACCTCGGCCTCCCAAAATGCTGGAATTACAGGCATGAGGCACTGTGCCCAGCCGTATTTTTAATATTTTGTGCTGTATATTTACTGTAGCTTTTCTGTGTTCAGATGTTTCAATACACAAATATTTAGCATTGTGCTGCAATTGCCTACAATATTCAGTACAGTCACATGCTGCATAGGTTTGCAGCCTAGAAGCAATAGGCTACACCACACAGCCGAGACGTGTGAAGGACTATACCATCCGCGTTTATGTAAGTACACTCTATGATGCTCACATTACAATGAAATTGCCAAATGCATCTCTCAGAACATTTCCCTGTTGTGAAGCAGCACGTGACTGTAATCTTTTCCCAGGTTTACCACTGAAGTTGAAGTGCAATGCCCGTGCACAGCACAGAGGAGGGGGACGACAGGAGGCTTGCCTTCTCCAGCTGAACTACAGGGCCAGTGGGGCAGGCAGTGGGGGTTAGGGGGAGGGTTGACCCATTGGTGCTGCCATGACCAAAGAGATAGAGTCTTGAGAGAGTGAGGCCTCTGTGCAGGGGAAAATGAAGGCCCAGTCTAGGGACATCAGGGAAAGCAGCAAGGGTCCAGCTGATGGTGCAAACAGAACTTTTTCTGTGGCTGCTGTGTTTCAAACACACCCTTTCCATTTACAAAAACCCAAAGTGGGAGGTTTAGCAAAAGGCACAGTTTCAGAGCATAATAAAGACAGAGCAGAATGGGAGAGGAGGCTAATCAAATGTGCCATCACTCAATGCAGGGAGGGGAGGGGCGTGCTCAGGACGGCGCGTGCATGTCAGGAGATACTCAGCCACGTGCGTACTGAGGTGAAGGCAAAGAGAGAGATTCCTACAAGATCTCTGTCTCCACTGTCCCCAAAAGAAGTCCCAGGAGAAGCTCCCTGGCCTCCTGCTGGCTGGGTACAGCTCCAGCTGGGGCTCCCCTGGCACAGGGAGAGCTGTGACTGTCCTCATGGATCTGGAGCTCCAGAGGCCAGAGACAGGGGCCTGACCTGGACTCTACTGGCTGGTGACAGCCTGTGGCTGGGTCCGGAGCAAACAGGAGTGTCACAGCCACCTTCCTCTGGGACTGCAAACTGTAATAAACTGAAGGCTGAGACTGACTCTGAGGAGCGGCCAGAGAGGCTGAGGCAGCAGCTCAGTCCCAAAATGGGCAGGTGGGCTTCACTCTGCTGCTTGGAGAGGCAGACACCCCAGGGCCAGCAGCTGAGGGCAGGAGAGGCTGGAACCCTGACCTCTCCTGACAGACACCAGGCAGTGAGCTGGGGTGGAGCCTGGCTCAAGGTCTACTCTGCTGTAAACTCCTGTGGGACTCAGTGTCTTCAGCCACACAATGGGAACAACCTAATTCCAACTTTACATGGTCACCTATCTTATGGAAAGGGAACGAGAGGTCTCCTTGAAGGAGCTTACCCAGATCACGAGTGGGAAGCAGCAGGACCCCACCCAGGTTCCCTCTCTGAGGCCTTCTAGCTCCCTGCATTGCTGGCCATGCCTCCTGGGGGCTCAGAAGCCAGTCCTGAGAAAGTGAGCACTGCCCAGGAGAGGCCACCCCATGAAGAGGAGGGCAGCGTGGGGATTATGTTGTGTCATACGGACTTGGGTTTGATCTCCATTCTGCCACTTACAGGCTGTACAACTCATGGCAAGCCCCTCCCTCTCTCTGAACCTCAGTATTCCCATCTGTAAAACAACAGCATCAACATCAGAGCTATTGTGCTTGGGGCGCCTGGCAAGTGCTCCATAAACATCAGCTCTTCGCTGTGACCATGTCTGACCTTGAATCTGCAGACCTTGGGTCTGCTGAGAAGGGGATCTGTCCGCACCCCTGAGAACCCAGAAAAGCCTGGAGATGTGGTACCTGGGAAGTTGAACCTGCTGTCCCGCTGGCCAGGTGAGGGGTTGGGGGGCGTGGTGGCGCTGGATGGGTTGGATGATGTTGGGAAGGGCGCCGGCGAGGAGGGTGTGGAGGAGGTGGTGGAGGAAGGGTTGCTGCTGGAGTCCAGGTGATTCATGGCTGGAGGGTGCTCCTGCAGGACCAGACATATTGGGAGTGGCAGGGCTGTCCCGGCCCCACCTGCCTCCCACCAGCCACACCCTCCCTTCCCCATCTGGAAAGGAAGCAGTCAGCCCAGGGAATCCTCAGGGTCTGACATTTTACGCATCTAGCATTTGAGGAAGGGCAGCACACAGAGGCCCTCGCCTCAATGCCCACTCCCCAGGGGGCTCCTGCTCAGCTTTCTGATTTCAGCTCAAGCACACTCTTCCCAGAAGCCTTTCCTGCACCCTGGCTGGGACCACGCTCCTCCTCTCCATCCTGGCACAGCTCCCAGCAGTGTTTCATCAGGGCACCGTGTCTACTGCAGACGTCCCAGGCACTTTCCTGACGGAAGACTCTCCCACTACCTTGTGTGTTGCATGAGGCCAGGGTGATCATTACATACTCAGTGCCTGGCTCTGAGCTGGGCACACATTAGGATTTTATAATGAATTAAGTTCAGGCTCTGATAAATGTTATATCATGTCTGCTAAGCACCAGGCACTCTGCCAGACGTAGGGAGACCAATGATAAATGAGAGGCATACAGTCCTTTTCTTTGGAAATCTGGCTGAATCAAAGGCACTGGGAAGTCTTAGAGTCAAAGTACAAAACCCTGAAGAGGTGATGGCTTGGGCTGGTGCGGTCTGCCATTTTGGAGGGGTAAGAATTCTGGAGCTGGAAAGAACTTTCTAGAAGATGAGCCCAGGAGTTAGTTTGTCAGGACAGGCCTGGTTCACTCATGTTGTCCCAACTTAAATGTTAATGTCATCCCTTCCACACTTAAAGCAAGCATGCTCCCCCTGCTAATGGATCACATGAACCAGTGCTTGCCATGGGAAACACATGTTTGGTGGCCAGTGAGACACCTTTAGGAGACCCTTGGACACAACCCAGAGGACGCTGCACCAGGGAGGTGGGGTGCTCTGTTTCCTGTCTTGTTCTGCCTGAGAGAAGGCCTTGGCCTGAGCTGCTATGTCTTTATCGCCTCTCCAACACTGACTCATCACCCATTCAACAGAGTGAGGGCTTCAAGCTCCAAGCCTTAAGCAAGTGTGATAACCAGATGAAGCTTATAACTTTTTGGTTTTAACTGTGCTTGTTTTTTTTTTTTTTTGAGACGGAGTCTCGCTCTGTCGCCCAGGCTGGAGTGCAGTGGCGCGATCTCGGCTCACTGCAAGCTCCGCCTCCTGGGTTTACGCCATTCTCCTGCCTCAGCCTCCTGAGTAGCTGGGACTACAGGCGCCCGCCACCGCGCCCGGCTAATTTTTTGTATTTTTAGTAGAGACGGGGTTTCACTGTGGTCTCGATCTCCTGACCTTGTGATCCGCCCGCCTCGGCCTCCCAAAGTGCTGGGATTACAGGCGTGAGCCACCGCGCCCGGCCATAACTGTGCTTGTTTTAATGATTACCTTCTATCTGTAGGAATCATGGTTTTTCCAATGATGATAGTGATGATTACATAAAAGTGAAGTGTTGTTAAGTATTAGCCTAGGTGGTATCCGGTTAAGACAGAAACCATAAAGATGGTTTGCAGCTTTGATGAAGTTTGGGCGGCACTGATTATCAACTCAATTATCAACTCAATCCACACTACGTGCCACCACAGTCCCACTGTAGAGCTCAGGGAAGCAGGGCCCAAGGAAGCCAAGGGCTTTGCCCACAGTCATGGGAGATGGGCCTGGCATGATCCCAGCTCCAGGATGCCTTCTGGCCATGGCTCCCCAGCCACAGCACGGAGGAGACCCCTGAGAACAGCACCAGCATCTCACAGCTCTGAGCAAGAGCCTATGGGAGCAAGGACCAGAGAGCCCCAGGGAAGGGAGGGCTGCTGCACTAGAAATGAGAAAAGGTGGGTGAAGGGAGAAAGTAGGGGGCAGGGAGAGAGGCCTAAGCTCCAGCTTCTCCCTGTGGCCAAAAAGAGCACCGGGGTTTGGAGGCAGACAGACTGGAATTCTCGGCCAGCTTCCACCACCACTTAGCTGGGTGACTCTAGGCAACTTCCTCTACCTCTCTGAGCTTCCATTTCCTCAACCACAAAATGAAAACATCAACACCTATGGCAGAGGGTTACTGCGCTGACCAGTAGCATCACAAAGGTGGGAGTGGGTGGTACATAGCAGGTGACTAATACATGCTTGTTCCACATTCTTTTGCAGACCTGCTAGCTAGGAGCACTCAGAAGTTTGGGCCCCAGCAAGGCCAGAAGACCAACAGAGAGAGGGCTCCAGGGGATTCTAAGTTAGGCAGGACCTGGATCTGAAAAGTGCTTCCTGAATGCAAACATCAATTCCCCTGGGGGTGGGAGAGGAATTCCTTGGTTAAAGAAGTTGAGGCCAAGTTGGGTTAAATGCTAAGTTCAACAGGTTTATTTGCTGCACGCCATGAAGGCTCTGGCGTACAGAGTGACCTCTGGAATCTACTGGCCAGGGATAGTTGACATCACATGGCGCCAAGTTAGAAGTGGGAGCTGGATCCACTGAGCCCTCCCTCTTCTCACTCACTCTCCAAGGCTCAGGACCCTCCATCAGTCCCTCTGTGACCCTGGACAAATGACCCAACCTTTAAGAGCCACTGTGTAACATGGGGGTAACACCTGCCGGATCACAGTGTTGTTCAATCATTCAACAATCAACATGCTGGTTTCCTGACTGCCTATTGTGTGCCTGGTGCCAATGAGAGCAAGACAGCATCACGGGGCCCTCAGGGAGCATCTGTGCTGAAGGGGAATGGGGCGGGCAGGGGTGGAGGGGCAGGTGGTGGGAGAAGAGGTCGAAGACGAACAGGATAAACACACCTCTCAGCACCACGTGTGGCCCCTAGTGAGAACTCAGTAACAGCTCATGTTATCATAGCAACCTTCAGCGGGATCCTGGAGGGCCAACGCTCTCAGAGATGAGAGGTCTTTGGCACCACCGTGTGGGCTTAGAGGCCGAGGAGGTGCACGCAGGAGGGGCTCATGAGGGAGGTAGAACAGAGAGAGAGTGCTGTGAGGAGGGCTGAGGGGTGGTGTCCAGGTGGGTGGAGATGCAGGAGTGAACATGATGGGCAGGGGGTCGTGCAGAACGCATAGGGATGGGGGGTATGCTAGGCGTAGCTGGAGAGGAGAGGCAGGGGCAATGATGACATTGTTGGCAATGGGGGCAGGGGGCACTGCATTCCTGCTGAGGAACTGATCCTATCTGTGATGGGCTGGGAAAATAATTACTAGTTGATGGTATGGTACTGCTCCCTACAAGTTCATGAACATTCTCTCTTTACCCTTCAAATACCCTGTGAATGAAGCATTAGGAACCTCAATTTACAAAGCAGAAAGTGAGGCTCAGAGAGGTCAAGTGGCTCACTCAAGGTCATGGAAGCAAGAGAGGAGTTGGGACTCAAAGCCAGGGCTGGGCAGCTGTTGTGGTCTGAATGACTGTGAACTCCCACAGCTCACATGCTGAAACCCTAGCACCCAAGGAGGTGGTACTGGTAACTGGAGCCTCTGGGAGGTAATTGGGTCATCAGGGCAGAGCCCTCAGGAATGGGACTAGTGCCCTCAGGAAAGGGCTCGAGGGAGCTTGCTGGGCCCCTCCACCATGGGAGGATGTGGTATGAGTGACATCTGTGAGAAGGTGGGCCTTCCCAAGACATCGAGTCTGCTGGTACCTTGATCTTCCCAGCCTCCAGAACCATGAGAAACAAATTTCTATTGTTTTTAAGCTACCCAGTCTGTGATATTTTGTTATGGTAGCCTGAACAGACTAAGACAGGACCCTATCATCTTTCCCCTCTTCCTCCCCATTCTGGGTGAGAAGCCACCACCAGAGGGAAACGAGAGGCAGGAGAGAGGACAGGTGCAGGCCCATGGCACAGTCAGGCCTGGGACAGCTGGCCTTCTTGTTTGACAGTAAGAGGTGGCCCTGGCTCTCCCAGAGCAGCCCCTGAAGCTGTACCTTTAGGGTCCCCAGTACAAACTGGCCACGTTGCCTGTCTTTTTCTTCCAGCCTGAGCCACATGGCCAGTCACAGCCATGAGGCAACTGGGCACATGCTCCTCATCGGAGGGGCACACGCTAAGCCCCTGCTCTGGGGCTGCAGGTAAAACACACTTAAAAATACACAGCCAAAACCACAGCAGCCAGCAGCCTGCAGCCAGCCAGGATGGGAGCTGCTGTCAGAAGCCATCAGCACTGGCACCTCCCAGATGCCAGGCACACCTGTGCAAAGGGGCCAATGACAGGTATGCCAACCCTCCTGGGGGACACAGGTTTCGCAGACTCTGTCTAGCTGCAGAGGACACCCGTCTGCCTCAGCAGAGAAGCCTGACCTGGCTATGGATGAAAATGCACTGTTTGTATTACTTTTGGGTATTCCTATGAGGGCAGCAGAGCCTTGCTCGGTGGCGGTCATGGCAATTGCTTTAACGAACAACTGAAGGTGTATCTACCGCACTGCGACTAAGGGCCCAGGTTTTGCGGCTGGGTGGCTGCCGAGGCTACCACTCTGGGTTTGTATCTTGCTCTCAGGGGATGCTGTGCTGTTTTCTCACCTGTGACATGGATCAGTATGTACCCTTCAGAACTACTGTGGGGCTCAAATGAAACAGCAATGGAAGTTGTTCCCGGTACACGCTAAACACACAGGAAGTGTTAGCTCAAAGGAGAAGGGACTGGGAATCATGGCTGTACCACCACAACTTAAATGTAAAGCCTCCTAGTGGCTCAAGATATGATTCCCAAGGCCACCCTCTGGCCACAAATCTGAGACTGTGGTGTCACATCCCACTTCCCCACTGAGCCTCTGAGGCAGGGGTGCTTTATAGGAAGGACGTCCAGTGGCAGAAGGGGGTCCTCCCCAGCACTACCCAGTGTACCTTCTTTGTCAGTGCTTTGGGAAGGGTTCCAAAATGGGGTTCGGCTGCTCTGTCCACCGGGTTGTTGATGTCCGAGGGGACAGATTCTGTCCTCCGAAGCCGAGTTACTGTTTGAAAAGAGGGAAAACCCATCACCAGGGAACAGGTCAAGCTAAAGATTGATTCACTGAAATCCAGAAGGCAGAGGAGAGGAAGGCAGAAAACTCACATGGCAGGAAGGATATTCTACAGGCAGGGGCTTCTTTGGTACATTTGTTGTGACACTTCAACCTGGTAAAGAAGGGGAGGTTAGCGTGCGGAGCGCCACGTGCGGGGCTCGGGCACACATGGGTAGCTCTGTGTAGCATTCACTCAGGACTGTCTCCATTTCCACAAACTTCTCAACAAATGTTAGCTCGGAAGTAGAGAACACCATGATATTAATAGTAATAGCAGCTGCTACACTGAGCTGCTATGCTGAGCATTTACCACGTTCTGTGTCATTTACCCATCCTCACAGCAAAGTAGGTCTCGTGATGCCCACTTCGACTTGCCCCAGGTTGCCCACCTATTTTTCTTTTGTAAAGAAAAGGAGACCCTCTACCCATACTGAAAAAACTCAAGACAAATCTGAACTTACAAAAAAAAAAAAAGACGAATTAGACAGACAGTGTTTGCTTTACCAAAGAATCCCAGGGACTCAAAGGGCAGCCCCTCCGGCTACATTTGTGCAATGGAACATGCGGTCTGAGGGTCAGCCCCAGGCTAGGATTGGAAAGAACTGGGTTCTCACTGTGGTCCTGCCTTCTGCACTGAGTCCTAGATTTCTCTCTAATGGGCTGAGGGTGTCCTATTAACCTTATACTGCATCGCAGGACAGCCTGGGCTCAGAGGTCATCCTGTGCTCTCCACATCATGGGAACTAGAGGTCCCTAATGTAAAGCCAAGTGGCCAGGAGCCACAGGAGACCCAGACTAGAGAGAGAAGTCAGCAACTCCCTAAAGGTCAGGAGAGTCGCTGGGAAAGTGATGGGTCCAGCTGATAGGCACAAGACCCACCATCTACCGTGTGACTGGAGCCCAGATGCAATCACACACACTAGCTCAGGTTCTCAGAGCCATCCCCATGGTTGATGCATACATTAAAAATCAGGCCCAGAAAGGTCAAGTGCCTTGCCCCAGGTCATACAACAATGCAGGGGCAGAGTGGGCTGGACACCGAACCTCCAAGGCCACCTTGCATTAGGTGAGGGCAGTGGGACAGCAGAGGACACACTCTGCCCAGCCCACACTGTTCCCTATCCTTGCCCTTCCTTCCCACCAGAAACCACAAGGCATGAGAAAATAAAGTTGGACTTGTACAGAATGTATACCCTGCGCTCACTCTCCCCGTCCGCAAGCCAACTCCTTGTTTTTAGCATCGCCTGTCTGCCTCTCGAGGGCTTCAAAATGTAAGGCTAAACTTCAGAACTCCTTACAGGTCCCAGAACAGTCCTCATATTCCTCCGGGCCTTAGTACAAGACCCTCCCATGGCCTGGAATTCTCTTTCCCCCTTGGTCTATCTTGTAAACTTCTATTCATCCTTCAAAGCCCACCTCAAGTATTCCCTTCTTCGCGGAGTAACTTGCTTAATCTCCCTGAAGAGGCCTGATCACTCCCTGGTGTGCTGAATAGGACTATGAATAGCAAGTATAGGGAAGCGTGTTGGAACTCTGATTTACTAAACGAAAAGTGTCTGCTCCTCCCACCCCCACTCCTCTTCCCATCACCTGCAATGCTTGCACTTCACTCCAAATATCATGCTCTTCTGGCACACGTGGCAGACCTGCGACAGCCAGGACTTGGTGGAGAACCTGCAGGGGGCAGACACAGGCACATGCTCGCACTGGCTGGGAGGCCAAGGCCCAGACACAGAAGGGTTCCCACGGAGCTCCAGGGCAACTGGGAGTCTTGGCTCCATCCCAGAGCCCCATGGGCCCTCTCCCAGATGCAAAGTCATCACTGTCAATATGCTGAAGTTGGTGTGGTCATCTGGCAGTACCAATCTGGCAGCAGCAATCAAGAGTACAAGTGTGCATACCCTTTGACCCAACAGTTCTTAGGAATTCTTAGGAATTTATCCAACACAAGGCCACAAATGTTGAAAGATACATAGACAAGGTATGCCAGCAGCATGTTAGCAGCATAAAGACGGAAAATAACCTACATGTCCATTGATAGGGGCTATGACTAAAGTATGCTCTTTCCAAACAATGGAACACTATGCAGCAAGAAACTAAAACAAGGACGCTTTTTCTGTGCAAATGGAATGATCTCCAAGTCACATTGTCAAGTTAAAAAAGTAAGGTACAGTAAGATACGATCCCATTCACATCAAGTTCAAGTACAGAAAAAAAAAAAAACTCAGCTATGACGATAGAAGTGAATACCACTGAATGGCAGCACTGTCAACTAGGGAGAACTAAAGGTAACTTTCTGGGTGCTGGAATGTTCTTCATCTTCATCTGGATGGTATACACAGGTGTGTATGAATACATACACATACACACACATAGTTGTGCATTTTGCTCTATATAAATTGTATCTCCATTTTTGGAAAAAAGTATAAGATTGTGTATAACATATGCAGTATTTGAGTAAAAAATAAAGGGGAAAACATACATACATATTTGTTTGTATAAAATATCTCTAGAAGACAACACACAGCTAAGACTTCTTTACAGAGGGGACTGAGGAGTTGGGGACAGGAACAAGAGGGCAATTTTCTGTTGACGTTTCAACGTATCAGTCTATTTTCAATCCAAAATGTAGAACATTAAAGAAAACACGAAAGATAGATTTCAAGGAAGGATGGGGGACGAGTGGGTAGTGTCCTCCAGAAAAAAAGCGCAAGGCTGGTCCACAGGGTGGGGAGGCAGGCCTAAGAGCAGAAATAACTCATATTTTTGGAAACACAGATTTTTTTTTTTAACATATTGTGTATCACAGTAACAACAGAACAAATGCCAACAGCATTTGGGAAACAGTTTGTAATGCATCCACTAACACTAGCTCATTTGATTCTTATGCCCATGCCAGGGAGTGAGGCAGGTCCAGGATTCTAAGTGTGCAGCCAAGGAAACCAGCTCAGAGAGGTCAGGTGATGTTCCCAAGGTGCCACAGTTGGGATGCTGTGTAACAGGGTCTGGATCCCAGCTCTCTGAACTTAGAGTTACAGAGCTTCTCTGTAAGAAATTCCACTGGTCCAGCAGAGGCCAAAAAAGGCCTTCAGCACAAGGGAAAGAGAAGAGGCTCTGGGGACAAACAGCTGGGTTTGAATTCTGCCTTCTGCTTACTACCGGCTGTAAGATGCCTCAGATGCTTCTGCAAATAGGGTTAACGCTAAGCCTCACAGGATTTGGGAAGGATCACAGATACGCTGTGTAGCAGAGATCCATAAATGTTACTCTCTCCACCCAACAAAGATGGGAGCTTCTGGTGGCAGGGGACACCCAACTGCATGGAGTGCCTTTTAAGGAGTTGCAATCTGGCCTCCTCGAGATGCAACCAGGTCTGTGGAGGCTCACACATATGCACACGTGCTCTCTGTCTCCCTCATTGGGTTTTAATTACTTCTCATGTCAACACTGCAGGTGAGGGGAGCAAGAACCTTAGGGGTGGGGCCCAGGAATCTGGATTTTCAACAGGCTCTACAGCAGACTCTGATGTGCAGCCAGTTTCAGGACTCACGTGACATCTCACCGGATGCAGGGGAAGCTCCTGCAACTCCTTCCCATGACCCTGACCCTATTTCTCCTGGGACCTTTGTCCTGGGAAAGAAGGAAAGTGTTTTCCCTAAGCAGAGTGAGGAAGAGACCCGAGGAGGTGCAGATGACGGAGGTGCAAGTCCATGTGGCCACCCTGGCAAGGCAAGGGTTCCAGGTAAGTGCAGGGCCATGTCCCACAGGTGAAATGGAAATGGACAGACCCGTCAGAGGCAAAGAGCTCGCTGAGAAACAGAGACCGGAACTCCCGGCCCCATGTGGGTTCCAGCTCGGCTCTGTGCTCTGATCCCCCTCCAGGCCCGCTGTGCCTACCTGTGTGTAACCGACAGCCCGATATCCCTCCGTACCATCTGTGGGGATCCATGCGAGAGATCTGCGGGGAAAGAGGCCGGATGGGCAGGCTGAGGAACTCCGCAGGCGACAGCTCGTGCCCGTGACTTCCTAGTTCAGAGACCACAGGCTAGAGGGGGGCGCAATGGTTTATTACATAAGCATCTCCCTGATCTATATCCATCAACACAGGAGCAGGCCAGGCTAGCCCAGTGGCATGGTATGGTTCCCCTCGCCTCGCTTGGTCCTCTAGCTTGCTCCTGGCCTCTGAGGATGGCTCAGTCAGCTGCCTCTGTGATGTTTCTAGCTGAGGAGCAAGGCAGGCTGGAGAGGCAGAAGGCAAAGCCAGAGTGTGGACAGAAGCTTCTATACAGCCCAACCTCTTGCAACCTCTCACCAACACACCACAGGCCCCCAGTGTGCAGGGGCTCAATTCTGGGTACTTCTTGGTAAATGGCTGAAGCTGTCTACCTCAGGTGGAGAGCCGAGGCTAGTCAGCCCATCCAGTGCCTTTCCAGGCAGAAGCCCCTGGAGGATATTCCTCTGGGAGAGGCCACTGCCAGATCTGGGCAGACAGAGCGAGGACAAGGCGAAGCTTTACCACATTCTCACGTGGGCCAGCCCCAGCCAGGTATGAGCCTGAGCCTCTGGGGACTTCTTGAGCACCCTCCTTCTCTGCTGAGAGAAAGGCCATACGCTTTGAGGTGCCTCTCCTGCTGGCCTTCCTGGAGGGCGCTCCCTCTCCCAGCCTGGGATTCCCTGTAAGAACAGGCATCCCTAGTGCAGTAGACAAACTGCTGGAAGCACTCTCTCCACCCACCAGCAGCCCGCACATTCAACTCACGCCCCCATACTCAGCGCCACTGCCTCCCAGAGCCAGCCCATGGGTGGGCTTCGGGGATCCGGGAACCCTCTGGACTGGTTCAGTAGAATGCTGTAGGCTTTTCTCTGGAAAGAAGATCTAAGACTTTCATCCAATCATCAAGGTGACCTGTGACCCAGAAAGGTCAGGAACACAGTGCTCTAGTGTGGCCATCTCATGTCCTCTGAGTCAGAAGGTCCCCCAAGGGTGGCCACTGCCCTCCTCAATCCCAAGTGCTGGTCTAGCACAAAGCTGGACTCATGAAGTGCTGGTTCACTTAAGGCCAAGTACCACATAAATAACCTCCATGAGAAGGGCGTGCTGGAGGTACTGAGTCCTCCCACATCAAGGAGAGCTGGATAAGAACAATCTATCTCACCTGCAGCTCTCCCTGGCACATCTGCCATGAGGCTGACTTGTCCCAACTTCCTCCTGGGGCTCACCCCACCCATCAGCAGCCAAGGCCACCAAAACACATGGGGATGGCTGGGCACCGTGGCTCACACCTGTAATCCCAGCACTCTGGGAGGCCGAGGCAGGAAGATCGCCTGAGGTCAGGAGTTTGAGACCAGTCTGGCCAACATGGTGGAAACCCCGTCTCTATTAAAAATACAAAAATCAGCCAGGTGTGGCAGCGGGCACCTTTAATCCCAGCTACTTGGGAGGCTGAGGCAGGAGAATCACTTGAACCCAGGAGGCAGAGGCTGCAGTGAGCTGAGATTGCACTACTGCACTTCAGCCTGGGTGACAGAGCGAGATTCCGTCTCAAAAGAAAACAAAAACAAAACAAAACAAAAAACACGTGGGGCTAAAGGTGCCAGCTGCCAGCCTAGGAGAAACAGACTATGTTGGAGTTTCAACCAGTTAGCCCCAAAGCCACCTACGATCTGCCCCATCTTCTGTGGGCATGGGCAGTGAGGTGGTATGTGCACCAGGCACTGCCTTCATCTGATCTGCATGGAGACACTGGCCCTGAAGGCCTAACAATCTCACTGCTCCAGTCTCCGTGTTACCATAGCAATTGGAGGATGGCAGGGCTGGGGCTGTCCTAGAGATGGAGGTGTTGAATGTTCCTCCAAGGTTCTGTGAAGGGCCCTGGCAGTTTCTGCCAGGGCACTAAGGGAGGGAAGTGTAGCTCCTTTCCATGGTCCCCCTGTGCCTCCCTGGGGTTCCTGCAGCCAGCTCCACCTCAGCATAGTTCCTGCATGCTGCACCCCTCCTCATTCCCAAGACCCCGCCCACAGCTACGTGACTCTCCTAGCCAGCTCGGGATAGTACAAAAATAAACTCCTATTTTGCTCAGGCAAAAACCAGACATCTCTGCATTTCCAGACAATTAAAAGCAGACTCCAGAGGCACAGCTGTCTCCCTCCACTCTGACTCATGAGCGAGGCCCCACAGCACAGCCACGTGCAGGAACGTGCTCCCAACCTGGAGGTGGGGGTGGGAAAGGGGGTCAAGGGTTGCCCATGTGTCCTCCCATCCCAAAGGGGCATCTGCACCTCCCATCTTTTGGGGCGTCATTCAGAGTTGTGCTGCATTTCTGCCTCCAGGAATGTCCCTCTCCTGAAGAGTGGGGTCCCGGGACATCAGGTGGGGTTCTGGGGATGGCTAAAGTCCACTGAAACCAGGCAGATGGCACCGCCTTCCCGGGGGCAGTGCTTTACCATGGCAGCCCAGCAGGCCAGAGTCCCTGCTGGAGAGTCTCGGTGGGCAAGGGCAAGGTGGAGACAGGGCTCTTCATGGGGCTGCCCATGGGCCGAGATGCGCTCAAGGTCTCTGCTTCTCAGAGAACAGCTGCCAGCTAGGCTGAAGCCAGCCAGTCACTTTAAGGCCACCTGTCTTAGGGTTATTTCCTGAGGCGGTCACCAGCACCTCTGCTTCTGGACTATGGAGAGGCCGAATGGGCTAAGAGGGTGGTCAAAGAGGTCCACCCCCGATGGCGACAGCAACGCACACACGACTCCCAGGTGGTAGAGGGGATGGAAATGAATCGCTCTTACCAAACCTAGAGGAGACAAAAAGCAGAGAGGGGGATTACGTCACCATGCTGGCTCGGCGCGTTCCTAGAACATTACCTTTGGGCGGGAGCAGGCAAGGGGCTGGGATGCAGGACTTTGAGGCCTGGCTTGAGGCCAGGCTGTGGCTGAGTGACTGTGGGAACCCCTGCAATCTCTGTGGGGACATTTCCTCAATGGAAAGGACTAGAAGGGCATTCCCCGGGCCTCCCCAGGGGACATTGAAACTCAGTGCTGTGCACTTTAATACATTAGCTTACATAAGCCTCGCCAGCAACCAAGCATGGTAATTAGAGTTCAGCCCATTTCACAGCCAAGAAAACTGAGCCTCAGGGGGCTGGCTGAGTAGGTCACATGGCTCACAGTGGGAGAGCCTGGCCCAGAGCCAGGCAAGAAAAGGGGTAAATCAGCTGGAGAGACCAGGCCTGGTGGCTCATGCCTGTAATCCCAGCACTTTGAGAAGCCGACACAAGTGGATCACCTAGGTCAGGAATTCAAGACCAGCCTGGCCAATGTGATGAAACCTTGTGTCTATTAAAAATACAAAAATTAGCCAGGTGTGGTGACGCATGCCTATAATCCCAGGTACTCAGGAGGCTGAGGCATGAGAATCGCTTGAACCCGGGAGGCGGAGGTTGCAGTGAGCTGAGATTGCACCACTGCACTCCAGCCTGGGCAGCAGAGCGAGACTCCTTCTCAGAAAAAGAAAAAAAAAATTATCAGTTGGAGAGGGTGTGGCTGGACAGGAAGGCAGAGATAACAGCCATGCAGAGCAGAGGTAGCCCCTGAAAGGAGAGTCACGCAGGGACACACCCTGAGCCTCCCCAGGGGGCTGCCACTGCCCCCAAGAACACATGGAGCTGGAGGAAACAGAGCACTCAGGGGTCACCAGAACAGCGAGGTGGCCTGAGCGTCACGTCAGTGCTGGTTCTGGTAACTCTGCAGGGACTGGACTCAGAATCCCAGGGTCTGAGGCTCAGTCACTGGCTGGAGTTTGAGGCTAGTTGTATCATCTGCCTGAGGCTGTGTCCCTGCCACCTTCCAGCATGCGAATGAGACCAGAGCTTTCCTAATGTTCTTCTTGGGAGAAGACAGAAACAGAGGGACTGGGTTGAGCCCACTGTGAGATGTCCTCTGACCCATGTTCGTGTGGTCATCATCACTGCATTCTACAGCCCCTTCTGGGTGGGACCCAGGCCCCAGCAGGACAGCCCAAGAGGGAACAGCAGGGTCAGTGACACCTGGATCTCTCCTCCTTGGGTGGCACACTCAAACCCATTGGAGCTGTCCAGGCTCCATCCCATAAAGGACCTGAACAGCATGCACTGGGAGAGGGGATCAGGCCCATTCCAAAGATGACTCCAAGGCCCAAGATACACCAGAGCCCAAGGAACCCCCTAGAAAATGGGTGCCCTTGTCGCTTCTTTACCTTTTGGCTAAGATCAAGTGTAGAAAAGTGGTGCCCAGGCTGAGGAGAGAAACCAGGTGCCCCAATCCTCGGGGTACAAGAAGGTAAGAGGCACCCAAGGAGAACTCTCCCTTTCTTTCTGTGCTGTCCACAAGGGTATATTGACAAGGGCAATCTTTGTAATAAAAAAAGACTATAATCTAATGCCCATCAAGAAGGGGACAAGATAAACTATACAATGAAATAATATGAACAAGTCAAACAAATGGGGTTTAAATAATTATAGACATACACAAAACTGCTAGCCTGGTTGGCTCCTGAAAGGGGAACCACGTGACTGAATAAAAATGGTGGGGTAGAGTTTTCACCGCGTACCCTGAGAAGCCACAGAGCTGCTGCACTTTGGATCGTGTGACTGTCTCACTTGTTCAAAATCCATAGATAGAAAAAACTTTTAAGTCAAAAACTAAACAAAAGAGTAAAATATTCCAAGATGTACTGACATGATGTTCCCAGAGATACCAAGGGAAGTTGAAAAAACAAGTCATGGGACAGAGTAGATGGTATGGTATCTGATAGTCACTAGTGGTTTCCACCAAATATTCCAGTTCTCTCCTCTTGGGCGTGTGGGCAAAGAGCACAGTTTCATTCTCCTGTTCAGGTTGGGCCAGGAATGGTGAGTGGAACTTCCAAGAAAGAGTACTCAACTGCCAGGGCATGACATCTGGAACTCACTTTTCCCCCTGCCACCGTGGCCAGCAATGCTCAGACAGTCTGGGCCCGGAAGGAGGCTGACCCATGATGGACAAGATGGACAAGGCGGCATGAGCAAGAAACAAATCTTTGTTCCTTTAAGACCTGGCAATTTGGGGATATCTGTTATTTCCGTGTAACCCGGCCTACCCTGACCCATACGTGGCATCACGTCATGTGCACGCACGTGTACATACAGAACCAAATCTAGAAGGATTCAGGCCACACCGCTGAAGCAGTCTGAGGAATGGACTGAAAGATGGGGGTACCTTTTACTTTTGACTTTACATGCTTCTATAGGGGTTGATTGTATTGGTCCTTCCATGTATCTTTATAATTAGAAAACCACAGAGGGCACTTTTGGTAGCTGCCCAGAAGGAGCACTCACCTCATCGAGGAGACCTCGTCAATGCGGTTCCCCAGCTGAGACTCGTGGGACTTACTCCGGGTGAGCGTGGGGAAGCTGGGCAGCAGCTGGAAGACCTTGCGGCTGGGTGGGGGGGGCGTCCGCGGTGGCTTCAGCTTGGTGTGCCGTCGCAGCTGGGGTGTGGTGGGCGGGGTGATGAAGCTGTGCAGGGCACGCGGGGTCAGCCGGCCACTGGCATGCAGGGGAATACAGGTATCCGAGAGGCCCTCACTGAAGCTGGGGGTGGGGGAGTCTGAGGCAGGCAGACCTGACACGGAGATGGAGCGTGGGCCCTGGGCACTGTTGCCTGCTCTGCCCAGCTGGGAGCTCCCCAGGGGCCAGGGCAGGCTGGCTGGTGAGAGAGTGTCCGTGGAAGGCCCCGAGCCACTTTCCCGCCGTGCATCCAACGAACTCCAACTGGAGTCCTCCTTATGTTCCCCTCCTGTGGACCAAGACGTGAAGTCACAGATGGTCGGGGCTGGAAGGCATTCACAAGGAGATGGCCAGGAGCCAGAGATGTTCAACACCTGGTGTGAGGCTGCACTGTTTCTTAAGGGAAGGCTTCAACTATCAACCTTTACCTGGTTTATAAAGGCTTCACACTCATGCGCACATATTATGTAGCCAACCACGAGGCCCTCGGTGCAGATACTACCACAGGATGAGCATCCCTAATCTGAAAATCCAAAATCCAAAATGCTCCAAAACTTGGGAATTTCTGAGCATCGACATGACACTCACAGGAAATGCTCATGGGAGCACCCCGGATTTCGGGATGGGGAATGCTAAACAAGTAGGCATAGTGCAAATGCTCCAAAATCTAAAAAAACCCAGAATCTAAAATGCTTCTCATCCTAAGCATTTCAAATAGGGGATACTCAACCTGTATTTTTCTGTTTCATAGAGAAGGAAGCACAGCTCAGGAGGAACTGGCTCGTGCAGGGCTCTTAAGGGCAGGTCTTGGGGGAGCAATCTAGGAAACCCACCCCAAAAGTGGGTGACCTCAGAAACTGAAGGGGTGACCAAGCTGGGTGTGTGAAGGAAGGAAAAACTCCACTTTAAGAAAATTCAAACATTGGGACAAGGGGTTGTTCTGAGCATCCAACAGCAAAGTGCCCCAGGGCTTGTGAAAAAAGATCCAGGAAGAAAGGGACCAACAGCCACTTTCTTCTACGCCAGCCTTTGAGTGACTGTGGGCTGTCCCTACCATGACCCTCTGCCTGAGGCCCCTGAGGCTTGTGTGGCTCTGTGGGGCTTGAGCTCCAGCCATTCAAGCACATGCTGGATGCTGGGTGGAAAGGCCTATAAAGACCCATCCTTGTGCTTGAAGAGTTGAATGGGCGTGACAGGCACATAACACAGTATGTATGCTCTGTGCCAGGACAGAGACACACAGGGGGCTCTGCAGAGGAGCAGACCCTAAATCAGCTGTGGGGGTGGAGAGAGGGAGTGTGCCAGGGATGGTTTCCCAGAGGAGGTGGCACCTGGGCTGAGTCAACTATGGAAGAAGGTGGAGAAGGAGCACCAGGCAGAGGGAACAACATATGGGAAGGTAAGGGCATATGGCACCTTCTGGTCACTACAAAGGGTTTTGTGTGCTGTCAGAGGTAAGGACAAGCCGGGGAGAGGCAAGGGATGAAGTTGGAGGGTCAGCCCAGTGGGGCCAGATCAGGAAGGGCCTTGAATGTCTTGCTAAGAACTTTAAATCTCATACTGAATTGTAATCCCAATGTTGGAGGTGGGGGCTGGTGGGAGGTGACTGGATCATGGGCATGGTTTCTCATGACTGTTTTAGCACCATCCTCTTGGCTTGGTGCTGTTCTCGTGAAAGTGAGTTTAAAAATGTGTAGCACCTCCCTGCCCCCTCTCGCTCTTGCTTTTGCTCCTGCTCCTACCCTGTGGGACGCCTCACTCCCCCTTGCCTTCCGCCATGCCTGGAAGCTTCCCGATGCCGCTCCAGAACCAGAAGCCGCTATGCTTCCTGGAGAGCCTGTAGAACCATGAGCCAAGTAAAGCTCTTTTCAAAATAAATTATCCAGTCCTGCAGATCACCAGGTCAGGAGTTCGGGACCATTCTGGCCAACATGGCAAAACCCCATCTCTACTAAAAATACAAAAATTAACCTGGTGTGGTGGTGCATACTGGCAGTCCCAGCTACTTGGGAGGCTGAGGCACAAGAATCACTTGAACCCGGGAGGCAGAGATTACAGTGAGCCGAGATCGTGCCACTGCACTCCAGGCCGTCTCATAAATAAATAAATAAATAAATAACCAACCCAGCCTCAGGTATTTCTTTACAGCCTGCGAGAAGGGACTGATGCACCTGTGTTGCACAAGCCTGCCCTGCCTCCCTCCTCCCTCCGGCAATGCCTGTTCTTCTCCCCAGTGTACAGTGGAGGTCACTGAGACTCGGGGAGGTCACAGACACTGCCCAAGGCCAGACATTTAAGAAAGTGGTGGGATGGGAATTGACAAGTTCGGTCCCAGCACCATGCTCCCCGCCGCACCCCCCACGATGCTACTGATTCTGAATAACCTACAGCGGAACAGCTGTGGGAGGTAACAAGTTCCCCATCATCAGAGGTGGTCAAGCCACTTATCAAGAATGGGGGGAAGAATTAGCCTTCCCAATTCACAAGTTTCTTTGTACATCCCATCCCCTCTTCAAACACCCTTCCTCCCACCTGACTGCAGTGACCTTCCATTCAGGAACCGACCGGACAGGAGCTGCTCAGTCCCTGTGCTCCCATACCACTTGCTCCTTATGAGCTGCAGCCATGACTAACACTGTAGCTCATAGACTGGCCTATTGGAGGCACCAACCAGGTTTCTTGTTGAGCAGATGAAAGAATGAATTTCATGAATCTACGAGCAAGCCCGCCACCAAAGGAAACAAGCCCCAAATTTGCAAGTTGCCTATTTAATCACCACTGCTCTTGGGCCCACTTGAGGATGGCCAATGGGTCCTGATGTGTGCACTGACACCAGCTGATTGGCAGTGGCTGCTTGAGAATGACACTAGAGTCACCACAGAAGCATCTGTGGGTTAGTGATATCTTCCTCGGGTGAAGGACTGGGAGGATCAGCAGGAACGTTCACCTCCTATTCACCAGCACAGACAACCATCCTTCACACACTTTTTTTTTTTTTTTTTTTTCTGGGTGAGACAGGGTCTGGCTCTGTTACCAAAGCTGGAGTGCAGTGGTACGATCTTGGCTCACTACAACCCCTATCTCCCAGGCTCAAGCCATGCTCCTACCTCAGCTTCCTGAGTAGCTGGGATTACAGGCACATACAACCACTGTTTGCTAATTTTTGTATTTTTTGTAGAGACGGGGTTTTGCCATGTTGCCCAGGGTGGTCTTGAACTACTGAGCTCAAGCAATCAGCCTGCCTCCGCCTCCCAAATGCTGAGATTACAGGCCTGGGCCACCATGCCCAGCTGCTCACTCACCTTTCTTTAGACCAGAGATTGCAAAGGAAATGACTTCAACACTTTCTATCACCTCATAGGCCTCACACTGAAAAGAACATCTAATACATGCCAGGCTCTGGTCTGAGGACTTACGTTAACTCATTTCCTCTTCACAACAACCCTGAGAGAGGTGTTGTTATCACTGCCATTTTCCAGATGAGGAAACTGAGGCACAGTGAGGTAAAGTAACTCAGCAAGGTCCCAAAGGTTCTAAGTGGCCAAGCAGAGTGCTGGGCCCAGACAGGGCCCAGGCGGTCTGATTCCATAGCCCATCCGTACTGTGACTAGACTGCTCTCACCAAGCCCCAAGGGGGTGCAATGAAGATGCTGTGATGCATGATCTGACGGGATCACTGGTATCCAGCGGATCCCAGCAGGTGCCTGTGAAGTGCAGCCAGCACTGGGCAGATGAAAGGCCTGTGTCCTGGACTGTGATGGGGCCAGAACTCTGCTGGGACTTAGCTGAGAACTCTCAGAACTTAGCTGAGACTAAATGAGAGAGAAGAAACCTAGAAAATGCTTCTTCTTCAGGGGCCTCCTCTAGGGCCTGCTGGAAAAAGCACCCTCTGAACAAGAAACCTGAGTTCAAAGCCCAGCTCTGCTCCATGCCAGGTGTGAGGCCCCAGATGATTCATCCAACACCTCCAGTGGTCACAGAGGTCTCAGCTACAAAACGAGCTCAGCACCACCTCTTACAATGGTGTGGCCACGATATGTGTGTCACGCGCCTGGCACACAGTAGATGCATAAATTAGTGGTCTCCCTCCCTTGGCATCTAGGACAAGTGGACAGCAGCCTTCATGACACAAATGGGTCACTACCACTTAAAAGCTGACTCTTTCACAATTCTTTAAAATCCAGACATGAAGAGGAAGGAAAGAAGGGCTGACAAATTACCCTCAAAGATCTCAGCTTGGGTGGCAAGCATGGGGACAAACCAATCGCCATGATAGCCCAAGGTTCAAATCCTGGCTCCGTCACCGACTGCTGTATGCCCTTACCCAAGCCCGTTCCCTCTCTGGGCTCAGTCTCCTCCTGTAATATGTGGGACCAAGAACACCAGCCACATCTCTGTTGTGTTGATTTTCAGCAGCTGCCGGGAGACCTAACAGGTCAAGATTTTCTGAATTGAGTGCAACTTTCTACACTGTGCCGTGTTCAGAGGACTTGATACAATGAGGGCAGAGAAGAAATTAAGCCCGATCCTCTCTGGGAAGAAAAAAACCAGGCAGAATACAAACCTCAGTGCCTTCCTTAAGCCTCAGGCAGAAGGAGATAAGACAGGGGCCTCAGATAATTAAAAAGCAGGCCTGATTTCATTCATGAGGCATATTTTAATGCCTTATCTATGTGGTAGTGGGAGCATTAAGTCAGGCATTTGAAGCTGTTTCCAAGGCAAGATTTAGAAAGCCTGTGAATAATTCCCAAGGACCTCGTGGCAAGGCCAGGATTACACACTTTGCCTCGGACAGCCACATACAAACTCCCAGCTAAAGAGCCACAGAGTTTCCCTAATCACCCTTGGCTCAGGCCCACATCAGCGTGTGCCTTCTGAGCACAGAACCCAGCCAGCAATGGGGACAGGAGAAGGCGGGGAGAGCGCTGGGGGCTGGAATGTGGGAAGCTGGCAGAGGGTACACAGAGCCCTCCACAGAGAGGAAATCATGCCAGGCCAGCCCAGCAGACAGGCTTGGGATTTCTAAGCATGGCTGAAGCCCCCTCAGATTCGGCCAGGCCAGCCCCAGCAGGACCCAGAGCCCTGAGGACCCTGGGAGAGCTTCTCAGGAGGCTGTGAACATCCAACCCTGGCCTTTCCAGGCTGCCCCAGAAACCCTGGCCACGCTTGCCCCACTCCATCACCCACCATGGTGAAGGCCACAGCCCCCAGGGCACCAGGCCAAGCAAGGGAGAGGGTGGCAGGCCCCACGTACCCAGGCCTGTCACCTTCCGCAGGCAGGTGAGGGCATACTGCAGACGACCACACTCATCCCCGCTGGCCCCGCAGCGCCGCAGCGTCTCCTTCACCTTGGCCTCGTTCATCTCCAGCAGGGCATCCAGCGTGAGGTCGTGGGGGATCTCCTGAGGGGACAGAGGGACAGGCAGAGAGGCGGTGAGCAGTCAGCCGGGCCGGGAGCCCCTCAGCCTCAGGCTGGCCTCCTGCTGAGTGGCAGGGGCCAGCTGCTGGCTGGGCCAGCCTCTGACCAGAGCCACCACGTGCTTGGGGACACAGGCAGAGCTCCCTGGCCCCCACCCTCCAGGCTCCCAGAGACAGCAGCTGAAGCAGACTTGGTGGGGGGTGAGGGGAAGAAGTAAAGACCAGAAAGGTTTGGACGAGGGCATGTTGCCCAGCTTGTTTCTTCTTACTCCTCTGCACAGAAAAAACAAAACAAAATAGTGAATCATAACAACTTTTTAGGATGACGAGTACTTCAGACAAAGATGACCCTTCACAGTTTTGTTGTATCTGAATCAGACAAGAGAGATTTCAAATCAAACTGGCTTAAGAAAGGAAGGATTTAAAAAAAAAACCCTCGCCAAACACTGCGGAGGCACTAACTGCCCCACCTGATTTCCGTCAAAACTTTTCACTGGGTCCACTGGACAGCTGGAGAAACAGGCTCAGAGAGATTATGTCACCTGCACGAGGTCACTAGGCCACACGGTGAAGAAAGTGGCAGGCAGAATTTTAAGGTGGTCCTGTGACCTTCGTTTCGTGGTGTTGCTCCTGATCATTTTACATTACAGCAGTCTCTCTCTTATCTGTAGTTTCAGTTACCAGCAGCCAACCATGGCCTAAAACTATTGAATGGAAAATGCCAGAAACATTCCAGAAATAAACAATTTATAGTTTTAAACTATGCACCATTCTGAGTAATGTGATGAAATCTTGCGCCATCCAGCTCCGTCCCACCGGAGGCGTGAATTGTCCCTTTGTCCAGCATCTCCACACTGTCTCCACTCCCAGCCTGTTGGTCACTTAGGAGCTGTCTTGGTTATCAGATCAACTGCCACGACCTCTTCCCACACAGGCACTTTATCATCTCACATCATCACAACATGAGGGGTGAGAACAGTACAGAAAGTAAGGTATTTTGAGAGAAAGAAGAGAGACCACATTCCTGTAACTTTCATTATAGTATATTGCTATAATTGCTCTATTTTGTTATTGTTGATTATTAATCTCTTACTGTGCCCAACTTACTAACTTTATCAGAGGTATGTATGTATAGCAAAAAACATAGTGTATATACACACACACACTCACACTCACACACACACACACACACACAAACACACACAGTAGTATCCATGGTTTCAGGCATCCACTGAGGGTCCTGGAACATATCCCCTGCAGATAAGGGGGGATTACTATATACAGCAAAAGGGAAATTACCCAAGTAGGCTTCATCCAATCACAAGAGCCCTTTAAAAGCAAAGGGTTCTCTTGAGCTGGTAACAGAGAAGTCAGAGACCTGAAGTATGAAAAGGACTCAGCAGACTTTGAAGGAGGAGGGGAATGGGGGTGGCCTCTGGGAAAAACAGTAGCCCCTGGCTCACAGCCATTGAGGGAATGAGGACCTCAGACCTCCAGCCACAAGGAAATGGATTCTGCCAATAACCTGAATGAACGTGAAGTGGATTCTTCCCCAGAACTTCCAGGTAAGAGGAAGGCCTGGCCTACACCGTGACCTCAGCCTTGTGAGATCCCAAGTAGGGATGTAAGCAGAGCCTGCCTGGATTCCTCCACCTAGAGAACCACGAGCTGATAAGCGGGTGGTGTGTTAAGCTGCTAAATTTGTTATGAAGCAATGGAAAATACAAAGAGTGAATGTTTGAATCAAGGCTGAGCGGACTTCAAAACTTGTGCCCTTTCCTCTCTTCAAGGAGGGAGGAAACCTCTCCAGCTCTGACTACTTTGAGCCACATGCCGCTGTCAGAGGCATTCGAACCAGAGCCATTCCATCTTGAATAGGGACTGGGTAAAATGAGGGCGAGACCTGCTGCGCTGCATCCCCAGGAAGTCAGCCATTCTTAATCACAGGGTGAGACAGGAGGTCACAAGAGACAGGTCACAAAGACCCCATGATAAAACAGGATGAGCTAAAGAAGCTGGCCAAAACCCACCAAAACCAAGATGGTGACCAAAGTGACCACTGGTCTTCCTCACTGCTCATTATATGCTAATTATAATGCACTAATATGCTAAAAGACACTCCCACCAGCACCATGACAGTTTACAAATGCCATGGCAATGCCCAGAAGTTACCCTATATGGTCTAAAAAGGGGGAGGGGCCCTCAGTTCCAGGAATTGCCTGCCCCTTTCCCAGAAAATTCACAAATAATCTACCCTGGTTTAGCATATGATCAAGAAATAACCATGAAAATAGCCAACTAGCAGAGGGCTGCTCTGCCTACAGAGTTGCCATTCTTTTGTTTCTCCACTTCTCTAATAAACTTGCCTTCACTTTAGTCCATGGACTCACCCAGGATTCTTTTTTGTGCAAGACTCAAGAACCCTCTTTTGGGATCTGGAATGGGACCCCTATCCAGCAACAATACCAAGCCTGGGACAAATATCAAAAACCAATGGGACATGCCTCTGGTCTCAAGTGGCCTGCAGCCAAGTGAGAGGGGTGACAGACATTTAAACAGGTAACTACAATGCAGTAAGATGCGCACTAGAGCAGGGAGAGTTCAAAGAGCTATGGGACCAGATCAGACTTTTTTTTTTTTTTTTTTGTCTTTAACCCTTTCTATATTTTCCAGATTTTCTATAACAGAGAAGGTCAGACATTCCACATCAAATGACTGCTATAAAGCTCACAGTTCTTGAGAATCTAAGCCAATTTACAATGATTTTTAGCAAGTTGTGTCTAACTTTACTTTTAAGGACTAATTTCATTGTCATTCCATTTACATGCTGTAATTCTTTGCCTCAAGCGTCAAAACTAACCCTGATGAAGATACTGGCTGAGTCCTAAGGGTATGAGGCCCAGCCCATAACCCTCTCTCCCATAGCATGGCTGGAGCTAGAGGCCTGGCTTTTTGTTTTCGTTTGTTCACTTTTTACTGTACCCGCTGATGGCAGATGCTTTTATAGTTTGTTAGTATATTCTTCAATCTTGAGGGCTGTAGGCAAGAATCACATCACCATTTAGAAGGATTCACACCAAAACAAAACCAGACATATAACTGTACCAAGAAGCTCATCACTGGTTGGCCAAAGCCCTGGTTGCCTTCCAGAAGATAAAACTAAAGTGTCACAGGAAACCACTGATGAGAACAGCACCAACAGGGGAGGCAGATTAGACAAATGGTGCCATGCAGAAGCTTCTATTCAATCAACGTGTCTTGCTTTCTTTCCCTTAGCCTGTCTTCCACTGAAATGAGGTTTGGATATCTTTGCCCTCATTTGACTGTGAAGAGCACCTTGGCAATACCGTCAGGGCAAGCACAAAAGCGACCTTCACCTTATCTGAACAAAGCAATCCTCTACTTCTCTGGAAGGGTGTCCTCCGTTTGTTTCTCCACCACATACTCCAAGGCTGTGATGACTCAGTAGTTTCCCCAGAAGATGACAGAGATGTTTAATGGGGGCGGAGAGGGAGCCAGGCCGAGGAAACCCAATCTTCAACCTGACTATAATACAAACAGAGATTCTTTTTCTTTTTATTCCTCTCCTCCTCACCTATGCCAAGTTTCAAGTTCTCAAACATAATAACTACATTTATTATTACAAACTATTTGCCAGAACAGTATACCTGGGGCTTTGTATATGTTACTTTATCTTTAATCAACTCAGCAAGTAGATGGAGTTAAGTCCATCTTATTGAGGCTCAGAGACTTCACAGCTTAACAAGTGGCTGGGCAGAATTGAAACCCACATGTGCACGATTCCAAACCTCCTCCAAATATTCCATGCTGTCGCTTGTTAATCTGGCAAAGACTTGGGATACAGCAGCCACCTTTCAGGGGAAATTATTTTTTTCCAAGTAAATTAATTTCTACCTACTTTCAGAAAATAGAAGTGAGGTACAGAAACAGCTGGCTTGGTTACAGCTCCTTTGCCTTATTTGAACAAGGTTCGAACAGTTGGCTACATTTGATTGGCTAAAACTCGGTGATGGGCACAAGTGTAGTCTACAGTGTTTTTACACCTCCACTTGTTATAGTTCATGATATACAGAAAAACCTTTAGGCTGAACTTAAAATATCTAAGGAGGCAGCTCTAGGCTAAACTTGATTTAACACACTTCTCTGCCTTTCTACTGGATAAGAAACCCAACGGCAGCAATAGCAATGCTAAACAGAAACCCCCCGCTTCCCTCCCTTGGTGTTGGGGAAAGGGGCAGGCAATGGAGGGGCACCAGACCTTCTGGTTTTAAAGAAATATGAATTTTCATTTTTAAAGGGCTAGCTTTTACATGGTGATAACTAATTCAAATCTGTGCAAACAAAACAAATTATGTCCATGAGGAACATGGGGTGGAGGAACGTGCGGGGACCCTATGGGAAGAATCTGATGCTTTCCAAGGTTAATCTGATCAGTGAGTTATGTCTAAAACTTTATTTCTGTAGGTAAACAGAGAAGGATGCTGGCCCAGTAGCAAGTAGTCCAGGGGCTCGGCTTTCTCAGTGAGGGGCCCACCCTGGAAACAAAGTGCCTGGCCTCCCATCTCTACAACTGACTTTGAGACCCAATGTTAACTTAATCAAGAAAGGAAAGCTACTAGGAAGGTCTCGTGGCTGTGAAAGCCCCTGCGAGGGGCCCTGATATCTCCCAGTATCATGACTCAACAGTGCCCCAAAGCAGCTCAGCACCCCTGAAACCTCAAACATGGATATGACTCGCTCACCCACAGTGATAGGCATAGCCAAGTCTGATTTAGGAAGATGTTTCAAAGCAGAGTAACTCACAACTTTCCTGGATCATCTCTAAACCAAAAACAAATTAGGGAATCAGTTTTGCCACCTGCTGAAGGTGAACTTGCAGGTGAAGCCACTCTGAAACCTTCTCAGGTCTGAGAGGCCCCAGTGCCCCAGGAGGGCATCCCATCTGCCAGAAGGTGCCCAGAAGATGCTAACTTGTCTCAAAGCCAATGGCAAAAGGCCCCTCTCTCTGCCCATACCCCAAAGTTCTGGAGAGCCTGGCTGGGAGTCCATACTGCTTCCAGGAGAATTACTGCCCACCCCAGCTTCTGTCTAAAGAATAAAATACAGAACTAGAAACCAAGAACGGAAGACACAGATGCCCAGACCATCATAGGAGATGCCCAAACCATCTTGAGAGATGCCCAGTCCCAGCTCCGACAAGTCTCAGGGTTAGCATGGGTGCACACAGGTGGGGAGGCAGGAATGAGGAGCAGAGTGACAGCGTCAGAGATCACTGGCTTCCTGCCTCTACCTGTCTCCCTCAAACCAGGAGATATGTTTTCCAGTAGGTGGGATTAAGTTATTCTTTCTGATAATAATTGGAGAGCAGGGCCAGTTGAGCGCTGAAGTCACTCCCAGTCTGTGACAATCCAGTCATGTCATTAACAGGAGACTGCTGGTCTCTGTTCTCTCCAGTGGAGGGTGAGGATGGGTTTGGCCAATGTGCTACCCCCTCCCCCAGCAGCTGGCAGAGGCTGGCATCACAGGCCATGCTGGGTAAGCCGGCAGCTCAGGGCCAGTTAGGTATCAAATGGTATCCCGGGATTTACTAGCAGCCACGGGGCTGCCTGGGGTCTATACTTAGAAACCCGGGCCGGCTGACACTCAGAGACACCACACTCCCTGTGGCCAGTCAGGTGGACCAGGAAAATGCCAGGGGCAGCACCACTGCTGTCCTGGTCATGTATACAAACACACTGCACTTCACATAAGAACACAGATGAAAGCTGGGTTGAAGGAAGATCAAGAAGCAAACCCAGGTTCTGTTTCTGTTCAGCTTTGCACCCCTAGAACATGTCTCAGGCAGGGCTGCTGGAACACAGGTCCATCTGTGGAACCTGGATCACTGGCGTGTATGGGCAGGTGCACCCCCAGCCTCCCTGGCCGTGATGAAAGGGATCCTTAACCCCAGACCCTTCCCCCAGGAACTGGTCAGACCATAGAGGCCAAAGGTGAGCTCCTAGAGCCCTGTGAGTGGTGACATAGGACCCTGTACATCCCTCTGAGGCCAGAGCCCAGCGGGGCTGGAAGGAGAGAGAGAGGAGCAAGTGGAGAAGGTTTCTACGGCAGCCCAGGCTGGCAGCCACATGTCTCAAATTGGCAAGGGAGCACCTGACAGATGTTCCTCCTACCTGCACCCACTGCTGGGGTTGATGGAGAGGGAGGAATGAGACTTGGATAGTAACAGTCAGATATTCTGGGAGGCACAGGAAGGGCTGAGGCAGGTCAGGCAGCCTCCAGGGGTTTCCACAGAAATCAGAAGAAAGCCTGGGGATGCTGGCTTTGCTTGTGGCCAGTTCTGGGCCCAGCCTCCTCACTACCCCACCCCTGGGAAGCAAGGAGAACAAAACTCCCTCCCGGGAGAGTCAGTCCGTTCCTTGAAGGCAAATCCCCTCTCAACACCATTCCCTGGAGGCCAGCACAGTGAAGGAAAGAGCCAGACTGGGTCCCTACAATGCCCCTGACCTCGGACAAGTCCCCACCCTTCTTCGGGCTTCGGAATTCCCATTTATAAAATGAGTGGCTCTGCCTAGAGCAAATCATTGGCTCTCAATCCGGGTTGTGCCCTGGAATTTTCCAGGGACTTTAAAAATGAATCGCAATGCTTGGGCCCCACTTCAGACCGGCCAAATCAGAATTTCTGGAGGTGGGGACCATGAGGGCAGACAGGCGTTGGGGCCCATCGTCTGGCTAAAGAAGCCCAGGGCAGAACAGGTCTGGGGGACAGCTGTGCTCAGGAGGCCACATTCCTTCCATTGACCTCCAGCCCAGCCCAAGCTCAGAGCTGTCCCAGGAGACGTCCTCTCCTGTGCCCAGGTCCCTGCCTCCCTCTCTACAAAGCAAGTAGGGGCTCACAGTGGGGAGCCGGGCTTGAACTGGAACCTTTGGGATTGGCTTTTTCTCATGTATGCATTGGTATACCTGGGATTGAAAGCTTGTTTAGAAAGAAGGTACAGTGGTGGGTGTGGAGGAATACAGGTCAAAGGGAAGAAGGAGATGAGAGGGGTGCAAGAAAGGGCGATAAGCATTTATTACACATCTCTCCTGCGTGCCAGGCACTGTCAGATGAACCACAGAGGTCAGCACATGCAATCCTCCTAACAGCCTGAGATGGGAGATAAGGCTGAGAGAGGGCGGGTAACTTACTCAAGGTCACAGAGAACAAGGCCATCTCAACCCACCACCAGCCAGCCCTGGTGTCCACTGCCTTGCACTATGAAGTGAGCCCTTTTTCCCAGGGCAGCGTTTATTTGCCACCACTGGCATCACAGGTCACATCTGACTTTCCAGACCCCCCACCGCTCTATCCCTGGGCCCAGCTAGGGTGAGCTCTGGCAGTGGGGTTTAAAGCAGCTGCAGGAGGCTCCTCCAAGGAGGTCTCTCCACGTTCCCTTTTAATCCCACTTAGCCTCCACTCCAGTCCTTCAGAGGAGGCTGACACCTTTCAACTCTGCCTGGGACCAGATCTCTAGCTTTCCGCTGCACCCACTGTCATCACAGCCACCACTTTCTCTCCAGGCCAGCCCACCCTCCTGGAAAGTTTGTCCTGCGGCTGCCTCCTCGCTCTCCCTATCAGCGTGGAAAGGCCCCATTCCTCCTTCTATAAATCCAGAGAATGGGCAAACTTTTTCTGAAAGCCACACAGAGTCTCTTCAGCTTTATGGGCCACATGGTCTCTGTTGCAACTGCTCCACTCTGCTGCTGTGGCACCACAAGAGCCACAGACAACACGTACACAAATGGGTGTGGCTGTGCTCCCATAAAATTTAACTATGGATACTGAAACAAATTTCATGTAACTATCACGGGTCACGAAATATTGTTGTTTTTAATTCCTCCCGCCAGTTCAAAAATGTAAAAAACATTCTTAGTTCACAAGGCTCTACAAAAAATGGTGCTGAGCTGGATTTGGCCCATGGGCCAGAGTTTGGCAACCCCCAAACACACAGCAATGCTGTTGGGCTCCCCCTCCTGGTGGCCCTGGGCCTGGCTCCTCCTCCTTTCCCACCTCCCCACCTAAACCCCAGCATACAGCAGGACAGGCTTTCGGGCACACTCACATCTTGTCAACTTTCTCTGCATCATCAACACACATTTCTAAAACAAGGCTCCTGTGTGAAAACGGCCAGACATGTCCTGCATTAGAGAAACACACACAGGTACTCCAGCTTTGGGCACTGGTGTGTCCCCAATTACTCCCAAAATGCAGAGAGGAGATGGGGAGGCCTTTACAGGGTGGTTTTCCCTATACCCAAGATGTTTTGCAACATTTTACAAAATGCGTGATTGTAAAATTTTAATTTTTTTTTTTAAAAAGAAACAGTATTATCCACAAGATCCCACGCTAGAACTTGAGTCAAAATGAATACATTAAATTTTTTAAATGTTTAAAGAACATTCAAAAGGAAAAGTGGGGTCAGGATGAGACATGGGAGGGTGAGCCGCAGCCAAAGGGCTGCGTTAACCTTGGGTGACACTCAATTTCTAGGGGACTGGCAAATGAGAAAGTCCCTCCCTGCACAAAACAGGGCTATGTGCAGGGGCTAAAGCTGAGGGCCTGGGGTCAGAGGCCCTTTCTGGGATGGCAGCTGGGTGAGGATGGGGCTACAGAGGAGGGTAGGCACAGGACGTGCCCCCCAACAGGGATACTTTTCCTCTATAGAAGGTAGAGCCCTGACAGCAGACCTCAGCTGGGACTGTTGCCGGCAAACTGGGATGCGGTAATCCTATGAGGAGGGTGCCAGTGTGGCTAGAGATGTAACTCCCCATGGGGGACCCCAGTTCTCCTGGGGGTCAAGGCACTGACAGAACTAAACAGGGGTTCCTGGGTGTGACCATGTCCCTGGCATCTTTACTGCTCCCCATCCCCAGTCTCCACTGCTCGGACACATCATTGAAAAAGAGAATGGTCAGACGATTCCCCTCCTCCTCCACATGCACAGGGCGAGAGCTCGGAATTCAGCCAGTGAGGGCCCTGGCACCAGAGGGCACCCAGACTGTCAACTAGGCCTCGGGCGCCAGCCTTGGAGTCTGGTGGGTCCCCTGTGGGGCCAGGAGCCAAATCACAGATGCCCTCCATCAAAGGGACACGCCCCGGTGTTCAGCACGTGAGGTCTGTCCTTTGGGGTGGTCGGTCCATTCAGATGGGAGATGAGCCAGGCCATAGCAAGTGAGCCCAGAGCTGGAGAGAGGAGAACCAGGATCCTCTGCCTAGGAACAAGAGCTGTCGGGTTTCGGAGCTGCCCCATGGGGGTCCAACTAGGAGACCGGCCTCTCAGGAGCTCCTGCTCCCCTCAGGCAGCCCTTGTGGCTTTCCAGAAACCTTGAAAACAACTCCTGCCCCACAGCAGCAACAGGCGTCAAAGCTATGGGAGCTCAACAGAGCCCCTGAACAGATGGCCAAGGAGAAGCTGGGGAGACTAATGCCACAGTTACCAGGTTCTAGGGGCACGAAAGGGGCCAATGGATCTTCAAGGGGTCGGGAAGAAACCCCTTCTCTGCCGAGATCAAAGGCAGGCTCCAAAGGGAACTTAGGGACGATCTAGTCAGCACTCATTTTACAGAGAAGAAAACCTGCCTGGGTCACCCCAAACAATGGTGCCAAAACCAGGATCCAGGTGTCCAGACACACTTGCCAGTAACCAATGCCAGGATATACCATGCCCCTGGGAGGGCACGCCAGTTTCCAGCAGGCACTCCCAAGTGCAAAGGTTTCATTCCTTCCAGGTTTTCTGCGCTAGTCCAAGAAGGGAGCCAAGGTCAAGATCTCCCTGAGGTCTGCCCTGAGAATCACCTCCCTCTGCCTAAGGGACGCCAAGCCACATGAGTGCCTCGTGGGCCCAGAGCCCTGTGCAATCCAGAAGCAATGAGGCTCTGGGCTCGTGGTCTCGCCTGAAGCCTAGCCAGTCCCTAGGCCTCAGTGGCTTAGAAGGTGGCAGATGGGTGGAACTCCTCAAGTCCATGTTCTTGCCCACTCCTAGAGACGAGGTCTCACTACGTCAGTCTGGCTGGTCTCGAACTCCTGGCTTCAAGCAATCCTCCTGCCTTGGCTTCCCAAAGTGCTGGGATTACAGATGTGAGCCCCACCCCCACTTTGGTGACAATGCACTTTTCTTCTTTTTGAAAGGAAGAAACAGATCCCACGTCACCAGCGACACCCTAACGCCCAGCCTGAGACCCACCCAGGGCCATGGAGCACGGATTCTTACACAGCTTCTTGACATATTTCCCCTTTTCACGATCAGTCTAATCATAAAAATAACAACTATTGGTATTATCACCACTCTGTAAGTAGCCTGGGCACAACGGCTTGGTAGCTAAGGAACTGAGCTTCATAGAGACTAAGTTACTCACCTTAAGACACAGCAAGCACTGAGTAACAGGGCCTGGATTTGGACCTTGGTCTGTGTGACCCCAAAGTCAGCACTCCCAGTCTCTGTAACCATCGGCCTCCCTGGCCTGGTCAACCAGAAGCATGGAGAGGTAGGGCTGGATCAGCCCATATAGTTCCACGTTCTTAAGCTCCCTGTAAAAATGCAGCATGCTCAGAACAAGCATGTGTCCTACTCAAAAGCAGGAAATGACCAAACACCATTCACTAGAAGGATGGGGAGGATCTATTTCAGGAAGATTCTAACTGATCCCTAGTGAATTTATCACACAGAAGACAGCGAATGAAGTCATGAAACAGAAGCACCTTCTGCCCCAACATGAGACTTCTCCATACGTGTTCTACAGTCAGTTAGCAAAGCAGGGACTCAGAGCCCAGCAAACAGACTCAACTCCAGGCAGCTATGGAATGGCCTCCTACACCCAGACCCCCGTGCCTACTTCGTAATCCTCCAGCCCAGGTGGGCTCACGCCTCGGGCTTCTCTTGGCATTCCCGGAGGTGGGGGCCCTGTGCCCCTGGACACCTTGGCCGTCACCCAGCTCCACAGGCGATACATGGCGAGGGGTCTGAGCCCAGGGTCCCCGGCAGCCCTGGCCCCCAGTGCAGTGTCCCAGGGAAGGAGGCAGGGAGAAGGGTTTCTGTTTTCATGACTGTAGTGAACAGTCACTGCAGCCAAAAATAGTTTGTGCCTGGGAGCTGGGGAGTCAGCACATACTTCCCGGGGCAGATGCTGGGTGGGAGACATGCAGGCTCCAGCAGGCCCTGCAGCAGGGGCTAGGGACCAGGCACCCAGGATGTCAGGCCACCAAGAGGTTTTTCCTGTCTTGCCACCTCCCTCCAAAAAGTAGGACCTGAGTCAATATGAACACTGTCATCTCCCTCCTTCCAATGAATCATCTGGGGAACCCCCACCCCCACGTGAACTCCAACTGCCCCCAAGCCCCTGCAGCTTCTCACATGCTTCGGGTGGGTGGTGTGGAGACTGACAGGAAGAACCCTATGAACTGCAGCAGATGCCTGGGATGGCTTGTGGGACAACCTTCAAAAGGATGCTCGGCTGTCAAAACTCCTAGAGGTCTACACCAGAAACCGTGAACCTGAGTCCATGCAAATGAAAAAATAAATGTAGAAACAGTTAAGTGCTATCAGTGGCTGGCAGGCTTATGTGGGGGTTTTATTTTATTTTCAAACTTTTCTGTATTTTTAAATTTTCCTACAATGGATGTTCATAATTAGATTTACAGAATGCTACTTTAAAGTAATAATTAGTGGCCAGGTGCGGTGGCTCACACCTGTAATCCCAACACTTTGGGAGGCTGAGGCAGGCAGATTGCTAGAGTTCAGGAGTTGGAGACCAGCCTGGGCAACATGGCAAAGGCCTGTCTCTACCAAAAATACAAAAAAATTAGCCTGGTGTGGTGGCATGCGTATAGTCCCAGCTACTCGGGAGACTAAGGTAAACTAAGGTAAGGGGATTGCTTGAGGCCAAAAGATGGAGGATGCAGTGAGCCAAGATTGTGCCAATGCACTCCAGCCTGGGTGACAGGGTGAGATGCCATCTCAAAAACAAATAAATATAATAATAATAAATGTAATAAAATTAAAAAGGCAAGATGCTCAGGCATTTCAGAGGGCATGTATGACATGGTCCTACCTAAGACCATTTAGAGAGAGAGAGAGAGAGAGGGAAAGAGAGTGTGTGTGTATTTCATAACCCACTCCTGGATATGAATCCCAGCTCCACCACTTAACATTTAGGTGACCTCAGGCAAGTGACAATTTCACGTAGTTTATCCATCTCTATTTTATATTGAGGATAAAAGCATTGCCCCCTCATACAGTTACTGGGAGGACTGAATGAGATTCCACATAAAGCTCACAGTTCAGTCCCAGGCACAATGGGAGTGCCTGCTAAAGAATTACAGCATAAATTAATAAATAAACTACAAAGAAAAAGAAAAAGAGAAGCCTAGCAAAGTTGGTTGACTGGAAGGAAATGCATCAAATGGTTTACCGTGTTTCCTTTGAGTAGTAAGATTACAGTGCAAACCATAATAAATGGTAGCTGTTATTGTTTTCTGTAATTTCTATACTTTACACACTTTGAAAATAAACATATATGTAAATTACTGGATAGTAAGAAGACACCTAAAAAGCTAAGAGCCAATGGTTGTCTCTGAGCGGGGTTTTCTTTGCCTATTATTTTCTAAAATAAACATTGATTTCATAGTGAGGGAAATGAGAAATGTTATTAAAAACAAAAACTGGAGGGTGGGCTCACCTACTGTATTCTAGAAACACGATCTCTGAAGACCCTTCCTGCAAAGCTGCGAAGCCTCTGACAAATCATCTCTGAGGGAGGAAAAGTTTCTACAGGTCTCTGCCTTCTGTTATCAGGCCTGTCTTTCCTCCAAGAATCCATTTCCTCAGTACAGGTGGCCCTGACCCCCAGGCCTGGCCTCTCCACCAAGGCTAAACCTTCTGAGCCTATTGGGGTTGGGGTGGGGGTAGGGTCTTCCATCTTCTTAGCCCAGTGATTGGTTACAGTATGAGCATGTGGTCAAAGCCAAGCCAATCAGAGCCTTCTCTGCAATTTTTCAGCTATTTTTCAGCCAAGGGAAACAGCCCTTCATGGACAACCATGACTACAGCAAAAGATAGTGAGGCTCAGCTGCCTGTGCCCTTCATACCTGCCATGTGGAGCAAGCCTGTCCCACTGGCACATCCTAATGGCATCACCTGAGCCCCTGCATCCAGACTTCCTTGGATTTGTATTGCCTAAACTGGTAAGTCTCTGTTTTAAGCCAACAGGTATCTAAACTTGCTCTGAAAAAAGTTCTAACTAGGAACAGAAGAACATAATAACTTCAATTAAGTAAGTACTTACTATGAGCCCCGGTGCCATGTCATTCTTCCATTTATCCATCTATCCATCCCATCCAGTCAACAAATAGTTACTGAAGGCCAGGTGTGGTGGCTCATGCCTATAATCCCAACACTTTGGGAGGCTGAGGCAGGTAGATCACCTGAGGTTAGGGGTTCAAGACCAGCCTGGCCAACATGGTGAAATCCTGTCTTTACTAAAAATACAAAAAAATTAGCCGCGCCTGGTGGCGGGTGTCTGTAATCTCAGCTACTTGGGAGGCTGAGGCAGAAGAATAGCTTGAACCTGGGAGGTGAAGGTTGCAGTGACCCGAGATCGCGCCATTGCACTCCAGCCTGGGCAACAAGGGTGAAACTCCATCTCAAAAAAAAAAATGCTACTGAATACCAACTGTACAAATCAAAAAATAGCTAAAATACGTAACTGAAGTTGTGAATAAGTGCTTAAAAGGAAAGAGCATGCTGAGATAAAGTGGCAGGTATAGCAGGCCTCTAAGCTTAGACAAGGTGGCCTCTCTAAAGAGCTGACCTCTAAGCCCCGGTCAGAGGATGAGATGGCACTAGCCACAAGGGTACAGCAACTTCCAGGCAGAGGAAACAGAACATACAAAGGCCCTGGGCTAAGACAGGAAACCATTTGATGCGTTCTCCTGCCGGCAGCAGAGTGAGGAAAGGCAGGAGATGACGTGGAAGAAGGTGGCAGATACTGAATACTTAAGGGGCCTCAAAGGTAGGTGAAGGGTTTGGATTTTGTGTTAAGCGTTAACAAGACACTGACAGATTATTTAACTCAGAACTATCTAGCCAGGCTCGGTGGCTCATGCCTGTAATCCTCACACTTTGGAAGGCCAAGTGGGAGAATCACTTGAAGCCAGGAGTTTGAGATCAGCTTCGGGCAACAGAGCGAGACCCAATCTCAACTAAAAAATAAAAACACAGCTGGGCACAGTGGTGCACACCTGTAGTCCTAGCTACTGGGGAGCAGGAAAATAGCTTGAGTCCAGGAGTTGAAGGCTGCAGTGGGCCATGATTATACCACTGCACTTCAGCCTGGGCAGCAAGAGAAAGAAAAGGAAAATGGAAAAAAAAGGAAACAGGAAAGGAGAAAGGAAAAAGAAAAAGTAAGAAAGTGAGATAACCAGATTTGCTAAAACTGCTCTTAGCCCATGAAGAATGAAATGAAAAGGGTAAAGAGCGGGTAAAGGGAGCAACAGGGGAAAGAAACTGCAACAGTCCAAGGACTAGTCAGGATCAGGGAGGTGGCAGTGATGGAAAAGAGATGCAGAAGGACTTGAGACCCATACTTGGACATAGAGCCAGTAGGATTTGCTAGTTGATTCCACGTGGACATTGAGGAAACAGAATGAGTTGGAAACAACTCAGGTTTCCAGCAAGAGCAGCTCAGAGAAGTCAAGGGACCTGTCCAAGGTCACAATGCTGGCAAGTGGCAAAGGAAGAATTTTGTCAAAATTTTGTCTGCCTCCAAGGCTATTTACTTCCAGAGGTGACACTCAAACAATTTTGTTTTCCAATCCTGTGGCCTCCCTCAAAGGTACATAGCTAGGAGCAGAGGCCACTGAAATTTATGTGCTGTTTTTTTTTTTTTTAAAAGAAGGGTAATAAGAGATTGCTGCTTTATAATATTTAAAACAGTGCAGTGTTGACATAAATGTTTCCCAGTGATATCTGGCCATAGTCAGATCTGTTCTAGAGCAATCTTGCCTTTGAGGTGGTCCTAGGAGGAGGTGGGAACAAACACAAGCTGACCATTCCGAAGCCAGGTAGTCCCCAGAGGGGGCTCAGGCCCACACGATACCAAAGCCATCTCATGGCAGGGCTACAGGCACACAGTCCTGCTCAAGTTCTGTTACCAACAGAAGCCCGAGGCGGCTTGGGAGCCCTGGGATTTGGCAGGCCACCAGCAGCCACCTTGTCTTCACCCTCCCCAGAGATCCTTGTAATGCAACCTTCACTGGCCCAGAAGAGAGCTCCTGAGATGCCTTGGCCCAAGAGACCAAAATTCTTTGGATAACGTTATTTGAATCCAGTCATTCAACAAGAACACCCACCACATGCCAGGCACTGGGGATAGAGCTGTGAACGAAATAGAAAGGTCCCTGCCAGCATGGTGCTTCTAGTCTAGTCAGTTTTCACTGGACTGGGCAGCCCAGAAATCCAAAGGATTGATGAAAAACACCAAGCAAGGCCGGGCCTGGTGGCTCACGCCTGTAATCCCAGCACTTTGGGAGGACTTGAGGACTGGAGTTCAAGACTAGCCTGGCCAACATGGAAAAAAACCCGTCTCTACTAAAAATACAAAAATTAGCTGGGTGTGGTGGCACGTTCCTGTGGTCTCAGCTACTCAGGAGGCTGAGGCAGGAGAATCACTTGAACCTGGGAGGCAGAGGCTGCAGTGAGCCAAGATAGAGTCACTGTACTCCAGCCTGGGAGACAGAGCAAGACCCTGCCACAAATAAACAACAGACAAACAAGCAAACAAATACCAAGCAGTACAGGACTAAGCGGGACATTCATGCTCATGAGTTTTCAGATTTCATGAAACCAGGGGAACCCCCACCCTGAAAAGTGGGTACCTTTGGCTCAAGATCAGAAAAATTAATGACTTCATCTGTTGGAGAAAGTGATGTCTGCCAGTTGCAGAAGAACAGGAACTCATGTTCGGTGCCTAGAACAGTGCCAAGCACACAACAGGTGCTAAATACACACTCAGTGAGTGAAAAAATAACTGAATGGAAGTAGGACCTCAGCTCTGTACCTGACCATGCTTCATCCCTTCCCCGCTCCTTGGGGCCACCAGTCAGCTGTGCACCCTGGTTATTTGCAGACATGTGCATCACACTAGAGGTAAGCATCCAGGACAGACTATTTTGCTCATCAATTAATCCTCTGTGATAATTAATCAAGCTACCAGGCAAAAGGTAAGTGATCAATGGGTGCATATGAGTAACTAGTGAATGTAAAGGAAAGAAGAAATGAGGGGGGAAGACAGAGAGAGAGAGAGACACATGCGCACACACACAAAGGTAGGCATCAATTCATTTACACAACTACATACCATACAGTAGCCCCAGACTACGCTATTCTGGGTAAGATATTAGATGACAAAATTGTGTATGAGAAGGAAGTACAAGGACCTGGGTTTGAATCCTCATCCTGCCATCAGCTTGCAGGTGATCATCATATCTCCCTCTCTCCTGCCCTAGGGATAAGGATGAAACAGGATAACATCTATACAATGCTGGCCTTGTAGCTTGCCCCTTCCTTCCATGTTCCAACTTCAGCTCCTGTCCTGACTGGCTGGGCGATTCAGGCACGCCAGTCCACCACTGGCCTCCATTTCCCCATCCTAAGTGGAGAGCTGTGTGGCCCAGCCCCCGCTGGGCTGGTACCAAGGCAGCCCTGTGCTGCTGGGCTGACACATCGGCACAGATCCCTCCAGGAGGCTGCGTGAGGGTGTGTGCTGCTTCCTGGGGAGGCTCCCAGTTGCCAAAGAGCAAGGTTGTAAGAACAGCTGGCCCTCTGGCTCTCAAAGAGAGAGTGTGGGGCCGACAGGAGGAGGGGTGGGAAGGAGAGGCTAGGAATGAGGGCCATAGTCATGCCGACTCAAGCTGCACCCAAGGAGCCAAACGCGGGTTCGCCTTCCTGGTTAGGTCTCACACATCCTCCTGCCTCATACAGCCTACATTCCTGGTGTCCACACAGAGCTCCAGCCACCCCCAGCCACTGGGAAACCAAATGGTGGCTGGAGTCAGGTAGCTTTCTCTCCCATCCCTGGGAAAAGACCTCGTCTTAAACACAGGAACACAAGGATAGAGGAGAGGGGAAAGAGAAACATGCCCAGTCAGGATCACAACAAAAATCCCCTTACCAGATCTGCCTGCATCTTCAGTTCAGGAACCACCAGCAGTAAGAGCTTATTCAGGGGAATCTGTGGCTTTCACCCTGGAATCCCAGACTCTGCAGCACCCACCTCTCCCAGCTAGAACTGCTCAGGCAGCGCTTGCCACTTCCTTTCAACAACTTCCAACCGGGAAATTGCTAAAGAAAAAAAACATGGCTCCATGCCAGCAGGCTTTGAAATCATTTCCCCAGCTGCCGCCAGAGTATGAAGCTGTGACTTTTAGATGTAACCTGTGGGACAGGGCGCAGCTGGAAACAGCCACAGTGTGCGACTCCAAATGACCGGGAGTGGGGCGGGGCCCTGCCGCTGAGCTCGCTCCCATCTCATTTCCTATCCCCAGCCCTTCCACCCTCCAGCCATGAGGGAGGCAGCGCTCCTCACCCCGTCACTCTCAGCCCATTCCCATGTGAATGAATGCAGCCTTCTTGGTAGGAGTTTTATTTTCCTTTAAACAATTCTAATGTTCATTTGGAATTCCTCCCCCTCTCTCACACATGCTTCCACTATCCCCCAAGAGGAGCCTCAACCCCTACACTGCACACAGGGAGAGCTGCAGGAATCCACCCCGGCTTCCCGCCAGCCTCCTCACAGACTCCTCCTCCTGCGCTTCCGATGAGGATGACTCTGATTTCCTCCTCCTCAGGGTCTCTGCAGATATTGTTCCCTCCGCCTGGTGTGCTCTTGCCTTCCTGGACATCCGTCTTTCCCTGACTACCCAGGACAAGTCGGCCCACTGGAAACAACAGATCCCATCCTGGAGCCATCAGGGCATCTGGGGCTCTCACTTCCTGTTTCACCCCAGTCTGTGCGCTCCTGGGGCAGAGTTCAGCATCCCAGCTCTCACCACAGGGCCCTGGCCAATGCAGTCATAGCCAGATGTCTATTCAAATTAAAATTCATTACAATAAAATAAAACGTGAATTTCAGTTTCTCAGTTGCACTACACACATTTCAAGTGTCCCCAAGCCACATGTGGCTAATGACTGCCACACTGAATGGACAACACAGAACGTTTTGAACAGCGCTGCTCTAGATGAAGGTCTAACGGTTGGGCAAACACATGGAGGCATCGCCCAAGTTCTGTCTCCAACATCTACAGACAGAGAAGAGACGAGGGGCCACAGGTCAGGCATGCAGCACCGAGCAGGCTTGGAGCTGCACAGGGCTGACATCTGACTCAGGTGGGAACAGAAAGAAACCCATGCAGGGCCACCTCAGCCACACCAAGAACCTGGAAATGCAGCTGCCGTGCTGTGTGACCACATCCACGTCTATCCCCTCTCTTCCTCTCGTAGAAAAGGCATTATTTCCTGGAAATTTTAAGACCACAAACACTATCCAACCAAAAGACAAAAGCTGAAATGGTATTTAGATAACCCTGCAGGGATGGCCCCTAGGAAAGCAATATGGTAAAGGAAGGAGGAGATTATACACACAGATGGCTGCACACACAAACGATCTGTGTATATGTTTTCCTCAGGGAAAAATCAAAGTCCTAGTCATGAAGCCATGAAGAGTCAAGGTCAGCAGAGAACTCGAAGCGACCGAAGGGACAAATCCCACCACACACAGTTCCCCCAGGACGCCTCAGGGGGCAGCCCTGGGCAGATCATCTTCAGACACTGACTGCACAGATGCTGGGGTCCTTCAGCATTGCCAGGTTAGCAAAAGGAAACAGGCAGACTTCATGGATTTTGTTCCCTTCCAAAGCAAAAAAAAACAGACAGAAAAACAGACAGATAGACAGATATTCAAAGAGACCTGTTTTCAAGTCTGGCATCCCCGACCTCTATCCTGCAGTGACTTTGGTACATTCCTTCACCCAGTAAGTATCTGCCAGGGCCTCCCATGTGCCAGGCATTAGAGCTGGGCACCTGGCCTCTTCTTGGCACGGGCTCTCCTCTTCGTTCAGGTGCTGAGTCACCTGAACCACCAAGATGCCTGATGTCACTGTGTGTGTGTATATGTAAGCAGGTGGGTACCCCTCAGACACAGGCATTCATATCACACCTTGAAGAAACTGTATCTCTTACTACTCTACTGCTAAAGAAGAATAATATGAATTTTTGTGGATAACAGAGATGACGTTAAGACTGAAAACCTGCAAAATGATATCTATCATATGATCCCATTTCAGCAAACAAAAACAAAAACAAAAAAAAAAAAAGAGAGAGAAGGCAGTAAATTTGCACGTCATTTTAAGTGACTATAAAATGCATGAAGAGGTCTGGCAGATGCACCTACCGACCTGTTAACAAGGTATTACCCCTGCCAAGTGGAAGAGGAGGAGGGCCGTTGCTTGCTTTCTAACACTTCTGTACTTGTTTGGTGTTGAAAAATTTAAAACTCCCATCTCTCAGTAACAATGGACAGCTGATCACATCTTCTGGGGGGGCTAAAGGAAAAAAAAATTGGGTGAAGACACACAAGGAAGCTTTGCCCAAAATCCAAGGGAGAAAAGCCTGACTCAGGGGCAGAGGGCACAGGAGTAAAAACACCGCCCCATGATCTGTGTGGCAGAGCTCCAACTGCGGCACACAGACATGACACAGGAGCCAGTGGGAAAAGCACATGATGAAACACCTCAAAGACAGCAAGGTATACAACTTACAGGAGGGCAGACACGTCTGAGAGACAAGGCAAAGCTACCATCTGGAGGGTTCTGGGGAAGGTGCAGCTCCACATGGTCTCTCCGAACCACCTCACCTGACAGAACTCCTCCTACTCTAGGCTCCTTTACTGTCCAGAAGCAGCAGCCATCTGAGGAAAGGACTTAAAAGGTCACTTAATCTGTCATTTCCCATATGCATAAACTGAGGCCCAGAGAGATGAAGTCACTTGCCCAAGATCTCACTGTGTAAAAGGCAGATAGGCCCATTCTAGATACCCATAGGATCTCAGGTCCTGCCTAGGTCAACCATGGCCATCCTGCTTCCACTGGACAGTGGTTCTGGGAGGCAGGGTTACCTCCCTGCAGTGCCTACCACAGTGGGCACCAGCAGCCAAGTGACCATGCTATGTCTAATTCTTGCCTGGAAAGAGGGGACAGATGCAATGATTTCCTGGCCTCCTCTATCTCCCCAGGACTCCTCCTGATGCTGGTGGTGTCTTTTGGTCCAACGTCTCTCACACATACGGGGAACTATTCCTTAAGGGTGCCAATCTCTGCAGTCTGAGCTACCTTGGAGGAGACTTCTCTCCAGGCCAAACTTCAGAGCCAGGCAGAGAAGGGTCCAGCTCTAATATCCTCCAAGCCAGACCAGCTGCCCCACAGAAACCCCCAAGGACCTATCCCCACCCCCTGGGCCAGGTTTCTGGAGATCCTGTTGGGTTTTAGGTCCCTCCTGAAGCCTGACAAAGGGAAGTCCCTTTCCCTGCAGACCTGGATTGGGCTGTCCCATGGAGGCATTGGCAGGACCTTAGCACTCCTCCCGCTCTGTGTGAGCCAGGCTCTCCTGTTGGCCCTTTGGGGGCTCTCTAGCTTCCTGAACAACAGGAGGGCTAAGGCACTAAGTCAGGACAGCCAGGGAGAAAATACAGGTGTCCTCTGGACATAGAAGAGGCCACACCAACCCATAAAGGCCTGGGCACCCTAGAGGGATTCCTGAGGCAGGACTAGGGCAGGCTGGAATCTGGGCCCTGCACCACATTGACCATTCCACACACCCAGGGACCCTGCTCCCTCCTCTGACTCTGAGTCTTCTTCTGTGGGCATGGACCTACGCAATTTCTTGGGAAACATACAAGGACAGGAACAGGGATGAGCTGGGGGTCTTAACTACCGCCCAGCCAAGTACAAGTTTAGAAAAGGTATACACGCAGTTTACTATCTCCAGGTACACCTGGAATGAGAGTCTCATTAAAAAGTTGAGCAGGCCAGGCATGGTGGCTCACGTCTGCAATCCCAGGACTCTGGGAGGCTGAGGCAGGAGGATCGCTTGAGCCCAGGAGTTCAAGATCAGCCTGGGCAACATAGAGAGATCCTGTCTCTACAAAAAAATTAAAAAACATGTATAGCCAGGTGTGATGGTGCACACATCTGCAATCCCAGCTACTTGGGAGGCGAGGCGGGAGGATCGCTTGAGTCCAGGACATTGAGGCTGCAGTGAGCCGGGATTGCACTACTGCACTCCAGCATGGGCAACAGAGCAGACCCTGTCTCAAAATAAACGAATGAATGAATGAATGAATAACTGTTGAAGAAAAAGGCTGCTTTCATTGTCTTATTGTATTTTAAAAGACACTTTGGCAACATTCATTAAAATCCAGCCTAGCAAGTTCACTTCTAGGATTTTTTCCCTGTAGAAATACACAGGTGCACAAAGATGTTCTTGGTAGCAGTGCTTGTAACCATGGCAATATAGGTCATTAAGGGGAAAGAGCAGGTTCCTGAACCAAATGTCTGGCCTGACCTCATGTGTACAAAAGAGACAACACGCAGAGGAATGTGAGGGCTAGAAAATGTCCAGAAAGATGAGCAGGCTTCAGGGAAATGGCATGCAGCAATTTTCTTCCACTTTATCTCCTTTGTTTCATTTTACCCCCTATGATAAACACATCTCTTCTAATAAAGCCAATGGTTCATTTGAGAATATGAAAACATTCCAGTGGTGACAGTCGCAAAACAATGTGAATGTATTTAATGTCGCTGAACTGTAAACTTAGAAATGATTAAAATGGTAAATTATGTTATGTGCATTTCAACACAGTTTTACAAAATAAAAATAATAAAAGCAAAACAAAACAAAGCAGAGCAAATGACTCACCAGGCTCCCTGGGGAAATAACTGATTCTAGAAGTGGGGTTAGTAAAAAAAAAAAAAAAAGAGGGGGCTGCAGCATACCATAGTGTCAGAAAGCAAAGGAAGTGCTCCACACACACACACACACACACACACACACACACACACACACACACACACCCAAACAAAACTGAAGGATGGGGCATATCACAGGACGCAGGAACAAACCTGCAAGAACTCCTAATGGCCAAAGCTGGAAGAACTTGAGCAATAAAAAATTCATGTAGTATTGGATTAGAACCCAATGTGTAAAAGAAAAAGACATGAGCCCATACTGATATAAATAAATGACTGAATGAATAAATAAATGGAGGAGAAAAGACAACTCTTTCCTATAGAAAAGTTCCAAATAATCTGTGTAGATATACCCCCAGAGGAGATGGAGCTTAACCTACCTACCCCCCCATGCCCCCCAATCCTAAGGGAGGGCTCACTTCCAAAAAACAAAGTAGTGTCAAGGTCATGAAAAATAAGGAAAGACTGAGAAACTGTCACAGAGCAGAGGAAACTGGGGAGACATGACAAATCAAAATAATGTAAACCATGTGGTGCCCTGGATTCATCCTAGAAAAGAGAGAGGACAGTAAAGGAAAAACTGGTGAAACCTAAATAGTCTGGAGTTTCGTTCATAGTAATATACCAGTGTCATTTCCTCAGTTTTGACAAAGGCACCCTGGTCATGACAACGTTAATGATGGGGAAACTGGGTGAGGGGTACATACGAGAACGCTCTGTACATCCCTGCAACTTTTCTGTAAATCTAAAATTATTCCGAAGTAAAAAGTTTATTTAAGAAAATAAACAATGGTTTAGAACAGTGGTCCCCAACCTTTTTGGCACCAGGGACTGGTTTCAAGGAAGATAATTTTTCCAGAGACAGGGAGTGGGGGATGGTTTCCGGAGGATTAAAGTGCATTACATTTGTCACGCACTTTATTTCTATTACATTATAATATATAATGAAATAATTATACAACTCACCATAATGTATAATCAGTGAGAGCCCTGAGCTTGTTTTCCTGCAACTAGACAGTCTAATATGGGGGTGATGGGAGATGGTGACAGATCATCAGGCATTAGATTCTCACAAGGAGCACACAACCTAGATCCCTCGCATACGCAGTTCACAACAGGGTTTGTGCTCCTGGGAGAAGTAGGCGCCGCTGCTGATCTGACAGCTGGTGGAGTTCAGGCGGTAACGCGAGCAATGGGGAGCAGCTATAAACGCACTCCTCCTGCTGTGTGGCCTGGTTCCTAAGAGGCCAAGTGGACTGGTACCTGTCAGTGGCCCGGGGTTGGGGACCCCTGCTTTAGATGACAACCCACGTATGCCTAGTGTTCCATTGTTGGAATGCTAAGCACATGGGAGTTATTTATATCCTACTGCTCAAGGTCATCGCCAAGGTCTGATTGCAAAAATTCAAAAAACTGCAACCTCCGACATAAATGGGTTAAGAACTCAAAAGATTCTCTGAAAGGCATGGGTTTTTAATGCTGTTTGGAACTTTGGCTTCTGAATACTGCGCCTATCTTTGATGGGCAGAACTTATAGAGCCAATTCCAACTGAAAGCACACAGAATCCATCACGGCCAGGGGCAGCAGTGGGTATCGAGTCAGAGTCCAAACAACTGTCTGGGTTAAGAAACAGAATAAAATAGACCCACACCCCTGGCGTCAGCCCTTGGAGTCCAAGCCCTGGGGAGCTGCTCTAACTCAGGGTTCCCCCATCACTAGGCTTCCACGCACGTACAAGGAGAAACTCCCAGAGGTAGAACTGAACCAAGGTAGCCCTCTTCCAGTCTGTAGGAGCTGAAGCTGGGTTTAGTAAAGGAAATAGCCTTTTCTTTCTAGGCTTTAGAATATTCTGGCTACAGCCCAGGAACTGACATGAGATTTGGGAGGAAGAAAAAGAGAAATCTTGAGAAGAGGTTTCTGGAGAGTCTGGGGAAGATGTAGTGACAGCAACTAATGGCTCCTTGTGGTTCTTAAAGCCCAGTAAGAAAGCTGCCAGGCCCAGGTACCTCCAACAGGCTCCTGCAGCCCAGTCCACCCTCCTTCTGCTCCCCATCCACTCCAGCCTCACTTCCTCCTGGCCCTGCTGGGGAGGACACCCTTGGTACCAATTTGGGGGATGGAAGGAGGACACTTGGCCCAGCTCTGTCAGGCTGGTGTGCCACCCTTTCTGTCCTAAGCTCTGGGCTGACTCTCGCTCCCTCTCTTGATTCAGAAAACTGCCTCTAGTCAGCCGATCCCAGCCTTCCTTCACTTCCCAGGAGGCTGTTCAGAGCTGCCCTGTGTACAGGCCTCTCTAGCTGCCTCTCCTGGGTCTGGCTCTCACCTGGGATTAATAGCAGCTGAGGGCAAGAGAGAGGTGGGAAATTGTTAATTTTTCCTCTTCCACCCCCGCCTCTAAGCACTTGACTTTCACAACTACCTGTGCCAGCAAGCAGCACATGGGTTATTCCCGTTTCACAAAAGGAGGAGACTGGAGCTTCGGAAGGTGAAAGGGCTTGGCGGGGTGCCTGAATTCAGGCATTCCAAGAAGGAGAGAGAAGTGGTTGAGACCAAGGACTCAGAGTCAGGTGTGGAGGGGCACCCGCCTCTGCTCCTCCCTGGCTCTGGGACCCTGGTGAGGGAGGACTCCATGTCAGGTGTGGAGGGGCACCCGGCTCTGCTCCTCTGTGTCTCTAGGACCCTGGTGAGTTTCTGTACCCACTGAGTGCCAGCTTCCTCAACTGTGAGATGGGGAAAATGGTCTCTATTAAGCAGAGTGTTGGGATAATTAAATAACACATCAGTGCACCCATCATGACACGCCAGATGTGCTCTGTGTCAACTTTGAGGCAAAAGAACCTAGAGGCTCTCAGGGGCCCCAGGACCCCACTGTGGCCACCAGTACAGCTCAATAATCAGACAGCAGAGGCCTCCCAGGAAAGGGCTGCTTGGGCTCCTGGCAGCACAAGTCCTTCATGAATGAAAAGGACGTTGGCATGGGAAGTGGGGAGTGCTACTGCACCCAAGAAATCTTTGGGGCACTTGCCCTAGCCTTCCTGGAGAGGGTCATCTCCCCTGGGGGCACCAATTCTCCCAGGGCTCATAGCAGCCAGGCATAGCTGGGAAGGGGGTTCTTTGGGGCTATGATCCCTACTCTGGCCTCTCTTGCAGGGCTTAAACTGAAAGCCAGAGCTAAGAGTAACCTGTGTTACCACCCACTCGGGGCCATACCCTGGGCTATTGGAGACATCTCCCATGTCATGATGAAATCTACTTATTCAATAAATAAATAGATATTTATTTTTATATCTGTCGCAACCAAGCAACTGCCATATTGGGCCCAACACTCAATGGGGATTTTGTGGCAAACAAACCCAAACAGCAAAGCCCTGTCTCATGGTGCTCGCATCCCAGGGGGAGCAGACAGACCACAGACAACAAATCAGTTAGGTCACTCCAGAAAGTAGTCGGTGTCATTGAGAAAATAAACCCAGGTGTGCAGGCAAGAATGATGGGCAGGGGGTGATCTTTAGATCACATCATCAGGGATGACTGCCTGGAGGCGGTGACAACACTCAACACCAGAAAAATATTCAAGGGATGAGTCATGGGCAGAGCACTCCAAGGAAGGGCGGAGCAAGTGCAAAGGTCAGAGTCTACTGAGCAAAGGAGAAGGTGAGCAAGCTGCGGTGAGAGAGGCCAGATCAAGGGAGGCATCTGGCACTCATTCTGAAGGAAACAGGAAGCACTGAAAAAGGATGGGATCCAAGTCACCTTTCTAGCTGAGCACCCCGGCTGCTGGGTGGAAAATGGAATGCAAGGGGTGAGGTGCCACTGCAGAGGTTCTGCAGGAGGTGACAGTGGCCTGGACCATGGTGCTGGAGGCAGGGAGGGAGAGGCAGGCAGGTCTGCAGTGTGCCTTGGGGGAGAGCCACAGGGCCTTGCCCACACTGGTAAGAGCAAGGCAAGAAGTTATAGCACATTTTAATTTGGACTAGCCATGTTCTAAGTGCTTGACAATCATGAGGCTTGTGACTACCTTACAGGACCGTCCAGATAGAAATTTTTAAAAGATTTCCGTATCGGGGAGAGGAAGGAAAAAAAAAAAAAGACCTTAAAGATCATAGATTTTCTAAGTGTTAGGAGTACGTATGTGATTTCTTTCCTTCTCTATTTCCAAAGTATCTATACATAATGAATTCATGCTACTTTTTACACAGCAGCAAAAGCCAGTATTTTTAATTTTAGGACAGAAGTAGGAGATTTATGAGATCTGACTGGGTGAACCACGCCTGCCAAGCAGGACTAATCTGCACTCCATGACAGATGACCTGCACCCCTGGCACCTGGCACAGCACACAGTCCGGGTGCGCTGGTTGGTTAGTTGGCTGGCTGGCAGGTGGGTAGGCTGCACACACAGGAAGAGAGAACGATGGAAGGAAGGCAGCATATTGTAGCAGTTAGAAGACTAAACTAAATTCAGACTCTCATTTCCAAATTCCAAGGCTATCATTTACTAGCTGTGTGATTTTAAACAACTTACTTAACCATTCTGTGCTTTAATTTCCTCAAGTATAAAATGGCAACAATGACAGTAATTTCCTTATAGGAGTTCATGAGAAGTGAGATTATCTGTCTTAGGAAACACAGAAACGTTTAACACAGTGTCTGCCACACAGCCAGTGCTTCCAGATATGCTGGCTGTTGTAAGTATGATGAACAAATCAATGCCCAGCATGGGGCTGCCCTAGTTCATCAGGCAATAGCACCCAGGACACTTGTTGGAGCCACATGTACCCTGGATCCCTCCTGGCTGCTGCTGTCCCTCCCCATCCTCCTTCTCAAGAGTAGAGAGCATCAACCCTTAGTCTTAGCCACGGGGAAGCTAGCCCTCGGGTTTGTGTGTGTTCCCTCTGCTTGGCCCCTCACGCCTATGCCCGTGCTGAGCCCCGGCTTGCATACCTGCACCACCTCTGGCCTCACGTTGAAAGTGTACAGCCAGTCACTGAAGCGGGGGTAGCTGTTGAGCTCCGGGGTCCTCTCACCAGGAGCCACGCTCAGCTTGCACTGCCTCTGCTTACAAATGTACCGGACCAGCTTCGCCTGCAGAAAGTCCAAAAAAGAAAAGCCTGTGTTCATCTGTGGCCCAACCACATGGCAGGCCCAAGCACACTACAGAGGAGCTCAGGCAGACACAAGCAATGTGATGAGGAAAGGGGCTGGCTCTCCTCTCTGCTGTTTGCAGGGGAGGGGAAATGGTGGAGAAGGGTCTGGGAGAACAGGCAGAGGCTGGTGGCCACCCATGAGCCCCCTGCCCTACCCAAGGCGGCTGACACTGCCCACCTCAGGACATGAGCGTCATGGGCAACACTGGTCAGAACAGAGAGCTGGGTTAAATATAAGGCAGCCTTCCTACCAGCCTGGCCAACATGGCAAAACTCCGTCTCTACCAGAAATACAACAAGTAGCCGAGCATGGTGGCGCGCACCTGTAGTCCTAGCTACTTGGGAGGCTAAGGTGGGAGGATCGATTGTGCCCAGGAGGTCAAGGCTGCAGTAAGCCAACATCACACCGCCACACTCCAGCCTGGGTGACAGAGCAAGACCCTGTCTCGGGAAAAAAAGAAGCCTTTCCTGCCAAGGTGGGGTCAGGGAGTTTGTAATTGCTAATCTGGAAGACCTGCTGGTTCGGGGAGAATGGGTAACCTCCCGCCTAGGACGCTTCCAGCAAAGAATCCAACTGCCTGGGTTGGGATCCAAGGGCTCAGTCACACCCTAGCTCTGTGACCTCGGACAAGTTACTTAACCCCCTATAAAGGTCTCCATCTTGAAAAAGGTCTCCATCTTATCCTTCAGAAAAATGGGGATAATGGAAGCTGACTCTCAGAGAGATGGAAGAAATGATGCGCTTGGCACACAGTGAGCACCGCAAGTGTCGCCATGACCACTGAGCAGCAGCAGTACTGGCCAGGGTCCTGGACTCGGATTCCCAGTAGGCTTTCAGGGATCCACACCCTGAAATGTATGCAAATTTCAGATATGCAAGTCTGTGTATTTTCCAGAGTTATTGTCCAAAGCTTTCAAAAGACTTGCAAACGGCTAAAACTTCAAATAAGATAAGCTTATACAAGGACAGCCTGACTTAGGTCAACCCGACAAACACTCGGTTCTGACTGGGTGCCCAGCATTGGACTGGGGAACACGGGGTACAGAGAAGCACAAGGAGGGCACGGCCCAGGTCTGATGAAAAATAAGGGACTCGCGTTCCAAATAGAGCCAGGTAGGCTCGACAGATGGAAACGAGCTCACCGCCAGAAGACCAGGGAGCTGCCTGGCTTGGCTACGGCTAAGTGACCCAGGGAGAGCTCCTGAAATGATGCTAAGACTCTGGTGGCCTCCTAATGGTGACTTCCAAGCATCCCCCCAAAATAAGTACCCCTTTCACAGTCTCATACAGGAACCTGCCTTCTGGAGACACTTCTCAACCCTGCTGTCCCTCATGGTTTTGGTGTTAATTCATTCCTTTTCCTTTTATCTGTAAATATAGGTAGCGCATTTCAAATCCAAAAACCCAAAATCCGAAACGCTTCCAAAGACCCAGAATCTGAACTTCTCCAAAATCTAAAACATTTTGAGCACTGACATGATGCTCAAAAGAAATGCTCACTGGAGCATTTTGGATTTTGAACTTTTGGGTTTGGGATGCTTAGCCATTAAGTATAATACAAATATTCCAGAATTCTAAAAAATCAAAAATCCAGAACACTTTGGACCTCAAGCATTTCAGACAAGGGATACTCAGTCTGTATCTCAGTATATTTTTCTTTTTTTTTCTTTTTTTTGAGATGGTCAAGGCTGGCAGGCTGGGATACAGTGGCATGATCTTGGCTCACTACAACCTCCGCCTGCTGGGTTCAAGTGATTCTTGTGCCTCAGCCTCCCGAGTAGTTGGAACTATGGGTGCGTGCCACCATAAAGGGCTAATTTTTGTATTTTTAGTAGAGATGGGTTTTCGCCATGTTGGCCAGGCTGGTCTCAAACTCCTGACCTCAGATGATCTGCCTACTTCCGCCTCCCAAAGTGCTGGGATTACATGTGTGAGCCAGCACTTTGAGAGGCTAAGGTAGGCAGATCACTTGATCTGAGTATAAAACAAAACACTTAGGATCACTGCATCAGGCCCTCAGTACATTTTTCTAAAGAGCAAGGACTCTTGTTAACAGAGTCACAATATTTTACAAAGAAAAAAAAGATGAATTAATAATTTTTAATTTCAAATATCAAGAAAGGCTCCAAATTTCCAATTAGAATAAGAGCTTATAACCATTTTGGGGGCATGGACCTTTGTGGAAGTCTAGGGAGGCCCATGATCTCTTTCAAAGAACAATACTTTCATTTATTTCATCTTTTTTTTTTTTTTGAGATGGGGTCTCGTTATGTTGCCTAGGCTGGTCTTGAACTCCTGGGCTCAAGCAATCCTCCCACCTTGGCCTCTCAAAGTCCTGGGATTACAGGTGTGAGCCATTGCGCCTGGACAGAACAATGCTTTGAAATGTATTAAACAACACATTGCCGGGCGCGGTGGCTCAAGCCTGTAATCCCAGCACTTTGGGAGGCTGAGACAGGTGGATCACGAGGTCAGGAGATCGAGACCATCCTGGCTAATATGGTGAAACCCTGTCTCTACTAAAAAATACAAAAAACTAGCCGGGCGAGGTGGCAGGCGCCTGTAGTCCCAGCTACTCGGGAGGCTGAGGCAGGAGAATGGCGTAAACCCAGGAGGCGGAGCTTGCAGTGAGCTGAGATCCGGCCACTGTACTCCAGGCTGGGCGACAGAGTGAGACTCCATCTCAAAAAAAAATAAAAATAAAAATAAAAAAAAAATAAACAACACATTTAGAATTACAAAGGAAATCAATTCTATTTAAACACATTTATCAAACTACTGAAAACTGTGATAGACGGCCAGTCATGGTGGCTCACGCCTGTAATCCTAGCACTTTGGGAGGCCAAGGCAGGTGGATCACCTGAAGTCAGAGGTTCGAGACCAGCCTGGCCAATATGGTGAAATGCCATCTCTATTAAAAATACAAAAATAAGCCAGGCGTGGTGGCACATGCCTGTAATCCCAGCCACTCAGGAGGCTGAGGCAGGAGAATCACTTGAACCTGGGAGGCAGAGGTTGTAGTGAGTCAAGATCGTGCCACTGCACCCCAGCCTGCCAGCCTTGGTGACTGTATCAAAAAAAAAAAGAAAGAAAAATATACTGAGATACAGGCTGAGTATCCCTTGTCTGACTGTACTCCAGCCTGGGTGACAGAACAAGACTCTGTCTCAAAAAAAAAAAAAAAGAAAAGACATCTGTGATAGAGTCATAAAAGCTTCTATTAAAGTATTAAACATCCAACAGTGCATCTAATAACTGCCATAACTTTAAAGTTGTGACAAGTGTAAACTGCTTTTTCAGATAGCTCCACAACTGTGATGTAATGGGAAAAACATCTGTGACTCCTACTGGTGACCGAGCCACAGGTGTGTGCTAAGATAACTGTGCCTCATTGCCTACAACCAAGTGGAACGACATGCTAAATTCCAGTTAAGGCTAATGAAAATAAAAGTGCAATTTTCTTCCCCATCTAAGTTCATGGATGGACCCCCTGCATTCTATCCACAGACCCCAGGTTAAGAACTCCTGTGGCTAGAGAGATGTGAGCATGAAATGAGACCCATAATAATGAAACCACTGCTGCCACATCAGCGTTTTTGAAATTTCGCCCAGAAACTAGTTTGGCCCCAGGCTCACAAACAATCTGATAGAGCCAGATTCAACCCCCTTGGGGTTGCTTACCCCTCTCCCATGGCCCCTGCTCCCTTCAGGGTGCTAGGGGCTCAGTGGCAAGCGTAGACAACTGCTGGAGAGGGAGCGCTGAGTCAGAATCAAAATAATTCCACACTCTCAACTGTGCAGTTTTGATGTCTGGTGAAACCACAGACCCAGAGGCTGACCCCCTGACACTCCTGCGCCCCATGCCCCTCAGGAGCCCAGAGCAGACCCTGCTAATCAAACAAACACACTGCTAAGGCTCAGGACTCTGAGTCTACCTGCTGTCCTATTATGGAACCTAAGCCTGGGGGAGCACCTACAGGGCATGAAGCTCACAACTGTAGACACACCAGTGAGCTTTTATCCTACAGGTCTAAGTGGAGGCACTCATGTGCCCCATCCTGGCTTACCCCACTCTGATCCATCCCACCCAGTGAGACCAGAGGCAAATTCCAAAACCAGGGCCCCAACCTCCCCCAGCCCCCAGCTCCGTTCCATAGCCCCTGGCCCTGCCCAGCAGGCACACACTCACCCAGCAGCTATTCCTCCAATACCTGCTGGAGTTTCCTACCCAGGCCAAGTCAGAGTCCACCTCTCCCCTTCCTGGTGTGTCGTGTGACTCTTTCAGAGCCCCGATCATGGAGGGGCCTCATACTACAGTTAACAGCTTCTGCCTCGATCTCCCCCAATAGACATGAGCTCCCAGACTTCTGGGTTGAACACATCTGGGTTCAAATCCACCATACACTAGGTTGCACGGCCCCAAGGAAGATAATTAATTTTTCTGAGTCTCAGTTCACCCACCTGTAAACAGGAATGATGATACCTAGCTCATATTCAACTACAGCATGGAGACCTCCAAAAGACTAGGTTAGAGTCAGGGCAGACATCAGGGCAAGGACCGTATTTCCCTCATATCCCCAGTTCCTACTACAGCACCTGGCACATAACGTGTGCTCAGAAGTGCCAGAGGAAGAAAACGTGTGGTCCTTATCCCCATGTTTCTCACAGCCAGCCCTTCCCTCCATTCCACATGGCTCTGAAACCACCACTTCAAAGGGCTGACCAGAGACAGGACTATAAATCAAACAGCTGTGCAAACTCAGAACCACTCTTTTCCACATTAACTAGAGAGGTCGGGCTGCTGGCACTAAAAGCAGCAGCACTAGAGCCCTTCTGTCACTGGCACATGGCCTTCAAGGGCCCTGCTTCTGGGAATGATTCATAACATATGCCATTTGCACAAGACTTTAGCCACCACAGGCCAACATCGAGATGAGCCCACCTGGCCTTAGCCTGAGCCAGCATTTGGGCCTTACCCAGTTCAGCCTCCCCACAACCTGCCTCCCCTTTTCAGCTTTGAGGCTCTGGTCCCCTGCTAAGCAAGCTCTTCACAGTGACTCCGCCTACAAGGATCAGCTCAGATACCCCTTCCTCCAGGAAGCCTTCCTCAAGCCCTCCAGCCCCCTGCCCAGATCACATATCGCAGTTCTGATGATTCACACTTGTCTGCTTCCCTCTTCAGGCTGGAAACTCTGGGAGGTGGGGTCCAGCTGGTGTTCTTAGTCACCAACGGACCTCAGGAACCAGCACAGCACCCAGCACATGGGTTGCTTTTTTTCTTTTTTATAACAGAGATGGGGTCTTGCCATATTGCCCAGGCTGGTCTCTAACTCCTAGGCTCAAGCGATCCTCTTGTGTTAGCCTCCGAAAGTACTGGGATTAAAGGCATGAGCCACCACACCTGGCCTGGTTTGCTATTTTAAAACCTTTGTTGAAAGGATGAACACACAAACACACAATACATTGTGCCAGACAGGCACACAAAGTTTATCAAACGGCAGCAAAAAACAAACACCAACTGGGCAAGTGATGAGACAGGGATCTGAACATCTCAAAAGCCAGGGCAGCTTCCCTAGAAAAGGAGCAAGCAGTTTCTTTTCTTAGAGGCCAGTAGAGATCCCCACTAGACAGCCGAAAGCAGGCCCATGGGTAGGACTGCGCAGAACTTGAAGTGGTTCTTCTCTGCACCCAGATAACCCATAAACCTGGCGAGCTGTGCCTGAGACAAGGAAAAGGGAAGACACGCAGTGCAGCATGACCCAGCTGCTGGCATCTCCCAGAACTTGTCAAGAAACAACCTCTGCAGATTTGGGTTCTGCTGACAGAGCAAAACTTCTCTGGTTCACAAAGGATGGAGGTGGCCTGCAGGCAGCCACTCCCCGTCAGAGTGAAATGAAGCTGCTCTCACTTCTTGGAAAGTTGGTTGCAGTCACAGAAGCACCAAGGGGCTACTTTCCCAGACAAACCACAGTGGGGCCTGCCAGCCCAGCCCTGGGGGCCTAAACCGGGACCTTTCATTGGTAGCGTCATTTTCTCTTAACCACAAAACCGCAAGATATAAATTTTCCGGAATAGACAAGCACCTGGGGTTTCAGGGATGGGACCAGCGGCAAGAGGGAAAGAGTCATTAGGTCTCTGGCCACAGGGGAGGCCCTGGGCTGGAACCAACATCTCTCACGCCCCAATATTCTTTTGCTTCAAGAATGTACTGTGGGCCCACCCCAGCCCTGACCAGAGCCTGACTTACGGAAAGAGAAGAGTATCAGGTCAGCCACAAACAGTTGGTGGGTGCTACCAATACTACAGCAGGCACTCACTAAGTATCTGGGGCTGAAGGAGCTCAGCTCTAGTCCCAGCTCTGACATCTAAAATCAAAGACCTTGGGGAAATCCCCCTTGGTTCAGCTTCAGTTTCACCACCTATAAAAAGAGTATCATTTTATCGAGGTTGAGGCCAAGGGAGTTGCTGTATACAAAGTGCTTGGAACAAGCAAAAAATAAACCACGGGTCCTGTTATTCCACCACTGGTTATTCCAGCCATACCCAGGAGTCAGTGTGGCTCCATGAAGGATATCTGTAGCCCTAAAGTCCCTTGACACCATTCCCTTGGGTGAACATAGCCATAGGATCTAACCTGTGAGCCTCACTTTCCCTACCTGTAAAATGGGGTTGATCTACCTCAAAAGGCTGTTGTGAAGGCTTACATGAGAAAAATATGAATGTAAAATGTTCAGCAAAATGTGTGGAACACAGAAAACACTCTTGCGGTGGCAGCGGACGTGGGTGGTGATCTTCTCGGGCGAAGCCCTCAGGTTCTCTCTTATTACCTCCCTGGGCAATACAGAAGATATAGGTGGGAATCTGCCCATGTTAGAGATGTTAGAGATGGGACTAAGGAAGACCCTGAAATCTGGTCTTGACTTCAGGACAATGCTGGAGGAACCTGCGAATCAGGTACATTTCTTCTAAAGGCAAGAGGGCCAACACCTGTACCCACCCAGCTGACTCCAGGGAACCCAATCTCATCCTCCTTTGAGTGCTCACCTGCAACCTCAGCACCAGAGGATGCTAACCTCCAACCTCAGTCACCAGAAACGACATCGGCTCCACTTGTCTAAAGGAACATCTGTACCCCCAACCTGGCATCCTGATCGGCCTCAGTGTCATCTGCCACCCCAGCTGTTCTGGTATGACTCTGGCACAGGCCTCCCAAATGGAGGCTCCACGAGTATCACTTGGATGGTGGTGAGGCTTGTCAGACATCCCTGGAGAGCGTGGGCCTGGTTGAGCCGATACTGTGCCAAGGAGAAGCATGTGCCACTGAAGAAAGAGACTTTTGCAGGTAAAGGACACAGCCCCCAGAACTGCGGGGATCTCCAGAAACATGGAGGCCTCATGCCCCCCACCTGCAGGTCCTTTCCTTGTCATCCTTCCTTTACACTGTGCCCCAACCTGCGTCTCCATAGCTGGTGCCCCTTAGCATCCTGAGCCCATCCTCTGTGGTGTGTCATGGCTGTCCCAGGCAACCTACATGTGGGCCAGTCTGATTTGGGAGGCTGGGTTCCTCTGCGGCCACAGAACCAACCATCCCTTGGAGGCTGCCACAGTGGAGCTGGAGCAATAGCTGCCTTGCCTCTAAAAGCGAGACCATTTAGCACCAGCTAAAATGGTAGTCCAGGCAGAAAGCTCCCATGGGCTGCCACAGGATGTGTGGACAGGGACGGGCCAGTCATTGTGCTGGACTGGCTGGGCAGTGCCGCAGTGACAGGCAGACGACCCACGCCTCCTGTTTACCACCAGCACCTGTTCTGACTGGTCAGAGGCCATGCCTACCATTAGTTAGTGGTGCCATCCCTCCTGCGAGAAGCTTGGGTTTGGCAGCCAGGAGGCTGTACCTTTTGCACCATCACACATCAGCTGTGTGGCAGGATCTAGATCGTGTCATCTTAGTCTCCTCCTCTGTAAAGCAGAGAAAATATAATACATGCCCCACAGCACTGCTGAGAATTTGCTGCAGACTCATGTAAGTAAAGTGTTTAGTCCAATGTTCAGAACACATAAAGTGCTCACTAAATAGAACTCTGTTAGTGTTACTCCTGCTCAGCCTGCAGAATGACCTCGAAAAGGAGGAGCATGAAGACTTTTGACAGGTGCCATTTGGATTATACCCCACCCAGGCTTTTTTGCACCTTTGCAAAAAACACCTCTTTCCAGACGACTGACTTTGCAAACAAAGTCAGCTCCACTCTAAAATTGCAGGGCCTGAGATGGGGAGGTCTCTTCTGTGGGCAACTCTCAAACACATGATCTTGGCTACGTTAGCAGCCAGATGCCAAGGCCTATTACAGGTTGTCACCCTAACCCTGACTTTGGTCGTTGGCTGCCACAGGACGCTCTCAGTGGCCCAAGTCTTCATGTCTCAGAAGCAGGGCAGGAGGCTAAATCTGTCATGACAGATGTCACAGATGTTAACATATAAATGAACAAATGAATCCAAGGCACAGGTTAACATGGACACCAGTTTCCTATGTATAGTAGCAGGCTCCCTCAGTTACAGAATCATGTCAATACTCATTTGTCAATCTAGCAGTGTTAACAATCTCTTCCTTATGTATTGTACCATATCACTTCCTCTGCCTGGATTGTCAGTGAAAATTCCAGAAGCTAGGAATTAGAGTAGATCCCTGATAGCACAAGAGTGACTGATGTTCCAATCTTCACACACAACCCAAAAGCTGGCAATGTCCCTAAAGCACATCATTCCCTCCACAAAATACAGTCATGTGTAACTGAAAACACTACAGACCCTTCCAGACTTCTGATGGGATGTACTGTGTACTCAACATTGAGTAAAGAAAAACAAAGCTATATCGGGATATGGGTGCTGGGCAGCACACTGGCCTCACTCACTGGCACAGGGATGCTCACCCGCATGCCTGCCATCGAGTCCAGCCTCAGCCAAATGACAAGTCACTGCTCATCCTTTACCATCACTCGCAAATCATGAAACCACACATGTGAAACCCATAAGACTTAAAGGTGTACTTCATTATTCCCATCTCACAATGAGGAAACCAAGGCACCAGGCTTTGTAACTTTCTTGAATCCTATGGTTAAAGAAGGCATTCCAACCTCAATCTAATGCTCTCTATGCACCTCTCAAAATAATGACTCCTGCAACCCACACCCCAAGCTGTCTTGACTGGTACAAGCAGGATGGCAGTGGGCAGGGTCTACCTCTTTTGCGATCCAAAGCCCAAAATCCAGCCACGCCTAGACTGTTCCAGGCAGTGAATCCTGTGAATAAGAGCCACAGGCTTGCCCACACCCTCTAAATGTATCTAGCCACCCAACTGGGCCACCACCTCTGGTCCTGACTTGCAGTAACCTACCCTCTGGGCTGTACCCCACCCCTGGCTCTAAGCCAGCACTACATTCATTAAAACTAGCCATCATCCCGCCTATAACCTGAGGCCATCCCTTTTAAGAAGATCCTAGCATGCTTTACAGAGTGACATGAAGCAACTGGACAGCCACTCCACTCGTCCATCACTTGCCTCTTGTTCTATTTAGTCCTCCTGTGGCAGGTGCAATTCCTGGACAGCTTCCAGCTCACCAGCACCCACAAGACCCCGACTCCCTCCTCCTCAGTGGGCAGCACCAGACTCTTATGTGGTGCCCACAGCAGTCTTTGCTCCTGCCAAGTCGCTGACTACACCATCCCAAACCTCAGGATGCCACCAAAGCCCTGGCGACTTACTCCAGCCTTCCCTCCAGTGGTCCCTGAAGCTGCTGCTCCTCCTCCACTATTGGCCCGTCCTGTCCACGCCTCGGGGAAGCTCCCCTTACATCTTCCACTTCCTTCCCAAAGCTGGAGTGCGTTTCTGGGAACTTCCCGCCAACCCAGTCAGCTAAGCAGTCTAGCCTTGCTGCCATGGCCAACTTGTTGCAAAATGATTTCTGAGAATGTAAGGAGGCCTCTGGAGGTTGTAATGCAGCTGACAGTTCCACGCACAGGCATGCAGCAACCACGGCACCCAGCTCCAAGGGCACCAGAGACAGCCCTTGGCTCCAGCACTACCCAGCCCTCAAGGGCACCCACGGGGGCTGACATTCATGGGCATGGGGCAGAGCAGGAGAAGCACACGGGGAAAGTGGGGCGAGGAGAGGAGAAAGTACAAGTGACCTCAATCCTTGAGCTGGGCATTTCGCAACAGCCAGCCCTTGCCCAGCCCCGCCCGCACCCGCACTCTCCTGGGGAAGCTGCCAGGCTTTTGCATTTGTGTAGAGACAACCTCCCCGCCAAGCCTCCCACCAGCAATCCTGCCTTGACGTCAAACTCGGAGTCGGGGAACTTCAAACACAAACAAACAAGTCTAACCCCGACCACAAGTGGAGACGTTCCCAAGGAGGCCAGGGGTGAGAACGGCCACAGCTGGGAACTCAGGGCCTCCTGCCCTTCCCTCAGCTCCACTGGGAATGCAAAGTCTGAGGACCTGACAACAGACTGTAGATGGGAGGTTCAACTCCAGGCTAAGACAAAACGAGCTCACTTGTCTAAGAGTATGACTGACTGCCTTTGGCTGGTGCAGCAGTGGGTGCAAGAGACCCTGTATGGAAGCACTGATGAGTTAGTTCCTCTGTGCAACTAAGCACCCACCTTAGATAAATCACTTGTTCCCACTGCTCCAGTACTAAGAATGAGCAGTCAGGGAAAGAAGAGACTATGTGGTCAAGTATGGGTTAAAAGCAGCCATGATGCTTCCTGGGAAATGCAGAGCTTGGGCTGGGCCAGGGTGAATGGCCAAGGGCCCGAGTTTTCTCAGAAACAACTGCTAGGCCATTTCACGCGCCATGGAGGTTGTGAGATGCAGAACTGAAGAGTAAGGCATTTCCCTGACCTAATAGCCTAATACAGCTCCCACCTGCAAAGCCAAGGTGAGTCCAAACACTGCTCTTCAGAAAGCAATTCTTTGAAAAGCCAGTAAATGATCTGTCTTGATCTGCCTTTCAAGTTTTCCTTCCTACCTCAATTCGATACAACAACCCCCAATACCTCATGTGCTGTTAGTACCAGCAGTCCTTAGGGGTTGTGGGGACCAACAGGACTAAATCATGAGAAAGAAAGACACCCACTTTACCCCCTAACTCCCCTGTGCCTGAAGCAATTGAATAAGGGCAACGAAGAACTTCTGCCCATCATCCAGTCATCCAACAACCAAACCTCTTCCCGATGCCAGGCACTGTTGGACTCTAAGGACAACGGTCATAAGCAGCAGGGGTTCATAATTTTCAGGAACCCACACAAGTCGGGGGAACAGATGTGTCCGCACAGACACCTGACCGAGGGCTAGGAAAGGCAAAGCAACAGACAGCAGAGCAGTTCTGTCCCAGTATGAGCGTCCATGACACAGCAGCCCCGCTGCTCGGTGCTTCTGCTGGGAGGCTGAGGAGAGTGCTGGCCCAGGTGTCAGGAGCCACAGGTGCGGTGTTGCCCACAGACCAGATCCTTCATCAGCACGGCCTGTGTCCCAGTTCAAACACACACTCCATGTGTTTGTCTGAAGGTCACCAGGCCCACAGCGCACAGCCATGAACTAGTTTTTCCCTCCGCTCAACCCCTCAATCACAACAGGTAATCCTGGAGTATTACTGACATTGCACACTGAAAGGGACCTGGGTGTGAATTACCAAGCAGGGGCCTAGGGGAAAAGGCAGAGGCTGCACCTAATGGCAAAGGTAGATTTCTGCCAATGGGCCAAACCCCTTATCTATCCTTAAGGCCTGTTCCCTGGGGAGCCACTGGAGGGGAGGGATGGGGAAGGCAAGGCACCTTAAACTCTGACCTATGCGCACCAACTATGAGAAGGAGACTGTGCCCGATGCTGGAAAGATAGAGGGCTTCCTTTCCAGGGATGTGACTGTTGGCTTAGCAACTCAGGCCATCACAGAAAAGGACAAAGGGCTGGACAGGGGCAAGGGGCAAGGACAGATGAGTGCCCCGGACACCAGGGATCAATGAATGCAGTGTGAACTCCCCCAGAAGGATGAGGGGCGCCTGAACCGCCACGCCCGGTGGAGCACCATGCTCAGACTGCTCATCTCCACCTAATATCAGCTCCCAGCTTCTCCCTTGCTCACAGGACCCAGTTTTGTTCAGGGTCCTGAACAAAGCCCAGTGATGAACTGGTCTCAGTCAGTGGTTCACAGCCCGGTCTTCACATCACAGCCCACGAGCCTCAGCTTCAGCAAGTGTGACGTAATTGATCTGGATGGGGTCCCTGCACAGCCATCATGATGATTCAGTCCCCACTTTCAGCTTCCCTTGAAGTTGGTTAGCTGTGACAGTTTTGGCTAATGAGGCATGAGGACCTGCCTGCTAGGGGACCTGCTGGGAAAGCATGGGACAGATCTTGGGGCTGCCAACACCTCCTGCCCATTTTGAAGACGGACAAGCTGCAGCAGCCATCTCACAACCACAAGGATGGCAAGAACTGCCTGAAAAACCAGACAGCATCCCTGTTCAGCTACAAAACCAGCACATGTGTGCCACCTAACTCCAGACTCATTGCAGGAGAAACATAATGGCCTATTCCAGTCACATTTTCTGTTACTTGCAACCAAAAGTAGTTCTATTAAGTCCACACTATTCCAAACCTCCTTCTACGGCTAATGTTTCTAAGGCTGAGGCTTCCTGCTGGCTTCCAGAAAACCTACAACAGTAAAAAAAAAAAGGTATCCCTCATTCTTCTTCGAACCACATGCCATCTAAAAGCATTCTTCCAAAAGTTCTTAAATCTCGGAGAGCAGCTAATTTTTATGAAGTCCAACTTAACAATCTTTTTTTATTTCCTATCTAGGAGATAATTGTCAAGCCCACATTCACAAACATGTTCTCCTGGGTTCTAGAAGTTTTATTGTTTTATCTTTTTTATTCAGGTTTTTGATCCAGTTTGAGTTAATTTTTGTATTCCAGGACTGTTTTAACCACAACTGGATATATTCTATTTAACTGGGCATTCCTATGTACTAGGTATCATGCTATATACATTCTATATTATCTCACCTAATACCTACATGAATCCTCTGATAGGTATTTTTATTTTATTGTTTATTTATTTATATGAGACAGAGTTTTGCTCTTGTTACCTATGCTGGGGTGCAGTGGCCTGATCTCGGCTCATTGCAACCTCCGCCTCCCGGGTTCAAGTGATTCTCCCACCTCAGCCTCCCAAGTAGCTGCAATTACAGGTGCCCGTGACCACGCTCAGCTAATTTTTTGTATTTTTAGTAGAGACGGGGTTTCACCATGTTGGCCAGGCTGGTCTCGAACTCCTGACCTCAGGCGATCTGCCTGCCTCGCCCTCCCAAAGTGCTGGGATTACAGGTGTGAGCCACTGCGCCCAGCCAGGTACCATTATTAATCTCATTTTACAGCTGAGGAAACTGAGGCTGAGAGTTACATATCCTTGAAAAAGGACACTGGCATACTGTAAACCACATGCAGTACCTTAGAGTACCTTCAAGTCCATTATATAACAGACATTTGCCGTGAGCTAGAGATATGGAATCCTTGTTGTTCTACCCTGATTCAGTTGATGCTGAGTGTTTGGGAATACAACCCCCAGCTGCACCCCTGCACTTAGGAAGACACATGAAGACTCAGTTTCCCGGAGTGCACAAGGTGAGTGTGGGAGTGAAGCAGGCTATGTAAGATCTTGCATTTGCTAGAGAAAAAGAATAGGTGGGGGAGCCCCTGCTCCTGGCAGTGGGTGGTGAGGGTTCTTCTTCCCTACTGGGTAGTCACAGGATCATCTGAGTCTACCATACGAGTGTAGACGACCACAGCAGATTGAAGATGGCCACAAAGTATATGACACTCCTCCAATCTAGAGGTCGATTTCCTCTCCCCTTGAACCTGGGTTGGTCTGTGGCTACTTTGTCCAACAGAGTACAGAGTCTCCCAGAGCCCTGACTACTATGACGAAGAGACCATAATGAGTGGCCCTGGGCCTGCCCCTGATGGAATGGTCCCCACCCAGGGGCCAGTGCACGAGCAGGGCCTTCTTGGACCCTCCAGATCAATGGCTGGTACCGCTTTTTTTGTTTCAGTCAGGGAACCCAGTTCATGCAGGTCCTACAAAGTTCCAGAAGGTCACTCTGGAATCTGCACTCAGGCATCTGCACTCAATCTTACAGGCATGGAGCAGGAAGCGAAGGAAAAAACGTGATCAGATTTGCATTTCTGAACGATTCTCATTCTGGAAACCATAAAGAGGACAGATTGAAGTGGGTGTGGAGAAACCAAAGACAGGAAAATCAATTAAGCAGCACTGCAATTCAGCAAATGATAAGAACAAAAGGTAATTTAGTTAGTGGTAGTGTGGGTGTAAAGGAAGGAGAAGATTCTAGAGCTGTTTTATTAGTGTTTTTACTATAAAGACATGACTTCCTTTCTTGCTTGTCCAAGGAATTTCTGGCATACCAGCATACCTTTAGCAGGAAGCTGAAGCACTGAGTTTCTCCAGCAAATGAGCCGCCCAAGCAGAGCCCTGTTTGTTGTTTGATTTACTAGGACTTGGTGCTTCTCGGGGAGGGGCTCTTCGACTGGAGATTCCACCCTCAAAGGGCACTCAGCCCACAGGCAGCCCCAGCCCAGCTGTCTCTCACTTCAGCGCTGTGCCTGCCCTGTCTCCTATGCTTGCCAACAGCACAAGCCGCTGCTCCAACAGTACCATCTCCAACTCTTCCCCACACCCCTGGAGGTGGGTCAGACAGAAAGCAATTGGAGAGAGGCAGTGTCTGCCATCGTGGCCAGGCCCCATAGGGCCCTCTCCAGCCTTCCATCCACCCGTCTCCATCCCATATGCAGGGCAGGAAGCATACCATCCCCTAAAGAAGAGTGGGCCTAGCTGCTCCTGGCAAGACAGAGAGGGAGATTTAATCATTTTAATCAGAAAGACCATGGACATTAGAGTCAGACAGACCCAAGTACACATCTCACCCCTGACTCCTACCAGCTAAGGGCCCATGGGCAATTGAATGTCTGAGCCTTTACTTCCTCTGCTATAAATGAGGGGCAAAGAGCAGCCTCAAAAGATCACTGTGAAGACAAAACAGTATGACACAGCAGCTGGCTGACGGCGAGCTCCTAGCAAAGATTCCTTCCCGTCTTCCTTCGCTGCAATCTTAATCTTAACGTCAAAGCTGTGCCTTTGGCAGCTGATAGGAAAACCAGGACGGGTGACAGGGGAAGAGTGCAGAAGGCAAGCGTCCAGATGAAGGATCACGATTGTTGATCTGTTAATGTATCTGCAAGCTTCCCACGGAACAAGGAGAGCAACCGGCTGTGAAATGAAGCTCTATGCATGAGGGCAGATCAGCACCTACACTCTTTTAACAATCCACTTGTATCAGAGGCCCAAGGAACACCTCTGGCACCAAATCACCACGCTGAGTTTCAAATGAGACCAGAATTACCCCTAGTGACATGACTGTCCGTTCTTTCTGTGGCACACACCAATGTGATGATTGTGTACCTTACGGATACTTGGTCGCAGCACCTCACACTCAGTCACAGCACTGCAGAGTTTACGGAGCGCTCTGGCAAGACAGCACCTCATCTGATCCTCACTGAAAACCAAGGCTCAGAGGTAAAGGGACATGGCCAAGGCTACACACCATCCTATGTTGTGGCGCCAGCTTCACAACCACTGCCCACCCCAACTCCCACCCAGGAAAGCATGATTTTAAATTCATAGATTAAAACAAAGCACCGCTGAGATACTGCGTCCCACCCAGGGTCACTTCCAGTTGTGACCTCAGGGACCTCTTAGATGCCTCTCAGGGAAGAAAGTCCTGACAAGGACAATCACGCTTTTCCTAAGCAATCTGAGAAGGTCACTGATTAGCCACAGCCATCTCCACTGTATAATCCTCAAAGCTCTTTTCCTGAGGGACCATTTTGTCTGGTCAGAGGAAGGAGGTAAGGGATGTAGGGGAAATAAAAATCAGACCTGGAACCCAGGAATAAAATGGCAGCAAGGTTTAGGTGATACCAGCTCTGGGAGGGAGAAAGAAGGCAAGACCACCCTCTCTAATAAGCAATGGCTAAAGATAACGCAGTTATCCCCCTAGGCCCTGTGCACCTCAGGCAACACAGCTGTAACTGGGCTCACATCACCAGCACCACCATTAGTGGGGGATGAGAAAGGGCTCAGGGGACAGGATGCCGCCACTGCATAATCCCAGGAATGCCAGCCAGGGGCAGTAGAGTGATGGATAGTCAGGTGCTGGGGCCTAGAGGCCAACAGACCAGGGTTCAAATCCCAGCTCGGCCACTGACTAGCTGCTTTAACTCAGATTATTTAAGCACTCTCTGCCTCAGTTTCCTTATCTGTAAAATGGGGGAAGAGGGGGATGTCTGTTGCTTCACATGAGGCCTGCTAAAATAGATTAACACTCATTGTCAGCCATCTCTATCATGAAAATTCCAGTCTCTTGTATTCTTTGAAAGCAGTTAGTCTGACTTGTTTATTGCTTTAACATTCTTAAACACATTCCTGGATGACTCCATCTACATCGCATGTCCCAAGCTACCCTAGTGTATTCCTTGAAAAGGGGCAAACATAGACAAGGCCAGGCGTGGCTGGAACACACTCACACTGATAGGATGGCTTTCCTGGCCCTTACTTCATTCTCAGGAGGTCAAAAGCTGGGCACACCCGAGCCAAACTGTGCAACACAAACCTCTGAGCACAGTCTGTGCAGAAGAGGCAGGCAAACCAGGATGGCTAACAAGATACACAAGCCCGAAGAAGTCAGCCAAGGAGAGGCCTGGCCCACAGGCTGCAAGGGGAGCTCTCTCCAGACCTGAATAGCGGTGACACGGCTGAAAAAAAGCGGTGACACACACACACACACACACACACACACACACACACACACACACCCCTTCACCCTGGACAAGCTCTAGCTGAACAGAGTGGGGATGCATCTCAAAATAAAGAGAGACAGTATGCTGCCAAGCTCCCAAGAAATGAACTGACCACCCTTATTGAAGAAATTAGACAATGACAGCTAACTCCAACAAGGGTGGCTATCATGCGCTAGACACTGCTTTAAGCACTTCATGTGTACAGTCAGCACTTAGGATCTGTGGGTTCTGTATCCATAGATTCAATGGCAGATCAGAAGTCTTTTTTAAAAAACGAATGGTTACAGATGGGCGCGGTGGCTCACGCCTGTAATCCCAATACTTTGGGAGGCTGAGGTGAGCGGATCACGAGGTCAAGAGATCAAGACCATCCTGGTTAACATGGTGAAACCCCGCCTCTACGAAAAACACAACAATTAGCTGGGCATGGTGGTGTGCATCTGTAGTCCCAGCTACTCGGGAGGCTGAGGCAGGAGAATCGCATGAACCCTGGAGGCAGAGGTTGCACTGAGCCAAGATTGTGCTACTGCACTCCAGCCTGGCGATAGAGTAAGACTCTGTCCAAGAAAAAAAAAAAAAAAAAAAAAAGTTGCATCTGCATCTGTACTGAGGGGGCTTGAGAATTTGGATTTTGGTATCCTAGGGGGTTCCTGGGAGCAGTCCCCTGTGGACACCAAGGGACAACTGAACTAACTCACTTAACCCTTGCAACAAACCTATGAGAGACGCCCTAACATAACTATCCCCATTGTACAGAGGCATAAACTGAGGATGAGGAACAGTCCCACATCATGTGGCTAGTAAGTGGCAGAGCAAGAAACTGAACCCAGGAAGTTCAGCTGCTCAGCCCATGCTCTTAACTATGGGTTACATTACCTCCTTGAATGACTGAGACTTTTGGGGTGCCTACTGTCCATCAGACCAATGCTGGGCATCTTAGTACAAATGTTCTCATGTATAAAAAAGGACTCAGAGAGTCAGGAAGCCAAGCCAACGTCACCCAGCTGGTATGTGCCAGAGCCAACTTAAACTCATAAGAGGCTGATGCCCCATGCTGCCCCTCCAGGCTTGAGGCGCTGGGTCTGACCTTCCACAGTTTGAAGGCTGACCTTTCCCACTGTGCTCCACCAGCAATGATGCAGATGGAGACATCACTGACACAGAGCACACGAATCCTGGTGAGGAGCCCCGGGGATGCTCTGCCACCTGATCAGGAGGAGGCCAGAACCTTCCAGAAGGCCTGTGGGAAAAGCAGCGCCTGGGAGAGAGTCCACCAGCTCCAACCTCTTTCCTAGCACAGTCCTCTCCTCCACAGTGGCCTGTAAGCCACATCCTACCCCATCCCACCCGCTGACAAAGAATCAGAGCGAGGGCCTCCTGCTAGTTCTCCAGTCGCAAGGGCTCTCTGTATTTAGCTTTCTGACGTAACAGCTCAAAGCGGAGATGCACGCACTCACTCTTGCATAAGACCCGATTTCGCTCACACAGACCTCAGGGCAAGTCAGTCTCAAGTGCTGCGGGCTGGAGCACAGGGTGGCCTCACAGAGCAGCCCGTACCTGAAATGTACCTCTGCCATGCAGGACAGCACATTCCCAAGGAGGCCAGTTCTCCCACAGCCTGTTCCCAGGTGACCCAGCTACTGTAACCCTCCAGGTGGAGGATAGCTCACCCGCACCGAGAAAAACCGGGCAAACCCTACAGGGCTCTGCATCTCCTGCCCTCTGGCCTTTGCAATCGGCCCCATCTAAGGACCACGTCAACCAGTGGGGATTATTAGCAGGACCAGACTCGTCTTGAGATGTCTGAAATGCCTTTAAATTACAAAATCCTTGTAAGTTCTAAGAAGGGCCTAAGGTCATCTCACAGAAATAGATGAAAAACTGATGAGGAAACTGAGGCCCAGAGAGGGACAATGACTCAGTCAAAGTCACACAAAGTAGAAGGCAGTGCCAGGACGGTCTCCAGGTCTCCTGGTTCTAGTCCAGCACTCTTTCCCCCATATTGGTCGGCAGAAGGCCTGGGTTCAACCTGCTGTGAGCGACTGGTCTAGCTGGTAACACTGGTTCCCTATTTTTAATTAACAAACAGGGACTGTTTTAAGAAGTGTATAGAATGCTAACTCATTTCATCCGGGGAGGTGGGTGTTATTACTATCCCCACGTGGAGGTGAAAGACAGAGAGATAAAGTAACTGTCGAGGGTGTCAGGTGAACCCAGGCAATGTTATTCCACCATCCAAACCTGAGCCTTGAGTGCTGCAGTGGCCTTTGTTACCGCAGCTCCCCAGGGTGCCACTGGCTGTATGCTGAAGTGCTCTCTGGAGCTCAACAGCATGTTCCAAGCAGCTGCTCAGAGGAGCAGGGCTGAAGCCACCTCCAGCGCAGCACACATCTCAGCAACCCCACAGGAGGGGTTCTCCCCCAACACTCGCCCACAGAACGCAGGGGGCCAGATCTGCCATGACGGATCCGAGTCTGGGACCAGGCAGAAAATGGACCCAGGTATTCACTATACCCTCTCCAGAGACCTGCAGCATATGACCAGGGCCACCCCCTCAGCTTACTGTCAGGGGAAAAGGTTTGCCAGGCAGCCCCTCCAAAGGCGTGGCCTCTCGGTCACCTGCACCCTCTGTAACCCTGGGCCTGTGAGGCAGAAGGGGGCCGCCCTGCAGTGCCAAGGCCATGATCCAACAGGCAGGACTCTGCACCTTTGTGCACGGCCTCCTCAAGGCTCAACATCTTGAGTTTTCTTCCTGAAAAAGGAAGCCATTTCTCAACATATTGCTACACACAGAGACTGAGAAACACAAACCGAGAGGCAAATGGGGCACTGGCCCCAAGGGAGGAGAATGAAGCGGGGAAGGGCTGGTATGGGCCAGTCTGCCTGGGGTAACCAGCAAAGGGACAAGGAAACACCCAACATAAACTTGTCCGTCCCGACATTGTTTACTAGAGGGACACAGTGCAAACAGCCCAAAGACCCAACAATAGAAGCCCAGCTAAGGAGGCGGTGGTAAAAACACCTACTCAACTATGACAAAGCCACTGAGCAGGTTTATAAAAACATAGGAAGTTTTTTGTGTTATTTTACTAAGCGACAGGCAGGACAAAAAAAATCTGCATGATGGATGGCAAGAACTACGTAAGCAAAACTTTGCACACACAGTCTTTGCCTGGAAAACACAACTGAAAGAAAACACAGCAGAAATGTCATTTATGAATGGGCTGATCTGAGTGGGAAGGCTATAGGTAATCATTTTCTTCCTTCTACTTTTCTGTGTTTTCCAAATGTTCTGTAATTACTGTGTACTGATTTTATAAGGCTATGAATGGTAATAATACATTTTAAAACGTCACAAGAGGAAAAGGAAGGGTGCTGGTGCTTCTCTTCTAGCAAAAGGAGAAAGGTCCAGGAGCCCACGGTAGATGTACTATTTGGAGCAGATCCCTGCTCAGGCTGCCATGCCCAACCTCACCGCTAAGGCAAGCTTTGCCGGTTACTCCATCTGCCCTGCTGGGTGTTTTGTTTTGTTTTGTTTTGTTTTGTTTTGTTTTTTTGAGACAGGGTCTCACTCTGTCGCTTAGGCTGGAGTGTGGTGGTGTAATCACGGCTCAGTGTAGCCTCGACCTCCCAGGCTCAAACAATCCTCCCACCTCAGCCTCCTGAGTACCCAGGACCACAGTCGCACACAACTACACTCAGCTAATTTTTGTATTTTTTGTACAGATGGGGTTTCACCATGTTGCCGAGGCTGGTCTCAAACTCCTGGGCTCAAGCAATCCACCCATATCAGCCACCCAAAGTGCTGGGATTACAGGCGTGAGCCCCTGCTGGGTCTTTAGATGGAGCAAAACCTCACTGATTCCAAAGGGAAAGATGCGGAAGGAAGAGCAATTTCATAAGATGGCATTAGACTCATTTTGTTGACGGGTGTGGGATGGGCTGGTTTGTTTTTTAAGGACAGTGTGTGTCCATCTATCCATCCATTCAAGAGTATCCAGTACCCACTAGTTACCCAGTATGGTGCCAAGGCCCTGCAAACAATACAGAAATGAATGACCCATCTCCTACCCTAAAGACCTCAGATTCAAGTGGGGGCCAAAGATATCAAGTTACAATGCAAAAGTGTCTTTGACAAGCGTTTTCAGATACACGCAGGCTGCGAGAATTCAAATATGAAAATTAAAGCTTCTAGCTTCAGAGAAAAGACAGGTGTCTGGAAAAAGTTCATGGAAAAGATGAGCTTTGAATTGGGTCTTGAAGAATGAGTGCGGTTGCATGAAGAAGTCAGTTAAACAGGCCAAGGAAATATACATGTTTATCTCAAAGGAAAGTTACCTCTGCCAGCAATGGTAACAAACCTCCCACCTTAATAATAAGCAAGGAAATACAACATGGAAACATATGGGTAGATGTTTGGCAGCACTGGCAGAGGGACTCCCCAGTGTGGCTGTGGTAGGAGCATGGCAGGAGCGTGGAACGGCATCGCCCCCCTGGAGGGCAGCAGAGAAACAGGACGATGGAACAGAAGCCCCACAAGCGGCCCCCACCCCTTGAGCCAGACTCCACTTCTAGGAATTTATCCTAAAGAAACAATTAAGTGTAAGCATAAGCCTATTCAGGGAAGTGTAACTTAAAATAGCCAAACATGGGGAAGTAGGTAACTACATTCTGGTGTGTCAATCACAGAAAACTTTGAGGCAACTTTTTGGTTTTTTTTTAAAGTCCCTTTTAACAGTGTATTTAATGATATGAGGCAATGCCCATAATCTTCTAGAAAGTTAACAACTCAAGATAAGGAAACTACATTTGCAGTATGATCTCCACATATCTTTTTTATTTTAACTTAAAGGCATTAATTTTCTTTTTTCAAGTTTGAGGTCAATTTCTATTTTTATAGCAAAATTAACATGTCAAAATGTAAACACTGGAAATAGAAAAGTTTTATTTTTTACTTTTTTGTATTTTCAAAGAACGGGTATCATTTTTATAATCACAAAATGTTATTCAAATTGAAAGAATAATAAATGGAGCTTTTTTTTCCCAGTAGGTTTTTGGGGAACAGGTGGTATAAGCTTTGTTTTGGGATTTTTGTTTTTTGTTTTTTTCCAGTAGAGACAGGGCCTCTCTCTTGTCATCCAGGGTGAAGTGCAGTGGCGTGATCATAGCTCACTGCAGTCTCACACTCCCAGGCTCGAGCAATCCTCCCATCTCAGCCTCCTGAGTAGCTGGAGTTACAGGTGAACACCATTACCCCTGCTATTTTTTTTTTTTTTTTTTTTAATTTTTGTAGAGGCCAGAGTCTCATCATCTTGCCCAGGCTGGTCTCAAACTCCTGGGTTCAAGAGATCCTCCCTTCTCAGCCTCCCAAAGGACTGGGATTACAGACCTGAGTCACAGTGCCTGGCCCATAAATGAAGTTTCAATAGAAAGAGAAGAGGGCATCCTAGGCTTAAAAAAACAGCAGGAGCCAGAGGTGAAGAAGTACAGGTCTCTCCTGGGATGGAGAAAGAACTGAACATCATGGTTAGACAGAGCTGGGCTCACGTACTGGATCTACTCTTTTCTAGCGGTGTGACCTTTAACAAATTACTGACCTAGTCCTGAGCTTCAGTTTCTTCCAAAGACTAAATGTGTTAACTTGGCCAGGCACAGTGGTTCACGCCGGTAATCCCAGCACTTTGGGAGGTTGAGGTGGGCGGATCACCTAAGGTCAGGAGTTTGAGACCAGCCTGGCCAACATGGTGACATCCTCTCTCTACTAAATATACAAAAATTACCCAGGTATGGTGGCATGCACCTGTAATCCCAGCTACTCAGGAGGCTAAGGAACGAGAATCGCTTGAACCCCAGTAGGCGGAGGTTGTAGTGAGCCGTGATGGCACCAATGCCCTCCAGCCTCGGCAACAGAGTGAGACTCCATCTCAAAAATAATAAAAAATAAAATAAATGCATTAACTTACACAGAATACCTACTTGATACACTAATTAGGTCAGAGCCTTTTCTACTGACCAATAAAACAAATTCCTTCCTGGATGACCCACAAGAGGTAGGGATGTTCATTTATGAGACACATAATCAATGTAATAACAGCATTTGGGGAGAGAAAAGAAACACTACATTAAAGATATCATACAAACCCTCCCAATTTCAGAAATATTAAACTATGAAATATATCCTAAAATCAAGAAACTATGGAAATTTATGTCTTCTAAAGATAGTGCTGACCAGGATTAAAGCATTTGGTGAAAGCCCAAGATATTACTGTTTTTCTCATGATTCTTATACAGTCTGATTTGTGCCCCAAACAAGAAGTCAGGCCGGGCACGGCTCACGCCTGTAATCCCAGCACTTTGCGAGGCCAAGGTGGGCACATCACTTGAGGTCAGGAGTTCAAGACCAGCCTGGCCAACATGGTGAAACGCCATCTCTACTAAAAATAAAAAATTAGCCAGGTATGGTGGCTGGCACCTGTAGTTCCAGCTACTCAGAAGGCTGAGGCAGGAGAATCGCTTGAACCCAGAAGGCGGAGGTTGCAGTGAGCCAAGATCATACCATTGCACTCCAGCCTAGGTGACAGAGAAAGACTCTGTCTCAAAAAAGAAAAACAAAGGGGGGGCGGGGCACGCCGCTGCAGTGTCTCCTTTTGTCATCCAGGCTGGAGTGCAGTGGTGCAAACATGGCTCACTGTAGCCGTGACCTCCTGGGCTCAAGCAGTCCTTCTGCCTCAGCCTCCCAAGTAGCTGGGATTACAGGATGCCTAGCGGCCAGGAGAAATATAGTGGAAAATGCAAAACAATGAAATTATAAAACCTGCCAAATACTTCTTAGAACTAGAAAAGAGCACCCTGCTGGCTTTAGTAGAAAAGTACAAATATGTGCTGGAATATAAGAAAAGTGATGCACAAACTATTGGCCTTAAGCAATGTACTTGCAGGCGCTGGCCCACAAACACAACTCTCAGCCGAGCTGTCCCTGCCAGATTTCAAATAGCTGAAGAAGTGCTGGGAGAACATCAAGGCTCGGACCAAAACAATTATGGCCCATGAAAGGAGAGAGAAGGTGAAGGGGAGTGTCCGCCCTTCCTGAGTACCCATGTCCTAGGGAAGGAGATCACCAGCATGCTGCTGGAGCAGCTCTACTTCCTACAGAGCCCCACCCGCCCCCCAGGAGGAGCCCGAATACCACCCCGATGCCACGGCCCAAGAATCATTTGCTGTTTCAAATACAGAACTGCGTGATGATGAGAAAGAGTTCATACGTTTTCCAGTACGTTGAGAGGACCTCTCAACCTGAACCCTGGTGTTCAGCTGTCAGAATAACAACCAATAAAAACTACAGGAGCAAAACCTCTCAGGAAGGTGCTTTAAAAAAGATGCATGAGGAAGAATACCATCAACAAATGTCCATCTGACAACTGCAACTGATACAAATGAATGAGGTGCATTGTGGCCAAAATCCAGCAGATAGAGCGAGAGTGTGAGACGGGCAGAGGAGTAACAGGATAAAAACGGAAGTTCTCAATAAAAAGATGTATTGGGAAAGAAAACTACGAACTTTTACCAAGGAATGGCCTGTTTTCTCTTTCCCAGTTCACCCTAAGGCTTTGGGGGTGGCTCTCTTTTAATTAATCTGTGTTGGCAAAGAATGTCTGGAACATGGACCTGCGGTCAGTAACCTGTAACACAGCTACAAATAGGAAAATTCGAGTGTAATGAGAGGTGACAACGTGCTAGCAGCCCTTGCTCTCGGCGCCTCCTCAGCCTCAGAGTCCGCTCTGGCAGCGCTTGAGGAGCCCTTCAGCCCGCCACTGCACTGTGGGAGCCTCTCTCTGGGCTGGCCAACGCCGGGAGCCGACCCCCTCTGCTTGCCGGGAGGTGTGGAGGAAGAGGTGCGGGCGGGAACCCAGGTTGCATGCAGCGCTCACAGGCCAGCACGAGTTCCAGCGGGTGCAAATGCAGGCTCCACGGCCCGCACATGGAGCGGCTGGCCAGCGCTACCTGCCCAGGGCAGTGAGGGGCTTAGCACCCAGGCCAGCAGCTGCAGAGGTTGCCCCGGGTCCCCCAGCAGTGTCCGCTGCCAGCGCTGCACTCAAATTCTTAGCTGCCTTTCCACGCGGCAGGGCTGGGGACCTGCAGTCCACCATGTCTGAGCTCCCCCATTGCAGTGGAGCCTCCCCCATTGGCGCTGCCCCCTGCTCCATGGCGCCCGGTCCCATCAACCGCCCAAGGGCTGAGGAGTGCAGGCACCGCTGGGGACTGGCAGGCAGCTCCGACTGCAGTCTGTGCCGGATCCACTGGGTGAGGCCACCTGGGCTCCTGAACTTTTACTTCTAGCTAAGGGATTGTAAACGCACCAATCAGCATTCTGTGTCTAGCTCAGGGTTTGTAAATGCACCAATCAGTACTCTGTGCCTAGCTCAAGGTTTGAAAATACACCAGTTGGTACTCTGTATCTAGCTAACCTAGTGGGGACTTGGAGAACTTTTCTGTCTAGCACTCTGTGTCTAGCGCAAGGATTGTAAACGCACCAATCAGCACTCTGTGTCTAGCTCAGGGTTTGTAAATACACCAACTGGTACTCTGTAGCTAACTCTGTGTCTAGCTAACCTAGTGGGGACTTGGAGATCTTTTCTGTCTAGCACTCTGTGTCTAGCTCAAGGATTGTAAATGCACCAATCAGTACTCTGTCAAAACACACCAATCAGCTCTCTATAAAATGGACCAATCAGCAGGATGTGCGTAGGGTCAGATAAGGGAATAAAAGCAAGCTGCTGGAGCCAGCAAGCGGCAACCCACTCGGGTCCCCTTCCACACTGTGGAAGCTTTGTTTTTTCGCTCTTTGCAATAAATCTTGCTGCTGCTCACTCTTTGGGTCCACACTGCCTTTATGAGCTGTAACACTCACCGCAAAGGTCTGCAGCTTCGAGGACTCCTGAAGCCAGCAAGACCACGAACCCACTGGGAAGACTGAACAACTCCAGAGGCCCTGCCTTTAAGAGCTGTAACACTCACCGTGAAGGTCTACAGCTTCACTCCTGTCAGCGAGGCCATGAACCCACCACAAGGAAGAAGCTCCAGACACATCTGAACATCTGAAGGAACAAACTCCGGACACACCATCTTTAAGAACTGTAACACTCACCGCGAGGGTCCACGGCTTCATTCTTGAAGTCAGTGAAACCAAGAACCACCAATTCCAGACACAGTAGTGGTAATTTATTTAAGAATTCATTCAGAGAAACAGCTGCACCCTTTGTACCCCTTAAGTGGCAAAGAAGTTGTTATAGTCTTCTGAAAATTATCACTATGAGTGCTATAATTCTGAATGTAATGTCTCTTAATTAGAATTCATACAAGAACCATGAGAAAGAAAGAAAGACAAAAAAAAAAAAAAAAGAAGAAGAAGGTTGCAGTTACCGAACAGATCCAGATGCCACAGGGGTAAGGCCCCACCTTCCAAGCAAACTGTCCCAAATTGGAAAGGGCTGTTTTCATTCTCCCTATAGCACACCTGTATTTCTCCAGTTTGATGTTTAGGGAGAAGATTTACGCAAATGTCTGAATGGCAAATCTTGCTAGACTACCCGGGGTGTCCTTAGCCCCAACTACCTCATCCTCTTTCGGACGAAGCAAGCACCAGGAACACCAAGGTCACCTGCCTTAAGATTAAGCAGCTGCAACCTGGAAAAGCTTAAGGTTTAGAGAGAACCTTTGGAAATCTTTGTAATCTTTGGGGAAAAAAATGCAAACTCAGTGACCAAACTGTAAGGGGTGGAGAGCTATATCCTCTCCTAAATGCCAGGCTTTGGGAAACTCAAGGTAAGCCTTCAGAGGAGACCCAGGAGGCTCAGCTCATTCCGCTACTACATATAATCGGCATCTAATCCTTACCATGGTTCTTAGCCATGTGTCAGGCACTGTTCCAAGTACATTACATGTGGTAACTCATTTATTCTCCCAACGAAAGAAGAAACTGATGCGCAGAGGTAACCTGCCCAAAGCCAGAGCCAGAACCAACCCATGCAGTGCCTTTGTGCAAGGTGAAAGAGTGCCTCACATCCTCTGCACATACACAGCACAGACCCACAAAAGGCATATTCCTGGCAATAAGGGTAGTCTGGATTTCAGGAACCCTTCACCACGTTGTGTAGTGCACAACCTGCTTGACTGTACACAGCCCCATCCAAGTTCACACAGTAAGAGGCGGAGCTGGAATCTGAACCCAGGCCACCTGGCTCCCAGGTCTGCTACCAAGTAACAAGCAGGCACAGTTTCATATTAAATAAGTGGCCTGCAAATTAATGCAACTCAGAATATACAGAAGCACTGATGCGGGTGACTGAGAGCACAGTTCTGTGTGTCTGGAATGATCACATTTTCAGTAACGATGAGACAATGCTCTGACATTTACAACTTCATGGGCACAAGATTTTTTTCTTTCTTACCATTTCTAATGGGAATATTTCTAAAATGTGCCCCACCCTCTTCCACCTTATAGCATAATGTAATATACCCTGCTCAAACTCCACAACACCACTGCCACTCCAGGACCCCACAGCCCCCCTCCCTGCCTTTTCCTGCCACTCTGCCTGCAGCCTTCTAATCCTGGGTAATCTCTTCTTCTCTGCTCCTGTAATTGCTACTGGAGGAAACTCAATGTGCAGGTGGGTTGGGGACATCCAAAGTTTTAGGTTTTGACCTACTTCCTCTGGCTTAGCAGCTCTTTGACTTGATCCTATCTAATTCCTTGCTCTTCCCCAATTCCTGGGGCAGCATCTCACCAGTTTCATGCTCTACAATCCCTGTTGCAGAGACACTGGAGGCCACTGGCCTGTACTTGCTAGATTTGCCTATCCTCACCTCCCATCATTACCTCCCTCCTTGGGAAGGGGATGGGGAGGGGAGGTCTAGCTGTCCTTCAGCCTCCAAACCTGCATTCAAATCTTTCTGGCCTTAAGAAATACTTTCTCTTCAACTCCTCCTTCTCTCTCTCATTTCCTTCAAGTTCAAAGATCTTGACACATTTCCTCAGCTGTTCAATATTACTCCTCCATTGACCTTAGTCTCTCTACTCCACCAAAACTGCTCTTGCAGAAGCCCTCAGAGTCCATGTTCTCACTCCCACCCTCATCCTGCTTGACCTCACTGGGGCATCTGGCCAGGTGGTCTCTCCTCCCAGACATGCCCACCTCTAGCTTCCCAGTTCTCCTACCCTTCTGACAACTCAGCAGCCTCCTTCCCAGGACTCCCACAATCACCTACATGCTGATGCCTCCCAATTTAGAAAACTCTGAACCCCATTCCTCTCATAAGCTCCAGCCCCAATCTAACCCCCAAATGGATGGCCAGCCTGCATGGGCCAGAGGTACCCAAACTCATTATCTCATCTTTCATCATCTAGAGGTGGCCTCCCACTTTCCACCCTCCTTTCTTCCTAACAGAATGCTGAGGTTTTAGCTGGCCCATTGTAGGTAGGTGTAGCTGTGTGACTAATACCTGGCCAATGACACATAAATAGAAGTGCCACAAAGTACTACATTGTGTAATTTGAAAAGGAATATTTACAGGACACATCATTCTCCAGTTCATCCATCCTGCTCTCTGGAAAGCTGATGTGATAGCTGGAGCTCCAGCAGCCATCTAGGAACATAAGGACAAGGAATGGCAGAAGGGTAAGCTGGAAGGATCCTGAGTTCCTAATGACTTTGTAGATCCACCACACTGATGTTGGGTTACCTACATCCAGACTTCTCTTATGTGTAAGAAAAATTAACTTGTTTGAGTTACTGTTATTTGAACTCCATTTTATCTAATATCCCCTCCAAATTGGTCATATCTTGCAAGACAAGGAACTTGGTCAATAACATCAACATTCACTATCTGGAAGCCTCCAGCTATTTATTTGCCAATTTTCCCCATCAGACTGTGAGCAACTTGATGGCAGCAACATGTCTCTCATTTTCTAAATAACTCAAACACAAAAATGGTATCTTTCTCTTTGTTTTTGTTTTGTTTTGTTTTGTTTTGTTTTAACCTTACAGAAATGGTAATAATTACTACAGATATTCGTCAACCTTTCTACCAACGTTTTTCTTAAATGTAGTTGGGCTGGTTCATGTAAGTCAGATGGAACTGGTGAAAAGTACTACATTGTGTAAACCATCATTTATTGATATATTTCCCGGCTAATAGGCTCTTAGGTCCCTTCTAGCTTTTCATCATCACCAAAAATGCTACAATGTACATCTATTTCTTCTTGAGCACTTGCATGCTAGTTTTTCCAGTACAGACACTAGAAGTAAAATTTTTGGCTATAGGGTATGTGTATCCCTAACTTCACCATATCTAGTCAAGTTTCTCTTGAGAGTAGTTGTACCAATTTACACTCCCCAGGGCCCTGTGTGGGAGAGGAGGCTCCTCCCCATGCATTTCTGAACTGCCAGTTTCTACCTAACATGATGGTAGCAGGATGCTTTTTTTTTTCTTAGTACTCTGAACTAGCTATAGCAGAAACACAGGAATCCCCTGAGCTAATCTCCCCAAAATGTTGCCTGGCTGCTGCCTGAGGACAGGCCACCCTGCAAAAAGCAACCTAACTGGGCAGCCAGCATTCAGAGCGGTACACCCGTTGCTCTCTATCTATGGTGTCTCCCCCTCCAAGACAGAGACTTTCCCCCACTGTAGTCTTGCTGGGGGGTTGGTGGATTAGTCCTCTGCTTTCACCCCTCAAATTATTTCATATCCAGCCTACTCCCTCAAGCCCTCTCCAAATACCAACCAGAAAAGGACATTGTAAAGGTGTTTGTCCCACCACAAAATCCTCCCTCTTTTCCCTGGAGCTCTCAGGCAGGCTGCTGAAAAGAACATCTCATCTCTGCTGGAAAGAAACACCTCATCTCGGGTGGTGGCTTTTGAGCATCTCCTGATAAAGGAAAATCCCAGGCAGAGAGAGGGGCCAAGTTGTTTATTTCCAAACACAAGCCAGATTCCAGCTGTGACATGTATACTGGATCTGCTCACTGCAAAGGCGAGCTGGGCGGGAGGGCCGCGGGGAGCGGGGGCCGAAGTTGTGTGGAGGATCGTGTGGTTGTTTATTTTTAGGTAAGCCAGTATTCCTAGGATCAAGTTCATAGCCCCTTCTCAGTTCTGTTTTTCATGACTCTGCCTGTCTATGGATTTTTCATGTGAACTTGCCCAAGTGCAAAGGGTAGCTGCCTTGACCCACTTAACCCAGGGGCTCAGAGCGACGCTCTACCAGGCTCAAGGCTCGGGGTCTGGTATCCACCTTTCCACTCCACAACATTTATTGAAAGCTTGCTCTGGCCAGGTACCAGTGTACAACAATGACTGTAACAAAAACCCAGCCATTACCCAGAACCTGCCCTCCGAGAACTCATGGCCTAGAAAATCAATACTTGTGATGTCATGTGAAAAGATGTGATGGTAAATATGTGCCAGGGAAAGGAAAGAACAGAGAAATTAAACCTAACTAAAACTGGTCTCCCTACCAGCATGGGTGATGAGCAGACATTTTTATCATCAACATCATAATTCCAACTGCCTGCCTTTCCCATAGCCATGAGAGTGTGGATTAACAGGGCAACAGGCAGTGCTTTGGGAGCTCAGACTTCAGGAGACCTGGTTCTAACCCACCTGCCTCCATCAGAGTACCCTTTGCTGGCCAAGCGTGGTGGCTCATACCTGTAATCCTCATGCTTTGAGAGCCTGAGGCAGGTGGATCACTTGAGCCTAGGAGTTTGAGAAAAGCCTGGGCAACACAGTGAGACCCCATCTCTACAGAAAAACTCAAAAACTAGCCAGGTGTGCTGGCTCATGTCTGTGGTCCCAGCTACTCAAGAGGCTGAGGCAAGAGGCTTGCCTGAGTCCAGGAAGTCGGGGCTCCAGTGTGCTACCGCACTCCAACCTGGGCAATGGAGCTAGACCCTGTTTCAAAAAAAACAGTGGCATTTGTCAACTCATTGTCCTCATGGGCAAACTGAAGGGTGGAATGAGCAACTCCTGAGCAGTCCTTTCAGCTCGGGTATCCTAACCAGGGGCTTTCCACCCTCCCTATGTATCAGAATCCCTTGCAGCAGGTATACATACAGAGATGCCTGGACCAGTTCCCACTCCACAGGTACTAGGTCAGCTGGTCCAGGGCTGTGCTCCTGACATGGATGTCTTTTAAAAGCACCCAGGTGACTCAAACACGAGGACAGGGTTCAGAACCACGGTGCTGAACAAACTTCCTGCTGGTGATAGCCACCAGTGCTTAAGGACCAGGCTTCCATTCCACAGACTGCCCGAGGCAGGAAGCGAACCCAAGGCCAAACAGCCCATAGTTAGTGCCTGCTGTCTGCTCACAGGGATACACTGATTTCAGGAAGATTCCAGTTAGGCCAACTGGCAAACAGGGAATCACACCGTCTCTCGCACCCTCCAGCTACCTACTCTCAGCCCCTTTTTGCCACTGGGAGAAATAGGTAAGGGGGAAGGCAGCACCCCTCCCATCCACTGAAAGGGGGCCGCCCCACCCTCGGGAAAAGGAGGCCAGTGAGAGCTGGAGGCAGTGGGGCCTGGGAAACCTGGGCCGGCATGGCCTGGCCTCCCTGCCTGTGAGTCAGCCCCAGAGGGGCCTCGTCCGGACAAAGGGGCAGAAGAACAAAGCTCCACTGTGCCCATTCGGCACGGAAAAGCCAGCAGAGACAAGGAGACTTCAGGGCTGGCGGCATAATTAGCATTTTATTTATTTATTTATTTAATTTTCGTTTTATCTAACAAATGCCTTAGGGGACACAGCACTTATTATGCACACCAAGCAGAGTTTCTGAGCCCTTTCTAAAGATTAAGCTTTAGAAGATTAAGCTTTCCAGAGTTAATGTCCAGGGAGGGGAAAAAGTTAATTCTCCCCCTCCACAGGCACATAAATTTACCTATTGCATTTGCTACTGTCTGGTCTATAACAAGATACAGAAACCACTTGGGTCTAGGAATATGTCCCAGGGTGTGACTTAAATCCCTTTGGTGCCCTTTATAGAAGGCCATCTTCTACAGGAATGGAAATTTTCTCATGGCAAGGTGGAAAGAATTTGAAAGTTAAACTCCATTTCCTACTGAACTTAGACAAGTTTCAGAAACTCTCTGAAACTCATTTTGGTGTCTGTCAAATGGGAACAGTGTAGCCTATTTCAGAGGTATTATGGAGTGAAATGAAATAATTCGGTATAAAGGGTGCAGCAAAGGGCCTGACACCAACTACAGTTTATTCCCTTCTCCCATCTGCAAAGCGTCACCCCTGCCATTCCCTTCTCCCATCTGCAAAGCGTCACCCCTGCCATTGACAGAGACTCTGCTGCACTGAGTACCCATGGTCTAACAGCAGCCCTGCCAGGTTCAGTATTACCATCCCCACTCCCGGCTGGGGAAACAGTTTTACTATCCTCACTCCCAGCTGGGCTGGATGAAGAGCTCCTCCCAAAGCTCACAGCTCTCAGGTGGTGCGGCCCACGTTCAAAGCTTGTGCCATAGACTTTCCTTTGGTCTTAGACTCTAGGTCCCTCACTACAACCTGTCTCAGTTTGTAACTTAAATAATCATACAGCTCAGTAGAGCTCCTTGCTTTTTGGTTTGGTTTTAACAGTGGCAGAAATCCCCCACAAATCTGTCAGCTCTAAACACTCACACTGCAGGCCCCACAAGCAAGCATCCAAGGCTGGGCTGTGCAGAGAACGTGGACAGCTGGGGTCCTGGGACTGACTGACCATCACCACTCAGGCTGCCCATTCTTGGCACCAAACACACCATGGCCAGGTCAGAGAAGAAACCATGCCAACATGATAGAATCACCAAATGCCTGCGGTCGAAGGGGCTTCCTTTCCTCAGCTGTAACACAGGTATGGGGAGGAGTATTGCTGAACTAAACAATCCTGGAGGGATTTCCTGTCCTCCCACCCCTGGGAGCACTAAGGGAGCAGTTGATTCAACCTCCATGTGGCCCCACACTTGAGCCACAGGGCAGGCCTTGACCTGCAACTGGAGAGCGGGTGCCCAAGACAATTTTAACAAAACAAAAACCTCATTTCTGAGGCTTCAGAACTCCTCTCTGCAGGGAACCACACCCAGGGCTTCCAGGCGCTGACCACCACAAGCCATTATTTAGGGCAGCCTCTGTTCAGGTATTACTCCTCCCACTGTCACCACTACCCACCAGCGGCCTTACAAGGCCCAGAAGTGAGTTCTGCAGCCCACGGTATGGTGAGAGGAACCATACCCTTCAGGGTCTTTTTAAGGCTTCAGGGTCAAGCAAGCCTGCAGCAAGTGCAGCCCTGCCACTCTTCTAGGTAATGTGACCCTAGACACATCACCCAACACCTGAGCGGTCACTTCCTCACCGCTAGTGTGCTATGCAGGGCTCATGATGCACACATCCTACTCCAGGACCCAGCCAGTGCAGGCCACAACAAACGCCAGTTCCCTGGAGGGCTCTTTCCCTGTCTTTTTCCCACCACAGCACAATGGAGGGATATGGATCATTTCCAGCACTATGAAGGCTATGCCTCTGGTGGAGAGGGAGGAGGGTCTAGGGAGTGTCCATCACTTACCCTCTCCTTTGAGCATGGCAGCCTTAAGCTTTCCCGACTCCTGCCAACACAGTTCTTGCTCCTACCTCCACTTTCCCACAGAACTGGTCGGCACAGAACATCAATTATCAACATAGATGTCCACCTTCCCAGATTGCAAGAGCCTAGCAAGGTCAGGCTCTGAGCCCCATCGGCACAGTGCCTTGTAAAGAGGGGGCACTCAGATGATGAATGGGCACTGGGCCGGCAGGCAGACAGCAAACACCAGAGTTAACAGAAACCACTGCTACGTTTTTCCGGGGGAGAGCTACATTTTCCCAGAGAAAGGACAGAAAAAAAACTTATAGGATGCTTTCGAAATACATACCTTCTGCCTTTTTCTTTCACTTTAAGAATATTAAGGTTCACGCCAAATTTCACAAGTGCAGCTACTCCACCCAGTATTAAATGGATTGAGAAATGAAAAGGTGTAGCTATTGCTTCATTGCTGCTAAGCTAATCTATCCAAGCTGTTTCACACCTCTGGGGCCTTGTTTTGAGGCTCTCTCCACCTAGAACGTCCTGCTCCCTACAAAGCCTTTGCCAGCTCCCCCCTTGCCAACCCCCTCCTTCAGACTCCTTTTGGGGACAGGATAGACTTCAGTGAGAGCATCTCTAACAGCCTCCCACATGAATTGGTTTTTTAAGTCTTCACTCACTGAGACAGATGCTGTCTGAAACTAGAAGGTCTTCTTATTTATTTCCGTATCAAGGACATCTGGCCTCATGTGGTGGCATACAGCAGGTCCTCAATAATGACCAAATGAATGAATAGCTTGAATCGTGTTACTGCTTTAGCTTACAATCATTATTTTTCCATTCTTGCCTATATCTGAAATCATCCCAGGCCCCAAATCTTCCACTTAAAATCCAAGCTTACAACCCCCATAATTACATACCATAGGGACCCAACTGCAATGCACTCAGTCCCTTAGTTAGAAAAAAGCAAGTCTTACAATACAGAAGTGGGCCAAGGGTCGATTCCCTGAGCTCACCCAGGAAAACAATCTATCTTCAATCCTCAGTGGTCTCTTCCAACTCCAGGTTGAAATCCATCTGATGAAATGCTACACAGGAGCAGTACTCAATAATACTCGTAGTTTATTGTCCAACAAAAATGAAAGAATTATTATCGGCCAGGTGCAGTGGCCCAAGTCTGTAGTCCCAGCATTCTAGGAGGCCAAGGTGGGCGGATTGCTTGAGCTCAGGATCAGGAGTTCGAGACCAGCCTGGGCAACGTGGCAAAATCCCATCTCTACTAATAAAGTATAAAATTATCCAGGCATGGTGTGTGCACTTGAACCCAGGGGGTGGACGTTGCCGTGAGCTGAGATCACACCACTGCACTCCAGCCTGAGCCATAGAGTGAGTGAGACTCTGGCTCAAAAAAAAAAAAAAAAAAAAGAAAACAAAAAAGAAAAAGAGTTATTAAAGACCTGGAATTAATAGAAAGGAGTGTCTGGGTTAAGATAAGGGGTTGTGGAGCCCAAGGTTCTTATTATGTAGATGAAGTCTCAAAGGTAGCCACCCTTAAAGGCAATGGATGGCAAGTGTTTCCCATTCAGACCTTTAAAAGGCGCTAGGATCTCAGTTAATCTTTTCAGGATCAGAAAATTACCTAGAAAGGGAAGGGGATTCTCTACAGAATGTAAATTTCCCCCACAAAAGATAGCTTTGCCAGGCCATTTCAAAATATATCAAAGAAATCTATTTGAGGATAAAATACTTTTGTTTTTGTTTCTTTCTTTCAGGGCCTGCTGTCATGTGATGTTATACTAGAGTCAGGTTGGAATTGGGTATCTTATTGCCACAAAGAGTCTCTTTTGTCTTAAGATTTCTGTTTTAATGTTTAGACTGGTCATTCTGTCTCACGAAAATGTATAAAACCAAGCTGTAACCCAACAACCTCGGGCACATGTTCTCAGGACCTCCTGAAGTCGTCATGGGTCATGGTCTTCACATTTGGCTCAGAATGTATCTCTTTAAATATTAAAAAAGAAAGAAAGAAAATAAAAAATGAAAGCAGGCTATAGAGCAAAAAGTACAGGATGATCCCAGCTTTGAAAAGTTCTCTGATTTTTAAGAGTGTTTCAATTTTCTTTTATGGTTTTCAAATTTTCCACAAGGAACATATATTACTCTTGAAATCAGATATGAAAATGATGGAAGGAAGAAAGGATGAAAGGGGGAGAAGGAGGATGGGGAGGCAGACACTGCACTATCATAGAAAGGGAGTGAGGACAAAGGCACATGAAGACATCTGTTCCAACAATGGACTTATCTCTCTCATCAGGTAAATATGGCTCACATTGGCCTCCATCCAAACACCCTCCCAGGGTGGCCCAGTCCCACACTGAACACACCCCATCTGTGTGTGATGATAATATTAATGATAATAGCTTTTTTGAGCATTTACTACATGCTAGGCACTATTCCATTTAACTCGTCCTCATTTCTTACAATGACCATAAGGCAATCATTACGATTGCTCTTTCACAGATGAGAAAACAGAGATCAGGTAACTAGCCCAACGTCACACAACTACCTTTTCTTGATTTTCTCCTTTGGCAACTTCCTGGATGTGATAGGTCTCTTAATTAGATAAAACTAGGTTTTCTAGAGGTTGTGCTTATAAAATGGGGGCTACATTCCCAAAGACAGATGAGGTAAGGAGGAAGCTATGTTGAATGCTGATGAGAAAATTAGCATTACATCAGCCATGGAGAGCCAATTGTTAAATATTGCCTTGACTGGAGAAGATTTCAAACTCCTTCCCTTAACAAAAAAAGGAAAAAAAAAAAAGGCAGATTATTTCATGTGATAGGCCAGAAGAGATGAGAGCTGATAAAACAGACTAAGCCTGCTCATGAAAGCCCTACCTAACCTAGAGGAGAGTCTATGGTTTCACCCAGAGCCTCCTCCCTCAATCCGCATGCATTTCTACCATGTTGGGTTCTCTGGTTTCTCCCATCCATAGATTATAGTAAAGCAGAACATTTTAAGGTGAAAATAACCAGGTTTCTAGAGGTAAATGCACAGAGGCCACAAGACCTGACAGCAATAATGGGATAAGTGGGGAAAAAAAAAAAAAAAAAAAAAACAACTACAAAGCAGACCCAAGATTTAAAAAGCATAATTTTCTGGGACCATTATAGGAGAGGCAAAGTGGCCGTTCAAACCACACCTTAATAGAGCCTACTGAGGCTCCCAGCAACAGCGAATAAGTCATTAAGTTGTTTAGAAGAAAATGTGTCTTCTCAAACTACAGTCATGCGGTGTGTAATGCCAGAAATACATTCTGAGAAACGTGTCTTAGGTGATTTTGGCTTTGTGTGAACATCATAGAGTAATGAGTATGGTAGGCGACTGTAGTACATTTGTAAGACAAATCTAAACATATCAGAACACAGAAAAGGTACAGTAAAAGTACAGTACTATAATCTTATGGGATTACTATCATACACGTGGTCTGTTGTTGACAATGCAGTGCATGACTGCAATTAAAATGATTAAAATACATTTTGGTGCTTACAGGAATATGTTTCAGTTACCCAATATAAATTCACTTTCTATGAAACAGCTTGTTTCCTGTCTATTTTATCCAGTGAATCATGGCACCTGCTGTTAGCTGCCTTCCCATGTCCATCCTCGTTTTCCTTCCTTAACCTCGGGAATCCCTTTCCAATGATAATGTGCTCAGCTCCCAGCCACCCTGACAACCAGTGGTTGCCATGTGATCCAGTTCTAGCCAGTGAAATGTAAGGGAAAGCCTATTGCTTGGTACTTCCAGAAAGTTAGTTTTCCTCATTAAAATGGATAAGAGGCCGTTGACAAAAGCCACCTTCCTACCTGAAATGCAAATGTGAAGCCTGGAGATATTGCAGTCATCTTGGGAGTATGAGGCTTTGTGCTGAAGATGATAAAGCAAAAAGATAGGAGGCAGTAACATGGAGCCCTAAGACTGTCGGCCTCTGGGCTTTTTGTTTCATAAGAAAAAGAATCCCTTACTTCCAGTGTTACTTTACTTTTCTTTTCTTTTCTTTTTTTTTTTTGAGATGGAGTTTTGCTCTTGTCACCTAGGTTGGAGTGCAATGGCACAATCTTGCCTCACTGCAACTTCTGCCTCCTGGGTTCAAGAGATTCTCCTGCCTCAGCCTTCTGAGTAGCTGGGATTACAGGTGTACGCCACCACACCCAGCTAGTTTTTTGTATTTTTAATAGAGAGAGGGTTTCACCGTGTTGGCCAGGCTGGTCTTGAACTCCTGACCTCAGGTGATCCACCTATCTCAGCCTCCCAAAGTGCTGGGATTACAGGCGTGAGCCACTGTCCCCGGCCTTATTTAATTTTCTGAAATATGTAGCCAAACAAACCCTACATGGCCCCTTAATATCAGGTTATAATTCCTGGGTGATAAATATGACTGCTAATATCTCACTGTTTTCCTCCAAGTAGCCTGCAAAGTATTTTCATGTCTTTGGGGTGCCCCAATAAAACACAGGCTGACAGAGTGTTATTTACTGGGAGCTCGCCTAGCTGTTGCAAGTGGCAAATGGCCATTCACTGGTATTGTGTTTTTGCTAAGCTGACTTGCTTTTGCGAGTTGGAATTTTGTTAGGAAACAAAAAGTGCTTTATGGCAAAGGCGTTAGCGCCACAATGGGACCTTTCTGCTTTGATTATGAAAACACATTAAGAGCTTAGCTGCACCGCAAGCAGTGGCCCGGAGACTCGGCTGAAGCCTCAGCCTTTCTGACCATTCTCCACTCAATATGCTGGAAGGGCACCAAACCCACTTGGGAAGAAACACTGCAGGCAGACACCAAAGATTAAAGGGGCTGGGTGTTCAGATCCACTCTGGAGAACCTGTGTGATGAGCAGGCTGTGCCCCAACACAGCCCTACACCCTTCTTCACCAGCCCCCCACACTGGCTACATGCAACTCCCGTATTCCGCCTTGCAGGGGTTAAATGTAAGCACCAAGCAAGCTTTACTGCTCTAATTCCTCACAACACCTGGAAAAGGATGTGTTCCCAAGAGAAGCTCAGAGACAATCCAAGGGGTATAGTAATAGGACAGTAAGCAAAGCTTCCCTGGGGTGCCAGCAGACACGCACTTGCTAAGGTGAGCCACTCTCCCCATCGGCTTACAAGGGATCTTCAAATATGAAGATGGGATGAGATGCAGTGATTCCACCTCCAGGTACACCCAACACTAGTGTGTGCATGCATATACACAATACAGGCTGACCGAGAGTCATGTCCAACAATGCTCACGGCAGCATTTTTTTTTTTAGAGAGAAGGAGTCTTGCTATGTTGCCCAGGCTGGTTGAACTCCTGGGCCCAGGTGATCCTCCTGCCTCAGACTCCCGAAGTGTCAGGATTACAGACCCGAGCCACCACCTCTAGCCCACAGCATTTTTTAGGAATATCCTCAAAATGGAAACAAATAAAATGTTCAAAAGGAGAATGGATACAAAAATTATGCTCATCAGTCAATCGAATAACACACAGCAATGAAAATGAACAAATGACAGCTACACACAACGAAAATGCACGGATTTCACAACAATGTTGAATGAAAGAAACCAGATACTAAAGAATATATACAGCATGATTATCCTTGCAGAAAGTTCAAAAAACAGGCACAACTGAATTACAGTGTTTAGGGATTCATATTTTGGGTAAATAGTTATTTTAAGAAGCAGGGAGGCAACTACTACTAAAGTCAAGCTAACGTTGTGTGTGGCAGTAAGAGAAGAGATTATGATCAGGGAGCCTTCGGGGGCTCTGACAGGGTTCCTTTTCTTGGACGGTGGTTACAAGGGTGCTCATTTTGTGATAATTCACTAAGCTGTACATTTATGTTTTATGTACTTTTCTGAGTCTGTATAATATTTTACAATATAAACAGAAAGTTAAAAATGAAAAGGAATGATGTCTAGATCCAAACAAATCTAGCCTACCATAGGTTCTCAATCCATCTTTTTGTTTGTTTGTTTGGAGACGAAGTCTTGCTCTCTCGCCCAGGCTGGAGTGCAGTGGCATAATCTCAGCTCACTGCAACCTCCGCCGCCCAGGTTCAAGCGATTCTCTTGCCTCAGTCTCCCGAGTAGCTGGCATTATAGGTGTGCACCACCACATCCAGCTAATTTTTGTATTTTTAGTAGAGACGGGGTTTCGTCATGTTGGCCAGGCTGGTCTCCAACTCCTGTGACCTCAGGTAATCCACCTGCCTCGGCCTCCCAAAGTGCTGGGATTATAGGCGTGAGCCACTGCACCTGGCCATTCTCAATACATCTTGATTGAACCTGAATCCTATGACACTTTATCACCCCTCCAGGATGCCTGGCATCCTCCTCTTCTGAGAAGAAATGCTCACATTTATGTTCCACTGGAAACTGGCAAGGGTACAGCAATTCATCCTTCCCCAGATGCTTCGCATATATTCATCTCTATTTTCCACGCCAAAATCATAAGCTCCTCTGAAGGAGGAAATGGCTTGGGATGTACACATTTTCTCCACAGATTAGTGATGGAAACCTAACTTAGCTCAGAAAGCAACAAAGAAGTCACTACAGGGAGAAAGAGCAGGGAGTTTTGCTGGGGTCATCAAAGCAAAGGCTGGAGGCACATCAGGACCTTGATGAGGGGACAAGGGGTTCAGGATCTGGTCTACTCCAGCCCTGAAGAGTCGGCTCAAGCTAACTTAACATATAACATGACTGCTATCAATGGCACAAAGCCACTTGGGTTCTGCTATCCTAGAAAGTCCACATCAATCAGTGTATTCTCCCTGGTGAGCAAGCTTACACTTAAGCAGATGTTTTTCGGGTGTGCTTATCCTAACACCAAAAACTAGTTTTAAGAATTGCCACATGTGTGGCAGGGAGCAAACAAACCTGGATGCTTACAGCTCATCACAGCAATGGTCTCGACAGTGAGACAGGATGCAGAGGAGTCTGACCCTGAGAGCCCTCTCACCTGGGCAACCTTGCTTGGGCACTGAAAAAGTTTGCCTCAGGAACCTCCATTTCCTAAGCTGACCAACCTACCTCTAAATCACACATTCTCCCTATGGAGGTACCTCAACCAAGCAGCCACAGCCCAGCCCTGCCAGCCCAGAAGCATCCCACTCCCACCTCGCCCCAGGTCCTGCAGGAAACTTGGTCCAATGCTCCAAAGGCCCCTCCTGAGTGGGGTCTAACTGCTCCAGAGAGCAGGCTGTTTTCCTGTCTTTCTCAGTTCCAGACTCCAAGTGACCAACGATGCTCTCCCTCCGTACCTGCTGGCACTGTTCAGTTTCTTCCCAGTCAAGTACATACACAGCCCTCGATGCGCAGCACGCACCCTCCACACCCTCCCGGTCTTCCACCTCCCCGCACCGGTGAGTGAGTGCACCTCCAGAGCACTCAGGCTGGGAGAAAGGTAAGAGGCTTCTGGGGCTCTGAGATGTCATGACAGTCCAGTCAGCTGCCTGCCAGTGTTTCAGCCCCAGCCAGCTATCCCCACGTTTCTTGGCCTACCTCTTCACAGCCAAACATTCGGCAAGAGCAAGACGCACTAGAATCTCTAGCCAGGAAACTCCTCATCCTTCTCACTTTTTTCCTAAGAAAGAAGTAAACAGCAGAGGAAGTAGACAGCAAAGGTGTTTTTAGAGCTTCTAGATTGTTTTTCCAAGAGTTGTGTGCAGTGTGCACAGGCAGGCTCATCCCCACCTTCTGAGACTCCATCTTCTCAGATGGGGATAATAGCTTTCTCCCTGCTCTCAAGACAGTTGTGACAATCAAGGAATGGGAAACATGCCGCATGGCTCCTGGGTGGTGCGGCACTCCATACCGAGATAACTCTGGCTCAGAAGTGTGCCTGGAAGGCACTGCGGGATGCTCACAGGAGGATTAAAGTGCATTTGCTGGAGAGAATTGAGCCAGGAAATGGTTATCTGTACACTTTTAAAAGACACTAGATAAGCATTCTTCATAGCCTTCTGCCAAGCACATCATACCCCCAGCCCATGCATTTGGAAAAATGAACCAGCAACAGAGCATCTGCTCTGAACGGACGGCACTGCAGCCTCACTCAAATCCTCTTAAATGCCCTGTTTTACAGACGACGGCACTGAGGCTTGGGGAGGTTAAGTTACCTAAATAAACTTAAGCTAAGGCCACTCAGCTCTTCAGTGTTAGGACTTGGATTTCTCTCTAGCTCCCACACTCTTTCCAATTTCATTGTGTCTAAAAACCATCCATTAAACTACACAAAATGACCACCGCATGCTTTACTGGCAACCAAGCCTTTTTATGTCTACTCACTCGGTCCTTACAACTCTTCAGTGAATGTTTTATCACCATCAACACTCCCCTTTTAGAGATCAGGAAAACTGAGGCTCGCTGAGGTGAAGTGATGTGGCAGAGGTCACTGGGATAATCATGGTCAGGAAGAGCCCTGGTGGGGCAGCCCCGCCGCCTTCCCACACTAATCAGGGATGGTTTTCCTAGAGTCTTGGTTCTGCCACAAATGACAGTCCTCAGAAGAAAGGATCAGAAGTCCACGGAAAAAGGGAAAACCAGAAAAGTTCTCTCCGGGCAAGCTGCAGCAAGCTTCCAGGCAGTGGCCCAGGTGAACTTGTGTGAAGAGAGAGATTCCCCAGTTCCCCTGAGTGCCAAGAGGAGGGACAAGGTGAAGTGCTGGTACTTAGGGTACTACACTCCTCAGGTCCCGAAAACTAGGATTATATGATGAACTCCACTACCTCTGAGCCAAGTCTGCCCACCCTTAGGTAAGGAGATTAAAGCCAAAACTGGGTATTGCCCCTGCTCCTCCAACATAGCCCTTCACACACAATGAAGGGCTCTGGCCTTTTTATTTTTTTATTTTTATTTATTTAGTTTTTTGAGACAGGGTCTTGTTCTGTTGCCCAGGCTGGAGTACAATAGCACAAACCCAAATCACCGCAGCCTCAAGTTCCGGGGCTCGGGCAATCCTCCAACCTCAGCCTCCTGAGTAGCTGGGACTATAAGCATACACAACCACATCCAGCTATTTTTTTGTTTGTTTTTTGTTGTTGTTGTTTGTTTGTTTTAAAACAGAGACAAACTCTCCCTATGTTGCCCAGGCTGGCCTCAAACTCTTGGATTCAAAAGATCCTCCTGACTCAGCCTCCCAAAGTGCTAGGATTACAGGCCTGAGCCTCTGCACCCAACCTGCTCTGGCTTCTTTAGTATTTATTTGGTATTTAAAAGCCACTTGGCCTAGAAAGCAGGGTTGCAGAAAAATGCCTGGCGTGTAGGAAACTGTGCTTTCCTTGCTCACACTGCAGAGGATCCACTGGAGCATCAGGCCTGGCTGCCCAACCACTCTGCACCTGGCTTCTCTGCCGGGTCTGTTCAAAATCCAGGCCCAGGCTGGGCACGGTGGCTCACGCCTGTAATCCCAACACTTTGGGAGGTCAAGGTGGGTGGATCACCTGAGGTCAAGAGTTCGAAACCAGCCTGGCCAATGTGGTGAAATCCCATCTCTATTAAAAATACAAAAAGTTAGCCAGGCGTGGCAGGCATCTGTAATCCCAGCTACTTGGGAGGCTGAGGCAGAAGAATCACTTGAACCTGGGAGGTGGAGGTTACAGGGAGCCGAGATCATACCATTGCACTCCAGCCTGGGTGACAGAGCAAGACTCTACCTCAAATAAAGAAAATAACATAAAATAACATAACATAACATAAAATAAAATATATAAAATATAAAACAAAATAAAATATAAAATAAAATAAAATAAAATTCAGGCCCAAACCTAGGAAAGAGGGCCCAGTGAAGACAGGCTGAATCTCAAGCCTGTGTTTGTCCCTGCCCTTCCTGCACCTCCTGTGAGCAAGTGTCCAGTCCCCTTTGTTTTCATCAGGAAACTGAGGGTTGGAGAGAAGAGGCACTAAGCCCAGAGAGGAGTGATGTGGGGCAAAGAGCATGACCTTGAGTCAGAGAGGGGCTTCACTACAAGCTCCTGCCACTTACAAATAGCAGGATTCCAGGCCAGTATGTTACAACTTAAGCCCTCGATGATCCTCATCTGCAAAATGGATATCACAGCACCTTCCAGCTCAGTGGGAGGATTCAGAGGGACGATAAAAGTTCCCAGCATAGGGCTTGGCAGGCCATAGGCACCCAGTCAATGGTAACCATTATTCTAACTGCTCAGAGCCAGGATTCCATGCAGGGCTCATGGCTTCCTCTGTCCAGTTAGACACATTCAAACCTATGTCCATGACTCCAAAGTCCACCCTAACCAGCCACTCCACCCCAACAGAAGCTCCCTCAGTAACCTAACTTGCTGACCCAAGACCCCAGAGTAATGTATTACCAGGGTGGCTGCCACAGTGAACAACTGCCCAGGGCACTTGCTTCTTTGTAACCAAGGTGGCAGGTTGGGGAGCAGGAGACTGGGGCACGTGGGAGATGAGGGAGGTACCCAGATGGGTTTCACTTCTCCCCTCTGAAGCCAAGATAGCCCTTTCTAGGGCAGGGCAGCAGCTGTCAGGCTATACTCTAGAACAAGACTATCTAAGAGATGTATTTGGTATATTCTAGTAGCCATATTAAAAGCCTAACAAAGGCCAGGCATGGTAGCTCACGCCTGTAATCCCAGCACTTTGGGAGGCTGAGGTGGGTGGATCACCTGAGGCTGGGAGTTCAAGACCAGCCTGACCAACATGGCAAAACCCTTTCTCTACTAAAAATACAAATTAGCCAGGCGTGGTGGCTCATGCCTGTAATCCCAGCTACTGGGGAGGCTGAGGCAGGAGAATCACTTGAACCCGCGAGATGGAGGTTACGGTGAGCCGAGATTGCACCATTGTACTCTAGCCTGGGCAACAGGAGTGAAATTCCGTCTCAAAGAAAAAAAAAAAGCCAAACAAAAAAGATTTTAATTATCTATTTTATTTAACCAAACATACCCAAAGTATCACTTCAACACATAATCACACAAAATATACAAAAATCAATATAAAACATTAAATATATATATATTTTTCCGTTGAGACAGAGTCTTGCTCTGACACCCAGGCTAGAGTGCAGTGGCACTAGGATCTCGGCTCACTGCAATCTCTGCCTCCCGGGTTCAAGCAATTCTTCTGCCTCAGCCTCCCTAGTAGCTGGGATTACAGGCCCCCGCCACCACGCCTGGGTAATTTTTGTATTTTTAGTAGAGATGGGGTTTCACCATGTTGGTCAGGCTGGTCTCAAACTCCTGACCTCGTGATCCGCCCGCCTCAGCCTCCCAAAGTGCTGGAATTATAGGCGTGGGCCACCTTGCCTGGCGTAAAGAGATCTTTTACATTCTTTTGTTCATATTGTCTTCTGAATCAACCAAGCATGTTTACACTGCACATCCCAACATGGACTAGCCACAGCCTCAGTGCTGAGTAGCCACATGTGGCTGATGGCTACCGCACTGGAGAAGCAGAATGAACATTTCAATTATTGCAGAAATTTCTACTGGACAGTGCAGCTGTCCTTTTTCATCAGATCCTGAGATTTGGGGGGTGGGAGGCTGGCATGTGTGGGGCTCTTCTCTCTGAATTACCAGAGGGACCGATTTCTCTGACAGCTGGGGGCTGACAGGAAATACCTGTTTGTCAGGCTATGAAAAAGCTTTCCCCTCTGTCTTCCTCAGGCTTGGGCAGGGCTGGGGGGTTTCCATGACCCATGACACCTGCAGAGCCCAAAGCATCCCCTAGGGAGCTGAACCAACACTCAGACCACAGAAAAATGCAGCCTGGAGGTGGGGGGAGGGGGGTGGGAGGGGGAGATGAGAGATAAAGGCTGGACAAATCCCCAAGAACACCAAGTTACCAACTGCAAAGGGAGGACTCCAGGGGACTCCCAGCTGCCAGCCCCCAAGTCGGCTCTCTCCAGAGATGACCAAGAAGGGGAGGTGAAATCACTGAAATGTGCAACCCCAGACACAGGTTGGACAAATCCAACTATATCCACACAATCGAATATCAGGCAGCGCTTAAAAACTCTACAGTGAACATCTACAACTAATAATAAAAACTATGCTTCGTTAAACAACCACATCAAGTTAGAATGTTTACCTAAACTACCTCTTGTAATGATTGCAGTGGAGTCATGAGTTAGGATAGTATTATTCCCATGCTAAGAAAGTGAGGGTGAGGTTCTTCAAAGAAAAGTTCACCTAAGCAAGATGGCCCAGCCAGCAAGGGGCCAAGGCCACACTGAGCCAAAGCCCCTCAGACTCCAAAACCCAAATCTGACCTTATTACTACACTATTGCCTTCCCGTGGTGTTTTTAGGGCAGAGGAGGTGAACTAGATACATATCCGCCTGCAGACAAGGACAAGGAGGAGGATAGAAATATGAAAAGTTTGGTTAGGTGGGGGCCCTGAACCAGTTGTTTTTACATTCTTATGCTGCGTACGTAATGCATCGTTTGTTAAAGGCTATCTTCTAGGAAAAGAAAACATGAGAAAAGTACCAAGAACGTCAACTATGCACAAGCCATCCTGGTTACCCCTGAGGTCTGATGCCCCATGCTCCCCCATAGTGGGTGGGCTGAGACTAGAACCATAGTGCTTCAAATAAGATTGAAAATACATCCACTGTTTCTATCAAAGAACCGAATGGAAGCATGGTTGATGGCAACCCCTTGGTGACACCAATACCTGGCACAAAATGGGAGAAACATCCACAAAAAATATTAACAGCAAACATGTTTATGATATGCCAGCACTGGTATAAGCATTCTGCATATGATAATTACACTAACTTATTTAAGACGCACAATAACTCTACTGAGGGAGATACTGCTACCATCCCCATTTTACTGATAAAGCAACTGAATCACAGGGAGATCAGCAGCTTGCTCAAGACCACACAGCCAGTGAGTGGCAAAACTGGGATTCAAACCCAGGCAGTCTGGCTCCAGAGCAGGGCCGTACTGACTCTCTTAGAGCAATAATAACAAACCTCTGCTGCCTGCATCTGAGTGAATCACCCAGCTCAGGTGGAGACTGTAGGCAGGCACCGTCTTGGATGAAGAACTAATCCCTCCTGGTTAATGAGGACAGGGAAGGGGCAGAGTCACAGGAAGCACATACACGCAGGCCTGTGGACACTGGGGGATGGCCATCTCAGGGGCAAACGGGTTGCACTGTAGCGCCCACAATGAGTTCAGGTCAGCCCCTCAGTCTGGGAGCACCTAGAACCAGGAGGTGAGAGAACAGATCCCTCTCACTGCCCAGCCCCCAGAGGATTCAAACAGACTATCCTCCTCAAGTGTCATAGCCCATGCCCACAGCCGGCAGGTACTGATTCCACAGGTGCTATCAGAGCTGTCCCAGGGCTCTCGTCCCAATCCCTCTCTAGGTAAGAATTCCCTGAAGACCTGAACCATCCCTTTCTGACCCATAAGGGCATCTTTCCCTGACTTTATGGGACACAGCCCTCCCACACGCTTACCTTAGTGGAAGACAGGTAGGCAGAGCTTTCCAGATTATGCCCATTTTATAGACAGGAACACTGAGGCGCCTGGGAGTGTAAGTCTAACTGACTTTGTTCTGTGCTGCTGGGAACAGTTCTGGCTCTGGGCCAAGATAAGCCGGCTCCTGGCACTAAATGATTATTCTCCAAGCCGCTGAGGGAGATGAGCATAATTCCATGAGCCTTCAGCACACTTCCTGCAAAGGAGTACCGCTCCCAAGGGCACGTGCTACTCAGGTAAGGCAGCATCTGCTCAGGCAGATGGCGGCGGGGACGTCCTCTCAGGGAAGACATCCCCACCCTCCAGTGCTCCTCCCTCATGGAGTACCTCAGGACTGCGGTGCTTCCTGCCCATCTGAAACTCAGAGAGAAGTGAGAAATGTCCAGTCCTTCTCCCTGCCCAGGCCCCATCCCAGTCTGTACCCACCCTTCAAGCAGGCTCCAGGGTCTCTGCCGGCCTCCTCAGTTCATCTCTTTCCCTGGAACCCTCAAACCCCATAGCTGCACCCCATCATGGCACTGCTCACTATCTGCCTTCTACCCTCTCCATCCCAAATCACTCAACAAACATGACTGTGCCACAGCCTGCGAGAGGCCCTGGGAAGGTAAAGACAGACTTTGCCCTGGAAACATTCACAGATCTGCAACTGAGTTGAAACCACTGACTGAGGTGGGTAAGAATGGCCGGCTGACTGCGGCCCAGCCTCATAGAGCCAGGCTGGGCACAGCTGCTGGATCCCAGCAGGTGCCTTCACAGATGTTTGGGTAAGTCATTAAACCTCTCCAGACCTCAGAGACTCATCTTTTAAACTCCCTTCCATTTCTTCTACGAAGCAACCTGCCAGTGTCTCTATACTTCCCATGGGGCCAAGCACAACATCTTCACTATAGGAAACAACCCATAAAACACTGGATGCTTGGGCTTTTATCCACAGTATCCAGATATCCACCTGCCTAATCCAAATGTCAACTTCTTGTTTTGTTCTTCTTAGAGCACATCTGTCAGGACGGCATAGGCCATGCCATGGTAACAAACAACTCCCAAATCCCAGTAATATAAACAACAGAGGTTACATCTCATTCATACTACATGTTCATTGTGAGTTGACTAGGAGCTCGGACCCACATCTCCTTATACCAGGACTAGGCTGATGGCGCCTCCACCATCTAGGAGCACGAGAGGGTAGGAGGAAGGAGTGTGGCAAATCACATGAGCACTAAAGGTTTCCCCACTTTAATGTCATGTTTCTTCCTGCTCACAGTTCACTGGTCAAAACAAGTCACACATCCACACCTAACTGAAGAAGGTAGGAGACTACAACGCTCCCACATGCTCAGTAGAAAGACAACCAGAAATAGATGGGAACTGCACTAACGACCACAAGCAGGGTTTGAGCAGAAGTTAATGATACCAAACTGGACAAAAGGCTGAATATGATTTCATCTTCTCTTTAGATCAGAGAATCTCGAACTTCTGACCTCAAGTGATTTGCCCATCTCGGCCTTCCAAAGTGCTGGGATTACAGGCAGAAGCCACCCGGCCTAGATCAGAGATCTCAACCTTGCACTTTTAACATTTGGGGACAGATAATTCTTTGTTGCAGGAGGTCCTATGCATCACAGGGTGCTGAACAGCATCCCACGAGATGCTGGTGGCAAACTCCCTCTCCAAATTGTGACAACCAAAAATGTCTCCAGACATTGCCAAATGTCCCTGGAGGACAAAAATTGCCTCTAGTTGAGAACCTCTGCTTTAGACTTACAAGAAGTATACCCTCTCTTAAAGAGCAAAGAAAATGACATCATCCTCCTCCCTCAAAATATCTTACTCACAACTCTCTTAATAGACAGTTTTCTCATCTGCAATATAAGAATGCTGGTACCCACCTCAAAGGGTCGTTGTGAGGATTCAACAGGCAATTAATTGCCTTTAGAGCACTCAGCCCAGGCACATGGTAAATGGTAAGGGTGAGGCAGCAGTGGCATTGCCTGTCAGTAACTGGAGCTCGCTGTGTTACTGTTACCATCAGCACAGCTGCAAGCATTACTGTCCACTAGAAGTGATGGGAAGAGCCAGGCAGAGATTTCGTTTTTAGAGAGCTGGGGGAGCCACTTGCTTGGCCCAAGGTCATCCTGGCCCCAGACAGGAATGCAAGGCTGGAAGGCTGCTGCAGAATTCTTGCCATTTGCACCCCAGCCCCCAACAACTGAAGTCAAACAACATCTGTGCCGTGATTACAGTTGAGGTAGGTTCTGGAATGTGCTAACGCTCAAGTGTGGGCAAGCACAGAAAGATGAAAAACCAGCGCCTGCCCCCGAGGAGGGCTCCTGACAAGAGACTAGGTCACCCACAAGCCTACAATGACCGCTTGTGAGGTTGCACGTGGCTCGAGGCTGGCCTCTGCCTTTTCACCAAGTGCTAGAGAGTGGGAGGAGAGGATGGAGTCGATTTTAAATTAGCAAAAGGAAAAGACTGTACAGGGAAAATGTCAAATTTTAAGACATTAAGTTTTGACAGATGGCCTGACCTGTAAGACAGGGTCTCAGAATCAGGGAGGGGATACTTCAAGGTCATCAAGCCCACTCTCCCTCCATCCACTGGGGGATTCCTCTTGTGGTGTTGATGGACAGTCATCTTGTCTTCACAGGACCACTTTCAAAGACAAGCCTCAGGGTGGTCGAGGCTACGCCGGATGCTTCTGACAGGCATACAGCTTTCTCCCCTCCACGGTGGTTTAAGACAACCGGCTCCAGAATCAGCAGACCTGGCTTGGAATTCCAGCTCTGCCATTTCCTAGCTCAAAGGCTCTGCCAAGTTCTCAGCCCCTTGCTCATCCTTCACAGCCATCAGCTGTCATGCAGTCTGAGCCCTTGGCTAAGGCACCAATCGAGAAGGCAGGCGTGGAGGCACAATCCAGCCCACACAATCTCCACCAAGCCCAGCACCTGGCACAGTCCACCTGAGGGACAACTTTCAGTAACTTGTGCAAAGTCTGCATGCTCCGCTACAGCAGCCCACCTGACCCTCAATTCCTTCACCTCAAAATGTTTCCTAAATCTCCATCAAGTTATTATGAGGACTAATGACAATGTATGCAAAGTATTTACCAGTGCCTGGAACAGCAATCATTGTGATGAAAATTATGACAAGCTGGGTGCAGCGGCTCACGCCTGTAATCCCAGCACTTTGGGAGGCTGAGCCAGGCGGATCCTTTGAGGTCAGGAGCTCAAGACCAGCCTGGCCAACAGAGATGAAACCCCATCTCTACTAAAAATGCAAATATTAGCCAGGCATGGTGGTGCGTGCCTGTAATCCCAGCTACTTGCAAGGCTGAGGCAGGAGAATCACTTGAACCAGAGAGGCAGAGATTGCAGTGAGCCAAGATCATGGCCACTGTGCTCCAGCTCCAAAAAAAAAAAAAAAAAAAAAAAAGAAAAGAAAATTAGTAGGACAACTCCTGATGACCTAATGTATAGCCTTGGTCAAGGTTCTGACTCTAAAGCAACCACAAGGCTAAATACTGCATCATAGGGTTGCAATGAGGATTAAATGAAACAACGTATGAAAGGAGTTTAGCACAAAGTGAAGGGCTCAGGGCTTGATAGATATCAGCAATTACTATTACAGACTCCCACAGCCTTTGGTCTGAATTCTGTATCCTGGAGCTCATGCAACCTAGCACAATGCCTGGCACATAGGAAGGGCTTGAAAAACATCTGCCATTATCATTATCACATAATTTGCATACCCTTTGGTATGAATCCTGCATCCTGGAGCTTCACATAAGCTTGATCTCCTGATAAAAGACAAGGATTTGGAGTCAACCCATGTAAAGGGGCTGGTGCAAGGCCTGGCAGAGTCAGGGTCCAGACCCGGCAGTACCCTTTGCCCCCCTACCCGCAGAGGGCCCCAATCCCTGAAGGTGGTGACTGCCATCCTCCCTCCACAAACCTCCTCCCATTTCTCATACCTCTGTACCCCAATGACCCACAGGTTTGTCAACATCTCTTACAATGTGTACCCCTCAATTTTTCCCAAATTTTCAGTTGCTGTAACGCTACTTTTAGAACTTTAAAACATTCTTCCAAAACAACTTTAGTTTCTAATTTAACCAAATAAGCTAAAAATAAAATGTGGTACCCAGAACAGAACATGAACATCTCAGTGAGGCCTGGTTGGTCCAGGTGCAGGGCTAAGCATCAAACCTCTATTGCTATGGTCCAAGATGTCCTTATCCTTGCTGGCTGCCACACTTCCACAGAGCCTTCTGGAGCATGAAAGCAACTGAAACCTGTCTTTTCACACCATCAGACCTACACTATCCCATCAGTACTTGCACAGTTACCCTTTAGCAGCTGGGTGGCTTTGGGAATGTCACTTCTAACATCAGCTTTCATCATCTTAAAGATCACTAGGGCCACTCTGGACCCTAATGCTCAAGGGAAGGCTTCAAGGGTTTCATTTCTAGGAGCCTTCTGACCAGGTGCAAAGCTTTACACCCACTGCATTGAACAGAACCTCCCTTGTCCCACTGACCCCTGCACTCTTTATAAGCTTGCTGGTCACCCATCCTGGCTCAGCTCCCCGAGACCTGGGTCTCCAGCAAATGTGCCTTTATCCAAGGTGATGCCACAATGCAGAACGGGAAAGGCCGAAGGTGCCTTCTCCCATCTGACATGAGTCCACTCTCAAGACGACAGCAGCACTAGGGCAGATGTGGCAGGTGGCTCCACCCTGCAATCACTGCCAGTCCTCCCAGGCCAGCCTCAGATAACAGGCACTCAAATGAACCGTGTGCTTGCCACAGTCAGTACTATGCAACAAACTCCCTTTGACGCCCTTCCAAAGAGAAGGCCTCGCACACCCCCTCTGCTTTGGTGGTGGCTGATGAATTTTAAACTCTTGACACACAATAGTTCATTCAGTCCCCATCTTTCCACAGGATTCGCACTAATGCATTATTGAAGGCTTACCTGGGAGCCAGACCCATCTTCACTGTGGCGAGCACATGAAGATTGGACAACTTGAGTGCCTTGCCAGTAGCTTTGCCAAGGGCCGGCTGTCTGTCACCTAACAGAACAGCCTGGCACGCCTTGTTCTGAAAATAGGAAGGGGCCACCACTTTGACCCAGACTGGGCTCAACATGTGCTCACAAAGCAACTGCTTTAATAATGCTTTCTGGAAATGTCTTAGAAATGAAGCCCAGCCTTAGCAGACTATAGTTTCTGGAATTCACGTTTTTCCTAATTTCCCAAAAGCTGGGATAATTTTTGCCTCGCTCTGGTTGTCCGGTGCCTTGATCTCTCTTCTTAGCTCCTTCAATTGACTGATAAACCATCCTGTGATGGTAATAACCAGGTTCCCAAGTGCCCAGGAAAATAAGTCCTGGGGGTGGACTTCATTTAAAGCAGACTGTGGTCTCTGCCTCAGTTCCCTCTTGCTCCTGGTTGGGTTACACTTGCTGCCCAGGGACCCAACAGAAAACAGAAAGGCGTTGCTTCCCTCCACCTCTCTGAGTTAATGGTGTATTCCTTGGCTTCTGCCTCAGGCTGATCACACCCTTGTTCCTCTTGCTCTGAACAAATCTTCCAGCGCCCTTCTGATGCCCTTGGCATATCCTAAAGCTGTTAACCCTCCTGGCCCTGCTCTAAAACCAACAGGCTGGTGCTGCTCTCCCACTCACCCTGGCTTACTTGCCTTCTAACTCCATTTTTTCAGAGAAGTCCTCTAAAACCTAACTCAGATCTGAGGGCTCCTCTGCAGCCGCACTCATTTCTTTCAGTGCCTCATGCTGCCCTTTGCTTCTTCCTCAAAGCGTTCCCACACGTTCATTAAAGTTTCCCGAAGAGTCTCCATCAAGGCCAGTGAGTCTCCAGCTGCCCACACAACCACATCACCTGAGGAGCATTTTAAAAATTCCAATGCCCAGGCCCCACCCCAAGATTCCAGTGGGGCTTCGCTAGGATGGGATCCAGGCCTCACTAGCTTTAACAGTCTCCAGGAGATTCTAATGGGCAGCCAGGGCTGGGACCCACGACCTGGGTTACACTAGTGTTACCGGGATCACCCTGGGAGAAACAGCACAGAGGCCCGGCTAGGTGCGGCCGGGTGGGTCCTCCGTTTTCTACCAGCTTCCCCAAGCAATGCTGACAATGACAAACGTTTGAGAACCACTGGACTGTCTGGAAAGTGGGACAGTTTGAAAAGGAGATTTTGCCAATTGGGCTTTTTACTTGGAAACTCCTGCGCTGTTTCCCTGTGGTTGAAATTATCTAAAGAGAATTGTCACAGCATGTCGTGTGTAAGTAGAGTTGGTAGGTTAAGAGGCTTTTTTTTTTTTTTTGAGACTGAATCTCACTCTATTGCCCAGGCTGGAGTGCAGTCTCGGCTGGTGTGATCTCGGTTTACTGCACCCTCTGCCTCCTGGGTTCACACCATTGTCCTGCCTCAGCCTCCCGAGTAGCTGGGACTACAGGCGCCCACCATCACACTCAGCTAATTTTTTTATTTTCAGTAGAGACAGAGTTTCACCGTGTTGGCCAGGATGGTCTCGAACTCCTGACCTCAAGTGATCCGTGTGCCTCAGCCTCCCAAAGTGCTGGGATTACAGGCATGAGCCACCGCTCCCGGCCTCAAGAGGCATTTTTAAGGGCAAAATATTACTGCTACTGAAGGAAAAAACAGTATGCACGCGCGCACACACACACTCCTCATTTTTGCAGCAAAACCTGTACAAACCTGCCTGCCCATCCCAGAAAGAAACTGCTACCGTGACAGTCTTGCTGTGCATGCACTGACTCTGCCAGACTTTCCAGTAAGATCTCTCTCTCTCTCAGTCACTCCTGGAGCTTCCTCACCAATACTGCTGGCCCTGCATGCTGCACAGGGTTGCTGCAGCCAAACAGGGCTTCTCAAACGTGGGCTGTACATCAAGTCTGGCATATGCCACCAGTACTATTATTTAATATTTTATCTTAAATCTACTCACTTTTTAAAAAAGAAACTATCTCATTACCATAAAGGAGACACTAGTATCCATGCCATACAGAAGATTTCCATAAAAACAAGCATAACCGAAACAAAACAACATTATTATTCTGCAGGCCCCACTGCCTGCAGAAGGCTGGGATACTGAGGCCTGTTTCCTCCTGGTCCCGCTCCTTGCTTTTTAGAAAGGGAGGTCACATCCAGACTTTCTCCTAGAGGCCATTCAAGGACTGAAAGGGGACTATAAGGAGACGTCTTCTTCATTATGGGGTTTACAGTACTTAATGCAGCTACATCTGGGCACCATCTTTGTCCTAGGACATTTTCCAGAAAGGACTGCAGTACTGACAAGTGAAAGTCACTGGGACAGCTGATCCCACGACGAGAGGATGAAGCCCACCCCGGCACTGGTTATTCAGTCTTCCCTAGCTTCAGCCTCTGTTTCTCTGTATGGAGTTTATGGTCCTTCACCATCTGGAAGGATGAAATGGGTTACCGATAACATAAACTGCAAGCCCTTTTTGGGAATGTCTGATGTCTCATATCGCAAAGAGGTGCAAATGAAAGAGCTGACGACCAAATATCTGCTCATCTGCTGACTTTAATGAGCAGCTCCGCATTCTCCTGCCCAACAGGGAGGGAGGAAAAGCCCACTTACTGCTGCCCCTAGAAAATACCAGAGCAGGTAGGGTTGGATGCCTTTTGCTTATGCAAGAAGAAAGACAAACGTGAGCTTTTAAAACTGTGAGCAACTGATGAAAGCTGAACCTCAGAGTTCTAACCTGATGGCCCACCCTCTCATCTCAGAGGAGGACACGGCAAGGCTGTGGCTACTAGCAAATTCACTAGCACACGGCCAGCCACTTGGTATCCCTCCAAGACAGTTTCCATCTTCACTTGGCCAGAAAAGCTAACAGAAGTAAAAGGCCCTGCGCTTGGCAGGTGGCTGCAAATCCTGACGGCCACTGCCTGACTTGAATGAAAGCTCAGGGCTTAATCATTAACCTGAGATCCCCTAGGATCCTCTTGCTGGTTACCATGGCACATGCAAATTCCCGGCAGTCCCAACCCAATTCCTGCATTCTCAGATCTCTGGGGCACAGGAGGCCCAGCTAGGCAAGAAGACCACAAGGGGCCTCCCCTCTGTTGGAAGGGAGGGAAGAGGTGAGGAAAGAGGACCAGAGAATCTGGCTGAGACATATTTCAAATACTTAAAATCAGGCAGAAATCAGCCACCAGGCTGAACAAAACAGAGAAAGGGGGCAGCAAATTATCCAGGTTTTTCTATTCAACTCATGAGTTTTAGGGTTTCTAATTTTAGGGGAAATTGGGGTTTCATTAATTAGAAGTATCTGTTATATGGCACTCTTATGCCCTCTTCCCTGCCCCCATCTTATTAAATGTAATTGGAGACAAACAAAAGCAGCATCATGGCTCTCTCCGGTCACATCTGGGTGGCTGGAGATGAGGCATCTCCCTTAGGCAAACACAAAAACGCCACCCGGGGCCTCACTCTCTTACTCAAAATAAGACTTGTTCACACTGCAGTTATTAAAGGAGAAACAGGCCTATCCCAGGAACTTGGCCAAAAGAGATTCATAATGCTGGGCCTGACGCACTGGCCCATGAGGTCCCAACAAGCCAGATCCTGGGGCGGCTCATGGAGTAGGGGCCGGAACTCAAAACGTTCCAGAAGCGTTTACTATCTGCCTGCATAAAGACTCAACCCTAAAAGAGGCTTATGCGCAGTACCATCTCACCTCTTCTTGGAAGGAAGCACTTTTCAAACTGTTCCCTCTGAGATCCCAGGGGCAACACTCAAATTTTACTAATTATAATAAGCAAATATGCCGGGCGCGGGGCTCAAGCCTGTAATCCCAGCACTTTGGGAGGCCGAGACGGGCGGATCACGAGGTCAGGAGATCGAGACCATCCTGGCTAACACAGTGAAACCCGTCTCTACTAAAAAAAAATACAAAAAAACTAGCCGGGTGAGGTGGTGGGCACCTGTAGTCCCAGCTACTGGGGAGGCTGAGGCAGGAGAATGGCGTAAACCCGGGAGGCGGAGCTTGCAGTGAGCTGAGATCCGGCCACTGCACTCCAGCCTGGGCGACAGAGTGAGACTGTCTCAAAAAAAAAAAAGCAAATATGATCCGACTTAAAAAAAAAAAAGACTCCAGGCTTTGAAAAGAATGTCTGCACCTGATCAATGACAGCTACAAGTAAACTGAACCAACAGTACACCCGCCATCAACTCAGGTTCCACGGGGACTACATGATTGACGAAGCAATGAATCCTCTGTGAGAGCTCATCCTGTTATTCTGAAATCACAGTGATTAAAATACCCACTTGGCAGTCGTGTGTTACCTGGTAGAGACAGTCTCACTGGACAACATTGCTCACAGATTTCAGAGCTGGAAAGGACATGAGAAATGATCTCCAAGCCTCCCTCCTGTCGCCCAACTCTACCTTTGGGGCAGATCAGGGGGCTACATCCCAAGGAGACCAAGGGACTAGGCCTAAGTCATCATCGGGGCAGATGTGTCCCCCAAGTCCTGGCCCAGGTTGTCCAATGCACCTCATCCCCTCTGTGTGAGGGGTCCCTTGGACTTTTGAGTTAAATACACACCCACAGTCACAGTCACACACAGAGCCTTGTACAAAGACAAGCACACATATAAACTATGCTTTTCTGCTTCCCAAGATGTTGGACCAGGCCAGGAAAGTGCGAGATCAGTATTAGAGGGCTCGGGGGAGGAGGAGAGGAGCGGCCGCTGCATACAACCCCAGAGCCCTGTGCCGCTGAGGCACGCGTTCTTTCAGAAGCCCACAAGCTCCTGTCCTGCTAAAATCAAGTTTGACTTCTCAAGTTTCCTCCCCTGCCCAGTGGGTAAGGGCAGAAACCACCTCCTGCGCTGTGCAGAACTCACACCTACTCTGCACACCTGAAGCCTCCGCCCGCCCTCCCCTGCCCAGCCACCCCACTTACCAGCTATGCCCACCTGGAACCTGCACTGCCCGGGGGCCCCTTCCCTCTGCCTCTCCAGTCACTGAATGGCAGCAGGATCACCTGGGGCACCTGCTTATGGGCTGAGCCCAGGGACACTGACAGGGCCGCCTCCCAGGCGCAGGGAGCCACCCAGCAGGCCACACTGAGTCAGCGGCCAGGGTCCAAAATTTGCTTCCTGGAGAACTTGGAAGGGACACCGCCCAATGGCACTCTCAGAGAAGCTTTCATTCTCAGGACGTCAATGCTGAGAGGGCTGCCAGGTTGATTGGGAAAGAGCTTCATCAACATTTTTTGTCTAGTTGGTTTTTAAACTGCACAAATGCCAGAAATCTCCTTCCTGCTCTTTACTGCTTTTAAATGTAAATCAAAAGACCTGTTTGTACTTGTCCCCGGAATCCCTAATATCAGTCCCTCTATTGGTCTCTGGGGAAACATTAACTCTTTGAAGTTAAAGCAGAGGGGGCTGATGACGACTCAGGGGCTCACACCCTGGGTCCATTTAAGGCACTGACCAGGCCCGTGACCCTGGGTAAATCTGCCCGTTTCACTCACTCTTTGAATGTGGCGGAAAGACACATTCTAGTTAACCTCACTCAGAGGCAAACTTCCCAGTTACTGCCACCTGCTGTTCCCTTCCTTCCTTCCCACAGGTCTGAATGCTCACCTGCTTGGACTGCAAGACAAAACTGTACTTCACACATCTCTAACCCGGGTGCATGCCCGCCTCTGCAGGAATAATTCCAGATACTCCACATATAGAATTACACAACCACACAGCATTTCTCCTGCAAATTTCAAGTCTTTAAGGGCCTTAAAAAAAATCATCTCCACATTTTGTTCCTGGAAGCTCTTTGTAATTTTTTTTTTTAACCTGCTGTCAGACAGCAGAGTGGCAGAAGGAGCCTTCTTCTGAATTCACAGAGACTCCCCAAGCATCTCTGGGCCTCTGCTCCAAACCACTGCGGACATGAAAGGCGGACATTGATGACAGCTGCTACAAACCACTTCAGCGTCCCCAAGTTTCTCTCGGGCCAGAGAAAGGAAGAAGTGGTGGAAAGCCCAGCCAATCATACCGCAAAATGGGAGCCTCAGGTGCCTCAAATTAAAGGGAGTAAACTCAACAGCTAAACCTCTAAGGCTGAGGCAGAGGTTGTTTTGCTTTTTAAATTTTCCCAGCAGCAGGCAAAAAATCTCCAGCTCTGCTACTGAATATAACCAGTGCAATTTCCAATGCTCTCACGACCCCATTATTTCCTATTCAGTGCCCCTCCCTCTCCACCATACCCCGTAATTACAGAGAGTTTAGGGCTGGGCTTTTTCATGATGCTGCTTTACATTCGTGACAACACAGAAGGAAAGGTTATTTAAATGTGAGTTAGAAGGGTAAAATCAGCATTGTTAAAAGGGCAGATTAAGAACACATTTTCCTGGGTTTTGGTAATTCAAGGTCACTTGCAATAAACAAGACAGAAATGGAATCATCAGGCACACACGGGCAGTGGGGTCTACTGAGCACCACGGGGCAGGGCCACACAGGCCATAAACACTACATGGAGCTGATCGTTAATGTCTCTGACTTAAAAAATCTGCCCCGTTAAAGAATTAAAAGGCATGATTTCCTGTCTGACCCCGGTGTTTCACAGCCTTTGCCTCAGAACTGGAGACCTTCCTGGTCCTCCAAAGTCCTCTCTGTCCTGAAAAGCAAGCATACATTAATAATTAAGACTGAGGACTCCAACTTTAGCATTTGCTAACTGGGTGACCTTGGGCACATCATTCAACTTCACAAAGCCTTGCTTTCTTCATTTATATGTATAAAGTGGGGATAATAATAGTCCCTTATTGCTTCATAGGGTTTCACGAGGATTAAAGGAGACTGGGGTTATCATGTACCTCACTTAGTAAATTGCTCCATAAATGATCAGCAGCAGCAGAATGATGAAGCAACACACACTGCTTTGGGAAAGGTTGGCAATCCCAGTGCCAATGCTTTCTATGAAGTGGCATCTATAAAGCAAGATCATTCCCATTTCCCTCCCCGCATGGAATATACTTCCAGCAAAGACAAAAAGCAAGGCTGGGAATGCCAAGTACTAAGTGTATAATACCATTTAATAAGCACCTACCAAGTGCCAGGAATTCAACCATATTTTCACAAATCTAATTACCCTGCAAGGCAAATCCTGTTAGCCCCATTTTGTACATGGGGAACCCAGGCTCAAAATAAGTCCCACCTCCTCCCTATTCCAAGCCAACATCTATGGGCAGATACGCGACAAGTCAAGATCCACAGTTCTGCTTGGTGGCCAGCATGAAGGGATGGGTGCCCTCGAACGCTGGGGCTTTATCTAGCTCATGGCTGCCTCCCTGCAAACAGCAAGTAAGCAAACATATTACTCACAGAAAGTTCTAGAGCTGTGGAAGTCCACAGGACTCACACCTCTTTTGATTCCCCGAATTAGCAATGTTAGAAACTCAGCCCAAGCAAGGGAGGGGAAGCAGCTTGTCCAAGGTCACATGGCAGCTCAGACACAGAGCTGACATTTGGGCTCAGGTCTAATGACTCTCGAGGAAGATCTTGCCTATGGATGCCTGATCATTCCTAGAGAGCAATTCACGGGCACAAGAAACGAGCAGGTGTAACTTTGAACAGACCCAGTTTCAGAGCTCTGCAAAGGTGAGCTGAGGAGACTCCTCCCTTCCTCCCTCCCAAGTCTGATGGGAAAGTAGGGTCAACATGTGCTGGGCGGGCTGCCTCCAGCTTGGCTCAGCCTTGAACCACAGCCTCTAAATGAACAGTGTTTAAAATTACCTTCCTAGAGCCTTCATGAATTTCTGTTTTGAAGCCACCCACTCGTATCTGCTGTACACACTCTCCTCGCCTCCTCCCTCCTCCCAATGTGCAACTAATCTGCTTGTCAGTACTGTCTGCCTCCAGCAAAGGCGTCCCATCAGGTGGCTGACCCCTGTAAGTAATTAAAGGGTGATCCCACAGCCTTGGTGGAGGCCGACAGAGAAAAGGGTGGCTGGTTAAATTAGACACGGGAAGGAGGGAGGCACTGCTCACAGCCTACCAACTGCTTCCTTAACAGATGGTGAGCAGAGTGTAGCAGGAGTGCAGACCCAGAGCCAGTCTGTGAGGGCAAAAACAAGGCAGGAGCAAGAGGCCTCCGTTCAGCAGACTAACTTCAATCGGAGCCCCTGAGCTCTCCTGCTGCACATACTAAACAGCCGGCCACTTCCCCACACAGACCTGGGTGACCCTGGGCAAATCCACCACCCCCTTGTGAGTCACTTTCTCACCTCTATGATGACCAGCATACTTTTATTTCCCTTCCTTTTTAATTTGGAGGAAAACACCAACTAGGAAATAAATTACACAAAGTACCAGCCTTTGTGGACGGGGGAAAACGATAAAGTAAAAAACACCAGTTTCCCCTCTGTCCCCCCAAATAAGTACTATTAGCAGTTTGGTCTGTAGCCTTCCCTGCTGGTTCCTAAAGTAATGAGCATCAGAGTGTTTTGTGGCTGGGCACAGTGGCTCCTGCCTGTAATCCCAGCACTTTGGGAGGCCAAGACACAAGGATAATTTGAGGTCAGGAGTTCAAGCCCAGCCTGGGCAAGAAAGCGAGACATTCCCCCCAGCCACCCCCCGACAAACACACACACACCACTAACAAAAAATTAGCCAGGATTGGTGGCATGAGCCTATAGTCCCATCTACTCAGGAGGCCAAGGCTGGAGGATCACTTGAGCCCAGGAGTTTGACGCTACAGTGAGCTAGTATCATGCCACTGTACTTGCTCCAGCCTGGGCGACAGAGTGAGACTCCACCTCTAAAAAAATAAACATAAAAATTAGAGTGCTTTGTGTATCTGTGTGTCTATGTGTGTATGTGTGTGTATACATACACACACAATTATAGATACATATATATGGTTTTTTTTAAAGAAGGATCATACTATATATATTGTTGTGCATCTTGAATATATCATGAAAATCTGTCCAAGACAGTCCATAGATCTACTTTGTTCCTTTTATGGTTACATAAGCAAGTTCAAAATTGACTCAGCCTTTCCCCTGTTACTGGACATTTAGGTATCTCTAACCCTTTACACAATGAACAACCTTGTGCTTATGCTTGTATGTGTACAGGCTCTCGTTTCTATAGGTGTCAGAGTCTCACAAGTTAGATTGCTGAATCCTAAAGAACATATATTTTCAATTTCAATAATGATGGTAATTTACAGGGGTCAGCCAACTAAGCGTAATACTGTCAATTACCACCCAAAAAGGCAATACCTATTTGTACAACTCATTTATGTATGAGAGTTGCAAACTGCTCCCTGGACCACAAGAATGAGGCTCAGGAAGCCAGCAGGAAGACCTCCCAGGTCTTTGCTGCCCACATTCTGTAATCCCCACCCCCGATCCTCCTACCAGTGCAGCTTCCATTTCACCTTCTTTATACACTGGCTTTCCATGTAAGATTTCACTCGGAAAAGAAAGGGGGATTGCTCTCGCGAAGGTTTTTGAAAACCACAGGATGGGCCAGGCACAGTGGCTCACGCCTGTAATCCCAGCACTTTGGGAGGCCAAGGCAGGTGGATCACCTGAGGTCAGGAGTTCAAGATCAGCCTGGACAACATGGTGAAACTCCCGCTCTACTAAAAATACACAATTAGCCAGGCGTGGTGGCGCATGCCTGTAATCCCAGCTACTCGGGAGGCTGAGGCAGGAGAATCGCTTGAACCTGGGAGGCAGAGGATGTGGTGAGCCGAGATCGAGCCATTGCACTCCAGCCTGGGCAACAAGAGTAAATCTCCATCTCACCAAAAAACAAAGAAAAAAAAAAGAAAACCACAGGATGAACTCTAAGGTTCCTTTCATCTGTATTCTTTAACAATGGGGAAGATAAAATGATCTTATGTAAAAATAACTTTCTCATAATTTTACAATAAAACCTTATCTTCCATGATAAATGAAAGAGTCTGCCATGGTCCTTTACAGAGTATCAACAAAACTACTTCATATAATTGCTAGCATTTACAGAACATTTAGTATATGCTTAACTCTTTCAGGATAATCCCATTTGATCCTCTCAACAGCCCCCTTGTACAAATGCAGAAACTGAGACTTAGAAGTTATTTCCATAAGGTCCCACCAGGGTGCTGATAACAGGTAGAGCGGGATGGACCTGGGCGATCCATCCCAGAGTCCACACACTTGCCCGACACCTTACCATCTTCCAGTGAAGGATCTGAGCACACACACAGGTGTACACACATGCACACACACAATGCTTCCAGATCTTGGCCTGTTGGCCTCTTTGAACCAATTGCATGCAACAAGCTTCTGGGTCAGCCCTTTCTGCCCAGATTGGTGAAGCAAGGAAACACTGTCATTTTGAGAATGCGGCTGCCCCTCCTTTTCTCCCTGCGGACCTCCCAGCCACCTTCCTGCCCCTGGACCCCCATCATCCAAGAATCGTGGATTCTTCATGACCTCCTCCTGGGCAGATCTGGTCTCCTCATTTCACAGCCACACACCTGAATGAGGAGGCAGTGAGGACCAAGAAGAGCAGCCCCACAGTGGGGAGAAGAAGCAAAAGGGGGCCACGACCCCAATCTCCGATTCACTGTCTCTGACTTTCGCTCTACTGCCCCCAAATCTCATTCAGAACTGCGGGAGAAAGAGAAGAGCCAGAACTTTTGTACACATGGATGGAAGAATGAGCCAGGGTTACCAGGAATTGTAGTCTAAAGACGGCTGAAGAAAGAGAAAAGGAGAAAGAACAAAAGGGAAGAGGAAAGGGAAAGTGGCAGATGGAGCAAGCAAAGGAAAACAAGGAGCCTCATCTCAAAAGCTCAAGTGGCCTAGGCTTGAACCCCCAAACCAGGCCCCCTGCCTCATTCCTCGCTGCAAGAAGATGAAGAAAAGCCGAAGGGCAGACCCAGATCCCTCGCAGCAGGGACGTTGCACAATCAAAAGAGAAGGAACTCTGCTTGGAGCCAAGCCTGCAGCTGAGTTCCCATTAGCACACTTCTCCACACCCTGCATGTGGGCACACCCATGGCAGACACCCAGCTGAGGATCCAATGAGGATCCTACACTCTCCCACGGACCCGGCCCCTAGGGGCTTCCAGGGAGGCATGGCATCAGACAGGAATGCTGGCACCACCCAGGTGCAGGGAGAGTGGCACAGCACATCAACATGTTAGGAGACCAGAGCCATGCAGGGCTTCCATGCTGCAAATGTTTCTGTATTGCTCTGGAAAGGACTGACAGGTCAGAGATGCTGAGACAATAGGACATTTAAAAAAATTATTATTATTATTTTTGAGACAGAGTCTCGCTCTGTTGCCCAGGTTGGAGTGCAGTGGCGCAATCACGGCTCACTGCAACCTCCGCCTCCCAGGTTCAAGCAATTCTCCTGCCTCAGCCTCCCGAGTAGCTGGGACTACAGGCGTGCACCACCACGCCCAGCTAATTTTTGTATTTTCAGTAGAGACAGGGTTTCACCATGTTGGCCAGGATGGTTTCGATCTCTTGACCTCGTGATCTGCCTGCTTTGGCCTCCCAAAGTGCTGGGATTACAGGTGTGAGCCACCGCGCCTGGCCTAATATTATTTTTTAATACAGACAGGGACTCACCATGTTGCCCAGGCTGGTCTCTAACTCCTAGGCTCAAGCAATCCTCCTGCCTTGGCCTCCCAAAGTGCTCCCAAAGTAAGCCACCATGCTCTGCTAATAGGACTTCTCATAGCACATTCTAATTAACGTCAGTTCTTGGAAGCCAGAAAAATTATTGCAGCATTGTTGGTAACAGCAAAAGATTGGAAACACCCTAAGTAACCATCAAGAGGAAATTGGTTAAAAAAAAAACTACTACTAATAATGGTACATCCAGATAGAGGAAATCAGCTATTAAAAAAAACAAGACACGTGTGCCAGACAGAAGTAAAAAAGTAAAAAGAGCATAAATAGAATATTCCCACTTGAGTAAAAGGGTTGTGGAACACAGAAGGGGTCTAGAGACTGGGAATATTCCATTTCTTAACCTGAGTAGTGGGTACATGGGTGTTCAGTTTATCATTCTTTAAACTTTATGTATGTTTTGAATGTATATTTCACAATGCAAAAACTGTAAAGGCTGGAACACATGTGCACATTCATGGGTGCACATGCACAAAAAATCTCTAAAAGCTGTTATGAATGCCTCTGACCAGGGACACTGGGAAGTAGTGGGATTGGGTATGTGATATAGTTGGAATATTTGTTCCTTCCAAGTCTCATGGTGAAATGTGGTCCCCAGTGTTGGAGGTATTGCCTGGCGGAAGGTGTTTGGGTCATGGGAGCAGATCCTTCATCAATGGTTGGTGCCCTCCCCACCATAATGGGTGAGTTCTCACACTATTAGTTCAAGCAAGAGGTGACAGCTGGTTGTTTAAAGGAGCCTGGTACCTCCTCCTCTCTCTTGGTCCCTCTCTAGACACATGACACACCTGCTCCCCCTTCACCTTCCACCAGGAGTAAAAGCTTCCTGAGGTCTCAGCAGAAGTGGAGCAGATGCTCCATTGTACTTGCTCCAGCCTGGGTGACAGAGTAAGATTCCGCCTCTAAAAAATTAACACAAAATTTATGTTTGTACAGCCATGCTTGTACAGCCTGCAGAACTGTGAGCCAAATAAACTTTTTTTTTTTTTTTTAAAGAGATGGGGTTTTGCCACGTTGCCCAGGCTGGTCTTGAACTCCTGGCCTCAAGTTATCCACCGACCTTGGCCTCCCAAAGTGCTGGCATTACAGGAGTGAGTCACCACACCCAGCCCAAATAAACCTTTTTTTTTTTTTTTTTTTGGAGGTGGAGTCTCGCTCCTGTCATGCAGGCTGGTGTGCAGTGGCGCGATCTCGGCTCACTGCAACCTCCACCTCCCAGGTTCAAGCAATTCTCCTTCCTCAGCCTCCTGAGTAGCTGGGATTACAGGCATGTGCTATCATGCCTGACTAATTTTTGTATTTTTAGTAGAGACTGGGTTTCACCATGTTGGCCAGGAAGGGTCTCAAACTCCTGACCTCAGGTGATCCACCTGACTAGGCCTCCCAAAGTGCTAAGATTACAGGTGTGAGCCATGTCGCCCAGCCATAAACCTCTTTCTTAAATAAACTACCCAGTCTTAGGTAATCCTATATAGCAACATAAAATGGACTAACACAGTATGAGGGAGGTTTACTCTTTCACTCTATATTCTTTTACAGTTTTCTAGTGTCTTTTACCACATGCCTATCTAAAAAAAAAAAAAAAAAAAAAAAGTGACTGGCAATTCTCCAGCGTGTTTCAGCATCACAGATCAGGAAAGTACCCAAGGGAAGTTTCCCCATTTTACAGCTACAGACACTGCAGCCCAGAGGGTCTGAATGTCCTGTTGAAGCCTGCACAGCAAGTGAGTGGCAGACTCGGGAAGAGAAGCCAAGTGTCCCACCTGCGGTCCAGTGTTATCTCGCCTGCTCTCTCAACCAAGGATTCCTAGGCCACTCCAACCCCAAACCACCTGCCTTGCCTGTGCCTCCTACAGCTCCTTCCCCTATCGCAGTCTCAGGTGGCCAGTGAGAATCCAGGGAGGGGACCACAAATCCCAAGGTAGGAGTCAGGGGGCACAGTCAAGGTTGGCAACCCGAGCTTTGAGGCCTCCCTACCCCATCCCCAAGGCTGCTGCCTCCAGCCTGTGTACACCCAGGTGGGTGGGCGGGCTCCAGGGCCCCCACTTCCCATCCTTATTCTCCAGCCTGCATGGCCATTCCTGTGTCCTCAGCAGAGATCCTCCCAGCAAACTGATGCCAAGCAAGCCCACTGGGGAGTTCCACATCCTGGTCGCTTTGTAGTCACAACCACATTTGGCGGGGCGGTTGGGGTTGGGGAGCACTTACCCTGATGCCTTCATGCCAACCAGGCACCAGACTCACCAGCTCAGCAGCCTTGGATGCCAGACCCAAGACAACGGGTGGATACCCGGAGCCAAACCAGACTCCAGTTGTTAAATACCACCCTTGTCAGTGTGTTTACACTGAAGAAAATCCTTGAAGGGCCGTGCAGAAGAATCACAAATCCTCAGAGCCAGGGGAAGTTAAAACAGGATGGTTTTGCCTGCAGCAAAAATTCACCATGCCTGCTTCATGTATTGGAGGCCAGAAACAACTTAATCCAAATTCTAATACTTCCTTATTTAACAAACTCTCATAAGCCTGAGTTCATACGTTCTTTTCAAATCCTACCCCACTGTGAGCCAGGCACACTAGAAGCACAAAGAATAATTAGAAGAACTAACGTTTGGAGAACACTTACTATGAATTAAGATACAGTAGCCCTGTAGCTAAGCTCTTTGCACACAGAACCTTTTCCAATCCTCCCAGCAGCCCTCTGGGGAGAGATGCATTTTACAGAAAAGGAAATCAAGGTTTTGGGGTTAAGTCACTCATCCAAGGATACAGAGCCAGCAAATGGCAAAGTGAGGTCTGGCTGGCTCCAAAGCCCATTCCCCACCCACTGCACAAGACACAGCCCTGTGTACAAGCCCTATTGATGACATGATTTTGCCCCTAACACAAGACATGTAGGTTCACTGAAACACTGGGAAAGGGGAAAAAAAGTACCAAGAGGAAAATAAGTTAACTATTAGGCACTGATGGTGGACAAACCACCCACCTTTAACAACTGTATGCATTTCCTTCACTTTCCCTCCACTTATTTTATTTACAATAAACCCACTGTGAAAGACATAGCCCTGTGTCCCTTCCATGGGGTTCTGGGCTTCCTCTAAATCTACTCTGTCTCCAGAGGGCCAGTTAGGCCTGTTACTTCCTGCTCCCAGACTCCCAAGCCCACACACCTGAACTCCAGGAATGGGAGCATGCAGGCCAGACTGACAGTGGGGGAGAGGGAGTGTCTCCCCAGAAGTTCCAAACACAGCAAGAGCCTAGCATCCACCCATCACCCTGCCCTCTCTGCTTCAGCTCAGACCAAGGGTCCTGGCGACCTGTCAGCCCACATGTGGACACCGTGCGAGGCTGACAACCCAGGAGATGACTCATGTGAGAGAAGAGAACAGGGTGGGCATACTTGCCCCCATGACAGACAGCCATAGCCCCGAGAGCTGGTGGACCCCCTTGTATTAGGCAAGGGCAGTGCTGCCAGGCTAGGGAAGTGGGCCAGGGATAGGAAGCCAGGTTCCATCCAGGCTTGACCAATAACCCTCTTGTAGAAACTCTCTTAACCTCTCCCGGATGTCTCCTCACCTGTAAAAGTGGGGATAATCTTCCATCCCCAACTCCATAGGGAGGGCAGTGTTGGTAAAGGAGCCTATTCACATACACTTCCTAATAAAGCTCTGAGACACATTTTACAGATGTGATGTACCACTCCCTGCACACCGCAGCCACTACAAACACTGCACGGCTCCCCAGGTAACCCCTGCCTGGAGCATCCTCCGTGCTCTTCTGATCAGGAAGGTTCAAGCTTCAGATCAAGCATCAGCTCCACTGAGAGGCAGGTCCTGACCCCTAGCCCCAAGGCAGGCTGTCTGTTTCCCTCTCTGTGCACCTGCCCTCCCTCCCTTGTGTTTACCTCTCTGTGCACCTGCCCTTCCTCCCTCGCAGGACCTCAAGCTCCCCAGGGACCTCCCCATCACACTGGATGGGAATTGTGTGTCTGCTAGGGATCAGGGCTCCTCCTGTAGCCATGACATGTGTCAGAATGTCTCACATACACTAGGTACTCAATAAATGTTCACTAAATAAATAACAATGGGGTCAGGTATGGTGGCTCACGCCTGTAATCTCAGCACTTTGGGAGGATGAGACAGGTAGATCACTTGAGGCCAGGAGTTCAAGACCAGCTTGGGCAACATGGTGAAACTCCGTCTCTACTAAAAATACAGAAATTAGTCGGGCATGGTGGTGCACACCTGTAATCCCAGCAACTCTGGAGGCTAAGGCAGGAGAATTGCTTGAACCTGGGAGGCAGAGGTTGCAATGAGCTGAAATTGCGCCACTGCACTACAGCCTGGGTGACAGAGTGAGAACCTGTCTCTAAATAAATAAATAGCAAGTATTATTATCAACCTCTGAAATCTGTGAAAAGGACAGAGCCCTCCTGGAAGGAAGGGCGGCTCCCCAATGGGGCCTCTGACTCTGGGACTGACAAAGGTCACTGGCATCTCGCTGCTCTCTGTCTGCTTCCAGCAAATATTTATCACACCCCAAGTCAGCCTCCTCTATACCTGGCACTGCAGCTACGAAAGAGACACATCCCCAGCTCCCCACCCTCCACCACTGCAACACAGGGAGTTCTCCATCTAGGAATTCCCATCCAGAGGCCCTCAAAGGGAGCTGCAGGAAGAAAATAGAGCTTTCCTTATCTCTTCCTTTAAAAGGTCTATTTTTGTAGACACATTATTACAATGGACACTAAACATTAGAGGGGGGTCACCTTGGGAAAGGATGTGCCCTTCAGCAGAAGGTGACTTCAAGGGAGGGACTCAGCTATGAGCTGTCAGTGGCCAAGGCTCACGGCAGCTGGGGGTGGAGAAGTCACCTCTGAAGGGGGCTTTGGGCAGCACATCAAGCCTTTTCAAATGGTCCCCTCAAGGAGTTTCATCTAGAACAGAACATCAGTCCAGTCACCTAAGAAAGAAATGACACATAAAGCCACAGAGGAAAAGCATGGGTCTGTGATTTTTTTTTTTTTTTTTTTTTTTTGGGAGTTTCGCTCGTTGCCCAGGCTGGAGTGCAATGACGCGATCTCAGCTCACTGCAACCTCTGCCTCCCAGGTTCAAGAGATTCTCCTGCCTCAGCCTCCTGAGTAGCTGGGATTACAGGCATGTGCCAGCACGCCCAGCAAATTGTGTCTTTTCAGTAGAGACGAGATTTCTCCACATTGATCAGGTTGGTCTTGAACTCCCAATCTCAGGTGACCTGCCCATCTCAACCTCCCAAAGTGCTGGGATTACAGGTGTGAGCCACTGCGCCCAGCCAGGTCTGTGAATTCTACCTCACAACTGAGCTGACAGGATCTAACGTGCTCTTTCCTGGTTTTAGATGATTTTTAAGAGCACATAATTTCACTTCAAAAAACCTGTCGATTAGTTGCTCTGTGAATTTTCCATTTTCTCCCTCATCATTCTCAACCTCCTAGTTCACACACTTGAAAAAAAAAAATCTATTTTTTTACCTGTAGTCTCAAACCACATCATATGAGCAGAGAATCACATTAAGCCAGGCACAAGGCCTGTGCAATGAAATGGTTAAAACTTGGCAGTGGGCACAAAAATAACATGGAGAAATGTTTGTCACATTTTGAAGGACTGAAAATCCAGCCAAAATATTTTTTTGTGAATGCCATGATTTTCCCCCCAACACATGAGACATGTAGGTTTCTTGAAAAATTGGGAAAGAAAAAAGAGGAAAATAAGTTAAGCATTAGGCCACTATCCACTGATGGTGGACAAACCACTCACCTTTAACAACCGTATGCATTTCCTTCACTTTCCCTCCACTTATTTCATTTATAACAATTAACTGGGGTCATACTGTTCGGTAACCTGTTTTGTTGCCTGTTAGTGGTACATCATTAATATCTTCTTAAGCAACAATTCTTTATAGCAAATGTTTGCTGTTTTTAAATGCCATGAGTCTAAATGTGCTCCAGTTTTACTTTTACTTACACACTATCCCAAGGTTGTAGGTTTAGGATACTGGATATTTAGATGATTTGTAATTCTTCATCAGTATAAAATAATGCTGCAATTAACATCCTGGGGCCAAATTATTTTTAAATCATAGTTGGTCCTTAACACAAATCTCCAGTGCCTAGACTCACGTAACTTTATCGAGCTAGCATCTTATAAATGTTAACAACAGGTTGTTTCTACCTGCAGCAGTTACCAGCCGAGAGTGGTCGTACACACTCAGGCTCACTATCTGCCGAAGCAACTCCAAAAGATGGGGCCTTCTCCTTGCTGGTGTTCTGCAGACAGTGAATCCCTGCTCCTGCAACCCCAGGACCATAGATATAATTTTTATATACACAAAATTTTTTTTTTTTTTGCTATGTTGTCCAGACCAGACTCGAACTCCTGGGGTCAAGAGATCCTGCTGCCTCGACCTCCCAAAGTGCTGGGATTACAGGCATGAGCCACCATGCCTGGCCTGGAGATGTTCTTTACCCCCACATCATAATGGTTCTTCTTTCTCAGCACCACCAACAACATTTATGCTTTTTACTAAGCAGTTGGAATGTGCTATAACATTTAACCTTCAAAAACGTTCTGAGAGAAGCTGTTGCCCTTATTTGATGGACGACAGAAATTAAGGTTCAACATACAGAGTCCAATAAATGAACACGGATAGCATCATAGCACTCAGGATTTAAACCAAATCGTCTCCAAAGCCTAATGGGACCAGCTTCAAACTCTGGCAATAAAATCTACAGTTCTGGTATAATGGACAGTGGAGACTCAGGAGAAGGGAGGGTGGGAGGGAGGTGAGGAATGAAAAACTACATATGGGAGTACAATGTTCACTACTCGGGTAATGGGTACACTAAAATCCCAGACTTCACCACTCTACAATTCATCCATGTAACCTAAAACCACTTCACCCCCTGAAGCTGAACCCCCAAAAGGATGAGTTTCCATGGCATGGAGATAGCTATATAAGTGCTGGTGGCCCCACTCATCATGCTAGCAGTCACCAGAGAGTCAAGCAGGAAGGCTGGTGGCTCCACAGTCCACAACCACATGACAGGAAGGCATGAGGCTGACTCGTGATTGAAGGACCACAGTACCCACATGTATCTTATGTACAAAGTGCAGCATGCCTTATTGGCTAAAATATGGCACGTATGTGCCATGAGAGACAGAATTAAAGAATTGAAAGAGACCTCAGAGGAAATCAGCCAGTCCAATTCCCTCACCTTGTTTCCACAAAGAAAACTGGGGCTCAGGACACTGGGTCACAAAACCAGCTCATGGCAGACCCAGGTCTACAGCCTCCCAACCTAGCAGTCTAAGCAATAACTCACAGCAGCATATGAATCACAAAACTCACAAAAATTCCCAAAAATAAAATTTCTATTTTAAGGGAAAAAAAAAACTACCTGAAGTCTAAACAAAGCTGAGTATCTAATTCACAGGACTTTGATGAGGTATTTGGTTTCATGTCTCTGGCATATTTGACCAAAAAACAAAGTCAAGAGATGTAATAAAAACAACAAAAGCTAAAGACACAATAAGCTGTTTCCATCAAAGGTAGTTTGTCATTCATAAAATGACATCAGAGTGTTATTGAAACCTTAATCACACAGGCCTGGAACACACCCTGCATTATCCTGGCTGATACAAAAGAAGAAAACACACACGCATGCAACTAAGGAGATCGAGCCCAGATCCATTTGTGTTATATCGGAAAACTATTCAATGGGTCCTACTGGGCTCCGAGTGTCAAACTGCGCTAGGCCAGTGTTCTTAGTAACTTGCTTTGTTCCTTCTTTCATTCATTTGAATATTATTTAAGCATCTATTCTGTTTAGGCGTTGAGGATAAAACATCAGTGAATAGACCAGGTGCCATGGCTCACAACTGTAAACCCAGCACTGTGGGAGGCCGAAGCGGGTGGATCACCTGAGGTCAGGAGTTCGAGAACCAGTCTGGCCAACATGAAGAAACCCTGTTTCTACTAAAAATACAAAAATCAGATGGGCGTGGTGGTGGGCGCCTGTAATCCCAGCTGCTCAGGAGGCTGAGGCAGGAGAATCACTCGAACCTGGGAGGTGGAGGCTGTAGTGAGCCGAGATCGCACCACTGCACTCCAGCCTGGGCAACAGAACAAGATTCTGTCTCAAAAATTAAAAAAAGAAAAGAAAAAAAGAAAAGAAAATCAGTGAATGAAAGAGAAAAATCCTTACCCTGTAGAGCTTTCATTCTAGGGAGGCTATGAACGAGTCAGTAAAACCACACTATATGTTAGGTGGGAGGGGCAGGAGGGTTCGCGATTACATGGGCTGCTTAGAGAAGACCTCACTCTGGGAGTGGAGGCAAGGGGAGGAGACCTGGGGGCACCTGGGAGATGTGGGAACAGGAAGGTGGCCAAAGGGGCTGGGACAGGATGAGCAATGGGGTGAAGGACAGAAGTTATGGCCTTGACTTTGGCTTTTGCCCCAAGTGGAATGAGAGTCAATGGTCTCTGCAGATGATGCAAAACAGCTGACGTGCTTTTTAAAGGACCCCTTTATCATTAAACTTTTCCCTGAATGTCACCAAGAATTCCTCTTCACATTCAGACAAACCCACACACAGGCAGACACCTACATACATTCACACACACTCCAGAGGATGTGGTCCGACCCAGGCCCCCGCAGCACAGGTCACCCTCTAATGTCTATGTGTGCTGCCACCCCTCTGTTAGTCACTCTCATCCCACAGCACCTGTGCTGCAGACAGCTTGGGAACGGCCCCTTATCAACCATCTGGACCCAGGGATATAATTCTCTCCTGTGCTTGAGGCTCACATCCCACTGAAGCCCTTCCTCCTTCCAACCAGAACCTACCCACCACCTGGAGGCCCCAACAGAGGTCTGGGATGCCCACCTCTCAAGGGAAGTCCAAGCATCTGTCTCATGTCCTGCAGCACTTGAAGGAGATGAAGGGGTCTCAACTGAACAAAGAAAGCAGGTGGAGGGCCAGTGTGGGTCAGAGCGGCCCATCCCTGTCTGCACTAGGAGTCGCACCTTCCTCCCTTCCCTACACCTGCCTCAGAAGGAACAAAAGGAGTAGCAAAGAGAGGTGAGGGGTGCAACCGGGGATGCTGCAGCGAGAACGGGAACCCAGCCACCCATCTGCTCGCGCCTTATTGACATGGGTTCTGTGAACTCACACAAGATTGACAGTGGGCCTGGCACTCCAGGATGAGGGAGGAGCACGGATGGAGGGAGGAGCATGGATGGGGGAGGAGGGGCAGAGCACAGATGCAGAAGTACTGAGGGAGAGAGGAGCACAGATGGAGGGAGGAGCATCGATGGAGGAAGGAGCATGGATGGAGGGAGGAGCATGGATGAGGGAGGAGCATGGATGGAGGGAGGAGCACAGAGGGAGGGAAGAGCATGGATGGAGGGAAGAGCATGCATGGAGGGAGGAGCATGGATGGAGGGAGGAGCACAGAAGAAGAGAGGAGCACAGAGGGAGACAGGAGCAAGGATGGAGGGAGAAGCATGGTGGGAGGGAGGAGCATGGACGGAGGGAGGAGAACGGAGGGAGGGAGGAACACAGAGGGAGAGAGGAGCATGGATGCAGAGAGGAGCATGGACGCAGGGAGGAGCATGGAAGGAGGGAGGAGCACGGATGGAGGGAAGAGCACAGGGAGAGAGGAGCACTGAGGGAGAGAGGAGCAACGATGGAGGGAGGAGCATGGATGCAGGGAGGAGCACGGAGGGAGGGAGGAACACAGAGGAAGAGAGGAGCATGGATGTAGGAAGGAGTATGGAAGGAGGGAGGAGCATGAATGGAGGGAGGAGCATGGATGGAGGTCCACCCGCCACATGCTTTATGGCACTGACCATGTTCTCGTGACCCCAGCAACAGTCATGCTCATTTCACAGATTAGGAAATGGATTCCCAGGAGGGGATGTGCCCCGGGTCACAGCATGACAAAGCTGGGACTCAGGGGTCTTGGGTCTGCCCAAGACTTCCCACCTCCCAATGTATCTAATCTTCCTGGGGTGATAAGCCCCCAACCCCACTCCACCGATGGTGCTCCATGGTGGGGGTGCAGGAAGGGCAAGGAGGTCAGTGGCGTTAGGTCTGGACTCTGAAGCCACAGACAGGATGAGAACCCACACCTGGGGGCAGAGGATTCTCCCCAGAGAACAATAATGGACAGCTCATGTTTATCAAGGGCTTACTGGGCACAAAGCCCTATTCCACCTACCGTATTCATTTAATCCTCACAACATCTCATGACCAATGTGGTGACGTCATGCAAAAAACAATAATAATCCGCACAACAGCCCCAACCAGTAGGTATGACATTTTCCCCATTCATATGTCCCCATTCCTCAGATGAGGCAACTGGAACCCAGAAAAGCAAAATAACTTGACCAAGGTAAGAAGAGTCCACAGTACAGGTATAGTCACACTCAGGCTGTCTGACCCCAGAGGCCACACTCCTAACCCTGACACCATCCCCTTTTACACCGGTTTGTGTTATTTTTCTACGAATGCCGTGAGGTTGGTTTAGCCCTTATTAAAGCACATACTCCAGAACCCTCCTTCAATTCCTCAGCACTTACTGTGTGCCAAGTACCGGGCTAGGCCCTGGAATTTCTGGGTGAAAAGGTCACGACATAGTCTGTCCTTAAAGAAGAAGAACTCCTTCCTTTGAAGCTAGAGGGCTTTAGTCTCCCTCAAAGACAACAGGAAGGTCAGGTGTGGTGCCTCACGCCTTGTAATCCCAGCATTTTGGGAGGCCAAGGCAGGCCTTGGCCTCACTTGAGACCAGGAGTTCAAGACCAGCCTGGGCAACATAGTGAGACCTCATCTCTACAAAAAATAAAAGAGTTAGTTATGTGTGGTGGCACATTCCATAGTCCCAGTTACTCAAAAGGCTGAGGCAGGAGGATTGCTTGAGCCTGGGAAATCGAGGCAGCAGTGAGCTGTTATTGCACTACTGCACTCCAGCCTGGGCGACAGAGTGAGGCCCCGTCTCAAGAAAAAAAGGAGAACAGGGAACTTTCCCTGAAGCATCTGGTGTAGAAGTGGAGGGGTTATGATGGCATTCTGGGAGGGATGGGCCGGGGGTGGAGCAGGAAGAAGAGAGGGGTCTATACATCACCGTTTTCCCCAGGTAGACAGATTTGTAACTTGTACCACCCCACAGTCCAGTGAGCTGTGACAAAGAAACTGCAAAGGCATGGGCTTCGTCATCAGCCAGACTCCAATTCTAACCTCAGCCTGTCACCACCGGTGTGCCCTCAAGAGGCTAACTCACCTCTCTGGGCTTCAGTTCCCTCGTCCCTGTACAATGGGAGGTGAGAACCGAACTCCGGTGTTTCCAGGGCGGCTAGAGGTGTCAGAGACGTGTGAACCAGAGCAACTCCGTCTTGAACAGGAGCTGGGTAAAATAAGGCTGAGACCTACCAGGCTGCATTCCCAGATGGTTAGGCACTCTAAGTCACAGGACGTGACAGGAGGTCAGCACAAAACACAGGTCATAATGACCTTGCTGATAAAACAGGTTGCAGCAAAGAAGCGGGTTAAAACCCCCCAAAACCAAAATGGCCACAAGAGTGACCTCTGGTTGTTCTCACTGCTACACTCCCACCAGCGCCATGACACTTTACAGATGCCATGGCAATGTCAAGAAGTTACCCTATATGATCTAAAAAGGTGAGGCATGAATAATCCACCCTTTATTTAGCCTATTATCAAGAAATAACCATAAAAATGGGCAACCAGCAGCCCTCAGGGCTGCTCTGTCTGTGGAGTATCCAGTGTTTTATTCCTTTACTTTCCTGATAAACTTGCTTTCACTTTACTCTATGGACTTGCCCTGAATTCTTTCTTGCATGAGATCCAAGAACCCTCTCTTGGGGTCTGGATCCACTTTCCTGTAACGGAGGGGACTGGTAGGGTACAGTATTCCCAGTGCTATCTGAGAGCCCAGAACATAGACAGCAGGCCTCACATGTGTGCTATAGTTACAACTGTCCTCATCACCATCACCATCATCCAAACAGCCAGAGGGCTTTTCTCCAGAGTGGTGGCAGCAGGAACCATCTGTGGCTGGCCAACATTTCAGTCCTTCTGAGTCAACCATGGGCTTCCCAGGGCACATCACGGGCAGTGTGGACCCTGTGAGTGTTGGGCCTAGGAGATGAGCCCATAGCTGCTGTCTCCTTCCTGGGACAATCCCTCATACTAAGGGCACCACAGTCAAAAGGGCAGGGGTGCTCCCTGAGAAGGTGGAATCATAGCTCACTGGCAGCGCCCCAGCATTGCTCAAGTCCCAGCAGCCAAGACTCAGGTGGCCCTTTTGGTGACAAGCCAGCTCTATCCCTGAGCTCTCTACCCTCAGGAGGGGGTGGCAGCTCTGGAAACTTCCCTGTTTCTCAGCAAAATCTGGGACTGGCTCAACAAGCGCCCTGCAGAGTACCTGGAGGACCAACTCTCCGTTTTATTCCAGAAAGTTTGAATTTTGCACCACTTCATTAGCCTTCAATCCTTGAGCGCTAAGAAGGGGTGGGAACTCAAGAATCGCTCACTGAGCATGGCCCCCCGGGGCAGGGGCCGTGCAGTCCAGTCCACTGCTCTACCCAAGCACCTTCTCAGAGCCTGATAGCTAGTAGGCGCTCAAATATTCATTACTTTAATAAATGAAGGAGGCCGGGCACGGTGGCTCACACCTGTAATCCCAGCACTTTGGGAGGCCGAGACAGGCAGATCACGAGGTCAGGATATCGAGACCATCCTGGCTAACACAGTGAAACCCTGTCTCTCTTAAAAATATAAAAAAATGGCCGGGCGTGGTGGCGGGCGCCTGTAGTCCCAGCTACACGGGAGGCTGAGGCAGGAGAATGGCGTAAACCTGGGAGGCGGAGCTTGCAGTGAGTGGAGATCGCACCACCGCACTCCAGCCCGGGCCACAGAGCGAGACTTCGTCTCAAAAACAAATAATAAAATAAAAAATAAAAATAAAAATAAAAAATAAATGAAGGAATGCAATTAGGGCAATAATAAAATAATTTTTCCAAAAGAAAAGCAGTCCCACCACGCATAACTCATTTCAATTTCACCTCTAGCTTTCCCCATCTGCATACATATCATCACATATTTACAGGACTACAAATGCCACACACATGCAATCTTAAATACTGTGTATTTTCCCTCGATGTAACAGTATGAATATGCTCGTGTTCTTACCCAGCCTCCATAATTGACATCTGCGTGTGTGACGACCCACCTATCGTGTCCTGTGCCATGGTCTGCCAAACCTCCCCTTACCACTGGACAGCTATCTTGTTTTCATTTTTTTTCTGTATTATGGATAACGCAAATAGCCTCATACATTCTGCTTTGCTTTTCTATTGCATTCTTGCCTCAGGAGGAACACCCCTGGAAGGATGGAGTGGATGGAAGGGCATGGCTGTCCTCATGTCCTAGATGAAGAGAGTAATACCGGGCAGGTACCGGCACAATCTTCTGCCGTGGGAGTTCTGTAAAAGCTGCTGGATGAATAAACGTGGCTCACCCACCTGATGCCCTCAGTGAGTGGCAGAGCCTCAGCTTGCCCCAGGCCAGGGCTCTGTCACCTGCCCACGCAGTCAGAAAGTGACTTTCTGTAAGTCAGTAGGTTAGTGTGCCAGCCCCCAAACTCCATTTTTTAGTAAGACACAAATTCCAAAATCCCCTGTGGATTCTACAGGATGGACACAGAGCCCACATAAACCCAGCACCTCTCACCACCTTCTCTTCTCAATACTCTTTCCTCCTTCGCACCTGTGCTCAGAGTCCCGCGAGTGCAGTGGGTACTGGAGAGCAAGCACCTCCCTAAATGTCACGCCCAGGGCCCCTTGTGGCCTCACCCCTGGCCCCAGGGTTTTCCAACAACCCGGGCTCACTCCCCTTCGGCTTCCATGTGAGCTGTTCCTCGGCTTCCAAAGCTCATTTCCAGCTGTATCCCCGTGGAGTCCTTCTCCACCCTTTTGGGGTCTTTACTCAAATATCACCTCCTCTGCAAACCCATCCTGACCCCTCACTTAAAATTACACCACCATCTAGGCACCCCTCCCTGCTTTCATTTTCTCCAAAGCAATTTTACCACTTAACAGATAACACATTTTCCTTAGTGTGTGTGTGGTATTTTTAGGGATGAGAATCTCACTATGTTGCCCAGGCTGGTCTTGAACTCTGGCTCAGGTGATCCTTCTGCCCCAGCCTCCCAAGTAACTGGGATTCCAGGTGTGTGCCACTGCTCCAGGCTTTACTTATTTACTTGTCATCTGAATGTCTCCACCCAACATTAAAGTGTAAGTTCCACAAGGTCTACATTTGTGTCCATTTTGTTCACTGCTATTTTCCCCAGAACTAAGAATAGTGCCCAGTCCCTAATGGGTGCTAATTAAACACTTGTTGAAAAAATAAATAGTAATACTGTAATATAAAAATATTCTCATTCTGCACAAGGCATTGTGCTTTTCCATGGCTCATCTTACTTACTATGAAAAACGACCCCATTATAATCCCTATTGCACAGATGAGGAAACTATTGCTCAGAAAGGGTAAGCAACTTGCCCAAAGACACACAGCTAGCCAGAAAGGCAGTGCAGTCTGAATCCAGGCTGTCAACCACCAGAACCTGTGCTCTTACCCAGCATGAGGTGCTGCTCATCCTCCCATCCTTATATCCAAAGATAGAAGCCATCCATGGCCCAGCAGAGCTTTATAGTAAGAACAGCAGGTCTGCCTTTTGGAACATAAGCATTGCCTGGCTTGCAGCCACAGGGTGACAGGGGCCCGTTTGCTATGACAAGTGGGACCAGAGTTTTGACAAGTTGGGTGCTAAGATAACGAATCCTGCCAGACCAGGAAACTGCTTAAACCAAACAGGGCCAGAGAGGAAGTTTAGCCTAAGCTGTTAGATGCTTGAGACAAGGTCTGGTCATTTGAGGCTACCTAAGCATTCTTCTAAGAATAGTCAGAAGCCCCCTCTGGTTTAGGGGTCTAGGTGGGAGGGATGCAAGTGAAGGAGTTTCTTCTAGACACACGGATGATTGCAGCCCACATGGCTGGCTGTACACAGGTATTGCAAGTAAACGAGGTCTTTGACTTTTGGTTTCTCTTTTTCTTTTTTTAACTACTTCCTAAAACTCTCAATTGTCAAAGATGCAGTTGGAAGAGTGGCCTGGGGTTTTGTCTCAAATGTTCACCTCTCCTCATAAGCCACCAGGCCAACCACACACAAAAAAATTTCCTGTCCCCTGAAAAGACAAGTTTCCATTCGTTGATGGATTCTCCCTTGTTCTACTCTGTCCCCTGTCCCCTGTCCCACAGTGAGTCAGGGCCACCACAGGGACCCACCCCAGGGACTCATCACCTTCTTTCTCCTAAAATGCACCACCAGCATTTAAAATACCACTGTGCCTGTCGCCATCAGACCCAAGCACCACCTGCTATGTTGTCTTTGTAGCCGGAACCCTTCCAAGCAGAGGCAAAATTCTTTGAGATGATCAGATAAAGTCCTCTGCCCGCCTGCTGCCCAAACCCCAGCCCTGCAGGCTGCTCCTCACAAGGATGCCCCTCTCCCACCTTCCTGCTCAGCCAGAAGCCCCCACCTCTTGCTTTGCAGCCTCCTTTCTGCAAATGGCCACCTGTTAATCCAGATCCCCAGACTCTGTTACTTCATCCTGTCTCCAACTGTGAGAGACTCCCATTTCAATGATGTGAAAAAAGAGATTGCCAAATCCATTTCCACCCAGCATTACTTCTTCTAAAATGCTAAGCATTACCAAAGCCTTGTATTATCTCTTTCTGCCCTGAACAAGACCCAAGATCAAGCAAATTTCTAAAGAGGGCAATAAAATGAACACAAATGGAAATGCAGACAATTCATCTCCACCAGTGACTGTGGGACTTTGGGCCTTATTTCATCACCTACATGGGCTCATAAAGTTATCATCACTGAGATGTTAACTGAGAGAACTGCTGTCAGAATCTTGCTGCCTTAAACCTGGGTACTAGCTAGGCAAGGTGGCATACACCTGTGGTCCTAGCTATTTGGGAGGCTGAAGGTGAGCCAGAGAGGTAGACAGAGGCTGCAGTGAGCCATGACGGTGCCTCGGAACTCCAGTCTGGGAAACACTGTGAGACCCTGTCTCAAAAAACCTGGGCAGGTCCACTTCACATTAGCCATAACTGTGGGAGGAAGGGATAGGGCCCTGAGTTATTATTAATATATTCCCAGGATTCTGGCCTTCCATTCCTATTTATTTTTTTTTTTTTATTTTCATTTTGAGATGGAGTCTCATTCTGTTGCCCAGGCTAGAGTGCAGTGGCATTATCTCAGCTCACTGCAACCTCCATCTCCCAGGTTCAAGCGATTCTCCTGCCTCAGCCTCCTGAGTAGCTGGGATTATAGGCACCCACCACCATGCCCAGCTAATTTTTGTACTTTTAGTAGAGATGGGGTTTCACTATGTTGTCCCGGCTGGTCACCTGACCTCAGGCAATCTGCCCACCTCGGCCTCCCAAAGTGCTGGGATTACAGGCATGAGCCACAGGGCCCAGCCCACTTCCCATTTATTTAATAGCAACAAGCTTACATGCAAGGAACCCAAGGTGCTGGTTAACCCTGGTCAAAGGAGGCCCCTAACTCAATGACATCAGACCCCCCTGGGGCTTATTAGTCGTTCAGCCTCCCCCAAACGAAATGGTGCCAACATCTTCCACCAGGCTATTTCCAGGCACTGCCGTGAGGTCCACACCTCGCTAGGTGAGTACACTCTAGACTCCCAGAAGTATCTGCTCGATCTCATAACCCCTTCTTGCCCCATCCTACAGGAAGAAACCCATGAGGAGCACAATGTCCCGAAGTCTACATTCCTAACCAGAACCACAAATCAGAGTCTGCAGTCAGGGGAGAAAGGGGCAGGGCAGGCAGCTCAGTAAGAAGGGGGTTTCCCACGGCTGTCTCTTGGGCTTGTTTCCCATAACTGGGTGCCTAGACACTCATACCTGATATCGGCAGCCCCACATCTGAGCTGGCAACCTCAAGTCTGAAGACCCCTTCCCTGGCAGGGGTCCATGTGCCACCAAGCAGGCCGGGACTGCCAGGCTTTACATCAGAGAACTGAGTTTCAGTTACCACAGTGAAGGCTGGCAGCACAGAGCACAGCTCAGTGCAAATCAAGACACATTTCCCAAGTCCCTACACACCTCAGTGCAGAGATGAGTCAGCTGCATGGCCTGATGAGCCTTCATTCACACCTCACCAGCACCTTCTACGGGTTTACTCATCCACAAACTCCCCCACTAAGCTGGCTTTCTGGAGCACAATACACCTCTCATTCACTCTTATATTCCAGAACAGTGCATGAAACCCGGCCAGGAGGGTGGAGGGGGAAGCGGGAGGACACCTGTTTGTTGAGTTGGTGCATTAATTCTCTCCTGGGGCCCAGCACTGAAAAAACAGCCCCATACCCCTGCCTACCTCCTTGACCCCAAGGCCAACCATCCTCCCCTGACACCATGTTCCAGGCACACCAGCCTCCTCCTGGCCCTTGACCACACCAAGCTTGATTCTGCCTCAAGGCTCTTGCACAAGCCAGTCCCTCTGCTGGGAACACTCCTCCAGGCTACAGTGGCCTTCTCTTCTTTCAAGACTTAGCTCAAAAGTCACCCTCTCTGGGAAGGCCTTTCCCAATCACCCCACCTAAAGAAATCACCTCCTCCATACTCCCACCTCTCTCTCACCCACTTCCAGTTTTCTTCTGAGAGCATGTCTATTTGGCGTGTTTATTATCTTTCTCTTTCTACTAAAGGAAGCCTTCTATTTTCTTCCCTGCTCCTTCCTCAGTGCCTAAAACAGTGCCTGGCACACAGCAGATGCTCAATAGTCACTTGAGTGGGCCCAGCGTGGTGGCTCACGCCTTTACAGGACTTTGGGAGGCCGAGGCAGGGAGATCACTTGAGGCCAGGAGTTCGAGACCAGCCTGGCCAACATGGCAAAACCCTGTCTTTACTGAAAATACAATAATTAGCCGAGTATAGTAGTGCATGCCTGTGCTCCCAGCTACTCAGGAGGCTGAGGCACAAGAATCACTTGAACCCAGGAGGCAGAGTTTGCAGTGACCCAAGATTGTGCCACTGCACTCCAGCCTGGGGGACAGAGTGAGTCTCTGTCTGAAATTAAAAAAAAAAAAAAAAAAAAAAAAAAAAGTCACTGAACAAATGGACAAAAGAGAAAATCAATAGCAAATTCAAGATGAGGAATATCTAACACGGTCGAAAAATGGAGAGAATAAAGGAGAGAAGAAGAAAGGTACAAAGGTCAGAAAGAATTGTAAAAAATATGAGATACTTACCCAGGAGTACAATTTTTAAAACAGCCATCATTCAAAAGGACTTAAATGGAGGGGCTAGGTGTGGTGGCTTACACCTGTAATCCCGGTACTTTGGGAGGCCGTGGTGAGTGGATCACCTGAGGTCAGGAGTTTGAGACCAGCCTGGCCAATATGGCAAAACCCCGTCTCTACTAAAAATACAAAACTTAGCTGGGCGTAGTGGTGCACCTGTAATCGCAGCTACTCAGGAGGGTGAGACAGAAGGATCACTTGAATCTAGAAGGTGCAGGTTGCAGTGAACCGAGATCACGCCACTGCACTCCAGCCTGGGCAACAGAGCGATACTCCGTCTCAAAAAAAAAAAAAAAAAAAAAAAAGGGAGAACAGTTTGGCAAGTCACACACACACACACACACACACACACACACACACACACTCTCCATCTCCATGCTCTTTGACCCAGTAATTCCATTCCCGGGAATTATCCCAAGAAAACGAATTCAGAATAGGAACAAAAATAAAGCGCCTGTATAAAAACTACTCCATTCACATTGTTTATAAATGCAGACATCTACAAACAACTGAAATGTCCAATAACAGGGAAAATGCTTTGCCAAATTACAGTAGATCCACTAGGTACACTATCATGTGGCAACTAAAATGACTAAAAGGAAGATAATAGGGAAACATGGAAAAGTGTTTTGGAGTAATGCTACATGAAATGGGGCGGGGGGGGGAGGCGATGGTGGAAGCACTGAACTCCTTCTAAGTACCAGGCACTGTCCAGCACTCCTTCTGTATCTTGGTTCTCAAAAGAATCCAAAATTAACCTACTCTTACCCCCTTTTAACAAACAAGAAAAGTGAGGTCCAGAGAGCTAAACAACTTGCCCAAGGTCACAGAGCTGGCAAGGAATGGAGTCAGAATATAAATATGGCATCCCCACCCCAGAGTCCCCACATATCCTGGCACCCTCAATGCACACCTCAATGTCCTACCAAGTGCCTGAGGGGCCCTTTCCCATAGCAACATCACAATTGTGTTGTGGAGGCCAAACTCGGAGACTGAAACAGTCAGCAAAAAGCGACTGGGCACCCGAGAAATGCTTGCAAGAGAACATAGCAAAAGCCAAAACAAAACACAACCAACCAAAAGAAAACTACCTGTTGGGATCAAAAAACCATGGAGAAAAGAAATGAGAAAGCGGTCAGCAAAGCCAGGCTTCAGGAACGACTGTGCAGAGCCTCGAGAGAAGAGCCGGGAAGGGCAAGGAAGCCTTTTACAGGTGCTGGATCCAGGTTCCAGGCTGGAACCGCAGAAATGAGGGTATGCCTCAGGGCACCCAGAGAATAGCACCTTCCTGTACTCACCAGTTCTTCTCTCCAGGGCCCACACGCAGTGAAGTTCAATCAATGTTAGCTGAAATACACTTATAATGGGAACAAGCAACAAGGAAAAGGAAGGGAACAGACACTAGAGGCATGGACAAGAGTGGACTGGAAATCAGGACATGCACAGTGGGATTCTGCTGGGTCTGGGGGCCCCACTTTGTTAAAGACTCTCATCTCAGTCTCTGGCAGGACTGCGGGGAGAGGGAAGGCACTCAACTGTCTGAGAACAGGTTTCAGGTGCAGCAGTAGACTCAGGTTAGATAGTGAGATGGACACTCTGCAATGTACCTGCTGCCAGAAGCCAGAGCAAGCTTAGGAGAAAATAATCAAGATGGCTTTTCACGGGAAAACACAGAGATTCCTCCCAGTCTGCTGAAATAGGTATAGCTCAGCCTGGAAGCGGAGGGCTGGATGACGGCCCTGGGTCACTCTGCTTCCTAGAGACGGACTGCCCAGGGCCACCATTGCCAAAACAGAGCATAAATACCCCAGATCACTCAGGATTGGCCACGGGCCAGGCACGGTGGTTCACACCTGTAATCCCAGCACTTTGGGAGGCCAAGGTGGGTAAATTGCTTGAGCTCATGAGTTGGCCTGGCCAATATGGTAAAACCCCGTCTCTACTAAAAATAAGAAAATTAGCCAGGCATGGTGGTGCTTGCCTGTAATCCCAGCTACTTGGGAGGTGGAGGCAGGAGAATTGTTTGAGCCCAGGAGGCGGAGGTTGCAGTGAGCTGAGATCTCATCACTACACTCCAGCCCAGGCAACACAGCCAGGCTCCATCTCAGGAAAAAAAAAAAAAAAAAGTATATATATGCCACAGTTGGTTATTGCTGAAGCTGGGGAATCACTACACAGAGGTGGTCACAACATTCTCTCTACTTTTGTACAAGTTTAAACCTTTCCATGATAAAGTTAAAAAGAAAAAAAAATACGGCTGGGCGCACTGGTGGCTCACGCTTGTAATCCCAGCACTTTGGGAGGCCGAGGCAGGCGGATCACAAGGTCAGGAGATCGAGACCATCCTGGCTAACACAGTGAAACCCTGTCTCTACTAAAAATACAAAAACGAAAAATTAGCCGGGCGTAGTGGCAAGCACCTGTAGTCCCACTTACTCGGGAGGCTGTGGCAGGAGAATGGCATGAACCTGGGAGGCGGAGCTTGCCGTGAGCAGAGACTGAGCCAATGCACTCCAACCTGGGTGGACAGAGCGAGACTCCATCTCAAAAAAAAAAAAAAAGGAAAAAAAAACCCATAAATTCAGACCTAGGCATTCCACCTGATGGAGCACAGGGAACTTGACCTCAAAACATAGCTCTCTGATATAATAAGCATTTTAAACTAAAGGCCCTAAGAGATTAACAGATACTGAAAGAGACTTTTCCTCCATCTATAAAAAGAACAGATGGACCCACCAGGGACAAGGATTGTTTTTCATTCCCCTCACTGTTATCTCATTATCTATTGCAGGAAAAAAGACCAAAAATGCAACCACACCCTAAGAGACCCATTCACAAGATAATGTCTATCTCTTAGGATCATTCAAAGAAATAGCGGGGTCCCACTGGGATATTAGGTAATCGCTCTGTGATTTTGTGATACACCAGGGAGAATCAATTCATACGCCATTTCTCTTAGTCATCTACATGTTGTGAGTGATTTTTTCAGTAAACCTTCAGGGGGCAAAAAGCAAGTTTTTCCCTTAGCCCCTACACACCAAGGAATCACTATGGCCTGGCCCAGGGTTTGGGGCTACGCCCAGAGCCGAGACAAAGGCAACTAGAGTCTTCAAGATTATCCTATGCTAAAAGACTTTCCAGCTGGAGGAGAGAGGAGTTTGCAAATCCAAGTTGGGTATTAAAGGCAAGGAATTAAGCCTGCCGGGGTTCAAGTCACAGCTCAGTCTCTCCTTAGCTATGTGACTCTGGGAAAGTCATTTAACCTCTGTGCGCCTCAGTTTCTTCATCTGTAAAATGGGGACAGCGAGAAGACCTTCCTCACAAGGGTGTTGTGAGAAGTAAATGCTACATAAAGCTTAACAAGGGGGCCAGGCACAAAGCAAGCTTGTCATAAAAGTAAATGTCAGCTATTATGACACATCCATTTTGTAACAGGTATAGATATTCGTTTTGGAAACCACATACATCCATTTGACTCAGCGACCGGGGAAAATGAAACGGGGTGGAACCAGCGCTCTCTTTCTGAAACCTCAGGCAGCAGTGTGGGAGCCTTGACTCCGGCGCACCTAGAGTGGCCCCAGCCGGCCCAGGCCTCCATTGGCCAAGAGGCCAGAAAGAGCTCCTCCTTTCAAAAAGCCACCACCAGAAACAGGAAGCTGCTTCCTTTCCTTTCCATTCAGAGCCAGCATTTCCTTTTTTATTTTAAAAAGCATTCCTCATCTGCAGCCCAGCCCTCTCCCCCAATCCCCTGCAGCCCAGGCTCCAATGCACCCACAGCCATCTGCATTTCTCTTGGACTGTTTTCTGCCCATCAAGGGGATCATGAGGTTCCTGGTAGACCCTGAGCAGACCATGCCCTTAACACCAGGGCCAGGAGGAGGCAGGAAGTGCGAACTCCAGGCAGGCAGGCGGGCGGGCACACCTCTCTGGGCAAGTTTCCTCTTCTTGTTAGACGGATTCAGTGATACATGTATTTAAGTGCTAATGTGATGCCCAGTAGACACCCTATTTCCCTTTGTAAAGCACCTCCTTCAACAAAAGGCAACGTCTCATGGCTGGCTAAGTCTTCAGGGATACCAGCCTCTCTTCAACCCACCCAATTTTATTTGGAACCTCAAACAGCACCTCAGTTTCATAAAAACCTAAAATATAAACACAACACTTGGTTGTAAGTGAGCCAACAGTTTCTTGTCTCTTTCTCTGCTCAAGGCTTAAGGCCGTGTCTCCCCAACTACGTTCAGTGGAAGAAAAGATCCCCTGGACAAATAAGTGTGAGAACTGCTGCTGCAGGACTTCTCAGAACCTTTAAAGCACAAATCCTTATCCACAGGGATCTTCAGGAGGGAGATGGCTGATGCAGCACAACTTTCTTTCACAGAAACATCTTGCAGGGTACAGTGTGAGATACAGAAAAGCTGCATTGAGACTTCAGAAGGGCTGGGTCTTGGTGGGGGAGGGCCCGGTCTTGGTGGGGGAGGTGTGGGAATTCTCCAGATAGCACCTAATGTGTAAGAACATACAGGTTGCTTTTTTTTTTTTCTTATTGGCAAAACTGCGTGTGCACCATGAATGAAGCTGGTCTCCCTTATCCATATCAAAACTAAACCCAAACTAATTGGCTAAATTGGGACTCAACACCTCCAGGAGCCACGTGGAAGAAAGCCCCACCGCCCTTTAAAGTAGCTTACCTCATCATATTTGCGGAAAGCAAAACGCTTATGACCAGTATACTGCTAATATAAGTCTATAGATAATGCTGTATGAAAAATTATTTTTCCCCATCATAGCTGGCATAGTCCACATTTTGCATTACACTTTCCCCCTTTTTTTTGTAATTTTAAACTCAGGTCTTTTTCTCTTCTTTTTCGAAATTTTAATCTAATTATACAAGACGGAGTCTCAGTATGTTGCCCAGGCTGGTCTCGAACTCCTGAGCTCAAGCGATATGTCCACCTCTGCCTCCCAAAGTGCTGGGATTACAGCCCTGAGACACTGTGCCCAGCCTTAAACACAAATCTTAATTCATTCTTACAATTATTCTGAGGTTAGAAAAATGGAAGGGGAAGAAAAATGGCAAGCAGGTAGGCTGACTTTAGCTTCACTATTTGGAAAGAGAGTTTGCTCGGTTAAAACACACTACTGCCCACCAAGGCCAAGACAACAGAAAAATACAGACTTATACAAATAGATTTTATATGTGACAGCAGTTTGAATGGAGACTTTTTAATGCAAATGACAAACAGCTGTGCCTGGGAATAAATGACAACGAATTTTTCTATCTCAACAGCTGTCCTGAGAGCTCGTCTCTACATCTCTACCTGCATTCTGGAATCAGGGAGAAAGCCAAAATGGATGCCAAGACACTAGATCAGCCGTGTCCAACCCCCTGACAACAAGGACTTTTCCGCCTATCTGTGGTGGTGGGTATCATGAAAATCATGCACGGACCTTTTTTTTTTTTTTTTTTTTTTTTTAAGCTTATCAGCTATCATTAGCATTAGTGTATTTTATGTGTGGCCCAAGAGCATTCTTCTTCCAATGTGGCCCTGGGAAGCCAAAAGATTAGACACATGTGCACTAGATTAAAAGGATACTCCTTCTGGAAGGAATTGTAAAGAACTTCTGACATTGTCTTGACATGAAAACCAATGGATAGTGGGACAGAATGCAAAATCTGCAAGAATTTTTCTTGAGTTTTGTTTGTTTGTTTTGTTTTTTTTTTTGAGTCAGGGTCTTGCTCTGTGGCCCAGGCTGGAATACACTGGTGAGATCGCAGCTCAGTTCAGGCTCAAGTGCTCCTCCCACCTCAGCCACCGTAGTAGCTGAGACTACAGGTGCGCAAAACCACCCCTGGCTAATATTTTATTTTTTGTAGAGACAGGGTCTCACTATCTTGTCCAGGTTGGTCTCAAACTCCTTGACTCAAGGGATCCAGGATAGGATTACAGGTGTGAGCCACCCACCACACCTGGCCATGTGCATGAACTTTGAAGACAAACACAAGGCCCCACAAAAGTTAAGGTTTTCCTACCTAATTTCCAAGGGATCTTTTGATGCAAGGATGAGAAGCCCTTAAAAGTACACAGACAACTCCAAGGATTCAAGATCGTTCATTCGGGCTGAGCCAGTCCACTGGGCAGACTGACCTTCAAAGAAGGCCCACCCGGCCAGGCGCGGTGGCTCACGCCTGTAATCCCAGCACTCTGGGAGGCCGAGGTGGGCAGATCATGAGGTCAGGAGATCGAGACCATCCTGGCTAACACAGTGAAATCCCATCTCTACTAAAAAATACAAAAAATTAGCCGGGCGTAGTGGCAGGTGCCTGTAGTCCCAGCTACTTGGGAGGCTGAGGCAGGAGAATGGCGTGAACCCAGGAGGCGGAGCTTGCAGTGAGCCGAGATCGTGCCACTGCACTCCAGCACTCCAGCCTGGGCGACAGAGCAAGACTCTGTCTCAAAAAAAAAAAAAAAAAAAAAAGGCCCACCCATGACATACCCCAGATGGCTCTCCAAGAATCTCTCCAGTCCTCAGGGTCCCTAAGGCATTGGGACAGAGCTAGGAAAGCAAACCCATTTGCTTTCTCCTGCAGGAAACCCCTTGAGAGCAAGACCTCACAATCAGAGAAGGATGGAGTGGCTCACCCTCAGTCAACAGGCCAGGCTCAAGGTGGTATAATGTCTTAACCAAGGGTGTGGGCCTCCAGGTCTGACTCCCAACTCAGTGCTCCTTTAATAACCACCCCTTGTTAATTCTCCTTAACAGGGGCTCCTGGCAAGTCAGTTCTCCCTCAGGCCTTCAGTTTCCTCACCTGGAAACTGAAGATGAGAGGGCTGAACCAGATGCAAATTCCAAGACCCTCTGCAGCCCTAGGAAGCCACAAGTCTACTAAATCATCCCCAAAGCCAGGCACCCCAAATAGCACTATGATCAGTATTTGTAGTTAGGGATGCGACCAAGGATGCAGTTAAAGTGACTTTCATGAGCCTCAAGTGATCAAGACCTCACCATACGGTTATGTACTACCAAAGCTGATCAGTCCCTGGACACGGAGACCTGAAATCCAGCCCCTCCCTCCGCTATCTTGGAGCAAGGAAAGGGCCTTCTTCTAATCGGTCAGCCCTGGGGGCCCCCCTTTGCTACAGGTAACCATAAAAACTAGAAGCCACAATGCCTGACACATAGCCCAGAACCTCAGACACAAGCAACCACAAAACTAGAAACCATAGTTTCTGATACTTATCCCAGAACCTCAGCCACAGGACCATGTCCAGCCTCTCAGGTCACTGCAACCTCCACCTCCCAGGCTCAAGCGATCCTCCACCTCAGCCTCCTGAGTAGCTAGAACTACAGAAGCGCACCACTATGTGTGGCCAATTTTCTATTTTTTGTAGAGCCGGGATTTTACATGTTGCCCAAGCTGGTCTTGAACTCCTAGACTCAAGTTATCCACCAGCCTCAGCCTCCCAAGGTGCTGGGATTACAGGCATGAGCCACCGCACCCAGCCCCAGCCTCCTTTTTAAACTCTGGGACGTCAGTGTGATTACAGATGCAGTGGCAAAGGCATAAATGTATGCAGGCTGCCATTCCTGCTTAGGAGAGGGGGATTTATGATGCTACAAAGATATTAAAGACTAGGACAGATATTAAACGTATTCATATACTTTGACCCAGCAAATCTCACTTCTAGGAAGATACTTGTTGCAGCATGGTTTATAAAAGCATGACTTGGAAACAGCCTGAATGGTCCACACAGGGAAACCGGTTAGATGAATTTGTGGTGTGACCACACAATGCAGCCACTAATAGTGCTGATGCATATGTATATGTGCTGATATAGACAGAAGACATTTACAAGGCAATGCACATGGGGTATGTGCCACAAATATACACATGTACATTTGTATGCAAATGCAGGAAAAATATACAACAAAATGTGCACGGGAATTAACTCTGAGAGGCGGCATTATGAGTGATTTTCACTGTTGTACATCTAGTACTTTCTTTTTTTATAGTGAACATATATCATTATATATTTTTTAAATATTTTGATTAAAAGTAGAAAGTTAAAGAATATACTGTTTATCAGAGGAACTGTTCAGAAAGAATAAGACAGGTAGCCATTTAAAAAATTATGAGTAAGCTGATCTCTAGGCAGCTTCTCCTTTCTCAGAATGAGACAAGCGCAGAGCTAGCTGCATCATGGTGCTGAGAGAGTCCTGTCTTTGAGGATGTGCTGGCCTGGACATTAGGGAAGCAGACCCATGCCCGAACCCTGAGGCTGCACAGCCTGGGTGACCACAGGAAGCCCAAACATCTAGACCTGAGCCATGGAATGCCCTCAGCCCAGCCCTTTTTATTACTGGCCATTTCCTTGATCTCAGCAACCATGGCCCTGCACAGAATCTCCCCACCATAGCAACAGCTGTGGAGTTCTGAACATAAGTTCTCCATAAGACCAGTCAACCCGGGTTCAACCACCTGCTGAGACAGTCTCTCTATCCCTTTGAGATGCAATTCCCTCATCTGCAACATCAGGATAAAGCCTCATAGCATCATTGTGAATGTTAAGGTGCAACATATGCTGAGAGCCTAGTGGAGTGCTCGACATAGAACAGGTGATCAAGCACGTTCCTCATCTGTGTCTGCCCTCTCTACTCAAAGGTCATTCCCCTAACCCCAAAGGCACCTATGCAGCTTTCCCTTTGAATTAAATGTAAAAAAGATATCTCAACCCCAGCCTATTCTGAAGGATGGCCTTTTTAAAAGGCACAGCTTAGAGAGACTTGGCCACAGGCTTTGCTGCTTCTCCCCAGCATTGCAGACACTGCCACCATGGGCCAGCTTCTCTGCATGGTCCATCTCCAGACACATCCAGCGGGCAGGAGTAGAATACCTGTGGTGCAGAATGCCACTTTCCTGGATTTTGAGGCAGCCCAGACCACTCCAAGAAGAGGAAACAACCCTGACGTGGAAGACGGCATTCCCATAGCTGCAGGCAGCAAACCACACCTCCTGGCACCCACGTCAACCCAAGCTGCAGATCTGATAAGACCTCTCTCCAGCACCACCCAGCCCTCCCCAGGCTCACAGCCACTGCGGGTCCCCCTCTAGGCTGCCTCTGAGAAACATTTGGGAGATAGGGAAAAAGTTACCCAGGTAAAAGTGGACACAAAAGGGGCCAGAGCCCCAGCTCTGTATCTCTTCAGAGATGGCTGGAGCCACTTGGCCAGAGGGTTACAACTGTGGCCACAGAGCAGAAGCAGAGAAACGCCACACTTCGAGACAGTGGCTGGCTGGGAAAGGAAAACCAGGTTTCAGTCTCCTTTCTGCCAGGGACCTGCAACTTGGTAGAAGTCCCCAAGACTCTGGGAATATTTCCCAGAAAACCAGGAGATGGCTCACACTTGTAATCACAGCACTTTGGGAGGCCAAGGCAGGTGGATCACTTGAGGCCAGGAGTTCAAGACCAGCCTGGCCAACACGGCGAAACCCTATCTCTATTAAAAACACAAAAATAAGCTGGACATAGTGAGGAATGCCTGTAATCCCAGCTACTCAGAAGCTAAGGCAGGATTGCTTGAACCTGAGAGGTGGAGATTACAGCGATCCGAGATCATGCCACTGCACTCCAGCTTGGGCAACAGAGTGGGACTCTGACTAAAAACAAAAACAAAAACAAAAAAAACAGGAGGTTGGATGGACCAAGGGTTCATTGGGGTTCCCAATGCAGGGTCCTGCAAGCTGTGATACTAGAGTCATTACTGTGCCCTGCCTGGCTCCTTCATTAGACTAGAAGTGTCCTTAAACCCCAAAGACTGGGAGAGTAGCCCACCTACTTCAGAGCCCTTGCTAGGTGGCAGCCAGCCAGGTAAGCACATCGACAGTAACTAAAGGTCTGTCCAGGGAATGTGCCTCCACACACCCTAAGGACCCAATCTGCAGGCATGCCACCCCTCCCCTCTCCCAGCAGTTCCATCGTCAGATGCTCCTAGGAGGCATAGGGAGAGCTCAGGTCTCCCACATAGCAGGGCTCTGACCTCTGCCACAGCAGAGCTGTGTGAGGGCCAGGTCTCTCTGACCTTCCAGGTGGCAGGAGGGCCTCCCTTCTGACCCCTGGCAGCTCCAGGGCAGCTGCTCAGGAAAGCGGCCCAAGGGCAGAGACTGAACCTACCACAGTTCCCAATATTGCCTCCAGTACAGCCTGACTCTACACCTACCACAGTTCCCAATACTGCCTCCCCTCTGCACCTACCACAGTTCCCAACATCACCTCCCCCAGCAAAGCCTGATGATCAAAGTCCTTCAGCCCCTTTCTCCACATCAGCTTGCTTAGGAGGGATTTTTCTCCGCAAGAACACAAGGTGGGGAGACTCAGCACGGCACAGCCTATCTCTGGAAAGTACTAGTAGGCTGGCAGGAAAGGGCAAGTCACAATGTCCCTGGAACGTACATCTCCATGAGGTAACATGTGTCTGCTTCTACACACCCTTGTCTCCCCAGCACTGGCCAGATTCAAAGGAATGAAGGTAATTATTACTGGCATAGGTTGCAGGCCCAGCTATGAGGCAGGCCAGGTGTCCCTCCGTGAGCATATCTGGGGCATAAGAACATTCCCGTTTGGCTCGGTGGAGTTTTCAGGCCCCTAGGAGGGTCTAGCAGAGACAGAACGCCAGGTCCTGCCATGATGAAGTAGCCTCACAACTGTTTACAGATTAAGACTCTGGTTTCAGATTGTGCCTCCCTCCCTTTCTATTTAGAGAGGGAAAATGTGTATGATGAAGACTGCTGATCTCCAGGAACGTGTGTGAGATTGAGAAGAGTCAGGTACACTGCTGGGCACATAGGCAGCAAACGTTAAGTCAGCTCCTTCTACCCTTTGCCATACAAACTGGACCACGACACAGAGAAAAGCTATCCCCAGGCAACCAGACATGCTGACCCCCCACACCCCATTACAACACGATTTCAGGCAGCAGCAGCCCATCTCCAGTCAGGGACCTCCACAGACATCTCACATGCTGCTTCTCCCACTGAGTGCTTATATAATGAAGGCCAGAGTGAGTTGGGGCTCCTAAGATTCTAGGTAAGTCCGACACAGTTACACAGGCCAAGCCCTCCCGGTCAGATCCTTCTTCAAAAGCCAGGAATCCAGTGTTGCAAGCACAGTCTCTGAGGTTATGAGCTGGTGTGTGGGGAGCCCACAGAACAGGAAAGAATGCTGGAGTGGACACTGCCACTGGCCCACCTGGCCCCAACACAAGCTGCTGGGGGTGGACGGCCCCACCCAGCTTGCTGAGATTGTTTCCTGGCTTGTGTCACCCGCCTGTATGAAATGAGAGGCAGCTGCAGAAGTACCTTTCCCTAAAATCCAGATTTACTGATCCATAAAGTAGGGGTTAAGTCTCCCTAGCGAGGGTCTAGTAGGGGTTGTTTCCCTAGTGGTGGCCTGTGCCATAAACGCTACTGGACCCTCCCTAGGGAAAGCTGCCAGGCAGACTCTTTTGGTAGTAACAGCATGGACTGACAGACAAAACGCTGCAGGTGTGAGCAGTCTCGTTCGTATTTTACGTACAGGGGAGCTTGAGATTCAGAAGTCATGGGACCTGCCTAAGGTCACACAGACAGAACCCAGGCCCAATATGAAAGCCATGGGGCTTCCTGTTCACCACGCTGCTCCTATGGCAAAGATTCTTATAATAAACTTAACCCCTATGTTATGGGTTCAGTAAATCTGTATTTTAGAACCATTCTTAGAGGGTTATTCTTAAACAGGGGTAGTATAAAAACAATCACAAACATTTGATTTCACCCAACCAAGTCTCATTCTCTAACCCAGAGAATTTCGAGCCTCCAGAGCCCTCAGAGATCCACTCCAGCCTCCTTGTTTTGCAGGTGAGGAGGCTGAGGCCTCTGGGATGAAGTGACTCATCCAAACTAGCTGGTGGCAGCCCCATGGAACTCGCTCCAGGGGTCTAAATTCTCATCCCCCAAAACAACCCAAGCCCTGCCTTTTCAGGAAGTGGGTGAACCCGAATCCACATCACGGTGGGAAGAGGAGGGAGCTGCAAATCCCCTGTGGGCCTTCGGATGAGTTCTCTGCCACCAGGGATGATTGTCTAAACAAACACTCAGGAGGGAAGCCACTGAATAAACCAGCTCCAAGACTTAAATAGCTGGATGCTCTAGGGTGTCATGAACGCCACACTGCCATCAAAATGAGAGACTCTGGAAGTTAGGGTAGGACAAAAAGCCATTCCAGAGAATGCACAGCAAGTGGTTCTCCTATACATACTCTGGGAGCCAGGAACACTTCAGAGCAACGTGGGGACAATCCCACAGAGGCCAACACAGAGAGCATTCTCCAAACCCAGTAACACCGCAGTCCAACCACGCACACTCTGCCGGACAGCGACCCCCTCCTCCCAGAACTGAGCCTCACAGGCCCCCTATTGTGTCAGCTTAAAAACTGAACTTTGCTGGGCAAACACACTCAGCTGTGTTCAAAAAATCAGTTTCTCTCAATACTTGGAAAACTGCAGCATGCATGCAGAAAGGCCGGTTGTAGGGGGTTTTGTTTGTTTTTTAAGCAAAGCCTTGGTCAGTACAGCTTTAGCAACTGTAATAAAAAATAATAATACCCAGCACTGACTGTATTCTTCCAATGTCCTGTGGTTTTATAGCTTTTAAGAAAATAAAACTGAGGGAGAGGCACCCCCGAGCACTTGGGATCAAACAAGGATTCAGGCTTGTGGCATGCCTGGAGGAAGGATTGGTCTTGTAATAATTACCACAATCACAGAGGGCCTTATGACAGCTGGCAGAGGCAATTAGCAATAAGGGGCGGGGGGAGGGTTTAGGGGGAGGAGAAATTGAGGATCTAATAAAACAAAACATCCCCAGACCTGCAGGAGGCCAGATGTGGCAGGGCAAGATGGTGAGAGGTTCCTTGTTCAAGACGGGGCAGCTATTAACTGGTCTGACGTTTCACCGCCCCGTCCCTGGCCAAAATCACATTTGGAATCCACTAGTTGCCCTCATTGTGTATGGACAGGGTGCCCCAACAACCCTTGGACTGGTTTTTCCAAATGCTTCTAATACTTCCCAGCTATAATTTGAGAGAGGAAGGCCCGCATATCTTATTTCTTCTTTACACTCCAGGCTGTCTCCATCAGAACCCCTTAAACAGTGTCATCTTCCCACCAAAGGCTTGCTTCCCCAGCATAATCCTTCCTAAGCCAAAATCCAATCTTTGGGGGGAAGCAGGGGGAGTCGGCGGGTAATTATTAATACATTTTAAGCAGCGAGCCTCTGTGGCAACGTGAAAGGAAAGCACCAAACGCCTGAATAGCAAAAATGCAGTTTCAGCAACACTTTTTGAAAAGCGGCAGACAAGACCTGGGAGGAGAGGAAAGGAAGGGACAGGACGGCGTCTAGGACTTGAGGGGAACAGGGGACGACAGGCCTGCGATCACGCTTCAGGGGAACCTCCTCCGTCACCCTGGCCCACGGGTGCTCGGCTCAGTCACACAGGGAAAAGTCCAGCTTGTGACTCAGTGGGACAACGAGTCCTGCGGCCCCACAAACTGCAAATGGGGTGGGGCGGAGAAGGGAGGAAAGGGGATGTCCGCGCGCAGCCCACTCCGCCCACGGGCTCCTCGAGCCTCTATCCCAGTTCCCACCACGCACCCGCCCCACAAATCCTGCCCAAGGTGAGGGCTGGTCCTGGGTCCTCCGGCTGCCGCATCAGCGAGTGCAGGAGCGAGGGGAAGCCTCCACGGGGGCGACGCGGGCTCAAGGATGCAACTCGGCCAGGAGTGAACTGGGGCCCGGAGGGAGGTGTCCGGGCCGCTTCTCGAGCCCAGCCCGGGTCCCCGACCCCCTTACCTCCAGGGTCCGGATCTCCTGCTGGGTGAGGTCGTTGGACACAGCGCACTTGGTGCGCAGCCCGCGCAGGCTGCCGATAGAGATGTCGATGAGCTTCTGGAGCTGCCCGCACTGCTGCAGCGCCCGGCTGGCCGCGGCCCCTGCGCCTCCCTCCGCGGCCGCCGCATCCCCCCCGCCACCGCCCTCCTTCTTCTCTCCCATCGCCGCCGCGCGCAGCGCCGCTCTATCCATGCCTCGGCATCGGGGCCGCGGCGGCCGAGGCGGGGAGCCCGGGGCGCGGGCGCCTCGGCAAGGAACCCCTGAGCCGGGAGAGATGGACCAGGAGCGCCCCTCGACACTGCCCGAGCCGGGACGCCGGTAGAGCCGGCCGCCGAGTCTACCGCTCCTGAGCTCCCAGCCGCTGCAGCAAAGCGAAAGCCGCGGCGATCCGACGGCTGCTGCTCCCGGAGCCTTTAAGCGGCGGCGGGGGCCGGGTCAGGACGGCCGGGCATGCTGGGACTTGTAGTCCACGCCGCACACCTGCCGCCGGCCCCCGCCCTCGGGGCCCGGGACAGCGCCCGCGCAGCCTTCCCAGCCCTTCTCTCCCCTCCCCTCCTGGCGGCCGCGGCGGTTCAGGCGGTGAGGGCGGGCCCCGACTGGGAGCCCCGGGTGGGGCTGCTCCGCGCCGGCTCCTCCCCTGGGCGCCGAGAGTCGAGGGAGCAGCCTCTCCCGATCCGCCTCCACCCTCCACCCGGCCTAGGAGCTTCCCGCGACCCCCGGATGGGGCGGCGCCCTCTGGACGCCCGGCGGGTGTACGTCCCGCAGTTCCTCAGCCGCAGCCCAGCCCTGGAAGATGGGGACCAGGGAGGTTCCAGGATTTGTATGTGGGTTTAGGGGCTGCCATCTAGTGGGAAGGGGCTTACAGCACTTCTCCTGTAACTGGCTCACAAAGCGCTCTGCTCTGGACTGCCTGCGCCAAAAGGATTGCTCAGGCTTGGAGAAAGACGAAGGGCTTTCTTCTGAACCACATTTACCTACCAAAATAAGTGTCCCATTCCTCCGCCATTCCCAACCCACCAAGTCAGCCCAGACACTGGGGACAGCACACTGAATTGTCGGTGGCTTCGGAGCAAGTGGCCAGGACTCAAATTCTGACTCCACCACTGTCTAGGGTGAGACCTTGGGCACGTTCGATTTCCTGTGAATGCCCGAGTCTCCTCGTCAAATAACATTTTCATAGGTTTCCTATGAAGAAGGGTTAATACATGTACAGCACCTAGATTGATTACTGGCACATGTGGTCGCTGGATAAATGTTAGCAATTCTTACTATCTAACCTCAGATCTGAATGTAGCCCTGGACCCAAGTAGTGGCCATGGAGCAGTACAGTACTGCCAAGGACTGGTAGTCCTCTGTCCTCTGTGCCTTTCTGTGCCTCCTAACCCAGCAATCAAGCCTCGCCCATCTGTTCACCCTCCTGTCTCATTAGTTCACCCCGTGTGTTCTATTATCTGGCAAAACTGAAAAACCAAGTCTCTGATCAAAGCTCCCACACCTTCATACTTTCAACATCTGTCAACCAGAAAAAAATGTCTCCCCCCTGAATTTTCTCTTGTAAGCTGCTTGATTGCAGAAGCCACTAGCTAGTGTATCATTGTACCCTCTTCATAGTGCCAGAAACAGTGATGGCACACAATAAAGGCTCCAATGTGCCTCAGGAGCTCTTTCCGCAGGTCCTGTGGGATGTTTCTTTTACCTCTCAGGCCAGCCGAGGGTGTGTGTGTGTGTGTGTGTGTGTGTGTGTGTGTGTGTGTGTAGATAGTTGTTTTTTGGGTTTTGTTTTTGTGTTAGAGGATGAGAATTGGACAGGAGGTGGGATCCAAACGTTATAGACACTAAAACAATCAATACTGGGTAGCAGTTTATATTACACCTTCCTTTAATGTTTTTATTACACCAGCCTTCAAAATAAAGTAAGGGCTGGGCACCGTGGCTCACGCCTGCAATCCCAGCACTTTGAGAGGCCAAGAGGGAAGGATCACTTGAACCCAGGAGTTCGAGACCAGCCTGGGCAATATGGCAAGACCCTGTCTCTAAAAAAATAATAATAAATTTTTAAAAATCAGGTCTAGAAAGCAAAACTATAACTTTAAAATGTGTTTTTGCAAATTAACCACTCCTCTGGAGATTTTCCAAATGCAAGGAGGTTCCTCCCTAACCTGGCCTTTCCCATTGAGAATCATTGGTCCAGTCCTCACTCAACTTATAAAAAGACCCCTGCACGGTATTATGAATTTCTCAACCTGTTACCTTAACCCCACCTGACTCTTTGCAAAGTAGTAACTATTATGAAGGGGAAACTAGTTGTGGTTCTCAAACTTGAACATGCATCAGAATCACCTGGAGGACTTGTTAATTCCCAGAACCATGGACCCCACCTCTATACTTTCTAATTTTATTGATCAGAGGACAGGGCAGGAGAATTTGCATTTCTATCAAGTTCTCAGGTGGTACTGATGTGGTTAGTCTGAGCTCAGTCTCAAGTCTATATTTTGAGAAGCCTAGGTACAGAGGAAGGTCAGTGGGCAGAGAACTATCTTAAGGGACTATTCACAATCCAGCCTGGCTGGTTCAGAGCCTCTGTCCAGCAGCCAGAGCTGCCAGGCTTGAACGACTCACTCATTCTAACGCAATTCACAAAAGATTTTTTTTTTTTTTTTTTTGAAATGGAGTCTTGCTCTGTCACTCAGGCTGGAGTACAGTAGCATGATCATGGCTCAGTGCAGCCTTGACCTCCCAGACTCAGGCAATCCTCCCACACCAGCTTCCCAAGTAGCTGGGACTATAGGAGTATGCCACCATGCCCAGATAACTTTAACTTTTTTTAAAAAAAAATGGAGTCTCTCTACGTTGCCCAGGCTGCTGGTCTCAAACTCCTGGGCTCAAGCAATCCTTTCCCTTCAGCCTCCTGAGGTGCTGGGATTATAGGCATGAACTACCATGCCTGGCTCACAAGAAATTTTCTGGTAAGTGCCTATTTATGCACTTACATCGAACTTGTTATTGCCAATGGGGCCTGGTCATTATATTCTCCCTCTAGGGCCACTTTATGTGGGAAGCCACATCCTGAGAAGAGCCACTGCCAGCTTGTGGCGTTCATGCCCACCCATGCCACCACAGGGGTGATGTCAGAGCCTGAGACTGGAAAATATGCCAGCTCCCTGCAGTGAGTCTCTCCTCTGTGGATACAGTCTTCCCTCTGATTATCAAAAGCATTCAGCAGGCTACAGCTTTCCTTCCTCACAAATGGCCTCCAGCCTTCTTGCCTGGATTTGAGTCATCTGTCAGCCACAGGTTTACAGAACTGCCCTTTAGAGATGAAGAAACTTTTTTGTTTTTGTTTTTTGTTTTTAAGAGACAGGGTCTTGCTCTGTTGCCCAGGTTGGAGTGCAGTGGCACGAGAAAGCTCACTGCAGCCTCAAACTCCTGGGTTCAAGCCATCCTCCTGCCTCAGTCTCCTGAGTAGCTGGGACTACAGATGCCTGCCACATCTGACTAATTTGTAAATTTTTTGTAGTAACAGGGTCTTGCTGTGTTGTCTAGACTGGTCTCAAACTCCTGTTCTTGGCTTCACTCTCCCAAAAGCGCTAGGATTACGGGCATGAGCCATGGCACCTGGCCGAAATAAGGATTTTTAAATAATCCCTTCATTCATCCTTTTAACATTCAGTAAGCATTCATGAAGTGCCACTTACATGGCAGGCCCTGTTCTGGGCTCTGGAAAAGAGTAGCGAACAAAACGAAGATTCTTACCCTTAGGGAATTTATGCTGTGGTGAGAGGAAACAGACAAGCAGATAAATGCACAGTGTGTCACTGGTAACAGGTGGTATGGCACTGCAGGGAAGGGGACAGGGAATATGGCCTTTACAACTTTGAATAGAGCTGTTTCAGAGAGTGGGGTAGTCAGCTCTGTCTCTGAATCGCTGTATGACCTTGGGTGAGTCTTATATGACCTTGGGCAAATCTCCTAATCTGGTAGCATGGCTTCTTATTTGCAAGATGGTGATAATGTTTTATGAGGATGAACAGATTATATAACATAAAGTGATGGTCATAAAATAAGGGTTCAGCATGTTTATTTATTTGATAAATATTTACTATAGGTCTACTGAAACTGTTCCAAATGCTTAACTCATTGAACTATGCTTTACTTTCTTCCCCACTTTCCAGAATGAATCTCTTCTAGTTAGATGAATTCATCTATTATGTGTTGATTCAGGGTTTCAGCATCATCTCCAGGTCCTTGAGGCTTTTTCTGAGGCACCTCAGTAGAGAAAGTTTGCTTATTCCCTCCTTCCTCTCCTCTGTCTCAGGTCCCTCCATTGCTTTTCCCAGCTTGTCTGCATCCAAACAGCAACAGCAGCAGTGGGAACATTTTTGTGCACAGGCCCAAGAAGCATGAAGAGGACACTTACCATGTGCCAGGCTCTGGGGTAGGCTCAGAGTGAAGGAAGCCTAGTCCTTATCCCTGTGGAACATATATGAAGGGAAGGACAGGAAATGAATGTCAACAAATATATTATCAAAATAAACTGAGACTCATAAGTGCTATGCAGAAGAAGAGAAAAGCAAATAGCCGAGAGTCTCTGGTGGCTAAGGCACTTCACTAGATGGAGTGGACAGAGAATGACTGTCTGACCATTGAACTAAGATGTAAATAAAGAAAAACAAGTCATGTGGAATATTCCAGGAAAGGAGCACTCCAGGCAGTGGGAATATAGCATGCAGAGGCTCTGAGGCAGGAGCAGCTTGGCATACTCCAGGAACAGAGTGAAGGCCGGAGGAGCCATAGCAAGATGAGGGAGAGGAGCAAGGGCTGGCAATGACGTGGGAGAGCTATGCAGGGGCCAGATAAAGTGGGACATGGGAAGGAAGTTTGGATTTTTCTCCAAGCCTTTGTTACTCCTAATGTGGTCCAGGAGCGCAGCAACTGCATGACCTGGGAGCTTATTAGAAACAGTCTTGAGCCCAACCCCGAATAACTAATCACAAACTGCATCTTAGCAAAATTCCCACATGATCCAAAAATATATTAAATTTTTAGAAGCACAGTACTCTAAGAAAGCCACGTTCTTTGCAGGTGGCGAGTTTTAAAGATCCCTTGGGCCGTCACCTGGAGAGCAGATGGTAGGGAGGCAAGGGCACAGCCATGGCTCTGGTTTTAAGACAGCTGCGGTGGCCCAAGCCAGGTGGGGAGCAGGAACCGGGTGAGAGTGGAGGAGATGGAGGAAAGAGAGGGGATAGAGGACATGTTTTGGAGACAGAGTCAACAGGACAAGCTGATGGATTGAATGTCAAAGGAGGAAAAGAAGAATTCCGGCCATCCTGACCGTGTAGCCTCCACTCCTCCAGAGACACCACAGGGCACTGTGGGAAGAGCCCTATCCTACAGCCAGGTGTGGCCACACCCTCAGGTACCAAACCCACTCTCCCCTACCCACCCCTGCCCCCCCACTCCTAGCGTCATCTCAGAACTCGGTAGGTTTCTGTTAGAGCCTGAAGCTGTACACAGGGAGCTAGGGGTTCATGGATTTCACCTTCAGTTAAATCAGTCAAGAAATGTATGGAGCCACCCTGAAGATATATACATTCTTTTTATTGCTATGATGTACACCTGTGCACATTCATTCATTCATTCATTCAACAAATATCTACTGAGCCCCCGGTATGTGCTCAGCACTGTGCTCAACTCTAGGGATACAGCAGTAAACAGTAGATCGTGTTATAGTTTATAAAAGGACTTTCAATCTATTTCAGCTCACAGTAAACCTGTGTTGTCTTCCTAAAGCTAGAAAGGGTGCTTAAGCCGGGTGCTTTCTCTCAGCTAGAAAACACCGTGGGTTCCCTGTTGGCCTCAGAGTGAAGTATGAATTCTTGAACCAGGGCTACAAGGTCCTGTGTTCCCGAGCCCTGCTGATGTCTCCAAGCTTATCTGCTACCCAAGGCTGTTTTGAGTGAATGTCCTGGTTTGAAGAATTGATGAAAATAAAAAGCCTGTCTCTAGAAAAAAAAAAAAAAAAGACACCCACAACTGAGACCAAATGTCTGGGGGTTTGTGAGCCACCCTCTTGAGGCTGTCTATGAACCCCAGGCCTATAGACAATCTTGTCTCTGTCTTTAACTCAACAATCGTGGTCACACCATGGAGTTTCATGTCACCATGTCTTTGCTTAGGCTATCACTTCTACCTGCAGTCCTTCCTCTCCAGCTCCCTATGTAAATTTCTGCTAATCCTGGAAGTCTAACTCACATGCACCCTGCCTCTTCCCCCATAACAGGAGTAATCTTTCTAACTTCCATGTTCCCTTAAAACTTTGCACACCGACTTATGTTTTATTATTTCCCTACCTGATTCTTTCCCTATCTGGATAGTGAGTCTCCTTGGACTCAGATAGACCCTATATGACCTTGGCAAAGTTTTTCAGCTCTCTGAGCTTTTATTTCCTCATTTGTAAAAATGAGTGTAATAATCCCTCCCCCCATTACTTGAGCCCAGGAGTTCGAGACAACCCTGGATAACATGGTGAGACCCTGTCGCTACAAAATAAAAATGAAAATAAATAAAAAATAATCCCTCCCCTCAGGGTGGCTGAGAGAGGTAAAGAAAATAAAGCAAATAGGCCTGGCATGCAGTAGTGCTTAACACATGTTTGAATAAACAAATGAGGGAGGGAATGCAGTTTACAGGAGAAGAAACCGGGCCTTCTGTCTAGGGATCTGACTCCTGTGTGCCCCTAGGTGCTTGTTCTAGAAGACACATTACTACCATCTGTGCAGCGCAGTCAGACCCAGGCTGTGGATCAGGCTGCAAGAGAAACAAAGTTGAAAAATGGCCTGATTCGTCCGAAAACTGAAGCCACCCAAGTTGTCGTGGGCTTTTTCAGGCAACCTGGCAAGAGACAGGACTGCTCTGGGAGATGTAGGGAGAAACATCCTGGGAAAGCCGGGAGGGGATGTGGGTGCCCTCTTTTCGTTCAGTTACCTTCTGAGCCATTTCTCCTCCTCCACTTTCTAAACCCTTGCCCGGCTGATGCCATCAGGCTGAGGCCAAAGAGGGTGAATCATCTGAGGTCAGGAGTTCAAGACCAGCCTGACCAACATGGAGAAACTCCATCTCTACTAAAAATACAAAAATTAGCTGGACATGGTAGCAGACGTCTGAAATCCCAGCTACTGAGGAGGCTGAGACAGGAGAATCATTTGAACCTGGGAGGCAGAGGTTGCAGTGAGCTGAGACTGTGCCTCTGCACTCCAGCCTGGGCAACAAGAGCGAGACTCTGTCTCAAAAAACAATAATAATAAAATATAAATAAATAAATAAATTCATGACCACAAACCTCAAATTGGCACTCCTCATACCTGGCAATCCTACCAACCTTTCCTAGAAAGTTCGTTTTCCTGTTCCCTGAGATGGCTATTTCATACTGTCTTCTATCTGCACAAACTCCCCTGCACTCCTCAGCTGATGGGCGTGGCTCGCCCTCCTTTGAGAAACTGGAAGCCCTCAGGCCAGATCTACCAACCCTCCTGCCCCTGCGCCCAGGCTTCCTGCCTCTCCTCCTGCAGCCACAGAAGAGGTATCCTGCTGGAGTCTAAGGCAATGATTGTCTGCTGGGACTCTGGATCCCAGGCCCTCAAGCAGGCTCAAGGCCTTTGATCCAGTGAGTATCCTGCTTTTCTCTGCATCATCATTTTCTCCTTTTCTGCTCTGTTATTTTTATTCTTTTCTTTCTTTCTTTCTTTCTTTTTGAGACAGAGTCTTGCTGTGTCACCCAGGCTGGAGTGCAGTGCAGTGGTGCTATCTCAGCTCACTGCAATCTCTACCTCCCAGACTCAAGCAATTCTCCTTCCTCAGCCTCTCAAGTAGCTGGGATTACACGCATGTTGCCATCACGCCTGGCTAATTTTATTTTTAGTAGAGGTAGGGTTTCATGTTGGCCAGGCTGGTCTCAAACTCCCGGCCTCAAGCAATCTGCCCACCTCAGCCTCCCAAAGTGCTGGGATTACAGGCATAAACCACTGTGCTCAGCCATCTGCCCTGTTATTCTGATTTGCACACAAACATATTCTAGTATCTCCCTTAAGGGAAGGAAGGAAGGAAGGGAGGAAGGGAGGAAAGGAGGAAGGGAGGAAGGTAGGTAGGGAAGGAGGGAACACTCTATCAGTTAGAGTCCTGGCAGAAATCAGGATTCTCTCAGATGGTTCAACTGTTTCAAAGAGGCTACTAACAAAGTTAAGGGAACAAACAAGGATATTGCAGCAACCAGAGACAAATGAAGGTTGTAGGGTGACAACTCCTGGCCCAGAAAGGACCAAGGAAAGAAATAGCATCCCAGGAGCCATTGAGAAAAAGGGCAGTCTGGAAGGAACTGCAGGCATGGAGGGGCACACAACTCCTGCCAGAAACAGGGCACTGAAGCAGAGAAGGATGGGCAGAACACCTGCTCTCTCTTTCCTCCAGCCTTCAGTTCTCCTGCCTTTGCCTTCCCTTGGCTGAACCCATATGGAAGTGTTCTCCCAGAAGAGCCCCGGTAATCCAGTGCAAAAGGATCTCTCTCCTGGGGCCCAGAGTGGGACACAAACGGACAGTGAATTGATCTTGGATGGGAGAATGGCCAATGCACCTTTCCTCATCCCCAAATCCCCTTCCAGCTTCTGCCCTTTCTCTGCTTACATTTATAGCAAAACTTGTTGGAAGAGTTGTCTGTGCTTGGCCGGGCATGGTGGCTCACATCTGTAATCCCAACTCTTTGGGAGACCAAGGCAGGAGGATCTCTTGAGCCCAGGAGTTCAAGATCAGCCTGGTCAACATGGCAAAACCCCATTTCTATAAAAAAATGCAAAAATTAGCTGGGCATGGTGGCATATGCCTGTGGTCCCAGCTACTTGGGGGACTGAGGCAGGAGATCACTTGAGCCTGGTAAGTTGAGGCTGCAGTGAGCCACGTTCATGCCACTGCACTCCAGCCCAGGTGACAGAGTGAGACCCTGTCTCAAAACAAACAAAAAAAAACAACACAAAAAAAGTTCCACTGTTTTACTTTTGCAAGACTGAATTTCCTCATAGGCATCTAAATATTCTACTGGGTCTTTTAAAGGAAACTTCCTTTCCTATTAAATTTATAGTCACATATATTACACATACATGTGAAATATGAACAGAGAATCTGGCAACCTGGATTTGGGAGTAGATGAGGTCTCATATTATTGACATATAATTCCATAAAGTGAAGACTCAGAATGAGGTCATCTCTTTGCCCCCTCTGGTTCCAGCCTCCATGAGGCAGCAGCATGAGAAATGACTTAAAGACGAGGGCTGCAGTTCAGGAAATTGTTTAAATTTCATTTCTAACCCTCGTTTGCAATGTGACCTTAACCAAGTCACTTTATCTGAGCCTCAGGGTTCTTATCTGAATATTGCCTGAGTAGGGTTGTCACAGAGATTAAGTGAGCAATACACATAAAGCTCCCAGCCTCTGAGCCCTGCATGAGTAAGCACACTGGAACAGTGCCAATTATTTCCATAACTAGGATATTATTTTCTAGAAGCTTCCCAATGATCACAGGCTACAGAAAGAGGCGATGCACATGGATTGGGGCAGTGAGTTGAGGGCTGGCAGCTGTTTCTGGCAGGTTGTTTGGAAGGGGATGAGGAGTGACTAGAAATGAAGGATGATGTAATGTCCTTTCCAGGGTTAAAGCATTGAAGGGATTATGGCATCCATTCCCACAAATATGAGTCAAAATAAAAATAACACTAAAAAACACAAAACACAAAATCTGAATGTATGGTGAAATGAAAACAGTCTCTTTCTAGGTGTTCCGATTGCACCATTCTAGATAAATTCATTGAAGCTGAATTCATGTTTTCAATGCCCTTGCTCTGTTGCCTGCCTGCAGGAAATGCAGCAGGTGTCTGAGTCCACGGACAAAAATTCGTGGGATCTGAATGCCATGAGATACTTTCACACCTGTGATATAAGTCATGATAATGATCATGCATTGATTGAGTTGGTTTCCTGTTGTACCATTGTTTTTTAAACTCTTTAAAGTCCTTTCACCTATGTCAGGTTGCTTGAACTCCACAGTGGTAGTCAAAAGGGAATCAGTATTAGCTCAGTGGGTTTTATTCATAGAATAACCAGAAACATAGCCTAGACCTCTTTGACATCAGTTGAACCATCTGAGCTGATTATGATTCCTGCCAGGACCCTAACTGATAGAGAGGTCCACCCCTCCCTCCCTCCCTCCCTCTCTCTCTCTCCCTGCCTCTCTTTCCTTCCTTCCTTCATTCCTTCCTTTCCTTCCTTCCTTCCTTCCTTCCTTCCTTCCTTCCTTCCTTCCTTACTTCCTTCCTTCCTTCCTTCCTCCCATCCTTCCTCCCTTCCTCCCTCTCTCCTTCCTTCCTTGTTTCTTTCTTGAAGGGAGATACTAGAACATGTTTGTGTGCAAATGAGAATAAAAGGGATAAAATGGTGATGCAGAGGAAAGCAGGATACTCACTGAAATGGAGGCCTTGAACCTGCTCGAGTCGTGGGATCCAGAGTCCCAGCAGAAGGTCCATGAATTACAAGCCAATCGACCTTGAAATTGGTCTTTGCCTGGAGACCACCACCACTTTCACTCCTACATAGCAATGTACCACTCAGGACTCAGAAGTCATCTCTTCTTGGAAACCCTCCCTCACCTCCGGGCTGGCCCAGCTCACTTCCTCCAAGCCACCAGCATCTCCCGTGCTTGTCCTCAGTGTCAGGGGACACTCGTGCCTCAAAACTCTCTGCTTTCTTATTCTTGCACTGGCCTGTGAACTCTTTGCAGGAAAGGCCCCACTCACATATCACAGTGCTCCAGAATGCTTGTGGTTCATCGTTGAATTGAGTGGGTCAATTTAACACAGAGATCTTTCACAAGCTGGATTTAATGTCCTGGGAGGATCCATTTTATGGTAAGTAGAGGCAACACTAATCTCATCCCAGGTAGGAGACAAAGACCCCTCTGCCACCATCACACACCCATGAACACAACACATATTATGATAACCATGGTGCCTGAAATTCCACCATTCAAGAATTGTTTCTTGTCTTCTGACGTTCTTGTTCCCCTGGACAGGTGGGACTGGAGTGATGTGGTGGGTAGTTGAGTGCCTAGGCGGGAAGGGGTCTACTAAAGACACTAGGGCTTATGATGATTGTCCTTCCTGCAGCTATGCTCCCCATTTGATGGAGACTGAAATGCCTCATCTGTTCCCTGTGCCCTGGGCATCTGAGAGGAATGCTCAGGAGCTCAGTATCTAGGTTCCTTGTGCCAAAGTTTTGGTGACACCATTCTCATTATTTTTTTCTTTAAAATTGTTACCCAGACACAGTGGCTCATGCCTGTAATCCCAGCACTTTGGGATGCCTAGGTGGGAGGATCACTGGAGCCCAGGAGTTCGAGACCCTTGGGAAACATGGTGAAACACCATCTCTACTAAAAATGCAAAAAATTAGCCGGGCATGGTGGTGCGTGCCTATGGTCCCCATTACTCAGGAGGCTGAGGTGGCAGGATGCCTTGAGCTGGGAGGTGGAGGTTGCAGTGAGCCAAGATCATGCCACTGCACACTAGCCTGGGCAACAAGAGTGAAACTCCGTCTCAAAAAAGAAAAAAAAAGTTGTATTTGCCAGTCGTAGTGTCGCAAACCTGTAATGCCAGCACTTTGGGAGGCCAAGGCGGCGAATCGCTTGAGCTCAGGAGTTCAAGACCAGCCTAAGTACCATGATGAAACCCCATCTCTACCAAAAATACAAAAAATTAGCCAGACGCGGTGGTGTCTGCCTGCGGTCCCAGCTACTTGGGAGGCTGAGGCAGGAGGCGGAGGTTGCAGTGAGCAGAGATCGCACCACTGTACTACAGCCTGAGCAACACAGTGAGACCCTATCTGAAATATATAAATAAATAAATAAATAAATAAGAGAGAGGTTGTCTAAACATTTTTTTTAAGTTCTATTGTTCAATCCTTGTCTCATGAACATTAAATTAAATTAAGAAGTAAAGTCATATTGTACTTTTTCAGCCTTTGAATGTCATGACATTCAAAGGATGCCAGTGAGAGGCTGGGTATGAAGTGACTCAACAGGACATCCCAAGCCGAATTTCCCGAAGGGATAGCAATGGTGCTGCAAGGGAGGGGTTGTGGTGTCTACATTTCTGTCAACGGGGAGAATCTGCTCTCAGCCCCCACACCAGGGGGGAAGCTTCCCTCCCTGCCAAAGGGAGTAGAATAAAAGAACATGCTAGGCATGGTGGCTCATGTCTGTAATCCCAGCACTTTGGAAAGCCAAGGAGGGTGATCACTTGAGATCAGGAGTTTGAGAGCGGCCTGACCAACATGGTGAAACCCCATCTCTACTAAAAATACAAAATTAGCCGAGCGTGGTCGCACATGCCTGTGATCCCAGCTACTCTGGAGGCTGAGGCAGGAGGATCACCTGAACGCAGGAGGTGGAGGTTGCAGTGAGCCGAGATCATGCCATTGCACTCCGGCCTGGGTGACAAGAGTGAAACTCTGTCTCAAAAAAAAAAAAAAAAAAAAAAAAAAAAAAAAATACACATCCCCGAGTGGCAGTCCCAGGAGAATTCCCAAGGAGAAGGCAGAAAAACTGAGCAGGAAACAGGGAGGGCCAGAAAGCTGCAGGGCAACCTCCCCAGAGAGAGGGTCCCGCTCCTCTCCCATCCCTTCCCCACCCATCTGGGCAGACCTTATCCCATCTCAGCATGAAGCTCCAACAGCCCCGAGCACCACTGCTCACTGTGACCCACTCTTCACACTGCAGCCAGAGCAGTCTCTCTACCCACAAGTGTCTAGTGCCTCCCTCTTCAACCTTCCAGACTCTCTCCTCCTTCATCATTGTGGATGGAAACCAAGCAGGGCCGGACAGGGCCAGCTGCATGGGCCTATGATCTGTGCAGTCACAGAGGGCCCTGGTGCTAAGGGCCCCACACTTGGTTTAATGCTCTGCTATAACTGCCTTGACATCCCTCATGACACATGACTGAGAGATCCACATTTCCATTTTCAGTGGGCTCTGCAAAGTATATAGTCAGTCCTGGTCCCCATCCTCACCCACTGGGGATTAATCTTTAAGTCCAGGCTTTGAGGCTCAGGAGTATAAATGAAGTCACATTTCTGTTTAATAGCAAAATTACCAGACTCAAAACTGTCACCTCCTTAATCACAGTCTTCAGCCAGGCACTATCCCTGAGGGGGTCTGGGCCTTCTGGGCCTCCCTTTTGGAAGCCAAGTCTGTTGCACAAACCTGCTGGCTTGGCGATGTGCCTCGGCCAGCCTGATGGAGCCAGGCTCTGGGCAGCAGTCCTCCCCCTGAGCAGCTGGTATCCTACAGTGCTCAGGCCACCTGGCTGAGGTGGGCTCCAAGTCCCTCTGTAGATGCTCTCACCTGATAGCTAAGGCCAGCAGGCAAGGTTTCACAATTCTTTAGAAGATTTAGAGAGAAAATTCTCATTTTTAGCTAACACGTGTTGAGCAGCTCCTACGTGCAAGGCACTGCTCTAAGCACTTTTAATGCGCATTCCAGGAACCTCACCATCATGCTATGAGGGAAGTACTATTAATGACTACTGCCTAGTTATTACAAGGAAACTGACGTTCAGGAAGATTCACTGCACCTCACTGGCCAATCCTTCTTGTCTTCCTGCTGGGTTTACCTCATCATCCAACCTCTAAGTGCAGACGCCCTGGGCAGGCCTCGATTCTCTCCTTTCAGGCCACCCTCTCGCCCCTGTTGGTTTTCTGCAACCTCACTCATCCACCTAATCTATCAAATGACTCTGAACTCCAGATTCCACCTGCCTTTCAGCATCTCTGCATGGATTTCTAACAGACAAGATCAAACTCTGTACATCCACAACAGAGCTCCTGATCCCCCATCCCCAACTTCCTGCTCCTGTAGCCTTCCCCCATCTTAGACACTTGCTTGACCAAGACCACTGGAATCATTCTTAATTCTTCTCTACCCGAAATCTAATTCATTAGCAAATCCTGTCAGCTAGACTTTAAAAATATATGCACACACACAAAATTATATGCAGATGCTCCTCTACTTATGATGGGGTTACATCCCAACAAACCCATTGTAGGCTGAAAACATCAGGTTAAAAATACATTTAGTACACAACCTATGAAACATCATAGCTTAGCCTAGCCTACTTTACGCGTGCTCAGAACACATACATTAGCCTACAGTTGGGCCACATCATCTAACATATAGCTTATCTTATAATAAAGTGGTGAATATCTCCCGTAATTTATAGAATATTATACTGAAAGTGAAAAACAGAATGTTTGTTTGTTTGTTTGTTTGTTTTTTGAGACGGAGTCTCACTCTGTTGCCCAGGCTGGAGTGCAGTGGCATAATCTCAGTTCTTTGCAACCTCCCAACCTCTGCCTCCCAGGTTCAAGCGATTCTCCTGCCTCAGCCTCCCAAGTAGCTGGGACTACAGGTGCCACCATGCCCAGTTAATTTTTTGTATTTTTCATAGAGACAGTGTATCACTGCGTTAGCCAGGATTTGTTGTTGTTGTTGTTGTGTGTGTGGTGGTTGTTTTTCAGACGGAGTTTCGCTCTTGTTGCCCGGGCTGGAGTGCAATGACATAATCTCGGCTCACCACAACCTCTGTCTCCCGGGTTCAAGTGATTATCTCGCCTCAGCCTCCTGAGTAGCTAGGATTACAGGCATGCACTACCACGCCCAGCTTATTTTGTATTTTTAGTAGAGATGGGGTTTCTCCATGTTGGTCAGGCTGGTCTTGAATTCCTGACCTCAGGTGATCTACCCGCTTCCAGCCTCCCAAAGTGCTGGGATTACAGGTGCGAGCCACCACACCCGGCCAACAGAATGGTTTTATGGTTATTTGGTATGATTTCTACTGCATGTATATGTCTTTCATATCATGGTAAAGTCAAAAAATTGTTAGGTTCAACCATTGCAAATCAGGAAGTGTCTGTATGTATAGATCTATAGATAGAACACAATAAAATTGATAAATTAGACTTCTTCAAAGTTCAAAACATTTGCACTTCCAAAGACACTATTAAGAAAGTAAAAATAGGCTGGGCACTGTGGCTCATGCCTGTAATCCCAACACTTTGGGAGGCTGAGGCGGGTGAATCACCTGAGGTCAGGATTCAAAACCAACATGGCCAACATGGTGAAATCCCATCTTTACTAAAAATACAAAATTAGCCTGGCGTGGTGGCAGGCGCCTGTGATCCCAGCTACTTGGGAGGCTGAGGCAGGACAATTGCTTGAAGCCAGAAGGCAGAGGTTGCAGTGAGCTGAGATCATGCCACTGCACCCCAGCCTGAGCAACAGAGTGAGACACCATCTCAAAAAAAAAAAAAAAGGAAAGAAAGAAAAGAGAAGGAAGAAAGAAAGTGAAAATAGGGCCAGGCGTGGTAACTCATGCTTGTAATCCCAGCACTTTGGAAGGCCAAGGTGGGCAGATCACCTGAGGTCGGGAGTTCGAGACCAGCCTGACCAACATGGAGAAACCCCATCTCTACTAAAAATACAAAATTAGCCGGGCGTGGTGGCGCATGCCTGTAATCCCAGCTACTCAGGAGGCTGAGGCTGGAGAATCGCATGAACCCGTGAGGCAGAGGTTGTGTGGAGCTGAGATGGTACCATTGCACTCCAGCCCAGGCGACAAGAGCGAAACTCTGAAAAAGAAGGAGAAGGAAGGAAAGGGAGGGGAGGGGAGGGGAGGGGAGGGAGGGAAGGGAAGGGAAAAATAGGCAGGGCGAGGTGGCTGACATCTGTAATCTCAACACTATGGGAGGCCGAAGAGGGTGGATTGCTTGAACCCAGGAGTTCGAGACCAGCCTGGGCAACATGGTGAAACCTCATCTCCACAAAAAATAAACAAAATTAGCTGAGCATGGTGGTGCAGGCCTGTAGTCCCAGCTACTCGGGAGACTGAGGTAGGAGAATGGCTTGAGCCTGGGAGGCAGGCAGAGGTTGCAGTGAGCTGTGTTTGTGCCACTGCACTCCATCCTGAGCAACAGAGCCAGGCCTTTGTCAAGAAAAAAAGAAAATAAAGGAAAAGAAAAGAAAAGAAGGAAGAAGGAGAGAGAAAGAAAGAAAGAAAGACAAGGAAAGAGAGAGAGAGGGAGAGAAAGGAAGAAAGAAAGAAAGAGAAAAAAAGAAAGAAGAAAGAAAGAGAAAAAAGAGAAAGAAAGAAGAAAGAAAATAAAGAATGAAAGAACAAAAGAAAGAAAGAAAGAAAGAAAGAAAGAAAGAAAGAAAGAAAGAAAGAAAGAAAGAAAGAAAGAAAGAAAGAAAAGCTTTCCCTCACTTCGCCCTACCCTTGAGGCTCTGCCAAATGCAGGTGATGGTTGCTGACCCCCTTCTATGGCAAACTCTGAGTAACTTTGCTTATTCTCATTTGAGTGGTCTTTGTTTTCTTCTGCTCCCTAGACTATGAGTGACAAAAGTCATGGGAACAAGGGGACAAGTTGAGATCTATTTTGGAGATAAAACAGGCAAAATTCAATAATGGATTGTAAGGAGGAGCAGGAGGCAGGGAAGAAAAGAGGGACATCAAGAAGACTCCTAGAGGCTGGGCAGAGTGGATCATGCCTGTAATCACAACATGTTGAGAGGCTGAGGTGGGTGGATCTCTTCAGGCCGGAAATTTGAGACCAGCCACGGCCGACGTGGCAAACTCTGTCTCTACTAAAAATTCAATAATTAGTCAGGTGTGGCGGCACATGCCTATAATCCCAGCCACTCAGGAGGCTGAGGCATGAGAATTGCTTGAACCCAGGAAGTGGAGGTTGCAGTGAGCCGAGATCGCACCATGGCACTTCAGCCTGGGTGACAGAGTGAGACTTTGTCCCAAAAAAACAAAAATTAAAATTAAATTAAAAAAAGAAGACTCCTAGGTGTCTGGCCTGGGCAACTGGGTGGACGGTGGCACTGTTTACTGAGATGAAGATTAGAATAAAAGCAGGTTGGCAGAGTGGCTAAAAGCCAGAGTTGAGTCTTTGACGTGAGATGCCTACCAGATGAAGGTGCCAAGGAGGCAGTTATATCCCCGAGTCCGTGCTCACAGGGAGACGAAGCAGGAGAGAGGACATGGGAGGGGCACATGAAGATGCTTTATACAGTCAGGAACATGGATGATGTCACAGGAGACTGTGTAGACAGAGAAGGGACGAGGAAGCAGGACTGACCCTCATCAGGACTGAACCTGTGGGAATCCAGTTTCTCTTGTATTTATTCTTTTATTTATTTTTTTGAGACAAGGTCTTGCTGTGTTGCCCAGGCTGGAGTGCAGTGGCAAGATCTCAGCTCACTGCAGCCTCGACTTCGCAGGCTCAAGTGATCCTCCCACCTCAGCCTCCAGAGTAGCTGGGACCACAGGTGCATGCCACCACGCCTGACTAATTTTTTATTTTTTGTAGAGATGGAGTCTTGCTATGTTGCCCAGGCTGCTCTCCAACTCCTGGATGCAAGTGATCTGCCTGCCTTGGCCTCCCAAAGTGCTAGGATTATAGGTGTGAGCCACCACGCTGGGCTTGCAAATACTTATTGAGTGAATGAGACATTCTTCAGCACTAAGTAAAGTTGATGGCCTCCTAAGGGATTAGATTAGAAACTCCCACAGTCAGATGTGGGCAGAAGACGAGGAGGCAGCCTCGGAGACTGAGAGGAGCTGCCAGTGAGGACAAAGAAAACCTGCTGCACCGGGATGAACCCCACACTCCTCAGCAGAGCGTGGGCTACCCTGGGCCATCTGCCTGCCACCTTCCTCTCCACTCTCATCTCTTCCTGCCATCCTTTTTGGGCCAATTTTAGTATTTTCCTAAATGCGTCCTATTGCTTCAGACCTTCACACATGCTGTCCCCTCTCTAGATTACAAAAGTCATGTGAACTCATTATCAATAAATCGAACACAATGGAAACACACGACAGAGTAGAAGCTGGCCAGCACCCCTGCTCTCCATTAGTAAGCATTTGTGCTGTGCATTCGCAGATGTGTTTTCTGCGCATATTCTAATGCACTCTCTCTCACACACATGCACACCAGATTTTCCTCCCTGCCTCCAAAATGGGAAATACCTCCTTTACCGCATGCTTTGTCCTCTTAATACATTACAGACTCTTTCCACATACATAGAGAATACATACTTGCTTATGCGTATATTTCAGTACAATTGTACATGCAGTACATTTCAGCACACAGAGAAGTGCCTTGTTCTTTAAGATAGATCTTTAAAGTTTGATTGTGTGGATTAATCATGATGTATTTAAACAATCTGCATTAATGAACCCTCCATCCCTTTTTTCTTTCTTTCTTTTCTTTTTTTTTTTTGGAGATGGGAGTCTTGCTCTGTTGCCTAGGCTGGAGTGCCATGGCACGATCTCAGCTCACTGCAAACTCCACCTCCCAAGTTCAAGTGACCCTCTCACCTAAGCTTCCTGAGTAGCTGGGATTACAGGTGCCCTCCACCACGCCTAGCTATTTTTGTCTGTGTGTATTTTTCTTTTTCAAATAGAGACAGGGTTTCACCATGTTGGTCAGGCTGGTCTCAAACTCTTAACCTCAGCTGATCCACTTTAGCTGGCTTGGCCTCCCCAAGTGCTGGGATTACAGGTATGAGCCATTGCACCTGGTCACCCCTTCTTTTTTCTTTTCTTTCTTTTCTTTTTCTTTTCTTTTCTTTTCTTTTTTTTTTTGAGACAGAATCTCCCTCTGTCGCCCAGGCTAGAGTGCAGTGGTATGATGACAGTTCATTGCCATCTCAACCTCCTGGGCCCAAGTGATCCTTCTTCCTCAGCCTCCTGAATGGCTAGGATCACAAGTGAGCACCACCATGCCTGGCAATTTTTTTTTTTTTTTGTAGAGACAGAGTCTAACTATGTCACCGAGGCATCTTTTTGCAATTATAAAAGTGGCAATGCTCCACGTTGTACAGACTGTACAGAAACATGACCTTATACAAATGAATTCCTAGAAGTAGGGTTGTTTGGTCAAAAACAGTGAATGCTTTAATTTCATACATATTGCCAAAATGCTCTCCAAAGAGTTCAGGACAACTTTTGCCAACAAATGTGAATTAAATTTCTTGTTTATCTACACTCGTGCCAAGACTGGGTATTGTTAATCATTCAACTCAGTCAATTTTATAGAAAAAGTGATATTGTATTATTGTTTTAATTTGCATTTCATAGAATAGAAATAAGGTTTCCAATAGTTTTTCACATTCTTTGCCCATTTTTCTGTAGGCTTTTTAACCTTTTGATTTGCAAGGGTTCTTGGTATATCAGATGTCATATGTAGGTATTGCAAACACTCTTCATTTAAATTTTTTATTTTACTTTCTTTTTCTAGAGACAGGGTCTTGCTCTGTCACCTAGGCTGGAGTTCAGTGGCAGGACCACAGCTCACTGCAGCCTAGACCTTCAGGCTGAAGCAATTCTCCCTCCTCTGCCTCCTGAATAGCTGGGACTACAAGCACTGTCCCAGCTATGTCACCCCTGACTAATTTTTGCATTTTTTGTAGAACTAGGGTCTTGATATGTTGCCTAAGCTGTTCTCAAACTCCTAGGCTCAAGCGATCCTCTCACTTCAGCCTCCTAAAGTGCTGAGATTATAGGCATGAGCTATTGTGCCTAGCTGGAAATATTCCTTATTGGCTGCTTTTTCTTTACTTGTCTTATTTTTTCAAATATACATATAGTCGGGCTCTACGTTGCCCAGGCTGAAGTGCAGTGGCTATTTACAAGTGTAACCATGATTCACTACAACCTTGAACTCCTGGCTTCAACTTATCCCCCTGCCTTAGCATCCTGAGTAGCTAGGACTACAGGTATGTACCACCATGACCTGCTAATTTTTGTTTGTGTGTGTGTCACTTTGTTGTCCCGTCTGGTCCCTCAAGCAATCCTCCTGCCTCGGTCTCCCAAAGTTCCAGCATTATAGGCATGAGCCACCATACCTGGCCAGCTTATTAATCTTTTTTTTTTTTTTTGAGATGGAGTTTCGCTCTTGTTGTTCAAGCTAGAGTGCAATGGCGCAATCTTGGCTCACCGCAACCTCCGCCTCCCGGGTTCAAGCGATTCTCCTGCCTCAGCCTCCCAAGTAGCTGGAATTACAGGTATGTGCCATCACACCCGGCTAATTTTGTATTTTTAGTAGAGACAAGGTTTTTCCATGTTGGTCAGGCTGGTCTCGAACTCCCGACCTCAGGTTATCTGCTCGCCTCAGCTTCCCAAAGTGCTGGGATTACAAGCGTGACCCACTGCGCCTGACCCAGCTTATTAATGTTTATTTTTGCTTTATAAAGGTTTAGAATTTTATGTGATCATACCTATGAAGGCCTTTAATATTCCAAAAAAAATTTTTTTTTTGAGATGAAGTCTTGCTCTGTCGCCCAGGCTGGAGTGCAGTGGCAGAATCTAGGCTCACTGCAACCTCTGCCTCCCTGGTTCAAGCGATTCTCCTGCCTCAGCCTCCTGAGTAGCTGGGAGTATAGACATGCACAACCACGCCTGGCTAATTTTTGTATTCTTAATAGAGACGGAGTTTCACCATGTTGGCCAGGCTGGTCTCGAACTCTTGACCTCATGATCTGCCTGTCTCGGCCTCCCAAAGTGTTGGAACTATAGGCGTGAGCCACCACACCTGGCCCACCAATTTTTTTTTTTTTCTAAAACTTACTCATCTTTATTCTAGAAAGTTATTGGTTTCATTTTCTTACATATAACCATCTTTGAACCATCTGGAATTATTTTGGTGTTGAGAGGTAGGAATCCAGCTTCTCCTTGTAAATATTTATTGAATGAATGAATGAGACATTCTGCAGCCCTAAGTAAAGCTGATGGCCTCCTAAGAGATTAGATTAGATGGTTAATAAAATTGTTTGTTCACTCTACAAATATTTTTAAACTGCATGCCGGCATGGCAGAATGCAATGGTGAATAAAATCAGATAGAGCTCCCACTCTGTGGCTATTACAGTTGATAGGACAGGCAGACATTAGCCAGATACTACAAATGGATGTAAAACTTACACAGGAGATATGTGCCCTGAAAGAGCATATTATTAAGGAATCTAGCCTAGCCTGGGAGGTCAAGAAGGTGTCGCTGGTTAAGGAAGTTCCTTGGGAAGTGCCCTCAGGACCAGCACCTGTGAGAGGGTGAAGCTGGCGGGCCTGGCCAGACAGAGTGACTGCACTTCAGTTGCAACAAAGGTCTTAGCCACTCTCGCAGGGAGCTCTGGAGGGTAGATGACCCTTCAAAGTTGTAGTGAGTGGAGGCAAGGGGTATGGGCTTTTATTGCCCACCCCATCTCCCTGCTCCAATGAACTAGGCAATGGATGTAGACTGTCCCTAGGCAGCTCCGTTCAGCCAGGGCATTTCCCAGAGTAAGACTCATCTGCCAGCATCCGCCTCCAAGTCTCCTAGCAGCCAGAGAATGAGGGCCCTGGTCCTGAAGTGGACGTCTGGGTGGCAGGTCACAGCATCCACTACAGAAGTCTTCCATAAAGTAGTTGGGGAGACCTTGAGTATAGTACTGATGGGTAAGTGGAAGTTAACTAGGCATAGAGAACGGAGACTTTTTCTAGGAGCAACCTGCTTTGTCTAGCACAATGCCAGGGAAGCCTTTGCATGGCAGGCAAAGGCAGGAATGGGGGCAGAGAGACTAATGAGGAGGCTGCTAAGGGAATTTAATAGAGTACATTCAAATCTGAAGATGAGCATATACAAAATTAGACAGAAAAGCAAAGTTTCCTGATATCCCCAGCCCTCAGAGACCACAACTATTAAGGGTTTTTTTGTTTTTGTCTTTTGAGACGGAGTCTCACTCTGTTGCCCAGGCTAGAATGCAGTGGTGCAATCTTGGCTCACTGCAACCTCCACCTCCCAGGTTCAAGCAATTCTCCTGCCTCAGCCTCCTGAGTAGCTGGGATTATAGGTGCCCACCAACATGCCCTGCTAATTTTTTTTTTCATTAGAGACGGGGTTTCACCACGTTGGCCATGTTGGTCTAAAACTCCTGACCTCGAGTGATCTTCCCGCTGTGGCCTCCCAAAGTGCTGGGATTACAGGCATGAGCCACCATGCCCGGCCCACTGCATATCTTTTCCATCTTTCTTCTCTGCACATTTTATTTAAAAGCGAGGATTTTATTATAGATGTGATTGGTTTTACTGCTTTTGTCTATACATTTTTTCTATACCTTTACTGTTTCTGATCACAAAGGCAACACCTGTCAATTACATAAACTCAGAAAGCACAAATTTTAATAAAGAAATAAACAATACTTCCAACCAGGCGCGGTGACTCACGCCTGTAACCTGGCACTCCATGGGCTCCAGAGCTCCCGTGTCGATGGTCCAGCCCAGTGCCTGGCATGCCGAGAATACCTGGAAAATGCCGGCTATGCACTGTCACCTTGGGAGGGTCTCTTTTATTTCCAAAGCTGTCTTCTGCTTAATGAAATGTACGCAGACACTAAGCAAGTATGTATTGAACTTCTCATCTTCCAGACACCAGAGACACATCTATAGACTGACTGAGTTCACTGCCCTTGTGCTGCACTCCGCTTGAGGAGACAGATGATGGTGTCATGTAAGGAGCTAAAATGTCCTGAGCTGCGAAGGTGGCACGCAGAGGCTGAGGGATGGAGGGGGCAGGGTTGGGGCAGGTGGGGGTGACCGGGATGTCTAGAGCCCAGGGCTGGGGCCAGACCCTACACTGCTCTGCTTGGGGACCTTGCTGTGCTCTGAGTCATGAGGGCAGACAGTGGCCAGGGTGAGGCTGGCACAGTGCAGCCCCTTCCCCACTGCTGAAGCCCGCCTTCGTGGAGTGGGAGCACAGGCTATGGGGACTTGAGAGTCATCCTGACCCCAGGGGTGGTTGTTTCTGGAAACAAAAATCCGAGGCTTATGCTCCTGGGACAGGGAAGCCCTGGGGCCTCGCGTCCTCCCCATGGCCTTCGCATTGGGCAGTGAAGGTATCTTCCTGTTGAGTCTGAGGGAGGGAGAAGTGGTGTCTCTCAGGGAGTCGGCTTTCATCTCACTTAGTCCTCCCAGTGGCCCTGCGAGGTAAGGACCGCCAGCAGCCCAGTTTACAGATGAGGACCCTGAGGCTCAGAGAAGTTACATGGTTTGTCCAAAGGGACACAGCTACTAAGTGGCTGAATGGGACTGAGCCCAGGTCTTTCTGAGACAGCCCAAGCTGTGGATGGAACGCTCCAACTCACGGATGAACAGGTGAAGTGGAACAAACATTTTAGAATGATTGGTAATATTCACCAAAGCTAAACATTTGCCTCCCATGAGCTAGCAATTTCCTTCCTGCACGTGTACCTTACACAGATGTGTCTATACCTTCACTAAAATACAAGTAAAACAACCCTCATAGCAGCACAATTTGTAATAGCCTCACACTAGAAACTTCCCAAATACCCATCACAGAAGAATGAATAAAAAATCATGGGACATTCAAGACTAGAATACTACACAGCAAAGAAAATGAATAAATTGTGGCTACAATATGAATGAATCTCTCACAGCTCATGTGTGAGTGACAGAAGTTAGACCTATAAGAATAGGTCTACAAGAAGAGATCATGTGTGATTCCATTTATATGAAGTTATCATCAGGCAAACTAATCTCCAGTAATAGAATTTACCTCGGGATGGGGGTGCAGGAAATTGAGCATTCTGTGGGGCCTGAAATGTTTACAGTTGCCCCTCAATGTATGTGGGGAATCAGTTTCCCCATCTCCCACAGATACCAAAGTCCTGATATAAACTGGTGCAGTATTTGCATATAACCTAAGTACATCTTCTTGTATGCTTAAAATTATCTCTACTTATGCAATCAGTGTCAGATAACGACATTTCAGTCCATGCCAGAATGCATATAGGATGGTGGTTCCCATAAGGTTATAATGGATCCACCCTATACAGGTGTACCATCTCTAAAAATTGATATTTAAGAAGAGATGGGGCCTTCTTAAATATTATGTTATGTTGCCCAGACTAGTCTTGAACTCCTGGGCCCAAGTGATCCTCCCGCCATGGCTTCCCAGAGTGCTGGGATTATAGGCATGAACCACTACACCTGGACAAGTGTACCATTTGTTATTGTTTACACTGTATTTTTATGATCTTTTTCTGTGTTTAGATACACAGATAGCCACCATTATGTTACCATTGCCTACAGTACTCAACATGGTAACATGCTGTAGAGGTTTGGAGCCCAGGAGCAATCAGCTCTACCATTCAGCCCAGGTGTGTGTTTGGCTGGACCACCTGGAGGAAGCTAAGGAGACACGAACTAAAGGCAGAGGGTGAGTCAGAGGTGGGATCCCTGGACAGGTATGAGAAGCTAGGCAAAAATGGGTGAAGTCTGAATAAATTTCACCCTATTCATATAATTACTGCATTAATAACCTTAGATAATAGTTCACATTACCATTTAGTTAATAGGATTGCACCAATGTTAAATTTCTTATTTTGTTTTTATAGGAGACAAAGTCTCACTCTGTCACTTAGGCTGGAGTGCAGTGCTCCCTGCTTCCTGGAACTCAATTACTCAAGCAATCTTCCCACCTCAGCCTCCTGAATAGGTGGGACTATAGGCACACGCCACCATGCCTGGCTAATCTCTTTTACTTTTCTGTAGAGAAAGGGTCTACCTATGTTTCCCAGGCTGGTCTCAAACTCCTGGGCTCAAATGAGCCTGAACCTCCTGCCTCGAACTCTCAAATTGTTGGGATTATAGGCATGAGCCACCACACCCGGCCTAAATTTCTTATGTGCCATGGTACTGCAAAACGTCCTTATTGAGGGCAGCTGGATGGAAGGTGTATGTGTAAAATCATTTCAACAGTAACATTTATTTTACAACATGAAGGTGGTTATCCTTCCATGAGTGTAAAGTACAAAGGTAGGCTCATGGTGTTGTCAGAAGTCAGAACACGGGTTTTGGGGCTGGGAGTGCTGGGAGGGGCTGGGCATGGTTGGCTTTGTGATCTGGGGGCTGGTGTGTTCCATCTCTGAATGTCTTTTGAGCTATGCACTTACCCGGGATGTAAGTCATATCTTAATAAATTTTCATAAGTTTAACAAAAAATAAAACGAGGATGAGAAACTTGTTTGGGACCTCGGGTGCTTATCCAGCCATGAGCCCTGGCCCAGATGCTGCTAGAAGCCTGGAGGGAACTGAGAACATTCAAAGTAGAGGTGGCAGAGCCAAGGCCCTGAGGTGGGAGCACTGCTTGTCCCTAGCTGTGAATGGGGGGTCCTGCTCGGAGGCAGTGCTGTGTGCACTGCAGGGCCCACAGGTCCATGTCCACATTGTGGCTCAGTGCAGGGAAAGCCAATCTCAACCCCTCCGCAGTGTGGTCAGCCTGCCAGCAGGTGGCCAGCAGATCCTCCTGGGAAATTGTGCCATCCCAGGGACTAGGTGTGAGTCTCTCATCCACAAATGTGGTGCTCAGCAGCGGTGTCAGCCTGGTGAGCCTTGGTAAGGGCATGTGCAGGATGCTGAGCCTCTTCCATCCCCATGCCGGTCTCAAGGCCACCTGCTCCGTGGGCCCATCCAACAAGTGTGGTGGCTTGGAAAGAAGCTGGCTCCATCCACAGGGCATGCTGTTTTGCTCAACTCAGGACCAACGTCACCCTCCATAGTAATTCTCTTTGGTGGGAGTACTGGGAACATGAATAACAGATACCTTCAGAGTCTGAGCTGCTGAGGCCAGGGCTGCAGGGTGCCCTCCTGTCAGGAAAGCCTTTACTGGCAGCTGGAAGGCACCTGGTGGTGGCGCCTGCAGTGGCTGCCGCAGTGGCTGCAAGGCTTCGGGATTTGCCCGGCTTCTGTGAGGTGAATTGTGACAGTGGCAGAGCTCTGCAGCGCCAGGGTCCCCTGCATGGCCATACTGACTGCAGCTGGGAGCCCACTATACCCCTGGTGCCCTTCTCTTCCCAGGGCTGGGGTCTAGGCTAGGCCCCTCTTGGCTTGGGAATTGTGCCCTGGAAGGGGGACACAGGCCCACAGGTTGGGACAGAGGTCCTAGGGCATGCTGCTGGTTGGCTGGGGCTCCCATGCTCACCTCTCTGTCTCTCGTGGCCTTGATGGGACTGGCCTCCCCATTGAATGGGATTTTCCAAGGTGTCCAGGGCTGCTGGTGGGGTGCCACCCTGGCTCCTTCCAGACGTGCCAGTCACTGGTCACCGAGAGGGCCAGATGCAGGTGCCCATGTTGCAGTGGGGTTATCTCCCGACCTCCCTCTTAGTCCTGATGGGCCTGGGCTGGGCCCAGTGTCAGGGTCCCCCTGGGCTTCCTGGGCTAGGCCTGTCCCATGGTCCCGTGGCTGCCCAGGACACATTCAGAAGGAAGATGGACCCAGCAGCTCTGTTTGAAATCCTCATGGGGGAACCAAGGGTCCCCCACATCCAGGTCTGTCGGGAGCTGGGGCATCAAGTTCCACTCCAGGAATCTCCAGGAACGCCAAAGTCCTCCCTGAGCCGGGGCCAGGCTGGGCATGTCCTGACTCCCGGGTGCCCCCAGAGAGTGGTCTGCTGCCCTGGGCTCCCCAGAAGCCCCCCTCATGTTCTTGGGCCTTGGCCTCATGGACAGCCCCACTAGGAGAGGGTGTGGGACGAGGTAGGGAAGCTGACCAAATGGGCTGCTGGAACTGGGCTGGGGGGCTGGGAAGGGCCGGCCTGTCCCCCTTGCAGAGTGTCTTCCTGCCATGTGAAGCTGGCACAGACCTGGGTGCCGAGGACCCTTGCTCGGGTTTGGTTGAAAGGAAACAGATGTGGTCAGTGTCTCCAGTGAGCCCATGCAGGCCTTTCCCATCCAGGCCCCACCTACCTGGGTCTCTGGAGTCCTCAGGGTCTCTGTGTGGCCCCGTGGTCTGACACTGAGGACACACCTATAGTCTGCTGATCCCAGAGGAAGGGGCGTGTGCCACCTGGTGTGGGGAAGCTGTCAGGGCATGGCAGGTGGCTCCTGGGACTGCCCCCAGGGTTCAGCCTGGTTGGGGGCTTCCTGCTACACAATCTTGTCCCAGGGCTGTTGGGCCTGGGATACGGCCCCCAGTCAGAACTCAGATGGGAGGGGCCTTGGCTGTCACCCAGCCCCCTTGCCACCTTATGTGGGGACCTGTCTCCTCAGTGGGTGACTGGGCCTGGACGTGAGTCACCCTCTGCCCTCCTGGGCTGCCCTGTCCTGGGCTGACCATTCCCACACCTGGATGAACTCTTGGCTCTGGCTCTGGGCCCAGGGTCCCACCTGTGCCCTCTCCCTAAATGCTATGGGGGTCAGAGACACTGATTCCCTTGTCTCCCTGGCTCAAGCCTTGTTGTCCTGGCACCCGTGGAGGGGTCTGCAGGAGTGAGGGGCCTCTGCTGCTCTCTGAGGCTGTCAGCGCTTGCAGGGAGGGGCGGAGGCTCTCAGGAATGGGTCTGGCTCGTCTAGTGCCCTTGAGGGCCCTGTGAGGGGGAGAGCGGGCCACCGTGGAAAGTGGGAGGGGGCTTGTTGGAGGGTCTTGCCCACATCCCCCTCCTGTGTGCACAGCATGTCCAGTACATACGCACTGAGCGCCTGCCCTGAGGACCGGTGGGCCTCCTATACTTTCTTAGAGTCCAGGAGGAAGAGGAGGAAGAAAAGGTGAAGAGGAAGGCCCAGGTAGTAGGGTTGGGGGTCCTGGGCACTCCCCTAGTATTGACTGCCCCAGAGGGTGACTCAGGAGGGGACCTGGTACTGGAGCCCACCTGGGGGTGGCAGGTCCCCATGCTTCCTTGTTAGTTTCTTCATAGAGGCCCAAAGATGATTAAGAACAGTGTCATCATCCAGGGCCCAGGTATGGAAGAACTGGTCTCGAAAACGTGCCCACAGGCCAGACCTGGACGTCTTCATGTGGCGCTCTAGAAACAAGGTGGGCATAAGGCCAGGAGAGTCCCCTGGGAAGGGTCAGAGCCCACACCCCATGGCCACTTCAGTCTCCCACTGGGCAGTGCCGGATCCTTTTGTGACCACCCCAGGGGTCCAGATGTGCACAGGAGGCTGTGGTTGCGGGAGCGGCCTGGGTAGGGAAGTGCTCACCACACTCCTGACTTTCATCTGGGTCGTGTGAGGGATGGGCTCGGTGTCACTGTGCCCCGCCCAGCCCACCTGGCCAGACCTCCCTCTGGGCCAGAACAGAGGATCATGAGGACAGTGTGAGGAAGTTGCCCTTGGGCTAGTTGGAGTTTGACCCCAGTGCTCCCCAGATCCCACTGGGCACATGTGGACTTACTCCTCTGAACCTTAAAGGCAGTGCTTGTTATCGGCATCAACATCTGTTCCCCTTCCAGCAAATATATGTCCCACAGGCGCAGGATGAGCCCGAGAAAGATCTGTGGGGAAAGTAGACACGGGAGGACCTGGCTCTTCCAGGCCAGGGCTGGTGGCTCAAGCTGCACACTGGGTCACAGTGACCAGAGTCAGTGACCTTCCCCATGAGGGTCACCCGACCCCTCCAGGAGGCTAGGTCAAACAAGGTCTTGCAGCTCCTTATGGGGGGCACTCATTTCAGTGGAGAGAGGGGCTTCCTCAGGGCTTGCGGCTCCCCTGAGCCCTCCCAAATCGGGCCGGGTCTGTCCATGAGGCTGAGTTTGAGCCCTGGCCTCTGCCCTGGGATGACCCCTCTTGGGCAGAGGGTCTTGCTTGTATGTCCTGTGGGGATCCGCCTGAGCCTCCTGTGGGCTGTGGGTGAGCCGGACCCCCGGGCTGGGGAAGCAGGGCACTGCAGGGCAAGGAGGGTCCCTGAGCCAGGGTCTCCCTGTGCCTCCTTACCCCAATATTCAGCATCCAGAGAAGCCAGCTGAATGAGGAACACTGCGCACAGACCTTCCTTGTCCTGATGGGAGGAACAGAGGTGAAGATCCTCTGAAGATCCTTCCCCAAGTGCAGAACACTGGGTGGTGTCCCAGGCTCCCCCCAACATCTTCACCTTCCGGCACTCACGGTGGACACACTGCCCTTAGCCCTGCTCTGCCGGAGCTGGGCCCCTATCCCTGCGCCTCTGTCTCCTCCAGGGCAGGAAAGCAAACCAACTCCTAGCCCATGGAGAACCCGACGTCCCAGGTCAGATCCTGGCTGGGACTCAGGCAGTCACCAGCCCCACGAGGGGCTCCAGGCCCCGTTCCTCCAGCCCCACAGGATGCAGGGCCTCTGGGGAAGAGCCGAGGGGACCATAAACTCACCAGATGCCACATGGTCTTGGGTTGTGACGTGGGGACCACACGCTCCTGATGGTCTTGGAGCCCCTGGACTGTCCCGCCATTTGGGCTGTGGAATCCTGAGAAGCTCTCAGCCCATCATGAAATCAGAGCCTTCTCCCAAGATGTGGAGCCATCAGCTGGAAGAGATGGGCAGCCGCAGAGCCCCCCAAACCCCGAAGCCTCCCACCCTCCCATCTAGTGACCCTACCATGTGGCCTTGGCCCTGGAGAGAAGAGGTGGGAACATCCCCTGGAGCCTGGCTGGAGGTGCTCCTGGAGGCCTCCTGGACCAGGGTGCACAAAGGGCAAGCCTGACTTTGAGGCCACGACAGAGGGCGGCCAGAACAGGGTGGGTGCTGGGCTTCGTGGTCACCTCCTGGAAGTGGCGTCAGGCCAGGGGACATGGGATGGGGAGATGCTGCCATCTGGGCTTGGTTGGCCCATTTGTGGGTACCAAGGGAAGATGGAGCCTGGGCAGCTGAAGGGCAGGAGGACTCTCAGGGAGGGGAGAGTCAGCTGCACAGAATCAGAGCTGGAGGGCGTGGCTCCAGGACACAGAGGGCAGCCACAGGGAGGATGAGATGCCCTCTGCTGATGGGGATGAAAGGTGTCTGACTTGGGTTCTGGAGCTCAGCCCTGGGCTCCTGAGGACCCTCAGCAGAGACATCCTAAAGGCACCCAACAAGCTGGTGACACAAGGAAGGTGTCTTCACTGAAAGCCGAGATCACCTGGCCAGGGTGGCCATTCCCGGGTCTGACTGCATGAGGCCCTGGGGGCAGCTGTCCACCTACCCTGCAGGGAGTGCCTCTCACTGGCCAGCAGCTGCACCAGTGCCCAGAATGCATCCTCCTCAGGCAGATAAAGGAGGAACAAGGCAGCGACGTGGCTCAGGTCCCTGCAGTAGCCCACCTCCTGCAAGAGTCAGTCACTGTGGAAGGACATCACCTGGGAGGGCTGAGGTCACCTGGGAGGATTCATGTCATCAGAGAAGGCAGAGGTGACTGGGGAGGCTTCCTCTGAAGAAGAGGCTTCCTCAGGATGCAAATTCATTTTATGACAAGAGCTATGTCCATCGGGCCTTTCAGCACCTTGTCCAAAATGTCTCCTGATAGCACCGTCCTGCGTGTGATGCTGCCAAGCTCCTAGGCTTTGGGGCAGTCCCAGGAGGAGGGCGTCATTTCTTGTTCCAAGAAGTGGTGGTCAGGCCCAGGTGACACCAGGAGTCCATGCCCGACTCCTTTGTGTCTCAGTGTGACCCCTTGAGACCACCCCCTTGCTTGGAGGTTTATGCCAGCGGTGAGCTCAAGTCCTACCTCCTATATCCCCGGGGGTCACAAATACTAACTTTGAAAGAAGCAATGACACCCCCACCAGACATCCACACCCAGGAATATGGAAATATGGTCTGGGAATATAGCCGTGAATATGGGAATATGGTCACTGCCGGGAATACTCACCGGGTTATACTCTGAATATGCCAGGAGGATGTAGAATAGTTCCCGCCGCCTAAAAAACAGATAAAGGGGACTTTTGTTTCTTTTGTGCAGATGTTAGTTTCACTTTGTCTACAAAGCCTAACAACAAATCCAATTTCAGATTCAGGTGATTCACCAGATAAACAGTGAGCTCTTCAGGGCCTTTGACTATTTAAGAAATGTTTCAGTAAAATCCACATCTGTGAAATGCTAATAGTCCAATTGTACAGTAAGTCGACTGATCATTTTCCCTCTGATTTTTTTTTTTTTTTTTTGGTTTGTACGCACGCCAGTTCAGTCTTTGGGTGTACAGTTCCTCCGTGGTTCTAAACCAATGTGCAGAGTCTCCCGGCCACCGCTGCAGCCTCTCCTGGAGCAACTCCTTCATCCTCCAAGTCTCCAGGGTGGCCCCTATGCACCCAGCCTCTCCCCAGTCCGTCAGCCCCTGGCCACTCAGACTGGTTCTCAGTCCCTATGGTTTGGCCTTTTCCAGAATGGCCGACGTTTGGAATCCTACAGTGGTAGCTTATTGGGTCTGGCTTCTTTCACTTAGCAAAATGCATCTAGGATTCACCCATGTTCGTGCAGGCATCACTGGCTCATTCCCTTTTCTCACTGAGTCTTCTACTGTTGAAAGGACCAGCCTTCCTCTCCGCATTCCCATGTTGAAGGTCGTTCCCTAAGGCTCTGTGTATGAGTGATGATGAATCAAGCAGTGTACGTGGCATGAAGGTTTCCTGTGGATGTCAGTTTTCTAATCAGTGGGTTCAATATCTGTGACACTTTGGTGACGCTTGGTTCAAGTCCATTGAGCTTTGTGAGCCACTGCCCAACTGGCTGCCAAAGTGGCTGTGCCGTGTCATGTTCCCAGCAGACCTGGATGAGAGTTTCCAGGAACCTGAATTCCCCCAGCATTTGGTGCTGTCACTGTTGCCTGGGGAGGCTCGTGGGGCCTCCATCCTGCCACCCTCCCGTGGGTCCTGCCATGGGTCCCCGTGGGTCAGGGAGAGCACCTTTCACCATTGTGCATGATTTTCTTTGCTGCCTTCTATCTCTGCAGGATTCCCCTGGGTTCTGGCCCCACACGTTCCAGCCTGGCCTGGGGCTTGGAACCTGGGAGGTGCTCCATCCATGGTGCCGGCTGTTCCCTGGGCCATGAGAGCTCTTGAGAGCTCTGTCATTTCTCATGGGTGACCCTGGCTTCTGCTCCGGGGAAGTCCCCATCCCTGGAGCAGAAGGGACACTGCTCTGCTGGGACACTATGGCTCCCGTAGGCTTACTTGGTTCCATATCGATCCCTGAAGAAGATGTGGTTTCTTAGTGTCCAGTTCACGTCCAGGTCGATCTGGTGGATGTGTTCAGAGGATCTCTTGCCCTTCTCCTTCATGACCTGTAGGGCAGGGCCAAGAGGAGGAAGCAGCCTCAGAACAGATGGAAGACTCCCTGCCCCAAATGGCAGTCAGCCCACAGTCAGCACTTTTGGAAGGAAGGAAGGAAAGAAAGGTTTCCTTCTGCAGAAAGCTGCTTTTTGGCTTGTTTCTGAAGCTGGGGAGGTCTGTGGTTCCTATGTCACTGTCCGTGCTTAGGATGAGCATCTGACCACAGCACCCACTCCCCAAGCCTGGGCATGACGTTCCCTGCAGTTGGAGAACTGGGTCCTGACCCAGCCTGGCCTGTTTGTTGTGCTCTGGCTTAGTGTACCTTGTATTTTAGGGGGCTTTCGTCTTGACTTCCTGGATGTTCAGGAGGACTGACCACACTTGGCCCCAGACTTTCATGGGAATGCCCTTATACACTTGATCAATCAGCTGTGGGCAGAAAGTGATCTGGTGTCACAGGCCACGGGGCGACCTCAGCCAGGACCAAAGCATGAGGATCCTGGAAATCTTTGGTTTTGGCCCCATGATTCCTCGGTAGAGGTGAAATCAAGCTGGGACAGGGTCTCCCTTCCCAGGATTGGAAGAATAGATGGGCACTCAGAGTCCTGAACTCTGATCTGGACCTTTTCCTTCTTTTGGGTCACCAGTAGGCATCCATAGCCCTGAGCTAGGGGTGGCCCTAGGCCTAGATTCAGATTCCCTCTCAGCAAGGTGACACTTGCACAAGCAGGCCTGTGGTCCTCTGGGTGAAGACACCCGTCCTCTGAGAGGCTACCGGTGCCAGGCCACAGCCATGGGTGCCTGTCCCTGTCTCTGCAGAGAGTGGTTCCAGGGACCTGTCCCTCCACACATTACTTTTTTGCTGTTCTGATATGTCTCCCATTCTCCCAGCATTTCCATCCACTTGCTCTTTCATCTCATCTCCCACCGCATTCGCTATCAAATGAGGAATGTTGGAGTTAGCGGAGCTGCCAGGCTTCCCAGAGCCGCCTGTGGATGCTGGATCTTGGGCTCTGGAGCCCTGGTGGGACCCAGCTGGAGGGAGCCAGGGAAGGGCAGACCCTAAGGGCTGAGGGCCTTTGAGCACACGAGTGCCAGTGGGCTGGCTTTGGGACCCTGGGACGTGCCATCCTCAGGCCACAGACACACCAGTCTTAGGTCAGGTCCCAGCCTCTAGGTGGGGTCCTAACACAAGTGGGCAGCCACCCCCAAGCCACAACTGTGGTTCTCACTTTGGAATTTCATCAAACTGCCAGAGATACAGCAAACTGGGGTCAGGTCCAGCAGGGACAGCTGTCCCTCCCAGTGACAGCGTGTTGCCCCCACCTGCTACCACCCAGGCCCGCTGCTTCCTCTGCCTCACTGACCACTTGCCGAGTCCCCCTGTCCCTGGACCAGCACCCCCAAGGATCAGGCTCTTACCTTTGCCTCCTGGGCACTGACAGGGCAGTTCCGTCTCACTGTATTGCAGTCCAGGCAGAGCTGAGAACCTGCACAGGGCCTGGAGCCATCCTGGTCTGGGAGCCAATCCCCAGAAAGGACTGGCTCTGTCCCCATCCAACTCAGGGCTCAGCCCAGGAGAAGGCACAGGGAAGGAAGGACAAGGGCCTTTCTGTGCGGCTGACTCCCAGGAGGGTCCAGGACCTGGGAAAAGAGGGAGTGCAGGGCCAGCCTGGCCGAGGCTAATGGGGGCCCCTGGTGTGGGGGGCGGTCAGGGTATAAAATGGGGGCTACCCCTCCTGGACTGGAAGTAATGCTTTGTGCTTGAGCTGAGAAAGGTCAGCCCTGAGATGGGATGGGGTGACTGGGCCCTGACAGGAGTCCCTCTGGGAGTGACCATGTGATGTGGACCTGCTGGGGTCTAGGGAGCCTGGCCTGTGACCTGCCCGGTGCACCCAGGTTGCACCGAGGGCCCATCCCACCCGACACTCCCAAGGCCCTTGCAGGGTTTGACCTCCCAGCATCCACCTGCCTCTCCCTGCACCCAAGCCACACACACTGCGTTTCAGAAGTGGCATGGCTCATCAGCTCCCTCCCACCCTACCTTTCCCAGGATCCTCCGTCTTTGCATTCTATGATCCCTGAGGGATGGGCTTCAGCCTGGGCTCCTCTTACCTGGCCCCAGATCCCTTCCCAGCACCAGACCCAGGGTCATTAGCCTCAAGATCTACTGCCTCCCTGGCCTCACTGTGAGATGCCCAGAACGAGGCCCTGCCCATCTTCTCCCCCATTCCCCTAAGGCCACAGCCCCCAATGTCCCCATGCCTTTCCCCCTTCCCCATGGGGACAGTGAGGGCTGTAGCTCTAGGGAAATGGGGGAGAACAGGGGCAGGTGGGCTCTCAGAGACCAGAGACCTGCTGGACAATAGCCCCGAGGCTGGGCCAGGCATCCCCTCACCCTGTGGCCACAACCCTTGGATCTTACTGGGGTTGCCTCCAAGTGGACAGGGCCAGACCCTCAGGCTGCCCCGCTCCTCTTGTGCTAACTTGGGGCAGAACTGCTGAGAGTCCAGGGGCCTGACCTAGCCCCCTCTCCATTCCCACTTGCTCCCTAGATGGGCCCCGCACCTCTGGCCTAACAGCAACCTTGGGCTGGACCTGCAGGGGAGCCAGTTCTGACCCTGGAAAGGAGGTTGGCCCGACCTGGTGAGACATGTCCTGACTCAGAAAGTCCTTTCTAAAAGCAAACCCGTCCCTGAGCTGAGTCAGGTGCTTTAGGGGTGAGGGGAGCACAGAGGACTCACTGCAGAATCCTAAAGCGATCAGTGCTGCAGGAATTCCAACAGGCTCAGGCCCCATGTCCTCTGGCAGCCCAGTTCGGTGTCCCTGCAACCCAGAGGGAGCCTTGGTGAGGGGTTCAAGGTAAAGGGTGAAAGGGCCTGTGGGTACTGGCCACTCGTCCCCACCCTGTGCTCCTAGGGACCCCAGGACCCTTTGACCAGGGCGCACTGGAAGAGGCCTTCCTCCAAGGAGCAGACTGACCTGTACCTTCTCATAGTTCATAATGATGTCCTCTCGCTCCTCCAAAGTATCTGCGTCCTCTACCATGTCCATCCTGTGAGACAAAATCGTCTAAATGTTACACTGTACGTGAGACCTCCAGAGAACGCCTGAACCGCTTCCACCTGGCTCCCAGATGCTGCCTGGCTGCGTAACCCCCTATTCCACCACTGCCCTCAGGTGAAAATGGGCCAGACCTTTTACCCAGTGGCCCACACCTGCATGGGTCTCTGCAGTCTCAAGCCCCAAGCAGAGGTGGGAATCTTCCCAAGGACTTGAGAACAGTGGGACCTGGACAGAGAATCCTGTTGTCCCCAAATGCCATGAAACGGGTACACACCTGCCCTGGCAGATTGAATGATGTCCACCTGCCAAGGTTGAAGGGCCCATGAGGGGCTATTCCAGGGATGTGGAGGCAGACTGGGGACAGGGCCCAGAGGTTTCTGTACAATTGACCTCCTGGGATGCTCAGGGACCACAGAGATGCCCAGTTTCCTGCAGGGAACAAGATCTCTCCTGACTGCTCGGTTCTGCTCCACTCATCACTTGGGCTATCGTGGCTCTTCAGTCTCACCAGTGAAGCCACTTTAGGAACAACACCAGTTGAGCAGGAGGGTGTTTGGTTTGGGGGATGAAAATAATATACTGTCTCCAAAGCAGTCTCTGTGCTCATGGAAGCCACATCTCTCGGGGAGGGACTGTGGACTCCACCACTCTGAGCTGTCCCTACAGGAGGGGGCTTCATTTTCGTGGGTCACTGAGGAAGAACAGTGGCTCCTTGGTCCTGGAGAACACCTAGATGGACTGTCCCTCCTGGGAACACTTGGGACAAAAGGAGGGTGAGGCTCCAGAGGACCAGAGAAAGAAATACTTGGGGACAACCCCAGAACCTGGACCCCTTTGAACAGAAGGGAGGATAGTCTCCCTCCAGTCAGTTCTCCAGGGCTCCTTCATTTTCCACAGCTGCTCAAAGGCAGAAGGCTCCCCATACCACTCCCGGACAAGGGACCGTGTGTGCCCAGTGGGTCCCACAGGGACCATCAGGACCCAGCTTAGGCCACAGATGTGTTCTGAGGACCCTCCCCTCATTCCCACCCACAGTGGATCCATCCCAGTGGCTCTGCCAGGGCGAGGCTCTGCCCCATCGGGATCAGAAACCCCGGACAGATTTCGGATCTAGGGCAGGGGGCCTGCAGGGTTCAGGCCTGAAGTCCAGCAAGGCACAGGGCAGGGCCAAGAGCAAAACCCAGGGTCATGTCGGGATTCCCAGGCTGGTTACCGCCTCTCTGACCCCAGACGTCTCGCCTTTCTAATGGTTACGTCTGGGAGCCACCATGAGGACGAAAGAGACAATTGTCTACATGGGCAGCATAGAACAGACACCTGGTGAGTGCTCAGGGATGACCCTCCTTGGCAGGTGCCCAGAGGCCAGCACCACCCACACCATAGCCACTGTCCCCTAGTCAGCATGGAGGGAAGAGAGCAGGTCACACTCACCTGATTCTGATGAATCAGCTGGCCTGTGTTATGCCTCTCAGGGAGAAAACCTTTGAGTCCACAGAGCTGCTCCAGATACCACTGTGTGTGTGTAGCTGCTGTAGAACACAGAGGCAGGCCGGAGATCGGACGGGTGTTAAGCACCAGTGACATTCTGAGGTAAAGGCATGCATCACAATGGGGCCTTGCCCGGGTCAGCAGGGCCCAGAGTCAGCATCCTCCACTGCCTGAGGCATCATCATGCTTGCGTGCCATGTGTTTGCGCACGTGTGTGCACATGTGTATGTACGTAAACACGTCCGTGCATGCGTCTGTTGCTTCTCTGGCCAGGCCTGGCTGCCTCACTCATGTGTGCACCCCATTCCTTGTCACTGTCACCCCTGGGGCTCAGGGCCAGCATGAGAGCATCCATGGGTACTCCCTGACCTCAGCCCTTCCCGCCCAGGGTGGTCCTGGGATACACATAGGGGTGGAGGGAAGTGACTGCTGCTGTTGAATCTCAGAATAAAAATGCTAATACTATTACCTAATGATCTTTTTAGTATCTCTAATGGTCTTTTTAGTATCTCTAATGGTCTTTTTAGTATCTCTAATGGTATCTCTTTTTTTATTTCTGATATTTTAACTGGGTATTTCTCTCCATGACCCTTGGTTATTCCAGCTAGAGGATCCTGTGGGGAAAGTGCCCGGCACATAGTAGGGGCTCACTCTTCTAGACATGTTTTCTAAAATCTGGTTCATCTGTCCTTCCACCCAAGGCATCCTAGGGGATGCCAAATTCCAGGGGCCAGAAAGAGCTTGGGATGAAAAGACATTCAAGGGGAGGGTTTTCACCTGGGCTGAGCCTGCCTGTGCCATCCAAACCTGGAGCCTCAAGTCCTGAGCTAGGGCATCCAGATGACCCAATGCAGGGCTCTCCTGATTGACACTTACTCCCTTGTACTCATTAGCAACCTCACCCATCCTACTTTCAAAGCATACTTGGCCCTCATACCTGAGAACTCTGCCTCTGTGGATTCAGCCAACAGCAGATGGAAAATATTCAGAAAAGAAATTGGATGACTGTGTCTCTACTGAATATGTGCAGACTTTGTTCTTGTCATCATTCCCTAAATAATACAGTATCACAACCATTTACATAGTGTCTGCGTTGTATTGTGTATCATAAGTAATCTAGAGATGGTCTAATGTATATGGGAGGATGTGCATAGGTTATATATAAACACTAGGCCGTGTTAGGCTGGGTGTGGTGGCTTACACCTGTAATCCCAGCACTTTGGGAGGCCGAGGCAGGCGGATCACCTGAGGTCAGTAGTTAGAGACCAGCCTGACCAACATGGAGAAACCCTGTCTCTACTAAAAATACAAAATTAGCTGGGTGTGGTGGCACATACCTGTAATCCCAGCTACTCGGGAGGCTGAGGCAGGAGAATTGCTTGAACCCAGGAGGCGAAGGTTGCAGTGAGCCGAGATTGCACCATTGCACTCCAGCCTGGGCAACAAGGGTGAAACTCCATCTCAAAAAATAAAAATAAAAAACACTTGGCCATGTTATATCAGAGACTTGAGCATCCATGGATTTGGGCATCCCCGGGGACCCTAGAACTAATCCTCCATGGATACCAAGGAACGACTATAAACTTACTCAGGAAGGCTTCTCATTGGAGGAAGGGCCCAGTTCAGGACAGACAAGGACATCATCCCTGGACTACTGTCCACTCACCCATCCATTCATCCATTGCCCCACCGCCCCACCCCCCCACCCCAGGACTGTCCCAGTGACAGCCCTAGCAAGTGGAGACAAGAAAAAAGACCGGCTGACATTGTCCAGCTTTGAGGTCTTGGAAGAAGTTTCACCAGTATGAGGATAGGGGGTAAGTTTCCTCCAGGATCCACAGAGCATATCAGGCATCCTCTGGTTGAGGAAAGGAGCGCGGCCTCTCCAGCAGCCACACAGGCCTGCAGTAGGATGGGACTGGGACTGGCCATGTGGATCATTTGGGCCTAATGAGGGGGAAAGAAAGACTGGGGGGCAGAGGAGGAGCATCGGGGCAGCTGGTGGCCCTAGGAAGGCATTTCAGGGAAGGGGTCTGGATTAATTTGTTTTCACACTGCTATAAAGAAATACCTGAGACTGGGTAATTTACAAAGGAAAGAGACTTAATTGACTCGTAGTTCAGGAAACTTATAATCATGGCAGAAGGTAAAGGGGAAGCAGGCACCTTCTTCACAAGGCAGCAGGAGGGAGTGAGTGGAGAACGAGGACGTGCCACACTTTGAAACCATCAGCTCTCCTGAGAACTCCCTCACTATCAGGGGAGCAGCACGGGGGAAACTGTCCCCAGATCCAATCCCCTCCCACCAGGTTCCTCCCTTGACCCACGAGGATTACAATTCCAGATGAGATTTGGGTGGGGACATAGAGCCAAACCTATCATGGTCTCAGTCTGTCTTGCAGCTCCCCGGGGCTGAAGCTGAGTGCAGATCTGCTGATCATGCTCTACAGCACCAGGGGCTCTGCCTGTGCGCCCCCATCTGCTGCTTCCTGGGGGTAGTGGCTGCTTCCTCAAGAGGAGGGTGAACCTGCTCTCCTGCCAGCATCCCGCTCCCCCAACTGGAGCCCTGGCCACGTCCTCCCAGGCTTGAGGGCATAAAACTAGGCTCCTTGCTCTTCTTGTTGCTTAGGTGACAAGCCCCCAGTCATCCCTAGGTCCCGCCACTGCCCCTGCTTCTAAATAAAGAGTATTTTGCCAAATCTTCCTGGGAGAAGCTAGGGTCTCATCCCTGTTATCTGTTCTATCTTGCTAACGCCAGGTTAAGATATCTGGACAAGCAGGCAATAGAGTGATTCATTGCAATTTAACAACTATTTGTGTTCCTCTTGTGTGCCACACAATTTGCTTAGGTACTGTGAGTGCAAAGATGAAACAGATATGTTTACTATTCTTATGGAGGCTCAGTCTAGTCACTGTGTTTTTTAAACAGAATAGAACATATCAGAGTGGGACACTGTAAGGGTAACAATGATTTAATGAAGTTATTTCACATACTGTGTGTGTTTATACATATACAAAATGTTTCTTATTGCAGGTCTTGTTCCAAAAAGTTTGACAGCCATTACTGTAGTGCAGCGGTTTTCAATTGAGGTGATTTTGTCCTTCAGAGGACATTTGACAATCTCGGGAGATATTTTTGATTGTCACAGCTTGGAAGGTGCTACTGGCATCTAGTGGGTGGAGACTCAGGTGCTGCTAACCCTTCTACTATGCACAGGACAGTCTCCACAGCAAAGAATGATTCTGTCCAAACTGTCATAGCGCTGCTGTTGAAAAACTGATTCCAATGGAAGAGACAGGCATGTAAACACATGAAAGAGAACAGGGAAGGGAATTACAGGGCAGGTGGAAAGTGAGCTTGCTAGGGAGGGGGCAAGGTGGGGGAACCACAGTTACTGACTTGCCAGCTCTACTGGGCACTGTTCTGAATGGGGAAATAGTTTTATCACATGTATTTGTGCAAGGTATTATATGAAATCTTTAAAATGGCACTGGAAGGGGTAGGTATTATCCCAACCTATAAATGCACAAGTTGGGGTTTTGAGTGTTTAAGTAACATATCTGAGGTCACATAGAAAGTTGTGAGCTGCACTCATAGGTGGGAATTGAACAATGAGAACACTTGGACACAGGAAGGGGAACATCACACACGGGGCCTGTCGTTGGGTGGGGGAGGGGGGAGAGATAGCATTAGGAGATATACCTAATGTAAATGACGAGTTAATGGGTGCAGCACACCAATATGGCACATGTATACATATGTAACAAATCTGCACATTGTGCACATGTGCCCTAGAACTTAAAGTATAAGAAAGAAGGAAGGAAAGAAAGAGAGAGAGAAAGAAAGAGAGAGAGAAAGAAAGAAAGGAAAGAAGGAAGGAAGGAAGAAAGGAAGGAAGGAAGGAAGAAAGGAAGGAAGGAAGGAAGGAAGGAAGGAAGGAAGGAAGGAAGGAAGGAAGGAAGGAAGAAGAGAAAGTTGTGAGCTGGAATCTTGCATGGTGACGCATGGCTTGTAATCCCAGCACTTGGGGAGATGGAGAAAAGGATTGCTTGAGCCCAGTAGTGGGAAAAAATGTGAGACTCTGTCACTAAAAATAAAGTTGTAAGCTGGGACTGATGTTACCATTACCCTGAAATATGTTTGTTTGGTCAAAGAATGTGGATGATCAATAGACAAGTTTTGTATCCCAGAGGAATAAGGAAATGAGAAAGTTGAAAGTGCTGAAGAAAAAAGCCCATGCGCTCCATCATAGGATTTGGGCTCGCTAGGAAAGGGACGCAGGAAGCATAGAGAGCGGCTGATAAATTGGGAGGAGATGTGAGAAGTTCAAGAGTCTGGACATCTTAGATGAGATGCATGCATTAAAAGAAAAAAAAGAAAACAACAACGACAAAAAAGAGTCTGGATGTCTTGATGAGTTCCTAAGTAGAAATGACAGAGAAGAAGAACTGAAAAAGGAAGTCGTGGGCCAAGAGTGGAGTATTACAATTTCAGACTTCTAGTATGGAGCGGCACAGTTATGGGTGTGGACAAGTGAATGTCTTGAAGTAGAGGGCAAAGAACATTTTTGTATAGAACATGGCCACACCGTACCTTGGTTTGATCTCAGGTATTGGATAGGTTGGCTGTAAATACTCAGTGAATATGGAAGAAAGGCCTAGAGATCTATTGATGATAGAAACTGAGAAACAGAATGTAGAATATCGGCTTGTGAAGCAGAAGGGTTTGGAGCAACAGGAGAGCAGTCACTGAGTGTGTGAGGAACTAGGAGAACATGGGAATCTTCATACTCCTAGAGTAGTCTCTATTTGAAAAGCCATCAGGGAGGTAGTTTATTTAGAAAATAGTTTTGCTTAGCTAAGGATGTGATTATGGAAGAAATGTGAAAGAATGTTTTATAGTAGTAGAAAGGAGGTTCCAGCGGAATGAGAGGAACCTAGAAAGGTTCAACAGTGGTGTCTGAGTTAATAGAAAACAGGAAGCAAGCTGGGTATGTGTGTTTAGAGGTGGTGTACATTTTCAGCATTATAAATGGATAGAGCTGAGTGGCAATAGTTACTTTGGTCCACAGGTTTTTGGTGTCTTAACTAGTTATGGATCTCTACCACGAAAGGAATTGCCTGTTGAACGTTGTTGGGAATAAGAGTACTGAAGACAAACTGCCTGGGTTTGAATTTTATTCTGTTCCTTGTGACCTGCCTGGGTTCAAATCCTAGCTCTGCTTATTAAGTTCTTTTAAGTTGATGATCCTTGAGCAAATGTCTTAGCTTCTGTTTGCCCATGTAAATGGACACAGTAGTAGTTACCTTGTGAAAGAAGTTAATTCATGTAATTGACCAGCATTAACTAAGAAGCATCAGTGTACAATTTTAGTCGGTGGTAATTGACTAGCTGGACTGTGAGGCTGTGTGTGTGTGTAGCATGTAATAGCACGCAGAAAGGAAAAGACAATTTTTATAGTCTAGAGGCAGCTTTTCTCCGCTTTTGTGTCAAGAGGGAAGAAGGAAGTTTGGAGGATATGAATTCTGTTTAATATTAAGCTCTTTTATTCAAAATCAGGGGCAGATAGAATGTGTAATAATTACAGAATTTCTAGACTTAATCTGATTTTTCAAAATTTATTTTCATTTTTCAGGTTGAGGCTGAGCTAAAGTTAATCTGTTGTGACATTCTAGATGTACTGGACAAACACTTCATTCCAGCAGCTAACACTAGTGACTCCAAGGTTTTTTGTTTGTTTGTTTGTTTGAGAGGGAGTCTTGCTCTGTCGCCCAGGCTGGAGTACGGTGGCATAATCTTGGCTCACTGCAACTTCCGCCTCCCGGTTTTAAGCGATTCTTCTGCCTTAACCTCCCAAGTAGCTGGGTCTACATGCCCATGTATTTTTAGTACAGACGGGGGTTTCACCATATTGGTCAGGCTAGTCTCGAACTCCTGACCTTGTGATCTGCCCTCCTCAGCCTCCCAAAGTGCTAGGATTACAGGTGTGAGCCACCACACCCGGCTGTTTTTTTTTTTTTTTTTAGACAGAGTCTTACTCTATTGCCCAGGCTGGAGCGTAGTGGTGCAGTGTTGGCTCACTGCAACCTCTGTCTCCCAGGTTCACCAATTCTCATGCCTCAGCCTCACAAGTAGCTGGGATTACAGGTGTGTGCCACCACACCAGGCTAATTTTTGTATTTTTAGTAGAGATGGGATTTCACCATGTTGCTTGGGCTGGTCTTGAACTCCTGACCTCAGATAATCCACCTGCTTCGGCCTCCCAAAGCTGGGATTACAGGCGTGAGCCACCGCGCCCAGCCAGAGTTCAAAGTTTTCTATTATAAAATGTAGGTTTTATACTAGAAGGGAAAAATGTAAGATTAAAAGTTGACCTTTTTTTCTATGTAGGTTTTCAACTTTATATAATTGTTTAATGTTAGGATAGTTAATGTTGGAATAAAAAAGATGGTCAGGCTATTATAAAAATGTATTAGCTTTACTTATTTATATTATTTTGCTTTTGTGGGACCTATCCCCTTTCCCTCCCCTGATGGCCATACATTTCACAGTGCTGTCGCAATGTTTTATATAGAAATTTTGTTTCTCAATTAATAAACTCTCATGCCATTCCTTGGAACCACTTGCTTGTTTAATTTTAGTCTGTGATCATTTTGTTGATTTTTAGAGGCTCCCCAGTTAATTTCTGTGGGATTTTTATTTATATTTTGAATATGAAATGTCTAAAGAAAAAAATGAAAGAAAGTCAAACATTCCTGAGTGTTTAAAATTATTGAAGTATACCTGCTAATTATTACATACATTTTGTCACATATTTTAGAAAATATAGAACAATTTTAGCTTATTTTCCTTTAAAAATCATTGTCCCTAGTTAAAAAAAATTTTTTTAATTTGGTTTTGTTTTAGGAAAGGGGATTACCACAGGTATCTGGCAGAATTTGCCACCACCATCATTTATTTGAAAACTTCTTCACCTCACATGAAACAAACTATAGCCATTAAACAATAACTCTTCATTTCCTGTCTCCCCAGCTGCTAGTAACTTCTATTTTACTTTGTCCCTATGAATTTGGGTCGTTCTAGATACCTCATGTAAGTGGGATCATATGATTTTTGTCCTTTGTGGTTGCCTTTATTTCACGTAGCATGATGTTTTCAAGGTTTCATCCATGTTGAAGCATATATCAGAACTTCAGTCCTTTCTATGACTGAATAATAATTTGTTTTATGTATTTTGCACATTGTTTAGCCACTGAACTTTTGATGGAGAGTGGGTTTCTTTCCCCCTTTGTCTTATTGTGAGTAATGCTGCTGTGAACATTGGTGCACTAAGTATTTGCCCAGGCTGGAGTGCAGTGGCGCAATCTCCGCTCACTGCAACCTCCGCCTCCCAGGTTTGAGCAATTCTCCTGCCTCAGCCTCCCGAGTAGCTGGCATGGTGGCATGCACCTCTAGTGCTAGAAACTTGGGAGGCTCAGGCAGGCGGATTGCCTGAGCCCAGGAAGTTGAAGCTGCAGTGAGCTATGATAGAACCACTACAGAGACAGAACAAGATCCTGTCGGGAAAAAAAAACAAGTTACACACAGAATTACCTGTCCCAATTGCACTCCTAGGTGGAGCTGAAAACAAGGACTCAAGGCCAGGCTCAGTGGCTCACGCCTGTAATCGCAACACTTTGGGAGACTGAGGAGGGCAGATTGCTTGAGGTCAGGAGTTCCAGACTAGCCTGGCTAACATAGTGAAACCCTGTATCTACCAAAAACAAACAAACAAACAAACAAAAAACAAAAAAACAGGCCAGGCGCAGTGGCTCATGCTTGTAATCCCAGCACTCTGGGAAGCTTAGGCAGGCAGATCACTCGAGGCCAGGAGTTCAAAACCAGCCTGGCCAAAATGGTGAAACCCCATCTCTACTAAAAATACAAAACAAAAAAACAACAACAAAAAAACCCCAGGTGTGGTGTCACATACCTGTACTCTGGAGGCTGAAGCACGAGAATTGTTTGAACCCAGGAGGGGGAGTTGCAGTGAGCTGAGATCACACTTCCAAAAACAAAAACAAATGAGCCAGGAGTGGTGGCACATGCCTGTAATCTCAGCTACTTGGGAGGCTGAGGCAGGAGAATTGCTTGAGCCCAGGAGATGGAGGTTGCAGTGAGCCAAGATTGCACCACTGCACTCCCGCCTGGGGGACAGAGTGAGACTTCGTCTCAAAAAAAAAAAAAAAAAATACTTCCATGCCTAAGACCATTGTTGGTATCTTGAGGCAACATCACTCAGATTCTTTGTCATGCATGTCTGTCTGTATTTTTCTTTTCAAAGAACAGACCTTTAAACATCACTTATAAGTTTCCTTAGAGATCCACGGGCTGGGAGTCAGGGGTCCTGGACTCCAGTGCAAGGTGGGACCTAGTAACTCTTCTCTCCTCTCCAGCCTGAGTGCTGAATTGTGGGTAATGGCTGAGTCCTCCAGCCTGGACACAGTAACATTAGGAAGCATGGGCAGCCAGTGCAGCCCAGGGCTGCAGAGAAACATCATGGGGGAAAGGGAAGGCCCAGAAATGAGGTCTGGTGCCTCCATAAGGAAGGCTTTTCTGTCCCTGGCCTGAGCTGCTTTTGTTACCTGGAGTCTCCCACAACTCCTTGCAATTCCTCAAATGCACCAGGTTCTCTCTGGCCCAAGCCAATTTTCCACCATCTCTTCCTTCCTACTGACCCAGTTTGTTTAATTCCTACTGATCTTCTAGAACTCAGCTTAAGGGACACCTCTTCCAGGGAGCCTTCCCTGCTTCCCTAGGCTGAGTTAGCCTCCTCCTCCGGCCTCTCAGAAAACTTTCACCCTTACAGCACTTATCACAGGACACCGTGGACATCTGTTTGATCATCTCCCACCTGGATTCCCCCCTAAACCGTGAGCACTTTGAGGGCAGGGACCCTGCCTCACTCATCTTGTATGCCAAGTGCCTGGAACAGGCCTGGCATGTAATGAGCTCTCTCGGTGAACATGCAATGAAATGGATGGAAGCTTGCATGAGAGCTGTTTTCCTCAGGAGCTGCTGCCTCCAAAGAAAACACTTCACCGAGCCTCAGAGAGAGCAAGAGTTCTCTGAGACTTTCCCAAATTATTCGTCATTGGCAGAGCAGCCTCCACGGAAGGTGCAGGGGACCCCAGAGGCAAAAATGATGTGGAGCCAAGAGGCTGGCCCTTCTGTCACTCCAGGCAAGCAGGCAAGCCTCAAGCCCAGTCCCCAGACCCCCGAGTGCCCTACTGCGGGTCCCAGGAGTAGACTCCCTGCTGTCCTTAGAGAGTTCCTGATGGTCCCAGCAACTTCTGAGTCACTCCTTCTCCCACATCACCTGCCTGTGTTTCCTGTTTCCTGGGTACAGGAGTCCGTGGAGGCAGAGAAGGGACCAGGCTTCTCTGGGAGGAGGAACTGCCCATTTGTGCAGTGAAAGGTAAGGCCTCTTGCAGAGGGTGAAGGAGGTGGCTGTGACTTTGGGAAGCTAAGCAGCTGCCTCTGGCCTGTTGTATCTTGGAAGCACATCAAAAACATGAGCTTAGATGGCAAAGACGATATTTAGGTGCGCTAGCCAAAATAACTTCTAGACAGGCACGTGGAGGGGCACTGTCCCCTCTCCTGTTCAAAAGCTTTGGATCCAAGCCCAAGCTACAAGTAGAGCAGGCAGCAGGCTCCCTGGAGTGGAGGCATTCAGAGGTTGGGTGGCCCCTTGGCAGGAATGCCTGTGGAGGACTTCCAGAAACAGCTGGACTAGATAGCCTTTGAGAGTCCTCTGACTCACAGATTGATGATTCTCGCAGGAGGAGTGTCCGGAACAAAAGGAGGCTTAAGAACATCAGTTCCTCGAGGTTCTAGGGGGTGAAGGGAGGGGACACAGAGGTCATGTTAGAGGAACCTGACTCCTGCCCCAACAAAGCGGTGCAGAGCTTCGGGGAGAGAAGTCCCATCTCCAAACCTCTTAGTGAGGTCCAAGGATATGGGGTGGACATGGGGGAGACAGAAAGCAGCAGGCTGGAGCTGGGCAGGTGGGGCCCGTCAGGGAGTTCAGCTGAGTAGGATGAGGGGCCAGCAGGGACTATAGATCAGCTAGCCAGAGGTGGAGTCCAGGGAAAGTAGATAAAAGCACAGTGCACCCAGCATCCAGTCCATGAGCTGGCCACACTCTGCTCTGTGACTGCGAGAAATAGACAGTGTTTTATCCAGTTGGAAATTATAAGCAAAACCTCTAAGTGCCACTTCCTGGTGAGAGCTCCCACTTCCAATCGGTGTGCAGCCCTGAAACTATGCAAGTCCCATTGCTCTGGAATTAAGACCAATAGCCTTAGTATGGCCTTTAGGTCCTATGTGATCTGGCCCCTGCCTGCCCCCAAGCCTGGTCTTGAGCAGCTCTCCCAAGTGCCTTGTTTCCTCCACACACGCTAGCCCTCTGTCTTGTTCTAGAAGGCACGGTGTCCCTTCTCTCTGGCCTCTCCTTTACACTGTTTTTGCTGCAGCACACCCACCTTATTGAACTCCACAACCAGTGGAGACCTCCACCTGTTCCCAAGTTTAGCTCAAAAGCCACTTCCTCTGGGAAGCTCTTCTGGATACCCCAGACCAGGCCAAATTTCTTTCTCCTAGCCCTGTGTGTTTCTCCTTTATAGCATTCACTACAATTGTAGTTAAATGACTGTCACTTAACATCTGAATCCCCTGCTAGACTGTAAGCTCTCTGGGGGCAGAGCTGTGTCCATCTTGTTCACCATCAGGCCAGCCCAGAGCCTGGCACAGAGTGAGTACTAGGGAATATTTGTAGAGAGATAGAAAAAGAGAGAAAGGAAGAAGGAGGGAGAGAGGAAAGGAAGGAAGGAGGCAGAGAAGGAAGGAAGGAAGGAAGGAAGGAAGGAAGGAAGGAAGGAAGGAAGGAAGAAGGAAGGAAGGGAGTCCCAGAGAAAAATATCATTCTTCGTAATAGAACGATAATGGAACATGAAACGTGATTAATTAAATCATGCACATAAATAGAGGCCCATATGTCAAGGTTCTATTTGTTCTGTGACAGTGTAAAAACTGCACATTTTTTATGAAGATGGAAAAACAAATAAACAAAACACCATGTGCTCCATCTCCTGGTAATACCTCCTGCCGATGCATCAGAGTGAGCTCCACTGCATTCTCCTCCATGAGGAGGAGCAGATGGGCCTCCAAGTACAGACAGACCTGGCCCCAGTTTCAGAGCAGGGACCCGGAAGCCAAGCCGGAGGTCAGGGACCAAAGGCAAAGAGATCAGGTAGATGAATTCTCTCCTCCACACTGAGTCCTGGGCTTGGTGGTTGGCTTGTTTCATCTTCACAGTAAGTCTACTAAAGTAGGAATCATTATCCTCATTCCACAGGTGAGGAAATTGGGCTTCAGCAGGATAAGGAATTTGGTTAGTGTCATATAGCTTACCAAGTGGCAGAACTACAACTTGTCCCAGCTCCACTTGGCCTCAACAATCATGTTCTTTTCTTTCTGTAGCTTCTTTGAACATGAGGCAGAGGCCCTGCTAACAGCTGTGGGTGTAGTATTGCGGCTGTGGAGGTCAGGGCAGTGCTGGGCAACACCTGCTGTTTTTATCTGTGCCATAGCCATCCCCATTTCTGGCAGCACATCCCTCTCTCTGAGGGGCGACTCATTCTATGTGGTTCTGGTGAGTTGACCCTGTCCTTTTTTCTCCCCAGATTCTAAAGGTAGATAGATGCCCCTGTTCTTAATTTTGTTAATTAAAAAAAATTCTTTTTAGATACAGAGTCTTGTTTTGTCACACAGGCTGGAGGACAGTGGTGCAATCTTGGCTCACCACAGTCTCAAACTCCTGGGCTCAAGCAATCCTCTTGCTTCAGTCTCCTGAGTAGCTGGGACCCCAGGCACATGCCACCAGGCCTGGCTAATTTTTAAAATTTCTTTGTAGAGATGGGGGTCTCACTATGTTGCCCAGGCTGGTCTTGAACCCCAAAGCCTCAAGTTATCCTCCCAGCTTGGCCTCCCAAAATGCTGAGATTACAGGTGTGAGCCATGGCAACTGGCCTAATCCATCTATTACAACACCTATCCCTGGCCAGGTGCGGTGGCTCACACCTGTAATCCCAGCAATTTGGGAGGCTGAGGAGAGCAGATCACCTGAGGTCAGGAGTTTTAGACCACCCTGGCCAATATGGTGAAACCCCATCTCTACTAAAAATACAAAATTAGCTAGGCATGGTGACACACGCCTGTAATCCCAGCAGCTCAGGAGGCTGAGGTAGGAGAATTGTTTGACCCTGGGAGGTGGAGGTTGCAGTGAGCCAAGGTTGCACCATTGCACTCCAGCATGGGTGACAGAGAGAGACTGTCTCAAATAAATAAATTAATTAATTAAATTAAATTAAATTAAAAAAAAAAAGACCAGACAGGGCCAATCAGAGGCCTTCTCTGGATTTTTGTGCTGAATCTATTGGTCTTTTTCTCTGAGGTGCTAAGTAATTTGAAAACAGAATTGGGGCTGCCATGGGACATCCTTCTTGCCATGTGCAGAAGGCCAGTTATGGACTCAAACCATCAGACAGAGGAAGGAGAAAGGAGACATAAGATGGAGACTACCCTGACGACCTTGTTTGAGCTCTGGATTCAATCATATCTGAATTGCCCTTGCTTGAACTTCCCAGGTCCACGAGTTAAGTTCTTTTCTTTTCTTTTTTTTCTTTTTTTTTTTTTTGAGGTAGTCTCATTCTGTTGCCCAGGCTGGACTGCAGTGGCGTGATCTTGGCTCACTGGAACCTCCACCTCCTGGGTTCAAGTGATTCTCTTGCCTCAGCCTCCCAAAGAACTGGGATTACAGGTGCCCACCACCACACCCAGATAATTTTTGTATTTTTAGTAGAGACGGGGTCTCACTCACTATGTTGGCCAAGCTGGTCTCGAACTCCTGGCCTCACATGATCTGCCAGTCTTGGTCTCCCAAAGTGCTGGGATTACAGGCATGAGCCACTGCGTCTGGCCAATAAGTTCTCTTTTTGACTTGAGCAGATATAAGTTGGTGAAAAGTAAGTTCACCTGGATGGAGGAGATGAGAGGGTAGACTTGGAGCTCAGCGAGACCTAGAACTGCTCAAGTGACACCAAAGCGGACAGGAAGGGGAAGTGGTCCCCTTTGGAGGATTTGGAGGTCAGTTTGTCTGTGTCCTGACCCAAATCTTAGTTTGAATTTTAGTTCCCATAATCCCTATATCTCATGGAAGAGACCTGGTGGGAGGTAATTGAATCATGGGGGTGCTCGTGATAGTGAGTTCTCGTGATAGTGAGTGAGTTCTCACGCGATCTGACGGTTTTATAAGGGCCTTTTTCCCCTTTTGCTCGGCACTTTTCACTGCCGTCATGTAAAGCAGGATGTGTTTGCTTCCCCTTCTGCCATGATTGTAAGTTTCCTGAGGCTTCCCCCAGCCATCCTGAACTGTGAATCAATTAAACCTTTCCTTTATAAGTTACCCAGTCTTGGGTATTTCTTTATTAGCAGCATAAGAACGGATTAATACAGGAGGGGAAGCAGAGTCTACTGACTTGACAAGGGCCATCTTGTCAACCACCCACCAGCCTGCTATGTGACTTTGTACCCGTGGTGTACTTCTCTGATCTCAGGCCTGCCATCTGCAGAGGGGTGTACTAATTTGCAAAATACACCAGGGACTGCTTGTTCCTGGGAAACCACAGTGAAATGGGAAAATTTCCAGTGAAATAAATATAAAGAGCTCTTTCCCGGTCTGGAGAGGGAGGAGGGGCCACACATTTACTGAGCACCTAATGTGTGTTGGGAACATACACTAGGTGCCTTGTTGCTTCATTATAAGCCACTAAGCTGAAAACAGGGTACAATGCTTGGCACCCAATGAATCTCTCTCTCCAAAAGGAAATATTTTTGGGCTGAAAGAAACATCCCAAATAATCCTCACAAGAGTCCAATGAGAAGAGAGCCAGAGACAAGGAAACCGATGTTCAGAGAGGACCAGAGACCCCCACAAAGCCACGGAGTTGGTAAGTGGCTAAGGCAGAATTCAATGCACATCTTTTTAAAAAAAATTTATTACACTTTAAGTTCTGGGATACATATGCAAAACATGCAGGTTTGTTACATAGTTACACATGTGCCATGGTGGTTTGCTGCACCCATCAACCCATTATCTAGGTTTTAAGACCCACATGCATTAGGTATTTGTCCTACTGCTCTCCCTGCCTTGCCCCCCACTCCCCGACAGGCCCCGATGTGTAATGTTCCTCTCCCTGTGTCCATGTGTCAGTGCACGTCTTTCAGGCCCGAGAACTTACACATTTTGCCCTTGGCCTGGACTGACTGAAGCCAACACCTTAGCAAGAAATGCCCATGGTGGGAACCTCCTCTGGGCACCTGGGGCACAGGAGATAGAAAAAAACAGGTTGAATTCTCTGACTTAGGAAAATAAGACTGAAAGCATTCGATGACGAGGGATGTGTAACTGCTGCAACACCAGTGATATCAGGAATGGCTTGGAATGAAGGTCCTATCTAAACCCTTGGCCTTGAGGGTGGGAGATCTTGCTTGTGTGAGGACAGGGAAGCCGAGAGATGGCCATGGCTGTGGTCAGGGGGGTCTGACACTGTCAGAGGAGGGGGTGTTTCTGCACGAGGCAAAGGAAACAAGGCAAGAGAGATAGCAAGAGAGTCTTAGGATAGATAAGGGAAACTTCCTTGGAGGCACCAGTAAGGAAAGCTGTGGGCTGGTGGACTAGATGACTTTGCAGGCTCTGTGGAGAGCAATTCATGGGGACTGCTAAGAGCTATCGCTCTGGGGTCAGCCAGGCCTGGGTTGGAATCCCAGCTCAGCCTGTCACTGACTGTGTGACCCTGGGTTTCTTTGTTCAGAGCCTCCATCGACATTGGGAAATCAGCACAGTCTTTCGTCAGCGCCCAGCACAGTCTTCAGCATGTGGAGCACGGACAACAACAGAGATGCTCCAACCTTATGCTCTGGGGAGGTGGAAGGTCTCTTCTACTCCCTCACCTTCCCTTCAAGCAAGGCTGGGTGGGGATGACTTTCTACTTGCAGAGAGGTCCCTAGAGTGGAAAGCGGGGGAAGCGGATGGGGGGCCCTGAACCTGAGCCTGAGCCTTGTGGAAAACCTTTATTAGGCAGGCGCGGTGTCTCACACCTATAATCCCAACACTCTGAGAAGCCAAGGCAGGCGGTTCGCCTGACTCAGGAGTTTGAGAATAGCCTAGGCAACATGGTAAAATCATGTCTCTACAAAAAGTACAAAAATTAGCCAGGTGTGATGGCATATGCCTGTAGTTTCAGCTACTCCGGAGGCTGAGGTGGGAGGATTGCTTGAGCCCAGGAGGTCAAAGCTGCAGTGAGCGGTGTGATTGGGCCACTGCACTCCAGCAGCCTGGGTGACAGAGTGTCTCAAAAAAAGAAAAAAGAGAAAGAAAAAAGAGACAAAGAAAACATTTATCTGAGACTTTGGAAACTTTTTTTCTTAGGGGAAAAATATACTCAGTTTATCGTTTCCCTGTTTTCTGTGTGAGGGAGAGGAAAAGTCTTAAATAAACCTTTGCGGCACAGGCCCGTCTTGTTTTGGGAGAAGCACTTCTGTGGGCTTTGGCTGACTGTGGGTTAGACCAGACCTAGTTCCGGAGTGGACCAGGCCCAGCAGGGGTCGGCCTCGAGTGCTCACGGGGGAAGTTGTGTTGCACAGTGTTTCCAAATCTTTGGGAACAATTTTTTTTTTTTTGTAACAGGGTGTCCCTCTGTCACACAGGCTAGAGTGTAGTGGCACAATCAAGCTCACAGCAGCCTCAACTTCCTGGACTTCAGCAATTCTCCCACCTCAGCCTTCCAAGTAGCTGGGACCACAGGTGTGCGCCACCACACCTGGCTAATTTTTGTATTTTTTGTAGAGATGGGGTTTCGCCATGTTGCCCAGGCTGGTCTCGAACTTCAGAGCTCAAGCAATCCAGCCACCTTGGCCTCCCAAAGTGCTGGGATTACAAGTGTGAGCCACCATACTAGGCCCAACATTTTTCTTCCCCTTGGTGTAGAGATATGGACTGCACTGCTTTGAAAATTGTCTGGCCAGACACAGTGGCTCACGCCTATAATCCCAGCACACTGGAAGGCTGAGTTGGGAGAATCTCTGGAGCCCAGGAGTTTGAGACCAGCTTGGACAACATAGTGAGACGTGCTCTCTACAAAAGTGAACAAAATTAGCCAGGTGATAGCACTCACCTGTGGTCATAGCTACTTGGGAGGCTGAGGCAGGAGAACTGATTGAGCTCAGGAGGTCAAGGCTGCAGTGAGCCGGGATTATACTACTGTACTCCAGCCTGGGTGACAGAGGGAAGCCATGTCTCAAAAAAAATTAAATAAATAAATAATAATAATAATAATAATACTTTTTAAGCTGTCATGGGAGTTTTTTAAAAAGAAAAAAGAGAAAGCAAATGGTCTGTCCTTGGGAGAAAAGTGTGTGTGTGTGTGTGTGTGTGTGCGCGCGCGCGCGCGCATGTGAGTGTGTGGATGTGGCGTGGGGGTGGTACTAGCGACATGTACAAATGTGTGTGTGTTAGGGGGCTGTTTTCTGCCCAGGAGGTCCCCCAGGAGATCAGACTGGTGTTGCACGAAGACTGCTGAGTTTTGCCTTCATTTTCTGTTGTTGATGGGTGCCTTCAGGGCTGGTTGGGGACTGCCGAGTCCCCTGGGGTCATTCCAGAAGGAAACCCATAGGCTTTGGTTCCTGTGTGGTTGCAGACATCTGGATTCTCCTAGATTGTCACGGGAGAGGTAGAGCTTTGCTTGTTTGTTTCTTTTTTCAGACAGGGTTGGAGGGTTTAGCTCTGTTGCCCAGGCCGGAGTGCAGCGGCATGACCATAGTTCACTGCAGCCTCGAACTCCTGGGCTCAAGTGATCCACCTGTCTCAGCCTCCCAAGTAGCTAGAACTTCAGGTCACCACACCCAGCAAATTAAAAAAAAAATTTTTTGAGAGATAGGGTCTTGCTATGTTGCCCAGGCTGGTCTCCAACTCCTGGCCTCAAGTGATTCTCTAGCCTTGACTTCTCAAAGTGCTGGGACTATAGGTATGAGTTACTGCACCTAACCTGGCTTCCAGTTTTAAATCTGTTTCTCCAGCCTCTGTTTCCTTCTGCTATGGTTGAGCCTTCAGTAATGCTGGGTTGACCATTGCAGCCCTGTCTTTGCTTTGGGGTGTTAAAAGGCAGCCAGAGTCCACACTTGGGGCAGACTCATGGAGTTGCTGATGGTCTTCCCCCACACCTTCTTCTCCAAGGCCTCTAAGGTAGTGTAGCACCATTTCATGAGAGACTAGCAGCAAAGTGGGAGAGGTCCCCGTGGAACCAAGTGACTCTAGGGAGCCCAGTACCGGCGTGGTTGCAGCCTCAAGCATTGACAGACAGGGAACCAGACAGAGCTAAACTCCCTCTGCCTCCAGTACTGGAAAGGAACAAACCTGAAGGTTAGAGCCAGCATTGCATGGTAGAAAGGCAGACTAGTCACTTGTAAGCTATATAGTATATTGATCAGGACTCCATCAATTGTGAGAGACCTAGTTTACACTAGCTTTAAACAAAAAAGAAATGCATTGGCTCATGTAGCCAAGAAATTCAAGGGACTCAGGCATGACTAGCTCTAGTAATATTCTGGGACCCTAGGTTTGTCCACCTCTCAGATCCACTTGCCTCCGCTTTACTTCATTCCCCAACAGGATCTTACTCAGTAGCGCTGAGATGTCTCCCAGTAGCTCCAGGTCTACATGATCTAGAAGTTATAACTCTAGAGAGAAACTTTGTTTCAGAGTCCATGATAAAACTTCCAAAAGGATGTAAACTCGTGGTGTTTAATACGGAGACAAAGATAGAGTGTGTTCCCCATATTCACAATGAGCACACTGGGGGCACAGATCCTTTTTCATTTTTTTATTTTCAGTTTTATTTTTTGCCATCTGGCAGTGAGTTTGCATAAGGCATGGATCTTGACTTCTAAAAACAACTCTACGCTAAAAGGAATTAGAATGCCTTAGAGAAATGGCTAATTCCAAGGCCAAGCCTGGGAAAGTACCATATGAACCCGAAATATCTTATTAAAGCAGAAAGCAAGGAAGCACTTAAAGGAGGACACAGAAGCTGGCTTGAAGCAGCCCCATTAGCCAAATCTGGGACATTTTGAGCATCAAAATAAATAATGAGAATAATGGATTATAAACCCTTGGATAAAATAGGAAGCAGTGAGTTCATACTAACATAAATAAATAAGCAAACAAATAAATGGAATGATTAAGGAGTAATGGGGCCAGGCACAGTGGCTCATGCCTGTAATCCCAGGACTTGGGAAGCCAAGGTGGGCAGATCACTTGAGCCCAGGAATTCAAGACCAGCCTAGGCAACATGGTGAACCCCATCTCCACAAAAATTACAAAAATTAGCCGTGTATAGTGGCAAGTGCCGGTAGTCCCAGATATTTAAGAGGCTGAGGTGGGAGGATCGTTTGAGCCCAGGAGGCAGAGGCTGAAATGAGCCATGATTGTCCCACTGCACTCCAGCCTGAGTGACAGAGCTAGACCCTGTCTCAAAAAAAATAAGGAAAAGTGGAATATTTACATTGTCTCAAAGTAACTGCCCCCAGATTTTATTTACAAAAGGGTAAAGAATAACTTCACAGTGGAGAAGGCTGGCCAACATTGCCTTAATCCAGTAACAAAGTGAGCATCACCAGCAATGGGGCAAACCAAAATGGCGCCACCTGATAGGATGCAATGAAAAGAATACAGCTGCACTTCCGTGATATTCATGCCAAAGATGCATCATCTAAATCTGATCAAAAGGAAACAACAGACAAACTCAGGCTGAGGTGCATTCTACACAGTAACTGGTTGGTCATCTTTATAGGACAAAGGTCATGATAGTTAAGAAAAGATCAAGGAACTTTTTCAGACTGAAGGAGACTAAGAGTCTTGCCAAGTAAATGCAATGTGTGATTCTGAATGGATCCCTTTGTTATAAAGAATGTTCTTGGGCCGGGCGCGGTGGCTCACACCTGTAAACCCAGTACTTTGTGAGGCCAAGGCAGGAGGATTACTTGAGCTCAGGAGGTCGAGGCTGCAGTAAGCTGTGATGGTGCCACTGGAAAAAAAAGAAAGAAAGAAAAAAGAATATTTCGGAACAGTTGGTGAAACCTGAATGAAATCTGAGGATTTAATGATAGTAATGTATCAGCATGAATTTCCTGATTTTAATAGTTGATGTAGTAGAAAGTCCCTGTTTTTAGGAAACACACACTAAAGTATATTTGCAGGTAATGGGCATCATATCAGCAAATGTATTCTCACATGGTTTAGCAAAAAGGTTTTTTGTACTGTACTTACAATTTTCTACAAACCTAAAGGTGTTTAAAAAAATTTTTAAATATAGCCCTCCAAAAATTCTGATTGGCCCTGCTGATGTCACATATTTACCGTAGGCCAATTGCTTTGGCCAAGGGTCTGAGATTCTCTGAATGGCCATTTAGATGTGTGCCCACTCCTGAAACAGGGAACCCTGGTTGGGGGTGGGAGTGGGAGTGACAGCTCACCAGGATCAGATGGACTGAAAAACAGCAGTTTCCTGACAAAGGGAATTCAGGACAGACCAAAAAAGGAGCAGCTGTGTACTCCACTTAGATTAGACTATGATTATTAACTCTGGGAAAATGGTCATTTAAAAGCACATAACCTTTGACTGAGTAATTCCACTTCCTGGTAACCTATTTTAAGAAAATAATCCCAACACAGAGGAAGGAAAGCTCTATATGCAAAGATGTTGGTTCCAGTGTTATCTCTGGTAGTAAAAAACTAAAAGGCACCGATTAGTCCCCGTATGGAAGAAAGGCTGAGGAACGTGGCTGGAGGGCTGACCAGCTCTGAGGACATTTGCACACAGCCGGTGGGCTTCTGGGCATCCTAGCCATAGGCCTCCATTTTCCCCCATTCAAGTGAGACCATCTTGGTCCACCCGCCTTGTCTGAGCCACCTCCTGGCATTAGATTCCTGCTCCTCATGCCACTGTCACCTTTCCCTCACCCAGGGCAGGTGTCTCTCTAGGTTAGAAAGAGGGCAAGGAGCCTCGGATGTGTACTCTTCGTGATCAGCCACTTGTGCTGGAGACTAGTGTCTGTGGTCCCGACATGAAAGCAAGATACTATCACTATAATCATGATCATGACAATGATTATGATGATTTTAAAATTCATTGAGTGTGAAACATGCCAGGCACCGCTCTAAAGGCTTTTCCTGTGCTAACTCATTCAATCCTTACACCGTCTCTACAAAGTAGTTGCTAATTTCATCCCCTTTTTTCAGATGAGGAAACTGAGTACCACACAGCTAGCAAGGAGCACACATCTAGAACATTACTTGAGCTCCTGTCCTCAGAAGTTCTCCTGAACTGACTCAGCAATTCTCTTCAATCTTCTGGCACCCCATCCTTTTCGTTTTTTGAGATGGAGTTTTGTTCTCATTGCTCAGGCTGAAGTGCAATGGTGCGATCTCAATCTTGGCTCACCGCAACCTCTGCTTCCCGGGTTCAAGCAATTCTCCTGGGTAGCTGGGATTACAGGTATGCACCACCTGGTATGCACCTCAGCCTCCTGGGTAGCTGGGATTACAGGTATGCACCACCACACCAAGCTAATTTTGTATTTGTAATAGAGATGGGGTTTCTCCATGTTGGTCAGGCTGGTCTCGAACTTCTGACCTCAGATATTCTGCCCGCCTGGGCCTCCCAAAGTGCTGCGATTACAGGCATGAGCCACCCCACCTGGCCTTCATCCTTTCAATACTTAACATTTATTGAGGCAAGTTAGAGAGATATTGTGACAGGTACTTGGGATACTGAAGTAAAAGATAACAGGTCCTGGCCTTGAGGTCTCGCAGTCTAACAGAGTGTATGGACATGAAGGCAAACAATACAGTCCAGGAGATGTTGGAAATTGAGGTTTGGACAAAGGGCTGTGGTGGGGCATACAGGGATGCTCAGCCTACCTCAGGAGCCAAAGAGGCATCAAAGAGGAGAAGCTGACTTTGCCAGGCAGTTGAGAGTACTTGAGAGTAGCACCTGGCAAAGCCAGTTTTGAAGGAGGAGGCTCCACATAGACAAATGTATGGCACTGTGCAAAAAGTTTGGCTGTTCTTTATACAGTTTTGTACCATTCTTTTGTAGGTTGATTGAATCAATAAAGTCCAAAGGAATGTCCAAATGTTTTCATTTTGTTGAAATTCTTTGTACTAGATTGCATGCAACATAAGCAAATCCTTGCCTTGGGCCTGAAATGCTCTTTGTTTCATAGGAATTTTAGGCTATTTTGGGAAAACGTGGAATAGGAAGTGGCCCACATGCATCTCTTTTTTGCTTGCTTGCAAGTTTCTCAAGAGGGAAAGCCTGTGGTTATACAGCGACTGACTGGTTCAGTACCACGTGGTTTGGAAGGGCTGGATCACAGGGGAAACGAGAGACAGTGGAGAGGAAAATGGAAAAGAGAATCCTAACTCACCACATGTAACTTATGGTGCTGGGAAGCATATTCAATCTCTTGGATCTTCAGTTGCCTCCTTTATAAAAATGAAGTAATAAGTATCTTTCGTCTAAGGTGGTAGGGCAAATTGAATGAATAAGATACCATGAGCAAGCTTCTGGATCACTAGTTGCGTGCTACAGAGGGCATTCTGGCCTTGTTGGAGGAGAGATTGGCCCACATCCCTCTTACCTGACTTGCGCTCTGAGACTTAATATTCCCAGTCTCCACAAATCCCAGGAGAGAGACACAGAGAAGCTGCACAGTTATATTCCTGCTGAGGACCTGTCTTACTCGGTGCTGCTATAACAAAATACCTGAGACTGGATAAGTTATAAAGAACAAAATTTATCTTTTCACTGTTTTGGAGGCTGGAAATACCAAGATCAAGGCACCAACATTTTGTGTCTGGTGAGGGCCTTCTTGTTGTGTCCACACATGATAGATGCAGAAGGGCAAGAGGAGTCTAGCTAGCTCCCTCCAGCCCTTTTAAAGGACACTAATCCCGTCCATGATGGTTGAGTCCTCAATGGCCTAATCACCTCCTAAAGGCCTCACCTCTCAATACTGTTGCATTGGGAATTTAAGTTTTAACATGAATTTTGGAGGGGACACAAGCATCCAAGTTATAGTGGGGCCCCAAAGAACCAGCCAGCTTCCAGGCCAGCTTGGCTCAGCCCTGTAGGGACTTTCTCAATACTTGCTCCTACTTTTGCCTCATCCTGCTCCATGCTTTGCTTCCCCTTCCCCTCTGCCTTCCTTGGCTCTGGTCATGGGAAGCCAAATGCAGCCTACGCAATGAGGGAGGCTAAAGGCTGGACAATATCACAAATGGGCCATTGGTGTTTCTGCTGTTGTTTCTTTACTCAGTTTAGGTGTTCGTTTTTTCGCCATTATTATTTCATCTTCTAAGCCTATTCAGAGGCTATTAGAGGCACCTGGAAAATCAGTGCTGGGAGACAGACTCTTAAAACAGGCATAATTTACCAGGAGAATTTATGCGTGAGATTCAGTCAAAAAGATTTCCATGTTCTACAAATAGATGTCTGTATGGGGAAAAAAATGAACCTTCACTCCACCTTATATCATACACATTTTTTTTAAGAGACTGGGTCTTACTCTGCCCCTCAGCCTATAGTGCAGTGGCACAGTCATAGCTCGTTATAGCCTAGAACTCCTGGGCTCAAGCAATCCTCAGTCTCCTAAGTACCTGAGACTACAGGAGTGCACCATGCCCAGCTAATCTTTTTAAAAACTTTTGTAGAGACAGGGTCTCGCTATGTTGCCCAGGCTGGTCTCAAACTTCTGGCCTCAGGTCATCCTCCTGCCTCGGCCTCCCAAAGTGCTGGGATTACAGACATGAGCCACCATACCTGGCCCTGGCATAAAAACAGATGCATAGACCAGTGGAACAGAATAGAAAACCTGAAAACAAATCCATTCACCTATAGTGAACCCATTTTTGACAAAGGTGCCAAGAACATACATTGGGGAAAAGACAGTCTCTTCAATAAAAGGTGCTGGGAAAAGTGGATATCCATAGACAGAAGAATGAAACTAGACCCCTGTCTCTTGCCATATTAAAAAAATCGAATCAAAATAGAGTAAAGACTTAACTCTAAGACCTCAAACTATGAAACTACTAAAAGAAAACATTAGCCGGGCGCGGTGGCTCATGCCTGTAATCCCAGCACTTTGGGAGGCCGAGGCGGGCAGATCACGTCAGGAGATCGAGACCATCCTGGCTAACACGGTGAAACCCCGTCTCTACTAAAAATACAAAAAAGTAGCCGGGCGTGGTGGTGCGCGCCTGTAGTCCCAGCTACTTGGAGGCTGAGGCAGGAGAATGGCGTGAACCCGGGAGGCGGAGCTTGCAGTGAGCCGAGATCATGCTACTGCACTCCAGCCTGGGCGACAAAGCAAGACTCCGTCTCAAAAAAAAAAAAAAAAAAAGAAAACATTGGGGAAACTCTCCACGACATTGGACTGGGCAAAGATTTCTTGCCCACAAGCACAGGCAACCAAAGCTAAAATGGACAAATGGGATCATATCAAGTTAAAAAGTTTTTTGCAGCAAAGGATAGAATCAACAAAGTTGAGACAACCCACAGAATGGGAGAAAATATCTGCAAATTTTCTATTTATCATGGGATTAATAACTAAGATCTCTACAGGAAAAAAAATCCAATAATCTGATTTTTAAAATGGGCAAAAAGTCCGAATAGACATTTCTCAGAAAAAGACACACAAATGGCAAACAGATATATGAAAAGGTGCTAAACATAATTGGTAATCAGTGAAATGCAAATCAAAACCACAATGAGATATTATCTCACCCCAGTTAAAATGGCTTATATCCAAAAATCAGGCAATAACTAATGGTGAGGCTGTGGAGAAAATGGAACCCTCTTACACTGTTGGTGGGAATGTAAATTAGTACAAACACTGTGGAGAATAGTTTGGGGGTCCCTCGAAAACCCAAAATAGAACTACCATATGATCCAGCAATCCCACCGCAAGGCATATATCCGAAAGAAAGGAAATCAGTATATCTGCACTCCCATGTTTACTGCAGCACTATTCACAATATCCAAGATTTGGAAGCAACCTAAGCGTCCATCAACAGATGAATGGATAAAGAAAATGTGGTACATATACACAAAGAGTACTATACAGTCATATAAAAGAATGAGATCCTATCATTTGCAACCATATGAATGGAACTGGAGGACATTATGTTAAGTAAGCCAGGCACAGAAAGGCAAACTTTGTCTGTTCTTACTCATTTGTGGGAGCTAAAAATCAAAACAATTAAACTCATGGAGCTAGGGATTAGAATGATGGTTACCAAAGGCTGGAAAGGGTAGTGGGGTGGCAGGGAAGTGAGGATGGTTAATGAGTACAAAAGTATAGTTTAATAAAATGAATAAGGTCTAGAATTCACTACAATCACCAATAATTTATTACACATTTTAAAATGAAAAAGAATAACTGGATTGTTTCTAATACAAATAAAGGATAAATGCTTGAGGTGATGGATACCACATTTACCCTGATGTGACTATTATGCATGGTATACCTGTGTCAAAATATCTCATGTATCCCATAAATAAATACACCTACTATGTACCCACAAAATTAAAAATTAAAAAAACTAAGGAATAACATATAGTAAACAAATGAAAAAAACCTTACACAAGAATATACACTGTATGATTCCATATATACAAAGTTCAAGAACAGGAAAATAAATTAACTCCAGTGACAGTAGTCAGAACAATGGTTGCCTCTGGGGAGTGGGATTGGGATAGCCACTGGAAAAGGGCACCAGGGAAATTTCTGGGGCAATGGAAATGTTCTATATTTCAATTTAGCTGGTGGTTATATTGGATGATGTGTTAAAAATCCATAGCCTTTTACTGTATATAATATATATCTTTATAAAGTATAATACGCTGGGCATGGTGGCTTACACCTGTAATCCCAGCACTTTCAGAGGCCAAGGCAGGAGGATCCCTTGAGCGCAGGAGTTTGAGACCAGCCTGGGCAACAAAGCAAGACCCTGTCTCTATTTTTAAAAAATTAAAATTAAAATGTATATGCTTAAAAAGAAATTAAGACTCTCAAGTCCTAAAAGACAGATGAATGGAGAGACGCATCTATCATGCATAGTGCTTAATACTTGTAATACATGTTTACATCCAGGGTCCTAGCATCCAAAGCCCTTAATTGGGTCTTATTTTGTCCTGAATTCCCACCATTCTCTCACCTAGGTTCCTCTGCCCCAGCCCTACTGACCACTCATCGTAAGCCAGACACATTCCCATCTCAAAACTTGTGCTTGCAGTTTTCTCCCTGGAATAATCTTTCCCCAGAGGCTGGCTTGCTCCTTAACATCTTCAGTTTGCTGCTTAAATGTCACTCAGTCACAGAATAGCACACATGTCCTGCCTTCTCTCATTCCTCTCTACTTTTCTTCTTCCCCTTACCCCATCCTTTGCCCTGACATTGTACATATTTATTTGCTTATTGTCTGTCTGCCCTGTTAGATTGTCAGCTCCACAAAGACAAGGATTTCGTCTGTTTTGCTCACTGCTGTATCCTCGGTACCTAGACAGTTGTTAAAGATTTGTTCTCAGTGAGCTCTTATAGCAAATCTTGGAGATTCTTAGAGCTTGTAAAGTTTGAAAAGGAAAATGATTACAAACAGAAGCCTTCATATACATTAGATAGTCAATAAATGTTAGTTCTTTTTCTCTCCCAAACTCTTATTTGGGTGTAGAGGCACAGATTTATTAATCTGGAAATTTAAAAAAAATCAATGGGGAAAATTAAGTTCTGAATGTTTTCATGACCTTCCCAAGGTCACACTACAAATGGTCAATCTCAAATTTGAGTTCTGTGCTTTTTGATCCCTAATGGCCCTTAAGACAGGGCAGCCATCAGATCGATGGTCAGACTATGCAATGGAAGGCAGAGGTGTTAGCACAGGGACTAATTTCCTGACCTCTGTTGGACACTAGACAGGTAGACTCCCCCTCCCACAATTTCACACCCTATGGACTTACAGCAGAATACACAGAACTCCATTAACCTTGAGGATTAGGAGGGACGCATGTTGGTGTTGTAGATCCACTAAAGGTTACAGGCATTTGACACCTGGACACATCACTTGTTTTTCTTTTGACAGCGAACTTACCTTCCCAATTATGTATAACCTTAGCTGCATTCACATTAGTCTTCATATCAAGACACCATGTGCTCTCCATTGTCTGCAGGACAGGGGAGATTGGGGTTGTGGGATGAGGGAGCAGGAAGGAGCTCAGTTGATTGAAGGCAGCCAACAGGAAAATAAACATGTGCCATAGAGTTTAAAGTGCATGTTCTCCAGGATGGAAAATAGCCAATCACTGTGTAGAATAAATAAAGGTGAGTGGAGGGACCAGAACTCCTTAGTCCTTTAAACACTGCTCTTGGACCCATTTGGTGTCTGATTTAGCTGTTGGCACATCTCAGCTGGCCTCTCACTTCCTCTTCCTACCCTCTTTATCCTGCACCACTGGCCCTGGCCCATCTGACCTATCCCTCACGTTCCACCGATGATGTCAGTACCCTCCGGGCAGATGGAATGCTCCAGGTCTCTGTCCCCAACTCGATCACCTCTGCCTGGGATTCTCTGCCACGCAGTGCAGTGTCAGCACACCCAGCTGGAGCTTTTCCCCAAGGAAATGCACAGTCACACAAGAACTAAGGGGGTTTCTGCATTCCATGAAACCCATCCACAGAAACAGGGTTAAGAACACCTGCATTAAGTCTTTAAAGCATCCCGTGTTCAGACTCTGTTATATTCCTTAAAACATTACAATAACCCAATGCCTTTCAACCTTGGGGGAGTTTCTCCTCTTAATTACAGAGGAGTTTGTGTTGGATGTAGGCAGATCTAGCGGTAAGTGAAGCTTAGGGCTTGTCTGGGAGAACGAAGACGAAAAGAATAGCTTGAGTCTCGTGTCTTGCCAGAAGGAGAAGGAACACAGCGTCCTCACGTTCAAGGCTTATTCTAAACTTAGCCAGCTCCCTTGGTTCCAGAGTTGGCAAAGTGAGCTCCTGCCGTCCTAATGAACATGCCGTTGCGCTGTGACTCACGGAGACAGCAGCCATGTAAGGGATGTGAGTGCTTCTAGCCAGATGGGGACCATGGTGGGCTGAGACCCTTGACATATCAGGAAAGGCCAAGGCAGGACAGTGGTGAGGATGGCCTGGGTGCCAGGCTGGAGATCTAAGGAGGCCCGACAGTGGCAGAACCCAACTTCTGGGAAACACAGGAAGGGACCAGAGGAGGCCACACTGTGAGGGACAGATCAGTCTTGGAGATTTTGTCTGATAGGACTTCACACCCATCAGGGCATGGAACAAGAGAGACAATAGTGCCACATGGGTACACCAGGCCACCTAAGAAGAATGGCAGTCCAAGATGACAAGTGATTTCTCTCTCCATGACCTTAGACAGCTGGGCGTTAATAAAAGGTGGCTCCTAGAAGGAGAGAGAGGCAATGCTCCTCTGTCCTGCCTGGCCCTATAGTCAGGCTGCCCTGGGTCAGGCTGTGCTGGGGCCTATATGCAGCTTGAGGTGCTGCACTCATGGAGGGTGTGGATGGACTTGGGGTTCACCATTAGATGGGGACACAGAGAGGAATGGGTGCAGTCAGTGTCTCTAAGGAGCTGGTGGGCTGTCCAGGGTGCCACTCCCTCTGCAGAGGCTGGGACTACCCCAAAGGAATGTCAGCACAGTGGGGTGGGAAGGGGCCTCCTGGGGCCTGATGGAGGCTGAGTTCCTTATGGAAGTCAGGGTAAGTGTTCATTTGAGCAGCAAGTAGGAGTCACAACTGGGAAGTGGAGCAACCTGGGGCATCATAGAGTAGCAGGCCTGAGAGGTGATGGGAGGTTGGGCAGATGTACCAGGTCAGGGAGGTGAGGGACAGGCCAGGAGGCTGGAGGCTGGAATGCCACAGGACATTAACTCTGAACAAGGTAGGGATGTGCAATCTTGCTCTGAGTGTGCAGTGGCCTCCTGGCACCAGGAGTCAGAGGGCTGAGTGAAGTGGGCCCTGTGGGGCATCATGGCAGGGGGACTAGTCCCATTTCATGGGGTTCAAGGGGAGAATCAAGGCTATAGGAGGAGCTCACAGAAATCAGAAATCAGTCCAATAGAAGGAAGGGCTTCCTGAGCGCCACACTGTCTAGCAATAAAATGGGAGGTAGTGGCCAGGCATGGTGACTCACACCTGTAATACCAGCACTTTGGGGGGCCGAGGCCAGTGGATCACTTGAGGTCAGGAGTTCAAGACCAACCTGGCCAACATGGTGAAACCCTGCCCCTACTAAAAATACAAAAATGAGCCAGGCATGACAGCACACGCCGGTAGTCCCAGCTACTCGGGAGGCTGAGGAGGGAGAATCACTTGAACCCAGGAGGCAGAGGTTACAGTGAGCCGAGATTGTGCCACTTCACTCCAACTTGGGCAACAGAGTGAGACTCCAAAGAAGGAAGAAAGGAAGGAAGGAAGGAAGGAAGGAAGAAAGGAAGGAAGGAAGGAAGGAAGGAAAGAAGGAGAGAAAGGAAAAATATACTAAGATGACTTGAAAGAAAAAAAGAAAAGAAAGAAAGAAAGAGAGAAAGGAAGGAAGGAAGGAAGGAACGAAGGAAGGAACGAAGGAAGGGGAGGTAGTACGCTCCCTGGCACTGGACAGCATCCCTCAGATCACCTGAAGAGAGTGAGAACAGATTCAACCATCAGAGTCCCTTCTAACTTTGCCGGTCTTCAGTTTGGATTTCTCCAGCAGCCTTGTTGAGGGAGAAGAGCAGGATTCACTTCTTTCCCACAGGGGGAAAGCTGAGGCCCAGAAAGACTGAACACTGCACCCAAGGTCACACAGAGAAGGAGTAGAATTGGGAACAAAACTCATGTCTGCTCTTGCCCAAGCTCCAGAGTTTCCCATCTGGTTTCCCAACTGGCTATTTTTGACTTGCTCCCTTGGCCAGGACAGAGGGTAACTACAGGACGGGCACAGTACTGCCTGCTGGTTCCCAGGTGAGGCTGGTACGTGAGCACCAAAGGGCCTGTCCTCGCTGCCCAGGTGCTCAGCATGGCCATCAGGTCGTTGTCGGTCACATACACAGATAAATGGGGGTGAAGATTTGCTACACACTTACCCAGCCCTGGCGCTGTTCCTGTGCCTGTCAGGAGGGAATGTCATCACGCAGGACACTTACCCTGATTATGGCGCTCTTGGCAAAGAAAACCCCTTTAGCTTCACTGTTGTGGGGTAGTTCTTCAGGGACCACTGGAGAACCTTGTCCTCCAGGCCACCAGGGGGACCCAGTTGGCCTGGTTTACATCTTTGTTTTCCAAAGTTTCTTAACACACCAATCCTTCCAAAAACTCTTTGAGGAGAGGCCTTTTTTTGGTAACAGTTCTACTGAGATAAATTTACATACCATACAATTTACACATTTAAAGTGTGCAATTCAATGGTCTTTAGTATAGTTAGAGTTACGCAACCATCAGCACAATCAATTTTAGAACCTTTTCATTCCCCACAAAAGCAGCCCATATCCTATAGCTGTCATCCTCCAAAACCCTCTCACCCCCTCTTGCAGCCAGCCCCGGGCAACCACAGTTCTACTTTCTGTTTCTATAGATTTTTGTATTCTGTGCATTTCTTTTATTTATTTATTTATTTTTTTGAGACAGAGTCTCGCACTGTCATCCAGGATGGAGTGCAGTGGCGTGATCTTGGTTCACTGCAAGCTCCACCTCGTGGGTTCACACCATTCTCCTGCCTCAGACTCCTGAGTAGCTGGGACTACAAGTGTCCACCACCACGCCTGGCTAATTTTTTGTATTTTTAGTAGAGACGGGGTTTCACCGTGTTAGCCAGGATGGTCGATCTCCTGATCTCGTGATCCACCCGCCTTGGCCTCCCAAAGTGCTGGGATTACAGGTGTGAGTCTCTGCACCCAGCTGTGCATTTCATATCAATAGAATCCTATGTGATATTCTGTGTGTGGCTTCTTCCCCTCAGGGTAATGTTTGCAGGGTTCACTCATATTGTAGCATGTGTCAGTACTTAATTCTTTTTTATAGTCAAAGACTATTTCAGGGCTGAGCACAGTGGCTCGCGCCTGTAATCTCAGCACTTTGGGAGGCCAAAGCAGCCAGATCACTTGAGGGCAGAAGTTCGAGGTCAGCTTGGTCAACATGGTGAAACCCCGTCTCTACTAAAAATACACACACAAAAGTTAGCCTGGCGTGGTGGCACACACCTATAATTCCAGCTGCTCAGGAGGCTGAGGCATGAGAATTGCTTGAACCTGGGAGGCACAGATTGCAGTGAGCTGAGATTAGGCCACTGCACTCTAGTCAGGGCAACAGAGCAAGACTCTGTCTCCAAAAAAAAAAAAAAAAAGAAAGAAAGAAAAAGAAAAAGAAGCAAGACTCTGTCTCAAAAAAATAAATAAAATAAATAAATAAATAAAAATAAATAAAGTGTCCAGGTTAGGCCAAATGCAGTGGCTCATGCCTGTAATCCCAAATCTTTGGGAGGCGGAGGCAAGAGGATCACTTGAGTGCAAGAGTTTGAGAGCAGCCTAGGCAACATGGTGAGACCTCATCTCTACAAAAAAATAAGAAAATTGGCTAGGCACGGTGGTGCTTGCTTGTAGTCCCAGATATTTGAGGGGATGAGGCAGGAGGATCGCTTGAGCCCAAGAGTTGGAGGCTGCAGTGAGCCCTGATTGCACTATTGCACTCCAGCCTGGGTAACAGAGTGAAACCCTGTCTCAAAAATTAAATTAAATTAAATTAAAGTGTCCATGTTACACAACTAATAACAGGTTCAACCCAGGCTGGCTGACTGCAGAGTCGTGCTCTAAACCCTGAGCTGGAGCACAAGGAACCCTCAGTACAGTGGCCATGCCTCCTTGTCCCTGTTGCCCAGGCTGATTGCCCAAGTTGGCTGTAGTCAGAATCTGCTCCCAATAAGTCAACCTGTGCAAGAGCAGGGCCCGCCGACCTGGAGGGGTGATGTGGCCAATAGGGGATGCCCTCGGTGGGTGAGTGACAGTGGCCCACACCCTGCATCTCTTCTGAGTCTTCTCCCTACATCCCCTCTGCTTTGGCAGCACTAAGAGCTTTCTTTTTTTTTTTTTTTTTTTTTTTTTTTTGAGACGGAGTCTCGCCCTGTCGCCCAGGCTGGAGTGCAGTGGCGCAATCTCGGCTCACTGCAAGCTCCGCCTCCCGGGTTCACGCCATTCTCCTGCCTCAGCCTCCCGAGTAGCTGGGACCACAGGCGCCCGCCCCTGCGCCCGGCTAATTTTTTCTATTCTTAGTAGAGACGGGGTTTCACCATGGTCTCGATCTCCTGACCTTGTGATCCGCCCACCTCGGCCTCCCAAAGTGCTGGGATTACAGGCGTGAGCTTTCAACCTCTTCTTCATAACTTGCTTCCTGTGGACAGGGACAGGCCAGATCACATGCCATCTGGTATCCAGGCTGCCAGAGCCAGAGAAGGCCTCCTCCATCCTCACCAGGCTGGAGAGTACAAACAAAAACCTCCCTCCCACTCAGGGTCACTCTGGGGCCGTGGTTTCTATGGTGGCCAAGCCTGAGTCTAACTATTACTGGGACCAATCATTAATAGCAAACATTTAGCGGGATCTCACTGAGTGGCAGGCATCATGCTCAGTGGGCTCCACACAGCATGTCTGTTAGTCCTTACCACAGCGTGCTCACCACAGCATGTCTGCGTTTGCAGACACAACACTGAGACTTGATGTGCTGAGCGAGTCACCCAAGATCACCTGTTAGCACCGAGCAAGAGCAGGCCCATCTCTTGACTATTGGGCCGTTCCCTGGACTCCCCTTCAGGGGAGCTTCCTGGCCCTGAATCCCCAGGGGCTTAGGTAAGGGTGGGAAGGGCTCTTCCCGCTGATGGGGGCACATCAAGAGAGACAGAGCCCAGCGGAGAATCTCAGGGCTCTTCTCATCCACAGGAATGGGAAGGACACTGTCTCTGTGCTTGGCAAGGTGGCAGGCACTCAATATATCTAACGCTATCATTCAATAGTAGCAATAACCCTGCTGGAAGGAATATAGACTTTGCTTGGGGTCCTGAGCAAATTGACCCAACATCTTCTGGCGGGATGGTGCTAACATGGTTGAAAGCCAGGTGGTGAGAGGCACAGCAACCGATGGAGTCAGAATCAGGTGCAGCTCCAAGCACTGTTCTGTTTACCTATTCAGCATCCCTTTTTCCCTTCTCCTTCAACAGACCCCATCCTCTTGGCCACAGGGAGGTCATGTGACCCAAGTTTAGTCAATCAAAGGGCGTCATTTTCTAGCTTCCGTGTCGCCAAGGGAGGGGCACATGACCCAAGCTGGGCCAATCAGAGTTCTTCCCCATGAGTTTTCAAATTAAAGCAGGGGAGACACTCCTTTTCCTCTTTGGTTATAAAGCTCTGAGGAAGTAAGCCCAGAGCTGCTGGAGACATATTTTCTTCCAGTGAAGAAGCCAGTCCAAGGGAATGAAGGTGTATCAGGTGGAAATTGAATTGAGTCATGAGTAACAGAAGCCTGACCACAGTGGCTTTTCACATGAAGAGAATTCCAGAAACAGGCAGTTGCTTGTGTTGGTTCAGTGTCAGGGCTAAGTTTTTGGGATTCTCTTAGCCCAAGTTGATTCTCTTAGTCTCAAAATGGCTGCCCCAGGACCAGTCCTCAAGCCTACCTTCCAGGCAGAAAGATGAAGGAAGAGGCAGAGGTCAGTCCTTTAAAGAGCATTCTAGAAGCCCCACGCAAAGATTTCCATTTCTAGCTCACTGGCCATTCCCATGTGTAGGGAAATCTGTGAACCATACCTCACCACCCCTTAACAATAGAGGGGCTCTGTTGTTAAGGAGGAAGGGGAGAGTGGTTGCTGGATGGTGTTTAAATCTTGCATATTCTTCACAATTCTGTGGGCCAACAAATGCATCTTTTTCCAAGCTGGCTTGAATTGGGTTTCTGTCCCCTGCCACCAGGGAACCCCTGATCAGCAGCAGATAACCTATGTCAGAGACCACCCTGCCTCCTCTGGCTTTCAGCTCAGGATTTCGCTCACAAATCCCCTCGCTGCTTTGAGCAGAAACTTTTGGCATCAATTTCACCCTTACTCATGACTGGATTCACAGCAGTCTCTAATTTCCCAGCCGACTCATTTCCCACCCTGGTAGAAGGTCTAAATTGGGCCCTGTTCCCAGCAAGAGTGAGGCTGGGGGAACTGCACAATGTCACAGGCAGGTTTATTAGAGAAGAGCCCAGGAAACAGAGTGCAGACCTGGAGGGCCAGCTCACCCAATCCCCCATTTGGGCGATACATAAAAACTGAGACCCAGAGAAGGGACTTCAATTTGCCCAAGGTCACAAAACTGTCTCCACACCCTTATACTGACCCTGGGTGGAAGCCCCAAGAGGCTTGGATAGGGAGGTCCAAGGTGCCTGAGCAGCCTTGAGGCCCCAGGGGATACCTACTCACCCAGCAGGAGCTCTGAGAGCCCTCCCACTGGAAGGACTTAGAGAAAAAGGGAGAGAATGAAATGACTCCCCCGTGACTAGCTGGCAGTTGCCATTGATAGCTTGCCTGGAGATTGGCAGGACTCAGTGCTGGGCCTCCTGCCCGGCTCCCTGAAGGGTAGGAAATGAGTCGGCATGCAAATCGGGAGTCCACTGTTATCCCAGGCATGAGTAAGGGCAAAACAGCTGCCAAAACAAGGTTGCTTCTGCTCAAAGTAGCAAGGAGGTTTGTGAGGGAAGCCCCCACACTGAGAGACGAGAGCCGGGACTCCTTACTTACCTCACTGTTGTCTGGCTCTGTGACCTTCAACAACCTGCTTAACCTTCTGGGGCTTGGAAATTCCACACATCACCTCGGACAGCTGTGTTTCTTTGCTTGTTCATTCATTCATCCAATGAACATTTCTTAGCATCTGCTTCCTTAGGAAGGGACATATCGTGGGAACAGTTAAGGCTTTGGAGTCAGAGACTTGAATTCAAAGTTAAGTGATTTTGGGCAAGTTATTTAACCTCTGTGTGCCTCAGTTTCCTCATCTGCAAAATGGGGGTAAGAATACTTCCTTCACATGGTGGATTTAAGAATTAAGTTAGACAATGTAAGAGTCTCTAGTAAGTGCCAAACACAGCAGTTGTCAGTAGTCTGATGATGGTGATGATGAGGATGGTGATGATGGTAATAATGATCCGTAAAGCCCAAGCCAGTGCCTAAAGCATAAAAGATGTTCAAGAAGTTGTAGCTACTGACTGGGCTTGGTGGCTCACACCTGTAACCCCAGCACTTTGGGAGGCCAAGGCAGGTGAATCACTTGAGGCCAGGAGTTTGAGACCAGCCTGGCCAAAATGGAGAAACCCCATCTCTACTGAAAATTTAAAAAATTAGCTGGGCACAGTGGTGCATACCTGTAATTTCAGCTGCTCCAGAGGCTGAGGCAGGAGAATCGCTTGAACCTGGAAGGTGGAGGTTGCAGTGAGCCGAGATTGTGGCACTGCATTCCAGCCTGGGCAACAAAGTAAGACCCTGTCTTTATTTAAAAAAAAAAAAAAAAAAAAAAAGGCGGGGCACGGTGGCTCACGCCTGTAATCCCAGCACTTTGGGAGGCCAAGGCGGGCTGATCACCTGAGGTTGGGAGTTCGAGACCAGTCTGACCAACATGGAGAAACCCCATCTCTACTAAAAATACAAAATTAGCTGGGCATGGTGGTGCATGCCTGTAATCCAAGCTACTCAGGAGGCTGAGGCAGGAGAATTGCTTAGACCTGGGAGGCGGAGGTTGCGGTGAGCTGAGATCACACCATTGTACTCCAGCCTGAGCAACAAGAGTGAAACTCCGTCTCAAAAAAAAAAAGAAAGAAAGAAAAGAAAAGAAAGAAAGAAAAAAGTTGTTGTAGCTATGGTTACTGTGTTACTGTTGATGTTAACAATCATAACACAACAAAGTGCTTAACATGCTTCCTGATGTAGCAGATGCTCAAGACGTGGTGGCTATTGATGCCTTTATTTCAGTGATGGCATCATGACCTGCCCAGTGCCCAACACCGAGTTGATGCTCAATGCATGTGAGTTTCCTTCCCTTCAGCAGAGGCCTCAGAGCACCCTAACCTTTGCAAAGGGACCATTGACATCTAGAATGGAGATAGATACCCTTGGGTACCCACAGCAGGGTGCGTGTGAATCCCAGGGTCCCATGGAGGCTTCCCCATGGGACCATAAGCCTGGTACCAGACCAGCCACTATTCCCCCATTCCCACTCCATGTTTCCCAGCCCAGGATCAAACTGGATTCTGCTCTCCCTGCCTAACTTTTATATTCCCAGCTGCCTATAACCCTGGCTGAAAGGAGCCTGTGTCTGAGGCCAAATGGGTGGTGAGGAATCTGGCCTCCCAATCACATGGGAAGCCCCAGTGACCCCTGGCACCCATCAGAGCAACTCATCTTCCAAAGCATCCCTCTAGCTTTTTTTCTGTGTGCCTGGCTCTCTCTTGAGCATCTGTAGCTCATCTCTGGTCTGGAGCTCGGGCCATGTGGTTCAGGGAGAGGTCATTTCATCTCTCCAGATAGCTCTGTTTTGTAGTTACCTGGACCATAGAGTCCTAGCCTGCTGGTGGCCCCAATGTGCTGTGCTTCTCTTTCAAACTCTCACTAATACTAAGGGGGAAGGTGGCCTGAACTGTCTGCAGGGAAGTGGAGAAGATGAGGAGGAATGTCCAATGGCATGGAGACAGGGAGGAGGAGGGTGCTGTGCTGTCTGCAGAGTGCAGAGAGTGGGATGCGAGAACCAGAAGCCACTGCAATATGGTGAGGGGCAGGAGCTGATGCTGGAATCTCCCATCTGCCACTTCCTAGCTGTGTACCCTTGGGCAAGTTACTTAACCTCTCTGAGTTTTGATTTATTCCTCTGTAAAAGACAGAAAATAAGTCCCACTGTAGAGTCATTGTCAGGACTGAGAAACCATTTGAGGAGCTCCAACAGCACAGTGCCTGGCATGCAATTGCTGTGTCTGTCTTCCTTTTACCTCCGCTAAACTCTGATCCCTGGACTGCAGAAGCCTAAAAGATCCAAATCCATTGCTCCCTTGCTTTCTCCAGGGTTTACCATTCAGAAAAGAGATCAACTTTAGGAAGACAGCCTTGGCTTCAAGTTCAGCTGACTGGCAGTTGACTCTCACCTAAACTGCCTGATTTTTAAAATGTTTCTATTTTTTGAGATAGGATCTTGCTTTGTTGCCCAAGCTGGTGTGCAGCGGTACAATCCCGGCTAACTGCAGCCTCCAACTCCCAGGTTCCAGCAATCCTCCCATCTCAGCTTCCCGAGTAGCTGGAACTACAGATGCTCGAAACCACGTCTGGCTAATATTTTTATTTTCATTTTTGTAGGACAGGGTCTCCCCATGTTGCCCAGGCTGGTTGAACTGCTGGGCTCTAGCAATCCTCCTGCCTGGGCCTCCTAAAGTGCTGGAACTACAGGGGCAGGCCTCCACGCCTGGCTCTAAATTGCCTGATTTAGAGCTGGTCTCTGTCCAGGGCAGCGGCAGTCCCAGCTTGAGCATGCATGGCACGGAACCTCTGGCTCATCAGAAGGGGGGACGGGAGAGAGGCTGGCTAGAGGATCACAGGAGAGAATGTGTCTGAGGCCCAGGCCTGATGCAGGGACCTCCTGCCAGCTCTGGTGAGATACGGCCTCCAAGGTGCTTTGTGGCAACACCAGGGCATGGCTTAGGTGAAGGCCAACAGGCCCTCCCCACAGGGCTGGAACCGGAGGGGAGAGAAGTGGTGACCCAAGAGGCCCCCAGGAGGCTCAACAATCACAGAAATTTCTGGGATTTCTGTGTCCCAGAAATCACAGAGGGGCGTAGTGAGCAGAGCAGGAGCCGCTGCCGCCACCAGGGGACGAGAGCCTAGGGAATCCTGCTTGCTGCCCTCACAGCGCCCCCTTGCGGCCGGGTGGCTGCCAGAGCTGCTGGGCACCGCAGAGGGCTAGAAGTCCCCGTTCCCACGACACTCAGAAGATGAACGCACTGCGGGTGCGTGTGTGTGCGTGTAAATCGGGGAGGGGGACTTGATTTAACGTTTACTCCCAATCCTCAGGTTTGATGTTCCCGGCTCTCCTTAGGGACCCCACTAGCCTCGAGCTCTTCACAGGAAGGGTGGTATCTAGCGTGTTCACTGTGGTTCCCCAGGGTTCAGCACGCAGCCTCGAATGCTCAGGAATGAATGGATGAATGACTGAATAAATGATGAAAGAGGACAGCTTTCAGGGACAGCCTGCCAGGTGTGGGAAGAGAAACGAACCTGAGAATTCCGCCATCCCCCAGGTCAGAAGTTACAGCTTCTCAGGATGCTACAGGCTGCTCCGTGTAGGGCGCCTCCCCGCTCTGCTACCTACAAGCTAGGTGACCTCCGGCTCTTCATTTACCCTCTCTGAGCCTTGTGACACCATCTAAAAAAAGAGACCGTAAGACTATCTAGAAGGAGGTTGTTTTTCTGTCTTTTTAATTAAACACGTGAGGCGGGTGAAAGGGCATCACGTGGTCAGCGCTCACCACACGGACATTTCCTTGGCCAGGCGGGGTTGGGAGGGCAGGGGGTCCCCTCCCCCAGCACCCTAACCGGCGTCCTCTTTCTGTCGCAGCGCCCTGCCAGCTCTCCAAGCCCGTCGTGCTGTGCTGGCTGCTGCTTGCTGGCCCACGGCCAGACCCAAACCAGAGACGCCCGCTCCGGCCGGCGGCAGCCACTCGCCTCTTTTGCATTCCCTACGCCGCCCCCTGCTCCCAGCCTCTACTCCTTTCTTTCTTTCTTCAGTGGCTTCTCCGCATCTCTTTGTGTTCCTTCTAGAAGCCGTTCCAGCCCGCTGGAGAAAAATAAAACAGAAATCTCCTCCTCATCCACCTTCTGTGATGGCAGTACTCACAGCCCCTCCTCTTGGGCCCCCTGGACTCTGAGAGCCACCCACACCCACCCTGCGCCCAGCCCCTGCACCCGAAGCTCCCCCAGTGAGGGGCATGGGCGTTCAACAGAAGAAAAATATCACTGACTGAGGAAGCAGAGCTCAGGGAAGCTGGGCTGCACTCCCAGCTCTGCACAGATCTCAGATGGGAGCTGACTCTCTCTGGGCTTGGGTTTCTTTTCCCGAAAAACATGGACCTGTTCACACCGCTCTAGGCTCCTGTGCTACTCCAGTTGACATGACAGCAGCCCAGTTTAATAGGGCTGACATCCCAAGAGGACCAGCTTCTCAAACAGTGTCCTGGGCTCAGGCCCCTGATGTACCCTCCTCTTGGAGAATCTGATGGAGCATCCCACTGTGAGCACCCCCCTACCTGAGAGTAGGAGAAACCCCATGAGGTCTCATTTCATGACTGCTTACTGTAGGTCAGTCACCGTTCTTTGAGCTTCATGTGAAATATCTCATTTCATCTTCACCACAACTGTTTGAGGTCAACACTATTGTTTCCCCCATTTTACAGATAAGGAAACTGGAACGACCTGTCCAAGATCACATATATATCAGAGGCAGGATTTGAACACAGGTATTTCTAACTTCAAAGCTGAGGCACTTTAATCATCATCCTTTCACAGGAGAGAAAATGCACAAAAGGCAAGAAATAAAACCTCCTCCTAAATCTGATGGATTTTATGCAAAGGGAAAAGTCAGAGCCCTGGAAGGCCCACCATTGTCACTTGAAGAGTAAGTAGTTCTGAGACTTTTGACAAATAAGAGATGGAAAACAGATTCACATAATAAAAAGTATGTGGGGTCGGGGACGGAGGAGACTGGTGTTGCTTAGTCCTGGGTTTGAATACCCGTTCTGCAATTTGCTAGCTGAGTGGCCACAGGTCAGTGATGTTACCTTTCTATGACTTGGGTTGGGGGATTTCTATTCCAGAAGAACTAAGATCCTACTGAATTGACCTTTCCACAGATAGCAACTGTTGACAAAATACAAAAACAAAACAAAACGAAAAAGCAAAACAAGCCCCAAAACCACCGCGAGGCACTGAAGAGTGAATAAAAGCAAGTAGACCCTGGCTGCGAGTCAACACTTGGAAGAAGGGCATGACATGTGGCGAATTATCTGTTTTTCTGGCTTTGATCTTGAAGGTGAACTACAGTCAGCAGAGCACACTTAGGGAACCTGCGGTCTTTCTGGCCTGAAGAATCAGAGTACAAAGTTGAGAGCAACCACAGCCACTGGAAAGTGAAGTGGGGAGTGCCATACAGGAAAGGCTCAGAAAGGGGGTGGCTCCAGATCCCATCTGTAAACTCTGCCCAAATCTCTCACTGCTCCCTGAACCACACATGCATGAAAAATACTTTAGCAGAGGAAAAGAACTGAACTGAGGTTTGAGCTGCCACCAAAGAGCAGAGTTTGAAGTTAATTGCCTAATAAAAAAAAAAAAAGAGAAAGAAATCAACATGTTTCGGAGGACTAACAGAAACCAGAGCCTCTACAGCGTAACATGCACAATGTCCAGGATAGAATACTGTTCCTGCATAAATATTTTCTCAGAACACAACGGAACTAAACTAGAAATCGGTAACACCAAGATAGCTGGAAAATCCCAAAATGTTTGGAGATTAAACAACATACTTCTAAGTAACACAGGTCAAAGAAGTAGTCTCAGGAGAAAATTTTAAGTATTTTTAATATATGAAAGTGAGGCTGGGCATGGTGCCTCACGCCTATAATCCCAGCAACTTGGGAGGCTGAGGAAGGTGAAGTACTTGAGCCCAGGAGTTCGACACCAGCCTGTGCAATAAAGTGAGACCTATCTCTACAGAAAAATAGAAAAAATTAGCCAAGTGTGGTGGTGCAAGCCTGTAGTCCCAGCTACTCGGGAGGCTGAGCTGGGAGGATCACTTGAGCCTGGGAGTTTGAGATTACTACAGTGAGCCGTGATTGTGCTGATGTACTCCAGCCTGTGTGACAGAGCATGACATTTTCAAAAAAAAAAAAAAAGAGGCCGGGCGCGGTGGCTCACGCCTGTAATCCCAGCACTTTGGGAGGCCGAGGCGGGCGGATCACAAGGTCAGGAGATCGAGACCATCCTGGCTAACACTGTGAAACCCCGTCTCTACTAAAAATGCAAAAAATTAGCCGGGCGAGGCGGCGGGCGCCTGTAGTCCCAGCTACTCGGGAGGCTGAGGCAGGAGAATGGCGTGAACCCGGGAGGCGGAGCTTGCAGTGAGCCGAGATCGCGCCACTGTACTCCAGCCTGGGCGACTAAGCGAGACTCTGTCTCAAAAAAAAAAAAAAAAAAAGAAAAGAAAATGAAAATACAAATCTTCAAAATTTGTTGAATGCCGTGAAAGCAGTGTGCTTCGAGGGAAATTTATATCATCAAATGCATATATTTTAAAAGAGAAAGATCTAAAACCAATAACCTAAGTTTTCCCCTTAAAAAACTAGAGAAAAGGGGCAATGTAATCTCGGAACAAGCAGAGGAAAAGGAATAATAAAAATTAGAGCAGAAACCACAAAACTGTAAACAGGCAGTAAATAGAGAAAATAAACAAAATCTAAATCTTGTTCTTTTAAGAGATCAATAAAAATGATGAACCAACATCCAGGCTAACTAAGAAAGACAGAAGACATAAATTACAAATACAGTAGTCCCCTCTTAATGGCAAGGGATATGTTCCAAGACGCCTGACGGATACCTAAAATAGGCAGTAGTATCAAACCCTACATATACTATGTCTTTCCCTGTATGTACCTACTTATGACAAAGTTTCATTTATAAATTAGGCATAGTAAGAATAATATAATAATAAAATAGAACTAATAATAACATAAGAAAATTATAACAATATACTGGAATAAAAATTATGTGAATATGTTCTTTCTTTCTCTCTCTTTTTCTCTCAAAGTATCTTATTGTACTGTGCCCATCCTTTTTCTTCTTGTGATGACGTGACATGATAAAATGCCTATACAACGAGATGAAGTGAGGCGAATGGTGAATGACGTAGGTATTGTAACTGCCCAGTAAGCTCACCTTACCTGCTGCCTACAGAGAGCCAATTTATCAAGACAGAGGAATTGCAATAGAGAAACAGTAATTCACACAGAGCCAGCTGTGCTAGAAACTGGAGTTTTATTATTACTCTAATCAGCCTTCCTGAGCATTCAGGGATCAGAGTTTTTAAGGATAATTTGGTGAGTGGAGAACCAGTGAGTTGGGAGTACTGATTGGTTGGGTTGGAGATGAAATCATAGGGCCGGCAGTGGTGGTTCATGCCTATAATCCCAGCACTTTTGAAGGCTGAGGCGGACTGATTGATTGAGCTCAGAAGTTTGAGACCAGCTTAGGTAACATGGCAAAAGCCCATCTCTACAAACAATACAAAAATTAGCCAGGCGTGTTGGCTCACACCTGTAGTCCCAGCTACTCCAGAAGCTGAGGTGGGAGGATCCCTTTAGCCTGGGAGGTAGAGGTAGCAGTGAGCCAAGATCGTGTCACTGCACTCCAGCCTGGGTGACAGAGAGAGACCCTGTCTCAAACAAACAAACAAACAAAAAAACAGAGCCAAAGCTGTCCTCTTAGGCTGAGTTAGTTCCTGGGTTGGGGCCGCAAGATCAGATGAGTCAGTTTATCCATCTGGGTGGTGCCAGCTGATCTGCAAAATATCTCAAGCACTGATCTTAGGTGATCTTAGGTTTTACAATGGTGATGATTTCCCCAGTAGTTCTTTGGGGAGGGTCAGAATCTTGTAACCTCCAGCTGCATGACTCCTAAACTATAATCTCTAATCTTTTGGCTAATTTGTTAGTTCTACAAAGGCAGTCCAGTCCCCAGCCAAGAAGAGGTTTTGTTTTGGAAAAAGACTGTTATCATCTTTGTTTTAAACTGTAAACTAAGTTCCTCCCAAAGTTATTAATAAAGTTATTAATAGTTTGTCCTATGGTCAGGAATGAACAAGGATAGCTTGGAGGTTAAAAGTAAGTTGGAATTGGTTAGGTCAGATCTCTTTCTTTTTTTTTTTTTTTTTTTGAGATGGAGTCTCACTTTGTCACCCAGGCTGGAGTGCAGTGGCAGGATCTCAGCTCACTGCAACTTCAGCCTTCTTGGTTCAAGTGATTCTCCTGCCTCAGTCTTCTGAGTAGCTGGGACTACCGGCATGCACCACAATGCCTAGCTAGTTTTTGTATTTTTACTAGAGATGGGGTTTCACTATGTTGGCCAGGCTGGTCTTGAACCCCTGACCTCAGGTGATTCCCTCACCTTGGCCTCCCAGAGTGCTGGGATTACAGGCATGAGCCACAGCACTCGGCCAGGTCAGATCTCTTTTCACTGCCTCAGTTATAATTTTGCAGTGGCCATTTCAACATTGGCATATATTGTTAGGCCACAATACATCAGGAGGAGGATCATCTACTTCAGTTGATCCTGGATTATCAAACCATGCTGACGTTGATGATAGCATGTCAGGAGCAGATGATGTCGATGACTAACAGGCAGGCGGCATACACAGCATGCATATTTGGACAAAACGGATGATTTACATCCTGGGCTGGATGGAGCAGGACAGCACAAAATTTCATGATGATACTAAAAAGGGTACATAAATTCATAATTTAAAACTTATGAATTGTTTATTTCTGCAATTTTCCATTTAATATTTTTAGACTCTTCTTGACCACAGATAACTAAAGTTTACAGAAATTGAGCCACTAACAATGGAAGACTACTGTTTCAGAAGTTAAAGAGGGGTCATCAATACTGATCCCATGGATATTAAAAGGACAATAAAGGAATATCACGAACAACTGTTTCCATAAATTTGATAACCTAGATGAAATAGGTCAATTCTTTGAAAGATATAAACTTCCAAAACTCACACAAGAAACAATAATCTGGATAAACCTATATCTATTAAAGAAATTGAGTCAATAATTAGTAACCTTCCAAAAATGAAAGCACTAAACGACTATAAAGTTGGAGGACTGACACCCCCTGACTCCAAGACTTACTACAAAGCCATAGAAATCAAGACAGCGTGGAACTGACAAAACAACAGACACATGGATCAATGGAACAGAATGAAGAGCCTAGAAATAGACCCACACCAAAAGAACAAAGCAATTCAATGGAGAAAGAATAGCCTTTTAATGATGCTGGAACAACTGGATGTGCATATGCAAAAAAAAAAAAAAAAAAGAATCTATACACAAATCTTACTTCCACAAATACTAACTGAAAATGGATCATACATCTAAATGTACAATGCAAAAATTATAAAACTTCTAGAAGCTAACTGTATTAGTCTGTGTTAAGGCTGCTGATAAAGATAAAAACTGGGCAATTTACAAAAGAAAGAGGTTTAATTGGACTTACAGTTCCACATGGCTGGGGAAGCCTCACCATCATGGCAGAAGGCAAGGAGGAGCAAGTCACACGTTATGTGGATGGTGGCAGGCAAAGAGAGAGAGCTTGTAGGGGGAATTCCTCTTTTAAAAACCATCAGATCTCACGAGACTTACTCACTATCACCAGAACAGCACAGGAAAGACTTGCCGCCATGATTCAATTACCTCCGACTGGGTCCCTCCCACAACACATGGGAATTCAATATGAGATTTGGGTGGGGACACAACCAAACCATATCATTCTGCCCCTGGCCCCTCCCAAATCTTGCATCTTCACATTTCTTTTTTTTTTTTTTTTTTGAGACAGAGTCTCGCTCTGTCGCCCAGGCTGGAGTGCAGTGGCCGGATCTCAGCTCACTGCAAGCTCCGCCTCCTGGGTTTACCCCATTCTCCTGCCTAGGCGGGATCTCAGCTCACTGCAAGCTCCGCCTCCTGGGTTTAGGCCATTCTCCTGCCTCAGCCTCCCGAGTAGCTGGGACTACAGGCGCCTGCCACCTCACCTGACTAGTTTTTTTGTATTTTTTAGTAGAGACGGGGTTTCACCGTGTTAGTCAGGATGGTCTCGATCTCCTGACATCGTGATCCACCCACCTTGGCCTCCCAAAGTGCTGGGATTACAGGCTTGAGCCACCGCGCCCAGCCGCATCCTCACATTTCAAAACCAATCATGCCTTCCCAACAGTCCCCCAAAGTCTTAACTCATTTCAGCATTAACTCAGAAGCCTACAGTCCAAAGTTTACTGGAGACAAGTCCCTTCCATCTATAAGCCTGTAAAATCAAAAGCAAGTTAGTTACTTCCTAGATACAATGGGGGTACCGGCATTGGGTAAATACAGCCATTCCACATGAAAGCAATTAGCCAAAACAAAGGTGCTACAGGCCCCCTTGGAAGTCTGAAATCCAGCAGGGCAGTCAAATCTCAAAGCTCCAAAATGATCTCCTTTGACTCCATGTCTCACATCTGGGTCACGCTGATGCAAGAGGTGGGTTCCTATGGTCTTGGGCAGTTCTGCTCCTGTGACTTTGCAGGGTATAGTCCCCCTCCTGGCTGCTTTCATGGGCTGGCATTGAGTGTCTGTGGCTTTTCCAGGTGCACAGTGAAAGCTGTCAGTGGATCTATCATTCTGGGGTCTGGAGGATGGTGACCCTTTTCTCACAGCTCCACTATGCAGTGCCCCAGTAGGGACTCTATGTGGGGGCTCTGACCCCACATTTCCCTTCTGCACTGCCCCAGCAGAGGTTCTCTATGAGGACCTTGCCCTTACAAACTTTTGCATGGACATCCAGGCATTTTCCATACATCCTCTGAAATCTAGGGGGAGGTTGACAAACCTCAATTCTTGACTTTCTGTGTACCCACAGGTTCTATACCACGTGGAAGCTGCCAAGGCTTGGGGCTTCCACCCTCTGACGCATCAGCCAGAGCTGTACCTTGGCCCCTTTTAGTCACAGCTGGAGTGGCTGGGATGCGGTGCGCCAAGTCCCTGGACTGCACACAGCAGAGGGACCCTGGGCCCAGCCAACAAAACCATTTTTTCTTCTGGGCCTGTGATGGGAGGGGCTGCCATGAAGGTCTCTGATGCTCTGGAGACATTTTCTCTATTGTTTTCATGGTTAACATTTGGCTCCTTGTTACTTATGCAAATTTCTGCAGCCAGCTTGAAATTCTCCTCAGAAAATGGGATTTTCTTTTCTATCACATCGTCAGGCTGCAAATTTTCTGAACATTTATTCTCTGCTTCCCTTTTAAAACTGAACACCTTTAACAGCACCCAAGTCACCTCTTGAATGTTTTGCTACTTAGAAATTTCTTCTGCTTGATACCCTCAATAATCTCCCTCAAGTTCAAAGTTCCACAAATCTCTAGGGCAAGAGCAAAATGCCACCAGTCTCTTTGCTAAAACATAACAAGAATCACCTTTGCTCCAGTTCCCAACAAGTTCCTCATCTCCATCTGAGACCACCTCAGCCTGGATTTCATTGTGCATATCATTATCAGCATTTTGTTGATGCCATTCTACAAGTCCCTAGGGAGTTCCAAACTTTTCCTGTCTTCTTCTGAGCCCTCCAAACTGTTCCAACCTCTGCCTGCTACCAAGTTCCAAAGTAGCTTCCACATTTTCGGGTATCTTTTCAGCAGCACCCCACTCTACTGGTACCAATTTACTGTATTAGTCTGTTTTCATGCTGCTGATAAGGACATACCTGAGACTGAGCAATTTAAAAAAGAAAAAGTTTTAATTGGACTTACAGTTCCATGTGGCTGAGGAAGGCAAGGAGGAGCAAGTTACATCTTACATGGATGGTGGTAAGCAAAGAGAAGAGATCTTGTGCAGGGGAATTCCTCTTTTAAAAGCCATAAGATCTTATGAGATTTATTCACTATCATGAGAATAGCATGGAAAAGACTTGCCTCCATGATTTCATTACCTCCCACTGGATCCCTCCCACAACATGTGGGAATTCAAGATGAGATTTGGGTGGGAATACAGCCAAACCATATCAATAATGTAAGAGAAAAATCTGATAAATCTTGGTTTTGGTGATGAGCTTTTAAAAATAACATCAAAAGTATGATCTATGGAAGCTGGGTGTGGTGGCTCATGCCTGTAATTCCAACACTTTGGGAGGCTCTGGTGGGTGGATCACTTGAGGCCAGGAGTTCAAGACTAGCCTTGCAACACAGTGAAACCCCATATGTACTAAAAATAGAAAAAATTAGCTGGGTCTGGTGGTGCACGCCTATAATTCCAGCTACTCGGGAGGCTGAGGTATGAGAGTCACTTGAAACGGGGAAGCAAAGGTTGTAGTGAGCCAAGATCGCACCACTGCACTCTAGCCTGGGCAACAGAGTAAAATTCTGTCTCAAACAAACAAACAAAGTATGATCTATGAAAAAAAAAAATTCACAAATTGTACTTTATTAAAATTATAGCCTTCTGATCTGTGGCTAAATGAAAAGATAGAAAATCTCAGCAAAGAAACAGAATTTTCTTTTGAGATGGAGTCTCCTTCTGTTGCCCAGGCTGTAGTGCAGTGGCAGTATCTTGGCTCACTGCAACCTCTGCCCCCTGGGTTCAAGCAGTTTTCCTACCTCAGCCTCCTAAGTAGCTGAGATTACAGGCACCCATCACCATGCCTGGCTAGTTATTATATTTTTAGGGGGGATGGGGTTTCATCATGTTGGCCAGGCTGGAGAAATTATTTTTTTAAAGAACCAAATTGTAGTAATGGAGAGGTATAGGGAGGAACAAATAGAAATGTGAGAACAGAAATATACAATATCCTTGGTGTCTCAGCTCAGGAGGAAAAAATTCACTAGATGGGTTGAACAACAGAATGGAGGTGAACTCAAAGATAGATTAATAGGAATTACACAATCTGAAGAACACAGAGAAAAAATGTTAAAAACAATTAAATCAAACAATGTTTCAGGGACCTGTAGGTCCTGAGACCAAAAAATCAAAAGGACATTATTATATGGCCTGACATACATGTAACTGGAGTCCTAGAAGGAGAGAAATGAGAATGAGGCAGAATAAAATACTTGAAGGAAAAAATGGTCAAATACTTCCTAAATTTGATAAAGATATAAATTTCAAATTTCAAGAAGATAACCAAACCCCAACCAGGATAAAATTTTTTTAAATGACCAGACACAGTAGCTCACACCTGTGTAACCCCAGCACTTTGGGAGGCTGAGGTGGAAGGATCATCTGAGGCCAGGAGTTTGAGACGAGCCTGACCAAAAACATAGTAAGACCTCTGTCTGTACAAAAAAATTTTTAAAAAGGAAGAAAGAAAACTATGCCAAGAAATATCAAGTCAAAGCAATATCTGAAAACCAAAGATAAAGATAAAATGTTGAGGCTGGTCATAGTGGCTCATGCCTATAATCCCAGCTACTTGAGAGGCTGAGGCATGAGAATTGCTTGGACCTGGAAGGCAGAGGTTGCAGTGAGCTGAGATCATGCCACTGCACTGCAGCCTGGGTAACAGAGTGAGATTCTGTCTCAAAACAAATAAATAAATAAAAATAGAAAGAGAAAATGTTGAAAGTAGACAGCGTAGCCAGGCACGATGGCTCATGCCTGTAATCCCAGCACTTTGGGAGGCTCAGGTAGGCAGATCACCTGAGGCCAGGAGTTTGAGACCAGCCTGACCAACATGGTGAAACCCTCTACTAAAAATATAAAATTAGCCAGGCGTGGTGGCACATGCCTGTAATCTCAGCTACTCAGGAGGCTGAGGTAGGAGAATCGCTTGAACCCAGGAGGCGGAGGTTGCAGTGAGCTGAGATTGCACCATTGCACTCCAGACTTGGCAAAAGAGTGAAACTGTGTCTCAAAAAAAAAAAAGAAAGAAAGAAAGAAAGAAAGAAAGAAAGAAAGAAAGAAAGAAAGAAAGAAATGTAAAACAACACACTACATAGGTAGCACTAGTAATTTGCTTGACTGCTGACTTTTCATTCAAAAACTATGAGTCAGAAGATAGTGGAACAACATTTTTAAATGATAAATGAAATTCAGTATTTCCGTATAAAATTCTATATCCAGTGAAATAATCATTCCTTCAGGAATGAAAATTAAATAAAGACATTAGAGGGAAAGAAGCAAAGAGAATGCATTTTCTGCAGACCTGCATTATAAGACATGCCAAAGGGAGTTCTTCAGGTGGAAGGGAAATGATACCATGTGAAAATTTTCAGAAAGGAATGAAAAGTATAGAAAATGGTAAATATCTGGGTAACTATATAAGATTATTTTATTTTTAATTTCTTTAAAGAGATATGATTGTTTTAAAGAAAAAATTAACAAAAAATACAAAAATTAGCCAGGCATGGTGAAACATACCTGTAGTCCCAGCTGCTTGGGAGGCTGAGGTGGGAGGATTGCTTGAGCCTGGGAGGTTGAGTCTGCAGTAAGCTGTGATTGCACCACTGCACTCCAGCCTGGGTGACAGAGTGAGACCACCTTTTTTCAAAAAAAAAAGAAAGAAAGAAAGAAAAAACTATAATATTGTCTTGGAGAGTTTATGGAGTATGTATAAATAACGCATCTGACAATTGTAGCATAAAGGACAGACACGGCCAGGTGTGGTGGCTAATGCCTGTTATCCTAGTATTTTGGGAGGCTGAGACTGGAGGATTGCTTGAGGTCAGGAGTTCAAGACCAGCCTGAGCAACATAATGAACACCATCTCTATTTTTAAAAAAAGGGCCAGCACGGTAATCCCAGCACTTTGGGAGGCCAAGACGGGTGGATCACCTGAGGTTGGGAGTTCAAGACCAGCTTGACCAACATGGAGAAACCCCATCTCTACTAAAAATACAAAATTAGTTGGGTATGGTGGCACACGCCTGTAATCCCAGCTACTCAGAAGGCTGAGGCGAGAGAATCGCTTGAACCCGGGGGGTGGAGGTTGAGGTGAGCTGAGATCGTGCCATTGCACTCCAGCCTGGGCAATAGGAGTAAAACTCTGTCTCAAAAAAAAAAAAAAAAAGAAAAAAGAAAAGACAAGACAGACAGGAGGGTAGCCAATAGCTGGAAATAGCATGTGAAATTATGCAAGATGAACCGCAAGTTAACTGTGAAAAGTTAAGGATATATTTGTTGTTGTTGTTTTCGAGACAGAGTCTCTGTCATCCAGACTGGTGTGCAGTGGCACAATATTAGATCACTGAAACCTCCGCTTCCTGGGCTCAAGTGATTCTCCAGCTTCAGCCTCCCAACTAGCTGGGACTATAGGAACAAGCCACCATACCTGGTTAATTTTTGTGTATATATAATTTTTGTGTATGTATATATATGTATTTTTCTGTAGAGATGGGATTTCACCATGTTTCCCAGGCTGGTCTCATACTCCTGAGCTCAAAGCAATCCCCACCCTGACCTCCCAAAGAATTACATTGTAATTCTTAGAGAAACCACAAAAGATATACAGAACCAATAAGTCAATTAAAATGGAGTTCTAAAGAATTTTCAAATAAATCAAAAGAAGGCAGGGAAGAAGTCTTCCTCATCTGTAAGTGGGAATCACAGTCACCCTTCACAGAGCTATTGAGAGACTGAGATAGATATGGCAGTGGCCGCAGCGCCTCTGAGTAAGGCTGCTGGAGGAAGGGAGTGGGGAGGAGGCAGGCAGTTTCTCACTCAGCCAGGAGGAGTGGACTGATATTATCTAGTCACAACGGAGGGACACTCTAGCTGTTCAGATGACCTCTGGGACCCTGCCTGGCTCTCACAATGTAGGAGGTCGCCTTCGCACTTCCCGATCCTTCTGTCCTCCCTCTGCTTCAGCCTTTCCCCTCCTCTTAACCTAACCAGGTGCCCAAAAGGGCAGAGAGCCTCAATTCTTTGCATGGGCTTTGTTCTGGCATGCAACACTGTCAGGCCCTCAGTCCCCTTCCACACTACTGGACTGGCAGATTGTACCAGCTTCCCCCAACTCACATTAGTCCTACATGTGACCCCTGTTTGACCTGGCTAGGGCTCAAGGTCATCAGGGACTAGCAAAGCTATGGTAAGGCAGGAGGTAGTAAGCTGAGGAGTCATGGTCCTCCTCTTCCTCTTTGCTTCTGAGGTCCCAAAGAACCAGAACAGGGACCCCCAGAGCCATGAGGACTAAACAGGACAATGCATTAATTCACTCATTCCTTCATTCATTCTGCATTATGGACCTACTCTTTGCCAGATGCTGGCAACACAGAAATAGGAAACCTGTTCCCTGCCTTCAGGAAACTCCCAGGCTGGTTAGGAGACAGACGCTGTCTGCTGTTAGTGCATGAATTTATGAGTTGGTGCACAGCAGTGGTAAGCCCAGGATGCTGTGGGGACAGAGATGAAGGACATGAGGGAGGGCCTTCTGGAGGAGGTGGCACCTTGATATGGTTTGGCTCTGTGTCCCCACCCAAGTCTCATTTCTAATTGTAACCCCTATGTGTTGAAGGAGGAGCCTATGGGGGAGGTAATTGAATCATGTGGGTGGACTTCCCCCTTGTTGTTCTGGTGATGGAGCTCTCACAAGATCTGGTTGTTTAAAAGTGTGTAGCAGCCGGGCGCGGTGGCTCAAGCCTGTAATCCCAGCACTTTGGGAGGCTGAGACGGGCGGATCACGAGGTCAGGAGATCGAGACCATCCTGGCTAACATGGTGAAACCCCGTCTCTACTAAAAAATACAAAAAAAACTAGCCGGGCAAGGTGGTGGGCGCCTGTAGTCCCAGCTACTGGGGAGGCTGAGGCAGGAGAATGGCGTGAACCCGGGAGGCGGAGCTTGCAGTGAGCTGAGATCGCGCCATTGCACTCCAGCCTGGGCGACAGAGTGACACTCCGTCTCAAAAAAAAAAAAAAAAAGTGTGTGGCACTTCCCCCTTCTCTCTCTCTCCTGCCACCATCATGTGAAGATGTGTTGCTTCCCCTTCACCTTCTGCCATGATTGTAAGTTTCCTGAGGCCTCCCCAGCCATGCTTTCTATACAGCCTGTGGAACTGTGAGTCAATTAAACTTCTTTTCTTTATGAATTACCCAGTCTCAGGTAGTTGTTTATAGCAGTGTGAGGATGGACTAATACACACCTGCAATAAATCTTCGAAGTTGAGTAGAAGTTAGCCAAGTCAAGAAGGTGAGCGGGCATTCAGGAAGAGGATCCCACCTATGCAAAGACTCGAAGGCAAGAGGCCTGCAGCCTGCACCTCCGGGAAAATGCAGGGCTGAACAGTGGCTGGGGCTTGGCACATGACAGGAGGAGGGCGGGGGATGAGGCTGGCAGGAAGGGTGTCAGGAGCTTCGCAATTGTTTAGGAGATTGCACAGGGCCTGTGCCGAGCTGGCAGTGGTCAGGGAAAGGACTGGAAGCATTCTGGAGGTGTCCTGGCAGGAGACTCCACCGAGCTCTAGACTGCCTGGAAGTGGGAGAGAAAGAGAAGGCAAGGAGGAGGTCCTGTGTCTGCCTTCAGAGGCCTGGCGGAACTGACATTGTAACTGAGACTCCCCAGCCTCCGAGACTGTGGCTTCAGCCAGGCTCTGCCAGCAGGTCTCCTTCCCTTTCAACCGGCCCAGGCCCCAGCCTGCAGGGTTCTCCCTCTACCTTGTCAGCCAGGAGCCCCCGAATGTATCTCATGGGAAAAGTCAGGCAAACCTCCCCCACTTCCCCCACAGAACCCCTCCCTGACTCAGCCGTTTGAGGAGCTATGTGAGGGCAGTTCCTCCTTCCTGCCAGGCCGCTGGTGCCCCAGGAAGGCCAGTACTTGTATAAAGGTCTGCAGTCGTGACATCCGAAAGCTGCCCCACCTCATAGTGCTGCTGGCCCTGCAGGCTTTGCTAGTGGCCAAGCTATGTTTAGTCTGAAGTAAGAAGTCTCCTCTTTCCAAGTCTGTGCTGTACTTGTCACCAGGCCCCAAAGCAAAGCAATTTGGGCCGCTGTGTCTCAGAGCTGGTGGAACACACACACACGCGGCTCCTTCGTCTTCTGCCTGCAGATCCACTCCAGGATTTCCACATCTGCCTGCAGCCCAGTCAGGGCCTCTGCTATGGGTTCATCACCAAGTAGGGCGATAAGCCTCTCCCAGCTTGCCCAGGGCTTTCCTGGCTTGGGCACTGAAAGTCCTATGTCCCAGGAAACCCATCAGTTCTGGGTAAACTGGGGCAGTAGGCCACTCTGTGACACGGAAGGGGAGAGCGTGGGCAAGATGGTAAGTCAGCCCCAAGATGGAGCCTGGCCCAGCAAGTCACTACTAAGGGTTCAGAGCTGGGGGAGATGGGGCTTTGGTTCAGGTCCCTGGTGAGTTATGAATCTCCAAGCGAGGTCTGAGAACTGAATATCGACTTGTTTCTTTAGGAAACTTTGTTCTGGATTCCAAATAACCAACCTTCCCACAACCTGCAGAAGAAACTAGAGGATGCTAAAATGTGGAGAATTAAGAAAAAGAAAATTTTAGCACCAGGAAGGACCTCACACATTGAATTTTCAACATGCTCCCACCCATTCAACCAGTTCAGAAAGGTGAGGCTAACAGTTAAGAAAATGGGCTTTGGAGTCAGGCAGCTCAGGGTTAAATCCTGGCTCTGTCATAGAACAGTTGTCCCTGGGTGGTGGGTGACTTTCTCACTGACCCGCAATCAGTCCTTTAGCCTCTGTGTCATCTCCCTCGAGTCACAGAGAGCTCATGACCTCTGCCGGTCACTACTGGGCAGGTCTCACTAACAGGAAGGTCTTCCCTGATTTAGGCCTATTCTTCCTCAGTTTAACTTCTCCCCTGAGGTGCTTAAAACATAGAAGAATAGGTTGAATGCCTTGTCCTCATGACAGCCGTCACGTGTTTGAAGATGGTGTTCATCTTCCCCCGCATCCAGGCAAGGGCCCTAGCCAGCTCCTAATATTTATGGACAACCACTCTGTAGACCTTCAGGCTATGAAAGGTGATGTAGCTTTCCCAAGTTCATGCAGCAAAGAAAGGAACAAGGCCGGGTGGCTGACATCTGTAATCCCAGCATTTTGGGAGGCTGAGGTGGGCAGATCACTTGAGCTTATGGGTTTGAGACCAGCCTGGGCCACACGGCAAAACCCCATCTCTACCAAAGATACAAAAATTAGCCCTACATGGCGGCATGAGCCTGTTGTCCCAGCCCCTTGGAAGGCTAAGGCAGGAGAATTACTGGAGCCTGGGAAGTTGAGGCTGCAGTGAGCTGTGATTATGCCACTACACTCTAACTTGGGTGACAGAGCGAGACCCTGTCTAAAAAATAATAATAATAATAATAAAAGTGGGCCGGGCACAGTGGCTCACGCCTGTAATCCCAGCAATTTGGGAGGTTGAGGCAGGCGGATCACTTGAGGCCAGGAATTTGAGACCAGCCTGGTCAACAGAGTGAAACCCCATCTCTACTAAAAATACAAAAGTTATCCGGGTGTGGTGGTGGGTGCCTGTAATCCCAGCTACTCAGGAGAGGTTGAGGCACAAGAATCACTTGAACCTGGGAGGTGGAGATTGCAGTGAGCCAAGATCGTACCACTGCACTCCAGCCTGGGTGACAGATCCAGACTCTGTCTCAAAAATAAATAAATAATAGAAGTGAATAAGCCATTATCTGAGCTCAGCATCGTCTCGGCCTTTTTATGGTTCCTTGTGACACACATGACTTTGTTAAACCTTCTCTCTACCCTTGTATTCATTTCCTGGGGCTGCGGCAACAAATTACCACAAGCTGAGCAGCTTAAAACAATAGAAATTTATTCTCTCATAGTTCCAGAGGCTGGAAGTCCAAAATCAAGGTGTTGGCAGGGCCATGCCCTCCCTGAAGGCTCTGGGAGAGAACCCTTCCTTGCTCCTCCTAGCTCCCCGGGGTTGTGGTGATCTTTGGCATTCCTTAACTCACAGATGCATAACTGCAGTCTCTGCCTCCATCTTCATGCAGCCTTCTCCCTGGGTTGTGGCTTCACATCATCTTTTCTCTGTGCGTGTCTCTCTCTCTTTTTTTTTGTTTTTTCCTCCTCTTTCTCCAGACTTTGAGTGTCTGTGTCCAAATTTCCCTCTTATAAGGACACCAATCACTGGATTTAGGGTCTAACCTAATCCAGTCTAACCTCAACTCAACTTGATCATATCAGCGAAGACCCTATTTACAAAAAAGGCCATAGTCACAGGTTCTGGATATTAGGATTTGAACATCTCTTTTTGGGGACACAATTCAACTTCATACCAAATGTGACTGAAACTAATTCAGAGACTGGGCATGGTGGTGGAGGCCAAGGCGAGAGGATTGCTTGAGTCTAGGAATTCAAGACCAGTCTGGGCAATATAGCGAAACCCCATCTACAAAAAATACAAAAATTAGCCAGGCATAGTGGCAAGTACCTGTAGTCCCAGCTGCTCTGGAGGCTGAGGTGGGAGGATGGCTTGAGCCCAGGAGGTCAAGGCTGCAATGAGCCATGACTGTGCCACTGCCATTTAGCCTGGGCAACAGAGTGAGACCCTGCCTCAACAACACCAAAAAAAATAAAAGGAAAAAAGAAAGAAAAAAGAAATGGAAAAGAAACTAATTCAGCAAGAGGAAGCAGCTGAACAGAAATGGTTATGTATGGGGAATAGACAGTAATGGTCATGTATGGGGAATAGAAAGTTTATGCTTAGGGTGTGATGGAGGGCAGGGCAGAGCCGACAAGACTCAGAGCCCAAGCCTTCAGGGAGAAGGCCTGACTGCCCCAGGTCAGCGACAGAGCCCCAGACAGAAACCTGGCTTTTTCTTGGTCACCAGACTGTCTTGTGCTTTTCCTGGATGCTCTGTCTGCCTTCCAGCCCACAGGAGGGAAGGCGGTATGGGCAGATGAAGGAGCCCAGAATGGGGAGGCCTGTGCTAACAATTTGTAATGAACCCTGGGCAGGTCACAATATTGCTCTGTAAGACAGTCTGGATCTCAGCTGCCACTGAACTGACCTCATCTGTCAAGCAGCAACTCTGTCTGGAGCTCTAAGGATCCTTGGCAAGAGCTGGAATGACTGGGAAGGAGAGGAATTTTTCTTCAAAGAAAAGATAGAAGACTCCCATGGCAAAGAGTATAGCTCTTTCCTTTCTCAGAGCCACTGACTAAAGCCCAGTTTGTGAGGACAGCCTCCACCGTCTCATTATTTAAAACAAAGGCTTCTGCCAGGCACTGTGGCTCATGCTTATAACCCCAGCGCTTTGGAAGGCTGAGGCATATGGATTACTTGAAGCCAGGAGTTTGAGACCAGCCTGGCCAACATGGGGAAACCCCGTCTCTACTAAAAATACAAAAATTAGCCAGGCATGGTGGTGGGCACCTGAAATCTCAGCTACTGGGGAGGCTGAGGCAGGAAAATCACTTGAACCTGGGAGGCAGAGGTTGCAGTAAGTCGAGATTGTACCACTGCACTCCAGCCTGGGTGACAGAGAGAGACTCTGTCTCAACAGAAAAATAAATAAATAAAATTTAAAAATAACAAATAAAAGGAAGGCCTCTGAGTAGGCACTCCAGGGTCCTTCCTGTGTCTGAGACCTCTCCCTGGGCAGAGCAGCTGTGTGGAAAGTGCTACTTGGAGTCAGCAGAGCGGGGTTCGAGTCTTAGCTCTGCTGCGCACCAGCAGTTTGGCTTGAGGTTGTCACTCTCCCTCTCTCTGTGCCTCATGTCCCTGCCTCTAAAGAAGGGAGAGTGGTCAACATTTGTCCTCTGCCTCCCTGGTCTCCACTCACCCCTCTTACAGCAATGCCCATAGGTTTTCACTTTGGGCTGCGCCCCTCCCCAGCTCTCAGGCAGGGCCCATACCACATTCAGGACATAAAGCCTTTGGTGTGTTCCTCAAACCACTGGGAACATTGCTTTCTTCTGGCTACAGTAATTGACTCAGGGACAAACCAGGGACCTGACCTGGTCATCAGGCTGGATGACTGGGGTCCTGCAGAAGCTGCTGGAAAAGAGATTTTCACTTTCCCACTGGCCTTGGGGCTCTGGGGATATAAACCTACAGCTACCTGGCCACCATGAGAAGAGAACCCAGGGCTGTTGGGGTGACAACATGGTGCCAGCTCAAGGAGGAAAGAACCAAGAGACAGGGTGGCATGGTCCGGGAGACACTATCAAATCCAGAAACCCGCCATGCCTGAAACCAGACCTAGCCCCTCGACGTTTCAGTCACATAAACCAATCTGTTCCCTTTTTTGTTAAAGCCTGTTTGAGGAGTCCTGTGTTACTTGAAACAAAAATGTCCTAATCAGTCCAAATCAATAATACTTCAGTGGGTCACTGTATGATTCAACAGAATGAGATCATCAGACTATGACCTTTTTGAGGACAGGCGCAGTCTTATTCACATGGGTGTTCCTAGTCACTGACCCACAGTAGATGCTCAAATGTTTGTAGAATAAATGAATATCATGTTTAAATGCTCCTAAAGCTTTTAAGTTTCTTAATAAATGTAGTTAATAGTATATTCCAGCAAAATTAATCGTGTCATCTGTTCTTGTGGCATATTACCCTTCTCCTAAAATTTGGACAGTGAGTCAATAATCTCACTATGGCTTCCCTCATTAATTAAATAATGGAGCCAGAAGTGGTGGCTCACACCTGTAATCCCAACACTTTGGGAGGCAGAAGATCTGAGGCAGGGAGATCACTTGAGCTCAGGAGTTCGAGACCAGCCTGGGCGACATGGCAAAACTCCATCTCTACCAAAAATACAAAAATTAGCCCTGGGCATGGTGGCCCGAGCCTGTGGTCCCAGCTACTTGGTAGGCTGAAGGGGGAGGATCAATTGAGCCCAGGAGATCAAGGCGGCAGTGAGCCATGTTCTCGCCACTGCACTCCAGCCTGGGCAACAAAGTGAGACTCTGTCTAAAAAATAAATAAATAAAAATAAAATTAAATAATGGGGGCAGAGCAGGATCAGCTAACCCTGACTTAGAGGGTCACACGGGGCTTCCCTGAGAAAGCGTCTGCTGGGGACTGAGGGCCAAGGAAGAGTTCACTGGGTGATGGGGATGGGTGGGAAAGTGTTGGAGGAAGAGAAAACACCCTGTGCAAAGGCAAGAAGTTTGAGGAACGGAGGTCAGTGTGGTTTGAGAGGAGAGACCCAGACGGTGTGCACTGAAGAGGCTGGCAGAACGCAGGGGGGACCCCTATTGGGAGCTGGGACTTCAGCCTTAGAGTGAAGGGGAGGTGCCGAAGGGGCATGGCAGGGGTGCATGCTCAGACTCACACTGCTGGAGAGTTCCTGGGTTGAAGAGTGAAGGAACATTGGGCAGCACACCAGGGGTGTGGCCAGAGCCCAAGGAAAGGCAGCAGGATGGAGGGAAATGGGTTGATTCCAGGGTTGTCTGGAAGGCAGAACAGTAATGGCATGGATGTTGGGAAAGAGGGAGGGGGAAGAGTCAAGGGCAGTTGGGAGGACTGTGCAGCCATGCCCTGAGAAAGATTTCCACAGGGAAGAGCGAGATGGGCATTCCCATTCTCCTCTTTCCATAGCTAAGGAACGTTGTGTAGGCCCACCCAACCCTTGGACTTTATAGTGGGCGGTGGGCGGGAGAACTGCTGGAGTGCTGGCTGGGTTTCTTTTTCTTTTTCTTCTCTTCAGAGATGGGGTCTTGCTCTGTCACCTAGGCTGGAGTGCAGTGGCACGATCACAGCTCACTGCAGCCTCCAACTCCTGGGCCCAAGTGATCCCCCTGCCAAGTAGCTGGGACTACAGGCATGCACCACCAGGCCCAGCTACTTTTCAAATATTTTGTAGAGACAGCCTCACTATGATGCCCAGGCTGGTCTCAAACTCCTGGACTCAAACGATCCTCCTGCCTTGGCCTCCCAAAGTGCTGGGATTACAGGTGTGAGCCACCATGCCTGGCAGGCTGGGTTTCTATGGAAAGTGCTGAAAGGTAGATGAGGTTATTCGAATGGTGGAAGTTGGGAGTGAGGGGGAGGCGGCAGCCACCACACATGCAAGGACAGGGACACACACAGGTACTTAGGGAAACAGGCTTTCAAACGTTTTGCTACATCAGTGTAATTTCCTGCATTCATTTCCTAGGGCTGCCATTGCTACAAACTTCATGGCTTGAAACAAAAGACATTTATTCTCCCACAGGTCTGGAGGCTACAAGCCTGAAACCCAAGTGTCAGCAGGGCCATAGTCCTCTTCCAGCTTCTGGTGGCTTTGATCACATTATTAGATTAGTGCAAAAGTAATTGCGGTTTTGCTGTTAAAGGTAATGGCAAACTTTTAATGGCAAAACCGCAGTTACTTTCACACTAACACGTAAGTTCCAAGTGTTCTTTCTGTATTCTAAATACAAGTCCCTTATCAGATTTATGATGCGCAAATATTTTCTCCCATTCTGTGGGTTGCCTTTTAACTCTTTTCACAGTGTCCTTTGAAGCATGAAAGTTTTAAATTTTGATGAAGTCCAATTTATCAAATGTTTCTTTGGTTGCTTATGCTTTGGATGTCATAGCTAAGAAATGACTTCCAAACCTAAGCTACTGAAGATTTTCTCCTCTCTTTTCTTCTAAGAGTTTAATAGTTTTAGCACATATATTTAGTTATTCTTTATGCCTACCCAATGTTTTGATTATAATAAGATGAGGGCCCACAAAGTGGCTAAATGAGTAAGAAGAGATTGTGGGAAGGGCCTGCGCAGGCTTTGGAGACAGCTCCTGACGCCCTCCTCCTCTTCCCTATCCTTATCCTCAGGGGTCCATATCCTGTAGGAGCTGCCACCTGAGGCCGGAATGCCCCTCATGGAAGGGAGTTCTTGAGCGCAGCTGAGAGGGCGGTCTCAGGTCTGCAGGGGTGGAGACAAACCCTAGAGCAAGACTGCAAGGCACTGGGCATGGTGGTTCATGCCTGTAATCCCAGCTACTCAGGAGGCTGAGGCTGGAGGATCGGTTGAGCCAGGGAGTTCGAGACTAGCCTGGGCAACATAGCAAGACCTCATCTCTAAAAAAATAAAAATAAAAATAAATTTGCCAGAAGTGGTGGTGCTTGCCTGTGGTCCCAGCTGCTCAGACGGCTGAGGCAAGAGGATCACTTGAGCCTAGGAGGTCAGGGCTGAAGGGAACTATGATCATGCCACTGCACCAACCTGGGCAACAGAGTGAGGCCCCACCTCTAAAAGCAAAAACAAAAAGAGCTATAGGACAAGAGTCAAGAACCAGAGAAGCTGGTTTTCCAGAATGTACCAGAAACAGAGCTGGAGCAGACTGCCAGGGGGAAGAAGCATGTGGTCAAAAATGGAACAATCCACCCACCAGAATAGCCGGCCAAAAAACAAAACACAAAAAATAAAGCAAACAAAGGAAAAACAGGTATGGCCAAATATTGATGAGTACGACAAGCAACTGTAACTCTCATACGCAGCCAGTGGAAGCGACAATTGTTCCAGTCACTTTGGAAAATGGCAACTTTCTGCTAAGTTGAGCAGAAACTTGCCTCTGACCCAGCAGTCCACATCTAGGTACATACCCAGCATGAATACACACATATGTTCCCCAAGACAGGTACGAGAATGGTCACAGAAGCAATATGCTTAATAGCCAACAACTGGAAATGACTTAAACGTCCATCAGCAGCAGAATGAATAAAGAAATTGTGGCTTACTTATACCGTGGAATACAGTATACAGCAATGAGAATGAATAAACCACAGTGAGAATAAATCTCACATACACAGCATTAACCAGAAGAAGTTAGACTCAAAAGAATATATATTGCAATGTTACAATTATATAAAATACAGCCAGGCACCGTGGCTCACACCTGTAATCCCAGCATTTTGGGAGGCCAAGTCGTGTGGATTGCTTGAGCCCAAGAGTTCAAGATCAGCCTAGGAAACAATTAGACTCCGTCTCTGCAAAAAGACAAAAAAATCAACCAGGCCTGGTGGCACATGCCTGTAGTCTGAACTGGGAGGATCGCTTGAGCCCAGGAGGTTGAGGCTGCAGTGAACTGTGCACTCCAGCTTGGCAGTCTGCTCCAGCTCTGTTTCTCGTACATTCCGGAAAACCAGCTTCTCTGGTTCTTGACTTTTGTCCTATAGCTCTTATTGTTTTTGTTTTTAGAGCTGTGCACTCCAGCCTGGGTGATGGAGCAAGACGTTATCTCACAAAATAAAGTAGGCCGGGCACAGTGGCTCACGCCTGTAATCTCAGCACTTTGGGAAGCCAAGGCAGGTGGATCACTTGAGGCCAGGAGTTCGAGACCAGACTGGCCACCATGGTGAAACTCCATCCCTACTAAAAATACAAAAATTAGCCAGGCACGGTGGTGTGTGCCTGTTAGTCCTAGCCACTCTGGAGGACGAGGCAGAAGAATCGCTTAGACCTGGGAGGCAGAGGTTGCAGTGAGCCAAGATAGCACCACTACACTCCAGCCTGGGCAATGGAGCAAGACTCTGTCCCAAAATAAAATAAAATAATAAAATAAAATGTAATATAAAATAAAATAAAATTAAATTAATACAATAAAATAAAATACAAAGCATGAAAATTAATGCTGCTAGGGTTAGAAGAAGGGTCAGCCTTGGGAAGCGTAGTGGCTGAAGGCAGCACAGGGCAGGAGCTGTTTGCATTCTCTTTCTTAATTTGGGTGCTGCTTACGTGGATCTGCTCACAGTGAAAATTCATTAAACTGTCAACTTCTGATTTTGATTATTTGGGGCATGTATATTGAATCATAAAATTTACAACAACAAAAAACAGAACAAGCAGAAACTGGGTGTGACGCTATGGTCAGGGGTGGAATGGAGATGAGTCTCTGTAGGGCTGGCCCCAGCCCAGGGTTCCTCTTCTGTGGGGGTTGACACACTCCCAGCCTTGGGGGTGGCATTTAAAGCAACAGGACTCTTCCCAGGCAAATGTGTGGAAGGTAAGGAGCACATTAATTAACAAGTCCCTTCCTTCTTTCTCTCTCTCCATCCTTCCTCCTTTTATTCATTTATTCTTTTTGTTTTTGTTTTTTGAGATTGGGTCTCACTGTCTTGCCCAGACTGGAGTACAATGGTGTTATGTCCGCTCACTGAAGCCTCAGCCTCCCGGGCTCAATTGATCCTGTCACCTCAGCCTCCCGAGTAGCTAGGATTACAGGCACATACCACTATTCCCTGCTAATCTATGTATTTTTTGTAGAGTTGGGGTTTCACCATGTCATCCAGGCTCGTCTTGAACTCTTGGGCTCAAGTGATCCTCCAGCCTCAGCCTCCCTAAGTGCTGGGATTACAGGCGTGAGGCACCATGCCCAGCCAATTCATTCATTCTTTTATTTACACTTTCAGAACTCATTTATTGAGCACCACATCAGCCAAGCCCTAGGCACTCAAAGAGAAGTAACTCACAGCCCCTGCCCTCACGAAGCCCACGGTCTGGCGGGGGAAGCCGACCCAGATCAAATCAGTCCAACCTAGAGGGAAGGGGGTCCTGACAGGCATCCATCCTGGGAGCAACATGGTCAGATCAGGCTGGCTGGTGGACAGGGCAGGGCAGGGAAGTAGTCAGGGAAGGTTTCTCAGAAAAGGTGATGCAGGATCAGGGGCCTTAAGCAGGTGCTGACCAGGCAGGTTAAGGAGGTAACACCCAGCTGGCTCCCTCCCTTCATCTTATAACTATGTGGACATTATTCAGGAGGTGAGTATGAAGAATAGGGGGCAAGTCAAGAACCAAAGAGAAGGCACCTGAGGATGACCTCATGATTTTAGATGACATGGGCTACTATGTTCCAACTGCTAGCTGGAGAGGAATCCAAAACCATCCTGGTAGAGGAGGCTAAGGGGATTTCTCCAGGAGTCACCTTCTCTGAGTCTCGCTTATGAAATGCAAAGGTGGGCTGTACGTGGTGGTTCAAGCCTGTAATCCTAGCACTTTGGGAGGCCAAGGTGGGCGGACATGAGGTCAGGAGTTGGAGACCAGCCTGACCAACGTGGCGAAACCCCATCTCTACTAAAAATACAAAAATTAGCCAGGGGTAGTGGCAGGTGCCTGTAATCCCAGCAACTCAGGAGGCTGAGGCAGGAGAATTGCTTGAACCCGGGAGGCGGAGGTTGCAGTGAGCCGAGATTGTACCACTGCATACTAGCCTGTGAGACAGAGCAAGACGCCATCTCGAAAAAAAAAAAGAAGGAAAGAAAGAAAAAAGAAAAGAAAAGAAATGCAAATGCGGCCTGCTCAGGGGTCCAGCAAACAAAGCAAATATATGAATCTGACTGGTTGTGAGGCAGTAGGGAGTGGTGGGGTCTGCGGACCATGTGCTGTGGAAGGAAACAAGAGAAGGCAGACAGGCTGTCAGGAGGTATGAGGGTTTGAGTTCAATGGGGTGGGGTGGGGAGGGCCCTACTGAGTAGGTGACATTTGAGATAAAACCTAAAAAAATGAGGAAGTGAGTCTTAGCGACTTCTGAGAGATTCCAGATGGAGGGAACAGCAAAGGTCCTAAGGTGGAGTGAGCAGGGCATGGTTAGGAATGACAAGGAGGCCATCCCAGCACTGTGGGAGGCAGAGGCGGGAGGATTGCTTGAGGCCCGGAGTTCAAGACCAGCCTGGGCAACATAGCGAGACCCTCACCTCACAGTAACTGGCTTCTTTGGCTCTGTGCCAGCAGTTCCTGCAGCTCTTCCTGGGAATGCCCAGTAGGTGTCTCACGGCCTTCTGAGGGATGCTCCCCAGGACTCAACCACTCACAGCTAATGCTGATTTAAAAACAAAACCAAAATCCAGCTGGGCGTGGTGGCAGGCGCCTATGAGTCTAGTTATTCAGGAGCCTGAGGCAGGAGAATCACTTGAACCCAGGAGGTGGAGGTTGCAGTGAGCCAAGATCGCACCACTGCACTCCAGCCTGGGCGACAGAGCGAGACTCCATCTCAAAAAACTAAATAAGTAAATAAAAAATTAAAAAATAAAAGCAAAACCAATAACCAAAGCAACCAAATTAGCAGTGTCCAAAGCAGGTGTGAGGCCACCAGATTGTCCTGAAGCTACCACTGATCGACTGTGATGATGTTCCTGAAATCGTCCACTGCTTTCCACAGTGCTCCTGTGAACACTGAGGAGGCTCTACCCCAAATCCCTCTTTTCTCCTTGCCCTGTCCTTGAAATGCTCTTATGCTCTTCAACTCTCTTTCCTCAGGATGACTGCTTCCCAGGAAGCCCTGTAGCCCTCAAGCAAACAGACCCTCAGGAATCTTCCCCTACCGTCCGCCAGTGCTGCTCTGACAGGCCTAAGTACTAGAGGAAAATCAGCTGAGGCAGTAATAAGAGGTTTCCTTCCTTCCTTTCCCTTCCTCCCTCCCTCCCTCCCTCCCTTCCTTCCCCTCCCTTCTGTCCTCCTTCCCTCCCTCCCTCCCTTCCTCCCTTCCTCCCTTCCTTCCTTCTTCCTTCCCCTCCCTTTTGTCCTCCCTCCCTCCCTCCCTCCCTTCCTTTCTTCCTTCTTTCCACTCACTGGGTTCTTACTTGGTGCTAGACACTGTTTTAGGTGCTAAAGACATCGTAGTACACAAAGACAACCGCACACACACACACGTATGCAGAGTAATGCATATGTTAATTAATTTGACTTAGCCATTCCAGTGACACACACAGTGTATACATATATCAAAGCATCATGTTGTATATTATAAATATATAAAATTTTATTTGTCAATTAAAGAAGAAAAGATAACAACAGAGACTAGGTGCGGTGGCTTACACCTGTAATCCCAACACTTTGGGAGGCTGAGGTGGGTGGATGCCTTGAGACCAAGAGTTTGAGACCAGCCTGACATAGTCTGGTCAGGTTTCAACATGGTGAAACCCCGTCTCTACAAAAAATATAAAAATTAGCCAGCACTTGCCTGTAGTACCAGCTACTTAGGAGGCTGAGATGGGAGGATCTCTTGAGCCTGGGGAGGTCAAGTCTGCAGTGAGCCATGATCGCACCACTGCACTCCAGCCTGGGCGACAGAGTAAGACCCTGTCTAAACAAAACAAGACAAAAAACAGACAACAACAGAACTCCCCTTTCATGGAGCCCAAGTGCTGGTGGGCTGTTGCATGCTTACCGGACACCACTGCTGTAACTAACTTCCATGCATGAGCTCATTTAATCCTCACTATAAGGTATTATACTACTGCGTCCATTTTACAGATGAGGAAGCCTGAGGCCCTGAGAATTTAGGCAACTAGCTTCCTAATGACAAGGACTACCATTCATTGAGTGCTTACACTACTGTCAGACACTGGGTGGAGCATTTTGCATTCATTATGTGGGCAGCATGGGGGGTGACAGGTCTGAGGAAGGACAGGTATCATTTCAGCTCTAGCTCACCGTGTGGCCTTGCATGACTTCTTCCATATGTCTTAAAGGGACGCACTCTTAGGTGGCTCAGTCTTATGAAATATCTGAAATTTTCAGGCTAAGTGAGTTCCTCTGCCTCCCTGAAACCTGACAGGGAAGGCAGAGGAGACAGGGTCGGGTCCTGAGGACCAGCAGTGGGTGCTGGGGAGCCGGGGTGGATGCGAGGGTGAGGGGCACCTCCCGACACAGCCAGATCAGCCGGGGGCAGCGCCGCCGAATAACTGCAGGCTCTACGTGCTTCCCAGGTGGAGCCCAAGTGGCCCTGGGCTCCTCATGGTTCCAGGGCGACCACGTTTCAGGGCCCACAAGTGATGGAAATTGGGGGAATATTATCTGCAGACTTTGTGCTGAAAATACATACCATGGGGTGCGGGAAGATTAACACCTGCGGTCTGTGGGAAACCATGGGCCTGGGGCTGAGCGTCCTGAATTCCAGTCCCCCACTTCCCAGGGTGGGCTGTGCTGCCTTGGTCAAGGCTCGGGACTCAGTTTCCCTATCCGTGACCGTGAGAGTTCTGACTCCCAGCCAGGCCCTCAGCGGGACAGCAGGGCCGCGGCCGCTCTCTGTCCCTCCCCCTTCTCCGGCCCGGGCCGTGGTGGTGGCGGCCCGGGAGGCCCCAGCGGGCTCCGGCGCCCCCTGCCGGCCGAGAAGGGCCATGCCGCGCCTGCGCCCGCGCGCCTAGAGGCGCTGGGAGGAGACCTGGGAGGGCGCAGGCCGCCGCCCCGGCCGGGCCACGCTGGGGGCACGATGATGTCAGCAGGGGAAAGGAAATGAGTCATCACTCCCCGGGACTGTGGGGCGGTCAGGAGCGAGTGTGGAGACGCGGCCACAGGAACCCAGGACAATGGCGGGAAGTAAGAGGAATGTGGGCTTGGCTGCAGCCGCGCGCCCCTGACCCCTGACCCCACGGCGGGGAGGAGGCTGGGGCGCAGGGCTGGCCCCGAGGGGTCGGACGGCGGCCAGAACTCGGGCGGGGTCGGATTGGGACGGGGCGGCTGGAAGAGGATGGGGACGCAGCCAAGCCCAGGGTGCCCGGCCTAAACAACAACCCGGGCCGTCTTTCTCACCAGGGATGTTTCCAAAACTTCAGCGGACCCCTCGGCAGTTCCTCCACTTCCCTTAAACTCTACGGAACCTTGGAATAATCCCGGGGGCTGATTAAAACCGGGATCCCCCGGCCCTACCCCGGAGATTCTGATTCAATAGGCCAAAACTGGGCCTCCATGAATTTGCATTTTTTAATTATTCTTTTTTATTGAGATGGGGTCTAACTATGTTGCCCAGGCTGGTCTCAAACTCCTAGACTCAAGCAATCCTCCCGCCTCAACCCCGCAAGGTGCTGGGATTACAGGCATGAGCCAGGATCCCAGCCAGAATTTGCATTTTTAACAAACTCCTAGTAGGGGGTGCTGGGCCAGGGTCCTCAGACCACTCTGAGTAGTGCCACCTTAGAACGAAGTCCAGCTACTTCGCGAGCCTAGGACCGTCCTCTGTCATGTGGTTCCTCCAGTCTCACCTGTCCCCACCTCCTACCCTTCATCAGTGTATTAGCAAGACCCGACTATCTGCATGTTGCGGTTCTCTCTGTGTGTTTGCACAGGATATTTCCTTCGAGTGAAATGCCTTCTCTTCACTACACTGCTGCTCAAACTGTCTGACTTCTACCTGCCCTTTAAAATCTTGTCCATGGATGTGTCAAAGAGTATAATCAACAGAGTGAAAAAAGGAACCTATAGAATGGTAGAAAATATTTTCAAATCATAGATCTGATAAGGAATCGATATCCATAGTGTATAAAGAACTACAACTAGACCACAAAAAAATCAATCCTGATTCAAAAATGGGCAAGGACTTGAATAGACATTTCTCCAAAGAAAATAAACAAGTGGCCAATAAGCACTTGGGAAGATGTTCAACATCACTAATCATTAGGGAAATGCAAAACTACTGAGGCCCCCACCATCCTGACTCTCTCTCCTTCCTTCCTTTAGAGGATGTGGCCTTCCAGATCAACCTCAACCCTACTCAGGGAGCTGCTCAGCTTCCTCGAGGGCCTGGAGTAGATGGCTTCCATCTTCTCTTTTGCCACCTGTGGAGGTTTTTAAGAGCAAACAGAAATTCAAGTGAATTGTCCTCCTACAGTTACGAAACTATTACAGCTACTTCTGATTATCCATTCAGGTTGAATCAGGCATCATTTCAGTCACCTCCAGGTATTAATGTGTATGATATAAATTAGAAAGTCAAGTCCTCCTAGGAGATGACACTTCTGTACAATCCTATTACATTTGCCATCTCTGTCTTCCTGTACTGCGTTGCTGTACTGTTTTATGTTGGTTACAGGAACCTATATCAGGGTAGTCCTAAACTTCCCCTGATTGGCTTTGTCATTACTCTTGTTGCCATCTTTTGTGATTGGCGAGCACTTCAAAAGCTCGCTTGGGCAAAAGCTGTTGCAGATATTAAAATAACTACTGGTCAAAATATTGTTCAGGAACTTCTGCTTGTAAGAAATCATGATGATGTGTTATTTTGGCTCTGTGACCAGCATGGGATTCCTAAATGTATCTGTGATCTTTGTCTTTCTGAATATGATACTTTGGAGGGGAAATGCTTGGTGTGTGTACAAGTATGAGGAGGCCAACTTACACAATCCATGAAATACTTCTGCTCCTCATAGCCAAGGAGGTATTCCACCTCCTGCTGGAATGTAATTAAAGGGAGAAATACACTGTATTAAATATATGTCTATATCATGACTCGTTGCCAACATCTTGAGGCACATTATTTGTTTCCAATAAAAGTAATGTGTGTTTTTTTTTTTTTTCAGCCACACAATGAGATATCACCTCACAGCCATCAGAATCGCTACTGTAAAACAAAAACAGAAAATAACAAGTGTGGACAAGAATGTGAAGAAATTGAAACCCTTGTGCAGTTGGAGGGAATGTAAAATGGTCCAGCCACTGTGGAAAACAGTGTCTTCATCTCTTTCCTGTTGCTATAACTGAACACCCGAGACTGGGTAAATTATAAAGAAAAGAATTTATTTCTTACAGTTCTGGAGGCTGGGAAGTCCTAGGTCAAGGGACTGCATCTGCTTGGCCTCTGGGGAAGGCCTCATGTCATAACATGGCAGAAGGCATCACGTGGGAAAGGGGTGCACTGAGAGCCAAACTGCCGTTAATAAACTCAGGCTGGGCACAGCGGCTCACGCCTGTAATCCCAGCACTTTGGGGGCGTCAAGGCTTGCAGATCGCTGAGGCCAGGAGTTCGAGACCATCCTGGCCAACGTGGTGAAACCTTGTCTCTACTAAAAATACAAAAATTAGCCAGGGGTGGTGGCAGGTGCCTGTAATCTCAGCTACTTGGGAGGCTGAGGAAGGAGGATCATTTGAACCCTGGAGGCAGAGACTGCAGTGAGCCAAGACTGTGCCACTGCACTCCAGCCTGGGTGACAGAGTGAGACTCTGTCTCAAATAATATAATATAATATAATATAATATAATATAATATAATACGGCACAAAGAATACTAAACAGACCTCTGTACTTGCCCACACAGGTTTAACAAATGTCAACATTTTGCCATATTTGCTTTCTATTTCTCTTTTTTGGAAAAAAACAAAACAAAAAAACCCCCCAAATCTAAAGCCCTCCCATTTTCCTTTGTATAGGTAACCAGTGTCCCAAGTTAGTGTAGATTCTCCTTGACCATATATATATACACATACATACGTACACATTTACTACAGAGGTATATACATATATAAAATATGGGGGCCCAGGAAGCGATCCTCCTGCCTCAGCCTCTGAAGTAGCTGAGATTACAGGTATAAGCTACCATGCCTGGCTAATTTTTGTATTTTTAGTAGAGATGGAGTTTCACCATGTTGGCCAGGCTAGTCTCGAATTCCTGGGCTCAAGTGATCCATGCACCTCAGCTTCCCAAAGTGTTGGGATTACATACACACATATAACACCTATATTAACAATATATGTACATATATACTATCATACTGTGTAAATCTCTTTGAAATTTGCTTTTTCACTCATTTTTGAGATTTACCCGTGTCAGTACATTGTAGATCTGATTCGTTAATTTAAAATGCTCTATAGTTTCCCATTGTTTGAATAAAACTGTTTATTTGTTCCCTTCCTAATGGACTGTTGGTTGTTTCCATTTTTGTTATTACACAGCACTGCAGTGAAAATTCTTGTATCGATGTGTGGGCGTTTTTTCCTTTTGAGACAGGGTATTGCTCTGTCACCCAGGCTGGAGTGCATTGGCACAATCACAGCTCACTGAAGCCTCAACATCCTAGGTTCAAGCAATCCTCCCACCTCAGCCTCCCAAGTAGCTGAGACTACAGGCGCATGCCACCATACCCAGCTAAATTTTAAATTTTTTGTAGAGACAGGGGTTTTGCCATGTTGACCAGGAGGATGGTCTCAAACTCCTGGGCTCAAGTGATCCACCCACCTCAGCCTCCCAAAGTGCTGGGATTACAGGCGTAAGCCACCGAGCCCGGCCTGTTTTGCTAGGCATATGGTTGCTAGATCACAGTGCATGCACATCTTCGACTTTTAGTAGCTATCGCTAAATTCCCCAAAGTTGATCTGAAACCAGTGGGGCGTGTCAGCAATGCTCCTAGCGTGCACACACCAGGCCGGGCTGTGACAGCCCTCGGGCTGGGCCCCAACCCCACTTCGAGATCCGAGCCGGGGCCGGGAGCAAGCAGAGGCCAAGCAATGGGAGTGGGCACCCCCACCTGCAAGGACAAGGCGAGCACCTTCCTGGTCCCCCAAAAGTGCAGAGAGGCCCGGGTCCACAGTCTGGACTTGGGCGGCTGCTGCCGCTCTCAGCTCCCGCCTGCTACGTGGAGCGTGATGCCCGGGCCGCACCCCTCGCGGCCTGGGGCAGGAGCTCCTGGTCCTCGCAGGGCCGGGGCCGGGTCTGGGTTTGGGGCAGGGGCGTCGTCTCCGCGAACCTACCCCCGTGGCCGCGGCACTCAGGAGTGGCCCGGAGTTCCCCTCGCCCGGTTCGCGGCACGGCCCGGGGCGGGGCGCCTCCGGGAGCGGATCGTGGGCCCGGGCCCAGCCTTCGGGAGTGTCAGGCCCGCGGTCACCCGGATGCGGGGCGGACCCCAGGGACGCGGCCCCGGGCGGCCCTGCGCAGAGTCTCCTCCGGAGGCGCAGGAACTCCGCACCCTTGGTAGGGCAGACGCCGCTCTCCCTTCCGGCGCTGGGCCCGGGAATGAGGCCCCAGCTTCGCCTCCTCCCAGCGGCCTCCCGGCAGCAGCAGCGGGAGAGAGCGGCGACGCGGGGCCAGGGTCCTGAGCCCCGGAAGCTCGGGCCTGGGGGCACGTCTCGCCCGGCCGCGCGAGGGTGGGAGCGGCGCAGTCGGTTGCCTTGGGGACGCGAGCACAGTGTACCCACCGTCGCCACTGCTGCTCCGGCAGCCGCTCCTGCCACCGCCGCCCGCGCCCCAGCGCTGCGGACGGCCCGCCGCTGCCATGAGCATATTAAATTAATACGTTAATATTAACACTACAGGTAGCCTCAAATTGGTTCATATCAGGTTTTGTCACAAAGTAAGTTTAAACCAGAACGGGCTGGGTGGCTCACGCCTGTCATCCCGGCACTTTGGGAGGCCCAGGCGGCAGATCACCTGAGGTCGGGAGTTCGAGACCAGCCTGGCCAACATAGCAAAACCCCTTCTCTACTAAATATACAAAAATTAGCCAGGTGTGGTGGAGGTTGCCAGGAGACTGAGGCAAGAGAATCTCTTGAACCCGGGAGGTAGAGAATGCAGTGAGCCGAGATCTCGCCACTGCACTCCAGCTGGGCAACAGAGCGAGACTCGTCTCATAAATAAATAAATAAATAAAGGAGTTTAAACCAAATTTAGGGGAGCAAACTTAGTTTTCAGAGTTTTTCATTTTGGAATTGCAAATAAAGGATTTTAAGCTTCTACCAATTTATATTCCCACCAGCCACTTATGACTTCTCATTTCTCCATATCTTTGCCAATATGGTGTTATTAGGCTTTTTAATTTTTGCCAATCTGATGAGTGTGAAATGAAGTCTTTATTTTGATTTGAATTATCATAATTACTAGTGAGGTTGAGCATTTTTCATTTGTTTATGACAATTCTGGTTTCCTCTTCTGTGAATTTCCTGTTTCTCTTAAATTGTTCTTCTTTTATTGATGTATTCTGGACACAAACAAGTTGTAATGAATTGCCAATATCTTGCCTTTTCATATTTATGATTTCATCATAAAGAAGTTTAAAATTTCAAGGTAGTCAAATTCATCAACATTTTCCTTCATAAATTACGTCCTTCTTATCTTATTTAAGAAACCCACCCCTTTTCAAGTTCATGGTTGTATTTGCTTGCAGATTTTTTTTAAGTTTTAAAATTTGGCTTTTTATATTTAGTTTTAAAAAATATATCCGGAGTCTGTCTTTGTGTACAATGTGAGGAAGGAATCTAGTTTTATATTTTGCATCTGTTAGCCAGTTGTTCTGGTATCATGTACAAATTGGTGTCTTCTTTTCCCGCTGATGTGTAGTAAAACCGCCTCTGTCACAGTCCAAGTTCCCATCAATATGTGGCCCATCTCTGGGTCCTCTGTTCAGCCCCATGGTCTCTTTGTCTGTCTTGCTAATAATAATTCTTTATTATGGTAGGACAAGCCCCTCCCATCTTATTTCTCACTTTCTTCTTCAATAGTGTCCTAGCTAGTCTTGACCCTTTAGTCCTTTATTATATAAATTTTTTAAAAACTTGTCTATTTCCATAGAAAAACTAGTTGGACTTTTTTTTTTTTTTTTTTTTTTTTGGAGACAGAGTCTCCCTCTGTCGCCCAGGCTAGAGTGCAATAGCGTGATCTCAGCTCACTGCAACCTCCGCCTCCCAGGTTCAAGCGATTCTCCTGCCTCAGCCTCCCAAGTAACTGGGATTACAGGCATGTACCACCACGCCCAGCTAATTTTTGTATTTTTAGCAGAGATGAGGTTTTGCCATGTTGGCCCACCTGGCTGGTTGCAAACTCCTGACCTCAGGTGATCCGCCTGCCTCAGCCTCCCAAAGTGCTGCGATTACAGGCATGAGCCACCACGCCTGGCCAGGACTTTTTTTTTTAAAACAAACTCTCAGATCACAAAAAACTGGTTGGATTTTGATGAGTATTGTCTTTGCGTCACAATTTCCCTGTTAATAAGGAGGGATGAAAATACTTCTTTTATTTTTTGACACATAGTCTGGCCCTGTCGCCCAGGCTGGAACACAGTGGTGAAATAATGGCTCACTGCAGCCTCAACCTCCCGGGCTCAAGCAATCCTCCCACCTCAGCCTCCTGAGTAGCTGGGACCACAGGCATGCGCCACCATGCCTGGCTAATTTTTGTATTTTTTGTTGTGACAGTGTTTCGCCCAGGCTGACCTCAAACTCTTGAGCCCAAGCGATCCACCTACCTCAGCCTCCCACAGTGCTGGGATTATAAGCATGAGCCACCGTACCCGGCCTGAAAATACTTTTTCTTTTCCCTCAAAGGAGAGAGGGCAGTCACACCCCACTTATTCTGAGGTTACATTTCAGCAAACTCCAAACTCTGGAAAACAAGAGAAAATAAGAATAAGGTCAAAACAGCCTCTGATAAGCTCTAGACACCTCAGAGCCTATGTGCTAAATCACACCCACTTTTGTCACAAGTGGTCTTCTCAGGCCTCCCTCAGAACCTGTTTATGTTAGTCACTGTTCTAGGAAACTTGATGGTCTGATTTCCTAGCCTACAGCAGATTTAAGGCAGCTGCAACTTAGAAGAAACATGGAGGAAAACATGCTGATAACTAACATCTGACAGAGATAGAAAAGTCCAACTACTTATCAAAACCAGCTGCAGGAACATGAGAGGGCAGCAGAGCAGAGCTGCTCACTTCTGAAACCTTTGGAGGCCCCACTGCACATATGATGGACAGAAGGCAGCTCTGTTCCACACAGTCATTCAGGAGCCAGGAGTTAACCCCTCCTTGTGGGTTCCGGGGCTGCTCTGGCTGTGGACATTCTAGGCAGAGTGGGAAGGTACAGTGAAGAAGTTCAAGTCCAGCATTTCCTCTTAGGCAAGTGACGGGGAAGATGCACCCACCTACTGCAATTTCATCCCATTGCTGAGAGGTTGGCACTAGGCCCTACCCAGCTGCACAAGGACTGCGAGATGTAGTCTTTGCTGGGCATATAAGGCCTTCTAGAGCATCGTAGTGATATAGGAGTTAAGAAGAAATTTCTAGCCGGACATGGTGGCTCATGCCTGTAATCCTAACACTTTGGGAGGTCGAGGAGGGTGGATCATGAGGTCAAGAGATCGACACCATCCTGGGCAACATGGTGAAACCCTGTCTCTACTAAAAGTACAAAAATAGCTGGGCATGGTGGCGCGTGCCTGTAGTTCCAGCTACTTGGGAGGCTGAGGCAAGAGAATCGCTTGAACCCAGGAGGCGAAGGTTGCAGTGAGCCAAGATCGCACCACTGCACTCCAGCCTGGCAACAGAGCGAGACTCTGTCTCAAAAAATAAAATAAAATAAAATAGAATAAAAGTAAAAGAAATTTCTTAGGCAGAGAATGAGGGCAAGGATGTCCTCGGTAAGGTTTTCTTTTTAATCAAAAGCAGCCCCCAGATCATTTCTTTTACTAACAAAGAGCAGCCTGTAAAATCGAGCTGCAGACGTAGATAAGCAAGCTGGAAACTTGCACGGGTGAATGCTGGCAGCTGTGCCTACAGGAAAATGCTACCTGGGGGCCAAAATGTCATGTTCAACTTTTCTTCCCTTTTCTTTGTCAACCACATGTACAGTAAGGAACAGACAACATGGCGCCGGCCAGATAGAGACTCCAACTGCATAATAAAAGATTAGGGTGGAATGGCCAGCTTTTTCACGCACTATGCAAACGTCACACCTGGCCCAACCAATCGCTCAGGCCCTATGTAAATCAGACACCACCTTCTCAATTTTGTCTGTAAAACCCCGCGCACCCCCACCCCCGTGCTTTTCACCACAAAACCGGAAGATCCACTCGGGAGCCTCTCTCTCTGCAGGAAAGAAAGCTATTCTCTTTCTTTCGCCTGTTTAACCTCCACTCTTCAACTCACTTCTTGTGTGTCCGTGTCTTCAATTTCCCTGGCGTGAGACAAGAAACCTCGAGTATTTGCCCCAGATAGTGACGCCGCTTCAGCAGGACCTCAGCTTTGACTCTGAGTGACATGGGAGCCATCGGAGAGCTCTGAGTCCAGCCGTGACCTGATGTGATTTGTAAATGATCCCTCAGGTTGCTGTGTTGAGAAGGGGGAGAGGGTGCAGGTGGGGGCAGGGGCAAAAACAGGGACCCCCGTTGGGATAACCTGCTCTCTGAAGCCTTCCTGGCCCCTCCTCCCCTCAGGTGGAGCTGACCTCTTCCTCTGTTGTTCTCTAGGCTTCCACAACATTTCCCATAATTTAAACACTGACCGTTTACTTGTCTGTCTTCCTCCAGGTCAATATATCCACAACACCTGACCCAGAACAGGTGCTTGGCAAAGTATGTTTCCAGCATGTTCGATACAACTGAAATAACAGCTAGAACCCAGTATGCTTGTCAATGATCTTTTTTAAAAATGTATTTATTTTTTACAGACAGGGTCTTGTTTTGTTACCAGGCTGGTACAGTGGTGCCATCATAGCTCATTGTAACCTTGAACCCTCTTGAGGCTCAAGAGATCCTCCTGCCTCAGCCTCCCAAGTAACTAGGACTACAGACCATGCCACTATGCAGAGCAAATTTTAAAATCTTTTGTAGAGACAGGGTTTCGCTATGTTTCCCAAGCTGGTCTAGACCCCCTGGCATCAAGCAGCCCTCCCGCTGTGGCTTCCCAAAGTGCTGGGATTATGGGCATGTGCCACCGTGCCTGACCAGGGATCCTTAACTGCAGGAAACAGAAACTAACTCTGGTTGTCTTTAAATAAAAAAGAAAACTTGGGAGATGCCCAAAACCCACAGGAAGTTTGGAGAACTAGGTCTGGACAAAGAACAGGAAGTAGCAGAGAGGTTCTTGGCAGTCAGGCTCTGTGCGGCTGTGGTGAACAAGTCAACTGCCTCTCCCACCTTGTTTCAAAGTCCTGGGAAGGGCTCTGACTGGAAGGGCTGGGGTCAGGTGTCGACGCTTTGGTCTCACTGGGGCAGGGAGAGGAAGAACTGGGGCAGGGAAAACCTTCAGAGACCCCTTTGGTTTCCATGATGGGAGGGCAAGGCTCCCTGATTTTGTGTCTCACCAAGACTGTGCTGGCAGGAGGCAGGCAATGGGAAGCAAGAGCAGAGAGCTGTGAGGGGGCCCAGTGCCAGCAAATGTCCATGACAATTTCCCAGGGCTGGAAAAGCACAGAGGCACGAGCTGGGAACTGGGAACTGGGGACTGTATAGGAGATGAGTCTTCCTTTCTTTGCCTCCCCAGGGCTTAGCACAGCACCTAGTACTCAGATGCTCACCTGATGCTTATCCCATGAGTGGATGGATGGAGGGATGAGCTACAAAAACCCAAGGGCTGTGAGTATTACTCCTTCCTTTCTTCCTTCCTTCCTTCCTTCCTAGCCAGAGTCTTTCTGTGTAACCCAGGCTGGAGTGCAGTAGCATGATCCTGGCTCACTGCAACCTCTGCCTCCTGGGCTCAAACAATCCTCCCACCTCAGCCTCCTGGGTAGCTGGGACTACAGGCACATACCACCATGCTCAGCTAATTTTTTTTTTTTTAATTTTTAGTAGAGGCAGGGTCTCACTGTATTGCCCAGGCTGAATATTTCTAGACAATTGATTTTATGAATCAAAAGGAGATGAGATGGCAGCAGCCTCAATGAAGAGATGATTGCAAAAAATAAAAAAAGACTTACCTCAGGGGACAAATTGTAGCACTGTTTCCAAAGGCCCCATTCATCTAGCTCTGAGAAGGATTAACATTTATTTAAATAAATTGGCCCCATGCAGTTTGGGCTGATTATGTTGGACACACTGGAGGGATTGGGCAGCGGGAGGTGGGCCAGCCTCCAGATTCTCTCAGGAAGCCATGGATCTGGCCCTGACATCCCATCCAGGAGTGGGCTCCAGCAGTCTGGGGAAGAACCAAGCAGGACGTTTTGACTACACGTGCCAAGAAGCCAGCATCTTCCAAGGAAATCCGCTGGGCTGGGCACCAACGAGTGTCACAATCCATGCATAGTGAGTTGAGGGGTTGGCCTTAGAACCTGCCTGGAGGTCATACAGCCCAGAGGTTTCCAAATGTGCTCTTGGAGCCTGTGAAGTCACAGAAGTGTCACAGGTGCATCCAGAAGTGAAGATAAGGAGGCAACCCCTGAGCTCCTCATCCCAGTTGCCTTCGACCAGAGCAGCAACACACTTTCCGGTTTTTCAAGGGAGATTCTTTTGAATAAAGAGTTCTGTGGGCCAGGTGCACCTGTAATCCCAGTACGCTGGGGAGGCCAAGGTGGGAGATTCACTTGAGACCAGCCTGGGCAACACAGCAAGACCCCGTCTCGAAAGAAAGAAAGAGAGAGAGAGAGAGAGACAGAGGGAGGGAGGGAAGAAGGAAGGAGAGAAAAGAGTTCTGTGTACAAAAAAAAAAAAAGTTTGGGATCTGCTTCAGTGTTTTCAGGAATATAGGTGGGAAGGACACAGAATTACTAGTTATGTGACCTTATTAAGCCTTGGTTTCCCCACCTATAAAATGTGGATAACATCAGAGGATTGTAGGCTGGTGCAGTGGCTCATGCCTGTAATCCCAACACTTTGGGAGGCCGAGGCAGGCGGATCACCTGAGGTCGGGAGTTTGAGACCAGTCTGACCAACATGGAGAAACCCCATCTCTACTAAAAATATAAAATTAGTCGGGCGTGGTGGGTGGCGCGTGCCTGTAATCCCAGCTACTTGGGAGGCTAAGGCAGGAGAATAGCTTGAACCCGGGAGGCAGAGGTTGCAGTGAGCCAAGATCACCCCACTGCACTCCAGCCTGGGCAACAAGAGTGAAACTCTGTCTAAAAAAACAAAAACAAAAACACTCAGAGGATTGTGGTGAGATTAAATGGGATAATGTATGTGGCAGGATATTATTTTGAGACACTCATTGATGTTCGTTTTTCTTCCTATATTTTCCCATTTCCTTTCCCGCATTCAAGCAGCATCGAGGGCAGGGGCAGAGTGAGTAGTACCCTAAAACTCTTTCTTAAAGGCCTGAACCCTTAGGGAACTGAGCTGTGTCTAGAAGCGAGAAAAAGTGAAGAGAAGATTCGTGCAAATGCTCAAGGCACCTTGGCCGGAAGTAGAGGGGAGACCAGACCCCACACTCCTCCAGAACCAGCAGGGTCTCCTGTCCCAGAAAGGAATGACAGATGGCAAGAGATCTGTGGCCCTGGAGCAGTTCTCGGGGAGGTAGTGAGATCCTCTAGGCTGACCACGTTGAAGTAACAAGAAAACATTGGCCCTGAAGGGGCTCTGGGGGTGCAGCAAGGACAGCGTCAGAGTGATGGACAGTTTTCTGAGGACCAAATCCTACCACGTGATGTTGCACAAAGACCTCGGAACTAGGACATAAATCCTGGAAGAAGTTACATATTTAGGCCAGGTGGGGTGGTAATCCTAGCGGCATCTGAGGCAGGTGGATTGTTTGGGCCTAGGAGTTTGAGACCAGCCTGAGCAAGATGGTGAAACCCCATCTCTACTAAAAATACAAAAATTAGCTGGGTACAGTGGCATGAACCTGTCGTCCCAGCTACTCGGGAGGCTGCGGCCGGAGAAATGCTTGAACCCTGCAGGTGGAGGTTGCAGTGAGCCGAGATGGAACCACTGCACTCCAGCCTGGGCGACAGAGTGAAATTCTGTCTCCAAAAAATAAAGAAAGAAAGAAGTTACATATTTTTCCCCACCAGCCTAATGGCAAAGGAACTCCGAATCAGAAATGGGGCACAGGTACAGAAAAACAAGAAAGTTGTTCTGCTTGCCCACTGGAGCTGTCCCGGCACTAAGTGAAGGCCTGCCATGTGTGTCTAAGGCCTGGAGCCAGCCCAGAGGCTGCACCTGCATCACTCAGCCCTCTCCCTGCTCGTCTCTGTGCCTCTTCAGTCCAATGCTTCCTCCTTCCCAGGCCCCATCTGTTCTGTAGTTTTCTCTTAACCTGGCTTCCTGGGAAGGGCTGCAGCCATGTTTGAGGAGCCCAGTAAAACACCCCCAAGGGCTGTTGCCTTCTTCCTCCGGGCTAACTGAATTCTTGCAGGGGCTGGGAAGAGGTGGGTGGGAGGACAGGGCAGGCTGATCTGGAGAGTCTGGCTTCCTGGGCCCCAGCCCAGCCCTCGGCAGAGCAATGTGACCTGATCCCACACTTGGCCAAGGCAGCTGCAGACATTTGCAAAGTGACAAAAGGAGAAGAGGGACCTAAGAAGAAAACAGCATTTGCACAGCACATGGAAGTGCCTGGAAATGTTTTCTGGACACATTATTCTTCTCTAGGGTGATTTTCAAGGCCAACCAAGCCTGGAGACTAAAGCTTCCAGAGGTGAGTCACTGGCCCAATGTGGCCACAGCGGCTTCCTCTCTGCAGTGTGTGTGTGAGTGAAACTGCCTTTGCAAAGACTGTAACATTGAGAAAATTATGGCAGTGAAAGAGATCTAATCTAACCCACCCCCATCTTGCATTTGCCTTAATCATTCCTGGGCTTAGGCTAAGCTAACTTTGGGAGACATTTAGATTATCGTTTATTTATTTGTTTGTTTGTTTGTTTATTTATTTAGAGGCAGGGTCTCTCTCTGTTGCCCAGGCTGGGGTCCAGTGGTGCAATCTCAGCTCACCGCAACCTCCGCCTCCCAGGTTCAAGTGATTCTCATGCCTCAGCCTCCCAAGTAGCTGAGACAGGTCCGTGCCACTACACTCAGCTAATTTTATTGCATTTTTAGTAGAGATGGGGTTTGCCCTGTTGCCCAGGCTAGTCTCGAATTCCTGGCCTCAAGTGACCCACCCACCTTGGCCTCCGAGTGTGATGGGATTACAGGCATGAACTACAGCACCCTGCCAAGGTTATAGTTTAAATTATACTAGGCCTTCCCCAAAAGTCAACTGCCTTTTAAAGCTGATGAAGGGCCATTAGACTAGGGGGAGAAGAGGAACCTGATTTCTGATAAGGCGTAGCCATTATTCCAGAGGGATCCTGCAGATAACATCACTATTGTAGACTGACCTTTTGAGATATCTTTTCAGATATTTTTGCGTGTCTGACACCCATGGCTCCACCTGGACCTGAAGGCTCCTGTGACCCCACCCAGGAGTGACTCAGTTCAAGACAACAGCTTTGACCCCCTCTGATTTCATCTCCACTCCAACCAATCAGCAGCAAGCACCCATTGCCTGGCCACCCCCACCCTTTACCCAAACTGCCTTTGAGCCTTGGAGGAGATTGGTTTGAGTGTGGCGTGGCTGGCTACAAGTCAATTAAATTCTTTCCTTACTGCTATGGCGTGTTCTTTATTTGTGCAGCAGGAAGGAAGAACCTATCAGTTACATAAGCATATGTGTATATGAGTATATGTATGTATTGTGTATGTGTGAATGTATGTGTGTATATAGGATGTGTTTGTCTATGTGTGTATAGGAATGTGTGTGTGTGTGTGTGTGTGTGTCTATTTCAGGACAGGGGCTCTCCCTAGATCTTTAGAGCCAGTAGGACATCATTTAGCAATCCCCCAAATCCAATCACTCCTTTTTAGAGATGTTAAAACCAAGGCCCAAGGGACACGACCTGCCTGAAATCGCACCTTTCTCCAGTGACAAAGGAGGAAGTGGCCTGGGAGTCAGAAATGGTCTCACCTGCACCCCAACTCTTGGCCCTTCTTGCTTGGTAGAGGTCATTCTCTCTTGACAGCACAGCCGCTTGATGAAAATAGAGCAGTTAGCATGTCCAGCACTAGCCCACTCTGAGCCAAGCCCTGTGCTTTCTTTGTACCTGACATAGGTTATGTCATTCAATGTACCCCTCACAGTGATCTCTCAAAATAGACATTTTGATGTACATTTCACAGAGGTGGAAACCAAAGCTGGCCGGGTAAATTTCATTTCCCACAGCCTGCTGACTTGTTCTATTTATGTAGTCATGATTGACATTTTTGAGGACATACTATGTGCCAGGCACTGTTCTAAGCACTTGGTACACGTTAGCTTCTTTTGTCCTCATCATAGCAGGTACTATGACCACCCTATGTTACAAATCAGGTCCCTAAGGCACAAAGTTTAAGTAATTGCTCAAGGTAAATCAGCAAGTAGAGGTAAGAAATCTAAAGGCAGTGAGGGAGGGGACCAGTGAGACCAGAAGGGAGGAAAGCCCTAGAAGTCTGAGTTAACCGCAGTGGGCAACTGGGGCTCACCCCCACCAGGGACGGCTGTGAGCCTGGGTGAAACACACTTCGAGGGTATTTAGCTGAGGGACTGTGAGTAGCCCCGTTTTTCTAAGAGACGGTTAATTATTTTTTCTCTCTTCTCTTTCTCCTGTTCCCCAGTTTCCCACTTCCTACTCATTCCTTTAGACATGCAAATACAACCTTTTACCTCACCTTTCAGCAGATGTTCTCTACAGGGCAAGTTCATTTAACTTTGTGCTCCAAGATGGATCTCTCCTAGAGAGTTACGTTGATTTGCAAACCAAAGCCTGCCCATCAGGGAACTCTTATCCTCCACCTGGTTGCCTCAGAACTTTCGCTCACCAAGAGGCTGCCTGGAGAGATAACAGCCAATTTCCGTAAGACTCCCTCCCACCTGGGGATTTCTCAGCCTAGTCCTGCTCACGAAGGCTCTAGCAGTCACCTGTTCAACTGCCCAGTAGCTAAGATACCAGAGCTAACGTGCAGACCCCCACTTGCTCACTTCTTCCCCTGCCTTTTAAAAGTGCCTGCTTTCTGCTCCAAAAGTAAAGCAGTATATTTAAAGGCGGGACACCTGTACTCCTTCCCCTAAGCTAGCTTTGGACTAATTTATACCAGGCATTTATTTATTTATTTATTTACTTGAGACAGGGTCTGGCTTTGTCACCCAGGCTGGAGTGCAGTAGCAGGATCTCGGCTCACTGCAACCTCTGCCTCCTGGGTTCAAGTGGTCCTCCCACCTCAGCCTCCTAAGTAGCTAAGACCACAGGTGGGGTTGGGTTACCTGGCTAAGTTTTGCATTTTTCTGTAGAAACGGGTTTTCCCCATGTTGCCCAGGCAGGTCTCAAACTCCTGAGCTCAAGCGATCTGCCACCCTCAGCCTCCCAAAGTGCTGGGATTACAGGCATGAGCCACGGCCTCCAGCCTAGGTGACACAGTGAGACCCCATCTCAAAAAAAAAAAAAAATGGACTCCGCAAACTAACCTGCCATTCGGTTACAGGACGAGGAAGTGCCTTGGAACTGCCCCTATGTGAACGAGTGCTGGTTATCCAGGAAATGTCATTAGGCAGAGATGTAGGAAGCCACCTTCCTAAAGGTGCTGTCTGCAGGTGACTTCAGGTGGCCGAGGAGATACAGGCAGGGCAGCATTTGCTACCATGTATTAGCCCTGACACTTGGTTCTCAACAAATGCTTATTTTCTTCCCTTCTCTCTACAGAACATTTTCTTTGGACCCAGATATTCCTGGAAATCAATAAAGCTGGTTTTATTATGTGTATGGCAAAAATGTCGTTTGCTTTTATACCACCATATGTTTTTCTTTTTTTTTTTTTTTTGAGACAGGGCCTCACTCTGTCACCCAGGCTGGAGTACAGTGGCACAATCTCGGCTCACTGCAGCCTTGAACTGCTGGGCTCAAATGATCCTCCCACCTCTGCCTCCCGAGTAGCTGGGACTACAGACATGTGCCACCATACTTGGCTATTTTTTGTATTAAAAAAAAAACTGGAGGCCTGTCCTGGTGGCTCACACCTGTAATCCCAACACTTTGGGAGGCTGAGGCGGGCGGATCGCCTGAGGTCAGGAGTTCAAGACCAGCCTGGCCAACATGGTCAAACCCCATATCTACTAAAAATACAAAAATTAGCCGGGTGTGGTGGCGCATGCCTGTAATCCTGGCTACTTGGGAGGCTGAGGCAGGAGAATCGCCTGAACCTGGGAGGTGGAGGTTGCATGCAGTGAGCCGAGATTGCACCACTGCACTCCACACTCTAGCCTGGGCAATAGAGTAAGACTCCATTTAAAAAAAAAAATTAAAATAATTTTTAAAAACAAATAGATAGGATCTCACTATGTTGTCCAGGCTAGTCTTAAACTCCTGAGCTCAAGCAATTCACCTGCCTTGGCCTCCAAAGTGCTGGGATTAAAGGTGTGAGGCACCACGCCTGGCCCTGGCTAATTTTTGTATTTTTTGTAGAGACTAGGTTTTTGTCATGTTGCCGAGGCTGTTCTCAAACTCCTGGGCTCCGGCAGTCTGACCACCTCAGCCTCCCAAAGTTCTGGAATTACAGGCATTAGCCAGACATGTTCATATAAAAAAATCTCACAAATGAGAAAATCTGCTTTGTCAGGTTGCTACCTAATTATTACTTCCTCAACAAATGTTCATAGCAGCACTATTCACAACAGTCAAAGGGTGGAAGCAACCCAAATGTCCATCAGTGGATGAATGGATAAACCAATTGTGGTCTGTCCATACAATGGAACATTATTTGGCCTTGGAAAGGAATGAAATATTCATACTACCACATGGATGAACCTTGAAAACATTATGCTAAGTGAAAGAAACCAGGCACAGAAGGTCACATACTGTATGACTCCACCTATATGAAATATCCAGAATAGGCAAATCCACAGGAACAGAAAGTAGACTTGTGGTTGCCAGGCTGTAAGGACAGAGGAATGCAGTGTGACTGTATAATGAGTGTGGCTCTCTTTTGGGGGTGATGGAAACGCTTTGGATCTAGATAGACGTGATGACTGCATATCATTATGAATATACTAAATGCCACTGAATTGTTCACTTTGTTATTTATTTATTTAGAGACAGAGCCTTGCTCTGTCACCCAGGCTGGAGTGCAGCGGCTCAATCTTGGCTCACTGCAACCTCCGCCTCCCGGGTTCTTTCTTTCTTTCTTTCTTTTTAAGGCAGGGTCTCGTTTTGCTACCCAGTCTAGAACACAGCGGCATAATCATAGTTCACTGAGCGTCAACCTCCTGGGCTCAAGTGATCCTCCTGCCTCAGCCTCCCCAGTAACTGGTACTACAGGCATGCACCACCATGCCCAGCTAGTTTTTGTATTTTTAGTAGAGACGGGGTTTTGCCATGTTGGACCGGCTGGTCTTGAACTCCTGACCTCAAGTGATCCTCCTGCCTCAGCCTCCCAAAGTGCTGGGATGACTCGTGAGCCACCATGCCCAGCCGACATAACATTTTTTATTTAACGAAACTTCTACTGTCAAACACTTAAGTTGGCTTGTTTGAAACAGTAGATAATATTGCAGTCCATATCCTTGTAAAAAATATTTGAGCATATGGCAGATGATTTTCTTAGAAAAGTGTCCCAAGGTGGACTTACCGCATGTCCTGATTAATCTCTGTGTCCCCAGATACTCTTTGCAGCCTCCCCTACCTTTCTCTGTGCCCTGGGAGACTGAGCCAGCCCTAAGCATTGAATCACTTACTTCCCCTGGCCACTTTGAATAAGGTTCAGCCATCAAGAGGCAACAGCAAGGGGGACAGGTGACAGGATGGGAGGGGGTATGTATTTGTCCTGCTCCCTCCCTGCTTTGCTGTGGTTCTGGCAGTGGCTGCAGCCCTAGGCCTGTAACTTGGGTGCGGCCGACCCTCCGAACGAACTGTCTGGGGTGCTAATGGAGTCCTGCTGTTGCACAAGCTTCAACTTCCCCTCTTGGTTCCCTTCACCCGGCCCATGTCTCTGTAAATAATAACTTCACTACAACATCTCTTCAAAATCCCAGCTGGGTAGGGAGATTAGAGGGTCTTTCTAGAACACCTGCTAATATGAACAAGTTCTCCTTTGCTGGCCATTTTTTTCAGTGTTCTTGGTTGTCCCAACTTGTCTATGACCTTTAGATTCACTATGTAAAATTCCCCAAAAATATCATATTGGAATTTTTATTATTAATACAATTGCACAAAACTGGCCATGTGCAGTGGCTCATACCTATAATCCCAGCACTTTGGGAGACCGAGGTGGGAGAATCGCTCGAGTACAAGAGTTTGAGACCAGGCTGGGCACAATGGCTCACGCCTTTAATCCTAGCACTTTGGGAGGCCGAGGTGGGCAGATTGGCTGAGCTCAGGAGTTTGAGACTAGCCTGGACAACATGGCAAAATTCCGTCTCTACTAAAAAACAAAAAATTAGTTGGGCATGGTGGTGCACACCTGTAATCCCAGCTACTCGGGAGGCTGAGGCATGAGAATTGCTTGAACTGGGGAGCTGGAGGTTGCAATGAGCCAAGATCACACCACTGCACTCCAGCCTGGGGGACAGAGTGAGACTCTTTCCAGAAAAAATAATAATAATAATTTGAGACTAACCTGGGCAACACAGCAAGACACTATCTCTACAAAAAAATTAAAAATACATAAATTAGCTGGGCGTAGTGGCATGCACCTGTAGTCCTAGCTACTTGGGAGGCTGAGGTGGGAGGATCACAGGAGCTCAAGAGTTTGGGGTTACAGTGAGCCATGAGCACACCACTGCACTCCAGCCTGGGCAACACAGCAAGAGGCTGTCTCTAATTTTTTAAAAAATAAAAAAAAAAATGCTATAAAAAATAATCACACAAAACTTATATATTAATTTGGCCAGAACCGGCATCTTTCCATTCACAAGTGTCACATGCCTTTCCACGTATGTAAACTTTATTTAAAACCTCTTAGTTAAGTTTTTGTTGTTTATAGGACATGCACATTTTGTGTCAAGCTTATATCTAGGTATTTTATAAATGACCATGAAAAAATTCACTTTCAAGCATTAAAGAAATGCAAATTATGAGAGAACAATGAGATGGTATTTTTGCCTTTCAAATTGGGATGTAGTTTTACAAACAATACTCAACCTCAGAACGGTGTAGTTTAAAGGGCATTCTCACATGCTTTTGGGAGGATGTGCTTTAGTCTATGAACATTCTGGAGGAAGGTTTGACATTTTGTATAACAAGAATTTAAAATGTCGGCCAGGTGTGGTGGCTCATGCCTGTAATTCCAGCACTTTAGGAGGCTGAGGCAAGACGACTGCTTGAGCCCAGGAGTTCAAAGCCAGCCTGGGCAACATAGCCAGACCACATCTCTATTAAAAATAAATAATAATAAATTTAAAGAAAGAACTTAAAATGTTTATGTCCTTTTAAATGAAATCTTTCCAGTTTCCTGTGCAGATGCTTCATTCAAGCCTGCTTTTAGTTGGAGCTTAAAAACAATGTGAATAAATGTCCTAAATCCATAATTGGTGGCCTAATATGATTTTTTTTTTTTTTTAAAGAAGTCCATATCCTTTGGCTTAATGTATAAGGTCAGGGTCCTGGCCAGAAATAGGCCCGAGCATTTAGTTTATAATTAAGGTGATATTTCAAACCAGTGAGGAAATATTCTACTAAAAGAGAAAGGCTGAGCTGGGCATGGTGGCCCATGCCTGTAATCCCAGCACTTTGGGAGGCCGAGGCGGGTGGATCACTTGATGTCAGGAATTCAACACCAGCCTGGTCAACGTGGTGGAAACCCATCTCTACTAAGAATGCAAAACTTACCTGGGCATGGTGGCATGCGTCTATAATCCCAGCTACTGGGAAGGCTGAGCCAGGAGAATCGCTTGAATCTGAGAGGCCGAGGTTGCAGTAAGCAGAGATTGTGCCACTGCACTCCAGCCTGGGAGACAAAAGCAAGACTGTCTGAAAACAAACAAACAAACAAAAAAGAGAGAGAGAAAGGCCGAACAATGACATATGAAAAGTTGAGTATTCAGAAAAAAAATAAGTTTAGATCTTTATCTTCCACTTTATATCAAAATTAGTCCCAGGTGGATTTAAAAGCTAAATGAAGGAGTAAGAGGAAATGGAGGGAGGGAAGGGGCGAAGAGGAGGAGAAAAGAAAAAATATAGATCTGAAATGTCTGTGTGATACTCAGATGGGAGCAGTTTTACAATTAAAAAAAAAAACAAAGGGAGAAAGAATAAAGGAAAATATCAAGGCCAGGAGTAGTGGCTCAAGCCTGTAATCCCAGCACTTTGGGAGGCCCAAGGCAGGCAGATTGCTTGAGCCCAGGAGTTCAAGACCAGCCTGGGCAACATAGCGACACCTCCTCTCTACAAAAGTTACAAAAATTAGCCGGGCGTAGTGGTGTGCACCTATGGTTCCAGCTACTAAGGAGGCTAACTAAGGTGGGAGGAAGGCTTGAGCTGGGAGGCAGAGGTTGCAGGGAGCCAAGATCATGCCACTGTACTCCAGCCTGGGTGACAGAGTGAGACTCTGTCTCAAAAATAAAAAAAGAAAGGAAAAGAAAAATATCAAAAGGTCATCCCACATCAAAACGTCGTGTGGTGTATGAAATATCACCAAAAACAAAATTAGAAGGTAAAATTCTAAGCTTAGAAAAATATTTGCAACACATTTGACAGAACTGATATTTTTTAACTGCTTCTGTACATTAACAAGAGAAAAAATAGAAAATGGAAAAGCAGACCAAAGATATGAATAGGCAACTCACAAAAGGAGTAAGTCAGATGTTCCAATCTAATTTTAAAATGTAGCAGACACGTGGTCTTGGAGACGCAACAAGCAGGGCGGCTGACCAGGCTTTCGGCAGGAAAGGCATTCACCCCTTCTCCAGCTGCGGGGCGGGGCCCCAGGTCCCTCTCTGGAGGGGTCTCCAGGGAGCGGAGCTCTGGGATACCGTTTCCCGGGGCGTGTGGGAGGGGTTGGAGCATTTCCTAGGGCTGAGCCCACTTGCCCTCTAGGGGTTGGCGGTTCCTCCCCCTTTCTTCCCCGCGACAGGGCTGGACTCCGAGGGGCGGGCGCTGACGCTTCCAATGGCACCGCAGCTCGTGGGGAGCTCGGGCGCTGCCTCTCGGGCGGTTTCCCCAGCCCTCGCGGCTCGCGGCCACCGGGGGGCGGTGTTGTCCGGGAGACGCCGGAGCTGGGGGCTCACAAAGGCCCCTTTCTCCTCCGCCGGAGATGAGTCATAGCCCAGGCAGGGTCGGAAGGGCAGCTGCTCCAGGGCGACTGCAGAGCCACGCCTCCGAGTCACCCTGGGCGCCCGCGCCAGCCGTGTCTGCTTCTCCTTGGGTTTGGCAGGCCACAGGCAAAACTGGGTCAGGCCGGTGGCCTAGTTCGCTGGTTCACAGCGTGAACGCCGGCAGGAGGTGACTAGGAAGGGCATCTCGACTTACTGTCTGGCTCATTCATGTGACAAATATCTGAAGAGCCCCTACTAAGTGCCAGGCCCCGTGCCTGACAACCAGTTGCTAGTGAACTCCCAAATCCCGGGTCACCTGAGTTTAGAATGTGTCATCTCAGGACCCTGGGGCTGTGCCTGCCTGGGCAGGTCGCCAAATCACTGATCTTCTTGTCACATCTCAGGTTCAGCTGCCCACATTGCAATACATCCTCTGGCCCCCTGGCACTGGATTCCCTTGTGGTCTAACCCTGCCCCACTCCTCTGACTGGCTCTTACCAGGTGGCCCTTACTTTGGTCCCCACCCTTGCCCGGCAATCCCCTTCCCCACATCCTGCTCCTGTGAGCCCAGGCCTGTCTTCCTATGGCAGCCTGCAGTGACCTTCCACACCCACCCGAGCCCATTCAATCTCCTCTCTGCTTCTGACTCTGCCCTAGGATGTCTGAGGATGCCATTTCTCTTTCCCTCCAAAATTCTTTTTGCTAATAAGGAGGACACTTTTGTCACCCAGTCCAAAGGTGTAAGCTGCTGGGCCTCAGTGGAACGAGAAGCAGCCTGTATAGGCCTGGTCTGCTCAGCTGGATGGAGAAGACCTGGGAGGGAAGGATCTCTCAGAGGAGAGGAGGTCAGCCATGGGCCTGAGCAGCATGAAGACCTCACATGCCGGGAGGGAGGTCAGCAAGGGCATGAGACCAAGGAGGGCACTGAGTCCAGAGTCCAGTGGCCCTTCCTCTCCTTTCTTTTCTTTTCTCTCTCTTTCTTTCTTCTTCTTTTTTTTTTTCTTGAGATGGAGTCTCACTCTGTAGCTTAGGCTGGAGTGCAGTGGCACAATCTTGGCTCACTGCAGCCTCCACCTCCCAGGTTCAAGTGATCCTCCTGCCTCAGCCTCCCAAGTAGGTGGGACTACAGATGCACACCACCACGCCTGGCTAATTTTTGTATTTTTAGTAGAGATGGGGTTTCACCATGTTGACCAGGCTGGTCTTGAACTCCTGGCCTCAAGTGATCTGCCCTCTTTGGCCTCCCAAAGTGAACCACCAGGCCTGGCTCCTCTCCTTTTTTCTTTCCTTCCTCTTCTTTCCCTGCCCTCCCTTGAGGTTGCAGCCGAGCAGCTGGGCTGCCGCTGGGCCTCCCTCATGCTGAGTTTTGCTAACATAGTGCCTTCTTGTTCGCTTCCCCTCGCACCTTCCTGCCACCCCATGTGCCATTTCCCAGTGACTCTGGAGCATCTGAGATGCCTCTGCCGGCATTATGGGTGGGCACACTGAGGCTCAGAAGAGCTGATGACTTGCCAGGAAGCACAGCCATTGGCAGGAGTGGGCAGAGTGGCAGAGGGATCAACTCTCTCTCACCCCAACTTGTGAGGACATGCCCAGAACACATGGGAAAGCAGGTGCCCTGTGTCTTTGCTGGGATGACAGTGTTCACAGACTTGAAGGCATCAATTTGTCTTTAGCATTAAAAAAAATTTTTAATGCTTGCTGCAGAATATCCAAACAATAGAGATGTGTATAAAATAGAACCCAAACAAAAGTCCAGTTCTCCCCCAACTCACTTCTCACTGTTGTAACCAAAAATAATGGACCCCTCCTCTCGGCCAAAGGCATTCCAGAGTTACCTGAAAATCTAGTCAGGCCATGATGGAGGAGGGGGTGGGAGATGCCTCATTATACCCTCCAGCATTCACATTAACGGGGACCTTCGGTCTGATAAGAAACAATACCGTCTATTCTCCCTAAATCCTGCTACTTGAAGGCTTCATCTGTGTGATAAAACCTAGGTCTTCACAACCTCTTATCATAACCCAGACATTCCTTTCTACTGATAATAATTCTTTCAATCAATTGCCAATCAGAAAGTTTTAAAATCTGACCTCTGGAAGCTGCGCCCTACTTTGAATTGTCCTGCCCTTCCAGATCAAACCAATGTAAACCTTGCCTGTATTGATTGATGTATTGTCTTCCTAAAATGTATGAAAGCGGCCGGGTGCAGTGGCTCATGCCTGTAATCCCAACACGTTGGGAGGCTGAGGTAGGTGGATCACCTGAGGTCAGAAGTTTGAGACCAGCCTGACCAACATGGAGAAGCCTCGTCTCAACTAAAAATACAAAAGTAACCAGGGCGTGGTGGCACATGCCTGTAGTCCTAGCTACTCGGGAGGCTGAGGCAGGAGAATCGCTTTAACCCGGGAGGCGGAGGTTTCCGTGAGCTGAGATCACAGCATTGCACTCCAGCCTGGGCGACAGAGTGAGACTCCATCTCAAAATAAAAAAAAAAAAAAAAAAAAAAAAAAAAAAGAAAAGAAAAGAAAAAGAAAAAAAATAAAAGGTATGAAACCAAGCTGTACCCCTACCACGTTGGGCACATGTCATCAGGACCTCTTGAGGCTGTGTCATGGGCACATCCTTAACCTTGGCAAAATAAACTTTCTGTCTCAGATATTTTGGGTTCACACTGTTAAGAGTTTGGTATATGGCTGGGCTCAGTGGCTCACACCTGTAATCCCAGTACTTTGAGAGGCTGAGGCGGGCCGATCACCTGAGGTTGGGAGTTCGAGACCAGTCTGAACCGCGTCTCTACTAAAAATACAAAATTAGCTGGGCGTGGTGGTGCATTCCTGTAATCCTAGGTTCTTGGGAGGCAGAGACAGGAGAACTGCTTGAATCCAGGAGGCAGATGTTGCTGTGAGCCGAGATCGCGCTATTGCACTCCATCCTGGGCAACAAGAGCGAAACTCTGTCTCAAAAACAAAAACAAAAACAAAAAAAAGAGTTTGGTATAAATCCATCCTTCTAAGCTTTGCAACACATTGTATATATATGTAAATATATATATGTGTATAAATATACATTTGTATATGTGTGTATATACACATTTGTGTATGTGTATATATATATATTTGTGTATGTGTATACTACAATTATAATCACTGAACTCTACCATTCTGGAAGTTCTGTGTTCTCTTCCTACAGCTTCATGGCTTTCTTTGTAAAGGCTCCTAACATCTTGCCACATGGTGAACCTGGCGCTCCCTATGGCTGGACAGTTAGGGAGGTTAGCTTTATGGTACATGTCTGGGTGCATGCTGTGGGAACCTCCATGGAGAATAACTTTCTACACATGGACATGCATGCGTCTTCTGGGCTCTTTAAAAGTTTATGATGACAAAAGGCTGACAGGTGCACGGCAGGCTACATGGAATTGCCACTCTGAGCAGTGCACTGTCGGCCTCAAGTCACCCCTCCCTCGACACCTGCTCACCCACCCCTTCTCCTGTTCCTCATCCCCAGGGCAGGAAGCAGTCCCGTCTAAAGCTTCTGTCTTCCCATGTGGCCTCTGTGGTCCTTCTGGCACCCCTGGCCCCCTCAACCACCTTATTTGTCATCAAACATCTCCACCACCCTTAGGCTCTTAGGACAGATGAACAAATGTCCAGTGCAGCGCACAACCCAGTTAGCCACAGACTAAGCCTCCTTTTGCAACCCTGCCCACCAGCTTTGCTAACAACTCTTTTTTCTCTCCTTTTGAAGCAGTGGCAAAGATACAGATGCAGCTTATTTTCAGATGCAAATCAATGCATCTCTACTGCTGCAGGCTGGGTTGCCGGGCCTAGCTTTGCCGGACTGCGTCTGCTTATTGTCTAAATACAGGCTGGTGCGTACCCTGGTCTGGGGGTCCACCCTAGTGGTGCCAGGTGATTGGTGCAGTTTTGTGGAGCCCCTCTGCGCACTGGGCTTCGATCCAGGCCCTGGGGGATGAGACAAGAGAAATAAAGAACAGAATCTCTGTTCCATGTTTTGCCTCGTACTGAGGGCTTCTGAATATCTCTTACAGTGGACTTCTGCCACAACCTGCACAGTTTTTTGTTTTGTTTTGTTTTGTTTGTTTGTTTGTTTTTTGAGACAGAGTCTTGCTCTGTCGCCAGGCTGGAGTGCAGTGGTGCAATCTCAGCTCACTTCAGCCTCCACCTCCTGGGCTCAAGTGATCCTCCCAGCTGAGCCTCCCAAGTGTCTGGGACTGCAGGGGTACACCACCACCCCAGCTGATTGTTTTATTTTTATTTTTTGGTAGAGATGGGTTTTCACCATGTTGCTCAGGTTGGTCTCAAACTTCTGGGCTCAAGGGATCCACCTGCCTCAACCTTCAAAATTGCTGGGTTTACAGGTGTGAGGCATGAGCCACCGCACCTGGTCCCTGCACAGTTTTCAAGCTTTGCCTCCCTCTTGCTCACCTCTTCCTACCTGCTCCCTGTCGTGCTGCCCCGCTAAGAAAAGAGTGCGTATGATTCTTCTTCACAGAATTATATTGCAGTATGAGTGTTAGGAACCAGCATAATACAATAGTGTCTGATGTTCAGACCAGTTCAACGAGTGTTCTCAGAGAACCCTCCGTGTGTCTGGCACATCATGCCACACAAAGTGCGTCACTATCTACGTCGGGAAACTAGTTGGAAAAATGTCTAGACTCCTGGTCTGCTCACAAGACAGATATATGAACAATTATAATACAATGTGATGGGAGCAAGAGAGGTTGGTGACATTAAATGATAATGTGGAATATTTATTATCTGTGGAATGTTTGGGGAGAAATGTTCCCAATCTGTCTTCTTTCCTTTTTTACTCGCACATCTCAACTCAAAGTTATATGTTCTGTGTCTGAGCCTCTTGCTCTTGAAATCTCGTTGCCTCAAGGGAACATTTTCAGATTAGACCCAGGAAAGACAGTACTCTTCCCAGTCTAAGTGCAAAAGCCCCGTGACTCTGGCCCACTTCACAGTCGTACGTGTATCCCCCATCCTCTCTGTAACTTAATATTCCATTGACCTTTAACAAGCTTTTCTCTTCATTTGTGACTGGATTGGGGATGTGAACCCCACAGATGAAGAAGCTGCCTGTGGAACTCACTGGGTACCAAAGCTTTTTTGGCAAGATAATGCCCAGTGCTGGTGAGGTTCTGGCAAGATTGTCACTTGCAGATACACACTGGTGCTGGTGGTTTAAATGGACTCCGCACTTTTGGAAAGCAATCTGAAAGCATGAACAAGAGCTATGAAGCATAACTACTTTTTTTTTTTTTTTTAGACAGGGTCTTGCTCGTCACCCAGGCTGGGGTACAATGGTGTGATCACGGCTCACCTGCAACCTTCATCTCCCAGGCTCAAGTCATCCTCCCACGTCAGCTTCCTGGGTAGCTGGGATTACAGGCGTGTGCCACCACGCCCAGCTAATTTTTATATTTTCAGTAGACACGGGGTTTCTCCATGTTGGCCAGGTTGATCTTGAACTCCTAACTTCAAGTGATCTGTCCACCTTGGCCTCCCAAAGTGCAAGGATTACAGGCATGAGTCACTGCTCCCAGCCTATGAAGCAGAACTTCTGACCCACTAGATGCACAGTTTTTGTCCAGCTTTGAGATTACAAAAGCTTCATTCCTCGAGGAGCTATCTTTAAAAGGAGAAAATACTTGAAGTGTCCACCCACAGGGAAATTGTTAATTAGGCTGAAAGCTCCTTCAGTACACAGGCGTTTCCCTATGCAGAAAGCATAGGACAGGCAGTGGGTCAGAGCAGGTCCTCAGCAGATGTTTGAGAACCTGTGAGGTGAGGGAAAAGGCAGTGCAGCAGTTAGAAACACAGTTCCTAGAGCCAGCCTGCTGGGTTCAAATCCCAGTTCTGCAGTAACTTGCTGTGCAACCTAGGGAAAATTATGTACCCCTCTGTGCCTCAGTTTCCTCTTCTGTAAAATAAGGATGATGATTGGAGTAGAACCAAATTTATAGGATTCTAACAATTAAAGAAGGTAAAATAGGTGAGGTATACATGATTGTGAATATTAGCTATGACTATTTTCATTGAATAAATTAAAATGTTCTGAGAGATGATGTGGCAATTATAAATGATAATAATTAATACTATGTGGCAAAGTAGAATGAATGTTAATGGTGTCATAGCCTCCACCCTGCTCCTCCTGCCTCTTGCCTTGCACTCTCTGGTACATTATTTCCCAGCTGCCCTATAGCTGACAAGCAAAACTAACCCTGTCCCTGCACTGCTATGCTTTGATTGCATCAGTTTCCCTAAAATACTGGAAACTGCTTCACACCCCGATACCCTTACTGCCCCCCTCACCCAACTTAGCAAACTCGTAGTCATCTGTCCAGACTTACATTACACCTAGCACCTTCCTTCCTTGACACACCTGAGCGTTGCTGCTCATTGTTTCTGAATCATAACAGTTGATTAAGAGACAAACATGTGACTGGCCTCGCCTGCCCTCCAGGTCTGGGGCTAGACAGTCGTGCACACGAACACTGTCAATGCCAAAGAGCTGGCTAAGACCCCTTTCTGGCCCTTTGATCTCTTCCCTCTGTCCCTTCCATCTCTCTGCATTGCTTTTCCAACTTAAGTCTTTGCAAACCACTCTCATAATTTGAGCCACACCTGCCAATCATCTGTATCATTCACTACTTAATATTTTCAAAAATCGAGTCTCTCTCTCTTTTTTTTTTTTTTGAGATGGAGTCTTGCTCTGCTCAGGCTGGAGTGTGGTGGCACGATCTTGGCTCACTGCAACCTTCACCTCCCAGGTTCAAGCGATTCTTCTGCCTCCGCCTCCCAAGTACCTAGAACTACAGGCGCGTGCCACCATGCCCAGCTAATTTTTGTATATTTAGTAGAGACGAGATTTCACCATGTTGGCCAGGCTGGTTTCGAACTCCCGACCTCAGGTAATCTACCCACCTCAGTCTCCCAAAGTGCTGGGATTACAGGTATGAGCCACCTCACCTGGCCTCAACTCTCTCTTTAAAAACATAAATATATTTCTTTTAGCAGGCCTAGGAGGAGACTGGAGGGCCAGCTGGATCATGGAAGAGTGGGGAGAAGAACCAGAGCAGGAGGTCTGGGCTTGGGAAAGCCTGGAGGGATTGGACAGGGTCCAGACAGGGGAGGGCCCAGGGCAGTCAAGAGTTTAAAGGCCCAGCCTGGGTCAGATCTGCATTTTAGGAAGATCCCTGTGGCTACCGGGGCAGGCTGGACAAAGGTCTGTGAAGACAGCATCAGCAAGAGTGGATGCCAGGAGTTTATATCCAACATTGGGAAAATGAATTCCAGATGTGGGGTGCATACATTTTCTCTAGGAGTGAGGGTATCCATGGGCTCTTAACTCTGACAGAGTTAAGAATAAGGTTTCTCCCGAGGCCGAGCGTGGTGGCTCATGCCTGTAATCCCAGCACTTTGGGAGGCTGAGGTGGGTGGATCACCAGGTCAGGAGTTCAAGACCAGTCTGGCCAAGATGGTGAAACCCTTTCTCTACTAAAAACACAAAAAATTATCCTGGCACAGTGGCAGACGCCTGTAATCCCAGCTACTCGGGAAGCCGAGGCAGGAGAATCGCTTGAACTCGGAGGGCAGAGGTTGCAGTGAGCCAAGATCGCGCCACTGCACTCCAGCCTGGGCGACAGAGTAAGACTCTATCTCAAAAAAAAAAAAAAAAAAAAAAAAAGAATAAGGTTTCTCCCAACCAGGAGCTGATGTTGAAGCTGCCTGGAGGCAGACAGGGCCAACTCTTTCGCAGCCAGTTCCCCAGTGTAGGGTGTGGGATCCTGCGATGACATTCCCCACCTGGCTGACCCCGTGTGCTCAGATGCAGTCCTGATGGCTGAGCCCCTGAGGGACTGCCAGGCTCTGCAGCTGCCTCTTCTCTTCAGGCCTTGTTCAGCCCAAGAGCAGGTCCACAACTATCTACGGAATTAGCCTTGAATGGCAGGAATTGCAGAAGTGAGCCCTAAAGTGTGCCTTGAATTGGGAAGGGGCAGCCAAGTAGGGACGCAGATGGGCGGAGCAGCAGGCACCACCCCACGTGGAGTTTCCCAGCTTCCTCCTTGGTTCCTGGTGCTTTCTGCTGTGGTCTCATCGGCTATAGGGGCTGCTGGAGCATTGGTTCCAGTAATAGGATTGAAAGAAAACAGCACCTTAGTTTATCAGTCTGGGCTCTGCTACTAACGCCCACCTTGTCTTGGTCAAGTTGATTGACTTTAGGAACATGAAGGGGTTTGAATCACATTGGTGGTTTTCACCAGGGGACATACTTCTGTGTGGCCTGGGTTGTGGTTTGGACTTAAAATCTCCAGGCAATGGGCCTGGTAGAAGTGTTTTCAGAAATTCCACCAGTAACTGTGAAGGTCAACACCAGTCTTAGTTCATCTCTGAGGTCCTTGTAACCCCGCATTTTCTGGTGAGGTCCATTGGGCACATTCTCTCACTTCGGGGGTGGTGTGGGTATAGAACCCCAGCATTGTACCAAGAACTTGCAGCATACTAAAGAAAGACAGTACTTATATTGTCCAGGTCAGCCCTATTCCAGGTTCAGTACTATTAAGTCTCTAATCCTCATAACAACTCCATGGGGATGTAACTTCTATTATCCCCATTTTACAGTGAAGGAAAGAGACGCAGAGAGGTTCAGTTACTTGCCAGTGAGTAGAGAGCTGGGATGCCTACCCTAGTAGTGTGCTGTCAATCATCTCTCTCTGTTGTCTCCTGTGCCAAGCAAGGAAGGCTATGATTAGTGATCCTGCATGTGGCCCATTATGGCAATTATGAGGTTGTCTTTTCCTCAGCTGTTTAGGAGTTTGCAGGTCTATTATTATCTGTGCCCTAGACTGGAGTTCCTAGAAGGCAGAAACTGTCTTGATAGCTCCAGCGCCCAGTAGTCTGGCATATGGCAAGTGTTCAATTGCTGCTGAGTGAATACATAAATGCATGCATGAATTAATGAATGAATGAGTGAGTGAGTGCATGGATGACCAGTGCTGGGACACAGAGAGGCACGGGATGCTGAGGAATCCAGAGCAGTCACTGTCAGGGCAGAGGCTCAGAATCAGGCCCCAGAGGGTGGTTTGTGCCGTGATCTGTCCATACCCAAGGGGCCCCTAAACAATATCGTCTGTGTCTTTGTACACAGCCCGCCCTATGGAGTTGGCCCAAGTACTGGTTGTAGCAAAAACCTCCGCCCAGCCCGAGCTGCAGCCTTCCCCGCCCTGGCAGGCTCTCCAGTGGAAGGAGGCTCCTCCCCTGGGCTCCAGGGCTTGTGTCTTGGGGACAGGAAGTCAAGCTGGATTTTCACCCACTTCTCTGCCTCCCTCCCATCTCTCCCAGATCTTCTGACCATTCACAGGAAGTCCATGGTGGGGTGTGGCTGTTTTTAAGGACTTTGGCATTGTTTCAGGAAAGAAAGAAAGAAAAAAAAAAACTAAACAAACAACGGCTCAAAACACTAAAACAATTCTCTGATTTGCTTCAAATTTTTATGGGGGATGGCATATTCATAAATAGCCAGGCTGGTGGTGGTGTGGAGATGTGATCTTTTGGGCATATTAATAACATCCCCCTCCCTCACCAAGACTAGGCCCTATGTTAAGTGCTTCTGGGGCTTGATCTTATTTAATCCATACATCCCTGGGCCATAACTGTGATTATGAGGAGCAGTTTCAGAGAGGTAAAGGGGCTTACCCAAGGGCACACAGCTGCAAAGTGGTTAGAGCAAAGATCTTAAGCCATCTATTTCTTTTTTTTTCTTCTTTTGTGAAAGGGTCTTACTCTGTTGTCCAGGCTTGAGGGCAGTGATGCAAACATGGCTCACTGCAACCTGGACCTCCCGGGCTCAAGTGATCTTCCCACCTTACCCTCCCATGTAGCTGGGACCACAGACACAGGCCACCATACCCAGCCTGTATGGTTTTTTGTAGGAACAGGGTCTCTGTTGCCCAGGCTGGCCTGTAACTCCTGGACTCAAGCAATCCTCCCCACTCTTCCTCCTGAAGTGCTGAAATTACAGACGTGAGCCACTACACCCGGCCCCAAGTATTTCTTGATTCTGGAGTCAGATAGCCTGGGCTTGAATCCTGACTCTGCTATTTACTATCAGGTGACTTCTGGCGAGTTAGTTAACCTCTCTGTGCCTCAGTTTCCTCATTTATAAAATGAAGATAACTGTTTCATAGGGTTGTTGTGAGGATTCAATTATACACATTATGCACTTAGAACAGTGCCTGAATCATGGTGAAAGTTCATAAATGTTAACTATATTTCTATTTTAATACAAATGAAAATTAACACTTTAATACAAATAGAAATTAACACTTCACTTACTATCTATTTCTGGTGTCTTTTACTGCTGACATTATATACAGCATTCCACTGACCTTTGACTTTTATATATACATTCTTCTGACTTTGTGTTTATCAAATCGTCAATGACACTTAGAATCTGTACCATTATCTGTAATATACCATTACAGTGTGTACCGCTTAAAAAAACAATTTTAAAGACATCTTTGATTATAAAATATGTCCTAATTTCAGAGTGCAGAGATAAGAGTATAATTTTTTTTATCAATGAAATATGGTAAGAATGGTCTGACCCTTTATTACTGAGCTGGGTCCTTCCTGGGTATGAATTCTCCCTGCTCCCTAGATGGCATCTGTATTAGTTGATCTAGATAACAGTTCCACCCAATGCAGTCGGGCCCCCGGACTCTTAACCCAGGGCTAGCCCCAATGGCTGGTATTACTGGCAGGTCAACTCCAGGCAAGTGGGACTACCCTTGTCTGATACAGCTGGTAGAAGGGGCTCATGTCAGGCCAGGTGTGCTGGCTCATGCCTGTAATCCCAGCACTTTGGGAGGCCGATGGGGGCAGACTGCTTGAGCCCAGGAGTTTGAGACCAGCCTGGGCAACATGGTGAAAACCCAACTCTACAAAAAATACAAAAACTAGCCGGGAGTGGTGCCACGCACCTGAAGTCTCAGCTACTCAGGAGGCTGAGGTGGGAGGATTGCTCAAATCCGGAAGGTTGAGGTTGCAGTGAGCCATGATTGTGTCACTGCTCTCCAGCCTGGGAGACAGAGCAAGTCTCTGTCTCAAAAAACAAAAATTGGGGGAAAAAAAAAAAGGTCTCACGTCAGCTTGTAACCTGACCTCTTGTTGATCTTTAAAGCTAGAGGCTAGGCCGGGCGTGGTGGCTCAAGCCTGTAATCCCAGCACTTTGGGACGCCGAGACGGGCGGATCACGAGGTCAGGAGATCGAGACCATCCTGGCTAACACGGTGAAACTCCGTCTCTACTAAAAATATAAAAAACTAGCCGGGCGAGGTGGCGGGCGCCTGTAGTCCCAGCTACTCAGGAGGCTGAGTCAGGAGAATGGCGTGAACCCGGGAGGCGGAGCTTGCAGTGAGCTGAGATCTGGCCACTGCACTCCAGCCTGGGCGACAGAGCGAGACTCCGTCTCAAAAAAAAAAAAAAAAAAAAAAAAAAAAAAAAAAAAAATGCTAGAGGCTGAACCTGTGACCATGACCAGACAAATAAATAAAGCCAGGGGCTGCAGGGTCAGGTGACTCCCTCACCTGCAGTGACTGCTTTGGGGCATCCTGCTCCAGCCTGTGTGAGTTGGATTTGTTCACATTGCAATGAAAATGGGAGATCAGTTCCCAAGGATAGTGTTGTGTAGGAAAATACTAACCATCCTTTAGTATCATTTGCGCAGGTGGTGGGCGAAGGACACCTTGTGTGGGTTTCAATGGCCTAATTATATTTGGAGTCATTCCTTCTGCGTTTGTTTTCTCTATGATTCAATGAAAGGTAGGGAGTGTTGGGAAAGGTTTAGCCTGACATCATGGCTGGCTCCAGGGAGTTGGCAGAGGCACAGGCAAGAACCAATTTAGTCTCATGTACCCCATAAACATATACACCTATGTACCCACAAAAATAAAATATTGAAATAAAGAATTCACAGAAAAAAGAGAGCTAATTTTGGTATTTGATGTTGACTGAGTGCCCTTCCTAAATGACAGTGCCCATCTATGGCCATCATGAAAAGAAACAGGGCTCCCAAGACAGATTTATTTTGTGTTTGAGATGGGGGTCTCTCTTAGTTGCCAGGCTGGAGTGCAGTGGTGCAATCACAGCTCACTGCAGCCTCTACCTCCCAGGCTTGAGTGATCCTCCCACCTCAGCCTCCAGAGTAAGGGAGGAGACCACCCCTCATATTGTCTTATGCCCAATTTCTGCCTCCAAAGAAAGAAGTAAAAACTAAAAAGCAGAAATGAAATCCACAAGCAGACAGCCCAGCCCCACACCCTGGGCCTGGTAGTTAAAGATCGATCCCTGACCTAGTCGGTTATGTTATCTATAGATTACAGACATTGTATAGAAAAGCACTGTGAAAATCCCTGTCCTGTTCTGTTCCAATCTAATTACTGGTACATGCAGCCCCCAGTCACGTACCCCCTGCTTGCTCAATTGATCACGACCCTGTCAAACAGACCCCCTTAGAGTTGTGAGCCCTTAAAAGGGACAGGAATTGCTCACTCAGGGAGCTCGGCTCTTGAGACAGGAGTCTTGCCGATGCTCATGGCTGAATAAACCGCTTCCTTCTTTAACTCAGTGTCTGAGGGGTTTTGTCTGTGACTTGTCCTGCTACAAGACTATCTGGGACCGCAGGCACACCACCATGTGCAGCTAATTTTTAAAAAATTATTATTTGTAGAGATGAGGCCTCACTATGTTGCCCAGGCTGGTCTTGAACTCCTGGGTGCAAGTGACTCTCTCGCCTTGGCCTCCAAAAGTGCTGGGATTAAAGGTGTGAGCCACTGGGACCAGCCTGGAGACATATTCATCTGAATTTACATGCTTGATGGTCTTCTCTTAGCTGTGTGACCTGAGGAGCTGGCCTCTCTGAACCTCCACAGCTATACTACAGGATAATTCTATACGGTTGTCCAGAAGTATCAGGGATAGTAAAGAGCACATGGTCAGTGCTCAACAAATGGTAGTAGCAGCTGTTGAGTGCCTGCCATGTACCTGACACTGTTGCATATACAAAGTAGAAGCTAAACACTATTCATGGAGGAGAGGTATTATTACAGTACTTTTATATCAAAGCTCTGAAAGTTACAAGCTGTTAAGCAGCCAAGCCAGCAATCACCTGTCTTTCTTGGGCCTGCAGCCTCAGCCAACACTTCTGCTAAGTCCTCTGGGCAGCAGTCCCTGTGGCGAGAAAGTGGGCCAAGCGGCTATATGAACAGCCTCCTGATCCGAGGCCAGATAGGGCCAAACCTAGAAAGCTGGGTCTTTGCCAGGTGTTGAGCAGCGTGACCCAGACACAGTCTGAGGGAGCTGCTTTCTCCACCCAGCACAAGCTGGATGAGCGTGCACCAGGACGCCCTTCCCAACTCCCCAGGCCAGGACTACTACCATGACTGCTGACCGAGGGCTGGTCTCTCATCTGCCAATGGCATCAACAATCACTGTGACCCATATATCAGCCAGGGGTACAGTCCAGTGGGAAAGTTTGAAGGATTCCCTCAAGGTGTAAGGAATTTGCATTCTAAATAAGTAACCAACACCCAAGAATGAGTACCTAGCAACAGGGCATATTTGAAAGGAAGTGATGTGGAAATTAGGACTCTGATGGAACTTGAGAAATGGGCCAGATGACTTTTGGCTGGGCCAGCTTATCTGACCACCAAAAAGAGGCCATTTAGGTAATGCATCACAAACTCAAATATACAAGAAAGGGCTTGTTATGAAATTGGGTAAAACAAGTGAGACAGGCTCATGTCACCCAAGGGGATGGCAGGGACAACCTTTGACTTGGGGGCTTTCCGGTCCTATTTCCCAGGAGCTGCCTGCAGACCCTTGCAACACAGCAAGCCCACAGTAATGTTTGCTGTTTCTCTTCTGAGCTCAACTGGCATCATCCAAGGGAGAACCTGAAGCCTGTGTAATTCCTGCCAAATCATGTTAGGGATCTTAGAAGTGGAGAGATGGTTGGAGTACATAGAAATCACTGTCGGTGTGCTCTAGCAGAGTTTCTATCTAATTAAGAAGTTTTGGCCAGGTGTGAGGGCTAACACCTGTAATCCCAGCACTTTGGGAGGCCAAGGCGGGAGGATTGCTAGTCTGGGACATGGAGACCAGCCTAGGCAACAAGACCTTGTCTCTATAAAAAATAGAAAAATTAGCTGGGTATGACGGTATATGCCTGTAGGCCCAGCTACTCAGGAGGCTGAGACAGGAGGATCTGTTGAGCTCAGGAGATGGAGGCTGCAGTGAGCCGTGATTGTGCCACTACACCCCAACCTGGGTCACAGGGCGAGACCATCTTGAAGAAATAAAGAAGTTTTAAGGAGGCATTCCTGCTGTTCCTATGTCTTAGTCCATTTGGGCTGCTAGAAGAAAGTACCATAGACTAGATGCATTATAAACAACAGAAAGTAACTTCTCACAGTTCTGAAGGTTGTAAGTTTGAGATCAGGGTGCAGGTCCTCTTCTCAGTTAGACTGCTGTCTTCTCATTGTATCTTCACATGGTGGAGAGGGAATGAGAGCTTTCTAGGGTTCCTTTTACAAGGGCAAGAATCTCATTATGAGGACTCCGCCCTCATGACCTAATCACCTCCCAAAGGCCCCACTCCCTAATACCATTACATTGAAGATTAGGATTTCAACATATTACTGGTGGTGGTGGTGGTGGGGGTGTGTATACAACATTCAGTCCATAATATTAACTGCTTTTCCTCAGCAATTACTGTGAGATTAACATTGTGAATCATACAACTTACTGGGCTTCCCATTTTGTGTGAGTTTGTTTGTTTTTGACACAGAGTCTGGTTCTGTCACGCAGGCTGGAGTGCAGTGGTGCCATCTTGGATCAATGCAAACTCTGCCTCCCCGGTTCAAGGAATTATCCTGCCTCAGTCTCTTGAGTAGCTGGGACTACAGGCATGAGCCACCACGCCCAGGTAATTTTTGGGGAGTATTTTTAGTAGAGACAGGGTTTCACCATCTTGGCCACGCTGGTCTCCAGCTCCTGACCTCAAGTGATCTGCCCACCCCGGTCTCCCAAAGTGCTGGGATTATAGGTGTGAGCCCCTGCGCCAGGCCATTTTGTGTGAGTTTGGTGACAAATGTTTAGCTCACTCGGTGCAAATGTATGTCTTTAAGATTTCCATTTAAGGCAGGGTGTGGTGGCTCACGCCTGTAATTCCAGCACTTCGGGAGGCTGAGGTGGATGGATCACCTTAGGTCAGGAGTTCAAGACCAGCCTGGCCAACATAGCAGAACCCTATCTCTACTAAAAAAAAAAAACATGGCTGGGCGTGGTGGCTCACGCCTGTAGTCTTAGCACTTTGGGAGGCCGACGCAGGTGGATCACGAGGTCAAGAGATCGAGACCATCCTGGCCAACATGGTGAAACTCCATCTCTGCTAAAAATACAAAAATTAGCTGGGCGTGGTGGCACCCATCTGTAGTCCCAGCTACTTGAGAGGCTGAGGCAGGAGGATCGCTTGAACCCAGGAGGCAGAGGTTTCAGTGAGCTGAGAATGCGACACTGCACTCCAGCCTGGTGACAGGGCAAGACTCAATCTCAAAAAATAAATAAATAAATAAATTACTCAGGCATGGTGGCATGGCCTGTAATCCCTGCTACTCGGGAGGCTGAGACAGGAGAATCTCTTGAACCAGGGAGGCAGAGGTTGTGGTGAGCTGAGCTTGCACCACTGCATTCCAGTCTGGGCAACAGAGTTTGACTGTGTGTCAAAAAAAAAAAAGAAAAAAAAAAAAGAAAAAATACATATAATTTGTTTAATATCTTTTTTTTTTTTTTTGAGATGGAGTTTCACTCTTGTTGCCTAAGCTGGAGTGCAAAGGTGCAATCTCGGCTCACTGCAACCTCCCCCTCCCAGGTTCAGGCGATTCTCCTGCCTCAGCCTCCTCAGTAGCTGGGATTACAGATGTGTGCCACCATGCCAGGCTAATCTTTTGTATTTTTAGTAGAAACGGGGTTTCACCATGTTAGCCAGGCTGGTCTCAAACTCCTGACCTCAGGTGATCCACCCGCCTCAGCCTCCCAAAGTGCTGGGACTATAGGCGTGGGCCACTGCGCCTGGCCTCTTGGCTCTATTTTAATCATTATCTTTCTCACGTTAACTCTCTAATGTCCATCATCCTTAATCTATTTTTTTATAAGAACATTTCATTATTATTCAACAATTTGGAAGCATAAAACCACATAGTGGAGTAGCCATTTCACTTCTCTTACTTACTGATCTATACTCGAGCAAGCTTGTCCAACGGGCCACATGCAGTCCAGGACGGCTTTGAATGTGGCCCAACACAAATTCATAAACCTTCTTAAAGACTTTTCTTGTAATTTTTTAAAGCTCGTCAGCTATCGTTAGTGTATTTTATGTGTGGGCCAACACAATTCTTCCAATGTAGCCCAAGGAAGCCAAAAGATTGGACACCCCTGTTCTAGATGATTTCTATAGCTCACACTTTACTTTCAGAGAACAATTTTTTCAGAAAGAGCCATTGATGCTTCATCCTTATTAAAACCAAACACTCACTATAATGACAGTGACAGGCAACACTGTATTACAGGTTTTCCTAACAAAACCTGTAATACTACTTTCAGACCAGAAGACCAACTTTTCTGTGGAACTATAGAGAAAATTCCTTATTTTTATCATTATCTCTAAAACAGAAACCGCGATAATGACAGTAGTCTCTAATAAATAGTGGAGTTGATAAAAATTGAATTAAATCATTTTTCCTTCTCCAATTCCAGTCCTATTCAATTATTTTCTGATTCCTCAACTGTTAAGATAAGCCTAGACAGGCCAGGTACCACGGCTCACGCCTGTAATCCCAGCACTTTGGGAGGCCAAGATGGGCAGATCACTTGAGGCCAGTTCAAGACGAGCCTGGCCAACATGATGAAACCCTGTCTCTACTAAAAATACAAAAATTGGCCCAGCTCATGCCTGTAATCCCAGCTACTCAAGGTGGCTTATGCACGAGAACCACTTTAACCAGGGGAGGCAGAGGATGCAGTGAGCTGAGATTGTACTACTGCACTCCAGCTTGGGTGACAGAGCGAGATCCTATCTCAAAGTAAAAAATACAAGCATACAAAATGTCAAAAAACAACCACACAAAACTACTCCACCCACCTGTAATAAAACAGGTCACTTTATACCTGGCTCAGACCAGATTTTTGCTGTTGGCTAAAGAATGCTTTATGGATCAAAGGGCAGGTTGAGACTGCCTACTCATGTTCATTCCTTCCAAGCGTCTTACCATAAACATCTGCCAAGGTTATGATGAGCATGTCATTAGGTTGCATTTTATTAGTTGCTGCCAACAGCTCTTACTTCTGATGGAAAAGAATTTAACAACAAAAAAACCTCAGTATACTCCAACTTATGCTTTTTCTATGCTTTTATCACCAAATGATAGTACATCCATATATAACTCTAGATACTTGTTTTATAGTCTATACACTTGCTAGTTAAAATGTATTATAAGCCACTGTCTGTTCAGAATTACTTGGGTAAAATGCTATGTCACCTACAAACCTTCATCTGATTAATATGGAGGTTGTAATCACTCTCTCAATGGTTTCTGGCTCATGAAACTTCTCATGCTTTCTATTTTCTTACTCCTGTGCTGGCTGGCTGACAGCCAAGTCCCCTGCCTCTGCCACTGCCTCAACCCATAAGCACGCTACAGTGCAGCCCAACCTTTTTTGGTCTTGCCGATCCAAGAGCAGCGCAAACCAGTTGAATCCAACTTTATCACAGTCACAGCAGGCAGGAAATTTCAAGGATCGTTAAGTTTAGGATTTGCCAACCTAAGATCAAGTTATAGGTTTTAAAGTGATTTCATTATTGCCGAAGGATAGCTTGGCTGCTGAGTGTGATTTTCCTATGTTCACATGTACCCCATGGGATTCTAAAACAGAAAATCAAATCTGAACATAAATGATCCCTTGCCAGTTCTCCAAATGTCAGGCTTGTGGCAAAATAGAAGAGGCAGTGTCATTTTCAAATCATGTAAGTAGAATCTGATTCATAATCAACGTCTTCCCTATTTTTCTTTGGTCCTTCAGTCTATTATTACTGTTATTACCTTCTTTCCCACAGACAAATGGAAAATTCACACGTTTCTACTTGACATATATGGTGCAATCTTCCTTTCACACTGGCACGCACACTATGGTTTTCACGAGAAGAGGTGGCAAACAGGTGAACATCTCAGAGAATGTAGCTTCCAAAAATGCTGTTTTGGGCCAGGTTCAGTGGCTCACACCTGTAATTCCAGCATTTTGGGAGGCCAAGGCAGGCAGATCACGAGGTCAGGAGTTTGAGACCATCTCCTGAAACCCCATCTCTACTAAAAATACAAAAAAAAAAAAAAAAAAAAAATTAGCTGGGCATGGTGGGGAGTGCCTGTAATCCCAGCTACTTGGAAGGCTGAGGCAGGAGAATCGCTTGAACCCAGGAGGTGGAGGCGGCAGTGAGCCGAGATTGTACCCTTGCACTCCAGCCCGGGTGACAGTGTGAGGCTCAAAAAAAAAAAAAAGACTTTTTTTACTTGAGTGGATATGTTGGTGTGGAAAGTAAAAATAATGCAACGGTGTGAAAAGTAATGGTATCTTATTTATTTATTTATTTAGAGTCTCACTGTCACCCAGGCTGGAGTGCAGTTGCACAATCTCAGCTCACTGCAAACTCCATTTCTCCAGTTCAAGCAATTCTCTTGCCTCAGCCTCCTAAGTAGCTAGGAGTACACGCACCTGCCACCATGCCCGGCTAATTTTTATAATTTTAGTAGAGACAGGGGTTTCACTATTTGGTCAGGCTGGTCATGAACTCCTGGCCTTAACTGACCCACCTGCCTTGGCCTCCTGAAGTGCTGGGACTACAGGTGTGAGCCACTGTGCCCGGCCAGTATATTTTAAAATTATAAAGCTGATATATTACAAAGTAAAATACAGGGGGAAAAAAGTCACAAGAAGTATTAAGATTAGATGCTTTTTGTGCTTCTTTTTGTAAAATATAGATGATCCTCAAGAAGTAACTTGAGCAGATTTTCTACTGGCCTTCAAATTGACAACCTACACCGCCTATAAATTTTTACATTCCTTAACAGAGCTAACCATAGGAACTTCCAAATAATTTCTCAGAGGAAATGAGTCTTCAAAATCACACATGGCTCATAAGAGTTTTGTTTTTTTTATGCCTTCTCAAAGGACCCAGACTGCTAGATTTTTATAATAACTACTTTAACCAGATAGGCTTACTATAGGCTGGTAGTTCCCCATTAAAAGATATTTTTCTTTTACTTAGTAGTCACTTTCCTGTGTTCTAGAGCTTCCCTATGCTTTTAAAATACGCATTATCACAACAGTTCTCCCAAAAACAAAACCACCATAAGAGTTGCTGCACTCGGGGAGCCCTGAATGAACTCTAGAGCAGCGCCTGAGTCCTGCATTCTTTCTTCATTGTCCTTTTTGTTTGATTTGCCCATGGTGTACCATCAATCTTACAATGGAGACAGATAGAAAGTACTCCACCTAACCTATTTAAGAAACATTTGCAATATACTGTTTTACAAGTCTTTAATTAAAAAACTCAACAAAAATATATAATTGAGCATTTTACATAATGCATACATTCTTAATATCTGCAGGTAAGATAACAGAAGGCAAAAGCAGATATACTGTATTGCTTCTTTGGCAACTCACCAATATCATCCCCTGCAGAAACATAGAGTGTTTTTTTTTTTTTTAATCCATGGTCTTAAAATAATTGTCCCTTAGTACAAACAACATATTTAGCAATAATACAGTAGATGGACTTTTCAAATTCACAACAATTTATAATACTTCACAAGGGTAAACTAGTAAGCTGCTTTCTAAAATTAAGGCAGCAGCAGTGTTTAGAGGGGGAGTAATAAAAAAGACATCCTTTTTCTAGTTATATCCTGGCTCTGCCTTCTTTGTTGTTATTTTTAAATAATGTCACATTCAAGCTCTATGTCTTGGATGACACTCCTAAGGATAATAAAATCCTTTCCCTGTATATAAACTGTGTTTCACTTCCAGGTCAGTCTGACACTCTCCAACAAAACCAAATACATTTTGTATGAGGCAACACAACTATTTTTTTTTTGAGATGGAGTCTCGCTCTGTTGCCCAGGCTGGAGTGCAGTGTGTGATCTTGGCTCACTGCAACCTCCGCCTCCTGGGTTCAAGCAAATTCTCCTGCCTCAGCCTCCCAAGTAGCTGGGACTACAGGTGCGCACTACCACGCCTGGCCAATTTTTTTTTTGTATTTTTAGTAGAGACAGAGTTTCGTCATGTTTGCCTGGCTGCTCTCAAACTGCTGACCTCAGGTGATCTGCCCACCTCAGCCTCCCAAACTGATGGGATTATAAGCATGAGCTGCCACACCTCACCCAATTCAACTTTCTTAAGACAATATTTACCATCTAACTCAGTGTTCCAGAATTTAAAAATTCCTTATGCTTTACAGCAAAGATACATATTGTGGCTCTACTGAAGCAATATATACATGTCAGAACTAAAAATCAGAAAAGCAAAAGGGTCCACTCAACATATAGCAGCTTATATCTAAATATATACATGTATGTATATGTTTTCACAGTTAAATCTTTTAAAAAGTTTATTTTTGATATGTTCAGAAATATTTCTATTATCTATAAATAATATTTTAAAAGCTCAACTGATCAAAATGCAGTACAAGAACATATCAAATTAAATAAATCTTCTATGTCTTTAAAAACAGATAATTGAAGTCAGTAAAGCTTGAGGTTTGTGTTAAGTGTATTCTGTCAGTCCCTACTACTAGGGAAGGCAGAATCTTCTAAATACGATAGGAGAGAAACTCCAAAAGCTTGGAAGGAACTGGCAGCTCCTGGACTTCTTGGGTGGGCATCACTCTTCGGATTGACATGCGACATAAATGTTGCAGGCTAGGGACCTGCCGTGGAGTGGCCCAAAAATACACACTTCCGTCATGTGTCCTAAACAGAAACAAAGCACATGGTTAGTCACCCAGGTATATGTATTTCAATGTCGCTACAGCTCAAACAACTATCATCCAATACATGTGAGTACTGGAGTCACAAACTTCACACTAAAACCCAACTAGGAAGAACTAACCAATGATGTATTCTATAACAAGGTAAGACTACTATATAAGAATACTTATTAGAATTTTACTAACAATAAACTACTAGCTGCTAAAAGCCACCTTAAGTTGCCCCTTAAAGAAGGCCAGGTGTGGTGGCTCAAGCCTGTAATCCCAGCACTGTGGGAAGCTGAGGCGGGAAGATCACTTGAGGTCAGGGTCAGGAGTTTGAGACCAGCCAGGCCAACATGGTGAAACCCCGACTCTACTGGAAAAACAAACAAACAAACAAATAAATTAGCCAGGAGTGGTGGTGTGCACCTGTAGTCCCAGCTACTCGGGAGGCTGAGGCAAGAGAATCTCCTTGAACTGGGAGGCGGAGGCTACAGTGAGCAGAGATTGCACCATTGTATTCCAGCCTGGGGGACTTCATCTCAAGAAAAAAAAAAAAAAAAAAAAAAAGAGAAAAATATATTTACCCAGCAGCTAAAACACTGCCATCAGTAGAGAAGGCACAGCAAAGACCATTGCTCAAAGGTGCAACTTGCACTGGATAATCCTCATCAATTCTCCAGAACCTCACCATTCTGAAAACAAAATAAATTATTTAGTTATCTTGTAGAAAATGTAAGGTAAAAGCAACTTTTTTAAAATTTAGAAAGAAACACCATTGAGTTATGAGTCACAAAATACACAAATCACACCAACAGGCAATTATTGTAACTTGATTTATACAATTATAAAATATTTTAAGGTCTATAATACCAGTTGGTAAACTGGATAAACTTTCACTTAAGAGACTACAATGCATGGTTGCCTTTCCTCCTTCCCAGTGTTCAAACCTAGAATGTTCACACCTGGCAGCTTTCTCCTTACTTTCCTACACTTACAATACAATCAACTTCTAGTCTGTTTCACCCTTTTCCCAAGACATTTTTAAAAGCTAGGTGAGCCTGGTAGCTCAAAACCATAATCCCACACACTTTGGGAGGCTGAAGTGCGTGGACTGCTTGAGCCCAGGACTTTAAGACCAGCTTGGGCGACGTCGGGAGCCTGTGTCTCCACAAAAAATTTTTTAAAAACTTAGCCAGGTGTGGTAGTGTACCCCTGTGGTGCAAGCTACTCAGAAGGCTGAGGTGGGAGGATCACCTGAGCCCAGAAAATCAAGGTTGTGGTGAGATGTGATTTGCCACTGCACTATAGCCTGGGCAACGAGGCAAGACCCTGTCTCCAAAAAACAAACAAACAAAAAAACAGGAAAGGAAAAAAAGCTTTTCACCTAGGCTGAATGTGTCTACAAATACAGCAGAGAACTAATATGCAGAATCTATCTGAGCAAACAGGAAAACAATGGTTGCGGACAAACAAAAAAAAAACCTCTCTCCATATGTTTGCTAATATTCTGGAAAAAGAAGAGTTGCCTTATGAATTGATGTTACCAAACTACTCAATGCTATATGCATGAACACTGTAATGATAAAAGGATGTGAAAATGAGATGATTGCAACTAGTTTCTGCTTCTTACCAATAAGCAGCACATCTCATTCATGTGATATTTCTTTCACATTCTAGTCTCAATCGTGGATACAAATTATTATTTATTTGTAATTCTTTTGGTTTTATTATTTGTTTCACTTTAGAAATTTCCTTTTGCTTCAACCTTTAAGACATTACTTTAAAAAATCTCTATAAGCTGGGCTAAAAGCTGACTAAAAATCAACCCACTATGCCTAAACAAGTTAAACAAGAAACACAGGGAGAGGCATGCATTATCTTTAGTTTACACAGATAATTGTTCTGGCTGATATTCTTTAAGACACAACAAAATCTCCCAGGGGATCGTGTTGAGGAAGAGATATTAAAACTCTTAACTGCAGAAAGGCTTTAAGGCTTAAGAATGTAAAAGGTAAAGGTAAGTCAGTCAAGCTATAATGCACATACTTACTTATCATCAGCAAGGCTTGCAATATGCAGTCCATCATGGCTAAAAGATACAGATCGTACCCACCGGTCATTTGCTCCTCCAGCAAATATTGGAGTAGGTGGGGGAAACAGGTGCCTGAGGTCAAATACATGTTTTTAGTGGATATCAGTCACTTCAAGAAAACAAAATTACCCAGGTACAAAGTACATCTGTCTTTGAATAGTGTTTAAAGTAGCCTTAGTTAATATAACTGAGAAGACTGAGTAGAAATGATACATCCAAATTAAAAGTCACCTGAAAAGAATTAATATTTTATGGCCGGGGACAGTGGCTCACGCCTGTAATCCCAACACTTTGGGAGGCCGAGGCAGGTGGATCACGAGTTCAAGAGATTGAGACCATCCTGGCCAACATGGTGAAACTGTCTCTACTAAAAATACAAAAATTAGCTAGGTGTGGTGGCACGCGCCTGTAGTCCCAGCTACTCAGGAGGCTGAGGCAGGAGAACTGCTTGAACCCAGGAGGTGGAGGTTGCAGTGAGCCGAGATCGCGCCACTGCACTCTAGCCCGGCGACAGAGCAAGACTCTGTCTCAAAAAAAAAAAAAAAAAAAAAAAAAAAATATATATATATATATAAAATATATATATATATTTTTATATAAAAATTTTATATAAAAATATATATATATATATTTTATGATTTAGGATAGTAAGATTAAGTCCAACTTTGGTTTTAACTGTTTTTCTCCAACAAAAACTCTAAACATAATTAGTACTTCTATAGATAGCTGGGTACTGTTAAGCAGCAAGACTTGTATCAAGACAGCCAAATTTACTTTCAGAATTTATGTCTAACGCTTTCCATTAGTCAAGGGCTTAAATAATGCCAACATTTTAAATTACAATAAACTGTAATTTTAGGTTTCATATGTTGGTGATTCTAATTAAATTATTCACATAACTTGATAAGCAGAGATGAATTATAGACTAAAATAATTCATGTTGTACCCACCCAAATTCCATTAGAATGTCTCCATTATGTGGATCCCAGATATATACTCGAGTATCGTAAGATGCAGTAGCCAGTAATGCTCCATCAGGAGAAAAGTCACAAGCTACCACATCATGGTGATGTCCTTCTAGTTTCCGTATCATGGTGTATTTATCCATATTCCAAAGGAAAACCTGCAATAAAAAGGCAAATGTTATAGCTTCATTCAGACACACAGAGGACAAAATGGCACATCTTAAACTAAAACTGCTAAATTTAATTAAGATTATATTAAGCATTATAAATTATGAGTAATTTAAAGAATACGCTCAGTGTCATAGTCAGATTAAAATCAGTCTTTAAGTTAATTAAGGCAGACATGCAAATTCTATTTCAAATGTTTCTGTTAAATGTTAATTTAAAAATAAGCCTAAACATAAAATAAAGGCAATGCAATTTAACCACAAAGCTATACTGAAATCCATTTATTCCAAAAACTAATTAACTAAAATATACGGAAATAAATAGGGTTAAGTACTACAAACCCCCTTCTCTTTTTTTCCAGAAACTACCAGATTTTTAAAAAAATATACAGACAGAAAACGTAAGGTTAACAAATTGTTACTCCATTGGCATCTCCCTTTGAGATAATCACTTGTTTACAATAGGCTTGGGTCACCAACTTGAGCCTAGGAAGAGAAACAGATACTGCAAGCAAATAGAATATTCACAGCCAAATGAAATTTCTTTGGCAAACAACAAGGATGTTAAACCACATTACAAAATGAAAATGCTATTTTATGAAAATAATACAATTACATTTCAATAAATCAAAATTTAACCATCTTATTTTTCCCAAACTGACCACAATCATAAGTCATTTGAAGCATAAAACGGTTCAATTATTTAAGAATAAGTTCACATACAATTTTAGATTCTAAAGATCAGTAGTTAACTGTGCAGAATAGCTCTAAATAGGATTCTAATGTTTACTTCAGTCTGTTATATTAAATGTGAGCTTGGAGGTTTATCCTAATAAGACAATCTCTCCTCTTGGAGTAAAGCAATCCTTTTTGCTTTTTTTTTTTTTTTTCTGCACAGACATAATACATTATTTCTAAAAGAAAATAAGTACAAATTTTAAAATGAATCAAAGATGTAAGGTATCTCTGGAATTTTAAAGAATTCCAAAAAACAGCACAGAGAAACCATTTGAAAGCCAAACACTTTATATTAAATTGGTTTCACTTGTCAAAGACTCCCAAATCCATAAAACTGGAAAATCAATTTACTCAGGAGTCAGTGAATTTTACTGTGGGGAAAATTACTTTAAAAAAGAAAAAAGAAAGAAAGAAAAGCAGAAAGTGGACATCGACCAGCACCTGTGTACGTACAGTACACCTTGCAGCCGAATGCAAGGTTACTTCATCCTATGGTAAAGGTCGCCCCCAGCCCGGTAGCCAGAGATGCCACTCTTTCTGCCCAGCTAACACCATTGTGCGCCTGTGTGCGAGTGGTGCCAGCATAACCTCAATCACACCAATATTGCTGCCACCACCTGTGACAGGGAAAGCAAGAAGCATATGGAAAACACACAGCCTAAAATAGCAATGTCAACATCTAATTTTGTTCTTCTTATGATTTGTAAAGAACTAAACTGAGTATCTTGTTTTAAACTTCCAACATTTATAACTATCATTTTAACATACTCCTTGGGTAAATAAAATGTACTTCAACTAGTCTCCCACCCCCCATTAATTCAAAGTGTATTGTAATTATCACATGTATTTGGACTTCAACCATTTTATAAATATTTTTAGCTACTGAGATCAATTTAACTACACTAACTTAGAAATGGTAAACAACTAAAAGAGTTCATCAATAAGCATAACCCTCTTAACAGTCACTTTACTTAAGCTGTCTATAGGTATGCTATATAAGACAAACAGTATCAAATTTCACCTATAACTTAACTCTAGGACATACATGAGTGCTATTTTTATATTATTTTAAGTTACTTTTTTTCAGTTAAATGTACAGGACCAGCTGGGACTCAAAACTTTAAAAACAGCAAACTGGACCAAAAAAATAGAACAACAGAGAAGAAAATAATTAGCAAGGGAATGTCTTAACATATAGACTAGATCTCTTCTACAGCACATAAACTTTTCTAGACTTACAAAAAAAAAAAAAAAAACCAAACAAACAAAAAAGAAAACCCTAATATGCCCCTCATTTTCTATTATCTCTAAAAACAATCCAACTTCTCACTTGGCAATCAATAACTATATTTAATTTCCTTCATGCAAATTCTCCCCCATCATAAAATAAAACATTTAAAATATTCATGACACCGAGCACAAACTTCATAGGTTACTTAGATTTAAAATGATTATGCACACATTATCATAATCCAATTCACAGTTAATGTACAAGAACTTTGACACATACTGCTTTACTGGCTCCGACTGAACACAGCATAGAAGAGTCAGGAGAGAATGCACAGCTGTACACCCAATTCTGATGCCCCCTCAATACTTTCATCATGTTTCCTGAACAAAAGAAACAATCTGTATTAACCCTAGAATCCACTTCAAATGAGCAGTATTTCAAAACAGTAGTAATTCAAAGGATCACAAACATTTATAGCTGAAAGTAATTTATCTGTAACAAGGGTTACTGACATACACCAGCTGCTTATTTTAAATTTTACTGGAACACAATCCTGTCCATGTGTTTACGTTGTGCTCTACAGCAGACAGCATGGTTCACAAGCCTCAAATATTTAACATCTAGCACTTCAAGAAGAAGTCTGGGGCCTGGCGCGATGGCTCTTGTCTGTAATTCCAACACTTTGGGAGGCTGAGGTGGGTGGATTGCTTGAGGCCAGGAGTTCGAGACTAGTCTGGCCAACAGGGTGAAAACTCATCTCTACTAAAAAAAACATTTAAAAAATTAGCCAGGCATGGTGGTGCATGCCGGTAATCCTAGCTACTTGGGAAGCTGAGGCACAAGAATTACTTGAACCTGGGAGGCAGAGGCTGCAGTGAGCTGAGATGGCACCACAGAACTCCAGCCTAAGTGACAGAAAAAGTCTGGGACACCCTAGCCCCACCCCATCTACAGAAGACCAAATTTTTAGTTCAATCCCCTTATTTTAAAAGTTAAGAAACTTGACCATCTTCAAAATGCCTTTTCATTCTTCCTTTTTGAAAACCTACAACCCACTCCAAAGTCCTTGTGTATTATGCCCACAGCACACAGCTATGCTTAAGTATACTGAACTCTTAGTTTTACAAAAACTTACTGAGTGCCTATGCATGCCAGGCCTATGCCGGCACTGAGGATATAGCTGGAAATAAGGCAAGGACCCCACTATCTTGGAGCTTATATTTTACTAAGCCTATGTTCTTAAAACATGTACATTGCTGAAATTAGTTTGAGATAAGCAAGCATCATTCGATATGCAAAAGAAAATAAAAATTATTAAAATATTTCAATTGTTGGGATCCCTTTGCACCTCAACGGCTGAGCAGATAAAACGCAGAGAAGGTCCTTCATGACTTGTTAATGTTAGCATAGTACTTTATTAAGGAATGGTTACTATTTATCAGCTGGAACATTTCCAGATCTGAGGGTTTTATTTCCTACTAATTCAATTAAAGCTTTATTACCCCTAGGCAAGCCTGTTAACCTCTAGCTTGAGGCTGTTAGAGCACCAACAGACCTTAAATTTAAGGTTTTAGCTAAACATATAAACTCTTTCATTAGGGACTAAGAAAGGGGAAGAGATGCTCATCTCAAATGAGGTAGCATCTCCAAAACTTTGTAAGGCTTAGAGAAAGGTGAGTACTTGACACCAACATATCTTTCTATTGTATTGGACAGTAAATCTTTCACTTTTTATAAAAGTATTTCTTAACCTAGCCAATTTATTATAATGCTTACTAATATTTACATATTATAAATTCTGGCATGTAGGTCATGTTTTAATTAAAATTTTATTAGATACTAAGTTACTTCAAGATCTACCTAAATTTTCCCTAAGCCAATGCAATAAGTTAATAACCCTCCCTAAGGGGACATAAACAGACTGGTTCCATAAAACCCTAAATCTGATCCATATTTGGTCCTCAGATAGTTGATACAGATCTATGAGTTTCTGAATAATATCAGATCATTTACTTCGAATAACTGTTGGCTCCTATTCTGGGTCACGTTTATGTTTTTCTTTGATCTATTCAGGAAAGGAGCCAAAATGTTAGGCAGAGAAAAGGAACTTTGATCACATGCCATTTTTAAAGTCAAATGCCCCAAATGTTCCCAATACCTCTCAATAGTAATATCAAGAAACGAAGCCTAGTTCATAGCTTGGAAAAAAAGACATACCATCATCTTTCAGGTCCCACACTCTGAGAGTTTTGTCTCTTGAAGCTGACACCAGGATCAAGCTTCCATCTGGAGCAAAAGTTAAATCTCTGACCACTTCAGTATGATCTACCAAGTTAAGGAGGAGTTTTCCTAAATATGATAGAAAAGGGAGAAAAAAGACAGTATTAATATGTTTTTGTTTTGTTCTTATTTTTCTTGAGACAGGGTCTCACTCTGTCACTCAGGCTGGAGTGCAATGGCACAATCTTGGCTCACTACAGCCTCAACCTCCTAGGTTCAAGCAATTCCCCTACCTCAGCCTCCGAAATAGTTGGAACTATAGTTACAAGTCACCATGGCTCGCTTTTTTTTTTTTTTTTTTTTTTTGTAGTGATGGAGTCTCACCATGTTGCCCAGGCTGGTCTAGAACTCCTGGGCTCAAGTGATCCCCCAGTTTTGGCCTCCCAAAGTGCTGGAATGACAGGCATGAACTTTAAAATATAAAATCAAATTATTTCTTTGCTTGTTATTTCCTTGGCCTAGGAAAGTTAAGCTCCCCAAAAGATACATGTTATCCCACAACAACTTTAGTTTTCTAACATGATCCCAGTGAAAAAAATGTATTTAAATAATACTGGAAGAGCTTTGTTTTCTAAGAAAATCTATGTGTTCATCTTACTTTTTTCAAGAACCCAGATTTTGACTCATTATCACCTATGTTAGTATCACTTGTTATGTTCTAATGTACATGTTGTTTTAATGCTTCTTTAAAAATCCTTTACATTTTTGAGTAATATTATATGCCAGAAAGTGTTTTAGGCAATAAGCAACACATTGATTTTTAGTTGCCCAAAGAATTTAACTTCTCAACCTATCTAAACTTTCACTAAACCTTTCCAAGTTGAGATAATGATTGTTGAAATTTGATTTACCTTGAAAACCTCTAAGCTATTAATCATTGAAAAAGTACAAAGAAAACACCTTGACATGTGAGTCATTAACTAAGTAACTAGGTTATAAAGGACAACTAATTAAACATTCCCTAGAAAAGCCTTTCCTACTATACTACTCTCTAAAGAGTGATGAAGCAATATGAACTCTATCATTTTCCTAAATTAAAATGATGAGCTGAAGAAGGTGATATTCAGGTCAATTATAAAGACACACTTATGCCATCAATTCTTGCTTTTCAGTAAGCTGAAATCCTCAAATCCTAATTCCAGTGCCTATGAGTAGTGCCCTGCAAAACAAAATAATACATTTGCTTTAAAAACTATGAATCCATACCTGTATATACATCCCATATTTTGATACGCCCATTGTTCAACCCTGTAGCAAGAAGTAGCTGATCTTGTCCAAATCTGAAGCGATGCCATTCTATATTTACACAGCGACTCTGTTTTTCTGGAACTGACGACCCAAAAGCAAGACTCCAGACTATATCTCCACAGTCTATAATATGTTCACGAGGCTTATTTTTCTGACCACCATCACTATTTTGTCTTGGCAATCTTAAACTGCTTGAATTGGTAACATTCTTGGTGCCATGCAAGAGACTGGGGTGGGGGAAGTCAGATGGAAATTGTATTATTATTCACTCTGGACTCCTCTGGACATTGAATAATTACAACCGTTTGTTAAAATAACCTCAATGTTATTATAATGACACCAAATAACAATAGAATCCTATAGATAGGAAGGGAAAGGTTGATATTTGAACTACGAGAGAAGGACCGAATAAATTCAGGTCATTAATAGAAATTCTCAGTGACTGAGTAGTAAGTTCAACAATAAAGCAATTTATATTATAACTTATTTGCCTCCCAAAATTTCCTAAAAACCACCGTATCAACTGGTGCTCCCTTCAACCTAAAAACACAAATATAAATAAGCAAAAACCAACCAACCAAACAAAAAAACCCCAGTAACGTAAGATATGGTCAAGCTGATATCAGAAAATTGCCTTAAGGGAGAAAAAAAAAATCCTCAAACCATGACCAGTTTCCCATAGGTTCTAGACCTCAAGTAATACATAATGAGAACATTAGTGACTATAACCATGAAGGTCTACTAGATACAAAAAAAACAGGGAAAGATCCAATATAGCATATTATACATTTTAGAAAAACATTCAACAAACATCCAAACTCAATTTACCCCAAGCAGAGGGACCATAAGTCCATTAAAAACAAAAACAACAACAACAAAAGCCCAGGCTCAGTGGCTCACGCCTGTAATCCTAGCACTTTGGGAGGCTGAGGAGGGTGGATCACCTGAAGTCAGGAGTTCGAGACCAGCCTGGCCAAAATGGTAAAACCCCTGTCTCTACTACTATGCATCAGAGTTATCCAACAACATGTTATAAAATCCAAGTGAATCCAAAAAGCTTCACATCACAGAAGTCACCTGCTCTGGCACAACACTATATATATGCATTTGTTAGACACAATCTGACTTTAATGTACAGAAAAACTTAATGTATAAATAAGATCAGACAATTCTTTTTTTCTTTTGAGACAGAGTTTGGCTCTGTCACCCAGGCTGGAATGCAGTGGTGCTATCTCGACTCACTGCAACCTCCGACTCCTGGGTTCAAGCAATTCTTCTGCCTCAGCCTCCTGAGTAGCTGGGACTACAGGTGTGCCACACCATGCCCAGCTAGTCTTTGTATTTTCAGTAGAGATGGGGTTTCACCATATTGGCCAGGCTGGTCTCAAACTCCCGACCTCAAGTGATCTGCCTGCGTTGGCCTCCCAAAGTGCTGGGATTACCGGCCTGAGCCACTGCGCCCGGCCCAAAGAATTCTTTACACAAAATTTCCAATAAATATATTCAGCCCATGACTAAAACTCACAACACCATCTATAAAGTAAAACTTAAATATCAAAATGTTATTACCCTACACTGAGAGAAAATAGTAAATTCCACAAACAGATACAAAATACAGAAAAGAAAAAGTCTTACAAGTTCTGAAGGCACTGGGACCACGGAACAAGTTTTACTGTGCGATGTCCTTGTGACCAAGCAAAGTATGAACCATCTGGAGCAAAAGCAACAGTCCAATTTTCACGACCACATTTCTTGTCAAAAGGAGCTGCAGGAGCTAAAAGTTCACCTATAGTACGTGATCTCACTAAAAGGAAAAATAAAAATACTTGATATCATATATAACCAACAATACATGTGAGACTGCCTCCATATTACTTTGGGATTGAGTTTCTTCCCTCTTCTATGCAAAGTATAATGAGTTCTGCATTCCATCCTCTAACCGGGGGTATGCAATGCAGTATATGAAGACTCCTTAATGATAATGACTATCTCCAAGTTTTGATAAAGTGATTTCCCTAAAATTTCCCAATACAAGAGTTTTTAAGAAAGTTTCAGTAAAAAAACTGGTCAAGTAATAATAATGTGATGACCAATTAGACTTAACAATTATAAAAGTCCTAACTTTTGCATTGTATTATGTTCTCATCAAATTATTAACATTTAAAATGCAAGAAATTAAACTTAGTTGGCAAGAAAAGTATCTTCCAAATTAAATTTCTTAGCTTTCAAAAACTATACCTCACTATAAAATACAATATTACACCATTACTCAAAGGAAAGCACTATAAAATATGCTATCCAAACAAATATTTGTATCCTTTTCAGGCCCAGGTCATAAAAATCACAAAACCCTCAGAACTAGAAGAGACTTAAAGGTTGTCTAGTCCAACCAGTGCTTTAGAAATGCATTATAGGCCGGGTGTAGTTGCTTACACCTGTAATCCCAACATTTTGGGAGGCTGAGACAGGTGGATCACTTGAGGTCTGGAGTTCGAGACCAGCCTGGTCAACATGGTGAAACCCCGTCTCCACTAAAAATACAAAAATCAGCTGGGCGTGGTGGTGGGCACCTGTAATCCCAGGATGAGGTAAGAGAATTGCCTGAACCCAGGAGGCGGAGGTTGCAATAAGCCAAGAAAGTGTCACTGTACTCCGGCCTGGGTGGAGTGAGACTCCGTCTCAAAAAGAAAAAAGCTAAAATAAGAGAAAATGCATTATAGCTGGGCATGGTGGTATGCTGGAGCATGCATGTAATACCAGCTTCTTGGAAGGCTGAGGCATAAGAACTGCTTGAACCTTGGAGGTGGAGATTGCAGTGAGCCAAGACTGCATCACTGCACTCCAGACTGGGTGACAAAGGAAGACTCTGTCATAAAAAAAAAAAAAAAAAGAAAAAAAAAGAAATAAAACCAAAATGCATTATATTTGTGATTCTTAAATAGTGGTCCTTAAGAGTCTTCCTAATGGGCCTTACACTGACTCAAAAATGGAAGTATTTTGTTTTTTAAGGACAAAAAATGGACAATTTTAAATTCAGATTACTAAAATTTTGTATTCCTAACAAAAATTGGCATATTACCAGAGTATATGGAGAATACTACTTCCATATTTAACAAGCATGATCAACAAGCTCATACTGCAATGTATGCATGCAAACTCAGTTAGAATTTCCTCAATTTGGGGAAAGGAGCTTTTTTTGTTGTTGTTGTTGTTGTTTTTTTTTTGAGACGGAGTCTCGCTCTGTCGCCCAGGCTGCAGTGCAGTGACCGGATCGCAGCTCACTGCAAGCTCCACCTCCCGGGTTTACGCCATTCTCCTGCCTCAGCCTCCCGAGTAGCTGGGACTACAGGCGCCCGCCACCTCGCCCGGCTGGTTTTTCGTATTTTCAGCAGAGACGGGGTTTCACCGTGTTAGCCAGGATGGTCTCCATCTCCTGACCTCGTGATCCGCCCGTCTCGGCCTCCCAAAGTGCTGGGATTACGGGCTTACTTATTTTGCGTTGGTCTTAATTTTCCCTATTATCTATTTTGTGGTCAGTTGTCTGGTCAATTGCACAGTGTATAATAATATATTTTTATGTATTTCTGGTTTAAACTTTCCAACACCTAACCTTTAATATAGTCTATGTATTGCTGTTCATGTAAGAACCACTTACACTGCTATAGTTAGAGAACCTGGACATGGACACATACATACATACACATACACATACACACACACACACCCCCCCCAAAACGTACTTGTTCAGTTTGAATGTATGCTCCGACAATAGCTAGTATAGCACCTGGCATATGACAGGTGCTCAGTAAATATTTATTGAATGAATATGAAAGCACACATTTATGCTCCCATTCTACAGTGATTTAAATATGTTATCTGCCCAACTCTCGACACCTTAACAAATAGGTGTGGTTTTTATGATATTCATAATTAGGCTTACACTATTTTGGTGCAACTGAGACGGCTTTTAATGACTCAAAGTCTTCCTCCTACCACTCTACCCACTCAGTACTGATTCTGACCTAAGAGAATAAGCCTACTGCTATCCTCATAACATTTATATATTGAAGATAGCCATGAATGAAATCTTTTTACCAGGCTAAAAGATCTCTATCCTTCCAATCATACCTTAGATCACATGGTTTCAAGTCCATTTCCCATCCTAACTTCATCATACCTTTCTGGATAAATTCTAGTTAGTAGTGGCCCTCATCAAAGTGGCACCCAGAACTAACCACAATACTTCAGGTGTGGTTTAATCAAAGCTGCAGAGTCCCTCACCCACCCGCCCACCCCGTATTAGCACAGCTTAAGATGACATTAACTTTACTGGCAGTCATATAACTTTCTGTTTTCTTGAGTCAGGGTCTCACTCTGTCACCCAGGCTGGAGTGCAGTAGCACAATAACGGGGGACTGTAGCCTCGACCTCCCAGGCTCAGGCGATCCTCCTGCCTCGGCCTCCCAAGTAGCTGGGTCCACAGACATGCACCACCACACCCAGTTAATGTTTTTATTTTTGTAGAGGTAGGTTCTCCGTTTGTTGCCCAGGCTGTCTCAAACTCCTGGGCTCAAGAGATCTTCCCACCTTCAGCCTCCCAAAGTACTGGGATTACAGGTGTGAGTCACATAACTTTCTTAATACAAAATTCACAAACTTAGTGACCCTCAAATGCCTGCAGATACTTTTAACATACAAATGATTTCAGAAACAGCATGCTGCTCAGGTTTCCTTATATTTTTCCAAACCCACAGCCTTATTTGTTCCTTTTACCAGGGTTCTTTATATGCCTGGCCTCTGAATTTGCAACCCCTGCCTGCCTAATTTTTTTAGACAGGGTCTTGCTCTGTTGCCAAGGCTGGAGTGCACATGCAAACTCGTAGGCTTAAATGATCCTCCTGCCTCAACCTTCTGAGTAGCTATAGCAGGGACTACGGGCACATGCCCCCACACTTGGCTAACTTAAAAAAACAAAAACAAACTTTTTTTCCTTTTTTTTAAGACAGAGTCTTGCTCTGTCACCCAGGATGGAGTACAGCGGCTTGATCTTGGCTTACTGTAACCTTCACCTCCTGGGTTCAAGCAATTCTCCTGCCTCAGCCTCCCAAGTAGCTGGGATTACAGGCATGCACCACCACACCCTAATTGTTATTATTATTTTTTGTATTTTTAGTAGAGACAGGGTTTCATCATGTTGGTCAGGCTGGTCTTGAACTACTGATCTCGTGATCCACCTGCCTCAGCCTGCCAAACTGCTCGGATTACAGGTATGAGCCACCGCACCCGGCAAAAAACCAATTTTTTATAGATAGGGTCTTGCTATGTTGCCCAGGCTGGTCTCCAGCTTCTGGCCTCAAGCGATCCTCTCATCTTGGTTTCCCAAAGTGGGGAGATTAAGGCATGAGTCACTGCATCAGGCATATTTTTTTTTAACTTGGATTCCTGTTTAACCACATCTATCTTTTAAAACTCATAAATTTTAGGAGGGAAAAAAAATGCTAAGTTCACATATAAGGGAAGCAAGTTTAAAATTCAACTTAAAAGTCTCTACAGAGAATATTTATGTAACTTGTATACGATGAGGAACAGCCCTTGCATTCAATTTCAAGAACATCTAGTAAATGAGACTAAAATTAAGCTCTCCCTTAGCAAGCATAAGAGAGACTAAATTTCTCATACAAGATTTTGTTTTTTTTTTTTTTTGAGACAGAGGCTTGCTCTGTTGCCCAGGCTGGAGTGCAGTGGCATGATCTCTGCTCACTGCAACCTCCGCCTCCTGGATTCAAGCAATTCTCCCTGCCTCAGCCTCCCGAGTAGCTGAGATCATACGTATGTACCATCATGGTGCCCACCACCACGCCCAGCTAATTTTTGTATATTTTGGTAGAGATGGAGTTTCACCATGTTGGCCAGGCTGGTCTTGAACTCCTGACCTCAGGTAATCTGCCCGCCTCAGCCTCCCAAAGTGCTGGGATTACAGGCATGAGCCACCGTGCCTGGTGTAGATTGTATTTTAAGGTTACTCTATATTTTTCTTCTACCTTGACCACAATCATGGAACGCCTTGTGTACAGTGGTAATAGGACAGGCATACTGGTAATCCCAACACTCTGGTAGGCCAAGGTGAATGGATCACTTGAGCCCATGAGTTTGAGACCAGCCTAGGATATATAGAGTACCTCGTCTCTACAAAAAATTTTAAAAATTAACAAGTGTGATGGCATGCACCTGTAGTCCCAGGCTGAGGTGGCAGAACTGCTTGAGCCCAGGAGGCAGAGGTTGCAGAGAGCCAAGATTTCACCACCACACTCCAGCTTGGGTGACACAGCAAGACTCTGTCTCAAAAAAAAAAAAAAAAAAAAAAAAGAGTAGGCCGGAGGCAGTGGCTCACGCCTGTAATCCCAGCACTTTGGGAGGCCGAGGAGGGTGGATCACCTGAGGTCAGGAGTTTCAGACCAGCTTGGCCAACACGGTGAAACCCCCCTTCCCCCATCTGTACTAAAAATACAAAAAATAAGCCGGGTGTGGTGGCATGAACCTGTAATCCCAGCTACTTGGGAGGGTAAGGCAGGAGAATCACTTGATCCTGAGAGGTGGAGGTTGCAGTAAGCTGAGATTGCACTACTGCACTCCAGCCTGGACGACAGAGTGAGACTCAGTCTCAAAAGGAAAAAAAAAAAAGCAAAAGAGCGGTAACAATTACTAAAAAATTGGTTCGGATAGCAGAGACAATGAAATAATAACATATTTATAACATAATTCTCAAATATATACAAACTCAAGAAATAGAGCCATCATAAAACCTGCCAAATAAATGCATTAATCTGTTAAAAATTACTAATAATTGTCTTGATTGTGTTTCTTTGCTGGATAACAGGTATATCAAATTGCCTTTGGCACTTTAATAAAACGTTTTAAGCGCTCAATTTAAATACTGGCACAATTTTATAAACGTAGCACAAAGTTTGTAATAAAGTGCTTTGAAAAAAAATTTTTAAGTTAAACCTTTATTACATTATCTGTAACTGTTTAATGTTAGCTACACAAATGTATGATTTAATGACCTTGTTAAGGGAAAGGCTGCCTGCCACGGGAAATCAGCCATAAGATACAACACTACATTATTAATATCTGTAAAATAATAACATATCATCTGAGTCACTGCTGAACCAAGCAAATCAGATTTAGCTCCTTCTTTACATTCCTCCCCAAAATTTCATAACCAGAAAGGGACAATCTATGGCTGTGCCTTGCGAAAGAGGGCAGTAGCATTATACAGAATTATTTGATCATTCATGGAATCTTACCTCTACTCTCTGTATGTCCTTGAGTAATTAAACTTGGCTTGGCTTTTAATTAACACCCAAGAAAAGAAAAAACGTAAATCCTTAATCATAGATTTAAAAAGCTACACAGGAGAAATGTTTAACCTTGTACTAGTAACTTTTTATATCATATCCAGGAAATAACACTGAGACTTAAATACGAAAAAAAAGAAAAGAAAGAAAAAAGAAAAGAAAAGAAAACCAGGGGCTGGCGGGGGAACACTTAGTGGATGGTTCTACTTTATGTAGGTATGCTATCCATCTCTTAGAAAACAGAACCGGAAATCCGGGCGCGGTGGGCTCAAGTCTCTAATCCTAGCACTTTGGGAGGCAGAGGCGGGCAGATCACCTGAGGTCGGGAGTTCGAGACCAGCCTGACCAACATGGAGAAACCCCATCTCTACTAAAAACACAAAAATTAGCCGGGTGTGGAGGCGATGCCTGTAATCCCAGCTACTCGGGAGGCTGAGGCAGGAGAATCGCTTGAACCTGGGAGGCGGAGGTTGCAGTGAGCCAAGATGGTGCACTCCAGCCTCGGCAACAAGAGCAAAAACTCCGTCTCAAAAGAAAAAACAAACAAACAAACAAAAAACACGACCGGAAAGTTTTCAAAATGGTTTATCACGATGAAAGTAAAATACAGATTAAAAAAAAGGCAGATTACTCGTCTATAACATTATGGTGTAGTGAAGTAAGTAAAAGAAAAACCCACTGAACTGATAAGAACTTTTGAGTTCTTTGTCCCACTTCGCGATATACTTTCTAGTCTTAAAATCACTTAAAATAATAACTGGACACAAATTTTGTGTTCTTTGCATCTTTTTTTTCTTTTTTCTGTGTGAACTCTGCTGCAATTTTTTTCCTTTTTTTCTGTGTTTGTATCTTTAAAAATGGTTATTAAAACCAGGGTTAAAGTCCCTTCCTAATCAATCACCCCTAAGACAACAAAAGTCCAGAATTCTAAAACAGCTGTTTCTAGATATAAAAATTCACCCACATAGAAAAGAGTGGGCGTTTTGGCTACTTCAGCCTCTTTCCTTCTCTAGAAATAACTCCTCCTTGTACTTAGTAAAGGCACACATTCACTGCAAGAAAATGTAAATGCTCTCTGCTCAGTGGCCACAGCTAATTATTACTTAACACAGTAAGATCAGTGTTTGCTGAGTGTGTCAGCCAATGTACAGCACCCCCAACACCATCAAACGTTGTTCCAGTTATTTTACTTTAAAAGAGGATTTAAATAATGCGACGCGCATTATTTAACCACTAAGTAGGTGTGGACGCACAACCTTCAACACTAATTGCCCTTTACTCGGCCGGCCAGGGGTACACACTAAGCCAGAAAAGCCTTTCCAGAGTTTCCTCTTCCGCACAAAAGCTTTCCTTCGGTCACTCCACCCAACCGCCCAGCTCCTCCCTTATGTGTTTGAAAGATAATTCTGAAAGAGTCTCCTCCCCCGAACCGCTGCGTTTCTTAACGCCACAACATTTTTTAAAATACCGTATTACTTTTGCCAGGCTATTGGGACCTCTTCCGTCTCATTTCTCATCTAAGTGTGGTTGGCACACACGAGGACCCCCTCCTTTCGTTACCGCTCGGAATCCACAAGTTTACTTTTCCCCATTGTAAACCTAAAGCCCCTGAGTGGCCCTTCCCTGTCCACTCGACAGTCAAGTCCTGAGCCAGGAACTCCCAGGACAAGAGCCCTGCGCAGACCTCCGACGAAGAAACCGGGGTCCGTGCCCGCCCCAGCCACACAGTAACCGCGAGGGAGCACAGTAGGTGCTGCATCCACGTCGGTGGCGTTTACCCGCCCCCTCCCACCCCCCCACCAACTCCTATCGAGGCGGCTTCCTCCTCCTCGCTCTTGGGCTGGCCCTGGCGCGCCTCGGAGTCGCTTCCTCCTAAACCTCCTCCGAGGAGTCCCTGCCTTTCCCCGGCCCTCACGCGCCCACCCACGGTCCCAATCCTCACCGATCTCTTTCTCGTTGACCCTCGGGGGAAAGCTGGCCATCTATGGGGCACCGTCTGATTCCGGGAATACGATGCGGACCCAACGACAGAGAAGAGAGTGGCGAGCGCTGAGGGGCGTGACTAGGGGTTGGTCCTCCCCCCGGGCCGGGGCGGCCGCTGCGGCTTCTGCTAACTGCCCCGGGAAAGCTCCCGAAGGCCTCAGACCAAAGTACGGAGTCAAACACAGACAATAGACCCTGTACCCAGCCTCGCGCCTGCGGAGCAAGTCACTTCCCCCAACGCTGCCGACCGCAAACGAGACACTGAAATCAAAATGGCGGGCGGCGCGGGAGATAACTGGGCGGCAGGGGCGCGGCCACGTGACGTCAGAACCCGTGGCTCCGCCTCCCAACGCACGGGACGTGATCTCCGGGGCCCGGCGCTAGCGCGCGGGTGTTACCTGGGGGCCTTGCAAGGGGAGATCCAGCCCAGGCTGGGTCCGCTGACTGTGCCTGTAAGCCTGTGGCGTCTTCTGGGCTTGGATGTCTGATATGGAGTTTATAAGGTGAAGTGCCTTTGAAAAGGGCAAGCAGAGAATTGTATTATTAGCCTTCTAGCTTAAAGATTGCATGGAACTTAAACTGGCTGAACGGAAAAGAACAAAAAGACATTATAAGTTTTCACTCAGTTTGGCCAACTCCCCAGCCCACAAGCACTGGGGAACTGACGGATACCCTGATAAAAAAGATAGGATTAAAATTAACATCGTTGTGCACCACCTGTCCAGCTACGATTGTTCGGACCTGAGCCAGCAGGTTTTAGGAAGGGCCGAGGGGACCGAGAAGAAGACTCTGGTGTGATCGCCTGCAACGCACCGCGAGGCCTCCGTGGACCGCCTTTGTCATGGCTGGTGCCTGCAGCCTGATGGGCTGTGTAGGAGCTGGTTGTCCCCAGAGTCCCGACCGCTGGCCAAGATAGATCCCACTGTGTCAGCTCAGAATTGGTACTTCCTGCACCTTACCTGAAGGCCTCTGGGAGGCACCTGGTTGTCTGCACATCAGACTGATAAATGTGTCAGTGTCTGCCAGATGCCAACTTGGTTCCTGGTCACAGATGACATATTTGCATTTTAGTGGCTTCTTGTGTGAACCCTAAACATTGCAAAGGACTGGGGCGTATGAGACTGGTGTCTCATGTGTCCATGTGCAGATAACACCAAACAGGCTTTGTGTGAGCAACAAGGGTGTTTATTTCACCTGGATGCAGGTGGGCGGAGTCCGAAAAGAGTGTCAGCAAGGGTGGTGGGATTATCATGAGTTCTTATAGGTTTTGGGATAGGCGGTGGAGTTAAGAGCAAAGTTTCAGGGACAGGGGGTGGATATCACAAAGTACATTCTCAAGGGTGGGGAGAATTACAAAGAACCTTCTTAAGCATGGGGGAGATTATAAAGAACTTAAGGGTAGGGGAGATTGCAAAGTACATTGATCAGTTAGGGTGGGGCAGAAACAAATCACAATGGTGGAATGTCATCAGTTAAGGTTATTTTCACTTCTTTTGTGAATCTTCAGTTGCTTCAGGCCATCTGGATGTATCCGTGCAGGTCACTGGGCATATGATGGCTTAGCTTGGACTCAGAGGCCTGGCATTCCTGTCTTCTTATATTAATAAGAAAAATGAAACAAAACAGTGGTAAAGGGTTGGGGTGGTGAAAATTTTGGGGGGTGGTATGGAGAGATAATGGGTGATATTTCTCAGGGCTGCTTCAAGTGGGATTAGGGGCGATGTGGGAACCTAGAGTGGGAGAGATTAAGCTGAAGGAAGATTTTGGGGTAAGGGGTGATATCATGGGGTTGTTAGAAGGAGCATTTGTCGTACAGAATTTTTGGTGATGGCCTGGATGTGGTTTTGTATTGTGTCCGGAATTGGTGGTTCTTGGTCTCTCACTGACTTCAAGAATGAAGCCGCAGACCCCTCCTGGTGAGTGTTACAGTTCTTAAAGATGGTGTGTCTGGAGTTTGTTCCTTCTGATGTTCGGACATGTTTGGAGTTTCTTCCTTCTGGTGGGTTTCTGGTCTTGCTGGCTTCAGGAGTGAAACTGCAGACCTTCATGGTAAGCGTTACAGCTCTTCAGGGGGCGCATCTGGTGGTGTTTGTTCCTCTTGTTGGGAGTTGTTCATTCCTTCTGGTGGGTTCGTGGTCTGGCTGGCCTCAGGAGTGAAGCTGCAGACCTTTGCAGTGAGTGTGACAGCTTATAAAGGCGGCGTGGACCCAAAGAATGAGCAGCAGCCAGATTTATTGCAAAGAGCAAAAAAAGGACAAAGCTTCCACAGTGTGGAAGAGGACAGCTGGCTGGCTCAAGGAGCCTGCTTTTATTCCCTTATCTGACCCCACCCACATCCTACTGATTGGTCCATTTTACAGAGGGCTGATTGGTCTATTTTACAGAGAGCTGATTGGTCCATTTTACAGAGAGCTGATGGGTCCGTTTGGACAGAGTGCTGACTGATGTGTTTACAATCCTTTAGCTAGACACAGAGTGCTAGACAGAAAAGTTCTCCAAGTCCCCACTAGGTTAGCTAGATACAGAGTACCCATTAGTGTATTTACAAACCTTGAGCTAGACACAGAGTACTGATTGGTGTATTTACAAACCCTAAGTTAGATACAGAGTGCTGATTGCTGCGTTTACCATCACTTAGCTAGACATAAAGGTTCTCCAAGTCCCCACTGGACTCAGGAGCCCAGCTGGCATCACCTAGTGGATCCCAGGCCAGGTCCGCTGGCGGAGCTGCCCACCAGTCCCTTGCCGTGCCTGCACTCCTCAGCCTTTGGGCGGTGGATGGGACTGGGCGCCATGGAGCAGGGGCATGCCAATCGGGGAGGCTCTGGCTGCGCGGGAGCCCACAGCAGAGGTGGGAAGGCTCGGGCATGGTGGGCTGCAGGTCCTGAACCCTGCCCTGCAGGGAGGCAGCTGAGGCCCGGTGAGAATTCGAGCACAGTGCTAGCAGGCTGGCACTGCTGGGGGACCTAGTACACTCTCTGCAGCTGCTGGCCCAGGTGCTAAGCCCCTCACTGCCCGGGGCCAGTGGCACCAGCCAGCGCTCCAAGTGCAGGGCCCACGGAGCCCACACCCACCTGGAACTTGTGCTGGCCCGTGAGCACTGTGCACAGCCCCAGTTCCAGAGGGAGCTGGCTCTGGCCTCGACCAGCCCAGAGAGGGGCTCCCAGAGTGCTGTGGCAGGCTGAAGGACTCCCCAAACACTGGCAGACTGGACGCTGAGGCCAAGGAGGCACCGAAAGCGAGGGCTGCTAGCATGTTGTCACCTCTCAGTATGAATTGAGAAACTAAACGAAAGACACAAGATCCGAATAAGAGAAGGAAAAAAAAAAATAGGTATTAAAGGACTAAGAATTGGGAGTACCCAGGACATCCAATTAGAGAGTGTCCAAGGGGGTTCAACATTGTTGTTTGCTTGGTTGGAGCTTTTTTTGGGCTCTATCCTTGAGTTTTTTTATGTTGTCTTATAACAGGTCAGACTGATTTAGGTAAAAACAACACTCTGTATTTAAAAACATACAGAGTCCTCTTTTTTTAGCAGTAAGTTGAGGCCTTGATGATTTTGGAGGAAAGAGAAATGGAAAGCTAGCAATTGTTTGTTAGAGAAGGATTAGAAACGGCTAGGAGAGAGTGACTGAGACTGATAGTGTGGTGGAGATGGCTGGGGAGAGGTAGAGGGTGGCATAAGAACGGGAACGAGAATAAGAGTAAGTATAAAAGTAAAGAATAGAACTTCATCAGGGTGAAAGTATTGGAGGGTACCTTGCACTGAAGATCTTCTACCCACTTTAAGAGAGACTTAAAGGTGGTGATTTAAGGTAAAAACAGGAGCCACTAAATACCAAGAGCCTGAGGAACTGCTTGGGTGATTTGACTAATAAAGCTGGTCCGTTATTGGACTGTATAGAGGTGGGAAGGCTAAACCAAGGAATTATGTCTGACAAAAAGGGAAGAAATGACTGTGGTGGCCTTTTCAGACCACCCTTCTCAGATGGCCTCTACCCATCCAGTGAAAGTGTCTACCCAGACCAAAAGGTATTTTAGTTTCCTGACTCGAGGCATGTGAGTAAAGTCAATTTGCCAGTCCTGGGCAGGGGCAAATCCCTGAGCTTGATGTGTAAGGAAGGGAGGGGGCCTGAATAATCCCTAAGGAGTAGTAGAATAGCAGATGGAACACTGAGAAGTGATTTCCTTGAGGATAGATTTCCACGATGGAAAAGAAATGAGAGGCTCTAAGAGGCCGGCTAACGGCTTGTAACCTACATGGAAGAGGTTATGAAATGACGATAGAATAGAATGGGCCTGTGAGGCTGGAAGGAGATATTTTCCTTGGTCCAAGAACCATTTGCCTTGTGTGGGAAGAGATTGATAGGCGGACGTTTCAGTGGGGGAGTAGGTGGGAGTGACCAGATGAGAAGGAGAAAAACTTCCGTGAGGGATAGAAGTTGGAATGCTAGCTGCTTTTTTAGCTACCTTATCAGCATAAGTGTTGCCCTGAGCTATGGGATCTGATGCCTTCCCTGAGTGATGGGATCTGATGCCTTTTGATGGCCCTTGCATTGTGTTACTCCAGCTTCCTTTGGAAGTAAAGTGGCCTGGAGAAGAGTTTTGATTAAAGAGGAATTAATGACAGAGGACCCTTGCATAGTGAGGAAACTTTTCAGCCCATAAAACAGCATGGTGGTGCAGGATATGGGGTCAGTATAAATATTGACACGTAGTCCTTTTACAAGAATGGGGGCCCAAATTAAGCCAATGAGTTTGGCTTGCTGAGAGGTAGTGGAGGGCGGCAGAGCAGTAACTTCAATGATTGATGTGGAAAATACTATAGCATAGCCTGCCTTTGCTGGTGTGTGGCGATTAAGCCTGGTGGAACTGCCATCAATAAACCAAGTGTGATCAGGGTGAGGAACAGGAAAGTAGGAAATATGGGGGAATGGGGTGAATGTCAGGCGTATCATAGAGATATAGTCATGGGGGTCAGGTGTGGTATCAGGAACAGTGTGGGAGGCTGGACTGAAGTCCAGGCCGGGAACAATGGTAATTGTGGGAGACTCCACAAAGAGAATAACTGAAGGAGCCGGGGAGCAGAAAGTATATGTGTCAGGTATGAGGAAGAAAATAGATTTTGGAAGTTATGAGAGCTGTAGAGAGTGAGTTGAGCATGTTTGTGATTTTGAGGGCCTCTAAAAGTATTAAGGCAGCAGCAGCCACCACACGCAGACATGAGGGCTAGGCTAAAACAGTAAGGTCAAGTTGTTTGGACAGAAAGGCTACAGGGCGTGGTCCTGGCTCTTGTATAAGAACTCCGACTGCACAGCCCTGCACTTTGGCTGTGTGTAATGAAAACTGCTGGGATGAGTTAGGGAGAGCTAATGTAGGGGCAGCTTCTAGGGCTGTTTTTAAGGGACAGAAAGGAGTGGTGAAAGGATTTAGGATCTGTGGGGTCAGCTAGGTTTACTTTTGTGAGTTTATATAATGGTTTAGTTAGGATGGTAAAACTAGGTATCCAAAGGCGGAAGTACCTAGCCATGCCTAGGAAGGAAAGGCGTTGTTGTTTTGTAGAAGGGATTGGGGTTTGGGAGATTAGCCAGACACAATCAGGAGGGAGAGCATGTGAGTTTTCATGAGAATTATGCTGAGATAGGTAACAGATGAGGAAGAAATTTGAGCTTGACTGAAGTAATGGGGGCTGTCCGTGAGGCCTTGTGGCAGTACAGCCTGGGTAATTTGCTGAGCCTGGTGGGTATCAGGGTCAGTCCAAGTGAAAGCAAAGAGAGGCTGGGATGAAGGATGTAAAGGAATAGTAAAGAAAGTGTTTGGGTGAGGGAGAAGTGACAAAATGGAGGAAGGTGAACAAGGTGGCACAGTCCCGATTGCTTCCGGGTTCTTCATCACCAACTTTCCCGTGCCCGGGAAAGTGCAGGACAACCGAGCATGTGCCAGGTGATGTCAATCCGAAGAGATCGAAACTTACCCGGCCACGCCTACAGAGACGCCCCTATCACACCCTTATCCCGCCCACTGCCCTCCCCCTTCCAGTACCAATGCATAAAAGTCTGCCACTGGCAGGAGCTGTCGTGACTTCCTCAGCCCCTGCATTCGTGGACCGGAGAACCTCACCCGAGAGCGCCGGCGCGACTTCCCTGGCCCTTTCTCGCGGACCAGTGAACCTCGCCCGAGAGTGCGTGCGTATTTGCAAATAAAAGGGCTGCCACTTTCTTTGCTCGTTTTGGCCATTATTGATATTTAGTCTTTGCGTCTATTAATAGTAGTAATAGAGAAACAAAACAGTTGGTGCCGAAACCAGACCTGGGAGGAGACCCTTCCTCAACATCCCCTAGGGGTCTGAGGAACCTCCTCCCCAGCGAACCGGCTCCCAACCCAACCAGCCACCAACACCGAACAAGTGTTCCAGCTTTCCACTGGTGCCACTCTGAGAATTTCTTCTTTGGTGAGTACTCCCCTTTGTTAACCATCTCTGTCCGTTTCTGTGTCCTTGGCCTAGAGTTGTATGTACGCCCAAGGACGTAGCCACCCTGTGGCGCAGTGAGGTCTTCAACCTGGAGACGTCTGCCTTGAAGTTCCTCAATTCTCCGTTAGTGGCTCCAGGAGCCCCCGGTCTCTAGCAGCGGCAAAGGACGCTTTGCCACTGCGTGAGGTCGGTTTCCATTTCTGGTGGTTAAACAATGGGAACCTCACAATCGAAAATCCCTAGGAACACCCTCTTAGGGTGTCTCCTCCAAAACTTGGAAGCCTTCGGCTAATTTTCCTCTCCACTGTGGCATGGCCACAGTATAAATTAGACAACCAATCTCAATGGCCACCAGACGGCACACTTGACTATAACATTCTATTAGATCTCTCTAATTTCTGCCAAAGGCTTGGAAAGTGGTCAGAGATTTTCTATGTCCAAGGCTTTTAGGACTTGCGCTCTCACCCAGACCTGTGCGCCCAGTGTTCAATGGCCCAGGTCTTGTTAGCTAAAACCCAGCCCTCAGCCCCCACACCACAAGCGGAGGAAGATTCTACTTCCATCTCAGATGGGTCTGATGGCGGGGCACCTCCCTCCGGACCTACCAACCCCCCTCCCTATGCTCCTCCTACTGCCTCTCCCTCAGCCACTCCTCTTACCTCCCATTTCCTTCCACACTCGCTCCAAGACCACGAGAGCGGCCCCCACTAGTCAGCCCTCTACCAGTCAGCCTGCCCCAACCCCCTCTACCAGTCAGCCTGCCTCACCCCCCTCTACCGGTCAACCAGTCTCAACCTACCTGACTGGTCAGTCTGTTCCAACCTCCCCTGCTAGTTTGTTGGCCCCCATCTGAGAAGTTGCTGGAGCTGAGGGCACGGTTAGAGTCCATGTCTCCTTTTCCCTGGCTGACCTTTCCAAAATTGAAGAATGACTCGGTGACTTCTCAGCCAACCCCACCCAATATTCCAAAGAGTTTTGATACCTAGGCCAGGCATATGACCTTACCTGGCATGACTTACATGTCATTCTTACTTCCATTCTTAACCCAGAGGAAAGAGAGTGCATTCTTGCCAGGCAGCATGCAGACCAGTTACACTTAACTGACCTGGCCAGCCCAGTAGGCGAACAAGCTGTCCCATCTACAGATCCTAAATGGGACTACCAACCTCAACAACCCAGGCGTCGCAGAAGAGACCTTATGATACAATGCCTCTTAGCTGGCATGCAGGCAGCCTCTAACAAAATAGTAAATTTTAATAAGTTACAGGAGGTTATTCAATACTCAGAGGAAAATCCTGTCTCCTTTTTAAATCGCCTTACAGAGGCACTTGTCCAATTTACCCGACTGGATCCTACCTCTCCGGCAGGAGCTACTGTCCTTGCCAGTTATTTTATTTCCCTGTTGGCCCCTGACATCCGAAAAAAAAAAATTAAGAAAGGTAGAGGATGGACCTCAAACCCCCATTCAGGACTTAGTCACGCTAGCTTTCGAAGTTTTTAACTCTAGAGAGGAAACAGCTGAGGCTCTTTGACAAGCCAGAGTAGAATAGAAGGCCGCCCTTCAGGCACAAGCTTTAGTGGCTGCCCTCCAACCCATGTTGCCCACTTTGCCGGCAGGGAAAACCAAAGATAAGTCTCTTAAGGACTCCTGCTATAAATGCGGAGACCCAGGACACTGGGCAAACCAGTGTCCCCAGGCCAAGCCGGCCACTCCATCTGGTCCATGCTTTAAGTGTGGCACAACTGGGCATTGGGCAAAAAGGTGTCCAAATCCTTGCCTGCCTACCACGCCATGCCCAACCTGCCAACAGGAAGGACACTGGAAGTCTGATTGCCCCGCCAGCAGGGCAGGCATTGCAGCTCAACGTGGTGCCTCTCCTCAAGGGTCGGAAGGCTCCTTCCAGCTCCTACACCTGGACGACGACTGACGGTGCCCACACTTGGAGACCCCGGTCACCCTCGCTGACCCTAGGGTAACTCTACAGGTAGCGGGTAAGCCAATTTCTTTTCTCGTCAATACGGAGGCTACCTATTCTGTTTTACAATTATATTCTGTTTTGCCAACCTATGGAGGTCCTAGCCAGCCATCCACTATCTCAGTAGTTGGGGTAGACGGTAAACTGTCTAACCCTCGCCAGACCCCAATGTTAAATTACTGCCTGGACTATGCATGCTTTGCCCACTCTTTCCTCATCATGCCCTCTTGTCCCACCCCCCCTTGGGATGAGACATCTTAACCTAACTCAAAACATCTATTCCCCTTCCCTTTCTCCAGGTGACCAGCTTCTACTCAAGGATCAACACCCTCCTCAAACTTTCCCGCTTCCTCACTAGTCTTCATCTTAACTTAACTGATTTTTCCCTTATAGACCCCATAGACACCCTCCTGCCTGACCCATCCCCCAACCAGTGGATTTCCTGACTTTTTACTCTCATAAAAGACCTAGCTTGGCAGGGTGCCCTTTGTAATTTCAGCAATGTTGAACTTACTCTCCACACGCTTGCCACCATTATTGTGGTTCACTCTAATCCCCCTAGTTACCCCTACTAATCCTAACTTTGTATGCAGATTCTCTATAACTGAAACCTGGTCTACAGACAACCAGATACACTCAGTCATGCAGGGCACTGCAGATTGTGCCCCCCCCCCCCAGATTTGTCACTCTGCCCTCTCCCTAAATAAAATGTGGACTCATTAGGCCAGGACGAAGGACAGATATGGGGAAGGAGAGGCTGTAACCAGAAGGCAGTAGAAAGCCCAGACCTCCCCAAGGGCCCCTGCTGCACTTAGTCCCTGTTGAGTCAGAGATAGGGAGAAGCCAGGAGGTAGGGGAGTTGGTGAGGGGAGCAGCCTTGGTGAGCGGGAGGTGGGGAGACAGAGACAGAGATGAAGAGATAGAGATGGAGAAAGATAGAGATGGAGAGAGACAGAGATGGAGGGAGACAGAGGTGGAGAGAGACAGAGACAGAGATGAGGAGAGACAGAAATGAAGAGAGACAGAGTAAGACAGAGATGGAGAGAGATAGATGAAGAGATACAGAGATGGACAGAGACAGAGATGGAGAGAGACAGAGACAGAGATGGGGAGAGACAGATGAAGAGCGACAGAGTGAGACAGAGATTCCTTTTTGCTACTCTACTCCAAACTCTTCATGGTGTAATTGCACTGAAGTTCCCAGTGAGACCCAGATGGCCCCCGTTGGAGGCTACTTTTAGTGTAACCAAACTCTATCTAAAACTCTTAACCATACCCCCATCACCCAATCCCTTTGTGTTCTGGTATCTTTAGTGCCTAGCTTAACCCTATATAGCGAAGAAAAATTGTCCGAACTAGCTTCCCAGCTCAGCCCCAGCAATAACATCCAAAAGCGGGCCGTTTTTCTTCCCTTAATTATCGGGGTTTCCCTAGCATCGTCCCTAGTAGCCTCAGGACTTGGAACAGGGGCCCTCACCCACTCGATTCAATCCACACAGACCCTCTCCACTCAGGTCCAGGCAGCCATAGAGGCTTCAGCTGAAAGCTTAGCCTCTTTACAACGTCAAATCACCTCAGTGGCCCAGGTAGCAGCACAAAATAGACAGGCATTAGATCTTCTTACTGCGCTGAAAAAGGAGGGACATGCCTCTTCCTAGGAGAGGAGTGTTGCTACTACGTAAATGAATCAGGCCTGGTTGACACCAATGTCCAAACATTTAACAAGATCAAAAAAGAGCTTCAACAATTTAACGCCCTCTTCACCCCCGGATCACCGGTATGGCTGCTGCCCGTAGTACAGCAGATGCTCCCATTCCTAATTCCCATACTAATCCTCTGCCTTGCCTTATGTTTTGCTCCCATTTTAATAAAATTTTTCCGAGCCAGGGTCCAAGAAATCACCCGCGTCACCTTCAACCAGATGCTCCTACATCCCTACGTCCAGATACCAACCACAGACCCTAACTACGCCCCTTAACAGCAGGAAGCAGCCAGACAGACAATGATGCCCCCAATCACTATAATCAATAAAAGGTTGGACTGTCTGGATGGGGGGAGAGGACAAAGACGACTAAGATGGCACATTTCCGGGTTCCTCATCACCAACTTACCCGCGCAGGAAAATGCAGCCCACGCCCAGGAAAAATACAGACCAACTGCGCAGGCGCAACATGGCGTCCGATCGAGGAAACCAAAACTTACCTGGCCACACCTATGGAACGCCCCTGACACGCCCGTGTCCCACCTATTGCCCTCCCACTCCCAAGCCTTAGACAGAAAAGCCGCTCCCAGCAGGCGCACGGCACAAACTTCCTCAGCCCCTCCTCATATGCGGACCTAGGAACCTCGCCCGAGAATGCCGGAGCGACTTCCTCGGCCTCCACTGAACCTCGCCCTTTCTTCCTTCAGATTGGCTAGCTAATAAAGTTTCTTTTTACCTTGCCTACTTGCCTTTTCTCTGGCGCCTGCTCTGGTGGTCACATAAAACAAATCAGAAAGCATGTTTGAGATCCGGAACAAAATAATGGGTTGTGGAGGGGTTGTGGAGGGAGGTATTGAGGATAGCAGAGTATATGGCTTTGGCACCACAGGGTGGATAGGCAAAACAATTTGATTGATAAGGTGAAGATCCTGAACTAACCTGTGAGGCTTGTCCGGTTTTTGGACAGGTAAAATTGGGGAATTGTAAGGAGAGTGTATAGGCTTTAAAAGGCCGTGCTGTAACAGGCAAGTGATAACAGGCTTTAATCCTTTTAAAGCATGCTTTGGGATGGGATATGGGCATTGAGCAGGGTAATGTGATTAGGTTTTAATGGGATGGTAAGGGGTGAATCATTTGTCACCAAGGAGGAAGTGGAGGTATCCTATACTTGTGAATTAAGGTGGGGAGATACAAGAAAAGGATTGTGAATGAGGCTTTGAACTGGGGGACAAGGTGGCAATGAGGTGTGGCTGTAGCCCAGGAATAGTCAGGGAAGCAGATAATTTAGATAAAATGTCTTGACCTAATAAGAGAGCTGGGCAGGTGGAGATAACTAAAAAGGAGTGCTTAAGAGAGTGTTGTCTAAGTTGGCACCAGAGTTGGGGAGTTTTAAGAGGTTTAGCAGCCTGGCCATCATCATCCACAATAGTTATGGAGGTAAGGGAAGCAGGCCCTTGAAAAGAAGGTAATGTGGAGTAGCCTCCGTATTGATTAAGAAGGGGTCGGACTTACCCTCCGCTGTAAGAGTTACCCGAAGCTCGGTGTCTGTGAATGTCTAGGGGGCTTCCGAGGTGATTGGGCAGTGTCAGTCTTCAGCCGCTAAGTCGAGAAGATTTGGGAAGGAGTCAGTCAGAGCCTCAGGCCAATTGGACAGTCCAATTTCCAGTGGGGTCCCACACACGGGACACGGCTCAGGAGGAATCCCGGGCTGTGGGCATTCCTTGGCCTAGTGACCAGATTTCCGGCACTTGAAGCAAGATCCTGGGGGAGGAAGTCCTGAAGGAACGCCTGACCACTGTGGCTTAGGCATTTTGAAGTTTTTGTGTGTTGGAGATATGGCTGGGGTTTCTCTCACAGCAGAGGAAGTAATTGCAACTCTTCTCTATTATTGTACACTTGGAAGGCGAGGTTAATTAAGTCCTGTTGTGGGGTTTGAGGGCCGGAATTTAATTTTTGGAACTTTTTCTAATGTCTGGAGCAGATTGGCTAATAAAATGCATATTGAGAATAAGATGGCCTTCCTCTGGGGTCTGGCTCACGAAACTGGTGGTTATCAGTGTGAGACTGGGCTAGAGAAAAAACTCTTTCCCATTCATCTGGGGAGAGGGTAGAAGTTAGGATGACATTTAAGTCACTCCAGGTTAAATTGTAGGGCAGAGTTAGGTATTGGAATTCCTGTATATATTTAGTGGGGTCTGATGAGAAAGAGCCTAAACGCTGGCTAACATGGGAAAGGTCTGATAGAGAAAAAGGCACATACACCCTGACTATGCCTTCAGCTCCAGCCACCTCTCTAAGAGGAAATTGTTGGGCAGGTGGGGGAGGGCTAGTCGCAGAATGAAACTAAGCCAGACCGGGTGTGAGGAGGGGAGGTGATAGAAGGATTATAGATTGGGGGAGCAGAGGCTGAGGAAAAATTGGGACCTTGCTCGTCCTGGCGAGGAGCAGCCTGGGGAGGAGGGGAGAGGTCAGATGGGTCTGTAGAAAAGGAAGATTCAAAAGACTCAGAGATGTCTGGGGTTGGGACTGACGGGACAGGCGGGAGGGAAAGAAGAAAGATTTGGAACAAGTCTTATTGGGAGCAGAGACTAGGGAAGGACCAATGTGTAAAAGAATGCCTGGACGTCAGACACCTCAGACCATTTGCCCATTTTTCGACAAAAATTGTCTAGATCTTGTAGGATAGACAAATCGAAAGTGCCATTCTCTGGCCACTTGGAACTACTGTCGAGTTTGTACTGGGGCCAAGCGGTATTGCAGAAGAAAATAAGATGCTTAGATTTTAGGTCAGGTGAGAGTTGAAGAGGTTTTAAGTTCTTGAGAACACAGGCTAAGGGAGAAGAAGGAGGAATGGAGGGTGGAAGGTTGCCCATAGTGAAGGAGGCAAGTTTAAAGAGAAGGGTAATGACATGGAGGAGGGGGATGGGGAGCAGCCCTGGGCTGCAACGTGGGTGAGCAGCCAAAGCAGGCATCCCCGCAATTGACTTGCCACCAAGGTAATGTGGGTGAGTGACCTAGGCAGGCGTCCCCATGGAGATCAGACACCAACGGAACGTGGGTGAGTAATCAGAGAGGCGACCCTGCAATGATTAAACACCAAGGGAAGGCTGCCTTCCCGAATCCGTGACTGGCACCGGAGTTTTGGGTCCACGGATAAAATGTGTCTCCTTTGTCTCTACCAGAAAATGAAAGGAATTGAAATTAAGAGAAGGGAGAGATTGAAGGGTGGCGCCAAGATTGAAAGGAGAAAGAGGTTGAGGAATAGTGAGAGAGGTTGGAGAAGAGAGTAAAAAAAGATTTAAAATTGGTGAGATGTTCCCTGGGGGGCTTGGACTGAGGACCCGAGGTCGTAGGTGGATCTCTTCATGGAGTGAGGGTGAGGACAAGGGACTGGTCTCCCAAAGGAGTCCCGCTGACCTGGCTCTTCAGCACCAAATGTCTCATGTGTCCGTGTGAAGAGACCACCAAACAGGCTTTGTGTGAGTAACAAGGCTGTTTATTTCACCTAGATGCAGGCAGGCTGAGTCTAAAAACAAAGTCAGCAAGAGTGATGGGATTATAATGAGTTCTTATAGGTTTTGGGATAGGTGGTGGAGTTAAGAGCAATGTTTCAGGGGCAGGGGGTGGATCTCACAAAGTACATTCTCAAGGGTAGGGAGAATTACAAAGAATCTTCTTAAGCATGGGGGAGATTATAAAGAACCTCCTTAAGGGTAGGGGAGATTGCAAAGTACATTGATCAGTTAGGGTGGGGCAGAAACAAATCACAATGGTGGAATGTCATCAGTTAAGGCTACTTTCACTTCTTTTGTGGATCTTCAGTTGCATGGGGCCATCTGGATGTATACGTGCAGGTCACTGGAGATATGATGGCTTAGCTTGGGTTCAGAGGCCTGACAACTGGGAATTTCAAATATGTGGCAGATATTCATGGGACAGAGTGTTGCATAGCTGCTGTCTTTTTTTTTTTTTGAGATGGAGTCTCGATTCTTCTCCCGGGCTGGAGTGCAATGATGTGATCTTGGCTCACTGCAACCTCCGTCTCCCGGGTTTAGGCAATTCTCCTGCCTCAGCCTCCCCAGTAGCTGGGATTTGTACAGGCATGCGACACCACGCCCTGGTAATTTTTGTATTTTTAGTAGAGAGGGGGGTTTCACCCTGTTTTCCAGGCTGGTTTCGAACTGCTGATCTCCAGTGATCCACCTGCCTCAGCCTCCCAAAGTGCCGTGATTACAGGCATGAGCCACTGTACCTGGCCATATAGCTGCTTTTAAGAGATCTCAAATGATAACACTGTACGGCATGTTTGCTTCATCTTTTCTTTGCATGAATGTATTAATTCTTCAAATAGCGAAATGTTTAATAAAACATCGCCCCTCCCATTTTTTTTTTTTTTTTGGTTGTTGTTGTATTTTTTTTTTTTTTGAGACAGAATCTTGCTCTGTCGCCCACAGCGGAGTGCAGTGGCGCGATCTCAGCTCACTGCAACCTCCACCTCCCAGTTTCAAGTGATTCTCCTGCCTCAGCCTCCTGAGTAGCTGGGATTACAGGCGCCTGCCACCACGCCTGGCTAATTTTTTTTGTCCTTTTAGTAGGGACAGGGTTTCACCATATTGGCCAGGCTGGTCTTGAACTCCTGACCTTGTGATCTGCCCACCTTGGCCTCTCAAACTGCCAGGATTAGAGGCGTAAGCCACTGCGCCCTGCCTGCCCCTCCTCTTAAAAATAAAATCACTTTGTTAGGCTGCGGGTGGTGGCTCACGCCTGTAATCTCAGCACTTTGGGAGGCCGAGGCAGATGTCAGGAGTTCGAGACCAGCCTGGCCAATATGGTGAAACTCCATCTCTACTAAAAATACAAAAAATTAGCCAGGTGTGGTGGTGAAGACCCAGGTGCTCCGGAGAATAAGGCAGCAGAATTGCTTGAAACCAGGTGGCAGAGGTTGCAGTGAACTGAGGTTGCACCACTGCACTCTAGCCTGGGTGACGAGAGTGAAACTCTGTCTCAATAAATAAATAAATCAATAAATCACTTTGCTAGCTTCAGTCAACACATATCTTGAGGACTCACTCTGTAACAGGCACTGGGCCTGGTTGCTGAATTTTTAGAGTAGAACAAAAGAAAAACTTTAATGCAGTCTTGTAGCTCATGTATCAGTCTCAGTTAATTCTTTTAACCAACTGCTATTATTCCTGTTACTTGTACTATACCATACAAATTCATGGGAAATACCAGTTCTTGAGTGTCCAACAGTGAATTATTGTGATGACTTTTTCTTTTTTTCTTTTTTTTTTTTCTCCCTGAAATGGAATCTCACTCTGTCGCCCAGGCTAAAGTGCAGTGGCACGATCTTGGCTCACTGCAACCTTTGCCTCCTGGGTTCAAATGATTCTCCTGCCTCAGCCTTCCAAGTAGCTGGGATTACAGGCACACGCCACCATGCCCGGCTAAATTTTGTATTTTTAGTAGAGATGGGATTTCACCATGTTGGCCAGGCTGGTCTCGAACTCCTGACCTCAAGTGATCTGCCCGCCTCGGCCTCCCAAAGTGCCGGAATTACAGGCGTAAGCTACCCCAGTCAGACTTTTTAATACAATTGTTTAATTTCTATTTTAATTTACTCCTGCAAACCAACAGACTTCCTGGCCATTTTCTCAACTGGCAAAGCATGACAATGGAATGAAAAATAATTTTATGATTTTTTTTTTTTTAGATGGAGTTTCACTCTTGTTTGCCCAGGCTGGAGTGCAATGGCGCGATCATGGCTCACTGCAACCACGGCCTCCCAGGTTCAGGCAATTCTCCTGCCTCAGCCTTCCTAGTAGCTGGGATTATAGGCATGTGCCACCACGCCCAACCAATTTTGTATTTTTAGTGGAGATCAGGTTTCTTCATGTTGGTCAGGCTGGTCTCGAACTCCTGACCTCGGGTGATCCGCCCGCCTCCGCCTCCCAAAGTGCTGGGATTACAGGCGTGAGCCACCGCGTCCGGCAATAATTTTATGATTTGTGTACTCATTAGTAATAAATACTTCTAAGCACTGAGCCATATAAGTGCTTCTGTGGATTAACTGATTTCATGCTCACAACATATGAGCAGTATATTGACATACATTAAAGAAAACCTTTAATGCAGTCTTGTAGCTCATATACCAACATTTATATCTGTCTCAGTTAATTATTTTAACCAACTGCTATTATCCCTATTACTTGTACTATACCATACAAATTCATGGGAAATACCAGTTCTTGAGTGTCCAACAGTGAATTATTGTGATGACTTTTTCTTTTTTTCTTTTTTTTTCTCCCTGAGATGGAGCCTCACTCTGTCGCCCAGGCTGGAGTGCCCATACAGTTTATTGACATACATTTCATAGACACTTAGTAACTTGAGAAACCACAGGACAGAGAAAGCTGCAGGGGCTAGATCTGAACTCAGACTTGTTTGACTGCCCTACTTCCATGCTACCGTGCCTCTCATAAATGAAACCTAGCTTGAAAAGCAAATAGATACCTTGGCATTTCATATCTGTGTTTGCTATTTTAATGTCAAATCTGAAGGGGCTTCTTATTCCCTACATGTCGCATAGATGTTGGGGTTCTCTAGAGTTCTGTCCTTGGCCCACAGCCTTTTTTTTCCCTTCTTCCACAGTCTCCCTGGGTGACAGCAACCTCTTTCTTGGGTTTAAATACCAGCTCTGTGTGAAGACTCTCAAGCTGAGACCTAACCGCTGTCATTTTTTTTTTTTTTTTTTTTTTTTTTTTTTTTGAGACGGAGTCTCACTTTGTCGCCCAGGCTGGAGTGCAACAGCGTGATCTCGGCTCACTGCAACCTTTGCCTCCTGGGCTCCAGCAGTTCTCCTGTGTCAGCCTCCCTGGTAGCTGGGATTACAGATGCACACCACCAAGCCCGGCTAATTTTTGTATTTTTAGTAAAGACGGGGTTTCACCATGTTGACCAGGCTGGTCTCGAACTCCTGACCTCAGGTGATCCACCTGCATCGGCTTCCCAAAGTGCTGGGATTACTGGTGTGAGCCACTGAGCCCAGTCTGTCTTAAGTTTAAAATTCATGTGTTCAGATACTTACGATAAAACTCAAAATGTCAAAACCGAGCACATCATTTCTCCCCAGTCTGCTCCGCCTTTTGTATTTACTACTCTAGTGAAATGTCCACCCAGTCACAGGTGCCAGAGGCGAGTCTTCCCAGCTTCCCTGCTCTGCCTCATCCCAACATCAAATCAATCAATCCATAAGGCTTGCCAATATTTTCTCTTACACTGTTTTTGAGTCTGTCCTGTCTGTTTCATCTCAGCTGCCATGGGCTTAGTTCAAGATCTTGTCATTTCAATCCTCTTAACAATCCTTTGTAACTCCACACCCTGAAAAACCATCATTGACACCTTGGTGTTATTTCTTCCACTGAAAAAATTGTATTAGTAATGTCATGTCTTTAGACAAATTATTTAGCCTCCCTGTGCCTCAGTCTTCTCATCTAGAAAATGGGGATGGTAATAATGCCTACTTCACAGTTTTGAGGATTAGTATTTACAACAGGGCCTGACACAGAGTACTATATAAGTGTTAAATACTATTTGTATATATAGTAATCCTAGCTAACTGCAAAACTGAAAGATTAAAATCTCATAGAAAGAAAGCTGTGAAATAACATTAAGTATATGTATAATCAAAACAATAAATAAAAGGCCAGGCATAATGGCTCATGCCTATAAGCCCAGCACTTTGGTAGGTTGAGGCAGGTGGATTGCTTGAGCCCGGGAGTTCTAGGTTAGCCTTGGCAACATGGTGCAACCTTGCTTCTACAAAAAAAATACAAAAAATTTAGCTGGGCATGGTGGCACACACTTGTGGTACCAGCTACTCAGGAGGCTGAGTGGGGAGGATCACCTGAGCCTGGTGAAGTTGAGATTGTAGTGAGCTGTGATTGAGCCACTGCACTCCAGTTTAGGAGACAGAGTGAGACCCTATCTCAAAAATAAATAAATAATAATAAACAAAAGTTCTAGAAAGCATTCATTTCAAAAACAAAGCTGACCCAACCACTAAAAACCCATTCTCTTGAATCTCATTCTTGAATTATTCAAAAAACATCACTGTTATATAGTTATTTGTTAAGGCCAATTTACCCATAATTTTACCAACATTTATTATACTGAGATATATATATATACACACACATATACATACACAGGTTGAGCATCCCTAATCTGAGAATCTGAAATGCTACAAAATCCAAAACTTTTTCAATTCCAACATAATGCTGCAAGTGGAAAATTCCACGCCTGACCTCATGTGACAGGTCGCAGTCAAAAGTTTGTACAGTCTGGGCAAAGTGGTTCACAGCACTTTGGGAGACTGAGGTGGGTAGATCACCTGAGCTCAAGAGTTCAAGATTAGCCTGTGCAACATGGTGAAACCCCGTCTCTACCAAAAATACAAAAAATTAGCTGGCATCAATCACTGACATGCTAGGATCTCTTGAGCCTGGGAGGCAGAGATTGCAGTGAGCAGAGATTGCAGCACTGCACTCCAACCTTGTGTAACAGAATGAGATGCTGCCTCAAAAAGAAAAAAAAAAGTTTGCACAGTCAAAACTTTGTTTCATGCACAAAATTACTAAAAATATTGTATAAGGCCGGGTGCGGGTAGCTCACACCTGTAATCCCAGCACTTTGGGAGGCCGAGGTGGGCGGATCACAAGGTCGGGAGTTTGAGACCAGCCTGGCCAACATGGTGAAACCCCATCTCTACTAAAAATACAAAAATTAGCCGGGTGTGGGGGTGCATGCCTGTAGTCTCAGGTACTCGGGAGGCTGAGGCAGGAGAATCGCTTGAACCTGGGAGGCAGAGGTTGCAGTGAGCCGATATCGTGCCACTGCACTCCAGCCTGTGTGACAGAGCGAGACTCCGTCTAAAATATATATATATATATATAAATCGCCTTGTGTAAGATGTATATGAAACATAAATGAATGTCATGTTTAGACTCATGTTAGACTTAGTGCCATCCCCAAGATAGCTCATTATGTGTATGTAAATATTCTGATATCTGAAATACTTCTGGTCCCAAGCATTTCCAATGAGAGATATTCAACCTGTATATATAACTGTATATGCATCCTCCATCATGCCATTCTCTCACATCTCAGCAAAATGTTGTATAAACAGCCAGGTATTTTCATGTAGTTATACCTTTGCTTTTTCTACACCATTTTCTTATATGAACAGGGAGATGCAGAAGCATAAAAGAGGTGGAGCAATAGTCACATTCGTTTGTTCAGGGGGAGTGAATATAACCATGCGTATGGAAATAATTAGCATTTGGAGTAGATTACAATTTAAAAGTTTGTGTCTTGCCTTTTATTTCCTATCATAAAATAATGTTTTCCTGTATTAAAAAAACTTTTCAGCCGAGTAGTGGCTCATGCCTGTAATCCCAACACTTTGCCCAAGGCAGGCAGATCACTTGAGGTCAGGAGTTCAAGACCAGCCTGACCAACATGGCGAAACTCTGTCTCTACTAAAAATACAAAAATTAGCTGGGAGTGGTGGCTTATGCCTCTAATCCCAGCATTTTAGGAGGCTGAGGCGGGCAGATTACATGAGCTCAGGAGTTCAAGAATAGCCTGACCAACATGGTGAAACCCTGTCTTTACTAAAAATACAAAAAAATTGGCCAGGCGTGATGGCGTATGCCTGTAGTCCCAGCTACGTGGGAGGCTGAGGCAGGAGAATTGTTTGAACCCAGGAGGTAGAGGTTGCAGTGAGCCGAGATCTTGCCACTGCACTCAAGCCTAGGCAACAGAACAAGATTTTATCTCAACAACAACAACAACAACAACAACAAAAAAAACACTTTTTACTGCATCACTGTAGGTAATTTTGACTTCATTTGGCATTGAACATTTTTCTTTTCTTCACAATACTTACTATCGTGGAAGATTGGGCTTCTCCTGTAATTAACTTTTCATTATTCCTATAGACATTACAAGTATATTTCCCTTGGTATCATGAATGTATCCAGTTCACAACTGTGGTCTTTTTTTGAGCAATTCAAGTGGGTTGCTATCAGGTTGTGCATCCATATAGAGCTCTGCAGTTGCAGACAAACCTCTAAATAAATTTAGAATTCGTAAGAATTCCTGCAGGTTCTTACTTTTGAATCTTTATCTTGGTGAGAGAAGAAAGGAAATGTCCCCTTCCTATAACTAAAAGGAAGCAACATTTACTTAAAGCAAATGCCTCACGCCAGGTGCGGTGGCTCACACCTGTAATCCCAGCACTTTGGGAGGATGAGGCGGGTGGATCGCCTGAGGATAGGAGTTCGAGACCAGCCTGGACAACATAGTGAAACCCTGTGTCTACTAAAAATACAAAAAAATTAGCTGGGTGTGGTGGTGGGCGCCTGTAGTCCCAGCTACTCTCTCTAGAAGCTGAGGCAGGAGAATCACTTGAACCTGGGAGGTGGAGGTTGCAGTGAGCTGAGATCACACCATTGCACTCCAGCCTGTGCAACAGAGCGAGACTTCATTTGGAAAAAACAAACAAACAAACAAACAAAGAAAATAAAGAAAAAAACCACACATGAATAAAATAGAAAAGCTAATAAATCCTGTAATAGGGAATTGAATGAAGCCCACTACCAACAAAAAAAAATTTTTTAAGCCTAAAAATCAAACTCAACTAACACAATGCCAATATTTTGTTGTTTCCTAGTGTGATCAAATCTCAAAGACAAAAATGGTTATCATATAGCCAGGCGCAGTGACTCATGTCTATAATCCCACCACTCTGGGAGGCTGAGGTGGGCAGATCACTTGAGATCAGGAGTTCAAGACCAGCCTGGCCAACATGGTGAAATCCCCTCTCTACTAGAAATATAAAAAGTTAGCCAGGCATGGTGGTGGGTGCCCGCAATCCCAGTTACTTGGGAAGCTGAGGCAGGAGAATCACTTGAACCCGGGAGGTGGAGGTGGCATGAGCCAAGATGGCACTACTGTACTCCAACCTGGATAGCAGAATAAGACTCTGTCTCAAAAATAAATAAATAAATAAATAAATAAATGAATAAATAAATGCCTATCATAGTGTTTTGACTCTGTCCTGGCCAAGTCCAAACAAAAAAAAATTAAAAATACCTTGCACAGCACACATTGTTTAAGCAGTAGGAGAATTGCTTATTTTTGCTTTTTGGACCTCTCTGCTATTGCATTGTTTTTACGACTTCTCCATGCTAAGTCTAAGGATGCACGCAAAATTATGCAGAGTTAGGATTCTAGGCCAGGAGTTTCAAATGATGGGATTTGTGGCACTAAGTCTAGGATTCTAGAATGAAAGGATATGGAATTTGCCCAGGAGTCAGCTGGGCAAGTACAATTTATACACGTAAGCATGTACATTAATAAATAGTAATAGATATCTTTATAATTGTGGAACATGCTGGAAAAATAATGGACCCAGAGGAAAATTCTGAAGGCAACCACTTTTGGCGGTGGTAGTCTTGCTGGGGATGAAATATCTAATAGTGTCCCCATTTTTACGCTGTAGTCTTATTTTTCGCTTTTTCCCTGATTTCACATTTTTTTGTGTGGGGTGTTTTCACAGTGTGGTTCGAGCAGAATATTAGTATTGGGTTTTCAAAGATGTATACTTTGATCTTAGTTTAAAACTGTACCCAAAAAAGCTTAAAGTGTGGAAAATGGTGCAGCCAGCCTAGATGTTTCTGCATCTGTGTCTGGGCCAGAATGCTGGAGGCGTACAGGAAATTATATCTGAAAGAGTAAGCAGTGGGGCTGGGTGTGGTGGCTCAGGCCTGTAATGCTGACACTCTGGGAGGCTAAGGCGGGAGGATCACTTGAATCCAGGAGTTTGAGACCAGCCTGGGCAACATGAGACCTTATCTCTACAAAAAATTTTTAAAAATTAGCCTGGTGTGGTGGTATGCCTGTAGTTCCAGCTACTTGGGTGACTGAGGTAGGAGGATCACTTAAGCTCAGGAGGACAAGGCTGCAGTGAGCCATGATTGTGCCACTGCACTCCAGCCTGGGTGACAGAGTGAGACCCTATCTCAAAATAAAATAAAATAAAATAAAATAAAATAAAATAAAATGAAAAAGAAAAAAAAATAAAAAAAGAGTAAGCAGAGGCCCCCATCTCTACTGTTCTGTTGGATTTCCTGTGCACACTGATGAGATAACCCAGCTCCCTCTCCTCTTCTTACCCCCAAAGTCAGGGCAGTTACACGCAGGCTGTGTCCTTTAGTTCAGTCCTTGACCTTCAGAAGAAATCTGTGTAAAATGGAATATTCCATGCGATGATGGAGATTTTCCTCCTATCAATCATTTTCCTCTTCCTCTAATAGAGCTCTGCACTTTCATTTTTCTGATGTTTTTGCCTGTGACCATTCCACAGAGATTGCGAGGAAGAAAACAATGATCCCTCACCAACTGCATAAAACTCCAGGATTTCTCTTCCATGACCTCCTCCTTCACTCTTTTGTTCCTTGTTTGGAAAATGCTTCCTGAAGGCCGGGCGCGGTGGCTCAAGCCTGTAATCCCAGCACTTTGGGACGCCGAGACGGGCGGATCACGATATCAGGAGATCGAGACCATCCTAACATGGGCTAACATGGTGAAACCCCGTCTCCACTAAAAAATACAAAAAAGTAGCCGAGCGAGGTGGCGGGCGCCTGTAGTCCCAGCTACTCGGGAGGTTGAGGCAGGAGAATGGCATAAACCCGGGAGGCAGAGCTTGCAGTGAGCTGAGATACGGCCACTGCACTCCAGCCTGGGCGACAGAGCGAGACTCCGTCTCAAAAAAAAAAAAAAAAAAAAAAAAAAAAAGGAAAATGCTTCCTGAGTCTTATCTCCAGGTGCCTGGCTTTTTTGGCAAGCTTTTTAATCAGCTATTTCCCACTTCTGGTGCAATGACATGGGCTGGAATTTGAATCCTTTTCAAGGGGTCTCAGAGAGTCCTAGTGACAGGTCACAGGCTATCTCTCCTCGAGATTTCACCCCTGCCAGCCAGTCCTGTCCTGATGCAAGGGAGCTGAATCCAAGATCTGCTATTGCTGTCTTTACTTGCTAGAATATAGGTCATAGTTTTTTTTAGGCTGAGGAACTTCTGACTGATTTCCAACACTCCTCCACATTATTTAAGTTCTTTTTAATCTTCCATATTGTTTTAGTTACTGAATTTTGTTTTTTCTTTTTTTTTTTTTTTTCAGATTCCCCTTTTTTTTTTTAAGACAAAGTCTCACTCTATTGCCCAGGCTGGGTGATCTTGGCTCACTGCAACCTTTGCCTCTGGGGTTCAAGCGATTCTCCTGCCTCAGCTTCCCAAGTGGCTGGGATTACAGGCATATACCACCACTCTCAGCTAATTTTTGTGTTCTTAGTAGAGATGGGGTTTCACCATGTTGGCCAGGCTGGTCTTGAACTCCTGATCTCGGGTGACCCACCTGCCTCAGCCTCCCAAAATGCTGCGATTACAGGCGTGAGCCACCACGCCCAGCCCTGTGCCTAATTTGTAAATTAAACTTTATCATAGGTATCTATAAGAAAAAACGTAGTATACATAAAGTTCAGTACTATCTGCAGGTGCAGGCATCTACTGGGGTCTTGGAAGTATCCTCCAAGATAAGTAAGCATTACTGTTTTGTGTGACTTTGCTTATTAGTTGTAGATGGAAAAATAAGTGTATTGAAGAGGTTATCTTTACTAAATATTTAAGAGTTTTTAAGAACAGGCATTTAAACTAATGTTTCAGAGGCATAGAATCATTTTCAGACTCATAGCTAGAAGGGGCCTTAGAGGACAGATCATGTAGTATTACCTTATTTTACAGATGATGAAGCTGATGTCTTAGTGTATAAATAACTTTCTCACATTCATACAACTGGTTAGTGATAAAATGAGGATGAGGTATGGTTTTCCTCGCAAGACTCCCAGCACTTTTCCTATCACACTGAATTTTGTATACATGTTATTGCTCCCCAAAGTCATAAGTTAATGGAAGACAGAGGTCATATCCATTCATCTCAATTTTTTTAACCTTTTTTTTTGAGACAGAATCTTGCTCTGTCACCCAGGTTGGCATGCAGTGTCATGATCTCGGCTCACTGCAACCTCTGCCTCCTGGGTTCAAGCAATTCTCCTGCCTCAGCCTCCCAAGTAGCTGGGATTACAGGCACACACCACCACACCCGGCTAATTTTTTATATTTTTAGTAGAGATGGGGTTTCACCATATTGGCCAGGCTGGTCTTGAACTCCTGACTTCATGATCTGCCCACCTCGGCCTCCCAAAGTGCTGGGATTACAGGTGTGAGCCACTGCACCCAGCCTCATCTCAGTTTTTATGAAAGATAAAAAATTAGAATGCCTGGCAAATACAGCTGCCAAATAGCAGATGCTTAGTTAATTCTCTTTGAATTGAGTTCTTAGATGATGAAACATTCTTTTTCTTGGTCTCATGTTCATGAGAGCCACTCTATTCGTTGAATATTTACTGATGTCTTACTATGTGCCAAGTACCAGACTAAGATAAAAAATGAGAATTAAAATGAAGATCTACTTTCAGTTTTGGGTCTATATTAAAATATTACTGTGAGGGTGTTCAATTCTCAATTAGAAAGGGAAGGAAGTGAATTTTTAGCTGAGCAATTTCCCTTTTATAGACTCATTTGCATTTCCTAAAATTTTAGTGCTAACAGGAACTTAGGTTACCTAAGATCACATTGTCAGTAAATGGCAAATCAAGGATGAGAGTGAACATCATCAGCTCCCTCAAAATCCAATATTCCTTCCATTACAAATAATCTCTTTCTTTTGCATTTTTGGAATAACATATACAATAGTTAAATTTATGAGTGTTAATAAAATGGAAATCCATGTTTCTTCTGGATTAGATATCAAAACACCTGAAGAAGGATATGGAAAGAAAGTGGGACGGGAGAACGGAACCATTAACTCTTAGTGAAAAGAGCAGAAGATGCCCTAATCATCTGTGTCGAATTATGGAATATTACACGCGCATGCCACCACGTCTGGCTAATTTTTATATTTTAGTAGAGGTGAGGTTTTGCCATGTTGGCCAGGCTGGTCTCAAACTTCTGGCCTCAAGTGATCTGTCTGCCTTGGCCTCCCAAAGTGCTGGGATTACAGGTGTGAGCCACCTCCCCGGGCCTAAATTAAAAAAAAAAAGATTTTAAAAAAATTTTAAAATATAACAGAGACAAGGTCTCGCTATGCTGCCCAGGCTGGTCTCAAACTCCTGGGTTTAAGCCATCTGCCTGTCTTGGCCTCTCAATATGTGGGGATTACAGGTGTGAGCCACCACGCCCAGCTGAAAATATGTTTTGACTCTGCACTTTCATCCTTGGATACCAATGTACTTTGTAAGCATTAATTGGCTGTTATCTAACCTTGTGTCTTAAGGGCATAGACTGTTATTTCTTCATCCCACAGAGGAATGAACTCAGTTCCAGAGAGGTTTGGAGAATTATCCCAGGATAGCGCATAAGTGTGATTAAGCCAAGCAAAATTTAAGCCTAGGAGCTTAAATTCCTGTTAAGGATTTGGCCACCTTGATGTGATCTGGGAATTTGGAAGTTGTGCAATCCTTATGGTTTTTTTCCAGCTCTCAAGCAAGCACTAAGGAGGTAAAGAGAAGGCTACCCTTCATTAAACTCTGTCTGGCCCTTTGCTGGGTTAGCTCATTTAATCCTCCCAGCAAATATTTCCCCATTTCACAGATAAGGAAAGTTTCAGAGGTTAAGTAACTTCTGCAAATTCACACACTTATAGTAAGAGGCAGAGTCAGAATTGAAACCTTTCTTTCTGACTTCTTGAGTTCATGTGCTTCGTGGAAACCATGAAATTATAAATTTGGACACCTGGCCTCTAGGCTGATTTTGCCACCAAACTGAAATAACACTGATCAAAAGAGACACCAATCCAGATCCATAATCATCTCCAGCCCCTTTGCTTGGTCAGGGGCTTCCTTAGCTTATTCATCACTTCACACGGGGACACAAGTGGATCCACGTAGTAGGCCTCCTGACTTCATCTTTCTTCCCTGCATAAATATCATTCATTTGACTATTTTATGTTTTACCATATGCTAGAGCATTGCAAAATTTGATACATTATTTTGAAAAATTGAAACTCCAAGATGAATGCTGTTAAGAATCAATCCAAACATATGGATATTTTTCATATGTAGAAATAATCCACATAGAGATAGTCATGTGACCTGTCTGTCCTCCTAAATCTCATCAGGAGGACTTCCCTAAGCTGGTGAGAGGATGTTGAGGGGGAATTGCCTGGAGGGAGATGATTTAAAAGGAGACTTAAAAGGCCTAAGCATGGGGGTGGGAAAAGGCCTTAATAACCAGGAATTCAGGGGGACTTGAGGATGAGGAGCTAAGTCTGGCAGAGATGGGGATGGTGGAGAGTTAGAACAGGGGAGGAAAAGGTGGATTCTGGCTTATCTGCTCACAGCAGCTCTTGCACGTAACTTAGGGCCTTTTCACATTCCAGGAGGTGGCAGTGCCCTCAGCCAGGTATAGAGACCTGTTGGGTTGGTTGGTTTGTCTTTTACCCCCTTTTGAATAGCAGCCCCCTGTGGCAGGCTGATGCGTTGGAGAATATCATTGTACTTGCTTCATGCCAGGCATGACGTGTTTTCAAACTGCAGACTCTAGGACACTAAGCCTGCTGCCTTCTCAGATGGAAACTTCTTTTCATTTTTCAGCAAGTCATTCACAGTCCCCACCTCATTCAGCCTCCATGGATGCTGCTGCCCTCACAGTTCTCCTAAATGCCAAATCCCCAGCACTCTGTGTCCCTGGCCCACTGAGTCATATATTTTATTTTAGTTTTGGTTTTTTAAACTCAAACATTATTTGTTACATAGGTATTTATTACACAATGATGGACTTTTACTGATAACTCGTGACGGGCTTTAAGATAGGATTCCTGGTAACAAGTACGGGCACCAGGGCTTCTAAACGTTCTGGATTGGCAGCGACGGGGGTCAGCCACCTCCAGGGTCCAGCCATACTGGATGAGGATGTCTTTGACATTCTTGGAAGCCACTTCCACATATTTCTGGTAACAGGCCACCGGGGCTTTGGAGATGGACTGACAGCATGAATCTGGGCTACCTGACCAGAACCCTTCACTAGGACATGGATGTCCATGCCAGCAAATCACTCCTTGCCCAGAAGCAGAACTGGTTCCAGCAGCTTGTAATGCAGTGTGCATGGCTCCATCATCTCCAGGGGCCGCCTGTTCACTTCCATGAGGCCACTGCCATGTTTGAAGCTCACCATGACTGTGGTCATCTTCCTCTGTCCAAAGACCTGCATGGACTGCAGCAGGCTCTTAGCTATGGGCGTAGATGAGAGATCCTCACCATGCAGCACTGCCCCTGGAAAAGCCGATGTCATATATTTCAATGCACCCATTTTATAGAACATATGGGGAATACCTTAGAGTTCTTTCTGTTTTCTTTATTGAAATATAGCCAAAAAGTTCATGGGCCCATAACACACAAGGAACTAGCAAGTGATAGATTCTTCTTATTTCTCAGTGTCTTGTCTGATGCAATCTGATTTTGGATAACTCATCTACCATTCATCCATTCATTTCACCCTCAACATAATACACCAAAAAAAAAAAAAAAAAAAAGAAAAAAAATTCCTAATACTTTTCTTTGTCAAGAAACTTAGGCCGGGCATGGTGGCTCATGCCTGTAATCCCAGCACTTTGGAAGGCCAAGGTGGGAGGATCACCTGAGGTCAGGAGTTCGAGACTAACCTGGCCAACATGGTAAAACCCCGTCTCTACTAAAAATACAAAAATTAGCCAGGCATGGTGGTACACACCTGTAGTCCCAGCTCCTTGGGAGCCTGAGGCAGGAGGATGGCTTGAATCCAGGACGTGGAGGTTGCAGTGAGCTGAGATTATACTGCTGCACTCCAGCCTGGGCGACAGAGCGAGACTCTAAATTTCTCAGCTTGTTATCTGAGAAGAAGAAAAACAGAAAGGAAGGAAGGAAGGATGGAAAGGAACCTAAAGACTACAGGTAGTAAATGGCATTTAAGCTGGGACCCTCTCTCACATCATGTAATTTTATAACCAGTAATTATTCTACCATTGAAGATACTCTTTATTTTATTTTATTTTATGTTTTTTTGATACAGAGTTTCACTCTTTTGCCCATACTGGAGTGCAATGTCACAATCTCAGCTCACAGCAAACTCTCCCTCCAGGGTTCAAGCAATTCTCCTGCCTCAACCTCCCCTGGCCTCAGCCTCCCGAGTAGCTGGGACTACAGGTACAGTGCCATCACACCTGGCTACTTTCTGTATTTTTAGCACAGATGGGGTTTCACCATGTTGTGCTAAACTCCTAACCTCAAGTGATCCACCTGCCTCAAGGCTGGTCTTGAACTCCTAACCCCTCAAGTGATCCACCTGCCTCACCCTCCCAAAGCACTGGGATTACAGGCATGAGTCATGCCCGGCCTGTATTTTTTTTTTTTTTTTTGAGACAGGGCCTCACTGTGTCACCCAGGCTGGAGTGCAGTGGTGCAATCACAGCACACTGCAGCCTTGACCTCCCAACCTCAGGTGATCCTCCCACCTCAGCCTCCAAGTAGCTAGCCATTTTTTTTAAGTGAAAATTACTTTTTTTGGCCATTGCTATACCAATCCCAGAACTCAAGAGTCCTCAAGTCTATGAAACACAGCTCTGAAAGGAGCTGCTTCAAAATATTATCTTGTTTCAATTATTTCTGGGATTTAGATTCATTTAGCACAATAAATACAGTATAGAAAGAGAAGGCAGAGAGGTGGAGAGGAGGGGGAGCCTGAGAATATGTTGCCAAGATGTTCTTTTTGTAGAAAATGACTGTTAAAGAAGGAAGAGCTCATTCTCTTATCCTTTTAAATCTTGCAGCTTCATAATCCTCCCTAAACCTGACCTTCCTTTCAACTTGTATTGGAAACTCTCCAGTACTGAAGTCTATTGTCCAACTCAAATGATAACCTTTCCTATTTTCTTTCTTCTTGCCCACCCTATTGCAAATAGGTGGCATGGTTTTTGCCTTTATTAAAACTTTTTTTGTAACCAACGTTTATTTTTATAAAAATATTCCATGCAACTAGTCTAGCGGTCAAATAATCCTAAAAAGGTTTAGACCAAAAGCAACAGTTTCACTCCCACCCCTTCATCACTTCCTACCACTCAGAGGCAACTACTCAACTTGTTCAATTTATTGCTTTTTGCGTATATAATAAGAGTGGGAAAACAAAATTTATCTCTTTAGACATTTATCCCTGTTAAATCTAAGAAATATGTACATATTATCTCTAGTTTGTCACATAGCATTTTTTTTTTTTTTTTTTTTGAGACAGGGTCTTGTTCTGTCACCCAGGCTGGAGCCCAGTGATTCACTGCAACCTCTACCTCCCAGGTACCAAGGATTCTCATGCCTCAGCCTCCCGAGTAGCTGGGATTACAGGTGTGTACCACCACACTCAGGTAATTTTTGTATTTTTAGTAGACACAGGTTTTCACCATGTTGGACAGGCTGGTCTCGAACTCCTGGCCTCAAGTGATCCACCAGCCTCAGCCTTCCAGAGTGCTGGGATTAAAGGCATGAGCCACAGCACCTGGTCCATATAGCAATTTTTATGTTAGGCAATTGTGAAAAGCTTACACATGTGAACTGTTTATCTGATCAAGTTTATTGTTCTTCAAAATTCATGTAGGCCCAGCTACTAGGGAGGCTGAAGCAGCAGGATTGCTTGAGCCCAGGAGGTTAAGGTTGTAGCTCACAATAATTGTGCTTGTGACTGGCCACTGCACTCCAGCCTGGGCAACACAGCAATAGTGACTTCAATGTAGTTCAAGCTTGCCCAAACCACGGCCCTCTAGCTGCTTGTGGCTCAGGCTTTGAATGTGGCCCAACACGAATTTGTAAACTTTCTTAAAACATTATCAGATTTTTTTGCGATTTTTTTTCTTCAGCTCATCATCTATTGTTAGTGTTAACCTATTTTCATCGTGGCCCAAGACCATTCTTCCAATGTGGCCCAGGGAAGCCAAAAGATTGGACACCCTGATTTAATCCACTACACACCATTCTGAATGAAAAGTTTTCGGAAGTGCAAATCCGAAGAAGATAATGCATTTACCCGATTACAAAATCATTACAATACATTCAGTCAGGATTCTAGCACAGAAGAGATTGAAGCAGAGCAGAATCCACTAGGGAATGTATATTATATATCATATATACCGCATATAATCTTACACAATTGTGGGAACTGCTTAAGCAATCCCTGTAAAGCTGTTATCTTCACACTTGATCCTGGAGCTTGAAGACGTCAGGGAAGGCAGTCAGGAAGGCATAGAGAAAAGCAAATACCAGTTGGAACCCACCAAGGCAAACTAAAACCATGTCAATTCTCTTTGCCTTTGACCTTGATGGTATGGCCATCCTGCAGAAGAAGCTGCGTTCCTTCAGTACGTATCTAGCCTAGGAATAGGAAACACTGGAGAAGGACTTGGGGGAAGGCGGAGCAGTTTTAGGCCCAGCTGCTGGCCCAAGCCAAGGAGGTAAACCAGCAGATAAACAATAACACGAGCCACAGAATGGCTGCTGCTTCACTTCCGCCCCCAAATCTGCATAGGAATGTCTCCTGTGGCCCACCTTAACCAGAAATATATCGGGAGGGGATGCTGGAAAATGTAGTTCCACCTTGCCAAGTGGCCACAATATGTTTCAAAGCCACCATGGTCTACCCCTTCTGAATTTGGCACCTGAGCTTATTTATTTATCTATTTATTATTTATTTAGCTCGGGGATGTCAGGAAGTCACTTTATTTGTAAAATGGTGGATTAGACCTGACTATATTCTCTGATAATTAGAAATTTGCAAAGATGAGTAAAGATTTATAGGCTAGGTGTGATAGTTCATGCCTACAATCTCAACTTTGGGAAGCTGAGGAGGGAGGATCACTTGAACCCAGGAGTTTGAGATTAGCCTGGGCAACTGAGAAAGACCCACTTTTCTACAAAAAAATAAAAAATAAAAAAATAAAGAAAGAAAGAATTAGCCAGGCTTGGTGACTTACTGAGGCAGGAGGATTTCATGAGCCCAGGAGTTCAAGGCTGCAGGGAGCTGTGATCACTGCACGGCACTTCAGCCTGGGCAACAGAGCAAGACCTTGGCTCTAACAAAAAAAAAAAAAAAAAAAAGGAAAGAAAAGAAAAAGATTTATAAAGTCAATTTTATGGACGGAGGTCTCTCATTCGATTCTGAAGTGTTGCAAATTTAAAGGTAGGAAGACAAATTCCCTTTAATTCAGCAAACGCTGAGCCCCTACTATAGGCGTCCTCTGCAAAGGAGGCACTCTGAACCTCAGGTGCCCACTCACCATGTGTAAGAGGAAGCGCAAATAAAAGTCCTGGCCAGGCACTGTGGCTTACACCTATAATCCCAGCACTTCGGGAGGCCAAGGCGGGCGGATCACTAGAAATCTGGAGTTCGCGACCAGTCTGCCCAACATGGTAACCCCCACTACTCCCCCCACCCCCACCCCCACACTTCCACAAAAAATAAATAAATAATAAATAAAAAGAATAAAAGCCCTTTCACCCAAGAAGCATTTTGCTTCTCTTAGCCAGAACCATCCTCCAAAGTGCGAAAGCCTAATTACTGTGCACGCTCACCAAGCCATTAGCAAAATGACCACCTACCTGCTGTGAACACCAAGGTGAGACTTCTACAGTTCCCAGCCCGCCTTTCTCCTGCTTCCACTCCTGGACTCCACAGGCCAGGATTAAGGCACCCCTGTTTTAAACCATACTTAACCTCTAAATAAAGATAACAACTAAGTCATCTTTCTGTCTAACATGGCACAACTGTACCATGTACAACCCAAAACATGTTAACACTTTCCCCAGAAAGATGAGGCAAAGTTCCTTTTCAGTTTTTGAAGGGTGTTCATTTTCCTACCTAATTCACACTTGTCCTTTGGTATTCCACAATTTAAAGACTGATATAAACCTAACCTGCTATTAAGTATGGCTATGGGAGAGGGAAAGAAAATCAAACTACTTTATTCATATAGACACAAACATATTCATGTAAAAAAAGGAAGAAATATTCATTACAGTTCTTATTTCTGCAGCTTGCTACATGGCTGTAAACTCTTTCATCAAGCCAAATGCTTCGGAATGATGGGAACATGATAAGAATATGAATTCCGGCCGGATGTAGTGGCTCATATTACCGCCTGTAATCCCAGCAATTTGGGAGGCCCAGGTGGGCAGATCACTTGAGGTCAAGAGTTTGAGACCAGCCTGGCGAACATGGCAAAACCCCATTTCTACCAAAAATACAAAAAAAAAAAAAAAAAATTAGCCGGGCATGGCAGTGGGCGCCTGTAATCCCAACTACTTTGGAGACTGAGGCAGGAGAATCGCTTGAACCCAGGAAGTGGAGATTGCGGTGAGCCAAGATTGCTCCACTGCACTCCAGCCTGGGCAACAGAGTGAGACTCTTCAAAAAAACAAAAACAAAAACAAAAACAAAAACAAAAAAACACGCACATACACAAACCAAAAAATGAATTCCATGAGCACGAGTCCCTTGCCATACTTTATTTATAACTACTTTCTTCCACTACCCATTCCTATTATTTGTGTCCTCAGCAGGCACCTAAGCTGATTTTAGTTCCCTGCCTGCTAGAGTAACCCAGACCTTCATTCCTGAACCGTCTGGACCATCAGCAGCGCTGTCTTAATTGAGTTGTTATAGTTTTCAGTTGACTTTAATCCCTGGGCTTGGAAGGACAAAGGGGAACCCTGGAAAATCTCCTGCATTCCATGCATATGCCCCCTTACCCTCATTTCATAACAGCATCCCCATTTTCTCTCTCTCTTTTTAAGTCTTTTCATTTTTATTACTCCAAAAAGTTTCATTTTTTAATTTCGTTTTTTGACTTTGTGCTTGTGCCTTCAACATTTATTTTATTTTATTTTATTTTTTTGAGACGGAGTCTCACTCTGGAGTGCAGTGGCGCGATCTCAACTCACTGCAAGCTCCACCTCCTGGGTTCACGCCATTCTCCTGCATCATCCTCCCGAGTAGCTGGGACTACAGGCGCCCGCCATCTCGCCCAGCTAATTTTTTGTATTTTTTTAGTAGAGACGGGGTTTCACCATGTTAGCCAGGATGGTCTCGATGTCCTGACCTCGTGATCCGCCCGCCTGGGCCTCCCAAAGTGCTGGGATTACAGGAGTGAGCCTCCTTCAGCACCTTCACAACGTTTTTCTGCTCCTTGGTAAGGAAAGCATGCTTGATCCTGTCACGAACACATTGAGCACACATGGAACCACCACAGGCCCTGCTGACATGTTTCTTTGTTTTGGACAATCTCCTAAGAACTTTAGGTCTAACAGCAGGAACCCCTTGAAGTCCGCCTGGGCACATGCCGCATGCAGATTTTGGTGCTTTCCCAACCTTGGTATCAAGATAAACAATTCTATTAAACCCAAATAGGGGTTTGGGACAGCCTAGTTTTGGTTCGGGACAGCCTAGTTTTGTCAGAGGCTGTATTGTAGGAAAGCCTGCCACGGTATGTCAAATACTGGACCATTCTGAGTGCCTGTAGACAGCATCCCCGGAAGAGCCCCGTTTTCTCTCGATGGTCAGGATCAGTCACCACAGACAGTACTCCTTCTTTGCTTGTTGATTCAGAGGCATGAGGCCAAAGTGGCTGGGTGGCATTCTCGACTTCCAGTTCATTGGAATCATTGTTGTGCCCCTGATGGAAGTATTTACCCCTTTGGAGCCAAAATCTCTGGACCTTTCATGAGGCTGGAAAGCAGAAGTGTTGCTAATGGATTGCTAGGAGTAATAGTGAGAAGAAACTATTTCCATTCCCATCCTTTGACTTCCAGACCCGGGAATCTCTGGCTATGAGAGAAATATTACCATGTGTTGGATGCTGATTGAGAACACACCCTGCCTTCTGAAGAACACTGCCCCAGCCACATGGGTGTTACCATCTAGCTAGAACTATAATTGAGTCTTCCAAAGGCCATTCTACTGTTCCATTGAGGCAGCTGCTTCAGGGCAATGAGGAACATGGTAAGAACAGTGAATTCCATGAGCATGGGCCTTTGGTCACACTTTATTTGCTGTGAAATGAGCTCTTTGGTTAGAAATAATGCATGTGGCCGGGCGCGGTGGCTCAAGCCTGTAATCCCAGCACTTTGGGAGGCCGAGACAGGCGGATCACAAGGTCAGGAGATCGAGACCATCCTGGCTAACATGGTGAAACCCCGTCTCTACTAAAAATACAAAAAACTAGCTGGGCGAGGTGGCGGGCGCCTGTAGTCCCAGCTACTTGGAAGGCTGAGGCAGGGGAATGGCATAAACCCGGGAGGCGGAGCTTGCAGTGAGCTGAGATCCGGCCACTGCACTCCAGCCTGGGCGACAGAGCGAGACTCCGTCTCAAAAAAAAAAAAAAAAAAAAAAAGAAATAATGCATGTGGAATAGTATGACGACGGACAAAGCATTCTATAAGCCCACAGATAGAGTGAATTTCATCTTTTTTTTTCCCCATGGTTTTATGCTTTTGGAGTCTTATTTAAGAAACTCTTTCTCAATCCAAGGTCACGAATATATTCTTCTACATTTCCTTCTATTACTTTTATGGTTTTACCTTTCATATTTAAGTGTTTTGTACACTTGGAGTTTATGGTGTGAAATAGAGAGAGCTTTTATTTATTTTTTTTGAACAGGGTTTCTCTCTGTCACTCATGCTGGAGTGTAGAGGTGCCATTACAGCTCACTGCAGCCTCAGCCTCCCGGGGTCAAGCAATCTTCCTGCCTCAGCCTCCTGAGTAGCTGGGACTACAAGCACATGCCATCATGCCTGGAGAGCCATTTTTAAAAATCCATTTAGTGAGTCAGGTTTCCCAACTCTACATCCTTCCCTCACATATAACTGTGTCTCTTTCTGGACTCTATTCTATTCTGTCTCTCTATTTTGCCTGTTTGTATGACAGTGTCACACTTTTTCTTGCTGTGGCATTGTAATGTCTGGTAGAGACAGTCGGTTCCTTTGCTCCTCTTTTCTCAAAATCATGTTAATTATTTATGAATCTTTAAATATTAAAAAGTATTTTTAGGCCAGGTGCAGTGGCTCATGCCTATAATCCCAGCACTTTGGAAGGCTGAGGCAGGCGGATTACTTGAGCCCAGGAGTTCAAGACCAGCCTGAACAATATGGCAAGATCCCGTCTCTACCAAAAATACAAAAAAAAAAAACAAAAACAAAAAAAAAAAACAAACAACTGACCGTGGTGGTGCATGCCTGTAATCTCAGCTACTTGGGAGGCTGAGACAGGAGGACTGCTTGAACCGGGGAGGTGGAAGTTGCAATGAGCCAAGATTGCACCACTGGACTCCAGCCTGTGTGACAGAGTGAGACCCTGTTTCAAAAAAAAAAAAAGTTTTAAAAAATTATTTTCAGGTTTCAAGTTCGCATCCTCCCGCCTTTGGCAAGAGGGCAATGGAAGAGTCATCTAACATTACTGGGGCCCCATGTGCACCTCTGGGGAAAAATTATTTGTATGAGAAAAAAAGAATAATAGTGGTATTTAATCTCTAGAAACTACGTAGAAGTCCATCATCAGGGACATTTGCCCAAATTAAGAAAACTACTGGATGAACCAAGGTTTCTGAAATTGTATTCCCTGTACCATAAAGTAATAAAATAGGCCAGGTGTGGTGGCTCATGCCTGTAATCCCAGCTCTTTGGGAGGCCAAGGCTGGTGGATCACCTGAGGTCAGGAGTTCAAGACCAGCCTGGCCAACATGGTGAAACCCCCATCTTTACTAAAAATACAAAAATTAGCCAGGCATGGTGGCACGTGCCTATAATCCCTGCTACTTGGGAGGCTGAGGTACAAGAATCACTTGTACCTGGGAGGCGGCAATTGTAATGAACCAAGATTGCGCCATGGCACTCCAGCCTGGGTGACAGAGTAAGACTCTGTCTCAAAATAAAATAAAATATAGCAGAGCAAGGCTTTTAATACACAGCCCTTTCATTTTAAATGAACATCTTATTTAAAATAAAACAAATACAAACAAAAGACTTTCAAATGAATGATCTCTCTAGTAGTCTGCATGTATTTTCTTACTTTTTGGCCTTTCAATGAATTCTGTTTTTCTTTTGCTTTATTTTTAAGTAGGTAGGCTTAAGTTTGTCTGTCATCACCACAGTGGAATCTGAGAATTGCTATTTATAACGTTTAACAAGTAAGAACAATGCATGCTGTTCCGTAGAGGGTAGGGTAGGTGAAGCTGGATACCTATAAAATTTTGAGTATTAAGAAAAGTGCTCTGGGCCAGATGCAGTGGCTTACCCCTGTAATTCCCGCATTTGGGAGGCCGAGGTGGGTGGATCACCTGAGGTCAGGAGTTCGAGACCAGCCTGGCCAAAATGGCAAAACCCCGTCTCTGCTAAAAATATAAAAATTAGCTGGGCGTGGTGGCACGTGCCTGCAATTCCAGCTACTCGGGAGGCTGAGGTAGGAGAATCGCTTGAACCTGGGAGGAGGAGGTTGCAGTGAGCCATTGCACTCCAGACTGAGTGACACAGTGAGATTCCATCTCAAAAAAAAAAAAAAAAAAAAATGCTCTGGACTCACCCCCAGAGACCCTCCAGTTACTATGTTTAGGGTGCAACTCAGCAATCTGTTTTTACAACCACCCCAAGTGATTCTGCTATCCCACGTTTTGAGAAACTACAATAAACATAGTCCTTTCTACTTGGTTGCTGGCTCAAAGATGATGTGGACAACTGGGATAAGGTTTCAGGCCACAAATAGAATGGTTAGAATTTGAGAGGACTCAAGAGAGCCTTAACCATAACTGAGGAAAGTGAAGAATTTGTCAGAAGTGATACGTTTCACAAGCTTTGCTCTTAAACAAGTGCATTAGAACTGTAACTGCCACATCATAGTTTTGAAATGTAATTGGGAATATTTCTCATCATTTAAAAAAATGTTAAAAATTCAAGAAGTTGTCCCAACCTGGTTTTAAAACCTGAATATTTGAAATTAAAAATATTTATTTATTTATTATATTAGTCCATTTTCACACTGCTGATAAACCTATACCCAAGATTGGGAAGAAAAAGAGATTTAATTGGACTTATAGTTCCATATGACTGGGGAGGGCTCAGAATCATGGTGGGTGGTGAAAGGCACTTCTTACAGGATGGCGGCAAGACAAAATAAGGAAGAAGCAAAAGTGGAAGCCCCTAATAAACCCATCAGATCTCATGAGACTTATTCACTATTACGAGAATAGCTTGGGAAAGACTGCCCCCATGATTTAATTACCTCCCCCTGGGTCCTTCCCACAACATGTGGGAATTCTCAGAGATTCAATTCAAGTTGAGATTTGGGTGGAGACACAACCAAACCATATTATTTATTTATTTATTTCCTGGAGATGGAGTGGTATGATCTGCAGTGGTATGATCGCAGCTCACTGCAACCTCTGTCTCCTGGGTTCAAGTGATTCTCCTTTAGCCTCCTGAGTAACTGGGTTTACAGGCTCATGCCACCATGCCTGGCTAAATTTTGTATTTTTGGTAGAGACAGAGTTTCGCCATGTTGGCCAGGCTGGTTTTGAACTCCTGGCCTCAGGTGATCTGCCCGCCTTGGCCTCCCAAAGTGTTGGGATTACAGGCGTGAGCCACCACACCCGGCGTCCTCCTGGAGTTTTCAAACAGGAACTTAGGAGGGAAAATCAGCACCTCATTGTTGGTGGCCTCCTTGGATGTGAGGCTCAGGTGCTGCCAGGCAGCAGGGCTGCTGTCTCAGAGCACAAAGTCAACATGCAGAAGGAGCGAGACCGAGGGCAAAATGCTTATAGAAGTATTTCTCTACAGAGTCGAGTGGCTGTGAAGTAGGAAGCAGTTACTCCAATCACCAAAAGTTTAAACGCACAAAGTCAAACTGTGCATTAGCTTTCCTTTCCCAGTGCTAGAGAAAATTCCAGGGGCAGGGCTTGTTCTGAGAGGTTTATTAGGATTTCCAGAAAGAGGTGTAAATGGAAGGTGGAGTCTCCATATCACAGGAGCTAATTAAAGCAGGTGTGCAATCAATCCAAGTGGCAAGTGGGAGATCAGCAATGCTGGGGAGTTTGCTTGTTTGTGTTTTCAATGAATGTTTATTGAGCATCTATTACGTCCCTGAAACTGTTCTAGGTGTTGGCAATGCAGCAGCTATGGAGGCAGATGAGGTCTCTGCAGTTATGAAACTTTCATTGTACTGGTGGGAGACAGGGAATGAAACAGACTCATGGAAATTCCAGATGGAGACGTATTCTGTGAAAAAAAAAATAAAACACAATGATATACTAGAAAGTGGCTTCAGCAGAGAGCATGCCCTTTAGACTGAGAGATCAGGAAAGGCTTAGCAATAGAAGGTAGCATTTCAGGTGAGACAAGGCGGAGCCCAGGCAGCCAGCCCAGCTTCTACAAAGTCTCTGAGGCAGAAGGAGCTCAGGGTGTTTGAAAAAGAGGAAATCGTATGGATGGAGCAAAAAAAGCAAGGAGAGCAGTAGCAGGTAGCAGGTAATGTCAGAGAGGAAGGCAGGGGCTGGATCACACAAGGAAGTATAGACCAGGGTAAGAGATTTGGCTTGTGCTAAGGATGGCAGGAAGACATTGGGAGATTATGTCTATCTCTATCTCTATCTCTATCTCTATCTCTATCTCTATCTCTATCTCTATCTCTATATGGTGAAAGCAAGTTTATTAAGAAAGTAAAAGAATAAAGCACGGCTATCCGTAGGCACAGCAGCTGACATTGGGATATTAAGACGAAGTTTCCATTGTTCAAAGTTCCTTCTAGCTACCATGGTGAGAATGGAGAGGATGACAAGAATGGCAGCAGGGAGACCAGGTTGTTAAGAGACCATCATTGTAAATCCTGTTGGAGACTAGCAGACAAGTAAAGAGATTTGGGATACGCATGACATCAGGGTTGAAAAAAAATAAAAAACAGATTTTGGACAAGAATTTAAATGTGTAGACTAAGAACAAAGCAAGATCACATTACACAGTAAGCCAGCTTAAAAGAAAACCTAGACAGCCCAGGAGGCTCGAGGTGCTTGAGCAACACTGCTGCCCTCAGTGCTCTGAGGTCCACATGAGGATCTGCTGCTGGCATGGGGAACCCCACTTCCATTTTTTGTCTCATGTTGATTCACCTGGGCATGAAAACAATGAGGCTTGCACCTGATATTTTAGACTTTTTACAGGCAACAGCTCCTTCAGCATATTTTAGAACCACCTCTCCCCTAGCACTCAGATCAGCACTGCCCTCCAAAGACCCTTGTTCTCTGGTGTAGGCAGATGTTCCTGTTCCCTTGGCAACAACTCTTATGTAAATGGATTATCCAGAACTGACTCTTCCAGAGCCCCTCTTGCACCACCCCCCAACTGTCCCTCACTCCCCCATACATGTCATGAACAATCCAGACCCAGGTTAAAGCCAAGACGGCTAGCGCAGTATTATTTTAAATCTCCCTAATTAATCTTCTCTAGCATGTTAAAATATTAAGAGCCTATTAGCAAAATTGACTTGGATAATCTAAGCTCTAAATAAGTACTTAACCAGCAATACTCCTAATCCGCGCTTTCTATTGAATTTTTTAGTGTTTTCTCCAATTTTAAAAAACACAGAGATCAACCAAGTAATAAGAAATAAAATGTGCTATGATAACCTGTAGGCTAGATGTGAGTACTAAAACTGAGTGCCCACTCACCCAGGTGTCAATCCTCAGAGACACGTTCTCTCTTCCCACCCAGATTCACTCTTCCCATTCTCCCCAGTTTCTGGGCCAATAGTAATAGAAGGATTATAAATGGATAGTTTTAAAGTATTTGGAATTAGGTTACTAGCATTAGTTTACCTGCCCTTCTAGTCAAGAGTCTTTTGGTTGCTGGAAGCAAAGGCTTATAGCCCCTAAAATTAACCATAGATTTGAGGAAGAGCAGAAACTGAGGCTGTTTGGGAGTCTAGCTGCTCTCTCTTGTCTCTTTCTTGCTCAGCTTCATTTCAGGGTGTATGTGTGTTATATATATGTGTGTGTGTGTGTATATATATGTGTATGTATGTGTGCATATATATGTGTGTGTGTATGTGTATATATAGTGTGTATACACAAGTGTATATATGTGTATTATATATGTAAGTGTGCATATAGGTGTGTGTATGTGCATACAAGTATATATACATGTTTATATGTATGTATATGCATGTGTATATATGCGTATGTACGTGCATGTGTGTATATATGTACACAAATATATGTGTGTGTGAATGTGCGTGTATATACGTGTGTATATGTATGTGTATATATGCATGTGTATATGTGTATATGTGTATATGTTTATGTATATATGTGTCTGTGTGTCTCTCTGTGTGTATGTGTTAATATATGTATGTGTGAATAGTATGTATATGTGTATATATGTCTGTGTGTCTCTCTATATGTGTGACATATATCTATGTGTGCATATGTGTGTGTATGTGTGTATATGTGTGTAGTAGCCCATTTTCATACTGCCATAAAGAACTGCCCAAGACTGGGTAATTTATCAAGGAAAGAGGTTTAGTTGACTCACAGTTTAGCATGGCTGGGGAGGCCTCTGGAAGCTTATAATCGTGGGGAAGCAAAGGGAAGCAAGGCACCTTCTTCATAAGGTGGCAAGAAGAAGTGTCAAGTGAAGCAGGAAGAGACCTTTATAAAACCATTAGATCTTATGAGAACTCACTCACTATCATGAGAACAGCCCAGGATTCTATTATCTCCACCTGGTCTGTTCCTTGACTCAAGGGGATTATGGTGATTACAAGTCAAGATGAGATCTGGGTGGGGACACAAAGTCTAACCCTACTGTATCGGTGTGTGTGTACTCCATTCCTCTCTCACATTCCTTTCCACCTGGCTTCCTCTGCTCACTCGTTGTCTCTATTCTCTTATACAGTAGGTGCGTGTGCAGCCCATTAGAGCTACCCAACCTTAACTCTGTAACTTGCTGGAATGCCTACCTCCTCCCACCCGGCCTTAACCATTCTAAATTTCCCAAATTGGAATGTGATGGCCCAGCTCATATATTCAAGCCAGGCCACAAGTCACTGACCAGGCCAGGACTTAGCTGCCTTTTGCCTGATGTTTGTCCCTGATTGTACTGGTTATGGCCAGGGGGCTCAGGTCACACAGTACACATGATCACTCAGGAGCAGCTGGATCAAGAGGCAGAATCTCCCAGAAGATGTAATGGATGGGTAGACATCCTAAAATATCCTTTAGTACACCTTCCCCAGTCTGGGACCCAGTGGCCCGGTCATAACTGTTGGGTTCCTCTGTTGCTAACCCAATCTCCCTGCTGGCAATAAAACCCAAGACCCAGTACTTCTATGGTTGCCCCTGACCCAGACATCTAGCTGATCCACAGCCACCATTCTCCTCTCTTCCTCAACTTTATTCCTTTACTTGCCTCAGTCCAGAGGTTACAGAAGTGCTTCTCACACTTTAGTGGGTATAGGGGTATACAGGGCAATGTGGATATTGTGAAAATGTATGTTCTTTTTTTTTGAGACAGAGTTTTGCTCTTGTTGCCCAGGCTGGAGTGCAATGGCATCATCTCGGGTCATTGCAACCTTCGCCTCCTGAGTTCAAGTGATTCTCATGCCCCAGCCTCCCGAGTAGCTGGGATTACAAGCGCCTGCCACCATGTCTGGCTAATTGTTATATTTTTAGTAGATGCAGGGTTTCACCTTTTGGCTAGGCTGGTCTCGAATTCCTGACCTCAAGTAATCTGCCCACCTTGGCCTCCCAAAGTGCTGGGATTACAGGCATGAACCACCGCGTCCAGCCCAGGCTTTTGACCTTAAGCAGTTTGTTGTTTAAAGTCCTAGTCCTGGTACAATAGGAGAACATCAAGGTGTATATACAAATTATGTGAAAGCCAGAAACCGATGTCCGGAGATTTAAAATTAATTGTACTTTATGTGTAAGGTGATGGAGGAAATTATATTTCTTAGAACTTCAGAAAAGCTCGTTCCCAAGAGAAAGGGTATGAGTGCAAAAGAATGGACAGCCCTCCTCAGGAAGTACCCATTAGGGCCAGCCCTAACATTTCCAGTCTCTGGGACTAAGGCCCACAGACCATATGGCTAAATATTTAAAAATCGTAAGTCAGGTAAACAAATTGTTAAATGAATTGTGTTCTACTCTCCTTCCTTGATGAATGTATCTTCGAAGTGAAAACATTTCAAAAAATACATGTAAAGTATCCAAATTAGTAAATATATTATTTATATCTTGATGATCAGTTGATAGATCAGGAATGTTTGGAAGATAAAACAAAATAAAACAAGCATAATTTATAAATTTTATATATGTATTTCATGAAGTGTATTTGTCTTACCTTCATTTTAGCAAAATTACTAAAAGTCAGGATAGGCCGGGTGCTATGGCTCATCCCTGTAATCCCAGCACGTTGGGAGGTTGAGGCGGGCAGATCACTTGAGGGCAAGAGTTCGAGACCAGCCTGGCCCACATGGTGAAACCCCATCTCTACTACAAATACAAAAATTAGACATGGTGGCTGGCGCGTGTAGTCCCAGCTACTCAGGAGGCTGAGGCAGGAGAATCACTCGAACCCCACAGCAGGAGAATGCAGTGAGCCGAGATCGCACCACTGCACTCCAGCCTGGGCCACAGAGTGAGACTGTCTCAAAAAAAAAAAAAAAAAAAGTACAATTATAATGTGTCAATTTAAAAATTCAAAAGCAAACCAATAAATACCTTGCAGAAAGCTGGTAAAAAAAAAACTAACTAAATAAAGCCTACTATTGCCCAATTTTGAGGCGTTGTTCTGTCACCTTTCATATTGCAAACAAAGAGCAAAAACTGAGAGCACTGGGGCTTGAACATGTTGGTGGATGTTGAGAATTGCAGATTGTTCTTCAACTATGGGCGCCAAATCCTGAGTGACAGAGGCACCTCATGTTTTTCAGGTGATTCATATCATCAGGGAAGTTTGGGAAATACTGATAAGGTAGGCAAACAATATGGAACATTATTTAACAGAGTGCTCTGAATAGTAGAGTAGCTCAAGCAACTGGAAACTGCAAAACTTATTTGGTGACTTTGCCAAAGAAATCATGATGATGATTATAAGATCCCATACAATTTTTTCTATGGACAGAATTTAAGTTATTGTGTTTCTGCATTTTAGTGTTAGATTTAAAATTATTATTTGTTTATTTGAGACAGTTCTCTCTGCCATCCAGGCTGGAGTGCAGTGGCACTATCTCAGCGCACTGCAACCTCTGCCTCCTGGGTTCGAGAGATTCTCATGCCTCAGCCTCCAGAGTAGCTGGGATTACAAGTGTGGGCCACCACATGCGGCTAATTTTTTTTAAATTTTAGTAGAGATGGGGTTTTACCATGGTGGCCAGGCTGGTCTCAAACTCCTGACCTCAAGTGATCCACCCGCCTTGGTCTCCCAAAGTGCTGGAATTGCAGGCATGAGTCACCACTCCCAGCCTAGATTTAAAATTTTTATATAATATGTTGGTATTATTAAAAACAATGGTGTTTAATTATTAATAATGTCCTAAAGTATGGCAACACAAAGTATTCTTGTGTATGCAAGAGGTTGCAGAAAGCATAAAGACCTCACAGAGATTTTATATTGGGTCCATTTAGACTAGTTGTGCCACTAATCTAGGGGTGACCCACTTCTCTTTTGATGGCCTTTTTACTAGAGGTATCTTAGATCTTTTGTTATCTGATACACACACATACACACACACACACACCCCCATATCCTATACCCTCGCTTCTCCAAACTGAGCAATAACAAGAGAAATGGAGAAGAAATGTCCAAAGTTCACAAATTCGAACTTCAGCTTAGCAAACTCGCATAAGGAAGTAAGAAAATGCGTGCCATAGATAACAATGTCAGAACAGGGAAAGATCAGTCAAAGAACTGAGGCACACAAAGGTTAAGCAAGAGAGTTTGAGAGGACCATAAAGGGAAATATTCAGAGAGCTTCTTTATTATTTTATTTTTTTTGAGGCACAGTCTCCCTCCATTGTCCAGGTTGGAGTGCAGTGCACGACCTTGGCTCACTGCAACTTCCATCTCCCAAGTTCAAGCGATTCTCCTGCCTCAGCTTCCTGAGTAGCTGGGATTGCAGGCATGTGCCACCACACCCAGATCATTTTTGTTTTGTTTTGTTTTGAGATGGAGTTTCACTCTTGTCGCCCAGGCTGGAGTGCAGTGGCATGATCTCAGCTCACTACAACCTCTGCCTCCCAGGTTCAAACGATTCTTCTGCCTCAGCCTCCCAGGTAGCTGGGATTACAGGTACCCACCACCACACCCAGATAATTGTTGTATTTTTAGTAGAGATGGGGTTTTACCAGGCCAGGCTGGTCTTGAACTCCTGACTGTCTGTCTGTGGCAGCGCAGAATTTCTGGAACCCCTCTGTGACTTAGCCCAAAGCCACATGTACCACTCCCCCATGGGCTTGTCTGATAGAAAGATGTTGCTTGCCAAATGGAAGCTCATCTTATTCATATCTTTCTACCAATGCCACTTAATTTGAGTTTACTTGGAGCAGAGTTTTTTCCTCCCCTGGATTTTGGTTATCACACAGATGGAACTTTCACAAATTCAAAACAGCAACTTGGTGCCCAGCTGACCTCACGTAAATGTCTTGGCTGCAGTGCATCCTATCTAAAAGGTGCCTGCTGTTTCTTTACTCCTTAGATCATTTTGCTTATTAGAGTGTAGTGTTTCCAGGGGACCTGAGGGCTGGTGAGAACAAAAGTACACAAGATACCCTTACAAACATTCCCTGTCCTTTTGACTGTTGAGGGATCTGCTAGGAAATGGAAAGGCTTGATCTGCTTCCTGAGAAAACTACAGCAAAAGGAATTTTCAGCTGCATATTATTTTTGGGAATTGTTCAGATTTTTCTAAGCTGATTTTTTTTCCCTAACGGAACAGGAGTAAGGATATCCAAAGATCATTCTAACAAAAATAGAGGCAATGCTACCCAGCTCCGTGCCTGCACAAACAGTTAGGTTGTGATGGTGTATTATTTGAGTAGACCCTTTCTCTAGACTTGTTTCAGACTTGAAATATTATGAATGCCTGATTTAAACTGAAAGAACTTTTCTATAAACTAAAAACAAAAAACTAATAAATTATTGGTACTTTTGAATAGGATAGGTGAATTTGTTTTTGTTTTGAGACAGGGTCTCACTCTGTTTCCCAGGCTGGACTGCAATGGCTCACTGTAGCCTGGACCTCTTGGCTCAAGTAATTTTCCCAGCTCAACCTCCCAAGTAGCTGGGACTTACAGGTGCACGCCACTATGCCCAACTAATATTTTGTACTTTTTGTAGAGATGGGATTTTGCCATATTGGCCAGACTGGTCTCGAACTCCTGACATCAAGTAATCCACCTGCCTCAGTCTCCCAAAGCGCTGGGATTACAGGTGTGAGCTACTGCGCCCAGCCTGACTTTGAATGTTAACATCTAATCCTGTCCCACCCCACACCCCTAGCTCCTGACTGAAAGGAATACAATATAAGTAAAATAAATATCAGTGTTACAACTAGAAAAGGATATCATCTACATTTCACAAATATTGAGGACTTTCTACTGGACTACAGCAAGAAGTCTGCATGGAAGAAAAAGCTCCAGGTATACCCTGACCTCCCTTCTCCCCAGGAAACAGCATCCTGGAGTAATTAATAGAGATCTTAGTAACATCCCCTAATTAGAAAGAGCAAGAGTTAAAAGTAAAATAGGCCTTGGGTCAATCACATCACTTGCAATCCTTTTTACCTTTAAAAATAGTTGTGCACGTGGTCCAAGGTTAAAGTGGCCACCCATGGAGAAAATCAGGGGGTGGGAGTAGGGATGGGACTCCTTCCAGAGAGAGTGGACACTACAGTAGGCTGGGATACAGCTGAAAGCTGAGGCCTCCAAGCCAGTCACCGCAGGGTCAGTCAGAAAGCTGAGCCTGGTGCATCCCCAAACACCTAGAATCACAGAATCTGCCCTTCAGCTCATAGCTCTGGATCCCTTCTTCCCTTAGTCTAAGGATCAAAGAGGCCTTCAAACTAAGATCAGAGAAGAGCATTGTAGCAGCAACTGGTAAAGGAATCCCAAGAAAATCATTTTACCCTGTTTCAGGGTCATCTAGAAAGTTTAGATAAATCTCTCCATTTTCAAAGGTGAAATGGTGGTAAAACCAACATGGAACTATGGCAGTATTCTGTATCATGAAGAGAAGAGAACATAACACTCAAGAGGAAAACCAAGCTATTGAATAAAGTGAATGGTAGTATACTGAGGAGGAAAAAAATATTACTTAATGAGCAGAATACTTCATTTCTCATGGTGGGGGAAATGTCTTCGTTTAAGAACATATCTTGCAGAGATATGTTTGAAGATGAAGATGAACCCTTCTAGGCATAGCTAAGATGGTTTGCTGAGCAAAAAGATCCAGTGATAGGTAAGGAACCAGAATTGGGAGAAGTTGGCACAGACCAGAGGGGATGTGATCTGGGAGAGTCTTGGGAGAGAAAGGGATAGAAGTTCAAGAACCTTGGGAAGAAAGTAGGCTCTGAGCAGAGAGGAAAGCAAGCATGAAGGGAAAGAAACAAATGAGCTCCAGTGAGCAGGAACAGGAAAATGGAGCAAGTGGTGAGCACAAGGAACCCTAGAAATCTTGGGTGTGGCATTGGACTTCCCATGGGATGGAAGGTTGACCCATCAGAAGGGTTGTCTGAATCCAACTGACATCAGAGTTATGGTAGAAGCCTGAAGTGTTACTTTAATACCCTGCCATTACTTTTTTTTTTTTTTTTTGAGACGGAGTCTCGCTCTGTCGCCCAGCCCAGGCTGGAGTGCAGTGGCGCGATCTCGGCTCACTGCAAGCTCCGCCTCCCGGGTTCACGCCATTCTCCTGCCTCAGCCTCCCGAGTAGCTGGGACTACAGGCGCCCACAACCGCGCCCGGCTAATTTTTTGTATTTTTAGTAGAGACGGGGTTTCACCGTGGTCTCGATCTCCTGACCGCCCGCCTCGGCCTCCCAAAGTGCTGGGATTACAGGCGTGAGCCACCGCGCCCGGCCCTTGCCATTACTTTTAATGGCAAAAACTGCAATTGCTTTTGCACCAACCTATAAATTTTAGATGATAAACTTTATTGTGATCCTAACAAAATGAAAACATGGACTCTGTGAAACAATAGCTCAAAACTGATGTTCTCAAATAGTAGACTGAGATGAAAACAGAGGCCAGTAAAATTTTTTCAAAAGGGGAATTGGATAAGAAAATAATATAAATAGACTAGAACAATATAATGGAATTTGAAAATATATGAGCAGCAGTAAAGCCTCTAGATTCAAGAAGATGGAAAACTGAATCCACAATATGGAGGCCCAAAAGTCCTCCTAAAATGCAGAGGAAAAGAATAAAGTTCAAAATAACAAGAGAAAAGACAATAAATATAGAAGACAGAGAAGGAAGATTAAAATTAAGAACTTAAGATGTTGCTGAGGCTAAAACAGGAACGTTGAAACAGACCTAATAATGGAGGATGTAATCAAAGAAACTTCCAAATTCAAAAACAGAGCCTATATATGTAGACTTAAAGGAATTCCAGGCAAAAGCAATAGAAAGATGCCAATATTTAAACTTACCCTGACAGCATTGCTAATTTTTTTTTTTTTTAGACAGAGTTTTACTCTGTTACCCAAGTTGGACTGGAGTGGTATGATCTTGGCTCACTGGAACCTCCACCTCCCGGGCTCAAGCGATTCTCATGCTGCAGCCTCCCAAGTGGCTGAGATCACAGGTGTGTGCCACCACGGCCAGCTAATTTTTATATTTTTAGTAGAGACGGGGTTTCACCATGTTGGCCAGGCTGATCTCGAACTCCTGACCTCAAACGATCTGCCCACCTGCCTTAGCCTCCCAAAGGGCTGGGATTGCAGTGGTAAGCCACTGTGCCTGGCCCATTGCTGATTTTTTAAAACAAACAAAAACTCTTATGTTAAGAATTAGATGGTTGCTTTTTTGACATGATTAGTGGCCCAAACTAATACCTTCCTTAACGGTTAATACTTGGGACATTCCCACTAGTAATCTGAAACTATCCCCACTACTGCTTAAGCTTGGTCTCAAAATTCCAGTCATTGAATAACGACAAGAAAAAGGAGTAAAATAAAACTTTTGGAAAGATGTCAAATTTATTGCCATTTGCACAATCCCATGAACATTTACCTAAAAACCCAAGAGACCAGTTATAAAATAAGTATATAAAAATCAATAGCTTCTACATGTTAGTAAAAAAATAGATTATATCAAAGCCAGTGTATATCATGTACATACTATATATAATATGCATTATTTTAATAATAATGCAAATGGAATAGAAAACCAGGCCGGATGTGGTGGCTCACACCTGTAATCCCAACACTTTGAGAGGCTGAGGGAGGAGGATGGCTTGAGTCCAGAAGTTCGAAGCCACAGTGAGCTATGATCACGCCGCTGCACTCCAGCCCGAGTGACAGAGTGAGACCCTGTGTCAAAGAAAAAAAGAAAAGAAAAGGAAAAAAGAAATAGAAAACCACAAACCTTTAATGAAGGACATTAAAGAAAGAGTATATGCCAAGGTAAAGCATGTTCCCTGAGGGGATGACTGGATATTATCAAGATGATGTTGTCCTTAAATAAATTTATAAATGTAATGTAATTCCAATCAAAGTGACAAGGAAATTTTTTCTTGGCACTTAATGAAACATCTGGAAAAGTAACCAAATTAAACAAACTCAGTCCTGCATCATTAAGAGCAGGACTTGCACTGTAGACCTTAAGCTTGCTAAAGGGAAGCTGACTTCACAGTGCACTGGGGAAACGACAGGCCACTGCATGGCACAGAATGCCAAGTCAAGTGTCATAGTCTCTGAGACGAGGGTGAGCATGCAGGGTGTTCACATGTAGGAGCACCCTTGGGATCACCACCAGTGGATGGGAGGGGAAGGAGGCAGGACAGGCAGACAGGGGGATAAGTCAAACCATGATTCAGTAGACCCAACAGGAGCCCTGGCCAAACCCACAGGAGCTGGGTGCTCAATGGCCTTCAGAGTTGTCTCAAGTGGGACCTGTGTCCAGGCATTTATACCCACAGCAATGAGTCATTGGATGTAGGCCACTGGGAAGGGGTAACTCCTCAGACGTGGTGCCTCTCTGCAGCTCAGACAATGCTTGCAGGGGATGACCCCTGAAGACTCCACTGACAACACTCCCAGTGGTGGGACAAGTCTTTCATTGAAGAAGGAGCCAGTGCCCACCACCCAAGGACAAACCCAAATACATATAAATCATGAGTACTAGACAGAGTGGGCATCTCAATTCAGCAATGGGAGAATACAAATACAAATTTCTCAACAAATAATGAAGGACAAATTGGCTTACAATTTGGGGGAGAAATTAAAGTTCTACCTTACCTGATACTCTTTTATTTTTTTCAAATAGAGACGGAGCCTTGCTATGTTGCCCAGGGATGGTCTCCAACTCCTGAGCTCAAACGATCCTCCCAGCTTGGCCTCCCAAAGTGCTGGGATTACAGACGTGAGCCATCGTGGCCAGCCTATTTTTAAAATCCAATTTGGTAATTTTTTTTAAAAGGCAAATTTAACCTATTTACATAAATTCTAATCACCAGTCTACTAGAGCTATTTCTATAATTTTAATTTCATGTTTTCTATTTCATACTTTTATTTCTTTTTTATTCCTTTTTTCCTTTCACTGGATAGAATAAATTTTCTTTTACTCTTTGCGTAAGATATACATTCTATTTTTATTCTTCTGGGGTTTACCCCTTACATTAATACCTATATTTCCCTGTTGTCAGCTTCTTAACCTTATCAATATCTATGTGTTCTCTCCCAAACGGATGTGTACCTAGGTATATTTCACTAGCTCTGGTTTTTTATGTCTGCTGTTTGTATTATTTAGAGTTTGGGTTATGGTTTATTATATTTTCCCTTTTTTGTCATCATGTTTTTAGAGAGCAATGAACGTGAGTAATTTATTTCAATGCCTTTACCTCAAAATATTCTCTAGCTTGATTTTTCTCCTTGCTAGAGAACTTCCTCCACCGTGCCCAACCTAAAAATATATATATTTTGAAAGAAAATTGGTTAAGGAAATATTTTCATGCTATTATAGCTGATACTTATTTTCTTTGTGCTTATCTGTTTATTTCAGTTTTTCCATAATGGGCAAATATCATTTCAATAATTACAGGGGAAAAAGTATGTATTTTTAAAATCCATAATAGAAGAAAATAACACATCATTTGTTTATCCATCTTTTTTTCATCATGATATCTTTCAGCTGCACTCAGTCTCCTTTATTATTGTTAGTGTTATTAATTATTATTATTTTTTGAGACAAAGTCCTGTTCTGTTGCCCAGGCTGGAGTGCAGTGGTATGACCTTGGCTCACTGCAACCTCTGTTTCCCGGGTTCAAGTGATTCTCATGCCTCAGCCACCCGAGTAGCTGGGATTACAGGTGCCCGCCACCACGCCCAGCTAATTTTTGTATTTTTAGTAGAGATGGGGTTTCACCATGTTGGCCAGGCTGGTGTTGAACTCCTGACCTCAGATGATCCACCTGCTTCAGCCTCCCAAAGTGCTGGGATTACAGGCGTGAGCTACCACTCCTGGTCTTTATTATTATTTTTACCCATCTCATCAGAGTATGTAGTCCTGGAGGATGAGGACAATTGTTTCTATGTTCTGTACAGTTGCTTACACATTGTGAACATTTAATAAAGTAAAATTGCAATTGTACCTGGTAAGTACTCCCTTCAATAATTGTGTTGTGATATTAGGGCCAAAGTGGTGAAGTAAAACACTTACATCCAGGTAATTCAACAATGCTCAGACCTTCCTTCTTCCTCACCTCTCCTACCAAACTTCCCTTTCTCAGCAAGGTATTTATCTCAGCTCAACACTCGATTTCATTTGTGCAGACTCAGCCTGTGGCTGGAGTGGACATGGAGTGGTGCCTGTGATTTTGGGTGTAAGCATCCTCTACTCTTTCTCTTTATTTATTTTTATTACTATAAAAACCTGAAGCTATACTATCCTGTGGTTTATCAGCAACAACCCTAGTCATGTCCAGAGGTTGCAGTCATGGGCATCTTGAACCAGTAAGACCTGGGGCATCGCTCTTAGCAAAAGAAAACCCCAAACAAGTCTACCTAGAACTGCTCTGTCCAGTATGGTAGCTATTAGTCACATGTGGCTATTTAAATTTAAATTAAGTAAAATTTCTTAAAATTAAAAATTCAGTTCTTTATTCACACTAGCCACATTTCAAGTACCACATAGTCACACATGCATGGCAGTGGCTACTCCATTGGACAGCTCAGATATAAAACATATTCAGCATTACAGAAAATTCTACTGGGGTAGCGTTAGTTTAGAAAAGCCTTTATGCAGGCTGGGCATGGTGACCACTTGAGGTTGGGAGATCCAGACCAGTCTGGGCAACATGGTGAAACCTTGTCTCTACAAAAAATACAAAAACTAGCCAGGTGTGGTGGTGCATGCCTGTGATCTCAGCTACTTAGGAGGCTGAGGCACGAGAATTGCTTGAACCCGGGAAGCAGAGTTTGCAGTGAGCTAAGTTCATGCCACTGCACTCCAGCCTGGGCAACAGAGTGAGACTCTGTCTCAAAAAAAAAAAAAAAAAAAAAAGCCCTTATGCTCCTCTTTTAATGGAAATTGAAACAAGGGAAGCTTGTTCTTAGGGGAGCCATGTTAGGCCATGTGCAGAGATTGTAAACATTCCTCTTCTTGGCAGGACGTAGGGAAATTCCTTCGCTTTAAACTTTCTGTGTTCAATTGATTTTAGATTCTTAGGGGTCTTTATCAGAATTTGTTTTAGAAAGCAAGACAAGAACTTTTTTTTTTTTTTTAATCTTGTATCCGACTAAGTCAGAGAGGATTCTCTGCCAAGATCCTTTGCTATTTTCCATTTTTAATCCAATCTGTTTGGAGATCCCAGGAGTTGATTTGCTGGATATACTTTCTGGGGCAAGAAGAGTCTGAGTATTTTCTCAGAACCCTGCCTACTAGTGACTACTCCAGACTGTCAATAAACTTGTGTCTTGTTTATTACATACCATTTTTTATGTGTCAGGTTGGCAAATACGAAAAAGCTGAATAGTCAATCCACTGAAGATGAAGTGGAAAGAATTTGAGTACTTGATGACCAAATTTGGCTGGGAAATGAACCAACACTGGAACTGCTTGATCTCCAGAATTCTTCTTATGTGAAAGGATACTTTTCATTATTGCTTAAGCCATTTTGAGTTGAGCGTTCAGTGGCTTGCATCAGGACGCTTCAGGGCTGACATACCACGCTCCTGCACTGTAACACGTACCTGGGGCAGCAGGTCCAGTTCCGGCAAGGGCCGCAGGGATGAAATGTCCAAACCACTGGCAGCTTGCCTGGAGCTTCTAGGAAAAGCATGATTATCCTCCTTCCAGCTTCCAGAGGACCAGGGTCCAGAGGCAATGGGATGGGTTTTGTCACTTAGGAACTGAAGAAGAGTGCCTGTTTTACACCAAGGGCTCAGCTTTTGACATCATTCATTTAGTTACTCATTATAAGTCTATAGACAGTGGGCAAGATATGGCGACAAACAAAGGTGTTGAATAAACAGAGCACATCTTCTGGGTTCCCTTCCTTCTACTCTCACCAATCCCCTTTTCAGGGCCAAACTCACTTTTCTTCCCAGGGCCTGGTCCGTCTTTCTGTCTCTTTCACAGGAAGTAGAATTATACACCATCTGAGAGCCTGTACAAGGGCTGGATCAGGCCCAATGCGGATCTTGAGAACTGAATATCTTCACCCAGTTTTCCTCAGTAGTCACATCTCACATTATCAGGGTATCATGTCAAAATCAGCATTTCGTATGTATATCACATATATAGATGTTTGTAACCACCACTACTACAATCAAGATACAGAACTAATGAAAAATACAAAATGTGAATAAAAGAAATTAAAGAGGACACAAAAAAAGGAAAGATATCCCATGCTCGTGGATTTGAAAAATTACTATTATTAAAATGTCCTTATTACCAAAAGCAATCTACAGAATTTTGAGATGAATTCTCGTTGTGTCCCCCAGGCTGGAGTGCAGTCACGTGATTACGGCTCATGCGTCCTCCGCTTCCTGGGTTCAAGCAATTCTCCTGCCTCAGCCTGCTGAGTAGCTGGGATTACAGGTGCGCACCACCATGCCTGGCTAATTTTTGTATTTTTTTTTTAATTATACTTTAAGTTCTAGGGTACATGTGCATAATGTACAGGTTTGTTATATAGGTATACATGTGCCACGTTGGTTTGCTACACCCATTAACTCGTCATTTACATTAGGTACCTCTCCTAATGCTATCCCTCCCCCATCTCCCCACTCCACGACAGGCTCCAGTGTGTGATGTTCCCCGCCCAGTGTCCAAGCATTCTCATTGTTCAGTTCCCACCTATGAGTGAGAACATGTGGTGTTTGGTTTTCTGTCCTTGCGATAGTTTGCTCAGAATGATGGTTTCCAGCTTCATCCATGTCCCTACAAAGGACAGGAACTCATCCTTTTTTATGGCTGCATAGTATTCTGTGGTGTATATGAGCCACATTTTCTTAATCCATTGTATCTGACTAAGTCAGATTATATGATAGGGAATTCTTTCCCCATTTCTTGTTTTTGTCAGGCTTGTCAAAGATCAGATGGTTGTAGATGTGTGATGTTATTTCCGAGGCCTTTGTTCTATTCCATTGGTCTATATTTTTGTTTTGGTACCAGTACCATGCTGTTTTGGTTACTACAGCCTTGTAGTATAGTTTGAAGTCAGGTAGTGTGATGCCTCCAACTTAGTTCCTTTTGCTTAGGGTTGTCTTGGCAATGCAGGCTCTTTTTTTTGGTTCCATATGAACTTCAAAGTAGTTTTTTTCCAATTCTGTGAAGAAAGTCATTGGTAGCTTGATGGGGATGGCATTGAATCTATAAATTACCTTGGGCAGTATGGCCATTATCATGATATTGATTCTTCCTATCCATGAGCATGGAATGTTCTTCCATTTGTTTGTGTCCTCTTTTATTTCATGGAGCAGTGGTTTGTAGTTCTCCTTGAAGAGATCCTTCATATCCCTTGTAAGTTGGATTCCTAGGTATTTTATTCTCTTTGTAGCAATTGTGAATGGGAGTTCACTCATGATTTGGCTCTCTGTCTGTTATTGATGTATAGGAATGCTTGTGAGTTTTGCACATTGATTTTGTATCCTGAGACTTTGCTGAAGTTGCCTATCAGCTTAAGGAGATTTTGGGCTGAGACGATGGGGTTTTCTAAATATACAATCACGTCATCTGCAAACAGGGATAATTTAACTTCCTCTTTTCCTAATTGAATAACTTTTATTTCTTTCTCTTGCCTGATTGCCCTGGCCAGAACTTCCAACACTATGTTGAATAGGAGTGGTGAGAGAGGGCATCCCTATCTTGTGCCAGTTTTCAAAGGGAATGCTGCTGGTTTTTGCCTATTCAGTATGATATTGGCTCTGGGTTTGTCATAAATAGTTCTTATTATTTTGAGATACGCTCCATCAGTACCTAGTTTTTTGAGTCTTTTTAGCATGAAGGGCTGTTGAATTTTGTCGAAGGCCTTTTCTACATCTATTGAGATAATCATGTGGTTTTGTCTTTGGTTCCATTTATGTGATGGATTACGTTTATTGATTTGCATATGTTGAACCAGGCTTGCATCTCAGGGATGAAGCCAACTTGATCGTGGTGGATACGCTTTTTGATGTGTTGCTGGATTTGGTTTGCCAGTATTTTATTGAGGATTTTCGTATTGATGTTCATCAGGGATATTGTTCTAAAATTCTCTTTTTTTGTTGTGTCTCTGCCAGGCTTTGGTATCAGGATGATGCTGGCCTCAGAAAATGAGTTAGGGAGGATTCCCTCTTTTTCTATTGATTGGAATAGTTTCAGAAGGAATGGTGCCAGCTCCTCTTTGTACCTCTGGTAGAATTCGGCTGTGAATCCGTCTGGTCCTGGACTTCTGTTGGTTGGTGGGCTATTAATTATTGCCTCAATTTCAGAGCCTGTTAGTAGTCTATTCAGGGATTCAACTTCTTCCTGGTTTAGTCTTGGGAGGGTGTATGTGTCCAGGAATTTATCCATTTCCTCCAGATTTTCTAGTTTATTTGTGTATAGGTGTTTATAGTATTCTCTGATGATAGTTTGTATTTCTGTGGGATCGGTGGTGATATCCCCTTTATCATTTTTTATTGGGTCTATTTGATTCTTCTCTCTTTTCTTCTTTATCAGTCTTGTTAGTGGTCTATCAATTTTGCCGATCTTTTAAAAAAACCAGCTCCTGGATTCATTGATTTTTTTGGAGGGTTTTTTGTGTCTCTATGTCCTTCAGTTCTGCTCTGATCTTAGTTATTTCTTGCCTTCTGCTAGCTTTTGAATGTGTTTGCTCTTGCTTCTCTAGTTCTTTTAATTGTGATGTTAGGCTGTCGAGTTTAGATCTTTTCTGCTTTCTCTTGTGGGCATTTAGTGCTATAAATTTCCCTCTACACACTGCTTGAAATGTGTCCCAGAGATTCTGGTACGTTGTGTCTTTGTTCTCATTGGTTTCAAAGAACATCTTTATTTCTACCTTCATTTCGTTACTTACCCAGTAGTCATTCAGGAGCAAGTTGTTCAGTTTCCATGTAGTTGTGCGGTTTTGAGTGAGTTTCTTATTCCCGAGTTCTAATTTGATTGCACTGTGGTCTGGGAGACAGTTTGTTGTGATTTATGTTATTTTACATTTGCTGAGGAGTGCTTGACTTCCAATTATTTGTTCAATTTTGGAATAAGTGCGATATGGTGCTGAGAAGAACGTATATTCTGTTCATTAGGGGTGGCGAGTTCTGTAGATGTCTATTAGGTGTGCTTGGTGCAGAGCTGAGTTCAAGTCCTGGATATCCTTGTTAACCTTCTGCTTCGTTGATCTGTCTAATATTGACAGTGGGGTGTTAAAGTCTCCTGTTATTATTGTGTGGGAGTCTAAGTTTCTTTGTAGGTCTCTAAGGACTTGCTTTATGAATATGAGTGCTCCTGTATTGGGTGCATATATATTTAGGATAGTTATCTCTTCTTGTTGAATTGATCCCTTTACCATTATGTAATGTCCTTCTTTCTCTCTTTTGATCTTTGTCGGTTTAAAGTTTGTTTTATCAGAGACTAGGATTCCAATCCCTGCTTTTTTTTTTTGCTTTCCATTTGCTTGGTAGATCTTCCTCCATCCCTTTATTTTGAGCCTATGTGTGTGTCTGCATCTGAGATGGGTCTCCTAAATACAGCACACTGATGGGTGTTGACTCTTTATCCAGTTTGCCAGTCTGTGTCTTTTAATTGGAGCATTCAGCCCATTTACATTTAAGGTTAATATTTTTATGTGTGAATTTGATCCTGTCATGGTGTTAGCTGGTTATTTTGCCTGTTAGTTGATGCCATTTCTTCCTAGCATCAATGGTCTTTACAATTTCACATGTTTTTGCAGTGGCATGTACTTGTTGTTCCTTTCTATGTTTAGTGCTTCCTTCAGGAGCTCTTGTAAGGCAGGCTTGGTGGTAACAAAATCTCTCAGCATTTGTTTGTAAAGGATTTTATTTCTCCTTTACTTATGAAGCTTAGTTTGGCTGGACATGAAATTCTGGGTTGAAAATTCTTTTCTTTGAGAATGTTGAATATTGGCCCCCACTCTCTTCTGGCTCGTAGAGTTTCTGATGAGAGATCCGCTGTTAGTCTGATGGGCTTTGCTTTCTGGGAAACCTGACTTTTCTCTGTGGCTGCCCTTAACATTTTTTCCTTCATTTCAACTTTGGTGAATCTGACAATTACGTGTCTTGGAGCTGCTCTTCTTGAGGAGTATCTTTGTGGTGTCCTCTGTATTTCCTGAATTTGAATGTTGGCCTGCCTTGCTAGGTTGGGAAAGTTCTCCTGGATAATATCCTGAAGAGTGTTTTCCAGCTTGGTTCCATTCTCCCCTCACTTTCAGGTACACCAATCAAATGTAGATTTGGTCTTTCCCATAGTCCTGTGTTTCTTGGAGGCTTTGTTCATTTCTTTTTACTCTTTTTTTTCTAAACTTCTCTTCTTGCTTCATTTCATTCATTTGATCTTCAATCACTGATACCCTTTCTTCCAGTTGATCGAATCAGCTACTAAAGCTTGTGTATACATCACGTAGTTCTCCTGCCATGGTCTTCAGCTCCATCAGGTTATTTAAGGTCTTCTCTACACTGTTTATTCTAGTTAGCCATTCATCTAATCTTTTCTCAAGGTTTTTAGCTTCCTTGCAATGAGTTCAAACATCCTCCTTTAGCTTGGAGAAATTTGTTATTACCGACTTTCTGAAGCCTAGTTCTGTCAACTTGTCAGTCATTCTCCGTTCAGTTTTGTTCCGTTGCTGGCAAGGAGCTGCGATAGTTTGGAGGAGAAGAGGCACTCTGGTTTTTGGAATTTTCAGCTCTGGTTTCTTCCCATCTTTGTGGTTTTATCTACCTTTGGTTTTGATGATGGTGACCTACAGGTGGGGTTTTGGTGTGGATGTCCTTTTTGTTGATGTTGATGCTACTCCTTTCTGTTTGTTAGTTTTCCTTGTAACAGTCAGGTCCCTCAGTTGCAGGTCTGTTGGAGTTTGCTGGAGGTGCACTCCAGATCCTGTTTTCCTGGGTATCACCAGTGGAGGCTGCAGAACAACAAATATTGCAGAACAGTAAATATTACTGCCTGATCCTTCCTCTGGAAGCTTTTTCCCAGAGGGGTACCCACTTATTTGAGGTGTCAGTCAGCTCCTACTGGGAGACGTCTCCCAGTTAGGCTACATAAGGGTCAGGGACCCACTTAAGGAGGCAGTCTGTCTGTTCTCAGAGCTCAAACACCATGCTGAGAGAACCACTGCTCTCTTCAGAGCTGTGAGACAGGGACTTTTAAGTCTGCAGAAGTTTATGCTGCCTTTTGTTTAGCTATGCCCTGCCCCCAGAGGTGGAGTCTACAGAGGCTGCAGGCCTTGTTGAGCTGTGGTGGGCTGCACCCAGTTTGAGCTTTGTTTACCTACTCAAGCCTCAGCAATCGCAGATACCCCTCCCCCAGCCAGGCTGCTGCCTTTTAGCTCAATCTCAGACTGCTGTGCTAGCAGTGAGCATGTCACCATGGGCGTGGGACCCACTGAGCCAGGCATGAGATATAATCTCCTGGTATGCCATTTGCTAAGACCATTGGAAAAGTGTAGTATTTGCGTGGCAGTGTCCCGATTTTCCAGCTGCAGTCTGTCACAGCTTCCCTTGGCTAGGAAAGGGAATCCCCCCTACCCCTTGCACTTCCTAGGTGAGGTGATGCCCCACCCTGCTTCAGCTCACCCTCCATGGGCTGTACCCACTATCCAACCAGTCCCAATGAGATGAACCAGGTACCTCAGTTGGAAATGCAGAAATCGCCTGTTTTCTGTGTCAATCACCCTCAGAGTTGCAGACCAGAGGTCTTCCTATTTGGCCATCTTGGAACTGCGAGATTCTTTAAAGAGCTAATTTTTGTATTTTTAATAGACATGGGGTTTCACCACGTTGGTCAGGCTGGTCTCAAACTCCTGACCTTGTGATCTGCCTGCCTTGGCTTCCCAAAGTGTTGGCATTACAGCAGTGAGCCACTGTGCCCAGCTGTAATTTTTGTACTTTTAGTAGAGACAGGGTTTCACCATGTTGGCCAGGCAGGTCTCAAACTCCTGACCTCAAGTGGTCTGTCTACCTTGGCCTCCCAAAGTGCTGGGATTACAGGCGTAAGCCACCCCGCCTCACCCTGTGTGTGTTCTTTGGATTCAGACACACTGCTGCTCTAGAGTGTACGAGTATGACTGAGAAAACAGTTATTTCTAAAAGATTAAAATAAGAGGCCACATTGGAATATAAAAATAACTCTTACAATCAATAATAAAAAAGGCAAATACCCAATTATAAATGGGCAAAGGACCAGAATAGACATTTTTCCAAAGAAGATATACAAATTTCCAATAATCACATGAGAAGATGCTAAATATCATTAGTCTTCAGGGAAGCGAGAATCAAAACCACAATGAGATACCACTTCACACCTGCTAGGATGGCTACAGTCAAATTGATATATAACAAACGCTGATCAGACATAAAGATAGGAGCAATAGACACTGGGGACTGCAAAAAGAGGGAGATGGGGCAAGGGCTGAGAAACTTCCTATTGGGTACTATGTTCACTATCTGGGTGTTGGGATCAATAGATCGAATCCCAGCATCACACAATATACCCTTGTAACAAACCTACATGTATATCCCCAATCTAAAATAAAAAAATTTAAAAATGAAATGAAAGAATTAACTTGGGGGGGGGGAGGGAACAACAAGTGTTGGTAAGGATGAGAGAAATTGGAACCTTCCTGCCTTGCTGGTGGGAATATAAAATGGTGCAGCCACTTTGGAAAATAGTCTGGCAGTTCCTCCAAAGGTTAAACACAGAGTTATGATATGACCAGCAATTTCACTCCTAGGTGTATACCCAAGAGAAATGGAACACATGTCCACAGAAATGTTCATAGCAGCATTATTTGAAATAGCCAAAAATGTGGTATATCCACACAATGGAATATTATTTGGTGATGAAAAGAAGTGAGTACTGATGTTATAACATGGATAAACCTTGGAAACATTATGCTTAAGTAAGTAAAGCCAGTTAAAAAAGACCATGTATTATATGATTCAATTTTATGAAATGTCCAGAACAGGCAAATCTATAGAGTCATAAAGTAGATTAGTGGTTGCCTAGGACTAAAAAGAAGAGGGTGGGTGTGGGAGAGTGACTGCCTAAAGGGCATGGCATTTCTCTTCTGGGTGATGAAAATGTTCTAAAATTCCTTGTGATGATGGTTGCACAGCTCTGTGAGTATACAAAAACCACTAGATTGTCCACTTTAAATGGGTGAATTGTATGGTATGAGAATTACATATCAATAAAGCTGTTTTATAGAATAAATAAACAAACTCCCAAACAGAACCAGCACCTAGCCTTCTTCCTGTTTCCATGCCAGGGATCTCACTCCTGTTTGCCCTTAATGTATCTTCCTGTTGACACCCAGCCAGCAAACTCATGTTTGCTCTGTGGTGACATCTTCAGGATGCCGCAGGCCCTGGGCCTGACATTGCTCTGCAGTCCTTGCCAACTAGGTCTGTGTCAGGGAAGGCAAACAGCATATTTCAGAGGGTGACAACATAAGGGCGTGAGAAGCAGCCAGAGAGAGCACCCCTGCCCAGGCTCCCTTGGCCAAGACACTGGGGACCTATCCTCTGGTTGAAACCTCCTATTCCTGCCCCCCACGCCCACCCCCAGATGAAGCTGGATGCTACTGTGTGGGGCTGAAAATAGAAAAGCCACTGTGGTGGGAAGAAAGATAAGAAACAACCTCAGAGAGGTTAAGCAACTTGCCTAAAGTTACTCTGCATTAAAGCTTTGAGTCAGTTGCATGGCTAGAAGTTCTTGAGTTGGATTCTACTCCTTTAAGAAAGATTCAAAATAGCATATACATCCCATGGTAGGGAACTGGTTAAATTAATTATGCTCCAATCCTACAGGGGAATAGTATGCTGATGCTGAAAAGAGTTTGGCATGCTTTAAGTACTGATATGAAATTGTCACCAGATGTGTTTTTAAGTGAAAAAAAGCAAGATGCAGAACAGTGTGTATAGTATCCTACTATTTGTCTAAAAGGAAGCAAAAGATACATATACGGTCATCATCCCTCCGTATTCACAGGGCATTCGTTCCAGGACCCCTGCAGATACCAGTATCTGAAGATGTTCAAGTCCCTCATATAAAATGGCAAAAGGATTAACTAGGGGGTGGAGGAACAACAAGTGTTGGTAAGGATGAGAGAAATTGGAACCTTCCTGCCTTGCTGGTGGGAATATAAAATGGTGCGGCCACTTTGGAAAATAGTCTGGCAGTTCCTCCAAAGGTTAAACACAGAGTTATGATATGACCAGCAATTCCACTCCTAGGTATATCCCAAGAGAAATGGAACACATGTCCACAGAAATGTTCATAGCAGCATTATTTGAAATAGCCAAAAATGTGGTATATCCGTACAATGGAATATCATTTGGTGATGTACTGATATCAGAAGTGAGTACTGATGTTACAATGTGGATAAACCTTGGAAACATTATGCTTAAGTAAGAAAAGCCAGTTAAAAAAGACTGGCATAGTATTTGCACATCCTACTGTATACTTTAAATCATCTCTAGATTACTTATGATATTTTTATTTGTATTATTTTTTACTATTTTTATTTTTATTTGTATTCTTTATTTATTTATTTATTTGTATTTGTATTTATTTTTTACTATTGTACTGCTATTTTTATTGTTTTTTTTTTTCAATATGTTTTGATCTGCAATTGAGTGAATCCACGAACACAGAACCTGCAGACACAGAGGCTGTGGATACAGAGGGCCAACTGTATTTGTAATTGCTTGTGTCCAAATAAAGTATCTCTGAAAGGACACATAAGAAAGTAGTGACATTGGCCAGGCACAGTGGCTGGTCCCAGCATTTTGGGAGGCCGAGGCAGGTGGATTACCTGAGGTCAGAAGTTTGAGACCAGCCTGACCAACATGGTGAAAGATTGTCTCTACTAAAATTACACAAAATTAGCTGAGTATGGTGGTGGGCTCCTGCAATCCCAGCTACTGAGAAGGCTGAGGCGGGACAATCCCTTGAACCTGGGAGGCAGAGGTAGCAGTGAGCTGACACTGCAGCCTGGGCAATAGAGCAAAACTCTATCTCAAAAAAAAAAAAAAAAAAAAGAAAAAAGAAAAAAAGAAAGAATCACAGCTCCAATTAAGGAAGCAAAATTTTTCCAGAAGCTCCCAGAATTCTTCAGCTTATACTTCATTGGCCAACTGTGTTATGTAACAATCTCAGCTGCAAGAATGTCTTGGAGAGAAAGTAATTTTCCCTCAGACTTTATGGTAGAGGGGGTGAGTGTGGTGGGATGCCTGTGGTCCCAGCTACTCAGGAGGCGGAGGTGGGAGGATCACTTTAGCCCAAGACGTCAACACTGCCGTGAGCTGTCATTGCATTGTTGCACTCCAGACTGGGCAACAGAGCAAAACCCTGTCTCAAAAAAAAGAAAAGAAAAGAAAAATAATAAATAAATGAATGTCCCATGCTCTGAAGTCCATCCCCAAACCTCAAGTTAAGAGCACCTCTTCCCAGGATGATTAAAAATTGAATCCTTTAATATTTATCAAATGTTGTGCTAATCCTACCAGAAATTATGGGTGAGATTTGAGGAGAGGGAGCAGTAAGAAGCATCCCTTTTCCTCAGTGTGAGTTCTAAACTATTGAGACATAAGGAGTAAAATAGGTATGGATTACAGTATCACCCTCTGCTGATGAAGGCCCGGATTGAGGGTGTGGCTTAGATGAACCAGGCAACAACCAACATCCTAATGTCATACTCAGAATTAGACCCACCTGCCTGGTCATAGGCAGGACTGAGACATGCGGGCCTCACTGCAGGGCTGGCTGCCTGATGGCTATGCTCGCCAGCTGCCAATGGGAGGCCCCACCCAAGGGAAAGCAGGAGGCAGGCAGAGCTAGGCTTACACTGTCCTCTGCAACTCACAGCCACCTCTTCCTTCCAGGAGGGGCTTGCGGGAAGGGGAGAGAGGCCAGGAGGCTGTGACACTAACGGAAGAAACATACGGGGAAGGAATCTTTTCCCAAACCCCCAAATTATCAAGATTGTACTGTTTCTCTTTCTCCATATTAAAGGGGATCATGTCAGCCACATTTCAGGGCCTGGTGCTCAAAAATAGTAGGTGCTTAATACAAGTCAGCCTCCTTTCCTCCTCTTCTTCATTCAAATTATTTCTTAACCAGGGCAGGAAGAGATTAGCCTTCCCTTCCTCTTTAACGTACTTAGACTTCATTTCTCAATTTCTCTTCATTGCTCAATTTCTCTTCCTGTGTTGCAATTCCCCGAGCATGTGACTTTCATCTGGCAACCCTGGCCCTGTGATATTGGCATAGTGGAGTTATGCCTCACGTGTCACGTTCCTGCACCACGAAGTCAAATTGCAGTTAACAGACCCAGTTGCCCCAGCCCTGTGGAGGGTCTCCTGTCCCTTCCTGTTCTAGGACTCATCCACCTTCCTTATGCTCCACTTCCAACAGGTAGAGGACATGTATCTTCTTTTTTGGAGCCACCGGCCATTTAAACCCCTTTCTCATGTTTGGGGGACTCTCACTTTATGGTTTGATCGGAAAGAGGTCCTCACCTTCTACTAGAGAAACGGAAATGTTCTGTTTCCCCTTTCTCAGCCTCCCTTTTGCAACTACAGCCAGGGCGTGTGACCAGGGCTGGCCAACTAGAAGGACCTGTGCCAGACCTTGGGGGAGCCTGGGGGGGTCTGAGGGAGGCCAGGACTCCTGAGAATGTCCACTGTGGATGGTGGGCAGTGCAGCACATCTGAATTCCTGGCACAGCAGGGGCCACTGAGCCAGCTGAGGACACGTTAAGGTTTCTCAGCACATAGGGCTTGGGTTCTGTCGGGAGTGTTGTACCTGACCGTGCAGCTTTAAACCTAGTTTTAGGGTCTTGTGGTGGTTCTTTGAGCTGCCTGTTTACTTTCTGATACATTTTCTTCTCCATTCAGGCAGTCGGTGTCTATGGTTTGTAGCTGGGAACAATGACAGTGAGGCAGTAATTGAGTCCCTGACTTGGTCTTGCAAGCCTGACGTTGCCATCGGTTCTCCCTTGAAGTAAGAGAATACTTCAAGAGTGCGCAGGCTGCGTCTCAGGAAGGACATGGGCGCACCCACCTTGTCCTGCAGCCTTTCTTCCCCTTGGTGGTGGGGAAGGCGGTGCTGTGGACAGTGACTAACTCAGAATACGAACCAGGCACATTGGTCTTCATTTCGTCAAAACCAACCCAGTGACCTCAGGCAAATCTCTTCACCTCTCCCGATTTTCTCACATGTCAAATGGCCTGGGTGGAGACGCCAGACCAAAAGATGCCCCAATTTTAAAACTGTTTCTGTTCTCAAAGCTGGAGTCTCATTTTAATACTTCAGCTTCATGGAGTGTTTTTGTTTGGTTTTCCTGTAATAACTTGTGGTAACCATAGTTCAAGCAACAAAGCTTGATGGACTATTACTTTTATTGCACCTGCCAGTCCTGGTTTCCAGCCTCAGGCTCAGCTATGTCTCAGCTTTAAAAGTCCCAGAACCAGGACTTTGCAATAGAGGGATTATAATAATGTGCATTTGAACTATACCTGGGGACTGGGGGTTAGGAATTCTGTCTTGATACCACTTATGAAAGGTGTCCCCTTCACTGATGGCAGGTGGGTGGTTTATAGAACAAGCCCATTCGGTCTCTTTGGGGCTTGAATCCTGGCTCTGAGTGCCTTTGAGTGGCCTTGAGTGAGTGACCTCATTCAGGTTTCCACATGTTTTTTAATACTCTAACTCATGGGGTAGGGCTGACTTAACCTTCCCAAGAAGTTGTGAGTTTCTCAGGTGCAGGGGCCATGGCTTAAATACATTTCAAATCCCCCATCTTTACCCCTCGCTCACCTTGATATACATGTATACCTGTTCAGGGGTGGAACATCTCTGTAAGACCCACTCAAGGAACTGACAACAGTGAATGCCTCAGGGAAGACGGAAACCAGGAAGAGGGGACTTACTCTTCACTTCACATTCTTGAATGTATTGCCATGAACATAGTAGTATTTTAAAAACTGCCTAATAAAGAAATAAGAAAATTCACATCTCCAGTTTTATTTCATTTTGTGGAGGTAGAATCCTGGATTTATCCAACCCTCTATTTAGGGGCATCCTGATTTCTCCATCTTGCTAGGGGATGTTGACTCACCTCTCATTAACCTGGGAAGGCTTCCCAGAGGAGGTGACTTCTGACAGATGAGCAGGAGTCAGATGAGGCAGGGTGGGACATGAGGATAAAGTATTCCAAGCAGGGGGAACATCATGAATGAAGGTGGGAGGTGCGAGAGTGTGGCCCTTGTGAGGAAATGCAAGGAGGGTAGGGGTGGGATGGGTGGAGATGAGGCCAGAGGGACCCACAGGTGGTTTGCATGCTAGGCACTTGAATCTTGGACTCCATCCCAGGCACAATGGGAAGCCATTGAAATAACCTGGGGCTGGTGAGCGAGAGTCATCAACTGTACAAATCAGCAGCATTGTTCCGGGGAAAGCAAGACTTAACCAGCACCTCAGCTGTATCGGTGACCAAATATGCATTTACTCATAAAGAGGGCTGGTTTCCTACTGCCACCTCTCGTTCCAGCCTGCTGCAGGCTCCAGATGGGAAACACCCACAGAGCTATGGGAGCAGAGGACTCTCCTAACTCTGTGAGAGGCCTCAAGAGTGTAATGGAGAAAGCCTCCCCAGGCTAAAAACCCAGACTCAGAGCTCCCCAGATAGGCAAAGGTGGGAAAAGGCCTTCCACGCAGAGCGAACTGTGGGAGGAAGCTCAGGGCGCATGTGCAGGAAATTAGGCTTGCCAGGTGGGAAGGGGCCAGGCGCTAATGAGGTTTGTTTGTTTTTTCACATTTTCTATCACTTTCTATGAGGTTGGTATTATTTATTTATTTATTTATTGAGATGGAATTTTTGCTCTTGTTGCCCAGGCTGGAGTGCAGTGGCACGGTCTCAGTTCACTGCAATCTCCGCCTCCCAGGTTCAAGCGATTCCCCTGCCTCAGCCTCCTGAGTAGCTGGGATTACAGGCATGTGCCACCACGTCTGGCTAATTTTTGTATTTTCAGTAGAGACAGGGTTTCACCATGTTGGTCAGGCTGGTCTCAAACTCCTGGCCTTAAGTGACCCAGCCACCTTGGCCTCCCAAAGTGCTAGGATTACAGGCTTGAGCCACTGTGCCCGGCTGAGGTTGGTTTTTACTGAGCTATTTTATAAATCATCTGGCACACATCAGAAATCGATTTCAGGGCATCCCCAGACCGACCCAATCAAAACTTCCAGGAGATATCTTTAACCTGACAACCTTGGGAAATGTGGCTTTAGTCTAGACAGAGAGTTCTCTAATGTCGCTGCTGGCTAAAGCATTATGCAGGGGCCCCAACCACACTGCAGAACCACACTCACTCCAGCAAGTGAGGGAACTGCCTGACAAAGGGGATGGTCCCTGAGTCACTCTAACCTGTCAATTTGGTGGGGCTAGGAATGAAGGCGGACCAGTTCTTCCTGTGAGGTGCAAACAAAAACTGGAAAAACAGCAAGACAGACTTATCCAGGTTCTTTCCGGGCGTGGCTGAGGCTGCACCGTCTCAGCCTTTGGCCATTCCTGAAGCCCTCTCAGCAGGGTCCTCTGTCCTTGCCAAGAAGCTAGAAAGAATTAGAAGACAGATGAGTCAGAACGGAAGGTCACGGGGTTTCTGTGCTTCCAGGGGTGCTCACCCATCCCTCAGGGCTTCCCCTACTGCTCTTCCCCTTTCTCAGCCCCACTCAGGATTTCTTTCTCCCTGTAAATGAGAACTGTCCCTACTCCCCAGCCCCCACTCTGCAGTCAGCCTGAGGATGCATGCAAGAAGCTGTTGGAGCTTGAGCAAAGGGAGGCGGGAGGGAGGGAGATGCACCTGATGCTGGTGTCTTCATTCTCTGAGCTGGATAGGGACTAACTACGGGGCAGCCTGCTACCAGCAACACTAGTTTTTCTTTTTTTTAAACTTTTTTTTGAGGCGAGGTCACACTATTGCCCAGGCTGGAGTGCAGTGGCGTGATCTTGGCTCACTGCAACCTCTGCCTCCCAGGTTCAAGCAATTCTCCTGCCTCAGTCTCCCTAGTAGCTGGGATTACAGGCACATATCACCATGCCCAGCTAATTTTTTGGGTATTTTTAGTAGAGACGGAGTTTCACCACATTGGCCAGGATGGTCTCCGACTCCTGACCTCAGGTGTTCCACACACCTCGACCTCCAAAAGTGTTGGGATTATAGGTGTGAGCCACCACTCCCGGCCCAGCAGCACCGATTTTGCAGGGCAAAGCATCATTTGTCTTGAATCAGTCCTATGGCCTACATAAAATATGGTCCCCTCTGGATTTGCGGCTGACCCTGGCACTTGTAGCTGGAGAAGGCATGCAAACATTGATGATGCGCAGTGCTAGCTCTCAGATGGTAACACTGGTTGTCTCCCCATCCCACTTCATTTACTCAGCAAACATTGATTTGAGACCCTGCTGTTCTTGGCCTGGGCCCCAGAGGAAGAAAGGCAAGACCGCAGACCATGAGTGTTCACTGAGAAGCAGACAGAGGCAACGCTGCTGTGAGAAGCAAGGAGAGGGCTGAGACAGTCCTGAGGACAGCAAGGAGGGCACTAACCTGGAAGACGGGCGGCAAAGATGTCTGAACTGAGTCTGGAAAAGCCAGCCAAGCTGCTCACCCCAAAAGAAAGTTTATTCTGGCTGGACAAATCAGCCAGAGGGAAGAGAGATCAGGGATTTCAAGGCTAAAACTGAAGTGTTTACAGATCTCCCTTCCCCAGAGACCCTTGCGCTTGCCCCCAACCCCTGAACTCTCACAGTACCTCCTTAGGGAGAATGACCAGAAAAGGCCCCAAGGGAAGGTATTGCTGGAAGCCGGGTGGAGAGAAAAAGCTGCTCAGTCTTCTGATGAAGGGGAGAGTGGGGAGGGGAGCTGGGCTCATTCCTGGCTATTGAACTATGCTCTGCCAGAGCTGGGCCCTGTGGCACAGTTAACTCTACAGTGAGTCCTGAGGGCTTGGAGGGGACTCTCCCTCAAATCTCAGCATCCAGACCACTTCTGCTCTGCCCACCAGCGCCGCTAATCCTGGCGACCACTCATTCATTCACTGGTTTGTTGAATTGATAGTGAGGGAGCACCTTCTCCGAGATGCTAAAGATACAACCACGGACAAAACAAAGACCCCACAGGCCTTCATTCTAGTGGGGGAAGCAAACAGAGAATGATCAAACAAGGAAGGGAGGAAGACAAACAAGAAAGGGAAAGGGGGAAGAGGTGGATCCGTTCATGTGGGAGGGAGAGGCTCAGTAATAGCGGGCATGGGGCAGAGGCCTGAAGAAGGGCGGGAGGCGGGAAGGAGGGAGAAGAGGAATCCCAAGGGGAAAGAGCAGCACCTGCAAAGGTCCCGAGGCAGGCCTGTCCCCAGAGCCCCAAGGGTGGGCCAAGCAGGAACTTACTGTGCACGGAGAGACCCAGAAGGGTTTAAGAGAGCCAGCTTTGAGCTCATGCATGCCTGGGGCCCACTGTTCCCTAGCAGCCTGCATTTAGGCAGATTGCTTCATCTCCCTAAGGCTCAGCGTCCCTGTCTGTAAAATGGGAAGAATGGTGCTACTGCACGATGGCTTTCTATATACTTTTTCTATATACTAAATAAATGGCAGTTATTGTCAGGATTATTATAAATGCAATGGATACATGTTCAATAGTTAGCATTAGCACTTTCCTAAAGGGGATTTCCAACAAGATAAGACATTAGATTTTTTTTTGTTTGTTTTATAAAAATATCTTAAATTACATTGACAGTAACACATGTTGTGAGTGGGGTGTGTGGGCATCACGTACTGGCAATCACAAATCACACTCACGCCTTCCCTGACTCCTCGCGGGCGAGGCTTGCCCCCATTACTCCAGAGCTGCCTTACAGGCACCGAAAGCAAGGCCTGGAGGAGCCAGGAGCTTGACTGGGTCTGAGCAAGACAGTGTCAGAGCCAGAATTAGGCTGCAGTCATCTTTAGAAGGAAGCAGAAAGTTTCTCTTTGAATCAACACTTCCTCCCATTTTCTTTCCATTTGAGTAAGCAGAAACCTGAAGAGTTTAAGCCTTTTTCAGAAAGTTTGCAGCTATGGTCAGTGTAAGGAGACAGCCATCTCCCTTTTCATTTTTGATTTTGAATGTGAGTGATTGGGAGGTCCCTCAATGACTGGCCTGGGTCTTCAGAAGGGTCTCAAGGATGTGAGCAGGTTGTAGCAATCCTGCTCTGGCCCCTACCCTGCTGGACAGCTCAGGGTGGGTGATGGGTGCCACAGCTGATCTGGAATGTTCTGCTCATTTGCCCCCCTGCCAGCCCTTCTCCAACCTTTGAGGAAGCCATGCCTCCTGCCACCCAGCTCATACCCCTCATCATCAGAGCGCAGCACGACCCAGTTCTGTCTCCTGCAGGACACACATAGGCCTCTCTGCCCTCCTTGGCCCATTGTTCCCAGCTCTCTCAGAGCCCAGTCCATCCTACCGTGTGTTAGCGATGGTGGGAGAGATCAGTGCAGACCTGCCTAGAGGAGCCTGCCAGAGCAGGGGAAGAAGTAGTAACAATAAGTAAACCATGTGCTAATTTTCTTTTTCTTTTTCTTTTTCTTCTCTTTCTTTCTTTCTTTCTTTCTTTCTTTCTTTCTTTCTTTCTTTCTTTCTTTCTTTCTTTCTTTCTTTCTTTTTTTTTTTTGAGACAGTCTCACTCTATTGCTCAGGCTGGAGTGCAGGGGTGCGATCTCAGCTCACTGCAACCTCGACCTCCCCGGGCTCCAGAGATCCTCCCACCTCAGCCTCCCAAGTAGTTGGGACTATAGCTGTGTGCCACCACACTGAGCTAATTTTTTTATTGTTTGTAGAGACAGGGTTTTGTCACGTTGCCCAGACCGGTCTTGAACTCCTAGGCTTGAGTGATCCACCAGCCTCAGCCTCCCAAAGTGCTGAAATTACAGGCATGAGCCACCCTCACCTGGCCTGAGTGCTGAAAAAAAGAAAAGCCTTGGAGGCAAAAGGTGAAGCACTGGGTGGAAGTTGACCTCCAAGCGGGGAGCAGGCAAGCCAGCACCAGTCCAGGCTCCACGTGGGGTTGAGAGAGGGGGAAAAGCCACCGACCGTCCCTGCTCCATAGGGAAGGCAGCCTCCGACTATGGCTGATGGGCTGGCAGTCAGGTAAGGACTGGCTGGCAGGAATGGGCATCCAGCTGCCTCTGCTGCTCCTGTGAGCCAGGGATGATGGTGCCAGTCAGGTCTGCATGGCCATCAATAGGCCAGGTGGCCAGGTCGGGGTCTGTCAGCTCCAGTGGCTGAAACACACAACAGCATCATCAAACCTAGCCCGACATAGTCATGAGAGAGATTTGGAAAAAGATATAGTGATTTTGTTCTCCATTTGCTTTTTCTAAAAACACTCCTCTCTAGTAAAATGTATGACAGCAATAGCTCTCACTTATGGCTCATTTAATGTGTGGTGGTGTTTTCCTAAACTCTTTATATATGTGTATTAGCTCATTTAATCCCCACACAAATCTTATGAGGTTTTACCACTGTCCTCACTATATAGATAAGGAAATGGGGGAGTTTATGTCCAGGAAAGTTAAGAAACTTTACCAAATAACTTGACCAAGATTTAAGTGGAGGTCTTACCCAGAGTCAACTTTAACCTCCAGACTGTCTCTACTACATTTTCTTTAAACAGCTCTTTGGGACAGGCTTGACCTTGCTGCAGGGTCTTCCTCTGATTCCCAATTCTTTGGATTCAATCCACATTTAAATCAGTCCTCCTGTTTCTGCCTAAATAAACCAATGCTTATAATATTTAAATATTTATTAGGATTCTCTATCTCTGCAATGGTATATTTCCCAGATAATTTTTCTGATGAAACCCAGAAGAGAGAGAAAAAGAGAAATATTGATTGAAACCCATATTGTGACAATAATTTTGCTGGATAAATATGTTTCTTTTTTTTTTTGAGACAGAGTCTTGCTCTGTCGCGCAGGCTGGTGCAGTGGTGTGATCATGAATATTTTTCAAAATATTTGATCACTAGCTAGAGTTTAGAAATCCTTTGTAAAGAGAGAGTTTTGATGAAATGGAATTTGCCATAGCATCCATACTTGCTTACGTTTACCAAAGGTTAAACTGTTCCCACGTGTCACCTTCTGCTGGGTAGTTTACTAGTCATTGACCAGTGGAGAAATGGTTTACATTTGAGAAAGAGGCCTAAAGAACACAATGCATCCCTACTTTAATTTTTCAAGAAAAATGCCTGCCCAACCTTAAAAAATCAGGTAAGTAACACAGAGTAGGGACTACCATAAAACGATTTACACAGCTAACTGGGATTAAAGTAGACCTCAGAGCTTTTAGTGACATCTCCTGACCTCTGCTGGACATATTTGGGATTGCATAGATCCCAGGTCCTTGAAAGTAACCAGCAAAATAAGAATCTTAAAGTTTACAGAATGCCTCATCTAAATCTCTCATTTCAGAGATGAAGAAAATAAGATTCAATGGGCTTATGTGACCGACCCAAGAGTACACAGTTACTTATGAAGTGGCATATTCAGGACCAGTACCTAGAAATGATTTATTGCCCAGTAAACCACATACGCAAATGTTGATTAACTTCACTGGAATGAATAGATACTCTTTGGATTATCTTTAGAGTACCATCATTTTTTAGAAATGAGAACAGCTGACATGGACAAAGTGGTAACAAAGAGTCAAAATTAGAATTATTTGAACGAGGTCGTAGTTACCTTTATATCCCGTATCCCATATCCCCTAATCCCATAACTCTGTCATTATCTTCGGTGACTGATGATGTCTGTAGAGTAACAAAGAAGAGAGTCAGAGAATTCATTTTCACAAAAGCTTTTTTTTCAGTTGTAAATATTTATTCCTGATTGTAGTTTGTTAAAATGAGCGTGCCTTCCTAGAGGAAACTTCAACTGGCCATAGGAAATAAGACTGCCCAGGGTTAAAAGGACCGTTCCTTTCAAGAACTAACTCTACCAGTGCTCCTGCAAAGACACATGGAACCCAAGGGAGGCACCCTGAGGTCTCTGATGCTTCTTCAGCTGGGAGTTATGGGTCTCCCTATTGAGGCTGTATATAGAAGAGAAAGCTGAAAGACCATTGAACTATGTAGCCAAATTATTCTACACTTTAATATCTCCAAGTGCATAGTGTTAATGAAAGGAGTAGCGTATTATATTTGAAAGAACATAAGCTTTGCAGCCATGCAGTTAGTGGCTGCTTACTACCTGTGTGAGCTTAGGTAAATGACTTAATCTCGCTGAGCTTCAGTGTCCTCAACAATAAAACAGGAATCATAAATGATACTTTTCCAGAAAGTTGTTTGAGAGTACATGAGATTGTGTGTGAAACTCCTAAGCAAAGTACCTGGTGTTACAGGCCAAAGGCAGGGATAATGTTTGATTTCTTCATGGAATTAAATATACACCAGATTTTTTTTTTTTTTTTTTGAGACCGGGTCTCATTCTGTTGCCCAAGCTGGACTGCAGTGGTGCAATAACGGCTTACTCCAGCCTCAAAGTGATCCTCCCACCTCAGCCTCCTGAGTAGCTGGAACTATACAGAGGCACATGCCACCATGCTTAGCTAATTTTTTTCTTTTAATTTTTTGCAGAGATAGAATCTTGCTATGTTGCTCAAGCTGATCTTGAACTCCTGACCTCAAGTAATCCTCCTGCTGCCTCCTGCCTCAGCCTCCCAAAGCACTGGGATTATAGGTGTGTGAGCCACCACACCAGGTCTATGGCAGATTTTTTTTTTTTTTTTAAATTTCCGACAGGGTTTTACTCTGTTGCCCAGGCAGGAGTGCAGTGGAACAATCTTGTCTCACTACAGCCTCGACCTCCCCGACTCAAGCAGTCCTCCCACCTCAGCTTACCAAGTAGCTGGGACCACAGGCACCACCACACCTGGCTAACTTTTTGTATTTTTTGTAGAGATGGGTTTCACCATGTTGCCCAGGTTGGTCTCAAACTCCTGGGCTCAAGATGCACCCACCTCAGCTTCCCAAAGTGCTGGGATTACAGATGTAAGCCATTGTGCCTAGTCTAAAGTGTCTCTAAGGCATTTGTGAATAAAGTCTTGTCCATTTCAGATTATTTTATTGGGTATTTGAGATATAGAATTGAGTATTTCTCCATGATAAATGTATAAATCAGCACTGTTTTTTTTTTTTTTTTTTTTTTTTTTTTTTTTTTTTTTTTTTTTTTTTGTGGGAAAAAGTGTGTCTGGGCCGGGCACAGTGGCTCATGCCTGTGATCCCAGCACATTGGGAGGCTGAGGCAGGTGGATCACTTGAGCCCAGGAGTTTGAGACCAGCCTGGACAACATGGCAAAACCCCACCTCTGCTAAAAATACAAAAATTAGCCAGTCTCATACCCAGTCTCAAAATTAATTAATTAATTAAAAAATAAATGATTAAAAAAAGAGACACTTTAAATGGTTTAAAACATCCCTACTCCAGATTTTGTTGCTGTTTGCTTTTTGTAGTTTTGCTGTGCCTTCCCCATGATAAAAAGTGCTCTTAAAACTTGCCAGCTGGCTGGGTGCAGTGGCTCACGCCTGTAATCCCAGCACTTTGGTAAGCTGGGGTGGGCAGATCAACTGAGGTCAGGACTTCAAGACCAGCCTGGCCAACATGGTGAAACTCTGTCTCTACTAAAAATACAAAAATTAGCCAGGTGTGGTGGTGGATACCTGTAATCCCAGCTACTCGGGAGGCTGAGGCAGAAGGATCACTTGAACCTCGGAGGCAGAGGTTGCAGTGAGCCGAGATTGTGCCACTGTAATCCAGCCTGGGCAACAGAGTGAGACTCTGTCCCAAAGAAAAGAAAAAGAGAAAAGAAAAGAAAAGAAAAACTAGCTAAATTGGTTGTGTGTGTGTGTGTGTGTGTGTGTGTGTAAACATTTCACAGACATTTACTAAGCACATTTCCTTCAAGAAGAGAAGAAACAAAAGTTTTTGTCAATAAGTAACTGTGGATATGATGCCTCCCTGAGTTAATTAAATCAACCCAGACTATTTTTCGTTGCCATGAGGGAGAGAGAGTACACCCCTGTCCCTTTATGGTGTTAGAGATTGTCCAGTCCAGTGTGCTCCGTGGAACCCTGCAGGAGTCACAGCAGGGCACTACTGAGAAAGTGCCAAGAGGACAGGATTCTCTTAAACCAGAGCAGCACTGTGTGGACCAGTTTTATGAGTTAACTGCTCCTATAAGGGAGATTTGTTTGCATGAAATTTCTTATGGCTGAAATATATTTGCAGAACACAGATCTAGGCTCATTCCCTAATTTTACATATGAGGAAACTGAGGCTTGGGGGAGTGAAATGACATCACTAAGTTAAAGCAGAGCTGGAAACAGTACTCAACAATCTGTATCAATTGGGGGACTTGGTTGCTGGTTAGATGCCAATTCTGGATAACCAAAGTAAAGACTCATAGAGGCCTGCAAAATTGACAGGAGCCTGATAGTCAGGCTTGGAAATGGCCAGAACCGTGAGCACACTGGAAGGCCAAGAAGCTGGACAGAGTTCACAGAAAGTCCAAATAGTTTCATAACCAGAGGAGCCTGTAGAAATGTTGATGCCTGTACTGCCTTTTCTGCAATGCATGGCACCAACCTTCTCCTCTGATATGGTTAGACTGTGTCCCCACCCAAATTTCATCTTGAATCTCCACAGGGACCCCGTGGGAGGTACTTGAATCATGGGGGTGGTTACTTCCATGTTGTTCTTGTGATAGTGAGTGAGTTCTCACGGGATTTGATGCTTTTATAAGGGGTTTCCCCCCTTCTTTGCTCTGCACTTCTTGCTGCTGTCATGTGAAGAAAGATGTGTTTGTTTCCCCGTCTACTATGATTGTAAGTTTCCTGAGGCCTCCCAGCCCTGCAGAACTGAGTCAATTAAACCTCTTTCCCTTATAAATTGCTCAGTCTCAGGTATTTCCTCATAGCAGCATGAGAACGGAGTAATACACCCTCTTATTCTCATGTCACTTGATTTAAAGTCCCAGGAGAGAGTTTGTAATTGGCTGGGTTGAAGTCACATGCTCACACTCGGGCTGAATGGGAGCCAGGTCTGGCCCCTTGAGCATCCATAGCGGGACCACTGCCCACAATTAGCCATCCACATTGGGGAAGGGTAATGCCCCAAAGGGAATTTTAGATATTGCAAAGGGGAAATGGATGTGGGCAGCCCAAAGGGCAACTAAAGGGAGCCTGATGGCCCATAGCAGATCCTGATAACATGGACACTTTGTCTCAAGCAGGAAGAGCTACAGCAGGGACAAAAGGATCTTTGCTGATGTTGAACATCAACAGGGTAAGCCTCTTTTCTTCAGTTACATTATTGCTGCAGTTGTGAGAACTCTGACATTAGTCTGTATACACTCCTCCAGCTCATCACTAACTGAAAACTAGGTATTCAATAATCCTATACCCATTGCTGAGCAGCCACTTGTTTAGAATATTACCTTTTTAAATATAGGTGTAGGTCCAAAGTCAGGATAAAGAATAGGTTGAGCCTTTAGGGAAGTCAGAGTTCTCCAGAGAAACAGAACCAATAGGATGTATAGGCATGGGGAGAGGGATTTACTTTTTAAAATTGGCTCATGCAATTGTGGAGGCTGGCAAAGTCCAAAATCTGCAGGGTCAGCAGGCAGGCTGGAGACCCACGGAAGAGGTACAGCTGAGCCCAAAGGCAGTCCACTCACAGGATCCCCTCTTCTTCTGGGCAGGTAATCATTTTCCTATTAAGGCCTTCAACTGATTGGTCGAGGCCCACCTATGTTATCAAAGGTCATCTGCTTCACTCAAAGTCTATTGATTTAAATGTTACTCTCATCTAAAAAATACCTTCACAGAAACATCTAAAATAATATTTGATCAAATATCTGGGTATCATGGCCTAGCCAAGGTAACACATAAAATTACCCATCACAGACAGGTCTCAGAAAAGGAGCTGGGAAGGCTTGAATGACTTTACAGCCAACTGTAGCCACAGTAGGACCTTGGGCAGTCGCTTTCCTCTCTGAGTCTCATTATTTGTAAAATGAGGGGTTTGAATTGGGTGGTGTCTAAGGGTTTGAAGGATAAAATGGCAAGGTGAGTGTGAACATCTAGTTTATCTCCCCTCCCAGATTTTTCCAACACGGGAAATTTCCAACAGAGTTTGGGATGGCAGGGACTTGGATCAGACACAGAAGGGAGGCAGAGTGCTCCTTAAGGGGTTTCCTGCCCAGCACCCATTTCCTTCTGCCCTACAGTATCCCAGTTTTTATTTAGATTCCCACCTTCTCTCACATAACCCATGTGCTCAAGACTGACCTCACTGCCAGCACCAGGGATTGGTCCAATTGGCCTAAGCGGATTTCTATCCCCAACCATTGATTGTTTCAGGAATCCAGGCCTGAGCGGATTCGCACGTGACGTCTCCCTGGACACGGGGATGGTTTCACAAAGGGATTGGAGTCACTGAGAGGTAAGGAGAAGTCTGCTGGCAGCTTCTGGGACATTACACCCTGGTGCTGAAGAGATCGCTGCTGGAAAAGGCTGTCTTCCTGGCGATGTTGTCAGGTGAGGCCTAGAATTGTGGCAGCCACTTTGCCGCCAGCACAGGGGAAAGATGAGCCTGGGGAGTCCCAAGAACCAGAGCGGGAGCCCTGATTGCCCCACATCCTATCCCCCACCCCCACCAGTGACGGACCTTTTAAACGATGGGAGCCAATAAATCCTCTTTATTTCTGTTACCGTAGCAAATGGAAACCTAACAGAGACACTATAAAGGCTACCATTCCAATGCTTTTGGAATTAGTGCTGGGAGAACCCGAACAGAGCCCTTCTCCTCTCCCGTCTTCGACAGTCGGGGGGCGGGCCGACCCAGCACGCAGGAGGCCTGCACCGCACAGCCTTCTTGCTGAACCAGGCAGCAGCTGCACCCCATGGGGCTCCCTCCCACGTAAGCCAACGTAGGAAAAGACGCTGCAAATCAAAGATGACCACCCTGGAGAAGCAGGAGAAACCCCCCAACTTGAATGAATGTATCAACATTTGAGAAAATGTAGGAGGTGGATGTTACTCTTTAATCTGCTCAGCATCCTTCCCCTACCCCTTTTGATAATTGGCCTCATCCAGTGGACACAGTTCTTGGAATGAGATCCAGGCTAGGCCAATCAATCTCTCCCTGAAGTGTTTCCCTGAAGCTGCAAGAGAGGAACTCTGTCCCCTCTTGGATTACAGAGCTGGAAGGAGATGAATTTGATGCTACTAGTGTCATGTTTCTAACCAAGGGAGATGGGGCCTAGTAAGGCTTAATGGTCTTCGTTTATTTTCCGTCAGACCTTTTAAGCTTCCCCCATGGTGACCAGCCCCAGAGTAATGCACATTTAATTCAACTTCTAATGCAGGAAAATCAATTGCATTGCACCAAAGACAGTTTATTACATGTAATCTGAAGTTTAATACATAAATAAATAAGCAATATACACACAACATGGCACTTAAGAGTTCAATTTGGGGGCCTATTTCCCCCCAGAAATCAAAATATTTATACTGTCCTAAAATATTTCACATTATGAAATAAAGCTTGTCTGTTTTTTGTTTTTTAATCCAGGCTGGAATTGCTTCAAACTTTTTTTTCTTTTGACTTTTATTTTAAGTTCAGGGGTACATGTGCAGGGTGTGAAAGTCTGTTACATGGGTAAATGTGTGCCATGGGAAACTTTTAAAATAATAATTATGAGGGCTTTTATTTTAACAATACTTTACAGTTCACAAGTTGTTTTCAGATATCTTACCCTATTTTGATCTTCCTCCTCAAATGCTTGTGAATTAGATAGGACAAGTAAACCCACTTAGCAGATGAGGAAACTGAGCGATGAGAAGAACCCAACTACAAGAACGAGGAGCGCCTAACACCCACCCAGTCTAGGATGTTATTAGTCCCAAAAGCACTTCATTCTTTTTGGAGCTGGTGGGGGTGGGGAGATGGAAGCAGGAAGAACCCAAATTGTGTCTACCACTGGAATTCAGATATGCTTCAACTTGATAAAGTAGGCTCACTAGAAGGCTTTATGTTTTCTGCTAGTTTGTTCTGTAGGTTTTTAGAGATCTCTCAGGTGGAGAGGGTTGAATTCATCATACCTCTCAATTCATGGTACGTTATCATCACCAAGGAACTGCTCTTGTTTTATTCAATTACGTACTTTCCTTTTATACACCATCCATATTCTTTTTTTTTTGACAAGGTCTCACTCTGTTGCCCAGACTGGAGTGCAGTGGCGCAATCATAGCTCACTATAGCCTTGACTTCCTGGGCTCAATCGATCTGCCTGCCTCAGCCTCCTGAGTAGCTGGGACTACAGGTGTGTGCCACCACACCCAGCTAATTTTTTGTATTTTTTGTGGAGATGGGCTTTCACCACATTGCCCAGGCTAGCCTTGAATTCCTGGCTCAAACGATCTGCCCACCTAGGCTTCCTAAAGTGTTAGGATTACAGGTGTGAGCCACACAACCCAGCCCACACTCTATTTATATAGAGTGTGTGGCAAAATAGGCAGCAAAGCTATTCTCTAGTTTCCAAGGTGGTGGTGCAGATAATACTTTAGCTTTTTGAAAAAATCTGGATCATGTTTATATAGAGTTATTCATTTTGCAAAAATCTATTGTGCTGTGTTAGTGTAGCTTTCTGTAAGTATATACTTCATTAAAAATTTTACTTGAAAAAGTCCTGTTGGGATTTTGAATCGTCTTGCATAAATTTATAGATGAATTTGGGAGCGAATTGATATCTTAGAATTGTTAAGGTCATCTTATCCATGAACATGTTGCTAACATTTTAAGAGAGATTCTTGTCATGAGGGATATTGGTCTGTAACTTTTTGGTTTGGGGTTGTTTCTTTCTTTTCTTTTTCCTTGCAAAGTCTTCGCCTGGATTTAGTAACAGTATAATGTTGGCCTCACAGAATGAGTTGGGGAGTGTTAACTCCTCTTCAATTTTCTGAAAGAGTTTGTGCAGAATTGGTATTATTTATTCCTTAAATGTGATAGAATTCACCAGAGAAGCTACCTGGGCTTGAAGTTTTCTCTGTGGGAAGGATTTTTAACTTCAGATTCTATTTCTTTAATAGATACAAGACTACACAGATTATCTATTTCTTTTTTTTTTTTTTTTTTTGAGACGGAGTTTTGCTCTGCCTCCCAGGCTGAACTGCAGTGGTGCGATCTCTGCTCACCGCAACCTCCACCTCCCAGGTTCAAGTGATTCTCCTGCCTCAGCCTCTCAAGTATCTGGGATTACAGGTGCCCGCCACCATGCCCAACTTTTTTCTTTATTTTTAGTAGAGACAGGGTTTCATCTTGTTGGTCAGGCTGATTTCGAATTCCCGACCTCAGGTGATCCACTTGCCTTAGCCTCCCAGAGTGCTGGGATTACTTCCAGTCCTGCAAGCTCCATTAACAGTAAATGCCCTATCCATGTGTACCATTTTACAGGGGTGAACCACCGTGCCTGGCCATCTATTTCTTTTTGAATGAGTTTTGGTAGTGTGTCCAGAATTCGTGGGTTCTTGGTCTTGCTGACTTCAAGAATGAAACCGCAGACCGCTGCGGTTTGAGTGTTACAGCTCTTAAAAAGGCAGCGAGTCTGGAGTTGTTCCTTCTGATGTTGGGACGTGTTCGGAGTTTCTTCTTTCTGGTGGGTTCGTGGTCTGGCTGGCTTCAGGAGTGAAGCTGCAGACTTTTGCAGTGAGTGTTACAGCTTATGAAGGCAGTGTGGACCCAAAGAGTGAGCAGCAGCAAGAGTTATTGTAAAGAGCGAAAGACCAAAGCTTCCACATTGTCCAAGAACACCCAAGCGGGTTGCTGCTGGTTGGCTTGGGCAGCCTGCTTTTATTTCCGTATTTGGCCCCACCCACATCCTGCTGATTGGTCCATTTTACAGAGAGCTGATTGATCGTTTTACAGAGAGCTGATCGTTCCGTTTTACAGAGAGCTGACTGGACTGTTTTAACAGGGTGCTGATTGGTGCGTTTACAATCCCTGAGCTAGACACAGAGTGCTGATTGGTGCATTTGCAATCCTCTAGCTAGACATAAAAGTTCTCCAAGTCTCCACTAGATTAGCTAGACACAGAGCACTGACTGGTGTATTTACAATCCTTTAGCCAGATACAGAGTGCTAGACAGAAAAGTTCTCCAAGTCCCCACTAGATTAGCTAGATACAGAGTACTGATTAGTGTATTTACAAATCTTCCACTAGACACAGGGTGCTGATTAGCGCATTTACAATCCCTGAGCTAGACATAAAGTTTCTCCAAGTCCCCACTAGACTCAGGAGACCAGCTGGCTTCATCTAGTGGATCCTGCACTGGGGTGGCAGGCAGAGTTGCTCACCAGTCCCGTGCCATGCACCCACACTCCTCAGCCCTTGGGCGGTTGATGGGACCACGTGCCCTGGAGCAGGGGGCAGTGCTCGTTGGGGAGGCTTAGGCATGGCGGGCTGCAGGTCCCGAGCCCTGCCCTATGGGGAGGCAGCTGAGGCCTGGTGAGAATTGGAGTGCAGTGCTGGTGGGCCGGCACTGCTGGGGGACCTGGTGCACCTTCCGCAGCTGCTGGCCCGGGTGCTAAGCTCCTCACTGCCCAGGGTCAGTGGGCTGGCTGGCTGCTCTGAGTGTGGGACCTGCCAAGCCCACACCCACCTGAAACTTGCTGGCCCACCAGAGTGGTGCTGCAGCCCTGGTTCTGGTTCGCCTGGGCCTTTCCCGCCACATCTCCCGCAAGCAGAGGGAGCTGGCTCCAGCCTTGGCCAGCCCAGAGAGGGGCTCCCACAGTGCAGTCGTGGGCTGAAGGGCTTCTCAAGCGTGGCCAGAGTGGGCATCAAGGCCGAGGAGGCCCCGAGAGCAAGCAAAGGCTGCGAGGGCTGCCAGCACGCCCTCTCGGTAGTTTATGTCTTTCAAAACCTCTCAGTAGTTTATGTCTTTCAAAACATTTGTCCATTTCATCCAAGTTGGCATATAAATTGCCCTAATGCCAGGCGTGGTGGCTCACATCTGTAATCCCAGCTCACTGAGGGGCTGAGATGGGAGTTTGTCCGAGGTTTGGAGTTTGAGACCAGCCTGAGCAACATTGCAAGACCCTGTCTCTACAAAAACAATTTTTTAAATTAGCTGGTGTACATGCCTATAGTCCCAACTACCCAGGGTCTGAGGTGCGAAGATCACTTGAGTCTAGGAGTTTGAGGCTGCAATGAGCTATGATCATACCACTGCACTTAGCTTGAGTGACAGAGTGAGATCCTATCTAAAAAAAAAATTGTCATAAAATTGTTTATAAAATTCCCTTATCATCCTTTAATATCTAAGAGTCCGTGGGGATGTTGGCTGTCTCATTCCTGATATTGCTAATTTGTATCCTCCCTTTCTTTCCTGATTAGTGTGGCTAGAGGTTTTCAATCTTACTGATCTTCTCAAAGAAAGGGCTTTTTGTTCCACTGAATTTTTTCTATTATTTTTCTGTTTTCTAGTATGTTGATTGCCACTCTAATCTTTGCTATTTCCTTTCTTCTGATTACTTTGGATTTAATTTGCTCTTCTTTTTTATAAGAATCTTAAGGTGGAGGCTGAGAACATTGACATGAGAAAAATAGATCAATGGACTCAAACACAGTCCAGAAATAGACCTGCACTTACATGGACAAAAGACAACTCAGTGGAGAAAGGACAGTCTTTTAAATAAATGGTACTAGAATAACTGGATATCCATATACAATACAATGGATTTTGATTCCTGTCTCATAAGATATTAAAAAATTGATTCAGATGTATCATAGACCCAAAGGTAGAACCTAAAATTCGAACATTTCTAGAAGAAAATCTTTGTGACCATGTATTAGGCAATGATTTCTTAGCTACACCAAAAGCGTAATCCATAAAAGAAGAAATTGATAAACTGGACTTTAGCAAAATTAAGAATCTCTGCTCTTTGAAACATCTGGGTAAGACAATAAAAAGACAGCCCAGAGACTGAAGTAAATATTTGCAAATCATATATTTAATAAAGGACTTGTATCCAGAAAATACTCAGCACTCTCAAAACTCAATAATAAGAAACAACTCAACTTTTTTAAATAGGCAAAATATTTGAACAGATATTTTACCAAAGAAGATATGTAGATGGCAAATAAGTACAGTCATGTGTCACTTAGCAACAGAGATATGTTCTGAGAAATGTATTGTCAGATGGTTCTATCATTGTGCAAACATTGTAGAGCGTACTATACAAACCTAGAGAGTATAACCTACTATACACCTAGAATATGTGGGATAACCTATTGGATAGGCTACAAACTTGTACAGCAGGTTACTGTCCTGAATATTTTAGACAATTGTAACACACGGGGAAGTATTTGTGCATCTAAACATAGAAGTAGTATAGTAAAAATACGTATAAAACAGAAAATGGTGCACCTGGATAGGGCATTTACTGTTAATGGAGCTTGCAGGACTGGAAGTTGCTCTGAGTGAGTCAGTGAGTGAGGGTGAGTCACTGTGAAGGCCTAGGACCTTACTGTAACTATTGTGGACTTCATAAACACTGTATACTTAGGCTACACTACATTGATTTTTAAAATATTTTTCTTTCTTCAATAATAAATTAACCTTAACTTATTGTAACTTTTTAACTTCATAAACTTTTTGATATTTTAAAACTTCTGACTCTTTTATAATAACACTTAATGTACAACACACATTGTATAGCTACACAGAACTATTTTTTCTTCATATCCTTTTTCTCTAAGCATTTTTCTATTAAAAAGTTTTTTTTTTTTGTTTACTTCTTAAACCTTTTTGTCCAAAACTAAGATACAAACACACACATTAGCCTGGGCCTACAAATGGTCAGGATCATCAATATCACTAATATCACTGTCTTCCACCTCCACATCTTATCCCCCTGGAGGGTCTTCAGTGGAAATAACATGCATGGAGCTGTCCTCTCCTGTGTTAACAATCCCTTCTTCTGGAATACCACCTGAAAGACCCAGCCATCCCACTCCTAAGTATTTATCCAAGAGATATGAGAGTGTAAGTCAGTATAAAGACTTGAATATGAATATTCATGTCAGCTTTATTTGTATTAGTTCAAAACTGGAGACAACCTAAATGTGCATCAATGGGTGAATGAATAAACAAATTATGGTATATACAAACCATGGAATAACACTACTTGGCAGTAAAGAGGAATACGTTATCGATACACACAACCCGAGGGATGAACCTCAAAATAATTATGCTGAGTTAAAGAAACCAAACAATAAAATTGCTGGATAATTCTATTTATATAAAATTCTAGTAGTGAAAATTAATCTATAGTAACAAAAAATGGTTAGTGGCTGCTTCGGGATGGGAATAAGGGTTCAGGGAGAGGTGAAAGGAAAGGGTTGCAAAAAGACATGATAAAAGTTTTGGGAATGATGGATATATGTTCACCACTTTTAGGGGTGGTGATTGCACAAGTGTATACATATGTCAAAACTTAAATTGTTCACTTTAAAATGTACTATCAATTGTAGATCAGGTACACTTCAATAAAGCCAGGCACAGTGGCTCACGCCTATAAGCCCAGCACTTTGGGAGGCTGAGGTGGGCAGATTGCTTGAGTTCAGAAGCTCAAAGCAGCCTGGGCCACATGGTAAAACTCCATCTCTACCAAAAATACAAAAATTAGCCAAGTGTGGTGGTGTGAACCTGTAGTCCTGGCTACTTGGAAGGCTGAGATGGGAGAATTGCTTGACCTTGAGAGGCGGAGGTTGCAGTAAGCTAGAGATCACGCCACTGCACTCCAGCTTGAATGACAGAGTGAGACCCTGTTGCAGATGGAAAAAAAAAAAAAAAAAAAAAGATAGAAAAAAAAGAGGAAAAGAAAAAGAAAAAAGGCATGTCTTTCATTATCTGAGTCTTTTAAAACATCCTTTAAAATATTTTTATATTTTTCCTCATAAAGATTTTGTGCAGTTGTGTCAGGTTAATTCCAGGATACACAATAATTTCTGGTGCTACTGTGACGCACCAGAAATTCATATTTTCTCATTACTTATTGTATTAGCAGTATCAGTTATGTCACTTATGTATGGCTGCATAATAAACCACTCCCTAAACTCAGCGAATAAACACAACCATGTTGTTACTTATGATTCCAGGGGTCAGAGTTTCAGCACTTTCACAGAAAGTGCTCCACATTACATCAGTGGGGTGACTGGACTGTCTTAGAGGCTTCCAGATGGCTTCATTCACATGTTTTGGGGCCCGATGGTGGGCAGGAGAGCAAAGGCACTTTGCAAAGGGATGGATCCAGAGAGGCGTGATTCACTGGAGATAGTTTTAAGTATTTTACCTTAATGAGGAGGAACATTGTATTGGTTAGATTTATGTGTTAACTTGACTGGGCCATGGGGTGCCCAGGTATTTGGTCACACATTATTCTAGGTGTTTCTGTGAGGCTTTTTTTGGATGAGCTTAACATTTAAGTTGTAGACTGAGGCAAGCAGATTGCCCTCTATAATGTGGATGGGCCTCATCCAATCAGTCGAAGGCCTGACCAGAACAAAAATCTGACCATCCCCCGAGTAGAATTCTCCCACCTAATGGCCTTTGAAATGAGTCATTGGCTCTTCCTGGTTCTACAGTAGCTTCCTGACTTCAGACTTAAACTGGGATATTGACTCAGACTTGGACAGATTTGGATTTGCCAACCTCCATAATCACATAGACAATTCCTTTAATAAATCCTTTATTATTTCTTATAATAAATGAAGGAATGAATGCATCCTACTAATTCTGTTTCTTATGAGACCCTTGAATAATATAGCACTATTAATTTTGTTGATCATTTACATGACAACCTTGGGGAACTTTCTTATTCATACATTTTTGCTTCTCTATATAATCCTTACACCTCTAATTTATTTTTCTTGGCTTATAATGATGGCAAACAGCTCGAATACTACAACTAAAAGTAACTTTGACAGTGGGTATCCTTATGTTTTTTCCCCATTTTAAAGCAAAATGAGTCTGAAATTTCTCAGCTAACCATAATGCCTTTCTGCAGGCTTTTAGTAGATGTCAAGTTAAGGAGGGTATTCTATTCCTACCTTTTTTTTTTTTTTTTTTTTTTGAGATGGAGTCTCACTCTATCACCCAGGCTGGCGTGCAGCGGCACAATCTTGGCTCACTGCAGCCTCCTCCACCTCTGGGTTCAAGTGATCCTCCCACCTCAGCCTCCGAGTAACTGGGATTTTTTTTTTTTGTATTTTTAGTAGAGATGGGTTTTCACCATGTTGGCCAGGCTGGTCTTGAACTCCTGGTCTCAAGTGATCCACCCACCTTGGCCTCCCAGAGTGATGGAATTACAGGCATGAGCACTGCATACGGACCTATTCCTAACTTCCTGATAGTTTTTTAAAAAAAACATAAATAGCTGTTTACCTTTGCCAAATGCTTTTTCTGCATTTACTGAGATAATTGTATGTTTTTCTTTTATATTGATTAATGTTCTAATGTCATATTACTTTGATAGGCCCTACTTTTTGTCTTCTTTTGTATTTGCTTCCTAATACTTTATTTATAGTTTTCCTATCTTTGCTGATAAGTAAAATGAGCCTATAATTTTATTTTCTTGTACTGTTTTATATGACTTTAGAATCAAATTTATACCAGTTCCACAGAATGATTTGAGTAACTTTCTATTTTTATTTTCTGGAAAAACTTGCACAAGATATGGGGTTTTATTCCTTGCAAGTTTGGTGAAACTTACCTATGAAATTATAGGACCAGAGAATTTGAGGGATGGTGGACGATGTCTTGATTGCCAATTTTTTTCTTTTCTTTTCTTTTCTTCTTTTTCTCTTTCTTTCTCTCTCTCTCTCTCCACCCCCCCTCTTTCCTCCTCTGATCTTTTTCTTTTCTTTTGTTTTCTTCTTTCTGTTTTTTCTTTTTAAGACAGTGTCTTGCTCTGTTGCCGAGGCTGGCATGCAGCAGTGTGATTTCAGCTCAAAGCAACCTCTGTCTCCTGGGCTCAAGTGATCCTCCCACTTTAGCCCCCTAAATAGCTGGGACCACAGGTGCATGCCATGATACCCAGCTAATTTTTGTATTTTTTGTAGAGATGGGGATCTTACTATGTTGGCCAGGCTGGTCTCAAACTCCTGAGCTCAAGTTTTCTACCTGCCTTGGCCTCCCAAAGTGCTGGCATCACAGGGATGAGCCACCACACCTGGCCTTTTGTTTCTTTTTGTTTTGTTTTTGTTAGTTTGTTTGTTTTTGAGGCAGCGTCATCTCACTCTGTCGCCCAGGCTGGAGTGCAGTGACGCAATCTTGGCTCACTGCAATCTCTGCTTCCCAGGTTCAAGGGATCCTCCCACCTCAGCCTCCCTAGTAGCTGGAACTACAGGTGTGCGCCACTGCACCTGGCTAATTTTTGTATTTTTTAGTGGAGATGGGGTTTCACTATATTGTCCAGACTTGTCTTGAACTCCTAGGCTCAAGCAATCTGCCTACCTTGGCCTCCCCAAGTTCTGGGATTACAAGTGTGAACCACTGCACCCGGCCTACCTTTTCATTTTCTTTCATTTTATTGCAATATTCAAATTTTATGTTTCTTCTTATGCAAATTGTGGCATTTTATACCCTTTTAGCAATTTATCATTATCTAGATTTTAAATTTTACTGGCATGTAGTTTATAGCACATTTTTCTTAATTTTTAAATCCCCCTTTTGACTGTATACTATCTGCTTTTCATTCTGTGTCATAGTACTTTGCATTTCCTTAGTATCTCTTTCTCTCCTCCCCATGACCTGTCTTTTGCAGAATTATTTTTGGTTTTATCAGTCTTCTTTATAATATTTTGTTCTCTATTTTATTGATTATAATTTCCTTCCATCTTGTTTCGTTAGGCTTACTCTATTGTTTTGTTTTGTTTCCAAATTTTCAGTTAAACACTTAGCTCATTAAAGAAAAGCTTTCTAGCTTTTAAATTAATATATCTACATCTACAAATTCTCTTCTAATTATAGCATTAGAAAGACACAAAGTGCTTTCATTTTTGTTTAGTTCTAAATATTTAATACTTTTCCTTATGATTTCCTCTTTACGTAAACTTTTTTAGACACATGTTTTAGTTTACAATTACATGGAACTTTTAAAGCAAATTTTTAAAATTCATTTTTAATTTTATTACATTATAGTCAGAGAAAGTCTATGTGATATGAACTTTTTGGACCTCCTTGAGGTTTTCTCTGTGTCTAGTTCAGGTCAAATTTATTATTATTTTTTTGAGACGGAGTTTTATTTGTTGCCCAAGTGGGAGTGCAATGGCGTGATCTCGACTTACTACAACCTCCACCTCCCAGGTTCAAGTGATTCTTCTGCCTCAACCTCCCAAGTAGCTGGGATTACAGGTGTGCACCACCATGCCCAACTAATTTTGTATTTTTAATAGAGACGGCATTTCACCATGTTGGTCAGGCTGGTCTTGAACTCCTGACCTCAGGTGATCCACTCACCTCAGCCTCCCAAAGTGCTGGGATTACAGGCATGAGCCACTGCACCCAGGTCAATTGTTGTGAATGTTTCACATGTACTTAAAAAAATGTAGTTCTTATGAGTGATCAATTCTATTTATGTTTATTAGATCAGGCTTATTCAAATCTTCTTTATCTTTGCTTAACTTTTTGCCTATTTGAAATAGAGTTTTCAAAAGAGGTGTTTCAGTATCCAGAAATATTAATTTATTTTTTCACCCCATACTTCTGCCAGTTATTAGTTTTTATTGTCTGGACCTATATTGTGTAGTGCGTGTCCACTTCTGAGGTCAGGAGTTCGAGACCAGCCTGGCCAACATGGAGAAACCCTGTCTCTACTAAAACTACAAAAATTAGCCTGGCATGGTGACACATGCCTTGTATTCGCTGCTACTTGGGAGGCTGAGACAAGAGAATCGCCTGAGTTCAGGAGGTGGAGATTGCAGTGAACTGAGATCATATCACTGCACTCCAGCCTGGGCAATAAAGTGAGACTGTTTCCAAAAAAAAAAAAAAAAGAGAAAGAGTCTACATTTGTACAACCCTGTCTCACTTATCTCATGCTAATCCCAGACCCGTAAAACTTTTCCTGCAAAAACACGCAGCTGGCCTACGGGCGGGCTGTAGTTAGCCAATTTGACTTTTTGAAATACTGCATTACAATACTATTACTCTTGATTACTGAGTTTTCTGGGGCCCTTTTAACCCATATCACCCTGGCTCTGACCTTGCCTAGGTTCTGTGTGTGACTCAAAGAAACAATATCCATAAAACACATTTTGGGGATAAAAGGAAGAAATGATATAAGGCAATATTGGGGAATACTGTTAATGTTTAGGTGATAATGACATTGTGATTGTGCAGAAGATGTCCTTACTTTTTTTGAGATGATGTCAGCAAAAATAATATATATGTGATCATATTTATATGATCATATTCATATGCAGCAAAAGATCATATATGTAAATGAAACAAATGGGCCAGGCACAGTGGCTTATGCCTGTAACCCCAGCACTTTGGGAGGCTGAGGTGGGTGGATCATTTGAGGCCAGGAGTTTGAGACCAGCTTAGCCAACATGGAGAAACTCTGTCTCTATTTAAAAATTACAAAATTTAGCTGGATTATGGTGATGCATGCCTGTGATCTCAGCTACTCGGGAGACTTGAGGCACAAGAATCACTTGCACCTGGGGTGCAGAGGTTATAGTAAGCCAAGAAACAAAGAGGCAAAATTTTAATAATAATTGAATTTTGTTCCTGGGTGTATGTAGGTGTTCATTGTACTATTCGTCCTAAGTTTCCATGTGTTTAAAATGTTTCATGATAAAACATTTTTAGAAACACTGAAACAAGCCAGACTATATATAACAGACTTCAGACCATCTAGAATAGACTAATTTGTTACTACATAGCTGGGTGGTAAGGATAGAGGTACCTGATTTGCCCTAAAACTAGCCCTAACCTGATCTTACTCCTTCCAAATGCCTGCTGCCTCAGATGTAGCCTGCCCTTGCTCCAGGCCCAGGAGGAGCTGGGGATAAGGGTACGATCAAGTTTCAATTTAGCTACTCAGAATCCAAATTAATAAACACAATTTCAGGCACTTCTGCTTTGTCTGTCTTTTTCCTGATACTTTCCCAGAGGTGCCCAACGTAAAACAAGCCAGCCTCACGTCAGCCCTAGAGGAAAAGAAAATGTGATTTTTTGTATCACACAGAGCAGAGACTGTCACAAATGGGTCTCAGGTGATGCAGTAGCGTCACCTGAGAACTTGCTGCAGTTCCTGGGGCCTCATCACAGACCTACTGAATCTGAAACTCTGAGGTGCGGCCCAGCAATCTGTGTTTTAACAAGTCCTCTGGGCAATTCTGATGCACACTAAAGTCTGAAAACCACAGATGCAAAGGGACACATAAGTGCATATGAACAGTCTTGTTTAATTTGGTCCTTCCATTTTATCAGTATGTAGCCTGTGTTTCATTATAGCTGTGGTGGATGTGCTAAAAAGAGTTCTACAATGACACTCTCATGTGCACAATTCTGAGAGAGAGTTTCCATTAGAATGTGCTCAAGAACCTGCAGGAAAGCGTGTCAGAAAACGTTAGAATGTGCTCAAGAACCTGCAGGAAAGCGTGTCAGAAAAGTGCCAGTGTCACTTTAAGGAGCCACTCTGAGGGGAAATAAACCCAAGGATCGTGGGCTTTTGCCAAATCTGTGGTGTCTTCTAACGTTGTGTGCTTTTTGAGCTTGGTCATGTTTCGCAGAGGGCCATGGAGACCTGTAGTGTAGGTGTCTTATAGACATTTTCAAGTTTTTATGAGGCCTAATAAAAACTTGAAAATGCCTGCAACTATTTTATAGTTGTTTTAATTTATAAAAGCTTCCCAGCTGATGTTACATGCAGACTGGACACTGCTCTAGTGTCCCTGACAAGTGAATATCTTTGATAAAAGCGTAGAGGAATTAGTAGAGTATACTAATGAATGAAGTGCAAAGGACTCTTTGATGAAGATTGATGAAGTGCAAAGGACTCTTTGCTTCTTTCTGTTTCACACACATACATAGACACACACACAAACACACACACCTTTGATATGTACACATATAGAAGAAACAAAAAGAAACAAAGAGAGCTCAGTGAGGACACTGGGAGCAGGTTTTTGAATGGGATGGTGTGCTTCATCCAGTGGAGCCCCCAGTTGGGCCCTGTTTCTACTTCCAGCTCCACGCACTCCACACAGGGAGGCCTGAAGCAGCCACTGGCTCTCCTCCAGCTCCTAGACCAAAGCAGCCTCCATCTGGCCTCAAAACATGGAGCTGTTGCTGCCCCCACCACAGCTGGCCCAGCTGCACTCATGTCACCCATTTGTCTTTCACATGATTTAGGCAGAAGATAAACACAGATGGGGCAGGTGAGCAGCAGGAAGTGTGCGGAATTTCCACCGAGGCAGGAAGTGCCTGTGCTGCACTATTTGAAGACAGTTTGTCTAAAAACAATAACAAAAATTCTTCTCCACTGGATCTGGATCCCCCTCAGTTGGAGATGGTTTTCCCCAACTGGGAGCCTGGGCGTTTTCATGAGTGGGCCACTTTCTTCAGGTGCAGGAGGCTGCAGGCTCCTCAGAGGGCACATCTCCAAGGTGGGTCAGAAAATGCCACCTTTTAAAATAAACATGAAAATGAATCACGTGCTTAAACTATGCTAAATGATGACTTGTAATCGTGCTTCTGGGGTTTCTCTAGTATCATCAAGGGGACTGGAATGTGACATAAATTGCAATTTAGGGATTGTTGTAGGCCTGAGCTAATGCACACCTGTTGTGGCGGACATTTGTCAACATTTGTGGCAGCCTAGAATCCATGCCCTCCCTCTATTTGGGGGAAATTCCCACTGGGTCAGTCACAGCAAGCTACACCTCCGTCTAGGGAAGTAGGAAGATCTAGAGACTAACCTCTTCCCCAACATGCTTTTAGTGAGCACAGAGGCAAATGACAGGCGGGCCAATCAGATGCTCTCACCCTAGACTTTATATTGTGAATAAGTGTGTGGTGTGAGGCAAAGATGAATGGAAAGTTAGAATCCATGTGCATTGGAAGGATCTGGCCAAGGCATCCTGGTAGTATTGTTCCTGCTCAAATATGATTATCTTGTATTCTGCTCCTTGGGCCTCTGTCTCTATTTTTTTGTTTTCCCATATAGTTACCTTTCTGTGTGTGTATGTGTGCATGTGCATGAAGGCAAATTTAAAATATACAGTACATTATTATTAGTCATAATCACTATACTGTACACCCTGTCCCTATCTTCATTTTTATAATCTGTTTATTGCTTCTTATAAATTCAAAGTGGCCTTGTAATCTCTTTTTTGTTAACAATAATTAGAGTTGTTTTCTGCTGCTTGCAACCAATAATTGACTATATAGACATGTTTGGAAGGCATAGTATAATGCTGATTTTCAGGTGCTATAGGGATACCAAGATGAATACAGTCTGGAATGCATTACACACAGTGCATGAGAATACAGGCTCCATAGTGAGACAGGCTTGAGTTCAACTCTTGTCTCTGCCACTTACTAGCTGGGTGACCTTTCACCTGTTCCTTCATCATCACTGAGTTTCATTTCCTCATCTATAAAAGAGGACTACTAAATTTAAAAATTAGCTGAAAGGGGCTGAGTGCAGTGACTCATGCCTATAATCCTAGCACTTTGGGAAGCTGAGGTGGGCCGATTGCTGGAGTCCAGGAATTCGAGACCAGCCTGGGCAACATGGCAAAACACCGTCTCTACAAAACATTAGCCAGATGTGGTAGTGTGCACCTGTAGTACTAACTACCTGGAAATCCAACGTGGGAGGATCACCTGAGCCTGGGAGTTCAAGGAGGCAGTGAGCTGAGATCAAGCCACTGCACTCCAGCCTGGGTGACAGAGTGAGACCCTGTCTCAAAAAAAAAATTACCTGGGTATGATGGCTCAGGCCTATAGTGCTGCTTGGGTGGGGTGTGGGCTGAGGCTGAATGATCACTTGAGCCTAGGAGTCTGAGGCTGCAGTGTGCTGTGATTGTGGCAATGCCCTCCAGCCTGGGTGACAGAATAAGACTGTCTCTAAAATCAAAGCAAAAAACAAAAATAAAATAAAATAAAAATAAACAGGGACACTACTCACATGGTTGTTATAAGGATTAATGAGATAACGGTTGTAAAGGGCTCAGCACAGTACCTGGTTTGGATAAGTACATGAAAAGCGTTGGCTCTGATAATGATGATAATGATTTTCTTTTTCTTTCTGATGATTATTCTTAACTTCAAGGAATTTATAATCTTGTAGGTCTGGCTTGTATTCACTAGTTCTTCTCAAACTTCTGTGGTAGAGATCCAGGGACAAGTGATGCTGTAACAAAAGGCAATCACTACATGGGATCTAGAAATGGAGAGCCAAAGCATAAGACCATTTGTCAGTCATTCAACTAATGAGACCCACAGATACGTATTCAGATATTTATCGAGCTCCTATTATATGCCATGGCCTTACTAAGCATGATTTCAATGGATCTAATGGTGGGGAAAAAAAGCTGTATCTAGAAGAAACACACACTCTTTAAGAAAACAAGGTTAATTTTCCATCCTAAAATAAGCGAATTCCTCTCAAAACCATCCTCTTTCTTGAGTCATCAAATGGGCTCTGAATACTCACTAATTTACTTTCCCAGGGACCTCACAGTCAGGAAGTAGATATCCTCTAAATGTAGTTATCGGGAATCATGTTCCAGGTGCTGGGCTTCCATGAAAAATTAAGTTTCTAAACTTGCAAAGATAAAGACCAGATCTAACACTGACAGTTGACCTCACTAAGAGGCAGAAAACCTGTGAGGCCCATCCTGTGCGGATACACCCGTATAGTCAAATATGTTTTGAGCACATCTTATAGCCAGGCATTGGGCTAGGCACAGTGAATCAGATAAAATGGCCCCTGAAGTCTTGGTGCTTATTCTATGTTGAAGAAGAGAGATGCTCACCAAAGAATTACATAGTCATGCAATGACAAACTGTCATAAGTACCCTGTAGGAGATGTTTAGGGATTTATGAGATCATTTAATAGGGAACACTGATCTAGTCTAGGGAGCTAGGGAGGGTTTTGATGGGTAGGAGCACACCTGAGCTTTGATCTTAATGATGGGTAGTGTTGACTATGTGGAGACAGGAAGAAGGAACAGGTAAACCAGAGAAAAGAACATAGGTAAAGGCCCTCTGGTGAGAGAGAGCAAGGCCTGGGCATCCACCTTCTAAGGTGTTGTGGGAAACATATACAATACTACCTGTAAGACATAATACATATTAGTGGACAGAACAAATGATAAGCTATAAAAACTAACATTTATTTAGCCCTTATTATATTTTAAGAACTTTAAAAATGTATTAGGCTAATTAACACTAGCTATTATAGCAAAGAATCCCCCAAATCTCTGTGGCTTAATGCAATGATTCATTTCTTCCTCACCTCACAGTGAATATGAGTTGCGCAGTTCTCTCGGGCAATCTCCTCCTAGCTGTGACTCAGGGATCCAGGCTCTTTCTATCTTGCAGCTCCATAACTCCCCAGAGCCTTCTTGAAGTTCTCTCCTAGATCTTGTCTATCTGATTGTCCAACTAGTAAAGAAAGAGTGTGGAAGATAGTGTGGAACATTTTGGGAACAGTCTTGTAAGTGGCATATATCACATCTGCCTCTGTCAAATGGCCAGAACCATGTCAACCTGGTCCCAACCTGATTGCCATAGAGGCCAGGGAATGTAGCTGTCCTGTGCATGGCATGACACCAGAACATGTTCTCTTAACCATATCCAATATTTGCCAATAAATCTGTATCAAGAGTTAGATGTAAGTGCTTATGTAAGGTACTATTCTGGATGAAACACAAACCAAACAGATTCAGATAGAAATGGTCACCAGATTTAGGAGCTTACACCCAAAGGGCCAACTCTGGCCAGGAAACTCACAAATTTAGAGCACATTCTGTTGAAGAAGACCAGTAAGTCCAGGCAGTGATTACCAACTCCCTGGGACTGGAGAGGGGGCCAAGGGAGAGGTTTCACATTTCTCAGGGTACTTGTGTAGTCTGGATAGACATATTCTAAGGTGACTGTAGGAGATCGGTCAGGGTGGTGAGAAGAATTGTAGAAAGATGCAAACCTTCTTGGAAGGCCAGGGGTTTGCATGGCTTCAGAAGGCGGTTTGGCTGAAGGCAGCTGAATTCTCTTAAGAGCTTGGGTTAGATAACAAGGGGATGTAAAGAAACTGATCTAAGTTAGTTTACTTATGCCTCAGAACCTGGCCTTTAATCATCTGCACACAGGACTGCTGTCTCTGGGGAGGGTGACCATGTTGATTATCCCCAAGTGTGTTGACTCAAAGCCTTTGTCATTAATTCTTTTCTAAATAAATGCCTACAGTGCCAGCTGGTCATGGCTGTGGCTGCTGACTCTTTACAGCACCCTCCTCAGGGTCTGTGCATGACTTGGTCCCCTAGCCTACTCTTTCACTGGATAACTGTGTCTGAGTGCATTATTTCATCCATCATTTGGCCAGAATCTGTGGGTTGGACCCAGCAGATGATCATAGTTTTAATATGATTTTGGTCATGATATCCCATTTATTTTGAAGTTTTGAATAAAATCGGGGTGGGACGTGGAAGGAAATACTTATATTGTTCAAAGGGGATTCAAAGAAGGTTGAGAAATTACACACCAGGACAGGGTAGGGAATTTCTTAACAAGCACAGAATTTATGTGTGTGGAGGTAAAAGAAAGGAATCATAAAGATACGATTTCTTCCCTTTCTCCTTCCCCCAGCCTGACCACATTTCACATTTTCTAAACTTGATGGGAATTTCCTCTTCAATCTCTGACCTTGGAGAGAGAAAATTAGGGAAAGAAGACCAGGAATGAAATGTTGGAGGGAAATAGAGGAGACTCTTAAATAAAAGAAAGTTGCTTAGAACACAGGGGAGGAGAAGATATCATCAAAAGCCAAACTCCAGACTTATGTTTAGGTGTTAGAAAGTGTTACTGGAAGGTTGGAAAGCCCAAATAAATACCAAAAAGATTCCAAAACTGAGTTTCAAAGAAGGGAGAGGTATTCTGGTTTTTTTCAGGTGCCTTCTGAGTGTGACATGACTCTGGATAGGGCTTGAAGGCTTGGAGTGGTGAGAGTAAATAGTGAATAAAAAAAGTAGGTAAGGCTTAGTGAGGGCTCCCAGTCATGCAATTTGTCATGTGAATTTCATCTGCTTTTAATCATCACAACATTCCTATGGAACATGCACCCCTGTTAGTCCCATCTGCCAAATATTACATTGTCAGTAAGTGGCCAAGCTGGGATTTGTACCGTCCTTCTGGCCCCGGAGTCCAAGCTAGAGTTAGATGTGCCTGAGCTGTGTAATGGCTTAATTAAATGTTGGTGTTTATGCAATGGAAATACATACAGTACAATCATTTAATTACTTAACAGCCTGGACATTAAATACTTTCTCCTTTACCTTTGGTCTGAGCTCCAACTTGGAGAGATAACCATTGCATTTTTTAAAATACTTTAAGTTCAAAGGTACATGTGCAGAATGTGCAGGTTTATTACACAGGTATACATGAGCCATGGTTGTTTGCTGGCACCCATCAACCCGTCATCTATATTAGGTATTTGTCCTAATGCTATCCCTCCCCCAGGCCCCCACCCCACGACAGGCCACAGTGTGTGCTGTTCCTCTCCCTGTGTCCATGCATTCTCATTGTTCAACTTCCACTTATAAGTGGGAACATGGAGGGTTTGATTTTCTGTTCTTGTGTTAGTTTGCTGAGAATGATGGTTTCCAGCTTCATCCATGCCCTGCAAAGGACATGAACTCATCCTTTTTTATGGCTGCATAGTATTCCATGGTGCATATGTGCCACATTTTCTTTATCCAGTCTATCATTGATGGACATTTGGGTTGGTTCTAAGTCTTTGCTATTATGAATAGTGCCCAAATAAACATACATGTTCATGTGTCTTTATAGCTGAATGATTTATAATTCTTTGGGTATATACCCAGTAATGGGATGGCTGGGTCAAATGGTATTTCTGGTTCTAGATCCTTGAGGAATCACCACACTGTCTTCCACAATGGTTGAACTAATTTACACTCCCACTAACAGTGCAAAAGTGTTCCTATTTCTCCACATCCTCTCCAGCACCTGCTCTTTCCTGACTTTTTAATGGTCTCCATTCTAACTGGTGTGAGATGGTATCTCATTGTGGTTTTGATTTGCATTTCTCTAATGACCAGTGATGATGAGCTTTTTTTCATATGTTTGTTGGGCTGCATAAATGTCTTCTTTTGCGAGGTGTCTGTTCATATCCTTCACCCACTTTTTGATGGGGTAGTTTGTTTTTTTCTTGTAAATTTGTTTAAGTCCTTTGTAGATTCTGGATATTAGCTCTTTGTCAGATGGGTAGATTGCAAAAATTTTCTCCCATTCTGTAGGTTGTCTGTTCACTCTGATGGTAGTTTCTTTTGCTGTGCAGAAGCTCTTTAATTAAATCCCATTTGTCAATTTTGGCTTGCATTGCCATTGCTTTTGGTGTTTTAGTTGTGAAGTCTTTGCCCATGTCTATGTCCTGAGTGGTGTTGCCTAAGTTTTCTTCTAGGGTTTTTATGGTTTTAGGTCTTATGTTTAAGTCTTTAATCCATCTTAAGTTAATTTTTGTATAAGGTGTAAGGCTAGCCAGTTTTCCCAACACCATTTATTAAATAGGGAATCCTTTTCCCATTGCTTGTTTTTGTCAGGTTTGTCAAAGATCAGATAGTTGTACATGTGTAGTGTTATTTCTGAGGCCTGTTTTGTCCTGTTGGTCTATATATCTGTTTTGGTACCAGTACCATGCTGATTTGGTTACTGTAGCCTTGTAGTATAGTTTGAAGTCAGGTAGCATGATTCCTCCAGCTTTTTTCTTTTTGCTTAAGATTGTCTTGGCTATGTGGGCTCTTTTTTGGTTCCATATGAAATTTAAAGTAGTTTTTTCTAATTATGTGAAGAAAGTAAATGGTAGCTTGATGGGGATAGCATTGAATCTATAAATTACTTTGGGTGGTATGAACCTTTGCATTCTTAAGGACAATCTGCTTGTTTCCACTTGGATAGCTTTGCGAGAATTGGCGCTAATTCATAGAAATCTCCTAATTACTGCCAAGGTGAGCCAAGTGGAAAGTTTGTTCCATTTTCTGCAAGAGTGACAGTTCATTTAATTCCAGCAATAAACTGGCTTCCAGAAGAAACGACTGTTTAAAGGCCTGTGTCAATTATATGGTGATTATGAAATTAATGATATGACTAATCCAGTGGCTGAACCTATGATTATCTGACACCATCCAAGAGTGCAGTGTAAAAGGCTCTATGTCTCCATTAAAGAGAAGTCAGTTTAATTCTGTGCTACACTCCAGATTACTTTTCTCCTTTCCTAGATCTCCTCTGTCAAAGAGAGCAGACATTTATAAAATGATTTCTGAATTAAATTCAGTATCCTGAAAGTCATATGAGCTGTTTTTTTAATGGGTGACTCAGAGCTTGGGAATTCCAGTGTGCTGCTTTATATAATTTGAAGTGCTGTAAAGACCTGTGATCTTGAAGACTTCTTTTTTTTTTTTTTTTTTTTGAGACGGAGTCTCGCTCTGTCGCCCAGGCTGGAGTGCAGTGGCCGGATCTCAGCTCACTGCAAGCTCCGCCTCCCGGGTTCGGGCCATTCTCCTGTCTCAGCCTCCTGAGTAGCTGGGACTACAGGCGCCCGCCACCTCGCCCGGCTAGTTTTTTGTATTTTTTTAGTAGAGACGGGGTTTCACCGTGTTAGCCAGGATGGTCTCGATCTCCTGACCTAGTGATCCGCCCGTCTCGGCCTCCCAAAGTGCTGGGATTACAGGCTTGAGCCACCGCGCCCGGCCTTGAAGACTTCTTTGGTGATATGTATGTCTTTTCCTGTAATTAAAGTTTATGATTAGACTACAGGATATCATGACAAGCCTTTAGCTTTCCAAAGCACTCTTATTTTTGGACCATTCTAATTTGTTTTCTTAGGAATACTATATTTTGTAAACATTAACCAAAATCTGTTTGTAACAAGCACCTATAAACATTCCAGTTTTAAAAATTGGGAAGGAAAATATTTTGCTCGAACTCTGCGGTCGCTGACAGTGTTTTGGAGAAGAGTCTAACAATCTCCAAATACTTGGAACTTCCAAGCGCCTTTCAGAGACAAAGGCCCGTGGTTCCTGTACGCATTTTGTGTCTTGTGGCCCAGCTTTCCTGGCCAAAGCTGAGTGTACCAAGGGTTAATGACTGACTCAAAAGCTGTCATCTGTAGGTTAGATAGCCGCCAGTGAGATTTCCTCATAAAAGAGCCTGGCAGAAAAGGGGCTCCCTCTATAGGATGGGCCTCTGGCTGACTCAGTTTGACTGCTAGAGCTGCTAGAATCATCAGTCAGACAGAAAAGGAAGTAAAGACAGTCACAATAAAGGTAGAAGTCTAGAATCTGCAGCAAAAGGCACCTGTTGCTGAGAAGACAGCAAGATAACCAGGTATGTATTTGCCTTGTATCTCAAATGCCTGTTAGTTTTCTTGATTTCCTACTATTTTCTCTATGTAACCTTCTAGTAAGTCCTCATTGATTGAGGAAGCTAGAACTCGCTTTCCTGACACCTGTAGTAGGTGGAATAATCCCTAATTCTCAGAACCTGTCAATATCACCTTATATGACAAAGGGACTTCGAAGATGAGACTTGAATTAAGGATTTTGAGATGGAGAGACAATCCTGAATTATCTGGGTGGGCCCAATGTAATCACAAGGGTCCTTATAAGAGGCGGCAGGGAGGGTAAGAGTGAGTAGTAGTAGATGTTACCATGGAAACAGGAGGTTGGCCTGATGTGAGGCAGGGGCTGTGAGGCAAGGACTGCAGGCAGCCTGCGAAGCTGAAAAAGGCAAGAAAATGTATTCTTTTCTGAAGCCTCCAGAATCAGCCATTTCTGCAAACCCTTGGCTAAATCTCAGTGAAAATGATTTTGGACTTCTGACCTCTGGAACTATAAGACAATACATTTGTGTTGTTTTAAGCCACGAAATTTGTGGCATTTTGTTATGGCAACCACAGAAAACTAATATGCCAACTGACAGACTAAGCCGGGGGTCCAGCATGTTTTGTGTTGTTTTATTGAAGAAGACAGACAATACCTTAAGCACTTGACCATTTTGTGTATCAGCATTGTGAGAAGTTCTCTGATCTGCTTTGAACAGGTCATTATATATTGCCAGAAGTATATAAGGGAGAAAATGGGAAGCTAGGCATTGAATAAAAATGACGAGAGTTGCCAGTGGGGCCACAGTTACTCAAAAACACACCATAAGAGCAGTCTTTGTGACAGTGTGATGGCTGACACCTGTAATCCCAGAACTTTGGGAGGCCAAGGCAGGCAGATCACTTGAGGACAGAGTTCAAGACCAGCTTGGGCAACATGGTAAAACACCATCTCTACTAAAAATACAAAATATTAGTCCGGTGTGGTGGTGCATGCCTGTGGTCCCAGCAACTCAGGAGGCTGAGGTGGGAGAATCGCTTGAAGCTGGGAGGTGGAGGTTGCAGGGAGCTGAGATCTCAACACTGCATTCCAACCTGGAAGACAGAGTGGGGCCCATCTCAAAAAAAAGAGCAGTCTTTGTAAAGAGTAAGAATTTGATGTTATGTTTTTAAAACTATTAATGATAATGAAAGCAGATAAGAAACTGGCAAAACTGAAACCACACTTCACTGAGGGCTGTATTCATCACACAGTAATTTTTCATTAATTCAAAATCTGTCTGGAGAGATGTCTCAATGCTCTTGTTAATTACTTCTTTCAAGGCATTCTCCTCATTGTAATTGAGCACATCCCTGGATACCATCCTAGAAGAAAGTACATTAATGACTACATACAACATACCTAGCCAAGTATTTATACACATAAACTGGCTTTCTGGTGCACCTTTCAACTCTCCCATTATAATTTCTTTTTTTAAAAATTATACTTCATGTTCTATGGTACATGTGCACAACGTGCAGATTGGTTACATATGTATACATGTGCCATGTTGGTATGCTACACCCATTAACTCGTCATTTACATTAGGTATATCTCCTAATGCTATCCCTCCCCCATTCCCCCACCCCACAACAGGCCCCAGTGTATGATGTTCCCCTTCCTGTGTCCAAGTGATCTCATTGTTCAATTCCCACCTATGAGTGAGAACATGCGGTGTTTGATTTTCTGTTCTTGCGATAGTTTGCTGAGAATGATGGTTTCCAGCTGCATCCATGTCCCTACAAAGGACACAAACTCATCATTTTGTATGGTTGCATAGTATTCCATGGTATATATATGACACATTTTCTTAATCCAGTCTGTCACTGATGGACATTTGGGTTGGTTCCAAGTTTTTGCTATTGTGAATAGTGCCACAATAAACATACGTGTGCATATGTCTTTATAGCAGCATGATTTATAATCCTTTGGGCATATACCCAGTAATGGGATGGCTGGGTCAAATGGTATTTCTAGTTCTAGATCCTTGAGGAATCATCACACTGTCTTCCACAATGGTTGAACTAGTTTACAGTCCCACCAACAGTGTAAAAGTGTTCCTATTTCTCCACATCCTCTCCAGCACCTGCTCTTTCCTGACTTTTTAATGATTGCCATTCTAACTGGTGTGAGATGGTATCTCATTGTGGTTTTGATTTGCATTTCTCTGATGGTTAGTGATAATGAGCATTTTTTAACAAATGTCTGTTGGCTGCATAAATGTCTTCTTTTGAGAAGTATCTGTTCATATCCTTTGCCCACTTTTTGATGGGGTTGCTTTTTTCTTGTAAAATTGTTTGAGTTCTTTGTAGGTTCTGGATATTAGCCCTTTGTCAGATGAGTAGATTGCAAAAATTTTCTCCCATTCTGTAGGTTGCCTGTTCACTCTGATGGTAGTTTCTTTTGTTGTGAAGAAGCTCTTTAGTTTAATTAGATCTCATTTTCCAATTTTGGCTTTTGTTGCCGTTGCTTTTGGTGTTTTAGACATGAAGTCCTTGCCCATGCCTATGTCCTGAATGGTATTGCCTAGGTTTTCTTCTAGGGTTTTTATGGTTTTAGGTCTTACATTTAAGTCTCTAATCCATCTTGAATTAATTTTTGTATAAGGAGTAAGGAAGGGATCCAGTTTCAGCTTTCTACATACGGCTAGCCAGTTTTCCCAGCACCATTTATTAAATAGTGAATCCTTTCCCCATTTCTTGTTTTTGCCAGGTTTGTAAAAGATCAGATGGTTGTAGATGTGTGGTATTATTTCTGAGGGCTCTAATCTGTTCCATTGGTCTATATCTCTGTTTTGGAACCAGTACCATGCTGTTTTGGTTACTGTAGCCTTATAGTATAGTTTGAAGTCAGGTAGCCTGATGCCTCCAGTTTCGTTCTTTTGACTTAGGATTGTCTTGGCAATGCAGGCTCTTTTTTTGGTTCAGTATGAACTTCAAAGTTGTTTTTTCCCAATTCTGTGAAGAAAGTCATTGGTAGCTTGATGGGGGTGGCATTGAATCTGTAAATTACCTTGGACAGTATGGCCATTTTCATGATATTGATTTTTCCTATCCATGAGCATGGAATGTTTTGCCATTTGTTTGTGTCCTCTTTTATTTCACTGAGCAGTGGTTTGTAGTTCTCCTTGAAGAGGTCCTTCACATCCCTTGTAAGTTGGCTTCCTAGATATTTTATTCTCTTTGAAGCAACTGTGAATGGGAGTTCATTCATGATTTGGCTCTCTGCTTGTCTGTTATTGGTGTATAAGAATGTTCATGATTTTTGCACATTGATTTTGTATCCTGAGACTTTGCTGAAGTTGCTTATCAGCTTGAGGAGATTTTGGGCTGAGACAATGGGGTTTTCTAAATATACAATCATGTCATCTGCAAACAGGGACAATTTGACTTCTTTTCCTAACTGAATACCCTTTATTTCTTTCTCTTGCCTGATTGCCCTGGCCAGAAATTCCAACACTATGTTGAACAGGAGTGGTGAGAGAGGGCATCCCTGTCTTGTGCCAGTTTTTAAGGGGAATGCTTCCAGTTTTTGGCCATTCAGTATGATATTGGCTGTGGGTTTGTCATAAATAGCTCTTATTATTTTGAGATACATTCCATCAATACCAAATTTATTGAGAGTTTTTAGCATGAAGGGCTGTGGAATTTTGTCAAAGGCCTTTTCTGCATCTATTGAGATAATCATGTGGTTTTTGTCTTTGGTTCTGTTTATGTGCTGGATTATGTTTATTGATTTGTATATGTTGAACCAGACTTGCATCCCGGGGTGAAGCCCACTTGATCATGGTGGATAAGCTTTTTGACGTGCTGCTGAATTTGGTTTGCCAGTATTCTGTTGAGGATTTTTGCGTTAATATTCATCAGGGATATTGGTCTAAAATTCCCTTGTTTTGTTGTGTCTCTGCCAGGCTTTTGTATCAGGATGATGCTGGCTTCATAAAATGAGTTAGGGAAGATTCCCTCTTTTTCTATTGATTGGAATAGTTTCAGAAAGAATGGTACCAGGTCCTCCTTGTACCTCTGGTAGAATTTGGCTGTGAATCCGTCTGGTCCTGGACCTTTTTTGGTTGGTAGGCTATTAATTATTGCCTCAATTTCAGAGCCTGTTACTGGTCTATTCAGGGATTCAACTTCTTCCTGGTTTAGTCTCAGGAGAGTGTATGTGTTCAGGAATTTATCCATTTCTTCTAGGTTTTCTAGTTTATTTGAGTGGAGGTGTTTATAGTATTCTCTGATGGTAGTTTGTATTTCTGTGGGGTCAGTGGTGATATCCCCTTCATCATTTTTTATTGTATCTATTTGATTCTTCTCTCTTTCTTCTGTATTGGTCTTGCTAGCGGTCTATGAATTTTGTTGATCTTTTCAAAAAACCAGCTCCTGGATTCATTGATTTTTTGGAGGGTTTTTTGTGCCTCTATCTCCTTCAGGTCTGCTCTGATCTTAGTTATTTCTTGCCTTCTGCTAGCTTTTGAATGTGTTGGCTCATGCTTCTCTAGTTCTTTTAATTGTGATGTTAGGGTGTCAATTTTAGATCTTTCCTGTTTTCTCTTGTGGGCATTTAGTGCTATATATTTCCCTTTACACACTGCTTTAAATGTGTCCCAGAGATTCTGGTATGTTGTATCTTTGTTCTCATTGGTTTCAAAGAACATCTTTATTTCTGCCTTCATTTCATTATGTACCCAGTAGTCATTTAGGAGCAGGTTGTTCAGTTTCCATGTAGTTGAGCGGCTTTGATTGAGTTTCTTAGTCCTGAGTTCTAGTTTGATTGCACTGTGGTCTGAGAGACAGTTTGTTGTAATTTCTGCTTTTTCACATTTGCTGAGGAGTGCTTTACTTCCAACTATGTGGTCAATTTTGGAATAAGTGCGATGTGGTGCTGAGAAGAATGTATATTGTGTTGATTTGGGGTGGAGAGTTCTGTAGATGTCTATTAGGTGTGCTTGGTGCAGAGTCGAGTTCAATTGCTGGATATCTTTGTTAACTTTCTGTCTCGTTGATCTGTCTAATGTTGACCGTGGGGTGTTAAAGTCTCCCATATTATTGTGTGGGAGTCTAAGGCTCTTTGTAAGTCTCTGAGGACTTGCTTTATGAATCTGGGTGCTCCTGTATTGGGTGCATATATATTTAGCATAGTTAGCCCTTCTTGTTGAATTGATCCCTTTACCATTATGTAATGGCCTTCTTTGTCTCTTTTGATCTTTGATGGTTTAAAGTCTGTTTTATAAGAGACTAGGATTGCAACCCCTGCTTTCTTTTTGTTTTCCATTTGCTTGGTAGATCTTCCTCCGTTTCTTTATTTTGATCCTATGTGTGTCTCTGCAAATGAGGTGGGTCTCCTGAATACAGCAAACTGATGCGTCTTGACTCTTCATCCAATTTGCCAGTCTGTGTCTTTTAACTGGACCATTTAGCCCATTTATATTTAAGGTCAATATTGTTATGTGTGAACTTGATCCTATCATTATGATATTAGCTGGTTATTTTGCCCATTAGTTGATGCAGTTTCTTCCTAACACTGATGGTCTATACATCTTGGCATGTTTTTGCAATGGCTGGTACTGGTTGTTCCTTTCCATGTTTAGTGCTTTATTCAGGATCTCTTGTAGGGCAGGCCTGGTGGTGACAAAGTCTCTCAGCATTTGCTTGTCTGTAAAGGATTTTATTTCTCCTTCACTTACGAAACTTAGTTTGGCTGGATATGAAATTCTGGGTTGAAAATTCTTTTCTTTAAGAATGTTGAATATTGGCCCCCACTCTCTTCTAGCTTGTAGAATTTCTGCTGAGAGATCTGCTGTTCGTCTGATAGGCTTCCCTTTGTGGGTAACCCGACCTTTCTCTCTGGCTGCTCTTAACATTTTTTCCTTTGTTTCAACTTTGGTGAATCTGACAATTATGTTTCTTGGAGTTGCTCTTCTCGAGGAGTATCTTTGTGGCATTCTCTGTATTTCCTGAATTTGAATGTTGACCTGCCTTGCTAGGTTGGGGAATTTCTCCTGGATAATATCCTGCAGAGTGTTTTCCAACTTGGTTCCATTTTCCCCGTCACTTTTAGGTACACCGATCAGATGTAGATTTAGTCTTTTCATGTAATCCCATATTTCTTGCAGGCTTTGTTCATTTCTTTTTATTGTTTTTTTCTCTAAACTTCTCTTCTCACTTCATTTCATTCATTTGATCTTCAATCTCTGACACTCTTTCTTCCAGTTGATCAAGTCGGTTACTGAAGCTTGTGCATTTGTCATGTAGTTCTCGTGTCATGGTTTTCCTCTCTATCTGGTCGTTTCTGGACTTCTCTGCATTGGTTATTGTAGTTATCCACTCATCAAATCTTTTTTGAAGGTTTTTAGTTTCTTTGTGCTGGGTTTGTAGTTCCTCCCTTAGCTCTGAGAAGTTTGATCAACTGAAACCTTCTTCTCTCAACTCATCAAAGTCATTCTCCATCCAGTTTTGTTCCGTTGCTGGTGAGGAGCTGCATTCCTTTGGAGGGGGAGATTCGCTCTGATGTTTTTGAATTTTGAGCATTTCTGCACTGCTTTTCCCCCATCTTTGTGGTTTTATCTACCTTTGGTCTTCGATGATGGTGACGTAGAGATGGGGTTTTTGTGTGGATGTCCTTTCTGTTTGTTAGTTTTCCTTCTAACAGTCAGGACCCTCAGCTGCAGGCCTGTTGGAGTTTGCTTGACGTCCACTCTAGTTAGGCTACTTCCTGTTAGGTTCTCCCAGTTAGGCTACTCGGGGGTCAGGACCCACTTGAGCAGGCAGTCTGTCTGTTCTCAGATCTTAGCCTCCGACTGGGAGAATCACTACTCTCTTCAAAGTTGTCAAATAGGGACATTTACATCTGCAGAGGTTTCTGCTGCTTTTTGCTTAGCTATGCCCTGTCCCCAGAGGTGGAGTCTACAGAGGCAGGCAGGCCTCCTTGAGCTGTGGTGGGCTACATCCAGTTTGAGCTTCCCAGTGCTTTGTTTACCTACTTAAGCCTCAGCAATGGCAGGCACCCCTCCCCCAGCCTCGCTGCCACCTTGCAGTTAGATCTCAGACTGCTGTGCTAGCAATGAGGGAGGCTCTGTGGATGTGGGACCCTCTAGGCCAGGCACAAGATATAATCTCCTGGTGTGCCCATTTGCTAATACCCTTGGTAAAGTGCAGTATTAGGGTGGGAGTGACCTGATTTTCCAGACGTTGTGTGTCACAGTTTCCCTTGGCTAGGAAAAGGACTTCCCTTCCCCCTTGAACTTCCTGGGTGAGGTGATGCCTCACCCTGCTTCAACTGTCACCCATTGGGCTGCACCCACTGTCCTGCACCGAGTGTCTGACACACCCCAGTGAGATGAACCCAGGACCTCAGTTGGAAAGCAGAAATCAACCATCTTCTGTGTTGCTCACACTGGGAGCAGGAGGCTGGAGCTGTTCCTATTAGGCCATCTTGGTGCCGATCTCCCATTATAATTTCTAAAGAACACTATGGCAGGTAGTATCGCCTGTCATCCTCAATAAGGACCCAAGGGAGGATTATTTTCTGTAAGGCTTCAGTTTTTATCAGCTCATTCTGCTAGTTCCTCAGAAAAGACTTTCTGTTGCCAAAGAAAGTAAAACTTAAAAAAAAAAAACAAAAACCAAAACAGGTTTCCACTCATGTAATGTATTTTAGGATAAATGCATTTTGAAGGCAAGGGTGAGGTTTTTATACATACTCTTACGTATCCCTTAGTAATCTGAATATGACTAGTAAAGAAATCCTTATACTGTAGTAACAAGGACTATTCTGATGATTACTGTATTGATTGTTTTGATAATTACTGTGTTCTTAGTTGCAGACAACAGAATTCACTCTAGCTAGTTTCAATAGAAAGGGATTACCACAGGGTATTAGGTAGTTTACAGGATTTCCAGCAGTGCCAGAGAAGCAGGCTAGGATACCACACAGCCAGAAACAACCCCAGCAGAAATGCCCAACCATAGACAGGACTGTTCTCATAGAAGTCCCATCACTGCTGCTTACCAGTCAATACCTGTGATGCTAGGGGCTGGACAGTGGGGCTTCTCTCAAAGGTCTTTCACAGTCATGTCTGCAAAAGATGGGCCCACCTACATGTGCTGCCACTTCACTTAAAAGACCTTCATCTTCCTGGAGCACATAGGCGTCTGCTGGGTGGAACCTGGGTCATAGGCAGAACCCTAGCTACGAAAGAGTCCAGACACTGTAGATTTTAGAAATGGTCAAAGCAGATGTTGTGTGGACCCATTCGTGGAATCTGCCACAGTGACCATATGGATTTCAGGCAATTTGTGTGACAAAATGATAGTAATTGTGAGAGTTATATGAGAATAATAGCTAGCAATTTCCAGTGCTTTCTAGTGCTTAATATCTTATAAGCATGATCTCATTTAATCCTCAAAGCAGCCCTATGAGATAGGTAGTATTTGTATGCTTGGATTGTAAGTGACGACACTGAAGGACTAGGGAGGTTAATTCACTCACCCCACATCTCATGGTAATAAAGCCAGGAATCAAACTCAACTCTGTCTGAATGAAAATCTGTGCTTTCTGCTAGTATACTGTTAATGCTTTACTAATTATTATTTTTAGTTCATCTGCAAGGAGCAGCTTGACTAGCTAATCTGGGTTTCTCATTTCTGGAAGACTTTTTACCCACATTGGGACTCATACTTGTGTAATTGGAAATGGAAATGAGATCTTCTGAATGTGGAATGCAAAGGAGAGGTTACATCTCACCAGTCCTGGGTTATATTACCTTTGTGTCAGAGCTAAGGTGGCAAGCCAAGCATAGGAGATGTACCAAATGGAAAAGTCCACTGAAAATTTTTGTCTTTGAAGAGAACAGAGAAAGCATTAAATCTCTGTATCTGGTGCAGTCTATATGGGTTGTTTTATCTGAAAGGTGAAGGAGGAATGCTTTCAAAAAAAGGTAACCTTAACTCTAGGCAAAACTTAAATGATTTTATTCTGTTTCTTCATTTCTAAAGCAGGAGCCAGTCAGAGAAGATAGGGCATGTAGTGTTCCACAATGATTCTGCTGCATTTTCAGCCACTAGGCTGAGAAGCAAGTGCAACTAATATTCCAAGGCAAGAGTCATTTCCCCACTATTTTACAAAGGCTGGACTAACTCTGGCTTTCTCAATGTAAGGTGTACACATTAAAGATATACAGACAGTTCTTAAAAAGTTAGAAGTTCAAACATTCCATAGTATGTGCAACCTAATGAATTATAGAATGGGAGACACTTTCAAAGGAGCATCGGATTCAGTGTCCTCCCACCTCTTGTTTCTAATTAAAAAAACCCAAAGAAACAAAAACCAATGGCATTGTAGTCATGCTTTAATTTTATTCTAAGCTTGTGTCATCCTCTTGAATTGAGACTCACAGGGAACAGGGCCCAGCAAATCCCTGGACCTCCCGGTATTTGGTATAAACACAGCATCTAACCTGGAATGGCTTCCATAGAGCTAAGACATTTTCTGTTTTGCTCACAGAGCAATATGTTCCAAAATGTACTGTAGAAATCTCTGGGGTGTATAAATAAGCTTTAAAACATATTTTAACAAATATATATTCAATACATATATACACACACATATATAGTTGTTATATACCTTGTTTAAACAAATATACATTTAATAAAAATCATATATAAATAATAAAAATATTTACATATATATATTTTTTTGGGATGGAGTCTCGCCCTGTTATCCAAGCTGGAGTGCAATGGCACAATCTTGGCTCACTGCAACCTCTGCCTCCCAGGTTCAAGCAATTCTCTGCCTCAGCCTCCCAAGGAGCTGGGATTACAGGCGCCCACCATCATGCCCAGCTAATTTTTGTAGTTTTGGTAGAGACAGGATTTCACCATGTTGGCCAGGCTGGGCTCGAACTCCTGACCTTGTGATCTGCCCACCTCGGCCTCCCAAAGTGCTGGGATTACAGGTATGAGTCACTGCACCCAGTCATATATATATATATATTTTTTGAGTCAGGGTCTAGCTCTGTTGCCCAGGCTGGAGTTCAGTGGTGTGTAACTTCAGCTTTGAACTCCTGGGCTCAAGCAAGTCTCCTGCCTCAGCCTCTTGAGTAACAGGATTACAGGCAAGTGCCACTATTTTCAGCTAATTTTTAAAAGATTTTGTAGAGATGAGGTCTTGCTTTGTTGCAAGGTCTTGAACTCCCGGGTTCAAGTGATCCTCCAGCCTCAGCCTCCCAAAGTGCTGGGATTAGAGGTGCGAGCCAACACACTCAGCCATGAACACATCTTTTAAAAATATTTACTTGTTTAAATGTGTATTAAGAAAGACATATAGGTAGGGCACAGTGGCCCATGCCTGTAATCCCAGCACTTAGGGAGGCTGGGCGGATCATGAGGTCAGGAGTTCGAGACCAATCTGACCAACATAGTGAAACTCCATCTCTACTAAAAATACAAAAAATTAGCTGGGTGTGGTGGCAGATGCTTGTAATCCCAGTTACCCAGGGGGTTGAGGCAGGAGAACTGCGATGAAAGTGAGGGAAGCAATCAAAGAGCACAGTGCCTCGATTCAAGTGCCTGTTTTGTCACCACTGGGCTGAAAAGATCTTGAACAAGTCATCTCCCCCTGATTTTTTACTTCCGTGGTTTCCTGAAAGAGTATGAAGGACTCTGATGGCTGTCAACAGAGTGTCAAGTGTAGGACTGAACCAAATGACATACTTCTGAGTATAATGAGAAAAATAGAAGGCAATGAGAGAAAAAGAAGGCAAGTAGTAAAATTTCTTTGGGCAGCTTCTAAGCCCAATCATCTTAAAGGTTTTTCTAAAGTCTAAGGGGGCAAACAAAATTACCTTTAATTAAATGCTTATTATAGCTTCCATATTAATGTTAGGTCAGGTTTATAGTACAGTATATTCTGAATGGAGCTATATTTATACTATGTTGTATATACACTTTTTTTTTTTTTTTTTTCTGAGATGGAGTCTCGCTCTATCACCCAGGCTGGAGTGAAGTGGCATGATCTTGGCTCACTGCAACCTCCACCTCCTAGGTTCAAGTGAGTCCCGTGGCTTCATTTTCCTGAGTAGTTGGGATTATAGGCATGCACCACAGCACCTGGCTAATTTTTGTATTTTTAGAAGAGATGAAGTTTCGCCATGTTTGCCAAGCTGGTCTCAAACTCCTGGCCTCAAGTGATCCACCCGCCTCAGCCTCCCAAAGTGCTGAGATTTCAGGTGTGAACCACCACACCTGGCTATATACACTTTTTAATGTATTGAAGCCCCTTGAGAATATATTTACATTATGGAGCATAATTTTACATTTTAAAAGATACAGAAATGTATACTTGCTGTATCTATTTTTATGATACATTGCTGATCTTGTTAAAAATTTCTTAGCTTCATAGTTCTGAGTCAAGAACATTCTAATTACTATACTCTTTATATAAGAAAATGTTACCTTACCTTTGACATTTTGGCATCCTAGTTAAATGCACAGATTCTATAATAAGAGAGGTTGGGTTTAAATCTTGGTTCCAACTTACTACTGTGAATCTTTTGCTCTATATATTTGTCTCCTGACTTATAAAATGGAGATAATAATTATTTCACAGGATTATTGCCATATTGCCTGTAACCACTCAGCATATGCTTGACAGTATATAGTAAAGGGAAATGATGATAGTGATGATGATGATATTGATGGTGGTGAGAATTTCTCACTACCTATTTTCCTTTCTCTTTTCATCTCTTTCCTCTCCATAGAACTCACACCTTTCCTCTTCTCACTTTGAGCAGTTATTTCAATATTCACCTTTTTAGTATTTTGACTACAATCACTCTTTAGATGATGGAGTGTGTGATGATAGTTTATGTTAGTGATCCAAAGTTTCCTGCCCTATAGACTTAGAGTGTTCATGTGAGGGAGACAGGCAAGTAAAATGAGGGGGGTAAAAAAAACCATTGAGACTCATCTTCCTGGGAAATGCACCTCAGTTCAATTATTGAACCCTACTCTGTGCCTTGGGCTGTGTTCTAAATTTGCTAAGCTACCACTGCTTTAAAATAGTCCCAATTTTCAGTTCTAAAATATAGCTGCCATACCTATAAGAACTTTGCTTTACTTAGAAATACATGAGCATTGGCTGAGCATGGTGGCTCATGCTTGTAATTCCAGCACTTTGACAGGCTGAATTGCTTAAGCCCAGTAGTTTGAGACCAGCCTAGACAAAATAGGGAGACCTCATCTCTCCAAAAAATAAAAACATTAGCTGGGCATGGTGGCACATGCCTATAGCCCAGCTACTTATTTGGGAGGCTGAGGTGGGAGGATTGCTTAAGCTTGAGAAGTTGAGGCTGCAGTGAGCCTTGCTTGCACCACTGCACTTCAGCCTAGGCAACAGGGTGAGACCCTGTCTCAAAAAAAAAAAAAAAAAAAAAAAAAAAAAAGAAAGATAGACATGAAGATCATAAGCTTGTTCTTTACTTTGGGATTCTATTGCATGGGAGTGAAGTTTTGTTATACTGGGGTCAAAAATGATCCATTTACTTCAAACACAGCTGCCTCAGCATTTAGCAAGGTGTGTTTTTAGTGCTTCATGTGGAAGGGTTTTGTTTATTAAATGCTGTTGGGTTAATATCGTTATAGTGGCTCTTTTTTGTTTAGCACTTCCTTGAGCCTTCTGTAAGCTGATGTTCATTGTAATTATCTTTCTTTTCTTTTCCTTCCTTCCTTCCTTCCTTCCTTCCTTCCTTCCTTCCTTCCTTCCTTCCTTCCTTCCTTCCTTTCTTTCTTTCTTTCTTTCTTTTTCTTTCTTTCTTTCTTTCTTTCTTTCTTTCTTTCTTTCTTTCTTTCTTTCTTTCTTTCTTTCTTTCTTTCTTTCCCTTCCTTCCTTCCTTCCTTCCTTCCTTCCTTCCTTCCTTCCTTCCTTCCTTCCTTCCTTCCTTCCTTCCTTCCTTCCTTTCTTTCTTTCTTTCTTTCTTTCTTTCTTTCTTTCTTTCTTTCTTTCTTTCTTTTCTTTCTTTCTTTCTTGACAGAGTCTTGCTCTGCGGCCCAGGTTAGAGTGTAGTGGTGTGATATCAGCTCACTGCAACCTCCGTCTCCAGGGCTCAAGTGATCCTCTCACCTCAGCCTCCCAAGTAGCTGGGTCTACAGGCTTGTGTCACCACACCTGGCTAATTTTTGTATTTTTAGTAGAAATGGGGTTTTTCTATGTTGCCCAGGCTGGTCTCAAATTCCTGGACTCAAGCGATCTGCCTGTCTTGGCCTCCCAAAGTGCTGGGATTATGGCATGAGCTGCTGGGCCCAGCCCACATTGTAATTTCCTTTCTTATCTTATCTTATCTTTTCTTTTCTTTTCTTTCTTTTTTTTTGAGGTGAAGTTTCGCTCTTTTGCCCAGGCTAGAGTGCAGTGGTGCCATCGTGGCTCATTGCAATTTCTATCTTCTGGTTTCAAGCAATTCTCCTGCCTCAGCCTCCTGAGTAGCTGGGATTACAGGCGCCTGCCACCATGCCTGGCTAATTTTCATAGTTTTAGTAGAGATTAGGTTTCACCTTGGTGGCCGGGTTGGTCTCAAACTCTTGGCCTCATGATCTGCCCACCTTGGCCCCCCAAAGTGCTGGGATTACAGGCCTGAGCCACTGTGGCCAGCCAGTATTATACTTTTCTAAAAGGAAGATGGAGTTATACTTGCCAGACTTATTGAACTACAGCACCCTTCCTGAGGAGCATCTCTGGAATGAGAGTCCAGTGGACAATACTCTCAGCAGTGCTGACCCGCTTTACCCTTGGGCCTGCATGCTTGCAGTGATCTGGTCTAGCTTTTTGCTACATGAACACTAGCATTTTCCACAGATGTGACCTCCCACTGTCAAGATGATCTTCCTTTTTTTTTTTGTAGAAGCCAAAACAATCCTTGCCAGATGACTTAAGCATCAAAGAGACAAATTTACATGTGGTATTATAGAAGGAAAAGAATATTCTGTGGAAGTGCTACTTCTTCCCTAACCCACGAGGATGAATATATACTAATGAGGACCCTTCTCACCTATGAGGCACAGTGCTGAGCACCCTGCACAAACTATCTGATTTCTTACAGCACTGCCATGTGGTAGATAGCATTATTCTCATTTTGCAATGAAAAAGCCTGAGGGTTAGAGAAGTTAAATAACTCACATGAGGTGCCCAACACCATCTGGCAGGTCTGGATTCAAATCCAAACCTGTAACACCAAAGCCCATGGCCTTAAACAATAAAAGGTGATAAAGCAAGGAATGAAGGGGAAACGTGTCCAAGTGGATATCTGGACATCCTCCTTCCCTTGTGTGGCTCTGGCTGCCTGGACTTAAGTCAGGCGAAGCCCACATACCCCAAGGTATGGGGCCCAATGTGACCATGTTGTTTTCTCAGATCTTAGGACAGGTAACTCAATGACAATAGCTGATATTTATGGAGTGTTTCCCTGGTGCCAAGCACTGGTAGGATCTTGACATGCGTTATCTCACTTAAACCTCAAAGTTCAAAGCTGTGAGGTAGGTACTATGATGACCCCATTTTACAGAAGAGCATGGGCTCAGAGAGGTTAATTTGCTTGCCCAGGGCAACACTGCTAGAAAATGGTAAAGCTGGGCTTCAAACCCAGGTCTGGTCTGAGTCCAGGCCGTATATTTAACCCATTCTCCTATACAGCCATTCCAAAATGCTGTATTTGAAAAGTAGAATAGACTGGTTCTTAAGTACATCCTTTAAAAACCTACCTTGTCTTTGAGCTAAAACTAGAAAAAAATAGAAAAATTAGTCTTTAAAAAAGTATTTCTGAATTATGAACATTTGCTGTATGGGGGGCTATGCAACACTTAGATCTCTGTCCTATTTCATAGTAATTCCACTTTTGGAAGGTCTTAATAGGAGGTTCTCTGCCTGTGGGAGCTAGAAAAGGCCAGATGTTCCATGTCCCTATCTCCTGGCTCACCAGTGGGCCGTTCCAGCCGGGAATAATGGTTATTGGGGGCATGATGATGCCAAGTCACAGGAGCCCTTAGAGAGCATCCACAACAGTGGCTGTGTCTGTGGATGATGTTCCTGTGTCACATCTTTGACTGGGCTTCCTGCTGACTCACCTCCATGGGTTTCTGCCTGTTTCTTGGGGCTGGTAGCCAAGCTTCCCCACCCATTCTGTGACCCACCAACATTCTTCCAACATACTCACTCCCTTTCTGTTTAGGTGGCTTCTGATGTGCACAACCAAGAACCAGACAGGTACAAAAATATTCGTGCTTTTGAAATTACATAATTGGGGCCAAAGATAAACCTTTGTCTTAGACTCTTGCAGATGATTTAAAAATGTATTATTTTCTGAAATCCAAGCTGAGAATATAGCTGTGGTTTTGTACTTGGGTAACAACCACCTAATATATTGGGGCTATAGGCAGAGAATTTCACTTTCTCAGCCAGACCTCCAGGGCTTTGCCCAGAATAGCCCCATCCATGACTGTCTCTTCTAACTAGACCTGTACTCCAGCCAACCTGGCCTCCTGGTTGCTCCTTAGCTATGTTTTGCCTTTTCTCACCCAAGTATTATCTGCCTTTCTGAGGTCAGCTTCTTCTAACACAGGTATAAATAGAAAGCTTGGTTTTATGTATACCTTGAGTCATCCACTTAGAAGCACGTCCTGTATGTATTCCCAACACTTTGGGAGGCTGAGGCAGTGGATCACTTGAGGCTAAGAGTTTGAGACCAGCATGGCCAACATGGTGAAACCCCATCTCTACTAAAAATACAAAAATTAGCCAGGCATGGTGGCACATGCATGTGATCTCAGCTACTTGGGAAGCTGAGGCACGAGATTCATTTGATCACAGGTTGAGGTTGCAGTGAGCCAAGATCATGTTATTGCACTGCAGCCTGGGCAAAAGAGCAAGACTCCATCTCAAAAAATAAAAATAAAAAAAAATAAAAAAAAAAATAAAAATAAAAAAAATTAAAAAAAAAAGAAGCAGGTCCTATAGTCACAAGTTTGTTTTCCACTGTTCCTATCTCTGCTGAGGGCTGTGGCTTCCACACAGTGGTCTGCTAACTCCAACTCTAGGCCTGAGGTCATCCACTTGGTAGAAAGAGTCTAGTTGCCTCTTCATAGGCCTCACTGGGAAGTGGGAGAGGGAGCTGGTCTCTTTCCCCTTCACCGCACCACCCCAGGTTGTACAGATGGAACAGCTCACTTTACTGGGCATGTTGGAACCATTGGAAAGGGAACCGAAATTCAGTAGAGGAAAGGTGAAAATTTTTGATGAATCTGATTCTCCCAGCGTTACAAGGGAAAGTAGCACAAAATTAGGGCTTCACTGAATTGGGGTAGAGGATTCTCCTAAGGTCTGGCCCTGAACATCCCACTTTCTCTATCTTCTACCATAAGACTTTTGGGAAAACCTCTCTGAGTCACTGGAAACCACAGGGAAGGCTCTGTTCCAGCTTTCTCCTCTCTCCAGACACTTCCTCATTCAAATGGAGGAACTCAGCAGGAGTATCAGTTCTGCTAGGACAAGCAAGTCCTGAAGACCCATCAGAGGTAGCTGGAGCTGGAAAGAGGCTCAGACCCACCAAGGTCTAAGACTGAGGATGGGTATGGGTCATCTGGGTCAGACTATCTTTGTGCTATTCCCTTTAGGAAACATGGCTGTGTTTGCATACATATCCTGAAGCATTTTCACAAATAGCTAGTTTCTAGCTTTTATTGCGGGATATTTGGTTTTTCACTATAGACATCAATGGGCTACGAAATGTCCCATTGCAGATTCTAGAAAAAAGTGTTACCAACCTGTTGAATCAAAACAAGGGTTTGACTCTGTGAAATGAATGAACACATGGCAAGGCAAAGCATTTTCACAGATAGCTTGTTTCTAGTTTTTATAGTGGGATGTTGGGTTTTTCACTGTAGGCCTCAATGGGCTCTGAAATGTCCCCCCGGAAGAGTTTACAGAAAGAGTGTTTCCAACCTACTGAAACCAAATAACTCTAAATTAAATCCAAACATTGCAAAGTATTTTCACGGATAGCTTGTTTCTAGTTTTAATCAGGAGATATTCGGTCTTTCACTATAGGCCTCAATAGTCTCCAAAATGTCCCTTCATAGATTTTACAAAAAGAATGTTTCCAGCCTGCTGAATCAATACAAAGGTTTAACTCTCTGAGATGAATCCTTATATCAGAAAGCATTTTCACAGATAACTAGTTTCTACTTTTTATCATGAGATAATTCAATTTTTCAGTATAGGCCTCAATGGCTTAGAAGTATCGTTTCGTAGATTCTACAAAAGAGTGTTTTTAACCTGCTGAATCAAAGCAAAGGTTTAACTTTGTAAAATGAATAAACACATTAGAAATCATTTTCACTGACAGCTTGTTTCTAGTTTTTATCGCGGGATATTTGGTTTTCCACTGTAGGCCTCAATGGGCTCTAAAATGTCTCTTTGAAGATTCTGCCAAAGGAGTGTTTCCAACATGCTGAAACAAAACACAGGTTTAACTCTGAGATGAATCCACACATCACAAAACGTTTTCACATATAACTTGTTTCTAGTTTTTATCACTGGATATTTAGTTTTCCACTGTAGGCCTCAATGGGCTCCAAAATGTCCCTTCTCAGATTCTACAAAAAGAGTTCTTCCAATCTGCTGAATAAAAACAAAGATTTAACTCTGTCAAATGAATCCTCACATTACCAGGCATTTTCACAGATAACTTATTTCTAGTTTTAATTGTGGGATATTCAGTTTTTCACTGTAGGTCTCAATGGGCTCCAAAATGTATCTTTGTAGATTTCATAAAAAGAGTGTTTCCAACCTCCCCTTTGTAGATTTTACAAAAAGAGTGTTTGCATCCTGCTGAATCAAAATCAAGGTTTAACTCTGTGACTTGAATCCACACATCACCAAGGGTTTTCACAGTTAGCTTGTTTCCAGTTTTTATCGTGGAATATTTGGTTTTACGAATATAGACCTCAACAGGCTCTGAAATGTCCCTCTGTAGATTGTACCAAAAGAATGTTTCCAACCTGCTGAATCAAAACAAAAGTTTAAATTTCTGAGACGAATCCACACATTGCAAAGCATTTTTATAGATAGCTTGTTTCTAGTTTTTATTGTGGGATATTTCATTATTCAGTATAGACTTCGATATGCTCTGAAATGTCCCCTCATAGTTTCTACAAAAGTGTGTTTTCAACCTGCTGAATCAAAACAAAAATTTAACTCTGTGACTTGAAATGACCAATCCTAAAACATTTTCACAGATAGCTTGTTTCTAGTTTTTATCGCAAGATAATCGGTTTTTTACTACAGGCCTCAATGGACTCTGAAATATCCCTTTGTAGATTCTACAAAACAAAAAAACAAAAAAAAAAAAAAAAAAAGATTTTGTCCTGCTGAATCAAAACAAAGGGTTAACTCTGTGAGATGAATTCACACATCACCAAGCATTTTCACAGATAGATTTTTCTAGTTTTTATCGTGGAATATTCTTTTTTTACTATAGTTTTCAATGGGCTCTGAAATTTCCCTTAATGGGCTCCTTAATGCCCCTTAGAATAAGACTGTCTCCAAACTGCTGAATAAAAACAAAGGTTTAACTCTGGGAGATGAATCCACACATTGCAAAGCATTTTCACATATAGATTGTTTCTAGTTTTTATTGCAGGATATTCAGTGTTTCACTACACTTGTCTATGGCATTTGAAATGTCCCTTTGTATATCCTACAAAAAAAGCGTTTCCAACCTTCTGAAACAAAACAAAGGTTTAAGTCTGTGAGATCAATACACACATCACAAAGCATTTTCACATATAGATTGTTTTTAGTTTTTATCACGAAGTATTCGTTTTTTTCACTATAGTCATCAATAAGCTCCAAAATGTCCCTTCATAACTTCTACAAAAAAAGTGTTTCCAATCTGTTGAATCAAAACAAAGATTTAATTCTGTGAGATGAATCCATACATTGCAAATTATGTTCACAGATAGTTTTTAGTTTTTATTGTGAAATATTTGGTTTTTCACTGTAAGCCTCAATGGGCTCTGAAAAGTCTTTTTTGTAGATTCTACAAAAAGAGTGTCCCCAACCCTCTGAATGAAAATAAATATTTAAATCTGTGAGATGAATTCACATATTGCAAAGCATTTTCACTAATAGTTAGTTGCTAGTTTCTATCATGGGATACTCGATGTATCAATATTCATGCACATGGGCTGAAAATGTCCCTTTGTTGATTCTTCAGAAAGAGTGTTTCCAATCTGCTGAACCAAAACAAAGGTTTAACTCTGAGAGATGATCCACACATTGCAAAGCGTTTTCACAGGTAGCTTAATTCTAGTTTTTATCAGGGAATATTCAGCTATTTACCATAGACCTCAAAGGGCTCTGAAATGTCCCTTTGTAGATTCTACAAAAAAAGTGCTTCTAGCCTGTTGAGTCAAAATAAAGGTTTACCTCTGTGAGATGAATCCACATATCACAAAGCATTTTCACAAATACCTTACTTTTAGTATTAGGTGATATTTGGTTTTCACTATAGACCTCAAATGGCTCCAAAATATCCCTTCTTCGATTCTACAAAAAAAAGTGTTTCCAACCTGCTGAATTAAAATGAAGATTTAACTCTATGAGATGAATTCACTCATTGCAAAGCATTTTCACTGATAGCATGTTTCTAGTTTTTATCGTGAGATATCTGGTTTTTTACTATAGGCCTCAATGGGCTTCAAAATGACCCTTTGTAGATTCTACAAAAAGATTGTTTCCAACCTGCTAAATGGAAACAAAGGTTTAACTCTGTGAGATGAATCCACACATCGCAGAGCATTTTAACAGATAGTTTGTTTCTAGTTTTCATTGCGGGATATTCGGTTTTTCACTACTGGCCTCAATGGGCTCTGAAATATCCCTTTGTAGATTCTACAAAGAGAGTGTTTCTAACCTGCTGAATCAAAGCAATGGTTTAACTCTTTGAGATGAATCCACACATTGCAAAGCATTCTCAGAGATAAATTTTTATTGTTTTTATCATGAAATATTTGCTTTTCAAATATAGGATTCTGTAAGTGTGAAATGTCCTTTCGTATAGTCTACAAAAAAGTGTTCCAAACCTGCTGAATAAACACAAAGGTTTAAATTTATGAGATAAATCCACACATCACAAAACATTTTCACTGATAGCTTTTTTCTAGTTTTCATCACGGGATGATTGGTTTTTCGGTATAGTCCACAGTTTGCTCTGAAATGTACCCTAAATGTAGTAAGAGTGTTTCCAACCTGCTGAATCACAAGAAAGGTTAAACTCTGTGAGACAAAAATCACACATCACAAAGCATTTTTAGACGTAGCTTCTTTGTAGTTTTTATTGTGTGACATTTGGTTTTTCACTATAGGCCAGAATGGGCTCCAAAATATCTCCTAGTAGATTGTATAAAAAGAGTGTATCCAACTTGCTGAATCAAAACAAAGGTTTAACTCTGTGAGATAAATCTACACATTGCAAAGCATTTTCACAGATAGCTTGCTTCTAGTTTTTATTATGGGATATTCGATTTTTCACTATAGGCTTCAATGGGCTCTGAAATGTTGCTTTGTAGATTCTACAAAATGAGTATTTCCAACCTGCTGAATCAAAACAAAAGTTTTTTATTTTTATTTTTTAATTTTGTTTTGAGACGGAGTCTCACTTTGTCTCCCAGGCTGGAGTGCAGTGGCGCGATCTCGGCTCACTGCAAGCTTCACCCCCAGGGTTCACGCCATTCTCCTGTCTCAGCCTCCCGAGTAGCAGGAACTACAGGTACCTGCCACCACACCCAGATAAGTTTTTGTATTTTTAATAGAGATGGGGTTTCACTGTGTTAGGATGGTCTCCATCTCCTGACCTCGTGATCCACCTGCCTCGGCCTCCCAAAGTGCTGGGATTACAAGCATGAGCCACCATTCCTGGCCCAAAACAAAAGTTTAACACTTTGAGATGAATCCACACATTGCAAAACATTTTTACAGAGAGTTGTTTTTAGTTTTAATCATGGGATATTCAGTTTTTCACTATAGGACTGAATGGGCTCAAAAATGTCCCCTCTTAGATTCTACTAAAAAATTGTTTCCAACCTGTTGTATAAAAACAAAGGTTTAACTCTGTGAGATGAATCCACACATCACAAAGCATTTTCACAGATAGCTTGTTTCTAGTTTTTATCACAGGACATTCAGCTTTTCACTATAAGCCTCAATGGGCTCCAAGATGTCCCTTTGTCGATTCTACAAAGAGAGTCTTTCCAACCTGTTGAATCAAAACAAACATTTAACTATTTGAGATGAATCCACATGTTGCAAATAATTTTTCCAGATAGATTGTTTGTAGTTTTATCATGGGATATTTGATTTTTCGCTATAGACCTCAAAGGGCTCAGAAATGTCTTCTTTTAGATTCTACTAAAAGAGTGTTTCCAACCTGCTGTATATAAACATAGGTTTAACTCTGTGAGAAAAATCCACAAATCACAAAGGTTTTCAGAGATAGCTTGTTTCTGGTTTTCATTGCAAGATACTCAGTTTTTCACTATAGGCTTCAATGGGCTCCGAAATGTCCCCTTGTAGATTGTACAAAAAGTGTGTTTCCAACCTGCTGAATAAAAAAAAAAAAAGAAAAAGTTTTAACTGTATGAGATAAATTCACACATTGCAAAGCTAGTTCACAGATAGCTTGTTTCTAGTTTTTATCAAGTGATATTGGTTTTTCACTATAGACCTCAATGGGCTCCAAATTGTTCCTTTGTTGATTCTACAAAAAAAGTGTTTCCAACCTGCTGAATCAAAACAAAGGTTTAACACTGTGAGATCAATTCACACATCACAAAGCATTTTTACAGATAGGTTGTTTCTAGTTTTTATCATGGGATATTCTGTTTTGCACTATAAGCCTCAGTGGGCTCCGAAATGTCCCTTCATAGATTCTACAAAAGGAGTGTTTCCAACCCGCTGAATCAAAAGAAAGGTCTAACTCTGTGAGATGAAATCACACATTGCAAAGCATTTTCAGAGACAGCTTCATATAGTTTTTATTGTGGGATATTCTGTTTTTACTATAAGCCTCAATGGGCTTTAAAATGTCTCCTCATAGATTGTACTAAAATAGATTTTCCAACGTGCTGAATCAAAATGAAGGCTTGACGTTGTGAGTTGAATCCACATATCACAAAGCATTTTCACAATAATTTTTTTCTAATTTTTATATTGGAATATTCAATTTTTCACTATAGGCCTCACTGGGCTCAGAAATGCCCTACAAAGATTCTATAAAAAGAATGTTTCTAATCTGCTGAATCAAAACAAAAGTTTATCTCTTTGAGATGAATCCACACATCTCAAAGAGTTTTCATAGATAGCTTGTTTCAAGTTTTTATTGGGGATATTCGATTTTTCACTATAGGCCTCAGTGGGCACAGAATTGTCCCCTCTCAGATTCTACTAAAGGAGTGGTTCCAATATGCTGTATAAAAATAAAGGTTTAACTCTGTGAGATGAATCTACATATTGCAAAGCATTTTCAGATATAGCTGGCTTCTAATTTTTATTGTGGGATATTTGGTTTTTCACTATAGGCCTCAAAAGGCTCTGAAATGTCCCTTCTTAGATTCTACAAAATGAGAGTTTTCAACCTGCTGAATATAAACAGAGGTTTACCTCTGTGAGATGAATCCACACATCTCAAAACATTTTCACAGATAGTTTTTGTCTAGTTTTTATCATGTGATAGTTAGTTTTTCACTATGGGCCTGAATGGGCTCCAAAATTTCCCTTCATAGATTCTACAAAATGAGTGTCTCAAACCTGCTATATAAAAACAAGATTCTAACTCTATGAGATGAATCTACACATTGCAAAGCATTTTCAGATTGTTTGTTCCTAGTTTTTATAGGGGAATATTTGTTTTTTTACTATAGGCCACAAAGATCTCAGAAATGTCTTCTATTAGATTCTACTAAAAGAGCATTTCCAACCTGCCGAATAAAAATATAGGTTTAACTCTGTGAGAAATCCACATATTGCAAACATTTTAACAGATAGCTTGTTTTATTGTGGGATATTCAGTTACTCAGTAGAGGCCTCAATGGGCTCCTAAATGTCCCATCGTAGATTTCTCAAAAAAAATTTTCCAATTTGCTATATAAAATCAAACGTTTAACTCTGTGAGATGAATCCACACATTGCAAAGCATTTTCATAGATAGATTATTTCTAGTTGTTATTGCAGGACACTCTGTTTTTCATTAGAGGCCTCATTAGACTTCAGAAGGTCCCTACATAGATTCTACAAAAAGTGTTTCCAGCCTGCTGAATCAAAAGGAAGTTTTAATTGTGAGAGATAATTCCACACATTGCAAAACACTTTTACAGATAGGTTGTTTCTGGTTTTTATTGCGGGATATTCAGTTTTTAAATATAGGCCTCAGTAGGCTCTGAAATATTCTTCATAGGTTCTACAAAAAGAGTTGTTCCAACCTACTGAATCAAAATGAAGGTTCAACTCTGTGAAATGAATCCACACATTGCAAAGCATTTTTACTGATAGCTTGTTTCTAGTTTTTCTCACAGAATAATCGGTTTTTGACTATAGGCCACAATGAGCTTCAAGATGTGCCTTTGTAGATTCACAATAAGAGTGCTTCAAATCTGCTTAATCAAAGCAAAGAGTTAATTCTGTGAGATGAATCCACACATTATAAAGAATTTTCACATATATCTTGTTTCTAGTTTTTATCCTGGGATATTTGTTTTTTTACTATAGGCCTCACTTGGCTCTGAAATGTGCCTTCTTAGATTCTACAAAGAGTATTTTCAACCTGCTGATTGAAAACAAAAGTTTAACTCTGTGAGATGAATCCACACATTGCAAGGCATTTTCACAGATAGCTTGTCTCTAATTTTTATCTGGGGACATTTAGTTTTTCACTACAGGCCTCAGTTGGCTCCAAAATATCCCTTCATAGATTCTAGAAACAGAGTGTTTCCAAATTGCTGAATCAAAACAAAGTTTAACTCTGTGAGATGAATGCACAGATCAAAAAACATTCTCACAGATAGCTTGTTTCTAGTTTTTGTCATAGGATATTCGGTTTTCCACTGTAGGCCTCAGTGGGCTCTGAAATACCGCTTCGCAGATTCTACAAAAAGAATATTTCCAATCTGCTGAATCAAGATAAAGTTTTAACTCTGTGAGATGAATCCATACATCACAAAGCAGTTTCACAGACAGCTTGTTCCTAGTTTTTATCATGGGATATTCAATTTTTCTCTACAGGAATAAATGGGCTTCGACATGTCCCTCTGTAGATTCTACAGTAAGAGTGATTCCAACCGGTTAAATTAAAATTAAGGTTTAAATATGTGAGATGACCACACACATCACAAAGCATTTTCACAGATACTTGCTTCTAGTCTTTATCACGGAAAGTTCATTTTTTTCACTATAGACCTCAATGGCTCTGAAATGTCCCTTTGTAGATTCTTCAAAAAGAGTGTTTCCAACCTGCGCTTCATAGATTTTACTAACAGAATGCTTTCAATCTGCTCAATCAAAACAAAAGTTTAACTCTGTGAGATGAATCCACGCATCACAGAGGATTTTCTCAAAGAGCTTTCTAGTTTTTATCGTGGGATATTTGGTTTTCCACTGTCGGCCTCAATGGGCTTTTAAATGTCCCTTCATAGATTCTAGAAAAGGAGTATTTCCAACCTGCTGAATCAAAACAAAGGTTTAACTCTGTGAGATGAATTCACACACTGCAAAAGATTTTCTCAATTAGCTTGTTTCTAGTTTTTATGGTGGGATATTAGATTTTTCGCTATAGGCCTCAATGGGCTCCAAAATGTCGCTTCATAAGATCTAGAGAAGAGTATTTTCAATGTGTTGAATCAAAATGGAGGTTTAATCCTGTAAGATGAATCCATATGTTGCAACGAATTTTCACAGATAGGTAATTTCTAGTTTTTATCACAGTATATTCGGTTTTTCAGAATAGGCCTATATGGGCTTTGAAATGTTTCTTCGTAGATTCTACAAAAGAGTGTTTCCAACCTGCTGAATCAAGGCAAAGGTTAAATTCTGTGAAATGAATGAACACATCACAAAACATTTTCACAGATAGCTTTTTTCTAGCTTTTATTGCCGGGTATTAAGTTTTTCACTATAGACCTCAATGGACTTTGAAATGTCCCTTTTTTGATTCTACAAAAACAGGGTTTTCAACTTGCTGAATTAAAATAAAGATTTAACTCTGTGAAATGAATCCACACATCACAAAGCATTTTCACAGATATTTTGTTTCTAGTTTTTATTGTGAGATATTAAGTTTTTCTCTATAGGACTTAATGGGCTCTGAAATGTTCCTTTGTACTTGCTGTATCAATGCAAAGGTTTAACTCTGTGAGATGAATTTACACATTGCAAAGCATTTTCACACATAACTTGCTTCTAGTTTTTATCATGGGATATTCCATTTTTCTCCATAATCCTCTATAACCCTTTCTGTCAAAGGGCTTTGAAATGTTCCTTTGTAGTTGCTACAAAAAAGTGGTTCAAAAGTGCTGAATCAAAACAAAGTTTTATTTCTGTGAAATGAATCCACACATCACCAATCATTTTCACAGATAGCTAGTTTCTAGTCTTTATTGTAGGATATTTGAGCCTCAATGGGCTCCAAAATATTTCTTTGTAGATTCTACAAAAGGAGTGTTTCCAACCTGCTGAATCAGGAGAAAGGTTTAATATTGTGAGATGAATCCACACATCACAAAGCATTTTCACAGATACTTTGCTTCTAATATTTATTGTGGGATATTCGTTTTTCTCTATAGGCTTCAAATGGCTCCGAAATATCCTTTCTACAAAAGAAGTGTTTCCAACTTTCTGAATTAAAATGAAGGTTTAACTCTATGAAGTGAATTTACACATTGCAAAGCATTTTCACACATAGCTTGTTTCTAGTTTTTATCTCAGGATATCCAGGTTTTCACTATAGTCCTTAATGGACTTGGAAATGACCCTTTGTAGATTCTACAAAAAGGTTGTTTCCACTCTGCTGAATGGAAACAAATGTTTAAGTCTGTGAGATGAATCCACAGATCGCACAGAGTGTTTCCAAATTGCTGAATCAAAACAAACATTTAACTCATTGAGATAAATCCACACGTTGCAAAGCATTTTCACGGATTGTTTGTAATTTTATCACAGGATATTTGGATTTTCACTATTGGGGTCAATGGGAACATAATTATCACCGAGTAGATTGTAAAAAATAAGTGTCTCCAACCTGCTGAATAAAAACCACAATTTAACTATGTGAGATGCATCCTTATATCACAAACATATTTACAGATAGCCCGTTTCTAGTTTTAATCATGGGATATTCGGTTCTTCACTACAGAACTTAATAGGCTCAAAAAAAGACTCCTCTTAGATTCTACTAAATATGTGTTTCCAACCTGATGTATAATAACAAATATTTAACTCTGTGAAAGAAATCCACACATCACAAAGCTTTTTCACAAATAGGTTGTTTCTAGTTTGTATCATCGGATATTCAGTTTTTCATTATAGGCCTCAGTGGCCTATGCAATGTTTCTTCATATATTCTACAAAAAGAGTCTTTCCAACCTGGTGAATCAAAATAAGGTTTAGCTCTGTGAGATGAATCCACACATCACAAAGCATTTTCACAGATAGCTTGTTTCTAGTTTTTATCACGGAATATTCAGTTTTTCACCACATGCCTCAATGGGTTACAAAATGTCCCCTAGTAGATTCTACCAATTAAGTGTCTTCTACCAGCTGAATCAAAACAATGGTTTAACTGTGTGAGATGAACTCACACATCACAAAGCATTTTCACTAATAGCTTGTTTTTCTTTTTTATCACAGGATGTTCAGTTTTTCACTAGAGGCTTCAATGGGCTTCAAGAGGTTGTTACTAGTTTTCATCGCAGGATATTCATTTTTTCAATATCAGTCTCAAAGGGCTCTGAAATATCCCCACATTGGAAAGCTATTTCACAGATAGCTTGTTTCTTGTTTTTGTCATGGGATATTTGGTGTTTCAATATAGGCCTCAACTGGCTCCAAAATGTTCCTTTGTACATTCTACATGAAGAGTGTTTCTAACCTAGCTGAATCAAAAGAAAGTTAAAATCTGTGAGATAAAACCACACATTGCAAAGCATTTTCACATATAACTTCCTTACTTCCTTAGCTTCTATCACGGGATATTCAGTTTTTCACAATAGGCCTCCATGGGCTATGAAATGTCCCCTTGTAGATTCTACAAAAAACGTGTTCCCAACTTACTGAATCAAAAAAATAGTTAACTTTGTGAGATAAAACCACACATCACAAAGCATTTTTACAGCTAGATTTTTTTTCATTTTTATTGCAGAATATTTGATTGTATAATATAGGCCTCAATTTGCTCCAAAATTTCCCCTTTTAGATTCTATGAAAAGAGTATTTCCAACCTACTGAATCAAAACAAAGCTTTAACTCTGTGAGATGAATCCACACATCACAAAGCATTTTCTTTTTTTTTTTTAAATTATTTTTTATTATTATACTTTAAGTTCTAGGGTACATGTGCATAACGTGCAGGGTTGTTACATATGTATACTTGTGCCATGTTGCTGTGCTGCCCCCATCAACTCGTCAGCACCCATCAACTCGTCATTTACATCAGGTATAACTCCCAATGCAATCCCTCCCCCCTCCCCCCTCCCCATGATAGGCCCCGGTGTGTGATGTTCCCCTTCCCGAGTCCAAGTGATCTCATTGTTCAGTTCCCACCTATGAGTGAGAACATGCGGTGTTTGGTTTTCTGTTCTTGTGATAGTTTGCTCAGAATGATGGTTTCCAGCTGCATCCATGTCCCTACAAAGGACACAAACTCATCCTTTTTCATGGCTGCATAGTATTCCATGGTGTATATGTGCCACATTTTCTTAATCCAGTCTGTCACTGATGGACATTTGGGTTGATTCCAAGTCTTTGCTATTGTGAATAGTGCCGCAATAAATATACGTGTGCATGTGTCTTTATAGCAGCATGATTTATAATCCATTGGGTATATACCCAGTAATGGGATGGCTGGGTCATATGGTACTTCTAGTTCTAGATCCTTGAGGAATCGCCATACTGTTTTCCATAATGGTTGAACTAGTTTACAATCCCACCAACAGTGTAAAAGTGTTCCTATTTCTCCACATCCTCTCCAGCACCTGTTGTTTCCTGACTTTTTAATGATTGCCATTCTAACTGGTGTGAGATGGTATCTCATTGTGGTTTTGATTTGCATTTCTCTGATGGCCAGTGATGATGAGCATTTTTTCATGTGTCTGTTGGCTGTATGAATGTCTTCTTTTGAGAAATGTCTGTTCATATCCTTTGCCCACTTTTTGATGGGGTTGTTTGTTTTTTCTTGTAAATTTGTTTGAGTTCTTTGTAGGTTCTGGATATTAGCCCTTTGTCAGATGAGTAGATTGCAAAAATTTTCTCCCATTCTGTAGGTTGCCTGTTCACTCTGATGGTAGTTTCTTTTCCTGTGCAGAAGCTCTTTAGTTTAATGAGATCCCATTTGTCAATTTTGGCTTTTGCTGCCTTTGCTTTTGGTGTTTTAGACATGAAGTCTTTGCCCATGCCTATGTCCTGAATGGTACTACCTAGGTTTTCCTCTAGGATTTTTATGGTATTAGGTCTAACATTTAAGTCTCTAATCCATCTTGAATTAATTTTCATATAAGGCGTAAGGAAAGGATCCAGTTTCAGCTTTCTACTTATGGCTAGCCAGTTTTCCCAGCACCATTTATTAAATAGGGAATCCTTTCCCCCATTTCTTGTTTCTCTCAGGTTTGTCAAAGATCAGATGGCTGTAGATGTGTGGTATTATTTCTGAGGACTCTGTTCTGTTCCATTGGTCTGTATCTGTTTTGGTACCAGTACCATACTGTTTTGGTTACTGTAGCCTTGTAGTATAGTTTGAAGTCAGGTAGCGTGATGCCTCCAGCTTTGTTCTTTTGACTTAGGATTGTCTTGGAGATGCGGGCTCTTTTTTGTTCCAGATGAACTTTAAAGCAGTTTTTTCCAATTCTGTGAAGAAACTCATTGGTAGCTTGATGGGGATGGCATTGAATCTATAAATTACCTTGGGCAGTATGGCCATTTTCACGATACTGATTCTTCCCATCCATGAGCATGTATGTTCTTCCATTTGTTTGTGTCCTCTTTTATTTCACTGAGCAGTGGTTTGTAGTTCTCCTTGAAGAGGTCCTTTACATCCCTTGTAAGTTGGATTCCTAGGTGTTTTATTCTCTTTGAAGCAATTGTGAATGGAAGTTCATTCATGATTTGGTTCTGTGTTTGTCTGTTACTGGTGTGTAAGAATGCTTGTGATTTTTGCACATTAATTTTGTATCCTGAGACTTTGCTGAAGTTGCTTATCAGCTTAAGGAGATTTTGGGCTGAGACAATGGGGTTTTCTAAATATACAATCATGTCATCTGCAAACAGGGACAATTTGACTTCTTCTTTTCCTAACTGAATACCTTTGATTTCTTTCTCTTGCGTAATTGCCCTAGCCAGAACTTCCAACACTATGTTGAATAGGAGTGGTGAGAGAGGGCATCCCTGTCTTGTGCCAGTTTTCAAAGGGAATTTTTCCAGTTTTTGCCCATTCAGTATGATATTGGCTGTGGGTTTGTCATAAATACCTCTTATTATTTTGAGGTACGTTCCATCAATACCGAATTTATTGAGCGTTTTTAGCATGAAGGGCTGTTGAATTTTATCAAAAACCTTTTCTGCATCAATTGAGATAATCATGTGGTTCTTGTCTTTGGTTCTGTTTATATGCTGGATTATGTTTATTGATTTGCGAATGTTGAACCAGCCTTGCATCCCAGGGATGAAGCCCACTTGATCATGGTGGATAAGCTTTTTGATGTGTTGCTGAATCTGGTTTGCCAGTATTTTATTGAGGATTTTTGCATCAATGTTCATCAGGGATATTGGTCTAAAATTCTCTTTTTTTGTTGTGTCTCTCCCAGGATTTGGTATCAGGATGATGTTGGCCTCATAAAATGAGTTACGGAGGATTCCCTCTTTTTCTATTGATTGGACTAGTTTCAGAAGGAATGGTACCAGCTCCTCATTGTACCTCTGGTAGAATTCAGCTGTGAATCCATCTGGTCCTGGACTTTTTTTGGTTGGTAGGCTATTAATTATTGCCTCAATTTCAGAGCCTGCTATTGGTCTATTCAGGGGTTCAACTTCTTCCTGGTTTAGTCTTGGAAGAGTGTAAGTGTCCAGGAAATTATCCATTTCTTCTAGATTTTCCAGTTTATTTGCGTAGAGGTGTTTATAGTATTCTCTGATGGTAGTTTGTATTTCTGTGGGGTCGGTGGTGATATCCCCTTTATCATTTTTAATTGCGTCAATTTGATTCTTCTCTCTTTTCTTCTTTATTAGTCTTGCTAGTGGTCTGTCAATTTTGTTGATCTTTTCAAAAAACCAACTCCTGGATTCGTTGATTTTTTGGAGGGTTTTTGTGTCTCTATCTCCTTCAGTTCTGCTCTGATCTTAGCTATTTCTTGCCTTCTGCTAGCTTTCGAATGTGTTTGCTCTTGCTTCTCTAGTTCTTTTAATTGTGATGCTAGAGTGTCAATTTTAGATCTTTCCTGCTTTCTCTTGTGGGCATTTAGTGCTATAAATTTCCCTCTACACACTTTTTTAAATGTGTCCCAGAGATTCTGGTATGTTGTATCTTTGTTCTCATTGGTTTCAAAGAACATCTTTATTTCTGCCTTCATTTCGTTATGTACCCAGTAGTCATTCAGGAGCAGGTTGTTCAGTTTCCATGTAGTTGAGCGGTTTTGATTGAGTTTCTTAGTCCTGAGTTCTAGTTTGATTGCACTGTGGTCTGAGAGACAGTTTGTTATAATTTCTGTTCTTGTACATTTGCTGAGGAGTGCTTTACTTCCTATTACGTGGTCAATTTTGGAGTAAGTACGATGTGGTGCTGAGAAGAATGTATATTGTGTTGATTTGGGGTGGAGAGTTCTATAGATGTCTATTAGGTCTGCTTGCTGCAGAGATGAGTTCAATTCCTGGATATCCTTGTTAACTTTCTGTCTCGTTGATCTGTCTAATGTTGACAGTGGAGTGTTGAAGTCTCCCATTATTATTGTATGGGAGTCTCAGTCTCTTTGTAAGTCTGTAAGGACCTGCTTTATGAATCAGGGTGCTCCTGTATTGGGTGCATATATATTTAGGATAGTTAGCTCTTCCTGTTGAATTGATCCCTTTACCATTATGTAATGTCCTTCTTTGTCTCTTTTGATCTTTGATGGTTTAAAGTCTGTTTTATCAGAGACTAGTATTGCAACCCCCGCTTTTTTTTGTTCCCCATTTGCTTGGTAAATCTTCCTCCATCCCTTTATTTTGAGCCTATGTATGTCTCTGCGTGTGAGATGGGTCTCCTGAATACAGCAGACTGATGGGTCTTGACTCTTTATCCAGTTTGCCAGTCTGTGTCTTTTAATTGGAGCATTTAGTCCATTTACATTTAAGGTTAATATTGTTATGTGTGAACTTGATCCTGCCATTATGATATTAACTGGTTATTTTGTTCGTTAGTTGATGCAGTTTCTTCCTAGCCTCGATGGTCTTTACATTTTGGCATGTTTTTGCAATGGCTGGTACCGGTTGTTCCTTTCCATGTTGAGTGCTTCCTTCAGGATCTCTTGTAAGGCAGGCCTAGTGGTGACAAAATCTCTAAGCATTTGCTTATCTGTAAAGGATTTTATTTCTCCTTCACTTATGAAACTTAGTTTGGCTGGATATTAAATTCTGGGTTTAAAATTCTTTTCTTTAAGAATGTTGAATATTGGCCCCCACTCTCTTCTGGCTTGTAGAGTTTCTGCCGAGAGATCTGCTGTTAGTCTGATGGGCTTCCCTTTGTGGGTAAGCCGACCTTTCTCTCTGCTGCCCTTAAGATTTTTTCCTTTATTTCAACTTTGGTGAATCTGGCAATTATGTGTCTTGGAGTTGCTCTTCTCGAGGAGTATCTTTGTGGCATTCTCTGTATTTCCTGGATTTGAATGTTGGCCTGCCCTACTAGGTTGGGGAAGTTCTCCTGGATGATATCCTGAAGAGTGTTTTCCAACTTGGTTCCATCTTCCCCCTCACTTTCAGGCACCCCAATCAGACGTAGATTTGGTCTTTTTACATAATCCCATACTTCTTGCAGGCTTTGTTCATTTCTTTTTCTTCTTTTTTCTTTTGGTTTCTCTTCTCGCTTCATTTCATTCATTTGATCCTCAATCGCTGATACTCTTTCTTCCAGTTGATCGAGTCGGTTACTGAAGCTTGTGCATTTGTCACGTATTTCTCGTGTCATGGGTTTCATGTCTTTCATTTCGTTTATGACCTTCTCTGCATTAATTACTCTAGCCATCAATTCTTCCACTTTTTTTTCAAGATTTTTAGTTTCTTTGCGCTGGGTACGTAATTCCTCCTTTAGCTCTGAGAAGTTTGATGGACTGAAGCCTTCTTCTCTCATCTCGTCAAAGTCATTCTCCGTCCAGCTTTGATCCGTTGCTGTTGATGAGCTGCGCTCCTTTGCCGGGGGAGATGCGCTCTTATGTTTTGAATTTCCAGCTTTTCTGCCCTGCTTTTTCCCCACCTTTGTGGTTTTATCTGCCTCTGGTCTTTGATGATGGTGATGTACTGATGGGGTTTTGGTGTAGGTGTCCTTCCTGTTTGATAGTTTTCCTTCTAACAGTCAGGACCCTCAGCTGTAGGTCTGTTGGAGATTGCTTGAGGTCCACTCCAGACCCTGTTTGCCTGGGTATCAGCAGCAGAGGCTGCAGAAGATAGAATATTTCTGAACAGCGAGTGTACCTGTCTGATTCTTGCTTTGGAGGCTTCCTTTCAGGGGTGTACTCCACCCTGTGAGGTGTGGGGTGTCAGACTGCCCCTAGTGGGGGATGTCTCCCAGTTAGGCTACTCAGGGGTCAGGGACCCACTTCAGCAGGGAGCCTGTCCCTTCTCAGATCTCAACCTCCATGTTGGGAGATCCACTGCTCTCTTCAAAGCTGTCAGACAGAGTCGTTTGCGTCTGCAGAGGTTTCTGCTGTTTTTGTTATTGTTTACTGTGCCCTGTCCCCAGAGGTGGAGTCTACAGAGACAGGCAGGTTTCCTTGAGCTGCTGTGAGCTCCACCCAGTTCGAGCTTCCCAGCAGCTTTGTTTACCTACTTAAGCCTCTGCAATGGCGGGCACCCCTCCCCCAGCCTCGCTGCTGTCTTGCCGCGATATCGCAGACTGCTGTGGTAGCAATGAGGGAGGCTCCCTGGGCGTGGGACCCTCCCAGCCAGGTGTGGGATATGATCTCCTGGTGTGCCTGTTTGCTTAAAGCGCAGTATTGGGGTGGGAGTTACCTGATTTTCCAGGTGTTGTGTGTCTCAGTTCCCTTGGCTAGGAAAAGGGATTCCCTTCCCCCTTGCGCTTCCCAGGTGAGGCGATGCCTCCCCCTGCTTCAGCTCTCGCTCGTCGGGCTGCAGCAGCTGACCAGCACCAATCGTCCGGCACTCCCCAGTGAGATGAACCCAGTACCTCAGTTGAAAATGCAGAAATCACCTGTCTTCTGTGTCGCTCGCACTGGGAGTTGGAGACTGGAGCTGTTCCTATTCGGCCATCTTGCTCCGCCCCCTAATGTAATGATTGTTGAAAACATCAGTTAAACAATCCTGTAAGAGTCTACTTGCATATCTTTCTAAGACTGAAATCACATGTAGATTCTTATTTTTTACACTACAAGCTACAGGGTGGATCTATTAAAATTGTATTATTGATGATATAACATTTAACTGTATTTTCAAATTAGTCTTAATAATATTTACTGACATAAAAATGAGGGAATTGTTGCTTTCACTCTGAAGTAATTTATAGTGCCATTGTCCTTCTCTATATTAGATATGTATGATTTTAAATGATGGCAAAGATATAATAAATGAAATACAGAATCTTGAAAAAGGCAAGATGTAGAATAATATGAGAAAACAAATAGTGAGGTTATAACATTTTTTGGCACAAGGTCAGATTTTTAAAATAATTTTAGTGTTTATTGTAGGCAGAACTTGTGTTACATATTGTAGAAGACAAGAGAGTAAATAAAATAAGCACCTCTTTTCTTTTCTTTTATTGAGATGGAGTCTCGCTCTGTCACCCAGGCTGGAGTGCAGTGGCACGATCTCCGCCCACTGCAAGTTCCAACTCCTGGGTTTACACCATTCACCTGCCTCAGCCTCCCGAGTAGGTGGACTACAGGTGCATGCCACCACGCCCAGCTAAATTTTTTTGTATTTTTAGTAGAGACAGGGTTTCACCATGTTAGCCAGGATAGTCTCTGTCTCCTGACCTTCTGATCTGCCCGCCTTGGCCTCCCAAAGTGCTGGGGTTACAGGCATGAGCCACCGCACCCGGTCAATAAGCGCCTCTTTTCACAGAATATTATAATGTATCACAGGACACATAGAGGGGAACGTCAGACACTGGGGCCTATCAGGGGGTGGAGGGCGGGAGGAAGGATAGTATCAGGAAAAATAACTAATGGATCCTAGGCTTAATTCCTAGGTGATAAAACAATCTGTACAACAAACCACCATGACATAGGTTTACCTATGTAACAAACCTGGAACCTGTACTACTGAACTTAAAATAAAAGTTTAAGCAAAACAAAACAAAACAAAACAAATGGATTAATGTCCCAAGAAAAGTGGGTTAATTTGACCCGAGGCTCATATGCAGGTCAGTGTGCCTTCAACATTAGTGGTTAATTTATAGAGAACGTAAACTTATTTATTTCTCAAAATCAGCCCTTACACTCTCATGTGCCCACTCTTCCATGACAGTGCCTGGGCATTGAGGAGCTGAACAGTTTTAATTTCTGGCCCTGTGTCTCCTGAACACACTTTATTTTGTTTGGCATCTTCTACTGGGCCTGAAAGTGAGGATTTAACTACTGTCAGTATTTAATATTTAGTAAAACCTTGTGTTCTCTTTAGACCCATGAGTCAAAGCCCTGTAACTTAATGGCACAAGGATTTTAAAAGAACATGCAGAAAGTTACACAGATGTAGTAACCTTAATTATTTAAGAAGTGCTTTAAAATGAGGTATGTAGCTTTTGAAAAATCTTTGTAGCTATCTTATTTGAGAATTAAATGGGAGACAGGTTAGCCTGACATATTTCCCAGCTTGACTTTTCCATTGGCTATGTGAGTTTGGTGTCCCAAGATTTATTTTCCTTTCACAGAATGAAGCAGCAACACCCACTTCAATGGGGCTGGACCTTGAAAACATGATGTGGCGGGAGCAAAGCCAGGCCTAAAAGGCCATATAGAGTGTGATTCAATTTATGTCAAATGTCCAGAGCAGACAGATCCATAGAGAGTGTGGAGCCAGGGGATGAGGGATAGGACCCTCAGTGGTGACCAGGGGCTGGTGGATGGGAGGGATGGGGGTGATAATGAAAGGGTATAGGGTTTTATTTTTTGAGATGATGAAAATGTTCTAAAATTGTTTGTGGTTATGGCTGCACATATCTGTGAATTTGCTAATGAACATTGCATTTGAACTTTCAAGTGGGTTAACTGTATAGTATGTGAATTGTAGGTCATTAAAGCTGTTTTTCTTTATGACAATGGTTACACCATTGTGTTTAGGCTGAGCCCTGAGGGAAGACCCTATGGGCAGCCCAGGCCTCCTGGCTGCTGCAGCCCCACAGAGTGGAATCCATCAGTCTCCTGTGCTGGTGGTGCCTTCTTTTATTTTTTTCTACACACATTGTCTGCTAGGGTTGCCAGATAAAATACAGGATACTCATTTGTCTCTGAATTTCACACCAACAGTGATTAAATTGTTAGGGTGTATATGTCCTAAATATTGCATAGGACATACTTAGACCCAACCATTATTCTTTGTTCATCTGAGTTCAAATTTTACTGGGCACCCTGGATTTTCAGATGCTCAATAGGGCCTCCTTTCCTGGACCCCTGCCGGGTGGCATGCACCCAGGACCCCAGTCTCAGAGAATGTAGGACTCCAGAGGGAGGCAGGGGAAGGAATTGGGCTGGTGACCATGCCCAAGACAGATGGTGGCTGCACAGGTGGACACCAAGAGACGTTGGGTGCCAAAGCTTCCTGAGGCTCAGCTGGGCCCTCAGAGACCTGGGACAGGGCAGAAGGCCAGCACCCCCCAGCTGCAGAGCTGGCTGTTCTTTGCTTTTCTTCCAAGGCTCTGCAGCCGAGAGCTCCAAATCAGCAAAGATGCAGTGGGGTGGTGTATTAGTCTGTGTTCATGGTGCTAATAAAGACATACCTGAGACTGGGTAATTTAGAAAGGAAAAAGATTTAACTGAATCACAGTTCAGCAGGGCTGAGGGAGCCTCAGGCAACTTAAAATCCTGGTGGATGGCACCTCTTTACAAAGTGACATGAGAGAGAATGAGTGCTGAGCAAAGGGTTAAGCCCTTTATAAAACAATCAGATCCTGTGAGAATTCAGTCACTATCTTGAAGATAGCATGGAGGAACCACCCTCCTAATATAATCACCTCCCACAAGGTCCCTCCCACAAAACATGGAGATTATGGGAACTACAATTCAAGATGAGATTTGGTTGGGACACAGCCAAAACATACCCTTCTGCCCCGGCCCCTCCCAAATCTCATATCCTCACATTTCAAAACACAGTCATGCCCTCCCAACAGTCCCCCAAAGTCTTAACTAATTCCAGAATTAACTCAAATGTCCAAGTCCAAAGTCTCATCTGAGACAAGTCAAGTCCCTTCCACCTATGAGCCTGTAAAATCAAAAAGATGTTAGTTACTTCCAAAATACAATAGGGGTACAGGTATTGGTTAAATACACCCACTCCACATGGGAAAAATTGGCCCAAACAAAGAAGCTACAGGTCCCATGCAAGTCCAAAACCCAATAGGGCAGTCATTAAATCTTTAAGTTCCAATAAGATCTTGTTTGAGTCTATGTTTCACATCCAGGTTATGCTAATGCAAGAAGTGGGCTCCAATGGCCTTAGACAACTCCACCCCTGTGGCGTTGCAGGGTATAGCCCCACTCCTGGCTGTTTTCACAGGCTAGTGTTGAGCGCTTGTGGTTTTTTCAGGTGCACGATGCAAGATGTCATTGAATTGGTCATTCTGGGGTCTGGAGGATGTCGGCCCTCTTCTCATAGCTCCACTAGGCAGTGTTCCAGTGGGGACTCTGTGTGGGGGCTCCAACCACACATTTCCCTTCCACAATGCCCTAGCAGAAGTGCTCCACAAGGGCTCCACCCCCGCAGCAGACTCCTGCCTGAAGATCCAGGCATTTTCATACATCCTCTGAAACCTAGATGAAGGTTCCCAAACCTGAATTGTATTTTGTGCACCTGCAGGACTAACAGCACATGGAAGCTGCCAAGGCTTGGGGTTTGCACCCCCTGAAGCAATGGCCTGAGCTGTACCTTGGCCCATTTTAGCCATGGCTAGAGCAGCTGGAACTCAGGGCACCAAGTCCCAAGGCTGCACACAGCAGGGTGGGTGGCAGCCCTGGGCACAGCCCAAGAAACCATTTTTATCTCCTAGGTCTCTGGGTCTGCAAAAGGAGGGGCTGCTGTGAAGGTCTCTGATATACCCTAGAGATATTTTCCCCAATGTCTCAGTGATTGACATTTGGCTTCTGGTTACTTATGCAAACTTCTGCAGCAGGCTTGAATTTCTACCCCAGAAAATGGTTTTTCTTCTCTATCAGATCATCAGGCTGCATATTTTCCAACTTTTCTGCTCTGCTTCCTCCTAAATGCTTTGTCTCTCAGAAATTTCTTGTGCTAAATACCTTAAATCATCTCTCTCAAGTTCAAACTTCCACAGATCTTTAGGGCAGGGGAAAAACGCTGCCGTTCTCCTTGCATAGCAAGACTGACCTTTAATCCATTTTCCAACAAGTTTCTCATCTCCATCTGAGACCGCCTCAGCCTGGACTTCATTGTCCATATCACTATCAGCATGTTGATCAAAGCCATTCATCTAGTTTCTAGGAAGTTCTAAACTTTCCCACATCTTCCTGTCTTCTGAGTCCTCCAAGTCTCTAGGAAGTTCCAAACTTTCCCACATTTTTCTATCTTTTTCTGTGCCCCACCCCCATAAACTGTTCCAACTTCTTCTTATTACCCAGTTCCAAAGTTGCTTGTCCACTAACACCCAGCACCTAGATCACTGGGTGGTGGTGGGACCTCCACTTTTCATTCTATTCTGTTCTACTCTACTCTCCTCTACTCTATTTCTATTTCTATTTCTATTTCTATTTCCATTTCTATTTCTATTTCTAAGGGATGTTTAGTCTTTACTCCAGGAAAGCTGTGATGACATCCAGCATGTCTTGTGGGTATCCCCTGCCTCTTTCCATGCCTCTGTGGCTCCCCATCCCTGACCAGGACACAGCACTGGGCCAGCAGCATTTGATGCCAGACTCCACCTGCTCTCCCTTTGAGATCCAGCATGAACACCAACCTCAGTGCTTTGAGGACAAATGTGAGCCCAGCAGTGGGTTAGGCCAGAGTAGGAGTTTCAGTGCTGTCCTCCTCCAGCAGCTCCTCCTCACAAATAAATGTGTCAACTGTGTCTACAGCGAGCTTGCTGTGCAAGTGCTGCTTCCAGAAACCCTGCAGGGAAGCATCCCGTGGAGAGGACAAGAACGCAAAACAGAGAGAAGATGAGGGATGATCTTGCAGTCAGGGGCTGGGATGCTCCAGCCTGAAGCCAGGACTAAGAAGAGACAGGAAATTCTGCAACCTTGGGGATAAGTGGGAATAGGGGAGAGTGGCTCAGGGTGGAGGTGGGAAACAGGGAAGGGCCTCTGAGGGCTGGTGGGCTTGGGGGGCTACCTTGAGTTAGAACAAGCAGGTTGGGGGCCGTAATGGGTACTCTTGACTTGGAGGGTTTCAGTTGCTGAAGCCTCCTGAGGAGCCAGATGGAGCTTCAAAAGTCCTGAGCCCTGGGCTGAGAAAACTGGAAGGGGCAATGACAAAGGGTGGGTTCAGTCCCTGGAGTCAGCATGAGGGGTGGTTGAGAGGCCAGCAGGGCCTGATAGAGTGAGAGCTCAGGGCTCAGGAGGTGCCACACCTATGCCATAACAGAGTGCTCAGGGACCTTAGGTTTCCAGAGCCAGGAAATTCAGTTTCAAATCCCAACTGCCTCACTTCCTGACTGTAACCATGGACAAGTTGCTTAACCTCCCTGTGCCTGCCTCCAGAGTGGGGCTGCCATTTGATGAGGTAACATACATGGAGTACAAGGAACTGTGCCCAGCTCAGATGCAGGACACAAGTTCAAAGTCATTGTTGTCCCCTCACAGTTCTGCCTTACATGAGGACCTAAGGCTTTGAGGAAGGAGCCTGTGGATGAACAATTGTTTCCTGGGGGACCTCTGAGCTGTGTGACATGGTCCCACCACAACATGGGGACTTGGCTGGGAATGGCTGAGTTGGGGGTGCCAATGGTTGGGGGCCTGGGTGGCAGCCCTGTGCAGAGGCTGGACAGGACCCCCAGCATGTGGACTCAGGGTCCTCATCCCCAGCCACTGAGCATGGCTCCCTGTGAGGAGTGGACATGGGGCTGGGAGCACAACCTCCCCACTGGACACAAACTCTTGGCAGAGCGGAGGCCAGGCAGGCAGGGATCCTGAGACACCCCCAGCAGCTTTCATTGCCCTCATCAGCAGTGAGCAGAGGGAAGAGGGTGCCACCCACCTTGGAAGTCCCTGCTGCAGCTGTTGGGCTATGCCTGACCACAATGTGGGCTTTGCTATGGTTTGTTTCCTTCCCTACTTTTGATATTTGGAAGCCCACTTTTATATTTTACTGTGTGTTTTTATGGAAATGTTCATGGTGCACAAGAGCACATAAAACACCGTGGTAGAGGAATTTTACCGCAATGCTGCTAAAATAAATGATGTTAGTGTTATGATTTTACAGAGTTTGCAGGTGCCGTTAAGGTGGTAAATAACTGAACAGTCACTGTATGAAAACTCACAGGTGGTGAGCAACAGGAATCAGTGTTAAGAGCAATCCTAATGGCCAGTGATGATGAGCATTTTTTCATGTGTCTGTTGGCTGTATGAATGTCTTCTTTTGAGAAATGTCTGTTCATATCCTTTGCCCACTTTTTGATGGGGTTGTTTGTTTTTTTCTTGTAAATGTGTTTGAGTTCTTTGTAGGTTCTGGATATTAGCCCTTTGTCAGATGAGTAGATTGCAAAAATTTTCTCCCATTCTGTAGGTTGCCTGTTCACTCTGATGGTAGTTTCTTTTGCTGTGCAGAAGCTCTTTAGTTTAATGAGATCCCATTTGTCAATTTTGGCTTTTGCTTCCGTTGCTTTTGGTGTTTTAGACATGAAGTCTTTGCCCATGCCTATGTCCTGAATGGTACTACCTAGGTTTTCCTCTAGGATTTTTATGGTATTAGGTCTAACATTTAAGTCTCTAATCCATCTTGAATTAATTTTCGTATAAGGCGTAAGGAAAGGATCCAGTTTCAGCTTTCTACTTATGGCTAGCCAATTTTCCCAGCACCATTTATTAAATAGGGAATCCTTTCCCCATTTCTTGTTTCTCTCAGGTTTGTCAAAGATCAGATGGCTGTAGATGTGTGGTATTATTTCTGAGGATTCTGTTCTGTTCCATTGGTCTATATCTCTGTTTTGGTACCAGTACCATGCTGTTTTGGTTACTGTAACCTTGTAGTATAGTTTGAAGTCAGGTAGCGTGATGCCTCCAGCTTTGTTCTTTTGGCTTAGGGTTGTCTTGGCAATACGGGGTCTTTTTTGTTTCCATATGAACTTTAAAGCTGTTTTTTCCAATTCCATGAAGAAAGTCATTGGTAGCTTGATGGGGATGGCATTGAATCTATAAATAACCTTGGGCAGTATGGCCATTTTCACGATATTGATTCTTCCTATCCATGAGCATGGTATGTTCTTCCATTTGTTTGTGTCCTCTTTTATTTCACTGAGCAGTGGTTTGTATTTCTCCTTGAAGAGGTCCTTTACATCCCTTGTAAGTTGGATTCCTAGGTATTTTATTCTCTTTGAAGCAATTGTGAATGGAAGTTCATTCCTGATTTGGCTCTCTGTTTGTCTGTTGCTGGTGTATAAGAATGCTTGTGATTTCATGGCCATCAGAGAAATGCAAATCAAAACCACAATGAGATACCATCTCACACCAGTTAGAATGGCGATCATTAAAAAATCAGGAAACAACAGGTGCTGGAGAGGATGTGGAGAAATAGGAACACTTTTACACTGTTGGTGGGATTGTAAACTAGTTCAACCATTATGGAAAACAGTATGGCGATTCCTCAAGGATCTAGAACTAGATGTACCATATGACCCAGCCATCCCATTACTGGGTATACACCCAAAGGATTATAAATTATGCTGCTATAAAGACACATGCACACGTATGTTTATTGTGGCACTATTCACAATAGCAAAGACTTGGAATCAACCCAAATGTCCATCAGTGACAGATTGGATTAAGAAAATGTGGCACATATACACCATGGAATACTATGCAGCCATGAAAAAGGATGAGTTTGTGTCCTTTGTAGGGACATGGATGCAGCTGGAAACCATCATTCTGAGCAAACTATCACAAGAACAGAAAACCAAACACCGCATGTTCTCACTCATAGGTTGGAACTGAACAATGAGATCACTTGGACTCAGGGAGGGGAACATCACACACAGGGGCCTATCATGGGGCGGGGGAGTGGGGAGGGATTGCATTGGGAGTTATACCTGATGTAAATGACGAGTTGATGGGTGCGGCACACCAATATGGCACAAGTATACATATGTAACAAACCTGCACATTAGGCACATGTACCCTACAACTTAAAGTATAATAATAATAAATAAATTAAAAAAAAAAAAAGAGCAATCCTACCTTTCCACAGTTTTGGGGCAATAAAGCAGAGTAGATTGCACAGGTAAACAGGCACCAGGTGACCCAGGTAACAGCAAAGGTTGTCCCAGGCAAAAGGCATGACCTGACCTCAGAGGAGCCAGGTCTCCTTCCTGGTTCTGCCCTTGTGGGGTCCTGGCACCCCCTCCATCTCTCAAAGTGGTTTCTTCAGCTGCACCACTGGGACCATCCAGACTATCTCATGAATGGGCTGTGATGCCAAGCAAGGCAAACAAACAAGCAAACAAAAAACCCACCCACACAGCCATGATGGGGTCAAGAAAATATGGGTTTGGCCTGCCAGGGTTGGGATCTTCATGGGGACAAGGCCTCAGGGCTTGGATTCTGGGGCAGCAGGATCAGAGCCCAGAGGAAAAGACACCACAAAATCCCCATGGTGACTCACAACATCTCTGATGGCGGCAGCAGCAGAGTGGATGCAGGCTCAGAGAGCCCAGTGAGCTATCACCAGCTCTGGAGTGACCCCTGGCCTAGGCCCCGAGTTCTGGCATATGAGTGTAAATATACATATGGACATATATAAGTGTGCACAGAAGTGGATGCATGAGGATGCAGCTCAGGTGCACATGGAAGTAGGTACACAGGCATGCTGGTGTGGCCTCCTGGTCATAGGCTGCAGTCACATATGTGCACAGAGTTGCAGTTTCTTACACCCATGTACACACTGGGCTGGCATGGCAGGGAATGCCCTTCCCTGACCAGGACCCTAGATGCTGGTAATTTAGAGACCTGGCCCAAGTGCACATAATCTGCCTTAAGAATGGAAGAGCCTTGGACCCTGGGTTTTGGGTGACGTCCTCAGGAGTGTGTGTGTGTATATGTACATGTGTATATGCATGGTGTATGGATGTACTTGTAGACACATGGTCATGTATGTTGACGTGTTGGCATGCATGCATGTGTATGGCTGAGTACAGGCATGAATATAAGTGTTTCTGTGCATGTGAGTGCATGTGTTTTCATGTGTGAACATGTGCATATGTGTATATGTTCATGTGGACATGTTTGGACATGTGCATGTGTATATGTGGGTGGGCACGCACATACATGGCTGTGTGTATGTGTTTTTGTTCATGCATATGTATGCATGTGTGTAAATGTGTGTGCATGTGTATATATGGGTGGGTGCACAGGTACGTGGTTGTGTGTGTGTGTTTTGTTCATGCATATGTGTGCGCGTGTGTAAATGTGTGTGCATGTGCATGTGCTTCCTGTGCAAGTGTGTCTTGTGCATGTGTGGACATGTGGACTGACCCCAGCCTCCTACAGCTTTGGTCTCTCAGGCGTTGGCAGCCTGTTGGAGGGAATAACCCCATGCAGAAAGATCTTCAAACTCACAGAGAGAATAGGGCAGTTGTGACCAAGTCTAGGTTGCCCCTAATTCTCCTCTCAGGTCAGAGGCTTTAGGGCCAGGTAAAGTTTGTGCATGTGACATTGGGGTTGATCACCCTCCAGCATGCTCACACCCAACTCCTGCGCTGTTCAGCCAGGAACTCAAAAGCACTCTTTCCTCCCTCAGTCCCCTCCTGAGATATTAGTTTTGAAAGATTTCATAAAAACCCAGTAGAAATGCATGGGGAAGGTGTTTATGTCCCACTCTCAGGGCTCAAGTTGGAGATTCAAGTATTTGGGCAATAAAACCAGAATACACAGGGACAAATTGACCTTCTGTTTGAACAACCAGCCCCAGCCCCATGGGCAGCACTGCCTGCGCCTCTGAGGATCTGCCATGGGGCAGGCTCCCCATGCCCACATCCACTCCAGCAGGACTCAGTGGCTGACCACTCATGCCTGGGTCCCTCCTGGAGGGAAAGAGAGTCTGGGGTCCACATCTTCGTCTTTCTCAGGAGGCTGATCTGGAGGAATAGCTTTCTGCCTCTTTCTAAAGCTCTCACAAGCCAAGCCACCATCTGCACAGGGGTGGGGTAGGCAGGTGTGTGTGCACTGACTGGATGTCCCTGGGTCTGTGTGACTTCTGCTAGGCAGCATCAGAATCAGTTGTCAGTCTGGGGCTGCTAGCACAGCCAAGCCTCCCACATCCCGCTCAAAACCTGGTGCCCCTTCTCTGTCAGCATCATCATTCATGTTTTTCACACAATAAATCCACATAGAGAGGGAGTGGAACCCTCAGTGCCCAACCAGCTACTCCTGGCCCCTAAGGAAGAGGCCTTTTGTCCTGGAATCCACCACCCCAGGGAAGTTTCTCTGGTGAGCCCAACAGGTAAATATCCTGGAATGAGAAGCGGGACAGGTGGCTTTACTGGCCCCCAAAAGAAAGGACCTGGATGTTTCTGAAGCAGACAGTGATCCATAGGCTCTTTCAAGGAAGATGCTCCCTGGGGAGGGGCATAATTCAAGGTGGGGCTCGAGGCCAGTCTGTGCCTCTCCTCGTCGCTTTGCCCACTAAAGACCTCCTGGGGACAGATGGAGAGGACTGTGGGCAAAACAAATCTAAACCACAGTGTGTTATAGTACGACTGACTACAGCTGTCCTTCCTGCTTCCCCTGGGTACAACAGCCCCAGTGCCTGGGTTCTCAAAGGTGGAATCTGTGGAGTGCTTTTGAGAGCTGTGCAGGATCCCCAGAAAGCTGCAAGGTTGGTCCTGAGGACTGGTCCTAAAACCAGAGGCTGGGGCTTGGCATCTGAGGGCTGGGGATCAGTCCTAACTCAGCCATTTTCCATCCACATGTGCTTAAGCAAATCAGTCAATGGGGGTTACTCTCCTCCAGGATGACCCAGACTTCCAGCCCATGCTGGCCACTGAGAACCTGAGGACGACAGAGTCTTGGAACAAGGGTTTTCTGCTGTGACCCTAGACCACAGGGTCTCCTTTGGGCCTGTGGCAGGGCACTAGGAGGAGGGCAGTGCAGGTCTCTGGGCCTCACAGAATCCTTGGAGATGTCCCAGGGACCCTGATCCAGTCTCAGTAGTCCCTGGCAAAGTTCTACCTGGGGGAAGCCCCAGGCAGGGCGCTGGTGCCATCAGACAGGACTATGGGCAGAACCAGCTCTGTTTTCATTGGTGGCTGAGAGTGGCATGGAGCCAGGCTCTGAAAAGAGACCTCTGAAAGCCACTAACCTAGTGGCAGGAACTGTGCCTGCCGATGGGGAGACTGTGCCTCCAGTCAGGCAGGAGTGACTGAGAACTTTCTCCCTGGGCCCCTCAGGATCTCAGCAGATGTCGCAGAGGAGGAGGCCAGAAAGGCTGGCATGGAAACTCTTGTTGCCTCCCAGGCCTAAGCTTGTGATGCATGGGCAAAGCTTTAAGGGCTGAGCTGTGCTGCAGTGGGTGGAGGGCTGCAGGATTCTGCAGCACAGGCTGGACTTGGGGCCTTCAGCATACGGAACATGACGCTGTGGAGGTGGGCGGCCCCACTGTGCAGGAAGGGGGGGTGGAAACCAGCTCTTGGGAACACCTGGGAATGCCATTTTATTCTGGCCTCTTAGAGGTAGTAAGGGGTATTTTTTCCTATTTTACAGATGAGTAAACTAAGGCAGAATGGTGGGGTAATTTCCCTAAACATGCATGATATATTTAGCTCTGTGGCTTAGATTTTAGGATTCTCAGTCTTCAGTACCTTGATGTATTATGAGTTTCCTTTCCATAGTAAATTAGAAACCCAAAAATGGAAAGGAAACAATACAACTTACCCATTCTCTCACTGCTCACATTTCCTCTTGGTCATTTCTTTATGTGCGTATAAAATATGTATCTCAAAAAACTGAGTTAGTGCTGTATATGCCAGGGATGTCCAATTGTTTGGCTTCCCTAGACCACACTGGAAGAAGAAGAATTTTCTTGGGTCACACATAAAACACACTTACACTAGTGGTAGTTGAAGAGCTAAAATGAAAAAAAGAGAGAAAAGAAAATCACAAAAATATCTTTATGTTTTAAGAAAGTTAATGAACTTACGTTGGGATGCATTCAAAGCCTTCCTGGGTGGCATGCAGTCCATGAGCCATGCATTTGATAAGCTTGGCATATGCTGTTTATAGCCTACTTTGTTTTTACTCAATAGTTCATGAACATTCCCTTGTTGTAAATGTTTCTCCGCAGCTCCATGTCCGTCTATGTACGTGTAGGCCTTCGGTTATGTCTGTGTCTGCCTGACTGGAGGCACAGTCTCCTGCTCTCCAGGCACAGATCCTGCCACTTGGTCAGTGACTTTCAGAGGCCTCTTTTCAGAGCCTGGCTCTGCACCACTCTGAGTTGTGTTGCGTCATGCATGATATCCACGATGTTTTGTCCTTAAGATGGAGACAGGAATGGAGCTCCTGGTTCAGGGAGCACAGCCACCTGCAGGCTCCTTGACTTCTGGAGCTGCCCAGCAATCATCTGGCCACCTCTCATCCCCCACTCAGCCTTGATGCATATTTTGCAAATTCTTGCCAATGAATGGGTGAACCTTCAGCTGTTTTAATGTGCACCCTCCCTGACTGATGGAAGTGGCAGGAAGGAGTTTTAGCAAAATTAAAAGCAATGAGACTGGGGGCCCCCTGGGACCACTGTTGATGCCAGCCCCCACCCCAGGACACACACACACACACACGCGCACACACACACACACACCACACTTCCTCTGCCTCCCAGGTGCTTCATTTGTATCTCCTTGGTTTGCTGGGGAGGAGGCATTTTTGTTTATGTGATGGGGGCCATTTATACTTTTTCACTATGGGAATTGTCAAAATTGTGGCTCTGGGTCCTGTTCCCAGTGAGAGTTCATTCACATTCCCAATATTCCCATGTGGACACAGGAATATTTCAAGGGCAGCCCATGTATTATCTCACTCTTTCTACAAAAACACCCCTGAGCCCACTAAGGCCAAATTTAATCTGTGTTTTTGCAGGAAAGGAAACTGAAACTGAGGCATGGTGTGCTCAGGGTTAGCCCTGCTGCTAAGCACCTAATGCCCTCAATTCTGTCATCTTTAAAGTGCCTCTTCCACAGGCTGGTGGGAGATGAGGTGAGAGGCTGGTGGGAGATCAGGTGAGAGGGTGGTGGGAGATCAGGTGAGAGGCTGGTGGGAGATCAGGTGAGAGGCTGGTGGGAGATCAGGTGAGAGGGTGGTGGGAGATCAGGTGAGAGGCTGGTGGGAGATCAGGTGAGAGGCTGGTGGGAGATCAGGTGAGAGGGTGGTGGGAGATCAGGTGAGAGGCTGGTGGGAGATCAGGTGAGAGGGTGGTGGGAGATCAGGTGAGAGGCTGGTGGGAGATCAGGTGAGAGGCTGGTGGGAGATCAGGTGAGAGGGTGAGGGCTGAGGTACTGCACACTGGGAATGACAGCTGTGGGTTCCGGGGACGGTGTGGCATGAGTGGCATGAGGGTCCTCCCATAGAGACGTGGGTCTCTGCAGCCTCATGAGAAGCAACGTGCCCAGGCCAGGGGCACGGGGACAGATTTACCTGTGGCCAGTCACCTGGATAGGTAAAGGAAGTGTCAGCAAGAAGCTGGCTCACCCTGAGGTATTTTCCGCATAGGGATGCCTGTGGCATGCCCCAGCTGGTCACACTGCTGATGGAGCTGAATGTGGAGGATGCGGCCTCACCTCTTGGCAGCTGACACTTTGTACTTACTTGACCACCTGGAGGAGACAAGTCCCTGATGGTGGCCCTCTCCTGGAGGACTCAGGTGGCTCCTGCACTGACACCACTGGCCTTGTGGCCACAGAGTGCAGGTGGAAATAGGGACCAGCGTTGTAGAGGGCACAGCTCTCCTGTGTCTCTTGTCTCCGTACCCCACAGCCTGGGCTTTGGAGCAGACAAACCTGGTTCAGCCCCACCTCTGTCACCTGTGACAGGACCTCACATCTCTCACCCTCAGTCTCCCTATCTGTGTCCTGGTTTTGCCAGTTGTCATAGAAATTGGCTGGAGCAGGTACCCAGGGCTGGCAGGTTTCCTGCATGCAGTGGGCGTTTTGTATTTGCTTTTGCTGTGGTTATGAAGAAAGAGCGCCAAGAATTGATTGTAGGCTGGGCTTCTCTCCAAGTCTCTCACATAAACTAAGTTTGAACATGACCCTGCCTTGGGGTGGGCAGCCGATGGGTCCCTTCCCACCTGCCTCCGAGAACCCTATCCTCCCAGGAAAAGCAGAACCTCACTGCCTCACATCTTACACAAGTTTCCTCTTTGAACTGAAGTCAAAAGTTTATATTCTGAGGGGGCTTTCAGGCTTTGGGGCTCAGTGTGAGGAATCTGTCAGTTTCTTCCTTTCCCTGTGGCCTGGTTTAGGTTTCTGAATTCCTTGCCTTGGGTAGAACAGGTGGGAGGGCAGGATGCTCTGAATCTGCCACCTTTTTTTGGCTTGGGAACCTCTTTTTCCCCCAGCAGTCAACAGGTGGCTGCTGAGCGTACGTGCATCCTAGGCCTCTTGGCTTGGCCCAGCCATCCCGCAGAGCACTGCCCTGGGACACCTGGGGAACAGGTGCTGCTCTGAGCTCTGGAGTTGGAGCCAGGAAAAGGAAAGTTTATGTGAGCTTGGGGTCTGGCCTTATCCATTTTCTTGGTCCTGCTTGGCCCATGCTAGTCTTTGGCTGCATGCCTTCTTCAGGATTCTATGGATCCCTCTCTCACTTTATCATCTGAAAACTCCCTCAGTGACCCCACTGGTGTGGGGTCTCCACCTCCACAAGCTAGAGGAGAAGACTGCCACACAGCAGAGAGGAGCAGCTCCAATTGCAGCACAGAACAGGCTCACAAGTCTGTGTAGATGTCTGTTCCTTTGGAGACAAACATTCCTTTTTTGCTGTGAGAGGTGCCCCCCAAACTTCTTCTGCAGCAACTGCTCCAAATTTAAAATAAAAGTTGGGAGGTGGTTGTTGGAAAGAATAGAGATCCCTTTCAGACGTCAGGACCTGTGTGCTGGAAGACAATTTCTGTTTTGTTTGTTTCCTTATGGTCATTCCTTGCTTCCAACTGTGCTGCATTCAACATGGCCTGGCCCCAGGGACTCACACTGGACCTGTGTTCTTACCCCAGGCCTGCTTTCCTGAGCACTGGCAGTGGATCCCAGAAGAGTTGGGTAGCCTCAGTTGAATCACGTCTCCTTGTGCCTCAGTTTCCTCCTCTGTAAAATGATGAGAATGCTAAATAGCTTAGGGATCAAAGAGGAAATCACAAGGAAAGTTAGCAAATACTTAAACGAATGAAGATGAAAGCAAAACACAGGCAGTGCTCAGGGGGAATATATAGCTATACATTCTTCCACTAAGAAGAATAAATATCTCCAATAAACAATCTAACTTTACAACTGAAGAAAGTTGAAAAAGAGCTCACTAAGCCTAAGGCTATGATAAAGAAAGAAATAATAAAGAGTAGAGCAGAGATAAACAAAATAGAGAAGAGAAAAACAATATAGACAATCAGACAAGCCAAAGGTCAGTTCCTTGAAAAGATCAAATTTGACAAACATCTGGTTATATGCAGTAAGAAAAAGAAGACTCAAACAATTAAAATCAGAATGAAAATGGAGGACTTAGTACCAATTCTACAGAAATAAGAATTATAAGAAAGTACCGTGGACAGCTGCATGCAAAAAAAATCAAATAACCTAGATGAAATAGATAAGTTCCTAGAAACACAAAAGTACCAAGACTAAATATGAAGAAATAGAAAAACTGATCAGCCCCATAACTATTAAAAGAATTGAGTCAGCACCTGAGGGCTCTACTGGTGCATTCTACTAAACATTTAAATAACTAACACCAATCTCTCTCAAATTTTTCCCAAAAACTTAAGAGGAAGGAATATTTTCTCCTTTGTTGCATGTGACTTGCATTACCCTTGCACCAAAGCCAGACAAAGATACTACAAGAAGAGAATACTACAGACCATTGTCCATTATGAACAATGATCCAAAAATCCTCAACAAAATAATAGTAAAATGAATTCAGTTTAATATTAAAATGATTACACAACATGACCAAGTGGGATTTATTCCTAAAAGAATAGTTTAACACACAAATGTCAGATAATGTCATATACTATATAACAGAATGAATAGACCACATGATAATTTCCACTGATGCAGGAAAAGCATTTGCCAAAATTCGACTTTTGATAAAAACACTCAACAAACAACTAGTATAAGGAATCTCCCTCAATATAATAAAAGCCATATGTAAAAAACCGACAGCAAACATCATACTTAATGGTGAAAAATAAAAAAATTTTCCTCTATGGTCGACAACAATGCAAGGAAGCTCCCTTTCTCATATCTACTCATCAGTGCATTGGAAGCTCTAGGCACAACAATTACGCAAAAAGTGGAAATACAAGGCATCCAAAAGTGAAAGAAAGAAGTCAAACTATCCGTCTTCACAGGTGATTTGATCTTACATGTAGAAAGCCCTAAAGATTCAACAAAAATTCTGTTAGAACTACCAAATGAATTTATAGCAAATTAACAAGGTACAGTGTCAACACACAAAAATCAGTTGCATTTCTTTTTTTTTTTTTGAAGGGGTAATGTGTGAATTAGCTGTCTTTTCTTTTTATTTTTTCATTATTTATTTATTTTTTTATTATTATAATACTTTAAGTTCTAGGGTACATGTGCATAACGTGCAGGTTTGTTACATATGTATACTTGTGCCATGTTGGCGTGCTGCACCTATCAACTCGTCAGCACCCATCAACTCGTCATTTACATCAGGTATAACTCCCAGTCTTCTTTTTCTTTTTTTTTTGAGACAGAGTCTCACTCTGTCGCCCAGGGTGGAGTGCAGTGGTCCGATCTTGGCTCACTGCAAGCTCTGCCTCCCAGGTTCACGCCATTCACCTGCATCAGGCTACTGAGTAGCTGGGACTACAGGCGCCCGCCTCCACGCCCGGCAAATTTTTCTGTGTTTTTTTTTCTTTTTATTATCATTATTATTATTATTATACTTTAAGTTCCAGGGTACATGTGCACAACGTGCAGGTTTGTTACATATGTACACATGTGCCTTGTTGATGTGCTGCACCCATTAACTAGTTCATTTACATTAGGTATGTCTCCTAATGCTATCCCTCCCCTGTACCCCCTCCCCACAATAGGCCCTGGTGTGTGATGTTTCCCTTCCTGTGTCCAAGTGATCTCATTATTCAATTCCCCCTATGAGTGAGAACATGCAGTGTTTGGTTTTCTGTTCTTGCGATAGTTTGCTGAGAATGATGGTTTCCAGCTGCATCAATGTCCCTACAAAGGACATGAACTCATCCTCTTTTATGGCTGCATAGTATTCCGTGGTGTATACATGCCACATTTTCTTAATCCAGTCTATCATTGATGGACATTTGGGTTGATTCCAAGTCTTTGCCATTGTGAATAGTGCCGCAATAAACATACGTGTGCATGTGTCTTTATAGCAGCATGATTTATAATCCTTTGGGTATATACCCAGAAATGGGATGGCTGGGTCAAATGGTATTTCTAGTCCTAGATCCTTGAGGAATTGCCATACTGTTTTCCACAATGGTTGAACTGGTTTACAGTCCCACCAACAGTGTAAAAGTGTTCCTATTTCTCCACATCCTCTCCAGCACCTGTTGTTTCCTGATTTTTTAATGATTGCCATTCTAACTGGTGTGAGATGGTATCTCATTGTGGTTTTGATTTGCATTTCTCTGATGGCCAGTGATGATGAGCATTTTTTCATGTGTCTGTTGGCTGCATGCATGTCCTCTTTTGAGAAATGTCTGTTCGTATCCTTTGCCCACTTTTTGATGGGGTTGTTTGTTTTTTTCTTGTAAATTTGTTTGATTTCTTTGTAGGTTCTGGATATTAGCCCTTTGTCAGATGAGTAGATTGCAAAAGTTTTCTCCCGTTCTGTAGGTTGCCTCTTCTCTCTGATGGTAGTTTCTTTTGCTGTGCAGAAGCTCTTTAGTTTAATTAGATCCCATTTGTCAATTTTGGCTTTTGTTGCCATTGCAACAAAAGGAGTAAGGAGTAAGGAAAGGATCCAGTTTCAGCTTTCTGTTTATGGCTAGCCAGTTTCCCCAGCACCATTTACTAAATAGGGAATTCTTTCCCCATTTCTTGTTTTTGTCAGGTTTGTCAAAGATCAGATGGCTATAGATGTGTGGTATTATTTCTGAGGGCTCTGTTCTGTTCCATTGGTCTATATCTCTGTTTTGGTACCAGTACCATGCTGTTTTGGTTACTGTAGCCTTGTAGTATAGTTTGAAGTCAGGTAGCATGATGCCTCCAGCTTTGTTCTTTTGGCTTAGGGTTGTCTTGGCAATACGGGGTCTTTTTTGTTTCCATATGAACTTTAAAGCTGTTTTTTCCAATTCCATGAAGAAAGTCATTGGTAGCTTAATGGGGATGGCATTGAATCTATAAATTACCTTGGGCAGTATGGCCATTTTCACAATATTGATTCTTCCTATCCATGAGCATGGTATGTTCTTCCATTTGTTTATGTCCTCTTTTATTTCACTGAGCAGTGGTTTGTAGTTCTCCTTGAAGAGGTCATTTACACCCCTTCTAAGTTGGATTCCTAGGTATTTTATTCTCTTTGAAGCTATTGTGAATGGGAGTTCATTCATGATTTTGCTCTCTGTTTGTCTGTTACTGGTGTATAAGAATGCTTGTAATTTTTGTACATGGATTTTGTATTCTGAGACTTTGCTGAAGTTGCTTATCAGCTTAAGGAGATTTTGGGCTGAGACAATGGGGTTTTCTAAATATACAGTCATGACGTCTGCAAACAGGGACAAATTGACTTCTTCTTTTGCTAACTGAATACACTATTTCTTTCTCTTGCCTGATTGCCCTAGCCAGAACTTCCAACACTATGTTGAATAGGAGTGGTGAGAGAGGGCATCCCTGTCTTGTCCCTTTTCAAAGAGAATGCTTCCAGTTTTTGCCCATTCAGTATGATGTTGGCTGTGGGTTTGTCATAAATAGCTCTTATGATTTCGAGATATGTTCCATCAGCACCGAATTTATTGAGAGTTTTTAGCATGAAGGGCTGTGGAATTTTGTCAAAGGCCTTTTCTGCATCTATTGAGATAATCATGTGGTTTTTGTCTTTGGTTCTGTTTATATGCTGAATTACGTTTGTTGATTTGCCTATGTTGAACCAGCCTTGCATCCCAGGGATGAAGCCCACTTGATCATGGTGGATAAGCTTTTTGATGTGCTGCTGGATTCTGTTTGCCAGTATTTTATTGAGGATTTTTGCATCGATGTTCATCAGGGATATTGGTCTAAAATTCCCTTTTTTTGTTGTGTCTCTGCCAGGCTTTGGTATCAGGATGATGTTGGCCTCATAAAATGAGTTGGGGAGGATTCCCTCTTTTTCTATTGATTGGAATAGTTTCAGAAGGAATGGTACCAGCTTCCTTGTACCTCTGGTAGAATTTGGCTGTGAATCCGTCTGGTCCTGGACTTTTTTTGGTTGGTAGGCTATTAATTATTGCCTCAATTTCAGAGCCTGCTATTGGTCTATTCAGGGATTCAACTTCTTCCTGGTCTAGTCTTGGGAGAGTGTAAGTGTCCAGGAAATTATCCATTTCTTCTAAGTTTTCTCATTTATTTGCATAGAGGTGTTTATAGTATTCTCTGATGGTAGTTTGTATTTCTGTGGGGTTAGTGGTGATATCCCCTTTATCATTTTTTATTGTGTCTATTTGATTCTTCTCTCTTTTCTTCTTTATTAGTCTTGCTAGTGGTCTATCAATTTTGTTGCTTTTTTCAAAAAACCAACTCCTGGATTCATTGATTTTTTTGGAGGGTTTTTTGTGTCTCTATCTCCTTCAGTTCTGCTCTGATCTTAGTTATTTCTTGCCTTCTGCTAGCTTTTGAATGTGTTTGCTCTTGGTTCTCTAGTTCTTTTAATTGTGATGTTAGGGTGTCAATTTTAGATCTTTCCTGCTTTCTCTTGTAGGGAATAGTGCTATAAATTTCCTTCTACACACTGCTTTAAATGTGTCCCAGAGATTCTGGTATGTTGTATCTTTGTTCTCATTGGTTTCAAAGAACATCTTTATTTCTACCTTCATTTTGTTATGTACCCAGTAGTCCTTCATGAGCAGGTTGTTCAATTTCCATGTATTTGATCGGTTTTGATTGAGTTTCTTAGTCCTGAGTTCTAGTTTGATTGCACTGTGGTCTGAGAGGCAGTTTGTTATAATTTCTGTTCTTTTACATTTGCTGAGGAGTGTTTTACTTCCAACTGTGGTCAATTTTGGAATAAGTGTGATGTGGTGCTGAGAAGAATGTATATTCTGTTGATTTGGGGTGGAGAATTCTGTAGATGTCTACAAGGTGTACTTGGTGCAGAGTTGAGTTCAATACCTGGATATCCCTGTTAACTTACTGTCTCGTTGATCTGTCTAATGTTGACAATGGGGCGTTGAAGTCTCCCATTATTATTGTATGGGAGTCTAAGTCTCTTTGTAAGTCTCTAAGGACTTGCTTTATGAATCTGGGTGCTCTTGTATTGGGTGCATATATATTTAGGATAGTTAGCCTTTCCTGATGAATTGATCCCTTTACCATTATGTAATGGCCCTCTTTGTCTCTTCTGAGCTTTGTCGGTTTAAAGTCTGTTTTATCAGAGACTAGGATTGAAACCCATGCTTTTTTTTTTGTTTTCCATTTGCTTGGTAGATCTTCCTTCATCTCTTTATTTTGAGCCTATGTGTGTCTCTGCAAATGAGATGGGTCTCCTGAATACAGCAAACTGATGGGTCTTGACTCTTTATCCAATTTGCCAGTCTGTGTCTTTTAATTGGACCATTTAGTCCATTTACATTTAAGGTTAATATTGTTATGTGTGAACTTGATCCTGTCATTATGATATTAGCTGGTTATTTTGCTCGTTAGTTAATGCAGTTTCTTCCTAGCCTCGATAGTCTTTACATTTTGGCATGTTTTTGCAATGGCTGGTACTGGTTTTTCCTTTCCATGTTTAGTGCTTCCTTCAGGATCTCTTGTAAGGCAGGCCTGGTGGTGACATAATTAAGGCTGTTGAAAATTGGCCCCCACTCTCTTCTGGCTTTTAGAGTTTCTGCCAAGAGATCTGCTGTTAGTCTGATGGGCTTCCCTTTGTGGGTAACCTGACCTTTCTCTCTGACTGCCCTTAACATTTTTTCCTTCATTTCAACTTTGGTGAATCTGACAAGTATGTGTCTTGGAGTTGCTCTTCTCGAGGAGTACCTTTGTGGCATTCTCTGTATTTCCTGAATTTGAATGTTGGCCTGCCTTACTAGGTTGGGGAAGTTCTCCTGGATGATATCCTGCAGTGTTTTCCAACTTGGTTCCATTTTCCCTGTCACTTTCAGGCACACCAATCAGATGTAGATTTGGTTTTTACACATAATCCCATATTTCTTGGAGGCTTTGTTAATTTCTTTTTGCTCTTTTTTCTCGAAACTTCTCTTCTCACATCATTTCATTCATTTGATCTTCAATCACTGATACTCTTTCTTTCAGTTGATCGAGTTGGTTACTGAAGCTTGTGCATTTTTCACATAGTTCTTGTGTCATGGTTTTCATCTCTATCAGTTTTTTATGGTCTTCTCTGCATTGATTATTCTAGTTATCCATTCATCCATTCTTTTTTCAAGGTTTTTAGTTTCTTTGCGCTGGGTACATAGTTCCTCCTTTAGCTCTGAGAAGTTTGATCAATTGAAGCCTTCTTCTCTCAACTTGTCAATGTCATTCTCCATCCAGCTTAGTTCTGTTGCTGGCAATGAGCTACATTCCTTTGGAGGGGGAGATGTGCTCTAATTTTTTGAATTTCCAGCTTTTCTGCACTGCTTTCCCCCCATCTTTCTGGTTTTATCTGTCTTCGGTCTTTGATGATGGTGACATACTGATGTGGTTTTGGTGTGGGTATCCTTTCTGTTTGTTAGTTTTCCTTCTAACAGTCAGGACCCTCAGTTGCAGGTCTGTTGGAGATTGCTTGAGGTCCACTCCAGACCCTGTTTGCCTGGGTATCAGCAGTGGAGGCTGCAGAAGACAGAATATTGCTGAACAGTGAGTGTTGCTGTCTGATTCTTCCTCTGGAAGCTTCGTCTCAGAGGTGTACCCAGCCATGTGAGGTGTGAGGTGTGAGGTCTTGGTCTGCACCTAGTAGGGGATGTCTCCCAGTTAGGCTACTCAGGGATCATTGACCCACTTGGGCAGACAGTCTGTCCATTCTCAGATCTCAGCCTCCATGCTGGGAGAACCACTGCGCTCTTCAAAGCTGTCAGACAGGGACCTTCACATCTGCAGAGGTTTCTGCTGCTTTTTGTTTAGCTATGCCCTGTCCCCAGAGGTGGAGTCTACAGAGGAAGGCAGGCCTCCTTGAGCTGTGGTGGGCTCCACCCAATTTGAGCTTCCCAGTGGCTTTGTTTACCTACTTAAGCCTCAGCAATGGTGGGCGCCCCTCCCCCAGCCTGGCTGCCACCTTGCAGTTAGATCTCAGACTGCTGTGCTAGCAACGAGGGAGGCTCCGTGGGTGTGGGACCCTCATGGCAGGTGTGGGATATAATCTCCTAGTGTGCTGTTTGCTGAGACCCTTGGTAAAGCACAGTATTAGGGTGGGAGTTACCTGATTTTCCAGGTGTTTTGTGTCTCAGTTTCCCTTGGCTAGGAAAAGGAATTCCCTTCCCCCTTGCACTTCCAAGTGAGGCGATGCCTTGCCCTGCTACAGCTCTCACTGGTCAGGCTGCACCCACTGACCAGCACCAACTGTCCGACATGCCCCAGTGAGATGAACCTGGTACCTCAGTTGAAAATGCAGAAATCACCGATCTTCTGTGTCGCTCATGCTGGGACCTGGAGGCTGGAGCTGCTCCTATTTGGCCATCTTGGGCGCTCCCCCATAATTTTTTGTAGTTTTAGTAGAGACAGGGTTTCACTGTGTTAGTCAGGATGGTCTCAATCTCCTGACCTTGTGATCTGCCCATGTTGGCCTCAGTTGCATTTCTATACATTAATAGTGAACAATCTGAAAAAGATATTAAGAAAATATCATCATCCCATGGTATCTGCATGGCATTGGTTCCAAGACCACCTCATATACCAAAAGCATGGCATACTCAAGTTCCACAGTCAACCCTGCAGAACTTGCAACCTGTGAATGCAAAAAGTGTAAGCTACATATATGTGGGGTTTGTATCCCAACACTCAATCTGCATTTGGTCATAGATTTAGAACCCACTGATACAGAAGGTTGACTCTACTTATTTAAAAACAATCACATAGAAATGGACCTGCATAGTTCAAACCTATGTTGATCAAAAGTCAACTGTAATTCAATTTATAATAATATCAAAAAAAATACTTAGGAATTAACTGAGGTGGTGAAAGATTTGTACAATGAAAAGTAAAACATTGCTGAAAGAAATTAAAGAACAAGTAATGAAATGGAAACACATGCCATGTTTATGAATTGGAAAATTTAATATTGTTAAGATGCAAACACTATCCAAAGACATCTACAGATTCATGCAATCCCTGTCAAAATCTCAGTAAAGTTAAAGCTCATGCTAAAATTCATATGAAATCATAAGGGACTCTGAGTAGCCTGAACAATTCTGAAATAGAACAAATCTAGATGACTTGTGCTTCCTTATTGCAATGTTTATTACACAGCTGAGCTGCAGTGATGGAAACAGTGTGATACTGGCATAAAGCAGGCATACATTGCAATGGAATACAATAGAGAAGACTGAAGTAAGCTATTGCAAATACGGTCAAGTGATTTGATCAAGACTATTCAATGGGAAGTAGATAGTCTTTTCAAAAATGTTGCTGGGAAAAAATGGGTGCATTTTCTTTTCCTTTTCCTTTTTCTCTTTGACATAGAGTTTTGCTCTGGTTGCCCAGGATGAAGTGCAATTGTGCTATCTTGACTCACTGCAACCTCCACCTCCTGGGTTCAAGCGATTCTCTTGCCTCAGCCTCCCATGTAGCTGGGATTACAGGTGCCCACCACCATGCCCAGCTAATTTTGTGTTTTTTTTTTCTACTAGAGACGGGGTTTCACCATGTTGGTCAGGCTGGTCTCGAACTTCTGACCTCAAGTGGTCCACCCACCTCGGCCTCCCAAAGTGCTGGGATTACAGGCATGAGTCACCATGCCGGGTCATTGGGTGCATTTCCTGATACCATATACAAAAATTAGTTTACAATGGATCAAAGACCTAAATGTAAGATCTAAAAATATAAAACTCATAGAAGAAAACATGGCAAGTAAGCTTCACAACTTTAGATTTGGCAGTAATTCCTGGGATATGACACCAAAGTCATAGGCAACAAAAGAAAACAAAATAGACAAGTTTGATTTATGAAATTAAAAAAATGTATCAAAGGACACAATTAACAGAAAAAAAGAACCCACAGAATAGAATAAAATCACAATATTTGATAATCACATATTTGATAAGGAATTAATATCCAGAATCATAGAGAAGTCCTAAAACTCAACAATAAAATGAAGAACTCAATTCAAAAATTAGCAAAGACTTGAATAGATATTTCTCAAAAAAAGAGAGATATGAATGGACAATAAGCACACAAAAAGATGCTCATTATCACTGTGCATTAGGAAATGCAAATCAAAACTACCATCAGATATGCCTTACGGTGAAATCACCTTTGCAAAAATTATGGCATTGAAAGAAATCAGACCTAACCAACTTCATCTGGTTTCTAACCTCCAAGCTGCCCTTGTTCTTTCCTGGGTTAGGCTAACCTAACTGTGGAAGCAATTTAGTTTATAGTTTAACTTGAAAACTAAGTTGATTATACGCTTTCTTTACACAAATCCCCTCCTTACTTGGGGAGAAGACCTACTTTGTAAAACTAACCAATTATTCACACAACTAGAAATTATGGCTCAGAAGTCGTGCAACCACAGGCCACAAGATTCCTAACCTCCCCAATTGCTCCCACAAATAGCATTGCTATTGTTAAACTCAAGAATGGTGTTTGAAGTTATTCTTCAGATCTTGCATCCTGATGCACCAGCTGGTGCCACCCAAACTAATAAACTGGCTCATCTGGCCTTGCTATCCCACCCAGGAACTGACCCAGCACAAGAAAATAAGTGCTAACTCCCCAGAATTTTTATCCCAGACCCAACCAATCAGCATTCCCCATTCTCTAGCCTCCTGTCCACCAAATTATCCTTAAAAACCCCCTACGCTCTCAATTTTTGGGGGAGACTGATATGAATGATAATCCTGTCTCCTGCATGGCTGGCCTCATGTTAATTAAACTCTTTTTTTACTGCAATACTGCAGTTTTGGTGAACTGGTTCCATCTACACAGCAGGCAGAAAAAACCTGTCCAGTGATTACAACTGGATTACACTCATTAGGATGGCTACTACATAATTAAAAACAATAAAATGAAAGAAAAAATGTTGGTGATGATGTAGAGAAATTGGAATCCTTGTACACTGTTGGTAGAAATATTAAATGCTGCAACAACTATGAAAAAGAGTATGACAGTTTTCCAAAAGATTAAAGATAGAACTACCGTAGGATCCAGCAATTCCACTTCTGTGTACACTCCTAAAGGAATTGAAAGCAGGGTTTTAACAATGTTTGTGTACCCATGTTTACAGCAGCATTGTTCTCAATAGCTTAAATGTGAGAGTAACCCTAATGTCCACTGATGGATGAATAGGTAAGCAAAACATGGACTATCCTTACAGTGGGAAGTTACTCAGTCTTAATTCAAAAGGAAGGAAATTCCAACACTTGCTACAATGTGGATGAACTTGAGGACATTATGGTAAATAAAGTAAGTCAGCCATAGAAGGACAAATCCTGTATGATTCCAATTATATGAAGTCCTTAGAGACATAAATCATAGAGAAAAAAATTAGCATGGTGGGACAAAGGAGATAGGGAAGAGGGAATGGGGAGTTAGTGTTAAATAGGGACAGGGCTTTATGATGGGAACATGAACAAGGTCTCAAAATGGATGGTGGCAATACTTGCAAAGCATGAATGTATTTCATACCACTGAATTGCACAGGTAAAATAACTAAGACAGTAAATTTTATGTTATGCATGCTTAACCACAATTAAATTGGAAAATTGAGGGCAGATGCTGTCCACCTGTGGATCACAGCAGGAAGCTTTGGGATGTGCCCAGATGTGCCTGGCTCCATCCCTTCCTGTCTTCTCCTCACAGTGCTCACATTAACCTCAGTCTGAATTCAGATGGGGTGAGAGAGGAGTTGTGGCTGAAGAGTGCTCCCTGCTTCCGGATAAACAGTATGGATAGAAGGACATATTAGCCTGAGCTGACTACTCATCAGAATGCAGGGCAGGAGTGGAAAGGGTCCACTCCTAGGCACAAGGCAGGTATCAGCAGAGTGGAGACTTGTCCAGAGGCAGACACAGCCACAGTGCTCTGTGCTTTCTCATTGGAAGGTGCCAGAGATGAGGCACTTATTAGCCAAAAACAATGTTGAAATTAGCTGGCCGTCTGGGTAAAAGCACAGCTCAGAGGCAATATGTCTGCCAGGGTTCCTGATTTTCTTAAAGGCTGAAGTCACAGAAGCAAGGAAAAACAACCTCAGGGGCTACTGAGACGAGTGCCTTTAGAGATAGTGCTTGCTTTTGCAGGGCAGGGTGTCTGTGTCCCCCAAGCCTGGTGGCATGCCTGACTTCCATGCCAGCCTGGACCTAGAGGAGAAAGATGAGCCTTTGTGACTGGGAGGCAGCTATATTCCCTTCCTTGTGCTGGACAAACATCTGGTTGGCAGGGACATGCCCATTATACAGCTCTGATGCAGCCATAAGGTATCCTTGGAAACCTGCCTGCAGGTGGTCCCCAGGTGCCAGCACTTCCTCCAAGGGATACCACAGGATCCTGCCACCCTCATCCAGCTCTGCCCAGAGCCACTGGACTAGTGGCAAAGAAAGTCAGCCTGGATGTCTGAAAGCCAGGATGTGAGAGCAAGGGTGGGAGAGGCCAATGAGGTGGATCTCCTCAAATGCCCAGCTGGAAGCAGGATGGGTGGCATACTGACTGCAGCCATGGGGAGCAGGGAGGAGCATGAAACTGGGTGGGGCAGATCCTCTAGGACCCGAAGGAGAGGATGAGAGACCTGACAACAGGAAATAGGAATGATGAGAGCCAGCTCTCCCAGCTCTGTCTCTCTGCTAGGTCTCTCCAGTTAGGATGACTGCACCAACCTTGCCTTTTCTCCTTGCAGGAGGCTATTTATAACATTGCCTCTGCTCTGAAGCTAGGCCCAGGGACTGTGGTCCCTGAGAGCTGACCTCTGAAGCCCAAAGCCTAAGCCCTCATCACACAGGGCCTCTACTCCTGCTACCTGGCCCTCCTGAGCCAGCTGCTGGACATTGGGATCCCCCTCAGGCACAAGGTCACTAAGTGCCTCCTTGCCACTGGGGAAATGTTGATCAAAATCAGTGCCGAGCAGTGGAGCTGACAAGTCCCCCTCACAGACATTCTTACTGCACTGGGTAAGCATCTGCCCAGGAGTGGGGAACACAGGGGCTGGACACAGGTCCTCCTTCCTCTGACCCCGTGTATTCCTTTATGTAAAATGGGAGAAAGATATTTAGACCACAACAGCTTCTAAGGTCCCTTCCACCCCAAACTCCCTGACCTACAACCCAGTTTCCTGCATGAGCCCTGGAGTGTAAAAGGCTCCCCTCTGCTGTACCCATGTGGGTCTTTGCTTGCATAGGGGAGAAACAAAGGAATGATTTTGGTTTCACAAAATAACTTCTATACTTGGCCTCCCTTAATTCGTCCACGTCATTGGCAGTATATTGAGCACTGATGGGACGCCAGGACCTGTTCCAGGCAGGATTGTCTTAAGTCCCTGTATGCCAAAATCTACATTTTACAGATCTTGATTACAGATTTCTATACCCTTCCAGTGATGTGAAACCGTTTCACCACTAATTTGAAAGGGGGGCTCTCTCTGCAGTCTTCGTTTGCCTACCTAGGACTTCAGGGGGCCCAGGGCTGCTTTCCCCACGCTGCTCTGCTCCAGGAGGCCCCGCCTTCCTCTAGGTGATTGAAAGAGAAAAGATTCCCTTGTGGTGACCATGGTGAGGGGGCTCAGAGCCCTGCAGCCTGGTGCCGAACCTGGTGTTAGTTCAGAACTCAAAGCCTGTGCCATACCTCCTCTCAGGGTGGAGGAACAGAGGGCAGTGAGTAGTATGGCCTCAGCCCACATACAAGACATGGAAATTCACAGGCATGACAGGGCCCCTGCTCCTACCTTCACTCCCAGATCCTGACTGTCAGACATGCAGGCTGACTTTCCCTGTCACTAGTCACATGGATCTGGACAGAGCGGGAGGAAGGTGGCAAGAGCCAGTGTCACTGCTAGTAGGAAGTGTTGGCACCTGGGGAGCACCTGCAGGAAGGTTTCCAAGGATCCCTATGGCTGCCTCAGGGCAGTTTAATGGGTACGTCCCTGGTAACCACAGATGCTTGTCCAGCACAAGAGAAAACAGGCAGAGAGCTGGCTCTCAGCCACAAATGCACATCTTTCTCCTTGAGGATCAGCCTGGAACAGAAGTCAGGCCTGCCACCAGGCTTGGGGGACCCAGGCAGCCTTCTTGCAAAAGCAATCACTGCCTCTAGAGGTGCTCATCTCACTGGCCTTACTTGGTGTCATGGAGTGTGGTTAGAAGTGAGTCTGTGTGAGCTGCCTGGAATCACAGTGGCCTCTGTTCCCAGCTTCTTCCTCCTGGGCTGAGCCTGTTCATCTGCTCCCTGTAAACCAGCACAGGGCATGGAAGGAAAGGCCAGTGATTTTCACCTCTTTTGCAAGCCCTGTGCCAGCTCTATCCACTGTTGGTCCTCCCTGAAATCTTGACAGGCAGCTGTAAGGTTGTTGGCACCTGCCTGAGAGGACCCTGCACCCTGCCCCACCTTAAGAGGCAGCCTCCCTCCCTCCCCTGCTCCACCCTTTTCCTGCTCAAGTTCAAGAAGAAAAATGGGCCACTGCTCAGAACCCGCTGTGCCTGGCCAAGACGGACGCCCAGGACCTCAGCTTTTCCTGTTGGGTCTCATGGAGGCATTGAAGCTGCAGGGCCTCGCTCAGGTGCACACATCACCCCATGGAATCTCCAATCCCAGCCCTGCCCCAGCTCTACAGGCATGAGACCCCTGGGCCCACTGCCTGGGCAGCTCTCCACTCTCAGCGGTGAGTTGATTTCAGTTGGGTTCAGGGTAGCGCAGGGTGGGAGTAAGAGACACCCAGGTATGGCGCAGGAAGATGGTCTCTGGCAGGCTTAGCGCCAACAGCACGACCTACCCGTCAGCTTATTTGTGTGAGATGTAAAAGTCTCAGGTGACTCGGACACAGGAGAGGGAACAGCCCCACTTAGAGACGGGTAGAGACTGCCCAGGGTACCTTTTCCTCGCAGGAGGCCCACCCCACGTGAGGCGAGGAGAGGCATGGGCAGGCGGAGCCCAAGAACACAGTTGACTTTGGGGTCCAAGGGACTCAAAAGCACTCCCTGATGGGACCTGGGGCAGGATTTCACCTACCTCTGCTTCGGTGACTCCAGTGGTTTCTATCACTTGGGGCCACTTAGGAAAACAAACTGCATGAGGTAAATCAGAGGGATTTAATGCCGGGGTTGAGGCTGGACAAGTAGGAGCATAAGTTTTGTGATGCAGAGGAAGTAGCTGTGCCCAGGAGGAGGAGCAAGGGCTGAGAGGTTGTGGGGATGTGGAGCTCAGGGGAGGGGGCCCAACTGGGATCTCAGAGCTCTGAGGAAGTACTGGTGGCCGCTGAGCCACGAGGAGGGCCCAGATGCGGTCTCAGAGCTGGGAGAAGGGACCTGGCAGGGTGCACAGCCGGCTGGGGCGGTTTTTTCTTAGTCCAGAGGAGGCGGCCAGATGGGGTCTCTGAGCTCAGAGGTGGGGGCTGGGCAGCGCTGTCTGGAGCCCGGTTTTGAAAGTGACAGGAAACCACGCTGGATACAAGGTAGTCACTATGCCATGCCAGCTGACCTGTAAGATAACCAGAAGTTACTGTGCCCACCTTTCTCCTTTGCACCTTGCCCACAGGCTGCCCCTCTGGGTGACAGTGTGACTGTCCTGCTGGTGGCTCCTCCCCGCGAGCAACAGGAGGGTCATCCTGAGGTTACAGGGACAGCCCTTCCCTGCGGGGCTGATAGCTGTCCAAGGCTGTGCCCTCCTGCTGCTGTGGACCTGGCCCAGATGTGCCAGGCCTGTGCTGGTCGAGACTTCACCACCACCCTGAGCTGTTATCTGTACATCAGGTGTCAGCTTGGCACAGAGAGGTTAAGCTCACACAGGGTCACACAGCAAGTTGGGGGACTGGGGTTCACTCCCCAGTCCTGCCTCTCTGCCGCTCACAGGCTGGTGGGAAGAGACAATCACCGTTCCCCGCGGGAGCCCAGCAGTAAAGCGCCAGGACCGAGGACCAAGGTGGGGCCCTGGGAACACCCCCCCTCCCAGCAAGGACAGCGGGCCTCAGTGGTGTGGGATTTGCTCCCTGCAGCAGCACCCCTGTAGAATCCTGGGGTGCACTGTGCTTTCCTTGAGGGGAGGAGTGTTGAGGATTGCCTGGCTGCCTGGAGAAGAGGGTGAGAGGGTCAGTGAGAAAGGCAGGGTCTCCAGTGGATGTTGTTCCTCAGGCACCGGGAGGCTTTGTAGTTTTTTGAGAAGAGGAAGAACCGTGTGAGGCAAGTGGGCTTACCTGTGGGGTGTCTGGGTGATTACTGCTCATAGTCAACTCTGAAGAAATGGTCAGAGATGAAGAAATAGGGTGTTTGGACAGCTGCCTGAACCCTGATGCAAAGAGTAGGCTGCAAATGTGACTCTGAAAAGGGAAGTGCCTGTGGGACAGAGGGGAGGTGGGTAGGCATGGCTAGCAACAGCCTTTGGAGCTGGGACACCTGGACCCTCAGTCCAGCAGTTCCCAGGGAGAGAAAGGCTGGGGTGGATGGCGCTTACTAACTGCCTCCTTTGATCCCACCCCATGGGACAAACAGAGGCTGTGGGCCGAGTCCAGCACAGCCCTTCAGAAAGCACCCACTCTGCCAGTCCAACCAAGGCAAATGCCCTGACCCCTGACACCCACGACTGGTGCTGGCTACTCTGGACACAGTGCAGTGGGAGAAGGAGAAGGAAAAGGAGGTCCCCATCAGTTCATTGGTAAGCAACTGACCTTGGGGTAAGAAGGGGTGCTCAGAGACTGGGATGGGCAAAGGCCATGTTTACCACTGTCCTAAAGACTGGGGCAGCCTGTGGTATGCGGGTGGGGTGAGCTGACTACCTGCCTCTATCATAGGGCCTGTTGGAGAGAGTCCTTTGCTGAGGAGCAGAGGAAGGAGGCCATGGCAGTCACCCAGGCAAGGGAAGCTGGATCAAGTGGGTAGAGCAGTAGGGCAGCCAGGGGAGTAGCATGAGGAGGTAAATCTAGGTGCCTGATATGAGGGCCAGGCAGAGTAGCAGTGGACAAGGATGTCAGGCCCTGAGATGGACACTTACCCTCCAAGGCTATAAGTTGGGCTTTACAGCTTCCAGGGGAGTGGGAATTGCAGAGAGGGGGTCTTCTACCCTGGGCCCTCACCCGTAGCCAGGCCCTATGGAAGAAGTGGGCATCCCCTCTGCAGCCCAGGAGTTCACACTCCCCAGGGAGCCAGCAGAGTCTGGCTATAGAGAGGAGCTCTGCAAGTCGGGGATGATAGGCTTTCTGGGCTGACCCTGTGTTCCCTCCCTCCTTCTGTGTCCTCTGTGCAGGCCACTGCCCAGGAAGCCAGCACCCTCCTGGATGCAGGACATCCTGGGCAGGGTAGTGGGCTACTGACAGTTGGCCATCTTGGCTGGTGGCTACAGTGCCTGTCACCTGCATCTGCTGGCTGCCTACCCCAACTATCAAAAATGTCCTGCTTCCTGGAATTAAAAGAAAATAATTACTGAGATGATAAAGATACCTCATGACCAAGCCTCCTGGGTATAATACTCCCAGTTATAAGCTTTGCAGATATATGTATATACATATATATATATAATATTTTGCTTAAAGTAGTTATGTTTACCATTTATTGTAATGAAGCTCAATGAGCTGATACTAACCTACAATATGGAACAATTTCTTTGCATTATGCCCTATGGTTTAATAGTTACTTGGTTTTGCCCTTACCTCACATTGCCTATCTTCTTGGTAACCACAGGTCTCAGGTGTGCCCTGGTACTTAATTTTTTTCTCTTTTATCCATTTGGTGTTATATGTGTATATATATGTGTATATATATTACATATCAATAATATACATGGTTTTAAAATGACAAATAGTTTTCTAACTAGGAGAAAGTTGCATTTTCTTTAGCAAAATCCACATCTTTGTGTTTTATAAACTTCACTAAAAACACATTTTACACTCCTGCTATTATAATTTTCAGTAATGAAAATTCCCAGTGTAAAAAACTGAGATTTTAATTTAACATTGACTTTAAGATTTTAAACTATTGAAGATAATTTTAAGATTAAATTTACCAGATTAACCTTACCAAAGATTACTAAAGTCATGTGAATTAAAAAGCATCTGAGCTAGTTTCTATCAGTCTGATTGGCCCTTTTCTTTAGGTCAATTTATTTACACTCTTTGATGCAGTTTAATAGTGAAATACCACTTCATGATGACACATATAACAGACAAGCAGACAAAAGAAGACAAAAAGATTTTTTATTGGCTTGTTTTCAAATATTTTCTCATTGACTTTAGACTATTAATTAAAAAGCTACAACAAATGCTAAAGGGGAGAGTTACCGTCCAAGGTCTTCTTAAAAGAGGGAAGATGAAGCAGCAGGATACAGCTTCTGAGATAACAATTTGAATGATTTCAAAAAAAAATAGATTATAGAATTTAAATTAAAAACTTCTTGTATTAACAATATTTTTAATGAAATTGTGTTTTATCCAATTATTCAGTTTTGTATGAGTGTTTTTGTAATATCAAAGTTCAATTTCTAGAAAAACTTTATTGTATATTTTCTTAGTTATAGCCAACTAATCACACAACATTTTAAAAAATTCTTTTTTTCTTGCTTTTACTAATCTTGATATAATTTAGGTCATTCAGAAAATGCTTGGATTGTCTGGCTTGTCATAAATATTTATCTTCCTTGCAAAACCAAGTCATTTTATTTTAGGGAAAAATTTATCATACGAGACTCTCACATAAATTTACTTTTGTTTATGCTTTCTTACGAAAAAAATCCTCATTTTTTAAACTATTTTTTAACATTGACCTTGTTTCCTGGTTCCTTTTTTACCTTGTTTTATACAAAACATTTAAATAAGTTTTGAATTGGACCAAAATTTATTATTAAAAACACATTAGTAATAAGAATGTTACTTTACGTTAGTAAAACAAGAGTGTTTTACTGATACATATACATTTAAGTTAGAAAATACCTAGAAATTTCAGACATTTAATAAAACATTTAATTTAACTTTAGGTCCTAAATTAAGACAAATTTGTTTCTAAATATTTATTCCATTACATTTACCTAGTGTATTAGTCCGTTTTCACACTGCTGATAAAGACACACCCAAGGCTAGGCAATTTACAAAAGAAAGAGGGTTATTGGACTCATAATTCCACATGGCTTGGGAGGCTTCACAATCATGACAGAAGGCAAGAGCAGCAAGTCACATCTTACATTGATGGCAACAGGCAAAAAGGGCTTGTGTAAGAAAATTGTCCCTTATAATAATCATCAGATCTCATGAGACTTACTCACTATCACGAGAACAGCAGGGGAGAGACCTGCCCACATGATTCAATCGTCTTTCACTGGGTCCCTCCCACAACACGTGGAAACTCAGGGTAAGATTTGGGTAGGGAGACAACCAAACCATATCACCTAGTTATTTTAATAGTCTACCTAGATTATTTATAAAACCTGTGATAGTCAACATTTAAAGTTATTTTTCTCTCAACCATTTTTATAGCCTATGAATTTCAGGTAATTACCTAAGTAAGAACCTTAAGATTAAATATAGGTCAGGTGTGGTGGCTCACACCTGTAATCCCAGCACTTTGGGAGGCTGAGGCAGATGAATCACTTGAGGCATGAGTTTGAGACCAGTCTGGCCAACATGGTGAAACCCTGTCTCTACTAAACATACAGAAATTAGCCAGGTGTGGTGGCACACACCTGTAATTTCAGCTACTTGCGAGACTGAAGAATGAGAATCACTTTAACCTGTTAGGCAGAGGTTGCAGTGAGTTGAATTCATGCTACTGCACTCCAGACTGGACAACAGAGTGAGACTCCGTCTAAAAAAAAAAAAGATTAATTATATGTTTACTTTACAAATTATTCAAGATTTAACTTGAATCTTTCAGTAATCTTTCAGTTTTCTGAAACTGATATCCTTCAGTTTTCAGTAATAATGATATTAATATCTTATTTATTTAAAAATTATACAAGCAAAGATCATTCTAGTTTTGGCTGGGTTTGCAGTTTTATGCCATGCCAAATTTTGATGATTTATATAGTATTTGGCAGGGATAAGTATGAAATGGTTTAATCAATAAATACAAACAAAAATGTATGCTGCCAATTCTTGACATTTCTAATATTGATTTGCCAATAATTTTAAAGCTAGTTTATTTATTAAAGGTTGTGCATAAGTCTTGTGAACTTGAAAAGCATTTGGGCTTATTATTAAATCCATGAGTACTCTTTAAGTTTAAACCAAATTTGGTACTTTGTGGCCAGAAATACATAAACAAGTGCACATACACATAAACACACACATACACACTCATACAAACAGAGATTTGTAGCCTATAGTTTTTACTTCAGAACTCTAAAATGAGATATTAATACAAACACTTTGGTTAGCAAAAACAATAACACAAAAAGTTGGATGAAAACAGTAGATTTTATCTCAATAGTTTCCTTTCATAGTAAAGTCTAGTTTACTTCAGACTGTTAGCAATCTAAAGCAAAGTCTTAAAGCAGACTATTAATATTCTAAAGTCAGTTTTAAGCAGACTTAAAGCAGGCAGAACAAAAAGCAGAGAAATAGAGAACTTAATAGTTGCAGGTCGACCTTTGAGCTCTGAATTTGTATGTAATTTGCCTGTCAGTTTAAAATGTGCATAAGATCATACCTAATGTGTAGTAAAGGCACCATAAATCCAAACGGAGTGCCCAAGAGAGGTTGTTCTGTGGCCTAGGATTTAGTGGAGTTGATCAAAATGTACTGATTGTGGATGGGACTCCACAGTATCACCACTAAGTGATTTCTGGCCTCTTATGTGCCTTAACTTCTCTCTCTGAAGGTCTATCACCTGCAAAAGAGCTCACAATGTGGAGTGACCAACTCCTATATGTGTTTCCTGGATGAAGCTTTTTAAAACTAAATTGTTGGGAGTTCCCTGTAGAGCCATGGCAACATTGCAGGGTATCAACACCCTAGACATTCCCACTCAGCCCTTCGTCACCCAAAGGTACCTTTCAGCCAGGATAATAAAAATGCCTTTTCTCTTTGGACCTCAGGAAACTCCAGTCTCTCATTTATTTATAAAAATTACACTTCAGTTTCTCACCCAAATGGACAGACAAGCCAATAAAGATTAATTAGAACAGAAAGGCAATGGAGAAGACTCTTTAGAATTCACCTCTGAACTAGAATTAGGATCCTAAACAATTTTGTTTGTTGTTGATCCTAAACAAACAATTTCCAATTTCCATATATATGTATATATATGGAGTTTTGCTTGCTTCTGACAGTGAAGGCAAGTTTTACTGCTTCCATCCTGATAAAATGCAGGTAACTCCTTTCTGGAGTTTCAGCTCACTTCCAATAGAAAAGGTGAGTTTTAGTTTCTTCTTGCTTCTAAAATGGCAGAGAGCAGTCTGCAGCCAGTGCCCCTTTCCTAGGTAAGTACCTAAATTGGGTTTTATTTTATATATATATATATATATATATATATATATATATATATATATATATATACCTAAGACCACTGGGTTTCATTTGTTATATATCTATATCTATCTATATCTATATTTATATCTATATTTATATCTATATCTATATCTATATATATGTGTTACCTGCCTTTTATCAGTATGGAAGCAGTAAAACTTGCCTTCACCGTCAGAAACAAGTGAAACTCCATAAAAGAAGTTGTACAGCAAAATAAACTTTAGATGTCAACCAAATTTGGGATATTAAGGATTCTCTGGGGGGAGGGGCAGGCCTCAGCACATTTTCTCATTGGTTTGAGCCATAAGGATAGATTAAGCTGGTATCAAGCACTGACAGGAGATTTGTCAAAGATCGGGGCAGCTCCACTGAGAATCTCTCTGTGGTTACTAGTTGTGAACCCAAAATATCTAAGAGAGGTCTCAGTCCATTTAAATAGTTTATTTTGCCAAGGTTAAAGACATGCCTGTAACACAGCCTCAGGGGGTCCTGATGATATGTGCCCAAGGTGGTTGGGGCACAGCTTGTTTTTATACATTTTTATACATTTTATACATTTATACATTTGTTTTATACATGAGGCACTATACGTAGTACATCAATCAATACATGAAAGATTTACATTGGTTTGATCTGAGCGGACAAGACAACTCTAAGTGAGGGCTTCCAAATCATAGGTAGATTTGAACATATTCTTTTTATTTTTCTTTTTATTTTTTTGATATGAGGTCTCACTGTGTCACCCAGGCTGGAGTGCAGTGGTGTGATCTCGGCTCACTGCAACCTCTGCCCACTGAGCTCAAGTGATCCTACCTCTTCAGTGTTCCAAGTAGCTAGGACTACAGATGCATGCCACCATGCCTGGCTAAGTTTTTTGTATTTTTTTCAGTGGAGGCTGAGTTTCACCATGTTGCTCAGACTGCTCTGCAACTCCTGAGCTCAAGTGATCCACCCTCCTTGGCCTCCTAAAGTGCTGGAATTATACAGGCGTGAGTAACCACACTTGGCTAGATTTAAACATACTACGAATGGTAGTTAGTTAGAAGAGTTATTAGCAGTAGAAAGGAATGTCAGAGTCAAGATAAAGGGTTCTGGAGACCAAGGTTTTATTGTGCAGAAGAAGCCTCCAGGTAGAAGGCTTCAGAGAAAATAGATTGTAAATGTTTCTTATGACACTTAATGTTTGTGTTAATGTTAATGCTGGAGGGATATAATGAGGCATGTCTGACCCCCTCCTCCACAATGCCTGAACTAGATTTTCTGATTAACTCTGAAATGTTTTCTTGGCCAAGAGGAGGAGTTCATTCAGATGGTTTTGGGAGGGTATCTTAGAATTTCATATTTGGTTTATATTTACCAAGTTTTTCACCGAAACTGAAAGTTGCCAATAGTTAGCATTGTTCCGTGTGATTGAGACTACTGAAGAAACAGTTTTACATCCAAGGTGTTTAGGTAAAAGATTATAGGAAGGCAAATTTGGGGGTGGGGGCAGGCTTGTTTAGAGGGTTACAGGATTGTTTTAAGTTAGAATAAAGCTGAAGGTTTGAGCAAGTTGTGGAAGGTTTGTAAAACATTTAATATTGTAAAGGAAATTCTGTGTGTTTGCATATTGGCTAAAGTTAAAAAAGTATCATTCAGATTTTTCATAAATTGAACATTAAAATAAAAGCACAACATGCTTTTCTTGGAGCATTGATCTGCTCTTTAACAGAAAATTGTAAAGAGTTATAAGAAAGTTTAATGAGACTCTTACCTCATGGTCAAACATTAAAATTGGATAGATTTGTCTATAAACTTATATTAAGAATTGAGTTTGACATTAATAGTACCATGATGCAAAGGTGAAATCTGGCTCTCTCTCTAGAACAAGATTTTCATGTGATACTAAATAATGATGAAAAGCTTCTTTTTGCCTTTTGAATAAGGTATAAGAAAAATAATAAAAAGAAAGAATTGTTTAGAAAGCTAAGTTTTCCCTCTATTAATGAGTATAGGTTTTTGCCTTTAAAAAGTTTTGAGTTATCATTTTGGCCGAATGGATGACTTATGGTAACCTAGAATTCTATTTTATAATATAAAATGATTTAAACCTTTGATATTTGACAAATGTTCCATAATCATATTATAAATTGTGTCTTTTTCTGACCTAATTGAACTTTTAGCTATTAGGTCTCCTAAAGTACAAAAATGACATATTTGATTTATATAATATAAAAATCATATAGTAAGCATGGTCAAATATGAAATGGTGTTAGAATTTCTTTGTGCTGTATTTGTAAAAATATATTATTGTTATATATTCCAAAGTTATGGGAAACTCTTATAATTGTAATATTTTAATGTACATTTTGCATAATTATAATTGTTATGTCAAATTCTTGTGTGGAACATAATATAAATTTATATTTAATTTTGGCTTCAATAGTGGCTGTCCTAAAACTTTTTGCCATCCACAGAAAATTGTGACTTGGTAATTATGCTTTTAGCTGACTCCTAACTCTTGCCATGGAACTTTGGCTGCCAGGGAGGGATTTCAGGGAACCAAAGGGACTTCGGGGAGGCTGGCTGCACTCCAGGTTGTGGGTAGTGATCTAGTTGTGGGGACTAGAGTTGTTTTCACTTTGCAGGGTGGTCTTCAGTCTTCTGGCAAAAATCTTTGAACGTGGCTTGGACTCCAGTCCAGGCCCTCTGGTTCTCTTAGGCGAGCACTGATTCTTCTTAGCTGCTATCAGAGTTCCACGGCGACCCTCACCAGTACTCCTGGACACCCTCTTCAGCCTTGCAATCACCCAAGACTCTGAGACATTCTCTCAGCTTCATTTGCCCTTGTGGGTTGCCAGTCCCAGTTCAAAGATCATTGTTTCTGTCATAGTTCCTTCCATTCCCAGACCAGCAGGAGCATCTGGGAGGCCCAGGATGAAGGGAGGCAGTAAGCTCAACGGCCCGGCCATCTTTCACTGACATCCGCCTCAGGGGTATCAGGAGTGATTCCATTACCAAGAGACCCCTCATCAACTCAATAGACTGTATTCCCATTCCATTGGGACCGAATTCCTGCACACAGCCTCTTTTGGAAATGGAATCAGAAGAGCAGTTTCCAGAGCTCACCTCACATTCTTGAAACTCCTCCTCCTCCAGCGGGAAGCAACCACGGAGACGGCTCGAGGAGGCCCTACGGTCGAGACTTTTAGGGTCCCGAAGTGGTTGTGGCAGGCAGCTTTTTAGCGAACCAGGCTGACTCTGCCTGTCCCATTTTCCTCTGCTTAGGCAGGCTGACAGCCCTGACAGTTCAATCCCAAGGCTGCCTCGCAAATGCGCATGCGCCAGTCTCAGCGCCTCACAGTGAATGCAACCGTTGACTGGCGACAAGTATCTGTGGCTTGGCAGAGAAGGAGACCTCTGTGGACCTGCGTCCACATTAGACTCTAGCCTGTCTTCTTTGAAGGATCCACGTGATATTCCCACAATCCTAGGAGATGGCAGTGGAGAGTCAGCCTGAAGAAATTTCAAGCAGACCTTCAGAAATACAGCGCGATATCCCCAAGGGGCCAAAAGGACCTGCAGGATGTGTCAGGCCTGCTTAAATGGTATTGATGTGAGTATCCTTGAAAGTTGCCCCCTGTGATTTCTAGGAACAGCCCGCTTGTGTTTCCTAGGGCTGCTCTCTCCCCAGTGCGTCTTCGTGGTAGAGCAGCACCGCACAGTCTCAGAAGCTACCCTGCTGTGTGTTGATAAGGGAATGTTGCGAGTGATGTATGTTTCCGCGCGCGCGTGTGTGTGTGCGTAAGTGGTTGGTGTCTGCTGAAAGCAATGTGGCTCACACGCTGCAGCACTTTCGTTTTGGACTCACCCCACCTTCTGGTGCGCCTGTCTGAGTGGCTCTGCTTGGGCTGCCTTTCGTGTCCTTTGTTTTTCTGTGTTTCCTAAATGCGCGGTGAACTGGGGGGCTGACTGGACACGCCTGGGTCCAAATCACATTCCCCCGCAAAGAATCCACTCTTGCAGAAAGAAGAGGAGCACACCATACCTAAGGACAGACATCTCCCAAGACCAGGCTAGCTCTGCCTGAACCATTTTCCTCTGCTTATGCAGGCTGACAGCCCTGACTGTTCAGCTCCCAAGGCTACCTCGCGAATGCCCATGCGCCAGAATCCGAGCGCCTTGCGCAAGCGGTGAGGGAAGACTCCCGTCAGTGACTGTCACTGTTGCCGGGCGACAAGTATCTGTGGCTTGGCGGAGAAAGAGACCTCTGTGGGGTACGTCGGCGTTGGACTCTTGCCTGTCTTCTTTGAAGGATCCACGTGATAGTCCCACAATCCTAGGAGATGGCAGTGGTGAATCAGCCTGAAGAAATCTTAAGCGGAGCTTCAGAAATACAATGCGAAATCCCTAAGGATCCAAAAGGACCCGCAGGATGTGGCAGGCCTGCCTAGACCGTTTGAGGGTGAGTCTCCTTGAAAGTTGATCCCCCTTAATTTCTAGGTACAGCTCGCCTGTGTTTTCTGGGGCTGCTCTCACCTGTAGGGTTTCGGGGCAGAGCAGTACCGGGCAGTCTCAGAAGCTGCCGGGCTGTGTGTGTTGTTATGGGAGTGTTGCGAGTGATACATGTTTCCGTGTGTGTGTGTCTAAGTGGTGTCTGCTGAAAGCAATGTGGCTCTCACACTGCTGCACTTTCCTTTTCATGTTGCCCCACCTTCTGGTGCGCCCGTCTCTGTGGCTCTGCTCGGGCTGAGTTGCTTCATGTACTTTGTTTTTCTGTGTTTCCTTAATCCGCGTTGGATTGGGGGACTGGCTGAGACACGCCGGGGTCCAAGTCACCTTCCCCTGCACAAAAGCCACTCTTGAAGAAAGAAGAGGAGCACACCACACCCAAGGGCAGACACCTCCCACGACTTCTTTGTCCTGGGACCGACCTAGGACCAGATCCTCGCAATCCTGTCTCAGAGCCGCTTGAATCCAACTCGAGTTCGGTTTTGAGCCGAACAGGTGCTTCACCACATGAAGTGGGCACTCCTCCATCGTCTTCGGATTTCATTCCGGGAGGGAGTGGTGAGCAGCCATAAGTTCCGATTGGGGAGAGTATATAATTTGATGAAGTGTGGATGGGGTCCGCACCTTTACCTGCAAAAATGTGCAGAGAGATGACACAGAAGGTGCTTCCAAATCTATCCTTGCAGTCTCTTCATTGCACAAGCTGTTTACACCATGGCCCTGTGCTCAGGTGGGAGGACTCCAATGTGCAGGCAACAGCTGGATCACACACTGGGGCCATTTGGCCGGCTCCCAATTTTGGCTTTCATTCATGGAACCACCTGAGAGTGGGATGGATTGATGCTGGGTGGTCTGTGGCCTCCACACTGGCCTCTATTCCTCACTTCCATGTTCCTCCTGGGCCTAGGGTTTCCTGGATCTGGCTCCAAGTCTTCCATAGTAAAAGTTTCCCAGTTGCCAGAAAACCACACTCATGGAGATCCATTTCATGAGTGTTTCCTTCTAAACACTGTCACGTTTTAATGACTGGGCAGCTGTGATATTTTTGGAATAGTAAATTCCCACTATATCCACCATCAAAGAGCCTATTTTTCTCTGACTTCTATCAGAGGGCAGCATGATTCCTGTAGCATGAGAGTAGGCAGCATGAGAGCAGGCAGCCAGTCTGGCGTTTGCCTGGTAATCTAGGCTCTGCTTCATTTCATCTGCACGTCCTTTCTCATTGTGGAGGCGGTTTATCACTGGGCTGTTGCTGGGTGGACCTGACTCTTGCCATGCATATTTTGGCTGCCAGGGGTTTCAGGGAGAAAAAGGGACTTCGGTTAGGCTTGTCGCATTCCAGGTTGTGGGTAGTGGCCTAGTGGTAGGGGCTGGGGTTGTTTTCACTATGCAGGAGGCTCTTGGGTCTTCTAGCAAAAAACCTTTCAACGTGGCTTGGACTTTATCACAGGTCCTCTGGTTTTTTTAGGCGAGCATTTATTTTTCTTAGCTTCCATGTGGTGTCAACAGTGACCCTAACCAGCACTCCTGGACATGCTCATCAGGATTGTGATCACCCCAGAAGGCCTCTGAGACAATCCCTCAATTACATTTGCTCTAGTGTGTTGCCAGTTCTACTTCAAAGACCTCGTATCACATTGGACTTGTTTCCGTCATGTTTCTTTCCATTTCCAGACTGCTGTGCTGAGAAGCAGGAGCATCTGTGAGGCCCAGAATGAAGTGTGGCAGTGAGCTCAAGGACCCGGCCATCTTTCAATGACATGCACCTCCGGTATATCAGGGATGATTTCATCACCCCAAGACCCCTCAACATTTCACCAATTCCGTCACACAGCCTCTTTTGGCAATGGAATCAGAAGAACCATTCCCAGTGCCCACCTTAAATTCTAGAAACTTCTCCCCCTCCACTGGAGCCTAACCACGGAGACAGCCCGAGGAGGCCCTATGGTGGAGACTTATAGGGTCTCCCTGTGGTTATCTCAGACAGCCTTATTCCCGAGGCCAGGCTGGCTCTGCCTGTACTATTTTTCTCTGGTTAGGCAGACTGACAGCCCTGACGGTTCAGCTCCCAAGGCTGCCTTGCGAATGCGCATGCGCCAGTCTCTGGGCACCTTGAGCAAGCTGTGAGCGAAGGCTCGCGCCACAGTGAATTCCACTGTTGCCTGGCTGCAAGTGTCTGTGGCTTGGCAGAGAAGAAGACCTCTGTGGACGTGGGTACGCGTTGGAGTTTCACCTGTCTTCGTTGAAAGATCCACGTGATAGTCTCACAATCCCAGCAGATGGCAGTGGCGAGTCAGCCTGAGGAAACCTGAAGTGGAGCTTCAGAAATACACTGCAAAATCCCTAAGGTTCAAGAAGATCTGCAGGATGCGTCAGGCCTGCCTACTTGGTGTGGGGGTATCTCCTTGAAAGTTGCCTCACTGTGATTTCTAGGTACCGTCCTCCTGTGTTTTTCAGGACTGCACTCTTGCCAGATAGACTTCCTGGAGAAGCAGAACTGCGCAGCTTCAGAAGCTGCTGGGCTGTGTGTTTCTTTGGGAGTGCTGCGAGTTTTGGATGTCTGTCTGTGTGTGTGTGTGTGTGCGTGTGTGTGTGGCTGTGTGTATGTGTGTGTGTCTGCATGTGTGTATAAGTGTTGTTTGCTAAAAAATATTTGACTCATGCACTACTGCCCTTTTTTCCCGAGTTGCGCCACCTTCCGGTGCACCTGTCTGTGTGGCTCTGCTTGGGCTATGGGGCTGCGTGTTTTTTGATTTTTCGTAGTTCCTGAATCTGCGGTGAATTGGGATCTGACTAAGACCAACAGGGATCCAAATCACCTTCCCATGCAAAACAACTAATCTTCAATAAAAAACAGGAGCATATCACACCCAAGAGCAGACACCTCCCAGTGCCTCATTGTGCTGCAGCCAACTCAGTGCTAGACCCTAGCAGTCCTGTCCATAGGGCTTCTTAAATCCACCTCGAATTCGATTTTTAGCCAAGCAGTTGCTTTACTTTGTGAGGCGGGCACTCTTCCATCATTTTGGGATTTCATTCTGGGACAAAGAGTGTGAGCAGCAGTTAAGTTAGATACGGATGAGGGTACAATCTGTTGAGGTGTGGATGGGGCCCCACAACTTCAGCTGCAAAAAATTGCAGACAGGTGACACAGAAACTGCTGCCAACTCCATCCCCGCATTCCCTTCATTGCACAAGCTATCCATAATGTGGCCCGGTGCCCAAGTTGGAGGACTCCAACTTGAGGGGAACAAAAAAAAAAGTTTAACTGAAAATAAAAAAGAGTTTAACTCTGTGAGATGAAACCATACATCACTGAATATAAAAAAAGGTTTAACTCTGTGAGACGAATCCATACATCACAAATTATTTTAACTGATAGATTGTTTCTGGTTTTTATCCTGGGATATTAGATTTTTCACTATAGTTCACTGTGGGCTCCCAAATGTACCTTCATAGAGTCTACAAAAAAGGTGTTTCCAACCTGTTGAATCAAAACAATGGCTTAACTCTGAGATGAATCCACACATCACAAACCATTTTTACAGATACATAGCTTTTAGTTGTTATCCTGAAGTGCTCATTTTTATACATTAGGCCTCACTGCTCACCAAAATGTCTTTTTGTATATTCTACAAAAAGAGTGTTCCCAACATACTGAATGAAAATAAAGGTTTAACTCTATGAGATGAATCCACACATGGCAAAGCATTTTCACTAATAAATTATTGCTAGTTTGCATCGCAGGATATTCAGTTTTTCAATATACTAGTCCATGGGCCCGGAAATGTCTTTCTGTAGATTCTTTAAAAAGAGTGTTACCAATGTGTTCAATAAAAAAAGAAATGGTTTAGCTCTGTGTGAGGGATCCACTAATCACAGAGCTTTTTCACAGATAGCTTATTTCTAGTTTTTATCACAGGACATTCAGATTTTTAATATAGTCCTCAGTGGGCTCCACAGTGTCACTTCATAGATTCTACAAAAAGAGTGTTTCTACCTTGCCCTTCGTAGATTTTCCATAAACAATGTTTTCAACCTGCTGAATCAAAACAGTGGTTTAAGTCTTTGAGCTGATTCTACTCATCTGAAAGCATTTTCACAGATAGCTTGTTTCTAGTTTATATTGAGAGATAATTGGTTTTTCACTACAGGCTTCAATAAGCTTCTAAATGTCCCTTTGTAGATTATTTAAAAAATTTCCAACCTTCTGAATCAAAACAATAATGTCTTACCTATGTAAGACAAATGCACATATCACAAAGCATTTTCACAGATATCTTGTTTCTACTTTTTATCATGGGATATTCCATTTTCCACTGTAGGCCTCACCAGGCTTCATAATGTTCCTTTGTAGATTCTACAAAATGAGTGTTTTCAACCTGCTGAGTCAAAACAAAGGTTTAAATCTGTGAGATGAATCCAGACATCACAAAGGATTTTCACAGATACCTTGTATGTAGTTTTTATTGCGGGAAATTTGATTTTTCCCAACAGGCCTCAGTGGACTCTAAATGATCCCCTCATAGATTCTACAAAAAGAGTGTTTCCAACCTTCTGAATCAAAACAAAGTTTATCTCTGTGAAATGAATCCATACATCGCAAAGCATTTTCACAGATTGCTAGTTTAATGGCAGGATATTTGGTTTTTCACAATATGCCTCAATGGGCTTCAAAATGTCCCTTCGTAGATTTTACAAAAAGAATGTTTTCTAACTGCTGAACCAAAACAAAGGTTTAGCTCTGTGAAATGAAATTGCACATCTAAAAGCATTTCTACAGATTGCTGTTTCTAGTTTTTATCATGGCATATTCGGATTTTCACTATAGGCCTCAAGGGGCTTTGATATATCCCTTCGTAGATTTTACTGAAAGAGTGTTTTCTAACTACTGAATTAAAAGAAAGGTTAAACGCTGTGAGATGAATCCACACATTGCAAAGAATTTCCACAGGTAGCATCTTTCTAACTTTTATCACAAAATATTCACTTTTTCACAATAGGCCTCAATGGGCTCTGAAGTGTCCCTTCATAGATACCACTAGAAGTGTGTTTCCAATCTGCTGAATCAAAACAAATGTTTAAATCTGTGAGGTAAATGCATGCATCAAAAAATATTTTTCAAATGTAACTAGTTTTTAGTTTTTGTCATGGGATATTCTGTTTCTCACTACAGGCCACAATGGGCTAAGAAATGTCTCTTTGTAGATACTACAAAAAAGTGTTACCACCCTGCTGAATCAAAACAAGGATTTAACTCTGTGAAATAAATGAACACATCACAAAGTATTTTTACATATAGCTTGTTTCTAATTTTTTTTTTAATTATACTTTAAGTTCTAGGGTACATGTGCATAACGTGCAGGTTTGTTACATATGTATACTTGTGCCATGTTGGTGTGCTGCACTCATCAACTCGTCAGCACCCATCAACTCGTCATTTACATCAGGTATAACTCCCAATGCAATCCCTCCACCCTCCCCCCTCCCCGTGATAGGCCCTGGTGTGTGATGTTCCCCTTCCCGAGTCCAAGTGATCTCATTGTTCAGTTCCCACCTATGAGTGAGAACATGCGGTGTTTGGTTTTCTGTTCTTGCGATAGTTTGCTGAGAATGATGGTTTCCAGCTGCATCCATGTCCCTACAAAGGACACAAACTCATCCTTTTTCATGGCTGCATAGTATTCCATGGTGTATATGTGCCACATTTTCTTAATCCAGTCTGTCACTGATGGACATTTGGGTTGATTCCAAGTCTTTGCTATTGTGAATAGTGCCACAATAAACATACGTGTGCATGTGTCTTTATAGCAGCATGATTTATAATCCTTTGGGTATACACCCAGTAATGGGATGGCTGGGTCATATGGTACTTCTAGTTCTAGATCCTTGAGGAATCGCCATACTGTTTTCCATAATGGTTGAACTAGTTTACAATCCCACCAACAGTGTAAAAGTGTTCCTATTTCTCCACATCCTCTCCAGCACCTGTTATTTCCTGACTTTTTAATGATTGCCATTCTAACTGGTGTGAGATGGTATCTCATTGTGGTTTTGATTTGCATTTCTCTGATGGCCAGTGATGATGAGCATTTTTTCATGTGTCTGTTGGCTGTATGCATGTCCTTTTTTGAGAAATGTCTGTTCGTATCCTTTGCCCACTTTTTGATGGGGTTGTTTGTTTTTTTCTTGTAAATGTGTTTGAGTTCTTTGTAGGTTCTGGATATTAGCCCTTTGTCTGATGAGTAGATTGCAAAAATTTTCTTCCATTCTATAGGTTGCCTGTTCACTCGGATGGTAGTTTCTTTTCCTGTGCAGAAGCTCTTTAGTTTAATGAGATCCCATTTGTCAATTTTGGCCTTTGTTGCCATTGCTTTTGGTGTTTTAGACATGAAGTCCTTGCCCATGCCTATGTCCTGAATGGTATTACCTAGGTTTTCTTCTAGGGTTTTTATGGTATTAGGTCTAACATTTAAGTCTCTAATCCATCTTGAATTAATTCTTGTATAAGGAGTAAGGAAAGGATCCAGTTTCAGCTTTCTACTTATGGCTAGCCAATTATCCCAGCACCATTTATTAAATAGGGAATCCTTTCCCCCATTTCTTGTTTCTCTCAGGTTTATCAAAGATCAGATGGCTGTAGATGTGTGGTATTATTTCTGAGGACTCTGTTCTGTTCCATTGGTCTATATCTCTGTTTTGGTACCAGTACCATACTGTTTTGGTTACTGTAGCCTTGTAGTATAGTTTGAAGTCAGGTAGCGTGATGCCTCCAGCTTTGTTCTTTTGACTTAGGATTGTCTTGGAGATGCGGGGTCTTTTTTGGTTCCATATGAACTTTAAAGCAGTTTTTTCCAATTCTGTGAAGAAACTCATTGGTAGCTTGATGGGGATGGCATTGAATCTATAAATAACCTTGGGCAGTATGGCCATTTTCACGATATTGATTCTTCCTATCCATGAGTATGGTATGTTCTTCCATTTGTTTGTGTCCTCTTTTATTTTACTGAGCAGTGGTTTGTAGTTCTCCTTGAAGAGGTCCTTTACATCCCTTGTAAGTTGGATTCCTAGGTATTTTATTCTCTTTGAAGCAGTTGTGAATGGAAGTTCATTCATGATTTGGCTGTTTGTCTGTTACTGGTGTATAAGAATGCTTGTGATTTTTGCACATTAATTTTGTATCCTGAGACTTTGCTGAAGTTGCTTATCAGCTTAAGGAGATTTTGGGCTGAGACAATGGGGTTTTCTAAATATACAATCATGTCATCTGCAAACAGGGACAATTAGACTTCTTGTTTTCCTAACTGAATACCCTTTATTTCTTTCTCTTGCCTGATTGCCCTAGCCAGAACTTCCAACACTATGTTGAATAGGAGTGGTGAGAGAGGGCATCCCTGCTTAAAGCGCAGTATTGGGGTGGGAGTTACCTGATTTTCCAGGTGTTGTGTGTCTCAGTTCCCCTGGCTAGGAAAAGGGATTCCCTTCCCCCTTGCACTTCCCAGGTGAGGTGATGCCTCGCCCTGCTTAAGCTCTCGCTGGTTGGGCTGCAACAGCTGACCAGCACCGATTGTCCAGCACTCCCCAGTGAGATGAACCCAGTACCTCAGTTGATAATGCAGAAATCACCTGTCTTCTGTGTCGCTTGCGCTGGGAGCTGGAGACTGGAGCTGTTCCTATTTGGCCATCTTGCTCCGCCCACCAATCTGTTTCTAATTTTTATTGTGGGATACTTTTTTTCACTATAGGCCTCAATGTGCTTTGAAATGTCCCTTTCTATATTCTACAAAAAAAAAAAAAAAAAAAAGTGCTTAAAACCTCCTGAATCAAAACAAAAGTTAAACATGGGGAGATGAATGCACATGTTGCAAGGTATTTTTACAGATAGCTTGTTTCCAGTTTTTATTATGGGATATTCAGTTTTTAACTATAGGTCTCTTTTGGCTCTGAAAAGTTCCTTTGTAGTTTCTAAAAACAAAGTGTTTCCATCCTGTACTTAGTAGATTTTACTAAAAGAGTATTTTCAACCTTTTTAATAGAAACAAAGGTTTATTAATTCTGTGAGGTGAATCCACACATCACAAAGTGTTTTTACAGATAGCTTGTTTCTAGTTTTTGTCACAGGATATTTGGGTTTTCACGGTAGGCCTCAATGACTTTGAAATTTCCCTTTGTAGTTTCTACAAAAAGAGTGTTTCCATCCTGCTGAATCAAAGCAAAGATTTAGCTCTGTGAAATAAATCCACACATCTTAAAGTATTTTCACAGATAACTTTTTACTAGTTTTCATTGCAGCATATTCGGTATTTTGACTATAGGCCTAAATAGGCTCCAAACTGTTCCTTTGTAGATTCTACTGAAAGAGTATTTCCAGCCTGCTGAATCAAAACAAAGGTATAACTCTTTGAGATGAATGCACACATTGCACAGCATTTGGACAGATAGCTTGTTTCCAGTTTTTATCACGGAATATGCTGTTTTTCACTATAGGCCTAAATCGGCTCCGAAGTGTCCCTTCTTAGATTCTAGAAGAATAGTGTTTCCTACCTGCTGAATCAACACAATGGCTTACTCCTGTGAGAAGAACCCATAGATCTCAAAGCAAGTTCACAGATCGCTTGTTTCTAGGTTTTATTGCAGAATGATTGGTTTCTCACTGTAGGCTTCATTGGACTCTGAAATGTCAATTTGTAGATTCTCCAAAAAGAGTGTTTCCAACCTACTTAATCCAAATAAATGCTTCACTCTGTAAAATAAATACAAACATCACAAAGCATTTCAACGGATAGCTTGTTTCTAGTTTTAATCAAGGGATATTCAATCTTTCTCCGTAGACCTCAATGGTCTCTGAAATGTTTTGTCGTAGATTTTACAAAAAGAGTGTTGCCAGCCAGCTGAATCAATACAAACGTTTAACTGTGTGAGATAAATCTTCACATCACAAAACATTTTTACAGATACTTTGTTTCTAATTTTCATGGCGAAATATTCTGTTTTTCACTATAGGCCTCAATGGACTCCAAAATATTTCTTTGTAGATTTTACAAAAGAGTGTTTCCGACTTACTGAAACAAAACAAAGATTAAACTCTGTGAGATGAATCCACACATTGCGAAGCATTTTCACACATTACTTGTTTCTAGTTTTTATCAAGGAATATTCAGTTTTCCACTGTAGGCCTCAATGGGTTCCAAAATGTCCCTTCACAGATTCTACAAAAAGAGTGTTTCAAACCTGCTGAATAAAAACTGCGATTTAACTCTGTAAAATGAATCCATGCATTGCCAAGAATTTTTACCAATAGTTTGTTTCTAGTTTTAATTGCAGGATATTTGGTTTTACACTAGAGGCCTCAGTGGCCTCCAAAATATCCCTTTGTAGATTCCATAAAAAGGGTGTTTCCAACCTCCCATTCGTAGATTTTGTGAAGACTGTTTCCATCCTGCTGAATCAGAAAAACTTTAACTCTGTGAGATGAATTCATGCATCACAAAACCTTTTCACAGACAGCATGTTTCAAGTTTTTTTTATTTTATTTATTTTATTTTTTATTATTTTTTTATTTTATTTTATTTTTTAATTATTATTATACTTTAAGTTCTAGGGTACATGTGTATAACGTGCAGGTTTGTTACATATGTATACTTGTGCCATGTTGCTGTGCTGCACCCATCAACTCGTCAGCACCCAACAACTCGTCATTTACAACAGGTATAACTCCCAATGTAATACCTCCGCCCTCCCCCCTACCCCCTCCCCAGGATAGGCCCCGGTGTGTGATGTTCCCCTTCCCGAGTCCAAGTGATCTCATTGTTCAGTTCCCACCTATGAGTGAGAACATGCGGTGTTTGGTTTTCTGTTTTTGTGATAGTTTGCTAAGAATGATGGTTTCCAGCTGCATCCATGTCCCTACAAAGGATACAAACTCATCCTTTTTTATGGCTGCATAGTATTCCATGGTGTATATGTGCCACATTTTCTTAATCCAGTCTGTCACTGATGGACATTTGGGTTGATTCCAAATCTTTGCTATTGTGAATAGTGCTGCAATAAACATACGTGTGCATGTGTCTTTATAGCAGCATGATTTATAATCCTTTGGGTATATACCCAGTAATGGGATGGCTGGGTCATATGGTACATCTAGTTCTAGATCCTTGAGGAATTGCCATACTGTTTTCCATAATGGTTGAACTAGTTTACAATCCCACCAACAGTGTAAAAGTGTTCCTATTTCTCCACATCCTCTCCAGCACCTGTTGTTTCCTGACTTTTTAATGATTGCCATTCTAACTGGTGTGAGATGGTATCTCATTGTGGTTTTGATTTGCAATTCTCTGATGGCCAGTGATGATGAGCATTTTTTCATGTGTCTGTTGGCTGTATGAATGTCCTCTTTTGAGAAATGTCTGTTCATATCCTTTGCCCACTTTTTGATGGGGTTGTTTGTTTTTTTCTTGTAAATGTGTTTGAGTTCTTTGTAGGTTCTGGATATTAGCCCTTTGTCTGATGAGTAGATTGCAAAAATTTTCTCCCATTCTGTAGGTTGCCTGTTCACTCGGATGGTAGTTTCTTTTGCTGTGCAGAAGCTCTTTAGTTTAATGAGATCCCATTTGTCAATTTTGGCTTTTGCTGCCGTTGCTTTTGGTGTCTTAGACATGAAGACTTTGCCCATGCCTATGTCCTGAATGGTACTACCTAGGTTTTCCTCTAGGGTTTTTATGGTATTAGGTCTAACATTTAAGTCTCTAATCCATCTTGAATTAATTTTTGTATAAGGAGTAAGGAAAGGATCCAGTTTCAGCTTTCTACTTATGGCTAGCCAATTTTCCCAGCACCATTTATTAAATAGGGAATCCTTTCCCCATTTCTTGTTTCTCTCAGGTTTGTCAAAGATCAGATGGCTGTAGATGTGTGGTATTATTTCTGAGGACTCTGTTCTGTTCCATTGGTCTATATCTCTGTTTTGGTACCAGTACCATACTGTTTTGGTTACTGTAGCCTTGTAGTATAGTTTGAAGTCAGGTAGCGTGATGCCTCCAGCTTTGTTCTTTTGACTTAGGATTGTCTTGGAGATGCGGGGTCTTTTTTGGTTCCTTATGAACTTTAAAGCAGTTTTTTCCAATTCTGTGAAGAAATTCATTGGTAGCTTGATGGGGATGGCATTGAATCTATAAATAACCTTGGGCAGTATGGCCATTTTCACAATATTGATTATTCCTATCCATGAGCATTGTATGTTCTTCCATTTGTTTGTGTCCTCTTTTATTTCACTGAGCAGTGGTTTGTAGTTCTCTTTGAAGAGGTCCTTTACATCCCTTGTAAGTTGGATTCCTAGGTATTTTATTCTCTTTGAAGCAATTGTGAATGGAAGTTCATTCATGATTTGGCTCTCTGTTTGTTTGCTACTGGTGTATACGAATGTTTGTGATTTTTGCACATTAATTTTGTATCCTGAGACATTGCTGAAGTTGCTTATCAGCTTAAGAGGATTTTGGGCTGAGACAATGGGATTTTCTAAATATACAATCATGTCATCTGCAAAGAGGGACAATTTGACTTCTTCTTTTCCTAACTGAATACCCTTTATTTCTTTTTCTTGCCTGATTGCCTTAGCCAGAACTTCCAACACTATGTTGAATAGGAGTGGTGAGAGAGGGCATCCCTGTCTTGTGCCAGTTTTCAAAGGGAATTTTTCCAGTTTTTGCCCATTCAGTATGATATTGGCTGTGGGTTAGTCATAAATAGCTCTTATTATTTTGAGGTACGTTCCATCAATACCGAATTTATTGAGCGTTTTTAGCATGAAGGGCTGTTGAATTTTGTCAAATGCCTTTTCTGCATCTATTGAGATAATCATGTGGTTCTTGTCTTTGGTTCTGTTTATATGCTGGATTATGCTTATTGATTTGCGTATGTTGAACCAGCCTTGCATCCCAGGGATGAAGCCCACTTGATCATGGTGGATAAGCTTTTTGATGTGCTGCTGAATCCGGTTTGCCAGTATTTTATTGAGGATTTTTGCATCGATGTTCTTCAGGGATATTGGTCTAAAATTCTCTTTTTTTGTTGTGTCTCTGCCAGGCTTTGGTATCAGGATGATGTTGGCCTCATAAAATGAGTTACGGAGGATTCCCTCTTTTTCTATTGATTGGAATAGTTTCAGAAGGAATGGTACCAGCTCCTCCTTGTACCTCTGGTAGAATTCAGCTGTGAATCCATCTGGTCCTGGACTTTTTTTGGTTGGTAGGCTATTAATTATTGCCTCAATTTCAGAGCCTGCTATTGGTCTATTCAGCGATTCAAATTCTTCCTGTTTTAGTCTTGGAAGAGTGTAAGTGTCCAGGAAATTATCCATTTCTTCTAGATTTTCTAGTTTATTTGCATAGAGGTGTTTATAGTATTCTCTGATGGTAGTTTGTATTTCTGTGGGGTCGGTGGTGATATCCCGTTTATCATTTTTTATTGCGTCTATTTGATTCTTCTCTCTTTTCTTCTTTATTAGTCTTGCTAGCGGTCTGTCAATTTTGTTGATCTTTTCAAAACACCAACTCCTGGATTCATTGATTTTTTTGGAGGCTTTTTTGTGTCTCTATCTCCTTCAGGTCTGCTCTGATCTTAGTTATTTCTTGCCTTCTGCTAGCTTTTGAATGCGTTTGCTCTTGCTTCTCTAGTTCTTTTAATTGTGCTGTTAGAGTGTCAATTTTAGATCTTTCCTGCTTTCTCTTGTGGGCATTTAGTGCTATAAATTTCCCTCTACACACTGCTTTAATTGTGTCCCAGAGATTCTGGTATGTTGTATCTTTGTTCTTATTGGTTTCAAAGAACATCTTTATTTGTGCCTTCATTTCGTTATGTACCCAGTAGTCATTCAGGAAGAAGTTGTTCAGTTTCCATGTAGTTGAGCGGTTTTGATTGAGTTTCTTAGTCCTGAGTTCTAGTTTGATTGCACTGTGGTCTGAGAGACAGTTTGTTATAATTTCTGTTCTTGTACATTTGCTGAGGAGTGCTTTACTTCCAATTACGTGGTCAATTTTGGAGTAAGTACGATGTGGTGCTGAGAAGAATGTATATTGTGTTGATTTGGGGTGGAGAGTTCTATAGATGTCTATTAGGTCTGCTTGCTGCAGAGATGAGTTCAATTCCTGGATATCCTTGTTCACTTTCTGTCTTGTTGATCTGTCTAATGTTGACAGTGGAGTGTTGAAGTCTCCAATTATTATTGTATGGGAGTCTAAGTCTCTTTGTAAGTCTCTAAGGACTTGCTTTATGAATCTGGGTGCTCCTGTATTGGGTGCATATATATTTAGGATAGTTAGCTCTTCCTGTTGTATTGATCCTTTTACCATTATGTAATGGCCTTCTTTGTCTCTTTTGATCTTTGATGGTTTAAAGTCTGTTTTATCAGAGACTAGTATTGCAACCCCCGCTTTTTTTTGTTCTCCATTTGCTTGGTAGATCTTCCTCCATCCCTTTATTTTGAGCCTATGTATGTCTCTGCGTGTGAGATGGGTCTCCTGAATACAGCAGACTGATGGGTCTTGACTCTTTATCCAGTTTGCCAATCTGTGTCTTTTAATTGGAGCATTTAGTCCATTTACATTTAAGGTTAATATTGTTATGTGTGAACTTGATCCTGCCATTATGATATTAACTGGTTATTTTGCTCGTTAGTTGATGCAGTTTCTTCCTAGCCTCGATGGTCTTTACATTTTGGCATGTTTTTGCAATGGCTGGTACCGGTTGTTCCTTTCCATGTTTAGTGCTTCCTTCAGGGTCTCTTGTAAGGCAGGCCTAGTGGTGACAAAATCTCTAAGCGTTTGCTTATCTGTAAAGGATTTTATTTCTCTTTCACTTGTGAAAGTTAGTTTGATTGGATATGAAATTCTGGGTTGAAAATTCTTTTCTTTAAGAATATTGAATATTGGCCCCCACTCTCTTCTGGCTTGTAGAGTTTCTGCCGAGAGATCTGCTGTTAGTCTGATGGGCTTCCCTTTGTGGGTAACCCGACCTTTTTCTCTGGCTGTCCTTAAGATTTTTTCCTTCATTTCAACTTTGGTGAATCTGGCAGTTATGTGTCTTGGAGTTGCTCTTCTCGAGGAGTATCTTTGTGGCATTCTCTGTATTTCCTGGATTTGAATGTTGGCCTGCCCTACTAGGTTGGGGAAGTTCTCCTGGATGATATCCTGAAGAGTGTTTTCCAACTTGGTTCCATTTTCCCTGTGACTTTCAGGCACCCCAATCAGACGTAGATTTGGTCTTTTTACATAATCCCATACTTCTTGTAGGCTTTGTTCATTTCTTTTTCTTCTTTTTTCTTTTGGTTTCTCTTCTCGCTTCATTTTGTTCATTTGATCCTCAATCGCTGATACTCTTTCTTCCAGTTGATCGAGTCGGTTACTGAAGCTTGTGCATTTGTCACGTATTTCTCGTGTCATGGGTTTCATCTCTTTCATTTAGTTTATGACCTTCTCTGCATTAATTACTCTAGCCATCAATTCTTCCACTTTTTTTTCAAGATTTTTAGTTTCTTTGCACTGGGTACATAATTCGTCCTTTAGCTCTGAGAAGTTTGATGGACTGAAGCCTTCTTCTCTCATCTCATCAAAGTCATTCTCCGTCAAGCTTTGATCCGTTGTTGGCGATGAGCTGCACTCCTTTCCCGGGGGAGATGCGCTCTTATTTTTTGAATTTCCAGCTTTTCTGCCCTGCTTTTTCCCCATCTTTGTGGTTTTATCTGCCGCTGGTCTTTGATGATGATGGTGACGTACTGATGGGGTTTTGGTGTGGGTGTCCTTCCTGTTTGATAGTTTTCCTTCTAACAGTCAGGACCTTCAGCTGTAAGTCTGTTGGAGATTGCTTGAGGTCCACTCCAGACCCTGTTTGCCTGGGTGTCAGCAGCAGAGGCTGCAGAAGATAGAATATTTCTGAACAGCGAGTGTACCTGTCTGATTCTTGCTTTGGAAGCTTCCTCTCAGGGGTGTACTCCACCCTGTGAGGTGTGGGGTGTCAGACTGCCCCTAGTGGGGGATGTCTCCCAGTTAGGCTACTCAGGGGTCAGGGACCCACTTGAGCAGGCAGTCTGTCCCTTGTCAGATCTCAACCTCCGTGTTGGGAGATCCACTACTCTCTTCAAAGCTGTCAGACAGAGTCGTTTGCATCTGCAGAGGTTTCTGCTGTTTTTGTTATTGTTTACTGTGCCCTGTCCCCAGAGGTGGAGTCTACAGAGACAGGCAGGTTTCCTTGAGCTGCTGTGAGCTCCAGCCAGTTCGAGCTTCCCAGCAGCTTTGTTTACCTACTTAAGCCTCAGCAATGGCGGGTGCCCCTCCCCCAGCCTCGCCGCTGCCTTGCCGCGATATCGCAGACTGCTGTGCTAGCAATGAGGGAGGCTCCATGGGCATGGGACCCTCCCGGCCAGGTGTGGGATATGATCTCCTTGTGTGCCTGTTTGCTTAAAGCGCAGTATTGGGGTGGGAGTTACCCGATTTTCCAGGTGTTGTGTGTCTCAGTTCCCCTGGCTAGGAAAAGGGATTCCCTTCCCCCTTGCGCTTCCCAGGTGAGGTGATGCCTCACCTTGCTTCAGCTCTCACTGGTCGGGCTGCAGCAGCTGACCAGCACCGATCGTCCGGCATTCCCCAGAGAGATGAACACAGTACCTCAGTTGAAAATGCAGAAATCACCGGTCTTCTGTGTCGCTCGCACTGGGAGTTGGAGACTGGAGCTGTTCCTATTCGGCCACCTTGCTCCACCCCCCTATTATTATTATTATACTTTAAGTTCTAGGGTACATGTGCATTATGTGCAAGTTTGTTACATATGTATACTTGTGTGATGTTGGTGTGCTGGACCTATCAACTCGTCAGCACCCATCTACTCAGCATTTACATCAGTTATAACTCCCAATGCAATTCTTCACCCCCTTCCCCTCCTCGTGATAGGCCCCGGTGTGTGATGTTCCCCTTCCCGAGTCCAAGTGATCTCATTGTTCAGTTCCCACCTATGAGTGAGAACATGTGGTGTTTAGTTTTCTGTTCTTGCAATAGTTAGCTGAGAAAGATCGTTTCCAGCTGCATCCATGTCCCTACAAAGGACTCAAACTCATCCTTTTTATGGCTGCATAGTATTCCATGGTGTATATGTGCCACATTTTCTTAATCCAGTCTGTCACTGATGGACATTTGGGTTGATTCCAAGTCTTTGCTATTGTGAATAGTGCTACAATAAATATACATGTGCATGTGTCCTTATAGCAGCATGATTTATAATCCTTTGAGTATATCCCCAGTAATGGGATGGTTGGGTCATATGGTACTTCTAGTTCTAGATCCTTGAGGAATCGCCATACTGTTTTCCATAATGGTTGAACTAGTTTACAGTTCCACCAGCAGTGTAAAAGTGTTCCTATTTCTCCACATCCTCTCCAGCACCTGTTGTTTCCTGACTTTTTAATGATTGCCATTCTAACTGGTGTGAGATGGTATCTCATTGTGGTTTTGATTTGCAATTCTCTGATGGACAGTGATGATGAGCATTTTTTCATGTGTCTGTTGGCTGTATGCATGTCTTCTTTTGAGAACTGTCTGTTCATATCCTTTGCCCACTTTTTGATGGGGTTGTTTGTTTTTTTCTTGTAAATGTGTTTGAGTTCTTTGTAGGTTCTGGATATTAGCCCTTTGTCAGATGAGTAGATCGTAAAAATTTTCTCCCATTCTGTAGGTTGCCTGTTCACTCTGATGGTAGTTTCTTTTGCTGTGCAGAAGCTCTTTAGTTTAATTAGATCCCATTTGTCAATTTTGGCTTTTGTTGCCGTTGCTTTTGGTGTTTTAGACATGAAGTCCTTGCCTATGCCTATATCCTGAATGGTATTACCTAGGTTTTCTTCTAGCGTTTTTATGGTTTTATGTCTAACATTTAAGTCTCTAATCCATCTTGAATTAATTTTCATATAACGAGTAAGGAAAGGATCCAGTTTCAGCTTTCTACTTATGGCTAGCCAATTTTCCCAGCATCATTTATTAAATAGGGAATCCTTTCCCCATTTCTTGGTTTTGTCAGGTTTGTCAAAGATCAGATGGCTGTAGATGTGTGGTATTATTTCTGAGGACTCTATTCTGTTCCATTGGTCTATATCTCTGTTTTGGTACCAGTTCCATGCTGTTTTGGTTACTGTAACCTTGTAGTATAGTTTGAAGTCAGGTAGTGTGATGCCTCCAGCTGTCTTCTTTTGACTTAGGACTCTCTTGGCAATGCGGGCTCTTTTTTGACTCCATATGAACTTCAAAGCAGTTTTTTCCAATTCTGTGAAGAAACTCATTGGTAGCTTGATGGGGATGGCATTGAATCTATAAATTACCTTGGGCAGTAGAGCCATTTTCACGATGTTGATTATTCCTATCCATGAGTATGGTATGTTCTTCCATTTGTTTGTGTCCTCTTTTATTTTACTGAGCAGTGGTTTGTAGTTCTCCTTGAAGAGGTCCTTTACATCCCTTGTAAGTTGGATTCCTAGGTATTTCATTCTCTTTGAAGCAATTGTGAATAGAAGTTCATTCATGATTTTGCTCTCTGTTTGTCTGTTACTGGTGTATAAGAATGCTTGTGATTTTTGCACATTAATTTTGTAACCTGAGACTTTGCTGAAGTTGCTTATCAGCTTAAGGAGATTTGGGGCTGAGACAATGGGGTTTCTAAATATACAATCATGTCATCTGCAAACAGGGACAATTAGACTTCTTGTTTTCCTAACTGAATACCCTTTATTTCTTTCTCTTGCCTGATTGCCGTAGCCAGAACTTTCAACACTATGTTGAATAGGAGTGATGAGAGAAGGCATCCCTGCCTTGTGCCAGTTTTCAAAGGGAATTTTTCCAGTTTTTGCCCATTCAGTATGATATTGACTGTGGGTTTGTCATAAATAGCTCTTAGTATTTTGAGATACATTCCATCAATACGGAATTTATTGAGCGTTTTTAGCATGCAGGGCTGTTGAATTTTGTGAAAGGCCTTTTCTGCATCTATTGAGATAATCATGTGGTTTTTGTCTTTGGTTCTGTTTACATGCTGGATTAAGTTTATTGATTTGTGTATGTTCAACCAGCCTTGCATCCCAGGGATGAAGCCCACTTGATCATGGTGGATAAGCTTTTGGATGTGCTGCTGGATTCGGGTTGCCAGTATTTTATTGAGGATTTTTGCATCAATGTTCATCAGGGATATTGGTCTAAAATTCTCTTGTTTTTTGGTGTATCTCTGCCAGGCTTTGGTATCAGGATGATGTTGGCCTCAGAAAATGAGTTAGGGAGGATTTCCCCTTTTTCTATTGATTGGAATAGTTTCAGAAGTAATGGTACCAGCTCCTCCTTGTACCTCTAGTAGAATTTGGCTGTGAATCCATCTAGTTCTGGACTTTTTTTGGTTGGTAGGCTATTAATTGTTGCCTCAATTTCAGAGCCTGCTATTGATCTATTCAGGGATTCCGCTTCTTCCTGGTTTAGTCTTAGGAGGGTATAAGTGTCCAGGAAAGTATCCATTTCTTCTAGATTTTCTAGTTTATTTGCATAGAGGTGTTTATAGTATTCTCTGATGGTAGTTTGTATTTCTGTGGGGTTGGTGGTTATATCCCCTTTATCATTTTTTATTGCGTCTATTTGATTCTTCTCTCTTTTCTTCTGTATTGGTCTTGCTAGCGGTCTACCAATTTTGTAGATCTTTTCAAAAAACCAACTCCTGGATTCATTGACTTTTTGTAGGATTTTTTCGTGTCTCTATCTCCTTCAGTTCTGCTCTGATCTTAGTTATTTCTTGCCTTCTGCTGGCTTTCGAATGTGTTTGCTCTTGCTTCTCTAGTTCTTTTAATTGTGATGTTAGAGTGTCAATTTTAGATCTTTCCTGCTTCCTCTTGTGGGCATTTAGTGCTATAAATTTCCCTCTACACATTGCTTTAAGTGTGTCCCAGAGATTCTGGTATGTTGTGTCTTTGTTCTCATTGGTTTCAAAGAACATCTTTATTTCTGCCTTCATTTTGTTATGTACCCAGTAGTCATTCAGGAGCAGGTTATTCAGTTTCCATGTAGTTGAGCGGTTTTGATTGAGTTTCTTAGTCCTGAGTTCTAGTTTGATTGCACTGTGGTCTGAGAGACAGTTTGTTATAATTTCTGTTCTTGTACATTTGCTGAGGAGTGCTTTACTTCCAATTATGTGGTCAATTTTGGAATAAGTGTGATGTGGTGCTGAGAAGAATGTATGTTCTGTTGATTTGGGGTGGAGAGTTCTGTAGAAGCCTAGTAGGTCTGCTTGCTGCAGAGATGAGTTCAATTCCTGGATATGCTTGTTAACTTTCTGTCTTGTTGATCTGTCTAATGTTGACAGTGGGGTGTTGAAGTCTCCCATTATTATTGTATGGAAGTCTAAGTCTCTTTGTAAGTCTCTAAGGACTTGCTTTACCTTCCTGTTGAATTGATCCCTTTACTATTATGTAATGGCCTGCTTTGTCTCTTTTTATCTTTTATGGTTTAAAATCTGTTTAATCAGAGACTAGTATTGCAACCCATGCTTTTTTTTTGTTCTCCATTTGCTTGGTAGATCTTCCTCCATCCCTTTATTTTGAGCCTATTATGTCTCTGCATGTGAGACGGGTCTCCTGAATACAGGAAATGGATAATCTTGACTGTTTATCCAGTTTGCCAGTCTATGTCTTTTAATTGGAGCATTTAGTCCATTTACATTTAAGCTTAATGTTTTTATGTGTGAACCTGATCTGGCCATTATGATATTTACTGGTTATTTTGCTTGTAAGTTGATGCAGTTTCTTCCTAGCGTCGATGGTCTTTACATTTTGGCATGTTTTTGCACTGGCTTGTACCAGTTGTTCCTTTCCATGTTTAGTGCTTCCTTCAGGGTCTCTTGTAAGGCAGGCCTGGTGGTTACAAAATCTGTAAACATTTGCTTATCTGTAAAGGATTTTATTTCTCCTTCACTTATGAAACTTAGTTTGGCTGGATATGAAATTCTGGGTTTAAAATTGTTTTCTTGAAGAATGTTGAATATTGGCCCCCACTCTCTTCTGGCTTGTAGAGTTTCTGCCGAGAGATCTGCTGTTAGTCTGATGGGCTTCCCTTTGTGGGTAACCCGACCTTTTTCTCTGGCTTCCCTTAAGGTTTTTTCCTTCATTTCAACTTTGGTGAATCTGGTAATTATGTTTCTTGGAGTTGCTCATCTCGAGGAGTATCTTTGCGGTGTTCTCTGTATTTCTTGAATTTGAATGTTGGCCTGGCCTACTAGGTGGGGAAGTTCTCTTGGATGATATCCTGAAGAGTGGTTTCCAACTTAATTCCATTTTCCCTCTCACTTTCAGGCACCCCAATCAGATGTAGATTTGGTCTTTTTACATAATCCCATACTTCTTGCAGGCTTTGTTCATTTCTTTTTCTTCTTTTTTCTTTAAATTTCTCTTCTCGCTTCATTTCATTCATTTGATCCTCAATCGCTGATACTCTTTCTTCCAGTTGATCGAGTCAGTTACTGAAGCTTGTGCATTTGTCATGTATTTCTCGTGTCATGGTTTTCATCTCTGTCAGTTCGTTTATGGCCTTCTCTGCATTAATTATTCTGGTTATCAATTCTTCCACTCTATTTTCAAGATTTTTAGTTTCTGTGCACTGGGTACATAATCCCTCCTTTAGCTGTGAGAAGTTTGATGGACTGAAGCCTTCTTCTCTTATCTCGTTAAAGTCATTCTCCATCCAGCTTTGATCCGTTGCTGGCGATGAGCTGTGTTCCTTTGCAGGGGGAGATGTGCCCTTATTTTTTGAATTTCCAGCTTTTCTGCCCTGCTTTTTCCCCATCTTTGTGTTTTTATCTGCCTCTGGTCTTTGATGATGGTGACATACTGATGGGGTTTTGGTGTGGGTGTCCTTCCTGTTTGTTAGTTTTCCTTCTAAGAGTGAGACCCTCAGCTGTACGTCTGTTGGAGATTGCCTGAGTTCCACTCCAGACCCTGTTTGCCTGGATGTTAGCAGCAGAGGCTGCAGAAGATAGAATATTGCTGAACAGCGAGTGTATCTGTCTGATTCTTGCTTTGGAAGCTTCCTCTCAGGGGTGTACTCCACCATGTGAGGTGTGGGGTGTCGGTCTGCCCCTATTGGGGGATGTCTCCCAGTAAGGCTACTCAGGGGTCAGGGACCCACTTGAGCAGGCAGTCTGTCCATTCTCAGATCTGAACCTCCGTGTTGGTAGATCTACTGCTCTCTTCAAAGCTGTCAGACAGAGTCGTTTGCATCTGCAGAGGTTTCTGCTGCTTTTTGTTGTTGTTGTTGTTGTTTAGCTGTGCCCTGTCCCCAGAGGTGGAGTCTACAGAGACAGGCAGGTTTCCTTGAGCTGCTGTGAGCTCCACCCAATTCAAGCTTCCCAGCAGCTTTGTTTACCTACTTAAGCCTCAGCATGGCAGGTGCCCCTCCCCCAACCTCGCTGCTGCCTTGCCGTTAGATTGCATACTGCTGTGCTAGCAATGAGGGAGGCTCCGTGGGTGTGGGACCCTCCCAGCCAGGTGTGGGATATAATCTCCTGGTGTGCCTGTTTGCTAAGACCTTTGGTAAAGTGCAGTATTGGGGTGGGAGTTACCCGATTTTCCAGGTGTTGTGTCTCAGTTCCCCTGGCTAAGAAAAGGGATTTCCTTTCCCCTTGTGCTTCCCAGGTGAAGTGATGCCTCGCTCTGCTTCAGCTCTCTCTGGTCGGGCTGCAGCAGCTGACCAGCACCGATTATCCTGCACTCCCTAGTGAGATGAACCCAGTACCTCAGTTGAAAATGCAGAAATCACCTGTCTTCTGTGTCGCTCACGCTGGGAGCTGGAGACTGGAGCTCTTCGTATTCGGCCATCTTGCTCCAGCCTGACATAAGGTATCTTTGAAAAAACTTCAGGATATGTGCATTCATTTCACAGATTTAAACCCTTCTTTTTATTGGGCAGTTTGGAAACACTGTTTTTGTAGTATCTGTGAAAGGATATTTGGGAGCACATAGAGGCCTAAGGGAAAAAAGGAAATATCTTCAGATAAAAACAAGAAAGAAGTTTTCTGAGAAACAGATTTGTGACATATGCATTCATCTCACAGAGTTAAAATTTTCTTCGGATTGAACAGTTTAGAAACTCAGTTTTTGTCCATTCTTCGAATGGACATTTTGGAGCTCATTATGGCTAATGGTGAAAAAGAGAATATCCCAGGATAAAAACTACAAGGAAGCTATTTGTGAAACAGCTTTGAAATGTGTATATTTATCTCACAGAGTTAAACCTTTCTTTTCATTCAGCAGTTTGGAAACACTGTTATTGTAGAGCCTATGGAGGGATATTTTGGAGCAAATTGAGTCCTATGGTAAAAAAGGAAACATCTTCAGATAAAAACAAGAAAGAAATGTTCTGAGAAATTGATTTGTTGTGTATGCATTCATCTCACAGAGTTAAACATTTCTTTGGGATCAGTACTTTGTAAACATTCTTGTCCATCCATTTGGGAGATCATTGAGGCCAAAGGCAAAAAAGCAAATATCACAGGATAAAAACTAGAAGGAAGCAATATAAGAAACCACTTTGTGATACGTGAATTCATCTCTCAGAGTTAAAACTTTCCTTTCATTCAGCAACTTCAAAACACTGCTTTTGTAGAATCTGTGAAGGGATATTTGGGAGGGTATTGAGGCTTATGGTGAAAAAGGAAACATCTTTAGATGAAAACAAGAAAGAAGATTTCTGAGAAACTGCTTTGTGATATGTCCCCTCATCTCACAGAATTATTCCATTCTTTGGATTCAGCAGTTTGGAAACAGTGTTTTGTCCATTCTGTGATTGGACATTAGGAAACTCACTGAGGCCAATGGCAAAAAAGTGAATATACCAGGATAAAAACTGCAAGGCAGTTAACTGAGAAACCACTTTGTGATGTTTTCATTCATCTCACAGAGTTGAACCTTTCTTTTCATTCAGCAGTTTTGAAACACTGTTTTTGTAGACTCTTCGAAGGGATATTTGGGAGCACATGAGGGCTTTTTTGAAAACAAAACATCTTCATATAAAAGTAAGAACAGAGCTTTCTGAGAGACTGCTTTGTTATGTGTGCATTCATCTCACAGAGCTGAACCATTCTTTGTATTTGACAATTTGGAAACACTATTTTTGTCCATTCCGTAAGTGGACATTTGAGAGCTTGTTGAGGCTAAAAGCGAAAAAATGAATTTCCCAAGATAAAACCTAGAAGGAATCTATCTGAGAAACAGCTTTGTGATGTGTGCCTACATCTCACAGAGTTAAAACATCATTTTGATTGAGCAGCATGGAAACACTGTTTTGTAGAATTTGCGAAGGGATATTTGGGAGCGCATTGAGGCCTATGGTGAAAAAGGATACATCTTCAGATAAAAACTACATAGAAGCTTTCTGAGAAACTGTTTAGTGATACAGGCATTCATCTCACAGAGTTAAAGCGTTCTTTGCATTCAGCAGTTTGGAAACACTCTTTTTGTCCAGTTTGTGAGTGGACATTTGGGAACTCATTGAGGTCAATGGTGCAAAAGAGAATAACCAAGGATAAAAACTAGAAGGAAACTATCTGAGAAACCACTTTGAGATGTGTGCTTTCATCTTGCACAGTTAAACCTTTCTTTTCTTTCAGTGTTTTGGAAACACTGTTTTGGTAGAACCTGAGAAGGGATATTTTGGTGCGCATTGAGGCCTATGGTGAAAAAGGAAATATCTTCAGATAAAGGATAGAAAGAAGCTTTCTGAGAAGCTACTTTTCGATGTGTGCATTCATCCTACAGAATTAAAGCTTTCTTTGGATTCAGCTGTTTTGAAACACTGTTTGTGTCCATTCCACTTAGGGACATTTGTCCATTCAACTTAGGGACATTTGGGAGCTCATTGAAGCCAATGGCTAAAAAGTGAATACCCAAGCATAAAAACTAGAAGGAAACTATCTGAGAAACCTCTTTTTGAGGTGTGCATTCATCTCACAGAGTTTAACATTTCTTTTCATTCGGCAATTTTTATAGAATCTATGAAGGGAAAATTGGGAGTGCATTGAGTTCTGTGGTGAAAAAGAAAATATCTTCAGATGAAAACCAGAACAAAGCTTTCAGACAAACTGCTTTGTGATGTTTGCATTCATCTGACAGAGGTAAAGCCTTTTTGGTTCAGCAGTTTGGAAATACAGTTTTCGTCCATTCTGTTAATGGACATTTGGGATCTCATTGAAGCCAATAGTAAAAAAGCAAATATTCCAAAGTAAAACGTAGAAGGAAGCTGTATGATCAACTGCTTTGTAACGTGTGCATTCATCTCACAGAGTTAAACCTTAGTTTTCATTCAGCAGTTTGGAAACGATTTTTTTGTACAGAATCTGTGAAGGGATATTTTGGAGCGTATTGAGGCCTATGTTGAAAAAGGAAATATCTTCAAATAAAAACTATAAAAAAGCTTTCTGAGAAACTACTTTGTGACGTGTGCATTCATCTCACAGAGTTAAACATTTCTTTGGATTCAGCAGGTTGCAAAAACTCTTTTTGTCCATTTTGCAAATGGATATTTTGGAGCTCATTGAGTCCACAAGTGAAAAAGTGAATATCCCATGTTAAAAGCAACAAGGAAGCAATCTGATAAACTGCTTTGTGATGTAAGCATTTATCTTGTGGAGTAAGTTCTTTCTTTTTGTTCAACGTTTTGGAAACATTGTTTTTGTAGAATCTGTGGAGGGATATTTGGGAGTGCATTGAGTACTATGGTGAAAAAGGATATATCTTCAGATAAAAACGAGAAAGAGGGTTTCTGAGAAACCACATTGTGATGTGTACATTCATCTCATAGAGTTAAAGCTTCCTATGCATTCATCCGTTTGGAAACACTGTTTTTGTCCATTTTGTGATTTGATGTATGGAAACTCATTTGGGCCAATGGCGAAAAAGCAAATATACCAGGATAAAAACTAGAAGGAAGCTATCTGATCAATTGCTTTGTGATGTTTACATTCATCTCACAGAGTTAAACCATTCTTTTGATGCAGCAGTTTTGAAACAGTGTTTTTTAAAAGCTGCGAAGGGATATTTTGGAGTGCATTGAGGCCTATGCTGAGAAAGCAAATATCTTCACATAAAAACTAGAAAGAAGCTTTCTGAGAAACTGCTTTGTGATATACACATTCATCTCAGAGTTAGGTATTTCTTTGGATTCAGCAGTTTGGAAACCCTGTTTTTGTCCATTGTGTGAATGGACATTTGGGAGCACATTGAGATCAAAGGAGACAAAGGGAATATCGCAGGATAAAAACTTTAAGGAAGCTATCTGAGAAACCGCTTTGTGATATGTGCATTCATTTCACAGAGTTAAACATTTCTTTTCATTCAGGAGTTTGGAATCACCATTTTTGTAGTATCTATGTTGTGATATTTGGGAGTGCTTTGAGGCCAATGATGAAAAAGGAGACATCTTCAGATAAAAACTAGAAAGAAGCTTTTTGAGAAACTGATTCATGATGTGGTTTTTAATCCCACAGAATTAAAGCTTTTGGATTCAGCAGTTTAGAAACACTATTTATCTCCATTCTGCAAATAGACATTTTGGAGCCCATGAGGCCAAAGGTGAAAAAGCAAATAGTCCAGGATAAAAACTAGAAGCAAAGTATCTGCAAAACTGCTTTTTGATTGGGCATTCATCTCACAGAGTAAAGTCTTTATTTTCATTCAGCAGTTTAAAAAAAATGTTTTTGTAGAATATGTGAAAAGATAATTGGGAGTGCACTGAGGCCTATGGTGAGAAAGGAATCATCTTCAGATAAAAACTAGAAAGAGACTTTCTGAGAAACTGCTTTGTGATATGTGCATTTATCTCACAGAGTTAAACTTTTCTTTGGATTCAGCAGTTTGGATATACTATTTTTCTCCATTCTGTGAATGCACATTTTGGAGCACATTGAGGCTGATGGTGAAAAGTGAATATTCCAGGATAAATACTGGATGGGAGGTCTCTGAGAAACTGCTTTGTGATACATGCAATCATGTCACATATTTAAAATTTTCTTTTCATTCAGCAGTTTGGATAAACTATTTTTGTAGGATATGCGAAAAGATATTTGGGAGTGCATTGAGGCCTATGGTAAAAAAGAAAACACCTTCACATAAAAAGTAGAAAGAAGCCTTCTCAGATACTGTTTTGTGATGTGTGCATTCATTTCACAGATTTAAACCTCTGGATACAGCAGTTCAGAGACAGTGTTTATGCCCATTCTGTGAATTGTTGTTTGAGAGCTCATTGAGGTCAATGGCGAAAAAGTGAATATCCAAGGATAAAAACTAGAAGGAAGCTATCTGAGACACCCATTTGTAATGTGTGCATTCATCTCACAGATTTAAACCTTTCTTTTCATTCAGTGCTTTGGAAACACGGTTTTTGTAGAATTTGTGAACAGATATTTGGGAGTGCTTTGAGGCCTATAGTGGTAAATAAAATATCTTCAAATAAAATCCAGAAAGAAGCTTCCTTAGAAACTGGTTTCTTGGCTGGGCGCAGTGGCTCAAGCCTGTAATCCCAGCACTTTGGGAGGCCGAGACGGGTGGATCACGAGGTCAGGAGATCGAGACCATCCTGGCTAACACGGTGAAACCCCGTCTCTACTAAAAAAATACAAAAAACTAGCCGGGTGAGGTGGCGGGCCCCTGTAGTCCCAGCTACTTGGGAGGTTGAGGCAGAAGAATGGCGTGAACCTGGGAGGTGGAGCTTGCAGTGAGCTGAGATCCGGCCACTGCACTCCAGCCTGGGTGACAGAGCAAGACTCCTTCTCAAAAAAAAAAAAAAAAAAAAAAAGACACTGGTTTCTGATGTTTACATTCATCTCATGAAGGTAATCCTTTCTTTTCAGTCAGCAGTTTGGAAACACTGTATATGTCCATTGTGTGAATGGACATTTGGGAGCTCATTGAGGCCAATGGTGAAAAAGTGAATATCCCACTATAAAGAAAAGAAGTAAGGTATCTGAGAAGCAGCTTTGTGATGTGTGCATTCATCTCACAGGGTTAAACCTTTGTGTTCATTCAGACGTTTGGTAACACAGTTTTTGTAGAATCTATGAAATTATATTTGGGAGTGCATTGAGGACTAGTGTGAAAAAGGAAACCTCTTCAGATAAAAACTGGAAAGAAACTTTCTGAGAAACTGTTTTGTGATGTGTGCATTCATCTCATACAGTTAAACCTTTCTTTTCATTCAGCAGTTTGGAAACATTGTTTTTGTAGAATCTGCGATGGGATGTTTGGGAGCACAATGAGGTCTACAGTGAAAAAGGAATCACCTTCAGATAAAAACGAGAAAGAAGCCTTCTGAGAAACTGCTTTTCGACGTCTTCATTCATCTCACAGAGTTAAACCTTACTTTTCATTCAGCAGTTTGGAAACACTGTTTGTGTCCATTCTGCAAAAGGACAATCGGGAACTCCTTGAGGCCAAAGGTGAAAAAGGGAATATTCCAGGATAAAAACTAGAAGGAAGCTATCTGAGAAAATGCTTCATGATGTGTGCATTCATCTCGTGGAGTTAAATCTTTCTTTTAATTCAGTATTTTGGAAACACTATTTTTGTAGAATGTGTGAAGGGATATTTGGGAGCGCATTGAGACCTATGGTGAAAAAGGAATCATGTTCAGATAAAAACAAGAAGGAAGCTTTCTGAGAAACTGTTTTGTGATGAATGCATTCATCTTACAGAGTTAAAACTTTCTTTTGAATTAGCACTTTGGAAACACTGTCATTGTCCATTCTGTGAGTAGACATTGGGGTACTCATTGAGGCCAGCTGAAAAAAGTGAATACCAAAGGAAAAAACTAGAAGGAATCTATCTGAGAAACTGCTTTGTGTTGCATGCATTCATCTGGTAGAGTTAAGACTTTATTTTCATTCATCAGTTTGGAAACACTGTTTTTGTAGAATCTGCAAAGGGAAATTTGGGAGCACATTGATTCTTATGGTGAAAAAGGAAACATCTTCAGATAAAAACTAGAAAGAAGAGGCCCCACGTGGGATTCGACCCGGATGCTCTTGTGAGCTGCTGCTTCTGCGGTCAGTGAGATTACCTGGGTCTAGAGTATGGAGCTGCTCCGTGGCCACGAGGACATCACCATGCCTAAAGCACCAAAGGGAAAAAGTGCAGAACGGGAAAAAAAAGTCATCCATCCATATAGTAGAAAAGCAGCTCAAATTACGAGAAAGGCCCACAAACAAGAAAAAAAGGAAAAATTGAAGAATGAAAAGGCCTTGCGTCTCAACCTTATTGGTGAAAAACTGCAATGGTTTCAAAACCATCTTGATCCCCAAAAGAACAGATATTCAAAGAAAGATGCTTGTCAACTAATTGACAGGTACTTGAATCGATTCAGCAGTGAGCTGGAGCAGATTGGGTTACATAACAGTATCAGGGACAGGCAGGGGAGGCGGCACTGTTCCCGGGAGACCGTCATCAAGCAGACCATGGAGCGGGAGCGACAGCAGTATGAAGGATATGGCCTTGAGATTCCTGACATCCTAAATGCAAGTAATCTGAAAACGTTCAGGGAATGGGACTTTGATCTGAAGAAATTACCGAACATTAAAATGAGAAAAATTGGCACTAATGATGCAATTCCCAAGAAGTGCAAGAGGAAAACTATTATAACTGTAGACCAAGATTTAGGGGAATTGGAACTAAACGATGAATCAAGTGATTCAGATGAGGAAATGACTGCAGTGGCCTAATTGTCTTCACTTGAATTGAAAATAAATAATTTGAGAGCTTCAAATTATATTCATTGATTATGGTACCTAATTGTCGAGATACTCTAGGGGAAAACCTAGGTAGTACCATTCAGGACATAGGCATGGGCAAAGACTTCATGTCTAAAACACCAAAAGCAATGGCAGCAAAAGCCAAAATTGACAAATGGGATCTCATTAAACTAAAGAGCTTCTGCACAGCAAAAGAAACTACCATCAGAGTGAACAGGCAACCTACAGAATGGGAGAAAATTTTTGCAATCTACTCATCTGACAAAGGGCTAATATCCAGAACCTACAAAGAACTCAAACACATTTACAAGAAAAAAACAAACAACCCCATCAAAAAGTGGGCAAAGGATATGAACAGACAGTTCTCAAAAGAAGACATGCATACAGCCAACAGACACATGAAAAAATGCTCATCATCACTGGCCATCAGAGAAATGCAAATCAAAACCACAATGAGATACCATCTCACACCAGTTAGAATGGCGATCATTAAAAAGTCAGGAAACAACAGGTGCTGGAGAGGATGTGGAGAAATAGGAACACTTTTACACTGTTGGTGGGATTGTATACTAGTTCAACCATTATGGAAAACAGTATGGCGATTCCTCAAGGATCTAGAACTAGATGTACCATATGACCCAGCCATCCCATTACTGGGTATATACCCAAAGGATTATAAATCATGCTGCTATAAAGACACATGCACACGTATGTTTATTGCGGCACTATTCACAATAGCAAAGACTTGGAATCAACCCAAATGTCCATCAGTGACAGATTGGATTAAGAAAATGTGGCACATATACACCATGGAATACTATGCAGCCATAAAAAAGGGTGAGTTTGTGTCCTTTGTAGGGACATGGATGCAGCTGGAAACCATCATTCTTAGCAAACTTTCACAAGAACAGAAAACCAAACACCACATGTTCTCACTCATAGGTGGGAACTGAACAATGAGATCACTTGGACTCGGGAAGGGGAACATCACACACCGGGGCCTATCATGGGGAGGGGGGATGGGGGAGGGATTACATTGGGAGTTATATCTGATGTAAATGACGAGTTGATGGGTGCTGACGAGTTGATGGGTGCAGCACAGCAACATGGCACAAGTATACATATGTAACAAACCTGCACATTATACACATGTACCCTAGAACTTAAAGTATAATAATAATAATAATAATAATAATAATAAAACTAGAAAGAAGATTTTGGACAAAATGTTTTGTGATGTGTGCATTCATCCAGAGAGTTAAAGCTTTCTTTGGATTCACCAGTATGGAAACACTGTTTTTGTCCATTCTGTGAAAGGACACTTGGGAGCTCATTGAGGCCAAAGGTGAAAAAGTAAATATTCCAAGGTAAAAACTAGAAGGAAGCTATCTGAGCAACCGCTTCGTGATGTGTGCATTCATCTCGCAGAGTTAAACTTTTTTTCATTCAGCAGTTTGGAGTCACTGTTTTTTCAGTACTTGTGAGGGAATATTTGGGAGTGCATTGAGACCTATAGTCAAAAAGGAAATATCCTCAGATAAAAAGTAGAAAGAAGCTTTTTGAGAAACTGATGTGTGATGTGTGCATTCATCTCACAGAGTTAAACATTTCTTTGCATTCAGCAGTTTAAAAGCACTATTTATCTCCATTCTGCAAATGAACCTTTTGCAGCTTATAAGGCCAAAGGTGAAAAACTGAATATTAAAGGATAAAAACTAGAAGGAAACTATGTGAAAATCCACTTTTTGATGTGTCCATTCACCTCCCAGAGGTAAACTTTTCTTTTCATTCACCAGTTTGGAAAAACTGTTTTGAAGAATGTGTGAAAGGATATTTGGGGGTGCATCGAGGTCTATGGTGAAAAAGGAAACATATTCAAATAAAAACAAAAAGAAGGTTTCTGAGAAACTGATTTGTGATGTGTACATTCATCTCACAGAATCAAACCACTCTTTGGATTCAGCAGCTTGGAAACACTGCTTTTGTCCATTGTGTATAAGGACATTTGGGAACTCATTGAGGCCAATGGCAAAAAAAGCAAATATCCCAGGACACAAACTAGAAGGAAGCTATCTGAGAAATTGCTTTGTGATGTGTGCATTCATCTCACAGAGTTAAACCTTTCTTTTCATTCAGCAGTTTAGAAACACTGTTTTTGTAGAATCTGCGAAGGGATTTGCCATAGGCAAAAAAGCGAATATCCCAGTATAAAATCTAGAAGGAAGCTGTCTGAGAAACTCACAGAATTAAACCTTTTTTTTCTCATTCAGGAGTTTGGTAACACTGTTTTGTGGACTCTGCAAAGGCATATTTGGGAGTGCATTGAGTCCTATGGTAAAAAGGAAACATCTTCAGATGAATGCTAGAAAGAAGCTTTGTGGAAAACTACTTTGTGATGTGTGAATTCATCTCACATAGCCAAACATTTCTTTGAATCAAGAGTTTTGAAACACGGTTTTTGTCCATTCTGCGAGTGACCATATGGGAGCTCATTGAGGCCAATGGTGAAAAAGTGAATTCCCAAAGATATAAACTAGAAGGAAGCTGAGAACCTGCTTTGTGATGTGTGCATTCATCTCACAGACTTAAACCTATTTTTTCATCCAGCAGTTTGGAAAAACTGTTTCTGTAGAATGTATGAAGGGATATTTGGGAGTGCATTGAGGCCTATGGTGAAAAAGGAAACATCTTCAGATAAATACAAGAAAGAAGCTTTCTGAGAAACTGCTTTGTGATGTGTGCATTCATCTCACATAGTTAAACCTTTCTTTGGATTCAGCAACTTGGATACACTGTTTTTGTCCATTGTGTGAATGGGCATTTGGGAGCTGATTCAGGACATTGCAAGAAACTGAATATCCCATGATAAAACAAGAAGGAAGCTATCTGAGAAACCGTTTTGTGATGTGAGCATTCATCTTGTGTAGTTATACTTTTGTTTTCATTCAGCAGTTTGGAAATACTATATTTTTAGAATCTGCGAATGGATATTTGGGAGCTTATAGAGGCCCATGGTGAAGAAGGAAACATCTTCAGATGAAAACTAGATAGAAGCTTTCTGAGAAAATGCTTAGTGATGTGTGCATTCATCTTGCATGTTTAAAGCTTTCTGTGCATTTGGCCGTTTGGAAAAACTGTTTTTCTCCATTCTGTGAGTGGACTTTTTGGAACGCATTGAGATCAATGGCAAAAAGGGAATACCCAAGGATAAAAACTAGAAGGAAGCTATCTGAGAAAATGCTTTGTGATGCATATTCATGTCACAGAATTAAAACTTTCTTTTCATTCAGCAGTTTGGAAATACTGTTTTTGTAGACTCTATGAAGGGATATTTTGTGGCACATTGAGTCCTACGGTCCAAAATGAAACATCTTCAGATAAACACTAGAAAGAAGCTTTCTGAGAAACTACTTTATGATGTGTGCATTCATTTCACAGAGTTAAACTGTTCTTTGGATTCAGCAGTTTGGAAAGACTGTTTTTGTCCATTCTACAAGTGGACATTTGGGAGTTCATTGAGGCCAATGGCAAAAAAGTGAATATTCCGAAACAAAAACTGGAAGGAAGCTATCCAAGAAACCGCTTTGTGATGTGTGTATTCATCTCGCAGAGCTAAACCTTTCTTTTCATTCAGCAGTTTGGAAACGCTGCTTTTGTAGAATCTAATAAGAGATATTTTGGAGCACATTGAATCCTGTGGTCAAAAATGAAACATCCTCAGATCAACGTCAGAAAGAAACTTTCTGAGAAACTGCTTTGTGATGTGTGCATTGATCTCACACAGTTAAACTGTTCTTTGGATTCAGCAGTTTCGATAGACTGTTTTTGTCCATTCTGCAAGTGGATATTTAGGAGTTCATTGAGGCCAAAGGCCAAAAAGAGAATATTCCAATATAAAACTAGAAGGAAGCTGTCCGACAAACTACTTTGGAGGTGTGCATTCTTCACACAGAGTTAAACTTTTTTTTTTCATTCAGAAGTTTGGAAAAACTGTTTTTGTAGAATGTGCGAAAGGACATTTTTGAGTGCAATGAGGCCTATGATGAAAAACAAAACATATTCAGATAAAAAGGATAAAGTAGCTTTCTGAGAAACTGATTTGTGATGTGTGCATTCCTCTCACAGAGTTAAACATTTCTTTGGATTCAGCAGTTTGGAAACATTGTTATTGTCCATTGTGCAGATAGACATTTGGGAGCTAATTGAGTCCAAAGCCAAAAAAGAGAACATCCCATGGTAAAAACTAGAAGGAAGCTATATGAGAAACCGCATTGTGATGTGTACATTCGTCTTGCAGTGTTAAACCATTCTTTTCAGTCAGCAGCTTGGGAACACTGTTTTTGTAGAATGTGTGATGGGATATTTGGGAGCTCATTGAGGTCTACAGTGAAAAAGGAAACATCTTCAGATAAAAACAACAAAGAACCTGTGGGGAAAAGAAAGAGATCAACCTGTTACTGTGTCTATATAGAAAGAAGTAGACATAAGAGACTCCATTTTGTTCTGTATTTGAGATGCTGTTAACCTGTGACCCTACCCCCAACCTTGTCCTTGCAAGAGACATGGGCTGCGGTAACTCAAGGTTTAATGGATTTTGGGTGTGCAGGGTGTGTCTTTGTTCCTAAAAAAGCTAGGTATTGTCCAAGGTTTATCCCCATGTGATAGGATGAAACAATGCTGCTAAAAGGTTTATCTCTAGGCACAGGATTTTCCTTTAAACTTATTCATGTCACAGAGATCCTTGTTCTTATGTCTTACTGCTGATTTCCTCCCTAAAAACGATCCTATTGTCCTGCCACTCCCTTATCTTTAAGATGGTAAAGATAATTATCTATAAATACTAAGGGAACTCAGAGACCGGTGCCAGCATGGGTCCTCTGTAAGCTGAGCGCCGGTCCCCTGGGTCCCTGCTTTTCTTTCTCTATACTTTGTCTCTGTGTCTTATTTCTTTTCTCAAGTCTCTCATTCCACCTAACGAGAAACACCCGCAGATGTGGAGGGGCAGGCCACCCCTTCATCTGGTGCCCAACGTGGAAGCTTTTCTCTAAGGTGAAGGTACACTGGAGCATGGTCATTGAGGACAAGTCGACGAGAGACTCCCGAGTACGTCTACAGTCAGCCTTGCGGTAAGTTTGTGTGCTCGGAAGATCCTAGGGTAATAATGGGGCAAACTAAAAGTAAATATGCCTCTTATCACAGCTTTATTAAAATTCTCTTAAAAAGAGGGAGAGTTAAAGTCTCTACAAAAAATCTAATTACGCTATTTCAAACAATAGAGCAATTTTGTCCATGGTTTCCGGAACAGGGAACCTTAGATCTAAAAGATTGGGAAAAAAATTGGCAAAGAATTAAAACAAGCAAGTAGGGAAGGTAAAATCATTCCGCTCACAGTATGGAATGATTGGGTCATTAAAGTAGCTTTAGAACCATTTCGAACAGAAGAAGATAGCGTTCCAATTTCTGATGTCCCTAAAAACTGTGCAGTAGATTGTGAAAAAGAGGCAGGGATAGAATCCCGGAAAGAAAAAGAAAGTTCACACTGTGAATGTGTATCAGAGCCGGTAATGGCTCAGTCAACGCAAAATGTTGATGATAATCAATTACAGGAGGTAATATATCCTGAAACGTTAAAATTAGAAGAAAAAATCCAGAATTAGCAGAGCCATCAGAGTCTAAACCACGTTGGCCAACTGCTCTTCCAGCAGCTGAGATGCCTGTAACTTTACAACCTCAAATGCAGGTTAAACAAGTACTAACTCCAAAAGAAGATCGAATAGGAAAAGATAGAGTCTCTGTCATGGCAATGCCAATCCAAATACAGTGTCCACAATATCAGCCGGTAGAAAATAAGACCCAGCCGCCAGTAGTCTATCAATACTGGCCACCAGCCGAACTGCAGTATCGGCAGCCCCCAGAAAATCCGTATGGACAGCCAGGAACATTTCCAGCGCCACAGGGCAGGGTGCCATATCAGCCGCCCACCATGAGACTTAATCCTACAGCACCACCTAGTACACAGGGTAGTGCGTTACATAAAATTATTGATGAGGCAAGAAAACAAGCAGATATTGAGGCATGGCAATTCCCAGTAATATTAGAATCAAGACCACCTGGAGAAGGGGCCCAAGAGGGAGAGCTTCCCATAGCTGAAGCCAGGTATAAGTCCTTTTCTATAAAAATACTAAAAGAAATGAAAGAAGGAGTAAAACAGTATGGACCCAACTCTCCTTACATGAGAACATTATTAGATTCCATTGCTCATGGACATAGACTCATCCTTATGATTGGGAGATTCTGGCAAAATCCTCACTCTCACCCTCTCAATTTTTACAATTTAAGACTTGGTGGATTGATGGGGCACAAGTACAGGTCTGAAAAAATAGGACTGCCAATCCTCCAATTAACATAGATGCAGATCAACTATTAGGAATAGGTCAAAATTGGAGCACTGTTGACCAACAAGTAATAATGCCAAATGAGGCCATTGAGCAAATCAGGGCTATCTGCCTTAGGACCTGGGAGAAAATCCAAGACCCAGGAACCGCCTGCCCCTCCTTTAATATAATAAGACAAGGCTCTAAAGAGCCCTACCCTGATTTTGTAGCAAGACTTCAAGATGCTGCTCAAAAGTCAATTACCAATGAAAATGCCCATAAGGTCATAGTGGAGTTGATGGCATATGAAAACGCCAATCCTGATTGTCAATCAGCCATTAAGCCATTAAAAGGAAGGGTTCCCACAGGATCAGATGTAATCTCAGAGTACATTAAAGCCTGCGATGGAATTGGAGGAGCTATGCATAAAGCTACGCTTATGGCTCAAGCAATCACAGGAGTAGCTTTAGGAGGACAAGTTAGAACATTTGGGGGAAAATGTTATAATTGTGGTCAAATTGGTCATCTAAAAAAGAATTACCTAATCTCAAATAAACCTTTAGAAAATGCTCTGACAGTATTTACTGATGGTTCCAGCAATGGAAAAGCAGCTTACACAGGGCCAAAAGAGTGAGTAATCAAAACTCAGTATCAATCAGCTCAAAGGGCAGAGATTGGTTGCAGTCATTACAGTGTTACAAGATTTTAATCAACCTGTTAATATTATATCAGATTCTGCATATGTAGTACAGGCTACAAGGGATGTTGAGACAGCTCTAATTAAATATAGCATGGATGATCAGTTAAACTAGTTGTTCAATTTATTACAACAAACTGTAAGAAAAAGGAATTTCCCATTTTATATTACTCATATTCAAGCACACACTAATTTACCAGGACCTTTAACTATAGCAAATGAACAAGCTGACTTACTGGTATCCTCTGCATTCTTAAAAGCACAAGAACTTCATGCTTTGACTCACGTAAATGCAGCAGGGTTAAAAAATAAATTTGATGTCACATGGAAACAGGCAAAATATATTGTACAACATTGCACCCAGTGTCAAGTACTACACCTGCCCACTCAAGAGGCAGGAGTTAATCCCAGAAGTCTGTGTCCTAATGCATTATGGCAAATGGATGTTACCCATGTACCTTCATTTGGAAAATTATCATATGTTCATGTAACAGTTGATACTTATTCACATTTCATATGGGCAACATGCCAGACAGGAGAAAGTTCTTCCCATGTTAAAAAACATTTATTATCTTGTTTTACTGTAATGGGAGTTCCAGAAAAATTTAAAACTGACAATAGACCAGGTTATTGTAGTGAAGCTTTCCAAAAATTCTTAAATCAGTGGAATATTACACATACAACAGGAATTCCTTATAATTCCCAAGGACAGGCCATAGTTGAAAGAACTAATAGAACACTCAAAACTCAGTTAGTTAAACAAAAAAAGGGGGAGACAGTAAGGAGTGTACCACTCCTCAGATGCAGCTTAATCTAGCACTCTATAGTTTAAATTTTTAAAACATTTATAGAAATCAGACTACTACTTCTGCAGAACAACATCTTACTGGTAAAAAGAACAGTCCACATGAAGGAAAACTGATTTGGTGGAAAGACAACAAAAATAAGACATGGGAAATAGGGAAGGTGATAACCTGGGGAAGAGGTTTTGCTTGTGTTTCACCAGGAGAAAATCAGCTTCCTATTTGGATACCCACTAAACATTTGAAGTTCTACAATGAACCCATCAGAGATGCAAAGGAAAGCACCTCCACAGAGACGGAAACACCGCTATTGAGCACCATTGACTAACGAACAAGTCTTCATCGCCATGGCACATTTATATAGAGGAAAAGGGAGGGACAATGTTGCGGGAAGTCAGGGACCTTGAGTGCAGGGACTGGCTGAAGCCACGGCAGAAAAACATAAAATGTGAAGATTTCATGGACATTTATTAGTTCTCCCAAGTTAATACTTTTATAATTTCTTATGTCTGTCTTGACTTTAATCTCTTAAATTCCATCATCTTCTTTGTAAACTGAGGAGGGTATATGTCACCTCAGGACCCTGTGATGATTGCCTTAAACTGCACAAATTGTTTGTGGAGCATATGTGTTTGAACAATATGAAATCTGGGCATCTTGAAAAAAGAACAGGATAATAGCGATGTTCAGGGAACAAGGGAGGCAACCTTGAACTGGCCGCCGGTGAGCCGGACGGAACAGAGCCATATTTCTTCTCTTTTTAAATGCAAATAGGAGAAATATCGCTGAATTCTTTTTCTCAGCAAGGAACATCCCTGAGAAAGAGAATGCGCTCTGAGGGTAGGCCTATAAACGACCCCCTTGGAGGCGTGCCACTTTTTACGGTTGAAGCCGAAGGGATGAAATAAGCCCCAGCCTCCTGTAGCGCTCCCAGGCTTATTAGAATGAGGAAATTCCCATCTAATAAATTTTGGTCAGACAGGTTGTCTACTCTCAAACCCTGTTTTCTGATAAGATGTTATCAATGACTATGCATGCCCAAAATTTCATTTTTAATTTTAATTTTAACACCACCCTGTGATCTCATCCTGCCTCCACTTGCTTTGTGATATTCTATTACTTTGTGAAGTATGTAATCTCGGTGTCATGATGACAATGGTAGTTTTGTTAAAAAGAAAAGGGGGAAATGTGGGGAAAAGAAAAAGATAAGCCTGTTACTGTGTCTATATAGAAAGAAGTAGACATAAGAGACTCTATTTTGTTCTGTATTTGAGATGCTGTTAATCTGTGACCCTACCCCCAACCTTGTCCTTGCAAGAGACATGTGCTGTGGTAACTCAAGGTTTAATGGATTTTGGGCGTGCAGGGTGTGTCTTTGTTCCTAAAAAAGCTAGGTATTGTCCAAGGTTTATCCCCATGTGATAGGATGAAACAATGCTGCTAAAAAGGTTATATCTAGGCACAGGATTTTCCTTTAAACTTATTCATGTCACAGAGATCCTTGTTCTTATGTCTTACTGCTGATTTCCTCCCTAAAAACGATCCTATTGTCCTGCCACTCCCTTATCTTTAAGATGGTAAAGATAATTATCTATAAATACTAAGGGAACTCAGAGACCGGTGTCAGCGTGGGTCCTCTGTAAGCTGAGCGCTGGTCCCCTGGGCCCCCGCTTTTCTTTCTCTATACTTTGTCTCTGTGTCTTATTTCTTTTCTCAAGTCTCTCGTTCCACCTAATGAGAAACACCCACAGGTGTGGAGGGGCAGGCCACCCCTTCAGAACCTTTCTTAGAACCAGCTTTGGAATGTGCGCATTCATCCAACAGAGTTCAACCTTTATTTAAATTCTGCCATTTGGAAACTCTGTTTTTGTTCATTCTATGAGTGGACGTTTGGGAGCTCATTGAGGTCAATGGTGAAAAAGTGAATACTGAAGGATAAAAACTAGAAGGAAGCCATCTGAGAAATGGCTTTATGATTTGTTCCTTTCTGATTTGTTCAGCAGTTTGGAAACAATGTTTCTGTAGAATCTGTGAAGAGATATTTTGAATCTCATTGAGTCCTGTGGTTCAAAAAGGAAATACTTTCTGATAAACGCCAGAATGAAACTTTCAGAGAAACTGCTTTCCCATGTTTGCTTTCATCTTACAGAGTTATACTGTTCTTTGGATTCAGCAGTTTGGAAAAACTTTTTTTGTCCATTGTGCAAATAGACATTTGAAACCTCATGAGACCAAAGATGAAAAAGCGAATATCCCATGGTGAAAACTAGAAAGAACCTAAACAAGAAACTGCTTTGTTATGTGTACATTCATCTTAAAGAATTAAACCTTTATTTTCATTCAGCATTTTGGAAACACTGCTTTTGTAGATTGTGCAAAAGGATATTTTGGAGTGCACTGAGGCCAATCATGGAAAAGGAAACATTTTCAGATAAAAACAAGAAAGAAGCTTTCAGAGAAATGACTGTGGGCTGTGTGCATTCATGTCACAGAGTTCAACCTTTCTTTGTATTCAGCAGTTTTGAAACACTGTTTATCTCCATTATATGAATGGGCATTTGGGAGCTCATTGAGGTCAATGGCAAAAAAGTGAATATCCCTCTATAAAAACAAAAAGGAAGCTATCTGAGAAACTGCTTTGTGATGTGTCCATTCATCTCACAGAGTTAAACCTTTCTTTTCATTCAACAGTTTAGAAACACTGTTTTTGAATCTACAAAGGGATATTTTGGAGCGCATTGAGTCCTATGGTCCAAAAGGAAACATCTTCAGACGAACCCTAGAAAGAAGCTTTCTGGAAAACTGCTTTGTGATGTGTGCATTCATCTCCCAAAGCCAAACGTTTCTTTGGATTCAGAAGTTTGGAACACACTGTTTTTGTCCCTTCTCTAGGTGACCATTTGGGAGCTCATTGAGGTCAGTGGTGAAAAAGTAAATGCCCAAGGATAAAAACTACAAGGAAGCTGTGGGAACCTGCTTTGTGATGTGTACATTCATCTTGCAGACTTAAACCTAACTTTTCATTCAGCAGCTTGGAAAAAACTGTTTCTGTAGAATGTGTGAAAAGATATTTGGGGGCCCATTGAAGCCTATGGTGAAAAATGAAACAACTTCACATAAAAACAAGAAATAAGCTTTCTGAGAAACTGCTTTGTGAAGTGTGCATTCATCTCACAGAGTTAAACCTTTCTTTGGATTCAGCAGTTTGGAAACAGTTTTTGTCTATTGTGCGAATGGACATTTGGGAGCTCATTGAGGACATGGCGAAAAACCAATAACCTAGAATAAAAACAAGAAGGAAGCTATCTGAGAAACCACTTTGGGATGCGAGCATTCATCTTGTGGAGTTAAACCTTTATTTTCCTTCAGCAGTTTGGAAACACTATTTTTCTAGAATCTGCAAACGGATATTTGGGATAACTTTGAGGCCTATGATGAAAATGGAAACATCTTCAGATAAAAACTAGATAGAAACTCTGAGAAACTGCTTAGTGATGCATGCATTCGCCTCACAGAGTTAAACCTTTCTTTGCATTCAGCAGTTTGGAGACACTGTTTTCGTCCCTTCTGTGAGTGGACACTTGGGAGCTCATTGAGGCCAATGGCCAGAAAGTGAATACTGCAGGATAAAAACTAGATGAAAGCTATCCGAGAAACTGCTTGTGGTGTGTGCCTTAATCCTGCAGAGTTAAAGCTTTCTTTTCCTTCAGCAGTTAGAAACTCTGTTTTTGTAGAATGTGTGAAGGGATATTTGGGAGCACATGAGGTCTATCTTTAAAAAAAGCAATAAAGAAAGAAGCTTTCTGAGAACCTGCTTTGTGAAGCATGCATTCACCTCACAGAGTTCAACTTTTCTTTGGATTCTGCAGTTTGGAAACTCTGCTTTTGTCCATTCTACCAATGGTCATTTGGGAGCCCATTGAGGCTGATGTTGAAAAAGCAAATACTTAAGGATAAAAACTAGAATGAAGCTATCTTAGAAACCACTTTCTGATGTGTACTTTCATCTCACAGAGTTAAATCCTTCTTTTCATTCAGCAGTTTGGAAACACTGTTTTTGTAGAATCTACAAGGGATATTTTGTAATGCATTGAGTCCTGTGGTGAAAAAGGAATCATCTTCAGAAAAACACTAGAAAGAAGGTTTCTGAGAAACTCCTTTGGATTAGTGCATTCATCTCACAAAGTTAAACAGTTTTTTGGATTCAGCAGTTTGGAAACAATGTTTTTGTCCATTCTGCAATGGATATTTGGGAGCTCATTGAGGCCAAAGGTGAAAAAGCTAATATCACAGGGAAAAAACCAGAAGGATGCTATCTGAGAAAACGATTTGTGATGTGTGCATTCATCTCACAGAGATAAAAGTTTCCTTTCATTCAGCAGTTTCAACACACTGTTTTTGCAGAATCTGTGAAGGGATATTTTAGAGTGCATTGAGGCCTGTGAAAGAGGAAACACCTTTAGATAAAAACAAGGAAGAAACTTTCTGTGAGAGTGCTTTGTGATGTGTGTATTCATCTCACAAAGTTAAACCACTCTTTGGATTCACCAGTTTGGAAATACTGTTTTGTCCATTCTGTGATTGGACATTTTGAAACTCATGGAATCCAATGGCAAAGAAAAAAAGGTATCACAATAAAATCTAGAAGGAAGGTATCTGAGAAATTGTTTTGTGATATTTGCATTCATCTCGTGGAGTTGAACATTTCTTTTCACTTACTTTTTTTGAAAGACTGTTTTGTAGAATCTGTGAACGGATATATTGGAGTGTCTTGAGTCCTATGGTGAAACAGGAAATATCATCACATAAAAGCTAGAAAGAAGCATTCTGAGAAACTGCTTTGTGAAGTGTGCATTCATCTCACAGAGGTAAACATTTCTTTGAATTCAGCAGTTTCAAAACACTGTTTTTGTCCATTCTGTGAATGGACATTTGAGAGCTTATGGAGGCCAAATTCATAAAAGTGAATATCCCAGGATAAAAACTAGAAGGAAACTCTCTGAGAAATCACTTTGTGATGTGTGCATTCATCTAAAAAAATTCAACCTTTCCTTGGATTCAGTAGTTTGGAAACACTATTTTGTAGTATCTGTGAAGGGGTATTGGGAGCGCATTGAGGCCTACTGTGAAAAAGGAAACATCTTCAGATAAAAAATGGACAGAATCTTTCTGAGAAACTGTTGAGATGTGTGAATTCATCTCACAGAGTTAAACCTTTCTTTGGATTCAGCACTTTGGAAAAACTGTTTTCCTCCATTCTGCGAGTGGACATTTGGGAACTTATTGAGTCCAGTGGTGAAAAAGAGAACACCCAAAGATAAAAACTAGAAGGAAGCTGTCTGAGAAACTGTTTTGTGATGTGTGCACTCATCTAGCAGAGTTAAAACTTTCCTTTCTTTCAGCAGTTTGGAAACACTGTTTTTGTTGAATCTATGAAGGGATGTTTTGGAGCGCATTGATTCCTATGGTGAAAAAGGAATCGTCTTCAGATAAACACTAGAATGAAGTTTTCTGAGAAACTGATTTGTGATGATTCATCTCAGAATCATCTCAGAGAGTTAAACCTTTCTTAGGATTCAGCAGTTTGGAAACACTGTTTTTGTCCATTCTGCAAGTGGACATTTTTGAGCTAATTGAGGCCAATGATGAAAGAGCGTATATTCCAGGATAAAACTAGAAGGAAGCTGTCTGAGAAACCACTTTGTGATATGTGCATTCATCTTGCAGAGTTAAATTTTCTTTTACATTCAGCAATTTGGAAAAACTCTTTTTGTAGAATGTGTGAAATGGTATTTGGAACTGCAATGAGGCCTGTGGTGAAAAAGGAAATATCTTCAGATAAAAACAAGAAAGAATCTTTCTGAGAAACTGCTTTAGGACGTGCTCATTGGTCTCACAAAGTTAAAAAATTCTTTGGAGTCAGCCATTTGGAAACACTGTTTTTTTTAATTCTTCCAATGGACATTGGGGATCTCAATGAGACCAGTGGAGAAAAAGTGAATATCCCATGATAAAAGCAAGAATGAAGCTTTCTGAGAAACTTCTTGGTGATGTGAGTATTCATCTCGTGCAGTGAAACACATCTTTTTGCAGAGTTAAACCTTTCTTTTCATTTTGCAGTTTGGAAACACTGTTTTTGTAGAATCTGTGAAGGGATATTTGGGAGCGCATTGAGGTCTACATGAAAACGGAAAAACATTCAGATAAAAACACTAAGAAGCTTTCTGAGAAACTGCTTTGTGTTGTGTGCATTCATCTCACAGAGTCAAACATTTCTTTGGATTCAGTAGTTTGGAAACACTGTTTTTGTCCTTTCAGCAAATGGACATTTGGGAGCTCATTGAGGTCAAAGATGAAAAAGTGATTATCCCAGGATAGAAAATAGAAGGAACCTATCTGAGAAACCTCTTTGTGATGTGTACATTCATATCCCAGAGTTAAACCTTTCTTTTCATTCACTAGTTTGGAAACACTGTTTTTGTAGAATGTGCAAGAAGATATTTGGGAGCACACTGAGGCCTATGGTGAAAAAGGAAACATCTTCAGATAAAAATAAGAAAAAAGTATTGTGATAAACTGCTTTGTGATCTGTGCATGCATTTCACAGAGTTAAACATTTCTTCGGATTCAGCAGTTTGGTAACACTATTTTTGTGCATTGTGCAAATGGACTTTTGGGAGCTCATTGTGGATAATTGCCGAAAACGTGAATATCCTACGATCAAAACAAGAAGGAAGCTATCAGAGAAACTACTTTGTGACATGAGCATTCACCTCTCAGAGGTAAATGTTAATTTTCATTCAGCAGTTTGGAAACACTATTTTTATAGAATCTGTGAAGGGATATTTGTGAGTGTACCGAGGCCTATGTTGAAAAAGGAAACATTTTCAGTTTAAAAACTGGAAAGAAGCTTTCTGAGAAACTGCTTTGTGTTGTGTGCATTCATCTCACAGAGCTAAACGTTTCTTTTGATTCAGCAGTTTGAAGACACAATTTTTCCCCATTATACGAATAGATATTTTGGAACTCCTTGGGGCCAATTGTGAAAAACTGAATATTTCTGGATAAAAAACTAGAAGGAAGCTATCTGAGAAACTGCTTTGTGATGTGTGAATTCATCTTTCAGAATTAAAACTTTTTTTTATTCAGCAGTTTGGAAACACTGTTTTTGTAGAATGTGCGAAGGGATATCTTTGAGCATACTGAGGCATAACATGAAAAAGGAAACAGGTTCAGATAAGAACAAGAAAGAAGCTTTCTGAGTAACTGCTGTGTGATGTGTGTGTTCATCTCACAGAATTAAACTTTCTTAGGATTCAGCAATTTGGAAACACTGTTTTTGTCCATTCTGTGATTAAATATTTGGGAGTTCAGTGAGGCCAGTTGTGAAAAAGAGAATACACATGGATAAAAGCTAGAAGGAAGCCATCTGAGAAAGTGCTTTGTGATATGTACATTCATCATGCAAACTTAAACATTTCTGTTCATTCAGCAGTTTGGAAACACTGTTTTTCTACAATGTGTGAAGGGATATTTGGGAACACATTAAGGCCTATTTTAAAAACAGAAGCATCTTCAGATAAAAGGAAGAAGGGAGCGTTCTGAGAAACTGCTTTGTGATGTGTGCATTCATCTCAGAGTTCATCCTTTCTTTCAGTTCAGCAGTTTGGAAACACCATTATTGTCCATTCTGTGAAAGGACATTTGGGTACTCATTGATGCCAATTGTAAAAAAGTGAATACCCAAGGACAAAAACTATAGGGAAGCTATCTGAGAAATTGCTTTGTGATGTGTACCTTCGTCTCACAGAGTTAAATCTCTCTTTTCATCTTGTAGTTTCTAAACACTGGTTTTGTGGAATGTGTAAAGGGATATTTGGGAGAATATTGAGGTCTATGGTGAAAAAGGAAACGTCTTCACATTAAAACTAGAAAGAACCTTTCTGAGAAACTGCTCTGTGATGTGTGAATTCATCTCACAGAGGTAAATCTGTGTTTGGATTGAGCAGTTTGGAACATGTTTTTGTGCATTCTTCACATGGACATTTCGGGGTTCATTGAGGCCAATGGTGAAAAAGCCAATATGCCAGGATAAAATCTAGAAGGAAGCTACCTGAGAAATTACTTTCTGATGTCTGCATTCATCTCATGGAGATAAAACTTCCTTTTCACTCAGCAGTTTGAAAACAGTTTTTGTAGAATCTGAGAAGGAATATTTGGGAGTTCATTGAGGCCTATGGTGAAAAAGGAAGATCTTCAGATAAAAAGTAGTAAGAATTTCTCTGAGAAACTGCATTGTGATGTGTACATTTATCTCACAGAGTGAAACATTTCTTTTGTTCAGCAGGTTGGAAACACAGTGTTTGTCCATTCTGCAAATGGAGGATTTCAGAGCTCATTGAGGCCAATGGCAGAAAAGTGAATATCCCAGGATAAAAACAAGAAAAATGCTAGCTGCGAATCTGTTTTGTGATGTGTGCATTCACTTCCCAGAGTTACACCAATCTATCATTCAGCAGTTTGGAATAACTTTTTTTTGGTAGTATGTGTGAAGGAATATTTGGGAGTACACTGGCTCCTATGGTGAAAAAGGAAACATCTTCAGATAAAAGCTAGTAAGAAGCTTTCTGAGAAACTGCATTGTAATGTGTGCATTCATTTCACAGAGTTAAACATTTCTTTTCTTCAGCTGGTAGAAATAAAGTTTTTGTCCATTCTGCAAAGGAGATTTTGGAGCTCATTGAGGCCAATGGCAGAAAAAAGGAATATCCCAGGATAAAAACAAGAAAAATGCTATCTGAGAAACTGTTTTGTGATGTGTGCATTTACCTTGCAGAGTTAAGCCAATCTTTCATTCAGCAGTTTGGAATCACTTTTTTTGTAGAATGTATGAAGGAATAATTGGGGGTGCATTGGTGCCTATGGTGAAAAAGGAAACATCTTCAGATAAAAACTAGTAAGAAGTTTTTTGAGAAACTGCATTGTGATGTGACCATTCATCTCACAGAGTTAAACATTTCTCTTTTTCAGCTGGTTGGAAGCATGGTATTTGTCCATTCTCCAAATGGAGATTTCAGAGCTCATTGAGGCCAATGGAAGACAAGCTAATATGCAAGGATAAAAACTGGAAGGAAGCTAAGAAATCGCTTTGTGATGTGTGCATTCACCTCACTGAGATAAACTTTTCATTTCACTCAGCAGGTTAAAAACACTATATTTGTAGAATCTAGGAAGGAATATTTGGGAGCGCATTGAGGCCTATGGTGAAAAAGGAAGTATCTTCAGGTAGAAACAAGAAAAATAGCTCTCTGACAAACTACTTTGTGATGTATGTTTTCATCCCACAGAAATAAACCGTTCTTTGGATTTAGCACTTTGGAAACACTGTTTTTGTCCATTCCGAAGTGGACATTTGGGAGCTCATTGAGGCCAGTGGTGAAAAAGCAAGTGTTCCAGGTTAGTAACTAGGTTGAAGTTACTGAGAAACCATTTGCAATGTGAACATTCATCTTGCAGGGTTAAAACTTTCTTTTCATTCAGGAGTTTGGTAAAACTGTTTTTGGAGAATCTGCAAAGGGATATTTGGGAGCACTTTGAGGCCTATGTTGAAAAAGGAAACATCTTCAAATAAAAACTAAAGAAGCATTTGGAGAAACTGCTTTGTGATGTGTGCATTCATCTCACAGAGTTAAACCATTTTTTGGATTCAGCAGTTTGGATACACTGTTTTTGTCCATTCTGCAAATGACATTTGGGAGCTTATTGATGCCAAAGGTGAAACAATAAATATTCCAGGATAAAAACTAGAAGGAAGCTCTCTGAGAAACATCTTTGTGATGTGTGCATTCATCTCTCAGAGTTAAATATTTCTATTCATTCAGCAGTTTGGAAACATCATTTGTGTAGAATGTGCAAAAGGATATTTGTGAGGACATGGAGATGTAAAGTGAAAAGAAAAGGGTATCATTTTCAGATAAAAATAAGAAAGAATCTGATAAACTGCTTTGTGATCTGTGCATGCATCTCACAGAGTTAAACATTTCTTTGGATTCAGCAGTTTGGAAATAGTGGTTTTGTCCATTGTGTGAATGGACATTTGGGAGCTCATTGCAGATAATTGATGAAAATGTGAATATCTCATGATAAAAACAAGAAGGAAGATATCAGAGAAACCATTTTGTGATGTGAGCATTCACCTCTTAGAATTAAATGTTTCTCTTCATTCAGCAGTTGGGAAACACTATTTTTGTATAATCTGCAAAGGGATATTTTGGAGCCCATTGGGTCCTAGAGTGAAAAAGGAAACATCTTCAGATAAATGCTAGAAAGAAGTTTTTTGAGAAACTGCTTTGTGATGTCTGCATTTGTGTCACAGACTTAAATTTTTTTTTTTTTGATTCAGTAGTTTGGAAGCACTGTGTTTCTCCATTCTTCAATTGGACATTTAGGGACTCCTCGAGGCCAAATGTGAAAAAGAGAATTCCACAGAAAAAAAACTAGAAGGAAGCTCTCTTAGAAAATGATTTGTGATGTGTGCATTCATCTTACAGAGTTAAAAATTTCTTTTCATTCAGCAGTTTGGAAACACTGTTTTTGTAAAGTGTGCAAAGAAGTATTTGGGAGCACATAGAGGCCTACGATGAAGAAGGAAACATCTTCAGATAAAAATAAGAAATAAGCATTCTGAGAAACTGCTTTGTGCTGTGTGCATTCATCTCAAAAAGTTAAACTTTCTTTAGATTCACCAGTTTGGAAACAGTGTTTTTGTGCTTTCTATGAGGGGACCTATAGGAGCTCAATGAAGCCAATGGCAAAAAAGTGAATACCCCAGGATAAAAACTAGAAAGACACTATCTGAGAAACTGTTTTGTGATGTGTGCATTCATCCTGCACAGTTAAACCTTTCTTTTGATTCAGCAGTTTAGAAACACTGTTTTTGTATAATCTGTGAAGGGATATTTGAGAGTACATTGAGGTTTATTTTGAAAACAAAAACATCTTCAGATAAAAGCAAGACAGGAGCTTTCTGAGAAACTGCTTTGTGGTGTGTGCATTCATCTCACAGAGCTAAACCATTGTTTGGATTTAAAATTCGGAAACACTGTTTTTCTCCATTCTGGAAGTGGGCGTTTGGGAGTTCATTGAGGCTAAAAGCAACAAAGTGAATTTCGCAGAAAAAAAACTAGAAGGAAGCTATCTGAGAAACTGGCTTGTGATGTGTGCATTCATCTCACAGAGTTAAATCTTTTTCATTCAGCAGTTTGGAAACACTGTTTTTGAAGAATGTGTGAAGGGATATTTGGGAGTGCATTGTGGCCTATAGCGAAGAAGGAAAAAAAAATTCAGATAAAAATAAGCAAGCAGCTTTCTGAGAAACTGCTTTTTAATGTGTGCATTCACTTCACAGAGCCAAATCTTTCTTTGTATTCAGCAGTATGGAAACACTGTTTTTGTCCACTCTGCAAGTGACCATTTGGGAACTCACTGAGGCCAATGATGAAAAAGGAAATGCCCAAGGACAAAAGCTAGAAGGAAGTTATTTGATAACCCGATTTGTGATGTGTGCATTCATCTTACAGAGTTAAAAATTTATTTTCATTCAGCAGTTTAGAAAAACACTTTCTGTAGAATGTGCGAGGAATATTTGGGAGTGCATTGAGGCCTATAGAGAAAAAGGAAATGCCTTCAGATAAACGCCTGAAAGAAGCTTTCTGGGAAACTGCTTTCTGATGTGTGTGTTCATCTCACAGAGTTAAACCTTTCTTTGAATTCAGCAGTTTGGAAATGCTGTTTTTGTCAATTGTGCAAGTGGACATTTGGGAACTCATTGAGGCCAATGGCAAAAATGGGAATACCATAGGCTAAAAACAATAAGGAAGCTATTTGAGAAACTGCTTTATCTTGTGAGCATTCATCTTGTGGAGGTAAACCTTACTTTTCATTCAGCAATTTGGAAACACTGTTTTTGTAGAATGTGCAAAGGGATATTCGGGATCGCATTGAGGACTATGGTGAAAAAGGAAACATCTTCAGATGAAAACTAGAGAGCAGCTGTCTGAGAAACCGCTTAGTGATGTGTGCTTTCGTCTCACAGAGTTAAAGCTTTCTTTGCATTCAGCAGTTTCATAACACTGTTTTGTCCATTCTGCAAGTGGTCATTGGGGAACTCATTGAGGTCAATTGTGAGAAAAGGAATACTCAAGGATAAAAACTAGAAGGACAGTATCTGAAAAATCGTTTTGTGATGTGTGCATTCATCTCACAGAGTTAAATCTTTCTTTCCATTCAGCATTTTGGAAGCACTGTTTTTGTAGAATCTATGAGGGAATATTTTGGAGTGCATTGAGTCCTATGGTGGGAAAGGAAACAGCTTCAGAGAAATGCTAGAAAGAAGTTTTCTGAGAAACTGTTTGTGATGTGTGCATTCATTTCACAGAGTTAAACCATTCTTTGGATTCAGCAGTTTGGAAACACTCTTTTTGACCATTCTGAAAGTGGACATTTTTGAGCTCATTGAGACCAGTGGTAAAAAAGGGAATATTCTAGGATAAAAACTGCAAGAAAGATATCTAAGAAACAGCTTTATGATGTCTGCATTCATCTTACAGAGTTAAACCTTTCTTTTCATTCAGGAGTTTGGAAAAACTGTTTTTGTAGAATGTGTGAAATGACATTTTGGAGCTCATTAAGGCCAATGGCAAATAAACAAATATCTCAGGATAAAAACTAGAAGCAAGCTGTCTGAGAAATTGCTTTGTGATGTTTACATTCATCTCCCAGAGTTAAAGCTTTCTTTTCATTCAGCCGTTTGGAAAAACTTTTTATAGAATCTGTGAAGGGATATTTTTTAGTGTGTTAAGGACTATGGCGAAAAAGAACATATCCTCAAATAAAAACTAGAAAGAAGTTTTCTGACAAAACTGAATTGTGATGTGTACATTCACCTCAGAGTGTTAAATATTTCTTTGGATTCAGAAGGTTTGATAAACCGTTTTGTCTATTCTATGAAGGGACATTTTGGAGCTCATTGAGACCAATGGCAAAAAAGTGAATACCCAAGGCTAAAAATTACAAAGAAGCTATATGAGAAACCACTTGGTGATTAGTGCATTCATCTCAAAGAGGTAAACCTTTGTTGTCATTCAGTTTGGAAACGCTGATGTTTTTGTAGAATCTGTGAAGGGATATTTGGGAGCACACAAGGCCTATCATGAAAAATGAAACATCTTCAGATAAAAACAAGAAAGAAGTTTTCTGAGAACCTGCTTTTGAAGTGTGCACTAATCTCACATAGTTCTACCTTTCTTTGGATTCAGCAGTTTGGAAACACTGTTTTTGTCCATTCTGCAAGTGGACATTTGGGAGCTCATTAAGTCAAATTGGGAATAAGTGAATATCCCAGGATAAAAACTAAAAGGAAACCATCTGAGAAATCACTTTGTGATGTTAACATTCATCTCACAGAGTTAAAGTTTCTTTTCATTCAGCCATTGGAAAAACTGTTTTTGTAGAACCTGTGAAGGGATAATTGGGAGTGCATTGAGGCCTATGGTGGAAAAGGATATATCTTCATATGAAAACTAGAAAGAAGCTTTCTGAGAAACTGCTTTGTGATGTGTGCATTCATCTCACAGTGTTAAATATTCATTTGCATTCAGTAGGTTGGATAAACTTTAAGTCCATTCTGCCAGTGGATATTTCGGAGCTTATTGAGGCCACAGATGAAAGGGCAAATATCCCATGATAAAAACAAGAAGGAAGCTTTCTGAGAAACCACTTTGTGATATGAGCATTCATCTTGTGGAGTTAAAATTGTCTTTTCATTCAGCAGTTTGAAAACATTGTTTTTGTAAAACCTGTGAAGGGATATTTGGGAGTGCATTGAGGTCTATGGTGAAAAAGCAAACACCTTCAGATAAAAGCGAGAAAGAAACTTCCTGAGAAACTGATTTGTGAAGCATCCATTTATCTAACAGAGTTAAACCATTCTATGGATTCTGCAATGTGGAAACACTGTTTTATTTGTTCTGTGATTGGATATTTGGAAACTAATTGAAGCCAATGGCGAATAAGCAAATATGCCAGGATAAAAACCAGAAGGAAGTTATCTGAGAAATCGCTTTATGATGTTTGCATTCATCTCGCTAAGTTAAACAATTCTTTTCATTCAGCAGTTTGGAAAAACAGTTTTTGTAGAATCTGTGAAGGGATATTTGTTAGCTCATTGAGGCCTATGGTGAAAATGGAAATATCTTCAAATGAAAAGTAGAAAGAAGTTTTCTGAGAAACTGCTTTGTGATGTGTACATTCATCTCACAGAATTAAACACTTTTTTGGATTTGGCAGGTTGGATAAACTGTTTTTGTCCATTCTGCCAATGGACATTTCGGAGCTCACTGAGGCCAAAGATGAAAAAGAGAATATCCCAGGATAAAAACTAGAAGGAAGCTATCTGAGGATCCGCTTTGTGATGTGTGCATTCAATTCACAGAGTTAAACCTTTCTTTTCATTCAGCGGTTTGGAAACACTGTTTTAGTAGAAACTGGGAAGGGAAGTTTGGGTGCACTTTGAGGACTATGGTGAAAAAGAAACACCTTCAGAAACGCTAGAAAGAATTTTTCTGAGAAACTGTTGTGATATGTGCATTCATCTCACAGAGTTAAGCCTTTCTTTCAATTCATCAGTTTGGAAACGTTGATTTTGTCCATTCTGCAAATGGACATTTGGGAGCTCATTGTGTCCAACAGCAAAGAAGTGATTATACCAGGATAAAAATAAGAAGGAATCTATCTGAGTCATTGCTTTGTGATGTGTGCATTCATCTCACAGGGATAAAACTGTCTTTTCATTCAGCAGTTTGGAAACACTGTTTTTGTAGAATCTGCAAAGGGAAATATGGGTATGCATTGAGGCACACCCATATTTCCCTTTGCAGATTCTACAAAATGGAAGTATCTTTACATTAAAATTAAAAGAAACTTTCTGAGGAACTTCTTTGTGATGTGTGCATTCATCTCAGAGAGTTAAACATTTCTTTGGATTCAGCAGCTTGAAAACACTGTTTTTGTCCATTGTGCGAATGGACATTTTGAAACCCATTGTGGCAAATGGTGAAAAAGTGAATATCCAATCATTAAAACAAGAAGGAAGCTATCTGAGAAACCTCTTTGTGTTGTGAGCATTCATTTCATGGAGATAACATTTCTTTTCATTCAGCAGTTTTTAAACAATGTTTTTGTAGCATCTGCTAATGGAAATTTTAGCACATTGAGGCCTATGGTGAAAAAGGAAACATCCTCAGATAAAACTAATAAGAAGCTTTCTCAGAAAGTACTTTGACTTGTGTGAATTCATCTCACAGAGTTAAACATTTCTTTGGATTCAGCAGTTTGGAAACACAGTTTTTTTTCCATTCTACAAATCGAAATTTGGGAGATCATGGAGGCCAAAAGTGAGAGAGCAAATTTCATTGGGTAAAAAGAACAAGGAGGCTAACTGAGAAACCGCTTTGTGATGTGTGCATTCATCTCACAGAATTAAGCTTTCCTGTTCATTCAGCAGTTTTGAAACACTGTTTTTGTAGCATCTACCAGGGGATATTTTGGAGTGCGTTGCATACTATTATGAAAAAGGAAACTCCTTCAGATAAACACTAGAAAGAAGCTTTCTGAGAAACTGCTTGTGATGTGTATATTCATCTCACAGTGTTAAACCGTTCTTTGATTCAGCAGTTTGGAAACACTGTTTTTGTTCATTATGCAAGTGGACATTTTTGAGCTAATTGAGGCTAATGGTGAAAAAGCGAATATTCCAGGATAAAAACTACAAGAAACTATCTGAGAAACTACTTTGTGATGTGTGCCTTCATCTTGCAGAGTCAAACCTTTGTTTTTATCCAGCAGTTTGAAAAACCTGCTTTTGGAGAATGCATGAAAGGACATTTGGGAGTGCAATGAGGCCAACGGTGAAAAAGGAATCATCTTCAGATAAAAACGAGGAAGTTTTCTGAGAAACTTATTTGTGAATTGTGCATTCATCTCACAGAGTTCAACCTTTCTTTGGACTCAGTAATTTGGAAACTCTGTTTTTGTCCTATGGGTGAATGGATATTTCAGAGCTCTTTGGGGCTAAAGGTGAAAAATGGAATATCACAGGATAAAAACTAGAAGGGAGCTATATGAAAAACCGCTTGGTGATGAGTGCATTCATCTTGAAGAGTCAAACCTTTCTTTTTCATTAAGCAGTTTGGAAACACTATTTTTGTAGAATCTGTGAAGGGATATTTGGGAGTGCATGAGGCCTATCATGAAAAATGAAACATTTTCAGATAAAAACCAGGAAGAAGTTTTCTGAGAACCTGCTTTGTGAAGTGTGCATTCATCTCACAGAGTTCAACCTTTCTTTGCATGCAGCAGTTTGGAAACACTGTTCATATCCATTGTATGAGAGGACGTTTGGGAGCTCCTTGAGGCCAATTGCAAAGAAGAGAATACTGAAGGATAAAAACTAGAGGGAAGCCATCTGAGAAACTGCTTCATGATGAGTACATTCATCTCACTAAGTTAAATTTTTGATTTCATTCAGTGGATTATAAACACTGTTTTTGTAGAATCTGGGAAGTTTATTTGGGAGTGCATTGAGGCCTATGGTGAAAAAGGAAACATCTTCAGATAGAAGCAAGAAAGAAGCTTTCTGAGAAACTGCTTTGTCATGTATGCATTCATCTGACAAAATTAAACCTTTATTTGAATTCGGCAGTTTGGAAACACTGCTTTTGTCCATTTGGACATTTGGGAGCTCACTGAGGTCATTGGCAAAAAAGCGAATATCACATGATGGAAAAAAAGAAGGAAGCTATCTGAGAAACTGCTTTGTGATGTGAGCATTCATCTCGTGGAGTGAAACATATCTTTTGCAGAGTTAAACCTTTCTTTTTGTTCAGCAGTTTGGAAACTGCTTTTGTAGAATCTGTGAAGGGATATTTGGGAGCACATTGAGGCCTATGGTAAAATAAAAAACATCTTCAGACAAAAACTAGTAAGAAGCATTCTGAGAAACTTCTTTGTGTTATATGCATTCATCTCACAGAGTTAAACATTTATTTGGATTCTGCAGTTTGGAAACACTGTTTTTGTCCTTTCAGCAAATGGACATTTGGGAGCTCAATGAGACCAAACGTGAAAAAGCAATTATCCCAGGATAGATACTAGAAGGAAGCTATCTGACAAACCTCTTTGTGATGTGTGCCTTCATCTCTCAGAGTTAAACCTTTCTTTTCATTCAGCAGTTTGGAAACACTGTTTTTGTAAAATATGTGAAAGGATATTTGGGAGTGAATTGAGGACTATGGTGAAAAACGAAACATCTTCAGATAAAAATAAGAAAGAGGCATTCTGAGAAACTACTTTGTTATGTGTGTATACATCTCACAGAGTTAAGCATTTCTTTGGATTCAGCAGTTTGGAAACACTGTTTTGTCCATTGTGCAATGTGCAAATGGACATTTAGGATCTCAGTGTGGATAATTGACAAAAATGTCAATATTCCACGATATAAACAAGAAGGAAGCTATCAGAGAATCCATTTTGTGATGTGAACATTGACCTCTCAGAGTTAAACATTTCTTTTCTTTTTTTTTTTATAATTCTTTTTTTTTTAATTTATTCATTATTATTATACTTTAAGTTGTAGGGTACATGTGCATAACGTGCAGGTTTGTTACATATGTATACTTGTGCCATGTTGCTGTGCTGCACCCATCAACTCGTCATTTACATCAGGTATAACTCCCAATGCAATCCCTCCCCCCTCCCCACTCCCCATGATAGGCCCCGGTGTGTGATGTTCCCCGTCCTGAGTCCGAGTGATCTCATTGTTCAGTTCCCACCTATGAGTGAGAACATGCGGTGTTTGGTTTTCTGTTCTTGTGATAGTTTGCTAAGAATGATGGATTCCAGCTGCATCCAAGTCCCTACAAAGGACTCAAACTCATCCTTTTTTATGGCTGCATAGTATTCCATGGTGTATATGTGCCACATTTTCTTAATCCAATCTGTCACTGATGGACATTTGGGTTGATTCCAAGTCTTTGCTATTGTGAATAGTGCTGCAATAAACATACATGTGCATGTGTCTTTATAGCAGCATAATTTATAATCCTTTGGGTATATACCCAGTAATGGGATGGCTGGGTCATATGGTACATCTAGTTCTAGATCCTTGAGGAATCGCCATACTGTTTTCCATAATGGTTGAACTAGTTTACAATCCCACCAACAGTGTAAAAGTGTTCCTATTTCTCCACATCCTCTCCAGCACCTGTTGTTTCCTGACTTTTTAATGATCGCCATTCTAACTGGTGTGAGATGGTATCTCATTGTGGTTTTGATTTGCATTTCTCTGATGGCCAGTGATGATGAGCATTTTTTCATGTGTCTGTTGGCTGTATGAATGTCTTCTTTTGAGAAATGTCTGTTCATGTCCTTTGCCCACTTTTTGATGGGGTTGTTTGTTTTTTTCTTGTAAATGTGTTTGAGTTCTTTGTAGGTTCTGGATATTAGCCCTTTGTCAGATGAGTAGATTGCAAAAATTTTCTCCCATTCTGTAGGTTGCCTGTTCACTCTGATGGTAGTGTCTTTTGCTGTGCAGAAGCTCTTTAGTTTAATGAGATCCCATTTGTCCATTTTGGCTTTTGCTGCCGTTGCTTTTGGTGTTTTAGACATGAAATCTTTGCCCATGCCTATGTACTGAATGGTACTACCTAGGTTTTCCTCTAGGATTTTTATGGTATTAGGTCTAACATTTAAGTCTCTAATCCATCTTGAATTAATTTTCGTAGAAGGAGTAAGGAAAGGATCCAGTTTCAGCTTTCTACTTATGGCTAGCCAATTTTCCCAGCACCATTTATTAAATAGGGAATCCTTTCCCCATTTCTTGTTTCTCTCAGGTTTGTCAAAGATCAGATGGCTGTAGATGTATGGTATTATTTCTGAGGACTCTGTTCTGTTCCATTGGTCTATATCTCTGTTTTGGTACCAGTACCATGCTGTTTTGGTTACTGTAGCCTTGTAGTATAGTTTGAAGTCAGGTAGCGTGATGCCTCCAGCTTTGTTCTTTTGACTTAGGATTGTCTTGGAGATGCGGGCTCTTTTTTGGTTCCATATGAACTTTAAAGCAGTTTTTTCCAATTCTGTGAAGAAACTCATTGGTAGCTTGATGGGGATGGCATTGAATCTATAAATTACCTTGGGCAGTATGGCCATTTTCACGATATTGATTCTTCCTATCCATGAGCATGGTATGTTCTTCCATTTGTTTGTGTCCTCTTTGATTTCACTGAGCAGTGGTTTGTAGTTCTCCTTGAAGAGGTCCTTTACATCCCTTGTCAGTTGGATTCCTAGGTATTTGATTCTCTTTGAAGCAATTGTGAATGGAAGTTCATTCCTGATTTGGCTCTCTGTTTGTCTGTTACTGGTGTATAAGAATGCTTGTGATTTTTGCACATTAATTTTGTATCCTGAGACTTTGCTGAAGTTGCTTATCAGCTTAAGGAGATTTTGGGCTGAGACAATGGGGTTTTCTAAATATACAATCATGTCATCTGCAAAGAGGGACAATTTGACTTCTTCTTTTCCTAACTGAATACCCTTGATTTCTTTCTCTTGCCTGATTGCCCTAGCCAGAACTTCCAACACTATGTTGAATAGGAGTGGTGAGAGAGGGCATCCCTGTCTTGTGCCAGTTTTCAAAGGGAATTTTTCCAGTTTTTGGCCATTCAGTATGATATTGGCTGTGGGTTTGTCATAAATAGCTCTTATTATTTTGAGGTACGTTCCATCAATACCGAATTTATTGAGCGTTTTTAGCATGAAGGGCTGTTGAATTTTGTCAAAAGCCTTTTCTGCATCTATTGAGATAATCATGTGGTTCTTGTCTTTGGTTCTGTTTATATGCTGGATTATGTTTATTGATTTGCGAATGTTGAACCAGCCTTGCATCCCAGGGATGAAGCCCACTTGATCATGGTGGATAAGCTTTTTGATGTGTTGCTGAATCCGGTTTGCCAGTATTTTATTGAGGATTTTTGCATCGATGTTCATCAGGGATATTGGTCTAAAATTCTCTTTTTTTGTTGTGTCTCTGCCAGGCTTTGGTATCAGGATGATACTGGCCTCAGAAAATGAGTTAGGGAGGATTCCCTCTTTTTCTATTGATTGGAATAGTTTCAGAAGGAATGGTACCAACTCCTCCTTGTACCTCTGGTAGAATTCAGCTGTGAATCCATTCTGGTCCTGGACTTTTTTTGGTTGGTAGGCTATTAATTGTTGCCTCAATTTCAGAGCCTGCTATTGGTCTATTCAGGGATTCAACTTCTTCCTGGTTTAGTCTTGGAAGAGTGTAAGTGTCCAGGAAATTATCCATTTCTTCTAGATTTTCCAGTTTATTTGCGTAGAGGTGTTTATAGTATTCTCTGACGGTAGTTTGTATTTCTGTGGGGTCGGTGGTGATATCCCCTTTATCATTTTTAATTGCGTCGATTTGATTCTTCTCTCTTTTCTTCTTTATTAGTCTGGCTAGTGGTCTGTCAATTTTGTTGATCTTTTCAAAAAACCAACTCCTGGATTCATTGATTTTTTGGAGGGTTTTTTGTGTCTCTATCTCCTTCAGTTCTGCTCTGATCTTAGTTATTTCTTGCCTTCTGCTAGCTTTCGAATGTGTTTGCTCTTGCTTCTCTAGTTCTTTTAATTGCGATGTTAGAGTGTAAATTTTAGATCTTTCCTGCTTTCTCTTGTGGGCATTTAGTGCTATAAATTTCCCTCTACACACTGCTTTAAATGTGTCCCAGAGATTCTGGTATGTTGTATCTTTGTTCTCATTGGTTTTGAAGAACATCTTTATTTCTGCCTTCATTTTGTTATGTACCCAGTAGTCATTCAGGAGCAGGTTGTTCAGTTTCCATGTAGTTGAGCGGTTTTGAGTGAGTTTCTTAGTCCTGAGTTCTAGTTTGATTGCACTGTGGTCTGAGAGACAGTTTGTTATAATTTTTGTTCTTGTACATTTGCTGAGGAGTGCTTTACTTCCAATTACATGGTCGATTTTGGAGTAAGTACGATGTGGTGCTGAGAAGAATGTATATTGTGTTGATTTGGGGTGGAGAGTTCTATAGATGTCTATTAGGTCTGCTTGCTGCAGAGATGAGTTCAATTCCTGGATATCCTTGTTAACTTTCTGTCTCGTTGATCTGTCTAATGTTGACAGTGGAGTGTTGAAGTCTCCCATTATTATTGTATGGGAGTCTAAGTCTCTTTGTAAGTCTCTAAGGACTTGCTTTATGAATCTGGGTGCTCCTGTATTGGGTGCATATATATTTAGGATAGTTAGCTCTTCCTGTTGAATTGATCCCTTTACCATTATGTAATGGCCTTCTTTGTCTCTTTTGATCTTTGATGGTTTAAAGTCTGTTTTATCAGAGACTAGTATTGCAACCCCTGCTTTTTTTTGTTCTCCATTTGCTTGGTAAATCTTCCTCCATCCCTTTATTTTGAGCCTATGTATGTCTCTGCGTGTGAGATGGGTCTCCTGAATACAGCAGACTGATGGGTCTTGACTCTTTATCCAGTTTGCCAGTCTGTGTCTTTTAATTGGAGTATTTAGTCCATTTACATTTAATGTTAATTTTGTTATGTGTGAACTTGATCCTGCCATTATGATATTAACTGGTTATTTTGCTCATTAGTTGATGCAGTTTCTTCCTAGCCTCGATGCTCTTTACATTTTGGCCTGTTTTTGCAATGGCTGGTACCGGTTGTTCCTTTCCATGTTTAGTGTTTCCTTCAGGGTCTCTTGTAAGGCAGGCCTAGTGGTGAGAACATCTCTAAGCATTTGCTTATCTGTAAAGGATTTTATTTCTCCTTCACTTATGAAACTTAGTTTGGCTGCATATGAAATTCTGGGTTTAAAATTCTTTTCTTTAAGAATGTTGAATATTGGCCCCCACTCTCTTCTGGCTTGTAGAGTTTCTGCTGAGAGATCTGCTGTTAGTCTGATGGGCTTCCCTTTGTGGGTAACCCGACCTTTCTCTCTGGCTGCCCTTAAGATTTTTTCCTTCATTTCAACTTTGGTGAATCTGGCAATTATGTGTCTTGGAGTTGCTCTTCTCGAGGAGTATCTTTGTGGCGTTCTCTGTATTTCCTGGATTTGAATGTTGGCCTGCCCTACTAGGTTGGGGAAGTTCTCCTGGATGATATCCTGAAGAGTGTTTTCCAACTTGGTTCCATTTTCCCCCTCACTTTCAGGCACCCCAATCAGACGTAGATTTGGTCTTTTTACATAATCCCATACTTCTTGCAGGCTTTGTTCATTTCTTTTTCTTCTTTTTTCTTTTGGTTTCTCTTCTCGCTTCATTTCATTCATTTGATCCTCAATCGCTGATACTCTTTCTTCCAGTTGATCAAGTCGGTTACTGAAGCTTGTGCATTTGTCACGTATTTCTCGTGTCATGGTTTTCATCTCTTTCATTTCGTTTATGACCTTCTCTGCATTAATTACTCTAGCCATCAATTCTTCCACTTTTTTTTCAAGATTTTTAGTTTCTTTGCGCTGGGTACGTAATTCCTCCTTTAGCTCTGAGAAATTTGATGGACTGAAGCCTTCTTCTCTCATCTCGTCAAAGTCATTCTCCGTCCAGCTTTGATCCGTTGCTGGCGATGAGCTGCGCTCCTTTGCCGGGGGAGATGCGCTCTTATTTTTTGAATTTCCAGCTTTTCTGCCCTGCTTTTTCCCCATCTTTGTGGTTTTATCTGCCTCTGGTCTTTGATGATGGTGATGTACTGATGGGGTTTTGGTGTAGGTGTCCTTCCTGTTTGATAGTTTTCCTTCTAACAGTCAGGACCCTCAGCTGTAGGTCTGTTGGAGATTGCTTGAGGTCCACTCCAGACCCTGTTTGCCTGGGTATCAGCAGCAGAGGCTGCAGAAGATAGAATATTTCTGAACAGCGAGTGTACCTGTCTGATTCTTGCTTTGGAAGCTTCCTCTCAGGGGTGTACTCCTCCCTGTGAGGTGTGGGGTGTCAGACTGCCCCTAGTGGGGGATGTCTCCCAGTTAGGCTACTCAGGGGTCAGGAACCCACTTGAGCAGGGGGTCTGTCCCTTCTCAGATCTCAACCTCCGTGTTGGGAGATCCACTGCTCTCTTCAAAGCTGTCAGACAGAGTCGTTCGCGTCTGTGCAGAGATGTCTGTGTGTCTTAGTTTACTGTGCCCTGTCCCCAGAGGTGGAGTCTACAGAGACAGGCAGGTTTCCTTGAGCTGCTGTGAGCTCCACCCAGTTCGAGCTTCCCAGCAGCTTTGTTTACCTACTTAAGCCTCAGCAATGGCGGGCGCCCCTCCCCCAGCCTCGCTGCTGCCTTGCCGGTAGATCACAGACTGCTGCGCTAGCGATGAGGGAGGCTCCGTGGGTGTGGGACCCTCCCGGCCAGGTGTGGGATATGATCTCCTAGTGTGCCTGTTTCCTAAAGCGCAGTATTGGGGTGGGAGTTACCCGATTTTCCAGGTGTTGTGTGTCTCAGTTCCCCTGGCTAGGAAAAGGGACTCCCTTCCCCCTTGCGCTTCCCAGGTGAGGCAATGCCTCGCCCTGCTTCAGCTCTCGCTGGTCGGGCTGCAGCAACTGACCAGCACCGATCGTCCGGCACTCCCCAGTGAGATGAACCCAGTACCTCAGTTGAAAATGCAGAAATCACCGGTCTTCTGTGTCGCTCGCGCTGGGAGTTGGAGACTGGAGCTGCTCCTATTCGGCCATCTTGCTGAACATTTCTTTTCATTCAACAGTTTGGAAACATTATTTTTGTAGAATCTGTGAAGGTATACTTGGGACTGTACTGAGGCCTATGTTGAAAAAGGAAACATTTTCAGATAAAAACTAGAAAGAACCTTTCTGGGAAACTTCTTTGTGTTGTGTGCATTCATCTCACAGAGGTAAACATTTATTTGGATTCAGTAATTTTGAAACACCATTTTTCTCCGTTATGTGAATGGACATTTAGGAGCTCATTGAGGTCAATGGCAAAAAAGTGAATATTCCTGGATAAAGACAAGAAAGAAGCCATCTGAGAAACTGCTTTGTTATGTGTGCATTCATCTCCCAGAATTAAACCTTTCTTTTCATTCAGTAGTTTGGAAACACTGTTTTGTAGATTGTGTGAAGGGATACTTGAGAGCACACTAAGGCCTATTTTGAAAACAGAAACATCTTCAGATAAAAGGAAGAAAGGAGCTTTCTGAGAAACTGCTTTGTGATGTGTGCACTGACGTCACAGAGCTAAACATTTCTTTAGATTCAGCAGTTTCAAAACACTGTTTTTGTCCATTCTGTGAGTGGACATTTGGCAGTTCATTGAGGCCAATTGCAGAAAGGGGAATACCCAAGGATAAAAACTAAAAGGAAGCTATTTGAGAAACCGCTTTGTGATGTAAGCATTCAACTCCTGGAGATAAACCTTTCTTTTCGTTCCAGAGTTTGGAAACACTGTTTTTATACAATGTGCAAAGGGATGTTTGGGAGCGCATTGAGGCCTATGGTAAAAAATGAAACATCTTCAGATAAAAACAAGAAAAAACATTTCTAAGAAACTGCTTTGTGATGTGTGCATTCATCTCCCAGAGTTAAACCTTTCTTTCCATTCGGCTTGGAAACAGTGTTTCTGTAGGAAATGTGAAGGGATATTTGGGAGCACATGAGGTCCATCATGAAAAAGAAACATGTTCAGATAAAAACAAGAAAGAAGCTTTCTGAGAACCTGCTTTGTGAAGTGTGTACTCATCTCACAGAGGTCAACCTTTTTTGGATTCAGCAGTTTGGAAATAGTGTTTTTTTGCATTCTGCAAATGGATATTTGGGAGCTCTTTGTGGTCAAATGCGAAAAAGGGAACATCACAGAAAAAAAAAAAAAACTAGAAAGAAGCTATCTGAGAAAATGATTTGTGACATGTACATTCATCTCTCAGAGTTAAACAAACGATTTGTGATGTTTGCATTCCTCTCACAGAGTTAAAACTTTCTTTTCATTCAGCAGTTTGGAAACACTGTTTTTATAGAGTCTGCAAAGGGATATTTGGAGTGCATTCAGGCCTATGGTGAAAAAGGAAACATCTTCAGATAAATGCCAAAAAGAAACTTTTTGAGAAGCTGCTTTCTGATGTGTGCTTTCATCTCACATAGTTAAAACATTCTTTTATTCAGCAGTTTGGAAGCACTGTTTTCGTCCATTCTGCAAGTGGACATTTGGGAACTCAATCAGGCCAATGGCGAAAAAGGGAATACCCAAGGATAAAAACCAGAAGGAAGTTATTGAGGAAACTACTTCATGATATGTGTATTCATCTTGCAGAGTAAAACCTTTATTTTCATTCAACAGTTTGGAAACACTGTTTTTGTATAATCTACAAAAGGATATTTTGGAGCACATTGAGTCCAATGGAGAAAAAGGAAACATCTTCAGATAAACGCTAGAAACAAGCTTTTTGAGAAACTGCTTTGTGATGTGTGCATTCATCTTGTAGTGTTCATCCTTTCTTTTGATTCAGCAGTTTGGAAACACCATTTTTGTCCATTTTGTTAAAGGACATTTGGGTGCTCATTGAGGCCAATGGTAAAAAAAGCCAATACCCAAGGTTAAAAACTATAAGGAAGCGATTTGAGAATTTGCTTTGTGTGGTATGCCTTCATCTCACAGAGTTAGACCTCTCTTTTCATTCTGCAGTTTCTAAACACTGGTTTTGTGGAATGCGTGAAGGGATATTTGGGAGCACATTGAGGTTTAAGGTGAAAAAGGAAATATTTTCAGATAAAAACAAGAAATAAGCTTTCTGAGAAACTGTTTTGTGATCCGTTCACTCATCTCACAGAGTTAAACATTTCTTTGGATTTAGCAGTTTGGAAACACTATTTTTGTCCATTTTGTTAGTGGACATTAGGGAGTTCATTGAGGACAATGGTGAAAAGGCATTTACCCCATGATAAAAGCAAGAAGGACGCTATCTGAGAAACAGCTTTGTGATTTGAGCATTCATCTAGTGGAGGTAAATTTTTCTTTTCATTCAGCAGTTTGGAAACAATGTTTTTGTGTGAACTGTGAAGGGATAATTTGGAGCACATTGAGTCCTATGGTGTAAAAGGAAACATCTTCAGATGAAAGCTAGAAAGAAGCTTTCTGAAAACTGCCTTGCAATGTGTACACTTTTTTCACAGGGTTAAACTATTCTTTGGATTAAGCAGTTAAACACTGTTTTTGTCCATTCTGCAACTGGACATTTGGGAGCTCATTGAGGCCAAAGTTGAAAATGCAAATATCCCAGGATAAAAACATGAAGGAATGTAACTGAGAAACCACTTTGTGATGTGTGCATTCATCTAGCAGAGATAAACTTTCTTTTCATTCAGTAGTTTGGAAAAGTTGTTGTTGTAGATTGTGCAAACTGATATTTGGATGTGCATTGAGGCCTAAGGTGAAAAAGGAAACATCTTTAGATAAAAACAAGTAAAAATCTTTCTGAGAAACTGCTTTGGGATGTGTGCATTCATCTTACAGAGCTAAACCTTTCTTTTGATTCAGCAGTTGAGAAACACTTTTTTGTCCATTGAGCGAATGGACATTTGGGGACTCATTGAGGACAATGGCAAAGAAACGAATATCCCAGGATGAAAACAAGAAGGAAACTTTCTGAGAAATAGATTTGGGATGTGGGCATTAATCTCGCTAAGTTAAACCTTTCTATTCATTCAGCAGTTTGGAAACACTACTTTTGTAGAATCTGTGAAGGGATATTTGGGAGCTCATAGAGGCCTAGGGTGAAAAAGGAAACATCTTCAGACAAAAACTAGAGAGAAGATTTACGAGAAACTGCTTTGTGATGTGTGCATTCATCTCACAGTATTAAACATTCCTTTAGATTCAGCAGTTTGGAAACACTGGTTTTGTCCATTCAGCAAATGGACTTTTTGGGGCTCAATGAGGTGAAAGGTGAAAAAAAGAATATGCCAGGATACAAACTAGAAGGAAGCTATATGAGAAACTGGTTTGTGATGTGATCATTCACCTCACAGAGTTAAGCCTTTGTTTTCATTCAGCAGTTTTGAAACAGTTTTTGTAGAATCTGCAACGTGATATTAGGGAGCACATTGAGACCTATGGTGAACAAGGAAACATCTTCAGATTAAAGCAAGAAAGAAGCTTTCTGAGTAAAACTATGTGATATGTGCCTTCATCTCACAGAATTAAAACTTTGTTTGATTCATCAGTTTGGAAACACTGTTTTTGTCCGTTCTATGAGTGGGCATTTAGGAGCTCATTGAGGCCAATGGCAAAAAAGCAAATACCCAAGTGTAAAAACTGGAAGGAAAGTATCTGAGAAACAGCTTTGTGATGTGTACATTCAACTCGCAGAGTTAAACTTTTCTTTTCTTTCAACAGTTTGGAAACACTGTTCTTGTAGAATGTGTAAAAGCATATCTGGGAGTTAATTGAGGCCTATAGTGAAAAAGGAATCTTCTTTAGATAAAAACAAGAAGGAAGCTTTCTGAGAAACTGCTTTGTGATACGTGCATTCATATCACAGAGTTAAATCTCTCTTTGCATTCAGCAGTTTGGAAACACTGTTTTTGTCCTTTGTGCAAATGTACATTTGGGAACTCATTGAGGCTAATGCTGAAAAAGTGAATATCCCTCAGGAAAAACAAGAAGGAAGCTACCTGAGAAACCGCTCTGTGATGTAAGCATTCATCTCGTGGTATTATTCCTTTATTTTCTTTCAACAGTTTGGAAACACTGTTTTTGCAGAATCTGCACAGGGATATTTGGGAGTGCATTTAGGCCTACAGTGAAAAAGGAAACATCTCCAGATATAAACAAAAAAGAAGCTTTCTGAGAAATTGTTTTGTGATGTGTGCATTCATCTCACAGATTTAAACCTTTCTTTGCATTCAGCAGTTTGTAAACACTGCTTTGTCCATTCTGTGAGTAGACATTTGGGAGCTCCTTGAGGCCAAATGCAAAAAAAGAATACCCAAGGATAAAAACTAGAAGGAAGTCATCTGAGAAACAACCTCGTGATGTGTGCATTCATCTTACATACTTAAAACTTTATTTTCATTCAGCAGTTTGGAAACACTGTTTTTATAGAAAGTGCGAAGGGGTATTTGGGAGCACATTGAGGTCATTGGTGAAAAAGTGAATATCCCATGATAAAACCAAGAAGGAAGCTATCTGAGAAACCACTTTGTGATGTGAGCAGTCATCTCACGTAGTTAAACCTTTCTTTTCATTCAGCAGTTTTGAAACATTGCTTTTGAAGAATCTGAATCTGTGAAGGGATATTTGAGAGCATATTGAGGCCTATGGTGAAAAGGAAACATCTTCAGATGAAAACTAGAAAGTAGCTTTCTGAGAAACTGATTTGTGATGTGTTTCCTCATCTCACAGAGCTAAACAGTTCTTTGGATTCAGCAGTTTGGAAACGCTGTTTTTGTCCATTCTGCAAATGGGCATTTTGGAGTTCATTGAGGCCAATTGTGAAAAAGCAAATATTCCAGGATAAAAACTACAAGAAAGCTATCTGAGAAACCACTTTGTGATGTGTGCATTCATCACACAGAGTTAAACCTTTCTTTTCCTTCAGCAGTTTGGATAAAATGTTTTTGTAGAATATGTGAAAGGATATTTGGGAGTGCATTCAGGCCTATGGTGAAAAAGGAAACATCTTCAGATGAAAAAAAAAAGAAGCTTTCTGAGAAACTGCTTTGGGTGAGTGCATTCATCTCACAGAGTTAAAACTTTCTTTGGACACAGCACTTTGGAAACACTGTTTTTGTCCATTGTGTGAATGGACATTTGGGAGTTCATTGAGGCCAATGGCAAAAAAGTGCATATCCCATGATAAAAACAAGAAGGAAGATATCTGAGAAACTGTTTTGTGGTGTGAGCATTAATCTTGTAGAAGTAAACCTTTATTTTCATGCAGCAGTTTGGAAACACTATTTTTCTAGAATCTGTGAAGGGATATTTGGGAGTGTATTGAGTCCTATGTGGAAAAACGAAACATCTTCAGATAAAAACTAGAAAGTAGCTTTCTGAGAAACCACTTTGTGATGTGTGCATTTATCTCACCGTGTTAAACATTTCTTTGAATTCAGCAGTTTGGAAACGCTGTTCTTTTGCAGTCAGTGAATGGACATTTGGGAGCTCATTGAGGCCAAAGGTGAAAAGGAGAATATCCCGGGATAAAAACTAGAAATAAACTATTGGAGAAACTGCTTCATGATGTGTTCATTCATATCACAGAGTTAAGCCTTCCTTTTCATTCAGCAGTTTGGTAACACTGTTTTTGTAGAATATGTGAAGGGATATTTGAGAGTGCATTAAGTCCTATGGTGAAAAAGAAAACATCTTCAGATAAAAACTTTTAAGAAGCGTTCCAAAAAACTACTTTGTGACGTGTGCATTCATCTCACAGAATTAAAACTTTCTTTGGATTCCACAGTGTGTAAACACTGTTGTAGTCTATTGTCTGACTGGACATTTGGGAGCTCATTGCGTATATTTGCAGAAAAATGAGAATATCCCATGATGAAAACAAGAAGGAAGCTATCTGAGAAACCAATTTGTGATGTGAGCATTCATCCCACGGAATTAACTGCTTCATTCATTCAGCAATTTGGAAACACTGTTTTTGTCGAATCTGTGAAGGGACATTTTGGAGCACATTAAGGTCTGTGGTGAAAAAGGAAACATCTTCAGATAAATCTAGTAAGAAGATTCCTGAGAAATTGATTTTTCATACGTGCAATCATCTCACAGGGTTAAACCTTTCTTTGGATTCAGCAGTTGGGAAACACTGTTTTTGTCCTTTGTGCGAAAGGATAATTGAGAGTTTCTTGAGGCCATTGCTGAAAAAGTGAATATCCCCCAATAAAAACAAGAAGAAGGCTATCTGAGAAACCGCTTTGTGAAGTGAGCATTCAGCTCACGGTGTTATCACTGTGTTATTCCTTTATTTTCATTCAACAGTTTGGAAACATTGTTTCTGCAGAATCTGTGAAGGGATATTAGGGAGCGCATTGAGGCCTATGGTGAAAAAGGAAACATCTTCAGATAAAAAGTAGTAAGAAGCTTTCTGAGAAACTGCTTTGAGATGTCTGCCTTCATATCACAGTGCTAAACTTTTGTTTGGATTCATCAGTTTAGAAACACAGTTTTTGTCCTTTGAGCAAATAGACATTGGGGAGGTTGCTGAGGTCCAAGGTGAAAAAGTGAATATCCCAGGATGAACACTAGAAGGAAGCTACTGAAGACAGTGGTTTGCAATGTGTATATTCATCTCGCAAGGTTAAATCTTTCTTTTCATTCATCAGTTTGGAAAATCTGTTTTTGTAGAATTTGTAAATGATATTTGGGAGTGCATTGAGGCCTATGGTGAAAAAGGAAATACCTTCAGATAAAAACAAGGAAGAAGCTTTCTGAGAAACTGCTTTGTGAGGTGTATATTCATCTCACAGAATTAAGCATTTCTTTGGATTCAGTACTTTGGAAACACTGTTTTTGTCTATTCAGTGAGTGGATATTTGGGAACTCATTGAGGTCAATGGCAAAAAAGTGAATAGCCAAGGATATAAACAAGAAGGAAGCTATCTGAGAAACCACTTTGTGATGTGAGCATTCATCTTCCAGAGGTAAACCTTTGTTTTCATTCAACAGTTTGGAAACACTGTTTTTGAAGAATCTGTGAAGGGATATTTGGGAGCACATTGAGGCCTATGGTGAAAAAGAAATATCTTCAAATAAAAACTAGAAAGAACTCTTCTGAGAAACTGTTTTATGATGCTTACATTCATCTCACCAAGCTAAATATTTCCTTGGATTCACCAGTTTGGAAATGGTGTTTTTGTCCATTCTGCAAATTGTCATTTGGAAGCTCTTTGAGGCCAGTGTTAAAAAGTGAATACTGAAGGATAAAAAAAGAAGGAAGCTATCTGAGAAACTGATTTGTGATGTGTGCATTCACCTCGCAGAGTAAAACTTTTCTTTTCATTCATCAGTTTGGAAACACTGTTTTTGTAGAAACTGCAAAGGGATATTTCGGAGTGCATTGAGACCTATGATTCAAAAAGGACCATCTTCTGATAAATGCCAGAAAGAAGGTTTCTGAGAAAATGCTTTATGATGTGTGCATTCCACTCACTGAGTTAAATGATTCTATGGATTCAGCAGGTTGGAAAAACTGTTTTTGTCCCTTCTGCAATTGACTTTTCAGACTTTACTGAGGTCAAAGTCGATAAAGTGAATATTCCATGATAAAAAAAGAAGGAATCTATCTGAGAAACCACTTTGTGATGTGAGCATTTATGTCATGGAGTTGAATGAGAATGTGCAAAAGGATATTTTGGAGCACATTGAGCCCTATGGTGAAAATGGAAACATCTTCAGATAAAAACAAAAAAGAAGCTTTCTGAGAAACAGTTTTGTGATGTGTTCATTCATCTCACAGAGTTAAACCTTTCTTTGTATTCAGCAGTTTGGAAACTCTATTTTCTTCCATGTGTGAATGGACATTAGGGAGCTCATTGAGGTCAATGGTGAAAAAGCGTATATCCCACTATACAAGAAGGAAGCTATCTGAGAAACTGCTTTTGATTTGAGCATTTTTCTCATGGAAGTAAACTTTCTTCTCATTCAGCAGTTTGGAAACACTGTTTTTCTGGAAACTGGGAAGGGATACTTAGGAGCGCATTGAGTGCTGTGGTGAAAAAGGAAACATCTTCAGATAAAAACTAGAAAGAAGCTATCTGAGAATCTGCTTTGTGATGTGTGCATTCATCTAAAAGAGTTAAAGATTTCTTTGGATTCAGCAGTTTGGAAAAACTGTTTTGTCTATTCTGCAATTGGACACTTGGAAACTCATTCAGGCCAATGGCAAAAAAGTGAATATACCAGGATAAAAACTAGAAGGAAGCTATCTGAGAAATTGCTTTCTGATGATTGCATTCATCTTGCAAAGTTAAACCTTTCTTTTTCTTCAGCAGTTTGGAAACACCGTTTTTGTAGAAACTATGAAGGGATATTTGAGACCTATAGTGAAAATGGAAACTTCTTCAGATAAAAACGAGAAAGAAGGTTTCTGAGAAACTGCTTTCTGATGTGTGCATTAATCTCAAAGAGTTATAGCGTTCTTTCAGTTCAGGATTTTGGAAATACTGTTTTTGTCCAATCTGTGAATGGACAATTGAGCTAATGGTGTAAAAGCGAATATCCCAGGATAAAGACTAGAAGGAAGCTATCTAACAAATCAATTTGTCATGTGTCCATTCATCTTGCAGAGTTAAATGATTGTTTACTTTCAGCAAATTTGAAAAACTGTTTTTGTAGAATCTGTGAAATGATATTTGGGAGCACATTGTGGCCCTTGGAGAAAAAGAAACCTCTTCAGATAAAAACTAGAAAGAAGCTTTCTGAGAAAGTTCTTTGTAATGTGTGCAGAGGACTACGTGCTCACAAACAAGACGTCCCAATAAGTCCTGCTCTTGCAAACGAAGCAGGGCATACCCGATAAGTCCTGCTCTTGCAAATGAAGCAGGGCATACCCGATAAGTCCTGCTCTTGCAAAAGAAGCAGGGCATTCCTTCCCTGTAAACAGGGAGGACAAAGGAGCCAGCTGCAAACAGCAGACACTGGGGGCTTGTTTATGTGTAAACATCTTGAAAATCCAGAAAGTCAGGGAAAGCTCAGAAAAACAATGTGTCTTGTGACTTGGCAACATTCCACAAACGACTGTATAAAATAAAGCAGAGCGTGCCATTTGAGGCGGCCACCATGTTTGTCTTGTCTTTTGCTGTCTTGTGTGTTCATTCCTTTGTTTAGGGAACACGCAGACCCCAACATCTGGTGCGGTGAGCAGGGTCCGTGGCTCCATGAGAGCAAGAAACTGGAGGGGGAACACCCCAGGCAGGTAAATAAAGTAAGGGGGACCCACGGGAAAATTATGGGGAATTCCACCTCTCTAGCCTCTGAATATTTGCGGTTACTCCAGGGACTGTTGATGTCTATAGGATAGAAGTAAAAGAAAAGACTTTGAAGCGATTGTTTGCCCATGATGAACAACATTGTTATTGGTTTCAATATCAAAACAAAGTGCAGTTAAATCAAAAGGAATGGTTACAAGTGGTTAAAGTCCTGCATCGAGCTCATCAGCGAGGGCAAACGAAGCCTCTGACTTTGTGGACTTTGTCTAGTTCTATTACTCAGGCATTAGAGTTACTTGAAACTGTCTCAGAGCATGGTGATACTGCCACAGGAGGTGAGGCATCTGAAGCTTTAGAGAGGAATGATCCTAGAGAGGAACATATTTATGCCCCAGTTGTTGAGGACAAGGAATTGGAAAAAGAGCTAATGCCTCCTTCAGCTGAAGGAAATTCTGCTTTGCAGCGCATTTTAGAGATGTTACAACAGTTGTTAAAATTGCAAGGTACCACTGCTCCTGTTTCTCCTATCTCTCCGCCACGAGCCTTCCCTGTTACCTTCCCTTCTGCTCCGTTGGAAAAGGACTTCCCTTTGCCTCCACCTCCAACCTCTTTGCCTATGTCAGGTCAGGTTTTCTCTGTGCCTTTTCCTCCTGTAAGAGAAAAGAAGGAATCGAAGGAAAAGGATGATTTTGAGGAATTAGATTTATTCCCAATAACATGGGCTGCTTTCAGTCCAATGCTCAGTTCCCAAACGGTGGCCAGAATGTGACTTTTACAGCCCTACAATTTAAATTTTTGAAAGAAATGAAAGCTGCAAATTCTAATTATGGACCTCAGTCACCATTTGTTCTTGGTCTTCTCAATTCCTTCTCTTCAGAACATATGATGATTCCTATTGACTGGGAAACGTTGAGACAGGCTGTCCTTGATCATTCGCAATGGCTTCAATTAAAAAGTTGGTGGTGGGAGGAAGCAAGAGTACAAGCTAAAAAAAATGCTCCCCCAAATCCCCCAGGACCTACTGAAGAGCAGCTTACAGGTTCAGGGCAATACACCACTCTTAATGCTCAGGCAGGCCTAGATGATATTGCTCTCGCTCAGATTAAAGCCTTGTTTATAAAAGCGTGGACTAAGGTTGAAATAGCGGGTAAAACTTCTTTATCTTTTGTAAAGATCCTACAAGGAGCCACTGAGCCATATCAGATTTTGTAGCCCGTCTTCAAGATGCTGTATTAAAGACTGTAGGTTCAGGCCCTGCTGCTAAAATTCTTTTGAATACTCTGGCTTTTGAGAGTGCTAATCCCAAGTGCCAAAAATTGTTGCATCCTCTAAAAGCTAGTGGAGCTGATTTAGCTGAATACATTCGGGCTTGTGCAGGTGTTGGGGGAGCTATTTACAATGCTCAATTGTTTGCTGGGGCACTTTCTAAGGCTTTAAAAGGCAATTCTAAACAAGGTATATGCTATCAATGTAGGAAACCCAGTCATTTTAAAAAGGAATGCCGAAAAAAGTAGGCTCTTCTGTTCTAAAAGAAAAAAGGTTACCATCTGATATGTGTAAACGATGTGGCAAGGGTTGACATTGGACCAATGAATGCCATTCAAAAACTGATAAAAGTGGGAATGTATTGTCACCCCTCTCGGGAAATGGGAACCAGGGCCCACAGGCTTGGGGCCCCAACAACTACAATGCAGGACTACCCCAGTACCCAGTGAGCAGTGGCTTACAACATCAAGGAATGACCTCGAGTCCTCCTTAAAGATATCTTATCCTACCCCAGTTTCTCAGCTTTATGCTGCCACTAAGCAGAGCGCCGCTGCTGACCTAGCTATTGTCCAACCTTATACTTTATCTCCTAATGGAGGAATATATAAGTTGGATACCAGAGTGTGTGGTCCTTTGCCAAAGGGACATGTAGGACTTTTACTAGGTTGAAGCAGCAGTGCTATGCGGGGGTTAATGGTGGTCCCAGGAATTATTGATCCTGATTTTACTGATGAAATCCTTATTATGGTGTAAATCTCACAACTTATGCACCTAGAGGCAGGGGAACGTATTGCACAGTTGCTTTTATTGCCTTTTTTTCCTTTCTTATCTAGAGATGTGTCTCATCAAGGAGGTTTTGGTAGTACTGGGAAAACTTTTCTGGGAAACTTTAGTTTCTGATCAAAAACCTTTATGTTCATTGCAAATTAATGGGATACTTTTTGAGGGATTAGTTGACACAGGAGCAGGTGTATCTATTATATGTTTGGCTCAATGGCCTGATCATTGGAAAAAGAAACAAGTATTGGTTACTTTATCTGGCCTAGGTACTGCTTCTATAGCCCCTGAGCTGTGTAGGACCTGAAGGATAACTAGGAAAAGTGTTCTTTTATATTGTTCCCATTAATATTAACCTTTGGGGCTGTAATCTTTTACACCAATTTGGTGCCTTTTTAAGCATTCCTCATATTTCTTCAGCTGCCAAAAATATGATGTTCAAAATGGGCTACAGTCCTTTAAACCCTTAGCCACTATCCACAAGCCTCAAGCTTTACAATTAAAGTGGAAAACTACAACTCCTGTTTGGGTGGAACAGTGGCCATTATCTAAAGAAAAACTTATGGCTTTAAAGAATTTAGTTAAGGAACAATTGGCCGAGGGGCATATTGAACCAAGTACTTCTGCATGGAATTCCCCTGTGTTTGTCTCATGTAAAAAAAAAAAAAAAAAAAAAGGAAAATGGCACTTATTAACTGATCTTAGAACTGTAAATACTTGTATTCAACCTATGGGGACTTTATCCCCTGTAGTAAAAAAAAAATTATCATTTGTAGAAAATAGAATTAATGAAGCTCACCTTGATTATATTGCACCCAATCTTCCACTTTTGTTGTGTCTTTTCATACTCCCCATTTGCCAACGGCTGTTTTACACCAAGATAATAATACTCTGGAGTGGCTGTTTTTGGCTAATAAAGCCATTAAGAAAATTCACCCATATATTGATAAATTGGCTGAATTAATTACTAAAGGATGACATCGAGCTCATCAGTTGCTTGGTGCTGACCCTATAAAAATTATTACCCAATTATCTAATCAATACATTGAATCTCTGTTGGAAATTCATAAGGGTTGACAAGTGGCTTGTGCTGAGTATACTGGTTCTTTTTCTCAAAATAAATTATTTGCTTTTCTGCAACAATATTCTTTACTGCCATATAATCCTATCTCTTACACTCCAGTTAAAGGTCCTCCTTTTTTACTGATGCTTCAAGCAATGGAAAGGCTGGATACTGGACTTCAGACAATTCAAAAATTTCTCACTATCCATTTGAATCAGTACAACAAGGAGAACTTTTTGCCATTCTTATGGTTCTACAAGACTGGCCTATATGTAACTAAATATATTTCTCAGACTTCTTTACCATTATTTCCTCAAACTCCTTTACAAAAAGTATTTTATTTATTATTTGTAACTCTTACTTCCCACACTGGCCCCCTTTTTTATCACTCATATTCGTTCTCATTCAGCTTTGCCAGGACCTTTATCTTTTGGCAATAGTCAGATTGATTCTTTACTTATTGGCAGTGTCCAACGGGCTCAGGATGAGCACCAACTGCATCATACTAATAGTTTAGGATTACAACGGTGATTTTCTATAACACACCATCAAGCCCGAGCTATTGTCAAAGCCTGCCCACCTTGTGCTCCTATTATTGCACCTTTTTTAAGTCCAGGTATTAATCCTCAAGGCATTCAACAAAATCACATTTGGCAAATGGATGTAACTATGTTCCTTCCTTTGGTCATTTAAAATATGTTCATCATACTATTGATATGTGGTCACATTTCCAGTGGGCTACGTCATTACCCTCTGAAAAGGCGGATTCTGTTGTTACTCATTTACTTACTTGCTATGCAGTTATGGGAGTCTCTGCTGAATTAAAAACTGATAATGCCCCTGCTTATTGCTCTCGCAAATTGGCTGCCTTCCTCTCTTTATACCATATTCATCATTCCACTGGTATTCCATTTAACAGTCAAGGTCAAGCAATTATTGAAAGAGCCAATGCTACCTTAAAATTACAACTTTTAAAACTAAAAGTGGGAGATGGGCGAGATTTCCCAAAACATCAAATTCTGAAAGCCCTTTTTACTTTAAATTTTCTCAACCATTGGTGCCAATTACAGCAGTCTGCAGTGGTGAAACATTTTCAACAACCTTTAGAAAAGCCACAAAACAGTAATCTATGGGTGTATTATCCTTCATTACAAGGGAAATATTTAAAAGGAAAAGTTTTACAATGAGGCCGAGGCTATGCTCTTGTCCGTACAGGTGCCGGAGATGAGTGGTTTCCATCTCGATGGTTGAAACAGTGCCATGGTGAAGAGGAGCCAATCCAAAGAGTTCCTGAAGGAATTCCAGGAGCTAAATCTGAGCGCTCAGAGAACATTCACCTTCGGAACTCGACGTGCGGAGCCCATGACATGGTGACAATTGAAAAAGTTAAGAAGCTGAAGGGGTTGTTCAACAAGCTGGGCAGCCCAAAACCCCACTGACTTTATTCCTGGCTATGCTGGCCATAGTAAATTGTCAGGTAACAGCTGGAGAATTTACATACTGGGCTTATATTCCTTTTCCACCCTTATATCTAGGTGTGGCCTGGGGAGACAGAGAAGTCCCAGTATTTACTAATGATACTGCTTGGATGCCATCGCCTTTTTTAAACCAGGATCCTGAATTAAACACTGGCACAGTAAATAGTTCATATCAATTTGGGGTTGAAGGGTTACCTATATGTCTTGGGGGTAGTACACATTGTTTGCATCTTTCTCATGAGGCTTGGGCTGTTCGCTATAACCATAGTCATATCTCCGCCTTTACTATGATTATTGTGGCTCAAAGTTTTAAGTATAATCATACAGCAGTACTTAATGAAACTCTGCCAAGTACATTATCTTTATGCCCTATCCCTGATGTGTCCGAAGGTGTTTCCCAACTAGAGTGGACTAGATGTAGAAGTAGTGGGCCACGATTGTTGTTAGAAGTAAAAGGGAAGAGTCGTAAATGCCTTGTTACAGATTGGAGTGTACATGGAGATTTTCAGACTAAATTCAGCCATGTCAACCTGGGTTGGCATAAAGGTAATCACAACATTTCTGCAGATGGCAATGAAACTATTATTTGGCATGATGGTGGTCTATCACCCCCTATGCCACATTTGGCTAATACCTCACAAATACAAGGTCATATTTGGAAGTTGCTAGCTGCTGGTAAACCAATGTTCACTTTCATGGGAAACATGTCCTTAAATCTTACTAATATTGCTAACCCTTTCCATATATCTTTGCATTGAAATAGTTCTAGATATGTTATTGCATGTGTAAGAAAGCCTTACTTGTTGTTGACAGGAATTTTTAAATGGGATAATAATATAGGGGTAGTTAACTGTAAAAACAATTGTATATTCTTAAGTTGTATAAATACTACTTGGTGGAATAATAATTGGAATGAGTCTCATTCCAATTTATATATACTAAGAGCCAGAAAAGAAACCTGGCTACCTGTAAACTTAACACATACTTGGAGTGAATCTGCTGGGGTTACTTAAATTTACAAGGTTATGCAAGATCTTGTCCACCGCAGTTGGAGGATGGTTGGAATCGTTGTGACCACGGTGATAGGACTTGTAGCAATTTCTTCCACTGCCACTGTTGCTGGATTAGCTCTACACCAGAGTATACAAAATGCAGAATTTGTGCAACAGTGGCATGAACAATCACATTTGTTGTGGCAGCAGCACTACCCAATTTTGTATTACTCCTGTTCCTTTTAACAGCATTCTACACAATTGGACTGAGATAAAGAGACTTTTAATTGGTCATAATAATCTTTCCCTAGAAATACAAGAATTAACACAGAACATTTCTGAAACATTTCACAACCAGTTACCGTTGCTGACTGGTGCAGATTTGATGACTGGTATTTCACAAAGTTTGACGTCTTTGAACCCTATGAGCCCTGTAAAAACTTTGCTGATCTCTGTTTCTAGTAATGTGTTGATTGTTGTTCTTGCCTTTGTCATTTTCACAGTCTGCTGGAGATGGTGCCAAAGGGCAAACACCAAATCCCAGCGAGCCCAACATGTAATGATGGTTTTAAAAGAAATTCAAACTTGTAAATAAGGAAAGGGGAAATGTAGAGGACTATGTGCTCGCAAATGAGACATTCCTGATAAGTCCTGCTCTTGCAAATGAAGCAGGGCGTTCCTTCCCTGTAAACATGGAGGACAAAGGAGCCAGCTGCAAACAGCCGACACTGGGGGCTTGTTTATGTGTAAACATCTTGAAAATCCAGAAAGTCAGGGAAAGGTCAGAAAAACAACAATGTGTCTTGTGACTTGGCAACATTCCACAAACGACTGTATAAAATAAAGCAGAACGTTAGGAAGCACGCAGACCCCAACAAATGTGTGCGTTCATCTCACAGAGTTAAACCTTTCTTGGGATACAGCAGTTTGGAAACCCTGTATTTGTCCCATCTGCGAATGGTCAAATTGCTTCTGTCCTGGGATAAAGTGAATATCCCAGGACAGAAGCAATAAGGAAGCTATCTGAGAAACTGATTTGTGACACGTGTATTCATCTCACAGAGTTTTATTTTCTTTTCATTCAGCAGTTTAGAAACACTCTTTTTGAAGAATCTGTGAAGGGATATTTGGGAGTGCATTGAGGCCTATTGTGAAAAAGGAAATATCTTCAGATAAAAAGTAGTAAGAAGCTTTCTGAGAAACTGCTTTGTGTTGTGTGCAGTCATCTCACAGAGTTAAATATTTCTTTGAATTCAGCAGTTTGGAAACACTGTTTTTGTCCTTTCAGTGAATTGACACTTGGGAGCTCAATGAGGCCAAAGGCAAAAAAGCTATTATCCCAGGATTGAAACTGGAAGGAAGCTATCTGAGAAACCTCTTTGTGATGTGTGCATTTATCTACCAGAGTTAAAACTTTCTTTTCATTCATCAGTTTGGAAACACTATTTTTGTAGAATCTGAGAAGGGATATTTGTGAGTTTACTGAGGCCTATGTTGAAAAAGGAAACATTTTCAGATAAAAACTAGAAAGAAGCTTTCTGGGAAACTGCTTTTTTTGTGTGTGCATTCATCTCACAGAGGTAAACATTTGTTTGGATCCAACAATTTTGAAACACCATTTTTCTCCATTACGTGAATGGACATTTAGGATCTCATTGAGGTCAATGACAAAAAAGTGAATATTCCTGGATTAAAAACTATAAGGAAGCTATCTGAGAAACTGCTTTGTGATGTGTGCATTCATTTTGCAGAGTTGAACCTTTCTTTTCATTTAGTAGTTTGGAAACACTGTTTTTGTAGAATGTGCCAAGGGATATTTTGTAGTGCATTAAAGCCTATTTTGAAAACAGAAACGTCTTCATATAAAAGGAAGAAAGGAGCGTTCTGAGAAACTACTTTGCACTGTGTGCATTCATCTCACAGAAGTAAATCATTCTTTGGATTCATCAGTTTTGAAACACTGTTTTTGTACTTTCTGTGAGTGGACATTTGGGAACTCTTTTAGGCCATTGGCAAAAAAGGGATTACTCATGGATAAAAAAATAAGAAGAAGCTATCTAAGAAACCTCTTTGTGATATCTGCATTCATTTCTCAGCGATAAACCTTTCTTTTCATTCAGGAGTTTGGAAAAACCGTTTCTGTAGAATTTGTGAAAGGACATTTTGGAGCTCATTGAGGCCAATGGCGAATAAATGAATATCTCAAGATAAAGACCAGAAGCAAACTATCTGAGAAATTGCTTTGTGATGTTTACATTCAGCTCCCAGATTTAAAGCTTTCTTTTCATTCAGCCATTTGGAAAAACTGTTTTTGTAGAATCTGTGAAGGAATATTTGGGAGTGTATTTAGGCCTATGTTGAAAAACGAAACATCTTCAGATAAATGCCAGAAAGAAGCAGAGTTAAACTCTCTTTTGGATTCTGTAGTTTGGAAACATTGTTGTGCTCCATTTTGTGAATTGACATTTGAGAACTCACTGAGGCCAGGCGAAAAAGGGAATATCCAAGGATAAAAACCAGAAGGAAGCTATCGGAGAAACTGCTTTGGGATGTGTGTATTCATCTCGCAGAATTAAAATTTTCTTTTCACTCAGCAGTTTGGAAACACTGTTTTTGTAGAACTGTGAAGCGATACTTGGGAGCACACTGAGGCGTATGTTGAGAAAGGAAACATCTTCAGATAAAACTAGTAAGAAACTTCCTGAGAAACTACATTGTGATGTTTGCATTCCTCTCCCAGAAACCTTTCTTTTATTCAGCTGGTTGGAGACACAGTTTTTGTCCATTCTGCAAATGGAGATTTCAGAGTTCATTGAGGCCAATGGTCAAAATGTGAATATCCTAGGATTAAAAACAAGAAAAATGCTAGCAGAGAAACCGTTTTGTGATGTGTGCATTCATCTTGCAGCATTAAACCAATCTTTTCATTCAGCAATTTGGAATCACTTTTTTTGTAGAATGTGTGAAGGGATATTTGGGATTGCTTTAGGGCCTATGGTGAAAAAGGAAACTTCTTTCACATGAAAAGAAGACAGAAGCTTTCTGAGAAACTGCTTTGTGGTGTGTGATTCATCTCACAGAGTTAGGAAAAAGGAAAAGTCTTCAGATAAAAACAAGAAGGAAGGTTTCTGAGACATTGCTTTGTGATGTGTGCTTTCAACGCAAATTTAATTATTTCCTTGGATTCAGCAGTTTGGAAACACTGGTTACGTCCATTCTATGAGAGGACATTTGCGAGCTCTTTGAGGCCAATTGCGAAAAACAGAATACCCAAGGATAAAAACTAGAAGGAAGCCATCTGAGAAACTGCTTCACGATGTGTGCATTCATCTCATTGAGTTAAATTTTTCATTTCATTCAGCAGATTATAAACACTGTTCTTGTAGAATCTGGGAAGGGATACTTCAGAGCGAATTGATGCCTATGGTGAAAAAGGAAACATCTTCAGATAGAAACAAGAAAGAAGCTTTATGAGAAACTGCTTTATGATCTGTGCATGCTTTTCACAAAATTAAACATTTCTTTGGATTCAGCAGTTTGGAAACACTGTCTTTGTCCATTGTGCAAATGGACATTTGGGAGCTCATTGAGGTCATTGGTGAAAAAGTGAATATCCCATGATAAAAAAAAAAGAAGGAAGCTATATGAGAAACTGCTTTGTGGTATGTACATTCATCTGGCATAGTGAAAGATATCCTTTTGCAAAGATATCCAAAAGCACTGCTTTTGTCCATTCTGTGAATGGACATTTGGGAGCTTATTGAGGCCAATGGTGAAAAAGGGAATACCCAAGGGTGAAAACCAGAAGGAAGCTATCTGAGAAACTGCTTTGTGATATGTGTATTCATCTCTCACAGTTAAACCTTTCTTTCATTCAATAGTTTGGAAACACTGTTTCTGTAGAATCAACGAGGGGATATTTTGGAGTGCATTGAGACCAATGGAAAAATGGAAACATCTTCAGATAAATAGTAGAAAGAAACTTTATGAAAAACTGCTTTGTGATGTGAGCATTCATCTCATCGAATTCATCCTTTCTTTCAATTCCACAGTTTGGAAACACCATTTTTGTTCGTTTTGTTAAAGGACATTTGGGTGCTCATTGAGGCCGATGGTGAATAAGCGAATATACTATGATAAAAATCTAGAAAGAAGCTATCTGAGAAATTGCTTTGTGAGGTGTGCATTCATCTCAGAGAGTTAAACCTCTCTTTTCATTCTGCAGCTTCTAAACTCTGGTGTTGTGGAATGTGTAAAGGGATATTTGGGAGCACTTTGTGGACTATGGTGAGAAAAGAAATATCTTCACATTAAAACTAGAAAGAACCTTTCTGAGAAACTGCTCTGTGATGTGCACATTCATCTCACAGAGTTAAACCTTTGTTTTGGTTCAGCAGTTTGGAAACACGGTTTGTGTCCAATCTGCAAATGGACATTTTGGAGCTCATTGAGGCCAATGGTGAAAAAACGAATGTAGCAGGATAAAAATCTAAAAGGAAGCTATTTGAGAAATTGCTTTGTGAGTTGTGCATTAATCTCTCAGAGATAAAACTTTGTTTTCACTCCTCAGTTTAGAAACAATGTTGCTGTAGAATCTGTGAAGGGATATTTGGGGGTGCACCAAGGCATATGGTGAAAAAAGAAACATCTTCAGATAAAAACAAGAAAGAAGCTTTCTGAGAAACTACTTGGTAATCTGAACATTCATCTCACAGAGTTAAACCTTTCTTTGGATTAAGCATTTGGGAAACCCTGTTTTTCTCCTTTGTTAGAATGGACATTTGGGTGCTGAGAAATTGCTTTGTGGTGACTACATTCATCTCAAATAGTAAAACCTTTCTTTTTATTCAGCATTTTGGAAACACAGATTTTTAGAACCTGTGAAGGGATATTTGAGAGTACATTGAGGCCTATGGTGAAAAAGGAAACATCTTCAGATAAAAATAAGAGAGAAGAGTTCTGATAAACTGCTTTGTGATTTGTACATTCATCTCACAGAGTTAATTGTTTATTTGGATTCAGCAGTTGGGAAACACTGTTTTCGTCCATTGTGTGAATGGACATTTGGGAGCTCATTGTGAATAACTGGTGAAAATGTGAATATCCCACTATAGAAACAAGAAAGAAGCATTCTGAGAACCTGCTTTGGGATGTGTGCATTAATCTCAAATAGTTAAACCCTTCTTTGGATGCAACAGTTTGGAAACACTGTTTTTGTCAACTCTGCCAGTGTACATTTGGAAGTTCATTGAGGCCAAAGGCAGAAAAGTGAACATCCATGGATAAATACTAGAAGGAAGCTATATGAGAAACTGCTTTGTGATGCTGCATCCATCTCACAGAATTAAACCTTCTTCTTTCAGCAGTTTGGAAACACTATTTTTGTAGAATGTGTGAAGGGATATTTGGGACTGCATTGAGGCCTAAATTGAAAAACAAAACACCTTCAGATAAAAACAAGAAAGAAGGTTCCTGAGACTGCTTTTTGATGTGTGCATTCATTTGATAGTGTTAAACATTTCTTTGGATTCAGCAGTTTGGAAACACTTTTTTTGTCCATTGTGTGAATGGACATGTGGGAGCTCATTGAGGCCAAAGGTGAAAAAGCAAATATCCCATGGTAAAAACTAGATGGAAGCTATGTGAGAACCTAGTTTGTGATGTGTGCATTCATCTTGCAGAGTTAAACCTAGCTTTTAATTCAGCAGTTTGGAACACAGTTTTGTAGAATGTGCAAAAGGATATCTGGGAGCACAGGGGTCCTATCATGAAAAAGGAAACATCTTCAGATAAAAACAGGAAAGAAGCCATCTAAGGATCAGCTTTGGGATGTGTGCGTTCATCTCACAGAGTTCAACCTTTCTTTGGATTCAGCAGGTTCAAAACACCGTTTTTCTCCATTGTGTGAATGGGTATTTGGGAGCTCATTGACACCAATGATGAAAAACCGAATATCCGACGATAAAAACAAGAAGGAAGCTATCTGAGAGACTGCATTGTGATGTGAGCATTCATCTCACGGAGTTAAACCATTCTTTTTATTCAGCAGTTTGGAAACACTGTTTTTGTAGAATGTGCAAAGGGATATTTGGGAGTGCATTGAGTCCTATGGTGGAAAAGGAAATATCTTCAGATAAAAATAAGAAAGAACTTTTGTGGGAAACTGATTTGTGATGTGTGCATTCATCTCACAGAGCTAAACTTTCTTTGGATTCAGCAGTTTGGAAACACTATTGTTCTACATTGTGTGAATGGGCATTTGGGAGCTCATTGAGGCCAATGGTGGAAACACAAATATCCCATGATAAAACAAGAAGGAAGCTATCTGAGAAACCACATTGTGGGGTGACCATTCATCTTGCAGAGTTTAACCTTTGCTTTCATTCAGCAGTTTGGAAACACTATTTTTTGTAGAATCTGTGAAGGGATAATTGGGAGTGCATTGAGGCCTATGGTGAAAAAGGAAACAGTTTCAGGGAAAACAAAGAAAGAAGCTTTCCGAGAAACTGATTTGTGATGTGTGCATTCATCTCAAAGAATTAAAAGTTTCTGTGGATTCAGCAGTTGGAAAACACTGTTTTTGTCCATTCCGCAATTGGATATTTTGGATCTCATTGAGGCCAATGGCTAAAAAAATGAACATCCCATGATAAACACTAGAAGGAAGATATCTAAGAAACTGCTTAGCCATGTGTCCATTCATTTCACAGACTTAAACCCTTATATTCTTTTTTTTTTTGCGACAGAGTCTCTCTCTGTCGCCCAGGCTGGAGTGCAGTGGCCGGATCTCAGCTCAGTGCAAGCTCCATCTCCTGGGTTCACACCATTCTCCTGCCTCAGCCTCCCAAGTAGCTGGGACTACAGGCACCTGCCACATCGTCTGGCTATTTTTTGTATTTTTTAGTAGAGACGGGGTTTCACCATGTTAGCAAGGATGGTCTTGATCTTGTGACCTCGTAATCCACCCGTCTCGGCCTCCCAAAGTGCTGGGATTACAGGCTTGAGCTACCACGCCTGGCCTACCCTTATATTCTTTCATCAATTTTGAAACACTGTTTTTGTAGCATCTGTGAAGGATATTTGGAGTGCATTGAGGCCTATCATGAAGAACGAAATACTTTCAGATTAAAACAAGAAAGAAGATTTCTGAGAAACTTCTTTTTGATGTGTGCATTCATCTCACAGAGTTATAACTTTATTTGGATTCAGCAAGTGGGAAACACTGTTTTTGCCCATTCTGTGATTGAACATTTGGGAGCTCACTGAGGCCAGTGGTAAAAAAGTGAATATCCGAGGATAAAATCTAGAGGAAAGCTATCTGAGAAACCACATTGTGATGTGTGCATTCATCTCACAGACTTAAACCTTTCTTTCCATTCAGCAGTTTGGAAACACAGTTTTTGTAGCATCTGTGAATGAATATTTCAGAATGCATTGAGTCCTATGGTGAAAAAGGAAGTATCTTCAAGTAAAAACTAGTAAGAAACTTTGTGAGAAACTGCTTTATGATATGTGCATTCATCTTACAGAGTTAAACATTACTTTGGATTCAGCCATTTGGAAACCCTGTTTTTGTGCATTCGGACAATGGACTTTTGGGAGCTCATGATGGCAAAAGGCATAAAAAGAAATATCCCAGGATAGAATCTAGAAGGAACTGTTTGAGAAGCCATTTTGTGATGTGTGCATTCATCTGGCAGATTTAAACTTTTCTTTTCATTCACCACCTTGGAAACACTGTTTTTTTTAGAATCTGTGAAGGGATATTTGGGAGTGCATTGAGCTCTGTGGTGAAAAAGGTATCATCTTCAAATAAAAACTTGACAGAATCTTTCTGGGAAACTGTTTTGTTGTATATGCATTCATCTCAAAGTGTTATGCATTTCTTTAGATTCAGCAATTTGGAAACACTATTTTTGTCCATTCTGTCAATGGACATTTGGGAGCTCATTGAGACCAAAGTCAAAAAAGCAAATACCCCAGCATAAAAACTAGAAGGAAGATATCTGAGAAATCACTTTGTGATGTGTGCATTCATCTGACAAAGTTAACCCTTTGTTTTCATTTAGCAGTTTGGAAACAGTGTATTGGTAGAACCTGCAAAGGGATCTTTGGGAGCACATTGAGGCCTATAGTGAAAAAGGAAACAACTTCAGATAAAAAAAAAAGAAACTTTCTGAGAAACTGCTTTGAGATGTGTGCATTAATTTCACAGAGTTAAACTTTTCTTTGGATTCAGCAATTTGGAAACACTGTTTTTGTGGGATCTGCAACAAGATATTTGGGATCTCATTGAGGTCTATGGTGAAAAAGGAAACATCTTCAGAAAAAAAAACTAGAAATAAGCTTTCTGAGAAACTATCTTGGCATGTGTGAATTCGTGTCACAGAGTTAATAATTTCTTTGGATTCAGTAGTTGGGAAGCACTGTTTTTGTCCATTCTGCAAATGGAGTTTTGGGAGCTCCTTGAGGCCAATGGCCAAAAAGCCAATATCCCAGCAGAAACGCTAGAAGAAAGCTATCAGAGAAACCACTTTGTGATGTGTGCACACATCTCTCAGAGTTAAACCTTTGTTTTCAATCAGCAATTTGGAAAAACTGGTTTTGTAGATCTGCGAAGAGACATTTGGGATCATATTGAGGCCTATGGTGAAAAAGGAAACATCTTTAGAAAAAAAAATTGGCCAGGTGCAGTGGCTCACACCTGTAATCCCAGCACTTTGGGAGGTGAGGCAGGTGGATCACGACATCAGGAGATTGAGACCATCCTGTTTAACACTGTTAAACCCCATCTCTACTAAAAATGCAAAAAATTAGCTGGGTGTGGTGATGGGTGCCTGTAGTCCCAGCTACTTGGGAGGCTGAGAGAGGAGAATGATGTGAACCCAGGAGGCAAATCTTGCAGTGAGCCAAGATCCACCACTGCATTCCAGCCTGGGCAACTCCATCCATTGAGATGAGCGAGACTCCATCTCAAAAAACAAACAAACAAACAAACAAAAAACTAGAAAGAACTATTCTGAGAAACTGCTTGGTAGTGTGTGTATTTGTCTCAGAAAGGTAAACCTTTTTTGGACTCGGCATTTTGGAAACTATCAGGAGAAACCCACCCTGGATATTCAACATGGGTTATTTTGTATTTCCCTAAGTGTCAGCTGCTCTGAGAAATAAAGGGAAAGTGTGCAAAAGAGAGAAAATTTAAAGCGGGGTGTCCAGGGTAGACATAACATGTCAGCAGGTTCTGCGATGCCCCCTGAGCCTTAAACCAGCAAGACTTTATTAGCAATTTTCAAAAGGGGAGGGAGTGTACAAATAGGGTGTGAGTCACAGCGATCAGAAGATTCACAAGGTAATAAAATATCACAAAGCAAATGGAGGCAGGGTGAGATCACAGGACCACAGAACCAGGCAAAATTAAAATTGCTAATGAAGTTTTGGGCATGCATTGTCATTGATAACATCTTATCAGGAGACAGGGTTTGAGAGCAGACAACCAGTATGACCAAAATTTTTTAGGTGGGATTTTCCTCATCCTAATAAGCTGGGGAGAACTGTGGGAGACTAGGGCTTATCTTATCCCTTTCTCTATGACTATAAAGGACAGCCACCTCAAAAGCAGTCATTTTAGAGGCCTCCCGTCTGGAGTGCATTCCCTTCTCAGGGATGTTCCTTGCTGAGAAAAAGAATTCAGCAATATTTCTTCTATTGGCTTTTGAAAGAAGAGAAATATGACTCTGTTCCACACAGCTGACAGGCAGTCAGAGTTTAAAGTTATCTTCCCTATTCCCTGAACGTTGCTGTCCTCCTGTTCTTTTCTCAAGTTGCCCAGATTTCATATTGTTTGAACATACATGCTCTAAAAAAATTTTGTGCAGTTAATGCAATCATCACAGGGTCCTGATGTGACATATATCCGCCTCAGTTTATGAAGATGATGGGATTAAGAGATTAAAGTAAAGACAGGCATAGGAAATCTCAAGGGTATTGATTGGGGAAGTGATAACTTTCCATGAAATATTCACAGTTTATGTTCTTCTGTCATGGCTTCTGCTGGTCCATCTGATTGGGATCCCTGACTTCCCACAACAGGAAACACTTTTTTTGGCCATTTAGTGAGCATTTGGGAGCTCATTGAGGCCAATGGTAAAAAGGTTAATATCACAGGAGAAAAACTAGAGGAAAGCTATCTGAGAAACTGCTTTGTGATGTGTGCATTTATCTTTCAGAGTTAAAACTTCCTTTTCCTTCAGCAGTGTGGAAACACTGTTTTTGTAGAATGTGTGAAGGGATATTTTGGAGCACATTGAGGCCTACAATGAAAAATGAAATATCTTCAAATAAAAACGAGAAAGAAACTTTGTGAGAAACTGCTTTGTGATGTGTGCATTACTATCACATTTAAATATTATTTTCTTTTATCAGTTTGGAAACACTGTTTTTGTAGAATCTGTGAAGGGATATTTGGGAATGCATTGAGGCCTACGGTGAAAAAGGAAATATCTTTAAGTGAAAACTAGAAAGAAGTTTTCTGATAAACTGCTTTATGATGTGTGCGTTCATCTCACAGTGTTAAACATTTCTTTGGATTCAGCAGTTTGGAAACACTGTTTTTGTCCATTCTGTGAATTGACATTTGGGAGTTTACTGAGACCAATGGTGAAAAAGGGAATATTCCAGGAAAAAAAACCAGAAAGAAGGTATCTGAGAAACCTCTTTATTATGTGCTCATTCACTTCACAGTGTTAAACGTTTGTTTTGATTAAGCAGTTTGGAAAAACTGTTTTTGTAGAATCTGTGAAGGGATATTTGGAAGTGCACTGCGAAGCCTATAGTGAAAAAGGAATCATCTTCTGATAAAAAGTAGGAAGAACCTTTCTGAGAAGCTGATTTGTGATGTGTGCATTTATCTCACAGAGTTAAACCTTTCTTTGTATTCAGCAGTTGGGAAACAGTTTTTGTCCATTCTGTGAATAACCTTTTGGGAGTTCATTGAGGTTAATGGCAAAAAAGCATATATCCCAGGATAAATACCAGAAGAAATCTATCTGAGAAATCACTTTCTCATGGTCCATTCGTCTCACAGAACTAAACACTTTTTTTTTTTATTCAGCAATTTTGTAATACTGTGTTTGTGGAATCTGAAAAGGGATTTTTGGGAGCACATTGAGACCTATGGTGAAAAAAGGAAACCACTTCAGAGAAAAACTAGAAAGAAGCTTTCTGAAAAACTACTTTGTGATGTGTGCATTCATATCACACGGTTAAACCATTCTTGGATTCAGCAGTTTGGAAACAGCTTTTGTCGATTCTGTGAATGGAGATATGGGAGCTAATTTAGGCCAATGGTGAAAAAATGCATATTCCAGGATAAAAACTATAAGGAAAATCTGAGAATCTGCTTTGTGATGTGTACATTCACCTCACAGAAGTAAAACTTTCTTTACATTCAGCAGTTTGGAAACACTATTTTTGTAAAATCTGTGAAGGGATATTTGAGAGTGCATTGAGACCTCTGGCAAAAAGGGAAACATCTTCAGATAAAAAATAGGAAGAAACTTTCTGAAAAACTGCTTTGTGCTGTGTGTATTCATTTCACAGACTTAAACCAATCTTTGGGTTCAGCAGTTTGGAGACACTGTTTTTGCCCAATCTGGAAATGGACATTTGGGAGCTTATTGAGGCCAAAGTCCTAAAAGTGAATATCCCAGTATAAAAATTAGGAGGAACCTGTCTGAGAAACCACTTTGTGTAGTGTTCATTCATTTTGCAGAGTTAAACATTTCTTTTCATTCAGCTGTTTTTATTCAACTCTGCAGGACAAAACCTACAAAGAAGCTCTCTAAGAAACCACTTTGTGATATGTGCCTTCATCTCACAAAGTTAAAACTTTCTTTTCATTCAGCAGTTTCATTTGATACTGTGTTGGTGGAATCTGCAAAGGGATTTTTGGAGCACTTCGAGGCCCATGGTGAAAAAAGGAAACCTCTTCACATAAATACTAGAAAGAAGCTTTCTGAGAAACTGCTTTATAATGTGGACATTCATCTCACAGAGTTAAACATTTGTTTGGATTCAGCAGTTTGGAAACACTGTTTTTGTGCATTCAGTGAATGGGCATTTGGAAGCACATTGAGGCCAATGGTGAAAAAGTGAAAAACTCAGGATAAAAACCAGAAGGATGCGATCTGAGAAGCCTCTTTAAGATTTGTGCATTCACTTCACAAACTTAAAACTTTCTTTTCTTTCAACAGTTTGGAAACACAGTTTTTGTAGAATCTGCAAAGGGATATTTGGGAGCACATTGAGACATGGTGAAAAATGAAACATCTTCAGACAAAAACTAGAAAGAAACTTTCTGAGAAACTGCTTTGCGATGTGTGCATTCATCTCACAGAGTTAATCATTTCTTTGAATTCAGCAGTTTAGGAACACTGTTTTGTCCATTTTGCAAATGGACATTTGAGAAATCATTGAGGCCAATGGTGAAAATGTGAATATCACAGGATAAAACCTAGAAGGAAGCGCTCTGAGAAACCGCTTTGTGATGTATGCATTCATCTTGCAGAGTTAAACATTTCTTTTAATTCAGCAGTTTGGAAACACTGTTTATGTAGAAACTACAAAGAGATATTTTGGAGCGCATTGAGACCCAAGGTGAAAAGCAAATATCTTCAAATAAAAACTAGAAAGAAACTTTCTGAGAAAGTACTTTGTGATGCGTGCATTAACCTCACAGATTTAAACATTTCCTTGGATTCAGTAGTTTGAACACAGTTTTTGTCCATTCTCTGAACGGACATTTGGCAGCTTATTAACACCAAAGGAGAAAAAGTGAATTTCCCAAGAGAAATATTAGAAGGAAGCTATGTGAGAAACCGCTTTCTGATGTGTAAATTCATCTGACAGAGTTAAATCCTTCTTTTAATTCAGCAATTTGGAAACATTGTTTTTGTAGAATCTGTGAAGGGATATTTGGGAGCCCTTAGAGGCCTATTGTTAAAAAGGAATCATATTGACATAAAAAGTAGAAAGAAGGTCTCTCAGCAACTGCTTTGTGATTTGTGCACTCATCTGACCGAGTTAAACCTTTCTTTGCATTCAGCAGTTTGGAAAAAATGTTTTTGACCATTCTGCAAATGGACATTTGGGAGCTCATTGACACCAATGGCTAAAAGGTGGATATTCCAGCATGAAAACTGGAAGAAAGCTATCTGAGAAACCTTTGTGATGTGTGCATTAATCTCAAAGCATTAAAACGTTCTTTTCCTTCAGCACTTTTGAAACACAGTTTTTGAAGCATCTCTGAGGGGATACTTGGGAGCACATTGAAACCTATGCTGAAAAAGTGAACATCTTTAGATAAAAACTAGAAAGAAGCTTTCTGAGAAACTGCTTTGGGATGGGTGCATTCATCTCAAAGAGGTAAACCTTTCTTTACATTCAACAGTTTGGAAATACTGTATTTTTCCATTCTGCAAATGGATATTTTGGAGCTCATTAAGGCCAATGGTGAAAATGTGAATATCCAAGGATAAACACTAGAAGGAAGCTACATGAGAAACCACATTATGATGTGTCCATTAATCTCATAGAATTAAACCCTTGTTTTCATTTAGATATTTTGAAACACTGTTTTTTAGAATCTATGAAGGGATATTTGGGAGCATATGGAGGACTATGGTGAAAAAGGAAATATCTTCAGATAAAAACTAGAAAGAAGCTTTCTGAGAAACTGCTTGATAATCTGTGTGTTCATCTCACAGAATTAAATCTTTCTTTGGTTTCAGCAATTTGGAAACACTGTTTTTGTCCATTCTGCAAATGGACATTTGTGAGCTCACTGTCAATAGTGAAAAAGTGAATATCCCAGAATAAAAACTAGAAGGAAATTCTCTGAGAATCTTCTTTGTGATGTATGCATTCATCTCACAGAAATAAACCTCTCCTTTCTTTCAGCAGTTTGAAAACACTGTTTTTGTAGAATGTGCAAAGTGATATTTGGGAGTGCATTGAGGCCTACGGTGAAAAAAAAATCTTCAGAGAAAAACTAGAAAGAAGCTGTTGAGAAACTGTCCTGTGATGTGTGCATTCATCTCACAGAGTTAAAACTTTCTTTGGATTCAGCAGTTTGGAAACACTGTTTTTGCCCATTCTGCAAAGGGATATTTGGGAACTCATTGAGGTCAATGTCAAAAAAGTGAATATCCCAGGATAAAAACTAGAAGGAAGGTATCTGAGAAACTTTGTGACATGTGCATGCAAGTTGCAGAGCTAAACCTTAGTTTTCATTCAGCAGTTTGGAAACACTCTTTTTGTAGAATCTACGAAGTGATATTTGGGAGCACATTGAGGCCTATGGTAAAAAAGAATCTTGAAAGGAGCTTTCTGAGAAACTGCTCTGTGATGTGTGCATTCCTATCACAGAGCTAAACTTTTCTGTGGATTCAGCAGTTTGGAAACACTGTTTTTGTCCATTGCACAAATGGACATTTGGAAGTTCATTGAGGCCAAAGGCAAAAAAGTGAGTATCCCAGGGTAAAATAAGAAGGAAGCCCTCTGAGAAACCACTTTGTGATGTGAGCATTAATCTTACACAGTTACACCTTTCTATTCATTCTGCAGTATGGAAACACTGTTTTTATAGAATCTCTGAATGGATATTTGATATCACATTTAGGCCTAATAAAAAAGGGAGCATATTCAGATAAAAGCAAGAAAGATGTTTTCTGTGAAACTGCTTTGTGATGTGTGCATTCATTTCACAGATTAAACCTTTTCTTTGTATTCAGCAGTTTGGAAACTCTGTTTTTCTCAATTTTGCAAATGGACGTTTTGGAGCTCATTGGGGCCAATGGCGAAAAATTGAATATCCCAGGATAAGAACTAGAAGAAAGCTATCTAGGAAAAGGCTTTGTGATGTGTACATTCATCTCAAATATTAAACCTTTCTTTTTCGTTCAGCAGAGTTAAACCTTTCTTTTCATACAGCAGTTTGGAAACAGTGTTTTTGTAGAATCTGCAAGGGATATTTTGGAGCACATAGAGACCTATGGTGAAAAAAGAAATATCTTCAATTAAAAATAGAAACAAGCATTCTGAAAAATAGCTTTGTGATATGTTCAATCACCTCACAGACTTAAACATTTATTTGCATTCAATAATTTGGAAAAACTGTTTTTATACATTCTGCCAATGGACATTGGGAACTCAATGAAGCCATAGGCAAAAAAGCAAATATCCCATGATAAAAACTAGAAGGAAGCTATCTGAGAAACTGCTTTGTGATGTGTGCATTCACCTCACTGACTTAAACCTTTATTTTCATTCAGCAGTTAGAAAAAATACTGTTTTTGTCCATCTTGCGAGTGGACGTTTCAAAGCTCATTGTGGCCAAGGCAAAAAAGTGAATATTCCAAGTAAAAACAAGAAGAAAGCTATCTGAGACATCCTTTTGTGATGTGTGTATTCACTGTGCAGAGGTAAACCTCTCCTTCCATTTGATAGTTTAGAAACACGGTTTTATAGAATTTACAAAGGGACATTTGAGAGCACATTGAGGCTTATGGTGGAAAAGGAAACATCTGCAGATAAAAACTAGAGAGAAACTTTCTGAGAAACTGTTTTGTGATGTGTGCATTCTTCTTACGGATTTCAAACACTTTTGGATTCAGCAGTTTGGAAACACTGCTTTTGTCCATTCTGCGAGTGGACATTTAGAAGCTTAATGAGGCCAGTGGAGAAAAAGTGAATATCCCAGGACAAAAAACCAGAAAGAAGATATCTGAGAAACCACTTTGTGATGTGTGCATTCATCTCACAGAATTAAACATTACTTTTCATTCAGCAGTTTGGAAACATTGTTTTTCTAGAATCAGCAAAATGATATTTGGCAGGCCTTGAACCCTATGGTGACAAAGGAAACATCTTCACATAAAAAGTAGAAGGAAGTTTTCCCAGAAACTGCTTCATGATTTGTGCATTCATCTCACAGAGTTAAAAATCTTTGGATTCAGCAGTTTGGAAACAGTGTTTTTGTCCATTGTGTGAATGGACATTTGGGAGCTCATTGAGGCCAATGGCAACAAAGTGAATACCCAGGGATAAAAACTAGAAGGAAGTTATCTGAGAAACTGCTTCCTGATGTGTGCATTCACCTCACAGAGTTAAACATTTGTTTTCATTCAGCAGTTTATATACACTATTTCTGTCCATTCTGCAAATGGACATTTTGGAGCTCATTGAGACCAAAGGGGAAAAGCGAGTAACCCAGGATAAAAACTAGAAGAAAGCTATCTGAGAAACCACTTTGTGATGTGTAATTTAATCTCATTTAGTTAAAACTTCCTTTTCATTCAGCAGTTTGGAAGCACTGTTTCTGTAGAATCTGCAAAAGGATATTTGGGAGCGCATTGAGGCCTATGGTGAAAAAGGAAATATCTTGAAATAAAAACTAGAAAGAAGCTTTCTGAGAAACAACTTTGTGATATGTTCATTCATCTCACAGGCTTAAATATTTGTTTTGATTCAACAGTTTGGAAACACTGTTTTTGTCCATTCTGCAAATGGACATTTTGTACTCATTGAGGCCATAGGAAAAAACAGGGAATATCCCAGGATAAAAACTAGAAGGAAGCTATGTGAGAAACCACTTTGTGATGTGTGCATTCATCTCCGAGATTTAAACTTTTCTTTTCATTCAGCAGTTTGGAAACACTGTTTTTGTAGAGTCTGTGAAGGCATATTTGGGAGTGCATTGAGGAATATAACAAAAAAAAAACATCGTACCATAAAAACTAGAAAGAAGCTTTCTGAGAAACTGTTTTGTGTTGTGTGCATTCATCTCACAGAGTCAAACCTTTCTTTTAATTCAGCAGTTTGAAACACTGTTTTTGTCCATTGTGTGAGTGGACATTTTGAGGCTCATTGAGGTCAAGGCTAAAAGCGGATATCCCATGATAAAAACTAGAAGGAAGCTATCAGAGAAACTGCTTTGTGATGTGTGCTTTTACCTCACAGAGGTAAACCTTTCCTTTCATTCATCAGCTTAGAAACACTGTTTTTGTATAATCTGCAAAGGGATATTTGGGAACATATTGAGGCCAATGGTGAAAAAGGAAACAGCTGCAGATAAAAACGATAAAGAACGTTTCTGAGAGTCTGCTTTGTGATGTGTGCATTCTTCTCATAGATTTGAAAGTTTTTTGGATTCAGCAGTTCGCACACATGGTTTTGTCCATTTGGCGAATTGACACTTGGGAACTCATTGAGGCCAATGGTGAAAAAGAGAATGCCCAAGGATAAAGACTAGAAGGAACCTATCTGAGAAACGGTCTTCTGATGTGTGCATTCATCTCGCAGAGTTAAGCCTCTGTTTTCATTCAGCTGTTTATAAACAGTTTTTATCCTTTCTGCAAATGGAGATTTTGGAGATCATTGAGACCAAAGGGGAAAAAGCAGATATCCCAGGATAAAAACTGGAAGAGACCACTTTGTGATGTGTGTATTCATCTCACATAGTTTAACTTTTCTTTTCATTCAGCAGTTTGGAAACACTGTTTTGGTAGAATCTACGAAGGTATATTTTGAGCACATTGAAGCTTATTGCGAAAAAGGAAACATCTTCAGAGAAAATCTAGTAAGAATCTTTCTGAGAAACTGCTTTGTGATGTGTGCATTCATCTCACAGTGTTAAATACTTATTTGGAATCAGCAGTTTGGAAACACAGATTTTGTCCATTCTGCGAGTGGACATTTGGGAGCTCATTGAGGCCAAAGGCAAAAAAGAGAATAAACCAGGGCAAAAACTGGAAGGAAGTTATCTCAGAAATTGCTTTGTGATGTGTGCATTCTTCTTGCAGAGATAAAAATTTCTTTTCATACAGCAGTTTGGAAACACTGTTTTTTGTAGAATGTGCAAAGGGATATTTGGGCACACATTGAGCCTGATGCTGAAAAAGGAAATATCTTCACATATAAACTAGAAAGAGGCTTTCTAAGAAACTGCTTTGTGAAGTGTGCATTCATCTCACAGAGTTAAACATTTCTTTAGATTCTGTAGTTTTTAAATATTGTTTTGGTCCGTTGTGCAAATGGATATTTGAGACCTCATTGAGGCCAATAGTGAAAAAGGGAATATTCCAAGATACAACAAGATGGAAGCCAACTGAGAAACTGTATTGTGATGTAAACATTCGTTGGCAGAGTTAGACCTTTGTTTTCATTCAGCATTCTGGAAACACTGTTTTGGTAGAGTCTACGAAGGTATATTTTGAGCACATTGAGGTCTATGGTGAAAAAGGAAACATCTTCAGAATAAAACTACTAAGAAGCTTTCAGAAAAACTGCTTTGTGATTTGTACAATCATCTCACAGTTAAACATTTTTTTTGTATTAAGTGGTTTGTGAACATGGTTTTTCCCCATTCTGTGGATGGACATTTAGGAGCTCATTGATGTCCAAAGTGAAAACTGAATACCCCAGGATAAAAACTAGAAAGAAGCTATCTGAGAAGTCGCTTTGTTATGTGTTCATTCATTTCACACAATTAAACCTTTCTTTTCATTCAGCATTTTGGAAACACTGTTTTTGTAGAATCTGTGAAGGCATATTTGGGCGCACATAGAGACCTCTGGTGAAAAAGGAAATATCTTCACATAAAAACTAGAAAGAAGCTTTCTGAGAAACAGCTTTGTGATGTGTGCATTCATCTCACAGAATTAAACTGTTTTTTGGATTCACAGTTTGGAAACACTGTTTTTGTCCATTTTGCAAATGGACATTTTGGAGCTCATTGAGGCCCATGGTAAAAAAGCAAAAATACCAGGATAAAAACTAGAAGGAAGCTATATGAGAAACTGCTTTGTTATGTTTGCATTCATCTCACAGAGTTAAAACTTTCTCTTCATTCACCAGTTAGGGAAAACTGTTTTTGTAGAATATGCAAAAGGATAATTTCGAGTGCATTGAGGCATATGGTGAAAAAGAAAACATCTTCAGATAAAAACAAGGAAGAAGCTTACTGAGAAACTCCTTTGTGATGTGTGCATTCAAACCACAGATTTAAACCTTTGTTTGGATTCAGCAGTTAGGAAAAACTGTTTTTGTCCGTTCTGTGAATGGACTATTGGGAGTTCACTGAGGCCAATGGTGCAAAAATGAATATAGCAGGATAAAAACTAGAAGGAAGCTATCTGAGAATCTGCTTTGTGATGTGTGCATTCATCTCACAGAGTTACACCTCTTTTCATTCAACAATTTGAAAACATGGTTTTTGTAGAATATTCGAAGGCATATTTGGGAGCACATTGAGGAATATGGTGAAAAAGGAAGCATCATCAGAAAAAACTAGAAAGAAACTTTCTCAGAAACTGTTTTGTGATGTGTACATTCATCTCATAGAGTTAAACTTTTCTTTGGATTCAGCGGTATGGAAACACTGCTTTTGTCCATTCTGCAGATGGACATTTGGGAGCTCATTGAGTCCAATGGAAAAAAAAAGTGAATATTCTAGGAGAGAAACTAGAAGTAAGATAGTTGATATACCCCTTGGTGATTTGTGCATGCACTTCACAGAGTTAAATGTTTCTTTTCATTCAACAATATGAAAATGCTGTTTTTGTAGTATCTGTGAAGGGATATTTGGGAGCACATTGAGGACTATGATGAAAAATTAAACATCTTCAGATAAAAACTAGTAAGAACTTTCTGAGAAACTGCTTTGTGATGGGTGCATTCATCTCACAGAGTTGAACATTTCTTTGCATTCAGCAGTTTGGAAACACTGTTTTTATCCTTTCTGTGAATGGACATTTGAGAGTTCATTGAGGCCAAGGGCGAAAAAGCGAATATCCCAGAATAAAAACTAGAAGGAAGCTATCTGAGAAACCACTCTCTGATGTGTGCATTCATCTTGCACAGGAAAATCTTTCTTTTCATTCTGCAGTTTATAAACACTATTTTTATCCATTCTGCAAATGGACATTTTGGAGTTCATTGAGACCAATGAGGAAAAAGCGAATAATCCAGGATAAAAACTAGAGGGAAGCTATCTGAGAAACCGTTTTGTGATGTTTGCATTCATCTCATGGCATTAAATCTTTCATTTCATTCAGCACTTTGGAAATACGGTTTTTGTAGAATCTGTGAGGGGATATTTGGGAGTGCATTGAGGAATACGATGAAATAGGAAACATCTCAGATAAACACTAGAAAGAAATTTTCTGAGAAACTGGTTTGTGATGTGTGCATTCCTCTCACAGAGTTAAACATTTCTTTGGATTCAGCAGTTTGGAAACACTGTTTTGTCCATACTGCAGATGGACATTTGGGAGCTCATTGAGGTCAATGGTGAGAAAGTGAGTATCCAAGGTAAAAACTAGAATGAATTTACCTGATTAACCCCTTTGTGATGTGTGCATTCACCTGGCAGAGGTAAACTTTTGTTTCCTTTCAGCAGTTTGGAAACACTGGTTTGGTGGTTTATGCAAAGGGATGTTTGGGAGCACATTGAGGCCCATGTTCAAAAAGGAAATACCTTTCAATAAAAACTAGAAAGAAGCCTTCTGAAAAACTGCTTTGTGATGTGTGCATTCGTATCACAGAGCTAAACCTTTCTTTGGATTCAGCAGTTTGGAAACACCATTTTTGTCCATTCTGCCAATGGACATATGGGAGCTCATTGAGTCCAAAAGCGAAAAAGGTAATGCCCCAGGAAAAAAACTAGAAGGAAGGTATCTGGGAAAATACCTTGTGATGTGTGAATTCATCTCACATAATTAAGCCTTTCTTTTCATTCAGCAGTTTCTAAACATTGTTTTTGTGGAATCTGCAAAGGGATATTTGGGAGCAAATTGAGGTCTATGTTGAAAAAGTAAATATCTTCACATAAAAATTAGAAAGAAGCTTTCTGATAAACTGCTTTGTGATGTGTGCAATCAACTCACAGAGTTAAACCTTTCTTTGGATTCAGCAATTTGGAAACACTGTTTTTGTTCATTCTGCAAATGGACATTTGGGAACTCATTGAGGCCAATGTCAAAAAAGCTAATATCCCAGGATAAAAGCTAGAAGGAAGGTATCTGAGAAACTGCTTTATGATGTATACCTTCAACTCACAAAGTTAAACCTTTCTCTTAATTCAGCAGTTTGGAAACACTGTTTTTGTAGAATCTGCACAGGGATATTTGGGAGTGCATTGAGACCTATGGTGAAAAAGGGAACCACATCTCATAAAATCTCAAAAGAAGTTTTCTGAGAAACTGCTTTGTTATGTGTGCATTCATATCACAGAGTTAAATGTTACTGTGGATTCAGCAGTTTGGAAACACTGTTTTTGTCCATTGTGAGAACAGACATTTGGAAGCTCATTGAGGACAAAGGCAAATAAGTGAATATCCCAGGATAAAAACAAGAAGGAAGCCATCTGAGAAACTGCTTTGTGATGTGAGCATTCATTTTATGTAGTTAAACCTTTCTTTTCATACTACAGTATGGAAACACTGTTTTTATAGAATCTGCAAATGAATATTTGATATCACATTTAGGCCTAATAAAAAAGGAAACACGTTTAGATAAAAGCAAGAAATAAGCTTTCTGAGAAACTGCTTTGTGATGTGTGCACTCATCTCACAGAGTAAAATTTTCCTTGTATTCAGCAGTTTGGAAACTCTGTTTTTGTCAATTTTGCAAAAGGAAATTTTGGAGCTCCTTGGAGTAAATGGCGAAAAAGTGAATATCCCAGTATAAAAACTAGAAGAAAGCTATTTGGGAAATGGCTTTGTGACGTTTACATTCATCTCACAGAGGTAAACCTTTCTTTTCATTCAGCAGTTTGGAAACAGTGTTTTGTAGAATCTGCAAAGGGATATTTTGGAGCGTGTAGAGACCTATGTTGGAAAAGGAAATATGTTCAATTAAAACTAGAAAGAAGCGTTCTGACAAATAGCTTTGTGTTACGTTCAATCATCTCACAGACTTAAACACTTATTTGTTTTTTTATTTTATTTTTTTAAATTTTTTTATTGTTATACTTTAAGTTCTAGGGTACATGTGCATAATGTGCAGGTTTGTTACATATGTATACTTGTGCCATGTTGGTGTGCTGCACCCATCAACTCGTCAGCACCCATCAACTCGTCATTTACATCAGGTATAACTCCCAATGCAATCCTTCCCCCCTCCCCCCTCCCCATAAACATTTATTTGGATACAACAATTTGGAAAACCTTTTTGTCCATTCTGCCAATGGACATTTGGAACTCATTGAGGCCATTGGCAAAAAAGCAAATATCCCAGGATAAAAACTAGAATGATGCTGTCTGGGAAACCTCTTTGTGATGTGTGCACTCATCTTGCAGATTAAAACCTTTCTTTTCATTCAGCAGTTTGGGAACACTGCAAATAAACACTGCAAATAAACATCTGCAAATAAAAACTATAAAGAACGTTTCTGAGAATCTGCTTTGTTATGTGTGCCCCAGGAAAAAAAACTAGAAGGAAGGTATCTGGGAAAATGCTTTGTGATGTGTGAATTCATTTCACAGAATTAAAGTTTTCTTTTCATTCAAAGTTTGGACACACTGTTTTTGTAGAATCAGTGAAGGGATATTTGGGAGCACCTTGAGGCCTATAGTGAAAAAGGAAATATCTTCAGATAAAAACTAGAAAGAAGCTTTCTGAGAAACTGTTTTGTGATGTGCATGTTCACCTCACAGAGTTAAACCTTTCTTTGGATTCATCAGTTTGGAAACACTGTTTTTTGTCCATTGTGCAAATGGACATTTGGGAGCTCATTGAGGCCAATGGCAATATAACGAATATCCAAGGATGAAAACAAGAAGGAAGCTATCTGAGAAACCAAATTGCGATCTGTGCATTCATCACAAAGAGTTAAACCATACTTTTCATTCAACAGTTTGGAAATACTGTTTTTGTAGAATCTGTGAAGGGATATTTGGGAGTGCCTGAGGCCTATGGTGAAAGGGAAATATATTCAGATAAAAACTAGAAAGAATCTTTCTGAGAAACTGCTTTGTGATGTGTACATTCCTTTCACAGTGTTAAACCTTTCTTTTCATTCAGCAGTTTGGAAACACTGTTTTTCTGCATTCTGTGAATGGATATTTGGGGGCTCACTGAGGCAAATGGCGATAAATCGAATGTGCTGGCAAAAAACTAGAGGCAAGCTATCTGAGAAATCTCTTTGTGATGTGTTCATTCACCTCACAGAGTCAGACCTTACTTTTCTTTCAGCAGTCTAGAAATACTGGTTTTGTAGTATCTGTGAAGGGATATTTTGTGGCACATTGAGGCATATGGTGTAAAAGGAAACATCTTTAGATAAAAACGAGAAAGAAAGTTTGTTAAGAAGTGCTTTGGGATGTATGAATTCATTTCACAGAGTTAATCATTTCTTTCAATTTATTAGTTGGGGAACACTGTTTTTGTCCATTCTGTGAATGGACATCTGGGAACTCCTTGAGGCCAATGGCAAAAGGGTGAATATCCCAGGATAAACACTATAAGGAAGCTATCTGAGAAAATGCTTTGTGCTGTGCACATTCATCTTGCAGAGTTAAACCCTATTTTTCATTCAGTAATTTGAAGAAACTTTTTTTGTAGCATCTGCGAAGGGATATTTGAGAGTATATTGAGATATATGGTGAAAAGGGAAACATCTTCAGATAAAAACTAGAAAGAAGCTTTCTGAGAAACTGCTTGGTATTCTATACATTCATCTCACAGAGTTAAAGCTTCCTTTGAATTCAGCACTTTAGGAACAATGTTTTTGTCCATTCTGCAAATGGACATTTGGGAGCTCACCGAGGCCAATGGTGAAAAGCTGAATATCCCAGGATAAAAACAAGAATGAAGCTCTCAAGAAAGCATGTATATCGTGCAGTTAAACCTTTCTTTTCAATCAGCAGTTTGGAAAAAAGATTTTTTTTAGAATCTGCGAAGGGATATTTGGGAGCCCATTGAGGCCTATGGTGAAAAAGGAAACATCTTCAAATAAAAACTAGAAGGAAGCTTTCTGAGAAACAGCTTTGTGATATGTTCATTCATCTCACAGACTTAAATATTTCTTTGGATTCAGCAGTTTGGAAACACTGTTTTTGTAGAATCTGCAAAGGGATGTTTGGGAGCAAATTGAGGCCTATCATGAAGAAGGAAACATAATCATATAATAACAAGATAGAAGCTTTCTGAGAAACTGCTTTGTGATGTGTGCATTCATCTCAGAGACTTAAACCTTTCTTTGGATTCCACAGTTTGGAAATGCTGTTTATGTCCATTCTGCAAGTGGACACTGGGGAGCCCAATGAGGCCAACAGCGAAAAAGGTAATATCCAAGGATGAAAACTAGAGGGAGTTCTCTGAGAAACTGCTTTGTGATGTGTTCATTCACCTCACTGAGTTAAACTTTATTTTGACACAGCAGTTTAGAAACAATGCTTTTGTTGTACATGGCAAAGGATATTGTTTAGTGCATTTAGGCCTATCCTGAAAAAGGAATCATCTTCAGAATAGAAAGAAGAACTAGAAAGAAGCTTTCTGAGAAAATGCTTTGTGATACATGCATTCATCTCACAGAGTTCAACCTTTCTTTGGATTCAGCAGTTTGGAAACATTGTTTTTGTCCATTCTTTGAATGGACATTTGGGAACTCACTGAGGCTAATAGGGAAAAAGCAAATATCCGAGGCTAAACGCTAGAAGGAAGCTATCTGAGAAATCGCTTTGCCATGGGTCCATTCACCTCACAGAGTTAAACCCTAGTTTTCATTCAGCAATTTTGCAACACTGTTTTTGTAGAATCTGTGAAGGGATATTTGGGAGTGCATTGAGACCTATATTGAAAAAGTAACATCTTCAGATAAAAACAAGAAAGAAGCTTTCTGATAAACTGCTTTGGAATGTGTGCATTCATCTCACAGAGACAAACATTTCTTTGGATTCAGCAGTTTGGAAATATTGTGTTTGTCCATTCTGTGAGTGGACATTTGGGAGCTCATCGAGGCCAATGGCAAAAAAGCGAATTTCAAAGGATTAAAAAAAAGAAGGAAGCTATCTGAGAAACTGCTTTGTGATGTGTTCATTCTTTCTGGAGATTTGAAACTTTTTTGGATTAAGCAGTTTGGAAACACTGTTTTTGTCCATTCTGCAAATGGACATTTGGAAACTCAGTGAGGTCAATGGCAATAAAGTGAACATCCCAGAACAAAAAGTAGAAGGAACATATCTGAGAAATCACTTTGTGATGTGTGCATTCATCTCACAGAGTTAAACATTTCTTTTCATTTCCCAGTTTGGAAACACTGTTTTTGTAGATTCTGTGAGGTGATACTTGGGAGCACTTTGAGGCCTATGCTGAAAAATGAAATATCTTCACATAAAAACTCAAAAGAAGCTTTCTGAGAGACTGCTTTGTGATGTGTGCATTCACCTCACTGAATTAAACATTTCTTTGGATGCAGCGGTTTGGAAACATTGTCTTTGTCCATTCTGCAAATGAATATTTGGGGACTCATTGATGCCAAAGGTTGAAAAGCTAATAAATAAAAACTAGAAAGAAAATTTCTGAGAAACCACTTTCTGTTGTGAACATTCATCTCACAGAGTTAAGACTTTCTATTCAATCAGCATTTTGGGAACAGGGTTTTTGTAGAATCTGCAAAGGGATATTTCAGAGCACTTTGAGGACCATGGTGAAAAAGGAAATATCTTCGGATGAAAACAAGAAGCATTCTGAGAAATTGTTTTGTGATATACACATTCATCTCACAGTTTTAAACCTTTCTTTGGATTCAGCAGTTTGGAAACTGTTTTTGTCCATTGTGCGAATGGACCCTTGGGAGCTCATTGAGGCCAATGGTGAAAAAGCGAATATCCCATGATGAAACCAAGAAGAAAGTTACCTGAGAAACCACTTTGTGATGTGAACATTCATGTCATGGAGTTAAAACTTTTTTTCTTTCAGTATTTTGGAAACGCTGTTTTTGTAGAATCAGGGAAATGATATTTGGGAGCACATTGAGGCTTATGGTGAAAAAGGATACATCTTCAGAAAAAAACTAGTTAAGTTTTCTGAGAAACTGCTTTTTGATGTGTGCATTCATCTCACAGAGTTAACCTTTTCTTTGCTTTCAGCAGTTTGGAAACACTTTTTGTGTAGAATATGCAAAAGGATATTTAGGAAAGCATTGAGGCCTATGATGAAAAAGGAAACATTTTCAGATAAAAAACAAGAAAAAACTTTCTGAGAAACTGCTCTGTTAAGTGAGCATTCATCTCACAAAATGAAATCCTTCTTTGGATACAGCAGTTGGGAAACGGTTTTTGTCCATTCTGCAAATGGACATTTGGGAACTCATTGAGGTCAATGGTGAAGAAGCAGGATAAAATCTAGAAGGAAGTTATGTGAGAAATCACTTTGTGATGTGTGCATTCTCCTCACAGAGATAAAATTTTCTTTTCATTCAGCAGTTTGAAAACACTGCTTTTGTAGAATCTGCGAAGGGATATTTGGGTGCCCATTGAGGTCTATGGTGAAAAAGGAAATATCTTCACTTAAAACTAGAAAACAGCTTTCTGAGAAACTGCTTTCTGATGTATGCTTTAATCTCAGAGTTAAACCTTTCTTTGCATTCAGTAGTTTGGAAACACTATTTTTGTCCTTTCTGCGAAAGGACATATGGGAGCTCATTGAGGCCAATGACAAAAATGTGAATACCACAGGAGAAAATCTAGAAGGAAGTCATCTGAGAAACTGCTTTGTGATGTGTGCATTCATCTCACAGAGTTAAAATTTTCTGTTCATTCAGCAGTTTAGAAAATCTGTTTTTGTACAATTTGCAAAGGGATATTTGGAAGTGCTTTGAGGACTGTGGTGAAAAGGGAAACATCTTCATATAAAAACTATAAAGAATATTTCTGAGAAACTGCTCTGTGATGTGTGCATTCATCTGACAGAGTTAAAGTTTTCTTTGGATTCAGCACTTTGGAACAACTATTTTTCTCCATTCTGTGAATGGACATTTTGCAGCTCTTTGAGGTCAATGGCGATAAAGGAAATATTCCAGGATAAAAACTAGAAGAAAGCTATCTGAGAAACCTATTTTTGATGTGTGCATTCATCTTGCAGAGTTAATCTTTTCTTTCCATTCAACTGTTTGGAAAAACTCTTTTGTAGAATGTGCAAAAGGATATTTGGGAGAGCATTGAGGCCTATGGTGAAAGAGCAAAATTTGCCGATAAAAACTATAAAGAATCTATCTGAGAGACTGCTTTGTAATGTGTGCATTCTTATTGCAGATTTCAACATTTCTTTGGATTCAGCAGTGTGGAAACACTTTTTTGTCCATTATGAAAATGGACCTTTTAGAGCTAACTGAAACTAATGGTGATAAAATGAATAACTCAGGACAAAAGCAATAAGGAAACTAGCTGAGAAACCGATTTGTGACAGGGGCATTTACATCACAAAGATAAACCTTTCTTTTCACTCTACAGTTTGGAAACACTGTTTTCATAGAATCTGTGAAGGGATATATGGGAATGCGTTGAGGCCTATGGTGAAAAAGGAAACATCCTTAGATAAAAACTAGAAAGAAGCTTTCTGAGAAACTGCATTGTGAAGTGTGCATTCATATCACAGAGTTAAACATTTCTTTGGACTCAGCAGTTTGGAAACAATGTTTTTCTTGATTCTGAGAGTGGACATTTGGGGACTCATTGAGGCCAAAATCAAAAAAGCGAACATCCCAGGATAAAAACTAGATAGAAGCTATTTGGGAAACCTCATGGTGATGTGTGCATTCAACTTGTCGAGGTAAACCTTTCCTTTCATTCAGCAGTTTGGAAACACTGTTTTTGTAGAATTCATGAAGGGACATTTGGGAGCACTTTGATGCCTATGGTGAAAAAGATAATGTCTTCAAATGAAACTAGAAAAAGCTTTCTGAAGGAACTGATTTGTGATGTGTGCATTCATCTCACAGTGTTAAACCTTTCTTTGGATTTTTCATTGAGGCCAATGGTGAAAAAGTGAATATACCAGTACAAAAACTAGAGGGAGCTATGTGAGAAATTGCTTTGTGAAGTTTGTATTCAGCTCATAGAGGTAAACCTTTCTTTTCATTTGCAGTTTGGAAACACTGTTTTGTAGAATCTGCGCATGGATTTTTTGGAAAGCATTGAGGCCTATGTTGAAAAAGGAAGCATCTTCATATGAAAACTAGAAAGAAGCTTCCTGAGAAACTGCTTTGTGATGTGTGCATTTATCTGACAGAGTTAAAGCTTTCTTTAGGTTCAGCAGTTTGGAGACTCCATTTTTCTCCATTCTGTGAAAGGACATTTTGGAGCTCCTTGAGGCCAATGGTGAAAAAGTAAATACTCCAGGGTAAACTAGAAGGAAGCTATTTGAGAAACTGCTTTGTGATATGTACATTCATCACGCAGAGTTAAACCTTCCTTTTCATTCAGCAGTTTGGCAAAACTGTCTTTGTAGAATGTGTGAAAGGATATTTCAGAAAGCATTAAGGCCTATAGTAAAAAATAAAACATCTGCAGAGAAAAATTAAAAAGAAGTTTCCTGAGAAACTACTTTGTGATGTGTGCATTCTTCTCAGATATTACAACATTTATTTGGATTCTGCTGCTTTGAAACACAGTTTTTGACCATTATGCAAGTGGACACTTGGGGGCTCACTGAGGCCAATGGTGAAAAGGTGAATATCCCGGGAAAAAATCTTCAAGGAAGCCATCTGAGAAACAGTTTAGTGATGTAAGCATTCACCTCACAGAGTTAAACCTTTCTTTTCATTCAGCAGTTTGGAAAATCTGTTTTTGTAGGATCTGGGGATATTTGGGAGCATTAGGACCTGTGTTGGAAAAGGAATCATATTTATATAAAAATAAGAAAGAAGCTTTCTGAGAAACTGCTTTGTGATGTGTGCATTCATATCACAGAGTTAAATATTTCCTTTGATTCAGCAGTTAGGAACACTGTTTTTGTAAATTCTGTGAATGGACATTTGGGAACTCATTGAGGCCAATAGCAAGAAAAAGAATATACAAGGATAAAAACTAGAAGGAACATATCTGAGAAATCTCTTTGTGGTGTTTGCATTCATCTCACAGAGATAACACTTCCTTTTCATTTAGCAGTTTGGATACACTGTTTTTGTAGAATCTGAGAGGGGATATTTCAGATCTCTTTAAGATGTATGGTGAAAAAGGATATATGTTCACATAAAAACTAGAAAGAGGGGCGGAGCAAGATGGCCGAATAGGAACAGCTCCAGTCTCCAACTCCCAGTGCGAGCAACACAGAAGAATGGTGATTTCTGCATTTTCAACTGAGGTACTGGGTTCATCTCACTGGGAAGTGCCGGACAATCGGTGCTGGTCAGCTGCTGCAGCCCGACCAGCGAGAGCTGAAGCAGGGCGAGGCATCGCCTCACCTGGGAAGTGCAAGGGGGAAGGGAATCCCTTTTCTTAGCCAGGGGAACTGAGACACACAACACCTGGAAAATTGGGTAACTCCCACCCCAATACTGTGCTTTAAGCAAACAGGCACACCAGGAGATCATATCCCACACCTGGCCGGGAGGGTCCCACTCCCACGGAGCCTCCCTCATTGCTAGCACAGCAGTCTGTGATCTACCGGCAAGGCAGCAGCGAGGCTGGGGGAGGGGCACCCGCCATTGCTGAGGCTTAAGTAGGTAAACAAAGCTCCTGGGAAGCTCGAACTGGGTGGAGCTCACAGCAGCTCAAGGAAACCTGCCTGTCTCTGTAGACTCCACCTCTGGGGACAGGGCACAGTAAACAATAACAAACGCAGCAGAAACCTCTGCAGTCGCAAACGACTCTGTCTGACAGCTTTGAAGAGAGCAGTGGATCTCCCAACACTGAGGTTGAGATCTCAGAAGGGACAGACTCTCTGCTCAAGTGGTTCCCTGACCCCTGAGTAGCCTAACTGGGAGACATCCCCCACTAGGGGCAGTCTGACACCCCACACCTCACAGGGAGGAGTACACCCCTGAGAGGAAGCTTCCAAAGCAAGAATACACAGGTACACTCGCTGTTCAGAAATATTCTATCTTCTGCAGCCTCTGCTGCTGATACCCAGGCAAACAGGGTCTGGAGTGAACCTCAAGCAATCTCCAACAGACCTACAGCTGAGGGTCCTGACTGTTAGAAGGAAAACTATCAAACAGGAAGGACACCTACACCAAAACCCCATCAGTACATCACCATCATCAAAGACCAGAGGCAGATAAAACCACAAAGATAGGGAAAAAGCAGGGCAGAAAAGCTGGAAATTCAAAAAATAAGAGCGCATCTCCCCCGGCAAAGGAGCGCAGCTCATCGCCAGCAACGGATCAAAGCTTGATGGAGAATGACTTTGATGAGATGAGAGAAGAAGGCTTCAGTCCATCAAATTTCTCAGAGCTAAAGGAGGAATTACGTACCCAGCGCAAAGAAACTAAAAATCTTGAAAAAAGAGTGGAAGAATTGATGGCTAGAATAATTAATGCAGAGAAGGTCATAAACGAAATGAAAGAGACGAAAACCATGACACAAGAAATACGTGACAAATGCACAAGCTTCAGTAACCGACTCGATCAACTGGAAGAAAGGGTATCAGCGATTGAGGATAAAATGAATGAAATGAAGCGAGAAGAGAAACCAAAAGAAAAAAGAAGAAAAAGAAATGAACAAAGCCTGCAAGAAGTATGGGATTATGTAAAAAGACCAAATCTACGTCTGATTGGGGTGCCTGAAAGTCACAGGGAAAATGGAACCAAGTTGGAAAACACTCTTCAGGATATCATCCAGGAGAACTTCCCCAACCTAGTAGGGCAGGCCAACATTCAAATCCAGGAAATACAGAGAATGCCACAAAGATACTCCTCGAGAAGAGCAACTCCAAGACACATAATTGCCAGATTCACCAAAGTTGAAATGAAGGAAAAAATCTTAAGGGCAGCCAGAGAGAAAGGTCGGGTTACTCACAAAGGGAAGCCCATCAGACTAACAGCTGATCTCTCGGCAGAAACTCTACAAGCCAGAAGAGAGTGGGGGCCAATATTCAACATTCTTCAAGAAAACAATTTTAAACCCAGAATTTCATATCTAGCCAAACTAAGTTTCATAAGTGAAGGAGAAATAAAATCCTTAACAGATAAGCAAATGCTTAGAGATTTTGTCACTTCTAAGCCTGCCTTACAAGAGACCCTGAAGGAAGCACTAAACATGGAAAGGAACAACCAGTACCAGCCATTGCAAAAACATGCCAAAATGTAAAGACCATCGAGGCTAGGAAGAAACTGCATCAGCTAACGAGCAAAATAACCAGTTAATATCACAATGGCAGGATCAAGTTCACACATAACAATCTTAACCATAAATGTAAATGGACTAAATGGTCCAATTAAAAGACACAGACTGGCAAACTGGATAAAGAGTCAAGACCCATCAGTCTTCTGTGTTCAGGAGACCCATCTCACACGCAGAGACATACATAGGCTCAAAATAAAGGGATGGGGAAAATTTACCAAGCAAATGGAGAACAAAAAAAAAAGCGGGGGTTGCAATACTAGTCTCTGATAAAACAGACTTTAAGCCATCAAAGATCAAAAGAGACAAAGAAGGCCATTACATAATGGTAAAGGGATCAATTCAACAGGAAGAGCTAACTATCCTAAATATATATGCACCCAATACAGGAGCACCCAGATTCATAAAGCAAGTCCTTAGAGACTTACAAAGAGACTTAGACTCCCATACAATAATAATGGGAGACTTCAACACTCCACTGTCAACATTAGACAGATCAACGAGACAGAAAGTTAACAAGGATATCCAGGAATTGAACTCATCTCTGCAGCAAGCAGACCTAATAGACATCTATAGAACTCTCCACCCCAAATCAACACAATATACATTCTTCTCAGCACCACATCGTACTTACTCCAAAATCGACCATGTAATTGGAAGTAAAGCACTCCTCAGCAAATGTACAAGAACAGAAATTATATCAAACTGTCTCTCAGACCACAGTGCAATCAAACTAGAACTCAGGACTAAGAAACTCAATCAAAACCGCTCAACTACATGGAAACTGAACAACCTGCTCCTGAATGACTACTGGGTACATAACGAAATGAAGGCAGAAATAAAGATGTTCTTTGAAACCAATGAGAACAAAGATACAACATACCAGAATCTCTGGGACACATTTAAAGCAGTGTGTAGAGGGAAATTTATAGCACTAAATGCCCACAAGAGAAAGCAGGAAAGATCTAAAATTGACACTCTAACATCGCAATTAAAAGAACTAGAGAAGCAAGAGCAAACACATTCGAAAGCTAGCAGAAGGCAAGAAATAACTAAGATCAGAGCAGAACTGAAGGAGATAGAGACACAAAAACCCTCCAAAAAATCAACGAATCCAGGAGTTGGTTTTTTGAAAAGATCAACAAAATCGACAGACCACTAGCCAGACTAATAAAGAAGAAAAGAGAGAAGAATCAAATCGACGCAATAAAAAATGATAAAGGGGATATCACCACCGACCCCACAGAAATACAAACTACCGTCAGAGAATACTATAAACACCTCTACGCAAATAAACTGGAAAATCTAGAAGAAATGGATAATTTCCTGGACACTTACACTCTTCCAAGACTAAACCAGGAAGAAGTTGAATCCCTGAATAGAACAATAGCAGGCTCTGAAATTGAGGCAATAATTAATAGCCTACCAACCAAAGAAAGTCCAGGACCAGATGGATTCACAGCTGAATTCTACCAGAGGTACAAGGAGGAGTTGGTACCATTCCTTCTGAAACTATTCCAATCAATAGAAAAAGAGGGAATCCTCCCAACTCATTTTCTGAGGCCAACATCATCCTGATACCAAAGCCTGGCAGAGACACAACAAAAAAAGAGAATTTTAGACCAATATCCCTGATGAACATCGATGCAAAAATCCTCAATAAAATACTGGCAAACCGGATTCAGCAACACATCAAAAAGCTTATCCACCATGATCAAGTGGGCTTCATCCCTGGGATGCAAGGCTGGTTCAACATTCGCAAATCAATAAACATAATCCAGCATATAAACAGAACCAAAGACAAGAACCACATGATTATCTCAATAGATGCAGAAAAGGCTTTTGACAAAATTCAACAGCCCTTCATGCTAAAAACGCTCAATAAATTTGGTATTGATGGAACGTACCTCAAAATAATAAGAGCTATTTATGACTAAGCCACAGCCAATATCATACTGAATGGGCAAAAACTGGAAAAATTCCCTTTGCAAACTGGCACAAGACAGGGATGCCCTCCCTCACAACTCCTATTGAACATAGTGTTGGAAGTTCTGGCTAGGGCAATTACGCAACAGAAAGAAATCAAGGGTATTCAGTTAGGAAAAGAAGAAGTCAAATTGTCCCTCTTTGCAGATGACATGATTGTATATTTAGAAAACCCCATTGTCTCAGCCCCAAATCTCCTTAAGCTGATAAGCAACTTCAGCAAAGTCTCAGGATACAAAATTAATGTGCAAAAATCACAAGCATTCTTATACACCAGTAACAGACAAACACAGAGCAAAATCATGAATGAACTTCCATTCACAATTGCTTCAAAGAGAATAAAATATCTAGGAATCCAACTTACAAGGGATGTAAATGACCTCTTCAAGGAGAACTACAAACCACTGCTCAGTGAAATAAAAGAGGACATAAACAAATGGAAGAACATACCATGCTCATGGATAGGAAGAATCAATATCGTGAAAATGGCCATACTGCCCAAGGTAATTTATAGATTCAATGCCATCCCCATCAAGCTACCAATGAGTTTCTTCACAGAATTGGAAAAAGCTGCTTTAAAGTTCATATGGAACCAAAAAAGAGCCCGCATCTCCAAGACAATCCTAAGTCAAAAGAACAAAGCTGGAGGCATCACGCTACCTGACTTCAAACTATACTACAAGGCTACAGTAACCAAAACAGTATGGTACTGGTACCAAAACAGAGATATAGACCAATGGAACGGAACAGAGCCCTCAGAAATAATACCACACATCTGCAACCATCTGATCTTTGACAAACCTGAGAGAAACAAGAAATGGGGAAAGGATTCCCTATTTAATAAATGGTGCTGGGAAAATTGGCTAGCCATAAGTAGAAAGCTGAAACTGGATTCTTTCCTTACTCCTTCTACGAAAATTAATTCAAGATGGATTAGAGACTTAAATGTTAGACCTAATACCATAAAAATCCTAGAGGAAAACCTAGGTAGTACCATTCAGGACATAGGCATGGGCAAAGACTTCATGTCTAAAACACCAAAAGCAACGGCAGCAAAAGCCAAAATTGACAAATGGGATCTCATTAAACTAAAGAGCTTCTGCACAGCAAAAGAAACTACCATCAGAGTGAACAGGCAACCTACAGAATGGGAGAAAATTTTTGCAATCTACTCATCTCACAAAGGGCTAATATCCAGAACCTACAAAGAACTCAAACACATTTACAAGAAAAAAACAAACAACCCCATCAAAAAGTGGGCAAAGGATATGAACAGACAGTTCTCAAAAGAAGACATTCATACAGCCAACAGACACATGAAAAAATGCTCATCATCACTGGCCATCAGAGAAATGCAAATCAAAACCACAATGAGATACCATCTCACACCAGTTAGAATGGCGATCATTAAAAAGTCAGGAAACAACAGGTGCTGGAGAGGATGTGGAGAAATAGGAACACTTTTACACTGTTGGTGGGATTGTAAACTAGTTCAACCATTATGGAAAACAGTATGGCAATTCCTCAAGGATCTAGAACTACATGTACCATATGACCCAGCCATCCCATTACTGGGTATATACCCAATGGATTATAAATCATGCTGCTATAAAGACACATGCACAAGTATGTTTATTGCGGCACTATTCACAATAGCAAAGACTTGGAATCAACCCAAATGTCCATCAGTGACAGACTGGATTAAGAAAACGTGGCACATATACACCATGGAATACTATGCAGCCATAAAAAAGGATGAGTTTGTGTCCTTTGTAGGGACATGGATGCAGCTGGAATCCATCATTCTTAGCAAACTATCACCAGAACAGAAAACCAAACACCGCATGTTCTCACTCATAGGTGGGAACTGAACAATGAGATCACTTGGACTCAGGAAGGGGAACATCACACACCGGGGCCTATCATGGGGAGGGGGGAGAGGGGAGGGATTGCATTGGGAGTTATACCTGATGTAAATGACGAGTTGATGGGTGCAGCACAGCAACATGGCACAAGTATACATATGTAACAAACCTGCACGTTATGCACATGTAGCCTACAACTTAAAGTATAATAATAATCATAAATAAATTAAAAAAACTAGAAAGATGTTTTCTGAGAAACTGCACTGTGAGGCGTGCATTCATCTCACAGTGCTAAACTTTTATTAGGATTCAGCAGTTTGGAAACACTGTTTTTGTCCATTTTGTGAATGGACATTTGGGAGCTCATTTAGGCCAATGGTGAAAAAACTAATATACCAAAATAAAAACTAAAAGGAACCATCTGAGAAATTGTTTTGTGATGTGGGCATTCATCTCACAGATACAAAACTTTCTATTCTTGCAGATGTTTGTAAACACTGTTTTTGTAGAGTCTACGATGGGAAATTTTGGAGAGCATTGAAGGCTATGGTGAAAAAGGAAAGATCTTCAGATAAAAACTAGAAAGAAACTTTCTGAGAAACTGCTATGTGATGTGTGCATTCATATGACAGAGTTAAAGCTTTATTTGGATTCAGCAGTTTGGAAATAGTTTTTCTCCATTCTGCAGATGGACATTTTGGAGCTCATTGAGGCCAATGGTGAAAAAGCAAATATTCCTGTATAGAAACTAGAAGGAAGGTATCTTAGAAACTGCTTCATGATGTGTGCATTCATCTCATAGATTTAAACTTTTCTTTTTCATTTAACAGTTTGGGAAAAATTGTTTTGTATAATGTGTGAAAGGATATTTGGTAAACCATTGAGGCCTATGGTGAAAAATGAAACCTATTCATATAAAAATAAGAAAGCAGCTTTTGAGAAACTACTTTTGATGTGTGTATTTATCTCATAGAAATAAATCTTTCCTTGGATTCAGCAGTTTGGATACATTGTTTTCATCCATTGTGCAAATGGACATACAGGAGCTCATTGAGGCCAATGGCAAGAAAGCAAGGATGAAAGCTAGGAGGAAGCTACCTGAGAAATTGCTTTGTTACGTGTGCAATCATCTCACAGAGATAACACTTTTCATTCAGCAGTTTGGAAACACTGTTTTTGTAGAATCTGCAAAGGGATACTTGGACTCACAATGAGGCCTATGGTGAGAAAGGAAATATCTTCACAAAAAAACTAGAGAGATGCTTTCTGAGAAACTGCTTTTTGATGTGAGCATTCATCTGACAGAGTTAAAGCTTTCGTTGGATTCAGCAGTTTGGGAACACTTTTTTTTCCATTCTGCAAATTGACATCTTGGAGATTATTGAGGCCAATGGCGGAGAAGCAAATATTCCAGGTTAAAAACAAAAGGGAAGGTATCTGAAAATGTACTTTGTGATGTGTGTGTTCATTCCACAGAGATAAACATTTCTTTTCTTTAAACAATTTGGAAAAACTGTTTTGTAGAATCTGAGAAAAGATATTTGGGGGTGCACTGAGGCCTATGGTGAAAAAGGAAACATCTTCAGATAAAGACTAGAAAGAATCTTTCTGAGAAACTGCTTTGTGATGTGTGCTTTCATCGCACAGAGTTAAACATTTCTTTGGATTCAACACTTTGGAAGCATTGTTTTGTCTATTCTGCTATTGGACATTTGGAAACTCATTGAGGCCAATGGCAAAAAAATGAATAAACACCAGGATAAAAACTAGAAAGATGCTATCTCAGAAATCACTTTGTGATGTTTGCATTCATTTTTCTGAGTTAAACCTTTCTTTCCATTCAGCAGTCTGGAAGCACTGGTTTTCTAGATTCTGTGAAGGGATGATTGGTTGTTTATTGAGGCCTATGCGATAAAATGAAATACCTTCACTAAAAACTGAAAAGAATCTTTCTGAGAAAATGATTTTTGATGTGTGCATTCATCTCACAGGGTTAAAACTTTCTGTGTATTCAGCAGTTTGGAAATACAGGTTTTGTCCATTCTGCAAATGAACATTTTGAATCTCATTATGGCCAAAGGCAAAAAAGTGAATATCCCAGGGTGAAAACCAGAAGGAATCTATCTCAGAAACTGCTTTGTGATATATACATTTGTCTCACAGATTTAAACCTTTCTTTTCATTCGGCGGTTAGGAAAAACTGTTTTTTTAGAATCTGCGAAGGGATATTTGGTAGTGCATTGAGGTCCATTATGAAAAGGAAACAGCTTCAGATAAAATATAGTAAGAAGCTTTCAGAGAAACTGCTTTGTGTGCATTCATCTCATAGAGTTAAACCTTTCTCTGTATTCAGCAGTTTGGAAGCACTGTTTTTGTCCACTCAGCAAATGGACGTTTCAGTGCTCATTGAGGCCAAAGTCGAAAAAGCAATTATCCCAGGAAAAAAAAACTAGAAGGCAGCTATCTGATAAACTGCTTTGTGATGTGTGCATTCATCTCACAGATTTAAATCTTTATTTTCATTCAGCAGTTTAGAAACACTGTTTTTGTAGAACCTGTGAAGGGATATTTGGGAGTGCATTGAAGCCTATGGTGAAAAAGGAAACATCTTCAGATAAAAACAAGAAAGAAGCTTTCTGAGAAACTGCTTCATGAAGTGTGCATTCATCTCACAGATTTCAAACTGTCTTAGGATTCATTAGTTTGGAAAAACTGGTTTTGTTCATTGTGCAATTGGATCTTTGGGAGCTCACTTAGGCCAATGGCAAAAAAGAGACTACCCAAGGATATAAACTGGAAGGAGGCTATCTGAGAACCTGCTCTGTGATGTCTGCATTAATCTCACAGAATTAAAACTTTCTTTTCATTCAGCCTTTTGGAAACACTGTTTTTGGAGAATCTGCCAAGGAATATTTTGCAGAGCATTGAGTTCTATGGTGAAAAAGTGAATATCTTCAGATAAACTCTAGAAAGAAGCTTTCTGAGAAACCGCTTTGTGATGTGTGCATTTATCTCACAGAGTTAATCCGTTCTTTAGATTCAGCAGTTTGGAAACACTGTTTTTGTCCATTCTGCAAGTGGACATTTTCAATCCCCTTGAGGCCAATTTTGAAAAAGTGAATATCCAAGGATAAAAACTAGAAGGATGCTATCTGAGATACAGCTTTGTGATGTTTGCATTCACCTCACAGAGCTAAAACTTTCTTTTCATTCAGCAGTTTGGAAATATTGTTTTTGTAGAATCTGTGAATGGATATTTGGGAGTGCATTGATGCCTATGGGGAAAAAGTAAGTATCTTCACAATAAAACTAGACAGAGGCCTCTGAGAAACTCCTTTGTGATGTTTGCATTCATCTCACAGAGTTAAAAATTTCTTTGGATTACACAGGCTGTAAAATGTGTTTTTGTCCATTCTGGCAACGGACATTTGAAGCTCATTGAGACCAAAGGTGAAAAAGCAAATCCCCAAGGATATAAACTAGAATGAAGCTATCTGAGAAACTGCTTTGTGATGTGTGCATTCTTCTCACAGAGTTAAACTTTCTTTTCATTCAGCAGTTTTGAAATACTTCTTTTATAGAATCTGCAAAGGGATTTTTGGGAGGGCTTTGAGGCCTATGGTGAAAAGGGAAACATATTCAGATAAAAACAAGAAAGAAGCTCTCTGAGAAACTGCTTTGTGATGTGTGCATTTATCTCAGAGAGTTAAACATTTCTTTGCATTCAGCAGGTTGGAAAAACAGTTTTTGTTCATTCTGTCAATGGACATTTGGGAGCTCATTGAGGCCAAAGGTGAAAAAGCGAATATCCCAGTATAAAAACTAGAAGGAAAATATCTGATATTCCCTTTGCAATGTGTGCATTCATCTCGCAGATATAAACCTTTTTTTCATTCAGCACTTTAGAAACACTGTTTTTGTAGAACATGTGATGGGATATTTGTGAGCGTAATGAGGCCTATGGTGAAAAAGGAAACAACCTCAAACAAAAACAAGAAATAAGCTTTCTGTTTGTGATGTGTGCACTCATGTCACAGATTTCAACCTTCCTTTGGTTTCAGTAGTTTGGACAAATTGATTTTGTTCATTGTGTGAATGGACCTTTGGGAGCTCATTTAGGCCAATGGTGAAATACTGAATATCCCATGATAAAAACAAGAAGGAAGCTATCTGAGAAACTGCTTTGCAATGTGAGCATTTATCTAGTGGAGTTAAACCTTTCTTTTCATTCAGCAGTTTGGAAACACTGTTTCTGTAGAATGTGAGAAGGATATTTAGGAGCACATTGAGGCCTGTGGTGAAAAAGGAAACATCTTGAGATAAAAACAAGAAAGAAGCTTTCTAAGAAACTGCATTGTGACGTGTGTATTCATCTCACAGAGCTAAACCATTCTTTGGACTCAGCAGTTTGGAAACACTGTTCTGGTCCATTCTGCAAGTAGACATTTGGGAACTCATTGAGGTCCATGGTGCAGAAGTGAATATCCAAGGACAAAAAGTACAAGATAGCTGTCTGAGAAACTGCTTTGTGATGTGTGTATTCCTTTCACAGAGATAAACCTTTCTTTTCATTCAGTAGTTTGGAATCACTGTTTTTGTCCGTTGTGTGAATGGACATTTGGGAGCTCATTGAGGCCAGTGATAAAAAAGCTAATTTCCCACTATCAAAACATGAGGGAAGGTATCTCAGGAACCACTTTTTGATGTGAGCATTCATCTCGTGGAGTTCAAACTTTCTTTTTATTAAGCATTTTGGAAAGACTGTTTTTATAGAATCTGCAACAAGATATTTGGGAACGCATTGAGGCCTAAGGTGAAAAAGAATACATTTTCAGATGAAAACTAGAAAGAAGCTTTCTGAGAGAAACTGCTTTGTGATGTGTGCATTCGTTTCACAGAGTTAAACATTTCCTTGGATTCAGCAGTTTGGAAAAACTATTTTATCCTTTCTGCAAATGGACATTTTGGAGCTCAATGATGCTATTGGTGAATAAGTGAATCTTCCAGGATAAAAACTAGAAAAGCTATAGGAGAAACCACTTAGTGATGTGTGAATTCACCTCGAAGAGGTAAAACTTTCTTTTCATTCGGTAGTTTAGAAAAACTGGTTTTGTACAATGTGTAAAGGGATATTTGTGAGCACATTGAGCACTATGATCAAAAGGAAAACATCTTCAGATGAAAACAAGAAAGAACTTTTATGAGAAACTGTGTTGGGATGTTTGCGTTCATCTTTGTGAGTTAAAACTTTATTTGGATTCAGCAGTTTGAAAACATTGTTTTTGTAGAATCTGTGAAGGGATATTTTGCAGAGCATTGAGGCCTACTGTGAAAAAGGAAACATCTTCGGATAAAAACTAGAAAGAAGCTTTCTGAGAAACTTCTCTGTGATGTGTGCATTCATCTCACAGAGTTAAAGCTTTCATTGGAATTGGCAGTCTGGAAACACTATTTTCTCCATTCTGCGAATGGCCATTTTGGAGCTCTTTGAGACCAATGGGGAAAAAGCAAATATTCCAGGATGCAAATTAGAAGGAAGCAAACTGAGTTACTGCTTTGTGATGTGTGCATTCATCTTGCAGAGGTAAAACTTTCTTTTCATTCAGCAGTTTAGAAAAACTGTTTTTGTAGAAAGTGCAAAGGGATATTTGGGAGAGCATTGAGCACTATGGTGGTAAGAGAAACATCTTCATATAAAAGCAAGAAAGAAGCTTTCTGAGAAACTGCTTTGTGATGTTTACATTCATCTCTGTGGGTTAAAACTTTCTTTGAATTCAGCAGTTTGGGAACACTGTTTTTGTAGAATCTGTGAAGGGATATTTTGCAGAGCATTGAGGTTTACAATGAAAATGAAACATCTTCACATAAAAACTAGAAAGAAGGTTTCTGAGAAGCTGTTCTGTGATGTGTGCATTCATCTCACAGAGTTAAAGCTTTCATTGGATTCAGCAATTTGGAAGCACTGTTTTTCTCCATTCTGTGAATGGCCATTTTGGAGCTATTTAAGACCAATGGTGATAAAGCAAATATTACAAGATAAAAATTAGAAGGAAGCTAACTGAGAAACTGCTTAGTGATGTGTGCACTCATCATGCAGAGTTAAACTTTTCTTTTCATTCCACAGTTTGCAAAAACTGTTAGTAGAATCTGCAAAAGAATATTTGTGAGTGCATTGACGCCTATGGTGAAAGAGGAAACATCTGCAGATAAAAACTCTAAAGAATCTTTCTGAGAAACTACTTTGTGATGTGTGCATTCTTATCACAGATTCGAACCTTGCTTTGAATTCAACAGTTTGGAAACATTGTTTTTGTCCGTTCTGCAAATGGACATTTAGGAACTCATTGAGGCTAATGGCAATAAAGTGAATATCCCAGGACAGAAACAATAAGGAAGCTGTCTGAGAAACTGATTTGTGACACGTGGATTCACCTCACAGAGTTAAACTTTCTTTTCATCCAGCAGTTTGGAAACACTTTTTTTGTAGAATCTGTGAAGGGATATTTGGGACCGCTTGGAGGCCTATGGTGAAAAAACAAGCATTCATCTCATAGAGTTAAACATTTCTTTGGATTCAGCAGTTTGGAAACACTGTTTTTGTCCATTGTGCAAAAGGACATTTGGGAGCTCACAGAGGCCAAAGGTGAAAAAGTGAATATCTGCAGATAAAAACTAGAAAGAAGCTTTTGTAGAAACTGCTTTGTGATGTGGGCATTTGTCTTGCTGAAGTAAACGTGTCTTAATTCAGTAGTTTGGAAACACTGTTTTTGTAGAACCTGCGAAGGGATATTTGGGAGCACATTGAGGACTATGGTGAAAAAGGATATATCTTCACATAAAAACTGGAAAGAAGCTTTCTGAGAAACTGCTTTGTGAAGTGTCCATTCATCTCACAGACTTAAAAATTTCTTTGGATTCAACAGTTTGGCAACACTGTGTTTGTCCATTCTGTGAATGGACCTTTCAGAGCTATTTGAGGCCAGTGGTGAAAAAATGAATACCCAAGGATAAAAACTAGAAGAAAGCTCTCTGAGAAACAACTTGGTGATGTTTGCATTCATCTCACAGAGTGAAACCTTTCTTTTCCTTCATCAGTTTGGAAACACTTTTTTAGTAGAATTTGTGAAGGGACATTTTGGAGCGCTTTGTGCCATATGGTGAAAAAGGGAACATCTTCAGATAAAAACAGGAAAGAAGGTTTCTGAGAAACTGTTTTGTGATGTGTGCATTCATCTCACAAAGTTAAGCCTTTCTTTGGATTCAGCAGTTTGGAAACACTGCTTTTGTGCAATCTGTGAATGGACATTTAGGAGTTCATTGAGTTCAATGGCAAAAAATCGAATATACCAAGATAAAAACTAAAACTAAGCTATTGAGAATTCGGTTTGTGATGTGGGCTTTCATCTTAGAGAGGTAAAACTTTCTCTTTATTCAGCATTTTGGAAACAGTTTTTGTAGAATCTGCAAAGGCATATTTTGCAGAGCATTGAGGCCTATGGTGAAAAAGGAAACATCTTCATATAAAAACTAGAAATAAGCTTTCTGAGAAACTGCTTTGTGATGTGTGCATTCATCTGATAGAGTTAAAGCTTTCTTTGGATTCAGCAATTTGCAAACACTATTTTTCCCCATTCTATGAATGAACATTTTGAGGCTCATTAGGCTAATGGTAAAAAAGCAAATATTCCAGGATAAAAACTAGAAGGAAGCTACGTGAGAAACCACTTTGTGATGTGTGCATTCATCTCACAGGGTTTAACTTTTCTTTTTCATTCAATAGTTTGGGAAAACTGTTTTGTAGAATCTGCGAAGGGATATTTGGGAGTGCATTGAGGCCTATGGTGAAAAATGAAACATATTCATATAAATATAAGAAAGAAAATTTTGAGGAACAGCTTTTTGATTTGTGCATTCCTCTCACAGTGTTAAATATTCCTTTGGATTCAGTAGTTTGAAAACACTGTTTTTGCCCATGATGTGAGTGGACATTTGGGAGCTCATTGACACCAATGGCGAGAAAGTGAATACACCAGGATAAAAACTAGAAGGAAGCTATTTGAGAAATCGCATTGTGATGTATGCATTCATCTTGCAGAGATAAAACTTTCTTTTCATTCAGCAGTTTGGAAACTGTTTTTGTAGAACCTGCAAAGAGATATTTGGGCATGCATTGAGGCCTATGGTGAAAAAGGAAATATCTTCACATAAAATGTAGAAAGGAGGTTTCTGAGAAACTTCTTTGTGGTGTGAGCAAAGTCTGATAGAGTTAAAGCTTTCTTTGAATTCACCAGTTTGGAAACACTATTTTTCTCCATCCTACAATGGACAGTTTAGAGTTCACTGAGGCCAATGGCCAAGAAAAAAATATTCCAGGATAAAAACAAGAAGGAAGGAATCTGAAAAACTGCTTTATGAAGTGTGTATTCACGTCACAGAGATAAATGTTTCTTTTCATTAAACATTTTGGAAAAATTGTTTCATAGAATGTTTGAAGGGATATTTGGGAGCACATTGAGGCCTATGGTGAATAAGGAAACATATTCATATAAAATAAGAAAGAAGCTTTCTGAGAAACAGTTTTGTGATGTATGCATTCATCCAACAGAGTTAAATCTTTCTTTCATTGCAGCAGTTTGGAAATACTGTTTTTGTAAATTCTGTGAGTGGACATTTGAGAGCTCATTGAGGCCAATGGGGAATAAGAGAATATACCAGGATAAAAACTAGAAAAAAGCTACCTGAGGAACGATTTTGTGATGTGTGCATTCACCTCACAGAATTAAACCTTTCTTTTCATTCAGCAGTTTGAAAACTCTGTGTTTTTAGAATCCACAAAAGGATGTTTTGGAGAGCATTGAGTCCTGTGGTGAAAAAGGAAACATCTTCAGATAAAAACTAGTAAGAAGCTTTCTGAGAAACTGCTTTGTAATGTGTGCATTCATATGACAGGATTAAACCTTTCTTTATATTCAGTAGGTTGGAAACACAGTTTATGTCCATTGTCCAAATACCTATTTGGGAGGCCCTTGAGGCCAATGGTGAAAAAGTGGATATCCAATGATAAAAACTAGATGGAAACTATCTGAGAAACCACTTTGTGATGTGTGCATTCATCTTGAAGATTTAAACTATTCCTTTCATTCAACAATTTCACAAAACTGCTTCATAGAATATGCAAAAGGATATTTGGGAGTGCATTGAGGCCTATGGTGGACAAGGAAACATATTCATATAAAAATAAGAAAAAAGCTTTCAGAGAAACTGCTTTCTGATGGATGTATTTATTTCACAGAGTAAAATCATTCTTTGGTTTCAGCAGTTTGGAAACACTATTTTTAAATTGTGCAAATGGACCTCTGGTAGCTCATAGGGACCAGTGGCGAGAAAGTGAATATCCAAGGATCAAAACTAGAAGGAAGGTATCTGAGAAATCACTTTGTGATATTGCATTCATCTCACAGAAGTGAAACTTTCTTTTCATTGAACAGTTTGGAAACACTGTTTTTGTGGAACCTGCAAAGGGATAATTGGAGGCGTATTGAGGCCTATGGTGAAAAAGGATATATCTTCACATAAAAACTAGAAAGAAGCTTTCTGAAAAACTGCTTTGTGATGTCTGCATTCATCTCACAGAGTTAAACATTTCTGTGGATTCAACAGTTTGGAAAGACTGTTTTGTGCATTCTACGAATGGACATTTGGGAGCTCATTAAGGCCAAAGGCGAAAAAGTGCATATCCCAGGATAAAAACTGGAAGGAAGCTATCTAAGAATCTGCTTTGTGATGTCAGCATTCCTCTCACAAATTTAAACATTTTTTTCATTCAGCTGTTTCAAACTACTGTTTTTGTAGAATCTATGAAGGGATATTTGGGAGCTCATTGAGGCCTATGGTGAAAAAGGAAACATCCACAGAGAAAAACTTTAAAGAAGCTTTCTGAGAGACTGTTTTGTGACGTGTACATTCTTCACACAGATATAAAACTTTCTTTGGATTCAGTAGTTTGGAAACGCTGTTTTTGTCCATTGTGCAACTGGAAAATTGGGAGGTCATTGAGGCCAATGGTGCAAAAGCAAATATCCTAGAATAAAAACTAGAATGAAACTCTGTGAGCATCTGCTTTGTGATGTGAACATTCATCTCACAGAGTTAAACCTTTATTTTCATTCAACAGTTTGGAAACTCTGTTTTTGTAGAATCAACAAAAGTATATTTGGGAGCCTATTGAGGCCTATAATGAAAAGTAAACACATTCATATAAAAAGCAGAAAGAAACTTCCTCAGAAACTGCTTTGTGATTTGTGCACTCATCTCACAGTGTTAAACCTTTCTTTGGATTCAGCAGATTGGAAACACTGTTTTTGACCATTCTGAGAATGAACATTTCAGAGCTCATGGAGACCAATGGTGAGAATGTGAATATCCCAGAATAAAAACTAGAAGGAAGCAATTTGAGAAATGGCTTTGTGATGTGAGCATTCATCTCACAGATGCAAACTATTCTTGTCATTCAGCACTTTGGAAACACGGTTGTTGTAGAATCTGTGAGGGGATATTTAGCTTTCTGAAAAACTGCTTTGTGATGTGTATATTCATCTCACAAAGATAAATCTTTCTTTGGATTCAGCAGTTTGGAAACACTGTTTGTGTCCTGTCTGTGAATGGATGTTTTTTGGCTCATTTAGGCCAAAGGCAAAAAAACAAATATCCCAGGATAAAAACTAGAAGGAAGCTATCTGAGAAACTGCTTTCTGATGTGTGCATTTATCTTGCATAGTTTAATCTTTCATTTTCATTTGGCAGTTTGGAAACACTGTTTTTGTAGAATCTGTGAAGGCATAGATATTATGTAGCACATTGGGGCCTGTGGTGAAAAACGAAACATCTTCAGATGAAAAGTAGAAAGAAGCTTTCTGAGAAACTGCTTTGTAATGTGTGCATTCACTCCCCAAGTTAAACCTTTCTTTGGATTCAGCAGTTTTGAAACACAGATTTTGTCCCTTTTGTGAGTGGACATTTGGGTACTCATTGAGGCCAAAGGTGAAAAAACGATCATCTCAAAACTAAAACCAGAAAAAAGGTACCTGAGAAACCGCTTTGTGATGTGTGCATTCATCTCACAGAGTTAAATCTTTCTTTTCATTCAGTTTTTTGAAACATTGTTTTTGTAGAATATGCAAAGGGATATTTGGGAGCTCTTTGAAGCCTATGGTGAAAAGGGAAATATTTTCACTAAAAAACTAGAAAGATGCTTTCTGGGAAATGAGTTTGTGATGTGTGCATTCATCTCACAGAGCTAAAGCTTTCTTTGGGTTAAGCAGTTTGTAAACACTCTTTTTGTCCATTCTGCGAATGGACATTTGGAGCTCATTGAGGCCAAAGGCAGAAAAGGTAATATCCCAGGATAAAAATTAGCAGGAAGCTATCTGGGAAACGAATTTGTGATCTGTGCATTCATCTAGCAGAGTTAAACCTTTATTTTAATTCAGCTGTTTGGAACCACTGTTTTTGTAGAATCTGCAAAGGGATATTTGGGAGAACATTGGGATCTATGGTGAAAAAGGAAACATCTCTAGATAAAAACTTGAAAAAAACTTTTGAGAAACAACTTTGTGATGTGTGCATTCATCTCACAAAGTTAAAACTTTCTTTGGATTTAGCAGTTTTGAGACACTGATTTTGTCCATTTTTCAAATGGATATTTGGGAGCTCATTGAGGTCAATAGTTAAAAAGTGAATTTACAAGAATAAAAACTAGAAGAAAGTAATCTGAGTAAACACTTTGTGATCTTTGCATTCATCTCACACAGGTAAACCTTTCTTTCCATTCAGCAGTTTGGAAGCAGTGTTTTTGTAGAATCTTCAAAGAGATATTTGGGAGTGCATTGAAGCCTGTGGTGAAAAAGGAAATATCTTTATATAAAAAGTAAAAAGAAACTTTCTGAGAAACTGCTTTGTGATCTGTGCATTTATCTAACAGAGTTATCCAAATATTTCTTTGAATTCAGCAGTTTGGAAACACTGTTTTTGTCCTTTCTGCCAATAGGCATTTGGGAGCTCATTGAGACCAGTGGCAAATAAGCGAATATCACAGGATAAAAACTAGAGGCAAGCTCTCTGATAAAACACTTTGTGATGTGTGCATTCACCTCACAAAGTTGCAACTTTCTTTTCATTCAGCACTTTGGAAACAATGTTTTCATAGAATCTGCAAAGGGATATTTGGGAGTGATGGAGGCCAATGGGAAAAAGGAAATATCTTTAAATAAAAACTAGAAGGAACATTTCTGAGAAACTGTTTAGTGATGTGTGCATTCATTTCACAGAGATAAACTTTCTTTGGATTCAGCAGTTTGGAAACACTGTTTTTGTCCATTCTGGAATGGACATTTCAGAGCTCATTGAGGCCAATAGTGAGAAAGAGAAATTTCCAGGTTAAAAACTGGAAGGAAGCTGAGAATCCAGTTTGTGATGTGTGCATTCATCTTGCAGAGTTAAACCTTTCTTTTCATTCAGCAGTTTGCAAACACTATTTTTGTAGAATCTGCGATATAACATTTGGGAGTGCATTAAGGCCTAAGTTGAAAAGGAAACCTCTTCAGATAATAACAAGAAAGAAGCTTTCTGAGAAACTGCTTTGTGATGTGTGCATTCATCTAACAAGGTTAATCCTTTCTTTGGATTCAGCAGATTGGAAACACAGTTTTTGTCCATTCTGTGAATGGACATTTGGGAGTTTATTGATGCCAATTTCAAAAAAGTGAAAATCACTGGATAAAACTAGGAGGAAGCTATCTGATAAACTGCTTTGTGACGTGTGCATTCATCTCACATAATTAAAACTTTCTTTTAATTCAGTTGTTTGGAAACACTGTTTTTGTAGAATTTTCAAAGGGATATTTGAGAGCTCATTTAGGCTTATGGGGAAAAAGGAAACATCTTCTGACAAAAGCAGGAAAGAATCTTTCTGAGAAACTGCTTTTTGTTGTATGCATTCATCTCAGGGAGATAAAACATTCTTTGGATTCAGCAGTTTGGAAACAAAGTTTTTGTCCATTCTGTAAATGAACATTTGGGAGCTTATTGAGGCCAATGGCAAAAAAGAGAATATACCAGGATACAAACTACAAGGAAGCTATCTGAGCAACCACTTTGTGATTTGTGCATTTATCTTGCAGAGTTAAGTCTTTCTTTTCATTCAGCAGTTTGGAAACACTGTTTTTGTAGAATCTGCGAAGGGATAAAATTTTCCAGAATAAAAATTAGAAGGAAGCTCTGTGAGAAACCACTCTGTGATGTCAACTTTTATCTCATGGTGTTAAAACTTTTTCTCATTCAGCAGTCTGAAAACACTGTTTTTGTAGAATCTGCGAAGATATTAGGTAGTGCATTGATGCCTATGGTGAAAATGGAAACATTTTCTGATAAAAACAAGAAAGAAGCTTTCTGAGAAACTGCTTTGTGATGTGTGCTTTCATCTCATAGAATTAAACCTTTCTTTGGATTCTGCAGTTTGGAAAACACTTCTTGTATATTCTGCAATTGGGCCTTTGAAATTCATTGAGGTCTATGGCAAAAAAGGAAACATACCAGGATAAAAACTAGAATGAAGTTATCTGATAAATTGCTTTGTGATGTTTGCATTAATTCTGTAGAGCTAAACCTTTCTTTTCATTCAACAGTTTAGAAGCCCTGTTGTTGTAGAATCTGCAAAGGGATATTTGGGAGTGCTTTGAGGCCTATGGTGAAAAAGGAAACATATTCAGGTAAAGACTGCAAAGAATTTTTCTGAGAAACTGCTTTGTGATGTGTACTTTCATCTCACAGAGTTAAACATTTCTTTGGATTCAGCACTTTGGAAACTTTTTTTGTGTGTTCTGCTATTGGACATGTGGAAACTCATTGAGGCCAAAGGTAAAAAGTGAATATACCAGGATAAAAACTAGAAAGATGCTATCTCAGAAATTGCCTTCCGACATTTGCATTCATTTTGCTGAGTTAAAACTTTCTTTTCATTCAGCAGTCTTGAAGCACTGTTTTTCTAGATTCTGCAAAGGGATAATTGGTAGCATATTGAGGCCTATGCTGAAAAGTGAAAAACCTTCACTAACAACTAAAAATAATCTTTATGAGCATTCATCTCACAGAGTTAAAACTTTCTGTGTATTCAGCAGTTTGGAAACACAGGTTTTGTCCAATCTGCGAATGGACATTTGGAATCTCATTGAGGTAAAATGTGAAAAAGCGAATATCACAGGATGAAAACTAGAAGAAACCTATCTGAGAATCTTCTCTGTGATGGGTACATTCATCTCGCAGAGTTAAGGCATTATTTTCATTCAGTAGTTTGGAAACACTCTTTTTATAGAATCTGCAAAGAGTTATTTTGGAGTGCATTGAGTCCTATGGTGAAAAAGGAAACATCTTAAGATGAACACTAGAAAGAAGTTTTAAGAGAAACTGCTTTGTGATGTGTGCATTCATGTCACAGAGTTAACCTATTCTTTTGGATGCAGCAGTTTGGAAATACTGTTTTTGTCCATTCTGCTAGTGGACATTAGGGATCTCATTGAGGCCAATTTTGAAAAGGTGAATATCCAAGGATAAAAACTGGAAGGATATTATTGGAGATACAGCTTTGTGATGTTTGCATTCACCTCGCAGGTTAAGGCTTTCTTTTCATTCAGTAGTTTGGAAACATTGTTTTTGTAGATCTGCAAATGGATATTTTGGAGCACATCGATGCCTATGGTGAAAAAGGAAATATCTTCAAATGAAAACTAGAAAAAAAACTTTCTGAAAAACTCCTTTGTGATGTGTGCATTCATCCCACAGAGTAAAACATTTATTTGAATTCCATAGACTGGAGAAAGAGTTTTTGTCCACTTTGCCAAAGGACATTTCAGAACTCATTGAGACCACAGGTGAAAAAGTGAATCCCCAAGGATAAAAAGAAGGAAGCGATCTGAGAAACTGCTTTTTTATGTGTGCATTCATATTGCAGAGTTAAACTTCCTTTTCATTCAGCAGTTTAGGAGAACTTCTTTTATAGAATCTGTGAACGGATATTTGGGAGCATATTAAAACCCATGGTTAAAAAGGAAATGTGTTTGGATAAATACAAGAAAGAACTTTCTGAGGCACTGCTTTGTGATGGGTGCATTCAAATCACAGAGTTAACCCTTTCTTTGCATTCAGCAGGTTGGAAAAACAGTTTTTATTCATTCTGTCAGTGGACATTTTGGAGCTCATTGAGAGGAAAGGGGAAAAAATGAATATCCCAGGATAAATCTAGAACGAAACTATCTGATATTTACCTTGTGACGTGTGCATTCATGTAGCAGATTTAAACCTTTCCTTGATTTAGCAGTTTAGAAACACTGTTTTTGCAGGACCTGTGAAGGTATATTTGGGAGGAAAATGAGGCCTATGGTGAAAAAGAAAACATCTTCAGATAAAAACAAGAAAGAAGCTTTCTGAGAAACTGCTTTGTGACATGTGCATTCATCTCACAGATTTCAACTTCCTTTGGTTTCAGCAGTTTGGAAAAAATTGGTTTTCTTCATTGCATGAATGGACCTTTCAGAGTTCATTTAGGTCAATGGTGAAAAAGCGAATATCCCATGATAAAAACAAGAAGGAAGCTATCTGAGAAACTGCTTTGCGATATGAGCATTCATCTAACGGAATTAAAACTTTCTTTTTATTCAGCAGTTTGCCAACACTCTTTTTGTATAATCTGTGAAGGGATATTTTGGACCACATTGAGGCCTGTAGTGGAAAAGGAGGCATCTTCAGATAAAAACAAGAAAGAAACTTTCTGAGTAACTGCATTGCAATGTGTGGTTCATCTCAGAGTTAAACCGTTCTTTGGATTCAGCAGTTTAGAAACACTGTTTTTATCTATTCTGTGGGTGGTCATTTAGGACTTCATTTAGGCCATTGGTGAATAAGCAAATACCCAGGGATAAAAAATGGAAGGAAGCTGCGAGAGAAACCACTTTGTGATGTGTGCATTATTCTCACAGAGTTAAAACTTTCTTTTCACTCAGCATATTGGAAACACTGTTTTTGGAAGATCTGCAAAGGGACATTTTGGAGAGCATTGAGTCCCATGGTGAAAAAGAAAACATCTTAAGATAAATACTAGAAAGCAGCTCTCTGAGAAACTGCTTTGTGATGTGTGTATTCATCTCACAGAGTTAAAACTGTGCTTTGGATTCAGCAGTTTGGAAACACTGTCTTTGTCCATTCTGCAAGTGGACCTTTCAGATCTCATTGAGGCCAATTTAGAAAAAGTGAATATCCAAGGATAATCCTATAACAATGCTATCTGAGATACAGCTCTGGGATATTTGCATTCACCTCACAGAGGTAAAACTTTAATTTCATTCGGCAGTTTGGAAACACTGTTTTTGTAAAATCTACAAACAGATATTTGGGAGCACATCGAGGCCTATGGTGAAAAAGGAAATATCTTCAAATGAACATGAGAAAGAAGCTTCCTGAGAAACTCCTTTGTGATGTTTGCATTCATCTCACCTAGTTAAACATTTCTTTGGATTCTGCAGGTTGGAATAAGTGTTTTTGTCCATTCTGCCAATGGATATTTCAGATCTCATTGAGAGCAACTGGGAAAAAGGAAATCCCCAAGCAGTTTGTTGTCCATTGTGAGAATGGTCATTTGGGAGTTCATTTAGGCTGATGGTGAAAAAGCCAATATTTCAATATAAAAACAGGAAGGAAACTATCTGAGAAACTGCTTTGTGATGTTTGCATTCAACTCATGGAGTTAAAACTTTCTTTACATTCAGCAGTTTGGAAACACTGTTGTAAAATCTGCAAGGGATATTTGGGAGCTCATTGAGTCTGTGGTGAAAAAGGAAACATCTTCAGATAAAAACTAGAAAGAAGCGTTCTGAGAAACTGCTTTGTTCTGTATGCATTCATCTGACAGAGATAAATCGTTCTTCAGATTCAGCAGTTTGTGAATGTTTTTGTCCATTCTGCAAGTGGACATTTGGGAGCTCATTGAGGCCAATGACAAAAAGTCAATATCCACAGATAAAAGCTAGAAGGAACCTATCTGAGAAACCGCTTTGTGATGTGTGCATTCACCTCAAAGACGTAAATCTTTCTTTTCATTCAGCAGTTTTGAAACATTGTTTTTGCAGAACATACGAAGTTATATGTGGGAGCTTATTGAAGAGAAAAGCAAAAAAGCAAATATCCAAGGATAAAAACTGGAAGGAAGTTACCTGAGAAACTGATTTGTGGTGTCTGCATTCATCTCACAGATTAAAACCATTCTTCAGGTTCAGCAGTTTGGATACACTGCTTTTGTCCATCCTGCAAGTGGATATCTGGGAGTTCATTGAGGTCAAAGGCAAAAAAAGCAAATAACCCAAGAAAAAAAAAAACCAGAAGGAAGCTATCTGAGAAACCACTTTGTGATGTGTGCATTCATCTTGCAGAGTTAAACTTTTCCTTTCATTCAGCCGTTTTGAAACACTGTTTTTGTAGAATCTGTGAAGAGATATTTGGTAGATCACTGAGGCTAATGGTGGAAAAGGATACATCTTCAGATAAAAACCAGTAAGAAGCTTTCTGAGAAACTGGTTTGTGATGGCTGCATTCATCTCAAAGGGTTAAACATTTCTGTCATTTCAGCAGTTGGGAAACATTGTTTTTGTCCATTCTGCAAATGGACATTTGGGAGCTCATTGAGGCCAAAAGTGAAAATCGAAAATCTCAGGGTAAAACTAGAAGGAAGCTGTCTGCAAAATTGCTTTATGATATGTGCATTCATCTCAGAGTTCAACCTTTCTTTTCATTTAACAGTTTGGAAACTGTTTCTGTAGAATGTGCAAAGGAATATTTGGGAACACATTGAAGCCTATTGTGAAAGATGCTTTCTGAGAAACTCTTTTGTGATGTGTGCATTTATTTCACAGAGTTTTTTTGTATGTGTGTGTTCAGCAGCTTGGAAACACACTTTTTGTCCATTCTGTGAGTGGACTTTTGGGAGCTCATTGAAGCCAATGGCAAAAAAGGGAATACCCAAGGATAAAACTGAGAAACCACTTTGCCATGTGTGCATTCATCTCACACAGATAAAACTTTCTTTTCATTCACTAGTTTGGAAACCCTGTTTCTGTAGAATCTGCAAAGGGACATTTGGGAGTGCCTTGAGTCCTGTAGTGAAAAAGGAAACATCTTCAGATAAAAGCTAGAGAGAAGCTTTCTGACAAACTGCTTTCTGATGTGTGCATTCATCTCACAGAGGTAAAGCATTCTTTGGATTCAATAGTTTGGAAACACTGTTTTGGTCCCTTCTGCAAGTGGACATTTGGGAACTCATTGAGTTCAAGGGTGCAAAAGTGAATATCCAAGGATAAAAACTACAAGATAGCTGTCTGAAAAACTGTTTTATGATGTGTGTATTCCCTTTGCAGAGGTAAACCTTTCTTTTCATTCAGTAGTTTGGAATCACTGTTTTTGTAGAATACATGAGGGAATATTTTGGAGTGCATTGAGGCCTACGATGAAAAAGGAAGTATCTTCTGGTAAAGACTGGAAAGAAGCATTTGGAGAAAATGCTTTGTGATGTGTGCATTCATCTCACAAAGTTAAAAGTTTCTTTGGATTCAGAAGTTTGGAAGCACTGTTTTGTCTATTCTGTGATTGAACATTTGGAATGTCCTTGAGGCCAATGGTGAAAGGGTGAATAAACCAGGATAAAAGCTAGAATGAAACTGTCTGAGAAATTGCTTCATGATATTTGCATTCATCTCACAGAGTTAAAACCTTCTTTCCATTAAGCCGTTTTGAAGCACTGTTTTCATAGATTCTGCGAAGGGATATTTGGGAGTGCATTGAGACCTATGTTGAATAAGGAAATATTTTCACATAAAAACTAGAAAGAAGCTTTCTGAGAAACCGCTTTGTGGTGTGTACATTCATCTCACAGGGTTAAACCTTTCTTTGGATTTGGCAGTTTGGAAACACTGGTTTGGTCCATTCTGCTAATGGACATTTGGGAACTCATTGAGGCCAATGGTGAAAAAGCGAATACCCTAGGATAAAAATTAGAAGGAAGCTATCTGAGAAAATGCTTTGTGATGTGTGTATTCATCTCACAGAATTAAAGCTTTCTTTTCATTCAGCAGTTTGGAAACACTGTTTTTGTAGCATTTGTGAAGGAATACTTGGGAGCTCATTGAGTCCTGTGCTGAAAAAGGAAACATCTTCAGATAAAAACTAGAAAGAGGCTTTCTGAGAAATTGCTCTTTGTGTGTGCGTTCATCTCACAGAGTTAAACCTTTCTTTGGATTCAGCAGGTTGGCCACACTGTCTTTGTCCATTGAGTGAATGGACATTTGGGAGCTCATTGAGGCAAATGGCGAAAAAGCGAATGTACCAGGATTAAAACTAGAAGGAAGCTATCTGAGAAATTACTTTATGATGTGTACATTCACCTCACAGAGTTAAACCTTTCTTTCCATTCAACAGTTTGGAAACACTGTTTTTGTCCATTCTGCAAATGCTTATTTGGGAGCCCATTCAGTCCAAAGGTGAAAAAGTGAATATCCCAGATGAAAACTACAAGGAAGCTATCTGACAAACTACATTGTGATATGCCCATTCATATCGCAGAGTTATTCCTTTCTTTTCATTCAGCAGTTTGGAAACACTGTATTTGAAGAATCGGTGAAGGGATATTTGGGAGCACATTGAGGCCTATGATGAAAAAAGAAACATCTTCAGATAAAAACAAGACAGAAACTTCCTGAGAAACTGCTTTGTGATGTGTGCATTCCTCTCCAAGATTTAAACACTTCTTTGGAATCAGCAGGTTGGAAACAGTGTTTTTGTCCATTCAGCAAATGGACATTTCACTTCTCATTGAGTCCAAAAGTGAAAAGGCAAATATCCCAGGATGAAAACTGGAAGGAATCTATCTGAGAAATCTCTTGGTGATGTGTGAATTCATCTCACAGTGTTAAACATTTCTTTTTATTAAGTGGTTTGGGAAAACCGTGTTTGTACAATGTGTGAAAGGATATTTGGGAGCACATTGAGATCTGTGATGGAAGAGGAAACATCTTCAGATAAAAACAGAAAGCTTTCTGAGAAACTACTTTGTGATGTGTGCATTCGTCTCACAGAATTAAACCGTTCTTTGGATTCAGCAGTTGGGGAAGGCTGTTTTTTCCCATTGTGCGAATGGACATTTTGGAGCTCATTGAGGCCAATGGTAAAAACGTGAATTTCTCACTATAAAAACATGAAGGAAGCTATTTGAGAACCACTTTGTGATGTGAGCATTCATCTCGTGGATTTAAAACTTTCTTTTAATTCAGGAGTTTGGAAAGACAGTTTTTGTAGAATCTTCGACAAGATATTTTGGAGCACTTTGTGGCCTAAGGGGAAAAAGGAAACATCTTCAGATAAAAGCTAGAAAGAAGCTTTCTGAGAAACTGCTTTGTGATGTGTGCATTCATCCCACAGAGTTAAACATTTCTTGAATTCAGCAGTTTGGAAACACTATTTTTCTCCATTCTGTGAATGGACATTTTGGAGCTCAATGAGGCTAATGGTGAAAAGCAAATATTCCAGGATGAAAGCTAGAAGGAAGCCATATGAGAAACTGCATTGTGATGTGTGCATTCATCTCACAGAGGTAAAACTTTCTTTTCAGTCAGCAGTTTAGAAAAACTGTTTTTATAAAATGTGCAAAGGGATATTTGGGAGCGCATTGAGCACTATGGTGAAAAGGGAAACACTTTCACATAAAAAGAAGGAATAAGCTTTCTGAGAAACTGCTTTGTGATATTTGCATTCATCTCTGTGAGTTTAAACTTTCTTTGGATTCAGCAGTTTGGAAACACTGTTTTTGTATAATCTGCGAAGATATATTTTGCAAAGCATTGAAGCCTATGGTGAAGAAGGAAATGACTTCAGATATAAACTAGAAAGAAGCTTTCTGAGAAACTGCTCTGTGATGTGTGCACTCATCTCACTGAGTAAAAGCTTTCGTTAGATTCAGCAGTTTGGAAACACTATTTTTCTCCATTCTGTGAATGGATATTTTGCAGGTCTTTGAGGTCAATGGCAAAAAAGCAAATATTCTAGGATACAAATTAGAAGGAAGCTAACTGAGAAACTCCTTTGTGATGTGTACATTCAACTCACAGAGTTAAACATTTCTTTCCATTCAACAATTTGCAAAAACTGTTTTATAGAATGTGCAAAAGGGTATTTGTGAGCTCATTGAGGCCTACGGTGAAAGAGGAAACATCTGAAGAAAAAACTCTAAAGAATCTTTCTGAGAAACTGCTTTATGATGTGTGCATTCTTCTCTCAGATTTGAAAATTTCTTTGGATTCAGCAGTTTGGAAACTTTGTTTTTGACCTTTCTGTGAATGGACTCTTAGGATCTCATTGAGGCTAATGGTGATAAAGCAAATATCCCAGTACAGAAATAATAAGAAAACTATATAAGAAACCAATTTGTGACATGTGCATTCATCTCACAGAGTTATATTTTCTTTTCATTCAGCAGTTTGGAAACACTGTTTTTGTAGAATCTGCAAAGGGATATTTGGGAGCACATTGAGGCCTATTATGAAATAGGAAACATCTTCAGATAAAAACTAGAAAGAAGCTTTCTGAGAAACTGTTTGTGTTGTGTGCATTCATCTCACAGAGGTAAACATTTGTTTTGATTCAGCAATTTTGAAACACAATTTTTCTCTGTTATGCGAATGGACATTTAGGAGCTCATTGAGGTCAATGGAGAAAGAGTGAATGTTTCTGGATAAAAACTAGAAGGAAACTATCTGAGAAACCACTTTGTGATGTGTTCATTCACCTCGCAGACTTAAAACTTTCTTTTGATTCAGCAGTTTCCAAACACTGTCTTTTTAGAAACTGTGAAGGGATATTTGGGAGTGCATTGAGGAATACAGTGAAAAAGGAAACCTCTTCAGATAAAAGCTAGAAAGAAAACTTTCAGAAACTGCTTGTAAGGTGTGCGTTCATCTCATAGATTTAAAGCTTTCTTTAGATTTAGCTGTTTGGAAACATTGTTTTTGTCCATTGTGTGAATGCGCATTTGAGAACTCATTGAGGCCAATGGCAACAAAGTGAATATCCTAGGAGGAAAACTTGACAAAAGCTATCTGAGAAACGGCTTTGTGATGTGTGCATTCATCTTGCAAAGTTAAACATTTCTTTTCATTCAGCACTTTTGAGGCACTGTTTCTGTAGAATGTACAAAGGTGTATTTTGAGCGCATAGAGGCCTATAATGAAAAAGGAAACAACTTCAGATAAAAGCAAGAAAGAAGTTTTCTAGAAACTGTTTGGTGATATGTGCATTCATCTCATGGAGATAAGCCTTTCTTTGGATTCAGCAGTTTGGAAACACCATTTTTGTCCATTGTACACATGGACATTCAGGAGCTTATTGAGGTCAATGGCGAAAAATAAAATATCCACGGATAAAAATTTGAAGGATGCTATTGGAGAAACTGCTTTGTGTTGTGTTCATTCACCTCACAGAGTTAAAACTTTCTTTTCATTCTGTAGTTTGGAAAGACTGTGTTTGTAGAAACTGTGAATTGATATTTGAGAGTGCATTGAGGCCTATGGTGAAAAATAAACATCTTCAGATAAAAACAACAAATAACCTTTCTGAGAAACTGCTTTGTGATGTATGCACTCATCTCACAGAGCTAAAGATTTCTTTGAATTCAACAGTTGGGAAACATTGTTTCTCTCCATTGTGTGAATGGGCATTTGGGAGTTCATTGAGGTCAATGGCAAAAATGTGAATATTCCACAATGAAAACAAGAAGGAAGCTATATGAGAAACTGCTTTGTGATGTGTGCATTAATCTCACAGAGTTAAACCTTTCTTTTAATTCAGCAGTTTGGAAACACTATTTTTGTAGAATCTTTGAAGGAATATTTGTGAGTGCCTGAGACCTATCGTGAAAAAGGGAACATCTTCAGATTAAAACAAGAACGTAGATTTCTGAGATCTGCTTTGGGATGTGTGACTTCATCTCACAGATTTCAAACTTTCCTTGTATTCAGCAGTTGGGAAACAATGTTTTTGTCCATTACCCAAATGGACATTTTGGAGCTCATTGAGGCCTATGGTGAAAAATTGAATACCTAAGGATAAAAACTAGAAGGAAGCTATCTGAGAAACCACGTTGTGATGTATGCGTTCTTCTTGCAGAGTTATCACTTTCTTGTCATTCAGCAGTTTGGAAACCCTGTTTTAGTAGAATTGGTGAAGGGATATTTGTTATCACATTGAGTCCTGTGGTGAAAAGGGAATCATCTTCAGATAAATGTTAGAAATAAGCTTTTTGACAAACTGGTTTGTGATGTGTGCATTCATCTCAGAGTTTAACCGTTCCTTGGATTCAGGAGTTTGGAAACACTGTTTTTGTTCATTCTGCAATGGACGTTTGGGAGCGCATAGAGGCCAAAAGTGAAGAAGCAAATACCACAGGAAAAAAAATAGAAGGAATCTATCTGTGAAAATGATTTGTAATGTGTGCAGTCACCTCACAGAGTTAAAACTTTCCTTTCATTCAGCAATTTGGAAACTCTTGTTTCATAGAATCTGCTAAGGGATATTTCTGAGCACTTTGAGGCCTATGCTGATAAAGGAAATATCTTCACATAAAAAAGTTGAAAGAAGCTTTCTGAGAAACTGCTTTGTGATATGTCCATTCATCTCACAGAACTAAAGCATTCTTGAATTCAGCAGTTTGGAAACAATTTTTGTCCATATTACAAGTGGACATATGGGAGCTCATTTAGGCCAAAGGAGAAAAAGGGAATATTGTAGGATAAAAACTAGAAGGAAACTCTCTGAGAAACCGCTTTGTGATCTGTGCATTCATCTCACAGAGTTAAACCATTCTTTTCATTCAGCAGTTTGGAATCAGTTTTTTGTAGTATCTGTGAGGGTATATTTGGGAGTGCATTGAGGTCTATGGTGAAAAAGTAAACATCTTCAGATCAAAACTAGAAAGAAGCTTTTGAAGAAACTGCTTTGTTATATGTGCATTTATTTCAGAGTTAAATCTTTCTTTGGATTCAGCAGTTTAGAAACAGTATTTATCTCCATTCTGTGAATGGACATTTTGTGGCTCACGTGGCCAAAGGCAAAAAAGTGAATATTCCAGGATACAAACTACAAGCAAACTATCTGAGAAACTGCTTTGTGAGGTGAGCATTAATCTCACAGAATTATATCTTACTTTTCATTCAGCAGTTTGGAAAAACTGTTCTGAGGAATGTGTGAAAGGATATTTGGGAGTGCATTAAGGCCTATAGTGAAAAAGGAAACATCTTAAAATAAAAACAAGAAAGAATCTTTCTGAGAAACTCCTTTGTGAAGTGTGCATTCACTCACTGAGTTAAGCTTTTCTTTGGATTCAGAAGTTTTGAAATACAGACTTTATCCCTTTTGTGAATGGGCAATTCGGTACTCATTGAGGCCAATGGTGAAAAAGTGAACAACCTAAAACAAAAACTAGAAAAAAGCTATCTGAGAAACCACTTTATGATGTGTGCATTCATCTTGCAGAGTTAAATCTTTCTTTTAATTCAGCTCTTTGAAACAGTTTTTGTGGAATATGCAAAGGGGTATTTTGGAGCTCTTTGAAGCTTATGGTGAAAAAGGAAATATCATCACACAAAAACTGAAAGATGCTTTCTGGGAAATTGCTTTGTGATGTGTGCATTCATGTCACAGAGTTAAAGATTTCTTTGGATTAACCAGTTTAGAAACACTCTTTTTGTCCATTCTGTGATAGGACATTTGGGAGCTCATTGAGGTCACAGGTGAAAAAGGTAATATCTCAGGATAAAAATTAGAAGGAAGCTATCTGAGAAATAGATTTGTGATCTCTGCATTCATCTCTCAGAGCTAAATATTTATTTTCATTCAGCACTTTGGAACCACTGCTTTTGTAGAATCTGCAAACTGATATTTGTGAGAATATTGGGGCCTATGGTGAAAAAGGAAACATTTTCAGATAAAAACTAGGAAGAAGCTTTCTGAGAAACAGCTGTGTGATCTGTGCATTCATCTCACATAGTTAAACTTTTCTTTGGATTTGGCAGTTTTGAGACACTGATTTTGTCCGTTTTTCTAATGGATATTAGTCAGCTCATTGAGGCCAATGACGAAAAAGCAAATTTTCAAGTATAAAATCTAGAAGAAAGTTATCTGATAAACTGCTTTGTGATGTTTGCATTCATCTCACACAGGTAAACTTTTCTTTTCATTCATCAGTTTGGAAGCACTGTTTTTGTAGAATCTGCAAAGGGATATTTGGGAGTTCATTGAGGCCTATGGTGAAAAAGGAAATATCTTTAAATAAAAAGCAAAAAATGCTTTCTGAGAAACTGCTTTGTGATGTGTGCATTCATCTTACAGAGTTAACTAAATATTTCTTTGGATTCAGCAGTTTGGAAACACTGTTTTTGTCATTTCTGCCAATGAGCATTTGGGAGCTCATTGAGACCAGTGACAAATGAGCTAATATCTCAGGATAAAAACTAGAGGCAAGCTCTCTGAGAAACCGCATTGTGATATATGCATTCACCTCACAGAGTTAAAACTTTCTTTTCATTCAGCAGTTTGGAAGCAATGTTTTCATAGAATCTGCAAAGGGATATTTGGGAGTACATGGAGGCAAATGGTGAAAAAGGAAATATCTTCAAATAAAAACTAGAAAGAACCTTTCTGGGAAACTGCTTAGTGATGTGTGCATTCAACTCACAGAGATAAAGTTTCTTTGGATTCAGCAGTTTGGAACACTGTTTTTGTCCATTCTGCCAATGTACATTTCGGAGCTCATTGAGGCCAATGGTGAGAAAGAGAAATTCCCAGTTTAAAAACTAGATGGGGCCAGGTGCGGTGGCTCAAGCCTGTAATCCCAGCACTTTGGGAGGCCGAGACGGGCAGATCACAAGGTCAGGAGATCGAGACCATCCTGGCTAACACGGTGAAACCCCGTCTCTACTAAAAAATACAAAAAACTAGCCAGGTGAAGTGGTGGGCATCTGTAGTCCCAGCTACTCGGGAGGCTGAGGCAGGAGAATGGTGTGAACCCGGGAGGCAGAGCTTGCAGTGAGTTGAGATCCGGCCACTGCACTCCAGCCTGGGCTACAGAGCGAGACTCCGTCTCAAAACAAACAAACAAACAAACAAAAAAACTAGATGGAAGCTATCTGAGGATCCAGTTTGTGATGTGTGCACTCATCTCACAGAGTTAAACCTTTCTTTTCATTCAGCAGTTTGCAAACACTGTTTTTGTAGAACCTATGACATAATATTTGGGAGTGCATTAAGGCCTATGGTGAAAAGCAAACATTTTCAGATAAAAACAAGAAAGAAGCTTTCTGAGAAACTGCTTTCTGATGTGTGAATTCATTTTATAGAGTTAAAGCTTTCTTTGGATTGGAAACACTGCTTTTGTCCATTCTGCAAATGGACATTTTGGAATATATTGATGCCAATTTCGAAAAAGCAAAAACCAGTGGATAAAACTAGAAGGAAACTCTCTGAGAAACTGCTTTATGATGTGTGTATTCATCTCACAGAATTAAAACTTCCTTTTCATTCAGCTGTTTGGAAACACTGTTTTAGTAGAATTTGCAAAGGGATATTTGAGAGCTCATCAAGACCTATGGGGAAAAAGGAAACATCTTCTGATAATAACAAGGAAGAAGTTGTCTGAGAAACTACTTTTTGCTGTGTGCATTCACCTCAGAGAGATAAAACTTTCTTTTCATTCAGCAGATTGGAAACATAGTTTATGTCCATACTGCTAATGAACATTTGGGAGCTTGAGGCCAATGGTGAAAAATAGAATATTCTAGGATAAAAACTACAAGGAAGTTATCTGAGAAGCTTTTGTGATATGTGCATTTATCTCACAGAGTTAAATTTTGCTTTTTCATTCAGCAGTTTGGAAACACTGTTTTTGTAGAATCTACAAAGGGATATTTGGGAAAACATTGAGGTCTACAGTGAAAAAGGAAACATCTTCAAATAAAAACTAGAAAGAACACTTCTGGGGAACTGCTTTGTAATGTGTGCATTCATCTCACAGATTTAATCCTTTCTTTTCATTCGATAGTTTGGAAAAAATGTATTTTTCCATTCTGCCAAAGACATGTGGGAGCTCATTGAGGCCAATGGCAAAAAGGAAAATATCTCAGGATAAAAACTTGAAGGAAGCTCTCGGAGGAACTGCTTTTTGATGTGTTCATTAATCTCACAGATTTAAACCTTTCTTTTCATTCAGCAGTTTGGAAACACTGTTTTTGTGGAAACTGCTAAGTGACATTTCAGAGCTTTTTGAGGTCTATGGTGATAAAGGAAACATCTTCAGATAAAAACAAGAAAGAAGTTTTCCAAGAAACTGTTTTGTGATATGTGCATTCATCTCAGAGAGTTAAAACTTTCTTTGTATTCAGAAGTTTGGAAACAGTGTTTTTTCCATTCTGCAAAATGATATTTTTGACCTCACTGGGACCAGTGGCAAAAAATCAAATATTACATGATAAAAACTATAAGGAAGCTATCTAAGAAACTCTCTAATGTGTGCCTTCAGATTGCAGAGTGCAATGTTTCTTTTCATTTGGCAGTTTGGAAAGACTGTTTTTGTAGAATCTGCGAAGGGATATTTGGGAAAGCATTGAGGTCTACGGTGAAAAAGGAAACATTTCAAATAAAAACTAGAAATAACACGTCTGGGAAACTGCTTAGTGATGTGTACATTCAATTTAGAGTTAAACTTTTTTGGATTCAGCAGTTTGGAAACACTGTTTTTGTCCATTCTGCCAATGGACGTTTCAGACTCATTGATTCCAATGGTGAGAAAGAGAAATTCCCAGGTTAAAGTCTAGAAGGAAGCTATCTGAAAATCCGGTTTGTGATGGGTACATTCATCTTGCAGTTAAAACTTTCTTTTCCTTCAGCAGTTTGCAAACACCGTTTTTGTAGAATCTATGATGTAGTATTTGGGAGTGCATTAAGGTCTATGGTGAAAAGGAAACATCTTCAGATAAAAACAAGAAAGAAACTTTCTGAGAAACTGCTTTGTGATGTGTGCATTCATCTCACAGGGTTAAAGCTTTCTTTGGATTCAGCAGATTGGAAACACTGTTTTTGTCCATTCTGCAAATGGACATTTGAGAGATTATTGACTCCAATTTTGAAAAAGTGAAAGTCACTGGATAAAACTAGAAGGTAGCTATCTGAGAAGCCACTTTGTGATGTCTGTATTCACCTCAAGAATTAAAACTTTCTTTTCCTTCAGCTGTTTGGAAACACTGTTTTCGTAGATTTTGTGAAGGGGTATTTGAGAGTGCATTGAGGCCTATGGGGAAAAAGGAAACATCTTCTGAAAAAAACTAGTTAGAAGTTTTCTGAGAAACTGCTTTTTGCTATGTGCATTCATTGCAGAGAGATAAAACTACCTATGAATTCAGCAGTTGGGAAGCATAGTTTTTGTCCATTCTGCGAATGAACACTTGGGAGCTCATTGAGGCCAACGGTGAAGAAGAGAATATTCCAGAATAAAAACTACAAGGAAGCTATCTGAGAAACTGCTTTGTGATATGTGCATTTATCTCACAGAGATAAACATTACTTTTCATTCAGCAGTTTGCAAACACTTTTTTTTTTAGAATCTGTGAACGGATATTTGGGAGCACATGGAGGCCTAAGGTGAAAAAGGAAACATCTTCAGACAAAAACTAGAAAGGAGATTTCTGTGATACTGCTTTGTGATGTGTGCATTCATCTTACTGACTTAATCATTTCTTTTCATTTGGCAATTTGGAAACAATGTATTTGTCCATTCTGCCAATGGTTATGTGGGAGCTCATAGAGGCCAGTGGTAAAACGTATAATATCCCAGGATAAAATCTTGAAGGAAGCTATCTGAGGAACCACTTTTTGATGTGTTCATTCATCTCATGGAGTTAAACCTTTCTTTTCATTCATCATTTTGGAAACACTGTTTTTGTAGTATATACAAAGTGATATTTGGGAACACATTGAGGCGTATGGTGAAAAAGGAATCATTTTCAGATTAAAAACTAGGAAAAAGCTTTCTGAGAAACTACTTTGTGATGTGTGCATTCACCTCACAGAGTTAAACCTTTCTTTGGATTCAGCAGTTTGGAAGACATGTTTTTGTAAATTCTGCGAGTGGATATTTGGGCACTCATTGAAGCCAATAGTGAAAACAGGAATATCCCAGGATAGAAACTGGAAGGAATCTATCTGAGAAACTGCTTTGTAATATGTACATTCAGTTCACAGAGTTAAACCTTTCTTTTCTTTCAGCAGTTTGGAAACCCCGTTTTCATCTATTCTATGAAAGGACATTTTAGATTTCATTGAGGTCAAAGGCAAAAAGAGAATATCACAAGATAAAATCTTGAAGATATTTATCTGAGAAACTGCTTTGTGATGTTAGCATTCATCTTGCAGTGTTAAAGCTTTGTTTTCATTCAGCAGTTTGGAAACAATGTTTCTGTAGAATCTGTGAAGTGACATTTGGGAGTGCATTAAGGCCTATGGTGAAAAAGAAACATCTTCAGATAAAAACAAGAAAGAAGCTTTCTGAGAAAATGTTTTGTGATATGTGCATTAATCTCACAGGGTTAATACTTTCTTTGCATTCAGCAGTTTGGAAACACTGTTTTTGTCCATTCAGCGAATGGACATTTTGCAGCTCACTGAGGCCAGTGGTGAAAAAGCACATATACCAGGAGAAAAACTAGAACAAAGCTATCTGAGAAATTGCTTTGTGATATTTGCATTCATCTCACAGAGTTAACCACTTTTCCTTCAACATTTTTGAAACACTATTTTTGTATAAAGTACGAAGGGAGATTTGGGAGTGCATTGGGGCCTATGGTGGAAAAAGAAACAATTTCAGTTAAAAACTAGAAAGAAGCTTTCTGAGAAACTGCTTCATGTTGTGAACGTTCAGCTCACAGATTTAATAATTTCTTTCCATTTATCAGTTTTGAAACACTGTTTTTGTCCATTTTGTGAATGGACCTTTGGGAGTTAATTGAGGCCAGTGGTGAAAAAGTGAATATGCCAGGATAAAAACTAGAAAAACACTGTCTGAGAAAGTGCTTTGTGATGGGTGCATTCATTTCACAGACTTTCTTTTCATTCAACAGGTTGGAAACACTGTTTTTTGTAGAATCTGCGAAGGGATACTTGGAAGCGCATTGTGATCTAGGGTGAAAAAGGAAACATCTTCAGATAAAAACAAGAAAGAAGCTTTCTGAGAAAGTGCTGTGTGATGTGTGCATTCATATCTCAGAGTTAAACCATTATTTTCATTCAGCCATTTGGAAACTCTGTTTTTGTAGAATCTGCAAAGGGATATTTGGGAGCACATTGAGGACTATGGTGAAAAAGGAAACATATTCAGATAAAAAACAGAAAGAAGCTTTCTGAGAAACTGCTTGGTAATGTGTGCATTTATCTCACAGAGTTAAACCTTTCTTTAGATTCAGCAGTTTGGAAACACTCTTTTTGTCCATTCTGAGATAGGATATTTGTGAACTCATTGAGGCCAAAGGCAAAAAAGCAAATATACCAGGATAAAAACTAGAAGGAAGCTCTCTGAGAATCTCTTTGTGATGTTTGAATTCATCTCCCAGAGTTAAACCTTCTTTTCATTCAGCAGTTTGGAAACTCTGTTTTTGTAGCATCTGTGAAAGGATGTTTGGAAGCGCTTTGTGGCCTATAGTGAAAAAGGAAATATATTCACCTAAAAAGTAGAAAGAAGGTCTCTCAGAAACTGATTTGTGATTTATGCATTCATCTCACTGAGATAAACCTTTCTTTGGATTAAGCAGTTAGGAAACAGTGTTTTTCACCATTCTGTAAATGGACGTTTGGGAGCTCATTGAGGCCAAAAGAGAAAATGAGAACATCCCAGGATAAAACCTAGAAGGAAGCTCCCTGAGAAATCACTTTGTGACGTCTGCATTTACCTCACAGAGGTAAACATTTCTTTTCATTCAGAAGTTTGGATACACAGTTTTTTTGGAACCTGTTAAGGGATATTTTGGAGAGCTTCAGGCTCTTGGGGAAAAAGGAATCATCTTCACATAAAACATTGAAAGAAGATTTCCAAGAAACTGCTCTGTGATGTCTGCATTAATCTCACAGAGTTAAACCATTCTTTGGATTCAGAAGTTTGAAAGAACTATTTTTCTCCATTCTGGGAATGGACATTTTGGACTTCATTGAGGGCCATGGTGATAAAGTGAATATTCCAGAAGAAAAATTAGAAGGAAGCTCTCTGAGAAACCACTTTGTGATGTCAGCACTCACCTCACAGAGTTAAAACTTCTTCTCTTCAGCAGTTTGAAAACACTGTTTTTGTAGAACATGTGAGAATATTTGGTAGTGCATTGATGCCTGTGGTGAAAATGGAAACATTTTCTGACAAAAGGAAGAAATAAGCTTTCTGAGAAACTGCTTTTAGATATGTGCATTCATCTCATAGAGTTAAACCTTTCTTTGGATTCAGCAGTTTGGAAAACACTTTTTTTTATGTTCTGTGATTGGACCTTTAGAAACTCATTGATGTCAATGGTGAAAAGGCAAACATACCAGGATAAAAACTAGAAGGAAGCTACCTGAGAAATTGCTTAGTGATGCTTGCATTCATCTTGTAGAGTTAAACCTTTCTTTTCATTCAGCAGTTTTGAAACACTTTTTTTGTGGAATCTGCAGAGGGATATTTGGGAGTGCGTTGAGGCCTATGGTGAAAAAGGAAGCATCTTCAGATAAACACAAGAAAGAATCTTTCTGAGAAACTGCTTTGTGATGTGTGCTTTCATCTCACAGAGTTAAACATTTCTTTGAATTCAGCAGTTTGGAAGCGTTGTTTTGTTTATTATACTATTGGACATTTGGAAACTCATTGAGGCCCATGGCAAAAAAAGCGAATATACCAGGATAAAAACTAGAAAGAAGCTATCTCAGAAATCGCTTTGAGATCTTTGCATTCATTTAGCTGACTTAAAACTTTATTTTGATTCAGCAGTCTTGCAGCGCAGTTTTTCTAGATTCTGTGAAGGGATAATTGGGGGTGTATTGAGGCCTATGCTGAAAAGTGAAATACCTTCACTAAAAAATAAAAAGAATCTTTCTGAGAAACTGCTTTATGATGTGTGCATTCATCTCACAGATTTAAACACTTCTTTGGATTCAGCAGTTTGGAAACACAGGTTTTGTCCATTCTGTGAATGGACATTAGGAATCTGATTGAGGCCAGAGGCAAAAAAGTGAATATCCCAGGATGGAAAAATAGAAGGAACCTATCTGAGAAACTGGTCTGTGATGTGTACATTCATCTAGCTAAGTTAAACCATTCTTTTCATTTGGTAGTTTGGAAACACTGTTTTTGTATAATCTGAGAAGGGATATTTGGCAGTGCATTGAGGTCTACTGTGAAAAAAGAAACATCTTCAGATAAAATCTAGAAAGAAGCTTTCTGAGAAACTGCTTTGTGATGTGTGCATTCATCTCACAGAGTTAAACATTTCTTTGTATTCGGCAGTTTGGAAGCACTTTTTTTGTCCAGTTAGCAAATGGACAGTTTGCTGCTCGTTAAGGCCAAAGTCAAAAAAGCAATTATCCCAGGCTAAAAACTAGAAGGAAGCTATCTGATAAATAGTTTTCTGATGTGTGCATTCATCTCGCAGATTTAAACCTTTATTTTCATTCAGCAATTTAGAAACACTGTTTTTGTAGAACCTGCAAAGGCATATTTGGGAGTGCACTGAGGCTTATGGTGAAAAAGGAAACATCTTCAGATAAAAACAAGAAAGAAGCTTTCTGAGAAACTGCTGTGTGACCTGTGCATTCATCTCACAGATCTCAACCTTCCTTTGGATTCAGCAGTTTGGAGAAACTGGTTTTGTTCATTGTGCAAATGGACCTTTGGGAGCTCATTTAGGCCAATGGTGAAAAAGTGAATATCCTATGATAAAAACAAGAAGGAAGCTATCTGAGAACCTGCTTTGTGATATCAGCATTGATCCACCAAGTTAAACCTTTCTTTTTATTCAGCAGTTGGGAAACACTGTTTTTGTAGGGAGTGTGAATGGATATTTGTGAGCACAGTCAGTCCTGTGGTGAAAAATGAAACATCTTCAGATAAAAACAAGAAACAAGTTTTCTGAGAAATTGCATTGTGATGCATGCATTCATCTCAGAGAGTTAAACCTTTCTTTGGATTCAGCAGTTTGGGAACACCGATTTTGTCCATTCTGCGAGTGGACATTTGGGAGCTCTTTTAGACCAATGGCAAAAAAGGAATACTCAGAGATTAAAACTGGAAGGAAGTTATCTGAGAAATTGCTCAATGACGTGTGCATTCATCTCACAGAATTAAAACATTCTTTTCATTCAGCATTTTGGAAACACTGTTTTTGAAGTATCTGTAAAGGGATATTTTGGAGAGCATTGAGTCCTATGGTGAAAAAGGAAACATCTTCACATAAGAGCTAGAAAGAAATTTTCTGAGAAACTGCTTTGCGATGTATGCATCCATCTCACAGAGTTAAACTGTTCTTTGGATTCAGCAGTTTGGAAATACTGTTTTTGTTCATTCTGCAAGTGGCCGTTTGGGATCTCATTTAGTCCAATTTCAAAAAAGTGAATATGCAAGGATAAAAACTAGAAGGATGCTATCTGAGATACAGCTTTGTGATGTTTGCATTCACCTTGAAGAGCTAAAACTTTCTTTTCATTCAGCAGTTGGAAACACTGTGTTTGTAGAATCTGTGAATGGATATTTGGGAGTGCATCAGTGCTTATGGTGAAAAAGGAAATATCTTCAAATGAAAATTAGAAAGAAGCTTTCTGAGAAACTCCTTTGTGGTATGTGCATTGCTCTCACAGATTTAAACATTTATTTGCATTCCAAAGGCTGGAAAAAGTGTTTTTGTACATTCTGCCAATGGACATTTCAGAGCTCATTGAGACCACAGGTGAAAAAGTGAATACCCAATGGTAAAAACTATAAGGGAGTTATCTGAGAAACTGCTTTGTGATGTGTGCATTCATATCACAGAGTTAAACTTTCTTTTCATTCAGCAGTTTGGAAACAATTCTTTTATAGAATCAGACAACAGATATTTGGAAGTGCATTGAGGCTTATGGTTAAAAAGGAATCATGTTCAGATAAATACAAGAATGAAGCTTTCTGAGAAACTGCTTTGTGATGTGTGCATTCAAATCACAGAGTTAAACCTTTCTTTGGATTCAGCAGCTTGGAAACACTGGTTTTGTCCATTGTGCGGATTGACATTTGGGAGTTCATTTAGGCCGATGGTGAAAAAGTGAATATTCCAAGATAAAAACATGAAGGAAGCTATCTGAGAAACCTGTTTGTGATGTTTGCATTCATCTCAAGGGGTTAAACTGTTCTTTTCATACAGCAGTTTGGAAACACTGTTTTGTAAAATCTGCAATGGATATTTGGGCGTACATTGATGTGTACATTCATCTCACAGAGTTAAACTATTTTTTTTTTGCATTCAGTAGCTTGGAAACACTCTTTTTGTCCATTCTGCAAGTGGACATTTGGGAGTTCATTGAGGCCAATGGTGAAAAAGGGAATACCCAAGGATAAAAACTTGAAGGAAGCTGTCTGAGAAACCACTTTGTGATGTGTGCCTTCATTTCATACAAGTAAAGCTTTCTTTTCATTCACTAGTTTGGAAACATTGTTTTGGTAGAATATGCGAAGGGATATTTGGGAGCACCTCGAGTCCTATATTGAAAAAGGAAACATGTTCAGATAAAAGCTAGGAAGAAACTTTCTGACAAACTGCTTTCCGATGTGCGTATTCATCTCATAGAGTTAAAGTGTTCTTTGGATACAGCAGTTTGGAAACACTGTTTTGGTCCCATCTGTTAGTGGACATTTGGGAACTCATTGAGGTCAATGGTGCAAAAGTCAATAGCCAATGATAAAAACTACAAAATAGCTGTCTGAGAAACTACTTTGTGGTGTGTGTATTCCCTTCACAGAGGTAAACCTTTCTTTTCATTCAGTAGTTTGGAATAATGTTTTTGTAGAATATGCAAGGGGATATTTTGGAGTACTTGAGGCCTATGGTGAAAAAGGAAACATCTTCTGATAAAGACTAGAAAGAAGCATTTGGAGAAACTGCTTTGTGATGTGTGCATTTATCTCACTGAGTTAAACACTTTTTTGGTTTCGGAAGTTTGGAAACACTGTTTCTATCTTCTGTGATTGAACATTTGGAATCTCATTGAGGCCAGTGGCGAAATAGTGAATAAACCAGGATAAAAACTAGAATGAAGTTGTCTGAGAAATAGTTTTGTGATGTTTGTATTCATCTGACAGAGTTAAAACTTTCCTTTCATTAAGCCATTTTGAAGCACAGTTTTTGTAGATTCTGAGAAGTGATATTTGGGATTGTATTGAATCCTATGTTGAATAAGGTAATATTTTCACATAAAAACTGGAGAAAAGCTTTCTGAGAAACTGATGTATGAAGTGTGCATTCATCTCACAGAGTTAAAACTTTCTTCGGATTCAGCAGCTTGGAAACACTGGTTTTGTCCATTCTGCTAGTGGATATTTGGGAGCTCATTGAGGCCAATGACAAAAAAGTGAAAACCCTAGGAGAAAAATTAGAAGGAAGCAATATGAGAAAACACTTTGTGACATGTGTATTCATCTCGCAGAGTTAAACCTTTCTTTTCATTAAGCAGTTTGGAAACACTGTTTTTGTAGCATTTGTGAAGGAATACTTGGGAGCACATTGATCCTGTGGTGAAAAAGGAAACATCTTTATATAAAAACTAGAAAGAAGCTTTCTGAGAAACTGCTATTTGTATGTGCATTTATCTCACAGGGTTAAACCTTTCTTTAGATTCAGCAGGTTGGCCACACTGTCTTTGTCCATGATTGGAATGGACACTTGGGAGCTCATCGAGGCAAACGGTGAAAAAGCGAATATACCAGGGTGAAAACTAGAAGGAAGCTATCTGGGAAACTGCTTTGTGATGTGTCCATTCACCTCGCAGAGTTAAACCTTTCTTTTCATTCAGCACTTTGGAAACACTGTTTCTGTCCATTCTGCAAATGCTCATTTGGGAGCTCATTCAGTCCAAAGGTGAAAAAACGATTATCCCAGGATGAAAACTAGAAGGAAGCTATCTTACAAACCACATTCTGATGTGTGTATTCATATCACAGAGTTAAACCTTTCTTTTCATTCAGCAGTTTGGAAACACTGTATTTGAAGAATTGGTGAAGGCATATTTAGAAGCACATTGAGGCCTATGGTGAAAAAGGAAACATCTTCAGATAAAAAAAGAAAAAAGCTTTCTGAGAAACTACTTTGTGATGTGTGCATTCATCTCACAGATTTAAAAACTTCTTTGGACTCAGCAGTTTGGAAACACTGTTTTTGTCCTTTCAGCGAATGGACATTTCAGAGCTCATTGAGGCCAAAAGCAAAAAAGCGAATATCCCAGGATAAAAACTGGAAGGAAGCTATCTGAGATACTGCTTTGTGATGTTTGCATTCATGTCAGAGTGTTAAAATTTTCCTTTCATTCAGCAGTTTGGAAACATTGTTTTTGTGGAATGTGTGAAGGGGTATTTGGGAGTACATTGAATCCTAAGGTGAAAACGGAAATATTTTCAGATAAAAACAAGAAAGAAGCTTTCTGAGAAACTGCTTTGTGATGTGTGCATTCATCTCACAGAGGTAAATCATTCTTTGGATTCAGAAGGTTGGAAGCATTATTTTTCTCCATTATGCAAATGGACATTTTGGAGATCACTTAGGCCAAAGGAGAAAAGTGAATATTACAAGATAAAAACTAGAAGGAAGGTATCTGAGAAAATGCTTTGTGATGTTTGCATCCATTTCACAGTGTTAAAATTTCTTTTCATTCAGCAGTTTGGAAAACCTGTTTTTGTAGATTGTCTGAAAGGATATTTGGGAGCACATTGAGACCTATGATGAAAAAGGAAACATTGTCAGATAAAAACAATAAAGAAGCTTTCTGAGAAACTGCTTTGTGATGTGTGCATTCATCTCTCTGTGTTAAAACTTTATTTGGATTCAGCTGTTTGGAAACACTGTTTTTCTAGGATATGCAAAGGAATATTTTGCAGAGCATTGAAGCCTGTGGTGAAAAAGGATACATCTTCAGATAAAATCTAGAAAGAAGCTTTCTGAGAAACTGCTCTGTGATGTGAGCATTCATCTCACGGAGTTAAACCTTTCTCTGGAGTCAGCAGTTTGGAAACACTATTTTTCTCCATTCTACAAATGGACATTTTGGAGCTCTTTGAGGCCAATGTCGAAAAAGCAAATATTCCAGAATAAAAATTAGAAGGAAGCTAACTGAGAAACCGCTCTGTGATGTGTGCATTCATCTCGCAGAGTTAATCTTCTCTTTTCATTCAACAGTTTGGGAAAACTGTTTTGTAGAATGTGTGAGAGGGTATTTTTGAGTGCATTGAGGCCTATGGTGAAGGAGGAAACATCTGAAGATAAAAACTCTAAGGAATATTTCTGAGAATCTACTTTGTGATGTGGGCATTCTTCTCACAGATTTGAAACTTTGTTTGGAATCAGCAGTTTGGAAACATTGTTTTTGTCCATTCTGTGAGTGGACATTTAGAATCTAATTGAGGCTAATGGTGATAAAGTGAAATCCCCAGACAGAAACAATAAGGAAGCTATCATAGAAACAGATTTATGACAAGTGCATTCATCTCACAGAGCTAAATTTTCTTCTCACTCAACAGTTTGGAAACACTCTTTTTGTAGAATCTGTGAAGGGATATATAGGAGTGCTTTGAGGCCTATAGTGAAAAAATTAACATCTTCAGATAAAAACTAAACAGAAGCTTCCTGAGAAACTTATTTGCAATGTATGCATTCATCTCACAGAGTTCAATATTTCTTTGGATACAGCAGTTTGGAAACACTGTTTTTGTCCATTGTGCGAATGGACATTTCAGAGCTCATAGAGGCCAAAGGGGAAAAAGCGAATATCCCAGGTAACAACTAGAAGGAACTTATCTGAGAAACTGCTTTGCGATGTGTGCATTCATCTCATTGAGGTAAACGTCTCTTTTCATTCTGCAGTTTCAAAACACTGTTTTTGCAGGATCTGTGAAGGAATATTTGGGACAGCATTGAGGCCTATGGTGAAGAAAGAAATATCTTCAAATAAAAACTAGAAAGAAGCTTTCTCAGAAGCCACTTTGTGATGTGTGCATTCATCTCACTGAGTTAAACATATCTTTGGATTCATCAGGTTGGAGAAACTGTTTTTGTCCAGTCATCAAATGGACATTTGGGATGTCATTGAGGACAATGGCAAAAAGGTGAATATACCAGGGCAAAAACTAGAAGAAAGCTATGTGAGAAACCGCAGTGTGATGTATGTATTCATCTTGCAGAGTTAAACCTTTGTTTTCATTCAGCAGTTTGGAAACACTACAAAGAATCTTTCTGAGAACCTGCTTTGTAATGTGTAAATTCATCTCACAGAGTTAAGCATTTCTTTTGATACAGCAGGTTACAAAAACTGTTTTTGTGCATTCTTTGAGTGGATATTTGGGAGTTCATTGAGGCCAATGGCGATAAAGAAAAACCCAAGGATAGAAATTAGAAGGAAGTAACCTCAGATTTGTGTATTCATCTCGCAGAGTTAAACCTTTCCTTTCATTCAACAGTATAGAAACACTGTTTTTGTAGAATCTGCAAATGGACATTTGGGAGCTCATTGAGGCCAAATGTGAAAAAGTGAATATCCATGCATAAAAACATGAAGGAAGCTATCTGAGAAACTTTTTTGAGATGTGTTATTTCACCTCACACAATTAAACCTTTCTGTTCATTCAGCAGTTTGGAAACTATTTTTGTAGAATTTATGAAGGGATATTTGGGAATATATCGAGGGCTATGGTGACAAAATAAACATTTCCAGATAAAAACTAGAAAGAAGTTTTGTGAGAAACTGCTTTGTGATACTTGCATTTATCTCATAGAGTTAAACATTTCCTTGCATTCGGCCATTTGTAAAAACTGTTTTGTCTATTCTGTGTTTGGACATTTGGCAAATTATTGAGGGCAATGGTGAAAAAGTAAATATACCAGAAAAAATCTAGAAGGAAGCTATCTAGAAATCTCTTTGTGATGTTTGCATTCATGTCACAGAGTTAAACCATCATTTTGTTCAGCAGTTTGGAAAAACTTTTTTTTGTAGAATCTGCGAAGGGTTATTTGGGTACGCATTGAGGCATATGGTGAAAATGAAATATCTGCAGATCAAAACAAGAAAGAAGCTTTCTGAGAAACTGCTTTGTGGTGTGTGGATTCTTCTCACATATTTGAAGATTTCTTTGGACTCAGTAGTTTGGAAACACTGTTTTTATCCATTATGTGAATGGACATTTTGGAACACATTGAGCGCAATGGCGAAAAAGTGAATATCCCAGGACAAAAACTAGAAGGAAGTTATCTCAGAAATCCCTTTGTGACGTGGACTTTCATCTCACAGAGTTAAACATCTCTTTTCATTCAGCAGCATATAAACACTGTTTTTGTAGGATCTGCAAAGGGATATTTGTGAGCACATGATGCCTATGGAGAAAAAGGAAGTATCTTCAAATAAAAACTAGAAAGAAAGTCTCTGAGAAACTGCTGTTTGATGTGTGCATTCATCTCACAGTGTTAAACATTTCTTTGGATTCAGCAGGTTGGAAAAACTGTTTTTATACATTGTGCATTAATCTCGCGGAGTTAAACCTTTCCATTCATTCAGCAGTTTAGAAACATTATTTTTGTAGAATCTGGATAAAAAACAGGATAAAAACTGTTTTCATCCATCCTGCAAGTGGGACATTTGCCACTGAAGTCAATGGCAAAAAAGCGAATATCCCGGGATAAAAACTAGAAGGACGCTATCTGAGAAACCACTTTCTGATGTGTGCATTCATCTTGGAGAGTTAAACCTTTCTTTTCATTCAGCAGTTTGGAAACACTGTTTTTGTAGAATCTGCGACAAGATATTTGGGAGCTCATTGAGGCCTAGGGTGAAAAAGGAAACATCTTCACATAAAAACTAGAAAGAAGCTTTCTGGGAAAGTGCTTTGTGATGTGAGGATTGAAGTTACAGAGTCAAAACTTTCTTTGGATTCAGCAGTTTGGAAACGCTATTTTTCTCCATTCTGTGAATGGACATTTTGAAGCTCATTGAGGAAAATGGCAAAACACAGAATATTCGTGGGTTAAATCCAGAAGGAAGCTATCTGAGAAATCACTTTGTGATGTGTGCATTCATCCTGCAGAGATAAACCTTTCTTTTCTTTCAGCAGTTTGGAAACACAGTTTTTGTAGAATCCGCAAAAGGATATTTGGGAATACTTTTCGCCTATGGTGAAAAAGAATCATCTTCAGATAAAAACAAGAAAGAAGCGTTCAGATAACTGCTTTGTGATGTGTGCATGCATCTCACAGAGTTAAACCTTTCTATCCATTCAGCAGTTTGGAAACACTACTTTTGTTGAATCTACAAAGGGATATTTGGGATTGCATTGAGGCCTATGGTGAATAATGAATTATCTTTGGATAAAAACAAGAAAGAAGCTTTCAGAGAACCTGTTTTGTTATGCATTTTTTACTGTCACAGATTTAAATCATTCTTTCAATTCAGCAGTTCAGAAACACTGTTTTTACCCATTCTGCAAGTGGATATTTGGGAGCTCATTGAGACCAATGGCAAAAAAAGCAAATATTCCAATGTGAAAACTACAAGTAAGCTATCTCAGAAACCACTTTGTGAAGTTTTCATTCATCTCACGGAGTTAAACCTTCTTTTCATTCAGTAGTTTGGAAACAGTTATCGTAAAATGTGTGAAGCGGTATTAGGGAATGCATTGAGGCCTATGGTGAAAAAGGAAACATCTGCAGATATAAACTATAAAGAAGGATTCTGAGAAACTCCTTTGTATTGTGTGCATTCTTCTCATGAACTGAACCTTTCTTTGAATTCAGCAGTTTGGAAATCCTTTTATTGAACATTCTGCAAATGGACATTTGGGAGCTGATAGAGGCCAATGTCAAAAATGAAATATCCCAGGATAAAAACTAGATGGAATCTATCTGAGAAACTGCTTTCTGATGTGTGCCTTCACCTCCCAGAGTCAAAACTTCCTTTTCATTCAGCAGTTTGGAAAAGCTGTTTTTGTAGAATGTGCAAAGTGATATTTGGGCGTGCATTAAGGCCTATGTTGAAAAGGAAACATCTACAGCTAAAAACTAGAAAGAAGCTTTCTGATTAACTATTTTGTGATGTGTTCATTCATCTCACAAAGTTAAACCCTTCTTTGAATTCAAGAGTATAGAGACACTGTTTTTGTCCATTCTGCCAGTGGAATTTGGGATCTTATTGAGGTCAATGGCAAAAAAGAGAATATGCAAGGATAAAAACTAAAAGGAAGGTATCTGAAAAAGCACTTTGTAATGTGTGCATTCATCTCTCAGAGGCAAATGTTTCTTTGGACTCAGCAGTTTGGAAACACTGCTTTACTCCATTGTGCTAATGGACATTAGGGAATTCATTGCAGCTAATGCAGAAAAGTGAATATCCCATGATAAAAACAAGAAGGAAGCTATCTGAGGAACCTCTTTGTGATGTGTGCATTCATCTCACAGAGTTAAATCTTTCTTATCATTCAGTGGTTTGGAAACACGGTTTTTGTAGAATCTGTGAGGGGATATCTTGGAGCACAGTCAGGGGTAGGTGAAAAAGGAAATATTTTCAGATAAGAACTACTAAGAACCATTCTGAGAAACTGCATTGTGATGAGTGCATTCATCCAACAGACTGAAACATTTCTTTAGATTCAGCAGTTTCGAAACACTGTTTTTTTCTACTCAGTGAATGAACATCTGGGAGCTCATTAAGGCCAAAGTTGAAAAAGTGAATATCCCAGGATAAAAACTAGAAGAAAGTTATATGAGATATCACTTTTTGATATTTGCGTTCATCACACAGAGTTAAACTTTTCTTTTCATTCATCAGTTTTGAAACATTGTTTTTGTAGAATGTGAGATGAGATACTTTTCAGTGCATTGAGGCCTCTGGTGAAAAAGGAAACGAGTTCAGATAAAAATTAGAAAGAAGCTTTCAGAGAAAGTGCTTTGTGATGTGTACATTCATCTCACAGAGATAAACCTTCCTTTGGATTCAGAAGTTTGGAAACACTAATTTTCTCCATTCTGCGAATGGACATTTTGGAGCTCATTGTGGTCAAATGTGAAAAAGCGAATATTCAAGGAGAAAAACTAGAATGAAACTATCTGAGAAACCACTTTGTGATGTTTGCATTCCTCTTACAGAATTAAACCTTTCTTTTCATTCAGCAGTTTGGATACACTTTTCGTAGAATGTGCAAAAATATATTTGGGAGTGCATTGTGACCTATGGTAAAAAAGGAACCATCTTCAGATAAAAACAAGAAAGAACGTTTCTGAGAAGCTGCTTTGTGATGTGTGCTTTCATTTCAGATAGTTAAACCATTCTTTGGATTCAGCAGTTTGGAAACACTGTTTTTGTCTAGTCTGTAAATGGACATTTGAGAACTCATCGAAGCCAAGGGCAAAAAAGTGAATATCCATAGATAAAAACAAGAAGGAAGCTATCTGAGAAACTGCTTTGAGATGTGTTCTTTCACCTCACAGAGTTAAAACTTTCTATTCATATGGCACTTTGGAAACACTGTTTTTGTAGAATCGTGAAGGGATATTTGGGAGTGCATTCAGGCCTATGGTGAAAAAATAAACATCTCCAGATAAAAACTAGAAAGAAACTTTGTAAGAAACTGTGTTGTGATGTGTGCATTTATCTCCTAGAGTTAAACCTTTCCTTGCATTCAACAGTTTGTAAAAACTGTTTTGTTTATTGTGCAATTTGACATTTTGCAACTTACTGAGGCCAGTGGTGTAAAAGCAAATATACCAGAAAAAAACTAGAAGGAAGCTATTTGAGAAATCTCTTTGTGATATTTGCATTCACCTCACAGAGGTAAACCATCCTTTCATTCTGAAGTTTGGTAACACTCTTTTTGTAGAATCTGCAAAGGTTATTTGGGTGCACATTGAGGCCCACGGTGAAGGAAAAAACATCTGCATATAAAAACAATAAAGAAGCTTTCTGAGAAACTGATTTGCAATGTGTGGATTCTGCTCACAGATTTGAAACCTTCTTTGGATTCAGCACTTTGGAAACACTGTTTTTATCCGTTCTGTGAATGGAAATTTGAGAGTTCATTGAGGCCAATGGCAAAAAAGCGAATATCCCAGGACTAAAACTAGAAGGAAGCTAACCAAGAAACCGATTTGTGATGTGTGCATTTACCTCACAGAGTTAAACCTTTCTTTTCATTCAGCAGTTTGGAAACATTATTTTTGTAGAATGTATGAAGGGATATTTGGGAGCACAGTGAAGTCTATGGTGGAAAATGAAATATCTTCAGATAAAAACAAGAAGGAAGCTTTCTGAGAAACTACTTTGTGATTTGTGTATTCATCTCAGAGTTAAACATTTCTTTGGGTTCAGCAGTTTGGAAACACTGTTTTTGTCCATTCTGTGAATGCACACATTGGAGCTCATGGAGACTAATGGCAAATAAGCAAATATACCATGATTGAAAAGCAGAAAGAAACTGTCGGAGAAATTGCTTTGTGATGTGTGCATTCATCTGGCAGATTTAAACCTTTCTTTTCTTTCAGCCCTTTTGAAACACTCTTTTTGTATAATCTGTGAAGGGATATTTTGGAGCGCATTGAGGCCTATGGTGAAAAAGGAATCATCTGCCGATAAAAAGAAAAAGAAGCTTTCTGAGAAACTGCTTTGTGATGTGTGCATTCATTTCACAGGGTTAAACCATTCTTTGGATTCAGCAGTATGGAAATTGTTTTTGTTCATTCTGCAATTGGGTACTTGGGAGCTTATTGAGGCCAATGGTGAAAAAGTAAGTATCCAAGGATAAAAACGAGAAGGAAGCTATGTGAGAAACCTCTTTGTGATGTGTGCATTCATCTTGTAGAGTTAAACCTTTCTTTTCATTCAAGAATGTGGAGCACTGTTTTTGTAGAATGTGTGAAGGGATATTACAGACTGCATTGAGGCCTATAGTGAAAAAGGAAACATCTTCAGATAGAAACAAGAAAGAAGCTTTCTGAGAGACTGTTTTGTGATGTGTGGATTCATCTAACAGAGTTAAACCTTTCTTTAGATTCAGTAGTTTGGGAAAACTGTTTTTGTGCATTCTGTGAGTGGACACTGGGATCTCATTGAGGCCAAGAATGAAAAAATGAATACCCAAGGATAAAAACTAGAAGGAAGCTATCTGAGAAATCGCTTTGTAATGTGTGCATTCATCTCATAGAATTAAACCTTTCTTTTCATTCAGGAGTGTAGAGAACTGTTTTTGTGGAATCTTCAAAAGGATATTTTGGAGGGCAATGACTCCTTTGTTGAAAAAGGCAACACCTTTAGATAAAAAATAGAAAGAAGCTTTCTAAGGAAGTGTTTTGTGATGTGTGCATTCATCTCATAGAGTTTAACATTTCGTTGGATTCAGCAGTTTGGAAACACTGTTTTTGTCCATTCTCTTAATGGAAATTTGGGAGCTCATTGAGGCCAATGGTGAATAGCAAATATACCAGGATAAAAACTGGAAGGAAGCTATCTGAGAAATCACTTTTTGTTTTGTGCATTCATCTCACAGATTTAAAATTTTCTTTTCATTCAGCAGTTTGGAAACACTGTTTTTGTACAATTGGTGAAGGAATATTTGGGCACGTATTGTGGCCCATGGTAAAAAAGGAAATATCTTCACATAAAAACTAGAGATAAGCTTTCTGTGAAACTGCTTTGTGATGCATGCATTCATCTCACAGAGTTTAAACTTTGCTTGGATTCAGCAGCTTGGAAACACTGTTTTGTCCATTCACAGAATGGGAGCTAATTGAGGCCAAATATGAAAAAGCGAATATCCCAGGATAAAAACTAGAAGGAAGCTTTCTGAGAAACTGCTTTGTGATGTGAGTATTCCTCTTGCTGAGTTAAACCTTTGTTTTAATTCAGCAGTTTGGAACCACTGCTTTTGTAGAATCTATGAAGGAATAATTGGGAGCAAATTGAGGCCTATGGTGAAAAAGGAAAATGCTCACAGTAAAACTATAAACAAGTTTTCTGATAAAAATCTTTGTGATGTGTGCATTCTTCACACAGATTTAAACTTTTCTTTGGATTCAGCAGGTTGGAAACTCTATTTTTGTCCATTGTTGACTGGACAATTGGGAGCTCATTGAAGCCAATGGTGAAAAAGAGAATATCCCAGGATAAAAACTAGAAGGAAGCTCTCTGAGAATCTGCTATGTGATGTGAGCATTCATCTCAGAGTTAAACCATTCTTTTCATTGAGCAGTTTGGAAATCCTGTTGTTATAGAATCTACAAAGGGAAATTTGGGAGCCCATTGAAGCCTATAGTGAAAAAGTAAATATATTCACAAGAAAAGTAGAAAGAAGCTTTCTCAGAAGCTGCTCTGTGATTTGTGCATTCAACTCACAGAGTTAAACCTTTCTTTGGATTCAGCAGTTAGGACACACTGTTTTTCTCCATTTTGAGAGTGACCATTTGGGAGTTCCTTGAGGCCAATGGCAAAAAGGTGAATATCCAAGGATAAAAACTAGAAGAAAGCTATCTGAGAAACCGCTTTGTGATACGTGCATTCATCTGGCAGAGCTAAACCTTTCTTTTCATCCAGCAGTTTGGAAATGCTGTTTTTGTAGAATCTGTGAAGGGATATTGGGGACTGCAATAAGGCCTATGATGAAAAAAGAAACATCTGTAGATAAAAACTATAAAGAAGCTTTCTGAGACACTGCTTTGTGATGTATGCGTTCTTCTCCTAGATTTAAACTTTTCTTTGGATTCAGCAGTTTTGAAATACTGTTTTTGCCCATTCTGAGAATGGACATTTTTGGAACTCATTGAGGCCAGTGGCGAAAAAGTGAATATCACAGAATAAAAAGTAGAACGACACAATCTGAGGAACTGCTTTGTGATGTATACATTTATCTCACAGATGTAAACTTTTCTTTTCATTCAGCACTTTGGAAACAAGGTTTTGTATAATCTGCGACGGGATATTTGGAAGCACATTGAGGCCTATGATGAAAAAGGAAACATCTTCAGATAAAACCTAGAAAGAAGCATTCTAAGAAACTGCTTTGTAATGTGTGCATTCAACTCACTGAGTTAAAACTTTCTTTGGATTCAGAAGTTTTGAAACAACGATTTTGTCCCTTTTGTGAATGGACATTTTGTTACTCTTTGAGTCCAATGGTGAAAAAGCAAACAACCCAGAATTAAAACTAGAAAAAAACTATCTGAGAAACCGCTTTGTGCTGTGTGCATTTCTCTCACAGAGTTAAACCTTTCTTTTTATTCAGCTGTTTGAAACACTGTTTTTGTAGAATATGCAAAGGGTTATTTGTGATCACATTGAGGTCTATGGTGAAAAAGCGATTATACAAGGATAAAAAGTAGAAGAAAACGATCTGAGAAACCACTTTGTGATGTTTGCATTCATCTCGCACAAGTAAAGCTTTCTTTTCACTCAGCACTTTGGAAACACTGTTTTTGTAGAATCTGTGAAGGGATATTTGGGAGGGCATTGAGGCCTATGTGAAATAGGAAATATCTTTAAATAAAAACTAGAAATAAGATTTCTGAGAAACTGCTTTGTGAATTGTGCACATTCATCTCAGAGAGTTAATTAAACATTTCTTTGGATTCAGCAGTTTGGAAACACTGTGTTTTTTTTCCATTCTGCCAATGGGCATTTGGGAGTTTATTGACTCCAGGGGCAAAAAGGCAAATATCCCAGGATAAATACTAGAAGGAAGCTATCTGATAAGCCACTTTGCTATGAGTGCATTCACCATGTGGAGTTAAACTTTTCTTTATATTCAGCAGTTTGGAAACACTGTTTTTTTTTTTTCCATTCTGCCAATGGGCATTTGGGAGTTTATTGACTCCAGGGGCAAAAAGGCGAATATCCCAGGATAAATACTAGAAGGAAGCTATCTGATAAGCCACTTTGCTATGAGTGCATTCACCATGTGGAGTTAAACTTTTCTTTATATTCAGCAGTTTGGAAACACTGTTTTTGTAGAATCTGTGAAGGGATATTTGGGAGCGCATGAAGGCCTATGGTGAATAAGGACACATCTGTTGTTAAAAATCACAAGGCAGCATTCTGAGAAACATCTACGTGATATGAACCTTCTTGTCACAGACTTAAACCTTTCTTCGGATTCAGCAGTTTGGAAACACTTTTTTTGTCCATTGTACAAATAGATGTTTGGGAGCTCATTGAGGCCAATGACAAAAAACCGAATATCCCCTGATAAAAACTCGCAGGAAACTATCTGAGAAACCACTTTTTGATGTGTGCGTTCACCTCACAGAGTTAAGCCTTATTTTCACGATCAGTCTGGTGTAGGGAGACCCCTGAAACTAGTGCTATGGAATAAAAGATGAAATGCTCTTGATTATTTTAAATACAAAATAGCCTGCAGGATTGTGTAAAGACAATGACAGGTAGAAGTGCCAGAACAAGCCAACAGTGCATGATGTGCTTCCCTCAGCAGAGAACCTATGAATGGACGTGCAGGCAGGGAGGTTTCACATTACCAAGATTCCTATCCCGAAAAACAGATGTTCATAGCGCTGGGAATGGAAGGCGACCCTCGTGGAGAGCCTAAAAATGGACACATGGGGGGCATCTGTCCATATGGGTAAGATAGGGCTATAAACACTCTCATCTTGCCACAGCTCTTCTAGGCCTCTTTAGGATTAAGGCATACTCCCTTCTGAGAATATCTGGTCTAACTGGTTGTCTAGCCTCACATCCTGTTACTGTGGATTGTTTGTAGTGAGCTTTTGCTGCAACTGTTACTGCTGACTAATATCTTGCTAATCATAGGTTATGGAAAGACTGTGTTTCCGTTTTAAGGCTCTGTTAGAAATTACCAATGAACACACTATATTGTAAATTCTTACCTCTGTATACTGTACTTCTGCATACAGATGTTATGTTAAAGAATTACTTCATCCCCATGAGACCATCTCACCTCGTAATCAAATGACCCTAAATCCCTCACTAACCTACACCCACTCTCACTAAATTTAATAATAAATGCTGGCATATCCAGTGCACTGTTGGCACTGCGGGACCAGAATGCGGTGACCCCCCTGGATCTAACATTCACTATCTTGTGTGTCTCTATTATTTCTCGACCTACCAATCCACCTGGGAGCAAAGAGAGAGTCCCGTTGCATTGTGGGCTGCTGACCAGGACCCGCAATATCTGGCGCCCAACGTGGCCTTCTTTGTTCCTCAGCTCAGTGCACTATGAGTGCAGGTGTATGATGACTAGTCTTCAGTCTCAATGGTGAGGCCTCTGGGTACACTTTTTCCAACTATCCCCTCTTTTTGGGTTTGTTGACCAGTTATATTCCAGGGTTATTATGGGACAATTGTAGTCTAAACGCCAGGCTTATCTGTCTTTTCTTAAACTTCTTATTAAACAGGGTGGAATCAAGGCTAATTCCAATAACCTTGTTCTCTTATTTCAGACTATTGAAAAATATTGTCTTTGGATCCCTGACAAAGATTCTATGGACCTGTTAGACTGGGATAGAATTGGTGCCACTCTCTGCCAACTCATAGAGATAATGCTTTACTTCTTATTTCTGTTTGGACTGACTGGGCTCTTACTCGTGTTACTTTACTTCCTTTTCAGTCTGGTGATCCTCTTCAACTGCCACAAGTTAATGCAGATGGTGAACCACTCCCCTTACATCAGGTGGTTGACTACCCCACTAGCCCTCCTTCTGATCATGAGGTAGAATTTGATCTCTCCTTGTTTTCTCCCCAAAATAGGAACCTGGTAATGATCCCTCCTTCTGCCTCCTATCTTGAAACCTGTATATGTTAACTCTTCTTCTACTAATCCGTTGCTACATCTTCCAGAGGAGGACGTGTGGCATTCATCTGAAAGACCTATTTCTTGTTCCTCTCATCCTTTTGGACCTCTCCCCTCTTCTAAGCCTACTGTTTCTTTCGATGCTCCGGGACCCCTTCTTTCAGAGGCTTAGAATCTTGCTTCCCCTTAGTCCACATACCTGTGTCCTCACTCTCCTTCTGTTCCTCTGCCCCTGTACAATGGATGTATGAGTCACCCATTTGGGTAGGGCAGTGGTCGCTTTCCAAACACAAGTTGGAGGCTTTAATTGAAATTGTTAATGATTTACTACCAGCAAACACTATTGAGCCCTCCTTGTCCCCATGGAACTCGCCTGTGTTTGTTATACAAAAAACAAGTCAGGAAAATGGAGGATGGTAACAGAGTTAAGAGCTGTTAAGGCAGTTATTAAACCTATGGGGGCATTACAACCCGATATGCCCTCCCCCTCTACAATTTCTAAGGAATGGCCTTTAATTATCATTGACCTTAAAGACTGCTTTTTTCCATGTATCTTTAGACAAGTCAGACTGTGAAAAATTTGCTTTCACTATACCATCCATTAACAATTCAGCTCCCGCAGCTAGATATCAATGGAAAGTTTTACTTCAAGGAATGATTAACAGCCTTGCTATTTGTCAGTTGTCAGTATTGTGCTACAACCTATCTGACAGACTTTTTAAAATAATTACATTCTTCATTATATGGATGATATCCTGATTGCTGGATACCCCACTAAAGATAAATTAATTCATTTTTATACCTCTTTAAAATTAGCTGTTGTCAATGCAGGACTCCAACAAGCCACTCCTTTTCTGTACTTTGGAATGCAGCCAGAAGCTTGCTCCATTAAGCTGAAAAAAGTACAACTTTGTATGGACAATTTAAACAGTTTGAATGATATTCAAAAATTACTAGGTGACATCAATTATCTCAGACCAACACTAGGCATTTCTTCTTATGCATTATATCATCTATTTGCCACTTTATCAGGAGATACAGATTTGAACAATCCTTGCTCTCTATCTGAATCAGCAAAACAAGAGTTGTCTTTTGTAGAACAATGAGTGAGAGAGGCACAAGTCTCTCGTATTGACCCAATTTACCTTTACAATTTTTAGTTTTTCCTTCCATCCACTCTCCTACAGGACTTATAGTAAAAAATGGTTCTCTAGTTGAATGGGTATTTCTTACTAATTCAACCTCTAAAACTCTTTCAATATATCTTGATCAAATAGCCATTTTGATTGGGTTAGGAGGTCAAAGTATCACTAAAATCTCCGGCTTTGATCCAAACATTATTGTGGTCCCTTTGTCAAAAAATGAAGTTAAAAATGCCTTTTCTACATCTTTTTGCTGGCAGACTAATCTGGCTGACTTCATTGACATTATTGATAACCATTTGCCTAAGGCAAAATTGTTTCAATTTCTACGAGATACTTTCTATGTTCTACTAAAACTTACTCGTTCATCACCACTTGAGACAGTCATTGCCATTTTTACTGATGGATCCAGTAATGGAAAGACAGGGTATGTAGGACCAAAAGATAAAGTAATTTCTACTCCATAGACTTCTGCTTAAAAAGTGGAGCTGTTTCCTTTTATCTCTGCATTACAGGATTTTGATCAGTCTCTTAATATCGTCTCTGACTCAGCTTATATAGTCCATGCCACTAAGGCAATAGAAACAGCTACCATAAAAAATATTACTGACAGAAATCTATTTTCCTTGTTCTTTTTATTACAAAAAACTGTCAGAAACCGAAATCACCCTTTTTTTTATCACTCACATTTGTTCTCATACTAACTTGCCTGGACCTTTATCCTGAGGTAATCATAAAGTTGGTACTCTAGTTTCTCTAGTCATTAAAGATGCAGAACAATTTCACCAACTAAATAATACTAGTGCCTCAGGTTTTAAACATAAATGTTCTCTCAGTTGGAAACAAGCTAAACAAATTGTACAACACTGTTCTCAATGTCAGATTCTTGTCTTACCCACACAATCTCCCAGAGTTAATCCTTGAGGCCTTTCTCCTAATGTTATCTGGCAAATGGATGTTACTCATGGTAATTCTTTTGGAAAATTAGCTTATGTGCATGTCACAGTTGACACCTTTTCCAGTTTCATCTGGGTTACTTGTCAAACTGGAGCAGTCACTTCTCATATTAAAAAAGATATTTTTTCATGTTTGGCAGTTATGGGAATTCCTAGTGAGCTCAAAACAGAAAATGTTCCAGCCTATTACAGTAAAACTTTAAAAAATTTTCTTGAACAGTGGCATATTAAGCATACCACTGGTATTCCTTATAACCCACAAGTCCAAGCTATTGTAGAAAGAAGTAACAGAACTTTAAAGTTTTATAATTACTTAAACAAAAAGAATGGGATAAGTTGTCTACCCCTCACATACAACTAAACTTGGCATTGCTCACGTTAAATTTTCTTAATATTCCCAAATCTAATTCTGTTACTGCTGCTGATAAACATTTTTCTGGTAACTGTCCCATGGTAAGCTAAGGAAGGGAAGTATGGTGGAAAGATATTCAATCTAATATATGGTCAAAAGTTTCTATTTTAACGTGGGGAAAGGCTATGCTTGTGCTTCTTCAGGTGAACATCAGTCTCCTGTTTGGATTTCTGCTAGACACTTGAAATTGTGTCCTGAAAATGTATGCAACAACGAGACAGAGAAATTTGCTGAAAAATCACCACAGCAGGAAACAACTAACACATCCAATTGTCAAAAAGAAGAAAATGACCATGCTAACCCCTTTACAACAGACAATCCAGTCAGTCATCCTGAACAACTTGTCTGCAGTGATCTAGGTCTGGCTCAACCTCTGCCTCCTCCTGATGACACTGATCCTTCTTCCCTTTGTCACCCCACAGATGGTTAAAAATATACATATTGGGCCTATATTCCTTTTCCTCTTCTTATTTGAGCCATGATATCGATGGATGCTTTTATCAAAGTCTATGCTAATTATAGTATTTGGATGTCTGGTTCTGTAGATGATCATTGTCCTGCCCAACCTTCAGAAGAAGGGACCACTTTCAATATCACTTTATGTTTTAGGTATTCACCTTTGTCCCTGGGACCCACTAATGGATGTCTCCATTACCTATTCAAACTTGGGCAGTCACACTACCATCTGGTCACTCTGTCCCTCCCTTAGGACACTTGGTATCAGAGCTCTCATTAAAACTTCTAAGGCAGATCAAATCACTGATTATATTCACACATCCCAATATAAGCCTTTAGGACCTGCATGTCCTCTCAACTTGTCTTCAAATGCTGACAAATTAATATGGAAGGATTGTGTTAGTTCAGCAAGAAATGTGCTATTTAATTCTTCTCACTACGCCGTTGTTGATTGGACTCCTAAAGGTCATATTGCTAATAATTGCTCTCAGGCTCACAGAGATTGTCAACATTTTCTCTATGATATTACTTATCAAAAAAGTAGTGACAATCCTTCCCTATTATATCATAGATTTAACTTCTTTTTTCCTTTTAAGTGGAAAGGGGCAGGGGTTCCCCCTCCTAAGCCAAGGCTGATTGTTCCCACTTAGGACCTGAACATTCAGAATTATGGAGATTAACTGTAGCTATGACTGGTATGAGAGTTGGGGCTGGAGAAAGTGTTATAAGTAAATCCACCTTTTCACCTAGAAAACTAAGACAACAGATTGATTTACACTACTATTTCCATACAGCCAAAAATATCACTATGGCAATCATCGAAAGGTCAATTCAAAGATGGGATAGTAAAGATTATGAGAACTTCTACCCCCTGTGGCTAATGTCCTCCCACCATCTCACATACAATCTATTTCCCTCACCCCACATTCACAAAAAAGAGTACCATCCCAATATATGTATGTATATATATATATATACTATCTATATGGAGTCCAAAAAAACTGTATCGCTTAAAAGTTGTGTTAAACCACCATATATGTTGTTAGTAGGAAAGACGCATATTAGTTCAAAACTCAACATAATTACCTGTGTTAATTGTTACTTATATACTCGTATTGACTCATCCTTTAATCAATATCATAGAATTTTAATAGACAGAGCCAAAGAAGGTATTTGGCTCCCCGCAGCCTTACATAGGCCTTGGGAATTTTCCCCTTCTATCTATGCTATTAATAATATTCTACAGAAAATTCTTAAAAGGAGTAAATGATTTATTTTTACATTAATGGCAGTAATAATGGGCTTGATTGTTTTTACTGCGACTGCTGCTACTGCTGAAGTTGCATTACATCAATCTATTCAAACTGTTCATTTTGTGAATAAATGGCAAAAAAAAATTCTACTCGGATGTGGAATTCTTAGGTATTGATAAAAAATTAGCCAATCAAATTAATGATCTAAGACAAACTGTTACATGGATGGGACATAGAATTATGAGTTTAGAACATAGATTACAAATGCAATGTGATTGGAATACTTCTGAATTTTGTATAACTCCTTCCAATATAATGAGTCTGTTCACAACTGGGAATCAGAAAAATGCCATTTACAAGGAAGTAAAGATAATTTAAGTTCAGACATAAGCAAGCTAAAAGAACATATTTTTGAGGCCTCTCAATTACACTTAACTACTTTACCCAGTGCTGAAGTTTTAGACGGTATCTCTAACAGGGTATCTAATCTGAACCACGTTCAATGGGTAAAATCTTTAGGAGGATCCAGTACCATTAATTTTGTCCTGTGTATAATTTGTGCTATTGGTTTATAGTTCATATGTAAAATTGGAAAAAAAATATTCTCCAATCCAGTCATAATCAGCACAAAGCTATGATTGCTGTGGTTCATCTAAATCAGAGAAAAGGGGAAGATTTAGGGAGACTCCCTGAAAATATTGCTAGTACAGAATAAAAGAAGAAATGTTCCTGATTATTGTAAATACAAAATTGCATGCAGGATTGTGTAAAGACAATGCCAGGTTAAACTGCCAGAATGAGCCAACAGCACGTGACATGCTTCCTCCTGTAAAGAGTCTATGAATGAACATGCAGTCAGAGAGGTTTCACATCACCAAGATTCCTATCCCAGAAAAGCAAATGTTCATAGCTCTGGGAATGGAATGTGACCCTCATGGAGAGCATATAAACAGACGCATGGCACGGGGGGTGGGGGGACATCTGCCCATATTGATAAGATAGGTCTATAAATGTTGTCATCTTGCCATGGCTCTTCTAGGCCTCTTTAGGGTTAAGGCATACTCCCTTCAGAGGATTTCTGGTCTAACTGGTTGTGTAACTTCACGTCCTGATACTATGGATTGTTTGTAGTGAGCTTTTGCTGCAACTGTTACTACTGATTAATATCTTGCTAGTCATAGGTTATGGAAAGACTGTGTTTCTGTTTTAAGTTTCTGTTAGAAATTACTGATGCACACACTATATTGTAAATTCTTACCTCTGTATACTGTACTTCTGCATACAGATGTTACATTAAATAATTACTTCATCTTCACTCCACGATCTCACCTCATAATCAAATGACCCTAAATACCTTATTAACCTATTCCCACCCTTACTAAACTTAATAATAAATGTTGGCATATCCAGTGCATTGTTGGCACCGTGGGACCAGAAGACGGTGAACCCCCTGGACCCAGCTTTCACTATCTTGTGTATGTTTATTATTTCTCTACCTTCTGAACTGCCTGGGAACAAAGAGAGAGCCCCGTTGCATTGTGGGCTGCTGGCCAGGTCCTGCAATAGTGTGGAAATACTGTTTTTGTAGAATCTGTGAAGGAATATTTGGGAGCACATTGAGGCCTATGGTGAAAAAGGAAACATCTTCAGACAAAAACTGGGAAGAAACTATCTGGAAAAACTGCTTTGTGATGTTTGCATTCATCTCACATAGTTAAACATTTCCTTGTATTCAGCAGTTTGGAAACACTGTTTTTGTCCATTGAGCGACTGATCATTTCAGAGCTCATTGAGACCAATGGGGAAAAAGGGAATATCCCTGGATAAAAACTAGAAGAAATCTATCGGAGAAATCACTTTTTGATGTGTCTCATTCATCTCACAGATTAAATACTTGTTTTAATTCAGCAATTTGGAAAATCTGTTTTTTTAGAATCTGCGAAGTGATATTTGGGAGCACATTGAGGCCTATGATGAAAAAGGAAACACATTCAGATAACAACTAGAAAGAAGCATTCTGAGAAACTGCTTGGTAATGTGTGCATTCATCTCACAGAGTTAAAATTTTTTTGGATTCAGCAGTTTGGAAACACCATTTTTGTGCATTCTGCAAATGGACATTTGGGAACTCATTGAGATAAATGGCAAAAAAGGAAATATCCGAGGATAAAAGTTAGAGGAAGCTATCTGAGAAACTGCTTTGTGATGATTGCATTCATCTCAGAGAGTTAAACCTTTCTTTTAGTTCAGCAGTTTGGAACCACTGTTTTTGTAGAATCTACAAAGTCATATTTGGGAGCACATTGAGGACTATGGTGAAAAAGGAAACATCTTCAGAGAGAAATGAGAAAGAATCTGCCTGAGAAACTGCTTTGTGATGTGTACATTAATTTCTCAAAGTTAAAACTTTCTTTGGATTCAGCTGTTTAGAAACACTGTTTCTGTCCAATTTGAAGTGGTTATTTCAGAGCTCTTTGAGGTCAAATGTGAAGAAGTGAATATCCCAGGATAAAAACTACAAGGAAGCTATCAGGCAAATCACTTTGTGATATGTGCATTCATGCAGCAGAATTAAACCTTTCTTTTAAGTCTGCAGTTTCAAACACTGTTTTTATAGAAGTTGTGAAAGGCTATTTGGGTGTGCAATCAGGCTTATGTTGAAAAAGGAAATAAATTCAGATAAAAACTAGAAAAAAGCATTTTTAGAAACTGCTTTGTGATTTGTGCATTCGTCTCACAGAATTAAGCCTTTCTTTGGATTCAGCAGTTTGGAAACACTGTTTTTATCCTTTCTGGGTATGGACATTTTGGAGTTCAATGACGCCAATGGCATAAAAGTGAATATTCCATGATAAAAACAAGAAGGAAGCTATCTGGGAATTTTGTGATGTGTGCATTCATCTAGCAGAGTTAAACCATTCTTTTCATTCAGCAGTTTGGAAACACTGTTTTAGTCCATTCTGGGAGTAGACATTTTGGCACTTATAAAGGCCAAGGGAGAAAAACCTAATAGCTCTTGATAAAAACAAGATAGAAGCTATCTGAGAAACAGCTTTGTGATGTGTGCATTCATCTCTCAGAGTTCAACTTTTCTTTTCATTCAGCAGTTTGGAAACACTGTTTTTGTAGAATCTGTGAAGGGATATTTGGGAGTATATTGAGGCCTATGGTGAAAAAGGAAACAGCTTCGGATAAAAAGTAGAAAGAACCTTTCTGAGAAACTGTGATGTGTACATTCAACACAAAGAGTTAAAGTTTTCTTTGAATTCAACGGTTTGGAAACAATGTATTTGTAAATTCTGCTAAGGACATATGGGATCCCATTGAGTCCAATATCCAAAATGGGAATATCCTAGGATAAAAACTAGTAGGAAGCTATCTGAGAAAGGGCTTTGTTACATGCACATTTATCTCAAAAAATTAAACATTTGTTTTCATTCAGCAATTTAGAAACACTGATTTTGTAGAAACTGTGAAGGGATATTTGGGAGCGCTTTAGGGCCTATGGTGAAAAATGAATCATCTTCAGATAAAAAAAGACAGAAGCTTTCTGAGAAACTGATTTATTACTATTGGGGGAACCTGCCCCTGATAATTCCTCATAGTTCCTCTTCTATTTTCCCTAAGATGTCTTTTGCCTGTGGTTTTCATTGTCAGTATTCACCCAAAACTTGAGTCTCCTGGTGAGTACCCAGTCAGAGGATTGATGATCTCCTGGTGAAACATAAGCATATCCTCTTCCCCACTTTATAATTGTTCCAGGTTCCCAGGTATTGGTTTGCGAGTTTTTCCATAACACTGGCTTGCCTTCGTTTAGGGAGAATTTTTTGCCTGTATAATGGCGTTCGGCTGCAGTTAGATTATTATCTTTAGGAATATTTAGAAAATTTAAACAGTGCCAAATGTAATTGGGAGTGGGGGATAGTTAAATTTTGTTTTTGTTGTTCAGAATGTTTGGACAATTGGGTTTTTAACATGTGATTGGCCCGTTCCATCACAGCCTGTCCCTGAGGATTGTAAGGGATTACAGTAATATGGGAAATTCCCCCACTGTTGCATAAATAAATCAAAAGCCTTACTACCATATCCAGGGATGTTGTCTGTCTTTATTTGATATGGAAGCCCCATAACTGCAAAGCAAGAATACAGATGTTTTTTAAAATGGGCCATGCCTTCACCTCTTTGGCAAGTAGCCCAGATAAAACCTGAGAAGGTATCTAGAGAAACATTCACATGTGACAGTCTGCCAAAGGAACTAACTTGAGTCACATCCATTTGCCATAAAGCATTAGGCGTTAGGCCTCTGGGATCAATGCCAGGTTCCTGATTTGGAAGTAGAAAGACCTGACGCTGAGGGCAGCTGGGAATAATAAACTTAGCCTGTTTCCAGGTAAGAGCAAATTTATCTTTTAATCCAACAGCATTGACATAAGCGAGATTATGGAACTCCTGAGCTTCTCGGGTTGCAAAAGAGACAAAACAGTTGACTTTATGGTTACCAGCAGACATGAGTCCTGGTATAGTGCTATGAGATCTAATACGTGTAATATAGAAAGGGTGTCTACTTTGGAGAGCTGCCTGTTGTAATCTTGAAAATGAAGAAGCCAATTCAATTATCAATATGTTTGATAGTAGCAGTTTCTATATTTTTAGTGGCATGTACAACATAAGCAGAATCAGAGACAATATTTAAAGGTTTGGGAAAATTCCATATGGCAGTAATCACAGCAATTAACTCTGTCTTTTGAGCAGAGGTATAAGGGGTAGAAATAAGCTTGTCTGTAGGACCTACATAACCAGCATTGCCATGACTGGAGACATTGGTGAACACTGTAACGGCCTCCGGAATGGGCTGATCATTGTTTAATCGAGGGACCACCCAAGGCATCATTTTTATAAAATCAAACTATTTGTTCTTTGGATAATGATTGTCAATAACACCAAAGAAATCAGCCAAGTGAATGTGCCACAGTACAGAATGTTGAAAGGCAGCTTGAACTTCAAGCCAATTTAAATGAACTACAATTAAATTTGGATCAAATCCGGAAATTTGAAGTATTCTACACCAAACCTGTCCAATTAGGATGGCTATTTGATCCAGATAAACAGACAAAGTTTTTGACACAGAATGAGGAAGAAAACACCTCTCCGCTAAATCATCGTGTTGAACTATTAGACCAGTAGAGGAGTGCAATGAAGTGAAAACCAGAAGTTGAAAAGGCTGAAACAGCTGTACTCTAGATAACTTAGTGGTCTGGATTCTTTTCTCTGCGAATTCCAGTTCTAGTGAAGCCTCAAGGGTCAAAGTCCTGGGACTGTGGAAATTGGAATCTCCCTGCAGCATAGAAAACAATTTAGACAGCACATAGGTTGGAATGCCTAAAGTAGGTCATAAATCATTAAGGTTACCACATCATTTTTGGAAGTTATTTAAAGTTCTCAAATAATCTCTCCTAATTTAAAATTTTGAGGTGGAATACGTTGTTTATCGACCACCATTCCTAAATATTGAACAGGAGTGGTCTCAGTGATGTGTAATCCAGCCTCTGTAACATGGTGGTTCAAACTTTGATAACAGTCAATTCTTTTTTAGTGGAGGCAGCAATTAAAATATCATCAATATAGAGAAGAATATAGATCTGGGGAAATTGGGCTCGAACTGGTGAAAGCACTTGTCACACCTAAAGCTGGCAGAGTGTAGGGCTATTCTACATTCCCTGAGGAAGTACTTTCCATTGAAAACAAGCTGCAGGCTCCTGATTATTGACAGATGGTACAGTAAAAGCAAATTTTTCACAATCTGGTTTATGTAAAGCAATATGAAAAAAACAATCTTTAAGATCCATAACTGTGAGAGGCCAATTTTTAGGTACTAAAGCAGGGACAGGCATGCTGGATTGGACGGTCCCATTAGGTATAATTACAATGTTAATGGTCCTTAAATCGGTTACCATCCACCACTTGCCTGATTTATTTTTTTCACTAGAAACGCAGGAGAATTCAAAGGGGAAAGAGAAGGTTCCACATTTCCAAGTTGTAATTGTTCAGAAACCAATTGAGTTAAAGCCTCCAGTTTTTCTTTAGAAAGTGGCCACTGCTGAATCCAAACAGGTGAGTCAGATCTCCATTGTAAAAGGATAGGATCAGGAGGCGTGGCAGTGGCTGCTACTAAAAAGGATAACCTAAACCAGCCCTGTTTTCTTTTACAGCAACTTGGAGGGGTTTAGTAATCCCTTCATGCTTTGGACCAAGACCGAGTCCAGGAAAAAACCCATTGTTTTCCTCCATATACTGACTGGGAGCCCTAGAAGAGTTATGTAGAATATTAATTTCAGAACCCCATTGTGCCAGTAAATCTCTACCCAAAAGATTAATGGGAATTGGCCTGATATAAGGCTGAATTGTACACTTTTGACTATCAGGGCCAATGCAAGGCAGGATAAATGTGCTCTCATAAACTTCCTCAGCTTTTCCAACACCTACTAGTCCTATGTTAGTGAGATGATTAAGCCAGGAGGAGGTCATAAACTAGAGGAAATAACAGGGACAACAACTCCAGTATCTACTAGGCCTTCAAAAGTTTTTCCTTGAAATGTGTGTGGTGCAGGTGGGCCGCTGTTTAGAAATTATATTAATCCAATAAGTAGCCTTTTCACCACCAGACCCCATCCCAGCTCCACGTGTGCTATCTCCTTTGTTTAAAACGATATTAGGTAGTGAAAGCCACTGAACAATTGACTCACTGGCCTGAATGGAAACAGGAACCTTGGCAGACATGATTAATTTAATCTCATTAACAGAATCAGAATTAATAGGCCAGTATGAATGGTGATTCCTTTAGCAGAGGTGGATGCCCTACATAACACCAGGCCTATTAAACCTTGAGATAAAGGGTCAGTGACCCTCGTGGGGACAATTAAAGGCAAAGAGTTAGGTAGCAAATTTAGAGGAATAATATTATAGAGATTGACTCCCCCACCCCCTAACATGGAAGCTGACCATCATTGTACTGAGACAAAAGGAGAGGCTGGGACCTATTTGGTTTGACTGTAGGTAAATTTGTTTGTGCTGGGGGCTGTGTTGTGACTACCTGAAGTGGAAATGCAATATTGATCTGAGTCTGAAGCGTCCCATTTGATATTGGGGCCTGGGACTGGCCCCATTCCCCATTTCCCTAGTGTTGTTACTGGGGGCTTCCATCTATATCATACTTAGAGTGGCAATTACTTGCCCAATGTTGAATAAGCAGTAGAAGCAACATTTGGCTGTGTTTGTTGAGCCAGCTTGGCCGCTTTTAGGTTTTTAACAGTGCAATTTTTTTGAGTATGACCAAATTGACTGCAATTATAACAGGCTTCAAGAAAAGAATTAGTGGGACCAGTTTGATTGGTGTCCTTCATAGCCCATGCCTGCAGAATATCTTTGTGGGTGTCTGATCCCATGCCTTCACAAGCTTTAATATACGCAGGCAAAACCTTGTGATTAGGTAAATTTTGTTGTTGGAGAGAACACATGGCCATTTTACACTCATGGTTCGCATTTTCAAAAGCTAATATATGAAGGAGAATACCTTGAGTGCAGTCATCAGAGACAGATTTTCTAACAGCATCCTGTGATTTAGCTAAAAAAATCAGCGTATAATTCAGCGTGACCTTGTTTAACCGAGGTAAAAGAAACAGGAGCTTGTGCTGGAACACGTAATTTATCCCGAGCTCTCATTCACACCTTTGTTACTTGTTCTGTGGTAAGAACATCAAAGTTTAATTGGGCATAAGTATCAGAGAAACTATCAGAGCCTGTGAGCTGAACCTGAGTAATTAGAATGTCATTAGTCTGATTTAGGTGAGCCTGCAAACGGGTCTCCTCTGCCCACTAGGCTGAGATGGGGTTAGAACAGCTTTTGCAAAAAGGTCCCAGTCTAAAGGAAGTAGTGACTTCCATACAAAAAGTTTGTAATACTGTTTTAACGTAAGGAGAAGTAGGAACATACTGAATACAAGCATCCTTAAATTCTTATAGAAAGGTAAGATTGAGATGTACATAATGATGCAGACTGGTTGAGGAACTGAAACGACAGGAGGTTAAGGGGCTGTAGTGGATGGGGGAGGGCTTGGAGAACTATTGGTAAATTGTAGTTTGGTCCTGGAGCAATTAGGTGATGCCCAGAGGCAAATGTTGCAAATGTTTGAAGAGGGAAGAATTAGCATATCTATGTTCCTGCACTGTGTGAGTTGGGGCCATGGGAGCTACAAGTACTGGCTCTTCATGAAAGGAAATAAGATCATCAAGGGTGACCGTAATCCAAAGTCACTGGAGTTAGACATTGAATTCTTAACATCCTCAGGTGGGGGAGGAGTAGCCGAAGGGAAAGGCTGATCAGATAATGAAGGCCGTGTGGGAGATTAAAGCTGAGGAAAAGGCACAGAAACTGATGAAAAGGCACAAAACTGCAGCAACTGCAGGGGTCACAGGATCAGTACACCAGCAAGATGGCATACACCAAGGCCCAAACACCCCAAACAGTGATGGGAACATAATTCCCTGTCGAGACCAGGTCCCAGAATGCAGCACCAAAACAATCTCATAGTTTTACATATATGGTTCCTTTTTTCAGGAAATGAAGGACAGTATTTTTTCCACCACCCCTCATAGAGTTACCATATTTTCCAAGGATACTCGCACCCTTCTCTGTTTTAACAGGTTTTCATCTGAGATTCCTTTTTCAAGAGACCAAGGAGAGAATTTTGCCAGTGTACTGAATAGAGTGACCATATTTTCAATGGTTACTCGAACCCTTTTCTGTTTTAACCAGAGTTTAATATAGAAAAGATAAGTATAATGTTTATACTCTGGGTGACCCATAGTAAACCCGGACCACACACAGACCACTCACCAGTCACCAGGGAGTTGGACATGTGTATCTGTGGACCAAACCAATGATGTTCTCTGCACCTACCAAAGGGAATTGTGTTCCCACATGCACTTAGGAAAAAGGAAAGACTATGTGGGCGCCAGATATTGGGAAATATCGCCCCTGATAGTTCTTCATGGGTCTTTATCCATTTTCCGTGTCAGTCAGTCTGAGAAATAAAGGGCAAGAGTAGAAAGAGGGAAATTTTTAAAGCTGAGTGTCTGGGAGAGACATCACATGTCAGCAGGTTCAGTGATGCCCCACAAGCTGCAAAATCAGGATGTTTTTATTAGTGATTTTCAAAAGGGGAGGGAGTGTACGAATAGGGTGTGGGTCACAGGGATCACATGCTTCAAGGGCAACAAAAGATCACAAGGCAGAATTTCAGGGCAAAACTAGAATCACTAATGAATTTCAATGTGCCACTGTGCATGCATTGTCGGGGTTCAAGAGCAGAGAACCAGTCTGACTAGAAATTTGCCAGGCTGGAATTTCCTAATCCTAGCAAGTCTGGGGGCAATGCAGGAGGTTAGGGAGTGTTTCATTCCTATCTGCATCTCCATAAAGGCAGACACTCCCAGGGCGGCCATTTCACAGGCCTCCCCTGGGAATGTATTCTTTTCCCAGGACTGTTAATTATTAATATTCCTTACTGGGGAAAGAATTCAGTGATAATTCTGTTACCCATTTTTGGTAATAAGAGATGTATGGCTCTGTCATACCCAGCCCAAAAGCAGCCAGACATTAAGATTATCTCCTTTTTCCCCTGAACATCACTGTTATCTTGTTCTTTTTTCAAGGTGCCCAGATTTCATGTTGTTTAAACACACATGCACAGATTACAAACAATCTGTGCAGTTAACACAATCATCACAGTGTCCTGAGGTCACATTCATCCTCAGCTTATGAAGATGATGGGATTAAGAGATTGAAGTAAAGACAGGCATAGGAAATCACAGGAGTATTGATTGGGGAAGTGATAAATGTCAATGAAATCTTCACAATTTACATTCAGAGATTGCAGTAAAGATAGGCATAACAAATTATAAAAGTGTTAATTTGTGGAACTAATAAATGTCCACAAAATCTTCACAATTTATATTCTACCATGGCTTCAGCTAGACCCTCCAATCAAAATCCCTGAATTCATGCAAGATTGATGTATGCATTCATGTCACACAGTTAAACCCTTCTTTTCATTCAGCAGTTTGGAAACACAGTTTTTGTCCATTCTGCAAATGGACATTTAGGAGCTCATTGAGGCCATTGACAGAAAAGTGAATATCCCATGACAAAAACTAGAATGAAGCTTTCTGACAAACCATTTTGTGATGTTAGCATGCACCTTGCAGTGTTAAATATTTCTTTTCATTCGGCAGTTTGGAAACACTGTTTTTGTAGAATCTGCACAGGGATATTTCAGAGTGCATTGAGGCCTGTGGTGAAAAAGGAAACAACTTCAGATAAAAAACAGGAAGAATCTTTCTGAAAAACTGCTTAGTGATTTGTGCATTCATCTCATCGAGACAAACGTTTCACCGGATTTGGCAATTTGGAAACACTGTTTTTATCCATTCTGCGTATGGACATTCTGGAGCTCACTGAGGCCAATGGTGAAAAAGTGAATATCCCAGCATAAAAACTAGAAGAAAGCTGTCTGAGAAACTGCTTTTTGATGTGTGCATTCATCTCTCAGACATAAACCTTCTTTTCATTCAGCAGTTTGGAAACAATGTTTTTGTAGAATCTGTGAAGGGATATTTGGCAGCACATTGAGGTCTATGGTGAAAAAGGAAACATCTTCATATAAAAAGTAGAAAGAAGCTTTCTGAGAAACTGATTTGTGATGTGTGCATTCATCTCAGAGGGTTAAACTGTTATTTGGATTTTGCAATTTGCCAACACTGTTTTTGTCCATTTTGCAAGTGGTCATTTTTGAGCTCATTGAAACCAATGGATAAAAGGAAATATCGCAGGATGAAAACTAAAAGGAAGCTATCTTGAAAAACACATTGTGACGTGTATATTCATCTTACAGAGTTAAAGTTTTCTTTTCATTCAGCAGTTTGGAAACACTGTTTTTTAGAATAAATGAAAGGATATTTGGAGAGCATTCAGGCCTAGAGTGAAAAAGGAAATATCTTCAGATAAAACTAGAAAGAAGCTTTCCAGGAAAATGCTTTGTGATGAGTGCATTCATCTCACAGACTTAAACCTCTCTTTTGGTTCAACAGATTGGAAACAGTTTTTGTCCATTCTTTGAATGGACATTTAGGAGCAAACTGCAGCCAATGGTGAAAAAACGAATATCCAAGGATAAAAACTAGAAGGAAACTATCTGAGATACTGCATGGTGGTATGTGCATTCATCTCACAGTTAAACATTTCTTTTCATTCAACAATTTGGAAACACTCTTTTTATACAATCTATGAAGGGACATTTGGGACTGCATTGGTCTATGGTGAAAAAGGAAACAGTTTCAGATAAAAAGTAGAAAGAAGCTTCTGAGAAACCGCTTTTTGATGTGTGCATTCATTTCACGGAGTTTAACCTTTCTTTGGATTTAACAGTTTGGAAAAAATATTTTTGTCTATTCTGTGAAGGAACATTTGAGAGCTTTTTGTGGCCAATGGTGAAAAAGAGAACATCCCAGAATAAAAACTCAAAGGAATCTATCTGAGAAACTGCTTTGTAATGTGTGCATTCAGATCACAGAGTTAAACGTTTCTTTTCCTTCAGCAGTAGAAACACTGTTTTTGTACAATCTGCAAATGGTATTTGTGACTGCATTGAGGCCTGTGGTGAAAAATGAAACATCTTCAGATAAAAACAAGAAAGAAGGTTTCTGAGAAACTCATTTATGATGTGTGCTTTCATGCTACAGAGATAAAACTCTCTTTGGATACAGTAGGTTTGAGACACTGTTTTTTCCATTCCGTGAACAGACATTTGGCAATTCATTGAGGTCAATGGTGAAAAACAGAATATCCCAGGATAACAACTAGAGGTAAGCTATCTGAGAATCTGCTTTGTGATGTGTGCATTGATCTTACAGAGTTAAACCTTTCTTTTCATTTAGAAGTTTGGAAACACTGGTTTTAAAGAATCTGCACAGAGATTTTTCTGAGCACATTGAGGTCTGTGGTGAAAAGGAAATATCTTCGAATAAAAATTGGAAAGAAAGTTTTTGAGAAACAGCTCGGTGATCTGTGCCTTTATCTCGCAGATTTAAACTTTCTTTGGATTCAGCACTTTGGAAACATATTTTTATCCATTGTGTGAATGGACATTTCAGATCTCATTAAGACCAATGGCAAAAAAGCAAATATTCATGGATAAAAACTACAAGGAAGCTATCTAAAAATCTGCTTTGTGATGTGGGCATTCATCTCGCAGAGTTAAACTTTTCTTTTCATTCAGAAGTTTGGAAACACTATTTTTTAGAATCTGTGAAAAGATATTTGGGAGCACATTTAGCCCTATAGTGAAAAAGGAAACATCTTCAGATAAAACAAGAAAGAAGCTTCCTGAAAAATGGCTTTCTGATGTGTGTATTCATCTCACAGAGTTAAACATTTCTTAGGATTTGGCAGTTTGGAATCACTGTTTTTGTTCTTGTCCATTCTGTGAGTGACATTGAGGTCAGCAGTGAAAAGAGAGTATCCCAAGTTTAAAAACTTGAAGGAAGTTGTCTGGGAAACCCCTTTGTGATGTGAACATTCGTCTCATGGAGTTAAACCTGTGTTTTCATTCAGCAGTTCAGAAACAATGTTTCTGTAGAATCTGAGAACTGATATTTGGGAGTGAATTAAGGCCTGAGGTGAAAAGGAATTATCTTCAGATAAAAACAAGAAAGAATCTTTTTTTTTTATTTATTATTATTATACTTTAAGTTCTAGGGTACATGTGCATAACGTGCAGGTTTGTTACATATGTATACTTGTGCCATGTTGCTGTGCTGCACCCATCAATTCGTCAGCACCCATCAACTAGTCATTTACATCAGGTATAACTTCCAATGCAATCCCTCCCCCCACCCCCCCTCCCCATGATAGGCCGTGGTGTGTGATGTTCCCCTTCCTGAGTCCAAGTGATATTGTTCAGTTCCCACCTATGAGTGAGAACATGCGGTGTTTGGTTTTCTGTTCTTGTGATAGTTTGCTAAGAATGATGGTTTCCAGCTGCATCCATGTCCCTACAAAGGACACAAACTCATCCTTTTTGATGGCTGCATAGTATTCCATGGTGTATATGTGCCACATTTTCTTAATCCAATCTGTCACTGGTGGACATTTGGGTTGATTCCAAGTCTTTGCTATTGTGAATAGTGCTGCAATAAACATACGTGTGCATGTGTCTTTATAGCAGCATGATTTATAACCCTTCGGGTATATACCCAGTAATGGGATGGCTGGGTCATACGGTACATCTAGTTCTAGATCCTTGAGGAATCGCCATACTGTTTTCCATAATGGTTGAACTAGTGTACAATCCCACCAGCAGTGTAAAAGTGTTCCTATTTCTCCACATCCTCTCCAGCACCTGTTGTTTCCTGACTTTTTAATGATCGCCATTCTAACTGGTGTGAGATGGTATCTCATTGTGGTTTTGATTTGCATTTCTCTGATGGCCAGTGATGATGAGCATTTTTTCATGTGTCTGTTGGCTGTATGAATGTCTTCTTTTGAGAAATGTCTGTTCATATCCTTTGCCTACTTTTTGATAGGGTTGTTTGTTTTTTTCTTGTAAATGTGTTTGAGTTCTTTGTAGGTTCTGGATATTAGCCCTTTGTCAGATGAGTAGATTGCAAAAATTTTCTCCCATTCTGTAGGTTGCCTGTTCACTCTGATGGTAGTTTCTTTTGCTGTGCAGAAGCTCTTTAGTTTAATGAGATCCCATTTGTCAATTTTGGCTTTTGCTGCCGTTGCTTTTGGTGTTTTAGACATGAAGTCTTTACCCATGCCTATGTCCTGAATGGTACTACCTAGGTTTTCCTCTAGGACTTTTATGGTATTAGGTCTAACATTTAAGTCTCTAATCCATCTTGAATTAATTTTTGTATAAGGAGTAAGGAAAGGATCCAGTTTCAGCTTTCTACTTATGGCTAGCCAATTTTCCCAGCACCATTTATTAAATAGGGAATCCTTTCCCCGTTTCTTGTTTCTCTCAGGTTTGTCAAAGATCAGATGGCTGTAGATGTGTGGTATTATTTCTGAGGACTCTGTTCTGTTCCATTGGTCTATATCTCTGTTTTGGTACCAGTACCATGCTGTTTTGGTTACTGTAGCCTTGTAGTATAGTTTGAAGTCAGGTAGCGTGATGCCTCCAGCTTTGTTCTTTTGACTTAGGATTGTCTTGGAGATGCGGGCTCTTTATTGGTTCCATATGAACTTTAAAGCAGTTTTTTCCAATTCTGTGAAGAAACTCATTGGTAGCTTGATGGGGATGGCATTGAATCTATAAATTACCTTGGGCAGTATGGCCATTTTCACGATATTGATTCTTCCTATCCATGAACATGGTATGTTCTTCCATTTGTTTGTGTCCTCTTTGATTTCACTGAGGTTTGTCGTTCTCCTTGAAGAGGTCCTTTACATCTCTTGTAAGTTGGATTCCTAGGTATATTATTCCCTTTGAAGCAGTTGTGAATGGAAGTTCATTCATGATTTGGCTCTCTGTTTGTCTGTTACTGGTGTATAAGAATGCTTGTGATTTTTGCACATTAATTTTGTATCCTGAGACTTTGCTGAAGTTGCTTATCAGTTTAAGGAGATTTTGGGCTGAGACAATGGGGTTTTCTAAATATACAATCATGTCATCTGCAAACAGGGACAATTTGACTTCTTCTTTTCCTAACTGAATACCCTTGATTTCTTTCTCTTGCCTAATTGCCCTAGCCAGAACTTCCAACACTATGTTGAATAGGAGTGGTGAGAGAGGGCATCCCTGTCTTGTGCCAGTTTTCAAAGGGAATTTTTCCAGTTGTTGCCCATTCAGTATGATATTGGCTGTGGGTTAGTCATAAATAGCTCTTATTATTTTGAGGTATGTTCCATCAATACCGAATTTATTGAGCGTTTTTAGCATGAAGGGCTGTTGAATTTTGTCAAAAGCCTTTTCTGCATCTATTGAGATAATCATGTGGTTCTTGTCTTTGGTTCTGTTTACATGCTGGATTATGTTTATTGATTTGCGAATGTTGAACCAGCCTTGCATCCCAGGGATGAAGCCCACTTGATCATGGTGGATAAGCTTTTTGATGTGTTGCTGAATCCGGTTTGCCAGTATTTTATTGAGGATTTTTGCATCGATGTTCATCAGGGATATTGGTCTAAAATTCTCTTTTTTTGTTGTGTCTCTGCCAGGCTTTGGTATCAGGATGATGTTGGCCTCATAAAATGAGTTAGGGAGGATTCCCTCCTTTTCTATTGATTGGAATAGTTTCAGAAGGAATGGTACCAACTCCTCCTTGTACCTCTGGTAGAATTCAGCTGTGAATCCATCTGGTCCTGGACTTTTTTTGGTTGGTAGGCTATTAATTATTGCCTCAATTTCAGAGCCTGCTATTGGTCTATTCAGGGATTCAACTTCTTCCTGGTTTAGTCTTGGAAGAGTGTAAGTGTCCAGGAAATTATCCATTTCTTCTAGATTTTCCAGTTTATTTGCGTAGAGGTGTTTATAGTATTTTCTGATGGTAGTTTGTATTTCTGTGGGGTCAGTGGTGATATCCCCTTTATCATTTTTAATTGCGTCGATTTGATTCTTCTCTCTTTTCTTCTTTATTAGTCTTGCTAGTGGTCTGTCGATTTTGTTGATCTTTTCAAAAAACCAACTCCTGGATTCATTGATTTTTTGGAGGGTTTTTTGTGTCTCTATCTCCTTCAGTTCTGCTCTGATCTTAGTTATTTCTTGCCTTCTGCTAGCTTTCGAATGTGTTTGCTCTTGCTTCTCTACTTCTTTTAATTGCGATGTTAGGGTGTCAATTGTAGATCTTTCCTGCTTTCTCTTGTGGGCATTTAGTGCTATAAATTTCCCACTACACACTGCTTTAAATGTGTCCCAGAGATTCTGGTATGTTGTATCTTTGTTCTCATTGGTTTCAAAGAACATCTTTATTTCTGCCTTCATTTCGTGATGTACCCAGTAGTCATTCAGGAGCAGGTTGTTCAGTTTCCATGTAGTTGAGTGGTTTTGATTGAGTTTCTTAGTCCTGAGTTCTAGTTTGATTGCACTGTGGTCTGAGAGACAGTTTGATATAATTTCTGTTCCTGTACATTTGCTGAGGAGTGCTTTACTTCCAATTACGTGGTCAATTTTGGAGTAAGTATGATGTGGTGCTGAGAAGAATGTATATTGTGTTGATTTGGGGTGGAGAGTTCTATAGATGTCTATTAGGTCTGCTTGCTGCAGAGATGAGTTCAATTCCTGGATATCCTTGTTAACTTTCTGTCTCGTTGATCTGTCTAATGTTGACAGTGGAGTGTTGAAGTCTCCCATTATTATTGTATGGGAGTCTCAGTCTCTTTGTAAGTCTCTAAGGACTTGCTTTATGAATCTGGGTGCTCCTGTATTGGGTGCATATATATTTAGGATAGTTAGCTCTTCCTGTTGAATTGATCCCTTTACCATTATGTAATGGCCTTCTTTGTCTCTTTTGATCTTTGATGGTTTAAAGTCTGTTTTATCAGAGACTAGTATTGCAACCCCCGCTTTTTTTTGTTCTCCATTTGTTTGGTAAATCTTCCTCCATCCCTTTATTTTGAGCCTATGTATGTCTCTGCGTGTGAGATGGGTCTCCTGAATACAGCAGACTGATGGGTCTTGACTCTTTATCCAGTTAGCCAGTCTGTGTCTTTTAATTGGAGCATTTAGTCCATTTACATTTAAGGTTAAGATTGTTATGTGTGAACTTGATCCTGCCATTATGATATTAACTGGTTATTTTGCTCGTTAGTTGATGCAGTTTCTTCCTAGCCTCGATGGTCTTTACATTTTGGCATGTTTTTGCAATGGCTGTTACCGGTTGTTCCTTTCCATGTTTAGTGTTTCCTTCAGGGTCTCTGGTAAGGCAGGCCTAGTGGTGACAAAATCTCTAAGCATTTGCTTTTCTGTAAAGGATTTTATTTCTCTTTCACTTATGAAACTTAGTTTGGCTGCATATGAAATTCTGGGTTTAAAATTGTTTTCTTGAAGAATGTTGAATATTGGCCCCCACTCTCTTCTGGCTTGTAGAGTTTCTGCCGAGAGATCTGCTGTTAGTCTGATGGGCTTCCCTTTGTGGGTAAGCCGACCTTTCTCTCTGGCTGCCCTTAAGATTTTTTCCTTCATTTCAACTTTGGTGAATCTGGCAATTATGTGTCTTGGAGTTGCTCTTCTCGAGGAGTATCTTTGTGGCATTCTCTGTATTTCCTGGATTTGAATGTTGGCCTGCCCTACTAGGTTGGGGAAGTTCTCCTGGATGATATCCTGAAGAGTGTTTTCCAACTTGGTTCCATCTTCCCCCTCACTTTCAGGCACCCCAATCAGACGTAGATTTGGTCTTTTTACGTAATCCCATACTTCTTGCAGGCTCCGTTCATTTCTTTTTCTTCTTTTTTGTTTTGGTTTCTCTTCTCACTTCATTTCATTCATTTGATCCTCAATCGCTGATACTCTTTCTTCCAGTTGATCGAGTCGGTTACTGAAGCTTGTGCATTTGTCACGTATTTCTCGTGTCATGGTTTTCATGTCTTTCATTTCGTTTATGACCTTCTCTGCATTAATTACTCTAGCCATCAATTCTTCCACTTTTTTTTCAAGATTTTTAGTTTCTTTGCACTGGGTACATAATTCCTCCTTTAGCTCTGAGAAGTTTGACGGACTGAAGCCTTCTTCTCTCATCTCGTCAAAGTCATTCTCCGTCCAGCTTTGATTCGTTGCTGGCGATGAGCTGCGCTCCTTTGCCAGGGGAGATGTGCTCTTATTTTTTGAATTTCCAGCTTTTCTGCCCTGCTTTTTCCCCATCTTTGTGGTTTTATCTGCCTCTGGTCTTTGATGATGGTGATGTACTGATGGGGTTTTGGTGTAGGTGTCCTTCCTTTTTGATAGTTTTCCTTCTAACAGTCAGGACCCTCAGCTGTAGGTCTGTTGGAGATTGCTTGAGGTCCACTCCAGACCCTGTTTGCCTGGGTATCAGCAGCAGAGGCTGCAGAAGATAGAATATTTCTGAACAGCGAGTGTACCTGTCTGATTCTTGCTTTCGAAGCTTCTTCTCAGGGGTGTACTCCACCCTGTGAGGTGTGGGTTGTCAGACTGCCCCTAGTGGGGGATGTCTCCCAGTTAGGCTACTCAGGGGTCAGGGACCCACTTGAGTAGGGAGTCTGTCCCTTCTCAGATCTCAACCTCCGTGTTGGGAGATCCACTGCTCTCTTCAAAGCTGTCAGACAGAGTCGTTTGCGTCTGCAGAGGTTTCTGCTGTTTTTGTTATTGTTTACTGTGCCCTGTCCCCAGAGGTGGAGTCTACAGAGACAGGCAGGTTTCCTCGAGCTGCTGTGAGCTCCACCCAGTTCGAGCTTCCCAGCAGCTTTGTTTACCTACTTAAGCCTCAGCAATAGCGTGTGCCCCTCCCCCAGCCTCGCTGCTGCCTTGCCGCGATATCACAGACTGCTGTGCTTGCAATGAGGGAGGGTCCTTAGGCATGGGACCCTCCCGGCCAGGTGTGGGATATGATCTCCCGGTGTGCCTGTTTGCTTAAAGCGCAGTATTGGGGTGGGAGTTACCCAATTTTCCAGGTGTTGTGTGTCTCAGTTCCCCTGGCTAGGAAAAGGGATTCCCTTCCCCCTTGCACTTCCCAGGTGAGGCGATGCCTCGCCCTGCTTCAGCTCTCGCTGGTTGGGCTGCAGCAGCTGACCAGCACTGATTGTCCGGCACTCCCCAGTGAGATGAACCCAGTACCTCAGTTGAAAATGCAGAAATCACCTGTCTTCTGTGTCGCTCGCGCTGGGAGTTGGAGACTGGAGCTGTTCCTATTTGGCCATCTTGCTCCGCCCCCCAAGAAAGAATCTTTCTGAGAAACTGCTTTGTGATGTGTGCATTCATCTCACAGGTCTAAACCTTTCTTTGGTTTCAGCAGTTTGGAAACATTGTTTTTGTCCATTCAGCGAATAGACATTTTGCAGCTCATTGAGGCCAAAGGCTAAATAACGAATATCACAGGATAGTAACTAGAAGAAATCTACACTCCAACCCACTTTGTGATCTGTGCATTTATCTCACAGAATTAAACCTTTCTTTTCATTCAGCATTTTGGAAACACTACTTTAGTAGAATCTGTGAAGTGATATTTGGGAGTGCACTGAGGCCAATGGTGAAAAAGGAACCATCTTCAGATAAAAACAAGAAAGAAGGTTTCTGAGAAGCTGATGTGTGATGTGTGCTTTCATTTCATATAGTTAAACCATTCTTTGGATTCAGCAGTTTGGAAATAGTTTTTGTCTATTCCGGAGTGGACATTTGGGAGCTCATTGAGGCCAATGGCAAAAAAGAGATTATCCTAGGATAAAAACTACAAGGAAGCTATCGAGAAACTGAGTTGTGATGTGTGCATTCTGCTCACAGTGTTAAACCTTTGTTTTCTTTCATCAGTCTGGAAACACTGTTTTTGTAGAATCTCTGAAGGGATATTTGGGAGCACGTTGAGGCCTATGGTGAAAAAGGAAGCATCTACAGATAAAAACTAGAAATAAGCTTTCTGAGAAACTGTGTTAAGATGTATGCTTTTATCTCAAAGAGTTAAACTTCTTTGGATTCAGAAGTTTGGAAACACAGATTTTGTCCATTCTGGGAATTGACATTTGGGATCTCATGGAGGCCAATATTGAATAGTGAATATCCCAGGATAAATATTATCATGAAGCTTTCTGAGAAACCACTTTGTAATGTGTGCATTCAGATCACAAAGTTCAACTTTTCTTTTCATTCAGCTCTGTGGAAACCCTGTTTTTGTAGAAACTTTAAGGGGATATCTTGGAGGACATTGAGATCTATGATGAAAAATTTAACATCTTCTAATGAAAACTAGAAAGAAGCTTTTAGGGAAACTGCTTTGTGATGTGAGCATTCATCTCACAGAGGTAAACCTTTCTCTGGATTCTGCACTTTGTACACACTGTTTTTATTCATTCTGCCAATGGATTTTTGGGAGATCATTGAGGCCAATGGCGAAAAAGAGAATATCCAAGAATAAAAACTAGAAGGAATCTCTCTGAGAATCCGCTTTGTGATGTGTGCATTCATCTCACAGAGTTAAACATTCACTTTCATTCAGCAGTTTGTAAACACTGTTTTTGTAGAATCTGCAGAAAGATATTTGGGATTGCATTGAGGCCTGTGGTGAAAAACGAATATTCTACAGAAAAAAAAAATTGAAAGAAGTTTTCTAAGAAACTTCTTGGTGATTCGTGCATTCATCTCACAAAGTTAAAACTTTCTTCGCATTCAGCAATTTAGAAACAGTGTTTTTGTCCGTTCTGTGAATGGACACTCTGGAGCTCATTTAGGCAAATAGTGACAAAGTAAATATCCCAGGATAAAAACTGCAAGGAATCTATCTGATAAACCGCTTTTTGGTGTGTTCACACATCTCACAGAGTTAAACCTTTCTTTTCATTCAGCAGTTTGGAAACACTGTTTTTGTAGAATTTGCAAAGGGATATTTGGGGCCCACTGAGGCCTACGGTGAAAAAGGAAACATCTTCAACTAAAAACTGGAAAGAAGCTTTCTGAGAAACTGCTTTACAATGTGTGCCTTCATCTCACAGGGGTAAAGCGTTCTTTGCATTCAGCAGTTGGGAAACGTTGTTTTTGTCCATTTTGTAAGTGGACATTTGGGAACTCATTGAGGCCAATGGGGAAAATGGGAATAACCAAGGATAAAAACTAGGAGGAAGCCATATGAGAAACCACTTTGTGATGTGTGCATTCATCTTGCACAGTTAAACCTTTCTTTTCTTTCAACGATTTGGATACACTGTTTTTGTAGAACCTGTGAAGGGATATTTGGGCATGCATTGAGGCTTATTGTGAACAAGGAAACATCTTCAGATAAATGCTAGAAAGAAAGCTTTCTGAGCAACTACTTTTTGATGTGTGCCTTCATCTTACAGAGTTAAACCTTTCTTTGGATTCAGCAGTTTGGAAACGCTGTTTTTGTCCATTCTACAAATGGACATTTGGGAGATCACTGAACACAGTGCTGAAAAAGTGAATATTCTAGCATAAAAACTGCAAGGAAGCTATCTGAGAATCCTCTTTGTGATGTGTGCATTCATCTCACAGAGTTAAAACTTTCTTTTCATTCAGCAGTTTGGAAACCCTGTTTTTGTAGAATCTGCAAAGGAATATTAGGGAGCATTTTGAGACCTATAGTGAAAAAGGAAGCATACTCACATAAAAAGTAGAAAGAAGGTCTCTCAGAAACTGCTTTGTGATTTGTGCATTCATCTCACAGAGTTAAACCTTTCTTTTCCTTCACCACTTTGGAAACCCTGTTTTTGTAGAATCTGTGAAGGGATGTTTGGGAGTGCTTTGAGGCCTCTGGTTAAGAAGAGTCATCTGCAGATAAAAACTATAAAGAAGTATTCCGAGAAACTGCTTTGTGATGTGTGCATTCTTCTCTTAGATTTAAACCTTTCTTTGGATTCAGCAGTTTGGAAACACTCTTTTGTCTATTCTACGAACGGACATTTGGGAAGTCATTGAGGCCAATGGCAAAAAAGTGAATATATCATGATAAAAAATAGAATGAAACTATCTGAGAAATTGCTTTGTCATGTTAGCATTGATCTAGCAGAGTTAAACCTTTCTTTTCATTCAGTATTTTTGAAACACTGTTTTTGTAGAATCTGCAAAGGGAGAATTGGGAGTGCATTAGGGTCTCTGGTGAAAAAAGGAACAATTTCAGATAAAAACTGAAGGAAGCTTTCTGAGAAACTGGTCTGTGATATGAACATTCAGCTCACAGATTTAAAAACGACTTTTGATTCACCTGTTTTGAAACACTGTTTTTGTTCATTTTGTGAATGGACATTTGGGAGCTCATTAAGGCCAATGATGAAACAGTGAATATCCCAGGATAAAAACCAGGAGAAATCTATTTGAGATACCACTTTGTGGTGGGTGCTTTCATCTCACAGACTTAAACCTACCTTTTCATTCAGCATTGGAAACACTGTTTTTTTAGAATCTGTGAAGGGATATTTGGGAGTGCATTGTGGCCTATGGTGAAAAAGGAAACATCTTCAGATAATAACAGGAAAGAAACTTTCTGAGAAACTGTTTTGTGATGTGTGCATTCATTTCAAAGAGTTAAACCATTCTTTTCATCCAGTAATTTGGAAATCTGTTTTTGTAGAATCTTCAAAGGGATATTTTGGAGCACATTGAGGACTGTGGTGAAAAAGGAAACCTATTCAGACAAAAATTAGAAAGAAGCTTTCTGAGAAGCCGATTGGTAATGTGTGCATTTATCTCATAGAGTTAAACTTTTCTTTGGATTCAGCATTTTGGAAACACTGTTTTTGTCCATTCTTCGATAGGATAGTTGGGAACTGATTGAGGCCAATGGTCAAAAAGCGAATGTTCCAGGGTAAAATCTAGTAAAAATCTATCTGAGAAATCACTGTTGTTATTATTGCATCCATCTCAGAGAGTTAAACCTTTCTTTTCATTCAGCGTTTTTGAAACATTATTTTTGTAGTACCTGTGAAGGGAGACTTGGGAGCACATGTGGGCCTATGGTGAAAAGAGAAAAATTTCAGATAAAATCCAGAAAAGAGCTTGCTGAGAAACTGCTTTGTGATGTGTACATTCAGCTCACAGAGTTAAAACTTTATTTCCTTTCACCAGTTTCAAAACACTGATTTTGACCAATCTGTGAATGGACATTTGGGAGCTCATTGAGGCCAGTGATGAAAAAGCAAATATCTGTAGATAAAAACTAGAAGAAATCTAACTGACAAACCACTTTGTGATGCGTAAATTCATCTTGCAGAGTTAAACCTTTCTTTTCATTAAGCAGTTTGACAACACTGTTTTTATAGAATCTGAGAGGAATATTTGGGGGTTCATTGTGGCCTATGGTGAAAAAGGAAACACTTTCACATAAAAGCAAAAAAAAGCTTTCTGAGAAACTGCTCTGTGATGTGTGCATTCATCTCACAGAGCTAAACCTTTCTTTTCGTTCAGTAATTTGGAAACTGTTTTTGTAGAATCTGCAAAGGCATATTTGGGAGTACATTGAGGACTATGGTGAAAAAGGAAGCATATTCAGATAAAAACTAGAGAAGTTTTCTGATAAACTACTTGGTAATATGGGCATTTATCTCACAGGGTTAAAACTTTCTTTGGATTCAACAGTTTGGAAACACTGTTTTTGTCCATTCTTGAAACTGACATTTGGGAGCTCACAGAGACCAATGCAGAACAAGAAAATATCACACGATAAAAACTAGAAGGAAGCTCTCTGAGAATCCACTTTGTGATGTTTGTATTCATCTTACAGAGTTAAACCTTTCTTTTCATTAAGTAGTTAGGAAACACTGTTTTAGTGTTTTAGTAGAAGCTGTGAAGGGGTATTTTGGAGTCCTTTGAGGCCTACAATGAAAAAGGAAACATATTCACATAAAAGGTCGAAAGAAAACCTCTCAGAAACTGCTTTGATATTTGTGCATTCATCTCACTGAGTTAAACTTTTCTTTGGATTCAGCAGTTTGGAAACAGTGTTTTTCACCATTTTGCAAATGGACACTTGGGAGCTCATCAAGGCCAATGGCGAAAAAGGGAATATCCCAGGATAAATACTGAGTGGAAGCTATCTGACAAACTGCATTGTGATGTGTGCATTCATTTCACAGAGTAAAAACTTTATTTTCATTAATCACTTTGGAAACACGGTTTTTGTAGAATCTCTGAGGGGATATTTGGGTGCACATTGAGGATTATCATGAAAAAGGAAACATCTTCAGAAAAACTAGAAAGAAGCTTTCTGAGAAACTGCTTTGTGATGTGAGCATTCATCTCACAGAGTTGAACCTTTCCTTGGATTCAGCAATTTGAAAACATTGTTTTTTTCCATTCTGTGAGTGGACATATGGGAGCTCATTGAGGCCAATGACAAAAAAGTTAATACCCAGAGTAAATACTAGTAGGAAGCTATGTGAGAAACAGCTTTGTGATGTGTAAATTCATCTCACACAGTTAAACCCTTATTTTCATTCAGCAATTTGGAAACACTGTTTTTGTAGAATCTGCCAAGGGATATTGGGAAGAACTTGAGGTCTATAGTGTAACAAGAAACATCATCAGATAAAAAGTAGAAAGACATTTTCTAAGAAACTGTTTTGTGATGATTGTATTCAACTCACCAAGTTAAAACTTCCTTTGGTTCAGCAGTTTGGAAACACTGTTTTAGTCCATTCTGCCATGGAAATTTGGGAACTCATTGAGGCCAAATCTGAAAATTCAAATATCTCAGGATAAAAACTAGAAGGAAGCTATCTGTGAAACTGCTTTATGATGTGTGCATTTATCTTGCAGAACTAAATGTTTCTTTACATTCAGCAGTTTGGAACCACTGTTTTTATTGAATCTGTGAAGGGATATATGGGAGTACGTTGAGATCTATGGTGAAAAAGGAAACATCTGCAGGTAAAAACTATTAAGAAGCTTTCTGAGAAACTGTTTTGTGATGTGTGCATTGTTCTCATAGATTTATACCTTTCTTTGTATTCAGCAGTTTCGAAACAGTATTTTTGTCTATGGTGCAAATGGACATTTTTGAGCTCATTGAGGTCACTGGCGAAAAAGTGAATATCCAGGGATAAAAACTAAGGAGAAGCTATCTGAGAAACTGCATTGTGAGGTGTACATTCACCTCGCAGAGTTAAACCTTTCTTTTCATTCAGCAGCATGGAACCACTGTTTTTGTAGAATCTGCCAAGGGATATTTGGGAGTGCATTGATGCTTATAGTAAAAAAAGGAAATATCTTCAAAGAAAAATTAGAAAGAAGCTTTCTGAGAAACTGCTTGGTGATGAGTGTATAAATCTCAAAAAGGTTAACATTTCTTTGGATTCAGAAGTTTGGAAACACTGTTATTTTCAATATTGTGAATGGACATTTTGCAGCCCATTGAGGCTAAAAACGAAAAAGTGAATATCCCAGGATAAAAACTAGAAGGAAGGTATCTGAGAAACTGCTTTGTGATGTGTGTGTTCATCTCACAGATTTATGCCTTTCTTTTCATTCAGCAGTTTGGAAGCACTGTTTTTGTAGGATCTGTGAGGGGTTATTGGGAGAGTTTTGAGGCCTAAGGTGAAAATGGAAATATCTTTGAATAAAAACTAGAAAGAATCTCTCAGAGAAACTACTTTGTGATTTGTGCATCCATCTCACTGAGTTAAACTTTTCTTTGGATTCAGCAGCTTGAAAAAACAGTTTTGTCTATTCTGAGATTGGACATTTGGAGACTCATTGAGGCCAAAGGTGAAAAAGCGAAAATATCAGGATAAAAACAAGAAGGAAGCTATGTAAGAAATCGCTTTGTGATGTTTGCATTCATCTCACAGAATTAAACCTTTCTTTTCATTCAGCATGCATTTTTTAAACACTGTTTTTGTAGAATCTGTGAAGGGATATATGGGAGCACATTGAGGTCTATGATGAAATGGAAATATCTTCACATAAAAACTAGAAATAAGCTAAGAAACTGCTTTGTGATGTGTGCATTCATCTCACAGAGTGAAGCATTTCTTTGGATTCAGTAGTTTTTAAAAAGCGGTTTTTGTCCATTCTGCGAATGAATATTTGGGAGCTCATTGAGGCCAAAAGCAAAAAAGGGAATATCCCATGATTAAAACTGGTAGGAAGCTATCTGGGAAAACGGTTTTTGATGTGTTCCTTTGTCTCACTGAGTTAAACCTTTCTTTTCATTCGGTTGTTTCTAAACACTGTTTTTGTAGAACTATGAAGTGATATTTGGGAGTTCATTGGCCTATGGTGAAAAAGTAAACATCTTCAGATAAAAATTAGAAAGAAGCTTTCTGAGAAACTGCTTGGTAATCTGTGCATTCTTCTCACAGAGTTAAATCTTTCTTTAGATTCAGCAGTTTGAAAACACTGTGTTTGTCCATTCTCTGAATGGACATTTGGGAGCTCATTGAGGTCAATGGCGAAAAAGTGAATATTCAAGAATAAAAACTAGAAGCAAGCTATCTGAGAAACTGCTTTGTGATGTGTGCATTCAATTCATAGCTTTAAACCCTTCTTTGCATTCAGCAGTCTGAAAACACTGTTTTTGTAGAATCTGCAAAGGGATTTCTGGGAGTTCATTCAGGCCTATGTTTAAAAATGAAACATCTTCAGATAAAAACTAGAAAGAAACTTTCTAGGAAACTACTTTGTGATGTGTGCATTCATCTCACAGAGTTAAAGGTTTCTTTGGATTCATCAGTTTGGAAACACTGTTTTCTCTCTTCTGCGATTGAACATTTGGAAACTCTTTGAGGTCTATGGTGTAAAAGGGAATATACCAGGTTAAATACTACAAGGAAGCTATCTGAGAAATCACTTTTGAGTGTTTGCATTCATCTCATGGAGTTAAAGCTTTCCTTTCATTCAGCAGATTTGAAACACTGTTGTTGTAGAATCTGCAAAGGGATATTTGGGAGTGCATTGAGGTCTATGGTGAAAAAGGAAATATCTTCACGTAAAATTAGAAAGAAACTTTCTAACAAACTGCTTTGTTATGTGTGCATTCATCTCACAGAGTTAAGCATTTCTTTGGATTCAGCAGTATGGAAACAGTGTTTTTGTCCATTCTGCGAGTGGACATTTGGTACCTCATTGAGACCAATGGCAAAAAAGTGAATACCTAATGATAAAAATTAGAACGAAGCTATCTGAGAAACTGCTTCATGATGTGTGCTTTCTTCTCACAGACTTAAAGTTTTATTTTCATTCAGCACTTTGGAAACACTGTTTTCGTAAAACCTACACAGGGATATTTGGGAGAGCATTGAGTCCTGTGGAGAAAAAGGAAACATCTTCAGATAAAAACAACAAGGAAGCTTTCTGACAAACTGCTTTGTGATGTGGGCATTCACTTCACAGAATTAAATCTTTCTTTGGATTTTGCAGTATGAAAAGACTGTTTTTGTCCATTATATGAATGGACATTTGGGAGCTCATTGACTCCAGGGTGAAAAAGCACATATTCCAAAGTAAAAATGAGAAGGAAGCTATCTCAGAAACCACCCTGTGATGTGTGAATTCTTCTCACAGAGTTAAACCTTTCTTTTCATTCACCAGTTTAGAAACACTGTTTTTTCCTTTCTGCCAATGAACATTTTGGAGCTCATTGATGCCAAAAGTGAAAAACCAAATATCACAGGATAAAATATAGAAGGAATCAATCTCAGAAACTGCTTTGTGATGTGTGCAGACATCTTGCTGAGGTAAAACTTTCCTTCCATTCAGCAGTTTGGAAACACTGTTTTTGTAGAATCTACGAAGGGATATTTGGGAGTGTAATGAGTCCTATGGTGAAAAAGGAAACGTCTTCAGATAAACACTAGAAAGAAGCTTTCTGAGAAACAGTATTGTGCTGTATGCATTCACTTCACAGAGTTAAACGTTTTCTTGGATTCAGCAGTTTGGACACACGATTTTTGTCCATTGTGTGAATGGACATTTGGGAGCTCATTAAGGCCAGTGGTGAAAAAGCAAATAAGCAAGGAAAAAAACTAGAAGGAAGCCATCTGAGGAAATTCTTTGTGATGTATTCATTCATCTCACAGAGTTAAATATTTTTTTCATTAAGTAGTTTCAAAACACTGTTTTTGTAGAATCTGCAAAGGAATATTTTAGAGTGCATTGATTCCTACGGGGAAAAAGGACACATCTTCAGATAAAAACAAGTAAGAAGCTTTCTGAGAAACTGGTTTGAGATTTGTGCATTCATCTTACAGAGTTAAACAATTCTTTGAATTCAACTGCTTGGAAATACTGGTTTTGTCCATACTGTGAATGGACATTTGGGAGCTCATTGAGGCTAATGGTGAAAAACTAATATATCCGGGTCAAAACTAGAAGGAACCTGTCTGAGAAATCTCTTTGTGATGGGTGCATTCATCTTGTAGGGATAAAATTTTCTTTTCATTCAGCAGTGTGGAAAACCTGTTTTTGTAGAATTTGAGAAGGAATATTTGGGAACACATTGAAGCCTATGGTGAAAAAAGATCATTTTCAGTTAAAAACTAGAAAGAAGCTTTCTGAGAAACTGCTTTGTGATGCCTGCATTCATCTCATAGAATTAAACCATTGTTTGGATTCAGCAGTTTGGAAACACTGGTTTTCTCAATTCTGTGAGTAGACGTTTCAGAGTTCATTGAGGCCAATGGCAAAAAAGCAAATACCTTCACAGAATGAAAATCTTTCTTTTCATTCAGTAGTTTGGAAACACTTTTTGTAGAATCTTCAAAGGGATATTCAGGAGTGCATTGAGACCTGTGGTGAAAAAGGAAACCTCTGCAGACAAATGCTAGAAAGAAGCTTTCTGAGAAACTGCTTTGTGATGTGTGCATTCATCTCAAATAATTAAACCATTCTTTGGATTCAGTAGTTTGGAAACACTATTTTTGTCCTTTTGGCAAATGGACATTTTGGAGCTCATTGAGGATAGTGGTGAATAATAGAATATTCCAGGTTAAAACTAGATGGAACGTATCTGAGAAATGGCTTTGTGATGTGTGCATTCATCTCACACAGTTAAACCTTTCATCTCATTCAGCAGTTTGGAAAAGCTGTTTTTGTAGAATGTGAGAGAGGACAGTTGGAGTGCATTGAGGCCTATGGTGAAAAAGGAAACGTCTTCAGATTAAAAAAATAAGATTTCTGAGCAACTGCTTTGTGATATGTGCATTCATCTCACAGAGTTAAAATTTTCTTTGGATTCAGCACTTTGGAAACACTGTTTTTGTCCATTGTGAGAATGGACATTTGGGAGCTCATTGAGGCCAATGGCAAAAAAGAGAATATCCCACAAGAAAAACTAGAAGGAAGCTAGCTGAGAAACTGCTTTGTGATGTAAGCATTCATCTCTAGTGTTTAAAAAGTTCTTTTCATTCACCAGTTTGGAAACACTGTTTTTGTCATATCTGCAAAGGGACATTAGGAGGGCATTTGGTTCTGTGGCAAAAAAGGAAACATCTTTAGATAAAAACTAGTAAGAAGTTTTCTGAGAAATGCTTTCTAATATGTGCATTCACCTCACCAATTTAAACACTTCTTTGGGTTCAGCACTTTGGAAACACTGTTTTTGTCCATTTTGTGAATGTACATTTTGGACCACATTGAGGCCAATGGTGAAAAAGCAAATATCCCAGGATAAAAGCTAGATGGAAGCTATCAGAGAAACCGCTTTGTGATGTGTACATTCAACTCCCAGATTTAAATCTTTCTTTTCATTCAGCAGTTTAGAAACACTGTTTTTGTAGAATCTGCAAAGGGATATTTGGGAGCTTATTGAGGTCTATGGTGAAAAAGGAAACATCTTCAGATATAAACCAGAAAGAAGCTTTGTGAGAAACTGCTTTATGATGTGTGCATTCATCTCAAAGACTTAATTTTTTTTTTTGTATTCGACAGTTTGGAAACACTGTTTTTGTCCATTCTGTCAGTGGACATTTGGGAGCTCATTGAGGCCAATGGCAAAAAAGTGAATATCCCAAGATAAAAACTAGAGTACGGCTATCTGAGAAACCACTCTGTGATGTGTGCATTCATCTCACAGATTTAAAACTTTCTTTTCAATCAGCCATTTGGAAACACTGTTTTTGTAGAATCTGCGAAGGGATATTTTGGAGTACCTTGAGGCCTATGGCAAAAAAGGAAATAACTTCAACTGAAATCTGGAAAGAATCTTTCTGAGAAACTGTTTTGTGTTGTGTGCCTTCATCTCACAGAGTTAAACATTTCTTTAGATTCAACAGATTGGAAAAACTGTTTCTGTCCATTCTGCCAATGAACATTTCAAAGCTCATTGAGACCAAAGGAAAATATGTGAATATCAAACAAACAAACAAACAAAAAACAAGAAGGAAGCTGTCTGAGAAACTGCTTTGTGATGTGAGCATTCATCTCATGGAGTTAAAGCTTTGTTTTCATTCAGCAGTTTGGAAACACTGACTTTTTAGAATGTGCCAAGGAGTATTTGGGAGCTCATTGAGGCCTGTGGTTAAAAAGAATCACCTTCAGATAAAAACTAGTAAAAAACTTTCTGAGAAACTGCCTTCTGATTTTTGCATTCGTCTCACAGTGTTAAAACTTTTTTGGATTCAGTCGTTTGGAAACACTGTTTTTGTCCATTGTGCAAATGTACATTTCAGAGCTGATTGAGCCAATGGCTAAAAAGTGAAAAGTGAATATGGCATGATAAATCAAGAAGAAATCTATCTGAGAAACACCTTTGTGATGAGAGCATTCATCTTGCGGAGTTAAAGCATTCCTTTCATTCAGCAGTTTGGAAACACTGTTTTTGTAGAATCTACAAATGGATATTTGGGAGGGCATTGAGGTCAATGGTGGAAAATAAAACAAATTCAGATAAAAGCAAGAAAGAAGCTTTCTGAGAAACTGCTTTGTAATGTGTGCACTCATCTCACAGAGTTAAAACTTTCTTTGGATTCAGCAGTTTGTAAACCTTGTTTTTGTCCATTCTGTGAGTGGACATTTGGGAGCTCGTTGAGGTCAATGGCAAAAATTGAATACCCAAGGATAAAAACTAGAAGGAAGCTATCTGAGAAACTGCTTTGTGATGTGTGCATTCATCTCACAGAGTTAAAAGTTTCTTTACATTCAGCAGTATGGAAACACTGTTTTTGTGCATTCTGTCAATGGACATTTGGGAGCTCATTTATGCCAGAGGTGAAAAAGTGAATATCCCAGGATAAAACCTAGATGGAAGCTATCTGTGAAACTTCTTTATGACGTGTACATTCATCTCACAGAGGTAAATCTTTCTTTTCATTCAGCAGTTTGGAAACACTGTGTTTGAACTATCCACGAAGGGATATTTGGGAGCACATTCAGGCCAAGGTGAAAAAGGAAACATCGTCAGATAAACACTAGGAAGAAGCTTTCTGAGAAACTCCTTTGTGATGTGTGCATTCTTCTCACAGATTTAAACATTTCTTCGGATTCAATGACTTGGAAACACCGTTTTGTCCGTTGTGTGAATGGACGTTTGGAAGCTCTTTGGGGGCAATTCCAAAAAACCGAATATCCCAGAATAAAACTAGAGGGAAGCTATCTGCAAAATGGCTTTGTGATGTTTGCATTCATCTCACAGAGTTTTTTTCTTTTTGTAGAACCTGTGAAGGGACATTTGAGAATGCATAGAAGCCTATGGTGAGAAAAGAAACATCTTCAGAGAAAAACAAGAAAGAACCATTCTGAGAAACTGTTTTGTGATGTGGGCATTCATCTCACAGAGTGAAAGCTTTCTTTGGATTCAGCAGTTTGGAAACACTGTTGCATCCATTCTGTGAGTGGATATTTATGAGCTCATTGAAGGCAATGGTGAAAAAGGGAATACCCATGGATAAAAAGTAAAAGGACGCTATCTGAGAAAATGCTTTTTGATGTGTGCATTCATCTCACAGAGTTAAACCTTTCTTTTAATTCAGCAGCTTGGAAACACTGTTTTTGTAGAATCTGTGAAGGCATATTTGTAGCCCATTGAGTCCTATAATGAAAAACGGAATATCTTCAGATAAAAAGTAGAAAAAAGCTTTCTGAGACACTACTTTGTGATGTGTGCATTCATATCAAGGAGTTAAACCTTTCTTTGGATTCGGTAGTCTGAGACACTGTTTTAGTCTGTTCTGCAAGTGGACATTTGGGAGCCCATTGAGGCCAATTATGAAAACTGAATATTCCGGAATAAAAACTAGAAGGTAGCTATGTTAGAAACCATTTTGAGATGTGTGCATTCACTTCATAGAGTTACAACTTTCTTTTCACTCAGCAGTTTGGAAACAGTGTATTTGTAGAATCTGCTAAGGGGTATTTCGGAGTGCATGCAGACCTATGGTGAAAAAGGAAATATCTTCAGATAAACGCTAGAAAGAATCTTTCTGAGAAACTTCTTTGTGATGTGCGCATTCATCTCACAATGTTAAACCATTCTTTGGATACAGCATTTTGGAAACAATTTTTGTCCATTCTGCCCATGGACATTTTGGAGCTCATTAAGGCAAAAGGTGAAAAGCAAATATTTCAGGATACAAACTAGAAGGAAGGTATCTGGGAAAATGCTCTGTGATGTGTGAATTCATGTCACGGAATTAAAGTTTTCTTTTCATTCAAAGTTTGGAAACACTGTTTTTGTAGAATCTGTAAAGGGATATTTGGGAGCACATTGAGGCCTATGGTGAAAAAGAAAACATCTTCAGATAAAAACCAGAAAGAAGCTTTCTGAGAAACTGCTTTCTGATGTGTACAATCATCTCTCAGAGTTAAAACTTTCTTTGGATTCAGACGTTTGGAAACAGAGTTTTTGTGCATTCTGCAAATGAACATTTGGGAGCTCATAGAGGCCAATGGTAAAAAAGCAAATATTCCATCATAAAACCAGAAGGAAGCTACCTGAGAAACTGCTTTGTGATGTGTGCATTCATCTCACATAATCAAATCTTCCTTTTCATTCAGCAGTTTGGAAACACTGTTTTTATAGAATGTGTGTTGAGATATTTGGGAGCATATTGAGGCCTACAGTGAGGATGAAACATCTTCAGATAAAAACAATAAAGTTCATTGAGGCCAAAGGTGAAGGCGAAAAAATGAATATCGCAGGATAAAAACTAGAAGGAATTTCTCTGAGAAACCACTTTGTTATGTGCATTCATCTCGCAGAGTTAAACCTTTCTTTTCATTCAGCAGTTTGGAAAAACAGTTTTGTAGAATGTGCAAAAGGATATTTGGCGCTTTGTGGTCATTGGTGAAAAAAGACACATCTTCAGATAAAAATAAGAAAGAACCTTTCTGAGAAACTGCTTTGTGATGTGTGCATTCATATCACAGTGTTAAAACTTTCTTTGGATTCAGCAGTTTAGAAGCACTGCTTTTGTCCACTGAGCAAATGGACCTTTGTGAGCTCATTGAGGCCATAGGTGAAAAAGCTAATAACCCTCGATAAAACCTGGAAGGAAGCTCTCTGAGAAATCGCTTTGTGATGGGTGAATTCATGTTGCAGAGACAACCTTTTCTTTTCATTAGGCATTTTTAAAACACTGTTTTTGTAAAATGTGTGAAGGGATATTTGGGTGCACATTGAGGCCTTTGGTGAAAAAGGAATCATCTTGAGATAAAAATAAGAAAAATGCTTACTGGGAAACTGCTTTGTGATGTGTGCATTCATCTCATATAGTTCAACATTTTTTTTGGATTCAGCAGTTTGGAAACACTGTCTTTGTCCATTATTCGAGTGGAAAGTTAGGAACTCATTAAGGTCAAAGGCAATAAAGAAAATATCAACGATAAAAACTACAAGGAAGCTACCTGAGAAACTGCTTTCTGATGTGTGCATCTCACAGAATTAAAGCTTTATTTTTATTCAGCCATTTGGAAACACTGTTTTTTAGAATCTGAAAAGGGATATTTGGGAGTGCATTAAGGCTTATGGTGAAAAAGGAAACAACTTCAGACAAAAACAAGGAAGAATGTTTCTCAGAGACTACTTTGTGGTGTGTGTGTTCTTCTCGTAGTTTTGAACCTTTCTTTGGATTCAGCAGTTTGGAAACTCTGTTTTTTTTTCCCCCATTCTGTGAATGGACAATTGGGAGCTCACTGATGGCAAAGGCAAAAAAGTAAGTATTCCAAGGTAAAAACTAGAAGGAAGGTATCTGAGAAACTGTTTTGTGATGTGTGTATTCATCTCGCAGAGTTAAACCTTCCTTTTCATTCAGTAGTTTGGAAATACTGCTTTTGTAGAATGTGTGATGGGATATTTTTGAATGCATTTAGGTCTACGGTGAAAAAGGAAACATCTTAGGATTAAAAACAAGAAAGAACATTCCGAGAAACTGCTTTGTGAAGTGTGCATTCTTCTCACACATTTGAAATTTTCTTTGGATTCAGCAGTTTGGAAACCCTGTTTTTGTCCATTCTGTTAATGGACATTTGGTAGCTCATTTAGGAAAATGGCAAAAAAGTAAATATCCCAGGACAAAAACTAGAAGGAAGCTATTTCAGTAACTGCTTTGTGATGTTTGCATTCAGCTCCCAGAGATAAACCTGTCTTTCATTCAGCAGTTTAGAAACACTGATTTTGTCAAAGCTGCAAAGGGATATTTAGGAGCGCATTGAGGCCTATGGTGAAAAAGGAAAGATTTTCAGATAAATAGAAGAAAGAACTTTTCTGAGAAACTGCTTTGTGATTGTGTATTCTTCTCAGCGATTTTAACATTTCTTTGGTATCAGCAGTTTTGAAACACCATCTTTGTCCTTTCTGCAAATGGACATTTGGGAGCTCATTGAGGCCAATGGTGAAAAAGCAAATATTCCAAGGTAAAAACTAGAAGGAAGCCATATGAGAAACCACTTTGTGATGTGTGCATTCATCTCACAGAGTTAAAAGTTTCTTTACACTCAGCAGTTTGGAAACACTGTTTTCGTCCATTCTGACAGTGGACATTTTAGAGCTCATTGAGGCCAAAGGCAGCAAAGCAAATATTCTAGTATAAAAACTAGAAGGAAGCCATCTGTGAAACCTCTTTATGATGTGTGCATTCATCTTGCAGAGTTTAACCTATCTTTTCATTCAGCAGTATGGAAACACTGTTTTTGAAGAATCTGCAAAGGGATATTTTAGAGTGCATGAGGCCTATCATGAAAAAGGAAACATCTTCACATAAAATCAAGAAAGAAACTTTCTAATAACTTACTTTGTGAAGTGTGCATTCATCTAACAGAGTTCTGTCTTTCTTTGGACTCAGCAGCTTGGAAAAACTTTTGTCCATTCTGCAAATGTACATTTCAGAGCTCATTGAGGCCAATGGTGAAAAAGAAAACACCCAAGGATAAAAACTGAAATGAAACTATCTGAGAAACAGCTTTGCAATGTGTGCATTCATCTCACAGAGTTAAACCTTCTTTTCATTCAGCAGTTTGGAAACACTGTTTTTGTAGAATCTGAGAAGGGATATTTAGGAGTGCATTGAGTCTTATAGTGAAAAAGGAAACGTCTTCAGATAAAAACTAGAAAGAATCTTTCTGACACTGCTTTGTGATATGGGCATTGATCTCAGAGTCAAACTTTTCTTTGCATTCAACTGTAGGAAACGCTCTTTTTCTCCATTCTGCAAGTGGACATATGGGAGCTCATTGAGGCCAATGGTGAAAAAGAAAAACCCAAGGTTAAAAACTAGAAGGATGCTATCTGAGAAACTGATTTGTGCTGAGTGCATTCATATTGCAGAGTTAAACTTTTCTTTTCATTCAGCAGTTTGGAAACACTGTTTTTGTAGAATTTGTGAATGGATATTTGGGAGCCCATTGACACCTATGGTAGAAAAATGGAGAATATTTAGATAAACACTAGAAAAGAGATTTTGGAGAAACTCCTTTGTGATGTGCACATTCATATCACAGAGTTAAACTGTTCTTTGGATTCAACAGTTTGGAAACACTGTTTTTGTGCATTCTGCAAGAGGACATTTCGGAGCATATTGATGTCAGTTGCAAAAAAAGGGAATACACAAGGATAAAAACTACAAGGAAGCCGTCTGAGAAACTGCTTCATGAAGTGTGCATTCATCTTACATACTTAAACCTTTCTTTTCATTCAGCAGTTTGGAACCACTATTTCTGCAGAATGTGTGAAGGGATATTTGGCAGCACATTGAGGCCTATGGTGAAAAAGGAGACATCTTCACATAAAAAGAAGAAAGAAGCTTTCTGAAAAAATGCTTTGTCATGTGTGCATTCATCTGACAGAGTTAAACCTTTCTTTGCAGTCAGCAGTTTGGAAATGGTTTGTGTCCAAGGTGTGAATGGACATTTGGGAGCTCATGGAAGTCATTGGCAAAAAAGGGAATATCCCACGATAAAATCAAGAAGGAAGCTAACTGAGAAACAGCTTTGTGATGAGTGCATTCAACTAGCAGAGATAAACTTTCATTTCATTCAAGCGTTTGGAAAAACTGTTGTAGATTGTGTAAAAAGATATTTGGAAGTACATTGAGACCTAAAGTGATAAAGGAAACATCTTTAGACAGAAACTGTAAGAATCTTTCTGAGAAACTGCTTTGTGATGTGCGCATTCATCTCACAGAGCTAACCCTTTTTTTTTTATTCAGGAGTTGAGAAAAACTTTTTTGTCCATTGTGTGAATGGACATTTGGGAGCTCACTGAGGCCAATGGAAAACAAAGAATATTCTACAATAAAGACAAGAAAGAAACTATCTGAGAAACTGCTTTGTGATGTGTGCATTCACCTTGCATTGTTAAACCTTTTTTATTCAGCAATTTGGAAATACTGTTTTTATAGAATTTGTGAATGGATATTTGGGAACGCATTGAAGCCTATTGTGAAAATGGAAATATCTTTAGATAAATATTACAAAGAAGCTTTCTAAGAAACTGCTTTGTGATGCATGCATTCATCTCACAAAGTTAAACCTCTCTTTGGATTCAGCAGTTTGGAAACACTATCTTTTTCCATTCTGCAAATGGACATTTTGGAGTTCATTGAGGCCAATGGTGAAAAAGTGAACACTCTATGATGAAAACTACAATGAAGCTATCTGAGAAACTGCTTCATGATGTGTGCATTCATCTTGCAGCATTAAACATTTCTTTTCATTCAGTAGTTTGGATAAACCTTTTTGTAGAATGTGTGAAAGGATATTTGTGAGCACATTCAGGCCTATGGTGAAAAAGGAAACATCTTTCATATGAAAAGAAGAAAGAAGCTTTCTGAGAAAGTGCTATGGGAAGTATGCATTCAACTCACAGATTTAACTTTCTTTGGATTCAACAGTTAGGAAACACTGTTTTTGTCCATTGTTCAAACAGACTTATGGGAGCTCGTTGAGGCCAATGGTGAAAACATGAATATTCCACGATTAAAACAAGAAGGAATACATCTGAGAAACTGCTTTGTGATGTGAGCATTCATCTTGCAGACATAAACCTTTCTTTTCATTCAGCAGATTGGAAACACTGTTTTTCTAAAATCTGTGAAGGGATATTTGGAAGTGCATTGAGTCCTATGTGGAAAAAGGAAACATCTTCAGATAAAAACTAGAAAGAAGCTTTTGAGAAACTACTTTGTGATGTATGCATTCATCTCACAAGGTTAATCCTTTTTTTGGGTTCTGCAGTTTGGAAACACTGTTCTTGTCCAGTCAGCAAATGGACATTTGGGAGCTCATTTTGGACAAAGGCAAAAAAGAGAATATCCCAGGATGAAAACTAGAAAGAAGCTATCAGAGAAACGGGTTTGTGATGGGTGCATTCATCTCACAGAGTTAAACCTACCTTTTCATTCAGCATTGGAAACACTGTTTTTGTAGAATCTGTGAAGGGATATTTGGGAGTGCTTTGAGGCCTATGGTGAAAAAGGAAACACCTTCAGATAAAACTTTTAAGAAACTTTCCAAGAAACTGTTTTGTGATATGGCCATTTAGCTCACAGAGTTACACCTCTCTTTAGATTCAGCAGTTTGGAAACACTGTTTTTGTCCATTGTGTGACTGGACAATTGGGAGTTCCTTACATATAATTGGGGAAAATGTGAACATCACATGATGAAAACAAGAAGGAAGCTATCTGAGAAATTGATTTGAGATGTGAGCATTCATCTCATGGAGTTAAACATTTCTTTTCATTCAGCAGTTTGGAAACACTATTTTTGTAGAATCTGTGAAGGAATATTTGGGAGCACATTGAGGCCTATGGTGAAAAAGGAAACATCTTCTGATAAAAACTAAGAAGAAGCTTCCTGAGAAACTGCTTTTTCATAGGTGTATTAATCTCACAGATTTAAACTTTTCTTTGGATTCAGCAGTCTGGAAGCACTGTTTTTGTCCTTTGTGTGAATGGACAGTTGGGAGCCAATGGCGAAAAAGTGAATATTCTGGGATAAAAGGTGTCTGAGAAACTGCTTTGTGATGCATGCATTTATCTTGCCTAATTAAACCTTTCTTATCATTCAGTAAGTTGAAAACACAGTTTTTGTAGAAAGTGCAGAGTGATATCTTGGAGTGCATTGAGGCTTATCGTGAAAAAGAAAGTATGTTCAGATAAAAACAAGAAAGAAGCTTTCTGAGAAACTACTTTGTGGTGTGTGCATTCATCCCACAGAGTTAGATATTTATTTGGATTCAGCAGTGTGTAAACAATGTTTTTGTCTGTTCTACGAGAAGACATTTGGGAGCTCATTGAGGCCAATTGTGAAAAAGAGAATACCCAAGGATAAAAACTAGAAGGAAGCCATATGAGTAACTGCTTGGTGACGTGTGCATTCATCTCACAGACTTAAATCTTTCATTTCATTCAGCAGTTTGGAAACACTGTTTTTGCAGCATGTGCAAAGGGATATTTAGGAGCACATTGAGGCGTATGGTGAAAGTGGAATCACTTCAGACAAAAACAAGAAAGAAGCTTTCTGGAAAACTGCTTTGTCAGGTGTGCATTCATCTGACAGTGTTAAACCTTTATTTGGATTCAGCAGTTTGGAAACATTGTTTTTGTGCATTGTGCGAATGGATATTTGGGAATTCATTCAGGTCATTGGCAAAAAAGTGAATATCCCATGATTTAAAAAAAAAAGAAGAAGGAAACTATCTAAGAAACTGCATTGTGATGTGAGCATTCATCTCACGGAGTTATTCCCTTATTTTCACACAGTAGTTTGGAAACTGTTTTTGCAGAATCTGCAAAGGGATATTTGGAAGCACATTGAGGCCTATGGTGAAAAAGGAAACATGTTCAGATAGAAACTAGTAAGAAGTTTTCTGAAAAACTGCTTTGAGATGTGTTCATTCATTTCACAGTGTTAAACATTTCTTTGGATTCAGCAGTTTAGAAACACTGGTTTTTCCATTCAGAAAATGGCTCATTGAGGCCAAAGTGAAAAAGTGAGTAGCACAGGATAAACAATAGAAGGAAGCTATTGGAGAAACAGGCTTGCAATGTGTGCGTTCATCTCTCAGAGGCAAACCTTTCTTTTCATTCAGCAATTTGGACACACTGTTTTTGTAGAATGTTCAAAGGGATATTTGGGAGCACATTGAAGCCTATGGTGAAAACAAAACACTTTCAGGTAAAAACAAGAAATAAGCTTTCTGAGAAACTGCTTTGTGATGTGTGCATTCATCTCACAGAGCTAAATGTTTCTTTGTATTCAGCAGTTTGGAAACACCATTTTACTCCATTATGTGAATGGATATTTTGGAGCTCATTGAGGCCAATGGTAAAAAAGTGAATATTCCAGGATAAAAGCTAAAAGGAAGCTGTCTGAGAAACCGTTTTGTGATGTGTGCATTCATCTCACAGAATTAAAACTTTCTTTTCATTCAGCAGTTTGGAAACACTGTTTTTGTAGAATATGCAAAGGGATATCTTGAAGCACATTGAGGTCTATTGTGAAAAAGGAAGTACGTTCAGATAAAAACAAGAAAGAAGCTTTCTGAGAAACTGCTTTGAAATGTGTGCATTCATCTCACAGCGTTAAACATTTCTTTGGATTCAGCAGTTTAGAAACACCATTTATGTCCATTCAGCAAGTGGACATTTGGGAGCTCATTGAGGCCAAAGTGAAAAAGTGAATATCCCAGGATAAAAACTAGAAAGAAGCTCTCTGAGAAACCGCTTTGTGATGTGTGCATTCATCTCACAGAGTGAAACCTTTCTTTTCACTCAGCAGCTTGGAAAAACTTTTTGTAGAACGTGCAAAAGGATATTTCGGAGCGCATTGAGACCTACAGTGAAAAAGGAAACATTTTCAGATAAAAACAAGGTAGAAAATTTCTGAGAAACTGCTTGTGATATGTGCATTCATCTCACATAGTTAAAGCTTTCTTTGGATTTAGCAGTTTGAAAACAGTGTTTTTTGTCCATTCTGTGAGTGGATGTTTGGGAGCTCATTGAGGCCAATGGCAAAAAAGTGAATATCCCACAATAAAAACAAGAAGGAAGCTATCTAAGAAACTGCTTTGTGATGCGAGCATTCATCTCATGGAGTCAAACCTTTCTTTTCATTCAGCAGTTTGGAAACACTGTTTTTGTAGAATCTGTGAAAGGATATTTTGGAGCACATTGAGGCCTATGGTGAAAAAGGAGACATCTTCAGATAAACACTAGAAATATGTTTTTGGAGAAACTCCTTTCTGATATGTGCATTCATATGACAGAGTTAAAACATTCTTTGGATTCAGCAGTTTGGAAACACTGCTTTTGTCCATTCTGCAAGTAGACATTTGGGAGCACATTGATGCCAGAGGAAAAAAGTGAATATCCAAGGATTAAAAACTAGAAGGAAAATATTTGAGAAACCACTTTGTGATGGGTGCATTCATCTCACAGAGTGAAACCTTTCTTGTCATTCAACAGTTTGGAAAAACTGTTTTTTTTAGAATCTGTAAAGGGATATCTGGGAGTCCATTGAGGTCTATGTTGAAAAAGGAAATCTCTTCAATTAAAACCTAGAAAGAAGTTTTCTGAGAAACTGCTTTGTGATGTGTGCTTTCACCACAGAAAGCTAAATATTTCTTTGGATTCAGCAAGTTGGAAAACTGTTTTTGTCCTTTCTGCCAATGGACTTTTTGGAGTTTATTGAGGCCAAATTAGAAAAAGTAAATGTCCCACCATAAAAAGAGGAAGGAACCTATCTGAAAAACTGCTTTGTGATGTGAGCATTCATCCTGTGGAGTTAAACCTTTCTTTTCATTTGGTAGTTTGGAAACACTGTTTTTGTAGAATGTGCAAAGGGATATTTGAGAGCGCATTGAGGCCTAAGGTGAAAAATGGAATGTCTTCTGATAAAAACACAAAAGAAGCTTTCTGAGAAACTGTTTTGTATTGTGTTCTTTCATCTCACAAAGTTAAGCCTTTCTTTGGATTCAGCTGTTTGGAAACACTATGTTTGTTCATTGTGTGAACGGAAATTAGGGAGCTCATTGAGGTCAATGGTGAAAAAGTGCTTATCTCACGTTAAAAACAAGAAGGAAACTATCTGAGAAACTGATTTGTGAAATGAGCATTCGTGTCATGGAGTTAAACCTTTCTTTTCATTCAGCAGTTTGGAAACACTGTTTTTGTGGAAACTGCGAAGGGTACTTTGGAGCGCATTGTGTCCTATGGTGAAAAAGGAAACATCTTCAGTTGAACGCTAGAAAGAAGCTTTCTGAGAAACTGCTTTGTAATGTGTGAAATTATCTCAAAGGATTAAACTGTACTTTGAATTCAGCAGTTTGGAAACACGGTTTTTGTCCATTCTGCAACTGGACATTTGGGAGCTCACTGAGGCCAAAGATGTGAATATCCCAGGATAAAAACAAGAAGGAAGCTAACCGAGAAATGACTTTCTCATGTGTGCATTCATCTAGCAGAGATAAACTTTATTTTCATGCCGCAGTTTGGAAAAACTGTTGTTGTAGATTAGGTGAAAGGATATTTGGGAGTGCACTGAGGCCTAAGGTGAAAAAGGAAATATCTTCAGATAAAAACAAGTAAGAACCTTTCTGAGAAACTGCTTTGTGATGTGTGCATTCATCTCACAGAGTTAAACCTCTCTTTGTTTGTTTGTTTTTTTAAATTTATTTATTATTATTATACTTTAAGTGGTAGGGTACATGTGCATAACGTGCAGGTTTGTTACATATGTATACTTGTGCCATGTTGGTGTGCTGGACCTATCAACTCGTCATTTACATCAGGTATAACTCCCAATGCAATCCCTCCCCCCTCCCCACGATAGGCCCCGGTGTGTGATGTTCCCCTTCCTGAGTCCAAGTGATCTCATTGTTCAGTTCCCACCTATGAGTGAGAACATGCGGTGTTTCGTTTTCTGTTCTTGTGATAGTTTGCTAAGAATGATGGTTTCCAGCTGCATCCATGTCCCTACAAAGGACACAAACTCATCCTTTTTGATGGCTGCATAGTATTCCATGGTGTATATGTGCCACATTTTCTTAATCCAATCTGTCACTGATGGACATTTGGGTTGATTCCAAGTCTTTGCTATTGTGAATAGTGCTGCAATAAACATACGTGTGCATGTGTCTTTATAGCAGCATAATTTATAATCCTTTGGGTATATACCCAGTAATGGGATGGCTGGGTCATATGGTACATCTAGTTCTAGATCCTTGAGGAATCGCCATACTGTTTTCCATAATGGTTGAACTAGTATACAATCCCACCAACAGTGTAAAAGTGTTCCTATTTCTCCACATCCTCTCCAGCACCTGTTGTTTCCTGACTTTTTAATGATCGGCATTCTAACTGGTGTGAGATGGTATCTCATTGTGGTTTTGATTTGCATTTCTCTGATGGCCAGTGATGATGAGCATTTTTTCATGTGTCTGTTGGCTGTATGAATGTCTTCTCTTGAGAAATGTCTGTTCATATCCTTTGCCCACTTTTTGATGGGGTTGTTGGTTTTTTCTTGTAAATTTGTTTGAGTTCTTTGTAGGCTCTGGATATTAGCCCTTTGTCAGATGAGTAGATTGCAAAAATTTTCTCCCATTCTGTAGGTTGCCTGTTCACTCTGATGGTAGTTTCTTTGGCTGTGCAGAAGCTATTTAGTTTAATGAGATCCCATTGTCAATTTTGGCTTTTGCTGCCGTTGCTTTTGGTGTTTTAGACATGAAGTCTTTGCCCATGCCTATGTCCTGAATGGTACTACCTAGGTTTTCCTCTAGGATTTTTATGGTATTAGGTCTAACATTTAAGTCTCTAATCCATCTTGAATTAATTTTCGTAGAAGGAGTAAGGAAAGGATCCAGTTTCAGCTTTCTACTTATGGCTAGCCAATTTTCCCAGCACCATTTATTAAATAGGGAATCCTTTCCCCATTTCTTGTTTCTCTCAGGTTTGTCAAAGATCAGATGGCTGTAGATGTGTGGTATTATTTCTGAGGACTCTGTTCTGTTCCATTGGTCCATATCTCTGTTTTGGTACCAGTACCATGCTGTTTTGGTTACTGTAGCCTTGTAGTATAGTTTGAAGTCAGGTAGCGTGATGCCTCCAGCTTTGTTCTTTTGACTTAGGATTGTCTTGGAGATGCGGGCTCTTTTTTGGTTCCATATGAACTTTAAAGCAGTTTTTTCCAATTCTGTGAAGAAACTCATTGGTAGCTTGATGGGGATGGCATTGAATCTATAAATTACCTTGGGCAGTATGGCCATTTTCACGATATTGATTCTTCCTATCCATGAGCATGGTATGTTCTTCCATTTGTTTGTGTCCTCTTTGATTTCACTGAGCAGTGGTTTGTAGTTCTCCTTGAAGAGGTCCTTAACATCCCTTGTAAGTTGGATTCCTAGGTATTTTATTCTCTTTGAAGGAATTGTGAATGGAAGTTCATTCATGATTTGGCTCTCTGTTTGTCTGTTACTGGTGTATAAGAATGCTTGTGATTTTTGCACATTAATTTTGTATCCTGAGACTTTGCTGAAGTTGCTTATCAGCTTAAGGAGATTTTGGGCTGAGACAATGGGGTTTTCTAAATATACAATCATGTCATCTGCAAACAGGGACAATTTGACTTCTTCTTTTCCTAACTGAATACCCTTGATTTCTTTCTCTTGCCTAATTGCCCTAGCCAGAACTTCCAACACTATGTTGAATAGGAGTGGTGAGAGAGGGCATCCCTGTCTTGTGCCAGTTTTCAAAGGGAATTTTTCCAGTTGTTGCCCATTCAGTATGATATTGGCTGTGGTTTAGTCATAAATAGCTCTTATTATTTTGAGGTACGTTCCATCAATACCCAATTTATTGAGCGTTTTTAGCATGAAGGGCTGTTGAATTTTGTCAAAAGCCTTTTCTGCATCTATTGAGATAATCATGTGGTTCTTGTCTTTGGTTCTGTTTACATGCTGGATTATGTTTATTGATTTGCGAATGTTGAACCAGCCTTGCATCCCAGGGATGAAGCCCACTTGATCATGGTGGATAAGCTTTTTGATGTGTTGCTGAATCCGGTTTGCCAGTATTTTATTGAGGATTTTTGCATCGATGTTCATCAGGGATATTGGTCTAAAATTCTCTTTTTTTGTTGTGTCTCTGCCAGGCTTTGGTATCAGGATGATGTTGGCCTCAGAAAATGAGTTAGGGAGGATTCCCTCTTTTTCCATTGATTGGAATAGTTTCAGAAGGAATGGGACCAACTCCTCCTTGTACCTCTGGTAGAATTCAGCTGTGAATCCATCTGGTCCTGAACTTTTTTTGGTTGGTACGCTATTAATTATTGCCTCAATTTCAGAGCCTGCTATTGGTCTATTCAGGGATTCAACTTCTTCCTGGTTTAGTCTTGGAAGAGTGTAAGTGTCCAGGAAATTATCCATTTCTTCTAGATTTTCCAGTTTATTTGCGTAGAGGTGTTTATAGTATTCTCTGATGGTAATTTGTATTTCTGTGGGGTCGGTGGTGATATCCCCTTTATCATTTTTAATTGCGTCGATTTGATTGTTCTCTCTTTTCTTCTTTATTAGTCTTGCTAGTGGTCTGTCAATTTTGTTGATCTTTTCGAAAAACCACCTCCTGGATTCATTGATTTTTTGGAGGGTTTTTTGTGTCTCTATCTCCTTCAGTTCTGCTCTGATCTTAGTTATTTCTTGCCTTCTGCTAGCTTTCGAATGTGTTTGCTCTTGCTTCTCTACTTCTTTTAATTGCGATGTTAGGGTGTCAATTTTAGATCTTTACTGCTTTCTCTTGTGGGCATTTAGTGCTATAAATTTCCCTCTACACACTGCTTTAAATGTGTCCCAGAGATTCTGGTATGTTGTATCTTTGTTCTCATTGGTTTCAAAGAACATCTTTATTTCTGCCTTCATTTCGTGATGTACCCAGTAGTCATTCAGGAGCAGGTTGTTCAGTTTCCATGTAGTTGAGCGGTTTTGATTGAGTTTCTTAGTCCTGAGTTCTAGTTTGATTGTACTGTGGTCTGAGAGACAGTTTGTTATAATTTCTGTTCTTGTACATTTGCTGAGGAGTGCTTTACTTCCAATTACGTGGTCAATTTTGGAGTAAGTACGATGTGGTGCTGAGAAGAATGTATATTGTGTTGATTTGGGGTGGAGAGTTCTATAGGTGTCTATTAGGTCTGCTTGCTGCAGAGATGAGTTCAATTCCTGGATATCCTTGTTAACTTTCTGTCTCGTTGATCTGTCTAATGTTGACAGTGGAGTGTTGAAGTCTCCCATTATTATTGTATGGGAGTCTCAGTCTCTTTGTAAGTCTCTAAAGACTTGCTTTATGAATCTGGGTGCTCCTGTATTGGGTGCATATATATTTAGGATAGTTAGCTCTTCCTGTTGAATTGATCCCTTTACCATTATGTAATGGCCTTCTTTGTCTCTTTTGATCTTTGATGGTTTAAAGTCTGTTTTATCAGAGACTAGTATTGCAACCCCCGCTTTTTTTTGTTCTCCATTTGCTTGGTAAATCTTCCTCCATCCCTTTATTTTGAGCCTATGTATGTCTCTGCGTGTGAGATGGGTCTCCTGAATACAGCAGACTGATGGGTCTTGACTCTTTATCCAGTTTGCCAGTCTGTGTCTTTTAATTGGAGCATTTAGTCCATTTACATTTAAGGTTAAGATTGTTATGTGTGAACTTGATCCTGCCATTATGATATTAACTGGTTATTTTGCTCGTTAGTTGATGCAGTTTCTTCCTAGCGTCAATGGTCTTTACATTTTGGCATGTTTTTGCAATGGCTGGTACCGGTTATTCCTTTCCATGTTTAGTGCTTCCTTCAGGGTCTGTTTTAAGGCAGGCCTAGTGGTGACAAAATCTCTAAGCATTTGCTTATCTGTAAAGGATTTTATTTCTCCTTCACTTATGAAACTTACTTTGGCTGGATTTGAAATTCTGGGTTTAAAATTGTTTTCTTGAAGAATGTTGAATATTGGCCCCCACTCTCTTCTGGCTTGTAGAGTTTCTGCCGAGAGATCTGCTGTTAGTCTGATGGGCTTCCCTTTGTGGGTAAGCCGACCTTTCTCTCTGGCTGCCCTTAAGATTTTTTCCTTCATTTCAACTTTGGTGAATCTGGCAATTATGTGTCTTGGAGTTGCTCTTCTCGAGGAGTATCTTTGTGGCATTCTCTGTATTTCCTGGATTTGAATGTTGGCCTGCCCTACTAGGTTGGGGAAGTTCTCCTGGATGATATCCTGAAGAGTGTTTTCCAACTTGGTTCCATCTTCCCCCTCACTTTCAGGCACCCCAATCAGACGTAGATTTGGTCATTTTACATAATCCCATACTTCTTGCAGGCTTTGTTCATTTCTTTTTCTTCTTTTTTCTTTTGGTTTCTCTTCTTGCTTCATTTCATTCATTTGATCCTCAATCGCTGATACTCTTTCTTCCAGTTGATCGAGTCGGTTACTGAAGCTTGTGCATTTGTCACGTATTTCTCGTGTCATGGTTTTCATCTCTTTCATTTCGTTTATGACCTTCTCTGCATTAATTACTCTAGCCATCAATTCTTCCACTTTTTTTTTCAAGATTTTTAGTTTCTTTGCGCTGGGTACGTAATTCCTCCTTTAGCTCTGAGAAATTTGATGGACTGAAGCCTTCTTCTCTCATCTCGTCAAAGTCATTCTCTATCATGCTTTGATCCGTTGCTGGCAATGAGCTGCGCTCCTTTGCCAGGGGAGATGCGCTCTTATTTTTTGAATTTCCAGCTTTTCTGCCCTGCTTTTTCCCCATCTTTGTGGTTTTATCTGCCTCTGGTCTTTGATGATGGTGATGTACTGATGGGATTTTGGTGTAGGTGTCCTTCCTGTTTGATAGTTTTCCTTCGAACAGTCAGGACCCTCAGCTGTAGGTCTGTTGGAGATTGCTTGAGGTTCACTCCAGACCCTGTTTGCCTGGGTATCAGCAGCAGAGGCTGCAGAAGATAGAATATTTCTGAACAGCGAGTGTACCTGTCTGATTCTTGCTTTGGAAGCTTCCTCTCAGGGGTGTACTCCACCCTGTGAGGTGTGGGGTGTCAGACTGCCCCTAGTGGGGGATGTCTCCCAGTTAGGCTACTCAGGGGTCAGGGACCCACTTGAGCAGGGAGTCTGTCCCTTCTCAGATCTCAACCTCCGTGTTGGGAGATCCGCTGCTCTCTTCAAAGCTGTCAGACAGAGTCGTTTGCGTCTGCAGAGGTTTCGGCTGAGTTTGTTATTGTTTACTGTGCCCTGTCCCCAGAGGTGGAGTCTACAGAGACAGGCAGGTTTCCTTGAGCTGCTGTGAGCTCCACCCAGTTCGAGCTTCCCAGCAGCTTTGTTTACCTACTTAAGCCTCAGCAATGGCGGGCGCCCCTCCCACAGCCTCGCTACTGCCTTGCCGGTAGATCACAGACTGCTGTGCTAGCAATGAGGGAGGCTCCGTGGGTGTGGGACCCTCCCGGCCAGGTGTAGGATATGATCTCCTGGTGTGCCTGTTTGCTTAAAGCGCAGTATTGGGGTGGGAGTTACCCGATTTTCCAGGTGTTGTGTGTCTCAGTTCCCCTGGCTAGGAAAAGGGATTCCCTTCCCCCTTGCGCTTCCCAGGTGAGGCAATGCCTCGCCCTGCTTCAGCTCTCGCTGGTCGGGCTGCAGAAGCTGACCAGCACGGATCGTCCGGCACTCCCCAGTGAGATGAACCCAGTACCTCAGTTGAAAATGCAGAAATCACCGGTCTTCTGTGTCGCTCGCGCTGGGAGTTGGAGACTGGAGCTGTTCCTATTCGGCCATCTTGCTCCTAAACCTCTCTTTGGATTCAGCAGTTTGGAAACACTGTTTTTGTCCTTTGTGCAAATGGACATTTGGGAGCTCATTGAGGCCAATGCCGAAAAAGCAAATATCCAACAGAAAATAACAAGAAAGAAGCTACCTGAGAAACTACTCTGTGATGTGAGCATGTATCTCATGAATATTTACTTTCAGCAGTTTGGAAACTCTTTTTACAGAATCTGTGAAGGGATATTTGGGAGCACATTGAGGCTTATTGTGAAAAAGGATGCATTTTAACATAAAACAAGAAAGAAGCTTTCTGAGAAACTGCTTTGTGATGTTTGCATTCATCTCCCAATGTTAAACATTTCTTTGGATTCAACAGCTTGTAAACACTGTTTTTGTCCATTCTGCGAGTATACATTTGGGGGCTCCTTGAGGCCAATTGCAGTAAAGAGAATACCCAAAGATAAATAATAGAAGGAAACCATCAGATAAACCACTTCATGATGTGTGCATTCTTTTCACATACTTTCAACTTTCTTTTCACTGAGCAGTTTGGAAACACGGATTTTGTAGAATGTACAAATGGATATTTGGGAGCTTATTGAGGTCTTTTGTGAAAAATCAAATATCCCATGATAAAAACAAGGAAGCTATCTGAGAAATGGCTTTGTGATGTGAGCATTCATCTCATGGAAGTAAACCATTCTTTTCTTTCAACAATTTGGAAACACTCTTTTTGTAGTATTTGCAAAGGGATATTTGGGAGTACATTGAGGCCTATGGTGAAAAGGAAGCATCTTTAGATGAAAACTAGAAAGTAGCTTTCTGAGAAACTGCTTTGTGATGTATGTCCTCATCTCACAGAGTTAAACAGTTCTTTGGATTCAGAAGTTTGGGAATACTGTTTTTGTCCATTCTGCAAGGTGGACATTTAGGAGCTAATTAAGGCCAAAGGCAGAAAAGCAAATATCCCAGTATACAAACTAGAAAGGAGCTACCTGAGAAACTCCTTTGTGATGTGTGCATTCATTTTGTGTTGTTAAACTTTTTTTATTCAGCAATTTGGCAGCACTGTTTTGTATAATTTGTGAATGGATATTTGGGAGCACATTGAGGCCTATGCTGAAAATGGAAACATTAGATAAGTACTAGAAGGAAACTTTTTAAGGAACTACTTTGTAATGTGTGCATTCATTTCACAGAGTTAAACCTTTCTATGGATTGAGCACTTTGGAAATACTATTTTTTGCATTCTATGAATGGACGTTTTGGAGTTCCTTTAAGTCAATGGTGAAAAAGCGAATATTCCTAGACAAAAACTATAAGGAAGCTATCTGAGAAACTGCTTTGTGATGTGTGCATTCATCTCACAGAGTTAAAACTTTCTTTTCATTCAGCAGTTTGGATAAATTGTTTTTGTCCCTTGTGCAAATGGACATTTGGGAGCGCATTGAGGCCAAAGGCGAAAAAGTGAATATCCCATGATAAAAACAAGAAGAAACCTACCTGAGAAACTGCTCTGTGATGTAAGCATTCATCTTATGGAATTATTCCTTTATTTTTTTTCAGCAGTTAGGAAACACTCTTTTTGCAGAATCTGTGAACGTATATTTGGGAGCACATTGAGGCCCATCTTGAAAAAGGAAGCATGTTAACATAAAAACAAGAAAGAAGCTTTCTGAGAAGCTGCTTTGTGATGTGTGCATTCATCTCACGGAGTTAAACCTTTCTTTTCATTCAGTAGTTTGGATAAACTGTTTTTTTAGGAAGTGTGAAAGGGTATTTGGGCGCACACTCAGGCCTATGGTAAAAAAGGAAACATGAAGATGTTTCATCTGAAGAGATGAAAACAAGAAAGAAGCTTTCTGAGAAACTGCTTTGGGATGTGTGCATTCATCTCACAGAGTTAAAACTTTCTTTGGATTCAGCAGTTTGGAAACACCGTTTTTGTCCATTGTGAGAGTGAACATTTGGGAATTCATTGAGGCCAATAGTGAAAAACTGAATATCCCAAGATAAAAACAGGAAGGAATATATCTGAGAAACTGCTTTGTTATGTGAGCTTTCATCCTGCAGAGTTAAATGTTTCTTTTCATGCAGCAGTTTAGAAACACTGTTTTTCTAGAATCTGCAAAGGGATGTTTGGGAGTGCATCGAGTCCTATGTGGAAAAAGGAAACTTCTTCAGATAAAAACTAGAAGGAAGTTTTCTGAGAAATGACTTTGTGATGTGTGCATTCATCTCACAGTGTTAAACATTTCTTTGGATTCAGCAATTTGGAAACACTGTTCTTGTCCATTCAGCAAATGGAGCAAATGGAGCTCCTTGAGGCCAAAGGCAAAAAAGCGAATATCCCAGGATAAAAAACAGAAAGAAGCTATCAGAGAAACTGGTTTGTTATGTGTGCATTCATCTCATAGAGTTAAACCTTTCTTTGGATTCAGTAGTTTGGAAGTACTGTTTTTGTAGAATATGCGAAGGGATATTTGGGAGTGCGTAGAGGCACACGGTGAAAAAGGAAATATCTTCAGATAAAAACCTTTAAGAAGTTTTCTGAGAAACTGCTTTGTGATATGTGCATTCATCTCACAGAGTTAAAACTTTCTTTGGATTCTGCAGTTTGGAAGCAATGTTTTTGTCCATTGTGTGACTGGACATTTGGGAGGTCATTGTGTATAATTGGGGAAAATGTGAATATCCCATGATAAAAACATGAAGAAAGCTATCTGAGAAACCGATTTGTGATGTGTGCATTCATCTCGTGGAGTTAAACTTTTTTTTTCATTCAGAAATTTGGAAACACTGTTTTTGTAGAATCTGCGAAGGGACATTTGGGAGCGCATTGAGACCTATGGTGAAAAAGGAAACATCTTCACATAAAAACTAGTAAGAAGCTTATTGATAAACTGCTTTTTCATACATGCATTCATCTCAGAGTTAAACATATCTTTGGATTCAGCTGTTTGGAAACAAAGTTTTTGTCCTTTGTGTGAAGGGACATTTGGGAGTGCATTGAGGCCTACAGTGAAAAAGGAATCATCTTCAGATAAAAAGTAGTAAGAAGCTTTCTGAGAAACTGCTTTGAGATGTGTGCATTCATCTCATCGTGTTAAACATTTTTTTGGCTTCAGCAGTTTAGAAACAGTTTTTGCCCATTCAGTGACTAGTCTTTGGGGAGCTCATTGAGGCAAAAGTTGAAAAACCTAATATTCCAGGATAAACACTAGAATGAAGCCACTGAAGAAAGCGGTTTGCAATGTGTGCATTCATCTCACAGTGTTAAACCTTTCTTTTCATTCAGCAATTTGGAAAAACTGTTTTTCTAGAATTTGCAAATGATATTTGGGAACGCATTGAGGTCTTTGGTGAAAAAGGAAATATCTTCAGATAAAGACAAGAAATAATCTTTCTGAGAAACTGCTTTGTGATGTGTGCCTTCATCCCACAAAGTTAAACATTCCTTTGGATTCAGCAGTTTGGAAACACTGTTTTTGTATATTCTGCAAGTGGACATTTGGGAGCTCATTGAGGCCAATGACCAAAAAGAAAAAAAAAAAAAGAATACCCAAAGATAAAAACAAGAAGGGAGCTATCTGAGAAACCACTGTGATGTGAGCATTCATCTTGCAGTGTTAAACCTTTGTTTTCATTCAGCTTTTGTAAACACTGTCTTTGAAGAATCTGTGAAGGGATATTTGGGAGTACGTTGAGGCCTCTGGTGAAAAACAAATATCTTCAAATAAAAACTAGAAAGAACCCTTCTGAGAAACTGCTTTGTAATGTTTACATTCATTTTACAGAGTTAAATATTTCTTTGGATTCACCAGTTTGAAAACACTGTTTCTGCCCATTCAGCAAGTGGTCATTTGGGAGCTCATTGAGGTCAGTGGCGAAAAAGCAAATACCCAAGGATAAAAAATAAAGGAATCTATCTGAGAAACCGATTTGTGATGTGTACATTCATCTCACAAGTCAAATTTTCTTTTCATTCATCAGTGTGGAAACACTGTTTTTGTAGAATCTCCAAAGGGATGTTTGGGAGGGCTTTGAGACCTATGGCTCTAAAAGGAAACGTCTTGAGATAAACTCCAGAAAGAAGTTTTCTGAGAAAGTGCTTTATGATGTGTGCATTCATCTCACAGAATTAAATAATTCTATGGATTCAGCAGGTTGGAAAAATTGTTTTTGTCCATTCTACCAATGGACTTTTCAGAGTTAAACCTCACTTTTCATTCAGCAGGTTGTAACCAATATTTTTGTAGAATGTGTGAAAGGATATTTGAGAGCACATTGAATCCTATGGTGAAGAAGGAAACATCCTCAGATAAAAACAAGAGGGAATATATCTGAGAAACTGCTTTGTGATGCGTGCATTCATCTCACAGAGTTACACCTTTCTTGGGATACGGCAGTTTGGAAACACTTTTTTTGTCCATTCTTCGAATGGTCATTTGGGAGCTCGTTGAGGCCAAAGGCAAAAAAGCAAATATCCCAGGATAAAAACTAGAGGAAAACTATCTGAGAAACTGCTTTATGATGTGTGCATTCTTCTTGCAGAGTTAAAGCTTTTTCTTCATTCAATAGTTTGGAAACACTGTTTTTGTAGAATCTGCAAAGGGATATTTTTGAGGGCATTGAGGTCTACTATGAAAAAGGAAATATCTTTTCATTAAAACTAGAAAGAATATTTCTGGAAAACTGCCTGGTGATGTGTACATTCATCTCACAGAGTGAAACCTGTCCTTGGGTTCAGCAGTTTGGAAACACTGCTTTTGTCCATTCTGCCAATGGACATTTTGGAACTCATTGAGGTCAAATGCAAAAAAGTTAACGTTCCAGGATAAAAAATAGAAGGAAACTCTCTGAGAAACAGCTTCATGATGTATTCATTCTTCTGGCAGAGTTAAACCTTTCTTTTCATCCAGCAGTTTGGAAACACTGTTTTTTTTTTTCCATTCTGCGAATGGACCTTTTGGAGTTCATTGAGGCCAATGGCGAAAAAGTGAATATTCCAGGATAAAAACTACAATGAAGCTATGTGAGAAACAGCTTTGTGATGTGTGCACTCATCTCACAGAATTAAACCTTTATTTTCATTCAGCAGTTTGGATAAACTGTTTCTGTAGAATGTGTGAAAGGATATTTGGGAGTGCATTTAGGTCTATGGTGAAAAAGGAAATACCTTACACATGAAAAGAAGAAAGAAGCTTTCTGAGAAACTGCTTTGTGATGTGTGCATTCATCTCACAGATTTAAAACATCCTTTGCATTCAGCAGTTCGGAAACACTGTTTTTGTCCATTGTGCGAATGGACATTTGGGAGCTCATTGAGGCCAATGGCGAAAAAGTGAATATCCCATGATAAAAACAAGAAAGAATATATCTGAGAAGCTGCTTTGTGTTGTGAGCATTCATCTCACAGGGATAAATATTTCTTTTCCTTCAGTAGTTTGGAAACACTATTTTTCTGGAATCTGAAGAGGGATTTTTGAAAGTGCATTGAGTACTATGTGGAAAAAGGAAACATCTCCAGATAAAAACTAGAAAGAAGGTTTCTGAGAAGCTGCTTTGTGATGTGTGCATTCATCTCACATAATTAAACCTTTCTTTGAACTCAGCTGTTTACAAACACTCTTTAGTCCATTCTGCAAATGGACATTCGGCAGCTCATCAAGACCAATTGAGAAAAAGCTTATATTCCAAGATAAAACCTAGAAGGAAGCTATCTGAGAAACTGATTTCTGGTGTGTGCATTCATCTCACAAAGTAAAATCTTCCTTTTCATTCAGCAGTTTACAAATTCTGTTTTTGTAGAATCTGCAAAGGGATATTTGGGAGGGCATTGAGGCCTAATTTAAAAGTGGAATCACGGTCAGATAAAAGTAAGAAAGAAGCTTTATGAGAAACTGCTTTGTGATGTGTGCATTCATCTCACAGAGTTAAAATATTCTTTGGATTCAGGAGTTTGGAAACACTATTTTTGTCCATTGTACAAATGGACATTTTGGTGCTCATGGAGGCCAATGGCAAGAAAGCTAATATCCAAGTATGAAAACTGGAAGGAAGCTATCTGAGAAACCACTTTGTGATGTGTTGATTCATTTCACAGAGTTAAAACATTTTTTTTGATTCAGCAATTTGGAAACACTGTTTTTGTTGAAACTGCAAAGGGATATTTGGGAGTGCATTGAGGAATACGGTGAAAAAGTAAACCTCTTCAGATAAAACCTGGAAAGAAACTTTCTCAGAAACTGTTTATATGTTGTTCATTCATCTTACAGATTTAATGCTTTCTTTAGATTCAGCTGTTTGGAAACATTGTTCTTGTTCATTGTGCAAATGGGCATTTGGGAGCTCATTGAGGCCAATGGCAACAAAGCAAATATCCTAGGAGAAAAACTTGATGAAATATACTTGAGAAATTGCTTTGTGATGTGTGCATTCATCTTTCAGAGTGAAACCTTTCTTTTCATTCAGAATTTTGGAGGCTCTGTTTCTGTAGAATATGTGCAGGGATATTTGGGAGCTCATAGAGGCCGATAGTGATAAAGGAAAAAACTTCAGATAAAAATAAGAAAGAGCTTTCTAGAAACTGCTTTGTGATGTGTGCATTCATCTCATGCAATTAAGCCTTTCTTTGCATTCAGCAGTTTGGAAACACTGTTTTTGCCCATTGTGTGAATGGACACTTGGGAGTTCATTGAGGCCAATGGCAAAACAGCAAATATTCCATGACAAAAACAAGAAGGAAGCTATCTGAGAAACTACTTTGTGAAGGGAATATTCATCTCTCAGAGCTAAACATTTTTTTTTTTTTATTCAGCAATTTGGAAACACTGTTTTTGTAGAATGTGCGATTGGATATTTGAGAGCACATTGAGGCCTACAGTTAAAAAAGAAACATCTTCAGACAAAAACTAGAAAGAACCTTTCTGAGAAACTGCTTTTTGATATGTGCATTCATCTCACAGAGATAAACTTTTCTTTGAATTCAGCAGTTGGGAAATACTGTTTATCTCCATTCTGAAAAATGGGCATTTAGGAGCTCATTGAGACCAAAGGCAAAAATGCAAATATCCCACGATAAAAATAAGAAGGAAGCTATATGATAAATTGCTTTGTGATGTGTGCATTCATCTCACAGAGCTAAACCTTTCTTTTTATTCAGCAGTATGAAAACACTATTTTTGTAGAATATGCGAAGGAATATTTGGGAGCACCTGAAGCCTGTCATGAAAATGAAAACATCTTCAGATAAAAACAAGAATGTAGCTTTCTGAGAACCTGCTTTGGGATATGTGCATTCATCTCGCAGAGTTCAAACTTTCTTTGGATTCAGCAGTTGGGAAACACTGTTTTTGCCCATTATGCATATGGACATGTTAGAGCTCATTGAGGCCAATGCCAAAAAGTGAATATGTAAGGATAAAAACAAGAAAGAAGCTATCTGAGAAACCGTTTTGTGATGTGTGCACTCTCCTAGCAGTGGTAAACCTTTCTTTTCATTAAGCAGTTTAGAAACACTGTTTTTGTAGAATATGAAAAGGATATTTGACAGTACATTGAGGCCTATGGTGAAAAAGGAAATATCTTTAAATAAAATCTAGAAAGCAGCTTTCTGAGAAACTGCTTTGTGATGTGTGCATTCATCTCACAGAATTAAACCTTTCTTTGGATTCAGCAGTTTGGAAATACACTTTTTGTCCATTCTGCAGATGGACGTTTGGGAGATCATTGAGGCCAAAAGCATAAAAGCAATTATCCCAGGATCAAAATGAGAAGGAAGCTATCTGAGATATTGCTTTGTGATGTGTGCATTCATCTTGCAACGTTAAATCTTTCTTTTCATTCAGCAGTTTCGAAGCACTTTTTTGTAGAATGTACGAATTGACATTTGGGAGAGAATTGAGGCCTATCATGAAAAAGGAAACATCTTCAGATAAAAACGAAAAAGAAACTTGCTGAGAAATTGCTTTGTGATGTGTGCATTAATCTCACAGAATTATAACTTTCTTTGGATTCAGCAGTTTTGAAACGCTGTTTTTGTCCATTCAGTGAGTGGACATTTGGAACTCGTTGAGGCCAATGGCAATAAAGCAAATACCCAGGGATAAAAACTGGAAGAATGCTATCTGAGAAACCACTTTGTGATGTGTGCATTCATCTGGTGTAGTTAAATCTTTCTATTCATTCAGCAGTTTGGAAGAACTGTCTTTGAAGAATCTACGAAGGGGTATTTGGGAGCACATTGAGGCCTATGGTGAGAAAGGAAACATCTTCTGATAAAAACAAGAAAGAAGCTTTCTGAGAAACTGCTTTGTGATGTTTGCATTCATCTTGCAGAGTTAATTCTTTCTTTGGATTCAGCTGTTTGGAAACACTGTTTTTGTCCATTCTGCGAGTGAACATGTGGGAGGTCATTGAGGCCCAAGGTGAATAAAAGAATATCCAAGGATAAAAATTAGAAGGAAACTCTGTGAGAAACTGCTTTGTTATGTGTGCATTCCTCTTGCAGAGTTACACTTTTCTTTCATTCAGCAGTTTGGAAACACTGATTTTGTAGAATCTGTGAAGGGATAAAACTAGAGAAAAGCTCTCTGAGAAACTGCTTTGTGAGGCTTGCATTCATCCAGCAGAGGTAAACCTTTCCTTTCATTAAGCAGTTTGGAAACACTGGTTTTGCAGAATCTGCGGGTGAAATTTAGGAGCACATTGTGTCCTACAGTGAAAAAGGAAATAACTTCAAATAAAAACTAGGAAGAAGCTTTCTGAGAAACTGCTTTGTGATGAGTGCATTCAACTCACAGAGGTTACATTTCTTTGGATTAAGCAGGTTGGAAAACCTATTATTGTCCATTCAGCAAAAGGACATTTCAGAGCTCACTGAGATCAAAGGTGAAAAAGTGAATATCCCAGAATAAAAATCAGAAGGGAGTTATCTTAGAAAACACTTTGTGATGTGTGCATTTATCTCGTAGAGTTAAAGTTTTCTTTTCATTCAGGAGTTTGGAAATTATGTTTTTGTAGAACCTATGAAGCGATATTTGGGAGTCCATTGAGACCTATAGTGAAAAAGTCAGAAGTTTTCTGACAAACTGCTTTGTGATGTGTGCATTCATTCACAGAGTTAAACCTTTCTTTGGATTCAACAGTTTGTAAACACTCTTATTGTCCATTATGCGAATGGACATTTGTTAGCTCATTGAGGCCAATGGTGGAAAAGCAAATATCCCATGATAAAAAAAAAAGGAAGGAAACCACCTGAGAAACCACTTTGTGATGAATACATTCACCTCACAGAGCTAATCCTTTCTTTTCATTAAGCAGTTTGTAAACACTGTTTTTGAAGAATCTGCGATGGGATGTTTTGGAGCCCATTGAATCCAGTGTTGAAAAAGGAAACATTTTCAGATAAAAAGCAGAAAGAAGCTTTCTGAGGAACTGCATTGTGATGTGTACATTCATCTCACACACTTAAACATTTCTTTGGATATAGAGGTTTGGAAACACTGTTTTTCTCCATTGTGCACATGGAAATTTGGGAGTTCATTGTGGCCAATGGTGAATATCCCAGGATAAAAACTAGTAGGAAGCTATGTTAGAAATCGCTTTGTGATGTTTGCACTCATCTCTCAGAGTTAAACCTTTCTTTTCATTCAGCAGTTTGGAAACACTGTTTTTGTAGAACCTGCAAGGGTATAATTTGGATTGCTTTGAAGCCTCACGTGAAAAAGGAAACATCTTCAGATACAAACAAGAAAGAAGTTTCCTGAGTAACTGTTTTGTGTTGTGTGCATTCGTCTCACAGAGTTAATGCTTTGTTTGGATTCAGCAGTTTGGAAACACTATTTTTATCCATTCTGTGAAAGGACATTTTGAGCTCATTGAGGCCCATGGCAAAAAGTAATATTCCAGGATAAAACCAGAAGGAAGATATCTGGGAACCATTTTTGTGATGTATGCATTCATCTCACAGAGTTAAATCTTTCTTTTCATTCAGCAGTTTAGACAAACTGTTTTTGTAGAATGTGCAATGGGATAATTGGGAGTACATTTAGGCCCATGGTGACAAAGGAAACTTCTTCAGATAAATACAAGAAAGAAGCTTTCTGAGAAACTGCTTTGTGATGTGCAGATTCATCTCACAAAGTTAAACGTTTCTTTGCATTCAGCAGTTTGGAAACACTGTTTTTGTTCATTGCGAGAATGGACACTTTGGAGCTCATTGAGGCCAACTTCAAAAAAGTGAATATCCCACGATAACAACAAGAAGGAAGCTACCTGAGAAAAAGCTGTGGGAAGTGAGAACTCATCTCATGGAGTAAAACCTTCTTTTTCATTCACCAGTTTGGAAACACTGTTTTTGTAGAATCTGCGAAGGGATACATTGGAGCGCTTTGAGGCCTGTGGTGAAAAAGTAAACCTCTTCAGATTGAAACTAGTAAGAAGCTTTCTGAGAAACTTCTTTGTAATGTGTGCATTCATCTCACAGAGTTAAACATTTCTTTGGATTCAGCAGTTTTGGAACACTGTTTTTGTAAATTCAGCAAAAGGACATTTGAGAGCTCAATGATGCTAAATGGGAAAAAGAAAATATTCCAGGACAAAAACTAGAAACAAGTTGTCTGAGGAACTGCTTTGTGATGTGTGCATTCATCTCTCAGAGTTAAACCTTCTTTTCATTCAGCTGTTTGGAAACATGGTTTTGTAGAATGTGCGAAGGGACCTTTGAGAGCTCATTGAGGTCTACAGTCAAAAAAGAAACACCTTCAGATAAAAATTAGAAAGAAGCTTTCTGAGAAACTACTTTGTGATGTGTGCATTAGTCTCACAGAGTTAAATATTTCTTTGGATTCAGCAGTTTGAAAACATTTTTTCTCCATTCTGTGAATGGACATTTTGGAGGTCACTGAGGTCAATGGCAAAAAAGCGTATATTCCTGGATAAATACTAGAAGGAAGCTGTCTGAGAAACTTCTTTGTGGTGTGTTAATCTTGCAGAGTTTATCCTTTCTTTTCATTCAGTAGTTTGAAAAAATTTTTTGTAGAATGTGCAAAAAGATATTTGGGTGCACATTGAGAACTATAGTGAAAAAGGGAACATCATCAGATAAAAACAAGAAAGAAGCTTTCTGATAAACTGCTTTGTGATGTGTGCATTCATCTCACAGAATTAAACCGTTCCTTGGAATCAGGATTTTGGAAACATTGTTTTTGTCCATTCTGCCAACAGACATTTGGGAGCTCATTGAGGACAAGGGTGAAAAAAAGTGAATATACCAAGATAAAATCTCGAAAGAAGCTATCTGAGAAGTTGCTGTGTGATGTGTGCATTCATCTCACAGAGATAAAGCTTTCTTTTCATTCAGTAGTTTGGAATCACTGTTTTTATAGAACCTGCGAAGGGATATTCAGGCAGGCATTGATGACTATGGTGAAAAATGGAATGTCTTCACATAAAACCTGGAAAGAATGGAGATATAGGAGCTAACTTAGGCCAACAGAAAAAAGGCAATATTCCAGGATAAAAACTATAAGGAAATTACCTGAGAAACTGCCTTGTGATGTGTGCATTCGCGTCACAGATGTAAAACTTTCTTTTCATTCAGCAGTTTGGAAACACTGTTTTTGTAGAATCTGCAAAGGGATATATAAGAGTGCATTGAGGCCTGTAGTGAAAAGGGAAACATCCTCAGATAAAAATAGGAAGAAGTTTTCTGAAAAACTGCTTTGTGATGTGTACATTCTCCTCACACATTTAAACCAAACTTTAAATTCAGCAGTTGGGAAATATTGTTTTTGTCCATTCTGGAAATGGACATTTGGGAGTTCATTGAGGCCAAAGGCCAAAAAGCGATTATCCCATAATAAAAATTAAAAGAAGGCTGTCTGAGAAACTGCTTTGTGTTGTCTGCACTCATCTTGCAGAGTTAAGCATTTCTTTTCATGCAGCACTTTGGAAATACTGTTTATATAGAATCTATGAAGGGATATTTTGGAGCACATGGAGCCCTACGGTTAAAAGGAAACATCTGATAGAAACAAGAAAGAATCTTTCTGAGAAACTGCATTGTGATGGGTTCATTCATTTCACAGAGCTAAACCTTTCTTTTCATTCAACAGTTTAGAAATACTGTTTTTGTCCATTCTGCAAATGCACATTTGGAGCTCACAGAGGCCAATGGTGAAATTTCGAATATCCCACACAAAAAACTACAAGGAAACTATCTGAGACACTGCTTTTTGATGTGCACATTCACCTTGCACAGTCACGCCTTTGTTTTCATTCAGCAGTTTGGAAACACTGTTTTTATAGGATCTGCAATGGAATATTTGGAATCTCATGGAGGCCAAGATGAAAAAGGAAACATTACAGATAAAAAGTAGAAAGATGCTTTCTGAGAAACTGCTTTGGGATGTGTGAATTCGTCTCACAGAGTTAATCATTTATTTGGATTTGTTAGTTGGAAAACAATGTTTTTATCCATTCTGTGAATAGACAATTGGGATCTCCTTGACTCCAATGGCGAAAAAGCAAGTATCCCAGGGTAAACACTGGAAGGAAGCTATCAGAGAATCCACTTTGTGATGTGTGCATTCATCTCTCAGAGTTAAACCCTTCTTTTCAATCAGCAATTTGGGAAAACTGGTTTTGTAGATCTGTGAAGGGAAATTTGGGAGCATATTGAGGCCTAGAGTGAAAAAGGAAACATCTTCAGGAAAAAAAAGCTAGAAAGAACCTTTTTTGAGAAACTGCTTGGTAATGTGTGTATTCATCTCACAGAGTTAAATCTTTTTTTTTTTTTTTTTTTTTTTTTTTTGATGCAGCCTATTGGAAACTATTGGGAGAAACCCACTCCCAATATTCAATGTGTCTTCTTTTGTATTTCTGAGAAATAAAGGGAAAGAGTACAAAAGAGAGAAATTTTAATGCTGGGTGTCCTGGGTTGACATCACATGTAGGCGTGTTCCGTGATGTACACTGAACCGTAAAACCAGCAAGTTTTTATTAGCGATTTTCAAAAGTTGAGGGAGTGTAAAAATAGGGTGTGGGTCACAGAGATCACAAGATTCACAATGTAATAAAATATCACAAAGCAAATGGAGGCAGGGTGAGATCATAGGACAACAGAACAGGGCAAAATTAAAATTGCTAACACAGTTTTGGGCATGCATTGTCATTGATAACATCTTATCAAGAGACAGGTTTTGAGAGCAGACAACTGGTCTGACCAAAATGTATTAGGCGGGAATTTCCTCATCCTAATAAGCCTGGGAGCACTATAGGAAACTGGGGCTTATTTCTTCTCTTTCCCTATGACCGTAAAAGACAGCCACCCCCAAAGCGGCCATTTTAGAGGTCTCCCATAAGGAATGCATTCTCTTTCTCAGGGATGTTCCTTGCTGAGAAAAAGAATTCAGCAATATTTTTCCTATTGGTTTTTGAAAGAAGAGAAACGTGGCTCTGTTCCAGCCGGCTCACAGGCAGTCAGAATTTAAAGTTATCTCCCCTGTTCCGTGAACATTGCTGTTATCCTGTTCTTTTTTTTCGTGTGCCCAGATTTCATATTGTTTGAACATACATGCTCTACAAACAATTTGTGCAGTTAACACAATCATCACAGGGTCCTGAGGCGACATACATCCTCCTCAGCTTACAAAGATGATGGGATTAAGAGATTAAAGGAAAGACAGGCATAGGAAATCAGAAAGATATTGACTGGGGTAGTGATAAATGTCTGAGAAATCTTCACAATTTATGTCTGAGATTGCAGTAAAGACAGGCATAAGAAATTATAAAACTATTATTTTGGGGAACTAATAAGTATCCATGAAATCTTCACAATTTATATTTTTCTGCCATGGCTTCAACTGGTCCCTCCGTTTGGGGTTCCTGAATTCCCACAACAGGAAACACATTTTTGTCCATTTAGTGAATTAGCATTTGGGAGCTCATGAGGCCAATGGCAAAAAAATGAATATCACAGGATAAAAACTAGAGGAAAGCTATCTGAGAAACTGCTTTGTGATGTGTGCATTCATCTCACAGAGTTAAACCTTCCTTTTCCTTCAGCAGTTTGGAAACACTGCTTTGTAGTATCTGCAAAGGGATATTTTGGAGTGCACTGAGGCCTATGATGAAAAAGGAAATATCTTCAAATAAAAAGAAGCTTTGTGAGAAACTGCATTGTGATGTATGCATTACTATAACAGAATTAAAATATTATTTTTCATTTAGAGGTTTGGAAACTCTGTTTTTGTAGAATCAGTGAAGGGATATTTGGGAGCACATTGAGGCCTATGGTGAAAAAGGAAATATCTTCAAATAAAAACTAGAAAGAAGCTTTCTGCGAAACTGCTTTGTGATGTGTGCATTGATCTCACAGTGTTAAACAATTATTTGGATTCAGTAGTTTGGAAACACAGTTTTTGTCCATTCTGCAAATTGACATTTGGGAGCTCATTGAGACCAATGGTGAAAAAGTGAGTATTCCAGGAAAAAAATGAGAAGGAAGGTATCTGAGAAACCTCTTCATTATGTAGTCATTCACTTCATAGATTTAAACATTTGTTTTGGTTCAGCAGTTTAGAAACATGGTTTTTGTACAATCTGTGAAGGGATATTTTGGGAGTGCATTGAGGCCTATGGTGAAAAAGGAATCATCTTCAAATGAAAAACAAAAGTTATACCTTTTTGTTTTCATTCAACAGTTTGGAAACACTGTTTTTGTAATATGTGTGAGGTTGTATTTGGGAGCACATCGAGGCCTATGGTGAAAAAGTAAATATCTTCCGATAAAAACAGGAAAGAAGCTTTCTGAGCAACTGCTTTGTGATGTGTGCATTCATCTCACATAGTTAAATCTTTCTTTGGATTTAGCAGTTTAGAAAAACTGTTTTTGTCCATTCTGTGAGTAAACTTTCATGAGCTCATTGAGGTTAATGGTGAAAAAGTGAATATTCCAGGACAAACACTAGAAGGAATATATCTCAGAAATAGCTTTCTCATGTGTCCATTCATCTCACAGAGTTAAACCTTTTTTTTCATTCAGTAATTTTGTTACACTGTGTGTGTGGACATTGCAAAGGGATTTTTGGGAGCACATTGAGGCCTGTGGTTAAAAAAGGAAACCACTTCAGACAAAAACTAGAAAGAAGCGTTCTGAGAAACTGCTCTGTGATGCGTGCATTCATCTCACACAGTTAAACATTTCTTTGGCTTCAGCAGTTAGGAAACACAGTTTTTGTCCATTCTGCAAATTGACATTTGGGATCTCATTGAGGCCAAAGGTAAAAAAGTGAAAAACCCAGGATAAAAACCAGAAGGAAGCTGTCTGAGAAACCGCTTTGCAATGTGTTCATTTACTTCACAGACTTAAAACTTTCTTTTCTTTCAGCAGTTTGGCAGCACTGTTTTTGTAGAATCTGCAAAGGGATATTGGGGAGTGCATTGAGACATGCGGTGAAAAATGAAACATTATCAGAAAAAAACTAGAAAGAAGCTTTCTGAGAAACTATTTTCTGATGTGGGCATTCATCTCACAGAGTTAAAACTTTCTTTGGATTCGACAGATTGGAAACACTGCTTTTGTCCATTCTGTGAGTGTACATTTGGAAGCTCATTGAGGCCAATGGCAAAAAAGTGAATATCCGAGGATAAAACCTAGAGGAAAGCTATCTGAGAAACGGCTTTGTGATGTGTGAATTCCTTTTGCAGAGTTAAATTTTTATTTTCATTCAGCAGTTTGGAAACACTGTTTTTTGTTTGTTTGTTTGTTTGTTTGTTTTAATTTCTGCAAAGGGATATTTGGGAGCGCATTAAGACCTAAGGTGAAATAGGAAACCTCTTCAGATATAAACAAGTAAAAAGCTTTCTGAGAAACTGCTTTGTGATATGTGCATTTGTCTCACAGAGGTAAAACTTTATTTGGATTCAGCAGTTTGGAAACACTGCTTTTGTCTATTTTGAGAATGGAGATATGGGAGCTAATTTAGGCCAATGGCAAAAAAGCGAATATCCCTGGATAAAAACTATAAGGAAACTATCTAAGAAACTGCCTTGTGATGTGTACATTCACCTTGCAGAAGTGAAACTTTCTTGTCACTCAGCAGTTTGGAAACAATGTTTTTGTAGAATCTGTGAAGGGATATATGAGATTGCATTGAGTTCTGTGGCAAAAAAGGGAAACATCCTCAGATAAAAAAATAGGAAGAAGCTTTCTGAAATACTGCTTTGTGATGTGTGCATTCCTGTGATAGAGTTAAACCAATCTTTGGATTCAGCAGTTTGGAAACACTGTTTTTGTCCATTCTGGATGGACATTTGGGAGCTCATTGAGACCAAAAGCAAAAATGTGAATATCCCAGAAAAAATATTAAAAGGAAGCTGTCTGAGAAATTACTTTTTGTCATGTATATTCATCTTGTAGTGTTAAACATTTGTTTTAATTCAACAATTTGGATTTAATTCTGCAGGATAAAACCTAGAAAGAAGCTCTTTGAGAAACTGCCTTATGATGTGTGCATTTGTCTCACAAAGTTAAACCTTTTTCATTCAGTAGTTTCATTCAACACTGTGTTGGTGGAATATCAGAAGGGATTTTGGGGAGCACATTGAGGCCCATGGTGAAAAAAGGAAACCTCTTCAGATGAAAACTAGAAAGAAGCTTTCTGAGAAACTGCTTTATAATGTGAGCATTTATCTCACAGAGTTAAACATTTGTTTGGTTTCAGCAGTTTGGAAACACTGTTTTTGTCCATTCATCAAATGGACATTTGGGAGCACATTGAGGCCAATGGCGAACAAGTGAAAATCCCAGGATAAAAACCAGAAGGAAGCTATCTGAGAGACCACTTTGAGACATGTACATTCTCTTCACAGACTTAAAACTTTCTTTTCTTTCAACTGTATGGAAACACTGCTTTTCTAGAATCTACAAAGGGATATTTGGTACACATTGAGACATATAGTGGAAAACGAAACATCTTCAGACAAAAACTAGAAAGAAGTTTTCTGAGAAACGGCTTTGTGATGTGTGCATTCATCACACAGAATTCAGCATTTCTTTGAATTCAGCAGTTTAGAAACACTGTTTTGTCCATTCTATGAATGGACATTTGGGAGCTCATTGAGGACAATGGTGAAAATGCAAATATTGCAAGATAAAACCTAGAAGGAAGCTCTCTGAGAAACTGCTTTGTGATGTGTGCATTCATCTCACAGAGCTAAATCTTTCTTTTCATTCAGCAGTTTGTAAACACCGTTTTTGTATAATCTGCAAAGGACATTTGGGAGCACATTGAGGCCTATGTTGAAATGGGAAAGATCTTCAGATAAAAACATGAAATAAGCTTTCTGAGAAACTGCTTTGTGATGTGCATATTCATCTCACAGAAGTATACCTTTCTTTGCATTTAGCAGTTTGAAAACACTGTTTTTGTCCATTCTGAGAATGGAGATATGGGAGCTAAGTTAGGCCAAGTGCGAAAAAGTGAATATCTCCACATAAAAGCAATAAGGAAACTATCTGAGAAACCTCATGTGATGTGTGCATTCACCTCACAGAAGTTAAACTTTCTTTTCATTCAGCAGCTTGGAAATACCGTTTTTGTAGAATCTTTGAATGGATATTTGAGAGTACATTGGGGACTGTGGTGAAAAGTGAAATATCTTCAGATAAAAAGGTTGGAAGAAAGTTTCTGAAAACCACTTTGTGGTATATTCATTCATCTTACAGAGCTAAACTAATCTCTGGATTCATCAGTTTGGAAACACTGTTTTTGCCTATTCTGGAAATGGACATTTGGGAGCTCATTGAGGCCAAAGGCCTAAAAGCGAATCTCATCTCCCAGATTAAAAATTAGAAGGAAACAGCCTGAGAAACTGGTTTGTGTTTCTTGCATTCATCTTGTAGAGTTGAACGTTTCTTTTCATTCAGCAGTTTGGGAACACTGTTTATGTAGAATCCACAAAGGGATATATTGGAGCACATTGAACCCTATGGTTAAAAAAGAAACATCTTCAGAGAAGAACAAGAAAGAATCTTTCTGAGAAACTGCTTTGTGAAGAAAACTCATTTCACAGACTTAAACTTTCCTTTGGATTCAGCAGTTTGGAAACACTGTTTTTTCTCTATTTTGTGAATGGACATTTGAAGCTCATGGAGGCCAATGGTGAAAAATCAAATATCTCAGGATAAAAACCAGAAGGAAGCTATCTGAGGCACTGCTTTGTGATGTGTGCATTCACCTCGCAGAGCACACCTTTCTTTTCATTCAGAAGTTTTGAAACACTGTTTTTGTAAAATCTGCAAAGGGATATTTGGGATCTCATTGAGGCCTATGGTGAAAAATGAAACATCTTCAGATAAAAAGTAGAAATAAACTTTCTGAGAAACTGCTTTGGGATGTGTGGATTCATCTCACAGAGTTAATTATTTCTTTGGATTCATTAGTTGGGAAACAGTGTTTTTGTCCATTCTCCGAATGGACATTTTGGAACTCCTTGAGGCCAATGGCCAAAAAGTGAATATCCCAAAATAAACACTAGAAGGAAGCTATCAGAGAAATCGCTTTGTGATGTGTGCATTCATTTCACAGAGTTAAACCCTTTTTTTCAATCAGCAATTTGGAAAAACTGGTTTTGTAGATCTCCAAAGGAACATTTGGGAGCATATTGAGGTCTATAGTGAAAAAGGAAGCATCTTCAGATAAAAACCAGAAAGAACATTTCTGAGAAACTGCTTGGTGATATGTGTATTCATCTCACAGAGTTAAACATTTTTTTTTTGGATTCAATAGTCTGGAGACAGTTTTTGTCCATTTTGTGAATTGGCTTTTGGGAACTCCTTGAGGCCAATGGCAAAAAAGGACTTTTCCCGTGATAAAAACTAGAAGGAAGATATCTGAGAAACCACATTCTGATGTGTGCATTCATCTCACAGAGATAAACCTTTCCTTTCATTCAGCAATTTATAAACACCGGTTTTGTGCATTTTGTGAATGGACACTTCAGAACTCCTTGAAAATACTGGGAAAAAAGTGAATATCCCAGGTTAAAAACTAGAACAAAGCTATCTGAGAAACCCCTTTGTGATGTGTGCATTCATCTTGCAGAGTTAAAACTTTATTTTCACTCTGCAGTTTGGAAACACTGCTTTTGTAGAATCTGTGAAGGGATATTTGGGAGTGCATTGAGGCCTATGGTGAAAAAAGAAACACTTTCAGAAAAAAAAAACAAGAAAGAAGCTTTCTGAGAAACTACTTTTTCATGTGTGCATTCATCTCACAGAGTCAAACCTTTCTTTGTATTCAGCAGTTTGGAAACACTGTTTTTTTCCATTCTGCAAGCAGTCATTTGGGAACTCTTTGATGCCAATGTTGAAGAAGAGAATATACAAGATACAAATTAGAAGGAAACTATATGAGAAACTGCATTGTGATGTGTGCATTCACCTCACAGAGGTAAACATTTCTTTTTTTCAGCATGTGGGAAACACTGTTTTTCTAGAATCTATGAAGGGATATTTGGGAGTTCATTGAGGCCTATGGTGAAAAAGGAAATGTTTTCAAGTAAAAACTAGAAAGAAGCTTTCTGAGAAACTGCTTTATGATGTGTGCATTCATCTCACAGAATTAAACATTTATTTGTATACAGCAGTTTGGAAACTGTTTTTGTCCATTCTGCCAATGGACATTTGGGAGCTCAGTGATGCCAAAGGCAAAAAAGCGAACATCCCAGGATAAAAACTAGAAGGAAGCTGTCTGATAAACTGCTTTGTGATGTGTGCATTCGCCTCACCAAATTAAAACTTTCTTTTCATTAAGCAGTTGGAAGCACTGTTTTTGTAGAATCAGGGAAGAGATATTAGGGATCACATTGAGGCTGATGGTGAAAAAGGAAACATCTGCAGATAAAAACTAGAAAGAAACTATCTGATTAACTGCTTTGTGATGTGTTCATTCATCTCCCAGAGTTAAACCTTTATTTTCATTCATCAGTTTGATAACACTGTTTTTGAAGAATCTTCAAAGGGATATTTGGGAGCTCTTTGAGGCCTGTGGTGAAAAAGTAAACGTCTGCAGATAAAAAGTATAAAAAAGCTTTCTGAGAAACTGCTTTGTGATTTGTACATTGTTTTTGCAGGTTTGAAATTTTCTTTGCATTCAGCTTTTGGAAACACTGTTTTGTCCTTTCTGTGAGTGGACATTAGGGAGCTCACTGAGGATGGCAAAAAATTGAATATCCCAGGACAAAAACTAGATGGAAGCTAACAGAGAAACCACTTTGTGATGAGTGCATTCACCTTGCAGAGTTAAGCCTTTCATTTTATTCAGGAGTTGGGAAACACTGTTTTTGTACAGTCTTCAAAGGGATATTTGGGAGTGGATTGAGGCCTATGGTGATAAAGGAAATATCTTCAAGAAAAAGCAAGCAAGAAGCTATCTGAGAAACTGCTTTGTGATGTTTGCATTCACCTCACCAAATTAAAACTTTCTTTCCCTTAAGAAATTGGAAGCACTGTTTTTGTAGATTCAGGGAAGAGATATTAGGGATCATATTGAGGCCTATGGTGAAAAATGAAACATCTGCAGATAAAAACTAGAAAGAAACTATCTGATTAACTGCCTTGTGATGTGTGCATTCATCTCATAGAGTTAAACATTTCTTTAGATTCAGCAGTTCAAAAACTGTCTTTGTATATTCTGCCAATGGACATTTGGGAGCTCATTGAGGCCAATGGCAAAAAAGTGAATATCCGAGTATGAAAACTAGAAGGAAGCTATCTGAGAAACCACTTTGTGATGTGTGCATTCACCTCACAGATGTAAAACTTTGTTTTCATTCGTCAATTTGGAAGCACTGTTTTTGTAGAATCTGTGAAGGGATATTAGTAAGCATATTGAGGCCTATGGTGGAAAAGGAAAACATACGCAGCTAAAAATTATAAAGAAAGTTTCTGATAAACTTCTTTGTGATGTGTGGATTCTTCTCACAAGTTTGAAGTTTTCTTTGAATTCAGTAGTTTGGAAAACTGGTTTTGTAGTATCTCCGAAGGGATATATGAGAGCACATTGAGGCCTATGATGACAAAGGAAACAACTTCAACTAAAAACTAGAAAGAAGTTTTTGAGAAACTGCTTTTTGATGTGTGCGTTCTTCTCAAAGAGAATCCTTTCTTTGGATTCAACGGTTTGTAAACACTATTTTTGTCCATTCTGCGAATGGACATTTTGGAACTCATTGAGGCCAATGGTGAAAATGTGACTATTCCAGGATAAAAACTAGAAGGAAACTATCTGAGAAACCACTTTGTGATATGTACATTGATCTCACAATGTTAAAGATCTTTTCATTCAGCAGTTTGGAAAAAACTGTTTTTGTAGAATGAGCAAGGGGATATTTGGGAGCGCATTGAGGTTTATTGTGAAAAAGGAAACATCTTCAGATAAAAACAAGAAAGATACTTTCTGAAAAACTGCTTTGTGATATGTGAATTCATCACATGAAATTAAGACTGTCTTTGGATTCAGCAGTTTGGAAACACTGTTTTTGTCCATTCTGCCAGTGGATATTTGGGAGCTCATTAAGGCCAATGGCAAAAAAGCAAATACACAAGTATAAAATTTAGAGGGATGTTATGAGATAAACCGCTTTGCAATATGTGTATTCATTTCATAGATATAAACCTTTCTTTTCATTCAGCAGTTTGGAAACACTGTTTTTCTAGAATCTGTGAAGGGATATTTGGGAGTACATTGAGGCCTATTTTGAAAAAGGAAACACCTTCAGATGAAAACAAGGAAGAAGCTTTCCAGGAAGCTGCTTTGTGATGTGTGCATTCATCTCCCAGAGTTAAACCTTTCTTTTCTTTCAGCAGGGATGTTTGGGAGCACTTTGAGGCCTATGGTGAAAAAGTAAACATTTGCAGATAAAAAGTATAAAAAAAACTCTGAATAACTGGAATGTGATTTGTACATTCTTCTCACAGATTTGAAACTTTTTTTTGTACTCAGCAGTTTGGAAACACTGTTTTTGTAGGCTCTGTGAAGGGATATTTTGCAGTGCTTTGAGTTATATGGTAGAAAGGAAATATTTTCAGATAAAAACTAGTAATAAGCTTTCTGAGAAACTGCTTTGTGATGTTTGAATTCATTTTACAGAGTTAAAAGTTTTTGTGCATTCAGCAGGTTGGAAACACTGTTTTTGTCCACTCTGCAAATGGACATTTGGGAGCTCATTGAGGTCAACAGCGAAAAAGCAAATATCCCAGGATAAACACTACAAGGAAACTATGTGAGAAACAACTTTGTGATGTGTAAATTCATCTCACAGAGTGAAAGCCTTCTTCTCATTCAGCAACTTGGAAACACTGTTTTTGTAGAATGTGTAAAGGGATATTTGGGAAAACATTAAGGCCTGTAGTGAAATAGGAAACATCATCAGATAAAAAGTAGAAAGCAGTTTTCTGAGAAACTACTTTGAAATGTGTGCATTCAACTCACCAAGTTAAATCTTTCTTTGATCAGCAGTTTGGAAATATGGTTTTTGTCCATTCTGTCAATTCTGTTCATTGAGGCCAAATCCAAAAAAGCTAACATCCAAGGATGAAAACTAGAAGGAAGCAATCTGTGAAACCAGTTTGCAATGTGTGCATTCATGTCACAGAATTAAACATTTTTCATTCTGCAGTTTGGAAACACTGTATTCGTAGAATCTGTGAAGGGATATTTACTAATGCATTGAGGCCTGTGGTGACAAAAGAAACATCTGCAGATAAAAACTATAAAGAATTTTTCTGAGAAACTGGTTTATGATGTGTTCATTCTTCTCGTAGTTTTAAACCTTTTTTTGGATTCAACAGTTTTGAAACACTATATTTGTCCTTGGTGCAAATGGACATTTGGGAGCTCATTGAGGCCAATGGCAAAAAATGCAAATGTCCTCTTATAAAAAGCAGAAGGAAGTTGTCTGAGAAACTGCTTTGTGAAGAGTGTATTCACCTCACAGAGTTAAACCTTTCTGTTCATTTAGCATTATGGAAACCCTGTTCTTGTAGATCTGGGAAGGGATAGTTGGGAGCGCACTGAGGCCCAATGTGAAAAGCAAATATCTTCAAATAAAAACTAGAAAGAAGGTTTCTGAGAAAGTGTTTTGTGATGAGTGCATTAATCTCACAGATTTAAACATTTCCTTGGATTCAGTAGTTTGGACACACTGTTTTTGTCCATTCGCTGAGTGGACATTTGGCAGCTCATTGACACCAAAGGTGAAAAAATGAATTTCCCAAGAGAAATATTAAAAAGAAGCTATGTGAAAAGCCACTTCCTGATGTGCAAATTCATCTGACAGAGTTAAACATTTCTTTTCATCCAGCAATTTGGAAACACTGTTTTTGTAGAATCTATAAAGGGGTATTTGGAGCCCTTAGAGGCCTATAGTTAAAAAGGTGTCATATTCACATAAAAAGTAGAAAGAATGTCTCTCAGAAATTGCTTTGTGACTTGTGCATTCATCTGACAGAGTTAAACATTTCTATGGATTCAGCAGTTTGGAAATATTGTTTTTGACCATTCTGCAAATGGACATTTGGGAGCTCATTGAGGTCAATGGCAAAAAGGCAAATATCCCAGGATAAAAACTGGAAGAAAGCTATCTGAGAAACTTTTGTGATCTGTGCATTCATCTCGAAGTGCTAAAACTTTATTTTCCTTCAGCACTTTGGAAACACTGTTTTTGAAGAATCTCTGAGGGGGTATTTGGGAGTGCATTGAAGCCTATGATGAAAAAGTAAATATCGTTAAATAAAAACTAGACACTTTCTGAGAAACTGCTTTGTGATGAGTGTGTTCGTCTCACAGCATTGAACCTTTCTTTGCATTTAGCAGTTTGGAAACACTGTATTTGTCCATTCTGCAAATGGACATTTGGGAGCTCATTGAGGCCAGTGGCGAAAAGGTGAATATTCAAGAATAAACACTAGAAGGAAGTTCTCTGAGAATCCGCTTTGTGATATGTCTGTTAATCTCATAGAGTTAAACCCTTGTTTTCATTCAGATAGTTTGAAACACTGTTTTTGTAGAATCTATGAAGGGATATTTGGGAGCATATGGAGGCCTATGGTGAAAAATGAAACATCTTCAGATAAAAACTGGAAAGAAGCTTTCTGAGAAACTGCTTGGTAGGCTGTGCATTCATCTCACAGAGTTGAACCTTTGTTTTGATTCAGCAATTTGGAAACACTGTTTTTGTGCATTCTGCAAATGGACATTTGGGAGCTCTTTGAGGCCAATGGTGAACAAACGAATATCCTAGGATAAAAACTAGAAGGAAGCTCTCTGAGAATCCACGTTATGATGGGTGCATTCATCTTACAGAGATAAACCTCTCCTTTCATTTAGCACTTTGAAAACACTATTTTTGTAGAATGTGCAAAGTGATATTTGGGAGCTCATTGAGGCCTATGGTGAAAAAATAAACATCATGAGAGAAAAACTAGAAAGAAGCTGTCTGAGAAACTGCTTTGTGATGTGTGCATTCATCTCACAGAGTTAAAACTTTCTTCGGATTCAGCAGTTTGGAAACCCTGTTTTTGTCCATTCTGCAAATGGACATTTGGGAGCCCATTGAGACCCATGGCAAAAACCAAACTATCCCAGGATAAAAACTCGAAGGAAATTCTCTCAGAAACTTCTTCGTAATACGTGCATTCATCTCACAGAGTTAAACCTTTCTTTTCATTCAACAGTTTGGAAACACTGTTTTTGTCCTTTCTGGGAGTGGACATTTGAGAACTCATTAAAGCCAATGATGAAAAAGAGAATATCCCACTATAAAAAGAAGAAGGGATCTATATGAGAAACCACTTTGTGATGTGAATATTCATCTCATGGAGCTAAAGCTTTCTTTTCATTTAGCAATTTGCAAACAGTGATTTTTAAAAAATCTTTGAAGGAATATTTAGGAGCCCATTGAAGCATACAGTGAAAAAGGAAATATCTTGAAATGAAAACTGCTAAGAAGCTTTCTGAGAAACTGCTTTGTGATGTGTGCATTCAACTGACATATTTAAACTTTTCTTTGGATTCAGAAGGTTGGAAAAATTGTTTTTGTCCATTCTTCCCATGGAACTTTCGGAGGTCATTGTGGCCAAAGGCGAAAAAGGGAATATCTCAGGATAAAAACTAGAAGGAAGCTAACTGAGAAACCGATCTGTGATGTGTGCTTTCACCACGCAGATTTAAGCCTTTCTTTTCATTCAGAAGTTTTTAAACACTGTTTTTGTAGAATGTGGAAGAGGATACTTGGGACCACATTTAGGCCTATGGTGAAAAATGAAACATATTTAGTTAAAAAGAAGAAAGAAACATTCTGAGAAACTGCTTTCTGATGTGTACATTCATCTCACAGAGTGAATCCCTTCTTTGGATTCAGAAGTTTGAAAACACTGTGTTTGTCCACTTTGCAAATGGACATTTGGGAGCTCATTGAGGCTGATGACAAAAAAGTGAATATCACGTGATAAAAACAAGAAGGAAGCTATCTGTGAAAGCACTTTGTGATATGAGCTTTTATTTTGCAGAGTTAAATCTGTCTTTGCTGTCAGCAGTTTGGAAACACTATTTTAGTAGAACCAGTGAAGGGATATATGGGAGTGCATTGAGGCCTCTAGTGAAAAAGGAAACATCTTCAAATAAAAAGTAGGAAGAAGCTTTCTGAGAAACTGCTTTCTGATGTATGCATTCATCTCAGAGAGTTAAACCATTTTTTGGATTCACCAGTTTTTAAACACCATTTTTCTCCATTCTGCAAATGGACATTTTGGAGATGATTGAGGCCAATGGCAAAAAGGCGAATATTCCATAATAAAAACTATAAGGAAGCTATCTAAGGAACCGGTTTGTGATGTATGTAGTATCTCACAGAGTTAAACCCTTCTTTAAATTCGGCAGTTTGGAGAAACTTTGTAGAATGTGCAAAGGGATATTTGGGAGCACATTGAGGCCTACCATGAAAAAGGAAACATCTTCAGATAAAAAGAAGAAAGCAGCTTTTGTGAAACTGTTTTGTGATGTGTGCATTCATCTCACAGAGTTAAAACTTTCTTTGGATTCAGTGCTTTGGATGCACTGTTTCTGTTCATTGTGTGAGTGGACACTTGTGAACTTATTGAGGCCAATGGCGAAAAAGTGAATATACCAGGATAAAAACCAGGAGGAAGCAGTCTGAAAAATCGCTTTGTGATGTTTGCATTCATCTTGTAGAGTTAAACCTACCTTTTAATTCAGCAGTTTTGAAATACTGGTTTTGTAGAATCTGCCAAGGGATATTTGGGAGTGCTTTTAGGCCTATGGTGAAGAAGGAAATATCTTCACATAAAAACTAGAAAGAAGCTTTCTGAGAAACTGCTTTGTGATGTGTGCATTTATCTCACAGAATTAAACATTTCTTTGCATTCAGCAGTTTGGAAACACTGTTTTGTCTATTCTGTGATTGGAAACTCACTGAGGCCAAAGGCCAAAACGTGAATACACCAGGATAAAAACTAGAAGGAAGCTATGTGAGAAACTGCATTTTGATTTGTGCATCCATCTCACAACGTTAAAACTTTTTTTTCACTCAACAGTTTGGAAACCTGTTTTTGTATACTCTGTGAAGGGATATTTGGGAGCTCATTGAGGCATATGGTGAAAAAGGAAACATCTTCAGATAAAAACAAGAAAGAAACTTTCTGAGAAACTGCATTGTGATGTGTGCATTCATCTCACAGTGTTAAATTTCTTTGTATTCAGCAGTTTGTAAACATTTTTTTTTGTCCATCGTGCAAAGGGACATTATGGACTTCATTGAGGCCAATGGTGAAAGAGCAAATATCCCAGGATAAAAACCAGGAGGAAGGTATCTGAAAAATTGTTTTGTGGTGTTTGCATTCATCTTGCAGAGTTAAATTTATCTGTTCACTCAGCTGTTTGGAAACACGGTTCTTGTAGAATGTGTGAAGGGATATTTGGGAGCGCATTGAGACCTATGGAGAAAAAGGAAATATCTTCACATAAAAATTAGTAAGAAATTTTCTGAGAAACTGCTTTGTGATGTGTACATTCATCTCACAGAATTAAACATTTCTTTGGATTCAGCAGTTTGGAAACACTGATTTTGTCTATTCTGCGAGTGGAGATTTTGGAGCTCATGGTGGCCAATGGCGAAAAAGTGAATGCCCAAGGATAAAAACTAGAAGGAAGCTATCTGAGAAACTGCTTTGTGATATGCGCATTCATTTCACAAAGATTAAACTTTCTTTTCATTTGGCAGTTTGGAAACACTGTTTTGGTAAAATCCACAAACGAATAATTGGGCACACAAAAAAGGAAATATATTCACATGAAAACAAAAAAGAAGCTTTCTGGAAACTTCTTTGTGCTATGTGCATTAATCTCTCAGAGTTAAACATTTCTTAAGATTCAGAAGTTTGGAAACACTGTTTTTGTCCATTGTGCTAATGGACATTTTTAGCTTATTGAAGCCAATGGCAAAAAAGAGATTATCCCACTGTAAAAACAAGAAGGAACGATCTTTGTGATTGCTGCATTCATATTGTGTAGTTAAACCTTTCTTGTCATTCAGCAGTTTGGAAACACTATTTCTGTAGATTCTGCAAAGGGATATTAGGGAGTGCATTGAGGCCTATGATGATAAAAAAATATATATCTTCACATAAAAAATAGAAAGACTCTTCTGAGATACTGCTTTGTGATGTGTGCATTCAGCTCCCAGAGTTAAACCTTTCTTTGGATTCAGCAGTTTGGAAACCCTGTTTTTGTTCATTGTACGAAAGAACATTTGGGAGCTCCCTGAGGTCAAAGGTGAAAATGTGAATATCCCAGGATAAGTACTAGATGGAACCTATCTAAAAAATCACTTTGTGATGTGTGCATTCGTCTCACAGAGTTAAACTTTTCCTTGGTTTCAGCAGGTTGGAAAAACTGTTTTGTCCTTTCTACCAACTGACATTTTGGAGCTCGTTGAGGCCAAAGGCGGAAAAGCAGATATCCCAGGATAAAAACTAGAAGAAAGCTATCTGAAAAACTGCTTTCTGATGTGTGCAATCAACTCACAGAGGTAAATCTTTGTTTTCATTCAGCAATTTCGAAACACTGTTTTTGTAGAATCTGTGAAGGGATATTTGGGAGCACATAGAGGCCTATGCTGAAAAAGGAAATATCTTCCCATAAAATCTAGGAAGAAGCTTTCAGAGAAACTGCTTTGTGATGTGTGCATTCATCTCACAGAGTTAAACTTTTGTTTGGATTGAGTTATTTGGAAACACTATTTTTCTACATTCTACAAATGGTCATTTTGGAGTTCATTGAAGATAATGGCAAAAAAAGGGAATATTCCAGGATAAAAACCAGAAGGAAGCAATCTGAGAAAAGGCTTTGTGATGTTTGCATTTACCTTGCAGTGTTAAACCTTTATTTTCATTCAACAGTTTGGAATAACTATTTTTCTAGAATCTGCAAAGGCATATTTGGGATTGTTTTGAGGCCTATGGTGAAAAAGGAAACATCTTCAGATTATAACTAGAAAGAAATGTTCTGAGAAACTGCTTTGTGAGGTGTGCATTCATCTCACAGAATTAAAACTTTCTTTGGATTTATCAGTTTGGAAACACTATTTTTGTCTATTCTGCAAGTGAATATTTGGAAGCTCAATGAGCCCAATGGCAATAAACTGAATATCCAAGAATAAAAACTAGAAGGAAGTTATCTGAGAAACCATTGTGATGTGTGCATTCACCTCACAGAGGTAAATCTTTATTTTCATTCAACAGTTTGGAAACACTGTTTTTGTAGAATCTGTGAAGGGATATATAGGAGTGCATTGAGGTCTATGGTGAAAAAGGAAACATCTTCAGATGAAGACTAGAAAGAGGCTTTCTGGACTGCCTTGTGATGTGTGCATTTGACTCACAGAGTTAAACATTTCCTTGGACTTGGCAGTTTGGAAACATTGTTTTGTCTATTCTGCATTTGGCCTTTTGGAAACTCATGGAGGCAATTGTCAAAAAAGTTATTATACCAGAATAAAAACTAGAAGGAAGATCTGTAAGAAATCGTTTTGTGATATTTGCATTCATCTCACAGAGTTAAAAATTTCTTTTCATTCAACAGTTTTCAGGCACTGTTTTTTTAGATTCTGAGAAGGGATATTTGAGAGTGTATTGAGGCCTAGTCTGAAAAAGTAAGTATCTTCAATAAAAAGTAGAAAGAAGCTTTCTGAGAAACTGCTTTGTGACATGTGCATTCATCTCACAGAGTTAAAACTTTCTTTGTATTCAGCACTTTGGAAACACTTTTTTCCATTCTGTGAATGCACATTTTGGAGCTCATTGATTCCAATGATGAATAAGCAAATATCCCACAATAAAAACTAGAAGGAAGCTATCTGAGAAACTTTTCTGATATGTTCATCTCACAGAGGTAAACATTTCTTTTCATTTGGCATTTTGGAAAAACTCTTTTTGTAGAATGTGCGAAAGGATATTTGGGAGAGCATTGAGGTCTATGGTGAAAAAGGAAACATCTTCAGATAAAAACAAAAAAGATTTCTGAGAAACTGCTTTGGGATGTGTGCATTCATCTCACATAGTTAAACATTTCTTTGGATTCAGCAGTTTGGAAACCCTGTTTTTTTCCATTCAGCAAATGTACAATTTGGAGCTCATTGAGGCCAAAGGTGAAAAACAGAATATCCCAGGAATAAAACTGGAATGAAGCTATCTGAGAAACCGCTTTGTAGTGTGTGCATTCATCTCAAAGAGTTAAACCTTTCTTTTTGTTCAGCAGTTTGGAATCACTGTTTTTGTAGATTCTGTGAATATATATTTAGAAGCGCATTGAGGAGTATGCAGAAAAAGGAAATATCTTCAAATAAAAACTAGAAAGATGTCTGATTAACTGCTCTGTAATATGTGTATTCATCTCACAGAGTTAACCAGTTCCTCGGATTCAGCAGGTTGGAAAAACTGTTTTTGTCATTCTGCCAATGATCATTTGGGAGCTCTTTGATTCCACTGGGGCAAAAGTGAATATCCCAGGATAAAAACTGGAAGGAAGCTGTCTGAGAAACCACTTTGTGATGTGAGCATTCATCTTGCAGAGTTAAACCTTTGTTTTCATTCAGTAGTTTGGAAATACTGTTTTTGTAGAATATGTGAAGGGATATTTGGGAGTGCATTGAGGCCTATGGTGAAAAAGGAAACATCTTCAGATAAAAATTAGAAAGAAGCTTTCTGATAACCTCCTTTGTGAGGTGGACATTCATCTCCCAGAGTTAAACCTTCCTCTGGATGCACTAGTTTGGAAACACTATTTTTTTCCATTCTACGAATGGACATTTTGGAGCTCACTGAGGAAAGTGGCAAAAAAGCCAAATATTCCAGGATAAAAACTAGAAGTAAGCATCTGAGAACGGGTTTGTGATGTGGACATTCATGTCAAAGAGGTAAATCTTTGTTTTCATTCAGCAGTTTGGAAACACTATTTTTGTAGAATCTGCAAAGAGATATTTGGGAGTGCATTGAAGCGTATGGTAAAAAAGGAAATACCTTCAAATAAAAACTAGAAATAAGTGTTTGGAGAAACTCCTTTGTGATATATTCATTCATCTCAGAGACTTACACATTTCTTTTGATTCAGCAGTTTGGAGACACTGTTTTTGTCCATTCTGCCAATGGATATTTGGAACTCAGGCTATATGCTAAAAAGGGAATGTGGCAGGATAAAAACTGAAAGGAAGTTCTCTGAGAAACTGCTTTGTGAGGTGTGCATTATCTCACAGAGTGAAGCCATTTTTATCATTAAGCAGTTTGGAAGCACTATTTTTGTAGAATTTAAGAAAGTATAATTATTAGCACATTAAGACCTAGGATGAAAAGGAAACATTTGCAGATAAAAACTATAAAGAAGCTTTCTGAGTAACTGCACAGTTAAGCCTTTTTTATCATTAAGCAGTTTGGAAGCATTATTTTTGTAGAATTTAAGGAAGTATAATTATTAGCACATTAAGGCCTAGGATGAAAAGGAAACATTTGCAGATAAAAACTATAAAGAAGCTTTCTAAGTAACTGCTTTGTGATGTGTGCATTCTTCTCACGGATTTGAACCTTTCTTTATATTCAGCAGTTTGGAAACACTGTTTTTGTCCATTGTGCCAGTGGACTTTTGGGAGCTCATTGAGGCCAAGGGCAAAAAAGCAAATATCTCATGACAATAACAAGAAGGAAGCCATCTGAGAAACCGCTTTGTGATGTGTGCGTTCACCTTGCAGAATTTAACCTTTTTTACATTCAGCAGTTTAGAAATGCTGTATTTGTAGAATCTGTGAAGGGATATTTGGGAGCACATTGAGGCCAATTGTGGAAAAGCAAACATCTTCAAATAAAAACTAGAAAGAGGTTGTCTCAGAAACCGCTTTGTGATGTGTACATTCATCTCACAGAGTAAAACATTTCTTTGGATTCAGCAGTTTGGAATCATTGTTCTTGTCCATTCTGCAAATGGACATTTGGCATTGATTGAGGCCAATGGGAAAAAAGCAGATATCCAAGGATAAAAACTAGAAGAAAGCTAAATGAGAAACCTATTTGTGATGTGTTCATTCACTTCACAGAGTTAAACATTTCTTTTCATTCAGCAGTTTGGAAGCCCTGTTTTTGTAGAATCTTTGAAGGGATATTTGGGAATGCATTGAGGGCTATGGTGAAAAAAGAAATATCTTCAAATAAAAACTACAAAGAAGTTTTCTGAGAAATTACTTTGTGATATATTCATTCATCTCACATAGTTAAACATTTCCTTTGATTCAGCAGTTTGGAAACACTGTTTTTGTCCCTGTTGCCAATGGACATTTGGAACTCATTGAGGCCATAGACAAAAATGCAAATATCCCACGATAAAAAACTAGAAGGAAGCTTTCTGAAAAACTACTTTGTGATGTGTGCATTCATCTGACAGAATCAAGCCTTTCTTTCAATTCAGCAACTTGGAAACACTGTTTTTGTCTACTGTGTGTATGGACTTTCGGGACTTCATTGAGGCCAATGGCAAAGAAGTGAATATCCAAGGAAAAAAGTTAGAAGGAAGCTATCTGAGGAAGCTAACCTCGGAGAGTTAATCCTGCCTTTTCATTCAGCACTTTTGAAACACTGTTTTTTTCCTTTCTGTGAATGGACATTTGGGAGTTCATTGAGACCAATGGCAAAAAAGTGAGTATCCCACGATAAAAACAAGGAGGCCATCTGAGAAATTGCTATGTGATGTGTGCATTCATCTCACATAGTTAAACATTTCTATTCCTTCAGTAGTTTCTAAACACTTTTTTTTTGTCTGAAATACAAAGAAATATTTGGGAGTGCATCGAGGCCTATGTGAAAAAGGAAACATCTGCAGATAAAAACTACAAAGAAGCCATCTGGAAACTGCTTTGTGATGTGTGCATACATCACGCAGAGTTAAACATTTCTTTTCATTCACCACTTTAGAAACACTGTATTTGTAGAATCTGTGAATGGATATTTGATAGCACATTGAGGCCTACAGTGAAAAAGGTAACATTTTCAAATAAAAACTAGGAAGAAGTTTTCTGAGAAACTGCTTTGTGGTGTGTGCATTCATCTCACAGAGTTAAACCTTTCTTTGGATTCAACACTTTGGAAACACTGATTTGTCCATTCTGTGAATGGACATTTGGGAGGTCATTAAAGCCAATGGCAAAAAAACAAATATCCTAGAATGAAAACTAGAAGGAAGCTATCTGAGAAAGTGTTTTGTGATGTGTGCATTCACTTTGCAGAGTTAAACTATTTTTTCCATTCTGCAGTTTGGAAATACTGTTTTTTTCTATTCTGCAAATGGACGTTAGGGAGTTCACTTAGGCCGATGGTGAAAAATCGAATATCCCAGGATAAAGACTAGTAGGAACTCTCTGGGTAATAGCTTTGTGATGGGTGCATTCATCTTGCAGAGATAAAACTGTCTTTTAATTCAGTAGATTAGAAGCACTGTTTTTGTAGGATCTATCGATAGATATTTGTGAGCGCATTGAGGACTAAGATGAAAAAGGAAATATCTTCATATAAAAACTGGAGAGAAGTTTTCTGAGAAACAGCTTTGTGATGTGTGTGCATGCAACTAACAGAGTTAAACTATTCTTTGGTTTCAACAGTTAGGAAACACTGTTTTTGTCCATTCTGCCAATTGATATTTGGGAGCTCTTGAGACCAGTGCAGAAACAGGGAATATCGCATGATAAAAACTATGAGGAAGCTATCCAAGAAACTGCTCTGTGATGAGTGCATTCATCTCGTAGAGATACAACTTTCTTTTCAATCAGCAGTTTGTAAAAATTATTATTGTACAATATACGAAGGGATTGTTGGAAGCGTATAGAGGCCTATTGTGAAAAAGGACATATCTTCATATAAAAAGTAGAAAGAAGGTTTCTGAGAAACTGCTTTGTGATGAGTGCATTCATCTCACAGAGTTAAACTTACTTTGGATTCAGCAGTTTGGAAACACTGTTTTTGCTCATTCTGCAAATGGATATTTGGAGCTAATTGAGGCCAATGGTGAAAAAGTGAATATCCCAAAATAAAACCTAGAAGAAGCTATCTGAGAAAACGCTTTGTGATGTTTGCATTCATCCCACAGAGTTAAACATTCCTTTTAATTCAGCAGTTTGGAAACACTATTTTTCTAGAATCTGTGTAGGGATATTTCGGAGCACATTGAGGCCAACAGTGAAAAAAAAAATCTTCAGATAAAAAAAAGAAGCTTATTGAAAAATTGCATGTGAAGTATGCATTCATCTCTCAGAATTAAAAATTTCTTTGGATTCAGCAATTTGGAGATGCTGTTTTTGTAGAATCTGCAAAGAGATGTTTGGGAGCTCATTGGGTCCTATGGTGAAAATGGAAACATCTTCAGATAAAAACAAGAAAGAAGCTTTGTGAGAAACTGTTTCATGATGTGTGCATTCATCTCACAGAGTTAAACCTTTCTTTGGATTCAGCAGTGTGGAAACACTGTTTTTGTCCATTCTGCAAATGGACTTTTTATAGTTCATTGAGGCCAATGGCAAAAAAGTGAATATCCGAGGATAAAAACTTGAAGGAAGCTATCTGAGAAAGTGCTTTGTGATGTGTGTATTCCTCTAGCAGAATTAAACTTTTAGTCACACTGAACAGTTCGTAAACACTGTTTTTGTCTATTCTGTGAATGGACATTTGGGAGCTCATTGAGGCTAATGGCAAAAAATGCAAAAATCCCAGGATAAAAACTAGAAGGAAGCTATCTGAGGAACTGCTTTTTGATGTGTGCATTCATCTCACAGAGTTAAATTTTTTTCATGCAGCAGTTTGGAAATACTGTTTTTGTAGAATCTGCAAATGGATATTTTGGAGTGCATTGAGGCCTATGTGACAAAGGAAAGATCTTCAGGTAAAAACTTGAGGAAGCTTTCTGAGAAACTGCTTTGTGATGTTTGCATTCCTCTCACAGAGTTAAACCTTTCTTTGGATTCAGTAGTTTGCAAACACTCTTTTTCTGTAAACTGCGTTGGGATATTTGGGAGCACATTGAGCCCTAGCATGAAGAAGTAAATATCTTCTATAAAAACAGGAAAGAATCTTTCTGAGAAACTGCTTCTTGATGTGTACATTCATGTCACATATTTAAAACTTTCTTTTTATTCCACAGTTAGGAAACACTGTTTTTGTCCATTCTTCAAATAGATATTTTGGAGCTCTTGAGGCCAATGGAGAAAAAGGGAATATCGCATGAAAAAAACTCTAAGGAAGCTGTCCAAGAAGTCACTCATCTCATAGAGATAAAACTTTATTTTCAATCAGCAGTGTGGAAAAAATATTATTGGAGAATCTGTGAAGGAAGAGTTGGGAGCATATTGAGGCCTATTGTGAAAAAGGACATATCTTCATATAAAGAGTAGAAAGAAGCTTTCTGAGAAACTGCTTTGTGATATTTGCATTCATCTCACAGATGTAAAGTTACTTTGGATTCAGCAGTTTGGAAACACTTTTTTTGTTCATTCTGTGAATGGATATTTGAGAGCTAATTGAGGCCAATGGTGAAAAAGTGAATATTCCAAAATAAAACCTAGAAAGAAGCTATCTGAGAAAACGCTTTGTGATGTTTGCATTCATCCCACAGAGTTAAACATTCCTTTTCATTCAGCAGTTTGGAAACCCAGTTTCTGTAGAATCTGTGAAGGGATGTGTCAGAGCACATTGAGACCAACAGTGAAAAAGAAAACATCTTCAGATAAAAAAAAGAGAGAAGTTTTTTAAAAACTGCTTTGTGATGCATGCATTCATCTCTCAGAATTAAAACTTTCCTGAGATTCCGCAGTATGGAGACACTGTTTTTGTAGTATCTGCAAAGGGATATTTGGAAGCATATTGGGGCCTATGGTGAAGAAGGAAACAACTTCAGATATAAACAACAAAGAAGCTTTTTGATAAACTGCTTTGTGACGTGTGCATTCATCTCACAGAATTAAGCTTTTCTTTGGATTCAGCAGTTTGGAAACATTGTCTTTGTGCCTTTTGAGAATGGACATTTAGGAGCTCATTGAGGTAAATGGGGAAAAAGGAAATATGCCAGCATAAAAACTCGAAGAAAGCTATCTGAGGAACCGCTTTGTGATGTGTACATTCGTCTCACAGAGTTAAACCTTTCTTTTCATTCAGCAGTTTGGAAACAGTGTTTTTATAGAATATGCGAAGGGATATTTTGGAGCACATTGAGGCCTATGTTGAAAAATGAAATATCTTCAAATAAAAACTTGAAAGAAGCTTTCTGAGGAACAGCTTTCTGAAATGTCCATTCATCTCAAGGACTTAAATATTTCTTTGGATTCGAGAGTTTGGAAACACTGTTTTTGTCCATTTTGCCAATGGACGTTGGGAACTTATTGAAGCCTTAGGAAAAAAAGGGAATATTGCATGATAAAAACTAGAAAGAAGCTATGTGGGAAACTGCTTTGTGATGTGTGCATTCATCTCACAGAGTTAAACATTTTTTTCATTCAGCAGTTTGGAAACACTGTTTTTGTAGAATTTGCAAAGGCATGTTTGGGAGCACATTGAGGCCTACGGTGAAAAAGGAAACATCTTCCCATAAAAACTAGAAACAAACTTTCTGAGAAACTGCTTTGTGATGTGTGCACTCATCTCACACAGGTAAACCTTTCTTTTCATTCAGCAATTTGAAAACACTGTTTTTGTAAAATCTGTGAACGGATATTTGGATGCACATTGAGGCCTATCATGTAAAAGGAAACATCTGCAGATTAAAACTATAGGGAATCTTTCTGAGAAACTATGTTGGAATGTGTGCATTCTTCCCGCAGTTTTGATCAGTTTTTGGATTCATCAGTTTGGAAACACTGTTTTTGTCTATTCTGCTAATGGACGTTTGGAAGCTCATTGAGGTCATTGACGAAAAAGGAAGTACCCATGGAATAACTAGAAGGAATGTGCCTGAGAAACTGCTTTGTGATGTGTGCATTCATCTTGCAAAAGTGAATATCCCAGGATAAAAACTAGAAGAAATCTATCTGAGAAACTGCTTTGTGATATTTGCATTCATCTCAAAGAATTATACCTTTCTTTTCATTCAGCAGTTTGGAAACACGGTTTTTGTAGAATCCGCAAAGGGATATTTTGGAGCACATTTAGGCTTGAGGTGAAAAAAGGAAAAATCTCATGATAAAAGCTAGAAAGAAGCTTTCTGACAAACAGCTTTGTGATATGTTCATTCACCTCACAGACTTAGAAGTTTCTTTGGATTCAACAGTTTGGAAACACCCTTTTTTGTCCATTCTGCAAATGTACATTTGGGATGTACATTTGAGGCCAAGGGAGAAAAAATGAATATCCCAGGATAAAAAGTAGAAGAAAGCTGAGGAAGCTGAGAAACCCCTTTGTGATGGGTGCATTCATCTCGCAGAGGTAAATCTTTCTTTTCAGTCAGCAGTTTTTAAAAACTGTCTTTGTCCATTCTGCCAAAGACATTTTTGAGTTCATTGAGGCCCAAGGTAAAAAAGCAAATATGCCACGATAAACACTAGAAAGATGCTATCTGAGAAAATGCTTTTTGATGTGTTCATTCATCTTGCAGAATTAAACCTTTCTTTTGATTCAGCAGTTTGGAAACACTGTTATTGTGGAATCTGTGAAGTGATATTTGGGAGCACATTGGGGCCTATGATGAAAAAGTAAACATCTTCAGATAAAAACTAGAAAGAAGATTTCAGAGAAACTGCTTGGTGATGTGTGTATTCAACTCACAGATTTAAACCTTTCTTTGGATTCAGCAGTTCGGAAACACTGTTTTTGTCCATTCTGCAAATGTACACTTTGGAGCTCATTGAGGCCAATGTTGAAAAAGTGAATATCCCAGGATAAAAACTAGAAGAAAGCTATCTGAGAAACTACTTTGAGATTGGTGCATTCATCTCTCAGAGTTAAACCTTTCTTTTCATTCAGCAGTTTTGAAACACTGTTTTTGTAGAATCTGCGAAGGGATATTTGGGAGCTCATTGAGGCCTATGGTGAAAAAGGAAGTATCTTCAATTAAAAACTAGAAGGAAGCTATCTCAGAAACTGATTTTTGATGTGTGCATCAATCTCACAGAATTAAACCTTTATTTTCATTCAGCAGTTTGGAAAAACTGTTTTTGTAGAATATGTGAAGAGATATTTGGTGGCACGTTAAGGCCTATGGTGAAAAAGGAAACATCTTCAGATAAAAACAAGAAAGAAGCTTTTGGAGAACCTGCTTTGTGATGTATGCATTCTTCTTGCAGATTTAAACCATTCTTTCAATTCAGCAGTTTGTAAACACTGTTTTTGTCCATTCTGCAAGTGGACATTTGGGAAGTCATTGAGATCAGTAGCAAAAAAGGCAAATATTCCAATGTGAAAACTACAAGTAAGCTATCTGAGAAACCACTTTGTGAGGTTTGCATTCAACTCACAGAGTTAAAGTTTCTTTTCATTCAGCAGTTTGGAAACAGTGTTCGTAGAATGTGTGAAGCGATATTTGGGAGCACATTGAGGCCTATGGTGGAAAAGGAAACATATATAAATAAAAACTATAAAGAAAGATTCTGACAAACTATTTTGTGATATGTGCATTCTTCTCGTGAACTTGAACCTTTTTTTGGATTCAGCAATTTGGAAACCCTGTTTTTCTGCATTCTGCAAATGGACATTTGGGAGCTCATTGAGGCCAATGGCAAAAAAGGAAATATCCCAGGATAAAAACTAGATGAAATCTATCTTAGCAACCACTTTGTGATGTGTGCCAAACTTCATTTTCATTCAGCAGCTTGGAAAGTCTGTTTTTGTAGAATGTGTGAAGCGATATTTGGGAGTGCATTAAGGACTACATTGAAAAGGAAATATCTTCAGCTAAAAACTAGAAAGAAGCTTTCTGATTAACTGCTTTGTGATGTGTGCATTCATCTCACAAATATAAACCCTTCTTTGGATTCAGCAGTATGGAAACACTGTTTTTGTCCATTCTGCTAATGGACATTTGGGAGCTTACTGAGGCCAATGGTGAAAAAGAGAATATGCAAGGATAAAAACTAGAAGGAAGGTAGGTGAAAAACTGATTTTTGATGTGTACATTCATCTCGCAGAGTTACAGGTTTCTTTGGATTCAGCAGTTTAGAAATATTGTTTTAGTCCATTGTGCTAATGGACATTTGGGAATTCATTGTGGCTAATGGCAAAAAAGTGAATATCCCATGAAAAAAACAAGAAGAAAGCTATCTGAGAAACCACTTTGTGATGTGTGCATTCATCTTGCAGAGGTAAAACTTTCTTTTCATTCAGCAGTTTGGAAACATGGATTTTGCAGAATCTGCAAGGCAATAATGGGAGCACTCTGAGGTCTATGCTGAGAAAGGAAACATCTTCAGATAAAAACTAGTAAGAGCCTTTCTGAGAAACTGCTTTGTGATGAGTACATTCATCTAACAGAGCTAAACATTTCTTAGGATTCAGCAGTTTTGAAACATTGATTTTGTCCATTCAGCTAATGGACATTTGGGAGCTCATTGAGACCAAAGCAAAAAAGTGAATATCCCAGGATAAAAACTAGAAGGAAGCTGTATGAGAAATCATTTTCTGATATTTGCATTAATCACACAGAGTTTAAACTATCTTTTTATTCGTCAGTTTTGAAACACTGTTTTTGTAGAATGTGAGATGGGATTTTTTTAGTGCTTTGAGGCCTTTGGTGAAAAAGAAAACATGTTCAGATAAAAACTAGAAAGAAACTTTTAGAGAAACTGCTTTGTGATGCATACATTCATCTCACAGAGATAAACCTTACTTTGGTTTCAGCATTTTGGAAACACTATTTTTCTCCATTCTGTGAATGGACATTTTGGAGCTCATTGAGGCCAAATGTGAAAAAGTGAATACTCAAGGAGAAAAACTAGAATGAAGCTATCTGAAAAACCACTTTGTGATGTTTGCATTCATTTTGCAGGGTTTAAACTTTCTTTTCATTCATCAATTTTTTTTTTTAAATTTATTTATTATTATTATACTTTAAGTTGTAGGGTACATGTGCATAACGTGCAGGTTTGTTACATATGTATACTTGTGCCATGTTGCTGTGCTGCACCCATCAACTCGTCATTTACATCAGGTATAACTCCCAATGCAATCCCTCCCCCCTCCCCCCTCCCCATGATAGGCCCCGGTGTGTGATGTTCCCCTTCCTGAGTCCGAGTGATCTCATTGTTCAGTTCCCACCTATGAGTGAGAACATGCGGTGTTTGGTTTTCTGTTCTTGTGATAGTTTGCTAAGAATGATGGATTCCAGCTGCATCCATGTCCCTACAAAGGACTCAAACTCATCCTTTTTTATGGCTGCATAGTATTCCATGGTGTATATGTGCCACATTTTCTTAATCCAATCTGTCACTGATGGACATTTGGGTTGATTCCAAGTCTTTGCTATTGTGAATAGTGCTGCAATAAACATACGTGTGCATGTGTCTTTATAGCAGCATAATTTGTAATCCTTTGGGTATATACCCAGTAATGGGATGGCTGGGTCATATGGTACATCTAGTTCTAGATCCTTGAGGAATCGCCATACTGTTTTCCATAATGGTTGAACTAGTTTACAATCCCACCAACAGTGTAAAAGTGTTCCTATTTCTCCACATCCTCTCCAGCACCTGTTGTTTCCTGACTTTTTAATGATTGCCATTCTAACTGGTGTGAGATGGTATCTCATGGTGGTTTTGATTTGCATTTCTCTGATGGCCAGTGATGATGAGCATTTTTTCATGTGTCTGTTGGCTGTATGAATGTCTTCTTTTGAGAAATGTCTGTTCATGTCCTTTGCCCACTTTTTGATGGGGTTGTTTGTTTTTTTCTTGTAAATTTGTTTGAGTTCTTTGTAGGTTCTGGATATTAGCCCTTTGTCAGATGAGTAGATTGCAAAAATTTTCTCCCATTCTGTAGGTTACCTGTTCACTCTGATGGTAGTGTCTTTTGCTGTGCAGAAGCTCTTTAGTTTAATGAGATACCATTTGTCAATTTTGGCTTTTGCTGCCGTTGCTTTTGGTGTTTTAGACATGAAATCTTTGCCCATGCCTATGTCCTGAATGGTACTACCTAGGTTTTCCTCTAGGATTTTTATGGTATTAGGTCTAACATTTAAGTCTCTAATCCATCTTGAATTAATTTTCGTATAAGGAGTAAGGAAAGGATCCAGTTTCAGCTTTCTACTTATGGCTAGCCAATTTTCCCAGCACCATTTATTAAATAGGGAATCCTTTCCCCATTTCTTGTTTCTCTCAGGTTTGTCAAAGATCAAATGGCTGTAGATGTGTGGTATTATTTCTGAGGACTCTGTTCTGTTCCATTGGTCTATATCTCTGTTTTGGTACCAGTACCATGCTGTTTTGGTTACTGTAGCCTTGTAGTATAGTTTGAAGTCAGGTAGCGTGATGCCTCCAGCTTTGTTCTTTTGGCTTAGGATTGTCTTGGAGATGCGGGCTCTTTTTTGGTTCCATATGAACTTTAAAGCAGTTTTTTCCAATTCTGTGAAGAAACTCATTGGTAGCTTGATGGGGATGGCATTGAATCTATAAATTACCTTGGGCAGTATGGCCATTTTCACAATATTGATTCTTCCTATCCATGAGCATGGTATGTTCTTCCATTTGTTTGTGTCCTCTTTGATTTCACTGAGCAGTGGTTTGCAGTTCTCCTTGAAGAGGTCCTTTACATCCCTTGTAAGTTGGATTCCTAAGTATTTGATTCTCTTTGAAGCAATTGTGAATGGAAGTTCATTCCTGATTTGGCTCTCTGTTTGTCTGTTACTGGTGTATAAGAATGCTTGTGATTTTTGCACATTAATTTTGTATCCTGAGACTTTGCTGAAGTTGCTTATCAGCTTAAGGAGATTTTGGGCTGAAACAATGGGGTTTTCTAAATATACAATCATGTCATCTGCAAACAGGGACAATTTGACTTCTTCTTTTCCTAACTGAATACCCTTGATTTCTTTCTCTTGCCTGATTGCCCTAGCCAGAACTTCCAACACTATGTTGAATAGGAGTGGTGAGAGAGGGCATCCCTGTCTTGTGCCAGTTTTCAAAGGGAATTTTTCCAGTTTTTGCCCGTTCAGTATGATATTGGCTGTGGGTTTGTCATAAATAGCTCTTATTATTTTGAGGTACGTTCCATCAATACCGAATTTATTGAGGGTTTTTAGCATGAAGGGCTGTTGAATTTTGTCAAAAGCCTTTTCTGCATCAATTGAGATAATCATGTGGTTCTTGTCTTTGGTTCTGTTTATATGCTGGATTATGTTTATTGATTTGTGAATGTTGAACCAGCCTTGCATCCCAGGGATGAAGCCCACTTGATCATGGTGGATAAGCTTTTTGATGTGTTGCTGAATCCGGTTTGCCAGTATTTTATTGAGGATTTTTGCATCGATGTTCATCAGGGATATTGGTCTAAAATTCTCTTTTTTTGTTGTGTCTCTGCCAGGCTTTGGTATCAGGATGATGTTGTCCTCATAAAATGAGTTAGGGAGGATTCCCTCTTTTTCTATTGATTGGAATAGTTTCAGAAGGAATGGTACCAACTCCTCCTTGTACCTCTGGTAGAATTCAGCTGTGAATCCATCTGGTCCTGGACTTTTTTTGGTTGGTAGGCTATTAATTGTTGCCTCAATTTCAGAGCCTGCTATTGGTCTATTCAGGGATTCAACTTCTTCCTGGTTTAGTCTTGGAAGAGTGTAAGTGTCCAGGAAATTATCCATTTCTTCTAGATTTTCCAGTTTATTTGCGTAGAGGTGTTTATAGTATTCTCTGATGGTAGTTTGTATTTCTGTGGGGTCGGTGGTGATATCCCCTTGATCATTTTTAATTGCGTCAATTTGATTCTTCTCTCTTTTCTTCTTTATTAGTCTGGCTAGTGGTCTGTCAATTTTGTTGATCTTTTCAAAAAACCAACTCCTGGATTCATTGATTTTTTGGAGAGTTTTTTGTGTTTCTATCTCCTTCAGTTCTGCTCTGATCTTAGTTATTTCTTGCCTTCTGCTAGCTTTCGAATGTGTTTGCTCTTGCTTCTCTAGTTCTTTTAATTGCGATGTTAGAGTGTCAATTTTACATCTTTCCTGCTTTCTCTTGTGGGCATTTAGTGCTATAAATTTCCCTCTACACACTGCTTTAAATGTGTCCCAGAGATTCTGGTATGTTGTATCTTTGTTCTCATTGGTTTCCAAGAACATCTTTATTTCTGCCTTCATTTCGTTATGTACCCAGTAGTCATTCAGGAGCAGGTTGTTCAGTTTCCATGTAGTTGAGGGGTTTTGATTGAGTTTCTTAGTCCTGAGTTCTAGTTTGATTGCACTGTGGTCTGAGAGACAGTTTTTTATAATTTCTGTTCTTGTACATTTGCTGAGGAGTGCTTTACTTCCAATTACGTGGTCAATTTTGGAGTAAGTATGATGTGGTGCTGAGAAGAATGTATATTCTGTTGATTTGGGGTGGAGAGTTCTATAGATGTCTATTAGGTCTGCTTGCTGCAGAGATGAGTTCAATTCCTGGATATCCTTGTTAACTTTCTGTCTCGTTGATCTGTCTAATGTTGACAGTGGAGTGTTGAAGTCTCCCATTATTATTGTATGGGAGTCTAAGTCTCTTTGTAAGTCTCTAAGGACTTGCTTTATGAATCTGGATGCTCCTGTATTGGGTGCATATATATTTAGGATAGTTAGCTCTTCCTGTTGAATTGATCCCTTTACCATTATGTAATGGCCTTCTTTGTCTCTTTTGATCTTTGATGGTTTAAAGTCTGTTTTATCAGAGACTAGTATTGCAACCCCTGCTTTTTTTTGTTCTCCATTTGCTTGGTAAATCTTCCTCCATCCCTTTATTTTGAGCCTATGTATGTCTCTGCGTGTGAGATGGGTCTCCTGAATACAGCAGACTGATGGGTCTTGACTCTTTATCCAGTTTGCCAGTCTGTGTCTTTTAATTGGAGCATTTAGTCCATTTACATTTAAGGTTAATATTGTTATGTGTGAACTTGATCCTGCCATTATGATATTAACTGGTTATTTTGCTCATTAGTTGATGCAGTTTCTTCCTAGCCTCAATGGTCTTTACATTTTGGCATGTTTTTGCAATGGCTGGTACCGGTTGTTCCTTTCCATGTTTAGTGCTTCCTTCAGGATCTCTTGTAAGGCAGGCCTAGTGGTGACAAAATCTCTAAGCATTTGCTTATCTGTTAAGGATTTTATTTCTCCTTCACTTATGAAACTTAGTTTGGCTGGATATGAAATTCTGGGTTTAAAATTCTTTTCTTTAAGAATGTTGAATATTGGCCCCCACTCTCTTCTGGCTTGTAGAGTTTCTGCTGAGAGATCTGCTGTTAGTCTGATGGGCTTCCCTTTGTGGGTAACCCGACCTTTCTCTCTGGCTGCCCTTAAGATTTTTTCCTTCATTTCAACTTTGGTGAATCTGGCAATTATGTGTCTTGGAGTTGCTCTTCTCGAGGAGTATCTTTGTGGCGTTCTCTGTATTTCCTGGATTTGAATGTTGGCCTGCCCTACTAGGTTGGGGAAGTTCTCCTGGATGATATCCTGAAGAGTGTTTTCCAACTTGGTTCCATTTTCCCCCTCACTTTCAGGCACCCCAATCAGACGTAGATTTGGTCTTTTTACATAATCGCATACTTCTTGCAGGCTTTGTTCGTTTCTTTTTCTTCTTTTTTCTTTTGGTTTCTCTTCTCGCTTCATTTCATTCATTTGATCCTCAATCGCTGATACTCTTTCTTCCAGTTGATCGAGTCGGTTACTGAAGCTTGTGCATTTGTCACGTATTTCTCGTGTCATGGTTTTCATCTCTTTCATTTCGTTTAGGACCTTCTCTGCATTAATTACTCTAGCCATCAATTCTTCCACTTTTTTTTCAAGATTTTTAGTTTCTTTGCGCTGGGTACGTAACTCCTCCTTTAGCTCTGAGAAATTTGATGGACTGAAGCCTTCTTCTCTCATCTCGTCAAAGTCATTCTCCGTCCAGCTTTGATCTGTTGCTGGCGACGAGCTGCGCTCCTTTGCCGGGGCAGATGCGCTCTTATGTTTTGAATTTCCAGCTTTTCTGCCCTGCTTTTTCCCCACCTTTGTGGTTTTATCTGCCTCTGGTCTTTGATGATGGTGATGTACTGATGGGGTTTTGGTGTAGGTGTCCTTCCTGTTTGATAGTTTTCCTTCGAACAGTCAGGACCCTCAGCTGTAGGTCTGTTGGAGATTGCTTGAGGTCCACTCCAGACCCTGTTTGCCTGGGTATCAGCAGCAGAGGCTGCAGAAGATAGAATATTTCTGAACAGCGAGTGTACGTGTCTGATTCTTGCTTTGGAAGCTTCCTCTCAGGGGTGTACTCCTCCCTGTGAGGTGTGGGGTGTCAAACTGCCCCTAGTGGGGGATGTCTCCCAGTTAGGCTACTCAGGGGTCAGGGACCCGCTTGAGCAGGGAGTCTGTCCCTTCTCAGATCTCAACCTCCGTGTTGGGAGATCCACTGCTCTCTTCAAAGCTGTCAGACAGAGTCGTTTGCGTCTGTGCAGAGGTGTCTGTGTGTCTTAGTTTACTGTGCCCTGTCCCCAGAGGTGGAGTCTATAGAGACAGGCAGATTTCCTTGAGCTGCTGTGAGCTCCACCCAGTTCGAGCTTCCCAGCAGCTTTGTTTACCTACTTAAGCCTCAGCAATGGCGGGCGCCCCTCCCCCAGCCTCGCTGCTGCCTTGCCGGTAGATCACAGACTGCTGCACTAGCAACGAGGGAGGCTCCGTGGGTGTGGGACCCTCCCGGCCAGGTGTGGGATATGATCTCCTGGTGTGCCTGTTTCCTAAAGCGCAGTATTGGGGTGGGAGTTACCCGATTTTCCAGGTGTTGTGTGTCTCAGTTCCCCTGGCTAGGAAAAGGGACTCCCTTCCCCCTTGCGCTTCCCAGGTGAGGCAATGCCTCGCCCTGCTTCAGCTCTCGCTGGTCGGGCTGCAGCAGCTGACCAGCTCCGATCATCCGGCACTCCCCAGTGAGATGAACCCAGTACCTCAGTTGAAAATGCAGAAATCACCGGTCTTCTGTGTGGCTGGCGCTGGGAGTTGGAGACTGGAGCTGCTCCTATTCGGCCATCTTGCTCCGCCCCCTCCTCATCAATTTTTAAACTGATTTTGTATAATCTGAGAGGGACATTTTTAGTGCATCGAGGCATCTGGTGAAAAAGGAAACATCTACAGATAAAAACTAAAAAGAAGTTTTCTGAGAAACTGCTTTGTGATGTGTGCATTCATCTCACAGAGATAAACCTTTCTTTGGATTCAGCAGTTTGGAAACACTATTTTTCTCAACTCTGTGAATGGATATTTTAGAGTTCATTGAGGCCAAATGTGAAAAAGTGAATATTCAAGGAGAGAAACTAGAATGAAGGTATCTAAGTTAAACCTTTCTTTTAATTCAGCAGTTTGGAAAAACTGTTTTCGTAGAATGTGCAAAAGGATATTTGGGAGTGTATTGAGGCCTATGGTCAAAAAGGAAACATCTTCAGATAAAAACAAGAAAGAAGCTTTCTGAGAAACTGCTTTGTTATGTGTGCATTCATCTCACAGTGTTAAACCTTTATTTGGATTCAGCAGTTTGGAAACACTCTTTTTGTCCACTGTGCGAAGGGACATTTTGAAGCTCATTGAGGCCAATGGTGAAAAAGACGAATATTCCATGATAAAAACTAGAAGGAAACTATCTGAGAAAGCACTTTGTTATGTGAGCATTCAACTCACTGAGTTAAACCTTTCTTTTAATACATCAACTTGGAAACACTGTTTTTATAGAATCTGTGAAGGGATATTTGATAGCACATTGAGGCTTAGGATGAAAAAGGAAATATCTTCAGATAAAAACTACTAAGAAACTTTCTGAGAAACTGCATTATTATGTGTGCATTCATCTCACAAAGTTAAAGCTATGTTTTTATTCAGCAGTTTGGAAACACTGTTTTTGTCCATTGTGCAAATGGACGTTTGGGAGCTCATTGAGGCCAATGGCCAAAAAAAAAAAAAAAAAAAAAAAAAAAAAAAAAAAAGAATATCCTACGATGAAAACAAGAAGGAAGCTATCTGAGAAACCACTATGTGGTTTGTGGATTCATCTAACAGAGTTAAACCATTGTTTAGATTCAGCTATTTGGAAACAATGTTTTTTTCCATTCTGTGAGTGGACATTTGGGAACTCATTGAGGCCAATGGTGAATAAGTGAATATCCCAGGCTAAAAATTAGAAGGAAGCTATCTGAGAAACCGGTTTGTGATGTGTACATTCACCTCACAGAGGTAAACTTTTCTTTCCATTTAGCAGTTTGGAAGCATTGTTTTTGTAGAATCTGCAAAGTGATATTTGGGATATCATTGAGGCCTATGGTGTAAAAGAAAATATGTTCAATAAAAAGTACAAAGGAGTATTCTGGGAAACTCCTTTGTGATGTGTGCATTCATCTCAGAGAGTTGAACCATTCTTTGGATTCAGCAGTTTGGAAACACAGTTTTTGTCTATTCTGGGAATGGACTTTTGGGAGCTCATTGAGACCAATGGTGAAAAAGAGTATATCCCAGGATAACAACTACAAGGAAGAGATCAAGAAACCGAGTTGTGATGTGTGCATTCATCTCATAGTGTTAAAACTTTTTTTCTTTCATCAGTCTGGAAACACTGTGTTTGTAAAATCTCTGAAGGTATATTTGGGAGCACATCTAGGCCTATGGTGAAAAAGAAAATATCTACAGATAAAAACTAGAGAGAAGCTTTCTGAGCAACTGCTTTGAGATATGTGCTCTCATCTCCCAGAGTTAAACCTCTTTGGGTTCAGCAATTTGGAAACACAGTTTTTGTCCATTCTACAAATGGACATTTGGGCCGCTCATGGACACTAATGGTGAATGCAAATATCTCAGGATAAATACTATAAGGAAGCTTTCTGACAAACCAATTTGTAATTTGTGCATTTGGATTTCAGAGTTCAACCTTGCTTTTCATTCAGCTGTATGGAAACTCTGTTTTTGTAGAATCTTTGAGGGGATATCTTGGAGGGCCTTGAGGTCTGTGGTGAAAAAGGAAACATTTTCTAATAAAAACGAGAAAGAAGCTTTCAGAGAAACTGCTTTGTGATGTGTGCATTCATCTCACAGAGATAAACATTTCTCTGGATTCAGCAGTATGGAAACACTGCTTTTATCCATTCTGTCAATTGACTTTTGGGAGATCTTTGAGGCCAATGGCGACAAAGAGAATATCCCAGGATAAAAACTAAAAGGAATCTATCTGAGAATTCACTTTGTGATGTGTGCGTTCATCTCACAGAGTTAAACATTTATGTTCATTCAACAGTTTGGAAACACTGTTTTTGTAGAATCTACAGAAAGATATTTGGGATCGCATTGAGGCCTATGGTGAAAAATGAATAATGTACAGAAAAATTTTGAAAGAAGCTTTCTGAAAAACTTCTTGGTGATTTGTGCATTCATCTCACAAAGTCAAAACTTTCTTTGCATTCAGCAATTTGGAAACACTGTTTTTGTCCCTTCTGCAAATGGACATTCTGGAGCTCATTTGGGCCAACAGTGATAAAGCAAATATCCCAGGATAAAAGCTAGAAGGAATCTATCTGTAAACCGCTTTATGATGTGTGCATTTGTCTTGCAGAGGTAAACCTTTCTTTTCATTCAGCAGTTTGGAAGCACTGTTTTTGCAGAATTTGCAAAGGGATATTTGGGGCTCATTGAGGCCTACAGTGAAAAAGGAAACATAGGAAACATCTAGGAAACTAGAAATGAGCTTTCTGAGAAACTGCTTTGTGATGTGTGCCTTCATCTCACAGAGGTAAAACTTTCTTTGGATTAAGCAGTTTGGAAACACAGTTTTTATCCTTTCTTCAAATTTACATTTGGAAGCTCATTGAGGTCAATGTCGATACAGCGAATATCCCATGATAAAAACTACAAGGAAGTTATCTGAAAACTGCTTTGTGATGTGTGCATTCCTCTGGCAGAGTTAAACTGTTCTTTTCATTAAGTGGTTTGGAAATGCTGTTTTTTGGAATCAGTAAAGGGATATTAGGGAACATGTTTCATGCCAAGGGTGAAAAAGGAAACATCTTCAGATTTAAAACAAGAAAGAAGTTTTCTGAGAAACTGCTTTGAAAAGTGTGGATTCATCTCACAGAGTAAAAAATTTCTTTGGATTCAGTAGTTTGGAAACAATGGTTTTGTTTAATCTTTTTTATTCCCATTGTTTATACCCAATGGACATTTGGGAGCTCATTGAGGGCAATGGAAAAAAAACAAATATCACAAGATAAAAAGTAGGAGAAAGCTATCTGAGAAATCACTTTGTGATGTGTGCATTCATCTCTCAGAGTTAAACCTTTCTTTTCATTCAGAAGTTTGTAAACACTGTTTTTGTAGAATGAACAAAAGGATATTTGGGATCCCATTGAGCCCTATGGTGAAAAAGGAAGCATCTTCACATAAAAAGTAGAAAGAAGATTTCTCAGAAACTGCTTTGTGATTTGCGCATTCATCTCACAGAGGTAAACCCCTTTGGATTCAGTAGTTTGGAAATCCTGATGTTATCCATTCTGCAAATGGACATTTTGGAGCTCATTGAGGCCAGTGGTGAAAAAGCGAATATCCAAAGATAAAAACTAGAAGGAAGCTATCTGAGACACCGTTTTGTGATGTTTGCATTCATCTCACAGAGTTAAACCTTTCTTTTCATTCAGCACTTTGGAAACACTGTTTTTGCAGAATCTCTGAATGGGGTATTTGGGAGCACATTGAGGCCTATGGTGAAAGAGGAAACATCTTCAGATAAGAACCAGAAAGAAGCTTTTTGAGAAACTGCGTAGTAATGAGTGCATTAATCTCATCAAGTTAAAACTTTATTTGGATTCAGCAGTTTGGAAACACTGTTTTGTCCATTCTGCAAATGGACATTTCAAAGTTCATTGAGGCCAAAAGTGAAAATGCGAATATCCCAGGATAAAAGGTAGAAGGAAGCTCTCTGAGAAACCCCTTTGTGATGTCTGCAACAACATTGCAGGGGTAAACATTTATTTCCATTCATCAGTTTGGAAGCACTGTTTTTGTAGAACCTGCAAAGGGATATTTGGAGTGCATTGAAGTCTATAGTGAAAACGGAAACATCTTCAGATAAAAACTAGAAAGAAATTTTCTGAGAAACTTCTTTGTGATGAGTGCATTCATCCCAGAGGCTTAAACCTTTCTTTGGATTCAGCAGTTTGATAACCCTATTTTTTTTCCATCATATGAATAGACATTTTGGAGCTCATTGAGGCCAATGAAGATAAAGTAAATATTCCAAAGCAAAAATTAGAAGGAAGTTATCTGAGAAACCACGTTGTGATTTCAGCAATCAGCTCGTGGAGTTAAACCTTTTTCTCCTTCAGCGGTTTGAAAACACTGTTTTCATAGAACCTGTGAAGGGATATTTGGTAGTGCATTGAGACATATGGTGAAAAAGGAAACATTTTCAGATAAAAACAGAAGAGATGATATCTGAGAAACTACTTTGTGATGTGTGCATTCATCTCATAGAATTAAACCTTTCTTTGGATTCAGCAGTTTAGAAACACTTTTTTGTATATTTTGCGATTGGACCTTTGGGAATTATTTGAGGCCAATGGCGAGAAAGCAAATATACCAGGATAAAAACTAGAAGGAAGCTATCTGAGAAATTGTTTTGTGCTGTTTGCATTCATCTTGTAGAGTTAAAACTTTCTTTTCATTCAGCAGTTTTGAAACACTGTTTTTGTAGAATCTGCAAATGGATATTTGGGAATGCATTGAAGCCTATGGTGAAATGGAATTATCTTCACATAAAAACTAGAAATAAGCTTTCTAAGAAACTGCTTTGTTATGTGTGCATTTATCTCACAGAGTTAAGCATTTTTTGGATTCAGCGGTTTTGAAACACTGTTTTTCTCCATTCTGCGAATGGATATTTGGGAGCTCACTGAGGCCAAATGTGAAAAAGCGAATATCCCAGGATTAAAACTGGAAGGAAGCTACCTGAGAAAACGATTTCTGATGTGTTCATTCCTCTTGCAGAGTTAAACCTTTTTTTCATTCAGTTGTTTCTAAACACTGTTTCTGTAGAACTGTGAAGGGATATTTGGGAGTGCATTGAGGCTTATGGTGAAAAAGGAAATATCTTCAGATAAAAATAAGAAAGAAGCTTTCTCGGAAACTGGTGGGTAATCTGTGCATTCTTCTCACAGAGTTAAACCTTTCTTTGTATTCACCATTTTGAAAACATTGTGTTTGTCTATTTTGTGAATGGACTTTTGGGAGGTCATTAAGGCCAGTGGCAAAAAAGGAAATATCCAAGGATTAAAAACTAGAAGGAAACTGCCAGAGAAACTGCTTTGTGATGCGTGCATTCAATTCACAGCATCAAATTATTCTTTTAATTAATCAGTTTGGAAACACTGTTTTTGTAGGACCTACAAAGGGATATTTGGAGTGCATTGAGGCCTAAAACTTGACAGAAACTTTCTGAGAAACTGCTTTGTGCTGAGTGCATTCATCTCACAGGCTTAAACTTTTCTTTGGATTCAGCAGTTTGATAACCCTATTTTTCTCCATTCTGCAAATGGACATTTTGGTGCTCATTGAGGCCGATGGTGATAAAACGAATATTCCAGAATAAAAACAAGAAGGAAGCTATCTGAGAAACCACTGTGTATTGTCAGCATTCATCTCATGGAGTTAAACCATTTTCTCATTCATCAGTTTGAAAACACTGTTTTTGTAGAACCTGTGAAGGGTATTTGGTAGTGCATTGAGGCCTATCGTGAAAAAGGAAACATTTTCAGTTAAAAACAAGAAAGATGCTTTCTGAGAAACTGCTTTGTGATGTGTGCATTCATCTCACAGAGTTAAATCATTCTTTGGATTCAGCAGTTTGGAAATTCTTTTTTGTATATTCTGCGATTGTACCTTTGGAAACTCATTGAGGCCAATGGCAAAAAAGCAAATATATCAGGATGAAAACTAGAAGGAAGCTGTGTGAGACACCACTTGTGATGTATGCATTCATCTCACAGAGTTAAACTTTTCTTTTCATTCAACACTTTGGAAACACGGTTTTTGTAGAATTTGTGAATGGATATTTGGGAATGCTTTGAGTCCTATGGTGATAAAGAAAATATCTTCAAATAAAATCCAGAAAGAAGCTTCCTTAGAAACTGGTTTCTGATGTTTACATTCATTTCATGGAGTTAAATCTTCCTTTTCATTCAATAGTTTGCAAACACTGTATTTGTCCATGTGTGAATAGACATTTGGAACTCATTGAGGCCAGTGGCGAAAAAGCGAATATCTCATTACAAAAAAAAAAGAAGGAAGATATATGAGAAACTGCTTTGTGATGTGTACATTCATTTCATGGAGTTAAACTTCCCTTTTGATTCAGTAGTTTGGAAACACTGTTTTTGTAGAATGTGCAAAGGGATATTTCAGAGTGCATTGAGACCTATGGTGAAAAGGAAAACATGTTCAGATAAAAACAAGAAAGAAGCTTTCTGAGAAACCCTTTTGTGATTATTGCATTCATCTCACAGATTTAAAACTTTCTTTGGAACCAGTAGTTTAGTAACACTATTTTTGTCCATTCTGTGAGTAGACCTTGGGCTGCTCATTGAGGCCAATTGCAAAAGAGCAAATAGCAAAGGAAGCTATTTGAGAAACTGCTTTGTGATGTGTGCAGTCATCTGGCAGAGTTAAGCTTTTCCTTTCATTCCGCAGTTTGGAAACAATGTTTTTGTAGAATCTGAGAAGGGAAATTTGGGAGCGTATTGATTCCTACCTTTCTTTTCACTGAGCAGTCTGAAACCAATATTTTTCTGTCATCTGAGAACTGATATTTGGGAAAGCATTGAAGCCTATAGTGAAAGAGGAAATATCCTCAGAAAAAAACTAGAAAGAAGCTTTCCAAGAAACTGCTTTGTGAGAGGCACATTCATCTCACAGAGTTAACCCTTTCCTTACATTGTGCAGTTTGTAGACTCTATCTTTGACGAAGCCATGAAGGAACACTTGGGTCACATTGAGGTCTATGGTGAAAAGGAAATATCTTCAGAGGAAAACTATAAAGAAGCTTTCTCATAAACTGCTTGGTGATGTGTGCATTCATCTCATAGAGTTAAACCTTTCTTTATATTATGCAGTTTCGAAACTCTGTCTTTGATGTATCCATGAAGAGACATTCAGAGCTCATTGAGGCCTATGGTGAGCAATTGAATATCTTCAGATTAAAATTAGGAAGAACCTGTCTGAGAAATTGCTTTGTCATATGTGCATTCATCTCATATAGTTAAAACCTTCTTTTGATTGAGCAATTTGGAATCACTGTTTTTGTGGTATCTGAGAAAGGATATTAGGAGCACATTTAAGACTATGTTGAAAAATGAAATATCCTCAGATAAAAACTAGAAAGAAACTTCTGAGAAACTGCTTTGTGTTGTGTGAAATGCTCTCACAGAGTTAAACCTTTCCTTTCACTGAACATTTTAGTAGCACTGTTTTTGTGGAATCCACAAAAGGAAATTCTGGAAAACATTGAGCCTATGGTGAAAAGGGAAATATCTTCAGATCGAAACTGAAGAGTAGCTTTCTGAGATTCTGCTGTATGACGTGTGAATTCCACTCACAGAGTTATACCTCTGTTTTCCTTTAGCAGTGTGGAAACACTGTTTGTGTAAAACATAAAAAGGGGTATTTTGGAGTGCATTGAAGACCATGCTGAAAAAAGAAATATCCTCAGATAAAAATTAGAAAGAAGTTTTCTGATAAACTGCTCTGTAATATGTGTATTCATCTCACAGAGTTAAATGTTTCTTCACATTGCACATATTGGAAACTGTTTTTGACGTATCCACAAAGAGATATTCAGGGGCACATTGAGGCCTATGGTGAACCAGGAAATATCCTCAGAGGAAAACTATAAAGAATCTTGATGAGAAACTGCTTTGTGATGTGTACATCCATCTCATAGAGTTAAACCATTCTTTTGATTGAGCAGTTTAAAATCACTGTTTTTGTGGAATCTGATAAGGTATATTTGGGAAAGCATTGAAGCCTAAGGTGAAAAAGGAAATATCTTCAGATAAAGATTGAGGCATACGGTGAGCAATGAAATATCTTCACATGAAAACTAGGAAGAAGCTTTCTTTGAAACTGTTTTGTGGTGTGTGCATTTGTCTTATAATGTTAAAGCTATCTTTTGATTGAGCTGTTTGAAATCACTGTTTTTGTGGTATCTGAGAAGGGATATTGGGAGTGCGTTGAAAAATATAGTGAAAAAGGAAATATGTTAAGATGAAAACTAGAAAAAATCTTTCTGATAAACTGCACTGTGATGTGTGAAGTCATCTCACAGAATTAAAACTGTGTTTTCATTTAGCAGTTTGATAACTCTGTTTTCGTATAATCCACATAGGGATATTCACAAATGCATTGATGCCTATGATGAAAAAGGAAATATCTTCAGATAAAAACTGGAGAGAAGCAGTATGAGAAACTGTTTTTTGATGAGTACATTTTCACTCACAGAGTTATACCTCTCTTTGCATTAAGCAGTGTGGAAACACTGCTTTTGTAAAATCTACAAGGTGATATTTTGGAACGCATTGAAGCCTGGGGTGAAAAAGGAAATATCCTCACATAAAAACTAGAAGGAAGCTTTCCGAGAAACTGCTTTGTGATATGTGTATTCATCTCACAGAGCTAAACCTTACCTTACATTGTGCTGTTTCTAGACTCTGTCTCTGATGAATCCACGAAGGTACACGTAGGGGTGCTGGGAGGCCTATGGTGAAAAACGAAATAGCCTCAAATAAAAACTAGAAAGAAGCTTTCTGCAAAACTACTTTGTGTTCTGTGAAATACTCTGTCAGAGTTAAACCATACTTTTTATTGTGCAGCATGGTAACACTGTTTTTGTGGAATTTGTAAAGGGATATTCGGGAGCACATTGAGGACTATGATGAGAAAGGAAATACCTCAGGTAAAAAGCTAGAAAGGAGCTTTCTGAGAAACTGCTTTGTCACATGTGCATTCATCTTACAGAGTTAAACCTTTCTTTATATTGCACAGTTTGGAAACTGTCTTGATCTATACATGAAAGGACATCCAGGGGTGCATTGAGGCCTATGGTGAGCAAGGAAATATCTTCAGATGAAAACTAGGAAGAAGCTTTCTGAGAAACTACTTTGTGATGTGCGAGTTCACCTCATAGAGGTAAAACTTTCTTTTGATTGAGTAGTTTGAAAACCCTGTTTTGTGGTATCTGAGAAGGGATATTGGGAGCACACGTAAGCCTAGGGTGTAAAATGAAATATACTCAGAAAAAAACTACAAGGAGGCTTTCTGAGAAACCGCTTTCTGATAGGTGCATTCATCTTACAGAGTTATACCTTTCTTTACATTGCACAGTTTGCAGACTCTGCCTTTGACAAATCTGCAAAGGGACACTTTGTGTCGCATTGAGGCCTATGGTGAACCAGGAAATATCTTCAGAGGAAAAGTATAAAGTAACTTTCAAGGAAACCGCTTTGTAACGTGTACATTCGTCTCATAGAGAGAAAACTTTCTTTTGATTAAGCAGCTGGAAATCACTGTTTTTCTGGATTCTGAGTAGGAATATTTGGGAAAGCATTGAAGCCAATAGTGAAAAAGGAAATATCTTCAGATAAAAACTAGGAAGAAGCTTTCCGAGAGAGTGCTTTGTGTTGTGTGAATTCCTCTCACAGAATTAAATCTTTCTTTTCATTGAGCAGTTTGGTAACACTGTTTTTGTATAATCTGCAAAGGGATATTTGTGAGCTCATTGAGGCCTATGGTGAAAAAGGAAATATCTTCAGATAAAAACTGGAGAGAAGCTTTCTGAGAAACTGCTGTATGATGAGTGAATTGCACTCACAGTGTTATATAGCTCTTTTCCTTGAGTAGTGTGGAAACACTGTTTGTGTAAAACCTGAGAAGTGATACTTCAGAGTGCATTGAAGCCTATGTTGAGAAAGGAAATATCCTCAGTTGAAAACTAGAAAGAAGCTTTCTGAGAAACTGGTTTGTGATATGAGCATTTATCTCATAAAATTAAACGTTTCTTCATATTGCACAATTTGGAAATTCTATCTTTGACATATCTACGAATAGCTTTTCGGGGGTGCATTGAGGCCTATGGTGAACCAGGAAATAACTTCAGATGAAAACTAGAAAGAAGCTTTCAGATAAACTGCTTTGTGATGTGTTCATTCACCCCATAGAGATAAACCTTTCCTTTCATTGAGCAGTCTGAAATCAATGTTTTTGTGTCTTCTGAGAAGGTATATTTGGGAATGCATTAAAGCCTATAATGAAAAAGGAAAAATCCTCAGATAAAAACTAGAAAGAAGCTTTCTGAGAAACTGCTTTGTGATAGGTGCATTCATCTCACCAAGTTAAACCTTTCTTTACATTGTGCAGTTTGTAGACTGTCTTTGAGGAATTTGCAAAGGGACACTTGTGGTCACATTGAGGCCTATGGCAAACAAGCAAATATCTTCAGAGGAAAACTACAAAGAAGCTCTCTAAGAAACTGCCCTATGATGTATACATTCATCCTCATAGAGTTAAACCTTTCTTTCGATTGAGCAGTTTGAATCACGATTTTGTGGAACCTGACAAGTTGTATTTGTTAGAGCATTGAGACCTAGAGTGAAAAAGAAAGCATCTTATATAAAAATTAGAAAGAACCTTTCCAAGAAAGTGCTTTGTGTTGTGTGAATTCCTCTTGCAGAGTTAAACTTTTCTTTTCATTGACCTGTTTTGTAAAACTGTTTTTGTATAATCTGCTAAGGTATATTCACGAGCACATTGAGGCCTACAGTGAAAAAGGAAATATCTTCAGATAAAAACTGGAGAGAACCTTTCTGATAAGCTGCTGTATGATGTGTGAATTCCACTCACAGAGTTATACCTCTCTTTTCTTTGAACAGCACAGAAATACTGTTTGTGTAAAACCTAAGAAGGGATATTTCAGAACACATTGAAGCCTACAGTGAAAGAGGAAATATCCTCAGATAAAAACTAGAAAGAAACTGTCCGAGAAACTGCTTTGTGATATGTGCAGAGTTAAACCTTTCTTTACATTATGCATTTTGGAAACTCTGTCTTTCCAAAATGTGGAATCTGTGAAAGGACATTCCAGGGGTGCATTGAGGCTTATGGTGAGCAAGGAAATATCTTCAGATGAAAACTAGGAAGCAGTTTTCTGAGAAACGGCTTTGTGATGTGTGCATTCATCTCATAGAATTCAAGTTTTCTTTTGATCAAACAGTTGGAAGTCATTCTTTTTGTGGAATCTGAGAAGGAATATTTGTGAGAGCATTGAAGACTGAGATGAAAATTGAAATATCCTCAGATCAAAATAAGAAAGCAGCTTTCCGAGAAACTGCTTTGTGATGTGTGAAATCCTCTCACAGAGTTAAACTTTTCTTTGTATTGTGCAGTTTGGAAACTGTCTTGATAAAACCGTGGAAGAACATTTGTGTTTGCATCAAGACCTATGGTGAGCACTGAAATATCTTGCAATGAAAAGTAGAAAGAACCTTTCTCAGAAACTGCTTTGTGATGTGTGCATTCATCCCATAGAGTTAAATCTTTCTTTTGATTGAGCAGTTTGAATTCACGCATTTTGTGGAATATGAGAAGGGATATTTGAGAGAGCATTGAAGCCTATGTTGAAAAAGGAAATATCAAATAAAAACTAGAAAGAAGCTTTCAAGAAACTTCTTTGTGTTGTGTGAATTCCTCTCGCAGAGTTAAACCTTTATTTTCATTGAGCAGTTTGGTAACACTGTTTTTGTGGTGTCTGCAAAGGGATATTCAGAAGTGCTTTGAGGCCTATGGTAAAAAAGAAAATATCTTCAGATAAAAACTAGAGAGAAGCTTTCTTAGAAACTTCTTCATGATATATGCATTCCTCTCACAGAGTTATACCTCCCATTTCATTGAGGTCTTTTCACCTCAATGTTTGTGTAAAATCTACCAAGGGATATTTTGGAGTACATTGAAGACTATGGTGAAAAAGGAAATATCCTCAGATAAAAACTAGAAAGAAACATTCTGAGAAACTGCTTTGTGGTATATGCATTCATCTCACAGAGTTAAACCTTTCTTTACATTGCACAGTTTGTAGACTCTGTCTTTGGAGAATCTGCAAAGGGACACGTGGGTGTGCCTTGAGGCTTACGGTGAACAAGGAATTATCTTCAGAGGAAAACTAGAAAGAAGCTTTCTGAGAAACTGCTTCATGATGTGTGCATTCATCTCATAGAGTTAAATGTTTCTTTTGATAGAGCAGTTTGAAATCACTATTTTTGTGGAATATGAGAAGAGATATTTGGGAGAGCATTGAAGCCTGTGTTGAAATAAGAAATATTGTCAAATAGGGTTGGACGTGGTGGCTCAAGCCTGTAATCCCAGCACTTTGGGAGGACGAGACAGTGGATTGCAAGGTCAGAAGATCGAGACCATCCTTGCTAACCCAGTGAAACCCCGTCTCTACTAAAAAAAATACAAAAAACTAGCCAGGCAATGTGGCGGGTGCCTGTAGTCCCAGCTACTCGGTAGGGTGAGACAGGAGAATGGTGTAAACCCAGGAGGCAGAGCTTGCAGTGAGCTATCCGGCCACTGCACTCCAGCCTGGGCAACAGAGCTAGAATCTAAAAAGAAAGAAAGAAAGAAATATCATCAAATCAAAATAGAAGCTTTCTGGGAAACAGCTTTGTGTTGTGTGAAATCATCTCACAGAGTTAAACATGTCTTCTCATTGAGCAGTTTTGTAACACTGTTTTTGTGGAATCTGAAAAGGGATATTCGCTAGCACATTGAGCCTATGGTGAAAAAGAAAATATCATCAGATAAAAACTGGACAGAAGATTTCTGAGGAACTGGTGAATGCTGTGTCAATTTTACTCACAGAGTTATAATTCTCTTTTCATTGAGCTGTGTGGAAACATTGTTTGTTTAAAACCTAACAAGGGATATTTCGAAGCGCATTGTAGCCTATGGTGAAAAAGGAAATACTCTCAGATAAAAACTAGAAAGAAGCTTTCTGAGAAACTGTTTTGTGATATGTGCCTACATCTCACAGAGTTAAACCTTTCTTGACATTGCACACTTTAGATACTCTGCCTTTGACGTATCCGTGAGGAGACATATGGGGGGAATTAAGGCCTATGGTGAGCAAGGAAATATCTTCAGATGAAAACTATAAAGAAGCTTTCTGAGAAACTGCTTTGTGACATGTTCATTCAACTCATAGAGTTAAACCTTTGTTTTGATTGAGCAGTCTGAAAAAAAATGTTTTTGTGTAATCTTAGAAGGGATATTTGGGAACGCATTGAAGCCTATAGTGAAAAAGGTAATACCATCAGATAAAAACTAGAAATTCATCTCACAGAGTTAAACCTTTCTTTACATTGTACAGTTTGTACACTCTGTCTTTGACGCATCTGTGAAGGGACTCTTGCAGACGCATTGAGGCCTATGGTGAGCAAGGAAATATCTTTAGAGGAAAACTACAAAGAAGCTTATTAGGAAACTGCTTTGTGATGTGTGAATTCATCTCATACAGTTAAACATTTCTTCTGATTGAGCAGTTTGTAACCACGTTTTTTGTGGAATCTGAGAAGGAATACTTGGGAGAGAATTGAAGCCTACACTGAAAAAGGAAATATTGTCAGATAAAAGCTAGAAAGAAGCTTTCTGAGAAAGTGCTTTGTGTTACGTGAATTCCTATCACACAGTTAAATCTTTCTTTTCATTTTGCTGTTTGGTAACACTGTTTTTGTATAACCTGCAATGGGATATTCGGGACCACAATGAGGAATATGGTGAAAAAGAAAATGACTTCAGATAAAAACTGGAGAGAACTTTTCTGAGAGAGTGCTTTGTGATGTATGCATTCCAGTCACAGAGTGATACCTCTCTTTTTATTTTGTAGTGTGGAAACGCTTTGTGTTAAATTACCAAGGGACATTTTGGAGCACATTGAAGCCTATGGTGAAAAAGTAAATATCCTCAGAAAAAAATCAGAAAGAAATTTTCCGAGAAACTGCTTTGTGTTATGTGCATTTATCTCACAGAGTTAAACCTTTCTTTAAATTGTGCAGTCTAAAACTCTCTCTTGAAGAATCCATGAAACAATATGAGGGAAGCTTTGAGGCCTATGGTAAACAAGGAAATATCTTCAAATGAAAACTATAAAGAAGCTTTCTTTAAACTGATTTGTGTTGTGTGCATTCATCTTGTAGAGGTAAAACTTTCTTTTGATTGAGCAGTTTGAAATCACTGTGTTTGTGGGATCTGAGAAGGGATATTGGGAGCACATTTAAGCCTATGGTGAAAAATGAAATATCCTCAGATAAAAACTAGAAAGAAGCTTTCCAGGAAACTGCTTTGTGATGTGTGAAATCATCTCACAGAGTTAAACCTTTCTTTTCATTGAGCTGTTTAATAACACTGTTTTTTTGGAATCTGCAAAGGGATATTCAGGAGCGCATTGAGGCTTATGGTGAAAAAGGAAATATCCTGAGATATAAAATAGGAAGAAGCTTTCTGAAAAGTTGTTTTGTGATATGTGCATTCCTCTGACAGTGTTAAACCTTTCTTTACATTGCACAGTTTGGAAATTTTGCCTTTCACATAACCCAGAAGGGACATTCGGGGGCACATTGAGGCCTATGGTGAGCCAGGAAAATCTTCAGATGAAAGCTAGGAAGAAGCTTTCTGAGAAACTGCTTTCTGATATGTGCATTCATCTTGTAGCATTAAAACTTTCTTTTGATTGAGTAGTTTGAAATCACTGTTTTTGTTTTATCTGAGAAAGGATATTGGGAGCACATTTAAGCCTATGGTGAAAAACGAAATCTCCTCAGATAAAAACTAGAAAGAAGCTTTCCGAGAAAGTGCTTTGTGACGTGTGAAATCATCTCACAGAATGAAACCTTTCTTTTCATTCAGCAGTTTAGTAACACTGTTTTTGTGGAATCTGCAAAGGGATATTCAGGAGAGCATTGAGTCTATGGTGAAAAAGGAAATATCTTCAGATAAAAATTGGAGAGAAGCGTTCAGAAAAACTGCTGTAACATGTGTGAATTCCACTCATAGAGTTATACCTCTCATTTCCTTGAGCAGTGTGGAAACACTTTGTATAAAACTTAAGAAGGGACATTTCGGAATGCATGGAAGCCTATGGTGAGAAAGGAAATATCCTCAGACAAAAACTAGAAGGAAGCATTCCGAGTAACTGCTTTGTGTTGTGTGAGCTCCTCTCACAGAGATAATCCTTACTTTTCATTGCACAGTTTGGTAACACTTTTTTTTTTTTTGGTTTTGTGGAATCTTCAAAGCGATATTCAGGAGTGCATTGATGCCTATGGTGAAAAAGGAGACATCTTCAGATAAAAACTGGAGAGAAGCTTCCAGAAAATCTGCTTTGTGATAGGTTCATTCATTTCACAGAGTTAAACCTTACTTTACATTGCGCAGTTTGAAGATTCTGTCTTTGACAAATCTGCAAAGGGACACTTTGCATTGCATAGAGGCCTACGGTGAACAAGGAAATATCTTCAGAGGAAAACCATAAAGAAGCTTTCTGAGAAACTGCTTTGTGATGTGTACATTCATCTGATAGAGATAGACCTTTCTTTTGATTAAACCATTTCAAATCACTGTTTTTGTGGAATCTGAGAAGGTATGTTTGGGAGAGCATTGAAGCCTATAGTGAAAAAGGAAATTTCTTCAGATAAAACTAGAAAGAAATTTTCTGAGACAGTGCTTTGTGTTGTGTGAATTCCTCTTGCAGAGTTAAAACTTTATTTTCATTGAGCAGTTTGTTAACACTGTTTTTCTTTAGTCTGCAAAGGATATTCACGAGCACATTGCGGCCTATGATGAAAAAGGAAATATCTTCAGATAAAAACTGGAAAGAAGCTTTATGAGAAACTGCTTTGTGATGTGTGCATTCCACTCACAGAGTTATACCTCTTTTTTCATAGAGCAGTGTGGAAAAATGAACTTTTTTTTTAATGTAAAATCTACCAGGGGATATTTCGGAGTGCATTGAAGCCTATGGCAAAAAAGGAAATATTTTCAGATAAAAACTATGAAGAAGCCTTCTGAGAAACTGCTTTGTGATATGTGCATTCATCTCACAGAGTTAAACCTTTTTTTACATTGCATGGTTTCGAAACTCGGTCATTGAGGAATCTGTGGAAGGACATTCGGGGGCGCATTGAGGCCTATATTGAGCAAGTAAATATCTTCAGATGAAAGCTAGAAAGAAGCATTCTGAGAAACTTCTTTATGATGTGTGCATTCATCTCATAGAGTCAAACATTTCCTGAATTGAGCAGTGTGAAATCACTCTTATTTTGGAATCTGAGAATGTGTAATTGGGAGAATATTGAAGCCTATGGTGAGAAAGGAAATATCCTCAAATAGAAACTAGAAAGAAACTTTCCGAGAAACTGCTGTGTTGTGTGAAATTCACTCATGCAGTTAAACCTTACTTTTCATGGCACAGTTTGGTAAGACTGTTTTTGTGGAATCTGCAAAGGGATATTTAGGAGCACATTGAAGCTTATGGTGAAAAAGGAAATATCCTCAGATAAAAACTAGAATGAAGCTTTCCAAGAACCTGCTTTTTGATACGTGCATCCATCTCACAGAGTTAAACCTTTCTTTACATTGGCACAGTTTGGAAACTCTGTCTTTGATGTGTCCACGAAGAGACATTCAGAGGTGCATTGAGGCTTTTAGTGAGCAATTAAATATCTTCAGATGAAAACCAGGAAGAAGCGCTCCAAGAAACTGCTTTGTGATGTGTGCATTCAACTTGTATAGTTAAAGCTTTCTTTTGATTGAGCAGTTTAAAATCACTGTTTTTGTGGTATTGGAGAATGGATATTGGGAGCACATTTAAGCATACGGTGAGAAATGAAATATCCTCAGATAAAAACTAGAAAGAAGCTTTCTAAGAAACTGCTTTGTGATGTGTGAAATCATCTCACAGACTTAAACCTTTCTTTTCATTGAGCAGTTTAGTAAAACTGTTTTTGTAGAATCTGCAAAGAGATATTCAGGAACACTTTGAGCCTATGATGAGAAAGGAAATATTTTCAGATAAAACTGGAGAAAAGCTTTCTGAGAAACTGCTGTATGATATGTGAATTCCACTCACAGAGTTATACCTCTCTTTTCCTTGAGTAATGTGGAAATGCTGTTTGCATAAAATCTAAGAAGGGGTACTTTCGAGCACGTTGAAGCCTATGGTGAAAAAGGAAATATCCTCAGATTAAAACTAGCAAGAAGCTTTTTGAGAAACTGCTTTGATATGTGCCTTCAACTCACAGAGTTAAACTTTTCTTCACATTGCACGGTTTGTAAACTCTGTCTTTGCCATATCCACGAAGAGACATTTGGGGGCGCATTGATGCCTTTGGTGAGCAAGTAAATATCTTCAGATGAAAACCAGGAACAAGCTTTCTGACTACCTGCTTTGTGATGTGTGCATTCATCTCGTATAGTTAAAACTTTATAGGCCGGGCATGGGGGCTCATGCCTGTAATCCCAGCACTTTGGGAGGCTGAGGTGGGCGGATCATGAGGTCAGGAGATCAAGACCATCCTGGCTAACACTGTAACACAGTGAAACCCCGTCTCTACTAAAAATACCAAAAAAATTAGCTGGGCGTGGTGGCAGTGCCTGTAGTCCCAGCTACTCGGGAGGCTGAGGCAGGAGAATGGCATGAACCCGGGAGGTGGAGGTTGCAGTGAGCCAAGATCATACCACTGCACTCCAGCCTGGGTGACAGAGAGAGACTCTGACTCAAAAACAAACAAACAAACAAACAAACAAACAAAACCTTTATATTGATTGACCAGTTTGATATCACTGTTTTTGTGGTATTAAGCCTATGGTAAGAAGCGAAATATTGTCAGAGAAAATCTAGAAAGAAGCTTTCCCAGAAACTGCTTTCTGATGTGTGAAATCATCTCACAGAGTTAAAACTTTCTTTTCATTGAGCAGTTTAGTAACACTGTTTTTGTGGAATCTGCAAGGGGATATTCAGGAGTGCTTTGAGCCTATGGTGAAAAAGGAAATATTTTCAGATATAAACTGGAGAGAAGCTTCCTGAGAAACTGCTCTATGATGTGTGAATTCCACTCACAGGGTTATACCTCTCTTTTCCTAGAGCAGTGTGGAAACAATATTCATGTAAAACCTAAGAAGGGATACTTCAGAGCACCTTGAAGCCTATGGTGAAAAAGGAAATATCCTCAGATTAAAACTAGAAAGAAGCTTTCCAAGAAACTGCTTTGTGACATGTGCATTCATCTCACAGAGTTAAACGTTTCTTCACATTGCACAGTGTGGAAACTCTGTCTTTGATATATCCATGAAGAGACATTCAGGGTTGCATTGAGGCCTATGGTGAACCTGGAAATATGTTCAGATTAAAACTAGAAAGAAGCATTATGAGAAACTGCCTTGTGATAGTGCATTCATCTCATAAAGTTAAACCTTTCTTTACATTGCGCAGTTTGTAGACTCTGTCTTTGACGAATCTGCAAAGGGACCCTTGGGGTTGCATTGAGGACTATGGTGAACAAGGAAATATATTCAGAGGAAAACTATAAAGATGCTTTCTGAGAAGCTGCTTTGTAATGTGTACATTCATCTCACAGAGTTAAATATTTCTTTCAAACGAGATGTTTGAAATCACTGTTATTGTGCAATTTGAGAAGGTACATTTGGGAGAGCACTGAAGCCTATAATGAAAAAGGAAATATCTTCACACAAAAACTAGAAAGAACCTTTCTGAGAAAGTGTTTCATGTTGTGTGAATTTCTCTCACAGAGTTAAACCTTTCTTTTCATTGAGCAGTTTGGTAACACTGTTTTTGTATAATCTCAAGCGCATTGAGGCCTATGGTGAAAAAGCAAATATCTTCATAGAAAAACTGGAAAGAAGCTTTATGAGAAACGGCTTTGTGATGTGTACATTCCACTCACAGAATTATACCTCTTTTTTCATTGAGCAGTGTTGAAACACTGTTTGTGTAAAATTTACCAAGGGATATTTTGGAGCGCATTGAAGTCCATGTTGAAAAATGAAATATCCTCAGATAAAAACTAGGAAGAAGTTTTCTGAGAAAGTGCTTTGTGATATAAGCATTCATATCAGATTTAAACCTTCCTTTACATTGCACAGTTTGGAAACTCTGTCTTTGACAAGTCTGCAAAAGAACATTCAGGTGCGCCTTGAGGCCTAAGGTGGGCAAGGAAATATCTTCAGATGAAAATTAGAAGGAAACTTTCTGAGAGAATGCTTTGTGATGTGTGCATTCATCGCATACATTTAAACCTTTCTTTTCATTGAACATTCTGAAATGCTTTTGTGTAATCTGTGAAGGGATATTTTGGAGCACATTGAAGAATATAGTGAAAAAGAAAATATCTTTAGATAAAAACAAGAAAGAAGTTTTCCAAGAAAGTGCTTTGTGATAGGTGCATTCGTCTCATGGAGTTAAACCTTTCTTTACATTGCACAGTTTGTAGACTCTGTCTTTGAGGAATCCACGAAGGGACACTTGGGGTGGAATTCAGGCCTATGGTGAATAAGGAAATATCTTCAGAGGAAAATTAGCAAGAAGCTTTCTAAGAAACCGCTTGGAGACATGTACATTCATCTCATAGAGTTAAACGTTTCTTTGATTGAGCTGTCTGAAATCATTATTTTGTGGAATCTGAGAAGGGGTATTGGGAGAGCATTGAAGCCTATGGTGAAAGGGGAAATATATTCAGATAAAAACTAGAAACAAATTTTCCAAGAAAGTGCTTTGCATTGTGTGAATTCCTGTTGCAGAGTTAAACCTTTCATTTCATTTAGCAGTTTTGTATTACTGTGTTTGTATAATCTGCAGAGATATTCATGAGCATATTGAGGTCTATGGTTAAAAAGGAAATATCTTGGCAGAGCAAGATGGCCGAATAGGAGCAGCTCCAGTCTCCAACTCCCAGCGCGAGCGACACAGAAGACCGGTGGTTTCTGCATTTTCAACTGAGGTACTGGGTTCATCTCACTGGGGAGTGCCGGACGATCGGTGCTGGTCAGCTGCTGCAGCCCGACCAGCGAGAGCTGAAGCAGGGCGAGGCATTGCCTCACCTGGGAAGCGCAAGGGGGAGGGGAGTCCCTTTTCCTAGCCAGGGGAACTGAGACACAACACCTGGAAAATCGGGTAACTCCCACCCCAATACTGCGCTTTAAGAAACAGGCACACCAGGAGATCATATCCCACACCTGGCCGGGAGGGTCCCACACCAACGGAGCCTCCCTCATTGCTAGCGCAGCAGTCTGTGATCTACCGGCAAGGCAGCAGCGAGGCTGGGGGAGGGGCGCCCGCCATTGCTGAGGCTTAAGTAGGTAAACAAAGCCGCTGGGAAGCTCGAACTGGGTGGAGCTCACAGCAGCTCAAGGAAACCTGCCTGTCTCTGTAGACTCCACCTCTGGGGACAGGGCACAGTAAACTAAACAAACGAGGCAGACACCTCTGCAGACGCAAACGACTCTGTCTGACAGCTTTGAAGAGAGCAGTGGATCTCCCAACACGGAGGTTGAGATCTGAGAAGGGACAGACTCCCTGCTCAAGTGGGTCCCTGACCCCTGAGTAGCCTAACTGGGAGACATCCCCCACTAGGGGCAGTCTGACACCCCACACCTCACAGGGAGGAGTACACCCCTGAGAAGAAGCTTCCAAAGCAAGAATCAGACAGGTACACTCGCTGTTCAGAAACATTCTATCTTCTGCAGCCTCTGCTGCTGATACCCAGGCAAACAGGGTCTGGAGTGGACCTCAAGCAATCTCCAACAGACCTACAGCTGAGAGTCCTGACTGTTAGAAGGAAAACTATCAAACAGGAAGGACACCTACACCAAACCCCATCAGTACATCACCATCATCAAAGACGAGAGGCAGATAAAACCACAAAGATGGGGAAAAAGCAGGGCAGAAAAGCTGGAAATTCAAAAAATAAGAGCGCATCTCCCCCGGCAAAGGAGCGCAGCTCATCGCCAGCAACGGATCAAAGCTGGACGGAGAATGACTTTGATGAGATGAGAGAAGAAGGCTTCAGTCCATCAAATTTCTCAGAGCTAAAGGAGGAATTACGTAGCCAGCGCAAAGAAACTAAAAATCTTGAAAAAAAAGTGGAAGAATTGATGGCTAGAGTAATTAATGCAGAGAAGGTCCTAAACGAAATGAAAGAGATGAAAACCATGACACGAGAAATACGTGACAAATGCACAAGCTTCAGTAACCGACTCGATCAACTGGAAGAAAGAGTATCAGCGATTGAGGATCAAATGAATGAAATGAAGCGAGAAGAGAAACCAAAAGAAAAAAGAAGAAAAAGAAATGAACAAAGCCTGCAAGAAGTATGGGATTATGTAAAAAGACCAAATCTACGTCTGATTGGGGTGCCTGAAAGTGAGGGGGAAAATGGAACCAAGTTGGAAAACACTCTTCAGGATATCATCCAGGAGAACTTCCCCAACCTAGTAGGGCAGGCCAACATTCAAATCCAGGAAATACAGAGAACGCCACAAAGATACTCCTCAAGAAGAGCAACTCCAAGACACATAATTGCCAGATTCACCAAAGTTGAAATGAAGGAAAAAATCTTAAGGGCAGCCAGAGAGAAAGGTCGGGTTACCCACAAAGGGAAGCCCATCAGACTAACAGCAGATCTCTCGGCAGAAACTCTACAAGCCAGAAGAGAGTGGGGGCCAATATTCAACATTCTTAAAGAAAAGAATTTTAAACCCAGAATTTCATATCCAGCCAAACTAAGTTTCATAAGTGAAGGAGAAATAAAATCCTTTACAGATAAGCAAATGCTTAGAGATTTTGTCACCACTAGGCCTGCCTTACAAGAGACCCTGAAGGAAGCACTAAACATGGAAAGGAACAACCGGTACCAGCCATTGCAAAAACATGCCAAAATGTAAAGACCATTGAGGCTAGGAAGAAACTGCATCAACTAACGAGCAAAATAACCAGTTAATATCATAATGGCAGGATCAAGTTCACACATAACAATCTTAACCTTAAATGTAAATGGACTAAATGCTCCAATTAAAAGACACAGACTGGCAAACTGGATAAAGAGTCAAGACCCATCAGTCTGCTGTATTCAGGAGACCCATCTCACACGCAGAGACATACATAGGCTCAAAATAAAGGGATGGAGGAAGATTTACCAAGCAAATGGAGAACAAAAAAAAGCAGGGGTTGCAATACTAGTCTCTGATAAAACAGACTTTAAACCATCAAAGATCAAAAGAGACAAAGAAGGCCATTATATAATGGTAAAGGGATCCATTCAACAGGAAGAGCTAACTATCCTAAATATATATGCACCCAATACAGGAGCACCCAGATTCATAAAGCAAGTCCTTAGAGACTTACAAAGAGACTTAGACTCCCATACAATAATAATGGGAGACTTCAACACTCCACTGTCAACATTAGACAGATCAACGAGACAGAAAGTTAACAAGGATATCCAGGAATTGAACTCATCTCTGCAGCAAGCAGACCTAATAGACATCTATAGAACTCTCCACCCCAAATCAACAGAATATACATTCTTCTCAGCACCACATCGTACTTACTCCAAAATCGACCACGTAATTGGAAGTAAAGCACTCCTCAGCAAATGTACAAGAACAGAAATTATAAAAAACTGTCTCTCAGACCACAATGCAATCAAACTAGAACTCAGGACTAAGGAACTCAATCAAAACTGCTCAACTACATGGAAACTGAACAACCTGCTCCTGAATGACTACTGGGTACATAACGAAATGAAGGCAGAAATAAAGATGTTCTTTGAAACCAATGAGAACAAAGATACAACATACCAGAATCTCTGGGACACATTTAAAGCAGTGTCTAGAGGGAAATTTATAGCACTAAATGCCCACAAGAGAAAGCAGGAAAGATCTAAAATTGACACTCTAACATCGCAATTAAAAGAACTAGAGAAGCAAGAGCAAACACATTCGAAAGCTAGCAGAAGACAAGAAATAACTAAGATCAGAGCAGAACTGAAGGAGATAGAGACACAAAAAACTCTCCAAAAAATCAATGAATCCAGGAGTTGGTTTTTTGAAAAGATCAACAAAATTGACAGACCACTAGCCAGACTAATAAAGAAGAAAAGAGAGAAGAATCAAATCGACGCAATTAAAAATGATAAAGGGGATATCACCACCGACCCCACAGAAATACAAACTACCATCAGAGAATACTATAAACACCTCTACGCAAATAAACTGGAAAATCTAGAAGAAATGGATAATTTCCTGGACACTTACACTCTTCCAAGACTAAACCAGGAAGAAGTTGAATCCCTGAATAGACCAATAGCAGGCTCTGAAATTGAGGCAACAATTAATAGCCTACCAACCAAAAAAAGTCCAGGACCAGATGGATTCACAGCTGAATTCTACCAGAGGTACAAGGAGGAGTTGGTACCATTCCTTCTGAAACTATTCCAATCAATAGAAAAAGAGGGAATCCTCCCTAACTCATTTTATGAGGCCAATATCATCCTGATACCAAAGCCTGGCAAGGACACAACAAAAAAAGAGAATTTTAGACCAATATCCCTGATGAACATCGATGCAAAAATCCTCAATAAAATACTGGCAAACCGGATTCAGCAACACATCAAAAAGCTTATCCACCATGATCAAGTGGGCTTCATCCCTGGGATGCAAGGCTGGTTCAACATTCGCAAATCAATAAACATCATCCAGCATATAAACAGAACCAAAGACAGGAACCACATGATTATCACAATTGATGCAGAAAAGGCTTTTGACAAAATTCAACAGCCCTTCATGCTAAAAACGCTCAATAAATTTGGAATTGATGGAACGTACCTCAAAATAATAAGAGCTATTTATGACAAACCCACAGCCAATATCATACTGAATGGGCAAAAACTGGAAAAATTCCCTTTGAAAACTGGCACAAGACAGGGATGCCCTCTCTCACCACTCCTATTCAACATAGTGTTGGAAGTTCTGGCTAGGGCAATTAGGCAAGAGAAAGAAATCAAGGGTATTCAGTTAGGAAAAGAAGAAGTCAAATTGTCCCTGTTTGCAGATGACATGATTGTATATTTAGAAAACCCCATTGTCTCAGCCCAAAATCTCCTTAAGCTGATAAGCAACTTCAGCAAAGTCTCAGGATACAAAATTAATGTGCAAAAATCACAAGCATTCTTATACACCAGTAACAGACAAACAGAGAGCCAAATCAGGAATGAACTTCCATTCACAATTGCTTCAAAGAGAATCAAATACCTAGGAATCCAACTTACAAGGGATGTAAAGGACCTCTTCAAGGAGAACTACAAACCACTGCACAGTGAAATAAAAGAGGACACAAACAAATGGAAGAACATACCATGCTCATGGATAGGAAGAATCAATATCGTGAAAATGGCCATACTGCCCAAGGTTATTTATAGATTCAATGCCATCCCCATCAAGCTACCAATGAGTTTCTTCACAGAATTGGAAAAAACTGCTTTAAAGTTCATATGGAACCAAAAAAGAGCCCGCATCTCCAAGACAATCCTAAGTCAAAAGAACAAAGCTGGAGGCATCACGCTACCTGACTTCAAACTATACTACAAGGCTACAGTAACCAAAACAGCATGGTACTGGTACCGAAACAGAGATATAGACCAATGGAACAGAACAGAGTCCTCAGAAATAATACCACACATCTACAGCCATCTGATCTTTGACAAACCTGAGAGAAACAAGAAATGGGGAAAGGATTCCCTATTTAATAAATGGTGCTGGGAAAATTGGCTAGCCATAAGTAGAAAGCTGAAACTGGATCCTTTCCTTACTCCTTCTACGAAAATTAATTCAAGATGGATTAGAGACTTAAATGTTAGACCTAATACCATAAAAATCCTAGAGGAAAACCTAGGTAGTACCATTCAGGACATAGGCATGGGCAAAGATTTCATGTCTAAAACACCAAAAGCAACGGCAGCAAAAGCCAAAATTGACAAATGGGATCTCATTAAACTAAAGAGCTTCTGCACAGCAAAAGACACTACCATCAGAGTGAACAGGCAACCTACAGAATGGGAGAAAATTTTTGCAATCTACTCATCTGACAAAGGGCTAATATCCAGAACCTACAAAGAACTCAAACAAATTTACAAGAAAAAAACAAACAACCCCATCAAAAAGTGGGCAAAGGATATGAACAGACATTTCTCAAAAGAAGACATTCATACAGCCAACAGACACATGAAAAAATGCTCATCATCACTGGCCATCAGAGAAATGCAAATCAAAACCACAATGAGATACCATCTCACACCAGTTAGAATGGCAATCATTAAAAAGTCAGGAAACAACAGGTGCTGGAGAGGATGTGGAGAAATAGGAACACTTACACTGTTGGTGGGATTGTAAACTAGTTCAACCATTATGGAAAACAGTATGGCGATTCCTCAAGGATCTAGAACTAGATGTACCATATGACCCAGCCATCCCATTACTGGGTATATACCCAAAGGATTATAAATTATGCTGCTATAAAGACACATGCACACGTATGTTTATTGCGGCACTATTCACAATAGCAAAGACTTGGAATCAACCCAAATGTCCATCAGTGACAGATTGGATTAAGAAAATGTGGCACATATACACCATGGAATACTATGCAGCCATAAAAAAGGATGAGTTTGAGTCCTTTGTAGGGACTTGGATGCAGCTGGAATCCATCATTCTTAGCAAACTATCACAAGAACAGAAAACCAAACACCGCATGTTCTCACTCATAGGTGGGAACTGAACAATGAGATCACTCGGACTCAGGAAGGGGAACATCACACACTGGGGCCTATCATGGGGAGGGGGGAGGGGGGAAGGGATTGCATTGGGAGTTATACCTGATGTAAATGACGAGTTGATGGGTGCAGCACAGCAACATGGCACAAGTATACATATGTAACAAACCTGCACGTTATGCACATGTACCCTACAACTTAAAGTATAATAAAAATAAATAAATTAAAAAAATAAAAAAAATAAAAAAAATAAAATAAAAAAAAAAGGAAATATCTTCAGATAAAAACTGGAGAGAAACTTTATGAGAAACTGCTTTGTGATGTGTACATTCCACTCACAGAGTTATACCTCTCTTTTCATTAAGCAGTGTGAAAACACGTGGGGGCACCATGAGGCCTATGGTGAACAAGGAAATAGCTTCAGGTGAAAATTGGAAAGAAGCTTTCTGAGAAACTGCTTTGTGATGTGTGCATTCATCTCACAGAGTTAAACCTTTCTTTTGATAGAGCAATTTGAAATCCCTGTTTTTGTGGAATCTAAGAAGGGATATTTGAGGGACACTTGAAGCCTATAATGAAATAGGGAGTATCCTCAAATAAAAACTAGAAAGAAGCATTCTGAGAAACTGCTTTGTGTTGTTTGAAATGCTCTCATAGAATTAAAGCTTACCTTTCATTGAGCAGTTTGGTAACACTGGTTTTCTGGAATATGTAATAATCCTTGGTAGATATGTGTAAAATCTACCAAGGGATATTTCAGAGTGCATTGAATCCTATGTTGAAAAAGGAAATATCCTCAGAAAAAAACAATAAAGACGCTTTTGAGAAACTGTTCTGTGATATGTGCATTCCTCTCACAGAGTTAAACCTTTCTTTACATTGCACACTTTGGAAACTCTGTGTTTGAAGAATCCATGAAAGGACATTCGGAATCCCATTGAGGCCCATGGTAAGCAAGGAAATATCTTTAGATGAAAACTAGAAATAAGCTTTCTGAGAAACTGCTTTGTGATGTGTGCATTCATCTCATAGAGATAAAGCTTTATTTTGATTGAGCCATTTGAAATCACTGTTTTTGTGTTACCTGAGAAGGGATATTTGGGAGAATTTTGAAGCCTATGGTAGAAAAGGAAATACCCTCAGATAAAAACTGAAAGGAAGCTTTCCGACAAACTGCTTTGTGATATGTGCATTCATCTCACAGAGTTAAGCCTTTCTTCACATTGTGCAGTTTGGAAACTCCGTCTTTGAGGAATCCATGAAAGGACATTCAGGGACACTTTGATGCCTATGGTGAGCATGGAAATGTCTTCAGATGAAAAGTAGAAAGAAACATTCTGAGAAACTGTTTGGTGATGTGTGCATTCCTCTAACAGAGATAAACCTTACTTTTCATTGTGCAGATTGTAACATTGTGTTTGTGGAATCTACAAAGGTATATTCGGGAGCACAATGAGGCCTTCGGTGAAAAAGGGAACATCTTCAGATAAAAACTGGAGAGAAGTTTTCTGAGAAATTGTTTAGTGATGAGTGCATTAAACTCAGAAACTCTGTCTTTGACATATCAGCAAAGGGACATTTAGGGGTACTTTGAGGCCTGTGGTGAGCAAGGAAATATCTCCAGAGGAAAACTATAAAGAAGCTTTCTGAGAAACTGGTTTGTGATGAGTGCATTCATCTCATAGTGTTAAAACTTTCTTTCGAATGAGCAATTTGAAATCACTGTTTTGTGGTATCTGAGAAGCAATATTGGGAGCGCATTTATGCCTATGGTGAAAAATGAAATATCCTCAGATAAAAACTAGGAAGAAGCTTTCCAAGACACTGCTTTGTGTTAGGTGCATTCATCTCACAGAGTTAAACCTTTCTTTATGTTGTACAGTTTGTAGAATCTGTCTTTGACAAATAACTGAAGGGACACCTGGGTGTGGATTGAGACCTATGGTGAAAAAGAAAATATCTTCAGAGGAAAGTTATAAAGAAGCTTTCTAAGAAACTGCTTTGTGATGTGCACATTCAGCTCATAGAGTTAAACCTTTCTTTTGATTAAACAATTTGAAATCACTCTTTTTCTGGAATCTGAGAAGGTATATTTTGGAGAGCATTGAAGCCCATAGTTAAAAAGGAAATATCTTCAGATTAAAACTAGAAAGAAGCTTTCTGAGAAACTGCTTTGTGCTTTGTGAATTCTTCCCCCAGAGTTAAACCTTTCTTTTCATTGAACAGCTTGGTAACACTGTTTTTGTATAATCTGCAATGGGATATTCAGGAGCGCATTGAGGCCTATGGTGAAAAAGGAAATATCTTCAGATAAAAACTGCCAAGAAGCTTTCTGAGAAACTGCTATGTGATGTGTGCATTCCACTCACAAAGTTCTACCTCTCTTTTCACTGAGCAATGTGGAAACTGCTTGTGTAAAATCTACCAAGGGATATTTCAGAGCACATTGAAGCCTATGGTGAAAAAGGAAATATCTTCAGATAAAAACAACAAAGAAGCTTTCTGAGAAGCTGCTTTGTGATATGTTCATTGTTCCAACAGAGTTAAACCTTTCTTTACATTGCACAGTTTAGAATCTCTGTCTTTGCGTTATCCTTGAAAGGATATTCTGGGGAGCATTGAGGCCTATGGTGAGCAAGGAAATATCTTCAGATGAAAACTAGAAAGAAGCTTTCTGAGAAACTTCTTTGTGATGTGTGCATTCATGTCATAGGGTAAAACCTTTCTTTTCATTGAGCAGTTTGAAATCACTCTTTTGTGGAATTTGAGAAGGGTTATTTGGGAGAGCATGGAAGCCTATGGTGAAAAAGGAAATATCATCAAATAATAACTAGAAAGAAGCATTCCGAGAAACTGCTTTGTCTTGTGAGAACTCCTGTCACAGAGATAAACCTTACTTTTCATTGCGCAGTTTGGTAACAATGTTTTGGTGGAATCTGCAAAGGGATATTCAGAAGCGCATTGAGGACTATGGTGAAAAATGAAATATTTTCAGATAAAAGCTGGAGAGAAACTTTCTGAGAAACTGTTTTGTGATATGTGCATTCTTCTCATAGAGTTAAAACTTTGTTTTGTTTGAGCAGTTTGAAATCACAGTTTTTGTGGTATCTGAAAAGGGATATTGGAAGTGCATTTAAGCCTATGTTGAAAAACGAAATATCCTAGCATAAAAACTAGAAAGAAGCTTTCCGAGAAACTGCTTTGTGATGTGTGAAATCATCTCAAAGACTTAAACATTTCTTTTCATTGAGCAGTTTAGTGACACTCTTTGTGGAATCTGCAACAGGATATTCGGGAGTGCATTGAGCCTATGGTGAAAAAGGAAATATCTTCAGATAAAAACTAGAGAGAAGCATCCTGAGAAACTGTTGCATGACATGTGAATTACCCTCACAGAACTAGACCTCTCTTTTCCATGAGCAGTGTGGAAAACCGTATGTGTAAAACAAAAAGAGTTATTTCAAAGTGCATTGAAGCCTATGGTGAAAAAGGAAGTATCCTCAGACAAAAACTAGAAAGAAACTTTTCGAGAAACTGCTTTGTGATATGTGCATTTATCGCACAGAGTTAAACGTTTCTTCACATTGCACAGTTTGGAAACTGTATTTTACGTCTCCCTGACGAGACATTTCATGGCGCATTGAGGTCTCTGGTGAACCAGGAAATATCTTCAGATAAAAACTAGAAAGAAGCTTTCTGAGAAACTGCTTTATGATGTGTTCATTTATCCCATGGAGTTAAAACTTTCTTTTCATCGAGCAGTCAGAAATCAACCCTTTTGTGTCATCTGAGAAGGAATATTTGGGAACGCATTGAAGACTATAGGGAAAATGAAACATCCTCAGATAAAAACTAGAAAGAAGCTTTCTAAGAAACTGCTTTTTGATACGTGTATTCATCTCACAGAGTTTTTTTTTTATTATTATTATACTTTGAGTTCTAGGATACATGTGCATAACGTGCAGGTTTGTTACATATGTATACTTGTGCCATGTTGGTGTGCTGCACCCATCAACTCATCAGCACCCATCAACTCGTCATTTACATCAGGTATAACTCCCAATGCAATCCCTCCCCCCTACCCCCTCCCCATGATAGGCCCCGGTGTGTGATGTTCCCCTTCCCGAGTCCAAGTGATCTCATTGTTCAGTTCCCACCTATGAGTGAGAACATGCGGTGTTTGGTTTTCTGTTCTTGTGATAGTTTGCTAAGAATGATGGTTTCCAGCTGCATCCATGTCCCTACAAAGGACAAAAACTCATCCTTTTTTATGGCTGCATAGTATTCCATGGTGTATATGTCCCACATTTTCTTAATCCAATCTGTCACTGATGGACATTTGGGTTGATTCCAAGTCTTTGCTATTGTGAATAGTGCTGCAATAAACATACATGTGCATGTGTCTTTATAGCAGCATAATTTATAATCCTTTGGGTGTATACCCAGTAATGGGATGGCTGGGTCATATGGTACATCTAGTTCTAGACCCTTGAGGAATCGCCATACTGTTTTCCATAATGGTTGAACTAGTTTACAATCCCACCAACAGTGTAAAAGTGTTCCTATTTCTCCACATCCGCTCCAGCACCTGTTGTTTCCTGACTTTTTAATGATCACCATTCTAACTGGTGTGAGATGGTATCTCATTGTGGTTTTGATTTGCATTTCTCTGATGGCCAGTGATGATGAGCATTTTTTCATGTGTCTGTTGGCTGTATGAATGTCTTCTTTTGAGAAATGTCTGTTCATATCCTTTGCCCACTTTTTGATGGGGTTGTTTGTTTTTTTCTTGTAAATTTGTTTGAGTTCTTTGTAGGTTCTGGATATTAGCCCTTTGTCAGATGAGTAGATTGCAAAGATTTTCTCCCATTCTGTAGGTTGTCTGTTCACTCTGATGGTAGTTTCTTTTGCTGTGCAGAAGCTCTTTAGTTTAATGAGATCCCATTTGTCAATTTTGGCTTTTGCTGCCGTTGCTTTTGGTGTTTTAGACATGAAGTCTTTGCCCATGCCTATGTCCTGAATGGTACTACCTAGGTTTTCCTCTAGGATTTTTATGGTATTAGGTCTAACATTTAAGTCTCTAATCCATCTTGAATTAATTTTCGTAGAAGGAGTAAGGAAAGGATCCAGTTTCAGCTTTCTACTTATGGCTAGCCAATTTTCCAAGCACCATTTATTAAATAGGGAATCCTTTCCCCATTTCTTGTTTCTCTCAGGCTTGTCAAAGATCAGATGGCTGTAGATGTGTGGTATTATTTCTGAGGACTCTGTTCTGTTCCATTGGTCTATATCTCTGTTTTGGTACCAGTACCATGCTGTTTTGGTTACTGTAGCCTTGTAGTATAGTTTGAAGTCAGGTAGCGTGATGCCTCCAGCTTTGTTCTTTGACTTAGGATTGTCTTGGAGATGCGGGCTCTTTTTTGGTTCCATATGAACTTTAAAGCCGTTTTTTCCAATTTTGTGAAGAAACTCATTGGTAGCTTGATGGGGATGGCATTGAATCTATAAATTACCATGGGCAGTATGGCCATTTTCACGATATTGATTCTTCCTATCCATGAGCATGGTATGTTCTTCCATTTGTTTGTGTCCTCTTTTATTTCACTGTGCAGTGGTTTGTAGTTCTCCTTGAAGAGGTCCTTTACATCCCTTGCAAGTTGGATTCCTAGGTATTTTATTCTCTTTGAAGCAATTGTGAATGGAAGTTCATTCTTGATTTGGCTCTCTGTTTGTCTGTTACTGGTGTATAAGAATGCTTGTGATTTTTGCACATTAATTTTGTATCCTGAGACTTTGCTGAAGTTGCTTATCAGCTTAAGGAGATTTTGGGCTGAGACAATGGGGTTTTCTAAATATACAATCATGTCATCTGCAAACAGGGACAATTTGACTTCTTCTTTTCCTAACTGAATACCCTTGATTTCTTTCTCTTGCCTGATTGCCCTAGCCAGAACTTCCAATACTATGTTGAATAGGAGTGGTGAGAGAGGGCGTCCCTGTCTTGTGCCAGTTTTCAAGGGGAATTTTTCCAGTTTTTGCCCATTCAGTATGATATTGGCTGTGGGTTTGTCATAAATAGCTCTTATTATTTTGAGGTACGTTCCATCAATACCGAATTTATTGAGCGTTTTTAGCATGAAGGGCTGTTGAATTTGGTCAAAAGCCTTTTCTGCATCTATTGAGATAATCATGTGGTTCTTGTCTTTGGTTCTGTTTATATGCTGGATTATGTTTATTGATTTGCGAATGTTGAACCAGCCTTGCATCCCAGGGATGAAGCCCACTTGATCATGGTGGATAAGCTTTTGGATGTGTTGCTGAATCCGGTTTGCCAGTATTTTATTGAGGATTTTTGCATCGATATTCATCAGGGATATTGGTCTAAAATTCTCTTTTTTTGTTGTGTCTCTGCCAGGCTTTGGTATCAGGATGATGTTGGCCTCATAAAATGAGTTAGGGAGGATTTCCTCTTTTTCTATTGATTGGAATAGTTTCAGAAGGAATGGTACCAACTCCTCCTTGTACCTCTGGTAGAATTCAGCTGTGAATCCATGTGGTCCGGGACTTTTTTTGGTTGGCAGGCTATTAATTATTGCCTCAATTTCAGAGCCTGCTATTGGTCTATTCAGGGATTCAACTTCTTCCTGGTTTAGTCTTGGGAGAGTGTAAGTGTCCAGGAAATTATCCATTTCTTCTAGATTTTCCAGTTTATTTGCCTAGAGGTGTTTATAGTATTCTCTGATGGTAGTTTGTATTTCTGTGGGGTCGGTGGTGATATCTCCTTTATCATTTTTAATTGCATCCATTTGATTCTTCTCTCTTTTCTTCTTTATTAGTCTTGCTAGCGGTCTGTCAATTTTGTTGATCTTTTCAAAAAACCAACTCCTGGATTCATTGATTTTTTGGAGGGGTTTTTGGGTCTCTATCTCTTTCAGTTCTGCTCTGATCTTAGTTATTTCTTGCCTTCTGCTAGCTTTCGAATGTGTTTGCTCTTGCTTCTCTAGTTCTTTTAATTGCGATGTTAGAGTGTCAATTTTAGATCTTTCCTGCTTTCTCTTGTGGGAATTTAGTGCTATAAATTTCCCTCTACACACTGCTTTAAATGTGTCCCAGAGATTCTGGTATGTTGTGTCTTTGTTCTCATTGGTTTCAAAGAACATCTTTATTTCTGCCTTCATTTCGTTATGTACCCAGTAGTCATTCAGGAGCAGGTTGTTCAGTTTCCATGTATTTGAGCGTTTTTGATTGAGTTTCTTAGTCCTGAGTTCTAGTTTGATTGCACTGTGGTCTGAGAGACAGTTTTTTATAATTTCTGTTCTTGTACATTTGCTGAGGAGTGCTTTACTTCCAATTACATGGTCAGTTTTGGAGTAAGTACGATGTGGTGCTGAGAAGAATGTATATTGTGTTGATTTGGGGTGGAGAGTTCTATAGATGTCTATTAGGTCTGCTTGCTGCAGAGATGAGTTCAATTCCTGGATATCCTTGTTCACTTTCTGTCTCGTTGATCTGTCTTATGTTGACAGTGGAGTGTTGAAGTCTCCCATTATTATTGTATGGGAGTCTAAGTCTCTTTGTAAGTCTCTAAGGACTTGCTTTATGAATCTGGGTGCTCCTGTATTGGGTGCATATATATTTAGGATAGTTAGCTCTTCCTGTTGAATTGATCCCTTTACCATTATGTAATGGCCTTCTTTGTCTCTTTTGATCTTTGATGGTTTAAAGTCTGTTTTATCAGAGACTAGTATTGCAACCCCTGCTTTTTTTTGTTCTCCATTTGCTTGGTAAATCTTCCTCCATCCCTTTATTTTGAGCCTATGTATGTCTCTGCGTGTGAGATGGGTCTCCTGAATACAGCAGACTGATGGGTCTTGACTCTTTATCCAGTTTGCCAGTCTGTGTCTTTTAATTGGAGCATTTAGTCCATTTACATTTAAGGTTAAGATTGTTATGTGTGAACTTGATCCTGCCATTATGATATTAACTGGTTATTTTGCTCGTTAGTTGATGCAGTTTCTTCCTAGCCTTGATGGTCTTTACATTTTGGCATGTTTTTGCAATGGCTGGTACCGGTTGTTCCTTTCCATGTTTAGTGCTTCCTTCAGGGTCTCTTGTAGGGGAGGCCTAGTGGTGACAAAATCTCTAAGCATTTGCTTATCTGTAAAGGATTTTATTTCTCCTTCACTTATGAAACTTAGTTTGGCTGGATATGAAATTCTGGGTTTAAAATTCTTTTCTTTAAGAATGTTGAATATTGGCCCCCACTCTCTTCTGGCTTGGAGAGTTTCTGCCGAGAGATCTGCTGTTAGTCTGATGGGCTTCCCTTTGTGGGTAACCCGACCTTTCTCTCTGGCAGCCCTTAAGATTTTTTCCTTCATTTCAACTTTGGTGAATCTGGCAATTATGTGTCTTGGAGTTGCTCTTCTCGAGGAGTATCTTTGTGGCATTCTCTGTATTTCCTGGATTTGAATGTTGGCCTGCCCTACTAGGTTGGGGAAGTTCTCCTGGATGATATCCTGAAGAGTGTTTTCCAACTTGGTTCCATTTTCCCCCTCACTTTCAGGCACCCCAATCAGACGTAGATTTGGTCTTTTTACATAATCCCATACTTCTTGCAGGCTTTGTTCATTTCTTTTTCTTCTTTTTTCTTTTGGTTTCTCTTCTCGCTTCATTTCATTCATTTGATCCTCAATCGCTGATACTCTTTCTTCCAGTTGATTGAGTCAGTTACTGAAGCTTGTGCATTTGTCATGTATTTCTCGTGTCATGGTTTTCATGTCTTTCATTTCGTTTATGATCTTCTCTGCATTAATTACTCTAGCCATCAATTCTTCCACTTTTTTTCAAGATTTTTAGTTTCTTTACACTGGGTACATAATTCCTCCTTTAGCTCTGAGAAATTTGATGGACTGAAGCCGTCTCTCATCTCATCAAAGTCATTCTCCGTCCAGCTTTGATCCGTTGCTGGTGATGAGCTGCGTTCCTTTGGAGGGGGAGATGCACTCTTATTTTTTGAATTTCCAGGTTTTCTGCCCTGCTTTTTCCCCATCTTTGTTGTCTACTGATGGGGTTTTGGTGTAGGTGCCCCCCTGTTTGATAGTTTTCCTTCTAACAGTCAGGACCCTCAGCTGTAGGTCTGTTGGAGATTGCTTGAGGTCCACTCCAGACCCTGTTTGCCTGGGTATCAGCAGCAGAGGCTGCAGAAGATAGATTATTTCTGAACAGTGAGTGTACCTGTCTGATTCTTGCTTTGGAAGCTTCCTCTCAGGGGTGTACTCCACCCTGTGAGGTGTGGGGTGTCAGACTGCCCCTAGTGGGGGATGTCTCCCAGTTAGGCTACTCAGGGGTCAGGGACCCACTTGAGCAGGGAGCCTGTCCCTTCTCAGATCTTAACCTCCATGTTGGGAGATCCACTGCTCTCTTCAAACTTGTCAGACAGAGTCATTTGCATCTGCAGAGGTTTCTGCTGCCTTTGTTATTGTTTACTGTGCCCTGTCGCCAGAGGTGGAGTCAACAGAGACAGGCAGGTTTCCTTGAGCTGCTGTGAGCTCCACCCACTTCGAGCTTCCCAGCAGCTTTTTTTACCTACTTAAGCCTCAGCAATGGCGGGCGCCCCTCCCCCAGCCTCACTGCTGCCTTGCCGGTAGATCACAGACTGCTGTACTAGCAATGAGGGAGGCTCCATGGATGTGGGACCCTCCTGGCCAGGTGTGGGATATGATCTCCTGGTGTGCCTGTTTGCTTAAAGCGCAGTATTGGGGTGGGAGTTACCCAATTTTCCAGGTGTTGTGTGTCTCAGTTCCCCTGGCTAGGAAAAGGGATTCCCTTCCCCCTTGCACTTCCCAGGTGAGGCGATGCCTCTCTCTGCTTCAGCTCTCGCTGGTCGGGCTGCAGCAGCTGACCAGCACCGATCATCCGGCACTCCCCAGTGAGATGAACCCAGTACCTCAGTTGAAAATGCAGAAATCACCGGTCTGTGTCGCTCACGCTGGGAGTTGGAGACTGGAGCTTTTCCTATTCGGCCATCTTGCTCTACAAAATCAAGAAAGTTTTAACTATATGAGATGAATGCAGTCTTCACAAAGCAGTTTCACCAAAAGCTTCTTTCTGGTTTTCCTCTACAGAGATTTCCTTGTTCACCATCAGCCTTGATGCACCCCCAAATGTCCTTTCATGGATTCATCAAAGACAGAGTTTCCACACTGCTCAATGAAAAGAAAGGTCTAACTGTCAGTGGAATGCACATATCAAAAAACACTTTATTGGAAATCTTCTTTCTAGTTTTTAAACTAAGGATATATCCCATAGGCCTCAATGCCTCAATGCACTCCTGAATACCACTTTGCAGATTATAGAAAAACAGTGTTACCAAACTGCTCAATGAAAAGAAAGATTTAACTCTCCTGGAGGAAGTCACACAATTTGAAGCACTTTCTCGGAAGTCTTTCTAGTTTTTATCTGAGGATATTTCCTTTTTCACTGTAGGCGTCAATGCATTCCCCAATATCCTTTCTGAGATTCCAGAAAAACAGTGATTTCAAACTGCTCAAACAAAAGAAAGGTTTAACTCCATGAGATGAATGCAGACATCACATAGGAGCTTCTCAGAAAAGTTCCTTCTACTTTATATCTGACGATATTTCCTTTTTCACTGTAGGTGTCAATGTGTTCGTATATATCACTTCTCAGATTCCACAAAAACAGTGATTTCAAACTGCACAATCAAAGGAAAGTTTTAACCCTATGAAATGAATGCACACATCTCAAAAAAGTTTCCCATAAATGTTTCTAGTTTTCCTCTGAAGACATTTATTTGTTCAGCATAGGCCTCAATGTACCCCCAAGATCCCTTCGTGGGTTCATCAAACACAGAGTATAAAATCTGCATAATGTAAAGTAAGGATGAACACTGTCAGATGAATTCACATATCACAAAGCAGTTTCTCAGAAGGATTCTTTTTAGTTTATATATGAGGACATTTCCCTTTTCACCATAGGCTTCAATACTCTCCCAAATATCCATCCTCAAATTACACGATAACATTGATTTCAGACTGCTCTATCAAAATAAAGGTTTAACTCTATGAGATGAATGAACACATCACAAAGCAGTTTCTCAGGTAGCTTTTTTCTAGTTCTCATCTGAAGGTATTTCCTTACCCTCCGTAGGCCTCAATGTGCCCCTTAATGTCCCTTTGTGGATACATCAAAAACAGAGTTTCCAAACTGGTCAATGTAAAGAAAGGTTTAGTTCCCTGAGGTGAGTGCACATAGCAAAAAGCAGTTTGTCAGAAAGCTTCTTTCTAGTTTTTATCTGAGGATATTTGCTTTTTCACCATAGGCTTCAATGGGTTCCAAAATATCCCCCAGAAGATTTCACACAAACACTGTTTACACACTGCTCAATGAAAAGGGAGGTGTAACTCTGTGAGTGGAATGAAAACATCACAAATCAGTTTCTCAGAAAGCTTCTCTGCAGCTTTTAGTAGAAGATATTTCCTTTTTCACCCTAGGCCTCAATGTGTTCCCAAATATCCCTTTGCAGATTCCAGAAAAAGAGTGTTAATAAACTGCTCAATAGAAACAAAGGTGTAACTCTTTGAGAATTTCACATAACACGAAGCACTTACTCAGAAAGCTTCTTTCTAATTTTTATCTGATGATACTTCGTTTTTCACCATAGGCTTCAAAGCTCTCCCAAATATCCCTTCTCAGATACCATAAAAACAGTGGTTTCAAACTGCTCAATCAAAGGAAAGGTTTAACTCTATGAGATGAATGAACACATCACAAAGCAGTTTCTCAGATAACTTCTTACTAGTTTTCATCTGAAGATATTTCCTTGCTCACCATAGGCCTCAATGCACCCCAGAATGCCTCTTTGCAGATACATCAAAGACAGAGTGTCCTGACTGAGCAATGTAAAGAAATGTTTAACTCTCTGACATGAATGCACATAGCAGAAAACAGTTTCTCAGAAAGCTTCTTTCTATTTTTTATCCGAGAATATTTCCTTTGTTACCATAGCCTTCCAAGCTCACAAAAATATCCCTTCCCAGATTACACAAACCATTGATTTCCAACTGCTCAATCAAAAGAAATGTTAACTCTCTGACATTAATGAACACATCACAAAGCAGTTTCTCAGGAGTCTTCTTTCCAGTTTTCATCTGAGGGTATTTCCTTGCCCTCCATAGGCCTCAATGCGGTCCCTTTGTGGATATGTCAAAGACAGAGTTTCCAAACTGGTCAATGTAAAGAAAGATTTAGTTCCATGAGGTGAATGCACATACCAAAAAGCAGTTTCTCAGACAGCTTCTTTCTAGTTCTCATCTGAGAATATTTCATTTTTCACCATAGGCTTCAGTACTCTCCCAAATATCCCTCTAAGGTTCCACAAAAACAGTGGTTTCAAACTGCTCAATCAAAAGATAGGTTTAACTCTATGAGATGAATGCACCAATCACAATGCATTTGCTCAGAAAGCTTCTTTTGAGATTTCATCTGAAGATATTTCCCTGCTCACCATATGTCTCAATGCGCCCTGAATGTCCCTTGGCAGATTCGTCAAAGACACAGTTTCCAAACTGCTGAATGAAAAGAGAAACGTTTAACTCTGCAAGAAGAATTCAAGCAACACAAATCAGTTTTTTGGAAATCTTCTTTCTAGTTTTTATCTGCAGATATTTCCTTTTTCATCATAGGCTTCAATGGTCTCTGAAATATCACTTTGTGCATTTTACACAAACAGTGTTTCCAAACTGCTCTATGAAAAGAGAGGTATAACTGTGTGAGTAGAATGCTCACATCACAAAGCAGTTTCTCAGAAAGCTTCTCTTCAGTTTGTATCAGAAGATATTTCCTTTTTCAACATATTCCTCAATGTGCTCCCAAATATCCAATCGCATGCTACACAAAAGCAGTATTACCAAACTGTTCAATGAAAAGAAAGGTTCAACTTTGTGAGAGGAATTCACACAACACAACGCACTTTATTGGAAAGGTTCATTCTAGTTTTTATCTGAAGATATTTACTTTTTCACTATAGGCTTCAATGCTCTCTGAAATATACCTTCTCAGATTCCACAAAAACAGTGATTTCAAACAGTTCAATCAAAGGACAAGTTTAACACTATGAGATGTATTGACACATTACAAAGCAGTTTCTTAGAAAGCTTCTTTCTAGTATTCCTTTGAAGATATTTCCTTCTTCACCATAGGACTCAATGTGACCCCAAGTGTCCCTTTGCAGATTCGTCAAAGACAGAGTCTACAAACTGCATAACATAAAGGAAGGTGTAACTCTGTGAGAGGAAAACACCCAACACAAAGCCCTTACTCTGAAAGCGTCTTTCTAGTTTTTCTTTGAGGATATTCACTTTTTCAACATAGGCTTCAAAGTGCTCCGAAATATCCCTTTTCAGATTCTGCAAAAACAGTGATGTCAAAGAGCTCAATCAAAAAAAAAAAAAAAAAAAAAAAAAAAAGGTTTAACTCTATGAGATGAATGCACACATCACAAAGCAGTTTCACAGAAAACTTTTTTCTAGTTTTCATCTGAAGATATTTCTTTGTTCACCATAGGCCTCAATGGATCTCAAGTGTCCCTTTGCAGACTCATCAATGACAGAGTCTACAAACTCCAAAATGTAAAGTAAGATTTAACTCTGTGAGATGAATGCACGTATCAAAAAGCAGTTTCTTGGAATGCTTCTTTTTAGTTTTTAACTGAGGAAATTTCCTTTTTCACCATAGGCTTCAATGCTCTCCGAAATATCCCTTCTCAGATTAAACAAAAACAGAAAGAAGCGTTCCAAGAAACTGCTCTCCGAAGTGTGCATTCATTTCAGAGAGTTAAAGCTTACAATACGTTGCCCAGTTTGTGAACTCTGTCTTTGAGGAATCTGTGAAGGGATATTAAGTGGCACCTGGAGGCTTGTGGTGAGAATGGAAACACCTTCCGATGAAAACTCGACAGAAACTTTCAGAGCAACTGCTTTGTGATGTGTGTATTCATCTCATAGAGTTAAATCATTCTTTGGATTGAGCAGTTTGAAATCTCTGTTTCTGTGGAACCTGAGAAAGGACATTTGGGAAGGCTCTTAAGAAAATGCTGAAAAAGAAATACCCTCCGATAAAAACCAGAAAGAAACATTCTGTGAAACTGCTCTAGGTCACGTGAAGTCCACTGGCACAGTTAAGCTTCTGTTTTCATTGAGAAGCATTCTAACACTGTTTTAGGTTAGTCAGCTAAGGGATACTCGGGAGCGCTTTGAGGCTTATGGTGAAAACGGAAATATCTTCAGATAGATACTGGAGAGAAGATTTCCGACGAACTGCTTTGTGACATGTGCATTCCACACACAGAGTTATACTTTCTTGTCATAGAGGATTGGGGAATCCCATTTGGAGAAAAAGCTACCAGGGGTCATTCAGAGGATATGGAAGGCTATGGTGATAAAGTAAATATCCTCAGACAAAAACTGGTAAGAAGCTTTGTGTGAAACTTCTTTGTGATAGATATGTCTATTCATCTCCCATAGAAAAACTTTTTTCTATTATGCAGTTTTGAAACTGCCTCATGGACGGATTTGCGAAGGGACATTCGGGAGCACATTCAGTCCTGTGGAGAAATAGGAGATATCTTCAGATAAAAACAGGAGAGAAGCTTTCTGAGAAACTGCTTTGTGATGTGTGCATTGCACTCAGGGAGCTGTACCTCTTTTCTAATAAGGCAGTGTTTGAACACTGTTTCTGTAAAACTGAAAAAGTGATAGTTTGCAGCGCATTGAAGATTATGGTGAAAAGTGAATTATCCTGAAATAAAATCCAGAATGAAGCGCTCCAAGAAACTACTCTCTGACGTGTACATTCATTTCAGAGAGTTAAATCTTACACTACATTGCCCAGTTTGGAAACTCTGTCTTTGAGGAATCTGTGGAGGGATATTAAGTGGCGCCCAGAGGCTTGTGTTGAGAAAGGAAACGTCTTTCGATGAAAATTGGAGAGAAGCTTTTGGAGCAACTGATTTATGATGTGTGTATTCATCTCATAAAGTTAAATCATTCTTTGGATTGAGTAGTTTGAAAACACTGTTTCTGTGGAACCTGAGAAAGAATATTTGTGAACGCTCTTAAGAATACTTTTAAATAGAAGTAACGTCCACTAAAAACCAGAAGGAAACTTTCTGTGCAACTGCTCTAGGTCACATGAAGTCCACATGAACCGTTAAGCTTCTGTATCCATTGTGCGATATTCTAACACTGTGTCAGGGTAGTCAGCTAAGGGATACTCGGTAGCACTTTGAGGCTTATGGTGAAAATGGAAATATCTTCAGATAGATATTGGAGAGAAGATTTCCAACGAGCTGCTTTGTGACATGTGCATTCCACTCACAGAGTTATACTTTTCTTCTCATAAAGGATTGGGGAATCCCGTTTGGAGAAAAAGCTATCGGGGTCATTCTAGAGCATATGAATTGCTATGGTAATAAAGGAAATATCCTCAGACAAAAAATTGGTAAGAAGCTTTCTGAGAACCTGCTTTGTGATTGATATATCTATTCATCACAGATAGATAAAACTTTCTTTCTATTACGAAGATATGAATCTGCATCATGGACCAATTCACGAAGGGACATTTGGGAGCACATTCAGGCCTCTGGGGAAGTAGGAGATATCTTCAGATAAAAACCAGAGAGAAGTTTTCTGAGGAACTGCTTTGTGATGTGCACATTCCACTCAGTGAGTTTTACCTCTTTTCTCATAAGGCAGTGTTTGAACACAGTTCCTATAAAAGTGAAAAAGTGATATTTTGCAGAACATTGAAGAATATGTAGAAAAGTGAAATATCCTGAAATAAAACCCAGAAAGAAGCATTCCAAGAAACCCGTCTCTGACATGTACATTCATTTCAGAGAGTTAAAGCTTACACTATGTTGCCCACTTTGGAAACTCTGTCATTGAGGAATCTGTGAAGGGATATTAAGTGGTGCCCAGAAGCTTGTGGTGAGAAAGGTAACGTCTTCCACTGAAAACTGGATAGAAGATTTCTGAGAAACTGCTTTGTGATGTGTGCATTCCACTCAGGGAGTTATACCTCTTTTCTCATAAGGCAGTGTTTGAATACTGTTCCTGTAAAACTGAAAATATGATACTTTGCAGCACATTGAAGACTATGACAAAAAGTGAAATATTCTGAAATAAAACCCAGAAAGAGTTGTTCCAAGAAACTGCTCTCTGACATGTTCATTCATTTCAGAGAGTTAAAGTTTACAATACGTTGCCCAGTTTGGAAACTCTGTGTTTGAGGAATCTGTGAAGGGATATTAAATGGTGCCCAGAGGCTTGTGGTAAGAAAGGAAACGTCTTCCGATGAAAACTGGAAAGAAGCTTTCGGAGCAACTCCTTTGTGATGTGTGTATTCATCTCATAGAGTTAAATCCTTCTTTGGATTGAGCAGTTTGAAATCACTGTTTCTGTGGAATCTGAGAAAGGACAATTGGGAACGCTCTTAAGAATATGCTGAAATAAAATACCCTTCGATAAAAACCAGAAGGAAATTTTCTTTAAAACTGCTTTAGGTCACGTGAAGTCCACTCACACAGTTAAGTTTCTGTTTTCATTGAGCAGTATTCTAACACTGTTTTACGTTAGTCAGCTAAGGAATAGTCGGGAGTGCTTTCAGGCTTACGGTGAAAACGAAAATATCTTCAGATAGATACTGGAGAGAAGATTTCTGAGGAACTGCTTTGTGGCGTGTGCATTCCACTCACAGAGTTATACATTTCTTCTCATACAGGATTGGGGATTCCCATTTGGAAAAAAAACTACTGGGGACATTCGGAAGTATACGGAAGGCTATGCTGAAAAAGGAAATATCCTCAGACAAAAACTGGAAAGAAGCTTTCTGTGAAAATGCTTTGGTATAGATATGTCTATTCATCTCACATAGATAAAACTTTCTTTCTATTACACAGTTTTGAAACTGCATCATGAACAGATTCGTGAAGGGACATTCTGGAGCTCATTCAGGCCTCTGGGGATATAGGAAATGTCTTCAGATAAAAACTGGAGAGAAGCTTTCTGAGAAACTGCTTTGTGATGTGTGCTTTCCACTCAGGGAGTTATACCTCTTTTCTCATAAGGCAGTGTTTGAACACTGTTCCTGTAAAACTGAAAAAGATATTTTGCAGTGCATTGAAGACTATGGCAAAAAGTGAAATATCCTGAAATAAAACCCAGAAAGAAGCGTTTCAAGTAACTGCTCCTTGACGTGTGCATTTATTTCAAGAGGGTAAAAGCTTACACTACATTGCCCAGTTTGTAAACTCTGTCTTTAAGGAATCTGTGAAGGGATATTATGTGGCTCCCAGAGGCTTGTGTTGAGAAAGGAAACGTCTTCCGATGAAAACTGGAATCTTTTGGAGCAAGTGCTTTGTGATATGTGTATTCATCTCACAGAGTTAAATCATTCTTTAGATTGAGCAGTTTGAAATCACTGTTTCTGTGGAACCTGAGAGAGGACATTTAGGAATGCTCCTAAGAATATGTTGAAATAGAAATACCCTCTGGTAAAAACCAGGATACTGTCTGTGAAACTGCTCTAGGTCACGTGAATTCCACTTGCACATTTAATCTTCTGTTTTCCTTGAGCAGTATTCTAACACTGTTTTTGTTTAGTCTGCGAAGTGATATTCGGAAGCGCTTTGAGGCTTATGGTGAAAAAGGAAATATCTTCAGATAAAAACAGGAGAGGAGATTTCCGAGGAGCTGCTTTGTGATGTGTGCATTCCCATCACAGATATTTACCTTTCTTCGCAGACAGTATTGGGGAATCCCGTTTGGAGAAAAAGCTACCAGGGGACATTTGAGAGCATATGGACTGCTATGATGAAAAAGGACGTATCCTCAGACAAAAACTGGAAAGAAACTTTCTGTGAAACGGCTTTGTGAGAGATATGCCTATTCATTGCAAAAAGATAAAACTCTCTTTTTATCACACAGTTTTGAAACTGCGTCTTGGATGGATGGACGAAGGGACATTCAGGAGCACATTCAGGCCGGTGGGGAAATAGGAAATATCTTCAGATAAAAACTGGAGAGAAGCTTTCTGAGAAACTGCTTTGTGATGTGTGCATTCCACTCAGGGACTTATACCTCTTTTCTCATAAGGCAGTGTTTGAACTCTGTTCCTGTAAAACTGAACAAGTGATATTTTGCAGCACATTGAAGACTATGGTGAAAATTGAAATATCCTGAAATAAAATCTAGAAAGAAGCATTCCAGGAAACTACTCTCTGACGTGTGGATTCATTTCAGAGAGTTAAAGCTTACAGTACAATGCCCAGTTTGGAAACTGTCTTTCAGGAATCTGTGAAGGGATATTAAGTGTCGCATGGAGGCTTGTGGTGAGAAAGGAAACGTCTTCTGATGAAAACTGGAAAGCTTTCGGAGCAACTGCTTTATAATGGGTGTATTCATCTCATAGAGTTAAATCATTCTTTGGAGTGAGCAGTCTGAAATCACTGTTTCTGTGGAACATGAGAAAGGACATTTGGGAACGCTCTTAAGAATATACTGAAAAAGAAATATCCACCGATAAAAACCAGAAGGAAACTTTCTGTGAAACTGCTCTATGTCATGTGAATTCCACTCACGCAGTTAAGCTCCTGTTTTCATTGAGCAGCATTCTTACACTGTTTTAGGTTAGTCAGCTAAGGGATACTCAGGAGTGCTTTGAGGCTTACGGTGAAAACGAAAATATTTTCAGATAGATACTGGAGAGAAGATTTCTGAGGAGCTGTGTTGTGACGTGTGCATTCCACTCACAGAGTTATACTTTTCTTCTCATAGAGGATTGGGGAATCCCATTTGGAGAAAAAGCTACCAGGGGACATTCGGCAGTGTATGGACGGCTTTGTTGAAAAAGGAATAACATCAGACAAAAACTGGAAAGAAGCTTTATGTGAAACTGCTTTGTGATAGATATGTCTGATCATCTCACAAAGATAAAACTTTCTTTCTATTATGCAGTTTTGAAATTCCGTCATGGACAAATTCGTGAAGGGACATTCAGGAGCACCTTCAGGCCTGTGAGGAAATAGGAATTATCTTCAGATAAAAACTGGAGAGAAGATTTCTGGGAAACTGCTTTGTGATGTGTGCATTCCACTCAGGGAGTTACACCTCTTTTCTCATAAAGCAGTGTTTGAACACTGTTCGTGTAAAACTGAACAAGTGATATTTTGTAGTGCATTGAAGACTATGGCAAAAAGTGAAATATCCTGAAATAAAACCCTGAAAGTAGCGTTCTAAGAAATTGCTCTTTGACGTGTGAATTCATTTCAGAGAGATAAATCTTTTGCTACATTGCCCAGTTTGAAAACTCTGTCTTTGAGGAATCTGTGAAGGGATATTAAGTGGCGCCCGGAGGCTTGTGATGAGAAAGGAAACGTCTTTCAATGAAAACTGGAGAGAAACTTTTGGAGCAACTGCTTTGTGATGTGTGCATTCATCTCATAGAGTTAAATCATTTTTTGGACTGAGCAGTTTGAAATCACTGTTTCTGTGGAACCTGAGAAAGGACATTTGGGAACACTTTTAAGAATATGTTGAAAAAGAAATATCCTCCAATAAAAAGCAGAAGGAAACATTCTGTGAAACTGCTCTAGGTCACGTGAATACCACTCGCATAGTTAAGCTTCTGATTTCATTGAGCAGTATTCTAACACTGTTTTAGGTTAGTCAGCTAAGTTATACTCGGGAGTGCTTTGAGGCTTATGAGGAAAACGGAAATATCTTCAAATAGATACTGGAGAGAAGATTTCCGAGGAGCTGCTTTGTGACATATGCATTCCACTCACAGAGTTATACTTTTCTTCTCATAGAGGATTGGGGAATCCCCTTTGGAGAAAAAGCTACCAGGAGACATTCAGGATTATATCGACAACTATGGTGAAAGTGGAATTAATCTCAGACAAAAACTGGAAAGAAGCTCTCTGTGAAACTGCTTTGGGATAGATATGTCTATTCATCTCACATAGATAAAACTGTCTTTCTATTATGCAGTTTTGAAACTGCATCATGTACGGATTCACGAAGGGAAATTCTGGAGCACATTAAGGACTGTGGGGAAATAGGAAATATCTTCAGTTAAAAATGGAGCGAAGCTTTCTGATAAACTGCTTTGTGATGTGTGCATTCCACTGAGGGAGTTTTACATCTTTTCTCATAAGGCACTGTTTGAACACTGTTCCTGTAAAACTGAAAATGTGATATGTTGCAGCGCATTGAAGACTGGCGAGATGTGAAGTATCTTGAAATAAAACCCAGAAGGAAGCGTTCCAAGAAAATGCTTTCTGACGTGAGCATTCATTTAAGAGAGTTAAAGCTTTCACTACGTTTTCCATTTTGGAAACTTTGTCTTTGAGGAATCTGTGAAGGGATATTAAGTGGCACCCGGAGGGGTGTGGAGAGAAAGGAAACGTCTTCTGATGACAACTGGAGGGAAGCTTTCTGAGCAAGTTCTTTGTGATATGTGTATTCATCTCATAGAGTTAAATCATTCTTTGGATTAAGCATTTTGAAATCACTGTTTCTGTGGAACCTGAGAAAGGACATTTGGTAACGCTCTTAAAAATATGCTGAAAAAGAAATACCCTCCAATAAAAGCCAGAAGGAAACTTTTTGTGAAACTCCTCTAGGTCACATGATGTCCAATCACACAGTTAAGCTTCTGTTTTCATTGAGCAGTATTCTAACACTGTTTTAGGTTAGTCAGCTAAGGGATACTGGGGAGCACTTTGAGGCTTATGGTGAAAACGGAAATATCATCAGATAGATACTGGAGAGAAGATTTTTGAGGAGATGCCCTCTGACGTGTGCATTCAACTCACAGAGTTACACTTCTCTTCTCGTAGAGGTTTGGGGAATCCTGTTTGGAGAAAAAAACACCAGGGACATTTGGGAGTATATGGACGGCTACGGTGAAAAAGGAAATATTCTCAGGCAAAAACTGGAAAGAAGCTTTCTGTGAAACTGTTTTGTGATAGATATGTCTATTCATCTCACATTAATAAAACTTTCTATTATGCAGTTTTGAAAGTGCATCATGGACAGATTCGTGAAGGGACATTCGGTAGCATATTCAGGCCTGTGGGGAAATAGGAGATATCTTCAGATAAAAAACGGAGTGACCTTTTCTGAAAAACTGCTTTGTGATGTGTGCATTCCACTCAGGGACTTATACCTCTTTTCTCATAAGGCAGTGTTTAAGCACTGTGCCTGTAAAACTGAAAAAGTTATATTTTGCAGTGCATTGAAGACTGTGGCAGAAAGTGAAATATCCTGAAATGAAACCCATAAAGAAGCGTTGCAAGAAACTGCTCTCTGAAGCAGCATTAATTTCAGAGAGTTAAAGCTTAAACTTCGTTGCCCAGTTTGCAAACCCTGTCTTTGAGGAATCTGCAAAGGGATATTAAGTGGCTCCCGAAGGCTCTGGTGAGAAAGGAAACATCTTCCTATGAAAACTGGACAGAAGATTTCGGAGCAACTGCCTTGTGATGTGTGTATTCATCTCATAGAGTTAAATCATTCTTTGGATTGAGCAGTTTGAAATCACTGTTTCTGTGGAACCTGAGAAAGGACATTTGGGAACACTCTTAAGAATATGTTGTAAAAGAAATACCCTCCGATAAAAACCAGAAGGAAACTTTCTGTGAAACTTCTCTAGATCACATGACGTCCACTAACACAGTTAAGCTCCTGTTTTCATTGAACAGTATTCTAACACTGTTTTAGGTTAGTCAACTAAGGGATACTCGGGAGCACTTTGAGGCTTATGGAGAAAATGGAAATATCTTCAGAAAGATACTAGAGAGGAGACTTCCGAGGAGCTGCTTTGTCACTTGAGCATTGCACTCACAGAGTTATACATCACTTCCCATAGAGGATTGGGGAATCCCGTTTGGAGAAAAAGCTACCAGGGGACATTTGGGAGTACATGGACGGCGATGATGAAAATGGAATTAACCTCAGACAAAAACTGGAAAGAAGCTTTCTGTGAAACTGTTTTGTGATAGATACGTCTATTCATCTCACATAGATACAACTTTCTTTCTATTACGCAGTTTTGAAACTGCGTCATGGACGGATTCCCGAAGGGACATTCAGGAGCACATTCAGGCTGGTGGGGAAATAGGAAATATCTTCAGATAAAAACTGGAGAGAAGCTTTCTGAGAAACTGCTTTGTGATATGTGCATTCCACTTAGTGACTTACACCTCTTTTCCCATAAGGCAGTGTTTGAACACTATTCCTGTGGAACTGAAAAAGTGATATTTTGCAGTGCATTGAAGACTACGGCTAAAAGTGAAATATCCTGAAATAAAACCTAGAAAAAAGTGTTCCAAGAAACTGCTCTCCGATGTGTGGATTCATTTCAGAGAGTTAAAGCTTACACTATGATGCCCAGTTTGGAAACTCTGTTTTTGAGGAATCTGTAACAGGATATTAAGTGGCGCCCGGAGGCTTGTGGTGAGAAAGGAAACATCATCCGATGAAAACCGGAGAAAAGCTTTCGGAGCAACTGCTTTGTGATGTGTGTATTCATCTCATAGAGTTGAATCATTCTTTGGATTGAGCAGTCTGAAATCACTGTTTCTGTGGAACTTGAGAAAGGATATCTGGGAATGCTCTTAAGAATATGCTGAAAAAGAAATACCCTCTGATAAAAACCAGAAGGAAACTTTCTGTGATACTGTTCTATGTCACGTGAAGTTCACTCACACACTTAAGCTTCTGTTTTCATTGGACAGTATTCTAACACTGTTTTATGTCAGTCAGCTAAGGGACAGTCGGGAGTGCTTTGAGGCTTATGGTGAAAATGGAAATATCTTCAGATAGATACCAGACACCAGATTTCCGAGGAGCTGCTTTTTGACGTGTGCATTACACTCAGAGAGTTATACTTTTCTTCTCATAGCGGATTGGGGAATCCCGCTTGTAGAAAAAGCTACCAGGGGACACTCAGCAGTATATGGACGGCAATGGTGGAAAAGGAAATATACTCTGACAAAAACTGGAAAGAAGCTTTCTGTGAAACTGTTTTGCAATAAATATGTCTATTCAACTAACATAGATAGAACTTTCTTTCTATTACGCAGTTCTGAAACTGCATCATGGATGGATTCGCAAAGGGACATTCGGGAACACATTCAGGCCTGTGGGGAAATAGGAAATATCTTCAGATAAAAACTGCAGAGAAGCTTTCTGAGAAAACGCTTTGTGATGAGTGCATTCCACTCAGGGAGTTATACCTCTTTTTTCATAAGGCAGTGTTTGAACACTGTCCGTGTAAAACTGAAAAAGTGATATTATACAGCATTGAAGACTATGGCAAAAAGTGAAATATCCCAAAATGAAACCTAGGAAGAAGTGTTCCAAGAATCTGCTCTCTGATGTGTGCATTCATTTCAGAGAGTTAAAGCTTACACTACGTTGCCCAGTTTGGAAACTCTGTCTTTGAAGAATCTGTGAAGGGATATTATGTGGCGCCTGGAGGCTTGTGGTGAGAAAGGAAACGTCTTCTGATGAAAACTGGAAAGAAGCTTTTGGAGCAACTGCTTTGTGATATGTGTATTCATCTCATAGAGGTGCATCATTCTTTGGATTGAGCAGTTTGAAATCACTGTTTCTGTGGAACATGAGAAGGGACATTTGGGAACGCTCTTAAGAATATGCTGAAAAAGGAATGGCCTCCGGTAAAACGCAGAAGGAAACTTTCTGTGAAACTGCCATAGGTCACGTGAATTCCACTCACATAGTTAACCTGTTTTCATTGAGCAGTAGTCTAACACTGATTTTGGTGAGTCAGCTAAGGGATACTCAGGAGCACTTTGAGGCTTATGGTGAAAAGAAAATATGTTCAGATAGATACTGGAGAGAAGATTTCCAAGGAGCTGCTATGTGACGTGTGCATTCCACTCACAGAGTTATACTTTTCTTCCCATAGAGGATTGGGGAATCCTGTTTGGAGAAAAAACTACCAGGGGACATTTGGGATTATATGGATGGCTATAGTGAAAATAGAATTAATCTCAGACAAAAACTGGAAAGAAACTTTCTGTGAAACTGCTTTGGGATAGATATGTCTGTTCATCTCATATAGATAAAACTGTCTATCTATTAAGCAGTTTTGAAACTGTGTCATGGAAGGATTCGTGAAGGGAAATTCTGGAGCACATTAAGGCCTGTGGGAAAATAGGAAATATCTTCAGATAAAAATGGAGTAAAGCTTTCAGAGAAGCTGTTTTGTGATGTGTGCATTACACTCAGGGAGCTATACCTCTTTTCTCATAAGGTAGTGTTTGAACACTCCTCCTGTAACACTGAAAATGTGATATTTTGCAGCGCATTGAAGATTATGGTGAAAAGAGAAATATCCATAAATAAAACGCAGAAAGAAGCATTCCAGGAAAGTGCTCTCTGACGTGTACATTCATTTCAGAGAGTTAAAGCTTACACTACGTTGCCCAGTTGGAAACTCTGTCTTTGAGGAATCTGTGAAGAGATATTAAGTGGCACCTGGAGGTTTATGGTGAGAAAGGAAATGTCTTCTGATGAAAACTGGAGAGAAGCTTTCAGAACAACTGCTTTGTGATATGTGTATTTATCTCATGGAGTTAAATCATTCTTTGGATTGAGCAGCTTGAAATCACTGTTCCTGTGGAACCTGAGAAAGGACATTTGGAAATGATCTTAAGAGTATGCTGAAAAAGAAAAACTCTTCCATAAAAATCATAAAGAAGTTTTCTGTGAAACTGCTCTAGGTCACGTGAAATCCATGAACACATTTAAGCTCCTGTTTTCTTTGAGCAGTATTCTAACAATGTTTTAGGTTAGTCAGTTAAATGATACTCAGCAGCGATTTGAGGCTTACAGTGAAAACAGAAATATCTTCCGATAGATTCTGCAGAGAAGATTTCTGAGGAGCCGCTTTGTGATGAGTGCATTCCACTCACAGAGTTTTACTTTTCTTCTCATAGAGGATTGGGGTATCCCGTTTGGAGAAAAAGCTATCATGGGATTTTCAGGAGTATATGGATGATTATGGTGAAAAAGGAAATATCCTCAGACAAAACCTGGAAAAAAGCTTTCTGTGAAACTGCTTTGGGAGAGATATGTCTAGTTATCTCACGTAGATAAAACCTTCTTTCTATTACGCAGTTTTGAAACTACGTCAGGGATGGATTTGTGAAGGGACACTCGGGAGCTCATTCAGGCCTGGGGGAAATAGGAGACATCTTCAGATGAAAACTGGAGAGAATCCTTCTGAGAAACTGCTTTGTGATGTTTGCTTTCCACTCAGGGAGTTATACCTCTTTTTTCATAAGGCAGTGTTTGAACATTGCTCCAGTAAAACTGAGTAGGTGATATTTTGCAGCGCATTGAAGACTATGGCGAAAATTGAAATATCCTCAAATAAAACCCAGAAAGCAGCGTTCCAAGAAAATGCTGTCTGACGTGTGTATTCATTTCAGAGAGTTAAACTTACGTTGCCCAGTTTGGAAACTGTGTCTTTGAGGAATTTGTGAAGGGATATTAAGTTGCATCCAGTGGCTTGTGGTGAGAAACGAAACGTCTTCCGATGAAAGCTGGAGAGAAGCTTTCGGATCAACTGCTTTGTGATGTGTGTATTCATCTCATAGAGTTAAATCATTCCTTGGCTTGAGCAGTTTGAAATCACTGTTTCTGTGGAACCTGGGAAAGGACATTTGGGAACGCTCTTAAGAATATGCTGTAAAGGTAATACCCACTGATAAAAACCAGAAGAAAACTTTCTGTGAAACTGCACTAGGTCACGTGAAGTACACTCGCACAGTTAAGCTTCTGTTTTCTTTGAGCGGTATTCGAACACTATTTTAGGTTAGTCAGCTAAGGGATACTCTTGAGTGCATTGAGGTGGATGGTGAAAATGGAAATATCTTCAGATAGATACTGGAGAGAAGATTTCTGAGGAGCTGCTTTGTGGTGTGTACTTTCCATTCACAGAGTTTTACTTTTCTTCTCATAGAGGATTGAGGTATCCCATTAGGAGAAAAAGCTACAAGGGGACATTCAGGAGTATATGGATGACTATGGTGAAAAAGGAAATATCCTCAGACAAAAACTGGAAAGAAGCTTTTTGTGAAACTGCTTTGGGATAGATATGTCTATTCATCTCAGACAGATAAAACTTTCTTTCTATTACGCAGTATTGAAACTGCGTCATAGACGGATTCGTGAAGGGATATTTGGGAGCGCATTCAGTCCTGTAGGGAAATAGGAAATATCTTCAGATAAAACCTGGAGAGTTTTCTGAGAAACTGCTTTGTAATGTGTGCATTCCACTCAGGGACTTGTACGTCTTTTCTCATAAGGCAGTGTTCGAACACTGTTCCTGTAAAACTGAAAAAGTGATATTTTGCAGCACTTTGAAGACTATGGCAAAAAGTGAAATATCCTGAAATAAAACCCAGAAAGAAATGTTCCAGGAATCTGCTCTCTGACGTGTGCATTCATTACAGAGAGTTAAAGGTTACACCACGTTACCCAGTTTGGAAACTCTGTGATTGAGGAATCTGTGAAGGGATATTAAGTGTCGCTCGGAGGCTAGTGGTGAGAAAGGAGACGTCTTCCGATGAAAAAAGGACAGACGCTTTTGGATAAACAGCTTTGTGATGTGTGTATTCATATCATAGAGTTAAATCAGTCTTTGGAATGAGCTGTTCAAAATCACTGTTTCTGTGGAACCTAAGAAAGGACATTTGGGAACGCTCTTGAGAATATGCTGAGAAATAAATACTCTCCAATAAAAATCAGAAAGAAATTTTCTGTGAAACTTCTCTAGGTCACATGAAATCCACGAACACAGTTAAGCTCTTGTTTTCATTGAGCAGTATTCTAACATTGTATTAGTTTAGTCAGCTAACTGATATTCGGGAGCAGTTTGAGGCTTACGGTGAAAACGGAAATATCTTCAGATAGATACTGGAGAGAACATTTCCAAGGAGCTGCTTTGTGACGTGTGCATACCACTCACAGAGTAATACTTTTCTTCTCATAGAGGATTGGGGAATCTCATTTGGAGAAAATGCTTCAAGAGGACATTCAGGAGTATATGGATGACTACGGTGAAAAAGGAAATATCCTCAGACAAAAACTTCAAAGAAGCTTTTTGTGAAACTGCTTTGAGATATATATGTCTATTCATCTCAGATAGATAAAACCTTCTTTCTATTACACAGTATAGAAACTGCGTCATGGACGGATTTGCGAAGGGACGTTCAGGAGCACATTCAGGCCTGTGGGGAAATAGAAAATATCTTCAGATAAAAACTGGAGAGAAGTTTTCTGAGAAACTGCTTTGTGATGTGTGCACTCCACTCAGGGACTTATACCTCTTTTCTCATAAGGCAGTGTTTGAACACTCTTCCTGTGAAACTGAAAAAGTGATATTTTGCAGCACTTTGAAGTCTATGGCGAAAAGTGAAATATCCTGAAATAAAACTGAGAAAGAAGTGTTCCAAGAAACTGCTCTGCGACGGGTGCATTCATTTCAGAGAGTTAAAGCTTACACTACGTTTCCCAGTTTGTAAACTCTGTCTTTGAGGAATCTCTGAAGGGATATTAAGTGGCGCTAGGAGGCATGTGTTGAGAAAGGAAACGTCTTCCGATGAAAGCTGGAGAGAAGCATTCGGGGCAAGTGCTTTGTGATATGTGTATTCATCTCATAGAGTTAAATCATTCTTTGTACTGAGCAGTTTGAAATCACTGTTTCTGTGGAATCTGAGAAAGGATATTTGGGAACGCTCTTAAGAATATGCTGGAAAAGAAATATCCTCTGATAATAACCAGAGGGAAACTTTCTGTGAAACTGCTCTGATCATGTGAATTCCACTCACACAGTTAAGCTTCTGTTTTCATTGAGCAGTACTCTAACACTGTTTTTGTTTAGTCTGCGAAGTGGTATGCGGGAGCTGTTTGAGGCCTATGGTGAAAAAGGAAATATCTTCACATAAAAATTGAAGACAAGATTTCTGAGGAGCTGCTTTGTGACATGTGCATTCCCCTCACAGAGTTAAACCTTTCTTCCCAGAGAGTATTGGGGACTGCCGTTTGCAGAAAAAGCTACCAGGGGACATTCAGGAGTATATGGACTGCTGTGGTGGAAAAGCAAATATCTTCAGACAAAATCTGGAAAGAAGCTTCCTGTGAAACTCCTTTGTGATAGATGTGTCTATTCATCTCACATAGATAAAACTGTCTTTCTATTACGCTGTTTTCAAACTGCATCATGAACGAATTCGTGAAGGGACATTCAGGAGAACATTCAGCCTTGTGGGGAAACAGGAAATATCCTCAGCTAAAAATTGTGGAGAAACTTTCTGAGAAACTGCTTTGTGATGTGAGCATTCCACTCAGGGAGTTATGCCCCTTTTCTCATAATGCAGTGTTTGAACACTGTTCTTGTAAAACGGAAAAAGTGATATTTTGAGCGCATTGAAGACTATGGCGAAAAGCGAAATATCCGGAAATAAAACCCAGAAAGAAGCATTCCGAGAAACTGCTCTCTAACATGTGCATTCATTTCAGAGAGTTAAAACTTACACTACATTGCCCAGTTTGGAAACTCTGCCTTTGAGGAACCTGTGAAGGGATATTAAGTGGTGCCCACAGGCTCGTGGTGAGAAAGGAAACGTCTTCCGATGAAAACTGGGTAGGAGCATTCGGAGCAACTGCTTTGTGATGTGTGTATTCATCTCTTAGAGTTAAATCATTCTTTGGATTGAGCAGTTTGAAATTACTGTTTCTGTGGAACCTGAGAAAGGACATTTGGGAATGCTCTTAAGAATATGCTGAAAAAGATATACCCTCTGATAAAAATGAGAAGAAAACTTTCTGTGAAACTGCCCTTAGTCACCTGAATTTCACTCACACAGTTAAGCTTCTGTTTTCATTGAGCAGTAATCTAACACTGTTTTAGGTTAGTTAGCTAAGGGATATTCGGGAGTGCATTGAGGCTTACGGTGAAAACGGAAATACCTTCAGATAACAACTGGAGAGAAAATTTCCAAGGAGCTGCGTTGTGACGTGTTTATTCCACTCAAGAGTTATACTTCTAATGTCAAAGAGGATTTTGGAATCCCACTTGGAGAAAAAGCTACCAGGGGGGATTCAGGATTATGTAGATGGCTATGGTGAAAAAGGAAATATGCTCAGACAAGAACTGGAAAGAAGCTTTCTATGAAACTGCTTTGGGATAGATATGTCTATTCATTTCACATACGTAAAATTTTATTTCTATTATGCAGTTTTAAAGCTGCATCATGGACGGATTCACGAAGGGACATTTGGGAGCACATTCAGGCCAGTGACGAAATAGGAAATATCTTCAGATAAAAACTGGAGAGAAGCTTTCTGAGAAACTGCTTTGTGATGTGTGCATTCCACTCAGGGAGTTTTACTTCCTTTCTCATAAGGCAGTGTTTGAACACTGTTCCTGTAAAACTGAAAAAGTGATATTTTGCAGCACATTGAAGACTATGGCGAAAAGTGAAATATCCAGAAATAAAACCGAGAAAGAAGCATTGCAAGAAAATGCTCTCTGACGTGTGCATTCATTTCAGAGAGTTAAAGCTTACAGTACATTGCCCAGTTTGGAAACTCTGTGTTTGAGGAATCTATGAAGGGATATTAAGTGTCACCCAGAGGCTTGTGGTGAGAAAGGAAACATCTTCCGATGAAAACTGGATAGGAGCATTCGGAGCAACTGCTTTGTGATGTGCGTATTCATCTCATAGAGTTAAATCATTCTTTGGATTGAGCAGTTTGAAATTACTGTTTCTGTGTAACCTGAGAAAGGACATTTGGGAACGCTCTTAAGAATATGTTGAAAAAGAAATACCCTCTGATAAAAACCAGAAGGAAAATTTCTGTGAAACTGCTATAGGTCACGTGAAGTCCACTCGCACAGTTAAGCTTCTGTTTTCATTGGGCAGTATTCTAAAACTCTTTTAGGTTAGTCATCTAAGGGATACTCGGAAGTGATTTGAGGCTTACAAGGAAAACGGAAATATCTTCAGATAGATACTGCAGAGAAGATTTCCGAGGAGCTGCTTTGTGAAGTGTGCATTCCAGTCAGAGAGCTTTACTTTTCTTCTCATAGAGGATTGGGGAATCCCGTTTGGAGAAAAAGCTCTCATGGGACATTCAGAAGTATATGGACGGCTATGGTGAAAAAGGAACTATCCTCAGACAAAAACTGGAAAGAAGCTTTCTGTGAAACTGCTTTGTGATAGATATGTCTATTCATCTCACATAGATTAAACTTTCCTTCTATTAAACAGTTTCGAAACTGTATCAAGGACAGATGCACAAAGGGATATTCGGGACAAAAATCAGGCCTACAGTGAAAAAGGAGATATCTTCAGATAAAAAGTGAAGTGAAGCTGTCTGAGAAACTGCGTTGTGATGTGTGCATTCCTCTCAGGGAGTTATACCTCTTTTCTCCTAAGGCAGTGTTTGAATACGGTTCCTGTAAAACTGAAAAATTGATATTTTGCAGTGCATTGAAGACTACAGCGAAAAGTGAAATATCTGGAAATAAAACCCAGAAAGAAGCACTCCAAGAAATTGCTGCTGACGTGTGCATTCCTTTCAGAGAGTTAAAGCTTACACTAGGTTGCCCAGTTTGGAACCTCTGTCTTTGAGGAATTGTGAAGGGGTATTAAGTGTCGCCTGGAGGCTAGTGGTGAGAAAGGAAACGTCCTCCGACGAAAACTGGACAGAAGCTTTTGGAGCAACTGCTTTGTGATGTGTGTATTCATCTCGTAGAGTTAAATCATTCTTTGGATTGAGCAATTTGAAATCACTGTTTCTGTGGAACCTGAGAAAGGACATTTGGGAATGCTCTTAAGAATATGCTGAAAAAGGAATACACTCCGGTAAAACACAGAAGGAAACTTTCTGTGATACTGTTATAGGTCACGTCAATTCCACTCGCATATTTAAACTTTTGTTTTTATTGAGCAGTATTGTAACACTGTTTTTGGTGAGTCAGCTAAGGGATACTCAGGAGCGCTTTGAGGCTTATGGTGAAAATGGAAGTATCTTCAGATAGATACTGGAGAGAAGATTTCTGGGGAGCTGCTATGTGACGTGTGCATTCCACTCATAGAGTTACACTTTTCTTCTCATAGAGGGTTTTGGTACCCGGTTTGTTGAAAGCGTTACCAGGGGACATTCGGGAGTATATGGACGGCTATGGTGAAAAAGGAAATATCCTCAGACCAAAACTGGAAAGAAGATTTCTGTGAAATTGCTTTGGGATAGATATGTATATTCATCTCAGGTAGATAAAACTTTTTTCTATTATGCAGTTTTGAATCTGCGTCATGGATGGATTCATGAAGGGACACTCAGAAGCACATCAGGCCTGTGGGGAAATAGGAGATATTTTCAGAAAAAAATTGGAGAGAAGATTTCTGAGAAACTGTTTTGTGATGTGTGCATTCCACTCAGGGAGTTATACCTCTTTTCTCATAAGGCAGTGTTTGAACACTGTTCCTGTAAAACTGAAAACGTGATACTTTGCAGGACATTGAAGACTATGACAAAAAGTTAAAAACCCGGAAATAAAACCCAGGAGGAAGCCTTCCAAAAAACTGCTCTCTGTCATGTGCATTCATTACAGAGAGTTAAAGGTTGCACGACGTTGCCCAGTTTGGAAGCTCCGTGTGTGAGGAATCTGTGAAGGGATATGAAGTAGTACCCAGAGGCTTGTGGTGAGAAAGGAAGCGTCTTCCGATGAAAACTGGACAGAAGCTTTCGGTACAACTGCTTTGTGATTTGTGTATTCATCTCGCAGAGTTAAATCGTTTTTTGGATTGAGCAGTTTGAAATCACTGTTTTAGTGGAAACTTAGAAAGGACATTTGGGAATGCTCTTCAGAATTGTTGAAAAAGAAATACCTTCCGATAAAAAATAGAAGGAAACATTCTGTTAAACTGTTCTAGGTGACGTGAATTCCACTTGCACAGTTAAGCTTCTGTTTTCATTTAGCAGAATTCTAAAACTGTTTAAGGTTAGTCAGCTAAGGGTACTCGGAAGCGCTTTGAGGCTTATGGTGAAAGCAGAAATATCTTCAGATAGATACTGGAGAGAACATTTCTGAGGAGCTGCTTTGTGACCTGTGCATTCTCCTCACAGAGTTACACTTTTCTTCTCATAGAGGATTGGGGAATCTCGTTTGGAGAAAAAGCTACCAGGGGACTTTCAAGATTCTATGAACTGCTATGGTTAAAAAGAAAATATCCTGAGACACAAACTGAACAGAAGATTTCTGTGAAGCTGCTTTAGGATAGGTATATCTATTCATCTCACATAGATAAAACTTTCTTTCTATTACGCTGTTTTGAAACTTCGTCACAGACGGATTCGTGAAGGGACATTCGGGAGCACATTCAAGCGTCTGGAGAAATAGAAGATACCTTCAGATAAAAACTGGAGACAATCTTTCTGAGAAACTGCTTTGTGATGTGCGCATTCCACTCAGGGAGTTATACCTCTTTTCTCATGAGGCAGTGTTTGTACACTGTTCCTCTAAAACTGAAAAACTGATACTTTGCCATGCATTGAAGACTACAGCAAACAGTGAAATATCCTGAAATAAAACCCAGAAAGAAGTGTTCCAAGAATCTGCTCTCTGACGTGCAATCATTTCAAGAGTTAAAGCTTACAATACGTTGCCCAGTTTGGAAACTCTCTGTTTGAGGAATCTGTGAAGGGATATTAAGTATCGCCTGGAAGCTTGTGGTGAGAAAGGAAACATCTTCTGAAGAAAACTGGAGCGAAGATGACGGGGCAGCTCCTTTCTCTTGTGTGTATTAATCTCATAGAGTTAAATCATTCTTTCTATTGAGCAGCTTGAAATCACTGTTTTAGTGGAACCTTAGAAAGGACATTTGGGAACGCTCTTAAGAATATGTTGAAAAGGTAATCCAGGTACTGAATCAGTACGGGGGCGGAGCAAGATGGCCGAATAGGAGCAGCTCCAGTCTCCAACTCCCAGCGCGAGCGACACAGAAGACCAGTGATTTCTGCATTTTCAACTGAGGTACTGGGTTCATCTCACTGGGGAGTGCCGGACGATCGGAGCTGGTCAGCTGCTGCAGCCCGACCAGCGAGAGCTGAAGCAGGGCGAGGCATTGCCTCACCTGGGAAGCGCAAGGGGGAAGGGAGTCCCTTTTCCTAGCGAGGGGAACTGAGACACACAACACCTGGAAAATCGGGTAACTCCCACCCCAATACTGTGCTTTAGGAAACAGGCACACCAGGAGATCATATCCCACAACTGGCCGGGAGGGTCCCACACCCACGGAGCCTCCCTCGTTGCTAGCGCAGCAGTCTGTGATCTACCGGCAAGGCAGCAGCGAGGCTGGGGGAGGGGCGCCCGCCATTGCTGAGGCTTAAGTAGGTAAACAAAGCTGCTGGGAAGCTCGAACTGGGTGGAGCTCACAGCAGCTCAAGGAAACCTGCCTGTCTCTGTAGACTCCACCTCTGGGGACAGGGCACAGTAAACTAAGACACACAGACACCTCTGCACAGACGCAAATGACTCTGTCTGACAGCTTTGAAGAGAGTAGTGGATCTCCCAACACGGAGGCTGAGATCTGAGAAGGGACAGACTCCCTGCTCAAGCGGGTCCCTGACCCCTGAGTAGCCTAACTGGGAGACATCCCCCACTAGGGGCAGTCTGACACCCCACACCTCACAGGGAGGAGTATACCCCTGAGAGAAAGCTTCCAAAGCAAGAATCAGACAGGTACACTCCCTGTTCAGAAATATTCTATCTTCTGCAGCCTCTGCTGCTGATACCCAGGCAAACAGGGTCTGGAGTGGACCTCAAGCAATCTCCAACAGACCTACAGTTGAGGGTCCTGACTGTTAGAAGGAAAACTATCAAACAGGAAGGACACCTACACCAAAACCCCATCAGTACATCACCATCATCAAAGACCAGAGGCAGGTAAAACCACAAAGATGGGGAAAAAGCAGGGCAGAAAAGCTGGAAATTCAAAAAATAAGAGCGCATCTCCCCCGGCAAAGGAGCGCAGCTCGTCGCCAGCAACGGATCAAAGCTGGACGGAGAATGACTTTGACGAGATGAGAGAAGAAGGCTTCAGTCCATCAAATTTCTCAGCGCTAAAGGAGGAATTACGTACCCAGCGCAAAGAAACTAAAAATCTTGAAGAAAAAGTGGAAGAATTGATGGCTAGAGTAATTAATGCAGAGAAGGTCCTAAACGAAATGAAAGAGATGAAAACCATGACACGAGAAATACGTGACAAATGCACAAGCTTCAGTAACCGACTCGATCAACTGGAAGAAAGAGTATCAGCGATTGAGGATCAAATGAATGAAATGAAGCGAGAAGAGAAACCAAAAGAAAAAAGAAGAAAAAGAAACGAACAAAGCCTGCAAGAAGTATGGGATTATGTAAAAAGACCAAATCTACGTCTGATTGGGGTGCCTGAAAGTGAGGGGGAAAATGGAACCAAGTTGGAAAACACTCTTCAGGATATCATCCAGGAGAACTTCCCCAACCTAGTAGGGCAGGCCAACATTCAAATCCAGGAAATACAGAGAACGCCACAAAGATACTCCTCGAGAAGAGCAACTCCAAGACACATAATTGCCAGATTCACCAAAGTTGAAATGAAGGAAAAAATCTTAAGGGCAGCCAGAGAGAAAGGTCGGGTTACCCACAAAGGGAAGCCCATCAGACTAACAGCAGATCTCTCAGCAGAAACTCTACAAGCCAGAAGAGAGTGGGGGCCAATATTCAACATTCTTCAAGAAAACAATTTTAAACCCAGAATTTCATATCCAGCCAAACTAAGTTTCATAAGTGAAGGAGAAATAAAATCCTTTACAGATAAGCAAATGCTTAGAGATTTTGTCACCACTAGGCCTGCCTTACAAGAGATCCTGAAGGAAGCACTAAACATGGAAAGGAACAACCGGTACCAGCCATTGCAAAAACATGCCAAAATGTAAAGACCATTGAGGCTAGGAAGAAATTGCATCAACTAATGAGCAAAATAACCAGTTAATATCATAATGGCAGGATCAAGTTCACACATAACAATATTAACCTTAAATGTAAATGGACTAAATGCTCCAATTAAAAGACACAGATTGGCAAACTGGATAAAGAGTCAAGACCCATCAGTCTGCTGTATTCAGGAGACCCATCTCACACGCAGAGACATACATAGGCTCAAAATAAAGGGATGGAGGAAGATTTACCAAGCAAATGGAGAACAAAAAAAAGCGGGGGTTGCAATACTAGTCTCTGATAAAACAGACTTTAAACCATCAAAGATCAAAAGAGACAAAGAAGGCCATTACATAATGGTAAAGGGATCAATTCAACAGGAAGAGCTAACTATCCTAAATATATATGCACCCAATACAGGAGCACCCAGATTCATAAAGCAAGTCCTTAGAGACTTACAAAGAGACTTAGACTCCCATACAATAATAATGGGAGACTTCAACACTCCACTGTCAACATTAGACAGATCAACGAGACAGAAAGTTAACAAGGATATCCAGGAATTGAACTCATCTCTGCAGCAAGCAGACCTAATAGACATCTATAGAACTCTCCACCCCAAATCAACAGAATATACATTCTTCTCAGCACCACATCGTACTTACTCCAAAATGGACCATGTAATTGGAAGTAAAGCACTCCTCAGCAAATGTACAAGAACAGAAATTATAAAAAACTGTCTCTCAGACCACAGTGCAATCAAACTAGAACTCAGGACTAAGAAACTCAATCAAAAACGCTCAAATACATGGAACTGAACAACCTGCTCCTGAATGACTACTGGGCACATAACGAAATGAAGGCAGAAATAAAGATGTTCTTTGAAACCAATGAGAACAAAGACACAACATACCAGAATCTCTGGGACACATTTAAAGCAGTGTGTAGAGGGAAATTTATAGCACTAAATTCCCACAAGAGAAAGCAGGAAAGATGTAAAATTGACACTCTAACATCGCAATTAAAAGAACTAGAGAAGCAAGAGCAAACACATTCGAAAGCCAGCAGAAGGCAAGAAATAACTAAGATCAGAGCAGAACTGAAAGAGATAGAGACCCAAAAACCCCTCCAAAAAATCAATGAATCCAGGAGTTGGTTTTTTGAAAAGATCAACAAAATTGATAGACCGCTAGCAAGACTAATAAAGAAGAAAAGAGAGAAGAATCAAATGGATGCAATTAAAAATGATAAAGGAGATATCACCACCGACCCCACAGAAATACAAACTACCATCAGAGAATACTATAAACACCTCTAGGCAAATAAACTGGAAAATCTAGAAGAAATGGATAATTTCCTGGACACTTACACTCTCCCAAGACTAAACCAGGAAGAAGTTGAATCCCTGAATAGACCAATAGCAGGCTCTGAAATTGAGGCAATAATTAATAGCCTGCCAACCAAAAAAAGTCCCGGACCACATGGATTCACAGCTGAATTCTACCAGAGGTACAAGGAGGAGTTGGTACCATTCCTTCTGAAACTATTCCAATCAATAGAAAAAGAGGAAATCCTCCCTAACTCATTTTATGAGGCCAACATCATCCTGATACCAAAGCCTGGCAGAGACACAACAAAAAAAGAGAATTTTAGACCAATATCCCTGATGAATATCGATGCAAAAATCCTCAATAAAATACTGGCAAACCGCATTCAGCAACACATCCAAAAGCTTATCCACCATGATCAAGTGGGCTTCATCCCTGGGATGCAAGGCTGGTTCAACATTCGCAAATCAATAAACATAATCCAGCATATAAACAGAACCAAAGACAAGAACCACATGATTATCTCAATAGATGCAGAAAAGGCTTTTGACCAAATTCAACAGCCCTTCATGCTAAAAACGCTCAATAAATTCGGTATTGATGGAACGTACCTCAAAATAATAAGAGCTATTTATGACAAACCCACAGCCAATATCATACTGAATGGGCAAAAACTGGAAAAATTCCCCTTGAAAACTGGCACAAGACAGGGACGCCCTCTCTCACCACTCCTATTCAACATAGTATTGGAAGTTCTGGCTAGGGCAATCAGGCAAGAGAAAGAAATCAAGGGTATTCAGTTAGGAAAAGAAGAAGTCAAATTGTCCCTGTTTGCAGATGACATGATTGTATATTTAGAAAACCCCATTGTCTCAGCCCAAAATCTCCTTAAGCTGATAAGCAACTTCAGCAAAGTCTCAGGATACAAAATTAATGTGCAAAAATCACAAGCATTCTTATACACCAGTAACAGACAAACAGAGAGCCAAATCAAGAATGAACTTCCATTCACAATTGCTTCAAAGAGAATAAAATACCTAGGAATCCAACTTGCAAGGGATGTAAAGTACCTCTTCAAGGAGAACTACAAACCACTGCACAGTGAAATAAAAGAGGACACAAACAAATGGAAGAACATACCATGCTCATGGATAGGAAGAATCAATATCGTGAAAATGGCCATACTGCCCAAGGTAATTTATAGATTCAATGCCATCCCCATCAAGCTACCAAAGAGTTTCTTCACAAAATTGGAAAAAACTGCTTTAAAGTTCATATGGAACCAAAAAAGAGCCCGCATCTCCAAGACAATCCTAAGTCAAAGAACAAAGCTGGAGGCATCACGCTACCTGACTTCAAACTATACTACAAGGCTACAGTAACCAAAACAGCATGGTACTGGTACCAAAACAGAGATATAGACCAATGGAACAGAACAGAGTCCTCAGAAATAATACCACACATCTACAGCCATCTGATCTTTGACAAGCCTGAGAGAAACAAGAAATGGGGAAAGGATTCCCTATTTAATAAATGGTGCTTGGAAAATTGGCTAGCCATAAGTAGAAAGCTGAAACTGGATCCTTTCCTTACTCCTTCTACAAAAATTAATTCAAGATGGATTAGAGACTTAAATGTTAGACCTAATACCATAAAAATCCTAGAGGAAAACCTAGGTAGTACCATTCAGGACATAGGCATGGGCAAAGACTTCATGTCTAAAACACCAAAAGCAACGGCAGCAAAAGCCAAAATTGACAAATGGGATCTCATTAAACTAAAGAGCTTCTGCACAGCAAAAGAAACTACCATCAGAGTGAACAGGCAACCTACAGAATGGGAGAAAATTTTTGCAATCTACTCATCTGACAAAGGGCTAATATCCAGAACCTACAAAGAACTCAAACAAATTTACAAGAAAAAAACAAACAACCCCATCAAAAAGTGGGCAAAGGATATGAACAGACATTTCTCAAAAGAAGACATTCATACAGCCAACAGACACATGAAAAAATGCTCATCATCACTGGCCATCAGAGAAATGCAAATCAAAACCACAATGAGATACCATCTCACACCAGTTAGAATGGTGATCATTAAAAAGTCAGGAAACAACAGGTGCTGGAGAGGATGTGGAGAAATAGGAACACTTTTACACTGTTGGTGGGATTGTAAACTAGTTCAACCATTATGGAAAACAGTATGGCGATTCCTCAAGGATCTAGAACTAGATGTACCGTATGACCCAGCCATCCCATTACTGGGTATATACCCAAAGGATTATAAATTATGCTGCTATAAAGACACATGCACACGTATGTTTATTGCAACACTATTCACAATAGCAAAGACTTGGAATCAACCCAAATGGTGAACAGTGAAATATCCTCAAAAAAAAAAAAAAAAAAAAACCAGAAAGAAGCGTTCCAAGAAACTGCTTTCTTACGTTTGCATTCATTACAGAGAGTGAAACCTTACGCTACGTTGCCCAGTTTGGAAACTCTGTGTCTGAGGAATCCGTGAAAGAATATTAAGTGGTGCCCAGAGGCTTGTGGTGAGAAAGGAAACGTCTTCTGAAGAAAACTGGAGAGAAGATTTCGTGGCAACTCCTTTCTGTTGTGTGTATTCATCTCATAGAGTTAAATCATTCTTTGTATTGTGCAGTTTGAAATCACTGTTTTAGTGGAACTTTAGAAAGGACATTTGAGAACGCTCTTAAGAATATGTTGAAAAAGAAATACCTTCCGAAAAAAAACCGAATTAAACATTCTGTGAAACTGCTCTAGGTCACGTGAATTCCATTCGCACAGGTAAGCTTCTGTTTTCATTAAGCAGTATTCTAAAACTGTTTTAGGTTAGTCAGCTAAGGGATACTCAGGAGCGCTTTGAGGCTTACGGTGAAAGTGGAAATATCTTTAGATAGATACTGGAAAGAAGATTTCCAAGGAGCTGCATTGTGATCTGTGCATTCCACTCACAGAGTTACACTTTTCTTCTCATAGAGGATTGAAGAATCCCTTTTGGAGAAAAAGCTACCAGGGGTCTTTTGGGAATCTATGGACAGCTATAGTGAAAAAGGATATATCCTCAGACAAAAAGTAGAAAGAAGTTTTCCGTGAAACTGCTTTGGATAGATATGTCCATTCATCTCATATAGACAAATATTTTTTTCTATTACGCAGTTTTGAATCTGCGTCACGGATGGATTCGCGAAGGGACATTTGGGAGCACATTCAGACCTCTGGGGAAATTGGAGATATCTTCAGATAAAAACTGGAGAGAATCTTTCTGAGAAACTGCTTTGTGATGTGTGCATTCCACTCAGGGAGTTATATCTCTTTTCTCATAAGGCAGTGTTTGAACACTGTTCCTGTAAAACTGAAACAGTGAAGCTTTGCAGTGCATTGAAGACTATGGAGAATAGTGAGATATCCTGAAATGAAACCCAGAAAGAAGCGTTTCAAGAAACTGCGCCCTGACGTGTGCAATAATTTCAGAGAGTAAAAGCTTACACTACGTTGCCCAGTTTGGAAACTCTGTCTTTGAGGAATCTGTGAACGGATAATACGTGGCACTCGGAGCCTTGTGGTGAGAAAGGAAACGTCTTCCGATGCAAACTGGAGAGTAGCTATTGGAGCAACTGCTTTGTAATATGTGTATTCAACTCATAGAGTTAAATCATTCTTTGGACTGAGCAGTTTGAAATCACTGTTTCTGTGGAATCTCCTAAAGGACATTTGGGAACGCTCTTAAAAATATGCTGAAAAACAAATACTCTCCAATAAAGACCAGAAGGAAACTTTCTGTGAAACTGCTCTAGGTCACGTGAAGTCCACTCGCAGAGTTAAGCAACTGTTGTCATTCAGAAGTATTCTAACACTGTTTTTGTTTAGTCAGAGAAGTGATATTCAGTAAGGCTTTGAGGGTTATGGTGAAAAAGGAAATACATTCAGATAACAACTGGAGAGATTTCCCAGAAGCTGCTTTGTGACGTGTGCATTCCACTCACAGAGTTATACTTTTCTTCTCATAGAGGTTGGAGAATCACGTTGGGAGTAAAGGCTACCCTGGGACATTCAGGAGTATATGGATGGCTATGGTGAAAAAGGAAATATCCTCAGACAAAAACTGGGAAAAAGCTTTCTGTGAAACTGCTTTGGGATAGGTATATCTAGTCATCTCACATAGATAAAGCTTTCTTTCTATTATGCAGTTTTGAATCTGCATCATGGACGGATTCAAGAATGGACATTCGGGAGCACATTCCGGCCTGAGGGAAAAAGGAGATATCTTCATATAAAAACTGAAGAGAAGCTTTCTGAGAGATTGCTTTTTGATGTTTGCATACCACTCAGGGAGTTATACCTGTTTTCTCATAAGGTGGTGTTTGAACACTGTTCCTGTAAAACTGAACAAATGATATTTTGCAGCGCACTGAACACTATGGCGAAAAGTGAAATATCCTGAAATAAAACCCAGAAAGAAGCATTCCAAGAAATTGCTCTCTGACGTGCGTATTCATTTCAGAGAGTTAACACTTACACTACGTTGCCAAGTTTGGAAACTCTCTGTTTGAAGAATATGTGAAGGGATATTAAGTGACGCCCAGAGCCTTGTGGTGAGAAAGGAAACATCTTCCAACGAAAATTGGACAGAAGCTTTCGGAGCAACTGCTTTGTGATGTGTGTATTCATCTCCTAATGTTAAATCATTCTTTGGATAGAGCAGTTTGAAATCACTGTTTCTGTGAAACCTGAGAAAGGACATTGGGGAACGCTATTAAGAATATGCTGAAAAAGGAATACCCTCTGGTAAATCCCAGAAGGAAACTTTTTGTGAAACTGCTATAGGTCACGTGAATTCCACGTGCATAGTTAACCTTCTATTTTCATTGAGCAGTATTCTAACATTGTTTTTGGTTATTCACCTAAGAGATACTCAGGAGCTCTTTGAGGCTTACAGTGAAAGGGGAAGTACCTTCAGATAGATAATGGAGAGAAGATTTCAAAAGAGCTGCTATGTGATGTGTGCATTCCACTCATAGAGTTTTACTTTTCTTCTCATAGAGGATTTTGGTACCCTGTTTGGTGAAAATGCTACCAGGGGCCATTCGGGAGTATATGGATGGCTATGGTGAAAAAGGAAATATCCTCAGACAAAAACTGGAATGAAGCTTTCTGTGAAATTGCTTTGGAATAGATATGTCTATTCATCTCAGATCGATAAAACTTTTTTCTATTATGCAATTTTGAATCTGCGTCATGGACAGATTCGTGAAGGGACACTCGGAAGCACATTCAGGCCTGTGGGTAAATAGGAGATATCCTCATAAAAAAATTGGAGAGAAGCTTTCTGAGAAACTGTTTTGTGATGTGTGGATTTCACTCATGAAGTTGTATCTCTTTTGTCAAAAGGCAGGGTTTGAACAGTGTTCCTGTAAAACTGAAAAGGTGATATTTTGCACGGCATTAAAGACAATCGTGAAAAGTGAAAGACCCGGAAATAAAACCCAGAAAGAAGCGTTCCAAGAGACTGCTCTCTGACGTGTGGATTCATTACAGAGATTTAAATGTTACACTACGTTTCCCAGTTTGGAAACTCTGTGTTTGAGCAATCTGTGAATGGATATAAAGTGCGCCCAGAGGCTAATGGTGAGTAAGGAAACCTCTTAGATGAAAATGGACAGAAGATTTCGGGACAACTGCTTTCTGTTGTGTGTATTCATCTCACAGAGTCAAATCATTCTTTGGATTGAGCATTTTGAAATCACTGTTTTAGTGGAAGCTGAGAAAGGACATTTGGAAACACTCTTAAGAATACGTTGAAAAAGAAATACCTTCCGATAAAAACCAATAGGAAACATTCTGTGATACGGCTCTAGGTCACGTGAATTCCACTCGCACATTTAAGCTTCTGTTTTCATTAAGCAGTATTGTAAAACTGTTCTAGGTTAGTCAGCTAAGGAATACTCGGGAGCACTTTGAGACTTAGAGTGAAAGGGGAAATATGTTCAGATAGATTCTGGGGAGAAGATTTCCGAGGAGCTGCTTTGTGACCTGTGCATTCCACCCACAGAGTTGCACTTTTCTTCTCAGAGAGGATTGGGGAGTCCCGTTTGGAGAAAAAGGTACCAGGGGACCTTCGGGATTCTATGGACCAATATTTTGAAAAGGAAATATCCTCAGACAAAAACAAGAAAGAAGCTTTCTGTGAAACTGCTTTGGGATAGATATATCTATTCATCTCACATAGAAAAAACTTTCTTTCTGTCACGCAGTTTTGAATCTGTGTCACGGACGGATTCATGAAAGGACATTTGGGAGCACATTGAGGCCTCTGGAGAAATAGGAGATATCTTCAGATAAAAACTGGAGAGAATCTTTCTGAGAAACTACATTGTGATGTGTGCATTCCACTCAGGGAGTTATATCTCTTTTCTCATAAGGCAGTGTTTGAACACTGTTCCTGTAAAACTGAAAAACTGATACTTTACAGTGCATTGAAGACTACAGCAAATAGTGAAATATCCTGAAATAAAACCCAGAAAGAAGCATTTCAAAAAGCTGCTCCCTGACGTGTGCAATCATTTGAGAGAGTAAAGGCTTACAATATGTTGTCCAGTTTGGAAACTCTGTCTTTGAGGAATCTGTGAACAGATAATACATGTTGCATGGAGGCTTGTGGTGAGAAAGGAAATGTCTTCCGCTGCAAACTGGAGAGTAGCTATAGGAACAACTGCTCTGTGATGCGTGTATTCAACTCATAGAGTTAAGTCATCCTTTGGACTGAGCAGTTTGAAATCACTGTTTCTGTGGAATCTGAGACAGGATATTTGGGAAGGCTCTTAAGAATATACTGAAAAAGAAATACTCTCCAATAAAAACCAGAAGGAAACTTTCTGTGAAACTGCTCTAGGTCATGTAAAGTCCACTTGCAGAATTAAGCTTCTGTTTTCATTGAGCAGTAATGTAACACTGTTTTGTTTATTCTGTGAAGTGATATTCTGTAGCACTTTTAGGATTATGGTGAAAAAGGAAATACCTTCTGATAACAACTGGAGAGAAGATTTCCCAGAAGCTGCTTTGTGACATGTGCATTCCACTCACGTAGCTTTACTTTTCTTCTCATAGAGGATTGGGGAATCCCGTTTGGAGTAAACGCTACCAGGGGACATTCGGGAGTATATGGACGGCTATGGTGAAAAAGGAAATATCGTCAGACAAAAACTGGAAAGAAGCTTTCTGTGAAACACCCTTGGGATAGATATGTCTTGTCATCTTACATAGATAAAGCTTTCTTTCTATCACACAGCTTTGAAACGGCATCATGGACGGATTCGCGAAGGGACATTCAGGAGCACATTCAGGCCTGTGGGGAAAAAGGAGATATCTTCAGATAAAAACTGGAGAGAAACTTTCTGAGAAACTGTTTTCTGATGTGTGCATTCCACTCAGCGAGTTATACCTCTTTTCTCATAAGGCAGTGTTTGAACACTGTTCCTTATAATCTTTAAAGCTGATATTTTGAAGGGCATTAAAGACTAAGGCAAAAAGTGAAATATCCTGAATTAAAACCCAGAAAGAAGCATTCCAAGGAATTGCTCTCTGACGTGTGCATTCAATTCAGAAAGTTAAAGTTTACACTACATTGCCCAGTTTGGAAACTCTGTGTTTGAGGAATCTGTGAAGGGATATTAAGTGTCGACTGGAGGTTTGTGGTAAGAAAGGAAACGTCTTCCGATGAAAACTGGATAGAAGCTTTCGGAGCAACTGCTTTGTGATGAGTGTATTCAACTCATTGAGGTAAATCATTCTTTCGATTGAGCAGTTTGAAATCACTGTTTCTGTGGAATCTGAGAAAGGACATTTGGGAATGCTCTTAAGAATATGCTGAAAAAGAGATACTGATACTCTCCAATAAAAACCAGAAAGAATCTTTCCATGAAACCTCTCTAGGTCACGTGAATTCCACCCACACAGTTAAGCTTCTGTTTTCATTGAGCAGTATTGTAACACTCTTTTTCTTTAGTCTGCGAAGTGATATTCAGTAGCGCTTTGAGGCTTATGGTGAAAGAGGAAATACCTTCATATAACAACTGGAGAGAAGATTTCCCAGAAGCTGCTTTGTGACGTGTGCATTCCACCCATAGATTTATACTTTTCTTCTCATAGAGGATTGGGAGTATATGGACAGCTATGGTGAAAAAGGAAATATCCTCAGACAAAAACTGGAAAGAAAGTTTCTGTGAAACTGCTTTGGGATAGGTATGTCTAGTCATCTCACATAAATAAAGCTTTCTTTCTCTTACACAGCTTTGAAACTGCGTCTTGCACGGATTCGTGAAGGGACACTTGGAAGCACATTCAGGCCTGTGAGGAAATTGGAGATATCTTCAGAAAAAAAATTGGAGAGAAGATTTCTGAGAAACAGTTTTGGGATGTGTGCTTTCCCCTCAGGGAGTTATACCTCTTACGTGAGGTTACACTCACATGAATTCCACTCCTGTAGTTAACCTTCTGTTTTCATTGATCAGTATTCTAACACTGTTTTTGGTTAGTCAGCTAAGGGATACTCGGGAGCGCTTTGAGACTTATGGTGAAAACTGTAATATCTTCAGATAGATACTGGAGAGAAGATGTCCGAGAATCTGCTATGTGATGTGTACATTCCACACACAGAGATATACTTTCCTTCTCATAGATAATTTTTGTACCCTGTTTGATGAAAATGCTCCCAGGGGACATTCAGGAGTACATGGATGGCTATGGTGAAAAAGGAAATATCCTAACACAAAAACTGGAAAGAAACTTTCTGTGAAATTGCTTTGGGATAGATATTTATATTCATCTGAGATAGATAACATTTTTTCTATTATGCAGTTTTGAATCTGCATCATGGACGGATTCATGAAGGGACAATCGGAAGCACATTCAGGCCTGTGGGGAAACAGGAGATATCTTCAGAGAAAAATTGGAGAGAAGCTTATGAGAGACTGTTTTTTGATGTTTGCATTCCACCCAGGGAGTTATACCTCTTTCTTCATAAGGCAGTGTTTGACCACTGTTCCTGTAAAACTGAAAAGGTGATGTTTTGCAGGGCATTGAAGACTATAGCAAAAAGGGAAAAACCCGTAAGTAAAACACAGAAGGAAGCCTTCCAAGAAACTGGTCTCTGACGTGTGCATTCATTACAGAGAGTTAAAGGTTACTTTACGTTTCCCAGTTTGGAAACTCTGTGTTTGAGGAATCTGTGAAGGGATATGTGGTGGCGCCCGGAGGCTTGTGGTGAGAAAGGAAACGTCTTCTGATGAAAATTGGAGAGAAGGTTTCGGGGCAACTCCTTTCAGCTGTTTGTATTCATCTCATAGATTTACATCATTCTTTGAATTGAGCAGTTTGAAATCACTGTTTTAGTGGAATCTTAGAAAGGACATTTGGAAACGTTCTTAAGAATGCATTGAAAAAGGAAATACCTTCCAATAAAATCCAGAAGGAAACATTCTGTGAAACTACTCTAGGTCATGTGAATTCCACTCACGCAGTTAAGCTTCTGTTTTCATTAAGCAGTATTCTAAAACCGTTTTAGGTTAGTCAGCTAAGGGACACTCAGGAGCACTTTGAGGCTTTTGGTGGAAGTGGAAATATCTTCAGATAGATACTGGCAAGAAGATTTCTGAGGAGCTGCTTTGTGACCTGTGCATTCCACTCACAGAGTTACAATTTTCTTCTCATAGAGGATTGGGCAATCCCGTTTGGAGAAAAAGCTACCAGGGGACTATCAGGATTCTATGGATGGCAATTTTGAAAAAGGAAATATCCTAGGTAAAATACCTAGGAATTCAACTTACAAGGGATGTAAAGGACCTCTTCAAGGAGAACTACAAACCACTGCTCAGTGAAATAAAAGAGGACACAAACAAATGGAAGAACATAACATGCTCATGGATAGGAAGAATCAATATCGTGAAAATGGCCATACTGCCCAAGGTTATTTATAGATTCAATGCCATCCCCATCAAGCTGCCAATGACTTTCATCACAGAATTGGAAAAAACTACTTTAAAGTTCATATGGAACCAAAAAAGAACCCGCATTGCCAAGACAATCCTAAGTCACAAGAACAAAGCTGGAGGCATCACGCTACCTGACTTCAAACTATACTACAAGGCTACAGTAACCAAAACAGCATGGTACTGGTACCAAAACAGAGATATGGACCAATGGAACAGAACAGAGTCCTCACAAATAATACCACACATCTACAGCCATCTGATCTTTGCCAAACCTGAGAGAAACAAGAAATGGGGAAAGGATTCCCTATTTAATAAATAGTGCTGTGATAATTGGCTATCCATAAGTAGAAAGCTGAAACTGGATCCTTTCCTTACTCCTTCTACGAAAATTAATTCAAGATGGATTAGAGACTTAAATGTTAGACCTAATACCATAAAAATCCTAGAGGAAAACCTAGGTAGTACCATTCAGGACATAGGCATGGGCAAAGACTTCATGTCTAAAACACCAAAAGCAACGGCAACAAAAGCCAAAATTGACAAATGGGATCTAATTAAACTAAAGAGCTTCTGCACAGCAAAAGAAACTACCATCAGAGTGAACAGGCAACCTACAGAATGGGAGAAAATCTTTGCAATCTACTCATCTGACAAAGGGCTAATATCCAGAACCTACAAAGAACTCAAACAAATTTACAAGAAAAAAACAAACAACCCCATCAAAAAATGGGCAAAGGATATGAACAGACATTTCTCAAAAGAAGACATTCGTACAGCCAACAGACACATGAAAAAATGCTCATCATCACTGGCCATCAGAGAAATGCAAATCAAAACCACAATGAGATACCATCTCACACCAGTTAGAATGGTGATCATTAAAAAGTCAGGAAACAACAGGTGCTGGAGAGGATGTGGAGAAATAGGAACACTTTTACACTGTTGGTGGGATTGTAAACTAGTTCAACCATTATGGAAAACAGTATGGCGATTCCTCAAGGATCTAGAACTAGATGTACCATATGACCCAGCCATCCCATTACTGGGTATATACCCAAAGGATTATAAATCATGCTGCTATAAAGACACATGCACACGTATGTTTATTGCGGCACTATTCACAATAGCAAAGACTTGGTATCAACCCAAATGTCCATCAGTGACAGACTGGATTAAGAAAATGTGGCACATATACACCATGAAATACTATGCAGCCATAAAAAGGATGAGTTTGTGTCCTTTGTAGGGACATGGATGCAGCTGGAAACCATTATTCTTAGCAAACTATCGCAATAACAGAAAACGAAACACCGCATGTTCTCACTCATAGGTGGGAACTGAACAATGAGATCACTTGGACTCGGGAAGGGGAACATCACACACCGGGGCCTATCATGGGGACGGGGGAGGGGGGAGGTATTGAATTGGTAGTTGTACCTGATGTGAATGACGAGTTGATGTGTGCTGACAAGTTGATTGGTGCAGTATACCAACATGGCACAGGTATACATATGTAACAAACCTGCACGTTATGCACATGTACTGTAGAACTTAAAGTATAATAATAAAAAAAAAAAAAAGAAAAAGGAAATATCCTCAGACAAAAACTGGAAAGAAGATTTCTGTGAAACTGCTTTGTGATAAATATGTCTATTCATCTCACATAGATAAAACTTTCTTTCTATTACACAGTTTTGAATCTGCATCACGGACGGATTCGTGAAGGGACATTCGGGAGTACATTGAGGCCTCTGGAGAAATAGGAGATATCTTCAGGTACAAACTGGAGAGAATCTTTCTGAGAAACTGCTTTTTGATGCGTACATTCCACTTAGGGAGTTATATACTTTTTCTCATAAGGCAGTGTTTGAACACTGTTCGTGTAAAACTGATAAACTGATACTTTGCCGTGCATTGTAGTCTATGGCAAACAGTGAAATATCCTGAAATAAACCCAGAAAGAAGCATTCCAAGAAGCTGCTCTCTGACGTGTGCAATCATTTCAGAGAGTTAAAGTTTACAATACGTTGTCCAGTTTGGAAACTGTGCCTTTGAAGCATCTGTGAAGGGATATTAAGTGTCGCCCAGAAGCTTGTGTGAGAAAGGAAACGTCTTCCTACGAAAACTGGACAGAATCTTTTGGAGCAACTGTTTTGTGATGTGTGTATTCATCTCATAGAGTTAAATCATTCTTTGGATTGAGCAGTTTGAAATCACTGCTTCTGTGGAACCAGAGAAAGGAGATTTGAGAATGCTCTCAAGAATATAATGAAAAAGGGATACCCTCTGGTAAAACCCAGAGGAAAACGTTCTGAGAAACTGCTCTAGATCACGTGAATTCCTCTGTATATTTAACCTCCTGTTTTCATTGAGCTGTATTCTAACATTGTTTTTGGTAAGCTAAGGGATACTCGGGAGCACTTTGAAGCTTACGGTGAAAACGGAAATATCTTCAGATAGATACCGGAGAGAAGATTTCTGAGGAGCTTCTATGTGACGTGTGCATTCCACTCACAAAGTTATACTTTTCTTCTCTTAGAGGATTTTGGTACCCCATTTGGCGAAAACGCTACCAGGGGAAATTCGGAAGTATATGGATGGCTATGGTGAAAAAGGAAATATCCTCAGACAAAAACTGGAAAGAAGATTTCTGTGAAGTTGCTTTAGGATAGATATGTCTATTCATCTCAAATGGATGAATTGTTTTTTATTAAGCAGTTTTCAATCTGCGTCACGGTCGGGTTCATGAAGGGACACTCGGAAGCACATTTAGGCCTGTCGGGAAATAGGAGATATCTTCAGAAAAAAATTGGAGAGAAGCTTTCTGAGAAACTGTTTAGTGATGTGTGCATTTCAGTCATGGAGTTATACCTCTTTGGTCAAAAGGCAGTGTTTGAACACTGTTCCTGTAAAACTGAAAAGGTGATATTTTGCATGGCCTTGAAGACTATGGTGAAAAGTGAAAAACCCGGGAATAAAACCCAGAAGGAAGCGTTCCAAGAAACTGCTCTCTGACGTGTGCATTCATTACAGAGAGTTACAGGTTACACTACATTGCCCAGTTTGGAAACTACGTGTTTGAGGAATCTGTGAAGGGACATTTAGTGGCCACCGAAGGCTTGTGGTGAGAAAGGAAATGTGTTCTGATGAAAACTGGAGAGAAAAGGCAGTGTTTAAACACTGTTCCTGTAAAACTAAAAAACTGATTCTTCACAGTAAATTGAAGACTACGGCAAACAGTGAAATATCCTGAAACAAAACCCAGAAAGAAGCATTCCAAGAAACTGCTCTCTGACGTGTGAAATTATTTCAGAGAGTTAAAGCTTACAATATGTTGTCCAGTTTGGAAACTCTGTCTTTGAGGAATCTGTGAAGGGATATTACGTGGCGCCCGGAGACTTCTGGTGAGAAAGGAAATGTGTTCCGATGAAGTCTGGAGAGAAGCTATCGGAGCAACTGCTTTGTGATGCGTGTATTCAACTCATAGAGTTAAATCATTCTTTGGACTGAGCAGTTTGAAATCACCGTTTCTTTGGAATCTGAGAAAGGACATTTGGAAACGCTCTTAAGAATATGCTGAAAAAGAAATACTCTCCAATAAAAAGTAGAAGGAAACATTCTGTGAAAGTGCTCTAGGTCACATGAACTCCACTCGCACAGTTAAGCTTCTGTTTTTATTGAGCATTATTGTGATACTGTTCTTGTTTAGTCTGCGAAGTGACATTCGGTAGCGCTTTCAGGCTTATGGTGAAAAAGGAAATACATTCAGATAACAACTGAAGAGGAGATTTCCCAGAAGCTGCTTTGTGACATGTGCATTCCACTCACAGAGTTATACTTTTCTTCTCATAGAGGATTGGGGAATCGCATTTGGAGTAAACGCTACCAGGGAACATCCTGGAGTGTATGGACGGCTATGGTGAAAAAGGAAATATCCTCAGACAAAAACTGGAAAGAAGCTTTCTCTGAAAATGCTTTGGGATAGGTATGTCTAGTCATCTCACATAAATAAAGCTTTCTTTCTATTACGCAGCTTTGAAACTGCGTCATGGACGGATTCGTGAAGGGACATTCTGGAGCACAGTCAGGCCTCTGGGGAAAAAGGAGGTACCTTCAGATTAAAACTGGAGGGAAGCTTTCTGAGAGACTGCTTTTTGATCTTTGCATTCCACTCAGGGGTTATACCCCTTTTTTCATAAGGCAGTATTTGAACACTGTTCCTGTAAAGCTGAATAGGTGATATTTTGCATTGCATTGGAAACTATGGCGAAAAGTGAAATATCCTAAAGTAAAACTGAGAAAGAAGCATTCCAAGAAATTACTCTCTGACGTGTGCATTCATTTCACAGAGTTAAACCTTACACTACGCTGTCCAGTTTGGAAACTCTGTGTTTGAGGAATCTGTGAAGGGATATTAAGTGTCTCCCGGAGGCTTGTGGTGAGAAAGGAAATGTCTTCTGATGAAAACTGGACAGAAGCTTTTGGAGGAACTGCTTTGTGATGAGTGTATTCATCTCATAGAGTTAAATCATTTTTGGATTGAGTAGTTTGAAATCATTGTTTCTATGGGACCTGAGAAAGGGCATTTGAGAACACTCTAAAGAATATGCAAAAAAAGGAATACCGTCTGGTAGAACCCATAAGGATACTTACTGTGAAACTGATGTAGGTCACGTGAATTCCACTGGCATAGTTAACCTTTTGTTTTCATTGAGCAGTATTCTAACACTGTGTTTGGTTAGTCAGCTAAGGGATACTCAGAAGCGCTTTGAGGCCTATGGTGAAAGCGGAATTATCTTCAGATAGACACCGGAGACAAGATTTCCGAAGAGCTGCTTTGTGACCTGTGCATTCCATTCACAGAGCGACACTTTTATTCTCATAAAGGATTGGAGAATCCTGTTTGGAGTAAATGCTACCAGGGAACATTCGGGAGCATATGGATGGCTATCGTGGAAAAGGAAATATCCTCAGACAAAAACTGGAAAGAAGCTTTCTGTGAAACTGCTTTGGGATAGATATGTCTAGTAATCTCACATAGAAAAAGCTTTCTTTCTATTATGCAGCTTTCAAACTGCGTCATGGATGGATTCGCGAACGGACATTCAGGAGCATATTCAGGCCTGTGGGGAGAAAGGAGATATCTTCAGATAAAAACTGGAGAGAAGCTTTCTGAGAGACTGCTTTTTGATGTTTGCATTCCACTCAGGGAGTTATACCTCTTTTTTCATAAGGCAGTGTTTGAACACTGTTCCTGTAAAACTGAATAAGTGATATTTTGCATTGCATTGGAAACTATGGCGAAAAGTGAAATATCCTAAAGTAAAACTGAGAAAGAAGCATTCCAAGAAATTGCTCTCTGAAGTGTGCATTCATTTCAGAGAGATAAAGCTTACACTACGTTGCCCAGTTTGGAAACTCTGTGTTTGAGAAATCTGTGAAGGGATATTAAGTGTCACCCAGAGGCTTGTGGTGAGAAAGGAAACATCTTCTGATGAAAACTGGAGAGAAGATTTTACGGCAAGTCCTTTCTGTTGTGTGTATTCATCTCATAGAGTTAAATCATTCTTTGGATTGAGCAGTTGGTAATCACTGTTTCTCTGTAATCTGAAAAGGGACATTTGGGAACGCTCTAAGGAATATGCTGAAAAAGGAATACTCCCCGGTAAAACCCAGAAGGAAACTTTCTGTGAAACCGCTATAGGTCACGTGAAGTCCACTGCCATAGTTAACCTTCTGTTTTCATTGAGCAGTATTTTACACTGTTTTTGGTGAGTCAGCTAAGGGATACTCGGGAGCGCTTTGAGGCTTATGTTGAAAATGGAAATATCTTCAGATAGATACTGTAGAGAAGATTTCCGAGGAGCTGCTATGTGACATGTGCATTCCACTCACAAAGTTATACTTTTCTTCTCATAGGGGACTTTGGTACCCTGTTTGGTCAAAACGCTACCAGGGGACATTCGGGAGTATATGGACGTCTATGATGAAAAAGGAAATATCCTCAGACAGATACTGGAAAGAAGCTTTCTGTGAAATTGCTTTGGGAGAGATATGTCTATTCATCTCAAATAGATAAAGCTTTTTTCTATTACGCAGTTTTGAATCTGCGTCATGGATGGATTCATGAAGGGACACTCGGAGGTACATTCAGGCCTGTGGGGAAATAGGAGTTATCTTCAGAAAAAAATTGGACAGAAGCTTTCTGAGAAACTGTTTTGCGATGTGTGCAATCCCCTCAGAGAGTTATACGTCTTTTCTCATAAAGCAGTGTTTCAACACTGTTCCTGTAAAACTGAAAAGGTGATATTTTGAAAGGAATTGAAGACGATGGTGAAAATGGAAAAACCTGAAATAGAAACCCAGAAAGAAGCGTTCCAAGAAACTGCTCTCTGACGTGTGTATTCAGTACAGAGTGTTAAAGGTTACAGTACGTTGCCCAGTTTGGAAACTCTGTCTTTGAGGAATCTGTAAAGGGATATGAAGTGGCGCCTGGAGGCTTGTTGTGAGAAAAGTAACGTCTTCTGATGAAAACTGGAGAGAAGATTTCGGGCAACTCCTTTCTGTTGTGTGTCTTCACCTCATAGAGATAAATCATTCTTTTGATTGAGCAGATTGAAATCACTGTTTTAGTGCAACCTTAGAAAGGACATTTGGGAATGCTCTTAAGAATATGTTGAAAAAGAAATACCTTCTGATGAAAACCAGAAGAAAACATTCTGTGAAACTGCTCTAGGTCACGTGAATTCCACTTGCAGTTAAACTTCTGCTTTGATTAGGCAGTATTCTAAAACTGTTTTATTTTAGTCAGCTAAAGGACTCTCGGGAGCCCTTTGACACTTACAATGAAAGTGGAAATATCTTCTGAGAGATACTGGAGAGAAGATTTCCGAGGAGCTGCTTTGTGACCTGTGCATTCCACTCACAGAGTTACACTTTTCTTCTCATAGAGGATTGGGGAATCCCGTTTGGAGAAAAAGCTACCAGGAGACTTTCAGGATTCTATGGATGGCTATGGTGAAAAAGGAAATGTCCTCAGACAAAAACTGGAAAGAAGATTTCTGTGAAACTGCTTTGGGATAGATATATCTATTCATCTCACATAGAGAAAACTTTCTTTCTATTACGCAGTTTTGAATCTATGTCACCGACGGATTCACGAAGGGACATTCAGCAGCACATTCAGGCCACTGCAGAAATAGGAGATATCCTCATTTAAAAACTGGAGAGAATCTTTCAGAGAAACTGCTTTCTGATGTGCGCATTCCACTCAGGGAGTTGTACCTCTTTTCTCATAAGGCTGTGTTTGAACACTTTTCCTGTCAAACTGAAAAACTGATACTTTTCAGTGCATTGAAGACTATGGTGAACAGTGAAATATCCTGAAACAAAACCCAGAAAGAAGCATTCCAAGAAACTGCTCTCTGACATGTGCAAATATTTCAGAGAATTAAAGCTTAAAATTCGTTGTCCAGTTTGGAAACCTTTTCTTTGAGGAATCTGTGAAGGGATATTACGTGGCGCCCAGAGGCTTGTGGTGAGAAAGGAAACGTCTTCCGATGAAAACTGGGAAGGAACTATCACAGCAAATGCTTTGTGATGCGTGTATTCAACTCATAGATTTAAATCGTTCTTTGGACGGAGCAGTTTGAAATCTCTGTTTCTCTGGAATCTGAGAAAAGACATTTGGGAACGCTCTTAAGAATATGCTGAAAAAGAAATACTCTCCAATAAAAACCAGAAGGAAACTTTCTGTGAATCTGCTCTAGGTCACATGAAGTCCACTTGCACAGTTAAGCTTCTGTTTTCATTGAGCAGTATTGTATCATCGTTTTTTTTTTTTTAGTCTGCGAAGTGATATTTCATAGCACTTTGAGGTTTATGGTGAAAAAGGAAATACCTTCGTATAACAATTGGAGATAAGATTTCCCAGAGGCTGCTTTGTAACATCTGCATTCCACTCACAACATTATACTTTTCTTCTCATAGAGGATTGGGGAATCGCATTTGCAGTAAACGCTACCAGGGACTTTCAGGAGTATATGGACGGCTATGGTGAAAAAGGAAATATCCTCAGACAAAAACTGGAAAGAAGATTTCTGTGAAACTGCTTTGGGATAGGTATGTCTAGTCATCTCTCATAGATAAAGCTTTCTTTCTATTATGCAGTTTTGAAACTGCATCATGGACAGATTCTCGAAGGGATATTAGGGAACACATTCAGGCCTGTGGGAAAAAGGAGATATCTTCAGATAAAAACTGGAGAGAAATGTTCTGAGAGACTGCTGTTTGATGTTTGCATTCCACTCTGGGAGTTATGCCATTTTTTTAATAAGGCAGTGTTTGAACCCTATTCCTGTGAAACTGAATAAGTGACATTTTGCAGCACTTTGAAGTCTATGGGAAAAAGTGAAATATCCTGAAATAAAACCCAGAAAGAAGCATTCCAAGAAATTGCTTTCTGACGTGTGCATTCATTTCACAGAGTTAAAGCTTACACTATGTTGCCCAGTTTGGAAAGTCTGTGTGTGGGGAATCTGTGAAGGGATATTAAGTTTCGCCTGGAGGCTAGTGGTGGTAAAGGAAACGTCTTCCAACAAAAACTGGACAGAAGGTTTCAGAACAACTGCTTTGTGGTGTGTGTATTCTTCTCCTAGAGTTAAGAACAACTGCTTTGTGGTGTGTGTATTCTTCTCCTAGAGTTAAATCATTCCTCGGGTTGAGGAGTTTGAAATCACTGTTTCTGTAGAACCTGAGAAAGGACAATTGTGAATGCTCTTAAGAATATCCTAAAAAAGGAATACCCGACGGTAAAACTCAGAAGGAAAATTTCTGTGAAACTGCTATAGGTCACGTGAATTCCACTCGCATAGTTAACCTTCTGTTTTCATTGAACAGTATTCTAACACTGTTTTTGGTGGGTCAGCTAAGGGATACTCGGGAGCGCTTTGAGGTTTATGGTGAAAACGGAAATATCTTCAGATAGATACTGGAGAGAAGATTTCCGAGGAGCTTCTTTGTGACGTGTGCATTCCACTCACAGAGTTTTACTTTTCTTCTCATAGAGGATTTTGATACCCCATTTGTTGAAAACGCAGCCAGGGGACATTCGGGAGTATATGGACGGCTATGGTGAAAAAGGAAATATCCTCAGACAAAAACTGGAAAGAAGCTTTCTGTGAAACACCCTTGGGATAGATATGTCTTGTCATGTCACATAGATAAAGCTTTCTTTCTATTACACAGCTTTGAAACTGCATCATGCACGGATTCGCGAAGGGACATACAGGAGCACATTCAGGCCTGTGGGAAAATAGGAGATATATTCAGAAAAAAGTTGGAGAGAAATTTTCTTAGAAACTGTGTTGTGACATGTGCATTCCACTCAGGGAGTTATACCTGTTTTCTCATAACGGAGTGTTTGAACACTGTTCCTTTAAAACTGAAAAGGTAATATTTTGCATGGCCTTAAAGATGAAGTCGAAAAGTGAAAAACCCGAAAATAAAACCCAGAAAGAAGCGTTCCAAGAAACTGCTCTCTGATATGTGTGTTCATTTCAGAGAAACAGTGATTCCAGTGGCACAGTTAAGCTTCTATTTTCATTAAGCATTCTACAAGTGTTTTCTAGAACTGTTTTTGGTTAATCAGCTAACGGATAATTGGGAGTGCCTTGAGGCAGATGGTGAAAGCGGAAATGTCTTCAGATAGATACTGGAGACACCATTTACGAGGAGTTACTTTGTGACCTGTACATTCCACTTACAGAGTTACACTTTTCTTCTCATAGAGGATTGGGGAATCCTGTTTGGAATAAATGCTACCTGGAGACATTCGGGAGTGTATGGACAGCTATGGTGAAAAAGGATATGTCCTCAGACAAAAACTGGAAAGAAACTTTCTGTGAAACTGCTTTGGGATAGATATGTCTAGTAATCTCACATAGATAAAACTTTATTTCTATTACGCAGCTTTCAAACTGCGTCATTGATGGATTCGCGAATGCACATTCAGGAGCATATTCAGGCCTGTGGTGAGAAACGAGATATCTTCAGATAAAAACTGGAGAGAAGCTTTCTGAGAGACTGCTTTTTGATGTTTGCAATTCACTCAGGGAGTGATACCTCTTTTTTCAAAAGGCATTGCTTGAACACCATTCCTGTAAAACTGAATATTTTGCAGCGTATTGAAGACTATGGCAAAAAGTGAAATATCCTGAAATAAAACCCATAAAGAAGCGTTCCAAGAAATTGCTCTCTGACATGTGCATTCATTACAGAGAGTTAAAGTTTACACTATGTTGCCCCGTTTGGAACCTATGTTTTTGAGGAATCTGTGAAGAGATATTAAGTGTCCCCCAGAGGCTTTTTGTGAGAAAGGAAATGTCTTCTAATGACAATTGGAGAGAAGCTTTCGGGGCAACTCCTTTCTGTTTTGTGTATTTATCTCATAGAGTTAAATCATTCTTTGGATTGAGCAGTTTAAAATCACTGTTTCTGTGGAAACTGAGAAAGGACATTTGGGAAGGCTCTTAACAATATGCTGAAAAAGGAATACCCTCTGGTAAATCCCAGAAGGAAACTTTCTGTGAAACTGCTGTAGGTCACATGAATTCCAATTGCTAGTTAACCTTCTGTTTTCATTGAGCAGTATTCTAACACTGTTTTTGGTGATTCAGCTAAGGGATACTCGGGAGTGCTTCGAGGCTTACAGTGAAAGGGGAAATATCTTCAGATAGACACTGGAGAGAAGATTTCTGATGAGTTGCTATGTGATGTGGGCATTCCACTCACAGAGTTATACTTTTCTTCTCATAGAGGATTTTGGTACCCCGTTTGGTAAAAATGCTACCAGGTGACATTTGGGAGTATATGGATGGATATGGTGAAATAGGAAATATCCTCAGACAAAAACTGGAATGAAGCTTTCTGTGAAATTGCTTTGGGATAGATACGTCTATTCATCTCAGATAGAGAAAACTTTTTCCTATTATACAAATTTGAATCTGCCTCATGGACGGATTAGTGAAGGGACTCTCAGAAGCACATTCAGGCTTATGGGGATGGGGGGGTATCTTCAGAAAAAAATTGGAGAGAAGCTTTCTGAGAAACTGTTTTGTTGTATGTGCATTCCACTCAGGGAGTTATACCTCTTACTTGAGGTTACACTCACGTGAATTCCACTCACATAGTTTACCTTCTGTTTTCAATGAGCAGTATTCTAACACTGTTTTTGGTGAGTCAGCTAAGGGATACTCGGGAGTGGTTAGAGGCTTGGGGTGAAATGGAAATATCTTTAGATAGATACTGGAGAGAAGATTTCCGAGGACATGCTATGTGACGTGTGCATTCCACTCACAGAGCTATATTTTTCTTCTCATAGAGGATTTTGGTACCCCGTTTCATGAAAACACTACCAGAGGACATTCAGGAGTATATGAACGGCTATGGTGAAAAAGGAAGTATCCTCAGACAAAAACTGGAAAGAAGCTTTCTGTGACATTGCTTTAGGATAGATATGTCTATTCATCTCAGATAGATAAAACTTTTTTCTACTATGCAGTTTTCAATCTGCGTCATGGACGGATTCTTGAAGGGACACTAGAAAGCACATTCAGACCTGTGGGGAAATAGGAGATATCTTCTGAAAAAAATTGGAAAAAAGCTTTCTGAGAAACTTTTTGTGATGTGTGCATTCCACTCAGAGAGTTATACCTCTTTTTTCATAAGACAGTGTGTGAACACTGTTCCTGTAAAACTGAAAAGGTGATATTTTGCAGGCATTGAAGACGAAGTCAAAAAGTGAAAAACCCGGAAATAAGACCCAGAAAGAAGCGTTCCAAGAAACTGCTCTCTGACGTGTGCATTATTACAGACAGTTAGAGGTTAAACTACGTTGCCCAGTTTGGAAACTCTGTGTTTGAGGAATGTGTGAAGGGATATTAAGTGTCACCCAGAGGCTTGTAGTGAGAAAGGAAACGTCTTGCGACGAAAACTGGACAGAAGCTTTTAGAGCAACTTCTTTGTGATGTGTGTATTCATCTCGTAGAGTTAAATCATACTTTGGATTGCGCAGTTTGAAATCACTGTTTCTGTGGAACCTGAAAAAGGACATTTGGGAATGCTGTTAGTATTTGCTGAAAAAGGAATACCTTCGGTAAAACCCAGAAGGAAACTTTCTGTGAAACTTCTATAAGTCATGTGAAATCCACTCACATAGTTAACCTTCTGTTTTCATTGAGCAGTATTCTAACACTGTTTTTGGTGAATCAGCTAAGGGATACTCGGGAGTGCTTTGAGGCTTACGATGAAAATGGAAATATCTTTAGATAGATACTGGAGAGAAGATTTCCAAGGAGCTGCTACATGATGTGTGCATTCCACTCACAGATTTATACTTTTCCTCTCATAGAGGATTTTGGTACCCCGTTTTGTGAAAACGCTACCAGGTGACATTCATCTCAGATAGATAGAACATTTTTCTATTATGCAGTTTTGAATCTGTGTCATGGATGGATTCGTGAAGGGACACTCGGAAGAACATTCAGATCTGTGGAGAAATAGGAGGTATCTTCAGAAAAAAATTGGAGAGAAGCTTTCTGAGAAACTGTTTAGTGATATGTGCATTCCACTCAGGAAGTTATATCTCTTTTCTCATAAGGCAGTGTTTGAACACTGTTCCTATAAAACTGAAAAGGTGATATTTTGCCTGCATTGAAGACTATGGAGAAAAGTGAAAATCCGGGAAATAAAACCCAGAAGGAAGCATTCCAAGAAAGTGCTCTCTGACGTGTGCATTCATTACAGAGAGTTAAATGTTACACTATGTTGACCAGTTTGGAAACTCTTTGATTGAGGAATCTGTGAAGGGATATTAAGTGGCGCCCGGAGGCTTGTGGCAAGAAAGGAAACGTCTTCTGATGAAAACTGGAGAGAAGATTCTGGGGCAACTCCTTTCTCTTGTGTGTGTTCATCTCATAGACATAAATCATTCTTTCGATTGAGCAGTTAGAAATCACTGATTTAGTGGAACCTTAGAAAGGGCATTTGGGAACGCTATTAACAATAAGTTTGAAAGGAAATACCTTCTGATAAAAACCAGAAGAAAAAATTCTGTGAAACTGCTCTAGGACACGTGAAGTCCACTCGCACAGTTAAGCTTCTGTTTTCATTAAGCAGTATTCTAATACTGTATTAGGTTAGGCAGCTAAGGGATACTCGGGAGTGCTCTGAGGCTTACGAAGAAAGCGGAAATATCTTCAGATAGATACTGGAGAGAATATTTCCGAGGAGCTGCTTTGTGACCTGTGCATTCCACTCACAGAGTTACACTTTTCTTCTCATAGAGGATTTTGGAGACCAGTTTGGAGAAAAACCTACCAGGGGACTTTTGGGATTCTATGGACAGCTATGGTGAAAAAGGAAATATCCTCAGACAAAAACTGGAAAGAAGATTTCCGTAAAACTGCTTGGGGATAGATATGTCTATTCATCTCACATAGATAAAACGTTCTTTCTATTATGCAGTTATATCTGCGTCATGGACAGATTCGTGAAAGGACAACCGGGAGCACATTCAGGCCACTGGAGAAATAGAAGATATCTTCAGATAAAAACTGGAGAGAATCTTTCTGAGAAACTGCCCTGTGATGTGCACATTCCACTCGGGGAGTTATACCTCTTTTCTCGTAAGACTGTGTTTGAACACTGGTTCTGTAAAACTGAAAAACGGATGCTCTGCAGTGCATTGAAGACTATGGTGAACAGTGAAATATTCTGAAATATAACCCAGAAAGAAGCGTTCCAAGAAACTACTCTCTGACGTGTGCAATCGTTTCAGAGAGTTAAAGCTTACACTACGTTGTCCAGTTTGGAAACTCAGTCTTTGAGGAATCTGGGAAGGGATATTATGTGTTGCCTGGAGGCTTGTGGTGAGAAAGGAAACGTCTTCTGATGAAAACTGGAGAAAAGCTATCGGAGTAACTGCTTTGTGATTGGTGTATTCAACTCATAGAGTTCAATCATTCTTTGGAGTCAGCAGTTTGAAATCATTGTTTCTGTGGAATGAGAAAGGACTTTTGGGAATGCTCTTAAGAATATGCTGAAAAAAAATACTCTCCAATGAAAACCAGAAGGAAACTTTCTGTGAAACTGCTCTAGGTCACGTGAAGAGCACTTGTACAGTTAAGCTTCAGTTTTCATTGAGCAGCATTGTAACACTGTTTTTGTTTAGTCTGCAAAGTGATATTCGGTAACGCTTTGAGGCTCACAGTGAAAAAGGAAATACCTTCAGATAAAAACCGGAGAGAAGATTTCCGAAGAGCTGCTATGTGACATATGCATTAAACTCACAGAGTTATACTTATCTTCTCATAGAGAATTGGGGAATCCTGTCTGGAGTAAATGCTACCAGTGGACATTCAGGAGTTTATGGATGGTAATGGTGAAAAAGGAAATATCCTCAGACTGTAAAATTGAATAAGTGAAATTTTGCAGCGCATTGAAGACTATGGTGAAAAGTGTAATATCCTGAAATAAAACCAGAAATAAGCGTTCCAAGAAATTGCTCTCTGACGTGTGAATTCATGACAGAGAGTTAAAGCTTAAACTACATTGCCCAGTTTGGAAACTCTGTGTTTGAGGAATCTGTGAAGGGATATTAAGTGTCGCCTGGAGGCATGTGGTGAGAAAGGAAATGTTTTCCGATAAAAACTGGACAGAAGCTTTTGGAGCAACTGCCTTGTGATGTATGTATTCATCTCGTAGAGTAAAATCATTCTTTGGATTGAGCAGTTTGAAATCATTGTTTCTGTGGAACCTGAGAAAGGACATTTGGGAACGCTCTTAAGTATATGCTGAAAAAGGAATACCCTCCGGTAAAACCCAGAAGGAAAGTTTCTGTGAAACTGTTATAGGTCATGTGAAATCCACTCGCATAGTTAACCTTCTATTTCCATTAAGCAGTATTCTAACACTGTTTTTGGGGAGTCAGCTAAGGGATACTTGGGAGTGCTTTGAGGCTTATGGTGAAAACGGAAATATGTTCAGATAGATATTGGAGAGAATATTTCCGAGGAGTTCTATGTGACGTGTGCATTCCACTCACGAAGTTATACTTTTCTTCTCATAGAGGATTTTGGTACCCCGTTTGGTGAAAATGCTAACAGGGGACATTAGGGAGAATATGGATGACTATGGTGAAAAAGGAAATATCCTCCGACAAAAACCGGAAAGAAGATTTCTATTATACTGCTTGGGGATAGATATGTCTATTCATCTCAGATAGATAAAATATTTTTCTATTACACATTTTTTAATCTGTGTCATGGACGAATTCATGATGGGTCACTCAGAAGCACATTTAGGCCGGTGGGGAATTAGGAGACATTTTCAGAAAAAAATTGGAGAGAAGCTTTCTTTGAAACAGTTTTGGGATGTGTGCGTTCCACTCAGGGAGTTATACCTCTTTTCACATAAGGCAGTGTTTGAACACTGTTCCTGTAAAACTGAAAAGTGATATTTTACAGGGCATTGAAGACTATGGCGAAAAATGAAAAACTCAGAAATAAAACCCAGAAGGAAGCGTTCCAAGAACCTGCTCTCTGACGTGTGCATTCATTACAGAAAGTTAAAGGTTACACTACATTGCCCAGTTTGGAAACTCTGTGTTTGAGGAATCTGTGAAGGGATATTAAGTGGTTCCCGGAGGGTTGTGGTGGGAAAGGAAACGTCTTCTGATGACAACTGGCAAGAAGATTTCGGGGCAATTCTTTTCTGTTGCATGTATTCCTCTCATAGATATAAATCAGTCTTTGGATTGAACAGTTTGAAATCACTGTTTTAGTGGAACGTTAGAAAGGACATTTGGGAATGCTCTTAAGAATATCCTGAAAAAGAAATACCTTCTGATAAAAAACAGAAGGAAACAATCTGTGAAACTGCTCTAGGTCACGTGAATTCCACTCGCACAGGTAAGCTTCTGTTTTTATTAAGCAGTATTCTAAAACTGTTTTAGGGTAGTCAGCTAAGGGATACTCGGGAGTGCTCTGAGGCTTACGGACAAACTGGAAATATCTTCATATCGATACTGGGGAGAAGATTTCCAAGGAGCTGCTTTGTGACCTGTGCATTCCACTCACAGAGTAACACTTTTCTTCTCATAGAAGATTGGCGTATCCCGTTTGGAGAAAAAACTACCAGGGGACTTTCAGGATTCTATGGACGGCTATTTGAAAAAGGAAATATGCTCAGAAAACACTGGAAAGAAGATATCTGTAAAACTGCTTTGGGACAGATTGTGTATTCATCTCACATAGATAAACCTTTCTTTCTATTATGCAGTTTTGCATCTGCGTCACGGACGGATTCACGAAGGGACATTCTAGAACACATTCAGGCCTCTGGAGAAATAGGAGATATCTTCAGTTAAAAACTGGAGAGAATCTTTCTGAGAAACTCCTTTGTCAAGCACACATTCCACTCAGGGAGTTATACCCCTTTTCTCATAAGGCAATGTTTCAACAATGTTCCTGTAAAACTGAAAAACTGATACTTTGCAGTGCATTGAAGACTATGGTGAACAGTGAAATATCCTGAAATAAAACTCAGAAAGAAGCATTCCAAGAAGCTGCACTCTGACGTGTGCAATCATTTCAGAGAATTGAAGCTTACAATACCTTGTCCAGTTTGAAACTCTGCCCTTGAGGAATCTGTGAAGGGATACTACGTGGCGCCCCGAGGGTTGTGGTGAGAAATGAAACGTCTTCCAATGAAAACTGGAGGGAAGCTATCGGAGCAACTGCTTTGTGATGCATATATTCAACTCATAGAGTTAAATCATTCTTTGGACTGAGCAGTTTGAAATCACTGTTTCTGTGGAATCTCCTAAAGGACATTTGGGAACGCTCTTAAGAATATGCTGAAAAACAAATACTCTCCAATAAAAACCAGAGGGAAACTTTCTGTGAAACTGTTCTAGGTCACGTGAATTCCACTCACACAGTTAAGCTTCTGTTTTCATTGAGCATTATTGTAACACTGTTTTTGTTTAGTCTGCGAAGTGGTATTCCGTAGCACTTTGAGGCTTATGGTGAAAAAGGAAATACCTTCAGATAACAACTGGAGAGAAGATTTCCCAGAAGCTGCTTTGTGACATGTGCATTCCACTCACAGAGTTATACTTTTCTTCTCATAGAGGATTGGTAAATCATGTTTGGGATAAACACTACCAGGGGACATTCGGGAGTATATGGACGTCTATGGTGAAAAAGGAAATATCCTCAGACAAAAACTAGAAAGATGCTTTTGGTGAAATTGCCTTATGGTAGATATGTCTATTCATCTCACTTGGATAAAACTTTTTTCTATTACGCAGTTTTGAATCTGCAGCATGGACGGATTAGTGAAGTGACATTCAGAAGCACATTCAGGCCTGTGGGAAAATAGGAGATATATTCAGAAAAAAGTTGGAGAGAAGTTTTCTTAGAAACTGTGTTGTGACGTGTGCATTCTACTCAGGGAGTTATACCTCTTTTCTCATAATGGAGTGTTTGAACACTGTTCCTGTAAAACTGAAAAGGTGATATTTTGCATGGCCTTGAAGACTATGGCGAAAAGTGAAAAACCCAGGAATAAAACCCAGAAGGAAGCGTTCCAAGAAACTGCTCTTTGACGTGTGCATTCATTACAGAGAGTTAAAGGTTACACTACGTTGCCCAGTTTGGAAACTCTGTGTTTGAGGAATCTGTGAAGGGATATGAAGTGGCACCCGCAGGCTTGTGGTGAGAAAGGAAATGTCTTCTGATGAAAACCAGAGAGAATACTTTGGGACAACTCCTTTCTGTTGTGTGTATTCATCTCAAAGACATAAATCGTTCTTTGGATTGAACAGTTTGAAACCACTGTTTTAGTGGAAACTTGGAAAGGACATTTGGGAATGCTCTTCAGAATATGTTGAAAAAGAAATACCTTCCGATAAAAGCAGAAGGAATCATCCTGTAAAACTCCTCTACATCATGTGAATTCCACTCGCACAGTTAAGCTTCTGTTTTCATTAAGCAGTATTCTAAAACTTTTTAAGTTAGTCAGCTAAGGGATACTCGGGAACACTTTGAGGCTTACGGTGAAAGTGGAAATATCTTCAGATAGATACTGGAGAGAAGATTTCTGAGGAGCTGCTTTGTGACCTGTGCATTCCACTCACAGAGTTACACTTTTCTTCTACTAGGGGATTGGGGAATCCCGTTTGGAGAAAAAGCTACCAGGCGACTTTTGGGATTCTATGGACGGCTATGGTGAAAACGGAAATATCCTCAGACAAAAACTGGAAAGAAGATTTCTGTGAAACTGCTTTGGGATAGATATGTCTATTCCTCTCACATAGATAAATCTTTCTCTCTATTACGCAGTTTTGAATCAATGGGAGGACATTCAGGCCTCTGGAGAAATAGGAGATATCTTCAGGTACAAACTGAAGAGAATCTTTCTGAGAAACTGATTTGTGATGTGTGCATTGGACTCAGGGAGTTATACCTCTTTTCTCAAAGGGAGTGTTTGAACACTGTTCCTGTAAAACTGAAAAACTGATACTTTGCGGTGCATTGAAGACTACGGCGAACAGTGAAATATCCTAAAATATAACCCAGAAAGAAACGTTCCAAGAAAATACTCTCTGACTTGTGCAATCGTTTCAGAGAGTTAAAGCTTACACTACATTGTCCAGTTTGGAAACTCTGTCTTTGAGGAATCTGTGAAGGGATATTACGTGTCACTCGGAGGCTTGTGGTGAGAAAGGTAACGTCTTCTGATGAAAACTGGAGAAAAGCCTTCGGAGCAACTGCTTTGTGAAGTGTGTATTCAAGTCATAGAGTTAAATAATTCTTGGTACTGAGCAGTTTGAAATCACCGTTTCTGTGGAAACTGAGAAAGGACATTTGGGAACACTCTTAGGAATATACTGAAAAAGAAATACTCTCCAATAAAAAAAAGAAGGAAACTTTCTGTGAAACTGCTCTAGGTCACGTATACTCCATTCACACAGTTAAGCTTCTGTTTTCATTGAGCAGTATTGTAACACTGTTTTTGTTAATTCTGCGAAGTGATATTCGGTAGCACTTGGGGTTTATGGTGAAAAAGGAAATACCTTCAGAAAACAACTGTAGAGAAGATTTTCCAGAACCTGCTTTGTGATGCGTGTATTCCACTCACAGCGTTATACGTTTCTTCTCATAGAGGATTGAGGAATCGTGTTTGGAGTAAATGCTACCCTGGGACATTAGGGAGTATATGGATGAGTATTTTGAAAAATGAAATATCCTCAGACGTAACTGGAAAGAAGCTTTCTGTGAAACTGCTTTGGGATAGGTATGTCTATTCATCTCAGATAGATAAAATATTTTTCTATTACGCAGTTTTGAATCTGTATAATGGACGGATTCGTGAAGGGACACTCAGAAGCACATCAGGCCTGAGGGGAAATAGGAGATACCTTCAGAAAAAAGTTGGAGAGAAGATTTCTGGGAAACTGTTTTGTGATGTGAGCATTCCACTCAGGGAGTTATACCTCTTTTCACATAAGGCAGTATTTGAACACTGTTCCTGTAAAACTGAAATGGAGATATTTTGCATGGCATTGATGGTGATGGCGAAGAGTGAAAAACCTGGTAATAAAACCCAGAAGGAAGCGTTCCAAGAAACTGCTCTGTGATGTGTGCATTCATTACAGAGAGTTAAATTTACACTACGTTGCTCAGTTTGGAAACTCTGTGTTTGAGGAATCTATGAAGGGATATTAAGTGTCACCCGGAGGCTTGTGGTGAGAAAGGAAACGTCTTCTGATGAAAACTGGGGAGAAGCTATCAGAGCAACTGATTCGTTATGCGTATATTCAACTCATAGTGTTAAGTCATTCTTTAGACTGAGCAGATTGAAATCACTCTTTCTGCGGAGTCTGAGAAAGGACATTAGGGAACGCTCTTAAGAATATGCTGAAAAGGAAATAATCTCCAAAAAACTGGAAGGAAAATTTCTGTGAAACTGCTCTAGGTCACGTGAATTTCAATCACACAGTTAAGCTTCTGTTTTTGTTGAGTAGTAATGTAACACTGCTTTTGTTTTGTCTACGAAGTGATATTCGGTAGTGCTTTGAGGCTTGCGGTGAAAAAGGAAATACCTTCAGAAAACAACTGGAGAGAAGATTTCCCAGAAGCTTCTTTGTGACGCGTGCATTCCACTCACAGAGTTATACTTCTCTTCTCATAGAGGATTGAGGAATCGCGTTTGGAGTAAATGCTACCAGGGGACATTTGGGAGTATATGGATGGCTACAGTGAGAAAAGAAATATCCTCAGACAGAAACTGGAAAGAAGCTTTCTGTGAAACTGCTTTGGGATCGGTATGTCTAGTCATCTCACATAGATAAAGCTTTCTTTCTATTAGGCAGTTTTGAAACTGCCTCATGCACGGATTTGCAAAGGGACATTTGGGAGCACATTCAGGCCTGTGGGGAAAAATGAGATATCTTCAGATAAAAACTGGAGAGAAGCTTTCTGAGAGACTGTTTTTTGATGTTTGCATTCCAGCAGGGAGTTATACCACTTTTTTCATAAGGCAGTGTTTGAACACTGTTCCTGTAAAACTGAATAAGTGATATTTTGCAGATCATTGAAGCCTATGGCGAAAAGTGAAAAACCCGAGAATGAAACCCACAAGGAATCATTCCAAGAAACTGCTCTCTGACGTGTGCATTCATTACAGAGAGTTAAAGGTTACACTACGTTGCCCAGTTTGGAAACTCTGTGTTTGAGGTATTTGTGAAGGGATATTAAGTGGCGACCGGAGGCTTGTGGTGAGAAAGGAAACGCCTTATGATGAAAACAGAAGAGAAGATTTCGGGGAAACTCCTTTCTGCTGTGTGTATTCATTTCATAGAGTTAAATCATACTTTGGATTGAGCAGTTTGAAATCACTGTTTTAGTGGAGCTTTAGAAAGCACATTTGGGAACGCTTTTAAAAATAAGTTGAAAAAGAAATACCTTTCGATAAAAATCAGAATGAAACATACTGTGACACTGCTCTAGGTCATGTAAATTCCACTCGCACAGGTAAGCTTCTGTTTTCATTAAGCAGTATTCTAAAACTGTTTAAGTTAGCCAGCTAAGGGATACTCAGGAGCATTTTGAGGCTTACGGTGAAAGCGGAAATATATTCAAATAGATACTGGGGAGAAATTTCCGAGGAATTGCTTTGTGACCTGTGCATTCCACTCACAGAGTTACACTTTTTTCTCATAGAGGATTGGGGAATCCCGTTTGGAGAAAAAGCTACCAGGGGACTTTCGGGATTCTATGGATGGATATTTTGCAAAAGGAAGTATCCTCAGACAAAAACTAGAAAGAAGTTTTCTGTGAAACTGCTTTGGGATAGATATATCTCTTCATCTCACATAGAAAAAGCTTTCTGTTATGCAGTTTTGAATCTGCGTCACTAACGGATTCACGAATTGACATTTGGGAGCACATTCAGGCCTCTGGAGAAATAGGAGATATCTTCAGATAAAAATTGGAGAGAATCTTTCTGAGAAACTGCTTTGTGATGTGTGCATTCCACTCACAGAGTTACACTTTTCTTCTTCTGGAGGACTGGGGAATCCCGTTTGGAGAAAAAGTTACCAGGGGACTTTCGGGAATCTATGGACGGCTATGGTGAAAAAGGAAATATCCTCAGACAAAAACTGGAAAGAAGCTTTCTGTGAAACTGCTGTGGGATAGGTATGTCTAGTCATCTCACATAAATAAAGCTTTCTTTCTCTTACGCAGCTTTGAAACTGCATCATGGACGGATTCGTGAAGGGACACTCGAAAGCACATTCAGGCCTGTGGGGAAATTGGTGATATCTTCAGAAAAAAAATTGGAGAGAAGATTTCTGAGAAACTGTTTTGTGACGTGTGCATTCCACTCAGGGAGTTATACCTCTTACTTGAGGTTACACTCACATGAATTCCACCGGCATAGATAACCTTCCGTTTTCATTGATCAGTATTCTAACACTGTTTTTGGTTAGTCAGCTAAGGGATTCTTGGGAGCGCTTTGAGACATACGGTGAAAACTGTAATATCTTCAGATAGATACTGGAGAGAAGATGCCCATGGATCTGCTATGTGACGTTTACATTCCACACACAGAGTTCTACTTTCCTTCTCATAGCTAATTTTTGTACCCCGTTTGGTAAAAATGCTCCCAGGGAACATTCGGGAGTATATGGATGGCTACGGTGAAAAAGGAAATATCCTCAGACAAAAACTGGAAAGAAGCATTTTGTGAAACTGCCTTGGGATAGGTATGTCTAGTCATCTCACAAAGATAAAACTTTCTTTTATTACGCAGCTTTGAAACTGCATCATGGACAGATTCCTGAATGGACATTCGGGAGCACATTCAGGTCTGTGGGTAAAAACGAGATACCTTCAGAGAAAAACTGGAGAGAAGCTTTCTGAGAGACTGGTTTTTGATGTTTGCATTCCACTCAGCGTGTTATACTTCTTTTCTCATAAGGCAGTGTTTGAACACTGTTCCTGTAAAACTGAAAAAGTGATATTTTGCAGTGCATTGAAGACTATAGTGAAAAGTGAAATATCCTGAAATAAAACCCAGAAAAAAAATTCCAAGAAATTGCTCTCTGACGTGTGCATTCACTTCAGAGAGTTAAAGTTTACATTACATTGCCCAGTTTGGAAACTCTGTGTTTGTGGAATGTGTGAAGGGATATTAAATGTCACCCGGAGGCTTGTGGTCGGAAAGAGGCATCTTCCAATGAAAACTCGATGGAAGTTTTCAGAGCCACTGCTTTGTGATGTGTGTATTCATCTCATAGAGTTAAATCATTCTATGGATTGAGCAGTTTGAAATCACTGTTTCTGTGGAACCTGAGAAGGGACATTTGGGAATGCTCTTAAGAATATGTTGAAAAAGGAATACCCTCCAGTGAAAACCAGAAGGAAACTTTCTGTGAAACTGATATAGGTCACGTGAATTCCACCCGCATAGTTAAACTTCTGTTCTCATTGAGCAGTATTCTAACACTGTTTTTGGTGAGTCAGCTATGGGATACTCGGGAGCGCTTTGGGATTACGGTATTATCGGAAATATCTTCAGATAGATACTGGAGAGAAGATTTCCGAGGAGCTGCTATGTTACGTGTTCATTCCACTCACAGAGTTATACTTTTCTTCTCATAGAGGATTATGGATCCCGCTTCTGAAAAAAGCTACCAGGGGACATTCGGGAGTATATGGACGCCTATGGTGAAAAAGGAAATATCCTCAAACAAAAACTGGAAAGAAGCTTTCTGTGAAACTGCTTTGGGATAGATATGTCTATTCATCTCACATAGATAAAACTTTTTTCTGTTACACAGTTTTGAATCTGCATCATGGACGGATTTGTGAAGGGACATTCGGAAGCACATTCAGACTTGTGGGTAAATAGAAGACATCTTCAGAAAAAAATTTTAGAGAAGCTTTCTGAGAAACTGTTTTGTGATGTGTGCATTCCACTCATGGAGTTATACCTCTTTTCTCAAAAGCAAGTTTGAACACTATTCATGTAAAACTGAAAAGGTGATATTTTGCATGGCATTGGAGTCTATGGAGAAAGGTTAAAAATCCCAGAAATAAAACCCAGAAAGAAGCATTCCAAGAAACTGCTCTCTGTCATGTGCAATCACTATAGAGAGTAAAGTTTACAATACGTTGCCCAGTTTGGAAACTCTGTGTTTGAGGAATCTCTGAAGGTATATGAAGTGGCACCTGGAGGCTTGTGGTGAGTAAGGATACGTCGTCTGATGAGAACTGGAGAGGAGATTTCGGGGCAACTGCTTTCTGTTGTGTGTATTCATCTCATAGTTTTAAATCATTCTTCAGAGTGAGCAGTTTGAAATCACTGTTTCTGTGGAATCTGTGAAAGGGCATTTGGGAACGGTCTTAAGTATATGCTGAAAAAGGAATACCCTCCGGTAAAACCCAGAAGGAATCTTTCTGTGAAACTGCTATAGCCTATGTGAATTCCTCTCGCATAATTAAACTTCTGTTTACATTGAGCAGTATTCTTACACTGTTTTTGGTGAGTCAGCAAAGGGATACTCAGGAGCGCTATGAGGCTTATGGTGGAAACGGAAATTTATTGAGATATATACTGGAGAGAAGATTTACGAGGAAATGCTATGTGACGTGTGCATTTCACTCACAGATTTATACTTTTCTTCTCATAGAGGATTTTGGTACGCCGTTTGGTGAAAATGCTAACAGGCGACATTCGGGAGAATATGGACGTATATGGTGAAAAAAGAAATATCCTCAGACAAAAAATGGAAAGAAGCTTTCTGTGAAATTGCTTTGGGATAGACATGTCTATTCATCACAGATAGATAAAACTTTTTTCTATTACGCAGTTTCGAATATGCATGATGGACAGATTTGTGAAGGGACACTTGGAAGCACATTCAGGCCTGTGGGGAAATAGGAGATATCTGCAGAAAAAAATTGGAGAGAAGCTTTCTGAGAAACTATTTTGTGATGTGTGCATTCCACTCAGGGAGTTATACCTCTTCTCTCATAAGACAGTGTTTGAACACTGTTCCTGTAAAATGAAAAGGTGATATTTTGCAGGGCATTGAAGACGATGGTGAAAAGTGAAAAACCCGGAAATAAAACCCAGAAGGAAGCGTTCCAAGAAACTGCTCTCTGAGGTGTGCATTCATTACAGAGAGTTAAAGGTTACACTATGTTGCCCAATTTGGAAATTCTGTGTTTCCACAATCTGTGAAGGGATATTAAGTGGCGTCCGGAGGCTTGTGGTGAGAAAGGAAACGTCTCCTTATGACAACTGGAGAAAAGCTTTCGGTGCAACTGCTTTGTGATGTGTTTATTCATCTCGTAGAGTTAAATCATTTTTTGGATTGAGCAGTTTGAAACCACTGTTTCTGTGGACCTGAGAAGGGACATTTGGGAATGCTCTTAAGAATATGCTGATAAAGGAATACCCTCCAGTTAATCCCAGAGAGAAACTTTCTGTGAATCTGCTATAGGTCACGTGAATTCCACTGGCATAGTTAACCTTTTGGTTTATTGAGCAGTATTCTAACACTGTTTTTGATGAGTCATCTAAGGGATACTCGGGAGCGCTTTGACTTACAGTGAAAAAGGAAATATCTTCAGATAGATACTGGAGAGAAGATTTCCGAGGAGCTGATATGTGACGTGTGCATTCCACTCACAAAGACACACTTCTTCTCATAGAGGATGTTTCGTACCCAATTTGGTGCAAATGCTACCAGGGGACATTCAGAAGTATATGGACCGCTGTTTTGAAAATGGAAATAACCTTAGACAGAAACTGGAAAGAAGCTTTCTATGAAATTTCTTTGGGATAGATATGTCTATTCATCTGAGATAGATAAAACTTTTTTCTATTACGCAGTTTTGAATCTGCGTCATGGACGGATTCATGAAGGGACACTTGGAAGAACATTCAGGCCTTTGGGGAAATAGGAGATATCTTCAGAAAATAATTGGAGAGAAGGTTTCAGAGAAACTGTTTTTTGATATGTGCATTCCACTCAGGCAGTTATAGCTCTTTTCTCATTAGGCAGCGTTTGAACACTGTTCCTGTAAAACTGAATAGGTGATATTTTGCATTGCATTGAAGAATATGGAGAAAAGTGAAAAACCCGGAAGTAAAACCCAGAAGGAAGCATTCCAAGACACTGCTCGAGACGTGTGCATCCATTACAGAGAGTTAAAGATTACACTACGTTGCCCAGTTTGGAAACTCTGTGTTTGAGGAATCTGTGAAGGTATATGAGGTGGTGCCTGGAGGCTTGTGGTGAGAAAGGAAACGTCTTTAGATTAAAACCAGAGAGAAGATTTCGGGGAAACTACTTTCTGTGGTGTATATTCATCTCATAGACTTATATCATTCTTTGGATTGAGGAGTTTGAAATCATTGTTTCAGTGGAACCTTAGAAAGGACATTTGGGAACCCTCTTAAGAATATGTTGGAAAACAAATACCTTTCGATAAAAACCAGAAGGAAACATTCTGTGAAACTGCTCTAGGTCACATGAATTGCACTCGCACAGTTAAGCTTCTGTTTTCATTAAGCAGTATTCTAAAACTGTTTTAGGTTAGTCAGCTAAGGGATACCCGAGAGCACATTCAGGCTCACGGTGAAAGCGGAAATATCTTCAGATAGATATTGGAGAGAAGATTTCTGAAGAGCTGCTTTGTGACCTGTGCATTCCACTCACAGAGTTACACTTTTCTTCGCATAGAGGATTGGGGAATCCCATTTGGAGAAAAAGCTACCAGGGGACTTTTGGGATTCTATGGACGGCTATGGTAAAAAAGGAAATATCCTCAGACTGAAAATGGAAAGAAGATTTCTGTGAAATTCCTTTGGGATAGATATGTCTATTCATCTCTCATAGATAAAACTTTCTTTCTATTACACAGTTTTGAATCTGCGTCACGAACGGATTTGCGAAGGGACATTCGGGAGCACATTCAGGCCTGTGGGGAAAAAGGAGATATCTTCAGATAAAAACTGGAGAGAAGCTTTCGGTGAGACTGGTTTATGATATTTGCATTCCACTCAGCGAGGTATACCTCTTTTTTAATAAGGCAATGTTTAAACACTGTTCCTGTAAAACTGAGTAAGTGATATTTTGCAGCGCATTGAAGACAATGGCGAAAAGTGAAATATCCTGAATTAAAAACCAGAAAGAGGCATTCCAAGAAATTGCTCTCTAACCTGTGCATTCATATCAGAGAGTTAAGGCTTACATAATGTTGCCCAGTTTGGAAACTCTGTTTTTGAGGAATGTGTGAGTGGATATTAAGTGTCCCCCGGAGGCTTGTGGTGAGAAAGGAATCGTCTTCCGACGAAAACTGGACAGAAGATTTGGAGCAACTGCTTTGTGATGTGTGTATTCATCTCCTAGATTTAAATGATTCTTTGGATTGAGCAGTTTGAAATCACTGTTTCTGTGGAACCTGAGAGGCGACATTTGGGAACGCTCTTAAGAATATGCAGAAAAAGGAATACCCCCAGGTAAAACCCAGACAGAAACGTTCTGTGAAACTGTTATTGGTCACGTGAATTCCACTTGCATAGTTAACCTTTTGTTTTCATTGACCAGTATTCTAACACTGTTTTTGGTGAGTCAACTAAGGGATACTCGGGAGCACTTTGAGGATTATGGTGAAAACGGAAATATCTTCAGAAAGATAGTGGAGAGAAGATTTCTGAGGGGCTGTTATGTGACGTGCATATTCCACTCACAGAGTTATACTTTTCTTCTCATAGAGGATTTTGGTGCCCCGCTTGTTGAAAACGCTATGAGGGGACATTCAGGAGTATATGGACGGCTATGGTAAAAAAGGAAATATCCTGAGACAAAAACTGGAAAGAAGCTTTCTGTAAAATTGCCTTTGGAAAGATATGTCTATTCATCTCAGACAGATAAAACTTTGTTTCTATTACGGAGTTTTGAATCTGTGTCACGGACAGACTCATGAGGGGACATTCAGGAGCACATTCAGGTCTCTGAAGAAATAGGAGGTATCTTCAGATAAAAATTGGAGAGAATCTTTTTGAGAAACTGCTTTGTGATGTGTGCATTCTACTCAGGGACTTATACCTCTTTTCTCATAAGGCAGTGTTTGAACACTGTTCATGTAAAACTGAAAAACTGATACTTTGCCGTGCATTGAAGACTACGGTGAACAGTGAAATATCCTGAAATAACACCCAAAAGAAGTGTTCCAAGAAGTTGCTCTCTGACGTTTGCAATCATTTCAGAGAGTTAAAACTTACAATACGTTGTCCAGCTTGAAATTCTGCCTTTGAGGAATCTGTGAACGAATAACACGTGGCGCCAGGAGGCTTATGGTGAGAAAGGAAACGTCTGCTGATGAAAACTGGAGGGAAGCTATCGGAGCAACTGCTTTGTGATGCATGTATTCAACTCATGGAGTTAAATCATTCTTTGGACTGAGCAGTTTGAAATCACTGTTTCTGTGGAATCTGAGAAAGGACATTTGGGAACGCTCTTAAGAATATGCTGAAAAAGAAATACTCTCCAATAAAAACCAGAAGGAAACTTTCTGTGAAACTGATCTAGGTCACGTGAAGTTCACTTGCACTGTTAAGCTTCTGTTTTCATTGAGCAGAATTGTAGCAGTGTTTTTGTTTAGTCTTCAATGTGATATTCCGTAGCGTTTTGAGGCTTACGGTGAAAAAAGAAATACCTTCAGATAAAAACTGGAGAGAAGATTTCCCAGAATCTGCTTTGTGACGTAACATCCACTCACAGAGTTATACTTTTCTTCTGATAGAGGATTGGGGAATCACATGTGGAGTAAACCCTACAAGGGGACATTCAGGAATATATGGACGGCTATGGTGAAAAAGGAAATATCCTCAGACAAAAACTGGAAAAAAGTTTTCTGTGAAACACTTTTGGGATAGGTATGTCCAGTCTCACATAGATAAACTTTCTATCTATTACGCAGTTTTGAAACTGCATCATGGACAGATTCGCGAAGGGACATTTGGGAGCACATTCAGGTCTGCGGGAAAAAAGAGATATGTTCTGATAAAAACTGGAGAGAAGCTTTCTGAGAGACTGCTTTTTGATGTTTGCATTCCACTCAGGGAGTTATACGTCTTTTTTCTTAATGCAGTACCTGAACACTGTTCCTGTAAAACTGAATAAGTGATATTTTGCAGCGCATTGAACACTATTGCGAAAAGTGAAATATCCCAAAACTAAACCCAGAAAGAAGATTTCGAAGAAATTGCTCTCTGACGTGTGCAATCATTTCAGAGAGTTAAAGCTTAAACTACTTTGCCCAGTTTGGAATCTCTTTGTTTGAGCAATCTATGAAGGGATACTATGTGGGCCCGGAGACTTGTGGTGAGAAAGGAAACATCTTCCGTCGAAAACTGGACAGAAACTTACGGAGCAACGGCTTTGTGATGTGTGTATTCATCTCATAGAGTTAAATCATTCTTTGGATTTAGTAGTTTGAAATCACTGTTTTTGTGGAATATGAGAAATTACATTTGGGAACGCTCTTAAGAGTATGCTGAACAAGGAATACCCTCTGGTAAAACCCAGAAGGAAACTTTCTGTGAAACTGCTCTAGGTCATGTGAAGTCGACTCGCACAGTTAAGCTTCTGTTTTCATTGAGCAGTATTGTAACACTGTTTTTGTTTAGTCTGCGAAGGGATATTCAGTAGTGCCTCGAGGCTTACGGTGAAAAAGGAAATACCTTCCGATAACCACTGAAGAGAAGATTTCCCAGAAGCTGATTTCTGACGTGTTCATTCCACTCACAGAGTTATAATTTTCTTCTCATAGAGGATTCGTGAATCCCATTTGGAGTAAACAGCACCAGGGGACATTCGGGTGTATATGGATGGCTATGGTGAAAAATGAAATATCCTCAGAAAAAACTGGAAAGAAGCTTTCTGTGAAACTGCTTTGGGATAGGTATGTCTAGTCATCTCACATAATTAAAGCTTTCTTTCCATTACGCAGTTTTGGAACTGCTTCATGGATGGATGTGCGAAGCAACATTTCGGAGCATATTCAGACCTGTGGAGAAAAATGAGATATCTTCAGATAAAAACTGGAGAGAAGCTTTCTGAGAGACTGCTTTTTGATGTTTGCATTCAACTCAGGGAGTTATACCTCTTTTCTCATAAGGCAGTGTTTGAACACTGTTCCTGTAAAACTGAATAAGTGATATTTTGCATTGCATTGAACACTATTGCGAAAAGTGAAATATCCCAAAACTAAACCCAGAAAGAAGATTTCGAAGAAATTGCTCTCTGACGTGTGCAATCATTTCAGAGAGTTAAAGCTTAAACTACTTTGCCCAGTTTGGAATCTCTTTGTTTGAGCAATCTATGAAGGGATACTACGTGGGCCCGGAGACTTGTGGTGAGAAAGGAAACATCTTCTGTCGAAAACTGGACAGAAACTTACGGAGCAACGGCTTTGTGATGTGTGTATTCATCTCATAGAGTTAAATCATTCTTTGGATTTAGTAGTTTGAAATCACTGTTTTTGTGGAATATGAGAAATTACATTTGGGAACGCTCTTAAGAGTATGCTGAACAAGGAATACCCTCTGGTAAAACCCAGAAGGAAACTTTCTGTGAAACTGCTCTAGGTCATGTGAAGTCGACTCGCACAGTTAAGCTTCTGTTTTCAGTGAGCAGTATTGTAACACTGTTTTTGTTTAGTCTGCGAAGGGATATTCAGTAGTGCCTTGAGGCTTACGGTGAAAAAGGAAATACCTTCCGATAACCACTGAAGAGATTTCCCAGAAGCTGATTTCTGACGTGTTCATTCCACTCACAGAGTTATAATTTTCTTCTCATAGAGGATTCGTGAATCCCATTTGGAGTAAACAGCACCAGGGGACATTCGGGTGTATATGGATGGCTATGGTGAAAAATGAAATATCCTCAGAAAAAACTGGAAAGAAGCTTTCTGTGAAACTGCTTTGGGATAGGTATGTCTAGTCATCTCACATAATTAAAGCTTTCTTTCCATTACGCAGTTTTGGAACTGCTTCATGGATGGATGTGCGAAGTGACATTTCGGAGCATATTCAGACCTGTGGAGAAAAATGAGATATCTTCAGATAAAAACTGGAGAGAAGCTTTCTGAGAGACTGCTTTTTGATGTTTGCATTCAACTCAGGGAGTTATACCTCTTTTCTCATAAGGCAGTGTTTGAACACTGTTCCTGTAAAACTGAATAAGTGATAATTTGCAGTGTATGGAAGACTACGGCGAAAAATGAAATATCCTGAAATAAAACCCAGAAAGAAGCGTTCCAAAACATTGCTCTCTGACGTGTACAATCATTTCAGAGAGTTAAAGCTTACACTACATTGCCCAGTTTGGAAACTCTGTGTCTGAGGAATCTGTTAAGGGATACTAAGTGTCACCCGGTATCTTGTAGTGAGAAAGGAAACGTCTTCCGACAAAAACTGCAAAGAAGCTTTCAGAGCAACTGTTTTGTCATGTGTGTATTCATCTCGTAGAGTTAAATTGTTCTTTGGAGTGAGCAGTTTGAAATCACTGTTTTTGTGGAACCTGAGAAAAGATATTTGGGAACACTCTTAAGAATATGCTAAAAAAGGAATACCCTCCGCTAAAACCCAGAAGGAAACTGTGAAACTGCTATAGGTCACATGAATTCCACTCGCATAGTTAACCTTTGGTTTTCGTTGAGCAGTATTCTAACACTGTTTTTGGTGTGTGAACTAAGGGATACTCAGGAGCGCTTTGAGGCTTACAGTGAAAACGGAAATATCTTCAGATAGATAGTGGAGAGAAGATTTTTGAGGAGCTACTACGTGATTTGTGCATTCCACTCACAGAGTTATACTTTTCTTCTCATAGAGGATTTTGGGACCTCGCTTGTTGAAAACGCTACCCAGGGGACATATGGGAGTATATGGATGGCTGTGGTGAAAAAGGAAATATCCTCAAACAAAAACTTGAAAGAAGCTTTCTGTGAAATTGCCATAAAATAGATATGTCTATTCATCTCACATAGATAAAACTTTTTTCTATTACACAGTTTTGAATCTGCGTCACAGATGGATTCGTGAAGGGTCATTCAGGAGCACATTCAGGCCTCTGGAGAGATAGGCGATATCTTCAGATCAAAACTGGAGAGAATTTTTGTGAGAAAATGCCTTGTGATGTGCGCATTCCACTCAGGGAGTTATACCTCTTTTCTCATAAGGCAGTGTTTGAACACTGTTCCTGTAAAACTGAAAAACTGATACTTTGCAGTGCATTGAAGACTACAGCGAACAGTGAAATATCTTGAAATAAAACCCAGAAAGAAGTGTTCCAAGAAGCTGCTCTCTGACGTGTGCAATCATTTCAGAGAGTTAAAGCCTACAATATGTTGTCCAGTTTGAAACTCTGCCTCTGAGGAATCTGTGAAGGAATATCACATGATGCCCAGAGGCTTTTGATGAGAAAGGAAACGTCTTCTGATGAAAACTGGAGGGAAGCTATCGGGGCAACTGCTTTGTGATATGTGTATTCAACTCATAGAGTTAAATCATTCTTTGGACTGAGCAGTTTGAAATCACTGTTTCTGTGGAATGTGAGAAATGACATTTGGGAATGCTCTTAAGAATATACTGAAAAAGAAATACTCTCCACTAAAAACCAGAAGGCAACTTTCTGTGAAAATGCTCTAGGTCACGTGAAGTCCACTCGCACAGTTAAGCTTCTGTTTTCATTGAGCAGTATTGTAACACTGTTTTTGCTTAGTTTGAGAAGTGATATTCCATAGCACTTTGAGGCCTATGGTGAAAAAGGAAATACCTTCAAGTAACAACTGGAGAGAAGATTTCCCAGAAGCTGCTTTGTGACATGTGCATTCCACTTACAGAGTTATACTTTTTTTCTCATAGAAGATTGGGGAATCACGTGTGTTGTAAATGCTACCAGGGGACATTTGGGAGTATATGGACGGCTATGGTCTAAAAGGAAATATCCTCAGACAACAACTGGAAAGAAGCTGTGTGTGAAACTGCTTTGGGATAGCTATGTGTAGTCATCTTACATAGATAAAGATTTCTTTCTATTATGCAGTTTGAAACTGCGTCATGGATGACTTCCCATAGGGAGATTCGGGAGCACATTCAGTCCTGAGGGGAAACAGGAGATATCTTCAGATAAAAACTGGAGAGAAGCTTTCTGAGAGACTGCTTTTTGATGTTTGCATTCCACTCAGGGAGTTTTACCTCTTTTTTCATAAGGCAGTGTATGAACACTGTTCCTGTAAAACTGAAAAAGTGATATTTTGCAGTGCTTTGAAGACTATGGCGAAAAGTGAAATATCCTGAAATAAACCCAGAAAAAATCATTCCAAAAAATTGCTCTCTGACGTGAGCATTCATTTCAGAGTGTTAAAGCTTACACTACGTTGTCCAGGTTGGAAACTCTGTGTTTGAGGAATGTGTGAACGGATATTAAGTGTGGCCTGGACGCTTGTGGAGAAAAAGGAAACATCTTCGGTGGAAAACTGGAGAGAAGCTTTCGGAGCAACTGCTTTGTGATGTGTGAATTCATCTCATACAGTTAAATCTTTCTTTGGATTGCGCATTTGGATATCACTGTTTCTGTGGAAGCTAAGAAAGGACATTTGGGAACGCTCTTAAGAATATGCTGAAAAAGGAATACCCTCCGGTAAAACCCAGAAGGAAACTTTCTGTGAAACTGCTATAGGTAACGTGAATTCCACTGGCATAGTTAACCTCCTCTTTTCATTGAGCCGTATTCTAACACCGTTTCAGTTTAGTCAGCTAAGGGATACTCAGCAGTACTTTGAGGCTTACGGTGAAAATGGAAATATCTTCAGATAGATACTGGAGAGAAGATTTCCGAGGAGCTGCTATGTGACGTGTGCATTCCACTCACAGAGTTATACTTTTTTTCTCATAGAGGATTTTGGTACCCCGTTTGGTGAAAACGCTACCCGGGGACATTCAGGAGTATATGGTGGGCTATGGTGAAAAAGGAAATATCCTCAGACAAAAACTGGAAAGAAAATATCTGTGAAATTGCTTTTGGGATAGATATGTCTATTCATCTCAGATAGATAAAACGTTTTACTATTAGGCAGTTTTGAATTTGTGTCACGGACAGATTTGTGAAGGGTCACTTCAAAGCACATTCAGGCCTGTAGGGAAATAGGAGATATCTTCAGAAAAAAATTTTAGAGGAGCTTTCTGAGAAAATGTTTTGTGATGTGTGCATTCCATTCAGGGAATTATACCTCTTTTGTCATAAGGAAGTGTTTGAACACAGTTCTTGTAAAACTGAAAACGTGATATTTTGCAGGGCATTGAAGACTATGGCCAAAGGTGAAAAACCCGGAAATAAAACCCAGAAAAAACTGTTCCATGACACTGCTCTCTGACGTGTGCATTCATTACAGAGATTTAAATGTTACACTACGTTACCCAGTTTGGAAACTCTGTGTTTGAGGAATCTTTGAAGGGATATTAAGTGGCGCCCGGAGTCTTGTGGTGAGAAAGGAAACATCTTCTGATGAAAACAGGAGAGAAGATTTCGGGGCAACTCTTTCTGTTGTGTGTATTCATCTCATAGAGTTAAATCATTCTTTCGATTGAGCAGCTTGAAATCACTGTTTTAGTGGAACCTTAGACAGGACATTTGGGAAAGCTCTTAAGGATATGTTGAAAAAGAAATACCTGCCGATAAAAACCAGAAGGAAACATTCTGTGAAACTGCTCTAGGTCATTTGGATTCCACTCGCACAGGTAAGCTTCTGTTTTCATTAAGCAGTATTCTAAAACTGTTTTAGGTTAGTCAACTAAGGGATACTCGGGAGCGTTTTGAGTCTTATGGTGAAAGCGGAAATATCTTCAGATAGATACCAGAGAGAAGATTTCCGAGGAGCTGCATTGTGACCTCTGCATTCCTCTGACAGAGTTATACTTTTCTTCTCACACAGGATTGGGAAACCCCGTTTGGGGAAAAAGTTACCAGGGGACATTTTGGATTCTATTTACAGCTATGGTGAAAAAGGAAATATCCTCAGACAAAAACTGGAAAGAAGATTTCTGTGAAACTGCTTTGGGATATATATGACTATTCATCTCACATAGATAAAACTATCTTTCTATTACGCTGTTTTGAATCTGCGTCATGGACGGATTCGTGAAGGGACATTCGGGAGCACATTGAGGCCTCTGGAGAAATAGATGATATCTTCAGATAAAAACTGGAGAGAATCTTTCTGAGAAACTGCTTTGTGATGTGTGCATTCCACTCAGGGAATTATACCTCTTTGCTCATAAGGCTGTGTTTGAACACTGTTCCTCTAAACCTGAAAAACTGATACTTTGCCTTACATTGAAGACTACTGTGAACAGTGAAATATCCCAGAAAGAAGCATTCCAAGAAGCAGCTCTCTGACGTGTGAAATCATTTCAGAAATTTAAAGGTTACAATACGCTGTCCAGTTTGGAAACTCTGCCTTTGAGGAATCCGTGAAGGGATATTACATGGCGCCCAGAGGCTTGTGGTGAGAAAGGAAATGTCTTCCAATGAAAACTGGAGGGAAGCTATCGGAGCAACTGCTTTATGATGCATATATTCAACTCATAGAGTTAAATCATTCTTTAGACTGAGCAGTTCGAAATCACTGTTTCTGTGGATTCTGAAAAAGGACATTTGGGAACGCTCTGGAGAATAAGCTGAAAAAGAAATACTCTCCAATAAAAACCAGAAAGAAACTTTCTCTGAAACGGATCTAGGTCACGTGAAGTCCAATTGCACTGTTAAGCTTCTGTTTTCATTAAGCAGTATTCTAAAACTGTTTTAGGTTAGTCAGCTAAGAGATACTTGGGAGCACTTTGAGGCTTACGGTAAAAAAGGAAATACCTTCAGAAAACAACTGGAGAGAAGATTTCCCAGAAGCTGCTTTTTGACCTGTGCACTCCACTCACAGACTTATACTGTTTTCCTCATAGAGGATAGGGGAATCCCGTTTGGAGTAAATGCTACCAGGGGACATTCGGGAGTATATGGATGGCTATGGTGAAAAAGGAAACATCCTCAGACAAAAACTGGAAAGAAGATTTCTGTGACACTGCTTTGGGATAGATATGTCTATTCATCTCACATAGATAAAACTTTCTTTCTATTACGAGTTTTGAATCTGTGTCACAGACAGAATCACGAAGGGACATTCGGGAGCACATTCAGGCCTCTGGAAAAATAGGAGATATCTTCAGATAAAAAGTGGAGAGAATCTTTGTGAGAAACTGCTTTGTGATGTGTGCATTCCACTCAGGGAGTTATACCTCTTTTCTCATGAGGCAGTGTTTGAACATTATTCCTCTAAAACTGAAAAACTGATACTTTGCAGTGCATTGAAGAATATGGCGAACAGTGAAATATCCTCAAATGAAACCCAGAAATAAGCATTTCAGGAAACTACCTCTGACGTGTGCAATCATTTCAGAGAGTTAAAACTGACAATACCTTGTCCAGTTTGGAAACTCTGTGTCTGTGGAATATTTGAAGAGATATTACCTGGGGCCCAGAGGCTTGTGGTGAGAAAGTAATCGTCTTCCAATGAAAACTGGAGAGAAACTATCAGAGCAACTGGTTTGTGATGCGTGTATTCAACTCATAGATTTAAATCATTCTTTGGACTGAGCAGTTTGAAATCACTGTTTCTGTGGAATGTGAGAAAGGACATTTGGGAATGCTCTTAAGAATATGCTGAAAAAGAAATACTCTCAAATAAAAACCAGAAGGAAACTTTTTGTGAAACTGCTCTAGGTCACATGAAGTCCACTCGCATACTTAAGCTTCTGTTTTCATTGAGTAGTATTGCATCACTGTTTTTGTTTAGTCTTTGAAGTGATAGTTGGTAGCGCTTTGAGGCTTACGGTGAAAAGGAAATACCTTCATATAACAACTGAAGAGAAGATATCCCAGAAGCTGCTTTGTGACGTGTACATTCCAGTCACAGAGTTATACTTTTCTTCTCATAGAGGTTTATGGAATCGCATTTGTAGTAAATGCCACAAGGGGACATTTGGGAGTATATGGACGGCTATGGTGAAAAAGCAAATATCCTCAGACACAAACTGGAAAGAAGCTTTCTGGAAACTGCTTTGGGATAGGTATATCTAGTCATCTGACATAGATAAAACTTTCTTTCTATTATGTAGTTTTGAAACTGCGTCATGGATGGATTCACGAAGGGACATTCGGGAGCACATTCAGGCCTGTGGGGAGAAAGGAGATATCTTCAGATAAAAACTGGAGAGAAGCTTTCTGAGAGACTGATTTTTGATGTTTGCATTCCACTCAGGGAGTTAGACCTCTTTTTTCATAAGGCAGAGTTTGAACACTGTTCCTGTAAAACTAAAAAACTGATACTTTGCAGTGCATTGAGGAATACTGTGAACAGAGAAATATCCTGAAATAAAACCCAGAAAAAAGTGTTCCAAGAAACTGGGATCTGATGTGTGCAATCATTTCAGAGAGCTAAGGCTTACATGACATTGTCCAGTTTGGAAACTCTGCCTTTGAGGAATCTGTGAAGGTATATTACATGGTGCCCAGAGGCTTGTGGTGAGAAAGGAAACGTCTTCCGATGAAAACCGGACAAAAGCTCTCGCAGCAACTGCTTTGTGATGTGTGTATTCATCTCATAGAGTTAAATCATTCTTTGAATTGAGCAGTTTGAAATCACTGTTTCAGTGGAACCTGAGAAAGGACATTTGGGAACACTCTAAAGAATATGTTGAAAAAGGAATACCCTTCGGTGAAACCCAGAAGGAAATTTTCTGTGAAACTGCTATATCTAAGATAGAAAAATCTTTTCTATATTACACAGTTTTGGATCTGTGTCATGGACAGATTCGTAAGAGGACAATGGAAGCACATTCAGGCCTGTGGGGAAATAGGAGATGTCTTCAGAAAAAAATTGGAGGGAAGCTTTCTGAGAAACTGTTTTGTTGTGTGTGCATTCCACTCAGGGAGTTATACCTCTTACGTGAGGATACATTTACGTGAATTCCACTCGCATTGGTTACCTTCTGTTTTCACTGAGCAGTATTCTAACACTGATTTTGGTGAGTCAGCTAAGGGATACTTGGGAGCAGTTTGAGGCTTACGGTGAAAACAGAAATATCTTCAGAAGGATACTGGAGAGAAAATTTCTGAGGAGCTGCTATGTGATGTGGGCATTCCACTCACAGAGTTTACTTTTCTTCCCATAGAGGATTTTGGTACCCCATTTGATGAAAACGCTACCAGGGGACATTCGAGACTATATGGACGGCTATGGTAAAAAAGGAAATATCCTCAGACAAAAACTGGAAAGAAGCTTTCTCTGAAATTGCTTTGGGATGGATATGTCTATTCATCTCACATAGATAAAAGTTTTTTCTATTGTGCAGTTTTGAATCTGCTTCATGGAGGGATTCATGAAGGGACATTCGGAAGCACATTTAGACCTGTGGGGAAATAGAAGATATCTTGAGAAAAAAATTGGTGAGAAGCTTTGTGAGAAACTGTTTTGTGATATGTGCATTCCACTCAGGGAGTTATACCTCTTTTCTCAAAAGCAAGTTTGAACACTGTTCATGTAAAACTGAAAAGGTGATATTTTTCAGGGCATTGAAGTCTATGGTGAAAGGTTAAAAAACCCGGAAATAAAACCCAGAAAGAAGCATTCCAAGAAACTGCTCTCTGACGTGTGCATTCATTACAGAGAGTTAAAGGTTACACTACATTGCCCAGTATGGAAACTCTATGTTTGAGGAATCTTTGAAGGTATATGAAGTGGCGTCCAGAGGTTTGTGGTGAGAAAGGAAACGTGTTCTGATGAAAACTGGAGAGGAGATTTCGGGGCAACTCCTTTCTGTTGTGTGTATTCATCTCATAGTTTTAAATCATTCTTTGGATTGAGCAGTTTGAAATCACTGTTTCTGTGGAACGTGAGAAAGGATATTTGGGAATGCTCTTAAGTATATGCTGAAAAAGAAATACCCTCCGGTAAAACTCAGAAGGAATCTTTCTCTGAAACTGCTATAGGTTACGTGAATTCGTCTCGCATATCTAAACTTCTGTTTACATTGAGCAGTATTCTTACACTGTTTTTGGTGAGTCAGCTAAGGGATACTCAGGAGCGCTATGAGGCTTACGGTGGAAACGGAAATATATTGAGATAGATACTGGAGAGAAGATTTCTGAGGAGCTGCTATGGGATGTGTGCATTCCACTCACAGATTTATATTTTTCTTCTCATAGAGAATTTTGGTACCCCGTTTGGTCAAAACGCTTACAGGGGACATTCGGGAGAATATGGACGGCAATGGTAAAAAGGAAATATCCTCAGACAAAAAATGGAAAGAAGCTTTCTGTGAAATTGCTATGGGATAGATATGTCTATTCATCTCAGATAGATAAAACTTTTTTTTTTTATTACGCAGTTTTGAATCTGCATCATGGATGGATTTGTGAAGGGACAGTTGGAAGCACATTCAGACCTGTGGGGAAATAGGAGATCTTCAGAAAAAAATTTTAGAGAAGCTTTCTGAGAAACTGTTTTGTGATGTGTTCATTCCATTCAGGGAGTTATACCTCTTTTCTCATAAGGCAGTGTTTGAACACTGTTCCTGTAAAACTGAAAAGGTAATATTTTGCAGGGTATTGAAGACAATGGGGAAAAGTGAAAAACCCAGAAATATAACCCAGAATGAAGCGTTCCAAGACACTGCTCTCTGACGTGTGCATTCGTTACAGAGAGTTAAAGGCTACACTACGTTGCCCAATTTGGAAAGTCTGTGTTTGAGGAATCTGTGAAGGGATATTAAGTATCGCCGGGAGGCTTGTGGTGAGAAACGAAATGCCTTCCAATGAAAACAGGCTTCTGGTGAGAAAGGAAACGACTTCTGATGACAACTGGAGAGAAGATTTTGGGGCAACTCCTTTCTGTTGTGTGTATTCATCTCATAGAGTTAATTCATTCTTTGGATTGAGCAGTATGAAATCACTGTTTTAGTGGAACCTGAGAAAGGACATTTGGGAATGCTCTTAAGAATACGTTGAAAAAGAAATACCTTCCAATAAAAACCAGAAGGAAACATTGTGACACTGCTCTAGGTCACGTGAATTCCACACGCACAGTTAAGCTTCTGTTTTCAGTATTCTAAAACTGTCTCAGGTTAGTCAGCTAAGGGATACTCGGGAGCGATTTGAGGCTTACGGTGAAAGTGGAAATATCTTCAGATAGATACTGGAGAGAAGATTTCTGAGGAGCTGCTTTGTGACCTGTGCATTCCACTCACAGAGTTACACTTTTCTTCTCATAGAGGTTGGGGGAACCCCGTTTGGTGAAAAAGCTACCATGGGTCTTTTGGGATTCTATGGATGGCTATGGAGAAAAAGGAAATATCCTCTGAAAACAGTGGAAAGAAGGTTTCTGTGAAACTGCTTTGAGATAGATATGTCTATACATCTCACATAGATAAAACTTTCTTTCTATTACACAGTTTTCAATCTGCGTCATGGCCAGATTCGCAAAGGGACATTCAGGTGCACATTCAGGCCTCTGGAAAAATAGGAGATATCTTCAGATAAAAACTGGAGAGAATCTTTCTGAGAAACTGCTTTGTGATGTGTGCATTCCACTCAGGGAGTTATACCTCTCTTCTCATAAGGCAGTGTTTGAATACTCTTCTTGTAAAACTGAAAAACTGAAACTTTGCAGTGCATTGAAGACTATGGCGAACAGTGAAATATCCTGAAATAAAACCAGGAAGTTAGCGTTCCAAGAAATTGACTCTCTGACGTGTGCAATCATTACAGAGAGTTAAAGCTTACAATACGTTGTCCAGTTTGGAAACTGTGTCTTTGGGGAATCTGTGAAGGGATATTACACAGCACCCGGAGGCTGTGGTGAGAAAGGAAATGTTTCCAATGAAAACTGGAGAGAAGTTATCAGAGCAACTGCTTTGTGATGCGAGTATTCAACTGATAGAGTTAAATCATTCTTTGGACTGAGTAGTTCGAAATGACTATTTCTGTGGAATCTGAGAAATGACATTTGGGAACGCTCTTAAGAATATGTTGAAAAAGAAATGCTCTCCAATAAAAACCAGAAGGAAACTGTCTGTAAAATTGCTCTAGGTCATGTAAAGTCCACTCGCAGAGTTAAGCTTCTGTTTTCATTGAGCAGTATTGTAACACTGTTTTGTTTATTCTGTGAAGTGATATTACATAGTGCTTAGAGGCTTATGGTGAAAAACGAAATACCGTCTGACAACAACTGGAGAGAAGATTTCCCAGAAGCTGCTTTGTGACGTGTGTATTCCACTCACATAGTTATACATTTCTTCTCATAGAGGATGGGGGAATCCCGTTTGGAGTAAACGCTACCAGGGGACATTCAGGAGTATATGGCCAGCTATGGTGAAAAAGGAAATATGCTCAGACAAAAACTGGGAGAAACTTTCTGTGAATCTACTTTGGGATAGTTATGTCTAGTCATTTCACATACACAAAGCTTTCTTTCTATTACACAGCTTTGAAACTGCATCTTGGACGGATTCACAAAGGGACATTTGGGAGCACATTCAGGCCTGTGTGGAAAAACGAGATATCTTCAGATAAAAAATGGAGAGAAGCTTTCTGAGAGACTGCTTTGTGATATGCGCATTCCACTCAGGGAGTTATGCTTGTTTTCTCATAAGGCAGTGTTTGAACATTCTTCCTGTAAAATTGAAAAACTGATAATTTGCAGTGCATTGCAGACTATGGTGAACAGTGAAATATCCTGAAATAAAACACAGAAAGAAGCATTCCAAGAAATTGCTCTCTGACATCTGCATTCATTTCAGAGAGTTAAAGCTTACACTACGTTGCCCAGTATGGAAACTCTGTGTTTGAGCAATCTGTGAAGGGATATTAAGTGGCGCCCAGAGGCTTGTGGTGAGAAAGGAAACGTCTTCTGACGAAACAGGGCAGAAGTATTCAGAGCAACTACTTTGTGATGTATGTATCCATCTCCTAGAGTTAAATCATTCCTTGGATTGAGCAGTTTGAAATCACTGTTTTAGTGGAGCCTTAGAAAATACATTTGGGAACGCTCTTAAGAATATGTTGGAAAGAAATACCTTCCGATGAACACCAGAAGTTTATCCTTCTGCGAAACTGCTCTAGGTCACATGAATTTCACTCGCACAGTTAAGCATCTGTTTTCATTAAGCAGTATTCTAAAACTGTTTTAGGTTAGTCAGCTAAGGGATACTGGGGAGCGCATTGAGGCTTATGGTGAAAGCGGGTATATCTTCAGATAGATACTGGAGAGAAGATATCTGAGGAGGTACTTTGTGACCTGTAAATTCCTCTCACGAAGTTACTTTTTTCTGCTTAAAGAGGATTGGGGTATCCCATTTGGAGAAAAAGCTTCCAGGGGACTTTAGGGATTCTATGGACAGCTATGGTGAAAAAGGAAATATCCTCAGACAAAAACTGGAAAGAAGATTTCTGTAAAACTGCTTTGGGTTGGATATGTCTATTCATTTCACATAGATAAAACTTTCTTTCTATTACTCAGTTTTGAATCTGCATCATGGAAGGATTCGTGAAGGGACATTAGGGAACACATTCAGGCCTGTTTGGAAAAAGGAGATATCTTCAGATAAAAACTGGAGAAAAGCTTTCTGAGAGACTGTTTTTTGATGTTTGCATTCCACTCAGGGAGTTAAACTTCTTTTTTCATAAGTCAGTGTTTTAACACTGTTCCTGTGGAACCTCAGAAAGGACATTTGGGAACGCTCTAAAGAATATGCTGAGAAAGGAATTCCCTACAGTAAAACCCGGAAGTGCACTTTCTGTGATCCTGCTATAGGTCACTTGAATTCCACTCGCACAGTTAACCTTCTGTTTTCATTGAGCAGTATTCTAACACTGTTTTCGGTTAGTCAGCTAAGGGATACTTGGAAGCGCTTTGAGGCTTCCAGTGAAAATGGAAATATCTTCAGATAGATACTGGAGAGAAGATTTCTGGGGAGCTGCTTTGTGACCTGTGCCTTCCACTCACAGACTGACACTTTTCTTCTCATAGAGGATGGGGAATCCCGTTTGGAGAAAAAGCTACCAGGGGACTTTTGGGATTCTATGGATGGCTATGGTGAAAAAAGAAATATCCTCAGACAAAAACTGGAAAGAAGATTTCTGTGAAGCCATATTGGGATAGATATGTCTATTCATCTCATATAGATAAAACTTTCTTTCTATTATGCGGTCTTGAATCTGCGTCACAGATGGATTCACGAAGGGACATTCGGGAGCACTTTCTGGCCTCTGAAAAATAGGAGATATCTTCAGGTAAAAACTGGAGAGAATCTTTCTGAGAAACTCCATTGTGATGTGCACATTCCACTCAGGAGGTTATACCTCTTTTTTCATAAGGCAGTGTTTGAACACTGTTCCTGTAAAACTGAAAAGGTGATATTTTGCAGGGCATTGAAAACTATGGCGAAAAGTGAAAAACCTGAAAATAAAACCCCAAAGGAAGCATTCCAAGAAACTACTCTCTGACGTGTGCATTCATTACAGAGAGTTAAAGCTTACACTACGTTGCCCATTTTGGAAACTCTGTGTTTAAGGAATCTGTGAAGAGATATTACCTGGCGTCCAGAGGCTTGTGGTGAGAAAGGAATCGTTTTATGATTAAAACTGGTAAGAAGATTTTGGGAAAACTCCTTTCTGTTGTGTGTAGTCATCTCAAAGAGTTAAATGATTCTTTGGATTGAGCAGTTTGAAATCACTGTTTTAGTGGAACCTTAGAAAAGACATTTGGGAACGCTCTTAGGAATATGTTGAAAAATAAATACCTTTCCATAAAAACCAGAAGGAAACATTCTGTGAAACTGCTCTAGGTCATGGAAATAACAGTTGCACAGTTAAGATTCTGTTTTCTTTAAGTAATATTCTTAAACTGTTTTTGGTTTGTCAGCTAAGGGATACTCGGGAGCACTTTGAGGCTTATGGTGAAATCGGAAATATCTTCAGATAGATACTGGATGGAAGATTTATGAGGAGCTGCTTTGGGACTTGTGCATTCCACTCACTGAGTTACACTTTTCTTCTTCTGGAGGACTGGGGAATCCCGTTTGGAGAAAAAGTTATCAAGGGACTTTCAGGATTCTATGGACGGCTATGGTGAAAAAGGAAATATCCTCAGAAAAAAACTGGAAAGATTTCTGTGAAATTGCTTTGGGATAGATATGTCTATTCATCTCACATAGATAAACTTTCTTTCTATTATGCAGTTTTGAATTTCAGTCATGGATGAATTCGTGAGGGAACATTCAGGAGCACATTCAGGCCTCTAGAGAAATAGGAGATATCTTCAGATAAAAACTGGAGAGAATCCTTCTGAGAAACTGCTTTGTGATGTGTGCATTCCACTCAGGGAGTTATACCTCTTTTCTCATAGGGCAGTGTTTGAACACTGTTCCTGCAGTACTGAAAAACAGATACTTTGCAAAGCTTTGAAGACTATGGCGAACAGTGAAATATCCTGAAATAAAACCCAGAAAGAAGCATTCCAAGAAACTGATCTCTGACGTGCGCAATCATTTCAGAGAGTTAAAGCTTGCAATACGTTTTCTAATTTGGAAACTCTGTCTTTGAGGAATTTGGGAAGGGATATTACGTGGCGCCTGGAGGCTTGTGGTGATAAAGGAAACGTCTTCCGATGAAAACTGGAGAGAAGCTATCAGAGCAACTGCTTTGAGATGTGTGTATTCAACTCATAGAGTTAAATCATTCTTTCGACTGAGCAGTTTGAAATTAATTTTTCTGTGGAATCTGAGAAAGGACATTTGGAAACGCTCTTAAGAATATGCTGAAAAAGAAATACTCTCCAATAAAAACCAGAAGGAAACTTTCTGTGAAACTGATCTAGGTTACGAGAAGTCCACTCGAACAATTAAGCTTCTGTTTTCATTGAGCAGTATTGCAACACTGTTTTTGTTTAGTGTGCGAAGTGATATTCCATAGCGCTTTGATGCTTACGGTGAAAAGGGAATACCTTCAGATAACAACTGGAGAGAAGATTTCCCAGAAGCTGCTTTGTGACGTGTGCATTCCACTCAGAGAGTTATACTTTTCTTCTCATAGAGGATTCGGGAATCGCTTTTGGAGTAAACGGTACCAGAGGACATTCGGGAGTATATGGACGGCTAGGGTGAAAAATGATATATCCTCAGACCAAAAATGGAAAGAAGTTTTCTTTGAAACTGCTTTGGGATAGGTATACCTAGTCATCTCACATAGATAAAGATTTCTTTCTGTTACGCAGTTTTGAATCTGCATCATGGACGTATTCGCGAAGGGACATTCGGGAGCACATTCCAGCCTGGGGAAAAAGGAGATATCTTCAGATAAAAACTGGACAGAAGCTCTCTGAAAGACTGTGTCTTGATGTTTGCATTCCACTCAGGGAGTTATACCTCTTTTTTCATAAGGCAGTGTTTGAACACTGTTCCTGTAAAACTGAATAAGTGATATTTTGCAGCGCATTGAAGACTATGGTGAAAAGTGAAATATCCGGAAATAAAACCCAGAAAGAAGCTTTCCAAGAAATTGCTCTCTGACGTGTGCATTCATTTCAGAGAGTTAAAGCTTACACTACGTTACCCAGTTTGGAAACTCTGTGTTTGAGGAATCTGTGAAGGGATATTAAGTGTCACCCGGAGGCTTGTGGTGAGAAAGGAAACGTCTTCCGACGAAAACTGAACAGAAGTTTTCGGAGCAACTGGTTAGTGATGTGTGTATTCAAATCATAGAGTTAAACCAGTCTTTGGATTGAGCCATTTGATATCACTGTTTCTGTGGAACCTGAGAAAGGACATTTGGGAACGCTCTTAAGAAGATGCTGAAAAAGAAATACCCTATGGTAAAACCCAGAAGGAACCTTTGTGTGACACTGCAATAGCTCACGTGAATTCCACTCGCATAGTTAACCTTCTGTTTTCACTGAGCAGTATTCTAATTGTGTTTTTGGTTAGTCAGCTAAGGGATACTCGGGAGCACTTTGAAGCTTATGGTGAAAACGGAAATATCCTCAGATAGATACGGGAGTGAAGATTTCCAAGGAGATGCTATGTGACGTATGCATTCCACACACAGAGTTATACTTTTTTTCTCATAGAGGATTTTGGTACTCCGTTTGGTGAAAACGCTACCTGGGGACATTCAGGAGCATATGGACGACTATGGTGAAAAAGGAAATATCCTCAGACAAAAACTGGAAAGAAGCTTTCTGTGAAATTGCTTTGGGATAGATATGTCTATTCATCTCAGATAGAGAAAACTTTTTTCTATTATGCAAGTTTGAATCTGCATCATGGATGGATTAGTGAAGGGACACTCGGAAGCACATTCAGGCCTGTGGGGATAAAGAAGATATCTTCAGAAAAAAAATTGGAGGGAAGCTTTCTGAGAAACTGTTTTGTTGTATGTGCATTCCACTCAGGGAGTTATACCTCTTACGTGAGGTTACACTCACGTGAATTCCACTCGCATCGTTTACCTTCTGTTTTCAATGGGCAGTATTTTAACACTGTTTTTGGTGAGTCAGCTAATGGATACCTCGGAGCATTTTGAGGATTATGGTGAAAACGGAAATATCTTCAGATAGATACTGGAGAGAAGATTTCCAAGGAGCTGCTATGTGACCTGTGTATTCCACTCACAGAGTTACACTTTTCTTCTCATAGAGGATTTTGGTACCCCATTTTGTGAAAATGCTACCAGTGGACATTCGGGAGTATATGGACGGCTATGGTGAAAAAGGAAGTATCCTCAGACAACAACTGGAAAGAAAATATCTGTGACATTGCTTTAGGATAGATATGTCTATTCATCTCAGATAGATAAAACTTTTTTCTATTACGCAGTTTTGAATCTACGTCATGGACAGATTCGTGAAGGGACACTAGGAAGCACATTCAGACCTGTGAAGAAATAGGAGATATCTTCAGAAAAAAATTGGAGAGAAGGTTTCTGAGAAACTTCTTGTGATGTGTGCATTCCACTCAAGGAATTCTACCTCTTTTCTCATAAGGCAGTGTTTGACCACTGTTCCTGTAAAACTGAAAAGTGATATTTTGCAGGCATTGAAGACTATGGCAAAAGGTAAAATAGCCAGAAATAAAACCCAGAAAGAAGCGTTTCAAGAAACTGCTCTCTGACGTGTGCATTATTACAGACAGTTAAAGGTTACACTACATTGCCCCGGTTGGAAACTCTGTGTTTCAGGAATTTGTGAAGTGATATTAAGTGAAGCCTGGAGGCTTGTGGTGAGAAAGGAAACGTCTTCTGATGAAAACTGGAGAGAAGATTTCGGGGCAACTCCTTACTGTTGTGTGTATTCATCTCATGGAGTTAAATCATTCTTTGGATTGAGCAGTTTGAAATCACTGTTTCAGTCGAACGTTAAAAAGGACAATTGGGAAAGTTCTTAAGAATATGTTGAAAAACAAATTCCTTCTGATAAAAACCAGAAGGACACATTCTGTGACACTTCTCTAGGTCACCTGAATTCCACTTGCACACATAAGCTTCTCTTTTCATTAAGCAGTATTCTAAAACTGTTTTACATTAGTCAGCTAAGGGATATTTGGGAGCGCTTTGAAGCTTATGGTGAAAGTGGAAATGTCTTCAGATAGATACTGGAGAGAAGATTTCCGAGGAGCTGCTTTTTGACCTGTGCATTCCACTCAGAGAGTTACACTTTTCTTCTCATAGACAATTGGGGAATCCCATTTGGAGGAAAAGCTACCAGGGGACTTTTGGGATTCTATGGACGGCTATGGTGAAAAAGGAAATATCCTCAGACAAAAACTGAAAAGAAGATTTCTGTGAAACACCTTTGGGATATATATGTCTATTCATCTCACATAGATAAAGCATTCTTTCTATTACGCAGTTTTTAATCTGCGTCACTGATGGATTCGCGAAGGGACATTCGAGAGCACATTCAGGCCATTGGAGAAATAGGAGATATCTTCAGATAAAAACTGGAGAGAATTCTTCTGAGAAGCTGCTTTGTGATGTGTGCATTTCACTCAGGGAGTTATACCTCTTTTCTCATAAGGCAATGTTTGAACACTGTTCCTGTAAAACTGAAAAACTGATACTTCACAGTGCATTGAAGACTATGGCGAACAGTGAAATATCCTGAAATAAATCCCAGAAAGAAACTTTCCAAGAAACTGCTCTCTGACTGGTGCAAGCATTTCAGAGAGTTGATGCTTACAATATGTTGTCCATTTTGGAAACTCTGCCTTTGGGGTATATGTGAAGGGATATTATGAGGCACCCGGAGGCTTGTGGTGAGAATGGAAACGTCTTCCGATGAAAACTGGAGAAAAGCTATTGGAGCAACTGATTTGTGATGCATGTATTCAACTCATAGAGTTAAATCATTCTATGGACTGAGTAGTTCGAAATCACTGTTTCTGTGAAATCTGAGAAAGGACATTTGGGAACGCTCTCAAGAATATGCTGAAAAAGAAATACTCTCCAATAAAAACCAGAAGGAAACTTTCTGTGAAACTGCTCTAGGTCACGTGAATCACACTCGCAAATTTAAGCTTCTATTTCCATTGAGGAGTATTGTAACACCGTTTTTGATTATTCTGTGAAGTGATATTCGGTAGCGCTTTGAGGTTTACGGTGTAAAAGGAAACACCTTCAGATAACACCTGTAGAGAAGATTTCCCAGAAGCTTCGTTGTGACGTGTGCATTCCACTCACAGAGTTATGCCTTTCTTCTCATAGAAGATTGTGGAATCCAGTTTTGAGTAAAGGATAAAAGGGGACATTAGGGAATATATGGATGGCTATGGTGAAAAAGGAAATATCCTCAGACAAAAACTAGAAAGAAGCTTTCTGTGAAACTGCTTTTGCATAGATATGTCTAGTCATCTCATATAGATAAAGCTTTCTTTCTATTTGCAGCTTTGAAACTGCGTCATGGATGGATTTGCAAAGGGACACTCGGAAGCACAATCAGGCCTGTGAGGAAAAAGGAGATATCTTCAGATAAAAACTGGAGAGAAGCTTTTTGAAAGACTGCTTTTTAATGTTTGCATCCAACCCAGGGGATTATACCCCTTTTTTCATAAGGCAGTGTTTGAACACTGTTCCTGTAAAACTGAATAAGTGATATTTTACAGCGCATTGAAGACTATGGCGAAAAGTGAAATATCCTGAAATAAAATCCAGAAAGAAGCATTCCAAGAAATTGCTCTCTGACGGGTGCATTCATTTTACAGAGTTAAAGCTTACACTACGTTGCCCAGTTTGGAAAATCTGTGTTTGAGGAATCTGTGAAGGGATATTAAGTGTCGCTCGGAGGCTTGTGGTAAGAAAGGAAATGTCTTCCGATGAAAACCAGCCAGAAGCTTTTGGAACAACTGCTTTGTGATGTGTGTATTCATCTTGTAGAGTTAAATCATTCTTTGGATTGAGTAGTTTGAAATCACTGTTTCTGTGGAACCTGAAAAGGGACATGTGGGAATGCTCTTAAAAATATGCTGAAAAAGGAATACCCTGAGGTGAAACCCAGAAGGAAACTTTCTGTGAAACTGCTATAGGTCACATGAATTCCACTCGCATCTTTAACCTTCTGTTTCCATTGAGCAGTATTCTAATACTGTTTTTGGTGAGTCAGCTAATGGATACTTTGGAGCGCTTTGAGGCTTATGGTGAAAACGGAAATATCTTCAGATAGATACTGGAGAGAAGATTTCCAAGGAGCTGCTATGTGACGTGTGCATTCCACTCACAGAGTTATACTTTTCTTCTCATAGAGGATTTTGGCACCCCGTTTCATGAAAAAGTTACCAGGGGACATTTGGGAGTTTATGGACAGCTTGGTGAAAAAGGAAATATCCTCAGACAAAAACTCGAAAGAAGATTTCTGTGAAATTGCTTAGTGATAGATATGTCTATTCATCTCAGATAGATAAAACTTATTTCTATTACGCAGTTTTGAATCTGCGTCATGGACAGATTTGTGAATTGAAAGCACATTCAGGTAAAAAATGGTGAGAATCCTTGTGAGAAGCTGCCTTGTGCTGTGCTCATTCCACTCAGGGAGTTATACCTCTTTTCTCGTAAGGCTGTGTTTGAACACTGTTCCTGAAAAACTGACACTTTGCAGTGCATTGAAGACTACAGCCAATAGTGAAATATCCTGAAACAAAACCCAGAAAGAAGCATTCCAGGAAACTGTTCTCTGACGTGTGCAATCATTTCAAAGAGTTAAAGCTTACAATACGTTGTCCAGTTTGGAAACTCTGTGTCTGAGGAATCTGTGCAGGGATATTATGTGTCGCCCGGAAGCTTGTGGTGACAAAGGAAACATCTTCCGGTGAAAACTGGAGAAAAGCTATCGGAGCAACTGCTTTGTGAGGCGTTTATTCAACTCATAGAGATAAATCATCCTTTGGACTGAGCAGTGTGAAATCACTGTTTCTGTGGAATCTGAGAGAGGACATTTGGGAACACTCTTAAGAATATGCTGAAAAAGAAATACTCTCCAATAAAAACCAGAAGGAAACTTTCTGTGAAACAGCTCTATGTCACATGAAGTCTAGTCACACACTTAAACTTCTGTTTTCATTGAGCATTATTGTAACACTGTTTTTGTTTAGTCTACGAAGTGATATTTGGTAGCGCTTTGAGGCTTATGGTGAAAAAGGAAATACCTTCAGATAACAACTAGAGAGAAGATTTCCCAAAAGCTGCTTTGTGACGTATGCATTCCACTCACAGAGAAATACTTTTCTTCTCATAGAGGATTGTGGAATCACGTTTGGGGTAAACGCTACCAGGGGACATTCGGGAGTATATGGACAGCTATGATGAAAAAGGAAATATCCTAAGACAAAAACTTGAAAGAAGCTTTCTGTGAAACGACTTTGAGATAGGTATATCTAGTCATCTCACAAAGATAAAGCTTTCTTTCTATTATGTAGTTTTGAGACTGCGTCATGGAAAGATATGTGATGGGACATTCGGGAGCACACTCAGGCCTGTGGGGAAAAAGTAGATATCTTCAGATAAAAACTGGAGAGAAGCTTTCTGAGAGACTGTTTTTGATGTTTGCATTCCACTCAGGGAGTTTACCTCTTTTTTCATAAGTCAGTGTTTGAACACTGTTCCTGTAAAAGTGAATAAGTGATATTTTGTAGCGCATTGAAGACTACTGCGAAAAGTGAAATATCCTGAAATAAAACCCAGAAAGACGCATTCCAAGATATTGCTCTCTGACGTGTGCTTTCATTTCAGAGAGTGAAAGCTTACACTACGCTGCTCAGTTTGGAAACTATGTCTTTCAGGAATCTGTGAAGGGATATTATGTATTGCCCGGAGGCTTCTGGTGAGAAAGGAAACATCTTCCAAGGAAAACTGGACAGAGACTATCGGAGCAACTGTTTTGTGATGTGTGTATTCAACTCTTGGAGTTAAATCGTGCTTTGGACTAAGCAGTTTGAAATCACTGTTCCTGTGGAATCTGTGAAAGTACAATTGGGAATGCTCCTAAGAATATATTGGAAAATAAATACTCTCCAATAAAAACCAGAAGGAAACTTTCTGTGAACCTGCTCTAGTTCACGTGAATTCCACTCGCACAGTTAATCTTCTGTTTTCATTGAGCAGTATTGTAACACTGTTTTTGTTTATTCTGCGATGTGATATTCAATAGTGCTTTGAGGCTTACGGTGAAAAAGGAAATACATTCAGATAACAACTGGAACGAAGATTTCCCAGAAGATGCTTTGTGACGTGTGTATTCCACTCACAGAGTTGTACTTTTCTTCTCATAGAGGATTGTGGAATCACGTTTGGGGTAAACGCTACCAGAGGACATTCGGGAGTATATAGACAGCTATGGTGAAAAAGGAAATATCCTCAGACAAAAGCTGGAAAGAAGCTTTCTGTGAAACGACTTGGGGATAGGTATGTCTAGCCATTTCACATAGATAAAGCTTTCTATCTATTACGTAGTTTTGAGACTGCATGATGGAAAGACACGTGAAGGGACATTCAGGAGCAACTCAGGCTGGTGGGTAAAAAGTAGATATGTTCAGATAAAAACTGGAGAGAAACTTTCTGAGAGGCTCTTTTTGAGGTTTGCTTTCCACTCACGGAGTTATACCGCCTTTTTCATAAGGCAGTGTTTGAACACTGTTCCTATAAAAGTGAATAAGTGATATTTTGCAGCGTATTGAAGACTACTGCGAAAAGTGAAGTATCCTGAGATAAAACCCAGAAAAAAGTGTTTCAAGAAATTACTCTCTGAAGTGTTCATTCATTTCAGAGAGTTAAAGCTTACACTAGGTTGCCCAGTTTGGAAACTCTGTTTGCGGAATCTGTGAAGGGATATTAAGTGACACCCAGAGGCTTGTGGTGAGAAAGGAAATGTCTTCCGATGAAAACTGGACAGAAGCTTTCGGAGCAACTGCTTTGTGATGTGTGTATTCATCTCATAGAGTTAAATCATTCTTTGGATTAAGCAGTTTGAAATCGCTGTTTCTGTGGAATCTCAGAAAGAACATTTGGGAACGCTCTTAAGAATATGCTGGAAAAGGGATACCCTCCGGTAACACCAAGAAGGAAACTTTCAGTGAAACTGCTATAGGTCACGTGAAGTCCACTCACATAGTTAAACTTCTGTTTTCATTGAGCAGTATTCTAACACTGGTTTTGGTGAGTCAGCTAAGGCATATTCGGGAGTGCTTTGAGGATTAAGGTGAAAGCAGAAATATCTTCAGATACATACTGAAGAGAAGATTTCTGAGGACCTGCTATGTGACTTGTGCATTACACTCAGAGAGTTATATTTTTCTTCTCAGAGAGGATTTTGTTACCCTGTTTGGTGAAAACAATATCGGGGGACATCGGGAGTATATGGACGGCTATGGTGAAAAAGGAAATATCCTCAGACAAAAACTGGAAATAACATTTCTGTGATATTGCTTTGGGATAGATATGTCTATTCATCTCAGATAGATAAAACTTTTTTCTATTACGCAGTTTTGAATCTGCATCATGGACAGATTCGTGAAGGGAACTCGGAAGCACATTCAGGCCTGTGGGGAAATAGGAGATATTTTCAGAAAAAAATTGGAGAGAAGTGTTCTGAGAAACTGTTTTGTGATGTGTGCATTCCACTCAGGGTGTTAAACCTCTTTTCTCATAACGGAGTGTTTGAACACTGTTCCTGTAAAATAGAATATGTGATATTTTGCAGGGAATTGAAGACTATGGTGAAAAGTGAAAAACCTGGAAATAAAACCCAGAAGGAATCGTTCCAAGAAAGTGCTGTCTGACGTGTGCATTCATTACAGAGAGTTAAAGGTTACACTACGTTGCCCAGTTTGGAAACTCTGTTTTTGAGGAATCTGTGAAGGGATATTAAGTGGCACCCAGAGGCTTGCTGTGAGAAAGGAAACATCATCCGATGAAAACTGGAGAGAATCTATCAGAGCAACTGCTTTGTGATGCATGCACTCAACTCATTCTTTGGACTGAGTAGTTTGAAATCACTGTTTCTGTGGAACGCTCTTAAGAATATGCTGAGAAATATATACTCTCCCATAAATACTGGAAGGAAACTTTCTGTGAAACTGCTCTAGGTCATGTGAAGGCCACTCACACAGTTAAGCTTCTGTTTTCATTGGGCAGTATTGTAACACTGTTTTTGTTTATTCTGCGAAGTGATATTTCGGTAGCTCTTGGAGGCTTACGGTGAAAAAGGAAATACCTTTAGAAAACAACTGGAGAGAAGATTTCCCAGAAACTGCTTTGTGACCTGTGCATTCCACACACAGAATTATACTTTTCTTCTCATAGTGGATTGGGGAATCGCGTTTGGAGTAAACGCTACCTGGGGACCTTCAGGAGTATATGCACAGCTATGGTGAAAATGAGCTTTCTGTGAACCTGCTTTGGGATAGGTATGTCTAGTGATCTCATATAGATTAAGCTTTCTTTTTATTACGCAGTTTTGAAACTGCGTCATGGATGGATTCACGAAGGGACATTCGGGAGCAGTCTGGCCTGTGGGAAAAAAGGAGATATCTTCAGGTAAAAACTGGAGAGAAGCTTTCTGAGAGACTAATTTTTGAGGTTTGCATTCCACTCAGGGGGATATAACTATTTTTTCAAGTGCAGTGTTTGAACACTGTTCCTGTAAAACTGAATAAGTGATATTTTGCAGCGTATTGAACACTATGGTGAAAAGTGAAATATCCTGAAATAAAACCCAGAAAGAAGCGTTCCAAGAAATTGCTCTCTGACGTATGCATTCATTTCAGAGAGTTAAACCTTACACTAGGTTGCCCAGTTTGGAAACTCTGTGTTTGAGGGATTTGTGAAGGGATATTAAGTGTCGCCTGGAAGCTTGTGGTGAGAAAAGAAATGTCTTCTGACAAAAAATGGACAGAAGCTTTCAGAGAAACTGCTTTGTGATGTGTGTATTCATCTCATAGAGTTAAATCATTCTTTGGATTGAGCAGTTTGAAATCACTGTTTCTGTGGACCTGAGAAGGGACTTTTGGGAACGCTCTTAAGAATATGCTGATAAAGGAATACCCTCCAGTAAAACCCAGAAGGAAACTTTCTGTGAATCTGCTATAGATCACATGAATTCTACTCGCATAGTTAACCTTCTGTTTTCATTGAGAAGTATTCTAACACTGTTTTTGATGAGTCATATAAGGGATATTCCAGAGCGCTTTGAGGCTTACGGTGAAAAAGGCAATATTCTCAGATAGATAATGGAGAGAAAATTTGGGAGGAAGTGCTTGTGTATTCCACTCACAGAGATATACTTCTTCTCATAGAGGATTTTTCTTTTTTTTTTTTTTTTTTTTTTTTTTTTTTAATTTATTTATTATTATTATACTTTAAGTTGTAGGGTACATGTGCATAACGTGCAGGTTTGTTACATATGTATACTTGTGCCTTGTTGGTGTGCTGCACCCATCAACTCGTCATTTACATCAGGTATAACTCCCAAAGCAATCCCTCCCCCCTCCCCCCTCCCCCCTCCCCCGTCCCCATGATAGGCCCCGGTGTGTGATGTTCCCCTTCCTGAGTCCGAGTGATCTCATTGTTCAGTTCCCACCTATGAGTGAGAACATGCGGTGTTTGGTTTTCTGTTCTTGTGATAGTTTGCTAAGAATGATGGTTTCCAGCTGCATCCATGTCCCTACAAAGGACACAAACTCATCCTTTTTGATGGCTGCATAGTATTCCATGGTGTATATGTGCCACATTTTCTTAATCCAATCTGTCACTGATGGACATTTGGGTTGATTCCAAGTCTTTGCTATTGTGAATAGTGCCGCAATAAACATACGTGTGCATGTGTCTTTATAGCAGCATAATTTATAATCCTTTGGGTATATACCCAGTAATGGGATGGCTGGGTCATATGGTACATCTAGTTCTAGATCCTTGAGGAATCGCCATACTGTTTTCCATAATGGTTGAACTAGTTTACAATCCCACCAACAGTGTAAAAGTGTTCCTATTTCTCCACATCCTCTCCAGCACCTGTTGTTTCCTGACTTTTTAATGATCGCCATTCTAACTGGTGTGAGATGGTATCTCATTGTGGTTTTGATTTGCATTTCTCTGATGGCCAGTGATGATGAGCATTTTTTCATGTGTCTGTTGGCTGTATGAATGTCTTCTTTTGAGAAATGTCTGTTCATATCCTTTGCCCACTTTTTGATGGGGTTGTTTGTTTTTTCCTTGTAAATTTGTTTGAGTTCTTTGTAGGTTCTGGATATTAGCCCTTTGTCAGATGAGTAGATTGCAAAAATTTTCTCCCATTCTGTAGGTTGCCTGTTCACTCTGATGGTAGTTTCTTTTGCTGTGCAGAAGCTCTTTAGTTTAATGAGATCCCATTTGTCAATTTTGGCTTTTGCTGCCGTTGCTTTTGGTGTTTTAGACATGAAGTCTTTGCCCATGCCTATGTCCTGAATGGTACTACCTAGGTTTTCCTCTAGGATTTTTATGGTATTAGGTCTAACATTTAAGTCTCTAATCCATCTTGAATTAATTTTCGTATAAGGAGTAAGGAAAGGATCCAGTTTCAGCTTTCTACTTACGGCTAGCCAATTTTCCCAGCACCATTTATTAAATAGGGAATCCTTTCCCCATTTCTTGTTTCTCTCAGGTTTGTCAAAGATCAGATGGCTGTAGATGTGTGGTATTATTTCTGAGGACTCTGTTCTGTTCCATTGGTCTATATCTCTGTTTTGGTACCAGTACCATGCTGTTTTGGTTACTGTAGCTTTGTAGTATAGTTTGAAGTCAGGTAGCGTGATGCCTCCAGCTTTGTTCTTTTGACTTAGGATTGTCTTGGAGATGCGGGCTCTTTTTTGGTTCCATATGAACTTTAAAGCAGTTTTTTCCAATTCTGTGAAGAAACTCGTTGGTAGCTTGATGGGGATGGCATTGAATCTATAAATAACCTTGGGCAGTATGGCCATTTTCACGATATTGATTCTTCCTATCCATGAGCATGGTATGTTCTTCCATTTGTTTGTGTCCTCTTTGATTTCACTGAGCAGTGGTTTGTAGTTCTCCTTGAAGAGGTCCTTTACATCCCTTGTAAGTTGGATTCCTAGGTATTTGATTCTCTTTGAAGCAATTGTGAATGGAAGTTCATTCCTGATTTGGCTCTCTGTTTGTCTGTTACTGGTGTATAAGAATGCTTGTGATTTTTGCACATTAATTTTGTATCCTGAGACTTTGCTGAAGTTGCTTATCAGCTTAAGGAGATTTTGGGCTGAGACAATGGGGTTTTCTAAATATACAATCATGTCATCTGCAAACAGGGACAATTTGACTTCTTCTTTTCCTAACTGAATACCCTTGATTTCTTTCTCTTGCCTAATTGCCCTAGCCAGAACTTCCAACACTATGTTGAATAGGAGTGGTGAGAGAGGGCATCCCTGTCTTGTGCCAGTTTTCAAAGGGAATTTTTCCAGTTTTTGCCCATTCAGTATGATATTGGCTGTGGGTTTGTCATAGATAGCTCTTATTATTTTGAGGTACGTTCCATCAATACCGAATTTATTGAGCGTTTTTAGCATGAAGGGCTGTTGAATTTTGTCAAAAGCCCTTTCTGCATCTATTGAGATAATCATGTGGTTCTTGTCTTTGGTTCTGTTTATATGCTGGATTATGTTTATTGATTTGCGAATGTTGAACCAGCCTTGCATCCCAGGGATGAAGCCCACTTGATCATGGTGGATAAGCTTTTTGATGTGTTGCTGAACCCGGTTTGCCAGTATTTTATTGAGGATTTTTGCATCGATGTTCATCAGGGATATTGGTCTAAAATTCTCTTTTTTTGTTGTGTCTCTGCCAGGCTTTGGTATCAGAATGATGTTGGCCTCATAAAATGAGTTAGGGAGGATTCCCTCTTTTTCTATTGATTGGAATAGTTTCAGAAGGAATGGTACCAACTCCTCCTTGTACCTCTGGTAGAATTCAGCTGTGAATCCATCTGGTCCTGGACTTTTTTTGGTTGGTAGGCTATTAATTATTGCCTCAATTTCAGAGCCTGCTATTGGTCTATTCAGGGATTCAACTTCTTCCTGGTTTAGTCTTGGAAGAGTGTAAGTGTCCAGGAAATTATCCATTTCTTCTAGATTTTCCAGTTTATTTGCGTAGAGGTGTTTATAGTATTCTCTGATGGTAGTTTGTATTTCTGTGGGGTCGGTGGTGATATCCCCTTTATCATTTTTAATTGCGTAGATTTGATTCTTCTCTCTTTTCTTCTTTATTAGTCTGGCTAGTGGTCTGTCAATTTTGTTGATCTTTTCAAAAAACCAACTCCTAGATTCATTGATTTTTTGGAGAGTTTTTTGTGTCTCTATCTCCTTCAGTTCTGCTCTGATCTTAGTTATTTCTTGCCTTCTGCTAGCTTTCGAATGTGTTTGCTCTTGCTTCTCTAACTCTTTTAATTGTGATGTTAGAGTGTCAATTTTAGATCTTTCCTGCTTTCTCTTGTGGGCATTTAGTGCTATAAATTTCCCTCTACACACTGCTTTAAATGTGTCCCAGAGATTCTGGTATGTTGTATCTTTGTTCTCATTGGTTTCAAAGAACATCTTTATTTCTGCCTTCATTTCGTTATGTACCCAGTAGTCATTCAGGAGCAGGTTGTTCAGTTTCCATGTCGTTGAGCGGTTTTGATTGAGTTTCTTAGTCCTGAGTTCTAGTTTGATTGCACTGTGGTCTGAGAGACAGTTTGTTATAATTTCTGTTCTTGTACATTTGCTGAGGAGTGCTTTACTTCATAGAGGATTTTTCTACTCAGTTTGGTGAAAAAGCTACCAGGGGACATTCGGGAGTATATGGACGCCTATGGTGAAAAAGGAAATATCCTCAGACAAAAAATGGAAAGGAGCTTTCATGAAATTGCTTTGGGATAGATATTTCTATTCATCTCAGATAGATAAAACTTTTTTCTATTAGCAGGTTTGAATCTGCTTCATGGACAGATTCGTGAAAGGGCACTCAGAAGCACTTACAGGCCTGTGGGGAAATAGAAGATATCTTCAGAAAAAAATTGGAGTGGAGCTTTCTGAGAAACTGTTTTGTGATGTGTGCATTACATTCAGGGACTTATGCCTCTTTTCTCATAAGGTAGTGTTTGACCACTGTTTCTGTAAAACTGAAAAGGTGATATTTTGCAGGGCATTGAAGGTGATGGTGAAAAGTGAAAAACCCGGAAATAAAACCCAGAAAGAAGTGTTCCAAGAAACTGCTCTCTGAGGTGTGCATTCATTACAGAGAGTTAAAGGTTACAATGCATTGCCCAGTTTGAACACTCTGTGTTTGAGGAATCTGTGAAGGGATATTAAGTGGCTCCCGGAATCTTGTGGTGAGAAAGTAAACGTCTTCTGATGAAAACTAGAGAGAAGGATTTGGCACAACTCCTTTCTGTTGTGTGTATTCATCTCATAGAGTTAAATTATTCTTTGGATTGAGCAGTTTGAAATCACTGTTTTATTGGAACCTTAGAAAGGACATTTGGGAACGCTCTTAAGAGTATGCTGAAAAAGAAATACCTTCCAATAACATCCAGAAGGAAACCTTCTGTGAAAGTTCTCTAGGTCATGTGAATTTCATTCGCACAGTTAAGCTTCTGTTTTCATTAAGCAGAATTCTGAAAGTGTTTTAGGTAAGTCAGCTTAGGGATACTCGGGAGCCTTGTGAGGCTTATGGTGAAAGTGGAAATATCTTCAGATAGATACTGGAGAGGAAGATTACCAAGGAGCTGCTTTGTGACCTGTGCATTGCCCTCACAGAGTTACACTTTTCCTCTCATAGAGGATTGGGGAATCCCGTTTGGAGAGAAAGCTACCAGGGGACTTTCAGAATTCTATGAATGGCTACAGTGAAAAAGGAAATATCCTCAGACCAAAACTGGAAAGAAAATTTCTGTGTAACTGCTTTGGAATAGATATATCTATTCATTTCAGATAGATAGAACTTTCTTTCTCTTACGCAGTTTTGAATCTGCATCACCGATGGATTCGCGAAGGGACATTAGGGAGCACATTCAGGCCTGTGGGGAAAAAGGAGATATCTTCAGATAAAAACTGGAGAGAAACTTTCTGAGAGACTGCTTTTTGATGTTTCCATTCCACGCAGGGAATTTTACCTTTTTTTTTTTCATAAGGCAGTGTTTGAACACTGTTCCTGTAAACCTGAATAAGTGATATTTTGCAGTGCATTGAAGACTATAGCGAAAAGGGAAATATCCTGAAATAAAACGCAGAAAGAAACATTCCAAGAGATTGTTCTCTGACGTCTGCATTCATTTGAGAGAGTTAAGGTTTACACTACGTTGCCCAGTTTGGAAACTGTGTTTGAGGAATCTGTGAAGGGATATTAAGTGTCACCTGGAGGAGTGTGGTGAGATAGGAAATGTCTTCCAATGAAAACTGGACAGAAGCTTTTGGAGCAACTGCTTTGTGATGTGTATATTCATCTCATAGAGGTAAATCATTCTTTGGATTGAGCAGTTTGAAATCACTGTTTCTGTGGAACCTGAGAAAGGCACATTTGGGAACGCTCTTTAGAACATGCTGAAAAAGGAATACCCTCTGGTAAAATTCAGAAGGAAACTTTCTGTGAAACTGCTATAGGTCACGTGAATTCCACACGCATAGCTAATCTTCTGTTTTCATTGAGTAGTATTCTAACACTGTTTTTGGTGAGTCAGCTGAGGGATACTCAGGATCGCTTGGAGGCTTGCGGTGAAAACAGAAATATCTTGAGATAGATACTTTAGAGAAGATTTCTGAGAAGCTGCTATACGATGTGAGCATTCCACTCACAGAGTTATACTTTTCTTCTCATAGAGAAATTTGGTACCCCGTTTGGTGGAAACACTACCAGGGGACATTTGGGAGCATATGAATGGCTATGGCGAAAAAAGAAATATCCTCAGACAAAAACTGGAATGAAGATTTCTGTGAAATTGCTTTGAGATAGGTATGTCTATGCATCTCAGATAAGTAAAACTTTTTTCTATTATGCAGGTTTGAATCTGAGTCATGGACGGATTCATAAAGGGACACTTGGAATCACCTTCAGGCCTGTGGGGAAATACGAGATAACTTCAGAAAAAAATTGGAGAGAAGCTTTCTCAGAAACTGTTTTGTGATGTGTGAATTCCACTCAGGGAGTTATACCTCTTTTCTCATAAGACAGTGTTTGAACACTGTTCCTGTAAAACTGGAAACGTGATATTTTGCAGGGCATTGAAGATGATGGCAAAAAGCGAAAAATACGGAAATAAAACCCAGGAAGAAGCATTCCAAGAAACTGCTCTGTGACGTGTGCAATCTTTTCAGAGAGTTAAAACTTACATTACGTTGTCCAGTTTGGAAACCCTGTGTTTGAGAAATCCGTGAAGGGATATTTTGTGGCGCCTGGAGGCTTGTGGTGAGAAAGGAAACGTCTTCTGTTGCAAACTGGAGAGACGCTATCAGAGACACTGCTTTGTGATGTCTGTATTGAACTCACAGAGCTAAATCATTCTTTGGACTGAGCAGTTTGAAATCGCTGTTTCTGTGGAATCTGAGAAATGACATTTGGGAACGTTCTTAAGAATATGCTGGAAAAGAAATACTCTCCAATAAAAACCAGAAGGAAACTTTCTGTGAAACTGCTCTAGGTCACGTGAAGTCCACTCACAGAGTTAGGCTTCTGTTTTCATTGAGCAGTATTGTAACACTGTTTTTGTTTAGTCTGCGAATTGATATTCAGTAGCGCCATGAGGCTTATGGTGAAAAAGGAAATACCTTCAGATAACAACTGGAGAGAAGATTGCCCTGAAGCTGTTTGTGAAGTGTGCATTCCCCTCACAGAGTTATACTTTTATTCTCATAGAAGATTGGGGAATCGCGTTTGGAGTAAACGCTACCAGGGGACATTCGGGAGTATATGGATGGCTATGGTGAAAAACGAAATACCTTCAGACAAAAACTGGAAAGGAGCTTTCTGTGAAACTGCTTTGGGATAGGTATGTGTAGTCTCACCTAGATAAAACTTTCTATCTATTATGTAGTTTTCAAACTGCGTCATGGACTGATTCACGACGGGACATTTGGGAACACAGTCAGGTCTACGAGAAAAAGGAGATACTTTCCGATGAAAACTGGAGAGAAGCTTTCTGAGAGACTGCTTTATGATGTGTACATTTCATTAAGGGAGATATACCTCTTTTTTTATAATGCAGTACTTGAACACTGTTCCTGTACAACTGAATAAGTGATATTTTGCAGCACAACTAACACTATGGCTAAAAGTGAAATATCCTGAAATAAAACCCAGAAAGAAGCATTCCAATAAATTGCTCTCTGTCGTGTGCATTCATTTCAGGGAGTTGAAGCTTACACTATGTTGCTCAGTTTGGAAACTCTGTCTTTGAGGAATCTGTGAAGGGATATTAAGTGTCACCCGAAAGCTTGTGGTGAGAAAGGAAATGTCTTCTGACGAAAACTGGACAGAAGCATTCAGAGCAACTGCTTTGTGATGTGTGTATTCATCACATAGAATTAAATCATTCTTTGAATTGAGCAGTTTGAAGTGACTGTTTCTGTGGAACCTGAGAAAGGACATTTGGGAATGCTCCTAAGAAAATGCTGAAAAAGGAATACCCTCCGGTAAAACCCAGAAGGAAACTTTCTGTGAAACTGCTATAGGTCACATGAATTCCACTCGCTTAGTTAACCTTCTGTTTTCATAGAACAGTATTCTAACACTCTTTTTGGTGAGTCAGCAAAGGGATACTCAGGAGTGCTTTGAGGCTTATGGTGAAAACGGAAATATCTTCAGATAGATACTGCAGAGAATATTTCTAGGAGCTGCCTTGTGATCTGTACATTCCACTCACAGAGTTACAGTTTTCTTCTCATAGAGGATTGAGGAATTGCTTTTGGAGAAAAAGCTACAGGGGACTTTCGGGATTCTATGGACAGCTATGGTGAAAAAGGAAATATCCTCAGACAAAAACTGGAAAGAAAATTTCTGTGAAAGTGCTTTGGGATAGATATGTCTGTTTATCTCACATAGATACTTCTTTCTTTCTATTACACAGTTTTGAACCTGTGTCATGGATGGATTTGTGAAGGGACATTAGGGAGCACATTCAGGCCTGTGGGGAAAAAGGAGATATCTTAGGATAAAAACTGGAGAGAAGCTTTCTGAGAGACTGCTTTTTGATGTTTCCATTCCACTCAGGGAGTTATACCTCTTTTTTCATAAGGCAGTGTTTGAACATTGTTCCTGTAAACCTGAATAAGTGATATTTTGCAGTGCATTGAAGACTATGGCGAAAAGGGAAATATCCTGAAATAAAACGCAGAAAGAAACATTCCAAGAAATTGTTCTCTGACGTCTGCATTCATTTCAGAGAGTTAAGGTTTACATTACGTTGCCCAGTTTGGAAACTCTGTGTTTGAGGAATCTGTGAAGGGATATTAAGTGTTGCCCGGAGGCTTGTGGTGAGAAAGGAAACGTCTTCTGACGAAAACTGGACAGAAGCTTTCGGAGCAACTGCTTTGTGATGTGTGTATTCATTTCGTAGAGTTAAATCATTCTTTGGATTGCACATTTGTAAATCACTGTTTGTGTGAAAGCTAAGAAAGGACATTTGGGAATGCTCTTAAGAATATGCTGAAAAAGGAATACCCTCCAGTAAAACCCAGAAGGAAACTTTCTGTGAAACTGATATAGGTCACGTGATTTCCACTCGCATAGTTAACCTTCCGTTTACATTGAGCCGTATTCTAACACCGTTTCAGTTTATTCAGCTAAGGGATACTCGGGAGTGCTTTGAGGCTTATGGTGAAAACGGAAATATCTTCAGATTGTTACTGGAGAGAAGATTTCCGAGGAGCTGCTGTGTGACGTGTGCATTCCACTCACAACGTAATACTTTTCATCTCATAGAGGATTTTGGTACGCCGTTTGGTGAAAACGCTACAAGGGGACATTCAGGAGTATATAGAGGGCTATGGTGAAAAAGGAAATATCCTCAGACAAAAACTGGAAAGAAAATTTCTGTGAAATTGCTTTGGGATAGATATGTCTATTCATCTCAGATAGGTAAAACTTTTTTCTATTAGGCAGTTTTGAATCTGCGTCATGGACAGATTCATGAAGGGACACTCGGAAGCACATTCAGGACTATGGGGAAGTAGGAGATATCTTCAGAAAAAAATTGGACAGAAGCTTTCTGAGAAACTTTCTTGTGACGTGTGCATTCCACTCAGGGAGTTTTACCTCTTTTCTCATAAAGCAGTGTATGAACACTGTTCCTGTATAACCATAAAGGTGATATTTTGCAAGGCATTCAAGACTACGATGAAAAGTGAAAAACCCGGAAATAAAACCCAGAAAGGATTGTTCCAAGAAACTGCTCTCTGACGTGTGCATTCATCACAGAGAGGTAAAAGTTACACTATGCTGCCCAGTTTGGCAAGTCTGTTTTTGAGGAATCTGTGAAGGGATATGAAGTGGCACCCACTGGCTTGTGGTGAAAAAGGAAATGTCTTCCGATGAAAGTTGGAGAGAAGATTTCGGGGAAACTCCTTTCTGTTGTGTGTCATCTCATAGATTTAAATCATTCTTTGGATTGAGCAGTTTGAAATCACTGTTTTAGGAGAGGCTCAGAAAGGATGTTTGAAAACGCTCTTAAGAATATGATGAAAAAGAAATACCTTCCAAAAAAAACCAAGGGAAACATTGTGTGAAACTTCTATAGGTCACGTGAATTCCACTCGCACAGGTAAGCTTCTGTATTCATTAAGCAGTATTCTAATACTGTTTTAGGTTAGTCAGCTAAGGGATACTTGGCAGCACTTTCAGGCTTATGGTGAAAGCGGACATGTCTTCAGATAGATACTGGAGAGAAGATTTCCATGGAGCTGCTTTGTGACCTTTGCATTCCACTCACAGAATTACACTTTTATTCTCATAGAGGATTGGGAAATCCCGTTTGGAGAAAAAGCTACCAAGGGACTTTCGGGATTGTATGGACGGCTATGGTGAAAAAGTAAATATCCTCAGGCAAAAACTGGAAAGAAGATTTCTGTAAAACTGCTTTGGGATAGATATGTCTATTCATCTCACATAGATAAAACTTTCTTTCTATTACGCAGTTTTGAATCTTTGTCACGGACGGATTTTGAAAGGATATTCTGGAGCACATTGAGGCCTCTGAAAAATTGGAGATATCCTCAGAAAAAACCTGTAGAGAATCTGAGAAACTGCTTTGTGAGGTGCGCATTCCACTCAGGGAGTTATACCTCTTTTCTCATAAGGCAGTGTTTGAACACTGTTCCTGTAAAACTGAAAAACTGATACTTTGCAGTGCATTGAAGACTATGGTGAACAGTGAAATATCCTGAAATAAAACCCGGAAAGAAGCGTTACAAGATACTGCTCTCTGACGAGTGCAATCATTTCAGAGAGACAAAGCTTACAATACGTTGTTCAGTTTGGAAACTCTGTCTTTGGCGAATCTGTGAAGGGATACTATGTGGCGTCCAGAGGCTTGTGATGAGAAAGGAAACGTCTTCCGATCCAAACTGGAGAGGACCTATCGGAGCATCTACTTTGTGATGCATGCATTCAACTCATAGAGTTAAATCATCCTTTGGACTGAGCACTTTGAAATCACTGTTTCTGTGGAATCTGAGAAAGGACATTTGAAAACGCTCTTAAGAATATGTGGAAAAAGAAATAATCTCCAATAAAAACCAGAGGTAAACTTTCTGTGAAATTGCTCTAAGTCACATGAAGTCCACCAGCACAGCTAAGCTTCTGTTTTCATTGAGCAGTATTGTAACACAGTTTTTGTTAATCTGCAAAGTGATATTCCGCAGTGCTTTGAGGCTTGTGGTGAAAAAGAAAATACCTTCAGATAACAACTGGAAAGAAGATTTCCCAGAAGTTGCCTTGTGACGTGTGCATTCCACTCACAGAATTATACTTTTCTCCTCATAGAGGATTGGTGTATCCCTTTTGGAGTAAATGCTACCAGGGGACATTCAGGAGTATATGGATGGCTATGGTGAAGAAGGAAATATCCTCAGACAAAAACTGGAAAGAAGCTTTCTGTGCAACTGCTTTGGGATAGGTATGTCTAGTCATCTCAAATAGAAAAAGCTTTCTATTACGCAGCTTTGAAACTGCATCATGGACGGATTCGTGAACAGACATTTGGAAGCACATTCAGGTCTTTGGGGAAAAAGGAGATATCTTCAGATAAAAACTGGAGAGAAGCTTTCTAAGAGACTGATTTTGGATATTTGCATTCCACTCAGGGAATTATACCTCTTTTTTTCATAAGACAGTGTTTGAACACTGTTCCTGTAAAACTGAAAACGTGATATTTTGCAGCGCATTGAAAACTATGGTGAAAAGTGAAATAACCTGAAATAAAACCCAGAAAGCAGCGTTCCAAGAAATTGTTCTCTGACGTGTGCATTCATTTCAGAGAGTTCAAGTTTACACTACTTTGCCCAGTTTGGAAACTCTGTGTTTCAGGAATCTGTGAAAGATATTAAGTGTTTCCTGGAGGCTTGTGGTCAAAAAGGAAGCGTCTTCCGATGAAAACTCAATGGAAGTTTTAGGAGTAACTGCTTTGTGATGTGTGTATTCATCTCATAGAGTTAAATCATTCTTTGGATTGAGCAGTTTGAAATAACTTTTTTAGTGGAACCTTAGAAATGATATTTGGGAACGCTCTTAAGAATATGTTGAGAAAGGAACACCCTCCAGTGAAAACCAGAAGGAAACTTCCTGTGAAACTGCTATAGGTCACGAATAATCCACTCACATAGTTAACCTTCTGTTTTCATTGAGCAGTATTCTAACACTGTTTTTGGTGGGTCAGTTAAGGGATACTCAGGATCACTTTGAGGCTCATGGTGTAATCGGAAATATCTTCAGATAGATACTGGATAGTAGATTTCCGAGAGGTGCTATGTGATGTGTGCATTCCACTCACAGATTTATATTTCTCTTCTCATAGAGGATTTTGGTATCCCGTTTGGTGAAAACGCTACCGGAGGACTTCGGGATTCTATGAATGGGTACGGTGAAAAAGGAAATATCCTCAGACAAAAACTGGAAAGAAGATTTCTGTGAAACTGCTTTAGGACAGATACATCTATTCATCTCACTTAGATAAAGTTTTCTTTCTGTTAAGCAATTTTGTATCTGCGTCACCGACAGATTCCCAAAGGGACATTTGGGAGCACATTAAAGCCTCTGGAGAAATAGGAGATACCTTCAGATAAAAACTGGAGAGAATCTTTCTGAGAAACTGCTTTGTGATGTGTGCATTCCAATCAAGGAGTTACACCTTTTTTCTCATAAGGCAGTGTTTGAACACTGTTCCTCTGAAACTGAAAAACTTATACTCTGCAGTGCATTGAAGACTACAGCGAATAGTGAAATATCTTGAAAGAAAACCCAGAATGAAACATTCCAAGAAACTGCCCTCTAAAGTGTGCAATCATTTTAGAGAGTTAAAGTGTACAATGCGTTGTCCACTTTGGAAACTCTGTCTTTGAGGAATCTTTGAAGAGGTATTACGTGCCATCTGGAGGCTTGTGGTGAGAAAGGAAACGTCTTCCAATGACAACTGGAGAGAACTTTTCAGGGCAACTCATTTCTGTTGTGTGTATTCATCTCATAGAGTTAAATCATTCTTTGCATTGAGCAGTTTCAAATCACAGTTTTAGTGCAACCTTAGAAAGGATATTTGGGTGCGCTCTTTTTTTTTAATTTATTTATTATTATTATACTTTAAGTTGTAGGGTACGTGTGCATAACGTGCAGGTTTGTTACATATGTATACTTGTGCCATGTTGGTGTGCTGCACCCATCAACTCGTCATTTACATCAGGTATAACTTCCAATGCAATCCCTCCCCCCTACCCCCTCCCCATGATAGGCCTCAGTGTGTGATGTTCCCCTTCCTGAGTCCAAGTGATCTCATTGTTCAGTTCCCACCTATGAGTGAGAACATGTGGTGTTTGGTTTTCTGTTCTTGTGATAGTTTGCTAAGAATGATGGTTTCCAGCTGCATCCATGTCCCTACAAAGGACACAAACTCATCCTTTTTTATGGCTGCATAGTATTCTATGGTGTATATGTGCCACATTTTCTTAATCCAATCTGTCACTGATGGACATTTGGGTTGATTCCAAGTCTTTGCTATTGTGAATAGTGCCACAATAAACATACGTGTGCATGTGTCTTTATAGCAGCATGATTTATAATCCTTTGGGTATATACCCAGTAATGGGATGGCTGGGTCATATGGTAACATCTAGTTCTAGATGCTTGAGGAACTGCCACACTGTTTTCCATAATGGTTGAACTAGTTTACAATCCCACCAACAGTGTAAAAGTGTTCCTATTTCTCCACATCCTCTCCAGCACCTGTTGTTTCCTGACTTTTTAATGATCGCCATTCTAACTGGTATGAGATGGTATCTCATTGTGGTTTTGATTTGCATTTCTCTGATGGCCAGTGATGATGAGCATTTTTTCATGTGTCTGTTGGCTGTATGAATGTCTTCTTTTGAGAAATGTCTGTTCATATCCTTTGCCCACGTTTTGATGGGGTTGTTTGTTTTTTTCTTGTAAATTTGTTTGAGTTTTTTGTAGGTTCTGGCACAAGACAGGGATGCCCTCTCTCACCACTCCTATTCAACATAGTGTTGGAAGTTCTGGCTAGGGCAATCAGGCAAGAGAAAGAAATCAAGGGTAGTCAGTTAGGAAAACAAGAAATCAAATTGTCCCTCTTTGCAGATGACATGATTGTATATTTAGAAAACCCCATTGTCTCAGCCCAAAATCTCCTTAAGCGGATAAGCAACTTCAGCAAAGTCTCAGGATACAAAATTAATGAGCAAAAATCACAACCATTCTTATACACCAGTAACAGACAAACAGAGAACAAAATCATGGATGAACTTCCATTCACAATTGCTTCAAAGAGAATAAAATACCTGGGAATCCAACTTACAAGGGATGTAAAGGACCTCTTCAAGGAGAACTACAAACCACTGCTCAGTGATATAAAAGAGGACACAAACAAATGGAAGAACAAACCATGCTCATGGATAGGAAGAATCAATATCGTGAAAATGTCCATGCTGCCCAAGGTTATTTATAGATTCAATGCCATCCCCATCAAGCTACCAATGAGTTTCTTCACAGAATTGGAAAAAACTGCTTTAAAGTTCATATGGAACCAAAAAAGAGCCCGCATCTCCAAGACAATCCTAAGTCAAAAGAACAAAGCTGGAGGCATCACGCTACCTGACTTCAAACTATACCACAAGGCTACAGTAACCAAAACAGCATGGTACTGGTAACAAAACAGAGATATAGACCAATGGAACAGAACAGAGTCCTCAGAAATAATACCACACATCTACAGCCATCTGATCTTTGACAAACGTGAGAGAAACAAGAAATGGGGAAAGATTTCCTATTTAGTAAACGGTGCTGGGAAAATTGGCTAGCCATAAGTAGAAAGCTGAAACTGGATCTTTTCCTTACTCCTTATACGAAAATAAATTCAAGATGGATTAGAGACTTAAATGTTAGACCTAATACCATAAAAACCCTAGAAGAAAACCTAGGTGGTACCATTCAGGACATAGGCATGGGCAAGGACTTCATGTCTAAAAACCAAAAGCAACGACAACAAAAGCTAAAATTGACAAATGGGATCTAATTAAACTAAAGAGCTTCTGCACAGCAAAAGAAACTACCATCAGAGTGAACATGCAACCTAAAAAATGGGAGAAAATTTTTGCAATCTACTCATATGACAAAGGGCTAATATCCAGAACCTACAAAGAACTCAAACACATTTACAGGAAAAAAAAAAAACAACCCCATCAAAACGTGGGCAAAGGATATGAACAGACATTTCTCAATAGAGGACATTCATACAGCCAACAGACACATGAAAAAATGCTCATCGTCACTGGCTATGAGAGAAATGCAAATCAAAACCACAATGAGATATCATCTCACACCAGTTAGAATGACAATCATTAAAAAGTCAGGAAACAACAGGTGCTGGAGAGGATGTGGAGAAATAGGAACACTTTTACACTGTTGGTGGGATTGTAAACTAGTTCAACCATTATGGAAAACAGTATGGCGATTCCTCAAGGATCTAGAACTAGAAGTACCATGTGACCCAGCCATCCCATTACTGGGTATATACACAAAGGATTATAAATCATGCTGCTATGAAGACATATGCACACGTATGTTTATTGCGGCACTATTCACAGTAGCAAAGACTTGGAATCAACCCAAATGTCCATCAGTGACAGACTAGGTTAAGAAAATGTGGCACATATACACCATGGAATACTATGCAGCCAAAAAAAGGATGAATTTGTGTCCTTTGTAGGGACATGGATGCAGCTGGAAACCATCATTCTCAGCAAACTATCACAAGAACAGAAAAGCAAACAGCGCATGTTCTCAGTCACAGGTGGGAATCAAACAATGAGATCACTTGGACTCAGAAAGGGGAACATTATACACCAGGGCCTCTCACGGGGTGGCGGGAGGGTGGAGGCATTGCATTGGAAGTTATACCTGATGTAAATGACGAGTTGATAGATGCTGACGAGTTGATGGGTGCAGCACACCAACATGACCCAAATATACATATGTAACAAACTTGCACTTTACACATATGTACCCTAGAACTTAAAGTATAATTAAAAAAAAAAAGAAATCACTGTTTTTGTGGAACCTGAGAAAGGACATTTAGGAACGCTTTTAAAAATATGCTGAAAATAAATACCCTCCGGTAAAACCCAGAATTAAACTTTCTGTGAAACTGCTATAGGTCACATGAATTCCACTTGCATAGTTAGCCTTCCGTTTTCATTGAGCAGTATTCTAACACTGTTTTTGGTGAGTCAGCTGAGGGACACTCGGGAGCACTTTGAGGCTTATGGTGAAAGCAGAAATATCTTCAGATAGATACTGGAGAGAAGATTTCCGAGGAGCTGTTTTGTGACCTGTGCGTTCAACTCGCAGAGTTACACTTTTCTTCTCATAGATGATTGGGGAATCCCGTTTGGAGAAAAAGCTACCAGAGACATTCGTGATTCTATGGACAGTTATGGTGAAAAAGGAAATATCCTGAGACAAAAACTGGAAAGAAGATTTCTGTGAAACTACTTTGGGATAGATATGTCTATTCATTTCACATAGATAAAACTTCCTTTCTATTACACAATTTGGAATCTGCATCATGGACGGATTCGCGAAGGGACATTCAGGATCACATTCAGTTCTCTGGAGAAATGGGAGATATCTTCAGATAAAAACTGGGGAGAATGTTTCTGAGAAACTGCTTTGTGATGTGCGCATTCCACTCAGGGAGTTATACCTCTTTTCTCATAAGGCAGTGTTTGAACACTGTTCCTGTAAAACTGAAAAACTGATATTTTGCAGTGCATTGAAGACTACGGTGAACAGTGAAATATCCTGACATAAAACATAGAAAGAAGCGTTCCAAAAAACTGCTCTCTGACATGTGCATTCATTTCAGAGAGTTAAAGCTTACAATACGATGTCCAGTTTGGAAACTCTGCCTTTGAGGAATCTGTGAAGGGATGTTACATGGAGCCCTGAGGCTTGCAGTGAGAAAGGAAACGTCTTTCGATGCAAACTGGAGAGAAGCTATCAGAGCAACTGCATTGTGATGCGTGTATTCAACTCATAGGGTTAAATCATTCTTTGGACTGAGCAGTTTGAAATCACTGTTTCTGTGAAATGGAATCTGAGAAAGGACATTTGGGAAGGCTCTTAAGAACATGTTGAAAAGGAAATACTCTCCAATAAAAACCAGAAGGAAACTTTCTGTGAAATTGCACTAGGTCATGGTAATTCCACTCGCATAGTTAAGCTTCCGTTTTCATTGAGCAGTATTCTAACACTGTTTTTGGTGAGTCAGCTGAGGGATAATCGGGAGCGCTTTGAGGCTTACAATGGAAACGGAAATATCTTCAGATAGATACTGGAGAGAAGATTTCCGAGGAGTTGCTATGTGACGTTTGCATTCCACTCACAGAGTCATACTTTTCTTCTTATAGAGTATTTTGGTACTCCATTTGGTGAAAACGCTACCAGAGGACATTCGGGAGTACATACACGGCTATGGTGAAAAAGGAAATATTCTCAGACAGTAACTCTAAAGAAGCTATCTGTGAAATTGGTTTGGGATAGATATGTCTATTCATCTCAGATAGATAAAACTTTTTCCATTACTGAGTTTTGAATCTGCGTCATGGACGGATTCTTGAAGGCACACTCGGAAGCACATTCAGGCCTGTGGGAAAATAGGAAATATCTTCAGAAAAAAAATGGAGAGAAGCTTTCTGAGAAACTTTTTTTGTGATGTGTGCATTCAACTCAGGGAGTTATACCTCTTTTCTTATACAGCAGTGTTTGAACACTGTTCCTGTAAAACTGAAAAGGTGATATTTTGCAGGGCTTTGAATACTATGGCAAAAAGTGAAAAACTCGGAAATAAAACCCAGAAAGAAGCCTTCCAAGAAACTGCTCTCTGACGTGTGCATTCATTACAGAGGGTTAAAGGTTACCCTACGTTGCCCAGTTTCGAGACTCTGTTTTAGAGGAATCTGTGAAGGAATATTACGTGGTGCCTGGAGTCTTGTGGTGAGAAAGGAATCATCTTCCAATGAAAACTGGAAAGAAGCTATTGGAGCAACTGCTTTGTGATGCCTGTATTCACCTCATAGAGTTAAATCATTCTTTGGATTTAGTAGTTTGAAATCACTGTTTCTATGGAACAAGAGAAAGGACATTTGGGAATGCTCTTAAGAATATGCTGAAAAAGGAATACCCTCTGGTAAAACCCAGAAGAAAGCTTTCTGTGAAACTGCTCTAGATCACGTGACAACCACTCACACAGCTTCTGTTTTCATTGAGCAGTATTGTAACACTCTTTTTGTTTAGTCTGCGAATTGATATTCCGTAGCGCCTTGAGGCTCATGGTGAAAAAGGAAATAACTTCAGATAACCACTGAAGAGAAAATTTCTCAGAAGCTGCTTTCTGACATATGCATTCCACTGACAGAGTTATACTTTTCTTTTCGTAGAGGATTGGGGAGTCCCATTTGGAGTAAACATTACCAGGGGACTTTCAGTAGTATATGGATGGCTATGTTGAAAAAGGAAATATCATCAGACAAAAACTGGAAAGAAGCTTTCTATGAAACTGCTTAGGGATAGCTATGTCTAGTCATCTCACATAGATAAAACTTTCTTTCTATTACGCAGTTTTGAGACTGCTTCATGGACGAATTCACGAAGAGACATTCGGGAGCACCTTCAGACCTGTGGAGAAAAATGAGATATCTTCAGATAAAAACTGGAGAGAAGCTTTCTGAGAGACTGCTTTTTGATGTTTGCATTCCACTCAGGGAGTTATACCTCTTTTCTCATAAGGCAGTGTTTGAACACTGTTCCTGTAAAACTGAGTAAGTGATACTTTGCAGCACATTGAAGACTATGGTGAAAAGTGAAATATCCTGAAATAAAACCCACGAAGATGTGTTCCAATAAATTGCTCTCTGACGTCTACATTCATTTCAGAGAGTTAAGCTTCCACTATGTTGCCCAGTTTGGAAACTCTGTGTTTGAGTAATCTGTGAAAGGATATTAAGGGTCACCCGGAGGCTTGTAGTGAGAAAGGAAATGTCTTCCGATGAAAACTGGACAGAAGCTTTCGGAGCAACTGCTTTCTGATATCTGCATGCATCTCATAGAGTTAAATCATTCTGCGAATTCAGCAGTTGGAAATCACTGTTTCTGTGGAACCTGAGAAAGGACATTTGGGAACGCTCTTAAGAATATGCTGAAAAAGGAATACCCCCCGGTAAAACCCAGACAGAAACTTTCTGTGAATCTGCTATTGGTCACGTGAATTCAACTCGAATAGTAAACCTATTGTTTCCATTGACCCGTATTCTAACACTGTTTTTGGTGAGTCAAGTAAGGGATACTCGGGAGCGATTTCAGGATTATGGTGAAAACGGAAATATCTTCAGATAGATACCGGAGAGAAGATTTCCAAGGAGCTACTATGTGACATGTGCATTCTACTCACAGAGTTATACTTTTCTTCTCATAGAGGATTTTGGGACCCCGCTTGTTGAAAACGCTACCAGGGGACATTGGGGGTATATGGACGTCTATGGTGAAAAAGGAAATATCCTCAGACAAAAACTGGAAAGAAGCTTTCTGTGAAATTGCCTTAGGATAGATATGTCTATTCATCTCAGATAGATAAAACTTTCTTTGTATTACACAGTTTTGAATCTGCATCACGGACGGATTCGCAAAGGGACATTCGGGAGAACATTCATGCTGCTGGAGAAACAGGAGATATCTTCAGATAAAAAATGGAAAGAATCTTTGTGAGAAACTGCCTTGTGATGTGCGCATTCCACTCAGGGATTATACCTCTTTTCTCATAAGGCAGTGTTTGAACACTCTTCCTGTAAAACTGAAAAACTGATACTTTGCAGTGCATTGAAGACTACGGCGAACAGTGAAATATCCTGAAATAAAACCCAGAAAGAAGTGTTCCAAGAAGCAGCTCTCTGACGTGTGCAATCATTACAGAGAGTTAAAGCTTACAATACGTTGTCCAGTTTGAAACTCTGCCTTAGAGGTATCTGTGAAGGAATATAACGTGGTGTCCAGAGGCTTGTGGTGAGAAAGGAAACATCTTGCAATGAAAACTGGTGGGAAGCTATAGGAGCAACTGCTTTGTGATGCAAATATTCAACTCATAGAGTTAAAGCATTCTTTGGACTGAGCAGTTTGAAATCATTGTTTCTGTGGGATCTGAGAAAGCACATTTGGGAATGCTCTTAAGAATATGCTGAAAAAGAAATACTCTCCAATAATAAAAGAGAAGGAATCTTTATCTGAAACTGCTCTAGGTCTCGTGAAGACCACTCGCAGAGTTAAGCTTCTGTTTTCATTCAACAGTATTGTAAAATTGTTTTTGTTTATTCTGCAAAGTGATATTCCATAGTGCTTTGAGGCTTACGGTGAAAAAGGAAATATCTTCACATAACAAGTGGACAGAAGATTTCTCAGAAGCAACTTTGTGACGTGTGCATTCCACTCACAGAGTTATACTTTTCTTCTCATAGAGGATTGGGGAATCACGTGTGGAATAAACACTACCAGGAAACATTCAGGAATATATGGACTGTTATGGTTAAAAAAGTAAATATCGTCAGAAAAAAACTGGAAAGCAGCTTTCTGTGAAACTGCTTTGGGATAGGTATGTCTAGTCATCTCACATACATGAAGCTTTCTTGCTATTACGCAGTTTTGAAACTTCGTCATGTGCTGATTCGTAAAGGGACATTCGGCAGCACATTCAGGCCTATGGGAAAATAGTAGATATCTTCTGATAAAAACTGGAGAGAAGCTTTCTGAGAGACTGCTTTTTGATGTTTGCATTCAACCCAGGGAGTTTCACCTCTTTTTTCATAAGGCAGTGTTTGAACACTGTTCCTGTAAAGCTGAATAAGTGACATTTTGCAGCGCATTGGAGACTATGGCGAAAAGTGAAATATCCGAAAATAAAACCCAGAAAGAAGCGTTCCAAGAAATTGCTCTCTGAAGTCTGCATACATTTCAGAGAGTTAAAGCTTACACTACGTTGCCCAGTTTGGAAACTCTGTGTTTGAGCAATGTGTGAAGGGATATTAACTGTCGCCCAGAAGCTTGTGGTGAAAAAGGAAACGTCTTTTGACAAAACCTGGACAGAAACTTTCGGAGCAACTGATTTGTGAGGTGTGTATTCATCTCATAGAGTTAAATCATTCTTTAGATTGAGCAGTTTGAAATCACTGTTTCAGTGGAACCTGAGAAAGGACATTTGGAAAAGCTCTTAAGAATATGCTGAAAAAGGAATACCCTCTGGTAAAACCCAGAAGGAAACTTTCTGTGACACTGTTATAGGTCACATGAATTCCACTCACATAGTTAACCTTTGTTTTCATTGAGCAGTATTCTAACACTGTTTTTGGTGAGTGAACTAAGGGATACTCGGGAGTGCTTTGAGGCTTATGGTGAAAACGGAAATATCTTCAGATAGATACTGGAAAGAAGATTTCCTAGGAGCTGCTATGTGGCGTGCGCATTCCACCCAGAGAGTTATACTTCTCTTCCCATAGAGGATTTTGGTTCCCCATTTGGTGAAAACGCTAACAGGGGACATTCGGGAGAATATGGATGGCTATGGTGAAAAAGGAAATATCCTCAGACAAAAACTGGAAAGAAGCTTCCTGTGAAATTGCTTTGGGATAGATATGTCTATTCATCTCAGATAGATAAAACTTTTTTTTATAACGCAGTTTTGAATATCCGTCATGGACGGATTCGTGAAGGGACACTCGGAAGCACATTCTGGCCTGTGGGGAAATTGGAAATATCTTAAGAAAAAAATTTGAGAGAAGATTTCTGAGAAAGTGTTTTGTGATGTGTGCATTCCACTCAGGGAGTTATACCTCTTTTCTCACAAGGCAGTGTTTGAACACTGTTCCTGTGAAACTGAAAAGGTGATATTTTGCAGGGCTTTGAAGACTATGGCGAAAAGTGAAAAACCCAGAATTAAAACCCAGAAGGAAGTGTTCCAAGAAACTGCTCTCTGACGTGTGCATTCATTTCAGAGAGTTAAAGGTTACACTACATTGCCCAGTTTGGAAACTCTGTGTTTGTGGAATCTGTGAAGTGACATTCAGTGGCGCGCGGAGGCTTGTGGTGAAAAAGGAAATGTCTTCTGATGAAAACTGCAGAGAAGATTTCGGGGCAACACCTTTCTGTTGTGTGTATTCATCTCATAGAGTTAAATCATTCTTTAGATTGAGCAATTTGAAATCACTGTCTTAGTGGTACCTGAGAAAGGATATTTGGGAACGCTCTTAATAATATGTTCAAAAATTAATACCCTCCGTTAAAAACCAGAAGGAAACATTCTGTGAAACTGCTCTAGGTCGGGCCGGGCGCGGTGGCTCAAGCCTGTAATCCCAGCACTTTGGGAGGCCGAGACGGGCGGACGAGGTCAGGAGATCGAGACCATCCTGGCTAACGCGGTGAAACCCCGTCTCTACTAAAAAAATACAAAAAACTAGCCGGGCGCGGTGGCGGGCGCCTGTAGTCCCAGCTACTCGGGAGGCTGAGGCAGGAGAATGGTGTAAACCCGGGAGGCGGAGCTTGCAGTGAGCTGAGATCCGGCCACTGCACTCCAGCCTGGGCGACAGAGCGAGACTCCGTCTCAAAAAAAAAAAAAAAAAAAAAAAAAAAAAAAAAAAGAAACTGCTCTAGGTCTCGTGAATTCCACTCGCACAGGTAAACTTCTGTTGTCATTAAGAAGTATTCTAAAACTGTTTTAGGTTAGTCAGATAAGGGATACTCGGGAGCGCTTTGAGGCTTACGGTGAAAGCTGAAATATCTTCAGATAGCTACTGGAGAGAAGATTTCCGAGGAGCTGCTTTGTGACATGTGCATTCCATTCACAGAGTTATACTTTTCTTCTCAAAGAGGATTGAGGAACCCTGTTTGGAAAAAATGCTACCACGGGACTTTCAGGATTGTATGGATTGCTAGGGTGAAAAAGGAAATATCCTCAGACAAAAACTGGAAAGAAGATTTCTGTGAAACTGCTTTGAAATAGATATGTTTATTCATATCAGATAGATAAAACTTTTTTCTATTACGCAGTTTTGAATCTGCGTCACTGACGGATTTGCGAAGGGACATTCGGGAGCACATTCAGGCCTGTGGAGAAATAGCAGATATCTTCAAATAAAAACTGGAGAGAATCTTTCTGAGAAACTGCTTTGTAATGTGCACCTTCCACTCAGGGAGTTATACCTCTTTTCTCATAAGGCAGTGTTTGAACACTGTTCCTGTAAAACTGAAAAAGTGATATTTTGTAGGACATTGAAGACGATGGCAAAAAGTGAAAAACCCAGAAATAAAACCCAGAAAAAAAGGGTTCCACGACACTGCTCTCTGACGTGTGCATTCATTACAGAGAGTTAAAGGTTACACTACGTTGCCCAGTTTGGAAATTCTGTGTTTGAGGAATTTGTGAGGGGATATTAAGTGGTGTCCAGAGACTTGTGTTGAGAAAGGAAACGTCTTCTGATGAAAACTGGAGAGAAAAAGTCAGGGCAGCTCCTTTCTGTTGTGTGTATTCATCTCATAGAGCTAAATCATTCTTTGGATTGAGAAGTTTGAAATCACCATTTTAATGGAAACTTAGAAAGGACATTTTGGAATGTTTTTAAGAATATGTTGGAAAAAAACCTTCTGATAAAAACCAGAAGGAAACATTCTGTGAAACTTCTCTAAGTCACGTGAAATCCACTCACACAGTTCAGCTTCTGTTTTCATTAAGCAGTATTCTAAAACTGTTTTAGGCTAGTCAGCCAAGGAATACTCGGGAGTACTTTGAGTCTTATGGTGAAAGCAGGAATATCTTCAGATAGATAGTGGAGAGAAGATTTCCGAGGAGTTGCTTTGTGACCTGTGCATTCCACTCACAGAGTTACATTTCTCTTCTCATAGAGGATTGGGGAATCCCGTTTTGAGTAAATGCTACCAGGGGACATTCGGGAATATATAGGCAGCTATGGTGAAAAAGGAAATATCCTCAGACAAAAACGGGAAGATGCTCTGTGTGAAACTGCTTTGGGATAAGTATGTCTAGTCATCTCACATAGATAAAGCTTTTTTTGTATTACTCAGTTTTGAATCTGCATCACGGATGGATTCGCAATGGGACATTAGGTAGCACATTCAGGCCTCTGGAGAAATAGGAGACATCTTCAGATAAAAAATGGAGAGAATCATTCTGAGAAACTGCTTTGTGATGTGCGCATTCCACTCAGGGAGTTACACCTCTTTTTTCATAAGGCACGGTTTGAAAACTGTTCATGTAAAACTGAGAAACTGATACTTTGCAGTCCAATGAAGACTACGGCAAACAGTGAAATATCCTGAAACAAAACACAGAAAGAAGCATTCCAAAAAAGTGGTCTCTGAAGTGTGCAATCATGTCAGAGCGCTAAAGCTTAAACTACTTGCCCAGTTTGGAATCTCTGTGTTTGGGCAATCTGTGAAGGGATATTACATGGTACCCGGAGGCTTGTGGTGAGAAAGGAAATGTCTTCCATCGAAAACTGGACAGAAGCTTACGGAACAACTGCTTTGTGATGTGTGTATTCATCTCATAGAGTTAAATCATTCTTTAGATTGAGCAGTTTGAGATCACTGTTTCTGTCCAACCTGAAAAAGGACATTTGGGAACGCTCTTAAGAATATGCTGAAAAAGGAATACCCTCTGGTAAAACCCAGAAGGAAACTTTCTGTAAGACTGCTATAGGTCATGTGAATTACACTGGCATAGTTACCGTTCTGTTTTCAATGAGCAGTATTCTAACACTGTTTTAGGTTAGTCAGCTAAGGGATACTCTGGAGTGCTTTGAGGCTTACGGTGAAAATGGAAATATCTTCAAATATATACTGGAGAGAAGATTTCCGAGGAGCTGCTATGTGACGTGTGTTTTCCACTCACAGTTATACTTTTCTTCTCATAGATGATTTAGGTACCCTGTTTGGTGAAAATGCTTCCAGTGGACATTCCCAAGTATATGGACGGCTATGATGAAAAAGGAACTATCCTCAGACAAAAACTGGATAGAAGCTTACTGTGAAATTGTTTTGGGATAGATATGTCTATTCATCTCACATAGGTAAAACTTTCTTTCTATTATGCAGTTTTGAATCTGCGTCATGGTCGGATTCGGGAAGGGACATTCGGGAGCACATTCATGCCTCTGGAGAAATAGGAGACACCTTCTGATAAAAACTGGAGAGAATCTTTCTGAGAAACTTCTTTGTGATGTGCGCATTCCACTCAGGGAGTTATACTTCTTTTCTCATTAGGCAGTGTTTGAACACTGTTCCTGTAAAACTGAATAAGTGATATTTTGCAGCACAATGAAGACTATGATGAAAAGTGAAATATCTTGAAATAGAACCCAGAAGGAAGCGTTCCAAGAAATTGTTCTCTGACGTGTGCAATCATTTCAGAGAGTTAAAGCTTACAATACGTTTTCCTGTTTGGAAACTCTGTCTTTGAGGAATTTGTGAAGGGATATTATGTGGCACCCAGAGGCTTGTGGTGACATAGGAAACGTCTTCTGATGAAAACTGGAGAGAAACTATCGGAGGAACTGCTTTGTGATGCATATATTCAACTCATAGAGGTAACTCATTCTTGGACTGAGCAGCTTGAAATCACTGTTTCTGTGGAATCTGAGAAATGACATTTGGTAATGCTCTTAAGAATATGCTGAAAAAGAAATACTCCCCAATAAATACTAGAAGGTAACCTTAAGTGAAACTGCTCTAGGTCACGTGAAGTCCACTGGCAGAGTTAAGCTTCTGCTTCCATCGTGCAGTATTGTAACACTCTTTTTCTTTAGTTGCAAAGTGATATTCTGCAGCGCTTTGAGGCTTACAGTGAAAAAGGAAATACCTTCAGATGACAACTGGATAGAAGATTTCCCAGAAGCTGCTTTGTGACGTGTACATTGCACTCACAGAGTTATACTTCTCTTCTCATAGAGGATTGCTGAATCCCATTTGGAGTAAACGCTACCAGGGGCATTCGGGAGTATATGGACAGCTATGGTGAAAAAGGTAATATCCTCAGACAAAAACTTGAAAGAAGCTTTCTGTGAAACTACTTTGGGATACATATGTCTATTCATCTCACATAGATAAAGCTTTCTTTCTATTACGCAGCTTTGAAACTGCGTCATGGATGGATTCGCGAAGGGACATTCGGGAGAACATTCAGGCCTGTGGAGAAAAAGGAGATATCTTCAGATAAAAACTGGAGAGAAATTTTCTGAGAAACTGTTTTGTGGTGTGTGCATTCCACTCAGTGAGTTATACCTCTTTTCTAATAAGACAGTGTTTGAACACTGTTCCTGTAAAACTGAAAGGGTGATATTTTGCAGGGAACTGAAGACTAAGGTGAAGAGTGAAAAATCCGGAAATAAAATACAGAAAGATGCGTTCCAAGAAACGACTCTCTGAAGTGTGCATTCATTACAGAGAGATAAAGGTTACACTACGTTGCCCAGTTTGGAAACTCTGTGTTGAGGAATCTGTGAAGGGATATTACATGGTGCCCGGAGGCTTCTGGTGAGAAAGGAAACATCTTCCGATGAAAACTGGACAGAAGCGCTCGCAGCAACTACTTTGTGATGTGTGTATTCATCTCATAGAGTCAAATCATTCTTTGGATTGAGCAGTTTGAAATCACTGTTTCAGTGGAACCTGAGAAAGGACATTGGTGACCCTCTATAGAATATGCTGAAAAAGGAATACCCTCCGGTAAAACCCAGAAGGAAACTTTCTGTGAAACTGCTATATCTAAGATAGGAAAAACTTTTCTCTATTACACCGTTTTGAACCTGCGTCTTGGACGGATTCATAAGGAGACATTTGGAAACACATTCAGACCTGTGGGGAAATAGGAGATATCTCCAGAGAACTTTTGGAGGGAAACTTTCTGAGAAACTATTTTATTGTGTGTGCATTCCACTCAGGGAGTTTTACCTCTTACTTGAGGATATATTCACGTGAATTCCACTCGAATTGTTTACCTTCTGTTTTCATTGAACAGTATTCTAAAACTGATTTTGGTGAGTCAGCTAAGTGATACTCGGGAGCACTTTGAGGTTTACAGTGAAAACGGAAATATCTTCATATAGATACTGTAGAGAAAATTTCCAAGGAGCTGCTATGTGACGTGTGCATTCCACTCACAGAGTTATACTTTTCTTCTTATAGAGAATTTTGGTACCCTGTTTTGTGAAAACGCTACCAGAGGATATTCGGGAGTATATGGATGGCTTTGGTGAAAAAGGAAATATCCTGAGACAAAAACTGGAAAGAAGCTTTCTGTGAAGTTGCTTTGGGATAGATATGTCTATTCATCTCAGATAGATAAAAAATTTTTCTATTATGCAGTTTTGAATCTACGTCATGGAGGGATTCATGAAGGGACGTCCAGGAGCATATTCAGGCCTGTGGAGAGATAGAAGATATCTTCAGAAAAAAATTGGAGAGAAGATTTGTGAGAAACTGTTTTGTGATGTGTGCATTCCACTCAGGGAGTTATACCTCTTTTCTCAAAAGCAAGTTTCAACACTGTTCATGTAAAACTGAAAAGGTGATATGTTGCAGGGCATTGAAGTCTATGGTGAAAGGTAAAAATCCCGTAAATAAACCCAGAAAGAAGCTATCCAAGAAACTGCTCTCTGACGTGTGCATACATTACAGAGAGTTAAAGGTTACACTATGTTGCCCAGTTTGGAAACTCTGTGTTTGAGGAATCTGTGAAGTGATATTAAGTGGTGCCTGGAGGCTTGTGGTGAGAAAGGAAACATCTTCTGATGAAAACTGGAGAGGAGATTTCGGGGCAACTCCTTTCTGTTGTGAGTATTCATCTCATAGACTAAAATCGTTATTTGGATTGAGCAGTTTGAAATCACTGTTTCTGTGGAACCTAAGAAAGGACATTTGGGAATGCTTTTAAGTATATGCTGAAAAAGGAATACCCTTCGTTAAAACCCAGAAGGAATCTTTCTGTGAAACTGCTATAGGTCACGTGAATTCCTCTCGCATAATTAAACTTCTGTTTACATTGAGCAGTATTCTAACACTGTTTTTGGTGAATCAGCTAAGGGATACTCGGGAGCGCTTTGAGGCTTATGGTGGAAATGGAAATATATTGAGATAGATACTGGAGAGAAGATTTCCGAGGAGCTGCTATGTGACGTGTGCATTCCAGTCACAGATTTATACTTTTCTTCTCATAGAGGATTTTGGTACCCCGTTTGGTGAAAACGCTACCAGGGGACATTTGGGAGAATACGGATGGCTATGGTGAAAAAGAAAATATCCTCAGACAAAAAATGGAAAGAAGCTTTCTGTGAAATTGCTTTAGGATAGATATGTGTATTCATCTCAGATAGATAAAACTTTTTTTTATTATGCAGTTTTGAATCTGCATCATGGACAGATTTATGAAGGGACACTCGGAAGCACATTCAGGCTTGTGGGGAAAGAGGAGATATCTTCAGAAAAAAACTGGAGAGAAGATTTCTGAGAAACTGTTTTCTGATGTGTGCATTCCACTCAGGGAGTTATACCTCTTTTCTCATAAGGCAGTGTTTGAACATTGTTCCTGTAAACCTGAAAAGGTAATATTTTGTAGGGCATTGAAGACGATGGCGAAAAGTGAAAAACTCGGAAATAAAACCCAGAAAGAAGCGTTCCAAGAAACTGCTCTCTGTCGTGTACATTCATTACAGAGAGTTAAAGGTTACACTACGTTGCCCAATTTGGAAACTCTGTGTTTCAGGAATCTGTGAAGGGATATTAAGTGGTGCCCGGAGGCTTGTGGTGAGCAAGGAAACGTCTTCTTATGACAGCTGGAGAAAAGATTTTGGAGCAACCGCTTTCTGTTGTGTGTATTCATCTCATAGAGTTAAGTCATTCTTTGTATTGAGCAATTTGAAATCACTGTTTTAGTGGAACCTTAGAAAGGACATTTGGAAACGCTCTTAAGAATATGTTGAAAAAGAAATACCTACCGATTGAAACCTGAAGGAAACATTCTGTGAAACTGCTCTATGTCACGTGAATTCCACTTGTGCAGGTAATCTTCTGTTTTCAATAAGCAGTATTCTAAAACTGTTTTAGGTTACTCAGTTAAGGGACACTCGGGAGCACTTTTAGTCTTAAGGTGAAAGCGGAAATATCTTCAGATATATACTGGAGAGAAGATGTCCAAGGAGCTGCTTCGTGACTTGTGCATTCGACTCACAGAGATTCACTTTTCTTCTCATACGATTGAGGAATCCCATTTGGAAAAAAAGTTAACAGGGGACCTTTGGGATTCTATGGATGGCTATGGTGAAAAGGGAAATATCCTCAGACAAAAAACTGGAAAGAAGATTTCTGTGAAACTGCTTTGGGAGAGATATGTACATTCATCTCACATAGATAAAACTTTCTTTCTATTATGCTGTTTTGAATTTGAGTCACGGATGGATTCGCGAAGGGATATTCATGAGCACATTCAGGTCTCTGTAGATATAGGAGATATCTTCAAATAAAAACTGGAGAGAATCTTTCTGAGAGACTGCGTTGTGATGTGCACATTCCAATCAGGGAGTTGTACTTCTTTTTTCATAAGGCAGTGTTTGAACACTGTTCTTGTAAAACTGAAAAACTGATAGTTTGCAGTGCATTGAAGACTACGGCAAACAGTGAAATATCCTGAAATAAAACTCAAAAAGAAGCATTCCAAGAAACTGCTCTCTTACGTGTGCATTCATTTGAGAGAGTTAAAGCTTACAATACGTTGTCCAGTTTGGAAGCTATGTCTTTGAATAATCTGTGAAGGGATATTACCTGGCGCCCAGAGGCTTCTGGTGAGAAAGGAAACATTTACGATGCAAACTGGAGAGAAGCTATCGGAGCAACTGCTTTGTGATTTTTGTACTCAACTCATAGAGTTAAATTATTCTTTGGACTGAGCAGTTTGAAATCACTGTTTCTGTGGAATCTCAGAATGGACATTTGGGAACACTCTTAAGAATATGCTGAGAAAGAAATACTCTCCAATAAATACTAGAAGGAAACTTTCTGTGAAACTGCATCAGGTCACGTGAAGTCCACTCACACAGTTAAGCTTCTGTTTTCATTGAGCAGTATTGTAACACTGTTTTTGTTTAGTCTGCAAAGTGATATTCGGTAGTGCTTTGAGGCTTACGGTGAAAAAGGAAATACCTTCAGATAACAATTGGAGAGAAGATTTCCCAGAAGTTGCTTTATGATGTGTGCATTCCACTCACAGAGTTATATTTTCTTCTCATACAGGATTGGGGAATTCCATTTGGGGTAAATGCTACCAGTTGATATTCAAGAGTGTTTTGACGGCTATGGTGAAAAAGGAAATATCCTCAGACAAAAACTGGAAAGAAGCTTTCTGTGAAACTGCTTTGGGATAGGTATGTCTAGTCATCTCACATTGATGAAAGCTTTCTTCTATTACGGAGCTTTGAAATTGCATCATGGAAGGATTCGCAAAGGGACATTCGGGAGCACATTCAGGCCTATGGGTAAAAAGGAGATGTCTTCAGGCAAAAACTGGTGAGAAGATTTCTGAGAGACTGCTTTTGATGTTTGTATTCCACTCAGTTAATTACACCTCTTTTTTCGTAAGGCAGTGTTTGTACACTGTTCCTGTAAAAGTGAATAAGTGATATTTTGCAGCGCATTGAAGACTATGGCAAAAAGTGAAATATCCTGAAATAAAACCCAGAAAGAAGCGTTCCAAGAAATTGCTCTCTGACGTGTGCAAATATTTCAGAGAGTTAAAGCTTACAATACGTTTTCCAGTTTGGAAACTTTGTGTTTGTGGAATCTGTGAAGGGATATTAAATGTCACCTGGAGGCTTGTGCTGAGAAAGGAAACGTCTTCTGATGAAAACTGGACAGAAGCTTTTGGATCAATTGCTTTGTGATGTGTGTATTCATCTCGTAGAGTTAAATCATTCTTTGGACTGAGCAGTTTGAAATCACTGTTTCTGTGAACCTGAGAAGAGACGTTTGGGAACGCTCTTAAGAATATGCTGATAAAGGAATACTCTCCGGTAAAACCCAGAAGGAAACTTTCTGTGAACCTGCTATAGGTCACGTGAATTCCACTGGCATAGTTAACCTTCCGTTTTTATTGAGCTGTATTCTAACACTGTATTTGGTTAGTCATCTAAGGGATACTCAGGAGTGCTTTGAGGCTTATGGTGAAAAAGGAAATATCTTCAGATAGATATTGGAGAGAAGATTTCCGAGGAGCTGCTATGTGATGTGTGCATTCCATTCACAAGATACACTTCCTCTCATAGAGGATTTTTTTGTACCCAGTTTGGTGAAAACGTTACCACGGGACATTCGGGAGAATATTGACTGCTATTTTGAAAATGGAAATATCCTCAGACAAAAGCTGGAAAGAAGCTTTCTGTGAAATTGCTTTGGGATAGATATGTCTATTCACCTCAGATAGATAAAACTTTTTTCTATTACATAGTTTGGAATCTGTGTCATGGACGGATTCGTGAAGGGACACTCGGAAGCACATTCATGCCTCTGGAGAAATAGGAGACACCTTCCGATAAAAACTGGAGAGAAGCTTTCTGAGAGACTGCTTTTAGTGTTGACATTCCACTCAGGGAGTTATACCTTTTTTTTCATAAGGCAGTGTTTGAACACTGTTCCTGTAAAAGTGACTAAGTGATATTTTGCAGCACATTGAAAACTATACCAAAACGTGAAATATCCCAAAACAAAACCCACAAAGGAGCATTCCAGGAAACTGCTCTCTGACGTGTGCAATCATTTCAGAGAGTTAAAGTTTACAATACGTTCACCAGGTTGCAATCTCTGTCTTTGAGGAATCTGTGAAGGGATATTACGAAGTGCCCGGAGGCTTGCGGTGAGAAAGGAAACATCTTCCGATGAAAACTGGACAGAAGTTTCAGAGCAACGGCTTTATGATGCGTGTATTCAACTTACAGAGTGAAATCATTCTTTGGACTGAGCAGTTCGAAATCACAGTTTCTGTGGAATCTGAGAAAGGATATTTGGGAGCGCTCTTAAGAATATGCTGAAAAAGAAATGCTCTCCAATGAAAACGAGAAGAAAACTTTCTGTGAAACTGTTCTAAATCACGTGAAGTGCAATCGCACAGTTAAGCTTCTGTTTTCATTGAGCAGTATTGTAACTCTGTTTTTGTTAAGTCTGTGAAGTGATATTCAGTAGTGCTTCAAAGGTTACAGTGAAAAAGGAAATACCTCCAGAAAACAACTGGAGAAAATATTTCCCAGAAGATGCTTTGTGATGCGTGCATTTCACTCACAGAATTACACTTTTCCTCACATAGGGAATTGGGAATTGTGGAAACACGTTTGGAGTAAACACTACCTGGAGACATTCGGGAGTATATGGACGACTATGTTGAAAAAGGAAATATCCTCATACAAAAACTCGAAGGGAGCTTTCTGTGAAACTGCTTTGAGATAGGTATGTTTGGTCATCTCACATAGATAAAACTGTATTTCTATTACACAGTTTTGAAACTGTGTCATGGACGGATTTGCGAAGGGACATTCAGAAGCACATTCAGGCCTGTGGAGAAAAAGAAGATATCTTCAGATAAAAACAGGAAAGAAGCTTTCTGAGAGACTACTTTTTGATGTTTGCATTCCAATCAGGGAGTTATACCTCTTTTTTCATAAGGCAGTGTTTGAACACTGTTCCTGTAAAACTGAATAAGTGATATTTTGCAGCACATTGAAGACTATGGTGAAAAGTGAATATCCCGGAAGTAAAACCCAGAGGGAAGCCTTCCAAGACATTACTCTCTGACATGCACATTCATTACAGAAAGTTAAATATTACACTACGTTGCCCAGTTTGGAAACTCTGTGTTTGAGGAATCTGTGAAGGGATATGAAGTGGTGCCCAGAGGCTTGTGGTGAGAAAGGAAAAGTCTTCCGATGAAAACAGGAGAGAAGGTTTCTGGGCATCTCCTTTCTGTTGTGTGTATTCATCTCATAGACATAAATCATTCTTTGGATTAAGCAGTTTCAAATCACTGTTTTAGTGGAACCTTAGAAAGGACATTTGGGAATGCTCTTAAGAATATGTTGAAAAACAGGCCGGGCGCGGTGGCTCACGCCTGTAATCCCAGCGCTTTGGGAGGCCGAGGCGGGCGGATCACAAGGTCAGGAGATCGAGACCACGGTGAAACCCCGTCTCTACTAAAAATACAAAAAATTAGCCGGGGCTGTTGTGGGCGCCTGTAGTCTCAGCTACTCGGGAGGCTTAGGCAGGAGAATGGCGTGAACCCGGGAGGCGGAGCTTGCAGTGAGCCGAGATCGTGCCACTGCACTCCAGCCTGGGCGACAGAGCGAGACTCCGTCTCAAAAAAAAAAAAAAAAAAAAAAAGAATATGTTGAAAAACAAATACCTTCCGATAAAAACCAGAAGGAAAACTTCTGTGAAACTGCTCTAGGTCAAGTGAATTCCACTTACACAGTTAAGCTTCTGTTTTCATTAAGCAGTATTCTAAAACTGTTTTAGGTTAGTCAGATAAGGGATACTCGGGAGCGCTTTGAGGCTTACGGTGAAAGCGGAAATGTCTTCAGATAGATACTGGAGAGAAGATTGCCGAGGAGCTGCTTTGTGACCTGTGCATTCCACTCACAGAGTTATACTTTTCTTCTCCTAGAGGATTGGGGAATCCCGTTTGGAGAAAAAGCTACCAGGGGACTTTCCGGATTGTATGGATGGCTATGGTGAAAAAGGAAATACCCTCAGACAAAAACTAGACAGAAGATTTTTGTGAAACTGCTTTGGGATAGATATATCTATTCATCTCACATAGTTAAAGCTTTCTTTCTATTACGCAGTTTTGAATCTGCATCATGGACGGATTCGTGAAGGGACATTCAGGACCACATTCAGGCCTTTGGAGAAATAGGAGATATCTTCAGATAAAAATTGGCGAGAATCGTTCTGAGAAACTGCCCTGCGATGTGCACATTGTCCTCAGAGAGTTATACCTCCTTTTTCGTAAGGCTGTATTTGAACACTGTTCCTGTAAAACTGAAAAACTGATACTTTGCAGTGCATTGAAGACTACAACAAACAGTGAAATATCCTGAAATAAAACCCAGAAAGAAGCATTCCAAGAAACTACTCTCTGACGTGTGCAATCATTTCAGAGAGTTAAAGCTCACACTACATTGTCCAGTTAGGAAACTGTGTCTTTGAGGAATCTGTGAAGGGATATTACCTGGTGCCCGGAGGCTTGTGGTGAGAAAGGTAAAGTCTTCCTATGAAAACTGGAGAGAAGCTATCGGAGCAACTACTTTGTGATGTGTGTATTCAACTCATAGAGTTAAATCATTCTTTGGACTGAGGAGTTTGAAATCACTATTTCAGTGGAATCTGAGAAAGGACATTTGGGAACGCTCTTAAGAATATGCTGAAAAAGAAATACTCTCCAATAAAAACCAAAGGAAACTTTCTGTCAAACTGCTCTAGGTCAAGTGAATTCCAGTTGCACAGTTAAGCCTCTCTTTTCACTGAACAGTTTTGTAAAACTGTTTATGTTTAGTCTTCAAAGTGATATTCAGTAGTGCTTTGAGGCTTACAGTGAAAAAGAAAATACCTTCAGAAAACAACCGGAGAAAAGATTTCCCAGAAGCTGCTTTGTGACGTGTGCATTCCACTCACAGACTTATACTTTTCTTCTCATAGAGGATTGGGGAATCAAGTGTAGAGTAAACGCTATCAGGGGTCTTTCAGCAGTACATGGATGGCTATGGTGAAAAAGGAAATATCCTCATATGAAAACTGGAAAGAAGCTCTCTGTGGAACTTCTTTGGGATAGATATGTCTAGTCATCTCACATAGAAAAAGCTATCTTTCTCTTACGCAGTTTTGAAACTGCATCATGGACGGATTCGCAAAGGGACATTCGGGAGCAGATTCAGGCCTGTGGGGAAAAAGGAGATATCTTCAGATAAAAACTGGAGAGAAGCTTTCTGAGAGACTGCTTTTTGATGTTTCCATGCCACTCAGGGAGTTATATCTCTTTTTTCATAAGGCAGTGTTTGAACACTGTTCCTGTAAAAGTGAATAAGTGATATTTTGCATTGCATTGAAGACTATGACGAAAAGTGAAATATCTTGAAATAAAACCCAGAGAGAAGCTTACCAAGAAATTGCTCTCTGACGTGTGCATGCATTTCAGAAGGTTAATGCTTACACTACGTTGCCCAGTTTGGAAACTCCGTGTTTGAGGAATCTGTGAAAGGATATTAAGTGTCTCCGGGATGCTTGTGGTGAGAAAGGAAAAGTTTTCCGAAGAAAACTGGACAGAAACTTTTGGACCAACTGCTTTGTGATATGTGTATTCATATCGCAGAGTTAAATCATTCCTTGGATTGAGCAGTTTAAAATCACTGTATCTGTGGAACCTGAGAAAGGACATTTGTGAACACTCTTAAGAATAAACTGAAAAAGGAATACCCTCCGGTAAAACACAGAAGGAAACTTTCTGTGAAACTGCTATAGGTCACGTGAATTCCACTGGCATAGTTAACCTTCTGTTTTCATTGAGCAGTATTCTAACACTGTTTTTGCTGAGTCAACTAAGGGACATTCGGGAGCACTTTGAGGCTTATGGTGAAAACAGAAATATCTTCAGATAGATACTGGAGAGAAGATTTCCGAGGACCTTCTATGTGACGTATGTATTCCACTCACAGAGTTACACTTATCTTCTCATAGAGGATTGGGGACTCCCATTTGGAGAAAAAGCTACCAGGGTACTTTCAGGATTCTATGGACAGCTATTTTGAAAAAGGAAATATCCTCAGACAAAAACTGGAAATAACATTTCTGTGAAACTGCTTTGGGATAGATATGTCTATTCATCTCAGATAGAGAAAACTTTTTTCTATTATGCAAGTTTGAATCTGCATCATGGATGGATTAGTGAAGGGACACTCGGAAGCACATTCAGGTCTCTAGAGAAATAGGAGATATCTTCAGTTAAAAACTGGAGAGATTCTTTCTGAGAAACTGCTTTGTGATGTATGCATTCCACTCAGGGAGTTATACCTCTTTTCTCATAAGGCAGTGTTTGAACACTGTTCCTGTAAAACTGAAAAAGTGAAACTTTGCAGTGCATTGAAGACTATGGCGAACAGTGAAATGTCCTGAAATAAAACCCAGAAAGAAGCGTTCCAAGAAACTGCTCTCTGAAGTGTGCAATCATTTCAGAGAGTTAAAGTTTAAATACTTTGACCAGTTTGGTAAATATGTCTTTGAGGAATCCATGTAGGGATATTACGTGGCACACAGAGACTTTTGGTGAGAAAGGTAATGCCTGCCGATGAAAACTGGAAAGAAGCTATCAGAGCAACTGCTTTGTGATGCGTGTATTCAACTCACAGAGCTAAATCATTCATTGAACTGAGCAGTTTGAAATCACTGTTTCTGTGGAATCTGAGAAAGGACATTTGGGAATGCTCTTAAGAATACACTGAAAAAGACATATTCTCCAAAAAAAAAAAAAAAAAAACCAGAGGGAAACTTTCTGTGAAACTGCTCTAGGTCACGTGAGGTCCACTGACACAAGTAAGCTTCTGTTTTCATTGAGCAGTATTGTAACACTGTTTTTGTTTAGTCTGCAAAGCGATATTCCATAGTGCTTTGAGGCTTATGGTGAAAAAAGAAATAACTTCAGATAGCAACTGGAGAGAAGATTTCCCAGAAGCTGCTTTGTGAAGTGTGCATTCCACTCACAGAGTTGTACTTTTCTTCTCATAGAGGATGTGGAATTGTGTTTGGGGTACACGCTACCAGGGGACATTCGGGAGTATATGGACGGCTATGGTGAAAAAGGAAATATCCTCAGACAAAAACTGGAAAGAAGCTTTCTGTGAAACTGCTTTGGGATAGGTATGTCTAGTCATCTCACATAGATAAAGCTTTCTTTCTATTACATAGTTTTGAGACTGCGTCATGGAAAGGTACGTGAAGGGACATTCGGGAGCACATTCAGGCCTGAGGGGAAAAAGTAGATATCTTCAGATAAAAACTGAGGAGAAGCTTTCTGAGAGACTGTATTTGATGTTTGCATTCCACTCAGGGAGTTATACCGCTTTTTTCATAAGGCAGTGTTTGAACACTCTTCCTGTAAAAGTGAATAAGTGATATTTTGCAGCGCATTGAAGACTACTGCGAAAAGTGAAATATCCTGAGATAAAACCCAGAAAGAAGTGTTTCAAGAAATTACTCTCTGACGTCTGCATTCATTTCAGTGAGTTAAAGCTTAAAATACGTTGCCCAGTTTGGAAACTCTGTGTTTCAGGAATCTGTAAAGGGATATTAAATGTCGCCCAGAGGCTTGTGGTGAGAAAGGAAACGTCTTCTGATGAAAACTGGACAGAAGCTTTCGGAGCAACTGCTTTGTGATGTGTGTATTCATCTCATAGAGTTAAATCATTCTTTGGATTGAGCAGTTTGAAATCGCTGTTTCTGTGGAACCTCAGAAAGAACATTTGGGAATGCTCTTAACAATATGCTGGTAAAGGAATACCCTCTGGTAAAACCCAGAAAGAGTTTCTGTGAAACTGCTCTAGGTCACATTAAGTTCACTCACATAGTTAAGCTTCTGTATTCATTGAGCAGTATTCTAACACTGTTTTTCATAAGTCAGCTAAGGGATACTCGGGAGCGCTTTGAGGCTTAGGGCGAAAACGGAAATATCTTCAGATACATACTGGGGAGAAGATTTCTGAGGAGCTGCTATGTGACGTGTGCATTCCACTCAGAGAGTTATACTTTTATTCTCACAGAGAATGTTCATACCTCGTTTGGTGAAAACACTATTAGGGGACATCGGGAGTATATGAATACATATGTCTATTCACCTCAGATAGATAAAACTTTTTTCTATTACGCAGTTTTGAATCTGCATCATGGATGGATTCGTGAAGGGAACTTGGAAGCACATCAGGCCTGTGGGAAAATAGAATATATTCAGAAAAAAATTGGAGAGAATCGTTTTGAGAATCTGTTTTGTGATGTGTGCATTCCATTCAGGGAGTTAAAACTCTTTTCTCATAATGCAGTGTTTGAATACTGTTCCTGTAAAACTGAAATGGTGATATGCTGCAGGGCATTGAAGACTACGGCAAAAAGTGAAAAACCTGGAAATAAAACCCAGAAGGAAGCGTTCCAAGAAAGTGCTCTCTGACGTGTGCATTCATTGCAGAGAGTTAAAGGTTACACTACGTTGCCTTGTTTGGAAACTCTGTTTTTGAGGAATCTGTGAAGGGATATTAAGTAGCGCCCAGAGGCTTGCGGTGAGAAAGGAAACATCTTCCGATGAAAACTGGAGAGAACTTATTGGAGCAACTGCTTTGTGATACATGCACTCAACTCATTCTTTGGACTGAGCAGTTTGAAATCACTGTTTCTGTGGAATCTGAGAAACGACATTTAGGTACACTCTTAAGAATTTGCTGAAAAATATATACTCTCCAATAAATACTAGAAGGAAACTTTCTGTGAAACTGATCTATATCATGTGAAGGCCACTTGCACAGTTAAGCTTCTGTTTTCATTGAGCAGTATTGTAACACTGTTTTTGTTTATTCTGTGAAGTGATATTCGGTAGCACTTTGACGGTTATGGTGAAAAAGGAAATACCTTCAGAAAACAACTGGAGAGAAGATTTCCCAGAAGATGCTTTGAGACGTGTGCATTCCACTCACAGAATTATACTCTTCTTCTCATAGTGGATTGGGGAATAGAGTTTGGAGTAAACCCTTCCCAGGGACTTTCAGGAGTATATGGACGGCTATGGTGAAAAAGGAAATATCCTCAGACAAAAACTGGAAAGGAGCTTTCTGTAAAAATGCTTTGGGATAGGTATGTCAAGTGATCTCACATAGAGTAAGCTTTCTTTCTATTACGCAGTTTTGAAACTGCATCATGGACAGATTTGCGAAGGGACATTCGGGAGGACATTCAGGCCTGTGGGTAAAAAGGAGATATTTTCAAATAAAAATTGGAGAGAAGCTTTCTGAGAGACTGCTTTTTGATGTTTGCATTCCACTCAGTGAGTTATACCTCTTTTTTCATAATGCAGTGTTAGAACACTGTTCCTGTAAATCTAAATAGGTGATATTTCACAGCGTATTGAAGACTATGGTGAAAAGTGAATTATCCTGAAATAAAACCCAGAAAGAAGTGTTCCAAGAAATTTCTCTCCTACATGTGCATTCATTTCAGAGAATTAAAGCTTACACTACGTTGCCCAGTTTGGAAACTCTGTGTTTCAGGAATCTGCGAAGGGATATTCAGTGTCGCCTGGAAGCTTGTGGTGAGCAAGGAAATGTCTTTTGACAAAAACTGGACAGAAGCTTTTGGAGCAACTGCTTTGTGATGTGTGTATTCATCTCATAGAGTTAAATCATTCTTTGGATTGAGCAGTTTGAAATCACTGTTTCTGTGGAACCTGAGAAGGGACATTTGGGAATACTCTTAAGAATATGCTGATAAAGGAATACCCTCTGGTAAAACCAGAAGGAAACCTTCTGTGAATCTGCTATAGATCACCTGAATTCTACTCACATAATTAAACTTCTGTTTTCATTGAGCAGTATTTTAACACTGTTTTTGGTGAGTCTGCTAAGGGATACTTGGGAGTGCTTTGAGGCTTATGGTGAAAAAGGAAATATCTTCAGATAGATAATGGATAGAAGATTTCTGAGGAAGTACTATCTGACGTGCGCATTCCACTCATAGAGATATACTTCTTCTCATAGAGGATTTTTCGTCCTCAGTTTGGTTAAAATGCTACCAGGGGACATTCGGGAGTATATGGACGGCTATGGTGGAAAAATAAATATCCTCAGACAAAAACTGGAAAGAAGCTTTCTGTGAATTTGCTTTGGGATAGATATGTCTATTCATCTCAGATAGATAAAACTTTTTTCTATTACGCAGGTGTGAATCTGCGTCATGAACAGATTTGTGAAGGGACACTCAGAAGCACATTCAGGCCTGTGGGGAAATGGGAGATATCTTCAGAAAAAAATTGGAGTGAAGCTTTCTGAGAAACTGTTTTGTAATGTGTGCATTCCATTCAGAGAGTTATACCTCTTTTCTCATCAGTCATTGTTTGAACACTGTACCTGTAAAACTGGAAAGGTGATACTTTGCAGGGCATTGAAGGCGATGGTGAAAAGTGAAAAACCCGGAAATAAAACCCAGAAAGAAGCGTTCCAAGAAGCTGCTCTCTGACGTGTGCATTCATTACAGAGAGTTAAAGGTTACACTACGTTGCCCAGTTTTGAAACTCTGTGTTTGAGGAATCTGTGAAGGGATATTAAGTGGCGCCCAGAGGCTTGTGGTGAGAAAGGAAAAGTCTTCTGATGAAAAATGGAAAGAAGGTTTTGGGGCAACTCCTTTCTGCTGTGTGTATTTATCTCATAGAGTTAAATCTTTCTTTGGATTGAGCAGTTTGAAATCACTACTTAACTGGAACCTTAGAAAGGACATTTAGGAACGATTTTAGGAATATGTTGGAAAAGAAATATCTTCCGATAAAAACCAGAAGGAAACATTCTGTGAAACTGCTCTAGGTCACTTGAATTCCAGTCGCACAATTAAGCTTCTGTTTTCATTAATCAGTATTCTAAAACTGTTCTGGGTTAGTCAGCTACGGGATACTCAGGAGCACATTGATGCTGATAGTGAAAGCAGAAATGTCTTCAGATAGATACTGGAGAGAAGATTTCCGAGGAGCTGCTTTGTGACCTCTGCATTCCATTCACAGAGTTACACTTCGCTTCTCATAGAGTATTGGGGAATTCCATTTGGGGAAAAAGCTACCAGGGGATTTTTGGGATTCTATGGACAGCTATGGTGAAAAAGTAAATATCCTCAGACAAAAACTGGAAAGAAGATTTCAGTGAAACTTCTTTGGGATAGGTATGTCTAGTCATTTCACATAGATAAACTCTCTTTCTATTATGTAGTTTTGAAAATGTGTCATGGACGGATTCGCAAACGGACATTGGGAGCACATTCAGGCCTGTGGAGAAATTGGAGATATTTTCAAATAAAAACTGTAGAGAATCTTTCTGAGAGACTGATTTTTGATGTTTGCATTCCACTCATGGAGTTATACATCTTTTTTCAAGGGCCAGGGTTTGAATACTGTTTCTGTAAAACTGAATAAGTGATATTTTACAGTGCATTGAAGACTATGGCGAAAAGTGAAATATCCTGAAATACAACCCAGAAAGAAGCGTTCCAAGAAATTGCTCTCTGACGTGTGCATTCATTTCAGAGAGTTAAAGTTTACACTACGTTGCCTAGTTTGGAAACCCTCTGTTTGAGGAATCTGTGAAGGCATATTAAGTGTCATGTGGAAGCTTGTGGTGAGAAAGGAAACGTCTTCCAACGAAAACTGGACAGAAGCTTTCAGAGCAACTGCTTTGTGATGTGTGTATTCCTCTCCTAAAGTTAATCATTCTTTGGATTGAGCAGCTTGAAATCAATCTTTCTGTGGAACCTGAGAAAGGACATTTGGGAACACTCTTACGCATATGCTGAAAAAGGAATACCCTCCAGTAAAACACAGAAAGAAACTTTCTGTGAAACTGCAAAAGGTCACGTGAATTCCACTTGCATAGTCAACCTTCTGTTTTCATTGAGCAGTATACTAACACTGTTTTTTGTGAGTCAGCTAAAGGATACTCGTGAGCGCTTTGACACTTAAGGTGAAAATGGAAACATCTTCAGATAGACACTGGAGAGATGATTTCTGAAGAGCTGCTATATGACTTGTGCATTTCACTCACAGAGTTATACTTTTCTTCTCTTAGAGGATTTTGGTAACCTGTTTGGTGAAAACGGTACTAGGGGACATTCGGGAGCATATGGATGGCTATGGTGAAAAAGGAAATATCCTAAAAAAAAAACTGGAAAGAAGCTTTCTGTGAAATAGTTTTGGGATAGATATGTCTATTCGTCTCAGATAGATAAAATATTTTCCTATTACGCAGTTTTCAATCTGTGTCATGGATGGATTTGTGAGGGACACTCGGAAGCACATTCAGGCCTGTGGGGAAATAGGAGATATCTTCAGAAAAATATTTTAGAGAAGCTTTCAGAGAAACTATTTTGTGATGTGTGCATTCTACTCAGGGAGTTACATCTCTTTTCTCATAAGGCAGTGTTTGAACACTGTTTCTGTAAAACTGAAAATGTAATATTTTGCAGAGCTTTGAAGATGATGGCGAAAAGTGAAAAACCTGGAAATAAAACCCAGAAAGAAATGTTCTAAGAAACTGCTTTCTGACGTGTGCATTCATTACAGAGAGTTAAAGGTTACACTACGTTACCCAGTTTGGAAACTCTGTGATTGAGGAATCTGTGAAGGGATATTAAGTGTCGCCCGGAGGCTAGTGATGAGAAAGGAAACGTCTTCCGATGAAAACAGGACAGAAGCTTTTGGATAAACTGCTTTGTGATGTGTGTATTCATCTCATAGAGTTAAATCAGTCTTTGGAATGAGCTGTTTGAAATCACTGTTTCTGTGGAACCTGAGAAAGGGTATTTGGGAACACTTTTAAAAATATGCTGAAAAACAAATACCCTCTGGTAAAATCCAGAAGGAAACTTTCTGTGAAACTGCTATAGGTCACGTGAATTCCACTCTCACAGTTAACCTTCTGTTTTCATTGAGCAGTATTCTAACACTGTTTTTGGTGAGTCAGCTAAGGGATACTCGAGAGCGCTTTGAAGCTTACGGTGAAAACGAAAATATCTTCAGATAGATAATGGAGAAAAGATTTCCGAGGAGCTGCTATGTAACGTGTGCATTCCACTGAGAGAGTTATACTTTTCTTCTCATAGAGGATTTTGGTACCGCATTCGGTGAAAATGCTACCTGGGGACATTTGGGAGTATATGGATGGCTATGGTGAAAAAGGAAATATCCTCAGACAAAAGCTTGAAAGAAGCTTTCTGTGAAACTTCTTTGGGATAGGTATGTCTAATCATCTCAAATAGATAACTTTCTTTCTATTACGCAGTTTTGAAACCGCGTGATGTACGTATTCGCGAAGGGACATCCGGGAACACATTCAGGCCTCTGGAGAAATAGGAGACATCTTCAGATAAAAACTGGAGACAATCTTTCTGAGAAACTGCTTTGTGATGTACACATTCCAATCAGGGAGTTATACTTATTTTCTCATGAGGCAGTGTTTGAACACTGTTCCTGTAAAACTGAAAAACTGATACTTTGCAGTGCATTGAAGACTACAGACAATAGTGAAATATCCTGAAACAAAACCCAGAAATAATCGTTCCAAGAAACTGCTCTCTGAAGTGTGCAATGATTTCAGAGAGTTAAAGCTTACAATACGTTGTCCAGTTTGGAAACTCTGCCTTTGAGGAATCTGGGAAGGGATATTACATGGTGACCGGAGGCTTGTGGTGAGAAAGGAAATGTCTTCCAATGAAAACTGGAGAGAAGCTATCAGAGCAACTGCTTTGTGATGCATGTATTCAACTCATAGAGTTGAATCATTCTTTTGACTGAGCAGTTTGAAATCATTGTTTCTGTGGAATCTGAGAAAGGACATTTGGAAATGCTCTTAAGAATATGCTGAAAAAGGAATACTCTCCAATAAAAACCAGAGGGAAACTTTCTGTGAAACTACTCTAGGTCACATGAAGTCCACTCGCACAGTTAAGTTTCTGTTTTCATTGAACAGTATTTTAACTGTTTTTGTGTAGTTTGCGAAGTGATATTCGGTAGCGCTATGAGGCTTACGGTGAAAAAGGAAACACCTTCTGGTATCAACTGGAGAGAAGATTTCCCAGAAGCTGCTTTGTGACGTGTGCATTCCACTCACAGAGTTACCCTTTTATTCTCATAGAGGATTGGAATCCCTTTTGAAGTAATCACTAATAGGGGAAATTCAGGAGTATATGGATGGCTATGGTGAAAAAGGAAATATCCTCACACAGAAAGTGGAAAGAAGCTTTGTGTGAAACTGCTTTGGGATAGGTATGTCTAGTCATCCCACATAAACAAAGCTTTCTTTCTATTACTCAGTTTTGAAACTGCGTCATGGATGGATTAGTGAAAAGACATTGTGAAGCACACTCAGGCCTGTGGGGAAAAAGGAGATATCTTCCAATAAAAACAGGACAGAAACTTTCTGACAGACTGCTTTTTGATATTTGCATTCCACTCAGAGATTTATACCTCTTTATTCGTAAGGCAGTGTTTGAACACTGTTCCTGTAAAACTGAAAAACTGATACTTTGCAGTGCGTTGAAAACTACGACTAACAGTGAAATATCCTGAAATAAAATCCAGAAAGAAGTGTTCCAAGAAACTGGGCTCTGACGTGTGCAATCATTTCAGAGAGTTAAGGCTTACAATACGTTGTCCAGTTTGGAAACTCTGCCTTTAAGGAATCTGTGAAGGGATACTACGTGGCGCCCTGAGGCTTGTGGTGAGAAAGGAAAAGTCTTCTGACGAAAACTGGACAGAAGCTTTCACAACAACTGCTTTATGATGTGTGTGTTCATCTCATAGAGTTAAATCATTCTTTGGATTGAGTAGTTTGAAATCACTGTTTCAGTGGAGCCTGAGAAGGACATTTGGGAACGCTCTAAAGAATATGCTGAAAAAGGAATACCCTCTGGTAAAACCCAGAAGGAAACTTTCTGTGAAACTGCTATATCTAAGATAGAAAAAAACATTTCTCTATTATGCAGTTTTGAAACTGCATCATGGATGGATTCGTGAAGGGACACTTGGAAGCACATTCAGGCCTGTGGAAAAATAGGAGATATCTTTGGAAAAAAATTGGAGGGAAGCTTTCTGAGAAACTGTTTTGTTGTGTGTGCATTCCACTCAGGGAGTTATATCTTTTACATGAGGTTACACTCACGTGCATTCCACTCTCATATTTACCTTCTGTTTTCATTGAGCAGTATTCTAACACTGTTTCTGTGAGTCAGCTAAGTGATACTCGGGATCACTCTGAGGCTTACGGTGAAAACGGAAATATCATGAGATAGATACTGGAGAGAAGATTTCGGAAGAGCTACTATGTGACGTCTGCATTCCACTCACAGAGTTATACTTTTCTTCTCATAGAGGATTTTGTTACCCTAATTTGTGAAAACGTTACCAGAGGACATTCAGAAGTATATGGACGGCTATGGTGAAAAAGGAAATATCCTCAGACAAAAACTGCAAAGAAGTTTTCTGTGAAATTGCTTTGGGATAGATATGTCTATTCATCTCAGATCGATAAAACTTTTTTGTATTACGCAGTTTTGAATCTGGGCATGGATGGATTCCTGAAGGGACACTCAGAAGCACATTCAGGCCTGTGGGGAAATATGAGATATCTTCAGAAATGAATTGGAGAGAAGCTTTCTGAGAAACTGTTTTGTGATGCATGCATTTCACTCAGGGAGTTATACCTCTTTTCACATAAGGCACTGTTTGAGCAATGTTCCTGTAAACCTGAAGAAGTGATATTTTTCAGGGCATTGAAGACTATGGCGAAAAGTGAAATATCCTTAAATGAAACCCAGAAGGCAACATTCCAGGAAACTGCTCTCTGACGTGTGCATTCATTACAGAGTGTTAAAGGTTTCACTAGGTTGCCCAGTTTGGAAACTCTGTGTTTGAGGAATCTGTGAAGGGATATTAAGTGGCCATCGGAGGCTTGTGGTGAGAAAGGAAATGTGTTCTGATGAAAACTGGAGAGAAGATTTTGGGGCAACTCCTTTCTTTTGGGTGTATTCATCTCAGAGAGTTAAATCATTCTCTGGATTGAGCAGTTTGAAATCACTGTTTTAGAGGAAGCTTAGAAAGGACATTTGTGAACGCTCTTAAGAATGCATTGAAAAAGAAATGCCTTCCGATAAAAACCAGAAGGAAACATTCTGTGAAACTTCTCTAGGTCACGTGAATTCCACTCGCACAGTTAAGCTTCTGTTTTCATTAAGCAGTATTCTAAAACTGTTTTAGGTGAGTCAGCTAAGGAAGCCTCATGAGCACTTTGAGGCTTATGGTGAAAGTGGAAATATCTTCAGTTAGATACTGGAGAGAAGATTTCCGATGAGCTGCTTTGTGATCTGTGCATTCTATCACAGAGTTACACCTTTCTTCTCATAGAGGATTGGGCAATTCCATTTGGAGAAAAAGCTACCAGGGGACTATCAGGATTCTATCTATATCAATTTTGAAAAAGGAAATATCCTCAGACAACAAATGGAAAGAAGATTGCTGTGAAACTGCTTTGGGATAGATATGTCTATTCATCTCACATAGATAAAATTTTCTTTCTCTTATGCAGTTTTGAATCTGCGTCATGGACGGATTCATGAAGGGACATTCGGGAGTACATTCAGGCCTCTGGAGAAATAGGAGATATGTTCAGATACAAACTGGAGAGAATCTTTCTGAGAAACTGCTTTATGATGTCTGCATTCCACTTAGTGAGTTATATCCTTTTTCTCATAAGGCAGTGTTTGAACACTGTTCATGCAAAACTGAAAAACTGATACTTTGCTGTGCATTGAAGACTATGGCGAACAGTGAAATATCCTGAAATAAAACCCAAAAATAAGCGTTCCAAGAAGTTGCTCTCTGACGTGTGCAATCATTTCAGAGAGTTAAAGTTTACAGTGCGTTGTCCAGTTTGGAAACTCTGCCTTTGAAGCATCAGTGAAGGGATATTAAGTGTCGCCCGGAGACTTGTGTGAGAAAGCAAACGTCTTCTGACGAAAACTGGACAGAAGCTTTTGGAGCAACTGCTTTGTGATGTGTGTATTCATCTCGTAGAGTTAAATCATTCAATGGATTGAGCAGTTTGAAATCACTGTTTCTGTGGAACCAGAGAAAAGACATTTGAGAGTGCTCTTAAGAATATAATGAAACAGGAATACTCTCCGGTAAATCCCAGAGGAAAAAATTCTGAGAAACTGCTCTAGATAACGTGAATTCCACTGGCATAGTTAACCTGCTGTTTTCATTGAGCTGTATTCCAACATTGTTTTTAGTAAGTCAGCTAAGGGATACTCGGGAGCGCTTTTTGGCTTACAGTGAAAATAGATATATCTTCAGATAGATACTGGAGAGAAGATTTCCGAGGAGCTGCTATGTGACGTGTGCATTCCACTCACAAAGTTATACTTTTCTTCTCATAGAGAATTTTGGTACCCCATTTGGCGAAAACGCTACCAGGGGACATTCAGAATTATATATACGGCTATGGTGAAAAAGGAAACATCCTCAGACAAAAACTGGGAAGAAGTTTTCTGTGTAGTTGCTTTGGGATAGGTATGTCTATTCATCTCAAATGGATAAATTATTTTTTATTAAGCAGTTTTCAATCTGCGTCATGGACGGATTCGTGAAGGGACACTAGGAAGGACATTTAGGCCTGTCGGGAAATAGGAGATATCTTTAGAAAAAAATTGGAGAGAAGCTTTCTAAGAAACTGTTTTGTGATGTGTGCATACCCCCCAGCGAGTTATACCTCTTTTCTCATAAGGCAGTGTTTGAACACTGTACATGTAAAAGTGAAAAGGTGATATTTTGAACGGCCTTGAAGACTATGGCAAAAAGTGAAATACCGGAAATAAAACCCAGAAGGAAGTGTTCTAAGAGACTGCTCTCTGACGTGTGCATTCATTACAGAGAGTTAAAGGTTACACTACGTTGCCCAGTTTGGAAACTCTGCTTTGAGTAATCTGTGAAGGGATATTTAGTTACTCCCAGAGGCTGGGGTTGAGAAATGAAACGTCTTGTCATGATAACTGAATAGAAGATTTCGGGGCAACTCCTTTCTGTTGTGTGTATTCATATCATAGATTTAAATTATTCTTTGCATTGAGCAGTTTGAAATCATTGTTTTAGTGGAACCTTAGAAAGGACATTTGGAAACGATTTTAGGAATATTTTGGAAAAGAAATACCTTCTGATAAAAAACAGAAGGAAACATTCTGTGAAACTGCTCTAGGTCACTTGAATTCCAGTCGCACAGTTAAGCTTCTGTTTTCATTAAGCAGTATTCTAAAACTGTTTTAGTTTAGTCAGCTAAGGGAAATTTCGGAGCACTTTGAGGCTGATGGTGAAAGCAGAAATGTCTTCAGATAGGTATTGGAGAGAAGATTACCGAGGAGCTGCTTTGTGACCTGTGCATTCCATTCACAGAGTTACACTTCTCTTCTCATAGAGGGTTGGGGAATCCCGTTTGGAGAAAAAGCTACCAGGGGACTTTTGGGATTCTATGGACAGCTTTGGTGAAACAGTAAATATCCTCAGACAACAACTGGAAAGAAGCTTCATGTGAAACTGCTTTGGGATAGGTATGTCCAGTCATCTCACATAGATAAAGCTTCCTTTCTATTATGCAGCTTTAAAACTGCGTCATGTACGGATTCGCAAAGGGACATTAGGGAGCACATTCAGGCCTGTGGTGAAAAAGGAGATATCTTCAGATAAAAACTGGAGAGAAAGTTTCTTACAGACTGCTTTTTGATGTTTACATTCCTCGCAGGGAGTTATACCTCTCTTTTAATAAGGCAGTGTTTGAACACTGGTCCTGTAAAACTGAACAAGTGATATTTTGCAGTGCATTGAAGACTATGGCAAAAAGTGAAATATCCTGAAATAAAACCCAGAAAGAAGCGTTCTAAGAAATTCCTCTCCGACGTTTGCATTCATTTCAGAGAGTTAAAGGTTACACTATGTTGTATTAAGTGTCGCCCAGAGGCATGTGGTGAGATAGGAAACGTCTTCCAATTTAAACTGGACAGAAGCTTTTGGACCACCTGCTTTGTGATGTGTATATTCATCTCATAGAGTTAAATCATTCTTGGGATTGAGCAGTTTGAAATCACTGTTTCTGTGGAACCTGAGAAAGGCACATTTGGGAACGTTCTTAAGAATATGCTGAAAAAGGAATACAATCCGGTAAAACTCAGAAGGGAACTTTCTGTGAAACTGCTCTAGGTGACGTGAATTCCACTCGCATAGTTAACCTTCTGTTTTCATTGAGTAGTATTCTAACACTGTTTTGGTGAGTCAGAAGAGGGATACTCTGGATCGCTTGGAGGCTTATGGTGAAAACTGTAATATCTTCAGATAGATACCGGAGAGAAGATTTCTGAGGAGCTGCTTTGTGTCCTGTGCATTCCACTCACAGAGTTATACTTTTCTTCTCATAGAGGAATTTGGTACCCCATTTTGTGAAAACGCTACCGGGGACATTCGGGAGCATATGAATGGCTATGGTGTAAAAGAAAATATCCTCAGACAAAAACTGGAATGAAGATTTCTGTGAAATTGCTTTGAAATAGATATGTCTATGCATCTTAGATAGATAAAACTTATCTCTATTATGTAGTTTTGAATCTGAGTCATGGAAGGATTCATGAAGGGACACTCAGAATCACCTTCAGGCCAGTGGGGAAATAGGAGATACCTTCAGACAGAAATTGGAGAGAAGCTTTCTGAGAAACAGTTTTTTGATGTGTGCATTCCACTCAGGGAGTTATACCTCTTTTCAATAAGGCAGTGTTTGAACACTGTTGCTGTAAAACTGAAAAGTGATATTTTGCAGGGCATTGAAGACTATGGCGAACAGTGAAATATCCTGAAATAAAACCCAGAAAGAATTGTTCCAAGAAGCTGCTCTCTGACGTGTGCAGTCATTTCAGACAGTTAAAGTTTGCAATATATTGTCCAGTTTGGTAACTCTGCCTCTGAGGAATCTGTCAAGGGATATTAAGAGTCACCTGGAGGCTTGTGGTGAGAATGGAAACGTCTTAAGAGGAAAACTGGACAGAAGCTTTTGGAGCAACTTCTTTCTAATGTCTGTATTCATCTCCTAGAGTTAAATCATTCTTTGAATTGAGAAGTTTGAAATCACTGTTTCTGTGGAACCAGAAAAAGGGCATTTGGAAGCGCTCTTAAGAATTTGCTGAAAAGGGAATACCCTCTGGTAAAACCCAGAAGGAAACTTTCTGTGAAGCTGGTATAGCACACATGAATTCCACTCGCACAGTTAAGCTTCTGTTTTCATTGAGCAGTATTGTAACACTGTTTTTGTTTATTCTGCGAAGTGATATTCGATAGCGCTTTGAGGATTACGGTGAATAAGGAAATAACTTCAGATAACAACTGGGGAGAAATTTTCCCAGAAGCTGTCTTGTGACGTGTGCATTCCACTCACAGAGTTATACTTTTCTTCTCATAGAGGATGGGGAATCGCTTTTGGAGTTAAAGCTCCCAGGGGATATTTAGAAGTATATGGACAGCTATGGTGAAAAAGGAAATATCCTCAGAAAAAAACTGAAAAGAAACTTTCTGTGAAACTGCTTTGAGATAGGTATGTCTGGTCATCTCACATAGATAAAGCTTTATTTCTATTACGCAGTTTTGAAACTGCGTCATGGACGGATTCGCGAAGGAACATTCGGGAGCACATTCAGACCTGTGGAGAAAAAGGAGATATCTTCAGATAAAAACTGGGAAGAAGCTTTCTGAGAGACTGCTTTTTGATGTTTGCATTCCAATCAGGGAGTTATACTTCTTTTTTCATAAGGCAGTGTTTGAACACTGTTCCTGTAAAACTGAATAAGTGATATTTTGCGCACATTGAAGACTATGGTGAAAAGTGAAATATCCTGTAATAAAACCCAGAAGGAAGCGTTCCAAGAAATTGCTCTCTGACGTGGTCATTCAGTGCAGAGAGTTAAAGGTTACACTACGTTGCCCAGTTTGGAAACTCTGTGTTTAGGAATCTGTGAAGGGATATTAAGTGGCGCCTGGAGGCTTATGGTGACAAAGGAAATGTCTTCTGAGGAAACTGACAGAAAATTTTGGGGAAAGTTCTTTCTGTTGTGTGTATTCATCTCACAGAGTTAAATCATTCTTTGGATTGAGCAGTTTGAAATCACTGTTTCTGTGGAACCTCAGCAAGGACGTTTGGGAATGCTCTTAAGAATACGTTGAAAAAAATATACCTTCCGATAAAAATCAGAAGGAAACATTCTGTTAAACTGCTCTAGGTCACATGAATTCCACATGCACAGGTAAGCTTCTGTTTTCATTAAGCAGTATTCTAAAACTGTTTTAGGTTAGTCAGCTAAGGTATACTCGGGACCACTTTGAGTCTTACTGTGAAAGCAGAAATATCTTCAGATAGATACTGGAAAGAAGATTTCTGAGGAGCTGGTTTGTGACCTGTGCATTCCACTCACAGAGTTACAATTTTGTTCTCGTAGAGGATTGGGGAATCCCCTTTAGAGAAAAGGCTACCAGGGGACTTTCAGGATTCTAAGGATGGCTATGGTGAAAAAGGAAATATCTTCAGACAAAAACTGGAAAGAAGATTTCTGTGAAACTGCTTTGGAATAGATATGTCTAATCATCTCACATAGATAAAACTTTCTTTCTGTTATGCAGTTTTGAATTTGAGTCATAGATATATTCACGAAGATATATTCTTGAGCACATTCAGGCCTCTGGAGAAATAGGAGATATCTTCAGATAAAAACTGGAGAGAATCTTTCTGAGAAACTGCTTTGTGATGTGCGCATTCCACTCAGGGGGTTATACCTCTTTTTTCTTAAGGCAGTGTTTGAACACTGTTCCTGTAAAACTGAAAAACTGATAATTTGCAGTGCATTGAAGACTACAGTGAATAGTGAAATATCCTGAAATAAAACCCAGAAAGAAGCGTTCCAAAAAACTGCTCTCTGATGTGTGCAATCATTTCAGAGAGTTAAAGCTTACAATATATTATCCAGTTTGGAAACTCTGTCTTTGAGGAATCTGTGAAGGGATATTACGTGGCTCCCAGAGGCTTGTCATGAGAATGGAAATGGCTTCCGATGAAAACTGGAGAGAACCTATCCGAGGAACTGCTTGGTGATGCGTGTATTCAACTCAGAGAGTTAAATCATTCTTTGGAGTGAGCAGTTTGAAATCACTGTTTCTGTGGAATCTGAGAAAGGACATTTGGAAATGCTCTTAAGAATATGCTGAAAAAGAAATACTCTCCAATAAAAACCAGAAGGACACTTTCTGTGAAACTGCTCTAGGTCACGTGAAGATCACTCACACAGTTAAGCTTCTGTTTTCATTGAGCAGTATTGTAACACTGTTTTTGTTTAGTCTGCAAAGTGATATTCGGTAGCGCTTTGAGGCTGAGAGCGAAAAAGGAAATACCTTCAGATAACAACTGGAGAGAAGATTTCCCAAAGATGCTTTGTGACGTGTGCATTCCACTCACAAAGTTATACTTTTCTTCTCATAGAGGACTGGAGAATCCCGTTTGCAATAAATGTTACTAGGGGACATTCAGGAGTATATGGACAGCTACGGTGGAAAAGGAAATATCCTCACACAAAAACTGGAAAGAAGCTTTCTGTGAAACTGCTTTGGGATAGCTATGTCTAGTCAACTCACATAAATAAAGCTTTCTTTCTATTATGCAGCTTTGAAACTGCATCATGGATGGACTCACAGAAGGACATTCGGGAGCACATTTAGGCCTGTGGGGAAAAGGAGATATCTTCAGATAAAAACGACAGGATCTTTCTGAGAAACTACTTTGTGATGTGTGCATTCCACTCAGAGTGTCATACCTCTTTTCTCATAAGGCAGTGTTTGAACACTGTTCCTCTAAAACTGAAAAACTGATACTTTGCAGTGCTTTGAAGACTATGGCAAACAGTGTAATATCCTGAAACAAAACACAGAAAGAAGCGTTCCAAGAAACTGCTCTCTGACGTGTGCAATCATTTCACAGAGTTAAAGCTTGCAATACGTTTTCCAGTTTGCAAACTCTGTCTTTGAGGAATCTGTGAAGGGATATTGCGTGGTGCCGGGAGGCTCGTGGTGAGAAAGGAAACGTCTTCCAGTGCAAACTGGATAGAAGGCTTCAGAACAACTGCTTGGTGATGGGGCTATTCAACTAATACAGTTAAAACATTCTTTGGACTGAGCTGTTCGAAATCACTGTTTCTGTGGAATCTGAGAAAGAACATTTGGGAATGCTCTTAAGAATTTGCTGAAAAAGAAATACTCTCCAATGAAATCCAGAAGGAAACTTTCTGTGAAACTGTTCTAGGTCACGTGAAGTCCACTTGCACAGTAAAGCTTCTGTTTTCATTGAGCAGTAACACTGTTTTTGTGTAGTCTGCAAGGTGATATTCGGTAGTGCTTGGAGGCTTACAGTGAAAAAGAAAATACCTTCAGAAACAAGTGGAGAGAAAATTTTCCAAAAGCTGCTTTGTGACGTGTGCATTCCACTCACAGAGTTATACTTTTCTTCTCTTAGATGATTTGGGAATCGCATTTAGAGTAAACGCTACCAGGGGACATTCGGGAGTATATGGATGGCTATGGTGAAAAAGGAAATATCATCAGACAAAAACTGGAAAGAAGCTTTCTGTGAAACTGCTTTAGGATAGGTATGTCTAGTCATCTCACATAGATAAAGCTTTCTTTCTATTATGCAGTTTTGAAACTGTGTCATGGACAGATTCTCGAATGGACAATAGGGAAGACATTCAGGCCTGTGGGGAAAAAGGAGATATCTTCAGATAAAAACTGGAGAGACCCTTTCTGAGAGACTGCTTTTTGATGTTTACATTCCACTCAGTGAGTTATAACTCTTTTCTCATAAGGCAGTGTTTGAACCCTGTTCCAGTAAAACAGAATAAGTGATATTTTGCAGCGCTTTGAAGACTATGGCAAAAAGTGAAATATCCTGAAATAGAACACAGAATGAAGCATACCAAGAAATTGCTTTCTGACGTGTGCATTCATTTCACAGACTTAAAGCTTACACTATGTTGCCCAGTTTGGAAAGTCTGTGTGTGAGGAATGTGTGAAGGGATATTAAGTGTCGCCCGGAGGCTAGAGGTGACAGAGGAAACGTCTTCGGATGAAAACTGGATGGAAACTTTCGGAGCAACAACTTTGTGATGTGTGTATTCATCTCCTAGAGTTAAATCATTCTTCAGATTGAGCATTTTGAAATCACTGTTTCTGTGGAACCTGAGAAAGGATATTTGTGAATTATCTTAAGAATATCCAAAAAAGGAATACCCTATGGCAAAACCCAGAAGGAAACTTTCTGTGAAACTACTATAGGTCACGTGAATTCCACTCGCAGAGTTAACCTTCTGTTTTCATTGAACAGTATTCTAACACTGCTTTTGATGAGTCAGCTAAGGGATACTCGGGAGCGCTATGAGGTTTACGGTGAAAACTGAAGTATCTTCAGATAGATACTGGAGAGATGATTTCCGAGGAGCTGTTATGTGACGTGTGCATTCCACTCACAAAGTTATACTTTTCTTCTCATAGAGGATTTTGGTACCCTGTTTGGTGAAAACGCTACCAGGGGCCATTCGGGAGTATATGGACAGCTATGGTGAAAAAGGAAATATTCTCAGACCAAAACTGGAAAGAAGATTTCTGTGAAATTGCTTTGGAATAGATATGTCTATTCATCTCAGATCGATAAAACTTTTTTCTATTACGCAGTTTTGAATCTGCGTGATGGAGGGATTTGTGAAGGGACACTCGGAAGCACATTCAGGCCTGTGGGTAAATAGGAGATATCCTCATAAAAAAATTGGAGAGAAGCTTTCTGATAAACTGTTTTGTGATGTGTGCATTTCACTCATGGAGTTATACCTCGTTTGTCAAAAGGCAGTGTTTGAACAGTGTTCCTGTAAAACTGAAAAGGTGATATTTTGCACGGCATTGAAGACAATCGCGAAAAGTGAAAGACCCGGAAATAAAACCCCAAAGGAAGCGTTCCAAGAAACTGCTCTCTGACGTGTGCATTCACTACAGAGAGTTAAAGGTTACACTATGTTGCCCAGTTTGTAAACTCTATGTTTGAGGAATTTCTGAAGAGATATTAAGTGGTGCCCAGAGGCTTGTAGTTAGAAAGGAAACGTCTTCTGATGACAACTGGAGAGAAGATTTCGGGGCAACTCTTTTCTGTTGTGTGTATTCATCTCATAGAGTTAAATCATTCTTTGGATTAAGCAGTTTGAAATCACTGTTTTAGTGGAACCTTAGAAAGGATATTTGGGAACGATTTTAAGAATATGTTGAAAAAGAAATACCTTCCAATAAAAACCAGAAGGAAACATTCTGTGATACTGCTCTAGGTCACATGAATTCTACTCGCACAGTTAAGCTTCTGTTTTCATTAAGCAGTATTCTAAAACTGTTTTAGGTTAGTCAGCTAAGTGATACTCCAGAGCGCTTTGAGACTTACAGTGAAAGCGGAAATATCTTCAGATAGATACTGGAGAGATGATTTCTGAGGAACTCCTATGTGACATGTGCAGTCCACTCACAGAGTTACACATTTCTTCTCATAGACTATAGGGGAATCCAGTTTGGAGTGAAAGCTACCAGGGGACTTTCAGGATTCTATGGACGGTTATGTTGAAAAAGGAAATATCCTCAGACAAAAAAGGAAAGAAGATTTCTGTGAAACTGCTTTGGGATAGGTATGTCTATTCATCTCACATAGATAAAACTTTTTTTCTATTATGCAGTTTTGAATCTGCATCACGGATGGGTTCACGAAGGGACGTTCAGGAGCACATTAAGGACTCTGGAGAAATAGGAGATATCTTCAGATAAAAACTGGAGAGAAACATTCTGAGAGACTGCTTTTTGATGTTTGCATGCCACTCAGGGAGTTATACCTCTTTTCTCATAAGTTATACCTCTTTTCAACACTGTTCCTGTAAAACTGAAAAACTGATACTTTGCAGTGCATTGAAGACTATGGCGAACAGTGAAATATCCTGTAATAAAACCCAGAAAGAAGCGTTCCAGGAAACTGCCTCTGACGTGTGCATTCATTTCACAGAGTTAAAGCTTACAATACCTTGTCCAGTTTGTAAAGTCTGTGTGTGAGGAATCTGTGAAGGGATATTATGTTGCACCCAGAGGCCTGTATTGAGAAAGGAAACGTCTTCCAATGAAAACTGGATGGAAGCTATCGGAGCAACTGCTTTGTGATACGTGTATTCAACTCATAGACTTGAATCACTCTTTGGACTGAGCAGTTTAAAATAACTGTTTCTGTGGAATCTGAGAAAGGACATTTGGGAATGCTCTTAAGAATATACTGAAAAAGAGATACTCTCCAATAAAAACCAGAAGGAAACTTTCTGTTAAACTACTCTAGGTCAGGGGAAGTCCACCCGCACAGTTAATCTTCTGTTTTCATTCAGCAGTATTGTAATACTGTTTTGGTTTAGTCTGTGAAGTGATATTTCATAGAGCTTTGAGGCTTTCGGTGAAAAAGGAAATACCTTCAGATAACAACTGGAGTGGAGATTTCCCAGAAGCTGCTTTGTGATGTGTGCATTCCACTCACAGACTTATACTTTTCTTCTCATAGAGGATTGCGGAATCGAGTGTAGAGTAAACGCTACCAGGGTTCATTCAGCAGTATATGGACGGCTGTGGTGAAAAAGGAAATATTCTCATATGAAAACTGGAAAGAAGCTCTCTGTGAAACTGCTTTGGGATAGGTATGGCTAGTCATCTCACATAGAAAAAGCTATCTTTCTATTATGCAGTTTTGAACCTGCATCATGGACAGATTCACGAAGGGACAATCAAGAGCACATTCAGGTCTGTGGGGAAAAAGGAGATATCTTCAGATGAAAACGGGAGAGAAGCTTTCTGAGAGACTGCTTTTTGATGTTTCCATTGCACTCAGGGAGTTGTATCTCTTTTTGCATAAGGCAGTGTTTGAACACTGTTCCTGTAAAACAGAATAAGTGATATTTTGTGGTGCATTGAAGACTATGGCGAAAAGTGAAATATCCTGAAATAAAACCAAGAAGGAAGCCTTCCAAGAAACTGCTCTCTGACGTGTGCATTCATTACAGAGAGTTAAAGGTTACACTACATTGCCCAGTTTGGAAACTCTGTGATTGAGGAATCGGTGAAGGGATATTAACTGGCACCTGGAGGCTTATGGTGAAAAAGGAAACGTCTTAGATGAAAACTGGAGAGAAGATTATGGTCCAACTCCTTTCTGTTGTGTGTATTCATCTCATAGTTAAATCATTCTTTGGATTGAGCAGTTTGAAATCACTGTTTTAGTGGAATCTTAGAAAGGACATTTGGGAACGCTCTTAACAATACATTGAAAAAGAAACATCTTCCAATGAAAACCAGAAGGAAACATTTTGTGAAACTGCTCTAGCTCACGTGAATTTCACACGCATAGTTTAGCTTCTGTTTTCATTAAGCAGTATTCTAAAACTGTTTTAGGTTAGTCAGCTAAGGGATACTCGGGAGCGCTTTGAGGCTTACAGTGAAATCAGAAATATCTTGTGATACTGGAAAGAAGATTTCTGAGGAGCTGTTTTTTAACCTGTGCATTCCACTTGCAGAGTTACACTTTTCTTCTCATCGAGAATTGGGGAAGCCTGGTTAGAGAAAAAGCTACCAGGGGACTTTCAGGATTCTATGGATGGCAATGGTGAAAAAGGAAATATCTTCAGACAAAAACTGGAAAGAAGATTTCTGTGAAACTGCTTTGGGATACATATGTCTATACATCTCACATAGATAAAAGTTTCTTTCTATTACGCAGTTTTGAATCTGCATCACGGACGTATTCAGGAAGGGACATTCAGGAGCACATTCACGCCTGTGGAGAAATAGGAGATATCTTCAGATAAAAACTGGAGAGAATCTTTCTGAGAAACTGCATTGTGATGTGCGCATTCCACTCAGGGAGTTATACTTCTTTTCTCATAAGGCAGTGTTTGAACACCGTGCCTGTAAAACTGAAAAACTCATACCTTGCAGTGCATTGAAGACTACAGCGAACAGATAAAAACCCGGAAATAAAACCCAGAAAGAAGCATTACAAGAAACTGCTCTCTGACATGTGCATTTATTCCAGAGAGTTAAAGGTTACACTACATTGCCCAGTTTGGAAACTCTGTGTTTGTTGAATCTGTGAAGGGTTATCAAGTGGCACCTGGAGGCTAATGGTAAGAAAGGAAACGTCTTCTGATGAAAACTGGAGAGAAGATTTCGGGGCAACTCCTTTCTGTTGTGTGTATTCATCTTATAGAATTAAATCATTCTTTGGATTAAGCAGTTTGAAACTACTGTTTTAGTGGAATCTTAAAAATGGCATTTGGGAACGAAATTTAGAATACGTTGAAAAAGAAATACCTTCTGATAAAAAGCAGAAGGAAACATTCTGTGATCTAGGTCACGTGAATTCCAGTCGCACAGTGAAGCTTCTGTTTTCATTAAGCAGTATTCTAAAACTGTTTTAGGTTACTCAGCTGACGAATAATCGGGAGCGCTTTGAGGCTTATGATGAAAGTGGAAATATCTTCTGAGAGATACTGGAGAGAAGATTTCCGAGGAGCTGCTTTGTGACCTGTGCATTCCACTCACAGAGTTACACTTTTCTTCTCATAGAGGATTGGGGAATCCCGTTTGGAGAAAAAGCTACCAGGGGACAATTGGGATTCTATGGACGGCTATGGTTAAAGAGGAATTATCCTCAGACAAAAACTGGAAAGAGGCTTTCTATGAAACTGCTTTGGGATAGATATGTCTATTCATCTTACATAGATAAAATTTTCTTTCTATTACGCAGCTTTGAATTTGCGTCACGGACGGATTCGCGAACAGACATTTTGGAGCACATTCAGGCCTGAGCAGAAATTGGAGATATCTTCAGATAAAAACTGGAGATAAGCTTTCTGAAAAACTGCTTTTTGGTGTTGGCATTCCACTCAGGGAGTTATACCTCTTTTTTCATAAGGAAGTGTTTGAACACTGTTCCTGTAAAACCGAATAAGTGATATTTTACACAGCATTGAAGACTATGGCGAAAAGTGAAATATCCTGAAATAAAACCTAGAAAGAAGTGTTCCAAGAAATTGCTCTCTGACGTGTGCATTAATTTCAGAGAGTTAAATCTTAAATTAAGTTTCCCAGTTTGGAAATTCTGTGTTTGAGGAATCTGGGAAGGGATATTAAGTGTCGCCCGGAGGCTTGTGGTGAGAAAGGAAATATCTTCCGATGAAACTGTACAGAAGCTTTCAGAGCAACTGCTTTGTGATGTGTGTATTCATCTCATAGAGTTAAATCTTTCTTTGGATTGAGCTGTTTGAAATCACTATTTCTGTGAAACCTGAGAAAGGACATTTGAGAACGCTCTTAGGAATATGCTGAAAGGCCGGGCGCAGTGGCTCAAGCCTGTAATCCCAGCACTTTGGGAGGCCGAGACGGGCGGATCACGAGGTCAGGAGATCGAGACCATCCTGGCTAACACGGTGAAACCCCATCTCTACTAAAAAAAAAATACAAAAAACTAGCCAGGCGAGGTGGCGGGCGCCTGTAGTCCCAGCTACTCAGGAGGCTGAGGCAGGAGAATGGCGTAAATCCGCGAGGCGGAGCTTGCAGTGAGCTGAGATCCAGCCACTGCACTCCAGCCCGGACGACAGAGCCAGACTCCGTCTCAAAAAAAAAAAAAAAAAAAAAAAAAGAATATGCTGAAAAAGCAATACCCTCCTCTAAAACCCAGAAGGAAACTTTCTGTGAAACTGCTATAGGTCCCGTGAATTCCACTCTCATATTTAACCTTCTGTTTTCATTGAGCAGTATTCTAACACTGTTTTTGGTGAGTAAACTAAGGGATACTTGGGAGCGCTTTGAGGCTTATGGTGAATACGGAAATATCTTCAGATAGATACTGCAGAGAAGATATCCAAGGAACTGCTATGTGACGTGTGCATTCCACTCACAGAGTTATACTTTATTTCTCATAGGGGATTTTGGTATCCGGTTTGGTGAAAATGCTACCATGCCACATTCAGTAGTATATGGATGGCTATCATGGAAAAGGAAACATCATCATAAAAACTGGAAAGAAGCATTCTGTGAAACTGCTTTGGGATAGGTGTGTCTAGTCATCTCACATAGATAAAACTTTCTTTGTATTACGCATTTTTGAAAATGCGTCATGGACGGATTCCTGAAGGGACATTCGGGAGCACATTCAGGCCTGTGGGGAAAAAGGAGGTATCTTCAGATAAAAACTGAAGAGAAGCTTTCTGAGAGACTGCTTTTTGATGTTTGCATTCCACTCCGGGAGTTATAACTCTTCTTTCATAAGGCAGTGTTTGAACACTGTTCCTGTAAAACTGAATAAGTGATATTTTGCTGCGCATTGAAAAGTATGTCAAAAAGTGAAATATCCTGAAATAAAACCCAGAAATAAGCGTTCCAAGAAATTGCTCTCTGACGTGTGCATACATTTCAGAGAGTTAAAGCTTACACGATGTTGCCCAGTTCAGAAACTCTGTGTTTGAGGAATCTGTGAAGGGATATTAAGTGTCGCGTGGAGGCTTGTGGTGAGAAAGGAAACGTCTTCCAACAAAAACTGGACAGAAGCTTTCGGAGCAACTCTTGTGATGTGTGTCTTCATCTCATAGAGTTAAATCATTTTTGGATTGAGCAGTTTGAAATCACTGTTTCTGTGGAACCTGAGAAAGGACATTTGTGAAAGTTCTTAAGAATACACTTAAAAAGAAATATCCTCTGGCAAATCCCAGTAGGAAACTTTCTGTGAAACTACTATAGGTCACGTGAATTCCACTCACTAGTTAACCTTTTGTTTTCATTGAGCAGTATTCTAACACTGTTTTTGGTTAGTCAGCTAAGGGACACTCTGGAGCGCTTTGAGGCTTATGGTGAAAACGGAAATATCTTCATATAGATACTGGAGAAAATATTTCCGATTAGCTGCTTTGTGACCTGTGCTTTACACTAACAAAGTTACACTTTTATTCTCAAAGAGGTTGGAGAATCACGTTTGGAGTAAATGCTACCAGGGGATACACGGGAGTATATGGACGACTATGGTGAAAAAGGAAATGTCCTCAGACAAAAACTGGAAAGAAGTTTTCTGTGAAACTGCTTTGGTATAGATATATCTAGTCATCTCACATAGATAAGATTTTCTTTATATTACGCAGCTTTCAAACTGCATCATGGACGGATTCGCAAATGGACATTTGAGAGCACATTATGGCTTGTGGGGAGAAAGGAGATATCTTCAGATAAAAACTGGAGAGAAGCTTTCTGAGAGACTGCTTTTTGATGTTTGCAATTCACTCAGGGAGTTATACCTCTTTTTTCAAAAGGCATTGTTTGAACACTGTCCCTGTAAAACTGAATATTTTGCAGCGTATTGAAGACTATGGTGAAAAGTGAAATATCCTGAAATAAAATCCATAAAGAAGTGTTCCAAGAAATTGCTCTCTGACGTGTGCATCATTTCAAAAAGTTAAATCTTACACTACATCGCCCAGTTTGAAAACTCTGTGTTTGAGGAATGTGTGAAGGGATATTAAGTGTCACCCGTAGGCTTCTGGTGAGAAAGGAAACGTTTTCCCATGAAAACTGGACAGAAGCTTTCGGAGCAACTGCTTTGTGATGTGTGTATTCATCTCATAGACTTAAATGATTCTTTGGATTGAGCAGTTTGAAATCACTGTTTCTGTGGAACCTGAGAAAGGACATTTGGGAATGCTCTTAAGTATATGATGAAAAATGAATACCCTCTGGTAAAACCCAAAAGGAAACTTTCTGTGAAACTGCTATAGTTCACGTGATTTCCACTTGCATAGTTAAACTTCTGTTTTCATTGAGCAGTATTCTAACACTGTTTTTGGTGAGTCAGCTAAGGGATACTCGGGAGTGCTTTGAGGCTTATGGTGAAACTGAAAAGGTGATATTTTGCAGGACTTTGAAGGCTATGGCGACAAGTGAAAAACCCGGAATTAAAACCCAGAAGGAAGCATTCCAAGAAACTGCTCTCTGACGTCTGCATTCATTTCAGAGAGTTAAAGGTTGCACTGTGTTGCCCAGTTTGGAAACTGTGTTTGCGGAATCTGTAAAGTGATATTAAGTGGTGCCCGGAGGCTTGTGGTGAGAAAGGAAATGTCTTATGATGAAAACCAGAGAGAAGATTTCGGGGCAACTTCTTTCTGTTGTGTGTATTGATGTCATAGAGTTAAATCATACTTTGGATTGAGCAGTTCAAAATCACTGTTTTAGTGGAACCTTAGAAAGCACATTTGGGAACGCTCTTCAGAATATGTTGAAAAAGAAATACCTTCTGATAAAAACCAGAAGATACATTCTGTGACACTGCTCTAGATCATGTGAATTCCACTCACACATGTAAGCTTCTGTTTTCATTAAGCAGTATTCTAAAACTGTTTTAGGTTAGTAAGCTAAGGGATACTCGGAAGCATATTGAGGCTACGGTGAAAGTGGAAATATCTTCAGATCGATACTGGGGAGAGATTTCCGAGGAGCTGTTTTGTGACCTGTGCATTCCACTCACAGAGTTACACTTTTTTCTCATAGAGGATTGGGGAATCCCATTTGTAGAAAAAGCTACCAGGGGACTTTTGGGATTCTTTGGATGGATATTTTGAAAAAGGAAATATCCTCAGACAAAAACTGGAAAGAAGTTTTCTGTGAAACTGCTTTGGGATAGATATATCTATTCATCTCACATAGGAAAAACTTTCTTTCTATTACGCAGTTTTGAATCTGCATCACGGACGGATTTGTGAAAGGACATTTGGGAGCACATTCAGGCTTCTGGAGAAATAGGAGAAATAGGAGAGAAATAGGAGAGAAATAGGAGATATCTTCAGATAAAAACTGGAGAGAATCTTTCTGAGAAACTGCATTGTGATGTGTGCATTCCACTCAGGGAGTTATATCTCTTTTCTCATAAGGCAGTGTTTCAACACTGTTCCTGTAAAACTGAAAAACTGATACTTTGCAGTGCATTGAAGACCACAGCAAATAGTGAAATATCCTGAAATAAAACCCAGAAAGAAGCGTTTCAAAAAACTGACGTGTGCAATCATTTCAGAGATAAAAGCTTACAATATATTGTCCAGTTTGGAAACTCTGTCTTTGAGGAATCTGTGAATGGATAATATGTGTCGCATGGAGGCTTGTGGTGAGAAGGCAAACGTCATCTGATGCAAACTAGAGAGTAGCTATCAGAGCAACTGCTTTGTGATGCATGTATTCAACTCATAGAGTTAAGTCATCCTTTCGACTGAGTAGTTTGAAATCACTGTTTCTGTGGAATCTGAGACAGGATATTTGGGAAGGCTCTTAAGAATATGCTGAAAAAGAAATACTCTTTAATAAAAACCAGAAGGAAACTTTCTGTGAAACTGCTCTAAGTCATGTAAAGTCCACTCGCAGAATTAAGCTTCTGTTTCATTGAGCAGTATTTTAACACTGTTTTGTTTATTCTGTGAAGTGATATTCCGTAGCGCTTTGAGGATTACAGTGAAAAAGGAAATACCTTCTGATAACAACTGGTGAGAAGACTTCCCAGAAGCTGCTTTGTGATGTGTGCAATCCACTGGCATAGTTTTACTTTTCTTTTCATAGAGGATTGGGGAATTCTGTTTCGAGTAAACACTACCAGGGGACATTCGGGAGAATGTGGATGGCTATGGTGAAAAAGGAAATATCCTCAGACAAATACTGGAAAGAAGCTTTCTGAGAAACACCCTTGGGATAGATATGTCTTGTCATCTCACATAGATAAAGCTTTCTTTCTATTACGCAGTTTTGAAACTGCGTCATGGACGGATTCGTGAAGGGACATTCAGGAGCACATTCAGGCCTGTGGGGAAAAATGAGATATCTTCAGATAAAAACGGGAGAGAAACTTTCTGAGAAACTGTTTTGTGATGTGTGCATTCCACTCAGCGAGTTATACATCTTTTCTCATAAGGCAGTGTTTGAACACTGTTCCTGTAAAACGTTAAGGGTGATATTTTGCAGGGCATTGAAGACTAAGGCGAAGAGTGAAATATCCTGAATTAAAACCCAGAAAGAAGCTTTCCAAGGAATTGCTCTCTGACATGTGCATTCAATTCAAAAAGTTAAAGCTTACACTACATTGCCCAGTTTGGAAACTCTGTGTTTGAGGAATCTTGGAAGAGATATTAAGAGTCGACTGGAGGTTTGTGGTGAGAAAGGAAACATCTTCCGATGAAAACTGGAGAAAAGCTATTGGAGCAACTGATTTGTGTTGTGTGTATTCATCTCATAGAATTAAATCATTTTTGCATTGAGCAGTTTGAAATCACTGTTTCTGCGGAACCTGAGAAAGGACATTTGGGAATGCTCTTAAGAATATACTGAAAAAGGAATACCCTCTGGTAAAACCCAGAAGGAAACTTTCTGTGAAACTGCTATAGGTCACGTGAATTCCATTGGCATAGTTAGCCTTCTGCTTTTATTGAGCAGTATTCTAAAACAGTTTTTTAAAATTTATTTATTATTATTATACTTTATGTTGTAGAGTACATGTGCATAACGTGCAGGTTTGTTACATATGTATACTTGTGCCATGTTGGTGTGCTGCACCCATCAACTCATCATTTACATCAGGTATAACTCCCAATGCAATCCCTCCCCCATCCCCCCTTCCCATGAGAGGCCCCGGTGTGTGATGTTCCCCTTCCTGAGTCCAAGTGATCTCATTGTTCAGTTCCCACCTATGAGTGAGAACATGCGGTAGCACAGTTTTTTATTAGTCAGCCAAGGGATACTCGGGAGGGCTTTGAGGCCTACAGTGAAAGCGGAAATATCTTCAGATAGATACTGGAGACAAGATTTCCGAGGAGCTGCTTTGTGAGCTGTGCATTCCACTCACAGATATACACTCTTCTTCTCATAGAGGACTAGGGAATCCCGTTTGGAGTAAATGCTACCAAGGGACATACAGGAGTATATGGACGGCTAAGGTGAAAAAGGAAATATCCTCAGAAAACACTGCAAAGAAGCTTTCTGTGACACTGCCTTGGGAGAGATATGTCTATTCATCTCACATAGATTAAACTTTATTTCTATTACGCAGTTTTGAATCTGCGTCACAGAAGGATTTGCGAAGGGACATTCAGGAGTACATTCAGGCCTCTGGAGAAATATGAGATATCCTCAGATACAAACTGGAGAGAATTTTTCTCAGAAACTGCTTTTTGATGTGTGCATTCCACTCGGGGAGTTATACCCTTTTCCTCATAAGGCAGTGTCTCAACACTGTGCGTGTAAAACTGAAAAACTGATACTTTGCTGTGCATTGAATACTACGGCAAAAGTGAAATATCCTGAAATAAAACCCAGAAAGAAGCTTTCCAAGAAGCTGCTCTCTGATGTGTGCAATCACTTCAGAGAGTTAAAGTTTCCAATACGTTGTCTGTTTGGAAACTGTGCCTTTGAAACATCTGTGAAGGGATATTAAGTGTTGCCCGGAGGCTTGTGTGAGAAAGGAAACGTCTTCCGATGAAAACTGGACAGAAGCTTTTGGAGCAACTGCTTTGTGATGTGTGTATTCATCTCGTAGAGTTAAATCATTCTTTGGATTGAGCAGTTTGAAATCACTGTTTCTGTGGAACCAGAGAAAAGACATTTGAGAACGCTCTTAAGAATATAATGAAAAAGGAATACCCTCCGGTAAAACCCAGAGGAAAACTTTCTGAGAAAGTTTCTAGATCACGTGAATTCCACTGGCATAGTTAACCTCCTGTTTTCGTTGATCTCTATTCTAACATTGTTTTCGGTGAGTCAGCTAAGGGATATTCGGGAGTGCTTTGAGGCTTACGGTGAAAATGGAAATATCTTCAGATAGATACTGGAGAGAAGATTTCCGAGGAGCTGTTATGTGACGTGTGCATTCCACTCACAAAGTTATACTTTTCGTCTCATAGAGAATTTTGGTACCCCATTTGGTGAAAACGCTACCAGGAGACTTTCGGGAGTATATGGAAGGCTATGGTGAAAAAGGAAACTTCCTCAGACAAAAACTGGAAAGAATTTTTCTTTGAAGTTGCTTTGGGATAGGTACGTCTATTCATCTCAAATGGATAAATTTTTTTTTATTGACCAGTTTTCAATCTGCGTCATGGATGGATTCGTGAAGGGACACTCGGAAGCACATTTAGGTCTGTCGGGAAATAGGAGATATCTTCAGATACAAACTGGAGAGAATCTGAGAAACGGCTTTGTGATGTGCGCATTCCACTCAGGGAGTTATACCTCTTTTCTCATAAGGCAGTGTTTGAACACTGTTGCTGTGAAAATGAAAAACTGATACCTTGTGGTGCATTGAAGACTACGGCGAACAGTGAAATATCCTGAAATATAACTCAGAAAGAACTGTTCCATGAAACTACTCTCTGACATGTGCAACCGTTTCAGAGAGTTAAAGCTTACACTACGTTGTCCATGGAAACTCTGTCTTTGAGGAATCTGTGAAGGGATATTACGTGGCGCCTGGAGGCTTGTGGTGAGAAAGGAAACGTCTTCTGATGAAAACTGAAGAAAAGCTATCGTAGCAACTGCTTTCTGATGCGTGTATTCAACTAATAGAGTTAAGTCATTCCTTGGACTGAGCAGTTTGAAATCACTGTTTCTGTGGAATCTGAGAAAGGACATTTGGGAACACTCTTAGGAATATACTGAAAAAGAAATACTCTCCAATAAAAAAAGAAGCAAATTTCTGTGAAAGTACTCTAGATCACATAAAGTCCATTCACACAGTTAAACTTCTGTTTTCTTTGAGCAGTAATGTAAGACTGTTTTTGTTTATTCTGTGAAGTGATATTCGGCAGCGCTTTCAGATTTATGGTGAAAAGGAAAATACCTTCAGATAACAAGTGGAGATAATATTTCCCAGAAGCTGCTTTGTGATGTCTTTTTTCCACTCACCGAGTATAGAGGATTGGGGAATCACGTTTAGAGTAAACGCTACCCTGGGACAATCGGGAGTATATGGACGGCTATGGTGAAAAAGGAAATATCCTCGGACAAAAACTCAAAAGAAGCTTTCTGTGAAACTGCTTTGGCATAGGTATGTCTATTCATCTCAGATAGATAAAACTTTTTTCTATTATGCAGTTTTGAATCTGGGTAATGGACGGATTCGTGAAGGGACACTTGGAAACACATTCAGCCCTGTTGGGAAATAAGAGATATCTTCAGAAAAAAATTGGAGAGAAGCTTTCTGAGAAACTGCTTTGTGATGTGAGACTTCCACTCAGGGAGTTATACCTTTTTTCACATAAGGCAGTATTTGAACACTGTTCCTGTAAAACTGAAAAGTAGTTATTTTGCATGGCATTGAAGACGATGGCAAAAAGTGAAAAACCCGGTAATAAAACCCAGAAGGAAGCTTTCCAAGAAACTGCTCTCTGACGTGTCCATTCGTTACAGGGAGTTAAAGGTTACACTACGTTGCCCAGTTTGGAAACTCTGTGTTTGGGGAATCTGTGAAGGAATATTGAGTGGCACCCAGAGCCTTGTGGTGAGAAAGGAAACGTCTTCTGATGAAAACTGGAGAGAAGCTATCGGAGTAACTGCTTTGTGATGAGTGTATTCACCTCATAGAGTTATGTCATTCTTTGGACTGAGCAGATTGAAATCACTGTTTCTGTGGAATCTGAGAAAGGACTTTTGAGAATGCTCTTAAGAATATGCTGAAAAAGAAATACTCTCCAATAAAAACCAGAAGGAAACATTCTGTGAAACTGCTCTAGGTCACGTGAATTTCAATCACACAGTTAAGCTTCTGTTTTCATTGAGCAGTAATGTCACACTGCTTTTGTTTAGTCTATGAAGTGATATTCGGTAGTGCTTTGAGGCTTACGTTGAAAAAGGAAATACCTTCAGAAAACAACTGGAGAGAAGATTTCCCAGAAGCTACTTTGTGACGTGTGCATTCCACTCACAGTGTTATACTTTTCTTCTCATAGAGGATGAGGAATTGCATTTGGAGTAAACGCTACCAGGGGACATTTGGAAGTATATGGATGGCTATGGTGAGAAAAGAAATATCTTCAGACCAAAATTGCAAAGAGGCTTTCTGTGAAACTGCTTTGGGATAGGTATGTCTAGTAATCTCACATACATAAAGCTTCATTTCTATTACGCAGTTTTGAAACTGCGTCATGGATGGATTCGCTAACGGACATTTGGGGGCACATTCAGGTGTGTGGCGAAAAAGAAGATATCTCCAGATAAAAACTGGAGAGAAGCTTTCTGAGAGACTGCTTTTTGATGTTTGCATTCCAATCAGGAAGTTTTTCCTCTTTATTCATAAGGCAGTGTTTGAACACTGTTACTGTAAAACTGAATAAGTGATATTTTGCAGCGCATTGAAGACTATGGCTAAAAGTGAAATATCCTGTAACAAAACCCAGAAAGCTGCGTTCCAAGAAATTTCTCTCTGAAGTGTGCAATCATTTCAGAGAGTTAAAGCATACACTACGTTGCCCAGTCGAAAACTCTGTGTTTGAGGAATCTGTGAAGTGATATTAAGTGTCACCCAGAGGCGTGTGGTGAGAAAGGAAATGTCTTCTAATGAAAACTCGACAGAAGCTTTCGGAGCAACTGCTTTGTGATGTGTGTATTCATCCCATAGAGTTAAATCATTCCTTGGATTGAGCAGTTTGAAATCACTGTTTCTGTGGAAACTGAGAAAGGACATTTGGGAATGCTCTTAAGAATATGCTGAAAAAGGAATATCCTCCAGTAAAACACAGAAAGAAACCTCTGTGAAACAGCTATAGGTCACATGAATTCCACTCGCATAGCTAAACTTCTGTTTTCATTGAGCAGTATTCTAACACTGGTTTTGGTGAGTAAGCTAAGGGATACTCGACCACGCTCCGAGGCTTACGAGGAAAACGGAAATATCTTCACATAGATACTGGAGAGATGATTTCCAAGGAGCTGCTATGTGATGTGTGCATTCCACTCACAGAGTTATACTTTTCTTCTCATAGAGGATTTTGGGCCCCTGTTTTGTGAAAACGCTACCAGAGGACATTCGGGAGTATATGGACGGCTTTGGTGAAAAAGGAAATATCCTCAGACAAAAACTGGAAGGAAGCTTTGTGAAATTGCTTTGGCATAGATATGTCTATTCATCTCAGATAGATAAAACATTTTTCTGTTACGCAGTTTTGAGTGTCCGTCATGGACGGATTCGTGAAGGGACCCTTGGAAGCACATTCAGGCCTGTGGGGAAATAGGAGATATCTTCAGAAAAAAATTGGAGAGAAGCTTTCTGAGGATCTCTTTTGTGATGTGTGCATTCCACTCAGGGAGATATACCTCTTTTCTAATAAGGCAGTGTTTGAACACTGTTCCTGTAAAACTGAAAAGGTGATATTTTGCAGGGATTTGAAGACTATGGCGAAAAGTGAAAAACCTGGAAATAAAACCCAGAAGGAAGTGTTCTAAGAAACTGCTCTCTGACGTGTGCAATCATTTCAAGAGTTAAAGCTTACAATACGTTGCTGAGTTTGGAAACTCTGTGTCTGAGAAATCTGTGAAGGGATACTAAGTGTCGCCCGGTATCTTGTGGTGAGAAAGGAAACGTCTTCTGACGAAAACTGGAAAGAAGCTTTCAGAGCAACTGTTTTGTGATGTGTGTATTCATCTTGTAGAGTTAAATCATTCTTTGGAGTGAGCACTTTGTAAATCACTGTTTTTGTGGAACCTGAGAAAGGACATTTGGGAACGCACTTAAGAATATACTGAAAAAGGAATACCCTCCGTTAAAACCCAGAAGGAAACTGTCTGTAAAACTGCTATATGTCACATGAATTCCACTTGTGTAGTTAATCTTTGGTTTTCATTGAGCAGTATTCTAACAATATTTTTGGTGAGTGAACTAGGGATACTTGGGAGCACTTTGAGGCTTACGGTGAAAACAGAAATATTTTCAGATAGATACTGGAGAGAAGATTTCTGAGGAGCTCCTTTGTGACCTGTGCAATCCACTCACGGAGTTACACTTTTCTTCTCATAGAGGATGGGGGAGCCCCGTTTGGTGAAAAAGCTACCATGGGACTTTCGGGATTCTATGGACAGCTATGGGGAAAAAGGAAATATCCTCTGAAAACAGTGGAAAGAAGGTTTCTGTGATACTAGTTTGGGATGGATATTTCTATTCATCTCAGATAGATAAAACTTTTTTCTATTACGCAGTTTTGAATCTGTGTCATGAACGGATTCGTGAAGGGACATTTGGAAGCACATTCAGGACCATGGGGAAATAGAAGATATCTTCAGAAAAAAATTGGAGAGAAGTTTTCTGAGAAACTGTTTGGTGATGAGTGCATTCCACTCAGGGAGTTATATCTCTTTTCTCAAAAGCAGATTTGAACACTGTTCATGTAAAACTGAAAAGGTGATATTTTGCAGGGCATTGAAGTCTATGGTGAAAGAAGCGTTCCACGACACTGCTCTCTGACTTGTGCATTCATTACAGAGAGTTAAAGGTTACACTACGTTGCCCAGTTTGGAAACTCTGTGTTTGAGGAATCTGTGAAGGGATATTAAGTGGTGCCTAGAAGCTTGTGGTGAGAAAGGAAACATCTTCTGATGAAAACTGGAGAGGAGATTGCAGGGCAACTCCTTTCTGTTGAGTGTATTCATCTCATAGATTTAAATCATTCTTTGGATTGAGCAGTTTGAAATCACTGTTTCTATGGAACCTGAGAAAGGACATTTGGGAACGCTCCTAAGTATATGCTGAAAAAGGAATACCCTCCAGTAAAACCCAGAAGGAATCTTTCTGTGAAACTGCTATAGGTAAAGTGAAGTCCTCTCACATAATTAAACTTCTGTTTACATTGAGCAGTATTCTAACACTGCTTTGGGTGAGTCAGCTAAGGGATAATCGGGAGTGTTTTGAGGCTTACGGTGAAAACGGAAATATTCTCAGATAGATACTGGAGATAAAATGTCCGAGGAGCTACTCTGTGATGTGGGCATCCCACTCACAGAGCTATACTTTTCTTCTCATAGAGGATTTTGGGACCCCGTTTGGTGAAAACGTTACCAGGGGACATTTGGGAGTATTTGGACGACTACGGTGAAAAAGGAAATATCCTCAGACAAAAACTGGAAAGAAGCTTTCTGTGAAATTGCTTTGTCATAGATATATCTATACATCTCAGATAGATAAAAGTTTTTTCTGCTACACGGTTTTGAATCTGCGTCATGAATGGATTCGTAAAGGGACAGTCGGAAGCACTTTCAGGCCTGTGGGGAAATAGGAGATATCTTCAGAAAAAAATTGGAGAGAAGCTTTCTGAGAAACTGTTTTGTGATTTGTGCATTCCACTCGGGGAGTTATACCTCTTTTCTCATAATACTGTGTTTGTACACTGTTCCTGTAAACTGAAAAGTTGATATTTTGGAGTGCATTGAACACAGCACAAAAACAGCTAAAAGAGCGCACCCGTCTATGTGACAAAATAGTGGGAAGATTTCTGGGTAGAGGTGACAAGCCTACCGAGCCTGGTGATAGCTGGTTATCCAAGACAGAATCTTAGTTCGACCTTAAGCTTACCTACAGAACTACTTAATCCACCTGTAAGCTTAATCTTTAGTCTAAAGAGGGACAGCTCTTTAAACATTAGGAAAAAACCTTATAGAGAGAGTAAAAACCCCAATTACCATAGTTGGCCTAAAAGCAGCCACCAATTAAGAAAGCGTTCAAGCTCAACATCAACCACCCCAAAAAATCTCAAACACATAACTGAACTCCTCACATTACATTGGATTAATCTATTACCCTATAGAAGCAATAATGCTAGTATAAGTAACATGAATATTTTCTCCACTGCATAAGCCTAAATCAGACCAAAAGCCTCACCGATACTTAACAGCCGGCATAGCAAACATAAACAAGCCCATGCTACCCTCACTGTTAATCCAACACAGGGACGCTCTTAAGGAAAGGTTAAAAAAAGTAAAAGGAACTCGGCAAACTTAAACCCCACCTGTTTACCAAAAACATCACCTCTAGCATTACTAGTATTAGAGGCACTGCCTGCCCAGTGACACACGTTTAACGGCCGCGGTACCCTGACCGTGCAAAAGTAGCATAATCACTTGTTCTTTAAATAGGGACTTGCATGAATGGCATCACGAGGGTTTAACTGTCTCTTACTTTTAACCAGTGAAATTGACCTATCCGTGAAGAGGCGGATATAAAATAATCAGACGAGAAGACCCTATGGGGCTTTAATTTATTAATGCAATCAAGAACTATACAAACCCACAGGCCTTTAAATCACTACACCTGCATTAAAAACTTTGGTTGGGGTGACCTCGGAGCACAACTAAACCTCCGAATAATCCATACTGAGACCACACAAGTCAAAGTGAATTAACATTTACAATTGATCCAACAACTTGATCAATGGAACAAGTTACCCTAGGGATAACAGTGCAATTCTATTCTAGAGTCCATATCGACAATAGAGTTTACGACCTCGATGTTGGATCAGGACATCCTAATGGTGCAGCAGCTATCAAGGGTTCGTTTGTTTAACGATTAAAGTCCTATGTGATCTGAGTTCAGACCGGAGTGATCCAGGTCGGTTTCTATCTATTCTACATTTCTCCCTGTACGAAAGGACAAGAGAAATAAGGCCCACTTCATACAAGCGCCTTCATTACATAAATGACCTAATCTTAATTTAGCAAAATACCACATACCCCACCCAAAAACAGGGTTTGTTAAGATGGCAGAGCCCAGCAATTGCATAAAACTTAAAACTTTACAACCAGAGGTTCAACTCCTCTTCTTAACACCATGACTAAAATAAACTTTCTACTCCTTGCCATATCTACACTAGCTGCCATGGCATTCCTTACACTCGTTGAACGAAAACTACTAGGCTATATACAACTACGAAAAGGACCCAATGTTGTAGGCCCCTACGGACTACTACAACCCTTTGCTGATGCAATAAAACTTTTCACCAAAGAACCTCTAAAACCCCTAATATCCTTCACCACTCTCTATATTACCGCACCCGCCCTAGCCTTCTCTATTGCTCTCCTTCTATGAACTCCCCTCCCTATACCTAACGCCCTAATCAACTTTAACTTAGGACTTCTGTTCATCCTAGCCATATCCAGCCTAACTGTCTACTCCATCCTATGGTCAGGATGAGCATCAAATTCGAACTATGCCCTAATCGGAGCCCTACGAGCTGTTGCCCAAACAGTTTCATACAAGATTACCCTCGCTATTATCCTATTATCAGTCCTACTAATAAGCGGCTCATTCAACCTCAATATACTCATTGCAACACAAGAACACCTCTGACTTCTCCTACCATCATGACCCTTAGCCATAATATGATTTACCTCTACACTAGCAGAAACAAATCGAACCCCCTTCGACCTCATAGAAGGCGAATCAGAGCTAGTATCGGGCTTTAACATTGAATACGCTGCAGGTCCATTCACCCTATTCTTCATAGCTGAATACATAAACATTATCATAATAAACGCCCTTACAACCACAATTTTCCTAGGCACATTCTACCCCACCCATCTACCAGAGCTATTCACAACATGCTTCACCATCAAGACACTCCTCATAACTTCTCTTTTCCTATGAATCCGAGCAGCATATCCTCGATTCCGTTACGATCAACTCATGCACCTACTATGAAAAAGCTTTCTCCCACTCACACTAGCACTACTCATATGAAACACCTCAACACCTATCGCAATCTCCAGCATCCCCCCTCAAACCTAGAAATATGTCTGACAAAAGAGTTACTTTGATAGAGTAAATGATAGAGGCCTCAACCCTCTTATTTCTAGGATTGCAGGTATCGAACCCACCCCTGAGAATCCAAACTTCTCCGTGCTACCCCACACACTCCATCCTAAAGTAAGGTCAGCTAAACAAGCTATTGGGCCCATACCCCGAAAATGTTGGTCATACCCTTCCCATACTAATCAACCCACTAGCCCAACTTGTCATCTACGCCACAATAGTCACAGGCACACTCATCACAATACTAAGCTCACACAGGTTTCTCGCCTGAGCAGGCCTGGAAATAAACATATTAGCCTTTATCCCAATTTTAATCAAAAAAACAAACCCCCACTCCACAGAAGCTGCTACCAAATACTTCCTGACACAATCTACCACATCCATAATCTTTATAATGGCAATTATCTCCAACAACCTACTATCAGGATAATGAACAATAGCAAGCCACACTAACCAATCCCCATCCCTAATAATAACAACCGCCCTTACCATAAAACTAGGAATAGCCCCCTTCCACTTTTGAGTCCCAGAAGTTACCCAAGGAACACCCCTAACTTCTGGTCTACTCCTCCTTACATGACAAAAACTAGCCCCCATCTCAATCATATACCAAATTCACCCATCAATTAACATCTATATACTCCTAACTTTCTCTACCCTCTCTATTATAGTAGGCAGTTGAGGAGGCCTCAACCAAACACAATTACGTAAAATTCTAGGATACTCTTCAATCACTCATGTAGGCTGAATAACAATAACACTAGTATATAACCCAACTATCACAATCCTTTACTTAACTGTATACATCATCCTAACAACCACCATATTCTTGACCCTCAACCTAAATTCAAACACCACAACCCTTACACTATCCCACACCTGAAATAAATCAACCTGTCTAGCACCACTAATAGCATCCATCCTCCTATCTCTAGGAGGCCTACCCCCTCTGACTGGCTTCCTACCCAAATGAATTACCATTCAGGAACTCACAATAAATAATAACTTCCTTATCCCCTCCATCATAATTATCATAACTCTACTTAACCTGTACTTCTATATGCGCCTAACCTATGCCATTTCCCTAACACTATTTCCTACATCTAACAACACAAAAATAACATGGCAATTCGAAAACACAAAATCCACACTCCTTATCCCCCCACTCATCATTGCCTCCACTCTTCTACTACCAATCTCCCCTCTAATTCTGACTATCCACTAGAAATTTAGGTTAAACAAGACCAAGAGCCTTCAAAGCCCTTAGTAAGTAAAAACACTTAATTTCTGAAACATATAAGGACTGCAAACACCTACTCTGCATCAATTGAACACAAATCAACTACTTTAATTAAGCTAAGCCCTCACTAGATCAATGGGACTCAAACCCACAAAAACTTAGTTAACAGCTAAACACCCTAATCAACTGGCTTTGATCCACTTCTCCCACCGCAGGGAAAAAAGGTGGGAGAAGCCCCGGCAGAAACCTTAAAGCTGCTCCTTTGAACTTGCAATTCAATATGAAAATCACTTCAGGGCTGGTAAAAAGAGGACTAGACCTCTGTCTTTAGGTTTACAGCCTAATGCTTACTCAGCCATTTTACCCTTCTTTCTACCTCTACCTATGCTAATCAACCGTTGACTCTTTTCAACAAACCATAAGGACATTGGAACCCTATACCTACTATTTGGTGCATGAGCTGGAGTCATAGGTACAGCCCTAAGCCTTCTCATTCGAGCTGAACTAGGTCAACCTGGCAATCTACTAGGTAACAACCAGGTTTACAACGTCATTGTGACGGCCCATGCATTTGTCATAATCTTCTTTATAGTTATACCCATTATAATTGGAGGCTTTGGGAACTGACTAGTACCCCTAATAATTGGTGCTCCTGACATAGCATTTCCTCGTTTAAACAATATAAGCTTCTGACTCCTTCCCCCCTCCTTTCTACTACTAATAGCATCAGCTATAGTAGAAGCTGGTGCTGGAACTGGTTGAACAGTATACCCCCCCTTAGCAGGAAACTTCTCTCATCTAGGGGTCTCTGTAGACCTAACCATCTTTTCCCTCCACCTAGCAGGTATTTCCTCTATCTTAGGGGCCATCAACTTCATTACCACTATCATCAACATAAAACCCCCTGCAATATCTCAGTATCAAACCCCCCTATTCGTCTGATCAGTCTTAATCACAGCAATCCTTCTACTCCTCTCACTACCAGTTTTAGCCGCCGGCATCACCATGCTACTAACAGATCGCAACCTCAACACTACTTTCTTTGACCCTGCTGGGGGAGGGGACCCTATCCTATACCAGCACTTATTTTGATTCTTTGGCCACCCCGAAGTCTATATCCTTATTCTTCCTGGATTTGGAATAATTTCCCACATTGTAACTTACTACTATGGCAAAAAAGAACCATTTGGGTACATGGGTATAGTCTGAGCTATAATATCAATTGGATTTTTAGGCTTCATTGTATGAGCCCATCATATATTCACAGTCGGCATAGATGTAGATACACGGGCCTATTTTACCTCCGCTACTATAATCATTGCAATCCCTACCGGTGTAAAAATTTTTAGCTGACTTGCCACACTTCATGGAGGTAACATTAAATGATCTCCTGCAATACTCTGAGCTCTGGGCTTTATCTTTCTATTTACCGTAGGAGGCTTAACCGGCATTATCTTAGCAAACTCATCCCTAGATATTGTACTACACAACACATACTACGTTGTCGCTCACTTCCACTATGTTTTATCAATAGGAGCTGTTTTCGCCATTATAGGAGGCTTTATTCATTGATTCCCTTTATTTTCAGGCTATACATTAAACCAAACCTGCGCCAAAATTCATTTTATCATTATATTTGTAGGCGTGAATTTAACCTTTTTTCCACAGCATTTCCTTGGCCTATCTGGAATACCCGGACGCTATTCTGACTACCCCAATGCCTACACTACATGAAATATCCTATCATCTATAGGCTTTTATAGATAAAGGTATCTCACTAGTAGCAGTGATCTTAATAATCTATATGATCTGAGAAGCCTTTGCCTCAAAACGTAAAGTACTACTAATCGAACAACCCCTCACTAGCCTAGAATGATTAAATGGCTGCCCTCCACCTCACCACACATTTGAAGAACCAACCTATATTAAACTAAACGAAAAAGGAGAGAGTCGAACCCCCTAAAACTGGTTTCAAGCCAATCCTATAGCCCCTATAAGTTTTTCAACAAGATATTAGAAAAACTATTTCATAGCTTTGTCAAAGCTAAATTACAGGTCAAACCCTATATATCTTATATGGCTCACCCAGCTCAACTAGGCCTACAAGACGCCACATCCCCTGTTATAGAAGAACTAATCACTTTTCATGACCATGCTTTTATAGCTATATCTTTAATTAGCCTCCTAATCTTATACGCCTTATTCTTGACACTTATGACAAAACTAACTAACACCAACATTACAGACGCCAAAGAAATAGAAACTATCTGAACCATCTTACCCGCAATTATCTTAGTCCTGATTGCCCTTCCATCCCTGTGTATCCTATATTTAACAGACGAAGTCAACAACCCCTCCTTTACTATTAAATCAATTGGACACCAATGATATTGAACTTATGAGTACACGGACTATGGGAACCTAATCTTTAACTCTTACATGTTACCCCCGTTATTCTCAAACCCAGGAGACCTTCGACTTCTAGAAGTTGACAATCGAGTAGTACTCCCAATTGAAGCCCCCGTCCGTATAATAATCACATCTCAAGATGTCTTACATTCATGAACTATCCCCACACTGGGCCTAAAAACAGATGCAGTGCCTGGACGCCTAAACCAAACTGTATTCACCGCCACTCGACCAGGCGTCTATTACGGACAGTGCTCAGAAATCTGTGGCGCAAACCATAGCTTCATACCAATCATCGCAGAACTAATCCCACTAAAAATCTTTGAAATAGGACCTGTATTTACCCTATAAACAACTTTCTTTCTCTTTCCCCTCACTCCTCATACTCCCACTTTACAGATTTCTAAAAATACTTTACAGACCCACTGTACAGCTATCCTAGCATTAACCTTTTAAGTTAAAGATTGAGGGGCACACCTTCTGCAGTGAAATGCCCCAGTTAGATACATCAACATGATTCACCACTATCATAACCACACTTCCTACACTATATCTTATTACACAATTAAAACTGCTAAACACAAATTACTACCAACCCCCCCTTACAAAAAACTCCAACCTACAAACCTACAACAGCTGCTGACAACCGAAATGAACGAAAATCTGCTTACCCCGTTCTCAACCCCAATAATACTAGGCCAACCTGCTACAATTCCCATCATCCTATTTCCCATACTACTAATTCCAACCTCCAAATATCTCATTAATAATCGACTAACCACTATTCAACAAAACCTAACTCAACTCACTCTAAAACAAATAATAACAGTTCATAATGCTAAGGGACAAACCTGATCTCTAATACTAATATCTCTGATCACCTTTATTACCATAACTAACCTCCTAGGACTTCTACCCCACTCATTTACACCAACCACCCAACTTTCTATAAATCTAGCTATAGCAATTCCTCTGTGAGCAGGCACAGTGATCATAGGACTTCGCTTTAAAACCAAAAATTCCCTAGCTCATCTTCTACAACAGGGTATGCCCACACCGCTCATTCCCATACTAGTAATAATCGAAGCTATCAGCCTACTTATTCAACCAGTAGCTCTAGCTGTACGACTAACTGCCAATATCACAGCCGGCCACCTATTAATACACCTAATTGGAAGTGCTGTATTAGTACTATCAACCATCAGCCTCTCCGCTGCCTTACTAATCTCCACACTCCTGATACTATTAACTATTCTAGAGATTGCAGTTGCCCTAATTCAAGCCTACGTCTTTACACTCCTAATTAGCCTTTATCTACACAACAACACCTAATGACCCACCAACTCCATGCCTATCACATAGTCAAACCTAGCCCCTGACCACTAACAGGAGCCTTATCAGCTCTCCTAATAACATCCAGCTTAATCATATGGCTTCACTTTTACTCCACCACCCTCTTGATAGTAGGCCTACTAACCAACACACTAACCTTATATCAATGATGACGTGACATTGTATGAGAAAGCAGTTATCAAGGTCACCACACAATATCTGTCCAAAAAAGCCTTCGATATGGAATAACATTGTTTATCATCTCAGAAATCTTCTTCTTCATTGGCTTCTTCTGAGCATTTTATCACTCAAGTCTCGCCCCAACACCTCATCTGGGGGGCCACTGACCACCAACAGGTATCACTCCTTTAAACCCCCTAGATGTACCCCTCCTAAACACCTCTGTACTACTCGCATCAGGAATCACAATTACCTGAGCCCACCACAGCCTCATAAATAGCAGCCGAAAACAAACAATTCAAGCTCTACTTATCACAATCTCACTGGGCGTCTACTTTACCCTATTACAAATTTCAGAATACTTTGAAGCACCTTTTACTATCTCTGATGGTATCTATGGTTCAACATTCTTCGTCGCCACAGGCTTCCACGGACTCCACGTTATCATTGGATCCACATTCCTCTTTATCTGCCTCATTCGCCAACTATTATATCACTTCACATCAAATCACCATTTTGGCTTTGAAGCCGCCGCCTGATACTGACACTTCGTAGACGTTGTCTGGCTATTTCTCTATATTTCTATCTATTGATGAGGATCTTACTCTTTTAGTATAACTAGTACAATTGACTTCCAATCAATCAGTTTTGACAACATTCAAAAAAGAGTAATCAACCTAGTACTAGCCTTAACAGTCAACACCCTTTTAACCCTGCTACTAATAATTATTATATTCTGATTACCCCAACTCAACTCCTATGCAGAAAAAACTAACCCCTACAAATGCGGATTTGACCCCCTAAGTCCTGCTCATATCCCATTCTCAATAAAGTTTTTCCTAGTCGCAATCACTTTCCTACTATTCGACCTAGAAATCACTCTACTGCTATCCCTACCATGAGCCCTTCAAACAACAAATCTCCCAATAATAATCAAATCATCTATCGCCTTTATCATTATCCTAATTCTTAGCTTAGCCTACGAATGAACTCAAAAAGGACTAGACTGGGCCGAATTGGTAAGTAGTTTAAATAAAACAAATGATTTCGACTCATTAGATTATGATAACCATACTAACCAAATGACCCCTACCTATATAAATATTATACTAGCATTCACCATTTCACTTCTAGGCATATTAACCTACCGTTCACACCTAATAGCCTCTCTCCTTTGCCTAGAAGGAATGATAATATCACTCTTTATCATAACAACCCTTATCGCCTCAAACATACACTCCCCCTTAGTCAACATTATACCCATCATCCTACTAGTATTCGCCGCTTGTGAAGCAGCAGTGGGCCTTGCCTTACTAATCTCAATCTCCAACACTTATGGACTAGACTACATTCACAGCCTAAACCTGCTTCAATGCTAAAAATAATCATCCCCACAACCATATTACTACCTATAACATGACTCTCCAAAAATAATACAATCTGAATCAACTTAACCACACACAGCCTAACCATCAGCCTCATTCCCTTACTATTCTTTAACCAAACTAACAACAATCTCTTTAACTACTCAACTCATTTATCCTCTGATCCGCTGACAACACCCCTCCTAATGCTAACTGCCTGACTTTTGCCTCTCATAATTATAGCGAGTCAGTACCACCTATACAACGAACCTCCCCCACAAAAAAACTTTACCTTTCCATAATAATCTTCCTACAAATCACCTTAATTCTGACATTCATAGCTACAGAACTAATCATATTCTACATCCTATTTGAAACTACCCTCATTGCTACCCTAATCATCATTACTAAATGAGGCAATCAAGCAGAACGTATCAACGCAAGCATATATTTCCTATTCTGTACACTAACCGGCTCTCTACCCCTACTCATTATATTGATCCACACCTACAACAACACAGGCTCATTGAATATTATACTACTAACACTCACAGACCAAAAACTAACAACCACCTGATCTCACAACTTTACCTGACTAGCATGCATAATAGCTTTCATGACAAAAATACCTCTATATGGCCTACACTTATGACTTCCCAAAGCCCATGTTGAAGCCCCCATTGCAGGTTCAATAGTCCTCGCCGCAGTACTCCTAAAACTGGGTGGCTACGGCATAATACGACTTACTTCCATTCTTAACCCCTTAACAGAATACATAGCCTACCCATTCCTCATGTTATCCCTATGAGGTATAATCATAACAAGCTCAATCTGCCTGTGACAAACAGACCTAAAATCACTCATCGCATACTCTTCTGTAAGCCATATAGCCCTAGTAATTACAGCCTCTCTCATCCAAACTCCCTGAAGCTTCTCTGGTGCAATTACCCTTATAATTGCCCATGGACTCACCTCCTCCATATATTTCTGCCTGGCTAACTCAAACTATGAACGCACCCACAGTCGTACCATACTACTATCTCGAGGACTTCAAATCCTATTCCCATTAATAACCTTTTGATGACTCACAGCAAACCTTATTAACCTTGCCCTACCCCCCACCATCAACCTACTAGGTGAGCTCTTTGTAATCGCAGCCTTATTTTCCTGATACCATATCACTATTATACTAACAGGACTCAATATACTAATTACAGCCCTCTACTCTCTCCACATATTCACCACAATGCAACGAGGAACACTCACACACCATATAACCAACATAAAACCCCCCTTCACACGAGAAAATACACTAGTATTCATACAACTTGCTCCAATTATTCTTCTATCCCTCAACCCTAATGTCATCATAGGATTCACTCCTTGTAAATATAGTTTAATCAAAACATTAGATTGTGAATCTAACTATAGAAGCTTACCACTTCTTATTTACCGAGAAAACCTGCAAGGACTGCTAATCCATGCCCCCATACTTAAAATTACGGCTTTCTCAACTTTTAAAGGATAACAGCTATCCATTGGCCTTAGGAGCCAAAAACATTGGTGCAACTCCAAATAAAAGTAATAAACATGCTCACTCCTATTATAATAATAACCCTCACCTTCCTAATTCTTCCAATTCTTGCCACCCTCATCAATCCTGACAAAAAACACTGATACCCAAATTATGTAAAAACAACCGTAATATATGCTTTTATCACTAGCCTCCTTCCAACAACTCTATACATTTTCTCAAACCAAGAAACGACCATTTGAAGTTGACACTGAATAACAAACCAAACATTAGACCTAACACTAAGCTTTAAACTAGACTACTTTTCCATAATATTCATCCCAATCGCACTATTCATCACCTGGTCCATTATAGAATTCTCACTATGGTACATAAGCTCAGATCCAAACATCAACCAATTCTTCAAATATCTCCTTATTTTCCTCACTGCTATACTAATCCTAGTCACTGCTAACAATCTTTTCCAACTCCTCATTGGTTGAGAGGGCGTAGGAATCATATCTTTCCTCTTAATCAGCTGATGACACGCTCGAACGGACACCAATACAGCAGCCATCCAAGCAATTCTATACAACCGCATTGGCGACATTGATCTTATCCTAGCTATAACATGATTCCTCCTACATTATAACTCATGGGACTTTCAACAAATATTAGCCCTAAATTCCAACTCAAACCTCCTCCCACTGACGGGCCTCCTACTAGCAGCAATAGGAAAATCAGTTCAATTCGGCCTTCACCCCTGACTACCCTCTGCCATAGAAGGCCCAACCCCAGTCTCAGCTCTACTTCACTCCAGCACTATAGTCGTCGCTGGAGCATTCCTACTCATTCGCTTCCACCCTTTAATAGAAAATAACACATTAATCCAAAATCTCACACTATGCCTGGGAGCCATTACTACCCTATTCACAGCCATCTGTGCCCTCACATAAAACGACATTAAAAACATTGTAGCCTTCTCCACCTCAAGCCAGCTGGGCCTAATAATAGTTACCATTGGCATTAACCAACCATACCTAGCATTCCTACACATCTGCACCCACGCCTTCTTCAAAGCTATACTTTTTATATGCTCCAGATCCATTATTCATAGCCTAAACAACGAACAAGACATTCGAAAAATAGGAGGTCTATTTAAAACAATACCCCTCACCTCAACCTCCCTAACTATTGGCAACCTAGCACTCACAGGAGTACGTTTCCTCACAGGCTTCTACTCTAAAGACCTTATTATCGAAGCCATAAATACATCATATACCAACGCCTGAGCCCTATTTATTACTCTCATTGCCACCTCCCTAACAAGCGCCTATAGTACTCGAACTATTCTCCTCACCCTAACAGGACAACCACACTTCCCAGCCTTAATAAATATCAATGAAAATAAACCCACCTTACTAAACCCAATTAAACGCCTCACAATAGGCAGTATAATTATAGGGTTCCTTATCACCAATAACATTCCCCCTACCTCACTCCCCCAGCCAACAATACCCCTCTATCTAAAACTCTCAGCCCTATACGCAACTGCCCTAGGCTTCCTAATAGCCCTAGACCTCGCTCTTATAACGGACAAACTAAAAGTAAAAAACCCGTCACAAATATTCAAATTCTCCAACATACTAGGATATTATCCCACCACAGTTCACCGTATAATCCCTTATCAAAATCTACTTATAAGTCAAAACCTAACCTTCCTTCTACTAGACTCAACATGACTAGAAAAATCTATACCTAAAATAATTTCACAAACACATACTACTGCTTCCATAACTGTTACCACCCAAAAAGGCATAATCAAACTCTATTTCCTTTCCTTCCTCATCCCCCTTATCCTGACTATACTTCTAATAATATAACCTGTTACCTCGAGTAATCTCAATCACAATATACACGCCAACAAACAACGTTCAACCAGCAACCACCACTAACCAACGCCCATAATCATATAAAGCACCCGCACCAATAGAATCACTCCGAATTAATCCTGACTCCTCCCCCTCAAAAATCACCCAATTACCCATACTATTAAAACTAACCACCACCACTACCTCATCTAAATTTAAAACCCATAAAACCAACCCCACCTCCATTATTAACCCCATTAAAAGACCCCCTAGAACCTCAAGCCCCGAACCCCATGTCTCAGGATATTCTTCAATGGCCATTGCTGTAGTATAACCAAAAACAACCATTATACCTCCCAGATAAACTAAAAACATCATTAAACCCATATAAGCCCCCCCATAACTTAAAACAATCACACAACCAACCACACCACTGACAATCAATGCTAAACCCCCATAAATAGGAGAAGGCTTAGAAGAGAAACCTACAAACCCCATAACTAATAATACACTTAATGTAAATAAAACATATGTCATTGCTTCCATATGGACTCCAACCATAACTAATGATATGAAAAACCATCGATGTACTTCAACTATAAAAGCACTAATGATTCCAATACGCAAATCCAACCCAACCATAAAAATAATCAACTACTCCCTCATCGACCTACCCACCCCATCCAATATTTCCATGTGATGAAACTTTGGCTCACTCCTCGCGACCTGCCTAATTATACAAATTATCACAGGTCTATTCTTAGCAATACACTACTCACCAGATACCTCCTCTGCATTTTCCTCAATGGCACATATCACCCGAGATGTAAATTACGGTTGAATCACCCGCTACCTCCATGCTAACGGCGCCTCCATACTTTTTATCTGCCTCTTTCTACACGTAGGTCGAGGCCTCTACTACGGCTCATATCTTCTCTTAAAAACCTGAAACATTGGCATTGCACTCCTTCTCATAACTATAATAACAGCTTTCACGGGCTATGTACTCCCATGGGGCCAAATGTCATTCTGGGGGGCAACAGTTATCACAAACCTACTATCAGCAGTACCATATATTGGAACTAACCTTGTTCAATGAATTTGGGGTGGGTATGCCATTGATAACCCCACTCTCACACGATTCTTCACCCTACACTTCATCCTACCTTTCATTATCGTCACCCTCACAACCGTACATTTACTATTTCTACACGAAACAAGATCAAACAACCCCTGCGGAATCTCTTCTGACTCAGACAAAATCACCTTCCACCCTTACTACACAATCAAAGATATCCTAGGCCTAGTCCTCCTTCTCTTTATTCTAATAACATTAGTACTACTCTCACCCGACCTCCTAAGCGACCCAGACAACTACACCCCAGCCAACCCACTAAACACTCCTCCACATATCAAACCAGAATGGTATTTTCTATTCGCATACACAATCCTGCGATCTGTCCCCAATAAATTAGGGGGCATACTAGCACTTTTCCTATCAATTCTCATCTTAGCAGTCATCCCTATACTCCACAAATCCAAACAACAAAGCATAATATTCTGCCCACTCAGCCAATTCCTATTCTGATCCCTAATCACAATCCCGCTAACCCTAACCTGAATTGGAAGCCAGCCAATAATCCAACCCTTTATCACTATTGGCCAAATAGCATCTGCAATATACTTCATCACAATTCTAATCCTAATACCATTAACCTCCCTAGTCGAAAACAACTTACTCAAATGAACTTGCCCTTGTAGTATAAATCAATACACTGGCCTTGTAAACCAGAAATAGAATATTTCTCCCCAGGGCAATCAGTTAAAAATTTTAAAAAATAAAGTTAAAAATCCCGAAAGTAAAACCTGGAAGGAAGAGTTCGAAGAAACTGCTCTCTGACGTGTGCATTCATTACAGAGAGTTAAAGGTTACACTACGTTGCCCAGTTTGGAAACTCTGTGATTGAGGAATCGGTGAAGGGATATTAAGTGGAGCCCGGAGGCTTATGGTGAGAAAGGAAACATCTTAGATGAAAACTGGAGAGAAGATTTCGGGGCAACTCCTTTCTGTTGTGTGTATTCATCTCATATATTTAAATGATTGTTTGGATTGTGCAGTTGAAAACCCTGTTTTAATGGAATCTTAGAAAGGACATTTGGGAACGCTTTTAACAATACGTTGAAAAAGAAATACCTTCCGATGAAATCCAGAAGGAAACATTTTGTGAAACTGCTCTAGCTCACGTGAATTCCACTCGCATGATTAAGCTTCTGTTTTCATTAAGCAGTATTCTAAAACTTATAAGTCAGTCAGCTGAGGGATACACGTTAGTGCTTTGAGTCTCATGGTGAAAGTGGAAATATCTTCAGATAGATACTGGAGAGAAGATTTCCGAGGATCTGCTTTGTGACCTGTGCATTCCTCTCTCAGAGTTACACTTTTCTTCTCATAGAGGATTGGGGAATCTCTTTTGGAGAAAAAGCTACCAGGGGACTTTCAGGAATCTATGGACAGCTACTTGGAAAAAGAAAATATCCTCAGACAACAACTGAAAAGAATATTTCTGTAAAGCTGCTTTGCAATACATATGTCTATTCATCTAACATAGATTAAACTTTCTTTCTATTACACAGTTTTGAATCGGCGTCATGGATGGATTTGAGAAGGGACATTCGGGAGCACATTCAGGCCTCTGGAGAAATAGGAGATATCTTCAAATACAAACTGGAGAGAATCTTTCTGAGAAACTGCTTTGTGATATGCGCATTCCACTCAGGAAGTTATACCTCTTTTCTCATGAGGCAGTGTTTGAACACTGTTCCTGTAAAACTGAAAAACTGATATTTTGCAGTGCATTGAAGACTATGACGAACAGTGAAATATCCTGAAATAAAACCCAGAACGAAGCGTTCCAAGAAACTGCTCTCTGACCTGTGCAATTATTTCAGAGAGTTAAAGCTTACAATACCTTGTGCAGTTTGGAAACTCTGTCTTTGAGGAATCTGTGAAGGGATATTACGTGGCGCCTGGAGGCTTGTGGTGAGAAAGCAAACGTTTCCGATGAAAACTGGAGAGAAGCTACTGGAGCAACTGCTTTGTGATGTGTGTATTGAACTCATAGGGTTAAATCATTCTTTGGACTGAGCAGTTTGAAATCACTATTTCTGTGGAATCTGAGAAAGGACATTTGGGAACTCTCTTAAGAATATGCTGAAAAAGAAATACTCTCCAATAAAAACAAGAAGGAAACTTTCTGTGAAACTGCTCTAGGTCAGGTGAAGTCCACCCACACAGTTAATCTTCTGTTTTCATTGAGTAGTATTGTAACACTGTTTTGGTTTAGTCTGCGAAATGATATTCCATAGCGCTTTGATGCTCACATTGAAAAAGGAAATACCTTCAAATAACAATTGGAGAGAAGATTTCCTAGAAGCTGCTCTGTGACGTATGCATTCCATTCACAGATTTATACTTTTCTTCTCATAGAGGACTATAGAATCACGTGTGGGGTAAACGCTACCAGGGGATATTCGGGAGTATATGGACAGCTATGGTAAAAAAGGAAATATCCTCAGATAAAAACTGGAAAGAAGCTTTCTGTGAAACTGCTTTGGGATAGGTATGTCTAGTAGATAAAGCTTTCTTTCTATTACACAGTTTTGTATCTGCATCGCCAACAGATTCCTGAAGGGACGTTCGGGAGCACATTAAAGCCTCTGGAGAAATAGGAGATATTTTCAGATAAAAACTGGAGAGAATCTTTCTGAGAAACTGCTTTGTGATGTGTGCATTCCACTCAAGGAGTTATACCATTTTCTCATAAGGCAGTGTTTGAACACTGTTCCTCTAAACCTGAAAAACTGATACTTTGCAGTGCATTGAACACTGCGGCGAACAGTGAAATATCCAGAAACAAAACCCATAAAGAAGCGTTCCAAGAAACTGCTCTCTGAAGTGTGCAATCATTTCAGAGAGTTAAAGCTTACAATACATGTCCAGTTTGCAAACTCTCTCTTTGAGGAATCTTTGAAGGGATATTACGTGCCATCCGGAGGCTTGTGGTGAGAAAGGAAATGTGTTCCGATGACAACTGGAGAGAAAGTTTCGGGGCAACTCATTTCTATTGTGTGTATTCATCTCATAGAGTTAAATCATTCTTTGCATTGAGAGTTTCAAATCACTGTTTCATTGGAACCTTAGATAGAATATTTGGGTACACTCTTAAGAATATGTTGAAAAAGAAATACCTTTCGAAAAAAACCAGAAGGAAACATTCTGTGAAACTGCTCTAGGTCACGTGAATTCCAGTCGCACAGTGAAGCTTCTTTTTTCTTTTTTTTGTAAATAAATTCTACTTTTTATTTAAGCGTGCTCAAACAGGATTTTCTTTTTTTAAATTAATTTATTATTATTATACTTTAAGTTGTAGGGTACATGTGCATAACGTGCAGTTTTGTTACATATGTATACTTGTGCCATGTTGGTGTGCTGTACCCATCAACTCGTCAGCACCCATCAACTCGTCATTTACATCAGGTATAACTCCCAATGCAATCCCTCCCCCCTCCCCCCTCCCCATGATAGGCCCCGGTGTGTGATGTTCCTTCATTAAGCAGTATTCTAAAAGTGTTTTTGGTTAGTCAGCAATGGGTTACTCGGGAGAGCTTTGAGGCTTACAGTGAAAGCGGAAATATCTTCAGATACATACTGGATAGAAGATTTCTGAGGAGCTGCTTCATGACCCGTGCATTCCACTTGCACAGTTACACTTTTCTGCTCATAGAAGATTGGGGCATCCCGTTTGAAGAAAGAGCTACCAGGAGACTTTCAGGATTGTAGGGATGGCTATGGTGAAAAAGAAAATATCCTCAGACCAAAACTGTAAAGAAGCTTTCTTTCTATTATGCAATTTTAAAACTGCATCATGGATGGATTCACGAAGGGATATTCGGGAGCACATTGATGCCTGCGGGGAAAAAGGAGATACCTTCAGATAAAAACTGGAGAGAAGCTTCCTGAGAGACTGCTTTTTGATGTTTGCATACCACTAAGGGAGTTATACCTCTTTTCTCATAAGGCAGTGTTTGACCACTGTTCCTGTTAAATGGAAGAAGTGATATTTTGCAATGTATTGAAGACTACGGTGAAAAGTGAAATATCCTGAAATAAAACCCAGAAAGAAGCATTCCAAGAAATTGCTCTCTGACGTGTGCATTCATTTCAGAGAGTTAAAGCTTAAACTACGTTGTCCAGTTTGGAAACTCTGTGTTTGAGGAACCTGTGAAGGGATATTAGTGTCGCCAGGAGGCTTGTGGTGAGAAAGGAAACGTCTTCTGACGAAAACTGGACAGAGGCTTTCGGAGCAATTACTTTGTGTTGTGTGTATTCATCTCCTAGAGTAAATCATTCTTTGGATTAAGCAGTTTGAAATCACTGTTTCTGTGGGACCTGAGAAAGGACATTTTGGAACGCTCTTAAGAATATGCTGAAAAAAGAATACCCTCCGGTAAAACCCAGAAGGAAATGTTCTGTGAAACTGCTATATATACGATAGAAAAAAAATTTCCCTATTACGCTGGTTTGAATTTGCGTCATGGACGGATTCATAAAGGGACACTCGGAAGAACATTCAGGCCTGCAGGGAAATAGGAGATATCTGAAGAAAAAAATTGAGGGAAGGTTTCTGAGAAACTGTTTTGTTGTGTGTGCATTCCATTCAGGGAGTTATACCTCTTACAGAGGTTACACTCACGTAAATTCCACTCGCATTGTTTACCTTCTGTTTTCATTGAACAGTATTCTAACACTGTTTTTGATGAGTCAGCTAAGGGATACTCAGGAGCGTTTTGAGACTTACTTGAAAAGGAAAATATCTTCAGATAGACACTGGAGAGAAGATTTCTGAGGAGATTCTATGGGACATGTGCATTCCACTCACAGAGTTATACTTTTCTTCTCATAGAGGCTTTTGATACCCTGTCTGGTGGAAACGCTACCTGGGGACATTTGAGAGAATATGGACGGCTATGGTGAAAAAGGAAATATCCTCAGACAAAAACTGGAAAGAAGCTTTCTGTGAAATTGCTTTGGGATAGATATGTCTATTCATCTCAGATACATACAACTTTCTTCTATTACGCAATTTTGAATCTGCATCATGGATGGATTCATGAAGGGACAATCCAAAGCACATTCAGGCCTTTGGGGAAATAGGAGATATCTTCAGAAAAAAAATTGGAGAGAAACTTTCTGAGAAACTATTTTGTGATGTGTGCATTCCACTCAGCGAGTTATACCTCTTTTCTCATAAGGCAGTGTTTGAACACTGTTCCTGTAAAACCGAAAAGGTGATATTTTGCAGGGCATTGAAGACTATGGTGAAAGGTAAAAAACCCAGAAATAAAACCCAGAAAGAAGCATTCCAAGAAAGTGCTCTCTGACGTGTGCATTCACTACAGAGAGTTAAAGGTTACACTACGTTGCCCAGTTTGGAAACTCTGTGTTTGAGGAATCTGTGAAGGGATATTAAGTGGCACCCGGAGGCTTGTCATGAGAAAGGAAACGTCTTCTGATGAAAACTGGAGAGAAGATTTCGGAGCAACTCCTTTCTATTGTATGTATTCATCTCATAGAGTTAAATCATTCTTAGGATTGAGCAGTTTGAAATCAGTGTTTTAGTGGAACATTAAAAAGGACATTTGGGGACGCTCTTAAGAATATGCTGATAAAGGAATACCTTCCGGTAAAACCCAGAAGGAAACTTTCTGTGAAACTGATATAGATCTCGTGAATTCCAATCACATAATTAACCTTCTGCTTACATTAAGCAGTATTGTAGCACTGTTTTTGGTGAGACAACTGAAGGATACTCGGGAGTGCTATGAGGCTTATGGTGGAAATGGAAATATATTCAGATAGATACAGGAATGAAGATTTCCGAGGAGCTGCAATGTGACGTGTGCATTCCACTCACAGATTTATACTTTTCTTCTCACAGACGATTTTCATACCCCGTTTGGTGAAAAGACTAACAGAGGACATTCAGGAGAATATAGACGGCTATGGTGAAAAGGGAAATATCCTCAGACAAAAACTGAGGAGAGGATTTCTGTTAAACTGCTTTTTGATAGATATGTCTATTCATCTCGGATAGATAAAACATTTTTCTATTACGCAGATTTGAATCTGTGTCATGGATACATTCATGAAGGGACACTCGGAAGCACATTCAGGCCTATGGGGAAATAGGAGATATCTTCAGAAAAAAATTGGAGGGAAGATTTCTGAGAAAGTGTTTTGTTGTGTGTGCATTCCACTCAGGGAGTTATATCTGTTTTCACATAAGGCAGTATTTGAACACTGTTCCTGTAAATCTGAAAAGGTGATATTTTGCAGGACATTGAAGCTTACACTACGTTGGAGGACATTGAAGACTATGGTGAAAAATGAAAAACCCAGAAATAAAACCCAGAAGGAAGCATTCCAAGAAACTGCTCTCTGACGTGTGCATACATTTCACAGAGTTAAAGCTTACACTACATTGCCCAGTTTGGAATCTCTGTGTTTGAGGGATCTGTAAAGGGATATTAAGTGTCACCCGGAAGCTTGTGGTGAGAAGGGAAACGTCTTCCGATGAAAAGTGGAGAGAAGCTTTCAGAGCAACTGCTTTGTGATGTGTGTATTCATCTCCTAGAGATAAATTATTCTTTGTATTGAGCAGTTTGAAATCACTGTTTCTGTGGAACCTGAGAAAGGAAATTTGGGAACACTCTTAAGAATATGCTGAAAAAGGAATACCCTCTAGTAAAACCCAGAGGGAAACTTTCTGTAAAAATGCTATAGATCACATCAATTCCACTCGCATAGTTAACCTTCTGTTTTCATTGAGCAGTATACTAACAATGTTTTTGTTGAGACAGCTAAGAGATACTCGGGAGCGCATTGAGACTTATGGTGAAAACGGAAATATCTTCCGATAGATACTGGAGAGAAGATTTCCGAGGAGCTGGTATGTGACATGCGCATTCCACCCACAGAGTTATACTTTTCTTCTCATAGAGGATTTTCGTACTCGTTTGGTGAAAACGCTAACATGGGACATTTGGGAGAATATGGATGGCTATGGTGAAAAAGGAAATATTCTCAGAGAAAAACTGGAAAGAAGCTTCCTGTGAAATTGCTTTGTAATAGATATGTCTATTCATCTCAGATATATTCATTACAGAGAGTTAAAGGTTACACTACGTTGCCCAGTTTGGAAACTCTGTGTTTTGAGGAATCTGTGAAAGGATATTAAGTTGCGCCCGGAGGCTTGTGGTGAGAATGGAAACGTCTTCTGATGAAAACTGCAGAGAAGATTTCTGAGCAACTCCTTTCTGTTGTGTGTATTCATCTAATAGTCATAAATCGTTCTTTAGATTGAGCAGTTTGAAATCACTGTTTTAGTGGAACCCTAGAAAAGACATTTGGGAATGCTCTTAAGAATATGTTGAAAAAGAAATACCTTCTGCTAAAAACCAGAAGGAAACATTCTGTGAAACTACTCTAGGTCACGTGATTTTCAATCACACAGTTAAGCTTCTGCTTTCACTAAGCAGTATTCTAAAACTGTTTAAGGTTACTCAGCAAAGGGATACTCGGGGGCACCTGAGGTTTACTGTGAAAGTGGAAATATCTTCAGATAGATACTGGCGACAAGATTCCCGAGGAGCTGCTTTGTGACCTGTGCATTCCACTCACAGTGTTATACTTTTCTTCTCATAGAGGATTGGGGAATCCTGTTTGGAGAAAAAGCTACCAGGGGAAATTTGGGATTCTATGGACGGCTGTGGTGAAAAAGGAAATATCCTCAGACCAAAACTGGAAAGAAGCTTTCTGTGAAACTGCTTTGGGATAGGTATGTCTAGTAAATAAAGCTTTCTTTCTATTACACAGTTTTGAAACTGCGTCATGGACGGTTTCGCGAAGGGACATTCGGTTGCACATTCAGGCCTGTGGGGGAAAAGGAGATATTGTCAGATAAAAAGTGTAGAGAAGCTTTCTGAGAGACTGCTTTTTGATGTTTGCATTCCAGTCAGGGAGTTATACCTCTTTGTTCATGAGGCAGTGTTTCAACACTGTTCCTGAAAAACTAAATAAGTGATATTTTGCAGTGCTTTGAAGACTATGGCAAAAAGTGAAATATGCTGAAATAAAACACAGAAAGATGTGTTCCACTAAATTGCTCTCTGATGGGTGCATTCATTTCAGAGATTTAAAGCTTACACTACGTTGCCAAGTTTGGAAACTCTGTGTTTGAGGAATCTATGAAGGGACACTAAGTGGCGCCTGGAGGCTTGTGTTGAGAAAGCAAACGTCTTCTGGTGAAAACTGGACAGAAGCTTTCGAAGCAAATTGTTTGTGATGTGTATATTCATCTCCTAGAGTTAAATCGTATTCTGGATTGAGCAATTTGAAATCACTGTTTCTGTGGAACCTGAGAAGGGACATTTGGGAACGCTCTTAAGAATATGCTGAAAAAGGAATGCCCTCCGGTAAAACCCAGAAGGAAACCATCTGTGAAACTGCTACAGGTCACGTGAATTCCATTTCACATAGTTAACCTTCTGTTTTCATTGAGCAGTATTCTAACACTGTTTTTGGTTACTCAGCTAAGGAATACTCAGGAGTGCATTGAGGCTTATGGTGAAAACGGAAATAACCTCAGTAGATACTGGAGAGAAAATGTCCGAGGAGCTGCTATGTGACGTGGGCATTCCACTCACAGAGTTATACTTTTCTTCTCATAGAGGATTTTGGTACCCCGTTTGGTGAAAACGCTACAAGGTGACATTGGGGAGTATATGGACGGCTATGGTGTAAAAGGAAATATTCTCAGAAAAAAACTGGAAACAAGCTTTCTGTGAAATTGCTTTGTCATAGATATGTCTATACATCTCAGATAGATAAAACTTTTTTCTATTACGCAGCTTAGAATCTGTGTCATGGACGGATTTGTGAAGGGACACTCGAAAGCACATACAGGCCTGTGGGGAAATAGGAGATATCTTCAGAAAAAAATTGGAGAGAAGCTTTCTGAGAAACTCTTTTGTGATGTGTGCATTCCACTCAGGAGTTATACCTCTTTTCCCTTCAGTCAGTGTTTGAACACTGTTCCTGTAAAACTGAAAAAGTGATATTTTGCAGGGCATTAAAGACAATGGCGAAAAGTGAAAAACCCGGAAGTAAAACCCAGAAGGAAGCCTTCCAGGAAACTGCTCTCTGCCGTGTGCATTCATTACAGAGAGTTAAAGCTTACACTACATTGCCCAGGTTGGAAAGTCTGTGATTGAGGAATCAGTGAAGGGATATTAATGGGCGCCCTGAGGCTTATGGTGAGAAAGCAAACTTCTTAGATGAAAACTGGAGAGAAGATTATGGGGCAACTCTTTCTGTTGTGTGTATTCATCTCATAGAGTTAAATCATTCTTTGGATTGAGCAGTTTGAAATCACTGTTTTAGTGGAATCTTAGAAAGGATATTTGGGAATGCTCTTAATAATAAGTAGAAAAGAAATACTTTCTGATGAATACCAGAAGGAAACATTCTGTGAAATTGCTCTAGCTCACGTGAATTCCACATGCATAGTTAAGCTTCTATTTTCATTAAGCAGTATTCTAAAACTGTTTTAGGTTAGTCAGCTAAGGGATACTCAGGAGCGCTTTGAGGCTTACGGTGAATATGGAAATAACTTCAGATAGGTACTGGAGAGAAGATATCCAAGGAGCTGCTATGTGACGTGTGCATTTCACTCACAGAGTTATACTTTTCTTCTCATAGGGGATTTTGGTAACCTGTTTGGTGAAAACGCTACCAGGGGACATTTGGTAGTATATGGACGGCTATCATGGAAAAGGAAACATCATCAGATAAAAACTGGAAAGAAATTTTCTGCGAAACGGCTTTGGGATAGGTATGTCTAGTCATCTCACATAGATAAAGCTTTCTTTCTATTACACAGTTTTGAAACTGTGTCATGGACGGATTCGTGAATGGACATTCGGGAGCACATTCAGGCCTGTGGGAAAAAAGATGGTATCTTCAGATAAAAACAGAAGAGAAGCTTTCTGAGAGACTGCTTTTTGATGTTTGCATTCCACTCAGGGAGTTATAGCTCTTTTTTCATAAGCCAGGGTTTGAACACTGTTCCTGTAAAACCGAATAAGTGATATTTTGCAGTGCTTTGAAGACTACGGCAAAAAGTGAAATATCCTAAAATAAAACACACAAAGAAGCATTCCAAGAAATTGCTCTTTGACGCGTGCATTCATTTCAGAGAGGTAAAGCGTACACTACATTGCCCAGTTTGGAAACTCTGTGTTTGAGGAATCTGTGAAGGGATATTAAGTGTCTATCAGAGGCTTGTGGTGAGAAAAGAAACGTCTTCTGATGAAAACTGGACAGAAGATTTCGGAGCAAGTGCTTTGTGATGTGTGTATTCATCTCCTAGAATTAAATCATTTTTGGATTGAGCAGTTGGAAATCACTGTTTCTGTGGAACCTGAGAAAAGACATTTGGGAAAGCTCCTAAGAACATGCTGAAAAAGGAATACCCTCTGGTATAACTCAAAAGGAAATCTTCTGTGAAACTGCTATAGGACACGTGAATTCCACTCGCATAGTTAAACTTCTGCTTTCATTGAGCAGTATTTTAACATTGTTTTTGGTTAGTCAGCTAAGGGATACTCTGGAGTGCTTTGAGGCTTATGGGGAAAGCGGAAATATCTTCAGATAGATACTGGAGAGAAGATTTCCGGGGAGCTGCTTAGTGACCTGTGCATTTCACTCACAGAGTTACACTTTTCTTCTCATAGAGGATTGGGGAATCCCGTTTGGAGAAAAAGCTACCAGGGGACTTTCAGGATTCTATGGACAGCTATTTTGAAAAAGGAAATATCCTCAGACAATAACTGGAAAGATTTATGTGAAACTGCTTTGGGTAAGATATGCCTATTCATCTCACATAGATAAACCTTTCTTTCTATTACACAGTTTTGAATCTGCATCACGGATGGATTCGCAAAGGGACATTCGGGAACACATTCAGCCCTCTGGAGAAATAGGAGATATCTTCAGTTAAAACATGGAAAGAATCTTTCTGAGAAACTGCTTTGTGATGTGTGCATTCCATTGAGGGAATTATACCTCTTTTCTTGTAAGGTGTGTTTAAACAATGTTCCTGTAAAACTGAAAAAGTGATACTTTGCAGTGCATTGAAGACTATGGCGAACAGTGAAATATCCTGAAATAAAACCCAGAAAGAAGCATTCCAAGAAACTGCTCTCTGACGTGTGCAATCATTTCAGAGAGTTAATTTTGAAATACTTTGAACAGTTTGGAAACTCTGTCTTTGAGGAATCTGTGAGGGGATACTAAGTGGCACCCAGAGGCTTTTGGTGAGAAAGAAAATGCCTTCCGATGAAAACTTGACAGAAGCTACCAGAGCAACTGCTTTGTGATTGGTGTATTCAACTCATAGAGTTAAATCATTCCTTGAACTGAGCAGTTTGAAATCACTGTTTCTATGGAATCTGAGAAAGGACATTTGTGAACGCTCTTAAGAATATACTGAAAAAGATATATTCTCCAATAAAAACCAGAAGGAAACTTTCTGTGAAACTGCTCTAGGTCATGTGAAGTCCACTCGCACAAGTAAGTTTCTGTTTTCATTGAGCAGTATTGTAACACTCTTTTTGTTTAGTCTGTGAAGTGATATTCCGTAGCGCTTTGAGGCTTATGGTGAAAAAGGAAATACCTTCAGATAACAACTGGAAAGAAGATTTCCCAGAAGCTGCTCTGTGACGTGTGCATTCCATGCACAGAGTTATACTTTTATTCTCATAGAGGATTTGGGAATCGCGTTTGGAATAAACACTATCGGGGACACTCCGGAGTATATGGATGTCTATGGTGAAAAAGGAAATATCCTCAGACAATAACGGGAAAGAAGCTTTCTGTGAAACTGCTTTGGGATAGGTATGTCTAGTCATTTCACATAGATAAAGCTTAATTTCTATTATGCAGCTTTGAAACTGCGTCATGGACGGATTTGCGAAGGGACACTTGGAAGCACATTTGACCTGTGGGGAAAAAGGAGATATCTTCAGATAAAAACTGCAGAGAAGCTTTCTGAGAGACTGCTTTTTATGTTTGCATTGCACTCAGGGAGTTATACCTCTTTTTTCTTAAGGCAGTGCTTGAACACTCTTCCTGTAAAACTGAATAAGTGATATTTTACAGCGCACTGAAGACTGTGGTAAAAAGTGAAATATCCTGAAATAAAACCCAGAAATAAGCGTTCCAAGAAATTACTCTCTGATGTGTGCATTCATTTCAGAGAGTTAAAGCTTACACAACGTTGCCCGGTTTGGAAACTCTGTGTTTGAGGAGTCTGTGAAGGGATATTTAGTGTCGCCCAGAGACTGTGGTGAGAAAGGAAATGTCTTCCGACAAAAACTGGACATAAGCTTTTGGAGCAACTGCTTTGTGATGTGTGTATTCATCTCGTAGAGTTAAATCATTCTTTGGATTGAGCAGTTTGAAATCACTGTTTCTATGGAACTTGAGCAGGGACATTTGGGAAAGCTCTGAAAAATATGCTGAAAAAGTAATACCCTCCGGTGAAACCCAGAAAGAAACTTTCTGTGAAACTGCTATGGGTCATGTGAATTCCATCCGCATAGTTAACCTTCTGTTTTCATTAAGCAGTATTCTAAATCTGTTTTCAGTTAGTCAGCTAAGGGATACTCGGGAGCGCTTTGAGGCTGATGGTGAAAGTGGAAATGACTTCAGATAGAATCTGGAGAGAAGATTTCTGAGTAGCTGCTTTGTGACCTGTGCATTCCACTCACAGGTTAACACTGCTCTTCTCATAGAGGATTGGGGAATCTCATTTAGAGAAAAAGCTACCTGCGGCTTTTAGGATTCCTTGGACAGCTAAGTGGAAAAAGGAAATATCCACAGACAAAAACTGGAAAGAAGATTTCTGTGAAACTGCTTGGGGATAGATATGTCTATTTATCTCACTTAGATGAAACTATCTTTCTATTACATAGTTTTTATCTGTGTCACGGACGGATTCACAAAGGGACATTTAGGAGCACTTTCAGGCCTCTGGAGAAATAGGAGACATCTTCAGTTAAAAATTGGAGAGAATCTTTCTGAGAAACTGCTTTGTGATGTGCACATTCCAATCAGGGAGTTATACTTATTTTCTTATAAAGTAGTGTTTGAAAACTGTTCCTGTAAAACTGAAAAACTGATACTTTGCAGTGCATTGAAGACTACGGCCAATAGTGAAATATCCTGAAACAAAAACCAGAAAGAATCTTTCCAAGAAACTGCACTCTGAAGTGTGCCATGATTTTAGAGAGTTAAAGCTTACAATTCGTTGTCCAGTTTGGAAACCCTGTCTTTGAGGAATCTGTGAAGGGATATTACGTGGCGACCAGAGGCTTGTGGTGAGAAAGGGAATGTCTTCCAATGTAAACTGGAGAGAAGCTATGAGAGCAACTGCTTTGTGATGCGTGTATTCAACTCATAGAGTTAAATCATTCTTTGGACTGAGCAGTTTGAAATCACTGTTTCTGTGGAATCTGAGAAAGGACATTTGGGAACGCTCTTAAGAATAGGCTGGAAAAGGAATACTCTCCAACAAAAACCAGAGGGAAACTTTCTGTGAAACTATTCTAGGTCACGTGAAGTCCACTCGCACAGTTAAGCTTCTGTTTATATTGAGCAGTATTGTAACACTGTTTTTGTTTAGTTTGCAAAGTGATATTCGGTAGTGCTTTGAGGCTTATGGTGAAAAAGTAAACAACTTCTGGTAACAACTGGAGAGAAGATTTCCCAGAAGCTGCTTTGTGACGTTTGCATTCCACTCACAGAGTTATCCTTCTCTTCTTATAGAGGATTGGGTACCCTTTTGGAATAAACACTAATAGGGGACATTCGGGAGTATATGGATGGCTACGGTGAAAAAGGAAATATCCTCAGACATAAACGAGAAAGAAGCTTTCTGTGAAACTGTGCAACTGCTTTGGGATAGGTGTGTCTAGTCATCTCACATAGACAAAGCTTTCTTTCTATCACGCAGTTTTGAAACTCTGTCATGGATGGATTCGCGAAAAGACATTCTGGAGCACATTCAGGCCTGTGGGGAAAATGGAAATATCTTCCAATAAAAACTGGACAGAAACTTTCTGACAGACTGTTTTTGATATTTGCATTCCACTCAGGGATTTATACCTCTTTATTCATAGGGCAGTGTTTGAACACAGTCCTTGTAAAACTGAAAAACTGATACTTTGCAGTGCGTTGAAGACTACGGCTAACAGTGAAATACCCTGAAATAAAACCCATAAAGAAGCGCTCCAAGAAACTGGGCTCTGACGTGTGCAATCATTTCAGAGAGTTAAGGCTTACAATACGTTGTCCAGTTTTGAAACTCTGCCTTTGAATAATCTGTGAAGGGATACTACATGGCGCCCGGAGGCTTGTGGTGAGAAAGGAAACGTCTTCTTACGAAAACGGGACAGAAGCTTTCACAGCAACTGCTTTGCGATGTGTGTTTTCATCTCATAGAGTTAAATCATTCTTTGGATTGAGTAGTTTTAAATCACTGTTTCAGTGGAACCTGAGAGAGGACATTTGGGAATGCTCTAAAGAATATGCTGAAAAAGGAATACCCTCTGGTAAAACCCAGAAGGAAATGTTCTGTGAGACTGCTATATCTAAGATAGAAAAAAACTTTTCTCTATTATGCACTTTTGAATCTGCATCATGGACGGATTCGTGAAGGGACACTCGAGAGCACATTCAGGCCTGTGGGAAAATAGGAGATATCTTCAGAGAACAATTAGAGGGATGCTTTCTGAGAAACTGTTTTGTCGTGTGTGCATTCCATTCAGGCAGTTATACCTTTTACATGAGGTTACACTCACGTGAATTCCACTCGCATTGCTTACCTTCTGTTTTCATTGAGCAGTATTCTAACACTGTTTTTGGTGAGTCAGCTAAGGGAATCTCCGGAGCGCTTTGAGGCTTATGGTGAAAACGGAAATATCTTCAGATAGATACTGGAGAGAAGATTTCCAAAGAGCTGCTATGTGACGTGTGCATTCCACTCACAGAGTTATCCTTTTCTTCTCATAGAGGATTTTGGTACCCTATTTTGTGAAAACGCTACCAGAGGACATTCAGAAGTATATGGACGGCTATGGAGAAATAGGAAATATCTTCAGACAAAAACTGGAAAGAAGCTTTCTGTGAAATTGCTTTGGGATAGATATGTCTATTCATCCCAGATAGATAAAATTTTTTTCTGTCATGCAGTTTTGAATCTGTGTCATGGTTGGTTCCTTGAAGGGACAATCGGAAGCACGTTCAGGCCTGTGGGGAAATAGGAGATATCTTCAGAAAAAAATTGGAGAGAAGCTTTCTGAGAAACTGTTTTGTGATGTGTGCATTCCAATCAGGGAGTTATACCTCTTTTTTCATAAGGCATTGTTTGAACACTGTTCCTGTAAAACTGAAAAGGTGATATTTTGTAGGGCAATGAAGACTATGGCGAAAGGTAAAAAACCCGGAAGTAAAACCCAGAAAGAAGCATTCCAAAAAACTGATCTCTGACGTGTGCATTCATTACAGAGAGTTAAAGGTTACACGATGTTGCCCAGTTTGAAATCGCCTTGTTTGAGGATCTGTGAAGGGATATTAAGTGGCGCCTGGAGACTTATAGTGAGAAGGGAAACGTCTTCTGATGAAAACTGGAGAGAAGATTTTGGGACAACTCCTTTCTGTTGTGTGTATTCATCTCATAGAGTTAAATCATTATTTGGATTGAACAGTTTGAAATCACTCTTTCAGTGGAACATGAGAAAGGATATTTGGCAGCACTCTAAAGACTATGCTGAAAAAGGAATACCCTCCGGTAAAACCCAGAAGGAAACTTTCTGTGAAACTGCTATATCTAAGATAGAAAAAACTTTTCTCTATTATGCTGTTTTGAATCTGTGTCATGGAGGGATGCATAAAGAGACACTCGGAAGCACGTTCAGGCCTGTGAGGAAATAGGATATATCTTCAGAGAACAATTGGAGGGAAGCTTTCTGAGAAAATGTTTTGTTGTGTGTGCATTCCACTCAGGGAGTTATAACTCTTACGTGAGGTTACACTCACATGAATTCCACTCGCATAGTTTACCTTCTGTTTTCATTGGGCAGTATTCTAACACTGTTTTTGGTGAGTCAGCTAAGGGATACTCGGGAGCGGTTTGAGGCTCATGGTGAAAATGGAAATATTTTCAGATAGATACTGGAGAGAAGATTTCCGAGGAGCTGCTATGTGACGTGTGCATTCCACTCACAGAGTTATACTTTTTTTCTCATAGACGATTTTGGTACCCTGTTTTGTGAAAATGCTACCAGGGGACATTCGGGAGTATATGGACGGCTGTGGTGAAAAAGGAAATATCCTCAGACAAAAACTGGAAAGAAGCTTTATGTGAAATTGCCTTGGGAGAGATATGTCTATTCATCCCAGATAGATAAAACGTTTTTTTATTACGCACTTTTGAATCTGTGTCATGAATGGTTTCGTGAAGGGACACTCAGAAGCACATTCAGACCTGTGGGGAAATAGGAGATATCTTCAGAAAAAAATTGGAGAGAAGCTTTCTGAGAAACTGTTTTGTGATGTGTGCATTCCACTCAGGGAGTTATACTTCTTTTCTCATAAGGCATTGTTTGAACTGTGTTCGTGTAAAACTGAAAGTGTGATATTTTGCAGGGCAATGAAGACTATGGTGAAAGGTAAAAAACCCGGAAGTAAAACCCAGAAAGAAGCGTTCCAAAAATCTGATCTCTGACGTGTGCATTCATTACAGAGAGTTAAAGGTTACACGATGTTGCCCAGTTTGGAATCCCTGTGTTTGAGGAATCTGTGAAGGGATATTAAGTGGCGCCCGGAGGCTTATAGTGAGAAAGGAAATGTCTTCTAATGAAAACTGGAGAGGAGATTTGGGGACGACCCCTTTCAGTTGTGTGTATTCATCTCATAAATTTAAATCATTTTTTTGGATTTAATAGTTTGAAATCACTCTTTCAGTGGAACATGAGAAAGGACATTTTACAACAGTCTAAAGATTATGCCAAAAAAGGAATACCCTCCGGTAAAACCCAGAAGGAAACTTTCTGTGAAACTGCTATATCTAAGATAGAAAAAACTTTTCTCTATTATGCAGTTTTGAATCTGTGTCATGGAGGGATGCATAAAGAGACACTCGGAAACACATTCAGGCCTGTGGGGAAATAGGAGATATCTTCAGAGAACAATTGGAGGGAAGCTTTCTGAGAAACTGTTTTGTTGTGTGTGCATTCCACTCAGGGAGTTATAACTCTTACGTGAGGTTACACTCATGTGAATTCCACTCGCATAGTTTACCTTCTGTTTTCATTGAGCAGTATTCTAACACTGTTGTTGGTGAGTCAGCTAAGGGATACTTGGGAGTGGTTTGAGGCTTATGTTGAAAATGGAAATATCTTCAGATAGATACTGGAGAGAAGATTTCCGAGGAGCTGCTATGTGATGTGTGCATTCCAGTCACAGAGTTATACTTTTTTTCTCATAGATGATTTTGGTACCCTGTTTTGTGAAAACGCTACCGGGGACATTCGGGAGTACATGGATGGCTACGGTGAAAAAGGAAATATCCTCAGACAAAAACTGGAAAGAAGCTTTATGTGAAATTGCTTTAGGATAGATATGTCTATTTATCTCAGATAGATAAAACTTTTTTCTATTACGCAGTTTTGAATCTGCGTCATGGACGGTTTCGTGAAGGGACACTCAAAAGCACATTCAGCCCTGTGGGGAAATAAGAGATATCTTCAAAAGAAAATTGGAGAGAAGCTTTCTGAGAAACTGCTTTTGTGATGTGCGCATTCCACTTAGGGAGTTATACTCTGTTCTCATAAGGCAGTGTTTGAACAGTGTTCCTGGAAAACTGAAAAACCGGTACATTGCAATGCATTGAAGACTACAGCGAACAGTGAAACATCCTGAAAAAACACAGAAAGAAGTGTTCCAAGAAACTGCTATCTGACGTGTGCAATGATTTCAGAGAGTTAAAGCTTACAATACATTTTCCAGTTTGTAAACTCTGTCTTTGAGGAATCTGTGAAGGGATATTTCGTGGCGCCTGGAGGCTCGTGGTGAGAAATGAAACGTCTTCTGATGCAAACTGGAGAGAAGCTATCAGAGCAACTGCTTGGTGATGTGGGTATTCAACTCATTGACTTAAAACATTCTTTGGACTGAGCTGTTTGAAATCACTGTTTCTGTGGAATCTGAGAAAGGACATTTGAGAATGCTCTTAAGAATTTGCTGAAAAAATAAATACTCTCCAATAAATCCAGAAGAAAACTTTCTGTGAAACTGTTTTAGGTCACGTGAAGTCCACTCGCACAGTTTAGCTTCTGTTTTCATTGAGCAGTATTGTAACACTGTTTTTGTGTTGTCTGCAAAGTGATATTCGGTAGCACTTGGAGGCTTACAGTGAAAAAGAAAATACCTTCAGAAACAATTGGAGAGAAGATTTCCAAGAAGCTGCTTTGTGACATGTGCATTCCACTCACAGAGTTATACTTTTCTTCTCTTAGATGATTTGGGAATCACGTTTAGAGTAAACACTTCCAATGGACATTCGGGAGTATATGGACGGCTATGGTGAGAAAGGAAATATCGTCAGACAAAAACTGGAAAGAAGCTTTCTGTGAAACTTCTTTGGGATAGGTATGTCTAATCATCTCACATAGATAAAGCTTTCTTTCTGTTTCGCAGTTTTAAAACTGTGTCATGGACAGATTCTCGAATGGACATTATGGAACACATTCAGGTCTGTGGGAAAAAGGAGATATCTTCAGATAAAAACTGGAGAGAAGCTTTCTTAGAGACTGCTTTTTGATGTTTGCATTCCACTCAGGGAGTTATACCTCTTTTTCATAAGGCAGTGTTTGAACACTGTTCCTGTAAAACTGAATAAGTGATATTTTGCAGTGCATTGGAGACTACAGCAAAAAGTGAAATATCCTGAAATAAAACCCAGAAAGAAGCGTTCCAAGAAATTGCTCTCTGACGTGTGCATTCATTTCAGAGAGTCAAATCATAAACTACTTTTCCCAGTTTGGAAAATCTGTGTTTGAGGAATCTTTAAAGGGATATTAAGTGTCGCCTCCAGGTTTGTGGTGAGAAAGGAAACGACTTCCGATGAAAACTGGACAGAAGCTTTCAGAGCAACTGCTTTGTGAAGCGTGTATTCATCTCATAGAGTTAAATCAGTCTTTGGATTGAGCAGTTTGAAATCACTGTTTCTGTGAAACATGAGAAAGGACATTTGGGAACGCTCTTAAGAATCTGCTTAAAAAGGAATACCCTCCGGTAAAACCCAGAAGGAAAGAATTCTGTGAAACTTCTATAGGACACGTGAATTCTACTTGCATAGTTACCCTTCTTTTTTCATTCAGTAATATTCCAACACTGTTTTAGGTTAGTCAGCTAAGGGATAATCGGGAGGGCTTTGAGGCTTACGGTGAAAATGGAAATACCTTCAGATAGATACTGGAGAGAAGATTTCTGAGAAGCTTCTATGTGACGTGTGCATTCCACTTACAGATTTATACTTTTCTTCTCATAGAGGGTTTTGGTACCCCATTTGTTGAAAAGGCTACCAGGGGACATTCAGGACTATATGGACCGCTATTTTGAAAAAGAAAATATCCTCAGACAAAAACTGGAAAAAAGCTTTCTATGAAATTTCTTTGGGATAGATATGTCTATTCATCACATATAGATAAAACTTTTTTCTGTTATGCAGTTTTGAATCTGTGTCATGGAGGGATTCTTGAAGGGACTACCGGAAGCACATTCAGGCCTGTGGGGAAATAGGAGGTATCTTCAGAAAAATATTGGAGAGAACCTTTCTGACAAACTGTTTTGTGATGTGTGCATTCCACTTAGGGAGTTATACCTTTTTTCTCATAAGGCAGTGTTTGAACACTATTCCTGTGAAACTGAAAAGGTGATATTTTCAGGGCATTGAAGACTATGGCCAAAAGTGAAAAACCCAGAAATAAAACCCAGAAAGAAGTGTTTCAAGAAACTGTTCTCTGAAGTATGCATTCATTACCGAGACATAAAGGTTACACTACCTTGTCCAGTTTGGCAACTCTGTGTTTGAGGAATCTGTGAAGGGATATTAAGTGGCACCCAGAGGCTTGTGGTGAGAAAGGAAACGTCTTCTGATGAAAATTGGAGAGAAAATTTCGGGGCAACTCCTTTCTGTTGTGTGTCTTCATCTCATAGAGTAAAATCATTCTTTGGATTGAGCAGTTTGGCATCAATGTTTTAGTGGAACCTTAGAAAGCACATTTGGGAATGCCATTAATAATCTGTTGCAAAAGAAATACCTTCTGCTAAAAACCAGAAGGAAACATTCTGTGAAACTGCTCTAGGTCACATGAATTTCAATCGCACAGTCAAGCTTCTCTTTTCATTAAGCAGTATTATAAACCTGTTTTAGGTTAGTCAGCTAAGGGATACTCGGGATCGATCTGAGGCTTACGGTGAAAGTGGAAATATCTTCAGATAGATACTGGAGATAATATTTTCTAGGAGCTGCTTTGTGACCTGTGCTTTCCACTCAAACAGATACACTTTTCTTCTGAAAGAGGATTGGGTAATCCCATTTTGAGAAAAAGCTATTAGGTGACTTTCGGGATTCTATGGATGGCTATTTTGAAAAAGGAAATATCCTCAGAAAAAAACTGGAAAAAAGATTTCTGGACACTGCTTTGGGATAGATGTGTCTGTTCATCTCACATAGACAAAACTTTCTTACTGTTACGTAGTTTTCAATTTGTGTCATGGACGGATTCGTGAAGGGACATTTGGGAGCACACTGAGGCCACTGGAGGAATAGGAGATATCTTCAGATAAAAACTGGAGAGAATCTTTCTCAGAAACTGCTTTGTGATGTGCGCATTCCACTCAGGGAGTCATACCTCTTTTTACAAAAGGCAGTGTTTGAACACTGTTCCTGTAAAGGTGAAAAACTGATACTTTGCAGTGCATTGAAGACTATGGCGAACAGTGAAATATCCTCAAAAAAAAAAAAAAAAAAAAACACAGAAAGAAGCGTTCCAACAAACTGCTGTCTGACGTGCGCAATCATTTCAGAAAGTTAAAGCTTACAATACATTGTCCAGTTTGGAAACTCTATCTTTGAGGAATCTGGGAAGGGATATTACGTGGCGCACGGAGGCTTGTGGTGACAAAGGAAACATCTTCCGATGAAAACTGGAGAGAAGCTATTGGAGCAATTGATTTGTGATGCATGTATTCAACTCATAGAGTTAAATCATTCTTTGGACTGAGCAGTTTGAAATCACTGTTCCTGTAGAATCTGAGAAAGGACATTTGGGAACACTCTTAAGAATATGCTCAAAAAGAAATACTCTCCAATAAAAACCAGAAGGAAACTTTCTGTGAAATTGCTCTAGGTCACATGAAGTCCACTCACACAGTTAAGCTTCTGTTTTCGTTGAGCAGTATTGTAACACTGCTTTTGTTTAGTCTGCGAAGTGATATTCCGTAGCACTTTGAGGCTTATGGTGAAAAAGGAAATACCTTCAGATAACAACTGGAGAGAAGATTTCCCAGAAGCTACTTTGTGACGTGTGCATTCCACTCACAGAGTTATACCTTTCTTCTCATAGAGGATTGAGGTATCGCATTTGGAGTAAAGCATACCCAGGGACATTCGGGAGTACATGGACGGCTATGGTGAAAAAGGAAATATCCTCAGACAAAACTGGTAAGAAGCTTTCTGTGAAACTGCTTTGTGATAGGTATGTCTAGTCATCTCACATAGAAAAAGGTTTCTTTCTATCACGCAGTTTTGAAACTGCGTCATGGACAGATTCAGGAAGGGACATTCGGGAGCACATTCAGGCCTGTGGGGAAAAAGTAGATCTCTTCAGATAAAAACAGGAGAGAAGCTTTCTGAGAGACTGCTTTTTGATGGTTGCATTCCACTCTGGGAATTATACTTCTTTTTTCATAAGGTAGTGTTTGAACACTGTTCCTGTAAAACTGAATAAGTGATATTTTACAGCGCATTGAAGACTATGGTGAAAAGTGAAATATCCTGAAATAAAACCCACAAAGAAGCTTTCCAAGAAACTGGACTCTGACGTGTGCAATCATTTCATAGAGTTAAGGCTTACATTATGTTGTCCAGTTTGGAAACTCTGCCTTTGAGGAATCTGTGAATTGATATTATGTGGCGCCCAGTGGCTTGTGGTGAGAAAGAAAATATCTTCCGACGAAAACTGGACTGAGGCTTTCGCAGCAACTGTTTTGTTATGTGTGTATTCATCTCATAGGGTTAAATCATTCTTTGGATTGAGCAGTTTGAAATCACTGTTTCAGTGGAACCTGAGAAAGGACATTTGGGAACACTCTAAAGAATATGCTGAAAAAGGAATACCCTCCGGTAAAACCCAGAAGGAAACTTTCTGTGAAACTGCTGTATCTAAGATAGAAAAAACTTTCCTCTATGATACAGTTTCGAATCTGCATCATGGACGGATTCGTGAAGGGACACTCGGAAGCACATTCAGACCTCTAGGGAAATAGGAGATATCTTCAGAAAAATATTGGAGGGAAGCTTCCTGAGAAACTGTTTTGCTGTGTGTGCATTCCACTCAGGGAGTTATACCTCTAACGTGAGGATACATTCACGTGAATTCCACTCGCATAGTTTACCTTCTGTTTTCATTGAGCAGTATTCTAACACTGTTTTTGATGAGTCAGTTAAGGGATACTCGGGAGCGGTTTGAGGCTTACAGTGAAAACAGAAATATCTTCAGATAAATACTGGAGAGATTTCCGAGGAGCTGCTATGTGACAAGTGCATTCCACTCACAGAGTTATACTTTTCTTCTCATAGAGGATTTGGGTACCCTGTATGTGAAAACACTACCAGGGGACATTAGGGAGTATGTGGATGGCTATGGTGAAAAAGGAAATATCCTCAGAAAAAAACTGGAAAGAAGCTTCATGTGAAATTGCTTTGGGATAGATATGTCTATTCATCTCAGATAGGTAAAAGTTTTTTCTTTTAAGCAGTTTTGAATCTGCATCATGGACGGATTCCAGAAGGGACACTCGGAGGCACATTCAGGACTGTGGGGAAATAGGAGATATCTTCAGGAAAAAAATAGAGAGAAGGTTTCGGAGAAACTTTTTTGTAATGTGTGCATTCCACTCAGGGAGTTATATCTCTTTTCTCATAAGGCAGTGTTTGAACACTGTTCCTGTAAAACTGTAAATGTGATATTTTGTAGGGCATTGAAGTCGATGACAAAAAGTGAAAAATCCGGAAATAAAACCCAGAAAGAAACGCTCCAATAAACTGCTCTCTGAAATGCGCATTCATTACAGTGAGTTAAAGGTTACACTACGTTGACCTATTTGGAAACTCTTTGTTTGAGGAATGTGTGAAGGGATAATAAGTGATGCCCAGAGGCTTGTGGTGAGAAAGGAAACGTCTTCTGATGAAAACTGGAGAGAAGATTTCGGAGCAACACCTTTCTGTTGTGTATATTCATCTCATAGAGTTAAATCATTCTTTCGATTGAGCAGTTTGAAATCACTGTTTTAGTGGAACCTTAGAAAGGACATTTGAGAACGCTCTTTAGAATATGTTGAAAAATAAATACCTTCTGAACAAAACCAGAAGGAAACATTCTGTGAAACTGCTCTAGGTCATGTGAATTCCACTTGCACCGTTAAGCTTCTGTTTTCATTAAGCATTATTCTAAAACTGTTTTAGGTTAGTCAGGTAGGGACACTCGGGAGCATTTTGAGTCTTAAGGTGAAAGTGGAAATATCTTCTGATAGATACTGGAGAGAATATTTCCGAAGAGCTGCTTTGTGACCTGTGCATTCCACTCACAGATTTACACTTTTCTTCTCATACAGAATTGGAGAACCCAGGATAGAGAAACAGCTACCAGGGAACGTTTGGGATTCTATGGATGGCTATGGGGAAAAAGGAAATATCCTCAGACAAAAACTGGAAAGGAGATTTCTGTGAAACAGCTATGGGAGAGATATGTCTATTCATCTAACATAGATAAAACTTTTTTTTTATTACGCAGTTTTGAATCTGCGTCAAGGACGGATTTGTGAAGTGACATTCGGGAGCACATTGAAGCCTTGGAGAAATAGGAGATAACTTCAGATAAGAACTGGAGAGAATCCTTCTGAGGAACTGATTTGTGATGTGCGCATTGCATTCAGGGAGTTATAACTGTTTTCTCATAAGGCAGTGTTTGAACACTGTTCCTGTAAGACTGAAAATCTGATACTTTGCAGTGCATTGAAGACTACGGCGAACAGCGAGTTATTCTGAAATAAAACCCAAAAAGAAGCCTTCCAAGAAACTGCTTTCTGACATGTACATTCATTTCAGAGAGTTAAAGCTTACACTACAATAGTCAGTTTGGAAACTCTGTGTTTGAGGAACCTATGAAGGGATATTACATGTCGCTTGGAGGCTTGTGGTGAGAAAGGAAACGTCTTCTGATGAAAACTGGAGAGAAGCTTTCAGAGCAACTGTTTTGTGATGTGTATATTCAACTCATAGAATTAAGTCATTCTTTGGACTGAGCAGTTTGAAATCATTGTCTCTGTGGAATCTGAGAAAGGACATTTGGGAACAATCTGAAGAATACGCTGAAAAAGAAATACTCTCCAATAAAAACCACAAGGAAACATTCTGTGAAACTGCTGTAGGTCACGTGAAGTCCACTCACACAGTGAAGCTTCTGTTTTCATTGAGCAGTATTGTAACACTGCTTTTGTTTAGTCTGCAAAGTGATATTCAGTAGTGCTTTGAGGCTTATGGTGAAAAAGGAAATAACTTCGGATAACAACTGGAAACAAGATTTCCCAGAAGTTGCTTTGTGACATGTGCATTCCACTCACAGAGTTATACTTTTCTTCTCATAGAGGATTGGGGAATCGCGTTTGGAGTAAACGTTACCCGGGGACATTCGGGAGTATATGGAGGCTAGGGTGAAAAAGGAAATATCCTCAGACAAAAAATGCAAAGAAGCTTTCTGTGAAACTGCTTTGGGATCGATATGTCTAGTCACCTCACATAGATAAAGTTTTCTTTCTATTATGCAGCTTTGAAACTGTGTCATGGATGGATTCAAGAAGGGACATTTGGGAACACATTAAGGCCTGTGGGGAAAAACGAGATATCTTCAAATAAAAACTGGAGAGAAGCTTTCTGAGAGACTGCTTTTTGATGCTTGCATTCCACTCAGGGAGTTATACCTCTTTTTTCAGAGGACAGTTTTTGAACACTGTTCCTGTAAAACAGAATAAGTGATATTTTGCAATGCATTGAAGAGTATGGCAAAAAGTGAAATATCCTGAAATAAAACCTAGAAAGAAGCATTCCAAGAAATTGCTCTCTGACATGTGCTTTCATTTCAGAGTGTTAAAGCTTACACTATGTTGCCCAGTTTGGAAACTCTGTGTTTGCGGAATCTGTGAAGGAATATTAAGTGGCGACCGGAGGCTTGGGGTGAGAAAGGAAACATCTTCCGAGGAAAACTGGATAGAAGTTTTCGTAGCAACTGTTTTGTGATATCTGTATTCATCTCACAGAGTTAAATCATTCTTTGGATTGAGCAGTTTGAAATCACTGTTTATGTGTAACATGAGAAGGAACAATTGGGAACGCTCTTAAGAATATTCTGAAAAAGAAATACCATCCAGTAAAACCCAGAAGGAATCTTTCTGTGTCACTGAAATAGGTCACGTGAATTCCACTCACATAGTTAACCTTCTGTTTTCATTGAGCAGTATTCTAACACTGTTTTTGGTGACTCAGCTAAGGGATACTGGGGAGCGCTTTGAGGCTTATGGTGAAAACGAAAATATCTTCAGATAGATACTGGAGAGAAGATTTCTGAGGAGCTGCTATGTGACGTGTGCATTCCACTCACAGAGGTATACTTTTCTTCTCATAGAGGATTTTGGTACCCTGTTTGATGAAAACGCTACCAGGGGACATTCAGGAGTATATGGATGGCTACGGTGAAAAAGGAAATATCCTCAGACAAAAACTGGAAAGAAGATTTCTGTGAAATTGCTTTGGGATAGATATGTCTATTCATCTCAGATAGATAAAACTTTTTTCTACTAGGCAGTTATGAATCTACCTCATTGATGGATTCATGAAGGGACACTCGGAAGCCCATTCAGGCCTGTGGGGAAATAGGAGATATCTTCAGAAAAAAATTGGAGAGAAGCTCTCAGAGAAACTGTTTTGTGATGTGTGCATTGCATTCAGGGAGTGATACCTGTTTTCTCATAAGGCAGTGTTTGAACATTGTTCTTGTAAAACTGAAAAGGCGATATTTTGCAGGGCATTGAAGACTATGGTGAAAAGTGAAAAATCCGGAAGTAAACCCAGAAGGAAGCCTACCAAGAAACTTCTCTCTGCCGTTTGCATTCATTATAGAGAGTTAAAGGTTACACTACGTTGCCCAGTTTGGAAACTCTGTGATTGAGGAATCCATGAAGGGATATTGAGTGGCGCCTTGATGCTTATGGTAAGAAAGGAAACGTCTTTGTGGAAAACTGGAGAGAATATTTCGAGGCAACTCCTTTCTGTTTTGTGTATTCATCTCATAGAGTTAAATCATTGTTTGGATTAAGCAGTTTGAAATCACTGTTTCCATGGAACCTGAGAAGGGACATTTGGGAATGCTTTTAAAAATATGCTGAAAAATAAATACCCTCCGGTAAAACCCAGAAGGAAACTTTCTGTGAAACTGCTATAGGTCACGTGAATTCCACTGGCATAGTTAACCTTCTGTTTTCATTGAGCAGTATTCTAACACTGTTTTTGGTGGGTCAGCTAAGGGATACTCGGGGGCGCTTTAAGGCTTATGGTGAAAACATTAATATCTTCAGACAGATACTGGAGAGTAGATTTCCAAGGAGCTGCTATGTAACGTGTGCATTCCACTCACAGATTTATACTTTTCTTCTCATAGAAAATTTTGGTAACCCGTTTGGTGAAAGCGCTAACAGGGGACATTCGGGAGAATATAGACGGCTATGGTAAAAAGGGAAATATCCTCAGACAAAACCTGGAAAGAAGATTTCTGTTAAATTGCTTTGGGATAGATATGTCTATTCATCTCAGATAGATAAAACTTTTTTCTATTACGCAGTTTTGAATCTGTGTCATGGAGGGATTCGTGAAGGGACACTGGGAAGCACATTCAGGCCTGTGGGGAAATAGGAGATATCTTCAGAAAGAAATTGGAGAGAAGCTTTCTGAGAAACTGTTTTGATATGTGTGCATTCCACTCAGGGAGTTATACCTCTTCTCTCATAAGGCAGTGTTTGAATACTGTTCCTGTAAAACTGAATAAGTGATATTTTGCAGGGCATTGAAGACAATGGCGAAAAGTGAAAAACCCGGAAATGAAACCCAGAAAGAAGTGTTCCAAGAAACTGTTCTCTGACGTGTGCATTAATTACAGAGAGTTAAAGGTTACACTATGTTGCCCAGTTTGGTAACTCTGTGTTTGAGGAATCTGTGAAGGGATATGAAGTGGCACCCAGAGGATTATGGTGAGAAAGGAAATGTCTTCCAATGAAAACTGGACAGAAGCTTTAGGAGCAACTGCTTTGTGATGTGTGTATTCATCTCGTATAGTTAAATCATTCTTTGGATTAAGCAGTTTGAAATCACTGTTTCTAGAAAGCCAAATCATGAATGAACTTCCATTCACAATTGCTTCAAAGAGAATAAAATACCTAGGAATCCAACTTACAAGGGATGTAAAGGACTTCTTCAAGGAGAACTACAAACCATTGCTCAGTGAAATAAAAGAGGACATAAACAAATGGAAAAACATATCATGCTCATGGATAGGAAGAATAAATATCGTGAAAATGGTCATACTGCCCAAGGTAATTTATAGATTCGATGCCATCCCCATCAAGCTACCAATGAGTTTCTTCTCAGAATAGGAAAAATCTGCTTTAAAGTTCATATGGAACCAAAAAAGAGCCCACATCTCCAAGACAATCCTAAGTCAAAAGAACAAAGCTGGAGGCATCACGCTACCTCACTTCAAACTGTGCTACAAGGCTACAGTAACCAAAACAGCGTGGTACTGGTACCAAAACAGAGATATAGACCAATGGAACAGAACAGACTCCTCAGAAATAATACCACACATCTACAGCCATCTGATCTTTGATAAACCTGAGAAAAAGAAGAAATGGGGAAAGGATTCCCTATTTAATAAATGGTGCTGGGAAAATTGGCTAGCCATAAGTAGAAAGCTGAAACTGGATCCTTTCCTTACTCCTTCTACAAAAATGAATTCAAGATGGAGTAGAGACTTCAATCTTAGACCTAATACCATAAAAACCCTAAAAGAAAGCCTAGGTAATACCATTCAGGACATAGGCATGGGCAAGGACTTCATGTCTAAAACACCAAAAGCAACGACAACAAAAGCTAAAATTGACAAATAGGATCTAATTAAACTAAAGAGCTTCTGCACAGCAAAAGAAACTACCATCAGAGTGAACAGGCAACCTACAGAATGGGAGAAAATTTTTGCAATCTACTCATCAGACAAAGGGCTAATATCCAGAACCTACAAAGAACTCAGTCAAATTTACAAGAAAAAAACACACAACCCCATCAAAAAATGGGCAAAGGATATGAACAGACAGTTCTCAAAAGAGGACATTCATACAGCCAACAGACACATGAAAAAATGCTCATCATCACTGGCCATCAGAGAAATGCAAATCAAAACCACAATGAGATACCATCTCACACCAGTTAGAATGGCAATCATTAAAAAGTCAGTAAACGACAGGTAATGGAGAGGATGTGGAGAAATAGGATCGCTTTTACACTGTTTTTTTTTTTTAATTTATTTATTATTATTATATTTTAAGTTGTAGGGTACATGTGCATAACGTGCAGGTTTGTTACATATGTATACTTGTGCCATGTTGCTGTGCTGCACCCATCAACTCATCATTTACATCAGGTATAACTCCCAATGCAATCCTTCCCCCCTCGCCCCTCCCCATGATAGGCCCCGGTGTGTGATGTTCCCCTTCCTGAGTCCGAGTGATCTCATTGTTCAGTTCCCACCTATGAGTGAGAACATGTGGTGTTTGGTTTTCTGTTCTTGTGATAGTTTGCTAAGAATGATGGATTCCAGTTGCATCCAAGTCCCTACAAAGGACTCAAACTCATCCTTTTTTATGGCTGCATAGTATTCCATGGTGTATATGTGCCACATTTTCTTAATCCAATCTGTCACTGATGGACATTTGGGTTGATTCCAAGTCTTTGCTATTGTGAATAGTGCTGCAATAAACATACGTGTGCATGTGTCTTTATAGCAGCATAATTTATAATCCTTTGGATATATACCCAGTAATGGGATGGCTGGGTCATATGGTACGTCTAGTTCTAGATCCTTGAGGAATCGCCATACTGTTTTCCATAATGGTCGAACTAGTTTACAATCCCACCAACAGTGTGAAAGTGTTCCTATTTCTCCACATCCTCTCCAGCACCTGTTGTTTCCTGACTTTTTAATGATCGCCATTCTAACTGGTGTGAGATGGTATCTCATTGTGGTTTTGATTTGCATTTCTCTGATGGCCAGTGATGATGAGCATTTTTTCATGTGTCTGTTGGCTGTATGAATGTCTTCTTTTGAGAAGTGTCTGTTCATATCCTTTGCCCACTTTTTGATGGGGTTGTTTGTTTTTTTCTTGTAAATGTGTTTGAGTTCTTTGTAGGTTCTGGATATTAGCCCTTTGTCAGATGAGTAGATTGCAAAGATTTTCTCCCATTCTGTAGGTTGCCTGTTCACTCTGATGATAGTTTCTTTTGCTGTGCAGAAGCTCTTTAGTTGACGCAATAAAAAATGATAAAGGGGATATCACCACCGACCCCACAGAAATACAAACTACCATCAGAGAATACTATAAACACCTCTACGCAAATAAACTGGAAAATCTAGAAGAAATGGATAATTTCCTGGACACTTACACTTTTCCAAGACTAAACCAGGAAGAAGTTGAATCCCTGAATAGACCAATAGCAGGCTCTGAAATTGAGGCAACAATTAATAGCCTACCAACCAAAAAAAGTCCAGGACCAGATGGATTCACAGCTGAATTCTACCAGAGGTACAAGGAGGAGTTGGTACCATTCCTTCTGAAACTATTCCAATCAATAGAAAAAGAGGGAATCCTCCCTTACTCATTTTATGAGGCCAACATCATCCTGATACCAAAGCCTGGCAGAGACACAACAAAAAAAGAGAATTTTAGACCAATATCCCTGATGAACATCGATGCAAAAATCCTCAATAAAATACTGGCAAACCGGATTCAGCAACACATCAAAAAGCTTATCCACCATGATCAAGTGGGCTTCATCCCTGGGATGCAAGGCTGGTTCAACATTCGCAAATCAATAAACATAATCCAGCATATAAACAGAACCAAAGACAAGAACCACATGATTATCTCAATTGATGCAGAAAAGGCTTTTGACAAAATTCAACAGCCCTTCATGCTAAAAACGCTCAATAAATTCGGTATTGATGGAACGTACCTCAAAATAATAAGAGCTATTTATGACAAACCCACAGCCAATATCATACTGAATGGGCAAAAACTGGAAAAATTCCCTTTGAAAACTGGCACAAGACAGGGATGCCCTCTCTCACCACTCCTATTCAACATAGTGTTGGAAGTTCTGGCTAGGGCAATCAGGCAAGAGAAAGAAATCAAGGGTATTCAGTTAGGAAAAGAAGAAGTCAAATTGTCCCTCTTTGCAGATGACATGATTGTATATTTAGAAAACCCCATTGTCTCAGCCCAAAATCTCCTTAAGCTGATAAGCAACTTCAGCAAAGTCTCAGGATACAAAATTAATGTGCAAAAATCACAAGCATTCTTATACACCAGTAAGAGACAAACAGAGAGCCAAATCAGGAATGAACTTCCATTAACAATTGCTTCAAAGAGAATAAAATACCTAGGAATCCAACTTACAAGGGATGTAAAGGACCTCTTCAAGGAGAACTACAAACCACTGCTCAGTGAAATCAAAGAGGACACAAACAAATGGAAGAACATACCATGCTCATGGATAGGAAGAATCAATATCGTGAAAATGGCCATACTGCCCAAGGTAATTTATGGATTCAATGCCATCCCCATCAAGCTACCAATGAGTTTCTTCACAGAATTGGAAAAAACTGCTTTAAAGTTCATATGGAACCAAAAAAGAGCCCGCATCTCCAAGACAATCCTAAGTCAAAAGAACAAAGCTGGAGGCATCACGCTACCTGACTTCAAACTATACTACAAGGCTACAGTAACCAAAACAGCATGGTACTGGTACCAAAACAGAGATATAGACCAATGGAACAGAACAGAGTCCTCAGAAATAATACCACACATCTACAGCCATTTGATCTTTGACAAACCTGAGAGAAACAAGAAATGGGGAAAGGATTCCCTATTTAATAAATGGTGCTGGGAAAATTGGCTAGCCATAAGTAGAAAGCTGAAACTGGATCCTTTCCTTACTCCTTATACGAAAATGAATTCAAGATGGATTAGAGACTTAAATGTTAGACTTAATACCATAAAAATCCTAGAGGAAAACCTAGGTAGTACCATTCAGGACATAGGCATGGGCAAATACTTCATGTCTAAAACACCAAAAGCAACGGCAGCAAATGCCAAAATTGACAAATGGGATCTCATTAAGCTTTTACACTGTTGGTGGGATTGCAAACTAGTGAAACCATTATGGAAAACAGTATGGCGATTCCTCAAGGATCTAGAACTAGATGTACCATATGACCCAGCCATCCCATTGCTGGGTATATACACAAAGGATTATAAATCATGCTGCTATAAAGACTCATGCACACGTATGTTTATTGTGGCACTATTCACAATAGCAAAGACTTGGAATCAACCCAAATGTCCATCAGTGACCGACTGGGTTTAGAAAATGTGGCACATATACACCATGGGATACTATGCAGCCACAAAAAAGGATGAGTTTGTGTCCTTTTTACAGACATGGATGCAGCTGGAAACCATCATTCTCAGCAAACTATGACAAGAACAGAAAAGCAAATACTGCATGTTCTCACTCACTGGTGGGAACTGAACAATGAGATCACTTGGACTCGGGAAGGGGAACATCACACACTGGGGCCTATCACGGGGAGGGGGGCGGGGGGAGGTATTGCATTGGAAGTTGTACCTGATGTAAATGACGAGTTGATGGGTGCTGACGAATTGATGGGTGCAGCACACCCACATGGCACAAGTATACATATGTAACGAACCTGCACGTTATGCACATGTACCATAGAACTTAAAGTATAATAATAATAAAAAAGAAATCACTGTTTCTGTAGACCCTGAGAAAGGACATTTGGGAATGATCTTAACAATAAGCTGAAAAAGGAATACCCTCTGGTAATACCCAGAAGGAAACTTTCTGGGAGACTGGTATAGGTCATGTGAATTCCACTTGCATAGTTAGCCTTCTGTTTTCATTGAGCAGTATTCTAACACTGTTTTTGGTGAGTCAGCTGAGGGATACCCGGGAGTGCTTTGAGGCTTATGGTGAAAGCGGAAATGTCTTCAGATAGATACTGGAGAGATTTCTGAGAAGCTGCTTTTTGACCTGTGCATTCCACTCACAGACTTACACTTTTCTTCTCATAGAGGATTGGGTAATCCCGTTTAGAGAAAAAATTACCAGGGGACTTTTGGGATTCTATGGATGGCTATGGTGAAAAAGGAAATATCCTCAGACAAACACTGGAAAGACGTTTTCTGTGGAATTTCCTTGGGATGGATATGTCTATTCATCTCAGATAGATAAAACTTTGTTTTATAACGCAGTTTTGAATCTGCATCATGGACGGATTCGTGAAAGGACACTTGGAAGCACATTCAGGCCTGAGGAGAAATAGGAGTTACCTTCAGAAAAAAATTGGAGAGAAGCTTTCTGAGAAACTGTTTTGTGATGTGTGCATTCCACTCAGGGAGTTATACCTGTTTTCTCATGAGGCAGTGTTTGAACACTGTTCATGTAAAACTGAAAAGGTGATATTTTGCAGGGAATTGAAGACTATGGTGAAAAGTGAAAAATCCGGAAGTAAACCCAGAAGGAAGCCTAACAAGAAACTGCTCTCTGCCGTTTGCATTCATTATAGAGAGTTAAAGGTTACACTACGTTGCCCAGATTGGAAACTCTGTGATTGAGGAATCCATGAAGGGATATGAAGTGGTGCCCAGAGGCTTGTGGTGAGAAAGGAAACGTCTCCCGATGAAAACTGGTGAGAAGATTCTGGGGAAAGTCCTTTCTCTTGTGTGTGTTCATCTCATAGACATAAATCATTCTTTGGATTGAGCAGTTTGAAATCACTGATTTAGTTGAACCTTAGAAAGGACATTTGGGAATGATATTAAAAATATGTTGAAAAAGAAATACCTGCCGTTAAAAACAAAAGGAAACTTTCTGTGAAACTGCTCTAAGACATGTGAATTCCACTCACACAGTTAAGCTTCTGTTTTCATTAAGCAGTATTCTAAAACTGTTTTAGGTTAGTCAGCTAAGGGATACTCGGGAGCAATCTGAGACTTAACTTGAAAGCGGTAATATCTTCAGATCGATACTGGAGAGAAGATTAACGAGGAGCTGCTTTTTGACCTGCACATTCCACTCACAGAGTTACACTTTTCTTCTCACAGAGCATTGGGGAAACCCATTTGGATAAAAAGCTACCAGGGGACTCTTGGGATTCTATGGATGGCTACAGTGAAAAAGGAAATATCCTCAGACAAAAACTGGAAAGAAGGTTTCTGTGAAACTGCTTTGGGATAGATAAGTCTATTCATCTCACATAGATAAAACTTTCTTTCTATTATGCAGTTTTGTATTTGCGTCATGGACGGATTCGTGAAAGGACAACCGGGAGCACATTCAGGCCTCAGGAGAAATAGGAGATATCTTCAGATAAAAACTGGAGAGAATCTTTCTGAGAAACTGCTTTGTGATGTGCGCATTCCCCTCAGGGAATTATACCTCTTTTCTCATAAGGCAGTGTTTGAACACTATTCCTGTAAAACTGAAAAACTGATACTTTGAAGTGCATTGAGGACTATGGCGAATAGTGAAATATCCTGAAATAAAACGCAGAAAGAAACGTTCCAAGAAACTGCTCTCTGAAGTCTGCAATCATTTCAGTGAGTTGAAGCTTACAATACGTTGACCAGTTTGCTAGCTCTGTCTTTGAGGAATCTGTGAAGGTATATTACGTGGCGCCGAGAGTGCTGTGGTGACAAAGGAAACATCTTTAGATGAAAACTGGAGAGAACCTATCCGAGGAACTGATTTGTGATGCATGTATTCAACTCATAGAGTTAAATCATTCTTTGTACTGAGTAATTTGAAATCACTGTTTCTGTAAAATGTGAGAAAGGACATTTGGGAACGCTCTTAAGAATATGCTGAAAAAGGAAATACTCTCCAATAAAAACCAGATGGAAACGTTCTGTGAAACTGCTGTAGGTCACATGAAGTCCACTCGCACAGTTAAGCTTCTGTTTTCATTGAGCAGTATTGTAACACTGCTTTTGTTCAGTCTGCAAAGCGATATTCTGTAGCACTTTGAGGCTTATGGTGAAAAAGGAAATACCTTCATATAACAACTGGAGAGAAGATTTCCTAGAAGCTGCTTTGTGATTTGTGCATTCCACTCACAGAGTTATACGTTTCTTATCACAGAGGATTTTGGGACCCCGTTTGGTGAAAATGCTACCAGGGGACATTCGGGAATATATGGACGGCTATGTTGAAATAAGAAATATCCTCAGACAAAAACTGGAAAGAAGCTTTCTGTGAAACTGCTTTGTGATAGGTATGTGTAGTATTCTCACATAGATAAAGTTTTCTTTCTATTATGGAGCTTTGAAACTGCATCTTGGACGGATTCGCGAAGAGACATTTGGGAGCACACTCAGGCCTGTGGGGAAAAAAGAGATATCTTCAGATAAAAAGTGGAGAGAAGCTTTCTGAGAGACTGCTTTTTGATGTTTGCATTCCACTCAGGGAGTTATACCTCTTTTTCATAAGACAGTGTTTGAACACTGTTCCTGTAAAACTGAATAAGGGATATTTTGCAGCACATTTAAGAATTTGGCGAAAAGTGAAATATCCTGAAATAAAACCTAGAAAGAAACGTTCCAAGAAATTGCTCTCTGACGTGTGCATTCATTTCAGAGAGTTAAAGCTTACACTCTGTTGCCCAGTTTGGAAACTCTCTATTAGAGGAATCTGTTAAGGGATATTAAGTGTTGCCTGGGGGCTTGTGGTGAGAAAGGAAACGTCTTGGACGAAACTAGACAGAAGCTTTCAGAGCAACTGCTTTGTGATTTCTGTATTCATCTCATAGAGTTCAATCGTTCTTTGGATTGAGCAGTTTGAAATCAGTCTCTGTGGAACCTGAGAAAGGACTTTTGGGAACGCTCTTAAGAATATACTGAAAAAGGATACCCTCCGGTAATACCCGAAGGAAACTTTCTGTGAAACTGCTATAGGTCACGTGAATTCCAGGTTATAGTTAACCTTCTGTTTTCATTGAGCAATATTCTAATGCTGTTTTTGGTGAGTCAGCTAAGGCATACTCGAGAGCACTTTGAGGCTTACTGTGAAAGTGGTAATAATCCGATAGATACTTCAGACAAGATTTCCAAGGAGCTGCTATGTGATGAGTGCATTCCACACACAGAGTTACACTTTTCTTCTCATAGAGGTTTTTGAGGCCCCGTTTGTTGAAAACGCTACCAGAGGAAATTCGGGAGTATATGGATGGCTATGGTTAAAAAGGAAATATCCTCAGACAAAAACTGGAAAGAAGATTTCTGTGAATTTGCCTTAGGATAGACATGTGTATTCATTTCAGATAGGTAAAACTTTTTTCTATTACGCTGTTTTGAATTTGTATCATGGACGGTTTCATGAAGGGACACATGGGAGCACATTCAGGCCTTTGGGGAAATAGGAGATATCTTCAGAAAAAAATTTTAAAGAAGCTTTCTGAGAAACTGTTTTGTGATGTGTGCATTCCACTCAGGGAGTTATACCTCTTTTCTCATAACGTAGTGTTTGAACACTGTTCCTATAAAACTGAAAAAATGATACTTTGCAGTGCATTGAAGACTACTGCAAACAGTGAAATATGCTGAAATAAAACCCGGAAAGAAGTGTTCCAAGAAAATGCTCTCTGACGTGTGCAATTATTTCAGAGAGTTAAAGCTTAAAATACGTTGTCCAGTTTGGAAACTCTGCCTTTGAGGGATCTGTGAAGGGCTATTACATGGTGCCGGGAGGCTTGTGGTGAGAACGGAAACGTCTTCCGATGAAAACTGGAGCGAAGCTATTGGAGCAACTGCTTTGTGATGCGTGTATTCAACTCATAGAGTTAAATCATTCTTTGGACTGAGCAGTTTGAAATAACTGTTTCTGTGGAATCTGAGAAAGGATATCTGGGAACGCTCTAAAGAATATGCTGAAAAAGAAATACTCTCCAACAAAAACCAGAAGGAAACTTTCTGTGAAACTGCTCTAGGTCACGTGAAGTCCACTTGCACAGTTAAGCTTCTGTTTTCATTGAGCAGTATTGTAAAACTGTTTAAGTTTAGTCTGCAAAGTGATATTCCGTAGCACTTTGAGGCTTATGGTGAAAAAGGAAATACCTTCAGAAAACAATGGGAGAGAATATTTCCCAGAAGCTGCTTTGTGACGTGTGCATTCCACTCACAGAATTATACTTTTCTTCTCATAGAGGATTGGGGAATCAAGAGTAGAGTAAACGCTACCAGGGGACATTCAGCAGTATATGAACGGCTATGGTGAAAAAGGAAATATCCTCATACGAAAACTGGAAAGAAGTTTTTGTGAAACTGCTTTGGGATAGGTATGTCTAGTCATCCCACATAGAAAAAGCTTCCTTTGTATTACGCAGTTTTGAAACTGTGTCATGGAAGAATTCGTGAAGGGACATTCGGGAGCACATTCAGGCCTGTGGGGAAAAAGGAGATATCTTCAGATAAAAACTGGAGAGAAACTTTCTGACAGTCTGATTATTGATATTTGCATTCCACTCAGGGAGTTATACCTCTTTTTTCATAAGGCAGTGTTTGAACACTGTTCCTGTAAAAATGAATAAGTGATATTTTGCAGAGCATTGCAGAGTATGGCGAAAAGTGAAATATCCTGAAATAAAACCTAGAAAGAAGCGTTCCAAGAAGTTGCTTTCTGACGTGTACATTCGTTTCAGAGAGTTAAAACTTACTCTACGTTGCCCAGTTTGGTAACTCTGTGTTTGAGGAATCTGTGAAGGAATATAAAGTGGCTCCCGGAGGCTTGTGGTGAGAAAGGAAACGTCTTCTGATGAAAACTGGGTAGAATTTTTCGGAGCAACGGCTTTGTGTTGTGTGTATTCATCTCGTAGAGTTAAATCATTCTTTGGATTGATCAGTTTGAAATTACTGTTTCTGAGGAATCTGAGAAGGGACATATGGGAACGCTGTTAAGAATATGCTGAAAAAGGAATACCCCCGGGAAAACCCAGACGGAAACTTTCTGTGACACTGCTATTGCTCACGTGATTTCCATTCGCATAGTTAAACTTTTGTTCTTGTTGAGCAGTGTTCTAACACTGTTTTCGGTGAGTTAACTAAGGGATACTTGGGAGCGCTTTGAGGATTACAGTGAAAACGGAAATATCTTCAGATAGATACTGGAGAGAAGATTTCCGAGGAGGTGCTATGTGACGTGTGCATTCCACTCACTGAGTTATACTTTTCTTCTCATAGAGGATTTTGTGGCCCCACTTGTGGAAAACGCTACCAGGGGACATTCAGGGGTGTATGGATGGCTAAGGTGAAAAAGAAAATATCCTCAGACAAAAACTGGAAAGAAGTTTTCTGTGAAATTGCCTTAGGATAAATATGTCTATTCATCTCAGATAGATAAAAGTTTCTTTCTATTACGTAGTTTTGAATGTGCGTCATGGACAGATTCACAAAGGGACATTCAGGAGCACATTCAGGCCTCTGGAGAAACAGGAGATATCTTCAGACAAAAAATGGAGAGAATCTTTGTGAGAAACTGCCTTGTGATGTGCGCATTCCACTCAGGGAGTTATACCTCTTTTCTCATAAGAGAGTGGCTGAACACTGTTCCTGTAAAACTGAAAAACTGACACTTTGCAGTGCATTGAAAACTATGGCAAAAAGTGAAATATCCTGAAATAAAACCCAGAAAGAAGTGTTCCAAGAAGCTACTCTCTGACGTGTGCAATCACTTCAGAGACATAAGGCCTTCAATACGTTGTGCAGTTTGAAACTCTGCCTTTGAGGATTCTGTGAAGGAATATCACGTGGCGCCCAGAGGCTTGTGGTGAGAAAGGAAACGTCTTCCGATGAAAACTGGATGGAAGCTTTCGGAGCAACTGCTTTGTGATGCGTGTATTGAACTCATAGGGTTAAATCATTCTTTGGACTGACCAGTTTGAAATCACTGTTTCTGTGGGATCTGAGAAAGGACATTTGGGAATGATCTTAAGAATATGCTGAAAAAGAAATACTCTCCAATAAAAAACAGAAGGAATCTTTCTGTGAAACTGCTCTAGGCCACATGAAGTCCACTTGCACTGTTAAGCTTCTGTTTTCATTGAGCAGTATTGTAACACTGTTTTTCTTTAGTCTGTGAAGTGCTATTCCATAGCGCTTTGAGACATACGGTGAAAAAGGAAATACCTTCAGATAACAACTGAAGAGAAGATTTTTCCAGAAGCAGATTTGTGAAATGTGCATTCCACTCACAGAGTTATACTTTTCCTCTCATAGAGGATTGGGGAATCACGTGTGGAGTAAACCCTACTGGGGGACAATCAGCAGTATATGGATGGCTATGGTGAAAAAGGAATTATCCTCAGACAAATACTGGAAAGAAGCTTTCTGTGAAACTGCTTTGGGATAGATATGTCTAGTCATCTCACATAGATAAAGCTTTCTTTCTATTACACAGTTTTGAAACTGCGCCATGGATGGATTCGCGAAGGGACATTCGGGAGCACATTCAGTCCTGTGAAGGAAAAGGAGATATGTTCAGATAAAAACTGGAAAGAAGCTTTCTGAGAGACTGGTTTTTGATGTTTGCATTCCAATCTGGGAGTTATACCTCTTTTTTCATAAGGCAGTGTTTGAACACTGTTCCTCTAAAACGGAATAAGTGATATTTTGCAGTGCATTGAAGACTATGGCAAAAAGTGAAATATCCTGAAATAAAACCTAGAAAGAAGCGTTCCAAAATTGCTCTCTGACGTGTGTATGCATTTCACAGAGTTAAAGATTACACTACGTTACCCAGTTTGGAAACTCTGTGTTTGAGAAATCTGTGAAGGGACATTAAGTGTTGCCCGGAGGCTGGGGGTGAGAAAGGAAATATCTTCCGATGAAAACTGGACAGAAGTTTTCGAAGCAACTGCTTTGTGATGTGTGTATTCATCTCATAGAGCTATATCAGTCTTTGGATGGAGCAGTTTGAAATCACTGTTTCTCTGGAACCTGAGAAAGGACATTTGGGAACGCTCTTAATAATATGCTAAAAAAGGAATACATTCCAGTAAAACCCAGAAGGAAACTTTCTATGAAACTGCTGTAGATCACGTGAATTCTACTCGCATAGTTAACCTTCCATTTTCATTGAGCAGTTTTCTAACACTGTTTTTGGTGAGTCAGCTAAGGGATACTCGGGAATGCTTCGAGGCTTATGGTGAAAATGAAAATAACTTCAGATAGATACTGGAGAGATTTCCGAGGTGCTGCTATGTAACGTGTGCATTCCAATCACAGAGTTATACTTTCCTTCTCATAGAGGATTGTGGGATCCCGCTTGTGGAAAAAGCTACCAGGGGACATTCGGGAGTATATGGACGGCTATGGTGAAAAAGGAAATATCCTCAGACAAAAACTGGAAAGAAGCTTTCTGTGAAATTGCTTTGGGATAGATATGTCTATGCATCTCGGATAGATAAAACTTTTTTCTATTAAGCACTTTTGAATCTGCGCTATGGTCGAATTCATGAAGGGAGTCTCGGAAGCACATTCAGACCTGTGGGGAAATAGGAGATATCCTCAGAAAAAATTGGAGAGAAGCTTTCTGAGAAACTGTTTTGTGATGTGTGCATGCCACTCAAGGAGTTATACCTCTTTTCATCTAAGTCAGTGTTTGAACACTGTTCCTGTAAAACTGAAAATGTGATATTTTGTAGGGCATTGAAGACTATGGCAAAAAGTGAAAAACCCGGTAATAAAACCCAGAAAGAAGCATTCCAAGAAACTGCTCTGTGACGTGTGCATTCATTACAGAGAGTTAAAGGAATCTGTGAAGGGATATTAAGTGACGCCCGGAGGCTTGTTTAGAAAAAAAAAAAGTCTTCCGAAGAAAAGTGGAGAGCATATTTCTGGGCAACAGCTTTGTGATATGTGTATTCATCTCCTAGAGTTAAATTGTTCTTTGGATTGAGCAGTTTGAAATCACTGTTTCTGTGGAACCTGAAAAAGGACATTTGGGAATGCTCTTAGGAATATGCTGAAAATTGAATTCCATCTGGTAAAACCCAGAAGGAAACTTTGTGTGAAACCGCTATAGGTCACGCAATTTCTACTCGTATAGTTAACCTTCTGTATTCACTGAGCAGTATTCTAACACTGTTTTTGGTGAATCAGCTAAGGAATACTTGGGAGCACTTTGAGGCTTACTGTGAAAACGTAAATATCTTCAGATAGATACTGGAGAGAAGATTTCCGAGGAGCTACTATGTGACGTGTGCATTTCACTCACAGAGTTATACTTTTCTTCTCATAGAGGATTGGGGAATTGCGTTTTGAGTAAACGCTACCTGGGGACATTCGGGAGTATATGAACGGCTGTGGTGAAAAAGGAAATATCCTGAAACAAAAACTGGAAAGACGCTTTTGTGAACCTGCTTGGAGATGGGTATGTCTAGTCATCTCACATAGGTAAACCTTTCTTTCTATTACACAGCTTTGAAACTGTGTCATGGATGGATTCGTGAAGGGACATTTGGGAGCACATTCAGGCATGTGGGGAAAAAGAAGATATCATCAGAAAAAGATTGGAGAGAAGCTTTCAGAGAAAGTGTTTTCTGATGTGTATATTCCAGTCAGGGAGTTATACCACTTTTCTCATAAGACATTGTTTGAATACTGTTCCTATAAAACTGAAAAGGTGATATTTTGCACGGCATTGAAGACTATGGTGAAAAGTGAAAAACCCAGAAATAAAATCAGAAAGAAGCGTTGCAGGAAACTACTCTCTGACCTGTGCATTAATTACCAGTGCATTAATTACAGAGCATTAAGTGTTACACTACGTTGCCCAGTTTGGAAACTTTGTGTTTGAGGAATCTGTGAAGGGATATTAAGTGTCCCCTGGAGGCTTGTGGTGAGAAAGGAAACATCTTCTGATGAAAACTGGAGAGAAGATTTCGGGGCAACTGCTTTCTGTTGTGTGTATTCATCTCATAGAGTTAAGTCATACTTTGGATTGAGCAGTTTGAAATCAATATTATAGTGGAACCTTAGAAAGGACATTTGGAAAAGCTGTTAAGAATATGTTGAAAAACAAATACCTTCTGATAAAAACCAGAAGGAAACATTCAGTGACACTGCTCTATGTCATGGGAATTCCACTCGTAAGGTTAAGCTTCTATTTTCATTAAGCAGTAAACTGTTTTAGGTTAGTCAGCTAAAGGATACTCGAGAGCGCTTTGAAGCTTACGTTGAAAGCGGAAATATCTTCAGATAACAACGTGAGAGAAGATTTCCAAGGAGCTACTATATGACATGTGCATTCCACTCACAGAGTTATACTTTTCTTCTCATTGATAATTTTTTACCCCATTTGGTGAAAACGCGCCAAGGGAACATTCGGGGGTATATGGACAGCTATGGTGAAAAAGGAAATATCCTCAGACAAAAACTGGAAAGAAGATTTCTGTTAAACTGCTTTCAGATAGGTATGTCTAGTCATCTCACATAGATTAATCTCTCTTTCTATTATGCAGTTTTGAAAATGCGTCATGGATGGATTCGCAAAGGGACATTCGGGAGCACATTCAGGCCTGTGGGGAAAAAGGAGATATCTTCAGATAAAAACTGGAGAGAATCTCTCTGAGAGACTGCTTTTTGATGTTTGCATTCCACTCAGGGAGTTTTACCTCTTTTTTCATGAGGCAGAGCTTGAACACTGTTTTAAAACTGAATAAGTGATATTTTGCAGTACATTGAAGACTATGGTGAAAAGTGAAATATCCTGAAATAAAACCCAGAAAGAAGCATTCCAAGAAATTGCTCTCGGACGTGTGCATTCATTTCAGAGAGTTAAAGCTTACACTACTTTGCTCAGTTTGGAAACTCTGTGTTTGAGGAATCTGTGAAGGGACATTAAGTGTCGCCCGAAGGCTGGTGGTGAGAGGAAACGTCTTCCAATGAAAACTGGACAGAAGGTTTCAGAGCAACTGCTTTGTGATGTGTGTATTCATCTCATAGAGTTAAATCAGTCTTTGGATTGAAGAGTTTGAAATCACTGTTTCTGTGGAACCTGAGAAATGACATTTGGGAACGTTCTAAAGAATATGCTGAAAAAGGAATACCCTCCAGTAAAACCCAGAAGGAAACTTTCTGTGAAACTGCTATAGTTCTCTTGACTTACACTCACATAGTTAAACTTCTGTTTTCATTGAGCAGTATTCTAACACTGTTTTTGGTTAGTCAGCTAAGGGATACTCGGGAGTGATTCGAGGCATACGGTTAAGACGGAAATATCTTCAGATAGATTCTGGAGAGAAGATTTCTGAAGAGCTGCTATGTGACGTGTGCATTCCACTCACAGAGTTATAATTTTTTTTTCTCATAAAGGAATGTGGGATCCCACTTGTGGAAAAAGATACCAGGAGATGTTTGGGAGTATATGGATGGCTATGGTGAAAAAGGAAATACCCTCAGACAAAAACTGGAAAGAAGCTTTCTGTGAAATTGTTTTGGGATACATATGTCTATTCATCTCAGATAGATAAAACTTTTTTCTATTACGCAGTTTTGAATCTGCATCATGGGTGTATTCGTGAAGGGACACTGGGAAGCACATTCAGGTCTATGGGGAAATGGGAGATATCTTCAGATAAAAACTGGAGAGAAGATTTCTGAGAAACTGTTTTGTGATCTGTGCATTCCACATAGGGAGTTATACCTCTTTTCTTATAAGGCAGTGTTTGAACACTGTTCCTGTAAAACTGAAAAGGTGATATTTTGCAGGGCATTGAAGACTACGGCGAACAGTAAAATATGCTGAATCAAAACCCAGAAAGAAGCGTTCCAAGTAACTGCTGTCTGACGTGTGCATTCATTACAAGGAGTTAAAAGTTACACTACTTTGCCCAGTTTGGAAACTCTGTGTTTGAGGATTCTGTGATGGGATATTAAGTGATGCTCGGAGGCTTGTGGTGAGAAGGGAAAGGTCTTCTAAAACAACTGTAGAGAAGATTTCTGGTCAACTCCTTTCTGTTGCGTGTATTCATCTCATAGAGTTAAATTTTTCTTTGGATTGAGCTGTTTGAAATCACTGTTTTAGTGGAACCTCTGAGAGGACATTTCAGAACACTCTTAAGAATATGTTGAAAAAAAATACCTTATGATGAAAACCAGAAGGAAACTTTCTGTGAAACTGCTCTAGGTCACGTGAATTCCACTCACACAGTTAAGCTTCTGTTTTCATTAAGCAGTATTCTAAAACTGTTTTAGGTTAGTCAGCTAAGGGATACTCGGGAGTGCTTTGAGGCTTATGGTGAAAGGGGAAATATCTTCACATAGATACTGGGGAAAAGATTTCCGAGGACCTGCTTTGTGACCTTTGCATTCCCCTCACATAAATACACTTTTCTTCTCATACAGGATTGGGGAATCCTGTTTGGAGAAAAAGCTACCAGGCGACCTTCGTTATTCTATGGATGGCTATGGTGAAAAAGGAAATATCCTCAGACAAAAACTGAAAAGAAGATTTCTGTGAAACTGCTTTGGGATAGATATGTCTATTCATCTCACATAGATAAAACTTTCTTTCTATTTCGGAGTTTTGAATCTACGTCACGTATTGATTCACACAAGGACATTCGGGAGCACATTCAGGCCTCTGGAGAAATAGGAGATATCTTCAGATACAAACTGGAGAGAACCTTTCTGAGAAACTCCTTTCTGATGTGCGCATTCCCATCAGGGAGTTATACTTTTTTTCTCATAATGCAGTGTTCGAACACTGTTCCTGTAAAACTGAAAAACTGATATCTTGCAGTGCATTGAAGACTACGACGAACAGTGAAATATCTTGAAAGAATGCCCAGAAAGAAGCGTTCCAAGAAACTGCTTTCTGAAGTGTGCAATCATTTCAGAGAGTTAAAGCTTACAATACGTTGTCCAGTTTGGAAACTCTGTCTTTGAGGAATCTGTGAAGGGATATTACGTGGCAACCGGATGCTTGTGTTGAGAAAGGAAACGTCTTCCGATGAAAACTGAAGAGAAGCTATCGGAGAAACTGCTTTGTGATGTGTGTGTTCAACTCATAGAGTTAAGTCATTCCTTGCACTGAGCAGTTTGAAATCATTGTTTCTGTGGAATATGAAAAAGGACATTTGGGAACGCTCTTAAGAATATGCTGAAAAAGAAATACACTCCAATAAAAGCCAGAAGGGAACTTTCTGTGAAACTAATCTAGGTCACGTAAAGTCCACTCGCACAGTTAAACTTTTGTTTTCATTGAGCAGTATTGTAACACTGTTTTTGTTTAGTCTGCGAAGTGATATTCGGTAGCGTTTTTAGGCTTACAGTGAAAAAGGAAATACCTTCAGATAACAACTGGAGAGAAGATTTCCCAGAATCTGCTTTGTGACGTGTGCATTTCACTCATAGATATATATGTTTCTTCTCAATGAGGATTGGGGAATCGCGTTTGGAGTAAACACCACCCAGGAACATTCAGGAGTATATGGACGGCTATGGTGAAAAAGGAAATATCCTCAGACAAACACTCTAAAGAAGCTCTCAGTGAAACTGCTTTGAGATGGGTATGTCTACTCATCTCACTTAGATAAAACTTTCTTTCTATTACGCAGCTTTGAAACTGTGTCATGGACAGATACGCGAAGGGACATTCGGGAGCACATTCGGGCCTGTGGGGATACGGGAGACATCTTCAGAAAAAAATTGTAGAGACGCTTTCTGAGAAACTGTTTTGTGATGTGCACATTCCACTCAGGGAGTTATACCTCTTTTCTCATAAGGCATTGTTTGAATACTGTTCCTGTAAAACTGAAAAAGTGATATTTTGCAGGGCGTTGAAGACTAGGGCGAAAAGTGAAAAACCCGGAAATAAAACCCAGAAAGAAGCATATCAAGAAACTGCTCTCTGACGTGTGCATTCATTACAGAGAGTTAAATGTTACACTACCTTACCCAGTTTGGAAACTCTGTGTTTGAGGAATCTGTGAAGGGATATAAAGTGGCACCCAGAGGCTTGTGGTGAGAAAGTAAACATCTTCTGATGAAAACTGGAGAGAAGATTTCGGGGCAACTCCTTTCAGTTGTATGTATTCATCACATAGAGTTAAATCATACTTTGGATTGAGCAGTTTGAAATCACTATTTTAGTGGAACCTTAGAAAGGACATTTGGGAAAGCTCTTAAGAATATGTTGAAAAAGGAATACCTTCTGCTAAAAACCAGAAGGAAACATTCTGTGATACTGCTCTAGGTCACGTGAATTCCACTCGTAAAGTTAAGCTTCTGCTTTCATTAAGCAGTACTCTAAAACTATTTTAGATTTGTCAGCTAAGGGATTCTCGAGAGCGCTATGAGGCTTACGGTGAAAGCAGAAATATATTCAGATAACAACCGGAGAGAAGATTTCTGAGGCACTGCTTTGTGACCTCTGCATTCCACTCACAGAGCTACTCTTTTCTTCTCATAGAGGACTGGGGAATCCCGTTTGGAGTAAATACTACCCGGGGACATTCAGGAGTGTATCGATGGCTATGGTGAAAAAGGAAACATCCTCAACAAAAACTGAAAAGAAGATTTCTGTGAAACTGCTTTGGGATAGATAAGTCTATTCATCTCACATAGATAAAACTTTCTTTCTATAATGCATTTTTGAATCTGTGTCATGGACGAATTTGTGAATTGACATTCGGGAGCACATTCAGGCCTCTGGAGAAATAGGAGATATGCTCAGATACAAACTGGAGAGAATCTTTCTGAGAAACTACTTTGTGATGTGCGCATTCCACTCAGGGAGTTATGCCTCTTTTCTCATAAGGCAGTGTTTGAACACTGTTCCTGAAAAACTGATACTTTGCCGTGCATTGAAGACTACAGGGAACAGTGAAATATGCTGAATCAAAACCCAGAAAGAAGCGTTCCAAGAAACTGCTCTCTGACGTGTGCAATCATTTCACCCAGTTGAAGCTTACAATACGTTGACCAGTTTGCAAACTCTGTCTTTGAGGAATCTGTGAAGGTATATTACATGGTGCCCGGAGTGTTGTGGTGTGAAAGGAAACATCTTTCGATGAAAACTGGAGAGAAGTTTCAGAGCAACTGCTTTGTGATGCGTGTATTCATCTCATAGAGTTAAACCATTCTTTGGACTGTGCAGTTCGAAATTACTATTTCTGTGAAATCTGAGAAAAGATATTTGGGAATGCTCTTAAGAATATGCTGAAAAAGAAATACTCTCCAGTAAAAACCAGAAGGAAACTTTCTGTGAAACTGTTCTAGATCATGTGAAGTGCACTCGCAAAGTTAAGCTTCTGTTTTCATTGAGCAGTATTGTAACACTGTTTTTGTTTTGTCTGCGAAGTAATATTCCATAGTGCTTTGAGGCTTATGGTGAAAAAGAAAATACCTTCAGATAACAACTGTAGAGAAGATTTCCCAGAAGCTGCTTTGTGACATGTGCATTCCACTCAGAGAGTTATAATTTTCTTCTCATAGAGGATTGGGGAATCATGTGTGCAGTAAATGCTACCCGGGGACATTCGGGAATATATGGACAACTGTGGTGAAAAAGGAAACATCCTCAGACAAAAACTGGAAAGTAACTTTCTCTGAAACTGCTTTGGGATAGGTATGTCTAGTAGATAAAACTTTCTTTCTATTACGCAGTTTTGAATCTGCTTCATGGATGGATTCGCAAAGGGACGTTCAGTAGCACATTCAGGCCTGTGGGGAAAAAGGAGATAACTTCACATAAAAATTGGAGAGAAGCTTTCTGAGAGACTGCTTTTTGATGTTTGCATTCCACTCAGTGAGTTATACCTCATTTTTCATAAGGCAGTGTTTGAACACTGCTCCTGTAAAACTGAGTAAGTGATATTTTGCCGTGCTTTGAAGACTATGGTGAAACGTGAAATATTCTGAAATAAAACCCAGAAAGAAGCGTTCCAAGAAATTGCTCTTGGATGTCTGCATTCATTTCAGAACGCTAAAGCTTACACTACGTTGCCCAGTTTGGAAGCTCTGTGTTTGTGGAATTTTTGAAGGGATATTAAGTGTCGCCCAGAGGCTTGTGGTGAGAAAGGAAACGTCTATTGATGAAGACTGGACAGAAGCTTTCGGAGACACTGATTTGTGATGTGTGTATTCATCTCCTAGAGTTAAATCATTCTTTGGATTGGGCAGTTTGAAATCATTGTTTCTGCAGAACCTGAGAAGGGACATTTGGGAATGCTCTTAAGAATGTGCTGTAAAAGGAATACCCTCTGTAAACCCAGAAGGAAAATTTCTGTGAAACTGCTATAGGTCACGTGAATTCCACTCTCATAGTTAACCTTCTGTTTTCATTGAGAAGTATTCTAATGCTGTTTTTGGCTAGTCAGCTAAGGGATACTTGGGACCGCTTTGAGGCTTACGGTGAAGAGGGAAATATCTTCAGATAGATACTGGAGAGAAGATTTCCGAGGAGCTGCTATGTGACATCGGCATTCCACTCACAGAGTTATACTTTTCATCTCATGGAGGATTTTGGTATGCCGTTTGGCGAAAACGCTACCCGGTGACATTCAGGAGTATATGGACGACTATGGTGAAAAAGGAAATATCCTCAGACAAAAACTGGAAAGAAGCTTTCTGTGAAATTGCTTTCAGATAGATACGTCTTTCCATCTCAGATAGCGAAAACTTTTTCTATTATGCAGTTTTCAATCTCTGTCATACGTGGATTCATGAAGGGACACTCGGAAGCACATTCAGTCTTGTGGGGAAATAGGAGATATCTTCAGAAAAAAATTGGAGAGAAACTTCCTGAGAAACTTTTTTGTGATATGTGCATTCCACTCAGGGAAGTATATCTCTTTTCTCATAAGGCAGTGTTTGAACACTGTTCCTGTAAAACTGAAAAGGTGATATTTTGCGGGGCATTGAAGACTATGACAAAAAGTGAAAAACCCGGAAATAAAACCCCGAAGGAAGCGTTCCAAGAAACTGCTTTCTGACGTGTGCACTCATTACAGAGAGTTGAAGCTTACAGTACATTTTTCATTTTGGGAACTCTGTGTCTGAGGAATCTGTGAAGGGATATTATGTGGCACCTGGAGGCTTGTGGTGAGAAAGGAAACGTCTTCTGATGAAAAGTGGAAAGAAGATTTTGGGGCAACTCCTTTCTGTTGTGTGTATTCATCTCATAGAATTAGTTCATTCTTTGGATTGAGCAGTTTGAAATCACTGTTTTAGTGGAACCAGAAAAAGGACGTTTGGGAACACTCTTAAGAATACATTGAAAAAGAAATACCTTCCAATAAAAACCAGAAGGAAGCATTCTGTGAAACTGCTCTAGGTCACGTGAATTAGACTCGCCCAGTTAAGCTTCTGTTTTCATTAAGCAGTATTGTAAACCTGTTTTAGGTTAGTCAGCTAAGGGATACTCGGAAGCGCTTTGGGGCTTACGGTGAATTTGGAAATATCTTCAGATAGATACTGGAGAGAAGATTTCTGAGGACCTGCTTTGTGACCTGTGAAATTCCACTCACAGAGTTACACTTTTCTTCTCATAGAGGATGGGGGAACCCCGTTTGGTGAAAAAGCTACCAGTGGACTTTCGGGATTATATGGACGGCTATGGTGAAAAAGGAAATATCCTCCGAAAAAAGTGGAAAGAAGGTTTCTGTGAAACTGCTTTGGGATGGATATGTCTATACATCTCACATAGATAAAACTTTCTTTCTATTACACAGTTTTGAATCTGCATCACGGCCAGACTCACGAAGGGACATTCGGGAGTACATTCAGACCTCTGGCGAAAAATGAGATAACTTCACATAAAAACTGGAGAGAAGGTTTCTGAGAAACTGCTTTTTAATGTTTACATTCCACTCAGGGACTTATACCTCTTTTTTCAAAAAGCAGTGTTTAAATCTGTTCCTGAAAAACTGAATAACTGATATTTTGCAGCGCTTTGAAGACTGTGGCAAAAAGTGAAATATCCTGAAATAAAACCCAGAAAGAAGCATTCCAAGAAATTGCTCTCTGACGTTGCATTCATTTCAGAGAGTTACAGTTTACACTATGTTGCCCAGTTTGGAAACTCTCTGCTTGAGGAATCTGTGAAGGGATATTAATTGTTGCCCGGAGGCTTGTGGTGAGAAAGGAAACGTCTTCCGATGAAAACTGGACAGAAGCTTTCGGAGCAACTGCTTTGTGATGTGTGTATTCATCTCCTAGAGGTAAATCATTCTTTGGATTAAGCAGTTTGAAATCCCTGTTTCTGTGGAACCTGAGAAAGGACATTTGGGAATGCTCTTAAGAATATGCTGAAAAAGGAATACCCTCTGGTAAAACCCACAAGGAAACTTTCAGTTAAACTGCTATATCTAAGATAGGAAAAACTTTTCTCTATTACGCAGTTTTGAATTTGCGTCATGGAAGGATTTGTAAAGGGACACTTGGAAGCATATTTAGGACTGTGGGAAAATAGCAGATATCTTCAGAAAAAAAATTGGAGGGAAGCTTTCTGAGAAACTGTTTTGTGGTGTGTGCATTCCACTCAGGGAGTTATGCCCCTTACGTCAGGTTACAATCACGTGAATTACACTCTCAGTGTTTACCTTCTGTTTTCATTGAACAGTATTCTAACACTGTTTTTGATGAGTCTGCTAAGGGATACTCAGGAGCGGTTTGAAGCTTATGGTGAAAACGGAAATATCTTCAGATAGATGCTGGAGAGAAGATTTCCGAGGACCTGCTATGTGACATGTGCATTCCACTCACAGAGTTATACTTTTCTTCTTATAGAGGATTTTGGTACCCTGTTTTGTGAAAACGCTAACAGAGGACATTCAGGAGTATATGGATGGCTTTGGTGAAAAAGGAAATATCCTCAGACAAAAACTGGGAAGAAGCTTTCTGTGAAATTGTTTTGGGATAGATAGGTCTATTCATCTCAGATAGATAAAAGTTTTTTCTATTATGCACTTTATAATCTGCGTCATGGATGGATTCGTGAAGGGACATTCAGAAGCATATACAGGCCCATGGAGAAATAGAAGATATCTTCAGAAAAAAAAATTGGAGAGAAGCTTTCTGAAAAAATCTTTTGTGATGTGTGCATTCCACTCAGGGAGTTATACCTCTTTTCTCAGTGTTTGAACAGTGGCAGTGTTTGAAACATATGGCAGTGTTTGAACACTGTTCCTGTAAAACTGAAAAGGTGATATTTTGCAGGGCATTGAAGACTATGGTGAAAGGTAAAAACCCTATAAATTAAACCCAGAAAGAAGCATTCCAAGAAACTGCTCTCTGACCTGTGCATTCATTACAGAGAGTTAAAGGTTACACTACATTGCCCAGTTTGGAAACACAGTGTTTGGGGAATGTGTGAAGGGATATTATGTGGTGCCTGAAGATTTGTGGTGAGAAAGGAAACGTCTTCTGATGAAAACTGGAGAGAAGATTTCGGGGCAACTCCTTTCTGTTGTGTGTATTCATCTCATAGACTTAAATCATTCTTTGGATTGACCAGTTTGAAATCAATGTTTTAGTGGAACCTTAGAAAGGACATTTGGGAACGATCTTAAGAATATGTTGAAAAAGAAATACCTTCCAATAAAAACCAGAAGGAAACATTCTGTGACGCTTCTTTAGGTCACGTGAATTTCACTCGCACAGTTAAGCTTCTGTTTTCATTAAGCAGTATTCTAAAACTGTTTTAGGTTAGTCAGCTAAGGGATACTCTGGAGTGCTTTGAGGCTTACGGTGATAGCGGAAATATCTTCAGACAGATATTGGAGAGAAGATTTCCGAGGAGCTGCTTTGTGACCTGTGCATTCCCCTCACAGAGTTACACTTTTCTTCTCATAGAGGATTGGGGAATCCCGTTTGGAGAAAAAGTTACCAGGGGACTTTTAGTATTCTATGGACAGCTATTGTGAAAAAGGAAATACCTTCAGACAAAAACTGGAAAGGAGATTTCTGTGAAACTGCTTTGGGATAGATATGTCTATTCATCTCACATAGATAAAACTTTCTTTCTATTACGCAGTTTTGAATATGCGTCCACGGACGGATTCACTTAAGAACATTCGGGAGCACATTCAGGCCTCTGGAGAAATAGGAGATATATTCAGATCCAAACTGGAGAGAATCTTTCTGAGAAACTGCTTTCTGATGTGTATATTCGCCTCAGGGAGTTATACCTCTTTTCTCACAAGGCAGTGTTTGAACACTGTTTATGTAAAAATGAAAAACTGATTCTTTACGGTGAATTGAAGACTACGGCAAACAGTGAAATATCCTGAAAGATAACCCAGAAGGAAGCGTTCCAAGAAACTACTCTCTGACGTGTGCATCAATTTCAGAGAGTTAAAGCTTACACTACATCGTCCAGTTTGGAGACTCTGTCTTTGAAGAATCTGGGAAGGGATATTATCTGCCGCCTGGAGGCTTGCAGTGAGAAAGGAAAAGTCTTCCGATGAAAACTGGAGAAAAGCTATCAGAACAACTGCTTTGTGATGCGTGTATTGAACCCATCGAGTTAAATCATTCCTTGGACTGAGCAGTTTGAAATCACTGTTTCTGTGGATTCTGATACAGGACATTTGGGAACGCTCTTAGGAATATACTGAAAAAGAAATACTCTCCAATAAAAAAAAGAAGGAAACATTCTGTGAAACTGCTCTAGGTCACGTAATCTCCATTCACACACTTAAGCTTCTGTTTTCATTGAGCAGTATTGTAACCCTGTTTTTGTTTATTCTGCAAAGTGATATTCAGTAGCGTTTGAGGTTTATGGTGAAAAAGCAAATACCTTCAGATAACAACTGGGGACAAGATTTCTCAGAAGCTGCTTTGTGACATGTGTATTCCACTCACAGAGCTATACGTGTCTTCTCATAGAGGATTGGGGAATCACGTTTGGAGTAAACTCTACCCTGGGACATTCGGGAGTATATGGACAACTATGGTAAAAAAGGAAATATCCTCAGAGAAAAACTGGAAAGAAGCTTTCTGTGAAATTGCTTTGGGATAGGTATGTCTATTCATCTTAGATAGATAAAACATTTTTCTATTATGCAGTATTGAATCTGTGTAATGGATGGATTCGCAAAGGGACATTCGGGAGCACATTCAGACCTGTGGAGAAAAAGATGATATCTTCAGATAAAAACTGGAAAGAAGCTTTCTGAAAGACTGCTTTTTGATGTTGGCATTCCACTCAGGGAGTTATACCTCTCTTTTCATAAGGCAGTGTTTGAACACAGTTCCTGTAAAACTGAATAAGTGATATTTTGCAGTGCATTGAAGACTATGGCGAAAAGGGAAATATCCTGAAATAAAACCCAGAAAGAAGTGTTCCAAGAAATTGTTCTCTGACATGTGCATTCATTTCAGAGAGTTAAAGATTACACTACATTACCCAGTTTGGAAATTCTGTGTTTGAGGAATCTGTGAAGGAATATTAAGTGACGCCCCGGGGGGCTTGTGGTTAGAAAGGAAACGTCTTCTTGCGAAAACTGGACAGAAGCTTTCAGAGCAACTGCTTTGTGATGTGTGTATTCATTTTGTAGAGTTAAATCATTCTTTGCATTGCGCAGTTGGAAATCACTGTTTCTCTGGAAGCTAAGAAAGGATATTTGGGAATGCTCTTAAGAATATTCTGAAAAAGAATACCCTCCGGCAAAACCCAGAAGGAAACTTTCTGTGAAACTGCTATAGGTCCCGTGAATTCCACTCGCATAGTTAACCTTCTGTTTTCATTGAGCTGTATTCTAACACCATTTCAGGTTCGTCAGCTAAGGGATACTCGGTAGCGTTTTGAGTCTTATGGTGAAAGCGGAAATATCTTCAGAGAAATACTGGAGAGAAGATTTCCGAGGAGCTGCTTTGTGACCTCTGCATTCCACTCACAGAGTTACACTTTTCATCTCATACAGGATTGGGGAACCCCGTTTTGGGAAAAAACTACCAGGGGACATTTGGGATTCTATGGTCGACTATGGAGAAAAACGTAATATCCTCAGGCAAAACTGGAAAGAAGATTGCTGTGAAACTGCTTTGGGATAGATATGACTATTCATCTCACATAGATAAAACTTTCTTTCTATTAGGCTGTTTTGAATTTGCATCATGCACGGATTCGTGAAGGGACATTTGGGAGCACACTGAGGCCTCTGGAGGAATAGGAGATGTCTTCAGATAAAAACTGGAGAGAATCTTTCTCAGAAACTGCTTTGTGATGTGCGCATTCCACTCAGGGAGTTATATCTTTTTTCTCATAAGTCAGTGTTTGAACACTGTTCCTGTAAAACTCAAAAACTGATACTTTGCAGTGCATTGAAGACTACGGCGAACAGTGAAATATCTTGAAATAAAACCCAGAAAGAAGCATTCCAATAAGCAGCTCTCTGATGTATGCAATCATTTCAGAAATTTAAAGCTTAAAATACGTTGTCCAGTTTGGAAACTCTGCCTTTGAAGAATCTGTGAAGGGATATTACGTGGCGCCCAGAGGCTTGTGGTGAGAAAGGAAACGTCTTCCGATGAAAACTGGAGGGAAGCTATCGGAGCAACTGCTTTGTGTTGCGTGTATTCAACTCAGAGTTAAATCGTTCTTTAGACTGAGCAGTTCAAAATCACTGTTTCTGTGGATTGTGATTAAGGACATTTGGGAATTCTCTTAAGAATATGCTGAAAAAGAAATACGCTCCTTTAAAAAACAGAAGGAAACGTTCTGTGAAACTGCTCTAGATCACCTGAAGTCCACTCGAACAGTTAAGCTTCTCTTTTTATTGAGCAGTATTTTAACACTCTTTTTGTTTAGTCTGTGAAGTGACATTCGGTAGCACTTTGAGGGTTACGGTGAAAAAGGAAATATCTTAAGATAACAACTGGAGAGAAGATTTCCCAGAAGCTGCTTTGTGACGTGTGCTTTCCACTCACAGATTTGTACTTTTCTTCTCATAGAGGATTTGGGAATCTCGTTTGGAGTAAATGCTACCTGGGGACATTCGGGAGTATATGGAAGGCTATGGTGGAAAAGGAAATATCCTCAGACAAAAACTGGAAAGAAGCTTTCTGTGAAACTGCTTTGGGATAGGTATGTCGAGTCATCTCACATAGATAAAGCTTCCTTTCTATTATGCAGTTTTGAAACTGTGTCATGGACAGATTCGCAAAGGTACATTCGGGAGCACATTCAGGCCTGTGGGGAAAAAGGAGGTATCTGCAGATAAAAACTGGAAAGAAGCTTTCTGAGAGACTGCTTTTTGATATGTTCATTCCACTCAGGGATTTATATCTCTTTTTTCATAAGGCAGTGTTTGAACACTGTTCCTGCAAAACTGAATAAGTGATATTTTGCAGCGCATTGACGACTATGGCAAAAAGTGAAGTATCCAGAATTAAAACCCAGAAAGAAGTGTGCTAAGAAATTGGTCTCTAACGTGTGCATTCATTTCAGAGAGTTAAAACTTACACTACGTTGCCCAGTTTGGAAACTCTGTGTTTGAGGAATCTGGAATCTGTGATGGGATATTAAGAGTCACCCGGAGGCTAGTGGTGAGAAAGGAAACGTCTACCAACAAAAACTGGACAGAACCTTTGGAGTAACAGCTTTGTGATGTGTGTATTCATTTCCTAGAGTTAAATCATTCTTTCGATTGAGCAATTTGAAATTACTGTTTCTGGGGAACGTGAGAAAGGACATTTGGGAAAGATCTTAAGAATATGCTGAAAAAGGAACACCATCTGTTAAAATGCAGAAGAAAACTTTCTGTGAAACTGCTATATGTCATGTGAATTCCACTCGCATACTTAACCTTCTGTTTTCATTGAGCAGTATTATTACACTGTTTTTGGTGAGTTAGCTCAGGGATACTTGTGAGCCCTTTGAGGCTTACGGTGAAAACGGAAATATCTTCTGATAGATATTGGAGAGAAGATTTCCAAGGAGCTGCTATGTGATGTGTGCATTCTACTCACAGAGTTATAGTTTTCTTCTCATAGAGGATTTTGCTGTCCCATTTGCTGAAAACGCTACCAGGAGACATTTGGGAGTATATGGACGGCTATAGTGAAAAAGGAAATATCCTCAGAGAAAAACTGGAAAGAAGCTTTCTGTGAAATTACTTTGGGATAGATATGTCTGTTCACCTCAGATAGATAAAACATTTTTCTATTATGCAGTTTTGAATATACATCATGGACTTTTTCGTGAAGGGACACTCGGAAGCACATTCAGGCCTCTGGGGATATAGGAGATACCTTCAGAAAAAAATTAAGAGAAGCTTTCTCAGACACTGTTTTGTGATGTGTGCATTCCACTCAGGGAGTTATACCTCTTTTCTCATAAGGCAGTGTTTGAACACTTTTCCTGTAAAACTGAAAAGGTGATATTCTAAAGGACTTTGAAGATGATTGCAAAAAGTGAAAAACCCAGGAATAAAACCCAGAAAGAAGCATTCCAAGAAACTCCTCTCTGACGTGTGCATTCAATATAGAGAGTTAAAGGTTACACTACATTGCCCAGTTTGGAAATTTTGTGTTTGAGGAATTTGTGAAGGGATATTAACTGGTGCCCAGAGGCTTGTGGTGATAAAGCAAACGTCTTTTGAAGAAAACTGGAGAGAAGATTTCGAAGCAACTCCTTTCTATTGTGTGTATTCATCTCATAGACTTAAATCATTCTTTGGATTGAGCGGTTTGAAATAACTGTTTTAATGGAACCTTAGAAAGGACATTTTGCGACACTCTTAAGAATATGCTGAAAAAGAAATACCTTCTGATAAAAACCAGAAGGAAACATTCTCTGAAACTGCTCTAGGTCACATGAAATCCACTCACATAGTTAGACTTCTGTTTTCATTATGCAGTATTCTAAAACTGTTTTAGGTTAGTCAGCCAAGGAATACTCGGGAGCACTTTGAGGCTTATGGAGAAAGCTGAAATATCTTCAGATAGATACTGGAGAGAAGATTTCAGAGGAGCTGCTTTGTGACCTGTGCATTCCACTCACAGAGTTACACTTTTGTTCTCACAGAGGATTGGGGAATCCCGTTTGGAGAAAAAGCTACCAGGGACGTTGGGGATTCTATGGGTGGCTATGGAGAAAAAGGAAATATCCTCAGACAAATACTGGAAAGAAGATTTCTGTGAAATTGCTTTCGGATAGGTATGTCTACTCATCTCACATAGATAAAGCTTTCTTTCTATTACACAGCTTTGAATCTGCATCACAGACGGATTCCCGAAGGGACGTTCGGGAGCACATTCAAGCCTATGGAGAAATAGGAGATATCTTCAGATAAAAACTGGAGAGAATCTTTCTGAGAAACTCTTTGCAATGTGCGCATTCCACGCAGGGAGTTATAGCTCTTTTCTCATAAGGCAGTATTTGAACACTGTTCCTGTAAAACTAAAAAACTGATACTTTGCAGTGCATTGAAGACTATGGCAAACAGCAAAATATCCTGAAAAAAAACCCAGAAAGAAGCATCCCAAGGCACTGCTCTCTGACGCGTGCAATTATTTCAGAGAGTTAAAGGTTACACTACAATGCTCAGTTTGGAAATTCTGTGTTTGAGGAATCTGTGAAGGGATATTTAGTGTTGCCCGGAGGCTTTTGGAGAGAAAGGAAACGTCTTCCGACGAAAAGTGGAGAGAAGCTTTCGGAGCAACTGCTTTGTGATGTGTGTATTCATCTCCTAGAGATAAACCATTCTTTGGATTGAGCAGTTTGAAATCACTGTTTCTGTGGAACCTGAGAAAGGACATTTGGGAACGCTCTTAAGAATATGCTAAAAAAGGAATACTCTCAGGTAAAACCCAGAAGGACACTTTCTGTGACACAGCAATAGGTCACGTGAATTCCGCTCGCACAGTTAACCTTCTGTTTTCATTGAGCAGTATTCTAACAATGTTTTTGGTGAGTCAGCAAAGGGATAATCGGGAGTGCTTTGTTGCTTACGGTGAAAACGGAAATATCTTCAGATAGATACTGGAAAGAAGATTTCCGAGGAGCTGCTATGTGACGTGTGCATTCCACTCACAGAGTTATACTTTTCATCTATCGGAGGATTTTGGTACCCCATTTGGTGAAAACGCTACAAAAGGACATTCGGGAGTATATGGATGTCTATGGTGAAAAGGAAAATATGTTCAGACAAAAACTGGAAAGAAATTTTCTGTGAAATTGCTTTGGGATAGATATGTCTATTCATCTCAGATAGATAAAAGTTTTTTCTATTACGCAGTTTTGAATCTCCGTCATGGACAGATTCATGAAGGGACACTCAGAAGCACATTCTGGCCTGTGGGAAATAGGACATATCTTCAGAAAAAAATTGGAGAGAAGCTTTCAGAGAAACAGTTTTGTGATTTGTGCATTCCACTCAGGGAGTTATACCTCTTTTCTCATAAGGCAGTGTTTGAACACTGTTCCTGTAAAACTGAAACGGTGATATTTTGTAGGGCATTGAAGACTATGGCGAAAAGTGAAAACCCGGAAGTAAAACACAGAAGGAAGCCTTCCAAGAAACCGCTCTCTGACATGTGTATTCATTACAGAGAGTTAAAGGTTACAATATGTTTCCCAGTTTGGAAACTCTGTGTTTGAGGAATCTGTGAAGGGATATTAAGTGGCGCCTGGAGGCTTATGTTGAGAAAGGAAACGTCTTCTGATGAAAACTGGAGAGAAGATTTCAGGGTGACTCCTTTCTGTTGTGCTTATTCATCTCATAGAGTTAAATCATTCTTTGGATTGAGCAGTTTGAAATCACTGTTTTTGTGGAACCTGAGAAAGGGCATTTGTGAACGTTGTTAAGAATACGTTGAAAAAGAAATTCCTCTGATTAAAACCAGAAGGAATCATTCTGTGAAACTGCTCTAGGTCACGTGAATTCCACTCACACAGTTAAGCTTCTGTTTTCATTAAGCAGTATTCTAAAACTGTTTTAGGTTAGTCAGCTAAGGGATACTCGAGAGCACATTCAGGCTTACGGTGAAAGCGGAAATATCTTCAGATAGATACTGTAGAGAAGATTTCCGAGGAGCTGCCTTGTGACCTGTGCATTCCACTCACAGAGTTACATTTTTCTTCTCATAGAGGATTGCTGAATCCCATTTGGAGAAAAAGCTACCAGGGGACATTTGGGATTATATGGATGGCTATGGTGAGAAAGGAAATATCCTCAGACAAAACTGGAAAGAAGCTTTCTGTGAAATTGCTTTGGGAAAGATATATCTATTCATCTCACATAGATAAAACTATCTTTCTATTAGCAGTTTTGAATTTGCATCACGGACGGATACACGAAGGGACATTCGGGAGCACGTTCAGGCCTCTGAAGAAATAGGAGATATCTTCAGATAAAAACTGGAGAGAATGTTTCTGAGAAACTGCTTTGTGATGTGCGTATTCCTCTCAGGAGTTATACCTCTTTTCTCATAAGGTAGTGCTTGAACACTGTTCCTGTAAAACTGAAAAACTGATACTTTCCAGTGCATTGAAGACTATCCTGAACAGTGAAATATCCTGAAACAAAACCCAGAAAGAAACCTGCCAAGAAATTGCTCCCTGAAGTTTGCATTTATTTCAGAGAGTTAAAGCTTACACTACGTTGCCCAGTTTGGGAACTCTGTGTTTGAGGAATCTGTGAAGGGATATGAAGTGGTGCCTGGAGGTTTGTGGTGAGAAAGAAAACGTCTTCTCATGATAACTGGAGAGAAGTTTTTGGAGCAACTTCTCTCTGTTGTGTGTATTCATCTCATAGAGTTAAATCATTCTTTGGATTGAGCAGTTTGAAATCACTGTTTTAGTGGAACCTGAGAAAGGACATTTGGGAACGCTTTTAAGAACATGCTGAAAAAGGAATACCCTCCGGTAAAACCCAGAAGGAAACCTTCTGTGAAACTGCTATAGATCACATGAATTCCACTCAGAGACTTATAAAACTGAAATAAAACCCAGAAAGAAGTGTTCCAAGAAACTACTCTCTGACGTGTGCAATCGTTTCAGAGAGTTAAAGCTTACACTACATTGTCCAGTTAGGAAACTGTGTCTTTGAGGAATCTGTGAAGGGATATTACCTGGTGCCTGGAGGCTTGTGGTGAGAAAGGAAAACTCTTCCAATGAAAACTGGTGAGAAGCTATCAGAGCAACTGCTTTGTGATGTGTGTATTCAACTCATAGAGTTAAATCATTTTTTGGACTGAGGAGTTTGAAATCACTGTTTCAGTGGAATCTGAGAAAGGACATTTGGGAATGCTCTTAAGAATATGCTGAATAAGATATACTCTCCAATAAAAACCAAAGGAAACTTTCTGTTAAACTGCTCTAGTTCAAGTGAATTCCAGTTGCACAGTTAAGCTTCTCTTTTCACTGAACAGTTTTGTAAAACTGTTTATATTTAGTCTGCAAAGTGATATTCAGTAGCGCTTTGAGGCTTACAGTGAAAAAGAAAATACCTTCAGAAAACAACTGGAGAAAAGATTTTCCAGAAGCTGCTTTGTGACGTGTGCATTCCACTCACAGACTTATACTTTTCTTCTCATAGAGGATTGGGGAATCAAGTGTAGAGTAATTGCTATCAGGGGTCTTTCAGCATTACATGGACGGCTAAGGTGAAAAAGGAAATATCCTCATATGAAAACTGGAAAGAAGCTCTCTGTGGAACTGCTTTGGGATAAGTATGTCTAGTCATCTCACATAGAAAAAGCTATCTTTCTATTACGCAGTTTTGAAACTGCATCATGGATGGATTCGCAAAGGGACATTCGGGAGCAGATTCAGGCCTGTGGGGAAAAAGGAGATATCTTCAGATAGAACTGGAAAGAAGCTTTCTGAGAGACTGCTTTTTGATGTTTCCATGCCACTCAGGGAGTTATATCTCTTTTTTCATAAGGCAGTGTTTGAACACTGTTCCTGTAAAACAGAATAAGTGATATTTTGCAGCGCATTGAAGACTATGGTGAAAAGTGAAATATCCTGAAGTAAAATCCAGAGAGAAGCTTACCAAGAAATTGCTCTCTGACGTGTGCATGCATTTCAGAAGGTTAATGCTTACACTATGTTTCCCAGTTTGGAAACTCTGTGTTTGAGGAATCTGTGAAGGGATATTAAGTGTCTCCGGGATGCTTGTGGTGAGAAAAGAAACGTCTTCCGACGAAAACTGGACAGAAACTATCGGACCAACTGCTTTGTGATATGTGTATTCATATCGCAGAGTTAAATCATTCCTTGGATTGAGCAGTTTAAAATCACTGTATCTGTGGAACCTGAGAAAGGACATTTGTGAACGCTCTTAAGAATAAACTGAAAAAGGAATACCCTCCGGTAAAACACAGAAGGAAACTTTCTGTGAAACTGCTATAGGTCACGAGAATTCCACTGGCATAGTTAACCTTCTGTTTTCATTGAGCAGTATTCTAACACTGTTTTTGGTGAGTCAACTAAGGGATACTCGGGAGTGTTTTGAGGCTTACGGTGAAAACGGAAATATCTTCAGATAGATACTGGAGAGAAGATTTCCGAGGAGCTTCTATGTGACGTATGCATTCCACTCACAGAGTTACACTTATCTTCTCATAGAGGATTGGGGAATCCCATTTGGAGAAAAAGCTACCAGGGTACTTTCAGGATTCTATGGATGGCTATTTTGAAAAAGGAAATATCCTCAGACAAAAACTGGAAATAACATTTCTGTGAAACTGCTTTGGGATAGATATGTCTATTCATCTCACATAGATAAACTTTTCTTTCTATTATGCAGTTTTGAATCTTAGTCACAGAGGGATTCACAAAGGGACATTCGGGAACACATTCAGGTCTCTGGAGAAATAGGAGATATCCTCAGTTAAAAACTGGAGAGATTCTTTCTGAGAAACTGCTTTGTGATGTGTGCATTCCACTCAGGGAGTTATACCTCTTTCCTCATAAGGCAGTGTTTGAACACTGTTCCTGTAAAACTGAAAAAGTGAAACTTTGCAGTGCATTGAAGACTGTGGCGAACAGTGAAATATCCTGAAATAAAACCCAGAAATAAGCATTCCAAGAAACTGCTCTCTGAAGTGTGCAATCATTTCAGAGAGTTAAAGTTTAAATACTTTGACCAGTTTGGTAAATCTGTCTTTGAGGAATCCGTGTAGGGATATTACGTGGTACCCAGAGACTTTTGGTGAGAAAGGTAATGCCTGCCGATGAAAACTGGAAAGAAGCTATCGGAGCAACTGCTTTGTGATGCGTGTATTCAACTCATAGAGCTAAATCATTCATTGAACTGAGCAGTTTGAAATCACTGTTTCTGTGGAATTTGAGAAAGGACATTTGGGAACGCTCTTAAGAATACACTGAAAAAGACATATTCTCCAATAAAAAACAGAAGGAAACTTTCTGTGAAACTGCTCTAGGTCATGTGAGGTCCACTCGCACAAGTAAGCTTCTGTTTTCATTGAGCAGTATTGTAACACTGTTTTTGTTTAGTCTGTGAAGTGATATTCCGTAGCGCTTTGAGGCTTATGGTGAGAAAGGAAATAACTTCAGATAACAACTGGAGAGAAGATTTCCTAAAAGCTGCTTTGTGACGTGTGCATTCCACTCACAGAGTTATACTTTTCTTCTCATAGAGGATGTGGAATCACGTTTGGAGTAAACGCTACCCGGGGACATTCGAGAGTATATGGACGGCTATGGTGAAAAAGGAAATATCCTCAGACAGAAATTGTAAAGAAGTTTTCTGTGAAACTGCTTTGGGATAGGTATGCCTAGTCATCTCACATAGATAAAACTTTCTTTCTATTACACAGCTTTGATACTGCATCATGGAAAGATACGTGAAGGGACATTCGGGAGCACATTCAGGCCTGAGGGGAAAAAGTAGATATCTTCAGATAAAAACTGACAATTGGGAATGCTCCTAAGAATATACTGGAATAGAAATACTCTCTAATAAAAACCAGAAGAAAAATTTCTGTGTAACTGCTCTAGTTCACGGGAATTCCACTCGCACAGTTAAGCTTCTGTTTTCATTGAGCAGTATTGTAACACTGTTTTTGTTTAGTCTGTGAAGTGATATTCCATAGCGCTTTGAGGCTTATGGTGAAAAAGGAAATACCTTCAGATAACAACTGGTGAAACTGCTTTGGGATAGGTATGTCTAGTCATCTCACATAGATAAAGCTTTCTTTCTATTACATAGTTTTGAGACTGCATCATGGAAAGATACGTGAAGGGACATTCGGGAGCACATTCAGGCCTGAGGGGAAAAAGTAGATATCTTCAGATAAAAACTGAGGAGAAGCTTTCTGAGAGACTGTATTTGATGTTTGCATTCCACTCAGGGAGTTATACCGCTTTTTTCATAAGGCAGTGTTTGAACATTCTTCCTGTAAAAGTGAATAAGTGATATTTTGCAGCGCATTGAAGACTACTGTGAAAAGTGAAATATCCTGAGATAAAACCCAGAAAGAAGTGTTTCAAGAAATTACTCTCTGACGTCTGCATTCATTTCAGTGAGTTAAAGCTTAAAATACGTTGCCCAGTTTGGAAACTCTGTGTTTCAGGAATCTGTAAAGGGATATTAAATGTCGCCCAGAGGCTTGTGGTGAGAAAGGAAACGTCTTCTGATGTAAACTGGACAGAAGCTTTCGGAGCAACTGATTTGTGATGTGTGTATTCATCTCCTAGAGTTAAATCATTCTTTGGATTGAGCAGTTTGAAATCGCTGTTTCTGTGGAACCTCAGAAAGAACATTTGGAAATGCTCTTAACAATATGCTGGTAAAGGAATACCCTCTGGTAAAACCCAGAAAGAAAGTTTCTGTGAAACTGCTATAGGTCACATTAAGTTCACTCACATAATTAAGCTTCTGTATTCACTGAGCAGTATTCTAACACTGTTTTTCGTGAGTCAGTTAAGGGATACTCCGGAGCACTTTGAGGCTTAGGGTGAAAACAGAAATATCTTCAGATACATACTGGAGAGAAGATTTCTGAGGAGCTGCTATGTGACGTGTGCAATCCACTCAGAGAGTTATACTTTTATTCTCACAGAGAATGTTCATAACTCGTTTGGTGAAAACACTATCAGGGGACATCGGGAGTATATGGACAGCTATGGTGAAAAAGGAAATATCCTCAGACAAAAACTGGAAAGAAGCTTTCTGTGAATTTGCTTCAGAATACATATGTCTATTCACCTCAGATAGATAAACTTTTTTCTCTTACACAGTTTTGAATCTGCATCATGGATGGATTTGTGAAGGGAACTTGGAAGCACATTCAGGCCTGTGGGGAAATAGGAGATATATACAGAAAAAAATTGGAGAGAATCGTTCTGAGAATCTGTTTTGTGATGTGTGCATTCCATTCAGGGAGTTAAAACTCTTTTCTTATAAGGCAGTGTTTGAACACTGTTCCTGTAAAATGAAATGGTGATATGTTGCAGGGCATTGAAGACTACGGCGAAAAGTGAAAAACCCGGAAATAAAACCCAGAAGGAAGTGCTCTAAGTAAGTGCTCTCTGACGTATGCATTCATTGCAGAGAGTTAAAGGTTACACTACATTGCACTGTTTGGAAACTCTGTTTTTGAGGAATCTGTGAAGGGATATTAAGTAGCGCCCAGAGGCTTGCGGTGAGAAAGGAAACATCTTCTGATGAAAACTGGAGAGAACCTATCGGAGCAACTGCTTTGTGATGCATGCACTCAACTCATTCTTTGAACTGAGCAGTTTGAAATCACTGTTTCTGTGGAATCTGAGAAACGACATTTAGATACACTCTTAAGAATTTGCTGAAAAATATATACTCTCCAATAAATACTAGAAGGAAAGTTTCTGTGAAACTGATCTACATCATGTGAAGGCCACTTGCACAGTTAAGCTTCTGTTTTCATTGAGCAGTATTGTAACACTGTTTTTGTTTATTCTGCGAGGTGATATTCGGTAGCGCTTTGACGGTTACGGTGAAAAAGGAAATACCTTCAGAAAACAACTGGAGAGAAGATTTCCCAGAAGATGCTTTGAGACGTGTGCATTCCACTCACAGAATTATACTTTTCTTCTCATAGTGGATTGGGGAATAGCGTTTGGAGTAAACGCTTCCCGGGGACTTTTGGGAGTATATGGACGTCTATGGTGAAAAAGGAAATATCCTCAGACAAAAACTGGAAAGGAGCTTCCTGTGAAAATGCTTTGGGATAGGTATGTCTAGTGATCTCACATAGAGTAAGCTTTCTTTCTATTACGCAGTTTTGAAACTGCGCCATGGACGGATTTGTGAAGGGACATTCGGGAGGACATTCAGGCCTGTGGGTAAAAAGGAGATATTTTCAAATAAAAATTGGAGAGAAGTTTTCTGAGAGACTACTTTTTGATGTTTGCATTCCACTCAGGGATTTATACCTCTTTTTTCATAATCCAGTGTTAGAACACTGTTCCTGTAAAACTAAATAAGTGATATTTCACAGCGTATTGAAGACTATGGTGAAAAGTGAATTATCCTGAAATAAAACCCAGAAAGAAGCGTTCCAAGAAATTTCTCTCCTACGTGTGCATTCATTTCAGAGAATTAAAGCTTACACTACGTTGCCCAGTTTGGAAACTCTGTGTTTGAGGAATCTGTGAAGGGATATTCAGTGTCGCCTGGAAGCTTGTGGTGAGCAAGGAAATGTCTTCCGACGAAAACTGGACAGAAGCTTTCGGAGCAACTGCTTTGTGATGTGTGTATTCATCTCATAGAGTTAAATCATTCTTTGGATTGAGCAGTTTGAAATCACTGTTTCTGTGGAACCTGAGAAAGGATATTTGGGAACACCCTTAAAATTATGCTGAAAAATAAATACCCTCTGGTAAAATCCAGAAGGAAACTTTCTGTGAAACTGCTCTAGGTGACGTGAATTCCACTCACACAGTTAACCTTCTGTTTTCATTGAGCAGTATTCTAACACTGTTTTTGGTGAGGCAGCTAAGGGATACTCGATAGCACTTTGAAGCTTACGGTGAAAACGAAAATATCTTCAGATAGATACTGGAGAGAAGATTTCCGAGGAGCTGATATGTAACGTGTGCATTCCACTGAGAGAGTTATACTTTTCTTCTCAAAGAGGATTTTGGTACCCCATTCGGTGAAAATGCTACCTGGGGACATTCGGGAGTATATGGATGGCTGTGGTGAAAAAGGAAATATCCTCAGACAAAAACTGGAAAGAAGCTTTCTGTGAAAGTGCTTTGGCATAGGTATGTCTAGTCATCTCACATAGATAAAGCTTTCTTTCTATTACACAGTTTTGAAACTGCGTAATGTACGTATTCACGAAGGGACATCTGGGAACACATTCAGGCCTCTGTTAGAAATAGGAGATATCTTCAGATAAAAACTGGAGACAATCTTTCTGAGAAACTGCTTTGTGATGTACACATTCCAATCAGGGAGTTATAATTATTTTCTCATGACGTAGTGTTTGAACACTGTTCCTGTAAAACTGAAAAACTGATACTTTGCAGTGGATTGAAGACTACATACAATAGTGAAATATCCTGAAACAAAACCCGGAAAGAATCGTTCCAAGAAACTGCTCTCTGAAGTGTGCAATGATTTCAGAGAGTTAAAGCTTACAATACGTAGTCCAGTTTGGAAACTCTGCCTTTGAGGAATCTGTGAAGGGATTTTACGTGGTGACTGGAGGCTTTTGGTGAGAAAGGAAATGTCTTCCAATGAAAACTGGAGAGAAGCTATGAGAGCAACTGCTTTGTGATGTGTGTATTCAACTCATAGAGTTAAATCATTCTTTGGACTGAGCAGTTTGAAATCACTGTTTCTGTGGAATCTGAGAAAGGACATTTGGGGATGCTCTTAAAAATATGCTGAAAAAGGAATACTCTCCAATAAAAACTAGAGGGAAACTTTCTCTGAAACTACTCTAGGTCACATGAAGTCCACTCGCACAGTTAAGTTTCTGTTTTCATTGAGCAGTATTGTAACTCTGTTTTTGTTTAGTTTGCGAAGTGATATTCTGTAGCGCTATGAGGCTTGCGGTGAAAAAGGAAACACCTTCTGGTATCAACTGGAGAGAAGATTTCCCAGAAGCTGCTTTTTGACGTTTGCATTCCACTCACAGAGTTATCCTTTTATTCTCATAGAGGATTGGGATCCCTTTTGAAGTAATCACTAATAGGGGACATTCAGGATTATATGGATGGCTATGGTGAAAAAGGAAATATCCTCAGACAGAAACTGGAAAGAAGCTTTCTGTGAAACTGCTTTGGGATAGGTATGTCTAGTCATCCCACATAAACAAAGCTTTCTTTCTATTACTCAGTTTTGAAACTGCATCATGGATGGATTCGCAAAAAGACATTGTGGAGCACATTCAGGCCTGTGGGGAAAAAGGAGATATCTTCCGATAAAAACTAGACAGAAACTTTCTGACAGACTGCTTTTTGATATTTGCATTCCACTCAGGGATTTATACCTCTTTATTCGTAAGGCAGTGTTTCAACACTGTTCCTGTAAAACTGAAAAACTGATACTTTGCAGTGCGTTGAAAACTACAACTAACAGTGAAATATCCTGAAATAAAATCCAGAAAGAAGTGTTCCAAGAAACTGGGCTCTGAGGTGTGCAATCATTTCAGAGAGTTAAGGCTTACAATACGTTGTCCAGTTTGGAAATTCTGCCTTTAAGGAATCTGTGAAGGGATACTACGTGACGCCCTGAGGCTTGTGGTGAGAAAGGAAACGTCTTCTGACAAAAACTGGACAGAAGCTTTCACAGCAACTGCTTTATGATGTGCGTGTTCATCTCATAGAGTTAAATCGTTCTTTGGATTGAGTAGTTTTAAATCACTGATTCAGTGGAAACTGAGAAAGGACATTTGGGAATGCTCTAAAGAATATGCTGAAAAAGGAATACCCTCCGGTAAAACCCAGAAGGAAACTTTCTGTGAAACTGCTATATCTAAGATAGAAAAAACTTTTCTCTATTATGCAGTTTTGAAACTGCATCATGGATGGATTCGTGAAGTGACACTCGGAAGCACATTCAGGCCTGTGGAAAAATAGGAGATATCTTTAGAAAAAAATTGGAGGGAAGCTTTCTGAAAAACTGTTTGGTTGTGTGTGCATTCCACTCAGGGAGTTACATCTTTTACATGAGGTTACACTTACGTGAATTCCACTCTCATATTTACCTTCTGTTTTCATTGAGCAGTATTCTAACACTGTTTCTGGTGAGTCACCTAAGTGATACTCAGGAGCGCTTTGAGGCTTACGGTGAAAACGGAAATATCTTGAGATAGAAACTGGAGAGAAGATTTCCGAAGAGCTGTTATGTGACGTCTGCATTCCACTCACAGAGTTATACTTTTCTTCTCATAGAGGATTTTGTTACCCTATTTTGTGAAAATGCTACCAGAGGACGTTCAGAAGTATATGGATGGCTATGGTGAAAAAGGAAATATCCTCAGACAAAAACTGCAAAGAAGTTTTCTGTGAAATTGCTTTGGGATAGATATGTCTATTCATCTCAGATAGATAAAACTTTTTTCTATTACGCAGTTTTGAATCTGGGTCATGGATGGATTCCTGAAGGGACACTCGGAAGCACATTCAGGCCTGTGGGGAAATAGGAGATATCTTCAGAAATGAATTGGAGAGAAGCTTTCTGAGAAACTGTTTTGTGATGCGTGCATTCCACTCAGGGAGTTTTACCTCTTTTCACATAAGGCACTGTTTGTGCACTGTTTCTGTAAAACTGAAGAAGTGATATTTTGCAGGGCATTGAAGACTATGGCGAAAAGTGAAATATCCTTAAATGAAACCCAGAAGGCAACTTTCCAAGAAACTGCTCTCTGACGTGTGCATTCATTACAGAGTGTTGAAGGTTTCACTACGTTTCCCAGTTTGGAAACTCTGTGTTTGAGGAATCTGTGAAGGGATATTAAGTGGCCACCGGAGGCTTGTGGTGAGAAAGGAAATGTGTTTTGATGAAAACTGGAGAGAAGGTTTTGGGGCAACTGCTTTCTTTTGGGTGTATTCATCTCAGAGAGTTAAATCATTCTCTGGATTGAGCATTTTGAAATCACTGTTTTAGGGGAAGTTTAGAAAGGTCATTTGGGAACGCTCTTAAGAATATCTTGAAAAAGAAATACCTTATGATAAAAACAGAAGGAAACATTCTGTGAAACTGCTCTACATCATGTGAATTCCAGTCTCATAGTGAAACTTCTGTTTTCATTTAGCAGTATTCTAAAAGTGTTTTAGGTTAGTCAGCTAAGGGTTACTCGGGAGCGCTTTGAGGATTACGGTGAAAGTGGAAATATCTTCAGAGAGATACTGGATGGAAGATTTCCGAGGAGCTGCTTTATGACCTGTGCATTCCCGTCACAGAGTTACATGTTTCTTCTCAAAGAGGATTGGGGAATCCCGTTTGGAGTAAAACCTACCAGGGTACATTCAGGAGTATATGGACGGCTATGGCGAAAAACAATATATTCTAAGACAAAAACTGGAAAGAAGCTTTCTGTAAAACTGCTTTGGGATAGGTGTGTCTAGTCATCTCACATAGAGAAAGCTTTCTTTCTATTACGCAGCTTTGAAACTACATCATGGACAGATTCGCGAAGGGACATTCAGGAACACATTCAGGCCTGTGGGCAAAAGAGATATCTTCAGATGAAAACTTGAGAGAAGCTTTCTGAGAGACTGCTTTTTGATGTTTGCTTTCCACTCAGGGACTTTTACCTCTTTTGTCATAAGGCAGTGTTTGAACACTGTTCCTGTAAAACTGAATAAGTGATATTTCACAGCGCATTGAAGACTATGGTGAAAAGTGAAATATCCTGAAATAAAACCCAGAAAGAAGCATTCTGAGAAATTGCTCTTGGACGTGTGCATTCATTTCGCAGGGTTAAAGCTTAAACTACGTTGCCCAGTTTGGAAACTCTGTGTTTGAGGTATGTGTGATGGGATATTAAGTGTCGCCCAGAGGCTTGTGGTGAGAAAGGAAATGTCTTCCGACGAAAACTGGACAGAGGCTTTTGGAGCAACTGCTTTGTGATGTGTGTATTCATCTCGTACAGTTAAATCATTCTTTTATTTGAGCTGTTTGAAATCACTGTTTCTGTGGAATCCCAGCAAGGACGTTTGGGAACGCTTTTAAGAATACGTTGAAAAACATATACCTTCCGATAAAAACCAGAAGGAAAGATTCTCTGAAACTGCTCTAGGTCACGTGAATTCCATACACACAGGTAAGCTTCTGTTTTCATTAAGCAGTATTCTAAAACTGTTTTAGGTTAGTCAGCTAAGGGATACTCGGGAGCACTTTGAGTCTTTGAAAGGTTATTACGTGCCACCCGGAGTCTTGTGGTGAGAAAGGAAATGTCTTCTGATGGCATCTGGAGAGAATATTTCGGGACAGCTGCTTTCTGTTGTGTGTATTTTCTCATAGAGTTAAATCATTCTTTGGATTAAGCAGTTTGAAATCACTGTTTTAGTGGAACCTTAGAAAGGATATTGGTGAACCCTGTTAAGAATATGTTGAAAAAGAAATACCTTCTTATAAAAACCAGAAGGAAACATTCTGTGAAACTGCCCTAGGTCACGTGAATTCCACTCGCACAGGTAAGCTTCTGTTTTCATTAAGCAGTATTCTAAAACTGTTTTAGGTTAGTCAGCTAAGGGATACTCGGGAGCGCTTTGAGGCTTATGGTGAAAGCAGAAACATCTTCAGATAGATACTGGATAGAAGATTTCTGTGGAGCTGCTTTGTGACCTGTTCATTCCACTCACAGAGTTACACTTTTCTTCTCATTGAGGACTGGGGAATCCCGTTTGGCTAAAAAGCTACTGGGGGACATTCTGGAGTATATGGATGGCTATGGTGAAAAAGGAAATATCCTCAGACAAAAAATAGAAAGAAGATTTCTGTGAAACTGCTTTGGGATACATATGTCTATTCATCTCACATAGAAAAAACTAAATTTCTATTAGGCAGTTTTGAATCTGCATCACAGACGGATTCACGAAGGGACATTCATAAGGACATTCAGACCTCTGTAGAAATAGGAGATATCTTCAGATAAAAACTGGAGAGAATCTTTCTGAGAAACTGCTTTATGATGTGCGCATTCCACTCAGGGAAGTTTATCTCTTTTCTCATAACGCATTGTTTCAACAATGTCCCTGTAAAACTGAAAACAGACACTTTCCAGTGCATTGAAGACTATGGCAAACAGTGCAATATCCTGAAATGAAACCCAGAAAGAAGTGTTCCAGGAAACTGCCTCTGACATGTGCAATCATGCCAGAGAGTTAAAGCTTACAATACCTTATCCAGTTTGGAAACTCTGTCTTTGAGGAATCTGTGAAGAGATATTATGTGACATCCAGAGGCTTGTGGTGAGAAAGGTATCGTCTTCCGATGAAAACTGGAAAGAAGCTATCAGAGCAACTGCTTTGTGATGCGTGTATTCAACTCATAGATTTAAATCATTCCTTGGAATGAGCAGTTTGAAATCACTGTTTCTGTGGAATCTGAGAAAGGACATTTGGGAATGCTCTTAAAAATATGCTGAAAAAGAAATACTCTCCAATAAAAACCAGAAGGAAACTTTCTGTGAAACTACTCTAGGTCACGTGAAGTCCACTCGCACACTCAAATTTCTGTTTTCATTGAGCTGTATTGCATCACTGTTTTTGTTTAGTCTGTGAAGTGATAGTCGGAAGTGCTTTGAGGCTTACAGTGAAAAAGGAAATACCTTCAGATAACAACTGGAGAGAAGATTTCCTAGAAGCTGATTTATGATGTGTGCATTTCACTCACAGAGTTGTACTTTTCTTTTCATAGAGGATTGAGGAATCCAGTTTGCAGTAAACACTACCCTGGGACATTCAGGAGTATATGGACAGCTATGGTGAAAAAGGAAATGTCCTCAGACAAAAAGTGGAAAGAAGGTTTCTGTGAAAATGCCTTAGGATAGATATGTCTGTTCATCTCAGATAGATAAAACTTTTTTCTATTACACACTTTTGAATCTGCCTCATGGACAGATTCATGAAGGGACACTCAGAAGCACATTCAGGCATGTGGGGAAAGAGGAAATATGTTCAGAAAAAAAATGGAGAGAAGCTTTCTGAGAAACTGTTTTGTGATGTGTTCATTCCACACAGGGAGTTATACCTCTTTTCTCATAAGGCAGTGTTTGACCACAGTTCCTGTAAAACGCAAAAGGTTATATTTTGCAGGGCATTGAAGACTATGGAGAAAAGGGAAAAACCCGTAAGTAAAACCCAGAAGGAAGTCTTCGAAGAAACTGCTCTCTGACATGTGCATACATTACAGAGAGTTAAAGGTTACACTAGGTTTCCCAGTTTGGAAACTATGTGTTTGAGGAATCTGTGAATTGATATGTAGTGGTGCCTGGAAGCTTGAAGTGGGAAAGGAAACGTCTTCTGATTAAAACTGGAGAAAAGATTTCAGGGCAACTCCTTTCTGCTGTGTGTATTCATCTATAGATTTACATCATTCTTTGAATTGAGCAGTTTGAAATGACTGTTTTAGTGGAATCTTAGAAAGGACATTTGTGAACGCTCTTAAGAATGCATTGAAAAAGAAATACCTTCCGATAAAAACCAGAAGGAAACATTCTATGAAACTGCTCTAGGTCATGTGAATTCCACTCGCACAGTTAAGCTTCTGTTTTCATTAAGCAGTATTCTAAAACTGTTTTAGGTTAATCAGCTAAGGAAGCCTCAGGAGCACTTTGAGGCTTACGGTGAAAGTGGAAATATCTTCAGTTAGATACTGGAGAGAAGATTTCCGAGGAGCTGCTTTGTGACCTGTGCATTCTACTCACAGAGTTACACCTTTCTTCTCATAGAGGATTGGGCAATCCCGTTTGGAGAAAAAGCTACCAGGGGACTATCAGGATTCTATCTATGGCAATTTTGAAAAAGGAAATATTCTCAGACAACAAATGGAAAGAAGATTGCTGTGAAAATGCTTTGGGATAGATATGTCTATTCATCTCACATAGATAAAACTTTCTTTCTCTTACACAGTTTTGAATCTGCGTCATGGACGGATTCGCGAAGGGACATTCGGGAGTACATTCAGGCCTCTGGAGAAATAGGAGATATGTTCAGATACAAACTGGAGAGAATCTTTCTGAGAAACTGCTTTATGATATGTGCTTTCCACTTAGTGAGTTATATCCTTTTTCTCATAAGGCAGTGTTTGAACACTGTTCATGCAAAACTGAAAAACTGATACTTTGCTGTGCATTGAAGACTATGGTGAACAGTGAAATATCCTGAAATAAAACCCCAAAATAAGTGTTCCAAGAAGTTGCTCTCTGACGTATGCAATCATTTCAGAGAGTTAAAGTTTACAGTGCGTTGTCCAGTTTGGAAACTCTGCTTTTGAAGCATCAGTGAAGGGATATTAAGTGTCGCCCAGAGGCTTGTGTGAGAAAAGAAACGTCTTCTGATGAAAACTGGACAGAAGCTTTTGGAGCAACTGCTTTGTGATGTGTGTATTCATCTCGTAGAGTTAAATCATTCAATGGATTGAGCAGTTTGAAATCACTGTTTCTGTGGAACCAGAGAAAAGACATTTGAGAATGCTCTTAAGAATATAATGAAAAAGGAATACTCTCTGGTAAAACCGAGAGGAAAACTTTCTGAGAAACTCCTCTAGATAACGTGAATTCCACTGGCATAGCTAACCTCCTGTTTTCATTGAGCTGTATTCTAACATTGTTTTTGGTAAGTCAGCTAAGGGATACTCGGGAGCGCTTTTTGGCTTACGGTGAAAACGGATATATCTTTAGATAGATACTGGAGAGAAGATTTCTGAAGAGCTGCTATGTGACGTGTGCATTCCACTCACAAAGTTATACTTTTCTTCTCATAGAAGATTTTGGTACCCCGTTTGGTGAAAACGCTACCAGGGAAATTCGGATGTATATAGACGGCTATGGTGAAAAAGGAAACATCCTCAGACAAAAACTGGGAAGAAGTTTTCTGTGTAGTTGCCTTGGGATAGGTATGTCTATTCATCTCAAATGGATAAATTATTTTTTATTAAGCAGTTTTCAATCTGCGTTATGGACGGATTCGTGAAGGGACACTAGAAAGCACATTTAGGCCTGTCGGGAAATAGGAGATATCTTTAGAAAAAAATTGGAGAGAAGCCTTCTAAGAAACTGTTTTGTGATGTGTGCATACCCCCCAGCGAGTTATACCTCTTTTCTCATAAGGCAGTGTTTGAACACTGTACATGTAAAAGTGAAAAGGTGATATTTTGAACGGCCTTGAAGACTATGGGAAAAAGTGAAATACCCTGAAATAAAACCCAGAAGGAAGTGTTCTAAGAGACTGCTCTCTGACGTGTGCATTCATTACAGAGAGTTAAAGGTTACACTACGTTGCCCAGTTTGGAAACTCTGCCTTTGAGGAATCTGTGAAGGGATATTTAGTGGCTCCCGGAGACTGGGGTTGAGAAACGAAACATCTTGTCATGATAACTGGATAGAAGATTTCGGGGCAACTCCTTTCTGTTGTGTGTATTCATATCATAGATTTAAATTATTCTTTGCATTGAGCAGTTTGAAATCACTGTTTTAGTGGAAACTTAGGACATTTGGAAACGATTTTAGGAATATGTTGGAAAAGAAATACCTTCTGATAAAAAACAGAAGGAAACATTCTGTGAAACTGCTCTAGGTCACTTGAATTCCAGTCTCACAGTTAAGCTTCTGTTTTCATTAAACAGTATTCTAAAACTGTTTTAGTTTAGTCAGCTAAAGGAAATTTCGGAGTGCTTTGAAGCTGATGGTGAAAGCAGAAATGTCTTCAGATAGATACTGGAGAGAAGATTACCGAGGAGCTGCTTTGTGACCGGTGCATTCCATTCACAGAGTTACACTTCTCTTCTCATAGAGGGTTGGGGAATCCCGTTTGGAGAAAAAGCTACCAGGGGACTTTTGGGATTCTAGGGACAGCTATGGTGAAACAGTAAATATCCTCAGACAACAACTGGAAAGAAGCTTCATGTGAAACTGCTTTGGGATAGGTATGTCCAGTCATCTCACATAGATAAAGCTTCCTTTCTATTATGCAGCTTTAAAACTGCGTCATGTACGGATTCACGAAGGGACATTAGGGAGCACATTCAGGCCTGTGGTGAAAAAGGAGATATCTTCAGATAAAAACTGGAGAGAAAGTTTCTGACAGACTGCTTTTTGAGGTTTACATTCCTCGCAGGGAGTTATACCTCTTTTTTAATAAGGCAGTGTTTGAACACTGTTTCTGTAAAACTGAACAAGTGATATTTCGTAGCACATTGAAGACTATGGCAAAAAGTGAAATATCCTGAAATAAAACCCAGAAAGAAGCATTCTAAGAAATTCCTCTCCGACGTTTGCATTCATTTCAGAGAGTTAAAGGTTACACTATGTTGCCCAGTTTGGAAATCTGTGTTTGAGGAATCTGTGAAGGGATATTAAGTGTCGCCTGGAGGCATGTGGTGAGATAGGAAACGTCTTCCAATTTAAACTGGACAGAAGCTTTCGGACCACCTGCTTTGTGATGTGTATATTCATCTCATAGAGTTAAATCATTCTTTGGATTAAGCAGTTTGAAATCACTGTTTATGTGGAACCTGAGAAAGGCACATTTGAGAACGCTCTTAAGAATATGCTGAAAAAGGAATACAATCTGGTAAAACCCAGAAGGAAACTTTCTGTGAAACTGCTATAGGTGACGTGAATTCCACTCGCATAGTTAACCTTCTGTTTTCATTGAGTAGTATTCTAACACTGTTTTGGTGAGTCAGAAGAGGGATACTCCTGATCGCTTGGAGGCTTATGGTGAAAACTGTAATATCTTCAGATAGATACTGGAGAGAAGATTTCTGAGGAGCTGCTTTGTGACGTGTGCATTCCACTCACAGAGTTATACTTTTCTTCTCATAGAGGAATTTGGTACCCCATTTTGTGAAAACGCTACCAGAGGACATTCGGGAGCATATGAATGGCTATGGTGTAAAAGAAAATATCCTCAGACAAAAACTGGAATGCAGATTTCTGTGAAATTGCTTTGAAATAGATATGTCTATGCATCTTAGATAGATAAAACTTTTATCTATTACGCAGTTTTGAATCTGAGTCATGGAAGGATTCATGAAGGGACACTCGGAATCACTTTCAGGTCAGTGGGGAAATAGGAGATACCTTCAGACAGAAATTAGAGAGAAGCTTTCTGAGAAACAGTTTTGTGATGTGTGCATTCCACTCAGGAAGTTATACCTCTTTTCTCATAAGGCAGTGTTTGAACACTGTTCCTGTAAAACTGAAAAGGTGATATTTTGCAGGGCATTGAAGACTATGGCAAACAGTGAAATATCCTGAAATAAAACCCAGAAAGAAGAGTTGCAAGAAACTGCTCTTTGACGTATGCATTCATTACAGAGAGTTAAAAGTTACACTACTTTGCCCAGTTTGGAAACTCTGTCTTTGAGGAATCTGTGAAGGGATATGAAGTGGTGCCGACAGGCCTGTGGTGAGAAAGGAAACGTCTTCTGATGAAAACTGGAGAGAAGATTTCAGGTAAACTCCTTTCTGTTTTGTGTATTCATCTCATAGACATAAATCATTCCTTGTATTGAGCAGTTTGAAATCACAGTTTTAGTGGAACCTAAGAAAGGACATTTGGGAATGCTCTTAAGAATATGTTGACAAAGAAATACCTTCGGATAAAAACCAGAAGGAAACCTTCTGTGAAACTGCTCCAGGTCACGTGCATTCCACTCACTTAGTGAAGCTTCTGTTTTCATTAAACAGTATTCTATAACTCTTTTAGGTTAGTCAGCTAAGGGATACTCAGGAGCGCTATGAGACCTCTGGTGAAATCCGAAATATCTTCAGATAGATACAGGAGAGGATGCTTCCGAGGAGCTACTTTGTGACCTGTACATTCCACTCACAGAGTTACACTTTCCTTCTCATAGAGGATTGTGGAATCCCATTTTGAGAAAAAGCTACCAGGGGACTTCCGGTATTCTGTGGACCACTATGGTGAAAAAGGAAATATCCTCAGACAAAAACTGGAAAGAAGATTTCTGTGAAACTGCTTTGGGATAGATATGTCTATTCATCTCACATTGATAAAACATTTTTTCTATTACGCAGTTTTGAATCTGCGACATAGATGGAGTCGCGAAGGGACATTCGGGACCACATTCAGGCCTCTGGAGAAATGGGAGATATCTTCAGATAAAAACTGGAGACAATCTTTCTGAGAAACTGCCCTGTGATGTGCGCATTGCACTCAGGGAATTATACCTCTTTTCTCTAGGCAGTGTTTGAACACTGTTCCTGTAAAACTGAAAAACTGATACTTTGCAATATATTGAAGACTTTGGCAAACAGAGAAATATCTGGAAATAAAACCCAGAAAGAAGCTTTCCAAGAAATTGCTTTCTGACGTGTGCATTCATTTCACAGTTAAAGCTTACACTACGTTGCCCAGTTTGGAAACTGTGTGTTTGAGGAATCTCTGAAGGGTTATTAAGTGTCGCCCAGAGGCTAGTGGTGAGAAAGGAAACATCTTCCAACGAAAACTGGATGAAAGCTTTGGGATCTACTGCTTTGTGATATGTGTATTCATCTCATAGGGTTAAATCATTCTTTGGATGGAGCAGTTTGAAATCACTGTTTCTGTGGAACCTGAGAAAGTATATTTGGGAACGCTTTTAAGAATATGCTGAAAAAGGAACACCCTCCAGTAAAATCCAGAAGGAAACTTTCTGTGAAACTGCTATAGGTCACAGGAATTCCACTCGCACAGTTAAGCTTCTGTTTCTTAAAGCAGTATTCTAAAACCATCTTAGGTTACTCAGCTAAGGAATACTCAGGGACGCTTTGAGGCTTACAGTGAGAGTAGAAATATCTTCAGATAGACATCTGAGAGAAGATTTCCCAGGAGCTGCTTTGTGACCTGTGCATTCCACTCACAGAGTTACACTTTTCTTCTCCTAGAGGACTGGGCAATCTCGTTTGGATAAAAAGCTAACAGGGGACTTCCAGGATTCTATGCATGGCTATTTTGAAAAAGGAAATATCCCCAGACAAAAACTGGAAAGACAATTTCTGTGAAACTGCTTTGTGATAGATATGTCTATTCATCTCACATAGATTAAACTTTCTTTCTGTTACGCAGTTTTGAATCAGTGTCATGAATGGATTCGAGAAGGGGCATTCGGGAGCACATTCAGGCCTCTGGAGAAATAGGAGCTATCCTCAGATACAAACTGGAGAGAATCTTTCTGAGAAACTGCTTTGTGCTGTACGTATTCCACTCAGGGAGTTATACCTCTTTTCTCATAAGGCAGTGTTTGAACACTGTTCCTGTAAAACTGAAAAACGGATACTTTTCAGGGCATTGAAGACTATGGTGAAAAGTGAAAAACCCGGAAGTAAAACGCAGAAGGAAGCCTTCCAAGAAACTGCTCTCTGACGTGTGCATTCATTAGAGAGTAAAAGGTTACACTACGTTGCCCAGTTTGGAAACTCTGTGATTGAGGAATCAGTGAAGGGATATTAAGTGGCATCCAGAGACTTATGGTGAGAAAGGAAACGTCTTAGATGAAAACTGGAGAGAAGATTATGGGGCAACTCTTTTCTGTTGTGTGTATTCATCTCATAGAGTCAAATCATTCTTAGGATTGAGCAGTGTGAAATCACTGTTTTAGTGGGGTCTTAGAAAGGACATTTGGGAACGCTCTTAACAATACGTTGAAAAAGATATACCTTCCAATGAAAACCAGAAGGAAACATTTTGTGAAACTGCTCTAGCTCACGTGAATTCCACATGCATAGTTAAGCTTCTGTTTTCATTAAGCAGCATTCTAAAACTGTTTTAGTTTAGTCATCTAAGGGATACTCAGGAGCGCTTTGAGGCTTATGTTGAAATCGGAAATATCTTCTCATACTGGAAAGCAGATTGCCGCGGAGCTGTTTTTTAACCTGTGCATTCCACTCACAGAGTTACACTTTTCTTCTCATAGAGGATTGGCGAATCCTGGTTAGAGAAAAAGCTACCAGGGGACTTTCAGGATTCTATGGATGGCAATGGTGAAAAAGGAAATATCCTCAGACAAAAACTGGAAAGAAGATTTCTGTGAAACTGCTTTGGGATACATATGTCTATACATCTCACATAGATAAAACTTTCTTTCTATTACGCAGTTTTGAATCTGCATCACGGATGGATTCGTGAAGGGACATTCGGGAGAACATTCAGGCCCGTGGAGAAATAGGAAATATCTTCAGATAAAAAGTGGAGAATCTTTCTGAGAAAGTGCTTTGTGATGTGTGCATTCCACTCAGGGAGTTATACCTCTTTTCTCATAAGGCAGTGTTTGAACGCTGTTCATGTAAAACTGAAAAACTCATACTTTGCAGTGCTTTGAAGAGTACTGCAAACAGTTAAAAACCTGGAAATAAAACCCAGAAAGAAGTGTTACAAGAAACTGCTCTCTGACATGTGCATTCATTACAGAGAGTTAAAGTTTACACTAAGTTGCCCAGTTGGGAAACTCTGTGTTTGAGGAATATGTGAAGGGATATCAAGTGGCACCTGGAGGCTAATGGTGTGAAAGGAAACGTCTTCTGATGAAAACTGGAGAGAAGATTTCGGGACCACTCCTTTCTGTTGTGTGTATTAAACTAATAGAGTTAAATCATACTTTGGATTGAGCAGTTTGAAACTACTGTTTTAGTACAACCTTAAACATGGCATTTGGGAACCCAATTTAGAATACGTTGAAAAAAAAATACCTTCTGATAAAAAGCAGAAGGAAACATTCTGTGCTCTAGGTCACGTGAATTCCAGTCGCACAGTGGAGCTTCTGTTTTTATTAAGCAGTATTCTAAAACTGTTTTAGGTTACTTAGCTAAGGGATAATCGGGAGCACTTTGAGGCTTACACTGAAAGCGGAAATATCTTCTGAGAGATACTGGAGAGAAGATTTCTGAGGAGCTGCTTTGTGAGCTGTGCATTCCCCTCACAGAGTTACACTTTTCTTCTCATAGAGGATTGGGGAATCCCGTTTGGACAAAAAGCTACCAGGGGACATTTGGGATTCTATGGATGGCTATAGTTAAAAAGGAAATATCCTCAGACAAAAACTGGAAAGAGGCTTTTTGTGAAACTGCTTTGGGATAGATATGTCTATTCATCTCACATAGATAAAATTTCTTTCTATTATGCAGTTTTGAATATGCATCATGGACGGATTCGCGAACAGACATTTTGGAGCAGATTCAGGTCTGTGGGGAAATTGGAGATATCTTCAGATAAAAACTGGAGAGAAGCGTTTGGAGAGATTGCTTTTTGGTGTTGCCATTCCACTCAGGGAGTTATACCTCTTTTTTCATAAGGCAGTGTTTGAACACTGTTCCTGTAAAACTGAATAAGTGATATTTTACAGAGCATTGAAGACTATGGCGAAAAGTGAAATACCCTGAAATAAAACCCAGAAAGAAGTGTTCCAAGAAATTGCTCTCTGACATGTGCATTCATTTCAGAGAGTTAAATCTTAAACTACGTTTCCCAGTTTGAAAACTCTGTGTTTGAGGAATCTTGGAAGGGATATTAAGTGTCGCCTCCAGGCTTGTGGTCGGAAAGGAATCGTCTTCCGACGAAACTGGACAGAAGCTTTCGGAGCAGCTGCTTTGTGATGTGTGTATTCATATCATAGAGTTAAATCATTCTTTGGATTGAGCTGTTTGAAATCACTATTTCTGTAAAACCTGAGAAAGGACATTTGAGAAGGCTCTTAAGAATATGCTGAAAAAGCAATACCCTCCTGTAAAACCCAGAAGGAAACTTTCCGTGAAACTGCTATAGGTCCCGTGAATTCCATCTCATATTTAACCTTCTGTTTTCATTGAGCAGTATTCTAACACTGTTTTTGGTGAGTACACTAAGGGTACTTGGGAGCACTTTGAGGCTTACGGTGTATACGGAAATATCTTCAGATAGATACTGGAGAGAAGATTTCCAAGGAGCTGCTATGTGACGTGTGCATTCCTCTCACAGAGTTATACTTTTCTTCTCATAGGGGATTTTGGTACCTGGTTTGGTGAAAATCCTACCAGGCGACATTTGGTAGTTTATGGACGGCTATCATGGAAAAGGAAACAACATCAGATAAAAACTGGAAAGAAGCTTCCTGTGAAACTGCTTTGGGATAGGTATGTCTAGTCAACTCATAGATAAAGCTTTCTTTCTATTACGCAGTTTTGAAAATGCGTCATGGACGGATTCGTGAAGGGATATTCGGGAGCACATTCAGGCCTGTAGGGAAAAAGGAGGTATCTTCAGATAAAAACTGAAGAGAAGTTTTCTGAGAGACTGCTTTTAATATTTGCATTCCACTCCAGGAGTTATACCTCTTTTTTCTTAAGCCAGGGTTTAAACACTGTTCTTGTAAAACTGAATAAGTGATATTTTGCAGCACATTGAAAACTGGTGAAAAGAGAAATATCCTGAAATAAAACCCAGAAAGAAGCGTTCCAAGAAATTGCTCTCTGACGAGTGCATGCATTTAGAGAGTTAAAGCTTACACGATGTTGCCCAGTTTGGAAACTCTGTGTTTCAGGAATCTGTGAAGGGATATGGAGTGTTGCCCGGAGGCCTTTGGTGAGAAAAGAATCATCTTTCGACGAAAACTGGACAGAAGCTATTGGAGCAACTGCCTTGTGATGTGTGTATTCATCTCATAGAGTTAAATCATTCTTTGGATTGAGTACTTTGAAATCACTGTTTCTGTGGAACCTGAGAAAGGACATTTGGGAACGCTCTTAAGAATATGCTGAAAAAGGAATATCCTCCGGTAAAACCCAGAAGGAAACTTTCTGTGAAACTGCTATAGGTCACGTGAATTCCACTCACATAGTTAACCTTCTGTTTCCATTGAGCAGTATTCTAACACTGTTTTTGGTGAGTCAGCTAAGGGATACTCGGGAGTGCTTTGAAGGTTATGGTGAAAACGGAAATATCTTCAGATAGATACTGGAGAGAAGATTTCCGAGGAGCTGCTATGTGACGTGTGCATTCCAATCACACAGTTATACTTTTCTTCTCATAGAGGATTTTGGTACCCCGTTTGGTGAAAACGCTAACAGGGGACATTAGGGAGAATATGGATGGCTATGGTGAAAAAGAAAATATCCTCAGACAATAACCAGAAAGAAGATTTCTGTTAAAATGCTTTGGAATAGATATGTCTCATCATCTCAGATAGATAAAGCATACTCTATTACACATTTTTGATTCTGTGTCATGGACGAATTCCTGAAGGGTCACTCGGAAGCACATTAATGCCTTTGGGGAAATAGGAGATATTTTCAGAAAAAAATTGGAGAGATGCTTTCTGAGAAACAGTTTTGGGATGTGTGCATTCCACTCGGAGTTATACCTCTTTTCACGTAAGGCAGTGTTTGAACACTGTTCCTGTAAAACTGAAAAGGTGATATTTTGCAGGGCATTGAAGACTATGGCAAAAAGTGAAAAACCCGGAAATAAAACCCCGAAGGAAGCGTTTCAAGAAACTGCTCTCTGACGTGTGCATTCATTACATAGAATTAAAGGTTGCACTACATTGCACAATTGAAAAACTCTGTGTTTGAGAAATCTGTGAAGGGATAGGAAGTGGCACCCAGAGGATTGTGGTGAGAAAGGAAACGTCTTCTGATGAACTGGAGAGAAGATTTCGGGGCAATTCCTTTCTGTTGTGTGTATTCATCTCATAGACATAAATCATTCTTTGAATTGAACAGTTTGAAATCACTGTTTTAGTGGAACATTAGAAAGGACGTTTGGGAACGCTCTTAGGAATATGCTGAAAAGAAATACCTTCCAATAAAAACCAGAAGGAAACATTCTGTGAAACTGCTCTAGGTCACATGATTTCCATTTGCACAGGTAAGCTTCTGTTTTCATAAAGCTGTATTCTAAAACTGTTTTAGGGTAGTCAGCTAAGGGATACTCGGGAGCACTTTGAGGCTTACGGTGAAAGTGGAAATATCTTCAGATCGATTCTGGGGAGAAGATTTCTGAGGAGCTGCTTTGTGACCTGTGCATTCCACTCACAGAGTTACACTTTTCCTCTCATAGAGGAATGGGGAACCCCTTTTGGAGAAAGAGCTACCAGGGGACTTTCAGGATTCAATGGATGGCTATTTTGAAAAAGGAAATATCCTCAGAAAAAAACTGGATAAAAGATTTCTGGAGACTGCTTTGGGATAGATATGTCTATACTACTCACATAGATAAAACTTCCTTTCTGTTACATAGTTTTGAATTTACGTCACTGACGGATTCACGAAGGGACATTCGGGAGCACATTCAGGCCTGTGGAGAAATTGGAGATATCTTCAGATAAAAACTGGAGAGACTCTTTCTGTGAAACTGCTTTGTGATGTGCTCATTCCACTCAAGGAGTTATACCTCTTTTCTCATAAGGCAGTCTTTGAACACTCTTCCTGTAAACCTGAAAAACGGATAATTTGAAGTGCATTGAAGACTATGGCGAATAGTGAAATATCCCGAAATAAAACCCAGAAAGATGCATTCCAAGAAACAGCTCTCTGACGTGTGTAATCTTTTCAGAGAGTTAAAGCTTACAATACGTTGTCCAGTTTGGAAACTCTGTCTTTGACCAATCTGTGTAGGGATATTACGTGGTGACTGGAGACTTGTGGTGAGAAAGATAACGTCTTCAGAGGAAAACTGGAAAAAAGCTATCGAAGAAACTGTTTTGTGATTCATGTATTCAACTCATAGAGTTAAATCAATCTTTGGACTGAGCAGTTTGAAATCACCATTTCTGTGGAATCTGAGAAAGGACATTTGGGAACGCTCCTAAGAATATACTGAAAAAGAAATACTCTCCAATAAAAACCAGAAGGAATCTTTCTGTGAAACTGCTCTAGGTCACGTGAAGTCCACTCGCACAGTTAAGCTTCTGCTTTCATTGAGCATTATTGTAACACTGTTTTTGTTTAGTCAGTGAAGTGATATTTGGTAATGCTTTGAGGCTTATGGTGAAAAAGGAAATACCTTCATATAACAACTGGAGAGGAGATTTCTCAGAAGCTGCTTTGTGACGTGTGCATTCCACTCACAGAGTTATAGTTTTCTTCTCATAGAGGATTGGGGAATCCCGTTTGGAGTACCAGGGAACATCCCGGAGTATATGGATGGCTATGGTGAAAAAGGAAATATCGTCAGACAAAAACTGGAAAGAGGCTTTCTATGAAACTGCGTTGGGATAGGTATGTCTAGTCATCTCACATAGATAAAGCTTTCTGTCTATTACGCAGCTTTGAAATTGCGTCATGATCGGATTCGTGAATTGACATTCAGGATCACCGTCAGGCCTCTGGAGAAAAAGGAGGTATCTTCAGATAAAAACTGGAGAGAAGCTTTCTGAGAGACTGATTTTTGATGTTAGCATTCCACTCAGGGGATTATGCCCCTTTTTTCATAAGGCAGTGTTTGAACACTGTTCCTGTAAAACTGAATAAGTGATATTTTGCAGCGCTTTGAAGACTATGGTGAATAGTATATTCTGAAATAAAACCCAGAAAGAAGTGTTCCAAGAAATTGCTGTCTGACGTGTGCATTCATTTCAGAGAGTTAAAGCTTACAATACCTCACCCAGTTTGGAAACTCTGTGTTTGAGGAATCTGTGAAGGGATATTAAGTGTCGACTGGAGGTTTGTGGTGAGAAAGGAAACATCTTCCAATGAAATTGGACAGAAGCTTTCGGAGCAAGTGCTTTGTGATGTGTGTATTCATCTCATAGAGTTAAATCAGTTTTGGATTGAGCAGTTTGAAATCACTGTTTCTGTGGAACCTGAGAAAGGACATTTGGGAACGCTCGTAAGAGTATCCTGAAAAAGGAATACCTTCTGGCAAATCCCAGAAGGAAATTTTCTGTGAAACTACTATAGGTCACGAGAATTCCACACACTAGTTAACTTTCTGTTTTCATTGAGCTGTATTCTAACACTGTTTTTGGTTACTCAGCTAAGGGATACACAGGAGCTCTTTGAGTCTTATGGTGAAAGCGGAAATATCTTCATATAGATACTGGAGAAAGGAATTCCAATTAGCTGCTTTGTGACCTGTGCTTTACACTCACAGAGTTACACTTTTATTCTCATAGAGGATTGGGGAATCCCGTTTGGAGTAAATGCTACCAGGGGATATAGAGGAGTATATGGATGGCTATGGTGAAATAGGAAATATCCTCAGACAAAAACTGGAAAGGTGCTTTCTGTGAAACAGCTTTGGGATAGATATGTCTAGCCATCTCACATAGATAAAATTTTCTTTATATTATGCAGCTTTGAAACTGCATCTAGGACGGATTCATGAATGGACATTCGGGAGCACATTCAGGCTTGTGGGAAGAAAGGAGATATCTTCAGATAAAAACTGGAGAGAAGCTTTCTGAGAGACTCCTTTTTGATGTTTGCAATTCACACAGGGAGTGACACCTTTTTTTTCAAAAGGCAGTGTTTGAACACTGTTCCTGTAAAACTGAATAAGTGATATTTTACAGGGTATTGAAGACTATGGCGAAAAGTGAAATATCCTGAAATAAAACCCATAAAGAAGCGTTCTAAGAAATTGCTCTCTGACGTGTGTATTCATTTCACAAAGTTAAAGCTTACACTACATCACCCAGTTTGGAAACTCTGTGTTTGAGGTATTTGTGAAGGGATATTAAGGGTCGGCCGTAGGCTGGTGGTGAGAAAGGAAACGTTTTCCGACGAAAACTGGACAGAAGCTTTCAGAGCAACTGCTTTGTGATGTGTGTATTCATCTCGTAGAGTTAAATGGTTGTTTGGATTGAGCAGTTTGAAATCACTGTTTCTGTGGAACCTGAGAAGGGACATTTGGGAATGCTCTTAAGAATATACTGAAAAACGAATAATCTCCGGTGAAAACCAGAAGAAAACTTTCTGTGAAACTGCTATAGGTCACCTGAATTCCACTCGCAAAGTTAAACTTCTGTTTTCATTGAGCAGTTTTCTAACAGTGTTTTAGGTAAGTTAGCTACGGGATTCTTGAGAGCACATTGAGGCTTACGGTGAAAACGGAAATATCTTCAGATAGATACTGGACAGAAAATTTCCGGGGAGCTGCTTTGTGACCTGTGCATTCCACTCACAGAGCTAAACTTTTCTTCTCATAGAGGATTGGGCAATCCCATTTGGAGAAAAAGATACCAGGGGACTCTCGGGATTCTATGGATGGCTATGGTGAAAAAGGAAATATCCTCAGACAAAAACTGCAAAGAAGATTTCTGTGAAACTGCTTTTGGTTAGATATGTCTATTCATTTCATATAGATAAAACATTTTTTCTATTATGCAGTCTTGAATCTGTGTCACAGATGGATTCGCGAAGGGACATTCGGGAGCACTTTCTGGCCTCTGAAGAAATAGGAGATATCTTCAGATCAAAACTGGAGAGAATCTTTCTGAGAAACTCCTTTGTGATGTGCGCATTCCACTCAGGGACTTCTACCTCTTTTCTCATAAGGCAGTGTGTGAACACTGTTCCTGTAAAAATGAATAAGTGATATTTTGCAGCGCATTGAAGACTATGGCAAAAAGTGAAATATCCTGAAATAGAACCCAGAAAAAAGCGTTCCAAGAAATTGCTCTCTGACGTGTGCAATCATTTCAGAGAGTTAAAGCTTACACTACGTTGCCAGTTTGGAAACTCTGTGTGTGAGGAATCTGTGAAGGAATACTAAGTGTCGCCCAGTGGCTTGTGGTGAGAAAGGAAACGTCTTCTGACGAAAACTGGACAGAAGCTTTCAGCGCAACTGTTTTGTGATGTGTATATTCATCTCGTAGAGTTAAATCGTTCTTTGAAGTGAGCAGTTTTAAATCACTGTTTCTATGGAACCTGAGAAAGGACATTTGGGAGCGCACTTAAGAATATGCTGAAAAAGGAATACCCTCCAGTAAAACCCAGAAGGAAATTTTCTGTTAAACTGCTATATGTCACATGAATTCCACTCGCATAGTTAACCTTTGGTTTTCATTGAGCAGTATTCTAACACTGTTTTTGGTGAGTGAACTAAGGGATACTCGGGAGCGCTTTGAGGCTTACAGTGAAAACGGAAATATCTTCAGATAGATACTGGAGAGAAGATTTCCGAGGAGCTACTATGTGACTTGTGCATTCCACTCACAGAGTTATACTTTTCTTTTTATAGAGTATTTTGAGACCTCTCTTGTTGGAAACACTACTGAGGGGACATTCGAGAGTATACGGATGGCTATGGTGAAAAAGGTAATATTTTCAGGCAAAAACTGGAAAGAAGCTTTCTGAGAAATTGCCTTAGGACTGATATGTCTATTCATCTCAGATAGATAAAACTTTCTTTGTATTACGCAGTTTTGAATCTGCGTCACGGATGGATTCGCAAACGGACGTTTGGGAGCACATTGAGGCCTCTGGAGAGATAGGAGATATCTTCAGAAAAAAAGTGGAGAGAATCTTTGTGAGAAAATGCCTTGTGATGTGTGCATTTCACTCAGGGAGTAATGCCTCTTGTCTCATAAGGCAGTGTTTGAACACTGTTCCTGTATAACTGAAAAACTGATACTTTGCAGTGCATTGAAGACTATGGCGAACAGTGAAATATCCTGAAATAAAACCCAGAAAGAAGTGCTCCAAGAAGCTGTTCTCTTACGTGTGCAATTATTTCAGAGAGTTAAAGCTTACAATAGGTTGTCCAGTTTGAAACTCTGCCGTCCAGGAATCTGTGAAGGAATATCACGTGGCACCCAGAGTCTTTGATGAGAAAGAAACGTCTTCTGATGAAAACTGGATGGAAGCTATCGGAGCAACTGCTTTGTGATGTGTGTATTCAACTCATAGAGTTAAATCATTCTTTGGACTGAACAGTGTGAAATCACTGTTTCTGTGGAATCTGAGAAAGGACATTTGGGAATGCTCTTAAGAATATGCTGAAAAAGAAATACTCTCTAATAAAAACCAGAAGGAAACTTTCTGTGAAGCTGCTGTAGGTCATGTGAAGTCCACTCGCACAGGTAAGCTTCTGTTTTCATAGAGCAGTATTGTAACACTGTTTTTGTTTAGTCTGCAAAGTGATATTCCGTAATGCTTGGAGGCTTACTGTGAAAAAGGAAATATCTTCAAATAACCACTGGAGATAAGATTTCCCAGAAGATGCTTTGTGACGTGTGCATTCCACTCACAGAGTTATACTTTTCTTCTCATAGAGGATTGGGGAATCACTTGTGGAATAAACGCTACCAGGGGACACTCGGGAGTATATGGACGACTATGGTGAAAAAGGAAACATCCTCAGACAAAAACTGGAAAGAAGCTTTGTGTGAAACTTCTTTGGGATAGGTATGTCTAGTTATCTTACATAGATAAAGCTTTCGTTCTCTTATGCAGTTTTGAAACTGCGTCATGGATGATTTTGCAAAGGGAGATTCAGGAGCACATTCAGGCCTGAGGGGAAACAGGAGATATCTTCAGATAACAACTGGAAAGAAGCTTTCTGAGAGACTGCCTTTTGATGTTTGCATTCCACTCAGGGAGTTTTACCTCTTTCTTCCTAAGGCAATGCTTCAACACTGTTCCTGTAAAACTGAATAAGTGATATTTTGCAGCGCATTGAAGACTATGGAGAAAAGTGAAATATCCTGATATAAAACCCAGAAAGAAGCATTCCAAGAAATTGCTTTCTGACATGTGCATTCATTTCAGAGAGTTAAAGCTTACACTACGTTGTCCAGTTTGGAATCTCTGTGTTTGAGGAATCTGTGAAGGGATATTAAGTTTCGCCCAGAGGCTTGTGGTGAGAAAGGAAACGTCATCCAATGAAAACTGGACAGAAGTATTCGGAGCAACTGCTTTGCAATGTGTGTATTCATCTCCTAGAGTTAAATGGTTGTTTGGATTGAGCAGCTTAAAATCACTGTTTCTGTGGAACCTGAGAAAGGACATTTGTGAATGCTTTTAAGAATATACTGAAAAAGGAATACCCTCCAGTAAAACACAGAAGGAAACCTGTGAAACTGCTATAGGTCACGTGAATTCCACTCACATAGTTAACCTTCTGTTTCCATTGAGCAGTATTCTAACAGTGTTTTAGGTGAATCAGCTAAGGGATACTCGGGAGCACTTTGAGGCTTACGGTGAAAACAGAAATATCTTCAGACAGACACTGGAGAGAAGATTTCAGAGGAGCTGCCCTGTGACCTGTACATTCCACTCACAGATTTACACTTTTCTTTTCATAGAAGATTGGGGAATTGCTTTTGGAGAAAAAGCTACAGGGGACTCTCTGGATTCTATGGACAGCTATGGTGAAAAAGAAAATTTTCTCAGACAAACCTGGAGAGAAAATTTCTGTGAAACTTCTTTGGGATAGATATGTCTGTTCATCTCACATAGATAAAACTTTCTATTACGCAGTTTTGAATCTGTGTCATGGATGGATTTGCGAAGGGACATTCGGGAGCACATGCAGGACTGTTGGGAAAAAGGAGATATCTTCGGATAAAAACTGGAGAGAAGCTATCTGAGAGACTGCTTTCTGATGTTTGCATTCCACTCAGGGAGTTATACTTCTTTTTGCATAAGGCAGTGTTTGAACACTGTTCCTGTCAACCTGAATAAGTGATATTTTGCAGTGCATTGAAGACTATGGTGAAAAGGGAAATATCCCGAAATAAAACCCATAAAGAAGCGATCCAAGAAATAGTTCTCTAACGTCTGCATTCATTTCAGAGTGTTAAATCTTACACTACGTTGCCCTGTTTGGAAACTCTGTGTTTGAAGAATCTGTGAAGGGATATTAAGTGTCACCCAGAGGCTTGTGTTGAGAAAGGAAACGTCTTCTGGTGAAAACTGGACAGAAACTTTCGGAGCAACTGCTTTGGGATGTGTGTATTCATTTCATAGAGTTAAATCTTTCTTTGGATTGCACAGTTGGAAATCACTGTTTGTGTGGAAGCTAAGAAATGACATTTGGGAACGCTCTTAGGAATACGCTGAAAAAGGAATACCCACCGGTAAAACCCAAAAGGAAACTTTCTGTGAAACTGCTATAGGTCACTTGAATTCCACTCTCATAGTTAACCTTCTGTTTTCATTGAGCCATATTCTAACACCGTTTTAGGTTAGTCAGCTAAGGGATACTCGGGAGCGCTTTGAGGCTTTCAGTGAAAACGGAAATATCTTCAGATAGATACTGGAGAGAAAATTTCCGAGGAGCTGCTGCTATGTGACGTGTGCATTCCACTCACAAAGTTATACTTTTCATCTCATAGAGGATTTTGGTACCCCGTTTGTTGAAAATGCTACAGGGGACATTAAGGAGTATATAAACGTCTATGGTGAAAAAGGAAATATCCTCAGACAAAAACTGGAAAGAAAATTTCTGTGAAACTGCTTTGGGATAGATATGTCTATTCAACTCATATAGGTAAAACTATTTTTTTTAGGCAGTTTTGAATCTGCATCATAGACAGATTCTTGAAGGGACACTCAAAAGCACATTCAGGCCTTTGGGGAAGTAGCAGATATCTTCAGAAAAAAATTGGAGAGAAGCTTTCTGAGAAACTGTTGTGACCTGTGCATTCCACTCAGGGAGTTATATCTCTTTTCTCATAATGCAGTGTTTGAACACTGTTCCTGTAAAACCGAAAAGCTGATATTTTGCAAGGCATTGAAGACTATGGCAAAAAGTGAAAAACCCGGAAATAAAACCCAGAAAGAAGTGTTCCAAGAAACTGCTCTCTGACGGGTGCATTCATCACAGAGAGGTAAAGGTTACACTATGCTTCTCAGTTTGGACACTCTGTGTTTGAGGAATCTTTGAAGGGATATGAAGTGGCACCCACAGGCTTGTGGTGAGAAAGGAAATGTCTTCTGATGAAAACTGGAGAGAAGATTTTGGGACAACTCCTTTCTGTTGTGTGTATTCTTCTCGTAGATTTAAATCATTCTTTGGATAGAGCAGTTTGAAATCAGTGTTTTAGTGGAAGCTCAGAAAGGACATTTGGGAACGCTCTTAAGAATATGTTGAAAAAGAAATACCTTGCAAAAAAAACCAAAGGGAAACATTCTGTGAAACTGCTATAGGTCAAGTGAATTCCACTCGCAAAAGTAAGCTTCTGTATTCATTAAGCAGTATTCTAATACTGTTTTAGGTTAGTCACCTCAGGGACACTCGGCAGCGCTTTGAGGCTTACGGTGGAAGTGGAAATGTCTTCAGATAGATACTGGAAGAAGATTTCCATGGAGCTGCTTTGTGACCTGTGCATTCCACTCAAAGAATTACACTTTTATTCTCATAGAGGATTGGGAAATGCCGTTTGGAGAAAAAGCTAGCAGGGGACTTTTGGGATTGTATGGATGGCTATGGTGAAAAAGCAAATATCCTCAGAGAGAAACTGGAAACAGGTTTCTGTAAAAGTGCTTTGGGATAGAATAGTCTATTCATCTCACATAGATAAAACTTTCTTTCTATTACGCAGTTTTGAATCTGCGTCATGGACAGATTCATGAAGGGACATTCGGGAGCACATTGAGGCCTCTGAAAAATTGGAGATATTTTCAGATAAAAACTGTAGAGAATCTTTCTGAGAAACTGTTTAGTGATGTGCGCATTCCACTCAGGGAGTTATACCTCTTTTCTCATAAGGCAGTATTTGAACACTGTTCCTGTAAAACTGGAAAACTGATACTTTGCAGTGCATTGAAGACTATGGCGAACAGTGAAATATCCTAAATAAAACCCAGAAAGAAACATTCCAAGATACTGCTCTCTTACGTGTGCAATCACTTCAGAGAGACAAAGCTTACAATACGTAGTTCAGTTTGGAAACTCTGTCTTTGAATGATCTGTGAAGGGATATTACATGGCGTCCGGTGGCTTGTGGTGAGAAAGGAAAAGTCTTCCGATCCAAACTGGGGAGGAGCTATCGGAGCAACTACTTTGTGATGCATGTATTCAACTCATAGAGTTAAATCATTCTTTGAATTGAGCAGTTTGAAATCACTGTTTCTGTGGAATCTGAGAAAGGACATTTGGGAGTGCTCTAAGGAATATGCGGAAAAAGAAATACTCTCCAATAAAAACCAGAAGGAAACTTTCTGTGAAATTGCTCTAGGTCACGTGAAGCCACTCGCACAGTTAAGCTTCTGTTTTCATTGAGCAGTATTGTTACACTGTTTTTGTTAATCTGCGAAGTGATATACTGTAGCGCTTTGAGGCTTGTGGTGAAAAAGGAAATACCTTCAGATAACAACTGGAGAGAAGATTTCCAAGAAGCTGCTTTGTGACGTGTGCATTCCACTCACAGAATTATACTTTTCTCCTCATACAGGATTGGGGAATCCCATTTGGAGTAAACGTTACCAGGGGACATTCGGGAGTATTTGGATGGCTATGGTGAAGAAGGAAATATCCTCAGACATAAACTGGAAAGAAACTTTCTGTGAAACTGTTTTGGGAGAGGTATGTCTAGTCATCTCACATAGATAAAGCTTTCTTTCTATTACACAGCTTTAAAACTGCATCATGGACGGATTCGCGAATGGACATTCGGGACCACATTCGGGTCTTTGTGGAAAAAGGAGATATCTTTAGATAAAAACTGGAGAGAAGCTTTCTAAGAGACTGCTTTTTGATGTTTGCATTCCATTCAGGGAGTTATACCTCTTGTTTCATAAGGCAGTGTTTGAACACTGTTCCTGAAAAACTGAAAAAGTGATATTTTCCAGAGCATTGTAGACTATGGTGAAAAGTGAAATATCATGAAATAAAACGCAGAAAGCAGCGTTCCAAGAAATTGTTCTCTGACGTGTGCATTCATTTCAGAGAGTTCAAGTTTACACTACATTGCCAAGTTTGGAAACTCTGTGTTGCAGGAATCTGTGAAGGGATATTAAGTGTTGCCCGGAGGCTTGTGGTCGGAAAGGACGCGTCTTCCGATGAAAACTCGATGGAAGTTTTAGGAGCAACTGCTTTGTGATGTGTGTATTCATCTCATAGAGTTAAATCATGCTTTGGATTGAGCAGTTTGAAATCACTGTTTCTGTGGAACCTGAGAAGGGACATTTGTGAATGCTCTTAAGAATATGTGAAAAAAGGAACACTCTCCAGTGAAAACCAGAAGGAAACTTTCTGTGAAACTGCTATAGGTCACGTGAATTCCACTCGCATAGTTAACCTTCCGTTTTCATTGAGCAGTATTCTAACACTGTTTTTGGTGAGTTAGCTAAGGGATACTCGGGAGCACTTTGAGGCTCATGGCGTAATTGGAAATATCTTCAGATAGATACTGGAGAGAAGATTTCCGAGGAGCTGCTATTTGACATGTTCATTCCACTCACAGATTTATACTTTTCTTCTCAGAGAGGATTTTGGTATCCCATTTGGTGAAAACACTTCCAGCGGACATTCGGGAGTATATGGACGGCTATGGTGAAAAAGAAAATATCCTCAGACAATTACTGGAAAGGAACTTTCTGTGAAATTTATTTAGAATAGATATGTCTATTCATCTCAGATAGATAAAACTTTTATCTATTACGCAGCTTTGAATCTGCTTCGTGGACAGATTCTTGAAGCTACACTCAGAAGCACATTCAGGCTTGTGGTGAATTAGGAGATTTCTTCAGAAAAAAATTGGAGAGAAGCTTTCTGAGAAACTCTGTTGTGATGTGTGCATTCCACTCAGGGAGTTATACCTCTTTTCTCATAACGTAGTGTTTGAACACTGTTCCTGTAAAACCGAAAAGCTGATATTTTGCAAGGCATTGAAGACTATGGGGAAAAGTGAAAAACCCGAAATAAAACCCAGAAAGAACCATTCCAAGAAACTGCTCTCTGACGTGTGCATTCATTACAGAGAGTTAAAGTTTACAGTACGTTGTCCAGTTTGGAAACTCTGTGTTTGAGGAATCTGTGAAAGGATATGAAGTGGCGCCCGCAGGCTTGTGGTGAGAAAGGAAATATCTTCTGATGAAAACTGGAGAGAAGATTTTGGGACATCTCCTTTCTGTTGTGTGTATTCATCTCGTAGATTTAAATCATTCTTGGGATTCAGCAGTTTGAAATTACTGTTTTAGGGGAAGCTCAGAAAGGACATTTGGGAACGCTTTTAAGAATATGTTGAAAAAGAAATACCTTCCGAAAAAAAAAAACAGAGGGAAACATTCTGTGAAACTGGTATAGGTCACGTGAATTCCTCTCGCACAGGTAAGCTTCTGATTTCATTAAGCAGTATTGTAATACTGTTTTAGGTTAGTGAGCTAAGGGATACTCGGAACACTTTGAGGCTTACGGTGAAAGTGGAAATGTCTTCAGATAGATACTGGACAGAAGATTTCCGAGGAGCTGCATTGTGACCTGTGCATTCCACTCAAAGAGTTACACTTTTATTCTCATAGAGAACTGAGGAATTCCGTTTGGAGGAAAAGCTTCCAGGGGACTTTCGGGATTGTATGCATGGCTATGGTGAAAAAGCAAATATCCTCAGACAAAAACTGGAAAGAAGATTTCTGTAAAATTGCTTTGGGATAGATATGTCTTTTCATCTCACATAGATAAAACTTTCTTTCTATGACACAGTTTTGAATCTTCATCACGGATGGATTCGTGAAGGGACATTCGGGAGCACATTGAGGCCTCTGAAAAAAATAGGAGATATCTTCAGATAAAAACTGGAGAGAATCTTTATGAGAAACTGCTTTGTGATGTGCACATTCCACTCAGGGAGTTATACCTCTTTTCTCATAAGGCAGTGTTTGAACACTGTTCCTGTAAAACTGAAAAACTGATACTTTGCAGTGCATTGAAGACTATGGTGAACAGTGAAATATCCTGAAATAAAACCTAGAAAGAAGCATTCCAAGATACTGCTCTCTGACGAGTGCAATCATTTCAGAGAGACAAAGCTTACAATACATAGTTCAGTTTGGAAACTCTGTCTCTGAGGAATCTGTGAAGGGATATTACATGGCGTCCGGTGGCTTGTGGTGAGAAAGGAAAGGTCTTCCAATCGAAACTGGAGATGAGCTATCAGAGCAACTACTTTGTGATGCATATATTCAACTCATAGAGTTAAATCATTCTTTGGACTGAGCAGTTTGAAATCACTGTTTCTGTGGAATCTGAGAAAGGACATTTGGGAAGGCTCTTAAGAATATGCAGAAAAAGAAATACTCTCCAATAAAAACCAGAAGGAAACTTTCTGTGAAATTGCTCTAGGTCACATGAAGTCTGCTCGCACAGCTAAGATTCCGTTTTCATTGAGCTGTATTGTAACACTGTTTTTGTTATTCTGCAAAGTGATATTCCATAGCACTTTGAGGCTTACAAGAAAAAGGAAATAACTTCAGATAACAACTGGAGAGAAGATTTCCCAGAGGTGAATTTGTGACGTGTGCATTCCACTGAGAGAGTTATACTTTTCTTCTCATAGAGGATTGGGGAATCACGTGTGGAGGAAACAGCACCAGGGGACATTCGGGAGTATATGGATGTCTATGGTGAAAAAGGAAATATCGTCAGACAAAAACTGGAAAGAAGCTTTCTGTGAAACTGCTTTGGGATAGATATATCTAATCATCTCACATAGATAAAGGTTTCTTTCTATTACGCAATTTTGAATCTACGCCATGGACGGATTCGTGAAGGGATGTTTGGGAGCACATTCAGGCCTGTGGGGAAAAAGGAGATATCTTCAGATAAAAACTGGAAAGAATCTTTCTGAGAAACTGCTTTGTGATGTGCTCATACCACTCAGGGAGTTATACCTTTTTTCTCATAAGGTAGTGTTTGAACACTGTTCCTGTAAAACTGAAAAACTGATACTTTGCAGTGCGTTGAAGACTACAGGGAACAGTGAAATATCCTGAAATAAAACACAGAAAGAAGCGTTCCAAGAACCTGCTCTCTGACGTGTGCAATTATTTTAGAGAGTTATAGCTTTCAATACGTTGTCCAGTTTGGAAACTCTGCCTTTGCAGAATCTGTGAAGGGATATTAATTGTCACCCGGAGGCTTGTGATGAGAAAGGAAATGTCTTCCGACAAAAACTGGACAGAAACTTTCAGAGCAACTGCTTTGTGATGTGTGTATTCATCTCGTAGAGTTAAATCATTCTTGGATTGAGCAGTTTGAAATCACTGTTTCTGTGGAACTTGAGAAAGGACATTTGGGAATGTTCTTCAGAATATGCTGAAAAAGGAATACCCTCTGGTAAAATGCAGAAGGAAACTTTCTGTGAAATTGCTATAGGTCTCGTGAATTCCACTGGCATAGTTAACCTTCTGTTTTCATTGAGCTATATTCTAAGACTGTTTTTGGTGAGTCAGCTAAGGGATATTTGGGAGCGCTTTGAGGCTTACGGTGAAAACGGAATTATCTTCAGATAGATACTGGAGAGAAGATTTCCGAGGAACTACTATGAGACTTGTGCATTCTACTCTCAAAGTTATACTTTTCTTCTCATAGAGGATTGGGGAATCACGTGTGGAGTAAACAGCACCAGGGGACATTCGGGAGTATATGGACGGCTAGGGTGAAAAAGGAAATATCCTCAGAAAAAACTGGAAAGATGCTTTCTGTGATGTTGATTTGGGATGGATATATCTATTCATCTCAAATAGATAAAACTTTTTTCTATTAAGTGGTTTCGAAACTGCGTCATGGACAGATTCGTGAACGGACACTCGGAAGCACATTTAGGCCTGTGGGAAAATAGGAGATATCATCAGAAGAAAATTGGATAGAGGCTTTCTGAGAAACTGTTTTGTGATGTGTGCATTCCTCTCAGGCAGTTATACCTCTTTTCTCATAAGGCAGTGTTTGAACACTGTACCTGTAAAACTGAAAATGTGATATTTTGCAGGGTAATGAATACTACGATGAAAGGTGAAAAACCCGGAAATAAAACACAGAAGGAAGCGTTATAAGAGACTGCTCTCTGGCGTGTGCATTCATTACAGAGAATTAAAGGTTACACTACGTGGCCCAGTTTGGAAACTCTGTGTTTGAGAAATCTGTGAAGGGATATTTAGTGGCTCCTGGAGGCTTGTGTAAGAAAGGAAACGTCTTCTGATGAAAACTGGAGAGAAGATTTTGGGGCAACTCTTTTCTGTTGTGTGTATTCATCTCATAGAGTTAAATCATTCTTTGGATTGAGCAGTTTGAAATCCCTGTTTTAGTGGAACCTTAGAAATGATATTTGGGAACGCTCTTAAGAAAATGCTGATAAAGGAATAACTTCCATTAAAAACCCGAAGGAAACTTTCTGTGAAAGTGCTATAGGTCACGTGAATCCCACATGCACAGGTAAGCTTCTGTTTTCATTAAGAAGTATTTTAAAACTGTTTAAGGTCAGTCAGATAAGGAATACTCGGGAGGGCTTTCAGGCTTATGGTGAAAGCGGAAATATCTTCAAATAGATATTGGAGAGAAGATTTTCGAGATGCTGCTTTGTGACCTGTGCATTCCACTCACAGAGTTATACTTTTCTTCTCATAGAGGATTGAGAAACCGCGTTTGGAAAAAATCCTACCAGGGGACTTTTGGGATTGTATGGATGGCTACGGTGAAAAAGGAAATATCCTCAGACAAAAACTGGAAGAAGATTTCTGTGAAACTGCTTTGGGATGAATATGTCTATTCATCTCACATAGATAAAACTTTCTTTCTATCACACAGTTTTGAATCTGCGTCATGCACGGAGTCACAAAGGGACATTCGGGAGCACATTCAGGCCTGTGGAGAAATAGGAGATATCTTCAGATAAAAACTGGAGTGAATCTTTCTGAGAAACTGCTTTGTAATGTGCACATTCCACTCAGGGAGTTATACCTTTTTTCTCATAAGGCAGTGTTTTAACACTGTTTCTGTAAAACTGAAAATATGATATTTTGTAGGATATTGAAGATGATGGCGAAAAGTGAAAAACCCGGAAATAAAACCCAGAAAGAAGTGTTCCAAGAAACTGCTCTCTGACGTGTGCATTCATTACAGAGAGTTAAAGGTTACACTAAGTTGCCCAATTTGGAAATTCTGTGTTTGAGGAATTTGTGAAGGGATATTAAATGGTGTGCAGAGACTTGTGGTGAGAAAGGAAACGTCTTCTGATGAAAACAGGAGAGAAGAATTCAGGACATCTCCTTTCTGCTGTGTGTATTCATCTCTTAGACTTAAATCATTCTTTGGGTTGAGAAATTTGAAATCACTGTTTTAATGCAAACTTAGAAAGGACATTTTGGAATGCTCTTAAGAATATTTTGAAAAAGAAATAGCTGCTGATAAAAACCAGAAGGAAACATTCTGTGAAACTGCTCTAGGTCATGTGAAATCCACTCGCTTAGTTCAGCTTCTGTTTTCATTAAGCAGTATTCTAAAACTGTTTTAGGTTAGTCAGCCAAGGAATACTTGGTAGCGATTTGAGGCTTATGGTGAAAGCAGAAATATCTTCAGATAGATACTGAAGAGAAGATTTCCGAGGAGCTGCTTTGTGACCTGTGCATTCCACTCACAGAGTTACATTTTTCTTCTAATAGAGGATTGGGGAATCCCGTTTTGAGTAAATGCTACCAGAGGACATTCGGGAGTATATGGGCAGCTATGGTGAAAAAGGAAATACCCTCAGACAAAAACTGGAAGAAGCTCTCTGTCAAACAGCTTTGAGAGAAGTATGTCTAGTCATCTCATATAGATAAAGCTTTCTTTCTATTACACAGTTTTGAATCTGCATCACAGATGGATTCACAAAGGGACATTCGGTAGCACATTCAAGCCTCTGGAGATATAGGAGATATCTTCAGATAAAAACTGGAGAGAATCTTTCTGAGAAACTGCTTTGTAATATATGCATTCCACTCAGGGAGTTACACCTCTTTTTTCATAAGGCAGTGTTTGAACACTGTTCCTGTAAAACTGAAAAACTGATACTTTGCAGTGCATTGAAGACTATGGTGAACAGTGAAATATCCTGAAACAAAACACAGAGAGAAGCGTTCCATAAAAGTGCTCTCTGAAGTGTGCAATCATTTCAGAGAGTTAAAGCTTAAACTACATTGCCCAGTTTGGAATCTCTGTGTTTGGGCAATCTGTGAAGGGATATTACATGATGCACAGAGGCTTGTGGTGAGAAAGGAAACGTCTTCCATCAAAAACTGGAAAGAAGCTTACGGAAAAAATGCTTTGTGATGCGTGTATTCATCTCATAGAGTTAAATCATTCTTTAGAATGAGCCGTTTGAAATCACTGTTTCTGTGGAATCTGAGAAAGGACATTTGAGAATGCTCTTAAGAATATGGTGAAAAAGGAATACCCTCCGGTAAAACCCAGAAGGAAACTTTCTGTAATACTGTTATAGGTCACGTGAATTCCACTGGCATAGTTACCATTCTGTTTTCAATGAGCAGTATTCTAACACTGCTTTAGATTAGTCAGCTAAGGGATACTCTGGAGCACTTTGAGGCTTATGGTGAAAACGGAAATATCTTCAGATATGTACTGGAGAGAAGATTTCTGAGGAGCTGCTATGTGATCTGTGCATTCCACTCACAGTAAAACTTTTATTCTCATAGAGGATTGGGGACTCCCGTTTGGAGAAAAAGAAACCAGGGGGCTTTTGGGATTCTATGGATGGCTATGGTGAAAAAGGATAATATCCTCAGACTAAAACTAGAAAGTAGATTTCAGTGAAACTGCTTTGGGATAGATATGTCTATTCATCTCACGTAGATAAAACTTTCTTTCTATTACACAGTTTTGAATCTGAGTCACTGATGGATTCACGAAGGGACATTCGGGAGCACATTCAGTCCTCTGGAGAAACAGGAGGTATCTTCAGATAAAAACTGGAAAGAATCTTTCTGAGAAACTGCTTTGTGATGTGTGCATTCCACTCAGGGAATTATACCTCTTTTCTCATAAGGTAGTGCTTGAACACTGTTCCTGTAAAACTGAAAACGTGATATTTTGCAGGACATTGAAGACTATGGCAAAAAGTGAAAATCCTGGAAATAATACCCAGAAGGAAGCATTCCAAAAAACTGGTCTCTGCCGTGTGCATTCATTACAGAGGGTTAAAGGTTGCACGATGATGCACAGTTTGGAAACTCTGTGTTTGAGGAATCTGTGAAGGGATATGAAGTGGTGCCCAGAGGTTTGTGGTGAGAAAGGAAACGTCTTCCAACGAAAACAGGAGAAGGTTTCGGGGCATCTCCTTTCTGTTGTGTGTATTCATCTCATAGACATAAATCATTCTTTGGATTCAGCAGTTTGAAATCACTGTTTTAGTGGAACCATAGAAAGGACATTTGGGAATGCTCTTAAGAATATGTTGAAAAAGAAATACCTTCCGATAAAATCCAGAAGGAAACCTTCTGTGAAACTGCTCTAGGTCACGTGAATTCCACTCGCACAGTTATGCTTGTTTTCATTAAGCAATTTTCTAAAACTATTTTAGGTTAGTCAGCTAAGGGATACTCGGGAGTGCTTTGAGGCTTACGGTGAAAGTGGAAATGTCTTCAGATAGATACTGGAGAGATTTCCGATTAGCTGCTTTGTGACCTGTGCATTCCACTCACAGAGTTACATTTTCTTTTCATAGAGGATTGGGGAATCTCGCTTGGAGAAAAAGATACCAGGGGACTTTCCGGATTGTATGGATGACTATGGTGAAAAAGGAAATACCCTCAGACAAAAACTGGAAAGAAGATTTCTGTGAAACTGCTTTGGGATTGATATGTCTATTCATCTCACATAGATAAAACTTGCTTTCTCTTACACAGTTTTGAATCTACGTCATGGACAGATTCACAAAGGGACATTCAGGAGCACATTCAGGCCTCAGGAGAAATAGGAGATATCTTCAGAAAAAACTGGAGAGAATCTTTTTGAAAAACTGCCCTCTGATGTGCACATTCCTCTCAGGGAGTTATACCTCTTTTTTCGTAAGGCTGTGTTTGAACACTGTTCCTGTAAAACTGAAAAACTGATACTTTGCAGTGCATTGAGGACTTCAGCAAACAGTGAAATATCCTGAAATATAATCCAGAAAGAAGTGTTCCAAGAAACTACTCTCTGACGTGTGCTATCGTTTCAGAGAGTTAAAGCTTACACTACATTGTCCAGTTTGGAAACTCTGTCTTTGAGGAATCTGTGAAGGGATATTACGTGGTGCCCGGAGACTTGTGGTGAGAAAAGAAACGTCTTCCAATGAAAACTGGAGAAAAGCTATCGGAGCAACAGCTTTGTGATGTGTGTATTCAATTCATAGAGTTAAATCATTCTTTGGACTGAGCAGTTTGAAATCACTGTGTCTGTGGAATCTGAGAAAGGACATTTGGCAACGCTCTTAAGAATATGCTGAAAAAGAAATACTCTCCAATGAAAACAAGAAGAAAACTTTCTGTTAATCTGTTCTATGTCACGTGAATTCCAGTTGCACAGTTAAGCTTCTGTTTTCACTGAGCAGTATTGTAAAACTTTTTATATTTAGTCTCCAAAGTGATATTCTGTAGCATTTTGAGGCTTATGTTGAAAAAGAAAATACCTTCAGAAAAAACGGGAGAGAAGGTTTCCCGAAGCGGCTTTGTGACCTGTGCATTCCACTCACAAACTTATACTTTTCTTCTTATAGAGGATTGGGGAATCAAGTGTAAAGTAAACGCTACAAGGGTCATTTAGCAGTAAATGGATGGCTATGGTGAGAAAAGAAATATCCTCATATGAAAACTGGAAAGAAGCTCTCTGTGAAACTGCTTTGGGATAGGTATGTCTAGTCATCTCACATAGAAAAAGCTACCTTTCTATTACGCAGTTTTGAAACTGTGTCTTGGACGGATTTGCGAAGGGACATTTGGGAACACATTCAGGCCTGTGGGGAAAAACGAGATATCTTCAGATGAAAACTGGAGAGAAACTTTCTGAGAGACTCCTTTTTGATGTTTCCATTCCACACAGGGAGTTATATCTCTTTTCTCATAAGACAGTGTTTGAACAGTGTTCCTGTAAAACAGATGAAGTGATATTTTGCAGCACACTGAAGACTATGGCGAAAAGTGAAATATCCTGAAATAAAACCCAGAAAGAAGCTTTCCAAGAAATTGCTCTCTGACTTGTGCATGCATTTCAGAGAGTTAAACCTTACACTACGTTGCCCAGTTTGGAAACTCTGTGTTTGAGAAACCTGTGAAGGGATATTAAGTGTCTCCAGGATGCTTGTGGTTAGAAAGGAAACGTCTTCTGATGAAAACTGGACAGAAACTTTCGGAGCAACTGCTATATGATTTGTGTATTCATCTCATAGACTTAAATCATTCCTTGGTTTGAGCAGTTTAAAATCACTGTTTCTTTGGAAACTGAGAAAGGACACTAGTGAAAGCTCCTAAGAATATACTGAAAAAGGAATACCCTCCAGTAAAACACAGAAGGAAACTTTCTGTGAAACTGCTATAGGTCACGTGAATTCCACTGGCATAGTTAATCTCCTGTTTCCATTGAGCAGTATTCTAACAGTGTTTTTGGTGAGTCAACTAAGGGATACTCGGGAGCGCATTGAGGCTTTCTGTGAAAGCGGAAATATCTTCAGATAGATACTGGAGAGAAGATTCCCGAGGAGCTGCTTTGTGACCTGTGCATTCCACTAACAGAGTTACACTTTTCTTCTCATAGAGGATTGGGGAATCCCGTTTGGAGAAAAAGCTACCAGGGGACATTTGGGATTCTACGGACAGCTGTGGTGAAAAAGGAAATATCCTCAGACAAAAATTGGACCAAAGATTTCTGTGAAACTGCTGTGGGATAAATATGTCCATTCATCTCACATAGATAAACGTTTCCTTCTATTACGTAGTTCTGAATCTGCGTCACAGACGGATTCATGAAGGGACATTCGGGAGCACATTTAGACCTCTGGAGAAATAGGAGATATCTTCAGATAAAAAGTGGACAGAATCTTTCTGAGAAACTGCTTTCTGATGTGCGCATTTCACTCAGGGAGTTACACCTCTTTTCTCATAAGGCAGTGTTTGAACACTGGTCCTGTAATACGGAAAAACTGATACTTTGCAGTGCATTGAAGACTATGGCGAACAGTGAAATATCCTGAAATAAAACCCAGAAAGAAGTGTTCCAAGAAACTGCTCCCGGACGTGTGCAAACATTTCAGAGAGTTAAAGCTTACAATACGTTGTCCAGTTTGGAAACCCTGCCTTTGAGGTATCTGCGAAGGGATATTAAGTGTCGCCTGGAGGCATGTGGTGAGAAAGGAAACGTCTTCTGATGAAAACTGGAGGGAAGCTATCGGGGCAACTGCTTTGTGAGGCGTGTATTCAACTCATAGAGTTAAATCATTCTTTGGAGTGAGCAGTTTGAAGTAACTGTTTCTGTGGAATCTGAGAAAGGACATTTGGGAATGCTCTTAAGAATATGCTGAAAAAGAAATACTCTCCAATAAAAACCAAAAGGAAACTTTCTGTGAAACTGCTCTAGGTCAGCTGAAGTCCACCCACACAGTTAATCTTCTGTTTTCATTGAGCAGTATTGTATCACGGTTTTTGTTTATTCTGCGAAGTGATATTTGGTAGTGCTTTGAGGCTTATGGTGAAAAAGGAAATACCTTCAGATAACAACTGGACAGAAGGTTTCCCAGAAGCTGCTTTGTCACGTGTGCATTCCACTCAGAGAGTTATACTTTTCTTCTCATAGAGGATTGGGGAATCACTTTTGGAGTAAACGCTACCAGGGGACATTCTTGAGTATATTGATGTCTATGGTAAAAAAGGAAATATCCTCAGACAAAATGTGGAAAGAAGCTTTCTGTGAAACTCCTTTGGGATAGGTATGTCTAGTCATCTCACACAGATAAATCTTTCTATTATGCAGTTTTGAAACTGTGTCATGGACACATTCACGAAGGGACAGTCTGGAGCACATTCAGACCTGTGAGCAAAAAGGAGATATCTTCAGATATAAACTGGAGAGAAGCTTTCTAAGGGACTGCTTTTTGATGTTTGAATTCCGCTCAGGGTGTTATACCTCTTTTTTCAAAAGGCAGTGTTTGAACACTATTCCTTTAAGACTGAATAAGTGATATTTTGCAGTGCATTGAAGACTATGTCGAAAAGTGTAATATGCTAAAATAAAACCCAGAAAGACATGTTCCAAGAAATTGCTCTCTGACGTGTGCATTCATTTCACAAAGTTAAAGCTTACACTACGTTGCCCAGTTTGGAAACTCTGTTTTTGAGGAATCTGTGAAGGGATATTAAGTGTCGCCCGGAGGCTTGAGGTGTGAAAGAAAACGTCTTCTGTTGAAAACTAGAGAGAAGATTTCAGGGCAACTCCTTTCTGTTGTGTGAATTCATCTCATAGATTTAAATCATTCTTTGAATTGAGCAGTTTGAAATCATTGTTTTATTGGAACCTTAAAAAGGGTATTTCGGTACTCTCTTAAAAATACATTGAAAAAGAAATAGCTGCCAATAAAAACCAAAAGGAAACATTCTGTGAAACTGGTCTAGGTCACATGAATTCCACTTACACAGTAAAGTTTCTGTTTTCATTAAGCTGTATTCTAAAACTGTTTTAGGTTAGTCAGCTAAGAGATACTCGGGAGCGCTTTGAGGCTTACGGTGGAAACGTAAATATCTTCAGATAGATACTGGAGAGAAGATTTCTGAGGAGCTGCTTTGTGACCTGTACATTCCCCTCACAGAGTTACACTTTTCTTCCCATAGAGGAATGGGGAATCCCGTTTGGAGAAAAAGCTACCAGGGGACTTTCAGGATTCTATGAACAGCTACGGTGAAAAAGATAATATCCTGAGACAAAAACTGGACAGAAGATTTCTGTGAAACTGCTTTAGAATAGATATATCTATTCATCTCACATAGATAAAACTTTCTTTCTATTACGCTGTTTTGAAACTTCATCACAGATGGATTCGTGAAGGGACGTTCGGGAGCACATTCAAGCCTCTGGGGAAATAGGAGATATCTTCAGATAAAAACTGGAAAGAATCTTTCTGAGAAACTGGTTTGTGATGTGCGCATTCCACTCAGGGAGTTATACCTCTTTTCTCATAAGGCAGTGTTTGAACACTGTTCCTCTAAAACTGAAAAACTGATACTTTGCCGTCCATTGAAGACTATGGCAAACAGTGAAATATCCTGAAATAAAACCCAGAAAGAAGTGTTCCATTCATCTCAACCTGCTCTCTGACGTGGGCAATCATTTCAAGAGTTAAAGCTTACAATACGTTGCCCAGTTTGGAAACTCTGTGTTTGAGTAATCTGTGAAGGGATAATAAGTGTCACGTGGAGGCTTGTGGTGAGAAATTAAACGTGTTCTGATGAAAACTGGAGAGAAGATTTCGGGGCAGCTCTTTTCTGTGGTGTGTACTCATCTCATAGTGTTAAATCCTTCTTTGTATTGAGCAGCTTGAAATCACAGTTTTAGTGGAACCTTAGAAAGGACATTTGGTAATGCTCTTAAGAATATGTTTAATACCTCCTGATAAAAACCTGAAGGAAACATTCTGTGAAACTGCTCTAGGTCACGTGAATTCCACTCGCACAAGTAAGCTTCTGTTTTCATTAAGCAGTATCTTAAAACTGTTTTAGGTTAGTCAGCTAAGGGATACTCGGGAGCGCTTTGAGGCTTACGGTGAAAGAGGAAATGTCTTCAGAGAGATACTGGAGAGAAGATTTCTGAGGAGTTGCTTTGTGGTCTGTGCATTCCATTCACAAAGTTACACGTTTCTTCTCATAGAGGATTGGGGAATCTTTTTTGGAGAAAAAGCTACCAGGGGACTTTTGGGATTCTATGGGCGGCTATGGCGAAAAAGGAAATATCCTCAGACAAACACTGGAAAGAAGATTTCTGTGAAACTGCTTTGGGATAGATATGTCTATTCATCTCACATACATAAAACTTTCTTTCTATTATGCAGTTTTGAATCTACATTGCAGACGGATTTGCGAAGGGACATTCGGGAGCACATTCAGGCCTCTGGAGAAATAGGAGATATCTTCAGATAAAAACTGGAGAGAATCTGAGAAACTGCTTTGTGATGTGTGCATTCCACTCAGGGACCTATACCTCTTTTCTCATAAGGCAGTGTTTGAGCACTCTTCCTGTGAAACTGAAAAACTGATACTTTGGAGTGCATTGAAGTCTATGGCAAACAGTGAAATAACCTGAAATAAAACCCAGAAAGAAGCATTCCAAGAAACTGTTCTCTGTCGTTTGCTACCACTTCAGAGAGTTAAAGCTTAGAATACATTGCCCAGTTTGGAAAATCTGAGTTTGAAGAATCTGTGAAGGGATATTATGTGTTGTCTGGAGGCTTGTGCTGAGAAAGGAATGGTCCTCCGACGAAAACTGGACAGAAGCTTTTGTAGCCACTGCATTGTGATGTGTGTATTCATCTCATAGAGTTAAATCATTCTTTGAATTGAGCAGTTTGAAATCACTGTTTCTGTGAAACCTGAGAAAAGACATTTGGGAACGCTCTGAAGAATATGCTGAAAAAGGAATACCCTCTGGTAAAACCCAGAAGGAAACTTTCGTGAAACTGCTATAGGTCAGGTGAATTCCACTCGCAGGGTTACACTTCTGCTTTTATTGAGCAGTATTCTAACACTGTTTTTGCTTATTCAGCTAAGGGATATTCGGGAGCACTTTGAGGCTTATGGTGAAAGTGAAATAACTACAAATAGATATTGGAGAGAAGATTTTCGAGGACCTGATTTGTGAGCTGTGCATTCTACTCACAGATTTACAATTTTGTTCTTGTAGAGGATTGGCGAATCCCATTTGGAGAAAAAGCTACCAAGGAACTTTCAGGAATCTAAGGAGGGCTAAGGTGAAAAAGAAAATATCCTCAGACAAAAACTGGAAAGAATACTTCTGTGAAACTGCTTTGGGATAGATATGTCTATTCATATCACATAAATAAAAGTTTTTTTCTATTATGCAGTTTTGAATTTGGGTCACGGATGGATTCACGAAGGGACGTTCATGAGCACATTCAGGCCTCTGGAGAAATAGGAGATATCTTCAGATAAAAACTGGAGAGAATTTTTCTGAGAAACTGCTTTGTGATGTGCGCATTCCAATAAGGGAATTGTACCTCTTTTCTCATAAGGCAGTGTTTGAACACTGTTCCTATAAAACTGAAAAACTGATACTTTGGAGTGCATTGAAGACTATGGCAAACAGTGAAATATCCTGAAATAAAACCCAGAAAGAAGCGTTCCAAGAAACTACTCTCTGACGTGTGCAATAATTTCAGAGAGTTAAGGCTTACAATACTTGTCCAGTTTGGAAACTCTGTGTTTGAGTAATCTGTGAAGGGATATTACCTGGCGCCTGGAGGCTTGTGGTGACAAAGGAAACGTTTTCTGATGCAAACTGGAGAGAAGCTATCGGAGCAAATGCTTTGTGATGCGTGTACTCAACTCATAGAGTTAAATCATTTTTTGGACTGAGTAGTTTGAAACCACTGTTTCTGTGGAATCTGAGAAAGGACATTTGGGAGCGCTCTAAGGAATATGCAGAAAAAGAAATACTCTCCAATGAAAACCAGAAGGAAACTTTCTGTGAAAGTGCTCTAGGTCACATGAAGTTCACTTGCAGAGTTACACTTCTGCTTTCATTGAGCAGTATTGTAACACTGTTTTTGTTTCGTCTGTGAAGTGATATTTCCTAGTGCTTTGAGGCTTATGGTGAAAAAGGAAATACCTTCAGATAACAACTGGAGAGAAGATTTCCCAGGAGCTGCTCTGTGACGTGTGTATTCCACTCACAGAGTTATACTTTTCTTCTCATAGAGAATTGGGGAATCGTGTTTGGAGTAAATGCTACCTGGGGACACTCAGGAGTATATGGACAGCTATGATGAGAAAGGAAATATCCTCAGACAAAAACTGGAAAGAAGCTTTCTGTGAAACTCTTTTGGGATAGGTATGTCTAGTCTGACATAGATAAAACTTTCTATCTATTATGCAGTTTTGAATCTGTGTCAGGGATGGATTTGCGAAGGAACAATCGGGAGCACATTCAGGCCTGTGGAGAAATAGGAAATATCTTCAGGTAAAAACTGTAGAGAATCTTTCTGAGAAACTGCTTTGTGATGTGCACATTCCACTCATTTTGTTATACCTCTTTTCTCATTAGGCAGTGTTTGAACATTGTTCCTGTAAAACTGAAAAAGTGATACTTTGAAGTGCATTGAAGACTATGACAAATAGTTAAAAACCCAGAAATAAAACCCAGAAAGAAGCGTTACAAGAAATTGCTCTCTAATGTGTGCATTCATTATAGAGAGTTAAAGGTTACACTATGTTGCCCAGTTTTGAAACTCTGTGTTTGAGAAATCTGTGAAGGGATATTAAATGGAACCTGGAGGCTAACGGTGAAAAAGGAAATGTCTTCTGATGAAAACTGGAGAGAAGATATCGGGGTAACTCCTTTCTGTTTTGTGTCTTCATCTCATAGAGTTAAATCATTCTTTGGATTGAGCAGTTTGAAATAACTGTTTTAGTGGAAACTTAAAAATGGCATTTGGGAACACTCATTAGAATACGTTGAAAAAGAAATACCTTCCAATAAAAACCAGAAGGAAACATTCTGTGCTCTAGGTCACGTGAATTCTAGTCACACAGTGAAGCTTCTCTTTTCATTAAGCAGTACTCCAAAACTGTTTAAGGTTACTCAGCTAAGGGATAATCGGGAGCGCTTTGAGGCTTACAGTGAAAACAGAAATATTTCCTGATACATACTGGAGAGAAGATTTCCGAGGAGCTGCTTTGTGACCTGTGCATTCCACTCACAGAGTTACAGTTTTCTTCTCATAGAGGACTGGGAAATCCCGTTTGGAGAAAAAGCTACCAGGTGATATTTGGGATTCTATGGATGGCAATGGTTAAAAAGGAAATATCCTCAGACAAAAACTGGAAAGAGGATTTCTATGAAACTGAGTTGGGATAGATTTCTCTATTCATCTCACACAGATAAAACTTTCTTTCTACTATGCAGTTTTGAATCTGCGTCACGGACGGATTCGCAAACAGACATTTTGGAGCACATTCAGGCCTATGGGGAAATTGGAGATATCTTCAGATAAAAACTGGAGAGAAGCTTTCTGAGAGACAGCTTTTTGGTGTTTGCATTCCACTCAGGGAGTTATACCTCTTTTTCATAAGTTAGTGCTTGAACACTCTTCCTGTAAAACTGAATAAGTGATATTTTACAGAGCATTGAAGACTATGGCGAAAAGTGAAATATCCTGAAATAAAACCCAGAAAGAAGCGTTCCAAGAAATTACTCTCTGACGTGACATTCATTTCAGAGAGTTAAATCTTAAACTACGTTGCCCAGTTTGGAAACTCTGTGTTTGAGGTATGTGTGAAGGGATATTAAGTGTCGCCCGGAGGCTTGTGGTGAGAAAGGAAACATCTTCTGACGAAAACTGGACAGAAGCTTTTGGAACAACTGCTTTGTGACGTGTGTATTCATCTCATAGAGTTAAATCATTCTTTGGATTCAACAGTTTGAAATCACTGTTTCTGTGGGACCTGAGAAAGGATATTTGAGAACGCTCTTAAGAATATTCTGAAAAAGCAATACCCTCCTGTAAAACCCAGAAGGAAACTTTCTGTGAAACTGCTGTAGGTCCCTTGAATTCCACTTTCATAGTTAACCTTCTGTTTTCATTGAGCACTATTCTAACACTGTTTTAGGTTAGTCAGTTAAGGGATACTTGGGAGCGCTTTGAGGCTTATGGTGAATATGGAAATAACTTCAGATAGATACTTGAGAGAAGATTTCCAAGGAGCTGCTATGTGATGTGTGCATTCCACTCACAGAGTTATACTTTTCCTCTTATAGGGGATTTTGGTAACCCGTTTGGTGAAAAAGCTACCAGGGGACATTCAATAGTATCTGGATGGCTATCATGGAAAAAGAAACATCATCAGATAAAAACTGGAAAGAAACTTTCTGTGAAACTGCTTTGGGATAGGTATGTCTAGTCATCTCACATAGATAAAGCTTTCTTTCTGTTACGCAGCTTTGAAACTGCATCATGGATGGATTCGCGAAGGGACATTCAGGAGCACATGCAGGCCTGTGGGGAAAAAGATGGTATCTTCAGATAAAAACTGAAGAGAAGCTTTCTGAGAGACTACTTTTTGATGTTTACATTCCAATCAGGGAGTTATACCTTTTATCATAAGCCAGGGTTTGAACACTGTTCCTGTAAAACTGAATAAGTGATATTTTGCAGCGCATTGAAGACTATGATGAAAAGTGAAATATCCTGAAATAAAACCCACAGAGAAGCGTTCCAAGAAATTGCTCTTTGACTTGTGCATTCTTTTCAGAGAGTTAAAGCTTACACTACGTTGCTCAGTTTGGAAACTCTGTGTTTTGAGGAATCTGTGAAGGTACATTTAGTGTCTTTCGGAGGCTTGTGGTGAGAAAAAAAAGTCTGTCGATGAAAACTGGACAGAAGCTTTCGCAGCAAGTGCTTTGTGATGTTTGTATTCATCTCCTAGAGTTAAATCATTTTTGGATTGAGCAGTTTGAAATCACTATTTCTGTGGAACCTGAGAAAAGACATTTGGAAACGCTCCTAAGAACATGCTGAAAAAGGAATACCCTCCAATATAACCCAGAAGGAAATCTTCTGTGAAACTGCTATAGGTCACGTGAATTCCACTCTCGTAGTTAACCTTTTGTTTTCGTTGAGGAGTATTCTAACACTGTTTTTGGTTAGTCAGCTGAGGGATACTCAGGAGCGTTTTGAGGCTTCTGGTGAAATCGGAAATCTCTTTAGATAGATACTGGAGAGAAGATTTCCGAGGTGCTGCTTAGTGACCTGTGCATTCCACTCACAGAGTTACGCTTTTCTTCTCATAGAGGATTGGGGCATCCTGTTTGGAGAAAAAACTACCAAGGGACTTTCAGGATTCTATGGATGGCTATTTTGAAAAAGGAAATATCCTCAGACAAAAACTGGAAATAACATTTCTGTGAAACTGCTTTGGGATAGATATGTCTATTCATCTCACATAGATAAACCTTTCTTTCTATTACGCAGTTTTGAATCTGTGTCATGGACGGATTTGCAAAGGGACATTCAGGAACACATTCAGGCCTCTGGAGAAATAGCAGATATCTTCAATTAAAAACTGGAGAGAATCTTTCTGAGAAACTGTTTGTGATGTGTGCATTCCACTGAGGGAGTTATACCTCTTTTCTCATAAGGCAGTGTTTGAACACTGTTCCTGTAAAAATGAAAAACGGATACTTTGGAGTGCATTGAAGACTATGGCGAACATTGAAATATCCTGAAATAAAACCCAGAAAGAAGTGTTCCAAAAAACTGCTCTCTGACGTGTGCAATCATTTCAGAGTTTAAGTTTAAATACTTTGACCAGTTTGGAAAATCTGTCTTTGAGGAATCTGTGAAGGAATATTACGTGGCGCCCGGAGGCTTGGTGAGAATGGAAACACCTGCCGATGAAAACTGGACAGAAGCTATCAGAGAAAATGCTTTTTGATGCATGTATTCAACTCATAGAGTTAAATCATTCCTTGAACTGAGCAGTTTGAAATCACTGTTTCTGTGGAATCTGAGAAAGGACATTTGGGAACGCTCTTAAGAATATAGTGAAAAAGAAATATTCTCCAGTAAAAATCAGAAGGGAACTTTCTGTGAAACTGCTCTAGGTCACGTGAAGTCCACTCACACAGTGAAGCTTCTGTTTTCATTGAGCAGTATTGTAACACTGTTTTTGATTAGTCTGCGAAGTGATATTCGGTAGCGCTTTGAGGCTTACGTTGAAAAAGGAAATACCTTCGGATAACAACTGGAGAGAAGATTTCCCTGAAGCTGCTTTGTAACATGTGCATTCCACTCACAGAGTTATTCTTCTCTTCTCATAGAGGATGGGGAATCCCATTTGGGGTAAACGCTACCCTGGGACAGTCGGGAGTATATGGATGTCCTTGGTGAAAAGGAAATATCTTCTGACAAAAACTGGAAAGAAGCTTTCTGTGAAACTGCTTTGAGATTTGTATGTCTTTTCATCTCACATAGATAAAGCTTATTTCTATTATGCAGTTTTGAAACTGCATCATGGACGGATTTGCGAAGGGAAATTCGAGAGCACATACATGCCTGTGGCGAAAGAGGAGATATCTTCAGATAAAAACTTGGAAGAATCTTTCTAAGAGACTGCCTTTTGATGTTTGCATTCCACTCAGGGAGTTACACATCTTTTTTCATAAGGCAGTGTTTGAACACTGTTCCTGTAAAACTGAATAAGTGGTACTTTGCAGTGCACTGAAGACTATGGCGAAAAGTGAAATATCCTGAAATAAAACCCAGAATGAAGAGTTCCAAGAAATTGTTCTCTGACGTGTGCATTCATTTCAGAGAGTTAAAGCATACACTACGTTGCCCAGTTTGGAAACTCTGTGTTTGAGGAATCTGTGAAGGGATATTAAGTGTCACCCAGAGGCTTGTGGTGAGAAAGGCAACGTCTTTCAATGAAAACTGGACAGAAGCTTTCGGAGCAACTTCTTTGTGATATTTGTATTTATCCCATAGAGTTAAATCATTCTTTGTATTGAGTAGTTTGAAATCACTGTTTCTGTGGAACCTGAGAAAGGACATTTGGGAATGCTCTTAAGAATATGCTGAAAAGGGAATACCCTCCTGTAAAACCCAGAGGGAAACTTTCTGTAAAACAGCTATAGCTCAGATGAATTCCACTCACATAATTAACCTTCTGTTCTCATTGAGCAGTATTCTAACACTGTTTTTGGTTAGTCAGCTAAGGGATACTCCGGAACGCTTTGAGGCTTACGGTGAAAACAGAAATATCTTCAGATAGATACTGGAAAGAAGATTTCCGAGGAGTTGCTATGTGACATGTGCATTCCACTCACAGAGTCATGCTTTTCTTCTCATAGAGGATTTTTGCACCCCGTTTGGTTAAAACGCTACCTGGGGACATTCCGGAGTATATGGACGGCTATGGTGAAAAAGGAAACATCTTCAGTCAAAAATTGGAAAGAGGCTTTCTGTGAAACTGCTTTGGGATAGATATATCTATTTATCTAAGAAAGATAAAACTTTTTTCTATTACGCAGTTTTGAATCTGCATCATGGGCGGATTTGTGAAGGGACACTAGGAACCACATTCAGGCATGTGGGGAAATAGGAGGTATCTTCAGCAAAAAAAGGAGAGAATCTTTCTGAGAAACTGTTTTGTGATGTGTGCATTCCACTCAGGGAGTTATACCACTTTTCTGATAAGGCAGTGTTTCAACACTGTTCCTGTAAAACTGAAAAGGAAATATTTTGCAGGGCATTGAGGACTGTGGTGAAAGGTGAAAAACCCGGAAATAAAACACAGAAAGAAGCATACCAAGAAACTGCTCTCTGACGTGTGCATTCATTACGGAGAGTTAAAGGTTACACTATGTTTCCCTGTTTGGAAACTCTGTGTTTTACGAATCTGTGAAGGGATTTTAAGTGACGCCTGGAGGCTTGTGGTGAGAAAGGAAATGACTTCTGATGAAAACCAGAGAGAAGATTTCAGGGCAACTCCTTTCTGATGTGTGTATTTATCTCATACAGTTAAATCATTCTTTGTTTATTTTTTCTTTTTTTAAAATTTATTTATTATTATTATACTTTAAGTTGTAGGGTACATGTGCATAACGTGCAGGTTTGTTACATATGTATACTTGTGCCATGTTGGTGTGCTGCACCCATCAACTCGTCATTTACATCAGGTATAACTCCCAATGCAATCCCTCCCCCTCTCCCCCCTCCCCATGATAGGCCCTGGTGTGTGATGTTCCCCTTCCTGAGTCCAAGTGATCTCATTGTTCAGTTCCCACCTATGAGTGAGCACCTGCGGTGTTTGGTTTTCTGTTTTTGTGATAGTTTGCTCAGAATGATGGTTTCCAGCTGCATCCATGTCCCTACAAAGGACTCAAACTCATCCTTTTTGATGGCTGCATAGTATTCCATGGTGTATATGTGCCACATTTTCTTAATCCAGTCTGTCACTGATGGACATTTGGGTTGATTCCAAGTCTTTGCTATTGTGAATAGTGCCGCAATAAACATACGTGTTCATGTGTCTTTATAGCAGCATGATTTATAATCCTTTGGGTATATACCCAGTAATGGGATGGCTGGGTCATATGGTATATCTAGTTCTAGATCCTTGAGGAATCGCCATACTGTTTTCCATAATGGTTGAACTAGTTTACAATCCCACCAACAGTGTAAAAGTGTTCCTATTTCTCCACATCCTCTCCAGCACCTGTTGTTTCCTGACTTTTTAATGATCGCCATTCTAACTGGTGTGAGATGGTATCTCATTGTGGTTTTGATTTGCATTTCTCTGATGGCCAGTGATGATGAGCATTTTTTCATGTGTCTGTTGGCTGTATGAAAAAAACAAACAACCCCATCAAAAAGTGGGCAAAGGATATAAATCATTCTTTGGATTGAGCAGTTTGAAATCACTCTTTTAGTGGAACCTTAGAAATGACATTAGGGAACGCTCTTCAGACTATGTTGAAAAAGAAACCTTCCAATAAAAACCAGAAGGAAACATTCTGTGAAACTGCTCTAGGTCACATGAATTCCACAGGCACAGGTAAGCTTCTGTTTTCATTAAACAGAATTCTAAAACTGTTTTAGGTTAGTCAGCTAAGGGATACTTGGGAGCACTTTGAGTCTTACGGTGAAAGCAGGATAATCTTCAGATAGATACTAGAGAGAAGATTTCTGAGGAGCTGGTTTGTGACCTGTGCATTCCACTCACAGAGTTACAATTTTGTTCCCATAGAGGATTGGGGAATCCCGTTTGGAGAAAAGGCTACCAGGGGACTTTCAGGATTCTAAGGACGGCTATGGTGAAAAAGGAAATATCCTCAGACAAAAACTGGAAAGCAGATTTCTGTGAGACTGCTTTGGGGTAGATATGTCTATTCATCTCAAATAGATAAAGCTTTCTTTCTATTACACAGTTTTGAATTTTAGTCATAGATATATTTGCAAAGGGACATTCGTGAGCACATTCAGGCCTCTGGAGAAATAAGAGACAGCTTCAGATAGAAACTGGAGAGAAGTTTTCTGAGAAACTGCTTTGTGATGTGCGCATTCCACTCAGGGAGTTGTACCTCTTTTTTCATAAGGCAGTGTTTGAACACTGTTTCTGTAAAACTAAAAACTGATAATTTGCAGTGCATTGAAGATTACGGTGAACAGTGAAATATCCTGAAATAAAACCCAGAAAGAAGCGTTCCAAAAAACTGCTCTCTGACGTGTGCAATCATTTCAGAGAGTTAAAGCTTACAATACATTGTCCAGTTTGGAAACTCTCTCTTTGAGGAATCTGTGAAGGGATATTTCGTGGCTCCCAAAGGCTTGTGGCGAGAATGAAAACGTCTTCTGATGAAAACTGGAGAGAAGCTATCAGAGCAACTGCTTGGTGATGCGTGTCTTCAACTCAGAGAGTTAAATCATTCTTTAGACTGAGACTTTGAAATCACTATTTCTGTGGAATCTGAAAAGGGACATTTGGAAATGTTACTAAGAATATGCTGAAAAAGAAATACTCTCCAATAAAAAAGACACTTTTTGTTAAACTGCTATAGGTCACGTGAAGATCACTCACACAGTTAAGCTTCTGTTTTCATTGAGCAGTATTGTAACACTGTTTTTGTTTAGTCTGTGAAGTGATATTCAGTAGCGCTTTGAGGCTTAGGGTGAAAAACGAAATACCTTCAGATAACAACTGGAGAGAAGATTTCCCAAAGACCGCTTTGTGGCGTCTGCATTCTACTCACAGAGTTATACTTTTCTTCTCATAGAGGATTGGGGAATCCCGTTTGGAATAAATGCTACAGGGGACATTTGGGAGTATATGGACAGTTATGGTGGAAAAGGAAATATCCTCACACAAAAACTGGAAAGAAGCTTTCTGTGAAACTCTTTGGGATAGGTATGTCTAGTCATCTCACATAGATAAAGCTTTCTTTCTATTACGCAGCTTTGAAACTGCATCATGGACAGACTCGCAAAAGGACATTTGGGGGCACATTCAGGCCTGTGGGGAAAAGGAGATATCTTCAGATAAAAACTGGAGAGAATCTTTCTGAGAAACTGCTTTGTGATGTGCGCATTCCACTCAGGGATTTATACCTTTTTTCTTATAAGGCAGTGTTTGAACACTGTTCCTCTAAAACTGAAAAACTGATACTTTGCAGTGCATTGAAGACTCCGGCGAACAGTGAAATATCCTGAAACAAAACACAGAAAGAAGCGTTCCAAGAAACTGCTGTCTGACGTGTGCAATCATTTCAGAGAGTTAAGGCTTAGAATACATTGTCCAGTTTGGAAACTTTATCTTTGAGGAATCTTTGAAGGCATATTACGTGCCACCCGGAGTCTTGTGGTGAGAATGGAAATGTCTTCCGATGACAACTGGAGAGAAGATTTTGGGACAACTGCTTTCTGCTGTGTGCATTCATATCATAGATTTAAATTATTCTTTGGATTGAACAGTTTGAAAACTCTGTTTTAGTGGAACCTTAGAAAGGACATTTGGAAACGATTTTAGGAATATGGTGGAAAAGAAATACCTTCTGATAAAAACCACAAGGAAACATTTTGTGAAACTGCTCTAGGTCACTTGAATTCCAGTCGCACGGTTAAGCTTCTGTTTTCATTAAGCAGTATTCTAAAACTGTTTTAGGTTAGTCAGCTAAAGGATAATTGAGAGTGCTTTGAGGCTGACGGTGAAAGCAGAAATGTCTTCAGATAGATACTGGAGAGAAGATTACCAAGGAACTGCTTTGGGACCTGTGCATTCCATTCACAGAGTTACACTTCTCTTCTCATAGAGGATTGGGGAATCCCGTTTGGAGAAAAGGCTACCAGGGGACTTTCAGGATTCTATGGACAGCTATGGTGAAAAAGGAAATATCCTCAGACAAAAAGTGGAAAGAAGATTTCTATGAAGCTGCTTTGGGATAGTTATGTCTATTCATCTCACATCGATAAAACTTTCTTTCTATTACGCAGTTTTGAATCTGCATCACCGAAGGATTCACGAAGGGACATTAGGGAGCACATTCAGGCCTGTGGGGAAAAAGGAGATATCTTCAGATACAAACTGGAGAGAAGCTTTCTGTGAGACTGCTTATTGATATTTGCAATCCCCTCCGGGAGTTCTACCTCTTTTTTTATAAGGCAATGTGTGAATTCTCTTCCTGAAAAACTGAATAAATGATATTTTGCAGCACATTGAAGACTATGGCAAAAAGTGAAATGTCCTGAAATAAAACCCAGAAAGAAGCATTCCAAGAAATTGCTCTCTAACGTGTGCATTCATTTCAGAGACATAAAGCTTACAATACGTTGCTCAGTTTGGTAACTCTGTGTTTGAGTAATCTGTTAAGGGATATTAAGTGGCGCCTGGAGGCTTGTGGTGAGAAAGAAAACGTCTTCTGATGAAAACAGGACAGAAGATTTCGGAGCAACTGCTTTGTGACGTGTGTATTCATCTCGAAGAGTCAAATCATTCTTTGGATTGAGCAGTTTGAAATCACTGTTTCTGTGGAACCTGAGAAGTGATTTTGGGAATGCTCTTAAGAATATACTGAAAAAGGGCCGGGCGCGGTGGCTCAAGCCTGTAATCCCAGCACTTTGGGAGGCCGAGATGGGTGGATCACGAGGTCAGGAGATCGAGACCATCCTGGCTAATACGGTGAAACACCGTCTCTACTAAGAAATACAAAAAACTAGCCAGGCGAGGTGGCGGGCACCTGTAGTCCCAGCTACTAGGGAGGCTGAGGCAGGAGAATGGCGGGAACCCAGGAGGCGGAGCTTGCAGTGAGCTGAGATCCGGCCACTGCACTCCAGCCGGGGTGACAGAGCGAGACTCCATCTCAAAAAAAAAAAAAAAAAAGAAAAAGAATATACTGAAAAAGTAATACCCTATGGTAAAACCCATAAGGAAACCTTCTGTGAAACTGTGATAGGTCACGTGAATTCCACTCGCATAGTTAACCTTCTGTTTTCATTGAGCAGTATTCTAACTCTGTTTTTGGTAAGTCAGCTAAGGGATACTCAGGAGCGCTTTGAGGCTTAAGGGAAAAACAAAAATGTCTTCAGATAGATACTGGCGAGAAGATTTCTGAGGATCTGCTATGTGACATGTGCATTCCACTCACAGAGTTATACTTTTCTTCTCATAGAGGATTGGGGAATCCCATTTGGAGAAAAAGCTACCAGGGGACCCGGCGGATTGTATGGACAGCTATGGTGAAAAAGGAAATACCCTCAGACAAAACTGGAAAGAAGATTTCTGTGAAACTGCTTTGGGACAGATAAGTCTATTCATCTCACATAGATAAAACTTTCTTTCTATTATGCAGTTTTGAATTTGCGTCACAGACGGATTCACGAAGGGACGTTCGGGACCACATTCAGGCCTCTGGAGAAATAAGGGATATATTCAGATAAAAACTGGAGAGAATCTTTCTGAAAAATTGCCCTGTGATGTGTGTATTCCACTCAGGGAGTTATACCTCTTTTCTTGTAAGGTTGTGTTTGAACACTGTTCCTGTAAAGCTCAAAGCTAATACTTTGCAGTACATTGAAGACTACGGCCAACAGTGAAATATCCTGAAATAAAACCCAAAAAGAAGCATTCCAAGAAACTTCTCTCTGACGTGTGCAATCGTTTCAGAGAGTTAAAGCTTACACTACGTTGTCCAGTTTGGAACTCTGTCTTTGAGGAATCTGTAAAGGGATATTACTTGGTGCCCGGAGGCTTGTGGTGAGAAAGGAAACGTCTTCCGATGAAAACTGGAGAAAAGCTATCGGAGCAACTGCTTTGTGATGCATGTATTCAACTCGTAGAGTTAAATCATTCTTTGGACTGAACAGTTTGAAATCACTGTTTCTGTGGAATCTGAGAAAGGACATTTTGGAACGCTCTTAAGAATATGCTGAAAAAGAAATACTCTCCAATAAAAACCAGAAGGAAACTTTCTGTTAAACTACTCTAGGTCACATGAATTCCAGTTGCACCGTTAAGCTTCTGTTTTCACTGTGCAGTATTGTAAAACTGTTTATGTTTAGTCTCCAAAGTGATATTCTGTAGCACTTTGAGTCTTACGGTGAAAATGAAAATACCTTCAGAAAACAACTGGAGAGAAGATTTCCTGGGAGCTGCTTTGTGACATGTGCATTCCACTCACAGACTTATACTTTTCTTCTCGTAGAGGATTGGGGAATCAAGTGTAGAGTAAAGGCTACCAGGGGTCATTCAGCAGTATATGGATGGCTATGGTGAAAAAGGAAATATCCTCATATGAAAACTGGATAGAAGCTCTCTGTGAAACTGCTTTGGGATAGGTATGTCTAGTCATCTCACATAGAGACAGTTATCTTTCTATCACACAGTTTTGAAACTGCGCCTTGGATGGATTCGCAAAGGGACAATCGGGAGCACATTCAGGTCTGTGGGGAAAAAGGAGATATCTTCAGATGAAAACTGGAGAGAAGCTTTCTGAGAGACTGCTTTTTGATGTTTCCATTCCACTCAGGGAGTTATATCTCTTTTTTCATAAAGCAGTGTTTGAACACTGTTCCTGTTAAACAGAATAAGTGATATTTTGCAGCGCATTGAAGACTATGGCGAAAAGTGAAATATCCTGAAATAAAATGCAGAAAGAAGCTTTCCAAGAAATTGCTCTCTGATGGGTGCATGCATTTCACAGAGTTAAATCTTACACTATGTTGTCCAGTATGGAAACTCTGTGTTTGAGGAATCTGTGAAGGGATATTAAGTGTCTTTGGGACACTTCTGCTGAGAAAGGAAATGTCTTCTGATGAAAACTGGACAGAAACTTTTGGACCAACTGCTTTGTGATATGTGTATTCATCTCGTAGAGTTAAATCATTCCTTGGATTGAGCAGTTTAAAATCACTGTTTCTGTGCAACCTAAGAAAGGTCATTTGTGAATGCTTTTAAGAATATACTGAAAAAGGAATACCCTCCAGGAAAACACAGAAGGAAACCTTCTGTGAAAGTGCTATAGGTCACGTGAATTCCACTCACATAGTTAATCTTCTGTTTCCATTGAGCAGTATTCCTACACTGTTTTTGGTGAGTAAACTAAGGGATACTCGGGAGCACTTTGAGGTTTATGGTGAAAAAGGAAATATCTTCAGATAGATACTGGAGAGAAGATTTCCGAGGAGCTTCTATGTGACGTATGCATTCCACTCACAGAGTTATACTTTTCTTCTCATAGAGGATTTTGGGATCCCGTTTGATGAAAACGCTACCAGGGGACATTCGGGAGTATACAGACGGCTATGGTGAAAAAGGAAATATCCTCAGACAAAATCTGGAAAGAAGCTTTCTGTGAAAGTGCTTTGGGATTGCTATGTCTATTCATCTCAGATAGATAAAACATTTTTCTATTAAGCAGTTTTGAATCTGCGTCATGGATGTATTCGTGAAGGGACACTCGGAAGCACGTTCAGGCCTGTGGGCAAATAGGAGATATCTTCAGAAAAAAATTGGAGAGAATTTTCTGAGAAACTGTTTTGTGATGTGAGCATGCCACTCAGAGAGTTATACCTCTTTTCACATAAGACAGTTTTTGAACACTGTTCCTGTAAAACTGAAAAGGTGATACTTTGCATGGCATTGAAGATGATGGCGAAAAGTGAAAAATCCGGAAGTAAAACCCAGAAGGAAGCCTTCCAAGAAACTGCTCTCTGCCGTGTGCATTCATTACAGAGAGTAAAAGCTTACACTAAGTTACCCAGTTTGGCAACTCTGTGATTGAGGAATCTGTGAAGGGATATTAAGTGTAGTGAGAAAGGAAATGTCTTCCGAAGAAAGCTGGACAGAAGCTTTTGGATAAACTGCTTTGTGATGTGTTTATTCATCTCATAGAGTTAAATCAGTCTTTTGATTGAGCTGTTTGAAATCGCTGTTTCTGTGGAACCTGAGAAGGGACATTTGGGAACGCTCTTAAAAATATGCTGAAAAATAACTACCCTCCGGTAAAACCCACAAGGAAACTTTCTGTGAAACTGCTATAGGTGACGTGAATTCCACTCGCACAGTTAACCTTCTGTTTTCATTGAGCCGTAAACACTGTTTTTGGTGAGGCAGCTAAGGGATACTCGAGAGTGCTTTGAGGCTTACGGTGAAAATAAAAATATCTTCAGGTAGATACTGGAAAGAAGATTTCCAAGGAGCTGCTATGTAATGTATGCATTCCACTCACAAAGTTATACTTTTCTTCTCATAGAGGATTTTTGTACCCAGTTCGGTGAAAATGCTACATGGAGACATTCGGGAGTATATGGACGGCTGTGGTGAAAAAGGAAATATCCTCAGACAAAAGCTGGAAAGAATCTTTCTGTGAAACTGCTTTTGGATAGGTAGGTCTAGTCATCTGACATAGATAAAGCTTTCTTTCTATTATGCAGTTTTGAAACTGCGTCATGGACGGATACGTGAAGGTACATTTGGGAGCACATCTAGGCCTGTGGGGAAAAAGGAGATATCTTCAGATAAAAACTGGAGAGAATCTTTCTGAGAAACTGCTTGTGATGTACACATTCCAATCAGGGAGTTACACTTATTTTCTCATAAGGCAGTGTTTGAACACTGTTCCTGTAAAACTGAAAAACTGATACTTTGCAGTGCATTGAAGACTGCGGCCAATAATGAAATAACCTGAAACAAAACCAAGAAAGAATCGTTCCAAGAAACTGCTCTCTGAAGTGTGCAATGATTTCAGAGAGTTAAAGCTTACAATACGTTGTCCAGTTTGGAAACTCTGCCTTTGAGGAATCTGTGAAGGGATATTACGTGGCGACCGAAGACTTGTGGTGAGAAAGGAAATGTCTTCCAATGAAAACTGGAGAGAAGCTATCGGAGCAACTGTTTTGTGATGCGTGTTTTCAAGTCATAGAGTTAAATCATTCTTTGGACTGAGCAGTTTGAAATCACTGTTTCTGTGGAATCTGAGAAAGGACATTTGGGAACGCTCTTAAGAATATGCTGAAAAAGGAATACTCTCCAATAAAAATCAGAAGGAAACTTTCTGTGAAAGTACTCTAGGTCACGTGAAGTCCACTCGCACAGTTAAGCTTCTGTTTTCATTGAGCAGTATTGTAACTCTGTTTTTGTTTAGTTTACAAAGTGATATTTGATAGCGCTTTGAGGCTTATGGTGAAAAAGGAAACACATTCTGGTAACAACTGGAGAGAAGATTTCCCAGAAGCTGCTTTGTGACGTGTGCATTCCACTCACAGAGTTATCCTTTTCTTCTCATAGAGCATTGGGATCCCTTTTGGAGTAAACACTAATAGGGGACATTCGGGAGTATATGGATGGCTATGATGAAAACGGAAATATCCGCAGACAAAAACAGGAAAGAAGCTTTCTTTGAAACTGCTTTGTTTTAGGTATGTCTAGTCATCCCACATAGACAAAGCTTTCTTTCTATTACGCAGTTTTGAAACTGCGTCGTGGATGGATTCGCGAAAAGACATTCTGGAGTACATTCAGGCCTGTGGGGAAAAAGGAGATATCTTCAGATAAAACCTGGACAGAAACTTTCTGACAGACTGCTTTTTGATGTTTGCATTCCACTCAGGGATTTATACCTCTTTATTCATAAGGCAGTGTTTGAACTCTGTTCCTGTAAAACAGAAAAACTGATACTTTGCAATGCGTTGAAGACTACGACTAACAGTGAAATATCCTGAAATAAAACCCAGATAGAAGCATTCCAAGAAACTGGGCTCTGACGTGTGCAATCATTGCAGAGAGTAAAGGATTACAATACGTTGTCCAGTTTGGAAACTCTGCCTTTGAATAATATGTGAAGGGATACTAGGTGGTGCCCGGAGGCTTGTGGTGAGAAAGTAAACGTCTTCTGACAAAAACTGGACAGAAGCTTTCACAGCAACTGCTTTGCGATGTGTGCATTCATCTCATAGAATTAATCATTCTTTGGATTGAGTAGTTTGAAATTACTGTTTCAGTGGAACCTGAGAGAGGACTTTGGAAATGCTCTAAAGAATATGCTGAAAAAGGAATACCCTCTGGTAAAATCCAGAAGGAAACATTCTGTGAAACTGCTATATCTAAGATAGAAAAAACTTTTCTCTATTACGCAGTTTTGAATCTGCATCATGGACGGATTCGTGAAGGGACACTCAGAAGCACATTCAGGCCTGTGGGAAAATAGGAGATATCTTTTGGAAAAAATTGGAGGGAAGCTTTCTGAGAAACTGTTTTGTCATGTGGGCATTCCACTCAGGGAGTTATACGTTTTACATGAGATTACACTCACGTGAATTCCACTCGCATAGCTTACCTTCTGTTTTCATTGAGCAGTATTCTAACACTATTTTTGGTGAGTCAGTTAAGGGATACTCGGGAGCACTTTGAGGGTTATGGTGAAAATGGAAATATCTTCAGGTAGATACTGGAGAGAAGATTTCCGAAGAGCTGTTATGTGACGTGTACATTCCACTCACAGAGTTATACTTTTCTTCTCATAGAGGATTTTGATACCCTATTTTGTGAAAATGCTACCAGAGGGCATTCAGAAGTATATGGACGGCTATGGTGAAAAAGGAAATATCCTCAGACAAAAACTGGAAAGAAGATTTCTGTGAAATTGCTTTGGGATAGATACATCTATTCATCTCAGATAGATAAAACTTTTTTCTATTACGCAGTTTTGAATCTGTGTCATGGATGGATTTGTGAAGGGACACTCGGAAGCACATTCTGGCCTGTGGGGAAATAGGAGATATCTTCAGAAAAAAATTGGAGAGAAGCTTTCTGAGAAACTGTTTTGTGATGTGTGCATTCCACTCAGGGAGTTATACCTCTTTTCTCATAAGGCATTGTTTGAACACTGTTCCTGTAAAACTGAAAAGGTGATATATTGCAGGGCAGTGAAGACTATGGTGAAAGTTAAAATACCTGTAAGTAAAACCCAGAAAGAAGCATTCCAAATAACTGATCTCTCACGTGTGCATTCATTACAGAGAGTTAAAGGTTACACGACGTTGCCCAGTTTGGAATCGCTGTGTTTCAGGAATCTCTGAAGGGATATTAAGTGGTGCCCGGAGGCTTATAGTGAGAAAGGAAACATCTTCTGATGAAACCTGGAGAGAAGATTTCGGGGCAACCCCTTTCTGTTGTGAATATTCATCTCATAGAGTTAAATCATTCTTTGGATTGAGCAGTTTGAAATCACTCTTTCAGTGGAAACTGAGAAAGGACATTTGGCAACACTCTAAGGAATATGCTGAAAAAGGAATACCCTTTGGTGAAACCCAGAAGGAAACTTTCTGTGAAACTGCTATATCTAAGATAGAAAAAACTTTTTTCTATTACACAGTTTTGAATCTGCGTCATGGATGGATTCATAAAGGGAGACTCGGAAGCACATTCAGGTCTGTGGGGAAATAGGAGATATCTTCAGAGAACAATTGGAGGGAAGCTTTCTGAGAAACTGTTTTGTTGTGTGTGCATTCCACTCAGGGAGTTATAACTCTTACGTGAGGTTACACTCACGTGAATTCCACTCACATAGTTTACCTTCTGTTTTCATTGAGCAGTATTCTAACAATGTTTTTGGTGAGTCAGCTAAGGGATACTCGGCAGCGGGTTGAGTCTTACGGTGAAAACGGAAATATCTTCAGCTAGATACTGGAGAGAGAATTTCCAAGGAGCTGCTTTGTGACGTGTGCATTCCACTCACAGAGTTTTACGTTTTTTCTCATACAGGATTTTGGTACCCTGTTTTGAGAAAATGCTACCAAGGGACATTCGGGACTATGTGGATGGCTATGGTGAAAATGAAATATCCTCAAACAAAAACTGGAAGGAAGCTTTATGTGAAATTGATTTGGGAGAGATATATCTATTCATCTCAGATAGATAAAACTTTTTTCTATTACGCAGTTTGAATCTGTGTCATGAACAGATTCATAAAGGGACACTCGGAAGCACATTCAGGCCTCAGGGGAAATAGTAGATATCTTCAGAAAAAAATTGGAGAGAAGCTTTCTGAGAAATGGTTCCATGATGTGTGCATTCCACTCAGTGAGTTATACCTCTTTTCTTCTAAGGCAGTGTTTGAACACTGTTCCTGTAAAACTGAAAAAGTGATATTTTGCTGGGCATTGAGGACTATGGTGAAAGGTGAAAATCCCAGAAATAAAACACAGAAAGAAGCGTACCAAGAAACTGCTCTCTGACGTGTGCATTCATTACAGAGAGTTAAAGGTTACACTAACTTGCCCAGTTTGGAAACTCTGTGTTTGAGGAATCTGTGAAGGGATATTAAGTGGCACCTGGAGGCTTGTGGTGAGAAAGGAAATGACTTCTGATGAAAACCGGAGAGAAGATTTCAGGGCAAATCCTTTCTGTTGTGTGTATTCATCTCATGGAGTTAAATCATTCTTTGGATTGAGCAGTTTGAAATCACTCTTTTAGTGGAACCTTAGAAAGGACATTAGGGAACGCTCTTCAGAATATGTTGAAAAAGAAACCTTCCGATAAAAACCAGAAAGATACATTCTGTGAAAGTGCTCTAGGTCATGTGAATTACACTCGCACAGTTAAGCTTCGGTTTCCATTAAGCAGTATCTTAACTATTTTAGGTCAGTCAGCTAAGGGATACTCGGGAGCGCTGTGCGGCTTATGGTGAAAGCGGAAATATCTTCAGATAGACACTGGAGAGAAGATTTCCAAGGAGTTGCTTTGTGACCTGTGCATTCCCCTCACAGAGTTACACTTTTCTTCTCCTAGAGGATTGGGGAATCCCATTTGGAGAAAAAGCTACCAGGGGACTTTCTGGATTCTATGATTGGCTACAGTGAAAAAGGAAATATCCTCAGGCAAAAACTGGAAAGAATATTTCTGTGAATCTGCTTTGGGATATATATATTTATTCATCTCAGATAGATAAAACTTTCTTTCTATTACACAGTTTTGAATCTTTGTCACAGACGGATTCATGAAGGAACATTCGGGAGCACACTGAAGCCTCTGGAGAAATAGGAGATATCTTCAGGTAAAAATGGGAGAGTATCTCTCTGAGAAACTCCTTTGTGATGTGTGCATTCCACTCAGGGAGTTATACCTCTTTTCTCACACGGTGGGTTTAAACACTGTTCCTGTAAAACTGAAAAACTGATACTTTGCAGTACATTGAAGACTATGGCGAAAAGTGAAATATCCTGAAACAAAACCCCGAAAGAAGCGTTCCAAGAAAGTGCTCTCTGACGTGTGCATTCATTTCAGAAAGTTAAAGCTTACAGTATGTGGTCCAGTTTGGAAACTCTGTGTTTGAGGAATGTGTGAAGGGATATTAAGTGTCGCCCAAAGGCTTGTGGTGAGAAAGGAAACGTCTTCCGACGAAAACTGGACAGAAGTTTTTGGAGCAACTGCTTTGTGATGTGTGTATTCAAGTCATAGAGTTAAATCATTCTTTGGATTGAGCAGTTTGAAATCACTGTTTCTGTGGAACCTGAGAAAGGACATTTGGGAACACTATTAAGAATATGCTGAAAAAGGAATACCCTCCGGTAAAACCCAGAAGGAAACATACTGTGAAACTGCTATAGATCACGTGAATTCCATTTGCATAATTAACCTTCAGTTTACATTGAGCAGTATTCTAACACTGTTTTTGGTGAGTCAGCTAAGGGATACTCGAGAGGACTTTGAGGCTTACGATGGAAATGGAAATATATTCAGATAGATACTGGAGAAAAGATTTCCAAGGACCTGCTATGTGACGTGTGCATTCCACTCACAGATTTATACTTTTCTTCTCATAGAGGATTTTGGTACAACGTTTGGTGAAAACGCTACCAGGGGACATTCGGGAGAATATGGACGGCTACGGTGAAAAGGGAATATCCTCAGACAAAAACTGGAAAGAAGATTTCTGTTAAACTGCTTTGGGATAGATATGTCTATTCATCTCAGATAGATAAAACTTTTTTCTATTATGCAGTTTTGAATCTGTGTGATAGACGGATTCGTGAAGAGACACTCAGAAGCATATTCAGGCCTGTGGGGAAATAGGAGGTATCTTCAGAAATAAATTGGAGAGAAGCTTTCTGAGAAACTGTTTTGTGATGTGTGCATTGCACTCAGGGAGTTATTCCTCTTTTCACATAAGGCACTGTTTGAACACTGTTTCTGTAAAACTGAAAAGGTGATATTTTGCAGGGCATTGAAGACTATGGTGAAAAGTGAAATATCCTGAAATGAAACCCAGAAGGAAGCATTCCAAGAAACTGCTCACTGACGTGTGCATTCATTACAGAGAGTTGAAGGTTTCACTACGTTTCCCAGTTTGGAAACTCTGTGTTTGAGGAATCTGTGAAGGGATATTAAGTGGCCACCGGAGGCTTGTGGTGAGAAAGGATATGTGTTCTGATGAAAACTGGAGAGAAGATTTCGGAGCAACTCCTTTCTTTTGGGTGTATTCATCTCAGAGAGTTAAATCACTTTTTGGATTGAGCATTTTGAAATCACTGTTTTAGGGGAAGCTTAGAAAGGACATTTGGGAACGCTCTTAAAAATATGTTGAAAAAGAAATACCTACTGATACAAGCAGAAGGAAATATTCTGTGAAACTGCTCTAGGTCACGTGAATTCCAGTCACGCAGTGAAACTTCTATTTTCATTAATCAGTATTCTAAAAGTGTTTTAGGTTAGTCAGCTAAGGGTTACTTGGGAGCGCTTTGAGGCTTATGGTGAAAGTAGAAATATCTTCAGATAGATACCAGAGAGAAGATTTCCGAGGAGCTGCTTTATGACCTGTGCATTCCACTCACAGAGTTACGCGTTTCTTCTCATAGAGGATTGGGGAATCCCGTTTGGAGTAAACCCTACCGGGGGACATTCAGGAGTATATGGATGGCTATGGCGGAAAAGAATATATCCTAAAACAAAAACTGGAAAGAAGCTTTCTGTGAAACTGCTTTGGGATAGGTATGTCTAGTCATCTCACATAGAGAAAGCTTTCTTTCTATTACGCAGCTTTGAAACTACATCATGGACGGATTCGCAAAGGGACATTCAGGACCACATTCAGGCCTGCAGGGAAAAAGGAGATATCTTCAGATAAAAATTGGAGAGAAGCTTTCTGAGAGAATACTTTTTTTCTTTGCATTCCACTCAGGGAGTTTTACCTCTTTTTTCATAAGGTAGTGTTTTAACAGTGTTCCTGTAAACCTGAATAAGTGATATTTCACAGCACATTGAAGATTATGGTGAAAAGTGAAATATCCTGTAATAAAACCCAGAAAGAGGCGTTCTAAGAAATTGCTTTTGGACGTGTGCATTGATTTCGGAGGGTTAAAGCTTACACTACGTTGCCCAGTTTGGAAGCTCTGTGTTTGAGGAATGTGTGATGGGATATTAAGTGTCACCTGGAGGCTTCTGGTGAGAAAGGAAACATCTTCCGATGAAAACTGGACAGAATCGTTCGGAGCAACTGCTTTGTGATGTGTGTATTCATCTCATAGCATTAAATCATTCTTTTATTTGAGCAGTTTGAAATCACTGTTTCTGTGGAACCTCAGGAAGGACGTTTGGGAACGCTCTTAAAAATACGTTGAAAAATATATACTTTCTGATAAAAATCAGAAGGAAATATTCTGTAAAACTGCCCTAGGTCACATGAATTCCACACGCACAGGTAAGCTTCTGTTTTCATTAAGCAGTATTCTAAAACTGTTTTAGGTTAGTCAGCTAAGGGATACTCGGGAGCACTTTGAGTCTTACGGTGAAAGTAGAAATATCTTCAGATCGATACTGGAGAGAAGATTTCTGAGGAGCTGGTGTGTGACCTGTGCATTCCACTCACAGAGTTAAAATTTTGTTCTCATAGAGGATTGGGGAATCCCATTTGGAGAAAAGGCTACCAGGGAACTTTCAGGATTCTAAGGACGGCTATGGTGAAAAAGGAAATTTCCTCAGAATAAAACTGGAAAGAAGATTTCTGTGAAACTGCTTTGGGATAGATATGTCTATTCATCTCACATAGATAAAACTTTTTTATATTACACAGTTTTGAATTTGAGTCATAGATATATTCATGAAGGGACATTCGTGAGCACATTCAGGCCTCTGGAGAAATAGGAGATATCTTCAGATAAAAACTGGGGAGAAGTTTTCTGAAAACTGCTTTGTGATGTACACATTCCACTCATGGAATTGTACCTCTTTTTTTCATAAGGCAGTGTTTGAACACTGTTCCTGTAAAACTAAAAAACTGATAATTTGCAGTGTATTGAAGACTTCGGCAAACAGTGAAATATCCTGAAATAAAACCCAGAAGGAAGCGTTCCAAAAAACTGCTCTCTGACGTGTGCAATCATTTCAGAGAGTTAAAGCTTACAATACGTTGTCCAGTTTGGAAACTCTGTCTTTGAGGAATCTGTGAAGGGATATTACGTGGTGACCACAGGCTTGTGGTGAGAAAGGAAACGTCTTCCGATGCAAACTGGAGAGAAGCTATCAGAGCAACTGCTTGGTGATGCATCTATTCAACTCATAGAGTTAAATCATTATTTGGACTGAGAAGTTTGAAATCACTGTTTCTGTGGAATCTGAGAAAGGACATTTGGAAATGCTCTTAAGAATATGCTGAAAAAGAGATACTCTCCAATAAAAACCAGAAGGACACTTTCTGTGAAACTGCTACAGGTCACGTGAAGTCCACTCACACAGTTAAGCTTCTGTTTTCATTGAGCAGTATTGTAACACTGTTTTTGTTTAGTCTGCGAAGTGATATTCGGTAGTGCTTTGGGACTTAGGGTGAAAAAGGAAATACCTTCAGATAACAACTGGAGAGAAGATTTTCCAAAGACTGCTTTGTGATGTGTGCATTTCACTCACAGTTATACTTTTCTTCTCATAGAGGATTGGACAATCCCGTTTGGAATAAATGCTACTTGGGGACATTTGAGAGTATATGGACAGTTATGGTGGAAAAGGAAATATCCTCAGACAAAAACTGGAAAGAAACTTTCTGTGAAACTCTTTTGGATAGGTAAGTCTAGCCATCTCACATAGATAAAGCTTTCTTTCTATTACGCAGCTTTGAAACTGCGTCATGGATGGATTCACAAAAGGACATTTGGGAGCACATTGAGGCCTGTGGGGAAAAGGAGATATCTTCAGATAAAAACTGGAGAGAATCTTTCTGAGAAACTGCTCTGTGATGTGCGCATTCCACTCATTTTGTTATACCTCTTTTCTCATAAGGCAGTGTTTGAACACTGTTCCTGTAAAACTGAAAAACTGATACTTTGCAGTGCATTGAAGACTATGGGGAGCAGTGAAATATCCTGAAACAAAACACAGAAAGAATCATTCAAAGAAACTGCTCTCTGACGTGTGCAATCATTTCAGAGAGTTCAAGCTTACAATACGTTGTCCAGTTTGGAAACTCTTTCTTTGAGGAATCTTTGAAGGGATATTACGTGCCATCCAGAGTCTTGTGGTGAGAAAGGAAACGTGTTCTGAAGACAACTGGAGAGAGGATTTCGGGAAAACTGCTTTCTTTTGTATGTATTCATCTCATAGAGTTAAATCATTCTTTGGATTAAGCAGTTTTAAATCACTGTTTCAGTGGAACCTTAGAAAGGATATTTGGGAATGCTCTTCAGAATATGTTGAAAAAGTAATACCTTCTGATAAAAACCAGAAGGAAACATTCTGTGAAAGTCCTCTAGGTCACGTGAATTCCACTCGCACAGGTAAGCTTCTCTTTTCATTAAGCAGTATTCTAAAACTGTTTTAGGTTAGTCAGCTATGGGATACTCGGGAGCCCTTTGGGTCTTTTGGTTAAAGCAGAAACATCTTCAGATAAATACTGGATAGAAGATTTCTGAGGAGCTGCTTTGTGACCTGTTCATTCCACTCACAGAGTTATACTTTTCTTCTCATAGAGGATTGGGGAATCCCATTTGGAGAAAAAGCTACCAGGGGACATTCCGGAGTATATGGATGGCTATGGTAAAAAAAGAAATATCCTCAGACAAAAACTGGAAAGAAGATTTATGTGAAACTGCTTTGGGGTAGATATGTCTATTCTTCTCACGTAGATAAAACTTTCTTTCTATTACGCAGTTTTGAATCTGCATCATGGATGGATTCACGAAGGGACATTCATAAGCACATTCAGACCCCTGGAGAAATAGGAGATACCTTCAAATAAAACTGGGGAGAATCTTTCTGAGAAACTGCTTTGTGATGTGCACATTCCACTCAGGGAGTTTTATCTCTTTTCTCATAAGGCATTGTTTCAACACTGTTCCTGTAAAACTGAAAAACTGATACTTTCCAGTGCATTGAATACTATTGTGAACATTGAAATATCCTGAAATGAAATCCAGAAAGAAGCGTCCCAGGAAACTGCCTCTGACGTGTGCAATCATGTCAGAGAGTTAAAGCTTACAATACCTTATCCAGTTTGGAAACTCTGTCTTTGAGGAATCTGTGAAGAGATATGTGGCGCTCAGAGGCTTGTGGTGAGAAAGGAATCATCTTCCGATGAAAAGTGGAGAGAAGCTATCGGAGCAACTGCTTTGTGATGCGTGTATTCAACTCATAGATTTAAATCATTCCTTGGACTGAGCAGTTTGAAATCACTGTTTCTGTGGAATCTGAGAAAGGACATTTGGGAATGCTCTTAGGAATATGCTGAAAAAGGAATACTCTCCAATAAAAACCAGAAGGAAACTTTCCGTGAAACTGCCCTAGGTCATGTGAAGTTCACTCGCACATTCTACTTTCTGTTTTCATTGAGCAGTATTGTATCACTGTTTTTGTTTAGTCTGCGAAGTGCTAGTCGGTAGCACTTTGAGGCTTACGGTGAAAAAGGAAATACCTTCAGATAACAAACGGAGAGAAGATTTCCCAGAAGCTGATTTATGACATGTGCATTCCACTCACAGAGTTGTACTTTTCTTCTCATAGAGGATTGAGGAATCCAGTTTGGAGTATACGCTACCCTTGGACATTTGGGGGTGAATGGACGGCTATGGTGAAAAAGGAAATATTCTCAGAGAAAAACTGGAAGAAAGCTTTCGTGAAACTGCTTTGGGATAGGTATGTCTAGTCATCTCACATAGATAAGGCTTTTTTTCTATTACGCAGGTTTGAAACTGCGTCATGGATGGATTCGCGAACGGACATTCGGGAGCACATTCAGGCCTGTGGAGAAAAAGGAGATATCTTCAGATTAAAACTAAAGAGTAGCATTTTGAGAGACTGTTTTTTGATGTTTGCATTCCACTCAGGGAGTTATACCTCTTTTTTCATAAGGCAGTGTTTGAACACTATTCCTGTAAAGCTGAATAAGTGATATTTAGCACTGCATTGAAGACTACAGCACAAAGTAAAATATCCTGAAATAAAACCCAGAAAGCAGTGTTCCAAGAAATTGCTCTCTGACATGTGCATTCATTTCAGAGAGTTAAAGCTTACACTACGTTGTCCAGTTTGGAAACTCTATGTTTGAGGAATCTGTGAAGGGATATGAAGTGTTGCCCGGAGGCTTGCAGTGAGAAAGGAAACGTCTTCTGACAAAAACTGGACAGAAGCTTTCCGAGCAACTGCTTTGTGAGGTGTGTATTCATCTCCTAGATTTAAATCATTCTTTGAATAGAGCAGTCTGAAATCACTGTTTCTGTGTAACCTGAGAAAGGGCATTTGGGAACGCTCTTAAGAATATGCTGAAAAGGGAATACCCTCCTGTGAAACCCAGAAGGAAACTTTCTGTGAAACTGCTGTAGGTCACGAGAAATTCACTTGCATAGTTAAACTTCTGTTTTCATTGAGCAGTATTCTAACACTGTTTTTGGTGAGTCAGCTAAGGGATACTTGGGAGAGCTTTGAGGCGTATGTTGAAAACGGAAATATCTTCAGATAGATAGTGGAGAGGAGATTTCCGAGGAGCTGCTATGTGATGTGTGCATTCCACTCACAGAGTTATACTTTTCTTCTCATAGAGGATTTTGGTTCCCCATTTGGTGAAAACACTACGAGAGGACATTCAGGAGTATACAGATGGTATGATGAAAAAGGAAATATCCTCAGACAAAACTGGGAAGAAGTTCTCTGTGAAATTGCTTTGGGATAGATATGTCTATTCATCTCAGATAGATAACACTTTTTTCTATTACGGAATTTTGAATCTGTGTCATGGATGGATTCATGAATGGACACTCAGAAGCACATTCAGGCCTCTGGGGAAATAGGAGAGATCTTCAGAAAAAAAACTTACAGAAGCTTCTGTTTTCATTGAGCAGTATTGTAACACTGCTTTTGTTTAGTTTGTGAAGTGATATTCAGTAGCGCTTCGAGGGTTACGGTGAAAAGGAAATACCTTCAGATAACAACTGGAGAAAAGATTTTGCAGAAGCTGCCTTGTGATGCGTGCATTCCACTCTCAGAATTATACTTTTCTTCACATAGGGAATTGTGGAATCATGTTTGGAGTAAACACTACCCAGGGATATTCGGGAGTATGTCCCGAATGCTGAAAAAGGAAATATCCTCAGACAAAAACTGGAAGAATGCTTTCTGTGAAACTGCTTTGAGATAGGTATGTTTGGTCATCTCACATAGATAAAGCTTTATTTCTATTACACAGTTTTGAAACTGCGTGATGGACGGATTCGTGAAAGTACATTCGGGAGCACATTCAGGCCTGTGGAGAAAAAGGAGCTATCTTCAGATAAAAACTGGAAAGAAGCTTTCTGAGAGACTGCTTTTTGATGTTTGCATTCCAATCAGGGAGTTATACCCCTTTTCATAAGGCAGCGTTTGAACAATTTTCCTGTAAAACTGAATAAGTGATATTTGCAATGCATTGAAAACTATGGTGAAAAGTGAAAATCCCGGAAGTAAAACTCAGAAGGAAGCCTTCCAAGAAATTGCTCTCTGACGTGTGCATTCATTACAGAGAGTTAAACGTTACACTACGTTGCCCAGTTTGGAAACTCTGTGTTTGAGGAATTTGTGAAGGGATATTAAGTGTTGCCCGGAGGCTTGTGGTGAGAAAGGAAAAGTCTTCTAATGAAAACTGGAGAGAAGATTTTGGGGCCACTCCTTTCTGTTGTGTGTCTCCATTTCATAGACTTAAATCATTCTTTGGATTGAGTGGTTTGAATTCAGTGTTTCTGTGGAACGTGAGAAAGAACATTTGGGAATGCTCTTAAGAATACATTGAAAAAGAAATACCTTCTGATAAAAACTAGAAGGAAACATTCTGTGAAACTGCTCTAGGTCACGTGAATTCCACTCGCACAGTTAAGCTTCTGTTTTCATTAAGCAGATTTCTGAAATTATTTTAGGTTAGTCAGCTAAGGGATACACGGGCGCGCTTTGGGACTTACGGTGAAAGTGGAAATATCTTCTGATAGATACTGGAGGGAAGATTTCCGAGAAGCTGCTTTGTGACCTGTGCATTCCACTGACAGAGTTACACTTTTCTTCTCCTAGAGGATTGGGGAATCCCATTTGGAGAAATAGCTACCAGGGGACTTTCAGGATTCTATTGACGGCTATTTTGAAAAATTAAATATCCTCAGACACAAACTGGAAAGAAGATTTCTGTGAAATTGTTTTGCAATAGATATGTCCATTCATCTCACTTGGATATAACTTTCCTTCTATTACGCAGTTTTGAATCTACATCACTGACAGATTCATGAAGAGACATTCGGGAGCACATTGAGGCCTCTGGAGAAATAGGAGATATCTTCAGATAAAAACCGGAAAGAAACTTTTTGAGAAACTGCTTTGTGTTGTGCACATTCCACTGAGGAGTTATACCTCTTTTCTCATAAGGCAGTGTTTAAACACTGTTCTTGTAAAACTGAAAAACTGATAGTTTGCAGTGCATTGAAGACTACGGCAAACAGTGAAATATTCTGAAATAAAACCCAGAAAGAAGCGTTCCAAGAAACTGCTCTCTGACGTGTGCAATCATTTCAGAGAGTTAAAACTTACAATACGTTGTCCAGTTTGGAAACTCTGCCTTTGAGGAATGTGAAAGGATATTACGTGTTGCCCGGAGACTTGTGGTGAGAAAGGAAACGTATTCCAATGAAAACTTGAGAGAAGCTATTGGAGCACCTGTTTTGTGATGCGTACATTCAACCCATAGATTTAAATCATTCTTTGGACTTAGCAATTTGAAATCACTGTTTCTTTGGAATCTGAGAAACGACATTTGGAAATGCTCTAAAGAATATGCTGAAAAAGAAATACTCTCCAATAAAAACCAGAAGGAAACATTGTGTGAAACTGCTCTAGTCACGTGAAGTGTACTCACACACTTAAGCTTCTGTTTTCATTGATCAGTATTGTAACACTGTTTTTGTTTAGTCTGCAAAGTGATATTCGGTAGTGCTTTGAAGCTTACAGTGAAAAAGGAAACAACTTCAGATAACAACTGGAAAGAAGATTTCTCAGAAGCTGCTTTGTGACGTGTGCATTCCACTCACAGAGTTATACTTTTCTTCTCATAGAGGATTGGGGAATCGTGTTTGGAGTAAACGCTACCAGGGGACTTTCGGAAGTATATGGATGGCTATCATGGAAAAGGAAATATCCTCAGACAAAAACTGGAAAGATGCTTTCTGTGAAACTGCTTGGGGATAGGTATGTCTAGTCATCTCACATAGATAAAGCTTTCTTTCTATTAGACAGTTATGAAACTGCGTCATGGATGGATTCGCGAAGGGACATTCAGGAGCACATTCAGACCTGTGGGGAATAACGAGATATCTTCAGATAAAAACTGGAGAGAAGCTTTCTGAGAGACTGCTTTTTGATGTTTGCATTCCACTCAGGGAGTTATACTTCTTTTTTCATAAGGCAGTGTTTGAACACTTTTCCTGTAAAACTGAATAAATGATATTTTGCAGCACATTGAAGACTATGGTGACAAGTGAAATATCCTGAAATAAAATCAAGAAAGAAGCGTTCCTAGAAATTACTTTCTGAAGTGTCCATTCATTTCAGAGAGTTAAGGGTTACACTACGTTGCCCAGTTTGGAAACTCTGTGTTGAGGAATCTCTGAGGGATATTAAGTGTCACCCGGAGGCTTGTGGTGAGAAAGGAATCGTCTTCCGATGAATACTGGACAGACGCTTTCAGAGCAACTGCTTTGTGATGTGTGTATTCATCGCATAGAGTTAAATCATCCTTTGGATCAGGCAGTTTGAAATCACTGTTTCTGTGAAACCTGAGAAAGGACACTTGGGAACGCTCTTAATAATATGCTGTAAAATATATACCTTCTGGTAAAACTCAGAAGGAAACTTTCTGTGAAACTCCTATAGGTCACATGAATTCCACTCGCATAGTTAATCTTCTGTTGTCATTGAGCAGTATTCTAACATGGTTTTTGGTTAGTCAGCTAAGTGATACTCGGGAGCACTTTGAATCTTATGGTGAAAACGGAAATATCTTCCGATAGAAACTGGAGAGAAGATTTCCGAGGAGCTGTTATGTGACGTGGACATTCCACTCACAGAGTTTTACTTTTCTTCCCATAGAGGATTTTGTTACCCTGTTTGGTGGAAACACTACCAGGGGACATTTGGGATTATATGAACGGCTATGATGAAAAACCAAATATCCTCAGACAAAACTGGAAAGAAGATTTGTGTGAAATTTCTTAGGGATAGATATGTCTATTCATCTCAGATAGATAAGACTTTTTTTGATTACGCAGTTTTGAACCTGCGTCATGGGGGGATTTGTGAAGGGACACTCAGAAGCACATTCAGGCCTGTGGGGAAATAGGAGGTAATCAGAAAAAAAATTGGAGAGAATCTTTCTGAGAAACTATTTTGTGATGTGTGTGTTCCACTCAGGGAGTTATACCTCTTTTCTCATAAGGCTGTGTTTGAACACTCTTCCTGTTATACTGAAAAGGTGATATTTTGCAGGGCATTGAATACGATTGCAAAAAATGAAAAACCCGGAAATAAAACCCAGATAAAAGCGTTCCCAGAAGGTGTTCTCTGACGTGTGCATTCATTACAGAGAGGTAAAGGTTACACTATGTTGTCCAGTTTGGAATCTCTGTGTTGGAGGAATCTGTGAAGGGATATTAAGTGACGCCTGGAGGCTTGTTGTGAGAAAGGAAATGTTTTCTTATGACAACTGGAGACAAGATTTTGGGGCAAATCCTTTCTGTTGTGTGTATTCATCTCATGGAGTTAAATCATTCTTTGGATTGAGCAGTTTGAAATCATTGTTTCTGTGGAATCTGAGAAAGGACATTTGGGAACGCTCTTATGAATGTGTTACAAAAGAAATACTCTGCAATAAAAACCAGAAGGAAACTTTCTGTGAAACTGCTCTAGGTCACGTGAAGTCCACTCACACAGTTAAGCTTCTGTTTTCATTGAGCAGTATTGTAACACTCTTTTTCCTTTGTCTGCGAAGTGATATTGGATGGCGCATTGAGGCTTACAGTGAAAAAGTAAATACCTTCAGATAACAACTGGAGAGAAGATTTCCCAGAAGCTGCTTTGTGACGTGTGCATCCCACTCACAGAGTTATACTTTTCTTCTCATAGAGGATTGGAGAATCCCGTTTGGAGTAAACGTTGCTAGGGGAGATTCAGGAGTATATGGACGGCTATGGTGGAAAAGGAAATATCCTCAGACAAAAACTGGAAACAAGCTTTCTGTGAAACTCTTTGGGATAGGTATATCTAGTCATCTCACATAGATAAAGTTTTCTTTCTGTAAAGCAGTTTTGATTCACGAAAGGACATTCAGGAGCACATTCAGTCCTGTGGGGAAAAGGAGATATCTTCGGATAAATACTGGAGAGAATCTTTCTGAGAAACTGCTTTGTGATGTGCGCATTCCACTCAGGGTGTTATACTTCTTTTCTCATAAGGCAGTGTTTGAACACTGTTGCTCTGAAACTGAAAAACTGATACTTTGCAGTGCATTGAAGACTACGGCCAATAGTGAAATATCCTGAAACAAAACACAGAAAGAAGCGTTCCAAGAAACTGCTCTCTGACGTCTGCAATCATTTCAGAGAGTTAAAGCTTACAATACGTTGCCCAGTTTGGAAACTCTGTGTTTGAGGAATCTTTTAAGGGATATTAAGTGGCACCTGAAGGCTTGTGGTAAGAAAAGAAACATCTTCTGATGAAAACTGGAGAGAAGATTTCGAGACAATCCCTTTATGTTGTGTGTATTCATTTCAAAGTTAAATCATTCTTTGGATTGAGGAGTTTGAAATCACTGTTTTAGTGGAACCTTAGAAAGGACATTTGGGAACAGTCTAGAGAATATGTTGAAAAAGAAATACCTTCTGATAAAAACCAGAAGGAAACATTCTGTGAAACTGCTCTAAGTCACTTGAAGTCCACTCACACAGTTAAGCTTCTGTTTTCATTGAGAAGTATTGTAACACTGTTTTTGGTTAGACAGCTAAGGGGTACTTGTGAGCACTTTAAGGATTACAGTGAAAACGAAAATATCTTCAGATAGATACTGGAGAGATGTTGTCCGAGGATCTGATATATGACGTGTGCATTCCACTCACAGAGTTATTCTTTACTTCTCATAGAGGATTTTGGTACTACGTTTGGTGAAAATGCTCCCAGTTTACATTCGGGAGTATATGGATGGCTATGGTGAAAAAGAAAATATCCTCAGACAAAAACTGGAAAGAGTTTTCTGTGAAATTGCTTTGGGATAGATATGTCTATTTATCTCAGATATTAAAACTTTTTTCTATTACGCAGTTTTGAATCTGCATCATAGACGGATTTGTGAAGGGACACTTCAAGCACATTCAGGCCTCTGGGGAAATAGGAGATATCTTCAGAAAAATATTGGAGAGAAGCTTTCTGAGAAACTGTTTTGTGACATGTGCATTTCTTTCAGGGAGTTATACCTCTTTTCACATAAGGCAGTATTTCAACACTGTTCCTGTAAAACTGAAAAGGTGGTATGTTGCAGGGCATTGAAGACTATGGCGAAAAGTGAAAAACCCAGGAATAAAACGCAGAAAAAAGCATTCCAAGAAACGGCTCTCTGACATGTGCATTCATAACAGAGAGTTAAAGGTTACACTACGTTGCCCAGTTTGGAAACTTTGTGTTTGAGAAATCTGTGAAGGGATATTAAGTGCTGCCCGGAGGTTTGTGGTGAGAAAGGAAATGTCTTCTGATGAAAACTGGAGAGAAGTTTTCAGTGCAACTCCTTTCTGTTGTGTGTATTCATCTCATAGAGTTAAATCATTCTTTGGATTGAGCAGTTTGAAATCACTGTTTTAGGGAATCCTTAGAAAGGACATTTGGGAACGCTCTTAAGAATATGCTGAAAAAGAAATATCTACCTATAAAAACCAGAAGGAAATATTCTGTGAAACTGCTCTAGGTCCCATGAATTCCACTCGCAGAGTTAAGCGTCTGTTTTCATTAAGCAGCATTCTGAAACTGTTTTAGGTTACTCAGCTAAGGGATACTCGGGAGCGCTTTTAGGCTTACTGTGAAAGTGGAAATATCTTCAGATAGATACTGGACAGAAGATTTCCGAGGAGCTGCTTTGTGACCTGTGCATTCCACTCACAGAGTTACACGTTTCTTCTCATAGAGGATTGGGGAATCCTGTTTGGAGAAAAAGCTACCAGAGGACTTTCTGGATTCTATGGATGGCTATGGTGAAAAAGGAAGTATCCTCAGACTAAAACTGGAAACAACATTTATGTGAAACTGCTTTGGGTTGGATATGTCTATTCATCTCACATTGATAAAACTTCCTTTCTATTACGCAGTTTTGAATCTGCATCACAAATGGTTTCGCAAATGGATATTAGGGAGCATATTCAGGCCTGTGGGGAAAAAGGAGATATCTTCAGATAAAAACTGAAGAGAAGCTTTCTGAGAGACTGCTTTTTGATGTTTGCATTCCACTCAGGGAGTTATACCTCTTTTCTCATAAGGTAGTGTTTGAACACTGTTCCGGTAAAACCCAATATGTGATATTTTGCAGCGCATTGAAGACTATGATGAAAAGTGAAATATCCTGAAATAAAACGCAAAAGAAGCATTCCAAGAAATTGCTCTCTGACGTGTCCATTCGTTTCAGAGTGTTAAAGCTTACACTACGTTGCTCAGTTTGGAAACTCTGTGTTTTAGGAATGTGTGAAGGGATATTAAGTGTCGCCCAGAGGCTTGTGGTGAGAAAGGAAACGTCTTCTGACAAAAACTGGACAGAAGTTTCTGGAGCAACTGCTCTGTGATGTGTCCATGCGTCTCGTAGAGTTAAATCATTCTTTGGATTGAGCAGTTTGAAATCACTCTTTCTGTGGAAACTGAGAAAGGACATTTGGGAACAGTCTTAAGAATATGCGAAAAAGGAATACCTTCCGGTAAAACCCAGAAGGAAACTTTCTGTGAAACTGCTATAGATCACGTGAATTCCACTCGCATAGTTAACCTTCTGTTTTCATTGAACGGTATTCTAACACTGTTTCTGGTCATTCAGCTAAGGGATACTTGGGAGTGCTTTGAGGCATACAGTTAAGATGTAAATATCTTCAGATAGATTCTGGAGAGAAGATTTTCGAGGAGCTGCTATATGACGTGTGCATTCCACTCACAGAGTTATACTTTTTTCCTCATAGAGGATTTTGGTACATCATTTGGTGAAAACGCTACCAGGGGACATTCCGGAGTATATGGACAGCTATTGTGAAGAAGGAAATATCATCAGACAAAAAATAGAAAGAAGCTTTCTGTGAAATTGCTTTGAGATAGATATGTCTATTCATCTCAGCTAGATAAAACTTTTTCTATTTGCAGTTTTGAATCTGCATCATTGACGGATTCATGAAAGGAAACTCGGAAGCACATTCAGGACTGTGGAGAAATAGGAGATATCTTCACAATAAATTCTAGAGAAGCTTTCTAAGGAACTGTTTTCTGATGTGTGTATTCCACTCTGGGAGTTATACCTCTTTTCTCATAAGGCAGTGTTTGAACACTGTTCCTGTAAAACTGAAAAACTGATACTTTGGAGTGCATTCAAGACTATGGCGAACAGTGAAATGTCCTGAAATAAAACCCAGAAGGAAGCATTCCAAGAACTGCCGTCTGATGTGTGCAATCATTTCAGACAGTTAAAGCTTACAATATGTTGTCCAGTTTGGAAACTCTGTCTTTGAGGAAACTGTGAAGGGATATTGCATGGTGCCAGAGGCCTGTGCTAAGAAAGTAAACGTCTTCCAATGAAAACTGGAGAGAAGCTATCGGAGAAACTGCTTTGTGATGCGTGTATTCAACTCATAGAGTTAAATCACTCTTAGGACAGAGCAGGTTGAAATCACTGTTTCTCTGGAATGAGAAAGGAAATTTGGGAACACTCTTAAGAATATGCTGAAAAAAAATACTCTCCAATAAAAAGCAGAAGGAAACTTTCTTTGAAACTGCTCTAGGTCACAGGAAGTCCACTCGCACAGTTAAGCTTCAGTTTTCATTGAGCGGTATTGTAACACTGTTTTTGTTTAGTCTGTGAAGTGATATTTAGTAGCACTTTGAAGTTTACAGTGAAAAAGGAAATACCTTCAGATAACAACTGGAAAGAAGATTTCTGAGGAGCTGCTTTGTGACGTGTGCATTAAACTCACAAAATTATACTTTTCTTCTCATAGAGGATTGGGGAATCTTGTTTGCAGTAAACACTACCAGGGGACATTTGGGAGTATATGGACGGCTATGTGAAAAAGGAAATATCCTCAGACTGTTAAACTGAATAAGTGATATTTTGCAGCGCATTGAAGACTACGGCAAAAAGTGAAATATCCTGAAATAAAACCCAGAAAGAAGCATTCCAAGAAATTGCTCTCTGACGTGTGCATTCATTTCAGAGAGTTAAAGCTTACACTGCATTGTCCAGTTTGGAAACTCTGTGTTTGAGGAATCTGTGAAGGGATATTAAGTGTCACCCACAGGCTTGTGGTGAGAAAGAAAACGTCATCCGACGAAAACTGGACAGAAGCTTTTGGAGCAACTGCTTTGTGATGTGTGTATTCAAGTCATAGAGTTAAATCATTCTTTGGATTGAGCAGTTTGAAATCACTGTTTCTGTGGAACCTGAGGAAGGACATTTGGGAACGCTCTTAAGTATATGCTGAAAAAGGAATACCCTTCGGTAAAACCCAGAAGGAAACTTTCTGTGAAACTGCAATAGGTCACGTGAATTCCACTGGCATAGTTAACCTTCTGTTTCCATTGAGCAGTATTCTAACACTGCTTTTGGTGAGTCAGCTAAGGGATATTCGGGACGTTTTGAGGCTTACAGTGAAAGCGGAAATATCTTCAGATAGATACTGGAGAGATTTCTGAGGAGTTGCTATGTGATGTGCGCATTCCACTCACAAAGTTATACTTTTCTTCTCATAGAGGATTTTGATACCCCATTTCATGAAAACACTACCAGGGGACTTTTGGGAGTATATGGACGGCTATGGTGAAAAAGGAAATATCCTCAGACAAAAACTGGAAAGAAGCTTTCTGTGAAGTTGCTTTGGGATAGATATGTCTATTCATCTCAAATGGATAAACCTTTTTTCTATTACGCAGTTTTCAATCTGCGTCATGGACGGATTCGTGAAGGGACACTCGGAAGCACATTCAGGCCTGTGGGGAAATAGGAGATATTTTCAGATAAAAAATGTACAGAAGTTTTCTGAGAAAATATTTTGTGATGTGTGCATTCCACTCAGGGAGTTATACTTCTTATTTCATTAGGCAGGGTTTGAACACTGTTCCTGTAAAACTGAAAAGGTGATACTTTGCAGGGCATTGAAGACCATGAGGAAAAGTAAAAAATCCGGAAATAAAACCCAGAAGAAGCGTTCTAAGAAACTGCTCTCTGATGCATGCATTCATTACAGAGAGATAACGGTTACACTACATCGCCCAGTTTGGAAACTCTGTGTTTGAGGAATTTGTGAAGGGATATTAAGTGGCGCCCAGAGACTTGTGATTAGAAAGGAAATGTCTTCTGATGAAAACTGGAGAGAAGGTTTCTGGGCAATTCCTTTCTGTTGTGTGTATTCATCTCATAAAGATAAATCATTATGTAGATTGAGCTGTTTGAAATCACAGTTTTAGGGGAACCATAGAAAGGACATTTGGGAACACTCTTAAGAATATGTTGGAAAAGAAATCCCTTCCAATAAAACCCAGAAGGGAACATTCTGTGAAACTGCTGTAGGTCACATGAATTCAAGTCGCACAGTGAAGCTTCTGTTTTCATTAAGCAGTATTCTAAAACTGTTTTAGATTAGTCAGCTAAGGGATACTCGGGAGTGCTTTGAGGCTTTCAGTGAAAGCGGAAATATCTTTAGATAGATACTGGAGAGAACATTTCCGAGGAGCTCCTTTGTGACCTGTGCATTCCACTCACAGAGTTACACTTTTCTTCTCAAAGAGGATTGGAGAATGCCGTTTGGAGAAAAAGCTACCAGGGGACTTTCAGGATTCTATGGACGGCAATGGTGAAAAAGGAAATATCCTCAGACAAAAACTGTAAAGAAGATTGCTGTGAAACTGTTTGGGATAGATATGTCTATTCATCTCACATAGATAAAACTTTCTCTTACGCAGTTCTGTATCTGCGTCACGGACAGATTTGAGAAGGGACATGCGGAAGCACATTCAGGCCTCTGGAAAAATAGGAGATATCTTCAGATAAAAACTGGAAAGAATCTTTCTGAGAAACTGCTTTGTGATGTGCGTGTTCCACTCAGGGAGTTATACCTCTTTTTTCATAAGGCAGTGCTTGAACACTGTTCCTGTAAAACTGAAAAATTGATACTTTGCAGTGCATTGAAGACTACAGCAAACAGTGAAATATCCTGAAATAAAACCCAGAAAGAAGCAATATAAGAAATTGCTCTCGGACGTGTGCATTCACTTCAGAGGGCTAAAGCTTACAATATATTGCCCCGTTTGGAAACTCTGTGTTTGCGGAATCTTTGAAGGGATATTAAGTGTCGCCCAGAGGCTTGTGGTGAGAAAGGTGATGTCTTCCAACAAAAACTGGACAGAAACTTTAGGAGAAATTGCTTTGTGATGTGTGTATTCATCTCCTAGAGTTAAATCACTCTTTGGATTGATCAGTTTGAAATCACAGTTTCTGTGGAACCTGAGAAGGGACATTTGGGAACGCTCTTAAGAATATGCTGTAAAAGGAATACAAACTGTAAACCCAGAAGGAAACTTTCTGTGAAACTGCTATTGGTCACATGAATTCCACTGGCATAGTTAACCTTCTGTTTTCATTGAGAAGTATTCTAATACTGTTTCTGGCTAGTCAGCTAAGGGATACTCAGGAGTGCTTTGAGGCTTATGGTGAAAACGGAAACATCTTCAGATAGATACTGGAGAGAAGATTTCCGAGGAGCTGCTATGTGATGTCGGCATTCCACTCACAGAGTTATAGCTTTCTTCTCATAGAGGATTTTGGTACCCCTTTTGGTGAAAACGCTACCAGGTGACATTTGAGAGTGTATGGACAACTATGGTGAAAAAGGAAATATCCTCAGACAAAAACTGGAAAGAATCTTTCTGTGAAATTGCTTTGGGATAGATATGTCTTTTCATCTCAGATAGATAAAACTTTTTTCTATTACGCAGTTTTGAATCTGCATCATGGATGGATTCATGAAGGGACACTTGGAAGCACATTCAGGCCTGTGGGGAAATAGGAGATATCTTCAGAAAGAAATTAGAGAGAAGCTTTCTTAGAAACTGTTTTGTGATATGTGTATTCCACTCAAGGAGTTATACCTCTTTTCTCATAAGGCAGTGTTTGAACACTGTTCCTGCAAAACTGAAAAGGTGATATTTTGCAGGGCATTGAACGCTATGGCAAAAAGTGAAAATCTTGGAAGTAAAACCTAGAAGGAAGCATTCCAAGAAACTGCCCTCTGACGTGTGCATTCATAACAGAGAGTTAAAAGTTACACTACGTTGCCCAGTTTGGAAACTCTGTGTTTGAGTAATCTGTGAAGGGATATTAAGTGTCACCCAGAGGCTTGTGGTGAGAAAGGAAACGTCTTCTCATGAAAACTGGAGAGAAGATTTTGGGGCAACTCCTTTCTCTTGTGTCTGTACTTCTCATAGTGTTAAATCAATCTTTGGATTGAGCACTTGGAAATCACTGTTTTAGTGGAACCTTAGAAAGGACATTTGGAAATGGTCTTATGAATATGTTGGTAAAGAAATACCTTCCTTAAAAAACAGAAGGAAACATTGTGTGAAAATGCTCTAGGTCATGTAAATTCCACTCGCACAGGTAAGTTTCTGTTTTCATTAAGCAGTATTCTAAAACTGTTTTAGGTTAGTCAGCTAAGGGATACTCGGGAGCGCTTTGAGGCTTATGGTGAAAGTGGAAATATCTTCAGATAGATACCGGAGAGAAGATTTCTGAGGAGCTGCTTTGTGTCCTGTGCATTCCACTCACAGAGTTACACTTTTCTTCTCATACAGGATTGGGGAACCCCGTTTGGAGAAAAAGCTACCAGGGAACATTTCGGATTCTATGGATGGCTATGGTGAAAAAAGAAATATCCTCAGACAAAAACTGGAAAGAAGATTTCTGTGTAACTGCTTTGGGATAGATATGTCTATTCATCTCTCAGAGATAAAACATTCTTTCTATTATGGAGTTTTGAATCTGCATCATGGACACATTCGTGAGGGGACATTCAGGAACACATTCAGGCCTCTGGAGAAATAGGACATTTCTTCAGATAAAAACTGGAGAGAATCGTTCTGAGAAACTGCTTTGTGATGTGCGCATTCCATTCAGGAAGTTAAATCTCTTTTCCCATAAGGCAGTGTTTGAACACTGTTCCTGTAAAACTGAAAAACTGATACTTTGCAGTGTATTGAATACTATGGTGAACAGTGAAATATCCTGAAATAAAAGCCAGAAAGAAGCGTTCCAAGAATCAGCTATCTGACGTGTGCAATCATTTCAGAGAGTTAAAGCTTACAATACTTTGTCCAGTTTGGAAACTCTGCCTTTGAGGAATCTGTGAAGGGATATTATGTGGCACCCAGAGGCTCGTGGTGAGAAAGGAAACGTCTTCCGATGAAAACTGGAGGGAAGCTATCGGAGTAACTGATTTGTGATGCATGTATTCAACTCATAGAGTTAAAACATTCTTTGGACTGAGTAATTTGAAGTAACTGTTTCTGTGGAATCTGAGAAAGGACATATGGGAACGCTCTTAAGAATATGCTGAAAAAGAAATACTCTCTAATAAAAACCAGAAGGAAACTTTCTGTGAAACTGCTATAGGTCACGTGAAGTCCACTCGCACAGTTAAGCTTCTGTTTTCATTTAGCAGTATTGCAACACTGTTTTTGTTTAGTCTGTGAAGTGATATTCCGTAGCGCTTTGAAGCTTATTGTGAAAAAGAAAATACCTTCAGATAACTAGAGAGAAGATTTCCAAGAAGCTGTTTTTGACTTGTACATTCCACTCACAGGGTTATACTTTTCTTATCACAGAGGATTTTGGTATCCCGTGTGGTGAAAACACTACCAGGGAACATTCGGGAGTATAGACCTCTATTTTGAAAAAGGAAATATCCTCAGACAAAAACTGGAAAGAAGCTTTCTGTGAAATTGCTTTGGGATAGATATATCTATTCATCTCAGATAGATAAAACTCTTTTCTATTACGCAGTTTTGAAACTGCATCATGGACGGATTCGTGAAGGGACACTCGGAAGCACATGCAGGCCTGTGGGGAAATAGGAGATATCTCCAGAAAACAATTGGAGAGAAGCTTTCTGAGACATTGTTTTGTGATGTGTGCATACCATTCAGGCAGTTATACCTCTCTTTTCATGAGGCATGTTTAAACACTGTTCCTGTAAAACTGAAAAGGTGATATTTTGCAGGGCATTGACGACTATGGCAAAAAGTTAAAAACCCGGAATAAAACCCAGAAGGAAGCATTCCAAGAGACTGGTCTCTGACGTGTGCATTCATTAAGAGAGTTAAAGGTTACACTACGTTTCCCAGTTTGGAAACTCTGGGTTTGAGGAATCTGTGAAGGGATATTAACTGGTGCCCGGAGGCTTATGGTGAGAAAGGAACCATCTGATGAAAACTGGAGAGAAAATTTCGGGGCAACTCCTTTCTATTGTGTGTATTCATCTCATAGAGTTAAATCATTCTTTGGATTCAGCAGTTTGAAATAACTGTTTTAGTGGAATCATAGAAAGGACATTTGAGAACGCTCTTAATAATATGTTGAAAAATAAATACCTTCCGCTAAAAACCACAAGGAAACATTCTGTGAAAATACTCTAGGTTATGTGAATTCCACTCACACAGTTAAGCTTCCGTTTTCATTAAGCAGTATTCTAAAACTCTTTTAGGTTAGTCAGCTAAGGGATACTCGGGAGTGCTTTGAGGATTTCCGTGAAAGTGGAAATATCTTCAGATAGATACTGGATAGAAGATTTCCGAGGAGCTGCTTTGTGACCTCTGTATTCCACTCACAGAGTTACACTTTTCTTCTCATAGAGGATTGGGGAACCCCGTTTGAAGAAAAAAGCTACCAGGGGACTTTCAGAATTCTATCAGCACCTATGGTGAAAAAGGAAATATCTTCAGACAAAAACTAGAAAGGAAGTTTCTGTGAAACTTCTTTGGGATAGATATGTATCTTCATCTCATATACATAAAACTTTCTTTCTATTACGCTGTTTTGAATCTGCGTCACAGACAGATTCGCTAAGGAACATTCGCGAGCACATTCAGTCCTCTGGAGAAAGGAGATATCATCAGAATAAAACTGTAGAGAATCTTTCTGATAAACTGTTTTGTGATGTGTGCATTCTACTCAGGGCGTTATACCTCTTTTCTCATAAGACAGTGTATGAACACTGTTCCTGTAAAACAGAAAAACTGATACTTTGCACTGCATTGAAGACTACAGCGAACAGTGAAATATCCTGAAATAAAACCCAGAAAGAAGCATTCCAAGAAACTGCTCTCTGACGTGTGCAATCATTTCAGAGAGTTAAAGCTTACGATACGTTGTCCAGTTTGGAAACTCTGCCTTTGAGGAATCTGTGAAGGGATATTACGTGGCACCTGGAGGGTTGTGGTGAGAAAGGAAACGACTTACGATGAAAACTGGAGAGAAGCTATTGGAGCAACAGCTTTGTGATGTGTGTATTCATCTCCTAGATTTAAATCATTCTTGGAATTGAGCAATTTGAAATCACTGTTTCTCTGGAACCTGAGAAGGGACATTTGGGAAAGCTCCTAAGAATATGCTGAAAAAGAAGTACTCTCCAATAAAAACCGGAAGGAAACTTTTTGTGAAACTGCTATAGGTCATGTGAATTCCACTCGCATAGTTAAACTTCTGTTTTCATTAAGCAGTATTCTAACACTGTTTTTGGTGAGCCAGGTAAAGGATACTCAGGAGCGCTTTGAGGCTTATGGTGAAAGCAGAAATATCTTCAAATAGATACTGGAGAGAAGATTTCCGAGGTGCTGCTTTGTGACCCGTGCATTCCACTCACAGAGTTACACGTTTCTTCTCATAAAGGATTGGGGAATCACGTTTGGAGAAAAAGCTACCAGGGGACTTTCGGGATTCTATGGATAGCTATGGTGAAAAAGGAAATATCCTCAGACAAAAACTGGAAAGAAGATTTCTCTGAAACTGCTTTGGGATAGGTATGTCTATACATGTCACATAGATAAAACTGTCTTTCTATTACACAGTTTTGAATCTGCTACAGAGATGGATTCACGAAGGGACATTCGGTAGCACATTCAGGCCTCTGGAGAAATAGGAGATATCTTCAGACAAAAACTGGAGAGAATCTTTCTGAGAAAATGCTTTGTGATGTGTGCATTCCACTCACGGAGTTATACCTCTTTTCTCATAAGTCAGTGTTTGAACATTGTTCCTGTAAAACTGAAAAACTGCTAATTTGCCATGCATTGAAGACTAGGTCGAGCAGTGACATATCCTGAAATAAAACACAGAAAGAAGCATTCCAAGAAATTGCTCTCTGACGTGTGCATTTATTTCAGAGAGTTAAAGCTTACACTACCTTGCCCAGTTTGGAAACTCCGTGTTTGAGCAATCTGTGAAGGGATATTAAGTGCCGCCCAGAGGCTTGTAGTGAGAAAGGAAACGACTTCCGACGGCACAGGATACAAGCTTTCACAGCAACTGCTTTGTGATGTATGTATTCATCTCCTAGAGTTAAATCATTCTTTGGATTGAGCTGTTTGAAATCACTGTTTCTCTGGAACCTGAGAAGGGACATTGGGGAACGCTCTTAAGAATATGCTGAAAAAGGAATACCCTCTGGTAAAACCCAGAAGGAAACTTTCTGTGAAACTGCTATAGGTCAGTTGAATACACTCGCATAGATAACCTTCTGTTTCCATTGAGCAGTATTCTAAAACTGTTTTAGGTTAGTCAGCTGAGGGATACTTGGGAGTGCTTTGAGGCTTAGCGTGAAAATGGAAATATCCTCACATAGATACTGGAGAGAAGATTTCCGGGGAGCTGCTTTGTGACCTGTGCATTCCACTCACAGAGTTACACTTTTCTTCTCATAGAGGATTGGGGAATCCCGTTTGGAGAAAAAGCTACCAGGGGACTTTCGGGAGTCTATGGATGGCTATGGTGAAAAAGGAAATATCCTCAGATAAAAACTGGAGAGAAGATTTCTGTGAAGCTGTTTTGGGATAGATATGTCTATTCATCTCACATAGATAAAAGTCTCTTTCTATCATGCAGTCCTGAATCTGCGTCATGGACGGATTCATGAAGGGACATTCGGGAGCACTTTCTGGCCTCTGGAGATATAGGAGATATCTTCAGATAAAAAATGGAGAGAATCTTACTGAGAAACTGCTTTGGGATGTGCGCATTCCACTCAGGGAGTTGTACCTCTTTTCCCATAAGGCAGTGTTTGAACACTGTTCATGTAAAACTGCAAAACTGATACTTTGCAGTGCATTGAAGACTATGGTGAAAAGTGAAAAACCCGGAAATAAAACTCAAAAAGAAGTGTTCCAAGAAACTGCTCTCTGACGTGTGCATTCATTACAGAGGGTTAAACTTGCACTACGTTGCCCATTTTGGAAACTCTGTGTTTGAGAAATCTGTGAAGGGATATTAAGTGGCATCCAGAGGCTTGTGCTGAGAAAGGAAACGTCTTCTGATAAATACTGGTAAGAATATGTCGGGGCAACTCCTTTCTGTTGTGTGTAGTCGTCTCAGAGTGTTAAATGATTCTTTGGATTGAGCAGTTTGAAATCACTGTTTTAGTGGAATCTTAGAAAGGACATTTGGGAACGCTCTGAAGAATATGTTGAAAATAAATACATTCCGATAATAACCAGAAGGAAATATTCTGTGAAACTGCTCTAGGTCACGTGAATTCAAATTGCACAGTTAAGCTTCTGTTTTCATTAAGCAGTATTCTAAAACTGTTTAAGGTTAATCAGCTAAGGGACACTCGGGAGCGCTTTGAGGCTGATGGTGAAAGTGGAAATGTCTTCAGATAGATACTGGAGAGAAGATTTCCAAGGTGCTGCTTTGTGACCTGTGCATTCCACTCACAGAGTTACACTTCTCTTCTCATAGTGGATTGGGGAATCCTGTTTGCAGAAATAGCTACCAGGGGACTTTCGGGATTCTATGGACAGCTATGGTGAAAAAGGAAATATCCTCAGATAAACACTGGAAAGAAGACTTCTGTGAAACTGCTTTGTGATAGATATGTCTTTTTATCTCCCATAGATAAAACTTTTTTTCTATTACGCAGTTTTGAATCTGCATCACTGACGGATTTGCGAAGGGACATTCGGGAGCACATTCAGGCCTCTGGAGATATAGTGGATATTTTCAGATAAAAACTGGAGAGAATTTTCTGATAAACTGCTTTATGATGTGCACATTCCAATCAGGGTGTTATACTTCTTTTCTCATAAGGCAGTGTTTGAACACGGTTCCTCTAAAACTTAAAAACTGATACCTTTCAGTGCATTGAAGACTATGGCAAATAGTGAAATGTCCTGAAAGAAAGCCCACAAAGAAGCATTCTACGTAACTGCTCTCTGACGTGTGCAATCATTTCAGAGAGTTAAAGCTTAGAATACGTTCTGCAGTTTGGAAACTCTGTCTTTGAGGAATCTGTGTAGGGATATTACATGGCACCTGGAGGCTTGTGGTGAGAAAGGAAACGTCCTCCAATGAAAACTGGACAAAAGCGCTCGCAACAACTGCTTTGTGATGTGTGTATTCATCTCATAGAGTTAAATCATTCTTTGGATTGAGCAGTTTGAAATCACTGTTTCTGTGGAACTTGAGAAAGGACATTTGGGAACGCTCTTAAAAATATGTTGAAAAATGAATACCCTCCGGTAAAACCCTGAAGGAAACCTTCTGTTAAACTGCTATAGGTCACGTTAGTTCCAGTCACATAGTTAACCTTCTGTTTTCATTGAACAGTATTCTAACACTGTTTTTGTTGAGTAAGCTAAGGGATACTCGGGAGCACTTTGAGGCTTATGGTGAAAATGGGAATATCTTCAGATAGATACTGGAGAGAAGATTTCCGAGGGGCTGCTGTAAGACGTGGGCATTCCACTCACAGAGTTACACTTTTATTCTCATAGAGGATTTTGGTACCCCATTTGTTGAAAATGCTACCAGGGTACATTCGGGAGCATATGAATGGGTATAGTGAAAAAGGAAATATCCTCAGAGAAAAACTGGAAAGAAGGTTTATGTGAAAGTGCTTTGAGATAGATATGTCTATGCATCTCAGATGCATAAAACTTTTTTGTATTACACAGTTTTCAATCTGAGTCATGGACGGATTTGTGAAAGGACACTCGGAATCATATTCAGACCTATGGGGAAATAGGAGAAATCCTCAGAAAAAAATTGGAGAGAAGCTTTCTGAGAAATTTTTTGTGATGGGAGTTATACCTCCTTTCTCATAAGGCAGTGTTTGAACACTGTTCCTGTAAAACTGAAAAGGTGATATTTTGCAGGGGATTGAAGACTACGGCGAAAATTAAAAAACCCGGAAATAAAACCCAGAAAGAAGCGTTCCAAGAAACTGCTCTCTGATGTGTGCATTATTAAAGACAGTTAAAGGTTACACTACGTTGACCAGTTGGAAACTCTGTGTTTGAGGAATCTATGAACTGATATTAAGTGGCACTCAGAGGCTTGTGGTGAGAAAGAATACGTCTTCTGATGAAAACTGGAGAGAAGTTTTCGGGGCAACTCCTTTCTGTTGTGTGTATTCATCTCATAGAGTTAAATCATTCTTTGGATTGAGCAATTTGAAATCATTGTTTTAGTCGAACCTTAAAAATGAGAGTTGGGAAAGCTCTTAAGAATATGTTGAAAAACAAATACCTTCTGATAAAAAACAGAAGGACACATGCTGTGACACTTCTCTAGGTCATGTGAATTCCATTCACACTAGTAAGCTTCTGTTTTCATTAAGCAGTATTCTGAAACTGTTTTATGTTAGTCAGCTAAGGGATATTCGGGAGCAGTTTGAGGCCTATGGTGAAAGTGGAAATATCTTCAGATAGATACTGGAGTGAAGATTTCTGAGGAGCTCCTTTTTGACCTGTGCATTCCACTCACTGAGTTACACTTTTCTTCTCATACAGGATAGGGGAACCACATTTGGAGAAAAAGATACCAGTGGACATTTGGGATTCTATGGATGGCTATGGTGAAAAAGGAAATATCCTCAGACTGATACTGGAAAGAAGATTTCTGTGAAACTGCTTTGGGATAGATATGTCCATTCATCTCACATAAATAAAACTTTCCATTACGCAGTTTTGTATCTGCGTCACAAATGGATTTGCGAAGGGACATTCGAGAGCACATTCAGGCCTCTGGTGAAATAGGATATATCTCCAGATAAAAACTGGAGAGAATCTTTCTGAGAAACTGCTTTGTGATATGCGCATTCCACTCAGGGACTTATACCTCTTTTCTCATAAGGCAGAATTTGACCATTGTTCCTGTAAAACTGAAAAACTGATACTTTGCAGTGCATTGAAGACTACAGTGAACAGGGAAATATCCTGAAATAAAACCCAGAAGGAAGTGTTCCAAGAAACTGCTCTCTGATGTGTGCATCATTTCAGAGAATTAAAGCTTACAATACGTGGCCCAGTTTGGAAACTGTGTCTTTGAGGAATCTGTGAAGGGATATTACATGTCGCCTGGAGGCTTGTGGTGAGAAATGTCTTGCGATGTCTTGCAATGTCTTACAATAATAACTGGACATTTCTTGCAATGAAATGTCTTATGATAAATGTCTGGGATAAATGTCTTGTGATAAATGTCTTGCGATTAATGTCTGGCAATAAATGTCTTGCAATAAATGTCTTGTGATGAAAACTGGACAGAAGCGATCAGAGCAACGGCTTTGTGGGGCATGTATTCAAGTCTTAGAGGTAAATCATTCTTTGGACTGATCAGTTTGAAATCACTGTTTCTGTGGAATCTGAGAAGGACTTTAGGGAACGCTCTTAAGAATATGCTGAAAAACAAATGCTCTCCAAAAAAAAACCAGAAGGAAACTCTGTGAAACTGCTCTAGGTCATGTGAAGTCCACTCGCATAGTTAAGCTTCTGTTTTCATTGAGCAGTATCGTAACACTGTTCTTGTTTAGTCTGTGGAGTGATATTCGGTAGAGCTTTGAGGCTATGGTGAAAAAGTAAATATCTTCAGACTACAACTGGAGAGAAGATTTTCCAGAAGCTCTTTGTGACCTGTGCTTTCCACTCACAGAGTTACACTTTTCTTCTCATAGATGATTGGGGAATCCCGTTTGGAGAAAAAGCTACCAGTGGACTTTCAGATTGTATGGATGGCTATGGTGAAAAAGGAAATATCTCCAGAGAAAAACCGGAAAGAAGCTTTCCGTGAAATTGCTTTGGGATAGATATGTCTATGCATCTCAGATAGATAAAACGTTTTTCTATTACGCAGTTATGAATCTGCATCATGGACGAATTCATGAAGGGACACTCAGAAACACATTCAGACCTGTGGGGAAATAAGAGATATCCTCAGAAAAAAATTGGAGAGAAGCTTTCTGAGAAACTGTTTTGTCATATGCGCATTCCACTCATGGAGTTATACCTCTTTTCTCATAAGGCAGTGTTTGAACACTGTTCCTGTAAAACTGAAAAGGTGATATTTTGCAGGGCATTGAAGACCATGGCAAAAAGTGAATAACCCGGAAATAAAACGCAGAAGAAGCGTTCCAAGAGACTGGTCTCTGACGTGCGCATTCATTACAGAGAGTTAAAGGTTACATTACGTTGCCCAGTTTGGAAACTCTGTGTTTGAGGAATCTGTGAAGGGCTAATAAGTGACGCCTGGAGGCTTGTGATGAAAAAGGAAACGTCTTCCGAAGAAAACTGGAGAGAATATTTTGGGGTAACAGCTTTGTGATGTGTGTGTGCATCTCTTAGAGTTAAATCATTCTTTGGACTGAGCAGTTGGAAATCACTGTTTTTGTGGAACTTGAGAAAGCACTTTTGGGAACGCTCTTAAGAATATGTTGAAAAAGAAATACCTCCTGATAAAACCAGAAGGAAACATTCTGTGAAATTACTCTAGGTCACGTGAATTGCACTCGCACAGGTAAGTTTCTGTTTTCATTAAGCGGTATTCTAAAACTGCTTTAGGTTAGTCAGCTAAGGGATACTCTGGAGCACTATGAGGCTTACAGTGAAAACGGAAATATCTTCAGATAGATACTGGAGAGAAGATTTCTGAGGAGCTGTTTTGTGACCTGTGCATTCCACTAACAGAGTTACACTTTTCTTCTCATAGAGGATTGGGGAATCTTGTTGGAGAAAAAGCTACCAGGGGACTTTCGGGATTCTATGGGTGGCTATGGTGATAAAGGAAATACCCTCAGACAAAAACTGGAAAGAAGATTTCTGAGAAACTGATTTGGAATTGATATGTCTATTCAACTCACATACATAAAACATTCTTTATACTACGCGCTTTTGAATCTGCATAGTGGACGAATTTGCGAAGGGACATTCGGTAGTACATTCAGGCCTCTGGAGAAATAGGAGATATCTTCAGATAAAAACTGGAGAGAATCTGAGAAACTGCTTTGTGATGTGCTCATTCCACTCAGGGAGTTATATCTCTTCTCTCATAAGGCAGTGTTTAAACACTGTTCCTGTAAAACTGAAAAACTGATACTTTGCAGTGCATTGAAGACTACAGCAAATAGTGAAATATCCTGAAATAATACCCAGAAAGAATCGTTTCAAGAAACTGCTCCCTGACGTGTGCAATCATTTCAAGAGTAAAACCTTACACTACGTTACCCAGTTTGGAAACTCTGTCTTTGAGGAATCTGTGAACGGATAATACGTGGCACTCGGAGGCTGGTGGTGAGAAAGGAAACGTCTTCCGATGAAAACGGGAGAGTAGCTATTGGAGCAACTGCTTTGTAATACGTGTATTCAACTCATAGAGTTAAATCATTCTTTGGACTGAGCAGTTTGAAATCACTGTTTCTGTAGAATCTGAGAAAGGACATTTGGGAACGCTATGAAGAATATGCTGAAAAAGAAATACTCGCCAATAAAGACCAGAAGGAAACTTTCTGAAACTGCTCTAGGTCATGTGAAGTCCACTCACACAGTTAAGCTACTGTTGTCATTGAGAAATATTCTAACACTGTTTTTGTTTCGTCAGAGAAGTGAAATTCAGTAGTGCTTTGAGGCTTACGTTGATAAAGGAAATACCTTCAGATAACAACTGGAGAGATTTCCCAGAAACTGCTTTGTGACGTGTGCATTCCAGTCACAGAGTTATACTTTTCTTCTCATAGACGTTGGAGAATCACGTTTGGAGTAAACGCTACCCGGGGTCATTCGGGAGTATATGGACGGCTATGGTGAAAAAGGAAATATCCTCAGATAAAAACTGGGAAGAAGCTTTCTGTGAAACTGCTTGGGGATAGGTATGTCTATTAATCTCACATAGATAAAGCTTTCTTTCTATTACGCAGTTTTGAAATTGCATCATGGATGGATTCGAAAAGGGACATTTGGGAGCATATTCCTGCCTGAGGGAAAAAGGAGATATCTTCAGATAAAAACTGGAGAGAAGCTTTCTGAGAGACTGCTTTTTGATGTTTGCATTCCATTGAGGTAGTTATACCACTTTTTCCATAAGGCAGTGTTTGAACACTGTTCCTGTAAAACTGAATAAGTGATATTTTGCAACTCATTGAAGACTATGGTGAAAAGTGAAATATCCTGAAATAAAACCCAGAAAGAAGCATTCCAGGAAATTGCTCTCTGACCCGTGCATTCTTTTCAGAGAGTCAAGTCTTAAACTACGTTGCCCAGTTTGGAAATTCTGTGTTTGAGGAATCTGTGAAGGGATATTGAGTGTCGCCAGGAGGCTTGGGATTAGAAAGGAAACATCTTTCGATGAAAACTGGACAGAAGCTTTTGGAGGAACTGCTTTGTGATGTGTGTATTCATCTCCTAGAGTTAAATAATTCTTTGGATTGAGCAGTTTGAAATCACTGTTTCTGTGGAACCAGAGAAAAGACATTTGCGAATGCTCTTAAGAATATGCTGAAAAAGGAATATCCTCCGGTAAAACCCAGAAGGAAACATACTGTGAAACTGCTATAGGTCACGTGAATTCTACTCGCATAATTACCCTTCTGTTTTCACTCAGTAGTTTTCTTACACTGTTTTAGGTTTGTAAGGTAAGGGATACTCGAGAGCACTTTGAGGCTTATGGTGAAAACGGAAATATCTTCACATAGATACTGGAGATGAGATTTCCGAGGAGCTGCTATATGATATTTGCATTCCACTCACAGAGTTATTTTTTTTCTCATCATGGAGGATTTTGGTACCTCGTTTGGTGAAAACGCTACCAGGAGACATTCGGGAGTATATGGACGGCTTTGGTGAAAACGGAAATATCCTCAGACAAAAACTCAAAAGAACCTTTTGTGAAATTGCTCTGGGATTGATATGTCTATTCATCTCAGATAGATAAAACTTTCTTTCTATTATGCAGTTATGAATCTGCATCATGGACGGATTCGCGAAGGGACATTCGGGAGCACATTCAGCCCTCTGGAGAAATAGGAGATATCTTCAGATAAAAAGTGGAGAGAATCTTCCTGAGAAACTGCCCTGTGATGTGCGCATTCCATTCAGGGATTTATACATCTTTTCTCGTAAGGCTGTGTTTGAACACTGTACCTGTAAAGCTGAAATACTGATTCTTTGCAGTGCATTGAAGACTAGGGCCAACAGTGAAATATAATGAAATAAAACCCAGAAAGAAGTGTTCCAAGAAACTGATCTCTGACGTGTGCAAACATTTCAGAGAGTTAAAGCTTACAATACGTTGTCCAGTTTGGAAACTCTGTCTTTGAGGAATCTGTGAAGGGATATTACCTGTTGCCTGGAGGCTTGTGGTGAGAAAGGAAACATCCTCTGATCAAAACTGGAGAAAATCTATCAGAGCAACTGCTTTGAGATGCGTGTATTCAACTCACAGAGTTAAATCATTCTTTGGACTGAGCAGTTGGAAATCACTGTTTCTGTGGAATCTGAGAAAGGACATTTGGGAATGCTCTTAAGAATATGCTGAAAAAGGAATACCCTCCGGTAAAACCCAGAAGGAAACTTTCTGTGAAACTGCTCTAGGTCACGTGAAGTCCACTTGCACAGTTAAACTTCTGTTTTCACTGAGTAGTTTTGTAACTGTTTTTGTGTAGTCTGCAAAGTGATATTCGTTAGCACTTTGATGCTAATGGTGAAAATGGAAATATCTTCAGATAGATACTGGAGAGAAGATTTCCGAGGAGCTGCTATGTGACGTGTGCTTTGCACTCAAAGTTATACTTTTCTTCTCATAGAGGATTTTGGTACCCTGTTTGGTGAAAATGCGACCAGGGGACATTCAGGAGTATATGGACTGCTCTGTTGAAAAAAGAAATGTTCTCAAACAAAAACTGGAAAGAAGATTTTTGTGAAATTGCTTTGGGATAGATATGTCTATTCATCTCAAATAGATAAAACTTTTTTCTATTACACAGTTTGGAATCTCTGTCATGGACGGATTAGTGAAGGGACACTCGGAACCACATTCAGGCCTGTGGGGAAATAGGAGATATCTTCAGAAAAAAATTGGACAGAAGTTTTCTGAGAAACTGTTTTGTGACGTGTGCATACCACTCAGGGAGTTATACCTCTTTTCTCATTATGCAGTGTTTGAACACTGTTCCTGTAAAACTGAAAAGGTGATATTTTGCAGGGCATTGAAGACTATGGCAAGAAGTGAAAAACCCGGAAATAAAACCCGGAAGGAAGCATTCCAAGAGACTGGTCTCTGACATGTGCATTCATTACAGAGAGTTAAAGGTTACACTACGTTGCCCAGTTTGGAAACTCTGTATTTGAGGAATCTGTGAAGGGTTATGAAGTGGCACCAGGAGGCTTGTGGTGAGAGAGGAAATGTCTTCTGATGAAAACTGGAGAGAAGATTTCGGAAAAACTGCTTTCTGTTGTGTCTGTTCATCTCATAGACATAAATCATTCTTTGGAATGAGCAGTTTGAAATCACTGTTTTAGTGGAACCTTAGAAAGGACATTTGGGAATGCTCTTAAGAATATGTTGAAAAAAAAAATACCTTCTGATAAAAACTGGAAGGAAACCTTCTGTGAAACTACTCTTGGTCACATGAATTCCACTGGCACAGTTAAGTTTCTGTTTTCATTAAACAGTATTCTAAAACTGTTTTATGTTAGTCAGCTAAAGGATATTCGGGAGTGCTTTGAGGCTGATGGTGAAAGTGGAAATGTCTTCAGATAGATACAAGAGAGAAGATTTCCGAGGAGCTGCTTTGTGACTTGTGCATTCCACTCACAGAGTTACACTTTTCTTCTCAAAGAGAATTGGTGAATCCTGTTTGGAGAAAAAGCTACCAGGGGACTTTCGGGATTCTATGGACAGCTATGGTGAAAAAGGAATGTCCTCAGAAAAAACTGGACAAAAGATTTCTGTGAAACTACTTTGGGATAGATATATCTATTCACCTCACACAGATAAAACTTTCTTTCTATTACACAGTTTTGAATCTGCGTCTCAGACGGATTCGCGAAGGCACATTCCGGAGAACATTCAGGCCTCTGGAGAAATAGGAGATATCTTCAGATAAAAACTGGAGAGAATCTTTCTGAAAAACTGCTCTGTGACGTGTGCATTCCACTCAGGGAGTTATACCTCTTTTCTCATAAGGTAGTGTTTGAACAATGTTCCTGTAAAACTGAAAAACTGATACATTGCACTGCATTGAAGACTACAGCGAACAGTGAAATATCCTGAAATAAAACCCAGAAAGAAGCGTTCCAGGAAACTACTCTCTGACGTGTGCAATCATCAGAGAGTTAAAGCTTACAATACGTTGTCCAGTTTGGAAACTCTGTCTTTCAGGAATCTGTGAAAGGATATTACGTGTCGCCCAGAGGCTTCTGGTGAGAAAGTGAACGTCTTGCGATGAAAACTGGACAGAAGCTATTGGAGCAACTGATTTGTGATGCGTGTATTCAACTCTTAGAGGTAAATCATTCTTTGGACTGAGCAGTTTGAAATCACTGTTTCTGTGGAATCTGAGAAAGGACATTTGGGAACACTCTTAAGAATATGCTGCAAAAGAAATGCTTTCCAATAAAAACCAGAAGGAAACTTTCTGTGAAACTGCTCTAGGTCATGTGAAGTCCACTCGCACAGTTAAGCTTCTGTTTTCATTAAGCAGTATTGTACCTCTGTTCTCATTTATTCTGTGGAGTGATATTTGGTAGGGCTTTGAGGCTTATGGTGAAAAAATAAATACCTTCAGATAACAACTGGAGAGAAGATTTCCCAGAAGCTGCTTTGTGACGTGTGCATTCCACTCACGTAGTTATACTTTTCTTCTCATGGAGGATTGCTGAATCCCATTTGGACTAAACGCTACCAGGGGCATTCAGGAGTATATGGATGGCTATGGTGAAAAAGGAAATATCCTCAGACAAAAACTGGAAAGAAGCTTTCTGTGAAACTCCTTTTGGATAGATACTTCTTGTCATCTCACATAGATAAAACTTTCTTTCATTACGCAGTTTTGAAACTGCGTCATGGACAAATTCACCAAGGGACATTCGGGAGCACATTCAGACCTGTGGGGAAGAATTAGATATCTTCAGATAAAAACTGGAGGGAAGCATTCTGAGAGACTGTTTTTTGATGTTTGCATTCCACTCAGAAAGTTATACCTCTTTATTTATAAGGCAGTGTTTGAACACTGTTCCTGTAAAACTGAAAGGGTGATATTTTGCAGGGCATTGAAGACTAAGGCGAAGAGTGAAAAACCCGGAAATAAAACCGATAAAGAAGCATTCAAAGAAACTACTCTCTGACGTGTGCATTCATTACAGAGAGTTAAAGGTTGCACTACGTTTCCCAGTTTGGAAACTCCGTGTTTGAGGAATCTGTGAAGGGATATTAAGTGGCGCCCGGAGGCTTGTGGTGAGAAAGGAAATGTCTTTTGATGACAACTGGAGAGAAGATTTTGGGGCAACTCCTTTCTGTTGGGTGTCTTCATCTCATAGAGTTAAATCATTCTTTGGATTGAGCAGTTTGGAATCACTGTTTTAGTGGAACCTTAGAAAGGACATTTGGGAACACTCTTAAGAATATGTTGAAAAAGAAATACCTTCCGATAAAATCCAGAAGGAAACATTCTGTGAAACTGCTCTAAGTCACATGAATTCCACTTCCACATTTAAGCTTCTGTTTTCATTAAGCAGTATTCTAAAACTGTTTTAGGTTAGTCAGCTAAGGGATACTCGGGGGTGCTTTGAGGCCTATGGTGAAAACAGAAATATCTTCAGATAGATACTGGACAGAAGATTTCTGAGGAGCTGCTCTGTGACGTGGGCATTCCACTTACAGAGTTACACTTTTCCTCTCATAGAGGATTGGGGAATCCTGTGTGGAGAAAAAGCTACCAGGAGACTTCAGGATTCTATGAACGGTTACAGTGAATTAGGAAATATCCTCAGAAAAAAACTGGAAAGAAGATTTCTGTGAAAATTCTTTAGGAGAGATAATTCTATTCATCTCACATAGATAAAACTTTCTTTCTATTATGCAGTTTTGAATCTTCATCATGGACGGATTCGTGAAGGGACTTTCGGGAGCACATTAAAGCCTCTGGAGAAATAGGAGATATCTTCAGATAAAAAATGGAGAGAATCTTTCTGAGAAACTGCTTTATGACGTGTGCATTCCACTCAGGGAGTTATACTTTTTTTCTCATAAGGCAGTGTTTGAACACTGTTCCTCTAAAACTGAAAAACTGATACTTTGCAGTGCATTGAAGACTATGGCAAACAGTAAAATATCCTGAAACAAAACCCAGAAAGAAGCATTCCAGGAAACTGTTCTCTGAAGTGTGCAATCATTTCAGAGAGTTAAAGCTTATAATACATTGTCCAGTTTGGAAACTCTGTGTTTGACGAATCTGTGAAGGGATACTACGTGCCACACAGAGTCTTCTGGTGAGAAAGGAAACGTCTTCTGATGAAAACTGGAGAGAAGATTTTGGGGCAACTCCTTTCTGTTCGATGTATTCATCTCATAGAGTTAAATCATTCTTTGGATTGAGCAGTTTGAAATCACTGTTTTAGTGGAAACTTAGAAACGATATTTGGGAATGCTCTTAAGAATATGTTGAAAAACAAATACCTTCCATTAAAAACCAGAAGAAAACATTCTGTGAAACTGCTCTAGGTTACGTGAATTCCAGTCACACAGTGAAGCTTCTGTTTTCATTAAGCAGTATTCTGAAAGTTTTTTAGGTTAGTCAGCTAAGGGATACTTGGGAGCGCTTTGAGGCTTATGGTGAAAGTCGAAATATCTTCTGATAGACACCGGATAGAAGATTTCCGTGGAGCTGCTTCGTGACCTGTGCATTCCACTCACAGAGTTCACATTTCTTCTCATAGAGGATTGACGAATCCTGTTTGAAGAAAAAGCTACCAGGGGACTTTCGGGATTCTATGGACGGCTATGGTGAAAAAGGAAATATCCTCAGACTGAAACTGGATAGAAGAGTTCTGTGAAACTGCTTTGGGATAGATATGTCTATTCATCTCACATAGATAAAACGTTATTTCTATTAGGCAGTTTTGAAACTGCGTCACGGCCGGAGTCGCAAAGGAACATTCGGGAGCACATTCAGGCCTCTGGAGAAATAGGAGATATCTTCAGATAAAAACAGGAGAGAATCTTTCTGAGAAACTGCTTTGTGATGTGCGCATTCCACTCAGGGAGTTATACCTCTTTTCTCATAAGGCAGTGTTTGAACACTCTTCCTCTAAAACTAATAAACTGATACTTTGCAGTGCTTTGAAGAATATGGCGAACAGTGAAATATCCTCAAGTGAAACCCAGAAAGAAGCATTCCAGGAAACTGCCTCTGATGTATGCAACCATTTCGGAGATTTAAAGCTTACAATACCTTGTCCAGTTTGGAAATTCTGTCTTTGAGGAATCTGTGAAGAGATATTACGTGGGGTCCAGAGGCTTGTGGTGAGAAAGGAATCGTATTCCGATGAAAAGTGGAGAGAAGCTATCAGAGCAACTGCTTTTTGATGCGTGTATTCAACTCATAGACTTAAATCATTCTTTGGACTGAGCAGTTTGAAATCACTGTTTCTGTGGAATCCAAGAAAGGATGTTTTTTCTGAATGCTCTTAAGAATATGCTGAAAAAGAAATACTCTCCAATAAAAACCACAAGGAAACTTTCTGTGAAACTGCTCTAGGTCACGTGAAGTCCACTCACATACTTAAGCTTCCGTTTTCATTGAGCAGTATTGTGTCATTGTTATTGTTTAGTCTGCGAAGTGATACTTGTTAGCGCTTTGAGGCTTACAATGAAAAAGGAACTACCTTCAGATAACAATGGGAAAGAAGATTTCTCAGAAGCTGCTTTGTGACGTGTGCATTCCACTCACAGAGTTATAATTTTCTTCTCATAGAGGATTGGGGAATCATGTTTCGAGTAAACGCTACCAGGGGACATTTGGGAGTATATGGATGGCTATGGTGAAAAAGGAAATATCCTCAGACAAAAACTGGAAAGAAACTTTCAGTGAAACTGCTTTGGGATAGGTATGTCTAGTCATCTCCCATAGATAAAACTTTCTTTCTATTATGCAGTTTTGAAACTGCGTCATGGATGGATTCACGAAGGGGCATTCGGGAGCACATTCAGGCCTGTGGGGAAAAAGGAAATATCTTCAGATAAAAACTGGAGAGAAGCTTTCTGAGAGACTGCTCTTTGATGTTTGCATTCCACTCATGGAGTTAGACCTCTTTTTTCATAAGGCAGAGTTTGAACACTGTCCCTGTAAAATTGAAAAACTGATACTTTGCAGTGCATTGAGGACTATGGCAAACAGAGAAATATCCAGAAATAAAACCCAGAAAGAAGCATTCCAAGAAACTAGGCTCTGACGTGTGCAATCATTTCAGAGAGCTAAGGCTTACAATACATTGTCCAGTTTGGAAACTCTGCCTTTTAGGAATCTGTGAAGGGATATTACATGGCGCCCAGAGGCTTGTGGTGAGAAAGGAAACGTCTTCCAATGAAAACTGGACAGAAACGCTCGCAGCAACTGCTTTGTGATGTGTGTATTCATCTCATAGAGTTAAATCATTCTTGAATTGAGCAGTTTGAAATCACTCTTTCAGTGGAAACTGAGAAAGGACATTTGGGAACACTCTAAAGAATATGCTGAAAAAGGAATACCCTCTGGTAAAACCCGGAAGGAAACTTTCTGTGAAACTGCTATATCTAAGATAGAAAACACTTTTCTGTATTACGCAGTTTTGAATCTGCATCATGGACGGATTCGTAATGGGACACTCGGAAGCACATTCAGGCCTGTGGGAAAATAGGAGATATCTTCAGAAAAAAATTGGAGTGAAGCTTCTTGTGAAACTATTTTGTTGTGTGTGTATTCCACTCAGGGAGTTATACCTCTTACGTGAGGATACCTTCACGTGAATTCCACTTGCATTGTTTACATACCATTTTCATTGAGCTGTATTTTAACACTGATTTTGGTGAGTCAGCTAAGGGATACTCGGGAGCACTTTGAGGCTTAGGGTGAAAGCGGAAATATCTTCAGATAGATACTGGAGAGAAGATTTCCGAGGAGCTGCTTTGTGACCTGTGCATTCCACTCACAGAGTTACACTTTTCTCTTCATAGAGGATTTTGGTACCCCATTTGATTAATATATTACCAGGGGATATTCGGGGCTATATGGACAGCTATGGTGAAAAAGGAAATATCCTCAGACAAAAACTGGAAAGAAGATTTCTTTGAAACTGCTTTGGGATAGGAATGTCTAGTCATCACCCATAGATAAAGCATTCTTTTTTACGCAGTTTTGAAAATTCGTCATGGACGGATTCACGAATGAACATTCAGGAGCGAATTCAGGCCTTTGGAGAAATAGGAGACATCTTCAGATAAAAACTGGAGAGAATCTTTCTGAGAGACTGCTTTTTGAAGCTTGCATTCCACTCAGGGAGTTATACCTCTTTTCTCATGGGCAGTGTTTGAACATTGTTCCTGTAAAACTGAAAAACAGATGCTTTGCAGTGCATTGAAGACTACGGCCTACAGTAAAATATCCTGAAACAAAACCCAGAAAGAAGCGTTCCAAGAAACTGCTCTTTGACGTTTGCAATCATTTCAGATAGTTAAAGCTTACAATATGTTGCCCAGTTAGGAAACTGTGCCTTTGAGGAATGTGAAGGGATATTCCATGGTGCCCAGAGGCTTGTGGTGAGAAAGGAAACGTCTTCCAATGCAAACTGGAGAGAAGCTATGGGAGCAACTGCTTTGTGAGGCGAGTATTCAACTCATAGAGTTAAATCGTTCTTTGAACTGAGCAGTGAGAAATCACTGTTTCTGTGGAATCTGAAAAAAGGACATTTGGGAATACTCTTAAGAATATGCTGAAAAAGAAATACTCTACAATAAAAAGCAGAAGGAAACTTTCTGTGAAACTGCTCTAGGTCACGTGAAGTCCACTCGCACAGTGAAACTTCTGTTTTCATTGAGGAGTATTTTAACACTGTTTTTGTTTAGTCTGCCAAATGATATTCCATAGCGCTTTGAGGCTTATGGTGAAAAGGGAAATACCTTCAGAAAACAACTGGAGAGAAGATTTCCCAAAAGCTGCTTTGTGATGTGTGCTCTTCAGTGACAGAGTTATACTTTTCTTCTCATAGAGTACTGGGGAATCGCGTTTGGAGTAAACGCTACCGGGGACATTCAGGAATATATGGATGGCAATGGTGAAAAAGGAAATATCCTCAGACAAAAATTGGAAGGAAGCTCTCTGTGAAACTGCTTGGGGATAGGTATCTCTAGTCATCTCACTTAGATAAAGCTTTCTTTCTATTACGCAGCTTTGCAACTGCCTCATGGATGTATTGGCAAACGGACATTTGGGAGCACATTCAGGCCTCTGGGGAAAAAGAAGATATTTTAAGATAAAAACTGGAGAGAAGCTTTCTGAGAGACTGCTTTTTGAGGTTTGCATTCCACTCAAGGAGTTAGACCTCTTTTTTCATAAGGCTGTGTTTGAACACTGTTCCTGTAAAACTGAATAAGTGATATTTTGCAGCGCTTTGAAGACTATGGCGAAAAGTGAAATATCCTGAAATAAAACCCAGAAAGAAGCATTCCAAGAAATTGCTCTCTGATGTGTGCATTCATTTCAGAGAGTTAAAGCTTACACTACGTTGTCCAGTTTGGAAACTATGTTTTTCAGGAATCTATGAAGGGATACTATGTAGTGCCTGGAGGCTTCTGGTGAGAAAGTAAACGTCTTCTGATGAAAAATGGACACAGGCTATCACAGCAACTGCTTTATGATGTGTGTATTCAACCCTTTGAGTTAAATCATTCTTTGGACTAAGCAGTTTGAAATCACTGTTTCTGTGGAATCTCAGAAAGGACATTTGGGAATGCTCTTAAGAATATAATGGAAAAGAAATACTCTCCAATAAGAACCAGAAGGAAAATTTCTGTGAAACTGCTCTAGGTCACGTGAAGTACACTCGCAGAGTTAAGCTTCTGTTTTCATTGAGCAGTATTCTAACACTGTTTCTGGTGAGTCTGAGAAGTGATATTCAGTAGCGCTTTGAGTCTTACAGTGAAAAAGGAAATAACTTCAGATAACAACTGGAGAGAATATTTCCCAAAAGCTGCCTTTGACGTGTGCATTTCACTCACAGAGTTGTACTTTTCTTCTCATAGAGGATTGGGGAATCGTGTTTGGGGTAAACGCTACCAGGGGACATTTGGGAGTATATGGATGGCTAAGGTGAAAAAGGAAATATCCTCAGACGAAAACTGCAAAGAAGTTTTCTGTGAAACTCCTTTGGGATAGGTATGTCTAGTCATCTCACAAAGATAAAGCTTTCTTTCTATTACGTAGTTTTGAAACTGCGTCATGGATGGAATCGCGAAGGACATTCGGGAGCACATTCAGGCCTGTGGGGAAAAGAAGATATCTTCAGATAAAAACTGGAGAGAATCTTTCTGAGAAACTGCTTTGTGATGTGCGCATTCCACGCAGGGTGTTATACTTCTTTTCTCATAAGGCAGTGTTTGAACACTGTTCCTCTAAAACTGAAAAACTGATACTTTGAACTGCATTGAAGACTACGGTGAACAGTGAAATATCCTGAAACAAAATCCAGAAGGAAGCATTCCAAGAAACTGCTCTCTGACGTGTGCAATCACTTCAGAGAGTTCAAGCTTACAATACGTTGTCCAGTTTGGAAACTCTGTCTTTGAGGAATCTTTGAAGAGAAATTACGTGCCACCTGGAGGCTTGTGGTGAGAAAAGAAACGTCTTATGATGACAACTGGAGAGAAGATTTCGGGGCAACTCCTTTCTGTTGTGTATATTCATATCATACAGTTAAATCATTCTTTGAATTAAGCAGTTTGTAATCACTGTTTTAGTGGAACCTTAGAAAGGATATTTGGGAACGCACTACAGAATATGTTGAAAAAGAAATACCTTTCAATAAAAACCAGAAGGAAAAATTCTGTGAAAATGATCTATGTCACATGAATTCCACTCGCACATTTAAGCTTCTGTTTTTATTATAGCTGTATTCTAAAAGTGTTTTATGTTAGTCAGCTAAGGGATACTCGGGAGCACTTTGAGGCTTATGGTGAAAGTGAATATATGTTCAGATAGATACTGGAGAAAATATTTGAGAGGAGCTTCTTTGTGACATGCGAATTCTTCTCACAAAATTACACTTTTCTTCTCAGAGAGGACTGGTGAATCCTGTTTGGAGAAAAAGCTACCAGAGGACTTTCGGGATTCTATGGATGGCTATTTGAAAAAGGAAATATCCTCAGACAAAAACTGGAAAGAAGATTTCTGTGAAACTGTTTTGGGTTGGATATGTCTATTCACCTCACATAGATAAAACTTTCTTTCTATTATGCAGGTTTAAATCTGCATCAAAGAAGGATTCGCGAAAGGACATTAGGGAACACATTCAGGCCTGTGGGGAAAAAGGAGATATCTTCAGATAAAAACTGGAGAGAAGCTTTCTGAGAGACTGCTTTTTGATGTTTGCATTCCCCTCAGGGGGTTACACCCTTTTTTTCATAAGGCAGTGTTTGAACACTGTTCCTGTGGAACCTGAGAAAGGACATTTGGGAACGCTCTTAAGAATATGCTCAAAAAGGAATACCCTCCAGTAAAGCCCGGAAGTACACTTTCTGTGAAACTGCTATACGTCATGTGAATTCCACTCACCTACTTAACCTTCTGTTTTCATTAAGCAGCATTCTAACACTGTTTTAGCTTAGTCAGCTAACGGATACGGATACTTGGGAGCACTTTGAGGCTTACTGTGAAAACGGAAATATCTTCTGACAGATACTGGAGAGAAGATTTCCGGGGAGCTGGTTTGTGACCTGTGCATTCACTCACAGAGTTACACTTTTCTTCTCATAGAGGACTGGGGAATCCCATTTGATGAAAAAGCTACCAGGGGACTTTCGGGATTGTATGGATGGCTATGGTGAAAAAGGAAAATCCTCAGACAAAAACTGGAAAGATTTCTGTGAAACTGTTTTGAGATAGATATGTCTATTCATCTCACATAGATAAAAATATCTTTCTATTATGCAGTTTTGAATCTTCATCACAGACGGATTCGTGAAGGGACATTCAGGAGCACATTCAGGCCTCTGGAGAAATAGGAGATATCTTCAGATAAAAACTGTAGAGAACCGTTCTGAGAAACTGCTTCATGATGTGCACATTCCACTCAGGAGGTTATACCTCTTTACTTATCAGGCATTGTTTGAACGTTGCTCTTGTAAAACTGGAAAACTGATACTTTGCAGTGCATTGAAGACTATGGTGAAAACTGAAAAACCCGGAAATAAAACCCAGAAAGAAGCAATCCAAGAAACTGCTCTCTGACGTGTGCATTGATTACAGAGAGATAAAGCTTACAATACGTTGCCCAGTTTGGAAACTCTGTGTTTGAGGAATCTGTGAAGGGATATTAAGTGGTGCCCGGAGGCTTGTGGTGAGAAACGAAACGTCTTCTGATGAAAACTGGTGAGAAGATTTCGGGGCAACTCCTTTCTGTTGTGTGTAGTCAACTCAGAGAGTTAAATGATCGTTTGGATTCAGCAGTTTGAAATCACTGTTTTAGGGGAATCTTAGAAAGGACATTTGGGAATGCTCTTAAGAATATGTTGAAAAAGAAATGCCTTCTGATAAAAACCAGAAGGAAACATTCTGTGAAACTGTTCTAGGTCACGTGAATTCCAGTCGCACTGTTAGGATTCTGTTTTCAATAAGCACTATTCTAAAACTGTTTTTGGTTAGTCAGTTAAGGGATACTCTGGAGCCCTTTGAGGTTTACGGTGAAATCGGAAATATCTTCAGATAGATACAGGAGAGAAGATTTCCGAGGAGCTGCTTTGTGATTTGTGCATTCCACTCACAGAGTTACACTTTTCATCTCCTGGAGGACTGGGGAATCCCATTTGGAGAAAAAGCTACCAGGGGACTTTCGGGATTCTATGGACAGCTATGGTGAAAAGGAAATATCCTCAGGCAAAAACTGGAAAGAAGATTTCTGTGAAACTGCTTTGGGATAGATATGTCTATTCATCTCACATAGGTAAAACTTTATTTCTATTACGTAGTTTTGAATCTGTGTCATGGATGGATTCGTAAAGGGACATTCGGGAGCACATTCAGGCCTCTGGAGAAATAGGAGATATCTTCAGATTAAAAACTGGAGACAATATTTCTGAGAAACTGCTTTGTGATGTGCTCATTCCACTCAGGGAGTTATACCTGTTTTCTCATAACGCAGTGTTTGAACACTGTTCCTCTAAAACTGAAAAACGGATACTTTGCATTGCATTGAAGTCTATGGCGAACAGTGAAATATCCTGAAACATAACCCAGAAAGAAGCATTCCAAGAAACTGCTCTCTTACGTGTGCAATCATTTCAGAGAGTTAAAGCTTACAGTAGGTTGTCCAGTGTGGAAACTTTGTATTTGAGGAATCTGTGAAGGGATATTATGTAGCGCCCGGAGGCTTGTGGGGAGAAAGGAAATGTCATCGGATTAAAACTGGACAGAAGCTATCGGAGCAACTGATTTGTGATGTGTGTATTCAAGTCATACGGTTAAATCATTCTTCAGACTGCGCAGTTTGAAATCACTGTTTCTGTGTAATCTGTGAAAGGACATTTGGGAACGCTCTTAAGAATATGCTGAAAAAGAAATACTCTCCAATAAAAACCAGAATGAATCTTTCTGTGAAACTGCTGTAGGTCACTTGAAGTCCACTCACACAGTTAAGCTTCTGTTTTCATTGAGCAGTATTGTAACACTAATTTGTTTAGTCTGCGCGGTGATATTTGGTAGCACTTTGAGGCTAACGGTGAAAAAGGAAATACCTTCATATAACAACTGCAGAGAAGATTTCCCAGAAGCTGCTTTGTGACATGTGCATTCCACTCACAGAGTTATACTTTTCTTTTCATAGAGGACTGGGTAATCCCGTTTGGAGTAAACACTACCAGGGGACATTCGGGAGTATATGGTCGGCCATGGTGATAAAGGAAATATCCTCAGACAAAAACTGGAAAGATTCTTTCTGTGAAACTGCTTTGGGATAGGTATGTCAAGTTAACTCACATAGATAAAGCTTTCTTTCTATTATGCAGTTTTGAATCTGCGTCATGGATGGATTCGCGAAGGGACATTTGGGAGCACATTCAGGCTTGTGGTGAGAAAGGAAATGTCTTCCGATAAAAACTGGACAGAAGCTTTTGGAGCAACTGCCTTGTGATGTATGTATTCATCTTGTAGAGTAAAATCATCTTTGGATTGAGCAGTTTGAAATCACTGTTTCTGTGGAACCTGAGAAAGGACATTTGGGAATGCTCTTAAGAATATGCTTAAAAAGGAGTACCCTCTGGTAAAACCCAGAAGGAAACTTTCTGTGAAACTGCTATTGGTCACGTGAATTCCACTGGCATAGTTAACCTTCTATTTTCATTGAGAAGTATTCTAACACTGTTTTTGGTTAATAAGGTAATGGATACTCGGGAGCACTTTGAGGCCTACGGTGAAAGCAGAAATATCTTCAGATAGATACTGAGACAAGATTTCCGAGGATCTGCTTTGTGACCTGTGCATTCGACTCATGGAGATACACTGTTATTCTCATACAGGATTGGGTAATCCTGTTTGGAGTAAATGCTACCAGGGGACATTCGGGAATATATGGACAGCTATGGTGAAAAAGGAAATATCCTCAGATGAAAACAGGAAAGAAGCTTTCTGTGAAATTGCTTTTGAATAGATATGTCTGTTCATCTCAGATAGATAAAACTTTTTTCTATTATGCACTTTGAATCTGTGTCATGGATGGATTCATGAAGGGACACTCGGATGCACATTCAGGCCTGTGGGGAATTAGGAGATATCTTCAGAAAAAAATTGGAGAGAAGCTTTCTGAGAAACTGTTTTGTAATGTGTGCATTCCGCTCAGGGAGTCAAACCTCTTTTCTCATGAGGGAGTGTTTGAACACTGTTCCTGTAAAACTGAAAAGGTGATATTTTGCAGGGCATTGAAGACGATGCCGAAAAGTGAAAAACCCGGAAATAAAACCCAGAAGAAAGCATTCCAAGAAACTGCTCTCTGACGTGTGCATTTATTACAGAGAGTTAAAAGTTACACTACGTTGCCCAGTTTGGAAACTCTGTGTTTGAGGAATCTGTAAGGGATATTATGTGGAGCCCGGGGGCTTGCTGTGAAAAAGGAAACGTCTTCTGATAAAAACTAGAGAGAAGATTTTGGAGCAACTCCTTTCTGTTGTGTGTCTTCATCTCATAGAGTTAAATCATTCTTTGGATTGAGCAGTTTGAAATCACTATTTTAGTGGAACCTTAGAAAGGACATTTGGGAACGCACTTAAGAATATGTTGAAAAAGAAATACCTTCTGATAAAAACCAGAAGCAAACATTCTGTGAAACTGCTCTAGGTCATCTGAATTCCACTCACACAGTTAAATTTCTGCTTTCATTAAGCAGTATTCTAAAACTGCTTTAGGTTAGTCAGCTAAGGGATACTAGGGAGTGCTTTGAGGCTTTTGGTGAAAGTGGAATTATCTTCCGATAGATACTGAAGAGGAGATTTCCGAGGAGCTGCTTTGTGACCTGTGCATTCCACTCACCGAGTTACACTTTTCTTCTCATAGAGGATTGGGGAATCCCACTTGGAGAAAAAGCCTCCAGGGGACTTTTGTGTTTCAATGGATGGCTATGGTGAACAAGGAAATATCCTCAGACAAAAACTGGAAAGAAGATTTCTGTGGAACTGCTTTGAGAAAGATATGTGTATTCATCTCACTTAGAAAAAACTTTCTTTCCATTACGCAGTTTTGAATCTGCGTCACGGACTGATTGGCGAAGTGACATTCAGGAGCACAATCAGGCCTCTGGGGAAAAAGAAGGTATCTTCAGATAAAAAGTGGAGAGAAGCTTTCTGAGAGACTGCTTTATGATGTTTGCATTCCACTCAGTGGATTATACCCCTTTTTTCATAACGCAGTGTTTGAACACTGTTCCTGTAAGACTGAATAAGTGATATTTTTCAACGCATTGAAGACTATGGCAAAAAGTGAAATATCCTGAAATAAAACCTAGAAAGAAGCGTCCCAAGAAATTGCTCTCTGACGTGTGTATTCATTTCAGAGAGTTAAAGCTTACACTACACTGCCCAATTTTAAAACTCTGTGTTTGAGGAATCTGGGAAAGGATACTAAGTGTCACCCGGAGGCATGTGGTGAGAAAGGAAACGTTTTCCAACGAAAACTGAACAGAAGCTTTCGGAGCAACTGCTTTGTGATGTGTGCATTCATCTCCTAGAGTAAAATCATTTTTGGATTGAGCAGTTTGAAATCACTGTTTCTGCAGAACCTGAGAAAGGGCATTTTGGAACGCACTGAGAATATGCTGAAAAAGTAATACCCTCTGGTAAAACCCAGAAGGAAACTTTCTGTGAAACTGCTCCAGGTCAGGTGAATTCCACTGGCATAGTTAACCTTTTATTTTCATTGAGCAGTATTCTAACACTGTTTTTGGTTAGTCAGCTAAGGCATACTCGGGAGCACTTTGAGGCCTACGGTGAAAGTGGAAATATCTTCAGATAGATACTGGAGCCAAGATTTCCGAGGAGCTGCTTTGTGACCTGTGCATTCCACTCACAGAGATACACTTTTCTTCTCATAGAGGATTGGGGAATCCCATTTGGAGTAAATGCTACCAGGGGACATTCGGGAATATATGGATGCCTATGGTGAAAAAAGAAATATTCTCAGACAAAACTGGAAAGAAGATTTCTGTAATACAGCTTTGGGATAGATATGTCTATTCATCTCAGATAGATAAAACATTTTTCTATTACACAGTTTTGAATCTGTGTCATGGACGGATTTGTGAAGGGATACTCAGAAGCACATTCAGGCCTGTGGGAAAATAGGAGATATTTTCAGAAAAAAATCGGAGAGAAGCTTTCTGAGAAACTGTTTTGTGATGTGTGCATTCCACTCAGGGAGTTATTCCTCTTTTCACATAAGGCGGTGTTTGCACACTGTTCTTGTAATACTGAAAAGGTGATATTTTGCAGGACATTTAAGACTATGATGAAAAGTGAAAAACCCAGAAATGAAACCCAGAAGGAAGCGTTCCAGGAAACTGCTGTCTGATGTGTGCATTCATTACAGAGAGTTAAGGGTTACACTACGTTGCCCAGTTTGGAAACTCTGTGTTGGAGGAATCTGTGAAAGAATATTAAGTGGCACCCGGAGGCTTTTGGTGAGAAACGAAACGTCTTCTGATGAAAACTGGAGAGAAGGTTTTGGAGCAACTCCTTTCTGTTGTGTGTCTTCATCTCATAGAGTTAAATGATTCTTTGGATTGAGCACTTTGAAATCACTGTTTTACTGGAACCTGAGAAAGGACATTTGGAAACGCTCTTAAGAATATGTTGAAAAAGAAATACTTTCCGATAAAAACCAGAACGAATCATGCTGTGAAACTGCACTAGGTCATGTAAATTCCACTCTCACAGTTAAGCTTCTCTTTTCATTAAGCAGTATTCTTAAACTGTTTTAGGTTAGTCAGCATAGGGATACTCGGGAGTGCTTTGAGACTTACGGTGAAAGCAGAAATATCTTCCGATAGATACAGGAGAGAAGATTTCTGAGGAGCTGCGTTGTGACCTGTACATTCCCCTTTCAGAGTTACACTTTTCTTCTCTTAGAGGATTGGGGGATCCCATTTGGAGAAAAAGCTACCAGTGGACTTTCGGGATTCTATTTACGACTATGGTGAAAAAGGAAATATTTCCAGAGAAAAACTGGAAAGAAGCTTTCTGTGAAATTGCTTTGGGATAGATATGTCTATGCATCTCAGATAGATAAAACTTTTTTCTATTACACAGATTTGAAACAGTGTCATTGACAAATTCGTGAAGGGACACTCGGAAGCACATTCAGATCTGTGGGGAAATAGGAGATATCCTCAGAAAAAAATTGAAGAGAAGCTTTCTGAGAAACTGTTTTGGGATGTGTGCATTCCACTCAGGGAGTTATACCTCTTTTCTCTATAAGGCAGTGTTTTAACACTTCCTGTAAAACTGAAAAGGTGATATTTTGCAGGGCATTGAAGACTATGGTGAAAAGTGAAAAACCTGGAAATAAAACCCAGAAAGAAGCATTCCAAGAAACTGCTCTCTGACGTGTGCATTGATTATAGAGTGTTACAGGTTACACTACGTTGCCCGGTTTGGAAACTCTGTGTTTGAGGAATCTCTGAAGGGATATTAAGTGACGCCCGGAGGCTTGTGGTGAGAAAGAAAACGTCTTCCGAAGAAAACTGGAGAGAATATTTTGGGGCAACAACTTTGTGATGTGTGTATTCATCTTCTAGAGTTAACTCATTCTTTGGATTGAGCAGTTTGAAATCGCTGTTTCTGTGAAACCTGAGAAAGGACATTTGGGAATGATCTTAGGAATATGCTGAAAAGGGAATGCCCTCCGGTAAAACCCAGAAGGAAACTTTCTGTGAAACTGCTATAGGTCACATGATTTCTACTCACATAGTTAACCTGATGTTTTCATTGACCAGTATTCCAACACTGTTTTTGGTGAGTCAGCTAAGGGATATTCAGGATTGCTTTGAGGCTTACTGTGAAAATGAACATATCTTCAGATAGATACTGGAGAGAAGATTTCCGAGGAGCAGCTATGTGACGTGAGCATTCCACTCACAGAGTTATACTTTTCTTCTTCTAGAGGATTCTGCTACCCTGTTTGGTGAAAACGCTACCAGGCGACATTTGGGAGAATATGGAAGGCTATGGTGAAAAGGGAAATATCCTCAGACAAAAACTGTAAGGAAGATTTCTGTGAAACTGCTTTGGGATTGATATGTCTATTCATCTCACATAGATAAAACTACCTTTCTATTTTGCAGTTTTGAATCTGCATCATGGACGGATTCACGAAGGGACATTCGGGAGCACATTCAGGCCTCTTGAGAATTAGGAGATATCTTCAGATAAAAAGTGGAGAGAATCTTTCTGAGAAACTGCTTTATGGTGTGTGCATTCCACTCAGGGAGTTATACTTCTTTTCTCATAAGGCAGTGTTTGAACACTCTTCCTGTAAAACAGAAAGGGTGATATTTTGCAGGGCATTTAAGACGATGGCGAAAAGTTGAAAACCCGTAAATAGAACCCAGAAGGAAGCGTTCCAAGAAACTGCTCTCTGACGTGTGCATTCATTACAGAGAGTTAAAGGTGACACTACATTGCCAAGTTTGTAAACTCTGTGTTTGAAGAATCTGTGAAGGGATATTAAGTGGTGCCCAGAGGCTTGTGGTGAGAAAGGAAACGTCTTCTCATGAAAACTGGAGAGAAGATTTTGGGGCAACTCCTTTCTGTTGTGTGTATTCATCTCATAGAGATAAATCATTCTTTGGATTGAGTAGTTTGAAATCACTGTTTTAGTGGAACATTAGAAAGGATATTTGGGAATGCTCTTAAAATATGTTGAAAAATAAATACCTTCTGATAAAAACCAGAAGGAAACATTTGTGAAACTGCTCTAGGTCACGTGAATTCCACTCGCACAGTTAAGCTTCTGTTTTCATTAAGCAGTATTCTAAAACTGTTTTAGGTTACTCAGCTAAGGGGTAGTCGGGAGTGCTTTGAGGCTTATGGTGAAAGCGGAAATATCTTCAGATAGATACTGGAGAGAATATTTCCGAGGAGCTGCTTTTTGACCTGTGCATTCCACTCACAGAGTTACACTTTTCTTCTTACAGAGCATTGGGGAATCCCATTTGGAGAAAAAGCTACCAGGGGACTTTCTGGTTTGTATGGACGGCTATGGTGAAACAGGAAATATCCTCAGACAAAACTGGAAAGAAGATTTCTGTGAAACGTTTTGGGATAGATATGTCTATTCATCTCACATAGATAAAACTTTCTTTCTATTACGCACTTTTGAATCTGTGTCACAGACCGATTCACGAAGCAACATTCGGGACCACATTCAGACCTCTGGAGAAATAGGAGATATCTTCAGATAAAAAGTGGGGAGAATCTTCCTGAGAAACTGCCCTGTGATGTGCGCATTCCATTCAGGGATTTATACCTCTTTTCTCGTAAGGCTTTGTTTGAACACTGTTCCTGTAAAACTGAAAAACTGATACTTTGCAGTGCATTGAAGACTACGGTGAACAGTGAAATATCCTAAAATATAACACAGAAAGAAGCATTCCAAGAAACTACTCTCTGACTTGTGCAATTATTTCAGAGAGTTAAAGCTTACACTACGTTGTCCAGTTTGGAAACTCTGGCTTTAAGAAATATGTGAAGGGATATTACGTGGCGCCCAGAGGATTGTGGTAGGAAAGGAAACGTCTTCTGAAGAAAACTGGAGAAAAGCTATCAGTGCAACTGCTTTGTGATGCATGTATTCAACTCATAGAGTTAAATCATTCTTTGGACTGAGCAGTTTGAAATCACTGTTTCTGTGGAATCTCAGAAAGGGCATTTAGGAACGCTCTTAGGAATATACTGAAAAAGAAATACTCTCCAATAAAAACCAGAAGGAAACTTTCTGTGAAACTTCTCTGGGTCATGTAAAGTCGACTCGCATAGTTAAGCTTTTGTTTTCATTGAGCAGTATTGTAACACTGTTTTTGTTTAGTCTGTGAAGTGATATTCGGTATCTCTTTGAGGCTAATGGTGAAAAAAGAAATACCATCAGATAACAACTGGAGAGAAGATTTCTTAGAAGCTGCTTTGTGATGTGTGCATTCCAGTCACAGAGTTATACGTTTCTTCTCATAGAGGAATGGGGAATCGCATTTGGAGTAAAGGCAAACCGGGGACATTTGGGAGTATATGGATGGCTATGGTGAAAAAGGAAATATCCTCAGACAAAAACTGGAAAGTAGCTTTCTGTAAAACTGCTTTGGGATAGGTATGTCTATTCACCTCAGATAGGTAGAACATTTTTCTATTACGCAGTTTTGAATCTGTGTCATGGACATATCACGAAGGAACACTCGGAAGGACATTCAGGCCTGTGGGGAAATAGGAGATATCTTCAGAAAAAAATTGAGAGAAGATTTCTGAGAAACTGTTTTGTGATGTGAGCATTCCACTCAGGGAGTTATAACTCTTTTTTCATAAGGCATTGTTTGAACACTGTTCCTGTAAAACTGAATAAGTGATAATTTGCAGTGCATTGAAAATTGTGGCAAAAAGTGAAATATCCTGAAATAAAACTCATAAAGAAGTGTTCTAAGAAATTGCTCTCTGACATCTGCATTCATTTCAGAGAGTTAAAGCTTACAATACGTTGCCCAGTTTGGAAACTCTGTGTTTGAGGAATCTGTGAAGGGATATTAAGTGTCACCCGGAGGCTTGTGGGGAGAAGGAAACGTCTTCCAACGAACACTGGACTGAAGCTTTCGGAGCAACTGCTTTGTGATGCGTGTATTCAACTCTTAGATGTAAATCATTCTTTGGACTGAGCAGTTTGAAATCACTGTTTCCGTGGACCTGAGAAGGGACATTTTGGAACGCCCTTAAGAATATGCTGCTAAAGGAATACCCTCTGGTAAAACCCAGAAGGAAACTTTCTGTGAAACTGCTATAGGTCACATGAATTCAACTCGCTGGTTAACCTTCAGTTTTCATTGAGGAGTATTCTAACTCTGTTCTTGGAGATCCAGCTAAGAGATACTCAGGAGCACTTTGAGGCTTACGGTAAATTCAGAAATATCGTCAGATAGATACTGGAGAGAAGATTTCAGAGGAGCTGCTATGTGACGTGTGCATTCCACTCAATGAGTTATACTTTTCTTCTCATAGAGGATTTTCGTACCCCGTTTGGTGAAAACGTTACCAGGCGCCATTTGGGAGTATATGGATGGCTATGGTGAAAAAGGAAATGTCCTCAGACAAAAACTGGAAAGAACCTTTCTTTGAAATTGCTTTGGGATAGATATCTGTATTCTTCTCAAATAGATAAAGCTTTTTTCTATTATGCAGTTTTGAATATGCGTCATGGATGGATTCGTGAAGGGACCTCGGAAGCACATTCAGGCCTGTGGGGAAATAGCAGTTATCTTCAGAAAAAAATTGGAAAGAAGCTTTCTGAGAAACTGTTTTGTGACGTGTGCATTCCACTCAGGGAGTTATACCTCTTTTCTCATAAGGCAGTGTGGGGATAAAGTTTCTGTAAAACTGAAAATGTAATATTTTGCAGGGCCTTCAAGACTATGGTGAAAGGTGAAAAAACCGGAAATAAAACCCAGAAAGAAGCGTTCCAAGAAACTACTCTCTGACGTGTGCATTCATTACAGAGAGATAAAGGTTTCACTACGTTGCCCAGTTTGGAAACTCTGTGTTTGAGGAATCTGTGAAGGGATATTAAGTGGCACCTGGATTCTTGTGGTGAGAAAGGAAATGTCTTCTGATGAAAACTGGAGAGAAGAGGTCGGGGCAACTCTTTTCTGTTGTGTGTATTCATCTCATAGAGTTAAATCATCCTTTGGATTGACAATTTGAAATCACTGTTTTAGAGGAAGCTTAGAAAGGACATTTGGAAACGCTCTTAAGAATATGTTCAAAAATAAATACCTACCAATAAAAACCAGAAGGAAACATTCTGTGAAACTGCTCAAGGCCACGTGAGTTCCACTCGCACAGTTAAGCTTCTGTTTTCATTAGGCAGTATTCTAAAACTGTTTTGGGTTGCTCAGCTCAAGGATACTCGGGAGCACTTTGAGCCTTATGGTGAAAGTGGAAATATCTTCAGATAGATACTGGAAAGGAGATTTCCGAGGACCTGCTTTTTGACCTGTGCATTCCATTCAGAGTTACACGTTTCTTCTCATAGAGTATTGGGGAATCCTGTTTGGAGAAAAAGTTACCAGGGGACTTTTGGGATTCTATGGATGGCTATGGTAAAAAAGGAAATATCCTCAGACAAAAATTGTAAAGAAGATTTCTGTGAAACTGCTTTGGAATAGATACGTCTATTCATGTCACATAGATAAAACTGTCTTTCTATTACACAGTTTTGAATCTGTGTCAAGGATGGATTCACCAAGGGACATTCGGGAGCACATTCAGGCCTCTGGAGAAATAGGAGATATCTTCAGATAAAAACTTCAGAGAATCTTTCTAGAAACTGCTTTGTGATGTGCGCATTCCACTCACGGAGTTATACCTCTTTTCTCATAAGGCAGTGCTTGAACATTTTTCCTGTAAAACTGAAAACCTGATAATTTGCCGTGCATTGAACATTATGGCGAAAAGTGAAATATACTGAAATAAAACCCAGAAAGAAGCGTTCCATGAAATTTCTCTCTAATGGGTGCTTTCATTTCAGAGAGTTAAAGCTTACACTACATTGCCCAGTTTGTAAACTTTGTGTTTTTAGGAATCTGTGAAGGGGTATTAAACGTCACCCGGAGCCTTGTGGTGATAAAGGAAACGTCTTCTGACGAAACTGGACCTAGGCTTTCAGAGCAACTGCTTTGTGATGTGTGTATTCATCTCATAAAGTTAAATCATTCCTGGATTGAGCAGTTTGAAGTCACCTTTTTAGTGGAACCTGAGAAAGTACATTTGGGAACGCTCTTAAGAATATGTTGAAAAAGAAATACCTTCCAACAAAAACCAGAAGGAAACATTCTGTGAAACTGCTCTAGGTCACATGAATTCCACTCACACAGTTACACTTCGGTTTTCATAAATATTATTCTAAAACTGTTTTAGGTTAGTCAGCTAAGGGATACTCGGGAGCTCTTTGAGGCTTACAGTGAAAGCGGATATATCTTCAGATATATACTGGAGAGAAGATTTCTGAGGAGCTGCTCTATGACCTGTGAATTCCTCTCACAGAGTTACATTTTTCTTCTCATAGAGGATTGGGAAATCCTGTTTGGAGAAAAAGCTACCAGGGGTCTTTAGGGATTCTATGGATGGCTATGGTGAAAAAGGAAATATCCTCTCACAAAAAGTGGAAAGAAGATTTCTGTGAAACTGTTTTGGGTTGGATATGTCTATTCATCTCACATAGATAAAACTTTCTTTCTATTACGCAGTTTTGAATCTGCATCACGGAAGGATTCGCGAAGGGACTTTAGGAAACACATTCAGGCCTGTGGGGAAAAAGGAGATATCTTCAGATAAAAACTGGAGAGCTTTCTGAGAGACTGATTTTTGATGTTTGCATTCCACTCAGGAAGTTATACCTCTTTTTTCAGAAAGCAGTGTTTGAACACGGTTCCGGTGAAACCTGAGAAAGGACATTTGGGAACGCTTTTAAGAATATACTGAAAAGGGAATACCCTCCAGTAAAACCTGAAAGTACACTTTCTGTGAAACTGTTATAGGTCACGTGAATCCACTCGCATAGTTAACCTTCTGTTTTCATTCAGCAGTATTCTAACACTGTTTTAGGTTAGTCAGCTGAGGGATACTTTGGAGCACTTTGAGGCATACGGTGAAAACGGAAATATCTTCAGATAGATACTGGAGAGAAGATTTCCGGGAAGGTGCTTTGTGACCTGTGCATTCCACTCACAGAGTTACACTTTTCTTCTCATAGAGGATTGGGGAATCCCGTTTGGAGAAAAAGCTACCAGGGGACTTTTGGGATTCTATGGATGGCTATGGTGAAAAAGGAAATATCCTCAGACCAAAACTGGAAAGATTTCTGTGAAACTGTTTTGGGATAGATATGTCTATTTATCTCACATAGATAAAACTTTCTTTCTATTACACAGTTTTGAATCTGCATCACAGACGGATTCGCGAAGGGACATTCGAAAGCACATTCAAGCCTCTGGAGAAATAGGAGATATCTTCAGATAAAAACTGGAGAGAATCTTTCTGAGAAACTGCTTTGTGATGTGTGCATTCCACTCAGGAGGTTATACCTCTTTTCTCATAAGGCAGTGTTTGAACACTTTTCCTGGAAAACTGAAAAACTGATACTTTGCAGTGCATTGAAGACTATGGTGAAAAGTGAAAAACCCAGAAATAAAACCCAGAAAGAAGCGTTCCAAGAAACTGCTCTCTAAAGTGTACTTTCATTACAGAGAGTTAAAGCTTACACTATGTTGCCCAGTTTGGAATCTTTGTGTTTGAAGAATCTGTAAAGGGATGTTAAGGTGCACCTGGAGGCTTGTGGTGACAAAGGAAATGTCTTCTGATGAAAACTGGTGAGAAGGTTTCGGAGCAACTCTTTTCTGTTGTGTGCAGTCATCTCAGAGAGTTAAATCATTCTTTGGATTGAGCAGTTTGAAATCACTGTTTAGTGGAACCTTAGAAAGGTCATTTGGGAATGCTCTTAAGTATATGTTGATAAAGAAATACATTCAGATAAAAACCAGAAGGAAACATTCTGTGAAACTGCTATAGGTCACGTGAATTCCACTCGCATAGTTAAACTTCTATTTTCATTGAGCAATATTCTATCACTGTTTTTGGTTAGTCAGCTAAGGGATACTCGGGTGTGCTTTGAGGCTGATGGTGAAAATGGAAATACCTTCAGATAACAACTTGTAAGAAGATTTCCGAGGAGCTGCTATGTGATGTGTGCATTCCACTCACAGAGTTATACTTTTCTTCTCATAGAGGATTTAGTAACCCGTTTGGTGAATAGTCTATCAGGGGACATTTGGGAATATATGGATGGCTATGGTGAAAAAGAAAATATCCTCAGACAAAACTGGAAAGAAGTTTTCTGTGAAATTGCTTTCGGATAGATATGTCTATTCATCTCAGATAGAGAAGACTTTTCTCTATTACACAGTAATGAATCTGAATCATGCACGGATTTGTGAAGGGACACTCGGAAGCACATTCAAGCCTGTGGGGAAATAGGAGATGTCTTCCGAAAAAAATTGGAGAGAAGGTTTCTAAGAAACTATTTTGTGATGTGTGCCTTCCACTCAGAGAGTTATACCTCTTTTTTCATAAGGCAGTGTTTGAATACTGTTCCTGTAAACCTGAAAAACCGATACTTTGCAGTGCATTGAAGACTACGGCGAACAGTGAAATATCCTGAAATAAAACCCAGAAAGAAGTGTTCCAAGAAACTGCTCTCTGATGTGTGCAATCATTTCAGAGAGTTAAAGCATACACTACATTGCTCAGTTTGGAAACTCTGTGTTTGAGGAATCTGTGAAGGGATATTATGTGTCACCCAGAGGCTTGTGGTGAGAAAGGAAACGTCTTTCGATGAAAACTGGACAGAAGCTTTTGGAGCAACTGCTTTGTGATGTATGTATTCATCTCCTAGCATGAAATCATTTTTTGATTGAGCAGTTTGAAATCACTGTTTCTGTGGAACCTAAGAAAGGGCATTTGGGAAAGCTCTTAAGAATATGCTGAAAAAGAAATGCCCTCTGGTAAAACCCAGAAGGAAACTTTCTGTGAAATTGCTCTACATCACGTGAATTCCACTGGTATAGTTAAACTTCTGTTTTCATTGAGCAGTATTCTAACACTGTTTTTGATTAGTCAGCTAAGGGATACTCGAGAGTGCTTTGAGGCCTGCAGTGAAAGCAGAAGTATATCAGATAGATACTGGACACAAGGTTTCCGAGGAGCTGCTTTGTGACCTGTGCATTCCACTCACAGAGTTACACGTTTATTCTCATAGAGGATTGGAGAATCCCGTTTGGAGTAAATGCTACCAGGGGACCTTCGGGAGTATATGTACAGCTATGGTGAAAAAGGAAATATCCTCAGACAAAAATTGGAAAGAAGCTTTCTGTGAAACTGCTTTGGGATTGATATGTCTAGCCATCTCACATAGATAAAACTTTCTTTCTGTTACATAACTTTGAAACTGCGTCATGGACAGATTCGCAAATGGACATTCGGGAGCATATTCAGGCCTGTGGGGAGAAAGGAGATATCTTCAGATGAAAACCATAGAGAAGCTTTCCGAGAGACTGCTTTTTGATGTTTGCTTTCGACTCAGGGAGTTATACCACTTTTTTCATAAGACAGTGTTTGAACACTGTTCCTGTAAAACTAAATAAGTGGTATTTTGCAGCACATTGAAGACTAAAGCAAAAAGTGAAATATCCTGAAATAAAACCCAGAAAAAAGCGTTCTGAGAAACTGCTCTCTGAAGTGTAAAATCATTTCAGAGAGTTAAAGCTTACACTAAGTAACCCAGTTTGGAAAGTCTGTCTTTGAGGAATCTGTCAAGGGATATTACGTGGTGTCCAGAGGCTTGTGGTGAGAAAGGAAATGTCTTCCAAAGAAAACTGAAGAAAGCTACCAGAGCAAATGCTTTATGATGCATGTATTCAACTCATTGAGGTAAATCATTCTTTGGACTGAGCAGCTTGAAATCACTGTTTCTGTGGAATATGAGAAAGGACATTTGGAAACGCTCTTAAGAATATGCTGAAAGAGATACTCTCCAATAAAAACCAGAAGGAAACTTTCCGTTAATCTGCTCTAGGTCACGTGAAGTCCACTCCCACAGTTAAGCTTCTGTTTTCATTGAGCAGTATTGTAACACTCTTTTTCTTTAGTCTGCGAAGTGATATTCAGCAGCACTTTGAGGCTTATGGTGAAAAAGGAAATACCTTCAGATAACAACTGGAGAGAAGATTTCCCAGAAGCTGCTTTGTGAAGTGTGCATTCCACTTACAGACTTATACTTTTCTTCTCATAGAGGATTGGGGAATACCGTTTGTAGTAAACTCTACCAGTGGACATTCGGGAGTATATGGATGGCTATGGTTGAAAAGGAAATATCCTCAGACCAAAACTGGAAAGAAGCTTTCTGTGAAACTGCTTTGGGATAGGTATGTCTAGTCATCTCACATAGATAAAGCTTTCTTTCTATTATGCAGCTTTGAAACTGTGTCATGGATGGATTCGTGAAGGGACACTCAGAAGCACAGTCAGGCCTGTGGGGAAATTGGAGATATCTTCAGAAAAAAATTGGAGAGAAGCATTCTGAGAAACTATTTTGTGATGTGTGCATTCCACTCAGGGAGTTATACCTCTTACGTGAGATTACACTGACGTGAATTCCACTCACATAGTTAACCTTCCATTTCCATTGAGCAGTATTCTATCACTGTTTTAGGTTAGTCAGCTAAGGGATTCTCGGGAGCGCTTTGAGGCTTACCGTGAAAACGGAAATATCTTCAGAGAGATATTGCAGAGAAGATTTCCGAGGAGCTGCTTGGTGACGTGTACATTCCACTCACAGAGATTTACTTGTCTTCTCTTAGAGGATAGGGGAATCCTGTTTGTTGAAAAAGCTAGCAGGGGACATACGGGAGCATATAGATGACTATGGTGAAAAAAAAATATCCTCAGACAAAAAATGGAAAGAAGTTTTCTGTGAAACTGCTTTGGGATAGATATGCCTAATTATCTCACATTGATAAAAGTTTTTTTCTATTATGCAGTTTTGAAACTGCATCATGGACAGATTTGCGAAGCGACATTCGGTAGCACATTCAGGCCTGTGGGGTTATAGGAGATATCTTCAGATAAAAACTGGAGAGAAGTTTTCTGAGAAACTGCTTTTGATATGTGCATTCCACTCAGGGAGTTATACCTCTTTTATCATAAGGCAGTGTTAGAACACTGTTCCTGTAATACTGAAAAATTGAAATTTTTCAGCGCATTGAGTACTATGGCGAAAAGTGAAATATTCTGAAATAAAACCCAGAAAGAAGCATTCCAAGAAACTGTTCTCTGACGTGTGCATTCATTTCAGAGAGTTAAAGCTTACACTACGTTGACCAATTTGGAAACTCTGTCTTTGAGGAATCTGGGAAAGGATATAAAGTGGTACCCGGAGGCTTCTGGTGAGAAAGAAATCATCTTCCGATGAAAGCAAGAGAGAAGCTTTTGGAGCAACTGCTTTGTGATGTGTGTATTCATCTCCTAGAGTTAAATCATTCTTTGGATTAAGCAGTTTAAAATCACTGTTTCTGTGGAAACTGAGAAAGGACATTTGGAAGCACTCTTAAGAATACACTGAAAAAGAAATAGTCTCCGATAAAAACCAGAAGGAAACTTTCTGTGAAACTACTCTAGGTCATGTGAAGTCCCCTCACACAATTAAGCTCCTGTTTTCATTGGGCAGTATTCTAACACTGTTTTAGGTTAGTCAGCTAATGGATACTCGGGAGCACTTTGAGATTACCTTGAAAAAGGAATTATCTTCAGATGGATACTGGAGAGAAGATGTCTGAGGAGCTACTTTGTGACTCGTGCATTCCACTCACAGAGTTATACTTTTCTTCTCATAGAGGATTTGGGAATCGCACTTGCAGAAAAAGTTACCAGAGGACATTCAGTAATATATGGAGGGCTTAGATAAAAAAGGAAATATCCTCAGACAAAAACTGGAAAGAACCTTTCTGTGAAACTGTTTTGTGATAGATATGTCTATTCATCTCACATAGATAAAACTTTCTTCCTATTATGCAGTTTTGAGACTGTGTCATGGATGGATTCAAGAAGGGATATTCGGGAGCACATTCAGGCCTGTGGGAAAATGGGAAATATCTTCAGATAAAAAGGTGAGAGAAGCTTTCTGAGAAACTCCTTTGTGATGTGTGCATTCCACTCAGGGAGTTATGCTTCCTTTCTCAAAAAGCAGTGTTTCAACACTGTTCCTGTAAAACTGAAAAACTGATATTTTGCAGCACATTGAAGTCTACAGCGAAAAGTGAAATATCCAGAAATAAAACCCAGAAAGAAGAGTTCCAAGAAACTGCTCTCTGACATGTGCATTCATTTCAGAGAGTCAAAGCTTACACTACGTTGCCCTGTTTGAAAACTCTGTCTTTGAGGAATCTGAGAAGGGATATTAAGTGGCACCCAGAATCTTGTGGTGAGAAAGGAATCGTCTTCTGATGAAAACCGGAGAGAAACTTCCGGAGCAACCTCTTTGTTATGTGTATTCATCTCATAGAGTTGAAATATTCTTTGGATTGAGCAGTTTGAAATCAGGGTTTCTGTGGGACTTGAGAAAGGACATTTGGGAATACTCTTAGGAATATGCTGAAATAGAAATAACCTCCAATAAAAACGTGAAGAAAACTTTCTGTGAAACTGCTCTAGGTCATATGAAGTACACTTGCACAGTTAAGCTCCTGTTTTCATTGAACAATATTCTAACACTGTTTTAGTTTAGTCAGCAAAGGGATACTCGGGAGCGCTTTGAGGCTTATGGTGAAAACGGAAATATCTTTAGATAAATTCTGGACAGAAGACTTCCGAGTAGCTGCTTTGTGACGTGTGCATTCCACTCACTGAGTTATACTTTTCTTCGCATAGAGTATTGAGGAGTCCCGTTTGGAGAAAAAGCTACCAGGGGACATTTGGGAGTATATGGACAGCTATCGTGAAAATGGAATTAACCTCAGACAAAAACTGGAAAGAAGCTCTCTGTGAAACTACTTTGGGATAGACATGTCTATTCATCTCACAGAGATAAAACTTTCTTTCTATTACACAGTTTTGAAACTACGTCATGAATAGATTCGCGAAGGGAAATTCGGGAGCACATTCAGGCCTGTGGGGAAATAGGAAATATCTTCAGATAAAAACTGGAGAGAAGCTTTCTGAGAAACTGTTTTGTGATGTGTGCATTCCACTAAGGGACTTATAACTGTTTTCTCATAAGTCAGTGTTTGGACACTATTCCTGAAAAACTGAAAAAGTGATATTTTGCAGTGTATTGAAGACTATGGTGAAAAGTGAAATATTTTGAAATAAAACCCAGAAAGAATCATTTGAAAAGCTGCTCTCCGAAGGGTGCATTCATTTCAGAGAGTTAAAGCTTACACTACATTGCCCACTTTGGAACCTCCGTCTTTGAGGAATCTGTGAATTGATATTAAGTGGCGCCCGGAGGGTTGTGGTGAGATAGGAAACGTCTTCTGATGAAAACTGCAGAGAAGTTTTCGGAACAACTGCTTTGTGGTGGGTTTATTCATCTCATAGAGTTAAATCATTCGTTGGATTGAGCAGTTTGAAATCACTGTTACTGTGAAATCTGAAAAAGGACATTTAGGAACGCACCTAAGAATATGTTGAAAAAGAAATACCCTCCGATAAAAACCAGAATAAAACATTCTGTGAAACTGCACTAGGTCATGTGAAGTACACTCGTACAGTTAAGTTTCTGTTTTCTTTGGGCAGTATTCTAACACTGTTTTACGTTAGTCAGCTCAGGGATCCTCGGGAGCACTTTGAGGCTTACGGTGAAAACGGAAATATCTTCAGAAAGATACTGCAGAGAAAATTTCGTAGGAGCTGCTTTGTGTTCTGTGCCTTCCACTCACAGAGTTTTACTTTTCTTCTCATAGAGGATTGGGGAATCTGGTTTGGAGAAAAATCTACCAGGGGACATTCGGGAGTATATGGACGGCTATGGTGAAAAAGCACATATCCTGGGACAAAAACCGGAAAGAAGCTTTCGCTTTCAGTGAGACTGCTTTGTGATAGATATGTCTATTCATCTCACATAGATATAACTTTCTTTCTATTATGCAGTTTTGAAACTGTGTCATGGATGGATTCGTGAAGGGACATATGGGAGCACATTCAGGTCGGTGGGGAAATATGAAATATCTTCAGATAAAAACTGGAGCGAAGGTTTCTGAGAAGCCGCTTTGTGTTGTGTGCATTCCATTCAGGGAGTTATACCTCTTTTCTCATAAGGCAGCGTTTTAACACTGTTCCTGTAAAACTGAAAAAGTGATATTTGGCCGTGCAATGAAGAATATGGCGAAAAGTAAAATATCCTGAAATAAAACCCAGAAAGAAGCGTCCTAAGAAACTGATCTCTGACGTGTACATTTATTTCAGAGAGTTAAAGCTTACACTACATTTCCCAGTTTGGAAACTGGGAGGAATCTCTGAAGGGATATTAAGTGGCACCCGCAGGCTTGTGGTGAGAAAGGAAACGTCATGCGATGAAAACTGGATGGAAGTTTTCTGAGAAACTGCTTTGTGTTGTGTGCATTCCACTCAGGGAGTTATACCTCTTTTCTCATAAGGCAGTGTTTGAACACCGTTCCTGTAAAACTGAAAAACTAATACTTTGCAGCACATTCAGGACTACAGCAAAAAGTGAAATATCCTGAAATAAAACCCAGAAAGAAGCGTTCCAAGAAAATGCTCTCCAACAGGTGGATTCATTTCATAGAGTTAAAGCTTACACTACGTTGCCCAGTTTGGAAACTCTGTCCTTGAAGAATCTGTGCAGGGATATTAAGTGGCACCTGAAGGCTTGTGGTGAGAAATAAAACGTCTTCCAATGAAAACTGGAGAGAAGTTACTGGAGCAACTGCTTTGTGATGCATGTATTCAACTCATAGAGTTAAATCATTCTTTGTATTTAGCAGTTTGAAATCACTGTTTCTGTGGAATCTGAGAAAGGACATTTGGTAACACTCTTAAGAATATGCTGAAAAAGAAATACTCTCTGATAAAAACAAGAAGGAAACTCTCTGTGAAACTGCTCTACGTCACGTGAAGTCCACTCGCTCAGTTAAGTTTAGATTTCATTGAGCAGTACTCTAACACTGTTCTTGGTTAGTCTGCAAAGTGATATTCAGTAGCGCTTTGAGGATTATGGTAAAAAACTAGAGAGTAGATTTGTGAGGATCTGCTTTGTGATGTGTGCATTCCCCTCACAGAGTTATACCTTTCTTCCCAGAGAGAATTGGGGAATCCCGTTTGAAGAAAAAGCTAACGGGGGACATTCAGAAGTATATGGGCTGTTGTGGTGAAAAAGGAAATATCCTCAGACAAAATATGGAAAGAAGCTTCCTGTGAAACTCCTTTGTGATAGATATGTCTATTCATTTCACTTAGATAAAACTGTCTTTCTATTACACTGTTCTCAAACTGTGTCATGGACGAATTCACAAAGGGATATTCGGGAGAACATTCAGCCTTGTGGGGAAACAGGAAATATCTTCAGCTAAAAATAGGGGAGAAGCTTTCTGAGAAACTGCTTTGTGATATGTGCATTCCACTCAGGCAGTTATGTCCCTTTTCTCATAAGGCAGTGTTTGAACACTGTTCTTGTAAAACTGAAAAAGTCATATTTTGCAGCGCATTGAAGACTATGGTGAAAACTGAAATATCCTGAAATGAAACCCAGAAAGAAGAGTTCCAAGAAACGGCTCTCTAACATGTGCATTAATTTCAGAGAGTTAAAGCTACGTTGCCCAATTTGGAAACTTTGTCATTGAGGAACCTGTGAAGGGATATTCAGTGGCTTCTGGAGGCTTGTGGTGAGAAAGGAAAAGTATTCCAATGAAAACTGGACAGAAACTTTAGGAGCATCTGCTTTGTGATGTGTGTATTCATCTGATAGACTTAAATCATTCTTTGGATTGAGCAGTTTGAAATCACTGTTTCTGTGGAACCTGAGAAAGGACATTTTGTAACGCTCTTAAGAATATGTTGAAAAAGAAATACCCTCCGATAAAAACCAGAAGAAAACTCTCTGTGAAACTGCCCTAGGTCACCTGAATTCCACTCACACAGTTAAGCTTCTGTTTTCACTGAGCAGTATTCTAACACTGTTTAAGTTAGTCAGCTAAGGGATACTCGGGAGCGCATTGAGGCTTACGGTGAAAACGTAAATATCTTCAGATAGATACTGGCGAGAAGATTTCTGAGGAGCTCTTTTGTGACTTGTGCATTCCACTCAAGAGCTATATTTTATTCTCAAAGAGGATTTTGGAATCCCATTTGGAGAAAAAGCTACCAGGGGACATTCGGGAGTATATGGATGACCATGGTGAAAAAGGAAATATCCTCAGACCAAAACTGGAAAGAAGCTTTCTGTGAAACTGCTTTGTGACAGATATGTCTATCATCTCACATAGACAAAATTTTCTTTCAATCACACAGCTTAGAATCAGCATCATGGACAGATTCAAGAAGGGACATTCGGGAGAATATTCTTGCCTCTGGGGAAGTAGGAAATATCTTCAGATAAAAACTGGAGAGAAGCTTTCTGAGAAACGGCTTTGTGATGTGCGCATTTCACTCAGCAAGTTATACCTCTTTTCTCATAAGGCAGTGTTTGAACACTGTTCCTGTAAAACTGAAAAAGTGATATTTTGCAGCGCATGGAAGACTACGGTGAAAAGTGAAATACCTGGAAATAAAGCACAGAAAGAAGCTTTCCAAGAAACTGATTTCTGACCTGTGCATTCATTTCAGAGAGTTAAAGCTTACAATACTTTGCCCAGTTTTAAAACTCTGTATTTGAGGAATCTGTGAACGGATATTAACTGGCGCCTGGAGGCTTCTGGTGAGAAAGGAAACGCCCTCTGAAGAAAACAGGATAGACCTTTCTGAGAAACTGCTTTTTGATGTGTGCATTCCACTCAGGGCGTTTTACCTCTTTTCTCAAAAGGCAGTGTTTGAAGACTGCTCCTGTAAAACTGAAAAAGGGATACTTTGCAGTGCATTGAAGACTACAGGGAAAAGTGAAATATCCTGAAATAAAACCCAGAAAGCAGCGTTCCAAGAAAATGCTGTCTGACATGTGCATTCATTTCAGAGAGTTAAAGCTTACACTACGTTGCCCAGTATGGAAACTCTGCCTTTGAGGAATTTGTGAAGGGATATTAACTGGCACCCGGAGGCTTGTGGTGATAAAGGAAACGTCTTCTGATGAAAACTGGAGAGAATCCTTCGGAGCAACTGCTTTGTGATGTGTGTATTCATTTCATAGATTAAATCATACTTTGGATTAAGCAGTTTGAAATCACTGTTTCTGTGGAACCTGAGAAAGGACATTTGGGAACGCTCCTAAGAATATGCTGAAAAATGAATACCTTTCGATAAAAACCAGAAAATAACTTTCTGTGAAACTACTCTAGGTCACATGTATTCCACTCACACATGTAAGCTTCTGTTTTCATTGAACAGTATTCTAATACTGTTTAAGGTTAGTCAGCTAATGGACACTCAGGAGCACTTTGAGTCTTACGGTGAAAAGGCCAATATCTTCTGATAGACAGTGGAGAGAAGATTTCCGAGGAGCTGCTTTGTAACGTATGCATTCCACTCACAGAATTATACTTTTCTTCTCATAGAGGATTGGAGAATCCCGTATGGAGAAAAAGCTACCAGGGGACATTCGGAAGCATATGGATGGCTTTGGTGAAAAAGGAGATATCCTCAGACAAAACTGGAAAGAAGCTTTCTGTGACATTGCTTTGTGATAGATGTGTCTATTCATCTCACATAGGTAAAACGTTCTTTCTGTTACAGAATTTTGAATCTGTGTCAAGGACGAAGGGACATTTGGGAGCACACTCAGGCCTGTGGGGAAATAGGAAATATCTTCAGATAAAAACTGGAGAGAAGCTTTCTGAGAAACTGCTTTCTGATGTGTGCATTCCACTCAGGGACTTATAACTCTTTTCTCATAAGGCAGTGTTTGAACACTGTTCCTGTAAAACTGAAAAAGTGATATTTTGTAACACTTTGAAGACTATGGCAATAAGTGAAATATCCTGAAATGCCACCCACAAAGAAATGTTCCCAGAAACTGCACTCTGACGCATTCATTCATTTCAGAGAGTTAATGCTTACACTACGTTACCCAGTTTGGAAAATCTGTCTTTGAGGAATCTGTGAAGGGATATTAAGTGGTGCACGGAGGTTTGTGGTGTGAAAGGAAACGTCTTCCGATGAAAATTGGAGAGAAGTTTTTGGGCCAACTGCTTTGTGATGTGTGTATTCATCTCATAGAGTTAAATCATTATTTGGATTGAGCAGTTTGAAATCACTGTTTCTGTGGAACCTGAGAAAGGACATTTCGTAACGCTCTTAAGAATATGCTGAAAAAGGAACACCCTGTGGTAAAACACAGAAGGAAACTTTCTGTGAAACTGCTATAGGTCACGTGAATTCCACTCGAATAGTTAACCTTCTGTTTTCATTGAGCAGTATTCTAACACTGTTTTTGATGAGTCAGCTAAGGGATACTCGGGAGCGCTTTGAGGCTTACGGTGAAAATGGAAATATCTTCAGATAGATACTGGAGAGAAGATTTCTGAGGAGGTGCTTTGTGACCTGTGCATTCCACTCACAGAGTTACACTTTTCTTCTCCTAGAGGATTGGGGAATCTCATTTGAGAAAAAGCTACCAGAGGTCTTTCGGGATTCTATGGAAGGCTATGGTGAAAAAGGAAATATCCTCAGACAAAAACTGGAAAGAAGCTTTCTGTGAAACTCCTGTGGGATAGATATGTCTATTCATCTTACATAGAAAAAGCTTTCTTTCTGTTATGCAGTTTTGAAACTGCGTCATGGACGGATTTGAGAAGGGACATTCAGAAGCACATTCAGGACTGTGGGGAAATAGGAAATATCTTCAGATAAAAACTGGAGAGAAGCTTTCTGAGAAACTGCTTTCTGATGTGTGCATTCCACTCAGGGACTTATACCTCTTTTCTCATAAGGCAGTGTTTGAACACTGTTCCTGTAAAACTGAAAAATGATGTTTTGCAGTGCATTGAAGACTATGGTGAAAAGTGAAAATCCGGAAATAAAACCCAGAAAGAAGCCTTGCAAGATACCGCTCACTGACGTGTACGTTCATTTCAGTTTGTTAAAGCTTTCACTACATTGCCCAGTTTTGAAACTCTGTCTTTGAAGATTCTGTGAAGGGATATTAAGTGGTGCCCGAAGGCTTGTGTTGAGAAAGGAAACATCCTCCGATGAAAACTGGAGAGAACCTTTCAGAGCAACTGTTTCAATTTGTGTGTATTCATCTCATAGAGTTAAATCATGCTATGAATTGAGCAGTTTGAAATCACTGTTTCTGTGGAACCTGAGAAAGGACATTTGGGAATGCTCCTAAGAATGTGCTGAGAAAGAAATACCCTCCGATAAAAACCTGAAGGTAAGTTTATGGGAAACTGCTCTAGGTCACGTGAATTCAACTCGCACAGTTAAGCATCTGTTTTCATTGAGCAGTATTCTAACACTGTTTTAGGTGGGGCCTCTAAGGGATACTCGGGAGCGCTTTGAGGCTTATGGTGAAAATGGAAATACCTTCAGACAGATACTGTGGAGAAGATTTCCGAGGAGTTGCTTTGTGACGTGTGCATTCCACTCACAGAGTTTTACTTTTCTTCTCATAGACGATTGGGGAATCCCGTTTGGAGAAAAAGCTAGCACAGGATATTCGGGAGCATATGGATGGCTATGGTGAAAAAAGAAACATCCTCAGACAAAAACTGGAAAGAAGCTTCCTGTGAAACTGTTTTGGGATAGATATGTGTAATCATCTCACGTACATAAAACTTTTTTTCTGTTACGCAGTTTTGAAACTGCGTCATGGACAGATTTGTGAAGAGACATTCAGGAGCTCATTCAGGCCTAGGGGAAGTAGGAAATATCTTCAGATAAAATCTGGAGAGAATTTTTTTAAGACACTGCTTTGTGATGTGTGCATTACACTCAGGGAGTTTTACCTCTTTTCTCATAAGGCAGCGTTTGAACACTGTTCCTGTAAAACTGAAAAAGTGATATTTTGCAGTGCATTGAAGACTATGGTGAAAAGTGAATTATCCTGAAATAAAACCCAGAAGGATGTGTTTGAAGAAACGGCTCTCTGACGTGTGCATTCATTTCAGACAGTTAAAGCTTACACTACGTAGCCCAGTTTGGAAACTCTGTGTTTGAGGAATCTATGAAGGGATATTAAGTATCACCCGTCAGCTTGTGACGAGAAAGGAAACGTCTTCCATTGAAAACTGGAGAGAAGAATTCATTTCTACTGCTTTGAGATGTGTGTTTTCATCTCATAGAGTTAAATCATTCTTTGGATTGAGCTGTTTGAAATCACTGTTTCTGTGAAACCTGAGAAAGGACATTTGGGAATGCTCTTAAGAATGTGCTGAAAAAGAAATACCCTACAACAAAAACCAGAAGGAAACTTTCTGTGACACTGCTCTAGGTCACGTGAAGTATACTCGCATAGTTAAGCTCCTGTTTTCATTGAGCAGTATTCTAACACTGATTTAGTTTAGTCAGATAAGGGATACTCAGGATTGTTTTTAGGATTACGGTGAAAACGGAAATATCTTCAGATTGATACTGGAGAGAAGATGTCCGAGGATCTGGTTTGTGATGTGTTCATTCCACTCACAGAGTTATACTTTTCTTCTCACAGAGGATTGGGGAATCCCGTTTGAAGAAAAAGCTACCAGGGGACATTCAGGAGTATATGGATGGCTATGGTGAAAAAGGAAATATCCTCAGACAAAAACCTGAAAGAAACTTTCTGGAAAACTGCTTTGTGATAGATATGTCTAGTCATCTCACATAGATAAAACTTCCATGGGACATTAGGGAGTATATGGACAGCTATGGTGGAAAATAAAATATCCTCATTCAAAAACTGGAAAGAAGCTTTCTATGAACCTGCTTTGGGTAGATATGTCTATTCATCTCACATAGATAAAACTTTCTTTCCATTACACAGTTTTCAAATGGCGTCATCGACGGATTCGTGAAGGGACAATTGGGAGCACATTCAGGGCTGTGGAGAAATAGGAAATATCTTCAGATAAAAACTGGAGAGAAGCTTTCTGAGGAACTGTTTTGTGATGTGTGTATTCCACTCAGGGAGTTATACCTCTTTTCACAGAAGGCAGTTTTTGAACACTGTCCCTGTAAAACTGAAAAAGTGATATTTTGCTGCACTTTGAACTATGGTCAAAGGTGAAAATCCTGAAATAAAACCAAGAAAGAAGCCTTCCTCAAAACGGGTCTCTGATATATGCATTTATTTCAAAGAGATAAAGCTTACACTACATTGCCCAGTTTGTAAACTCTGTCTTTGAGGAACCTATGAAGGGATATTAAGTGGCGCCTAGAGTCTTACGGTAAGAAAGGAAACATCTTCCGCTGAAAACTGGACAGAAGTTTTTGGAGCAACCGCTTTGTGATGTGTGTTTTCATCCTATAGAGTTAAATCATTCTTTGGATTGAGCAGTTTGAAATCACTGCTTCTGGTGAACCTGAGATAGGACATTTGGACCACTCTTAAGAATATGCTGAAAAAGAAATACCCTCTGATAAAACCCAGAAGGAAACTTTGTGTGAAACTGCACTAGGTCACTTGTGTTCCATTAGCACAGTTAAGCTTCTGTATTCATTGAGCAGAATTCTAACACTGTTTTAAGTTAGTCAGCTAAGGGATACTCAGGAGTGCTTTGATTCTTATGGTGAAAACTGAAATATCTTCAGATAGTTGCTGGAGAGAAGATTTCCAAGGAGCTTTTTTGTGATGTGTCCATTCCACTCGCACAGTTATACTTTTCTTTCCATAGAGGATTGGGGAATCTCCTTTGGAAAAAAGCTCCTATGGGACATTAGGGAGTATATAGAGGGCTATGGTGGAAGAGAAAATATCCTAATTCAAAGACTGGAAACAAGCTTTCTGAGAAACTGCTTTTTGATGTGTGTTTTTCACTCAGGGAGTTATTCCTCTTTTCTCATAAGGCAGTTTTTGAACACTATTCCTGTAAAACTGAATAATTGATATTCTGCAGCCCATTGAAGACTACGGTGAAATTCGTGAAATAAAATATCCATGAAATTCGTGAAATATCCTGAAATAAAAACAAGAAAGAAGCGTTCCTCAAAACTGCTCTCTGACGTGTGCATTCATTTCAGAGAGTTAAAGCTTACTCTACATTGCCCAGTTTGTAAACTCTGTCTTTGAGGAATCTGTGAAGGGATATTATGCACCGTCCAAAGGCTTGTGTTGAGAAAGGAAATGTGTTCTGATGAAAACTGGAGAGAAGCTTTTGAAGCAATTGCTTTGTGATGTGTGTATTCATCTCATAGAGTTAAATCATTCTTTGGATTGAGCAGTATGAAATCACTATTTCTGTGGAACCTGAGAAACGACATTTGGAAAAGCTCTTAAGAATATGCTGACAATGAAATACCCTCTGATAAAACCCAGAAGAAAACTTTTTGTGAATCTGCTCTAGGTCACGTGAAGTCCACTCACACAGTTAAGCTTCTGTTTTCATTGAGCAGTATTCTAACACTGTTTTAGGTTAGTCAGCTAAGGGATACTTGGGAGCACTTTGAGGCTTACGGTGAAAAAGGAAATATCTTCAGATAGACACTGCAGAGAAGATTTCTGAAGACCTGATTCGTGACATGTTCATTTCACTCATAGAATTATACTTTCCTTCTCATAGAGGATTTGGGAATCCTGTTTGGTGAAAAAGCTACCGGGGACATTTGGAAGTATATGGATGGTTATGGTGAAAAAGGAAATATCCTCAGAAAAAACTGGAAGGAAGCTTTCTGTGAAACTGCTTTGGGATAGATATGTCTAGTCATCTCACATTGATAAAACTTTCTTTCTATTACGCAGTTTTGAGACTGCGTCATGGACGGATTTGCGAAGGGATATTTGGGAGCACATTCAGGCCTGTCTGGATATCGGAAATATCTTCAGATAAAAACTGGAGAGAAGCTTTTTGAGAAACTGCATTGTGATGTGTGCATTCCAATAAGGGAGTTAAACCTCTTTTCTCATAAGGCAGTGTTTGAACACTATTCCTGCAAAACTGAAAAAGTGATATTTTGCAGCACATTGAAGACTATGGTGAAAAGTGGAAATCCGGAAATAAAACCCAGAATGAAGCATTGCAAGAAACTGCTCCCTGACGTGTGCATTCATTTCAGAGAGTTAAAGCTTACACTACGTTGCCCAGCTTGGAAACTCTGTCTTTGAGGAATCTGTGAAGGGATATTAAGTGGTGCCCGGAGGATTGTGGTGAGAAAGGAAACGTCTTCGGATGAAAACTGGAGAGATGTTTTCGGAGCAAGTGTTTTGTGATATGTGTATTCATCTCATAGAGCTAAATCATTCCTTGGATTGAGCAGTTTGAAATCACTGTTTCTGTGGAACCTGAGAAAGGACATTTGGGAATGCTTTTAAGAATATGCTGAAAAAGAAATACTCTCCATAAAAACCAGAAGGAAACTTTCTGTGAAACTGCTCTATGTCACGTGAAGTGCACTCGCACAGTTAAGCTCCTCTTTTCATTGAGCACTATTCTAACACTATCTTAGGTTAATCAGCTAAGGGATACCCAGAAGTGCTTTGAGGCTTATGGTGAAAATGGAAACATCTTCAGATAGATTCCGGAGAGAAGATTTCCGAGGAGCTGCTTTGTGACGTGTGCATTCCACTCACAGAGTTTTACTTTTATTCTCATAGAGAATTGGGGAATCCAGTTTGGAGAAAAAGCTACCAAGGGACATTCAGGAGCATATGGATGGCTATGGTGAAAAAGGAAATATCCACAGACAAGAACTGGAAAGAAGCTTTCTGTGAAACTGCTTTGGTATAGATATGTCTATTCATCTCACATAGATAAAACTTTCTTTCTATTATGCAGTTTTGAAACTGCATCATGGATGGATTCGGGAAGGGACATTCTGGAGCACATTCAGGCTCGTGGGAAAATAAGAGGTATCCCGAAATAATAACCAAAGAGAAGCTTTCTGAGAGACTGCTTTGTGATATGTGCATTCCACTCAGGGAATTATATCTCTTTTCTCATAAGGCAGTGTTTGAACACTGTTCCAGTAAAACTGAAAAGGTGGTATTTTGCAGCACTTTGAAGACTATGGCAAAAAGTGAAATATCCTGAAATAAAACCCAGAAAGAAGCGTTCCAAGAAACTGTTCTCTGACGTATTCATTCATTTCAGAGAGTTAAAGCTTACACTACGTTGCCCACCTTGGAAACCCTGTCTTTGAGGAATCTGCAAAGGTATATTAAGTGGTGCCCAAAGGGTTGTGTTGAGAAAGGAAACGTCTTCCAATGAAAACTGAAAAGAAACTTTCAGAGCAACTGCTTTGTGATGTGTGTATTCAGCTCATAGAGTTAAATCATACTTTGGATTGAGCAGTTTTAAATCACTGTTTCTGTGGAACCTGAGAAAGGACATTTGGAAAAACTCTTAAGAATATGCTTAAAAAGAAATACTCTCTGATAAAAAGCAGAAGGAAACTTTCTGTGAAACTGCTTTAGGTAACATGAAGTGCACTCACACAGTTAAGCTCCTGTTTTCTTTGAGCAGTATTCTAACACTGTTTTAGGTTAGTCAGCTAAGGGATACCTGGGAATGCTTTGAGGCTTATGGTGAAAACGGAAATAATTTCAGATAGATACTGGAGAGAAGATTTCCGAGGAGCTGCTTTGTGACGTGTGCATTCCACTCACCGAGTTATAGTTTTCTTCTCAGACAGGATTGGGGAATCCTGTTGGGATAAAACTACCAGAGGACATTCGGGAGCATATGTACGGCTACGGTGAAAATGAAAATATCCTCTGACAAAAACTGGGAAAAAGATTTCTGTGAAACTGCTTTGGGATAGAAATGACTAATCTTCTCACATAGATAAAACTTTCTTTCTATTATGCAGTTTTGAAACTGTGTCGTGGATGGATTTGCGAAGGGACATTCGGGAGCACCTTCAGTCCTGTGGGGAAATAGCAGATATCTTCAGACAAAAATTGGAGAGATGCTTTCTGATTAACTGCTTTGTGATGTGTGCATTCCAGTCAGGGACTTATACCTCTTTTCTCATAAGGCAGTGTTTGAACACTTCCTCTAAAACTGAAAAAGTGATATTTTGCAGCGCATTGAAGACTACGGCAAAAAGTGAATTATCCGAACATTGAACCCAGAAAGAAGCATTCCAAGAAATAGCTCTGTGACGTGTACATTGATTTCACAGAGTTAAAGCTTACACTACATTGCCCTGTTTGGAAACTCTGTCTTTGATTAATCTGTGAAGGGATATTAAGTGGCACCCGGACTCTTCTGGTGGGAAAGGAAACATCTTCCGAAGAAAACTGGAGAGAAGCTTTCAGAGCAACTGCTTTGTGATGTGTGTATTCATCTCACAGAGTTAAATCATTCTTTTGATTGAACAGTTTGAAATCACTGTTTCTGTGCAACCAAAGAAAGGACATTTGGGAACACTCTTAAGAATATGTTGAAAAAGAAATACCCTCTGATAAAAACCAGAAGGAAACTTTCTGTGAAACTACTCTAGGTCACGTGAATCCCACTCACAAAGTTAAGCTTCTGTTTTCATTGGTCAGGATTCTAACACTGTTTTAGGTTAGTCAGCTAAGGGATACTCGGGAGCACTTTAAGGCTATCAATGAAATGGAAATATCTTCAGATAGATACTGGAGAGAAGAATTCCGAGGAGCTAATTTGTGACGTGTGCATTCCACTCAAAGAGTTATACTTTTCTTTTCATAGAGGATTTTGGTACCCTGTTTGGTGAAAACACTACCAGGGTACATTCGGGAGCACATGGATGGCTATGGTGAAAAGGGATATACCCTCAGACAAAAACTGAAAAGAAGTTTCTGTGAAATTACTTTGGAATAGATATGTCTATTCATCTCATATAGATAAAACTTCCTTTCTATTACACAGTTTTGAAACTGTATCTTGGACGGATTCATGAAGGGACATTCGGTAGCACATTCAGGTGTACGGTGATAAAGGAGATATCTTCAGATAAAAAGTGGAGAGAAGCTTTCTCAGAAACTGCTTTGTGATGTCTGCATTCCATTCAGGGAGTTATACATCTTTTCTCATAAGGGAGTGTTTGAACACTGTTCATGTAAAACTAAAAAAGTGAGATTTTTTACAGCGCATGGAAGACTATGGAGAAAAGTGAAATATCCCAAAATGAAACCCAGGACGAAGCGTTCCAAGAAACTGGTCTCTGATGTGTGCACTCATTTCAGAGAGTTAAAGCTTACACTACATTGCTCAGTTTGGAAACTCTGTCTTTGAGAAATTTGTGAAGCGATATTAAGTGGCGCCTGGAGGCTTTTGGTGAGAAAGGAAACATCTTCCCATGAAAACTGGAGACAAGCTTTTGGAGCAACTGCTTTGTGATGTGTGTACTCATCTCATAGATTTAAATTATTCTTTGGTTTGAGCAGTGTGAAATCACTGTTTCTGTGGAATCAAAGAAAGGACATTTGGGAATGCTCTTAAGAATATGCTGAAAAAGAAATACCCTCCAATAAAAACCAAAAGGAAACATTCTTTGAAAGTGCTCTAGGTCACGTGAATTCCACTTGTACAGTTAAGCTTCCATATTCATTGAGCAGTATTCTAACACTGTTTTTGGTTAGTCAGCTCAGGGATACTCAGGAATGCTTTGAGGCTTACAGTGAAAAAGGCAGTATCTTCAGATAGACACTGGAGAGATTTCTGAGAAGCTGATTTGTGATGGGTGCATTCCACCCAGAGAGTTATACTTTTCTTCTCTTAGAGGATGGGCGAATCCCGTTTGGAGAAAAAGCTACCAGGGACATTCAGAAGTATATGGACACAATGGTGAAAAAGGAAATATCCTCAGACAAATACTGGAAAAAATCTTTCTGTGAAACTGCTTTGTGATAGATATGTCTATACATCTCACTTAGATAAAACTTTCTTCCTATTATGCAGTTTTGAACCTGCATCATGGATGGATTCCTGAAGGAACATTTGGGACCACATTCAGGTCTATGGGGAAATAGGAGATATCTTCAGATGTAAACTGGAGAGAAGTTTTCTGAGAAACTGCTTTGTGATGTGTGCATTCCACTCAGGGACTTATACCTCTTTTCTCATAAGGCTCTGTTTGAACACTGTTCCTGTAAACCTGAAACAGTGATATTTTTCAGTGCATTGAAGACAACAGTGAAAAGTGAAAATCTGGAAATAAAACCCAGAAAGAAGCATTGCAGGAAACTGCTCCCTGAGGTTTTCATTCATTTCAGAGAGTTAAAGCTTACACTACATTGCCCATGTTGGAAAGTCTGTTTTTTAGGAATCTGTGAAGTGATATTAAGTGGTGCCCGGAATCCTGTGGTGAGAAAGGAAACGTCTTCCAATGAAAACTGGAGAGAAGCTTTCAGACCCACTGGTTTGTGTTGTGTGTATTCATCTCATAGAGTTATATAATTCTTTGGATTGAGCACTTTGAAATTACTGTTTCTGTCAACCCGAGAAAGGACATTTGGGAATGCTCTTAAGTATATGTCGAAAAAAGAAATACCCTCCGATAAAAACCAGAAGCATACTGTCTGTGAAACGGCTCTAGGTCACGTGAATTCCACTCGCACAGTTTATCTTCTGTTTTCACTGTGCAGTATTCTAACACTGTTTTTGTTTAGTCTGCGAAATGATATTCAGGGATGTTTTGAGGCTTACGTTGAAAAAGGAAATATCTTCAGTTAAAAACTGGAGAGAAGATTTCCGAGGAGCTGCTTTGTGACGTGTGCATTCCCCTCACAGAGTTTTACCTTTTTTCCCAGAGAGTATTGGGCAATCCCGTTTGGAGAAAAAGCTACCAGGGGACATTCGGGAGTATATGGACGGCTATGGTAAAAAAGGAAATATCCTCAGATGAAAACAGGAAAGAAGCTTTCTGTGAAACTGCTTTATGATAGATACGTCTATTCATCTCACATAGATAAAACTTTCTATTACACATTTTTGAAGCTGCGTCATAGAAGGATTCACGAAGGAACATTCGGGAACACATTCAGGCCTGTGGGGAAATAGGAAATATCTTCAGATAAAAACTGGAAAGAAGTTTTCTGAGAAACTGCTTTGTGATATGTGCATTCCACTGAGAGACTTATACCACTTTTCTCATAAGACAGTGTTTGAACACTGTTCCTGTAAAACTGAAAAAGTGATATTTTGCAGTGCTTTTAAGACTATGGTGAAAAGTGAAAAACCCGTAAATAAAACCCAGAAAGAAGCGTTCCAAGAAACACCTTTGCGATGGGTGCATTCATTTCAGAGAATTAAAGCTTACCTTACGTTGCCCGGTGTGGAAACTCTCTCTTTGAGGAAACTGTGAAGAAATATTAAGTGGCGCCCAGAGGCGTGTGGTGATAAAGGAAACGTCTTCCGATGAACACTGGAGAGAAGCTTTCAGAGCAACTGCTTTCTGATGTGTGGATTCATCTCATAAAGTTAAATCATTCTTTGGATTGAGCAGTTTGAAATCAATGTATTCTTGGAATCTTACAAAGGAAATTTGGGAACATTCTTAAGAATATGTTGAAAAAGGAATATCCTCCAGTTAAAGCCAGAAGAAAACATTCTGTGAAACTGCTCTAGGTGACGTTAATTTCACTCACACAGATAAGCTTCTGTTTTCATAGAGCAGTATTCTAACACTGTTTTTGGTTACTCAGCTAAGGGTCACTCTGGAGCGCTTTGAGGCTTTCGGTGAAAGCGGAAATATCTTCAGATAGATACTGAACAGAAGATTTCAGAGGAGCTGCTTTGTGACGTGTGCATTCCACTCACAGAGTTATACTTTTCTTCCCATAGAGGATTGGGGAATCTCCTTTGGAGTAAAGCTACCAGAGGATATTTGAGATTATATGGACGGCTATGGTGAAAAACGAAATATCCTCAAAAAAAAAAAAAAAAAAAACTGGAAAGAAGCTTTCTGTGAAACTGCTTTGGGGTAGATATATCTATTCATCTCACATAGATAAAACTTTCTTTCTATTATGCAATTTTGAAATTGCATCATGGGCGGATATGTGAAGGGACATTTGGGAGCACATTCAGGCCTGTGGGGAAATAAGAGATATCTTCAGACAAAAACAGGAGAGACTCTTTCTGAGAAACTGCTTTGTGATGTGTGCATTCAACTGAGGGAATTATACCTCTTTTCTCATAAGGCAGTGTTTGCACACTGTTCCTGTAAAATTGAAAAAGTGATATTTTGCAGCACATTGAAGACTATGGCGAATGGTGTAATCCGCAAATAAAACCCAGAAAGAAGCATTGCAAGAAACTGCTCTCTGACTTGTGCATTCATTTCAGAGAGTTAAAGCTTACACTACGTTGCCCAGTTTGGAAATTGTCTTCGAGGATTCTGTGAAGGGATATTAAGTGGAGCCTGGAGGCTTGTGGTGAGAAAGGAAATGTCTTCCGATGAAAAGTGGAGAGAAACTTTCTGAGAAACTGCTCTGTGATGTGCGCATTCCAATCAGGGAGTTATACCTCTTTTCTAATAAGGCAGTGTTTGAATACTGTTCTTGTAAAACTGAAAAAGTGATATTTTACAGCGTTTTGAAGTCAATGGAAAACTGAAAATTCAGAAATAAAACCCAGAAAGAAGCATTGCAGGAAGCTGCTCCCTGACGTGTTCATTCATTTCAGAGAGTTAAAGCTTACACTGCGTTGCCCAGGTTCAAAAGTCTGCCTTTGAGGAATCTGTGAAGTGATATTAAGTGGTGCCCGGAATCTTGTGGTAAGAAAGGAAAAATCTTCCAATGAAAAGAGGAGAAAAGCTTTCAGCCCAACTGCTTTGTGATGTGTGTATTCATCTCATAGAGTTAAATCATACTTTGGATTGAGCAGTTTGAAATAACTGTTTCTGTGGAACCTGAGAAAGGACATTTGGGAACGCTCTTAAGAATATGCTGAAAAAAAAAATACCTCCGATAAAAACAAGAAGGAAATTTTCTGTGTAACTGCTCTATGCCACGTGAATTCCACTCACACAGTTAAGCTTCTGCTTTCATTGAGCACCATTCTAACACTGTTTTAGGTTAGTCAGCTAAGGGATACTCGGGAGCATTTTGAGGCTTGCAGTGAAAACGGAAATATCTTCAGATAGATACTGGAGAGCAGATTTGAGGTGCTGCGTTGTGACGTGTGCATTCCACTCACAGAGTTATACTTTTCTTCTCATAGAGGATTGGGGAATCCCGTTTGGAGAAAAAGCTACCAGGGGACATTCGGGAGTATATGGACGGCTTTGTTGTAAAAGGAATAACCTCAGACTAAAACTGGAAAGAAGCTTTCTGTGAAACTGCTTTGTGATAGATATGTCTATTCATCTCATGTAGATAAAACATTCTTTCTATTATGCAGTTTTTAAACTGCATCATGGACGGATTTGGGGAGGGACATTCGAGAAAACATTCAGGACTGTGGGGAAATAGTAATTATCTTCAGATAAAAACTGGAGAGAAGCCTTCTGAGAAACTGCTTTGTGATGTGTGCATTTCACTCAGGGACTTATACATCTTTTCTCGTAAGGCTGTTTGAACATTGCTCCTGTAAAACTGAAAAAGTGATATTTTTCAGTGCCTTGAAGATTAAGGCGAAAAGTGTAATATCCTGAAATAAAACCCAGAAAGAAATGATCCAAGATACTGCTCTGCCATGGGTGCATTCATTTCAGAGAATTAAAGCTTATACTACGTTGCCCAGTTAGGAAACTCTGTGTTTGAAGAATCTGTGAAGGGATATTAAGTGTCACCTGGAGGCTTGTGGTGAGAAAGGATATGTCTTCCGATGAAAACTGGGGGGAAGCATTCGGAGCAACTGCTTTGTGATGTGTGTATTCATCTCATAGAGTTAAATCATTGGATTGAGCAGTTTGAAATCACTGTTTCTGTGGAACCTGAGAAAGGACATTTGGGAACGCTCTTAAGAATATGCTGAAAAAGGAATACCCTCTGATAAAAACCAGAAAGAAACTTTTGGTGAAACTGCTATAGGTCACTTGAAGTCCACTCGCACAGCTAAGTTCCTGTTTTCATTGAGCAGTATTCTAAAACCATTTTTTGTTAGACAGCTAAGGGATACTCAGTAACGCTTTGAGGCTTATGGTGAAAATGGAAATATCTTCAGATAGATACCGGAGAGAAGATTTCCGAGGAGATGCTTTCTGACGTGTACATTCAACTCACAGAGTGATACTTCTCATAGAGGATTGGGGAATCCCATTTGGAGAAAAGCTACCAGGGGACATTCGGGAGTATACGGATGTCTATGGTGAAAAAGGAAATATCGTCAGACAAAAACTGGAAAGAAGCTTTCTGTGAACCTACTTTGCAATAGATATGTCTATTCCTCTCAAATAGATAATGCTTTCTTTCTATTACACAGTTTTCAAACTGCGTCATGGACGGATTCGCTAAGGGACATTCGGGAGCACATTCAGGCGTATGGTGGAAAAGGAGGTAGCTTCAGATAAAAACTGGAGAGAAGCTTTCTGAGAAATTGCTTTGTGATGTGTGCATTCCACAGGGAGTTAGACCTCTTTGCTCATAAGGCAGTGTTTGAACACTGTCCTGTAAAACTGAAAAAGTGATATTTTGCAGTGCATTGAAGACTATGGTGAAAAGTTCATTATCCTGAAATAACACCTAGACAGAAGTGTTCGAAGAAACTGCTCTCTGACGTGTGCATTCATTTCAGAGAGTTAAAGCATACACTACGTTGACCAGTTTGGAAACTCTCTCTTTGAGGAATCTGTGAAGGGATATTAAGTGGCACCTGGAGGCTTGTGGTGAGAAAGGAAACGTCTTCTGATGAAAACTGGAGACAAGTTTTCGGAGCAACTGCTTTGTGATGTGTATATTCATCTCATAGAGTTAAATCATTCTTTGGATTGAACAGTTTGAAATCACTGTTTTTGTGGGACCTGAGAAAGGACATTTGGGAATGCTCTTAAGAATATGCTGAAAAAGAAATACCCTCTGACAAAAACCAAAAGGAAACTTTCTGTGAAACTGCACAAGGTCACATGACTTCCACTCGCACAGTTAAGCTTCTGTTTTCATTGAGCAGCATTCTAACACTGTTTTAGGTCTGTCAGAAAAGGGATACTCGGGAGCACTTTGAGGCTTTGGTGAAAACGGAAATATCTTCAGATAGTTACTGGAGAGAATATTTCCGAGGAGCTTCTTTGTGACGTGTGCATTCCACTCACAGAGTTTTACTTTTCTTGTCATAGAAGATTGGGGAATTCCGTTTGGAGAAAGAGCTACCAGGGGACATTCAGGAGCATATGGACGACTATGGTGAAAAAGGAATTATCCTCTGACAAAAACTTTAAAGAAGCTTTCTGTGAAACTGCTTTGATAGATATGTCTATTCATCTCACTTAGATAAAACGTTCTTTCTATTACGCAGCTTTGAAACTGCGTCATGGATGGATTTGCGAAGGGACATTCGCGAACACATTCAGCATGTGGGGTAATAGGAGATATCTACAGATAAAAACGGGAGAGAAGCTTTCTGAGAAACTGCTTTCTGGTGCGTTCCACTCGGGAGTTATACCTCTTTTCTCATAAGGCAGTGTTTGAACACTGTTCCTGTAAAACTGAAAAAGTGATATTTTGCAGTGCATTGAAGACTATGGCAAAAAGTAAAATATCCTGAAATAAAACCCAGAAAGCAGCGTTCCAAGAAACTGCTCTCTGACGTGTGCATTCATTTCAGAGGGCTAAAGCTTACACTACATTGCCCACTTTGGAAACTCTGTGTTTGAGGAATCCATGAAGGGATTATAAGTGGCTCCCGGAGGCTTGTGGTGAGAAAGGAAACGTCTTTCGAAGAGAAGTGGAGATAAGATTTCGGAGCAACTGCTTTGTGATGTGTGTATTCATCTCATAGAGATAAATCATTCTTTGGATAAAACAGATTGAAATCACTGTTTCTGTGGACCTGAGAAAGGACATTTTGGAACACTGTTAGGAATATGCTGAAAAAGAAATACCTCCAATAAAAACCAGAAGGAAACTTTCTGTGAAACTGCTCCAGGACACGTGAATTTCACTCGCACAATTAAGCTTCTGTTTTCATTGAGCAGTATTCTAACACTGTTTTTGGTTAGTCAGCTAAGGGATACTCGGTACCACTTTGAGGCTTCAGTGAAAACGGAAATATCTTCAGAGAGTTACTGGAGAGAAGATTTCTGAGGAGCTGCTTTGTGACGTGTGCATTCTACTCACAGAGTTATACTTTTCTTCTCAAAGCGGATTGTGGAATCCCGTTTGGAGGAAAAGCTACCTGGGGACATTTGGGAGTATATGGATGGCTATGGTTAAAAAGGAAATATCCTCAGACAAAAACTGGAAAGAAGTTTTCTGTGAGACTGCTTATGGATAGATACATCTATATATCTCAGATAGATAAAACTTTCTTTCTATTACGCAGTTTTGAATTTGTGTCATGGATGGATTCTCTAAGAGACATTCTGGAGCACATTCAGGCCTCTGGGGAAAAAGGAGATATCTTCAGATAAAAAAGTGTAGAGATGGTTTCTGAGAAACTGCTTTGTGATGCCTGCATTCCAGTCAGGGACTTATACCTCTTTTCTCATAAGGCAGTGTTTGAACACTATTCCTGTAAAACAGGAAAAGTGATATTTTGCAGCGCATTGAAAACTATGGCAAAAAGTGAAATATCCTGAAATAAAACTCAGAAAGAAGCATTAAAAAGAAATCGCTCTCTGACGTGTGCATTCATTTCAGTGAGTTAAAGCTTACACTACATTGCCCAGTTTTGAAACACTGTGTTTGAGGAATCTGTGACGGGATATTAAATGTTGACTGGATGCTTGTGGTGAGAAAGGAAACGTCTTCTGACGAATACTGGGCAGAAGCTTTTGGAGCAACTGCTTTGTGATGTGTGTATTCATCTCATAGAGTTAAATCATTCTTTGGATTGAACAGTATGAAATTACTGTTCCTGTGGAACCTGAAAAAGGACATTTGGGAACGCCACTAAGAAAATGCTGAAAAAGAAATACCCTCCTATAAAAACCAGAAGGAATCTTTCTGTGAAACTACTGTAGGTCACATGTAGCACACTCATACAGATAAGCTTCTGTTTTCATTGAGCAGTATTCTAACACTGTTTTAGTTTTGAGGCCTAAGGGATACTCGAGATCGCTATGAGGCTTATAGTGAAAACAGAAATATCTTCAGATAAATACTGGAGAGAAGATGTTTGAGGAGCTGCTTTGTGACATGTGCATTCCACTCACAGAGTTATACCTTTTTTCCTAGAGAGTATTCAGGAATCCCATTTGGAGAAAAAGCTACCAGGGGACTTTCCATAGTATATGGACGGCTATGGTGAAAACAGAAATATCCTCAGACAAATACTGGTAAGAAGCTTTCTTTGAAACTGCTTTGCAATAGATATGTCTATTCATCTCATCTGGATAAAACTTTCTTTCTATTACGCAGTTCTGAATCTGCATCATGGACGGATTCGCGAAGGGACATTCGGGAGCACATTCAGGCATACGGTGAAAAAGGAAATATCTTCAGATAAAAACTGGAGAGAAGCTTTCTGAGAAACTGCTTTGTGATTTCAGCATTCCACTCAGGGAGCTATACCTCTATTCTCATAAGGTAGTGTTTGAACACTGTTCCTGTAAAACTGAAAAAGTGATATTTTGCAGCACATTGAAGACTATGGTGAAAGGTGAATATCCGGATATAAAACCTAGAAAGAAGAGTTTGAACAAACTGCTCTCTGATGTGTGCATTCATTTCAGAGAGTAAAAGTTTAGACTACGTTACCCAGTGAGTAAACTCTGTCTTTTAGGAATCTGTGAAGGGATATTAAGTGGCACCCGGAGGGCTGTGGTGAGAAAGGAAACGTCTTCCGATGAAAACTGGAGAGAAGCTTTCGGAGCAACTGCTTTGTGATGCATGTATTCATCTCATAGAGTTAAATCATTCTTTGGATTGAGCAGTTTGAAATCACTGTTTCTGTGGAACCTGAGAAAGGACATTTGGGAATGCTCTTAAGAATATGCTGAACAAAAATACCCTCTGATGAAAACCAGAAGGAATCTTTCTGTGAAACATTTCCAGGTCACGTGTATTCCACTTGCACAGTTAAGCTTCTGTTTTCATTGAGCAGTACTATAACACTATTTTAGGTTAGTCAGCTAAGGGATACTCGGGAGCACTTTGAGGCTTCGGTGAAAATGGAATATCTTCAGAGAGATACTGGAGAGATTTCCGATGACCTGCTTTTTGACGTGTGAATTCCACTCACAGAGTTATACTTTTCTTCTCAAAGAGGATGGGGGACTCCCATTTGGAGAAAAAGCTAACAGGGGACATTCGTGGGTATATGAATGGCTATGGTGAAAAAGATAGTATCCTCAGACAAAAACTGGAAAGAAGCTTTCTGTGAAACTACTTTGTGATATATATGTCTAGTCATCTCACATAGATTAAACTTTGTTACTATTACCGAGTTTTGAAACTGCGTCATGGACAGATTCGTGAAGGGAAATTTGGGAGCACATTCAGGCTTGTGGCGAAATAGGACGTATTTTCAGATAAAAACTGGAGAGAAGCTTTCTGAGAAAGCACTTTTTGATGTGTGCATTCCACTCAGGGGGTTATACCTCTTTTCTCATAAGGCAGTGTTTTAACACTGTTCCTGTAAAACTGAAAAACTGATATTTTGCAGTGCATTGAAGACTAGGGTGAAAAGTGAAAATTCGGAAATAAAACCCAGAAAGCAGCATTGCTAGGAACTGCTCCCTGACGTGTGCATTCATTTCAGAGAGTTAAAGCCTACACTAAGTTGCCCAGGTTGAAACTCTGTTTTTAAGGAGTTTGTGAAGGAATATTAAGTGGTGCCCGCTGGCTTGTTGTGAGAAAGGAAACGTCTCCTGATGAATACTGGAGAGAAGCTTTCAGAGAAACTGCTTTGGGTTGTGTGTATTCATCTCACAGAGTTAAATCATTCTTTGGATTGAGCAGTTTGAAATCACTGTTTCTGTGGAACCTGAGAAAGTACATTTGGGAACACTCTTAAGAATATGCTAAAAAAGAAATACCCTCTGATAAAAACCAGAAGGAAACTTTCTGTGAAACTATTCAAGGTCACGTGAAGTACACTCGCACAGTTAAGCTCCTGTTTTCATTGAGCAGTATTCTAACACTGTTTTAGGTTAGTCAGCTTAAAGATACTCAGGAGCGCTTTGAAGCTTACAGTGAAAACGGAAATATCTTCAGATAAATACTGGAGAGTTGATTTCCGAGGAGCTGCTTTGTGATGTGTGAATTCAACACACAGAGTTATACTTTTCTTCTCATAGAGGATTCAGAAATCCGGTTTGGAGAAAAAGCTACCAGGAGACATTCGGGAGCATATGGATGGCTATGCTGAAAAAGGAAATGCCATCAGACAAAAACTGGAAAGAAGCTTTCTGTGAAACTGCTTTGATAGATATGTCTATTCATCCCACATAGATAAAACATTCTTTCTATTACACAGCTTTCAATCTGCATCATGGACGGATTCACAAGGGGACATTTGAGAGCACATTCAGCCTGTGGGGAAATAGGAGATATCTTCAGATAAATACTGGAGAGAAGGTTTCTGAGAAACTGCTTTCTGATGGCGTGTTCTATTCAGAGAGTTATACCTCTTGGCTCATAAGGCAGTGTTTTAACACTGTTTGTGTGAAACTAAAAAAGTGATATTTTGCAGTGCTTTGAAGACTAGGGGGAAAAGTGAAATATCCTAAAATAAAACCCAGAAAGAAACATTCCAAGAAACTGCTCTCTGACGTGTGCTTTCATTTCAGAGAGTTAAAGCTTCCACTTCGTTGCCCAGTTTGTAAACTCTCTCTTTGAGGAATCTGTGAAGGGACATTAAGTGGCACCCAGAAACTTGTGGTGAGAAAGGAAATGTCTTCCGATGAAAACTGGAGAGAAGCTTTTGGAGCAACTGCTTTGTGATGTGTGTATTCATCTCATAGAGTTAAGCAATTTGAAATCACGTTTCTGTGGAACCTGAGAAAGGACACTTCAGAACGCTCTTAAGAATATGCTGAAAAAGAAATGCCCTCTGATAAAAATCAAAAGGAAATGTCCTGTGAAACTGCTCTAGGTCATGTGAAGTCCACTCGTACAGTTAAGCTTCTGTTTTCATTGAGCAGTACTCTAACACTGTTTTAGGTTAGACAGCTAAGGGATACTCGGGAGTGCCTTGAGGCTTACGTTGAAAACGGAAATATCTTCAAATAGATACGGGAGGGAAGATTTCCGAGGAGATGCTTTGTGACGTGTGCATTGCACTCACAGAGATATACTTTTCTTCTCATAGATAATTGGGAAATCGCGTTTGGAGAAGAAGATACCAGGGGACATTTGGGAGTATATAGATGGGTAATGTGAAAAAGGAAATATCCTCAGACAAAAACTGGAAAGAACCTTTCTGTGAAACTGTTTTGGGATAGGTATGCCTAGTCATCTCACATAGATAGAAATTTCTTCCTATTATGCAGTTGTGAAACTGCGTCATGGATGGATTCGTGAAGGGACATTCGGGAGCACATTCAGGCCTGTGGGGAATTTGGACATATCTTCAGATAAAAACTGGAGAGAAGTTTTCTGAGAAACAGTTTTGTGATGTGTGCATTCCACTCGGGGACCTATACCTCTTTTCTCATAAGGCAGTGTTTGAACACTGTTCCTGTAAAACAGAAAATGTGATATTTTGCAGCGCATTGAAGACTAAGGCAAAAAGTGAAATATCCTGAAATAAAAACCAGAAAGAAGCATCCAAGAAACTGCTCTCTGACGTGTGCATTCATTTCAGAGAGTTAAAGGTTACATTACGTTTCCCAGTTTGGGAACTCTGTCTTTGAGGAATCTGTGAAGTGACATTTAGTGGCGCCCAGAGGCTTGTGGTGAGAAAGTAAACCTCTTCCGATGAAAACTGGAGAGAAGGTTTTGGAGAAACTTCTTTGTGACGTATGTATTCATCTCATAGAGTTAAATCATTCTTTGAATTGAGCAGTTTGAAATCAGTGTTTCTGTGGAACTTGAGAAAGAATATTTGGGAGTGCTCCTAAGAAATGGCTGAAAAAGTAAAACCCTCCAATAAAAGCCAGATGGAAACTTTCTGTGAAACGGCTCTAGGTCACGTGAAGTCCACTCACACAGTAAAGCTTCTGTTTTCATTGAGCAGTATTCTAACACTGTTTTAGGTGAGTCAGCTAAGGGATAGTTGGAGGCACTTTGAGGCTTACGGTGTTAACGCAAATATCTTCAGATAGATATGGGAGAAAATTTCTGAGGAGCTGCTTTGTGATGCATGCATTTCAATCACAGGGTTATACTTTTCTTCTCATAGAGAATTTGGGAATCCCGCTTGCAGAAAAAGCTACCACAGGACATTCAGGAGTATATGGACAACTATGGTGGAAAAGGAAATGTCCTCTGACAAAAACTGGAAAGCAGCTTTCTGTGAAACTGCTTTGTGATGGAAATGTCTATTCAACTAACATAGATAAAACTTTCTTTCTATTATGCAATTCTGAAACTGCATCATGGACGGATTTGCAAAGAGACATTTGGGAGCGCATTCAGGCCTATGGTGAAAAAGAAGATATCTTCAGATAAATACTGGAGAGAAGCTTTCTGAGAAACTGCTTTGATGTGTGCATTCCACTCAGGGAGTTATACTTCTTTTCTCATAAGGCAGTGTTTGAACACTGTTCCTGTAAAAAAAAAAAAGTGATATTTTGCAGCGTATTGAAGACAACAGAGAAAAGTGAAATATCCTGAAATAAAACCCAGAAAGAAGAGTTCAAAGAAACTGCTCTCTGACGTGAGAATTCATTTCAGAGAGTTAATACTAACACTATGCTGCCCAGTTTGGAAACTCTGTCTTTGAGGAATCTGTGAAGGGATATTAAGTGGCGCATGGATTTTTGTGGTGAGAAAGGAAACATCTTCCAATGAAAAGTGGAGAGAAGCATTCGCAGCAACTTCTTTGTGGTGTGTGTATTCATCTCATAGAGTTAAATCATTCTTTGGATAAAGCAGTTGGAAATCACTGTTTCTGTAGGACCTGAGAAAGGACATTTCAGAACGCTCTTAAAAATATGCTGGGCCAAGCTCAGTGGTTCAAGCCTGTAATCCCAGCACTTTGGGAGGCCAAGACAGATGCATCACTAGATCAAGAGATCGAGACCATCCTGGCTAACATGGTGAAACCCTGTCTCTACTAAAAAAAAATACAAAAAACTAGCCAGGTGAGGTGGCGGGCACTTGTAGTCCCATCTACTCAGGAGACTGAGGCAGGAGCATGGCATGAACCCACAAGGTGGATCTTGCAGTGAGCTGAGATCCGGTGACTGCACTACAGCCTGGGTGACAGAGCCAGACTGCGTCTCAAAAAAAAAAAAAAAAAAAAAAAAAAAAAAAAAAAAAAAAAAAAAGAAAAGAAAAGAATATGCTGAAAACTAAATACCCTCCAATAAAAACCAGAGGGAAACATTCTGTGAAACTGCTCCAGGTCAAGAGAAGGCCACTCAGATAGTTAAGCTTCTGTTTTCATTGAGCAGTATTCTAACACTGTTTTAGTTTTGTCAGGTAAGTGATACTCATGAGCGCTATGAGGCTTATGGTGAAAACGGAAATATCTTCAGATAGATACTGCAGAGAAGATTTCCGAAGAGCTGCTTTGTGACGTGTGCATTCCACTCACAGAGTTATACTTTTCTTCTCATAGAGGATTGGGGAATCCGTTTGGAGAAATAGCTACCAGGGGACATTCGGGAGTATATGGATGGCTATTGTGAAAAAGGAAATGTCCTCAGAAAAAACTGGAAAGAAGCTTTCTGTGAAACCACTTTGTGATAGTTATGTCTATTCATCTCACATAGAGAAAACTTTCTTTCTATGACACAGTTTTGAAACTGCGTCATGGATGGATTCACGAAGGGAGATTCGGGAGCACATTCAGTCCTGGGGGAAATAGGCCATATCTTCAGATAAAAACTGGAGAGAAACTTTCTGACAAAGTGCTTTGTGATGTGTGCATTCCACTCAGGGGGTCATACCTCTTTTCTTATAAGGCACTGTTTGAACACTGTTCCTGCAAAACTGAAAAAGTGTCATTTTGCAGCGTATTGAAGACTATGGCAAAAAGTGAAATATCCCGAAATAAAACCCAGAAAGAAGCTATCCAACAAACTGCTCTCTGACCTGTACATTCATTTCAGAGAGTTAAAGCTTATACTACATTGCCCAGTTTGCAAACTCTGTCTTTGAGGAACCTGTGAAGAGATATTAAGTGGCGCTTGGAGGCTTGTGGTGAGAAAGGAAACCTCTTCTGCTGAAAACTGGGGGAAGCATTTGGAGCAACTGCTTTGTGATGTGTGTATTCATCTCATAGAGTCAAATCATTCTTTGGATTGAGCAGTTTGAAATCATTGTTTCTGTGGAACCTGAGAAAGGACATTTGGGAATGCTCTTAAGATTATGCTGAAAAAGAAATACCCTCCGAGAAAACCCAGAAGGAAAATTTCTCTGAAACTGCTCTAGGTAACGTGAAGTCCACTCGCACAGTTAAGCTTCTGTTTTCATTGGGCAGTATTCTAAAACTCTTTTAGGTTACTCAGCTAAGGGATACTTGAGAGCACTTTGAGGGTTACGGTGAAAATGGAAATATCTTCAGATAGATACTGCAGAGAAGATTTCTGAGGATCTGCTTTGTGATGCTGCATTCCATTCACAGAGTTTTACTTTTCTTCTCATAGAGGATTGGGGAATTCTGTTTAGAGAAAAAGTTATCATAGGACATTCAGGAGCATATGATCGGTAATGGTGAAAAAGGAAATATCCTCAGACGAAAACTGGAAAGAAGCTTTCTGTGAAACTGCTATGTGATAGATATGTCTATTCATCTCACATAGATAAAACTTTCCATCTATTATGCAGTTTCGAAACTGTATCATTGACGGATTCGTGAAGGAACATTCAGGACCACATTAAGGCTTATGGTGAAAAAGGAGATATATTCAGATAAAATGTGGAGAGTAGCTTTCTGAGAAACTGCTTTGTGATGTGTGAATTCCACTCAGGGACTTATACCTCTTTCCTCACAAGGCAGTGTTTGAACACTGTTCCTGTAAAACTGAATAAGTGATATTTTGCAGCACTTTAAAGACTATGATGAAAAGTGAAATATCCTGAAATAAAATCCAGAAAGAAGCATTCCAAGAAACTGCTCTGCAACGGGTGCATTCATTTCAGAGAGTTAAAGCTTACACTACGTGGCCCAGTTTGTAAACTCTGTCTTTGAGGAATCTGTGAAGGGATATGAAGTGTCACCCACAGGCTTGTGGTGAGAAAGGGATCGTCTTCTGATGAAAACTGGAGAGAAGCATTCAGAGCAAGTGCTTTGTGATGTGTGTATTCATCTTATAGAGTTAAATCATTCTTTGGATTGAGCAGTTTGAAATCACTGTTTCTGTGGAACCTGAGAAAGGATATTTGGGAAGGCTCTTAAGAATATGCTGGAAAAGAAATACTCTCTGATAATAACCAGAGGGAAACTTTCTGGGAAACTGCTCTAGATCACGTGAATTCCACTCACACAGTTAAGCTTCCTTTTTCATTCAGCAGTATTCTAACACTGTTTTAGTTGAGTCTGCGAGTGATATTTGGGAGCTCTTTGAGGCCTATGGTGAAAAAGGAAATATCTTCAGATAAAAACTGGAGAGAAGATTTCTGAGGAGCTGCTTTGTGATGTGTGCACTCCCCTCACAGAGTTATACCTTTCTTCCGAGAGAGTATTGGGGAATCCCATTTGAAGAAAAAGCTACGAGGGGACATTCAGGAGTATATGGACTGCTGTGTTGAAAAAGCAAATATCCTCAGACAAAATCTGGAAACAAGCTTCCTCTGAAACTCCTTTGTGTTAGATATGTCTAATCATCTCACATAGATAAAACCGTCTTTCTATTATGCTGTTTTCAAACTGCGTCATGGACGAATTCACAAAAGAATACTCAGGAGAACATTCAGCCTTGTGGGGAAACAGGAAATATGTTCAGCTAAAAATTGGGGAGAAGCTTTCTGAGAAACTGTTTTGTGATGTGTGCATTCCACTGAGGGAGTTATGCCCCTTTTCTCATAAGGCAGTGTTTGAACACTCTTCCTCTAAAACTGAAAAAGTCATATTTTGCAGCACATTGAAGACTATGGTGAAAACTGAAATATACTGAAATAAAACCCAGAAAGAAACATTCCAAGAAACTGTTCTCTAACGTGCGCATTCATTTCAGAGAGTTAAAGCTTATACTACGTTGCCCACTTTGGAAACTCTGTCTTTTGGGAATCTGTGAAAGGATATTCTGTGGCGCCCGCAGGCTTGTGGTGAGAAAGGAAACGTCTTCCAATGAAAACTGGACAGAAGCATTCGGAGCAACTGCTTTGTGATGTGTATATTCATCTCATAGAGTTAAATCATTCTTTGGATTGAGCAGTTTGAAATCACTGTTTCTGTGGAACCTGAGAAATGACATTTGGTACCCTCATAAGAATATGCTGAAAAAGACATACCCTCTGATAAAAACCAGAAAAAAATCTTTCTGTGAAGCTACCCTAGGTCGCCTGAATTCCACTCGCACAGTTAAGCTTCTGTTTTCATTGAGAAGTATTCTAACACTGTTATAGGTTAGTCAGCTGAGGGATTATCGGGAGCGCATTGAGGCTTATGGTGAAAGCAGAAATAACTTCAGACAGATAATGGAGAGAAGATTTCTGAGGTGCTGCTTTGAGACCTGTGCATTCCACTCAAGAGTTATCCTTTTATTCTCAAAGAGGATTTTGGAATCCCGTTTGGAGAAAAAGCTACCAGGGGACATTTGGGAGTATACAGACAGCTATGGTAGAAAGGGAAATATCCTCAGACCAAAACTGGAAAGAAGCTTTCTGCAAAACTGCTTTGTGATAGATATGTCTATTCATCTCACATAGATAAAACTTTCTTTCAATTACGCAGTTTTGAATCAGCGTGATGGATGGTTTCGTGAAGGGACATTCGGGAGCACATTCAGGCCTCTGGGGAAGTAGGAAATATCTTCAGATAAAAACTGGAGAGAAGCTTTCTGAGATACTGCTTTGTGATGTGTGCATTCCACTCAGGGAGTTATACCTCTTTTCTCATAAGGCAGTGTTTGAACACTGTGCTGTAAAACTGAAAAAGTGATATTTTGCACCACTTTGAAGACTATGGCAAAAAGTGAGATATCCTGAAATAAAACCCAGAAAGAAACGTTGCAATAAACTTCTCTCTGACGTGTGCATTCATTTCAGAGTGTTAAAGCTTCCACTACGTTGTCCAGTTTGGAAACTCTGTGTTTGAGGAATCTGTGAAGGGATATTAAGTGGCGCCCAGAGGCTTGTGGTGAGAAAGGAAACATCTTCCAATGAAAACTGGAGAGAAGCTTTCAGAGCAATTACTTTGTGATGAGTATTCATCTCATAGAGTTAAATCATTCTTTGGATTGAGCAGTTTGAAATCACTGTTTCTGTGGAATCTGAGAAAGGACATTTGGGAATGCTCTTAAGAATATGCTGAAAAAGAAATACTCTCCAATAAAAACAAGAAGGAAACTTTTTGTGAAACTGCTCTAGGTCATGTGAAGTCCACTCATACAGTTAAGCTTCTGTTTTCATTGAGCAGCATTGTAACACTGTTTTAGGTTAGTCAGCTAAGGGATTTTCGGGAGTGCTTTGAGGCTTATGGTGAAAATGGAAATATCTTCAGATAGATACCGGAGAGAGGATTTCTGAGGAGCTGCTTTGTGACATGTGCATTCCACTCACAGAGTTATACTTTTCTTCCCATAGAGGATTGGGGAATCCCATTTGGAGAAAAAGCTACCAGGGGCCATTCGGGAGTATATAGACAGCTATGGTGAAAAAGGAAATATCCTCAGACAAAAACTGGAAAGAAGTTTTCTGTGAAACTGCTTTGGGATACATATGTCTATTCATCTCACATAGATAAAACTTTATATCTATTATGTAATTTTGAATCTGCATCATGGACAGATTTGTGAAGGGACATTCGGGAGCACATTCAGGCCTATGGTTAAATGGAAAATATCTTCAAATAAACACAGGAGAGAAGTTTTCTGAGAAACTGCTTTGTGATGTGTGCATTCCACTGAGAGAGTTTTACCTCTTTTCTCATAAGGCAGTTTTTGAACACTGTTTGTATAAAAATTAAAAAGTGATATTTTGCAGCACATTGAAGACTATGGGAAAAAGTGAAATATTCTGAAATAAAACCCAAAATGAAGACTTCCAAGGAACTGCTCTCTGACATGTGCATTCATTTCAGAGAGTTAAAGCTTGCACTACATTGCCCAGTTTGGAAACTCTGTCTATGAGAAATCTGTGAAGGGATATTAAGTGGTGCCCCAAGGCTTCTTGTGAGAAAGAAAACGTCTTCCGATGAAAACTGGAGAGAAGCTTTCAGAGCAAATGTTTTGTGATGTGTATATTCATCTCGTAGAGTTTAATCATTCTTTGGATTGAGCAGTTTGAAATCACTGTTTCTGTGGAACCTGAGAGAGGACATTTGGAAATGCTCTTAATAATATGCTGAAAAACAAATATCCTCTGATAAAAAACAGAAGAAAACATTCTGTGAAACTACTCTAGGTCAGGGGAAGTCCCCTCACACAGTTAAGCTTCTGTTTTCATTGTGCAGTATACTAACACTGTTTTAGGTTAGTCAGCTAAGGGATACTCGAGAGCTCTTTGAGGCTTATGGTGAAAACAGAAATATCTTCAGATAGATACTGGAGAGAAGATTTCCAAGGAGCTGCTTTGTGGCATGTGCATTCCACTCACAGAGTTTTACTTTTCTTCTCATTGAGGGTTGGGCAAACTTGTTTGGAGAAAAAGGTGCCAGGGGACATTCAGGAGTATATGCACGGCTGTGGTGAAAAAGGAAATATCCTCAAACAAAAACTGGAAAGAAGCTTTCTGTGAACCTGCTTTAGGATAGATATGTCTATTTATCTCACAGAGATAAAACTTTCTTTCAATTACGCAGTTTTGAAACTGCATCATGGATGGATTCAAGAAGGAAAATTTGGGAGCACATTCAGGCCTGTGGGGTTATAGGACATATCTTCAGATAAAAACTGGAGCGAAGCTTTCCGAGAAACTGCTTTGTGATGTGTGCATTCCACTCAGGGGGTTATACCTCTTTTCTCATATGGCTATGTTTGAACACTGTGCCTGTAAAACTGAAAAAGTGATATTTTGCAGTGCCTTGAAGACTATGGCGAAAAGTGAAATATCCTGAAATGAAACCCAGAAGGAAGCTTTCCAAGAAACTTCTCTCTGGCACGGCATTCATTTCAGAGAGTTAAAGCTTAAACTTCGTTGCCGGGTTTGGAAACTCTGTCTTTGAGGAATCTGTGAAGGGATATTAAGTGGGGCCCGGAGGCTTGTGGTGAGAAAGGAAACGTCTTCCGATTAAAACTGGAGAGAAGCTTTCAGAGCAACTGCTTTGTGATGTGTGAATTTGACTGATAGAGTTCAATCATTCTTTGGATTGAGTAGTTTGAAATCACTCTTTCTGTGGAATCTGAGAAAGGACATTTGGGAACGCTCTTAAGAATATGCTGAAAAAGGAATACCCTCTGGTAAAACCCAGAAGGAAACTTTCTCTGAAACTGCTCTAGGTAACATGAAGTCCAATCACACAGTTAATCTTCTGTTTTCATTGAGCAGTATTCTAACACTGTTTTTGGTTAGTCAGCTAAGAGATACTCGGCAGCACTTTGAGAGTTACAGTGAAAACGGAAATATCTTCAGATAGATACCAGAGACAAGGTTTCTGAGGAGTTGCTATGTGACGTGAGAATTCCACTCACAGAGTTATACTTTTCTTCCATAGAGGATTGGAGAATCCCGTTTGGAGAAAAAGCTACCAGGGAACATTCGGGAGTATATGGATGGCTATGGAGAAAAAGGAAATATCCTCAGAGAAAAACTGGAAAGAAGCTTTCTGTGAACCTGCTTTGGGATAGATATGTCTATTCATGTCACATAGATAAAACTTTCTTTCTATTATGCAGTTTTAAAACTGTGTAATGAGCGGATTCACGAAGGGAGATTCGAGAGCACATTCAGGCCTGTGGGGAAGTATGAAATGTGTTCAGATAAAAACTGGAGAGAAGCTTTCCAAGAAACTGCTTTGTGATGTGTGCATTCCACTCAGGGAGTTACACTTCTTTTCTCATAAGACAGTGTTTGTACATGGTGACTGTAAAACTGAAAGAGCGTTATTTTGCAGTGCTTTGTAAAATATCGAGAAAAGTGAAATATCCTGAAATAAAACCCAGAAAGAAGGGTTCCAAGAAACTGCTCTCTGACGTGTGCATTCATTTCAGAGAGTTAAAGCTTCCACTACGTTGTCCAGTTTGGAAACTCTGTCTTTGAGGAATCTGTCAGGGGATATTAAGGGGCGCCCAGAGGCTTGTGGTGAGAAAAGATCCGTCTTCCAATGAAACCTGGACAGAAGCTTTTGGAGCAACTGCTTTGTGGTGTATGTATTCATCTAATAGAGATAAATCATTTTTTAGATTGTGTGGTTTGAAATCACTGTTTCTGTGGAACCTGAGAAAGGACATTTGAGAACGCTCTTAGGAATATGCTGAAAAAGAAATACCCTCCAATTAAAAACCAGAAGGAAACGTTCTGTGAAACTGCTCTAGGTCACGTGAAGTCCACTTGCACATTTAACCTCCTGTTTGAATTGAGCAGTATTCTAACACTCTTTTTGGTTAGTCAGCTCAGGGATACTTGGGAGCACTTTGAGGCTTATGGTAAAAACGGAAATATCATCAGATAGATACAGGAGAGGATTTTCGAGGAGATGCTCTCTGATGTGTGCATTCAACTCACAGAATATTACTTTTATTCTCATAGAGAATTGGGGAAACCTGTTTGGAGAAAAAACACCAGGGACATTCGGAAGTATATGGACAGCTATGTTGAAAAAGGAAATATCCTCAGACAAAAACTGGAAAGAAGCTTTCTGTGAAACTGCTTTGTGATAGATATGTCTATTCATCTCACATAGATAAAAATTCCTTTGAATTATGCAGTTTTGAAACTGCATCATGGACTGATTCATGAAGGAACATTCGGGAGCACATTATGGTATTTGGTGAAAAAGGATATACCTTCAGATAAAATCTGGAGAGAAGCTTTCTGAGAAACTCTTTGTGATGTGTGCATTCCACTCAGGGAATTATACCTCTTTTCTCACAAGGCAGTGTTTGAACACTGTTCCTGGGAAACTGAAAAAGTAATATTTCACAGCACATTGAAGACTATGGTGCAAAGTGAATTATCTTAAATAAAACCCAGAAAGAAGTGTTCAAAGAAACTGCTCTCTAACGTGTGCATTGATTTCAGAGTGTTAAAGCTTACACTACGTTGCCCAGTTTGGAAACTCTCTGTTTGAAGAATCTGTGAAGGGATATTAAGTGTCTCCTGGAGGCTTGTGGTGAGAAAGGAAATGCCTTCCGATGAAAACTGGAGAGAAGATTTCGGAGCAACTGCTTTGTGATGTGTGTATTCACCTCATAGAGTTAAATCATTCTTTGGATTGAACAGTTTGAAATCCCAGTTTCTGGGGTACATGAGAAAGAACATTTGAGAATGCTCTTAAGAATATGCTGAAAAGGAATACCCTCCGGTAAAACCCAGAAGAAAACTTTCTCTGAAACTGCTCTAGGTAACGTGAAGTCCAATAGGAAGGATCATCAGATAAAAACTGGAGAGAAGCTTTCTGAGAAACTGCTTTGTGATATGCGCATTGCACTCAGGGAGTTATACCTCTTTTCTCATAAGGCATTGTTTGAACACTGTTCCTGTAAAACTGAAAAAGTGATATTTTGCTGTGCATTGAAGACTATAGCAAATAGTGAAATATCCTGAAATAAAACCCAGAAAGAAGCGTTCCAAGAAACTGCTCTCTGACGTGGGATTCATTTCGGAGAGTTAAAGCTTACACTACATTGCCCAGTTTGGAAACTCTCTTTGAGGAATCTGTGAGGGGATATTAAGTGGCGCAAGGAGGCTTGTGGTGAGAAAAGATACGTCTTCCAATGAAACCTGGACAGAAGCTTTTGGAGCAACTGCTTTGTGGTGTGTGTATTCATCTAATAGAGATAAATCATTCTTTAGATTGAACGGTTTGAAATCACTGTTCCTGTGCAACCTGACAAAGGACATTTGGTAATGTTCTTAGGAATATGCTGAAAAAAAGTACCCTCTGATAAAAAACAGAAGGAAACTTTCTGTGAAACTGCTCTAGATCACGTGACTTCCACTTGCACATTGAATCTCCTGTTTGAATTGAGCAGTATTCTAACACTCTTTTTGCTTAGTCAGCTAAGGGACACTCGGGAGCGCTTTGAGGCTTATGGTGAAAATGGAAATATCATCAGATAGATAAAGGAGAGAAGATTTTCGAGGAGATGCTCTCTGACAAGTGCATTCAACTCATAGAATTATACTTTTCTTCTCATAGAGGATTGGGGAATCCTGTTTGGAGAAAAAGCTACCGGGGACACTCGGAAGTATATGGACAGCTATGGTGAAAAAGGAAATATCCTCAGAGAAAAACTGGAAAGAAGCTTTCTGTGAACCTGCTTTGTGATAGATAGGTCTATTCATCTCACATAGATAAAACTTTCTTTAAATTACGCAGTTTTGAAACTGAATCATGGATGGACTCGTGAAGGGACATTCGGGAGTGCATTCCAGCATTCAGTGAAAAAGGCGATATCTTCAGATAAAATCTGGAGAGAAGCTTTCTGAGAAACTGCTTTGTGATGTGTGCATTCCACTCAGGGAGTTATACCTCTTTTCTCACAAGGCAGTGTTTGAACACTGTTCCTGTGAAACTGAAAAAGTAATATTTTGCAGTGCAAGGAATACTATGGCAAAAAGTGAATTATTCTAAATAAAACCCAGAAAGAAGTGTTCGAAGAAACTGCTCTCTGACGTGTGCATTCATTTCAGAGAGTTAAAGCTTACACTACGTTGCCCAATTTGGAAACTCTCCATTTGAAAAATCTGTGAAGGGATATTAAGTGTTTCCTGGAGGCTTGTGGTGAGAAAGGAAACGTCTTCCGATGAAAACTGGAGAGAAGATTTCGTTTCAACTGATTTGAGACATGTGTTTTCATCTCATAGAGTTAAATCATTCTTTAGATTGAGCAGTTTGAAATCACTGATTCTGTGTAACCTGAGAAAGGACATTTGGGAGCGCTCTTAAGAACATGCTGAAAAAGAAACACCCTCCAATAAAAAACAGAAGGAAACTTTCTGTGAAACTACTCTAGGTCACGTGAAGTCCACTCTCACAGTAAAGATTCTGTTTTCATTGAGCAGTATTCTAACACTGTTTTAGGTTAGTCAGCTAAGGGATACTCGGGACCACTTTGAGGCTTCAGTGAAAACGGAAATATCTTCAGATAGATATTGGAGAGAAGATTTCCAAGGAGCTGCTTTGTGACGTGTGCATTCCACTCACAGAGATATACTTTTCTTCTCACAGAGGATTGTTGAATCCCGTTTGGAGAAGAAGCTCCCAGGGGACATTCGGGAGTATATGGACGGCAATGGTGAAAAAGGAAATATCCTCAGATGAAAACCTGAAAGAAACCTTCTGTGAAACTGCTTTGTGATAGATATGTCTAGGGATCTCACATAGATAAAACTTTCTTTCTATTACGCAGTTTTGAAACTACATCATGGGTTTATTCAAGAAGGGTCTTTCAGGAGCACATTCAGGCCTGTGGGGAAAAAGGAGATATCTTCACATAAAAACTGGAGAGAACGTTTCTGAGAAACGGCTTTGTGATGTGTGTATTCCACTCAGGCAGTTTTACCTCTTTTCTCATAAGGCAGTGCTTGAACTCTGTTCCTGTAAAACTGAAAAAGTGATATTTTGCAGCACATTGAATACTATAGCAAAAAGTGAAATATCCAGAAATAAAACTCAGAAAGAAACATTCCTAGAAACTGCTGTCTGATGTGTACGTTCGTTTTAGAGGGTTAAAGCTTACACTACATTACCCAGTTTGGAAACTCTGCCTTTTAGGAATCTGTGAAGTGATATTAAGTGGTGTCGGAGGCTTGTGGTGAGAAAGGAAATGTTTTCTGATGAAACCTGGACAGAAGCTTTCGGAGCAACTGCTTTGTGGTGTGTGTATTCATCTAATAGAGATAAATCATTCTTTGAATTGAGCAGTTTGAAATCACTGTTTCTGTGGAACCTGAGAAAGTATATTTGGGAACGCTCTTAAGAATATGCTGAAAAAGAAATACCCTCCAATAAAAACCAGAAGGAAACACTTTGTGAAACTGCTCTAGGTCACGTGAATTCTACTCACACAGTTAAGCTTCTGTTTTCATTAAGCAGTATTCTAACACTGTTTTGTTTAGTCTGTGAAGTGATATTCGGGATCGCTTTGAGGCTTATGGTGAAAAAGGAAATATCTTCAGATAAAAACTGGAGAGATTTCCGAGAAGCTGCTTTGTGACGTGTGCATTCCACTCACAGAGTTATACATTTCTTCTATAGAGGATTTGGGAATCCCGTTTGGAGAAAAAGCTACCAGGGGACATTCCAGAGTGTACAGACGGCTATGTTGAAAAAGAAAATATCCTCAGAAGAAAACTGGAAAGAAGCTTTTTTTGAAACAGCTTTGCGATAGATATGTCTATTCATCTAACATACATAAAACTGTCTTTCTATTACGCAGTTTTGAAACAGTGTCATGGACGGATTCACGAAGGGACATTCGGGAGCACATCAGGCCTGTGGGGAAATAGGAAATATCTTCAGATAAGAAGTGGGGAGAAGCTTTCTGAGAAACTGCTTTGTGATGTGAGCATTCAACACAGAGTTATACCTCTTTTCTCATAAGGCAATGTTTGAACACTGTTCCTGTAAAACTGAAAAAGTGATATTTTGCAGCACTTTGAAGACTATGGTGAAAAGTGAAATATCCTGAAATAAAACCCAGAAAGAAGAGTTGCAAGAAACTGCTTTCTGACGTGTGCAATCATTTCAGAGAGTTAAAGCTTATACTACATTGCCCAGTTTGGAAACTCTGTCTTGTAGAAATCTGTGCAGGTGTATTAACTGGCACCTGGAGGCTTGTGGTGAGATAGGACATGTCTTCCGATGAAAACTGGAGAGAAGTTTTCTGAGCATCTGCTTTGTGTTTTGTGTATTCATCTCATAGTGTTAAATCATTCTTTGGATAGAGAAGTTTGAAATCACTGTTTCTGTGGAACCTGAGAAAGGACATCTGGGAACCCTCTTTAGAATATGCTGAAAAAGAAATACCCTTCTATAAAAACCAGAAGGAAGCTTTCTGTGAAACTGATCTAGGTCACGTGAATTCCACACGAGCAGTTAAGCTTCTGTTTTCATTGAGCAGTATTCTAACACTGTTTTAGGTTAGTCAGCTAAGGGATACTCGGGAGCGCTTTCAGGCTTACAGTGAAAACGGAAATATCTTCAGATAGATACTGCAGAGAAGATTTCCGAGTAGCAGCTTTGTGAAGTGTTCATTGCACTCACAGAATTTTACTTTTCTTCTTGTAGAGGATTGGGGAATCCCATTTGGAGAAAAGCTACCAGGGGACATTCGGGAGTATATGGTCAGCTATGGTGAAAAAGGAAGTATCCTCAGACAAAAACTGGAAAGAAACTTTCTGTGAAACTGCTTTGGGATAGATATGTCTATTCATCTCACATAGATAAAACTTTCTTTCTATTAAGCAGTTTTGAAACTGTGTCATGGACGGATTCATGAAGGGATATTTGGGAGTGCATTCAGGCCTATGGTGAAAAAGAAGATACCTTCAGATAAAAAGTGGAGAGAAACTTTCTGAGAAAATACTTTGTGATATGTGCATTCCACTCAGGGAGTTATACATCTTTTCTCATAAGGCAGTGTTTGAACACTGTTCCTGTAAAACTGAAAGAGAGTTATTTTGCAGCGTTTTCTAGACTATGGAGAAAAGTTATATATCCTGAAATAAAACCCAGAGAGAAGCATTCCAAGAAATTGCTCTCTGACGTGTGCATTCATTTCAGAGAGTTAAATCTTAAACTACGTTGCCCAGTTTGGAAACTCTGTGTTTGAGGAATCTGTGAAGGGATATTAAGTGGTGCCCAGAGGCTTGTGGTGAGAAAGGAAACGTCTTCCAATGAAAACTGGAGGGAAGCTTTCAGAGCAACTGTTTTGTGGTGTGCGTCTTCATCCCATAGAGTTAATTCATTCTTTGGATTGAGCAGTTTGAAATCGCTGTTTCTGTGGAATCTGAGAAAGGACATTTGGGAATGCTCTTAATAATATGCTGAAAAAGAATACCCTCCAAAAAAACCCAGAAGGAATCTTTCTGTGAATATGCTTTACATCACGTGTAGTCCACTCGCACAGTTAAGCTTCTGTTTTCATTGAGTAGTATTCTAACACTATTTTAGGTTAGTCAGCTACAAGATACTCGGGAGCACTTAAAGGCTTTGCTGAAAACGGAAATATCTTCAGGTAGATACTGGAGAGAAGATTTCCGAGGAACTCTTCTGTGACGTGTGCATTCCACTCACAGAGTTATACTTTTCTTCTCATAGAGGATTGCAGAATCCCGTTTGGAGAAAAAGGTAACAAGGGACATTCAAGAGTTTATGGACAGCTATGTTGAAAAAGGAAATATCCTCAGACAAAAACTGGAAAGAAGCTTGCTGTGAAACTGCTTTGTGATAGATATATCTATTCATCTCACATAGATAAAACTTTCTTTCTATTACACAATTTTGAAACTGCGTCATGGACGGATACAAGAAAGGACATTCGGGAGCACATTCCAGTCTAGGGGTAATAGGCAATATCTTCAGATAAAAACTGGAGAGAAGCTTTCTGAGAAACTACTTTGTGACGTGTGCATTCCACTCAGGATGTTATACCGTTTTTCTCCTAAGGCAGTGTTTGAACACTGTTTCTGTAAAACTGAAAGAGCGTTATTTTGCAGCGCTTTGTAAAATATCGAGAAAAGTGAAATATCCTGAAATAAAACCCAGAAAGAAGGGTTCCAAGAAACTGCTCTCTGACGTGTGCATTCATTTCAGAGAGTTAAAGCTTACACTACATTGCCCAGTTTGGAAACTCTGTCTTTGAGGAATCTGTGAAGGGAAATTAAGTGGCGCCTGGAGTCTTGTGGTTAGAAAGGAAACGTCTTCTGTAGAAAACTGGAGACAAGCTTTCGGAGCAACTGTTTTGTGATGTTTGTATTAATCTCATGGAGTTAAATCATTTTATGTACTGAGCAATCTGAAATCACTGTTTCTGTGGAACCTGAGAAAGGACATCTGGGAACCCTCTTTAGAATATACTGAAAAAGAAATACCCTCCAATAAAAACCTGAAGGAAACGTTCTGTGAAACTGCTCTAGGTCACGTGAATTCCACTTGCACAGGTAAGCTTCTGTTTTCATTGAGCAGTATTCTAACACTGTTTTTGTTTTGTCTGTGAAGTGATATTCGGGACCGCTTTGAAGCTTATGGTGAAAAAGGAAATATCTTCAGATAAAAACTGGAGAGAATGTTTCCGAAGAGCTGCTTTGAGACTTGTGCATTTCCCTCACAGAGTTATACCTTTCTTCCCAGAGAGCACTGGGGAATCGCGTTTGGAGTAAACGCTACCAGGGGACATTCAGGAGTATATGGACAGCTATGGTGGAAAAGGAAATATCCTCAGACAAAAACTGGAAAGAAGCTTTCTGTGAAACTGCTTTGTGATAGATATGTCTACTCATCTTACATAGATAAAACTTTCTTTTTAATATGCAGTTTTGAAACTGCATAATGGACAGATTCATAAAAGGACATTCGGGAGCACATTCAGGCCTACGGTGATAAAGGAGATATCTTCAGATAAAAAGTGGAGAGGAGCTTTCCGAGAAACTGCTTTGTGATGTGTGCATTCCATTCAATGAGTTATACCTCTTTTCTCAAAGGCAGTGTTTGAACACTGTTCCTGTAATACTGAAAAAGTGATACTTTGCAGTGCATTGGAGACTATGGCAAAAAGTGAATTATCCTGACATAAAACCCAGAAAGCAGCATTCCAAGAAACAGCTCTGTGACGTGTTAATTCATTTCAGAGAGTTAAAGCTTACACTATGTTGCCCAGTTTGGAAACTCTGTCTTTGAGGAATCTGTGAAGGGATATTAAGTGGTGCATGGGGTGTTGTGGTGAGAAAGGAAACGTCTTCCTATGAAAACTGGAGAGAAGCTTTCGGAGCAACTCCTTTAAGATGTGTGTATTCAGCTCATAGAGTTTAGTCATTCTTTGGATTGAGCAGTTTGAAATCACTTTTACTGTGGAACCTAAGAAAGGACATTTGGGAACGCTCTTAAGAATATGCTGAAAAAGAAATACCCTCCGATAAAAACCAGAAGGAAACTTTCTGTGAAACTGCTCTAGGTCACGTGAAGTCCACTGGCACAGTTAAGCTTCTGTTTTCATTGAGCAGCATTCTAACACTGTTTTAGGTTAGTCAGCTAAGGGATACTTGGGAGCGCTTTGAGAGTTATGGTGAAAACGGAAATATCTTCAGATAGATACTGGAGAGAAGCTTTCCGAGGAGCCCCTTTGTGACACGTGAATTCCCCTCACAGAGTTATACTTCTCTTCTCATAGAGGATTGCGGAATCCCGTTTGGAGGAAAAGCTACCAGGGGACATTCGGGAGCATATGGACGGCTGTGCAGAGAAACGAAATGTCCTCAGACAAAAGCTGGAAAAAAGCTTTCTGTGAAACTGCTTTGGGATAGATATGTCTAGTCATCTCCCATAGATAAAATTGTCTTTATATTTCGCAGTTTTGAAACTGCGTCATGAACGGATTTGGGAAGGGACATTCGGGAGCACATTCAGGCCTGTGGGGAAATAGGAAATACCTTCATCTAAAAACTGGGGAGAAGCATTCTGAGAAACTGCCTTGTGATGTGTGCATTCCACTCAGGAAGTTATACTTCTTTTCTCATAAGTCAGTGTTTAAATACGGTTCCTGTAAAACTGAGAAAGTGATATTTTGCAGCACATTGAAGACTATGGCGAAAAGTGAAATATCCTGAAATAAAACCCAGAAAGAAGCATTGCAAGAAACTGCTCTCTGACGTCTGCATTCACTTCAGAGAGTTAAACTCACACTACATTGCCCTGTTGGGAAACTCTGTCTTTCAGAAACCTGTGAAGGGATATTAAGTGGTACCTGGAAGCTTCTGTTGAGAAAGGAGACGTCTTCCGTTGAAAACTGGAGAGAAGTTTTCGAGTCAACTGCTTTGAGATGTGTGTATTCATTTCATAGAGGTAAATCATTCTGTGGATTGAGCAGTTTGAAATCACTGTTTCTGTGGAATCTGAGAAAGAACATTTGGGAACGCTCTTAAGAATATGCTGAAAAAGAAATACCCTCTGATAAACCAGAAGGAAACTTTCTGTGAATCTGTTCTAGGTCACGTGAAGTTCACCCACACAGTTAAACTTCTGTTTTCATTGAGCAGTATTCTAACACTGTTTTAGCTTAGTCAGCTGAGGGATATATGGCAGCACTTTGAGACTTATGGTGAAAAGAAAAATATTCTTCAGAAAAAGCTATCAGGGGACATTCAGGAGTATATGGATGGCCACGGTGAAAAAGGAAATATCCTCAGACAAAAATTGGAAAGAAGTTTTCTGTGAAACGGCTTTGTGATAGATATGTCTATTCATCTCACAGAGATAAAACTTTCTTTCTATTACATAGTTTTGAAACTGCGTCATGGACGGATTCGCGAAGGGACATTTGGGAGCACATTCAGGCCTATGGTGAAAAAAGAGATATCTTCAGATTAAAACTAGAGAGAAGCTTTCTGAGAAACTCCTTGGTTTTGTGTGCATTCCACTCAGGGAGATATACCTGTTTTCTCATAAGGCAGTGTTTGAACACTGTTCCTGTAAAACTGAAAGAGTGTTATGTTGCAGTGCTTTGTAAAATATCGTGAAAAGTGAAATATCCTGAAATAAAACCCAGAAAGAAGCATTCCAAGAAACTGCTTTCTGATGTGTGCATTCATTTCAGAGAGCTAAAGCTTACACTACGTGACCCAGTTTGGAAACACTGTCTTTGAGTAATCTGGGAAGGGATATTAAGTGGCGCCCGGAGTCTTGTGGTGAGAAAGGAAACCTCTTCCGATTAAAACTGAAGAGAAGCCTTCAGAGCAACTGCTTTCTGATGTGAGTATTCATCTCATAGAGTTAGATCATTGTTTGTATTGAGCAGTTTGAAATCACTGTTTCTGTGGAACCAGAAAGGACATATGGAAATGCTTTAAAGGATATGCTGAAAAACAAATACCCTTCAATAAAAACCAGAAGGAAAATTTTTCTGAAACTACTCTAGGTCACGTGAAGTCCACTCACACAGTTAAGCTTCTGTATTCATTAAGCAGAATTCTAACACTGTTTTAGGTTATTCAGCTAAGGGATACTTGGGAGTGCTTTGAGGCTTATGGTGAAAACACAATTATCTTCAGATAGATACTGGAGAGAAGATTTCCGAGGAGCTGCTTTGTGACGGGTGCATTCCACTCACAGAGTTATACTTTTCTTCTCATAGAGGATTGGGGAATCCCGTTTGGAGAGAAAGCTACCAGGGGACATTCGGGACTATATGGACGGATATGGTGAAAAAGGAAATATCCTCAGACAAAAACTGTAAGGAAGATTGCTGTGAAACTGCTTTGTGATACATATGTGTATTCATCTCACATAGATAAAACTTTCTTTCTATTATGCAGTTTTGAAATGGCGTCGTGGACGGATTCGTGGAGGGAGATTCGGGAGCACATTCAGAAGTGCGGGGAACTAGGAAATATCTTCAGATAAAAACTGGAGAGTAGCTTTCTGAGAAACTGCTTTGTGATGTGTGCATTCCACACAGGGAGTTATAACTCTTTTCTTGAAATGCAGTGTTTGAACACTGTTCCTGTAAATCTTAAAAAGTGATATTTTGCAATGCACTGAAGACTATGGGGAAAAGTGAAATATTCTGAAATAAAACTCAGAAAGAAGCGTTCCAAGAAACTGTGGTCTGAAGTGTGCATTCATTGCAGAGTTAAAGCTTACACTACGTTGCCCAGTTTGGAAACTTTGTCTTTGAGGAATCTGTGAAGGGATATTAAGTGGCACCCAGAGACTTGTGGTGGGAAAGGAAACGTCTTCCAATGAAAACTGTATAGAAGCTTTCTGAGAAACCGCTTTGTGATGCGTGTATTCCTCTAATGGAGTTTTACCTCTTTCCTCATAAGGCAGTGTGTGAACACTGTTCCTGCAATAGTGAGAAAGTGATATTTTGCAGCACATTGAAGATTATGGCGAACAGTGAATTATACTGAAACAAAACCCAGAAAGAAGCGTTCCAAGAAACTGCTATCTGACGTGTGCATTCATTTCAGAGTTAAAGCTTACACTACATTGCCCAATTTGGAAACTCTGTCTTTGAGGAATCTGTGAAGGGATATTAAGTGGCGCCCAGAGGCTTGTGGTGAGAAAGGAAACTTCTTCTGATGAAAAGTGGAGAGAAGCATTCGGAGCAAGTGCTTTGTGATGTGTGTATTCATCTCGTAGAGGTAAATCATTCTTTGGATTGATCAGTTTGAAATCACTGCTTCTGTGGAACCTGAAAAAAGACATTTGGAAACACTCTTAAGAATATGCTGAAAAAGAAATACACTCCAATAAACACCAGAAGGAAACTTCCTGTGAAACTGTTCTAGGTCATGAGAAGTCCACTGGCACAGGTAAGCTTCTCTTTTCATTGAGCAGCATTCTAACACTGTTTTTTTTTTTTAAATTTATTTATTATTATTATACTTTAAGTTGTAGGGTACATGTGCATAACGTGCAGGTTTGTTACATATGTATACTTGTGCCTTGTTGGGATGGCATTGGGAGTTATATCTAACACTGTTTTAGTTTAGTCAGCTAAGGGATACTCCGCAGCACGTTGAGGCTTACGGGGAAGACAGAAATATCTTCAGATAAATATGGGAGAGAAGATTTCCGAGGAGCTGCGTTTTGACGTGTGCATTCCACTCACAGAGTTACACTTTTCTTCTCATAGAGGATTGGGGAATCCCGTTTGGAGAAAAAGCTACCAGGGGACATTTGGGAGTATAAGGACGGCTATGGTGAAAAAGGAAATATTCTCAGACAAAAACTGGAAAGAAGATTTCTGTGAAACTGCTTTGGGACAGATATATCTATTCATCTCACATAGATAAAGCTTTCTTTCTATTACGTACTTTTGAAATTGCGTCATGGACGGATTCGCGAAGGGACATTCGGGAGCACATTTAGGTCTACAGTGAAAAAAAAGGTATCTTCAGATAAAAACAGGAGAGAAGCTTTCTGAGAAACTGCTTTGTGATGTGTGCATTCAACGTAGGGAATTATACCTCTTTTCTCATAAGACAGTGTTTGAACACTGTGCCTGTAAAACTGAAAACGTGATATTTTGCAGCGCACTGAAGACTAGGGTGAATAGTGAAATATCCTGAAATAAAACCCGGAAAGAAGCATTCCAGGAAACTGCTCTCTGAAGTGGCACTCATTTCAGAGGGTTAAAGCTTACTGTACGTTGCCCAGTTTGGAAACTCTGTCTTTGAGAAATCTGTGAAGGGATATTAAGTGGTGCTCGATGCCTTGTGGTGCAAAAGAATAACTCTGCCGATGAAATCTGGAGAGAAGATTTCCCTGCAACTGCTTTGTGATGTGTGTATTCATCTCATAGAGTTAAATCATTCTTTGGATTGAGCAGTTTGAAATCACTGTATCTGTGGAACCTGAGAAAGGACATTTGGGAACGCTCTTAAGAATATGCTGAAAAAGAAACACCCTCCAATAAAAACCAGAAGGAAACATTTTGTGACACTGCTCTAGTTCTCTTGAAGTCCACTGGCACAGTTAAGCTTCTGTTTTCACTTAGAAGCATTCTAACACTGTTTTAGATTTGTCAGCTCAGGGATACTCGGGAGCGCCTGGAGGCTTACGGTGAAAATTGAAATATGTTCACATAGATACTGGATACATTTCCACAGAGCTGCTTTGTGACGTGTGCATTCCACACACAGAGTTACACTTTTCTCCCCAAAGAGGATTGGGGAATCCATTTTGGAGAAAAAGCTACCAGGGGACATTCTGGATTATATGGACGGCTATGGTGAAAAAGGAAATATCCTCAGATAAAAACTGGAAAGAAGATTTCTGAGAACTACTTTGTGTTCAGTTAATTCATCTCACAGAGTTACAGCATTCCCCTAAAGAAGCCGTTCGCTAGGACTCCTCTTGTGGAATTTGCAGTGATATTTGGAAGCCCATAGAGGGGGATGGTAAAAAAGGAAATATCCTCAGATAAAAATTGGAAAGAAGTTTTCTGAGAAACTGCTTTGTGATATGTCACTTACACTCACTGAGTTACAGCTGTATTTCGTGGAGCTGTTTGCTAGCCTTATTTGTGTGGAATCTGAGAACTGATATTTCGAATCCCTCTGAAGACTATAGGGCAAAGGAAATATCCTCCAATAAAAATGTTAAAGAAGCTTTCTGAGAAACTGCTTTGTGATATGTCACTTACACTCACTGAGTTACAGCTGTATTTCGTGGAGCTGTTTGCTAGCCTTATTTGTGTGGAATCTGAGAACTGATATTTCAAATCCCTCTGAAGACTATAGGGCAAAGGAAATATCCTCCAATAAAAATGTTAAAGAAGCTTTCTGAGAAACGTCTTTGTGATTTGTGAATACGTCTCACAGAGTTACAGCTTTCCCCTCAAGAAGCCTTTTGCTAAGACTGTTCTTGTGGAATTTGTAAAGTGATATTTGGATGCCCATAGAGGGCTATGGTGAAAAAGAAAATACCCTCAGATAAAAACTGGAAAGAAGCTTTTTGAGAAAATTCTTTGTGCTGTGTTAATTCATCTCACAGAGTTACAGCTTTCCTCAAGAAGCTGTTTGCTAAGACTGTTCTTGTGGAATTTGCAAAGTAATATTTGGACGCCGATATAGAGGGCAACGGTGAAAAAGGAAATATCCTCCGATAAAAACTGTAAAGGAGCTTTCTGAGAAACTGCTTTGTGATATGTGACTTCTACTAACTGAGTTACAGCTGTATTTCGCCAAGCTGTTTGCTAGCCTTATTTCCATGGAATCTGAGAACTATTTCGTATTGCCTTGAAGACTATAGGGCCAAAAGAAATATCCTCGGATAAAAATAAGAAAGAAGTTTTCTGAGAAACTGCTTTGTGTTGTGTTACTTCCACTCACTGAGTTACAGCTGTATTTCATGGAGTTGTTTGCTGGCATTATATATGTGGAATCTCAGAACTGATATTTCAGATGCCTTAGAAGACTATAGGGCCAAAGGAAGTATCCTCCGATAAAAATGAGAAAGAAGCTTTCTGGGAAACTTCTTTGTGATCTGATAATTCATCTCTGAGAGTAACAGCTTTCCCATGAAGAAGCCTTTTGCTAAGACTGTTCTTGTGGAATTTCCAAAGTGATATTATGAAGCCATGGAGGACTATGGTGAAAAAGACAATATCCTCATATAAAAACTGGTAAGAAGCTTTGTGAGAACCTACTTTGTGTTCTGTTAATTAATCTCATAGAGTTACAGATTTCCCCTCAACAAGTCGTTCGCTGAGACTGTTCTTGTGGAATTTGCAAAGTGATATTTGGAAGCCCAAAGAAGGGGATGGTGAAAAAAGAAATATCCTCAGATAAAAACTGGAAAGAAGATGTCTGAGAAACTGCTTTGTGATGTGTCACTTACACTCACTGAATTACAGCTGTATTTCATGGAGCTGTTTGCTAGCCTTATTTCTGTGGAATCTGAGAAATGATATTTCGGATCCCTTTGAAGACGAAAGGGCCAAGGAAATATCCTCCGATAAAAAGGAGAAAGAGGCTTTCTGAGAAACTTCTTTGTGATCTGTGAAGTCGTCTCACAGAGTTACAGATTTCCCCTCAAGAAGCCTTTCGCTAAGACTGTTCTTGTGGAATTAGCAAAGAGATATTTGGAAGCCCACGGAGGACTATAGTGAAAAAGAAAATATCCTCAGAGAAAAACTGGAAAGAAGCTTTCTGAGAAACTGCTTTGTGTTCTGTGGATTCATCCCACACAGTTACAGCTTTCCCCTCAAGAAGCCATTCACAAAGACTGTTCTTGTGGAATTTGCAAAGTGATATTTGGAAACCCATAGAGGGTTATGGTACAAAAGAAATTATCCTCAAATAAAAACTGGAAAGAAGCTTTCTGAGATACTGGATTGTGTTCTCTCAATTCATCTCACAGAGGTACAGCTTTCCCCTCAAGAAGCTGTTCGATAAGACTGTTCTTGAGGAATTTGCAAAGTGATATTTGGAAGCCCATAGAGGGCTATGGTGAAAAAGGAAATATCCTCATATAAAAACTGGAAAGAAGATTTCTAAAAAACTGCTTTGTGATTTGTCACTTACACTCACTGAGTTACAGCTGTATTTCGTGGAGCTGTTTGCTAGCCTTATTTCTGTGGAATCTGAGAACTGATATTTTGGATCCCTTATAAGGCTATAGTGCGAAAGGAAATATCCTCCGATAAAAATGAGAAAGAAGCTTTCTCGGAAACTTCTTTGTGATGTGTGAATTCATCTCACAGAGTTACAGCTTTCCCCTCAAGAAGCCTTTTGCTTAGACTGTTCTTGCGGAATTTACAAAGTGATATTTGGAAGCCCACTGAGGGCTATGGTGAAAAAGAAAATATCCTCAGATAAAAACTGGAGAAAAGCTTTGTGGGAAACTGCTTTGTGTTCTGTTAATTAATCTCACAGAGTTACAGCTTTCCCCTCAAGAAGCCGTTCGCAAAGATTGTTCTTGTGGCATGAAAAGTGATATTTGGAAGCCCATGGAGGGCTATGGTGAAATAGGAAATATTCTCCGACAAAAACTGGAAAGAAGCTTTGTGAGAAACTGCTTTGTATTCTGTTAGTTCATCTCCAAGTGTTACTGGTTTCCTCTAAAGAAGCTGTTCACTAAGACGGTTCTTGTGGAATTTGCAAAGTGATATTTGGAAGCCCATAGAGGGCTATGGGGAAAAAGGAAATATCGTCAGATAAAAACTGGAAAGAAGCTTTCTGAGAAACTGCTTTGTGATGTTTGACTTCCACTCACAGAGTTACAGATGTATTTCGTGGAGCTGTTTGCTAGCCTTATTTCTGTGGAATCTGAGAACTGATAACTCGGATCCTTTTGAAGACTATAGGGCCAAAGAAATATCCTCTGATGAAAATGAGAAAGAAGCTATCTGGGAAATTTCTCTGTGATCTATGAATTCATCTCACAGTGTTACAGGTTTCCCTTCAAGAAGTCATTTGCTAAGACTATTCTTGTGGAATTTGCAAAGTGATATTTCGAAGCCCAATGAGGGCTATGCTGAAAAAGAAAATATCCTCAGATAAAAACTGGAAAGAAGCTTTGTGGGAAATGGCTTTGTGTTCTGTTAATTCACCTCAAAGAGTTACAGCTTTTCCCTCAAGAAGCCTTTCCCTAAGACTGTTCTTCTGGAATTAGCAAAGTGATATTTGGAAGCCCATAGAGGGCTATGGGGAAAAAGAAAATATCCTCAAAAAAAAAAAAAAAACTGGAAGGAAGCTTTCTGAGAAACTGCTTTGTGGTCTCTTAATTCATCTCACAGAGTTAGAGCTTTCCCCTCAAAAGCTGTTCACTAAGACTGTCCTTGTGGAATTTGCCAAGTGATATTTGGAAGCCCATAGAGGGCTATGGGGAAAAAGGAAATATCCTCAGATAAAAACTGGAAAGAAGCTTTCTGAGAAACTGCTTTGGGATGTGTGACTTCCACTCACTGAGTTACAGCAGTAATTCATGCAACTGTTTGCTAGCCTTATTTCTGTGGAATCTGAGAACTGATATTTCGGATCCCTTGGAAGACTGTAGGGCCATAGGGAATATCCTCTGATAAAAATGAGAAAGAAGCTTTCTGAGAAACTTCTTTATTTTCTGTGAATTCGTCTCACAGAGTTACAGCTTTCCCCTCAAGAAGCCTTTCGCTAAGACTGTTCTTGTGGAATTTGCAAAGTGATATTTGGAAGCCCATTGAGGGCTATGGTGAAAAAGAAATTATCCTCAGATAAAAACTGGAAATAAGCTTTCTGAGATACTGGTTTGTGTTCTCTCAATTCATCTCACAGAGGTACAGCTTTCCCCTCAAGAAGCTGTTCGATAAGACTGTTCTTGTGGAATTTGCAAAGTCATATTTGGAAGCCCATAGAGGGCTATGGGGAAAAGTATATATCCTCTGATAATAACTGGAAAGGAGCTTTCTACGAAACTGCTTAGTGATGTGTCACTTCTACTCACTGAGTTACAGCTGTATTTCGTGAAGCTGTTTGCTAGCCTTATTTCTGTGGAATCTGAGAACTATTTCGGATCCCTTATAAGGCTGTGGGGCCAAAGGAAATATCCTCCGATAAAAATGAGAAAGAAGCTTTCTCGGAAACTTCTTTGTGATGTGTGAATTCATCTCACAGAGTTACAGCTTTCCCCTCAAGAAGCCTTTTGCTAGACTGTTCTTGCGGAATTTACAAAGTGATATTTGGAAGCCCACTGAGGGCTATGGTGAAAAAGAAAATATCCTCAGATAAAAACTGGAAAAAAGCTTTGTGGGAAACTGCTTTGTGTTCTGTTAATTAATCTCACAGAGTTACAGATTTCCCCTCAAGAAGCCGTTCGCTAAGATTGTTCTTGTGGCATGAAAAGTGATATTTGGAAGCCCATGGAGGGCTATGGTGAAATAGGAAATATTCTCCGATAAAAACTGGAAAGAAGCTTTGTGAGAAACTGCTTTGTGGTCTGTTAATTCATCTCACTGAGTTACAGCTTTCCCCTCCAGAAGCCGTTTGCTAAGACCGTTCTTGAGGAATTTGCAAAGTGATATTTGGAAGCCCATAGAGGGCTATGGGGAAAAAGGATATATACTCAGATACAAACTGGAGAGAAGATTTCTGAGGAAATGCTTTGTGATGTTTGACTTCCACTCACAGAGTTACAGCTGTATTTCTTGGAGCTGTTTGCTGGCCTTATTTCTGTGGAATCTGAGAACTGATAACTCGGATCCTTTTGAAGACTATAGGGCCAAAGAAATATCCTCTGATGAAAATGAGAAAGAAGCTATCTGGGAAATTTCTCTGTGATCTATGAATTCATCTCACAGTGTTACAGGTTTCCCTTCAAGAAGTCATTTGCTAAGACTATTCTTGTGGAATTTGCAAAGTGATATTTCGAAGCCCAATGAGGGCTATGCTGAAAAAGAAAATATCCTCAGATAGAAACTGGAAAGAAGCTTTGTGGGAAATGGCTTTGTGCTCTGTTAATTCATCTCAAAGAGTTACAGCTTTTCCCTCAAGAAGCCTTTCCCTAAGACTGTTCTTCTGGAATTTGCAAAGTGATATTTGGAAGCCCATAGAGGGCTATGGGGAAAAAGAAAATATCCTCAAAAAAAAAAAAAAAAAACTGGAAGGAAGCTTTCTGAGAAACTGCTTTGTGGTCTCTTAATTCATCTCACAGAGTTAGAGCTTTCCCCTCAAAAGCCGTTCACTAAGACTGTCCTTGTGGAATTTGCCAAGTGATATTTGGAAGCCCATAGAGGGCTATGGGGAAAAAGGAAATATCCTCAGATAAAAACTGGAAAGAAGCTTTCTGAGAAACTGCTTTGGGATGTGTGACTTCCACTCACTGAGTTACAGCAGTAATTCATGCAACTGTTTGCTAGCCTTATTTCTGTGGAATCTGAGAACTGATATTTCAGATCCCTTGGAAGACTGTAGGGCCATAGGGAATATCCTCTGATAAAAATGAGAAAGAAGCTTTCTGAGAAACTTCTTTGTTTTCTGTGAATTCGTCTCACAGAGTAACAGCTTTCCCCTCAAGAAGCCTTTCGCTAAGACTGTTCTTGTGGTATTTGCAAGGTGATATTTGGAAGCCCATTGAGGGCTATGGTGAAAAAGAAAATATCCTCAGATAAAAACTGGAAAGAAGATTTGTGAGAAACTGCTTTGTGCTCTGTTAATTCATCTCACAGAGTTACAGCTTTCCCCTCAAGAAGCCGTTCGCTAAGACAGCTCTTGTGGAATTTGCAAAGTCATATTTGGAAGCCCATAGAGGGCTTTGGGGAAAAGTATATATCCTCTGATAATAACTGGAAAGGAGCTTTCTACGAAACTGCTTAGTGATGTGTGACTTCTACTCACTGAGTTACAGCTGTATTTCGTGAAGCTGTTTGCTGGCCTTATTTCTGTGGAATCTGAGAACGATTTCGGATCCCTTTGAAGACTATGGGGCCAAAGGAAATATCCTCCGATAAAAATGAGAAAGAAGCTTTCTGAGAAACTTCTTTGTGATCTGTGAATTCATCTCACAGAGTTACAGCTTTCCTCTCAAGATGCCTTTTGCTAAGACTGCTCTTGTGGAATTTGCAAAGTGATATTTGGAATCCAATAGAGGGCTAGGGTGAAAAAGGAAATATTCTCGGATAAAAACTGGAAAGAAGTTTTCTGAGAAACTGCTTAGTGTTCTGTTAATTCATCTCACAGAGTTACAGCTTTCCCCTCAAGAAGCCGTTCGCAAAGACTGTTCTTGTGGAATTTGCAAAGTGATATTTGGAAGCCAATAGAGGGCTAGGGTGAAAAAGAAAATATCCTCATATAAAAACTGGAAAGCAGCTTTGTGAGAAACTGCTTTGTGTTTTGTTAATTCATCTCACTGAGTTACAGATTTCCCCTCCAGAAGCCGCTTGCTAAGACTGTTCTTGTGGAATTTGCAAACTGATATTTGGAAGCCCATTGAGGGCTATGGGGAAAAAGGATATATACTCAGATAAAAACTGGAGAGAATATTTCTGAGGAACTGCTTTGTGATGTGTAACTTCCACTCACTGAGTTACAGCTGTATTTCATGGAGCTGTTTGCTGGCCTTATTTCTGTGGAATCTGAGAACTGATATTTCAGATCCCTTTGAAGACTATAGGGACAAAGGAAATATCCTCTGATAAAAATGAGAAAGAAGCTTTCTGAGAAACTTCTTTGTGATCTGTGAATTCATCTCACAGAGTTACAGCATTCTCCACAAGAAGACTTTCGATAAGACTGTTCTTGTGGAATTTGCAAAGTGAAATTTCGTAGCCCATGTAGGGCTATGGTGAAAAAGGAAATATCCTCAGATAAAAACTGGAAAGAACTTTCTGAGAACTGCTTTGTGTTCTGTTAATTCATCTGACAGAGTTACAGCTTTCCCCTCAAGAAGCTTTTTGCTAAAATTATTCTTGTGGAATTTGCAAAGTGATATTTGGAAGCCCATGGAGGGCTTTACTGAAAAAGGAAATATCCTCAGATAAAAACTGGAAAGAAGCTTTGTTGGAAACTGCTTTGTGTTCTGTTAAATCATGTCAAAGAGTTATAGCTTTTCCTTCAAGAAGCCTTTCCTTAAGACTGTTCTGTTGGAATTTGCAAAGTGATATTTAGAAGCCCATAAAGGGCTATGGGGAAAAAGAAAATGTCCTCAGATAAAAACTGGAAGGCAGCTTTCTGAGAAACTGCTTCGTGGTCTGTTAATTCATCTCACAGAGTTACAGCTTTCTCCAAAAGAAGCCTTTCGCTAAGACTCTTCTTGTGGAATTTGCAAAGAGATATTTGCAAGCCCATAGATGGCTATGGTGAAAAAGGAAATATCCACAGAGAAAAACAGGAAAGAAGCTTTCTGAGAAACTTCTTTGTTTTCTGTGAATTCATCAAACAGAGTTTACAGCTTTCCCCTCAAGAAGCCGTTCGCTAAGACTGTTCATGTGGAATTTCAAAGTGAAATTTCGAAGCACATTGAGGGCTAGGGGAAAAAGGAAATATCCTCCGATAAAAACTAGAAAGAAGCTCTCTGAGAAACTGCTTTGGGATATGTGACTTCCACTCACTGAGTTATAGCTGTATTTCATGGAGCTGCTTGCTAGCCTTATTTCTGTGGAATCTGAGAACTGATATTTCGGATCTCTTTGAATAGTATAGGGCCAAAGGAAATAACCTCCGATAAAAATGAGAAAGAAGCTTTCTGAGAAACTTTTTGGTGATCTGTGAATTCCTCTCACAGAGTTACAACTTTCATCTCAAGAAGCCTTTCGCTAAGAATGTTCTTGTGGAACTTGCAATGTGATATTTGAAAGCCTATGAAGGACTATGGTGAAAAAGAAAATATCCTCAGAATAAAACTGAAAAGAAGCTTTGTGAGAAACTGTTTTGTGTTCTGTTAATTCATCACACAGAGTTACAGCTTTCCCCTCATAAGTCGTTCGCTAAGCCTGTTCTTGTGGAACTGGCAAAGTGATATTTGGAAGCCCATAGAGGGCTATGGTGAAAAAGAAAATATCCTCAGAGAAAAACTGGAAAGAAGCTTTCTGAGAAACTAATTCTGATGTGTGACTTCCACTCAAAGAGTTACATCTGTATTTCGTGGATGTATTTGCTAGCCTTATTTCTGTGGAATCTGAGAACAGATATTTCGAATCCCTTGGAAGACTATAGGGCCAAAGGAAATAGCCTCCGATAACAAAGAGAAAGAAGCTTTCTGAGAAACTTCTTTGTGTTCTGTGAAATCATCTCACAGAGTTACAGCTTTCCCCTCAAGAAGCCTTTCCCTAAGACAGTTCTTGTGGAATTGGCAAAGTGATATTTGGAAGCCCATAGAGGGCTATGGTGAAAAAGGAAATATCCTCACATGAAATCTGGAAAGAAGCTTTCTGAGAAACTGCTTAGTGTTCTGTTAATTCATCTCACAGAGTTACAGCTTTCCCCTCAAGAAGCCGTTCGCTAAGACTGTTCTTGTGGAATTGGCAAAGTGATATTTGGAAGTCCGTAGAGGGCTATGGTGAAAAAGAAAATATCCTCATATAAAAACTGGAAGGAACTTTTCTTTGAAACGGCTTTGTGTTCTGTTAATTCATCACACAGAGTTAGAGCTTTCCCCTCAAGAAGCCTTTTGCTAAGACTGTTTCTTTGGAATTTGCAAAGTGATGTTTGGAAGCCCATGGAAGGCTATTGTGAAATAGAAAATATCCTCAGATAAAAACTGGAAGGATGCTTTCTGAGAAACTGTTTTGTGTTCTGTTAATTCATCTCCCAGAGTTACAGCTTTCCCCTCAAGAAGCCATTCGCTAAGACTGTTCTTGTGGAATTAGCAAAGTGATATTTGGGAGCCCATAGAGGGCCATGGTGAAAAAGGAAATATCCTCAGATAAACACTTTAAAGAAGCTTTCTGAGAAACTGGCTTTTGAAGTGTGACTTCCATTCACTGAGTTACAGCTGTATTTCATGGAGCTGTTTGCTAGCCACATTTCTGTGGAACCTCAGAACTGATATTTCGGATCCCTTTGAAGACTATAGGGCCAAAGGAAATATCCTCCGATAACAAAGAGAAAGAAGCTTTCTGAGAAACTTCTTTGTGTTCTGTGAATTCATCTCACAGAGTTACAGCTTTTCCCTCAAGAAGCCTTTTGCTAAGACGGTTCTTGTTTAATTTGCAATGTGATATTTGGAAGCCCATGGAGGGTTATGCTGAAAAAGAAAATATCCTCAGATGAAACCTGGAAAGGAGACATGTGAGAAACTGCTTTGTGTTCTGTGAATTCATTTCACAGAATTACAGCTTTGCCCTCAAGAAGCCGTTCACTAAGACTGTTTGTGGAATATGCAAAGTGATATTCGGAAGCCCATAGAGGGCTACGGTGAAAAGCAAAATATCCTCAGATAAAAACTAGAAAGAAGCTTTCTGAGAAACTTCTTTGTGGTCTGTTAATTCATCTCACAGAGTTACAGCTTTCCCCTCAAGAAGCCGTTCGTTAAAACTGTTCTTGGGGAATTTGCAAGGTGATATTTGGAAGCCCATAGAGGGCTATGGTGAAAAAGGAAATATCCTCAGATAAAATCTGGAAAGAAGCTTTCTGAGGAACAGCTTTGTGATGTGTGACTTCTACTCACTGAGTAACAGCTGTATTTCGTGGAGCTGTTTTCTAGCTTTATGTCTGTGGAATCTGAAAACTGTTATTTCAGATCCCATTAAGACCATATTGCCAAAGGAAATATCCTCCGATAGAAATGAGAAAGAAGCTTTCTGAGAAACTTTTTTGTGATCTGGGAATTCATCTCACAGAATTACAGCTTTCCCCTCAAGAAGTCTTTCGCTAAGACTGTTCTTGTCTAATTTGCAAAGTGATATTTGGAACCCACGGATGGCTATGGTGAAAAAGAAAATATCCTCAGATAAAAATTGGAAAGAAGCTTTCTGAGAACCTACTCTGTGTTCTGTTAATTCATCTTACAATGTTACAGCTTTCGCCTCAAGAAGCCTTTCGCTAACACTGTTCTTGTGGAATTTCCAAAGTGATATTTGAAAGCCCATGGAGGGCTAAGGTGAAAAAGAAAATATCCTCAGATAAAAACTGAAAAGAAGCTTTCTGAGAAACTGTTTTGTGTTCTGTGGATTCATCTCACCGAGTTACACCTTTCCCCTCAAGAAGCCGTTCGCTAAGACTGTACTTGTGGAATTTGCAAAGTGATATTTGGAAGGCCTTTGAGGGCTATGATGCAGAGGAAAATATCCTCAGATAAAAACTGGAAAGAAGCTTTGAAAAACTGCTTTGTGGTCTGTTAATTGATCTCATAGAGGGCTACGGTGAAAAACTAATATCCTCAGATAAAAACAGGAAAGAAGCTTTCTGAGAAACTGCTTTCTGGTGTGTGACTTCCACTCACTGAGTTACAGCTGTATTTCGTGGAGCTGATTGCTAGCTTTCTGTGTCTAGAATCTGAGAAACGTTATTTCAGATCCCTTTGAAGACTATAGGGCCAAAGTAAATATCCTCCGATAAAAATGAGAAAGAAGGTTTCTGAGAAACTGCTTTGTGATCTACGAATTCATCACACAGAGTTACAGCTTTCCCCTCCAGAAGCATTTCGCTAAGACTGTTCTTGAGGGTTTTGCAAAGTGATATTTGGAAGCCCATGGAGGGCTGTGGGGAAAAAGGAAATATCTTCAGAGAAAAACTGGAAAGAAGCTTTCTGAGAAACTGCTCTGTGATGTGTGACTTCCACTCACAGAGTTACGTCTGTATTTCGTGGATCTCTTTGCTACCCTTATTTCTGTGGAATCTGAGAACAGATATTCAGGATCCCTTTGAAGACTCTAGGGCCAAAGGAAATATCCTCCGATAACAAAGAGAAAGAAGCTTTCTGAGAAACTTCTTTGTTTTCTGTGAATTCGTCTCACAGAGTAACAGCTTTCCCCTCAAGAAGCCTTTCGCTAAGACTGTTCCTGTGGAATTTGCAAGGTGATATTTGGAAGCCCATTGAGGGCTATGGTGAAAAAGAAAATATCCTCAGATAAAAACTGGAAAGAAGATTTGTGAGAAACTGCTTTGTGCTCTGTTAATTCATCTCACAGAGTTACAGCTTTCCCCTCAAGAAGCCGTTCGCTAAGACAGCTCTTGTGGAATTTGCAAAGTCATATTTGGAAGCCCATAGAGGGCTATGGGGAAAAGTATATATCCTCTGATAATAACTGGAAAGGAGCTTTCTACGAAACTGCTTATTAATGTGTGACTTCTACTCACTGAGTTACAGCTGTATTTCGTGAAGCTGTTTGCTGGCCTTATTTCTGTGGAATCTGAGAACTATTTCAGATCCCTTTGAAGACTATGGGGCCAAAGTAAATATCCTCCAATAAAAATGAGAAAGAAGCTTTCTGAGAAACTTCTTTGTGATCTGTGAATTCATTTCACAGAGTTACAGCTTTCCCCTCAAGAAGACTTTTGCTAAGACTGCTCTTGCGGAATTTGCAAAGTGATATTTGGAAGCCCATAGAGGGCTATGGTGAAAATAAATTATTCTCAGATAAAAACTGGAAAGCAGCTTTGTGAGAAACTGCTTTGTGTTTTGTTAATTCATCTCCCAGAGTTACAGCTTTCCCCTCCAGAAGCCGTTTGCTAAGACTGTTCTTGTGGAATTTGCAAACTGATATTTGGAAGCCCATTGAGGGCTATGGGGAAAAAGGAAATATACTCAGATAAAAACTGGAAAGAAGATGTCTGAGAAACTGCATTCTGGTGTGTGACTTCTACTAACTGAGTTACATCTGTATTTCGTGGAGCTTTTTCTAGCCTTATTTCTGTGGAATCTCAGAACTGATATTTCGGATCCCTTTGAAGACTATAGTGCCAAAAGAAATATCCTCCGATAAAAATGAGAAAGAAGTTTTCTGAGAAACTTCTTTGTGATCTGTGAATTCATCTCACAGAGTAACAGCTTTCTCCACAAGAAGACTTTCGATAAGACTGTTCTTGTGGAATTTGCAAAGTGAAATTTCGTAGCCCATGGAGGGCTATGGTGAAAAAGGAAATATCCTCAGATTAAAACTGGAAAGAACTTTCTGAGAACTGTTTTGTGTTCTGTTAATTCGTCTCACCGGGTTACAGCTTTCCCCTCAAGTAGCCGTTCACTAACACTGTTCTTGTGGAATTTGCAAAGTGATATTTTGAAACCTATAGAGGGCTATGGTGAAAAAGGAAATATAATCAGATAAAAAGTGGAAAGAAGCTTTCTGAGAAACTGCTTTGTGTTCTGTTAATTCATCTCACAGAGTTACAGCTTTCCCCTAAGGAAGCCGTTCGCTAAGACTGTTCTTGTGGAATTTGCAAAGTGATATTTGGAAATCAATAGAAGGCTGGGGTTAAAAAAGAAAATATCCTCAGAAAAAAACTGGAAAGGAGCTTTGTTAGAAAGTGCTTTGTGTTTTGCTAATTCATCTCACAGAGTTACAGCTTTCCCCTCCTGAATCCGTTCGCTAAGACTGTTCTTGTGGAATTTGCAAAGTGATATTTGGAAGCCCACAGATGGCTATGGGGAAAAAGGAAATATTCTCAGATAAAAACTGGAAAGAAGCTTTCTGAGAAACTGCTTTGTGATGTGTGACTTCCTCTCACTGAGTTATAGCTGTATTTCATCGAGTTGTTCCCTGGCATTATTTATGGCTAATCTGAGAACAGTTATTTTGGATCCCTTTGAAGATTATAGGGCCAAAGGAAATATCCTCCGATAAAAATGGGAAAGAAGCTTTCTGGGAAACTTCTTTGTGATCTGTGGATTCATCTCTCAGAGTTACAGCTTTCTCCACAAGAAACCTTTCGGTAAGAGTCTTCTTGTGGAATTTACAAATGATATTTGGAAGCCCATGGAGGGCTTTGCTGAAAAAGGAAATATCCTCAGGTAAAAACTGGAAAGAATCTCTCTGAGAACTGCTTTGTGTTCTGTTAATTCATCTCACAGTGTTACAGCTTTCCCCTAAAGAAGCGATTCGCTAAGACTGTTCCTGAGGAATTTCAAAGTGAAATTTGGAAGCCCATTGAGGGATAGTTGAAAAAGGAAATATCCTCAGATAAAAACTGGAAAGAAGCTCTCAGAGAAACTGATTTGGTATATGTGACTTCCACTCACTGAATTATAGCTGTATTTCATGGAGCTGTGTGCTAGCCTTATTTTTGTGGAAACTGAGAAGAGATATTTCGGATCCCTTTGAAGACTATAGGGCCAAAGGATATATCCTCTGATAAAAATGAGAAAGAAGCTTTCTGAGAAACTACTTTGTGATCTGTGAATTCGTCTCACAGAGTTACAGCTTTCCCCTCAAGAAGCCGTTCGCTAAGACTTTTGTTGTGGAATTTTCAAAGTGATATTTGGAAGCCCATGGAGGGCTATGGTGCAAAAGAAAATATCCTCATATGAAAACTGGAAAGAAACATTGTGAGAAACTGCTTTGTGTTCTGTTAAATCATCTCACAGAGTTACAGCTTTCCCCGCAAGAAGCCGTTCGCTAAGACTTTTCTTGTGGAATTTTCAAAGTGATATTTGGAAGCCCATGGAGGGCTATGGTGCAAAAGAAAATATCCTCATATGAAAACTGGAAAGAAACATTGTGAGAAACTGCTTTGTGTTCTGTTAAATCGTCTCACAGAGTTACAGCTTTCCCCTCAAGAAGCCGTTCGCTAAGACTGTTCTTGTGGAATTTGCAAAGTGATATTTGGAAGCCCTTAGAGGGCTATGGGGAAAAAGAAAATATCCTCAAAAAAAAAAAAAAACTGGAAGGAAGCTTTCTGAGAAACTGCTTTGTGGAGTCTTAATTCATCTCTGAAAGTTACAGCATTCCCCTCAAGAAGTCGTTCGTTCGCTAAGACTGTCTTTGTGGAATTTGTCAAGCGATATTTGGAAGCCCATAGAGGGCAATGGGGAAAAAGAAAATATCCTAAGATAAAAACTGGAAAGAAACTTTGTGAGAAACTGATTTGTGTTCTCTTAATTCATCTCACAGTGTTACTGCTTTCCCCTCAAGAAGCCGTTCGCTAAGACTGTTCATGTGAAATTTGCAAAGGGATATTTGGAAGCCCATAGAGGGATATGGTGAAAAAGAAAATATAATCAGATAAAAACTGGAAAGAAGCTTTCTGAGAAACTGCTTTGTGATATGTGACTTCCACTCTCAGATTTACCGCTATATTTCCTGGAGCTGTTTGCTAACCTTCTTTCTGTGGAATCTGAGAACTGATATTTTGGATCCCTTGGATGACTCTAGGGCCAGATTAAATATTCTCCGATAGAAAAGAGAAAGAAGCTTTCTAAGAAACTTCTTTGTATTCTGTGAAGTCATCTAACAGAGTTACAGCTTTCCCGTCAAGAAGCCGATTGCTAAGACTGTTCTTGTGGAATTTGCAAAGTGATATTTGGAAACCCTTAGAGGGCTATGTTGAAAAAGGAAATATCCTCAGATAAAAACTGGAAAGAAGCTTTCTGACAAACTTCTTTGGGATCTGTGACTTCATCTCTCAGAGTTACAGCTTTCTCCTCAAGAAGCCGTTCACTAAGACTGTTCTTCTGGAATTTCCAAAGTGATATTTGCAGGCCCGTATAGGGCTATGTTGAAAAAGAAAATATACTCAGATAAAAACTGGAAAGAAGATTTCTGAGAAACTGCATTCTGGTGTGTGACTTCTACTAACTGAGTTACATCTGTATTTCGTGGAGCTTTTTCTAGCCTTATTTCTGTGGAATCTGAGAACTGATATTTCGTATCCCTTTGAAGACTATAGGGCCAAAGGAAATACCCTCCGATAAAAATGAAAAAGAAGCTTTTTGAGAAACTTCTTTGTGATCTGTGAATTCATCTCACAGAGTTACGGCTTTCTCCTCAAAAAGCCATTTGCTAATACTGTTCTTGAGGAATTTGCAAATTGATACTTGGAAACCCATGGAGGGCTATGGTGAAAAAAAAAATCCTCAGATAAAAAGTGGAAAGAAACTTTGTGAGAAACTGCTTTGTGTTCTGCTAATTCATCACACAGAGTTACTGCTTTACCCTCTAGAGGCCGTTCGCTAAGACTGTTCTTGTGGAATTTGGAAAGTGATATTTCGAAGCCCATAGAGGGCTATGGTGGAAAAGAAAATATCCTCAGATAAAAACTGGAAAGAAGCTTTGTGAGAACCTGCTTTGTGTTCTGTTAATTCATCTCACAGAGCTACTGCTTTCCCTTCAAGAAGCCGTTCGCTAAGAGTGTTCTTGTGGAATTTACAAAGTGATATTTGGAAGACCATAAAGGGCTACGTTGGAAAAGAAAGTATCCTGAGAAAAAAACTGGAGAGAAGATTTCTGAGGAACTACTTTGTGATGTGTGAGTTCTACTCACTGAATTACATCTGTATTTCATGGAACTGTTTGCTGGCCTTATTTCTGTGCAATCTGAGAACTGTTATTTCGGATCCCTTTGAAGACTATAGGGCCAAGGGAAACATCCTCCAATGAAAATGGGAAAGAAGCTTTTTGAGAAACTTCTTTGTGATCTGTGAATTCATCTCAAAGAGTTACAGCTTTCCCCTCAAGCAACCGATTGCTAAGACTGTTCTTGTGCAATTTGCAAAGTGATATTTTCAAGCATATAGAGGGCTATGGTGAAAAAGGAAATATCCTCAGATAAAAACTGGAAAGAAGCGTTCTGAGATACTGCTTTGTGATGTGTGATTTCTACTCACTGAGATACATCTCTATTTCAGGGAGCTGTTTGCTGGCCTTTTTCTGTGGAATCTGAGAACTGTTATTTCGGATCCCTTGGAAAAGTGATATTTGGAACCCCATAGAGGGCTATGGTGAAAAAGAAAATATCCTCCCACAAAAACTGGAAAGAAGCTTTCTGAGAAACTGCTTTGTGGTGTGTGACTTCCACTCACAGAGTTAAAGATGTATTTCGTGAATGTGTTTCCTAGCCTTATTTCTGTGGAATCTGAGAACGGATATTTCGGATCCCTTTGAAGACTATAGGGCCAAAGGAAATATCCTCCGATAGAAAAGAGAAAGACGTTTTCTGAGAAACTTCTTTGTGTTCTGTGAAACCATCTCACAGAGTTACAGCTTTCCCCTCAAGAAGCCTTTCACTACGACTGTTCTTGTGGAATTTGCAAAGTGAAATTTGGAAGCTCATGGAGGTCTGTGCTGAATAAGTAAATATCCTCAGATTACACTGGAAAGAAGCTTTCTGAGAAAGTTCTTAGTGTTTTGATATATCATCTCAGAGAATTACAGCTTTCCCCTCAAGAAGCCTTTCGCTAAAACTGTTCTAGTGGAATTTGCAAAGTGATATTTGGAAGCCCATAGAGGGCTATGGTGAAAAAGAAAATATACTCAGTGAAAAACTGGAAAGAAGTTTTATGAGAAACTGCTTTGTGATGTGTGATTTCCACTAACAGTGTTACAGCTGTATTTCATAGAGCTGTTTACTAGCCTTATTTCTGTGGAATCTGAGAACTGATATTTCGGATCCCTTGGAAGACTATAGGGCCAAAACAAATATACACCGATAAAAAAGAGAAAGAAATTTTCTGAGAAACTTCTGTGTTTTCTCTGAAATCATCTCACAGAGTTACAGCCTTCCCCTCAAGAAGCCTTTAGCTAAAACTGTTCTAGTGGAATTTGCAAAGTGATATTTGGAAGCCCATAGAGGGCTATGGTGAAAAAGAAAATATACTCAGTGAAAAACTGGAAAGAAGTTTTATGAGAAACTGCTTTGTGATGTGTGATTTCCACTAACAGTGTTACAGCTGTATTTCATAGAGCTGTTTACTAGCCTTATTTCTGTGGAATCTGAGAACTGATATTTCGGATCCATTGTAAGACTATAGGGCCAAAGCAAATATACACCGATTAAAAAGAGAAAGAAATTTTCTGAGAAACTTCTGTGTTTTCTCTGAAATCATCTCACAGAGTTACAGCTTTCCCCTAAAGAAGCCTTTCTTTAAGACTGTTCTTGTGGAATTGGCAAAGTGATATTTGGAAGCCCATGGAGGGCTATGGTGAAAAAGAAATTATCCTCAGAGAAAAACTGGAAAGAAGCTTTCTGAGAAACTACTTTGTGATTGTGACTTCTTCTCACAGAGATACTGCTGTATTTCGTGGAGCTGTTTGCTAGCCTTATTTCTGTGGAATATGAGAACTGATATTTCGGATCCCTTGAAAGATTATAGGGCCAAAGGAAATATCGTACGACAGAAAAGGGAAAGAAGATTCTGAGAAACTTCTTTGTGTTATGTGAAATCGTCTCACAGGGTTACAGCTTTCCCCTCAAGAAGCCTTTCGCTAAGACTCTTCTTGTGAAATTCGCAAAGTGATATTTGGAAGCTCATGGAGGGCTGTGGTTAAAAAGAAAATATCCTCAGAACAATACTGGAAAGAAGCTTTCTGAGAAACTGCTTAGTGTTGTGTTATTTCATCTCAGAGAGTTACAACTTTCCCCTCAGGAAGCCGTTTGCTAAAACTGTTCTAGTGGAATTTGCAAAGTGATATTTGGAAGCCCATGGAGCTCTATGGTGAAAAAGAAAATATCCTCAGAGAAAAACTGGAAAGAAGCTTTCTGAGAAACTGCTTAGTGTTCTGTTAATTCATTTAACAGAGTTACAGCTTTCCCTCAAGAAGACTTTCGCTAAGACTGTTCTTGTGGAATTTGCAAAGTGATATTTGGAAGCCCATGGAGGGCTATGGTGAAAAATAAAAATTCCTCATAGGAAAAGTGAAAAGAAGCTTTCTGAGAAACTGCTTAGTGTTCTGTTAATTCATCTCACAGAGTTACAGCTTTCCCCACAAGAAGTCATTCGCTAAGACTGTTGTTGTGGAATTTGCAAAGTGATATTTGGAACCCCATAGAGGGCGATGGTGAAAAAAAAAATCCTCTGAGAAAAAATGGAAAGAAGCTTTCTGAGAAACTGCTTTGTGACGTGTGACTTCCACTCACAAAGTTACAGCTGTATTTGTGGAGCTGTTTTCTTGCCTTATTTTTGTGGAATCTGAGAACTGATATTTTGGAACTCTTGGAGACTACAGGGTCAAAGGAAATATCCTCCAATAAAAAAGAGAAAGAAGCTTTCTGAGAATCCTCTGTGTGTTCTGTGAAATCATCTCACAGTGTTACTGCTTTCCCCTGAAGAAGCCGTTCGCTAAGACTGTTCTTGTGGAAATTGCAAAGAGATATTTGGAAGCCCATGGAGGCCTATGGTGAAAAAGAAAACATCGTCACAGAAAAACTGGAAAGAATCTTTCTGAGAAACTGCTTTGTGATGTGTGACTTTCACTCTCAGAGTTTCAGCTGTATTTCATGGAGCTGTTTGCTAGCCTTCTTTCTGTGGAATATGAGAACTGATATTTCGGATCCGTTGAAAGAAAATAGGGCCAAAGGAAATATCCACCGGTAAAACAGAGAAAGAAGCTTTCTGAGAAACTCCTTTGTGTTGTGTGAAATCATCTCACAGAGTTGCAGCTTTCCCCTCAAGAAGCCTTTCGCTAAGACTGTTCTTGTGGAATTTGCAAAGTGAAATTTGGAAGCTCATGGAGGGCTGTGGTGAAAAAGAAAATATCCTGAGATAAAAACTGGAAAGAAGATTTCTGAGAAACTGCTTAGTGTTTTGATATTTCATCTCAGAGAATTACAGTTTTCCCCTAAAGAAGTCGTTCGCTAAAACTGTTCTACTGGAATTTGCAAAGTAATATTTGGAAGCCCATAGAGGGCTATGGTGAAAAAGAAAATATACTGAGAGAAAAACTGGAAAGAAGATTTCTGAGAGACTGCTTTGTGATGTGTGACTTCCACTCACAGAGGTACAGCTGTATTTCGTGGAGCTGTTTGCTAGCCTTATTTCTGTGGATTCTGAGAACTGATATTTCGCATCCCTTGGAAGACTATAGGGCCATACGAAATATACACCAATAAAAAAGGGAAAGAAAGATTCTGAGAAACTTCTTTGTTTTCTGTGAAATCATCTCACAGAGTTACAGCTTGCCACTCAAGAAGCCTTTCGCTAAGAGAGTTCTTGTGGAATATGCATAGCGATATTTGGAAGCTCATGGAGGGCTGTGGTGAAAAAGAAAATATCCTCAGATAAAAACTGGAAAGAAGCTTTCTGAGAAACTGCTTAGTGTTCTCTTAATTAATGTCACAGAGATACAGTGTCCCCTCAAGAATTCGTTCTCTAAGTCTGTTCTTGGGCAATTCGCAAAGTGATATTTGGAAGCCTATAGAGGGCTATGTTGAAAAAGAAAATATTCTCAGATAAAAACTGGAAAGAATGTTTGTGAGAAACTGCTTTGTGATATGTGACTTCCACTCAGAGAGTTACAGCTCTATTGCTTGGAGGTGTTTGCTAGCCTTATTTCTGTGGAATCTGAGATCTGATATTTCGGATCCCTTGGAAGGCTTGAGGGCCAAAGGAAATATCCTCTGATAGAATAGAGAGAGAAGCTTTCTGAGAAACTTCTTTGTGTTCTGTGAAATCATCTCACAGAGTTACAGCCTTCCCCAAAGAAGCCTTTCGCTGATACTGTTCTTGTGGAATTGGCAAAGTGATATTTGGAAACCCATGGAGAGCTATGGTGAAAAAGAAAATATCCTCAGAAAAAAACTGGTAAGAAGCTTTCTGAAACTGCTTAGGGTTCTCTTAATGCTTCTCACAGAGTTACAGATTTCGCCTCAAGAAGCCGTTTGCTAAGACTGTTCTTGTGGAATTTGCAAAGTGATATTTGGAAGCCCATAGAGGGCTATGGTGAAAAAGAATATATCCTAAGAGAAAAACTGGAAAGTAGCTTTCTGAGAAACTGCTATGTGATATGTGACTTCCACTCACAGAGTAAGAGCTGTATTTCGTGGAGCTGTTTGCTAGCCTTATTTCTGTGGATTCTGAGAACTGATATTTCGGATCCCTTTGAAGACTATAGGGCCAAAGGAAATATCCACTGATAAAAAAGAGAAAGAAGATTTCTGAGAAACTTGTTTTTGTTCTGTGAAGTCATCTCACAGAGTTACAGCTTTCGCCTCAAGAAGCCTTTCGCTAACACTGTTCTTGTGGAATTGGCAAAGTGATACTTGGAAGCCCATAGAGGGCTATGGTGAAAAAGAAAATATCCTCAGAGAAAAACTGGAAGAAAGCGTTCTGAGAAAGTGCTTAGTGTTCTGTGAATACATCTCACAGAGTTACATTTTTTCCGTGAACAAGCCGTTCGCTAAGACAGTTTTTGTGGAATTTTCAAAGTGATACTTAGAAGCTCATGGAGGGCTGTGGTGAAAAAGAAAGTATCCTAAGATAAAAAGTGGAAAGAAGCTTTCTGAGAATCTGCTTAGTGTTTTGTTATTTCATCTCAGGGAGTTACAGCTTTCCCCTCAAGAAGCCGTTCGCTAAAACTGTTCTAGTGGAATTTCCAAAGTCATATTTGGAAACCCATGTAGGTCTATGGTGAAAAAGCAAATGTCCTCAGGGAAAGATTGGAAAGACGCTTTCTGAGAATCTGCTTAGTGTTCTGTTAATTCATCTCACAGAGTTACAGCTTTCGCCTCAAGAAGCCGTTCGCTAAGACAGTTCTTGTGGAATTAGCAAAGTGATATTTGGAAGCCCATAGAGGGCTATGGTGAAAAAGAAAACATCCTCAGAGAAAAACTGGAAGGAAACTCTCTGAGAAACTGCTTTGTGATGTGTGACTTCCAGTCACAGACTTACAGCTGTATTTCGTGGAGCTGTTTGCTAGCCTTATTTCTGTGGAATCTGAGAACTGATATTTCGAATCCCTTGGAAGACTATAGGGCCAAAGGATATATCCTCCGATAGAAAAGAAACAGAAGCTTTCTGAGAAACTACTCTCTGTTGTGTGAAATCATCTCACAGAGTTACAGCTTTCCCCTCAAGAAGCCTTTCACTAAGACTGTTCTTGTGGAATTTGCAAAGTGATATTTGGAAGCTCATGGAGTGCTATGGTGAAAAAGAAAATATTCTCAGAGAAAAACTGGAAACAAGCTTTCTAAGAAACTGCCTAATGCTCTGTTACTTCATCTCACAGAGTTACAGTTTCCCTGAAGAAGCCGTTCGCTAAGACTGATCTTGTGGAATTTGCAAAGTGATATTTGGAAGCCCATGGAGGGCTGTAGTGAAAAAGAAAATAACCTCAGAGAAAAACTGGAAAGATGCTTTCTGAGAAACTGCTTAGTGTTCTGTTAATTGATCTCGGAGAGTTACAGCTTTCCACTCAAAAGCCGATCGCTGAGACTGTTCTTGTGGAATGGCAAAGTGATATTTGGAAGCCCATAGAGGGCTATGGGGAAAAAGGAAATATCTTCAGAGAAAAACTGGAAAGAAGCTTTCTGAGAAACTGCTTTGTGATGTGTGACTTCCACTCACTGAGTTACAGCTGTATTTCATGGAGCTGTTTTCCAGCCTTATTTCTGTGGAATCTCTGTGTATTCATCTCACAGAGTATTCATCTCACAGAGTTACAGCTTTCCCCTCAAAAAGCCTTTTGCTAAGACTGTTCTTGTGGAATTTGCAAAGTGATATTTGGAAACTCATGGAGGGCTATGGTGAAAAAGAAATTATCCTCAGATAAAACTGGAAAGAAGGTTTCTGAGAAACTGCTTTGTGTTCTGTGGATTCACCTCACAGAGTTACAGCTTTCCCCTCAAGAAGCCATTCGCTAAGACGGTTCTTGTGGAATTTGAAAAGTGATATTTGGAAGCCAATAGAGAGCTATGATAAAAAAGAAAATATCCTCAGATAAAAACTGGAAAGAATCTTTGTCAGAAACTGCTTTGTGTTCTGTTAATTCATCTCACAGAGTTACAGTTTTCCCCTAAAGATGCCGTTCGCTAAGCCTGTTCTTGTCTAATTTGCAAGGTGATATTTGGAAGCCCATAGAGGGCTATGGGGAAAAAGGAAATATCCTCAGATAATAAATGACAAGAAGCTTCCTGAGAAACTGCTTTGTGATGTGTGACTTCCACTCACTGAGTTACAGCTGTATTTCATGGAGCTGTTTTCCAGCCTTATTTCTGTGGAATCTTAGAACTGATATTTCGGATCCTTTAAAGACTATAGGGCCAAAGGAAATATCCTCCGATAAAAATGAGAAAGAAGCTTTCTGAGGAACTTCTTTGTGATCTTTGAACTAGTCTCACAGAGTTACAGCTTTCCCCTAAAGAAGTCTCTCGCTAACACTGTTCTTGAGGAATATACAAAGTGATAATTGGAAGCCCATTGAGGGCTATGTTGAAAAAGAAAATAAACTCCCATGAAAACAGGAAAGAAGCTTTCTGTGAAATCGCTTTTGTTATGTTAATTCATCGCACAGAGTTACAGCTCTCCCCTCAAGAAACCCTTTGCTAAAACTGTTCTTGTGTAATTTGCAAAGTAATATTTGGAAGCCCTTAGAGGGCTGTGGTGAAAAGGAAAATATCCTCACATAAAAACTGGAAAACAGCTTTCTGAAAAACTGCTTTGTGATGTGTGACTTCCTCTTACTGAGTTACAGCTGTGTTTTGTGGAGCTGTTTGCTAGCCTTCTTTCAGTGGAATCTGAGAATCGATATTTCGGATCCTTTTTAAGACTGGGGGGTCAAAGGAAATATCCTCCGATAAAAATGAGAAAGAAGCTTTCTGAGAACCTTCTTTGTGATCTGTGAATTCATCTTACTGAGTTACAGCTTTCCCCTCAAAAAGCCTTTTGCTAAGACTGTTCTTGTGGAATTTGCAAACTGATATTTGGAAGCCCAAAGAGGGCTATGTTGAAAAAGAAAATATCCTCCCATGAAAACTGGAAAGAAGCTTTCTGAGAAACTCCTTTGTGTTCTGTTTATTCATCTCACAGAGTTACAGCTTTCCCCTCAAGAAGCCGTTCGCTAATACTGTGCTTGTGGAATTTGCAAAGCGATATTTCAAGCCCAGAGTGGGCTATGGTGAAAAAGGAAATATCCTCAGATAACAACTGGGGAGAAACTTCTGAGAACCTCCTTTGTGTTGTGTAAATTGATCTCACAGAGTTACAGCTTTCCTCTCAAGAAGCCCTTCGCTAAGAGTGTTCTTTTGGAAATTGCAAAGTGAAATTTGGAAGCCCATTGAGGGCTATGTCACTCACTGAGTTATATCTGTATTTCGTGGAGCTGTTTCCTAGCCTTATTTCTGTGGAATATGAAAAAGATATTTCAGATCCCTTTGAAGAATATAGGGCTATCTGAGAAACTGCTTTCTGATGTGAGACTTCCACTCACTGAGTTACAGCTGTATTTCATGGAGCTGTTTTCCAGCCTTATTTCTGTGGAATCTTAGAACTGATTTTTCGGATCCTTTAAAGACTATAGGGCCAAAGCAAATATCCTCCGATAAAAATGAGAAAGAAGCTTTCTGAGAAACTTCTTTGTGATCTTTGAACTAGTCTCACTGAGTTACAGCTTTCCCCTCAAGAAGTCTTTCGCTAAGACTGTTCTTGAGGAATTAGCAAAGTGAAATTTGGAAGCCCATTGAGGACTATGGTGAAAAAGAAAATATCCTCAGATAAAAACTGAATAGAAGCTATCTGAGAAACTGCTTTCTGATGTGTGACTTCCACTCACTGATATACAGCTGTATATCGTGGAGCTGTTTCCTAGCCTTATTTCTTTGGAATCTGAGAACTGATGTTTCAGATCCCTTTGAAGACTGTAGGGCCAAGGGAAATATATTCTGATAAAAATGAGAAAGAAGCTTTCTGAGAATCTTCTTTGTGATCTGTGAATTCACCTCTCACAGAGTTACAGCTTTCCCCTCAAGAGGCCTTTCACTAAGACTGTTCGTGTGGAATTTGCAAAGAGATATTTGGAAGCCCAAAGAGGGCTATGTTGAAAAAGAAAATATCCTTAGATCAAAACTGGAAAGAAACTTTTTGAGAAACTGCTTTGTGTTCAGTTAATTCATCTCACATTTACAGCTTTCACCTCTGGAAGCCGTTCGCTAAAACTGTTCTTGTGGAATTTGCAAAGTGATATTTGGAAGCCCAGAGAGGGATATGGTGTAAAAGAAAATATCCTATTATATAAAACCTGGAAAGAAGCTTTCAGAGAAACTGCCTTTTGATGTGTGACTTCCCTTCACTGAGTTACGTGTGTATTTCGTGGAGCTGTTTCCTAGTCTTATTTCTGTGGAATGAGAGAACTAATATTTCGGATATCTTTGAAGACTCTAGGGCCTAAGCAATTATCCTCCAATAAAAATGAGAAAGAAGCTTTCTGAGAAACTTCTTTGTGATCTGTGAATTCATCTCACAGAGTTACAGCTTTCCCCTCAAGAAGCCTTTCGCTAAGACTATTCTTGTGGAATTTGCAAAGTGATGTTTGGAAGCCCATGGAGGGCGCTGGTGAAAAAGAAAATATTCTCAGATAAAAACTGGAAAGAAACTTCTGATAAAGTTCTTTGTGTTCTGTTAATTGATCTCACAGCGTTAGAGCTTTCGCCTCAAGAAGCCGTTCGCTAAGACTGTTCTTGTGGAATTTGCAAAGTGAAATTTGGAAGCCCATTGAGGGCTATGGTGACAAAGAAAATATCCTCAGATAAAAACTGGTAAGAAGCTTTATGAGATACTCCTTAGGAATGGGTGGCTTCCACTCACTGAGTTATGTCTGTATTATGTGTAGTTGTTTCCTAGCCTTATTTCTGTGGAATCTGAGAACTGATATTTCGGATCCCTTTGAAGCCTATACGGCCAAAGGAATTATCCTCAGATAAAAATGAGAAAGAAGCTTTCTGAGACACTTCTTTGTTATCTTTGGATTCATCTCACAAAATTACAGCTTTCCCCTGAAGAAGCCCTTCGGTAAGGCTGTTCTTGTGGAAATGGCAAAGTGATATATGGAAACCCATAGAGGGCTATGGTGAAAAAGTAAATATCCTCAGATTACAACTGGAAAGAAGCTTTCTGAGAGGCTGCTTTGTGATGTGTGACTTCCCTTCACTGAGTTACAGCTGTATTTCGTGGGGCTGTTTCCTAGTCTTATGTCTGTGGAATCTGAGAACTGATATTTCGGATCCCTTCAAGACTATAGGGGGAAAGGAAATATCCTCCAATAAAAATGAGAATGGAGCCTTCTGAGAAATTTCTTTGTGATCTGTGAATTCCTCTCACAGAGTTACAGCTTTTCCCTCAAGAAGTCGTTCGCTAAGACTGTTCTTGTGGAAATTGCAAAGTGATATTTGGAAACCCATAGAGGGCTATCGTGAAAAACAAATTATCCGCAGATAATGACTGGAAAGAAGCTTTCTGAGAAACTGCTTTGTGATGTGTTTCTTCCACCCACTGAGTTACAGCTGTATTTCGTGAAGGTGTTTCCCAAACTTATTTCGTTTTAATCTGAGAACAGATATTTCGAATCCCTTTGAAGACTATAGGGCCAAGGGAAATATCCTCTGATAACAAAGAGAAAGAAGCTTACTGAGAAACTTCTTTGTGTTCTGTGAAATCATCTCACAGAGTTACAGATTTCCCCTCAAGAAGCCTTTAGCTAAGACTGTTTTTGTGGAATTTGCAAAGTGATGTTTGGAAGCCCAAGGAGGGATTCTACGAAAAAGAACATTTCCTCAGATAAAAACTGGAAAGAAGCTTTCTGAAAAACTGCTTTGTTTTCCATAAATTCATCTCATAGAGTTACAGCTTTCAACTCAAGAAGCCGTTTTCTAAGACTGTTCTTGTGGAATTTGCAAAGTTATATTTCTATGCCCTTGGAGGGCCACGGTGAAAAAAAAAATCCTCAGATAAAAACTGAAAGAAGCTTTCTGATAAACTACATTATGTTCTGTTCATTCAACTCACAGAGTTACAGCCTTCAATTCAATAAGCTGTTCGCTAAGACTGCTCTTGTGGAATTTGCAAAGTGATATTTGGAAGCCCATGGAGGGCTATGGTGAAAAAGAAATTATCCACAGATAATAACTGGAAAGAAGCTTTCTGAGAAACTGCTTTGTGATGTGTGACTTCCACCCACCGATTTATAGTTGTTTTTCGTGAAGTTGTTTCCTAGACTGATTTCTGTGGAATCTGGGAACTGATATTCCGCATCCCTTTGAAGACTATGGGGTGAAAGGAAATATCCTCCGATAAAAATGAGAAAGAAGCTTTGTGAGAAAGTTCTTTGTGATATGTGAATTCATGTCGCAAAGTTACAGCTTTCCCCTCAAGAAGCCGTTTGCTAAGACTGTTCTTGTGGAATTTGCAAAGTGATATTAGGAAGCCCATAGAGGGCTATGGTGAAAAAGGAAATATCCTCAGATAAAAACTGGAAAGAACTTTCTGAGAAACTGCTTTGTAATGTGTGACATCAACTCACTGAGTTACAGCTGTATTTCGTGAAGCAGTTTGCTAGCCTTATTTCTGTGGAATGTAAGAACTGATATTACAGATCCCTTTGAAGACAATAGGGCCAAAGGAAATATCCTCTGACCAAAATGAGAAAGAAGCTTTCTGAGAAACTTCCTTGTGATCTGCGAATTCCTCTCACAGAGTTACACCTTTCCCCTCAAGAAGCCATTCGTACCCGGGCGGGGTGGCTCAAGCCTGTAATCCCAGCACTTTGGGAAGCTGAGATGGGTGGATCACGAGGTCATGAGATCGAGACTATCCTGGCTAACATGGTGAACCCCCATCTCTACTAATAAAAAATACAAAAAACTAGCCGGGTGAGGTGGCGGTCGCCTGTAGTCCCAGCTACTCAGGAGGCTGAGGCAGGAGAAAGGCGTAAACCCAGGAGGTGGAGCTTGCAGTGAGCTGAGATCCGGCCACTGAACCCCAGGCTGAGCGACAGAGCAAGAACCTATCTGAGAAACTGCTCAGTGATGTGTGTCTTCCAGTCACTGAGTTACAGCTGTATTTCGTGGAGCTGTTTGCTAGCCTTATTTCTGTGGAATCTGAGAACTTATCTTTCAGATCCCTTTGAAGACAATAGGGCCAAAGGAAATATCCCCCGACAAAAATGTGAAAGAAGCTTTCTGAGAAACGTCTTGGTAATCTGCGAATTCCTCTCACAGAGTTACAGTTTTTCCCTTAAGAAGCTGTTCGCTAAGACTGTTCTTGTGGAATTTGCAAAGTGATATTTGGAAGCCCATGGAGGGCTATGGTGAAAAAGTAATTATCCACAGATAATGACTGGAAGAAAGCTTTCTGAGAAATTGCTTTGTGATGTGTTTCTTCCACCCACTGAGTTACACCTGTATTTCATAGAGCTGTGTGAAAGCCTTATTTCTGTGGAATCTGAGAACTGATATTTCGGATCCCTTGGAAGAATATAGGGCCAAAGGAAATATCCTAAGATAAAAAGGAGAAATAAGCTTTCTGAGAAACTTCTTAGTAATCTTTAAATTCATCTCACAGAGTTACAGCTTTCTCCTCAAGAAGCCTTACCCTAAGACTGTTCTTGAGGAATGTGAAAAGTGATATTTGGAAGCCCATGGAGGGCTCTGTTGATAAAGAAAACATCCTCAGATAAAAACTGCAAGAAGGTTTCCGAGAAACTGGTTTGTATTCCGTAAATTCAACTCACAGTGTTACAGCATTCCCCTCAAGAAGTCGTTCGCTAAGACCGTTCTTCGGGAATTTGCAAAGTGATATTTGGAAGCCCATAGAGGGCTATGGTGAAAAAGAAAATATTCTCAGAAAACAAATGGAAAGAAGCCTTCTGAGAAACTGCTTTGTGTTCTGCTAATTCATCTCAGAGAGTCACAGCTGTCCCCACAAGACGCCATTCGTTAAGACTGTTCTTGTGGAAATTGCAAAGTGATATTTGGAAGCCCATAGAGGGCTGTGGTGAAAAAGAAAATATCCTCAGAGAAAAACTGGAAAGAAACTCTCTGAGAAACTGCTTTGTGATGAGTGACTTCACCTCACTGAGTTACAGCAGTATTTCGTGGAGGTGTTTTCTCGCCCTATTTCTGTGGAATCTGAGAACTGATATTTCGGATCCCTTTGAAGACAATAGAGACAAAGAAAATATCCTCCGATAAAAATGAGAAAGAAGCTTTCTGAGAAACTTCTTTGTGATCTATGATTTCATCTCACAGAGTTACAGGTTTGACCTCAAGGAGCCGTTCGCTAAGACTATTCTTGTGGAATTTGCAAAGTGATATTTGGAAGCCCATGGAGGACTATGGTGAAAAAGAAAATATCCTCAGATAAAAACTGGAAAGAATTTTTCTGAGAAACTACTTTGTGATGTGTGACTTCCACTCATTGAGTTACAGCTGTATGTCATGGAGCTGTTTGCTAGCCTTATTTCTGTGGAGTCTGAGAACTGTTATTTCGAATCCCTTTGAAGACTGTAGGGTCAAAGGAAATATCCTCCAATAAAAATGAGAAAGAACCTTTCGAAGAGACTTCATTGTGATCCGTGAATTCACGTCACAAAGATGCTGCTTTCCCCTCAACAAGCCTTTTGCTAACACTGCTCATGTGCAAATTGCAAAGTGATGTTTGGAAGCCCATGGAGGGCCATGGAGAAAAAGAAAATATCCTCAGAAACATTCTGGAAAGAAGCTTTCTGAGAAACTTCTTTCTGTTCTGTTAATTCATGTCACAGAGTTACAGCTTTCCCCCTCAATAACCCGTTGGCTAAATCTGCCCTTGTGGTATTTGCAAAGTCATTTTTGGAAGCCCATAGAGGGCTATGGTGAAAAAAGAAATATCCTAGAAAAAAACTAGAAAGAAGCTTCTGAGAAATTGCTTTGGGATGTGTGATTCCCACGCACTGGATTGGAGCTGTATTTCGTGGAGCTGATTGCTAGCTTTATGTCTCTGGAATCTGAGAACTGATATTTCAGATCCCTTTGAAGACTACAGGGCCAAAGGAAATATCCTTCAATAAAAATAAGAAAGAAGCTTTTAGAGAAACTTCTTCGTGATCTGTGAATTCATATCACAGAGTTACAGCTTTTCCCTCAAGAAGCGTTTCGCTAAGACTCTTCTTGTGGAATTAGAACGTGATATTTGGAAGCCCTTGGAGGGCTACGGTGAAAAGAAAATATCCTCAGAAAAAACTGGAAGGAAGCTTTCTGAGAAACTGCTTTGTGTTCCGTGGAATCATTTCACAGAGTTACAATTTTCCCCTCAAGAAGCCTTTCGCTAAGCCTGTTCTTGTGGAATTCGCAAACTGATATTTGGAAGCTCGTAGAGGGCTATGGTGAAAAAGAAAATATCCTCAGAGAAAAACTGGAAAGGAGCTTTCTGAGAAACGGCTTTGTGACGTGTGAGTTCCACTCACAGAGTTACATCTGTATTTCGTGGATCTCTTTGCTAGCCTTATTTCTGTGGAATCTGACAACAGATATTTCGGATCCCTTTGAAGACTAGATTGCCAAAGGAAATAGCCTCCGATAACAAAGAGAAAGAAGCTTTCGGAGAAACATCTTTGTGTTCTTTGAAATCATCTCACAGAGTTACAGCTTTCCCCTCAAGAAGCCTTTCGCTAAGACAGTTCTTTTGGAATTGGCAAAGTGATATTTGGAAGCACTTAGAGGGCTATGGTGAAAAATTTAATTTCCTCAGATGAAACTGGAAAGAAGCTTTCTGATAAACTGCTTAGTGTTCTGTAAATTCATCTCACAGAGTTACACCTTTCCCCTCAGGAAGCCGCTGGCTAAGCCTGTTCTTGTGGAATTCGCAAAGTGATATTTGGAAGCCCATAGAGGGCTATGGTGAAAAAGAAACTATCCTCAGAGAAAAACTGGAAAGAAGCTTTCTGAGAAACTGCTTTGTGATGTGTGACTTCCACTCACAGAGTTACATCTGTATTTCGTGGATCCCTTTGCTAGCCTTATTTCTGTGGAATCTGAAAACAGATATTTCGGAACCCTTGGAAGACTATAGGGCCAAATGAAATATCCTCCAATCACAAAGAGAAAGAAGCTTTCTGAGAAACTTCTTCGTGTTCTGTGAAATCAACTCACAGAGTTACAGCTTTCCCCTCAAGAAGCCTTTCCGTAAGACAGTTCTTGTGGAATTGGCAAAGTGATATTTGGAAGCCCATAGAGGGCTATGGTGAAAAAGGAAATATCCTCAGATGAACTCTGGAGAGAAGCTTTCTGAGAAACCGCTTAGTGTTCTGCAAATTCATCTCACAGAGTTACAGCTTTCCCTTCAAGAAGCTGTTCGCTAAGGCTGTTCTCCTGGAATTCGCAAAGTGATACTTGGAAGCCATTAGAGGGCTATGGTGATAAAGAAAATATCCTCAGAGAAAAACTGGAAAGAAGCTTTCTGAGAAACTGCTTTGTGATGGGTGACTTCCACTCACACAGTTACATCTGTATTTCGTGGATCTCTTTGCTAGCCTTATTTCTGTGAAATCTGAGAACTGATATTTCCGATCCCTTGGAAGACTATAGGGCCAAAGGAAATATCCTCCGATCACAAAGAGAAAGAAGCTTCCTGAGAAACTTCTTTGTGTTCTGTGAAATCATCTCACAGAGTTACAGCTTTCCCCTCAAGAAGCCTTTCGCTAAGAGAGTTCTTGTGGAATTGGCAAAGGGATATTTGGAAGCCCATAGAGGGCTATGGTGAAAAAGGAAATTTCCTCAGATGAAATCTGGAAAGAAGCTTTCTGAGAAACTGCTTAGTGTTCTGTAAATTCATCTCACAGAGTTACTGCTTTCCCCTCAAGAAGCCGCTCACTAAGCCTGTTCTTGTGGAATTCGCAAAGTGATATTTGGAAGCCCATTGAGGGCTATGGTGAAAAAGAAAATATCCTCAGAGAAAAACTGAAAAGAAGCTTTCTGAGAAACTGCTCTGTGATGTGTGACTTCCACTCACCGAGTGACATCTGTATTTCGTGGATCTCTTTACTAGCCTTATTTCTGTGGAATCTCAGAACTGATATTTCTGATCCCATTGAAGACTACAGGGCCAAAGGAAATATCCTCCGAAAACAAAGAGAAAGAAGCTTTCAGAGAAACTTCTTTGTGTTCTGTGAAATCATCTCACAGAATTACAGCTTTCCCCTCAAGAAGTCTTTCGCTAAGACAGTTCTTGTGGAATTGGCAAAGTGATATTTGGAAGCCCATAGAGGGCTATGGTGAAAAAGGAAATATCCTCAGATGAAATCTGGAAAGAAGCTTTCTGAGAAGTTGCTTAGTGTTCTGGTAATTCATCTCACAGAGTTACAGTTTTCCCTACAAGAAGCCGCTGGCTAAGCCTGTTTTTGAGGAATTCGGAAAGTGATATTTGGAAGCCCGTAGAGGTCTATGGTGAAAAAGAAAATATCCTCAGAGAAAAACTGGAAAGAAGCTTTCTGAGAAACTGCTTTGTGATGTGTGACTTCCAATCACAGAGTTACATCTGTATTTCGTGTATCTCTTTGCTAGCCTTATTTCTGTGGAATCTGAGAACAGATATTTCGGATCTCTTGGAAGACTATATGGCCAAAGGAAATAGCCTCCGATAACAAAGAGAAAGAAGCTTTCTGAGAAACTTCTTTGTGTTCTGTGAAATCATCTCACAGAGTTACAGCATTTCCCTCAAGAAGCCTTTCGCTAAGATAGATCTTGTGGAATTGGCAAAGTGATATTTGGAAGCCCATAGAGGGCTATGGTGAAAAAGGAAATATCCTTAGATGAAATCTGGAAAGAAGATTTCTGAGAAACTGCTTAGTGTTCTGTAAATTCATCTCACAGAGTTACAGCTTTCCCCTCAAGAAGCCGCTCTCTAAGCCAGTTCTTGTGGAATTCGCAAAGTGATATTTGGAAGCCCGTAGAGGGCTCTGGTGAAAAAGGAAATATCCTCAGAGAAAAACTGGAAAGAAGCTTTCTGAGAAACAGCTTTGTGATGTGTGACTTCCACTCACAGAGTTACATCTGTATTTCGTGGATCTCTTTGCTAGTCTTATTTCTGTGGAATCTGAAAACAGATATTTCGGATTTCTTGGAAGACTATAGGGCCAAGGGAAATATTCTCTGATCACAAAGAGAAGGAAGCTTTCTGAGAAACTTCTTTGTGTTCTGTGAAGTCATCTCACAGAGTTACAGCTTTCCCCTCAATAAGCCTTTCTCTAACACAGTTCTTGTAGAATTGGCAAAGTGATATTTGGAAGCCCATAGAGGGCTATGGTGAAAAAGGAAATATCCTCAGATGAAATCTGGAAAGAAGCTTTCTGAGTAACTGCTTAGTGTTCTGTTAATTCATCTCACAGAGTTACAGCTTTCCCTTCAAGAAGCCGTTCGCTAAGGCTGTTCTTCTGGAATTCGCAAAGTGATATTTGGAAGCCCATAGAGGGCTAGGGTGAAAAAGAAAGTATCCTCAGAGAAAAACTGGAAAGAAGCTTTCTGAGAAACTGCTCTGTGATGTGTGACTTCCACTCACTGAGTGACATCTGTATTTCGTGGATCTCTTTGCTAGCCTTATTTCTGTGGAATCTGAGAGCAGATATTTCCAATCCCTTGGAAGACTATAGGGCCAAAGGAAATATCCTCCGATCACAAAGAGAAAGAAGCTTCCTGAGAAACTTCTTTGTGTTCCGTGAAATCATCTCACAGAGTTACAGCTTTCCCCTCAAGAAGCCTTTCGCTAAGAGAGTTCTTGTGGAATTGGCAAAGGGATATTTGGAAGCCCATAGAGGGCTATGGTGAAAAAGGAAATTTCTTCAGATGAAATCTGGAAAGAAGCTTTCTGAGAAACTTCTTAGTGTTCTGTAAATTCATCTCACAGAGTTACTGCTTTCCCCTCAAGAAGCCGCTCACTAAGCCTGTTCTTGTGGAATTCGCAAAGTGATATTTGGAAGCCCATAGAGGGCTATGGTGATAAAGAAAATATCCTCAGAGAACAACTGGAAAGATGCTTTCTGAGAAACTGCTTTGTGATGTGTGACTTCCACTCACAGAGTTACATCTGTATTTCGTGGATCTCTTTGCTAGCCTTATTTCTGTGGAATCTGAGGACAAGTATTTCGGATTCCTTTGAAGACTATAGGGAAAAAGGAAATATCCTCCGATCACAAAGAGAAAGAAACTTCCTGAGAAACTTCTTTGTGTTCCGTGATATCATCTCACAGAGTTACAGCTTTCCCCTCAAGAAGCCTTTCGCTAAGACAGTTCTTGTGGAATTGGCAAAGTGATATTTGGAAGCCCATAGAGGGCTATGGTGAAAAAGGAAATGTCCACAGATGAAATCTGTAAAGAAGGTTTCTGAGAAACTGCTTAGTGTTCTGGTAATTCATCTCACAGAGTTACAGTTTTGCCTACAAGAAGCCGCTGGCTAAGCCTGTTCTTGAGGAATTCGGAAAGTGATATTTGGAAGCCTGTAGAGGTCTATGGTGAAAAAGAAAATATCCTCAGAGAAAAACTGGAAAGAAGCTTTCTGAGAAACTGCTTTGTGTGTGTGACTTCCAATCACCGAGTTATATCTGTATTTCATGGATCTCTTTGCTAGCCTTATTTCTGTGGAATCTGAGAACAGATATTTCGGATCTCTTGGAAGACTATATGGCCAAAGGAAATAGCCTCCGATAACAAAGAGAAAGAAGCTTTCTGAGAAACTTCTTTGAGTTCTGTGAAATCATCTCACAGAGTTACAGCTTTCCCCTCAAGAAGCCTTTCGCTAAGACAGTTCTTGATGAATTGGTAAAGTGATATTTGGAAGGCTTCGAGGTCTATGGTGAAAAAGGAAATATCCTCAGATGAAATCTGGAAAGAAGCTTTCTCAGAAACTGCTTAGTGTTCTGTTAATTCATCTCACAGAGTTACAGCTTTCCCCTCAAGAAGCCTTTCGCTAAGACAGTTCTTGATGAATTGGTAAAGTGATATTTGGAAGGCTTCGAGGTCTATGGTGAAAAAGGAAATATCCTCAGATGAAATCTGGAAACAAGCTTTCTCAGAAACTGCTTAGTGTTCTGTTAATTCATCTCACAGAGTTACAGCTTTCCCCTCAAGAAGCCGCTCGCTAAGCCTGTTCTTGTGGAATTCTCAAAGTGATATTTGGAAGCCCATAGAGGGCTACGGTGAAAAAGAAAGTATCCTCACGGAAAAACTGGAAAGAAGCTTTCTGAGAAACTAATTCTGATGTGTGACTTCCACTCACAGAGTGACATCTTTATTTCGTGGATGTCTTTGCTAGTCTTATTTCTGTGGAATCTGAGAGCAGATATTTCGGATACGTTTGAAGACTATAGGGCCAAAGGAAATATCCTCCGATAACAAAGAGAAAGAATCTTTCTAAGAAACTTCTTTGTGTTCTGTGAAATCATTTCACAGAGTTACAGCTTTTACCTCAAGAAGCCTTTCACTAAGACAGTTCTTGTGGAATTTGGAAAGTGATATTTGGGAGCCCCTAGAAGGCTATGGTGAAAAAGGAAATATCCTCAGATGAAATCTGGAAAGAAGCTTTCTGAGAAACTGCTTAGTGTTCTGTTAATTCATCTCACAGAGTTACAGATTCCCCCTCAAGAGTCCGCTGGCTAAGCCTGTTCTTATGGAATTCAAAAAGTGATATTTGGAAGCCCATAGAGGGCTATGGTGAAAAAGAAAATATCCTCATAGAAAAACTGGAAAGAAGCTTTATGAGAAACTGCTTTGTGATGTGTGACTTCCACTCACAATGTTTCATCTGTATTTCGTGGATCTCTTTGCTAGCTTTATTTCTGTTTATTCTGAGAACAGATATTTAGGATCCCTTTGAAGACTATAGGTCCAAAGGAAATAGCCTCCGATAAAAAAGAGAAAGAAGCTTTCTGAGAAACTTCTTTGTGTTCTGTGAATTCATCTCCCAGGGTTACAGCTATCCCCTCAAGAAGCCTTTCGCTAAGACAGTTCTTGTGGAATTGGCAAAGTGATATTTGGAAGCCCATGGAGGGTTATGGTGAAAAAGGAAATATCCTCAGATGAAATCTGGAAAGTAGCTTTCTGAGAAACTGTTTAGTGTTCTGTTAATTCATCTCAAAGAGTTACAACTTTCCTCTCAAGAAACTGCTCGCTAAGCCTGTTCTTGTGGAATTCGCAAAGTGATATTTGGAAGCCTATAGAGGGCTATGGTGAAAAAGAAAATATCCTCAGATAAAAAGTGGAAAGTAGCTTTCTGAGAAACTGCTTTGTGATGTGTGACTTCCACTCACAGAGATACATCTGTGTTTCGTGGATCTCATTGCTAGCCTTATTTCTGTGGAATCTGAGCACAAAATTTTCGGATCCCTTTGAAGACTATAGGGCCAAAGGAAATATCCTCCGATCACAAAGAGAGAGAAGCTTTCTGAGAAACTTCTTTGTGTTCAGTGAAATCATCTCACAGAGGTACAGCTTTCACCTCAAGAAGCCTTTCGCTAAGCCAGTTATTGTGGAATTGGCAAAGTGATATTTGGAAGCCCATAGAGGGCTATGGTGAAAAAGAAAATATCCTCAGGGAAAACCTGTAAAGAAGCTTTCTGAGAAGCTAATTCTGATGTGTGACTTCCACTCATAGAGTTACATCTGTATTTCGTGGATGTCTTTGCTAGCCTTATTTCTGTGGAATCTGAGAACAGATATTTCGAATCCCATTGAAGACAATAGGGCCAAGGGAAATATTCTCCGATCACAAAGAGGAAGAAGCTTTCTGACAAACTTCTTTGTGTTCTATGAAATCATCTCACAGAGTTACAGCTTTCCCCTGAAGAAGCCTTTCGCTAAGACAGTTCTTGTGGAATTGGGAAAGTGATATTTGGAATCCCATAGAGGGCTATGGTGAAAAAGGAAATATCCTCAGATGAAATCTGGAAAGAAGCTTTCTGAGAAACTGCTTAGTGTTCTTTTAATTCATTTCACAGAGTTACAGCTTTCCCCTCAAGAAGCCGCTCTCTGGGCCTGTTCTTGTGGAATTCGCAACGTGATATTTGGAAGCCCATAGAGGGCTAAGGTGAAAAAGAAAATATCCTCAGATAATAACTGGAAAGAAGCTTTCTGAGAAACTGCTTGGGGATTTGTGACTTCCACTCACGGAGTTACATCTGTATTTCGTGGATCTCTTTGCTAGCCTTATTTCTGTGGAATCTGAGAACAGATATTTCGGATCCCTTTGACGACTATAGGGCCAAAGGAAATATCCTCCGATCACAAAGAGAAAGAAGCTTTCTGAGAAACTTTTTTGTGTTCTGTGAAATCATCTCACAGAGTTACAGCTTTCCTCTCAAGAAGCCTTTCGCTAAGACAGTTCTTGTGGAATTGGCAAAGTGATATTTGGAAGACCATAGAGGACTATGGTGAAAAAGGAAATATCCTCAGATGAAATCTGGAAAGAAGCTTTCTGGGAAACTGCGTAGTGTTCTGTTAATTCATCTCACAGAGTTACAGCTTTCCCCTCAAGAAGCCGCTCGTTAAGTCTGTTCTTCTGGAATTCGCAAAGTGATATTTGGAAGCATATAGAAGGCTATGGTGTAAAACACAATATCCTCAGATAAAAACTGGAAAGAAGCTTCCTGAGAAACTGCTTTGAGAAGTGTGACTTCCACTCACAGAGTTACGTCTGTATTTCGTGGATCTCTTTGCTAGACTTATTTCTGTGCAATCTGAGAACAGATATTTCCGATCCCTTTGAAGAATAGAGTTCCAAAGGAAATAGCCTCCGTTAAAAAAGAGAAAGAAGTTTTCTGAGAAACTTCTTTGTGTTCTGTGAAATCATCTCACAGAGTTACAGCTTTCCCCTCCAGAAACCTTTGGCTAAGACAGTTCTTCTGGAATTGGCAAAGTGATATTTGGAAGCCCAGAGAGGGCTATGATGAAAAAGGAAATATCCTCAGATGAAATCTGGAAGGAATCTTTCTGAGAAACTGCTTAGTGTTCTGTCAGTTCATCTCACGGAGTTACAGCTTTCCCCTCAAGAAGCCGCTTGCTAAGCCTATTCCTTTGGAATTCGCAAAGTGATATTTGGAAGCCCGTAGAGGGCTATGGTGAAAATGAAAATATCCTCAGGGAAAACCTGGAAAGAAGCTTTCTGAGAAAGTAATTCTGATGTGTGACTTCCACTCACAGAGTTACATGTGTATTTCGTGGAGGTCCTTGCTAGCCTTATTTCTGTGGAATCTGAGAACAGATATTTCGAATCCCTTTGAAGACTATGGGGCCAAGGGAAATATCCTCCGATAACAAAGAGAAAGAAGCTCTCTGAGAAACTTCTTTGTGTTCTATGAAATCATCTCACAGAGTTACAGCTTTCCCCTCAAGAAGCCTTTCGCTAAGACAGTTCTTGTGGAATTGGCAACGTGATACTTGGAAGCCCATTGAGGGTTATAGTGAAAAAGGAAATATCCTCAGATGAAATCTGGAAAGAAGTTTTCTAAGAAACTGCTTAGTGTTCTGTTAATTCATCTCACAGAGTTACATCTGTATTTCGTTGATCTCTTTGCTAGCCTAATTTCTGTGGAATCTGAGAACAGATATTTCGGATCCCTTGGAAGACTATAGGACCAAAGAAAATAGCCTCCGATAAAAAAGAGAAAGAAGCTTTCTGAGAAACTTCTTTGTTTTCTGTGAAATCATCTCACAGAGTTACAGCTTTCTCCTCAAGAAGCCTTTACCTAAGACAGTTCTTGTGGAACTGGTAAAGTGATATTTGGAAGCCCTTAGAGGGCTATGGTGGAAAAGGAAGTATCCTCAGATGAAATCTGAAAAGAAGCTTTCTGTCAAACTGAGTAATGTTCTGTCAATTCACCTCACAGGGTTACAGCTTTCTCCTCAAGAAGCCGCTCGCTAAGCCTGTTCTTGTGGAATTCGCAAAGTGATATTTGGAAGCCCATAGAGGGCTACGGTGAAAAATAAAATATCCTCAGAGAAAAACTGGAAAGAAGCTTCTGAGAAACTGCTTTCAGATGTGTGACTTCCACTCACAGAGTGACATCTGTCTTTCGTGGATCTCTTTGCTAGCCTTATTTCTGTGGAATCTGAGAACAGATATTTCGGATCCCTTTGAAGAATATAGGGCCAAAGGAAATAGCCTCCGATAAAAAAGAGAAAGAAGTTTGCTGAGAAACGTCTTTGTGTTCTCTGAAATCATCTCACAGAGTTACAGCTTTCCCCTCAAGAAGCCTTTCGCTAAAACAGTTCTTGTGGAATTGGCAAAGTGATATTTGGAAGCCCATAGAGTGCTATGGTGAAAAAGAAAATATCCTCAGGGAAAACCTGTAAAGAAGCTTTCTGAGAAGCTAATTCTCATGTGTGACTTCCACTCATAGAGTTACATCTGTATTTCGTGGATGTCTTTGCTAGCCTTATTTCTGTGGAATCTGAGAACAGATATTTCGAATCCCTTTGAAGACAATAAGGCCAAGGGAAATATTCTCCGATAACAAAGAGAAAGAAGCTTTCTGACAAACTTCTTTGTGTTCTATGAAATCATCTCACAGAGTTACAGCTTTCCCCTGAAGAAGCCTTTCGCTAAGACAGTTCTTGTGGAATTGGGAAAGTGATATTTGGAATCCCATAGAGGGCTATGGTGAAAAAGGAAATATCCTCAGATGAAATCTGGAAAGAAGCTTTCTGAGAAACTGCTTAGTGTTCTTTTAATTCAATTCACAGAGTTACAGCTTTCCCCTCAAGAAGCCGCTCTCTAGGCCTGTTCTTGTGGAATTCGCAACGTGATATTTGGAAGCCCATAGAGGGCTAAGGTGAAAAAGAAAATACCCTCAGATAATAACTGGAAAGAAGCTTTCTGAGAAACTGCTTGGGGTTTTGTGACTTCCACTCACGGAGTTACATCTGTATTTCGTGGATCTCTTTGCTAGCCTTATTTCTGTGGAATCTGAGAACAGATATTTCGGATCCCTTTGACGACTATAGGGCCAAAGGAAATATCCTCCGATCACAAAGAGAAAGAATCTATCTGAGAAACTTCTTTGTGTTCTGTGAAATCATCTCACAGAGTTACAGCTTTCCCCTCAAGAAGCCTTTCACTAAGACAGTTCTTGTGGAATTGGCAAAGGGATATTTTGAAGCCCAGAGAGGGCTATGATGAAAAAGGAAATATCCTCAGATGAAATCTGAAAAGAAGCTTTCTGAGAAACTGCTTACTATTCTGTCAATTCATCTCACGGAGTTACAGCTTTCCCCTCAAGAAGCCTCTCGCTAAGAGTCTTCTTGTGGAATTCGTAAAGTGATATTTGGAAACCCATAGAGGGCTATGGTGAAAAAGAAAATATACTCAGATAAAAACTGGAAAGAAGCTTTCTGAGAAACTGCTATGTGGTGTGTGACTTCCACTCACCGAGTGACATCTGTATTTCGTGGATCTCTTTGCTAGCCTTATTTCTGTGGAAAATGAGAACAGATATTTCTGATCCCTTTGAAGACTACAGGGTCAAAGGAAATATCCTCCGATCACAAAGAGAAAGAAACTTTCTGAGAAACTTCTTTGTGTTCTGTGAAATCATCTCACCGAGTTACAGCTTTCCCCTCAAGAAGCCTTTCGCTAAGATAGTTCTTGTGGAATTTGCAAAGTGATATTTGGAAGCCCCCAGAGGGCTATGGTGAAAAAGGAAATATCCTCAGATGAAATCTGGAAACAAGCTTTCTGGGAAACTGCTTAGTGTTCTGTTAATTCATCTCACAGAGTTACAACATTCCCCTCAAGAAGCCGCTCGTTAAGCCTGTTCTTGTGGAATTCGCAAAGTGATATTTGGAAACCCATAGAGGGCTATGGTGAAAAAGACCATATCCTCATATAAAAACTGGAAAGAAGCTTTCTGAGAAACTGCTTTGAGATGTGTGACTTCCACTCACAGAGTTATATCTGTATTTCGTGGATCTCTTTGCTAGCCTTATTTCTGTGGAATCTGAGAACAGATATTTCGGATCTCTTGGAAGACTATAGGGCCAAAGGAAATAGCCTCCGATAACAAAGAGAAAGAAGCTTTCTGAGAAACTTCTTTGAGTTCTGTGAAATCATCTCACAGAGTTACAGCTTTCCCCTCAAGAAGCCTTTCGCTAAGACAGTTCTTGATGAATTGGTAAAGTGATATTTGGAAGGCTTCGAGGTCTATGGTGAAAAAGGAAATATCCTCAGATGAAATCTGGAAAGAAGCTTTCTCAGAAACTGCTTAGTGTTCTGTTAATTCATCTCACAGAGTTACAGCTTTCCCCTCAAGAAGCCTTTCGCTAAGACAGTTCTTGATGAATTGGTAAAGTGATATTTGGAAGGCTTCGAGGTCTATGGTGAAAAAGGAAATATCCTCAGATGAAATCTGGAAACAAGCTTTCTCAGAAACTGCTTAGTGTTCTGTTAATTCATCTCACAGAGTTACAGCTTTCCCCTCAAGAAGCCGCTCGCTAAGCCTGTTCTTGTGGAATTCTCAAAGTGATATTTGGAAGCCCATAGAGGGCTACGGTGAAAAAGAAAGTATCCTCACGGAAAAACTGGAAAGAAGCTTTCTGAGAAACTAATTCTGATGTGTGACTTCCACTCACAGAGTGACATCTTTATTTCGTGGATGTCTTTGCTAGTCTTATTTCTGTGGAATCTGAGAGCAGATATTTCGGATACGTTTGAAGACTATAGGGCCAAAGGAAATATCCTCCGATAACAAAGAGAAAGAATCTTTCTAAGAAACTTCTTTGTGTTCTGTGAAATCATTTCACAGAGTTACAACTTTTACCTCAAGAAGCCTTTCGCTAAGACAGTTCTTGTGGAATTTGGAAAGTGATATTTGGGAGCCCCTAGAAGGCTATGGTGAAAAAGGAAATATCCTCAGATGAAATCTGGAAAGAAGCTTTCTGAGAAACTGCTTAGTGTTCTGTTAATTCATCTCACAGAGTTACAGATTCCCCCTCAAGAGTCCGCTGGCTAAGCCTGTTCTTATGGAATTCGAAAAGTGATATTTGGAAGCCCATAGAGGGCTATGGTGAAAAAGAAAATATCCTCAGAGAAAAACTGGAAAGAAGCTTTATGAGAAACTGCTTTGTGATGTGTGACTTCCACTCACAATGTTTCATCTGTATTTCGTGGATCTCTTTGCTAGCTTTATTTCTGTTTATTCTGAGAACAGATATTTAGGATCCCTTTGAAGACTATAGGTCCAAAGGAAATAGCCTCCGATAAAAAAGAGAAAGAAGCTTTCTGAGAAACTTCTTTGTGTTCTGTGAATTCATCTCCCAGAGTTACAGCTATCCCCTCAAGAAGCCTTTCGCTAAGACAGTTCTTGTGGAATTGGCAAAGTGATATTTGGAAGCCCATGGAGGGTTATGGTGAAAAAGGAAATATCCTCAGATGAAATCTGGAAAGTAGCTTTCTGAGAAACTGTTTAGTGTTCTGTTAATTCATCTCAAAGAGTTACAACTTTCCTCTCAAGAAACTGCTCGCTAAGCCTGTTCTTGTGGAATTCGCAAAGTGATATTTGGAAGCCTATAGAGGGCTATGGTGAAAAAGAAAATATCCTCAGATAAAAAGTGGAAAGTAGCTTTCTGAGAAACTGCTTTGTGATGTGTGACTTCCACTCACAGAGACACATCTGTGTTTCGTGGATCTCATTGCTAGCCTTATTTCTGTGGAATCTGAGCACAAAATTTTCGGATCCCTTTGAAGACTATAGGGCCAAAGGAAATATCCTCCGATCACAAAGAGAGAGAAGCTTTCTGAGAAACTTCTTTGTGTTCAGTGAAATCATCTCACAGAGGTACAGCTTTCACCTCAAGAAGCCTTTCGCTAAGCCAGTTATTGTGGAATTGGCAAAGTGATATTTGGAAGCCCATAGAGGGCTATGGTGAAAAAGAAAATATCCTCAGGGAAAACCTGTAAAGAAGCTTTCTGAGAAGCTAATTCTGATGTGTGACTTCCACTCATAGAGTTACATCTGTATTTCGTGGATGTCTTTGCTAGCCTTATTTCTGTGGAATCTGAGAACAGATATTTCGAATCCCATTGAAGACAATAGGGCCAAGGGAAATATTCTCCGATCACAAAGTGGAAGAAGCTTTCTGACAAACTACTTTGTGTTCTATGAAATCATCTCACAGAGTTACAGCTTTCCCCTGAAGAAGCCTTTCGCTAAGACAGTTCTTGTGGAATTGGGAAAGTGATATTTGGAATCCCATAGAGGGCTATGGTGAAAAAGGAAATATCCTCAGATGAAATCTGGAAAGAAGCTTTCTGAGAAACTGCTTAGTGTTCTTTTAATTCATTTCACAGAGTTACAGCTTTCCCCTCAAGAAGCCGCTCTCTGGGCCTGTTCTTGTGGAATTCGCAACGTGATATTTGGAAGCCCATAGAGGGCTAAGGTGAAAAAGAAAATATCCTCAGATAACAACTGGAAAGAAGCTTTCTGAGAAACTGCTTGGGGATTTGTGACTTCCACTCACGGAGTTACATCTGTATTTCGTGGATCTCTTTGCTAGCCTTATTTCTGTGGAATCTGAGAACAGATATTTCGGATCCCTTTGACGACTATAGGGCCAAAGGAAATATCCTCCGATCACAAAGAGAAAGAAGCTTTCTGAGAAACTTTTTTGTGTTCTGTGAAATCATCTCACAGAGTTACAGCTTTCCCCTCAAGAAGCCTTTCGCTAAGACAGTTCTTGTGGAATTGGCAAAGTGATATTTGGAAGACCATAGAGGACTATGGTGAAAAAGGAAATATCCTCAGATGAAATCTGGAAAGAAGCTTTCTGGGAAACTGCGTAGTGTTCTGTTAATTCATCTCACAGAGTTACAGCTTTCCCCTCAAGAAGCCGCTCGTTAAGTCTGTTCTTCTGGAATTCGCAAAGTGATATTTGGAGGCATATAGAAGGCTATGGTGTAAAACACAATATCCTCAGATAAAAACTGGAAAGAAGCTTCCTGAGAAACTGCTTTGAGAAGTGTGACTTCCACTCACAGAGTTACGTCTGTATTTCGTGGATCTCTTTGCTAGACTTATTTCTGTGCAATCTGAGAACAGATATTTCCGATCCCTTTGAAGAATAGAGTTCCAAAGGAAATAGCCTCCGTTAAAAAAGAGAAAGAAGTTTTCTGAGAAACTTCTTTGTGTTCTGTGAAATCATCTCACAGAGTTACAGCTTTCCCCTCCAGAAACCTTTGGCTAAGACAGTTCTTCTGGAATTGGCAAAGTGATATTTGGAAGCCCAGAGAGGGCTATGATGAAAAAGGAAATATCCTCAGATGAAATCTGGAAGGAATCTTTCTGAGAAACTGCTTAGTGTTCTGTCAGTTCATCTCACGGAGTTACAGCTTTCCCCTCAAGAAGCCGCTTGCTAAGCCTATTCCTTTGGAATTCGCAAAGTGATATTTGGAAGCCCGTAGAGGGCTATGGTGAAAATGAAAATATCCTCAGGGAAAACCTGGAAAGAAGCTTTCTGAGAAAGTAATTCTGATGTGTGACTTCCACTCACAGAGTTACATGTGTATTTCGTGGAGGTCCTTGCTAGCCTTATTTCTGTGGAATCTGAGAACAGATATTTCGAATCCCTTTGAAGACTATGGGGCCAAGGGAAATATCCTCCGATAACAAAGAGAAAGAAGCTCTCTGAGAAACTTCTTTGTGTTCTATGAAATCATCTCACAGAGTTACAGCTTTCCCCTCAAGAAGCCTTTCGCTAAGACAGTTCTTGTGGAATTGGCAACGTGATACTTGGAAGCCCATTGAGGGTTATAGTGAAAAAGGAAATATCCTCAGATGAAATCTGGAAAGAAGTTTTCTAAGAAACTGCTTAGTGTTCTGTTAATTCATCTCACAGAGTTACATCTGTATTTCGTTGATCTCTTTGCTAGCCTTATTTCTGTGGAATCTGAGAACAGATATTTCGGATCCCTTGGAAGACTATAGGACCAAAGAAAATAGCCTCCGATAAAAAAGAGAAAGAAGCTTTCTGAGAAACTTCTTTGTTTTCTGTGAAATCATCTCACAGAGTTACAGCTTTCTCCTCAAGAAGCCTTTACCTAAGACAGTTCTTGTGGAACTGGTAAAGTGATATTTGGAAGCCCTTAGAGGGCTATGGTGGAAAAGGAAGTATCCTCAGATGAAATCTGAAAAGAAGCTTTCTGTCAAACTGAGTAATGTTCTGTCAATTCACCTCACAGGGTTACAGCTTTCTCCTCAAGAAGCCGCTCGCTAAGCCTGTTCTTGTGGAATTCGCAAAGTGATATTTGGAAGCCCATAGAGGGCTATGGTGAAAAATAAAATATCCTCAGAGAAAAACTGGAAAGAAGCTTCTGAGAAACTGCTTTCAGATGTGTGACTTCCACTCACAGAGTGACATCTGTATTTCGTGGATCTCTTTGCTAGCCTTATTTCTGTGGAATCTGAGAACAGATATTTCGAATCCCATTGAAGACAATAGGGCCAAGGGAAATATTCTCCGATCACAAAGAGGAAGAAACTTTCTGACAAACTTCTTTGTGTTCTATGAAATCATCTCACAGAGTTACAGCTTTCCCCTGAAGAAGCCTTTCGCTAAGACAGTTCTTGTGGAATTGGGAAAGTGATATTTGGAATCCCATAGAGGGCTATGGTGAAAAAGGAAATATCCTCAGATGAAATCTGGAAAGAAGCTTTCTGAGAAACTGCTTAGTGTTCTTTTAATTCATTTCACAGAGTTACAGCTTTCCCCTCAAGAAGCCGCTCTCTGGGCCTGTTCTTGTGGAATTCGCAACGTGATATTTGGAAGCCCATAGAGGGCTAAGGTGAAAAAGAAAATATCCTCAGATAATAACTGGAAAGAAGCTTTCTGAGAAACTGCTTGGGGATTTGTGACTTCCACTCACGGAGTTACATCTGTATTTCGTGGATCTCTTTGCTAGCCTTATTTCTGTGGAATCTGAGAACAGATATTTCGGATCCCTTTGACGACTATAGGGCCAAAGGAAATATCCTCCGATCACAAAGAGAAAGAAGCTTTCTGAGAAACTTTTTTGTGTTCTGTGAAATCATCTCACAGAGTTACAGCTTTCCCCTCAAGAAGCCTTTCGCTAAGACAGTTCTTGTGGAATTGGCAAAGTGATATTTGGAAGACCATAGAGGACTATGGTGAAAAAGGAAATATCCTCAGATGAAATCTGGAAAGAAGCTTTCTGGGAAACTGCGTAGTGTTCTGTTAATTCATCTCACAGAGTTACAGCTTTCCCCTCAAGAAGCCGCTCGTTAAGTCTGTTCTTCTGGAATTCGCAAAGTGATATTTGGAAGCATATAGAAGGCTATGGTGTAAAACACAATATCCTCAGATAAAAACTGGAAAGAAGTTTCCTGAGAAACTGCTTTGAGAAGTGTGACTTCCACTCACAGAGTTACGTCTGTATTTCGTGGATCTCTTTGCTAGACTTATTTCTGTGCAATCTGAGAACAGATATTTCCGATCCCTTTGAAGAATAGAGTTCCAAAGGAAATAGCCTCCGTTAAAAAAGAGAAAGAAGTTTTCTGAGAAACTTCTTTGTGTTCTGTGAAATCATCTCACAGAGTTACAGCTTTCCCCTCCAGAAACCTTTGGCTAAGACAGTTCTTCTGGAATTGGCAAAGTGATATTTGGAAGCCCAGAGAGGGCTATGATGAAAAAGGAAATATCCTCAGATGAAATCTGGAAGGAATCTTTCTGAGAAACTGCTTAGTGTTCTGTCAGTTCATCTCACGGAGTTACAGCTTTCCCCTCAAGAAGCCGCTTGCTAAGCCTATTCCTTTGGAATTCGCAAAGTGATATTTGGAAGCCCGTAGAGGGCTATGGTGAAAATGAAAATATCCTCAGGGAAAACCTGGAAAGAAGCTTTCTGAGAAAGTAATTCTGATGTGTGACTTCCACTCACAGAGTTACATGTGTATTTCGTGGAGGTCCTTGCTAGCCTTATTTCTGTGGAATCTGAGAACAGATATTTCGAATCCCTTTGAAGACTATGGGGCCAAGGGAAATATCCTCCGATAACAAAGAGAAAGAAGCTCTCTGAGAAACTTCTTTGTGTTCTATGAAATCATCTCACAGAGTTACAGCTTTCCCCTCAAGAAGCCTTTCGCTAAGACAGTTCTTGTGGAATTGGCAACGTGATACTTGGAAGCCCATTGAGGGTTATAGTGAAAAAGGAAATATCCTCAGATGAAATCTGGAAAGAAGTTTTCTAAGAAACTGCTTAGTGTTCTGTTAATTCATCTCACAGAGTTACATCTGTATTTCGTTGATCTCTTTGCTAGCCTAATTTCTGTGGAATCTGAGAACAGATATTTCGGATCCCTTGGAAGACTATAGGACCAAAGAAAATAGCCTCCGATAAAAAAGAGAAAGAAGCTTTCTGAGAAACTTCTTTGTTTTCTGTGAAATCATCTCACAGAGTTACAGCTTTCTCCTCAAGAAGCCTTTACCTAAGACAGTTCTTGTGGAACTGGTAAAGTGATATTTGGAAGCCCTTAGAGGGCTATGGTGGAAAAGGAAGTATCCTCAGATGAAATCTGAAAAGAAGCTTTCTGTCAAACTGAGTAATGTTCTGTCAATTCACCTCACAGGGTTACAGCTTTCTCCTCAAGAAGCCGCTCGCTAAGCCTGTTCTTGTGGAATTCGCAAAGTGATATTTGGAAGCCCATAGAGGGCTACGGTGAAAAATAAAATATCCTCAGAGAAAAACTGGAAAGAAGCTTCTGAGAAACTGCTTTCAGATGTGTGACTTCCACTCACAGAGTGACATCTGTCTTTCGTGGATCTCTTTGCTAGCCTTATTTCTGTGGAATCTGAGAACAGATATTTCGGATCCCTTTGAAGAATATAGGGCCAAAGGAAATAGCCTCCGATAAAAAAGAGAAAGAAGTTTGCTGAGAAACGTCTTTGTGTTCTCTGAAATCATCTCACAGAGTTACAGCTTTCCCCTCAAGAAGCCTTTCGCTAAAACAGTTCTTGTGGAATTGGCAAAGTGATATTTGGAAGCCCATAGAGTGCTATGGTGAAAAAGAAAATATCCTCAGGGAAAACCTGTAAAGAAGCTTTCTGAGAAGCTAATTCTCATGTGTGACTTCCACTCATAGAGTTACATCTGTATTTCGTGGATGTCTTTGCTAGCCTTATTTCTGTGGAATCTGAGAACAGATATTTCGAATCCCTTTGAAGACAATAAGGCCAAGGGAAATATTCTCCGATAACAAAGAGAAAGAAGCTTTCTGACAAACTTCTTTGTGTTCTATGAAATCATCTCACAGAGTTACAGCTTTCCCCTGAAGAAGCCTTTCGCTAAGACAGTTCTTGTGGAATTGGGAAAGTGATATTTGGAATCCCATAGAGGGCTATGGTGAAAAAGGAAATATCCTCAGATGAAATCTGGAAAGAAGCTTTCTGAGAAACTGCTTAGTGTTCTTTTAATTCAATTCACAGAGTTACAGCTTTCCCCTCAAGAAGCCGCTCTCTAGGCCTGTTCTTGTGGAATTCGCAACGTGATATTTGGAAGCCCATAGAGGGCTAAGGTGAAAAAGAAAATACCCTCAGATAATAACTGGAAAGAAGCTTTCTGAGAAACTGCTTGGGGTTTTGTGACTTCCACTCACGGAGTTACATCTGTATTTCGTGGATCTCTTTGCTAGCCTTATTTCTGTGGAATCTGAGAACAGATATTTCGGATCCCTTTGACGACTATAGGGCCAAAGGAAATATCCTCCGATCACAAAGAGAAAGAATCTATCTGAGAAACTTCTTTGTGTTCTGTGAAATCATCTCACAGAGTTACAGCTTTCCCCTCAAGAAGCCTTTCACTAAGACAGTTCTTGTGGAATTGGCAAAGGGATATTTTGAAGCCCAGAGAGGGCTATGATGAAAAAGGAAATATCCTCAGATGAAATCTGAAAAGAAGCTTTCTGAGAAACTGCTTACTATTCTGTCAATTCATCTCACGGAGTTACAGCTTTCCCCTCAAGAAGCCTCTCGCTAAGAGTCTTCTTGTGGAATTCGTAAAGTGATATTTGGAAACCCATAGAGGGCTATGGTGAAAAAGAAAATATACTCAGATAAAAACTGGAAAGAAGCTTTCTGAGAAACTGCTATGTGGTGTGTGACTTCCACTCACCGAGTGACATCTGTATTTCGTGGATCTCTTTGCTAGCCTTATTTCTGTGGAAAATGAGAACAGATATTTCTGATCCCTTTGAAGACTACAGGGTCAAAGGAAATATCCTCCGATCACAAAGAGAAAGAAACTTTCTGAGAAACTTCTTTGTGTTCTGTGAAATCATCTCACCGAGTTACAGCTTTCCCCTCAAGAAGCCTTTCGCTAAGATAGTTCTTGTGGAATTTGCAAAGTGATATTTGGAAGCCCCCAGAGGGCTATGGTGAAAAAGGAAATATCCTCAGATGAAATCTGGAAACAAGCTTTCTGGGAAACTGCTTAGTGTTCTGTTAATTCATCTCACAGAGTTACAACATTCCCCTCAAGAAGCCGCTCGTTAAGCCTGTTCTTGTGGAATTCGCAAAGTGATATTTGGAAACCCATAGAGGGCTATGGTGAAAAAGACCATATCCTCATATAAAAACTGGAAAGAAGCTTTCTGAGAAACTGCTTTGAGATGTGTGACTTCCACTCACAGAGTTATATCTGTATTTCGTGGATCTCTTTGCTAGCCTTATTTCTGTGGAATCTGAGAACAGATATTTCGGATCTCTTGGAAGACTATAGGGCCAAAGGAAATAGCCTCCGATAACAAAGAGAAAGAAGCTTTCTGAGAAACTTCTTTGAGTTCTGTGAAATCATCTCACAGAGTTACAGCTTTCCCCTCAAGAAGCCTTTCGCTAAGACAGTTCTTGATGAATTGGTAAAGTGATATTTGGAAGGCTTCGAGGTCTATGGTGAAAAAGGAAATATCCTCAGATGAAATCTGGAAAGAAGCTTTCTCAGAAACTGCTTAGTGTTCTGTTAATTCATCTCACAGAGTTACAGCTTTCCCCTCAAGAAGCCTTTCGCTAAGACAGTTCTTGATGAATTGGTAAAGTGATATTTGGAAGGCTTCGAGGTCTATGGTGAAAAAGGAAATATCCTCAGATGAAATCTGGAAACAAGCTTTCTCAGAAACTGCTTAGTGTTCTGTTAATTCATCTCACAGAGTTACAGCTTTCCCCTCAAGAAGCCGCTCGCTAAGCCTGTTCTTGTGGAATTCTCAAAGTGATATTTGGAAGCCCATAGAGGGCTACGGTGAAAAAGAAAGTATCCTCACGGAAAAACTGGAAAGAAGCTTTCTGAGAAACTAATTCTGATGTGTGACTTCCACTCACAGAGTGACATCTTTATTTCGTGGATGTCTTTGCTAGTCTTATTTCTGTGGAATCTGAGAGCAGATATTTCGGATACGTTTGAAGACTATAGGGCCAAAGGAAATATCCTCCGATAACAAAGAGAAAGAATCTTTCTAAGAAACTTCTTTGTGTTCTGTGAAATCATTTCACAGAGTTACAACTTTTACCTCAAGAAGCCTTTCGCTAAGACAGTTCTTGTGGAATTTGGAAAGTGATATTTGGGAGCCCCTAGAAGGCTATGGTGAAAAAGGAAATATCCTCAGATGAAATCTGGAAAGAAGCTTTCTGAGAAACTGCTTAGTGTTCTGTTAATTCATCTCACAGAGTTACAGATTCCCCCTCAAGAGTCCGCTGGCTAAGCCTGTTCTTATGGAATTCGAAAAGTGATATTTGGAAGCCCATAGAGGGCTATGGTGAAAAAGAAAATATCCTCAGAGAAAAACTGGAAAGAAGCTTTATGAGAAACTGCTTTGTGATGTGTGACTTCCACTCACAATGTTTCATCTGTATTTCGTGGATCTCTTTGCTAGCTTTATTTCTGTTTATTCTGAGAACAGATATTTAGGATCCCTTTGAAGACTATAGGTCCAAAGGAAATAGCCTCCGATAAAAAAGAGAAAGAAGCTTTCTGAGAAACTTCTTTGTGTTCTGTGAATTCATCTCCCAGAGTTACAGCTATCCCCTCAAGAAGCCTTTCGCTAAGACAGTTCTTGTGGAATTGGCAAAGTGATATTTGGAAGCCCATGGAGGGTTATGGTGAAAAAGGAAATATCCTCAGATGAAATCTGGAAAGTAGCTTTCTGAGAAACTGTTTAGTGTTCTGTTAATTCATCTCAAAGAGTTACAACTTTCCTCTCAAGAAACTGCTCGCTAAGCCTGTTCTTGTGGAATTCGCAAAGTGATATTTGGAAGCCTATAGAGGGCTATGGTGAAAAAGAAAATATCCTCAGATAAAAAGTGGAAAGTAGCTTTCTGAGAAACTGCTTTGTGATGTGTGACTTCCACTCACAGAGACACATCTGTGTTTCGTGGATCTCATTGCTAGCCTTATTTCTGTGGAATCTGAGCACAAAATTTTCGGATCCCTTTGAAGACTATAGGGCCAAAGGAAATATCCTCCGATCACAAAGAGAGAGAAGCTTTCTGAGAAACTTCTTTGTGTTCAGTGAAATCATCTCACAGAGGTACAGCTTTCACCTCAAGAAGCCTTTCGCTAAGCCAGTTATTGTGGAATTGGCAAAGTGATATTTGGAAGCCCATAGAGGGCTATGGTGAAAAAGAAAATATCCTCAGGGAAAACCTGTAAAGAAGCTTTCTGAGAAGCTAATTCTGATGTGTGACTTCCACTCATAGAGTTACATCTGTATTTCGTGGATGTCTTTGCTAGCCTTATTTCTGTGGAATCTGAGAACAGATATTTCGAATCCCATTGAAGACAATAGGGCCAAGGGAAATATTCTCCGATCACAAAGTGGAAGAAGCTTTCTGACAAACTACTTTGTGTTCTATGAAATCATCTCACAGAGTTACAGCTTTCCCCTGAAGAAGCCTTTCGCTAAGACAGTTCTTGTGGAATTGGGAAAGTGATATTTGGAATCCCATAGAGGGCTATGGTGAAAAAGGAAATATCCTCAGATGAAATCTGGAAAGAAGCTTTCTGAGAAACTGCTTAGTGTTCTTTTAATTCATTTCACAGAGTTACAGCTTTCCCCTCAAGAAGCCGCTCTCTGGGCCTGTTCTTGTGGAATTCGCAACGTGATATTTGGAAGCCCATAGAGGGCTAAGGTGAAAAAGAAAATATCCTCAGATAACAACTGGAAAGAAGCTTTCTGAGAAACTGCTTGGGGATTTGTGACTTCCACTCACGGAGTTACATCTGTATTTCGTGGATCTCTTTGCTAGCCTTATTTCTGTGGAATCTGAGAACAGATATTTCGGATCCCTTTGACGACTATAGGGCCAAAGGAAATATCCTCCGATCACAAAGAGAAAGAAGCTTTCTGAGAAACTTTTTTGTGTTCTGTGAAATCATCTCACAGAGTTACAGCTTTCCCCTCAAGAAGCCTTTCGCTAAGACAGTTCTTGTGGAATTGGCAAAGTGATATTTGGAAGACCATAGAGGACTATGGTGAAAAAGGAAATATCCTCAGATGAAATCTGGAAAGAAGCTTTCTGGGAAACTGCGTAGTGTTCTGTTAATTCATCTCACAGAGTTACAGCTTTCCCCTCAAGAAGCCGCTCGTTAAGTCTGTTCTTCTGGAATTCGCAAAGTGATATTTGGAGGCATATAGAAGGCTATGGTGTAAAACACAATATCCTCAGATAAAAACTGGAAAGAAGCTTCCTGAGAAACTGCTTTGAGAAGTGTGACTTCCACTCACAGAGTTACGTCTGTATTTCGTGGATCTCTTTGCTAGACTTATTTCTGTGCAATCTGAGAACAGATATTTCCGATCCCTTTGAAGAATAGAGTTCCAAAGGAAATAGCCTCCGTTAAAAAAGAGAAAGAAGTTTTCTGAGAAACTTCTTTGTGTTCTGTGAAATCATCTCACAGAGTTACAGCTTTCCCCTCCAGAAACCTTTGGCTAAGACAGTTCTTCTGGAATTGGCAAAGTGATATTTGGAAGCCCAGAGAGGGCTATGATGAAAAAGGAAATATCCTCAGATGAAATCTGGAAGGAATCTTTCTGAGAAACTGCTTAGTGTTCTGTCAGTTCATCTCACGGAGTTACAGCTTTCCCCTCAAGAAGCCGCTTGCTAAGCCTATTCCTTTGGAATTCGCAAAGTGATATTTGGAAGCCCGTAGAGGGCTATGGTGAAAATGAAAATATCCTCAGGGAAAACCTGGAAAGAAGCTTTCTGAGAAAGTAATTCTGATGTGTGACTTCCACTCACAGAGTTACATGTGTATTTCGTGGAGGTCCTTGCTAGCCTTATTTCTGTGGAATCTGAGAACAGATATTTCGAATCCCTTTGAAGACTATGGGGCCAAGGGAAATATCCTCCGATAACAAAGAGAAAGAAGCTCTCTGAGAAACTTCTTTGTGTTCTATGAAATCATCTCACAGAGTTACAGCTTTCCCCTCAAGAAGCCTTTCGCTAAGACAGTTCTTGTGGAATTGGCAACGTGATACTTGGAAGCCCATTGAGGGTTATAGTGAAAAAGGAAATATCCTCAGATGAAATCTGGAAAGAAGTTTTCTAAGAAACTGCTTAGTGTTCTGTTAATTCATCTCACAGAGTTACATCTGTATTTCGTTGATCTCTTTGCTAGCCTTATTTCTGTGGAATCTGAGAACAGATATTTCGGATCCCTTGGAAGACTATAGGACCAAAGAAAATAGCCTCCGATAAAAAAGAGAAAGAAGCTTTCTGAGAAACTTCTTTGTTTTCTGTGAAATCATCTCACAGAGTTACAGCTTTCTCCTCAAGAAGCCTTTACCTAAGACAGTTCTTGTGGAACTGGTAAAGTGATATTTGGAAGCCCTTAGAGGGCTATGGTGGAAAAGGAAGTATCCTCAGATGAAATCTGAAAAGAAGCTTTCTGTCAAACTGAGTAATGTTCTGTCAATTCACCTCACAGGGTTACAGCTTTCTCCTCAAGAAGCCGCTCGCTAAGCCTGTTCTTGTGGAATTCGCAAAGTGATATTTGGAAGCCCATAGAGGGCTATGGTGAAAAATAAAATATCCTCAGAGAAAAACTGGAAAGAAGCTTCTGAGAAACTGCTTTCAGATGTGTGACTTCCACTCACAGAGTGACATCTGTATTTCGTGGATCTCTTTGCTAGCCTTATTTCTGTGGAATCTGAGAACAGATATTTCGAATCCCATTGAAGACAATAGGGCCAAGGGAAATATTCTCCGATCACAAAGAGGAAGAAACTTTCTGACAAACTTCTTTGTGTTCTATGAAATCATCTCACAGAGTTACAGCTTTCCCCTGAAGAAGCCTTTCGCTAAGACAGTTCTTGTGGAATTGGGAAAGTGATATTTGGAATCCCATAGAGGGCTATGGTGAAAAAGGAAATATCCTCAGATGAAATCTGGAAAGAAGCTTTCTGAGAAACTGCTTAGTGTTCTTTTAATTCATTTCACAGAGTTACAGCTTTCCCCTCAAGAAGCCGCTCTCTGGGCCTGTTCTTGTGGAATTCGCAACGTGATATTTGGAAGCCCATAGAGGGCTAAGGTGAAAAAGAAAATATCCTCAGATAATAACTGGAAAGAAGCTTTCTGAGAAACTGCTTGGGGATTTGTGACTTCCACTCACGGAGTTACATCTGTATTTCGTGGATCTCTTTGCTAGCCTTATTTCTGTGGAATCTGAGAACAGATATTTCGGATCCCTTTGACGACTATAGGGCCAAAGGAAATATCCTCCGATCACAAAGAGAAAGAAGCTTTCTGAGAAACTTTTTTGTGTTCTGTGAAATCATCTCACAGAGTTACAGCTTTCCCCTCAAGAAGCCTTTCGCTAAGACAGTTCTTGTGGAATTGGCAAAGTGATATTTGGAAGACCATAGAGGACTATGGTGAAAAAGGAAATATCCTCAGATGAAATCTGGAAAGAAGCTTTCTGGGAAACTGCGTAGTGTTCTGTTAATTCATCTCACAGAGTTACAGCTTTCCCCTCAAGAAGCCGCTCGTTAAGTCTGTTCTTCTGGAATTCGCAAAGTGATATTTGGAAGCATATAGAAGGCTATGGTGTAAAACACAATATCCTCAGATAAAAACTGGAAAGAAGTTTCCTGAGAAACTGCTTTGAGAAGTGTGACTTCCACTCACAGAGTTACGTCTGTATTTCGTGGATCTCTTTGCTAGACTTATTTCTGTGCAATCTGAGAACAGATATTTCCGATCCCTTTGAAGAATAGAGTTCCAAAGGAAATAGCCTCCGTTAAAAAAGAGAAAGAAGTTTTCTGAGAAACTTCTTTGTGTTCTGTGAAATCATCTCACAGAGTTACAGCTTTCCCCTCCAGAAACCTTTGGCTAAGACAGTTCTTCTGGAATTGGCAAAGTGATATTTGGAAGCCCAGAGAGGGCTATGATGAAAAAGGAAATATCCTCAGATGAAATCTGGAAGGAATCTTTCTGAGAAACTGCTTAGTGTTCTGTCAGTTCATCTCACGGAGTTACAGCTTTCCCCTCAAGAAGCCGCTTGCTAAGCCTATTCCTTTGGAATTCGCAAAGTGATATTTGGAAGCCCGTAGAGGGCTATGGTGAAAATGAAAATATCCTCAGGGAAAACCTGGAAAGAAGCTTTCTGAGAAAGTAATTCTGATGTGTGACTTCCACTCACAGAGTTACATGTGTATTTCGTGGAGGTCCTTGCTAGCCTTATTTCTGTGGAATCTGAGAACAGATATTTCGAATCCCTTTGAAGACTATGGGGCCAAGGGAAATATCCTCCGATAACAAAGAGAAAGAAGCTCTCTGAGAAACTTCTTTGTGTTCTATGAAATCATCTCACAGAGTTACAGCTTTCCCCTCAAGAAGCCTTTCGCTAAGACAGTTCTTGTGGAATTGGCAACGTGATACTTGGAAGCCCATTGAGGGCTATAGTGAAAAAGGAAATATCCTCAGATGAAATCTGGAAAGAAGTTTTCTAAGAAACTGCTTAGTGTTCTGTTAATTCATCTCACAGAGTTACATCTGTATTTCGTTGATCTCTTTGCTAGCCTTATTTCTGTGGAATCTGAGAACAGATATTTCGGATCCCTTGGAAGACTATAGGACCAAAGAAAATAGCCTCCGATAAAAAAGAGAAAGAAGCTTTCTGAGAAACTTCTTTGTTTTCTGTGAAATCATCTCACAGAGTTACAGCTTTCTCCTCAAGAAGCCTTTACCTAAGACAGTTCTTGTGGAACTGGTAAAGTGATATTTGGAAGCCCTTAGAGGGCTATGGTGGAAAAGGAAGTATCCTCAGATGAAATCTGAAAAGAAGCTTTCTGTCAAACTGAGTAATGTTCTGTCAATTCACCTCACAGGGTTACAGCTTTCTCCTCAAGAAGCCGCTCGCTAAGCCTGTTCTTGTGGAATTCGCAAAGTGATATTTGGAAGCCCATAGAGGGCTACGGTGAAAAATAAAATATCCTCAGAGAAAAACTGGAAAGAAGCTTCTGAGAAACTGCTTTCAGATGTGTGACTTCCACTCACAGAGTGACATCTGTATTTCGTGGATCTCTTTGCTAGCCTTATTTCTGTGGAATCTGAGAACAGATATTTCGGATCCCTTTGAAGAATATAGGGCCAAAGGAAATAGCCTCCGATAAAAAAGAGAAAGAAGTTTGCTGAGAAACGTCTTTGTGTTCTCTGAAATCATCTCACAGAGTTACAGCTTTCCCCTCAAGAAGCCTTTCGCTAAAACAGTTCTTGTGGAATTGGCAAAGTGATATTTGGAAGCCCATAGAGGGCTATGGTGAAAAAGAAAATATCCTCAGGGAAAACCTGTAAAGAAGCTTTCTGAGAAGCTAATTCTCATGTGTGACTTCCACTCATAGAGTTACATCTGTATTTCATGGATGTCTTTGCTAGCCTTATTTCTGTGGAAAATGAGAACAGATATTTCTGATCCCTTTGAAGACTACAGGGTCAAAGGAAATATCCTCCGATCACAAAGAGAAAGAAACTTTCTGAGAAACTTCTTTGTGTTCTGTGAAATCATCTCACCGAGTTACAGCTTTCCCCTCAAGAAGCCTTTCGCTAAGATAGTTCTTGTGGAATTTGCAAAGTGATATTTGGAAGCCCCCAGAGGGCTATGGTGAAAAAGGAAATATCCTCAGATGAAATCTGGAAACAAGCTTTCTGGGAAACTGCTTAGTGTTCTGTTAATTCATCTCACAGAGTTACAACATTCCCCTCAAGAAGCCGCTCTTTAAGCCTGTTCTTGTGGAATTCGCAAAGTGATATTTGGAAACCCATAGAGGGCTTTGGTGAAAAAGACCATATCCTCATATAAAAACTGGAAAGAAGCTTTCTGAGAAACTGCTTTGAGATGTGTGACTTCCACTCACAGAGTTATATCTGTATTTCGTGGATCTCTTTGCTAGCCTTATTTCTGTGGAATCTGAGAACAGATATTTCGGATCCCTTTGAAGAATAGACGTCCAAAGGAAATAGCCTCCGATAAAAAAGAGAAAGAAGTTTTCTGAGAAACGTCTTTGTGTTCTGTGAAATCATCTCACAGAGTTACAGCTTTCCCCTCAAGAAACCTTTCACTAAGACAGTTCTAGTGGAATTGGCAAAGTGATATTTGGAAGCCCATAGTGCGCTATGGTGAAAAAGGAAATAAAACAGATGATATCTGGAAAGAAGCTTTCAGAGAAACTGTTTTGTGTTCTGTTAATTCATCTCACAGAGTTACAGCTTTCCCCTCAAGAAGCCGCTGGCTGTGCCTGTTTTTGTGGAATTCGCAAAGTGATATTTGGAAGCCCATAGAGGGCTATGGTGAAAAAGAAAATATCCTCAGAGAAAAACTGGAACGAAGCTTTCTGTGAAACTGTTTTGTGTTCTGTTAATTCATCTCACATAGTTACAGCTTTCCCCTCAAGAAGCCGCTCGTTAAGACTGTTCTTGTGGAATTCGCAAAGTGATATTTGGAAGCCCATAGAGGGCTATGGTGAAAAAGAAAATATCCTCAGGGAAAACCTGGAAAGAAGCTTTCTGAGAAACTAATTCTGATTTGTGACTTCCACTCACAGAGTTTCATCTGTATTTCGTGGATGTCTTTGCGAGCCTTATTTCTGTGGAATCTGAGAACAGATATTTCGGATCCCGTTGAAGACTATAGGGCCAAAGAAAATATCCTCCAAAAAACAAAGAGAAAGATGCTTTCTGAGAAACTTCTTTGTGTTCTGTGAAATCATCTCACAGAATTACAGCTTTCCCATCAAGAAGTCTTTCGCTAAGACAGTTCTTGTGGAATTGGTAAAGTGATATTTGGAAGCCAATAGAGGGCTTTGGTGAAAAAGGAAATATCCTCAGATGAAATCTGGAAAGAATCTTCCTGATAAACTGCTTTGTGTCCTGCTAATTCATCTCACAGAGATACAGCTTTTCCCACAAGAAGCCGCTGGCTAAGCCTGTTTTTGTGGAATTCGCATAGTGATATTTGGAAGCCCGTAGAGGGCTATGGTGAAAAAGAAAATATCCTCTGAGAAAAACTGGAAAGAAGCTTTCTGAGAAACTGCTTTGTGATGTGTGACTTCCACTCACAGAGTTACATCTTCATTTCGTGGATCTCTTTGCTGGCCTTATTTCTGTGGAATCTGAGAACAAATACTTCGGTACCCTTTGAAGACTATAGGGCCAAAGGGAATATCCTCCGATCACAAGGAAAAAGAAGCTTCTTGAGAAACTTCTTTGTGTTCCGTGAAATCATCTCACAGAGTTACAGCTTTCCACTCAAGAAGCCGTTCACTAAAACAGATCTTGTGGAATTGGGAAAGTGATATTTTGAAGCCCATAGCGGGCTATGGTGAAAAAGGAAATCTCCTCAGATGAAATCTGAAAAGAAGCTTTTGGAGAAACTGCTTAGTGTTCTGTTAATTCATCTCACAGAGTTAAAGCCTTCCCCTCAAGAAGCCGCTCGTTAAGGCTGTTCTTGTGGAATTCACAAAGTGATATTTGGAAGTCCATAGAGGGCTATGGTGAAAAAGAAAATATTCTCAGAGAAAAACTGGAAAGAAGCTTTCTGAGAAAGTGCTTTGAGATGTGTGACTTCCACTCTCAGACTTACATCTCTTTCTCATGGATCTCTTTCCTAGTCTTATTTCTGTGGAATCTGAGAACAGATATTTCGGATCCCTTTGAAGACTATAGGGCCAAGGGAAATATCCTCCGATAACAAAGAGAAAGAAGCTTTCTGAGAAACTTCTTTGTGTTCTGTGAAATCTTATATCAGAGTTACAGCTTTACCCTAAAGAAGCCTTTCGCTAAGACAGTTCTTGTGGAATTGGCAAAGTGACATTTGGAAGCCCATAGAGGGCTACGGTGAAAAAGGAAATATCCTCAGATGAAATCTCTAAAGAAGGTTTCTGAGAAACTGCTTAGTGTTCTGTTAATTCATCTCACAGAGTTACAGCTTTCCCCTCAAGAAGCCGCTCGCTAAGCCTCTTCTTCTGAAATTCACAAAGTGATATTTGGAAGCCCATAGAGGGCTATGGTGAAAAAGAAAATATCCTCACATAAAAACTGGAAAGAAGCTTTCTGAGAAACTGCTTTGTGATGTGTGACTTCCACTGACAGAGTTACATCTGTATTTCGTGGATCTCTTTGCTAGCCTTATTTCTGTGGAATCTGAGAACAGATATTTCGGATCCCTTTGAAGAATATAGGGTCAAAGGAAATAGCCTCCGATAAAAAAGAGAAAGAAGTTTTCTGAGAAACTTCTTTTTGTTCTGTGAAATCATCTCACAGAGTTACACCTTTCCCCTCAAGAAGCCTTTCGCTAAGACAGTCCTTCTGGAATTGGCAAAGTGATATTTGGAAGCCCATAGAGGGCTATGACGAAAAAGGAAATATCCTCAGAGGAAATCTGGAAAAACCTTTCAGAGAAACTGCTTAGTGTTCTGTCAATTCATCTCACGGAGTTACAGCTTTCCCCTGAAGAAGCCGCTGGCTAAGCCTGTTCTTGAGGAATTCGCAAAGTGATATTTGGAAGCCCATAGAGGGCTATGGTGAAAAAGAAAATATCCTCAGGGAAAACCTGGAAAGAAGCTTTCTGAGAAACTAATTCTGATGTGTGACTTCCACTCACAGAGTTACATCTGAATTTCGTGGATGTCTTTGCTAGCCTTATTTTTGTGGAGTCTGAGAACAGATATTTCGGATCCCTTTGAAGAATATAGGGACAAAGGAAATAGCCTGTGATAAAAAAGAGAAAGAAGTTTTCTGAGAAACTTCTTTGTGTTCTGCTAATTCATCTCACGGAGTTACAGCTTTCCCTTCAAGAAGCCGCTCGCTAATCCTGTTCTTGTGGAATTCGCAAAGTGATATTTGGAAGCCCATACAGGGCTATGGTGAAATAGAAAATAACCTCAGGGAAAACCTGGACAGAAGCTTTCTGAGAAACTAATTCTGATGTGTGACTTCCACTCACAGAGTTACATCTGTATATTGTGAGTGTCTTTGCTCGCCTTATTTCTGAGGAATCTGAGAACAGATATTTCGAATCCCTTTGAAGACTATAGGGCCAAAGGAAATATCCCCCAAAATCAAAGAGAAAGAAGCTTTCTCAGGAACTTCTTTGTGTTCTGTGAAATCATCTCACAGCATTACAGCTTTCCCCTCAAGAAGTCTTTCGCTAAGACAGTTCTTGTGGAATTGGCAAAGTGATATTTGGAAGCCCATAGAGGGCTATGGTGAAAAAGGAAATATCCTCAGATGAAATCAGGAAAGAAGCTTTCTGAGAAACTGCTAAGTGTTCTGTTAATTCATCTCACAGAGTTACAGCTTTCCCCACAAGAAGCCGCTGGCTAAGCCTGTTCTTGTGGAATTCGCAAAGTGATATTTGGAAACCCGTAGAGGGCTTTGGTGAAAAAGAAAATATCCTCAGAGAAAAACTGGAAAGAAGCTTTCTCAGAAACTGCTTTGTGATGTGTGACTTCCACTCAAAGAGTTACATCTGTATTTCGTGGATCTCTTTGCTAGCCTTATTTCTGTGGAATCTGAGAACAAATATTTCGGAACCCTTTGAAGACTATAGGGCCAAAGGAAATATCCTCCGATCACAAAGAGAAAGAAGCTTCCTGAGAAACTTCTTTGTGTTCTGTGAAATCATCTCACAGAGTTACAGCTTTCCCCTCAAGAAGCCGTTCGCTAAGACAGTTCTTGTGGATTTGGCAAAGTGATATTTGGAAGCCCATAGTGCGCTATGTTGAAAAAGGAAATAAACCAGATGAAATCTGGAAAGAAGCTGTCTGAGGAACTGCTTTGTGTTCTGCCAATTCATCTCACAGAGTTACAGCTTTCCCCTGAAGAAGCCGCTGGCTATGTCTGTTCTTGTGGAATTCGCAAAGTGATATTTGAAAGCCCATAGAGTGCTATGGTAAAAAAGAAAATATCCTCAGAGAAAACCTGGAAAGAAGCTTCCTGAGAAACTACTTTGTGATGTGTGACTTCCACTCACAGAGTTACATCTGTATTTCGTGGATCTCTTTGCTAGCCTTATTTCTGTGGAATCTGAGAACATATATTTCGGATCCCTTTGAAGACTATAGAGCCAAAGGAAGTGTCCTCCGATCACAAAGAGAAAGAAAGTTTCTGAGAAACTTCTTTGTGCTCTGTGAAATCATCTCACAGAGTTACAGCTTTCCCCTCAATAAGCCTTTCGAAAAGACAGTTCTTCTGGAATTGGCAAAGTGATATTTGGAAGCCCATAGAGGGCTATGGTGAAAAAAGAAATATTCTCAGAAGAAATCTGGAAAGAAGCTTTCTGAGAAACTGCTTAGTGTTCTGTTAATTCATCTCATAGAGTTACAGCTTCCCCCTCAAGAAGCCGCTCGTTAAGACTGTTCTTGTGGAATTCGCAAAGTGATAATTGGAAGCCCATAGAGGGCTAGGGTGAAAAAGAAAATATCCTCAGGGAAAACCTGGAAAGAAGCTTTCTGAGAAACTAATTCTGATGTGTGACTTCCACTTACAGAATTACGTCTGTATTTCGTGGATGTCTTTGCTAGCATTATTTCTGTGGAATCTGAGAACAGATATTTCGGATCCCTTTGAAGACTATAGGTCCAAAGGAAATATCCTCCCAAAACAAAGAGAAAGAAGCTTTCTGAGAAACTTCTTTGTGTTCTGTGAAATCATATCACAGAGTTACAACTTTCCCCTCAAGAAGTCTTTCCCTAAGACAGTTCTTGTGCAATTGGCAAAGTGATATTTGTAAGCCCATAGAGGGCTATGATGAAAAAGGAAATATCCTCTGATGAAATGTGGAAAGAAGCTTTCTGATAAACTGCTTAGTGTTCTGTTAATTTATCTGACAGAGTTACAGCTTTCCCCTCAAGTAGCCGCTCTCTAAGCATGTTCTTGTGGAATTCACAAAGTGATATTTGGAAGCGCATAGAGGGCTATGGTGAAAAAGAAAATATCCTCATAGAAAAACTGGAAAGAAGCTTTCTGAGAAACTGCTTTGAGATGTGTGACTTCCACTCTCAGAGTTACATCTCTATTTCGTGGATCTCTTTCACAGCCTTATTTCTGTGGAGTCTGAGAACAGATATTTCGGATCCCTTTGAAGACTATAGGGCCAAGGGAAATATCCTCTGATAACAAAGAGAAAGAAGCTTTCTGAGAAACTTCTTTGTGTTCTGTGAAATCATCTCACAGAGTTACAGCTTTCCCCTCAAGAAGCCTTTCGCTAAGACAGTCCTTGTGGAATTGGCAAAGTGACATTGGGAAGCCCATAGAGGGCTACGGTGAAAAAGGAAATACCCTCAGGTGAAATCTGGAAAGAGGCTTTCTGAGAAACTGCTTAGTGTTCTGTTAATTCAACTCACAGAATTACAGCTTTCCCCTCAACAACCCACTCGCTAAGCCTGTTCTTCTGGAATTCGCAAAGTGATATTTGGAAGCCCGTAGAGGGCTATGGTGAAAAAGAAAATATCCTCAGAGAAAAACTGGAAAGAAGCTTTCTGAGAAACTGCTTTGTGATGTGTGACTTCCACTCATAGAGTTATATCTCTATTTCGTGGATCTCTTTGCTTGCCTTATTTCTGTGGAAACTGAGAAGAGATATTTCGGATCCCTTTGAAGACTAGAGGGCCAAAGGAAATATCCTCCGATAACAAAGAGAAACAAACTTTCTGAGACACTTCTTTGTGTTCTTTGAAATCATCTCACAGAGTTACAGCTTTACCCTCAAGAAGCCGATAGCTAAGCCTGTTCTTGAGGAATTCGCAAAGTGATATTTGGAAGCCCATAGAGGGCTATGGTGAAAAAGAAAATATCCTCAGAGAAAAACCGGAAAGAAGCTTTCTGAGAAACTGCATTGGGATGTGTGACTTCCACACACAGACTAACATCTGTATTTCGTGGAACTCTTTGCTAGCCTTCTTTCTGTGGAATCTGAGAACAGATATTTCGGATCCCTTTGAAGACTTGAGGGCCAAAGGAAATATCCTCCGATAACAAAGAGAAAGAAGCTTTCTGAGAATCTCCTTTGTGTTCTATGAAAGCATCTCACAGAGTTACAGCTTTCCCCTCAAGAATCCTTTCGCTAAGACAGTTCTTGTGGAATTGGCAAAGTGATATTTTGAAGCCCATAGAGGGATATGGTGAAAAAGGAAATATCCTCAGATGAAATCTGGAAAGAAGCTTACTGAGAAACTGCTTTGTGAAGTGTGACCTTCACTCTCAGAGTTACATCTCTACTTCGTGGATCTCTTTGCTAGCCTTATTTTGTGGAATCTGAGAACAGATATTTCGGATCCCTTTGATGACAATAGGGCCAAAAGAAATATCCTCCGATCACAAAGAGAAAGAAGCTTTCTGAGAAACTTCTTTGTGTTCTATGAAATCATCTCACAGAGTCACAGCTTTCCCCTCAAGAAGCCTTTCCCTAAGACAGATTTTGTGGAATTGGCAAAGTGATATTTGGAAGCCCATAGAGGGCTATGGTAAAAAAGGAAATATCCTCAGATGAAATCTGGGAAGAACCTTTCTGAGAAACTGTTTAGTGTTCTGAAAATTCATCTCACAGAGTTACAGAGTTCCCTTCAAGAAGCCGCTCGCTAAGCCTGTTCTTCTGGTATTCGCAAAGTGATAATTGGAAGCTCATAGTGGGCTATGGTGAAAAAGAAAATATCCTCAGAGTAAAACTGGAAAGAAGCTTTCTGAGAAACTGCATTGGGATGTGTGACTTCCACTCACATAGTTACATCTGTATTTCTTGGAACTATTTACTAGCCTTATTTCTGTGGAATCTGAAAACAGATATTTCGGATTTCTTTGAAGACTATAGGGCCAAGGGAAATATCCTAAGATAGCAAAGAGAAAGAAGCTTTCTGAGAAACTTCTTTGTGTTCTGTGAAATCATCTCACAGAGTTACAGCTTTCCCCTCAAGAAGACTTTTGCTAAGACAGTTCTTCTAGAATTGGCAAAGTGATATTTGGAAACCCATAGAGGGCTATGGTGAAAAAGGAAATATCCCTAGATGAAATCTGGAAAGAAGCTTTCTGAGAAACTGCTCTGTGATTTGTGACTTCCACTCAAAGAGTTACATGTGTATTTCGTGGACCTCTTTGCTAGCCTTATTTCTGTGGAATCTGAGAACAGATATTTCGGATCCCTTTGAAGACTATAGGGACAAAGGAAATATCCACCGATAACAAAGAGAAAGAAGTTTTGTGCGAAACTTCTTTGTGTTCTGTGAAATCATCTCACAGAGTTACAGTTTTCCCCTCAAGAAGCATTTCGCTAAGCCTGTTCTTGTGGAATTGGCAAAGTGATATTTGGAAGACCATAGAGGACTATGGTGAAAAAGGAAATATCCTCAGATGAAATCTGGAAAGAAGCTGACTGATAAACTGCTTAGTGTTCTGTAAATTTATCTCACAGAGTTATAGATTTCCCCTCAGGAAGCCGCTCTCTAAGCCTGTTCTTTTGGAATTCGCAAAGTGATATTTGGAAGCCCATAGAGGGCTATGGTGAAAAAGGAAATATCCTCAGATGAAATCTGGAAGGAAGCTTTCTAAGAAACTGCTTAGTGTTCTGTTAATTCATCTCACAGAGTTACAGCTTTACGCTCAAGAAACCGCTCGCTAATCCTGTTCTTGTGGAGTTAGCAAAGTGATATTTGGAAGCCCATAGAGGGCCATGCTGAAAAAGAAAATATCCTCAGAGAAAAACAGGAAAGAAGTTTCTGAGAAACTCCTTTGTGATTTGTGACTTCCACTGACAGAGTTACATCTGTATTTCATGGATATCTTTGCTAGCCTTATTTCTGTTGCATCTGAGAACAGATATTTCGGATCCCTTTGAAGACTATAGGGCCAAAGGAAATATCCTCCGATAACAAAGAGAAAGAAGCTTTCTGAGAAAATTCTTTGTGTTCTGTGATATTATCTGACAGACTTACATCTTTCCCCTCAAGAAGCCTTTCACTAAGACAGTTCTTGTGGAATTGGCAAAGTGATATTTGCAAGCCCATCGAGGGCTAAGATGAAAAAGGAAATATCCTCAGATGAAATCTGCAAAGAAGCTTTCTGAGAAACTGCTTAGTGTTCTGTTAATTCATATCTCAGAGTTACAGCTTTCCCCTCAAGAAACCGCTCGCTAAGCCTGTTCTTGTGGAACTGGCAAAGTGATATTTGGAAGCCCATAAAGGGCTATGTTGAAAAAGAAAATATCCTCAGAGAAAAAGTGGAAAGAAGCTTTCTGAGAAACTTCTGTGTGATGTGTGACTTCCACTCACAGAGTTACATCTGTATTTCGTGGCTCTCTTTGCTAGCCTTATTTCTGTGGAATCTGAGAACAGATATTTCGGATCCCGTTGAAGACTATAGGGCCAGTGGAAACATCCTCCGATAACAAAGAGAAAGAACCTTTCTGAGAAACTGCTTAGTGTTCTGTAAATTCATCTCAGAGAGTTACAGCTTTCCCCTCAAGAAGTCGCTCCCTAAGCCTGTTCTTGTGGAATTCGCAAAAAGATGTTTGGAAGACCATAGAGGGCTATGGTAAAAAGAAAATATCCTCAGAGAAAAAGTGGAAAGAAGCTTTCTGAGAAACTGCTTTGTGATGTGTGACTTCCAATCACAGAGTAACATCTGTATTTCGTGGATTTCTTTGCTAGCCTTATTTCTATGGAATCTGAAAACAGATATTTCGGATCTGTTTGGAGACTGTAGGGCCAAAGGAAATATCCTCCGATAACAAAGAGAAGGAAGCTTTCTGAGAAACTTCTTTGTGTTCTGTGAAATCATCTCACAGAGTTGCAGCTGTCCCCTCAAGAAGCCTTTTGCTAAGACAGTTCTTGTGGAATTGGCAAAGTGATATTTGGAAGCCCACAGAGGGCTATGTTGAAAAAGGAAATATCCTCAGATGAAATCTGGAAAGAAGCTTTCTAAGAAACTGCTTAGTGTTCTCTTAATTCATCTCACAGAGTTACAGCTTTCCCTTCAAGAATCCGCTCTCTAAGCCTGTTCTTGTGGAATTCGCAAAGTGATATTTGGAAGCCATAGAGGGCTACGGTGAAAAAGAAAATATCCTCAGATAATAACTGGAAAGAAGCTTTCTGAGAAACTGCTTGGGGATTTGTGACTTCCACTCACGGAGTTACATCTGTATTTCGTGGATCTCTTTGCTAGCCTTATTTCTGTGGAATCTGAGAACAGATATTTCTTATCCCCATCAAGACTATAGGGCCAAAGGAAATATCCTCCGATAACAAAGAAAAAGAAGCTTTCTTTCTGGAAAGAAGCTTTCTGAGAAACTGCTTAGTGTCGTGTTAATACATCTCACAGAGTTACAGCTTTCCCCTCAAGTATCCGCTCGGTAACCCTGTTCTCGTGAAATTCGCAAAGTGATATTTGGAAGCCCATGGAGGGCTATGGTGAAAAAGAAATTATCCACAGAGAAAAACTGGAAAGAACCTTCCTGAGAAACTGCTTTGTGATGTGTGACTTCCACTCACAGACTTACATCTGTATTTCGTGGATCTCTTTGCTAGCCCTATTTCTGAGGAATGTGAGAACAGATATTTCGGATCCCTTGGAAGACTGTAGGGCCAAAGGAAATAGCCTCCGATAACAAAGAGAAAGAAGCTTTCTGAGAAACTTCTTTGTGTTCTGTGAAATCATCTCACAGAGTTACAGCTTTTACCTCATGAAGCCTTTCGCTAAGACAGATCTTGTGGAATTGGCAAAGTGATATTTGGAAGCCGATAGAGGGCTATGGTGAAAAAGGAAATATCCTCAGATGAAATCTGGAAAGAAGCTTTCTGAGAAACTGCTTGGTGTTCTGTAAATTAATCTCACAGAGTTACAGCTTTCCCCTCAAGAAGCCTTTCGCTAAGACAGTTCTTATGGAATTGGCTAAGTGATATTTGGAAGCCCATAGAGTGCTACGGCGAAAAAGCAAATATCCTCAGATGAAATCTGGAAAGAAGCTTCCTGAGAAACTGCTTTGTGATGTGTGACTTCCCCTCACAGAGTTACATCCGTCTTTCTTGGATCTCTTTACTAGCCTTATTTCTGTGGAATCTGAGAACAGATATTTCGGATCCCCTTAAAGACTATAGGGCCACAGTAAATATCCTCAGATAACAAAGAGAAAGAAGCTTTCTGAGAAACTTTTTGTTTTCTGTGAAATCATCTTACAGAGTTACAGCTGTCCCTTCAAGAAGCCTTTCGCTAAGACAGTTCTTGTGGAATTGGCAAAGTGATATTTGGAAACCCATAGAGGACTGTGGTGAAAAAGGTAATAACCTTAGATGAAATCTGGAAAGAAGCTTTCTGAGAAACTGCTCTGTGATGTGTGACTTCCACTCACAGAGTTACATCTGTATTTCGTTGACCCCTTTGCTATCCTTATTTCTGGTGAATCTGAGAACAGATATTTCTTATCCCCATCAAGACTATAGGGCCAAAGGAAATATCCTCCGATAACAAAGAAAAAGAAGCTTTCTGATAAACTGCTTAGTGTTCTGTTAATTCATCTCACAGAGTTACAGCTTTCCCCTCAAGAAGCCTTTCGCTAAGACAATTCTTGTGGAATTGGCAATGTGCTATTTGGAAGCCCATAGAGGGCAACGGTGAAAAAGCAACTAGCCTCAGATAAAACTTGGAAACAAGCTTCCTGAGAAACTGCTTTGTGATGTGTGACTTCCACTCACAGAGTTAAATCCGTCCTTCGTGGATCTCTTTGCTAGCCTTATTTCTGTGGAATCTGAGAACAGATATTTCGGATCCCTTTGAAGACTATAGGGCCAAAGGAAATATCCTCAGATAACAAAGAGAAAGAAGCTTTCTGAGAAACTTCTTTGTGTTCTGTGAAATCATCTGGCAGAGTTACAGGTTTCCCTTCAAGAAGCCTTTCTCTAAGACAGTTCTTGTGGAATTGGCAAAGTGATATTTGGAAACCCATAGAGGGCTATGGTCAAAAAGGAAATATCCCTAGATGAATTCTGGAAAGAAGCTTTCTGAGACACTTCTGTGTGATGTGTGACTTCCACTCACAGAGTTACATCTGTATTTCGTGGATCTCTTTGCTTGCCTTATTTCTGTGGAGTCTGAGAACAGATATTTCGGATCCCTTTGAAGACAATAGGGCCAAAGGAAACATCCTCTGATAACAAAGAGAAAGAAGCTTTCTGAGAAACTGCTTAGTGTTCCGTTAATTCATCTCACAGAGTTACAGCTTTCACCTCAAGAAGCCGCTGGATAAGCCTGTTCTTGTGGAATTCATAAAAAGATATTTGGAAGACCATAGAGGGCTATGGTGAAAAAGAAAATATCCTCAGAGAAAAACGGGAAAGAAGCTTTCAGAGAAACTGTTTTGTGATCTGTGACTTCCACTCACAGAGTAACATCTGTATTTCGTGGATTTCTTTGCTAGCCTTATTTCTATAGAATCTGAAAACAGATATTTCGGATCCCTTTGAAGACTATAGGGCCAAAGGAAATATCCTCCGATAACAAACACAAAGAAGCTTTCTGAGAAACTTCTTTGTGTTCTGTGAAATCATCTCACAGATTTACAGCTTTCCCCTCAAGAAGCCTTTCGCTAAGACAGTTCTTGTGGTATTCCAAAGTGATATTTGGAAGCCCTTAGATGGCTATGATAAAAAAGGAAATATCCTCAGATGAAATCTGGAAAGAAGCTTTCTGAGAAACTGCTTTGTGTCCTGTTAATTCATCTCACAGAGTTACAGCTTTCCGCTCAAGAAGACGCTAGCTAAGCCTGTTCTTGTGGAGTTAGCAAAGTGATATTTGGAAGCCCATAGTGGGCATTGCTGAAAAAGAAAATATCCTCAGAGAAAAACTGGAAAGAAGCTTTCTGAGAAACTGCTTTGTGATGTGTGACTTCCACTGACAGAGTTACATCTGTATTTCGTTGGTCTCTTTGCTACACTTCTTTCTGTGCAATCTGAGAACAGATATTTCGGATCTGCTTGAAGACTATAGGGCCAAAGTAAATATCCTCCGATCACAAAGAGAAAGAAACCTTCTGAGAAACTTCTTTGTGTTCTGTGAAATCTTCTCACAGAGTTACAGCTTTTCCCTCAAGAAGCCTTTCGCTAAGACAGTTCTTGTGGAATTGGCAAAGTGATATGTGGAAGCCCATAGAGGGCTATGTTGAAAAAGGAAATATCGTCAGATGAAATCTGGAAAGAGGCTTTCTGAGAAACTGCTTAGTATTCTGTTAATTCATCTCCCTGAGTTACAGCTTTCCCCTCAAGAAGCCTTTCGCTAAGGCAGTTCCTGTGGAATTGGCAAAGTGATATTTGGAAGCCCATAGAGGTCTATGGTGAAAAACGAAATATCCTCCGATGAAATCTGGAAGGAAGCTTTATGAGAAACTGCTCAGTGTTCTGTTAAATCATCTCACAGAGTTACAGCTCTCCCCTCAAGAAGCCGCTCGCTAAGCCTGTTCTTGTGGAATTCTCAAAGTGATGTTTGTAAGACCGTAGAGGGCAACGGTGAAAAAGCAAATATCTTCAGAGAAAAACTGGAAGGAAGTTTTCTGAGAAACTCCTTTGTGTTGTGTGACTTCCACTCACAGAGTAACATCCGTCTTTCGTCGATCTCCTTGCTAGCCTTATTTCTGTGGAATCTGAGAACAGATATTTCGAATCCCTTTGAAGACTATAGGGTCAAAGGACATATCCTCCGATAACAAAAATAAAAAAGCTTTCTGAGAAACTTCTTTGTGTTCTGTGCAATCATCTCACAGAGTTACAGCTTTCCTTTCAAGAAGCCTTTCGCTAAGACAGTTCTTGTGGAATTGGAAAAGTGACATTTCGAAGTCCTTAGAGGGCTATGGTGAAAAAGGAAATATCCTCAGATGAAATCTGGAGAGAAGCTTTCTGAGAAACTGCTTAGTGTTCTGTTATTTCATCTCACAGAGATACAGCTTTCCCCTCAAGAAGCCGCTTGCTAAGTCTGTTCTTGTGGAATTCGCAAAGTGATATTTCGAAGCCCATAGAGGGCTACGGCGAAAAAGCAAATATCCTCAGATAAAAACTGGAAAGAAGGTTCTGAGAAACTGCTTTGTAACGTGTGACTTCCACTCACAGAATTACATCCGTCTTTCGTGGATCTCTTTGCTAGCCTTATTTCTGTGGAATCTGAGAACACATATTTCGGATCCCTTTGAAGACTACAGGGCCTAAGGAAGTATCCTCTGATAACAAAGAGAAAGAAGCTTTCTGAGAAACTTCTTTGTGTTCTGTGAAATCGCCTCTCAGAGTTACAGCTTTCACTCAAGAAGCCTTTCGCTAAGACAGTTCTTGTGGAATTGGCAAAGTGATATTTGGAAGCACCTAGAGGGCTATGGTGAAGAAGGAAATATCCTCAGATGAAATCTGGAAAGAAGCTTTCTGAGAAACTGCATATTGTTCTGTTAATTCATGTCACAGAGATACAGCTTTCCCCTCAAGAAGCGGCTCGCTAAGCCTGTTGTTGTGGAATTCGCAAAGTGATATTTGGAAGCTCTTAGAGGACTATGGTGAAAAAGAAAATATCATCAGAGAAAAACTGGAAAGAAGCTTTCTGAGAAACTGCTTTGTGATGTGTGACTTCCACTCACAGAGTTACATCAGTATTTCGTGGATCTCTTTGCCAGCCTTATTTCTGTTGAATCTGAAAACATATATTTCGGATCCCTTTGAAGACGATAGGGCCAAAGGCAGTATCCTCAGATAACAAAGAGAAAGAAGCTTTCTGAGAAACTTCTTTGTGTTCTGTGAAATCATCTCACAGAGTTACAGCTTTCCTCTCAAGAAGCCTTTCGCTAAGACAGTTCTTGTGGAATTGGCAAAGTGATATTTGGAAGCCCCTAGAGGGCTATGGTAAAAACGGAAATATCCTCAGATGAAATCTGAAAAGATGCTTTCTGAGAAACTGCTCAGTGTTCTGTTAATTCATCTCACAGAGTTACATATGTATTTCGTGGATCTCTTTGCTAGCCTTATTTCTGTGGAATCTGAAAACATATATTTCTGATACCTTTGAAGACTATAGGGCCAAAGGAAATATCCTTCGATAACAAAGAGAAAGAAGCTTTCTGAGAAACTTCTTTGAGTTTTGTGAAATCATATATCAGAGTTACAGCTTTCCCCTCAAGAAGACTTTCGCTAAGACAGTTCTTGTGGAATTGGCAAAGTGTTATTTGGAAGCCCATAGAAGGCTATGGTGAAAAAGGAATTATCCTCAGATGATATCTGGAAAGAAGCTTTCTGAGAAAATTCTCTGTGAAGTGTGATTTCCACTCACAGAGTGACATCTGTATTTCTTGGATCTCTTTGCTAGCCTTATTTCTGTGGAACCTGAGAACAGATATTTCGGATCCCTTTGAAGACTATAGGGCCAAAGGAATTACCCTCCGATAACAAAGAGAAAGAAGCTTTCTGAGAAACTTCTTTGTGTTCTGTGAAATAATCTCACAGAATTACAGCTTACCCCCGAGAAGTCTTTCGCTAAGACAGTTCTTGTGGAATTGGCAAAGTGATATTCGGAAGCCCATAGAGGGCTATGGTGAAAAAGGAAATATCCTCAGATGAAATCTGGAGTGAAGCTTTCTGAGAAACTGTTCAGTGTTCTGTTAATTCATCTCACATAGTTATACCTGTATATCGTGGATCTCTTGGCGAGCCTTATTTCTGTGGAATCTGAAAACCGGTATTTCTGATCCCTTTGAAGACTATGGGGCCAAAGGAAATAACCTCCGATAACAAAGAGAAAGAAGCTTTCTAAGAAACGTCTTTGTGTTCTTTGAAATCATCTCACAGAGTTACAGCTTTACCCTCAAGAAGTCTTTCGCTAAGACACTTCTTGTGGAATAGGCAAAGTGATATTTGGAAGCCCATAGAGAGCTACGGTGAAAAAGGAAATCTCCTCAGATGAAATCTGGAAAGAAGCTTTCTGAGAAACTGCTCTGTAATGTGTGACTTCCTCTCACAGAGTTACATCTGTATTTCGGAGATCTCTTTCCTAGCCTTATTTCTGTGGAATCTGAGAACAGATATTTCGGATCCCTTTGAAGACTATAGGGCCAAAGGAAATACCCTCCGATAACAAAGAGAAAGAAGCTTTCTGAGAATCTTCTTTGTGTTCTGTGAAATCATCTCACAGAGTTACAGTTTTCCCCTCAAGAAGCCTTTTGCTAAGACAGTTCTTGTGGAATTGGCAAAGTGATAATTGGAAGCCCCTAGAGGGCTATGGTGAAAAAGGAAATATCCTGAGATGAAATCTGGAAAGAAGCTTTCGGAGAAACTGCTATGAGATGTGTGATTTCCACTCACAGAGTTTCATCTGTATTTCTTTGGTCTCTTTGCTAGCCTTATTTCTGTGGAATCTGAGAACAGATATTTCGGAAACTTTGAAGACTATAGGCCCAAAGGAAATATCCTCCGATAACAAAGAGAAAGAATTTTTCTGAGAAACTTCTTTGTGTTCTGTGAAATCATATCACAGAGTTACAGCTTTCCCTTAAAGAACCCTTTCGCTAAGGCAGTTCTTGTTGAATTGGCAAAGTGATATTTGGCAGCCCATAGAGGGCTAAGGTGAAAAAGGAAATATTCTAAGATGAAATCTGGAAAGAAGCTTTCTGAGAAAGTGCTTAGTGTTCTTTTAATTCATCTCAAAGAGTTACATCTGTATTTCGTGGGTGTCTTTGCTAGTCTTATTTCTGTGGAATATGAGAACAGATATTTCGGATCCCTTTGAAGACTATAGGGTCAAAGGAAATATCCTCCGATAACAAAGAGAAAGAAGCTTTCTGAGAAACTTCTTTCTGTTCTGTGAAATCATCTCACAGAGTTTCAGCTTTCCCCTAAAGAAGCCTTCCGCTAAGACAGTTCTTGTGGAATTGGCAAAGTGATAGTTGGAAGCCCATGGAGGGCTATGGTGAAAAAGGAAATATCCTTATATGAAATCTGGAAAGAAGCTTTCTGAGAAACTGCCTAGTGTTCTGGTAATTCTTCTCAGAGAGTTATATCTGTATTTCGTGGATCCCTTTGCTAGCCTTATTTCCGTGGAATCCGAGAACAGATATTTCGAATCCCTTTGAAGACTATTGGGCCAAGGGAAATACGATCCGATAACAAAGAGAAAGAAGCTTTCTGAGAAACTTCTTTTTGTTCTGTGAAATCATCTCTCAGAGTTACAGCTTTCCCCTCAAGAAGCCTTTCCCTAAGGTAGTTCTTGTGGAATTGAAAAAGTGATATTTGGAAGCCCATAGAGGGCTACGGTGAAAAAGGAATTATCCTCAGATGATGTCTGGAAAGAAGCTTTCTGAGAAACTTCTCTGGGAAGTGTGATTTCCACTCACAGAGTTACATCTGTATTTCGTGGATCTCTTTGCTAGCCTTATTTCTGTGGAATCTGAGAACAGATATTTCGGATCGCTTTGAAGACTATAGGGCCAAAGGAAATATCCTCCGATAACAAAGAGAAAGAAGCTTTCTGAGAAACTTCTTTGTGTTCTGTGAAATCATCTCACACAGTTACAGCTTTCCCCTCAAGAAGCCGTTCGCTAAGGCAGTTCTTGTGGAATTGGCAAAGTGATATTTAGAAGCCCTTAGAGGGCTATGGTAAAAATGGAAATATCCTCCGATGGAATCAGGAAAGAAGCTTTCTGAGAAACTTCTCTGGGAAGTGTGACTTCCATTCACAGAGTTTTTTCTGTGTTTCGTGGATCTCTTTGCTAGCCTTATTTCTGTGGAATCTGACAACAGATATTTCCGATCCCTTTGAAGACAATAGGGCCAAAGGCAGTATCCTCTGATAGCAAAGAGAAAGAAGCTTTCTGAGAAACTGCTTAGTGTTCTGTTAATTCATGTCACAGAGTTACATCTCTATATCGTGGATCTCTTTGCTAGCCTTATTTCTGTGGAATCTGAGAACAGGTATTTCTGATGCCTTTGAAGACTATGGGGCCAAAGGAAATATCCTCCGATAACAAAGAGAAAGAAGCTTTCTGAGAAACTTCTTTGTGTTCTGTGAAATCATCTCACAGAGTTACAGCTTTCCCTTCAAGAAGCCTTTCGCTAAGACAGTTCTTCTGGAATTGGCAAAGTGATATTTGGAAGCCCATAGACGGCAAAGATGAAAAAGGAAATATCCTCAGATGAAATCTGGAAAGAAGCTTTCTGAGGACCTTCTTAATGTTCTGTTAATTCATCTCACAGAATTACATCTGTATTTCGTGGATCTCTTTACTAGCCTTATTTCTGTGGAATCTGAGAACAGATATTTCGGATCCCTTTGAAGACTATAGGACCAAAAGGAAATATCCTCGGATAACAAAGAGAACGAAGCTTTCTGAGAAACTTCTTTATGTTCTGTGAAATCACCTCACGGAGTTACAGCTTTCCCCTCAAGAAGCCTTTCGCTAACACAGTTCTTGTGGAATTGGCAAAGTGATATTTGGAAGCCCATAGAGGGCTATGGTGAAAAAGGAAATAACCTCAGATGAAATCTGGAAAGAAGCTTTCTGAGAAACTGCTCAGTGTTCTGATAATTCATCTCACAGAGTTACATCTGTATTTCGTTGATCTCTTTGCTAGCCTTATTTCTGTGGAATCTAAGAACAGATATTTCGGATCCCTTTGAAGACTGTAGAGCCAAGGGAAATATCCTCCGATAACAAAGAGAAGGAAGCTTTCTGAGAAACTTCTTTGTGTTCTGTGAAATCATCTCACAGAGTTACAGCTTTACCCTCAAGAAGCCTTTCGCTAAGACAGATCTTGTGGAATTGTCAGAGTGATATTTGGAAGCCCGTAGAGGGCTATGGTGAAAAAGGAAATATCCTCAGATGAAATCTGGAAAGAAGCATTCTGAGAAACTGCTCAGTGTTCTGTTAATTCATCTCGCAGAGTTACATCTGTATTTCGTGGATCTCTTTGCTAGCCTTATTTCTGTGGAGTCTGAGAACAGATATTTCGGATCCCTTTGAAGACAATAGGGCCTAACGAAATACCCTCCGATAACAAAGAGAAAGAAGCTTTCTGAGAAACTTCATTGTGTTCTGTGAAATCATCTCACAGAGTTACAGCTTTCCCCTCAAGAAGTCTTTCGCTACGACAGTTCTTGTGGAATTGGCAAAGTGATATTTGGAAGCCCATAGAGGGCTATGGTGAAAAAGGAAGTATCCTCAGATGAAATCTGGAAAGATGCATTCTGAGAAACTGCTCAGTTCTGTTATTTCTTCTCACAGAGTTACATCTGTATTTCTTGGATCTCTTTGCTAGCCTCATTTCTGTGGAATCTGAGAACAGATATTTCGGATCCCTGTGAAGCCTAAAGGGACATAGGAAATATCCTCCGATAACAAAGACAAAGAAGCTTTCTGAGAAACTTCTTTGTGTTCTGTGAAATCATCTCACAGAGTTACAGCTTTCCCCTCAAGAAGCCTTTCGCTAAGAAAGTTCTTGTGGAATTGGCTAAGTGATATTTGGAAGCCCATAGAGGGCTACGGTGAAAAAGGAAATCTCCTTAGATGAAATCTGGAAAGAAGTTTTCTGAGAAACTGCTCAGTGTTCTGTTAATTCATCTCACAGAGTTATATCTGTATTTCGTGGATTTCTTTGTTAGACTTATTTCTGTGGAATCTGAGAACAGATATTTCGGATCTCTTTGAAGACTATACAGCCAAAGGAAATACCCTCCGATAACAAAGAGAAAGAAGCTTTCTGAGAAACTTCTTTCTGTTCTGTGAAATCATCTGACAGAGTTACAGCTTTCCCCTCAAGAAGCCTTTCGCTAACACAGTTCTTGTGAAATTGGCAAAGTGATATTTGGAAGCCCCTAGAGGGCTATGGTGAAAAAGGAAATATCCTCAGATGAAATCTGGAAAGAAGCTTTCTGAGAAACTCCTTAGTGTTCTTTTAATTCATCTCACAGAGTTACATCTATATTTCATGGATCTCTTTGCTAGCCTTATTTCTGTGGGATCTGAGAACAGATATTTCGGATCCCTTTGAAGACAATAGGGCCAAAGGAAATATCCTCCGATAACAAAGAGAAAGTAGATTTCTGAGAAACTTCTTTGTGTTCTGTGAAATCATCTCACAGAGTTGCAGCTTTCCCCTCAAGAAGCCTTTCGCTAAGACAGTTGTTGTGGAATTGGCAAAGTGATATTTGGAAGCCCATAGAGGGCTATGGTGAAAAAGGAAATATCCTCAGATGATATCTGGAAAGAAGCTTTATGAGAAACTACTCTGTGATGTGTGACTTCCACTCACAGAGTTACATCTGTATTTCGTGGATCTCTTTGCCAGCCTTATTTCCGTGGAATCTGAGAACAGATATTTCGGATCCCTTTGTAGACTATAGGGCCAAAGACATATCCTCCGATAATAAAGAGAAAGAAGCTTTCTGAGAAACTTCTTTGTGTTCTGTGAAATCATCTCACACAGTTACAGCTTTCCCCTCAAGAAGCCGTTCGGTAAGGGAGTTCTTGTGGAATTGGCAAAGTGATATTTGGAAGCCCACAGAGGGCTATGGTGAAAAAGGAAATATCCTCAGATGAAATCTGGAAAGAAGCTTTCTGAAAAACTGCTCTGTGAGGTGTTACATCCACTCACAGAGTTACATCTGTATTTCGTGGATCTCTTTGCTAGCCTTATTTGTGTGGAATCTGAGAACAGATTTTTCGGATCCCTTTGAAGACTATAGGGCCAAAGGAAATATCCTCCGATAACAAAGTGAAAGGAGCTTTCTGAGAAACTTCTTTGTGTTCTGTGAAATCATGTCACAGAGTTACAGTTTTCCCCTCTAGAAGCCTTTCGCTAAGACAGTTCTTCTGGAATTGGCAACGTGATATTTGGAAGCCCATAGAGGGCTATGGTGAAAAAGGAAATATCCTCAGATTAAATCTGGAAGGAAGCTTTCCGAGAAAATGCTCAGTGTTCTGTTAATTCATCTCACAGAGTTACATCTGTATTTCGTGGATTTCTTTGCTAGCCTTATTTCTGTGGAATCTGAGAACAGATATTTCGGATCCCTTTGAAAACTATGGGGCCAAAGGAAATATCCTCCGATAACAAAGAGAAAGAAGCTTTCTGAGAAACTTCTTTGTGTTCTGTGAAATCATCTCATAGAGTTGCAGCTATCCCCTCAAGGAGCCTTTCGCTAAGACAGTTCTTGTGCAATTGGTAAAGTGATATTTGTAAGCCTATAGAACGCTATGGTGAAAAACGAAATATCCTCAGATGAAATCTGGAAAGAAGCTTTCTTAGAAACTGCTTAGTGTTCTGTTAATTCATCTCACAGAGGTACATCTGTATTTCGTGGGTCTCTTTGGCAACCTTATTTCTATAGAATCTGAGAACAGATATTTCGGATCCCTTTGAAGACTATAGGGCCAAAGGAAATACCCTCCAATTACAAAGAGAAAGAAGCTTTCTTAGAAACTTCTTTGTGTTCTGTGAAATCATCTCACAGAGTTACAGCGTTCCACTCTAGAGGCCTTACGCTAAGACAGTTGTTGTGGAATTGGCAAAGTGATATTTGGAAGCCGATAATAGGCTATGGTGAAAAAGGAAATATCCTCAGATGAAATCTGGAAAGAAGCTTTCTGAGGATCTTCTTAGTGTTCTGTTTATTCATCTTACAGAGTTACATCTGTATTTCGTAGATCTCTTTGGTAGCCTTATTTCTGTGGAGTCTGAGAACAGATATTTCGGATCCCTTTGAAGACTATAGGGCCAAAGGAAATATCCTCCGATAGCAAAGAGAAAGAAGCTTTCTGAGAAACTTCTTTGTGTTCTGTGAAATCATCTCACAGAGTTGAAGCTTTCCCCTCAAGAAGCCATTCTCTAAGGCAGTTCTTCTGGAATTGGCAAAGTGATATTTGGAAGCCCATCCGTGGCTATGGTGAAATAGGAAATATCCTCAGATGAAATCCGGAAAGAAGTATTCTGAGGACCTACTTAGTGTTCTGTTAATTCATCTCACAGAGTTACAGATGTATTTCGTGGATCTCTTTGCTAGCCTTATTTCTGTGGAATCTGAGAACAGATATTTCGGATCCCTTTGAAGACTCTAGGGCTAAAGGACATATCCTCCGATAACAAAGAGAAAGAAGCTTTCTGAGAAACATCTTGTGTTCTGTGAAATCATCTCACAGAGTTGCAGCTTTCCCCTCTAGAAGCCTTTCACTAAGACAATTCTTGTAGAATTGGGAAAGTCATATTTGGAAGCCCACAGAGGTCTCTGTTGAAAAAGGAAATATCCTCAGATGAAAAATGTAAAGAAGCTTTCTGAGAAACTGCTCAGTGTTCTGTTAATTCATCTCACAGAGTTACATCTCTATTTCGTGGATCTCTTTGCTAGCCTTATTTCTGTGGAATCTGAGAACAGATATTTCGGATCCCTTTGAAGACTCTAGGGCCAAAGGAAATATCCTCCGATAACAAAGAGAAAGAAGCTTTCTGAGAAACTTCTTTGTGTTCTGTGAAATCATCTCACAGAGTTACAGCTTTCCCCTCTGGACGCCTTTCGCTAATACGGTTCTTGTGGAATTGGCAACGTGATATTTGGAAGCCCAGAGAGGGCTAAGGTGAAAAAGGAAATATCCTCAGATGAAATCTGGAAGGAAGCTTTCTGAGGACCTACTTAGTGTTCTGTTAATTCATCTCACAGAGTTATATCTGTAATTCGTGGATCTCTTTGCTACCCTTATTTCTGTGGAATCTGAGAACAGATATTTCGGATCCCTTTGAAGACTACAGGGCCAAAGGAAATATCCTCCAATAACAAAGAGAAAGAAGCTTTCTGAGGAACTTCTTTGTGTTCTGTGAAATCATCTCACAGAGCTGCAGCTTTCCCCTCAAGAAGCCTTTCGCTAAAACAGTTCTTGTAGAATTGGCAAAGTGATATTTGGAAGCCCATAGAGGGCTATGTTGAAAAAGGAAATATCTCAGATGATATCTGGAAAGAAGCTTTATGAGAAACTGCTCTGTGATGTGTGACTTCCACTCACAGAGTTACATCTGTATTTCGTGGATCTTTTTGCTAGCCTTATTTCTGTGGAATCTGAGAACAGATATTTCGGATCCCTGTGAAGACTAAAAGGACATAGGCAATATCCTCCGATAATAAAGAGAAAGAAGCTTTCTGAGAAACTTCTTTGTGTTCTGTGAAATCATCTCACAGAGTTGCAACATTCCCCTCAAGAAGCATTTCGCTGAGACAGTTCTTGTAGAGTTGGCAAAGTCATATTTGGAAGCCCTCAGAGGTCTATGGTGAAAAAGGAAATATCCTCAGAAGAAATCTGGAAAGAAGCTTTCTATGGACGTACTTAGTGTTCTGTTAATTCATCTCACAGAGTTACATCTGTATTTCTTGGATGTCTTTGCTAGCCTTATTTCTGTGGAATCTGAGAACAGATATTTCGGATCTGTTTGAAGTCTATAGGGCCAAAGGAAATATCCTCCCATAACAAAGAGAAAGAAGCTTTCTGAGAAACTTCTTTGTGTTCCGTGAAATCATCTCACAGATTTACAGCTTTCCCCTCAAGTTTCGCTAAGACAGTTATTGTGGAATTGGCAAAGTGATATTTGGAAGCCCATAGAGGGCTATGGTGAAAAAGGAAATATCCTCAGATGAAATCTGGAAAGAAGTTTTCTGAGAAACTGCTCTGTGATGTGTGACTTCCACTCACAGAGTTACATCTATATTTCTTGGGTCTCTTTGCTAGCCATATTTCTGTGGAATCTGAGAACAGTTATTTCGGATCCCTGTGAAGACTATAGGACCAAAGGAAATATTCTCCGATAACAAAGAGAAAGAAGCTTTCTGAGAAACTTCTTTGTGTTCTGTGAAATCATCTCACAGATTTTCAGCTTTCCCCTCAAGAAGCCTTTCGCTAAGAAAGTTCTTGTGGAATTGGCAAAGTATTATTTGGAAGCCCATAGAGGGCTACGGTGAAAAACGAAATCTCCTCAAATGAAATCTGGAAAGAAGCTGTCTGAGAAACTGCTCAGTGTTGTGGCAATTCATCTCACAGAGTTACATCTGTATTTCGTGGATCTCTTTGCTAGCCTTATTTCTGTGGAATCTGAGAACAGATATTTCGGATCCCTTTGAAGACTATAGGGCCAAAGGAAATATCCTCCGATAAGAAAGAGAAAGAAGCTTTCTGAGAAACTTCTTTGTGTTCTGTGAAATCTTTTCACAGAGTTGCAGCTATCCCCTCAAGGAGCCTTTCGCTAAGACAGTTCTTGTGGAATTGGCAAAGTGATATTTGGAAGCCTATAGAAGGCTATGGTGAAAAAGGAAATATCCTCAGATGAAATATGAAAAGAAGCTTTCTGAGAAAGTGCATAATTCTGTGAATTCATCTCACAGAGTTACATCTGTATTTCGTGGATGTCTTTGCTAGCCTACTTTCTGTGGAATCTGAGAACAGATATTTCAGAACCCTTTGAAAACAATAGGGCCAATGGAAATATCCCCCGATAAAAAAGAAAAAGCAGCTTTCTGAGAAACTTCATTGTGTTCTGTGAAATCATCTCACAGAGTTACAGCTTTCGCCTCAAGAAGCCTTTCCTAAGACAGTTCTTGTGGAATTGGCAAAGTGATATTTGGAAGCCCATAGAGGGCTATGTTGAAAAGGAAATATCCTAAGATGAAATCTGGAAAGAAGTTTTCGGAGAAACCGCTCTGTGATGTTTGACTTCCACTCACAGAGTTACATCTGTATTTAGTGCATCTCTTTGCTGGCCTTATTTCTGTGGAATCTGAGAACAGATATTTCGGATCCCTTTGAAGACTATTGGCCAGAGGAAATATCCTCCGTTAACAAAGAGAAAGAAGCTTTCTGAGAAACCTCTTTGTGTTCTGTCAAATCATCTTTCAGAGTTACAGCTTTCTCGTTAAGAAGCCTCTCGCAAAGGTAGTTCTTTTGGAATTGGCAAAGTGATATTTGGAAGCCCATAGAGGGCTATGTTGAAAAGGAAAATATCCTCAGTTGAAATCTGGAAAGAAGCTTTCTGAAAAACTGCACTGTGATGTGTGACTTCCACTCACAGAGTTACATCTATATTTCTTGGGTCTCTTTGCTAGCCTTATTTCTGTGGAATCTGAGAACAGATATTTCGGATGCATTTGAAGACTATAGGGCGAAAGGAAATATACTCCGATAACAAAGAGAAAGAAGCTTTCTGAGGAACTTCTTTGTGTTCTGTGAAATCATCTCACAGAGTTACAGCTTTCCCCTCAAGAAGCCTTTCGCTAAGACAGTTCTTGTGGAATTGGCAAAGTGATATTTGGAAGCCCATAGAGGGCTATGTTGAAAAGGAAATATCCTAAGACGAAATCGTGAAAGAAGTTTTCGGAGAAACTGCTCTGTGATATGTGACTTCCACTCACAGAGTTACATCTGTATTTCGTGCATCTCTTTGCTAGCCTCATTTCTGTGGAATCTGAGAACAGATATTTCGGATCCCTTAGAAGACTATAGGGCGAAAGGAAATATCCTCCGACAACAAAGAGAAAGAAGCTTTCTGAGAAACTTCTTTGTGTTCTGTGAAATCATCTCACAGAGTTACAGCTTTCCCTCAAGAAGCCTTTCTCTAAGACAGTTGTTGTGGAATTGGCAAAGTGATATTTGGAAGCCCATAGAGGGCTATCGTTTAAAAGGAAATATCCTCAGATGAAATCTGGAAAGAAGCTTTATGAGAAACTGCTCTGTGATGTGTGACTTCCATTCACAGGGTTACATCTGTATTTCGTGCATCTCTTTGCTAGCCTTATTTCTGTGGAATCTGAGAATGGATATTTCGCATCCCTTTGAAGACTATAGGGCGAAAGGAAATATCCTCCGATAACAAAGAGAAAGAAGCTTTCTGAGGAACTTCTTTGTGTTCTGTGAAATCATCTCACAGAGTTACAGCTTTTCCCTCAAGAAGCCTTTCGCTAAGACAGTTCTTGTGGAATTGGCAAAGTGATATTTGGAAGCCCATAGAGGGCTATGGTTAAAAAGGAAATATCCTCAGATGAAATCTGGAAAGAAGCTTTCGGAGAAACTTCTATGTGATGTGTGACTCTCACTCACAGAGTTACATCTGTATTTCTTGGATCTCTATGCTAGCCTTATTACGATGGAGTCTGAGATCAGATATTTCGTATCCTTTTGATGACTAAAGGGCCAAAGGAAATATCCTCCGACAACAAAGAGAAAAAAGCTTTCTGAGAAACTTCTTTGTGTTCTGTGAAATCATCTCACAGAGTTACAGCTTTCCCTTCAAGAAGCCTTTCGCTAATACAGTTCTTGTGGAATTGGCAAAGTGATTTTTGGAAGCCCATAGAGGGCTATGGTGAAAAAGGAAATATTCTCAGATGAAATCCGGAAAGAAGCTTTCTGAGAAACTGCTCTGTGAGGTGTTACTTCCACTCATAGAGTTACATCTGTATTTCGTGGATCTATTTGCTAGCCTTATTTCTGTGGAATCTGAGAAGAGATATTTCGCATCCCTTTAAAGACTATAGGGCCAAAGGAAATATCCTCCGATAACAAAGAGAAAGGAGCTTTCTCAGAAACTTCTTTGTGTTCTGTGAAATCATCTCACAGAGTTACAGCTTTCCCCTCTAGAAGCCTTTCGCTAAGACAGTTCTTGTGGAATTGGCAAAGTGATATTTGGAAGGCAATAGAGGGCTACGGTGAAAAAGAAAATATCCTCAGATGAAATCTTGAAAGAAAATTTCGGAGAAACTGCTCTGTGATGTGTGACTTCCACTCAAAGAGTTACATCTGTATTTCGTGCATCTCTTGGCTATCCTTATTTCTGTGGAATCTGAGAACAGATATTTCGGATCCCTCTGAAGACTACAGGGCCAAAGGAAATATCCTCCGTTAAGAAAGAGAAAGAAGCTTTCTGAGAAACTTCTTTGTCTTCTGTGAAATCATCTCACAGTGTTACATCTTTCCCCTCAAGAAGCCTTTCGCTAAGACAGTTCTTGTGGAATTGGCAAAGTGATATTTGAAGCCCTTAGAGGGCTATGGTGAAAAAGGAAATATTATCCGAAGATAACTGGAAAGAAACTTTCTGAGAAACTGCTCTGTGATGTGTGACTTCCACTTGCCGAGTTACATCTGTATTTCGTGTATCTCTTTGCTAGCCTTATTTCTGTGGAATGTGAGAACAGATATTTCGGATCCCTTTGAGGACTATAGGGTCAAAAGAAATATCCTAGGATAACAAAGAGAAAGAAGCTTTCTGAGAAACTTCTTTGTGTTCTGTCAAATTATCTATCAGAGTTACAGCTTTCCACTCAAGAAGCCTTTCGCTAAGACAGTTCTTGTGTAATTGGCATAGTGATATTTGTAAGCCCATAGAGGGCTATGTTGAAAAGGAAATATCCTAAGACGAAATCGTGAAAGAAGTTTTCGGAGAAACTGCTCTGTGATATGTGACTTCCACTCACAGAGTTACATCTGTATTTCGTGCATCTCTTTGCTAGCCTCATTTCTGTGGAATCTGAGAACAGATATTTCGGATCCCTTAGAAGACTACAGGGCGAAAGGAAATATCCTCCGATAACAAAGAGAAAGAAGCTTTCTGAGGAACTTCTTTGTGTTCTGTGAAATCATCTCACAGAGTTACAGCTAACCCCTCAATAAGCCTTTCGCTAAGACAGTTCTTGTGGAATTGGCAAAGTGATATTTGGAACCCCTGGAGGGCTATGGTGAAAAAGGAAATATCCTCAGATGAAATCTGGAAAGAAGCTTTCTGAGAAACTGCTAAGTGTTCTGTTAATTCATCTAACGGAGTTACATCTCTATTTCGTGGGTCTCTTTGCTAGCCTTATTTCTGTGGAATCTGAGAACAGATATTTCGGATAGCTTTGAATACTATAGGGCCAAAGGAAATAACCTTCGATAACAAAGAGAAAGAAGCTGTTTGAGAAACTTCTTTGTGTTTTTTCAAATCATCTCACAGAATTACAGCTTTCCCCTCAAGAAGTCTTTCGCTACGAGAGTTCTGTTGGAATTGGCAAAGTGATATTTGGAAGCCCATAGAGGCCTATGGTGAAAAAGGAAATATCCTCAATTGAAATCTGGAAAGAAGCTTTCTGAGAAAGTGCATAGTTCTGTGAATTCATCTCACAGAATTACATCTGTATTTCGTGGATGTCTTTGCTAGCCTTATTTCTGTGGAATCTGAGAAAAGATATTTCGGAACCCTTTGAAAACAATAAGGCCAAAGGAAATATCCCCCGATAAAGAAGAGAAAGCAGCTTTCTGAGAAACTTCTTTGTGTTCTGTGAAATCATCTCACAGAGTTACAGCTTTCCCCTCAAGAAGCGTTTCCTAAGACAGTTCTTGTGGAATTGGCAAAGTGATATTTGGAAGCCCATAGAGGGCTATGTTGAAAAGGATATATCCTAACATGAAATCTGGAAAGAAGTTTTCGGAGAAACTGCTCTGTGATGTGTGACTTCCACTCACAGAGTTACATCTGTAATTCGTGCGTCTCTTTGCTGGCCTTTTTTCTGTGGAATCTGAGAAGAGATAATACGGATCCCTTTGAAGACTGTAGGGCAAAAGTAAATATCCTCCGTTAACAAAGAGAAAGAAGCTTTCTGAGAAACTTCTTTGTGTTCTGTGAAATCTTCTATCAGAGTTACAGCTTTCCCCTCAAGAAGCCTTTCGCTAAGGCAGTTTTTGTGGAATGGGCATAGTGATATTTGGAAGCCCGTAGAAGGCTATGGTGAAAAAGAAAATGTCCTTGATGAAATCTGGAAAGAAGCTTTCTGAGAAACTCCTCTGTGATGTGTGACTTCCTCACAGAGTTACATCTGTATTTCGTGGATCTCTTTGCTAGCCTTATTTCTGTGGAATCTGAGAACAGATATTTCGGATCCCTTTGAAGACTATGGGGCCAAAGGAAATATCCTCCGATAACAAAGAGAAAGAAGCTTTCTGAGAAACTTTTTTGTGTTCTGTGAAATCATTTCACAGAGTTACAGCTTTCCCCTCAAGAAGACTTTCGCTAAGACAGTTCTTGTGGAATTGGCAAAATGATATTTGGAAGTCCTTAGAGGGCTATGGTGAAAAAGGAAATATCCTCAGATGAAATCTGGAAAGAAGCTTTATGAGGACCTTCTTAGTGTTCTGTTTATTCATCTCGCAGAGATACATCTGTATTTCGTGGATCTCTTTGCGAGCCTTATTTCTGTGGAATCTGAGAACAGATATTTCGGATCCCTTTGAAGACGATAGGGCCAAAGGAAACATCCTCTGATAACAAAGAGAAAGAAGTTTTCTGAGAAACTTCTTTGTGTTCTGTGAAATCATCTCACAGAGTTACAGCTTCCCCTCAAGAAGCCTTTCGCTAAGACATTTTTTGTGGAATTGGCAAAGTGATATTTGGAAGCCCTTAGAGGGCTATGGTGAAAAAGGAAATATCCTCAGAAGAACTCTGGAAAGAAGCTTTCGGAGAAACTGCTCTGTGAAGTGTGACTTCCACTCACAGAGTAACATCTAGAATTCCTGGATCTCTTTGCTAGCCTTATTTTTGTGGAATCTGAGAAATGATATTTCGGATCCCGTTGAAGACTATAGGGCCAGAGGAAATAACCTCCTATAACAATGAGAAAGAAGCTTTCGGAGAAACTTCTTTGTGTTCTGTGAAATCATCTCACAGAGTTACAGCTTTCTCCTGAAGAAGCCTTTCACTAAGACAGTTCTTGTGGAATTGGCAAAGTGATATTTGGAAGCCCTTAGAGGGCTATGGTGAAAAAGCAAATATCCTCAGATGCAATCTGGAAAGAAGCTTTCGGAGAAAATGCTCTGTGATGTGTGACTTCCACTCACAGAGTTACATCTGTATTTCGTGCATCTCTTGGCTTTCCTTATTCCTGTGGAATCTGAGAACAGATATTTCTGATCCCTTTGAAGACTATAGTGCCAAAGGAAATATCCTCCGTTAACAAAGAGAAAGAAGCTTTCTGAGAAACTTCTTTCTGCTCTGTGAAATTATCTAACAGAGTTACATCTTTCCCCTCAAGAAGCCTTTCACTAAGACAGTTCTTGTGGAATTGGCAAAGTGATATTTGGAAGCCCTTAGAGGGCTATGGTGAAAAAGCAGATATTCTCCGATGATAACTGCAAAGAAATTTTCTGAGAAACTGCTCTGTGATGTGTGACTTCCACTCACAGAGTTACATCTGTATTTCGTGGATCTCTTTGCTAGCCTTATTTCTGTGGAATCTGAGAACAGATATTTCGCATCCCTTTGAACACTATAGGGCCAAAGGAAATATCCTCCGCTAACAAATAGAAAGAAGCTTTCTGAGAAACTTCTTTGTGTTCTATGAAATCATCTCAGAGTGTTACAGCTTTCCCCTCTAGAAGCCTTTCGCTAGGACACTTCTTTTGGAATTGGTAAAGTGATATTTGGAAGCCCATAGAGGGCTATGGTGAAAAAGGAAATATCCTCAGATGAAATCTGGAAAGAAGCTGTATGAGAAACTCCTCTGTGATGTGTGACTTCCACTCACAGAGTTACATCAGTATTTACTGGATCTCTTTGCTGGCCTTATTTCTGTGGAATCTGAGAACAGATATTTCGGATCCCTTTGCAGACAATAGGGCCAAAGGAAATATCCCCCGATACAATGAAAAAGAAGCTTTTGGAGAATCTTCTTTGTGTTCTGTGAAATCATCTCACAGAGTTACAGCTTTCCCCTCAATAAGCCTTTCGCTAAGACAGTTCTGTGGAATTGGCAAAGTGACATTTGGAAGCCCCTAGAGGGCTATGGTTAAAAAGGAAATATCCTCAAATGAAATCTGGAAAGAAGCTATCTGAGAAACTGCTTAGTGTTCTGTTAATTCATCTCACAGAGTTACATGTGTATTTCGTGGATCTCTTTGCTAGCCTTATTTCTGTGGAATCTGAGAACAGATATTTCGGAACCCTTTGAAGACTAGAGGGTCAAAGGAAATATCCTCCGATAACAAAGAGAAAGAGGGTTTCTGAGAAACTTCCTTGTGTTCTGTGAAATCATCTCACAGAGTTACAGCTTTCCTCTCAAGAAGCCTTTCGCTAAGACAGTTCTTGCGGAATTGGCAAAGTGATATTTGGAAGCCCATAGAGGGCTTGGTGAAAAAGGAAATATCCTCAGATGAAATCTGGAAAGAAGCATTCGGAGAAACTGCTCTGTGATGTGTGACTTCAACACACAGAGCTACATCTGTATTTCGTGCATCTCTTTGCTAGCCTTATTTCTGTGGATTTTGAGAACAGATATTTCGGATCCCTTTCAAGAATATAGGGCCAAAGGAAATATCCTCCGATAACAAAGAGAAACAAGGTTTCTGAGAAAATTCTTTGTGTTCTGTGAAATCATCTCACAGAGTTACAGCTTTCCCCTCAAGAATACTTTCGCTAGGACAGATCTTGTGTAATTGGCAAAGTGATATTTGGAAGCCCTCAGAGGTTTATGGTGAAAAAGGAAATATCCTCCGATGATATCTGGAAAGAAGTTTTCTCAGAAACTGCTCTGTGATGTGTGACTTCCACTCAGAGAGGTACATCTATATTTCGTGGATCTCTTTGCTGGCCTTATTTCTGTGGAGTCTGAGAACAGATATATAGGTCCCTTTGAAGACTAAAGGGCCGAAGGAAATATCCTCCGACAACAAAGAGAAAGAAGCTTTCTGAGAAACTTCTTTGTGTTCTGTGAAATCATCTCACAGGGTTACAGCTTTCCCCTCAAGAAGCCTTTCGCTAAGACAGTTCTTGTGGAATTGGCAAAGTGATATTTGGAAGCCCATAGAGGGCTATGGTGAAAAAGGAAATATCGTCAGATGAAATCTGGAAAGAAGCTTTCTGGAAACTGCTCTGTGAGGTGTTACTTCCACTCACAGAGTTACATCTGTATTTCGTGGATCTCTTGCTAGCCTTATTTCTGTGGAATCTGACAACAGTTATTTCGGATCCCTTTGAACACTATAGGGCCAAAGGAAATATTCTCCGATAAGAAAGAGAAAGAAGCTTTCTGAGAAACTTCTTTGTGGTCTATGAAATCATCTCAGAGAGTTACAGCTTTTCCCCTAAGAAGCCTTTCGCTAAGGCAGTTCTTGTGGAATTGGCAAAGTGATATTTGGAAGCCCATAGAGAGCTATGTTGAAAAAGGAAATATCCTCAGATGAAATCCGGAAAGAAGCTTTCTGAGAAACTGCTCTGTGAGGTGTTACTTCCACTCACAGAGTTACATCTGTATTTCGTGGATCTCTTTGCTAGCCTTATTTCTCTGGATTCTGATAACAGATATTTCGGATCCCTTTGAAGACTAAAGGGATAAAGGACATATCCCCCGATAAAAAAAGAAAGGAGCTTTCTGGGAAACTTCTTTGTGTTCTGTGAAATCATCTCCCAGAGTTACAGCTATCCCCTCTAGAAGCCTTTCGTTAAGACAGTTCCTGTGGAATTGGCAAAGTGATATTTGGAAGCCCATAGAGGGGTATGGTGAAAAAGGAAATATCCTCAGATGAAATCTGGAAAGAAGCTCTCTGAGAAACTGCTCTGTGATGTGTGACTTCCACTCACAGAATTACGTGTGTATTTCGTGGATCTCTTTGCTAGCCTTATTTCTGTGGAATCTGAGAACAGATATTTCGGATCCCTTTGAAGACTACAGGGTCAAAAGAAATATCCTAGTATTACAAAGAGAAAGAAGCTTTCTGAGAAACTTCTTTGTGCTCTGTGAAGTCATCTCACAGAGTTACAGCTTTGCCCTAAAGTAGCCTTTCGCTAAGACAGTTCTTGTGGAATTGGCAAAGTGATATTTGGAAGCCCATGGAGGGCTATGGTGAAAAAGGAAATATCCTCAGATGAAATCTGGAAAGAAGCTTTCTGAGAAACTGCTCAGTGTTCTGTGACTTCTTCTCACAGAGTTACATATGTATTTCGTGGATCTCTTTGCTAGTCTTATTTCTGTGGAATCTGAGAACAGATATTTCGGATCCCTTTGAAGAATATAGGGCCAAAGAATATATCCTCCGATAACAAAGAGAAAGAAGCTTTCTGCGAAACTTCTTTGTGTTCTGTGAAAGCATATCACACAGTTACAGCTTTCCCCTCAAGAAGCCTTTCTATAAGACAGTTCTTGTGGAAGTGGCATAGTGATATTTGGAAATCCATAGAGGGCTATGGTGAAAAAGGAAATATCCTCAGATGAAATCTAGAAAGAAGCTTTCTGAGAAAGTGCATAGTTCTGTGAATTCATCTCACAGAGTTACATCTGTATTTCCTGGATCTCTTTGCAAGCCTTATTTCTGTGGAATCTGAGAGCCGATATTTCGGAATCCTTTGAAGACTATAGGGCCAAAGGAAATATTCTCCGATAAAAGAGAGAAAGAAGCTTTCTGAGAAACTTCTTGGTGTTCTGTGAAATCATCTCACAGAGTTACAGCTTTCCCCTCAAGAAGCCTTTCGTTAAGACAGTTCTTGTTGAATTGGCAAAGTGATATTTGGAAGCGGATAGAGGGCTATGTTGAAAAGGAAATATCCTAAGGTGAAATCTGGAAAGAAGATTTCGGAGAAACTGCTCTATGATGTGTGACTTCCACTCACAGAGTTACATCTGTATTTCCTGGGTCTCTTTGCTTGCCTTATTCCTGTGGAATCTGAGAACAGATATTTAGGATCCCTTTGCAGACTATAGGTCCAAAGGAAAAATCCTCCGATAACAATTAGGAAGAAGCTTTCTGAGAAACTTCTTTGTGTTCTCTGAAATCATCTCACAGAGTTACAGCTTTCCCCTCATGAAGCCTTTCGCTAAGACAGTTCTTGTGGAATTGGCAAAGTGACATTTGGAAGCCCCTAGAGGGCTCTGGTGAAAAAGGAAATATCCTCAGATGAAATCTGGAAAGAAGCTTTCTGAGAAACTGCTTAGTGTTCTGTTAATTCATCTCACTTAGTCAAATCTGTGTTTCGTGGATTTCTTTGCTATCCTTATTTCTGTGGAATCTCAGAGCAGATATTTCGGATCCATTTGAAGACTGTACGGCCAAAGGAAATATCCTCCGATAACAAAGAGAAAGAAGCTTTCTGAGAAACTTCTTTGTGTTCTGTGAAATCATCTATCAGAGTTACAGCTTTCCCCTCAAGAAGCCTCTCGCTAAGGCAGTTCTTGTGGAATTGGCAAAGTGATATTTGGAAGCCCATAGAGAGCTATAGTGAAAAAGGAAATATACTCAGATGAAATCCGGAAAGAAGCTTTCAGAGAAACTGCTCTGTGAGGTGTTACTTCCACTCATAGAGTTACATCTGTATTTCGTGGATCTATTTGCTAGCCTTATTTCTGTGGAATCTGAGAACAGATATTTCGCATCCCTTTAAAGACTATAGGGCCAAAGGAAATATCCTCCGATAACAAAGAGAAAGGAGCTTTCTCAGAAACTTCTTTGTGTTCTGTGAAATCATCTCACAGAGTTACAGCTTTCCCCTCTAGAAGCCTTTCGCTAAGACAGTTCTTGTGGAATTGGCAAAGTGATATTTGGAAGGCAATAGAGGGCTATGGTGAAAAAGAAAATATCCTCAGATGAAATCTTGAAAGAAAATTTCGGAGAAACTGCTCTGTGATGTGTGACTTCCACTCAAAGAGTTACATCTGTATTTCGTGCATCTCTTGGCTATCCTTATTTCTGTGAAATCTGAGAACAGATATTTCGGATCCCTCTGAAGACTACAGGGCCAAAGGAAATATCCTCCGTTAAGAAAGAGAAAGAAGCTTTCTGAGAAACTTCTTTGTCTTCTGTGAAATCATCTCACAGAGTTACATCTTTCCCCTCAAGAAGCCTTTCGCTAAGACAGTTCTTGTGGAATTGGCAAAGTGATATTTGAAGCCCTTAGAGGGCTATGGTGAAAAAGGAAATATTATCCGAAGATAACTGGAAAGAAACTTTCTGAGAAACTGCTCTGTGATGTGTGACTTCCACTCGCCGAGTTACATCTGTATTTCGTGTATCTCTTTGCTAGCCTTATTTCTGTGGAATGTGAGAACAGATATTTCGGATCCCTTTGAGGACTATAGGGTCAAAAGAAATATCCTAGGATAACAAAGAGAAAGAAGCTTTCTGAGAAACTTCTTTGTGTTCTGTCAAATTATCTCACAGAGTTACAGCTTTCCCCTCAAGAAGCCTTTCGCTAAGACAGTTCTTGTGTAATTGGCATAGTGATATTTGTAAGCCCATAGAGGGCTATGTTGAAAAGGAAATATCCTAAGACGAAATCGTGAAAGAAGTTTTCGGAGAAACTGCTCTGTGATATGTGACTTCCACTCACAGAGTTACATCTGTATTTTGTGCATCTCTTTGCTAGCCTCATTTCTGTGGAATCTGAGAACAGATATTTCGGATCCCTTAGAAGACTATAGGGCGAAAGGAAATATCCTCCGACAACAAAGAGAAAGAAGCTTTCTGAGAAACTTCTTTGTGTTCTGTGAAATCATCTATCAGAGTTACAGCTTTCCCCTCAAGAAGCCTTTCTCTAAGACAGTTGTTGTGGAATTGGCAAAGTGATATTTGGAAGCCCATAGAGGGCTATGGTGAAAAAGGAAATATCCTCAGATGAAATCTGAAAAGAAGCTTTATGAGAAACTGCTCTGTGATGTGTGACTTCCATTCACAGAGTTACATCTGTATTTCGTGGATCTCTTTGCTAGCCTTATTTCTGTGGAATCTGAGAATGGATATTTCGCATCCCTTTGAAGACTATAGGGCCAAAGGAAATATCCTCCGATAACAAAGAGAAAGAAGCTTTCTGAGGAACTTCTTTGTGTTCTGTAAAATCATCTCACAGAGTTACAGCTAACCCCTCAATAAGCCTTTGGCTAAGACAGTTCTTGTGGAATTGGCAAAGTGATATTTGGAACCCCTGGAGGGCTATGGTGAAAAAGGAAATATCCTCAGATGAAATCTGGAAAGAAGCTTTCTGAGAAACTGCTAAGTGTTCTGTTAATTCATCTAACGGAGTTACATCTCTATTTCGTGGGTCTCTTTGCTAGCCTTATTTCTGTGGAATCTGAGAACAGATATTTCGGATAGCTTTGAATACTATAGGGCCAAAGGAAATAACCCTCGATAACAAAGAGAAAGAAGCTGTTTGAGAAACTTCTTTGTGTTTTTTCAAATCATCTCACAGAATTACAGCTTTCCCCTCAAGAAGTCTTTCGCTACGAGAGTTCTTTTGGAATTGGCAAAGTGATATTTGGAAGCCCTTAGAGGCCTATGGTGAAAAAGGAAATATCCTCAATTGAAATCTGGAAAGAAGCTTTCTGAGAAAGTGCATAGTTCTGTGAATTCATCTCACAGAATTACATCTGTATTTCGTGGATGTCTTTGCTAGCCTTATTTCTGTGGAATCTGAGAAAAGATATTTCGGAACCCTTTGAAAACAATAAGGCCAAAGGAAATATCCCCCGATAAAGAAGAGAAAGCAGCTTTCTGAGAAACTTCTTTGTGTTCTGTGAAATCATCTCACAGAGTTACAGCTTTCCCCTCAAGAAGCGTTTCCTAAGACAGTTCTTGTGGAATTGGCAAAGTGATATTTGGAAGCCCATAGAGGGCTATGTTGAAAAGGATATATCCTAAGATGAAATCTGGAAAGAAGTTTTCGGAGAAACTGCTCTGTGATGTGTGACTTCCACTCACAGAGTTACATCTGTAATTCGTGCGTCTCTTTGCTGGCCTTTTTTCTGTGGAATCTGAGAAGAGATAATACGGATCCCTTTGAAGACTGTAGGGCAAAAGTAAATATCCTCCGTTAACAAAGAGAAAGAAGCTTTCTGAGAAACTTCTTTGTGTTCTGTGAAATCTTCTATCAGAGTTACAGCTTTCCCCTCAAGAAGCCTTTCGCTAAGGCAGTTTTTGTGGAATGGGCATAGTGATATTTGGAAGCCCGTAGAAGGCTATGGTGAAAAAGAAAATGTCCTTGATGAAATCTGGAAAGAAGCTTTCTGAGAAACTCCTCTGTGATGTGTGACTTCCTCACAGAGTTACATCTGTATTTCGTGGATCTCTTTGCTAGCCTTATTTCTGTGGAATCTGAGAACAGATATTTCGGATCCCTTTGAAGACTATGGGGCCAAAGGAAATATCCTCCGATAACAAAGAGAAAGAAGCTTTCTGAGAAACTTTTTTGTGTTCTGTGAAATCATTTCACAGAGTTACAGCTTTCCCCTCAAGAAGACTTTCGCTAAGACAGTTCTTGTGGAATTGGCAAAATGATATTTGGAAGTCCTTAGAGGGCTATGGTGAAAAAGGAAATATCCTCAGATGAAATCTGGAAAGAAGCTTTATGAGGACCTTCTTAGTGTTCTGTTTATTCATCTCGCAGAGATACATCTGTATTTCGTGGATCTCTTTGCGAGCCTTATTTCTGTGGAATCTGAGAACAGATATTTCGGATCCCTTTGAAGACGATAGGGCCAAAGGAAACATCCTCTGATAACAAAGAGAAAGAAGTTTTCTGAGAAACTTCTTTGTGTTCTGTGAAATCATCTCACAGAGTTACAGCTTTCCCCTCAAGAAGCCTTTCGCTAAGACATTTTTTGTGGAATTGGCAAAGTGATATTTGGAAGCCCTTAGAGGGCTATGGTGAAAAAGGAAATATCCTCAGAAGAACTCTGGAAAGAAGCTTTCGGAGAAACTGCTCTGTGAAGTGTGACTTCCACTCACAGAGTAACATCTAGAATTCCTGGATCTCTTTGCTAGCCTTATTTTTGTGGAATCTGAGAAATGATATTTCGGATCCCGTTGAAGACTATAGGGCCAGAGGAAATAACCTCCTATAACAATGAGAAAGAAGCTTTCGGAGAAACTTCTTTGTGTTCTGTGAAATCATCTCACAGAGTTACAGCTTTCTCCTGAAGAAGCCTTTCACTAAGACAGTTCTTGTGGAATTGGCAAAGTGATATTTGGAAGCCCTTAGAGGGCTATGGTGAAAAAGCAAATATCCTCAGATGCAATCTGGAAAGAAGCTTTCGGAGAAAATGCTCTGTGATGTGTGACTTCCACTCACAGAGTTACATCTGTATTTCGTGCATCTCTTGGCTTTCCTTATTCCTGTGGAATCTGAGAACAGATATTTCTGATCCCTTTGAAGACTATAGTGCCAAAGGAAATATCCTCCGTTAACAAAGAGAAAGAAGCTTTCTGAGAAACTTCTTTCTGTTCTGTGAAATTATCTAACAGAGTTACATCTTTCCCCTCAAGAAGCCTTTCACTAAGACAGTTCTTGTGGAATTGGCAAAGTGATATTTGGAAGCCCTTAGAGGGCTATGGTGAAAAAGCAGATATTCTCCGATGATAACTGGAAAGAAATTTTCTGAGAAACTGCTCTGTGATGTGTGACTTCCACTCACAGAGTTACATCTGTATTTCGTGGATCTCTTTGCTAGCCTTATTTCTGTGGAATCTGAGAACAGATATTTCGCATCCCTTTGAACACTATAGGGCCAAAGGAAATATCCTCCGCTAACAAATAGAAAGAAGCTTTCTGAGAAACTTCTTTGTGTTCTATGAAATCATCTCAGAGTGTTACAGCTTTCCCCTCTAGAAGCCTTTCGCTAGGACACTTCTTTTGGAATTGGTAAAGTGATATTTGGAAGCCCATAGAGGGCTATGGTGAAAAAGGAAATATCCTCAGATGAAATCTGGAAAGAAGCTGTATGAGAAACTCCTCTGTGATGTGTGACTTCCACTCACAGAGTTACGTCTGTATTTACTGGATCTCTTTGCTGGCCTTATTTCTGTGGAATCTGAGAACAGATATTTCGGATCCCTTTGCAGACTATAGGGCCAAAGGAAATATCCCCCGATACAATGAGAAAGAAGCTTTTGGAGAATCTTCTTTGTGTTCTGTGAAATCATCTCACAGAGTTACAGCTTTCCCCTCAATAAGCCTTTCGCTAAGACAGTTCTGTGGAATTGGCAAAGTGACATTTGGAAGCCCCTAGAGGGCTATGGTTAAAAAGGAAATATCCTCAAATGAAATCTGGAAAGAAGCTTTCTGAGAAACTGCTTAGTGTTCTGTTAATTCATCTCACAGAGTTACATGTGTATTTCGTGGATCTCTTTGCTAGCCTTATTTCTGTGGAATCTGAGAACAGATATTTCGGAACCCTTTGAAGACTAGAGGGTCAAAGGAAATATCCTCCGATAACAAAGAGAAAGAGGGTTTCTGAGAAACTTCCTTGTGTTCTGTGAAATCATCTCACAGAGTTACAGCTTTCCTCTCAAGAAGCCTTTCGCTAAGACAGTTCTTGTGGAATTGGCAAAGTGATATTTGGAAGCCCATAGAGGGCTTGGTGAAAAAGGAAATATCCTCAGATGAAATCTGGAAAGAAGCATTCGGAGAAACTGCTCTGTGATGTGTGACTTCAACACACAGAGCTACATCTGTATTTCGTGCATCTCTTTGCTAGCCTTATTTCTGTGGATTTTGAGAACAGATATTTCGGATCCCTTTCAAGAATATAGGGCCAAAGGAAATATCCTCCGATAACAAAGAGAAACAAGGTTTCTGAGAAAATTCTTTGTGTTCTGTGAAATCATCTCACAGAGTTACAGCTTTCCCCTCAAGAATACTTTCGCTAGGACAGATCTTGTGTAATTGGCAAAGTGATATTTGGAAGCCCTCAGAGGTTTATGGTGAAAAAGGAAATATCCTCCGATGATATCTGGAAAGAAGTTTTCTCAGAAACTGCTCTGTGATGTGTGACTTCCACTCAGAGAGGTACATCTATATTTCGTGGATCTCTTTGCTGGCCTTATTTCTGTGGAGTCTGAGAACAGATATATAGGTCCCTTTGAAGACTAAAGGGCCGAAGGAAATATCCTCCGACAACAAAGAGAAAGAAGCTTTCTGAGAAACTTCTTTGTGTTCTGTGAAATCATCTCACAGAGTTACAGCTTTCCCCTCAAGAAGCCTTTCGCTAAGACAGTTCTTGTGGAATTGGCAAAGTGATATTTGGAAGCCCATAGAGGGCTATGGTGAAAAAGGAAATATCGTCAGATGAAATCTGGAAAGAAGCTTTCTGGAAACTGCTCTGTGAGGTGTTACTTCCACTCACAGAGTTACATCTGTATTTCGTGGATCTCTTGCTAGCCTTATTTCTGTGGAATCTGACAACAGTTATTTCGGATCCCTTTGAACACTATAGGGCCAAAGGAAATATTCTCCGATAAGAAAGAGAAAGAAGCTTTCTGAGAAACTTCTTTGTGGTCTATGAAATCATCTCAGAGAGTTACAGCTTTTCCCCTAAGAAGCCTTTCGCTAAGGCAGTTCTTGTGGAATTGGCAAAGTGATATTTGGAAGCCCATAGAGAGCTATGTTGAAAAAGGAAATATCCTCAGATGAAATCCGGAAAGAAGCTTTCTGAGAAACTGCTCTGTGAGGTGTTACTTCCACTCACAGAGTTACATCTGTATTTCGTGGATCTCTTTGCTAGCCTTATTTCTCTGGATTCTGATAACAGATATTTCGGATCCCTTTGAAGACTAAAGGGATAAAGGACATATCCCCCGATAAAAAAAGAAAGGAGCTTTCTGGGAAACTTCTTTGTGTTCTGTGAAATCATCTCCCAGAGTTACAGCTATCCCCTCTAGAAGCCTTTCGTTAAGACAGTTCCTGTGGAATTGGCAAAGTGATATTTGGAAGCCCATAGAGGGGTATGGTGAAAAAGGAAATATCCTCAGATGAAATCTGGAAAGAAGCTCTCTGAGAAACTGCTCTGTGATGTGTGACTTCCACTCACAGAATTACGTGTGTATTTCGTGGATCTCTTTGCTAGCCTTATTTCTGTGGAATCTGAGAACAGATATTTCGGATCCCTTTGAAGACTACAGGGTCAAAAGAAATATCCTAGTATTACAAAGAGAAAGAAGCTTTCTGAGAAACTTCTTTGTGCTCTGTGAAGTCATCTCACAGAGTTACAGCTTTGCCCTAAAGTAGCCTTTCGCTAAGACAGTTCTTGTGGAATTGGCAAAGTGATATTTGGAAGCCCATGGAGGGCTATGGTGAAAAAGGAAATATCCTCAGATGAAATCTGGAAAGAAGCTTTCTGAGAAACTGCTCAGTGTTCTGTGACTTCTTCTCACAGAGTTACATATGTATTTCGTGGATCTCTTTGCTAGTCTTATTTCTGTGGAATCTGAGAACAGATATTTCGGATCCCTTTGAAGAATATAGGGCCAAAGAATATATCCTCCGATAACAAAGAGAAAGAAGCTTTCTGCGAAACTTCTTTGTGTTCTGTGAAAGCATCTCACACAGTTACAGCTTTCCCCTCAAGAAGCCTTTCTATAAGACAGTTCTTGTGGAAGTGGCATAGTGATATTTGGAAATCCATAGAGGGCTATGGTGAAAAAGGAAATATCCTCAGATGAAATCTAGAAAGAAGCTTTCTGAGAAAGTGCATAGTTCTGTGAATTCATCTCACAGAGTTACATCTGTATTTCCTGGATCTCTTTGCAAGCCTTATTTCTGTGGAATCTGAGAGCCGATATTTCGGAATCCTTTGAAGACTATAGGGCCAAAGGAAATATTCTCCGATAAAAGAGAGAAAGAAGCTTTCTGAGAAACTTCTTGGTGTTCTGTGAAATCATCTCACAGAGTTACAGCTTTCCCCTCAAGAAGCCTTTCGTTAAGACAGTTCTTGTTGAATTGGCAAAGTGATATTTGGAAGCGGATAGAGGGCTATGTTGAAAAGGAAATATCCTAAGGTGAAATCTGGAAAGAAGATTTCGGAGAAACTGCTCTATGATGTGTGACTTCCACTCACAGAGTTACATCTGTATTTCCTGGGTCTCTTTGCTGGCCTTATTCCTGTGGAATCTGAGAACAGATATTTAGGATCCCTTTGCAGACTATAGGTCCAAAGGATAAATCCTCCGATAACAATTAGGAAGAAGCTTTCTGAGAAACTTCTTTGTGTTCTCTGAAATCATCTCACAGAGTTACAGCTTTCCCCTCATGAAGCCTTTCGCTAAGACAGTTCTTGTGGAATTGGCAAAGTGACATTTGGAAGCCCCTAGAGGGCTCTGGTGAAAAAGGAAATATCCTCAGATGAAATCTGGAAAGAAGCTTTCTGAGAAACTGCTTAGTGTTCTGTTAATTCATCTCACTTAGTCAAATCTGTGTTTCGTGGATTTCTTTGCTATCCTTATTTCTGTGGAATCTCAGAGCAGATATTTCGGATCCATTTGAAGACTGTACGGCCAAAGGAAATATCCTCCGATAACAAAGAGAAAGAAGCTTTCTGAGAAACTTCTTTGTGTTCTGTGAAATCATCACACAGAGTTACAGCTTTCCCCTCAAGAAGCCTTTCTCTAAGACAGTTGTTGTGGAATTGGCAAAGTGATATTTGGAAGCCCATAGAGGGCTATGGTGAAAAAGGAAATATCCTCAGATGAAATCTGAAAAGAAGCTTTATGAGAAACTGCTCTGTGATGTGTGACTTCCATTCACAGAGTTACATCTGTATTTCGTGGATCTCTTTGCTAGCCTTATTTCTGTGGAATCTGAGAATGGATATTTCGCATCCCTTTGAAGACTATAGGGCCAAAGGAAATATCCTCCGATAACAAAGAGAAAGAAGCTTTCTGAGGAACTTCTTTGTGTTCTGTAAAATCATCTCACAGAGTTACAGCTAACCCCTCAATAAGCCTTTGGCTAAGACAGTTCTTGTGGAATTGGCAAAGTGATATTTGGAACCCCTGGAGGGCTATGGTGAAAAAGGAAATATCCTCAGATGAAATCTGGAAAGAAGCTTTCTGAGAAACTGCTAAGTGTTCTGTTAATTCATCTAACGGAGTTACTTCTCTATTTCGTGGGTCTCTTTGCTAGCCTTATTTCTGTGGAATCTGAGAACAGATATTTCGGATAGCTTTGAATACTATAGGGCCAAAGGAAATAACCTTCGATAACAAAGAGAAAGAAGCTGTTTGAGAAACTTCTTTGTGTTTTTTCAAATCATCTCACAGAATTACAGCTTTCCCCTCAAGAAGTCTTTCGCTACGAGAGTTCTTTTGGAATTGGCAAAGTGATATTTGGAAGCCCATAGAGGCCTATGGTGAAAAAGGAAATATCCTCAATTGAAATCTGGAAAGAAGCTTTCTGAGAAAGTGCATAGTTCTGTGAATTCATCTCACAGAATTACATCTGTATTTCGTGGATGTCTTTGCTAGCCTTATTTCTGTGGAATCTGAGAAAAGATATTTCGGAACCCTTTGAAAACAATAAGGCCAAAGGAAATATCCCCCGATAAAGAAGAGAAAGCAGCTTTCTGAGAAACTTCTTTGTGTTCTGTGAAATCATCTCACAGAGTTACAGCTTTCCCCTCAAGAAGCGTTTCCTAAGACAGTTCTTGTGGAATTGGCAAAGTGATATTTGGAAGCCCATAGAGGGCTATGTTGAAAAGGATATATCCTAAGATGAAATCTGGAAAGAAGTTTTCGGAGAAACTGCTCTGTGATGTGTGACTTCCACTCACAGAGTTACATCTGTAATTCGTGCGTCTCTTTGCTGGCCTTTTTTCTGTGGAATCTGAGAAGAGATAATACGGATCCCTTTGAAGACTGTAGGGCAAAAGTAAATATCCTCCGTTAACAAAGAGAAAGAAGCTTTCTGAGAAACTTCTTTGTGTTCTGTGAAATCTTCTATCAGAGTTACAGCTTTCCCCTCAAGAAGCCTTTCGCTAAGGCAGTTTTTGTGGAATGGGCATAGTGATATTTGGAAGCCCGTAGAAGGCTATGGTGAAAAAGAAAATGTCCTTGATGAAATCTGGAAAGAAGCTTTCTGAGAAACTCCTCTGTGATGTGTGACTTCCTCACAGAGTTACATCTGTATTTCGTGGATCTCTTTGCTAGCCTTATTTCTGTGGAATCTGAGAACAGATATTTCGGATCCCTTTGAAGACTATGGGGCCAAAGGAAATATCCTCCGATAACAAAGAGAAAGAAGCTTTCTGAGAAACTTTTTTGTGTTCTGTGAAATCATTTCACAGAGTTACAGCTTTCCCCTCAAGAAGACTTTCGCTAAGACAGTTCTTGTGGAATTGGCAAAATGATATTTGGAAGTCCTTAGAGGGCTATGGTGAAAAAGGAAATATCCTCAGATGAAATCTGGAAAGAAGCTTTATGAGGACCTTCTTAGTGTTCTGTTTATTCATCTCGCAGAGATACATCTGTATTTCGTGGATCTCTTTGCGAGCCTTATTTCTGTGGAATCTGAGAACAGATATTTCGGATCCCTTTGAAGACGATAGGGCCAAAGGAAACATCCTCTGATAACAAAGAGAAAGAAGTTTTCTGAGAAACTTCTTTGTGTTCTGTGAAATCATCTCACAGAGTTACAGCTTTCCCCTCAAGAAGCCTTTCGCTAAGACATTTTTTGTGGAATTGGCAAAGTGATATTTGGAAGCCCATAGAGGGCTATGGTGAAAAAGGAAATATCCTCAGAAGAACTCTGGAAAGAAGCTTTCGGAGAAACTGCTCTGTGAAGTGTGACTTCCACTCACAGAGTAACATCTAGAATTCCTGGATCTCTTTGCTAGCCTTATTTTTGTGGAATCTGAGAAATGATATTTCGGATCCCGTTGAAGACTATAGGGCCAGAGGAAATAACCTCCTATAACAATGAGAAAGAAGCTTTCGGAGAAACTTCTTTGTGTTCTGTGAAATCATCTCACAGAGTTACAGCTTTCTCCTGAAGAAGCCTTTCACTAAGACAGTTCTTGTGGAATTGGCAAAGTGATATTTGGAAGCCCTTAGAGGGCTATGGTGAAAAAGCAAATATCCTCAGATGCAATCTGGAAAGAAGCTTTCGGAGAAAATGCTCTGTGATGTGTGACTTCCACTCACAGAGTTACATCTGTATTTCGTGCATCTCTTGGCTTTCCTTATTCCTGTGGAATCTGAGAACAGATATTTCTGATCCCTTTGAAGACTATAGTGCCAAAGGAAATATCCTCCGTTAACAAAGAGAAAGAAGCTTTCTGAGAAACTTCTTTCTGTTCTGTGAAATTATCTAACAGAGTTACATCTTTCCCCTCAAGAAGCCTTTCACTAAGACAGTTCTTGTGGAATTGGCAAAGTGATATTTGGAAGCCCTTAGAGGGCTATGGTGAAAAAGCAGATATTCTCCGATGATAACTGGAAAGAAATTTTCTGAGAAACTGCTCTGTGATGTGTGACTTCCACTCACAGAGTTACATCTGTATTTCGTGGATCTCTTTGCTAGCCTTATTTCTGTGGAATCTGAGAACAGATATTTCGCATCCCTTTGAACACTATAGGGCCAAAGGAAATATCCTCCGCTAACAAATAGAAAGAAGCTTTCTGAGAAACTTCTTTGTGTTCTATGAAATCATCTCAGAGTGTTACAGCTTTCCCCTCTAGAAGCCTTTCGCTAGGACACTTCTTTTGGAATTGGTAAAGTGATATTTGGAAGCCCATAGAGGGCTATGGTGAAAAAGGAAATATCCTCAGATGAAATCTGGAAAGAAGCTGTATGAGAAACTCCTCTGTGATGTGTGACTTCCACTCACAGAGTTACGTCTGTATTTACTGGATCTCTTTGCTGGCCTTATTTCTGTGGAATCTGAGAACAGATATTTCGGATCCCTTTGCAGACTACAGGGCCAAAGGAAATATCCCCCGATACAATGAGAAAGAAGCTTTTGGAGAATCTTCTTTGTGTTCTGTGAAATCATCTCACAGAGTTACAGCTTTCCCCTCAATAAGCCTTTCGCTAAGACAGTTCTGTGGAATTGGCAAAGTGACATTTGGAAGCCCCTAGAGGGCTATGGTTAAAAAGGAAATATCCTCAAATGAAATCTGGAAAGAAGCTTTCTGAGAAACTGCTTAGTGTTCTGTTAATTCATCTCACAGAGTTACATGTGTATTTCGTGGATCTCTTTGCTAGCCTTATTTCTGTGGAATCTGAGAACAGATATTTCGGAACCCTTTGAAGACTAGAGGGTCAAAGGAAATATCCTCCGATAACAAAGAGAAAGAGGGTTTCTGAGAAACTTCCTTGTGTTCTGTGAAATCATCTCACAGAGTTACAGCTTTCCTCTCAAGAAGCCTTTCGCTAAGACAGTTCTTGTGGAATTGGCAAAGTGATATTTGGAAGCCCATAGAGGGCTTGGTGAAAAAGGAAATATCCTCAGATGAAATCTGGAAAGAAGCATTCGGAGAAACTGCTCTGTGATGTGTGACTTCAACACACAGAGCTACATCTGTATTTCGTGCATCTCTTTGCTAGCCTTATTTCTGTGGATTTTGAGAACAGATATTTCGGATCCCTTTCAAGAATATAGGGCCAAAGGAAATATCCTCCGATAACAAAGAGAAACAAGGTTTCTGAGAAAATTCTTTGTGTTCTGTGAAATCATCTCACAGAGTTACAGCTTTCCCCTCAAGAATACTTTCGCTAAGACAGTTCTTGTGGAATTGGCAAAGTGATATTGGGAAGCCCATAGAGGGCTATGGTGAAAAAGGAAATATCCTCATATGAAATCTGGATAGAAGCTTTCGGAGAAACTTCTATGTGATGTGTGACACTCACTCACAGAGTTACATCTGTATTTCGGGGATCTCTTTGCTAGCCTTATTTCTGTGGAATCAGAGAATAGATATTTCGCATCCCTTTGAAGACTATAGGGCCAAAGGAAATATCTTCCGATAACAAAGAGAAGGGAGCTTTCTCAGAAAATTCTTTGTGTTCTGTGAAATCATCTCACAGAGTTACAGCTTTCCCCTCTAGAAGCCTTTCGCTAAGACAGTTCTTGTGGAATTGACAGAGTGATATTTGGAAGCCCATAGAGGGCTATGGTGAAAAAGGAAATATTCTCAGATGAAATCTGGAAAGGAGCTCTCTGAGAAACTGCTCTGTGATGTGTGACTTCCACTCACAGGGTTACATATGTAGTTCCTGGATCTCTTTGCTAGCCTTATTTCTGTGGAATCTGAGAACAAATATTTCGGTTCCTGTTGAAGACTATAGGGCCAAAGGAAATGTCCTCCGATAACAATGAGAAAGAAACTTTCTGAGAAACTTCTCTGTGTTCTGTGAAATCATCTCACAGAGTTACAGCTTTCTCCTGAAGAAGCCTTTCGCTAAGACCGGTCTTGTGGAATTGGCAAAGTGATATTTGGTGCCCCTAGAGGGCTATGGTGAAACAGCAAATATCCTCAGATGAAATCTTGAAAGAAAATGTCGGAGAAACTGCTCTGTGATGTGTGACTTCCACTCACAGAGTTACATCTGTATTTCGTGCATCTCTTGGCTATCCTTACTTCTGTGGAATCTGAGAACAGATATTTCGGATCCCTTTGAAGACTATAGGGCCAAGGGAAATATCCTCCGTTAACAAAGAGAAAGAAGCTTTCTGAGAAACTTCTTTGTGTTCTGTGAAATCATCTCACAGAGTTACATCTTTCCCTTCAAGAAGCCTTTCGCTGAGACAGTTCTTGTGGAATTGGCAAAGTGATGTTTGGGAGCCCATAGAGGGCTATGTTGAAAAAGGAAATATTATCCGAAGATAACTGGAAAGAAATTTTCTGAGAAACTGCTCTGTGATGTGTTACTTCCACTCACAGAGTTACATCTGTATTTCGTGGATCTCTTTGCTAGCCTTATTTCTGTGGAATGTGAGAACAGATATTTCTGATCCTTTTGAAGACTATAGTTTCAAAAGAAATATCCTCCGATAACAAAGAGAAAGAAGCTTTCTGAGAAACTTCTTTGTGTTCTGTGAAATCATCTCACAGATTTACAGCTTTCCCCTCAAGAAGCCTTTCGCTAAGACAGTTCTTGTGGAATTGGCAAAGTGATATTTGGAAGCCCATAGAGGGCTATGGTTCAAAAGGAAATATCCTCCGATGAAAATTGGAAACAAGACTTCTGAGAAACTGCTCAGTGTTCTGTTAATTCATCTCACAGAGTTACATCTGTATTTCGTGGATCTCTTTGCAAGCCTTATTTCTGTGGAATCTGAGAACAGATATTTCGGATCCCTTTGAAGACTATACGGTCAAAGGAAATATCCTCCGATAAAAAAGAGAAACAAGCTTTCTGAGAAACTTCTTTGTGTTCTGTGAAATCATCTCACACAGTTACAGCTTTCGCCTGAAGACCTTTCGCTAAGACAGTTCTTGTGGAATTGGCAAAGTGACATATGGAAGCCATTAGGGGGCTATGTTGAAAAAGGAAATATCCTCAGATGAAATCTGTAAAGAAGCTTTCTGAGGACCTACTTAGTGTTTTGTTAATTCAACTCACAGAGTTACATCTGTATTTCGAGGATCTCTTTGCTAGCCTTATTTCTGTGGAATCTGAGAACACATATTTCGGATATCTTTGAAGACTATACGGCCAAAGATAATATCCTCTGATAACAAAGAGAAATAAGCTTTCTGAGGAACTTCCTTGTTTTCTGTGAAATCATCTCACAGAGTTACAGCTTTCTCCTCAAGAAGCCTTTCGCTAAGACAGTTCTTGTGGAATTGGCAAAGTGATATTTCGAAGCCCTTAGAGGGCTATGGTGTAAAAGGAAATATCCTCCGATGAAATCCGGAAAGAAGCTTTTTGATAAACTGCTCTGTGATGTGTAACTTCCACTCACAGAGTTACATCTGTATTTCGTGGATCTCTTTGCTAGCCTTATTTCTGTGGAATCTGAGAACAGATATTTCGTATCTCTTTGAATATTATAGGGCCAAAGGAAATATCCTCCGCTAACAAATATAAAGAAGATTTCGGAGAAACTTCTTTGTGTTCTATGAAATCATCTCACAGAGTTACAGCTTTCCCCTCTAGAAGCCTTTCGCTTAGACAGTTCTTTTAGAATTGGTAAATTGATATTTGGAAGTCCATAGAGGGCTCCGGTGAAAAAGGAAATATCCTCAGATGAAATCTGGAAATAAGCTTTCGGAGAAACTTCTCTGTGATGTGTGACTTCCACTCACAGAGTTACATCTGTATTTCGTGCATCTCTTTGCTAGCCTTATTTCTGTGGTATCTGAGAAGAGATATTTCGGATCCCTTTGAAGAATATAGTGCCAAAGGAAATATCCTCCGATAACAAAGAGAAAGAAGCTTTCTGAGACACTTCTTAGTGTTCTTTGAAATCATCTTACAGAATTACAGCTTTCCCATCAAGAAACCTTTCGCTAAGGCAGTTCTTGTGGAATTGGCAAATTGATATTTCGAGGCCTATAGAACGCTATGGTGAAAAAGGAAATATGCTCAGAAGATAACTGGAAAGAAGCTTTCTGAGCAAACTGCTCTGTGATGTGTGACTTCCACTCACAGAGTTACATCTGTATTTGGTGGATCTCTTAGCTAGCCTTATTTCTGTGGAATCTGAGAACAGATATTTCGGATCCCTTTGAAGATTATAGGGCCAAAGAAAATTTCCTCTGATAACAAAGAGAAAGAAACTTTCTGAGAAATTTCTTTGTGTTCTGTGAAATCATCTCACAGAGTTACAGCTTTCCCCTCAAGAAGCCTTTCGCTAAGACAGTTCTTGTGGAATAGGCAAAGTGATATTTGGATGCCCATTGATGGCTATGGTGAAAAAGGAAATATCCTCAGATGAAATCTGGAAAGAAGCTTTTTGAGAAACTGCTCAGTGTTCTGTTAATTCAACTCACAGAGTTACATCCTTATTTCGTGGATCTCTTTGCAAGCCTTATTTCTGTGGAGACTGAGAACAGATATTTCGGATAGCTTTGAAGACTATAGGGCCAAAGGAAATATCCTCCGATAACAAAGAGAAAGAAGCTTTCTGAGAAACTTCTTTGTGTTCTGCGAAATCATCTCACAGAGTAACAGCTTTCCCCTCAAGAAGCCTTTCGCTAAGACAGTTCTTGTGGAATTGGCAAAGTGATATTTGGAAGCCCATAGAGGGCTATGGTGAAAAAGAAATATCCTCAGGTGAAATCTGGAAAGAAGGTTTTTGAGAAACTGCTCTGTGATGTGCGACTTCCACTCACAGAGTTACATCTGTATTTCGTGGATCTCTTTGCTAGCCTTATTTCTGTGGAATCTGAGAACAGATATTTCGGATCCATTTGAAGACTATAGGGCTAAAGGAAATATCCTAAGATAACAAAGAGAAAGAAGCTTTCTGAGAAACTTCTTTGTGTTCTGTGAAATCATCTCAAAGAGTTACAGCTTTCCCCTCTAGAAGCCTTTCGCTAAGACAGTTCTTGTGGAGTTGGCAAAGTGATATTTGGAAGCCCTTAGAGGGCTGTGGTGAAAAAGGAAATATCCTCAGATGAAATCTGGAAAGAAGCTTTATGAGAAACTGCTTAGCGTTCTGTGAATTCATCTCACGGAGTTACATCTGTATTTCGGGAATCTCTTTGGTAGACTTATTTCTGTGGAATCTGAGAACAGATATTTCGGTTCCCATTGAAGATTGTAGGGCCAAAGGAAATATCCTCCCATAACAAAGAGAAAGAAGCTTTCTGAGAAACTTCTTTGTGTTCTGTGAAATCATCTCATAGAGTTATAGTTTTCCCCTCAAGAAGTCTTTCGCTAAGACAGTTCTTGTGGAATTGGCAAAGTGATATTTGGAAGACCATAGAGGGCTTCGGTGAAAAAGGAAATATGCTCAGATGAAAGCTGGAAAGAAGTTTTCTGAGGACCTGCTTCGTGTTCTGTTAATTCATCTCACAAAGTTACATCTGTATTTCGTGCATCTCTTTGCTAGCCTTATTTCTGTGGAATATGTGAACAGATATTTCTGCTCCCTTTGAAGACTATAGGGCCAAGGAAATATCCTGCAATAACAAAGAGAAAGAAGCATTCTGAGAAACTTCTTTGTGTTCTGTGAAATCATCTCAAAGAGTTACAGCTTTCCCCTCAAGAAGCCTTTCGGTAAGACAGTTCTTGTGGAATTGGTAAAGTAATATTTGGAAGCCCATAGAGGGCTAAGGTGAAAAAGTAAATATCCTCAGATGAAATCTGGAAAGAAGCTTTCTGAGAAACTGTTCACTTTTCTGTTAATTCAACTCACAGAGTTACATCTGTATTTCGTGGATCTCTTTGCTAGCCTTATTTCTGTGGAATCTGACAACAGATATATAGGATGCCTTTGAAGACTATTGGGCCAAAGGAAATATCCTCCGATAACAAAGAGAAAGAAGCTTTCTGAGAAACTTCTTTGTGTTCTGTGAAATCATCACACAGAGTTACAGCTTTCCCCTCAAGAAGCCTTTCGCTAAGACAGTTCTTGTGGAATAGGCAAAGTGATATTTGGAAGCCCGTAGCGAGCTATGGTGAAAAAGGAAATATCTTCAGATGAAATCTGGAAAGAAGCTTTCTGAGAAACTGCTCTGTAATGTGTGACTTCCACTCACAGAGTTACATCTGTATTTCGTGGATCTCTTTGCTAGCCTTTTTTCTGTGGAATTTGAGAACAGATGTTTCGGATCCCTTTGAAGACTATAGAGCCAAAGGAAATATCCTCCGATAACAAAGAGAAAGAAGCTTTCTGAGAAACTTCTTTGTGTTCTCTGCAATCATCACACAGAGTTACAGCTTTCCCCTCAAGAATCCTTTCCTTAAGGCAATTCTTGTGGAATTGACAAAGTGATATTTGGAAGCCCATAGAGGGCTATGGTGAAAAAGGAAATATGCTCAGATGAAATCTGGAAAGAAGCTTTCTGAGAAACTGCTCTGTAATGTGTGACTTCCACTCACAGAGTTACATCTCTATTTCGTGGATCTCTTTGCTAGCCTTATTTCTGTGGAATCTGAGAACAGATATTTCGGATCCATTTGAAGACTATAGGGCCAAAGGAAATATCCTACGATAACAAAGAGAAAGAAGCTTTCTGAGAAACTTCTTTGTGTTCTGCGAAATCATCTCACAGAGTTACAGCTTTCCACTCAAGAAGCCTTTCGCTAAGACAGTTCTTGTGGAATTGGCAAAGTGATATTTGGAAGCCCGTAGAGGGTTATCGTGAAAAATGAAATATCCTCAGATGAAATCTGGAAGGAAGCTTTCTGAAAAACTGCTCTGTGATGTGTCACTTCCACTCGCAGGGTTACATCTGTATTTCGTGGATCTCTTTGCTAGCCTTATTCCTGTGGAATCTGAGAAGAGATATTTCAGATCCCATTGAAGAGTTATAGTTTTCCACTCAAGAAGTCTTTCGCTAAGACAGCCCTTGTGGAATTTTCAAAGTGATATATGGAAAACCATAGAGGGCTATGGTGAAAAAGGACATATCCTCAGATGAAAGCTGGAAGGAAGCCTTCGGAGAAACTGCTCTGTGATGTGTGACTTCCACTCACAGAGTTACATCTGTATTTCGTGGATCTCTTTGCTAGCCTTATTTCTGTGGAATCTGAGAAGAGATATTTCGGATCCCTTTGAAGAATATAGTGCCAATGGAAATATCCTCCGATAACAAAGAGAAAGAAGCTTTCTGAGAAACTTCTTAGTGTTCTGTGAAGTCATCTTACAGAATTACAGCTTTCCCATCAAGAAACCTTTCGCTAAGGCAGTTCTTGTGGAATTGGCAAATTGATATTTCGAAGCCATTAGATCGTTATGGTGAAAAAGGAAATATCCTCAGAAGATAACTGGAAAGAAGCTTTCTGAGAAACTGCTCTGTGATGTGTGACTTCCACTCACAGAGTTACATCTGTATTTCGTGGATCTCTTTGCTCGCCTTATATCTGTGGAATCTGAGAACAGATATTTCGGATCCCTTTGAAGACTATAGGGCCAAGGAAAATATCCTCTGATAACAAAGAGAAAGAAACTTTCTGAGAAATATCTTTGTGTTCTGTAAAATCATCTCACAGAGTTACAGCTTTCCCCTCAAGAAGCCTTTCGCTAAGACAGTTCTTGTGGAATAGGCAAAGTGATATTTGGAAGCCCATATTGGGCTATGGTGAAAAAGGAAATATCGTCAGATGAAATCTGGAAAGAAGCTTTCTGAGAAACTGCTCAGTGTTCTGTTAATTCAACTCAGAGAGTTACATCCTTATTTCCTGGATCTCTTTGCAAGCCTTATTTCTGTGGAATCTGAGAACAGATATTTCGGATCCCTTTGACGACTATAGGGCCAAAGTAAATACCCTCCGATTACAAAGAGAAAGAAGCTTTTTGAGAAACTTCTTTGTGTTCTCTGAAATCTTCTCACAGAGTTACAACTTTCCCCTCAAGAAGCCTTTCGCTAAGACAGTTCTTGTGGAATTGTCAAAGTGATATTTGGAAGCCCATAGAGGGCTATGGTGAAAAAGGAAATATCCTTAGGTGAAATGTGGAAAGAAGCTTTCTGAGAATCTGCTCTGTGATGTGTGACTTCCACTCACAGAGTTACATCTGTATTTCGTGGATCTCTTTGCAAGCCTTATTTCTGTGGAATCTGAGAACAGATATTTCGGATCCCTTTGAGGACTATAGGGCCAAAGGAAATAACGTCCGATAACAAAGAGAAAGAAACTTTCTGAGAAACTTCTTTGTGTTCTGTGAAATCATCTCACAGAGATACAGCTTTCCCCTCCAGAAGCCTTTCGCTAAGAAAGTTCTTGTGGAATTGGCAAAGTGATATTTGGAAGCCCATAGAGGGCTATGGTGAAAAAGGAAATATGCTCAGATGAAAGCTGGAAAGAAGTTTTCTGAGGACCTGCTTCGTGTTCTGTTAATTCATCTCACAAAGTTACATCTGTATTTCGTGCATCTCTTTGCTAGCCTTATTTCTGTGGAATCTGAGAACAGATATTTCTGCTCCCTTTGAAGACTATAGGGCCAAGGAAATATCCTGCGATAACAAAGAGAAAGAAGCATTCTGAGAAACTTCTTTGTGTTCTGTGAAATCATCTCACAGAGTTACAGCTTTCCCCTCAAGAAGACTTTCGGTAAGACAGTTCTTGTGGAATTGGTAAAGTAATATTTGGAAGAACATAGAGAGCTAAGGTGAAAAAGTAAATATCCTCAGATGAAATCTGGAAAGAAGCTTTCTGAGAAACTGTTCAGTTTTCTGTTAATTCAACTCATAGAGTTACATCTGTATTTCGTGGATCTCTTTGCTAGCCTTATTTCTGTGGAATCTGACAACAGATATATCGGAAGCCTTTGAAGAATATAGAGCCAAAGGAAATATCCTCCGATAAAAAAGAGAAAGAAGCTTTCTGAGAAACATCTTTGTGTTCTCTGCAATCATCTCACAGAGTTACAGCTTTCCCCTGAAAAATCCTTTCCTTAAGGCAATTCTTGTGGAATTGACAAAGTGATATTTGGAAGCCCATAGAGGGCTATGGTGAAAAAGGAAATATCCTCAGATGAAATCTGGAAAGAATCTTTCTGAGAAACTGCTCAGTGTTCTGTTAATTCATCTCACAGAGTTATATCTGTATTTCGTGGATCTCGTTGCTAGCCTTATTTCTGTGGAATCTGAGAACAGATATTTCGGATCCCTTTGAAGACTGTAGAGCCAAAGGAAATATCCTCCGATAACAAAGAGAAAGAAGCTTTCTGAGAAACTTCTTTGTGTTCTGTGAAATCATCTCACAGAGTTAAAGCTTTCCCCTCAAGAAGACTTCCGCTAAGACAGTTCTTGTGGAATTGGCAAAGTGATATTTGGAAGCCCATAGAGGGCTATGATGAAAAAGGAAATATCCTCAGATGAAACCGGAATGAAGCTTTCTGAGAAACTGCTCAGTGTGCTGTTAATTCATCTCACAGAGTTACATCTGTATTTCGTGGATCTCTTTGCTAGCCTTATTTCTGTGGAATCTGAGAACAGATATTTCGGATCCCTTTGAAGACTATGGGGCCAAAGGAAATATCCTCCGATAACAAAGAGAAAGAAGATTTCTGAGAAACTTCTTTGTGTTCGGTGAAATCATCTCACAGAGTTACAGCTTTCCCCTCAAGAAGCCGTTGGTAAGACAGTTGTTGTGAAATTGTCAAAGTGATATTTGGAAGCCCTTAGAGGGATATGGTGAAAACGGAAATATCCTCAGATGAAATCTGGAAAGAAGCTTTCTGAGAAAGTGCTTAGTGTCCTGTTAATTCATCTCACAGAGTTACATCTTTATTCCGTTGATCTCTTTGCTAGCCTTATTTCTGTGGAATAGGACAAAAGATATTTCGAATCCCATTGAAGACTATAGGGCCAAAGGAAATATCCTCCGATAACAAAGAGAAAAAAGCTTTACGGGAAAATTCTTTATGTTCTGTGAAATCATCTCACAGAGTTACAGCTTTCCCCTCAAGAAGCCTTTCCCTAAGACAATTCTTGTGGAAATGGCAAAGTGATATTTGGAAGCCAAAAGAGGGCAATGGTGAAAAAGGAAATATCCTCAGATGAAATGTGGAAAGAAGCTTTCTGAGAAACTGCTTAGTGTTCTGTTAATTCATCTCACAGAGTTACATCTGTATTTCGTGGATCTCTTTGCTAGCCTTATTTCTATGGAATCTGAGAACAGATATTTCGGATCCATTTGAAGTCTATAGGGACAATGGAAATATCTAAGATAACAAAGAGAAAGAAGCTTTCTGAGAAAATTCTTTGTGTTCTGTGAAATCATCTCACAGACTTACAGCTTTCCCCTCAAGAAGCCATTCGATATGACAGTTCTTGTGGAATTGGCAAAGTGACATTTGGAAGCCCAAAGAGGGCTTTGGTGAAAAAGGAAATATCCTCAGATGAAATCTGGAAAGAAGCTTCCTGAGAAACTGCTCTATGATGTGTGACTTCCATTCATAGAGTTACATGTGTATTTCGTGGATCTCTTTGCTAGCCTTATTTCTGTGGAATCTGAGAACAGATATTTCGGATCCCTTTGAAGATTATAGGGCCAAAGGAAATATCCTCCGATAACAAAGAGAAAGAAGCTTTCTGAGAAACTTCTTTGTGTTCTGTGAAATCATTTCACAGAGTTACAGCTTTCACCTGAAGAAGCCTTTCGCTAAGACTGTTCTTGTGGAATTGGCAAAGTGATATTTGGAAGCCCATAGAGGGCTATGGTAAAAAAGGAAATATCCTCAGATGAGATCTGCAAAGAAGCATTTGGAGAAACTGCTCTGTGATGTGTGACTTCCACTCACAGAGTTACATCTGAATTTCGTGGATCTCTTTGCTAGACTTATTTCTGTGGAATCTGAGAACAGATATTTCTGATCCCTTTGAAGACTATGGGGCCAAAGGAAATATCCTCCGATAGCAAAGAGAAAGAAGCTTTCTGAGAAACTTCTTTGTGTTCTCTGAAATGATCTCACAGAGTTACAGCTTTGCCCTCAAGAAGTCTTTCGCTAAGACAATTCTTGTGGAATTGGCAAAGTGATATTTGGAAGCCCATAGAGGGCTATGGTGAAAAAGGAAAGATCCTCAAATGAAATCTGGAAAGAAGCCTTGTGAGAAACTGCTTAGTGTCCTGTTAATTCATTTCACAGAGTTACATCTGTATTTCGTGCATCTCTTTGCCAGCCATATTTCTGTGGAATCTGAGAACAGATATTTCGGATCCCTTTCAAGACTATAGGGACAAAGGAAATATCCTCCGATATCACAGAGAAAGAACCTTTCTGAGAAACTTCTTTGTGTTCTGTGAAATCATCTCACAGATTTACAGCTTTCCCCTCACGAAGCTTTTCGCTAAGGCAGTTCTTGTGGAATTGGCTAAGTGATATTTGGAAGCCAAGAGAGGGCTTTGTGAAAAAAGAAATATCCTTAGATGAAATCTGAAAAGAAGCTTTCTGAGAAACTGCTCTGTGATATGTGACTTCCATTCACAGAGTTATTTCTGTATGTCGTGGATCTCTTTGCTAGCCTTATTTCTGTGGAATCTGAGAACAGATATTTCGGATCTCTTGGAAAACTATAGGGCCAAAGGAAATATCCTCCGATAACAAAGAGAAAGAAGCTTTCTGAGAAACTTCTTTGTGTTCTGTGAAATCAGCTCACAGAGTTACAGCTTTCCCCTCAAGAAGCCTTTCGCTAAGACAGTTCTTGTGGAATTGGCAAAGTGACATTTGGAAGCCCATGGAGGGCTATGCTGAAAAAGGAAATAAACTCAGATGAAATCTGAAAAGAATCTTTCTGAGAAATTGCTCTGTGATGTGTGACTTCCACTCATAGAGTTACATCTGTATTTCGTGGATCTCCTTGCTAGACTTATTTCTGTGGAATCTGAGAACAGATATTTCGGATCCCTTTCAAGAATATAGGGCCAAAGGAAATATCCTCCGATAACAAAGGGAAAGAAGCTTTCTGAGAAACTGCTTTGTCTTCTGTGAAATCATCTCACAGTGTTAGAGCTTTCCCCACAAGAAGCCTTTCGCTAAGGCTCTTCTTGTGTAATTGGCAAAGTGATATTTGGAAGCCTATAAAAGGCCATGCTGAAAAAGGAAATATCCTCAGATGAAATGTGGAGAGAAGCTTTCTGAGAAACTGCTCTGTGATGTGTGACTTCCACTAATAGAGTTACATCTGTATTTCGTGTATCTCCTTGCTAGCCTTATTTCTGTGGAATCTGAGAACAGATATTTCCGATCCATTTGAAGACTATAGGGCCAAAGGAAATATCCTCCGATAACAAAGAGAAAGAAGCTTTCTGAGAAACTTCTTTGTGTTCTCTGAAATCATCTCACAGAGTTACAGCTTTCCCCTGAAGAAGCCTTTGCTAAGACCGTTCTTGTGGAATTGGCAAAGTGATATTTGGAAGCCGATAGAGGGCTATGGTGAAAAACGAAATATCCTCAGATGAAATCTGGAAAGAAGCTTTCGGAGAAACTGCTCTGTGATGTGTGACTTCCACTCACAGAGTTATAGCTGTATTTCGTGTATCTCTTTGCTAGCCTTATTTCTGTGGAATCTGAGAACAGATATTTCGGATCCCTTTGAAGACTATAGGGCCAAAGGAAATACCCTCCGATAACAAAGAGAAAGAAGCTTTCTGAGAAACTTCTTTGTGTTCTGTGAAATCAGCTCACAGAGTTACAGCTTTCCCCTCAAGAAGCCTTTCGGTAATACAGTTCTTGTGGAATTGGCAAAGTGATATTTGGAAGCCCACAGAGGGCTATGTTGAAAAAGGAAATATCCTCAGATGAAATCTGGAAAGAAGCTTTCTGAGAAACTGCTCTGTGATGTGTGACTTTCTTTCACAGAGTTACATCTGTATTTCGTGGATGTCTTTGCTATCCTTATTTCTGTGGAATCTGAGAACAGATATTTCGGATCCCTTTGAAGACTATAGGGCCAAAGGAAATATCCTCCGATAAAAAAGAGAAAGAAGCTTTCTGAGAAACTTCTTTGTGTTCTGTGAAATCATCTCACAGAGTTACAGCTTTCCCCTCAAGAAACCTTTCACTAAGACAGTTGTAGTGGAATTGGCAAAGTGATATTTAGAAGCCCATCGATGGCTATGGTGAAAAAGGAAAAGTCCTCATATGAAGTCTGGAAAGAAGTTTTCTGAGAAACTGCTTAGTGTTCTGTTAATTCATCTCACAGAGTTACATCTGTATTTCGTGGATCTCTTTGCCAGTCTTATTTCTGTGGAATCCGAGAACAGATTTTCGGATCCCTTTGAAGAGTATATGGCCAAAGAAAATATCCTCCTATAACAAAGAGAAAGAAGGTTTCTGAGAAACTTCTTTGTGTTCTGGGATATCATCTCACATTTTTATAGCTTTCCCCTCAAGATCCCTTTCGCTAAAGCAGTTCTTGTGGATTTGGAAAAGTGATATTTGGAAGACCATAGAGGGCTACGGTGAAAAAGGAAATAACTTCAGATCAAATCTGGAAAGAAGCTTTCTGAGAAACTGCTCTGTGAAGTGTGACTTCCACCCACAGAGTTACATCTGTATTTCGTGGATCTCTTTGCTAGCCTTATTTCTGTGGAAATTGAGAACAGATATTTCGGATCCCTTTGAAGACTATAGGGCCAAAGGAAATATCCTCCGATAACAAAGAGAAAGAAGCTTTCTGAGAAACTTCTTTGTGTTCTGTGAAATCATCTCACAGAGTTACAGCTTTCCCCTCAGGAAGCCTTTGGCTAAGACAGTTGTAGTGGAATTGGCAAAGTGATATTTAGAAGCCCATCGATGGCTATGGTGAAAAAGGAAATGTCCTCAGATGAAATCTGGAAAGCAGCTTTCTGAGAAACTGCTTAGTGTTTTGTTAATTCATCTCACAGAGTTACATCTCTATTTCGTGGATATATTTTCTAGCCTTATTTCTGTGGAATCCGAGAACAGATATTTCGGTTCCCTTTGAAGACTATAGGGCCAAAGGAAATATCTTCCGATTAAAAAGAGAAAGAAGCTTTCTGAGAAACTTCTTTGTGTTCTGTGAAATCATCTCACAGAGTTACAGCTTTCCCCTCAAGAAGCCTTTCGCTAAGACACTTGTAGTGGAATTGGCAAAGTGATATTTAGAAGCCCACCGATGGCTATGGTGAAAAAGGAAATGTCCTCATATGAAATCTGGAAAGAGGTTTTCTGAGAAACAGCTTTAGTGTTCTGTTAATTCATCTCACAGAGTTACATCTGTATTTCCTGGATCTCTTTGCCAGCCTTATTTCTGTGGAATCGAGAACAGATTTTCGGATCCCTTTGAAGACTATATGGCCAAAGAAAATATCCTCCTATAACAAAGAGAAAGAAGGTTTCTGAGAAACTTCTTTGTGTTCTGGGATATCATCTCACATTTTTATAGCTTTCCCCTCAAGATCCCTTTCGCTAAGGCAGTTCTTGTGGATTTGGAAAAGTGATATTTGGAAGACCATAGAGGGCTATGGTGAAAAAGGAAATAACTTCAGATCAATTCTGGAAAGAAGCTTTCTGAGAAACTGCTCTGTGATGTGTGACTTCCACTCACAGAGTTACATCTGCATTTCGTGGATCTCTTTGCCAGCCTTATTTCTGTGGAATCTGAGAACAGATATTTCGGATCCCTTTGAAGACTATAGGGCCAAAGGAAATATCCTCCGATAACAAAGAGAATGAAGCGTTCTGAGAAACTTCTTTGTGTTCTGTGAAATCATCTCACAGAGTTACAGCTTTCCCCTCAAGAAGCCTTTGGCTAAGACAGTTGTTGTGGAATTGGCAAAGTGATATTTAGAAGCCCATCGATGGCTATGGTGAAAAAGGAAATGTCCTGAGATGAAATCTGGAAAGAAGCTTTCTGAGAAAATGCTTAGTGTTCTGTGAATTCATCTCACAGAGTTACATATGTGTTTCGTGGATATCTTTTCTAGCCTTATTTCTGTGGAATCTTAGAACAGATATTTGGGATCCCTTTGAAGACACTAGGGTTAAAGGAAATATCCTCCGATATCAAAGAGAAAGAAGCTTCCTGAGAAACTTCTTTGTGTTCTGTGAAATCATCTCATAGAGTTACAGCTTTCCCCTCAAGAAGCCTTTCGCTACGACAGTTCTTGTGGAATTGGCAAAGTGATATTTGGAAGCCCATAGAGGGCTATGGTGAAAAAGGAAATATCCTCAGATGAAATTTGGAAAGAAGCTTTCTGACAAACTGCTTAGTGTTCTGTTAATTCTTCTCAGAGCCAGATCTCTATTTCGTGGATCTCTCTGCTAGCCTCATTTCTGTGGAATCTGAGAACAGATATTTCGGATCCCTTTGAAGACTAAAGGGCCAAAGGAAATATCCTCCGATAACAAAGAGAAAGAAGTTTTCTGAGAAACTTCTTTGTGTTCTGTGCAATCATCTCACAGAGTTACAACTTTCCCCTCAAGAACCCTTTCGCTAAGTCAGTTCTTGTGGAATTGGTAAAGTGATATTTGGTAGCCCAAAGAGGGCTTTGGTGAAAAAGGAAATATCCTCAGATAAAATCTGGAACGAAGCTTTCTGAGAAACTGCTTTGTGATGTGTGACTTCCACTCACAGAGTTACATCTGTATTTCGTGGATCCCTTTGCTGGCCTTATTTCTGTGGAATCTTAGAACAGATTTTTCGAATCCCTTTGAAGACTATAGGGCCAAAAGAAATATCCTCCAATAAGAAAGAGAAAGAAGCTTTCAGAGAAACTTCCTTGTGTTCTGTGAAATCATATCACAGAGTTACCGCTTTCCCCTCAAGAAACCTTTCGCTAAGACAGTTCTTGTGGAATTGGCAATGTGATAGTTGGAAGCCCATGGAGGGCTATGGTGAAAAGGGAAATATCCTCAATGAAATCTGGAAAGAAGCTTTCTGAGTAACTTCTTAGTGTTCCGTTAATTCCTCTCACAGAGTTACATCTGTATTTCGTGGATCTCTTTCTAGCCTTATTTCTGTGGAATATGAGAACAGATATTTCGGATCCCTTTGAAAACTATAGGGCCAAAGGAAATACCCTCAGATAACAAAGAGAAAGAAGCTTTCTGAGAAACTTCCCTTTTTCTGTGAAATCATCTCACAGAGTTACATCGTTCCTCTCAAGAAGCCTTTCGCAAAGAGAGTTCCTGTGGAATTGGCAAAGTGATATTTGGAAGCCCATAGAGGGCTATGGTGAAAAAGGAAATATCCTCAGATGAAATCTGGAAAGAAGCTTTCTGAGAAACTGCTTAGTGTTCTGTTAATTCATCTCACAGAGTTAGATCTGTATTTCGTGGATCTCTTTGATAGCCTTATGTCTGTGGAATCTGAGAACAGATATTTCGGATCCCTTTGAAGACTATAGGGCCAAAGGAAATATCCTCCGAGAAAAAGAGAAAGAAGCTTTCTGAGAAACTTCTTTGTGTTCTGTGAAATCATCTCACAGAGTTACAGCATTCCCTTGAAGAAGCCTTTCGCTAAGACCGTTCTTGTGGAATAGGCAAAGTGATATTTGGAAGCCCATAGAGGGCTACGGTGAAAAAGGAAATATCCTCAGATGAAATCTGGAAAGAAGCTTTCTGAGAAACTTCTTAGTGTTCTGTTAATTCATCTCACAGAGTTAGCTCTGTATATCGTGGATCTCTTTGCTAGCCTTATTTCCGTGGAATCTGATAACAGATATTTCGGATCCCTTTGAAGACTATAGGGCCAACGGAAATATCCTACAATAACAAAGAGAAAGAAGCTTTCTGAGAAACTTCTTTGTGTTCTTTGAAATCATCTCACAGAGTTACAACTTTACCCTCAAGAACCCTTTCGCTAAGGCAGTTCTTGTGGAATTGGCAAAGTGATATTTGGAAGCCCATAGAGGGCTTTGGTGAAAAAGGAAATATCCTCAGATGAAATCTGGAAGGAAGCTTTCTGAGAAACAGCTCTGTGTTGTGTGACTTCCGCTCACAGAGTTATATCTGTATTTCGTGGATGTCTTTGCTATCCTTATTACTGTGGAATCTGAGAGCAGATATTTCGGATCCCTTTGAAGACTATAGGGCCAAAGGAAATATCCTCCGATAACAAAGAGGAAGAAGCTTCGGAGAAACTTCTTTGTGTTCTGTGAAATCATATCACAGAGTTACAGCTTTCCCCTCTAGAATCCTTTCGCTAAGACAGTTCTTGTGGAATTGGCAAAGTGATATTTGGAAGCCCATGGAGTGCTACGGTGAAAAGGGAAATATCCTCAATGAAATCTGGAAAGAAGATTTCTGAGTAACTGCTTAGTGTTCCGTTAATTCCTCTCACAGAGTTACATCTGTATTTCGTGGATCTCTTTGCAAGCCTTATTTCTGTGGAATCTGAGAACAGATATTTAGGAACCCTTTGCAAAATATAGGGCCAAAGGAAATACCCTCCGTTAACAAAGAGAAAGAAGCTTTCTGAGAAACTTCTTTTTTTCTGTGAAATCATCTCACAGAGTTACAGCGTTCCTTTCAAAAAACCTTTCGCAAAGACAGTTCCTGTGGAATTGGCAAAGTGATATTTGTAAGCCCAAGGAGGGCTATGGTGAAATAGGAAATATCCTCAGATGAAATCTGGAAAGAAGCTTTTGGAAAAATGCTTAGTGTTCTGTTAATTCATCTCCCAGAGTTAGATCTGTATTCCGTGGATCTCTTTGCTAGCCTTATTTCCGTGGAATCTGAGAACAGATATTTCGGATCCCTTTGAAGACTATAGGGCCAAGGGAAATATCCTCCGATAACAAAGAGAAAGAAGCTTTCTGAGAAACTTCTTTGTGTTCTGTGAAATCATCTCACAGAGTTACAGCTTTCTCCTCAAGAAACCTTCCGCTTAAACAGTTCTTGTGGAATTGGCAAAGTGATATTTGGAAGCCCATGGAGGGCTATGTTGAAAAGGGAAATGTCCTCAATGAAATCTGGAAAGAAGCTTTCTGAGTAACTGATTAGTGTGCCGTTAATTCATCTCACAGTGTTACATCTGTATTTCGTGGATCTCTTTGCTAGCCTTATTTCTGTGGAATATGATAACAGATATTTCGGATCCCTTTGAAAACTATAGGGCCAAAGGAAATACCCTCCAATAACAAAGAGAAAGAAGGTTTCTGAGAAACTTCTTTGTGTTCTGTGAAATCATCTGACAGAGTTACAGCTTTCCCCTCAAGAAGCCTTTCGCTAAGACAGTTTTTGTGGTATTGGCAAAGTGATATTTGGAAGCCCAAGGAGGACTATGGTGAAAAAGGAAATATCCTCAGATGAAATCTGGAAAGAAGCTTTCTGAGAAACTGCTCTGTGATGTGTGACTTCCACTCTCAGAGTTACATCTGTATTTCGTGGATCTCTTTGCTAGCCTTATTTCTGTGGAAATTGAGAACAGATATTTCGGATCCCTTTGAAGACTATAGGGCTAAAGGAAATACCCTCCGTTAACAAAGAGAAAGAAGCTTTCGGAGAAACTTCTTTGTGTTCTGTGGAATCATGTCACAGAGTTACATTTTCCCCTCGAGAAGCCTTTCACTAATAGAGTTCTCTTGGAATTGGCAACGTGATATTTGAAAGCCCATAGGGGGCTATGGTGAAAAAGGAAATATACTCAGATGAAATCTGGAAAGAAGCTTTTTGAGAAACTGCACTGTGACGTGTGACTTCCACTCACAGAGTTACATCTGCATATCGTGGATCTCTTTGCTAGCTTTATTTCTGTTGAATCTGAGAACAGATATTTCGGATCCCTTTGAAGACTATAGGGCCAAAGGAAATATCCTCCGATAACAAAGAGAAAGAAGTTTTCTGAGAAACTTCTTTGTGTTCTGTGAAATCATCTCACAGAGTTACAGCTTTCCCCTCAAGAAGCCTTTCGCTAAGACAGTTCTTGTGGAATTGGCAAAGTGATAATTGGAAGCCCATAGAGGGCTATGGTGAAAAAGGAAATATCCTGAAATGAAATGTGGAAAGAAGCTTTCTGAGAAACTGCTTAGTGTTCTGTTAATTCATCTCACAGAGCTATATCTCTATTTCGTGGATCTCTTTGCTAGCCTTATTTCTGTGGAATCTGAAAACAGATATTTCGGATCCCTTTGAAGACTATAGGGCCAAAGGAAATATCCTCTGATCACAAAGAGAAAGAAGGATTCTGAGAAACTTCTTTGTGTTCTGTGAAATCATCTCAGAGATTTACAGCTTTCACCTCAAGAAGCCTTTCGCTAAGACAGCTCTTGTGCAATTGGCAAAGTGATATTTGGAAGCCCCTAGAGTGCTGTGGTGAAAAAAGAAATATCCTACGATGAAATCTGGAAAGAAGATATCTGTGAAACTGCTCTGTGATGTGTGACTTCCACTCCCAGAGTTACATCTGTATTTCGGGGATGGCTTTGCTAGCCTTATTTCTGTGGAAACTGAGAACAGATATTTCGGATCCCTTTGAAGACTATAGGGCCAAAGGAAATATCCTCCGATAACAAAGAGAAAGAAGTTTTCTGAGAAACTTCTTTGTCTTCTGTGAAATCATCTCACAGAGTTACAGCATTCCTATCAAGAAGCCTTTCGCTAAAACAGTTCTTGTGGAATTGGCAAAGTGATATTTGGAAAACCATAGAGGGCTATGGTGAAAAAGAAAATATCCTCAGATGAAATATGGAAAGAAGCTTTTTGAGAAACTGCTTAGTGTTCTGTTAATTCATCTCACAGAGTTACATCTGTATTTCGTGGATGTCTTCGCTAGCCTTATTTCTGTGGAATCTGAGAACAGATGTTTCGGATCCCTTTGAAGACTATAGGGCCAAAGGAAATATCCTCCGATAACAAAGACAAAGAAGCTTTCTGAGAAATTTCTTTGTGTTCTGTGAAATCATCTCACAGAGTTACAGCTTTCCCCTCAAGAAGCCTTTCGCTAAGACACTCTTGTGGAATTGGCAAAGTGATATTTGAAAGCCCTTAGAGGGCTATGGTGAAAAAGGAAATATCCTCAGATGAAATCTGGAAAGAAGCTTTCTGAGAAAATGCTCTGTGATTTGTGTGTTCCATTCACAGAGTTACATCTGTATTTCGTGGATCTCTTTGCTAGCCTTATTTCTGTGGAATATGAGAACAGATATTTCGGATCCTTTTGAAGACTATAAGACCAAAGGAAATATCCCCCGATAACAAAGAGAAAGAAGTTTTCTGATAAATTTCTTTGTGTTCTGTGAAATCGTCTGACAGAGTTACAGCTTTCCCCTCAAGAATCCGTTCGCTAAGACAGTTCTTGTGGAATTGGCATAGTGATATTTGGAACCCCATTGAGGGCTACGGTGAAAAAGGAAATATCCTTAGATGAAATCTGGAAAGAAGCTTTCTGAGAAAGTGCTCTGTGATGTGTGACTTCCACTCACAGATTTACATCTGTGTCTCTGGATCTCTTTGCCAGCCTTATTTCTGTGGAATCTGAGAACAGATATTTTGGATACCTTTGAAGGCTATAGGGCCAAAGAAAATATCCTACGATAACAAAGAGAAAGAAGCTTTCTGAGAAACTTCTTTGTGTTCTGTGAAATCATGTCACAGAGTTACAGCTTTCCCCTCCAGAAGCCTTTCGCTAAGACAGTTCTTGTGGAATTGGCAAAGTGATATTTGAAAGCCCATGGAGGGCTACGGTGAAAAGGGAAATATCCTCAATGAAATCTGGAAAGAAGCTTTCTGAGTAACTGCTTAGTGTTCCGTTAATTCCCCTCACAGAGTTACATCTGTATTTCGTGGATCTCTTTGCTAGCCTTATTTCTGTGGAATATGAGAACAGATATTTCGGAACCCTTTGCAAACTATAGGGCCAAAGGAAATATCCTCCGATAAAAAAGAGAAGCATTCTGAGAAACTTCTTTTTTTCTGTGAAATCATCTCACAGAGTTACAGCGTTCCTCTCAAGAAACCTTTCGCAAAGACAGTTCCTGTGGAATTGGCAAGGTGATATTTGGAAGCCCATAGGGAGCTATGGTGAAAAATGAAATATCCTCAGATGAAATCTGGAAAGAAACTTTCTGAGAAACTGCTTAGTGTTCAGTTAATTCAACTCACAGAGTTAGATCTGTATTTTGTGGATCTCTCTGAGAGCCTTATTTCTGTGTAATCTAAGAACAGATATTTCGGATCCCTTTGAAGAATATAGGGCCAAAGGAAATATCCTCCGAGAAGAAAGAGAATGAAGCTTTCTGAGAAACTTCTTTGTGTTCTGTGAAATCATCTCACAGAGTTACAGCTATCCCCTCAAGAAGCCTTTCGCTAAGACCGTTCTTGTGGAATTGGCAAAGTGATATTTGGAAGCCCATAGAGGCCTATGGTGAAAAAGTAAATATCCTCAGATGAAATCTGGAAAGAAGCTTTCTGAGAAACTTCTTAGTGTTCTGTTAATTCATCTCACAGAGTTAGATCTGTATTTCGTGGATCTCTTTGCTAGCCTTATTTCCGTGGAATCTGAGAACAGATATTTCGGATCCCTTTGAAGACTATAGGGCCAGCGGAAATATCCTCCAATAACAAAGAGAAAGAAGCTTTCTGAGAAACTTCTTTGTGTTCTGTGACATCATCTCGCAGAGTTACAGCTTTCTCCTCAAGAAACCTTCCGCTAAGACAGTTCTTGTGGAATTGGTAAAGTGATATTTGGAAGCCCATGGAGGGCTATGGTGAAAAGGGAAATATCCTCAATGAAATCTGGAAAGAAGCTTTCTGAGTATCTGCTTAGTGTTCCTTTAATTCATCTCACAGAGTTACATCTGTATTTCATGGATCTCTTTGCTAGCCTTATTTCTGTGGAATATGAGAACAGATATTTCGGATCCCTTTGAAAACTATCGGGCCAAAGGAAATACCCTCCGATAACAAAGAGAAAGAAGCTTTCTGAGAAACTTCTTTGGTTCTGTCAAATCATCTCACAGAGTTACAGCGTTCCTCTCAAGAAGCCTTTCGAAAAGACAGTTCTTGTGGAATTGGCAAAGTGATATTTGGAAGCCCATAGAAGGCTATGGTGAAAAAGGAAATATCCTCAGATGAAATCTGGAAAGAAGCTTTCTGAGAAACTGCTTAGTCTTCTATTAATTCATCTCACAGAGTTACATCTTTATTTCGTGGATCTCTTTGCTAGCCTTATTTCTGTGGAACATGAGAACAGATATTTCGGATCCCTTTGAATACTATTGGACCAAAGGAAATATCCTCCGATAACAAAGAGAAAGAGCTTTCTGAGAAACTTCTTTGTGTTCTTTGAAATCATCTCACAGAGTTACAGCTTTTCCCTCAAGAAGCCTTTCGCTGAGACAGTTCTTTTGGAATTGGCAAAGTGATATTTGGAAGCCCATAGAGGGCCATGATGAAGAAGGAAATATCTTCAGATGAAATCTGGAAAGAAGCTTTCTGAGAAACTGCTCTGTGATGTGTGACTTCCACTCACAGAGGTACATCTGTATTTGGTGGATCTCTTAGCTAGCCTTATTTCTGTGGAATCTGAGAACAGATAATTCCGATCCCTTTGAAGAATATACGGCCAAAGGAAATATCCTCCGATAACAAAGAGAAAGAAACTTTCTCAGAAACTTCTTTTTGTTCTGTGGAATCATGTCACAGATTTACAGTTTTCCCCTCGAGAAGCCTTTCGCTAAGAGAGTTCCCTTGGAATTGGCAAAGTGATATTTGAAAGCCCATAGGGGGCTATGGTGAAAAAGGAAATATCCTCACATGAAATCTGGAAAGAAGCTTTTTGAGAAACTGCTCTGTGATGTGTGACTTTCACTCACAGAGTTACATCTGCATATCGTGGATCTCTTTGCTAGCCTTATTTCTGATGAATCTGAGAACAGATATTTCGGATCCCGTTGAAGACTATAGGGCCAAAGTAAATATCCTCCGATAACAAAGAGAAAGAAGTTTTCTGAGTCACTTCTTTGTGTTCTGTGAAATCATCTCACAGAGTTACAGATTTCCCCTCAAGAAACCTTTCGCTGAGGCAGTTCATGTGGAATTGGCAAAGTGATATTTGGAACCCCATAGAGGGCTATGGTGAAAAAGTAAATATCCTCAGATGAAATCTGGAAAGAAGCTTTCTGAGAAACTGCTCTGTGATGAGTGACTTCCACTCACAGAGTTATATCTGTATTTCGTAGATCTCTTTGCTAGCCTTATTTCTGTGGAATATGAGAACAGATATTTCGGATCCTTTTGAAGACTATAGGGCCAAAGGAAATTAACTCCGATAACAAAGAGAAAGAAGCTTTCTGAGAAACTTCTTTGTGTTCAGTGAAATCATCTGACAGAGTTACAGCATTCCCCTCAAGAAGCCTTTCGCTAAGACAGTTCTTTTGGAATTGGCAAAGTGATATTTGGAAGCCCAAGGAGGGCTTTGGTGAAAAAGGAAATATCCGCAGATGAAATCTGGAAAGAAGCTTTCTGAGAAACTGCTCTGTGATGTGTGACTTCCACTCACAGAGTTACATCTGTATTTCGTGGATCTCTTTGCTAGCCTTATTTCAGTGGAAATTGAGAACAGATATTTCGGATCCCTTTAAAGACTATAGGACCAAAGGAAATACCCTCCGTTAACAAAGAGAAAGAAGCTTTCAGAGAAACTTCTTTGTGTTCTGTGAAATCATCTCACAGAGTTACAGCTTTCCCCTCAAGAAGCCTTTCGCTAAGACAGTTCTTGTGGAATTGGCAAAGTGATATTTGGAAGCCCATGGAGGGCTATGGTGAAAAAGGAAATATCCTCAGATGAAATCTGGAAAGAAGCTTTCTGAGAAACTGCTTAATCTTCTGTTAATTCATCTCACAGAGTTAGATCTGCATTTCGGGGATCTATTTGCTAGTTTTATTTCTATGGAATCTGAGAACAGATATTTCGTATCCCTTTAAAGACGAAAGGGCCAAAGGAAATATCCTACGATAACAAAGAGAAAGAAGCTTTCGGAGAAACTTCTTTGTGTTCTGTGAAATCACCTCAAAGAGTTACAGCTTTCCCCTCAAGAAACCTTTCGCTAAGACAGTTCTTGTGGAATTGGCAAAGTGATATTTGGAAGCCCATAGAGGGCTATGGTGAAAAAGGAAATATCCTCAGGTGAAATCTGGAAAGAAGCTTTCTGAGAAACTGCTCTGTGATGTGTGACTTCCACTCACAGAGTTACATCTGTATTTTGGGGATCTCTTTGCTAGCCTTATTTCTGTGGAATCTGAGAACAGATAATTCCGATTCCTTTGAAGAATATAGGGCCAAAGGAAATATCCTCCGATAACAAAGAGAAAGGAGCTTTCTCAGAAACTTCTTTGTGTTCTGTGGAATCATGTCACAGAGTTACAGTTTTCCCCTCGAGAAGCCTTTCGCTAAGAGAGTTCCCTTGGAATTGGCAAAGTGATATTTGAAAGCCCATAGGGGGCTATGGTGAAAAAGGTAATATCCTCAGATGAAATCTGGAAAGAAGCTGTTTGAGAAACTGCTCTGTGACGTGTGACTTCCACTCACAGAGTTACATCAGCATATCGTGGATCTCTTTGCTAGCCTTATTTCTGTTGAATCTGAGAGTAGATATTTCGGATCCCTTTGAAGACTATAGGGCCAAAGGAAATATCCTCCGATAACAAAGAGAAAGAAGTTTTCTGAGTCACCTCTTTGTGTTCTGTGAAATCATCACACAGAGTTACACCTTTCCCCTCAAGAAACCTTTCGCTGAGGCAGTTCTTGTGGAATTGGCAAAGTAATATTTGGAAGCCCATAGAGGCCTATGGTGAAAAAGTAAATATCCTCAGATGAAATCTGGAAAGAAGCTTTCTGAGAAACTGCTTAGTGTTCTGTTAATTCAACTCACAGAGTTAGATCTGTATTTTGTGGATCTCTTTGAGAGCCTTATTTCTGTGTATTCTAAGAACAGATATTTCGGATCCCTTTGAAGACTATAGGGCCAAAGGAAATATCCTCCGATAACAAAGAGAAAGAAGCTTTCTGAGAAACTTCTTTGTGTTCTGTGAAATCATCTCACAGAGTTACAGCTTTCCCCTCAAGAAGCCTTTTGCTAAGACCGTTCTTGTGGAATTGGCAAAGTGATATTTGGAAGCCCATAGAGGCCTATGGTGAAAAAGTAAATATCCTCACATGAAATCTGGAAAGAAGCTTTCTGAGAAACTTCTTAGTGTTCTGTTATTCATCTCACAGAGTTAGATCTGTATTTCGTGGATCTCTTTGCTAGCCTTATTTCCGTGGAATCTGAGAACAGATATTTCGGATCCCTTTGAAGACTATAGGGCCAACGGAAATATCCTCCAATAACAAAGAGAAAGAAGTTTTCTGAGAAACTTCTTTGTGTTCTGTGAAATCATCTCACAGAGTTACAGCATTCCCCTCAAGAAGCCTTTCGCTAAAACAGTTCTTGTGGAATTCGCAAAGTGATATTTGGAAAACCATAGAGGGCTATGGTGAAAAAGGAAATCTCCTCAGATGAAATATGGAAAGAAGCTTTCTGAGAAACTGCTTAGTGTTCTGTTAATTCATCTCAAAGAGTTACATCTGTATTTCGTGAATATCTTCGCTAGCCTTTTTTCTGTGGAATCTGAGAACAGATGTTTCGGATCCCTTTGAAGACTATAGGGCCAAAGGAAATATCCTCCGATAACAAAGAGAAAGAAGCTTTCTGAGAAATTTCTTTGTGTTCTGTGAAATCATCTCACAGAGTTACAGCTTTCCCCTCAAGAAGCCTTTCGCTAAGACAGTTCTTGTGGAATTGGTAAAGTGATATTTGAAAGCCCTTAGAGGGCTATGTTGAAAAAGGAAATATCCTCAGATGAAATCTGGAAAGAAGCTTTCTGAGAAAATGCTCTGTGATTTGTGTGTTCCATTCACAGAGTTACATCTGTATTTCGTGGATCTCTTTGCTAGCCTTATTTCTGTGGAATATGAGAACAGATATTTCGGATCCTTTGAAGACTATAAGACCAAAGGAAATATCCCCCGATAACAAAGAGAAAGAAGTTTTCTGATAAATTTCTTTGTGTTCTGTGAAATCATCTGACAGAGTTACAGCTTTCCCCTCAAGAATCCTTTCGCTAAGACAGTTCTTGTGGAATTGGCAAAGTGATATTTGGAACCCCATTGAGGGCTACGGTGAAAAAAGAAATACCCTCAGATGAAATCTGGAAAGAAGCTTTCTGAGAAAATGCTCTGTGATTTGTGTGTTCCATTCACAGAGTTACATCTGTATTTCGTGGATCTCTTTGCTAGCCTTATTTCTGAGGAATCTGAGAACAGGTATTTTAGATCCCTTTGAAGACTATAGGGCCAAAGAAAATATCCTCCGATAACAAAGAGAAAGAAGCTTTCGGAGAAACTTCTTTGTGTTCTGTGAAATCATATCACAGAATTACAGCTTTCCCCTCAAGAAGCCTTTCGCTAAGACAGTTCTTGTGGAATTGGCAAAGTGATATTTGGAAGCCCATGGAGGGCTATGGTGAAAAGGTAAATATCCTCAATGAAATCTGGAAAGAAGCTTTCTGAGTAACTGCTTAGTGTTCCCTTAATTCCTCTCACAGAGTTACATCTGTATTTCGTGGATCTCTTTGCTAGCCTTATTTCTGTGGAATATGAGAACAGATATTTCGGAACCCTTTGCAATTATAGGGCCAAAGGAAATATCCTCCGATAACAAAGAGAAAGAAGCATTCTGAGAAACTTCTTTTTTTCTGTGAAATCATCTCACAGAGTTACAGCGTTCCTCTCAAGAAGTCTTTCGCAAAGACAGTTCCTGTGGAATTGGCAAAGTGATATTTGGAAGCCCATAGAGAGCTATGGTGAAAAAGGAAATATCCTGAGATGAAATCTGGAAACAAAACTTTCTGAGAAACTGCTTAGTGTTCTGTTAATTCATCTCACAGAGTTACATCTTTATTTCGTGGATCTCTTTGCTAGCCTTATTTCTGTAGAACATGAGAACAGATATTTCGGATCCCTTTGAAGACTATTGGACCAAAGGAAATATCCTACGATAACGAAGAGAAAGAGCTTTCTGAGAAACTTCTTTGTGTTCTTTGAAATCATCTCACAGAGTTACAGCTTTCCCCTCAAGAAGCCTTTCGCTAAGACAGTTCTTGTGGAATTGGCACAGTGATATTTTGAAGCCCATAGAGGGCTATTGTGAAAAATGAAATATCCTCTGATGAAATCTGGAATCAAGATTTCTGAGAAACTGCTCTGTGATGTGTGACTTCCACTCACAGAGTTATATCTGTATTTCGTAGATCTCTTTGCTAGCCTTATTTCTGTGGAATATGAGAACAGATATTTCGGATCCTTTTGAAGACTATAGGGCCAAAGGAAATTAACTCCGATAACAAAGAGAAAGAAGCTTTCTGAGAAACTTCTTTGTGTTCAGTGAAATCATCTGACAGAGTTACAGCTTTCCCCTCAAGAAGCCTTTCGCTAAGACAGTTCTTGTGGAATTGGCAAAGTGATATTTGGAAGCCCAAGGAGGGCTATGGTGAAAAAGGAAATATCCTCAGATGAAATCTGGAAAGAAGCTTTCTGACAAACTGCTCTGTGATATGTGACTTCCACTCACAGAGTTAGATCTGTATTTCGTGGATCTCTTTGCTAGCCTTATTTCTGTGGAAATTGAGAACAGATATTTCGGATCCCTTTGAAGACTATAGGACCATTGGAAATACCCTCCGTTAACAAAGAGAAAGGAGCTTTCGGAGAAACTTCTTTGTGTTCTGTGAAATCATCTCACAGAGTTACAGTTTTCCCCTCAAGAAGCCTTTCGCTAAGACAGTTCTTGTGGAATTGGCAAGGTGATATTTGGAAGCCCATGGAGGCCTATGGTGAAAAACGAAATATCCTCCGATGAAATCTGGAAAGAAGCTTTCTGAGAAACTGCTTAGTGTTCTGTTAATTCATCTCACAGAGTTAGATCTGTATTTCGCGGATGTCTTTGCTAGTTTTATTTCTGTGGAATCTGAGAACAGATATTTCGGATCCCTTTAAAGACTAAAGAGCCAAAGGAAATATCCTACGATAACAAAGAGAAAGAAGCTTTCGGAGAAACTTCTTTGTGTTCTGTGAAATCATCTCAAAGAGTTACAGCTTTCCCCTCAAGAAACCTTTCGCTAAGACAGTTCTTGTGGAATTGGCAAAGTGATATTGGGAAGCCCTTAGAGGGCTATGGTGAAAAAGGAAATATCCTCAGATGAAATCTGGAAAGAAGCTTTCTGAGAAACTGCTCTGTGATGTGTGACTTCCACTCACAGAGTGACATCTGTATTTTGGGGATCTCTTTGCTAGCCTTATTTCTGTGGAATCTGAGAACAGATATTTCCGATTCCTTTGAAGAATATAGGGCCAAAGGAAATATCCTCCGATAACAAAGAGAAAGAAGCTTTCTCAGAAACTTCTTTGTGTTCTGTGGAATCATGTCACAGAGTTACAGTTTTCCCCTCGAGAAGCCTTTCGCTAACAGAGTTCTCTTGGAATTGGCAAAGTGATATTTGAAAGCCCATAGGGGGCTATGGTGAAAAAGGAAATATCCTCAGATGAAATCTGGAAAGAAGCTGTTTGAGAAACTGCTCTGTGACGTGTGACTTCCACTCACAGAGTTACATCTGCATATCGTGGATCTCTTTGCTAGCCTTATTTCTGTTGAATCTGAGAATAGATATTTCGGATCCCTTTGAAGACTATAGGGCCAAAGGAAATATCCTCCGATAACAAAGAGAAAGAAGTTTTCTGAGTCACTTCTTTGTGTTCTGTGAAATCATCACACAGAGTTACAGCTTTCCCCTCAAGAAACCTTTCGCTGAGGCAGTTCTTGTGTAATTGGCAAAGTGATATTTGGAAGCCCTTAGAGGCCTATGGTGAGAAAGTAAATATCCTCAGATGAAATTTGGAAAGAAGCTTTCTGAGAAACTGCTCTGTGATGTGTGACTTCCACTCACAGAGTTACATCTGTATTTCGTAGGTCTCTTTGCTAGCCTTATTTCTGTGGAATATGAGAACAGATATTTCGGATCCCTTTGAAGACTATAGGGCCAAAGGAAATAACCTCTGATAACAAAGAGAAAGAAGCTTTCTGAGAAACTTCTTTGTGTTCAGTGAAATCATCTGACAGAGTTACAGCTTTCCCCTCAAGAAGCCTTTCGCTAAGACAGTTCTTGTGGAATTGGCAAAGTGATACTTGGAAGCCCAAGGATGGCTATGGTGAAAAAGGAAATATCCTCAGATGAAATCTCCAAAGAAGCTTTCTGAGAAACTGCTCTGTGATGTGTGCCTTCCACTCAGAGAGTTATATCTGTATTTCGTGGAGCTCTTTGCTAGCCTTATTTCTGTGGAATCTGGGAACAGATATTTCGGATCCCTTTGAAGACTATAGGGCCGAAGGAAAGATCCTCGGATAACAAAGAGAAAGAAGCTTTCGGAGAAACTTCTTTGTGTTCTGTGAAATCATGTCACAGAGTTACAGCTTTCCCCTCAAGAAGCCTTTCGCTAAGACAGTTCTTGTGGAATTGGCAAAGTGATACTTGGAAGCCCATAGGGGGCTATGGTGAAAAAGGAAATATCCACAGATGAAATCTGGAAAGAAGCTTTCTGACAAACTGCTTAGTGTTCTGTTAATTCATCTCACAGAGTTAGATCTGTATTTCGTGGATCTCTTTGCTAGCCTTATTTCTGTGGAATCTGAGAACAGTTATTTCGGATCTCTTTGAAGACTATAGGGCCAAAAGAAATATCCTCCGATAAGAAAGAGAAAGAAGCTTTCGGAGAAACTTCTTTGTGTTCTGTGAAATCATCTCACAGAGTTACAGCTTTCCCCTCAAGAAGCTTTTCGCTAAGACAGGTCTTGTGGAATAGGCAAAGTGATATTTGTAAGCCCATAAGTGCTACGGTGATAAAGGAAATATCCTCAGATGAAATATGGAAAGAAGCTTTCTGAGAAACTGCTTAGTGTTCTGTTAATTCAACACACAGAGTTACATCTGTATTTCCTGGGTCTCTTTGCTAGCCTTATTTCTGTGGAATCTGAGACCAGATATTTCGGATCCCTTTGAAGACTATAGAGCCAAAGGAAATATCCTCCGATAACAAAGAGAAAGAAGCTTTCTGAGAAACTTCTTTGTGTTCTGTGAAACCATCTCACAGAGTTACAGCTTTCCCCTCAAGAAACCTTTCGCTACGACAGTTCTTCTGGAATTGGCAAAGTGATATTTGGATGTCCTTAGAGGGCTTTGGTGAAAAAGGAAATATCCTCCGATGAAATCTGGAAAGAAGCTCTCTGAGAACCTCCTCTGTGAGGTGGGACTTCCACTCACAGAGTTACATCTGTGTTTCGTGGATCTCTTTGCTATCCTTATTTCTGTGGAATCTGAGAACAGATATTTCGAATCCCTTTGAAGACTATAGGGCCAAAGGAAATATCCTCCGATAACAAAGAGAAAGAAGCTTTCTGAGAAACTTCTTTGTGTTCTGTGAAATCATCTCACAAAGTTACAGCTTTCCCCTCAAGAAGCCTTTCGCTAAGACAGTTCTTGTGGAATTGGCAAAGTGATATTTGGAAGCCAATAGAGGGCTATGGTGAAAAAGGAAATATCCTGAAATGAAATGTGGAAAGAAGCTTTCGGAGAAACTGCTTAGTGTTCTCTTAATTCATCTCACAGAGCTATATCTGTATTTCGTGGATCTCTTTGCTAGCCTTATTTCGGTGGAATCTGAGAACAGATATTTCGGATCCCTTTGAAGACTATAGGGTCAAAGGAAATATCCTCCGATCACAAAGAGAAAGAAGGATTCTGAGAAACTTCTTTGTGTTCTGTGAAATCATCTCAGATATTTTCAGCTTTCCCCTCAAGAAGCCTTTCGCTAAGACAGCTCTTGTGCAATTGGCAAAGTGATATTTGGAAGCCCCTAGAGGGCTGTGGTGAAAAAAGAAATATCCTACGATGAAATCTGGAAAGAAGATATCTGAGAAACTGCTCTGTGATGTGTGACTTCCACTCCCAGAGTTACATCTGTATTTCGGGGAAGTCTTTGCTAACCTTATTTCTGTGGAATCTGAGAACAGATATTTCGGATCCCTTTGAAGACTATAGGGCCAAAGGAAATATCCTCCGATAACAAAGAGAAAGAAGCTTCTGAGAAATTTCTTTGTGTTCTGTGAAATCATCTCACAGAGTTACAGCTTTGCCCTGAAGAAGCCTTTCGCTAAGACAGTTCTTGTGGAATTGGCAAAGTGATATTTGGAAGCCCTTAGAGGGCTATGGTGAAAAAGGAAATATCCTCAGATGAAATCTGGAAGAAGCTTTCTGAGAAACTGCTCTGTGATTTGTGTGTTCCATTCACAGAGTTACATCTGTATTTCGTGGATCTCTTTGCTAGCCTTATTTCTGTGGAATCTGAGAACAGATATTTCGTATCACTTTGAAGACTAAAGGGCCGAAGGAAATATCCTCCGATAACAAAGTGAAAGAAGCTTTCGGAGAAACTTCTTTGTTGTCTGTGAAATCATCTCACTCAGTTACCGCTTTCCCCTCAAGAAGCCTTTCGTTAAGACAGTTCTTGTGGAATTCGCAAAGTGATATTTGGAAGCCCATGGAGGGCTATGGTGATAAAGGAAATATCCTCAGTGAAATCTGGAAAGAAGCTTTCAGAGAAACTGCTTAGTGTTCTGTTAATTCATCTCACAGAGCTAGATCTCTATTTCGTCAATCTCTTTGCTAGCCTTATTTCTGTGTAATCTGAGAACAGATATTTCGGATCCCTTTGAAGACTATAGGGCCAAAGGAAATATCCTCCGATAAGAAAGAGAAAGAAGCTTTCGGAGAAACTACTTTGTGTTCTGTGAAATCATCTCACAGAGGTACAGCTTTCCCCTCAAGAAGCTTTACGCTAAGACAGGTCTTGTGGAATAGGCAAAGTGATATTTGGAAGCCCATAAGTGCTATGGTGATAAAGGAAATATCCTCAGATGAAATATGGAAAGAAGCTTTCCGAGAAACTTTTTAGTGTTCTGTTAATTCATCTCACAGAGTTACATCTGTATTTCGTGGGTCTCTTTGCTAGCCTTATTTCTGTGGAATTTGAGAGCAGATATTTCGGATCCCTTTGAAGACTATAGGGCCAAAGGAAGTGTCCTCCGTTAACAAAGAGAAAGAAGCTTTCTGAGAAACTTCTTTGTGTTCTGTGAAACAATCTCACAGAGTTACAGCTTTCCCCTCAAGAAGCCTTTCGCTAAGAAAGTTCTTGTGTAATTCGAAAAGTGATATTTGGAAGCCTATAGAGGGCTATGGTGAAAAAGGAAACATCGTCAGATGAAATCTGGAAAGAAGCTTTCTGACAAACTGCTCTGTGACGTGTGCCTTCCACTCACACAGTTACATCTGTATTTCGTGGATCTCTTTGCTAGCCTTATTTCTGTGGAATCAGAGACCAGATATTTCGGATCCCTTTGAAGACTATAGGGCCGAATGAAATATCATCCGATAACAAAGAGAAAGAAGCTTTTGGAAAAACTTCTTTGTGTTCTGTGAAATCATCTCACAGAGTTACAGCTTTCCCCTCAAGAAGCCTTTCGCTAAGACAGTTCTTGTGGAATTTGCAAAGTGATATTTGGAATCCCTAGAGGGCTATGGTGAAAAAGGAAATATCCACAGATGAAATCGGGAAAGAAGCTTTCTGAGAAACTGCTTAGTGTTCTGTTAATTCATCTCACAGAGTTACATCTGTATTTCGTGGATCTCTTTGCTAGCCTTATTACTGTGGAATCTGAGAACAGATATTTCGGATCCCTTTGAAGACTATAGGGCCTAAGGAAATATCCTCCGATCAGAAAGAGAAAGAAGCTTTCTGAGAAAGTTCTTTGTGTTCTGTGAAATCATCTCACAGAGTTACAGCTTTCCCCTCAAGAACCCTTTCGCTAAGACAGTTCTAGTGGAATTGGCAAAGTGATATTTGGAAGCCCATGGTGGGCTATGGTGAAAAAAGAAATATCCACAGATGAAATCTGGAAAGAAGCTTTCTGAGAAACTGCTTAGTGTTCTGTTAATTCATCTCACAGAGTTAGATCTGTATTTCTTGGATCTCTTTGCTCGCCTTATTTCTGTGGAATCTGAGAACAGATATTTCGGATCCCTTTGAAGACTATAGGGCCGAAGGAAAGATCCTCGGATAACAAAGAGAAAGAAGCTTTCGGAGAAACTTCTTTGTGTTCTGTGAAATCATGTCACAGAGTTACAGCTTTCCCCTCAAGAAGCCTTTCGCTAAGACAGTTCTTGTGGAATTGGCAAAGTGATACTTGGAAGCCCATAGGGGGCTATGGTGAAAAAGGAAATATCCACAGATGAAATCTGGAAAGAAGCTTTCTGACAAACTGCTTAGTGTTCTGTTAATTCATCTCACAGAGTTAGATCTGTATTTCGTGGATCTCTTTGCTAGCCTTATTTCTGTGGAATCTGAGAACAGTTATTTCGGATCTCTTTGAAGACTATAGGGCCAAAAGAAATATCCTCCGATAAGAAAGAGAAAGAAGCTTTCGGAGAAACTTCTTTGTGTTCTGTGAAATCATCTCACAGAGTTACAGCTTTCCCCTCAAGAAGCTTTTCGCTAAGACAGGTCTTGTGGAATAGGCAAAGTGATATTTGTAAGCCCATAAGTGCTACGGTGATAAAGGAAATATCCTCAGATGAAATATGGAAAGAAGCTTTCTGAGAAACTGCTTAGTGTTCTGTTAATTCAACACACAGAGTTACATCTGTATTTCCTGGGTCTCTTTGCTAGCCTTATTTCTGTGGAATCTGAGACCAGATATTTCGGATCCCTTTGAAGACTATAGAGCCAAAGGAAATATCCTCCGATAACAAAGAGAAAGAAGCTTTCTGAGAAACTTCTTTGTGTTCTGTGAAATCATCTCACAAAGTTACAGCTTTCCCCTCAAGAAGCCTTTCGCTAAGACAGTTCTTGTGGAATTGGCAAAGTGATATTTGGAAGCCAATAGAGGGCTATGGTGAAAAAGGAAATATCCTGAAATGAAATGTGGAAAGAAGCTTTCGGAGAAACTGCTTAGTGTTCTCTTAATTCATCTCACAGAGCTATATCTGTATTTCGTGGATCTCTTTGCTAGCCTTATTTCGGTGGAATCTGAGAACAGATATTTCGGATCCCTTTGAAGACTATAGGGTCAAAGGAAATATCCTCCGATCACAAAGAGAAAGAAGGATTCTGAGAAACTTCTTTGTGTTCTGTGAAATCATCTCAGATATTTTCAGCTTTCCCCTCAAGAAGCCTTTCGCTAAGACAGCTCTTGTGCAATTGGCAAAGTGATATTTGGAAGCCCCTAGAGGGCTGTGGTGAAAAAAGAAATATCCTACGATGAAATCTGGAAAGAAGATATCTGAGAAACTGCTCTGTGATGTGTGACTTCCACTCCCAGAGTTACATCTGTATTTCGGGGAAGTCTTTGCTAGCCTTATTTCTGTGGAATCTGAGAACAGATATTTCGGATCCCTTTGAAGACTATAGGGCCAAAGGAAATATCCTCCGATAACAAAGAGAAAGAAGCTTCTGAGAAATTTCTTTGTGTTCTGTGAAATCATCTCACAGAGTTACAGCTTTGCCCTGAAGAAGCCTTTCGCTAAGACAGTTCTTGTGGAATTGGCAAAGTGATATTTGGAAGCCCTTAGAGGGCTATGGTGAAAAAGGAAATATCCTCAGATGAAATCTGGAAGAAGCTTTCTGAGAAACTGCTCTGTGATTTGTGTGTTCCATTCACAGAGTTACATCTGTATTTCGTGGATCTCTTTGCTAGCCTTATTTCTGTGGAATCTGAGAACAGATATTTCGAATCACTTTGAAGACTAAAGGGCCGAAGGAAATATCCTCCGATAACAAAGTGAAAGAAGCTTTCGGAGAAACTTCTTTGTTGTCTGTGAAATCATCTCACTCAGTTACCGCTTTCCCCTCAAGAAGCCTTTCGTTAAGACAGTTCTTGTGGAATTCGCAAAGTGATATTTGGAAGCCCATGGAGGGCTATGGTGATAAAGGAAATATCCTCAGTGAAATCTGGAAAGAAGCTTTCAGAGAAACTGCTTAGTGTTCTGTTAATTCATCTCACAGAGCTAGATCTCTATTTCGTCAATCTCTTTGCTAGCCTTATTTCTGTGTAATCTGAGAACAGATATTTCGGATCCCTTTGAAGACTATAGGGCCAAAGGAAATATCCTCCGATAAGAAAGAGAAAGAAGCTTTCGGAGAAACTACTTTGTGTTCTGTGAAATCATCTCACAGAGGTACAGCTTTCCCCTCAAGAAGCTTTACGCTAAGACAGGTCTTGTGGAATAGGCAAAGTGATATTTGGAAGCCCATAAGTGCTATGGTGATAAAGGAAATATCCTCAGATGAAATATGGAAAGAAGCTTTCCGAGAAACTTTTTAGTGTTCTGTTAATTCATCTCACAGAGTTACATCTGTATTTCGTGGGTCTCTTTGCTAGCCTTATTTCTGTGGAATCTGAGAACAGATATTTCGGATCCCTTTGAAGACTATAGGGCCAAAGGAAGTGTCCTCCGTTAACAAAGAGAAAGAAGCTTTCTGAGAAACTTCTTTGTGTTCTGTGAAACAATCTCACAGAGTTACAGCTTTCCCCTCAAGAAGCCTTTCGCTAAGAAAGTTCTTGTGTAATTCGAAAAGTGATATTTGGAAGCCTATAGAGGGCTATGGTGAAAAAGGAAACATCGTCAGATGAAATCTGGAAAGAAGCTTTCTGACAAACTGCTCTGTGACGTGTGCCTTCCACTCACACAGTTACATCTGTATTTCGTGGATCTCTTTGCTAGCCTTATTTCTGTGGAATCAGAGACCAGATATTTCGGATCCCTTTGAAGACTATAGGGCCGAATGAAATATCATCCGATAACAAAGAGAAAGAAGCTTTCGGAAAAACTTCTTTGTGTTCTGTGAAATCATCTCACAGAGTTACAGCTTTCCCCTCAAGAAGCCTTTCGCTAAGACAGTTCTTGTGGAATTTGCAAAGTGATATTTGGAACCCCTAGAGGGCTATGGTGAAAAAGGAAATATCCACAGATGAAATCTGGAAAGAAGCTTTCTGAGAAACTGCTTAGTGTTCTGTTAATTCATCTCACAGAGTTACATCTGTATTTCGTGGATCTCTTTGCTAGCCTTATTACTGTGGAATCTGAGAACAGATATTTCGGATCCCTTTGAAGACTATAGGGCCTAAGGAAATATCCTCTGATCAGAAGGAGAAAGAAGCTTTCTGAGAAAGTTCTTTGTGTTCTGTGAAATCATCTCACAGAGTTACAGCTTTCCCCTCAAGAACCCTTTCGCTAAGACAGTTCTTGTGGAATTGGCAAAGTGATATTTGGAAGCCCATGGTGGGCTATGGTGAAAAAAGAAATATCCACAGATGAAATCTGGAAAGAAGCTTTCTGAGAAACTGCTTAGTGTTCTGTTAATTCATCTCACAGAGTTAGATCTGTATTTCTTGGATCTCTTTGCTCGCCTTATTTCTGTGGAATCTGAGAACAGATATTTCGGATCCCTTTGAAGACTATAGGGCCAAAGGAAATATCCTCCGATAACAAAGAGAAAGATTTCTGAGAAACTTCTTTAGTTCTGTGAAATCCTCTCACAGAGTTACAGCTTTCCCTTCAAGAATCCTTTCGCTAAGACAGCTCTTGTGGAATTGGCAAAATGATATTTGGAAGCGAATAGAGGGCCATGGAAAAAGGAAATACCCTCAGATGAAATCTGGAAAAAAGCTTTCTGAGAAACTGCTCTGTGATGTGTGATTTCCACTCACAGAGTTATATCTGTATTTCGTGGATCTCTTTGCTAGCCTTATTTCTGTTGAATCTGAGAACAGATATTTCGGATCCCTTTGAAGACTCTAGGACCAAAGGAAATATACTCTTATAACAAAGAGAAAGAAGATTTCTGAGAAACTTCTTTGTGTTCTGTGAAATCATGTCAAAGAGTTACAGCTTTCCCCTCAAGAAGCCTTTCGCTAAGACAGTTCTTTTGGAATTGTCAAAGTGATATTTCGAAGCCCATAGAGGGCTATGGTGAAAAAGGAAATATCCTCCGAATAAATCTGCAAGGAAGATTTCTGTGAAACTGCTCTGTGATGTGTGACTTCCACTCGCAGAGTTCCGTCTCTCTTGCGTGGATCTCTTTGCTAGCCTTATTTCTGTGGAATCTTAGAGCAGATATTTCGGATCCCTTTGAAGACTATAGGGCCAAAGGAAATATCCTCCGATAACAAAGAGAAAGAAGTTTTCTGAGAAACTTCTTTGTGTTCTGTGAAATCATCTCACAGAGTTACAGCTTTCCCATCAAGAAACCTTTCTCTCAGGCAGTTCTTTTGGAATTGGAAAAGTGATATTTGGAAACCCATAGAGGGCTATGGTGAAAAAGGAAATATCCTCAGATGAAATCTGGAAGGAAGCTTTCTGAGAAACTGCTCTGTGATGTGTGACTTCCACTCACAGAGTTACATCTGTATTTCGTGGATCTCTTTGCCAGCAAACTTCTTTGTGTTCTGTGAAATCATCTCAAAGGGTTACAGCTTTCCCCTCAAGAAGCCTTTCGCTAAGACAGTTCTTGTGGAATTGGCAAAGTGATATTTTGAAGCCCATAGAGGGCAATGGTAATAAAGGAAATATCCTCAGATGGTATCTGGAAAGAAGCCTTTTGAGAAACTGCTCTGTGATATGTGACTAACACTCCCAGAGTTACATCTGTATTTCGTGGATCTTTTGCTACCCTTATTTCTGTGGAATCTGAGAACAGATATTTCGGATCCCTTTGAAGACTATATTGCCAAAGGAAATATCCTTTGATAACAAAGAGAAAGAAGCTATCTGAGAAACTTCTTTGTAGTTCTGTGAAATCATCTCAAAGAGTTACAGCTTTCCCCTCAAGAAACCTTTCGCTAAGACAGTTTTTGTGGAATTTGCAAAGCGATATTTGGAAGCCCATAGAGGGCTGTGGTGAAAAAGGAAATATCCTCAGATGAAATATAGAAAGATTTCTGAGAAACTGCTTAGTGTTGTGTTAATTCATGTCACAGAGTTACATCTTTATTTCGTGGATCTTTGCTAGCCTTAGTTCTGTGGAATCTGAGAACAGATATTTCAGATCCCTTTGCAGACTATAGGGCCAATGGAAATATCCACCGATAACAAGGAGAAAGAATCTTTCTGAGAAACTTCTTTCTGTTCTGTGAAATCATCTCACAGAGTTACAGCTTTCCCCTCAAGAAGCCTTTCGCTAAGACAGTTCTTGTGGAATTGGCAAAGTGATATTTGGAAGCCCATGGAGGGCTATGGTGAAAAAGGAAATATTCTCAGATGAAATCTGGAAAGAAGCTTTCTGAGAAACTGCTTAGTGTTCTGTTAATTCATCTCACAGAGTTAGATCTGTATTTCGTGGATCTCTTTGCTAGTTTTATTTCTGTGGAATCTGAGAACAGATATTTCGGATCCCTTTGAAGACTATAATGCCAAAGGAAATATCCTCTGATAACAAAGAGAAAGAAGCTTTCTGAGAAACTTCTTTGTGTTCTGTGAAATCATCTCTCAGAGTTACAGCTTTCCCCTCAAGAAAACTTTCGCTAAGACAGTTCTTGTGGAATAGGCAAAGTGATATTTGGAAGCCCTTAGAGGGCTAGGGTGAAAAAGGAAATATCCTCAGATGAAATCTGGAAAGAAGCTTTCTGAGAAACTGCTCTGTGATGTGTGACTTCCACTCACAGAGTTACATCTGTATTTCGTGGATCTCTTTGCTTGCCTTATTTCTGTGGAATCTGAGAACAGATATTTCGGATCCCTTTGAAGGCTCTAGGGCCAAAGGAAATATCCTCCGATAACAAAGAGAAAGAAGCTTTCTGAGAAACTTCTTTGTGTTCTGTGAAATAATCTCACAGAGCCACAGCTTTCCCCTCAAGAAGCCTTTTGCTAAGACAGTTCTTGTGGAATTCGAAAAGTGATATTTGGAAGGCTATAGAGGGCTATGGTGAAAAAGGAAATATCCTCAGATCAAAACTGGAAAGAAGCTCTCTGGCAAACTGCCCTGTGATGTGTGCCTTCCACTCACAGCGTTACATCTGTTTTTCGTGGATCTCTTCGCTAGCCTTATTTCTGTGGAATCTGAGAACAGATATTTCGGATCCCTTTGAAGACTATAGGGCCGAAGGAAATATCCACCGATAACAAGGAGAAAGAAGCTTTCGGAGAAACTTCTTTTTGTTCTGTGAAATCATCTCACAGAGTTACAGTTTTCCCCTCAAGAAGCCCTTCGCAAAGACAGTTCTTGTGGAACTGGCAAAGTGATATTTGGAAGCCCATAGAGGGCTATGGTGAAAAAGGAAATATCCTCAGATGAAATCTGGAAAGAAGCTTTCTGACAAACTGCTTAGTGTTCTGTTAATTCATCTCACAGAGTTACATCTGTATTTCGTGGATCTCTTTGCTATCCTTATTTCTGTGGAATCTGAGAAGAGATATTTCGGATCTCTTTGAAGACTATAGGGCCAAAGGAAATATCCTCCGATCAGAAAGAGAACGAAGCTTTCTGAGAAACTTCTTTGTGTTCTGTGAAATCATCTAACAGAGTTACAGCTTTCCAATCAAGAAGCTTTTCGCTAAGACAGTTCTTGTGGAATTGGCAAAGTGATATTTGGAAGCCCACGGAGGGCTATGGTGATAAAGGAAATATCCTCAGTGAAATATGGAAAGAAGATTTCAGAGAAACTGCTTAGTGTTCTGTTAATTCCTCTCACAGAGTTAGATCTCTATTTCGTGGATCTCTAAGATAGCCTTATTTCTGTGGAATCTGAGAACAAATATTTCGGATCCTTTGAAGACTATAGGGCCAAAGGAAATATCCTCCGATAACAAAGAGAAAGAAGCTTTGTGAGAAACTTCTTTGTGTTCTGTGAAATCATCTCACAGAGTTACAGCTTTCCCTTCAAGAAGTCTTTCGCTAAGACAGTTCTTGTGGAATTGGCAAAGTGATATTTGGAAGCCCTTAGAGGGCTATCGTGAAAAAGGTAATATCCTCAGATGAAATCTGGAAAGAAGCTTTCTGAGAAACTGCTCTGTGATGTGTGACTTCCACTCACAGAGTTACAACTGTATTTCGTGGATCTCTTTTCTAGCCTTATTTCTGTGGAATCTGAGATCAGATATTTCGGATCCCTTTGAAGACTATAGGGCCAAAGGAAATATCCTCCGATAACAATGAGAAAGAATTTTTGTGAGAAACTTCTTTGTATTCTGTGAAATCATCTTACAGAGTTACAGCTTTCCCCTCAAGAAGCCTTTCGCTAAGACAGTTCTTGTGGAATTGGCAAAGTGATATTTGGAAGCCCTTAGAGGGCTATGGTGAAAAAGGTAATGTCCTCAGATGAAATCTCGAAAGAAGCTTTCTGAGAAACTGCTCTGTGATGTGTGACTTCCACTCACAGAGTTACATCTGTATTGCGTGGATCTCTTTGCTACCCTTATTTCTGTGGAATCTGAGAACAGATATTTCGGATCCCTTTGAAGACTATATTGCCAAAGGAAATATCCTTTGATAACAAAGAGAAAGAAGCTATCTGAGAAACTTCTTTGTAGTTCTGTGAAATCATCTCAAAGAGTTACAGCTTTCCCCTCAAGAAACCTTTCGTTAAGACAGTTCTTGTGGAATTTGCAAAGTGATATTTGGAAGCCCATAGAGGGCTGTGGTGAAAAAGGAAATATCCTCAGATGAAATCTGGAAAGAAGCTTTCTGAGAAACTGCTTAGTGTTCTGTTAATTCATGTCACAGAGTAACATCTTTATTTCGTGGATCTATGCTAGACTTAGTTCTGTGCAATGTGAGAACAGATATTTCGGATCCCTTTGAAGACTATAGGGCCAATGGAAATATCCTGCGATAACAAGGAGAAAGAATCTTTCTGAGAAACCTCTTTGTGTTCTGTGAAATCATCTCACAGAGTTACAGCTTTCCCCTCAAGAAGCCTTTCGCTAAGACAGTTCTTGTGGAATTGGCAAAGTGATATTTGGAAGCCCATGGAGGGCTATGGTGAAAAAGGAAATATTCTCAGATGAAATCTGGAAAGAAGCTTTCTGAGAAACTGCTTAGTGTTCTGTTAATTCATCTCACAGAGTTAGATCTGTATTTCGTGGATCTCTTTGCTAGTTTTATTTCTGTGGAATCTGAGAACAGATATTTCGGATCCCTTTGAAGAGTATAAAGCCAAAGGAAATATCCTCTGATAACAAAGATAAAGAAACTTTCTGAGAAACTTCTTTGTGTTCTGTGAAATCATTTCACAGAGTTACAGCTTTCCCCTCAATAAACCTTTCGCTAAGACAGTTCTTGTGGAATTGGCAAAGTGATATTTGGAAGCCCTTAGAGGGCTATGCTGAAAAAGGAAATATCCTCAGATGAAATCTGGAAACAAGCTTTCTGAGAAACTGCTCTGTGATGTGTGACTTCCACTCACAGAGTTACATCTGTCTTTCGTGGATCTCTTTGCTAGCCTTATTTCTGTGGAATGTGAGAAAAGATATTTCGGATCACTTTGAAGACTATAGGGCCGAAGGAAATATCCTCCGATAACAAAGAGAAAGTAGCTTTCGGAGAAACTTCTTTGTGTTCTGTGAAATCATCTCACAGAGTTACAGCTTTCCCCTCAAGAAGCCTTTCGTTAAGACAGTTCTTGTGGAATTGGCAAACTGATGTTTGGAAACCCCTAGAGGGGTATGTTGAAAAAGGAAATATCCTCAGATGAAATCTGGAAAGAAGCTTTCTGAGAAACTGCTTAGTGTTCTGTTAATTCATCTCAAGGAGTTACATCTGTATTTCGTGGGTCTCTTTGCTAGCCTTATTTCTGTGGAATCTGAGAGCAGATATTTCGGATCCCTTTGAAGACTATACGGCCAAAGAAATATCCTCCGATAACAAAGAGAAAGAAGCTTTCTGATAAACTTCTTTGTGTTCTGTGAAATCATCTCAAAGAGTTACAGCTTTCCCCTCTAGAAGCCTTTCGCTAAGTCAGTTCTTTTGGAATTGGCAAAGTGATATTTGGAAGCCCATAGAGGGCTATGGTGAAAAAGGAAATATCCTCAGATGAAATCTGGAAAGAAGCTTTCTGAGAAACTGCTCTGTGATGTGTGACTTCCACTCACAGAGTTACATCTGTATTTCGTGGATCTCATTGCTAGCCTTATTTCTGTGGAATCTGAGAACAGATATCTCGGATCCCTTTGAAGGCTCTAGGGCCAAAGGAAATATCCTTTGATAACAAAGAGAAAGAAGCTTTCTGAGAAACTTCTTTGTGTTCTGTGAAATCATCTCACACAGTCACAGCTTTCCCCTCAAGAAGCCTTTCGCTAAGACAGTTCTTGTGGAATTCGAAAAGTGATATTTGGAAGCCTATAGACGGCTATGGTGAAGAAGGAAATATCCTCAGAACAAAACTGGAAAGAACTCTCTGGCAAACTGCTCTGTGATGTGTGCCTTCCACTCAGAGCGTTACATCTGTATTTCGTGGATCTCTTTGCCAGCCTTATGTGTGTGGAATCTGAGAACAGATTTTCGGATCCCTTTGAAGACTATAGGGCCGAAGGAAATATCCACCGATAACAATGAGAAAGAAGCTTTCGGAGAAACTTCTTCTTGTTCTGTGAAATCATCTCACAGAGTTACAGTTTTCCCCTCAAGAAGCCTTTCGCAAAGACAGTTCCTGTGGAATTGGCAAAGTGATATTTGGAAGCCCTTGGAAGGCTATGGTGAAAAAGGAAATATCCTGAGATGAAATATGGAAAGAAGCTTTCTGAGAAACTGCTCTGTGATGTGTGACTTCCACTCACAGAGTTAGATCTGTATTTCGTGGATCTCTTTGCTACCCTTATTTCTGTGGAATCTGAGAACAGATATTTCGGATCCCTTTGAAGACTATATTGCCAAAGGAAATATCCTTTGATAACAAAGATAAAGAAGCTATCTGAGAAACTTCTTTGTAGTTCTGTGAAATCATCTCAAAGAGTTACAGCTTTCCCCTCAAGAAACCTTTCGCTAAGACAGCTCTTGTGGAATTTGCAAAGTGATATTTGGAAGCCCATAGAGGGCTGTGGTGAAAAAGGAAATATCCTCAGATGAAATCTGGAAAGAAGCTTTCTGAGAAACTGCTTAGTGTTCTGTTAATTCATGTCACAGAGTTACATCTTTATTTCGTACATCTTTGCTAGCCTTAGTTCCGTGCAATCTGAGAACAGATATTTCGGATCCCTTTGCAGACTATAGGGCCAATGGAAATATCCACCGATAACAAGGAGAAAGAATCTTTCTGAGAATCTTCTTTGTGTTCTGTGAAATCATCTCACAGAGTTACAGTTTTCCCCTCAAGAAGCCTTTCGCAAAGACAGTTCTTGTGGAATTGGCAAAGTGATATTTGGAAGCCCTTGGAGGGCTATGGTGAAAAAGGAAATATCCTCAGATGAAATCTGGAAAGAAGATTTCTGACAAACTGCTTAGTGTTCTGTTAATTCATCTCACAGAGTTACATCTTTATTTCGTGGATCTCTTTGCTAGCCTTTTTTTTGTGGAATATGAGAACAGATATTTCGGATCCCTTTGAAGACTATAGGGGCAAAGGAAATACCCTCCGATAACAAAGAGAAAGAAGCTTTCTGAGAAACTTCTTTGTGTTCTGTGAAATCATCTCACAGAGTTACAGCTTTCCCCTCAACAAGCCTTTCGCTAAGACAGTTCTTGTGGAATTGGCAAAGTGATATTTGGAAGCCCATGGAGGGCTATGGTGAAAAAGGAAATATGCTCCGATGAAATCTGGAAAGAAGTTTCTGAGAAACTGCTTAGTGTTCTGCTAATTCATCTCACAGAGTTAGATCTGTATTTCGGGGATCTCTTTGCTAGTTTTATTTCTGTGGAATCTGAGAACAGATATTTCGGACTCCTTTGAGACTATAGGGCCAAAGGAAATATCCTACGATAACAAAGAGAAAGAAGCTTTGTGAGAAACTTCTTTGTGTTCTGTGAAATCATCTCACAGAGTTAAATCATTCCCCTCAAGAAGCCTTTCGTTAAGACAGTTCTTGTGGAATTGGCAAAGTGATGTTTGGAAGCCCATAGACGGGTATGTTGAAAAAGGAAATATCCTCAGATGAAATCTGGAAAGAAGCTTTCTGAGAAACTGCTCTGTGATGTGTGACTTCCACTCACAGAGTTACATCTGTATTTCGTGGATCTCTTTGCTAGCCTTATTTCTGTGGAATTTGAGGACAGATATTTCGGATCCCTTTGAAGACTATAGGGCCGAAGGAAATATCCTCCGATAACAAAGAGAAAGAAGCTTTCGGAGAAACTTCTTTGTGTTCTGTGAAATCATCTCACAGAGTTAAATCTTTCCCCTCAAGAAGCCTTTCGTTAAGACAGTTCTTGTGGATTTGGCAAAGTGATGTTTGGAAGCCCATAGACGGGTATGTTGAAAAAGGAAATATCCTCAGATGAAATCTGGAAAGAAGCTTTCTGAGAAATGCTTAGCGTTCTGTTAATTCATCTCAAGGAGTTAGTTCTGTATTTCGTGAGTCTCTTTGCTAGCCTTATTTCTGTGGAATCTGAGAGCAGATATTTCGGATCCCTTTGAAGACTATAGTGCCAAAGAAACATCCTCTGATAACAAAGAGAAAGAAGCTTTCTGAGAAACTTCTTTGTGTTCTGTGAAATCATCTCAAAGAGTTACAGCTTTCCCCTCCCGAAGCCTTTCGCTAGGACAGTTCTTTTGGAATTGGCAAAGTGATATTTGGAAGCTCATAGAGGGCTATGGTGAAAAAGGAAATATCCTCAGATCAAAACTGGAAAGAAGTTCTCTGGAAACTGCTCTGTGATGTGTGCCTTCCACTCACATGGTTCCATCTGTATTTCGTGGATCTATTTGCTAGCCTTATTTCTGTGGAATCTGAGAACAGATATTTCGGATCCCTTTGAAGACTATAGGGCCGAAGGAAATATCCTCCGATAACAAAGAGAAAGAAGCTTTCTGAGAAACTTCTTTGTTGTCTGTGAAATCATCTCACTCAGTTACCGCTTTCCCCTCAAGAAACCTTTCGTTAAGACAGTTCTTGTGGAATTCGCAAAGTGATATTTGGAAGCCCATGGAGGGCTATGGTGATAAAGGAAATATCCTCAGTGAAATCTGTAAAGAAGCTTTCAGAGAAACTGCTTAGTGTTCTGTTAATTCATCTCACAGAGCTAGATCTCTATTTCGTCAATCTCTTTGCTAGCCTTATTTCTGTGTAATCTGAGAACAGATATTTCGGATCCCTTTGAAGACTATAGGGCCAAAGGAAATATCCTCCGATAAGAAAGAGAAAGAAGCTTTCGGAGAAACTACTTTGTGTTCTGTGAAATCATCTCACAGAGGTACAGCTTTCCCCTCAAGAAGCTTTACGCTAAGACAGTTCTTGTGGAATAGGCAAAGTGATATTTGGAAGCCCATAAGTGCTATGGTGATAAAGGAAATATCCTCAGATGAAATATGGAAAGAAGCTTTCCGAGAAACTTTTTAGTGTTCTGTTAATTCATCTCACAGAGTTACATCTGTATTTCGTGGGTCTCTTTGCTAGCCTTATTTCTGTGGAATCTGAGAGCAGATATTTCGGATCCCTTTGAAGACTATAGGGCCAAAGGAAATGTCCTCCGTTAACAAAGAGAAAGAAGCTTTCTGAGAAACTTCTTTGTGTTCTGTGAAACAATCTCACAGAGTTACAGCTTTCCCCTCAAGAAGCCTTTCGCTAAGAAAGTTCTTGTGGAATTCGAAAAGTGATATTTGGAAGCCTATAGAGGGCTATGGTGAAAAAGGAAACATCGTCAGATGAAATCTGGAAAGAAGCTTTCTGACAAACTGCTCTGTGACGTGTGCCTTCCACTCACACAGTTACATCTGTATTTCGTGCATCTCTTTGCTAGCCTTATTTCTGTGGAATCAGAGAACAGATATTTCGGATCCCTTTGAAGACTATAGGGCCGAATGAAATATCATTCGATAACAAAGAGAAAGAAGCTTTCGGAAAAACTTCTTTGTGTTCTGTGAAATCATCTCACAGAGTTACAGCTTTCCCCTCAAGAAGCCTTTCGCTAAGACAGTTCTTGTGGAATTTGCAAAGTGATATTTGGAACCCCTAGAGGGCTATGGTGAAAAAGGAAATATCCACAGATGAAATCTGGAAAGAAGCTTTCTGAGAAACTGCTTAGTGTTCTGTTAATTCATCTCACAGAGTTACATCTGTATTTCGTGGATCTCTTTGCTAGCCTTATTACTGTGGAATCTGAGAACAGATATTTCGGATCCCTTTGAAGACTATAGGGCCTAAGGAAATATCCTCCGATCAGAAAGAGAAAGAAGCTTTCTGAGAAAGTTCTTTGTATTCTGTGAAATCATCTCACAGAGTTACAGCTTTCCCCTAAAGAAGCCTTTCGCTAAGACAGTTCTTGTGGAATTGGCAAAGTGATATTTGGAAGCCCATGGAGGGCTATGGTGAAAAAAGAAATATCCACAGATGAAATCTGGAAAGAAGCTTTCTGAGAAACTGCTTAGTGTTCTGTTAATTCATCTCACAGAGTTAGATCTGTATTTCTTGGATCTCTTTGCTCGCCTTATTTCTGTGGAATCTGAGAACAGATATTTCGGATCCCTTTGAAGACTATAGGGCCAAAGGAAATATCCTCCGATAACAAAGAGAAAGATTTCTGAGAAACTTCTTTAGTTCTGTGAAATCCTCTCACAGAGTTACAGCTTTCCCTTCAAGAATCCTTTCGCTAAGACAGCTCTTGTGGAATTGGCAAAATGATATTTGGAAGCGAATAGAGGGCCATGGAAAAAGGAAATACCCTCAGATGAAATCTGGAAAAAAGCTTTCTGAGAAACTGCTCTGTGATGTGTGATTTCCACTCACAGAGTTATATCTGTATTTCGTGGATCTCTTTGCTAGCCTTATTTCTGTTGAATCTGAGAACAGATATTTCGGATCCCTTTGAAGACTCTAGGACCAAAGGAAATATACTCTTATAACAAAGAGAAAGAAGATTTCTGAGAAACTTCTTTGTGTTCTGTGAAATCATGTCAAAGAGTTACAGCTTTCCCCTCAAGAAGCCTTTCGCTAAGACAGTTCTTGTGGAATTGTCAAAGTGATATTTCGAAGCCCATAGAGGGCTATGGTGAAAAAGGAAATATCCTCAGAATAAATCTGCAAGGAAGATTTCTGTGAAACTGCTCTGTGATGTGTGACTTCCACTCGAAGAGTTACATCTCTCTTGCGTGGATCTCTTTGCTAGCCTTATTTCTGTGGAATCTTAGAGCAGATATTTCGGATCCCTTTGAAGACTATAGGGCCAAAGGAAATATCCTCCGATAACAAAGAGAAAGAAGTTTTCTGAGAAACTTCTTTGTGTTCTGTGAAATCATCTCACAGAGTTACAGCTTTCACATCAAGAAACCTTTCTCTAAGGCAGTTCTTTTGGAATTGGAAAAGTGATATTTGGAAACCCATAGAGGGCTATGGTGAAAAAGGAAATATCCTCAGATGAAATCTGGAAGGAAGCTTTCTGAGAAACTGCTCTGTGATGTGTGACTTCCACTCACAGAGTTACATCTGTATTTCGTGGATCTCTTTGCCAGCAAACTTCTTTGTGTTCTGTGAAATTATCTCAAAGGGTTACAGCTTTCCCCTCAAGAAGCCTTTCGCTAAGACAGTTCTTGTGGAATTGGCAAAGTGATATTTGGAAGCCCATAGAGGGCTATGTTGAAAAAGGAAATATCCTCAGATGAAATCTGGAAAGAAGCTTTCTGAGAAACTGCTTAATGTTCTGTTAATTCATCTCACAGAGTTACATCTGAATTTCTTGGGTCTCTTTGCTAGCCTTATTGCTGTGGAATATGAGACGAGATATTTCAGATCCCTTTTAAGAGTATAGGGCCAAACGAAATATCCTCCGATAACAAAGAGAGAAGCTTCTGGGAATCTTCTTTGTGTTCTGTGAAATCATCTCACAGATTTACAGCTTTCCCCTCAAGAAGCCTTTCGCTAAACAGTTCTTGTGGAATTGGCAAAGTGATATTTGGAAGCACATAGAGGGCTATGGTGAAAAAGGTAATATCCTCAGATGAAATCTGGAAAGAAGCTTTCTGAGAAACTGCTTAGTGTTCTGTTAATTCATGTCACAGAGTTACATCTCTATTTTGTCGATCTCTTTGCTAGCCTTATTTCTGTGGAAACTGAGAACAGATATTTCAGATCCCTTTGAAGACTATAGGGCCAAAGGAAATATTCTCCGATAACAAAGAGAAAGAATTTTTCTGAGAAACTTCTTTGTGTTCTGTGAAATCATCTCACAGAGTTACAAGTTTCCCCTCAAGAAGCCTTTCACTAAGACAGTTCTTGTGGAATTGGCAAAGTGATATTTTGAAGCCCATAGAGGGCAATGTTAATAAAGGAAATATCCTCAGATGGTATCTGGAAAGAAGCCTTTTGAGAAACTGCTCTGTGATATGTGACTAACACTCCCAGAGTTACATCTGTATTTCGTGGATCTTTTGCTACCCTTATTTCTGTGGAATCTGAGAACAGATATTTCGGATCCCTTTGAAGACTATATTGCCAAAGGAAATATCCTTTGATAACAAAGAGAAAGAAGCTATCTGAGAAACTTCTTTGTAGTTCTGTGAAATCATCTCAAAGAGTTACAGCTTTCCCCTCAAGAAACCTTTCGCTAAGACAGTTCTTATGGAATTTGCAAAGCGATATTTGGAAGCCCGTAGAGGGCTGTGGTGAAAAAGGAAATATCCTCAGATGAAATATGGAAAGAAGATTTCTGAGAAACTGCTTAGTGTTGTGTTAATTCATGTCACAGAGTTACATCTTTATTTCGTGGATCTTTGCTAGCCTTAGTTCTGTGGAATCTGAGAACAGATATTTCAGATCCCTTTGCAGACTATAGGGCCAATGGAAATATCCACCGATAACAAGGAGAAAGAATCTTTCTGAGAAACTTCTTTCTGTTCTGTGAAATCATCTCACAGAGTTACAGCTTTCCCTTCAAGAAGCCTTTCGCTAAGACAGTTCTTGTGGAATTGGCAAAGTGATATTTGGAAGCCCATGGAGGGCTATGGTGAAAAAGGAAATATTCTCAGATGAAATCTGGAAAGAAGCTTTCTGAGAAACTGCTTAGTGTTCTGTTAATTCATCTCACAGAGTTAGATCTGTATTTCGTGGATCTCTTTGCTAGTTTTATTTCTGTGGAATCTGAGAACAGATATTTCGGATCCCTTTGAAGACTATAATGCCAAAGGAAATATCCTCTGATAACAAAGAGAAAGAAGCTTTCTGAGAAACTTCTTTGTGTTCTGTGAAATCATCTCTCAGAGTTACAGCTTTCCCCTCAAGAAACCTTTCGCTAAGACAGTTCTTGTGGAATAGGCAAAGTGATATTTGGAAGCCCTTAGAGGGCTAGGGTGAAAAAGGAAATATCCTCAGATGAAATCTGGAAAGAAGCTTTCTGAGAAACTGCTCTGTGATGTGTGACTTCCACTCACAGAGTTACATCTGTATTTCGTGGATCTCTTTGCTAGCCTTATTTCTGCGGAATCTGAGAACAGATATTTCGGATCCCTTTGAAGGCTCTAGGGCCAAAGGAAATATCCTCCGATAACAAAGAGAAAGAAGCTTTCTGAGAAACTTCTTTGTGTTCTGTGAAATAATCTCACAGAGCCACAGCTTTCCCCTCAAGAAGCCTTTTGCTAAGACAGTTCTTGTGGAATTCGAAAAGTGATATTTGGAAGGCTATAGAGGGCTATGGTGAAAAAGGAAATATCCTCAGATCAAAACTGGAAAGAAGCTCTCTGGCAAACTGCCCTGTGATGTGTGCCTTCCACTCACAGCGTTACATCTGTATTTCGTGGATCTCTTCGCTAGCCTTATTTCTGTGGAATCTGAGAACAGATATTTCGGATCCCTTTGAAGACTATAGGGCCGAAGGAAATATCCACCGATAACAAGGAGAAAGAAGCTTTCGGAGAAACTTCTTTTTGTTCTGTGAAATCATCTCACAGAGTTACAGTTTTCCCCTCAAGAAGCCCTTCGCAAAGACAGTTCTTGTGGAACTGGCAAAGTGATATTTGGAAGCCGATAGAGGGCTATGGTGAAAAAGGAAATATCCTCAGATGAAATCTGGAAAGAAGCTTTATTACAAACTGCTTAGTGTTCTGTTAATTCATCTCACAGAGTTACATCTGTATTTCGTGGATCTCTTTGCTATCCTTATTTCTGTGGAATCTGAGAAGAGATATTTCGGATCTCTTTGAAGACTATAGGGCCAAAGGAAATATCCTCCGATCAGAAAGAGAACGAAGCTTTCTGAGAAACTTCTTTGTGTTCTGTGAAATCATCTAACAGAGTTACAGCTTTCCAATCAAGAAGCTTTTCGCTAAAACAGTTCTTGTGGAATTGGCAAAGTGATATTTGGAAGCCCACGGAGGGATATGGTGATAAAAGAAATATCCTCAGTGAAATATGGAAAGAAGATTTCAGAGAAACTGCTTAGTGTTCTGTTAATTCCTCTCACAGAGTTAGATCACTATTTCGTGGATCTCTAAGATAGCCTTATTTCTGTGGAATCTGAGAACAAATATTTCGGATCCTTTGAAGACTATAGGGCCAAAGGAAATATCCTCCGATAACAAAGAGAAAGAAGCTTTGTGAGAAACTTCTTTGTGTTCTGTGAAATCATCTCACAGAGTTACAGCTTTCCCTTCAAGAAGCCTTTCGCTAAGACAGTTCTTGTGGAATTGGCAAAGTGATATTTGGAAGCCCTTAGAGGGCTATCGTGAAAAAGGTAATATCCTCAGATGAAATCTGGAAAGAAGCTTTCTGAGAAACTGCTTAGTGTTCTGTTAATTCATGTCACAGAGTTACATCTCTACTTTGTCGATCTCTTTGCTAGCCTTATTTCTGTGGAAACTGAGAACAGATATTTCAGATCCCTTTGAAGACTATAGGGCCAAAGGAAATATTCTCCGATAACAAAGAGAAAGAATTTTTCTGAGAAACTTCTTTGTGTTCTGTGAAATCATCACACAGAGTTACAACTTTCCCCTCAAGAAGCCTTTCACTAAGACAGTTCTTGTGGAATTGGCAAAGTGTATTTTGAAGCCCATAGAGGGCAATGGTAATAAAGGAAATATCCTCAGATGGTATCTGGAAAGAAGCCTTTTGAGAAACTGCTCTGTGATATGTGACTAACACTCCCAGAGTTACATCTGTATTTCGTGGATCTTTTGCTACCCTTATTTCTGTGGAATCTGAGAACAGATATTTCGGATCCCTTTGAAGACTATATTGCCAAAGGAAATATCCTTTGATAACAAAGAGAAAGAAGCTATCTGAGAAACTTCTTTGTAGTTCTGTGAAATCATCTCAAAGAGTTACAGCTTTCCCCTCAAGAAACCTTTCGCTAAGACAGTTCTTGTGGAATTTGCAAAGCGATATTTGGAAGCCCATAGAGGGCTGTGGTGAAAAAGGAAATATCCTCAGATGAAATATGGAAAGAAGATTTCTGAGAAACTGCTTAGTGTTGTGTTAATTCATGTCACAGAGTTACATCTTTATTTCGTGGATCTTTGCTAGCCTTAGTTCTGTGGAATCTGAGAACAGATATTTCAGATCCCATTGCAGACTATAGGGCCAATGGAAATATCCACCGATAACAAGGAGAAAGAATCTTTCTGAGAAACTTCTTTCTGTTCTGTGAAATCATCTCACAGAGTTACAGCTTTCCCCTCAAGAAGCCTTTCGCTAAGACAGTTCTTGTGGAATTGGCAAAGTGATATTTGGAAGCCCATGGAGGGCTATGGTGAAAAAGGAAATATTCTCAGATGAAATCTGGAAAGAAGCTTTCTGAGAAACTGCTTAGTGTTCTGTTAATTCATCTCACAGAGTTAGATCTGTATTTCGTGGATCTCTTTGCTAGTTTTATTTCTGTGGAATCTGAGAACAGATATTTCGGATCCCTTTGAAGGCTATAATGCCAAAGGAAATATCCTCTGATAACAAAGAGAAAGAAGCTTTCTGAGAAACTTCGTTGTGTTCTGTGAAATCATCTCTCAGAGTTACAGCTTTCCCCTCAAGAAACCTTTCGCTAAGACAGTTCTTGTGGAATAGGCAAAGTGATATTTGGAAGCCCTTAGAGGGCTAGGGTGAAAAAGGAAATATCCTCAGATGAAATCTGGAAAGAAGCTTTCTGAGAAACTGCTCTGTGATGTGTGACTTCCACTCACAGAGTTACATCTGTATTTCGTGGATCTCTTTGCTAGCCTTATTTCTGTGGAATCTGAGAACAGATATTTCGGATCCCTTTGAAGGCTCTAGGGCCAAAGGAAATATCCTCCGATAACAAAGAGAAAGAAGCTTTCTGAGAAACTTCTTTGTGTTCTGTGAAATAATCTCACAGAGCCACAGCTTTCCCCTCAAGAAGCCTTTTGCTAAGACAGTTCTTGTGGAATTCGAAAAGTGATATTTGGAAGGCTATAGAGGGCTATGGTGAAAAAGGAAATATCCTCAGATCAAAACTGGAAAGAAGCTCTCTGGCAAACTGCCCTGTGATGTGTGCCTTCCACTCACAGCGTTACATCTGTATTTCGTGGATCTCTTCGCTAGCCTTATTTCTGTGGAATCTGAGAACAGATATTTCGGATCCCTTTGAAGACTATAGGGCCGAAGGAAATATCCACCGATAACAAGGAGAAAGAAGCTTTCGGAGAAACTTCTTTTTGTTCTGTGAAATCATCTCACAGAGTTACAGTTTTCCCCTCAAGAAGCCCTTCGCAAAGACAGTTCTTGTGGAACTGGCAAAGTTATATTTGGAAGCCCATAGAGGGCTATGGTGAAAAAGGAAATATCCTCAGATGAAATCTGGAAAGAAGCTTTCTGACAAACTGCTTAGTGTTCTGTTAATTCATCTCACAGAGTTACATCTGTATTTCGTGGATCTCTTTGCTATCCTTATTTCTGTGGAATCTGAGAACAGATATTTCGGATCTCTTTGAAGACTATAGGGCCAAAGGAAATATCCTCCGATCAGAAAGAGAACGAAGCTTTCTGAGAAACTTCTTTGTGTTCTGTGAAATCATCTAACAGAGTTACAGCTTTCCAATCAAGAAGCTTTTCGCTAAGACAGTTCTTGTGGAATTGGCAAAGTGATATTTGGAAGCCCACGGAGGGCTATGGTGATAAAAGAAATATCCTCAGTGAAATATGGAAAGAAGATTTCAGAGAAACTGCTTAGTGTTCTGTTAATTCCTCTCACAGAGTTAGATCTCTATTTCGTGGATCTCTAAGATAGCCTTATTTCTGTGGATTCTGAGAACAAATATTTCGGATCCTTTGAAGACTATAGGGCCAAAGGAAATATCCTCCGATAACAAAGACAAAGAAGCTTTCTGAGAAACTTCTTTGTGTTCTGTGAAATCATCTCACAGAGTTACAGCTTTCCCTTCAAGAAGCCTTTCGCTAAGACAGTTCTTGTGGAATTGGCAAAGTGATATTTGGAAGCCCTTAGAGGGCTATCGTGAAAAAGGTAATATCCTCAGATGAAATCTCGAAAGAAGCTTTCTGAGAAACTGCTCTGTGATGTGTGACTTCCACTCACAGAGTTACATCTGTATTTCGTGGATCTCTTTGCTACCCTTATTTCTGTGGAATCTGAGAACAGATATTTCGGATCCCTTTGAAGACTATATTGCCAAAGGTAATATCCTTTGATAACAAAGAGAAAGAAGCTATCTGAGAAACTTCTTTGTAGTTCTGTGAAATCATCTCAAAGAGTTACAGCTTTCCCCTCAAGAAACCTTTCGTTAAGACAGTTCTTGTGGAATTTGCAAAGTGATATTTGGAAGCCCATAGAGGGCTGTGGTGAAAAAGGAAATATCCTCAGATGAAATCTGGAAAGAAGCTTTCTGAGAAACTGCTCTGTGATGTGTGACTTCCACTCACAGAGTTACATCTGTCTTTCGTGGATCTCTTTGCTAGCCTTATTTCTGTGGAATGTGAGAAAAGATATTTCGGATCACTTTGAAGACTATAGGGCCGAAGGAAATATCCTCCGATAACAAAGAGAAAGTAGCTTTCGGAGAAACTTCTTTGTGTTCTGTGAAATCATCTCACAGAGTTACAGCTTTCCCCTCAAGAAGCCTTTCGTTAAGACAGTTCTTGTGGAATTGGCAAACTGATGTTTGGAAACCCCTAGAGGGGTATGTTGAAAAAGGAAATATCCTCAGATGAAATCTGGAAAGAAGCTTTCTGAGAAACTGCTTAGTGTTCTGTTAATTCATCTCAAGGAGTTACATCTGTATTTCGTGGGTCTCTTTGCTAGCCTTATTTCTGTGGAATCTGAGAGCAGATATTTCGGATCCCTTTGAAGACTATACGGCCAAAGAAATATCCTCCGATAACAAAGAGAAAGAAGCTTTCTGAGAAACTTCTTTGTGTTCTGTGAAATCATCTCAAAGAGTTACAGCTTTCCCCTCTAGAAGCCTTTCGCTAAGTCAGTTCTTTTGGAATTGGCAAAGTGATATTTGGAAGCCCATAGAGGGCTATGGTAAAAAAGGAAATATCCTCAGATGAAATCTGGAAAGAAGCTTTCTGAGAAACTGCTCTGTGATGTGTGACTTCCACTCACATAGTTACATCTGTATTTCGTGGATCTCATTGCTAGCCTTATTTCTGTGGAATCTGAGAACAGATATTTCGGATCCCTTTGAAGGCTCTAGGGCCAAAGGAAATATCCTTTGATAACAAAGAGAAAGAAGCTTTCTGAGAAACTTCTTTGTGTTCTGTGAAATCATCTCACAGAGTCACAGCTTTCCCCTCAAGAAGCCTTTCGATAAGACAGTTCTTGTGGAATTCGAAAAGTGATATTTGGAAGCCTATAGACGGCTATGGTGAAAAAGGAAATATCCTCAGAACAAAACTGGAAAGAAGGTCTCTCGCAAACTGCTCTGTGATGTGTGCCTTCCACTCACAGCGTTACATCTGTATTTGGTGGATCTCTTTGCCAGCCTTATGTGTGTGGAATCTGAGAACAGATTTTCGGATCCCTTTGAAGACTATAGGGCCGAAGGAAATATCCACCGATAACAAGGAGAAAGAAGCTTTCGGAGAAACTTCTTCTTGTTCTGTGAAATCATCTCACAGAGTTACAGTTTTCCCCTCAAGAAGCCTTTCGCAAAGACAGTTCCTGTGGAATTGGCAAAGTGATATTTGGAAGCCCTTGGAAGGCTATGGTGAAAAAGGAAATATCCTGAGATGAAATATGGAAAGAAGCTTTCTGAGAAACTGCTCTGTGATGTGTGACTTCCACTCACAGAGTTAGATCTGTATTTCGTGGATCTCTTTGCTACCCTTATTTCTGTGGAATCTGAGAACAGATATTTCGGATCCCTTTGAAGACTATATTGCCAAAGGAAATATCCTTTGATAACAAAGATAAAGAAGCTATCTGAGAAACTTCTTTGTATTTCTGTGAAATCATCTCAAAGAGTTACAGCTTTCCCCTCAGGAAACCTTTCGCTAAGACAGGTCTTGTGGAATTTGCAAAGTGATATTTGGAAGCCCATAGAGGGCTGTGGTGAAAAAGGAAATATCCTCAGATGAAATCTGGAAAGAAGCTTTCTGAGAAACTGCTTAGTGTTCTGTTAATTCATGTCACAGAGTTACATCTTTATTTCGTACATCTTTGCTAGCCTTAGTTCCGTGCAATCTGAGAACAGATATTTCGGATCCCTTTGCAGACTATAGGGCCAATGGAAATATCCACCGATAACAAGGAGAAAGAATCTTTCTGAGAATCTTCTTTGTGTTCTGTGAAATCATCTCACAGAGTTACAGTTTTCCCCTCAAGAAGCCTTTCGCAAAGACAGTTCTTGTGGAATTGGCAAAGTGATATTTGGAAGCCTTTGGAGGGCTATGGTGAAAAAGGAAATATCCTCAGATGAAATCTGGAAAGAAGATTTCTGACAAACTGCTTAGTGTTCTGTTAATTCATCTCACAGAGTTACATCTTTATTTCGTGGATCTCTTTGCTAGCCTTTTTTTTGTGGAATATGAGAACAGATATTTCGGATCCCTTTTAAGACTATAGGGGCAAAGGAAATACCCTCCGATAACAAAGAGAAAGAAGATTTCTGAGAAACTTCTTTGTGTTCTGTGAAATCATCTCACAGAGTTACAGCTTTCCCCTCAACAAGCCTTTCGCTAAGACAGTTCTTGTGGAATTGGCAAAGTGATATTTGGAAGCCCATGGTGGGCTATGGTGAAAAAGGAAATATGCTCCGATGAAATCTGGAAAGAAGTTTCTGAGAAACTGCTTAGTGTTCTGCTAATTCATCTCACAGAGTTAGATCTGTATTTCGGGGATCTCTTTGCTAGTTTTATTTCTGTGGAATCTGAGAACAGATATTTCGGACTCCTTTGAGACTATAGGGCCAAAGGAAATATCCTACGATAACAAAGAGAAAGAAGCTTTGTGAGAAACGTCTTTGTGTTCTGTGAAATCATCTCACAGAGTTACAGCTTTCCCCTCAAGAAACCTTTCGCTAAGACAGTTCTTGTGGAATAGGCAAAGTGATATTTGGAAGCCCATAGAGGGCTATGGTGAAAAAGGTAATATACTCAGATGAAATCTGGAAAGAAGCTTTCTGAGAAACTGCTCTGTGATGTGTGACTTCCACTCACAGAGTTACATCTGTATTTCGTGGATCTCTTTGCTAGCCTTCTTTCTGTGGAATTTGAGAACAGATATTTCGGATCCCTTTGAAGACTATAGGGCCGAAGGAAATATCCTCCGATAACAAAGAGAAAGAAGCTTTCGGAGAAACTTCTTTGTGTTCTGTGAAATCATCTCACAGAGTTAAATCTTTCCCCTCAAGAAGCCTTTCGTTAAGACAGTTCTTGTGGAATTGGCAAAGTGATGTTTCGAAGCCCATAGACGGGTATGTTGAAAAAGGAAATATCCTCAGATGAAATCTGTAAAGAAGCTTTCTGAGAAATGCTTAGTGTTCTGTTAATTCATCTCAAAGAGTTAGTTCTGTATTTCGTGAGTCTCTTTGCTAGCCTTATTTCTGTGGAATCTGAGAGCAGATATTTCGGATCCCTTTGAAGACTATAGGGCCAAAGAAATATCCTCCGATAACAAAGAGAAAGAAGCTTTCTGAGAAACTTCTTTGTGTTCTGTGAAATCATCTCAAAGAGTTACAGCTTTCCCCTCCCGAAGCCTTTCGCTAGGACAGTTCTTTTGGAATTGGCAAAGTGATATTTGGAAGCTCATAGAGGGCTATGGTGAAAAAGGAAATATCCTCAGATCAAAACTGGAAAGAAGCTCTCTGGAAACTGCTCTGTGATGTGTGCCTTCCACTCACAGCGTTCCATCTGTATTTCGTGGATCTATTTGCTAGCCTTATTTCTGTGCAATCTGAGAACAGATATTTCGGATCCCTTTGAAGACTATAGGGCCGAAGGAAATATCCTCCGATAACAAGGAGAAAGAAGCTTTCGGAGAAACTTCTTTTTGTTCTGTGAAATCATCTCACAGAGTTACAGTTTTCCCCTCAAGAAGCCTTTCGCAAAGACAGTTCTTGTGGAATTGGCAAAGTGATATTTGGAAGCCCATAGAGGGCTATGGTGAAAAAGGAAATATCCTCAGATGAAATCTTTAAAGAAGCTTTCTGAGAAACTCCTTAGTGTTCTTTTAATTCATCTCACAGAGTTACATCTGTGTTTCGTGGATCTCTTTGCTAGCCTTATTTCTGTGGAATCTGAGAACAGATATTTCGGATCCCTTAGAAGACTATAGAGCCAAAGGAATTATCCTACGATAACAAAGAGAAAGAAGCTTTCTGAGAAACTTCTTTGTGTTCTGTGATATCACCTCACAGAGTTATAGCTTTCCCCTCAAGAAACCTTTCGCTAAGACAGTTCTTGTGGAATTGGTAAAGTGATATTTGGAAGCCCTTAGAGGGCTATGGTGAAAAAGGAAATATCCTCATATGAAATCTGGAAAGAAGCTTTCTGAGAAACTGCTCTGTGATGTGTGACTTCCACTCACAGAGTGTACATCTCTGTTTCATGGATCTCTTTGCTGGCCTTATTTCTGTGGAATCTGAGAACAGATATTTCGGATCCCTTTGAAGACTATAGGGCCGAAGAATATTTCCTCCGATAACAAAGAGAAAGAAGCTTTCTGAGAAACTTCTTTGTGTTCTGTGAATTCATCTCACAGAGTTACAGCTTTCAACTCAAGAAGCCTTTCGCTAAGACAGTTCTTGTGGAATTGGCAAAGTGATAATTGGAAGCCCATAGAGGGCTATGTTGAAAAAGGAAATATCCTCAGATGAAATCTGGAAAGAAGCTTTCTGACAAACTGCTTAGTGTTCTGTTAATTCATCTCACAGAGTTACATCTGTATTTCGTGGATCTCTTTGCTAGCCTTATTTCTGTGGAATCTGAGAACAGATATTTCGGATCTCTTTGAAGACTATAGGGCCAAAGAAAATATCCTCCGATAAGAATGAGAAAGAAGCTTTCTGAGAAACTTCTATGTGTTCTGTGAAATCATCTAACAGAGTTAGAGCTTCCCCCTCAAGAAGCTTTTCGCTAAGACAGTTCTTGTGGAATTGGCAAAGTGATATTTGGAAGCCTATGGAGGGCTATGGTGATAAAGGAAATATCCGAAGATGAAATATGGAAAGAAGATTTCAGAGAAACCGCTTAGTGTTCTGTTAATTCCTCTCACAGAGTTAGATCTCTACTTCGTGGATCTCTAAGATAGCCTTATTTCTGTGGAATCTGAGAACAGATATTTCGGATCCCTTTGAAGACTATAGGGTCAAAGGAAATATCCTCTGATAACAAAGAGAAAGAAGCTTTGTGAGAAACTTATTTGTGTTCTGTGAAATCATCTAACAGAGTTACAGCTTTCCCCTCAAGAAACCTTTCGCTAAGACAGTTCTTGTGGAATTGGCAATGTGATATTTGGAAGCCCATAGAGGGCTATCGTGAAAAAGGAAATATCCTCAGAAGAAATCTGGAAAGAAGCTTTAAGAGAAACTGCTCTGTGATGTGGGACTTCCACTCACAGAGTTACATCTGTAATTCATGTATGGCTTTGCTAGCCTTATTTCTGTGGAAGCTGCGAAGAAATCTTTCGGATCCCTTTGAAGACTATAGGGCCAAAGGAAATATCCTCTGATAACAAAGAGAAATAAGCTTTCTGAGAAACTTGTTTGTTTTCTGTGAAATCATCTCACAGAGTTACAGCTTTCCCCTCAAGAAGCCTTTCGCCAAGACAGTTCTTGTGGAATTGGCAAACTGATATTTGGAAGCTCATAGAGGGCTATGGTGAAAAAGGAAATATCCTCCGATGAAATCTGGAAAGAATCTTTCTGAGAAACTGCTTAGTGTTCTGTCAATTCATCTCACAGAGTTACATCTGTATTTCGTGGATCTCTTTGCTAGCCTTATTTCTGTGGAATCTGAGAACACATATTTCGGATCCCATTGAAGACTATAGGGCCAAAGGAAATATCCTCCGATAACAAAGAGAAAGAAGCTTTCTGAGAAACTTCTTTGTATTCTGTGAAATCGTCTCACTGAGTTACAGCTTTCCCCTCAAGAAGCCTTTCGCTAACACAGTTCTTGTGGGATTGGCAAAGTGATATTTGGAAGCCCCTACAGGGCTATGGTGAAAAAGGAAATATCCTCAGATGAAATCTTTTAAGAAGCTTTCTGAGAAACTGCTTAGTGTTCTTTTAATTCATCTCACAGAGTTACATCTGTGTTTCGTGGATATCTTTGCTAGCCTTATTTCTGTGGAATCTGAGAACAGATATTTTGGATCCCTTTGAAGACTATAGGGACAAAGGAAATATCCTCCCATAACAAAGAGAAAGAAGCTTTCTGAGAAACTTCTTTGTGTTCTGTGAAATCATCTCCCAGAGTTACAGCTTTCCCCTCAAGAATCCTTTCGCAAAGACAGTTCTTGTGGAATTGGCAAAGTGATATTTGGAAGCCCATAGAAGACTACGGTGAAAAAGGAAATCTCCTCAGATGAAATCTGGAAAGAAGATTTCTGAGAAACTGCTTAGTGTTCTGTTAATTCATCTCACAGAGTTTCACTGTATTTCGTGGATCTCTTTACTAGCCTTATTTCTGTGGAATCTGAGAACTGATATTTAGGATCCCTTTGAAGACTATGGGGCCAAAGGAAATATCCTCCGATAACAAATAGAAAGAAGCTCTCGGAGAAACTTTTTTGTGTTCTGTGAAATCATCTCACAGAGTTACAGCTTTCCCCTCAAGAAGCCTTTCGCTAAGACAGTACTTGTGGAATTGGCAAAGTGATATTTGAAAGCCCTTAGAGGACTATGGAGAAAAAGGAAATATCCTCAGATGAAATCTGGAAAGAAGCTTTCTAAGAAAATGCTTAGTATTCTGTTAATTCATCTCACAGAGTTACATCTGTATTTCGTGGTTCTCTTTGCTTGCCTTATTTCTGTGGAATCTGAGAACAGATATTTCGAATCCCTTTGAAGTCTATGTGGCCAAAAGAAATATCCTCCGTTAACAAAGAGAAAGAAGCATTCTGAGAAAGTTCTTTGTGTTCTGTGAAATCATCTCACAGAGTTACAGCTTTCGCCTAAAGAAGTCTTTCGTTAAGACAGTTTTCGTGGAATTGGCAAAGTGATATTTGGAAGCCCATAGAGGGCTATGGTGAAAAAGGAAATATCTTCAGATGAAATCTGGAAAGAGGCTTTCTGAGAAACAGCTTAGTGTTCTGATAATTCATCTCACAGAGTTACATCTGTATTTCGTGGATCTCCTTGCTAGCCTTATTTCTGTGGAATCTGAGAACAGATATTTCGGATCCCTTTGAAGACTATAGGGTCAAAGGAAATATCCTCCGATAACAAAGAGGAAGAAGCTTTCTGAGAAACTTCTTTGTGTTCTGGGAAATCATCTCACAGAGTTACAGCTTTCCACTAAAGAAGCCTTTCGCTAAGACAGTTCTTGTGGAATTGGCAAAGTGATATTTGGAAGCCCATAGAGGGCTATGGTGAAAAAGGAAATATCCTCCGATGAAATCTGGAAAGAATCTTTCTGAGAAACTGCTTAGTGTTCTCTTAATTCATCTCACAGAGTTTCACTGTATTTCGTGGATCTCTTTACTAGCCTTATTTCTATGGAATCTGAGATCTGATATTTCGGATCCCTTTGAAGACTATAGGGCAAAGGAAATATCCTCCCATAACAAAGAGAAAGAAGCTTTCTGAGAAACTTCTTTGTCTTCTGTGAAATCATCTCACAGAGTTACAGCTTTCCCCTAAAGAAGCCTTTCGCTAAGACAGTTCTTGTGGAATTGGCAATGTGATATTTGGAAGCCCATAGAGGGCTATGGTGAAAAAGGAAATATCCTCAGATGAAACCTGGAAACAAGCTTTCTGAGAAACTGCTCTGTGATGTGTGACTTCCACTCAGAGAGTTACATCTGTATTTCGTTGATCTTTTGCTAGCCTTATTTATGTGGAATCTGAGAACAGATATTTCGGTTCCTTTTGAAGACTATAGGGCCAAAGGAAATATCCTCCGATAACAAAGAGAAAGAAGCTTTCTGAGAAACTTCTTTGTGTTCTGTGAAATCATCTCACAGAGGTACAGCTTTCCCCTCAAGAAGCCTTTCGCTAAGACAGTTCTTGTGGAATTGGCAAAGTGATATTTGGAAGCCCACAGAGGGCAATGGTGAAAAAGGAAATATCCTCAGATGAAATCTTTAAAGAAGCTTTCTGAGTAACTGCTTAGTGTTCTTTTAATTCATCTCATAGAGTTACATCTGTGTTTCGTGGATATCTTTGCTAGCCTTACTTCTGTGGAATCTGAGAACAGATATTTTGGATCCCTTTGAAGACTGTAGGGCCAAAGGAAATATCCCCCCATAACAAAGAGAAAGAAGCTTTCTGAGAAACTTCTTTGTGTTTTGTGAAATCATCTCACAGAGTACAACTTTCCCCTCAAGAAGCCATTCGCTAAGTCAGTTCTTGTTGAATTGGCAAATTGATATTTGGAAGCCCATACAGGGCCATGGTGAAAAAGGAAATATCCTCAGATGAAATCTGGAAAGAAGCTTTCTAAGACACTGCTCTGTGATGTGTGACTTCCACTCACAGGGTTACGTCTGTATTTCGTGGATCTCTTTGCTAGCCTTATTTCTGTGGAATCTGAGAACAGATATTTCGGATCCCCTTGAAGACTATAGGGCCAAAGGAAATATCCTCCGATAACAAAGACAAAGAAGCTTTCTGAGAAACTTCTTTGTGTTCTGTGAAATCATCTCACAGAGTTACAGCTTTCCCCTCAACAAGCCTTTCGCTAAGACAGTACTTGTGGAATTGGCAAAGTGATATTTGAAAGCCCGTAGAGGGCTATGGTGAAAAAGGAAATATCCTCAGATGAAATCTGGAAAGAAGCTTTCTGAGAAACTGCTTAGTATTCTGTTAATTCATCTCACAGAGTTACATCTGTATTTCGTGGTTCTCTTTGCTAGCCTTATTTCTGTGGAATCTGAGAGCAGATATTCAGGATCCCTTTGTAGACTCCAGGGACAAAGGAAATATCCTCCGATAACAAAGAGAAAGAAGCTTTCTGAGAAACTTCTTTGTGTTCTGCGAAATCATCTCACAGAGTTACAGCTTTCCCCTCAAGAAGCCTTTCGCTAAGACAGTTCTTGTGGAATTGGCAAAGTGATATTTGGAAGCCCATAGAGGGCTAAGGTGAAAAAGGAAATATCCTCAGATGAAATCTGGAAAGAAGCTTTCCGAGAAACTGCTCTGTGATGTGTGACTTCCACTCACAGAGTTACGTCTGTATTTCGTGGATCTCTTTGCTAGCCTTATTTCTGTGGAATCTGAGAACAGATATTCAGGATCCCTTTGGAGACTCTAGGGCCAAAGGAAATATCCTCCGATAACAAAGAGAAAGAAGCTTTCTGAGAAACTTCTTTGTGTTCTGTGAAATCATCTCACAGAGTTACAGCTTTCCCCTCAAGAAGCCTTTCAATAAGACAGTTCTTGTGGAATTGGCAAAGTGATATTTGGAAGCCCATAGAGGGCTATGGTGAAAAAGGAAATATCCTCAGATGAAATCTTTAAAGAAGCTTTCTGAGAAACTCCTTAGTGTTCTTTTAATTCATCTCACAGAGTTACATCTGTGTTTCGTGGATCTCTTTGCTAGCCTTATTTCTGTGGAATCTGAGAACAGATATTTCGGATCCCTTTGAAGACTATAGGGCCAAAGGAAATATCCTCCCATAACAAAGAGGAAAAAGCTTTCTGAGAAACTTCTTTGTGTTCTGTGAAATCATCTCACAGAGTTAAAACTTTCCCCTCAAGAAGCCTTTCGCTGCGTCAGTTCTTGTTGAATTGGCAAAGTGATATTTGGAAGCCCGTAGAGGGCTATGGTGAAAAAGGAAATCTCCTCAGATGAAATCTGGAAATAAGCTTTCTGAGAAACTGCTTAGTATTCTGTTAATTCATCTCACAGAGTTACATCTGTACTTCGTGGTTCTCTTTGCTAGCCTTATTTCTGTGGAATCTGAGCAGATATTCAGGATCCCTTTGTAGACTCTAGGGCCAAAGGAAATATCCTCCGATAACAAAGAGAAAGAAGCTTCCTGAGAAACTTCTTTGTGTTCTGTGAAATCATCTCACAGAGGTACAGCTTTCCCCTCAAGAAGCCTTTCGCTAAGACAGTTCTTGTGGAATTGGCAAAGTGATAATTGGAAGCCCATACAGGGCTATGGTGAAAAAGGAAATATCCTCAGATGAAATCTTTAAAGAAGCTTTCTGAGAAACTGCTTAGTGTTCTTTTAATTCATGTCATAGAGTTACATCTGTGTTTCGTGGATATCTTTGCTTGCCTTATTTCTGTGGAATCTGAGTACAGATATTTGGGATCCCTTTGAAGACTATAGGGCCAAAGGAAATATCCTCCCATAACAAAGAGAAAGAAGCTTTCTGAGAAACTTCTTTGTGTTCTGTGAAATCATCTCACAGAGTTACAACTTTCCCCTCAAGAAGCCTTTCGCTAAGTCAGTTCTTGTTGAATTGGCAAATTGATATTTGGAAGCCCGTAGAGGGCCATGGTGAAAAAGGAAATATCCTCAGATGAAATCTGGAAAGAAGCTTTCTGAGAAACTGCTCTGTGATGTGTGACTTCCACTCACAGAGTTACGTCTGTATTTCGTGGATCTCTTTGCTAGCCTTATTTCTGTGGAATCTGAGAACAGATATTTCGGATCCCCTTGAAGACTATAGGGCCAAAGGAAATATGCTCCGATAACAAAGACAAAGAAGCTTTCTGAGAAACTTCTTTTTGTTCTGTGAAATCATCTCACAGAGTTACAGCTTTCCCCTCAAGAAGCCTTTCGCTAAGACAGTACTTGTGGAATTGGCAAAGTGATATTTGAAAGCCCATAGAGGGCTATGGTGAAAAAGGAAATATCCTCAGATGAAATCTTTAAAGAAGCTTTCTGAGAAACTGCTTAGTGTTCTTTTAATTCATCTCACAGAGTTACATCTGTGTTTCGTGGATATCTTTGCTAGCCTTATTTCTGTGGAATCTGAGAACAGATATTTCGGATCCCTTTGAAGACTATAGGGCCAAAGGAAATATCTTCCCATAACAAAGAGAAAGAAGCTTTCTGAGAAACTTCTTTGTGTTCTGTGAAATCATCTCACAGAGTTACACTTTTCCCCTCAAGAAGCCTTTCGCTAAGTCAGTTCTTGTTGAATTTTCAAAGTGATATTTGGAAGCCCATAGAGGGCTATGGTGAAAAAGGAAATCTCCTCAGATGAAATCTGGAAATAAGCTTTCTGAGAAACTGCTTAGTATTCTGTTAATTCATCTCACAGAGTTACATCTGTATTTCGTGGTTCTCTTTGCTAGCCTTATTTCTGTGGAATCTGGGCAGATATTCAGGATCCCTTTGTAGACTCTAGGGCCAAAGGAAATATCCTCCGATAACAAAGAGAAAGAAGCTTCCTGAGAAACTTATTTGTGTTCTGTGAAATCATCTCACAGAGTTACAGCTTTCCCTTCAAGAAGCCTTTCGCTAAGACAGTACTTGTGGAATTGGCAAAGTGATATTTGAAAGCCCATAGAGGGCTATGGTGAAAAAGGAAATATCCTCAGATGAAATCTTTAAAGAAGCTTTCTGAGAAACTGCTTAGTGTTCTTTTAATTCATCTCACAGAGTTACATCTGTGTTTCGTGGATATCTTTGCTAGCCTTATTTCTGTGGAATCTGAGAACAGATATTTCGGATCCCTTTGAAGATTATAGGGCCAAAGGAAATATCCTCCCATAACAAAGAGAAAGAAGCTTTCTGAGAAACTTCTTTGTGTTCTGTGAAATCATCTCACAGAGTTACACTTTTCCCCTCAAGAAGCCTTTCGCTAAGTCAGTTCTTGTTGAATTTTCAAAGTGATATTTGGAAGCCCATAGAGGGCTATGGTGAAAAAGGAAATCTCCTCAGATGAAATCTGGAAAGAAGCTTTCTGAGAAACTTCTTAGTGTTCTGTTAATTTATCTCACAGAGTTACATCTGTATTTCGTGGATCTCGTGCTAGCCTTATTTCTTTGGAATCTGAGAACTGATATTTCGGATCCCTTTGAATACTATGGGGCCAAAGGAAATATCCTCCGATAACAAAGAGAAAGAAGCTTTCTGAGAAACTTCTTTGTGTTCTGTGAAATCATCTCACAGAGTTACAGCTTTCCCCTCAAGAAGCCTTTCGCTAAGACAGTACTTGTGGAATTGGCAAAGTGATATTTGAAAGCCCATAGAGGGCTATGGTGAAAAAGGAAATATCCTCAGATGAAATCTGGAAAGAAGCTTTCTGAGAATCTGCTTAGTATTCTGTTAATTCATCTCACAGAGTTACATCCGTGTTTCGTGGTTCTCTTTGCTAGCCTTATTTCTGTGGAATCTGAGAACATATAATCAGGATCCCGTTGAAGACTCTAGGGACAAAGGAATTATCCTCCGATAACAAAGAGAAAGAAGCTTTCTGAGAAACTTCTTTGTGTTTCTGAAATCATCTCACAGAGTTACAGCTTTCCCCTCAAGAAGCCTTTCGCTAAGACAGTTCTTGTTGAATTGTCAAAGTGATATTTGGAAGCCCATAGAGGGCTATGGTGAAAAAGGAAATATCCTCAGATGAAATCTTTAAAGAAGCTTTCTGAGAAACTTTAGTGTTCTTTTAATTCATCTCACAGAGATACATCTGTGTTTCGTGGATATCTTTGCTAGCCTTATTTCTGTGGAATCTGAGAACAGATATTTCGGATCCCTTTGAAGACTATAGGGCCAAGGGAAATATCCTCCCATAACAAAGAGAAAGAAGCTTTCTGAGAAACTTCTTTGTGTTCTGTGAAATCATCTCACAGAGTTACAACTTTCCCTCAAGAACCCTTTCGCTAAGTCAGTTCTTGTTGAATTGGCAAATTGATATTTGGAAGCCCATAGAGGGCCATGGTGAAAAAGGAAATATCCTCAGATGAAATCTGGAAAGAAGCTTTCTGAGAAACTGCTCTGTGATGTGTGACTTCCACTCACAGAGGTACGTCTGTATTTCGTGGATCTCTTTAGTAGCCTTATTTCTGTGGAATCTGAAGCAGATATTCAGGATCCCTTTGTAGACTCTAGGGACAAAGGAAATATCCTCCGATAACAAAGAGAAAGAAGCTTTCTGAGAAACTTGTTTGTGTTCTGTGAAATCATCTCACAGAGTTACAGCTCTCCCCTCAAGAAGCCTTTCGCTAAGACAGTTCTTGTGGAATTGGCAAAGTGATATTTGGAAGCCGATAGAGGGCTAAGGTGAAAAAGGAAATATCCTCAGATGAAATCTGGAAAGAAGCTTTCTGAGAAACTGCTCGGTGATGTGTGACTTCCACTCACAGAGTTACGTCTGTATTTCGTGGATCTCTTTGCTTGCCTTATTTCTGTGGAATCTAGAACAGATATTTCGGATCCCTTTGAAGACTAGAGGGCCAAAGGAAATATCCTCCGATAACAAAGAGAAAGAAGCTTTCTGAGAAACTTCTTTGTGTTCTGTGAAATCATCTCACAGAGTTACAGCTTTCCACTCTAGAAGCCTTTCGCTAAGACAGTACTTGTGAAATTGGCAAAGTGATATTTGAAAGCCCATAGAGGGTTATGGTGAAAAAGGAAATATCCTCAGATGAAATCTGGAAAGAAGCTTTCTGAGAAACTGCTTAGTATTCTGTTAATTCATCTCACAGAGTTACATCTGTATTTCGTGGTTCTCTTTGCTAGCCTTATTTCTGTGGAATCTGAGAACATATAATCAGGATCCCTTTGAAGTCTCTAGGGACAAAGGAAATATCCTCCGATAACAAAGAGAAAGAAGCTTTCTGAGAAACTTCTTTGTGTTCTCTGAAATCATCTCACAGAGTTACAGCTTTCCCCTCAAGAAGCCTTTCGCTAAGACAGTTCTTGTGGAATTGTCAAAGTGATATTTGGAAGCCCATAGAGGGCTATGGTGAAAAAGGAAATCTCCTCAGATGAAATCTGGAAAGAAGCTTTCTGAGAAATTGCTTAGTGTTCTTTTAATTCATCTCACAGAGTTACATCTGTATTTCGTGGATCTCTTTGCTAGCCTTATTTCTGTGGAATCTGAGAACAGATATTTCCGATCCCTTTGAAGACTATAGGGCCAAAGGAAATATCCTCCGATAACAAAGAGAAAGAAGCTTTCTGAGAAACTTCTTTGTGGTCTGTGAAATCATCTCACAGACTTACAGCTTTCCCCTCTAGAAGCCTTTGGCTACGACAGTTCTTGTGGAATTGGCAAAGTGATATTTGAAGCCCATAGAGGGCAATGGTGAAAAAGCAAATATCCTCAGCTGAAATCTGTAAAGAAGCTTTCTGAGAAACTGCTTAATATTCTGTTAATTCATCTCACAGAGTTACATCTGTATTTCGTGGTTCTCTTTGCTAGCCTTATTTCTGTGGAATCTGAGAGCAGATATTCAGGATCCCTTTGTAGACTCTAGGGACAAAGGAAATATCCTCCGATAACAAAGAGAAAGAAGCTTTCTGAGAAACTTTTTTGTGTTCTGTGAAATCATCTCACAGAGTTACAGCTTTCCCTTCAAGAAGCCTTTCGCTAAGACAGTTCTTGTGGAATTGGCAAAGTGATATTTGGAAGCCCATAGAGGGCTATGGTGAAAAAGGAAATATCCTCAGATGAAATCTGGAAAGAAGCTTTCTGAGAAACCGCTCTGTGATGTGTGACTTTCACTCACAGAGTTACGTCTGTATTTCGTTGATCTCTTTGCTAGCCTTATTTCTGTGGAATCTAGAACAGATATTTCGGATCCCTTTGAAGACTATAGGGCCAAAGGAAATATCCTCCGATAACAAAGAGAAAGAAGCTTTCTATGAAACTTCTTTGTGTTCTGTGAAATCATCTCACAGAGTTACAGCTTTCCCCTCAAGAAGCCTTTCGCTAAGACAGTTCTTGTGGAATTGGCAAAGTGATATTTGAAAGCCCATAGAGGGCTATGGTGAAAAAGGAAATATCCTCAGATGAAATCTGGAAAGAAGCTTTCTGAGAAACTGCTTAGTATTCTGTTAATTCATCTCACAGAGTTACGACTGTATTTCGTGGTTCTCTTTGCTAGCCTTATTTCTGTGGAATCTGAGAACATATAATCAGGATCCCTTTGAAGACTCTAGTGACAAAGGAAATATCCTCCGATAACAAAGAGAAAGAAGCTTTCTGAGAAACTTCTTTGTGTTCTCTGAAATCATCTCACAGAGTTACAGCTTTCCCCTCAAGAAGCCTTTCGCTAAGACAGTTCTTGTGGAATTGTCAAAGTGATATTTGGAAGCCCATAGAGGGCTATGGTGAAAAAGGAAATATCCTCAGATGAAATCTTTAAAGAAGCTTTCTGAGAAACTGCTTAGTGTTCTTTTAAGTCATCTCACAGAGTTACATCTGTGTTTCGTGGATATCTTTGCTAGCCTTATTTCTGTGGAATCTGAGAACAGATATTTCGGATCCCTTTGAAGACTATAGGGCCAAAGGAAATATCCTCCCATAACAAAGAGAAAGAAGCTTTCTGAAAAACTTCTTTGTGTTCTGTGAAATCATCTCACAGAGTTACAGTTTTCCCCTCAAGAAGCCTTTCGCTAAGTCAATTCTTGTTGAATTGGCAAAGTGATAATTGGAAGCCCATAGAGGGCTATGGTGAAAAAGGAAATCTCCTCAGATGAAATCTGGAAAGAAGCTTTCTGAGAAACTGCTTAGTGTTCTGTCAATTTATCTCACAGAGTTACATCTGTATTTCGTGGATCTCGTGCTAGCCTTATTTCTTTGGAATCTGAGAACGGATATTTCGGATCCCTTTCAATACTATGGGGCCAAAGGAAATATCCTCCGATAACAAAGAGAAAGAAGCGTTCTGAGAAACTTCCTGGTGTTCTGTGAAATCATCTCACAGAGTTACAGCTTTCATCTCAGGAAGCCTTTCGCTAAGACAGTTCTTGTGGAATTGGCAAAGTGATATTTGGAAGCCCATAGAGGGTTATGGTGAAAAAGGAAATATCCTCAGATGAAATCAGGAAAGAAGCTTTCTGAGAAACTGCTCTGTGATGTGTGAGTTCCACTCACAGAGTTACGTCTGTATTTCGTGGATCTCTTTGCTAGCCTTATTTCTGTGGAATCTGAGAACAGATATTCAGGATCCCTTTGAAGACTCTAGGGCCAAAGGAAATATCCTCCGATAACAAAGAGAAAGAAGCTTTCTGAGAAACTTCTTTGTGTTCTGAGAAATCATCTCACAGAGTTACAGCTTTCCCCTCAAGAAGCCTTTCGCTAAGACAGTTCTTGTGGAATTGGCAAAGTGATATTTGGAAGCCCATAGAGGGCTATGGTGAAAAACGAAATATCCTCAGATGAAATCTTTAAAGAAGCTTTCTGAGAAACTCCTTAGTGTTCTTTTAATTCATATCTCAGAGTTACATCTGTGTTTCGTGGATCTCTTTGCTAGCCTTATTTCTGTGGAATCTGAGAACAGATATTTCGGATCCCTTTGAAGACTATAGGGCCAAAGGAAATATCCTCCCATAACAAAGAGAAAGAAGCTTTCTGAGAAACTTCTTTGTGTTCTGTGAAATCATCTCACAGAGTTACAACTTCCCCTCAAGAAGCCTTTCTTTAAGTCAGTTCTTGTTGAATTGGCAAATTGATATTTGGAAGCCAATAGAGGGCTATGGTGAAAAAGGAAATATCCTCAGATGAAATCTGGAAAGAAGCTTTCTGAGAAACTGCTCTGTGATGTGTGAATTCCACTCACAGAGTTACGTCTGTATTTCGTGGATCTCTTTGCTAGCCTTATTTCTGTGGAATCTGAGAACAGATATTTCGGATCCCTTTGAAGACTATAGGGCCAAAGGAAATATCCTCCGATAAGAAAGACAAAGAAGCTTTCTGAGAAACTTCTTTGTGTTCTGTGAAATCATCTCACAGAGTTGCAGCTTTCCCCTCAAGAAGCCTTTCCCTAAGACAGTACTTGTGGAATTGGCAAAGTGATATTTGAAACCCCTAGAGGGCTATGGTGAAAAAGGAAATATCCTCAGATGAAATCTGGAAAGAAGCTTTCTGAGAAACTGATTAGTATTCTGTTAATTCATCTCACAGAGTTACATCTGTATTTCGTGGTTCTCTTTGCTAGCCTTATTTCTTTGGAATCTGAGAGCAGATATTCAGGATCCCTTTGTAGACTCTAGGGACAAAGGAAATATCCTCCGATAACAAAGAGAAAGAAGCTTTCTGAGAAACTTCTTTGTGTTCTGTGAAATCATCTCACAGAGTTACAGCTTTCCCCTCAAGAAGCCTTTCGCTAAGACAGTTCTTGTGGAATTGGCAAAGTGATATTTGGATGCCAATAGAGGGCTTTGGTGAAAAAGGAAATATCCTCAGATGAAATCTGGAAAGAATCTTCCTGATAAACTGCTCTGTGATGTGTGACTTCCACTCACAGAGTTACGTCTGTATTTCTTGGATCTCTTTGCTACCCTTATTTCTGTGGAATCTGAGAACAGATATTCAGGATCCCTTTGAAGACTCTAGAGCCAAAGGAAATATCCTCCGATAACAAAGAGAAAGAAGCTTTGTGAGAAACTTCTTTGTGTTCTGTGAAATCATCTCACAGAGTTACAGCTTTCCCCTCAAGAAGCCTTTCGCTAAGACAGTTCTTGTGGAATTGGCAAAGTGACATTTGGAAGCCCATAGAGGGCTATGGTGAAAAAGGAAATATCCTCAGATGAAATCTTTAAAGACGCTTTCTGAGAAACTCCTTAGTGTTCTTTTAATTCATCTCACAGAGTTACATCTGTGTTTCGTGGATCTCTTTGCTAGCCTTATTTCTGTGGAATCTGAGAACAGATATTTCGGATCCCTTTGAAGACTATAGGGCCAAAGGAAATATCCTCCGATAACAAAGAGAAAGAAGCTTTCTGAGAAACTTCTTTGTGTTCTGTGAAATCATCTCACAGAGTTACAGCTTTCCCCTCAAGAAGCCTTTCGCTAAGACAGTACTTGTGGAACTGGCAATGTGATATTTGAAAGCCCATAGAGGGCTATGGTGAAAAAGGAAATATCCTCAGATGAAATCTGGAAAGAAGCTTTCTGAGAAACTGCTTAGTATTCTGTTAATTCATCTCACAGAGTTACATCTGTATTTCGTGGTTCTCTTTGCTAGCCTTATTTCTGTGGAATCTGAGAGCAGATATTCAGGATCCCTTTGTAGACTCTAGGGACAAAGGAAATATCCTCCGATAACAAAGAGAAAGAAGCTTTCTGAGAAACTTCTTTGTGTTCTGTGAAATCATCTCACAGAGTTACAGCTTTCCCTTCAAGAAGCCTTTCGCTAAGACAGTTCTTGTGGAATTGGCAAAGTGATATTTGGAACCCCATAGAGGGCTATGGTGAAAAAGGAAATATCCTCAGATGAAATCTTTAAAGAAGCTTTCTGAGAAACTGCTTAGTGTTCTTTTAAGTCATCTCACAGAGTTACATCTGTGTTTCGTGGATATCTTTGCTAGCCTTATTTCTGTGGAATCTGAGAACAGATATTTCGGATCCCTTTGAAGACTATAGGGCCAAAGGAAATATCCTCCCATAACAAAGAGAAAGAAGCTTTCTGAGAAACTTCTTTGTGTTCTGTGAAATCATCTCACAGAGTTACAGTTTTCCCCTCAAGAAGCCTTTCGCTAAGTCAATTCTTGTTGAATTGGCAAAGTGATAATTGGAAGCCCATAGAGGGCTATGGTGAAAAAGGAAATCTCCTCAGATGAAATCTGGAAAGAAGCTTTCTGAGAAACTGCTTAGTGTTCTGTTAATTTATCTCACAGAGTTACATCTGTATTTCGTGGATCTCGTGCTAGCCTTATTTCTTTGGAATCTGAGAACGGATATTTCGGATCCCTTTCAATACTATGGGGCCAAAGGAAATATCCTCCGATAACAAAGAGAAAGAAGCGTTTTGAGAAACTTCCTGGTGTTCTGTGAAATCATCTCACAGAGTTACAGCTTTCTTCTCAGGAAGCCTTTCGCTAAGACAGTTCTTGTGGAATTGGCAAAGTGATATTTGGAAGCCCATAGAGGGTTATGGTGAAAAAGGAAATATCCTCAGATGAAATCAGGAAAGAAGCTTTCTGAGAAACTGCTCTGTGATGTGTGAGTTCCACTCACAGAGTTACGTCTGTATTTCGTGGATCTCTTTGCTAGCCTTATTTCTGTGGAATCTGAGAACAGATATTCAGGATCCCTTTGAAGACTCTAGGGCCAAAGGAAATATCCTCCGATAACAAAGAGAAAGAAGCTTTCTGAGAAACTTCTTTGTGTTCTGTGAAATCATCTCACAGAGTTACAGCTTTCCCCTCAAGAAGCCTTTCTTTAAGTCAGTTCTTGTTGAATTGGCAAATTGATATTTGGAAGCCCATAGAGGGCCATGGTGAAAAAGGAAATATCCTCAGATGAAATCTGGAAAGAAGCTTTCTGAGAAACTGCTCTGTGATGTGTGAATTCCACTCACAGAGTTACGTCTGTATTTCGTGGATCTCTTTGCTAGCCTTATTTCTGTGGAATCTGAGAACAGATATTTCGGATCCCTTTGAAGACTATAGGGCCAAAGGAAATATCCTCCGATAACAAAGACAAAGAAGCTTTCTGAGAAACTTCTTTGTGTTCTGTGAAATCATCTCACAGAGTTGCAGCTTTCTCCTCCAGAAGCCTTTCCCTAAGACAGTACTTGTGGAATTGGCAAAGTGATATTTGAAACCCCTAGAGGGCTATGGTGAAAAAGGAAATATCCACAGATGAAATCTGGAAAGAAGCTTTCTGAGAAACTGCTTAGTATTCTGTTAATTCATCTCACAGAGTTACATCTGTATTTCGTGGTTCTCTTTGCTAGCCTTATTTCTTTGGAATCTGAGAGCAGATATTCAGGATCCCTTTGTAGACTCTAGGGCCAAAGGAAATATCCTCCGATAACAAAGAGAAAGAAGCTTTCTGAGAAACTTCTTTGTGTTCTGTGAAATCATCTCACAGAGTTACAGCTTTCCCCTCAAGAAGCCTTTCGCTAAGACAGTTCTTGTGGAATTGGCAAAGAGATATTTGGAAGCCAATAGAGGGCTTTGGTGAAAAAGGAAATATCCTCAGATGAAATCTGGAAAGAATCTTCCTGATAAACTGCTCTGTAATGTGTGACTTCCACTCAGAGAGTTACGTCTGTATTTCTTGGATCTCTTTGCTACCCTTATTTCTGTGGAATCTGAGAACAGATATTCAGGATCCCTTTGAAGACTCTAGAGCCAAAGGAAATATCCTCCGATAACAAAGAGAAAGAAGCTTTGTGAGAAACTTCTTTGTGTTCTGTGAAATCATCTCACAGAGTTACAGCTTTCCCCTCAAGAAGCCTTTCGCTAAGACAGTTCTTGTGGAATTGGCAAAGTGACATTTGGAAGCCCATAGAGGGCTATGGTGAAAAAGGAAATATCCTCAGATGAAATCTTTAAAGACGCTTTCTGAGAAACTCCTTAGTGTTCTTTTAATTCATCTCACAGAGTTACATCTGTGTTTCGTGGATCTCTTTGCTAGCCTTATTTCTGTGGAATCTGAGAACAGATATTTCGGATCCCTTTGAAGACTATAGGGCCAAAGGAAATATCCTCCGATAACAAAGAGAAAGAAGCTTTCTGAGAAACTTCTTTGTGTTCTGTGAAATCATCTCACAGAGTTACAGCTTTCCCCTCAAGAAGCCTTTCGCTAAGACAGTACTTGTGGAATTGGCAATGTGATATTTGAAAGCCCATAGAGTGCTATGGTGAAAAAGGAAATATCCTCAGAAGAAATCTGGAAAGAAGCTTTCTGAGAAACTGCTTAGTATTCTGTTAATTCATCTCACAGAGTTACATCTGTATTTCGTGGTTCTCTTTGCTAGCCTTATTTCTGTGGAATCTGAGAGCAGATATTCAGGATCCCTTTGTAGACTCTAGGGCCAAAGGAAATATCCTCCGATAACAAAGAGAAAGAAGCTTTCTGAGAAACTTCTTTGTGTTCTGTGAAATCATCTCACAGAGTTACAGCTTTCCCTTCAAGAAGCCTTTCGCTAAGACAGTTCTTGTGGAATTGGCAAAGTGATATTTGGAACCCCATAGAGGGCTATGGTGAAAAAGGAAATATCCTCAGATGAAATCTGGAAAGAAGCTTTCTGAGAAACTGCTCTGTGATGTGTGACTTTCACTCACAGAGTTACGTCTGTATTTCGTGGATCTCTTTGCTAGCCTTATTTCTGTGGAATCTAGAACAGATATTTCGGATCCCTTTGAAGACTATAGGGCCAAAGGAAATATCCTCCGATAACAAAGAGAAAGAAGCTTTCTATGAAACTTCTTTGTGTTCTGTGAAATCATCTCACAGAGTTACAGCTTTCCCCTCAAGAAGCCTTTCGCTAAGACAGTACTTGTGGAATTGGCAAAGTGATATTTGAAAGCCCATAGAGGGCTATGGTGAAAAAGGAAATCTCCTCAGATGAAATCTGGAAAGAAGCTTTCTGAGAAACTGCTTAGTATTCTGTAAATTCATCTCACAGAGTTACGACTGTATTTCGTGGTTCTCTTTGCAAGCCTTATTTCTGTGGAATCTGAGAACATATAATCAGGATCCCTTTGAAGACTCTAGGGACAAAGGAAATATCCTCCGATAACAAAGAGAAAGAAGCTTTCTGAGAAACTTCTTTGTGTTCTCTGAAATCATCTCACAGAGTTACAGCTTTCCCCTCAAGAAGCCTTTCGCTAAGACAGTTCTTGTGGAATTGTCAAAGTGATATTTGGAAGCCCATAGAGGGCTACGGTGAAAAAGGAAATATCCTCAGATGAAATCTTTAAAGAAGCTTTCTGAGAAACTGCTTAGTGTTCTTTTAAGTCATCTCACAGAGTTACATCTGTGTTTCGTGGATATCTTTGCTAGCCTTATTTCTGTGGAATCTGAGAACAGATATTTCGGATCCCTTTGAAGACTATAGGGCCAAAGGAAATATCCTCCCATAACAAAGAGAAAGAAGCTTTCTGAGAAACTTCTTTGTGTTCTGTGAAATCATCTCACAGAGTTACAGTTTTCCCCTCAAGAAGCCTTTCGCTAAGTCAATTCTTGTTGAATTGGCAAAGTGATAATTGGAAGCCCATAGAGGGCTATGGTGAAAAAGGAAATCTCCTCAGATGAAATCTGGAAAGAAGGTTTCTGAGGAACTGCTTAGTGTTCTGTTAATTTATCTCACAGAGTTACATCTGTATTTCGTGGATCTCGTGCTAGCCTTATTTCTTTGGAATCTGAGAACGGATATTTCGGATCCCTTTCAATACTATGGGGCCAAAGGAAATATCCTCCGATAACAAAGAGAAAGAAGCGTTCTGAGAAACTTCCTGGTGTTCTGTGAAATCATCTCACAGAGTTACAGCTTTCATCTCAGGAAGCCTTTCGCTAAGACAGTTCTTGTGGAATTGGCAAAGTGATATTTGGAAGCCCATAGAGGGTTATGGTGAAAAAGGAAATATCCTCAGATGAAATCAGGAAAGAAGCTTTCTGAGAAACTGCTCTGTGATGTGTGAGTTCCACTCACAGAGTTACGTCTGTATTTCGTGGATCTCTTCGCTAGCCTTATTTCTGTGGAATCTGAGAACAGATATTCAGGATCCCTTTGAAGACTCTAGGGCCAAAGGAAATATCCTCCGATAACAAAGAGAAAGAAGCTTTCTGAGAAACTTCTTTGTGTTCTGTGAAATCATCTCACAGAGTTACAGCTTTCCCCTCAAGAAGCCTTTCGCTAAGACAGTTCTTGTGGAATTGTCAAAGTGATATTTGGAAGCCCATAGAGGGCTATGGTGAAAAACGAAATATCCTCAGATGAAATCTTTAAAGAAGCTTTCTGAGAAACTCCTTAGTGTTCTTTTAATTCATCTCTCAGAGTTACATCTGTGTTTCGTGGATCTCTTTGCTGGCCTTATTTCTGTGGAATCTGAGAACAGATATTTCGGATCCCTTTGAAGACTATAGGGCCAAAGGAAATATCCTCCCATAACAAAGAGAAAGAAGCTTTCTGAGAAACTTCTTTGTGTTCTGTGAAATCATCTCACAGAGTTACAACTTCCCCTCAAGAAGCCTTTCTTTAAGTCAGTTCTTGTTGAATTGGCAAATTGATATTTGGAAGCCCATAGAGGGCCATAGTGAAAAAGGAAATATCCTCAGATGAAATCTGGAAAGAAGCTTTCTGAGAAACTGCTCTGTGATGTGTGAATTCCACTCACAGAGTTACGTCTGTATTTCGTGGATCTCTTTGCTAGCCTTATTTCTGTGGAATCTGAGAGCAGATATTTCGGATCCCTTTGAAGACTATAGGGCCAAAGGAAATATCCTCCGATAACAAAGACAAAGAAGCTTTCTGAGAAACTTCTTTGTGTTCTGTGAAATCATCTCACAGAGTTGCAGCTTTCCCCTCAAGAAGCCTTTCCCTAAGACAGTACTTGTGGAATTGGCAAAGTGATATTTGAAACCCCTAGAGGGCTATGGTGAAAAAGGAAATATCCTCAGATGAAATCTGGAAAGAAGCTTTCTGAGAAACTGCTTAGTATTCTGTTAATTCATCTCACAGAGTTACATCTGTATTTCGTGGTTCTCTTTGCTAGCCTTATTTCTTTGGAATCTGAGAGCAGATATTCAGGATCCCTTTGTAGACTCTAGGGCCAAAGGAAATATCCTCCGATAACAAAGAGAAAGAAGCTTTCTGAGAAACTTCTTTGTGTTCTGTGAAATCATCTCACAGAGTTACAGCTTTCCCCTCAAGAAGCCTTTCGCTAAGACAGTTCTTGTGGAATTGGCAAAGTGATATTTGGAAGCCAATAGAGGGCTTTGGTGAAAAAGGAAATATCCTCAGATGAAATCTGGAAAGAATCTTCCTGATAAACTGCTCTGTAATGTGTGACTTCCACTCACAGAGTTACGTCTGTATTTCTTGGATCTCTTTGCTACCCTTATTTCTGTGGAATCTGAGAACAGATATTCAGGATCCCTTTGAAGACACTAGAGCCAAAGGAAATATCCTCCGATAACAAAGAGAAAGAAGCTTTGTGAGAAACTTCTTTGTGTTCTGTGAAATCATCTCACAGAGTTACAGCTTTCCCCTCAAGAAGCCTTTCGCTAAGACAGTTCTTGTGGAATTGGCAAAGTGACATTTGGAAGCCCATAGAGGGCTATGGTGAAAAAGGAAATATCCTCAGATGAAATCTTTAAAGACGCTTTCTGAGAAACTCCTTAGTGTTCTTTTAATTCATCTCACAGAGTTACATCTGTGTTTCGTGGATCTCTTTGCTAGCCTTATTTCTGTGGAATCTGAGAACAGATATTTCGGATCCCTTTGAAGACTATAGGGCCAAAGGAAATATCCTCCGATAACAAAGAGAAAGAAGCTTTCTGAGAAACTTCTTTGTGTTCTGTGAAATCATCTCACAGAGTTACAGCTTTCCCCTCAAGAAGCCTTTCGCTAAGACAGTACTTGTGGAATTGGCAATGTGATATTTGAAAGCCCATAGAGGGCTATGGTGAAAAAGGAAATATCCTCAGATGAAATATGGAAAGAAGCTTTCTGAGAAACTGCTTAGTATTCTGTTAATTCATCTCACAGAGTTACATCTGTATTTCGTGGTTCTCTTTGCTAGCCTTCTTTCTGTGGAATCTGAGAACATATAATCAGGATCCCTTTGTAGACTCTAGGGACAAAGGAAATATCCTCCGATAACAAAGAGAAAGAAGCTTTCTGAGAATCTTCTTTGTGTTCTCTGAAATCATCTCACAGAGTTACAGCTTTCCCCTCAAGAAGCTTTTCGCTAAGACAGTTCTTGTGGAATTGTCAAAGTGATATTTGGAAGCCCATAGAGGGCTATGGTGAAAAAGGAAATATCCTCAGATGAAATCTTTAAAGAAGCTTTCTGAGAAACTGCTTAGTGTTCTTTTAATTCATCTCACAGAGTTACATCTGTGTTTCGTGGATATCTTTGCTAGCCTTATTTCTGTGGAATCTGAGAACAGATATTTCGGATCCCTTTGAAGACTATAGGGCCAAAGGAAATATCCTCCCATATCAAAGAGAAAGAAGCTTTCTGGGAAACTTCTTTGTGTTCTGTGAAATCATCTCACAGAGTTACAGTTTTCCCCTCAAGAAGCCTTTCGCTAAGTCAGTTCTTGTTGAATTTTCAAAGTGATATTTGGAAGCCCATAGAGGGCTATGGTGAAAAAGGAAATCTCCTCAGATGAAATCTGGAAAGAAGCTTTCTGAGAAACTGCTTAGTGTTCTGTTAATTTATGTCACAGAGTTTCATCTGTATTTCGTGTATCTCGTGCTAGCCTTATTTCTTTGGAATCTGAGAACTGATATTTCGGATCCCTTTGAATACTATGGTGCCAAAGGAAATATCCTCCGATAACAAAGAGAAAGAAGCTTTCTGAGAAACTTCCTGGTGTTCTGCGAAATCATCTCACAGAGTTACAGCTTTCATCTCAAGAAGCCTTTCGCTAAGACAGTTCTTGTGGAATTGGCAAAGTGATATTTGGAAGCCCATAGAGGGTTATGGTGAAAAAGGAAATATCCTCAGATGAAATCTGGAAAGAAGCTTTCTGAGAAACTGCTCTGTGATGTGTGAGTTCCACTCACAGAGTTACGTCTGTATTTCGTGGATCTCTTTGCTAGCCTTATTTCTGTGGAATCTGAGAACAGATATTCAGGATCCCTTTGAAGACTCTAGGGCCAAAGGAAATATCCTCCGATAACAAAGAGAAAGAAGCTTTCTGAGAAACTTCTTTGTGTTCTGAGAAATCATCTCACAGAGTTACAGCTTTCCCCTCAAGAAGCCTTTCGCTAAGACAGTTCTTGTGGAATTGGCAAAGTGATATTTGGAAGCCCATAGAGGGGTATGGTGAAAAAGGAAATATCCTTAGATGAAATCTTTAAAGAAGCTTTCTGAGAAACTCCTTAGTGTTCTTTTAATTCATCTCACAGAGTTACATCTGTGTTTCGTGGATCTCTTTGCTAGCCTTATTTCTGTGGAATCTGAGAACAGATATTTCGGATCCCTTTGAAGACTATAGGGCCAAAGGAAATATCCTCCCATAACAAAGACAAAAAAGCTTTCTGAGAAACTTCTTTGTGTTCTGTGAAATCATCTCACAGAGGTACAGGTTTCCCCTCAAGAAGCCTTTCGCTAAGTCAGTTCTTGTTGAATTGGCAAAGTGATATTTGGAAGCCCTTGGAGGGCTATGGTGAAAAAGGAAATATCCTCAGATGAAATCTGGAAAGAAGCTTTCTGAGAAACTGCTTAGTATTCTGTTAATTCATCTCACAGAGTTACATCTGTATTTCGTGGTTCTCTTGCTAGCCTTATTTCTGTGGAATCTGAGCAGATATTCAGGATCCCTTTGTAGACTCTAGGGACAAAGGAAATATCCTCCGATAACAAAGAGAAAGAAGCTTTCTGAGAAACTTCTTTGTGTTCTGTGAAATCATCTCACAGAGGTACAGCTTTCCCCTCAAGAAGCCTTTCGCTAAGACAGTTCTTGTGGAATTGGCAAAGTGATATTTGGAAGCCCATATAGGGCTATGGTGAAAAAGGAAATATCGTCAGATGAAATCTGGAAAGAAGCTTTCTGAGAAACTGCTTAGTGTTCCTTTAATTCATCTCATAGAGTTACATCTGTGTTTCGTGGATATCTTTGCTAGCCTTATTTCTGTGGAATCTGAGAACAGATATTTTGGATCCCTTTGAAGACTATAGGGCCAAAGGAAATATCCTCCCATAACAAAGAGAAAGAAGCTTTCTGAGAAACTTCTTTGTGTTCTGTGAAATCATCTCACAGAGTTACAACTTTCCCCTCAAGAAGCCTTTCGCTAAGTCAGTTCTTGTTGAATTGGCAAATTGATATTTGGAAGCCCATAGAGGGCCACGGTGAAAAAGGAAATATCCTCAGATGAAATCTGGAAAGAATCTTCCTGATAAACTGCTCTGTAATGTGTGACTTCCACTCACAGAGTTACGTCTGTATTTCTTGGATCTCTCTGCTACCCTTATTTCTGTGGAATCTGAGAACAGATATTCAGGATCCCTTTGAAGACACTAGAGCCAAAGGAAATATCCTCCGATAACAAAGAGAAAGAACCTTTGTGAGAAACTTCTTTGTGTTCTGTGAAATCATCTCACAGAGTTACAGCTTTCCCCTCAAGAAGCCTTTCGCTAAGACAGTTCTTGTGGAATTGGCAAAGTGACATTTGGAAGCCCATAGAGGGCTATGGTGAAAAAAGGAAATATCCTCAGATGAAATCTTTAAAGACGCTTTCTGAGAAACTCCTAAGTGTTCTTTTAATTCATCTCACAGAGTTACATCTGTGTTTCGTGGATCTCTTTGCTAGCCTTATTTCTGTGGAATCTGAGAACAGATATTTCGGATCCCTTTGAAGACTATAGGGCCAAAGGAAATATCCTCCGATAACAAAGAGAAAGAAGCTTTCTGAGAAACTTCTTTGTGTTCTGTGAAATCATCTCACAGAGTTACAGCTTTCCCCTCAAGAAGCCTTTCGCTAAGACAGTACTTGTGGAATTGGCAATGTGATATTTGAAAGGCCATAGAGGGCTATGGTGAAAAAGGAAATATCCTCAGATGAAATCTGGAAAGAAGCTTTCTGAGAAACTGCTTAGTATTCTGTTAATTCATCTCACAGAGTTACATCTGTATTTCGTGGTTCTCTTTGCTAGCCTTATTTCTGTGGAATCTGAGAGCAGATATTCAGGATCCCTTTGAAGACTCCAGGGCCAAAGGAAATATCCTCCGATAACAAAGAGAAAGAAGCTTTCTGAGAAACTTCTTTGTGTTCTGTGAAATCATCTCACAGAGTTACAGCTTTCCCTTCAAGAAGCCTTTCGCTAAGACAGTTCTTGTGGAATTGGCAAAGTGATATTTGGAACCCCATAGAGGGCTATGGTGAAAAAGGAAATATCCTCAGATGAAATCTGGAAAGAAGCTTTCTGAGAAACTGCTCTGTGATGTGTGACTTTCACTCACAGAGTTACGTCTGTATTTCGTGGATCTCTTTGCTAGCCTTATTTCTGTGGAATCTAGAACAGATATTTCGGATCCCTTTGAAGACTATAGGGCCAAAGGAAATATCCTCCGATAACAAAGAGAAAGAAGCTTTCTATGAAACTTCTTTGTGTTCTGTGAAATCATCTCACAGAGTTACAGCTTTCCCCTCAAGAAGCCTTTCGCTAAGACAGTACTTGTGGAATTGGCAAAGTGATATTTGAAAGCCCATAGAGGGCTATGGTGAAAAAGGAAATCTCCTCAGATGAAATCTGGAAAGAAGCTTTCTGAGAAACTGCTTAGTATTCTGTAAATTCATCTCACAGAGTTACGACTGTATTTCGTGGTTCTCTTCTCTGAAATCATCTCACAGAGTTACAGCTTTCCCCTCAAGAAGCCTTTCGCTAAGACAGTTCTTGTGGAATTGGCAAAGTGATATTTGGAAGCCCATAGAGGGCTACGGTGAAAAAGGAAATATCCTCAGATGAAATCTTTAAAGAAGCTTTCTGAGAAACTGCTTAGTGTTCTTTTAAGTCATCTCACAGAGTTACATCTGTGTTTCGTGGATATCTTTGCTAGCCTTATTTCTGTGGAATCTGAGAACAGATATTTCGGATCCCTTTGAAGACTATAGGGCCAAAGGAAATATCCTCCCATAACAAAGAGAAAGAAGCTTTCTGAGAAACTTCTTTGTGTTCTGTGAAATCATCTCACAGAGTTACAGTTTTCCCCTCAAGAAGCCTTTCGCTAAGTCAATTCTTGTTGAATTGGCAAAGTGATAATTGGAAGCCCATAGAGGGCTATGGTGAAAAAGGAAATCTCCTCAGATGAAATCTGGAAAGAAGGTTTCTGAGGAACTGCTTAGTGTTCTGTTAATTTATCTCACAGAGTTACATCTGTATTTCGTGGATCTCGTGCTAGCCTTATTTCTTTGGAATCTGAGAACGGATATTTCGGATCCCTTTCAATACTATGGGGCCAAAGGAAATATCCTCCGATAACAAAGAGAAAGAAGCGTTCTGAGAAACTTCCTGGTGTTCTGTGAAATCATCTCACAGAGTTACAGCTTTCATCTCAGGAAGCCTTTCGCTAAGACAGTTCTTGTGGAATTGGCAAAGTGATATTTGGAAGCCCATAGAGGGTTATGGTGAAAAAGGAAATATCCTCAGATGAAATCAGGAAAGAAGCTTTCTGAGAAACTGCTCTGTGATGTGTGAGTTCCACTCACAGAGTTACGTCTGTATTTCGTGGATCTCTTTGCTAGCCTTATTTCTGTGGAATCTGAGAACAGATATTCAGGATCCCTTTGAAGACTCTAGGGCCAAAGGAAATATCCTCCGATAACAAAGAGAAAGAAGCTTTCTGAGAAACTTCTTTGTGTTCTGTGAAATCATCTCACAGAGTTACAGCTTTCCCCTCAAGAAGCCTTTCGCTAAGACAGTTCTTGTGGAATTGTCAAAGTGATATTTGGAAGCCCATAGAGGGCTATGGTGAAAAAGGAAATATCCTCAGATTAAATCTTTAAAGAAGCTTTCTGAGAAACTCCTTAGTGTTCTTTTAATTCATCTCTCAGAGTTACATCTGTGTTTCGTGGATCTCTTTGCTAGCCTTATTTCTGTGGAATCTGAGAACAGATATTTCGGATCCCTTTGAAGACTATAGGGCCAAAGGAAATATCCTCCCATAACAAAGAGAAAGAAGCTTTCTGAGAAACTTCTTTGTGTTCTGTGAAATCATCTCACAGAGTTACAACTTCCCCTCAAGAAGCCTTTCTTTAAGTCAGTTCTTGTTGAATTGGCAAATTGATATTTGGAAGCCCATAGAGGGCCATAGTGAAAAAGGAAATATCCTCAGATGAAATCTGGAAAGAAGCTTTCTGAGAAACTGCTCTGTGATGTGTGAATTCCACTCACAGAGTTACGTCTGTATTTCGTGGATCTCTTTGCTAGCCTTATTTCTGTGGAATCTGAGAGCAGATATTTCGGATCCCTTTGAAGACTATAGGGCCAAAGGAAATATCCTCCGATAACAAAGACAAAGAAGCTTTCTGAGAAACTTCTTTGTGTTCTGTGAAATCATCTCACAGAGTTGCAGCTTTCCCCTCAAGAAGCCTTTCCCTAAGACAGTACTTGTGGAATTGGCAAAGTGATATTTGAAACCCCTAGAGGGCTATGGTGAAAAAGGAAATATCCTCAGATGAAATCTGGAAAGAAGCTTTCTGAGAAACTGCTTAGTATTCTGTTAATTCATCTCACAGAGTTACATCTGTATTTCGTGGTTCTCTTGCTAGCCTTATTTCTGTGGAATCTGAGCAGATATTCAGGATCCCTTTGTAGACTCTAGGGACAAAGGAAATATCCTCCGATAACAAAGAGAAAGAAGCTTTCTGAGAAACTTCTTTGTGTTCTGTGAAATCATCTCACAGAGGTACAGCTTTCCCCTCAAGAAGCCTTTCGATAAGACAGTTCTTGTGGAATTGGCAAAGTGATATTTGGAAGCCCATATAGGGCTATGGTGAAAAAGGAAATATCGTCAGATGAAATCTGGAAAGAAGCTTTCTGAGAAACTGCTTAGTGTTCCTTTAATTCATCTCATAGAGTTACATCTGTGTTTCGTGGATATCTTTGCTAGCCTTATTTCTGTGGAATCTGAGAACAGATATTTTGGATCCCTTTGAAGACTATAGGGCCAAAGGAAATATCCTCCCATAACAAAGAGAAAGAAGCTTTCTGAGAAACTTCTTTGTGTTCTGTGAAATCATCTCACAGAGTTACAACTTTCCCCTCAAGAAGCCTTTCGCTAAGTCAGTTCTTGTTGAATTGGCAAATTGATATTTGGAAGCCCATAGAGGGCCACGGTGAAAAAGGAAATATCCTCAGATGAAATCTGGAAAGAATCTTCCTGATAAACTGCTCTGTAATGTGTGACTTCCACTCACAGAGTTACGTCTGTATTTCTTGGATCTCTCTGCTACCCTTATTTCTGTGGAATCTGAGAACAGATATTCAGGATCCCTTTGAAGACACTAGAGCCAAAGGAAATATCCTCCGATAACAAAGAGAAAGAACCTTTGTGAGAAACTTCTTTGTGTTCTGTGAAATCATCTCACAGAGTTACAGCTTTCCCCTCAAGAAGCCTTTCGCTAAGACAGTTCTTGTGGAATTGGCAAAGTGACATTTGGAAGCCCATAGAGGGCTATGGTGAAAAAAGGAAATATCCTCAGATGAAATCTTTAAAGACGCTTTCTGAGAAACTCCTAAGTGTTCTTTTAATTCATCTCACAGAGTTACATCTGTGTTTCGTGGATCTCTTTGCTAGCCTTATTTCTGTGGAATCTGAGAACAGATATTTCGGATCCCTTTGAAGACTATAGGGCCAAAGGAAATATCCTCCGATAACAAAGAGAAAGAAGCTTTCTGAGAAACTTCTTTGTGTTCTGTGAAATCATCTCACAGAGTTACAGCTTTCCCCTCAAGAAGCCTTTCGCTAAGACAGTACTTGTGGAATTGGCAATGTGATATTTGAAAGGCCATAGAGGGCTATGGTGAAAAAGGAAATATCCTCAGATGAAATCTGGAAAGAAGCTTTCTGAGAAACTGCTTAGTATTCTGTTAATTCATCTCACAGAGTTACATCTGTATTTCGTGGTTCTCTTTGCTAGCCTTATTTCTGTGGAATCTGAGAGCAGATATTCAGGATCCCTTTGTAGACTCCAGGGCCAAAGGAAATATCCTCCGATAACAAAGAGAAAGAAGCTTTCTGAGAAACTTCTTTGTGTTCTGTGAAATCATCTCACAGAGTTACAGCTTTCCCTTCAAGAAGCCTTTCGCTAAGACAGTTCTTGTGGAATTGGCAAAGTGATATTTGGAACCCCATAGAGGGCTATGGTGAAAAAGGAAATATCCTCAGATGAAATCTGGAAAGAAGCTTTCTGAGAAACTGCTCTGTGATGTGTGACTTTCACTCACAGAGTTACGTCTGTATTTCGTGGATCTCTTTGCTAGCCTTATTTCTGTGGAATCTAGAACAGATATTTCGGATCCCTTTGAAGACTATAGGGCCAAAGGAAATATCCTCCGATAACAAAGAGAAAGAAGCTTTCTATGAAACTTCTTTGTGTTCTGTGAAATCATCTCACAGAGTTACAGCTTTCCCCTCAAGAAGCCTTTCGCTAAGACAGTACTTGTGGAATTGGCAAAGTGATATTTGAAAGCCCATAGAGGGCTATGGTGAAAAAGGAAATCTCCTCAGATGAAATCTGGAAAGAAGCTTTCTGAGAAACTGCTTAGTATTCTGTAAATTCATCTCACAGAGTTACGACTGTATTTCGTGGTTCTCTTCTCTGAAATCATCTCACAGAGTTACAGCTTTCCCCTCAAGAAGCCTTTCGCTAAGACAGTTCTTGTGGAATTGGCAAAGTGATATTTGGAAGCCCATAGAGGGCTACGGTGAAAAAGGAAATATCCTCAGATGAAATCTTTAAAGAAGCTTTCTGAGAAACTGCTTAGTGTTCTTTTAAGTCATCTCACAGAGTTACATCTGTGTTTCGTGGATATCTTTGCTAGCCTTATTTCTGTGGAATCTGAGAACAGATATTTCGGATCCCTTTGAAGACTATAGGGCCAAAGGAAATATCCTCCCATAACAAAGAGAAAGAAGCTTTCTGAGAAACTTCTTTGTGTTCTGTGAAATCATCTCACAGAGTTACAGTTTTCCCCTCAAGAAGCCTTTCGCTAAGTCAATTCTTGTTGAATTGGCAAAGTGATAATTGGAAGCCCATAGAGGGCTATGGTGAAAAAGGAAATCTCCTCAGATGAAATCTGGAAAGAAGGTTTCTGAGGAACTGCTTAGTGTTCTGTTAATTTATCTCACAGAGTTACATCTGTATTTCGTGGATCTCGTGCTAGCCTTATTTCTTTGGAATCTGAGAACGGATATTTCGGATCCCTTTCAATACTATGGGGCCAAAGGAAATATCCTCCGATAACAAAGAGAAAGAAGCGTTCTGAGAAACTTCCTGGTGTTCTGTGAAATCATCTCACAGAGTTACAGCTTTCATCTCAGGAAGCCTTTCGCTAAGACAGTTCTTGTGGAATTGGCAAAGTGATATTTGGAAGCCCATAGAGGGTTATGGTGAAAAAGGAAATATCCTCAGATGAAATCAGGAAAGAAGCTTTCTGAGAAACTGCTCTGTGATGTGTGAGTTCCACTCACAGAGTTACGTCTGTATTTCGTGGATCTCTTTGCTAGCCTTATTTCTGTGGAATCTGAGAACAGATATTCAGGATCCCTTTGAAGACTCTAGGGCCAAAGGAAATATCCTCCGATAACAAAGAGAAAGAAGCTTTCTGAGAAACTTCTTTGTGTTCTGTGAAATCATCTCACAGAGTTACAGCTTTCCCCTCAAGAAGCCTTTCGCTAAGACAGTTCTTGTGGAATTGTCAAAGTGATATTTGGAAGCCCATAGAGGGCTATGGTGAAAAAGGAAATATCCTCAGATTAAATCTTTAAAGAAGCTTTCTGAGAAACTCCTTAGTGTTCTTTTAATTCATCTCTCAGAGTTACATCTGTGTTTCGTGGATCTCTTTGCTAGCCTTATTTCTGTGGAATCTGAGAACAGATATTTCGGATCCCTTTGAAGACTATAGGGCCAAAGGAAATATCCTCCCATAACAAAGAGAAAGAAGCTTTCTGAGAAACTTCTTTGTGTTCTGTGAAATCATCTCACAGAGTTACAACTTCCCCTCAAGAAGCCTTTCTTTAAGTCAGTTCTTGTTGAATTGGCAAATTGATATTTGGAAGCCCATAGAGGGCCATAGTGAAAAAGGAAATATCCTCAGATGAAATCTGGAAAGAAGCTTTCTGAGAAACTGCTCTGTGATGTGTGAATTCCACTCACAGAGTTACGTCTGTATTTCGTGGATCTCTTTGCTAGCCTTATTTCTGTGGAATCTGAGAGCAGATATTTCGGATCCCTTTGAAGACTATAGGGCCAAAGGAAATATCCTCCGATAACAAAGACAAAGAAGCTTTCTGAGAAACTTCTTTGTGTTCTGTGAAATCATCTCACAGAGTTGCAGCTTTCCCCTCAAGAAGCCTTTCCCTAAGACAGTACTTGTGGAATTGGCAAAGTGATATTTGAAAGCCCATAGAGGGCTATGGTGAAAAAGGAAATATCCTCAGATGAAATCTGGAAAGAAGCTTTCTGAGAAACTGCTTAGTATTCTGTTAATTCATCTCACAGAGTTACATCTGTATTTCGTGGTTCTCTTTGCTAGCCTTATTTCTTTGGAATCTGAGAGCAGATATTCAGGATCCCTTTGTAGACTCTAGGGCCAAAGGAAATATCCTCCGATAACAAAGAGAAAGAAGTTTTCTGAGAAACTTCTTTGTGTTCTGTGAAATCATCTCACAGAGTTACAGCTTTCCCCTCAAGAAGCCTTTCGCTAAGACAGTTCTTGTGGAATTGGCAAAGTGATATTTGGAAGCCAATAGAGGGCTTTGGTGAAAAAGGAAATATCCTCAGATGAAATCTGGAAAGAATCTTCCTGATAAACTGCTCTGTAATGTGTGACTTCAACTCACAGAGTTACGTCTGTATTTCTTGGATCTCTTTGCTACCCTTATTTCTGTGGAATCTGAGAACAGATATTCAGGATCCCTTTGAAGACACTAGAGCCAAAGGAAATATCCTCCGATAACAAAGAGAAAGAACCTTTGTGAGAAACTTCTTTGTGTTCTGTGAAATCATCTCACAGAGTTACAGCTTTCCCCTCAAGAAGCCTTTCGCTAAGACAGTTCTTGTGGAATTGGCAAAGTGACATTTGGAAGCCCATAGAGGGCTATGGTGAAAAAGGAAATATCCTCAGATGAAATCTTTAAAGACGCTTTCTGAGAAACTCCTTAGTGTTCTTTTAATTCATCTCACAGAGTTACATCTGTGTTTCGTGGATCTCTTTGCTAGCCTTATTTCTGTGGAATCTGAGAACAGATATTTCGGATCCCTTTGAAGACTATAGGGCCAAAGGAAATATCCTCCGATAACAAAGAGAAAGAAGCTTTCTGAGAAACTTCTTTGTGTTCTGTGAAATCATCTCACAGAGTTACAGCTTTCCCCTCAAGAAGCCTTTCGCTAAGACAGTACTTGTGGAATTGGCAATGTGATATTTGAAAGCCCATAGAGGGCTATGGTGAAAAAGGAAATATCCTCAGATGAAATCTGGAAAGAAGCTTTCTGAGAAACTGCTTAGTATTCTGTTAATTCATCTCACAGAGTTACATCTGTATTTCGTGGTTCTCTTTGCTAGCCTTCTTTCTGTGGAATCTGAGAACATATAATCAGGATCCCTTTGAAGACTCTAGGGACAAAGGAAATATCCTCCGATAACAAAGAGAAAGAAGCTTTCTGAGAATCTTCTTTGTGTTCTCTGAAATCATCTCACAGAGTTACAGCTTTCCCCTCAAGAAGCTTTTCGCTAAGACAGTTCTTGTGGAATTGTCAAAGTGATATTTGGAAGCCAATAGAGGGCTATGGTGAAAAAGGAAATATCCTCAGATGAAATCTTTAAAGAAGCTTTCTGAGAAACTGCTTAGTGTTCTTTTAATTCATCTCACAGAGTTACATCTGTGTTTCGTGGATATCTTTGCTAGCCTTATTTCTGTGGAATCTGAGAACAGATATTTCGGATCCCTTTGAAGACTATAGGGCCAAAGGAAATATCCTCCCATATCAAAGAGAAAGAAGCTTTCTGGGAAACTTCTTTGTGTTCTGTGAAATCATCTCACAGAGTTACAGTTTTCCCCTCAAGAAGCCTTTCGCTAAGTCAGTTCTTGTTGAATTTTCAAAGTGATATTTGGAAGCCCATAGAGGGCTATGGTGAAAAAGGAAATCTCCTCAGATGAAATCTGGAAAGAAGCTTTCTGAGAAACTGCTTAGTGTTCTGTTAATTTATGTCACAGAGTTTCATCTGTATTTCGTGTATCTCGTGCTAGCCTTATTTCTTTGGAATCTGAGAACTGATATTTCGGATCCCTTTGAATACTATGGTGCCAAAGGAAATATCCTCCGATAACAAAGAGAAAGAAGTTTTCTGAGAAACTTCCTGGTGTTTTGCGAAATCATCTCACAGAGTTACAGCTTTCATCTCAAGAAGCCTTTCGCTAAGACAGTTCTTTTGGAATTGGCAAAGTGATATTTGGAAGCCCATAGAGGGTTATGGTGAAAAAGGAAATATCCTCAGATGAAATCTGGAAAGAAGCTTTCTGAGAAACTGCTCTGTGATGTGTGACTTCCACTCACAGAGTTACGTCTGTATGTCGTGGATCTCTTTGCTAGCCTTTTTTCTGTGGAATCTGAGAACAGATATTCAGGATCCCTTTGAAGACTCTAGGGCCAAAGGAAATATCCTCCGATAACAAAGAGAAAGAAGCTTTCTGAGAAACTTCTTTGTGTTCTGAGAAATCATCTCACAGAGTTACAGCTTTCCCCTCAAGAAGCCTTTCGCTAAGACAGTTCTTGTGGAATTGGCAAAGTGATATTTGGAAGCCCATAGAGGGGTATGGTGAAAAAGGAAATATCCTCAGATGAAATCTTTAAAGAAGCTTTCTGAGAAACTCCTTAGTGTTCTTTTAATTCATCTCACAGAGTTACATCTGTGTTTCGTGGATCTCTTTGCTAGCCTTATTTCTGTGGAATCTGAGAACAGATATTTCGGATCCCTTTGAAGACTATAGGGCCAAAGGAAATATCCTCCCATAACAAAGACAAAAAAGCTTTCTGAGAAACTTCTTTGTGTTCCGTGAAATCATCTCACAGAGGTACAGGTTTCCCCTCAAGAAGCCTTTCGCTAAGTCAGTTCTTGTTGAATTGGCAAAGTGATATTTGGAAGCCCTTAGAGGGCTATGGTGAAAAAGGAAATCTCCTCAGATGAAATCTGGAAAGAAGCTTTCTGAGAAACTGCTTAGTATTCTGTTAATTCATCTCACAGAGTTACATCTGTATTTCGTGGTTCTCTTGCTAGCCTTATTTCTGTGGAATCTGAGCAGATATTCAGGATCCCTTTGTAGACTCTAGGGCCAAAGGAAATATCCTCCGATAACAAAGAGAAAGAAGCTTTCTGAGAAACTTCTTTGTGTTCTGTGAAATCATCTCACAGAGGTACAGCTTTCCCCTCAAGAAGCCTTTCGCTAAGACAGTTCTTGTGGAATTGGCAAAGTGATATTTGGAAGCCCATAGAGGGCTATGGTGAAAAAGGAAATATCGTCAGATGAAATCTGGAAAGAAGCTTTCTGAGAAACTGCTTAGTGTTCCTTTAATTCATCTCATAGAGTTACATCTGTGTTTCGTTGATATCTTTGCTAGCCTTATTTCTGTGGAATCTGAGAACAGATATTTTGGATCCCTTTGAAGACTATAGGGCCAAAGGAAATATCCTCCCATAACAAAGAGAAAGAAGCTTTCTGAGAAACTTCTTTGTGTTCTGTGAAATCATCTCACAGAGTTACAACTTTCCCCTCAAGAAGCCTTTCGCTAAGTCAGTTCTTGTTGAATTGGCAAATTGATATTTGGAAGCCCATAGAGGGCCACGGTGAAAAAGGAAATATCCTCAGATGAAATATGGAAAGAAGCTTTCTGAGAAACTGCTCTGTGATGTGTGACTTCCACTCACAGAGTTACGTCTGTATTTCGTGGATCTCTTTGCTAGTCTTATTTCTGTGGAATCTGAGAAGAGATATTTCGGATCCCTTTGAAGACTATAGGGCCAAAGGAAATATCCTCCGATAACAAAGACAAAGAAGCTTTCTGAGAAACTTCTTTGTGTTCTGTGAAATCATCTCACAGAGTTACAGCTTTCCCCTCAAGAAGCCTTTCGCTAAGACAGTACTTGTGGAATAGGCAAAGTGATATTTGAAAGCCCATAGAGGGCTATGGTGAAAAAGGAAATATCCTCAGATGAAATCTGGAAAGAAGCTTTCTGAAAAACTACTCTGTGATGCGTGACTTCCACTCAAAGAGTTACATCTGTATTTCGTGGATCTCTTTGCTAGCTTTATTTCTGTGGAATCTGAGAACTGATATTTCAGATCCCTTTGAAGACAATAGGGCCAAAGGAAATATCTTCTGATAACAAAGAGAAAGATGCTTTCTGAGAAACTTCTTTGTGTTCTGTGAAATCATCTCACAGAGTTACCGCTTTCCCTTCAAGAAGCCTTTCGCTAATACAGTTCTTGTGGAATTGGCAAAGTGATATTTGCAAGCCGATAGAGGGCTGTGGTGAAAAAGTAAATATCCTCAGATGAAATCTGGAAAGAAGCTTTCTCAGAAACTGCTTAGTGTTCTTTTAATTCAACTCACAGTGTTACATCTGTATTTCATGAATCTCTTTGCTAGCCTTATTTCTCTGGAATCTGAGAACAGATATTTCGGATCCCTTTGAAGACTATATGGCCAAAGGAAATATCCTCCGATAACAAAGAGAAAGAAGCTTTCTGAGAAACTTCCTTGTGTTCTGTGAAATAATCTCACAGAGTTACAGCATTCCCCTCAAGAAGCCTTTCGCTAAGTCAGTTCTTGTGGAATTGGCAAAGTGATATTTGGAAGCCCATAGAGGGCTTTGGTGAAAAAGGAAATATCCTCAGATGAAATCTGGAAAGAAGCTTTCTGAGAAAGTGCTCTGTGATGTGTGACTTCCACTCACAGATTTACATCTGTATTTCGTGGATCTCTTTGCTAGCCTAATTTCTGTGGAATCTGAGAAAGATATTTCAGATCCCTTTGAAGACTATAGGGCCAATGGAAATATCCTCCGATAAAAAAGAGAAAGAATCTTTCTGAGAAACTTCTTTGTGCTCTGTGAAATCATCTCACAGAGTTACAGCTTTACCCTCAGGAAGCCTTTCGCTAAGACAGTTCTTATGGAATTGGCAAAGTGATATTTGGAAGCCCATAGAGGGCTATGGTGAAAAAGGAAATATCCTCAGATGAAATCTGGAAAGAAGCTTTCTAGAAACTGCTCTGTGATGCGTCATTTCCACTCACAGTGTTACGTCTGTATTTCGTGGATCTCTTTGCTAGCCTTATTTCTGTGGAATCTGAGAACAGATATTCAGGATCCCTTTGAAGACTATAGGACAATAGGAAATATCCTCCGATAACAAAGAGAAAGAAGCTTTCTGAGAAACTTCTTTGTGTTCTGTGAAATCATCTCACAGAGTTACAGCTCTCCCCTCAAGAAGCCTTTCGCTAAGACAGTTCTTGTGGAATTGGCAAAGTGGTATTTGAAAGCCGATAGAGGGCTATGGTGAAAAAGGAAATATCCTCCGATGAAATCTGGAAAGAACATTTCTGAGAAACTGCTTAGTGTTCTGTTAATTCATCTCAAAGATTTACATCTGTATTTCGTGGATCTCTTTCCTAGCCTTATTTCTGTGGAATCTGAGAACAGATATTTCGAATCCCTTTGAAGACTATAGGGCCAAAAGATACATCCTCCGATTACAAAGAGAAAGAAGCATTCTGAGAAACCTCTTGGTCTTCTGTGAAATCATCTCACAGAGTTACAGCTTTCCCCTCAAGAACTCTTTCGCTAAGACAGTTCTTGTGGAATTGGCAAAGTGATATATGGAAGCCCATAGAGGGCTATGGTGAAAAAGGAAATCTCCTCAGATGAAATCTGGAAAGAAGCTTTCTGAGAAACTGCTTAGTGTTCTGTTAATTCATCTCACAGAGTTACATCTGTATTTCGTGGATCTCTTTGCTAGCCTTATTTCTGTGGAATCTGAGAACAGATATTTCGGATCCCATTGAAGACTATAGAGCCAAAGGAAATATCCTCCGATAAAAAAGAGAAAGAAGCTTTCTGAGAAACTTCTTTGTGTTCTGTGAAATCATCTCACAGAGTTACAGCTTTCCCCTCAAGAAGCCTTTCGCTAAGACACTTCTTGTGGAATTGTCAAAGTGATATTTGGAAGCCCATAGAGGGCAATGGTGGAAAAGGAAATATCCTCAGATGAAATCTGGAAAGAAGCTTTCTGAGAAACTGCTTAGTATTCTGTTAATTCATCTCACAGAGTTACATCTGTACTTCGTGGTTCTCTTTGCTAGCCTTATTTCTGTGGAATCTGAGAGCAGATATTCAGGAACCCTTTGTAGACTCTAGGGAAAAAGGAAATATCCCCCGATAACAAAGAGAAAGAAGCTTTCTGAGAAACTTCTTTGTGTTCTGTGAAATCATCTCACAGAGTTACAGCTTTCCCCTCAAGAAGCCTTTCGCTAAGACAGTTCTTGTGGAATTGGCAAAGTGATAATTGGAAGCCCATAGAGGGCTATGGTGAAAAAGGAAATATCCTCATATGAAATCTGGAAAGAAGCTTTCTGAGAAACTGCTCTGTGATGTGTGACTTCCACTCACAGAGTTACGTCTGTATTTCGTGGATCTCTTTGCTAGCCTTATTTCTGTGGAATCTAGAACTGATATTTCGGATCCCTTTGAAGACTATAGGGCCAAAGGAAATATCCTCCGATAACAAAGAGAAAGAAGCTTTCTGAGAAACTTCTTTGTGTTCTGTGAAATCATCTCACAGAGTTACAGCTTTCCCCTCAAGAAGCCTTTCGCTAAGACAGTACTTGTGGAATTGGCAAAGTGATATTTGAAAGCCCATAGAGGGCTATGGTGAAAAAGGAAATATCCTCAGATGAAATCTGGAAAGAAGCTTTCTGAGAAACTGCTTAGTATTCTGTTAATTCATCTCACAGAGTTACATCTGTATTTCGTGGTTCTCTTTGCTAGCCTTATTTCTGTGGAATCTGAGAACATATAATCAGGATACCTTTGAAGACTCTAGGGACAAAGGAAATATCCTCCGATAACAAAGAGAAAGAAGCTTTCTGAGAAACTTCTTTATGTTCTCTGAAATCATCTCACAGAGTTACAGCTTTCCCCTCAAGAAGCCTTTCGCTAAGACAGTTCTTGCGGAATTGTCAAAGTGATATTTGGAAGCCCATAGAGGGCTATGGTGAAAAAGGAAATATCCTCAGATGAAATCTTTAAAGAAGCTTTCTGAGAAACTGCTTAGTGTTCTTTTAATTCATCTCACAGAGTTACATCTGTGTTTCGTGGATATCTTTGCTAGCCTTATTTCTGTGGAATCTGAGAACAGATATTTCGGATCCCTTTGAAGACTGTAGGGCCAAAGGAAATATCCTCCCATAACAAAGAGAAAGAAGCTTTCTGAGAAACTTCTTTGTGTTCTGTGAAATCATTTCACAGAGTTACAGTTTTCCCCTCAAGAAGCCTTTCGCTAAGTCAGTTCTTGTTGAATTTTCAAAGTGATATATATAAGCCCATAGAGGGCTATGGTGAAAAAGGAAATCTCCTCAGATGAAATCTGGAAAGAAGCTTTCTGAGAAACTGCTTAGTGTTCTGTTAATTTATCTCACAGAGTTACATCTGTATTTCGTGGATCTCGTGCTAGCCTTATTTCTTTGGAATCTGAGAACTGATATTTCGGATCCCTTTGAATACTATGGGGCCAAAGGAAATATCCTCCGATAACAAAGAGAAAGAAGCTTTCTGAGAAACTTCCTGGTGTTCTGTAAAATGATCTCACAGAGTTACAGCTTTCATCTCAAGAAGCCTTTCGCTAAGACAGTTCTTGTGGAATTGGCAAAGTGATATTTGGAAGCCCATAGAGGGGTATGGTGAAAAAGGAAATATCCTCAGATGAAATCTGGAAAGAAGCTTTCTGAGAAACTGCGTAGTGTTCTGTTAATTCATCTCACAGTGTTACATCTCTATTTCGTGGTTCTCTTTGCTAGCCTTATTTCTGTGGAATCTGAGCAGATATTCAGGATCCCTTTGTAGACTCTAGGGACAAAGGAAATATCCTCCGATAACAAAGAGAAAGAAGCTATCTGAGAAACTTCTTTGTGTTCTGTGAAATCATCTCACAGAGGTACAGCTTTCCCCTCACGAAGCCTTTCACTAAGACAGTTCTTGTGGAATTGGCAAAGTGATATTTGGAAGCCCATAGAGGGCTATGGTGAAAAAGGAAATATCCTCAGATGAAATCTTTAAAGAAACTTTCTGAGAAACTGCTTAGTGTTCTTTTAATTCATCCCATAGCGTTACATCTGTGTTTCGTGGATATCTTTGCTAGCCTTATTTCTGTGGAATCTGAGAACAGATATTTTGGATCCCTTTGAAGACTATAGGGCCAAAGGAAATATCCTCCATAACAAAGAGAAAGAAGCTTTCTGAGAAACTTCTTTGTGTTCTGTGAAATCATCTCACAGAGTTACAACTTTCCCCTCAAGAAGCCTTTCGTTAAGTCAGTTCTTGTTGAATTGGCAAATTGATATTTGGAAGCCCATAGAGGGCCATGGTGAAAAAGGAAATATCCTCAGATGAAATCTGGAAAGAAGCTTTCTGAGAAACTGCTCTGTGATGTGTGACTTCCACTCACAGAGTTACGTCTGTATTTCGTGGATCTCTTTGCTAGCCTTATTTCTGTGGAATCTCAGAACAGATATTTCGGATCCCTTTGAAGACTGTAGGGCCAAAGGAAATATCCTCCGATAACAAAGACGAAGAAGCTTTCTGAGAAACTTCTTTGTGTTCTGTGAAATCATCTCACAGAGTTACAGTTTTCCCCTCACGAAGCCTTTCGCTAAGACAGTTCTTGTGGAATTGGCAAAGTGATATTTGGAAGCCGATAGAGGGCTATAGTGAAAAAGTAAATATCCTCAGATGAAATCTGGAAAGAAGTTTCTGAGAAACTGCTTAGTGCTCTTTTAATTCAACTCACAGAGTTACATCTGTATTTCTTGGATCTCTTTGCTAGCCTTATTTCTGTGGAATCCGAGAAATGATATTTCGGATCCCTTTGAAGACTATAGGGCCAAAGGAAATATCCTCCCATATCAAAGAGAAAGAAGCTTTCTGGGAAACTTCTTTGTGTTCTGTGAAATCATCTCACAGAGTTACAGTTTTCCCCTCAAGAAGCCTTTCGCTAAGTCAGTTCTTGTTGAATTTTCAAAGTGGTATTTGGAAGCCCATAGAGGGCTATGGTGAAAAAGGAAATCTCCTCAGATGAAATCTGGAAAGAAGCTTTCTGAGAAACTGCTTAGTGTTCTGTTAATTTATGTCACAGAGTTTCATCTGTATTTCGTGGATCTCGTGCTAGCCTTATTTCTTTGGAATCTGAGAACTGATATTTCGGATCCCTTTGAATACTATGGTGCCAAAGGAAATATCCTCCGATAACAAAGAGAAAGAAGCTTTCTGAGAAACTTCCTGGTGTTCTGCGAAATCATCTCACAGAGTTACAGCTTTCATCTCAAGAAGCCTTTCGCTAAGACAGTTCTTTTGGAATTGGCAAAGTGATATTTGGAAGCCCATAGAGGGTTATGGTGAAAAAGGAAATATCCTCAGATGAAATCTGGAAAGAAGCTTTCTGAGAAACTGCTCTGTGATGTGTGAGTTCCACTCACAGAGTTACGTCTGTATTTCGTGGATCTCTTTGCTAGCCTTATTTCTGTGGAATCTGAGAACAGATATTCAGGATCCCTTTGAAGACTCTAGGGCCTAAGGAAATATCCTCCGATAACAAAGAGAAAGAAGCTTTCTGAGAAACTTCTTTGTGTTCTGTGAAATCATCTCACAGAGTTACAGCTTTCCCCTCAAGAAGCCTTTCGCTAAGTCAGTTGTTGTGGAATTGGCAAAGTGATATTTGGAAGCCCATAGAGGGGTATGGTGAAAAAGGAAATATCCTCAGATGAAATCTTTAAAGAAGCTTTCTGAGAAACTCCTTAGTGTTCTTTTAATTCATCTCACAGAGTTACATCTGTGTTTCGTGGATCTCTTTGCTAGCCTTATTTCTGTGGAATCTGAGAACAGATATTTCGGATCCCTTTGAAGACTATAGGGCCAAAGGAAATATCCTCCCATAACAAAGACAAAAAAGCTTTCTGAGAAACTTCTTTGTGTTCTGTGAAATCATCTCACAGAGGTACAGGTTTCCCCTCAAGAAGCCTTTCGCTAAGTCAGTTCTTGTTGAATTGGCAAAGTGATATTTGGAAGCCCTTAGAGGGCTATGGTGAAAAAGGAAATCTCCTCAGATGAAATCTGGAAAGAAGCTTTCTGAGAAACTGCTTAGTATTCTGTTAATTCATCTCACAGAGTTACATCTGTATTTCGTGGTTCTCTTGCTAGCCTTATTTCTGTGGAATCTGAGCAGATATTCAGGATCCCTTTGTAGACTCTAGGGACAAAGGAAATATCCTCCGATAACAAAGAGAAAGAAGCTTTCTGAGAAACTTCTTTGTGTTCTGTGAAATCATCTCACAGAGGTACAGCTTTCCCCTCAAGTAGCCTTTCGCTAAGACAGTTCTTGTGGAATTGGCAAAGTGATATTTGGAAGCCCATATAGGGCTATGGTGAAAAAGGAAATATCGTCAGATGAAATCTGGAAAGAAGCTTTCTGAGAAACTGCTTAGTGTTCCTTTAATTCATCTCATAGAGTTACATCTGTGTTTCTTGGATATCTTTGCTAGCCTTATTTCTGTGGAATCTGAGAACAGATATTTTGGATCCCTTTGAAGACTATAGGGCCAAAGGAAATATCCCCCATAACAAAGAGAAAGAAGCTTTCTGAGAAACTTCTTTGTGTTCTGTGAAATCATCTCACAGAGTTACAACTTTCCCCTCAAGAAGCCTTTCGCTAAGTCAGTTCTTGTTGAATTGGCAAATTGATATTTGGAAGCCCATAGAGGGCCACGGTGAAAAAGGAAATATCCTCAGATGAAATATGGAAAGAAGCTTTCTGAGAAACTGCTCTGTGATGTGTGACTTCCACTCACAGAGTTACGTCTGTATTTCGTGGATCTCTTTGCTAGTCTTATTTCTGTGGAATCTGAGAAGAGATATTTCGGATCCCTTTGAAGACTATAGGGCCAAAGGAAATATCCTCCGATAACAAAGACAAAGAAGCTTTCTGAGAAACTTCTTTGTGTTCTGTGAAATCATCTCACAGAGTTACAGCTTTCCCCTCAAGAAGCCTTTCGCTAAGACAGTACTTGTGGAATAGGCAAAGTGATATTTGAAAGCCCATAGAGGGCTATGGTGAAAAAGGAAATATCCTCAGATGAAATCTGGAAAGAAGCTTTCTGAAAAACTACTCTGTGATGCCTGACTTCCACTCAAAGAGTTACGTCTGTATTTCGTGGATCTCTTTGCTAGCTTTATTTCTGTGGAATCTGAGAACTGATATTTCAGATCCCTTTGAAGACAATAGGGCCAAAGGAAATATCTTCTGATAACAAAGAGAAAGATGCTTTCTGCGAAACTTCTTTGTGTTCTGTGAAATCATCTCACAGAGTTACCGCTTTCCCTTCAAGAAGCCTTTCGCTAATACAGTTCTTGTGGAATTGGCAAAGTGATATTTGCAAGCCGATAGAGGGCTATGGTGAAAAAGTAAATATCCTCAGATGAAATCTGGAAAGAAGCTTTCTCAGAAACTGCTTAGTGTTCTTTTAATTCAACTCACAGTGTTACATCTGTATTTCATGGATCTCTTTGCTAGCCTTATTTCTGTGGAATCCGAGAACTGATATTTCGGATCCCTTTGAAGACTATAGGGCCAAAGGAAATATCCTCCGATAACAAAGAGAAAGAAGCTTTCTGAGAAACTTCCTTGTGTTCTGTGAAATAATCTCACAGAGTTACAGCATTCCCCTCAAGAAGCCTTTCGCTAAGTCAGTTCTTGTGGAATTGGCAAAGTGATATTTGGAAGCCCATAGAGGGCTTTGGTGAAAAAGGAAATATCCTCAGATGAAATCTGGAAAGAAGCTTTCTGAGAAAGTGCTCTGTGATGTGTGACTTCCACTCACAGATTTACATCTGTATTTCGTGGATCTCTTTGCTAGCCTTATTTCTGTGGAATATGAGAAAGATAATTCTGATCCCTTTGAAGACTATAGGGCCAAAGGAAATATCCTCCGATAACAAAGAGAAAGAATCTTTCTGAGAAACTTCTTTGTGCTCTGTGTAATCATCTCACAGAGTTACAGCTTCCCCTCAAGAAGCCTATCGCTAAGACAGTTCTTGTGGAATTGGCAAAGTGATATATGGAAGCCCGTGGAGGGCTATGGTGAAAAAGGAAATATCATTAGATGAAATCTGGAAAGAAGCTTTCTGAGAATCTGCTCTGTGATGTGTGACTTCCACACACAGAGTTACGTCTGTATTTCGTGGATCTCTTTGCTAGCCTTATTTCTGTGGAATCTGAGAACAGATATTGACGATGCCTTTGAAGACTATAGGGCCAAAGGAAATATGGTCCGATAACAAAGAGAAAGAAGCTTTCTGAGAAACTTGTCTGTGTTCTCTGTAATCATCTCACAGAGTTACAGTTTTCCCCTCAAGAAGCCTTTCGCTAAGACAGTTCTTTTGGAATTGGCAAACTGTTATTTGGAAGTCCATAGAGGGCTATGGTGAAAAAGGAAATATCCACAGATGAAATCTGGAAAGAAGCTTTCTGAGAAACTGCTATGTGTTGCGTGACTTCCACTCACAGAGTTACATCTGTATTTCGTGGATCTCATTGCTAGCCTTATTTCTGTGGAATCTGAGAACAGATATTTCGGATCCCTTTAAAGACTGTAGAGCCAAAGGAAATATCCTCGGATAACAAAGACAAAGAAGCTTTCTGGGAAACTTCTTTGTGTTCTGTGAAATCATCTCACAGAGTTACAGCTTTCCCCTCAAGAAGACTTTAGGTAAGACAGTTCTTGTGGAATTAGCAATGTGATATTTGGAAGCCCTTAGAGGGCTGTGGTGAAAAAGGAAATATCCTCAGATGAAATCTGGAAAGAAGCTTTCTGCGAAACTGCTTAGTGTTCTGTTAATTTATCTCACAGAGTTACATCTGTATTTCGTGGATCTCTTTGCTAGCCTTATTTCTGTGGAATCTGAGAACAGATATTTCGGATCCCTTTGAAGACTATACGGCCAAAGGAAATATCCTCTGATAACAAAGAGAAAGAAGCTTTCTGAGAAACCTCTTTGTGTTCTGTGAAATCATCTCACAGAGTCACAGATTTCCCTTCAAGAAGCCTTTTGCTAAGACAGTTCTTGTGGAATTGGCAAAGTGATATTTGGAAGCCCATAGAGGGCTATGGTGAAAAAGGAAATATCCTCAGATTAAATCTGGAAAGAAACTTTCTGAGAAACTGCTTAGTATTCTGTAAATTCATCTGACAGAGTTTCACTGTATTTCGTGGATCTCTTTGCTAGCCTTATTTCTGTGGAATCTGAGAACAGATATTTCGGATCCCTTTGAAGACTTTAGGGCCAAAGGAAATATCCTCCGATAACAAAGAGAAAGAAGCTTTCTGAGAAACTTCTTTGTGTTCTGTGAAATCATCTCACTGAGTTACAGCTTTCCCCTCAAGAAGCCTTTCGCTAAGACAGTTCTTGAGAATTGGCAATGTGATATTTGGAAGCCCATAGAGGGCTATGGTGAAAAAGGAAATATCCTCAGATGAAATCTGGAAAGAAGCTTTCTGTGAAACTGCTCTGTGATGTGTGACTTCCACTCACAGAGTTACGTCTGTATTTCGTGGATCTCTTTGCTAGCGTTATATCTGTGGAATCTGAGAAGAGATATTTCGGATCCCTTTGAAGACTATAGGGCCAAAGGAAATATCCTCCGATAACAAAGAGAAAGAAGCTTTCTGAGAAACTTCTTTGTGTTCTGTGAAATCATCTCACAGAGTTACAGCATTCCCCTCAGGAAGCCTTTCGCTAAGACAGTTCTTGTGGAATTGGCAAAGTGATATTTGAAAGCTCCTAGAGGGCTATGGTGAAAAAGGAAATATCCTCAGATGAAATATGGAAAGAAGCTTTCTGAGAAACTGCTTAGTGTTCTGTTAATTCATCTCACAGAGTTACATCTGTATTTCGTGGTTCTCTTTGCTAGCCTTATTTCTGTGGAATCTGAGAACAGATATTTCGGATCCCTTTGAAGTCTATAGGGCCAAAGGAAATATCCTCCGATAACAAAGGGAAAGAGCTTTCTGAGAAACTTCTTTGTGTTCTGTGAAATCATCTCACAGAGTTACAGCTTTCGCCTCAAGAAGACTTTCGCTAAGACAGTTCTTGTGGAATTGGCAAAGTGATATTTGGAAGCCCATAGAGGGCTATGGTGAAAAAGTAAATATCCTCAGATGAAATCTGGAAAGAAGCTTTCTGAAAAACAGCTTAGTGTTCTGTTAATTCATCTCAAAGAGTTACATCTGTATTTCGTGGAACTTTTTGCTAGCCTTATTAGTGTGGAATCTGAGAACAGATATTTCGAATCCCTTTGAAGTCTATAGGGCCAAAGGAAATATCCTCCGATAACAAAGAGAAAGAAGCTTTCTGAGAAACTTCTTTGTGTTCTGTGAAATCATCTCTCAGACTTACAGCTTTCCCCTCAAGAATCCTTTCGCTAAGACAGTTCTTGTGGAATTGTCAAATGATATTTGGAAGCCCATAGAGGGCAAGGGTGAAAAAGGAAATATCCTCAGATGAAATCTGGAAAGAAGCTTTCTGAGAAACTGCTTAGTATTCTGTTAATTCATCTCACAGAGTTACATCTGTATTTCGTGGTTCTCTTTGCTAGCCTTATTTCTGTGGAATCTGAGAGCAGATATTCAGGAACCCTTTGTAGACTCTAGGGAAAAAGGAAATATCCTCCGATAACAAAGAGAAAGAAGCTTTCTGAGAAACTTCTTTGTGTTCTGTGAAATCATCTCACAGAGTTACAGCTTTCCCCTCAAGAAGCCTTTCGCTAAGACAGTTCTTGTGGAATTGGCAAAGTGATAATTGGAAGCCCATAGAGGGCTATGGTGAAAAAGGAAATATCCTCAGATGAAATCTGGAAAGAAGCTTTCTGAGAAACTGCTCTGTGATGTGTGACTTCCACTCACAGAGTTACGTCTGTATTTCGTGGATCTCTTTGCTAGCGTTATATCTGTGGAACCTGAGAAGAGATATTTCGGATCCCTTTGAAGACTATAGGGCCAAAGGAAATATCCTCCGATAACAAAGAGAAAGAAGCTTTCTGAGAAACTTCTTTGTGTTCTGTGAAATCATCTCACAGAGTTACAGCTTTCCCCTCAGGAAGCCTTTCGCTAAGACAGTTCTTGTGGAATTGGCAAAGTGATAATTGGAAGCCCATAGAGGGCTATGGTGAAAAAGGAAATATCCTCAGATGAAATCTGGAAAGAAGCTTTCTGAGAAACTGCTCTGTGATGTGTGACTTCCACTCACAGAGTTACGTCTGTATTTCGTGGATCTCTTTGCTAGCGTTATATCTGTGGAACCTGAGAAGAGATATTTCGGATCCCTTTGAAGACTATAGGGCCAAAGGAAATATCCTCCGATAACAAAGAGAAAGAAGCTTTCTGAGAAACTTCTTTGTGTTCTGTGAAATCATCTCACAGAGTTACAGCTGTCCCCTCAGGAAGCCTTTCGCTAAGACAGTTCTTGTGGAATTGGCAAAGTGATATTTGAAAGCTCATAGAGGGCTATTGTGAAAAAGGAAATATCCTCAGATGAAATATGGAAAGAAGCTTTCTGAGAAACTGCTTAGTGTTCTGTTAATTCATCTCACAGAGTTACATCTGTATTTCGTGGTTCTCTTTGCTAGCCTTATTTCTGTCTAATCTGAGAACTGATATTTCGGATCCATTTGAAGACTATAGGGCCAAAGGAAATATCCTCCGATAACAAAGAGAAAGAAGCTTTCTGAGAAACTTTTTTGTGTTCTGTGAAATCATCTCACAGAGTTAGAGCTTTCCCCTCAAGAAGCCTTTCGCTAAGACCGTTCTTGTAGAATTGGACAGTGATATTTGGAAGCCCTTAGAGGGCTATGGTGAAAAAGGAAAAATCCTCAGATGAAATCTGGAAAAAGCTTTGTGAGAAACTGCTCTGTGATGTGTGACTTCCACTCACAGAGTAACACCTGTATTTCGTGGATTTCATTGCTAGCCTTCCTTCTGTGGAATCTGAGTACAGATATTTCGGATCCCTTTGAAGACTATAGGGCCAAAGGAAATATCCACCGATAACAAAGAGAAAGAAGCTTCTGAGAAACTTCTTTGTGTTCTGTGAAATCATCTCGCAGAGTTACACCTTCCCCGCAAGAAGCCTTTCGCTAACACAGTTCATGAGGAATTGGCAAAGTGATATTTGGAAGCCCATAGAGGGCTATGGTGAAAAAGGAAATATCCTCCGATGACATCTGGAAAGAAGCTTTCTGAGAAACTGCTCTGTGATGTGTGACTTCCACTCACAGAGTTACATCTGTATTTCGTGGATCTCTTATCTAGCCTTATTTCTGTGGAATCTGAGAACAGATATTTCGGAACCCTTTGAAGACTATAGGGCCAAAGGAAATATCCTCCGATAAGAAAGAGAAAGAAGCTTTCTGAGAAACTTGTTTGTGTTCTGTGAAATCATCTCACAGAGTTACAGCTTTCCCCTCAAGAAGCCTTTCGCTAAGACAGTTCTTGTGGAATTGTTAAAGTGATATTTGGAAGCCCATAGAGGGCTATGGTGAAAAAGGAAATATCCTCAGATGAAATCTGGAAAGAAGCTCTCTGAAAAACAGCTTAGTGTTCTGTTAATTCATCTCAAAGAGTTACATCTGTATTTCGTAGATCTTTTTGCTAGCCTTATTTCTGTGGAATCTGAGAACAGATATTTCGAATCCCTTTGAAGACTATAGGGCCAAAGGAAATATCCTCCGATAACAAAGAGAAAGAAGCTTTCCGAGAAACTTCTTTGTGTTCTGTGAAATCATCTCACAGAATTACAGCTTTCCCCTCAAGAAGCCTTTCGCTAAGACCGTTCTTGTGGAATTGGCAAAGTGATATTTGGAAGACCTTAGAGGGCTATGGTGAAAAAGGAAATATCCTCAGATGAAATCTGGAAAAAGCTTTCTGAGAAACTGCTCTGTGATGTGTGACTTCCACTCACAGAGTTACAACTGTATTTCGTGGATTTCATTGCTAGCCTTCCTTCTGTGGAATCTGAGTACAGATATTTCGGATCCCTTTGAAGACTATAGGGCCAAAGGAAATATCCACCGATAACAAAGAGAAAGAAGCTTTCTGAGAAACTTCTTTTTGTTCTGTGAATTCATCTCTCAGAGTTACACCTTACCCGCAAGAAGCCTTTCGCTAAAACAGTTCTTGTGGAATTGGCAAAGTGATATTTGGAAGCCCATAGAGGGCTATGGTGAAAAAGGAAATATCCTCCGATGACATCTGGAAAGAAGCTTTCTGAGAAACTGCTCTGTGATGTGTGACTTCCACTCACAGAGTTACATCTGTATTTCGTGGATCTCTTAGCTAGCCTTATTTCTGTGGAATCTGAGAACAGATATTTCGGAACTCTTTGAAGACTATAAGGCCAAAGGAAATATCCTCCGACAAGTAAGAGAAAGAAGCTTTCTGAGAAACTTGTTTATGTTCTGTGAAATCATCTCACAGAGTTACAGCTTTCCCCTCAAGAAGCCTTTCGCTAAGACAGTTCTTCTGGAATTGGCAAAGTGATATTTGGAAGCCCATAGAGGGCTATGGTGAAAAAGGAAATCTCCTCAGATGAAATCTGGAAAAAAAGTTTCTGAGAAACTGCTTAGTGTTCTGTTAATTCATCTCACAGAGATACATCTGTATTTCGTGGATCTCTTTGCTAGCCTTATTTCTGTGGAATCTGAGAACAGATATTTCGGATCCCTTTGAAGTCTATAGGGCCAAAGGAAATATCCTCCGATAACAAAGAGAAAGAAGCTTTCTGAGAAACTTCTTTGTGTTCTGTGAAATCATCTCACAGAGTTACAGCTTTCACCTCAAGAAGCCTTTCGCTAAGACCGTTCTTGTGTAATTGGCAAAGTGATATTTGGAAGCCCTTAGAGGGCTATGGTGAAAAAGGAAATATCCTCAGATGAAATCTGGAAAAAGCTTTCTGAGAAACTGCTCTGTGATGTGTGACTTCCACTCACAGAGTAACACCTGTATTTCGTGGATTTCATTGCTAGCCTTCCTTCTGTGGAATCTGAGTACAGATATTTCGGATCCCTTTGAAGACTATAGGGCCAAAGGAAATATCCACCGATAACAAAGAGAAAGAAGCTTTCTGAGAAACTTCTTTGTGTTCTGTGAAATCATCTCTCAGAGTTACACCTTACCCACAAGAAGCCTTTCGCTAACACAGTTCTTGAGGAATTGGCAAAGTGATATTTGGAAGCCCATAGAGGGCTATGGTGAAAAAGGAAATATCCTCAGAAGAAATCTGGAAAGAAGCTTTCTGAAAAACAGCTTAGTGTTCTGTTAATTCATCTCAAAGAGTTACATCTGTATTTCGTGGAACTTTTTGCTAGCCTTATTAGTGTGGAATCTGAGAAGAGATATTTCGAATCCCTTTGAAGTCTATAGGGCCAAAGGAAATATCCTCCGATAACAAAGAGAAAGAAGCTTTCTGAGAAACTTCTTTGTGTTCTGTGAAATCATCTCACAGAGTTACAGCTTTCCCCTCAAGAAGCCTTTCGCTAAGACAGTTCTTGTGGAATTGGCAAAGTGATATTTGGAAGCCCCTAGAGGGCAATGGTGAAAAAGGAAATATCCTCAGATGAAATCTGGAAAGAAGCTTTCTGAGAAACTGCTTAGTATTCTGTTAATTCATCTCACAGAGTTACATCTGTATTTCGTGGTTCTCTTTGCTAGCCTTATTTCTGTGGAATCTGAGAGCAGATATTCAGGATCCCTTTGTAGACTCTAGGGCCAAAGGAAATATCCTCCGATAACAAAGAGAAAGAAGCTTTCTGAGAAACTTCTTTGTGTTCTGTGAAATCATCTCACAGAGTTACAGCTTTCCCTTCAAGAAGCCTTTCGCTAAGACAGTTCTTGTGGAATTGGCAAAGTGATATTTGGAACCCCATAGAGGGCTATGGTGAAAAAGGAAATATCCTCAGATGAAATCTGGAAAGAAGCTTTCTGAGAAACTGCTCTGTGATGTGTGACTTTCACTCACAGAGTTACGTCTGTATTTCGTGGATCTCTTTGCTAGCCTTATTTCTGTGGAATCTAGAACAGATATTTCGGATCCCTTTGAAGACTATAGGGCCAAAGGAAATATCCTCCGATAACAAAGAGAAAGAAGCTTTCTATGAAACTTCTTTGTGTTCTGTGAAATCATCTCACAGAGTTACAGCTTTCCCCTCAAGAAGCCTTTCGCTAAGACAGTACTTGTGGAATTGGCAAAGTGATATTTGAAAGCCCATAGAGGGCTATGGTGAAAAAGGAAATCTCCTCAGATGAAATCTGGAAAGAAGCTTTCTGAGAAACTGCTTAGTATTCTGTAAATTCATCTCACAGAGTTACGACTGTATTTCGTGGTTCTCTTTGCAAGCCTTATTTCTGTGGAATCTGAGAACATATAATCAGGATCCCTTTGAAGACTCTAGGGACAAAGGAAATATCCTCCGATAACAAAGAGAAAGAAGCTTTCTGAGAAACTTCTTTGTGTTCTCTGAAATCATCTCACAGAGTTACAGCTTTCCCCTCAAGAAGCCTTTCGCTAAGACAGTTCTTGTGGAATTGTCAAAGTGATATTTGGAAGCCCATAGAGGGCTACGGTGAAAAAGGAAATATCCTCAGATGAAATCTTTAAAGAAGCTTTCTGAGAAACTGCTTAGTGTTCTTTTAAGTCATCTCACAGAGTTACATCTGTGTTTCGTGGATATCTTTGCTAGCCTTATTTCTGTGGAATCTGAGAACAGATATTTCGGATCCCTTTGAAGACTATAGGGCCAAAGGAAATATCCTCCCATAACAAAGAGAAAGAAGCTTTCTGAGAAACTTCTTTGTGTTCTGTGAAATCATCTCACAGAGTTACAGTTTTCCCCTCAAGAAGCCTTTCGCTAAGTCAATTCTTGTTGAATTGGCAAAGTGATAATTGGAAGCCCATAGAGGGCTATGGTGAAAAAGGAAATCTCCTCAGATGAAATCTGGAAAGAAGGTTTCTGAGGAACTGCTTAGTGTTCTGTTAATTTATCTCACAGAGTTACATCTGTATTTCGTGGATCTCGTGCTAGCCTTATTTCTTTGGAATCTGAGAACGGATATTTCGGATCCCTTTCAATACTATGGGGCCAAAGGAAATATCCTCCGATAACAAAGAGAAAGAAGCGTTCTGAGAAACTTCCTGGTGTTCTGTGAAATCATCTCACAGAGTTACAGCTTTCATCTCAGGAAGCCTTTCGCTAAGACAGTTCTTGTGGAATTGGCAAAGTGATATTTGGAAGCCCATAGAGGGTTATGGTGAAAAAGGAAATATCCTCAGATGAAATCAGGAAAGAAGCTTTCTGAGAAACTGCTCTGTGATGAGTGAGTTCCACTCACAGAGTTACGTCTGTATTTCGTGGATCTCTTCGCTAGCCTTATTTCTGTGGAATCTGAGAACAGATATTCAGGATCCCTTTGAAGACTCTAGGGCCAAAGGAAATATCCTCCGATAACAAAGAGAAAGAAGCTTTCTGAGAAACTTCTTTGTGTTCTGTGAAATCATCTCACAGAGTTACAGCTTTCCCCTCAAGAAGCCTTTCGCTAAGACAGTTCTTGTGGAATTGTCAAAGTGATATTTGGAAGCCCATAGAGGGCTATGGTGAAAAACGAAATATCCTCAGATGAAATCTTTAAAGAAGCTTTCTGAGAAACTCCTTAGTGTTCTTTTAATTCATCTCTCAGAGTTACATCTGTGTTTCGTGGATCTCTTTGCTAGCCTTATTTCTGTGGAATCTGAGAACAGATATTTCGGATCCCTTTGAAGACTATAGGGCCAAAGGAAATATCCTCCCATAACAAAGAGAAAGAAGCTTTCTGAGAAACTTCTTTGTGTTCTGTGAAATCATCTCACAGAGTTACAACTTCCCCTCAAGAAGCCTTTCTTTAAGTCAGTTCTTGTTGAATTGGCAAATTGATATTTGGAAGCCCATAGAGGGCCATAGTGAAAAAGGAAATATCCTCAGATGAAATCTGGAAAGAAGCTTTCTGAGAAACTGCTCTGTGATGTGTGAATTCCACTCACAGAGTTACGTCTGTATTTCGTGGATCTCTTTGCTAGCCTTATTTCTGTGGAATCTGAGAGCAGATATTTCGGATCCCTTTGAAGACTATAGGGCCAAAGGAAATATCCTCCGATAACAAAGACAAAGAAGCTTTCTGAGAAACTTCTTTGTGTTCTGTGAAATCATCTCACAGAGTTGCAGCTTTCCCCTCAAGAAGCCTTTCCCTAAGACAGTACTTGTGGAATTGGCAAAGTGATATTTGAAACCCCTAGAGGGCTATGGTGAAAAAGGAAATATCCTCAGATGAAATCTGGAAAGAAGCTTTCTGAGAAACTGCTTAGTATTCTGTTAATTCATCTCACAGAGTTACATCTGTATTTCGTGGTTCTCTTTGCTAGCCTTATTTCTTTGGAATCTGAGAGCAGATATTCAGGATCCCTTTGTAGACTCTAGGGCCAAAGGAAATATCCTCCGATAACAAAGAGAAAGAAGCTTTCTGAGAAACTTCTTTGTGTTCTGTGAAATCATCTCACAGAGTTACAGCTTTCCCCTCAAGAAGCCTTTCGCTAAGACAGTTCTTGTGGAATTGGCAAAGTGATATTTGGAAGCCAATAGAGGGCTTTGGTGAAAAAGGAAATATCCTCAGATGAAATCTGGAAAGAATCTTCCTGATAAACTGCTCTGTAATGTGTGACTTCCACTCACAGAGTTACGTCTGTATTTCTTGGATCTCTTTGCTACCCTTATTTCTGTGGAATCTGAGAACAGATATTCAGGATCCCTTTGAAGACACTAGAGCCAAAGGAAATATCCTCCGATAACAAAGAGAAAGAAGCTTTGTGAGAAACTTCTTTGTGTTCTGTGAAATCATCTCACAGAGTTACAGCTTTCCCCTCAAGAAGCCTTTCGCTAAGACAGTTCTTGTGGAATTGGCAAAGTGACATTTGGAAGCCCATAGAGGGCTATGGTGAAAAAGGAAATATCCTCAGATGAAATCTTTAAAGACGCTTTCTGAGAAACTCCTTAGTGTTCTTTTAATTCATCTCACAGAGTTACATCTGTGTTTCGTGGATCTCTTTGCTATCCTTATTTCTGTGGAATCTGAGAACAGATATTTCGGATCCCTTTGAAGACTATAGGGCCAAAGGAAATATCCTCCGATAACAAAGAGAAAGAAGCTTTCTGAGAAACTTCTTTGTGTTCTGTGAAATCATCTCACAGAGTTACAGCTTTCCCCTCAAGAAGCCTTTCGCTAAGACAGTACTTGTGGAATTGGCAATGTGATATTTGAAAGCCCATAGAGGGCTATGGTGAAAAAGGAAATATCCTCAGATGAAATCTGGAAAGAAGCTTTCTGAGAAACTGCTTAGTATTCTGTTAATTCATCTCACAGAGTTACATCTGTATTTCGTGGTTCTCTTTGCTAGCCTTCTTTCTGTGGAATCTGAGAACATATAATCAGGATCCCTTTGTAGACTCTAGGGACAAAGGAAATATCCTCCGATAACAAAGAGAAAGAAGCTTTCTGAGAATCTTCTTTGTGTTCTCTGAAATCATCTCACAGAGTTACAGCTTTCCCCTCAAGAAGCTTTTCGCTAAGACAGTTCTTGTGGAATTGTCAAAGTGATATTTGGAAGCCCATAGAGGGCTATGGTGAAAAAGGAAATATCCTCAGATGAAATCTTTAAAGAAGCTTTCTGAGAAACTGCTTAGTGTTCTTTTAATTCATCTCACAGAGTTACATCTGTGTTTCGTGGATATCTTTGCTAGCCTTATTTCTGTGGAATCTGAGAACAGATATTTCGGATCCCTTTGAAGACTATAGGGCCAAAGGAAATATCCTCCCATATCAAAGAGAAAGAAGCTTTCTGGGAAACTTCTTTGTGTTCTGTGAAATCATCTCACAGAGTTACAGTTTTCCCCTCAAGAAGCCTTTCGCTAAGTCAGTTCTTGTTGAATTTTCAAAGTGATATTTGGAAGCCCATAGAGGGCTATGGTGAAAAAGGAAATCTCCTCAGATGAAATCTGGAAAGAAGCTTTCTGAGAAACTGCTTAGTGTTCTGTTAATTTATGTCACAGAGTTTCATCTGTATTTCGTGTATCTCGTGCTAGCCTTATTTCTTTGGAATCTGAGAACTGATATTTCGGATCCCTTTGAATACTATGGTGCCAAAGGAAATATCCTCCGATAACAAAGAGAAAGAAGCTTTCTGAGAAACTTCCTGGTGTTCTGCGAAATCATCTCACAGAGTTACAGCTTTCATCTCAAGAAGCCTTTCGCTAAGACAGTTCTTTTGGAATTGGCAAAGTGATATTTGGAAGCCCATAGAGGGTTATGGTGAAAAAGGAAATATCCTCAGATGAAATCTGGAAAGAAGCTTTCTGAGAAACTGCTCTGTGATGTGTGAGTTCCACTCACAGAGTTACGTCTGTATTTCGTGGATCTCTTTGCTAGCCTTATTTCTGTGGAATCTGAGAACAGATATTCAGGATCCCTTTGAAGACTCTAGGGCCAAAGGAAATATCCTCCGATAACAAAGAGAAAGAAGCTTTCTGAGAAACTTCTTTGTGTTCTGAGAAATCATCTCACAGAGTTACAGCTTTCCCCTCAAGAAGCCTTTCGCTAAGACAGTTCTTGTGGAATTGGCAAAGTGATATTTGGAAGCCCATAGAGGGGTATGGTGAAAAAGGAAATATCCTCAGATGAAATCTTTAAAGAAGCTTTCTGAGAAACTCCTTAGTGTTCTTTTAATTCATCTCACAGAGTTACATCTGTGTTTCGTGGATCTCTTTGCTAGCCTTATTTCTGTGGAATCTGAGAACAGATATTTCGGATCCCTTTGAAGACTATAGGGCCAAAGGAAATATCCTCCCATAACAAAGACAAAAAAGCTTTCTGAGAAACTTCTTTGTGTTCTGTGAAATCATCTCACAGAGGTACAGGTTTCCCCTCAAGAAGCCTTTCGCTAAGTCAGTTCTTGTTGAATTGGCAAAGTGATATTTGGAAGCCCTTGGAGGGCTATGGTGAAAAAGGAAATCTCCTCAGATGAAATCTGGAAAGAAGCTTTCTGAGAAACTGCTTAGTATTCTGTTAATTCATCTCACAGAGTTACATCTGTATTTCGTGGTTCTCTTGCTAGCCTTATTTCTGTGGAATCTGAGCAGATATTCAGGATCCCTTTGTAGACTCTAGGGACAAAGGAAATATCCTCCGATAACAAAGAGAAAGAAGCTTTCTGAGAAACTTCTTTGTGTTCTGTGAAATCATCTCACAGAGGTACAGCTTTCCCCTCAAGAAGCCTTTCGCTAAGACAGTTCTTGTGGAATTGGCAAAGTGATATTTGGAAGCCCATATAGGGCTATGGTGAAAAAGGAAATATCGTCAGATGAAATCTGGAAAGAAGCTTTCTGAGAAACTGCTTAGTGTTCCTTTAATTCATCTCATAGAGTTACATCTGTGTTTCGTGGATATCTTTGCTAGCCTTATTTCTGTGGAATCTGAGAACAGATATTTTGGATCCCTTTGAAGACTATAGGGCCAAAGGAAATATCCTCCCATAACAAAGAGAAAGAAGCTTTCTGAGAAACTTCTTTGTGTTCTGTGAAATCATCTCACAGAGTTACAACTTTCCCCTCAAGAAGCCTTTCGCTAAGTCAGTTCTTGTTGAATTGGCAAATTGATATTTGGAAGCCCATAGAGGGCCACGGTGAAAAAGGAAATATCCTCAGATGAAATCTGGAAAGAATCTTCCTGATAAACTGCTCTGTAATATGTGACTTCCACTCACAGAGTTACGTCTGTATTTCTTGGATCTCTCTGCTCCCCTTATTTCTGTGGAATCTGAGAACAGATATTCAGGATCCCTTTGAAGACACTAGAGCCAAAGGAAATATCCTCCGATAACAAAGAGAAAGAACCTTTGTGAGAAACTTCTTTGTGTTCTGTGAAATCATCTCACAGAGTTACAGCTTTCCCCTCAAGAAGCCTTTCGCTAAGACAGTTCTTGTGGAATTGGCAAAGTGACATTTGGAAGCCCATAGAGGGCTATGGTGAAAAAAGGAAATATCCTCAGATGAAATCTTTAAAGACGCTTTCTGAGAAACTCCTAAGTGTTCTTTTAATTCATCTCACAGAGTTACATCTGTGTTTCGTGGATCTCTTTGCTAGCCTTATTTCTGTGGAATCTGAGAACAGATATTTCGGATCCCTTTGAAGACTATAGGGCCAAAGGAAATATCCTCCGATAACAAAGAGAAAGAAGCTTTCTGAGAAACTTCTTTGTGTTCTGTGAAATCATCTCACAGAGTTACAGCTTTCCCCTCAAGAAGCCTTTCGCTAAGACAGTACTTGTGGAATTGGCAATGTGATATTTGAAAGGCCATAGAGGGCTATGGTGAAAAAGGAAATATCCTCAGATGAAATCTGGAAAGAAGCTTTCTGAGAAACTGCTTAGTATTCTGTTAATTCATCTCACAGAGTTACATCTGTATTTCGTGGTTCTCTTTGCTAGCCTTATTTCTGTGGAATCTGAGAGCAGATATTCAGGATCCCTTTGTAGACTCCAGGGCCAAAGGAAATATCCTCCGATAACAAAGAGAAAGAAGCTTTCTGAGAAACTTCTTTGTGTTCTGTGAAATCATCTCACAGAGTTACAGCTTTCCCTTCAAGAAGCCTTTCGCTAAGACAGTTCTTGTGGAATTGGCAAAGTGATATTTGGAACCCCATAGAGGGCTATGGTGAAAAAGGAAATATCCTCAGATGAAATCTGGAAAGAAGCTTTCTGAGAAACTGCTCTGTGATGTGTGACTTTCACTCACAGAGTTACGTCTGTATTTCGTGGATCTCTTTGCTAGCCTTATTTCTGTGGAATCTAGAACAGATATTTCGGATCCCTTTGAAGACTATAGGGCCAAAGGAAATATCCTCCGATAACAAAGAGAAAGAAGCTTTCTATGAAACTTCTTTGTGTTCTGTGAAATCATCTCACAGAGTTACAGCTTTCCCCTCAAGAAGCCTTTCGCTAAGACAGTACTTGTGGAATTGGCAAAGTGATATTTGAAAGCCCATAGAGGGCTATGGTGAAAAAGGAAATCTCCTCAGATGAAATCTGGAAAGAAGCTTTCTGAGAAACTGCTTAGTATTCTGTAAATTCATCTCACAGAGTTACGACTGTATTTCGTGGTTCTCTTCTCTGAAATCATCTCACAGAGTTACAGCTTTCCCCTCAAGAAGCCTTTCGCTAAGACAGTTCTTGTGGAATTGGCAAAGTGATATTTGGAAGCCCATAGAGGGCTACGGTGAAAAAGGAAATATCCTCAGATGAAATCTTTAAAGAAGCTTTCTGAGAAACTGCTTAGTGTTCTTTTAAGTCATCTCACAGAGTTACATCTGTGTTTCGTGGATATCTTTGCTAGCCTTATTTCTGTGGAATCTGAGAACAGATATTTCGGATCCCTTTGAAGACTATAGGGCCAAAGGAAATATCCTCCCATAACAAAGAGAAAGAAGCTTTCTGAGAAACTTCTTTGTGTTCTGTGAAATCATCTCACAGAGTTACAGTTTTCCCCTCAAGAAGCCTTTCGCTAAGTCAATTCTTGTTGAATTGGCAAAGTGATAATTGGAAGCCCATAGAGGGCTATGGTGAAAAAGGAAATCTCCTCAGATGAAATCTGGAAAGAAGGTTTCTGAGGAACTGCTTAGTGTTCTGTTAATTTATCTCACAGAGTTACATCTGTATTTCGTGGATCTCGTGCTAGCCTTATTTCTTTGGAATCTGAGAACGGATATTTCGGATCCCTTTCAATACTATGGGGCCAAAGGAAATATCCTCCGATAACAAAGAGAAAGAAGCGTTCTGAGAAACTTCCTGGTGTTCTGTGAAATCATCTCACAGAGTTACAGCTTTCATCTCAGGAAGCCTTTCGCTAAGACAGTTCTTGTGGAATTGGCAAAGTGATATTTGGAAGCCCATAGAGGGTTATGGTGAAAAAGGAAATATCCTCAGATGAAATCAGGAAAGAAGCTTTCTGAGAAACTGCTCTGTGATGTGTGAGTTCCACTCACAGAGTTACGTCTGTATTTCGTGGATCTCTTTGCTAGCCTTATTTCTGTGGAATCTGAGAACAGATATTCAGGATCCCTTTGAAGACTCTAGGGCCAAAGGAAATATCCTCCGATAACAAAGAGAAAGAAGCTTTCTGAGAAACTTCTTTGTGTTCTGTGAAATCATCTCACAGAGTTACAGCTTTCCCCTCAAGAAGCCTTTCGCTAAGACAGTTCTTGTGGAATTGTCAAAGTGATATTTGGAAGCCCATAGAGGGCTATGGTGAAAAAGGAAATATCCTCAGATTAAATCTTTAAAGAAGCTTTCTGAGAAACTCCTTAGTGTTCTTTTAATTCATCTCTCAGAGTTACATCTGTGTTTCGTGGATCTCTTTGCTAGCCTTATTTCTGTGGAATCTGAGAACAGATATTTCGGATCCCTTTGAAGACTATAGGGCCAAAGGAAATATCCTCCCATAACAAAGAGAAAGAAGCTTTCTGAGAAACTTCTTTGTGTTCTGTGAAATCATCTCACAGAGTTACAACTTCCCCTCAAGAAGCCTTTCTTTAAGTCAGTTCTTGTTGAATTGGCAAATTGATATTTGGAAGCCCATAGAGGGCCATAGTGAAAAAGGAAATATCCTCAGATGAAATCTGGAAAGAAGCTTTCTGAGAAACTGCTCTGTGATGTGTGAATTCCACTCACAGAGTTACGTCTGTATTTCGTGGATCTCTTTGCTAGCCTTATTTCTGTGGAATCTGAGAGCAGATATTTCGGATCCCTTTGAAGACTATAGGGCCAAAGGAAATATCCTCCGATAACAAAGACAAAGAAGCTTTCTGAGAAACTTCTTTGTGTTCTGTGAAATCATCTCACAGAGTTGCAGCTTTCCCCTCAAGAAGCCTTTCCCTAAGACAGTACTTGTGGAATTGGCAAAGTGATATTTGAAACCCCTAGAGGGCTATGGTGAAAAAGGAAATATCCTCAGATGAAATCTGGAAAGAAGCTTTCTGAGAAACTGCTTAGTATTCTGTTAATTCATCTCACAGAGTTACATCTGTATTTCGTGGTTCTCTTTGCTAGCCTTATTTCTTTGGAATCTGAGAGCAGATATTCAGGATCCCTTTGTAGACTCTAGGGCCAAAGGAAATATCCTCCGATAACAAAGAGAAAGAAGCTTTCTGAGAAACTTCTTTGTGTTCTGTGAAATCATCTCACAGAGTTACAGCTTTCCCCTCAAGAAGCCTTTCGCTAAGACAGTTCTTGTGGAATTGGCAAAGTGATATTTGGAAGCCAATAGAGGGCTTTGGTGAAAAAGGAAATATCCTCAGATGAAATCTGGAAAGAATCTTCCTGATAAACTGCTCTGTAATGTGTGACTTCAACTCACAGAGTTACGTCTGTATTTCTTGGATCTCTTTGCTACCCTTATTTCTGTGGAATCTGAGAACAGATATTCAGGATCCCTTTGAAGACACTAGAGCCAAAGGAAATATCCTCCGATAACAAAGAGAAAGAACCTTTGTGAGAAACTTCTTTGTGTTCTGTGAAATCATCTCACAGAGTTACAGCTTTCCCCTCAAGAAGCCTTTCGCTAAGACAGTTCTTGTGGAATTGGCAAAGTGACATTTGGAAGCCCATAGAGGGCTATGGTGAAAAAGGAAATATCCTCAGATGAAATCTTTAAAGACGCTTTCTGAGAAACTCCTTAGTGTTCTTTTAATTCATCTCACAGAGTTACATCTGTGTTTCGTGGATCTCTTTGCTAGCCTTATTTCTGTGGAATCTGAGAACAGATATTTCGGATCCCTTTGAAGACTATAGGGCCAAAGGAAATATCCTCCGATAACAAAGAGAAAGAAGCTTTCTGAGAAACTTCTTTGTGTTCTGTGAAATCATCTCACAGAGTTACAGCTTTCCCCTCAAGAAGCCTTTCGCTAAGACAGTACTTGTGGAATTGGCAATGTGATATTTGAAAGCCCATAGAGGGCTATGGTGAAAAAGGAAATATCCTCAGATGAAATCTGGAAAGAAGCTTTCTGAGAAACTGCTTAGTATTCTGTTAATTCATCTCACAGAGTTACATCTGTATTTCGTGGTTCTCTTTGCTAGCCTTCTTTCTGTGGAATCTGAGAACATATAATCAGGATCCCTTTGAAGACTCTAGGGACAAAGGAAATATCCTCCGATAACAAAGAGAAAGAAGCTTTCTGAGAATCTTCTTTGTGTTCTCTGAAATCATCTCACAGAGTTACAGCTTTCCCCTCAAGAAGCTTTTCGCTAAGACAGTTCTTGTGGAATTGTCAAAGTGATATTTGGAAGCCAATAGAGGGCTATGGTGAAAAAGGAAATATCCTCAGATGAAATCTTTAAAGAAGCTTTCTGAGAAACTGCTTAGTGTTCTTTTAATTCATCTCACAGAGTTACATCTGTGTTTCGTGGATATCTTTGCTAGCCTTATTTCTGTGGAATCTGAGAACAGATATTTCGGATCCCTTTGAAGACTATAGGGCCAAAGGAAATATCCTCCCATATCAAAGAGAAAGAAGCTTTCTGGGAAACTTCTTTGTGTTCTGTGAAATCATCTCACAGAGTTACAGTTTTCCCCTCAAGAAGCCTTTCGCTAAGTCAGTTCTTGTTGAATTTTCAAAGTGATATTTGGAAGCCCATAGAGGGCTATGGTGAAAAAGGAAATCTCCTCAGATGAAATCTGGAAAGAAGCTTTCTGAGAAACTGCTTAGTGTTCTGTTAATTTATGTCACAGAGTTTCATCTGTATTTCGTGTATCTCGTGCTAGCCTTATTTCTTTGGAATCTGAGAACTGATATTTCGGATCCCTTTGAATACTATGGTGCCAAAGGAAATATCCTCCGATAACAAAGAGAAAGAAGCTTTCTGAGAAACTTCCTGGTGTTTTGCGAAATCATCTCACAGAGTTACAGCTTTCATCTCAAGAAGCCTTTCGCTAAGACAGTTCTTTTGGAATTGGCAAAGTGATATTTGGAAGCCCATAGAGGGTTATGGTGAAAAAGGAAATATCCTCAGATGAAATCTGGAAAGAAGCTTTCTGAGAAACTGCTCTGTGATGTGTGACTTCCACTCACAGAGTTACGTCTGTATGTCGTGGATCTCTTTGCTAGCCTTTTTTCTGTGGAATCTGAGAACAGATATTCAGGATCCCTTTGAAGACTCTAGGGCCAAAGGAAATATCCTCCGATAACAAAGAGAAAGAAGCTTTCTGAGAAACTTCTTTGTGTTCTGAGAAATCATCTCACAGAGTTACAGCTTTCCCCTCAAGAAGCCTTTCGCTAAGACAGTTCTTGTGGAATTGGCAAAGTGATATTTGGAAGCCCATAGAGGGGTATGGTGAAAAAGGAAATATCCTCAGATGAAATCTTTAAAGAAGCTTTCTGAGAAACTCCTTAGTGTTCTTTTAATTCATCTCACAGAGTTACATCTGTGTTTCGTGGATCTCTTTGCTAGCCTTATTTCTGTGGAATCTGAGAACAGATATTTCGGATCCCTTTGAAGACTATAGGGCCAAAGGAAATATCCTCCCATAACAAAGACAAAAAAGCTTTCTGAGAAACTTCTTTGTGTTCTGTGAAATCATCTCACAGAGGTACAGGTTTCCCCTCAAGAAGCCTTTCGCTAAGTCAGTTCTTGTTGAATTGGCAAAGTGATATTTGGAAGCCCTTAGAGGGCTATGGTGAAAAAGGAAATCTCCTCAGATGAAATCTGGAAAGAAGCTTTCTGAGAAACTGCTTAGTATTCTGTTAATTCATCTCACAGAGTTACATCTGTATTTCGTGGTTCTCTTGCTAGCCTTATTTCTGTGGAATCTGAGCAGATATTCAGGATCCCTTTGTAGACTCTAGGGCCAAAGGAAATATCCTCCGATAACAAAGAGAAAGAAGCTTTCTGAGAAACTTCTTTGTGTTCTGTGAAATCATCTCACAGAGGTACAGCTTTCCCCTCAAGAAGCCTTTCGCTAAGACAGTTCTTGTGGAATTGGCAAAGTGATATTTGGAAGCCCATATAGGGCTATGGTGAAAAAGGAAATATCGTCAGATGAAATCTGGAAAGAAGCTTTCTGAGAAACTGCTTAGTGTTCCTTTAATTCATCTCATAGAGTTACATCTGTGTTTCGTTGATATCTTTGCTAGCCTTATTTCTGTGGAATCTGAGAACAGATATTTTGGATCCCTTTGAAGACTATAGGGCCAAAGGAAATATCCTCCCATAACAAAGAGAAAGAAGCTTTCTGAGAAACTTCTTTGTGTTCTGTGAAATCATCTCACAGAGTTACAACTTTCCCCTCAAGAAGCCTTTCGCTAAGTCAGTTCTTGTTGAATTGGCAAATTGATATTTGGAAGCCCATAGAGGGCCACGGTGAAAAAGGAAATATCCTCAGATGAAATATGGAAAGAAGCTTTCTGAGAAACTGCTCTGTGATGTGTGACTTCCACTCACAGAGTTACGTCTGTATTTCGTGGATCTCTTTGCTAGTCTTATTTCTGTGGAATCTGAGAAGAGATATTTCGGATCCCTTTGAAGACTATAGGGCCAAAGGAAATATCCTCCGATAACAAAGACAAAGAAGCTTTCTGAGAAACTTCTTTGTGTTCTGTGAAATCATCTCACAGAGTTACAGCTTTCCCCTCAAGAAGCCTTTCGCTAAGACAGTACTTGTGGAATAGGCAAAGTGATATTTGAAAGCCCATAGAGGGCTATGGTGAAAAAGGAAATATCCTCAGATGAAATCTGGAAAGAAGCTTTCTGAAAAACTACTCTGTGATGCGTGACTTCCACTCAAAGAGTTACATCTGTATTTCGTGGATCTCTTTGCTAGCTTTATTTCTGTGGAATCTGAGAACTGATATTTCAGATCCCTTTGAAGACAATAGGGCCAAAGGAAATATCTTCTGATAACAAAGAGAAAGATGCTTTCTGAGAAACTTCTTTGTGTTCTGTGAAATCATCTCACAGAGTTACCGCTTTCCCTTCAAGAAGCCTTTCGCTAATACAGTTCTTGTGGAATTGGCAAAGTGATATTTGCAAGCCGATAGAGGGCTGTGGTGAAAAAGTAAATATCCTCAGATGAAATCTGGAAAGAAGCTTTCTCAGAAACTGCTTAGTGTTCTTTTAATTCAACTCACAGTGTTACATCTGTATTTCATGGATCTCTTTGCTAGCCTTATTTCTGTGGAATCCGAGAACTGATATTTCGGATCCCTTTGAAGACTATGGGGCCAAAGGAAATATCCTCCGATAACAAAGAGAAAGAAGCTTTCTGAGAAACTTCCTTGTGTTCTGTGAAATAATCTCACAGAGTTACAGCATTCCCCTCAAGAAGCCTTTCGCTAAGTCAGTTCTTGTGGAATTGGCAAAGTGATATTTGGAAGCCCATAGAGGGCTTTGGTGAAAAAGGAAATATCCTCACATGAAATCTGGAAAGAAGCTTTCTGAGAAAGTGCTCTGTGATGTGTGACTTCCACTCACAGATTTACATCTGTATTTCGTGGATCTCTTTGCTAGCCTAATTTCTGTGGAATCTGAGAAAGATATTTCAGATCCCTTTGAAGACTATAGGGCCAATGGAAATATCCTCCGATAAAAAAGAGAAAGAATCTTTCTGAGAAACTTCTTTGTGCTCTGTGAAATCATCTCACAGAGTTACAGCTTTACCCTCAGGAAGCCTTTCGCTAAGACAGTTCTTATGGAATTGGCAAAGTGATATTTGGAAGCCCATAGAGGGCTATGGTGAAAAAGGAAATATCCTCCGATGAAATCTGGAAAGAAGCTTTCTAGAAACTGCTCTGTGATGCGTCATTTCCACTCACAGTGTTACGTCTGTATTTCGTGGATCTCTTTGCTAGCCTTATTTCTGTGGAATCTGAGAACAGATATTCAGGATCCCTTTGAAGACTATAGGACAATAGGAAATATCCTCCGATAACAAAGAGAAAGAAGCTTTCTGAGAAACTTCTTTGTGTTCTGTGAAATCATCTCACAGAGTTACAGCTCTCCCCTCAAGAAGCCTTTCGCTAAGACAGTTCTTGTGGAATTGGCAAAGTGGTATTTGAAAGCCGATAGAGGGCTATGGTGAAAAAGGAAATATCCTCCGATGAAATCTGGAAAGAACATTTCTGAGAAACTGCTTAGTGTTCTGTTAATTCATCTCAAAGATTTACATCTGTATTTCGTGGATCTCTTTCCTAGCCTTATTTCTGTGGAATCTGAGAACAGATATTTCGAATCCCTTTGAAGACTATAGGGCCAAAAGATACATCCTCCGATTACAAAGAGAAAGAAGCATTCTGAGAAACCTCTTGGTCTTCTGTGAAATCATCTCACAGAGTTACAGCTTTCCCCTCAAGAACTCTTTCGCTAAGACAGTTCTTGTGGAATTGGCAAAGTGATATATGGAAGCCCATAGAGGGCTATGGTGAAAAAGGAAATCTCCTCAGATGAAATCTGGAAAGAAGCTTTCTGAGAAACTGCTTAGTGTTCTGTTAATTCATCTCACAGAGTTACATCTGTATTTCGTGGATCTCTTTGCTAGCCTTATTTCTGTGGAATCTGAGAACAGATATTTCGGATCCCATTGAAGACTATAGAGCCAAAGGAAATATCCTCCGATAAAAAAGAGAAAGAAGCTTTCTGAGAAACTTCTTTGTGTTCTGTGAAATCATCTCACAGAGTTACAGCTTTCCCCTCAAGAAGCCTTTCGCTAAGACACTTCTTGTGGAATTGTCAAAGTGATATTTGGAAGCCCATAGAGGGCAATGGTGGAAAAGGAAATATCCTCAGATGAAATCTGGAAAGAAGCTTTCTGAGAAACTGCTTAGTATTCTGTTAATTCATCTCACAGAGTTACATCTGTACTTCGTGGTTCTCTTTGCTAGCCTTATTTCTGTGGAATCTGAGAGCAGATATTCAGGAACCCTTTGTAGACTCTAGGGAAAAAGGAAATATCCTCCGATAACAAAGAGAAAGAAGCTTTCTGAGAAACTTCTTTGTGTTCTGTGAAATCATCTCACAGAGTTACAGCTTTCCCCTCAAGAAGCCTTTCGCTAAGACAGTTCTTGTGGAATTGGCAAAGTGATAATTGGAAGCCCATAGAGGGCTATGGTGAAAAAGGAAATATCCTCATATGAAATCTGGAAAGAAGCTTTCTGAGAAACTGCTCTGTGATGTGTGACTTCCACTCACAGAGTTACGTCTGTATTTCGTGGATCTCTTTGCTAGCCTTATTTCTGTGGAATCTAGAACTGATATTTCGGATCCCTTTGAAGACTATAGGGCCAAAGGAAATATCCTCCGATAACAAAGAGAAAGAAGCTTTCTGAGAAACTTCTTTGTGTTCTGTGAAATCATCTCACAGAGTTACAGCTTTCCCCTCAAGAAGCCTTTCGCTAAGACAGTACTTGTGGAATTGGCAAAGTGATATTTGAAAGCCCATAGAGGGCTATGGTGAAAAAGGAAATATCCTCAGATGAAATCTGGAAAGAAGCTTTCTGAGAAACTGCTTAGTATTCTGTTAATTCATCTCACAGAGTTACATCTGTATTTCGTGGTTCTCTTTGCTAGCCTTATTTCTGTGGAATCTGAGAACATATAATCAGGATACCTTTGAAGACTCTAGGGACAAAGGAAATATCCTCCGATAACAAAGAGAAAGAAGCTTTCTGAGAAACTTCTTTATGTTCTCTGAAATCATCTCACAGAGTTACAGCTTTCCCCTCAAGAAGCCTTTCGCTAAGACAGTTCTTGCGGAATTGTCAAAGTGATATTTGGAAGCCCATAGAGGGCTATGGTGAAAAAGGAAATATCCTCAGATGAAATCTTTAAAGAAGCTTTCTGAGAAACTGCTTAGTGTTCTTTTAATTCATCTCACAGAGTTACATCTGTGTTTCGTGGATATCTTTGCTAGCCTTATTTCTGTGGAATCTGAGAACAGATATTTCGGATCCCTTTGAAGACTATAGGGCCAAAGGAAATATCCTCCCATAACAAAGAGAAAGAAGCTTTCTGAGAAACTTCTTTGTGTTCTGTGAAATCATTTCACAGAGTTACAGTTTTCCCCTCAAGAAGCCTTTCGCTAAGTCAGTTCTTGTTGAATTTTCAAAGTGATATATATAAGCCCATAGAGGGCTATGGTGAAAAAGGAAATCTCCTCAGATGAAATCTGGAAAGAAGCTTTCTGAGAAACTGCTTAGTGTTCTGTTAATTTATCTCACAGAGTTACATCTGTATTTCGTGGATCTCGTGCTAGCCTTATTTCTTTGGAATCTGAGAACTGATATTTCGGATCCCTTTGAATACTATGGGGCCAAAGGAAATATCCTCCGATAACAAAGAGAAAGAAGCTTTCTGAGAAACTTCCTGGTGTTCTGTAAAATCATCTCACAGAGTTACAGCTTTCATCTCAAGAAGCCTTTCGCTAAGACAGTTCTTGTGGAATTGGCAAAGTGATATTTGGAAGCCCATAGAGGGGTATGGTGAAAAAGGAAATATCCTCAGATGAAATCTGGAAAGAAGCTTTCTGAGAAACTGCGTAGTGTTCTGTTAATTCATCTCACAGTGTTACATCTCTATTTCGTGGTTCTCTTTGCTAGCCTTATTTCTGTGGAATCTGAGCAGATATTCAGGATCCCTTTGTAGACTCTAGGGACAAAGGAAATATCCTCCGATAACAAAGAGAAAGAAGCTATCTGAGAAACTTCTTTGTGTTCTGTGAAATCATCTCACAGAGGTACAGCTTTCCCCTCACGAAGCCTTTCACTAAGACAGTTCTTGTGGAATTGGCAAAGTGATATTTGGAAGCCCATAGAGGGCTATGGTGAAAAAGGAAATATCCTCAGATGAAATCTTTAAAGAAACTTTCTGAGAAACTGCTTAGTGTTCTTTTAATTCATCCCATAGCGTTACATCTGTGTTTCGTGGATATCTTTGCTAGCCTTATTTCTGTGGAATCTGAGAACAGATATTTTGGATCCCTTTGAAGACTATAGGGCCAAAGGAAATATCCTCCATAACAAAGAGAAAGAAGCTTTCTGAGAAACTTCTTTGTGTTCTGTGAAATCATCTCACAGAGTTACAACTTTCCCCTCAAGAAGCCTTTCGTTAAGTCAGTTCTTGTTGAATTGGCAAATTGATATTTGGAAGCCCATAGAGGGCCATGGTGAAAAAGGAAATATCCTCAGATGAAATCTGGAAAGAAGCTTTCTGAGAAACTGCTCTGTGATGTGTGACTTCCACTCACAGAGTTACGTCTGTATTTCGTGGATCTCTTTGCTAGCCTTATTTCTGTGGAATCTGAGAACAGATATTTCGGATCCCTTTGAAGACTGTAGGGCCAAAGGAAATATCCTCCGATAACAAAGACGAAGAAGCTTTCTGAGAAACTTCTTTGTGTTCTGTGAAATCATCTCACAGAGTTACAGTTTTCCCCTCACGAAGCCTTTCGCTAAGACAGTTCTTGTGGAATTGGCAAAGTGATATTTGGAAGCCGATAGAGGGCTATAGTGAAAAAGTAAATATCCTCAGATGAAATCTGGAAAGAAGTTTCTGAGAAACTGCTTAGTGCTCTTTTAATTCAACTCACAGAGTTACATCTGTATTTCTTGGATCTCTTTGCTAGCCTTATTTCTGTGGAATCCGAGAAATGATATTTCGGATCCCTTTGAAGACTATAGGGCCAAAGGAAATATCCTCCCATATCAAAGAGAAAGAAGCTTTCTGGGAAACTTCTTTGTGTTCTGTGAAATCATCTCACAGAGTTACAGTTTTCCCCTCAAGAAGCCTTTCGCTAAGTCAGTTCTTGTTGAATTTTCAAAGTGGTATTTGGAAGCCCATAGAGGGCTATGGTGAAAAAGGAAATCTCCTCAGATGAAATCTGGAAAGAAGCTTTCTGAGAAACTGCTTAGTGTTCTGTTAATTTATGTCACAGAGTTTCATCTGTATTTCGTGGATCTCGTGCTAGCCTTATTTCTTTGGAATCTGAGAACTGATATTTCGGATCCCTTTGAATACTATGGTGCCAAAGGAAATATCCTCCGATAACAAAGAGAAAGAAGCTTTCTGAGAAACTTCCTGGTGTTCTGCGAAATCATCTCACAGAGTTACAGCTTTCATCTCAAGAAGCCTTTCGCTAAGACAGTTCTTTTGGAATTGGCAAAGTGATATTTGGAAGCCCATAGAGGGTTATGGTGAAAAAGGAAATATCCTCAGATGAAATCTGGAAAGAAGCTTTCTGAGAAACTGCTCTGTGATGTGTGAGTTCCACTCACAGAGTTACGTCTGTATTTCGTGGATCTCTTTGCTAGCCTTATTTCTGTGGAATCTGAGAACAGATATTCAGGATCCCTTTGAAGACTCTAGGGCCTAAGGAAATATCCTCCGATAACAAAGAGAAAGAAGCTTTCTGAGAAACTTCTTTGTGTTCTGTGAAATCATCTCACAGAGTTACAGCTTTCCCCTCAAGAAGCCTTTCGCTAAGTCAGTTGTTGTGGAATTGGCAAAGTGATATTTGGAAGCCCATAGAGGGGTATGGTGAAAAAGGAAATATCCTCAGATGAAATCTTTAAAGAAGCTTTCTGAGAAACTCCTTAGTGTTCTTTTAATTCATCTCACAGAGTTACATCTGTGTTTCGTGGATCTCTTTGCTAGCCTTATTTCTGTGGAATCTGAGAACAGATATTTCGGATCCCTTTGAAGACTATAGGGCCAAAGGAAATATCCTCCCATAACAAAGACAAAAAAGCTTTCTGAGAAACTTCTTTGTGTTCTGTGAAATCATCTCACAGAGGTACAGGTTTCCCCTCAAGAAGCCTTTCGCTAAGTCAGTTCTTGTTGAATTGGCAAAGTGATATTTGGAAGCCCTTAGAGGGCTATGGTGAAAAAGGAAATCTCCTCAGATGAAATCTGGAAAGAAGCTTTCTGAGAAACTGCTTAGTATTCTGTTAATTCATCTCACAGAGTTACATCTGTATTTCGTGGTTCTCTTGCTAGCCTTATTTCTGTGGAATCTGAGCAGATATTCAGGATCCCTTTGTAGACTCTAGGGACAAAGGAAATATCCTCCGATAACAAAGAGAAAGAAGCTTTCTGAGAAACTTCTTTGTGTTCTGTGAAATCATCTCACAGAGGTACAGCTTTCCCCTCAAGTAGCCTTTCGCTAAGACAGTTCTTGTGGAATTGGCAAAGTGATATTTGGAAGCCCATATAGGGCTATGGTGAAAAAGGAAATATCGTCAGATGAAATCTGGAAAGAAGCTTTCTGAGAAACTGCTTAGTGTTCCTTTAATTCATCTCATAGAGTTACATCTGTGTTTCTTGGATATCTTTGCTAGCCTTATTTCTGTGGAATCTGAGAACAGATATTTTGGATCCCTTTGAAGACTATAGGGCCAAAGGAAATATCCCCCATAACAAAGAGAAAGAAGCTTTCTGAGAAACTTCTTTGTGTTCTGTGAAATCATCTCACAGAGTTACAACTTTCCCCTCAAGAAGCCTTTCGCTAAGTCAGTTCTTGTTGAATTGGCAAATTGATATTTGGAAGCCCATAGAGGGCCACGGTGAAAAAGGAAATATCCTCAGATGAAATATGGAAAGAAGCTTTCTGAGAAACTGCTCTGTGATGTGTGACTTCCACTCACAGAGTTACGTCTGTATTTCGTGGATCTCTTTGCTAGTCTTATTTCTGTGGAATCTGAGAAGAGATATTTCGGATCCCTTTGAAGACTATAGGGCCAAAGGAAATATCCTCCGATAACAAAGACAAAGAAGCTTTCTGAGAAACTTCTTTGTGTTCTGTGAAATCATCTCACAGAGTTACAGCTTTCCCCTCAAGAAGCCTTTCGTTAAGACAGTACTTGTGGAATAGGCAAAGTGATATTTGAAAGCCCATAGAGGGCTATGGTGAAAAAGGAAATATCCTCAGATGAAATCTGGAAAGAAGCTTTCTGAAAAACTACTCTGTGATGCCTGACTTCCACTCAAAGAGTTACGTCTGTATTTCGTGGATCTCTTTGCTAGCTTTATTTCTGTGGAATCTGAGAACTGATATTTCAGATCCCTTTGAAGACAATAGGGCCAAAGGAAATATCTTCTGATAACAAAGAGAAAGATGCTTTCTGAGAAACTTCTTTGTGTTCTGTGAAATCATCTCACAGAGTTACCGCTTTCCCTTCAAGAAGCCTTTCGCTAATACAGTTCTTGTGGAATTGGCAAAGTGATATATGGAAGCCCGTGGAGGGCTATGGTGAAAAAGGAAATATCATTAGATGAAATCTGGAAAGAAGCTTTCTGAGAATCTGCTCTGTGATGTGTGACTTCCACACACAGAGTTACGTCTGTATTTCGTGGATCTCTTTGCTAGCCTTATTTCTGTGGAATCTGAGAACAGATATTGACGATGCCTTTGAAGACTATAGGGCCAAAGGAAATATGGTCCGATAACAAAGAGAAAGAAGCTTTCTGAGAAACTTGTCTGTGTTCTCTGTAATCATCTCACAGAGTTACAGTTTTCCCCTCAAGAAGCCTTTCGCTAAGACAGTTCTTTTGGAATTGGCAAACTGTTATTTGGAAGTCCATAGAGGGCTATGGTGAAAAAGGAAATATCCACAGATGAAATCTGGAAAGAAGCTTTCTGAGAAACTGCTATGTGTTGCGTGACTTCCACTCACAGAGTTACATCTGTATTTCGTGGATCTCATTGCTAGCCTTATTTCTGTGGAATCTGAGAACAGATATTTCGGATCCCTTTAAAGACTGTAGAGCCAAAGGAAATATCCTCGGATAACAAAGACAAAGAAGCTTTCTGGGAAACTTCTTTGTGTTCTGTGAAATCATCTCACAGAGTTACAGCTTTCCCCTCAAGAAGACTTTAGGTAAGACAGTTCTTGTGGAATTAGCAATGTGATATTTGGAAGCCCTTAGAGGGCTGTGGTGAAAAAGGAAATATCCTCAGATGAAATCTGGAAAGAAGCTTTCTGCGAAACTGCTTAGTGTTCTGTTAATTTATCTCACAGAGTTACATCTGTATTTCGTGGATCTCTTTGCTAGCCTTATTTCTGTGGAATCTGAGAACAGATATTTCGGATCCCTTTGAAGACTATACGGCCAAAGGAAATATCCTCTGATAACAAAGAGAAAGAAGCTTTCTGAGAAACCTCTTTGTGTTCTGTGAAATCATCTCACAGAGTCACAGATTTCCCTTCAAGAAGCCTTTTGCTAAGACAGTTCTTGTGGAATTGGCAAAGTGATATTTGGAAGCCCATAGAGGGCTATGGTGAAAAAGGAAATATCCTCAGATTAAATCTGGAAAGAAACTTTCTGAGAAACTGCTTAGTATTCTGTAAATTCATCTGACAGAGTTTCACTGTATTTCGTGGATCTCTTTGCTAGCCTTATTTCTGTGGAATCTGAGAACAGATATTTCGGATCCCTTTGAAGACTTTAGGGCCAAAGGAAATATCCTCCGATAACAAAGAGAAAGAAGCTTTCTGAGAAACTTCTTTGTGTTCTGTGAAATCATCTCACTGAGTTACAGCTTTCCCCTGAAGAAGCCTTTCGCTAAGACAGTTCTTGAGAATTGGCAATGTGATATTTGGAAGCCCATAGAGGGCTATGGTGAAAAAGGAAATATCCTCAGATGAAATCTGGAAAGAAGCTTTCTGTGAAACTGCTCTGTGATGTGTGACTTCCACTCACAGAGTTACGTCTGTATTTCGTGGATCTCTTTGCTAGCGTTATATCTGTGGAATCTGAGAAGAGATATTTCGGATCCCTTTGAAGACTATAGGGCCAAAGGAAATATCCTCCGATAACAAAGAGAAAGAAGCTTTCTGAGAAACTTCTTTGTGTTCTGTGAAATCATCTCACAGAGTTACAGCTTTCCCCTCAGGAAGCCTTTCGCTAAGACAGTTCTTGTGGAATTGGCAAAGTGATATTTGAAAGCTCCTAGAGGGCTATGGTGAAAAAGGAAATATCCTCAGATGAAATATGGAAAGAAGCTTTCTGAGAAACTGCTTAGTGTTCTGTTAATTCATCTCACAGAGTTACATCGGTATTTCGTGGTTCTCTTTGCTAGCCTTATTTCTGTGGAATCTGAGAACAGATATTTCGGATCCCTTTGAAGTCTATAGGGCCAAAGGAAATATCCTCCGATAACAAAGGGAAAGAGCTTTCTGAGAAACTTCTTTGTGTTCTGTGAAATCATCTCACAGAGTTACAGCTTTCGCCTCAAGAAGACTTTCGCTAAGACAGTTCTTGTGGAATTGGCAAAGTGATATTTGGAAGCCCATAGAGGGCTATGGTGAAAAAGTAAATATCCTCAGATGAAATCTGGAAAGAAGCTTTCTGAAAAACAGCTTAGTGTTCTGTTAATTCATCTCAAAGAGTTACATCTGTATTTCGTGGAACTTTTTGCTAGCCTTATTAGTGTGGAATCTGAGAACAGATATTTCGAATCCCTTTGAAGTCTATAGGGCCAAAGGAAATATCCTCCGATAACAAAGAGAAAGAAGCTTTCTGAGAAACTTCTTTGTGTTCTGTGAAATCATCTCTCAGACTTACAGCTTTCCCCTCAAGAATCCTTTCGCTAAGACAGTTCTTGTGGAATTGTCAAATGATATTTGGAAGCCCATAGAGGGCTAGGGTGAAAAAGGAAATATCCTCAGATGAAATCTGGAAAGAAGCTTTCTGAGAAACTGCTTAGTATTCTGTTAATTCATCTCACAGAGTTACATCTGTATTTCGTGGTTCTCTTTGCTAGCCTTATTTCTGTGGAATCTGAGAGCAGATATTCAGGAACCCTTTGTAGACTCTAGGGAAAAAGGAAATATCCTCCGATAACAAAGAGAAAGAAGCTTTCTGAGAAACTTCTTTGTGTTCTGTGAAATCATCTCACAGAGTTACAGCTTTCCCCTCAAGAAGCCTTTCGCTAAGACAGTTCTTGTGGAATTGGCAAAGTGATAATTGGAAGCCCATAGAGGGCTATGGTGAAAAAGGAAATATCCTCAGATGAAATCTGGAAAGAAGCTTTCTGAGAAACTGCTCTGTGATGTGTGACTTCCACTCACAGAGTTACGTCTGTATTTCGTGGATCTCTTTGCTAGCGTTATATCTGTGGAACCTGAGAAGAGATATTTCGGATCCCTTTGAAGACTATAGGGCCAAAGGAAATATCCTCCGATAACAAAGGGAAAGAGCTTTCTGAGAAACTTCTTTGTGTTCTGTGAAATCATCTCACAGAGTTACAGCTTTCGCCTCAAGAAGACTTTCGCTAAGACAGTTCTTGTGGAATTGGCAAAGTGATATTTGGAAGCCCATAGAGGGCTATGGTGAAAAAGTAAATATCCTCAGATGAAATCTGGAAAGAAGCTTTCTGAAAAACAGCTTAGTGTTCTGTTAATTCATCTCAAAGAGTTACATCTGTATTTCGTGGAACTTTTTGCTAGCCTTATTAGTGTGGAATCTGAGAACAGATATTTCGAATCCCTTTGAAGTCTATAGGGCCAAAGGAAATATCCTCCGATAACAAAGAGAAAGAAGCTTTCTGAGAAACTTCTTTGTGTTCTGTGAAATCATCTCTCAGACTTACAGCTTTCCCCTCTAGAATCCTTTCGCTAAGACAGTTCTTGTGGAATTGTCAAATGATATTTGGAAGCCCATAGAGGGCTAGGGTGAAAAAGGAAATATCCTCAGATGAAATCTGGAAAGAAGCTTTCTGAGAAACTGCTTAGTATTCTGTTAATTCATCTCACAGAGTTACATCTGTATTTCGTGGTTCTCTTTGCTAGCCTTATTTCTGTGGAATCTGAGAGCAGATATTCAGGAACCCTTTGTAGACTCTAGGGAAAAAGGAAATATCCTCCGATAACAAAGAGAAAGAAGCTTTCTGAGAAACTTCTTTGTGTTCTGTGAAATCATCTCACAGAGTTACAGCTTTCCCCTCAAGAAGCCTTTCGCTAAGACAGTTCTTGTGGAATTGGCAAAGTGATAATTGGAAGCCCATAGAGGGCTATGGTGAAAAAGGAAATATCCTCAGATGAAATCTGGAAAGAAGCTTTCTGAGAAACTGCTCTGTGATGTGTGACTTCCACTCACAGAGTTACGTCTGTATTTCGTGGATCTCTTTGCTAGCGTTATATCTGTGGAACCTGAGAAGAGATATTTCGGATCCCTTTGAAGACTATAGGGCCAAAGGAAATATCCTCCGATAACAAAGAGAAAGAAGCTTTCTGAGAAACTTCTTTGTGTTCTGTGAAATCATCTCACAGAGTTACAGCTGTCCCCTCAGGAAGCCTTTCGCTAAGACAGTTCTTGTGGAATTGGCAAAGTGATATTTGAAAGCTCATAGAGGGCTATTGTGAAAAAGGAAATATCCTCAGATGAAATATGGAAAGAAGCTTTCTGAGAAACTGCTTAGTGTTCTGTTAATTCATCTCACAGAGTTACATCTGTATTTCGTGGTTCTCTTTGCTAGCCTTATTTCTGTCTAATCTGAGAACTGATATTTCGGATCCCTTTGAAGACTATAGGGCCAAAGGAAATATCCTCCGATAACAAAGAGAAAGAAGCTTTCTGAGAAACTTTTTTGTGTTCTGTGAAATCATCTCACAGAGTTAGAGCTTTCCCCTCAAGAAGCCTTTCGCTAAGACCGTTCTTGTAGAATTGGACAGTGATATTTGGAAGCCCTTAGAGGGCTATGGTGAAAAAGGAAAAATCCTCAGATGAAATCTGGAAAAAGCTTTGTGAGAAACTGCTCTGTGATGTGTGACTTCCACTCACAGAGTAACACCTGTATTTCGTGGATTTCATTGCTAGCCTTCCTTCTGTGGAATCTGAGTACAGATATTTCGGATCCCTTTGAAGACTATAGGGCCAAAGGAAATATCCACCGATAACAAAGAGAAAGAAGCTTCTGAGAAACTTCTTTGTGTTCTGTGAAATCATCTCGCAGAGTTACACCTTCCCCGCAAGAAGCCTTTCGCTAACACAGTTCATGAGGAATTGGCAAAGTGATATTTGGAAGCCCATAGAGGGCTATGGTGAAAAAGGAAATATCCTCCGATGACATCTGGAAAGAAGCTTTCTGAGAAACTGCTCTGTGATGTGTGACTTCCACTCACAGAGTTACATCTGTATTTCGTGGATCTCTTATCTAGCCTTATTTCTGTGGAATCTGAGAACAGATATTTCGGAACCCTTTGAAGACTATAGGGCCAAAGGAAATATCCTCCGATAAGAAAGAGAAAGAAGCTTTCTGAGAAACTTGTTTGTGTTCTGTGAAATCATCTCACAGAGTTACAGCTTTCCCCTCAAGAAGCCTTTCGCTAAGACAGTTCTTGTGGAATTGTTAAAGTGATATTTGGAAGCCCATAGAGGGCTATGGTGAAAAAGGAAATATCCTCAGATGAAATCTGGAAAGAAGCTCTCTGAAAAACAGCTTAGTGTTCTGTTAATTCATCTCAAAGAGTTACATCTGTATTTCGTAGATCTTTTTGCTAGCCTTATTTCTGTGGAATCTGAGAACAGATATTTCGAATCCCTTTGAAGACTATAGGGCCAAAGGAAATATCCTCCGATAACAAAGAGAAAGAAGCTTTCCGAGAAACTTCTTTGTGTTCTGTGAAATCATCTCACAGAATTACAGCTTTCCCCTCAAGAAGCCTTTCGCTAAGACCGTTCTTGTGGAATTGGCAAAGTGATATTTGGAAGACCTTAGAGGGCTATGGTGAAAAAGGAAATATCCTCAGATGAAATCTGGAAAAAGCTTTCTGAGAAACTGCTCTGTGATGTGTGACTTCCACTCACAGAGTTACAACTGTATTTCGTGGATTTCATTGCTAGCCTTCCTTCTGTGGAATCTGAGTACAGATATTTCGGATCCCTTTGAAGACTATAGGGCCAAAGGAAATATCCACCGATAACAAAGAGAAAGAAGCTTTCTGAGAAACTTCTTTTTGTTCTGTGAATTCATCTCTCAGAGTTACACCTTACCCGCAAGAAGCCTTTCGCTAAAACAGTTCTTGTGGAATTGGCAAAGTGATATTTGGAAGCCCATAGAGGGCTATGGTGAAAAAGGAAATATCCTCCGATGACATCTGGAAAGAAGCTTTCTGAGAAACTGCTCTGTGATGTGTGACTTCCACTCACAGAGTTACATCTGTATTTCGTGGATCTCTTAGCTAGCCTTATTTCTGTGGAATCTGAGAACAGATATTTCGGAACTCTTTGAAGACTATAAGGCCAAAGGAAATATCCTCCGACAAGTAAGAGAAAGAAGCTTTCTGAGAAACTTGTTTATGTTCTGTGAAATCATCTCACAGAGTTACAGCTTTCCCCTCAAGAAGCCTTTCGCTAAGACAGTTCTTCTGGAATTGGCAAAGTGATATTTGGAAGCCCATAGAGGGCTATGGTGAAAAAGGAAATCTCCTCAGATGAAATCTGGAAAAAAAGTTTCTGAGAAACTGCTTAGTGTTCTGTTAATTCATTTCACAGAGATACATCTGTATTTCGTGGATCTCTTTGCTAGCCTTATTTCTGTGGAATCTGAGAACAGATATTTCGGATCCCTTTGAAGTCTATAGGGCCAAAGGAAATATCCTCCGATAACAAAGAGAAAGAAGCTTTCTGAGAAACTTCTTTGTGTTCTGTGAAATCATCTCACAGAGTTACAGCTTTCACCTCAAGAAGCCTTTCGCTAAGACCGTTCTTGTGTAATTGGCAAAGTGATATTTGGAAGCCCTTAGAGGGCTATGGTGAAAAAGGAAATATCCTCAGATGAAATCTGGAAAAAGCTTTCTGAGAAACTGCTCTGTGATGTGTGACTTCCACTCACAGAGTAACACCTGTATTTCGTGGATTTCATTGCTAGCCTTCCTTCTGTGGAATCTGAGTACAGATATTTCGGATCCCTTTGAAGACTATAGGGCCAAAGGAAATATCCACCGATAACAAAGAGAAAGAAGCTTTCTGAGAAACTTCTTTGTGTTCTGTGAAATCATCTCTCAGAGTTACACCTTACCCACAAGAAGCCTTTCGCTAACACAGTTCTTGAGGAATTGGCAAAGTGATATTTGGAAGCCCATAGAGGGCTATGGTGAAAAAGGAAATATCCTCAGAAGAAATCTGGAAAGAAGCTTTCTGAAAAACAGCTTAGTGTTCTGTTAATTCATCTCAAAGAGTTACATCTGTATTTCGTGGAACTTTTTGCTAGCCTTATTAGTGTGGAATCTGAGAAGAGATATTTCGAATCCCTTTGAAGTCTATAGGGCCAAAGGAAATATCCTCCGATAACAAAGAGAAAGAAGCTTTCTGAGAAACTTCTTTGTGTTCTGTGAAATCATCTCACAGAGTTACAGCTTTCCCCTCAAGAAGCCTTTCGCTAAGACAGTTCTTGTGGAATTGGCAAAGTGATATTTGGAAGCCCCTAGAGGGCAATGGTGAAAAAGGAAATATCCTCAGATGAAATCTGGAAAGAAGCTTTCTGAGAAACTGCTTAGTATTCTGTTAATTCATCTCACAGAGTTACATCTGTATTTCGTGGTTCTCTTTGCTAGCCTTATTTCTGTGGAATCTGAGAGCAGATATTCAGGAACCCTTTGTAGACCCTAGGGAAAAAGGAAATATCCTCCGATAACAAAGAGAAAGAAGCTTTCTGAGAAACTTCTTTGTGTTCTGTGAAATCATCTCACAGAGTTACAGCTTTCCCCTCAAGAAGCCTTTCGCTAAGACAGTTCTTGTGGAATTGGCAAAGTGATAATTGGAAGCCCATAGAGGGCTATGGTGAAAAAGGAAATATCCTCAGTTGAAATCTGGAAAGAAGCTTTCTGAGAAACTGCTCTGTGATGTGTGACTTCCACTCACAGAGTTACGTCTGTATTTCGTGGATCTCTTTGCTAGCCTTATTTCTGTGGAATCTAGAACTGATATTTCGGATCCCTTTGAAGACTATAGGGCCAAAGGAAATATCCTCCGATAACAAAGAGAAAGAAGCTTTCTGAGAAACTTCTTTGTGTTCTGTGAAATCATCTCACAGAGTTACAGCTTTCCCCTCAAGAAGCCTTTCGCTAAGACAGTACTTGTGGAATTGGCAAAGTGATATTTGGAAGCCCATAGAGGGCTATGGTGAAAAAGGAAATATCCTCAGATGAAATCTGGAAAGAAGCTTTCTGAGAAACTGCTTAGTATTCTGTTAATTCATCTCAGAGAGTTACATCTGTATTTCGTGGTTCTCTTTGCTAGCCTTATTTCTGTGGAATCTGAGAACATATAATCAGGATACCTTTGAAGACTCTAGGGACAAAGGAAATATCCTCCGATAACAAAGAGAAAGAAGCTTTCTGAGAAACTTCTTTGTGTTCTCTGAAATCATCTCACAGAGTTACAGCTTTCCCCTCAAGAAGACTTTCGCTAAGACAGTTCTTGTGGAATTGTCAAAGTGATATTTGGAAGCCCGTAGAGGGCTATGGTGAAAAAGGAAATATCCTCAGATGAAATCTTTAAAAAAGCTTTCTGAGAAACTGCTTAGTGTTCTTTTAATTCATCTCACAGAGTTACATCTGTGTTTCGTGGATATCTTTGCTAGCCTTATTTCTGTGGAATCTGAGAACAGATATTTCGGATCCCTTTGAAGACTATAGGGCCAAAGGAAATATCCTCCCATAACAAAGAGAAAGAAGCTTTCTGAGAAACTTCTTTGTGTTCTGTGAAATCATTTCACAGAGTTACAGTTTTCCCCTCAAGAAGCCTTTCGCTAAGTCAGTTCTTGTTGAATTTTCAAAGTGATATTTGGAAGCCCTTAGAGGGCTATGGTGAAAAAGGAAATCTCCTCAGATGAAATCTGGAAAGAAGCTTTCTGAGAAACTGCTTAGTGTTCTGTTAATTTGTCTCACAGAGTTACATCTGTATTTCGTGGATCTCGTGCTAGCCTTATTTCTTTGGAATCTGAGAACTGATATTTCGGATCCCTTTGAATACTATGGGGCCAAAGGAAATATCCTCCGGTAACAAAGAGAAGGAAGTTTCTGAGAAACTTCCTGGTGTTCTCTGAAATCATCTCACAGAGTTACAGCTTTCATCTCAACAAGCCTTTCGCTAAGACAGTTCTTTTGGAATTGGCAAAGTGATATTTGGAAGCCCATAGAGGGCTATGGTGAAAAAGGAAATATCCTCAGATGAAATCTGGAAAGAAGCTTTCTGAGAAACTGCGTAGTGTTCTGTTAATTCATCTCACAGTGTTACATCTGTATTTCGTGGTTCTCTTTGCTAGCCTTATTTCTGTGGAATCTGAGCAGATATTCAGGATCCCTTTGTAGACTCTAGGGACAAAGGAAATATCCTCCGATAACAAAGAGAAAGAAGCTTTCTGAGAAACTTCTTTGTGTTCTGTGAAATCATCTCACAGAGGTACAGCTTTCCCCTTACGAAGCCTTTCGCTAAGACAGTTCTTGTGGAATTGGCAAAGTGATATTTGGAAGCCCATAGAGGGCTATGGTGAAAAAGGAAATATCCTCAGATGAAATCTTTAAAGAAACTTTCTGAGAAACTGCTTAGTGTTCTTTTAATTCATCCCATAGAGTTACATCTGTGTTTCGTGGATATCTTTGCTAGCCTTATTTGTGTGGAATCTGAGAACAGATATTTTGGATCCCTTTGAAGACTATAGGGCCAAAGGAAATATCCTCCATAACAAAGAGAAAGAAGCTTTCTGAGAAACTTCTTTGTGTTCTGTGAAATCATCTCACAGAGTTACAACTTTCCCCTCAAGAAGCCTTTCGCTAAGTCAGTTCTTGTTGAATTGGCAAATTGATATTTGGAAGCCCATAGAGGGGTATGGTGAAAAAGGAAATATCCTCAGATGAAATCTGGAAAGAAGCTTTCTGAGAAACTGCTCTGTGATGTGTGACTTCCACTCACAGAGTTACGTCTGTATTTCGTGGATCTCTTTGCTAGCCTTATTTCTGTGGAATCTGAGAACAGATATTTCGGATCCCTTTGAAGACTGTAGGGCCAAAGGAAATATCCTCCGATAACAAAGACAAAGAAGCTTTCTGAGAAACTTCTTTGTGTTCTGTGAAATCATCTCACAGAGTTACAGCTTTCCCCTCAAGAAGCCTTTCGCTAAGACAGTACTTGTGGAATTGGCAAAGTGATATTTGAAAGCCCATAGAGGGCTATGGTGAAAAAGGAAATATCCTCAGATGAAATCTCGAAAGAAGCTTTCTGAAAAACTACTCTGTGATGCGTGACTTCCACTCAAAGAGTTACATCTGTATTTCGTGGATCTCTTTGCTAGCCTTATTTCTGTGGAATCCGAGAACTGATATTTCGGATCCCTTTGAAGACTATGGGTCCAAAGTAAATATCCTCTGATAACAAAGAGAAAGAAGCTTTCTGAGAAACTTCCTTGTGTTCTGTGAAATCATCTCACAGAGTTACAGCTTTCCCCTCAAGAAGCCTTTCGCTAAGTCAGTTCTTGTGGAATTGGCAAAGTGATATTTGGAAACCCATAGAGGGCTTTGGTGAAAAAGGAAATATCCTCTGATGAAATCTGGAAAGAAGCTTTCTGAGAAAGTGCTCTGTGATGTGTGACTTCCACTCACAGAGTTACATCTGTATTTCGTGGATCTCTTCGATAGCCTAATTTCTGTGGAATCTGAGAAAGATATTTCAGATCCCTTTGAAGACTATAGGGCCAATGGAAATATCCTCCGATAACAAAGAGAAAGAATCTTTCTGAGAAACTTCTTTGTGCTCTGTGAAATCATCTCACAGAGTTACAGCTTTCCCCTCAAGAAGCCTTTCGCTAGGACAGTTCTTATGGAATTGGCAAAGTGATATTTGGAAGCCCTTAGAGGGCTATGGTGAAAAAGGAAATATCCTCAGATGAAATCTGGAAAGAAGCTTTCGAGAAACTGCCCTGTGATGCGTCATTTCCACTCAGAGTGTTACGTCTGTATTTCGTGGATCTCTTTGCTAGCCTTATTTCTTTGGAATCTGAGAACAGATATTCAGGATCCCTTTGAAGACTATAGGGCCAAAGGAAATATCGTCCGATAACAAAGAGAAAGAAGCTTTCTGAGAAACTTCTTTGTGTTCTGTGAAATCATCTCACAGAGTTACAGCTTTCCCCTCAAGAAGCCTTTCGCTAAGACAGTTCTTGTGGAATTGGCAAAGTGGTATTTGAAAGCCCATAGTGGGCTATGGTGAAAAAGGAAATATCCTCCGATGAAATCTGGAAAGAACCTTTCTGAGAAACTGCTTAGTGTTCTGTTAATTCATCTCACAGAGTTACATCTGTATTTCGTGGTTCTCTTTGCTAGCCTTATTTCTGTGGAATCTGAGAACATATAATCAGGATACCTTTGAAGACTCTAGGGACAAAGGAAATATCCTCCGATAACAAAGAGAAAGAAGCTTTCTGAGAAACTTCTTTGTGTTCTCTGAAATCATCTCACAGAGTTACAGCTTTCCCCTCAAGAAGCCTTTCGCTAAGACATTTCTTGTGGAATTGTCAAAGTGATATTTGGAAGCCCATAGAGGGCTATGGTGAAAAAGGAAATATCCTCAGATGAAATCTTTAAAGAAGCTTTCTGAGAAACTGCTTAGTGTTCTTTTAATTCATCTCACAGAGTTACATCTGTGTTTCGTGGATATCTTTGCTAGCCTTATTTCTGTGGAATCTGAGCAGATATTCAGGATCCCTTTGTAGACTCTAGGGACAAAGGAAATATCCTCCGATAACAAAGAGAAAGAAGCTTTCTGAGAAAATTCTTTGTGTTCTGTGAAATCATTTCACAGAGTTACAGTTTTCCCCTCAAGAAGCCTTTCGCTAAGTCAGTTCTTGTTGAATTTTCAAAGTGATATTTGGAAGCCCATAGAGGGCTATGGTGAAAAAGGAAATCTCCTCAGATGAAATCTGGAAAGAAGCTTTCTGAGAAACTGCTTAGTGTTCTGTTAATTTATCTCACAGAGTTACATCTGTATTTCGTGGATCTCGTGCTAGCCTTATTTCTTTGGAATCTGAGAACTGATATTTCGGATCCCTTTGAATACTATGGGGCCAAAGGAAATATCCTCCGATAACAAAGAGAAAGAAGCTTTCTGAGAAACTTCCTGGTGTTCTGTGAAATCATCTCACAGAGTTTCAGCTTTCATCTCAAGAAGCCTTTCGCTAAGACAGTTCTTGTGGAATTGGCAAAGTGATATTTGGAAGCCAATGGAGGGGTATGGTGAAAAAGGAAATATCCTCAGATGAAATCTGGAAAGAAGCTTTCTGAGAAACTGCGTAGTGTTCTGTTAATTCATCTCACAGTGTTACATCTGTATTTCGTGGTTCTCTTTGCTAGCCTTATTTCTGTGGAATCTGAGCAGATATTCAGTATCCCTTTGTAGACTCTAGGGACAAAGGAAATATCCTCCGATAACAAAGAGAAAGAAGCTTTCTGAGAAACTTCTTTGTGTTCTGTGAAATCATCTCACAGAGGTACAGCTTTCCCCTCACGAAGCCTTTCGCTAAGACAGTTCTTGTGGATTTGGCAAAGTGATATTTGGAAGCCCATAGAGGGCTATGGTGAAAAAGGAAATCTCCTCAGATGAAATCTGGGAAGAAGCTTTCTGAGAAACTGCTTAGTGTTCTGTTAATTCATCTCACAGAGTTACATCTGTATTTCGTGGATCTCTTTGCTAGCCTTATTTCTGTGGAATCTGAGAACAGATATTTCAGATCCCTTTGAAGTCTATAGGGCCAAAGGAAATATCCTCCGATAACAAAGAGAAAGAAGCTTTCTGAGAAACTTCTTTGTGTTCTGTGAAATCATCTCACAGAGTTACAACTTTCCCCTCAAGAAGCCTTTCGCTAAGTCAGTTCTTGTTGAATTGGCAAATTGATATTTGGAAGCCCATAGAGGGCCATGGTGAAAAAGGAAATATCCTCAGATGAAATCTGGAAAGAAGCTTTCTGAGAAACTGCTCTGTGATGTGTGACTTCCACTCACAGAGTTACGTCTGTATTTCGTGGATCTCTTTGCTAGCCTTATTTCTGTGGAATCTGAGAACAGATATTTCGGATCCCTTTGAAGACAATAGGGCCAAAGGAAATATCCTCTGATAACAAAGAGAAAGATGCTTTCTGAGAAACTTCTTTGTGTTCTGTGAAATCATCTCACAGAGTTACCGCTTTCCCTTCAAGAAGCCTTTCGCTAATACAGTTCTTGTGGAATTGGCAAAGTGATATTTGGAAGCCGATAGAGGGCTATAGTGAAAAAGTAAATATCCTCAGATGAAATCTGGAAAGAAGCTTTCTGAGAAACTGCTTAGTGTTCTTTTAATTCAACTCACAGAGTTACATCTGTATTTCTTGGATCTCTTTGCTAGCATTATTTCTGTGGAATCCGAGAAATGATATTTCGGATCCCTTTGAAGACTATGGGGCCAAAGGAAATATCCTCCGATAACAAAGAGAAAGAAGCTTTCTGAGAAACTTCCTTGTGTTCTGTGAAATCATCTCACAGAGTTACAGCTTTCCCCTCAAGAAGCCTTTCGCTAAGTCAGTTCTTGTGGAATTGGCAAAGTAATATTTGGAAACCCATAGAGGGCTTTGGTGAAAAAGGAAATATCCTCAGATGAAATCTGGAAAGAAGCTTTCTGAGAAAGTGCTCTGTGATGTGTGACTTCCACTCACAGAGTTACATCTGTATTTCGTGGATCTCTTTGTTAGCCTAATTTCTGTGGAATCTGAGAAAGATATTTCAGATCCCTTTGAAGACTATAGGGCCAATGGAAATATCCTCCGATAACAAAGAGAAAGAATCTTTCTGAGAAACTTCTTTGTGCTCTGTGAAATCATCTCACAGATTTACAGCTTTCCCCTCAAGAAGCCTTTCGCTAAGACAGTTCTTATGGAATTGGCAAAGTGATATTTGGAAGCCCATAGAGGGATATGGTGAAAAAGGAAATATCCTCAGATGAAATCTGGAAAGAAGCTTTCGAGAAACTACTCAGTGATGCGTCATTTCCACTCACAGTGTTACGTCTGTATTTCGTGGATCTCGTTGCTAGCATTATTTCTGTGGAATCTGAGAACAGATATTCAGGATCCCTTTGTAGACTCTAGGGCCATAGGAAATATCGTCCGATAACAAAGAGAAAGAAGCTTTCTGAGAAACTTCTTTGTGTTCTGTGAAATCATCTCACAGAGTTACAGCTTTCCCCTCAAGAACTCTTTCGCTAAGACAGTTCTTGTGGAATTGGCACAGTGATATTTGGAAGCCCATAAAGGGCTAGGGTGAAAAAGGAAATCTCCTCAGATGAAATCTGGAAAGAAGCTTTCTGAGAAACCTCTTAGTGTTCTGTTAATTCATCTCACAGAGTTACATCTGTATTTCGTGGATCTCTTTGCTAGCCTTATTTCTGTGGAATCTGAGAACAGATATTTCGGATCCCTTTGAAGACTATAGGGCCAAAGGAAATATCCTCCGATAACAAAGACAAAGAAGCTTTCTGAGAAACTTCTTTGTGTTCTGTGAAATCATCTCACAGAGTTACAGCTTTCCCCTCAAGAAGCCTTTCGCTAAGACAGTACTTGTGGAATTGGCAAAGTGATATTTGAAAGCCCATAGAGGGCTATGGTGAAAAAGGAAATATCCTCAGATGAAATCTCGAAAGAAGCTTTCTGAAAAACTACTCTGTGATGCGTGACTTCCACTCAAAGAGTTACATCTGTATTTCGTGGATCTCTTTGCTAGCCTTATTTCTGTGGAATCCGAGAACTGATATTTCGGATCCCTTTGAAGACTATGGGTCCAAAGTAAATATCCTCCGATAACAAAGAGAAAGAAGCTTTCTGAGAAACTTCCTTGTGTTCTGTGAAATCATCTCACAGAGTTACAGCTTTCCCCTCAAGAAGCCTTTCGCTAAGTCAGTTCTTGTGGAATTGGCAAAGTGATTTTTGGAAACCCATAGAGGGCTTTGGAGAAAAAGGAAATATCCTCTGATGAAATCTGGAAAGAAGCTTTCTGAGAAAGTGCTCTGTGATGTGTGACTTCCACTCACAGAGTTACATCTGTATTTCGTGGATCTCTTAGCTAGCCTAATTTCTGTGGAATCTGAGAAAGATATTTCAGATCCCTTTGAAGACTATAGGGCCAATGGAAATATCCTCCGATAACAAAGAGAAAGAATCTTTCTGAGAAACTTCTTTGTGTTCTGTGAAATCATCTCACAGAGTTACAGCTTTCCCCTCAAGAAGCCTTTCGCTAGGACAGTTCTTATGGAATTGGCAAAGTGATATTTGGAAGCCCTTAGAGGGCTATGGTGAAAAAGGAAATATCCTCAGATGAAATCTGGAAAGAAGCTTTCGAGAAACTGCCCTGTGATGCGTCATTTCCACTCACAGTGTTACGTCTGTATTTCGTGGATCTCTTTGCTAGCCTTATTTCTTTGGAATCTGAGAACAGATATTCAGGATCCCTTTGAAGACTATAGGGCCAAAGGAAATATCGTCCGATAACAAAGAGAAAGAAGCTTTCTGAGAAACTTCTTTGTGTTCTGTGAAATCATCTCACAGAGTTACAGCTTTCCCCTCAAGAAGCCTTTCGCTAAGACAGTTCTTGTGGAATTGGCAAAGTGGTATTTGAAAGCCCATAGTGGGCTATGGTGGAAAAGGAAATATCCTCCGATGAAATCTGGAAAGAACCTTTCTGAGAAACTGCTTAGTGTTCTGTTAATTCATCTCACAGAGTTATATCTGTATTTCGTGGTTCTCTTTGCTAGCCTCATTTCTGTGGAATCCGAGAACATATAATCAGGATACCTTTGAAGACTCTAGGGGCAAAGGAAATATCCTCCGATAACAAAGAGAAAGAAGCTTTCTGAGAAACTTCCGGGTGTTCTGTGAAATCATCTCATAGAGTTACAGCTTTCATCTCAAGAAGCCTTTCGCTAAGACAGTTCTTGTGGAATTGGCAAAGTGATATTTGGAAGCCAATTGAGGGGTATGGTGAAAAAGGAAATATCCTCAGATGAAATCTGGAAAGAAGCTTTCTGAGAAACTGCGTAGTGTTCTGTTAATTCATCTCACAGTGTTACATCTGTATTTCGTGGTTCTCTTTGCTAGCCTTATTTCTGTGGAATCTGAGCAGATATTCAGGATCCCTTTGTAGACTCTAGGGACAAAGGAAATATCCTCCGATAACAAAGAGAAAGAAGCTTTCTGAGAAACTTCTTTGTGTTCTGTGAAATCATCTCACAGAGGTACAGCTTTCCCCTCACGAAGCCTTTCGCTAAGACAGTTCTTGTGGATTTGGCAAAGTGATATTTGGAAGCCCATAGAGGGCTATGGTGAAAAAGGAAATATCCTCAGATGAAATCTTTAAAGAAACTTTCTGAGAAACTGCTTAGTGTTCTTTTAATTCATCCCATAGAGTTACATCTGTGTTTCGTGGATCTCTTTGCTAGCCTTATTTCTGTGGAATCCGAGAACTGATATTTCGGATCCCTTTGAAGACTATGGGTCCAAAGGAAATATCCTCCGATAACAAAGAGAAAGAAGCTTTCTGAGAAACTTCCTTGTGTTCTGTGAAATCATCTCACAGAGTTACAGCTTTCCCCTCAAGAAGCCTTTCGCTAAGTCAGTTCTTGTGGAATTGGCAAAGTGATATTTGGAAACCCATAGAGGGCTTTGGTGAAAGAGGAACTATCCTCTGATGAAATCTGGAAAGAAGCTTTCTGAGAAAGTGCTCTGTGATGTGTGACTTCCACTCACAGAGTTACATCTGTATTTCGTGGATCTCTTAGCTAGCCTAATTTCTGTGGAATCTGAGAAAGATATTTCAGATCCCTTTGAAGACTATAGGGCCAATGGAAATCTCCTCCGATAACAAAGAGAAAGAATCTTTCTGAGAAACTTCTTTGTGCTCTGTGAAATCATCTCACAGAGTTACAGCTTTCCCCTCAAGAAGCCTTTCGCTAGGACAGTTCTTATGGAATTGGCAAAGTGATATTTGGAAGCCCTTAGAGGGCTATGGTGAAAAAGGAAATATCCTCAGATGAAATCTGGAAAGAAGCTTTCGAGAAACTGCCCTGTGATGCGTCATTTCCACTCAGAGTGTTACGTCTGTATTTCGTGGATCTCTTTGCTAGCCTTATTTCTTTGGAATCTGAGAACAGATATTCAGGATCCCTTTGAAGACTATAGGGCCAAAGGAAATATCGTCCGATAACAAAGAGAAAGAAGCTTTCTGAGAAACTTCTTTGTGTTCTGTGAAATCATCTCACAGAGTTACAGCTTTCCCCTCAAGAAGCCTTTCGCTAAGACAGTTCTTGTGGAATTGGCAAAGTGGTATTTGAAAGCCCATAGTGGGCTATGGTGAAAAAGGAAATATTCTCCGATGGAATCTGGAAAGAACCTTTCTGAGAAACTGCTTAGTGTTCTGTTAATTCATCTCAAAGAGTTACATCTGTGTTTCGTGGATCTCTTTCCTAGCCTTATTTCTGTGGAATCTGAGAACAGATATTTCGAATCCCTTTGAAGACTATAGGGCCAAAAGATACATCCTCCGATAACAAAGAGAAAGAAGCATTCTGAGAAACTTCTTGGTCTTCTGTGAAATCATCTCACAGAGTTACAGCTTTTCCCTCAAGAACTCTTTCGCTAAGACAGTTCTTGTGGAATTGGCAAAGTGATATTTGGAAGCCCATAGAGGGCTATGGTGAAAAAGGAAATCTCCTCAGATGAAATCTGGAAAGAAGCTTTCTGAGAAACTGCTTAGTGTTCTGTTAATTCATCTCACAGAGTTATCTGTATTTCGTGGATCTCTTTGCTAGCCTTATTTCTGTGGAATATGAGAAAGATAATTCTGATCCCTTTGAAGACTATAGGGCCAAAGGAAATATCCTCCGATAACAAAGAGAAAGAATCTTTCTGAGAAACTTCTTTGTGCTCTGTGTAATCATCTCACAGAGTTACAGCTTTCCCCTCAAGAAGCCTATCGCTAAGACAGTTCTTGTGGAATTGGCAAAGTGATATATGGAAGCCCGTAGAGGGCTATGGTGAAAAAGGAAATATCATCAGATGAAATCTGGAAAGAAGCTTTCTGAGAATCTGCTCTGTGATGTGTGACTTCCACACACAGAGTTACGTCTGTATTTCGTGGATCTCTTTGCTAGCCTTATTTCTGTGGAATCTGAGAACAGATATTGACGATGCCTTTGAAGACTATAGGGCCAAAGGAAATATGGTCCGATAACAAAGAGAAAGAAGCTTTCTGAGAAACTTGTCTGTGTTCTCTGAAATCATCTCACAGAGTTACAGTTTTCCCCTCAAGAAGCCTTTCGCTAAGACAGTTCTTGTGGAATTGGCAAACTGTTATTTGGAAGTCCATAGAGGGCTATGGTGAAAAAGGAAATATCCACAGATGAAATCTGGAAAGAAGCTTTCTGAGAAACTGCTATGTGTTGCCTGACTTCCACTCACAGAGTTACATCTGTATTTCGTGGATCTCATTGCTAGCCTTATTTCTGTGGAATCTGAGAACAGATATTTCGGATCCCTTTAAAGACTGTAGAGCCAAAGGAAATATCCTCGGATAACAAAGACAAAGAAGCTTTCGGGGAAACTTCTTTGTGTTCTGTGAAATCATCTCACAGAGTTACAGCTTTCCCCTCAAGAAGACTTTAGGTAAGACAGTTCTTGTGGAATTAGCAATGTGATATTTGGAAGCCCTTAGAGGGCTGTGTTGAAAAAGGAAATATCCTCAGATGAAATCTGGAAAGAAGCTTTCTGCGAAACTGCTTAGTGTTGTGTTAATTTATCTCACAGAGTTACATCTGTATTTCGTGGATCTCTTTGCTAGCCTTATTTCTGTGGAATCTGAGAACAGATATCTCGGATCCCATTGAAGACTATACGGCCAAAGGAAATATCCTCTCATAACAAAGAGAAAGAAGCTTTCTGAGAAACCTCTTTGTGTTCTGTGAAATCATCTCACAGAGTTACAGATTTCCCTTCAAGAAGCCTTTTGCTAAGACAGTTCTTGTGGAATTGGCAAAGTGATATTTGGAAGCCCATAGAGGGCTATGGTGAAAAAGGAAATATCCTCAGATTAAATCTGGAAAGAATCTTTCTGAGAAACTGCTTAGTATTCTGTAAATTCATCTCACAGAGTTTCACTGTATTTCGTGGATCTCTTTGCTAGCCTTATTTCTGTGGAATCTGAGAACTGATATTTCGGATCCCTTTGAAGACTATAGGGCCAAAGGAAATATCCTCCGATAACAAAGAGAAAGAAGCTTTTTGAGAAACTTTTTTGTGTTCTGTGAAATCATCTCACAGAGTTAGAGCTTTCCCCTCAAGAAGCCTTTCGCTAAGACCGTTCTTGTAGAATTGGACAGTGATATTTGGAAGCCCTTAGAGGGCTATGGTGAAAAAGGAAAAATCCTCAGATGAAATCTGGAAAAAGCTTTGTGAGAAACTGCTCTGTGATGTGTGACTTCCACTCACAGAGTAACACCTGTATTTCGTGGATTTCATTGCTAGCCTTCCTTCTGTGGAATCTGAGTACAGATATTTCGGATCCCTTTGAAGACTATAGGGCCAAAGGAAATATCCACCGATAACAAAGGGAAAGAAGCTTTCTGAGAAACTTCTTTGTGTTCTGTGAAATCATCTCGCAGAGTTACACCTTCCCCGCAAGAAGCCTTTCGCTAACACAGTTCTTGAGGAATTGGCAAAGTGATATTTGGAAGCCCATAGAGGGCTATGGTGAAAAAGGAAATATCCTCCGATGACATCTGGAAAGAAGCTTTCTGAGAAACTGCTCTGTGATGTGTGACTTCCACTCACAGAGTTACATCTGTATTTCGTGGATCTCTTATCTAGCCTTATTTCTGTGGAATCTGAGAACAGATATTTCGGAACCCTTTGAAGACTATAGGGCCAAAGGAAATATCCTCCGATAAGAAAGAGAAAGAAGCTTTCTGAGAAACTTGTTTGTGTTCTGTGAAATCATCTCACAGAGTTACAGCTTTCCCCTCAAGAAGCCTTTCGCTAAAACAGTTCTTGAGGAATTGGCAAAGTGATATTTGGAAGCCCATAAAGGGCTATGGTGAAAAAGGAAATCTCCTCAGATGAAATCTGGAAAGAAGCTTTCTGAGAAACTGCTTAGTGTTCTGTTAATTCATCTCACAGAGATACATCTGTATTTCGTGGATCTCTTTGCTAGCCTTACTTCTGTGGAATCTGAGAACAGATATTTCGGATCCCTTTGAAGTCTATAGGGCAAAGGAAATATCCTCCGATAACAAAGAGAAAGAAGCTTTCTGAGAAACTTCTTTTTGTTCTGTGAAATCATCTCACAGAGTTACAGCCTTCCCCTCAAGAAGACTTTCGCTAAGACAGTTCTTGTGGAATTGGCAAAGTGATATTTGGAAGCCCATAGAGGGCTATGGTGAAAAAGGAAATATCCTCAGATGAAATCTGGAAAGAAGCTCTCTGAAAAACAGCTTAGTGTTCTCTTAATTCATCTCAAAGAGTTACATCTGTATTTCGTAGATCTTTTTGCTAGCCTTATTTCTGTGGAATCTGAGAACAGATATTTCGAATCCCTTTGAAGACTATAGGGCCAAAGGAAATATCCTCCGATAACAAAGAGAAAGACGCTTTCCGAGAAACTTCTTTGTGTTCTGTGAAATCATCTCACAGAATTACAGCTTTACCTTCAAGAAGCCTTTCCCTAAGACAGTTCTGGTGGAATTGGCAGTGATATTTGGAAGCCCTTAAAGGGCTATGGTAAAAAAGGAAGTATCCTCAGATGAAATCTGGAAAGAAGCTTTCTGGAAAACAGCTTAGTGTTTTCTTAATTCATCTGGGAGAGTTACATCTGTATTTCGTAGATCTCTTTGCTAGCCTTATTTCTGTTGAACTGAGAAGAGATATTTCGGATCCCTTTGAAGAGTATAGGGCCAAAGGAATATCCTCCGATAACAAAGAGAAAGAAGCTTTCTGAGAAACTTCTTTGTGTTCTGTGAAATCATCTCTCAGACTTACAGCTTTCCCCTCAAGAAGCCTTTCGCTAAGACAGTTCTCGTGGAATTGGTAATGTGAAATTTGGAAGCCCTGAGAGGGCTATGATGAAAAGGAAATATCCTGAGATGAAATCTGGAAAGAAGCTTTCTGAAAAACAGCTTAGTGTTCTGTTAATTCATCTCAGAGAGTTACATCTGTATTTCGTGGATCTTTTGGCTAGCCTTATTTTTGTGGAATCTGAGAACAGATATTTCGAATCCCTTTGAAGACTATAGGGCCAAAGGAAATATCCTCCGATAACAAAGAGAAAGAAGCTTTCTGAGAAACTTTTTTGTGTTCTTTGAAATCATCTCACAGAGTTACAGCTTTCCCCTCAAGAAGCCTTTCGCTAAGACCGTTCTTGTGGAATTGGCAAAGTGATATTTGGAAGCCCTTAGAGGGCTATGGTGAAAAAGGAAATAACCTCAGATGAAATCTGGAAAAAGCTTTCTGAGAAACTGCTCTGTGATGTGTGACTTCCACTCACAGAGTTACAACTGTATTTCGTGGATTTCATTGCTAGCCTTCCTTCTGTGGAATCTGAGTACAGATATTTCGGATCCCTTTGAAGACTATAGGGCCAAAGGAAATATCCACCGATAACAAAGAGAAAGAAGCTTTCTGAGAAACTTCTTTGTGTTCTGTGAAATCATCTCTCAGAGTTACACCTTACCCGCAAGAAGCCTTTCGCTAACACAGTTCTTGAGGAATTGGCAAAGTGATATTTGGAAGCCCATAGAGGGCTACGATGAAAAAGGAAATATCCTCCGATGACATCTGGAAAGAAGCTTTCTGAGAAACTGCTCTGTGATGTGTGACTTCCACTCACAGAGTTACATCTGTATTTCGTGGATCTCTTAGCTAGCCTTATTTCTGTGGAATCTGAGAACAGATATTTCGGAACTCTTTGAAGACTATAAGGCCAAAGGAAATATCCTCCGATAAGTAAGAGAAAGAAGCTTTCTGAGAAACTTGTTTATGTTCTGTGAAATCATCTCACAGAGTTACAGCTTTCCCCTCAAGAAGCCTTTCGCTAAGACAGTTCTTCTGGAATTGGCAAAGTGATATTTGGAAGCCCATACAGGGCTATGGTGAAAAAGGAAATCTCCTCAGATGAAATCTGGAAAAAAAGTTTCTGAGAAACTGCTTAGTGTTCTGTTAATTCATCTCACAGAGATACATCTGTATTTCGTGGATCTCTTTGCTAGCCTTACTTCTGTGGAATCTGAGAACAGATATTTCGGATCCCTTTGAAGTCTATAGGGCCAAAGGAAATATCCTCCGATAACAAAGAGAAAGAAGCTTTCTGAGAAACTTCTTTGTGTTCTGTGAAATCATCTCACAGAGTTACAGCTTTCCCCTCAAGAAGCCTTTCGCTAAGACCGTTCTTGTGTAATTGGCAAAGTGATATTTGGAAGCCCTTAGAGGGCTATGGTGAAAAAGGAAATATCCTCAGATGAAATCTGGAAAAAGCTTTCTGAGAAACTGCTCTGTGATGTGTGACTTCCACTCAGAGAGTTACAACTGTATTTCCTGGATTTCATTGCTAGCCTTCCTTCTGTGGAATCTGAGTACAGATATTTCGGATCCCTTTGAAGACTATAGGGCCAAAGGAAATATCCACCGATAACAAAGAGAAAGAAGCTTTCTGAGAAACTTCTTTGTGTTCTGTGAAATCATCTCTCAGAGTTACACCTTACCCACAAGAAGCCTTTCGCTAACACAGTTCTTGAGGAATTCGCAAAGTGATATTTGGAAGCCCATAGAGGGCTATGGTGAAAAAGGAAATATCCTCCGATGACACCTGGAAAGAAGCTTTCTGAGAAACTGCTCTGTGATGTGTGACTTCCACTCACAGAGTTACATCTGTATTTCGTGGATCTCTTAGCTAGCCTTATTTCTGTGGAATCTGAGAACAGATATTTCGGAACTCTTTGAAGACTATAAGGCCAAAGGAAATATCCTCCGATAAGTAAGAGAAAGAAGCTTTCTGAGAAACTTGTTTGTGTTCTGAGAAATCATCTCACAGAGTTACAGCTTTCCCCTCAAAAAGCCTTTCGCTAAGACAGTTCTTCTGGAATTGGCAAAGTGATATTTGGAAGCCCTTAGAGGGCTATGGTGTAAAGGGAAATATCCTCAGATGAAATCTGGAAAGAAGCTTTCTGAAAAACAGCTTAGTGTTCTGTTAATTCATCTCAAAGAGTTACATCTGTATTTCGTGGAACTTTTTGCTAGCCTTATTAGTGTGGAATCTGAGAACAGATATTTCGAATCCCTTTGAAGTCTATAGGGCCAAAGGAAATATCCTCCGATAACAAAGAGAAAGAAGCTTTCTGAGAAACTTCTTTGTGTTCTGTGAAATCATCTCTCGTACTTACAGCTTTCCCCTCAAGAAGCCTTTCGCTAAGACAGTTCTTGTGGAATTGGTAATGTGAAATTTGGAAGCCCTGAGAGGGCTATGATGAAAAGGAAATATGCTGAGATGAAATCTGGAAAGAAGCCCTCTGAGAAACTGCTTAGTGTTCTGTTAATTCAACTCACACAGTTACATCTGTATTTCGTGTATCTCTTTGCTAGCCTTATTTCTGTGGAATCTGAGAACAGATATTTCGTATCCCTTTGAAGACTATAGGGCCAAAGGAAATATCCTCTGATAACAAAGAGAAAGAAGCTTTCTCAGAAACTTCTGTGTGTTCTGTGAAATCATCTCACAGAGTTACAGATTTTCCTTCAAGAAGCCGTTCGCTAAGACAGTTCTTGTGGAATTGGCAAAGTGATATTTGGAAGCCCATAGAGGGCTATGGTGATAAAGGAAATATCCTCAGATTAAATCTGGAAGGAAGCTTTCTGAGAAACTGCTTAGTGTTCTTTTATTTCAGCCCACAGAGTTACATCCGTATTTCGTGGATCTCTTTGCTAGCCTTATTTCTGTGGAATCTGAGAACAGATACTTCTGATCCCTTTGAAGACTATAGGGCCAAAGGAAATATCCTCCGATAACAAAGAGAAAGAAGCTTTCTGAGAAACTTCTTTATGTTCTGTTCAATCATCTCACAGAGTTACAGCTTTCTCCTCAAGAAGTCTTTCGCTAAGACAGTTCTTGTGGAATTGGCAAAGTGATATTTGGAAGCCCATAGAGGGCTATGGTGAAAAAGGAAATATCCTCATATGAAATCTGGAAAGAAGCTTTCTGAGAAACTGCTTAGTATTCTGTTAATTCATGTCACAGAGTTTCACTGTATTTCATGGATCTCTTTGCTAGCCTTATTTCTGTGGAATCTGAGAACAGATACTTCGGATCCCTTTGAAGACTATAGGGTCAAAGGAAATATCCTCCGATAACAAAGAGAAAGAAGCTTTCTGAGAAAGTTCTTTTTGTTCTGTTCAATCATCTCACAGAGTTACAGCTTTCCCCTCACGAAGCCTTTCGCTAAGACAGTTCTTGTGGAATGGACAAAGTTTTCTTTCGACCAATAGAGGGCTATGGTGAAAAAGGAAATCTCCTCAGATGAAATCTGGAAAGAAGCTTTCTGAGAAACTGTTTAGTGTTCTGTTAATTCATCTCACAGAGTGACATCTGTATTTCGTGGATCTCTTTGCTCGCCTTATTTCTCTGGAATCTGAGAATAGATTTTTCGGATCCCTTTGAAGACTATGGGGCCAAAGGAAATATACTCCGATAACAAAGAGAAAGAAGCTTTCTGAGAAACTTCTTTGTGTTCTGTGAAATCATCTCACAGAGTTACAGCTTTCCCCTCAAGAAGCCTTTCGCTAAGACAGTTCTTGTGGATTTGGCAAAGTGATATTTGGAAGCCCATAGAGGGCTATGGTGAAAAAGGAAATCTCCTCAGATGAAATCTGGAAAGAAGCTTCCTGAAAAACTGCTTAGTGTTTTGGTAATTCATCCCACAGAGTTACATTTGTGTTTCGTGAATCTCTTTGCTAGCCTTATTTCTGTGGAATATGAGAACAGATATTTCGGATCCCTTTGAAGACTATAGGGCCAAAGGAAATATCCTCCCATAACAAAGAGAAAGAAGCTTTCTGAGAAAATTCTTTGTTTTCTGTGAAAGCATCTCACAGAGTTACAGCTTTCCCCTCAAGAAGCCTTTCGCTAAGGCCATTCTTGTGGAATTGGCAAAGTGATATTTGGAAGCCCTTAGAGGGCTATGGTGAAAAAGGAAATATCCTCACATGAAATCTGGAAAGAAGCTTTCTGAGAAACTGCTTAGTGTTCTTTTCATTCAGCTCACAGAGTTACATCTGTGTTTCGTGGATCTCTTTGCTAGCCTTATTTCTGTGGAATCGTAGAAAGATATTTCGCATCCCTTTGAAGACAATAGGGCCAAAGGAAATATCCTCCGAAAACAAAGAGAAAGAAGCTTTCTGAGAAACTTCTTTGTGTTCTGTGAAATCATCTCACAGAGTTACAGCTTTCCCCTCAAGAAGCCTTTCGCTAAGACAGTTTTGTGGATTGGCAAAGTTATATTTCGAAGCCCATAGAGGGCTATGGTGAAAAAGGAAATCTCCTCAGATGAAATCTGGAAAGAAGCTTTCTGAGAAACTGCTTAGTATTCTGTTAATTCATGTCACAGAGTTTCACTGTATTACATGGATCTCTTTGCTAGCATTATTTCTGTGGAATCTGAGAAAAGATACTTCGGATCCCTTTGAAGACTATAGGGTCAAAGGAAATATCCTCCGATAACAAAGAGAAAGAAGCTTTCTGAGAAAGTTCTTTTCGTTCTGTTCAATCATCTCACAGAGTTACAGCTTTCCCCTCACGAAGCCTTTCGCTAAGACTGTTCTTGTGGAATTGACAAAGTTATGTTTCGACCGATAGAGGGCTATGGTGAAAAAGGAAATATCTTCAGATGAAATCTGGAAAGAAGCTTTCTGAGAAACTGCTCTGTGAAGTGTGAGTTCCACTCACAGAGTTACATCTGTATTTCGTGGATCTCTTTGCTAGCCTTATTTCTGTGGAATCTGAGAACAGATATTTCAGATCCCATGAAGACAATAGGGCCAAAGGAAATATCCTCCGATAACAAAGAGAAAGAAGCTTTCTGAGAAACTTCTCTGTGTTCTTTGAAATCACCTCACTGAGTTACAGTTTTCCCCTCAAGAAGCCTTTCCTTAAGACAGTTGTTGTGGAATTGGCAAAGTGATATTTGGAAGCCCGTAGAGGGCTATGGTGAAAAAGGAAATATCCTCCGATGAAATCTGGAAAGAAGATTTCTGAGAAACTGCTCTGTGATGTGTGACTTCCACTCACAGAGTTACATCTGTATTTCGTGGATCTCTTATCTAGCCTTATTTCTGTGGAATCTGAGAACAGATATTTCGGAACCCTTTGAAGACTATAGGGCCAAAGGAAATATCCTCCGATAAGTAAGAGAAAGAAGCTTTCTGAGAAACTTGTTTATGTTCTGTGAAATCATCTCACAGAGTTACAGCTTTCCCCTCAAGAAGCCTTTCGCTAAGACAGTTCTTGTGGAATTGTCAAAGTGATATTTGGAAGCCCATAGAGGGCTATGGTGAAAAAGGAAATCTCCTCAGATGAAATCTGGAAAAAAAGTTTCTGAGAAACTGCTTAGTGTTCTGTTAATTCATCTCACAGAGATACATCTGTATTTCGTGGATCTCTTTGCTAGCCTTATTTCTGTGGAATCTGAGAACAGATATTTCGGATCCCTTTGAAGTCTATAGGGCCTAAGGAAATATCCTCCGATAACAAAGAGAAAGAAGCTTTCTGAGAAACTTCTTTGTGTTCTGTGAAATCATCTCACAGAGTTACAGCTTTCCCCTCAAGAAGCCTTTTGCTAAGACCGTTCTTGTGTAATTGGCAAAGTGATATTTGGAAGCCCTTAGAGGGCTATGGTGAAAAAGGAAATATCCTCAGATGAAATCTGGAAAAAGCTTTCTGAGAAACTGCTCTGTGATGTGTGACTTCCACTCAGAGAGTTACAACTGTATTTCGTGGATTTCATTGCTAGCCTTCCTTCTGTGGAATCTGAGTACAGATATTTCGGATCCCTTTGAAGACTATAGGGCCAAAGGAAATATCCACCGATAACAAAGAGAAAGAAGCTTTCTGAGAAACTTCTTTGTGTTCTGTGAAATCATCTCTCAGAGTTACACCTTACCCACAAGAAGCCTTTCGCTAACACAGTTCTTGAGGAATTGGCAAAGTGATATTTGGAAGCCCATAGAGGGCTATGGTGAAAAAGGAAATATCCTCCGATGACACCTGGAAAGAAGCTTTCTGAGAAACTGCTCTGTGATGTGTGACTTCCACTCACAGAGTTACATCTGTATTTCGTGGATCTCTTAGCTAGCCTTATTTCTGTGGAATCTGAGAACAGATATTTCGGAACTCTTTGAAGACTATAAGGCCAAAGGAAATATCCTCCGATAAGTAAGAGAAAGAAGCTTTCTGAGAAACTTGTTTGTGTTCTGAGAAATCATCTCACAGAGTTACAGCTTTCCCCTCAAGAAGCCTTTCGCTAAGACAGTTCTTCTGGAATTGGCAAAGTTATATTTGGAAGCCCATAGAGGGCTATGGTGAAAAAGGAAATATCCACAGATGAAATCTGGAAAAAAAGTTTCTGAGAAACTGCTTAGTGTTCTGTTAATTCATCTCACAGAGATACATCTGTATTTCGTGGATCTCTTTGCTAGCCTTATTTCTGTGGAATCTGAGAACAGATATTTCGGATCCCTTTGAAGTCTATAGGGCCAAAGGAAATATCCTCCGATAACAAAGACAAAGAAGCTTTCTGAGAAACTTCTTTGTGTTCTGTGAAAGCATCTCACAGAGTTACAGCTTTCCCCTCAAGAAGCCTTTCGCTAAGGCCATTCTTGTGGAATTGGCAAAGTGATATTTGGAAGCCCTTAGAGGGCTATGGTGAAAAAGGAAATATCCTCTGATGAAATCTGGAAAGAAGCTTTCTGAGAAACTGCTTAGTGTTCTGCTAATTCAGCTCACAGAGTTACATCTGTGTTTCGTGGATCTCTTTGCTAGCCTTATTTCTGTGGAATCGGAGAAAGATATTTCGGATGCCTTTGAAGACAATCGGGCCAAAGGAAATATCCTCCGATAACAAAGAGAAAGAAGCTTTCTGAGAAACTTCTTTGTGTTCTGTGAAATCATCTCACAGAGTTACAGCTTTCCCCTCAAGAAGCCTTTCGCTAAGACAGTTCTTGTGGAATTGGCAAAGTGATTTTGGAAGCCCATAGAGGGCTATGGTGAAAAACGAAATATCCTCAGATGAAATCTGGAAAGAAGCTTTCTGAGAAACTGCTTAGTATTCTGTTAATTCATCTCACAGATTTTCACTGTATTTCGTGGATCCCTTTGCTAGCCTTATTTCTGTGGACTCTGAAAACAGATATTTCGGATCCCTTTGAAGACTTTAGAGCCAAAGGAAATATCCTCCCATAAGAAAGAGAAAGAAGCTTTCTGAGAAACTTCTTTGTGTTCTGTGAAATCATCTCACTGAGTTACAGTTTCCCCTCAAGAAGCCTTTCGCTAAGACAGTTCTTGTTGAATTGGCAAAGTGATATTTGGAAGCCCATAGAGGGCTATGGTGAAAAAGGAAATATCTTCAGATGAAATCTGGAAAGAAGCTTTCTGAGAAACTGCTCTGTGATGTGTGAGTTCCACTCACAGAGTTACATCTGTATTTCGTGGATCTCTTTGCTAGCCTTATTTCTGTGGAATCTGAGAACAGATATTTCAGATCCCATGAAGACAATAGGGCCAAGGGAAATATCCTCCGATAACAAAGAGAAAGAAGCTTTCTGAGAAACTTCTCTGTGTTCTTTGAAATCACCTCACTGAGTTACACTTTTCCCCTCAAGAAGCCTTTCTTTCAGACAGTTGTTGTGGAATTGGCAAAGTGATATTTGGAAGCCCGTAGAGGGCTATGGTGAAAAAGGAAATATCCTCCGATGACATCTGGAAAGAAGATTTCTGAGAAACTGCTCTGTGATGTGTGACTTCCACTCACAGAGTTACATCTGTATTTCGTGGATCTCTTTGTTTGCCTTTTTTCTGTGGAATCTGAGAACAGATATTTCGGATCCTTTTGAAGACTATTGGGCAAAAGGAAATATCCTCCGATAACAAAGAGAAAGAAGCTTTCTGAGAAACTTCTTTGTGTTCTGTGAAATCATCTCCAGATTTACAGCTTTCCCCTCAAGAAAACTTTCCCTAAGACAGTTCTTGTGGAATTGGCAAAGTGATATTTGGACGCCCATAGAGGATTATGGTGAAAAAGGAAATATCCTCAGATGAAATCTGGAAAGAAGCTTTCTGAGAAACTGCTTAGTATTCTGTTAATTCATCTCACAGAGTTTCACTGTATTTCGTGGATTTCTTTGCTAGCCTTATTTCTTTGGAATCTGAGAACAGATATTTCGGATCCCTTTGAAGGCTATAGGGCCAAAGGAAATATCCTCCGATAACAAAGAGAAAGAAGCTTTCTGAGTAACTTCTTTGTGTTCTGTGAAATCATCTCACAGAGTTACAGCTTTCCCCTCAAGAAGCCTTTCGCTAAGACAGTTTTGTGGATTGGCAAAGTTATATTTCGAAGCCCATAGAGGGCTATGGTGAAAAAGGAAATATCCTCACATGAAATCTGGAAAGAAGCTTTCTGAGAAACTCCTCTGTGATGTGTGACTTCCACTCACAGAGTTACGTCTGTATTTCGTGGATCTCTTTGCTAGCCTTATTTCTGTGGAATCTGAGAACAGATATTCAGGATCCCTTTGAAGACTATAGGGCCAAAGGAAATATCCTCCGATAACAAAGAGAAAGAAGCTTTCTGAGAAACTTCTTTATGTTCTGTTCAATCATCTCACAGAGTTACAGCTTTCCCCTCAAGAAGCCTTTCGCTAAGACAGTTCTTGTGGAATTGGCAAAGTGATATTTGGAAGCCCATAGAGGGCTGTGGTGAAAAAGGAAATATCCTCAGATGAGATCTGGAAAGAAGCTTTCTGAGAAACTGCTTAGTATTCTGTTAATTCGTGTCACAGAGTTTCACTGTGTTTCATGGATCTCTTTGCTAGCCTTATTTCTGTGGAATCTGAGAACAGATACTTCGGATCCCTTTGAAGACTATAGGGTCAAAGGAAATATCCTCCGATAACAAAGAGAAAGAAGCTTTCTGAGAAAGTTCTTTTTGTTCTGTTCAATCATCTCACAGAGTTACAGCTTTCCCCTCACGAAGCCTTTCGCTAAGACAGTTCTTGTGGAATGGACAAAGTTATATTTCGACCGATAGAGGGCTATGGTGAAAAACGAAATCTCCTCAGATGAAATCTGGAAAGAAGCTTTCTGAGAAACTGTTTAGTGTTCTGTTAATTCATCTCACAGAGTGACATCTGTATTTCGTGGATCTCTTTGCTCGCCTTATTTCTCTGGAATCTGAGAACTGATTTTTCGGATCCCTTTGAAGACTATGGGGCCAAAGGAAATATCCTCCGATAACAAAGAGAAAGAAGGTTTCTGAGAAACTTCTTTGTGTTCTGTGATATCATCTCACAGAGTTACAGCTTTCCCCTCAAGAAGCCTTTCGCTAAGACAGTTCTTGTGGATTTGGCAAAGTGATATTTGGAAGCCCATAGAGGGCTATGGTGAAAAAGGAAATCTCCTCAGATGAAATCTGGAAAGAAGCTTCCTGAAAAACTGCTTAGTGTTTTGGTAATTCATCTCACAGAGTTACATTTGTGTTTCGTGAATCTCTTTGCTAGCCTTATTTCTGTGGAATATGAGAACAGATATTTCGGATCCCTTTGAAGACTATAGGGCCAAAGGAAATATCCTCCCATAACAAAGAGAAAGAAGCTTTCTGAGAAACTTCTTTGTGATCTGTGAAAGCATCTCACAGAGTTACAGCTTTCCCCTCAAGAAGCCTTTCGCTAAGGCCATTCTTGTGGAATTGGCAAAGTGATATTTGGAAGCCCTTAGAGGGCTATGGTGAAAAAGGAAATATCCTCAGATGAAATCTGGAAAGAAGCTTTCTGAGAAACTGCTTAGTGTTCTGTTAATTCAGCTCACAGTGTTACATCTGTGTTTCGTGGATCTCTTTGCTAGCCTTATTTCTGTGGAATCGGAGAAAGATATTTCGGATCCCTTTGAAGACAATCGGGCCAAAGGAAATATCCTCCGATAACAAAGAGAAAGAAGCTTTCTGAGAAACTTCTTTGTGTTCTGTGAAATCATCTCACAGAGTTACAGCTTTCCCCTCAAGAAGCCTTTCGCTAAGACAGTTCTTGTGGAATTGGCAAAGTGATTTTGGAAGCCCATAGAGGGCTATGGTGAAAAACGAAATATCCTCAGATTAAATCTGGAAAGAAGCTTTCTGAGAAACTGCTTAGTATTCTGTTAATTCATCTCACAGATTTTCACTGTATTTCGTGGATCCCTTTGCTAGCCTTATTTCTGTGGACTCTGAGAAGAGATATTTCGGATCCCTTTGAAGACTTTAGGGCCAAAGGAAATATCCTCCCATAACAAAGAGAAAGAAGCTTTCTGAGAAACTTCTTTGTGTTCTGTGAAATCATCTCACAGAGTTACAGTTTCCCCTCTAGAAGCCTTTCGCTAAGACAGTTCTTGTTGAATTGGCAAAGTGATATTTGGAAGCCCATAGAGGGCTATGGTGAAAAAGGAAATATCTTCAGATGAAATCTGGAAAGAAGCTTTCTGAGAAACTGCTCTGGGATGTGTGAGTTCCACTCACAGAGTTACATCTGTATTTCGTGGATCTCTTTGCTAGCCTTATTTCTGTGGAATCTGAGAACAGATATTTCAGATCCCATGAAGACAATAGGGCCAAGGGAAATATCCTCCGATAACAAAGAGAAAGAAGCTTTCTGAGAAACTTCTCTGTGTTCTTTGAAATCACCTCACTGAGTTACAGTTTTCCCCTCAAGAAGCCTTTCTTTCAGACAGTTGTTGTGGAATTGGCAAAGTGATATTTGGAAGCCCGTAGAGGGCTATGGTGAAAAAGGAAATATCCTCCGATGAAATCTGGAAAGAAGATTTCTGAGAAACTGCTCTGTGATGTGTGACTTCCACTCACAGAGTTACATCTGTATTTCGTGGATCTCTTTGTTTGCCTTTTTTCTGTGGAATCTGAGAACAGATATTTCGGATCCTTTTGAAGACTATTGGGCAAAAGGAAATATCCTCCGATAACAAAGAGAAAGAAGCTTTCTGAGAAACTTCTTTGTGTTCTGTGAAATCATCTCCAGATTTACAGCTTTCCCCTCAAGAAAACATTCCCTAAGACAGTTCTTGTGGAATTGGCAAAGTGATATTTGCACGCCCATAGAGGATTATGGTGAAAAAGGAAATATCCTCAGATGAAACCTGGAAAGAAGCTTTCTGAGAAACTGCTTAGGATTCTGTTAATTCATCTCACAGAGTTTCACTGTATTTCGTGGATTTCTTTGCTAGCCTTATTTCTTTGGAATCTGAGAACAGATATTTCGGATCCCTTTGAAGGCTATAGGGCCAAAGGAAAAATCCTCCGATTACAAAGAGAAAGAAGCTTTCTGAGTAACTTCTTTGTGTTCTGTGAAATCATCTCACAGAGTTACAGCTTTCCCCTCAAGAAGCCTTTCGCTAAGACAGTTTTGTGGATTGGCAAAGTTATATTTCGAAGCCCATAGAGGGCTATGGTGAAAAAGGAAATATCCTCACATGAAATCTGGAAAGAAGCTTTCTGAGAAACTCCTCTGTGATGTGTGACTTCCACTCACAGAGTTACGTCTGTATTTCGTGGATCTCTTTGCTAGCCTTATTTCTGTGGAATCTGAGAACAGATATTCAGGATCCCTTTGAAGACTATAGGGCCAAAGGAAATATCCTCTGATAACAAAGAGAAAGAAGCTTTCTGAGAAACTTCTTTATGTTCTGTTCAATCATCTCACAGAGTTACAGCTTTCCCCTCAAGAAGCCTTTCGCTAAGACAGTTCTTGTGGAATTGGCAAAGTGATATTTGGAAGCCCATAGAGGGCTGTGGTGAAAAAGGAAATATCCTCAGATGAGATCTGGAAAGAAGCTTTCTGAGAAACTGCTTAGTATTCTGTTAATTCGTGTCACAGAGTTTCACTGTGTTTCATGGATCTCTTTGCTAGCCTTATTTCTGTGGAATCTGAGAACAGATACTTCGGATCCCTTTGAAGACTATAGGGTCAAAGGAAATATCCTCCGATAACAAAGAGAAAGAAGCTTTCTGAGAAAGTTCTTTTTGTTCTGTTCAATCATCTCACAGAGTTACAGCTTTCCCCTCACGAAGCCTTTCGCTAAGACAGTTCTTGTGGAATGGACAAAGTTATATTTCGACCGATAGAGGGCTATGGTGAAAAAGGAAATCTCCTCAGATGAAATCTGGAAAGAAGCTTTCTGAGAAACTGTTTAGTGTTCTGTTAATTCATCTCACAGAGTGACATCTGTATTTCGTGGATCTCTTTGCTCGCCTTATTTCTCTGGAATCTGAGAACTGATTTTTCGGATCCCTTTGAAGACTAAGGGGCCAAAGGAAATATCCTCCGATAACAAAGAGAAAGAAGGTTTCTGAGAAACTTCTTTGTGTTCTGTGATATCATCTCACAGAGTTACAGCTTTCCCCTCAAGAAGCCTTTCGCTAAGACAGTTCTTGTGGATTTGGCAAAGTGATATTTGGGAGCCCATAGAGGGCTACGGTGAAAATGGAAATCTCCTCAGATGAAATCTGGAAAGAAGCTTCCTGAAAAACTGCTTAGTGTTTTGGTAATTCATCTCACAGAGTTACATTTGTGTTTCGTGAATCTCTTTGCTAGCCTTATTTCTGTGGAATATGAGAACAGATATTTCGGATCCCTTTGAAGACTATAGGGCAAAAGGAAATATCCTCCGATAACAAAGAGAAAGAAGCTTTCTGAGAAACTTCTTTGTGTTCTGTGAAAGCGTCTCACAGAGTTACAGCTTTCCCCTCAAGAAGCCTTTCGCTAAGGCCATTCTTGTGGAAATGGCAAAGTGATATTTGGAAGCCCTTAGAGGGCTATGGTGAAAAAGGAAATATCCTCAGATGAAATCTGGAAAGAAGCTTTCTGAGAAACTGCTTAGTGTTCTGTTATTTCAGCCCACAGAGTTACATCTGTATTTCGTGGATCTCTTTGCTAGCCTTATTTCTGTGGAATCTGAGAACAGATACTTCGGATCCCTTTGAAGACTATAGGGCCAAAGGAAATATCCTCCGATAACAAAGAGAAAGAAGCTTTCTGAGAAACTTCTTTATGTTCTGTTCAATCATCTCACAGAGTTACAGCTTTCTCCTCAAGAAGCCTTTCGCTAAGACAGTTCTTGTGGAATTGGCAAAGTGATATTTGGAAGCCCATAGAGGGCTATGGTGAAAAAGGAAATATCCTCAGATGAAATCTGGAAAGAAGCTTTCGGAGAAACTGCTTAGTATTCTGTTAATTCATGTCACAGAGTTTCACTGTATTTCATGGATCTCTTTGCTAGCCTTATTTCTGTGGAATCTGAGAACAGATACTTCGGATCCCTTTGAAGACTATAGGGTCAAAGGAAATATCCTCCGATAACAAAGAGAAAGAAGCTTTCTGAGAAAGTTATTTTTGTTCAGTTCAATCATCTCACAGAGTTACAGCTTTCCCCTCACGAAGCCTTTCGCTAAGACAGTTCTTGTGGAATTGACAAAGTTATATTTCGACCGATAGAGGGCTATGGTGAAAAAGGAAATCTCCTCAGATGAAATCTGGAAAGAAGCTTTCTGAGAAACTGTTTAGTGTTCTGTTAATTCATCTCACAGAGTGACATCTGTATTTCGTGGATCTCTTTGCTCGCCTTATTTCTCTGGAACCTGAGAACTGATTTTTCGGATCCCTTTGAAGACTATGGGGAAAAAGGAAATATCCTCCGATAACAAAGAGAAAGAAGCTTTCTGAGAAACTTCTTTGTGTTCTGTGAAATCATCTCACAGAGTTACAGCTTTCCCCTCAAGAAGCCTTTCGCTAAGACAGTTCTTGTGGATTTGGCAAAGTGATATTTGGAAGCCCATAGAGTGCTATGGTGAAAAAGGAAATCTCCTCAGATGAAATCTGGAAAGAAGCTTCCTGAGAAACTGCTTAGTGTTTTGGTAATTCATCTCACAGAGTTACATTTGTGTTTCGTGAATCTCTTTGCTAGCCTTATTTCTGTGGAATATGAGAAGAGATATTTCGGATCCCTTTGAAGACTATAGGGCCAAAGGAAATATCCTCCCATAACAAAGAGAAAGAAGCTTTCTGAGAAACTTCTTTGTGTTCTGTGAAAGCATCTCACAGAGTTACAGCTTTCCCCTCAAGAAGCCTTTCGCTAAGGCCATGCTTGTGGAAGTGGCAAGGTGATATTTGGAAGCCCTTAGGGGGCTATGGTGAAAAAGGAAATATCCTCAGATGAAATCTGGAAAGAAGCTTTCTGAGAAACTCCTCTGTGATGTGTGACTTCCACTCACAGAGTTACGTCTGTATTTCGTGGATCTCTTTGCTAGCCTTATTTCTGTGGAATCTGAGAACAGATATTCAGGATCCCTTTGAAGACTATAGGGCCAAAGGAAATATCCTCCGATAACAAAGAGAAAGAAGCTTTCTGAGAAACTTCTTTATGTTCTGTTCAATCATCTCACAGAGTTACAGCTTTCCCCTCAAGAAGCCTTTCGCTAAGACAGTTCTTGTTGAATTGGCAAAGTGATATTTGGAAGCCCATAGAGGGCTATGGTGAAAAAGGAAATATCTTCAGATGAAATCTGGAAGGAAGCTTTCTGAGAAACTGCTCTGTGATGTGTGATTTCCACTCACAGAGTTACATCTGTATTTCGTGGATCTCTTTGCTAGCCTTATTTCTGTGGAATCTGAGAACAGATATTTCAGATCCCATGAAGACAATAGGGCCAAAGGAAATATCCTCCGATAACAAAGAGAAAGAAGCTTTCTGAGAAACTTCTCTGTGTTCTTTGAAATCACCTCACTGAGTTACAGTTTTCCCCTCAAGAAGCCTTTCTTTAAGACAGTTGTTGTGGAATTGGCAAAGTGATATTTGGAAGCCTGTAGAGGGCTATGGTGAAAAAGGAAATATCCTCCGATGAAATATGGAAAGAAGATTTCTGAGAAACTGCTCTGTGATGTGTGACTTCCACTCACAGAGTTACATCTGTATTTCGTGGATCTCTTTGTATGTCTTTTTTCTGTGGAATCTGAGAACAGATATTTCGGATCCCTTTGAAGACTACTGGGCAAAAGGAAATATCCTCCGATAACAAAGAGAAAGAAGCTTTCTGAGAAACTTCTTTTTGTTCTGTGAAATCATCTCACAGAGTTACAGCCTTCCCCTCAAGAAGACTTTCGCTAAGACAGTTCTTGTGGAATTGGCAAAGTGATATTTGGAAGCCCATAGAGGGCTATGGTGAAAAAGGAAATATCATCTGATGAAATCTGGAAAGAAGCTCTCTGAAAAACAGCTTAGTGTTCTGTTAATTCATCTCAAAGAGTTACCTCTGTATTTCGTAGATCTTTTTGCTAGCCTTACTTCTGTGGAATCTGAGAACAGATATTTCGAATCCCTTTGAAGACTATAGGGCCAAAGGAAATATCCTCCGATAACAACGAGAAAGAAGCTTTCCGAGAAACTTCTTTGTGTTCTGTGAAATCATCTCACAGAATTACAGCTTTACCTTCAAGAAGCCTTTCCCTAAGACAGTTCTGGTGGAATTGACAGTGATATTTGGAAGCCCTTAAAGGGCTATGGTAAAAAAGGAAGTATCCTCAGTTGAAATCTGGAAAGAAGCTTTCTGGAAAACAGCTTAGTGTTCTCTTAATTCATCTGAGAGAGTTACATCTGTATTTCGTAGATCTCTTTGCTAGCCTTATTTCTGTTGAACTGAGAAGAGATATTTCGGATCCCTTTGAAGAGTATAGGGCCAAAGTAATATCCTCCGATAACAAAGAGAAAGAAGCTTTCTGACAAACTTCTTTGTGTTCTGTGAAATCATCTCACAGAGTTACAGCTTTCCCCTCAAGAAGCCTTTCGCTAAGACCGTTCTTGTGGAATTGGCAAAGTGATATTTGGAAGCCCTTAGAGGGCTATGGTGAAAAAGGAAATATCCTCAGATGAAATCTGGAAAAAGCTTTCTGAGAAACTGCTCTGTGATGTGTGACTTCCACTCACAGGGTTACAACTGTATTTCGTGGATTTCATTGCTAGCCTTCCTTCTGTGGAATCTGAGTACAGATATTTCGGATCCCTTTGAAGACTATAGGGCCAAAGGAAATATCCACCGATAACAAAGAGAAAGAAGCTTTCTGAGAAACTTCTTTGTGTTCTGTGAAATCATCTCTCAGAGTTACACCTTACCCGCAAGAAGCCTTTCGCTAACACAGTTCTTGAGGAATTGGCAAAGTGATATTTGGAAGCCCATAGAGGGCTATGGTGAAAAAGGAAATATCCTCCGATGACATCTGGAAAGAAGCTTTCTGAGAAACTGCTCTGTGATGTGTGACTTCCACTCACAGAGTTACATCTGTATTTCGTGGATCTCTTAGCTAGCCTTATTTCTGTGGAATCTGAGAACAGATATTTCGGAACTCTCTGAAGACTATAAGGCCAAAGGAAATATCCTCCGATAAGTAAGAGAAAGAAGCTTTCTGAGAAACTTGTTTGTGTTCTGTGAAATCATCTCACAGAGTTACAGCTTTCCCCTCAAGAAGCCTTTCGCTAAGACAGTTCTTCTGGAATTGGCAAAGTGGTAATTGGTAGCCCATAGAGGGCTATGGTGAAAAAGGAAATATCCTCAGATTAAATCTGGAAAGAAGCTTTCTGAGAAACTGCTAAGTATTCTGTTAATTCATCTCACAGACTTTCACTGTATTTCGTCGATCTCTTTGCTAGCCTTATTTCTGTGGAATCTGAGAACAGATATTTCGGATCCCTTTGAAGACTATAGGGCCAAAGGAAATATCCTCGATAACAAAGAGAAAGCAGCTTTCTGAGAAACTTCTTAGTGTTCTGTGAAATCATCTCACAGATTTACAGCTTTCCCCTCAAGAAGACTTTCTCTAAGACAGTTCTTGTGGAATTGGCAAAGTGATATTTGGAAGCCCATAGAGGGCTAAGGTGAAAAAGGAAATCTCCTCAGATGAAATCAGGAAAGAAGCTTTCTGAAAAACAGCTTAGTGTTCTGTTAATTCATCTCAAAGAGTTACATCTGTATTTCCTGGATCTCTTTGCTAGCCTTATTTCTGTGTAATCTGAGAACAGATATTTCGGATCCCTTTGAAGAGTATAGGGCCAAAGGAATATCCTCCGATAACAAAGAGAAAGAAGCTTTCTGAGAAACTTCTTTGTGTACTGTGAAATCATCTCACAGACTTACAGCTTTCCCCTCAGGAAGTCTTAAGCTAAGACAGTTCTTGTGGAAATGGCAAAGTGATATTTGGAAGCCCTGAGAGGGCTATGGTGAAAAAGGAAATATCCTCAGATGAAATCTGAAAAGAAGCTTTTGGAGAAACTGCTTAGTGTTCTGTTAATTCAGCTCACAGTGTTACATCTGTATTTCGTGGAACTCTTTGGACCCTTATTTCTGTGGAATCTGAGAACAGATATTTTAGAATCCTTTGAAGTCTATAGGGCCAAAGGAAATATCCTTCGATAACAAAGAGAAATAAGCTTTCTGAGAAACTTCTTTATGTTCTGTTCAATCATCTCACAGAGTTACAGCTTTCCCCTCAAGAAGCCTTTCGCTAAGACAGTTCTTGAGGAATTGGCAAAGTGATATTTGGAAGCCCACAGAGGGCTATGGTGAAGACGGAAATCTCCTCAGATGAAATCTGGAAAGAAGCTTTCTGAGAAACCGCTCTGTGATGTGTGACTTCCACTTACAGAGTTACATCTGTATTTCGTGGAACTCTTTGCTAGCCTTATTTCTGTGGAATCTGAGAACAGATATTTCGGATCCCTTAGAAGACTATAAGGCCAAAGGAAATATCCCCCTATAACAAAGAGAAAGAAGCTTTCTGAGAAACCTCTTTGTTGTCTGTGAAATCATCTCACAGAGTTACATCTTTCCCCTCAAGAAGCCTTTCTCTAGGACAGTTCTTGTGGAATTGGCAATGTGATATTTGGAAGCCCTTAGAGGGCTATGGTGAAAAAGGAAATATCCACAGATGAAATATGCAAAGAAGCTTTCTGAGAAACTGCTCTGTGATGTGTGACTTGCAGTCACAGAGTTACATCTGTATTTCGTGGATCTCTTTGTTAGCCTTATTTCTGTGGAATCTGAGAACAGATATTTCGGATCCCTTTGAAGACTATAGGTCCAAAGGAAATATCCTTCGATAACAAAGAGAAAGAAGCTTTCTGAGAAACTTCTTTATGTTCTTTTCAATCATCTCACAGAGGTACAGCTTTCCCCTCAGGAATCATTTAGCTAAGACAGTTTTTGGGGAATTGGCAAAGTGATATTTGGAAGCCCATAGAGGGCTCCGGTGAAAAAGGAAATATCCTCAGATGAAATCTGGAAAGAAGATTTCTGAGAAACTGCTCTGTGATGTGTGACTTCCACTCACAGAGTTATATCTGTATTTCGTGGATCTCTTTGCTAGCCTTATTTCTGTGGAATCTGAGAACAGATATTTCGGATCCCTTTGAAGACTATAGGGCCAAAGGAAATATCCTCCGATAACAAAGAGAAAGTAGCTTTCTGAGAAACTTCTTTGTGTTCTGTGAAAGCATCTCACAGAGTTACAGCTTTCCCCTCAAGAAGCCTTTTGCTAAGACAGTTCTTGTGGAATTGCAAAGTGACATTTGGAAGCCCATAGAGGGCTACGGTGAAAAAGGAAATCTCCTCAGATGAAATCTGGAAAGAAGCTTTCTGAGAAACCTCTCTGTGATGTGTGACTTACACTCACAGAGTTACATCTGTATTTCGTGGATGTCTTTGCTAGCCTTATTTCTGTGGAATCTGAGAACAGATATTTCGGATCCCTTTGAAGACTATAAGGCCAAAGGAAATATCCTCCTATAACAAAGAGAAAGAAGCCTTCTGAGAAACATCTTTGTTGTCTATGAAATCATCTCACAGAGTTACAGCTTTCCCCTCAAGAAGCCTTTCGCTAAGACAGTTCTTGTGGAATTGGCAAAGTGATATTTGGAAGCCCGCAGAGGGCTATGGTGAAAAAGGAAATATCCTCAGATGAAATCTGGAAAGAAGTTTTCTGTGAAACTGCTCTGTGATGTGTGACTTCCACTCACAGAGTTACATCTGTATTTCGTGGATCTCTTTGCTAGTCTTATTTCTGTGGAATCTGAGAACAGATATTTCGGAACCCTTTGAAGACTATAGGGCCAAAGGTAATATCCTCCGACAACAAAGAGAAAGAAGCTTTCTGAGAAACTTCTTTGTGTTCTGTGTAATCATCTCACAGATTTACAGCTTTCCCCTCAAAAAGCCTTTCGCTAAGACAGTTCTTGTGGAATTGGCAATGTGATATTTGGATTCCCATAGAGGGCTATGGTGAAAATGGAAATATCCTCAGATGAAATCTGGAAAGAAGCTTTCTGAGAAACTGCTCTTTGATGTGTGACATCCACTCATAGAGTTACATCGGTATTTCGTGCATCTCTTTGCTAGCCTTATTTTGTGGAATCTGAGAACAGATATTTTGGATCCCTTTAAAGTCTATAGGGCCAAAGGAAATATCCTCCGATAACAAAGAGAAAGAAGCTTTCTGAGAAACTTCTTTGTATTCTGTGAAAGCATCTCACAGAGTTACAGCTTTCCCCTCAAGAAGCCTTTCGCTAAGACAGTTCTTGTGGAATTGGCAAAGTGATACTTGGAAGACCATAGAGGGCTGTGGTGAAAAAGGAAATATCCTCAGAAGAAGTCTGAAAAGAAGCTTTTGGAGAAACTGCTTAGTGTTCTGTTAATTCAACTCATAGAGTTACATCTGTATTTCGTTTAACTCTTTGGACCCTTATTTCTGTGGAATCTGAGAACAGTTATTTCGGATCCCTTTGAAGACTATAGGGCCAAAGGAAATATCCTCCGATAACAAAGAGAAAGAAGCTTTCTGAGAAACTTCTTTATGTTCTGTTCAATCATCTCAAAGAGTTACAGATTTCCCCTCAAGAAGCCTTTCGCTTAGTCAGTTCTTGTGGAATTGGCAATGTGATATTTGGAAGCCCATAGATGGCTATGGTGAAAATGGAAATATCCTCAGAAGAAATCTGGAAAGAAGCTTTCTGAGAAACTGCTTATTGTTCTGTTAATTCATCTCACAGAGTTACATCTGTATTTCGTGGATCTCTTTGCTCGCCTTATTTCTGTGGAATCTGAGAACAGATATTTCGGATCCCTTTGAAGACTATAGGGCCAAAGGAAATATCCTCCGATAACAAAGAGAAAGAAGCTTTCTGAGAAACTTCTCTGTGTTCTGTGAAATCATCTCACAGAGTTACAGCTTTCCCCTCAAGAAGCCTTTCGCTAAGACAGTTCTTATGGAATTGGCAAAGTGATATTTGGAAGCCCATAGAGGGATATGGTGAAAAAGGAAATATCCTCAGATGAAATCTGGAAAGAAGCTTTCGAGAAACTGCTCTGTGATGCGTCATTTCCACTCACAGTGTTACGTCTGTATTTCGTGGATCTCGTTGCTAGCCTTATTTCTGTGGAATCTGAGAACAGATATTCAGGATCCCTTTGAAGACTATAGGGCCATAGGAAATATCGTCCGATAACAAAGAGAAAGAAGCTTTCTGAGAAACTTCTTTGTGTTCTGTGAAATCATCTCACAGAGTTACAGCTTTCCCCTCAAGAAGCCTTTCGCTAAGACAGTTCTTGTGGAATTGTCAAAGTGGTATTTGAAAGCCCATAGAGGGCTATGGTGAAAAAGGAAGTATCCTCCGATGAAATCTGGTAAGAACTTCTCTGAGAAACTGCTTAGTGTTCTGTTAATTCATCTCAAAGAGTTACATCTGTATTTCGTGGATCTCTTTCCTAGCCTTATTTCTGTGGAATCTGAGAACAGATATTTCGAATCCCTTTGAAAACTATAGGGCCAAAAGATACATCCTCCGATAACAAAGAGAAAGAAGCATTCTGAGAACCTTCTTGGTCTTCTGTGAAATCATCTCACAGAGTTACAGCTTTCCCCTCAAGAACTCTTTCGCTAAGACAGTTCTTGTGGAATTGGCACAGTGATATTTGGAAGCCCATAGAGGGCTATGGTGAAAAAGGAAATCTCCTCAGATGAAATCTGGAAAGAAGCTTTCTGAGAAACTGCTTAGTGTTCTGTTAATTCATCTCACAGAGTTACATCTGTATTTCGTGGATCTCTTTGCTAGCCTTATTTCTGTGGAATATGAGAACAGATATTTCGGATCCCTCTGAAGACTATAGGGCCAAAGGAAATATCCTCCGATAACAAAGACAAAGAAGCTTTCTGAGAAACTTCTTTGTGTTCTGTGAAATCATCCACAGAGTTACAGCTTTCCCCTCAAGAAGCCTTTCGCTAAGACAGTACTTGTGGAATTGGCAAAGTGATATTTGAAAGCCCATAGAGGGCTATGGTGAAAAAGGAAATATCCTCAGATGAAATCTCGAAAGAAGCTTTCTGAAAAACTACTCTGTGATGCGTGACTTCCACTCAAAGAGTTACATCTGTATTTCGTGGATCTCTTTGCTAGCCTTATTTCTGTGGAATCCGAGAACTGATATTTCGGATCCTTTTGAAGACTATGGGTCCAAAGGAAATATCCTCCGATAACAAAGAGAAAGAAGCTTTCTGAGAAACTTCCTTGTGTTCTGTGAAATCATCTCACAGAGTTACAGCTTTCCCCTCAAGAAGCCTTTCGCTAAGACAGTACTTGTGGAATAGGCAAAGTGATATTTGAAAGCCCATAGAGGGCTATGGTGAAAAAGGAAATATCCTCAGATGAAATCTGGAAAGAAGCTTTCTGAAAAACTACTCTGTGATGTGTGACTTCCACTCACAGAGTTACGTCTGTATTTCGTGGATCTCTTTGCTAGCCTTATTTCTGTGGAATCTGAGAACAGATATTTCGGATCTCTTTGAAGACTATAGGGCCAAAGGAAATATCCTCCGATAACAAAGACAAAGAAGCTTTCTGAGAAACTTCTTTGTGTTCTGTGAAATCATCTCACAGAGTTACAGCTTTCCCCTCAAGAAGCCTTTCGCTAAGACAGTACTTGTGGAATAGGCAAAGTGATATTTGAAAGCCCATAGAGGGCTATGGTGAAAAAGGAAATATCCTCAGATGAAATCTGGAAAGAAGCTTTCTGAAAAACTACTCTGTGATGCGTGACTTCCACTCAAAGAGTTACATCTGTATTTCGTGGATCTCTTTGCTAGCTTTATTTCTGTGGAATCTGAGAACTGATATTTCAGATCCCTTTGAAGACAATAGGGCCAAAGGAAATATCTTCTGATAACAAAGAGAAAGATGCTTTCTGAGAAACTTCTTTGTGTTCTGTGAAATCATCTCACAGAGTTACCGCTTTCCCTTCGAGAAGCCTTTCGCTAATACAGTTCTTGTGGAATTGGCAAAGTGATATTTGCAAGCCCATAGAGGGCTATGGTGAAAAAGTAAATATCCTCAGATGAAATCTGGAAAGAAGCTTTCTCAGAAACTGCTTAGTGTTCTTTTAATTCAACTTACAGTGTTACATCTGTATTTCATGGATCTCTTTGCTAGCCTTATTTCTGTGGAATCCGAGAACTGATATTTCGGATCCCTTTGAAGACTATGGGGCCAAAGGAAATATCCTCCGATAACAAAGAGAAAGAAGCTTTCTGAGAAACTTCCTTGTGTTCTGTGAAATCATCTCACAGAGTTACAGCTTTCCCCTCAAGAAGCCTTTCGCTAAGTCAGTTCTTGTGGAATTGGCAAAGTGATATTTGGAAACCCATAGAGGGCTTTGGTGAAAAAGGAAATATCCTCAGATGAAATCTGGAAAGAAGCTTTCTGAGAAAGTGCTCTGTGATGTGTGACTTCCACTCACAGAGTTACATCTGTATTTCGTGGATCTCTTTGCTAGCCTAATTTCTGTGGAATCTGAGAAAGATATTTCAGATCCCTTTGAAGACTATAGGGCCAATGGAAATATCCTCCGATAAAAAAGAGAAAGAATCTTTCTGAGAAACTTCTTTGTGCTCTGTGAAATCATCTCACAGAGTTACAGTTTACCCTCAGGAAGCCGTTCGCTAAGACAGTTCTTATGGAATTGGCAAAGCGATATTTGGAAGCCCATAGAGGGCTATGGTGAAAAAGGAAATATCCTCAGATGAAATCTGGAAAGAAGCTTTCGAGAAACTGCTCTGTGATGCGTCATTTCCACTCACAGTGTTACGTCTGTATTTCGTGGATCTCTTTGCTAGCCTTATTTCTGTGGAATCTGAGAACAGATATTCAGGATCCCTTTGAAGACTATAGGACAATAGGAAATATCGTCCGATAACAAAGAGAAAGAAGCTTTCTGAGAAACTTCTTTGTGTTCTGTGAAATCATCTCACGGAGTTACAGCTTTCCCCTCAAGAAGCCTTTCGCTAAGACAGTTCTTGTGGAATTGTCAAAGTGGTATTTGAAAGCCCATAGAGGGCTATGGTGAAAAAGGAAATATCCTCCGATGAAATCTGGCAAGAACCTTTCTGAGAAACTGCTTAGTGTTCTGTTAATTCATCTCAAAGAGTTACATCTGTATTTCGTGGATCTCTTTCCTAGCCTTATTTCTGTGGAATCTGAGAACAGATATTTCGAATCCCTTTGAAGACTATAGGGCCAAAAGATACATCCTCCGATTACAAAGAGAAAGAAGCATTCTGAGAAACTTCTTGGTCTTCTGTGAAATCATCTCACAGAGTTACAGCTTTCCCCTCAGGAACTCTTTCGCTAAGACAGTTCTTGTGGAATTGGCAAAGTGATATATGGAAGCCCATAGAGGGCTATGGTGAAAAAGGAAATCTCCTCAGATGAAATCTGGAAAGAAGCTTTCTGAGAAACTGTTTAGTGTTCTGTTAATTCATCTCACAGAGTTACATCTGTATTTCGTGGATCTCTTTGCTAGCCTTATTTCTGTGGAATCTGAGAACAGATATTTCGGATCCCATTGAAGACTATAGAGCCAAAGGAAATATCCTCCGATAAAAAAGAGAAAGAAGCTTTCTGAGAAACTTCTTTGTGTTCTGTGAAATCATCTCACAGAGTTACAGCTTTCCCCTCAAGAAGCCTTTCGCTAAGACAGTTCTTGTGGAATTGTCAAAGTGATATTTGGAAGCCCATAGAGGGCAATGGTGGAAAAGGAAATATCCTCAGAGGAAATCTGGAAAGAAGCTTTCTGAGAAACTGCTTAGTATTCTGTTAATTCATCTCACAGAGTTACATCTGTATTTCGTGGTTCTCTTTGCTAGCCTTATTTCTGTGGAATCTGAGAGCAGATATTCAGGAACCCTTTGTAGACTCTAGGGAAAAAGGAAATATCCTCCGATAACAAAGAGAAAGAAGCTTTCTGAGAAACTTCTTTGTGTTCTGTGAAATCATCTCACAGAGTTACAGCTTTCCCCTCAAGAAGCCTTTCGCTAAGACAGTTCTTGTGGAATTGGCAAAGTGATATTTGGAAGCCCATATTGGGCTATGGTGAAAAAGGAAATATCGTCAGATGAAATCTGGAAAGAAGCTTTCTGAGAAACTCCTCTGTGATGTGTGACTTCCACTCACAGAGTTACGTCTGTATTTCGTGGATCTCTTTGCTAGCCTTATTTCTTTGGAATCTGAGAACAGATATTCAGGATCTCTTTGAAGACTATAGGGCCAAAGGAAATATCGTCCGATAACAAAGAGAAAGAAGCTTTCTGAGAAACTTCTTTGTGTTCTGTGAAATCATCTCACAGAGTTACAGCTTTCCCCTCAAGAAGCCTTTCGCTAAGACAGTTCTTGTGGAATTGGCAAAGTGGTATTTGAAAGCCCATAGTGGGCTATGGTGAAAAAGGAAATATTCTCCGATGAAATCTAGAAAGAACCTTTCTGAGAAACTGCTTAGTGTTCTGTTAATTCATCTCAAAGAGTTACATCTGTGTTTCGTGGATCTCTTTCCTAGCCTTATTTCTGTGGAATCTGAGAACAGATATTTCGAATCCCTTTGAAGACTATAGGGCCAAAAGATACATCCTCCGATAACAAAGAGAAAGAAGCATTCTGAGAAACTTCTTGGTCTTCTGTGAAATCATCTCACAGAGTTACAGCTTTCCCCTCAAGAACTCTTTCGCTAAGACAGTTCTTGTGGAATTGGCAAAGTGATATTTGGAAGCCCATAGAGGGCTATGGTGAAAAAGGAAATCTCCTCAGATGAAATCTGGAAAGAAGCTTTCTGAGAAACTGCTTAGTGTTCTGTTAATTCATCTCACAGAGTTATCTGTATTTCGTGGATCTCTTTGCTAGCCTTATTTCTGTGGAATATGAGAAAGATAATTCTGATCCCTTTGAAGACTATAGGGCCAAAGGAAATATCCTCCGATAACAAAGAGAAAGAATCTTTCTGAGAAACTTCTTTGTGCTCTGTGTAATCATCTCACAGAGTTACAGCTTTCCCCTCAAGAAGCCTATCGCTAAGACAGTTCTTGTGGAATTGGCAAAGTAATATATGGAAGCCCGTGGAGGGCTATGGTGAAAAAGGAAATATCATTAGATGAAATCTGGAAAGAAGCTTTCTGAGAATCTGCTCTGTGATGTGTGACTTCCACACACAGAGTTACGTCTGTATTTCGTGGATCTCTTTGCTAGCCTTATTTCTGTGGAATCTGAGAACAGATATTGACGATGCCTTTGAAGACTATAGGGCCAAAGGAAATATGGTCCGATAACAAAGAGAAAGAAGCTTTCTGAGAAACTTGTCTGTGTTCTCTGAAATCATCTCACAGAGTTACAGTTTTCCCCTCAAGAAGCCTTTCGCTAAGACAGTTCTTGTGGAATTGGCAAACTGTTATTTGGAAGTCCATAGAGGGCTATGGTGAAAAAGGAAATATCCACAGATGAAATCTGGAAAGAAGCTTTCTGAGAAACTGCTATGTGTTGCGTGACTTCCACTCACAGAGTTACATCTGTATTTCGTGGATCTCATTGCTAGCCTTATTTCTGTGGAATCTGAGAACAGATATTTCGGATCCCTTTAAAGACTGTAGAGCCAAAGGAAATATCCTCGGATAACAAAGACAAAGAAGCTTTCTGGGAAACTTCTTTGTGTTCTGTGAAATCATCTCACAGAGTTACAGCTTTCCCCTCAAGAAGACTTTAGGTAAGACAGTTCTTGTGGAATTAGCAATGTGATATTTGGAAGCCCTTAGAGGGATGTGGTGAAAAAGGAAATATCCTCAGATGAAATCTGGAAAGAAGCTTTCTGAGAAACTGCTTAGTGTTCTGTTAATTTATCTCACAGAGTTACATCTGTATTTCGTGGATCTCTTTGCTAGCCTTATTTCTGTGGAATCTGAGAACAGATATTTCGGATCCCTTTGAAGACTATACGGCCAAAGGAAATATCCTCTGATAACAAAGAGAAAGAAGCTTTCTGAGAAACCTCTTTGTGTTCTGTGAAATCATCTCACAGAGTTACAGATTTCCCTTCAAGAAGCCTTTTGCTAAGACAGTTCTTGTGGAATTGGCAAAGTGATATTTGGAAGCCCATAGAGGGCTATGGTGAAAAAGGAAATATCCTCAGATTAAATCTGGAAAGAAACTTTCTGAGAAACTGCTTAGTATTCTGTAAATTCATCTCACAGAGTTTCACTGTATTTCGTGGATCTCTTTGCTAGCCTTATTTCTGTGGAATCTGAGAACAGATATTTCGGATCCCTTTGAAGACTTTAGGGCCAAAGGAAATATCCTCCGATAACAAAGAGAAAGAAGCTTTCTGAGAAACTTCTTTGTGTTCTGTGAAATCATCTCACTGAGTTACAGCTTTCCCCACAAGAAGCCTTTCGCGAAGACAGTTCTTGAGAATTGGCAATGTGATATTTGGAAGCCCATAGAGGGCTATGGTGAAAAAGGAAATATCCTCAGATGAAATCTGGAAAGAAGCTTTCTGTGAAACTGCTCTGTGATGTGTGACTTCCACTCACAAAGTTACGTCTGTATTTCGTGGATCTCTTTGCTAGCGTTATATCTGTGGAATCTGAGAAGAGATATTTCGGATCCCTTTGAAGACTATAGGGCCAAAGGAAATATCCTCCGATAACAAAGAGAAAGAAGCTTTCTGAGAAACTTCTTTGTGTTCTGTGAAATCATCTCACAGATTTACAGCTTTCCCCTCAAGCAGCCTTTCGCTAAGACAGTTCTTATGGAATTGGCAAAGTGATATTTGGAAGCCCATAGAGGGATATGGTGAAAAAGGAAATATCCTCAGATGAAATCTGGAAAGAAACTTTCGAGAAACTGCTCTGTGATGCGTCATTTCCACTCACAGTGTTACGTCTGTATTTCGTGGATCTCGTTGCTAGCCTTATTTCTGTGGAATCTGAGAACAGATATTCAGGATCCCTTTGAAGACTATAGGGCCATAGGAAATATCGTCCGATAACAAAGAGAAAGAAGCTTTCTGAGAAACTTCTTTGTGTTCTGTGAAATCATCTCACAGAGTTACAGCTTTCCCCTCAAGAAGCCTTTCGCTAAGACAGTTCTTGTGGAATTGTCAAAGTGGTATTTGAAAGCCCATAGAGGGCTATGGTGAAAAAGGAAGTATCCTCCGATGAAATCTGGTAAGAACTTTTCTGAGAAACTGCTTAGTGTTCTGATAATTCATCTCAAAGAGTTACATCTGTATTTCGTGGATCTCTTTCCTAGCCTTATTTCTGTGGAATCTGAGAACAGATATTTCGAATCCCTTTGAAAACTATAGGGCCAAAAGATACATCCTCCGATAACAAAGAGAAAGAAGCATTCTGAGAACCTTCTTGGTCTTCTGTGAAATCATCTCACAGAGTTACAGCTTTCCCCTCAAGAATTCTTTCGCTAAGACAGTTCTTGTGGAATTGGCACAGTGATATTTGGAAGCCCATAGAGGGCTATGGTGAAAAAGGAAATCTCCTCAGATGAAATCTGGAAAGAAGCTTTCTGAGAAACTGCTTAGTGTTCTGTTAATTCATCTCACAGAGTTACATCTGTATTTCGTGGATCTCTTTGCTAGCCTTATTTCTGTGGAATCTGAGAACAGATATTTCGGATCCCTTTGAAGACTATAGGGCCAAAGGAAATATCCTCCGATAACAAAGACAAAGAAGCTTTCTGAGAAACTTCTTTGTGTTCTGTGAAATCATCCACAGAGTTACAGCTTTCCCCTCAAGAAGCCTTTCGCTAAGACAGTACTTGTGGAATTGGCAAAGTGATATTTGAAAGCCCATAGAGGGCTATGGTGAAAAAGGAAATATCCTCAGATGAAATCTCGAAAGAAGCTTTCTGAAAAACTACTCTGTGATGCGTGACTTCCACTCAAAGAGTTACATCTGTATTTCGTGGATCTCTTTGCTAGCCTTATTTCTGTGGAATCCGAGAACTGATATTTCGGATCCCTTTGAAGATTATGGGTCCAAAGGAAATATCCTCCGATAACAAAGAGAAAGAAGCTTTCTGAGAAACTTCCTTGTGTTCTGTGAAATCATCTCACAGAGTTACAGCTTTCCCCTCAAGAAGCCTTTCGCTAAGTCAGTTCTTGTGGAATTGGCAAAGTGATATTTGGAAACCCATAGAGGGCTTTGGTGAAAAAGGAAATATCCTCTGATGAAATCTGGAAAGAAGCTTTCTGAGAAAGTGCTCTGTGATGTGTGACTTCCACTCACGGAGTTACATCTGTATTTCGTGGATCTCTTAGCTAGCCTAATTTCTGTGGAATCTGAGAAAGATATTTCAGATCCCTTTGAAGACTATAGGGCCAATGGAAATATCCTCCGATAACAAAGAGAAAGAATCTTTCTGAGAAACTTCTTTGTGCTCTGTGAAATCATCTCACAGAGTTACAGCTTTCCCCTCAAGAAGCCTTTCGCTAGGACAGTTCTTATGGAATTGGCAAAGTGATATTTGGAAGCCCTTAGAGGGCTATGGTGAAAAAGGAAATATCCTCAGATGAAATCTGGAAAGAAGCTTTCGAGAACCTGCCCTGTGATGCGTCATTTCCACTCAGAGTGTTACGTCTGTATTTCGTGGATCTCTTTGCTAGCCCTATTTCTTTGGAATCTGAGAACAGATATTCAGGATCCCTTTGAAGACTATAGGGCCAAAGGAAATATCCTCCGATAACAAAGAGAAAGAAGCTTTCTGAGAAACTTCTTTGTGTTCTGTGAAATCATCTCACAGAGTTACAGCTTTCCCCTCAAGAAGCCTTTCGCTAAGACAGTTCTTGTGGAATTGGCAAAGTGGTATTTGAAAGCCCATAGTGGGCTATGGTGAAAAAGGAAATATCCTCCGATGAAATCTTGAAAGAACCTTTCTGAGAAACTGCTTAGTGTTCTGCTAATTCATCTCAAAGAGATACATCTGTGTATCGTGGATCTCTTTCCTAGGCTTATTTCTGTGGAATCTGAGAACAGATATTTCGAATCCCTTTGAAGACTATAGGGCCAAAAGATACATCCTCCGATAACAAAGAGAAAGAAGCATTCTGAGAAACTTCTTGGTCTTCTGTGAAATCATCTCACAGAGTTACAGCTTTCCCCTCAAGAACTCTTTCGCTAAGACAGTTCTTGTGGAATTGGCAAAGTGATATTTGGAAGCCCATAGAGGGCTATGGTGAAAAAGGAAATCTCCTCAGATGAAATCTGGAAAGAAGCTTTCTGAGAAACTGCTTAGTGTTCTGTTAATTCATCTCACAGAGTTATCTGTATTTCGTGGATCTCTTTGCTAGCCTTATTTCTGTGGAATATGAGAAAGATAATTCTGATCCCTTTGAAGACTATAGGGCCAAAGGAAATATCCTCCGATCACAAAGAGAAAGAATCTTTCTGAGAAACTTCTTTGTGCTCTGTGTAATCATCTCACAGAGTTACAGCTTTCCCCTCAAGGAGCCTATCGCTAAGACAGTTCTTCTGGAATTGGCAAAGTGATATATGGAAGCCCGTGGAGGGCTATGGTGAAAAAGGAAATATCATTAGATGAAATCTGGAAAGAAGCTTTCTGAGAATCTGCTCTGTGATGTGTGACTTCCACACACAGAGTTACGTCTGTATTTCGTGGATCTCTTTGCTAGCCTTATTTCTGTGGAATCTGAGAACAGATATTGACGATGCCTTTGAAGACTATAGGGCCAAAGGAAATATGGTCCGATAACAAAGAGAAAGAAGCTTTCTGAGAAACTTGTCTGTGTTCTCTGAAATCATCTCACAGAGTTACAGTTTTCCCCTCAAGAAGCCTTTCGCTAAGACAGTTCTTGTGGAATTGGCAAACTGTTATTTGGAAGTCCATAGAGGGCTATGGTGAAAAAGGAAATATCCACAGACGAAATCTGGAAAGAAGCTTTCTGAGAAACTGCTATGTGTTGCGTGACTTCCACTCACAGAGTTACATCTGTATTTCGTGGATCTCATTGCTAGCCTTATTTCTGTGGAATCTGAGAACAGATATTTCGGATCCCTTTAAAGACTGTAGAGCCAAAGGAAATATCCTCGGATAACAAAGACAAAGAAGCTTTCTGGGAAACTTCTTTGTGTTCTGTGAAATCATCTCACAGAGTTACAGCTTTCCCCTCAAGAAGACTTTAGGTAAGACAGTTCTTGTGGAATTAGCAATGTGATATTTGGAAGCCCTTAGAGGGATGTGGTGAAAAAGGAAATATCCTCAGATGAAATCTGGAAAGAAGCTTTCTGAGAAACTGCTTAGTGTTCTGTTAATTTATCTCACAGAGTTACATCTGTATTTCGTGGATCTCTTTGCTAGCCTTATTTCTGTGGAATCTGAGAACAGATATTTCGGATCCCTTTGAAGACTATACGGCCGAAGGAAATATCCTCTGATAACAAAGAGAAAGAAGCTTTCTGAGAAACCTCTTTGTGTTCTGTGAAATCATCTCACAGAGTTACAGATTTCCCTTCAAGAAGCCTTTTGCTAAGACAGTTCTTGTGGAATTGGCAAAGTGATATTTGGAAGCCCATAGAGGGCTATGGTGAAAAAGGAAATATCCTCAGATTAAATCTGGAAAGAAACTTTCTGAGAAACTGCTTAGTATTCTGTAAATTCATCTCACAGAGTTTCACTGTATTTCGTGGATCTCTTTGCTAGCCTTATTTCTGTGGAATCTGAGAACAGATATTTCGGATCCCTTTGAAGACTTTAGGGCCAAAGGAAATATCCTCCGATAACAAAGAGAAAGAAGCTTTCTGAGAAACTTCTTTGTGTTCTGTGAAATCATCTCACTGAGTTACAGCTTTCCCCACAAGAAGCCTTTCGCTAAGACAGTTCTTGAGAATTGGCAATGTGATATTTGGAAGCCCATAGAGGGCTATGGTGAAAAAGGAAATATCCTCAGATGAAATCTGGAAAGAAGCTTTCTGTGAAACTGCTCTGTGATGTGTGACTTCCACTCACAAAGTTACGTCTGTATTTCGTGGATCTCTTTGCTAGCGTTATATCTGTGGAATCTGAGAAGAGATATTTCGGATCCCTTTGAAGACTATAGGGCCAAAGGAAATATCCTCCGATAACAAAGAGAAAGAAGCTTTCTGAGAAACTTCTTTGTGTTCTGTGAAATCATCTCACAGAGTTACAGCTTTCCCCTCAGGAAGCCTTTCGCTAAGACAGTTCTTGTGGAATTGGCAAAGTGATATTTGAAAGCTCATAGAGGGCTATGGTGAAAAAGGAAATATCCTCAGATGAAATATGGAAAGAAGCTTTCTGAGAAACTGCTTAGTGTTCTGTTAATTCATCTCACAGAGTTACATCTGTATTTCGTGGTTCTCTTTGCTAGCCTTATTTCTGTGGAATCTGAGAACTGATATTTCGGATCCCTTTGAAGACTATAGGGCCAAAGGAAATATCCTCCGATAACAAAGAGAAAGAAGCTTTCTGAGAAACTTTTTTGTGTTCTGTGAAATCATCTCACAGAGTTAGAGCTTTCCCCTCAAGAAGCCTTTCGCTAAGACCGTTCTTGTAGAATTGGACAGTGATATTTGGAAGCCCTTAGAGGGCTATGGTGAAAAAGGAAAAATCCTCAGATGAAATCTGGAAAAAGCTTTGTGAGAAACTGCTCTGTGATGTGTGACTTCCACTCACAGAGTAACACCTGTATTTCGTGGATTTCATTGCTAGCCTTCCTTCTGTGGATTCTGAGTACAGATATTTCGGATCCCTTTGAAGACTATAGGGCCAAAGGAAATATCCTCCGATAAGAAAGAGAAAGAAGCTTTCCGAGAAACTTCTTTGTGTTCTGTGAAATCATCTCACAGAATTACAGCTTTACCTTTCAGAAGCCTTTCCCTAAGACAGTTCTGGTGGAATTGGCAGTGATATTTGGAAGCCCTTAAAGGGCTATGGTAAAAAAGGAAGTATCCTCAGATGAAATCTGGAAAGAAGCTTTCTGAAAAACAGCTTAGTGTTCTGTTAATTCATCTCAAAGAGTTACATCTGTATTTCGTGGAACTTTTTGCTAGCCTTATTAGTGTGGAATCTGAGAACAGATATTTCGAATCCCTTTGAAGTCTACAGGGCCAAAGGAAATATCCTCCGATAACAAAGAGAAAGAAGCTTTCTGAGAAACTTCTTTGTGTTCTGTGAAATCATCTCTCAGACTTACAGCTTTCCCCTTAAGAAGCCTTTCGCTAAGACAGTTCTTGTGGAATTGTCAAAGTGATATTTGGCAGCCCGTAGAGGGCAATGGTGAAAAAAGAAATATCCTCAGATGAAATCTGGAAAGAAGCTTTCTGAGAAACTGCTTAGTATTCTGTTAATTCATCTCACAGAGTTACATCTGTATTTCGTGGTTCTCTTTGCTAGCCTTATTTCTGTGGAATCTGAGAGCAGATATTCAGGAACCCTTTGTAGACTCTAGGGAAAAAGGAAATATCCTCCGATAACAAAGAGAAAGAAGCTTTCTGAGAAACTTCTTTGTGTTCTGTGAAATCATCTCGCAGAGTTACACCTTCCCCGCAAGAAGCCTTTCGCTAACACAGTTCTTGAGGAATTGGCAAAGTGATATTTGGAAGCCCGTAGAGGGCTATGGTGAAAAAGGAAATATCCTCCGATGACATCTGGAAAGAAGCTTTCTGAGAAACTGCTCTGTGATGTGTGACTTCAACTCACAGAGTTACATCTGTATTTCGTGGATCTCTTATCTAGCATTATTTCTGTGGAATCTGAGAACAGATATTTCGGAACCCTTTGAAGACTATAGGGCCAAAGGAAATATCCTCCGATAAGAAAGAGAAAGAAGCTTTCTGAGAAACTTCTTTTTGTTCTGTGAAATCATCTCACAGAGTTACAGCCTTCCCCTCAAGAAGACTTTCGCTGAGACAGTTCTTGGGGAATTGGCAAAGTGATATTTGGAAGCCCATAGAGGGCTATGGTGAAAAAGGAAATATCCTCAGATGAAATCTGGAAAGAAGCTTTCTGGAAAACAGCTTAGTGTTCTCTTAATTCATCTGAGAGAGTTACATCTGTATTTCGTAGATCTCTTTGCTAGCCTTATTTCTGTTGAACTGAGAAGAGATATTTCGGATCCCTTTGAAGAGTATAAGGCCAAAGGAATATCCTCCGATAACAAAGAGAAAGAAGCTTTCTGAGAAACTTCTTTGTGTTCTGTGAAATCATCTCTCAGACTTACAGCTTTCACCTCAAGAAGCCTTTCGCTAAGACAGTTCTCGTGGAATTGGTAATGTGAAAATTGGAAGCCCTGATAGGGCTATGATGAAAAGGATATATCCTGAGATGAAATCTGGAAAGAAGCTTTCTGAGAAACTGCTTAGTGTTCTGTTAATTTATCTCACAGAGTTACTTCTGTATTTCGTGGATCTCGTGTTAGCCTTATTTCTTTGGAATCTGAGAACTGATATTTCGGATCCCTTTGAATACTATGGGGCCAAAGGAAATATCCTCCGATAACAAAGAGAAAGAAGCTTTCTGAAAACTTCTTTGTGTTCTGTGAAATCATCTCACAGAGTTACAGCTTTCCCCTCAAGAAGCCTTTCGCTAAGACAGTTCTTGTTGAATTGGCAAAGTGATATTTGGAAGCCCATAGAGGGCTATGGTGAAAAAGGAAATATCTTCAGATGAAATCTGGAAAGAAGCTTTCTGAGAAACTGCTCTGTGATGTGTGAGTTCCACTCACAGAGTTACATCTGTATTTCGTGGATCTCTTTGCTAGCCTTATTTCTGTGGAATCTGAGAACAGATATTTCAGATCCCATGAAGACAATAGGGCCAAAGGAAATATCCTCCGATAACAAAGAGAAAGAAGCTTTCTGAGAAACTTCTCTGTGTTCGTTGAAATCACCTCACTGAGTTACAGTTTTCCCCTCAAGAAGCCTTTCCTTAAGACAGTTGTTGTGGAATTGGCAAAGTGATATTTGGAAGCCCTTAGAGCGCTATGGTGAAAAAAGAAATATCCTCTGATGAAATCTGGAAAGAAGATTTCTGAGAAACTGCTCTGTGATGTGTGACTTCCACTCACAGAGTTACATCTGTATTTCGTGGATCTCTTTCTTTGCCTTTTTTCTGTGGAATCTGAGAACAGATATTTCGGATCCCTTTGAAGACTATTGGGCAAAAGGAAATATCCTCCGATAACAAAGAGAAAGAAGCTTTCTGAGAAAATTCTTTGTGTTCAGTGAAATCATCTCCAGATTTACAGCTTTCCCCTCAAGAAAACTTTCCCTAAGACAGTTCTTGTGGAATTGGCAAAGTTATATTTGGAAGCCCATAGAGGATTATGGTGAAAAAGGAAATATCCTCAGATGAAATCTGGAAAGAAGCTTTCTGAGAAACTGCTTAGTATTCTGTTAATTCATCTCACAGAGTTTCACTGTATTTCTTGGATTTCTTTGCTAGCCTTATTTTATTGGAATCTGGGAACAGATATTTCGGATCTCTTTGAAGGCTATAGGGCCAAAGGAAATATCCTCCGATAACAAAGAGAAAGAAGCTTTCTGAGTAACTTCTTTGTGTTCTGTGAAATCATCTCACAGAGTTACAGCTTTCCCCTCAAGAAGCCTTTCGCTAAGACAGTTTTGTGGATTGGTAAAGTTATATTTCGAAGCCCATAGAGGGCTATGGTGAAAAAGGAAATATCCTCAGATGAAATCTGGAAAGAAGCTTTCTGAGAAACTCCTCTGTGATGTGTGACTTCCACTCACAGAGTTACGTCTGTATTTCGTGGATCTCTTTTCTAGCCTTATTTCTGTGGAATCTGAGAACAGATATTCAGGATCCCTTTGAAGACTATAGGGCCAAAGGAAATATCCTCCGATAACAAAGAGAAAGAAGCTTTCTGAGAAACTTCTTTATGTTCTGTTCAATCATCTCACAGAGTTACAGCTTTCCCCTCACGAAGCCTTTCGCTAAGACACTTCTTCTGGAATTGACAAAGTTATATTTCGACCGATAGAGGGCTATGGTGAAAAAGGAAATCTCCTCAGATGAAATCTGGAAAGAAGCTTTCTGAGAAATTGTTTAGTGTTCTGTTAATTCATCTCACAGAGTGACATCTGTATTTCGTGGATCTCTTTGCTCGCCTTAATTCTCTGGAATCTGAGAACTGATTTTTCGGATCCCTTTGAAGACTATGGGGCCAAAGGAAATATCCTCCGATAACAAAGAGAAAGAAGCTTTCTGAGAAACTTCTTTATGTTCTGTTCAATCATCTCACAGAGTTACAGCTTTCCCCTCAAGAAGCCTTTCGCTAAGACAGTTCTTGTGGAATTGGCAAAGTGATATTTGGAAGCCCATAGAGGGCTATAGTGAAAAAGGAAATATCCTCAGATGAAATCTGAAAAGAAGCTTTCTGAGAAACTGCTTAGTATTCTGTTAATTCGTGTCACAGAGTTTCACTGTGTTTCATGGATCTCTTTGCTAGCCTTATTTCTGTGGAATCTGAGAACAGATACTTCGGATCCCTTTGAAGACTATAGGGTCAAAGGAAATATCCTCCGATAACAAAGAGAAAGAAGCTTTCTGAGAAAGTTCTTTTTGTTCTGTTCAATCATCTCACAGAGTTACAGCTTTCCCCTCACGAAGCCTTTCGCTAAGACAGTTCTTGTGGAATTGACAAAGTTATATTTCGACCGATAGAGGGCTATGGTGAAAAAGGAAATCTCCTCAGATGAAATGTGGAAAGAAGCTTTCTGAGAAACTGTTTAGTGTTCTGTTAATTCATCTCACAGAGTGATATCTGTATTTCGTGGATCTCTTTGCTCGCCTTATTTCTCTGGAATCTGAGAACTGATTTTTCGGATCCCTTTGAAGACTATGGGGCCAAAGGAAATATCCTCCGATAACAAAGAGAAAGAAGCTTTCTGAGAATCTTCGTTGTGTTCTGTGAAATCATCTCACAGAGTTACAGCTTTACCCTCAAGAAGCCTTTCGCTAAGACAGTTCTTGTGGATTTGGCAAAGTGATATTTGGAAGCCCATAGAGGGCTATGGTGAAAAAGGAAATCTCCTCAGATGAAATCTGGAAAGAAGCTTCCTGAAAAACTGCTTAGTGTTTTGGTAATTCATCTCACAGAGTTACATTTGTGTTTCGTGAATCTCTTTGCTAGCCTTATTTCTGTGGAATATGAGAACAGATATTTCGGATCCCTTTGAAGACTATAGTGCAAAAGGAAATATCCTCCCATAACAAAGAGAAAGAAGCTTTCTGAGAAACTTCTTTGTGTTCTGTGAAAGCATCTCACAGAGTTACAGCTTTCCCCTCAAGAAGCCTTTCGCTAAGGCCATTCTTGTGGAATTGGCAAAGTGATATTTGGAAGCCCTTAGAGGGCTATGGTGAAAAAGGAAATATCCTCAGATGAAATCTGGAAAGAAGCTTTCTGAGAAACTGCTTAGTGTTCTGTTAATTCAGCTCACGGAGTTACATCTGTGTTTCGTGGATCTCTTTGCTAGCCTTATTTCTGTGGAATCGGAGAAAGATATTTCGAATCCCTTTGAAGACAATAGGGCCAAAGGAAATATCCTCCGATAACAAAGAGAAAGAAGCTTTCTGAGAAACTTCTTTGTGTTCTGTGAAATCATCTCACAGAGTTACAGCTTTCCCCTCAAGAAGCCTTTCGCTAAGACAGTTCTTGTGGAATTGGCAAAGTGATTTTGGAAGCCCATAGAGGGCTATGGTGAAAAAAGAAATATCCTCAGATTAAATCTGGAAGGAAGCTTTCTGAGAAACTGCTTAGTATTCTGTTAATTCGTGTCACAGAGTTTCACTGTGTTTCATGGATCTCTTTGCTAGCCTTATTTCTGTGGAATCTGAGAACAGATACTTCGGATCCCTTTGAAGACTATAGGGTCAAAGGAAATATCCTCCGATAACAAAGAGAAAGAAGCTTTCTGAGAAAGTTCTTTTTGTTCTGTTCAATCATCTCACAGAGTTACAGCTTTCCCCTTACGAAGCCTTTCGCTAAGACAGTTCTTGTGGAATGGAAAAGTTATATTTCGACCGATAGAGGTCTATGGTGAAAAAGGAAATCTCCTCAGATGAAATCTGGAAAGAAGCTTTCTGAGAAACTGTTTAGTGTTCTGTTAATTCATCTCACAGAGTGACATCTGTATTTCGTGGATCTCTTTGCTCGCCTTATTTCTCTGGAATCTGAGAACTGATTTTTCGGATCCCTTTGAAGACTATGGGGCCAAAGGAAATATCCTCCGATAACAAAGAGAAAGAAGGTTTCTGAGAAACTTCTTTGTGTTCTGTGATATCATCTCACAGAGTTACAGCTTTCCCCTCAAGAAGCCTTTCGCTAAGACAGTTCTTGTGGATTTGGCAAAGTGATATTTGGAAGCCCATAGAGGGCTATGGTGAAAAAGGAAATCTCCTCAGATGATATCTGGAAAGAAGCTTCCTGAAAAACTGCTTAGTGTTTTGGTAATTCATCTCACAGAGTTACATTTGTGTTTCGTGAATCTCTTTGCTAGCCTTATTTCTGTGGAATATGAGAACAGATATTTCGGATCCCTTTGAAGACTATAGGGCAAAAGGAAATATCCTCCGATAACAAAGAGTAAGAACCTTTCTGAGAAACTTCTTTGTGTTCTGTGAAAGCATCTCACAGAGTTACAGCTTTCCCCTCAAGAAGCCTTTCGCTAAGGCCATTCTTGTGGAAATGGCAAAGTGATATTTGGAAGCCCTTAGAAGGCTATGGTGAAAAAGGAAATATCCTCAGATGAAATCTGGAAAGAAGCTTTCTGAGAAACTGCTTAGTGTTCTGTTAATTCAGCTCACAGAGTTACATCTGTGTTTCGTGGATCTCTTTGCTAGCCTTATTTCTGTGGAATCTGAGAACAGATATTTCGGATCCCTTTGAAGACTATAGGGCCAAAGGAAATATCCTCTGATAACAAAGAGAAAGAAGCTTTCTCAGAAACTTCTGTGTGTTCTGTGAAATCATCTCACAGAGTTACAGATTTTCCTTCAAGAAGCCTTTCGCTTAGACAGTTCTTGTGGAATTGGCAAAGTGATATTTGGAAGCCCATAGAGGGCTATGGTGATAAAGGAAATATCCTCAGATTAAATCTGGAAGGAAGCTTTCTGAGAAACTGCTTAGTGTTCTGTTATTTCAGCCCACAGAGTTACATCTGTATTTCGTGGATCTCTTTGCTAGCCTTATTTCTGTGGAATCTGAGAACAGATACATCGGATCCCTTTGAAGACTATAGGGCCAAAGGAAATATCCTCCGATAACAAAGAGAAAGAAGCTTTCTGAGAAACTTCTTTATGTTCTGTTCAATCATCTCACAGAGTTACAGCTTTCTCCTCAAGAAGCCTTTCGCTAAGACAGTTCTTGTGGAATTGGCAAAGTGATATTTGGAAGCCCTTAGAGGGCTATGGTGAAAAAGGAAATATCCTCAGATGAAATCTGGAAAGAAGCTTTCTGAGAAACTGCTTAGTATTCTGTTAATTCATGTCACAGAGTTTCACTGTATTTCATGGATCTCTTTGCTAGCCTTATTTCTGTGGAATCTGAGAACAGATACTTTGGATCCCTTTGAAGACTATAGGGTCAAAGGAAATATCCTCCGATAACAAAGAGAAAGAAGCTTTCTGAGAAAGTTCTTTTTGTTCTGTTCAATCATCTCACAGAGTTACAGCTTTCCCCTCACGAAGCCTTTCGCTAAGACAGTTCTTGTGGAATTGACAAAGTTATATTTCGACCGATAGAGGGCTATGGTGAAAAAGGAAATCTCCTCAGATGAAATCTGGAAAGAAGCTTTCTGAGAAACTGTTTAGTGTTCCGTTAATTCATCTCACAGAGTGACATCTGTATTTCGTGGATCTCTTTGCTCGCCTTATTTCTCTGGAACCTGAGAACTGATTTTTCGGATCCCGTTGAAGACTATGGGGCCAAAGGAAATATCCTCCGATAACAAAGAGAAAGAAGCTTTCTGAGAAACTTCTTTGTGTTCTGTGAAATCATCTCACAGAGTTACAGCTTTCCCCTCAAGAAGCCTTTGGCTAAGACAGGTCTTGTGGATTTGGCAAAGTGATATTTGGAAGCCCATAGAGGGCTATGGTGAAAAAGGAAATCTCCTCAGATGAAATCTGGAAAGAAGCTTCCTGAGAAACTGCTTAGTGTTTTGGTAATTCATCTCACAGAGTTACATTTGTGTTTCGTGAATCTCTTTGCTAGCCTTATTTCTGTGGAATATGAGAACAGATATTTCGGATCCCTTTGAAGACTATAGGGCCAAAGGAAATATCCTCCCATAACAAAGAGAAAGAAGCTTTCTGAGAAACTTCTTTGTGTTCTGTGAAAGCATCTCACAGAGTTACAGCTTTCCCCTCAAGAAGCCTTTCGCTAAGGCCATTCTTGTGGAAGTGGCAAAGTGATATTTGGAAGCCCTTAGAGGGCTATGGTGAAAAAGGAAATATCCTCAGATGAAATCTGGAAAGAAGCTTTCTGAGAAACTGCTTAGTGTTCTGTTAATTCAGCTCACAGAGTTACATCTGTGTTTCGTGGATCTCTTTGCTAGCCTTATTTCTGTGGAATCGGAGAAAGATATTTCGGATCCCTTTGAAGACAATCGGGCCAAAGGAAATATCCTCCGATAACAAAGAGAAAGAAGCTTTTTGAGAAACTTCTTTGAGTTCTGTGAAATCATCTCACAGAGTTACAGCTTTCCCCTCAAGAAGCCTTTCACTAAGACAGTTCTTGTGGAATTGGCAAAGTGATTTTGGAAGCCCATAGAGGGCTATGGTAAAAAACGAAATATCCTCAGATTAAATCTGGAAAGAAGCTTTCTGAGAAACTGCTTAGTATTCTGTTAATTCATCTCACAGATTTTCACTGTATTTCGTGGATCCCTTTGCTAGCCTTATTTCTGTGGACTCTGAGAACAGATATTTCAGATCCCTTTGAAGACTTTAGGGCCAAAGGAAATATCCTCCCATAACAAAGAGAAAGAAGCTTTCTGAGAAACTTCTTTGTGTTCTGTGAAATCATCTCACAGAGTTACAGTTTCCCCTCAAGAAGCCTTTCGCTAAAACAGTTCTTGTTGAATTGGCAAAGTGATATTTGGAAGCCCATATAGGGCTATGGTGAAAAAGGAAATATCTTCAGATGAAATCTGGAAAGAAGCTTTCTGAGAAACTGCTCTGTGATGTGTGAGTTCCACTCACAGAGTTACATCTGTATTTCGTGGATCTCTTTGCTAGCCTTATTTCTGTGGAATCTGAGAACAGATATTTCAGATCCCATGAAGACAATAGGGCCAAAGGAAATATCCTCCGATAACAAAGAGAAAGAAGCTTTCTGAGAAACTTCTCTGTGTTCTTTGAAATCACCTCACTGAGTTACAGTTTTCCCCTCAAGAAGCCTTTCTTTCAGACAGTTGTTGTGGAATTGGCAAAGTGAGATTTGGAAGCCCGTAGAGGGCTATGGTGAAAAAGGAAATATCCTCCGATGAAATCTGGAAAGAAGATTTCTGAGAAACTGCTCTGTGATGTGTGACTTCCACTCACAGAGTTACATCTGTATTTCGTGGATCTCTTTGTTTGCCTTCTTTCTGTGGAATCTGAGAACAGATATTTCGGATCCCTTTGAAGACTATTGGGCAACAGGAAATATCCTCCGATAACAAAGAGAAAGAAGCTTTCTGAGAAAATTCTTTGTGTTCTGTGAAATCATCTCCAGGTTTACAGCTTTCCCCTCAAGAAAACTCTCCCTAAGACAGTTCTTGTGGAATTGGCAAAGTGATATTTGGACGCCCATAGAGGATTATGGTGAAAAAGGAAATATCCTCAGATGAAATCTGGAAAGAAGCTTTCTGAGAAACTGCTTAGTATTCTGTTAATTCATCTCACAGAGTTTCACTGTTTTTGGTGGATTTCTTTGCTAGCCTATTTCTTTGGAATCTGAGAACAGATATTTCGGATCCCTTTGAAGGCTATCGGGCCAAAGGAAATATCCTCCGATAACAAAGAGAAAGAAGCTTTCTGAGTAACTTCTTTGTGTTCTGTGAAATCATCTCACAGAGTTACAGCTTTCCCCTCAAGAAGCCTTTCGCTAAGACAGTTTTGTGGATTGGCAAAGTTATATTTCGAAGCCCATAGAGGGCTATGGTGAAAAAGGAAATATCCTCAGATGAAATCTGGAAAGAAGCTTTCTGAGAAACTCCTCTGTGATGTGTGACTTCCACTCACAGAGTTACGTCTGTATTTCGTGGATCTCTTTGCTAGCCTTATTTCTGTGGAATCTGAGAACAGATATTCAGGATCCCTTTGAAGACTATAGGGCCAAAGGAAATATCCTCCGATAACAAAGAGAAAGAAGCTTTCTGAGAAACTTCTTTATGTTCTGTTCAATCATCTCACAGAGTTACAGCTTTCCTCTCAAGAAGCCTTTCGCTAAGACAGTTCTTGTGGAATTGGCAAAGTGATATTTGGAAGCCCATAGAGGATTATGGTGAAAAAGGAAATATCCTCAGATGAAATCTGGAAAGAAGCTTTCTGAGAAACTGCTTAGTATTCTGTTAATTCATCTCACAGAGTTTCACTGTATTTCGTGGATTTCTTTGCTAGCCTTATTTCTTTGGAATCTGAGAACAGATATTTCGGATCTCTTTGAAGGCTATAGGGCCAAAGGAAATATCCTCCGATAACAAAGAGAAAGAAGCTTTCTGAGAAACTTCTTTGTGTTCTGTGAAATCATCTCACAGAGTTACAGCTTTCCCCTCAAGAAGCCTTTCGCTAAGACAGTTTTGTGGATTGGCAAAGTTATATTTCGAAGCCCATAGGGGGCTATGGTGAAAAAGGAAATATCCTCAGATGAAATCTGGAAAGAAGCTTTCTGAGAAACTCCTCTGTGATGTGTGACTTCCACTCACAGAGTTACGTCTGTATTTCTTGAATCTCTTTGCTCGCCTTATTTCTCTGGAATCTGAGAACAGATATTCAGGATCCCTTTGAAGACTATAGGGCCAAAGGAAATATCCTCCGATAACAAAGAGAAAGAAGCTTTCTGAGAAACTTCTTTATGTTCTGTGAAATCATCTCACAGAGTTACAGCTTTCCCCTCAAGAAGCCTTTCGCTAAGACAGTTCTTGTGGAATTGGCAAAGTGATATTTGGAAGCCCATAGAGGGCTATGGTGAAATAGGAAATATCCTCAGATGAAATCTGGAAAGAAGCTTTCTGAGAAACTGCTTAGTATTCTGTTAATTCGTGTCACAGAGTTTCACTGTGTTTCATGGATCTCTTTGCTAGCCTTATTTCTGTGGAATCTGAGAACAGATACTTCGGATCCCTTTGAAGAGTATAGGGTCAAAGGAAATATCCTCCGATAACAAAGAGAAAGAAGCTTTCTGAGAAAGTTCTTTTTGTTCTGTTCAATCATCTCACAGAGTTACAGCTTTCCCCTCACGAAGCCTTTCGCTAAGACAGTTCTTGTGGAATTGACAAAGTTATATTTCGACCGATAGAGGGCTATGGTGAAAAAGGAAATCTCCTCAGATGAAATCTGGAAAGAAGCTTTCTGAGAAACTGTTTAGTGTTCTGTTAATTCATCTCACAGAGTGACATCTGTATTTCGTGGATCTCTTTGCTCGCCTTATTTCTCTGGAATCTGAGAACTGATTTTTCGGATCCCGTTGAAGACTATGGGGCCAAAGGAAATATCCTCCGATAACAAAGAGAAAGAAGCTTTCTGAGAAACTTCGTTGTGTTCTGTGAAATCATCTCACAGAGTTACAGCTTTGCCCTCAAGAAGCCTTTCGCTAAGACAGTTCTTGTGGATTTGGCAAAGTGATATTTGGAAGCCCATAGAGGGCTATGGTGAAAAAGGAAATCTCCTCAGATGAAATCTGGAAAGAAGCTTCCTGAAAAACTGCTTAGTGTTTTGGTAATTCATCTCACAGAGTTACATTTGTGTTTCGTGAATCTCTTTGCTAGCCTTATTTCTGTGGAATATGAGAACAGATAATTCGGATCCCTTTGAAGACTATAGGGCCAAAGGAAATATCCTCCCATAACAAAGAGAAAGAAGCTTTCTGAGAAACTTCTTTGTGTTCTGTGAAAGCATCTCACAGAGTTACAGCTTTCCCCTCAAGAAGCCTTTCGCTAAGGCCATTCTTGTGGAATTGGCAAAGTGATATTTGGAAGCCCTTAGAGGGCTATGGTGAAAAAGGAAATATCCTCCGATGAAATCTGAAAAGAAGCTTTCTGAGAAACTGCTTAGTGTTCTGTTAATTCAGCTCACGGAGTTACATCTGTGTTTCGTGGATCTCTTTGCTAGCCTTATTTCTGTGGAATCTGAGAAAGATATTTCGGATCCCTTTGAAGACAATAGGGCCAAAGGAAATATCCTCCGATAACAAAGAGAAAGAAGCTTTCTGAGAAACTTCTTTGTGTTCTGTGAAATCATCTCACAGAGTTACAGCTTTCCCCTCAAGAAGCCTTTCGCTAAGACAGTTCTTGTGGAATTGGCAAAGTGATTTTGGAAGCCCATAGAGGGCTATGGTGAAAAACGAAATATCCTCAGATTAAATCTGCAAAGAAGCTTTCTGAGAAACTGCTTAGTATTCTGTTAATTCATCTCACAGATTTTCACTGTATTTCGTGGATCCCTTTGCTAGCCTTATTTCTGTGGACTCTGAGAACAGATATTTCGGATCCCTTTGAAGACTTTAGGGCCAAAGGAAATATCCTCCCATAACAAAGAGAAAGAAGCTTTCTGAGAAACTTCTTTGTGTTCTGTGAAATCATCTCACAGAGTTACAGTTTCCCCTCAAGAAGCCTTTCGCTAAGACAGTTCTTGTTGAATTGGCAAAGTGATATTTGGAAGCCCATAGAGGGCTATGGTGAAAAAGGAAATATCTTCAGATGAAATCTGGAAAGAAGCTTTCTGAGAAACTGCTCTGTGATGTGTGAGTTCCACTCTCAGAGTTACATCTGTATTTCGTGGATCTCTTTGCTAGCCTTATTTCTGTGGAATCTGAGAACAGATATTTCAGATCCCATGAAGACAATAGGGCCAACGGAAATATCCTCCGATAACAAAGAGAAAGAAGCTTTCTGAGAAACTTCTCTGTGTTCTTTGAAATCACCTCACTGAGTTACAGTTTTCCCCTCAAGAAGCCTTTCTTTAAGACAGTTGTTGTGGAATTGGCAAAGTGATATTTGGAAGCCCGTAGAGGGCTATGGTGAAAAAGGAAATATCCTCCGATGAAATCTGGAAAGAAGATTTCTGAGAAACTGCTCTGTGATGTGTGACTTCCACTCACAGAGTTACATCTGTATTTCGTGGATCTCTTTGTTTGCCTTTTTTCTGTGGAATCTGAGAACAGATATTTCGGATCCTTTTGAAGACTATTGGGCAAAAGGAAATATCCTCCGATAACAAAGAGAAAGAAGCTTTCTGAGAAACTTCTTTGTGTTCTGTGAAATCATCTCCAGATTTACAGCTTTCCCCTCAAGAAAACTTTCCCTAAGACAGTTCTTGTGGAATTGGCAAAGTGATATTTGGACGCCCATAGTGGATTATGGTGAAAAAGGAAATATCCTCAGATGAAATCTGGAAAGAAGCTTTCTGAGAAACTGCTTAGTATTCTGTTAATTCATCTCACAGAGTTTCACTGTATTTCGTGGATTTCTTTGCTAGCCTTATTTCTTTGGAATCTGAGAACAGATATTTCGGATCCCTTTGAAGGCTATAGGGCCAAAGGAAATATCCTCCGATAACAAAGAGAAAGAAGCTTTCTGAGTAACTTCTTTGTGTTCTGTGAAATCATCTCACAGAGTTACAGCTTTCCCCTCAAGAAGCCTTTCGCTAAGACAGTTTTGTGGATTGGCAAAGTTATATTTCGAAGCCCATAGAGGGCTATGGTGAAAAAGGAAATATCCTCAGATGAAATCTGGAAAGAAGCTTTCTGAGAAACTCCTCTGTGATGTGTGACTTCCACTCACAGAGTTACGTCTGTATTTCGTGGATCTCTTTGCTAGCCTTATTTCTGTGGAATCTGAGAACAGATATTCAGGATCCCTTTGAAGACTATAGGGCCAAAGGAAATATCCTCCGATAACAAAGAGAAAGAAGCTTTCTGAGAAACTTCTTTATGTTCTGTTCAATCATCTCACAGAGTTACAGCTTTCCCCTCAAGAAGCCTTTCGCTAAGACAGTTCTTGTGGAATTGGCAAAGTGATATTTGGAAGCCCATAGAGGGCTGTGGTGAAAAAGGAAATATCCTCAGATGAGATCTGGAAAGAAGCTTTTTGAGAAACTGCTTAGTATTCTGTTAATTCGTGTCACAGAGTTTCACTGTGTTTCATGGATCTCTTTGCTAGCCTTATTTCTGTGGAATCTGAGAACAGATACTTCGGATCCCTTTGAAGACTATAGGGTCAAAGGAAATATCCTCCGATAACAAAGAGAAAGAAGCTTTCTGAGAAAGTTCTTTTTGTTCTGTTCAATCATCTCACAGAGGTACAGCTTTCCCCTTACGAAGCCTTTCGCTAAGACAGTTCTTGTGGAATGGACAAAGTTATATTTCTTCCGATAGAGGGCTATGGTGAAAAAGGAAATCTCCTCAGATGAAATCTGGAAAGAAGCTTTCTGAGAAACTGTTTAGTGTTCTGTTAATTCATCTCACAGAGTGACATCTGTATTTCGTGGATCTCTTTGCTCGCCTTATTTCTCTGGAATCTGAGAACTGATTTTTCGGATCCCTTTGAAGACTATGGGGCCAAAGGAAATATCCTCCGATAACAAAGAGAAAGAAGGTTTCTGAGAAACTTCTTTGTGTTCTGTGATATCATCTCACAGAGTTACAGCTTTCCCCTCAAGAAGCCTTTCGCTAAGACAGTTCTTGTGGATTTGGCAAAGTGATATTTGGAAGCCCATAGAGGGCTATGGTGAAAAAGGAAATCTCCTCAGATGAAATCTGGAAAGAAGCTTCCTGAAAAACTGCTTAGTGTTTTGGTAATTCATCTCACAGAGTTACATTTGTGTTTCGTGAATCTCTTTGCTAGCCTTATTTCTGTGGAATATGAGAACAGATATTTCGGATCCCTTTGAAGACTATAGGACCAAAGGAAATATCCTCCGATAACAAAGAGAAAGAAGCTTTCTGAGAAACTTCTTTGTGTTCTGTGAAAGCATCTCACAGAGTTACAGCTTTCCCCTCAAGAAGCCTTTCGCTAAGGCCATTCTTGTGGAAATGGCAAAGTGATATTTGGAAGCCCTTAGAGGGCTATGGTGAAAAAGGAAATATCCTCCGATGAAATCTGGAAAGAAGCTTTCTGAGAAACTGCTTAGTGTTCTGTTAATTCAGCTCACAGAGTTACATCTGTGTTTCGTGGATCTCTTTGCTAGCCTTATTTCTGTGGAATCTGAGAACAGATATTTCGGATCCCTTTGAAGACTATAGGGACAAAGGAAATATCCTCTGAAAACAAAGAGAAAGAAGCTTTCTCAGAAACTTCTGTGTGTTCTGTGAAATCATCTCACAGAGTTACAGATTTTCCTTCAAGAAGACTTTCGCTTAGACAGTTCTTGTGGAATTGGCAAAGTGATATTTGGAAGCCCATATAGGGCTATGGTGATAAAGGAAATATCCTCAGATTAAATCTGGAAGGAAGCTTTCTGAGAAACTGCTTAGTGTTCTGTTATTTCAGCCCACAGAGTTACATCTGTATTTCGTGGATCTCTTTGCTAGCCTTATTTCTGTGGAATCTGAGAACAGATACTTCAGATCCCTTTGAAGACTATAGGGCCAAAGGAAATATCCTCCGATAACAAAGAGAAAGAAGCTTTCTGAGAAACTTCTTTATGTTCTGTTCAATCATCTCACAGAGTTACAGCTTTCTCCTCAAGAAGCCTTTCGCTAAGACAGTTCTTGTGGAATTGGCAAAGTGATATTTGGAAGCCCATAGAGGGCTATGGTGAAAAAGGAAATATCCTCAGATGAAATCTGGAAAGAAGCTTTCGGAGAAACTGCTTAGTATTCTGTTATTCATGTCACAGAGTTTCACTGTATTTCATGGATCTCTTTGCTAGCATTATTTCTGTGGAATCTGAGAACAGATAGTTTGGATCCCTTTGAAGACTATAGGGTCAAAGGAAATATCCTCCGATAACAAAGAGAAAGAAGCTTTCTGAGAAAGTTCTTTTTGTTCTGTTCAATCATCTCACAGAGTTACAGCTTTCCCCTCACGAAGCCTTTCGCTAAGACAGTTCTTGTGGAATTGACAAAGTTATATTTCGACCGATAGAGGGCTATGGTGAAAAAGGAAATCTCCTCAGATGAAATCTGGAAAGAAGCTTTCTGAGTAACTGTTTAGTGTTCTGTTAATTCATCTCACAGAGTGACATCTGTATTTCGTGGATCTCTTTGCTCGCCTTATTTCTCTGGAACCTGAGAACTGATTTTTCGGATCCCTTTGAAGACTATGGGGCCAAAGGAAATATCCTCCGATAACAAAGAGAAAGAAGCTTTCTGAGAAACTTCTTTGTGTTCTGTGAAATCATCTCACAGAGTTACAGCTTTCCCCTCAAGAAGCCTTTCGCTAAGACAGGTCTTGTGGATTTGGCAAAGTGATATTTGGAAGCCCATAGAGGGCTATGGTGAAAAAGGAAATCTCCTCAGATGAAATCTGGAAAGAAGCTTCCTGAGAAACTGCTTAGTGTTTTGGTAATTCATCTCACAGAGTTACATTTGTGTTTCGTGAATCTCTTTGCTAGCCTTATTTCTGTGGAATATGAGAACAGATATTTCGGATCCCTTTGAAGACTATAGGGCCAAAGGAAATATCCTCCCATAACAAAGAGAAAGAAGCTTTCTGAGAAACTTCTTTGTGTTCTGTGAAAGCATCTCACAGAGTTACAGCTTTCCCCTCAAGAAGCCTTTCGCTAAGGCCATTCTTGTAGAAGTGGCAAAGTGATATTTGGAAGCCCTTAGAGGGCTATGGTGAAAAAGGAAATATCCTCAGATGAAATCTGGAAAGAAGCTTTCTGAGAAACTGCTTAGTGTTCTGTTAATTCAGCTCACAGAGTTACATCTGTGTTTCGTGGATCTCTTTGCTAGCCTTATTTCTGTGGAATCGGAGAAAGATATTTCGGATCCCTTTGAAGACAATCGGGCCAAAGGAAATATCCTCCGATAACAAAGAGAAAGAAGCTTTCTGAGAAACTTCTTTGTGTTCTGTGAAATCATCTCACAGAGTTACAGCTTTCCCCTCAAGAAGCCTTTCGCTAAGACAGTTCTTGTGGAATTGGCAAAGTGATTTTGGAAGCCCATAGAGGGCTATGGTAAAAAACGAAATATCCTCAGATTAAATCTGGAAAGAAGCTTTCTGAGAAACTGCTTAGTATTCTGTTAATTCATCTCACAGATTTTCACTGTATTTCGTGGATCCCTTTGCTAGCCTTATTTCTGTGGACTCTGAGAACAGATATTTCGGATCCCTTTGAAGACTTTAGGGCCAAAGGAAATATCCTCCCATAACAAAGACAAAGAAGCTTTCTGAGAAACTTCTTTGTGTTCTGTGAAATCATCTCACAGAGTTACAGTTTCCCCTCAAGAAGCCTTTCGCTAAAACAGTTCTTGTTGAATTGGCAAAGTGATATTTGGAAGCCCATATAGGGCTATGGTGTAAAAGGAAATATCTTCAGATGAAATCTGGAAAGAAGCTTTCTGAGAAACTGCTCTGTGATGTGTGAGTTCCACTCACAGAGTTACATCTGTATTTCGTGGATCTCTTTGCTAGCCTTATTTCTGTGGAATCTGAGAACAGATATTTCAGATCCCATGAAGACAATAGGGCCAAAGGAAATATCCTCCGATAACAAAGAGAAAGAAGCTTTCTGAGAAACTTCTCTGTGTTCTTTGAAATCACCTCACTGAGTTACAGTTTTCCCCTCAAGAAGCCTTTCTTTCAGACAGTTGTTGTGGAATTGGCAAAGTGATATTTGGAAGCCTGTAGAGGGCTATGGTGAAAAAGGAAATATCCTCCGATGAAATATGGAAAGAAGATTTCTGAGAAACTGCTCTGTGATGTGTGACTTCCACTCACAGAGTTACATCTGTATTTCGTGGATCTCTTTGTTTGCCTTTTTTCTGTGGAATCTGAGAACAGATATTTCGGATCCCTTTGAAGACTATTGGGCAACAGGAAATATCCTCCGATAACAAAGAGAAAGAAGCTTTCTGAGAAACTTCTTTGTGTTCTGTGAAATCATCTCCAGGTTTACAGCTTTCCCCTCAAGAAAACTCTCCCTAAGACAGTTCTTGTGGAATTGGCAAAGTGATATTTGGACGCCCATAGAGGATTATGGTGAAAAAGGAAATATCCTCAGATGAAATCTGGAAAGAAGCTTTCTGAGAAACTGCTTAGTATTCCGTTAATTCATCTCACAGAGTTTCACTGTATTTCGTGGATTTCTTTGCTAGCCTTATTTCTTTGGAATCTGAGAACAGATATTTCGGATCCCTTTGAAGGCTATAGGGCCAAAGGAAATATTCTCCGATAACAAAGAGAAAGAAGCTTTCTGAGTAACTTCTTTGTGTTCTGTGAAATCATCTCACAGAGTTACAGCTTTCCCCTCAAGAAGCCTTTCGCTAAGACAGTTTTGTGGATTGGCAAAGTTATATTTCGAAGCCCATAGAGGGCTACGGTGAAAAAGGAAATATCCTCAGATGAAATCTGGAAAGAAGCTTTCTGAGAAACTCCTCTGTGATGTGTGACTTCCACTCACAGAGTTACGTCTGTATTTCGTGGATCTCTTTGCTAGCCTTATTTCTGTGGAATCTGAGAACAGATATTCAGGATCCCTTTGAAGACTATAGGGCCAAAGGAAATATCCTCCGATAACAAAGAGAAAGAAGCTTTCTGAGAAACTTCTTTATGTTCTGTTCATCATCTCACAGAGTTACAGCTTTCCTCTCAAGAAGCCTTTCGCTAAGACAGTTCTTGTGGAATTGGCAAAGTGATATTTGGAAGCCCATAGAGGGCTATGGTGAAAAAGGAAATATCCTCAGATGAAATCTGGAAAGAAGCTTTCTGAGAAACTGCTTAGTATTCTGTTAATTCGTGTCACAGAGTTTCACTGTGTTTCATGGATCTCTTTGCTAGCCTTATTTCTGTGGAATCTGAGAACAGATACTTCGGATCCCTTTGAAGAGTATAGGGTCAAAGGAAATATCCTCCGATAACAAAGAGAAAGAAGCTTTCTGAGAAAGTTCTTTTTGTTCTGTTCAATCATCTCACAGATTTACAGCTTTCCCCTCACGAAGCCTTTCGCTAAGACAGTTCTTGTGGAATTGACAAAGTTATATTTCGACCGATAGAGGGCTATGGTGAAAAAGGAAATCTCCTCAGATGAAATCTGGAAAGAAGCTTTCTGAGAAACTGTTTAGTGTTCTGTTAATTCATCTCACAGAGTGACATCTGTATTTCGTGGATCTCTTTGCTCGCCTTATTTCTCTGGAATCTGAGAACTGATTTTTCGGATCCCTTTGAAGACTATGGGGCCAAAGGAAATATCCTCCGATAACAAAGAGAAAGAAGCTTTCTGAGAAACTTCGTTGTGTTCTGTGAAATCATCTCACAGAGTTACAGCTTTGCCCTCAAGAAGCCTTTCGCTAAGACAGTTCTTGTGGATTTGGCAAAGTGATATTTGGAAGCCCATAGAGGGCTATGGTGAAAAAGGAAATCTCCTCAGATGAAATCTGGAAAGAAGCTTCCTGAAAAACTGCTTAGTGTTTTGGTAATTCATCTCACAGAGTTACATTTGTGTTTTGTGAATCTCTTTGCTAGCCTTATTTCTGTGGAATATGAGAACAGATATTTCGGATCCCTTTGAAGACTATAGGGCCAAAGGAAATATCCTCCCATAACAAAGAGAAAGAAGCTTTCTGAGAAACTTCTTTGTGTTCTGTGAAAGCATCTCACAGAGTTACAGCTTTCCCCTCAAGAAGCCTTTCGCTAAGGCCATTCTTGTGGAATTGGCAAAGTGATATTTGGAAGCCCTTAGAGGGCTATGGTGAAAAAGGAAATATCCTCCGATGAAATCTGGAAAGAAGCTTTCTGAGAAACTCCTTAGTGTTATGTTAATTCAGCTCACAGAGTTACATCTGTGTTTCGTGGATCTCTTTGCTAGCCTTATTTCTGTGGAATCGGAGAAAGATATTTCGGATCCCTTTGAAGTCAATAGGGCCAAAGGAAATATCCTCCGATAACAAAGAGAAAGAAGCTTTCTGAGAAACTTCTTTCTGTTCTGTGAAATCATCTCACAGAGTTACAGCTTTCCCCTCAAGAAGCCTTTCGCTAAGACAGTCCTTGTGGAATTGGCAAAGTGATTTTGGAAGCCCATAGAGGGCTATGGTGAAAAACGAAATATCCTCAGATTAAATCTGGAAAGAAGCTTTCTGAGAAACTGCTTAGTATTCTGTTAATTCATCTCACAGATTTTCACTGTATTTCGTGGATCCCTTTGCTAGCCTTATTTCTGTGGACTCTGAGAACAGATATTTCGGATCCCTTTGAAGACTTTAGGGCCAAAGGAAATATCCTCCCATAACAAAGAGAGAGAAGCTTTCTGAGAAACTTCTTTGTGTTCTGTGAAATCATCTCACAGAGTTACAGTTTCCCCTCAAGAAGCCTTTCGCTAAGACAGTTCTTGTTGAATTGGCAAAGTGATATTTGGAAGCCCATAGAGGGCTATGGTGAAAAAGGAAATATCTTCAGATGAAATCTGGAAAGAAGCTTTCTGAGAAACTGCTCTGTGATGTGTGAGTTCCACTCACAGAGTTACATCTGTATTTCGTGGATCTCTTTGCTAGCCTTATTTCTGTGGAATCTGAGAACAGATATTTCAGATCCCATGAAGACAATAGGGCCAAAGGAAATATCCTCCGATAACAAAGAGAAAGAAGTTTTCTGAGAAACTTCTCTGTGTTCTTTGAAATCACGTCACTGAGTTACAGTTTTCCCCTCAAGAAGCCTTTCTTTAAGACAGTTGTTGTGGAATTGGCAAAGTGATATTTGGAAGCCCGTAGAGGGCTATGGTGAAACAGGAAATATCCTCCGATGAAATCTGGAAAGAAGATTTCTGAGAAACTGCTCTGTGATGTGTGACTTCCACTCACAGAGTTACATCTGTATTTCGTGGATCTCTTTGTTTGCCTTATTTCTGTGGAATCTGAGAACAGATATTTCGGATCCCTTTGAAGACTATTGGGTAAAAGGAAATATCCTCCGATAACAAAGAGAAAGAAGCTTTCTGAGAAACTTCTTTGTGTTCTGTGAAATCATCTCCAGATTTACAGCTTTCCCCTCAAGAAAACTTTCCCTAAGACAGTTCTTGTGTAATTGGCAAAGTGGTATTTGGACGCCCATAGAGGATTATGGTGAAAAAGGAAATATCCTCAGATGAAATCTGGAAAGAAGCTTTCTGAGAAACTGCTTAGTATTTTGTTAATTCATCTCACAGAGTTTCACTGTATTTCGTGGATTTCTTTGCTAGCCTTATTTCTTTGGAATCTGAGAACAGATATTTCGGATCCCTTTGAAGGCTATAGGGCCAAGGAAATATCCTCCGATAACAAAGAGAAAGAAGCTTTCTGAGTAACTTCTTTGTGTTCTGTGAAATCATCTCACAGAGTTACAGCTTTCCCCTCAAGAAGTCTTTCGCTAAGACAGTTTTGTGGATAGGCAAAGTGATATTTGGAAGCCCATAGAGGGCTATGGTGAAAAAGGAAATATCCTCACATGAAATCTGGAAAGAAGCTTTCTGAGAAACTCCTCTGTGATGTGTGACTTCCACTCACAAAGTTACGTCTGTATTTCGTGGATCTCTTTGCTAGCCTTATTTCTTTGGAATCTGAGAACAGATATTTCGGATCTCTTTGAAGGCTATAGGGCCAAAGGAAATATCCTCCGATAACAAAGAGAAAGAAGCTTTCTGAGTAACTTCTTTGTGTTCTGTGAAATCATCTCACAGAGTTACAGCTTTAGCCTCAAGAAGCCTTTCGCTAAGACAGTTTTGTGGATTGGCAAAGTTATATTTCGAAGCCCATAGAGGGCTATGGTGAAAAAGGAAATATCCTCAGATGAAATCTGGAAAGAAGCTTTCTGAGAAACTGCTTAGTGTTCTGTTAATTCATCTCACAGAGTTACATCTGTGTTTCGTGGATCTCTTTGCTAGCCTTATTTCTGTGGAATCTGAGAACAGATATTTCGGATCCCTTTGAAGACTATAGGGCCAAAGGAAATATCCTCTGATAACAAAGAGAAAGAAGCTTTCTCAGAAACTTCTGTGTGTTCTGAGAAATCATCTCACAGAGTTACAGATTTTCCTTCAAGAAGCCTTTCGCTTAGACAGTTCTTGTGGAATTGGCAAAGTGATATTTGGAAGCCCATAGAGGGCTATGGTGATAAAGGAAATATCCTCAGATTAAATCTGGAAGGAAGCTTTCTGAGAAACTGCTTAGTGTTCTGTTATTTCAGCCCACAGAGTTACATCTGTATTTCGTGGATCTCTTTGCTAGCCTTATTTCTGTGGAATCTGAGAACAGATACTTCGGATCCCTTTGAAGACTATAGGGCCAAAGGAAATATCCTCCGATAACAAAGAGAAAGAAGCTTTCTGAGAAACTTCTTTATGTTCTGTTCAATCATCTCACAGAGTTACAGCTTTCTCCTCAAGAAGCCTTTCGCTAAGACAGTTCTTGTGGAATTGGCAAAGTGATATTTGGAAGCCCATAGAGGGCTATGGTGAAAAAAGAAATATCCTCAGATGAAATCTGGAAAGAAGCTTTCTGAGAAACTGCTTAGTATTCTGTTAATTCATGTCACAGAGTTTCACTGTATTTCATGGATCTCTTTGCTAGCCTTATTTCTGTGGAATCTGAGAACAGATACTTCGGATCCCTTTGAAGACTATAGGGTCAAAGGAAATATCCTCCAATAACAAAGAGAAAGAAGCTTTCTGAGAAAGTTCTTTTTGTTCTGTTCAATCATCTCACAGAGTTACAGCTTTCCCCTCACGAAGCCTTTCGCTAAGACAGTTCTTGTGGAATTGACAAAGTTATATTTCGACCGATAGAGGGCTATGGTGAAAAAGGAAATCTCCTCAGATGAAATCTGGAAAGAAGCTTTCTGAGAAACTGTTTAGTGTTCTGTTAATTCATCTCACAGAGTGACATCTGTATTTCGTGGATCTCTTTGCTCGCCTTATTTCTCTGGAACCTGAGAACTGATTTTTCGGATCCCTTTGAAGACTATGGGGCCAAAGGAAATATCCTCCGATAACAAAGAGAAAGAAGCTTTCTGAGAAACTTCTTTGTGTTCTGTGAAATCATCTCACAGAGTTACAGCTTTCCCCTCAAGAAGCCTTTGGCTAAGACAGTTCTTGTGGATTTGGCAAAGTGATATTTGGAAGCCCATAGAGGGCTATGGTGAAAAAGGAAATCTCCTCAGATGAAATCTGGAAAGAAGCTTCCTGAGAAACTGCTTAGTGTTTTGGTAATTCATCTCACAGAGTTACATTTGTGTTTCGTGAATCTCTTTGCTAGCCTTATTTCTGTGGAATATGAGAACAGATATTTCGGATCCCTTTGAAGACTATAGGGCCAAAGGAAATATCCTCCCATAACAAAGAGAAAGAAGGTTTCTGAGAAACTTCTTTGTGTTCTGTGAAAGTATCTCACAGAGTTACAGCTTTCCCCTCAAGAAGCCTTTCTCTAAGGCCATTCTTGTGGAATTGGCAAAGTGATATTTGGAAGCCCTTAGAGGGCTATGGTGAAAAAGGAAATATCCTCAGATGAAATCTGGAAAGAAGCTTTCTGAGAAACTGCTTAGTGTTCTGTTAATTCAGCTCACAGAGTTACATCTGTGTTTCGTGGATCTCTTTGCTAGCCTTATTTCTGTGGAATTGGAGAAAGATATTTCGGATCCCTTTGAAGACAATCGGGCCAAAGGAAATATCCTCCGATAACAAAGAGAAAGAAGCTTTCTGAGAAACTTCTTTGTGTTCTGTGAAATCATCTCACAGAGTTACAGCTTTCCCCTCAAGAAGCCTTTCGCTAAGACAGTTCTTGTGGAACTGGCAAAGTGATTTTGGAAGCCCATAGAGGGCTATGGTGAAAAACGAAATATCCTCAGATTAAATCTGGAAAGAAGCTTTCTGAGAAACTGCTTAGTATTCTGTTAATTCATCTCACAGATTTTCACTGTATTTCGTGGATCCCTTTGCTAGCCTTATTTCTGTGGACTCTGAAAACAGATATTTCGGATCCCTTTGAAGACTTTAGGGCCAAAGGAAATATCCTCCCATAACAAAGAGAAAGAAGCTTTCTGAGAAACTTCTTTGTGTTCTGTGAAATCATCTCACAGAGTTACAGTTTCCCCTCAAGAAGCCTTTCGCTAAGACAGTTCTTGTTGAATTGGCAAAGTGATATTTGGAAGTCCATAGAGGGCTATGGTGAAAAAGGAAATATCTTCAGATGAAATCTGGAAGGAAGCTTTCTGAGAAACTGCTCTGTGATGTGTGAGTTCCACTCACAGAGTTACATCTGTATTTCGTGGATCTCTTTGCTAGCCTTATTTCTGTGGAATCTGAGAACAGATATTTCAGATCCCATGAAGACAATAGGGCCAAAGGAAATATCCTCCGATAACAAAGAGAAAGAAGCTTTCTGAGAAACTTCTCTGTGTTCTTTGAAATCACCTCACTGAGTTACAGTTTTCCCCTCAAGAAGCCTTTCTTTAAGACAGTTGTTGTGGAATTGGCAAAGTGATATTTGGAAGCCCGTAGAGGGCTATGGTGAAAAAGGAAATATCCTCCGATGAAATCTGGAAAGAAGATTTCTGAGAAACTGCTCTGTGATGTGTGACTTCCACTCACAGAGTTACATCTGTATTTCGTGGATCTCTTTGTTTGCCTTTTTTCTGTGGAATCTGAGAACAGATATTTCGGATCCCTTTGAAGATTATTGGGCAAAAGGAAATATCCTCCGATAACAAAGAGAAAGAAGCTTTCTGAGAAACTTCTTTGTGTTCTGTGAAATCATCTCCAGATTTACAGCTTTCCCCTCAAGAAAACTTTCCCTAAGACAGTTCTTGTGGAATTGGCAAAGTGATATTTGGACGCCCATAGAGGATTATGGTGAAAAAGGAAATATCCTCAGATGAAATCTGGAAAGAAGCTTTCTGAGAAACTGCTTAGTATTCTGTTAATTCATCTCACAGAGTTTCACTGTATTTCGTGGATTTCTTGCTAGCCTTATTTCTTTGGAATCTGAGAACAGATATTTCGGATCCCTTTGAAGGCTATAGGGCCAAAGCAAATATCCTCCGATAACAAAGAGAAAGAAGCTTTCTGAGTAACTTCTTTGTGTTCTGTGAAATCATCTCACAGAGTTACAGCTTTCCCCTCAAGAAGCCTTTCGCTAAGACAGTTTTGTGGATTGGCAAAGTTATATTTCGAAGCCCATAGAGGGCTATGGTGAAAAAGGAAATCTCCTCAGATGAAATCTGGAAAGAAGCTTCCTGAAAAACTGCTTAGTGTTTTGGTAATTCATCTCACAGAGTTACATTTGTGTTTCGTGAATCTCTTTGCTAGCCTTATTTCTGTGGAATATGAGAACAGATATTTCGGATACCTTTGAAGACTATAGGGCCAAAGGAAATATCCTCCCATAACAAAGAGAAAGAAGCTTTCTGAGAAACTTCTTTGTGTTCTGTGAAAGCATCTCACAGAGTTACAGCTTTCCCCTCAAGAAGCCTTTCGCTAAGGCCATTCTTGTGGAATTGGCAAAGTGATATTTGTAAGCCCTTAGAGGGCTATGGTGAAAAAGGAAATATCCTCAGATGAAATCTGGAAAGAAGCTTTCTGAGAAACTGCTTAGTGTTCTGTTAATTCAGCTCACAGAGTTACATCTGTATTTCGTGGATCTCTTTGCTAGCCTTATTTCTGTGGAATCTGAGAACAGATATTAAGGATCCCTTTGAAGTGTATAGGGCCAAAGGAATATCCTCCGATAACAAAGAGAAAGAAGCTTTCTGAGAAACTTCTTTGTGTACTGTGAAATCATCTCACAGACTTACAGCTTTCCCCTCAGGAAGCCTTTCGCTAAGACATTTCTTGTGGAAATGGCAAAGTGATATTTGGAAGCCCTGAGAGGGCTATGGTGAAAAGGACATATACTGAGATGAAATATGGAAAGAAGCTTTCTGATAAACTGCTTAGTGTTCTGTTAATTCAGCCCACAGAGTTACATCTGTATTTCGTGGATCTCTTTGCTAGCCTTATTTCTGTGGAATCTCAGAACAGATATTTCGGATCCCTTTGAAGACTATAGGGCCAAAGGAAATATCCTCCGATAACAAAGAGAAAGAAGCTTTCTGAGAAACTTCTTTATGTTCTGTTCAATCATCTCACAGAGTTACAGCTTTCTCCTCAAGAAGCCTTTCGCTAAGACAGTTCTTGTGGAATTAGCAAAGTGATATTTGGAAGCCCATAGAGGGCTATGGTAAAAAGGGAAATATCCTCAGATGAAATCTGGAAAGAAGCTTTCTGAGAAACTGCTTAGTATTCTGTTAATTCATCTCACAGAGTTTCACTGTATTTCGTGGATTTCTTTGCTAGCCTTATTTCTTTGGAATCTGAGAACAGATATTTCGGATCCCTTTGAAGACTATAGGGCCAAAGGAAATATCCTCCGATAACAAAGAGAAATAAGCTTTCTGAGTAACTTCTTTCTGTTCTGTGAAATCATCTCACAGATTTACAGCTTTCCCCTCAAGAAGCCTTTCGCTAAGACACTTTTGTGGATTGGCAAAGTTATATTTCGAAGCCCATAGAGGGCTACGGTGAAAAAGGAAATATCCTCAGATGAAATCTGGAAAGAAGCTTTCTGATAAAATCCTCTGTGATGTGTGACTTCCACTCACAGAGTTACGTCTGTATTTCGTGGATCTCTTTACTAGCCTTATTTCTGTGGAATCTGAGAACAGATATTCAGGATCCCTTTGAAGACTATAGTGCCAAAGGAAATATCGTCCGATAACAAAGAGAAAGAAGCTTTTTGAGAAACTTCTTTGAGTTCTGTGAAATCATCTCACACAGTTACAGCTTTCAACTCATGAAGCCTTTCGCTAAGACAGTTCTTGTGGAATTGGCAAAGTGATATTTGGAAGCCCATAGAGGGCTATGGTGAAAAAGGAAATATCCTCAGATGAAATCTGGAAAGAAGCTTTCTGAGAAACTGCGCTGTGATGTGTGACTTCCACTCTCACAGTTACATCTGTATTTCGTGGATCTCTTTGCTAGCCTTATATCTGTGGAATCTGAGAACAGATATTTCGGATCCCTTTGAAGACTATAGGGCCAAAGGAAATATCCTCCGATAACAAAGAGAAAGAAGTTTTCTGAGAAACTTCTTAGTGTTCTGTGAAATCATATCACAGAGTTACAGCTTTCCCCTCAAGAAGCCTTTCGCTAAGACAGTTCTTGTGGAATGGGCAAACTGTAATTTCAAAGTCCATGGAGGGTTATGGTGAAAAAGGAAATATCTTGTAATGAAATCTGGAAAGAAGCTTTGTGACAAACTGCTATGTGTTGCGTGACTTCCACTCACAGAGTTACATCTGTATATCGTGGATCTCTTTGCTAGCCTTACTTCTGTGGAATCTGAGAACAGATATTTCGGATCCCTTAAAAGACTGTAGAGCCAAAGGAAATATCCTCCGATAACAAAGAGAAAGAAGCTTTCTGAGAAACTTCTTTGTGTTCTGTGAAATCATCTCATAGAGTTACAGCTTTCCCCTCAAGAAGACTTTCGCTAAGACAGTTCTTGTGGAATTGGCAAAGTGATATTTGGAAGCCCTTAGAGGGCTATGGTGAAAAAGGAAATATCCTCATATGAAATCTGGAAAGAAGCTTTCTGAGAAACTGCTTAGTGTTCTGTTAATTCATCTCACAGATTTACATCTGTATTTCGTGGATCTCGTCGCTAGATTTATTTCTTTGGAATTTGAGAACAGATATTTCGGATCCCTTTGAAGACTATAGGGCCACAGGAAATATCCTCTGATAACAAAGAGAAAGAAGCTTTCTGAGAAACTTCTTTGTGTTTTGTGAAATAATCTCACAGAGTTACAGATTTCCCTTCAAGAAGCCTTTCGCTAAGACAGTTCTTGTGGAATTGGCAAAGTGATATTTGGAAGCCCATAGAGGGATATGGTGAAAAAGGAAATATCCTCAGATGAAATCTGGAAAGAAGCTTTCTGAGAAACTGCTCTGTGATGTGTGACTTCCACTCACAGAGTTACACCTGTATTTCGTGGATCTCATTGCTAGCCTTATTTCTGTGGAATCTGAGTACAGATATTTCGGATCCCTTTGAAGACTATAGGGCCAAAGGAAATATCCTCCGATAACAAAGAGAAGGAAGCTTTCTGAGAAACTTTTTTGTGTTCTGTGAAATCATCTCACAGAGTTACAGCTTTCGCCTCAAGAAGCCTTTCGCTAAGACAGTTCTTGTGGAATTGGCAAAGTGATATTTGGAAGCCCATAGAGGGCTATGGTAAAAAAGGAAGTATGCTCAGATGAAATCTGGAAAGAAGCTGTCTGAGAAACTGTTCTGTGATGTGTGACTTCGACTCACAGAGTTTCATATGTATTTCGTGGATCTCTTTGCTAGCCTTATTTCTGTGGAATCTGAGAAAAATATTTCGGATCCCTTTGAAGACAATAGGGCCAAAGGAAATATTCTCCGATAACAAAGAGAAAGAAGCTTTCTGAGAAACTTCTTTGTGTTCTGTGAAATCATCTCACAGATTTACAGCTTTCCCCTCAAGAAGCCTTTCACTAAGACAGTTCTTGTGGAATTGGCAAAGTGATATTTGGAAGCCCATAGAAGGCTATGGTGAAAAAGGAAATATCCTCAGATTAAATCTGGAAAGAAGCTTTCTGAGAAACTGCTTAGTGTTCTGTTAATTCATCACACAGAATTACATCTGTGTTTCGTGGATCTATTTGCTAGCCTTATTTCTGTGGAATCTGAGAACAGATATTTCAGATATCTTTGAAGACTATAGGGCCAAAGGAAATATCCTCCCATAACAAAGAGAAAGAAGCTTTCTGAGAATCTTCTTTGTGTTCTGTGAAATCATCTCACAGAGTTACAGTTTCCCCTCAAGAAGCCTTTCGCTAAGACATTTCTTGTTGAATTGGCAGAGTGATACTGGAAGCCCCTAGAGGGCTATGGTGAAAAAGGAAGTATGCTCAGATGAAATCTAGAAAGAAGCTTTCTGAGAAACTGTTTTGTGATGTGTGATTTCCACTCACAGAGTTACATCTGTATTTCGTGTATCCCTTTGTTAGCCTTATTTCTGTGGAATCTGAGAAAGATATTTCGGATCCCTTTGAAGACAATAGCGCCAAATGAAATATCCTCCGATAACAAAGAGAAAGAAGCTTTCTGAGGAACTTCTTTGCGTTCTGTGAAATCATCTCACAGAGTTACAGCTTTCCCTTCAAGAAGCCTTTCGCTAAGACAGTTCTTGAGAAATTGTCAAAGTGGTAATTGGTAGCCCATAGAGGGCTATGGTGAAAAAGGAAATATCCTCAGATTAAATCTGGAAAGAAGCTTTCTGAGAAACTGCTAAGTATTCTGTTAATTCATCTCACAGACTTTCACTGTATTTCGTCGATCTCTTTGCTAGCCTTATTTCTGTGGAATCTGAGAACAGATATTTCGGATCCCTTTGAAGAGTATAGGGCCAAAGGAAATATCCTCGATAACAAAGAGAAAGCAGCTTTCTGAGAAACTTCTTAGTGTTCTGTGAAATCATCTCACAGATTTACAGCTTTCCCCTCAAGAAGACTTTCTCTAAGACAGTTCTTGTGGAATTGGCAAAGTGATATTTGGAAGCCCATAGAGGGCTAAGGTGAAAAAGGAAATCTCCTCAGATGAAATCAGGAAAGAAGCTTTCTGAAAAACAGCTTAGTGTTCTGTTAATTCATCTCAAAGAGTTACATCTGTATTTCCTGGATCTCTTTGCTAGCCTTATTTCTGTGTAATCTGAGAACAGATATTTCGGATCCCTTTGAAGAGTATAGGGCCAAAGGAATATCCTCCGATAACAAAGAGAAAGAAGCTTTCTGAGAAACTTCTTTGTGTACTGTGAAATCATCTCACAGACTTACAGCTTTCCCCTCAGGAAGTCTTTCGCTAAGACAGTTCTTGTGGAAATGGCAAAGTGATATTTGGAAGCCCTGAGAGGGCTATGGTGAAAAAGGAAATATCCTCAGATGAAATCTGAAAAGAAGCTTTTGGAGAAACTGCTTAGTGTTCTGTTAATTCAGCTCACAGTGTTACATCTGTATTTCGTGGAACTCTTTGGACCCTTATTTCTGAGGAATCTGAGAACAGATATTTTAGAATCCTTTGAAGTCTATAGGGCCAAAGGAAATATCCTTCGATAACAAAGAGAAATAAGCTTTCTGAGAAACTTCTTTATGTTCTGTTCAATCATCTCACAGAGTTACAGCTTTCCCCTCAAGAAGCCTTTCGCTAAGACAGTTCTTGAGGAATTGGCAAAGTGATATTTGGAAGCCCACAGAGGGCTATGGTGAAGAAGGAAATCTCCTCAGATGAAATCTGGAAAGAAGCTTTCTGAGAAACCGCTCTGTGATGTGTGACTTCCACTTACAGAGTTACATCTGTATTTCGTGGAACTCTTTGCTAGCCTTATTTCTGTGGAATCTGAGAACAGATATTTCGGATCCCTTAGAAGACTATAAGGCCAAAGGAAATATCCCCCTATAACAAAGAGAAAGAAGCTTTCTGAGAAACCTCTTTGTTGTCTGTGAAATCATCTCACAGACTTACATCTTTCCCCTCAAGAAGCCTTTCTCTAGGACAGTTCTTGTGGAATTGGCAATGTGATATTTGGAAGCCCTTAGAGGGCTATGGTGAAAAAGGAAATATCCACAGATGAAATATGCAAAGAAGCTTTCTGAGAAACTGCTGTGTGATGTGTGACTTGCAGTCACAGAGTTACATCTGTATTTCGTGGATCTCTTTGTTAGCCTTATTTCTGTGGAATCTGAGAACAGATATTTCGGATCCCTTTGAAGACTATAGGTCCAAAGGAAATATCCTTCGATAACAAAGAGAAAGAAGCTTTCTGAGAAACTTCTTTATGTTCTTTTCAATCATCTCACAGAGGTACAGCTTTCCCCTCAGGAATCATTTAGCTAAGACAGTTTTTGGGGAATTGGCAAAGTGATATTTGGAAGCCCATAGAGGGCTCCCGTGAAAAAGGAAATATCCTCAGATGAAATCTGGAAAGAAGATTTCTGAGAAACTGCTCTGTGATGTGTGACTTCCACTCACAGAGTTATATCTGTATTTCGTGGATCTCTTTGCTAGCCTTATTTCTGTGGAATCTGAGAACAGATATTTCGGATCCCTTTGAAGACTATAGGGCCAAAGGAAATATCCTCCGATAACAAAGAGAAAGTAGCTTTCTGAGAAACTTCTTTGTGTTCTGTGAAAGCATCTCACAGAGTTACAGCTTTCCCCTCAAGAAGCCTTTTGCTAAGACAGTTCTTGTGGAATTGCAAAGTGACATTTGGAAGCCCATAGAGGGCTATGGTGAAAAAGGAAATCTCCTCAGATGAAATCTGGAAAGAAGCTTTCTGAGAAACTGCTTAGTGTTCTGTTAATTCATGTCACAGAGTTTCACTGTATTTCATGGATCTCTTTGCTAGCCTTATTTCTGTGGAATCTGAGAACAGATACTTCGGATCCCTTTGAAGACTATAGGGTCAAAGGAAATATCCTCCAATAACAAAGAGAAAGAAGCTTTCTGAGAAAGTTCTTTTTGTTCTGTTCAATCATCTCACAGAGTTACAGCTTTCCCCTCACGAAGCCTTTCGCTAAGACAGTTCTTGTGGAATTGACAAAGTTATATTTCGACCGATAGAGGGCTATGGTGAAAAAGGAAATCTCCTCAGATGAAATCTGGAAAGAAGCTTTCTGAGAAACTGTTTAGTGTTCTGTTAATTCATCTCACAGAGTGACATCTGTATTTCGTGGATCTCTTTGCTCGCCTTATTTCTCTGGAACCTGAGAACTGATTTTTCGGATCCCTTTGAAGACTATGGGGCCAAAGGAAATATCCTCCGATAACAAAGAGAAAGAAGCTTTCTGAGAAACTTCTTTGTGTTCTGTGAAATCATCTCACAGAGTTACAGCTTTCCCCTCAAGAAGCCTTTGGCTAAGACAGGTCTTGTGGATTTGGCAAAGTGATATTTGGAAGCCCATAGAGGGCTATGGTGAAAAAGGAAATCTCCTCAGATGAAATCTGGAAAGAAGCTTCCTGAGAAACTGCTTAGTGTTTTGGTAATTCATCTCACAGAGTTACATTTGTGTTTCGTGAATCTCTTTGCTAGCCTTATTTCTGTGGAATATGAGAACAGATATTTCGGATCCCTTTGAAGACTATAGGGCCAAAGGAAATATCCTCCCATAACAAAGAGAAAGAAGCTTTCTGAGAAACTTCTTTGTGTTCTGTGAAAGCATCTCACAGAGTTACAGCTTTCCCCTCAAGAAGCCTTTCTCTAAGGCCATTCTTGTGGAATTGGCAAAGTGATATTTGGAAGCCCTTAGAGGGCTATGGTGAAAAAGGAAATATCCTCCGATGAAATCTGGAAAGAAGCTTTCTGAGAAACTGCTTAGTGTTCTGTTAATTCAGCTCACAGAGTTACATCTGTGTTTCGTGGATCTCTTTGCTAGCCTTATTTCTTTGGAATCGGAGAAAGATATTTCGGATCCCTTTGAAGACAATCGGGCCAAAGGAAATATCCTCCGATAACAAAGAGAAAGAAGCTTTCTGAGAAACTTCTTTGTGTTCTGTGAAATCATCTCACAGAGTTACAGCTTTCCACTCAAGAAGCCTTTCGCTAAGACAGTTCTTGTGGAATTGGCAAAGTGATTTTGGAAGCCCATAGAGGGCTATGGTGAAAAACGAAATATCCTCAGATTAAATCTGGAAAGAAGCTTTCTGAGAAACTGCTTAGTATTCTGTTAATTCATCTCACAGATTTTCACTGTATTTCGTGGATCCCTTTGCTAGCCTTATTTCTGTGGACTCTGAAAACAGATATATCGGATCCCTTTGAAGACTTTAGGGCCAAAGGAAATATCCTCCCATAACAAAGAGAAAGAAGCTTTCTGAGAAACTTCTTTGTGTTCTGTGAAATCATCTCACAGAGTTACAGTTTCCCCTCAAGAAGCCTTTCGCTAAGACAGTTCTTGTTGAATTGGCAAAGTGATATTTGGAAGCCCATAGAGGGCTATGGTGAAAAAGGAAATATCTTCAGATGAAATCTGGAAGGAAGCTTTCTGAGAAACTGCTCTGTGATGTGTGAGTTCCACTCACAGAGTTACATCTGTATTTCGTGGATCTCTTTGCTAGCCTTATTTCTGTGGAATCTGAGAACAGATATTTCAGATCCCATGAAGACAATAGGGCCAAAGGAAATATCCTCCGATAACAAAGAGAAAGAAGCTTTCTGAGAAACTTCTCTGTGTTCTTTGAAATCACCTCACTGAGTTACAGTTTTCCCCTCAAGAAGCCTTTCTTTAAGACAGTTGTTGTGGAATTGGCAAAGTGATATTTGGAAGCCCGTAGAGGGCTATGGTGAAAAAGGAAATATCCTCCGATGAAATCTGGAAAGAAGATTTCTGAGAAACTGCTCTGTGATGTGTGACTTCCACTCACAGAGTTACATCTGTATTTCGTGGATCTCTTTGTTTGCCTTTTTTCTGTGGAATCTGAGAACAGATATTTCGGATCCCTTTGAAGATTATTGGGCAAAAGGAAATATCCTCCGATAACAAAGAGAAAGAAGCTTTCTGAGAAACTTCTTTGTGTTCTGTGAAATCATCTCCAGATTTACAGCTTTCCCCTCAAGAAAACTTTCCCTAAGACAGTTCTTGTGCAATTGGCAAAGTGATATTTGGACGCCCATAGAGGATTATGGTGAAAAAGGAAATATCCTCAGATGAAATCTGGAAAGAAGCTTTCTGAGAAACTGCTTAGTATTCTGTTAATTCATCTCACAGAGTTTCACTGTATTTCGTGGATTTCTTGCTAGCCTTATTTCTTTGGAATCTGAGAACAGATATTTCGGATCCCTTTGAAGGCTATAGGGCCAAAGCAAATATCCTCCGATAACAAAGAGAAAGAAGCTTTCTGAGTAACTTCTTTGTGTTCTGTGAAATCATCTCACAGAGTTACAGCTTTCCCCTCAAGAAGCCTTTCGCTAAGACAGTTTTGTGGATTGGCAAAGTTATATTTCGAAGCCCATAGAGGGCTATGGTGAAAAAGGAAATCTCCTCAGATGAAATCTGGAAAGAAGCTTCCTGAAAAACTGCTTAGTGTTTTGGTAATTCATCTCACAGAGTTACATTTGTGTTTCGTGAATCTCTTTGCTAGCCTTATTTCTGTGGAATATGAGAACAGATATTTCGGATACCTTTGAAGACTATAGGGCCAAAGGAAATATCCTCCCATAACAAAGAGAAAGAAGCTTTCTGAGAAACTTCTTTGTGTTCTGTGAAAGCATCTCACAGAGTTACAGCTTTCCCCTCAAGAAGCCTTTCGCTAAGGCCATTCTTGTGGAATTGGCAAAGTGATATTTGGAAGCCCTTAGAGGGCTATGGTGAAAAAGGAAATATCCTCAGATGAAATCTGGAAAGAAGCTTCCTGAGAAACTGCTTAGTGTTCTGTTAATTCAGCTCACAGAGTTACATCTGTATTTCGTGGATCTCTTTGCTAGCCTTATTTCTGTGGAATCTGAGAACAGATATTAAGGATCCCTTTGAAGTGTATAGGGCCAAAGGAATATCCTCCGATAACAAAGAGAAAGAAGCTTTCTGAGAATCTTCTTTGTGTACTGTGAAATCATCTCACAGACTTACAGCTTTCCCCTCAGGAAGCCTTTCGCTAAGACATTTCTTGTGGAAATGGCAAAGTGATATTTGGAAGCCCTGAGAGGGCTATGGTGAAAAGGACATATACTGAGATGAAATATGGAAAGAAGCTTTCTGATAAACTGCTTAGTGTTCTGTTAATTCAGCCCACAGAGTTACATCTGTATTTCGTGGATCTCTTTGCTAGCCTTATTTCTGTGGAATCTCAGAACAGATATTTCGGATCCCTTTGAAGACTATAGGGCCAAAGGAAATATCCTAGGATAACAAAGAGAAAGAAGCTTTCTGAGAAACTTCTTTATGTTCTGTTCAATCATCTCACAGAGTTACAGCTTTCTCCTCAAGAAGCCTTTCGCTAAGACAGTTCTTGTGGAATTAGCAAAGTGATATTTGGAAGCCCATAGAGGGCTATGGTAAAAAGGGAAATATCCTCAGATGAAATCTGGAAAGAAGCTTTCTGAGAAACTGCTTAGTATTCTGTTAATTCATCTCACAGAGTTTCATTGTATTTCGTGGATTTCTTTGCTAGCCTTATTTCTTTGGAATCTGAGAACAGATATTTCGGATCCCTTTGAAGACTATAGGGCCAAAGGAAATATCCTCCGATAACAAAGAGAAATAAGCTTTCTGAGTAACTTCTTTCTGTTCTGTGAAATCATCTCACAGATTTACAGCTTTCCCCTCAAGAAGCCTTTCGCTAAGACAGTTTTGTGGATTGGCAAAGTTATATTTCGAAGCCCATAGAGGGCTACGGTGAAAAAGGAAATATCCTCAGATGAAATCTGGAAAGAAGCTTTCTGATAAAATCCTCTGTGATGTGTGACTTCCACTCACAGAGTTACGTCTGTATTTCGTGGATCTCTTTACTAGCCTTATTTCTGTGGAATCTGAGAACAGATATTCAGGATCCCTTTGAAGACTATAGTGCCAAAGGAAATATCGTCCGATAACAAAGAGAAAGAAGCTTTTTGAGAAACTTCTTTGAGTTCTGTGAAATCATCTCACACAGTTACAGCTTTCAACTCATGAAGCCTTTCGCTAAGACAGTTCTTGTGGAATTGGCAAAGTGATATTTGGAAGCCCATAGAGGGCTATGGTGAAAAAGGAAATATCCTCAGATGAAATCTGGAAAGAAGCTTTCTGAGAAACTGCGCTGTGATGTGTGACTTCCACTCTCACAGTTACATCTGTATTTCGTGGATCTCTTTGCTAGCCTTATATCTGTGGAATCTGAGAACAGATATTTCGGATCCCTTTGAAGACTATAGGGCCATAGGAAATATCCTCCGATAACAAAGAGAAAGAAGTTTTCTGAGAAACTTCTTAGTGTTCTGTGAAATCATATCACAGAGTTACAGCTTTCCCCTCAAGAAGCCTTTCGCTAAGACAGTTCTTGTGGAATGCGCAAACTGTAATTTCAAAGTCCATGGAGGGTTATGGTGAAAAAGGAAATATCTTGTAATGAAATCTGGAAAGAAGCTTTGTGACAAACTGCTATGTGTTGCGTGACTTCCACTCACAGAGTTACATCTGTATATCGTGGATCTCTTTGCTAGCCTTACTTCTGTGGAATCTGAGAACAGATATTTCGGATCCCTTAAAAGACTGTAGAGCCAAAGGAAATATCCTCCGATAACAAAGAGAAAGAAGCTTTCTGAAAAACTTCTTTGTGTTCTGTGAAATCATCTCATAGAGTTACAGCTTTCCCCTCAAGAAGACTTTCGCTAAGACAGTTCTTGTGGAATTGGCAAAGTGATATTTGGAAGCCCTTAGAGGGCTATGGTGAAAAAGGAAATATCCTCATATGAAATCTGGAAAGAAGCTTTCTGAGAAACTGCTTAGTGTTCTGTTAATTCATCTCACAGATTTACATCTGTATTTCGTGGATCTCGTCGCTAGATTTATTTCTTTGGAATTTGAGAACAGATATTTCGGATCCCTTTGAAGACTATAGGGCCACAGGAAATATCCTCTGATAACAAAGAGAAAGAAGCTTTCTGAGAAACTTCTTTGTGTTTTGTGAAATAATCTCACAGAGTTACAGATTTCCCTTCAAGAAGCCTTTCGCTAAGACAGTTCTTGTGGAATTGGCAAAGTGATATTTGGAAGCCCATAGAGGGCTATGGTGAAAAAGGAAATATCCTCAGATGAAATCTGGAAAGAAGCTTTCTGAGAAACTGCTCTGTGATGTGTGACTTCCACTCACAGAGTTACACCTGTATTTCGTGGATCTCATTGCTAGCCTTATTTCTGTGGAATCTGAGTACAGATATTTCGGATCCCTTTGAAGACTATAGGGCCAAAGGAAATATACTCCGATAACAAAGAGAAGGAAGCTTTCTGAGAAACTTTTTTGTGTTCTGTGAAATCATCTCACAGAGTTACAGCTTTCGCCTCAAGAAGCCTTTTCGCTAAGACAGTTCTTGTGGAATTGGCAAAGTGATATTTGGAAGCCCTGAGAGGGCTATGGTGAAAAGGACATATACTGAGATGAAATATGGAAAGAAGCTATCTGATAAACTGCTTAGTGTTCTGTTAATTCAGCCCACAGAGTTACATCTGTATTTCGTGGATCTCTTTGCTAGCCTTATTTCTGTGGAATCTCAGAACAGATATTTCGGATCCCTTTGAAGACTATAGGGCCAAAGGAAATATCCTCCGATAACAAAGAGAAAGAAGCTTTCTGAGAAACTTCTTTATGTTCTGTTCAATCATATCACAGAGTTACAGCTTTCTCCTCAAGAAGCCTTTCGCTAAGACAGTTCTTGTGGAATTAGCAAAGTGATATTTGGAAGCCCATAGAGGGCTATGGTAAAAAGGGAAATATCCTCAGATGAAATCTGGAAAGAAGCTTTCTGAGAAACTGCTTAGTATTCTTTTAATTCATCTCACAGAGTTTCACTGTATTTCGTGGATTTCTTTGCTAGCCTTATTTCTTTGGAATCTGAGAACAGATATTTCGGATCCCTTTGAAGACTATAGGGCCAAAGGAAATATCCTCCGATAACAAAGAGAAATAAGCTTTCTGAGTAACTTCTTTCTGTTCTGTGAAATCATCTCACAGATTTACAGCTTTCCCCTCAAGAAGCCTTTCGCTAAGACAGTTTTGTGGATTGGCAAAGTTATATTTCGAAGCCCATAGAGGGCTACGGTGAAAAAGGAAATATCCTCAGATGAAATCTGGAAAGAAGCTTTCTGATAAAATCCTCTGTGATGTGTGACTTCCACTCACAGAGTTACGTCTGTATTTCGTGGATCTCTTTACTAGCCTTATTTCTGTGGAATCTGAGAACAGATATTCAGGATCCCTTTGAAGACTATAGTGCCAAAGGAAATATCGTCCGATAACAAAGAGAAAGAAGCTTTTTGAGAAACTTCTTTGAGTTCTGTGAAATCATCTCACACAGTTACAGCTTTCAACTCATGAAGCCTTTCGCTAAGACAGTTCTTGTGGAATTGGCAAAGTGATATTTGGAAGCCCATAGAGGGCTATGGTGAAAAAGGAAATATCCTCAGATGAAATCTGGAAAGAAGCTTTCTGAGAAACTGCGCTGTGATGTGTGACTTCCACTCTCACAGTTACATCTGTATTTCGTGGATCTCTTTGCTAGCCTTATATCTGTGGAATCTGAGAACAGATATTTCAGATCCCTTTGAAGACTATAGGGCCATAGGAAATATCCTCCGATAACAAAGAGAAAGAAGTTTTCTGAGAAACTTCTTAGTGTTCTGTGAAATCATATCACAGAGTTACAGCTTTCCCCTTAAGAAGCCTTTCGCTAAGACAGTTCTTGTGGAATGGGCAAACTGTAATTTCAAAGTCCATGGAGGGTTATGGTGAAAAAGGAAATATCTTGTAATGAAATCTGGAAAGAAGCTTTGTGACAAACTGCTATGTGTTGCGTGACTTCCACTCACAGAGTTACATCTGTATATCGTGGATCTCTTTGCTAGCCTTACTTCTGTGGAATCTGAGAACAGATATTTCGGATCCCTTAAAAGACTGTAGAGCCAAAGGAAATATCCTCCGATAACAAAGAGAAAGAAGCTTTCTGAGAAACTTCTTTGTGTTCTGTGAAATCATCTCATAGAGTTACAGCTTTCCCCTCAAGAAGACTTTCGCTAAGACAGTTCTTGTGGAATTGGCAAAGTGATATTTGGAAGCCCTTAGAGGGCTATGGTGAAAAAGGAAATATCCTCATATGAAATCTGGAAAGAAGCTTTCTGAGAAACTGCTTAGTGTTCTGTTAATTCATCTCACAGATTTACATCTGTATTTCGTGGATCTCGTCGCTAGATTTATTTCTTTGGAATTTGAGAACAGATATTTCGGATCCCTTTGAAGACTATAGGGCCACAGGAAATATCCTCTGATAACAAAGAGAAAGAAGCTTTCTGAGAAACTTCTTTGTGTTTTGTGAAATAATCTCACAGAGTTACAGATTTCCCTTCAAGAAGCCTTTCGCTAAGACAGTTCTTGTGGAATTGGCAAAGTGATATTTGGAAGCCCATAGAGGGCTATGGTGAAAAAGGAAATATCCTCAGATGAAATCTGGAAAGAAGCTTTCTGAGAAACTGCTCTGTGATGTGTGACTTCCACTCACAGAGTTACACCTGTATTTCGTGGATCTCATTGCTAGCCTTATTTCTGTGGAATCTGAGTACAGATATTTCGGATCCCTTTGAAGACTATAGGGCCAAAGGAAATATCCTCCGATAACAAAGAGAAGGAAGCTTTCTGAGAAACTTTTTTGTGTTCTGTGAAATCATCTCACAGAGTTACAGCTTTCGCCTCAAGAAGCCTTTCGCTAAGACAGTTCTTGTGGAATTGGCAAAGTGATATTTGGAAGCCCATAGAGGGCTATGGTAAAAAAGGAAGTATGCTCAGATGAAATCTGGAAAGAAGCTGTCTGAGAAACTGTTCTGTGATGTGTGACTTCGACTCACAGAGTTTCATATGTATTTCGTGGATCTCTTTGCTAGCCTTATTTCTGTGGAATCTGAGAAAAATATTTCGGATCCCTTTGAAGACAATAGGGCCAAAGGAAATATTCTCCGATAACAAAGAGAAAGAAGCTTTCTGAGAAACTTCTTTGTGTTCTGTGAAATCATCTCACAGATTTACAGCTTTCCCCTCAAGAAGCCTTTCACTAAGACAGTTCTTGTGGAATTGGCAAAGTGATATTTGGAAGCCCATAGAAGGCTATGGTGAAAAAGGAAATATCCTCAGATTAAATCTGGAAAGAAGCTTTCTGAGAAACTGCTTAGTGTTCTGTTAATTCATCACACAGAATTACATCTGTGTTTCGTGGATCTATTTGCTAGCCTTATTTCTGTGGAATCTGAGAACAGATATTTCAGATATCTTTGAAGACTATAGGGCCAAAGGAAATATCCTCCCATAACAAAGAGAAAGAAGCTTTCTGAGAATCTTCTTTGTGTTCTGTGAAATCATCTCACAGAGTTACAGTTTCCCCTCAAGAAGCCTTTCGCTAAGACATTTCTTGTTGAATTGGCAGAGTGATACTGGAAGCCCATAGAGGGCTATGGTGAAAAAGGAAGTATGCTCAGATGAAATCTAGAAAGAAGCTTTCTGAGAAACTGTTTTGTGATGTGTGATTTCCACTCACAGAGTTACATCTGTATTTCGTGTATCCCTTTGTTAGCCTTATTTCTGTGGAATCTGAGAAAGATATTTCGGATCCCTTTGAAGACAATAGCGCCAAATGAAATATCCTCCGATAACAAAGAGAAAGAAGCTTTCTGAGGAACTTCTTTGCGTTCTGTGAAATCATCTCACAGAGTTACAGCTTTCCCTTCAAGAAGCCTTTCGCTAAGACAGTTCTTGAGAAATTGTCAAAGTGGTAATTGGTAGCCCATAGAGGGCTATGGTGAAAAAGGAAATATCCTCAGATTAAATCTGGAAAGAAGCTTTCTGAGAAACTGCTAAGTATTCTGTTAATTCATCTCACAGACTTTCACTGTATTTCGTCGATCTCTTTGCTAGCCTTATTTCTGTGGAATCTGAGAACAGATATTTCGGATCCCTTTGAAGAGTATAGGGCCAAAGGAAATATCCTCGATAACAAAGAGAAAGCAGCTTTCTGAGAAACTTCTTAGTGTTCTGTGAAATCATCTCACAGATTTACAGCTTTCCCCTCAAGAAGACTTTCTCTAAGACAGTTCTTGTGGAATTGGCAAAGTGATATTTGGAAGCCCATAGAGGGCTAAGGTGAAAAAGGAAATCTCCTCAGATGAAATCAGGAAAGAAGCTTTCTGAAAAACAGCTTAGTGTTCTGTTAATTCATCTCAAAGAGTTACATCTGTATTTCCTGGATCTCTTTGCTAGCCTTATTTCTGTGTAATCTGAGAACAGATATTTCGGATCCCTTTGAAGAGTATAGGGCCAAAGGAATATCCTCCGATAACAAAGAGAAAGAAGCTTTCTGAGAAACTTCTTTGTGTACTGTGAAATCATCTCACAGACTTACAGCTTTCCCCTCAGGAAGTCTTTCGCTAAGACAGTTCTTGTGGAAATGGCAAAGTGATATTTGGAAGCCCTGAGAGGGCTATGGTGAAAAAGGAAATATCCTCAGATGAAATCTGAAAAGAAGCTTTTGGAGAAACTGCTTAGTGTTCTGTTAATTCAGCTCACAGTGTTACATCTGTATTTCGCGGAACTCTTTGGACCCTTATTTCTGAGGAATCTGAGAACAGATATTTTAGAATCCTTTGAAGTCTATAGGGCCAAAGGAAATATCCTTCGATAACAAAGAGAAATAAGCTTTCTGAGAAACTTCTTTATGTTCTGTTCAATCATCTCACAGAGTTACAGCTTTCCCCTCAAGAAGCCTTTCGCTAAGACAGTTCTTGAGGAATTGGCAAAGTGATATTTGGAAGCCCACAGAGGGCTATGGTGAAGAAGGAAATCTCCTCAGATGAAATCTGGAAAGAAGCTTTCTGAGAAACCGCTCTGTGATGTGTGACTTCCACTTACAGAGTTACATCTGTATTTCGTGGAACTCTTTGCTAGCCTTATTTCTGTGGAATCTGAAAACAGATATTTCGGATCCCTTAGAAGACTATAAGGCCAAAGGAAATATCCCCCTATAACAAAGAGAAAGAAGCTTTCTGAGAAACCTCTTTGTTGTCTGTGAAATCATCTCACAGACTTACATCTTTCCCCTCAAGAAGCCTTTCTCTAGGACAGTTCTTGTGGAATTGGCAATGTGATATTTGGAAGCCCTTAGAGGGCTATGGTGAAAAAGGAAATATCCACAGATGAAATATGCAAAGAAGCTTTCTGAGAAACTGCTGTGTGATGTGTGACTTGCAGTCACAGAGTTACATCTGTATTTCGTGGATCTCTTTGTTAGCCTTATTTCTGTGGAATCTGAGAACAGATATTTCGGATCCCTTTGAAGACTATAGGTCCAAAGGAAATATCTTTCGATAACAAAGAGAAAGAAGCTTTCTGAGAAACTTCTTTATGTTCTTTTCAATCATCTCACAGAGGTACAGCTTTCCCCTCAGGAATCATTTAGCTAAGACAGTTTTTGGGGAATTGGCAAAGTGATATTTGGAAGCCCATAGAGGGCTCCCGTGAAAAAGGAAATATCCTCAGATGAAATCTGGAAAGAAGATTTCTGAGAAACTGCTCTGTGATGTGTGACTTCCACTCACAGAGTTATATCTGTATTTCGTGGATCTCTTTGCTAGCCTTATTTCTGTGGAATCTGAGAACAGATATTTCGGATCCCTTTGAAGACTATAGGGCCAAAGGAAATATCCTTCGATAACAAAGAGAAAGTAGCTTTCTGAGAAACTTCTTTGTGTTCTGTGAAAGCATCTCACAGAGTTACAGCTTTCCCCTCAAGAAGCCTTTTGCTAAGACAGTTCTTGTGGAATTGCAAAGTGACATTTGGAAGCCCATAGAGGGCTATGGTGAAAAAGGAAATCCCCTCAGATGAAATCTGGAAAGAAGCTTTCTGAGAAACTGCTTAGTGTTCTGTTAATTCATGTCACAGAGTTTCACTGCATTTCATGGATCTCTTTGCTAGCCTTATTTCTGTGGAATCTGAGAACAGATACTTCGGATCCCTTTGAAGACTATAGGGTCAAAGGAAATATCCTCCAATAACAAAGAGAAAGAAGCTTTCTGAGAAAGTTCTTTTTGTTCTGTTCAATCATCTCACAGAGTTACAGCTTTCCCCTCACGAAGCCTTTCGCTAAGACAGTTCTTGTGGAATTGACAAAGTTATATTTCGACCGATAGAGGGCTATGGTGAAAAAGGAAATCTCCTCAGATGAAATCTGGAAAGAAGCTTTCTGAGAAACTGTTTAGTGTTCTGTTAATTCATCTCACAGAGTGACATCTGTATTTCGTGGATCTCTTTGCTCGCCTTATTTCTCTGGAACCTGAGAACTGATTTTTCGGATCCCTTTGAAGACTATGGGGCCAAAGGAAATATCCTCCGATAACAAAGAGAAAGAAGCTTTCTGAGAAACTTCTTTGTGTTCTGTGAAATCATCTCACAGAGTTACAGCTTTCCCCTCAAGAAGCCTTTGGCTAAGACAGGTCTTGTGGATTTGGCAAAGTGATATTTGGAAGCCCATAGAGGGCTATGGTGAAAAAGGAAATCTCCTCAGATGAAATCTGGAAAGAAGCTTCCTGAGAAACTGCTTAGTGTTTTGGTAATTCATCTCACAGAGTTACATTTGTGTTTCGTGAATCTCTTTGCTAGCCTTATTTCTGTGGAATATGAGAACAGATATTTCGGATCCCTTTGAAGACTATAGGGCCAAAGGAAATATCCTCCCATAACAAAGAGAAAGAAGCTTTCTGAGAAACTTCTTTGTGTTCTGTGAAAGCATCTCACAGAGTTACAGCTTTCCCCTCAAGAAGCCTTTCTCTAAGGCCATTCTTGTGGAATTGGCAAAGTGATATTTGGAAGCCCTTAGAGGGCTATGGTGAAAAAGGAAATATCCTCAGATGAAATCTGGAAAGAAGCTTTCTGAGAAACTGCTTAGTGTTCTGTTAATTCAGCTCACAGAGTTACATCTGTGTTTCGTGGATCTCTTTGCTAGCCTTATTTCTGTGGAATCGGAGAAAGATATTTCGGATCCCTTTGAAGACAATCGGGCCAAAGGAAATATCCTCCGATAACAAAGAGAAAGAAGCTTTCTGAGAAACTTCTTTGTGTTCTGTGAAATCATCTCACAGAGTTACAGCTTTCCCCTCAAGAAGCCTTTCGCTAAGACAGTTCTTGTGGAATTGGCAAAGTGATTTTGGAAGCCCATAGAGGGCTATGGTGAAAAACGAAATATCCTCAGATTAAATCTGGAAAGAAGCTTTCTGAGAAACTGCTTAGTATTCTGTTAATTCATCTCACAGATTTTCACTGTATTTCGTGGATCCCTTTGCTAGCCTTATTTCTGTGGACTCTGAAAACAGATATATCGGATCCCTTTGAAGACTTTAGGGCCAAAGGAAATATCCTCCCATAACAAAGAGAAAGAAGCTTTCTGAGAAACTTCTTTGTGTTCTGTGAAATCATCTCACAGAGTTACAGTTTCCCCTCAAGAAGCCTTTCGCTAAGACAGTTCTTGTTGAATTGGCAAAGTGATATTTGGAAGCCCATAGAGGGCTATGGTGAAAAAGGAAATATCTTCAGATGAAATCTGGAAGGAAGCTTTCTGAGAAACTGCTCTGTGATGTGTGAGTTCCACTCACAGAGTTACATCTGTATTTCGTGGATCTCTTCGCTAGCCTTATTTCTGTGGAATCTGAGAACAGATATTTCAGATCCCATGAAGACAATAGGGCCAAAGGAAATATCCTCCGATAACAAAGAGAAAGAAGCTTTCTGAGAAACTTCTCTGTGTTCTTTGAAATCACCTCACTGAGTTACAGTTTTCCCCTCAAGAAGCCTTTCTTTAAGACAGTTGTTGTGGAATTGGCAAAGTGATATTTGGAAGCCCGTAGAGGGCTATGGTGAAAAAGGAAATATCCTCCGATGAAATCTGGAAAGAAGATTTCTGAGAAACTGCTCTGTGATGTGTGACTTCCACTCACAGAGTTACATCTGTATTTCGTGGATCTCTTTGTTTGCCTTTTTTCTGTGGAATCTGAGAACAGATATTTCGGATCCCTTTGAAGACTATTGGGCAAAAGGAAATATCCTCCGATAACAAAGAGAAAGAAGCTTTCTGAGAATATTCTTTGTGTTCTGTGAAATCATCTCCAGATTTACAGCTTTCCCCTCAAGAAAACTTTCCCTAAGACAGTTCTTGTGCAATTGGCAAAGTGATATTTGGACGCCCATAGAGGATTATGGTGAAAAAGGAAATATCCTCAGATGAAATCTGGAAAGAAGCTTTCTGAGAAACTGCTTAGTATTCTGTTAATTCATCTCACAGAGTTTCACTGTATTTCGTGGATTTCTTTGCTAGCCTTATTTCTTTGGAATCTGAGAACAGATATTTCGGATCCCTTTGAAGGCTATAGGGCCAAAGCAAATATCCTCCGATAACAAAGAGAAAGAAGCTTTCTGAGTAACTTCTTTGTGTTCTGTGAAATCATCTCACAGAGTTACAGCTTTCCCCTCAAGAAGCCTTTGGCTAAGACAGTTTTGTGGATTGGCAAAGTTATATTTCGAAGCCCATACAGGGCTATGGTGAAAAAGGAAATCTCCTCAGATGAAATCTGGAAAGAAGCTTCCTGAAAAACTGCTTAGTGTTTTGGTAATTCATCTCACAGAGTTACATTTGTGTTTCGTGAATCTCTTTGCTAGCCTTATTTCTGTGGAATATGAGAACAGATATTTCGGATACCTTTGAAGAGTATAGGGCCAAAGGAATATCCTCCGATAACAAAGAGAAAGAAGCTTTCTGAGAAACTTCTTTGTGTACTGTGAAATCATCTCACAGACTTACAGCTTTCCCCTCAGGAAGCCTTTCGCTAAGACATTTCTTGTGGAAATGGCAAAGTGATATTTGGAAGCCCTGAGAGGGCTATGGTGAAAAGGACATATACTGAGATGAAATATGGAAAGAAGCTTTCTGATAAACTGCTTAGTGTTCTGTTAATTCAGCCCACAGAGTTACATCTGTATTTCGTGGATCTCTTTGCTAGCCTTATTTCTGTGGAATCTCAGAACAGATATTTCGGATCCCTTTGAAGACTATAGGGCCAAAGGAAATATCCTAGGATAACAAAGAGAAAGAAGCTTTCTGAGAAACTTCTTTATGTTCTGTTCAATCATCTCACAGAGTTACAGCTTTCTCCTCAAGAAGCCTTTCGCTAAGACAGTTCTTGTGGAATTAGCAAAGTGATATTTGGAAGCCCATAGAGGGCTATGGTAAAAAGGGAAATATCCTCAGATGAAATCTGGAAAGAAGCTTTCTGAGAAACTGCTTAGTATTCTGTTAATTCATCTCACAGAGTTTCATTGTATTTCGTGGATTTCTTTGCTAGCCTTATTTCTTTGGAATCTGAGAACAGATATTTCGGATCCCTTTGAAGACTATAGGGCCAAAGGAAATATCCTCCGATAACAAAGAGAAATAAGCTTTCTGAGTAACTTCTTTCTGTTCTGTGAAATCATCTCACAGATTTACAGCTTTCCCCTCAAGAAGCCTTTCGCTAAGACAGTTTTGTGGATTGGCAAAGTTATATTTCGAAGCCCATAGAGGGCTACGGTGAAAAAGGAAATATCCTCAGATGAAATCTGGAAAGAAGCTTTCTGATAAAATCCTCTGTGATGTGTGACTTCCACTCACAGAGTTACGTCTGTATTTCGTGGATCTCTTTACTAGCCTTATTTCTGTGGAATCTGAGAACAGATATTCAGGATCCCTTTGAAGACTATAGTGCCAAAGGAAATATCGTCCGATAACAAAGAGAAAGAAGCTTTTTGAGAAACTTCTTTGAGTTCTGTGAAATCATCTCACACAGTTACAGCTTTCAACTCATGAAGCCTTTCGCTAAGACAGTTCTTGTGGAATTGGCAAAGTGATATTTGGAAGCCCATAGAGGGCTATGGTGAAAAAGGAAATATCCTCAGATGAAATCTGGAAAGAAGCTTTCTGAGAAACTGCGCTGTGATGTGTGACTTCCACTCTCACAGTTACATCTGTATTTCGTGGATCTCTTTGCTAGCCTTATATCTGTGGAATCTGAGAACAGATATTTCGGATCCCTTTGAAGACTATAGGGCCATAGGAAATATCCTCCGATAACAAAGAGAAAGAAGTTTTCTGAGAAACTTCTTAGTGTTCTGTGAAATCATATCACAGAGTTACAGCTTTCCCCTCAAGAAGCCTTTCGCTAAGACAGTTCTTGAGGAATGGGCAAACTGTAATTTCAAAGTCCATGGAGGGTTATGGTGAAAAAGGAAATATCTTGTAATGAAATCTGGAAAGAAGCTTTGTGACAAACTGCTATGTGTTGCGTGACTTCCACTCACAGAGTTACATCTGTATATCGTGGATCTCTTTGCTAGCCTTACTTCTGTGGAATCTGAGAACAGATATTTCGGATCCCTTAAAAGACTGTAGAGCCAAAGGAAATATCCTCCGATAACAAAGAGAAAGAAGCTTTCTGAAAAACTTCTTTGTGTTCTGTGAAATCATCTCATAGAGTTACAGCTTTCCCCTCAAGAAGACTTTCGCTAAGACAGTTCTTGTGGAATTGGCAAAGTGATATTTGGAAGCCCTTAGAGGGCTATGGTGAAAAAGGAAATATCCTCATATGAAATCTGGAAAGAAGCTTTCTGAGAAACTGCTTAGTGTTCTGTTAATTCATCTCACAGATTTACATCTGTATTTCGTGGATCTCGTCGCTAGATTTATTTCTTTGGAATTTGAGAACAGATATTTCGGATCCCTTTGAAGACTATAGGGCCACAGGAAATATCCTCTGATAACAAAGAGAAAGAAGCTTTCTGAGAAACTTCTTTGTGTTTTGTGAAATAATCTCACAGAGTTACAGATTTCCCTTCAAGAAGCCTTTCGCTAAGACAGTTCTTGTGGAATTGGCAAAGTGATATTTGGAAGCCCATAGAGGGCTATGGTGAAAAAGGAAATATCCTCAGATGAAATCTGGAAAGAAGCTTTCTGAGAAACTGCTCTGTGATGTGTGACTTCCACTCACAGAGTTACACCTGTATTTCGTGGATCTCATTGCTAGCCTTATTTCTGTGGAATCTGAGTACAGATATTTCGGATCCCTTTGAAGACTATAGGGCCAAAGGAAATATACTCCGATAACAAAGAGAAGGAAGCTTTCTGAGAAACTTTTTTGTGTTCTGTGAAATCATCTCACAGAGTTACAGCTTTCGCCTCAAGAAGCCTTTTCGCTAAGACAGTTCTTGTGGAATTGGCAAAGTGATATTTGGAAGCCCTGAGAGGGCTATGGTGAAAAGGACATATACTGAGATGAAATATGGAAAGAAGCTATCTGATAAACTGCTTAGTGTTCTGTTAATTCAGCCCACAGAGTTACATCTGTATTTCGTGGATCTCTTTGCTAGCCTTATTTCTGTGGAATCTCAGAACAGATATTTCGGATCCCTTTGAAGACTATAGGGCCAAAGGAAATATCCTCCGATAACAAAGAGAAAGAAGCTTTCTGAGAAACTTCTTTATGTTCTGTTCAATCATCTCACAGAGTTACAGCTTTCTCCTCAAGAAGCCTTTCGCTAAGACAGTTCTTGTGGAATTAGCAAAGTGATATTTGGAAGCCCATAGAGGGCTATGGTAAAAAGGGAAATATCCTCAGATGAAATCTGGAAAGAAGCTTTCTGAGAAACTGCTTAGTATTCTGTTAATTCATCTCACAGAGTTTCACTGTATTTCGTGGATTTCTTTGCTAGCCTTATTTCTTTGGAATCTGAGAACAGATATTTCGGATCCCTTTGAAGACTATAGGGCCAAAGGAAATATCCTCCGATAACAAAGAGAAAGAAGCTTTCTGAGTAACTTCTTTCTGTTCTGTGAAATCATCTCACAGATTTACAGCTTTCCCCTCAAGAAGCCTTTCGCTAAGACAGTTTTGTGGATTGGCAAAGTTATATTTCGAAGCCCATAGAGGGCTACGGTGAAAAAGGAAATATCCTCAGATGAAATCTGGAAAGAAGCTTTCTGATAAAATCCTCTGTGATGTGTGACTTCCACTCACAGAGTTACGTCTGTATTTCGTGGATCTCTTTACTAGCCTTATTTCTGTGGAATCTGAGAACAGATATTCAGGATCCCTTTGAAGACTATAGTGCCAAAGGAAATATCGTCCGATAACAAAGAGAAAGAAGCTTTTTGAGAAACTTCTTTGAGTTCTGTGAAATCATCTCACACAGTTACAGCTTTCAACTCATGAAGCCTTTCGCTAAGACAGTTCTTGTGGAATTGGCAAAGTGATATTTGGAAGCCCATAGAGGGCTATGGTGAAAAAGGAAATATCCTCAGATGAAATCTGGAAAGAAGCTTTCTGAGAAACTGCGCTGTGATGTGTGACTTCCACTCTCACAGTTACATCTGTATTTCGTGGATCTCTTTGCTAGCCTTATATCTGTGGAATCTGAGAACAGATATTTCGGATCCCTTAAAAGACTGTAGAGGCAAAGGAAATATCCTCCGATAACAAAGAGAAAGAAGCTTTCTGAGAAACTTCTTTGTGTTCTGTGAAATCATCTCATAGAGTTACAGCTTTCCCCTCAAGAAGACTTTCGCTAAGACAGTTCTTGTGGAATTGGCAAAGTGATATTTGGAAGCCCTTAGAGGGCTATGGTGAAAAAGGAAATATCCTCATATGAAATCTGGAAAGAAGCTTTCTGAGAAACTGCTTAGTGTTCTGTTAATTCATCTCACAGATTTACATCTGTATTTCGTGGATCTCGTCGCTAGATTTATTTCTTTGGAATTTGAGAACAGATATTTCGGATCCCTTTGAAGACTATAGGGCCACAGGAAATATCCTCTGATAACAAAGAGAAAGAAGCTTTCTGAGAAACTTCTTTGTGTTTTGTGAAATAATCTCACAGAGTTACAGATTTCCCTTCAAGAAGCCTTTCGCTAAGACAGTTCTTGTGGAATTGGCAAAGTGATATTTGGAAGCCCATAGAGGGCTATGGTGAAAAAGGAAATATCCTCAGATGAAATCTGGAAAGAAGCTTTCTGAGAAACTGCTCTGTGATGTGTGACTTCCACTCACAGAGTTACACCTGTATTTCGTGGATCTCATTGCTAGCCTTATTTCTGTGGAATCTGAGTACAGATATTTCGGATCCCTTTGAAGACTATAGGGCCAAAGGAAATATCCTCCGATAACAAAGAGAAGGAAGCTTTCTGAGAAACTTTTTTGTGTTCTGTGAAATCATCTCACAGAGTTACAGCTTTCGCCTCAAGAAGCCTTTCGCTAAGACAGTTCTTGTGGAATTGGCAAAGTGATATTTGGAAGCCCATAGAGGGCTATGGTAAAAAAGGAAGTATGCTCAGATGAAATCTGGAAAGAAGCTGTCTGAGAAACTGTTCTGTGATGTGTGACTTCGACTCACAGAGTTTCATATGTATTTCGTGGATCTCTTTTCTAGCCTTATTTCTGTGGAATCTGAGAAAAATATTTCGGATCCCTTTGAAGACAATAGGGCCAAAGGAAATATTCTCCGATAACAAAGAGAAAGAAGCTTTCTGAGAAACTTCTTTGTGTTCTGTGAAATCATCTCACAGATTTACAGCTTTCCCCTCAAGAAGCCTTTCACTAAGACAGTTCTTGTGGAATTGGCAAAGTGATATTTGGAAGCCCATAGAAGGCTATGGTGAAAAAGGAAATATCCTCAGATTAAATCTGGAAAGAAGCTTTCTGAGAAACTGCTTAGTGTTCTGTTAATTCATCACACAGAATTACATCTGTGTTTCGTGGATCTATTTGCTAGCCTTATTTCTGTGGAATCTGAGAACAGATATTTCAGATATCTTTGAAGACTATAGGGCCAAAGGAAATATCCTCCCATAACAAAGAGAAAGAAGCTTTCTGAGAATCTTCTTTGTGTTCTGTGAAATCATCTCACAGAGTTACAGTTTCCCCTCAAGAAGCCTTTCGCTAAGACATTTCTTGTTGAATTGGCAGAGTGATACTGGAAGCCCATAGAGGGCTATGGTGAAAAAGGAAGTATGCTCAGATGAAATCTAGAAAGAAGCTTTCTGAGAAACTGTTTTGTGATGTGTGATTTCCACTCACAGAGTTACATCTGTATTTCGTGTATCCCTTTGTTAGCCTTATTTCTGTGGAATCTGAGAAAGATATTTCGGATCCCTTTGAAGACAATAGCGCCAAATGAAATATCCTCCGATAACAAAGAGAAAGAAGCTTTCTGAGGAACTTCTTTGCGTTCTGTGAAATCATCTCACAGAGTTACAGCTTTCCCTTCAAGAAGCCTTTCGCTAAGACAGTTCTTGAGAAATTGTCAAAGTGGTAATTGGTAGCCCATAGAGGGCTATGGTGAAAAAGGAAATATCCTCAGATTAAATCTGGAAAGAAGCTTTCTGAGAAACTGCTAAGTATTCTGTTAATTCATCTCACAGACTTTCACTGTATTTCGTCGATCTCTTTGCTAGCCTTATTTCTGTGGAATCTGAGAACAGATATTTCGGATCCCTTTGAAGAGTATAGGGCCAAAGGAAATATCCTCGATAACAAAGAGAAAGCAGCTTTCTGAGAAACTTCTTAGTGTTCTGTGAAATCATCTCACAGATTTACAGCTTTCCCCTCAAGAAGACTTTCTCTAAGACAGTTCTTGTGGAATTGGCAAAGTGATATTTGGAAGCCCATAGAGGGCTAAGGTGAAAAAGGAAATCTCCTCAGATGAAATCAGGAAAGAAGCTTTCTGAAAAACAGCTTAGTGTTCTGTTAATTCATCTCAAAGAGTTACATCTGTATTTCCTGGATCTCTTTGCTAGCCTTATTTCTGTGTAATCTGAGAACAGATATTTCGGATCCCTTTGAAGAGTATAGGGCCAAAGGAATATCCTCCGATAACAAAGAGAAAGAAGCTTTCTGAGAAACTTCTTTGTGTACTGTGAAATCATCTCACAGACTTACAGCTTTCCCCTCAGGAAGTCTTTCGCTAAGACAGTTCTTGTGGAAATGGCAAAGTGATATTTGGAAGCCCTGAGAGGGCTATGGTGAAAAAGGAAATATCCTCAGATGAAATCTGAAAAGAAGCTTTTGGAGAAACTGCTTAGTGTTCTGTTAATTCAGCTCACAGTGTTACATCTGTATTTCGCGGAACTCTTTGGACCCTTATTTCTGAGGAATCTGAGAACAGATATTTTAGAATCCTTTGAAGTCTATAGGGCCAAAGGAAATATCCTTCGATAACAAAGAGAAATAAGCTTTCTGAGAAACTTCTTTATGTTCTGTTCAATCATCTCACAGAGTTACAGCTTTCCCCTCAAGAAGCCTTTCGCTAAGACAGTTCTTGAGGAATTGGCAAAGTGATATTTGGAAGCCCACAGAGGGCTATGGTGAAGAAGGAAATCTCCTCAGATGAAATCTGGAAAGAAGCTTTCTGAGAAACCGCTCTGTGATGTGTGACTTCCACTTACAGAGTTACATCTGTATTTCGTGGAACTCTTTGCTAGCCTTATTTCTGTGGAATCTGAAAACAGATATTTCGGATCCCTTAGAAGACTATAAGGCCAAAGGAAATATCCCCCTATAACAAAGAGAAAGAAGCTTTCTGAGAAACCTCTTTGTTGTCTGTGAAATCATCTCACAGACTTACATCTTTCCCCTCAAGAAGCCTTTCTCTAGGACAGTTCTTGTGGAATTGGCAATGTGATATTTGGAAGCCCTTAGAGGGCTATGGTGAAAAAGGAAATATCCACAGATGAAATATGCAAAGAAGCTTTCTGAGAAACTGCTGTGTGATGTGTGACTTGCAGTCACAGAGTTACATCTGTATTTCGTGGATCTCTTTGTTAGCCTTATTTCTGTGGAATCTGAGAACAGATATTTCGGATCCCTTTGAAGACTATAGGTCCAAAGGAAATATCCTTCGATAACAAAGAGAAAGAAGCTTTCTGAGAAACTTCTTTATGTTCTTTTCAATCATCTCACAGAGGTACAGCTTTCCCCTCAGGAATCATTTAGCTAAGACAGTTTTTGGGGAATTGGCAAAGTGATATTTGGAAGCCCATAGAGGGCTCCCGTGAAAAAGGAAATATCCTCAGATGAAATCTGGAAAGAAGATTTCTGAGAAACTGCTCTGTGATGTGTGACTTCCACTCACAGAGTTATATCTGTATTTCGTGGATCTCTTTGCTAGCCTTATTTCTGTGGAATCTGAGAACAGATATTTCGGATCCCTTTGAAGACTATAGGGCCAAAGGAAATATCCTCCGATAACAAAGAGAAAGTAGCTTTCTGAGAAACTTCTTTGTGTTCTGTGAAAGCATCTCACAGAGTTACAGCTTTCCCCTCAAGAAGCCTTTTGCTAAGACAGTTCTTGTGGAATTGCAAAGTGACATTTGGAAGCCCATAGAGGGCTATGGTGAAAAAGGAAATCTCCTCAGATGAAATCTGGAAAGAAGCTTTCTGAGAAACTGCTTAGTGTTCTGTTAATTCATGTCACAGAGTTTCACTGCATTTCATGGATCTCTTTGCTAGCCTTATTTCTGTGGAATCTGAGAACAGATACTTCGGATCCCTTTGAAGACTATAGGGTCAAAGGAAATATCCTCCAATAACAAAGAGAAAGAAGCTTTCTGAGAAAGTTCTTTTTGTTCTGTTCAATCATCTCACAGAGTTACAGCTTTCCCCTCACGAAGCCTTTCGCTAAGACAGTTCTTGTGGAATTGACAAAGTTATATTTCGACCGATAGAGGGCTATGGTGAAAAAGGAAATCTCCTCAGATGAAATCTGGAAAGAAGCTTTCTGAGAAACTGTTTAGTGTTCTGTTAATTCATCTCACAGAGTGACATCTGTATTTCGTGGATCTCTTTGCTCGCCTTATTTCTCTGGAACCTGAGAACTGATTTTTCGGATCCCTTTGAAGACTATGGGGCCAAAGGAAATATCCTCCGATAACAAAGAGAAAGAAGCTTTCTGAGAAACTTCTTTGTGTTCTGTGAAATCATCTCACAGAGTTACAGCTTACCCCTCAAGAAGCCTTTGGCTAAGACAGGTCTTGTGGATTTGGCAAAGTGATATTTGGAAGCCCATAGAGGGCTATGGTGAAAAAGGAAATCTCCTCAGATGAAATCTGGAAAGAAGCTTCCTGAGAAACTGCTTAGTGTTTTGGTAATTCATCTCACAGAGTTACATTTGTGTTTCGTGAATCTCTTTGCTAGCCTTATTTCTGTGGAATATGAGAACAGATATTTCGGATCCCTTTGAAGACTATAGGGCCAAAGGAAATATCCTCCCATAACAAAGAGAAAGAAGCTTTCTGAGAAACTTCTTTGTGTTCTGTGAAAGCATCTCACAGAGTTACAGCTTTCCCCTCAAGAAGCCTTTCTCTAAGGCCATTCTTGTGGAATTGGCAAAGTGATATTTGGAAGCCCTTAGAGGGCTATGGTGAAAAAGGAAATATCCTCAGATGAAATCTGGAAAGAAGCTTTCTGAGAAACTGCTTAGTGTTCTGTTAATTCAGCTCACAGAGTTACATCTGTGTTTCGTGGATCTCTTTGCTAGCCTTATTTCTGTGGAATCGGAGAAAGATATTTCGGATCCCTTTGAAGACAATCGGGCCAAAGGAAATATCCTCCGATAACAAAGAGAAAGAAGCTTTCTGAGAAACTTCTTTGTGTTCTGTGAAATCATCTCACAGAGTTACAGCTTTCCCCTCAAGAAGCCTTTCGCTAAGACAGTTCTTGTGGAATTGGCAAAGTGATTTTGGAAGCCCATAGAGGGCTATGGTGAAAAACGAAATATCCTCAGATTAAATCTGGAAAGAAGCTTTCTGAGAAACTGCTTAGTATTCTGTTAATTCATCTCACAGATTTTCACTGTATTTCGTGGATCCCTTTGCTAGCCTTATTTCTGTGGACTCTGAAAACAGATATATCGGATCCCTTTGAAGACTTTAGGGCCAAAGGAAATATCCTCCCATAACAAAGAGAAAGAAGCTTTCTGAGAAACTTCTTTGTGTTCTGTGAAATCATCTCACAGAGTTACAGTTTCCCCTCAAGAAGCCTTTCGCTAAGACAGTTCTTGTTGAATTGGCAAAGTGATATTTGGAAGCCCATAGAGGGCTATGGTGAAAAAGGAAATATCTTCAGATGAAATCTGGAAGGAAGCTTTCTGAGAAACTGCTCTGTGATGTGTGAGTTCCACTCACAGAGTTACATCTGTATTTCGTGGATCTCTTCGCTAGCCTTATTTCTGTGGAATCTGAGAACAGATATTTCAGATCCCATGAAGACAATAGGGCCAAAGGAAATATCCTCCGATAACAAAGAGAAAGAAGCTTTCTGAGAAACTTCTCTGTGTTCTTTGAAATCACCTCACTGAGTTACAGTTTTCCCCTCAAGAAGCCTTTCTTTAAGACAGTTGTTGTGGAATTGGCAAAGTGATATTTGGAAGCCCGTAGAGGGCTATGGTGAAAAAGGAAATATCCTCCGATGAAATCTGGAAAGAAGATTTCTGAGAAACTGCTCTGTGATGTGTGACTTCCACTCACAGAGTTACATCTGTATTTCGTGGATCTCTTTGTTTGCCTTTTTTCTGTGGAATCTGAGAACAGATATTTCGGATCCCTTTGAAGACTATTGGGCAAAAGGAAATATCCTCCGATAACAAGGAGAAAGAAGCTTTCTGAGAATATTCTTTGTGTTCTGTGAAATCATCTCCAGATTTACAGCTTTCCCCTCAAGAAAACTTTCCCTAAGACAGTTCTTGTGCAATTGGCAAAGTGATATTTGGACGCCCATAGAGGATTATGGTGAAAAAGGAAATATCCTCAGATGAAATCTGGAAAGAAGCTTTCTGAGAAACTGCTTAGTATTCTGTTAATTCATCTCACAGAGTTTCACTGTATTTCGTGGATTTCTTTGCTAGCCTTATTTCTTTGGAATCTGAGAACAGATATTTCGGATCCCTTTGAAGGCTATAGGGCCAAAGCAAATATCCTCCGATAACAAAGAGAAAGAAGCTTTCTGAGTAACTTCTTTGTGTTCTGTGAAATCATCTCACAGAGTTACAGCTTTCCCCTCAAGAAGCCTTTGGCTAAGACAGTTTTGTGGATTGGCAAAGTTATATTTCGAAGCCCATACAGGGCTATGGTGAAAAAGGAAATCTCCTCAGATGAAATCTGGAAAGAAGCTTCCTGAAAAACTGCTTAGTGTTTTGGTAATTCATCTCACAGAGTTACATTTGTGTTTCGTGAATCTCTTTGCTAGCCTTATTTCTGTGGAATATGAGAACAGATATTTCGGATACCTTTGAAGACTATAGGGCCAAAGGAAATATCCTCCCATAACAAAGAGAAAGAAGCTTTCTGAGAAACTTCTTTGTGTTCTGTGAAAGCATCTCACAGAGTTACAGCTTTCCCCTCAAGAAGCCTTTCGCTAAGACCATTCTTGTGGAATTGGCAAAGTGATATTTGGAAGCCCTTAGAGGGCTATGGTGAAAAAGGAAATATCCTCAGATGAAATCTGGAAAGAAGCTTTCTGAGAAACTGCTTAGTGTTCTGTTAATTCAGCTCACAGAGTTACATCTGTATTTCGTGGATCTCTTTGCTAGCCTTATTTCTGTGGAATCTGAGAACAGATATTAAGGATCCCTTTGAAGTGTATAGGGCCAAAGGAATATCCTCCGATAACAAAGAGAAAGAAGCTTTCTGAGAAACTTCTTTGTGTACTGTGAAATCATCTCACAGACTTACAGCTTTCCCCTCAGGAAGCCTTTCGCTAAGACAGTTCTTGTGGAAATGGCAAAGTGATATTTGGAAGCCCTGAGAGGGCTATGGTGAAAAGGACATATACTGAGATGAAATATGGAAAGAAGCTTTCTGATAAACTGCTTAGTGTTCTGTTAATTCCGCCCACAGTGTTACATTTGTTTTTCGTGGATCTCTTTGCTAGCCTTATTTCTGTGGAATCTCAGAACAGATATTTCGGATCCCTTTGAAGACTATAGGGCCAAAGGAAATATCCTCCGATAACAAAGAGAAAGAAGCTTTCTGAGAAACTTCTTTATGTTCTGTTCAATCATCTCACAGAGTTACAGCTTTCTCCTCAAGAAGCCTTTCGCTAAGACAGTTCTTGTGGAATTAGCAAAGTGATATTTGGAAGCCCATAGAGGGCTATGGTAAAAAGGGAAATATCCTCAGATGAAATCTGGAAAGAAGCTTTCTGAGAAACTGCTTAGTATTCTGTTAATTCATCTCACAGAGTTTCACTGTATTTCGTGGATTTCTTTGCTAGCCTTATTTCTTTGGAATCTGAGAACAGATATTCCGGATCCCTTTGAAGACTATAGGGCCAAAGGAAATATCCTCCGATAACAAAGAGAAATAAGCTTTCTGAGTAACTTATTTCTGTTCTGTGAAATCATCTCACAGATTTACAGCTTTCCCCTCAAGAAGCCTTTCGCTAAGACAGTTTTGTGGATTGGCAAAGTTATATTTCGAAGCCCATAGAGGGCTACGGTGAAAAAGGAAATATCCTCAGATGAAATCTGGAAAGAAGCTTTCTGATAAAATCCTCTGTGATGTGTGACTTCCACTCACAGAGTTACGTCTGTATTTCGTGGATCTCTTTACTAGCCTTATTTCTGTGGAATCTGAGAACAGATATTCAGGATCCCTTTGAAGACTATAGTGCCAAAGGAAATATCGTCCGATAACAAAGAGAAAGAAGCTTTTTGAGAAACTTCTTTGAGTTCTGTGAAATCATCTCACACAGTTACAGCTTTCAACTCATGAAGCCTTTCGCTAAGACAGTTCTTGTGGAATTGGCAAAGTGATATTTGGAAGCCCATAGAGGGCTATGGTGAAAAAGGAAATATCCTCAGATGAAATCTGGAAAGAAGCTTTCTGAGAAACTGCGCTGTGATGTGTGACTTCCACTCTCACAGTTACATCTGTATTTCGTGGATCTCTTTGCTAGCCTTATATCTGTGGAATCTGAGAACAGATATTTCGGATCCCTTTGAAGACTATAGGGCCAAAGGAAATATCCTCCGATAACAAAGAGAAAGAAGTTTTCTGAGAAACTTCTTAGTGTTCTGTGAAATCATATCACAGAGTTACAGCTTTCCCCTCAAGAAGCCTTTCGCTAAGACAGTTCTTGTGGAATGGGCAAACTGTAATTTCAAAGTCCAAGGAGGGTTATGGTGAAAAAGGAAATATCTTGTAATGAAATCTGGAAAGAAGCTTTGTGACAAACTGCTATGTGTTGCGTGACTTCCACTCACAGAGTTACATCTGTATATCGTGGATCTCTTTGCTAGCCTTACTTCTGTGGAATCTGAGAACAGATATTTCGGATCCCTTAAAAGACTGTAGAGCCAAAGGAAATATCCTCCGATAACAAAGAGAAAGAAGCTTTCTGAAAAACTTCTTTGTGTTCTGTGAAATCATCTCATAGAGTTACAGCTTTCCCCTCAAGAAGACTTTCGCTAAGACAGTTCTTGTGGAATTGGCAAAGTGATATTTGGAAGCCCTTAGAGGGCTATGGTGAAAAAGGAAATATCCTCATATGAAATCTGGAAAGAAGCTTTCTGAGAAACTGCTTAGTGTTCTGTTAATTCATCTCACAGATTTACATCTGTATTTCGTGGATCTCGTCGCTAGATTTATTTCTTTGGAATTTGAGAACAGATATTTCGGATCCCTTTGAAGACTATAGGGCCACAGGAAATATCCTCTGATAACAAAGAGAAAGAAGCTTTCTGAGAAACTTCATTGTGTTTTGTGAAATAATCTCACAGAGTTACAGATTTCCCTTCAAGAAGCCTTTCGCTAAGACAGTTCTTGTGGAATTGGCAAAGTGATATTTGGAAGCCCGTAGAGGGATATGGTGAAAAAGGAAATATCCTCAGATTAAATCTGGAAAGAAGCTTTCTGAGAAACTGCTTAGTGTTCTGTTAATTCATCACACAGAATTACATCTGTGTTTCGTGGATCTATTTGCTAGCCTTATTTCTGTGGAATCTGAGAACAGATATTTCAGATATCTTTGAAGACTATAGGGCCAAAGGAAATATCCTCCCATAACAAAGAGAAAGAAGCTTTCTGAGAATCTTCTTTGTGTTCTGTGAAATCATCTCACAGAGTTACAGTTTCCCCTCAAGAAGCCTTTCGCTAAGACATTTCTTGTTGAATTGGCAGAGTGATACTGGAAGCCCATAGAGGGCTATGGTGAAAAAGGAAGTATGCTCAGATGAAATCTAGAAAGAAGCTTTCTGAGAAACTGTTTTGTGATGTGTGATTTCCACTCACAGAGTTACATCTGTATTTCGTGTATCCCTTTGTTAGCCTTATTTCTGTGGAATCTGAGAACAGATATTTCGGATCCCTTTGAAGACAATAGCGCCAAATGAAATATCCTCCGATAACAAAGAGAAAGAAGCTTTCTGAGGAACTTCTTTGCGTTCTGTGAAATCATCTCACAGAGTTACAGCTTTCCCTTCAAGAAGCCTTTCGCTAAGACAGTTCTTGAGAAATTGTCAAAGTGGTAATTGGTAGCCCATAGAGGGCTATGGTGAAAAAGGAAATATCCTCAGATTAAATCTGGAAACAAGCTTTCTGAGAAACTGCTAAGTATTCTGTTAATTCATCTCACAGACTTTCACTGTATTTCGTCGATCTCTTTGCTAGCCTTATTTCTGTGGAATCTGAGAACAGATATTTCGGATCCCTTTGAAGAGTATAGGGCCAAAGGAAATATCCTCGATAACAAAGAGAAAGCAGCTTTCTGAGAAACTTCTTAGTGTTCTGTGAAATCATCTCACAGATTTACAGCTTTCCCCTCAAGAAGACTTTCTCTAAGACAGTTCTTGTGGAGTTGGCAAAGTGATATTTGGAAGCCCATAGAGGGCTAAGGTGAAAAAGGAAATCTCCTCAGATGAAATCAGGAAAGAAGCTTTCTGAAAAACAGCTTAGTGTTCTGTTAATTCATCTCAAAGAGTTACATCTGTATTTCCTGGATCTCTTTGCTAGCCTTATTTCTGTGTAATCTGAGAACAGATATTTCGGATCCCTTTGAAGAGTATAGGGCCAAAGGAATATCCTCCGATAACAAAGAGAAAGAAGCTTTCTGAGAAACTTCTTTGTGTACTGTGAAATCATCTCACAGACTTACAGCTTTCCCCTCAGGAAGTCTTTCGCTAAGACAGTTCTTGTGGAAATGGCAAAGTGATATTTGGAAGCCCTGAGAGGGCTATGGTGAAAAAGGAAATATCCTCAGATGAAATCTGAAAAGAAGCTTTTGGAGAAACTGCTTAGTGTTCTGTTAATTCAGCTCACAGTGTTACATCTGTATTTCGTGGAACTCTTTGGACCCTTATTTCTGTGGAATCTGAGAACAGATATTTTAGAATCCTTTGAAGTCTATAGGGCCAAAGGAAATATCCTTCGATAACAAAGAGAAATAAGCTTTCTGAGAAACTTCTTTATGTTCTGTTCAATCATCTCACAGAGTTACAGCTTTCCCCTCAAGAAGCCTTTCGCTAAGACAGTTCTTGAGGAATTGGCAAAGTGATATTTGGAAGCCCACAGAGGGCTATGGTGAAGAAGGAAATCTCCTCAGATGAAATCTGGAAAGAAGCTTTCTGAGAAACCGCTCTGTGATGTGTGACTTCCACTTACAGAGTTACATCTTTATTTCGTGGAACTCTTTGCTAGCCTTATTTCTGTGGAATCTGAGAACAGATATTTCGGATCCTTAGAAGACTATAAGGCCAAAGGAAATATCCTCCTATAACAAAGAGAAAGAAGCCTTCTGAGAAACATCTTTGTTGTCTGTGAAATCATCTCACAGAGTTACAGCTTTCCCCTCAAGAAGCCTTTCGCTAAGACAGTTCTTGTGGAATTGGCAAAGTGATATTTGGAAGCCCGTAGAGGGCTATGGTGAAAAAGGAAATATCCTCAGATGTAATCTGGAAAGAAGTTTTCTGTGAAACTGCTCTGTGATGTGTGACTTCCACTCGCAGAGTTACATCTGTATTTCGTGGATCTCTTTGCTAGTCTTATTTCTGTGGAATCTGAGAACAGATATTTCGGAACCCTTTGAAGACTATAGGGCCAAAGGTAATATCCTCCGACAACAAAGAGAAAGAAGCTTTCTGAGAAACTTCTTTGTGTTCTGTGTAATCATCTCACAGATTTACAGCTTTCCCCTCAAAAAGCCTTTCGCTAAGACAGTTCTTGTGGAATTGGCAATGTGATATTTGGATTCCCATAGAGGGCTATGGTGAAAATGGAAATATCCTCAGATGAAATCTGGAAAGAAGCTTTCTGAGAAACTGCTCTTTGATGTGTGACATCCACTCACAGAGTTACATCGGTATTTCGTGCATCTCTTTGCTAGCCTTATTTCTGTGGAATCTGAGAACAGATATTTTGGATCCCTTTGAAGACTATTGGGCCAAAGGAAATATCCTCCGATAACAAAGAGAAAGAAGCTTTCTGAGAAATTTCTTTGTATTCTGTGAAAGCATCTCACAGAGTTACAGCTTTCCCCCCAAAAAGCCTTTCGCTAAGACAGTTCTTGTGGAATTGGCAAAGTGATATTTGGAAGACCATAGAGGGCTGTGGTGAAAAAGGAAATATCCTCAGAAGAAGTCTGAAAAGAAGCTTTTGGAGAAACTGCTTAGTGTTCTGTTAATTCAACTCATAGAGTTACATCTGTATTTCGTTTAAATCTTTGGACTCTTATTTCTGTGGAATCTGAGAACAGTTATTTCGCATCCCTTTGAAGACTATAGGGCCAAAGGAAATATCCTCCGATAACAAAGAGAAAGAAGCTTTCTGAGAAACTTCTTTATGTTCTGTTCAATCATCTCAAAGAGTTACAGATTTCCCCTCAAGAAGCCTTTCGCTTAGACAGTTCTTGTGGAATTGGCAATGTGATATTTGGAAGCCCATAGATGGCTATGGTGAAAATGGAAATATCCTCAGAAGAAATCTGGAAAGAAGCTTTCTGAGAAACTGCTTATTGTTCTGTTAATTCATCTCAAAGAGTTACATCTGTATTTCGTGGATCTCTTTGCTAGTCTTATTTCTGTGGAATCTGAGAACAGATATTTCGGATCCCTTAGAAGACTATAAGGCCAAAGGAAATATCCCCCTATAACAAAGAGAAAGAAGCTTTCTGAGAAACCTCTTTGTTGTCTGTGAAATCATCTCACAGACTTACATCTTTCCCCTCAAGAAGCCTTTCTCTAGGACAGTTCTTGTGGAATTGGCAATGTGATATTTGGAAGCCCTTAGAGGGCTATGGTGAAAAAGGAATTATCCACAGATGAAATATGCAAAGAAGCTTTCTGAGAATCTGCTCTGTGATGTGTGACTTGCAGTCACAGAGTTACATCTGTATTTCGTGGATCTCTTTGTTAGCCTTATTTCTGTGGAATCTGAGAACAGATATTTCGGATCCCTTTGAACACTATAGGTCCAAAGGAAATATCCTTCGATAACAAAGAGAAAGAAGCTTTCTGAGAAGCTTCTTTATGTTCTTTTCAATCATCTCACAGAGGTACAGCTTTCCCCTCAGGAATCATTTGGCTAAGACAGTTTTTGGGGAATTGGCAAAGTGATATTTGGAAGCCCATAGAAGGCTCTGGTGAAAAAGGAAATATCCTCAGATGAAATCTGGAAAGAAGATTTCTGAGAAACTGCTCTGTGATGTGTGACTTCCACTCACAGAGTTATATCTGTATTTCGTGGATCTCTTTGCTAGCCTTATTTCTGTGGAATCTGAGAACAGATATTTCGGATCCCTTTGAAGACTATAGGGCCAAAGGAAATATCCTCCGATAACAAAGAGAAAGTAGCTTTCTGAGAAACTTCTTTGTGTTCTGTGAAAGCATCTCACAGAGTTACAGCTTTCCCCTCAAGAAGCCTTTTGCTAAGACAGTTCTTGTGGAATTGCAAAGTGACATTTGGAAGCCCATAGAAGGCTATGGTGAAAAAGGAAATCTCCTCAGATGAAATCTGGAAAGAAGCTTTCTGAGAAACTGCTCAGTGTTCCGTTAATTCATCTCACAGAGTTACATCTGTATTTCGGGGATCTCTTTGCTAGCCTTATTTCTGTGGAATCTGACAACAGATATTTCCTTTCCCTTTGAAGACTATAGGGCCAAAGGAAATATCCTCCGATAACAAAGAGAAAGAAGCTTTCTGAGAAACTTCTTTATGTTCTGTTCAATCATCTCAAAGAGTTACAGATTTCCCCTCAAGAAGCCTTTCGCTTAGACAGTTCTTGTGGAATTGGCAATGTGATATTTGGAAGCCCATAGATGGCTATGGTGAAAATGGAAATATCCTCAGAAGAAATCTGGAAAGAAGCTTTCTGAGAAACTGCTTATTGTTCTGTTAATTCATCTCACAGAGTTACATCTGTATTTCGTGGATCTCTTTGCTCGACTTATTTCTGTGGAATCTGAGAACAGATATTTCGGATCCCTTTGAAGACTATAGGGCCAAAGGAAATATCCTCCGATAACAAAGAGAAAGAAGCTTTCTGAGAAACTTCTCTGTGTTCTGTGAAATCATCTCACAGAGTTAAAGCTTTCCCCTCAGGAAGCCTTTCGCTAAGACAGTTCTTGTGGAATTGGCAAAGTGATATTTGGAAGCCCATAGAGGGCTATGGTGAAAAAGGAAATATCCTCAGATGAAATCTGGAAAGAAGATTTCTGAGAAACTGCTCTGTGATGTGTGACTTGCAGACACAGAGTTACATCTGTATTTCGTGGATCTCTTTGCTAGCCTTATTTCTGTGGAATCTGAGAACAGATATTTCGGATCCCTTTGAAGACTACAGGGCCAAAGGAATTATCCTCCGATAACAAAGAGAAAGAAGCTTTCTGAGAAACCTCTTTGTGTTCTGTGAAAGCATCTCACAGAGTTACAGCTTTCCCCTCAAGAAGCCTTTCGCTAAGACAGTTCTTGTGGAATTGGCAAACTGTTATTTGGAAGTCCATCGAGGGCTATGGTGAAAAAGGAAATATCCTCAGATTAAATCTGGAAAGAAGCTTTCTGAGAAACTGCTTAGTGTTCTGTTGATTCATCTCACAGAGTTACATGTGTATTTCGTGGATCTCTTTGCTAGCCTTATTTCTGTGGAATCTGAGAACCGATATTTCGGATCCATTTGAAGACTATAGGGCCAAAGGAAATATCCTCCAATAACAAAGACAAAGAACCTTTCCGAGAAACTTCTTTGTGTTCTTTGAAATCATCTCACAGAGTTACACCTTTCCCCTCAAGAAGACTTTCGCAAAGACAGTTCTTGTGGAATTGGCAAAGTGATATTCGGAAGCCCATAGAGGGCAATGGTGAAAAAGGAAATATCCTCAGATGAAATCTGGAAAGAAGCTTTCAGAAAAACAGCTGAGTGGTCTGTTAATTCATCTCACGGAGTTACATCTGTATTTCGTGGATCTCTTTGCTAGCCTTATTTCTGTGGAATGTGAGAACAGATATTTGTTATCCCTTTGAAGACTATAGGGCCAAAGGAAATATCCTCCTATAACAAAGAGAAAGAAGCTTTCTGAGGAAGTTCTTTGTATTCTGTGAAATCATCTCACAGAGTTACAGCTTTCCCCTCAAGAAGCCTTTCGCTAAGAGAGTTCTTGTGGAATTGGCAAAGTGATATTTGGAAGCCCATAGAGGGCTATGGTGAAAAAGGATATATCCTCAGATGAAATCTGGAAAGAAGCCTTTTGATAAACTGCTTTGTGATGTGTGACTTCCACTCACCGAGTTACATCTGTATTTCGTGGATCTCTTTGCTAGACTTATTTCTGTGGAATCTGAGAACAGATATTTCGGATCCCTTTGAAGACTATAGGGCCAAAGGAAATATCCTCCGATAACAAAGAGAAAGAAGCTTTCTGAGAAACTTCTTTGTGTTCTGTGAAATCATCTCACAGAGTTACAGCTTTCCCCTCAAGAAAGCTTTCGCTAAGATAGTTCTTGTGGAATTGGCAAAGTGATATTTGGAAGCCCTAGAGGGCTAAGGTGAAAAAGGAAATATCCTCAGATGAAATCTGGAAAAAGGTTCTGAGAAACTGCTTACTGTTCTGTTAATTCATCTCACAGAGTTACATCTGTATTTCGTGGATCTCTTCGCTAGCTTTATGTCTTTGGAATCTGAGAACAGATATTTCGGATCCCTTTGAACACTATAGGGCCAAAGGAAATATCCTCTGATAACAAAGAGAAAGAAGCTTTCTGAGAAACTTCTTTGTGTTCTGTGAAATCATCTCAAAGAGTTACAGATTTCCCTTCTAGAAGCCTTTCGCTAAGACAGTTCTTGTGGAATTGGCAAAGTGATATTTGGAAGCACATGGAGGGCTCTGGTGAAAAAGGAAATATCCTCAGATTAAATCTGGAAGGAAGTTTTCTGAGAAACTGCTTAGTATTCTTTTAATTCATCTCACAGAGTTTCACTGTATTTGTGGATCTCTTTGCTAGCCATATTTCTGTGGAATCTGAGAACAGATATTTCGGATCCCTTTGAAGACTTTGGTGCCAAAGGAAATATCCTCCGATAACAAAGAGAAAGAAGCTTTCTGAGAAACTTCTTTGTGTTCTGTGAAATCATCTCACAGACTTACAGCTTTCCACTGAAAAAGACTTTCGCTAAGACAGTTCTTGTGGAATTGGCAAAGTGATATTTGGAAGCCCATAGAGGGCTATGGTGAAAAAGGAAATATCCTCAGATGAAATCTGGAAAGAAGCTTTCTGAGAAACTGCTCTGTGATGTGTGACTTCCACTCACAGAGTTACACCTGTATTTCGTGGATCTCTTTGCTAGCCTTATTTCTGTGGAATCTGAGAACAGATATTTCGGATCCCTCTGAAGACTATAGGGCCAAAGGAAATATCCTTCGATAACAAAGAGAAAGAAGCTTTCTGAGAAACTTCTTTGTGTTCTGTGAAATCAACTCACAGAGTTACAAGTTTCCCCTCAAGAAGTCCTCCGCTAAGACAGTTATTGTGGAATTTGCAAAGTGATATTTGGAAGCCCCAAGAGGGCTGTGGTGAAAAAGGAAGTATGCTCAGATGAAATCTGGAAAGAAGCTCTCTGAGAAACTGCTTAGTATTCTGTAAATTCATCTCACAGAGTTTTACTGTATTTCGTGGATCTCTTGGTAGCCTTATTTCTGTGGAATCTGAGAACAGATATTTCGGATCCCTTTGAAGACTTTAGGGCCAAAGGAAATATCCTCCGATAACAAAGAGAAAGAAGCTTTCTGAGAAACTACTTTGTGTTCTGTGAAATCATCTCACAGAGTTACCGCTTTCCCCTCAAGAAGCCTTTCGATAAGACAGTTCTTGTGGAATTGGCAAAGTGATATTTGGAAGCCCATAGAGGGCTATGGTGAAAAAGGAAATACCCTCAGATGAAATCTGGAAAGAAGCTTTCTGAGAAACTGCTCTGTGATGTGTGACTTCCACTCACAGAGTTACATCTGTATTTCGTTGATCTCTTTGCTAGCCTTATTTCTGTGGAATCTGAGAACCGATATTTCGGATCTCTTTGAAGACTATAGGGCCAAAGGAAATATCCTCCGATAACAAAGAGAAAGAAGCTTTCTGAGAAACTTCTTTGTGTTATGTGAAAGCATCTCAGAGTTACAGATTTCCCTTCAAGAAGCCTTTCGCTAAGACAGTTCTTGTGGAATTGGCAAAGTGATATTTGGAAGCCCTTAGAGAGCTATGGTGAAAAAGGAAATATCCTCAGATGAAATCTGGAAAGAAGCTTTCTGAGAAACTGCTTAGTGTTCTGCTATTTCATCTCACAGAGATACATCTGTATGTCGTGGATCTCTTTGCTCGCCTTATTTCTGTGGTATCAGGAACAGATATTTCGGATCCCTTTGAAGACTATAGGGCCAAAGGAAATATCCTCCGATAACAAAGAGAAAACAGCTTTCTGAGAAACTTCTTTGTGTTCTGTGAAATCATCTCACAGAGTCACAGCATTCCCCTCAGGAATCATTTCTCTAAGACAGTTCTTGTGGAATTGGCAAAGTGATATTTGGAAGCCCATAGAGGGCTATGGTGAAAAAGGAAATATCCTCAGATGAAATCTGGAAAGAAGATTTCTGAGAAAATGCTCTGTGATGTGTGACTTCCACTCACAGAGTTACATCTGTATTTCGTGGATCTCTTTGCTTGCCTTATTTCTGTGGAATCTGAGAACAGATATATCGGATCCCTTTGAAGACTGTAGGGCCAAAGGAAATATCCTCCGATAACAAAGAGAAAGAAGCTTTCTGAGAAACTTCGTTGTGTTCTGTGAATGCATCTCACAGAGTTACAGCTTTCCCCTCAAGAAGCCTTTCGCTAAGACAGTTCTTGTGGAATTGCAAAGTGATATTTGGAAGCCCATAGAGGGCTAGGGTGAAAAAGGAAATCTCCTCAGATGAAATCTGGAAAGAAGCTTTCTGTGAAACCGCTCTGTGATGTGTGACTTACACTCACAGAGTTACTTCTGTATTTGGTGGATCTCTTTGCTAGCCTTATTTCTGTGGAATCTGAGAACAGATATTTCGTATCCCTTTTGAAGACGATAGGGCCAAAGGAAATATCCTCCTATAACAAAGAGAAACAAGCTTTCTGAGAAACTTCTTTGTTGTCTGTGAAATCATCTCACAGAGTTACAGCTTTCACCTCAAGAAGCTTTTCGATAAGACAGTTCTTGTGGAATCGGCAGAGTGATATTTGGAAGCCCATAGAGGGCTACGGTGAAAAAGCAATTATCCTCAGATGAAATCTGGAAAGAAACTTTCTGAGAAACTGCTCTGTGATGTGTGACTTCCACTCACACAGTTACATCTGTATTTCGTGGATCTCTTTGCTCGCCTTATTTCTGTGGTATCTGAGAACATATATTTCGGATCCCTTTGAAGACTATAGGGCCAAAGGAAATATCCTCCGATAACAAAGAGAAAGAATCTTTCTGAGAAACTTCTTTGTGTTCTGTGAAATCATCTCACAGAGTTAAAGATTTCCCCTCAGGAAGCCTTTCGCTAAGACAGCTCTTGTGGAATTGGAAAGTGATATTTGGAATCCCATAGAATGCCAAGGTGAAAAAGGAAATATCCTCAGATGAAATATGGAAAAAAGATTTCTGAGAAACTGCTTTGTGATGTGTGACTTCCACTCACACAGTTACATCTGTATTTCATGGATCTCTTTGCTAGGTTTATTTCTGTGGAATCTGAGAACAGATATTTCGTTTCCCTTTGAAGAGTATAGGGCCAAAGAAAATATCCTCCGATAACAAAGAGAAAGAAGCTTTCTGAGAAACTGCTCTGTGATGTGTGACTTCCACTCACAGAGTTACATCTGTATTTCGTGGATCTCTTTGCTAGCCATATTTCTGTGGTATCTGAGAACAGATATTTCGGATCCCTTTGAAGACTATAGGACCAAATGGAATATCCTCCGATAACAAAGAGAAAGAAGCTTTCTGAGAAACTTCTTTGTGTTCTGTGAAATCATCTCACAGAGTTACAGCTTTCCCCTCAAGAAGCCTTTCGCTAGGACAGTTGTTGTGGAATAGGCAAACTGATATTTGGAAGCCCATAGGGGGCTCTGGTGAAAAAGGAAATATCCTCAGATGAAATCTGGAAAGAATCTTTCTGAAAAACTGCTTTGTGTTCTGCTAATTCATCTCACAGAGTTACACCTTTCCCCTTAAGAAGCCTTTCGCTAGGAGAGTTGTTGTGGAATTGGCAAAGTGATATATGGAAGCCCATAGAGGGCTATGGTAAAAAACGAAATATCCTCAGATGAAATCTGGAAAGAAGCTTTCTGAAAAACTGCTTAGTGTTCTGTTAATTCATCTCACAGAGTTATATCTGTATTTGGTGGATCCCTTTGCTAGCCTTATTTCTGTGGAACCTGAGAACAGATATTTCGAATCCCTATAGGGCCAAAGGAAATATCCTCCGATAACAAAGAGAAAGAAGATTTCTCAGAAACTTCTTTGTGTTCTGTGAAATCATCTCACAGAGTTACTGCTTTCCCCACAAGAAGCCTTTCGCTAAGACAGTTCTTCTGGAATTGGCAATGTGATATTTGGAAGGCCATAGAGGGCTGTGGTGAAAAAGGGAATATCCTCAGATGAAATCTGAAAAGAAGCTTTTGGAGAAACTGCTTAGTGTTCTGTTAATTCATCTCACAGAGTTACATCTGTATTTCGTGGATCTCTTTGCTAGCCTTATTTCTGTGGAATCTGAGAATAGATATTTCGGATCCCTTTGAAGAGTATAGGGCCAAAGGAAATATCCTCCGTTAACAAAGAGAAAGAAGCTTTCTGAGAAACTTCTTTATGTTCTGTTCAATCATCTCACAGAGTTACAGCTTTCCCCTCAAGAAGACTTTCGCTAAGACAGTTTTTGTGGAATTGGCAAAGTGATATTTGGAAGCCCATAGAGGGCTACGGTGAAAAAGGAAATATCCTCAGATGAAATCTGGAAAGAAGCTTTCTGAGAAACTGCTCTGTGATGTGTGACTTCCACTCACAGAGTTACATCTGTATTTCGTGGATATCTTTGCTAGCCTTATTTCTGTGGAATCTGAGAACATATATTTCGGATCCCTTAGAAGACTATAAAGCCAAAGGAAATATCCTCCTATAACAAAGAGAAAGAAGCTTTCTGGGAAACCTCTTTCCTGTCTGTGATATCATCTCACAGAGTTACAGCATTCCCCTCAAGAAGCCTTTCACTAAGACAGTTCTTGTGGAATTGGTAAAGTGATATTTCGAAGCCCTTAAAGGGCTATGGTGAAAAAGGAAATATCCACAGATGAAATCTGGAAAGAAGCTTTCTGAGAAACTGCCCTGTGATGTTCGACTTCCACTCACAGAGTTACATCTGTATTTCGTGGAGCTCTTTGTTAGCCTTATTTCTGTGGAATCTGAGAACAGATATTTCGGAGCCCTTTGAAGGCTATAGGGCCAAAGGAAATATCCTCCGATAACAAAGAGAAAGAAGCTTTCTGAATAACTTCTTTGTGTTCTGTGAAAGCATCTCACAGTGTTACAGCTTTCCCCTCAAGAAGCCTTTCACTAAGACAGTTCTTGTGGAATTGGCAAAGTGATATTTGGAAGCCCATAGAGGGCTATGGTGAAAAAGGAAGTATCCTCTGATGAAAACTGGAAAGAAGCTTTCTGAGAAACTTCTTAGTGTTCTGCTAATTCATCTCACAGAGATACATCTGTATTTCGTGGATCTCTTTGCTCGCATTATTTCTGTGGAATCTGAGAACAGATATTTTGGATCCCTTTGAAGACTATAGGGCCAAAGGAAATATCCTCCGATAACAAAGAGAAAGAAGCTTTCTGAGAAACTTCTTTGTTGTCTATGAAATCATCTCACAGAGTTACAGCTTTACCGTCAAGAAGCCTTTCGCTAAGACAGTTCTTGTGGAATTGGCAAAGTGATATTTGGCAGCCCATAGAGGGCTATGGTGAAAAAGGAAATATCCTCAGATGAAATCTGGAAAGAAGTTTTCTGAGAAACTGCTCTGTGATGCGTGATTTCCACTCACAGAGTTAAATCTGTATTTCGTGGATCTCTTTGCTAGCCTTATTTCTGCAGAATCTGAGAACAGATATTTCGGAACCCTTTGAAGAGTATAGGGCCAAAGGAAATATCCTCAAATAACAAAGAGAAAGAAGCTTTCTGAGAAACTTCTTTCTGTTCTGTGTTATCCTCTCACAGATTTACAGCTTTCCCCTCAAGAAGCGTTTCGCTAAGACAGTTCTTGTGGAATTGGCAATGTGATATTTTGAAGCCCATAGAGGGCTATGGTGAAAATGGAAATATCCTCAGATGAAATCTGGAAAGAAGCTTTCTGAGAAACTGCTCTGTGATGTGTGACTTCCACTCACAGAGTTACATCGGTATTTCGTGCATCTCTTTGCTAGCATTATTTCTGTGGAATCTGAGAACAGATATTTTGGATCCCTTTGAACACAATAGGGCCAAAGGAAATATCCTCCGATAACAAAGTGAAAGAAGCTTTCTGAGAAACTTCTTTGTATTCTGTGAAAGCATCTCACAGAGTTACAGCTTTCCCCTGAAGAAGCCTTTCACTAAGACAGTTCTTGTGGAATTGGCAAAGTGATATTTGGAAGCCCATAGAGGGCTACGGTGAAAAAGGAAGTATCCTCTGATGAAAACTGGAAAGAAGCTTTCTGAGAAACTGCTTAGTGTTCTGCTATTTCATCTCACAGAGATACATCTGTATTTCGTGGATCTCTTTGCTAGCCTTATTTCTGTGGAATCTGAGAACAGATATTTCCGATCCCTTTGAAGACTATAGGGCCAAAGGAAATATCCTCCGATAACAAAGAGAAAGAAGCTTTCTGAGAAACTTCTTTATGTTCTGTTCAATCATCTCACAGAGTTACAGCTTTTCCCTCAGGAAGCCTTTCGCTAAGACAGTTCTTGTGGAATTGGCAAAGTGATATTTGGAAGCCCATAGAGGGCTATGGTGAAAAAGGAAATATCCTCAGATGAAATCTGGAAAGAAGCTTTATGAGAAACTGCTCTGTGATGTGTGTCTTCCACACACAGAGTTACATCTGTATTTCCTGGATCTCTTTGCTAGCCTTATTTCTGTGGAATCTGAGAACAGATATTTCGGATCCCTTTGAAGACGACAGGGCCAAAGGAAATATCCTCCTATAACAAAGAGATAGAAGCTTTCTGAGAAACATCTTTGTGTTCTGTGATAGTATCTCACAGAGTTACAGCTTTCCCCTCAAGAACCCTGTCGCTAAGACATTTCTTGTGGAATTGGGAAAGTGATATTTTTAAGCCCATAGCGGGCTATGGTGAAAAAGGAAATATCCTCCGATGAAAACTGTAAAGAAGCTTTTGGAGAAAGTGCTTAGTGTTCTGTTAATTCAACTCACAGAATTACATCTGTATTTCGTGGAACTCTTTGGACCCTTATTTCTGTGGAATCTGAGTATAGATATTTCGGATCCCTTTGAAGACTATAGGGCCAAAGGAAATATCCTCCGATAACAAAGACAGAGAAGCTTTCTAAGAAACTTCTTTGTGTTCTGTGAAATCATCTCACAGAGTTACAGCTTTCCCCTCAAGAAACCTTTCGCTAGGACAGTTCTGTAGAATTGGCAAAGTGAAATTTCGAAGCCCATAGAGGACTATGGTGAAAAAGGAAATATCCTCAGAAGAAATCTGGAAAGAAGCTTTCTGAAAAACTGCTTAGTGTTCTGCTAATTCATCTCACAGAGTTATATCTGTATTTCGTGGATCTCTTTGCTAGCCTAATTTCTGTGGAATCTGAGATCAGATATTTCGGATCCCTTTGAAGACCATAGGACCAAAGGAAATATGCTCCGAAAACAAAGAGAAAGAAGCTTTCTGAGACATCCTTGTGTTCTTTGAAAACATCTCACAGAGTTACAGCTTTCCCCACAAGGAGCCTTTCGATAAGACAGTTCTTGTGGAATTGGAAAGTGATATTTGGAAGCCCATAGAGGGCTATGGTGAAAAAGGAAATATCCTCAGATGAAATCTGGAAAGAAGCTTTCTGAGAAACTGCTCTATGATGTGTGACTTCCACTCACAGAGTTACATCTGTACTTCGTGGATCTCTTTGCTACCTTATTTCTGTGGAATCTAAGAACAGATATTTCGGAACCATTTGAAGACTATAGGGCCAAAGGAAATATCCTCCGATAACAAAGGGAAAGAAGCTTTCTGAGAAACTTCTTCGTGTTCTGTGTAATCATCTCACAGAGTTACAGCTTTCCCATCAAGAAGACTTTCGCTAAGACAGTTCTTGTGGAATTGGCAATGTGATATTTGGAAGCCCTTAGAGGGCTATGGTGAAAAAGGAAATATCCTCAGATGAAATTTGGAAAGAAGCTTCCTGAGAAACTGCTCTGTGATGTGTGACTTCCACTCACAGATTTACATCTGTATTTCGTGGATCTCTTTGCTAGCCTTATTTCTGTGGAATCTGAGAACAGATATTTCGGATCCCTTTGAAGAATATAGGGCCAAAGGAAATATCCTCCGAAAACAAAGAGAAAGAAGCTTTCTGAGAAACATCTTTGCGTTCTGTGTAATCATCTCATAGATTTACAGCTTTCCCCTCGAGAAGCCTTTCGCTAAGACAGTTCTTGTGGAATTGGCAAAGTGATATTTGGAAGCCCATGCAGGGCTATGGTGAAAAAGGAAATATCCTCAGATTAAATCTGGAAGGAAGCTTTCTGAGAAACTGCTTAGTATTCTGTTAATTCATCTCACAGAGTTTCACTGTATTTGTGGATCTCTTTGCTAGCCATATTTCTGTGGAATCTGAGAACAGATATTTCGGATCCCTTTGAAGACTTTAGTGCCAAAGGAAATATCCTCCGATAACAAAGAGAAAGAACCTTTCTGAGAAACTTCTTTGTGTTCTGTGAAATCATCTCACTGAGTTACCGCTTTCCCCTGAAAAAGACTTTCGCTAAGACAGTTCTTGTGGAATTGGAAAAGTGATATTTGGAAGCCCATAGAGGGCTATGGTGAAAAAGGAAATATCCTCAGATGAAATCTGGAAAGAAGCTTTCTGAGAATCTGCTCTGTGATGTGTGACTTCCACTCACAGAGTTACACCTGTATTTCGTGGATCTCTTTGCTAGCCTTATTTCTGTGGAATTTGAGAACAGATATTTCGGATCCCTTTGAAGACTATAGGGCCAAAGGAAATATCCTCCGATCACAAAGAGAAAGAAGCTTTCTGAGAAACTTCTTTGTGTTCTGAGAAATCAACTCACAGAGTTAAAAGTTTCCCCTGAAGAAGTCTTCCGCTAAGACAGTTCTTGTGGAATTTGCAAAGTGATATTTGGAAGCCCCAAGAGGGCTGTGGTGAAAAAGGAAGTATGCTCAGATGAAATCTGGAAAGAAGCTGTCTGAGAAACTGTTCAGTGATGTTTGACTTCCACTCACAGAGTTTCATATGTAATTCGTGGATCTCTTTGCTAGCCTTATTTCTGTGGAATCTGAGAAAAATATTTCGGATCCCTTTGAAGACCATAGGGCCAAAGGAAATATCCTCCGATAACAAAGAGAAAGAAGCTTTCTGAGAAAATTCTTTGTGTTCTGTGAAATCATCTCACAGAGTTACAGCTTTCCCCTCAAGAAGCCTTTCGCTAAGACAGTTCTTGGGGAATTGGCAAAGTGATATTTGGAAGCCCATAGAGGGCTATGGTGAAAAAGGAAATATCCTCCGATGAAATCTGGAAAGAAGCTTTCTGAGAAACTGCTTAGTATTCTGTAAATTCATGTCACAGAGTTTTACTGTATTTCGCGGATCTCTTTGCTAGCCTTATTTCTGTGGAATCTGAGAACAGATATTTCGGATCCCTTTGAAGACTTTAGGGCCAAAGGAAATATCCTCCGATAACAAAGAGAATGAAGCTTTCTGAGAAACTTCTTTGTGTTCTGTTAAATCATCTCACAGAGTTACAGCTTTCCCTACAAGAAGCCTTTCGCTAAGACAGTTCTTGTGGAATTGGAAAAGTGATATTTGGAAGTCCATAGAGGGCTATGGTGAAAAAGGAAATATCCTCAGATGAAATCTGGAAAGAAGCTTTCTGAGAAACTGCTCTGTGATGTGTGACTTCCACTCACAGAGTTACATCTGTATTTCGTGGATCTCTTTGCTACCTTATTTCTGTGGAATCTGAGAACAGATATTTCGGATCCCTTTGAAGACTATAAGGCCAAAGGAAATATCCTCCTATAACAAAGAGAAAGAAGCTTTCTGAGAAAACTCTTTGTTGTCTGTGAAATCATCTCACAGAGTTACAGCTTTCCCCGCAAGAAGCCTTTCGCTAAGACAGTTCTTGTGGAATTGGTAAAGTGATATTTGGAAGCCCTAAGAGGGCTATGGTGAAAAGGGAAATATCCAGAGATGAAATCTGGAAAGAAGCTTTCTGAGAAACTGCTCTGTGATGTGTGACTTAAACTCACAGGGTTACATCTGTATTTCGTGTGTCTCTTTGTTAGCCTCATTTCTGTGGAATCTGAGAACAGATATTTCGGATCCCTTTGAAGACTATACGGCCAAAGGAAATATCCTACAATACAAAGAGAAAGAAGCTTTCTGAGAAACTTCTTTATGTTCTTTTCATTCATCTCACAGAGTTACAGCTTTCCCCTCAAGAAGCCTTTCGCTAAGACAGTTCTTGTGGAATTGGCAAAGTGATATTTGGAAGCACAGAGAGGGCTATGGTGAAAAAGGAAGTATCCTCTGATGAAATCTGGAAAGAAGCTTTCTGAGAAACTGCTTAGTGTTCTGCTAATCCATCTCACAGAGATACATATGTATTTGGTGGATCTCTTTGCTCGCCTTATTTCTGTGGAATCTGAGAACAGATATTTCGGATCCCTTTGAAGACTATAGGGCCAAAGGAAATATCCTCTGATAACAAAGAGAAAGAAACTTTCTTAGAAACTTCTTTGTGTTCTGTGAAATCATCTCACAGAGTTACAGCTTTCCCCTCAGGAAACATTTGGCTAAGACAGTTTTTGTGGAATTGGCAAAGTGATATTTGGAAGCCCATAGAGGGCTCTGGTGAAAAAGGACATATCCTCAGATGAAATCTGGAAAGAAGATTTCTGAGAAACTGCTCTGTGATGTGTGACTTCCACTCACAGAGTTACATCTGTATTTCGTGGATCTCTTTGCTAGCCTTACTTCTGAGGAATCTGAGAACAGATATTTCGGATCCCTTTGAAGACTATAGGGCCAAAGGAAATATCCTCCGATAACAAAGAGAAAGAAGCTTTCTGAGAAACTTCTTTGTGTTCTGTGAAAGCATCTCACAGAGTTACAGCTTTCCCCTCAAGAAGCCTTTGGCTAAGACAGTTCTTGTGGAATTGCAAAGTGATATTTGGAAGCCCATAGAGGGCTATGGTGAAAAAGGAAATCTCCTCAGATGAAATCTGGAAAGAAGCTTTCTGAGAAACCGCTCTGTGATGTGTGACTTACACTCACAGAGTTACATCTGTATTTTGTGGATCTCTTTGCTAGCCTTATTTCTGTGGAATCTGAGAACAGATATTTCGGATCCCTTTGAAGAGTATAGGACTAAAGGAAATATGCTCCGAAAACAAAGAGAAAGAAGCTTTCTGAGACATCCTTGTGTTCTTTGAAATTACCTCACAGAGTTACAGCTTTCCCTTCAAGGAGCCTTTCGCTAAGACAGTTCTTGTGGAATTGGAAAAGTGATATTTGGAAGTCCATAGAGGGCTATTGTGAAAAAGGAAATATCCTCAGATGAAATCTGGAAAGAAGCTTTCTGAGAAACTGCTCTGTGATGTGTGACTTCCACTCACAGAGTTACATCTGTATTTCGTGGATCCCTTTGCTACCTTATTTCTGTGGAATCTGAGAACAGATATTTCGGATCCCTTTGAAGACTATAAGGCCAAAGGAAATATCCTCCTATAACAAAGAGAAAGAAGCTTTCTGAGAAACCTCTTTGTTGTCTGTGAAATCATCTCACAGAGTTACAGCTTTCCCCGCAAGAAGCCTTTCGCTAAGACAGTTCTTGTGGAATTAGCAAAGTGATATTTGGAAGACCATAGAGGGCTATGGTGAAAAAGGAAATATCCTCAGAAGAAATCTGAAAAGAAGCTTTTGGAGAAACTGCTTAGTGTTCTGTTAATTCAACTCACAGAGTTACATCTGTATTTCGTTTAACTCTTTGGACCCTTATTTCTGTGGAATCTGAGAACAGTTATTTCGGATCCCTTTGAAGACTATAGGGCCAAAGGAATTATCCTCCGATAACAAAGAGAAAGAAGCTTTCTGAGAAACTGCTTATTGTTCTGTTAATTCATCTAACAGAGTTACATCTCTATTTCGTGGATCTCTTTGCTCGCCTTATTTCTGTGGAATCTGAGAACAGATATTTCGGATCCCTTTGAAGGCTACAGGGCCAAAGGAAATATCCTCCGATAACAAAGAGAAAGAAGCTTTCTGAGAAACTTCTTTGTGTTCTGTGAAAGCATCTCACAGAGTTACAGCTTTCCCCTCAAGAAGCCTTTCGCTAAGACAGTTCTTGTGGAATTGGCAAACTGTTATTTGGAAGTCCATCGAGGGCTATGGTGAAAAAGGAAATATCCTCAGATGAAATCTGGAAAGAAGCTTTGTGAGAAACTGCTATGTGTTGCGTGACTTCCACTCACAGAGTTACATCTGTATTTCGTGGATCTCTTTGCTAGCCTTATTTCTGTGGAATCTGAGAACAGATATTTCGGATCCCTTTGAAGACTATAGGGCCAAGTGAAATATCCTCCGTTAACAAAGAGAAAGAAGCTTTCTGAGAAACTTCGTTGTGTTCTGTGAAATCATCTCACAGAGTTACAGCTTTCCCCTCAAGAAGCTTCTCGCTAGGACAGTTCTTGTGGCATTGGCAAAGTGATATTTGGAAGTCCATAGAGGGCTATTTTGTAAAAGGAAATATCCTCAGATGAAATCTGGAAAGAAGCTCTTTGAGAAAATGCTCTGTGATGTGTGACTTCCACTCACAGAGTTAAATCTGTATTTCGTGGATCTCTTTGCCAGCCTTATTTCTATGGAATCCGAGAACAGATATTACGGATCCCTTTGAATACTATAGGGTCAAAGGAAACATCCTCCGTTAACAAAGAGAAAGAAGCTTTCTGAGAAACTTCTTTGTGTTCTGTGAAATCATCTCACAGAGTTACAGCTTTCCCCTCAAGAAGCCTTTCGCTAAGACAGTTCTTGTGGAATTTGCACAGGGATATTTGGAAGCCCATAGAGGGCTAGGGTGGAAAAGCAAATATATTCAGATGAAATCTGGAAAGAGGCTTTCTAAGAAACTGCTCAGTGTTCTGTTAATTCATCTCACAGAGTGACATCTGTATTTAATGCATCTCTTTGCTAGCATTATTTCTGAGGAATCTGAGAACAGATATTTCGGATCTCTTTGAAGACTATAGGACCAAAGGAAATAACCTCCGATAACAAAGAGAAAGAAGCTTTCTGAGGAACTTCTTTGTGTTCTGTGAAATCATCTCACAGAGTTACAGCTTTCCCCTCAAGAAGCCTTTCGCTAAGACAGTTCTTGTGGTATTGGCAAAGTGATATTTGGAAGCCCAAAGAGGTCTATGGTGAAAAAGGACATATCATCACGTGAAATATCGAAAGAAGCTTTCTGAGAAACTGCTCTGTGATGTGTGACTTCCACTCACAGAGTTACATCTGTATTTCGTGGATCCCTTTGGTAACCTTATTTCTGTGGAATCTGAGAACAGATATTTCGGATCCCTTTGAAGACTATAGGGCCCAAGGTAATATCCTCCAATAACAAAGAGAAAGAAGCTTTCTGAGAAACTTCTTTGTGTTCTGTGAAATCATCTCACAGAGTTACAGCTTCCCCCTCAAGAAGCTTTTCGCTAAGACAGTTCTTGTGGAATTGGCAAAGTGATATTTGGAAGCCAATAAAGGGCTAAGGTGAAAAAGGAAATATCCTCAGATGAAATCTGGAAAGAAGCTTTCTGAGAAACTGCTTAGTGTTCTGTTAATTCATCTCACAGAGTTACATTTGTATTTCGTGGATCACTTTGCTAGCCTTATTTCTGTGGAATCTGAGAAGAGATATTTCGGATCCCTTTGAAGACTATAGGGCCAAAGGAAATATCCTCCGATAACAAACAGAAAGAAGCTTTCTGAGAAACTTCTTTGTGTTCTTTGAAATCATTTCACAGATTTACAGCTATCCCCTCAAAAGCCTTTCGCTACGACAGTTCTTGTGGAAATGGCAAAGTGATATTTGGAAGCCCATAGTGGGCTAAGGTGAAAAAGGAAATATCCTCAGATGATAACTGGAAATTAGCTTTCTGAGAAACTGCTTAGTGTTCTGTTAATTCAACTCACAGAGTTACATCTGTATTTCGTGGATCACTTTGCTAGCCTTATTTCTGTGGAATCTGAGAACAGATATTACTGATCCCTTTGAAGACTATAGGGCCAAAGGAAATATCCTCCGATAACAAAGAGAAAGAAGCTTTCTGAGAAACTTTTTTGTGTTCTGTGAAATCATCTCACAGAGTTACAGCTTTCCCCTCAAGAAGCCTTAGCTAAGACAGTTCTTGTGGAATTGGCAAAGTGATATTTGGAAGCCCAAAGTGGGCTATGGTGAAAAAGGAAATATCCTCACGTGAAATATCGAAAGAAGCTTTCTGAGAAACTGCTCTGTGATGTGTGACTTCCACTCACAGAGTTACATCTGTATTTCGTGGATCCCTTTGGTAACCTTATTTCTGTGGAATCTGAGAACAGATATTCGGATCACATTGTAGACTATAGGGCCCAAGGTAACATCCTTCGATAACAAAGAGAAACAAGCTTTCTGAGAAATTTCTTTGTGTTCTGTGAAATCATCTCACAGAGTTACAGCTTCCCCCTCAAGAAGCTTTTCGCTAAGACAGTTCTTGTGGAATAGGCAAAGTGATATTTGGAAGCCAATAAAGCGCTAAGGTGAAAAAGGAAATATCCTCAGATGAAATCTGGAAAGAAGCTTTCTGAGAATCTGCTTAGTGTTCTGTTAATTCATCTCACAGTGTTACATCTGTATTACATGGATCACTTTGCTAGCCTTATTTCTGTGGAATGTGAGAAGAGATATTTCGGATCCCTTTGAAGACTATGGGGCCAAAGGAAATATCCTCCGATAACAAACAGAAAGAAGTTTTCTGAGAAACTTCTTTGTGTTCTGTGAAATCATTTCACAGAGTTACAGCTTTCCCCTCAAGAATCCTTTCGCTAAGACAGTTCTTGTGGAAATGGCAAAGTGATATTTGGAAGCCTATAGGGGCCTAAGGTGAAAAAGGAAATATCCTCAGATGAAATCTGGAAATTAGATTTCTGAGAAACTGCTTAGTGTTCTGTTAATTCAACTCACAGAGTTACATCTGTATTTCGTGGATGACTTTGCTAGCCTTATTTCTGTGGAATCTGAGAACAGATATTGAGGAACCCATTGAAGACTATAGGGCCAAAGGAAATATCCTCCGATAAGAAAGAGAAAGAAGCTTTCTGAGAAACTTCTTTTTCTTCTGTGAAATCATCTCACAGAGTTACAGCTTTCCCCTCAAGAAGCCTTTCCCTAAGACAGTTCTTGTGGAATTGGCAAAGTGATATTTGGAAGCCCCTAGAGGGCTATGGTGAAAAAGGAAATATCCTCAGATGAAATCTGGAAAGAAGCTTTCTGAGAAAGTGCTTAGTGTTCTGTTAATTCATCTCACTGAGTTACATCTGTATTTCATGGATCTCTTTGCTAGCCTTATTTCTGTGGAATGTGAGAACAGATATTTCGGATCCCTTTGAAGACTATAGGGCCAAAGGAAAAATCCTCTGATAACAAAGAGAAAGAAGCTTTCTGAGAAACTTCTTTGTGTTCTGTGAAATCATCTCACAGAGTTACAGCTTTCCCCTCAAGAAGCCTTTCGCGAAGACAGTTCTTGTGGAATTGGCAAAGTGATATTTCGAAGGCCATAAAGGGCTATGGTGAAAAAGGAAGTATCCTCAGATGAAATCTGTAAAGAAGCTTTCTGAGAAACTGCTCTGTGATGTGTGATTTCCACTCACAGAGTTACATCTGTATTTCGTGGATCTCTTGGCTAGCCTTATTTCTATGGAATCTGAGAACAGATATTTCGGATCCCATTGAAGACTATTGGGCCAAAGGAAATATCCTCCGATAACAAAGAGAAAGAAGCTTTCTGAGAAACTTTTTTGTTTTCTGTGAAATCATCTCACAGAGTTACAACTTTCCCATCAAGAAGCCTTTGCTAAGACAGTTCTTGTGGAATTGGCAAAGTGATTTTGGAAGCCCAAAGAGGGCTATGGTGAAAAAGGAAATATCCTCACGTGAATATCGAAAGAAGCTTTCTGAGAAACTGCTCTGTGATGTGTGACTTCCACTCACATAGTTACATCTGTATTTTGTGGATCTCTTTGCTAGCCTTATTTCTATGGAATCTGAGAACACATATTGGGGAACCCTTTGAAGACTATACGGCCAAAGGAAATATCCTCCGATAACAAAGAGAAAGAAGCTTTCTGAGAAACTTCTTTGCGTTCTGTGAAATCATCTCACAGAGTTACCGCTTTCCCCTCAAGAAGCCTTTCGCTAAGATAGTTCTTGTGGAATTGGCAAAGTGATATTTGGAAGTCCTTAGAGGGCTATGGTGAAAAAGGAAATATCCTCAGATGAAATCTGGAAAGAAGCTTTCTGAGAAACTGCTCTGTGATGTGTGACTTCCACTCACAGAGTTACATCTGTATTTCGTGGATCCCTTTGGTAACCTTATTTCTGTGGAATCTGAGAACAGATATTTCGGATCCCTTTGTAGACTATAGGGCCCAAGGTAGCATCCTTCGATAACAAAGAGAAACAAGCTTTCTGAGAAATTTCTTTGTGTTCTGTGATATCATCTCACAGAGTTACCGCTTCCCCCTCAAGAAGCTTTTCGCTAAGACAGTTCTTGTGGAATAGGCAAAGTGATATTTGGAAGCCAATAAAGCGCTAAGGTGAAAAAGGAAATATCCTCAGATGAAATCTGGAAAGAAGCTTTCTGAGAAACTGCTTAGTGTTCTGTTAATTCATCTCACAGAGTTGTATGTGTATTTCTTGGATCTCTTTGCTAGCCTTATTTCTGTGGAATCTGAGAACAGATATTTCGGATCCCTTTGAAGAGTATAGGGCCAAAGGAAATATCCTCCGATAACAAAGAGAAAGAAGCTTTCTGAGAAACTTCTTTGTGTTCTGTGAAATCATCTCACAGAGTTACAGTTTTCCCCTCAAGAAGCCCTTCGCCAAGACAGTTCTTGTGGAATTCGCAAAGTGATATTTGGAAGACCATAGAGGGCTAAGTTGAAAAAGGAAATATCCTCAGATGAAATATGGAAATTAGCTTTCTCAGAAACTGCTTAGTGTTCTTTTAATTCAACTCACAGAGTTACATCTGTATTTCGTGGATCACTTTGCTAGCCTTATTTCTGTGGAATCTGTTAACAGATATTTCAGATCCCCTTGAAGACTATAGGGCCAAAGGAAATATCCTCCGATAACAAAGAGAAAGAAGCTTTCTGAGAAACTTCTTTGTGTTCTGTGAAATCATCTCACAGAGTTACAGTTTTGCCCTCAAGAAGCCTTTCGCGAAGACAGTTCTTGTTTAATTGGCAAAGTGATATTTGGAAGGCCATAGAGGGCTACGGTGAAAAAGGAAGTATCCATAGATGAAATCTGTAAAGAAGCTTTCTGAGAAACTGCTCTGTGATGTGTGACTTCCACTCACTGAGTTACATCTGTATTTCGTGGATCTCTTGGCTAGCCTTATTTCTGTGGAATCTGTGAACAGATATTTCGGATCCTTTGAAGACTCTAGGGCCAAAGGAAATATCCTCCGATAACAAAGAGAAATAAGCTTTCTTAGAAACTTCTTTGTGTTCTGTGAAATCCTTTCACAGAGTTACAGCTTTCCACTCAAGAAGCCTTTGCTAAGACAGTTCTTGTGGAATTGGCAAAGTGATATTTGGAAGCCCAAAGAGGGCTATGGTGAAAAAGGAAATATCCTCACATAAATTATCGAAAGAAGCTTTCTGAGAAACTGCCCTGTGATGTGTGACTTCCACTCACAGAGTTACATCTGTATTTCGTGGATCTCTTTGCTAGCCTTATTTCTGTGGAATCTGAGATCAGATATTGGGGAACCCTTTGAAGACTATAGGGCCAAAGGAAATATCCTCCGATAACAAAGAGAAAGAAGCTTTCTGAGAAACTTCTTTGTGTTCTGTGAAATCATCTCACAGAGTTACAGCTTTCTCCTCAAGAAGCCTTTCGCTAAGATAGTTCTTGTGGAATTGGCAAAGTGATATTTGGAAGCCCTTAGAGGGCTATGGTGAAAAAGGAAATATCCTGAGATGAAATCTGGAAAGAAGCTTTCTGAGAAACTGCTCTGTGATGTGTGACTTCCACTCACAGAGTTACATCTGTATTTCGTGGATCCCTATGGTAACCTTATTTCTGTGGAATCTGAGAACAGATATTTCGGATCACTTTGAAGACTGTAGGGCCCAAGGTAACATCCTCCGATAACAATGAGAGAGAAGCTTTCTCAGAAACTTCTTTGTGTTCTGTGAAATCATCTCACAGAGTTACAGCTTCCCCCTCAAGAAGCTTTTCGCTAAGACAATTCTTGTGAAATAGGCAAAGTGATATTTGTAAGCCAATAAAGGGCTAAGGTGAAAAAGGAAATATCCCCAGATGAAATCTGGAAAGAAGCTTTCTGAGAAACTGCTTAGTGTTGGGTTAATTCATCTCACAGTGTTACATCTGTATTTCGTGGATCACTTTGCTAGCCTTATTTCTGTGGAATCTGAGAACAGATATTTCGGATCCCTTTGAAGACTATAGGACCAAAGAAAATATCCTCCGATAACAAACAGAAAGAAGCTTTCTGAGAAACTTTTTTGTGTTCTGTGAAATCATCTCACAGAGTTACAGCTTTCCCCTCAAGAAGCCTTTGCTAAGACAGTTCTTGTGGAATTGGGAAAGTGATATTTGGAAGCCCATAGAGGGCTAAGGTGAAAAAGGAAATATCCTCACGTGAAATATCGAAAGAATCTTTCTGACAAACTGCTCTGTGATGTGTGACTTCCACTCACGGAGTTACATCTTTATTTCGTGGATCTCTTTGCTAGCCTTATTACTGTGGAATCTGAGAACAGATATTGAGGAACCCTTTGAAGACCATAGGGCCAAAGGAAATATCCTCCGATAACAAAGAGAAAGAAGCTTTCTGAGTAACTTCTTTGTGTTCTGTGAAATCATCTCACCGAGTTACAGCTTTCCCCTCAAGAAGCCTTTCGCTAAGATAGTTCTTGTGGAATTGGCAAAGTGATATTTGGAAGTCCTTAGAGGGCTATGGTGAAAAAGGAAATATCCTCAGATGAAATCTGGAAAGGAGCTTTCTGAGAAACTGCTCTGTGATGTGTGACTTCCACTCACAGAGTTACATCTGTATTTCGTGGATCCCTTTTGTAAACTTATTTCTGTGGAATCTGAGAACAGATATTTCGGATCCCTTTGAAGACTATAGGGCCCAAGGTAACATCCTCCGATAACAAAGAGAAACAAGCTTTCTGAGAAATTTCTTTGTGTTTTGTGAAATCATCTCACAGAGTTACAGCTTCCCCCTCATGAAGCTTTTCGCTAAGACAGTTCTTGTGGAATAGGCAAAGTGATATTTGGATGCCAATAAAGCGCTAAGGTGAAAAAGGAAATATCCTCTGATGAAATCTGGAAAGAAGCTTTCTGAGAAACTGCTTAGTGTTCTCTTAATTCATCTCACAGTGTTACATCTGTATTTCGTGGATCACTTTGCTAGCCTTATTTCTGTGGAATGTGAGAAGAGATATTTCGGATCCTTTTGAAGACTATAGGGCCAAAGGAAATACCCTCCGATAACAAACAGAAAGAAGCTTTCTGAGAAGCTTCTTTGTGTTCTGTGAAATCATTTCACAGAGTTACAGCTTTTCCCTCAAGAAACCTTTCGCTAAGACAGTTCTTGTCCAAATGGCAAAGTGATATTTGGAAGCCCATAGGGGGCAAAGGTGAAAAAGGAAATATCCTCAGATGAAATCTGGAAATTAGCTTTCCGAGAAACTGCTTAGTGTTCTGTTACTTCAACTCACAGAGTTACATCTGTATTTCGTGGATGACTTTGCTAGCCTTATTTCTGTGGAATCTGAGAACAGATATTGAGGAACCCTTTGAAGACTATAGGGCCAAAGGAAATATCCTCCGATAAGAAAGAGAAAGAAGCTTTCTGAGAAACTTCTTTGTGTTCTGTGAAATCATCTCACAGAGTTACAGCTTTCCCCTCAAGAAGCCTTTCCCTAAGACAGTACTTGTGGAATTGGCAAAGTCATATTTGGAAGCCCCTAGAGGGCTATGGTGAAAAAGGAAATATCCTTAGATGAAATCTGGAAAGAAGCTTTCTGAGAAAGTGCTTAGTGTTCTGTTAATTCATCTCACAGAGTTACTTCTGTATTTCGTGGATCTCTTTGCTAGCCTTATTTCTGTGGAATCTGAGAACAGATATTTCGGATCCCTTTGAAGACTATAGGGCCAAAGGAAAAATCCTCTGATAACAAAGAGAAAGAAGCTTTCTGAGAAACTTCTTTGTGTTCTGTGAAATCATCTCACAGAGTTACAGCTTTCCCCTCAAGAAGCCTTTGCTAAGACAGTTCCTGTGGAATTGGCAAAGTGATATTTGGAAGCCCAAAGTGGGCTATGGTGAAAAAGGAAATATCCTCACGTGAAATATCGAAAGAAGCTTTCTGAGAAACTGCTCTGTGATGTGTGACTTTCACTCACAGAGTTACATCTGTATTTCGTGAATCTCTTTGCTAGCCTTATTTCTGTGGAATCTGAGAACAGATATTTCGGATCCCTTTGAAGACTATAGGGCCAAAGGAAATATCCTCCGATAACAAAGAGAAAGAAGCTTTCTGAAAAACTTCTTTGTGTTCTGTGAAATCATCTCACAGAGTTACAGCTTTCCCCTCAAGAAGCCTTTCGCTAAGATAGTTCTTGTGGAATTTGCAAAGTGATATTTGGAAGCCCATAGAGGGCTAAGGTGAAAAAGTAAATATCCTCAGATGAAATCTGTAAAGAAGCTTTCTGAGAAACTGCTGTATGATGAGTGACTTCCACTCACAGAGTTACATCTGTATTTCGTGGATCTCTTTGCTAGCCTTATTTCTCTGGAATCTGAGAACAGATATTTCGGATCCATTTGAAGAGAATAGGGCCAAAGGAAATATCCTCCAATAACAAAGAGAAAGAATCTTTCTGAGAAACTTCTTTCTGTTCTGGGAAATCATCTCACAGAGTTACAGCTTTCCCCTCAAGAAGCCTTTCGGTAAGACATTTCTTGTGGATTTGGCAAAGTGATATTTGGAAGCCCATAAGGGGCTATGGTGAAAAAGGAAATATCCTCAGATGAATTCTGGCAAGAAGCTTTGTGAGAAACTGCTCTGCGATGTGTGACTTCCACTCACTCAGTTACATCTGTATTTCGTGGATCTCTTTGCTAGCCTTATTTCTGTGGAATCTCAGAACAGATATTGAGAAACCCTTTGAAGACTATAGGGCCAAAGGAAATATCCTCCGATAACAAAGGGAAAGAAGCTTTCTGAGAAACTTCTTTGTGTTTTGTGAAATCATCTCACGGAGTTACAGCTTTCCCCTCAAGAGGCCTTTCGCTAAGATAGTTCTTGTGGAATTGGCAAAGTGATATTTGGAAGTCCTTAGAGGGCTATGGTGAAAAAGGAAATATCCTCAGATGAAATCTGGAAAGAAGCTTTCTTAGAAACTGCTCTGTGATGTGTGACTTCCACTCACAGAGTTACATCTGTATTTCGTGGATCCCTTTGGTAACCTTATTTCTGTGGAATCTGAGAACAGATATTTCGGATCCCTTTGTAGACTATAGGGCCCAAGGTAGCATCCTTCGATAACAAAGAGAAACAAGCTTTCTGAGAAATTTCTTTGTGTTCTGTGATATCATCTCACAGAGTTACCGCTTCCCCCTCAAGAAGCTTTTCGCTAAGACAGTTCTTGTGGAATAGGCAAAGTGATATTTGGAAACCAATAAAGCGCTAAGGTGAAAAAGGAAATATCCTCAGATGAAATCTGGAAAGAAGCTTTCTGAGAAACTGCTTAGTTTTCTGTTAATTCATCTCACAGAGTTGTATGTGTATTTCTTGGATCTCTTTGCTAGCCTTATTTCTGTGGAATCTGAGAACAGATATTTCGGATCCCTTTGAAGACTATAGGGCCAAAGGAAATACCCCCCGATAACAAAGAGAAAGAAGCTTTCTGAGAAACTTCTTTGTGTTCTGTGAAATCATCTCACAGAGTTACAGTTTTGCCCTCAAGATGCCTTTCGCGAAGACAGTTCTTGTGTAATTGGCAAAGTGATATTTGGAAGGCCATAGAGGGCTACGGTGAAAAAGGAAGTATCCTTAGATGAAATCTGTAAAGAAGCTTTCTGAGAAACTGCTCTGTGATGTGTGACTTCCACTCACTGAGTTACATCTGTATTTCGTGGATCTCTTGGCTAGCCTTATTTCTGTGGAATCTGAGAACAGATATTTCGGATACCTTTGAAGACTCTAGGGCCAAAGGAAATATCCTCCGATAACAAAGAGAAAGAAGCTTTCTTAGAAACTTCTTTGTGTTCTGTGAAATCCTTTCACAGAGTTACAGCTTTCCACTCAAGAAGCATTTGCTAAGACAGTTCTTGTGGAATTGGCAAAGTGATATTTGGAAGCCCAAAGAGGGCTATGGTGAAAAAGGAAATATCCTCACATAAATTATCGAAAGAAGCTTTCTGAGAAACTGCTCTGTGATGTGTGACTTCCACTCACAGAGTTACATCTGTATTTCGTGGATCTCTTTGCTAGCCTTATTTCTGTGGAATCTGAGATCAGATATTTCGGATCACTTTGAAGACTGTAGGGCCCAAGGTAACATCCTCCGATAACAATGAGAGAGAAGCTTTCTCAGAAACTTCTTTGTGTTCTGTGAAATCATCTCACAGAGTTACAGCTTCCCCCTCAAGAGGCTTTTCGCTAAGACAATTCTTGTGAAATAGGCAAAGTGATATTTGTAAGCCAATAAAGGGCTAAGGTGAAAAAGGAAATATCCCCAGATGAAATCTGGAAAGAAGCTTTCTGAGAAACTGCTTAGTGTTCTCTTAATTCATCTCACAGTGTTACATCTGTATTTCGTGGATCACTTTGCTAGCCTTATTTCTGTGGAATCTGAGAATAGATATTTCGGATCCCTTTGAAGACTATAGGACCAAAGGAAATATCCTCCGATAACAAACAGAAAGAAGCTTTCTGAGAAACTTTTTTGTGTTCTGTGAAATCATCTCACAGAGTTACAGCTTTCCCCTCAAGAAGCCTTTGCTAAGACAGTTCTTGTGGAATTGGCAAAGTGATATTTGGAAGCCCATAGAGGGCTAAGGTGAAAATGGAAATATCCTCACGTGAAATATCGAAAGAATCTTTCTGACAAACTGCTCTGTGATGTGTGACTTCCACTCACGGAGTTACATCTTTATTTCGTGGATCTCTTTGCTAGCCTTATTACTGTGGAATCTGAGAACAGATATTGAGGAACCCTTTGAAGACCATATGGCCAAAGGAAATATCCTCCGATAACAAAGAGAAAGAAGCTTTCTGAGTAACTTCTTTGTGTTCTGTGAAATCATCTCACAGAGTTACAGCTTTCCCCTCAAGAAGCCTTTCGCTAAGATAGTTCTTGTGGAATTGGCAAAGTGATATTTGGAAGTCCTTAGAGGGCTATGGTGAAAAAGGAAATATCCTCAGATGAAATCTGGAAAGGAGCTTTCTGAGAAACTGCTCTGTAATGTGTGACTTCCACTCACAGAGTTACATCTGTATTTCGTGGATCCCTTTTGTAAACTTATTTCTGTGGAATCTGAGAACAGATATTTCGGATCTCTTTTAAGACTATAGGGCCCAAGGTAACATCCTCCGATAACAAAGAGAAACAAGCTTTCTGAGAAATTTCTTTGTGTTTTGTGAAATCATCTCACAGAGTTACAGCTTCCCCCTCATGAAGCTTTTCGCTAAGACAGTTCTTGTGGAATAGGCAAAGTGATATTTGGAAGCCAATAAAGCGCTAAGGTGAAAAAGGAAATATCCTCTGATGAAATCTGGAAAGAAGCTTTCTGAGAAACTGCTTAGTGTTCTCTTAATTCATCTCACAGTGTTACATCTGTATTTCGTGGATCACTTTGCTAGCCTTATTTCTGTGGAATGTGAGAAGAGATATTTCGGATCCTTTTGAAGACTATAGGGCCAAAGGAAATATCCACCGATAACAAACAGAAAGAAGCTTTCTGAGAAGCTTCTTTGTGTTCTGTGAAATCATTTCACAGAGTTACAGCTTTCCCCTCAAGAAACCTTTCGCTAAGACAATTCTTGTGGAAATGGCAAAGTGATATTTGGAAGCCCATAGGGGGCTAAGGTGAAAAAGGAAATATCCTCAGATGAAATCTGGAAATTAGCTTTCCAAGAAACTGCTTAGTGTTCTGTTACTTCAACTCACAGAGTTACATCTGTATTTCGTGGATGACTTTGCTAGCCTTATTTCTGTGGAATCTGAGAACAGATATTGAGGAACCCTTTGAAGACTATAGGGCCAAAGGTAATATCCTCCGACAACAAAGAGAAAGAAGCTTTCTGAGAAACTTCTTTGTGTTCTGTGAAATCATCTCACAGAGTTACAGCTTTCCCTTCAAGAAGCCTTTCCCTAAGACAGTACTTGTGGAATTGGCAAAGTCATATTTGGAAGCCCCTAGAGGGCTATGGTGAAAAAGGAAATATCCTTAGATGAAATCTGGAAAGAAGCTTTCTGAGAAAGTGCTTAGTGTTCTGTTAATTCATCTCACAGAGTTACTTCTGTATTTCGTGGATCTCTTTGCTAGCCTTATTTCTGTGGAATCTGAGAACAGATATTTCGGATCCCTTTGAAGACTATAGGGACAAAGGAAAAATCCTCTGATAACAAAGAGAAAGAAGCTTTCTGAGAAACTTCTTTGTGTTCTGTGAAAACATCTCACTGAGTTACAGCTTTCCCCTCAAGAAGCCTTTCGCGAAGACAGTTCTTGTGGAATTGGCAAAGTGATATTTGGAAGGCCATAAAGGGCTATGGTGAAAAAGGAAGTATCCTCAGATGAAATCTGTAAAGAAGCTTTCTGAGAAACTGCTCTGTGATGTGTGACTTCCACTCACAGAATTACATCTGTATTTCGTGGATCTCTTTGCTAGCCTTATTTCTGTGGAATCTGAGAACAGATATTGGGGAACCCTTTGCAGTCTATAGGGCCAAAGGAAATATCCTCCGATAACAAAGAGAAAGAAGCTTTCTGAGAAACTTCTTTGTGTTCTGTGAAATCATCCCACAGAGTTACAGCTTTCCCCTCAAGAAGCCTTTCGCTAAGATAGTTCTTGTGGAATTGGCAAAGTGATATTTGGAAGCCCATAGAGGGCTATGGTGAAAAAGGAAATATCCTCAGATGAAATCTGGAAAGAAGCTTTCTGAGAAACTGCTCTGTGATGTGTGACTTCCACTCACTGAGTTACATCTGTATTTCGTGGATCCCTTTGGTAACCTTATTTCTGTGGAATCTGAGAACAGATATTTCGGATCTCTTTGACGAATGTAGGGCCCAAGGTAACATCCTCCGATAACAAAGAGAAAGAAGCTTTCTGAGAAACTTCTTTGTGTTCTGTGAAATCATCTCACAGAGTTACAGCTTCCCCCTCAAGAAGCTTTTCGCTAAGACAATTCTTGTGGAATAGGCAAAGTGATATTTGGAAGCCAATAAAGGGCTAAGGTGAAAAAGGAAATATCCCCAGATGAAATCTGGAAAGAAGCTTTCTGAGAAACTGCTTAGTGTTCTGTTAATTAATCTCACAGTGTTACATCTGTATTTCGTGGATCACTTTGCTAGCCTTATTTCTGTGGAATCTGAGAACAGATATTTCGCATCCCTTTGAAAATTATAGGGCCAAAGGAAATATCCTCCGATAACACACAGAAAGAAGCTTTCTGAGAAACTTCTTTGTGTTCTGTGAAATCATTTCACAGAGTTACAGCTTTCCCCTCAACAAACCTTTCGCTAAGACAGTTCTTGTGGAAATGGCAAAGTGATATTTGGAAGCCCTTAGAGGGCTAAGGTGAAATAGGAAATATCCTCAGATGAAATCTGGAAATTAGCTTTCTGAGAAACTGCTTAGTGTTCTGTTAATTCAACTCACAGAGTTACATCTGTATTTCGTGGATCACTTTGCTAGCCTTATTTCTGTGGAATCTGAGAACAGATATTTCGGATCCCTTTGAAAACTGTAGGGCCAATGGAAATATCCTACGATAACAAATAGAAAGAAGCTTTCTGAGAAACTTCTTTGTGTTCTGTGAAATCATTTCACAGAGTTACAGCTTTCCCCTCAAGAAACCTTTCGCTAAGACAGTTCTTGTGGAAATGGCAAAGTGATATTTGGAAGCCCATAGAGGGCTAAGGTGAAAAAGGAAATATCCTCAGATGAAATCTGGAAATTAGCTTTCCGAGAAACTGCTTAGTGTTCTGTTAATTCAACTCACAGAGTTACATCTGTATTTCGTGGATCACTTTGCTAGCCTTATTTCTGTGAAATCTGAGAACAGATATTTCGGATCCCTTTGAAGACTATAGGGCCAAAGGAAATATCCTCCGATAACAAAGAGAAAGAAGCTTTGTGAGAAACTTCTTTGTGTTCTGTGAAATCATCTCACAGAGTTACAGTTTTCCCCTCAAGAAGCCTTTCGCGAAGACAGTTCTTGTGGAACTGGCAAAGTGATATTTGGAAGGCCATAGAGGGCGATGGTGAAAAAGGAAGTATCCTCAGATGAAATCTGTAAAGAAGATTTCTGAGAAACTGCTCTGCGATGTGTGACTTCCACTCACTGAGTTACATCTGTATTTCGTGGATCTCTTGGCTAGCCTTATTTCTGTGGAATCTGAGAACAGATATTTCGGATCCCTTTGAAGACTATAGGGCCAAAGGAAATATCCTCCGATAACAAAGAGAAATAAGCTTTCTGAGAAACTACTTTGTGTTCTGTGAAATCCTTTGACAGAATTACAGCTTTCCACTCAAGAAGGCTTTGCTAATACAGTTCTTGTGGAATTGGCAAAGTGATATTTGGAAGCCCAAAGAGGGCTATGGTGAAAAAGTAAATATCCTCAGGTGAGATATCGAAAGAAGCTTTCTGAGAGACTGCTCTGTGATGTGTGACTTCCACTCACAGAGTTACATCTGTATTTCGTGGATCTCTTTGCTAGCCTTATTTCTGTGGAATCTGAGAACAGATATTTCCGATCCCTTTGAAGACTATAGGGCCAAAGGAAATATCCTCTGATAACAAAGAGAAAGAAGCTTTCGGAGAAACTTCTTTGTGTTCTGTGAAATCATCTCAGAGAGTTACAGCTTTCCCCTAAAGAAGCCTTTCGCTAAGACAGTTCTTGTGGAATTGGCAAAGTTATATTTGGAAGCGCATAGAGGGCTATGGTGAAAAACGAAATATCCTCACATAAAATATCGAAAGAAGCTTTCTGAGAAACTGCTCTGTGATGTGTGACTTCCACTCACAGTGTTACATCTGTATTTCGTGGATCACTTTGCTAGCCTTATTTCTGTGGAATGTGAGAAGAGATATTTCGGATCCTTTTGAAGACTATAGGGCCAAAGGAAATATCCACCGATAACAAACAGAAAGAAGCTTTCTGAGAAGCTTCTTTGTGTTCTGTGAAATCATTTCACAGAGTTACAGCTTTCCCCTCAAGAAACCTTTCGCTAAGACAGTTCTTGTGGAAATGGCAAAGTGATATTTGGAAGCCCATAGGGGGCTAAGGTGAAAAAGGAAATATCCTCAGATGAAATCTGGAAATTAGCTTTCCAAGAAACTGCTTAGTGTTCTGTTACTTCAACTCACAGAGTTACATCTGTATTTCGTGGATGACTTTGCTAGCCTTATTTCTGTGGAATCTGAGAACAGATATTGAGGAACCCTTTGAAGACTATAGGGCCAAAGGAAATATCCTCCGATAAGAAAGAGAAAGAAGCTTTCTGAGAAACTTCTTTGTGTTCTGTGAAATCATCTCACAGAGTTACAGCTTTCCCTTCAAGAAGCCTTTCCCTAAGACAGTACTTGTGGAATTGGCAAAGTCATATTTGGAAGCCCCTAGAGGGCTATGGTGAAAAAGGAAATATCCTTAGATGAAATCTGGAAAGAAGCTTTCTGAGAAAGTGCTTAGTGTTCTGTTAATTCATCTCACAGAGTTACTTCTGTATTTCGTGGATCTCTTTGCTAGCCTTATTTCTGTGGAATCTGAGAACAGATATTTCGGATCCCTTTGAAGACTATAGGGACAAAGGAAAAATCCTCTGATAACAAAGAGAAAGAAGCTTTCTGAGAAACTTCTTTGTGTTCTGTGAAAACATCTCACAGAGTTACAGCTTTCCCCTCAAGAAGCCTTTCGCGAAGACAGTTCTTGTGGAATTGGCAAAGTGATATTTGGAAGGCCATAAAGGGCTATGGTGAAAAAGGAAGTATCCTCAGATGAAATCTGTAAAGAAGCTTTCTGAGAAACTGCTCTGTGATGTGTGACTTCCACTCACAGAATTACATCTGTATTTCGTGGATCTCTTTGCTAGCCTTATTTCTGTGGAATCTGAGAACAGATATTGGGGAACCCTTTGAAGTCTATAGGGCCAAAGGAAATATCCTCCGATAACAAAGAGAAAGAAGCTTTCTGAGAAACTTCTTTGTGTTCTGTGAAATCATCCCACAGAGTTACAGCTTTCCCCTCAAGAAGCCTTTCGCTAAGATAGTTCTTGTGGAATTGGCAAAGTGATATTTGGAAGCCCTTAGAGGGCTATGGTGAAAAAGGAAATATCCTCAGATGAAATCTGGAAAGAAGCTTTCTGAGAAACTGCTCTGTGATGTGTGACTTCCACTCACTGAGTTACATCTGTATTTCGTGGATCCCTTTGGTAACCTTATTTCTGTGGAATCTGAGAACAGATATTTCGGATCTCTTTGACGAATGTAGGGCCCAAGGTAACATCCTCCGATAACAAAGAGAAAGAAGCTTTCTGAGAAACTTCTTTGTGTTCTGTGAAATCATCTCACAGAGTTACAGCTTCCCCCTCAAGAAGCTTTTCGCTAAGACAATTCTTGTGGAATAGGCAAAGTGATATTTGGAAGCCAATAAAGGGCTAAGGTGAAAAAGGAAATATCCCCAGATGAAATCTGGAAAGAAGCTTTCTGAGAAACTGCTTAGTGTTCTGTTAATTCATCTCACAGTGTTACATCTGTATTTCGTGGATCACTTTTCCAAGCCTTATTTCTGTGGAATCTGAGAACAGATATTTCGCATCCCTTTGAAAATTATAGGGCCAAAGGAAATATCCTCCGATAACACACAGAAAGAAGCTTTCTGAGAAACTTCTTTGTGTTCTGTGAAATCATTTCACAGAGTTACAGCTTTCCCCTCAACAAACCTTTCGCTAAGACAGTTCTTGTGGAAATGGCAAAGTGATATTTGGAAGCCCTTAGAGGGCTAAGGTGAAATAGGAAATATCCTCAGATGAAATCTGGAAATTAGCTTTCTGAGAAACTGCTTAGTGTTCTGTTAATTCAACTCACAGAGTTACATCTGTATTTCGTGGATCACTTTGCTAGCCTTATTTCTGTGGAATCTGAGAACAGATATTTCGGATCCCTTTGAAAACTGTAGGGCCAATGGAAATATCCTACGATAACAAATAGAAAGAAGCTTTCTGAGAAACTTCTTGGTGTTCTGTGAAATCATTTCACAGAGTTACAGCTTTCCCCTCAAGAAACCTTTCGCTAAGACAGTTCTTGTGGAAATGGCAAAGTGATATTTGGAAGCCCATAGAGGGCTAAGGTGAAAAAGGAAATATCCTCAGATGAAATCTGGAAATTAGCTTTCCGAGAAACTGCTTAGTGTTCTGTTAATTCAACTCACAGAGTTACATCTGTATTTCGTGGATCACTTTGCTAGCCTTATTTCTGTGAAATCTGAGAACAGATATTTCGGATCCCTTTGAAGACTATAGGGCCAAAGGAAATATCCTCCGATAACAAAGAGAAAGAAGCTTTGTGAGAAACTTCTTTGTGTTCTGTGAAATCATCTCACAGAGTTACAGTTTTCCCCTCAAGAAGCCTTTCGCGAAGACAGTTCTTGTGGAACTGGCAAAGTGATATTTGGAAGGCCATAGAGGGCGATGGTGAAAAAGGAAGTATCCTCAGATGAAATCAGTAAAGAAGATTTCTGAGAAACTGCTCTGCGATGTGTGACTTCCACTCACTGAGTTACATCTGTATTTCGTGGATCTCTTGGCTAGCCTTATTTCTGTGGAATCTGAGAACAGATATTTCGGATCCCTTTGAAGACTATAGGGCCAAAGGAAATATCCTCCGATAACAAAGAGAAATAAGATTTCTGAGAAACTACTTTGTGTTCTGTGAAATCCTTTGACAGAATTACAGCTTTCCACTCAAGAAGGCTTTGCTAATACAGTTCTTGTGGAATTGGCAAAGTGATATTTGGAAGCCCAAAGAGGGCTATGGTGAAAAAGTAAATATCCTCAGGTGAGATATCGAAAGAAGCTTTCTGAGAGACTGCTCTGTGATGTGTGACTTCCACTCACAGAGTTACATCTGTATTTCGTGGATCTCTTTGCTAGCCTTATTTCTGTGGAATCTGAGAACAGATATTTCCGATCCCTTTGAAGACTATAGGGCCAAAGGAAATATCCTCTGATAACAAAGAGAAAGAAGCTTTCGGAGAAACTTCTTTGTGTTCTGTGAAATCATCTCAGAGAGTTACAGCTTTCCCCTAAAGAAGCCTTTCGCTAAGACAGTTCTTGTGGAATTGGCAAAGTGATATTTGGAAACCCATAGAGGGCTATGGTGAAAAAGGAAATATCCTCAGTTGAAATCTGGAAAGAAGCTTTCTGAGAAAGTGCTTAGTGTTCTGTTAATTCATCTCACAGAGTTACATCTGTATTTCGTGGATCTCTTTGCTAGCCTTATTTCAGTGGAATCTGAGAACAGATGTTTCGGATCCCTTTGAAGACTATTGGGCCAAAGGAAATATCCTCCGATACCAAAGAGAAAGAAGCTTTCTGAGAAAATTTTTTGTGTTCTGTGAAATCATCTCACAGAGTTACAGCTTTTCCCTCAAGAAGCCTTTGCTAAGACAGTTCTTGTGGAATTGGCAAAGTGATATTTGGAAGCCGAAAGAGGGCTATGGTGAAAAAGGAAATATCCTCACATAAAATATCGAAAGAAGCTTTCTGAGAAACTGCTCTGTGATGTGTGACTTCCACTCACAGAGTTACATCTGTATTTCGTGGATCTCTTTGCTAGCCTTATTTCTGTGGAATCTGAGAACAGATATTGGGGAACCCTTTGAAGTCAATAGGGCCAAAGGAAATATCCTCCGATAACAAAGAGAAAGAAGCTTTCTGAGAAACTTCTTTGTGTTCTGTGAAATCATCTCACAGAGTTACAGCTTTCCCCTCAAGATGCCTTTCGCTAAGATGGTTCTTGTGGAATTGGCAAAGTGATATTTGGAAGCCTTTAGAGGGCTATGGTGAAAAAGGAAATATCCTCAGATGAAATCTGGAAAGAAGCTTTCTGAGAAACTGCTCTGTGATGTGTGACTTCCACTCACTGAGTTACATCTGTATTTCGTGGATCCCTTTGGTAAACTTATTTCTGTGGAATCTGAGAACAGATATTTCGGATCTCTTTGAAGACTGTAGGGCCCAAGGTAACATCCTCCGATAACAAAGAGAAAGAAGCTTTCTGAGAAACTTCTTTGTGTTCTGTGAAATCATCTCACAGAGTTACAGCTTCCCCCTCAAGAAGCTTTTCGCTAAGACAATTCTTGTGGAATAGGCAAAGTGATATTTGGAAGCCAATAAAGGGCTAAGGTGAAAAAGGAAATATCCCCAGATGAAATCTGGAAAGAAGCTTTCTGAGAAACTGCTTAGTGTTCTGTTAATTCATCTCACAGTGTTACATCTGTATTTCGTGGATTACTTTGCTAGCCTTATTTCTGTGGAATCTGAGAACAGATATTTCGCATCCCTTTGAAAACCATAGGGCCAAGGGAAATATCCTCCGATAACACACAGAAAGAAGCTTTCTGACAAACTTCTTTGTGTTCTGTGAAATCATTTCACAGAGTTACAGCTTTCCCCTCAAGAAACCTTTCGCTAAGACAGTTCTTGGGGAAATGGCAAAGTGATATTTGGAAGCCCATAGAGGGCTAAGGTGAAAAAGGAAATATCCTCAGATGAAATCTGGAAATTAGCTTTCTCAGAAACTGCTTAGTGTTCTTTTAATTCAACTCACAGAGTTACATCTGTATTTCGTGGATCACTTTGCTAGCCTTATTTCTGTGGAATCTGAGAACAGATATTTCGGATCCCTTTGAAAACTATAGGGCCAATGGAAATATCCTCCGATAACAAACAGAAAGAAGCTTTCTGAGAAACTTCTTTGTGTTCTGTGAAATCATGTCACAGAGTTACAGTTTTCCCCTCAAGAAGCCTTTCGCGAAGACAGTTCTTGTGGAACTGGCAAAGTGATATTTGGAAGGCCATAGAGGGCGATGGTGAAAAAGGAAGTATCCTCAGATGAAATCTGTAAAGAAGATTTCTGAGAAACTGCTCTGCGATGTGTGACTTCCACTCACTGAGTTACATCTGTATTTCGTGGATCTCTTGGCTAGCCTTATTTCTGTGGAATCTGAGAACAGATATTTCGGATCCCTTTGAAGACTATAGGGCCAAAGGATATATCCTCCGATAACAAAGAGAAATAAGCTTTCTTGGAAACTTCTTTGTGTTCTGTGAAATCCTTTCACAGAGTTACAGCTTTCCACTCAAGAAGGCTTTGCTAATACAGTTCTTGTGGAATTGGCAAAGTGATATTTGGAAGCCCAAAGAGGGCTATGGTGAAAACGTAAATATCCTCAGGTGAGATATCGAAAGAAGCTTTCTGAGAGGATGCTCTGTGATGTGTGACTTCCACTCACAGAGTTACATCTGTATTTCGTGGATCTCTTTACTAGCCTTATTTCTGTGAAATCTGAGAACAGATATTTCCGATCCCTTTGAAGACTATAGTGCCAAAGGAAATATCCTCTGATAACAAAGAGAAAGAAGCTTTCGGAGAAACTTCTTTGTGTTCTGTGAAATCATCTCAGAGAGTTACAGCTTTCCCCTAAAGAAGCCTTTCGCTAAGACAGTTCTTGTGGAATTGGCAAAGTGATATTTGGAAGCCCATAGAGGGCTATGGTGAAAAAGGAAATATCCTCAGTTGAAATCTGGAAAGAAGCTTTCTGAGAAAGTGCTTAGTGTTCTGTTAATTCATCACACAGAGTTACATCTGTATTTCGTGGATCTCTTTGCTAGCCTTATTTCAGTGGAATCTGAGAACAGATATTTCGGATCCCTTTGAAGACTATTGGGCCAAAGGAAATATCCTCCGATACCAAAGAGAAAGAAGCTTTCTGAGAAACTTTTTTGTGTTCTGTGAAATCATCTCACAGAGTTACAGCTTTTCCCTCAAGAAGCCTTTGCTAAGACAGTTCTTGTGGAATTGGCAAAGTGATATTTGGAAGCCGAAAGAGGGCTATGGTGAAAAAGGAAATATCCTCACATAAAATATCGAAAGAAGCTTTCTGAGAAACTGCTCTGTGATGTGTGACTTCCACTCACAGAGTTACATCTGTATTTCGAGGATCTCTTTGCTAGCCTTATTTCTGTGGAATCTGAGAACAGATATTGGGGAACCCTTTGAAGTCAATAGGGCCAAAGGAAATATCCTCCGATAACAAAGAGAAAGAAGCTTTCTGAGAAACTTCTTTGTGTTCTGTGAAATCATCTCACAGAGTTACAGCTTCCCCTCAAGAAGCCTTTCGCTAAGATAGTTCTTGTGGAATTGGCAAAGTGATATTTGGAAGCCCTTAGAGGGCTATGGTGAAAAAGGAAATATCCTCAGATGAAATCTGGAAAGAAGCTTTCTGAGAAACTGCTCTGTGATGTGTGACTTCCACTCACTGAGTTACATCTGTATTTCGTGGATCCCTTTGGTAACCTTATTTCTGTGGAATCTGAGAACAGATATTTCGGATCTCTTTGAAGACTGTAGGGCCCAAGGTAACATCCTCCGATAACAAAGAGAAAGAAGCTTTCTGAGAAACTTCTTTGTGTTCTGTGAAATCATCTCACAGAGTTACAGCTTCCCCCTCAAGAAGCTTTTCGCTAAGACAATTCTTGTGGAATAGGCAAAGTGATATATGGAAGCCAATAAAGGGTTAAGGTGAAAAAGGAAATATCCCCAGATGAAATCTGGAAAGAAGCTTTCTGAGAAACTGCTTAGTGTTCTGTTAATTCATCTCACAGTGTTACATCTGAATTTCGTGGATCACTTTGCTCGCCTTATTTCTGTGGAATCTGAGAACAGATATTTCGCATCCCTTTGAAAACCATAGTGCCAAAGGAAATATCCTCCGATAACACTCAGAAAGAAGCTTTCTGACAAACTTCTTTGTGTTCTGTGAAATCATTTCACACAGTTACAGCTTTCCCCTCAAGAAACCTTTCGCTAAGACAGTTCTTGTGGAAATGGCAAAGTGATATTTGGAAGCCCATAGAGGGCTAAGGTGAAAAAGGAAATATCCTCAGATGAAATATGGAAATTAGCTTTCTCAGAAACTGCTTAGTGTTCTTTTAATTCAACTCACAGAGTTACATCTGTATTTCGTGGATCACTTTGCTAGCCTTATTTCTGTGGAATCTGAGAACAGATATTTCGGATCCCTTTGAAAACTATAGGGCCAATGGAAATATCCTCCGATAACAAACAGAAAGAAGCTTTCTGAGAAACTTCTTTGTGTTCTGTGAAATCATCTCACAGAGTTACAGTTTTCCCCTCAAGAAGCCTTTCGCGAAGACAGTTCTTGTGGAACTGGCAAAGTGATATTTGGAAGGCCATAGAGGGCGATGGTGAAAAAGGAAGTATCCTCAGATGAAATCTGTAAAGAAGATTTCTGAGAAACTGCTCTGCGATGTGTGACTTCCACTCACTGAGTTACATCTGTATTTCGTGGATCTCTTGGCTAGCCTTATTTCTGTGGAATCTGAGAACAGATATTTCGGATCCCTTTGAAGACTATAGGGCCAAAGGAAATATCCTTCGATAACAAAGAGAAATAAGCTTTCTTAGAAACTTCTTTGTGTTCTGTGAAATCCTTTGACAGAATTACAGCGTTCCACTCAAGAAGGCTTTGCTAATACAGTTCTTGTGGAATTGGCAAAGTGATATTTGGAAGCCCAAAGAGGGCTATGGTGAAAACGTAAATATCCTCAGGTGAGAAATCGAAAGAAGCTTTCTGAGAGACTGCTCTGTGATGTGTGACTTCCACTCACATAGTTACATGTATATTTCGTGGATCTCTTTGCTAGCCTTATTTCTGTGGAATCTGAGAACAGATATTTCCGATCCCTTTGAAGAGTATAGGGCCAAAGGAAATATCCTCTGATAAAAAAGAGAAAGAAGCTTTCGGAGAAACTTCTTTGTGTTCTGTGAAATCATCTCAGAGAGTTACAGCTTTCCCCTAAAGAAGCCTTTCGCTAAGACAGTTCTTGTGGAATTGGCAAAGTGATATTTGGAAGCCCATAGAGGGCTATGGTGAAAAAGGAAATATCCTCAGTTGAAATCTGGAAAGAAGCTTTCTGAGAAAGTGCTTAGTGTTCTGTTAATTCACCTCACAGAGTTACATCTGTATTTCGTCGATCTCTTTGCTAGCCTTATTTCAGTGGAATATGAGAACAGATATTTCGGATCCCTTTGAAGACTATTGGGCCAAAGGAAATATCCTCCGATACCAAAGAGAAAGAAGCTTTCTGAGAAACTTTTTTGTGTTCTGTGAAATCATCTCACAGAGTTACAGCTTTTCCCTCAAGAAGCCTTTGCTAAGACAGTTCTTGTGGAATTGGCAAAGTGATATTTGGAAGCCGAAAGAGGGCTATGGTGAAAAAGGAAATATCCTCACATAAAATATCGAAAGAAGCTTTCTGAGAAACTGCTCTGTGATGTGTGACTTCCACTCACAGAGTTACATCTATATTTCGTGGATCTCTTTGCTAGCCTTATTTCTGTGGAATCTGAGATCAGATATTGGGGAACCCTTTGAAGTCAATAGGGCCAAAGGATATATCCTCCGATAACAAAGAGAAAGAAGCTTTCTGAGAAACTTCTTTGTGTTCTGTGAAATCATCTCACAGAGTTACAGCTTCCCCTCAAGAAGCCTTTCGCTAAGATAGTTCTTGTGGAATTGGCAAAGTGATATTTGGAAGCCCTTAGAGGGCTATGGTGAAAAAGGAAATATCCTCAGATGAAATCTGGAAAGAAGCTTTCTGAGAAACTGCTCTGTGATGTGTGACTTCCACTCACTGAGTTACATCAGTATTTCGTGGATCCCTTTGTTAACCTTATTTCTGTGGAATCTGAGAACAGATATTTCGGATCTCTTTGAAGACTGTAGGGCCCAAGGTAACATCCTCCGATAACACACAGAAAGAAGCTTTCTGACAAAGTTCTTTGGGTTCTGTGAAATCATTTCACAGAGTTACAGCTTTCCCCTCAAGAAACCTTTCGCTAAGACAGTTCTTGTGGAAATGGCAAAGTGATATTTGAAGCCCATAGAGGGCTAAGGTGAAAAAGGAAATATCCACAGATGAAATCTGGAAATTAGCTTTCTGAGAAACTGCTTAGTGTTCTGTTAATTCAACTCAGAGAGTTACATCTGTATTTCGTGGATCTCTTTACTAGCCTTATTTCTGTGAAATCTGAGAACAGATATTTCCGATCCCTTTGAAGACTATAGTGCCAAAGGAAATATCCTCTGATAACAAAGAGAAAGAAGCTTTCGGAGAAACTTCTTTGTGTTCTGTGAAATCATCTCAGAGAGTTACAGCTTTCCCCTAAAGAAGCCTTTCGCTAAGACAGTTCTTGTGGAATTGGCAAAGTGATATTTGGAAGCCCTTAGATGGCTATGGTGAAAAAGGAAATATCCTCAGTTGAAATCTGGAAAGAAGCTTTCTGAGAAAGTGCTTAGTGTTCTGTTAATTCATCACACAGAGTTACATCTGTATTTCGTGGATCTCTTTGCTAGCCTTATTTCAGTGGAATCTGAGAACAGATATTTCGGATCCCTTTGAAGACTATTGGGCCAAAGGAAATATCCTCCGATACCAAAGAGAAAGAAGCTTTCTGAGAAACTTTTTTGTGTTCTGTGAAATCATCTCACAGAGTTACAGCTTTTCCCTCAAGAAGCCTTTGCTAAGACAGTTCTTGTGGAATTGGCAAAGTGATATTTGGAAGCCGAAAGAGGGCTATGGTGAAAAAGGAAATATCCTCACATAAAATATCGAAAGAAGCTTTCTGAGAAACTGCTCTGTGATGTGTGACTTCCACTCACAGAGTTACATCTGTATTTCGAGGATCTCTTTGCTAGCCTTATTTCTGTGGAATCTGAGAACAGATATTGGGGAACCCTTTGAAGTCAATAGGGCCAAAGGAAATATCCTCCGATAACAAAGAGAAAGAAGCTTTCTGAGAAACTTCTTTGTGTTCTGTGAAATCATCTCACAGAGTTACAGCTTCCCCTCAAGAAGCCTTTCGCTAAGATAGTTCTTGTGGAATTGGCAAAGTGATATTTGGAAGCCCTTAGAGGGCTATAGTGAAAAAGGAAATATCCTCAGATGAAATCTGGAAAGAAGCTTTCTGAGAAACTGCTCTGTGATGTGTGACTTCCACTCACTGAGTTACATCTGTATTTCGTGGATCCCTTTGGTAACCTTATTTCTGTGGAATCTGAGAACAGATATTTCGGATCTCTTTGAAGACTGTAGGGCCCAAGGTAACATCCTCCGATAACACACAGAAAGAAGCTTTCTGAGAAACTTCTTTGTGTTCTGTGAAATCATCTCACAGAGTTACAGCTTCCCCCTCAAGAAGCTTTTCGCTAAGACAATTCTTGTGGAATAGGCAAAGTGATATATGGAAGCCAATAAAGGGTTAAGGTGAAAAAGGAAATATCCCCAGATGAAATCTGGAAAGAAGCTTTCTGAGAAACTGCTTAGTGTTCTGTTAATTCATCTCACAGTGTTACATCTGAATTTCGTGGATCACTTTGCTAGCCTTATTTCTGTGGAATCTGAGAACAGATATTTCGCATCCCTTTGAAAACCATAGGGCCAAAGGAAATATCCTCCGATAACACACAGAAAGAAGCTTTCTGACAAACTTCTTTGTGTTCTGTGAAATCATTTCACACAGTTACAGCTTTCCCCTCAAGAAACCTTTCGCTAAGACAGTTCTTGTCGAAATGGCAAAGTGATATTTGGAAGCCCATAGAGGGCTAAGGTGAAAAAGGAAATATCCTCAGATGAAATATGGAAATTAGCTTTCTCAGAAACTGCTTAGTGTTCTTTTAATTCAACTCACAGAGTTACATCTGTATTTCGTGGATCACTTTGCTAGCCTTATTTCTGTGGAATCTGAGAACAGATATTTCGGATCCCTTTGAAAACTATAGGGCCAATGGAAATATCCTCCGATAACAAACAGAAAGAAGCTTTCTGAGAAACTTCTTTGTGTTCTGTGAAATCATCTCACAGAGTTACAGTTTTCCCCTCAAGAAGCCTTTCGCGAAGACAGTTCTTGTGGAACTGGCAAAGTGATATTTGGAAGGCCATAGAGGGCGATGGTGAAAAAGGAAGTATCCTCAGATGAAATCTGTAAAGAAGATTTCTGAGAAACTGCTCTGCGATGTGTGACTTCCACTCACTGAGTTACATCTGTATTTCGTGGATCTCTTGGCTAGCCTTATTTCTGTGGAATCTGAGAACAGATATTTCGGATCCCTTTGAAGACTATAGGGCCAAAGGAAATATCCTTCGATAACAAAGAGAAATAAGCTTTCTTAGAAACTTCTTTGTGTTCTGTGAAATCCTTTGACAGAATTACAGCGTTCCACTCAAGAAGGCTTTGCTAATACAGTTCTTGTGGAATTGGCAAAGTGATATTTGGAAGCCCAAAGAGGGCTATGGTGAAAACGTAAATATCCTCAGGTGAGAAATCGAAAGAAGCTTTCTGAGAGACTGCTCTGTGATGTGTGACTTCCACTCACATAGTTACATGTATATTTCGTGGATCTCTTTGCTAGCCTTATTTCTGTGGAATCTGAGAACAGATATTTCCGATCCCTTTGAAGAGTATAGGGCCAAAGGAAATATCCTCTGATAACAAAGAGAAAGAAGCTTTCGGAGAAACTTCTTTGTGTTCTGTGAAATCATCTCAGAGAGTTACAGCTTTCCCCTAAAGAAGCCTTTTGCTAAGACAGTTCTTGTGGAATTGGCAAAGTGATATTTGGAAGCCCATAGAGGGCTATGGTGAAAAAGGAAATATCCTCAGTTGAAATCTGGAAAGAAGCTTTCTGAGAAAGTGCTTAGTGTTCTGTTAATTCACCTCACAGAGTTACATCTGTATTTCGTCGATCTCTTTGCTAGCCTTATTTCAGTGGAATCTGAGAACAGATATTTCGGATCCCTTTGAAGACTATTGGGCCAAAGGAAATATCCTCCGATACCAAAGAAAGAAGCTTTCTGAGAAACTTTTTTGTGTTCTGTGAAATCATCTCACAGAGTTACAGCTTTTCCCTCAAGAAGCCTTTGCTAAGACAGTTCTTGTGGAATTGGCAAAGTGATATTTGGAAGCCGAAAGAGGGCTATGGTGAAAAAGGAAATATCCTCACATAAAATATCGAAAGAAGCTTTCTGAGAAACTGCTCTGTGATGTGTGACTTCCACTCACAGAGTTACATCTATATTTCGTGGATCTCTTTGCTAGCCTTATTTCTGTGGAATCTGAGATCAGATATTGGGGAACCCTTTGAAGTCAATAGGGCCAAAGGATATATCCTCCGATAACAAAGAGAAAGAAGCTTTCTGAGAAACTTCTTTGTGTTCTGTGAAATCATCTCACAGAGTTACAGCTTCCCCTCAAGAAGCCTTTCGCTAAGATAGTTCTTGTGGAATTGGCAAAGTGATATTTGGAAGCCCTTAGAGGGCTATGGTGAAAAAGGAAATATCCTCAGATGAAATCTGGAAAGAAGCTTTCTGAGAACGTGCTCTGTGATGTGTGACTTCCACTCACTGAGTTACATCTGTATTTCGTGGATCCCTTTGGTAACCTTATTTCTGTGGAATCTGAGAACAGATATTTCGGATCTCTTTGAAGACTGTAGGGCCCAAGGTAACATCCTCCGATAACACACAGAAAGAAGCTTTCTGACAAAGTTCTTTGGGTTCTGTGAAATCATTTCACAGAGTTACAGCTTTCCCCTCAAGAAACCTTTCGCTAAGACAGTTCTTGTGGAAATGGCAAAGTGATATTTGAAGCCCATAGAGGGCTAAGGTGAAAAAGGAAATATCCTCAGATGAAACCTGGAAAGAAGCTTTCTGAGAAACTGCTTAGTGTTCTGTTAATTCATCTCACAGAGTTACATCTGTATTTCGTGGATCACTTTGCTAGCCTTATTTCTGTGGAATCTGAGAACAGATATTTCAGATCCCTTTGAAGACTATAGGGCCAAAGGAAATATCCTCCGATAACAAAGAGAAAGAAGCTTTCAGAGAAACTTCTGTTTGTTCTGTGAAATCATCTCACAGATTTACAGCTTTCTCCTGAAGAAGACTTTCGCTAACACAGTTCTTGTGGAATTGGAAAAGTGATATTTGGAAGATCCTAGAGGGCTACGGTGAAAAAGGAAGTATCCACAGATGAATTCTGTAAAGAAGCTTTCTTAGAAACTGCTCTGTGATGTGTGACTTCCACTCACAGAGTTACATCTGTATTTCCTGGATCACTTTGCTAACCTTATTTCTGTGGAATCTGATAACAGATATTTCGGATCCCTTTGAAGAGTATAGGGCCAAAAGAAATATCCTGGGATAACAAAGAGAGAGAATCTTTCTGAGAAACTTCTTTCTGTTCTGTGAAATCATCTCACAGTGTTCCAGCTTTCCCCTCAAGAAGCCTTTCGCTAAGACAGTTCTTGTGGCATTGGCAAAGTGATATTTGGAAGCCCATAGAGGGCTACGGTGAAAAAGGAAATATCCTCAGATGAAATCTGGAAAGAAGCTTTCTGAGAAACTGCTCTGTGATGTGTGACTTCCACTCACACAGTTACATCTGTATTTCGTGGATCCCTTTGATAGCCTTATTTCTGTGGAATCTGAGAACAGATATTTCGGATCCCTTTGAAGACTATAGGGCCAAAGGTAATATCCTCCGATAACAAAGAGAAAGAAGCTTTCTGAGAAACTTCTTTGTGTTCTGTGAAATCATCTCACAGAGTTACAGCTTTCCCCTCAAGAAGCCGTTCGCTAAGACAGTTCTTGTGGAATAAGCAAAGTGATATTTGGAAGCCAATAAAGGGCTAAGATGAAAAAGGAAATATCCTTAGATGAAATCTGGAAAGAAGCTTTCTGAGAAACTGCTTAGTGTTCTGTTAATTCATCTCACAGAGTTACATCTGTATTTCGTGGATCACTGTGCTAGCCTTATTTCTGTGGAATCTGAGAAGAGATATTTCCGATTCCTTTGAAGACTATTGTTCCAAAGGAAATATCCTCCGATAACAAAGAGAAACAAGCTTTCTGAGAAACTTCTTTGTGTTCTGTGAAATCATCTCCCAGAGTTATAGCTTTCCCCTCAAGAAGCCTTTCGCTAAGAGAGTTCTTGTGGAAATGGCAAAGTGATATTTGGAAACCCATAGAGGGCTAAGGTGAAAAAGGAAATATCCTCAGATGAAATCCGGAAAGAAGCTTTCTGAGAAACTGCTTAGTGTTCTGTTAATTGATCTCACAGAGTTACATCTGTATTTCGTGGATCACTTGGCTAGCCTTATTTCTGTGGAATCTGAGAACAGATATTTCGGATCCCGTTGAAGACTATAGGGCCAAAGGAAATATCCTCCGATAATAAAGAGAAACAAGCTTTCTGAGAAACTTCTTTGAGTTCTGCGAAATCATCTCACAGAGTTACAGCTTTCCTCTCAAGAAGCCTTCGCTAAGATAGTTCTTGTGGAATGGGCTAAGTGATATTTGGAAGCCCTTAGATGGCTACGGTGAAAAACGAAATATCCTCAGATGAAATCTGGAAAGAAGCTTTCTGAGAAACTGCTCTGTGATGTTTGACTTGCACTCACAGAGTTAAATCTGTATTTCGTGGATCTCTTTGCTAGCCTTATTTCTGTGAAATCTGAGAACAGATATTTAGGATCCCTTTGTAGACTATAGGGCCAAAGGAAATATCCTCCGATAACAAAGAGAAAGAAGCTTTCTGAGAAACTTCTTTGTGTTCTGTGAAATCATCTCACAGAGTTACAGCTTTCCCCTCAGGAAGCCTTTCGCTAAGACAGTTCTTGTGGAATTGGCAAAGTGATATTTGGAAGCCCATAGTTGGCTATGGTGAAAAAGGAAATATCCTCAGATGAAATCTGGAAAGGAGCTTTCTTAGAAACTGCTTAGTGTTCTGTTAATTCATCTCACAGAGTTATATCTTTATTTCGTGGATCTCTTTGCTAGCCTTAATTCTGTGGAATCTGAGAACAGATATTTCGGATCCCTTGGAAGACTATAGGGCCAAAGGAAATATCCTCCGATAACAAAGAGAAAGAAGCTTTCTGAGAAACTTCTTTGTGTTCGGTGAAATCAAATCACAGAGTTACAGCTTTCCCCTCAAGAAGCCTTTCGCTAAGACAGTTCTTGTGGAATTGGCCAAGTGATCTTTGGAAGCCCGTAGAGGGCTAAGGTGAAAAAGGAAGTATCCTCAGATGAAATTTGGAAATAAGCTTTATGAAAAACTGCTTAGTGTTCTGTTAATTCATCTCACAGAGTTACATCTGTACTTCGTGGATCTCTTTGCTAGGCTTATTTCTGTGGAATCTGAGAACAGATATTTCCGATCCCTTTGAAGACTATAGGGCCAAAGGAAATATTCTCTTATAACAAAGAGAAAGAAGCTTTCAGAGAAACTTCTTTGTGTTCTGTGAAATCATCTCAGAAAGTTACAGCTTTCCCCTCAAGAAGCCTTTCGCTAAGACAGTTCTTGTGGAATTGGCAAAGTGATATTTGGAAGCCCATAGAGGTCTCTAGTGAAAAAGGAAATATCCTCAGATGAAATCTGGAAAGAAGCTTTCTGAGATCTGCACTGTGATGTCTGACTTCCACTCACAGAGTTGCATCTGTATTTCGTAGATCTCTTTGCTAGCCTTATTTCTGTGGAATCTGAGAACAGATATTCTGGATCCCTTTGAAGACTACAGGGCCAAAGGAAATATCCTCCGATAACAAAGATAAAGAAGCTTTCAGAGAAACTGCTCTGTGATGTGTGATTTCCACTCACAGAGTTACATCTATATTTCTCGGATCTTTTTGCTAGCCTTTTTTCAGTGGAATCTGAGAACAGATATTTCGGATCCCTTTGAAGACTATAGGGCCAAAGGAAATGTCCTCCGATAACAAAGAGAAAGAAGCTTTCTGAGAAACTTCTTTGTGTTCTGTCAAATCGTTTCACAGAGTTACAGCTTTCCCCTCAAGAAGCCTTTTGCTAAGACAGTTCTTGTGGAATTAGCAAAGTGATATTTGGAAGCCCATAGGGGGCTATGGTGAAAAAGGATATATCATCAGATGAAATCTGGAAAGAAGATTTCTGAGAAACTGCTCTGTGATGTGTGACTTGCACTCACAGAGTTAAAACTGTATTTCGTGGATCTCTTTGCTAGCCTTATTTCTGTGGAATCTGAGAACAGATATTCTGGATCCCTTTTAAGACTATAGGGCCAAAGGAAATATCCTCCGATAACAAAGAGTAAGATGCTTTCTGAGAAACTGCTCTTTGATGTGTGATTTCCACTCACAGAGTTACATCTGTATTTCGTGGATCTCTTTGCTAGCCTTATTTCTGTGGAATCAGAGAACAGATATTTCGGATCCCTTTGAAGACTATAGGGCCAAAGGAAATATCCTCCGATATCAAAGGGAAAGAAGCTTTCTGAGAAACTTCTTTGTGTTCTGTGAAATCATCTCACAGAGTTACAGCTTTCCCCTCAAGAAGCCTTTCGCTAAGAAAGTTTTTGTGGAACTGGCAAAGTGATATTTGGAAGCCCATAGAGGGCTATGGTCAAAAAGTAAGTATCCTCAGATGAAATCTGTAAAGAAGCTTTCTGAGAAACTGATCTGTGATGTGTGACTTCCACTCACAGAGTTACATCTGTATTTCTTGGATCTCTTTGCTAGCCTTATTTCTGTGGAATCTGAGAACAGATATTTCGGATCCCTTTGAAGACTATAGGGCCAAAGGAAATATCTTCCGATAACAAAGAGAAGGAAGCTTTCTGAGAAACTTCTTTGTGTTCTGTGAAATCATCTCACAGAGTTTCAGGTTTCCCCTCAAGAAGACTTTCGCTAAGACAGTTCTTGTGGAATTTGCAAAGAGATATTTGGAAGAACATAGAGGTCTATGGTGAAAAAGGAAATATCCTCAGATGAAATCTGTAAAGAAGATTTCTGAGAAACTGCTGTGTGATGTGTGACTTCCACTCACAGAGTTACATCTGTATTTCGTGGATCTCTTTGCTAGCCTTATTTCTGTGGAATCTGAGAACAGATATTTCGGATCCCTTTGAAGAGTATAGGGCCAAAGGAAATATCCTACGATAAAAAAGAGAAAGAAGCTTTCTGAGAAACTGCTCTGTGATGTGTGACTTCCACTCAGAGAGTTACATCTGTATTTCGTGGATCTCTTTGCTAGCCTTATTTCTGTAGAATCTGAGAGCAGATATTTCGGATCCCTTTGAAGACTATAGGGCCAAAGGAAATATGCTCCGATACCAAAGAGAAAGAAGCTTTCTGAGAAACTTCTTTGGGTTCTGTGAAATCATCTCAGAGAGTTACAGCTTTCCCCTCAAGAAGCCTTTCGCTAAGACAGTTCTTGTGAAATTGGCAAAGTGATACTTGGAAGCCCATAGAGGGCTATGGTGAAAAAGGAAATACCCTCAGATGAAATCTGGAAAGCAGCTTTCTGAGAAACTGCTCTGTGATGTGTGACTTCCACTCATAGAGTTACATCTGTATTTCGTGGATCTGTTTGTAGCCTTACTTCTGTGGGATCTGAGAACAGATATTTCGGATCCTTTGGAAGACTATTGGACCAAAGGAAATATCCTCCGATAACAAAGAGAAAGAAGCTTTCTGAGAAAGTTCTTTGTGTTCTCTGAAATCATCTTTCTGAGTTACAGCTTTCCCCTCAAAAAGCCTTTCGATAAGACAGTTCTCGTGGAATTGGCAAAGTGATATTTGGAAGCCCATAGAGGGCTATGGTGAAAAAGAAAAAATCCTCAGATGAAATCTGGAAACAAGTTTGTGAGAAACTGCTTAGTGTTCCCTTAATTAATCTCACAGAGTTACATCTGTATTTCGTGGATCTCTCTGCTAGCCTTATTTCTGTGGAATCTGAGAACAGATATTTCGGATCCCTTTGAAGAGTATAGGGCCAAAGGAAATATCCTCCGTTAACAAAGAGAAAGAAGCTTTTTGAGAAACTTCTTTGTGTTCTGTGAAATCATCTCACAGAGTTACAGCTTTCCCCTCAAGAAGCCTTTCGCTAAGACAGTTCTTGTGGAATTGGCAAAGTGATATTTGGAAGCCCATAGAGTGCTATGGTGAAAAAGGAAATATCCTCCGATGAAATCTGGAAAGAAGCTTTCTGAGAACGTGCTCTGTGATGTGTCACTTCCACTCACAGAGTTACATCTGTATTTCGTGGATCTCTTTGCTAGCCTTATTTCTGTGGAATCTGAGACAGATATTTCGTGTCCCTTTGAAGACTATAGGGCCAAAGTAAATATCCGCCGATAACAAAGAGAAACAAACTTTCTGAGAAACTTCTTTGTGTTCTGTGAAATCATTTCACAGAGTTACAGCTTTCCTCTCAAGAAGCCTTTCGCTAAGATAGTTCTTGTGGAATGGGCAACGTGATATTTGGAAGCCCTTGGAGGGCTATGGTGAAAAAGGAAATATCCTCAGATGAAATCTGGAAAGAAGCTTTCCGAGAAACTGCTCTGTGATGTGTGACTTCCACTCACAGAGTTACATCTCTATTTCGTGGATCTATTTGGTAGCCTTATTTCTATGGAGACTGAGAACAGATATTTCGGATCCCTTGGAAGACTATAGGGCCAAAGGAAATATCCTCCGATAACAAAGAGAAAGAAACTTTCTGAGAAACTTCTTTGTGTTCTGTGAAATCATCTCACAGAGTTACAGCTTTCACCTCAAGAAGCCTTTCGCTAAGTCAGTTCTTGTGGAATTGGCAAAGTGATATTTGGAAGCCCATTGAGGGCTACGATGAAAAAGCAAATATCCTCAGATGAAATCTGGAAAGCAGCTTTCTGAGAAACTGCTTAGTGTTCTGTTAATTCATCTCACAGAGTTTTATCTGTATTTCGTGGATCTCTTTGCTAGCCTTATTTCTGTGGAATCTGAGAAGTGATATTTCGTACCTCTTTGAAGACTATAGGGCCAAAGGAAATATCCTCCGATAACAAAGAGAAAGAAGCTTTCTGAGAAACTTCTTTGTGTTCTGTGAAATCATCTCACAGAGTTACAGTTTTCCCCTCAAGAAGCCCTTCGCCAAGACAGTTCTTGTGGAATTCGCAAAGTGATATTTGGAAGACCATAGAGGGCTATGGTCAAAAAGGAAATATCCACAGATGAAATCTGGAAAGAAGCTTTCTGAGAAACTGCTCTGTGATGTGTGACTTCCACTCATAGAGTTACATCTGTATTTCGTGGATCTCTTTGTACACTTACTTCTGTGGGATCGGAGAACAGATATTTCGGATCCTTTGGAAGACTATGGGGCCAAAGGAAATATCCTCCGATAACAAAGAGAAAGAAGCTTTCTGAGAAACTTCTTTGTGTTCTGTGAAATCATCTTACAGAGTTCCAGCTTTCCCCTCAAGAAGCCTTTCGCTAAGACTGTTCTCGTGGAAATGGCAAAGTGATATTTAGAAGCCCATAGAGGGCTATGGTGAAAAAGGAAATATCCTCAGATGAAATTTGGAAACAAGCTTTGTGAGAAACTGCTTAGTGTTCCCTTAATTAATCTCACAGAGTTACATCTGTATTTCGTGGATCTCTTTGCTAGCCTTATTTCTGTGGAATCTGAGAACAGATATTTCGGATACCTTTGAAGACTATAGGGCCAAAGGAAATATCCTCCGTTAACAAAGAGAAAGAAGCTTTCTGAGAAACTTCTTTGTGTTCTGGGAAATCATCTCACAGAGTTACAGCTTTCCCCTCAGGAAGCCTTTCGCTAAGACAGTTCTTGTGGAATTGGCAAAGTGATATTTGGAAGCTCATAGGGGGCTATGGTGAAAAAGGAAATATCCTCAGAGCAAATCTGGACAGAAGCTTTCTGAGAAACTGCTTAGTGTTCTGTTAATTCATCTCACATATTTAAATCTGTATGTCGTGGATCTCTTTGCTAGCCTTATTTCTGTGGAATCTGAGAACACATATATCGGATCCCTTTGAAGACTATAGTTCCAAAGGAAATATCCTCCGATAACAAAGGGAAAGAAGCTTTTTGAGAAACTTCTTTGGGTTCTGTGAAATCATCTCACAGAGTTGCAACTTTCCCTTCAAGAAGCCTTTCGCCAAGACAGTTCTTGTGGAATTCGCAAAGTGATATTTGGAAGCCCATAGAGGGCTATGGTGAAAAAGGAAATATCCACAGATGAAATCTGGAAAGAAGCTTTCTGAGAAACTGCTCTGTGATGTGTGACTTCCACTCACAGAGTTAAAACTGTATTTCGTGGATCTCTTTGCTAGCCTCATTTCTGTGGAATCTGAGTACAGATATTCTGGATCCCTTTGAAGACTATAGGGCCAAAGGAAATATCCTTCGATAACAAAGAGAAAGAAGCTTTCTGAGAAACTGCTCTGTGATGTGTGACTTCCACTCACAGAGTTACATCTGTATTTCGTGCATCTCTTTGCTAGCCTTATTTCTGTGGGATCAGAGAACAGATATTTCGGATCCCTTTGAAGACTATAGGGCCAAAGGAATATCTTCCGATATCAAAGGGAAACAAGCTTTCTCAGAAACTTCTTTGTGTTCTGTGAAATCATCTCACAGAGTTACAGCTTTCCCCTCAAGAAGCCTTTCGAAAAGAAAGTTCTTCTGGAATTGGCAAAGTGATATTTGGAAGCCCATAGATTGCTATGGTGAAAAAGGAAGTATCCTCAGATGAAATCTGCAAAGAAGCTTTCTGAGAAACTGATCTGTGATGGGTGACTTCCACTCACAGAGTTACATCTGTATTTCGTGGATCTCTTTGCTAGCCTTATTTCTGTGGAATCTGAGTCAGATACTTCGAATCCCTTTGAAGACTATAGGGCCAAAGGAAATATCCTCCGATAACAAAGAGAAAGAAGCCTTCTGAGAAACTTCTTTGTGTTCTCCGAAATCATCTCACAGAGTTACAGCTTCCCCCTCAAGAAGCCTTTCGCTAAGACAGTTCTTGTGGAATTGGCAAAGTGATATTTGGAAGCCCATAGGGGGAAATGGTGAAAAAGGAATTATCCTCAGATGAAATCTGGAAAGAAGCTTTCTGAGAACCTGCTCTGTGATGTGTGACTTCCACTCACAGAGTTACATCTGTATTTCTTGGATCTCTTTGGTAGCCTTATTTCTGTGGAGTCTGAGAACAGATATTTCGGATCCCTTGGAAGACTATAGGGCCAAAGGAAATATCCTCCGATATCAAAGAGAAAGAAGCTTTCTGAGAAACTTCTTTGGGTTCTGTGAAATCATCTCAGAGAGTTACAGCCTTCCCCACAACAAGCCTTTCGCTAAGACAGTTCTTGTGGAATTGGCAAAGAGATATTTGGAAGCCCATAGAGGGCTATGGTGAAAAAGGAAATACCCCCAGATGAAATCTGGAAAGCAGCTTTCTGAGAAACTGCTCTGTGATGTGTGACTTCCACTCACAGAGTTACATCTGTATTTCTTTGATCTCTTTGCTAGCCTTATTTCAGTGGAGTCTGAGAACAGATATTTCGGATCCCTTGGAAGACTATAGGGCCAAAGGAAATATCCTCCGATATCAAAGAGAAAGAAGCTTTCTGAGAAACTTCTTTGTGTTCTGTGAAATCATCTCACAGAGTGACAGCTTTCCCCTCCGGAAGCCTTTCGCTAAGACAGTACTTGTGGAATTGGCAAAGTGATACTTGGAAGCCCATAGAGGGCTATGGTGAAAAAGGAAATACCCTCAGATGAAATCTGGATAACAGCTTTCTGAGAAACTGCTCTGTGATGTGTGACTTCCACTCATAGAGTTACATCTGTATTTCGTGGATCTGTTTTTAGCCTTACTTCTGTGGGATGTGAGAACAGATATTTCGGATCCTTTGGAAGACTATGGGGCCAAAGGAAATATCCTCCGATAACAAAGAGAAAGAAGCATTCTGAGAAACTTCTTTGTGTTCTGTGAAATCATCTTACTGAGTTACAGCTTTACCCTCAAGAAGCCTTTCGCTAAGACAGTTCTCGTGGAATTGGCAAGGTGATATTTGGAAGCCCATAGAGGGCTATGGTGAAAAAGAAAATATCCTCAGATGAAATCTGGAAACAAGCTTTGTGAGAAACTGCTTAGTGTTCCCTTAATTAATCTCACAGAGTTACATCTGTATTTCTTGGATCTCTTTGCTAGCCTTATTTCTGTGGAATCTGAGAACAGATATTTCGGATCCCTTTGAAGACTATAGGGCCAAAGGAAATATCCTCCGTTAACAAAGAGAAAGAAGCTTATTGAGAAACTTCTTTGTGTTCTGTGAAATAATCTCGCCGAGTTACAGCTTTCCCCTCAAGAAGCCTTTCGCTAAGACAGTTCCTGTTGAATAGGCAAAGTGATATTTGGAAGCCCATAGAGGGCTATGGTGAAAAAGGAAATATCCTCCAATGAAATCTGGAAAGAAGGTTTCTGAGAACCTGCTCTGTGATGTGTCACTTCCACTCACAGAGTTACAGCTGTATTTCGTGGATGTCTTTGCTAGCCTTATTTCTGTGGAATCTGAGACAGATATTTCGTGTCCCTTTGAAGACTATAGGGCCAAAGGAAATATCCGCCGATAACAAAGAGAAACAAGCTTTCTGAGAAACTTCTTTGTGTTCTGTGAAATCATTTCACAGAGTTACAGCTTTCCTCTCAAGAAGCCTTTCGCTAAGATAGTTCTTGTGGAATGGGCAACGTGATATTTGGAAGCCCTTGGAGGGCTATGGTGAAAAAGGAAATATCCTCAGATGAAATTTGGAAAGAAGCTTTCTAAGAAACTGCTCTGTGATGTGTGACTTCCACTCACAGAGTTACATCTCTATTTCGTGGATCACTTTGGTAGCCTTATTTCTATGGAGACTGAGAACAGATATTTCGGATCCCTTGGAAGACTATAGGGCCAAAGGAAATATCCTCCGATAACAAAGAGAAAGAAACTTTCTGAGAAACTTCTTTGTGTTCTGTGAAATCATCTCACAGAGTTACAGCTTTCACCTCAAGAAGCCTTTCGCTAAGACAGTTCTTGTGGAATTGGCAAAGTGATATTTGGAAGCCCTTTGAGGGCTACGATGAAAAAGGAAATATCCTCAGATGAAATCTGGAAAGAAGCTTTCTGAGAAACTGCTTAGTGTTCTGTTAATTCATCTCACAGAGTTTTATCTGTATTTCGTGGATCTCTTTGCTAGCCTTATTTCTGTGGAATCTGAGAAGAGATATTTCGTATCTCTTTGAAGACTATAGGGCCAAAGGAAATATCCTCCGATAACAAAGAGAAAGAAGCGTTCTGAGAAACTTCTTTGTGCTCTGTGAAATCATCTCACAGAGTTACAGCTTTCCCCTCAAGAAGCCTTTCGCCAAGACAGTTCTTGTGGAATTCGCAAAGTGAAATTTGGAAGCCCATAGAGGGCTATGGTGAAAAAGGAAATATCCACAGATGAAATCTGGAAAGAAGCTTTCTGAGAAACTGCTCTGTGATGTGTGACTTCCACTCATAGAGTTACATCTGTATTTCGTGGATCTCTTTGTAGCCTTACTTCTGTGGGATCTGAGAACAGATATTTCGGATGCTTTGGAAAACTATGGGGCCAAAGGAAATATCCTACGATAACAAAGAGAAAGAAGCTTTCTGAGAAACTTCTTTGTGTTCTGTGAAATCATCTTACAGAGTTACAGCTTTCCCCTCAAGAAGCCTTTCGCTAAGACAGTTCTCGTGGAAATGGCAAAGTGATATTTGCAAGCCCATAGAGGGCTATGGTGAAAAAGGAAATATCCTCAGATGAAATCTGGAAAGAAGCTTTTTGAGAAACTACTCTGTGATGTGTGACTTCCACTCACAGAGTTACATCTGTATTTCGTTGATCTCTTTGCTAGCCTTATTTCTGTGGAATCTGAGAACAGATATTTCGGATCCCTTTGAAGACTATAGGGCCAAAGGAAATATCCTCCGATAACAAAGAGAACGATGCTTTCTGAGAAACTTCTTTGTGTTCTGTGAAATCATCTCACAGAGTTACAGCTTTTCCCTGAAGAAGCCTTTCGCTCAGACAGTTCTTGTGGAATTGGCAAAGTGATATTTGGAAGCCCATAGAGGGCTAGGGGGAAAAAGGAAATATCCTCAGATGAAATCTGGAAAGAGGCTTTCTGAGAAACTGCTCTGTGATGTGTGAATTCCACTCACAGAGTTACATCTGTATTTCGTGGATCTCTTTGCTTGCCGTATTTCTGGGGAATCTTAGAACAGATATTTCGGATTTCTTTGAAGACTATAGGGCCAAAGGAAATATCCTCCGATAACAAACAGAAAGAAGCTTTCTGAGAAACTTATTTGTGTCCGGTGAAATCATTTCACAGAGTTACAGCTTTCCCCTCAAGAAGCCTTTCGATAAGACAGTTCTTGTGGAATTGGCAAAATGATATTTGGAAACTCATAGAGGGCTATGGTGAAAAAGGAAGTATCCTCAGATGAAATCTGGAAAGAAGCTTTCTGAGAAACTGCTTAGTGTTCTGTTAATTCATCTCACAGACTTACATCTATATTTCGTGGATCTCTTTGCTAGCCTTATTTCTGTGGAATCTGAGAACAGATATTTCGGATCCCTTGAAGATATAGGGACAAAGGAAATATCCTCCGATAACAGAGAGAAAGAAGCTTTCTGAGAAAGTGCTTAGTGTTCTGTTAATTCATCTCACAGAGTTAAATCTGTATGTCGTGGATCTCTTTGCTAGCCTTATTTCTGTGGAATCTGAGAACAGATATATCGGATCCCTTTGAAGACTATATTGCCAAGGAAATATCCTCCGATTACAAAGGGAAAGAAGCTTTTTGAGAAACTACTTTGTGTTCTGTGAAATCATCTCACAGAGTTACAGCTTTCCCCTCAAGAAGCCTTTCGCTAAGACAGGTGTTGAGGAATTGGCAAAGTGATATTTGGAAGCCCATGGAGTGCTACGGTGAAAAAGGAAATATCCTCAGTTAAAATCAGGAAAGAAGCTTTCTGAGAAACTGCTCTGTGACGTGTGACTTCCACTCATAGAGTTACATCTGTATTTCATGTATCTCTTTGGTAGCCTTATTTCTATGGAGTCTGAGAACAGATATTTCGGATCCCTTTGAAGACTATAGGGCCAAAGGAAATATCCTCCGATAACAAAGAGAAAGAAGCTATCTGAGAAACTGCTCTGTGATGTGTGACTTCCACTCACAGAGTTACATCTGTATTTCGTGGATCTCTTTGCTAGCCTTATTTCTGTGGAATCTGAGAACAGATATTTCGGATCCCTTTGAAGACTATAGGGCCAAAGGAAATATCCTCCGATAACAAAGAGAAAGAAGCTCTCTGAGAAACTGCTCTGTGATGTGTGACTTCCACTCACAGAGTTACATATGTATTTCGTGGATCTCTTTGCTAGCCTTATTTCTGTGGAATCTGAGAACAGATATTTCGGATCCCTTTGAAGAATATAGGGCCAAAGGAAATATCCTCCGATAACAAAGAGAAAGAAGCTTTCTGAGAAACTTCTTTGGGTTCTGTGAAATCATCTCACAGAGTTACAGCTTTCCATTCAAGAAGCCTTTCGCTTAGACAGTTCTTGTGGAATTGGCAAAGTGATATTTGGAAGCCCATAGATTGCTAGGGTGAAAAAGGAAATACCCTCAGATGAAATCTGGAAAGCAGCTTTCTGAGAAACTGCTCTGTGATGTGTGACTTCCACTCACAGAGTTACATCTGTATTTCGTGGATCTCTTTGCTAGCCTTATTTCTGTGGAATCTGAGAACAGATATTTCGGATCCCTTTGAGACTATAGGGCCAAAGGAAATATCCTTCGATAACAAAGAGAAAGAAGCTTTCTGAGAAACTTCTTTGTGTTCTAAGAAATCATCTCACAGAGTTACAGCTTTCCCGTCAAGAAGCCTTTCGCTAAGATAGTTCTTGTGGAATTGGCAAAGTGATATTTGGAAGCCCAAAGAGGGCTAAGGTGAAAAAGGAAATATCCTCAGATGAAATCTGGAAAGAAGCTTTCTGAGAAACTGCTTAGTGTTCCGTTAATTCATCTCACAGAGTTACATCTGTATTTCGTGGATCACTTAGCTACCCTTGTTTCTGTGGAATTTGAGGACAGATATTTCGGATCCCTTTGAAGACCATAGGGCCAAAGGAAATATCCTCCGATAACAAAGAGAAAAAAGCTTTCTGAGAAACTTCTTTGTGTTCTGTGAAATCGTCTCACAGAGTCACAGTTTTCCCCTCAAGATGCCTTTCGCTAAGACAGTTCTTGTGGAATTGGCAAAGTGATATTTGGAAGCCCATTGAGGGCTATGGTGAAAAAGGAAATATCCTCAGATGAAATCTAGAAAGAAGCTTTCTGAGAGACTGCTTGGTGTTCTGTTAATTCATCTCACAGAGTTACATCTGTATTTCGTGGATCTCTTTGCCAGCCTTATTTCTGTGGAATCTGAGAACAGATATTTCTGATTCCTTTGAAGACTATGGGGTCAAAGGAAATATCCTCCGATAACAAAGAGAAAGAAGCTTTCTGAGAAACTTTTTTGTGTTCTGTGAAATCATCTCACAGAGTTACAGCTTTCCCCTCAAGAAGCCTTTCGCTAAGGCAGTTCTTGTGGAATTGGCAAAGTGATATTTGGAAGCCCCTAGAGGGCTAGGGTGAAAAAGGAAATATCCTCAGATGAAATCTTGAAAGAAGCTTTCTGAGAAATTCATCTCACAGATTTACAGCTTTCCCCTCAGGAAGCATTTCGCTAAGACAGTTCTTGTGGAATTGGCAAAGTGATATATGGAAGCCCCTAGAGGGCAATGGTGAAAAAGGAAATCTCCTCGGATGAAATCTGGAAGGAAGCTTTCTGAGAAACTGCTTAGTGTTCTGTTAATTCATCTCACAGGGTTTTATCTGTATTTCGTGTATCTCTTTGCTAGCCTTTTTTCTGTGGAATCTGAGAACAGATATTTCGGATCCCATTGAAGACTACAAGGCCAAAGGAAATATCCTCCGATAACAAGGAGAAAGAAGCTTTCTGAGAAACTGCTTAGTGTTCTGTTAATTCATCTCACAGAGTTAAATCTGTGTGTCTTGGATCTCTTTGCTAGCCTTATTTCTGTGGAATCTGAGAACAGATATATCGGATCCCTTTGAAGACTATATTGCCAAGGAAATATCCTCCGATTACAAAGGGAAAGAAGCTTTTTGAGAAACTTCTTTGTGTTCTGTGAAATCATCTCACAGAGTTACAGCTTTCCCCTCAAGAAGCCTTTCGCTAAGAAAGTTCTTCTTGAATTGGCAAAGTGATATTTGGAAGCCCATAGAGGGGTATGGTGAAAAAGGAAATATCCTCAGATGAAATCAGGAAAGAAGCTTTCTGAGAAACTGCTCTGTGATGTGTGACTTCCACTCACAGAGTTACATCTGTACTTCGTGTATCTCTCTGCTAGCCTTATTTCTGTGGAATATGAGAACAGATATTTCGGATCCCTTTGAAGACTATAGGGCCAAAGGAAATATCCTCCAATAACAAAGAGAAAGATGCTTTCTGAGAAACTTATTTGTGTTCTGAGAAATCATCTCACAGAGTTACAGCTTTCCCGTCAAGAAGCCTTTCGCTAACACAGTTTTTGTGGAATTGGCAAAGTGATATTTGGAAGCCCATAGAGGGCTAGGGTGAAAAAAGAAATATCCTCAGATGAAATCTGGAAAGAAGCTTTCTGAGAAACTGCTGTGTGATGTGTGACTTCCAGTCACAGAGTTACAACTGTATTTCGTGGATCTCTTTCCTAACCTTCTTTCTTTGGAATCTGAGAACAGATATTTCGAATCCCTTTGAAGACTATAGGGCCAAAAGAAATATCCTCCGATAACAAAGAGAAAGAAGCTTTCTGAGAAACTTCTTTGTGTTCTGTGAAATCATCTCACGGAGTTAGAGCTTTCCCCTAAAGAAGTCTTTCGCTAAGACAGTTATTGTGGAATTGGCAAAGTGATATTTGGAAGCCCATAGAGGGCTATGGTGAAAAAGGAAATATCCTCAGATGAAATCTGGAAAGAAGCTTTTTGAGAAACTGTTCTGTGATGTTTGACTTCCACTCACAGAGTTAAATCTGTATTTCTTGGTTCCATTTACTAGCCTTATTTCTGTGGAATCTGAGAACAGATATTTCGGATCCCTTTGAATATTCTAGAGCCAAAGGAAATATCCTCCGATAAAAAAGAGAAAGAAGCTTTCTGAGAAACTCCTTTGTGTTCTGTGAAATCATCTCACAGAGTTACAGCTTTCCCCTCAGGAAGCCTTTCGCTATGACAGTTCTTGTGCAATTGGCAAAGTGATATTTGGAAGCCCATTGAGGGCTATGGTGAAAAAGGAAGTATCCTCAGATGAAATCTGGAAAGAAGCTTTCTGAGAGACTGCTTAGTGTTCTGTTAATTCATCTCACAGAGTTACATCTGTATTTCGTGGATCTCTTTGCTAGGCTTATTTCAGTGGAATCTGAGAACAGATATTTCGGATCCCTTTGAAGACTATAGGGCCGAAGGAAATATCCTCCGGTAACAAAGAGAAAGAAGCTTTCTGCGAAACTTCTTTGTATTCTGTGAAATCATCTCACAGAGTTACAGCTTTCCCCTCAAGAAGCCTTTCGCTAAGACAGTTATGGTGGAATTGGCAAAGTGATATTTGGAAGCCCATAGAGGGCTATGGTGAAAAAGGAAATATCCTCAGATGAAATCTGGAAAGAAGCTCTCTGAGAAACTGCTGTGTGATGTGTGACTTCCACTCAGAGAGTTTCATCTGTATTTCGTGGATCTCTGTGCTAGCCTTATTTCTGTGGAATCTGAGAACAGATATTTCGGATCCCTTTGAAGATATAGGGACAAAGGAAATATCCTCCGATAACAGAGAGAAAGAAGCTTTCTGAGAAACTGCTTAGTGTTCTGTTAATTCATCTCACAGAGTTAAATCTGTATGTCGTGGATCTCTTTGCTAGCCTTATTTCTGTGGAATCTGAGAACAGATATATCGGATCCCTTTGAAGACTATATTGCCAGGGAAATATTCTCCGATTACAAAGGGAAAGAACCTTTTTTAGAAACTTCTTTGTGATCTGTGAAATCATCTCACAGAGTTACAGCTTTCCCCTCAAGAAGCCTTTCGCTAAGACAGTTCTTGTGGAATTGGCAAAGTGATATTTGGAAGCCCATAGAGGGCTATGGTGAAAAAGGAAGTATCCTCACATGAAATCTGGAAAGAAGCTTTCTGAGAAACTGCTTAGTGTTCTGTTCATTCATCTCACAGAGTTACATCTGTATTTCGTGGATCTCTTTGCTATGCTTATTTCTGTGGAATCTGAGAACAGATATTTCGGATACCTTTGAAGTCTACAGGGCCAAAGGAAATATCCTCCGATAACAAAGAGAAATAAGCTTTCTGAGAAACTTTTTGTGTTCTGTGAAATCATCTCACAGAGTTACAGCTTTCCCCTCAAGAAGCCTTTCGCTAAGACAGTTGTTGAGGAATTGGCAAAGTGATATTTGGAAGCCCATGTAGTGCTACGGTGAAAAAGGAATCATCCTCAGATGAAATCTGGAAAGAAGTTTTCTGAGAACCTGCTCTGTGATGTGTGACTTCCACTAACAGAGTTACATCTGTATTTCGTGGAACTCTTTGCTAGCCTTATTTCAGTGGAATCTGAGAACAGATATTTCGGATCCCTTTGAAGACTATAGGGCCAAAGGAAATATCCTCCGATAACAAAGAGAAAGAATCTTTCTGAGAAACTTCTTTGTGTTCTCTGAAAGCATCTCATAGAGTTACAGCTTTCCCCTCAAGAAGCCTTTCGCTAAGACAGTTCTTCTTGAATTGGCAAAGTGATATTTGGAAGCCCATAGAGGGGTATGGTGAAAAAGGAAATATCCTCAGATGAAATCAGGAAAGAAGCTTTCTGAAAAACTGCTCTGTGATGTGTGACTTCCACTCACAGAGTTACATCTGTACTTCGTGTATCTCTCTGCTAGCCTTATTTCTGTGGAATATGAGAACAGATATTTCGGATCCCTTTGAAGACTATAGGGCCAAAGGAAATATCCAACGATAACAAAGAGAAAGATGCTTTCTGAGAAACTTCTTTGTGTTCTGTGAAATCATCTCACAGAATTACAGCTTTCCCTTCAGGAAGCCTTTCGCTAAGACAGTTCTTGTGGAATTGGCAAAGTGATATTTGGAAGCCCATAGAGGGCTATGGTGAAAAAGGAAATATCCTCAGATGAAATCTGGAAAGAAGCTTTTTGAGAAACTGTTCTGTGATGTTTGACTTCCATTCACAGAGTTAAATCTGTATTTCTTGGTTCCATTACTAGCCTTATTTCTGTGGAATCTGAGAACAGATATTTCGGATCCCTTTGAAGATTCCAGAGACAAAGGAAATATCCTCCGATAACAAAGAGAAAGAAGCTTTCTGAGAAACTTCTTTGTGTTCTGTGAAATTACCTCACAGAGTTACAGCTTTCCCCTCAGGAAGCCTTTCGCTAAGACAGTTCTTGTGGAATTGGCAAAGTGATATTTGGAAGCCCATAGAGGGCTCTGGTGAAAACGGAAATATCCTCAGATGAAATCTGGAAAGAAGCTTTCTGAGAAACTGCTTAGTGTTCTGTTAATTCATCTCACAGGGTTTTATCTGTATTTCGTGGATCTCTTTGCTATGCTTATTTCTGTGGAATCTGAGAACAGATATTTCGGATCCCTTTGAAGACTACAGGGCCAAAAGAAATATCCTCTGATAACAAACAGAAAGAAGCTTTCTGAGAAACTTCTTTGTGTTCGGTGAAATCATATCACAGAGTTACAGCTTTCCCCTCAAGAAGCCTTTCGCTAAGACAGTTCTTGTGGAATTGGCAAAGTGATATTTGGAAGGTCATAGAGGGCTATGGTGAAAAAGGAAGTATCCTCAGATGAAATCTGGAATGAAGCTTTCTGAGAAACTGCTTAGTGTTCTGTTAATTCATCTCACAGAGTTACATCTGTAATTCGTGGATCTCTTTGCTAGGCTTATTTCTGAGGAATCTGGGAACAGATATTTCGGATCCCTTTGAAGACTATAGGGCCAAAGGAAATATCCTCCAATAACAAAGAGAAAGAAGCTTTCTGCGAAACTTCTTTGTGTTCTGTGAAATCATCTCACAGAGTTACAGCTTTCCCCTCAAGAAGCCTTTCGCTAAGACAGTTCTTGTGGAATTGGCAAAGTGATATTTGGAAGCCCCTAGAGGGCTACGGTGAAAATGGAAATATCCTCAGATGAAATCTGGGAAGAAGCTCTCTCAGAAACTGCTGTGTGATGTGTGACTTCCACTCACAGAGTTACATCTGTATTTCGTGGAACTCTTTGCTAGCCTTATTTCAGTGGAATCTGAGAACAGATATTTCGGATCCCTTTGAAGACTATAGGGCCAAAGGAAATATCCTCCGATAACAAAGAGAAAGAAGCTTTCTGAGAAACTTCTTTGTGTTCTGTGAAAGCATCTCATAGAGTTACAGCTTTCTCCTCAAGAAGCCTTTCGCTAATACAGTTCTTCTTGAATTGGCAAAGTGATATTTGGAAGCCCATAGAGGGCTATGGTGAAAAAGGAAATATCCTCAGGTGAAATCAGGAAAGAAGCTTTCTGAGAAACTGCTCTGTGATGTGTGACTTCCACTCACAGCATTACATCTGTACTTCGTGTATCTCTCTGCTACCCTTATTTCTCTGGAATATGAGAACAGATATTTCGGATCCCTTTGAAGACTATAGGGCCAAAGGAAATATCCTCCGATAACAAAGAGAAAGATGCTCTCTGAGAAACTTCTTTGTGTTCTGTGAAATCATCTCACAGAGTTACAGCTTTCCCGTCAAGAAGCCTTTCGCTAACACAGTTTTTGTGGAATTGGCAAAGTGATATTTGGAAGCCCGTAGAGGGCTAGGGTGAAAAAAGAAATATCCTCAGATGAAATCTGGAAAGAGGGTTTCTGAGAAACTGCTGTGTGATGTGTGACTTCCAGTTACAGAGTTACATCTGTATTTCGGGGATCTCTTTCCTAGCATTCTTTCTGTGGAATCTGAGAACAGATATTTCGGATCCCTTTGAAGACTATAGGGCCAAAGGAATTATACTCCGATAACAAACAGAAAGAAGCTTTCTCAGAAACTACTTTGTGTTCTGTGAAATCATCTCACAGAGTTACAGCTTTCCCCTCAAGAAGCCTTTCCCTAAGACAGTTCTTGTGGAATTGGCAAAGTGATATTTGGAAGCCCATAGATTGCTAGGTTGAAAAGAAATACCCTCAGATGAAATCTGGAAAGCAGCTTTCTGAGAAACTGCTCTGTGATATGTGACGTCCACTCACAGAGTTACATCTGTATTTCGTGGATTTCTTTGCTAGCCTTATTTCTGTGGAATCTGAGAACAGATATTTCCGATCCCTTTGAAGACTATAGGGCCAACCGCAATAGAATCCAATAACAAAGAGAAAGAAGCTTTCTGAGAAACTTCTTTGTGTTCTGTGAAATCATCTCACATAGTTACAGCTTTCCCCTCAAGAAGCCTTTGGCTAAGATAGTGCTTGTGGAATTGGCAAAGTGATATTTGAGAGCCCTTAGAGGGCTATGGTGAAAAAGGAAATATCCTCAGATGAAATCTGGAAAGAAGCTTTCTGAGAAACTGCTCTGTGACGTGTGACTTCCACTCATAGAGTTACATCTGTATTTCATGTATCTCTTTGGTAGACTTATTTCTGTGGGGTCTGAGAACAGATATTTCGGATCCCTTTGAAGACTATAGGCCAAAGGAAATATCCTCCGATAACAAAGAGAAAGAAGCTCTCTGAGAAACTGCTCTGTGATGTGTGACTTCCACTCACAGAGTTACATCTGTCTTTCGTGGATCTCTTTGCTAGCCTTATTTCTGTGGAATCTGAGAACAGATATTTAGGATCTCTTTGAAGACTATAGGGCCAAAGGAAATATCCTCCGATAACAAAGAGAAAGAAGCTTTCTGAGAAACTTCTTTGAGTTCTGTGAAATCATCTCACAGAGTTACAGCTTTCCCCTCAAGAAGCCTTTCGCTTAGACAGTTCTTGTGGAAATGGCAAAGTGATATTTGGAAGCCCATAGATTGCTAGGTTGAAAAGAAATACCCTCAGATGAAATCTGGAAAGCAGGTTTCTGAGAAACTGCTCTGTGATGTGTGACTTCCACTCACAGAGTTACATCTGTATTTCGTGGATCTCTTTGCTAGCCTTATTTCTGTGGAATCTGAGAACAGATATTTCGGATCTCTTTGAAGACTATAGGGCCAAAGGAAATATCCTCCGATAACAAAGAGAAAGAAGCTTTCTGAGAAACTTCTTTGTGTTCTAAGAAATCATCTCACAGAGTTACAGCTTTCCCCTCAAGAAACCTTTCGCTAAGATAGTTCTTGTGGAATTGGCAAAGTGATATTTGGAAGCCCAAAGAGGGCTAAGGTGAAAAAGGAAATATCCTCAGATGAAATCTGGAAAGATGCTTTCTGAGAAACTGCTTAGTGTTCCGTTAATTCATCTCACAGAGTTAAATCTGTATTTCGTGGATCACTTTGCTAGCCTTGTTTCTGTGGAATCTGAGGACAGATATTTCGGATCCCTTTGAAGACCATAGGGCCAAAGGAAATATCCTCCGATAACAAAGAGAAAAAAGCTTTCTGAGAAACTTCTTTGTGTTCTGTGAAATCGTCTCACAGAGTTACACCTTTCACCTCAAGAAGACTTTTGCTAAGACAGTTCTTGTGGAATTGGCAAAGTGATATTTGGAAGCCCATAGAGGGCTAAGGTGAAAAAGGAAATATCCTCAGATGAAATCTGGAAAGAAGCTTTCTGAGAAACTGCTTAGTGTTCCGTTAATTCATCTCACAGGGTTACATCTGTATTTCGTGGATCACTTTACTAGCCTTGTTTCTGTGGAATCTGAGGACAGATATTTCGGATCCCTTTGAAGACTATCGGGCAAAAGGAAATATCCTCCGATAACAAAGAGAAAAAAGCTTTCTGAGAAACTTCTTTGTGTTCTGTGAAATCGTCTCACAGAGTTACAGCTTTCCCCTCAAGAAGCCTTTCGCTAAGACGGTTCTTGTGGAATTGGCAAAGTGATATTTGGAAGCCCATTGAGGGCTAGGGTGAAAAAGGAAATATCCTCAGATGAAATCTGGAAAGAAGCTTTCTGAGAGACTGCTTGGTGTTCTGTTAATTCATCTCACAGAGTTACATCTGTATTTCGTGGATCTCTTTGCCAGCCTTATTTCTGTGGAATCTGAGAACAGATATTTCTGATTCCTTTGAAGACTATAGGGTCAAAGGAAATATGCTCCGATAACAAAGAGAAAGAAGCTTTCTGAGAAACTTCTTTGTGTTCTGTGAAATCATCTCACAGAGTTACAGCTTACCCCGCAAGAAGGCTTTTGCTAAGACAGTTCTTGGGGTATTGGCAAAGAGATATTGGGAAGCCCATAGAGGGCTATGGTGAAAAGGGAAATATCCTCAGAAGAAATCTGGAAAGAAGCTTTCTGAGAAACTGCTTTGTGTTCTGTTAATTCATCTCACAGGGTTTATCTGTATTTCGTGGATCTCTTTGCTAGCCTTATTTCTGTGGAATCTGAGAACAGATATTTCGGATCCCTTTGAAGACTATAGGGCCAACCGAAATAGAATCCAATAACAAAGAGAAAGAAGCTTTCTGAGAAACTTCTTTATTTTCTGTGAAATCAACTCACAGAGTTACAGCTTTCCCCTCAAGAAGCCTTTGGCTAAGATACTGCTGCGGAATTGGCAAAGTGATATTTGGGATCCCTTAGAGGGCTATGGTGAAAATGGAAATATCCTCAGATGAAATCTGGAAAGAAGCTTTCTGAGAAACTGCTCTGTGACGTGTGACTTCCTCTGACAGAGTTATATCTGTATTTCGTGTATCTCTTTGTTGGCCTTATTTCTGTGGAGTCTGAGAACAGATATTTCGGATCCCTTTGAAGACTATAGGGCCAAAGGAAATATCCTCCTATAACAAAGAGAAAGAAGCTCTCTGAGAAACTGCTCTGTGATGTGTGACTTCCACTCACAGAGTTACATTTGTATTTCGTGGATCTCTTTGCCAGCCTTATTTCTGTGGAATCTGAGAACAGATATTTCGGATCCCTTTGAAGAATATAGGGCCAAAGGAAATATCCTCCGATAACAAAGAGAAAGAAGCTTTCTGAGAAACTTCTTTGGGTTCTGTGAAATCATCTCACAGAGTTACAGCTTTCCCCTCAAGAAGCCTTTCGCTTAGACAGTTCTTGTGGAATTGGCAAAGTGATATTTGGAAGCCCATAGATTGCTAGGGTGAAAAAGGAAATACCCTCAGATGAAATCTGGAAAGCAGCTTTCTGAGAAACTGCTTTGTGATGTGTGACTTCCACTCACAGAGTCACATCTGTATTTCGTAGATCTCTTTGCTAGCCTTATTTCTGTGGAATCTGAGAACAGATATTTCGGATCCCTTTGAAGACTATAGGGCCAAAGGAAATATCCTCCGATAACAAAGAGAAAGAAGCTTTCTGAGAAACTTCTTTGTGTTCTGAGAAATCATCTCACAGAGTTACAGCTTTCCCCTCAAGAAGCCTTTCGCTAAGATAGTTCTTGTGGATTTGGCAAAGTGATATTTGGAAGCCCATAGAGGGCTAAGGTGAAAAAGGAAATATCCTCAGATGAAATCTGGAAAGAAGCTTTCTGAGAAACTGCTTAGTGTTCCTTTAATTCATCTCACAGAGTTACATCTGTATTTCGAGGATCACTTTGCTAGCCTTGTTTCTGTGGAATCTGAGGACAGATATTTCGGATCCCTTTGAAGACCATAGGGCCAAAGGAAATATCCTCCGATAACAAAGAGAAAAAAGCTTTCTGAGAAACTTCTTTGTGTTCTGTGAAATCGTCTCACAGAGTTACAGCTTTCCCCTCAAGAAGCCTTTCGCTAAGACACTTCTTGTGGAATTGGCAAAGTGATATTGGGAAGCCCATAGAGGGCCAAAGTGAAAAAGGAAATATCCTCAGATGAAATCTGGAGAGAAGCTTTCTGAGAAACTGGTTAGTGTTCCGTTAATTCATCTCAAAGAGTTACATCTGTATTTCGTGGATCACTTTGCTAGCCTTGTTTCTGTGGAATCTGAGGACAGATATTTCGGATCCCTTTGAAGACTATCGGGCCAAAGGAAATATCCTCCGATAACAAAGAGAAAAAAGCTTTCTGAGAAACTTCTTTGTGTTCTGTGAAATCGTCTCACAGAGTTAGTGCTTTCCCCTCAAGAAGCCTTTCGGTAAGACAGTTCTTGTGGAATTGGCAAAGTGATATTTGGAAGCCCATAGAGGGCTATGGTGAAAAAGGAAATATCCTCAGATGAAATCTGGAAAGAAGCTTTCTGAGAGACTGCTTGGTGTTCTGTTAATTTATCTCACAGAGTTACATCGGTATTTCGTGGGTCTCTTTGCCAGCCTTATTTCTGTGGAATCTGAGAACAGATATTTCTGATTCCTTTGAAGACTATAGGGTCAAAGGAAATATCCTCCGATAACAAAGAGAAAGAAGCTTTCTAAGAAACTTCTATGTGTTCTTTGAAATCATCTCACAGAGTTACAACTTTCACCGCAAGAACGCTTTTGCTAAGACAGTTCTTGGGGTATTGGCAAAGGGATATTGGGAAGCCCACAGAGGGCTATGGTGAAAAGGGAAATATCCTCAGAGGAAATCTGGAAAGAAGCTTTCTGAGAAACTGCTTAGAGTTCTGTTAATTCATCTCACAGGGTTTATCTGTATTTCGTGGATCTTTTTGCTAGCCTTATTTCTGTGGCATATGAGAACAGATATTTCGGATCCCTTTGAAGAATATAGGGCCAAAGGAAATAATCTCCGATAACACAAAGAAAGAAGCTTTCTGAGAAACTTCTTTGTGTTCTATGAAATCATCTAACAGAGTTACACTTTCCCCTTAAGAAGCCTTTCGCTAACACGATCTTGTGGAATAGGCAAAGTGATATTTAGAAGCCCTTAGAGGGCTATGGTGAAAAAGGAAATATCCTCAGAAGAAATCTGGAAAGAAGCTTTCTGAGAAACTGCTCTGTGATATGTGACTTCCACACGCAGAGTTACATCTGTATTTCGTAGATCTCTTTGCTAGCCTTATTTCTGTGGAATCTGAGAACAGATATTTCGGATCCCTTTGAAGACTATAGGGCCATAGGAAATATCCTCCGAAAACAAAGAGAAAGAACTTTCTGAAAAACTTCTTTGTGTTTTGTGAAATCATCTCACAGAATCACAGCTTTCCCCTCAAGAAGCCTTTCGCTACGACAGTTTTTGTGGAATTGGCAAAGTGATATTTGGAAACCCTTAGAGGACTATGGTGAAAAAAGAAATATCCTCAGATGAAATCTGGAAAGAAGGTTTCTGAGAAACTGCTTTGTGTTCTGTTAATTCATCTCACAGAGTTACATCTGTATTTCGTGGATCTCTTTGATAGCCTTATTTCTGTGGAATCTGAGAGGAGATATTTCGGATCCCTTTGAAGACTATAGGGCCAAAGGAAATATCCTCCGATAACAAAGAGAAAGAATCTTTCTCAGAAACTTCTTTGTGTTCTGTGAAATCATCTCACAGAGTTACAGCTTTCCCCTCAAGAAGCCTTTCGCTAAGATAGTTCTTGTGGAATTGGCAAAGTGATATTTGGATGGCCATAGAGGGCTAAGGTGTAAAAGGAAATATCCTCAGATGAAATCTGGAAAGAAGCTTTCTGAGAAACTGCTTAGTGTTCCGTTAATTCATCTCAGAGAGTTACATCTGTATTTCGTGGATCACTTTGCTAGCCTTGTTTCTGTGGAATCTGAGGACAGATATTTCCGATCCCTTTGAAGACTATAGGGCCAAAGGAAATATCCTCCGATAACAAGAGAAAAAAGCTTTCTGAGAAACTTCTTTGTTCTGTGAAATCGTCTCACAGAGTTACAGCTTTTCCCTCAAGAAGCCTTTCGCTAAGACAGTTCTTGTGGAATTGGCAAAGTGATATTTGGAAGCCCTTAGACGACTATGGTGAAAAAGGAAATATCCCCAGATGAAATCTGGAAGAAGCTTTCTGAGAGACTGCTTGGTGTTCTGTTAATTCATCTCACAGTGTTACATCTGTATTTCGTGGATCTCCTTGCCAGCCGTATTTCTGTGGAATCTGAGAAAAGATATTTCTGATTCCTTTGAAGACTACAGGGTCAAAGGAAATATCCTCCGATAACAAAGAGAAAGAATCTTTCTGAGAAACTACTTTGTGTTCTGTGAAATCATCTCACAGAGTTACAGCTTTCCACTCAAGAAGCCTTTTGCTAAGACAGTTCTTGGGGTATTGGCAAAGGGATATTGGGAAGCCCATAGAGGGCTTTGGTGAAAAGGGAAATATCCTCAGAGGAAATCTGGAAAGAAGCTTTCTGACAGCCTGCTTAGTGTTCTGTTAATTCATCTCACAGGGTTTATCTGTATTTCGTGGATCTCTTTGCTAGCCTTATTTCTGTGGAATCTGAGAACAGATATTTCGGATCCCTTTGAAGACTATAGGGCTAAAGGAAATATCAACCGATAACAAAGAGAAAAAAGGTTTCTGAGAAACTTCTTGGTGTTCTGTGAAATCATCTAACAGAGTTACAGCTTTCACCTCAAGAAGCCTATCGCTAAGACAGTTCTTGTGGAATTGGCAAAGTGATATTGGGAAGCCCATAGAGGGCTATGGTGAAAAAGGAAATATCCTCAGATGATATCTGAAAAGAAGCTTTCTGAGAAACTGCTCTGTGATGTGTGACGTCCACTCACAGAGTTACATCTGTATTTCTTGCATTTCTTTGCTAGCCTTATTTCTGTGGAATCTGAGAACAGATATTTCGGATCCCTTTGAAGACTATAGGGCCAAAGGAAATATCCTCCGATAACAAAGAGAAAGAAGCTTTCTGAGAAACTTCTTTGTGTTCTGTGAAATCATCTCACAGAGTTACAGCTTTCCCCTCAAGAAGCCTTTGGCTAAGATAGTGCTTGTGGAATTGACAAAGTGATATTTGGGAGCCCTTAGTGGGCTATGGTGAAAAAGGAAATATCCTCAGATGAAATCTGGAAAGAAGCTTTCTGAGAAACTGCTCTGTGACGTGTGACTTCCACTCACAGAGTTACATCTGTATTTCGTGGATCTCTTTGGTAGCCTTATTTCTGTGGAGTCTGAGAACAGATATTTCGGATCCCTTGGAAGACTATAGGGCCAAAGAAAATATCCTCCGGTAACAAAGAGAAAGAAGCTTTCTGAGAAACTGCTCTGTGATGTGTGACTTCCACTCACAGAGTTACATCTGTATTTCGTGGATCTCTTTGCTAGCCTTATTTCTGTGGAATCTGAGAACAGATATTTCGGATCCCTTTGAAGAATATAGGGCCAAAGGATATATCCTCCGATAACAAAGAGAAAGAAGCTTTCTGAGAAACTTCTTTGTGTTCTGTGAAATCATCTCACAGAGTTACAGCTTTCCCCTCAAGAAGCCTTTGGCTAAGATAGTGCTTGTGGAATTGACAAAGTGATATTTGGGAGCCCTTAGTGGGCTATGGTGAAAAAGGAAATATCCTCAGATGAAATCTGGAAAGAAGCTTTCTGAGAAACTGCTCTGTGACGTGTGACTTCCACTCACAGAGTTACATCTGTATTTCATGGATCTCTTTGGTAGCCTTATTTCTGTGGAGTCTGAGAACAGATATTTCGGATCCCTTGGAAGACTATAGGGCCAAAGAAAATATCCTCCGGTAACAAAGAGAAAGAAGCTTTCTGAGAAACTGCTCTGTGATGTGTGACTTCCACTCACAGAGTTACATCTGTATTTCGTGGATCTCTTTGCTAGCCTTATTTCTGTGGAATCTGAGAACAGATATTTCGGATCCCTTTGAAGAATATAGGGCCAAAGGATATATCCTCCGATAACAAAGAGAAAGAAGCTTTCTGAGAAACTTCTTTGTGTTCTGTGAAATCATCTCACAGAGTTACAGCTTTCCCCTCAAGAAGCCTTTCGCTTAGACAGTTCTTGTGGAATTGGCAAAGTGATATTTGGAAGCCCATAGATTGCTAGGGTGAAAAAGGAAATACCCTCAGATGAAATCTGGAAAGCAGCTTTCTGAGAAACTGCTCTGTGATGTGTGTCTTCCACTCACAGAGTTACATCTGTATTTCGTGGATCTCTTTGCTAGCCTTATTTCTGTGGAATCTGAGAACAGATATTTCGGATCCCTTTGAAGACTATAGTGCAAAAGGAAATATGCTCCGATAACAAAGAGAAAGAAGCTTTCTGAGAAACTTCTTTGTGTTCTGTGAAATCATCTCACAGAGTTACAGCTTTCCCCTCAAGAAGCCTTTCGCTAAGACAGTTCTTGTGGAATTGGCAAATTGATATTTGGAAGCCCATAGAGGGCTATGGTGAAAAAGGAAATATCCTCAGATGAAATCTGTAAAGAAGCTTTCTGAGAAACTGCTTAGAGTTCTGTTAATTCATCTCACAGAGTTGTATCTGTATTTCGTGGATCTCCTTGCTAGCCTTATTTCTGTGGAATCTGGGAACAGATATTTCGGATCCCTTGGAAGACTATAGGGCCAAAGGTAATATCCTCCAATAACAAAGAGAAAGAAGCTTTCTGAGAAACTTCTTTGTGTTCTCGCAAATCATCTCACAGAGTTACAGCTTTCCCCTCAAGAAGCCTTTCGCTAAGATAATTCTTGCGGAATTGGGAAAGTGATATTTGGAAGCCCATAGAGAGCTATGGTGAAAAATGAAATATCCTCAGATAATATCTGTAAAAACCTTTCTGAGAAACTGCTCTGTGATGTGTGACTTCCACTCACATAGTTACATCTGTATTTCGTGGATCTCTTTGCTAGCCTTATTTCTGTGGAATCTGAGAACAGATATTTCTGATCCCTTTGAAGATATAGGGCCAACCGAAATAGATTCCGATAACAAGGAGAAAGAAGCTTTCTGAGAAACTTCTTTGTGTTCTGTGAAATCATCTCACAGAGTTACACTTTCCCCTCAAGAAGCCTTTCGCTAACACTTTCTTGTGGAATTGGCAAAGTGATATTTGGAAGCCCTTAGAGGGCTATGGTGAAAAAGGAAATATCCTCAGATGAAATCTGGAAAGAAGCTTTCTGAGAAACTGCTCTGTGATGTGTGACTTCCACTTACAGAGTTACATCTGTATTTCGTGGTTCTCTTTGTTAGCCTTATTTCTGTGGAGTCTGAGAACAGATATTTCGGATCCCTTTGAAGACTATAGGGCCCAAGGAAATATCCTCCGATAACAAAGAGATAGAAGCTTTCTGAGAAACTTCTTGGTGTTCTGTGAAATCAACTCACAGAGTTACAGCTTTCCCCTCAAGAAGCCTTTCGCTCAGACAGTTCTTGTGGAATTGGCAAAGAGATATTTGGAAGCCCATAGAGGGCTATGGAGAAAAAGGAAATAACCTCAAATGAAATCTGGAAAGAAGCTTTCTGAGAAACTGCTTAGGGTTCTGTTAATTCATCTCACAGAGTTACATCTGTATTCCTTGGATCTCTTTGCTAGCCTTATTTCTGTGGAATCTGAGAACAGATATTTCTGATCCCTTTGAAGTCTATAGGGCCAACCGAAATAGATTCCGATAACAAAGAGAAAGAAACTTTCTGAGAAACTTCTTTGTGTTCCGTGAAATCATCTCACAGAGTTACAGATTTCCCCTCAAGAAGCCTTTCGCTAAGACAGTTCCTGTGGAATTGGCAAAGAGATATTTGGAAGCCCATAGAAGGCTATGGAGAAAAAGGAAATATCCTCAAATGAAATCTGGAAAGAAGCTTTCTGAGAAACTGCTAAGTGTTCTGTTATTTCATCTCACAGAGTTACATCTGTATTTCGTGGATCTCTTTGCTAGCCTTATTCCTGTGGAATCTGAGAACCGATATTTCGGATCCCTTTGAAGAGTATAGGGCCAACGGAAATATCCTCCGATATCAAAGAGAAAGAAGCTTTCAGAGAAACTGCTCTGTGATGTGTGACTTCCACTCACAGAGTTACATCTGTATTTCGTGGATCTCTTTGCTAGCCTTATTTCTGTGGAATCTGAGAACAGATATTTCTGATCCCTTTGAAGACTATAGTGCCAAAGGAAATATTCTCCGATAACAAAGAGAAAGAAGCTTTCTGAGAAACTTCTTTGTGTTCTGTGAAATCATCTCACAGAGTTACATCTTTCCCCTAAAGAAGCCTTTCGCTAAGACAGTTCTTGTGGAATTGGCAAAGTGATATTTGGAAGCCCATAGAGGGCTATGGTGAAAAAGGAAATGTCCTCGGATGAGATCTGGAAGGAAGCTTTCTGAGAAACTGCTTAGAGTTCGGTTAATTCATCTCTCAGAGTTACATCTGTATTTCGAGAATCTCTTTGTTAGCCCTATTTCTGCGGAATCTGACTGCAGATATTTCGGATTCCTTTGAAGACTATAGGGCCAAAGGAAATATCCTCCGACAACAAAGAGAAAGAAACTTTCTGAGAAACTTCTTTTTGTTCTGTGAAATCATCTCACAGAGTTACAGCTTTCCCCTCAAGGAGCCTTTCGCTAAGACACTTCTTGTGGAATTGGCAAAGTGATATTTGGAAGCGCATAGAGGGCTAGGGTGAAAAAGGAAATATCCTCAGATGAAATCTGGAAAGAAGCTTTCTGAGAAACTGCTCTGTGATGTGTGACTTCCACTCACAGACTTACATCTGTTTTTCCAGGATCTCCTTGCTAGCCTTATTTCTGTGGAATCTGAGAACAGATATTTCGGATCCGTTTGAAGACTATAGGGCCAAAGGAACTAGCCTCCGATAACAAAGAGAAAGAAGCTTTCTGAGAAAATTCTTTGTGTTCGGTGGAGTCATAACAGAGAGTTACAGCTTTCCCCTCAAGAAGCCTTTCGCTAAGACAGTTCTTGTGGAATTGGCAAAGTGATATTTGGAAGCCCTTCGAGGGTTATGGTGAAAAAGGAAATCTCAGATGAAATCAGGAAAGAAGCTTTATGAGAAACTGCTTAGTGTTCTGTTAATTCATCTCACAGAGTTACATCTGTATTTCGTGGGTCTCTTTGCTAGCCTTATTTCTGTGGAATCTGAGAACAGATATTTCGGATCCCTTTGAAGACTATAGGGCCAAAGGAAATATCCTCCGATAACAAAGAGAAAGAAGCTTTCTGAGAAACTTCTTTGTGTTCTGTGAAATCATCTCACAGAGTTACAGCTTTCCCCTCTAGAAGCCTTTCGCTAAGACAGTTCTTGTGGATTTGGCAAAATGATATTTGGAAGTCCTTAGAGGGCTATGGTGAAAAATTAAATATCCTCAGGTGAAATCTCGAAAGAAGCTTTCTGAGAAACTGCTTAGTGGTCTGTTAATTCATCTCACAGAGTTACATCTGTATTTCGTGGATCTCTTTGCTAGCCTTTTTTCTGAGAAATCTAAGAACAGATATTTCGGATCCCTTTGAAGAATATAGGGCCAAAGAAAATAGCCTCCGATAATAAAGAGAAAGAAGCTTTCTGAGAAACTTCTTTGTGATCTGTGAAATCACCTCAAAGAGTTTCAGCTTTCCCTTCAAGAAGTCTTTCGCTAAGACAGTTCTTGTGGAATTGGCAAAGTGATATTTGGAAGCCCATAGAGGGCTACGGTGAAAAGGGAAATATCCTCCGATGAAATCTGGAAAGAAGCTTTCTGAGAAACTGCTCTGTGATGTGTGACTTCCACTCACAGAGTTACATCTGCATTTCCTGGATCTCTTTGCTAGCCTTATTTCTGTGGAATCTGAGAAGAGATATTTCGGATCGCTTTGAAGACTACAGGGCCAAAGGAAATATCCTCCGATAACAAAGAGAAAGAAGCTTTCTGAGAAACTTCTTTGTGTTCTGTGAAATCATCTCACAGAGTTACAGCTTTCACCTTCAGAAGCCTTTCGCTAAGACAGTTCTTGTGGAATTGGCAAAGTGATATTTGTAAGCCAATAGAGGGCGATGGTGAAAAAGGAAATCTCCTCAGATGAAATCTGGAAGGAAGCTTTCTGAGAAACTGCTTAGTGTTCTGTTAATTCATCTCACAGTGTTACATCAGTATTTCGTGGATCTCTTTGCTAGCCTTATTGCTGTGGAATCTGAGAACAGATATTTCGAATCCCTTTGAAGACTATAGGGCCCAAGGAAATAGCCTCCGATAACAAAGAGAAAGAAGCTTTCTGAGAAACTTCTTTGTGTTCTGTGAAATCATCTCACAGAGTTACAGCTTTCCCCTCAAGAAGCCTTTCGCTAAGACAGCTCTTGTGGAATTGGCAAAGTGATATTTGTAAGCCCATAGAGGGCTACGGTGAAAAAGGAAATATCCTCAGATAAAATCCGGAAAGAAACTTTCTGAGAAACTGCTTAGTGTTCTGTGAATTCATCTCACAGAGTTACATCTGTGTTTCGTGGATCACTTTGCTAGCCTTATTTCTGGGGAATCTGAGAAGAGATATTTCGGATCCCTTTGAAGACAATAGGACCAAAGGAAATATCCTCCGATAACAAAGAGAAAGAAGCTTTCTGAGAAACTTCTTTGTGTTCTGTGAAATCATGTCACAGAGTTACAGCTTTCCCCTCAAGAAGCCTTTCGCTAAGACAGTTCTTGTGGAATTGGCATAGTGATATTTGGAAGTCCATATAGGGCTATGGTGAAAAATTAATTATCCTCAGATGAAATCTGGAAAGAAGCTTTCTGAGAAACTGCTCTGTGATGTGTGACTTCCACTCACAGAGTTACATCTGTATTTCGTGGATCTCTTTGCTGGCCTTATTTCTGTGGAATCTGAGAACAGATATTTTTGATCCCTTTGAAGACTACAGGGCCAAAGGAAATATCCTCCGATAACAAAGAGAAAGAAGCTTTCTGAGAAACTTCTTTGTGTTCTGTGAAATCATCTCACAGAGTTACAGCTTTCCCCTCAAGAAGCCTTTCGCTAAGACAGTTCTTGGGGAATTGGCAAACTGACATTTGGAGCCCATAGAGGGCTATGGTGAAAAAGGAAATATGCTCAGATGAAATCTGGAAAGAAGCTTTCTGAGAAACTACTTAGTGTTCTGTTAATTCATCTCACAGTGTTACATCTATATTTCGTGGATCTCTTTGCTAGCCTTATTTCTGTGGAATCTGAGAATAGATATTTCGGATCCCTTTGAAGACTATAGGGCCAAAGGAAATATCCTCTGATAACAAAGAGAAAGGAACTTTCTGAGAAACTACTTAGTGTTCTGTGAAATCATCTCACAGAGTTACAGCTTTCCCCTCAAGAAGCCTTTCGCTAAGACAGTTCTTGTGGAATTGGGAAAGTGATATTTGGAAGCCCCTAGAGGACTATGGTGAAAAAGAAATATCCTCAGATGAAATCTGGAAAGAAGTTTTCTGAGAAACTGCTTAGTGTTCTGTTAATTCATATCTCAGAGTTACATCTGAATTTCGTGGATCTCTTTGCTAGACTTATTTCGGTGGAATCTGAGAACAGATATTTCAGATCCCTTTGAAGACTATAGGGCCCAAGGAAATAGCATCCGATAACAAAGAGAAAGAAGCTTTCTGAGAAACTTCTTTGTGTTCTGTGAAATCATCTCAGAGAGTTACAGCTTTCCCCTCAAGAAGCCTTTCGCTAAGACAGTTCTTGTGGAATTGGCAAAGTGATATTTGGAAGCCCATCGAGGGCTATGGTGAAAAAGGAAATTTCCTCCAATGAAATCTGGAAAGAAGCTTTCTGAGAAACTGCTCTGTTATGTGTGACTTCCACTCACAGATTTACATCTGTATTTCGTGGATCTCTTTGGTAGCCTTCTTTCTGTGGAATCTGAGAACAGATATTCGGATTCCTTTGAAGACTATAGGGCCTAAGGAAATATCCTCCGATAACAAAGAGAAAGGAGCTTTCTGAGAAACTTCTTTGTGTTCTGTGAAATCATCTCACAGTGTTACACCTTTCCTCTCAAGAAGCCTTTCGCTAAGACAGTTCTTGTGGAATTGGCAAGGTGATATTTGGAAGCCCTAGAGGGCTATGGTGAAAAAGGAAACATCTTCAGATGAAATCTGGAAAGAAGGTTTCTGGGAAACTGCTTAGTGTTCTGTTAATTCATTTCACGGAGTTACATCTGTGTTTCGTGGATCTTTTTACCAGCCTTATTTTTGTGGAATCTGAGAACAGATATTTCGGATAACTTTGAAGACTATAGGGCCAAAGGAAATATCCTCCGATAACAAAGAGAAAGAAGCTTTCTGAGAAATTTCTTTGTGTTCTGTGAAATCATCTCACAGAGTTACAGCGTTCCGGTCATGAGGCCTTTCGCTAAGACAGTTCTTGTGTAATTGGCAAAATGATATTTGGAAGCCAATAGAGGGCTTCTGTGAAAAAGGAAATCTCCTCCGATGAAATCTGGAAAGAAGCTTTCTGGGACACTGCTTAGTGTTCTGTTATTTCATCTCACAGAGTTACATCTGTGTTTCGTGGATCTCTTTGCTAGCGTTATTTCTGTGGAATCTGAGAACAGATATTTCGGATCCCTTTGAAGGCTACAGGGTCAAAAGAAATATCCTCCGATAACAAAGAGAAAGGAGCTTTGAGAAACTTCTTTGTGTTCCGTGAAATCATCTCACAGAGTTACAGCTTTCCCCTCAAGAAGACTTTCGCTAAGACAGTTCTTGTGTAAATGGCAATGTGATATTTGGAAGCACATAGAGGGCTATGGTTAAATGGAAATCTCCTCAGATGAAATCTGGAAAGAAGCTTTCTGAGAAACGGCTTAGTGTTCTGTTAATTCATCTCACAGAGTTACATCTGTATTTCGTGGATCTTTTTGCTAGCCTTATTTCTGTGGAATCTGAGAACAGATATTTCGGATCCCTTTGAAGACTATAGGGCCAAAGGAAATACCCTCCGATAACAAAGAGAAAGAAGCTTTCTGAGAAACGTCTTTGTGTTCTGTGAAATCATCTCACAGAGTTACAGCTTTAACCTAAGAAGCCTTTCGCTAAGACAGTTCTTGTGGAATTGGCAAAGTGATATTTGGAAGCCCCTAGAGGGCTATGGTGAAAAAGGAAATATCGTCCGATGAAATCTGGAAAGAAGCTTTCTGAGAAGCTGCTCTGTGATGTGTGACTTCCACTCACAGAGTTACATCTGCATTTCGTGGATCTCTTTGCTACCCTTATTTCTGTGGAACCTGAGAACAGATATTTCGGATCCCTTTGAAGACTATAGGGCCAAAGGAAATATCCTCCGATAACAAAGAGAAAGAAGCTTTCTGAAAACTACGTTGTGTTCTGTGAAATCATCTCACAGAGTTACAGCTTTCCGCTCATGAGGCCTTTCGCTAAGACAGTTCTTGTGGAATTGGCAAAGTGATATTTGGAATCCAATAGAAGGCTCTGGTAAAAAAGGAAATCTCCTCCGATGAAATCTGGAAAGAAGCTTTCTGGGAACTCCTTAGTGTTCTGTTAATTCATCTCACAGAGATACATCTGTGTTTCGTGGATCTCTATGCTAGCCTTATTTCTGTGGAATCTGAGAACAGATATTTCGGATCCCTTTGAAGACTATAAGGCCAAAAGAAATATCCTACGATAACAAAGAGAAAGGAGCTTTCTGAGAAACTTCTTTGTGTTCTGTGAAATCATCTCACAGAGTTACAGCTTTCCCCTCAAGAAGCCTTTCGCTAAGACTGTTCTTGTGGAATTGGCAAAGTGATATTTGGAAGCCAATAGAGGGCTGTGGTGAAAAAGGAAATCTTCTCAGATGAAATTTGGAAATAAGCTTTCTGAGAAACTGCTTAGCGTTCTCTGAATTCATCTCACAGAGTTACATCTGAATTTCGTGGATCTCTTTGCTAGCCTTATTTCTGTGGAATCTGAGAACAGATATTTCAGATCCGTTTGAAGACTATAGGGCCAAAGGAAATATCCTCTGATAACAAAGAGAAAGGAACTTTCTGAGAAACTACTTTGTGTTCTCTGAAATCATCTCGCAGAGTTACAGCTTTATCCTCAAAAAGCCTTTTGCTAAGACAGTTCTTTGTGGAATTGGCAAAGTGATATTTGGAAGCTCATAGAGGGCTATGGTGAAAATGGAAATATCCTCAGAGGAAATCTGGAAAGAAGCTTTCTCAGAAGCTGCTCTGTGATGTGTGACTTCCACTCACAGAGTTTCATCTGAATTTCGTGGATCTCTTTGCTACCCTTATTTCTATGGAATCTGAGAAAAGATATTTCGGATCCGTTTGAAGACTATAGGGCCAAAGGAAATAACCTAAGATAACAAAGAGCAAGGAACTTTCTGAGAAACCACTTTGTGTTCTGTGAAATCATCTCTCAGAGTTACAGCTTTCCCCTCAAGAGGCCTTTCGCTAAGACAGTTCTTGTGGAATTGGTAAAGTGATATTTGGAAGCCCTTAGTGGGCTATGGTGAAAAAGGAAATATCCTCCGATGAAATCTGGAAAGATGCTTTCTGAGAAACTGCTTAGTGTTCTGTTATTTCATCTCACAGAGTTACATCAGTATTTCGTGGATCTCTTTGCTAGCCTTGGTTCTGTGGAATCTGAGAGCAGTTGTTTCGGATCCATTTGAAGTCTATAGGGCCAAAGGAAATAGCCTCCGATAACAAAGAGAAGGACGCTTTCTGAGAAACTTCTTTGTGTTCTGTGAAATCATCACAGAGAGTTACAGCTTTCCCTTCAAAAAACCTTTCGCTATGACAGTTCTTTTGGAATTTGCAAAGTGATATTTGGAAGCCCATAAAGGGCTATGGTGAAAAAGGAAATATCCTCCGATGAAAACTGGAAAGAAGTTTTCTGAGAAACTTCTTAGTGTTGTGTTAATTCATCTCACAGAGTTACATCTGTATTTCGTGGATCCCTTTGCGAGCCTTATTTCTGTGGAATCTGAGGAGAGATATTTGGGATCCCTTTGAAGACTATAGGGGCACAGGAAATATGCTTCGATAACATATAGAAAGAAGCTTCCTGAGAAACTTCTTTGTGTTCTGTGAAATCAACTCACAGAGTTACAGCTTTCCCCTCAAAAAGCATTTCGCTAAGACAGTTCTTGTGGAATTGGCAAAGTGATATTTAGAAGGCCGTTGAGGGCTATGGTGAAAAAGGAAATATCCTCCGATGAAATCTGCAAAAAAACTTTCTGAGGAACTGCTTAGTGTTCTGTTAATTCATCTCACAGAGTTACATCTGTGTTTCGTTGATCTCTTTGCCAGCCTTTTTTCTGTTGAAACTGACAACAGATATTTCGGATCCCTTTTAAAATTGTAGGGCCAAAGGAAATATCCTCTGATAACAAAGATAAAGAAGCTTCCTGAGAAACTTCTTTGTGTTCTGTGAAATCATCTCACAGAGTTACAGCTTTCCCCTCAAGAAGCCTTTCGCTAAGACAGTTCTTGTTTAATTGGCAAAGTGATATTTGGAGCCCATAGAGGGCTATGGTGAAAAAGGAAATATCCGCCGATGAAACGTGGAAAGAAGCTGTCTGAGAAACTGCTTAGTGTTCTGTTAATTCATCTCACAGAGTTACATCTCTATTTCGTGGATTTCTTTGCTAGCCTTATTTCTGTGAAATCTGAGAACAGATATTTCAGATCCTTTTGAAGACTATACGGCCAAAGGAAATATCCTCCGATAACAAAGACAAATAATCTTTCTGAGAAACTTCTTAGTGTTCTGTGAAATCATCTCACAGAGTTACAGCTTCCCCTCAAGAAGCCTTTCTCTAAGACAGTTCTTGTGGAATTGGCAAAGTGATAGTTGGAATCCCATAGAGGGCTCTGGTGAAAAAGGAAATATCCTCTGATGAAATCTGGAAAGAAGCTTTCTGAGAAACTGCTTAGTGTTCTGTTAATTCATCTCACAGAGTTACATCTGTATTTCGTGGATCTCTTTGCTAGCCTTCTTTCTGTGGAATCTGAGAACAGATATTTCTGATCCCTTGGAATACTATAGGGCCAAGGAAATATCCTCCGATAACAAAGAGAAAGAAGATTTCTGAGAAAGTTCTTTGTGTTCTGTGAAATCATCTCACAGAGTTACAGCTTTCCCCTCAAAAAGCCTTTGGCTAAGACAGTTCTTGTGGAATTGGCAAAGTGATATTTGGAAGCCCTTAGAGGGCTATTTTGAAAGAGGAAATATCCTCCGATGAAATCTTGAAAGAAATTTTCTGAGAAACTGCTTAGTGTTGTGTTAATTCATATCACAGAGTTACATGTGTATTTCGTGTATCTCTTTGCTAGCCTTATTTCTGTGGAATCTAAGGAGAGATATTTCTGATCCCTTTGAAGACTATAGGGCCAAAGGAAATATCCTCCGATAACAAAGAGAAAGAAGCTTTCTGAGAAAATGCTTAGTTTTCTGTTAATTCATCTCACAGTGTTACATCTGTATTTCGTGGATCCCTTTGCTAGCCTTCTTTCTGTGGAATCTGAGAACAGATATTTCGGATCCCTTTGAAGAATATGGGGTCAAAGGAAATACCCTCCGATAACAAAGAGAAAGAAGCTTTCTGAGAAACTGCTTAGTTTTCTGTTAATTCATCTCACAGTGTTACATCTGTATTTCGTGTATCTCTTTGCAAGACTTCTTTCTGTGGAATCTGAGAACAGATATTTCGGATCCCTTTGAAGAATATAGGGTCAAAGGAAATACCCTCCGATAATATAGAGAAAGAAGCTTTCTGAGAAACTTCTTTGTGTTCTGTGAAATCATCTCACAGAGTTAGAGCTTTCCCTCAAGAAGCCTTTCGCTAAGACAGTTCTTGTGGAATTGGCAAAGTGATATTTGCAAGCCTCTAGAGGGCTATGGTGAAAAAGGAAATATCCTCCGATGAAATCTGGAAAGAAGCTTTCTGAGAAACTGCTTAGTCTCCTGTTAATTCATCTCACAGAGTTACATCTCTATTTCGTGGATCTCTTTCCTAGCCTTATTTCTGTGGAATCTGAGAACAGATATTTCGGATCCCGTTGAAGAGTATAGGGAAAAAGGAAATATCCTCCAATAACAAAGAGAAAGAACCTTTCTGAGAAACGTCTTTGTGTTCTGTGAAATCATCTCAGAGAGTTACAGCTTTCCCCTCAAGAAGCCTTTCGCTAAGACAGTTCTTGTGGAATTGGCAAAGTGATATTTGCAAGCCCATAGAGGGCTATGGTGAAAAAGGAAATATCCTCCGATGAAATCTGGAAAGAAGCTTTCTGAGAAACTGCCTAGTGTTCTTTTAATTCATCTCACAGAGTTACATGTGTATTTCGTGGATCTCTTTGCTAGCCTTCTTTCTGTGGAATCTGAGAACAGATATTTCGGATCCCTTTGAAGTCTATGGGGCCAAAGGAAATATCCTCCGATAACAAAGAGAAAGAAGCTTTCTGAGAAACTTCTTTGTGTTCTGTGAATTCATATCACGGAGTTACAACGTTCCCCTCCAGAAGCCTTTCGCTAAGACAGTTCTTGTGGAATTGGCAAAGTGATATTTGGAAGCCCAGAGAGTGCTATATTGAAAAAGGAAATATGCTCAGATGAAATCTGGAAAGAAGCTTTCTGAGAAACTGCTTAATGTTCTGTTAATTCATCTCACAGAGTTATATCTGTAGTTCGTTGATCTCTTTGCTAGCCTTCTTTCTGAGGAATCTGAGAACAGATATTTCGGATCCCTTTGAAGACTATAGGGGCAAAGGAAATATCCTCCGATAACATAGACAAAGAAGCTTCGGAGTAACTTCTTTGTGTTCTGTGAAATCATCTCTCAGAGGTACAGCTTTCCCCTCAAGAAGCCTTTCGCTAAGACAGTTCTTGTGGAATTGGCAAAGTGATATTTGGAAGCCCATACAGGGCTATGGTGAAAAAGGTAATATCCTCCGATGAAATCTGGAAAGAAGCTTTCTGAGAAACTGCTTAGTGTTCTGTTAATTCATCTCACAGAGTTACATCAGTATTTCGTCCGTCTCTTTGCTAGCCTAATTTCTGTGGAATCTCACAACAGATATTTCGGATCCCTTTGAAGACTTTAGGGCCAAAGGAAATATCCTCCGATAACAAACAGAAAGAAGCTTTCTGAGAAACTTCTTTGTGTTCTGTGAAATCGTCTCACAGAGTTACAGCTTTCCCCTCAAGAAGCCTTTCGCTAAGACTGTTCTTGTGGCATTGGCAAAGTGATATTTGGAAGCCCTTAGAGAGCTAAGGTGAAAAAGGAAATATCCTCCGATGAAATCTGGAGAGAAGCTTTCTGAGAAACTGCTTAGTGTTCTGTTAATTCATCTCACAGAGTTACATCTGTATTTCGTGGATCTCTTTGCTAGCCTTATATCTGTGGAATCTGAGGACAGATATTTCGGATCCCTTTGAAGACTATAGGGCCAAAGGAAATATCCTCCGATAACAAAGTGAGAAGCTTCCTGAGAAACTTATTTGTGTTGTGTGAAATCATCTCACAGAGTTACAGCTTTCCCCTCAAGAAGGCTTTTGCTAAGACGGTTCTTGTGGAAATGGCAAAGTGATATTTGGAAGCCCATAGAGGGCTCTGGTGAAAAAGGAAATATCCTCCGATGAAATCTGGAAAAAAGCTTTCTGAGAAACTGCTTCCTGTTCTGTTAATTCATCTCACAGAGTTACATCTGTATTTCGTGGATCTCTTTGCTAGCCTTATATCTGTGGAATCTGAGGACAGATATTTCGGATCCCTTTGAAGACTGTAGGGCCAATGGAAATATCCTCCGATAACAAAGAGAAAGAAGCTGTCTGAGAAACTTCTTTGTGTTCTGTGAAATCATCTCACAGAGTTACAGCTATCCCCTCCAGAAGCCTTTCGTTAAGACAGTTCTTGTGGAATTGGCAAAGTGATATTTGGAAGCTTATAGAGGGCCATGGTGAAAAAGGAAATATCCTCCCATGAAATCTGGAAAGAAGCTTTCGGAGAAACTGCTTAATGTTCTGTTAATTCACCTCACAGAGTTACATCTGTATTTCGTGGATCTCTTTGCTAGCCGTATTTCTGTGGAATCAGAGAACAGGTATTTCGGATCCCTTTGTAGACTATAGGGCCGAATGAAATATCCTCCGATAACAAGGAGAACGAAGGTCCTGAGAAACTTCTTTTTGTTCTGTGAAATCATCTCACAGAGGTACAGCTTTCCCCTCAAGAAGCCTTTCGCTAAGACAGTTCTTGTGGAATTGGCAAAGTGATATTTGGAAGCCCATAGAGGTCTATGTTGAAAAAGGCAATATCCTCCGTTGAAATCTGGAAAGAAGCTTTCTGAGAAACTGCTTATTGTTCTGTTAATTCATCTCACCGAGTTACATCTGTATTTCGTGTATCTCTTTGCTAGCCTTATATCTGTGGAATCTGAGGACAGATATTTCGGATCCCTTTGAAGACTATAGGGTCAAAGGAAATATCCTCCGATAACAAAGAGAAAGAAGCTGTCTGAGAAACTTCTTTGTATTCTGTGAAATCATCTCACAGAGTTACAGCTTTCCCCTCAAGAAGCCTTTCGCTAAGACAGTTCTTGTGGAAATGGCAAAGTGATATTTGGAAGCCCATAGAGGTCTATGGTGAAAAAGGAAATATCCTCAGATGAAATCTGGAAAGAAGCTTTCTGAGAAACTGCTTAGTGTCCTGTTAATTCATTTCGCAGAGTTACATCTGTATTTCGTGCATCTCTTTGCTAGCCTTATTTCTGTGGAATCTGAGAACAGATATTTCGGATCCCTTGAAGACTATAGGGCCAAAGGAAATATCCTCCGATAAGAAAGAGAAAGAAGCTTTCTGAGAAACTTCTTTGTGTTCTGTGAAATCATCCCACAAAGTTACATCTTTCCCCTCCAGAAGCCTTTCGCTAAGACATTTCTTGTGGAATTGGCAAAGTGATATTTGGAAGCCCTTAGAAGGATATGGTGAAAAAGGAAATATCCTCCGATGAAATCTGGAAAGAAGCTTTCTGAGAAACTGCTCTGTGATGTGTGACTTCCACTCACAGAGTTACAGCTGTATTTCGTGGATGTCTTTGCTATTCTATTCCTGTGGAATCTGAGAACAGATATTTCGGATTCCTTGGAAGACTATAGGGCCAAAGGAAATATCCTCCGATAACAAAGAGAAAGAAGCTTCCTGAGAATCTTCTCTGTGTTCTAGGAAATCATCTCAGAGAGTTACCGCGTTCCCCTCAAGAAGCCTTTCGGTAAGACTATTCTTGTGGAATTGCAAAGTGATATTTGGAAGCCCATAGAGGGCTTTGGTGAAAAAGGAAATATCCTCAGATGAAATCTTGAAAGAAGCTTTCTGAGAAACTGCTCTGTGATGTGTGACTTCCACTCACAGAGTTACAACAGTATTTCGTGGATGTCTTTGCTACCCTATTTCTGTGGAATCTGAGAACAGATATTTCGGATTCCTTTGAAGACTTTAGGGCCAAAGGAAATATCCTCCGATAACAAAGAGAAAGAAGCTTCCTGAGAAACTTCTTTGTGTTCTGTGAAATCATCTCAGAGATTTATAGCTTTCCCGTCAAGAAGCCTATCGCTAAGACAGTTCTTGTGGAATTGGCAAAGTGATATTTGGAAGCCCATAGAAGGCTATGATGAAAAAGGAAATATCCTCCGATGAAATCTGGAAAGAAGCTTTCTGTGAAACTGCTTTGTTTTCTGTTAATTCATCTCACAGAGTTACATCTGTATTTCGTGGATCGCTTTAGTAGCCTTAACTGTGGAATCTAAGAACAGATATTTCGGATCGCTTTGAAGACTATAGGGCCAAAGGAAATATCCTCCGATAACAAAGAGAAAGAAGCTTTCTGAGAAACTTCTTTGTGTTCTGTGATATCATATCACAGAGTTACAGCTTTCCCCTCAAGAAGCCTTTCCCTAGGACAGTTCTTGTGGAAATGGCAAAGTGATATTTGGAAGCCCATAGAGGGCTATGATGAACAAGGAAATATCCTCCGATCTGTTTGCTAGCTTTATTTCTGTGGAATCTGAGAACAGATATTTCGGATCCCTTTGAAGACTATAGGGCCAAAGGAAATATCCTCCGATAACTAAGAGAAAGAAGCTTTCTGAGAAACTTGTTTGTGTTCTGTGAAATCATCTCACAGAGTTACAGCTTTCCCCTCAAGAAGCCTTTCGCTAAGACAGTTCTTGTGGATTTGGCAAAGTGTTATTTGGAAGCCCATAGAGGGCTATGGTGAAGAAGGAAATATCCTCCGATGAAACCTGGAAAGAAGCTTTGTGAGAAACTGCTTAGTGTTCTGTTAATTCATCTGTCAGAGTTACATCTGTGTTTCGTGGATCTCTTAGAGAGCCTTATTTCCGTGGAATCTGAGAACAGATATTTCGGATCCCTATGAAGTCTGTAGGGCCAAAGGAAATATCCTCGGATAACAAAGAGAAAGAAGCTTTCTGAGAAACTTCTTTGTGTTCTGTGAAATCATCTCACAGAGTTACAGCTCCCCCCTCCAGAAGCCTTTCTCTAAGACAGTTCTTGTGGAATTGGCAAAGTGATATTTGGAAGCCCATAGAGGGCTATGGTGAAAAAGGAAATATCCTCCAATGATATCTGGAAAGAAGCTTTCTGAGAAACTGCTTCGAGTTCTGTTAATTCATCTCACAGAGTTAAATCTGCGTTTCGTGGCTCTGTTTGCTAGCCTTATTTCTGTGTAATCTGAGAACAGATATTTCGGATCCCTTTGAAGAGTGTAGGGCCAAAGGAAATATCCTCGGATAACAAAGAGAAAGAAACTTTCTGAGAAACTTCTTTGTGTTCTGTGAAGTCATCTGACAGAGTTACAGCTTTCCCCTCAAGAAGCCTTTCGCTAAAACAGTTCTTGTGGAATTGGCAAAGTCATATTTGAAAGCCCCTAGAGGGCTATGGTGAAAAAGGAAATATCCTCCGTTGAAATCTGCAAAGAAGCTTTCTGAGAAACTGCTTCGTGTTCTCTTAATTCATCTCACAGAGTTACATCTGTATTTCGTGGATCTGTTTGCTAGCCTTATTTCTGTGGAATCTGACAACAGATATTTCGGATCCCTTTGAAGACTGTAGGGCCATAGGGAAATACCCTCGGATAACAAAGAGAAAGAAGTTTTCTGAGAAATTTCTTTGTGTTCTGTGAAATCATCTCACAGAGTTACAGCTTTCTCCTCCAGAAGAATTTCGCTAAGACAGTTCTTGTGGAATTGGCAAAGTGATATTTGGAAGCCCATAGAGGGCTATGGTGAAAAAGAAAACATCCTCCGCTGAAATCTGGAAAGAAGCTTTCTGAGAAACAGTTTAGTATTCTGTTAATTTATCTCACAGAGTTACATCTGTATTTCTTGGATCTCTTTGCTACCCTTATTTCTGTGGAATCTGAGAACAGATATTTCGGATCCATTTTAAAACTATAGGGCCAAATGAAATATCCTCCGATAACAAAGAGAAAGAAGCTTTCTGAGAAACTTCTTTTTGTTCTGTGAAATCATCTCACAGAGTTACCGCTTTCCCCTCAAGAAGCCTTTCACTAAGACAGTTCTTGTGGAATTGCAAAAGTGATAATGGGAATCCCATAGAGGGCTATGGTGAAAAAGGAAATATCCTCCGATGAAATCTGGAAAGAAGCTATCTTAGAAACTGCTTAGTGTTCCGTTAATTCATCTCCCAGAGTTACATCTGTATTTCGTGGACCTCTTTGCTAGCCTTATTTCTGTGGAATCTGAGGACAGATATTTCGGTTCCCTTTCAAGACAATAGCGCCCTAGGAAATATCCTCGGATAACAAAGAGAAAGAAGCTTTCTGAGAAACTTCTTTGTGTTCCGTGAAAACAACTCAGAGAGTTACAGCTTTCCCCTCAAGAAGCCTTTCGCTAAGACAGCTCTTGTGGAATTTGCAAAGTGATATTTGGAAGCCCATAGAGGGCTCTGGTGAAAAAGGAAATATCCTCCGATGAAATCTGGAAAGAAGCTTTCTGAGAAACTGTTTAGTGTTCTGTTAATTCATCTCACGGAGTTACATCTGTATTTCGTGGACCTCTTTGCTAGCCTTATTTCTGTGGAATCAGAGGACAGATATTTCGGATCCCTCTCAAGACTATAGGGCCCAAGGAAATATCCTCCGATAACAAAGAGAAAGAAGCTTTCTGAAAAACTTCTTTGTGTTCTGTGAAATCATGTCAGAGAGTTACAGCTTTCCCCTCAAGAAGCCTTTCGCTGAGACAGTTCTTCTGGAATTGGCAAAGTGATATTTGGAAGCCCATAGAGGGCTATGGTGAAAAAGGAATTATCCTCCGATGAAATCTGCAAAGAAGCTTTCTGAGAAACTGCTTAGTGTTCTGTTAATTCATCTCACAGAGTTACATCTGTATTTCGTGGATGTATTTGCTAGCCTTATTTCTGTGGAATCTGAGAACAGACATTTCGGATCCCTTTGTAGAGTATAGGGCAAAAGGAAATATCCCCCGATAACAAAGAGAAAGAGCTTTCTGAGAAACTTCTTTGTGTTCTGTTAAATCATCTCACAGAGTTACAGCTTTTCCCTCAAGAAGCCTTTCGCTAAGACAGTTCTTGTGGAATTGGCAAAGTGATATTTGGAATCCCCTAGAGGGCTATGGTGAAAACGGAAATATCCTCCGATGAAATCTGGAAAGAAGCTTTCTGAGAAACTGCTCTGCGATATGTGACTTCCACTCACAGAGTTACATCTGTATTTCGTGGATCTATTTGCTAGCCTTATTTCTGTGGAATCTGATAACAGATATTTCCTTTCCCTTTCAAGAATATAGGGCAAAAGGGAATATCCTCAGATAACAAAGAGAAAGAAGCTTTCTGGGAAACTTCTTTGTGATCTGTGAAATCATCTCACAGAGTTACAGCTTTCCCCTCAAGAAGCCTTTTGCTAAGACAGTTCTTGTGGAATTGGCAAAGTGGTATTTGGAAGTCCACAGATGCTATGGTGAAAAAGGAAATATCCACCGGTGAAATCTGGAAGGAACCTTTCTGAGAAACTGCTTAGTGTTCTGTTAATTCATCTCAGAGAGTTACAGCTGTATTTCGCTCATCTCTTTGCTAGCCTTATTTCTGTGGAACCTGACAACAGATGTTTCAGATCCCTTTGAAGACTATGGGGCGAAAGGAAATATTCTCCGAAAACAAAGAGAAAGAAGCTTTCTGAGAAACTTCTTTGTATTCTGTGAAATCATCTCACAGAGTTACAGCTTTCCCCTCAAGAAGCCTTTCGCCAGGACAGTTCTTGTGGAATTGGCAAAGTGATATTTGGAAGCCCATAGAGGGCTGTGGTGAAAAAGGAAATATCCTCCGATGAAATCTGGAAAGAAGCTTTCAGAGAAACTGCTTAGTGTTCTGTTTATTCATCTCACAGAGTTACATCTGTATTTCTTTGATCTCTTTGCTAGCCTTTTTTCTGTGGAATGTGATAACAGATTTTTCGGATCCCTTTGAAGTCTATGGGCCAAAGGAAATATGCTCGGAAAACAAAGAGAAAAAAACTTTCTGAGAAACTTCTTTGTGTTCTGTGAAATCATCTCACAGAGTTACAGCTTTCCCCTCAAGAAGCCTTTCGCTAAGACAGTTCTTGTGGAATTGGCAAAGTGATATTTGGAAGCCCTTAGAGGGCTATGGTGAAAAAGGAAATATCCTCCGTTGAAATCAGGAAAGAAACTTTCTGAGAAACTGCTCAGTGTTCTGTCAATTCATCTCACAGAGTTACATCTGTATTTCGTGGATCTCTTTGCTAGCCTTATTTCTGTGGAATCTGAGAACAGATATTTCGGATCCCTTTGAAGACTATAGGGCCAAAGGAAATATCCTCCGATAACAAAGAGAAAGAAGCTTTCTGAGAAACTTCTTTGTGTTCTGTGAAATCATCTCACCGAGTTACAGCTTTCCCCTCAAGAAGCCTTTCGCTAAGAGAGTTCTTGTGCAATTGGCAAAGTGATATTTGGAAGCCCATAGAGGGCTATGGTGAAAAAGGAAATATCCTCTGGTGAAATCTGGAAAGAAGCTTTCTGAGAAACTGCCTAGTGTTCTGTTAATTCATCTCAGAGAGTTACAGCTGTATTTCGTTGATCACTTTGCTAGCCTTATTTCTGTGGAATCTGACAACAGATGTTTCGGAACGCTTTGAAGACTATAGGGCGAAAGGAAATATTCTCCGAAAACAAAGAGAAAGCAGCTTTCTGAGAAACTTCTTTGTGTTCTGTGAAATCATCTCACAGAGTTACAGCTTTCCCCTCAAGAAGCCTTTCTCCAAGACAGTTCTTGTGTATTTGGCAAAGTGATATTTGGAAGCCCATAGAGGGCTATGGTGAAAAAGGACATATCCTCCGGTGAAATCTGGAAAGAAGCTTTCTGAGAAACTGCCTAGTGTTCTGTTAATTCATCTCAGAGAGTTACAGCTGTATTTCGTTGATCTCTTTACTAGCCTTTTTTCTGTGGAGTCTGACAACAGATGTTTCGGAACCCTTTGAAGAGTATAGGGCGAAAGGAAATATTCTCCGAAAAAAAAGTGAAAGAAGCTTTCTGAGAAACTTTCTTGTGTTCTGTGAAATCATCTCACAGAGTTTCAGCTTTCCACTCAAGAAGCCTTTCGCTACGACAGTTCTTGTGGAATTGGCAAAGTGATATTTGGAAGCCCATAGAGGGCTATGGTGAAAAAGGAAATATCCTAAAGTGAAATCTGGAAAGAAGCTTTCTAAGAAACTCTTTAGTGTTCTGTTAATTCATCTCAGGGAGTTACAGCTGTATTTCCTGGATCTCTTTACTAGCCTTATTTCTGTGGCATCTGAGAACAGATATTTCGGATCCCTTTGAAGACTATAGGGCCAAAGGAAATATCCTCCAATAACAAAGAGAAAATAACTTTCTGCGAAATTTCTTTGTGTTCTGTGAAATCATCTCACAGAGTTACAGCTTTCTCCTCAAGAAGCCTTTCGATAAGACAGTTCTTGTGGAATTGGGAAAGTGATATTTGGAAGCCCATAGAGGGCTATGGTGAAAAAGGAAATATCCTCCAATGTAATCTGCAAAGAAGATTTCTGAGAAACTGCTTAGTGTTCTGTTAATTCATCTCACAGAGTTACATCTGTATTTCGTGGATCTCTTTGCTAGCCTTATTTCAGTGGAATCTGAGAACAGATATTTAGGATCCCTTTGAAGACTATAGGGCCAAAGGAAATATCCTCCGATAACAAAGAGAAAGAAGCTTTCTGAGAAACTTCTTTGTGTTCTGTGAAAGCATCTCACATGGTTACAGCTTTCCCCTCTAGAAGACTTTCGCTAAGACAGTTCTTGTGGAATTGGCACAGTGATATTTGGAAGCCCATAGAAGGCTCTGGTGAAAAAGCAAATATCCTCAGAAGAAATGTGGAAATTAGCTTGCTGAGGAACTGCTTAGTGTTCTGCTAATTCATCTCACAGGGTTATATCTGTATTTCGTGGATCTCTTTGCTAGCCTTATTTCTGTGGAATCTGAGGACAGATATTTCGGATCCCTCTCAAGACTATAGGGCCCAAGGAAATATCCTCCAATAACAAAGAGAAAGAAGCTTTCTGCGAAACTTGTTTGTTTTCTGTGAAATCATCTCACAGAGTTACAGCTTTCCCCTGTAGAAGCCTTTCGCTAAGACAGTTCTTGTGGAATTGGCAAAGTGATATTTGGAAGCCCATAGAGGGCTATGGTGAAAAAGGAAATATCCTCCTATGAAATCTGCAAAGGAGCTTTCTGAGGAACTGCTTAGTGTTCTGTTAATTCATCTCACAAAGTTACATCTGTATTTCGTGGATCTCTTTGCTAGCCTTATTTCTGTGGAATCTGAGGACAGGTATTTCGGATCCCTTTGAAGACTATAGGGCCAAAGGAAATATCCTCCGATAACAAAGAGAAAGAAGCTTTCTGAGAAACTTCTTTGTGTTCTGTGAAATCATCTCACCGAGTTACAGCTTTCCCCTCAAGAAGCCTTTCGCTAAGACAGTTCTTGTGGAATTGGCAAAGTGATATGTGAAACCCCTAGAGGGCTATGGTGAAAATGGAAATATCCTCCGGTGAAATCTGGAAAGAAGCTTTCTGAGAAACTGCCTAGTGTTCTGTTAATTCATCTGAGAGAGTTACAGTTGTATTTCGTTGATCACTTTGCTAGCCTTATTTCTGTGGAATCTGACAACAGATGTTTCGGAACCCTTTAGAGACTACAGGGCGAAACGAAATATTCTCCGAAAACAAAGAGAAAGAAGCTTCCTGAGAAACTTCTTTGCGTTCTGTGAAATCATCTCACAGAGTTACAGCTTTCCCCTCAAGAAGCCTTTCGCTAAGACAGTTCTTTTGGAATTGGCAAAGTGATATTTGGAAGCCCATAGAGGGCTATGGTGAAAAAGGAAATATCCTCAGATGAAATCTGGAAAGAAGCTTTCTGAGAAACTGCTTAGTGTTCTCTTAATTCATCTCACAGAGTTACATCTGTATTTCTTGGATCTCTTTTCTAGCCTTATTTCTGTGGCATCTGAGAACAGATATTTCGGATGCCTTTGAAGACTATAGGGCCAAAGGAAATATCCTCCGATAACAAAGAGAAAAAAACTTTCTGAGAAACTTTTTTGTGTTCTGTGAAATCATCTCACAGAGTTACAGCTTGCCCTTCAAGAAGCCTTTCGCTAAGACCGTTCTTGTGGAATTGGCAAAGTGATATTTGGAACCCCTTAGAGGGCTAGGGTGAAAAAGGAAATATCCTCAGATGAAATCTGGAAAGAAGCTTTCTGAGAAACTGCTTAGTGTTCTGTGAATTCATCTCACAGAGTTACATCTGTATTTCGTGGATCTCTTTGCTAGCCTTATTTCTGTGTGATCTGAGAACAGATATATCGGATCCCTTTGAAGACTATAGGGCCAAAGGAAATATCCTCCGATAATAAAGAGAAAGAAGCTTTCTGCGAAACTTCTTTGTGTTCTGTGAAAGCATCTCACAGAGTTACAGCTATCCCCTCAAGAAGCCTATCGCTAAGACAATTCTTGTGGAATTGGCAAAGTGATATTTGGAAGCCCATAGGGGGCTATGGTGAAAAAGGAAATATCCTCCGATGAAATCTGGAAAGAAGCTTTCTGAGAAACTGCTTAGTGTTCTGTTAATTCATCTCACAGAGTTACATCTGTATTTCGTGGATCTCTTTGCTAGCCTTATTTCTGTGGAATCTGAGAACAGATATTTCGGATCCCTTTGAAGGCTATAGCGCCAAAGGAAATATCCTCCGATAACAAAGAGAAAGAAGCTTTCTGAGAAACTTCTTTGTGTTCTATGAAATCACCTCACAGAGTTACAGCTTTCCCCTCAGGAAGCCTTTCGCTAAGACAGTTCTTGTGGAATTGGCAAAGTGATAATTGGAAGCCCCTAGAGGTCTACGGTGAGAAAGGAAATATCCTCCGATGGAATCTGCAAAGATGCTTTCTGAGAAACTGCTTAGTGTTCCGTTAATTCATCTCACAGAGTTACATCTGTATTTCGTGGATCTCTTTGCTAGCCTTATTTCTGTGGAATCTGAGAACAGATATTTCGGATCCCTTTGGAGACTATAGGGCCAATGGAAATACCCTCCGATAACAAAGAGAAAGAAGCTTTCTGAGAAACTTCTTTGTGATCTGTGAAATCATCTCACAGAGTTACAGCTTTCCCCTCAAGAAGCCTTTCGCTAAGACAGTTCTTGTGGAATTGGCAAAGTGGTATTTGGAAGTCCACAGATGCTATGGTGAAAAAGGAAATATCCACCGGTGAAATCTGGAAGGAAGCTTTCTGAGAAACTGCTTAGTGTTCTGTTAATTCATCTCAGAGAGTTACAGCTGTATTTCGCTCATCTCTTTGCTAGCCTTATTTCTGTGGAACCTGACAACAGATGTTTCAGATCCCTTTGAAGACTATGGGGCGAAAGGAAATATTCTCCGAAAACAAAGAGAAAGAAGCTTTCTGAGAAACCTCTTTGTATTCTGTGAAATCATCTCACAGAGTTACAGCTTTCCCCTCAAGAAGCCTTTCGCCAGGACAGTTCTTGTGGAATTGGCAAAGTGATATTTGGAAGCCCATAGAGGGCTGTGGTGAAAAAGGAAATATCCTCCGATGAAATCTGGAAAGAAGCTTTCAGAGAAACTGCTTAGTGTTCTGTTTATTCATCTCACAGAGTTACATCTGTATTTCTTTGATCTCTTTGCTAGCCTTTTTTCTGTGGAATGTGATAACAGATTTTTCGGATCCCTTTGAAGACTATGGGCCAAAGGAAATATGCTTGGAAAACAAAGAGAAAAAAACTTTCTGAGAAACTTCTTTGTGTTCTGTGAAATCATCTCACAGAGTTACAGCTTTCCCCTCAAGAAGCCTTTCGCTAAGACAGTTCTTGTGGAATTGGCAAAGTGATATTTGGAAGCCCTTAGAGGGCTATGGTGAAAAAGGAAATATCCTCCGTTGAAATCAGGAAAGAAACTTTCTGAGAAACTGCTTAGTGTTCTGTTAATTCATCTCACAGAGTTACATCTGTATTTCGTGGATCTCTTTGCTAGCCTTATTTCTGTGGAATCTGAGAACAGATATTTCGGATCCCTTTGAAGACTATAGGGCCAAAGGAAATATCCTCCGATAACAAAGAGAAAGAAGCTTTCTGAGAAACTTCTTTGTGTTCTGTGTAATCATCTCACCGAGTTACAGCTTTCCCCTCAAGAAGCCTTTCGCTAAGACAGTTCTTGTGCAATTGGCAAAGTGATATTTGGAAGCCCATAGAGGGCTATGGTGAAAAAGGAAATATCCTCCGGTGAAATCTGGAAAGAAGCTTTCTGAGAAACTGCCTAGTGTTCTGTTAATTCATCTCAGAGAGTTACAGCTGTATTTCGTTGATCACTTTGCTAGCCTTATTTCTGTGGAATCTGACAACAGATGTTTCGGAACGCTTTGAAGACTATAGGGCGAAAGGAAATATTCTCCGAAAACAAAGAGAAAGAAGCTTTCTGAGAAACTTCTTTGTGTTCTGTGAAATCATCTCACAGAGTTACAGCTTTCCCCTCAAGAAGCCTTTCGCTAAGACAGTTCTTGTGGAATTGGCAAAGTGATATGTGAAACCCCTAGAGGGCTATGGTGAAAAAGGAAATATCCTCCGGTGAAATCTGGAAAGAAGCTTTCTGAGAAACTGCCTAGTGTTCTGTTAATTCATCTGAGAGAGTTACAGTTGTATTTCGTTGATCACTTTGCTAGCCTTATTTCTGTGGAATCTGACAACAGATGTTTCGGAACCCTATAGAGACTACAGGGCGAAAGGAAATATTCTCCGAAAACAAAGAGAAAGAAGCTTCCTGAGAAACTTCTTTGCGTTCTGTGAAATCATCTCACAGAGTTACAGCTTTCCCCTCAAGAAGCCTTTCGCTAAGACAGTTCTTTTGGAATTGGCAAAGTGATATTTGGAAGCCCATAGAGGGCTATGGGGAAAAAGGAAATATCCTCAGATGAAATCTGGAAAGAAGCTTTCTGAGAAACTGCTTAGTGTTCTCTTAATTCATCTCACAGAGTTACATCTGTATTTCTTGGATCTCTTTTCTAGCCTTATTTCTGTGGCATCTGAGAACAGATATTTCGGATGCCTTTGAAGACTATAGGGCCAAAGGAAATATCCTCCGATAACAAAGAGAAAAAAACTTTCTGAGAAACTTTTTTGTGTTCTGTGAAATCATCTCACAGAGTTACAGCTTGCCCTTCAAGAAGCCTTTCGCTAAGACCGTTCTTGTGGAATTGGCAAAGTGATATTTGGAACCCCTTAGAGGGCTAGGGTGGAAAAGGAAATATCCTCAGATGAAATCTGGAAAGAAGCTTTCTGAGAAACTGCTTAGTGTTCTGTGAATTCATCTCACAGAGTTACATCTGTATTTCGTGGATCTCTTTGCTAGCCTTATTTCTGTGTGATCTGAGAACAGATATATCGGATCCCTTTGAAGACTATAGGGCCAAAGGAAATATCCTCCGATAATAAAGAGAAAGAAGCTTTCTGCGAAACTTCTTTGTGTTCTCTGAAAGCATCTCACAGAGTTACAGCTATCCCCTCAAGAAGCCTATCGCTAAGACAATTCTTGTGGAATTGGCAAAGTGATATTTGGAAGCCCATAGGGGGCTATGGTGAAAAAGGAAATATCCTCCGATGAAATCTGGAAAGAAGCTTTCTGAGAAACTGCTTAGTGTTCTGTTAATTCATCTCACAGAGTTACATCTGTATTTCGTGGATCTCTTTGCTAGCCTTATTTCTGTGGAATCTGAGAACAGATATTTCGGATCCCTTTGAAGGCTATAGCGCCAAAGGAAATATCCTCCGATAACAAAGAGAAAGAAGCTTTCTGAGAAACTTCTTTGTGTTCTATGAAATCATCTCACAGAGTTACAGCTTTCCCCTCAGGAAGCCTTTCGCTAAGACAGTTCTTGTGGAATTGGCAAAGTGATAATTGGAAGCCCATAGAGGGCTACGGTGAGAAAGGAAATATCCTCCGATGGAATCTGCAAAGATGCTTTCTGAGAAACTGCTTAGTGTTCCGTTAATTCATCTCACAGAGTTACATCTGTATTTCGTGGATCTCTTTGCTAGCCTTATTTCTGTGGAATCTGAGAACAGATATTTCGGATCCCTTTGGAGACTATAGGGCCAATGGAAATACCCTCCGATAACAAAGAGAAAGAAGCTTTCTGAGAAACTTCTTTGTGATCTGTGAAATCATCTCACAGAGTTACAGCTTTCCCCTCAAGAAGCCTTTTGCTAAGACAGTTCTTGTGGAATTGGCAAAGTGGTATTTGGAAGTCCACAGATGCTATGGTGAAAAAGGAAATATCCACCGGTGAAATCTGGAAGGAAGCTTTCTGAGAAACTGCTTAGTTGTCTGTTAATTCATCTCAGAGAGTTACAGCTGTATTTCGCTCATCTCTTTGCTAGCCTTATTTCTGTGGAACCTGACAACAGATGTTTCAGATCCCTTTGAAGACTATGGGGCGAAAGGAAATATTCTCCGAAAACAAAGAGAAAGAAGCTTTCTGAGAAACTTCTTTGTATTCTGTGAAATCATCTCACAGAGTTACAGCTTTCCCCTCAAGAAGCCTTTCGCCAGGACAGTTCTTGTGGAATTGGCAAAGTGATATTTGGAAGCCCATAGAGGGCTGTGGTAAAAAAGGAAATATCCTCCGATGAAATCTGGAAAGAAGCTTTCAGAGAAACTGCTTAGTGTTCTGTTTATTCATCTCACAGAGTTACATCTGTATTTCGTTGATCTCCTTGCTAGCCTTTTTTCTGTGGAATGTGATAACAGATTTTTCGGATCCCTTTGAAGACTATGGGCCAAAGGAAATATGCTCGGAAAACAAAGAGAAAAAAACTTTCTGAGAAACTTCTTTGTGTTCTGTGAAATCATCTCACAGAGTTACAGCTTTCCCCTCAAGAAGCCTTTCGCTAAGACAGTTCTTGTGGAATTGGCAAAGTGATATTTGGAAGCCCTTAGAGGGCTATGGTGAAAAAGGAAATATCCTCCGTTGAAATTAGGAAAGAAACTTTCTGAGAAACTGCTTAGTGTTCTGTTAATTCATCTCACAGAGTTACATCTGTATTTCGTGGATCTCTTTGCTAGCCTTATTTCTGTGGAATCTGAGAACAGATATTTCGGATCCCTTTGAAGACTATAGGGCCAAAGGAAATATCCTCCGATAACAAAGAGTAAGAAGCTTTCGGAGAAACTTCTTTGTGTTCTGTGAAATCATCTCACCGAGTTACAGCTTTCCCCTCAAGAAGCCTTTCGCTAAGACAGTTCTTGTGCAATTGGCAAAGTGATATTTGGAAGCCTATAGCGGGCTATGGTGAAAAAGGAAATATCCTCCGGTGAAATCTGGAAAGAAGCTTTCTGAGAATCTGCCTAGTGTTCTGTTAATTCATCTCAGAGAGTTACAGCTGTATTTCGTTGATCACTTTGCTAGCCTTATTTCTGTGGAATCTGACAACAGATGTTTCAGAACGCTTTGAAGACTATAGGGCGAAAGGAAATATTCTCCGAAAACAAAGAGAAAGAAGCTTTCTGAGAAACTTCTTTGTGTTCTGTGAAATCATCTCACAGAGTTACAGCTTTCCCCTCAAGAAGCCTTTCGCCAAGACAGTTCTTGTGTATTTGGCAAAGTGATATTTGGAAGCCCATACAGGGCTATGGTGAAAAAGGAAATATCCTGCGGTGAAATCTGGAAAGAAGCTTTCTGAGAAACTGTTTAGTGTTCTGTTAATTCATCTCAGAGAGTTACAGCTATATTTCGTTAATCTCTTTGCTAGCCTTATTTCTGTGGAATCTGACAACAGATGTTTCGGATCCCTTTGAAGACTATGGGGCGAAAGGAGATATTCTCTGAAAACAAAGAGAGAGAAACTTTCTGAGAAACTTCTTTGTGTTCTGTGAAATCATCTCACAGAGTTACAGCTTTCCCCTCAAGAAGCCTTTCGCTAACACAGTTCATGTGGAATTGGCAAAGTGATATTTGGAAGCCCTTAGAGGGCTATGGTGAAAAAGGAAATATCCTCAGAAGAAATCTGGAAAGAAGCTTTCTGAGAAACTGCTCTGCGATATGTGACTTCCACTCACAGAGTTACATCTGTATTTCGTGGATCTATTTGCTAGCCTTATTTCTGTGGAATCTGATAACAGATATTTCCTTTCCCTTTCAAGACTATAGGGCAAAAGGGAATATCCTCAGATAACAAAGAGAAAGAAGCTTTCTGAGAAAATTCTTTGTGTTCTGTGAAATCATCTCACAGAGTTACAGCTTTCCCCTCAAGAAGCCTTTCGCTAAGACAGTTCTTGTGTAAATGGGAAAGTGATATTTGGAAGCCCATAGAGGGGTATGGTGAAAAAGGAAATGTCCTCCGTTGAAATCTGGAAAGAAACTTTCTGAGAAACTGCTTAGTGTTCTGTTAATTCATCTCACAGAGTGACATCTGTATTTCGTTAATCTCCTTGCTAGCCATATTTCTGTGGAATCTGACAACAGATGTTTCGGATCCCTTTGAAGACTATGGGGCGAAAGGAAATATTCTCTGAAAACAAAGAGAGAGAAGCTTTCTGAGAAACTTCTTTGTGTTCTGTGAAATCATCTCACAGAGTTACAGCTTTACCCTCAAGAAGCCTTTCGCTAACACAGTTCTTGTGGAATTGGCAAAGTGATATTTGGAAGCCCATAGAGATCTATGGTGAAAAAGGAAATATCCTCAGATGAAATATGGAAAGAAGCTTTCTGAGAAACTGCTCTGTGATATGTGACTTCCACTCACAGAGTTACATGTGTATTTCGTGGATTTCTTTGCTAGCCTTATTTCTGTGGAATCTGATAACAGATATTTCCTTTCCCTTTGAAGACTATAGGGCAAAAGGAAATATCCTCAGATATCAAAGAGAAAGAAGCTTTCTGAGAAACTTCTTTGTGTTCTGTGAAATCATCTCACAGAGTTACAGCGTTCCCCTCAAGAAGCCTTTCGCTAAGACAGTTCTTGTGGAATTGCCAAAGTGATATTTGGAAGCCCATAGAGGGCTATGGGGAAAAAGGAAATGTCCTCCGTTGAAATCTGGAAAGAGACTTTCTGAGAAACTGCTTAGTGTTCTGTTAATTCATCTCACAGAGTTACATCTGTATTTCGTGGATCTCTTTGCTAGCCTTATTTCTGTGGAATCTGCTAACAGATATTTCGGATCCCATTGAAGAATATAGGGCCAAAGGATATATCCTCCGATAACAAAGAGAAAGAATCTTTCTGAGAAATTTCTTTGTGTTCTGTGAAATCATCTCACAGAGTTACAGCTTTCCCCTTAAGAAGCCTTTCGCTAAGACAGTTCTTGTGGAATTGGCAAAGTGATATTTGGAAGCCCATAGAGGGCTATGGAGAAAAAGGAAATATCCTCCGGTGAAATCTGGAAAGAAGCTTTCTGAGAATCTGCCTAGTGTTCTGTTAATTCATCTCAGAGAGTTACAGCTGTATTTCGTTGATCTCTTTACTAGCCTTATTTCTGTGGAATCTGACAACAGATGTTTCGGAACCCTTTGAAGATTATAGGGCGAAAGGAAATATTCTCCGAAAAAAAAGTGAAAGAAGCTTTCTGAGAAACTTTCTTGTGTTCTGTGAAATCCTCTCACAGAGTTTCAGCTTTCCACTCAAGAAGCCTTTCGCTACGACAGTTCTTGTGGAATTGGCAAAGTGATATTTGGAAGCCCATAGAGGGCTATGGTGAAAAAGGAAATATCCTCCAGTGAAATCTGGAAAGAAGCTTTCTAAGAAACTCTTTAGTGTTCTGTTAATTCATCTCAGGGAGTTACAGCTGTATTTCGTTGATCTCTTTGCTAGCCCTATTTCTGTGGAATCTGACAACAGATGTTTCAGATCCCTTTGAAGACTATGGGGCGAAAGAAAATATTCTCCGAAAACAAAGAGAAAGAAGCTTTCTGAGAAACTTCTTTGTGTTCTGTGAAATCATCTCACAGAGTTACAGCTTTCCCCTCAAGAAGCCTTTCGCTAAGATAGTTCTTGTGGAATTGGCAAAGTGATATTTGGAAGCCAATAGAGGGCTATGGTGAAAAAGGAAATATCCTCCGAGGAAATCTGTAAAGAGCTTTCTGCGAAATACTTAGTGTTCTGTTAATTCATCTCACAGTGTTACATCTGTATTTCGTGGATCATTTTGCTAGCCTTATTTCTGTGGAATCTGAGGACAGATATTTCGGATCCCTTTGAAGACTATAGGGCCAAAGGAAATGTCCTCCAATACAAAGAGAAAGAAGCTTTCTGAGAAACTTCTTTGTGTTCTGTGAAATCATCTCACAGAGTTGCAGCTTTCCCCTCAAGAAGCCTTTCGCTAAGACAGTTCTTGTGGAATTGACAAAGTGATATTTGGAAGCCCATAGAGGGCTATGGAGAAAAAGGAAATATCCTCCGGTGAAATCTGGAAAGAAGCTTTCTGAGAAACTGCCTAGTGTTCTGTTAATTCATCTCAGAGAGTTACAGCTGTATTTCGTTGATCTCTTTGCTAGCCTTATTTCTGTGGAATCTGACAACAGATGTTTCAGAACCCTTTGAAGAGTATAGGGCGAAAGGAAATATTCTCCGAAAAAAAAGTGAAAGAAGCTTTCTGAGAAACTTTTTTGTGTTCTGTGAAATCATCTCACAGAGTTACAGCTTTCCACTCAAGAAGCCTTTCGCTAAGACCGTTCTTGTGGAATTGGCAAAGTGATATTTGGAAGCCCATAGAGGGCTATGATGAAAAAGAAAATATCCTCCAGTGAAATCTGGAAAGAAGCTTTCTAAGAAACTCTTTAGTGTTCTGTTAATTCATCTCAGGGAGTTACAGCTGTATTTCGTTGATCTCTTTGCTAGCCCTATTTCTGTGGAATCTGACAACAGATGTTTCAGATCCCTTTGAAGACTATAGGGCCAAAGGAAATATCCTCCGATAACAAAGAGAAAGAAGCTTTCTGAGGAACTTCTTTGTGTTCCGTGAAGTCATCTCACAGAGTTACAGCTTTCCCCTCAAGAAGCCTTTCGCTAAGACAGTTCTTGTGGAATTGGAAAAGTGATATTTGGAAGCCCATAGAGGGCTATGGTGAAAAAGGAAATATCCTCCGATGAAATCTGCAAAGATGCCTTCTGAGAAACTGCTTAGTGTTCTCTTAATTCATCTCACAGAGTTACATCTGTATTTCGTGGATCTCTTTGCTAGCCTTATTTCGGAGGAATCTGAGAATATATATTTCGGATCCCTTTGAAGACAATAGGGCCAAAGGAAATATCCTCCGATAACAAAGAGAAAGAAGCTTTCTGAGAAACTTCTTTGTGTTCTGTGAAATCATCTCAGAGAGTTACAGCTTTCCCCGCCAGAAGCCTTTCGCTAAGATAGTTCCTTTGGAATTGGCAAAGTGATATTTGGAAGCCCATAGAGGGCCAATGTGAAAAAGGAAATATCCTCCGATGAAATCTGGAAAGAAGCTTCCTGAGAAACTGCTTAGTGTTCCGTTTATTAATCTCACCGAGTTACATCTCTGTTTCGTGGATCTTTTAGCTAGCCTTATTTCTGTGGAATCTGAGAACAGATATTTCGGATCCCTTTGAAGACTATAAGGCCAAAGGAAATACCCTCCGATAATAAAGGGAAACAAGCTTTCTCAGAAAATTCTTTGTATTCTGTGAAATCATCTCACAGAGTTACAGCTTTCCCTTCAAGAAGCCTTTCGCTAAGACAGTTCTTGTGGAATTGGCAAAGTGATATTTGGAAGCCCATAGAGGGGTATGGTGAAAAAAGAAATATCCTCCGATGAAATCGGGAAAGAAGCTTTCTGAGAAACTGCTTAGTGTTCTGTTAATTCATCTCACAGAGTTACATCTGTATTTCGTGGATCTCTTTGCTAGACTTATTTCTGTGGAATCTGAGAAGAGATATTTCGGATCCCTTTGAAGACTATAGGGCCAAAGGAAATACAATTGGATAACAAAGAGAAAGAAGCTTTCTGAGAAACTTCTTTGTGTTCTGTGAAATCATCTCACAGAGTTACAGCTTTAACCTCAAGAAGCGTTTTCCTAATACAGTTCTGGTGGAATTGGCAAAGTGATATTTGGAAGCCCATAGAGGGCTATGGTGAAAAAGGAACTATCCTCCGATGAAATCTGGAAAGAAGCTTTTTGAGAAACTGCTTAGTGTTCTGTTAATTCATCTCACAGAGTTACATCTGTGTTTCGTGGATCTCTTTGCTAGCCTTATTTCTGTGGAATCTGAGAACAGATATTATGCATCCCTTTGAAGACTATAGGGCCAAAGGAAATATCCTCCGATAACAAAGAGAATAAAAGTTTCTGAGAAACTTCTTTGTGTTCTGTGAAATCATCTCACAGAGTTACAGCTTTCCCCTCAAGAAACCTTTCGATAAGAGAGTTCTTGTGGAATTGGCAAAGTGTTATTTTGATGCCCATAGAGGGCTGTGGTGAAAAAGGAAATATCATCAGTTGAAATCTGGAAAGAAGCTTTCTGAGAAACTGCTTAGTGTTCTGTTAATTCATATCACAGAGTTTCATCTGTATTTCGTGGATCTCTTTGCTAGCCTTATTTCTGTGGAATCTGAGAACTGATAATTCGGATCCCTTTGAAGAATATAGGGCCAACGGAAATATCTTCTGATAAAAAAGAGAAAGAAGCTTTCTGAGAAACACTTTGCGTTCTGTGAAATCATCTCACAGAGTTACAGCATTCCCATCAAGAAGCCTTTCGCTAAGGCAGTTCTTGTGGAATTGGCTAAGTGATATTTGGAAGCCTATAGAGGGCTCTGGTGAAAAAGGTAATATCCCCCGATGAAATCTGGAAAGAAGCTTACTGAGAAACTGTTTGGTGTTCTGTGAATTCATCTCACAGAGTTACATCTGTATTTCGTGGATCTCTTTGCTAGCCTTATTTCTTTGGAATATGAGAACAGATATTTCGGATCCCTTTGAAGACTATAGGGCCAAAGGAAATATCCTCTGATAACAAAGAGAAGGAAGCTTCTGAGAAACTTCTTTGTGTTCTGTGAAAGTATCTCACAGAGTTACAACTATCCCATCAAGAAGCCTTTCGCTAAGACAGTTCTTGTGGAATTGGCAAAGTGATATTTGGAAGCCCATAGAGGGCTATGCTGAAAAAGGAAATATAATCCGATGAAATCTGGAAAGAAGCTTTCTGAGAAACTGCTTCGTGTTCTGTTAATTCATCTCACAGAGTTACATCTGTATTTTGTGGATCTCTTTGCTAGCCTTATTTCTGTGGAATCTGAGAACAGATATTTCGGATCCCTTTGAAGAGTATAGGGCCAAAGGAAATATCCTCCGATAACAAAGAGAAAGAAGTTTTCTGAGAAACTTCTTTGTAGTCTGTGAAATCATCTCACAGCGTTACAGCTTCCCCCTCAAGAAGCCTTTCGCTAACACAATTCTTGTGGAATTGGCAAAGTGATATGTGGAAGCCCATAGAGGGCTATGGTGAAAAAGGAAATATCCTCCGATGAATTCTTCAAAGAAGCTTTCTGAGAAACTGCTTAGTGTTCTGTTAATTCATCTCACAGTGTTACATCTGTATTTCGTGGATCTCTTTGCTAGCCTTCTTTCTGTGGAATCTGAGAACAGATATTTCGGATCCCTTTGAAGAGTATAGGGCCAAAGGAAATACCCTCCGATAACAAAGAGAAGGAAGCTTTCTGAGACACTTCTTTGTGTTCTGTGAAATCATCTCACAGAGTTACATCTTTCCCCTCAAGAAGCCTTTCGCTAAGACAGTTCTTGAGGAATTGGCAAAGTGATATTTGGAAGCCCTTAGAGGGGTATGGTGAAAAAGGAAATATACTCCGTTGAAATCTGCAAAGAAACTTTCTGAGAAACTGCTTAGTGTTCTGTTAATTCATCTCACAGAGTTATATCTGTATTTCATGGATCTCTTTGCTAGCCTTATTTCTGTGGAATCTGAGAACAGATATTTCGGATCTCTTTGAAGACTATACGGCAAAACGAAATACCCTCAGATAACAAAGAGTAAGATGCTTTCTGAGAAACTTCTTTGTGTTCTGTGCAATGATCTCACAGAGTTACAGCTTTCCCCTCAAGAAACCTTTCGCTAAGACAGTTCTTGTGGAATTGGCAAAGTGATATTTGGAAGCCCATAGAGGGCTATGGTGAAGATGGAAATATCCTCCGAGGAAATCTGCAAAGAAGCTTTCTGAGAAAGTGCTTAGTGTTCTGTTAATTCATCTCACAGAGTTACATCTGTATTTCGTGTATCTCTTTGCTAGCCTTATTTCTGTGGAATCTGAGGACAGATATTTCGTACCCTTTTGAAGACTATAGGGCCAGAGGAAATATCCTCCGATAACAAAGAGAAAGAAGCTTCCTGAGAATCTTCTTTGTGTTCTGTGAAATCATCTCACGGAGTTTCAGCTTTCAACTCAAGAAGCCTTTACTAAGAGAGTTCTTGTGGAATTGGCAAAGTGATATTTGGAAGCCCACAGAGGGCTATGGTGAAAAAGGAAATATCCTCCGAGGAAATCAGTAAAGAAGTTTCTGAGAAACTGCTTAGTGTTCTGTTAATTCATCTCACAGAGTTACATCTGTATTTCGTGGATCTCTTTCCTAGCCTTATTTCTGTGGAATCTGATAACAGATATTTCGGATCCCTTTGAAGACTACGGGGCCAAAGGAATTATCCTACGATAACAAAGAGAAAGAAGCTTTCTGAGAAACTTCGTTGTGTTTTGTGAAATCATCTCACAGAGTTACAGCTTTCCCCTCAAGAAGACTTTCCCTAAGACAGTTCTTGTGGAATTGGCAAAGTGATATTTCGAAGCCCATAGAGGGCTACAGTGAAACCGGAAATATCCTCGGATGAAATCTGGAAAGAAGCTTTCTGAGAAACTGCTTAGTGTTCTCTGAATTCATCTCACAGAGTTACATCTGTATTTCGTGGATCTCTGTGCCAGCCTTATTTCTGTGGAATCTGAGAACAGATATTTCGCATCCCTTTGAAGACTACGGCCAAAGGAAATATCCTCCAATAACAAAGAGAAAAAAAGTTTCTGAGAAACTTCTTTGTGTTCTATGAAATCATCTCACAGAGTTTCAGCTTTCCCCTCAAGAAACCTTTTGATAAGACAGTTCTTGTGGAATTGGCAAAGTGATATTTGGAAGCCCGTAGAGGGCTACGGTGAAAAAGGAAATATCCTCCGAGGAAATCTGCAAAGAAGCTTTCTGAGAAACTGCTTAGTGTTCTGTTAACTCATCTCAGAGAGTTACATCTGTATTTCGTGGATCTCTTTGCTCGCTTTATTTCTGTGGAATCTGAGGACAGATATTTCGAATCCCTTTGAAGACTATAGGGCCAAAGGAAATATCCTCCGATAACAAAGAGAAAGAAGCTTTCTGAGAAACTTCTTTGTGTTCTGTGAAATCATCTCACAGAGGTACAGCTGTCCCCTTAAGACGCCTTTCTCTAAGACAGTTCTTTTGGAATTGGCAAAGTGATATTTGGAAGCCAATAGAGGGCTATGGTGAAAAAGGAAATATCCTCCGAGGAAATCTGTAAAGAAGCTTTCTGCGAAAATACTTAGTGTTCTGTTAATTCATCTCACAGTGTTACAACTGTATTTCGTGGATCTCTTTGCTAGCCATATTTCTGTGGAATCTGAGGACAGATATTTCGGATCCCTTTGAAGACTATAGGGCCAATGGAAATGTCCTCCAATAACAAAGAGAAAGAAGCTTTCTGAGAAACTTCTTTGTATTCTGTGAAATCATCTCACAGAGGTACAGCTTTCCCCTCAAGAAGCCTTTCGCTAAGACAGTTCTTGTGGAATTCGCAAAGTGATATTTGGAAGCCCATAGAGGGCTACGGTGAAAAAGGAAATATCCTCCGATGAAATCTGCAAAGAAGCTCTCTGAGAAACTGCTTAGTGTTCTGTTAATTCATCTCCCAGAGTGACATCTGTATTTCGGGGATCTCTTTGCTAACCTTATTTCTGTGTAATCTGAAAAGAGATATTTCGGATCCCTTTGAAGACTATAGAGCCAATGGAAATATCCTCCGATAACAAAGAGAAGGAAGCTTTCTGAGAATCTTCTTTGTGTTCTGTGAAATCATCTCACAGAGTTACAGCTTTCCCCTCAAGAAGCCTTTCCCTAAGACAGTTCTTGTGGAATTGGCAAAGTGATATTTCGAAGCCCATAGAGGGCTACGGTGAAAACGGAAATATCCTCCGATGAAATCTGGAAAGAAGCCTTCTGAGAAAGTGCTTAGTGTTCTGTTAATTAATCTCACAGATTTACATCTGTATTTCGTGGATCTCTTTGCTAGCCTTATTTCTGTGGAATCTGAGAACAGGTATTTTCTTACCCTTTGAAGACTATAGGGGCAAAGGAAATATCCTCCGATAACAAAGAGAAAGAAGCTTTCTGAGACACTTCTTTCTGTTCTGTGAAATCATCTCTCAGAGTTACAGCTTTACCCTCAAGAAGCATTTCGCTAAGACAGTTCTTGTGGAATTGGCAAAGTGATATTTGGAAGCCCGTAGAGGGCTAAGGTGAAAAAGGAAGTATCCTCCGATGAAATCTGGAAAGAAGCTTTCTGAGAAACTGCTTCGTGTTCTGTTAATTCATCTCACAGAGTTTCATCTGTATTTCGTGGATGTCTTTGCTAGCTTTATTTCTGTGGAATCTGAGAACAGATATTTCGGATCACTTTGAATACTCTAGGGCAAAAGGAAATATCCTCCGATAACAAAGAGAAAAATGCTTTCTGAGAAACTTCTTTGTGTTCTGTGAAATCATCTCACAGAGTTACAGCTTTACCCTCAAGAAGCCTTTCGATAAGACAGTTCTTGTGGCATTGGCAACGTGATATTTCTAAACCCGTAGAGGGCTATGGTGAAAAAGGAAATATCCTCCGATGAAATCTGCAAAGAAGCTTTGTGAGAAAATGCTTAGTGTTCTGTTAATTCATCTCACAGAGTTACATCTGTATTTCGTGGATCTCTTAGCTAGCATTATTTCTGTGTAATCTGACAACAGATATTTCGGATCCCTTTGAGGATTACCGGGCCAATGGAAATATCCTCCTATAACAAAGAGAAAGAAGCTTTCTGAGAAACTTCTTTGTGTTCTATGAAATCATCTCACAGACTTACAGCTTTCCCCTCAAGAAGCCTTTCCATAAGACAGTTCTTGTGGAATTGGCAAAGTGATATTTGGAAGCCCATTGAGGGCTATGGTGAAAAAGGAAATATCCTCCGATGAAATCTGGAAAGAAGCTTTCTGAGAAACTGCTTAGTGTTCTGTTAATTCATCTCACAGAGTTACATCTGTATTTCGTGGATCACTTTGCTAGCCTTATTTCTGTGGAATCTGAGAAAGATATTTCGGATCCTTTTGAAGAATAAAGTGCCAAAGGAAATATCCTCCGATAACAAAGAGAAAGAAGCTTTCTGCGAAACTTCTTTGTGTTCCGTGAAGTCATCTCACACAGTTACATCTTTCCCCTCAAGAAGCCTTTCACTAAGTCACTTCTTGTGGAATTGGCAAAGTGATATTTGGAAACCCATAGAGGGCTACCGTGAAAAAGAAAATATCCTCCGATGAAATCTGGAAAGAAAAATTCTGAGAAACTGCTTACTGTTCTGTTAATTCATCTCACAGAATTACATCTGTATTTCGTGGATCTCTTTTCTAGCCTTATTTCTGTGGAATCTGAGAACAAATATTTCGGATCCCTTTGAGGACTACAGGGACAAAGGAAATATCCTCCGGTAACAAAGAGAAAGAAGCTTTCTGAGAAACTTCTTTGTGTTCTGTGAAATCATCTCACAGAGTTACAGCTTTCACCTCAAGAAGTCTTTCGCTAAGACAGTTCTTGTGGAATTGGCACAGTGATATTTGGAAGCGCATAGAGGGCTATGGTAAAAAACGAAATATCCTCCGATGAAATCTGGAAAGAAGCTTTCTATGAAACTGCTTAGTGTTCTGTAATTCATCTCACAGAGTTACATCTGTATTTCGTGGATCTGTTTGCTAGCCTTATTTCTCTGGAATCTGAGAACAAATATTTCGGATCCCTTTGAAGACTACAGGGCCAAAGGAAATATCTTCCGATAACAAAGAGAAAGAAGCTTTCTGAGAAACTTCTTTGTGTTCCGTGAAATCATCTCACAGAGTTACAGCTTGCCCCTCAAGAAGCCTTTCGCTAAGACAGTTCTTGTGGAATTGGCAAAGTGATATTTGGAAGCCCATAGAGGGCTATGGTGAAAAAGGAAATATCCTCCGATGAAATCTGGAAAGAAGCTTTCTGAGAAACTGCTTAGTGTTCTGTTAATTCATCTCACAGAGTTACATCTATGTTTCGTGGATCTCTTAGCTCGCCTTATTTCTGTGGAATCTGACAACAGATATTTCGGATCGCTTTGAAGACTATAGGGCCAAAGGAAATATCCTCCGATAACAAAGAGAAAGAAGCTTTCTGAGTAACATCTTTCTGTTCTGTGAAAGCATCTCATAGAGTTAAAGGTTTCCCCTCAAGAAGCCTTTCGCTAAGACAGTTGTTGTGGAATTCGCACAGTGATATTTGGAAGACCATAGAGTGCTGTGGTAAAAAAGGAAATAACCTCCGATTAAATCTAGAAAGAAGTTTTCTATAAAACTGCTTAGTGTTCTGTATTTCATCTTACAGAGTTATATCTGTATTTCGTGGATCTCTTTGCTAGCCTTATTTTTGTAGAATCTGAGAACAAATATTTCGGATCCCTTTGAAGACTACAGGACCAAAGGAAATATCCTCCGATAACAAAGAGAAAGAAGCTTTCTGAGAAACTTCTTTGTGTTCCATGAAATCATCTCACAGAGTTACAGCTTACCCCTCAAGAAGCCTTTAGCTAAGACTGTTCTTGTGGAATTGGCAAAGTGGTATTTGGAAACCCTTAGAGGGCTATGGTGAAAAAGGAAATATCCTCCGATGAAATCTGGAAAGAAGCTTTCTGATAAAGTGCTTAGTGTTCTGTTAAGTAATCTCACACAGTTACATCTGTATATCGTGGATCTCTTTGCTAGCCTTATTTCTGTGGAATCTGAGAACACATATTTCGGATCCCTTTGAAGACTACAGGGCCTAAGGAATTATCCTCCGATAACAAAGAGAAAGAAGCTTTCTGAGAAACTCCTTAGTGTTCTGTTAATTCATCTCACAGAGTTACATCTGTATTTCGTGGATCTCTTGGCTAGCATTATTTCTGTGTAATCTGACAACAGATATTTCGGATCCCTTTGAAGATTACTGGGCCAATAGAAATATCCTCCGATAACAAAGAGAAAGAAGCTTTCTGAGAAACTTCTTTGTGTTCTATGAAATCATCTCACAGACTTACAGCTTTCCCCTCAAGAAGCCTTTCCATAAGACAGTTCTTGTGGAATAGGAAAAGTGATATTTGGAAGCCCATAGAGGGCAATGGTGAAAAAGGAAATATCCTCCGATGAAATCTGGAAAGAAGCTTTCTGAGAAACTGCTTAGTGTTCTCTTAATTCATCTCACAGAGTTACATCTGTATTTCGTGGATCTTTTTGCTAGCCTTATTTCTGTGAAATCTGAGAAAGATATTTCGGATCCTTTTGAAGAATAAAGGGCCAAAGGAAATATCCTCCGATAACAAAGAGAAAGAAGTTTTCTGTGAAACTTCTTTGTGTTCCGTGAAGTCATCCCACAGAGTTACATCATTCCCCTCAAGAAGCCTTTCACTAAGTCACTTCTTGTGGAATTGGCAAAGTGATATTTGGAAGCCCATAGAGGGCTATGGCGAAAAAGGAAATATCCTCCGATGAAATCTGGAAAGAAGCTTTCTGAGAAACTGCCTAGTGTTCTGTTAATTCATCTCAGAGAGTTACAGCTGTATTTCTTTGATCACTTTGCTAGCCTTATTTCTGTGGAATCTGAAAACAGATATTTCGGATGCCTTGGAAGACTCTAGGGCCAAAGGAAATATCCTCCGATAACAAAGACAAAGAAGCTTTCTGCGAAACTTCCTTGTGTTCCGTGAAATCATCTCACAGAGTTACAGCTTTTCTCTCAAGAAGCCTTTCACTACGTCACTTCTTGTGGAATTGGCAAAGTGATATTTGGAAGCCCATAGAGGGCTACCGTGAAAAAGAAAATATCCTCCGATGAAATCTGAAAAGAAAATTTCTGAGAAACTGCTTACTGTTCTGTTAATTCATCTCACAGAGTTACATCTGTATTTAATGGATTACCTTGCTAGCCTTATTTCTGTGGAATCTCAGAACAGATATTTCGGATCCCTTTGAAGACTCTAGGGCCAAGGTAAATATCCTCCGATAACAAAGAGAAAGAAGTTTTCTGGGAAACTTCTTTGTGTTCTGTGAAATCATCTCACAGAATTACAGCTTTCACTCAAGAAGCCTTTCGCTAAGACAGTTCTTGTGGAATTGGCAAAGTGATATTTGGAAGCCCATAGAGGGCTATGGTGAAAAAGGAAATATCCTCCGATGAAATCTGGAAAGAAGCTTTCTGAGAAACTGCTTAGGGTTCTGTTAATTCAACTCCCAGAGTTACATCTGTATTTCGTGGATCTCTTTGCTAGCCTTATTTCTGTGGAATCTGAGAACAGATATTTCGGATCACTTGAAGAGTATAGGGCCAAAAGAAATATCCTCCGATAACAAAGAGAAAGAAGCTTTCTGAGAAACTTCTTTGTGTTCTGTGAAATCATCTCACAGAGTTACAGCTTCCCCCTCAAGAAGCCTTTCGCTAAGACAGTTCTTGTGGAATTGGCAAATGATATTTGGAAGCCCATAGAGGACAATGGTGAAAAAGGAAATATCGTCCGATGAAATCTGGAAAGAAGCTTTCTGAGAAACTGCTTAGTGTTCTGTTAATTCATCTCACAGAGTTACATCTGTATATCGAGGATCTCTTTGCTAGCCTTATTTCTGTGGAATCTGAGAACACATATTTCGGATCCCTTTGAAGACTACAGGGCCTTAGGAAATATCCTCCGATAACAAAGAGAAAGAAGCTCTCTGAGAAACTTCTTTGTGTTCCATGAAATCATCTCACAGAGTTACAGCTTACCACTTAAGAAGCCTTTCGCTAAGACAGTTCTTGTGGAATTGGCAAAGTGATATTTGGAAGCCCATAGAGGGCTATGGTGAAAAAGGAAATATCCTGCAATGAAATCTGGAAAGAAGCTTTCTGAGAAACTGCTTAGTGTTCTGTTAATTCATCTCACAGAGTTACATCTGTATTTCGTGGATCTCTTAGCTAGCATTATTTCTGTGTAATCTGACAACAGATATCTCGGATCCCTTTGAAGATTACCGGGCCAATGGAAATATCCTCCGATAACAAAGAGAAAGAAGCTTTCTGAGAAACTTCTTTGTGTTCTATGAAATGATCTCACAGACTTACAGCTTTCCCCTCAAGAAGCCTTTCAATAAGACAGTTCTTGTGGAATTGGCAAAGTGATATTTGGAAGCCCATAGAGGACTATGGTGAAAAAGGAAATATCCTGCAATGAAATCCGGAAAGAAGCTTTCTGAGAAACTGCTAAGTGTTCTGTTAATTCATCTCACAGAGTTACATCTGTATTTCGTGGATCTCTTTGCTAGCCTTATTTCTGTGGAATCTGAGAACAGATATTTCGGATCACTTTGAAGGCTGATGGGCCAAAGAAAATATCATCCGATAACAGATAGAAAGAAGCTTTCTGAGAAACGTCTTTGTGTTCTGAGAAATCATCTCAGAGAGTTACAGCATTTCCCTCAAGAAGCCTTTCGCTAAGACAGTTCTTGTGGAATTGGCAAAGTGATATTTAGAAGCCCATAGAGGGCTATGGTGAAAAAGGAAATATTCTTCGATGAAATCTGGAAAGAAGCTTTCTGAGAAACTGCTTAGTGTTCTGATAATTCATCTCAGAGAGTTACATCTGTATTTCGTGTATCTCTTTGCTAGCCTTATTTCTGTGTAATGTGAGAACAGATATTTCCTTTCCCTTTGAAGACTATAGGGCCAAAGGAAATATCACCCGATAACAAAGAGAAAGAAGCTTTCTGAGAAACTTCTTTGTGATCTGTGAAATCATCTCACAGAGTTACAGCTGTCCCCTCAGGAAACCTTTTGCTAAGACAGTTATTGTGGAATTGGCAAAGCGATATTTGGAAGCCCTTAGAGGGCTTTGGTGAAAAAGGAAATATCCTCCGATGAAATCTAGAAAGAAGGTTTCTGAGAAACTGCTAAGTGTTCTGTTAATTCATCTCACAAGGTTACATCTGTATTTCGTGGATCTCTTTGCTAGCCTTTTTTCTGTGGAATCTGAGAACAGATATTTCGGATCCCTTTGAAGACTATTGGGCCAAAGGAAATATCCTCCGATAACAAAGAGAAAGAAGCTTCCTGAGAAACTTCTTTGTGTTCTGTGAAATCACCTCACAGAGTTACAGCTTTCCCCTCAAGAAGCCTTTCGCTAAGACAGTTTTTGAGGAATTGGCAAAGTGATATTTGGAAGCCCTTAGATGGCTCTGGTGAAAAAGGAAATATCCTACGATGAAATCCGGAAAGAAGCTTTCTGAGAAACTGCTAAGTGTTCTGTTAATTCATCTCACAGAGTTACATCTCTATTTCGTGGATCCCTTTGCTAGCCTTATTTCTGTGGAATCTGAGGACAGATATTTCGGATCCCTTTGAAGACTATAGGGCCAAAGGAAATATCCTCCGATAACAAAGAGAAAGAAGCTTTCTGAGAAACCTCTTTGTGTTCTGTGAAATCATCTCACAGAGTTACAACTTTCCCCTGAAGAGGCCTTTCGCTACGACAGTTCTTGTGGAATTGGAAAAGTGATATTTGGAAGCCCATAGAGATCTATGGTGAAAAAGGAAATAACCTCCGATGAAATCTGGAAAGAAGCTTTCTGAGAAACTGCTTAGTGTTCTGTTAATTCATCTCACAGAGTTACATCTGTATTTCGTGAATCTGTTTGCTACCCTTATTTCTGTGGAATCTGAGAACAGATACTTCGGATCCCTTGGAAGACTATAGGGCCAAAGGAAATATCCTCCGATAACAAAGAGTAAGAAGCTTTCTGAGAAACTTCTTTGTGTTCTGTGAAATCATCTCACAGAGTTACAGCTTTCCCCTAAGAAGGCTTTCGCTAAGACAGTTCTTCAGGAATTGGCAAAGTGATATTTGGAAGCCCATAGAGGGCTATGGTGAAAAAGGATGTATCCTCCGATGAAATCTGGAAAGAAGCTTTCTGAGAAACTGCTTAGTGTTCTGTTAATTCACCTCACAGAGTTATATCTGTATATCGTGGATCTCTTTGCTAGCCTTATATCTGTGGAATCTGAGAACAGATACTTCGGATCCCTCTGAAGACTATAGGGCCAAAGGAAATATCGACCGATTACAAAGAGAAAGAAGCTTTCTGAGAAACATTTTTCTGTTCGCAGAAAACATCTCACAGAGTTACAGCTTTCCCCTGAAGAAACCTTTCGCTAAGACAGTTCTTGTGGAATTGTGAAAGTGGTATTTGGAAGCCCATAGAGGGCTATGGTGAAAAAGGAAATATCCTCCGATGGAATCTGTAAAGAAGCTTTCTGAGAAACTGCTTAGTGTTCGGTTAATTCATCTCCCAGAGTTACATCTGTATTTCGTGGATCTCTTTGCTAGCCTTATTTTTGTGGAATCTGAGAACAGATATTTCGGATCCCTTTGAAGTATAGGGCCAAAGGAAATATCCTCCGATAACAAAGAGAAAGAAGCTTTCTGGGAAACTTCTTTATGTTCTGTGAAATCATCTCACAGAGTAACAGCTTTCCCCTCAAGAAGCCTTTGGCTAAGACAGTTCTTGTGGAATTGGCAAAGTGATATTTGGAAGCCAAAAGAGGGCTATGGTGAAAAAGGAAATATCCTCCGATAAAATCTGGAAAGAAGCTTTCTGCGAAACTGCTTAGTGTTCTGTTAATTAATCTCACAGAGTTACATCTGTATTTCGTGGATCTCTTTGCTAGCCTTATTTCTGTGGAATCTGAGAACAGATATTTCGGATCACTTTGAAGGCTGAAGGGCCAAAGAAAATATCATCCGATAACAAATAGAAAGAAGCTTTCTGAGAAACTTCTTTGTGTTCTGTGAAATCATCTCAGAGAGTTACAGCTTTTCCCTAAGAAGCCTTTCGCTAAGACAGTTCTTGTGGAATTGGCAAAGTGATATTTAGAAGCCCATAGAGGGCTATGGTGATAAAGGAAATATCCTTCGATGAAATCTGGAAAGAAGCTTTCTGAGAAAGTGCTTAGTGTTCTGTTAATTCATCTCAGAGAGTTAATCTGTATTTCGTGTATCTCTTTGCTAGCCTTATTTCTGTGTAATGTGAGAACAGATATTTCCTTTCCCTTTGAAGACTAAAGGGCCAAAGGAAATATCCCCCGATATCAAAGAGAAAGAAGCTTTCTGAGAAACTTCTTTGTGATCTGTGAAATCATCTCACAGAGTTACAGCTGTCCCCTCAGGAAGCCTTTCGCTAAGACAGTTCTTGTGGAATTGGCAAAGTGATATTTGGAAGCCCATAGACGGCTACGGTGACAAAGGAAATATCCTCCAATGAAATCTGGAAAGAAGCTTTCTGAGAAACTGCTTAGTGTTCGGTTAATTCATCTCCCAGAGTTACATCTGTATTTAGTGGATCTCTTTGCTAGCCTTATTTTTGTGGAATCTGAGAACAGATTTTTCGGATCCCTTTGAAGTATAGGGCCAAAGGAAATATCCCCCGATAACAAAGAGAAAGAAGCTCTCTGAGAAACTTCTTTGGGTTCTGTGAAATCATCTCACAGAGTTACAGTTTTCCCCTCAAGAAGCCTTTCGCTAAGACAGTTATTGTGGAATTGGAAAAGTGATATTTGGAAGCCCTTAGAGGGCTATGGTGAAAAAGGAAATATCCTCCGATGAAATCTGGAAAGAAGATTTCTGAGAAACTGCTTAGTGTTCTGTTAATTCATCTCACAGAATTACATCTGTATTTCGTGAATCTGTTTGCTACCCTTATTTCTGTGGAATCTGAGACCAGATACTTCGGATCCCTTGGAAGACTATAGGGCCAAAGGAAATATCCTCCGATAACAAAGAGAAAGAAGCTTTCTGAGAAACTTCTTTGTGTTCTGTGAAATCATCTCACAGAGTTACAGCTTTCCCCTAAGAAGCCTTTCGCTAAGACAGTTCTTGTGGAATTGGCAAAGTGATATTTGGAAGCCCATAGAGGGCTATGGTGAAAAAGGATGTATCCTCCGATGAAACCTGGAAAGAAGCTTTCTGAGAAACTGCTTAGTGTTCGGTTAATTCATCTCCCAGAGTTACATCTGTATTTCGTGGATCTCTTTGCTAGCCTTATTTTTGTGGAATCTGAGAACAGATATTTCGGATCCCTTTGAAGTATAGGGCCAAAGGAAATATCCTCCGATAACAAAGAGAAAGAAGCTTTCTGAGAAACTTCTTTGTGTTCTGTGAAATCATCTCACAGAGTTACAGCTTTCCCCTCAAGAAGCCTTTGGCTAAGACAGTTCTTGTGGAATTGGCAAAGTGATATTTGGAAGCCCTTTGAGGGCTATTGTGAAAAAGGAAATATCCTTCGATGAAATCTGGAAAGAAGCTTTCTGAGAAACTGCTTGTGTTCTGTTAATTCATCTCCCAGCGTTGCATCTGTATTTCGTGCATCTCTTTGCTAGACTTATTTCTGTGGAATCTGAGAACAGATATTTCCTTTCCCTTTGAAGACTATGGAGCCAAAGGAAATATCCCCCGTTAACAAAGAGAAAGAAGCTTTCTGAGAAACTTCTTTGTGTTGTGTTAAATCATCTCACAGAATTACAGCTTTCCCCTCAAGAAGCCTTTCGCTGATACAGTTCTTGTGGAATTGGCAAAGTGATATTTGGAAGCCAATAGAGGACTATGGTGAAAAAGGAAATATCCTCCGATGAAATCCGGAAAGAAGCTTTCTGAGAAACTGCTTAGTGTTCTGTTAATTCATCTCACAGAGTTACATCTGTATATCGTGGATCTCTTTGCTAGCCTTACTTCTGTGGAATCTGAAAACAGATATTTCGGATCCGTCTGAAGACTATAGGGCCAAAGGAAATATCCACCGATTACAAAGAGAAAGAAGCTTTCTGAGATACTTTTTTCTGTTCGCAGAAAACATCTCACAGAGTTACAGCTTTCCCCTGAAGAAACCTTTCGCTAAGACAGTTCTTGTGGAATTGTGAAAGTGATATTTGGAAGCCCATAGAGGGCTATGGTGAAAAAGGAAATATCCTCCGATGGAATCTGGAAAGAAGCTTTCTGAGAAACTGCTTAGTGTTCTGTTAATTCATCTCACAGAGTTACATCTGTATTTCTTGGATTTCTTTGCTAGCCTTATTTCTGTGGAACCTGAGAACAGATATTTCGGATCCCTTTGAAGACTATTGGGCGAAAGGAAATATCCTCTGATAACAAAGAGAAAGAAGCCTTCTGAGAAACTTCTTCGTGTTCTCTGAAATCATCTCACAGAGTTACAGCTTTCCCCTCAAGAAGCCTTTCGCTAAGACAGTTCTTGTGAAATTGGCAAATTGATATTTGGAAGCCAATAGAGGGCGATGGTGAAAAAGGAAATATCCTCCGATGAAATCTGGAAAGAAGCTTTCTGAGAAACTGCTTAGTGTTCTGTTAATTCATCTCACAGAGTTACATCTGTATTTCGTGGATCCCTTTGCTAGCCTTATTTCTGTTGAATCTGAGAACAGATATTTCCTTTCACTTTGAAGACTATAGGTCCAAAGGAAATATCCTCCGAAAACAAAGAGAAAGAAGCTTTCTGAGAAACTTCTTTGTGTTGTGTTAATTCATCTCACAGAATTACAGCTTTCCCCTCAAGAAGCCTTTCTCTAAGACAGTTCTTGTGGAATTGGCAAAGTGATATTTGGAAGCCAATAGAGGGCTATGGTGAAAAAGGAAATATACTCCGATGAAATCTGGAAAGAAGCTTTCTGAGAAACTGCTTAGTGTTCTGTTAATTCATCTCACAGAGTTACATCTGTATTTCGTGGATCTCTTTGCTAGCCTTATTTCTGTGGAATCTGAGAACAGATATTTCAGATCCCTTGGAAGACTATAGGACCAAAGGAAATATCCTCCGATAACAAACAGAAAGAAGCTTTCTGAGAAACGTCTTTGTGTTCTGTGAAATTATCTCACAGAGTTACAGCTTTCCCCTCAAGAAGCCTTTCGTTAGACAATTTTTGAGGAATTGGCAAAGTGATATTTGGAAGCCCGTAGAGGGCTGTGGTGAAAAAGGAAATATCCTACGATGAAATCTGGAAAGAAGCTTTCTGAGAAACTGCTTAGTGTTCTTTTAATTCATCTCACAAATTACATCTGCATTTCGTGGATCTGTTTGCTACCCTTATCTCTGTGGAATCTCAGAACAGATATTTCGGATCCCCTTGAAGACTACAGGGCCAAAGGAAATATCCTCCGATAACAAAGAGAAAGAAGCTTTCTGAGAAACTTCTTTGTGTTCTGTGAAATCATCTCACAAAGTTACAGCTTTCCCCTCAAGTAGCTGTTCGCTAAGGCAGTGCCTGTGGAATTGGCAAAGTGATATTTGGAAGCCCATAGAGGGCTATAGTGAAAAAGGAAATATCCTCCGATGAAATCTGGAAAGAAGCTTTCTGAGAAACTGCTTAGTGTTCTGTTAATTCATCTCACAGAGTTACATGTGTATTTCGTGGATCTCTTTGCTAGCCTTATTTCTGTGCAATCTGACAACAGATATTTCCTTTCCCTTTGAAGACTACAGGGCCAAAGGAAATATCCCCCGATAACAAAGAGAAAGAAGCTTTCCGAGAAAATTCTTTGGGTTCTGTGAAATCATCTCACAGAGTCACAGATTTCCCCTGAAGAAGCCTTTCGCTAAAACAGTTTTTGTGGAATTGGCAAAGTGATATTTGGAAGCCCAGAGAGGGCTAAGGTGAAAAAGGAAATATCCTCCGAGGAAATCTGGAAAGAAGCTTTCTGAGAAACTGCTTAGTGTTCTTTTAATTCATCTCAGAAAGTTACATCTGTATTTCGTGGATCTCTTTGCTACCCTTATTTCTGTGGAATCTCAGAACAGATATTTCGGATCCCTTTGAAGACTAAAGGGCCAAAGGAAATATCCCCCGATAACAAAGAGAAAGAAGCTTTCTGAGACACTTCTTTGTGTTCTGTGAAATCATCTCACAGAGTTACAGCTTTCCCCTCAAGAAGCCTTTCTCTAAGACAGTGCTTGTGGAATTGGCAAAGTGATATTTGGAAGCCCATAGAGGGCTACGGTGAAAAAGGAAATATCCTCCGATGAAATCTGTTAAGAAGCTTTCTGAGAAACTGCTTAGTGTTCTGTTAATTCATCTCACAGAGTTACATCTGTATTTCGTGGATCTATTTGCTAGCCTTATTTCTGTGGAATCTGAGATCAGATATTTCGGATCCATTTTTAGAGTATAGGACCAAAGGTAATATCCTCCGATAACAAAGAGAAAGAAGCTTTCTGAGAAACTTCTTTGTGTTCTGTGAAATCATCTCATAGTGTTACAGCTTTCCCCTCAAGAAGCCTTGGGCTAAGACAGTTCCTGTGTAATTGGCAAAGTGATATATTGGAAGCTCATAGAGTTCTATTGTGAAAAAGGAAATCTCCTCCGATGAAATTTGGAAAGAAGCTTTCTGAGAAACTGCTTAGTGTTCTGTTAATTCATCTCACAGAGTTACACCTGTATTTCGTGGATCTCTTTGCTAGCCTTATTTCTTTGGAATCGGAGAACAGATATTTCGGTTCCCTTTGAAGACTATAGAGCCAAAGGAAATATCCTCCGATAACAAAGAGAAGGAAGCTTTCTGAGAAATTTCTTTGTGTTCTGTGAAATCTTCTCACAGAGACACAGCTTTCCCCTCAAGAAGCCTTTCACTAAGACAGTTCTTGTGGAATTGGCAAAGTGATATTTCGAAGCCCATATAGGGCTATGGTGAAAAAGGAAATATCCTCCGATGAAATCTGGAAAGAAGCTTTCAGAGAAACTGCTTAGTGTTCTATTAATTCATCTCACAGAGTAACATCTGTATTTTGTGTATATCTTTGCTAGCGTTATTTCTGTGGAATCTGAAAACAGATATTTCGGATCCCTTTGAAGACTATAGGGCTAAAGGAAATATCCTCCGATAACAAAGAGAAAGAAGCTTTCTGAGAAACTTCTTTGTGTTCTGTGAAATCATCTCACAGAGTTACAGCTTTCCCCTCAATAAGCCTTTGGCTAAGACAGTTCTTGTGGAATTGGCAAGGTGATATTTGGAAGTCCACAGAGGGCTAAGATGAAATAGGAAATATCCTCCGATGAAATCTGGAAAGAAGCTTTCTGAGAAACTGCTTAGTGTACTTTTAATTCATCTCACAAAGTTACATCTGTATTTCGTGGATCTCTTGGCTAACCTTATTTCTGTGGAATCTCAGAACAGATATTTCGGATCCCTTTGAAGACTACAGGGCCAAAGGAAATATCCTCCAATAACAAAGAGAAAGAAGCTTTCTGAGACACTTCTTTGTGTTCTGTGTAATCATCTCACAGAGTTACAGCTTTCCCCTCAGGAAGCCTTTCGCTAAGACAGTTCTTGTGGAATTGGCAAAGTGATATTTGGAAGCCCATAGAGGGCTATGGTGAAAAAGGAAATATCCTCCGATGAAATCTGTTAAGAAGCTTTCTGAGAAACTTCTTAGTGTTCTGTTAATTCATCTCACAGAGTTACATCTGTATTTCGTGGATCTCTTTGCTAGCCTTATCTCTGTGGAATCTGAGAACAGATATTTCGGATCCCTTTGAAGACTGTAGGGCCAAAGGAAATATCCTCCGATAACAAAGAGAAAGAAGCTTTCTTAGAAACTTCTTTGTGTTCCATGAAATCATCTCACAGATTTACAGCTTTCCCCTGAAGAAGCCTTTTGCTAAGACATTTCTTGCGGAATTGGCAAAGTGATATTTGGAAGCCCATAGAGGGCTATGGTGAAAAAGGAAATATCCTCTGATGAAATCTGCAAAGAAGCTTTCTGAGAAACTGCTTAGGGTTCAGTTAATTCATCTCACAGAGTTACATCTGTATTTCGTGGATCGCTTTGCTAGCCTTATCTCTGTGGAATCTTACAGCAGATATTTCGGATCTTTTTGAAGACTATAGGGCCAAAGGAAATATCCTCCGATAACAAAGAGAAAAAACCTTTCTGAGAAACTTCTCTGTGTTCTGTGAAATCATTGAACAGAGTTACACCTTTCCCCTCAAGAAGCCTTTCGCTAAGACAGTTCTGTGGAGTTGGTAAAGTTATATTTGGAAGCCCATAGATGGCTATGGTGAAAATGGAAATATCCTCCAATGAAATCTGAAAAGAAGCCTTCTGAGAAACTGCTTAGTGATCTGTAAATTCATCTCAGAGAGTTACATCTGTATTTCGTGTATCTCTTTGCTAGCCTTATTTCTGTGGAATCTGAGAACAAATATTTCGGATCCTTTTGAAGACTACAGGGCCAAACGAAATATCCTCCGATAACAAAGAGAAAGAAACTTTCTGAGAAACTTCTTTGTGTTCCATAAAATCATCTCACAGAGTTACAGCTTTCCCCTCAAGAAGCCTTTCGCTAAGACAGTTCTTGTGAAATGGCAAAGTGATATTTGGAAGACCATTGAGGGTTATGGTGAAAAAGGAAATATCCTCCGATGAATTCTGGAAAGAAGGTTTCTGAGAAACTGCTTAGTGTTCTGTTAATTCATCTCACAGAGTTACATCTGTATTTCGTGGATCTCTTTGCTAGCCTTATTTCTGTGGAATCTGAGAACAGATACTTCGGATCCTTTTGAAGAATAAACGGCCAGGGGAAACATCCTCCGATAACAAAGAGAAAGAAGCGTTCTGAGAAACTTCTTTGTGTTCTGTGAAATCACCTCACAGAGTTACATCTTTCCCCTGAAGAAGCCTTTCGCTAAGACAGTTCTTGTGGTATTGGCAAAGTGATATTTGGAAGCCCATAGAGGGCTATGTTGAAAAAGGAAATCTCCTCCGATGAAATCTGGAAAGAAGCTTTCTGAGAAACTGCTTAGTGTTCTGTTAATTCATCTCCCAGATTTACATCTGTATTTCGTGGATCTCTTTGCTAGCCTTATTTCTGTGGAATCTGAGAACAGATATTTCGGATCGCTTTGAAGAATATAGGGCCTAAGGAAATATCCTCCGATAACAAAGAGACAGAAGCTTTCTGAGAAACTTCTTCCTGTTCTGTGAAATCATCTCACAGATTTACATCTTTCGCCTAAAGAAGCCTTTCGCTAGAGCAGTTCTTGTGGAATTGGCAAAGTGATATTTGGAAGCCCATGGAGTGCTTTGGTGAAAAAGGTAATATCCTCCGATGAAAACTGGGAAGAGCTTTCCGAGAAACTGCTTAGTGTTCTGTTAATTCATCTCACAGATTTACATCTGTATTTCGTGGATCTCTTTGCTAGCCTTATTTTTGTCGAAACTGAGAACAGATATTTCGGATCCCTTTGAAGACTATAGGACCAAAGGAAATATCCTCCGATAACAAAGAGAAAGAAGCATTCTGAGAAACTTCTTTGTGTTCTATTAAAACATCTCACAGTGTTACAGCATTCCGCTCAACAAGCCTTTCGCTAAGACAGTTCTTGTGGAATTGGCAAAGTGATATTTGGAAGCCCATAGAGGGCTCTGGTCAAAAAGGAAATATTATACGATGAAATCTGGAAAGAATCTTTCTGAGAAACTGCTTAGTGTTCTGTTAATTCATCTCACAGAATTACCTCTGTATTTCGTGGATCTCTCTTCTAGCCTTATTTCTGTGGAATCTGAGAACAGATATTTCGGATCCCTTTGAAGAGTATAGGGCTAAAGGAAATATCCTCCGAAAACAAAGAGAAAGAAGCTTTCTGAGAAACTTCTTTGTGTTCGGAGAAATCATCTCCCAGAGTTACAGCTTTCCCCTCAAGAAGCCTTTTGCTAAGACAATTCTTGCGGAATTGGCAAAGTGATATTTGGAAGCCCATAGATGGCTATGGTGAAAAAGGAAATATCCTCCGATGAAATCTGGAAAGATGCTTTCTGAGAAACTGCTTAGTGTTCTGTTAATTCAGCTCACAGTGTTACATCTGTATTTCTTGGATCTCTTTGCTAGCCTTATTCCTGTGGAATGTGAGAACAGATATTTCGGATAACTTAGAAGACTATAGGGCCAAAGGAAATATCCTCCGATAAAAAAGAGAAAGAAGCTTTCTGAGATACTTCTTCTTGTTCCCTGAAATCATCTCCCAGAGTTACAGCTTTCCCCTCAAGAAGCCTTTCGCTAAGATAGTTCTTGCGGAATTGGCAAAGTGATATTTGGAAGCCAGTAGAGGGCTATGGTGAAAAAGGAAATATCCTCCGACGAAATCTGGAAAGAAGCTTTCTGAGAAACTGCTTAGTGTTCTGTTAATTCATCTCACAGTGTTACATCTGTATTTCGTGGATCTCTTTGCTAGCCTTATTTCTGTGGAATCTGAGAACAGATATTTCGGATCCCTTTGAAGACTATAGGGCCAAAGGAAATATCCTCCGATAACAAACAGAAAGAAACTTTCTGAGAAACTTCTTTGTGTTCTGTGAAATCATCTCACAGAGTTACAGCTTTCCCCTCAAGAAGCCTTTCGCTAAGACAGTTTTTGTGGAATTGGCAAAGTGATATTTGGAAGCCCATAGAGGGCTATTGTGAAAAAGGAAATATCTTCCGATGAAATCTGAAAAGAAGATTTCTGAGAATCTGCTTAGTGTTCTGTTAATTCATGTGACAGACTTAAATCTGTATTTCGTGGCTCTCTTTGCTAGCCTTATTTCTGTGGAATCTGAGAACAGATATTTCGCATCCCTTTGAAGACTACAGGGCCAAAGGAAATATCCTCGATAACAAAGAGAAAGAAGCTTTCTGAGAAACTTCTTTGTGTTCTGTGAAATCATCTCACCGAGTTACAGCTTTCCCCTCAAGAAGCCTTTCGCTAAGACAGTTCTTGTGGAATTGTGAAAGTTATATTTGGAAGCCCATAGAGGGCTTAGGTGAAAAAGGAAATATCCTCCGATGAAATCTGCAAAGAAGCTTTCTGAGAAACTGCTTAGTGTTCTGTATATTTATTCCACAGAGTTACATCTGTATTTCGTGGATCTCTTTGCTAGCCTTATTTCTCTGGAATCTGAGAACAGATATTTCGGATCCCTTTGAAGACTATAGGGCCAAAGGAAATATCCTCCGATAACAAAGAGAAAGAAGCTTTCTGAGAAACTTCTTTGTGTTCTGTGAAATCATCTCACAGAGTTACAGCTTTCCCCTCAAGAAGCCTTTCGCTAAGACAGTTCTTGTGGAATTGGCAAAGTGATATTTGGAAGCCCCTAGAGGGCTATGATGAAAAAGGAAATATCCTCCGATGAAATCTGGAAAGAAGCTTTCTGAGAAACTGCTTAGTGTTCTGTTAATTCATCTCACTGAGTTACATCTGTATATCGTGAATCTCTTTGCTAGCCTTATTTCTGTGGAATCTGAGAACAGATATTTCTGATCCCTTTGAAGACTATAGGGCCAAAGGAAATATCCTCCGATATCAAAGAGAAGGAAGCTTTCTGAGAAACTTCTTTGTGTTCTGTGAAATCATCTCACAGAGTTACAGCATTCCACTCAAGAAGCCTTACGCTAAGACAGTTCTTCTGGAATTCGCAAAGTGATATTTGGAAGCCCATACAGGGCTATGGTGAAAAAGGAAATATCCTCCGATGAAATCTGGAAAGAAGCTTTCTGAGAAACTGCTTAGTGTTCTGTTAATTCATCTCACAGAGTTACATCTGTATTTCGTGGATCCCTTTGCTAGCCTTATTTCTGTTGAATCTGAGAACAGATATTTCCTTTCACTTTGAAGACTATAGGTCCAAAGGAAATATCCTCCGAAAACAAAGAGAAAGAAGCTTTCTGAGAAACTTCTTTGTGTTGTGTTAATTCATCTCACAGAATTACAGCTTTCCCCTCAAGAAGCCTTTCTCTAAGACAGTTCTTGTGGAATTGGCAAAGTGATATTTGGAAGCCAATAGAGGGCTATGGTGAAAAAGGAAATATACTCCGATGAAATCTGGAAAGAAGCTTTCTGAGAAACTGCTTAGTGTTCTGTTAATTCATCTCACAGAGTTACATCTGTATTTCGTGGATCTCTTTGCTAGCCTTATTTCTGTGGAATCTGAGAACAGATATTTCAGATCCCTTGGAAGACTATAGGACCAAAGGAAATATCCTCCGATAACAAACAGAAAGAAGCTTTCTGAGAAACGTCTTTGTGTTCTGTGAAATTATCTCACAGAGTTACAGCTTTCCCCTCAAGAAGCCTTTCGTTAGACAATTTTTGAGGAATTGGCAAAGTGATATTTGGAAGCCCGTAGAGGGCTGTGGTGAAAAAGGAAATATCCTACGATGAAATCTGGAAAGAAGCTTTCTGAGAAACTGCTTAGTGTTCTTTTAATTCATCTCACAAATTACATCTGCATTTCGTGGATCTGTTTGCTACCCTTATCTCTGTGGAATCTCAGAACAGATATTTCGGATCCCCTTGAAGACTACAGGGCCAAAGGAAATATCCTCCGATAACAAAGAGAAAGAAGCTTTCTGAGAAACTTCTTTGTGTTCTGTGAAATCATCTCACAAAGTTACAGCTTTCCCCTCAAGTAGCTGTTCGCTAAGGCAGTGCCTGTGGAATTGGCAAAGTGATATTTGGAAGCCCATAGAGGGCTATAGTGAAAAAGGAAATATCCTCCGATGAAATCTGGAAAGAAGCTTTCTGAGAAACTGCTTAGTGTTCTGTTAATTCATCTCACAGAGTTACATGTGTATTTCGTGGATCTCTTTGCTAGCCTTATTTCTGTGCAATCTGACAACAGATATTTCCTTTCCCTTTGAAGACTACAGGGCCAAAGGAAATATCCCCCGATAACAAAGAGAAAGAAGCTTTCCGAGAAAATTCTTTGGGTTCTGTGAAATCATCTCACAGAGTCACAGATTTCCCCTGAAGAAGCCTTTCGCTAAAACAGTTTTTGTGGAATTGGCAAAGTGATATTTGGAAGCCCAGAGAGGGCTAAGGTGAAAAAGGAAATATCCTCCGAGGAAATCTGGAAAGAAGCTTTCTGAGAAACTGCTTAGTGTTCTTTTAATTCATCTCAGAAAGTTACATCTGTATTTCGTGGATCTCTTTGCTACCCTTATTTCTGTGGAATCTCAGAACAGATATTTCGGATCCCTTTGAAGACTAAAGGGCCAAAGGAAATATCCCCCGATAACAAAGAGAAAGAAGCTTTCTGAGACACTTCTTTGTGTTCTGTGAAATCATCTCACAGAGTTACAGCTTTCCCCTCAAGAAGCCTTTCTCTAAGACAGTGCTTGTGGAATTGGCAAAGTGATATTTGGAAGCCCATAGAGGGCTACGGTGAAAAAGGAAATATCCTCCGATGAAATCTGTTAAGAAGCTTTCTGAGAAACTGCTTAGTGTTCTGTTAATTCATCTCACAGAGTTACATCTGTATTTCGTGGATCTATTTGCTAGCCTTATTTCTGTGGAATCTGAGATCAGATATTTCGGATCCATTTTTAGAGTATAGGACCAAAGGTAATATCCTCCGATAACAAAGAGAAAGAAGCTTTCTGAGAAACTTCTTTGTGTTCTGTGAAATCATCTCATAGTGTTACAGCTTTCCCCTCAAGAAGCCTTTGGCTAAGACAGTTCCTGTGTAATTGGCAAAGTGATATATTGGAAGCTCATAGAGTTCTATTGTGAAAAAGGAAATCTCCTCCGATGAAATTTGGAAAGAAGCTTTCTGAGAAACTGCTTAGTGTTCTGTTAATTCATCTCACAGAGTTACACCTGTATTTCGTGGATCTCTTTGCTAGCCTTATTTCTTTGGAATCGGAGAACAGATATTTCGGTTCCCTTTGAAGACTATAGAGCCAAAGGAAATATCCTCCGATAACAAAGAGAAGGAAGCTTTCTGAGAAATTTCTTTGTGTTCTGTGAAATCTTCTCACAGAGACACAGCTTTCCCCTCAAGAAGCCTTTCACTAAGACAGTTCTTGTGGAATTGGCAAAGTGATATTTCGAAGCCCATATAGGGCTATGGTGAAAAAGGAAATATCCTCCGATGAAATCTGGAAAGAAGCTTTCAGAGAAACTGCTTAGTGTTCTATTAATTCATCTCACAGAGTAACATCTGTATTTTGTGTATATCTTTGCTAGCGTTATTTCTGTGGAATCTGAAAACAGATATTTCGGATCCCTTTGAAGACTATAGGGCTAAAGGAAATATCCTCCGATAACAAAGAGAAAGAAGCTTTCTGAGAAACTTCTTTGTGTTCTGTGAAATCATCTCACAGAGTTACAGCTTTCCCCTCAATAAGCCTTTGGCTAAGACAGTTCTTGTGGAATTGGCAAGGTGATATTTGGAAGTCCACAGAGGGCTAAGATGAAATAGGAAATATCCTCCGATGAAATCTGGAAAGAAGCTTTCTGAGAAACTGCTTAGTGTACTTTTAATTCATCTCACAAAGTTACATCTGTATTTCGTGGATCTCTTGGCTAACCTTATTTCTGTGGAATCTCAGAACAGATATTTCGGATCCCTTTGAAGACTACAGGGCCAAAGGAAATATCCTCCAATAACAAAGAGAAAGAAGCTTTCTGAGACACTTCTTTGTGTTCTGTGTAATCATCTCACAGAGTTACAGCTTTCCCCTCAGGAAGCCTTTCGCTAAGACAGTTCTTGTGGAATTGGCAAAGTGATATTTGGAAGCCCATAGAGGGCTATGGTGAAAAAGGAAATATCCTCCGATGAAATCTGTTAAGAAGCTTTCTGAGAAACTTCTTAGTGTTCTGTTAATTCATCTCACAGAGTTACATCTGTATTTCGTGGATCTCTTTGCTAGCCTTATCTCTGTGGAATCTGAGAACAGATATTTCGGATCCCTTTGAAGACTGTAGGGCCAAAGGAAATATCCTCCGATAACAAAGAGAAAGAAGCTTTCTTAGAAACTTCTTTGTGTTCCATGAAATCATCTCACAGATTTACAGCTTTCCCCTGAAGAAGCCTTTTGCTAAGACATTTCTTGCGGAATTGGCAAAGTGATATTTGGAAGCCCATAGAGGGCTATGGTGAAAAAGGAAATATCCTCTGATGAAATCTGCAAAGAAGCTTTCTGAGAAACTGCTTAGGGTTCAGTTAATTCATCTCACAGAGTTACATCTGTATTTCGTGGATCGCTTTGCTAGCCTTATCTCTGTGGAATCTTACAGCAGATATTTCGGATCTTTTTGAAGACTATAGGGCCAAAGGAAATATCCTCCGATAACAAAGAGAAAAAACCTTTCTGAGAAACTTCTCTGTGTTCTGTGAAATCATTGAACAGAGTTACACCTTTCCCCTCAAGAAGCCTTTCGCTAAGACAGTTCTGTGGAGTTGGTAAAGTTATATTTGGAAGCCCATAGATGGCTATGGTGAAAATGGAAATATCCTCCAATGAAATCTGAAAAGAAGCCTTCTGAGAAACTGCTTAGTGATCTGTAAATTCATCTCAGAGAGTTACATCTGTATTTCGTGTATCTCTTTGCTAGCCTTATTTCTGTGGAATCTGAGAACAAATATTTCGGATCCTTTTGAAGACTACAGGGCCAAACGAAATATCCTCCGATAACAAAGAGAAAGAAACTTTCTGAGAAACTTCTTTGTGTTCCATAAAATCATCTCACAGAGTTACAGCTTTCCCCTCAAGAAGCCTTTCGCTAAGACAGTTCTTGTGAAATGGCAAAGTGATATTTGGAAGACCATTGAGGGTTATGGTGAAAAAGGAAATATCCTCCGATGAATTCTGGAAAGAAGGTTTCTGAGAAACTGCTTAGTGTTCTGTTAATTCATCTCACAGAGTTACATCTGTATTTCGTGGATCTCTTTGCTAGCCTTATTTATGTGGAATCTGAGAACAGATACTTCGGATCCTTTTGAAGAATAAACGGCCAGGGGAAACATCCTCCGATAACAAAGAGAAAGAAGCGTTCTGAGAAACTTCTTTGTGTTCTGTGAAATCACCTCACAGAGTTACATCTTTCCCCTGAAGAAGCCTTTCGCTAAGACAGTTCTTGTGGTATTGGCAAAGTGATATTTGGAAGCCCATAGAGGGCTATGTTGAAAAAGGAAATCTCCTCCGATGAAATCTGGAAAGAAGCTTTCTGAGAAACTGCTTAGTGTTCTGTTAATTCATCTCCCAGATTTACATCTGTATTTCGTGGATCTCTTTGCTAGCCTTATTTCTGTGGAATCTGAGAACAGATATTTCGGATCGCTTTGAAGAATATAGGGCCTAAGGAAATATCCTCCGATATCAAAGAGACAGAAGCTTTCTGAGAAACTTCTTCCTGTTCTGTGAAATCATCTCACAGAGTTACATCTTTCGCCTAAAGAAGCCTTTCGCTAGAGCAGTTCTTGTGGAATTGGCAAAGTGATATTTGGAAGCCCATGGAGTGCTTTGGTGAAAAAGGTAATATCCTCCGATGAAAACTGGGAAGAGCTTTCCGAGAAACTGCTTAGTGTTCTGTTAATTCATCTCACAGATTTACATCTGTATTTCGTGGATCTCTTTGCTAGCCTTATTTTTGTCGAAACTGAGAACAGATATTTCGGATCCCTTTGAAGACTATAGGACCAAAGGAAATATCCTCCGATAACAAAGAGAAAGAAGCATTCTGAGAAACTTCTTTGTGTTCTATTAAAACATCTCACAGTGTTACAGCATTCCGCTCAACAAGCCTTTCGCTAAGACAGTTCTTGTGGAATTGGCAAAGTGATATTTGGAAGCCCATAGAGGGCTCTGGTCAAAAAGGAAATATTATACGATGAAATCTGGAAAGAATCTTTCTGAGAAACTGCTTAGTGTTCTGTTAATTCATCTCACAGAATTACCTCTGTATTTCGTGGATCTCTCTTCTAGCCTTATTTCTGTGGAATCTGAGAACAGATATTTCGGATCCCTTTGAAGAGTATAGGGCTAAAGGAAATATCCTCCGAAAACAAAGAGAAAGAAGCTTTCTGAGAAACTTCTTTGTGTTCGGAGAAATCATCTCCCAGAGTTACAGCTTTCCCCTCAAGAAGCCTTTTGCTAAGACAATTCTTGCGGAATTGGCAAAGTGATATTTGGAAGCCCATAGATGGCTATGGTGAAAAAGGAAATATCCTCCGATGAAATCTGGAAAGATGCTTTCTGAGAAACTGCTTAGTGTTCTGTTAATTCAGCTCACAGTGTTACATCTGTATTTCTTGGATCTCTTTGCTAGCCTTATTCCTGTGGAATGTGAGAACAGATATTTCGGATAACTTAGAAGACTATAGGGCCAAAGGAAATATCCTCCGATAAAAAAGAGAAAGAAGCTTTCTGAGATACTTCTTCTTGTTCCCTGAAATCATCTCCCAGAGTTACAGCTTTCCCCTCAAGAAGCCTTTCGCTAAGATAGTTCTTGCGGAATTGGCAAAGTGATATTTGGAAGCCAGTAGAGGGCTATGGTGAAAAAGGAAATATCCTCCGACGAAATCTGGAAAGAAGCTTTCTGAGAAACTGCTTAGTGTTCTGTTAATTCATCTCACAGTGTTACATCTGTATTTCGTGGATCTCTTTGCTAGCCTTATTTCTGTGGAATCTGAGAACAGATATTTCGGATCCCTTTGAAGACTATAGGGCCAAAGGAAATATCCTCCGATAACAAACAGAAAGAAACTTTCTGAGAAACTTCTTTGTGTTCTGTGAAATCATCTCACAGAGTTACAGCTTTCCCCTCAAGAAGCCTTTCGCTAAGACAGTTTTTGTGGAATTGGCAAAGTGATATTTGGAAGCCCATAGAGGGCTATTGTGAAAAAGGAAATATCTTCCGATGAAATCTGAAAAGAAGATTTCTGAGAATCTGCTTAGTGTTCTGTTAATTCATGTGACAGACTTAAATCTGTATTTCGTGGCTCTCTTTGCTAGCCTTATTTCTGTGGAATCTGAGAACAGATATTTCGCATCCCTTTGAAGACTACAGGGCCAAAGGAAATATCCTCGATAACAAAGAGAAAGAAGCTTTCTGAGAAACTTCTTTGTGTTCTGTGAAATCATCTCACCGAGTTACAGCTTTCCCCTCAAGAAGCCTTTCGCTAAGACAGTTCTTGTGGAATTGTGAAAGTTATATTTGGAAGCCCATAGAGGGCTTAGGTGAAAAAGGAAATATCCTCCGATGAAATCTGCAAAGAAGCTTTCTGAGAAACTGCTTAGTGTTCTGTATATTTATTCCACAGAGTTACATCTGTATTTCGTGGATCTCTTTGCTAGCCTTATTTCTCTGGAATCTGAGAACAGATATTTCGGATCCCTTTGAAGACTATAGGGCCAAAGGAAATATCCTCCGATAACAAAGAGAAAGAAGCTTTCTGAGAAACTTCTTTGTGTTCTGTGAAATCATCTCACAGAGTTACAGCTTTCCCCTCAAGAAGCCTTTCGCTAAGACAGTTCTTGTGGAATTGGCAAAGTGATATTTGGAAGCCCCTAGAGGGCTATGATGAAAAAGGAAATATCCTCCGATGAAATCTGGAAAGAAGCTTTCTGAGAAACTGCTTAGTGTTCTGTTAATTCATCTCACTGAGTTACATCTGTATATCGTGAATCTCTTTGCTAGCCTTATTTCTGTGGAATCTGAGAACAGATATTTCTGATCCCTTTGAAGACTATAGGGCCAAAGGAAATATCCTCCGATATCAAAGAGAAGGAAGCTTTCTGAGAAACTTCTTTGTGTTCTGTGAAATCATCTCACAGAGTTACAGCATTCCACTCAAGAAGCCTTACGCTAAGACAGTTCTTCTGGAATTCGCAAAGTGATATTTGGAAGCCCATACAGGGCTATGGTGAAAAAGGAAATATCCTCCGATGAAATCTGGAAAGAAGCTTTCTGAGAAACTGCTTAGTGTTCTATTAATTCATCTCACAGAGTTACATCTGTATTTCGTGGATCTCTTTGCTAGCCTTATTTTGTGGAATGTGAGAACAGATATTTCGGATCCCCTTGAAGACTATAGGGCCAAAGGAAATATCCTCCGAAAACAAAGAGAAAGAAGCTTTATGAGAAACTTCTTTGTGTTCTGTGAAACCATCTCACAGGGTTACAGCTTTCCCCTCAACAAGCCTTTCGCTAAGACAGTTCTTGTGGAATTGGCAAAGTGATATTTGGAAGCCCATAGAGGGCTATGGTGAAAAAGGAAACATCCTCCGATGAAATCTGGAAAGAACCTTTCTGAGAAACTTCTTAGTGTTGTGTTAATTCATCTCACAGACTTACATCTGTATTTCCTGGATCTCTTTGCTAGCCTTATTTCTGTGGAATCTGAGAACAGATATTTCGGATCCCTTTGAAGACTATAGGGCCAAAGGAAATATCCTCCGATAACAAACAGAAAGAAGCTTTCTGAGAAACTTCTTTGTGTTCTCTGAAATTATCTCACAGAGTTACAGCTTTCCCCTCAAGAAGCCTTTCGCTAAGACAATTCTTGCAGAATTGGCAAAGTGATATTTGGAAGCCCATAGATGGCTATCTTGAAAAGGAAATATCCTCCGATGAAATATGGAAAGATGCTTTCTGAGAAACTGCTTAGTGTTCTGTTAATTCATGTCACAGAGTTACATCTGTATTTCGTGGATCGCTTTGCTAGCCTTATTTCTGTGGAATGTGAGAACAGATATTTCAGATGACTTTGAAGACTGTAGGGCCAAAGGAAATATCCTCCGATAACAAAGAGAAAGAAGCTTTCTGAGAAACTTCTTTGTGTTCCCTGAAATCATCTCACAGAGTTACAGCTTTCCCCTCAAGAAGCCTTTCGCTACGACAATTCTTGCGGAATTGGCATAGTGATATTTGGAAGCCCTTAGAGTGCTATGGTGACAAAAGAAATATCCTAAGATGAAATCTGGAAAGAAGCTTTCTGAGAAACTGCTTAGTGTTCTGTTAATTCATCTCACAGAGTTACATCTGTTTTTCGTGGATCTCTTTGCTAGCCTTATTTCTGTGGAATCTGAGAACAGATATTTCGGATCCCTTTGAAGACTATAGGGCCAAAGGAAATATCCTCCGATAACAAAGAGAAAGAATCTTTCTGAGAAAATTCTTTGTGTTCCATGAAATCATGTCACAGAGTTACAGCTTTCCCCTCAAAAAGCCTTTCGCTAAGACATTTCTTTCAGAATTGGCAAAGTGATATTCAGAAGCTCTAGAGGGCTATGGTGAAAAAGGAAATATCCTTCGATGAAATCTGGAAAGAAGCTTTCTGAGAAACTGCTTAGTGTTCTGTTAATTCATCTCACAGCGTTACATCTGTATTTCATGGATCTCTTTGCTAGCCTTATTTCTGTGGAATCTGAGAACAGATATTTCGGATCCCTTTGAAGACTACAGGGCCAAAGGAAATATCCTCTGATAACAAAGAGAAAGAAGCTTTCTGAGAAACTTCCTTGTGTTCTGTGAAATCATCTCAGAGAGTTACAGCATTCCCCTCAAGAAGCCTTTCGCTAAGACAGTTCTTGTGGAATTGGCAAAGTGATATTTGGAAGCCCATAGAGGGCTATGGTGAAAAAGGAAATATCCTGCGATGAAATCTGGAAAGAAACTTTCTGAGAAACTGCTTAGTGTTCTGTTAATTCATCTCACAGAGTTACATCTGTATTTCGTGGATCTCTTTGCTAGCCTTATTTCTGTGGAATCTGAGAACAGATATTTCGGATCCCTTTGAAGACTATAGGGCCAAAGGAAATATCCTTCGATAACAAAGAGAAAGAAGCTTTCTGAGAAACTTCTTTGTGTTCTGTGAAATCATCTCACAGAGTTACAGCTTTCCCCTCAAGAAGCCTTTCGCTAAGACACTTCTTGTGGAGTTGTGAAAGTTATATTTGGAAGCCCATAGAGGGCTTAGGTGAAAAAGGAAATGTCCTCCGATGAAATCTGCAAAGAAGCTTTCTGAGAAACTGCTTAGTGTTCTGTATATTCATTCCACAGAGTTACATCTGTATTTCGTGGATCTCTTTGCTAGCCTTATTTCTCTGGAATCTGAGAACAGATATTTCGGATCCCTTTGAAGACTACAGGGCCAAAGGAAATATCCTCCGATAACAAAGAGAAAGAAGCTTTCTGAGAAACTTCTTTGTGTTCTGTGAAATCATCTCACAGAGTTACAGCTTTCCCCTCAAGAAGCCTTTCGCTAAGACAGTTCTTGTGGAATTGGCAAAGTGATATTTGGAAGCCCCTAGAGGGCTATGGTGAAAAAGGAAATATCCTCCGATGAAATCTGGAAAGAAGCTTACTGAGAAACTGTTTAGTGTTCTGTTAATTCATCTAACTGAGTTACATCTGTATATCGTGAATCTCTTTGCTAGCCTTATTTCTGTGGAATCTGAGAACAGATATTTCTGATCCCTTTGAAGACTATAGGGCCAAAGGAAATATCCTCCGATATCAAAGAGAAGGAAGCTTTCTGAGAAACTTCTTTGTGTTCTGTGAAATCATCTCACAGAGTTACAGCATTCCACTCAAGAAGCCTTTCGCTAAGACAGTTCTTCTGGAATTCGCAAAGTGATATTTGGAAGCCCATACAGGGCTATGGTGAAAAAGGAAATATCCTCCGATGAAATCTCGTAAGAAGCTTTCTGAGAAACTGCTTAGTGTTCTATTAATTCATCTCACAGAGTTACATCTGTATTTCGTGGATCTCTTTGCTAGCCTTATTTTGTGGAATGTGAGAACAGATATTTCGGATCCCCTTGAAGACTATAGGGCCAAAGGAAATATCCTCCGAAAACAAAGAGAAAGAAGCTTTATGAGAAACTTCTTTGTGTTCTGTGAAACCATCTCACAGGGTTACAGCTTTCCCCTCAACAAGCCTTTCGCTAAGACAGTTCTTGTGGAATTGGCAAAGTGATATTTGGAAGCCCATAGAGGGCTATGGTGAAAAAGGAAACATCCTCCGATGAAATCTGGAAAGAACCTTTCTGAGAAACTTCTTAGTGTTCTGTTAATTCATCTCACAGACTTACATCTGTATTTCGTGGATCTCTTTGCTAGCCTTATTTCTGTGGAATCTGAGAACAGATATTTCGGATCCCTTTGAAGACTATAGGGCCAAAGGAAATATCCTCCGATAACAAACAGAAAGAAGCTTTCTGAGAAACTTCTTTGTGTTCTCTGAAATTATCTCACAGAGTTACAGCTTTCCCCTCAAGAAGCCTTTCGCTAAGACAATTCTTGCAGAATTGGCAAAGTGATATTTGGAAGCCCATAGATGGCTATCTTGAAAAGGAAATATCCTCCGATGAAATATGGAAAGATGCTTTCTGAGAAACTGCTTAGTGTTCTGTTAATTCATGTCACAGAGTTACATCTGTATTTCGTGGATCGCTTTGCTAGCCTTATTTCTGTGGAATGTGAGAACAGATATTTCAGATGACTTTGAAGACTGTAGGGCCAAAGGAAATATCCTCCGATAACAAAGAGAAAGAAGCTTTCTGAGAAACTTCTTTGTGTTCCCTGAAATCATCTCACAGAGTTACAGCTTTCCCCTCAAGAAGCCTTTCGCTAAGACAATTCTTGCGGAATTGGCATAGTGATATTTGGAAGCCCTTAGAGTGCTATGGTGACAAAAGAAATATCCTAAGATGAAATCTGGAAAGAAGCTTTCTGAGAAACTGCTTAGTGTTCTGTTAATTCATCTCACAGAGTTACATCTGTTTTTCGTGGATCTCTTTGCTAGCCTTATTTCTGTGGAATCTGAGAACAGATATTTCGGATCCCTTTGAAGACTATAGGGCCAAAGGAAATATCCTCCGATAACAAAGAGAAAGAATCTTTCTGAGAAAATTCTTTGTGTTCCATGAAATCATGTCACAGAGTTACAGCTTTCCCCTCAAAAAGCCTTTCGCTAAGACATTTCTTTCAGAATTGGCAAAGTGATATTCAGAAGCTCTAGAGGGCTATGGTGAAAAAGGAAATATCCTTCGATGAAATCTGGAAAGAAGCTTTCTGAGAAACTGCTTAGTGTTCTGTTAATTCATCTCACAGCGTTACATCTGTATTTCATGGATCTCTTTGCTAGCCTTATTTCTGTGGAATCTGAGAACAGATATTTCGGATCCCTTTGAAGACTACAGGGCCAAAGGAAATATCCTCTGATAACAAAGAGAAAGAAGCTTTCTGAGAAACTTCCTTGTGTTCTGTGAAATCATCTCAGAGAGTTACAGCATTCCCCTCAAGAAGCCTTTCGCTAAGACAGTTCTTGTGGAATTGGCAAAGTGATATTTGGAAGCCCATAGAGGGCTATGGTGAAAAAGGAAATATCCTGCGATGAAATCTGGAAAGAAACTTTCTGAGAAACTGCTTAGTGTTCTGTTAATTCATCTCACAGAGTTACATCTGTATTTCGTGGATCTCTTTGCTAGCCTTATTTCTGTGGAATCTGAGAACAGATATTTCGGATCCCTTTGAAGACTATAGGGCCAAAGGAAATATCCTTCGATAACAAAGAGAAAGAAGCTTTCTGAGAAACTTCTTTGTGATCTGTGAAATCATCTCACAGAGTTACAGCTTTCCCCTCAAGAAGCCTTTCGCTAAGACACTTCTTGTGGAGTTGTGAAAGTTATATTTGGAAGCCCATAGAGGGCTTAGGTGAAAAAGGAAATGTCCTCCGATGAAATCTGCAAAGAAGCTTTCTGAGAAACTGCTTAGTGTTCTGTATATTCATTCCACAGAGTTACATCTGTATTTCGTGGATCTCTTTGCTAGCCTTATTTCTCTGGAATCTGAGAACAGATATTTCGGATCCCTTTGAAGACTACAGGGCCAAAGGAAATATCCTCCGATAACAAAGAGAAAGAAGCTTTCTGAGAAACTTCTTTGTGTTCTGTGAAATCATCTCACAGAGTTACAGCTTTCCCCTCAAGAAGCCTTTCGCTAAGACAGTTCTTGTGGAATTGGCAAAGTGATATTTGGAAGCCCCTAGAGGGCTATGGTGAAAAAGGAAATATCCTCCGATGAAATCTGGAAAGAAGCTTACTGAGAAACTGTTTAGTGTTCTGTTAATTCATCTAACTGAGTTACATCTGTATATCGTGAATCTCTTTGCTAGCCTTATTTCTGTGGAATCTGAGAACAGATATTTCTGATCCCTTTGAAGACTATAGGGCCAAAGGAAATATCCTCCGATATCAAAGAGAAGGAAGCTTTCTGAGAAACTTCTTTGTGTTCTGTGAAATCATCTCACAGAGTTACAGCATTCCACTCAAGAAGCCTTTCGCTAAGACAGTTCTTCTGGAATTCGCAAAGTGATATTTGGAAGCCCATACAGGGCTATGGTGAAAAAGGAAATATCCTCCGATGAAATCTCGTAAGAAGCTTTCTGAGAAACTGCTTAGTGTTCTATTAATTCATCTCACAGAGTTACATCTGTATTTCGTGGATCTCTTTGCTAGCCTTATTTTGTGGAATGTGAGAACAGATATTTCGGATCCCTTGAAGACTATAGGGCCAAAGGAAATATCCTCCGAAAACAAAGAGAAAGAAGCTTTATGAGAAACTTCTTTGTGTTCTGTGAAACCATCTCACAGGGTTACAGCTTTCCCCTCAACAAGCCTTTCGCTAAGACAGTTCTTGTGGAATTGGCAAAGTGATATTTGGAAGCCCATAGAGGGCTATGGTGAAAAAGGAAACATCCTCCGATGAAATCTGGAAAGAACCTTTCTGAGAAACTTCTTAGTGTTCTGTTAATTCATCTCACAGACTTACATCTGTATTTCGTGGATCTCTTTGCTAGCCTTATTTCTGTGGAATCTGAGAAAAGATATTTCGGATCCCTTTGAAGACTATAGGGCCAAAGGAAATATCCTCCGATAACAAACAGAAAGAAGCTTTCTGAGAAACTTCTTTGTGTTCTCTGAAATTATCTCACAGAGTTACAGCTTTCCCCTCAAGAAGCCTTTCGCTAAGACAATTCTTGCAGAATTGGCAAAGTGATATTTGGAAGCCCATAGATGGCTATGGTGAAAAAGGAAATATCCTCCGATGAAATCTGGAAAGATGCTTTCTGAGAAACTGCTTAGTGTTCTGTTAATTCACGTCACAGAGTTACATCTGTATTTCGTGGATCACTTTGCTAGCCTTATTTCTGTGGAATGTGAGAACAGATATTTCAGAAGTCTTTGAAGACTATAGGGCCAAAGGAAATATCCTCCGATAAAAAAGAGAAAGAAGCTTTCTGAGAAACTTCTTTGTGTTCCCTGAAATCATCTCACAGAGTTACAGCTTTCCCCTCAAGAAGCCTTTCGCTAAGACAATTCTTGCGGAATTGGCATAGTGATATTTGGAAGCCCTTAGAGGGCTATGGTGAAAAAGGAAATATCCTCCGATGAAATCTGGAAAGAAGCTTTCTGAGAAACTGCTTAGTGTTCTGTTAATTCATCTCACAGAGTTACATCTGTTTTTCGTGGATCTCTTTGCTAGCCTTATTTCTGTGGAATCTGAGAACAGATATTTCGGATCCCTTTGAAGACTATAGGGCCAAAGGAAATATCCTCCGATAACAAAGAGAAAGAATCTTTCTGAGAAAATTCTTTGTGTTCCATGAAATCATGTCACAGAGTTACAGCTTTCCCCTCAAAAAGCCTTTCGCTAAGACAATTCTTTCAGAATTGGCAAAGTGATATTCAGAAGCTCTAGAGGGCTATGGTGAAAAACGAAATATCCTTCGATGAAATCTGGAAAGAAGCTTTCTGAGAAACTGCTTAGTGTTCTGTTAATTCATCTCACAGCGTTATATCTGTATTTCATGGATCTCTTTGCTAGCCTTATTTCTGTGGAATCTGAGAACAGATATTTCGGATCCCTTTGAAGACTACAGGGCCAAAGGAAATATCCTCCGATAACAAAGAGAAAGAAGCTTTCTGAGAAACTTCCTTGTGTTCTGTGAAATCATCTCAGAGAGTTACAGCATTCCCCTCAAGAAGCCTTTCGCTAAGACAGTTCTTGTGGAATTGGCAAAGTGATATTTGGAAGCCCATAGAGGGCTATGGTGAAAAAGGAAATGTCCTGCGATGAAATCTGGAAAGAAACTTTCTGAGAAACTGCTTAGTGTTCTGGTTATTCATCTCACAGAGTTACATCTGCATTTCGTGGATCTCTTTGCTAGCCTTATTTCTGTTGAATCTGAGAACAGATATTTCCTTTCCCTTTGAAGACTATAGGGGCAAAGGAAATATCCCCCGATAACAAAGAGAAAGAAGCTTTCTGAGAAACTTCTTTGTGTTCCATGAAATCATCTCACAGAGTTACAGCTTTCCCCTTAAGAAGCCTTTCGCTAAGACAATTCTTGTGGAATTGGCAAAGTTATATTTGGAAGCCCATAGAGGGCTATGGTGAAAAAGGAAATATCCTCCGATGAAATCTGGAAAGAAGTTTCTGAGAAACTGCTTAGTGTTCTGTTAATTCATCTCACAGGGTTACATCTGTTTTTCGTGGATCACATTGCTAGCCTTATTTCTGTGGAATCTGAGAACAGATATTTCGGATCGCTTTGAAGACTATACGCCTAAAGGAAATATCCTCCGATAACAAAGAGAAAGAAGCTTTCTGAGAAACTTCTTTGTGTTCTCTGAAATCATCTCACAGAGTTACAGCTTTCCCCTCAAGAAGCCTTTCGCTAAGACAGTTCTTCTGGAATTGTGAAAGCGATATATGGAATCCAATAGAGGGCTACGGTGAAAAAGGAAATATCCTCCGATGAAATATGGAAAGAAGCTTTCTGCAAAACTGCTTATTGTTCTGTTAATTCATCACACAGAGTTACATCTGTATTTCATGGATCTCTTTGTTAGCTTTTTTTCTGTGGTATCTGAGGACAGATATTTCGGATCCCTTTGATGACTATAGGGCCAAAGGAAATATCCTCCGATAACAAAGAGAAAGAAGGTTTCTGAGAAACGTTTTTGTGTTCCATGAAATCATCTCAAAGAGTTACAGCTTTCCGCACAGGAAGCCTTTCCCAAAGACAATTCTTGCGGAATTGGCAAAGTGATATTTGGAAGACCATAAAGGGCTCTGGTGAAAAAGGAAGTATCCTCCGATGAAATATGGAAAGAAGCTTTCTGCAAAACTGCTTATTGTTCCGTTAATTCATCTCACAGAGTTACATCTGCATTTCATGGATTTCTTTGTTAGCCTTTTTTCTGTGGAATCTGAGGACAGATATTTCGGATCCTTTTGAAGACTATAGGGCCAAAGGAAATATCCTCCGATAACAAAGAGAAAGAAGCTTTCGGAGAAACTTCTTGGTGTTGTGTGAAATCATCTAACAAAGTTTCAGCTTTCCCCTCAAGAAGCCTTTCACTAACAGAGTTCTTGTGGAATTGGCAAAGTGATATTTGGAAGCCCACGGAGGACTATGGTGAAAAAGGAAATATCCTGCGATGAAATCTGGAAAAAGCTTTCTGAGAAACGGCTTAGTGTTCTGTTAATTCATCTCGCAGAGTTACATCTGTATTTGGTGGATCTCTTTACTAGCCTTATTTCTGTGGAATCTGAGAACAGATATTTCGGATCCCTTTGAAGACTATAGGGCCAAAGGAAATATCCTCCGATAACAAAGAGAGGGAAGCTTTCTGAGAAACTACTTTGTGTTCCATGAAATCATGTTACAGAGTTACAGCTTTCCCCTCAAGAAGCCTTTCGCTAAGACAATTTTTTCGGAATTGACAAAGTGATATTTGGAAGCCCCTAGAGGGCAATGGTGAAAAAGGAAATATCCTCCGATGAAATCTGGAAAGAAGCTTTCTGAGAAACTGCTTCGTGATCTGTTAATTCATCTCACAGAGTTACATCTGTATTTAGTGGATCTCCTTGTAGACTTATTTTTGTGGAATCTGAGAACAAATTTTTCGGATCCCTTTGAAGTATAGGGCCAAAGGAAAAATCCCCTGATAACAAAGAGAAAGAAGCTTTCTGAGAAACTTCTTTGTGTTCTGCGAAATCATCTCACAGAGTTACAGCTTTCCCCTCAAGAAGCCTGTCGCTAAGACAGTTATTGTGGAATTGTCAAAGCGATATTTGGAAGCCCATAGAGGGCTAGGGTGAAAAATTAAATATCCTCCGATGAAATCTAGAAAGAAGCTTTCTGAGAAACTTCTTAGTGTTCTGTTAATTCATCTCACAGAGTTACATCTGTATTTCGTGGATCTCTTTGCTAGCCTTATTTCTGTGGAATCTGAGAACAGATATTTCGGATCCCTTTGAAGACTATTAGACCAAAGGAAATATCCTCCGGTAACAAAGAGAAAGAAGATTTCTGAGAAACTTCTTTGTGTTCTGTGAAATCACCTCACAGAGTTACAGCTTTCCCCTCAAGAAGCCTTTCGCTAAGACAGTTTTTGAGGAACTGGCAAACTGATATTTGGAAGCCCATAGAGGGCTCTGGTGAAAAAGGAAATATCCTACGATGAAATCCGGAAAGAAGCTTTCTGAGAAACTGCTAAGTGTTCTGGTAATTCATCTCACAGAGTTACATCTGTATTTCGTGGATCTCTTTGCTAGCCTTATTTCTGTGGAATCTGAGAACAGATATCCTTTCCCTTTGAAGACTATAGGGGCAAAGGAAATATCCCCTGATAACAAAGAGATAGAAGCATTCTGAGAAACTTCTTTGTGTTCTGTGAAATCATCTCACAGAGTTACAGCTTTCCCCTCAGTAACCCTTTCGCTAAGACAGTTCTTGTGGAATGGCAAAGTGATATTTGGAACCCCATAGCGGGCTATGGTGAAAAAGGAAATATCCTCCGATGAAATCTGGAAAGAAGCTTTCTGAGAAACTGCTTAGTGTTCTGTTAATTCATCTCACAGAGTTACATCTGTATTTCGTGGATCTCTTTGCTAGCCTTATTTCTGTGGAATCTGAGAAAAGATATTTCGGATTCCTTAGAAGACGATAGGGACAAAGGAAATATCCTCCGATAACAATGGGAAAGAAGCTTTCTGAGAAACTTCTTTCTGTTCGGAGAAATCATCTCACAGACTTACAGCTTTCTCCTCAAGAAGCCTTTCGCTAAGACAGTTCTTGTGGAATTGGCAAAGTGATATTTCGAAGGACATAGAGGGCTCTGGTGAAAAACGAAATATCCTCCGATGAAATCTGGATAGAAGCTTTCTGAGAAACTGCTTAGTGTTCTGTTAATTCATCTCAAAGAGTTACATCTGTATTTCGTGGATCTCTTTGCTAGCCTTATTGCTGTGGAATCTGAGAACAGATATTTCGGATCCCTTGGAAGACTACAGGGCCAAAGGAAATATCCTCCGATAACAAAGAGAAAGAAGCTTTCTGAGAAACTTGTTTGTGTTCTGTGAAATCATCTCCCAGAGTTATAGCTTTCCCCTCAAGAAGCCTTTCGCTAAGAGAGTTATTATGGAATTGGCAAAGTGATATTTGGAAGCCCATAGAGGGCTATGGTGAAAAACGAAATATCCTCCGATGAAATATGGAAAGAAGCTTTCTGAGAAACTGCTTAGTGTTCTGTTAATTCATCTCACAGAGTTACATCTGTATTTCGTGGATCTCTTTGGTAGCTTTATTTCTGTGTAATGTGAGAACAGATATTTCCTTTCCCTTTGAAGACTATAGGGCCAAAGGAAATATCCCCCGATAACAAAGAGAAAGAAGCTTTCTGAGAAACTTCTTTGTGTTCTGTGAAATCATCTCACAGAGTTACAGCTTTCCCCTCAAGAGACCTTTCGCTAAGACAGTTCTTGTGGAATTGGCAAAGTGATATTTGGAAGCCCATAGACGGGTATGGTGAAAAAGGAAATATCCTCCGATGAAATCTGGAAAGAAACTTTCTAAGAAACTGCTTAGTGTTCGGTTAATTCATCTCCCAGACTTACATCTGTATTTAGTGCATCTCTTTGCTAGCCTTATTTTTGTGGAATCTGAGAACAGATTTTTCGGATCCCTTTCAAGTATAGGGCCAAAGGAAATATCCCGAAAACAAAGAGAAAGAAGCTTTCTGAGAAACTTCTTTGTGTTCTGTGAAATCACCTCACAGAGTTACAGCTTTCCGCTCAAGAAGCCTTTCGGTAAGACAGTTTTTGAGGAACTGGCAAAGTGATATTTGGAAGCCCATAGAGGGCTGTGGTGAAAATGGAAATATCCTACGATGAAATCCGGAAAGAAGCTTTCCGAGGAACTGCTAAGTGTTCTGTTAATTCATCTCACAGAGTTACATCTGTATTTCGTGGATATCTTTGCTAGCCTTATTTCTGTGGAATCTGAGGACAGATATTTCGGATCCCTTTGAAGACTATAGGGCCAAAGGAAATATCCTCCGATAACAAAGAGAAAGAAGCTTTCTGAGAAACTTCTTTGTGTTCTGTGAAATCATCTCACAGAGTTACAGCTTTCCCCTCAAGCCTTTCGCTAAGACAGTTCTTGTGGAATTGGCAAAGTGATATTTGGAAGCCCATAGAGGGCTATGGTGAAAAAGTAAATATCCTCCGATGAAATCTGGAAAGAAGCTTTCTGAGAAACTGCTTAGTGTTCTGTTAATTCATTTCACAGAGTTACATCTGTATTTCGTGGATCTCTTTGCTAGCCTTATTGCTGTGGAATCTGAGAACAGATATTTCGGATCCCTTGGAAGACTATAGGGCCAAAGGAAATATCCTCCGATAACAAAGAGAAAGAAGCTTTCTGAGAAACTTGTTTGTGTTCTGTGAAATCATCTCCCAGAGTTATAGCTTTCCCCTCAAGAAGCCTTTCGCTAAGACAGTTATTGTGGAATTGCCAAAGTGATATTTGGAAGCCCATAGAGGGCTAAGGTGAAAAACGAAATATCCTCCGATGAAATCTGGAAAGAAGCTTTCTGAGAAACTGCTTAGTGTTCCGTTAATTCATCTCACAGAGTTACATCTGTATTTCGTGGATCTCTTTGCCAGCCTTATTTCTGTGGAATCCGAGAACAGATATTTCGGATCCCTTTTAAGTTTATAGTGCCAAAGGAAATATCCTCCGATAACAAAGAGAAATAAGCTTTCTGAGAAACTTCTTTGTGTTCTGTGAAATCATCTCACAGAGTTACAGCTTTCCCCTCAAGAAGCCTTTCGCTAAGACAGTTCTAGTGGAATTGGCAGAGTGATATTTTGTAGCCCTTAGAGTGCTATGGTGAAAAAGGAAATATCCTCTGATGAAATCTGGAAAGAAGCTTTCTGAGAAACTGCTTAGTGTTCTGTTAATTCATCTCACAGAGTTACATCTGTATTTCGTGGATCTCTTTGCTAACCTTATTTCTGTGGAATCTGAGAACAGATATTTCGGATCCCCCTGAAGAATATAGGGCCAAAGGAAATATCCACCGATAAAAAAGACAAAGAAGCTTTCTGAGAAACTTCTTTCTGTTCGCAGAAAACATCTCACAGAGTTACAGCTTTCCCCTGAAGAAGCCTTTCGCTAAGATAGTTCTTTTGGAATTGGCAAAGTGATGTTTGGATGCCCATAGAGGGCTATGATGAAAAAGGAAATATCCTCCGTTGAAATCTGGAAAAAATATTACTAAGAAACTACTTAGTGTTTTGTTAATTCATCTCCCAGAGTTCCATCTGTATTTCGTGGATATCTTTGCTAGCCTTATTTCTGTGGAATCTAAGAACTGATATTTCGGATCCCTTTGAAGACTATAGGGCCAAAGGAAATATCCTCCGATAACAAAGAGGAAGAAGCTTTCTGAGAAACTTCTTTGTGTTCTGTGAAATCATCTGACAGAGTTACATCTTTCCCTAAGAAGCCTTTCGCTAAGACAGTTCTTGTGGAATTGGCAAAGTGATATTTGGAAGCCCGTAGAGGGCTATGGTGAAAAAGGAAATATCCTCTGATGAAATCTGAAAAGAAGCTTTCTGAGAAACTGCTTAGTGTTCGGTTAATTCATCTCCCAGAGATACATCTGTATTTCGTGGATCTCTTTGCTAGTCTTGTTTCTGTGGAATCTGAGAACAGATATTTCGGATCCCTTGGAACACTATAGGGCCAAAGGAAATATCCTCCGATAACAAAGAGAAGGAAGCTTTCTGAGAAACTTCTTTGTGTTCTGTGAAATCATCTCCCAGAGTTACAGCTTTCCACTCAAGAAGCCGTTCGCTAAGACAGTTCTTGTGAAATTGACAAAGTGATATTTGGAAGCCCATAGAGGGCTATGGTGAAAAAGGAAATATCCTCTGATGAAATCTGCAAAGAAGCTTTCTGAGAAACTGCTTTGTGTTCTTTAATTCATCTCACAGAGTTACATCTGTATTTCGTGGATCTCTTTGCTAGCCTTATTTCTGTGCAATCTGAGAACAGATATTTCGGATCCCTTTGAGGGACTATAGGGCCAAAGGAAATATCCTCCGATAACAAAGAGAAAGAAGCTTTCTGAGAAACTTCTTTGTATTCTGTGAACTCATCTCACAGAGTTACAGCTTTCCCCTCAGGAAGCCTTTCGCTAAGACAGTTATTGTGGAATTGGAAAGTGATATTTGGAAGCCCATAGAGGGCTATGGTGAAAAAGGAAATATCCCCAGATGAAATCTGGAAAGAAGCTTTCTGAGAAACTGCTTAGTGTTCTGTTAATTCATCTCACAGAGTTACATCTGTGTTTCGTGGATCTCTTTGCTAGCCTTATTTCTGTGGAAATTGAGAACAGACATTTCGGATCCCTTTGAAGACTATAGGGCCAAAGGAAATATCCTCCGATAACAAAGAGAAACAAGCTTTCTGAGAAACTTCTTTTTGTTCTGTTAAATCATCTCCCAGAGTTACAGCTTTCCCCTCAAGAAGCCTTTCGCTAAGACAATTCTTGTGGAATTGGCAAAGTGATATTTGGAAGCCCGTAGAGGGCTATGGTGAAAATGGAAATATCCTCCGATGAAATCTGGGAAGAAGCTTTCTGATAAACTGCTTAGTGTTCTTTAATTCATCTCACAGAGTTACATCTGTATTTCGTGAATCTCTTAGCTAGCCTTATTTCTGTGGAATCTGAGAAGAGATATTTCGGATCCCTTTGAAGTCTATAGGGCCAAAGGGAATATCCTCCTATAACAAAGAGAAAGAAGCTTTCTGAGAAACTTCTTTGTGTTCTGTGAAATAATCTCACAGAGTTTCAGCTTTCCCCTCAAGAAGCCTTTCGCTAAGACAGTTCTTGTGGAATTGTGAAAGTGATATTTGGAAGCCCAGAGAGGGCTATGGTGAAAAAGGAAATATCCTCCGATGAAATCTGGAAAGAAGCTTTCTGAGAAACTGCTTAGTTGTCGGTTAATTCATTTCACAGAGTTACGTTTGAATTTCGTGGATCTCTTTCCTAACCTTATTTCTGTGAAATCTGACAACAGATATTTCGGATCCCTTTGAAGACAATAAGGCCAAAGGAAATATCCACCGATAACAAAGAGAAAGAAGCTTTCTGAGAAACTTCTTTGTGTTCTGAGAAATCATCTCACAGAGTCACAGCTTTCCCCTCAAGAAGCCTTTGGCTAAGACAGTTCTTGTGGAATTGGCAAAGTGATATTTGGAAGCCCACAGAGGGCTATGGTGAAAAAGGAAATATCCTCCGATGAAATCTGGAAAGAAGCTTTCTGAGAAACTGCTTAGTGTTCTGTTAATTCATCTCGCAGAGTTACCTCTGTATTTCGTGAATCTCTTTGCTAGCCTTATTTCTGTGGAATCTGAGAACAGATATTTCGGATCCCTCTGAAGACTATACGGCCAAAGGAAATATCCACCGATAACAAAGAGAAAGAAGCCTTCTAAGAAACTTCTTTCTGTTCGCAGAAAACATCTCACAGAGTTACAGCTTTCCCCTCAAGAAGACTTTCGCTAAGACAGTTCTTGTGGAATTGGCAAAGTGTTATTTGGAAGCCCATAGATGGCTATGGTGAAAAAGGAAATATCCTCCAATAACAAAGAGAAAGAAGCTTTCTAAGAAACTTCTTAGTGTTCTGTGAAATCATCTCACAGAGTTACAGCTTTCCCCTCAAGAAGCCTTTGGCTAAGACAGTTCTTGTGGAATTGGGAAAGTGATATTTGGAAGCCCATAGAGGTCTATGGTGAAAAAGGAAATATCCTCCGATGAAATCTGGTAAAAATCTTTCTGAGAAACTGCTCAGTGTTCTGGTAATTCATCTCACAGAGTTACACCTGTATTTCGTGGAACTCTTTGCTAGCCTTACTTCTGTGGAAACTGAGAACAGATATTTCGGATCCCTTTGAAGACTATAAGGCCAAAGGAAATATCCTCCGATAACGAAGAGAAAGAAGTTTTCTGAGAAACTTATTTGTGTTCTGTGAAATCATCTCACAGAGTTACAGCTTTCCCCTCAAGAAGCCTTTGGCTAAGACAGTTCTTGTGGAATTGGCAAAGTGATATTTGGAAGCCAATAGAGGGCTATGGTGAAAAAGGAAATATCCTCCAACGAAATCTGGAAATAAGCTTTCTGAGAAACTTCTTAGTGTTCTGTTAATTCATCTCACAGACTTACATCTGTATTTCGTGGATCTCTTTACTAGCCTTATTTCTGTGATATCTGAGAACAGATATTTCCTTTCCCTTTGAAGACAATAGAGCCAAAGGAAATATCCTCCGATAACAAAGGGAAAGAAGCTATCTGAGAATCTTCTTTGTGTTCTGTGAAATCATCTCACAGAGTTACCTCTTTCCCCTCAAGAAGACTTTCACTAAGACAGTTCTTGTGGAATTGGCAAAGTGATATTTACAAGCCAATAGAGGGCTATGGTGAAAAAGGAAATACACTCCGATGAAATCTGGAAAGAAGCTTTCTGAGAAACTGCTTAGTGTTCTGTTAATTCATCTCACAGAGTTACATCTGAATTTCGTGGATCTCTTTGCTAGCCTTATTTCGGTGAAATCTGACAACAGATATTTCCTTTCCCTTTGAAGACTATAGGGCCAAAGGAAATATCCTACGATAACAAAGAGAAAGAAGCTTTCTGAGAATCTTCTTTATGTTCTGTGAAATCATGTAAAAGAGTTACAGCTTTCCCTTCAAGAAGCCTTCCGCTAAGACAGTTCTTGTGGAATTGGCAAAGTGATATTTGGAAGCCAATAGAGGGCTATGGTGAAAAAGGAAATATACTCCGATGAAATCTAGAAAGAAGGTTTTTGACAAACTGCTTAGTGTTCTGTTAATTCATCTCACAGTGTTACATCTGTATTTCGTGGATCTCTTTGCTAGCCTTGTTTCTGTGGAATCTGAGAACTGATATTTCGGATCCCTTTGAAGACTATAGGGCCAAAGGAAATATCCTCCGATAACAAAGAGAAAGAAGCTTTCTTAGAAACTTCTTTCTGTTCGGAGAAATCATATCACAGAGTTACAGCTTTCCCCTCAAAAAGCCTTTCCTTAAGACAGTTCTTGTGGAATTGGCAAAGTGATATTTGGATTCCCATAGAGGGCTATGGTGAAAACGGAAATATCCTCCGATGAAATCCGGAAAGAAGCTTTCTGAGAAACTGCTTAGTATTCTGTTAATTCATCTCCGAGAGTTACAACTGTTATTCGTGGATCTCTTTGCTAGCCTTATTTCTGTGGAAATTGAGAACAGACATTTCGGATCCCTTTGAAGACTATAGGGCCAAAAGAAATATCCTCCGATAACAAAGAGAAAAAAGCTTTCTGAGAAACTTCTTTGTGTTCTGTGAAATCATCTCCCAGAGTTACAGCTTTCCACTGAAGAAGCCTTTCGCTAAGACAGTTCTTGTGGAATTGGCAAAGTGATATTTGGAAGCCCATAGAGGGCTAAAGTGAAAAAGGAAATATCCTCCAATAAAATCTGGGAAGAAGCTTTCTGAGAAACTGCTTAGTGTTCCTTAATTCATCTCAGAGAGTTACATCTGTATTTCGTGGATCTCTTTGCTAGCCTTATTTCTGTGGAATCTGAGAACAGATATTTCGGATCCCTTGGAAGACTATAGGGCCAAAGTAAATATCCTCCGATAACAAAGAGAAAGAAGCCTTCTGAGAAACTTCTTTGTGTTCTGTGAAATCATCTCATAGTGTTACAGCTTTCCCCTCAAGAAGCCTTTCCCTAAGACAGTTCCTGTGCAATTGGCAATGTGATATATTGGAAGCTCATAGAGGTCTATTGTGAAAAAGGAAATCTCCGATGAAATCTGGAAGGAAGCTTTGTGAGAAACTGCTTAGTGTTCGGTTAATTCATCTCACAGAGTTACATCTGTATTTCGTGGATCTCTTTGTAGCCTTATTTCTGTGGAATCTGAGGAGAGATATTTCGGATCCCTTTGAAAACTATAGGGCCAAAGGAAATATCCTCCGAAAACAAAGAGAAAGAAGCTTTCTGAGAAACTTCTTTGTGTTCTGTGAAATCATCTCACAGAGTTACAGCTTTCCCCTCAATAATCCTTTGGCTAAGACAGTTCTTGTGGAATTGGCAAAGTGATATTTGGAAGCCCATACAGGGCTATGGTGAAAAAGGAAATACCCTCTGATGAAAACTGGAAAGAAGCTTTCTGAGAAACTGCTTAGTGTTCTGTTAATTCATCTCAAAGAGTTACATCTGTATTCCGTGGATCTCTTTGCTAGCCTTATTTCTGTTGAATCTGAGAGCAGATATTTCGGATCCCTTTGAAGACAATAGGGCCAAAGGAAATATCCTCCGATAAAAAAAGAGAAAGGAGCTTTCTGAGAAACTTCTTTGTGTTCTGTGAAATCATCTCACAGAGTTACAGCTTTCCACTCAAAAAGCCCTTCACTAAGACAGTTCTGGTGGAATTAGAAAAGTGATATTTGGAAGCCCATAGAGGGCTATGGTGAAAAAGGAAATATCCTCCGATGAATTCTGGAAAGATGCTTTCTGAGAAACTGCTTAGTGTTCTGTTAATTCATCTCACAGAGTTACATCTGTATTTCGTGGATCTCTTTGCTAGCCTTATTTCTGTGAAATCTGAGAACAGATATTTCGGATCCCTTGGAAGACTATAGGGCCATAGGAAATATCCTCCGATAACAAAGAAAAAGAAGCTTTCTGAGAAACTTCTTTGTGTTCTTTGAAATCATCTCACAGAGTTACATCTTTCCCCTCAAGAAGCCTTTCGCTAAGACACTTCTTGTGGAATTGTGAAAGTGATATTTGGAAGCCCATACTGGGCTATGGTGAAAAAGGAAATATCCTCTGATGAAATCTGGAAAGAAGCTTTCTGAGAAACTGCTTAGTGCTCTGTTAATTCATCTCACAGAGTTACATGTGTATTTTGTGGATCTCTTTGCTAGCCTTATTTCTGTGGAATCTGAGAACAGATATATCGGATCCCATGGAAGACTATAGGGCCAAAGGAAATATCCTCCGATAACAAAGAGAAAGAAGCTTTCTGAGAAACTTCTTTGTGTTCGTGAAATCATCTCACAGAGTTACAGCTTTCCCCTCAAAAAGGCTTTCGCTAAGACAGTTCTGATGTAATTGGAAAAGTGATATTTGGAAGCCCATAGAGGGCTATGGTGAAAAAGGAAATATCCTCCGATGAAATCTGGAAAGAAGCTTTCTGAGAAACTGCTTAGTGTTCTGTTAATTCATCTCACAGTGTTACATCTGTATTTCGTGGATCTCTTTGCTAGCCTTATTTCTGTGGAATCTGAGAACAGATATTTCGGATCCCTTGGAAGACTATAGGGCCAAAGGAAATATCCTCCGATAACAAAGAGAAAGAAGCTTTCTGAGAAACTTCTTTGTGTTCTGTGAAATCATCTCACAGAGTTACAGCTTTTCCCTAAAAAACCCTTTCGCTAAGACAGTTCTCTTGGATTTGGAAAAGTGATATTTGGAAGCCCATAGAGGGCTACTGTGAAAAAGGAAATATCCCCTGTTGAAATCTGGAAAGAAGCTTTCTGAGAAACTGCTTAGTGTTCTGTTAATTCATCTCCCATAGTTACATCTGTGTTTCGTGGATCTCTTTGTTTGCCTTATTTCTGTGGAATCTGAGAACAGATATTTCGGATCCCTTTGAAGACTAGAGGGCCAAAGGAAATATCCTCCGATAACAAAGAGAAAGAAGCCTTCTGAGAAACTCCTTTGTTTACTGTGATATCATCTCACAGAGTTGCAGCTTTCCCCGCTAGAAGCCTTTGGCTAAGACAGTTCTTGTGGAATTGGCAAAGTGATATTTGGAAGCCCAGAGGGCTATGGTGAAAAAGGAAATATCCTCCGGTGAAAAGTGTAAAGAAGCTTTCTGAGAAACTTCTTAGTGTTCTGTTAATTCATCTCACAGAGTTACATCTGTGTTTCGTGGATCTCTTTTCTAGCCTTATTTCTGTGGAATCTGAGAACAGATATTTCCTTTCCCTTTGAAGACTATAGGGCCAAAGGAGATATCCTCCGATAACAAAGAGAAAGAAGCTTTCTGAGAAACTTCTTTGTGTTCTGTGAAATCATCTCACAAAATTACAGCTTTCCCCTCAATAAGCCTTTCGCTAAGACAGTTCTGGTGGAATTGGAAAAGTGATATTTGGAAGCCCATAGAGGGCTATGGTGAAAAAGGAAATATCCTCCGATGAAATTTGGAAAGAAGCTTTCTGAGAAACTGCTTAGTGTTCTGTTAATTCATCTCACAGAGTTACATCTGTATTTCGTTGATCTCTTTGCTAGCCTTATTTCTGTTGAATCTGAGAAGAGATATTTCGGATCCCTTGGAAGACTATAGGGCCAAAGGAAATATCCTCCGATAACAAAGAGAAAGAAGCTTTCTGAGATACTTCTTTGTGTTCTGTGAAATCATCTCACAGAGTTACAGCTTTCCCCTCAAGAACCCTTTCGCTAAGACACTTCTTGTGGAATTGTGAAAGTGATATTTGGAAGCCCATGGACGGCTGTGGTGAAAAAGGAAATATCCTCCGCTGAAATATGGAAAGAAGCTTTCTGAGAAACTACTTAGTGTTCTGTTAATTCATCTCACAGAGTTACATCTGTATTTCGTGGATCTCTTTGCTTGCCTTATTTCTGTGGAATCTTTGAACAGATATTTCGGATCCCTTGAAGACTATAGGGCCAAAGGAAATATCCTCTGATAACAAAGAGAAAGAAGCTTTCTGAGAAACTTCCTTGTGTTCTGTAAAATCATCTCACAGAGTTACAGCTTTCCCCTAAAAAAGCCTTTCGCTAAGACAGTTCTGGTGGATTTGTAATAGTGATATTTGGAAGCCCATAGAGGGCTATTGTGAAAAAGGAAATATCCCCTGTTGAAATCTGGAAAGAAGCTTTCTGAGAAACTGCTTAGTGTTCTGTTAATTCATCTCCCATAGTTACATCTGTATTTCGTGGATCTCTTTGCTAGCCTTATTTGTGTGGAATCTGAGAGCAGACATTTCATTTCCCTTAGAAGAAAATAGGTCCAAAGGAAATATCCTCCGATAACAAAGAGAAAGAAGCTTTCTGAGAAACTTCTTTGTGTTCTGTGAAATCATCTCACAGAGTTACAGCTTTTCCCTCAAGAAGCCTTTTGCTAAGTCAATTCTTGTTGAATAGGCAAAGTGATATTTTGAAGCCCATAGAGAGCTATGGTGAAAAAGGAAATATCCTCCGATGAAATCTGGAAAGAAGCTTTCTGAGAAACTGCTTAGTGTTCTGTTAATTCATCTCACAGAGTTAAATCTGTATTTCGTGGTTCTCTTTGCTAGCCTTATTTCTGTGGAATCTGAGAACAGATATTTCGGATCCCTTGTAAGAATATAGGGCCAAAGGAAATATCCTCCGGTAACAAAGAGAAGGAAGCTTTCTGAGAAACGTCTTTGTGTTCTGTGAAATCATCTCACAGAGTTACAGCTTTCCCCTCAAGAAGCTTTTCGCTAACACAGTTCATGAGGAGTTGGGAAAGTGATATTTGGAAGACCATAGTGGGCTATGGTGAAAAAGGAAATATCCTCCGATGAAATCTGGAAAGAACCTTTCTGAAAAACGGCTTAGTGTTCTCTTAATTCATCTCACAGAGTTACATCTGTATTTCGTGGATCTCTTTACTAGCTTTATTTCTGTGGAATCTGAGAACAGATATTTCGGATTCCATTGAAGACTATAGTGCGAAAGGAAATATCCTCCGATAACAAAGAGAAAGAAGCTTCTTGAAAAAATTCTTTGTGTTCTGTTAAATCATCTCACGGAGTTTCAGCTTTCCCCTCAAGAAGACTTTCGCTAAGACACTTCTTGTGGAATTGGCAAGGTGATACTTGGAAGCCCATAGAGGGCTATCGTGAAAAAGGAAATATCCTCCGATGAAATCTGCAAAGAAGCTTTCTGAGAAACTGCTTAGTGTTCTGTAAATTCATCTCACAGAGTTACATCTTTATTTCGTGGATCTCTTTGCTAGCCTTATTTCTGTGGAATCTTACAACAGATATTTCGGATCTTTTTGAAGACTCTAGGGCCAAAGGAAATACCCTCCGATATCAAAGTGAAAGAAGCTTTCTGAGAACCTTCTTTGTGTTCTGTGAAATCATCTCACAGAGTTACAGCTTTCCCCTCAAGAAGCCTTTGGGTAAGACAGCTCTTGTGGAGTTGGCAAAATGATATTTGGAAGCCCATAGAGGGCAATGGTGAAAAAGGAAATATCCTCCCATGAAATCTTGAAAGAAGCTTTCTGAGAAACTGCTTAGTGTTCTGTTAATTCATCTCACAGAGTTACATCTGTATTTCGTGAATCTCTTTGCTTTCCTTATTTCTGTGGAATCTGAGGAGAGATATTTCGGATCCCTTTGAAGACTACAGGGCCAAAGGAAGTATCCTCCGATAACGAAGAGAAAGAAGCTTTCTGAGAAACTTCTTTGTGTTCCTTGAAATCATCTCACAGAGTTGCAGCTTTCCCCTCAAGAAGCCTTTCGCTATGTCACTTCTTGTGGTACTGGCAATGTGATATTTGGAAGCCCATAGAGGGCTATCGTGAAAAAGGAAATATCCTCCGATGAAATCTGGAAAGAAAATTTCTGAGAAACTGCTTAGTGTTCTGTTAATTCATATCACAGAGTTACATCTGTATTTCGTGGATCTCTTTGCTAGCCTTATTTCTGTGGAATCAGAGTACAGATATTACGGATCCCCTTGAAGACTCTAGGGCCAAAGAAAATACCCTCCGATATCAAAATGAAAGAAGCTTTCTGATAAACCTCTTTGTGTTCTGTGAAATCATCTCACAGAGTTACAGCTTTCCGCTCAAGAATCCTTTTGCTAAGACAGTTCTTGTGGAATTGGCAAAGTGATATTAGGAAGCCCATGGAGGGCTATGGTGAAATAGGAAATATCCTCCGATGAAATTTGAAAAGAAGCTTTCTGAGAAACTGCTTAGTGTTCTGTTAATTCACTCACAGAGTTGCATCTGTATTTCGTGGATCTCTTTGCTAGCCTTATTTCTGTGGAATCTAAGAACAAGTATTTCGGATCCCTTTGAAGACTACAGGGCCAAAGGAAATATCCTCCGATAACAAAGAGAAAGAAGCCTTCTAGAAACTCCTTTGTGTACTGTGAAATCTTCTCACAGAATTGCAGCTTTCCCCTCTAGAAGCCTTTGGCTAAGACAGTTCTTGTGGAATTGGCAAAGTGATATTTGGAAGCCCATAGAGCGCTATGGTGAAAAAGGAAATATCCTCCGATGAAATCGGGAAAGAAGATTTTTGAGAAACTGCTTAGTGTTCTGTTAATTCATCTCACAGAGTTACATCTGTATTTCGTGGATCTCTTTGCAAACCTTATTTCTGTGGAATCTGAGAACAGATATTTCGGATCCCTTTGAAGACTATAGGGCCAAAGGAAATATCCTCCGATAACAAAGAGAAAGAAGCCTTCTAGAAACTCCTTTGTGTACTGTGAAATCATCTCACAGAATTGCAGCTTTGCCCTCTAGAAGCCTTTGGCTAAGACAGTCCTTGTGGAATTGGCAAAGTGATATTTGGAAGCCCAGAGGGCTATGGTGAAAAAGGAAATATCCCCAGATGAAATCTGGAAAGAGGCTTTCTGAGAAACTGCTTAGTGTTCTGTTAATTCATCTCACAGAGTTACATCTGTATTTCGTGGATCTTTTTGCTAGCCTTATTTCTGTGGAATCTGAGAACAGATATTTCGGATTCCTTTGAACAGTATAGAGCCAAAGGTAATATTCTCCGATAACAAAGAGAAAGAAGCTTTCTGAGAAACTTCTTTGTGTTGTGTGAAATCATCTAACAGTGTTACAGCTTTCCCTTCAAGAAGCCTTTGGCTGAGACAGTTCTTGTGGAATTGGCAAAGTGATATTTGGAAGCCCATAGAGGGCTATGGTGAAAAAGGAAATATCCTCCGATGAAATCTGGAAAGAAGCTTTCTGAGAAACTGCTTAGTGTTCTGTTAATTCATCTCACAGAGGTACATCTGTATTTCGTGGATCTCTTTGCTAGCCTTATTTCTGTGGAATCTGAGAACAGATATTACCTTTCCCTTTGAAGACTATAGGGCCAAAGGAAATATCCCCCGATAACAAAGAGAAAGAAACTTTCCAAGAAACTTCTTTGTGTTCTGTGAAATTATCTCACACAGATACAGCTTTCCCCTAAAAAAGGCTTTCGCTAAGACAGTTCTTGTGGAATTGGAAAAGTGATATTTGGAAGCCCATAGTGGGCTATGTTGAAAAAGGAAATATCCTCCGATGAAATCTGGAAAGAAGCTTTCTGAGAAACTGCTTAGTGTTCTGTTAATTCATCCCACAGAGTTACATCTCTATTGCGTGGATCTCTTTGCTAGCCTTATTTCTGTGGAATCTGAGAACAGATATTTCGGATCCCTTGGAAGACTATAGGGCCAAAGGAAATATCCTCCGATAACAAAGAGAAAGAAGCTTTCTGAGAAAGTTCTTTGTGTTGCATGATATCATCTCACAGAGTTACAGCTTTCCCCTCAAGAAGCCTTTCGCTAAGACAATTCTTGCGGAATTGGCAAAGTGATATTTGGAAGCCCATAGAGGGCTATGGTGAAAAAGGAAATATCCTCTGATGAAATGTGCAAAGAAGCTTTCTGAGAAACTGCTTAGTTGTCAGTTAATTCATCTCACAGAGTTACATCTGTATTTCGTGGATCTCTTTGCTAGCCTTATCTCTGTGGAATCTTACAGCAGATATTTCGGAACTTTTTGAAGACTATAGGGCCAAAGGAAATATCCTCCGATAAGAAAGCGAAAGAAGCTTTTTGAGAAACTTCTTTGTGTTCTGTGAAATCATCTCACAGAGTTACAGCTTTCTCCTCAAGAAGCCTTTCGCTAAGACAGTTCTGTGGAATTGGAAAAGTTATATTTGGAAGCCCATAGAAGGCTATGGTGAAAAAGGAAATATCCTCCGATGAAATCTGAAAAGAAACCTTCTGAGAAACTGTTTAGTGATGTGTAATTTCATCTCAGAGAGTTAAATCTGTATTTCATGTATCTCTTTGCTAGCCTTATTTCTGTGGAATCTGAGAACAAATATTTCGGATCCCTTTGAAGACTACAGGGCCAAAGGAAATATTCTCCGATAACAAAGAGAAAGAAGCTTTCTGAGAAACTTCTTTGTGTTCCATGAAATCATCTCACAGAGTTACAGCTTTCCCCTCAAGAATCCTTTGGCTAAGACAGCTCTTGTGGAATTGGCAAAATGATATTTGGAAGCCCATAGAGGGCAATGGTGAAAAAGGAAATATCCTCCCAAGAAATCTGGAAAGAAGCTTTCTGAGAAACTCCTTAGTGTTCTGTTAATTCATCTCACAGAGTTATATCTGTATTTCGTGGATCTCTTTGCTTTCCTTATTTCTGTGGAATCTGAGGAGAGATAGTTCGGATCCCTTTGAAGACTACAGGGCCAAAGGAAGTATCCTCCGATAACGAAGAGAAAGAAGCTTTCTGAGAAACTTCTTTGTGTTCCTTGAAATCATCTCACAGAGTTGCAGCTTTCCCCTCAAGAAGCCTTTCGCTATGTCACTTCTTGTGGAACTTGCAAAGTGATATTTGGAAGCCCATAAAGGGCTATCGTGAAAAAGGAAATATCCTCCGATGAAATCTGGCAAGAAAATTTCTGAGAAACTGCTTAGTGTTCTGTTAATTCATCTCACAGAGTTACATCTGTATTTCGTGGATCTCTTTGCTAGCCTTATTTCTGTGGAATCAGAGTACAGATATTACGGATCCCCTTGAAGACTCTAGGGCCAAAGAAAATACCCTCCGATATCAAAATGAAAGAAGCTTTCTGATAAACCTCTTTGTGTTCTGTGAAATCATCTCACAGAGTTACAGCTTTCCGCTCAAGAATCCTTTCGCTAAGACAGTTCTTGTGGAATTGGCAAAGTGATATTTGGAAGCCCATGGAGGGCTATGGTGAAATAGGAAATATCCTCCGATGAAATTTGAAAAGAAGCTTTCTGAGAAACTGCTTAGTGTTCTGTTAATTCACTCACAGAGTTATATCTGTATTTCGTGGATCTCTTTGCAAGCCTTATTTCTGTGGAATCTGAGAACAGATATTTCGGATCCCTTTGAAGACTATAGGGCCAAAGGAAATATCCTCCGATAACAAAGAGAAAGAAGCCTTCTAGAAACTCCTTTGTGTACTGTGAAATCATCTCACAGAATTGCAGCTTTCCCCTCTAGAAGCCTTTGGCTAAGACAGTTCTTGTGGAATTGGCAAAGTGATATTTGGAAGCCCAGAGGGCTATGGTGAAAAAGGAAATATCCTCCGATGAAAAGTGTAAAGAAGCTTTCTGAGAAACTGCTTAGTGTTCTGTTAATTCATCTCACAGAGTTACATCTGTATTTCGTGGATCTCTTTTCTAGCCTTATTTCTGTGGAATCTGAGAACAGATATTTCGGATCCCTTTGAAGACTATAGGGCCAAAGGAAATATGCTCCTATAACAAAGAGAAAGAAGCTGTCTGAGAAACTTCTTTGTGTTCTGTGAAACCATCTCACAGAATTACAGCTTTCCCCTCAATAAGCCTTTCGCTAAGACAGTTCTGGTGGAATTGGAAAAGTGATATTTGGAAGCCCATAGAGGGCTATGATGAAAAAGGAAATATCCCCAGATGAAATCTGGAAAGAGGCTTTCTGAGAAACTGCTTAGTGTTCTGTTAATTCATCTCACAGAGTTACATCTGTATTTCGTGGATCTTTTTGCTAGCCTTATTTCTGTGGAATCTGAGAACAGATATTTCGGATTCCTTTGAACAGTATAGGGCCAAAGGTAATATTCTCCGATAACAAAGAGAAAGAAGCTTTCTGAGAAACTTCTTCGTGTTGTGTGAAATCATCTAACAGTGTTACAGCTTTCCCTTCAAGAAGCCTTTGGCTGAGACAGTTCTTGTTGAATTGGCAAAGTGATATTTGGAAGCCCATAGAGGGCTATGGTGAAAAAGGAAATATCCTCCGATGAAATCTGGAAAGAAGCTTTCTGAGAAACTGCTTAGTGTTCTGTTAATTCATCTCACAGAGGTACATCTGTATTTCGTGGATCTCTTTGCTAGCCTTATGTCTGTGGAATCTGAGAACAGATATTACCTTTCCCTTTGAAGACTATAGGGCCGAAGGAAATATCCCCTGATAACAAAGAGAAAGAAGCTTTCCAAGAAACTTCTTTGTGTTCTGTGAAATCATCTCACAGAGTTACAGCTTTCCCCTCAAGAAGCCTTTCGCTAAGACAGTTTTTGTGGAATTGGCAAAGTGATATTTGGAAGCCCATAGAGCGCTATGGTGAAAAAGGAAATATCATCCGAGGAAAACTGGAAAGAAGCTTTGTCAGAAACTGCTTAGTGTTCTGTTAATTCATCTCACAGAGTTACATCTGTATTTCGTGGATCTCTTTGCTAGCCTTATTTCTGTGGAATCTGAGAACAGATATTTCGGATCCCTTTGAAGAATATAGGGCCAAAGGAAATATCCTCCTATAACAAAGAGAAAGAAGCTTTCTGAGAAACCTCTTTGTGTTCTGTGAAATCATCTCACAGAGTTACAGCTTTCCCCTCAAGAAGCCTTTGGCTAAGACAGTTCTTGTGGAATTGGCAAAGTGATATTTGGAAGCCCATAGAGGGCTATAGTGATAAAGGAAATATCCTCCGATGAAATCTGGAAAGAAGCTGTCTGAGAAACTGCTTAGTGTTCTGTTAATTCATCTCACAGAGTTACATCTGTATTTCGTGGATCTCTTTACTAGCCTTATTTCTGTGGAATCTGAGAACAGATATTTCGGATCCCTTTGAAGACTATAGGGCCAAAGGAAATATCCTCCGATAACAAAGAGAAAGAAGCTTTCTGAGACACTTCTTTGTGTTCTGTGAAATCATCTCACAGAGATACAGCTTTCCCCTAAAAAAGGCTTTCGCTAAGACAGTTCTTGTGGAATTGGCAAAGTGATATTTGGAAGCCCAAAGTGGGCTATGGTGAAAAAGGAAATATCCTCCGATGAAATCTGGAAAGAAGCTTTCTGAGAAACTGCTTAGTGTTCTGTTAATTCATCCCACAGAGTTACATCTCTATTGCGTGGATCTCTTTGCTAGCCTTATTTCTGTGGAATCTGAGAACAGATATTTCGGATACCTTGGAAGACTATAGGGCCAAAGGAAATATCCTCCGATAACAAAGAGAAAGAAGCTTTCTGAGAAAGATCTTTGTGTTGCATGAAATCATCTCACACAGTTACAGCTTTCCCCTTAAGAAGCCTTTCGCTAAGACAGTTTTTGAGGAATTGGCAAAGTGATATTTGGAAGCCCATAGACGGCTCTGGTGAAAATGGAAATATCCTACGATTAAATCCGGAAAGAAGATTTCTGAGAAACTGCTAAGTGTTCTGTTAATTCATCTCACAGAGTTACATCTGTATTTCGTGGATCTCTTTGCTAGCCTTATTTCTGTGGAATCTGAGGACAGATATTTCGGATCCCTTTGAAGACTATAGGGCCATAGGAAATATCCTCGGATAACAAAGAGAAAGAAGCTTTCTGAGAAACCTCTTTGTGTTCTGTGAAATCATCTCACAGAGTTACAGCTTTCCCCTCAAGAGGCCTTTCGCTAAGACAGTTCTTGTGGAATTGGCAAAGTGATATTTGGAAGCCCATAGAGGGCTATAGTGAAAAAGGAAATATCCTCCGATGAAATCTGGAAAGAAGCTTTCTGAGAAACTGCTTAGTGTTCTGTTAATTCATCCCACAGTGATACATCTGTATTTCGTGGATCTCTTTGCTAGCCTTATTTCTGTGGAATCTGAGATCAGATATTTCGGATTAATGTGAAGACTATAGGGCCAAAAGAATTAATCTCCGATTACAATGAGAAAGAAGCTTTCTGAGAAACTTCTTTCTGTTCGGAGAAATCATCTCACAGACTTACAGCTTTTCCCTCAAGAAGCCTTTCGCTAATACAGTTCTTGTGGAATTGGCAAAGTGATATTTGGATGCCCATATAGGGCTAAGGTGAAAATTGAGATATCATCCGATGAAATCTGGAAAGAAGGTTTCTGAGAAACTGCTTAGTGTTCTGTTAATTCATCTCACAGAGTTACATCTGTATTTAGTGGATCTCTTTGTAGCCTTATTTTTGTGGAATCTGAGAACAGATTTTTCGGATCCCTTTGAAGTATAGGGCCAAAGGAAATATCCCCCGATAACAAAGAGAAAGAAGCTTTCTGAGAAACTTCTTTGTGTTCCATGAAATCATCTCACAGAGTTACAGCTTTCCCCTCAGGAAGCCTTTCGCAAAGACAATTCTTGCGGAATTGGCAAAGTGATATTTGGAAGCCCGTAGAGGGCTCTGGTGAAAAAGGATATATCCTCCGATGAAATATGGAAAGAAGCTTTCTGCGAAACTGCTTATTGTTCTGTTAATTCATCTCACAGAGTTACATCTGTATTTCGTGGATCTCTTTGTTAGCCTTTTTTCTGTGGAATCTGAGGACAGATATTTCGGATCCCTTTGAAGACTATGGGGCCAAAGGAAATATCCTCCGATAACAAAGAGAAAGAAGCTTTCTGAGAAACTTCTTTGTGTTCTGTGAAATCACAGCACAGAGTTACAGCTTTCCCCTCAAGAAGCCTTTCGCTAAGACAGTTTTTGAGGAATTGGCAAAGTGATATTTGGAAGCCCATAGACGGCTCTGGTGAAAATGGAAATATCCTACGATGAAATCCGGAAAGAAGCTTTCTGAGAAACTGCTAAGTGTTCTGTTAATTCATCTCACAGAGTTACATCTGTATTTCGTGGATCTCTTTGCTAGCCTTATTTCTGTGGAATCTGAGGACAGATATTTCGGATCCCTTTGAAGACTATAGGGCCAAAGGAAATATCCTCCGATAAAAAAGAGAAAGAAACTTTCTGAGAAACCTCTTTGTGTTCTGTGAAATCATCTCACAGAGTTACAGCTTTCCCCTCAAGAGGCCTTTCGCTAAGACAGTTCTTGTGGAATTGGCAAAGTGATATTTGGAAGCCCATAGAGGGCTATGGTGAAAAAGGAAATATCCTCCGATGAAATCTGGTAAGAAGCTTTCTGAGAAACTGCTTAGTGTTCTGTTAATTCATCTCACAGAGTTACATCTGTATTTCGTGGATCTCTTTGCTAGCCTTATTGCTGTGGAATCTGAGAGCAGATATTTCGGATCCCTTGGAGGACTATAGGGCCAAAGGAAATATCCTCCGATAACAAAGAGAAAGAAGCTTTCTGAGAAACTTGTTTGTGTTCGGTGAAATCATCTCCCAGAGTTATAGCTTTCCCCTGAAGAAGCCTTTCGCTCAGACAGTTATTGTGGAATTGGCAAAGTGATATTTGGAAGCCCATAGAGGGCTATGGTGAAAATGAATTATCCTCCGATGAAATCTGGAAAGAAGGTTTCTGAGAAACTGCTTAGTGTTCCGTTAATTCGTCTCAAAGAGTTACATCTGTATTTCGTGGATGTATTTGCTAGCCTTATTTCTGTGGAATCTGAGAACAGATATTTCGGATCCCTTTTATGTCTATAGTGCCAAAGGAAATATCCCCCGATAACAAAGAGAAAGAAGCTTTCTGAGAAACTTCTTTGTGTTCTGTGAAATCATCTCACAGAGTTACAGCTTTCCCCTCAAGAAGCCTTTCACTAAGACAGTTCTTGTGGAATTGGCAGAGTGATATTTTGTAGACCACAGAGTGCTATGGTGAAAAAGGAAATATCCTCCGATGAAATCTGTAAAGAAGCTTTCTGAGAAACTACTTAGTGTTCTGTTAATTCATCTCACAGAGTTACATCTGTATTTCGTGGATCTCTTTGCTAGCCTTATTTCTGTGGAATCTGAGAACAGATATTTCGGATCCCTCGGAAGACGATAGGGCCAAAGGAAATATCCACCGATAAAAAAGAGAAAGAAGCTTTCTGAGAAACTTCTTTCTGTTCGCAGAAAACATCTCCCAGAGTTACAGCCTTCCCCTGAAGAAGCCTTTCGCTAAGATAGTACTTGTGGAATTGGCAAAGTGATATTTGGATGCCCATAGAGGGCTATGGTGAAAAAGGAAATATCCTCCGTGGAAATCTGGAAAGAATATTTCTGAGAAACTACTTAGTTTTTTGTTAATTCATCTCCCAGAGTTCCGTCTGTATTTCGTGGATCTCTTTGCTAGCCTTATTTCTCTGGAATCTGAGAACAGATATTTCGGTTCCCTTAGAAGTATAGGGCCAAAGGAAATATCCTCCGATAACAAAGACAAATAAGCTTTCTGAGAAACTTCTTTGTGTTCTGTGAAATCATCTCACAGAGTTACAGCTTTTCTCTCAAGAAGTCTTTGGCTAAGACAGTTCTTTTGGAATTGGCAAAGTGATATTTGGAAGCCCATTGAGGGCTACGGTGAACAAGGAAATATCCTCCGATGAAATCTGGAAAGAAGCTTTCTGAGAAACTGCTTAGTGTTCTGTTAATTCATCTCACAGAGTTACATCTGTATTTCGTGGATCTCTTTGCTAGCCTTGTTTCAGTGGAATCTGAGAACAGATATTTCGGATCCCTTGGAAGACTATAGGGCCAAAGGAAATATCCTCCGATAACAAAGAGAAGGAAGCTTTCTGAGAAACTTCTTTGTGTTCTGTGAAATCATCTCCCAGAGTTACAGCTTTCCACACAAGAAGCCGTTCGCTAAGACAGTTCTTGTGGAATTGACAAAGTGATATTTGGAAGCCCATAGTGGGCTATGGTGAAAAAGGAAATATCCTCTGATGAAATCTGCAAAGAAACTTTCTGAGAAACTGCTTTGTGGTCTTTAATTCATCTCACAGATTTACATCTGTATTTCGTGGATCTCTTTGCTAGCCTTATTTCTGTGGAATCTGAGAACAGATATTTCGGATCCCTTTGAAGACCATAGAGTCAAAGGAAATATCCTCCGATAACAAAGAGAAAGAAGCTTTCTGAGAAACTTCTTTGTATTCTGTGAACTCATCTTACATAGTTAGAGCTTTCCCCTCTTGAAGCCTCGCTAAGACAGTTCTTGTGGAATTGGAAAGTGATATTTGGAAGCCCATAGAGGCCTATGTTGAAAAGGAAATATACTACGATGAAATCTGGAAAGAAGCTTTCTGAGAAACTGCTTAGTGTTCTATTAATTCATCTCACAGAGTTACATCTGTATTTCGTGGATCTCTTTGCTAGCCTTGTGTCTGTGGAATCTGAGAACAGATATTTCGGAACCCTTTGAAGACTATAGGGCCAAAGGAAATATCCTCCGATAACAAAGAGAAAGAAGCTTTTAGAGAAATTTCGTTGTGTTCTGTGAAATCATCTCCCAGAGTTACAGCTTTCCCCTCAAGAAGCCTTTCGTTAAGACAGTTCTTGTGGCATTGACAAGGTGATATTTTGAAGCCCATAGAGGGCTAAGGTGAAAAAGGAAATATCCTCTGATGAAATCTGCAAAGAAGCTTTCTGAGAAACTGCTTGTATTCTTTAATTCATCTCACAGAGTTACATCTGTATGTCGTGGATCTCTATGCTAGCCTTATTTCTGTGCAATCTGAGAACAGATATTTCGGATCCCTTTGAAGACTATAGGGCCAAAGGAATATCCTCCGATAACAAAGAGAAAGAAGCTTTCTGAGAAACTTCTTTGTATTCTGTGAACTCATCTCACAGAGTTACAGCTTTCCCCTCAAGAAGCCTTTCGCTAAGACAGTTCTTGTGGATTTGGAAAGTGATATTTGGAAGCCCATAGAGGGCTATGGTGAAAAAGGAAATCTCCTCCGATGAAATCTGGAAAGAAGCTTTCTGAGAAACTGCTTAGTGTTCTGTTAATTCATCTCACAGAGTTACATCTGTATTTCGTGGATCTCTTTGCTAGCCTTATTTCTGTGGAATCTGAGAACAGATATTTCGGATCCCTTTGAAGACTATAGGGCCAAAGCAAATATCCTCCGATAACAAAGAGAAAGAAGCTTTCTGAGAAACTTCTTTGTGTTTTGTGAAATCATCTCACAGAGTTGCAGCTTTGCCCTCAAGAAGCCTTTCGCTAAGACAGTTCTTGTGGAATTGTGAAAGTGATATTTGGAAGCCCATAGAGGGCTACGGTGAAAAGGAAATGTCCTCCGATGGAATCTGGAAAGAAGCTTTCTGAGAAACTGCTTAGTGTTCTGTTAATTCATCTCACAGAGCTACATCTGTATTTCGTGGATCTCTTTGCTAGCCTTATTTCTGTGGAATCTGAGAACAGATATTTCGGATCCCTTTGAAGATTATAGGGCCAAAGGAAATATCCTCCGATAACAAAGAGAAAGAAGCTTCCTGAGAAACTTCTTTGTGTTCTGTGAAATCATCTCACAGAGTTACAGCATTCCCCTCAAGAAGCCTTTCGCTAAGACAGTTCTTGCGGAATTGGCAAAGTGATATTTGGAAGCCCCTAGAGGGCTATGGTGAAAAAGGAAATATCCTCCGATGAAATCTGGAAAGAAGCTTTCTCAGAAACTGCTTAGTGTTCAGGTAATTCATTCTCCCAGAGTTACAGCTGCATTTTGTGAATCTCTTTGCTAGCCTTATTTCTGTGGAAATTGAGAACAGATATTTCGGATCGCTTTGAAGATTATAGTGCCAAAGGAAATATCCTCCGATAACAAAGAGAAAGAAGCTTTCGGAGAAACTTCTTTGTGTTCTGTGAAATCATCTAACAGAGTTAGAGCATTCCCCTCCGGAAGCCTTCATCTAAGACAGTTCTTGTGGAATAGGCAAAGCGATATTTGGGGGCCCAGAGAGGTCTATGGTGAAAAAGGAAATATCCTCCAATGAAACCTGGAAAGAAGGTTTCAGAGAAACTGCTTAGTGTTCTGTTAATTCATCTCACAGAGTTACATCTGTATTTCCTGTATCTCCTTGCTAGCCTTATTTCTGAGAAATCTGAGGACAGATATTTCGGATCCCTTTGAATACTATAGGGCCAAAGGAAATATCCTCCAATAGCAAAGAGAAAGAAACTTTCTGATAATCTTCTTTCTGTTCGGAGAAATCATAACACAGAGTTACAGCTTTTCCCTCAAGAAGCCTTTCGCTAAGACAGTTCTTGTGGAATTGGCAAAGTGATATTTGGAAGACCATAGACGGTTATGGTGAAAAAGGAAATATCCTCCGATGAATTCTGGAAAGAAACTATCTGAGAAACTGCTTAGTGTTCTGTTAATTCATCTCCCAGAGTTACATCTGTATTTAGTGGATCTCTTTGCTAGCCTTATTTTTGTGGAATCTCAGAACAGATTTTTCGGATCCCTTTGAAGTATAGGGCCAAAGGAAATATCCCCCGATAACAAAGAGAAAGAAGCTTTCTGAGAAACTTCTTTGTGTTCTGTGAAATCATCTCACAGAGTTACAGCTTTCCCCTCAAGAAGCCTTTCGCTAAGACAGTTCTTGTGGTATTGGCAAAGCGATATTTGGAAGCCCATACAGGGCTATGGGGAAAAAGGAAATATCCTCCGATGAAATCTGGAAAGAAGCTTTCTCAGAAACTGCTAGTGTTCTGTTAATTCATCTCACAGAGTTACATCTGTATTTCGTGGATCTCTTTGCTAGCCTTATTTCTGTGGAATCTGAGAACAGATATTTTGGATTCCTTTGAAGACTATTGGACCAAAGGAAATATCCTCCGATAACAAAGAGAAAGAAGCTTTCTGAGAAACTTCTTTGTGTTCTGTGAAATCACCTCACAGAGTTACAGCTTTCCCCTCTAGAGGCCTTTCGCTAAGACAGTTCTTGTGGAATTGGCAAAGTGATATTTGGAAGCCCATTGAGGGCTATGGTGAAAAAGGAAATATCCTCCGATGAAATCTGGAAAGAAGCTTTCTGAGAAACTGCTTAGTGTTCTGTTAATTCATCTCACAGAGTTACATCTGTATTTCGTGGATCTCTTTGCTAGCCTTATTGCTGTGGAATCTGAGAACAGATATTTCGGATCCCTTGGAAGACTATGGGGCCAAAGGAAATATCCTCCGATAACAAAGAGAAAGAAGCTTTCTGAGAAACTTGTTTGTGTTCTGTGAAATCATCTCCCACAGTTATAGATTTCCCCTCAAGAAGCCTTTCGCTAAGACAGTTCTTGTGGAATTGGCAAAGTGATATTTGGAAGCCCACAGAGGGCTACGGTGAAAAAGGAAATATCCTCCGATGAAAGCTGGAAGGAAGCTTTCTGCGAAACTGCTTAGTGTTCTGTTAATTCATCTCGCAGAGTTACATCTGTATTTCCTGGATCTCTTTGCTTGCCTTATTTCTGTGGAATCTGAGAACTGATATTTCGGATCCCTTTGAAGACTATAGGGCAAAAGGAAATATCCTCCGATAACAAAGAGGGGGAAGCTTTCTGAGAAACTACTTTGTGTTCCATGAAATCATGTTACAGAGTTACAGCTTTCCCCTCAAGAAGCCTTTCGCTAAGACAATTTCTTCGGAATTGACAAAGTGATATTTGGAAGCCCCTAGAGGGCTATGGTGAAAAAGGAAATAACCTCCGATGAAACCTGGAAAGAAGCTTTCTGAGAAACTGCTTAGTGTTCTGTTAATTCATCTCACAGAGTTACATCTGTATGTCGTGGATCTCTTTGCTAGCCTTATTTCTGTGGAATCTGAGAACAGATATTTCCGATCCCTTTGAAGACTATAAGGCCAAAGGAAATATCCTCCGATAACAAAGAGAAAGAAGCTTTCTGAGAAACTTCTTTGTGTTCTGTGAAATCATCTCACAGAGTTACAGCATTCCCCTCAAGAAGCCTTTCGCTAAGACAGTTCTTGCGGGATTGGTAAAGTGATATTTGGAAGCCCCTAGTGGGCTATGGTGAAAAAGGAAATATCCTCCAATGAAATCTGGAAAGAAGCTTTCTCAGAAACTGCTTAGTGTTCAGGTAATTCATCTCCCAGAGTTACAGCTGTATTTTGTGAATCTCTTTGCTAGCCTTATTTCTGTGGAAATTGAGAACAGATATTTCGGATCGCTTTGAAGATTATAGTGCCAAAGGAAATATCCTCCGATAACAAAGAGAAAGAAGCTTTCGGAGAAACTTCTTTGTGTTCTGTGAAATCATCTAACAGAGTTAGAGCATTCCCCTCCGGAAGGCTTCATCTAAGACAGTTCTTGTGGAATAGGCAAAGCGATATTTGGGGGCCCAGAGAGGTCTATGGTGAAAAAGGAAATATCCTCCAATGAAACCTGGAAAGAAGGTTTCAGAGAAACTGCTTAGTGTTCTGTTAATTCATCTCACAGAGTTACATCTGTATTTCCTGTATCTTCTTGCTAGCCTTATTTCTGAGGAATCTGAGAACAGATATTTCGGATCCCTTTGAATACTATAGGGCCAAAGGAAATATCCTTCGATAACAAATAGAAAGAAACTTTCTGAGAATCTTCTTTCTGTTCGGAGAAATCATCTCACAGAGTTACAGCTTTTCCCTCAAGAAGCCGTTCGCTAAGACAGTTCTTGTGGAATTGGCAAAGTGATATATGGAGGACCATAGACGGCTATGGTGAAAAAGGAAATATCCTCCGATGAAATCTGGAAAGAAACTTTCTGAGAAACTGCTTAGTGTTCGGTTAATTCATCTCCCAGAGTTACATCTGTATTTAGTGGATCTCTTTGCTAGCCTTATTTTTGTGGAATCTGAGAACAGATTTTTCGGATCCCTTTGAAGTATAGGGCCAGTGGAAATATCCCCCGATAACAAAGAGAAAGAAGCTTTCTGAGAAACTTCTTTGTGTTCTGTGAAATCATCTCACAGAGTTACAGCTTTCCCCTCAAGAAGCCTTTCGCTAAGACACTTCTTTTGGTATTGGCAAAGCGATATTTGGAAGCCCATAGAGGGCTATGGGGAAAAAGGAAATATCCTCCGATGAAATCTGGATAGAAGCTTTCTCAGAAACTGCTTAGTGTTCTGTTAATTCATCTCACAGAGTTACATCTGTATTTCGTGGATCTCTTTGCTAGCCTTATTTCTGTGGAATCTGAGAACAGATATTTCAGATTCCTTTGAAGACTATTGGACCAAAGGGAATATCCTCCGGTAACAAAGAGAAAGAAGTTTTCTGAGAAACTTCTTTGTGTTCTGTGAAATCACCTCACAGAGTTACAGCTTTCCCCTCAAGAAGCCTTTCGCTAAGACAGTTTTTGAGGAATTGGCAAAGTGATATTTGGAAGCCCATAGAGGGCTCTGGTGAAAATGGAAATATCCTACGATGAAATCCGGAAAGAAGCTTTCTGAGAAACTGCTAAGTGTTCTGTTAATTCATATCACAGAGTTACATCTGTATTTCATGGATCTCTTTGCTAGCCTTATTTCTGTGGAATCTGAGGACAGATATATCGGATCCCTTTGAAGACTATAGGGCCAAAGGAAATATCCTTCGATAACAAAGAGAAAGAAGCTTTCTGAGAAACCTCTTTGTGTTCTGTGAAATCATCTCACAGAGTTACAGCTTTCCCCTCTAGAGGCCTTTCGCTAAGACAGTTCTTGTGGAATTGGCAAAGTGATATTTGGAAACCCCTAGAGGGCTATGGTGGAAAAGGTAATATCCTCCGATGAAATCTGGAAAGAAGCTTTCTGAGAAACTGCTTAGTGTTCTGTTAATTCATCTCACAGAGTTACATCTGTATTTCGTGGATCTCTTTGCTAGCCTTATTGCTGTGGAATCTGAGAACAGATATTTCGGATCCCTTGGAAGACTATGGGGCCAAAGGAAATATCCTCCGATAACAAAGAGAGGGAAGCTTTCTGAGAAACTACTTTGTGTTCCATGAAATCATGTTACAGAGTTACAGCTTTCCCCTCAAGGAGCCTTTCGTTAAGATAATTTTTTCGGAATTGACAAAGTGATATTTGGAAGCCCCTAGAGGGCTATGGTGAAAAAGGAAATATCCTCCGATGAAACCTGGAAAGAAGCTTTCTGAGAAACTGCTTAGTGTTCTGTTAATTCATCTCACAGAGTAACATCTGTATTTCGTGAATCTCTTTCCTAGCCTTATTTCTGTGTAATGTGAGAACAGATATTTCCTTTCCCTTTGAAGACTATAGGGCCAAAGGAAGTATCCCCCGATAACAAAGAGAAAGAAGCTTTCTGAGAAACTTCTTTGTGTTCTGTGAAATCATCTCACAGAGTTACAGCTTTCCCCTCAGGAAGCCTTTGGCTAAGACAGTTCTTGTGGAATTGGCAAAGTGATATTTGGAAGCCCACAGAGGGCTATGGTGAAAAAGGAAATATCCTCCGAAGAAATCTGGAAAGAAGCTTTCTGAGAAACTGCTTAGTGTTCTGTTAATTCATCTCGCAGAGTTACATCTGTATTTCGTGGATCTCTTTGCTAGCCTTATTTCTGTGGAATCTGAGAACAGATATTTTGGATCACTTTGAAGATGATAGTGCCAAAGGAAATATCCTCCGATAACAAAGAGTAGGAAGCTTTCTGAGAAACTTGTTTGTGTTCTGTGAAATCATCTCCCAGAGTTATAGCTTTCCCCTCAGGAAGCCTTTCGCTAAGACAGTTATTGTGGAATTGGCAAAGTGATATTTGGAATCCCGTAGAGGGCTATGGTGAAAAAGGAAATATCCTCCGATGAAATCTGGAAAGAAGCTTTCTGAGAAACTGGTTAGTGTTCTTTTAATTCATCTCCCAGAGTTACATCTGTATTTCGGGGATCTCTTTGCTAGCCTTATTTCTGTGGAATCTGAGAACAGATATTTCGGATCCCTTTTAAGTCTATAGTGCCAAAGGAAATATCCTACGATAACAAAGAGAAAGAAGCTTTCTGAGAAACTTCTTTGTGTTCTGTGAAATCATCTAACAGAGTTACAGCTTTCCCCTCAAGAAGCCTTTCGCTAAGACAGTTCTTGTGGAATTGGCAAAGTGATATTTTGTAGCCCATAGAGTGCTATGGTGAAAAAGGAAATATCCTCCGATGAAATCTGGAAAGAAGCTTTCTGAGAAACTGCTTAGTGTTCTGTTAATTCATCTCACAGAGTTACATCTGTATTTCGTGGATCTCTTTGCTAGCCTTATTTCTGTGGAATCTGAGAACAGATATTTCCTTTCCCTTTGAAGACTATAGGGCCAAAGGAAATATCCTCCGATAACAAAGAGAAAGAAGCTTTCAGAGAAACTTCTTTGTATTCTGTGAACTCATCTCACAGAGTTACAGCTTTCCCCTAAAGAAGCCTTTCGCTAAGACACTTCTTGTGGAATTGACAAAGTGATATTTGGAAGCCCATAGAGGGCTATGCTGAAAAAGGAAATATCCTCTGATGAAATCTGCAAAAAGCTTTCTGAGAAAAAGCTTTGTGTTCTTTAATTCATCTCAGAGAGTTACATCTGTATTTCGTGGATCTGTTTGCTAGCCTTATTTCTGTGGAATCTGAGACTAGATATTTCGGATCCCTTTGAAGACTACAGGGCCAAAGGAAATATCCTCCGATAACAAAGAGAAAGAAGCTTTCTGAGAAACTTCTTTGTATTCTGTGAATTCATCTCACAGAGTTACAGCTTTCCCCTCAAGAATCCTTTCGCTGAGACAGTTCTTGTGGAATTGGAAAGTGATATTTGGAAGCCCATAGAGGGCTACGGTGAAAAAGGAAATATCCTACGATGAAATCTGGAAAGAAGCTTTCTGAGAAACGGCTTAGTGTTCTGTTAATTCATCTCACAGAGCTACATCTGGATTTCGTGGATCTCTTTGCTAGCCTTATTTCTGTGAAATCTAAGAACAGATATTTCGAATCCCTTTGAAGACTACAGGGCCAAAGGAAATATCCTCTGAAAACAAAGAGACAGAAGCTTTCTGAGCAACTTCTTTGTGTTCTGTGAAATCACCTCACTGAGTTACAGCTTTCCCCTCAGGAAGCCTTTCGCTAAGACAGTTCTTGTGGAATTGGCAAAGTGATATTTGGAAGCTCATAGAGGGCTATGGAGAAAAAGGAAATATCCTCCGATGAAATCTGGAAAGAAGCTTTCTGAGAAACTGCTTAGTGTTCTGTTAATTCATCTCACGGAGTTACATCTGTATTTCGTGGATCTCTTTGCTAGCCTTATTTCTGTGGAATCTGAGAACAGATATTTCGGATCCCTTGGAAGACTATAGGGCCAAAGGAAATATCCTAAGATAACAAAGAGAAGGAAGCTTTCTGAGAAACTTCTTTATGTTCGGAGATATCATCTCACAGAGTTACAGCATTCCCCTCAAGAAGCCTTTCGCTAAGACAGTTCTTGTGGAATTGGTAAAGTGATATTTGGATGCCCATACAGGCCTATGGTGAAAAAGGAAATATCCTCCGATGAAATCTGGAAAGAAGCTTTCTGAGAAACTGCTTAGTGTTCTGATAATTCATCTCACAGAGTTACATCTGTATTTCGTGGATCTCTTTGCTAGCCCTATTTTGGCGGAATCTGGGAACAGATATTTCCTTTCCCTTCGAAGACTATAGGGCCAATGGAAATATCCTCCGATAACAAAGAGAAAGAAGTTTTCTGAGAAACTTCTTTGTGTTCTGTGAAATCATCTCACAGAGTTACAGCTTTCCCCCCAAGAAGCCTTTCGCTAAGACAGTTATTGTGGGTTTGGCAAAGTGATATTTGGAAGCCCATAGAGGGCAATGGTGATAAAGGTAATATACTCCGATGAAATCTGGAAAGAAGCTTTCTGAGAAACTGCTTAGTGTTCTTTAACTCATCTTGCAGTGTTACATCTGTATTTCGTGGATCTCTTTTCTGGCCTTATTTCTGTGGAATCGGAGAACAGATATTTCGGATCCCTTTGAAGACTATAGGGCCAAAGGAAATATCCTCTGATAACAAAGAGAAAGAAGCTTTCTGAGAAACTTCTTTGTGTTCTGTGAAATCATCTCACAGAGTTACAGTTTTCCCCTGAAGAAGACTTTTGCTAAGACAGTTCTTGTGGAATAGTGAAAGTGATATTTGGAAGCCCATAGAGGGCTATGGTGAAAAAGGAAATATCCTCCGATGAAATATGGTAAGAAGCTTTCTGAGAAACTGCTTAGTGTGCTGTTAATTCATCTCACAGAGTTACATCTGTATTTCATGGATCTATTTGCTAGACTTATTTCTGTGGAATCTGAGAACAGATATTTCCTTTCCATTTGAAGACTATAGGGCCAAAGGAAATATCCTCCGATAGTAAAGACAAAGAAGCTTTCTGAGAAACTTCTTTGTGTTCTGTGAAATCATCTCACAGAGTTACAGTTTTCCCCTGAAGAAGACTTATGCTAAGACAGTTCTTGTGGAATTGTGAAAGTGATATTTGGAAGCCCATAGAGGGCTATGGTCAAAAAGGAAATACACTCCGATGAAATCTGGAAAGAAGCTCTCTGAGAAACTGCTTAGTGTTCACGTAATTCATCTCACAGAGTTACATCTGTATTTCGTGGATCTCTTTGCTAGCCTTGTTTCTGTTGAATCTGAGAACAGATATTTCGGATCCCTTTGAAGACTATAGGGCCAAAGGAAATATCCTCCGATAACAAAGAGAAAGAAGCTTCTGAGAAACTTCTTTGTGTTCTGTGAAATCATCTCACAGAGTTACAGTTTTCCCCTGAAGAAGACCTTTGCTAAGACAGTTCTTCTGGAATTGTGAAAGTGATATTTGGAAGCCCATAGAGGGCTACGGTGAAAAAGTAAATATCCTCCGATGAAATCTGCAAAGAAGCTTTCCGAGAAAGTTCTTACTGTTCCTTAATTCATCTCACAGAGTTATATCTGTATTTCGTGGATCTCTTTGTTAGCCTTATTTCTGTGGTATCTGAGAACAGACATTTCGGATCCCTTTGAAGACTATAGGGCCAAAGGAAATATCCTCCGATAATAAAGAGAAAGAAGCTTTCTGAGAAACTTCTTTGTATTCTGTGAAATCATCTCACAGAGTTACAGCTTTCCCCTCAAGAAGCCTTTCGCTAAGACAGTTCTTGTGGAATTGGCAAAGTGATATTTGGAAGCCCATAGAGGGCTATGGTGAAAAAGGAAATATCCTCCGATGAAATCTGCAAAGAAGCTTTCTGAGAAACTGCTTAGTGTTCTGTTAATTCATCTCCCTGAGTTACAGCAGTATTTTGTGAATCTCTTTGCTAGCCTTATTTCTGTGGAAATTGAGAACAGATATTTCAGATCGCTTGAGGATTACAGGACCAAAGGAAATATCCTCCGATAACAAAGAGAAAGAAGGTTTCTGAGAAACTTCTTTGTGTTCTCTGCAATCATCTAACAGAGTTACAGCATTCCCCTCAAGAAGCCTTTCGCTAAGACAGTTCTTGTTTAATTGGCAAAGTGATATTTGGGGGCCCATAGAGGGCTATGGTGAAAAAGGAAATATCCTCCGATGAATCCTGGAAAGAAGGTTTCTGAGAAACTGCTTAGTGTTCTGTTAATTCATCTCACAGAGTTACATCTGTATTTCGTGGATCTCCTTGCTAGTCTTATTTCTGTGGAATCTGAGAACAGATATTTCGGATCCCTTTGAAGACTATATGGGCAAATGAAATATCCTTCGATAACAAAGAGAAAGAAGGTTTCTGAGAAACTTCTTGGTGTTCGGAGAAATCATCTCACAGAGTTACAGCTTTCCCCTCAAGAAGCCTTTCGCTAAGACAGTTCTTGTGGAATTGGCAAAGTGATATTTGGAAGACCATAGAGTTCTATGGTGAAAAAGGAAAAATCCTCCTATGAAATCTGGAAAGAATCTTTCTTTGAAACTGCTTAGTGTTCTGTTAATTCATCTCACAGAGTTACATCTGTATTTCGTGGATCTCTATGCTAGCCTTATTTCTGTGATATCTGACAACAGATGTTTCGGATCCCTTTGAAGACAACAGGGCCAAAGGAAATATCCTCCGATAACAAAGAGAAGGAAGCTTTCTGAGAAACTTATTTCTGTTCGGAGAAATCATCGCACAGAGTTACAGCTTTCCCCTCAAGAAGCCTTTCGCTAAGACAGTTCTTGTGGAATTGACAAAGTGATATTTGGAAGCCCAGAGAGGGCTATGGTAAAAAAGGAAATATCCTCCAATGAAATCTGGAAAAAAGCTTTCTGAGAAACTGCTTAGTGTTCTGTTAATTCATCTCACAGAGTTACATCTGTATTCCGTGGATATCTTTGCTCGCCTTATTTCTGTGGAATCTGAGAACAGATATTTCGGATCCCTTTGAAGACTATAGGGCCAAAGGAAATATCTTCCGATAACAAAGAGAAAGAAGCTTTCTGAGAAACTTCTTTGTATTCTGTGAACTCATCTCACAGAGTTACAGCTTTCCCCTCAAGAAGCCTTTCGCTAAGACAGTTCTTGTGGAATTGGAAAGTGATATTTGGAAGCCCATAGAGGGCTATGGTGAAAAAGAAATATCCTCTGATGAAATCTGCAAAGAAGCTTTCTGAGAAACTGCTTAGTGTTCTGTTAATTCATCTCACAGAGTTACATCTGTATTTCGTGTATCTCTTTACTAGCCTTATTTCTGTGGAATCTGAGAACAGATATTTCCTTTCCCTTTGAAGACTATAGGGCCAAAGGAAATATCCTCCAATAACAAAGAGAAAGATGCTATCTGAGAAACTTCTTTGTGTTCTGTGAAATCATCTCACAAAGTTACAGCTTTCCCCTAAAGAAGCCGTTCGCTAAGACAGTTATTGTGGAATTGGCAAAGTGATATTTGGAAGCCCGTAGAGGGCTATGGTAAAAAAGAAAATATCCTCCGATGAAATCTGGAAAGAAGCTTTCTGAGAAACTGCTTAGTGTTCTGTTAATTCATCTCAGAGAGTTACATCTGTATTTCGTGGATCTCTTTACTAGCCTTATTTCTGTGGAATCTAATAACAGATATTTCCTTTCCCTTTGGAGACTATACGGCCAAAGGAAATATCCTCCGATAACAAAGAGAAAGAAGCTTTCTTAGAAACTTCTTTGTATTCTGTTAACTCATCTCACAGAGTTACAGCTTTCCCCTCAAGAAGCCTTTCGCTAAGACAGTTCTTGTGGAATTGGAAAGTGATATTTGGAAGCAAATAGAGGGCTATGGTGAAAAAGGAAATATCCTGCGATGAAATCTGGAAAGAAGCTTTCTGAGAAACTGCTTAGTGTTCTGTTAATGCATCTCACAGAGTTACATCTGTATTTCGTGGATCTCTTTGCTACCCTTATTTCTGTGGAATCTAAGAACAGATATTTCGAATCCCTTTGAAGACTACAGGGCCAAAGGAAATATCCTCTGAAAACAAAGAGACAGAAGCTTTCTGAGTAACTTCTTCGTGTTCTGTGAAATCATCTCACAGAGTTATAGCTTTCCCCTCAAGAAGTCTTTCTCTAAGACAATTCTTGTGGAATTGGGAAACTGATATTTGGAAGCCCAAAGAGGGCTATGGTGAAAAACGAAATATCCTCCGATGAAATCTGGAAAGAAGCTTTCTGAGAAAGTGCTTAGTGTACTGTTAATTCATCTCACAGTGTTACATCTGTATTTCGTGGATCTCTTTGCTAGCCTTATTTCTGTGGAATCTGAGAACAGATATTTCGGATCCCTTTGAAGACTATAGGGCCAAAGGAAATATCCTCCGATAACAAAGAGAAAGAAGCTTTCTTAGAAACTACTTTCTGTTCGGAGAAATCATCTCACAGAGTTACAGCTTTCCCCTCAAGAAGCCTTTCGCTAACACAGTTCTTGTGGAATTGGCAAAGTGATATTTGGATTCCCATAGAGGGCTATGGGGAAAAAGGAAATATCCTCCGATGAAATCTGGAAAGAAGCTTTCTGAGAAACTGCTTAGTGTTGTTAATTCATCTCACAGGGTTACATCTGTTTTTCGTGGATCTCTTTGATAGCCTTATTTCTTTGGTATCTGAGAACTGATATTTCGGATCCCTTTGAAGACTATAGGGCCAAAGGAAATATCCTCCGATAACAAAAAGAAAGAAGCTTTCTGAGAAACTTCTTTGCGTTCTGTGAAATCATCTCACAGAGTTACAGCTTTCCCCTCAAGAAGCCTTTCACTAAGACAGTTCTTGTGGAATTGGCACCCTGATATTTGGAATCCCATAGAGGGCTATGGTGAAAAAGGAAATATCCTCCGATGAAATCTGGAAAGAAGATTTCTGAGAAACTGCTTAGTGTTCTGTTAATTCATCTCCCAGAGTTACATCTGTATTTCGTGGATCTCTTTGCTAGCTTTATTTCTGTGGAATCTGAGAACAGATATTTCCTTTCCCTTTGAAGACAGTAGGGCCAAAGGAAATGTCCCCCGATAACAAAGAGAAAGAAGCCTTCTGACAAACTTCTTTGTGTTCTGTGAAATCATCTCCCCGAGTTACACCTTTCCACTCAAGAAGCCGTTCGCTAAGACAGTTCTTGTGGAATTGACAAAGTGATATTTGGAAGCCCATAGAGGGCTATGGTGAAAAAGGAAATATCCTCTGATGAAATCTGCAAAGAAGCTTTCTGACAAACTGCTTTGTGTTCTTTAATTCATCTCACAGATTTACATCTGTATTTAGTGGATCTCTTTGCTAGCCTTATTTCTGTGGAATCTGAGAACAGATATTTCGGATCCCTTTGAAGTCTATAGGGCCAAAGGAAATATCCTCCTATAAGAAAGAGAAAGAAGCTTTCTGATAAACTTCTTTGTATTCTGTGAACTCATCTCACAGAGTTACAGCTTTCCCGTCAAGAAGCCTTTCGCTAAGACAGTTCTTGTTGAATTGGCAAAGTAATATTTGGAAGCCCTTAGAGGGCTATGGTGAAAATTGGAATATCCTCCGATGAAATCTGGAAAGAAGCTTTCTGAGAAACTGCTTAGTGTTCTGTTAATTCATCTCACAGAGTTACATCTGTATTTCGTGTATCTCTTTGCTAGCCTTATTTCTGTGGAATCTGAGAACAGATATTTCGGATCCCTTGGAAGACTATAGGGCCAAAGGAAATATCCTCCGATAACAAAGAGAAAGAAGCTTTCTGAGAAACTTCTTTGTGTTCTGTGAAATCATCTCACAGAGTTACAGATTTCCCCTCAAGAAGCCTTTCGCTAAGAAAGTTCTTGTGGAATTGGCAAAGTGATATTTGGAAGCGCATAGAGGGCTATGGTAAAAAAGGAAATATCCTCCGATGAAATGTGAAAAGAAGCTTTCTGAAAAACTGCTTAGTGTTCTGTTAATTCATCTCACAGACTTACATCTGTATTTCGTGGATATCTTTACTAGCCTTATTTCTGTGGAATCTGAGAAAAGATATTTCCTTTCCATTTGAAGACTATAGGGCCAAAGGAAATATCCTCCGATAACAAAGAGAAAGATGCTATCTGAGAATCTTCGTGGTGTTCGGTGAAATCATCTCACAGAGTTACCACTTTCCCCTCAAGAAGCCTTTCACTAAGACAGTTCTTCTGGAATTGGCAAAGTGATATTTGGAAGCCCACAGAGGGCTATCGTGAAAAAGGAAATATCCTCCGATGAAATCTGGAAAGAAGCTTTCTGAGAAACTGCTTAGTGTTCTGTTAATGCATCTCCCAGAGTTACATCTGTATTTCGTGGATCTATTTGCTAGCCTTATTTCTGTGGAAATTGAGAAAAGACATTTCGGATTGCTTTGAGGACTATAGGGCCAAAGGAAATATAATCCGAAAACAAAGAGAAAGAAGCTTTCTGAGAAACTTCTTTGTGTTCTGTGAAATCATCTCACAGAGTTACAGCTTTCCCCTCAAGAAGTCTTTCGATAAGACCGTTCTTGTGGAACTGACAAAGTGATATTTGGAAGCCCATAGAGGGCAATGGTGAAAAAGGAATTATCCTCCGATTAAATCTGGAAAGAAGCTTTCTCAGAAACTGCTTAGTGTTCTGTTAATTCATCTCACAGAGTTACATCTGTATTTCGTGGATCTCTTTGGTAGCCTTATTTTTGTGGAATCTGAGAACAGATATTTCGGATCCCTTTGAAGACTATAGGGCCAAAGGAAATATCCTCCAATAACAAAGAGAAAGAAGCTTTCTGAGAAACTTCTTTGCGTTCCGTGAAATCATCTCACAGAGTTACAGATTTCCCCTCAAGAAGCCTTTCACTAAGACAGTTCTTGCGGAATTGGCAAGGTGATATTTGGAAGCCCATGGAGGGCTATGGTGAAAAAGGAAATATCCTCCGATGAAATCTGGAAAGAAGCTTTCTGAGAAACTGCTTTGTGTTCTGTTAATTCATCCCCCAGAGTTACATCTGTATTTGGTGGATCTCCTTGCTAGCCTTATTTCTGTGGAATCTGAGAACAGATATTTCGGATCCCTTTGAAGACTGTATGGCCAAAGGAAATATCCTCCGAAAACAAAGAGAAAGAAGCTTTCTGAGAAACTTCTTTGTGTTCTGTGAAATCATCTCACAGAGTTACAGCTTTCCCCTCAAGAAGCCTTTCGCTAAGACTGTTCGTGTAGAATTGGCAAAGTGATGTTCAGTAGCCCATAGAGGGCTAGCTATGGTGAAAAAGGAAATATCCTCTGATGTAATCTGGAAAGAAGCTTTCTGAGAAACTGCTTAGTGTTCTGTTATTTCATCTCCCAGCGTTACATCTGTATTTTGTGGATCTCTTTGCTAGCCTTATTGCTGTGGAATCTGAGAACACATATTTCGGATCCCTTTGAAGACTATAGGGCCAAAGGAAATATCCTCCGATTACAAAGAGAAAGAAGGTTTCTGAGAAACTCCTTTGTGATCTGTGAAATCATCTCACAGAGTTACATCTTTCCCCTCCAGAAGCCTTTCGCTAAGACAGTTCTCGCGGAATTGGCAAAGTGATATTTGGAAGCCCTTTGTGGGCTATGGTGAAAAAGGAAATATCCTCCGATGAAATCTGGAAAGAAGCTTTCTGAGAAACTGCTTAGTGTTCTGTTAATTCACCTCACAGAGTTACATCTGTATTTCGTGGATCTCTTTGCTAGCCTTATTTCTGTGGAATCTGAGAACAGATATTTCGGATCCTTTTGAAGTCAATAGGGCCAAAGGAAATATCCTCCGTCAACAAAGAGAAAGAAGTTTTCTGAGAAACTGCTTTGTGTTCTGTGAAATCATCTCACAGAGTTACAGCTTTCCCCTCAAGAAGCCTTTCGCTAAGACAGTTCTCGCGGATTTGGCAAAGTGATATTTGGAAGCCCATAGAGGGCTCTGGTGAAAAAGGAAATATCCACCGATGAAATCTGGAAAGAAGCTTTCTGAGAAACTGCTTCGTGTTCTGTTAATTCATCTCACAGAATTCTATCTGCATTTCGTGGATCTTTTTGCTAGCCTTATTTCTGTGGAATCTGAGAACAGATATTTCACATCCCTTTGAAGACTATAGGGCCAAAGGAAATATCCTCCGATAACAAGGAGAAAGAAGCTTTCTGAAGAACTTCTTTGTGTTCTGTGTAATCATCTCACAGCGTTACAGCTTTCCCCTCAAAAAGCCTTTCGCTAAGACAGTTCTTGTGGAATTGGCAAAGTGATATTTGGAAGCCGATAGAGGGCTAGCAATGGTGAAAAAGGAAATATCCTCCGATGAAATCTGGAAACAATCTTTCTGAGAAACTGCTTAGTGTTCTGTTAATTCATCTCCCAGAGTTACATCTGTATTTCGTGGATCTCTTTGCTAGCCTTATTTCTGTGGAATCTGAGAACAGATATTTCGGATCCCTTTGAAGACTGTAAGGCAAAGGAAATATCCTCCGATAACAAAGAGAAAGAAGCTTTCTGAGAAAATTCTTTGTGTTCTGTGAAATCATCTCACAGAGTTACGTCTCTCCCCTCAAGAAGCCTTTCGCTAAGACAGTTCTCGTGGAATTGACAAAGTGATATTTGGAAGCCCATAGAGGGTTATGGTGAAAAAGGAAGTATCATCCGATGAAATCTGGAAAGAACCTTTCTGAGAAACTGCTTAGTGTTCTGTTAATTCATGTGACAAAATTATATCTGCATTTCGTGGATCTCTTTTCTAGCCTTATTTCTGTGGAATCTGAGAACAGATATTTCGGATCCCTTTGAAGACTATAGGGCCAAAGGAAGTATCCTCCGATAACAAAGAGAAAGAAGCTTTGTGAGAAACTTCTTTGTGTTCTGTGTAATCATCTCACAGAGTTACATCTTTCCCCTCAAGAAGCCTTTCGCTAAGACTGTTCTTGTGGAATTGGCAAAGTGATGTTTGGAAGCCCATAGAGTGTTAGCTATGGTGAAAAATGAAATATCCTCCGATGAAACCTGGAAAGAAGCTTTCTGAGAAACTGCTTAGTGTTCTGTTAATTCACCTCACAGAGTTACATCTGTATTTGGTGCATCTCTTTGCTAGCCTTATTTCTGTGGAATCTGAGAACAGATATTTCGGATCCCTTTGAAGACTATAGGGCCAAAGGAAATAGCCAACAATAACAAAGAGAAAGAAGCTTTCTGAGAAAGTTCTTTGTGTTCTGTGTAATCATCTCACAGCGTTACAGCTTTCCCCTCAAGAAGCCTTTCGCTAAGACACTTCTTGTGGAATTGGCAAAGTGATATTTGGAAGCCGATAGAGGGCTAGCTATGGTGAAAAAGGAAATATCCTACGATGAAATCAGGAAAGAAGCTTTCTGAGAAACTGCTTAGTGTGCTGTTAATTCATCTCCCAGAGTTACATCTGTATTTCGTGGATCTCTTTGCTAGCCTTATTTCTTGGAATCTGAGAACAGATAATTCGGATCCCTTTGATGACAATAGGGCCAAAGGAAATATCCTCCGATAACAAAGAGAGAGAAGCTTTCTGAGAAACTTCTTTGTGTTCTTTGAAATCATCTCTCAGAGTTACAGCATTCCCCTCAAGAAGCCTTTCGCTAAGACAGTTCTTGCGGAATTGGCAAAGTGATATTTGGAAGCCCATGGAGGGCTATGGTGAAAAAGGAAATATCCTCCGATGAAATCTGGAAAGAAGCTTTCTGAGAAACTGCTTAGTGTTCTGTTAATTCATCCCCCAGAGTTACATCTGTATTTCGTGGATCTCCTTGCTAGCCTTATTTCCGTGGAATCTGAGAACAGATATTTCGGATCCCTATGAAGACTGTAGGGCCAAAGGAAATATCCTCCGATAACAAAGAGAAAGAAGCTTTCTGAGAAACTTCTTTGTGTTCTGTGAAATCATCTCACAGAGTTACAGCTTTCCCCTCAAGAAGCCTTTCGCTAAGACAGTTCTCGCGGAATTCGAAAAGTGATATTTGGAAGCCCATAGAGGGCTATGGTGAAAAAGGAAATATCCTCCGATGAAATCTGGAAAGAAGCTTTCTGAGAAACTGCTTGGTGTTCTGTTAATTCATCTCACCGAGTTACATCTGTATTTCGTGGATCTCTTTGCTAGCCTTATTTCTGTGGAATCTGACAACAGATATTTCCTTTCCCTTTGAAGACTATAGGGCAAAAGGAAATATCCTCCGATAACAAAGAGAAATAAGCTTTCTGAGAAACTACTTTGTGTTCTGTGAAATCATCTCACAGAGTTACAGGTTTCCCCTTTCGCTAAGCCAGTTCTCGCGGAATTGGCAAAGTGATATTTGGAAGCCCATAGAGGGCTATGGTGAAAAAGGAAATATCCTTCGATGAAATCTGGAAAGAAGCTTTCTGAGAAACTGCTTAGTGTTCTGTTAATTCATCTCACAGAGTTACATCTGTATTTCGTGGATCTCTTTGCTAGCCTTATTTCTGTGGAATCTGAGAACAGATATTTCGGATCCCCTTGAAGACTCTAGGGCCAAAGGAAATATCCTCCGATAGCAAAGAGAAAGAAGCTTTGTGAGAAACTTCTTTGTGTTCTGTGAAATCATCTCACAGAGTTACAGCTTTCCCTTCAAGAAGCCTTTCGTTAAGACAGTTCTTGTGGAATTGCCAAGTGATATTTGGAAGCCTATAGAGGGCTATGGTGAAAAAGGAAATATCCTCCAATGAAATCTGGAAAGAAGCTTTCTGAGAAACTGCTTAGTGTTCTGTTAATTCATCTCCGAGAGTTACATCTGTATTTCGTGGATCTCTTTGCTAGCCTTATTTCTGTGTAATCTGAGAACAGATATTTCGGATCCCTTTGAAGACTATAGGGAAAAAGGAAATATGCTCCGATAACAAAGAGAAAGAAGCTTTCTGAGAAACTTCTTTATGTTCTGTGAAATCATCTCACAGAGTTACAGCATTCCCCACAAGAAGCCTTTCGCTAAGACAGTTTTTGTGGAATTGTCAAAGTGATATTTGGAAGCCCATAGAGGGCTATGGTGAAAAAGGAAATAACCTCCGAAGAAATCTGGAAAGAAGCTATCTGAGAAACTGCTTAGTGTTCTGTTAATTCATCTCACAGAGTTACATCTGTATTTCGTTCATGTCTTTGCTAGCCTTATTTCTGTGGAATCTGAGAACAGATATTTCGGATCCCTTTGAAGACTGTAGGGCCAAAGGAAATATCCTCCGATAACAAAGAGAAACAAGCTTTCTGAGAAACTAATTTGTGTTCTGCAAAATCATCTCACAGAGTTACAGCTTTCCCCTCAAGAAGCCTTTCGCTAAGACAGTTCTTGTGGAATTGGCAAAGTGATATTTGGAAGCCCATAGTGGGCTATGGTTAAAAAGAAAATATCCTCCGATGAAATCTGGAAAGAAGCTTTCTGAGAAACTGCTTAGTGTTCTGTTAATTCATCTCACAGAATTATATCTGTATTTCGTGGATCTCTTTGCTAGCCTTATTTCTGTGACATCTGGGAACAGATATTTCGGATGCCTTTGAAGACTATAGGGCAAAGGAAATATCCTGCGATAACAAAGAGAAAGAAGCTTTCTGAGAAACTTCTTTGTGTTCTGTGTAATCATCTCACAGAGTTACAGCTTTCCCCTCAAGAAGCCTTTCGCTAAGACAGTTCTTTTGGAATTGGCAAAGTGATATTTGGAAGCCCATAGACGGCTATGGTGAAAAAGGAAATATCCTTCGATGAAATCTGGAAAGAAGCTTTCTGAGAAACTGCTTAGTGTTCTGTTAATTCATCTCACAGAATTATATCTCTATTTCGTGGATCTCTTTCGTAGTCTTATTTCTGTGGAATGTGAGAACAGATATTCAGATCCCTTTGAAGTCTATAGGGCCAAAGGAAATATCCTCCGATAACAAAGAGAAAGAAGCTTTCTGAGAAACTCCTTTGTGTTCTGTGAAATCATCTCACAGAGTTTCAGCTTTCCCCTCTAGAAGCCTTTCGCTAAGACGGTTCTCGCGGAATTGGCAAAGTGATATTTGTAAGCCCTTAGAGGGCTATGGTGAAAAAGGAAATATCCTCCGATGAAATCTGGAGAGAAGCTTTTTGAGAAACTGCTTAGTGTTCTGTTAATTCATTCCCCAGAGTTACATCTGTATTTCATGGATCTCTTTGCTAGCCTTATATCTGTGGAATCTGACAACAGATATTTCCTTTCCCTTTGAAGACTATAGGGCCAAAGGAAATATCCTCCATTAACAAAGAGAAAGAAGCTTTCTGCGAAACTTCTTTGTGTTCTGTGAAATCATCTCACAGAGTTACAGCTTTCCCCTCAAGAAGTCTTTCACTAAGGCAGTTCTTGTGGAATTGGCAAAGTGATATTTGGAAGCCCATAGAGGGCTACGGAGAAAAAGGAAATATCCTTCGACGAAATCTGGAAAGAATCTTTCTGAGAAATTGCTTAGTGTTTTCTTAATTCATCTGACAGAGTTACATCTGTATTTCGTGGATCTCTTTGCTAGCCTTATTTCTGTGGAATGTGTGAACAGATATTTCGGATCCCCTTGAAGACTATACTGCCAAAGGAAATATCCTCCGATAACAAAGAGAAAGAAGCTTTCTGAGAAACTTCTTTGTGTTCTGTGTTATCATCTCACAGCGTTACAGCTTTCCCCTCAAGAAGCCTTTCGCTAAGACACTTCTTGTGGAATTGGCAAAGTGATATTTGGAAGCCGATAGAGGGCTAGCTATGTTGAAAAAGGAAATATCCTCCGATGAAATCAGGAAAGAAGCTTTCTGAGAAACTGCTTAGTGTTCTGTTCATTCATCTCCCAGAGTTACATCTGTATTTCGTGGATCTCTTTGCTAGCCTTATTTCTTGGAATCTGAGAACAGATATTTCGGATCCCTTTGATGACAATATGGCCAAAGGAAATATCCTCCGATAACAAAGAGAGAGAAGCTTTCTGAGAAACTTCTTTGTGTTCTGTGAAATCATCTCTCAGAGTTACAGCATTCCCCTCAAGAAGCCTTTCGCTAAGACAGTTCTTGCGGAATTGGCAAAGTGATATTTGGAAGCCCATGGAGGGCTATGGTGAAAAAGGAAATATCCTCCGATGAAATCTGGAAAGAAGCTTTCTGAGAAACTGCTTAGTGTTCTGTTAATTCATCCCCCAGAGTTACATCTGTATTTCGTGGATCTCCATGCTAGCCTTATTTCTGTGGAATCTGAGAACAGATATTTCGGATCCCTTTGAAGACTGTAGGGCCAAAGGAAATATCCTCCGATAACAAAGAGAAACAAGCTTTCTGAGAAACTTATGTGTGTTCTGCAAAATCATCTCAGGGAGTTACAGCTTTCCCCTCAAGAAGCCTTTCGCTACGACAGTTCTTGTGGAATTGGCAAAGTGATATTTGGAAGCCCATAGTGGGCTATGGTTAAAAAGGAAATATCCTCCGATGAAATCTGGAAAGAAGCTTTCTGAGAAACTGCTTAGTGTTCTGTTAATTCATCTCACAGAATTATATCTGTATTTCGTGGATCTCTTTGCTAGCCTTATTTCTGTGGAATCTGGGAACAGATATTTCGGATGCCTTTGAAGACAATACGGCCAAAGGATATATTCTGCGATAACAAAGAGAAAGAAGCTTTCTGAGAAACTTCTTTGTGTTCTGTGTAATCATCTCACAGAGTTAGAGCTTTCCCCTCAAGAAGCCTTTCGGTAAGACAGTTCTTTTGGAATTGGCAAAGTGATATTTGGAAGCCCATAGAGGGCTATGGTGAAAAAGGAAATATCCTCCGATGAAATCTGGAAAGAAGCTTTCTGAGAAACTGCTTAGTCTTCTGTTACTTCATCTCCCGGATTTACATCTGTATTTCGTGGATCTCTTTGCTAGCCTTATTTCTGTGTAATCTGACAACAGATATTTCTAATCCCTTTGAAGACTGTAGTGCCAAAGGAAATATCCTCCGATAACAAAGAGAAAGAAGGTTTCTGAGAAACTTCTTTGTGTTCTGTGAAATCATCTCACAGATTTACAGCTTTCCCCTCAAGAAGCCTTTCGCCAAGACAGTTCTTGTGGAATTGGCAAAGTGATATTTGGAAGCCCATAGAGGGCTATGCTGAACAAGGAAATATCCTCCGATGAAATCTGGAATGAAGCTTTCTGAGAAACTGCTTCGTGTTCTGTTAATTCATCTCACAGAATTATATCTGCATTTCGTGGATCTCTTTGCTAGCCTTATTTCTGTGGAATATGAGAACAGATATTTCCGATCCCTTTGAAAACTATAGGGCCAAAGGAAATATCCTCCGATAACAAAGAGAAAGAAGCTTTCTGAGAAACTTCTTTGTCTTCTGTGTAATCATCTCACAGAGTTACAGCTATCCCCTCAAGCAGTCTTTCGCTAAGACAGTTCTTGTGGAATTGGCAAAGTGATATTTGGAAGCACACAGAGGGCTATGGTGAAAAAGGAAATATCCTCCAATGAAATTTGGAAAGAAGTTTTCTGAGAAACTGCTTACTGTTCTGTTAATTCATCTCCCAGAGTTACATATGTATTTCGTGGATCTCTTTGCTAGCCTTATTTCTGTGGAATCTCAGAACAGATATTCGGATCCCTTTGAAGTCTATAGGGCTAAAGGAAATATCCTCCGATAACAAAGAGAAACAAGCTTTCTGAGAAACTCCTTTGTGTTCTGTGAAATCATCTCACAGAGTTACAGCTTTCCTCTCTAGAAGCCTTTCGCTAAGACAGTTCTCGCGGAATTGGCAAAGTGATATTTGGAAGCCCTTAGAGGGCTATGGTGAAAAAGGAAATATCATCCGGTGAAATCTGGAAAGAAGCTTTTTGAGAAACTGCTTAGTGTTCTATTAATTCATCTCCCAGAGTTACATCTGTATTTCGTGGATCTCTTTGCTAGCCTTATTTCTGTGGAATCTGACAACAGATATTTCCTTTCCCTTTGAAGACTATAGGCCCAAAGGAAATATCCTCCGTTAACAAAGAGAAAGAAGCTTTCTGCGAAACTTCTTTGTGTTCTGTGAAATCATCTCACAGAGTTACAGCTTTCCCCTCAAGAAGACTTTCGCTAAGGCAGTTCTTGTGGAATTGGCAAAGTGATATTTGGAAGCCCTTAGAGGGCTACGGAGAAAAAGGAAATATCCTTCGATGAAATCTAAAGAAGCTTTCTGAGAAACTGCTTAGTGTTCTGTTAATTCATCTGACAGAGTTACATCTGTATTTCGTGGATCTCTTTGCTAGCCTTATTTCTGTGGAATCTGTGAACAGATATTTCGGATCCCCTTGAAGACTATAGGGCCAAAGGAAATATCCTCCGATAGCAAAGAGAAAGATGCTTTCTGAGAAACTTCTTTATGTTCTGTGAAATCATCTCACAGAGTTACAGCTTTCACCTCAAGAAGCCTATCGTTAAGACAGTTCTTGTGGAATTGCCAAGTGATATTTGGAAGCCTATAGAGGGCAATGGTGAAAAAGGAAATATCCTCCGATGAAATCTGGAAAGAAGCTTTCTGAGAAACTGCTTAGTGTTCTGTTAATTCATCTCCCAGAGTTACATCTGTATTTCTTGGATCTCTGTGCTAACCTTATTTCTGTGGAAGCTGAGAACAGATATTTCGGATCGCTTTGAAGACTATAGGGCCAAGTTAAATATCCTCCGATAACAAAGATAAAGAAGCTTTCTGAGAAACTTTTTTGTGTTCTGTGAAATAATCTCACAGAGTTACAGCTTTCCCCTCAAGAAGGCTTTCGCTAAGTCAGTTCTTGTGGAATTGGCAAAGTGATATTTGGAAGCCCAGAGAGAGCTAGCTATGGTGAAAAAGGAAATAACCTCCGATGAAATCTGGAAAGAAGCTTTCTGAGAAACTGCTTAGTGTTCTGTTAATTCATCTCCAAGAGTTACATATGTATTTCGTGGATCTCTTTGCTAGCCTTATTTCTGTGGAATGTGAGAACAGATATTCAGATCCCTTTGAAGTCTATAGGGCCAAGGGAAATATCCTCCGATAACAAAGAGAAAGAAGCTTTCTGAGAAACTCCTTTGTGTTCTGTGAAATCATCTCACAGAGTTTCAGCTTTCCCCTCTAGAAGCATTTCGCTAAAACAGTTCTCGCGGAATTGGCAAAGTGATATTTGTAAGCCCTTAGAGGGCTATGGTGAAAAAGGAAATATCCTCCGATGAAATCTGGAAAGAAGCTTTTTGAGAAACTGCTTAGTGTTCTGTTAATTCATCTCCCAGAGTTACATCTGTATTTCGTGGATCTCTTTGCTAGCCTTATTTCTGTGGAATCTGACAACAGATATTTCCTTTCCCTTTGAAGACTATAGGGCCAAAGGAAATATCCTCCGTTAACAAAGAGAAAGAAGCTTTCTGCGAAACTTCTTTGTGTTCTGGGAAATCATCTCACAGAGTTACAGCTTTCCCCTCAAGAAGTCTTTGGCTAAGGCAGTTCTTGTGGAATTGGCAAAGTGATATTTGGAAGCCCATAGAGGGCTACTGAGAAAAAGGAAATATCCTTCGATGAAATCTGGAATGAAGCTTTTTGAGAAACTGCTTAGTGTTCTGTTAATTCATCTCCCAGAGTTACATCTGTATTTCGTGGATCTCTTTGCTAGCCTTATTTCTGTGGAATCTGAGAACAGATATTGCGGATCCCTTTGAAGACTATACGGCCAAAGGAAATATCCTCCGATAACAAAAAGAAAGAAGCTTTCTGAGAAACTTCTTTGTGTTCTGTGTAATCATCTCACAGAGTTACAGCTTTCCCCTCAAGAAGCCTTTCGCTAAGACAGTTCTTTTGGAATTGGCAAAGTGATATTTGGAAGCCCATAGAGGGCTATGGTGAAAAAGGAAAAATCCTCCGATGAAATCTGGAAAGAAGCTTTCTGAGAAACTGCTTAGTCTTCTGTTAATTCATGTCCCGGATTTACATCTGTATTTCGTGGATCTCTTTGCTAGCCTTATTTCTGTGTAATCTGACAACAGATATTTCTAATCCCTTTGAAGACTGTAGGGCCAAAGGAAATATACTCCGATAACAAAGAGAAGGAAGCTTTCTGAGAAACTTCTTTGTGTTCTGTGAAATCATCTCACAGATTTACAGCTTTCCCCTCAAGAAGCCTTTCGCCAAGACAGTTCTTGTGGAATTGGCAAAGTGATATTTGGAAGCCCATAGAGGGCTATGCTGAACAAGGAAATATCCTCCGATGAAATCTGGAATGAAGCTTTCTGAGAAACTGCTTCGTGTTCTGTTAATTCATCTCACAGAATTATATCTGCATTTCGTGGATCTCTTTGCTAGCCTTATTTCTGTGGAATCTGAGAACAGATATTTCGGATCCCTTGGAAGACTATAGGGCCAAAGGAAATATCCTCCGATAGTAAAGAGAAAGAAGCTTTCTGAGAAACTTCTTTGTGTTCTGTGAAATCATCTCCCAGAGTTACAGCTTTCCCCTCAAGAAGCCTTTCGCTAAGACAGTTCTTGTGGAATTGGCAAAGTGATATTTGGAAAGCCATAGAGGGCTATGGTGAAAAAGGAAATATCCTCCGATGAAATCTGGAAAGAAGCTTTCTGAGAAAATGCTTAGTTTTCTGTTAATTCTTCTCACAGATTTACATCTGTATTTCGTGGATCTCTTTGCAAGCCTTATTTCTTTGGAATCCGAGAACAGATATTTCGGATCCCTTTGAAGACAATAGACTCAAAGGAAATATCCTCCGATAACAAAGAGAAAGAAGCTTTCTGAGAAACTTCTATGTGTTCTGTGAAATCATCTAACAGAGTTACAGCTTTCCACTCAAGAAGCCTTTCGCTAAGACAGTTGTTGTTGAATTGGCAAAGTGATGTTTAGAAGCCCATAGGGGGGTATTGTGAAAAGGAAATATCCTCCGATGAAACCTGGAAAGAAGGTTTCTGAGAAAGTGCTTAGTGTTCTGTTAATTCATCTCACAGATTTACATCTGTGTTTCGTGGATCTCTTTAAAAGCCTTATTTCTGTGGAATCTGAGAACAGATTTTTCGGATCCCTATGAAGACTATAGGGCCAAAGGAAATATCCTCCGATAACAAAGAGAAAGAAGCTTTCTGAGAAACTTCTTTGTGTTCTGTGAAATCATCTCACAGAGTTACAGCTTTCCCCTCAAGTAGCCTTTCGCTAAGACAGTACTTGTGGAATTGTGAAAGTGATATTTGGAAGCCCATAGAGGGCTGTGGTGAAAAAGGAAATATCCTCCAAAGAAATCTGGAAAGAAGCTTTCTGAGGACCTGCTTAGTGTTCTGTTAATTCATATCACAGACTTACATCTGTATTTCGTGTATCTCTTTGCTAGCTTTATTTCTGTCGAGTCTGAGAACAGATATTTCAGATACCTCTGAAGACTATAGGGCCAAAGGAAATATCCTCCGATAAGAAAGAGAAAGAAGCTTTCTGAGAAACTTCTTTGTGTTCTGTAAAATCATCTCCCAGAGTTACAGCTTTCTCCTCAAGAAGCCTTTCGCTAAGGCAGTTCTTGTGGAATTGGCAAAGTGATATATTGGAAGCCCATAGCGGGCTAAGGTGAAAAAGGAAATATCCTCCGATGAAATCAGGAAAGAAGCTTTCTGAGAAACTGCTTATTGTTCTTCTAATTCATCTCACAGAGTTACAACTGTATTTTGTGGATCTCTTTGCTAGCCTTATTTCTGTGGAAATTGAGAACAGATATTTCGGATCGCCTTGAAGACTATAGGGCCAAAGGAAATATCCTCCGATAACAAAGAGAAAGAAGCTTTCTGAGAAACTTCTTTCGGTTCGGAGAAATCATCTCACAGAGTTACAGTTTTCCCCTCAAGAGGCCTTTCGCTAAGACAGTTCTTGTGGAATTGGCAAAGTGATATTTGGATGCAGGTAGAGGGCTATGGTGAAAAAGCAAATATCCTCCGATGAAATCTGGAAAGAAGCTTTCTGAGAAACTGCTTAGTGTTCTGTTAATTCATCTCACAGAGTTACAATGGTATTTCGTGGTTCTCTATGCTAGCCTTGTTTCTGTGGAATCTGAGAACAGATATTTCGGTTCCCTTTGAAGACTATAGGGACAAAGAAAATATCCTGCGATAACAAAGAGAAAGAAGCTTTCTGAGAAACTTCTTTGTGTTCTGTGAAATCATCTCACAGAGTTACAGCTTTCCCCTCAAGAAGCCTTTCGCTAAGACCGTTCTTGTGGAATTGGCAAACTGACATTTGGAAGCCCATAGAGGCCTTCGGTGAAAAAGGAAATATCCTCCGATGAAATCTGGAAAGAAGCTTTCTGAGAAACTGCTTAGTGTTCTGTTAATGCATCTCCCAGAGTTACATCTGTATTTCGTGGATCTATTTGCTAGCCTTATTTCTGTGGAAATTGAGAAAAGACATTTCGGATTGCTTTGAGGACTATAGGGCCAAAGGAAATATAATCCGAAAACAAAGAGAAAGAAGCTTTCTGAGAAACTTCTTTGTGTTCTGTGAAATCATCTCACAGAGTTACAGTTTTCCCCTCAAGAAGTCTTTCGATAAGACCGTTCTTGTGGAATTGACAAAGTGATATTTGGAAGCCCATAGAGGGCAATGGTGAAAAAGGAATTATCCTCCGATTAAATCTGGAAAGAAGCTTTCTCAGAAACTGCTTAGTGTTCTGTTAATTCATCTCACAGTGTTACATCTGTATTTCGTGGATCTCTTTGGTAGCCTTATTTTTGTGGAATCTGAGAACAGATATTTCGGATCCCTTTGAAGACTATAGGGCCAAAGGAAATATCCTCCAATAACAAAGAGAAAGAAGCTTTCTGAGAAACTTCTTTGCGTTCCGTGAAATCATCTCACAGAGTTACAGATTTCCCCTCAAGAAGCCTTTCGCTAAGACAGTTCTTCTGGAATTGGCAAAGTGATATTTGGAAGCCCGTAGAGGGCTATGGTGAAAAAGGAAATATCCTCCGATGAATCTGGAAAGAAACTTTCTGAGAAACTGCTTAGTGTTCTTTAACTCATCTTACAGTGTTACATCTGTATTTCGTGGATCTCTTTGATGGCCTTATTTCTGTGGAATCTGAGAACAGATATTTCGGATCCCTTTGAAGACTATAGGGCCAAAGGAAATATCCTCCGATAAGAAAGAGAAAGAAGGTTTCTGAGAAACTTCTTTGTGTTCTGTGAAATCATCTCCCAGAGTTACAGCTTTCTCCTCAAGAAGCCTTTCGCTAAGACAGTTCTTGCGGAATTGGCAAAGTGAAATTTGGAAGCCCATAGAGGGCTATGGTGAAAAAGGAAATATCCTGTGATGAAATCTGCAAAGAAGCTTTCCGAGAAAGTGCTTAGTGTTCTTTAATTCATCTCAAAGAGTTACATCTGTATTTTGTGGATCTCTTTGCTAGCCTTATTTCTGTGGAATCTGCGGACAGATATTTCGGATCCCTTTGAAGACTATAGGGCCAAAGGAAATATCCTCCGATAACAAAGAGAAAGAAGCTTTCTGAGAAACTTCTTTGTATTCTGTGAAATCATCTCACAGAGTTACAGCTTTCCCCTCAAGAAGCCTTTCGCTAAGAGAGTTCTTGTGGAATTGGCAAAGTGATATTTGGATGCCCATAGAGGGCTACGGTGAAAAAGGAAATATCCTCCGATGAAATCTGGAAAGAAGCTTTCTGAGAAACTACTTAGTGTTCTGTTAATTCATCTCCCAGAGTTACATCTGTATTTCGTGGATGTCTTTGCTAGCCTTATTTCTGTGGAAATTGAGAACAGATATTTCGGATCGCTTTGAAGACTATAGGGCCAAAGGAAATATCCTCTGATAACAAAGAGAAAGAAGCTTTCTGAGAAACTTCTTTGCATTCTGTGAAATCATCTCACAGAGTTACAGCTTTCCCCTCAAGAGGACTTTCGCTTAGACAGTCCTTGTGGAATTGGCAAAGTGATATTTCGAAGCCCGTAAAGGGCTATGGTGAAAAAAGAAATATCCTCCGATGAAATCTGGAAAGAAGCTTTCTTAGAAACTGCTTAGTGTTATGTTAATTCATCTCCCAGCGTTACATCTGTATTTCGTGGATCTCTTTGCTAGCCTTATTTCTTGGAAACTGAGAACAGATATTTCGGATCCCTTTGATGACCATAGAGCCAAAGGAAATATCCTCCGATAACAAAGAGAGAGAAGCTTTCTGAGAAACTTCTTTGTGTTCTGTGAAATCATCTTTCAGAGTTACAGCATTCCCCTCAAGAAGCCTTTCGCTAAGACAGTTCTTGCGGAATTGGCAAGGTGATATTTGGAAGCCCATGGAGGGCTATGGTGAAAAAGGAAATATCCTCCGATGAAATCTGGAAAGAAGCTTTCTGAGAAACTGCTTTGTGTTCTGTTAATTCATCCCCCAGAGTTACATCTGTATTTGGTGGATCTCCTTGCTAGCCTTATTTCTGTGGAATCTGAGAACAGATATTTCGGATCCCTTTGAAGACTGTATGGCCAAAGGAAATATCCTCCGAAAACAAAGAGAAAGAAGCTTTCTGAGAAACTTCTTTGTGTTCTGTGAAATCATCTCACAGAGTTACAGCTTTCCCCTCAAGAAGCCTTTCGCTAAGACTGTTCGTGTAGAATTGGCAAAGTGATGTTCAGTAGCCCATAGAGGGCTAGCTATGGTGAAAAAGGAAATATCCTCTGATGTAATCTGGAAAGAAGCTTTCTGAGAAACTGCTTAGTGTTCTGTAATTTCATCTCCCAGCGTTACATCTGTATTTTGTGGATCTCTTTGCTAGCCTTATTGCTGTGGAATCTGAGAACACATATTTCGGATCCCTTTGAAGACTATAGGGCCAAAGGAAATATCCTCCGATTACAAAGAGAAAGAAGGTTTCTGAGAAACTCCTTTGTGATCTGTGAAATCATCTCACAGAGTTACATCTTTCCCCTCCAGAAGCCTTTCGCTAAGACAGTTCTCGCGGAATTGGCAAAGTGATATTTGGAAGCCCTTTGTGGGCTATGGTGAAAAAGGAAATATCCTCCGATGAAATCTGGAAAGAAGCTTTCTGAGAAACTGCTTAGTGTTCTGTTAATTCACCTCACAGAGTTACATCTGTATTTCGTGGATCTCTTTGCTAGCCTTATTTCTGTGGAATCTGAGAACAGATATTTCGGATCCTTTTGAAGTCAATAGGGCCAAAGGAAATATCCTCCGTCAACAAAGAGAAAGAAGTTTTCTGAGAAACTGCTTTGTGTTCTGTGAAATCATCTCACAGAGTTACAGCTTTCCCCTCAAGAAGCCTTTCGCTAAGACAGTTCTTGTGGAATTGGCAAAGTGATATTTGGAAGCCCATAGAGGGCTCTGGTGAAAAAGGAAATATCCACCGATGAAATCTGGAAAGAAGCTTTCTGAGAAACTGCTTCGTGTTCTGTTAATTCATCTCACAGAATTCTATCTGCATTTCGTGGATCTTTTTGCTAGCCTTATTTCTGTGGAATCTGAGAACAGATATTTCACATCCCTTTGAAGACTATAGGGCCAAAGGAAATATCCTCCGATAACAAGGAGAAAGAAGCTTTCTGAAGAACATCTTTGTGTTCTGTGTAATCATCTCACAGCGTTACAGCTTTCCCCTCAAAAAGCCTTTCGCTAAGACAGTTCTTGTGGAATTGGCAAAGTGATATTTGGAAGCCGATAGAGGGCTAGCAATGGTGAAAAAGGAAATATCCTCCGATGAAATCTGGAAACAAGCTTTCTGAGAAACTGCTTAGTGTTCTGTTAATTCATCTCCCAGAGTTACATCTGTATTTCGTGGATCTCTTTGCTAGCCTTATTTCTGTGGAATCTGAGAACAGATATTTCGGATCCCTTTGAAGACTGTAGGGCCAAAGGAAATATCCTCCGATAACAAAGAGAAAGAAGCTTTCTGAGAAACTTCTTTGTGTTCTGTGAAATCATCTCACAGAGTTACAGCTTTCCCCTCAAGAAGCCTTTCGCTAAGACAGTTCTCGCGGAATTCGAAAAGTGATATTTGGAAGCCCATAGAGGGCTATGGTGAAAAAGGAAATATCCTCCGATGAAATCTGGAAAGAAGCTTTCTGAGAAACTGCTTGGTGTTCTGTTAATTCATCTCACCGAGTTACATCTGTATTTCGTGGATCTCTTTGCTAGCCTTATTTCTGTGGAATCTGACAACAGATATTTCCTTTCCCTTTGAAGACTATAGGGCAAAAGGAAATATCCTCCGATAACAAAGAGAAATAAGCTTTCTGAGAAACTACTTTGTGTTCTGTGAAATCATCTCACAGAGTTACAGGTTTCCCCTTTCGCTAAGCCAGTTCTCGCGGAATTGGCAAAGTGATATTTGGAAGCCCATAGAGGGCTATGGTGAAAAAGGAAATATCCTTCGATGAAATCTGGAAAGAAGCTTTCTGAGAAACTGCTTAGTGTTCTGTTAATTCATCTCACAGAGTTACATCTGTATTTCGTGGATCTCTTTGCTAGCCTTATTTCTGTGGAATCTGAGAACAGATATTTCGGATCCCCTTGAAGACTCTAGGGCCAAAGGAAATATCCTCCGATAGCAAAGAGAAAGAAGCTTTGTGAGAAACTTCTTTGTGTTCTGTGAAATCATCTCACAGAGTTACAGCTTTCCCTTCAAGAAGCCTTTCGTTAAGACAGTTCTTGTGGAATTGCCAAGTGATATTTGGAAGCCTATAGAGGGCTATGGTGAAAAAGGAAATATCCTCCAATGAAATCTGGAAAGAAGCTTTCTGAGAAACTGCTTAGTGTTCTGTTAATTCATCTCCGAGAGTTACATCTGTATTTCGTGGATCTCTTTGCTAGCCTTATTTCTGTGTAATCTGAGAACAGATATTTCGGATCCCTTTGAAGACTATAGGGAAAAAGGAAATATGCTCCGATAACAAAGAGAAAGAAGCTTTCTGAGAAACTTCTTTATGTTCTGTGAAATCATCTCACAGAGTTACAGCATTCCCCACAAGAAGCCTTTCGCTAAGACAGTTTTTGTGGAATTGTCAAAGTGATATTTGGAAGCCCATAGAGGGCTATGGTGAAAAAGGAAATAACCTCCGATGAAATCTGGAAAGAAGCTATCTGAGAAACTGCTTAGTGTTCTGTTAATTCATCTCACAGAGTTACATCTGTATTTCGTTCATGTCTTTGCTAGCCTTATTTCTGTGGAATCAGAGAACAGATATTTCGGATCCCTTTGAAGACTGTAGGGCCAAAGGAAATATCCTCCGATAACAAAGAGAAACAAGCTTTCTGAGAAACTAATTTGTGTTCTGCAAAATCATCTCACAGAGTTACAGCTTTCCCCTCAAGAAGCCTTTCGCTAAGACAGTTCTTGTGGAATTGGCAAAGTGATATTTGGAAGCCCATAGTGGGCTATGGTTAAAAAGAAAATATCCTCCGATGAAATCTGGAAAGAAGCTTTCTGAGAAACTGCTTAGTGTTCTGTTAATTCATCTCACAGAATTATATCTGTATTTCGTGGATCTCTTTGCTAGCCTTATTTCTGTGACATCTGGGAACAGATATTTCGGATGCCTTTGAAGACTATAGGGCAAAGGAAATATCCTGCGATAACAAAGAGAAAGAAGCTTTCTGAGAAACTTCTTTGTGTTCTGTGTAATCATCTCACAGAGTTACAGCTTTCCCCTCAAGAAGCCTTTCGCTAAGACAGTTCTTTTGGAATTGGCAAAGTGATATTTGGAAGCCCATAGAGGGCTATGGTGAAAAAGGAAATATCCTTCGATGAAATCTGGAAAGAAGCTTTCTGAGAAACTGCTTAGTGTTCTGTTAATTCATCTCACAGAATTATATCTCTATTTCGTGGATCTCTTTCGTAGCCTTATTTCTGTGGAATGTGAGAACAGATATTCAGATCCCTTTGAAGTCTATAGGGCCAAAGGAAATATCCTCCGATAACAAAGAGAAAGAAGCTTTCTGAGAAACTCCTTTGTGTTCTGTGAAATCATCTCACAGAGTTTCAGCTTTCCCCTCTAGAAGCCTTTCGCTAAGACGGTTCTCGCGGAATTGGCAAAGTGATATTTGTAAGCACTTAGAGGGCTATGGTGAAAAAGGAAATATCCTCCGATGAAATCTGGAGAGAAGCTTTTTGAGAAACTGCTTAGTGTTCTGTTAATTCATTCCCCAGAGTTACATCTGTATTTCATGGATCTCTTTGCTAGCCTTATATCTGTGGAATCTGACAACAGATATTTCCTTTCCCTTTGAAGAGTATAGGGCCAAAGGAAATATCCTCCATTAACAAAGAGAAAGAAGCTTTCTGCGAAACTTCTTTGTGTTCTGTGAAATCATCTCACAGAGTTACAGCTTTCCCCTCAAGAAGTCTTTCACTAAGGCAGTTCTTGTGGAATTGGCAAAGTGATATTTGGAAGCCCATAGAGGGCTACGGAGAAAAAGGAAATATCCTTCGACGAAATCTGGAAAGAATCTTTCTGAGAAATTGCTTAGTGTTTTGTTAATTCATCTGACAGAGTTACATCTGTATTTCGTGGATCTCTTTGCTAGCCTTATTTCTGTGGAATGTGTGAACAGATATTTCGGATCCCCTTGAAGACTATAGGGCCAAAGGAAATATCCTCCGATAACAAAGAGAAAGAAGCTTTCTGAGAAACTTCTTTGTGTTCTGTGTTATCATCTCACAGCGTTACAGCTTTCCCCTCAAGAAGCCTTTCGCTAAGACACTTCTTGTGGAATTGGCAAAGTGATATTTGGAAGCCGATAGAGGGCTAGCTATGTTGAAAAAGGAAATATCCTCCGATGAAATCAGGAAAGAAGCTTTCTGAGAAACTGCTTAGTGTTCTGTTCATTCATCTCCCAGAGTTACATCTGTATTTCGTGGATCTCTTTGCTAGCCTTATTTCTTGGAATCTGAGAACAGATATTTCGGATCCCTTTGATGACAATATGGCCAAAGGAAATATCCTCCGATAACAAAGAGAGAGAAGCTTTCTGAGAAACTTCTTTGTGTTCTGTGAAATCATCTCTCAGAGTTACAGCATTCCCCTCAAGAAGCCTTTCGCTAATACAGTTCTTGCGGAATTGGCAAAGTGATATTTGGAAGCCCATGGAGGGCTATGGTGAAAAAGGAAATATCCTCCGATGAAATCTGGAAAGAAGCTTTCTGAGAAACTGCTTAGTGTTCTGTTAATTCATCCCCCAGAGTTACATCTGTATTTCGTGGATCTCCATGCTAGCCTTATTTCTGTGGAATCTGAGAACAGATATTTCGGATCCCTTTGAAGACTGTAGGGCCAAAGGAAATATCCTCCGATAACAAAGAGAAACAAGCTTTCTGAGAAACTTATGTGTGTTCTGCAAAATCATCTCAGAGAGTTACAGCTTTCCCCTCAAGAAGCCTTTCGCTACGACAGTTCTTGTGGAATTGGCAAAGTGATATTTGGAAGCCCATAGTGGGCTATGGTTAAAAAGGAAATATCCTCCGATGAAATCTGGAAAGAAGCTTTCTGAGAAACTGCTTAGTGTTCTGTTAATTCATCTCACAGAATTATATCTGTATTTCGTGGATCTCTTTGCTAGCCTTATTTCTGTGGAATCTGGGAACAGATATTTCGGATGCCTTTGAAGACTATAGGGCCAAAGGATATATTCTGCGATAACAAAGAGAAAGAAGCTTTCTGAGAAACTTCTTTGTGTTCTGTGTAATCATCTCACAGAGTTAGAGCTTTCCCCTCAAGAAGCCTTTCGGTAAGACAGTTCTTTTGGAATTGGCAAAGTGATATTTGGAAGCCCATAGAGGGCTATGGTGAAAAAGGAAATATCCTCCGATGAAATCTGGAAAGAAGCTTTCTGAGAAACTGCTTAGTCTTCTGTTACTTCATCTCCCGGATTTACATCTGTATTTCGTGGATCTCTTTGCTAGCCTTATTTCTGTGGAATCTGACAACAGATATTTCGAATCCATTTGAAGACTGTAGTGCCAAAGGAAATATCCTCCGATAACAAAGAGAAAGAAGCTTTCTGAGAAACTTCTTTGTGTTCTGTGAAATCATCTCACAGATTTACAGTTTTCTCCTCAAGAAGCCTTTCGCCAAGACAGTTCTTGTGGAATTGGCAGGTGATATTTGGAAGCCCATAGAGGGCTATGCGGAACAAGGAAATATCCTCCGATGAAATCTGGAAAGAAGCTTTATGAGAAACTGCTTAGTGTTCTGTTAATTCATCTCACAGAATTATATCTCTATTTCGTGGATCTCTTTGCTAGCCTTATTTCTGTGGAATGTGAGAACAGATATTCAGATCCCTTTGAAGTCTATAGGGCCAAAGGAAATATCCTCCGATAACAAAGAGAAAGAAGCTTTCTGAGAAACTCCTTTGTGTTCTGTGAAATCATCTCACAGAGTTTCAGCTTTCCCCTCTAGAAGCCTTTCGCTAAGACGGTTCTCGCGAAATTGGCAAAGTGATATTTGTAAGCCCTTAGAGGGCTATGGTGAAAAAGGAAATATCCTCCGATGAAATCTGGAAAGAACTTTTTGAGAAACTGCTTAGTGTTCTGTTAATTCATCTCCCAGAGTTACATCTGTATTTCGTGGATCTCTTTGCTAGCCTTATTTCTGTGGAATCTGACAACAGATATTTCCTTTCCCTTTGAAGACTATAGGGCCAAAGGAAATATCCTCCATTAACAAAGAGAAAGAAGCTTTCTGCGAAACTTCTTTGTGTTCTGTGAAATCATCTCACAGAGTTACAGCTTTCCCCTCAAGAAGTCTTTCGCTAAGGCAGTTCTTGTGGAATTGGCAAAGTGATATTTGGAAGCCCATAGAGGGCTACGGAGAAAAAGGAAATATCCTTCGACGAAATCTGGAAAGAATCTTTCTGAGAAATTGCTTAGTGTTCTGTTAATTCATCTGACAGAGTTACAGCTGTATTTCGTGGATCTCTTTGCTAGCCTTATTTCTGTGGTATCTGTGAACAGATATTTCGGATCCCCTTGAAGACTATAGGGCCAAAGGAAATATCCTCCGATAACAAAGAGAAAGAAGCTTTCTGAGATAGTTCTTTGTGTTCTGTGAAATCATCTCACAGAGTTACAGCTTTCCCCTCAAGAAGCCTATCGCTAAGACAGTTCTTGTGGAATTGCCAAGTGATATTTGGAAGCCTATAGAGGGCAATGGTGAAAAAGGAAATATCCTCCGATGAAATCTGGAAAGAAGCTTTCTGAGAAACTGCTTAGTGTTCTGTTAATTCATCTCCCAGAGTTACATCTGTATTTCTTGGATGTCTTTGCTAACCTTATTTCTGTGGAATCTGAGAACAGATATTTTGGATCCCTTTGAAGACTATAGGGCCAAAGGAAATATCCTCCGATAACAAAGAGAAAGAAGCTTTCTGAGAAACTTCTTCGTGTTCTGTTTAATCATCTCACAGCGTTACAGCTTTCCCCTCAAGACGCCTTTCGCTAAGACACTTCTTGTGGAATTGGCAAAGTGATATTTGGAAGCCAATAGAGGGCTAGCTATGGTGAAAAAGGAAATATCCTACGATGAAATCAGGAAAGAAGCTTTCTGAGAAACTACTTAGTGTTCTGTTAATTCATCTCCCAGCGTTACATCTGTATTTCGTGGATCTCTTTGCTAGCCTTATTTCTGTGGAATCTGACAACAGATATTTCCTTTCCCTTTGAAGACTATAGGGCCAAAGGAAATATCCTCCGATAACAAAGAGAAAGAAGCTTTCTGAGAAACTACTTTGTGTTCTGTGAAATCATCTCACAGAGTTACAGCTTTCCCCTTTCGCTAAGACAGTTCTCGCGGAATTGGCAAAGTGATATTTGGAAGCCCTTAGAGGGCTATGGTGAAAAAGGAAATATCCTCCGATGAAATCTGGAAAGAAGCTTTCTGAGAAACTGCTTAGTGTTCTGTTAATTCATCTCACAGAGTTACATCTGTATTTCGTGGATCTCTTTGCTAGCCTTATTTCTGTGGAATCTTAGAACAGATATTTCGGATCACTTTGAAGACTATAGGGCCAAAGGAAATATCCTCCGATAACAAAGAGAAAGAAGCTTTCTGAGAAACTACTTTGTGTTCTGTGAAATCATCTCACAGAGTTACAGCTTTCCCCTCTCGCTAAGACTGTTCTCGCGGAATTGGCAAAGTGATATTTGGAAGCCCATAGAGGAGTATGGTGAAATAGGAAATATCCTCCGATGAAATCTGGAAAGAAGCTTTCTGAGAAACTGCTCAGTGTTCTGTTAATTCATCTCACAGAGTTACATCTGTATTTCGTGGATCTCTTTGCTAGCCTTATTTCTGTGGAATCTGAGAACAGATATTTCGGATCCCTTTGAAGACTATAGGGCCAAAGGGAATATCCTCCGATAAAAAAGAGAAAGAAACTTTCTGAGAAACTTCTTTGTGTTCTGTGAAATCATCTCACAGAGTTACAGCCTTCCCCTCAAGAAGCCTTTCGCTAAGACAGTTCTTGTGGAATTGGCAAAGTGATATTTGGAAGCCGATAGAGGGGTAGCTATGGTGAAAAAGGAAATGTCCTCCGATGAAATCAGGAAAGAAGCTTATTGAGAAACTGCTTAGTGTTCTGTTAATTCATCTCCCAGCGTTACATCTGTATTTCGTGGATCTCTTTGCTAGCCTTATTTCTGTGGAATCTGACAACACATATTTCCTTTCCCTTTGAAGACTATAGGGCCAAAGGAAATATCCTCCGATAACAAAGAGAAAGAAGCTTTCTGAGAAACTTCTTTGTGTTCCGTGAAATCATCTCACAGAGTTACAGCTTTCTCCTCAAGAAACCTTTCCCTAAGACAGTCCTTGTGGAATTGGCAAAGTGATATTTGGAAGCCCATAGAGGGCTATGGTGAAAAAGGAAATATCCTTCGATGAAATCTGGAAAGAAGCTTTCTGAGAAACTGCTTGGTTTTCTGTTATTTCATCTGACAGAGTTACATCTGTATTTCGTGGATCTCTTTGCTAGCCTTATTTCTGTGGAATCTGTTAACAGATATTTCAGATCCCCTTGAAGACTATAGGGCCAAAGGAAATATCCTCCGATAACAAAGAGAAAGAAGCTTTCTGAGAAACTCCTTTGTGTTCTGTGAAATCATCTCACAGAGTTACAGCTTTCCGCTCAAGAAGCCTATCTTTAAGACAATTCTTGTGGATTTGCCAAGTGTTATTTGGAAGCCTATAGAGGGCAATGGTGAAAAAGGAAATATCCTCCGATGAAATCTGGAAAGAAGCTTTCTGAGAAACTGCTTAGTGTTCTGTTAATTCATCTCCCAGAGTTACATCTGTATTTCTTGGATGTCTTTGCTAACCTTATATCTGTGGAATCTGAGAACAGATATTTTGGATCCCTTTGAAGACTATAGGACCAAAGGAAATATCCTCCGATAACAAAGAGAAAGAAGCTTTCTGAGAAACTTCTTTGTGTTCTGTGTAATCATCTAACAGAGTTACATCTTTCCCCTCAATAAGCCTTTCGTTAAGACAGTTCTTTTGGAATTGGCAAAGTGATATTTGGAAGCCCATAGAGGGCTACGGTGAAAAAGGAAATATCCTCCGATGAATTCTGGAAAGAAGCTTTCCGAGAAACTGCTTAGTGTTCTGTTAATTCATCTCCCAGCGTTACATCTGTATTTCGTGGATCTCTTTGCTAGCCTTATTTCTGTGGAATCTGAGAACAGATATTTCGGATCCCTTTGAAGACTATAGGGCCAAAGGAAATATCCTCCGATAACACAAAGAAAGAAGCTTTCTGAGAAACTTCTTTGTGTTCTGTGTAATCATCTCACAGAGTTACATCTTTCCCCTCAATAAGCCTTTCGTTAAGACAGTTCTTTTGGAATTTGCAAAGTGATATGTGGAAGCCCATAGAGGGCTACGGTGAAAAAGGTAATATTCTCCGATGAAATCTGGAAAGAAGCTTTCTGAGAAACTGCTTAGTGTTCTGTTAATTCATCTCCCAGCGTTGCATCTGTATTTCGTGGATCTCGTTGCTAGCCTTATTTCTGTGGAATCTGAGAACAGATATTTCGGATCCCTTTGAAGACTATAGGGCCAAAGGAAATATCCTCCGATAACAAAGAGAAAGAAGCTTTCTGAGAAACTTCTTTGTGTTCTGTGAAATCATCTCACAGAGTTACAGCTTTCCCCTCAAGAAGGCTTTCGCTAAGTCAGTTCTTGTGGAATTGGCCAAGTGATATTTGGAAGCCCAGAGAGAGCTAGCTATGGTGAAAAAGGAAATATCCTCCGATGAAATCTGGAAAGAAGGTTTCTGAGAAACTGCTTAGTGTTCTGTTAATTCATCTCCCAGCGTTACATCTATATTTCGTGGATCTCTTTGCTAGCCTTATTTCTGTGGAATCTGGGAACAGATATTTCGGATCCCTTTGAAGACTATAGGGCCAAAGGAAATATCCTCCGATAACAAAGAGAAAGAAGCTTTCTGAGAAACTTCTTTGTGTTCTGTGTAATCATCTCACAGAGTTACAGCTTTCCCCTCAAGATGTCTTTCGCTAAGACAGTTCTTTTGGAATTGGCAAAGTGATATTTGGAAGCCCATCGAGGGCTATGGTGAAAAAGGAAATATCCTCCGATGAAATCTGGAAAGAAGCTTTCTGAGAAACTCGTTAGTCTTCTGTTAATTCCTCTCCCGGATTTACATCTGTATTTCGTGGATCTCTTTGGTAGCCTTCTTTCTGTGGAATCTGACAACAGATATTTCGAATCCCTTTGAAGACTGTAGGGCCAAAGGAAATATCCTCCGATAACAAAGAGAAAGAAGCTTTCTGAGAATCTTCTTTGTCTTCTGTGTAATCATCTCACAGAGTAACATCTTTCTCCTCAATAAGCCTTTCGTTAAGACAGTTCTTTTGGAATTGGCAAAGTGATATTTGGAAGCCCATAGAGGGCTACGGTGAAAAAGGAAATATCCTCCGATGAAATCTGGAAAGAAGCTTTCTGAGAAACTGCTTACTGTTCTGTTAATTCATCTCCCAGAGTTACATATGTATTTCGTGGATCTCTTTGCTAGCCTTATTTCTGTGGAATGTGAGAACAGATATTCAGATCCCTTTGAAGTCTATAGGGCCAAGGGAAATATCCTCCGATAACAAAGAGAAAGAAGCTTTCTGAGAAACTCCTTTGTGTTCTGTGAAATCATCTCACAGAGTTTCAGCTTTCCCCTCTAGAAGCATTTTGCTAAAACAGTTCTCGCGGAATTGGCAAAGTGATATTTGTAAGCCCTTAGAGGGCTATGGTGAAAAAGGAAATATCCTCCGAAGAAATCTGGAAAGAAGCTTTTTGAGAAACTGCTTAGTGTTCTGTTAATTCATCTCCCAGAGTTACATCTGTGTTTCGTGGATCTCTTTGCTAGCTTTATTTCTGTGGAATCTGACAACAGATATTTCCTTTCCCTTTGAAGACTATAGGGCCAAAGGAAATATCCTCCGTTAACAAAGAGAAAGAAGCTTTCTGCGAAACTTCTTTGTGTTCTGGGAAATCATCTCACAGAGTTACAGCTTTCCCCTCAAGAAGTCTTTCGCTAAGGCAGTTCTTGTGGAATTGGCAAAGTGATATTTGGAAGCCCATAGAGGGCTACGGAGAAAAAGGAAATATCCTTCGATGAAATCTGGAAAGAAGCTTTCTGAGAAACTGCTTAGTGTTCTGTTAATTCATCTGACAGAGTTACATCTGTATTTCGTGGATCTCTTTGCTAGCTTTATTTCTGTGGAATCTGTGAACAGATATTTCGGATCCCCTTGAAGACTATAGGGTCAAAGGAAATATCCTCCGATAGCAAAGAGAAAGAAGCTTTCTGAGAAACTTCTTTGTGTTCTGTGAAATCATCTCACAGATTTACAGCTTTCCCCTCAAGAAGACTTTCTCCAAGACAGTTCTTTTGGAATTGGCAAAGTGATATTTGGAAGCCTATAGAGGGCTATGCTGAACAAGGAAATATCCTCCAATGAAATCTGGAAAGAAGCTTTCCGAGAAACTGCTTACTGTTATGTTAATTCATCTCCCAGAGTTACATAGGTATTTCGTGGATCTCTTTGCTAGCCTTATTTCTGTGGAATATGAGAACAGATATTCAGATCCCTTTGAAGTCTATAGGGCCAAAGGAAATATCCTCCGATAACAAAGAGAAAGAAGCTTTCTGAGAAACTCCTTTGTGTTCTGTGAAATCATCTCACAGAGTTTCAGCTTTCCCCTCTAGAAGCATTTCGCTAAAACAGTTCTCGCGGAATTGGCAAAGTGATATTTGTAAGCCCTTAGAGGGCTATGGTGAAAAAGGAAATATCCTCCGATGAAATCTGGAAAGAAGCTTTTTGAGAAACTGCTTAGTGTTCTGTTAATTCATCTCCCAGAGTTACATCTGTATTTCGTGGATGTCTTTGCTAGCCTTATTTCTGTGGAATCTGACAACACATATTTCCTTTCCCTTTGAAGACTATAGGGCCAAAGGAATTATCCTCCGTTAACAAAGAGAAAGAAGCTTTCTGTGAAACTTCTTTGTGTTCTGTGAAATCATCTCACAGAGTTACAGCTTTCCCCTCAAGAAGTCTTTCGCTAAGGCAGTTCTTGTGGAATTGGCAAAGTGATATTTGGAAGCCCATAGAGGGCTACGGAGAAAAAGGAAATATCCTTCGTTGAAATCTGGAAAGAAGCTTTCTGAGAAACTGCTTAGTGTTCTGTTAATTCATCTGACAGAGTTACATCTGTATTTCGTGGATCTCTCTGCTAGCCTTATTTCTGTGGAATCTGTGAACAGATATTTCGGATCCCCTTGAAGACTATAGGGCCAAAGGAAATATCCTCCGATAGCAAAGAGAAAGAAGCTTTCTGAGAAACTTCTTTGTGTTCTGTGAAATCATCTCACAGAGTTACAGCTTTCCCCTCAAGAAGCCTATCGTTAAGACAGTTCTTGTGGAATTGCCAAGTGATATTTGGAAGCCTATAGAGGGCAATGCTGAAAAAGGAAATATCCTCCGATGAAATCTCGAAAGAAGCTTTCTGAGAAACTGCTTAGTGTTCTGTTAATTCATCTCCCAGAGTTACATCTGTATTTCTTGGATCTCTTTGCTAACCTTATTTCTGTGGAAGCTGAGAACAGATATTTTGGATCCCTTTGAAGACTATAGGGCCAAGGGAAATATCCTCAGATAACAAAGAGAAAGAAGCTTTCTGAGAATCTTCTTTGTGTTCTGTGTAATCATCTCACAGCGTTACATCTTTCCCCTCAATAAGCCTTTCGTTTAGACAGTTCTTTTGGAATTGGTAAAGTGATATTTGGAAGCCCATAGAGGGCTACGGTGAAAAAGGAAATATCCTCCGATGAAATCTGGAAAGAAGCTTTCTGAGAAACTGCTTAGTGTTCTGTTAATTCATCTCCCATCGTTACATCTGTATTTCGTGGATCTCTTTGCTAGCCTTATTTCTGTGGAGTCTGAGAACAGATATTTCGGATCCCTTTGAAGACTATAGGGCCAAAGGAAATATCCTCCGATAACAAAAAGAAAGAAGCTTTCTGAGAAACTTCTTTGTGTTCTGTGTAATCATCTCACAGAGTTACAGCTTTCCCCTCAAGAAGCCTTTCGCTAAGACAGTTCTTTTGGAATTGGCAAAGTGATATTTGTAAGCCCATAGAGGGCTATGGTGAAAAAGGAAATATCCTCCAATGAAATCTGGAAAGAAGCTTTCTGAGAAACTGCTTAGTCTTCTGTTAATTCATCTCCCGGATTTACATCTGTATTTCGTGGATCTCTTTGCTAGCCTTATTTCTGTGTAATCTGACAACAGATATTTCTAATCCCTTTGAAGACTGTAGGGCCAAAGGAAATATCCTCCGATAACAAAGAGAAAGAAGGTTTCTGAGAAACTTCTTTGTGTTCTGTGAAATCATCTCACAGATTTACAGCTTTCCCCTCAAGAAGCCTTTCGCCAAGACAGTTCTTGTGGAATTGGCAAAGTGATATTTGGAAGCCCATAGAGGGCTATGCTGAACAAGGAAATATCCTCCGATGAAATCTGGAATGAAGCTTTCTGAGAAACTGCTTCGTGTTCTGTTAATTCATCTCACAGAATTATATCTGCATTTCGTGGATCTCTTTGCTAGCCTTATTTCTGAGGAATCTGAGAACAGATATTTCCGATCCCTTTGAAAACTATAGGGCCAAAGGAAATATCCTCCGATAACAAAGAGAAAGAAGCTTTCTGAGAAACTTCTTTGTCTTCTGTGTAATCATCTCACAGAGTTACAGCTATCCCCTCAAGCAGTCTTTCGCTAAGACAGTTCTTGTGGAATTGGCAAAGTGATATTTGGAAGCACATAGAGGGCTATGGTGAAAAAGGAAATATCCTCCAATGAAATTTGGAAAGAAGTTTTCTGAGAAACTGCTTACTGTTCTGTTAATTCATATCCCAGAGTTACATATGTATTTCGTGGATCTCTTTGCTAGCCTTATTTCTGTGGAATCTCAGAACAGATATTCGGATCCCTTTGAAGTCTATAGGGCTAAAGGAAATATCCTCCGATAACAAAGAGAAACAAGCTTTCTGAGAAACTCCTTTGTGTTCTGTGAAATCATCTCACAGAGTTACAGCTTTCCCCTCTAGAAGCCTTTCGCTAAGACAGTTCTCGCGGAATTGGCAAAGTGATATTTGGAAGCCCTTAGAGGGCTATGGTGAAAAAGGAAATATCATCCGGTGAAATCTGGAAAGAAGCTTTTTGAGAAACTGCTTAGTGTTCTATTAATTCATCTCCCAGAGTTACATCTGTATTTCGTGGATCTCTTTGCTAGCCTTATTTCTGTGGAATCTGACAACAGATATTTCCTTTCCCTTTGAAGACTATAGGCCCAAAGGAAATATCCTCCGTTAACAAAGAGAAAGAAGCTTTCTGCGAAACTTCTTTGTGTTCTGTGAAATCATCTCACAGAGTTACAGCTTTCCCCTCAAGAAGACTTTCGCTAAGGCAGTTCTTGTGGAATTGGCAAAGTGATATTTGGAAGCCCATAGAGGGCTACGGAGAAAAAGGAAATATCCTTCGATGAAATCTAAAGAAGCTTTCTGAGAAACTGCTTAGTGTTCTGTTAATTCATCTGACAGAGTTACATCTGTATTTCGTGGATCTCTTTGCTAGCCTTATTTCTGTGGAATCTGTGAACAGATATTTCGGATCCCCGTGAAGACTATAGGGCCAAAGGAAATATCCTCCGATAGCAAAGAGAAAGATGCTTTCTGAGAAACTTCTTTATGTTCTGTGAAATCATCTCACAGAGTTACAGCTTTCACCTCAAGAAGCCTATCGTTAAGACAGTTCTTGTGGAATTGCCAAGTGATATTTGGAAGCCTATAGAGGGCAATGGTGAAAAAGGAAATATCCTCCGATGAAATCTGGAAAGAAGCTTTCTGAGAAACTGCTTAGTGTTCTGTTAATTCATCTCCCAGAGTTACATCTGTATTTCTTGGATCTCTGTGCTAACCTTATTTCTGTGGAAGCTGAGAACAGATATTTCGGATCGCTTTGAAGACTATAGGGCCAAGTTAAATATCCTCCGATAACAAAGATAAAGAAGCTTTCTGAGAAACTTTTTTGTGTTCTGTGAAATAATCTCACAGAGTTACAGCTTTCCCCTCAAGAAGGCTTTCGCTAAGTCAGTTCTTGTGGAATTGGCAAAGTGATATTTGGAAGCCCAGAGAGAGCTAGCTATGGTGAAAAAGGAAATATCCTCCGATGAAATCTGGAAAGAAGCTTTCTGAGAAACTGCTTAGTGTTCTGTTAATTCATCTCCCAGCGTTACATCTGTATTTCGTGGATCTCTTTGCTAGCCTTATTTCTGTGGAATCTGAGAACAGATATTTCGGATCCCTTTGAGGACTATAGGGCCAAAGGAAATATCCTCCGATAACAAAGAGAAAGAAGCTTTCTGAGAAACTTCTTTGTGTTCTGTGAAATCATCTCACAGATTTAGAGCTTTCCCCTCAAGAAGCCTTTCGCCAAGACAGTTCTTGTGTTATTGGCAAAGTGATATTTGGAAGCCCATAGAGGGCTATGCTGAACAAGGAAATATCCTCCAATGAAATCTGGAAAGAAGCTTTCTGAGAAACTGCTTACTGTTCTGTTAATTCATCTCCAAGAGTTACATATGTATTTCGTGGATCTCTTTGCTAGCCTTATTTCTGTGGAATGTGAGAACAGATATTCAGATCCCTTTGAAGTCTATAGGGCCAAGGGAAATATCCTCCGATAACAAAGAGAAAGAAGCTTTCTGAGAAACTCCTTTGTGTTCTGTGAAATCATCTCACAGAGTTTCAGCTTTCCCCTCTAGAAGCATTTCGCTAAAACAGTTCTCGCGGAATTGGCAAAGTGATATTTGTAAGCCCTTAGAGGGCTATGGTGAAAAAGGAAATATCCTCCGATGAAATCTGGAAAGAAGCTTTTTGAGAAACTGCTTAGTGTTCTGTTAATTCATCAACGAGAGTTACATCTGTATTTCGTGGATCTCTTTGCTAGCCTTATTTCTGTGGAATCTGACAACAGATATTTCCTTTCCCTTTGAAGACTATAGGGCCAAAGGAAATATCCTCCGTTAACAAAGAGAAAGAAGCTTTCTGCGAAACTTCTTTGTGTTCTGGGAAATCATCTCACAGAGTTACAGCTTTCCCCTCAAGAAGTCTTTGGCTAAGGCAGTTCTTGTGGAATTGGCAAAGTGATATTTGGAAGCCCATAGAGGGCTACTGAGAAAAAGGAAATATCCTTCGATGAAATCTGGAATGAAGCTTTCTGAGAAACTGCTTCGTGTTCTGTTAATTCATCTCACAGAATTATATCAGCATTTCGTGGATCTCTTTGCTAGCCTTATTTCTGTGGAATCTGAGAACAGATATTTCGGATCCCTTTGAAAACTATAGGGCCAAAGGAAATATCCTCCGATAACAAAGAGAAAGAAGCTTTCTGAGAAACTTCTTTGTGTTCTGTGTAATCATCTCACAGAGTTACAGCTATCCCCTCAAGAAGCCTTTCGCTAAGACAGTTCTTGTGGAATTGGCAAAGTGATATTTGGAAGCACATAGAGGGCTATGGTGAAAAAGGAAATATCCTCCAATGAAATCTGGAAAGAAGCTTTCTGAGAAACTGCTTACTATTCTGTTAATTCATCTCCCAGAGTTACATATGTATTTCGTGGATCTCTTTGCTAGCCTTATTTCTGTGGAATCTCATAACAGATAATCGGATCCCTTTGAAGTCTATAGGGCCAAAGGAAATATCCTCCGATAACAAAGAGAAAGAAGCTTTCTGAGAAACTCCTTTGTGTTCTGTGAAATCATCTCACAGAGTTACAGCTTTCCCCTCTAGAAGCCTTTCGCTAAGACAGTTCTCGCGGAATTGGCAAAGTGATATTTGGAAGCCCTTACAGGGCTATGGTGAAAAAGGAAATATCCTCCGATGAAATCTGGAAAGAAGTTTTGAGAAACTGCTTAGTGTTCTGTTAATTCATCTCCCAGAGTTACATCTGTATTTCGTGGATCTCTTTGCTAGCCTTATTTCTGTGGAATCTGACAACAGATATTTCGGATCGCTTTGAAGACTATAGGGCCAAAGGAAATATCGTCCGATAACAAAGATAAAGAAGCTTTCTGAGAAACTTCTTTGTGTTCTGTGAAATCATCTCACAGAGTTACACCTTTCCCCTCAAGAAGGCTTTCGCTAAGTCAGTTCTTGTGGAATTGGCAAAGTGATATTTGGAAGCACATAGACAGCTATGCTGAAAAAGGAAATATCCTCCGATGACATCCGGAAAGAAGCTTTCTGAGAAACTGCTTAGTTTTCTGTTAATTCACCTCACCGAGTTACATCTGTATTTCGTGGATCTCTTTGCTAGCCTTATTTCTCTGGAATCTGAGCAGAGATATTTCGGATTGCTTTGAAGACTATAGGGCCAAAGGAAATATCCTCCGATAACAAAGAGAAAGAAGCTCTCTGAGAAACTTCTTTCTGTTCTGTGAAATCATCTCACAGAGTTACAGCTTTCCCCTCACGAAGCCTTTCGCTAAGACAATTCTTGTAGAATTGGCAAAGTGATATTGGAAGCCCATAGAGGGCAATGGTGAAAAGGAAATATCCTCCAATGAAATCTGGAAAGAAGCTTTCTGAGAAACTGCTTAGTGTGCTGTTAATTCATCTCCCAGAGTTACATCTGTATTTCGTGGATCTCTTTGCTAGCCTTATTTCTGTGGAATCTGAGAACAGATATTTCTGATCCCTTTGAAGACTATAGGGCCAAAGGAAATATCCTCCGATAACAAAGAGAAAGAAGCTTTCTGAGAAACTTCTTGGTGTTCTGTGAAATCATCTCACAGAGTTACAGCTTTCCCCTCAAGAAGCCTTTCGCTAAGACAGTTCTTTTGGAATTGGCAAAGTGATATTTGGAAGCCCATTGAGGGCTATGGTGAAAAAGGAAATATCCTCCGATGAAATGTGGAAAGAAGCTTTCTGAGAATCTGCTTAGTCTTCTGTTAATTCATCTCCCGGATTTACATCTGTATTTCGTGGATCTCTTTGCTAGCCTTATTTCTGTGGAATATGACAACAGATATTTCGAATCCCTTTGAAGACTGTAGGGGCAAAGGAAATATCCTCCAATAACAAAGAGAATGAAGCTTTCTGAGAAACTTCTTTGTGTTCTGTGAAATCATCTCACAGATTTACAGCTTTCCCCTCAAGAAGCCTTTCGCCAAGACAGTTCTTGTGGAATTGGCAAAGTGATATTTGGAAGCCCATAGAGGGCTATGCTGAACAAGGAAATATCCTCCGATGAAATCTGGAAAGAAGCTTTCTGAGAAACTGCTTAGTGTTATGTTAATTCATCTCACAGAAATATATCTGCATTTCGTCGATCTCTTTGTTAGCCTTATTTCTGTGGAATCTGAGAACAGATATTTCGGATCCCTTTGAAAACTATAGGGCCAAAGGAAATATCCTCCGATAAAAAAGAGAAAGAAGCTTTCTGAGAAACTTCTTTGTGTTCTGTGTAATCATCTCACAGAGTTACATCTATCCCCTCAAGAAGGCTTTCGATAAGACAGTTCTTGTGGAATTGGCAAAGTGATATTTGGAAGCACATAGAGGGCTATGGTGAAAAAGGAAATATCCTCCAATGAAATCTGGAAAGAAGCTTTCTGAGAAACTGCTTACTATTCTGTTAATTCATCTCCCAGAGTTACATATGTATTTCGTGGATCTCTTTGCTAGCCTTATTTCTGTGGAATCTCAGAACAGATATTCGGATCCCTTTGAAGTCTATAGGGCCAAAGGAAATATCCTCCGATAACAAAGAGAAAGAAGCTTTCTGAGAAACTGCTTTGTGTTCTGTGAAATCATCTCACAGAGTTACAGCTTTCCCCTCTAGAAGCCTTTCGCTAAGACAGTTCTCGCGGAATTGGCAAAGTGATATTTGGAAGCCCTTACAGGGCTATGGTGAAAAAGGAAATATCCTCCGATGAAATCTGGAAAGAAGCTTTTTGAGAAACTGCTTAGTGTTCTGTTAATTCATCTCCCAGAGTTACATCTGTATTTCGTGGATCTCTTTGCTAGCCTTATTTCTGTGGAATCTGAGATCAGATATTTCGGATCGCTTTGAAGACTACAGGGCCAAAGGAAATATCATCCGATAACAAAGAGAAAGAAGCTTTCTGAGAAACTTCTTTGTGTTCTGTGAAATCATCTCACAGAGTTATAGCTTTCCCCTCAAGAAGGCTTTCGCTAAGTCAGTTCTTGTGGAATTGGCAAAGTGATATTTGGAAGCCCAGAGAGAGCTAGCTATAGTGAAAAAGGAAATAAACTCCGATGAAATCTGGAAAGAAGCTTTCTGAGAAACTGCTTAGTGTTCTGTTAATTCATCTCCCAGCCTTACTTCTGTATTTCGTGGATCTCTTTGCTAGCCTTACTACTGTGGAATCTGAGAACAGATGTTTCGGATCCCTTTGAAGTCTATAGGGCCAAAGGAAATATCCTCCGATAACAAAGAGAGAGAAGCTTTCTGAGAAACTCCTTTGTGTTCTGTGAAATCATCTCACAGAGTTACAGTTTTCCCCTCAAGAAGCCTTTCGCTAAGACAGTTCTTGTGGAATAGGCAAAGTGATATTTGGAAGCCCATGGAGGGCTATGGTGAAAAAGGAAATATCCTCCGATGAAATCTGGAAAGAAGCTTTCTGAGAAACTGCTTAGTGTTCTGTTAATTCACCTCACCGAGTTACATCTGTATTTCGTGGATCTCTTTGCTAGCCTTATTTCTCTGGAATCTGAGCAGAGATATTTCGGATTGCTTTGAAGAATATAGGGCCTAAGGAAATATCCTCCGATAACAAAGAGAAAGAAGCTCTTTGAGAAACTTCTTTCTGTTCTGTGAAATCATCTCACAGAGTTACAGCTTTCCCCTCAGGAAGCCTTTCGCTAAGACAATTCTTGTAGAATTGGCAAAGTGATATTGGAAGCCCATAGAGGGCAATGGTGAAAAGGAAATATCCTCCAATGAAATCTGGAAAGAAGCTTTCTGAGAAACTGCTTAGTGTGCTGTTAATTCATCTCCCAGAGTTACATCTGTATTTCGTGGATCTCTTTGCTAGCCTTATTTCTGTGGAATCTGACAACAGGTATTTCTGATCGCTTTGAAGACTATAGGGCCAAAGGAAATATCCTCCGATAACAAAGAGAAAGAAGCTTTCTGAGAAACTTCTTTGTGTTCTGTGAAATCATCTCTCAGAGTTACAGCTTTCCCCTTAAGAAGCCTTTCGCTAAGTCAGTTCTTGTGGAATTGGCAAAGTGATATTGGGAAGCCCGTAGAGGGCTAGCTATGGTGAAAAAGGAAATATCCTCCGATGAAATCTGGAAAGAAGCTTTCTGAGAAACTGCTTAGGGTTCTGTTAATTCATCTCCCAGCGTTACATCTGTATTTCCTGGATCTCTTTCCTAGCCTTATTTCTGTGGAATCTGAGAACAGATATTTCGGATCCCTTTGAAGTCTATAAGGCCAAAGGAAATATCCTCCGATAACAAAGAGAAAGAAGCTTTGTGAGAAACTTCTTTATGTTCTGTGAAATCATCTCACAGATTTACAGCTTTCCCCTAAAGAAGCCTTTCGCCAAGACAGTTCTTGTGGAATTGGCAAAGTGATATTTGGAAGCCCATAGAGGGCTATGCTGAACAAGGAAATATCCTCCGATGAAATCTGGAAAGAAGCTTTCTGAGAAACTGCTTAGTGTTCTGTTAATTCATCTCACAGAATTATATCTGCATTTCGTGGATCTCTTTGCTAGCCTTATTTCTGTGGAATCTGAGAACAGATATTTCGGATCCCTTTGAGAACTATAGGGCCCAAGGAAATATCCTCCGATAACAAAGAGAAAGAAGCTTTCTGAGAAACTCCTTTGTGTTCTGTGAAATCATCTCACAGAGTTACAGCTATCCCCTCTAGAAGCCTTTCGCTAAGATAGTTCTCTCGGAATCGGAAAAGTGATATTTGGAAGCCCTTAGAGGGCTATGGTGAAAAAGGAAATATCCTCCGATGAAATCTGGAAAGAAGCTTTTTGAGAAACTGCTTAGTGTTCTGTTAATTCATCTCCCAGAGTTACATCTGTATTTCGTGGATCACTTTGCTAGACTTATTTCTGTGGAATCTGACAACAGATATTTCGGATCGCTTTGAAGACTATAGGGCCAAAGGAAATATCGTCCGATAACAAAGATAAAGAAGCTTTCTGAGAAACTTCTTTGTGTTCTGTGAAATCATCTCACAGAGTTACACCTTTCCCCTCAAGAAGGCTTTCGCTAAGTCAGTTCTTGTGGAATTGGCAAAGTGATATTTGGAAGCACATAGACAGCTATGCTGAAAAAGGAAATATCCTCCGATGACATCCGGAAAGAAGCTTTCTGAGAAACTGCTTAGTTTTCTGTTAATTCACCTCACCGAGTTACATCTGTATTTCGTGGATCTCTTTGCTAGCCTTATTTCTCTGGAATCTGAGCAGAGATATTTCGGATTGCTTTGAAGACTATAGGGCCAAAGGAAATATCCTCCGATAACAAAGAGAAAGAAGCTCTCTGAGAAACTTCTTTCTGTTCTGTGAAATCATCTCACAGAGTTACAGCTTTCCCCTCAGGAAGCCTTTCGCTAAGACAATTCTTGTAGAATTGGCAAAGTGATATTGGAAGCCCATAGAGGGCAATGGTGAAAAGGAAATATCCTCCAATGAAATCTGGAAAGAAGCTTTCTGAGAAACTGCTTGGTGTGCTGTTAATTCATCTCCCAGAGTTACATCTGTATTTCGTGGATCTCTTTGCTAGCCTTATTTCTGTGGAATCTGACAACAGATATTTCTGATCGCTTTGAAGACTATAGGGCCAAAGGAAATATTCTCCGATAACAAAGATAAAGAAGCTTTCTGAGAAACTTCTTTGTGTTCTGTGAAATCATCTCTCAGAGTTACAGCTTTCCCCTCAAGAAGCCTTTCGCTAAGTCAGTTCTTGTGGAATTGGCAAAGTGATATTGGGAAGCCCGTAGAGGGCTAGCTATGGTGAAAAAGGAAATATCCTCCGATGAAATCTGGAAAGAAGCTTTCTGAGAAACTGCTTAGTGTTCTGTTAATTCATCTCCCAGCGTTACATCTGTATTTCCTGGATCTGTTTGCTAGCCTTATTTCTGTGGAATCTGAGAACAGATATTTCGGATCCCTTTGAAGTCTATAAGGCCAAAGGAAATATCCTCCGATAACAAAGAGAAAGAAGCTTTCTGAGAAACTCCTTTGTGTTCTGTGAAATCATCTCACAGAATTACAGCTTTCACCTCTAGAAGCCTTTCTCTAAGACAGTTCTCACGGAATTGGCAAAGTGATATTTGGAAGCCCTTAGAGGGCTATGGTGAAAAAGGAAATATCCTCCGATGAAATCTGGAAAGAAGCTTTCTGAGAAACTGCTTAGTGTTCTGTTAATTCATCTCCCAGAGTTACATCTGTATTTCTTGGATCTCTTTGCTAGCCTTATTTCTGTGGAATCTGAGATCAGATATTTCGGATCCCATTGAAGACTATAGGGCCAAAGGAAATATCCTCCGATAACAAAGAGAAAGAAGCTTTCTGAGAATCTTCTTTTTGTTCTGTGTAACCATCTCACAGAGTTACATCTTTCCCCTCAATAAGCCTTTCGTTAAGACAGTTCTTTTGGAATTGGCAAAGTGATATTTGGAAGCCCATAGAGGGCTACGGTGAAAAAGGAAATATCCTCCGATGAAATCTGGAAAGAAGCTTTCTGAGAAACTGCTTAGTGTTCTGTTAATTCATCTCCCAGCGTTACATCTGTATTTCGTGGATCTCTTTGCTAGCCTTATTTCTTAGGAATCTGAGAACAGATATTTCTGATCCCTTTGAAGACTATAGGGCCAAAGGAAATATCCTCCGATAACAAAGAGAAAGAATCTTTCTGAGAAACTTCTTTGTGTTCTGTGTAATCATCTCACAGAGTTACAGCTTTCCCCTCAAGAAGCCTTTCGCTATGACAGTTCTTTTGGAATTAGCAAAGTGATATTTGGAAGCCCATAGAGGGCTATGGAGAAAAAGGAAATATCCTCCGATGAAATCTGGAAAGAAGCTTTCTGAGAAACTGCTTAGTCTTCTGTTAATTCATCTCCCGGATTTACATCTGTATTTCGTGGAACTCTTTGCTAGCCTTATTTCTGTGGAATCTGACAACAGATATTTCTAATCCCTTTGAAGACTGTAGTTCCAAAGGAAATATCCTCCGATAACAAAGAGAAAGAAGCTTTGTGAGAAACTTCTTTATGTTCTGTGAAATCATCTCACAGATTTACAGCTTTGCCCTCAAGAAGCCTTTTGCCAAGACAGTTCTTGTGGAATTGGCAAAGTGATATTTGGAAGCCCATAGAGGGCTATGCTGAACAAGGAAATATCCTCCGATGAAATCTGGAAAGAAGCTTTCTGAGAAACTGCTTAGTGTTCTGTTAATTCATCTCACAGAATTATATCTGCATTTCGTGGATCACTTTGCTAGCCTTATTTCTGTGGAATCTGAGAACAGATACTTCGGATCCCTTTGAAAACCAAAGGGCCAAAGGAAATATCCTCCAATAACAAAGAGAAAGAAGCTTTCAGAGAAACTCCTTTGTGTTCTGTGAAATCATCTCACAGAGTTCCAGCTTTCCACTCAAGAAGCCTTTCGCTAAGACAGTTCTTGTGGAATTGGCAAAGTGATATTTGGAAGCCCATAGAGGGCTATGGTGAAAAAGGAAATATCCTCCGATGAAATCTGGAATGAAACTTTCTTAGAAACTGCTTAGTGTTCTGTTAATTCACCTCACCGAGTTACATCTGTATTTCGTGGATCACTTTGCTAGACTTATTTCTGTGGAATCTGACAACAGATATTTCGGATCGCTTTGAAGACTATAGGGCCAAAGGAAATATCCTCCGATAACAAAGATAAAGAAGCTTTCTGAGAAACTTCTTGGTGTTCTGTGAAATCATCTCACAGAGTTACACCTTTCCCCTCAAGAAGGCTTTCGCTAAGTCAGTTCTTGTGGAATTGGCAAAGTGATATTTGGAAGCACATAGACAGCTATGCTGAAAAAGGAAATATCCTCCGATGACATCCGGAAAGAAGCTTTCTGAGAAACTGCTTAGTGTTCTGTTAATTCACCTCACAGAGTTACATCTGTATTTTGTGGATCTCTTTGCTAGCCTTGTTTCTGTGGAATATGACAACAGATATTTCCATTCCCTTTGAAGACTATAGGGCCAAAGGAAATATCCTCCGATAACAAAGAGAGAGAAGCTTTCTGAGAAACTTCTTTGTGTTCTATGAAATCATTTCACAGAGTTACAGCTTTCCCCTCAAGAAGCCTTTCGCTAAGACAGTTCTTGTGGAATTGGCAAAGTGATATTTGGAAGCCCATAGAGGGCTATGGTGAAAAAGGAAATATCCTCAGATGAAATCTGGAAAGAAGCTTTCTGAGAAACTACTTAGTGTTCTGTTAATTCATCTCACAGTGTTACATCTGTGTTTCATGGATCTCTTTGCTAGCCTTATTTCTGTGGAATCTGATAACAAATATTTCGGATCCCTTTGAAGACTATAGGGCCAAAGGAAATATCCTCCGATAACAAAGAGAAATAAGCTTTCTGAGAAACTTGTTGGTGTTCTGTGAAATCATCTCACAGAGTTAAAGCTTTCCCCTCAAGAAGTCTTTCGCTAAGACAGTTCCTATGGAAATGGCAAGGTGATATTTGGAACCCCTTAGAGGACTATGGTGAAAAAGGAAATATCCTCCGATGAAATCTGGAAGGAAGCTTTCCGAGAAACTGCTTAGTGTTCTGTTAATTCATCTCACAGAGTTACATCTGTATTTCGTGGATCTCTTTGCTAGCCTTATTTCTGTGGAATCTGAGAACAGATATTTCGGATCCCTTTGAAGACTATAGGGCCAAAGGAAATATCCTCCGATAACAAAGAGAAAGAAGCTTTCTGAGAAACTTCTTGGTGTTCTGTGAAATCATCTCACAGAGTTACAGCTTTCCCCTCAAGAAGCCTTTCCCTAAGACAGTTCTTGTTTAATTGGCAAAGTGATATTTGGAAGCCCATAGAGGGCTATGGTGAAAAAGGAAATATCCTCCGATGAAATCTGGAAAGAAGCTTTCTGAGAAACTGCTTAGTGTTCTGTTAATTCACCTCACAGAGTTACATCTGTATTTCGTGAATCTCTTTGCTAGCCTTATTTCTGTGGAATCTGAGAACAGATATTTCGGATCCATTTGAAGACTGTAGGGCCAAAGGAAATATCCTCCGATAACAAAGAGAAAGAAGCTTTCTGAGAAACTTCTTGGTGTTCTGTGAAATCATCTCACAGAGTTACAGCTTTCCCCTCAAGAAGCCTTTCGCTAAGATAGTTCGTGTGGAATTGGCAAAGTGATATTTGGAAGCCCATAGAGGGCTATGGTGAAAAAGGAAATATCCTCCGATGAAATCTGGAAAGAAGCTTTCTGAGAAACTGCTTAGTGTTCTGTTAATTCACCTAACAGAGTTACATCTGTATTTCATGGATCTCTTTGCTAGCCTTATTTCCTTGGAATCTGAGAACAGATATTTCGGATTCCTTTGAAGACTATATTGCCAAAGGAAATATCCTCTGATAACAAAGAGAAAGAAGGTTTCTGAGAAATTTCTTTGTGTTCTGTGAAATCATCTCACAGAGTTACAGCTTTCCCCTCAAGAAGCCTTTCGCTAAGACAGTTCTTGTGGAATTGGCAAAGTTATATTTGGAAGCGCATAGAGGGCTACGGTGAAAAAGGAAATATCCTCTGATGAAATCTTGAAAGAAGCTTTCTGAGAAACTGCTTAGTGTTCTGTTAATTCATCTCACAGAGTTACATCTGTGTTTCATGGATCTCTTTGCTAGCCTTATTTCTGTGGAATCTGAGAAGAAATATTTCGGATCCCTTTGAAGACTATAGGGCCAAAGGAAATATCCTCTGATTACAAAGAGAAAGAAGCTTTCTGAGAAACTTCTTTGTGTTCTGTGAAATCATCTCACAGAGTTACAGCTTTCCCCTCAAGAAGTCTTTCGCTAAGACAGTTCCTGTGGAAATGGCAAAGTGATATTTGGAACCCCTTAGAGGGCCATGTTGAAAAAGGAAATATCCTCCGATGAAATGTGGAAGGAAGCTTTCTGAGAAATTGCTTAGTGTTCTGTTAATTCACCTCACAGAGTTACATCTGTATTTCGTGGATCTCTTTGCTAGCCTTATTTCTGTGGAATTTGAGAACAGATATTTCGGATCCCTTCGAAGACTATAGTGCCAAAGGAAATATCCTCCGATAACAAAGAGAAAGAAGCTTTCTGAGAAACTTCTTTGTGTTCTGTGAAATCATCTCACAGAGTTACAGCTTTCCCCTCAAGAAGCCTTTCGCTAAGACAGTTCTTGTGGAATTGGCAAAGTGATATTTGGAAGCCCATAGAGGGCTATGGTGAAAAAGGAAATATCCTCCGATGAAATCTGGAAAGAAACTTTCTGAGAAACTGCTTAGTGTTCTGTTAATTCATTTCACAGAATTATATCTGATTTCGTGGATATCTTTACTAGCCTTATTTCTGTGGAATCAGGGAACTGATATTTCGGATCCCTTTGAAGAGTATAGGGCTAAAGGAAATATCCTCCGATAACAAAGAGAAAGAAACTTTCTGAGAAACTTATTTGTGTTCTGTGAAATCATCTCACAGAGTTACAGCTTTCCCCTCTAGAAGCCTTTTGATAAGACAGTTCTTGTGGAATTGGCAAAGTGATATTTGGAAGCCCATAGAGGGCTATGGTGAAAAAGGAAATATCCTCCGATGAAATCTGGAAGGAAGCTTTCTGAGAAACTGCTTAGTGTTCTGTTAATTCATCTCACAGAGTTACATCTGTATTTCGTGGATCTCTTTGGTAGCCTTTTTTCTGTGGAATCTGAAAACTGATATTTCGGATCCCTTTGAAGACTATAGGGCCAAAGGAAATATCCTCTGATAACAAAGAGAAAGAAGCTTTCAGAGAAACTCCTTTGTGTTCTGTGAAATCATCTCACAGAGTTCCAGCTTTCCACTCAAGAAGCCTTTCGCTAAGACAGTTCTTGTGGAATTGGCAAAGTGATATTTGGAAGCCCATAGAGGGCTATGGTGAAAAAGGAAATATCCTCCGATGAAATCTGGAAAGAAGCTTTCTGAGAAACTGCTTAGTGTTCTGTTAATTCAACTCACAGAGTTACATCTGTATTTCGTGGATCTCTTTGCTAGCCTTATTTCTGTGGAATCTGAGAACAGATATTTGGGATCCCTTTGAAGACTGTAGGGCCAAAGGAAATATCATCCGATAACAAAGAGAAATAAGCTTTCTGTGAAACTTCTTGGTGTTCTGTGAAATCATCTCATAGAGTTATGGCTTTCCCCTCAAGAAGCCTTTCGCTAACACAGTTCGTGTGGAATTGGCAAAGTGATATTTGGAAGCCCATAGAGGGCTATGGAGAAAAAGGAAATATCCTCCGATGAAATCTGGAACGAAGCTTTCAGAGACTGCCCAGTGTTCTGTTAATTCATCTCACGGAGTTACTTCTGTGTTTCTTGGATCTCTTTGCTTGTCTTATTTCTGTGGAATCTGAGAACAGATATTTCGGATCCCTTTGAAGACTATAGGGCCAAAGGAAATATCCTCCGATAACAAAGAGAAAGAAGCTTTCTGAGAAACTCCTTTGTGTTCTGAGAAATCATCTCACAGACTTACAGCTTTCCCCTCAAGAAGCTTTTCGCTAAGACAGTTCTTGTGGAATTGGCAAAGTGATATTTCGAAGCCAATAAAGGGCTATGGTGAAAAAGGAAATATCCTCCAATGAAATCTGGAAAGAAGGTTTCAGAGAAACTGCTTAGTGTTCTGTTAATTCACCTCACAGAGTTACATCTGTATTTCGTGGATCTCTTTGCTAGCCTTATTTCTGTGAAATCTGAGAACAGATATTTCGGATTCCTTTGAAGACTATATTGCCAAAGGAAATATCCTCTGATAACAAAGAGAAAGAAGGTTTCAGAGAAATTTCTTTGGGTTCTGTGAAATCATCTCACAGAGTTACAGCTTTCCCCTCAAGAAGCCTTTCGCTAAGACAGTTCTTGTGGAATTGGCAAAGTGATATTTGGAAGCCCATAGCGGGCTATGGTGAAAAAGGAAATATCCTCCAGTGAAATCTTGAAAGAAGCTCTCTGAGAAACTGCATAGTGTTCTGTTTATTCATCTCACAGAGTTACGTCTGTATTTCGTGGATATCTTTGCTAGCCTTATTTCTGTGGAATCTGAGAACAGATATTTCGGATCCCTTTGAAGACTATAGGGCCAAAGGAAATATCCTCCGATAACAAAGAGAAAGAAGCTTTCTGAGAAACTTCTTTGTGTTCTGTGAAATCATCTCACAGAGTTACAGCTTTCCCCTCAAGAAGTCTTTCGCTAAGACAGTTCTTGTGGAATTGGCAAAGTGAAATTTGGAAGCCATAGAGGGCTAGGGTGAAAAAGGAAATATCCTCCTATGAAATCTGGAAAGAAGATTTCTGAGAAACTGCTTAGTGTTCTGTTAATTCATCTCACAGAGTTACATCTGTATTTCGTGGATCTCTTTGCTAGCCTTATTTCTGTGGAATCTGAGAACAGATATTTCGGATCGCTTTGAAGACTATAGGGCCAAAGGAAATATCCTCAGATAACAAAGAGAAAGAAACTTTCTGAGAAACTTCTTTGTGTTCTGTGAAATCATCTGACAGAGTTACAGCTTTCCCCTCAGAAAACTTTCGCTAAGACAGTTCTTGTTGAATTGGCAAAGTGATATTTGGAAGTCCATAGAGGGCTATTGTGAAAAAGGAAATATCCTCCTATACAATCTGGAAAGAAGCTTTCTGAGAAACTGCTTAGTGTTCTGTTAATTCATCTCACAGAATTACATCTGTATATCGTGGATCTCTTTGCTAGCCTTGTTTCTGTGGAATATGACAACAGATATTTCGGATCCCTTTGAATACTATAGGACCAATTAAATAACCTCCGATAACAAAGAGAAAGAAGCTTTCTGAGAAACTTCTTTGTGTTCTGTGAAATCATCTCACAGAGTTACAGCATTCCCCTCAAGAAGCCTTTCGCTAAGACAGTTTTTGTGGAATTGGCAAAGTGATATTTGGAAGCCCATAGAGGGCTATGGTGAAAAAGGAAATAACCTCCGATGAAATCTGGAGAGAAGTTTTCTGAGAAACTGCTTAGTGTTCTGTTAATTCATCTCACAGAGTTACATCTGTATTTCCTTCATCTCTTTGCTAGCCTTATTTCTGTGGAATCTGAGAACAGATATTTCGGATCCCTTTGAAGACTATAGGGCCAAGGAAATATCCTCCGATAACAAAGAGAAAGAAGCTTTCTGAGAAACTTCTTTGTGTTCTGTGAAATCATCTCACAGAGTTACAGCTTTCCCCTCAAGAAGCATTTCGCTAAGACAGTTCTTGTGGAATTGGCAAAGTGATATTTGGAAGCCCACAGAGGGATATGGTGAAAAAGGAAATATCCTCCGATGAAATCTGGAAAGAAGCTTTCTGAGAAACTACCTAGTGGTCTGTTAATTCACCTCACAGAGTTACATCTGTATTTCGTGGATCTCTTTGCTAGCCTGATTTCTGTGGAATATGAAAACAGATATTTCCTTTCCCTTTGAAGACTATAAGGTCAAAGGAAATATCCTCCGATAACAAAGAGAAAGAAGCTTTCTGAGAAACTTCTTGCTGTTCTGTGAAGTGATCTCACAGAGTTACAGCTTTCCCCTCAAGAAGCCTTTCGCTAAGACAGTTCGTGTGGAATTGGCAAAGTGATATTTGGAAGCCCATAGAGGGCTATGGCGAAAAAGGAAATATCCAACGATGAAATCTGGAAAGAAGCTTTCTGAGAAACTGAGTAGTGTTCTGTTAATTCACCTCACAGAGTTACATCTGTATTTCGTGAATCTCTTTGCTAGCCTTATTTCTGTGTAATCTGAGAACAGATATTTCGGATTCCTTTGAAGACTATATTGCCAAATTAAATATCCTCTGATAACAAAGAGAAAGAAGGTTTCTGAGAAACTTCTTTGTGTTCTGGGAAATCATCTCACAGAGTTACAGCTGTCCCCTCAAGAAGCCTTTCGCTAAGAGAGTTCTTGTGGAATTGGCAAAGTGATATTTCGAAGCCCATAGAGGGCTATGGTGAAAAAGGAAATATCCTCCGATGAAATCTGGAAAGAAGCTTTCTGAGAAACTGCTTAGTGTTCTGTTAATTCATCTCACAGAATTATATCTGATTTCGTGGATATATTTACTAGCCTTATTTCTGTGGAATCAGAGAACTGATATTTCGGATCCCTTTGAAGAGTACAGGGCTAAAGGAAATATCCTCCGATAACAAAGAGAAAGAAACTTTCTGAGAAACTTATTTGTGTTCTGTGAAATCATCTCACAGATTTACAGCTTTCCCCTCTAGAAGCCTTTTGATAAGACAGTTGTTGTGGAATTGACAAAGTGATATTTGGAAGCCCATAGAGGGCTATGGTGAAAAAGGAAATATCCTCCGATGAAATCTTGAAAGAAGCTTTCTGAGAAACTGCCTAGTGTTCTGGTAATTCACCTCACCAAGTTACATCTGTATTTCGTTGATCTCTTTGCTAGCTTTATTTCTCTGGTATCTGAGAACAGATATTTCGGATCCCTTTGAAGACTATAGGGCAAAAGGAAATATCCTCCGATACAAAGAGAAAGAAGCTTTCTGAGAAACTTCTTTGTGTTCTGTGAAATCATCTCACAGAGTTACAGCTTTCCCCTCAAGAAGCCTTTCGCTAAGACAGTTCTGGTGGAATTCGAAAAGTGATATTTGGAAGCCCATAGAGGGCTATGGAGAAAAAGGAAATATCCTCCGATGAAATCTGGAAAGAAGCTTTCGGAGAAACTGCTTAGTGTACTGTTAATTCATCTCACAGAGTTACATCTGTATTTCGTGGATCTCTTTGCTAGCCTTATTTCTGTGGAATCTGAGAACAGATATTTCGGATCTCTTTGAAGACTATAGGGCCAAAGGAAATATCCTCCAATAACAAAGAGAAAGAAGCTTTCTGAGAAATTTCTTTGTGTTTTCTGAAATCATCTCACAGAGTTACAGCTTTGCCCTCAAGAAGCTTTTCGCTAAGACAGTTCTTGTGGAATTGGCAAAGTTATATTTTTAAGCACATAGAGGGCTATGGTGAAAAAGGAAATATCCTCCGATGAAATCTGGAAAGAAGCTTTCTGAGAAACTGCTTAGTGTTCTGTTAATTCATCTCACAGAGTTACATCTGTGTTTCATGGATCTCTTTACTAGCCTTACTTCTGTGGAATCTGAGAACAAATATTTCGGATCCCTTTGAAGACTATAGGGCCAAAGGAAATATCCTCCGATAACAAAGAGAAATAAGCTTTCTGAGAAACTTCTTTGTGTTCTGTGAAATCATCTCACAGAGTTACAGCATTCCCCTCAAGAAGCCTTTCGCTAAGACTGTTTTTGTGGAATTGGCAAAGTGATATTTGGAAGCCCATAGAGGGCTATGGTGAAAAAGGAAATAACCTCCGATGAAATCTGGAAAGAAGGTTTCAGAGAAACTGCTTAGTGTTCTGTTAATTCATCTCACAGAGTTACATCTGTATTTCCTTCATCTCTTTGCTAGCCTTATTTCTGTGGAATCTGAGAACAGATATTTCGGATCCCTTTGAAGACTGTAGGGCCAAAGGAAATATCCTCCGATAACAAAGAGAAAGAAGCTTTCTGGGAAACTTCTTTGTGTTCTGGGAAATCACCTCACTGAGTTACAGCTTTCCCCCCAAGAAGTCTTTCGCTAAGACAGTTCTTTTGGAATTGGCAAAGTGATATTTGGAAGACCATAGAGGGCTACGGTGAAAATGGAAATATCCTCCGAAGAGATCTGGAATGAATCTTTCTGAGAAACTGCTTAGTGTTCTGTTAATTCATCTCACATAGTTACGTCTGTATTTCGTGGATCTCCTTGCTAGCCTTATTTCTGTGGAATCTGAGAAAAGATATTTCGGATCCCTTTAAAGACTATAGGGCCAAGGGAAATATCCTTCGATAACAAAGAGAAAGAAGCTTTGTAAGAAACTTCTTTGTGTTCTTTGAAATCATCTCACAGAGTTACAGCTTTCCCCTGAAGAAGACTTTCGCTATGACAGTTCTTGTGAAATTGGCAAAGTGATATTTGGAAGCCCATAGAGGGCTATGGTGAAAAAGGAAATATCCTCCAATGAAATCTGGAAAGAAGCTTTCTGAGAAACTGCTTAGTGTTCTGTTAATTCATGTCAGAGAGTTACATCTGTATTTCGTGGATCTCTTTGCTTGCCATATTTCTGTGGAATCTGAGAACAGATATTTCGGATCCCTTTGAAGACTATAGGGCCAAAGGAAATATCCTCCGATAACAAAGATAAAGAAGCTTTCAGAGAAACTTCTTTGTGTTCTGTGAAATCATCTCACAGAGTTACAGCTTTCCCCTCAAGAAGCCTTTCGCTAAGACAGTTCTTGTGGAATTCGAAAAGTGATATTTGGAAGCCCATAGAGGGCTATGGTAAAAAAGGAAATATCCTCCGATGAAAACTGGAAAGAAGCTTTCTGAGAAACTGCTTCGTTGTCTGTTAATTCACCTCAAAGAGTTACATCCGTATTTCGTCGATCTCTTTGCTAGCTTCATTTCTGTGGAATCTGAGAAGAGATATTTCGGATCCCTTTAAAGACTATAGGGCCAAGGGAAATATCCTCCGATAACAAAGAGAAAAAAGCTTTCTGAGAAACTTCTTTGTGTTCTGTGAAATCATCTCACAGAGTTCCAGCTATCCCTTCAAGAAGCCTTTCGCTAAGACAGTTCTTGTGGAATTGGCAAAGTGATATTTGGAAGCCCACAGAGGGCTATGGTGAAAAAGGAAATATCCTCTAATGAAATCTGGAAAGAAGCTTTCTGAGAAACTACTTATTGTTCTGTTAATTCACCTCACAGAGTTACATCTGTATTTCGTGGATCTCTTTGCTAGCCTTATTTCTGTGGAATATGAAAACAGATATTTCCTTTCCCTTTGAAGACTATAGGGTCAAAGGAAATATCCTCCGATAACAAAGAGAAAGAAGCCTTCTGAGAAACTTCTTGCTGTTCTGTGAAATGATCTCACAGAGTTACAGCTTTCCCCTCAAGAAGCCTTTCGCTAAGACAGTTCGTGTGGAATTGGCAAAGTGATATTTGGAAGCCCACAGAGGGCTATGGTGAAAAAGGAAATATCCTCCGATGAAATCTGGAAAGAAGCTTTCTGAGAAACTGCTTAGTGTTCTGTTAATTCACCTCACAGAGTTACATCTGTATTTCGTGAATCTCTTTGCTAGCCTTATTTCTGTGTAATCTGAGAACAGATATTTCGGATTCCTTTGAAGACTATATTGCCAAAGGAAATATCCTCTGATAACAAAGAGAAAGAAGGTTTCTGAGAAACTTCTTTGTGTTCTGTGAAATCATCTCACAGAGTTACAGCTTTCCCCTCAAGAAGCCTTTGGCTAAGACAGTTCTTGTGGAATTGGCAAAGTGATATTTGGAAGCCCATAGAGGGCTATGATGAAAAAGGAAATATCCTCCGATGAAATCTGGAAAGAAGCTTTCTGAGAAACTGCTTAGTGTTCTGTTAATTCATCTCACAGAATTATATCTGATTTCGTGGATATCTTTCCTAGCCTTATTTCTGTGGAATCAGAGAACTGATATTTCGGATGCCTTTGAAGAGTATAGGGCTAAAGGAAATATCCTCCGATAACAAAGAGAAAGAAACTTTCTGAGAAACTTATTTGTGTTCTGTGAAATCATCTCACAGAGTTACAGCTTACCCCTCTAGAAGCCTTTTGATAAGACAGTTCTTGTGGAATTGACAAAGTGATATTTGGAAGCCCATAGTGGGCTATGGTGAAAAAGGAAATATCCTCCGATGAAATCTGGAAAGAAGCTTTCTGAGAAACTGCTTAGTGTTCTGTTAATTCACCTCACAGAGTTACATCTGTATTTCGTGGATCTCTTTGCTAGCCTTATTTCTGTGGAATCTGGGAACAGATATTTCGGATCTCTTTGAAAACTATAGGGCCAAAGGAAATATCCTCCGATAACAAAGAGAAAGAAGCTTTCTGAGAAATTTCTTTGTGTTCTGTGAAATCATCTTACAGAGATATAGCTTTGCCCTCAAGAAGCCTTTCGCTAAGACAGTTCTTGTGGAATTGGCAAAGTTATATTTGGAAGCGCATAGAGGGCTACGGTGAAAAAGGAAATATCCTCCGATGAAATCTTGAAAGAAGCTTTCTGTGAAAATGCTTAGTGTTCTGTTAATTCATCTCACAGAGTTACATCTGTGTTTCATGGATCTCTTTGCTAGCCTTTTTTCTGTGGAATCTGAGAACAAATATTTCGGATCCCTTTGAAGACTATAGGGACAAAGGAAATATCCTCCGATAACAAAGAGAAAGAAGCTTTCTGAGAAACTTCTTTGTGTTCTGTGAAATCATCTCACAGAGTTACAGCTTTCCCCTCAAGAAGCCTTTCGCTAAGACAGTTCTTGTGGAATTGGCAAAGTGATATTTGGAAGCCCATAGAGGGCTATGGTGAAAAAGGAAATATCCTCCGATGAAATCTGGAAAGAAGCTTTCTGAAAAACTGCCCAGTGTTCTGGTAATTCACGTCACCAAATTACATCTGTATTTAGTGTATCTCTTTGATAGCTTTATTTCTGTGGTATCTGAGAACAGATATTTCGGATCCCTGTGAAGACTATAGGGCCAAAGGAAATATCCTCCGATAACAAAGAGAAAGAAGCTTTCTGACAAACTTCTTTGTGTTCTGTGAAATCATGTCACAGAGTTACAGCTTTCCCCTCAAGAAGCCTTTCGCTAAGACAGTTCTTGTGGAATTGGCAAAGTTATATTTGGAAGCGCATAGAGGGCTACGGTGAAAAAGGAAATATCCTCCGATGAAATCTTGAAAGAAGCTTTCTGATAAACTGCTTAGTGTTCTGTTAATTCATCTCTCAGAGTTACATCTGTGTTTCATGGATCTCTTTGCTAGCCTTATTTCTGTGGAATCTGAGAAGAAATATTTCGGATCCCTTTGAAGACTATAGGGCCAAAGGAAATATCCTCCGATAACAAAGAGAAAGAAGCATTCTGAGAAACTTCTTTGTGTTCTGTGAAATCATCTCACAGAGTTACAGCTTTCCCCTCAAGAAGCCTTTCGATAAGACAGTTTTTGTGGAGATGGCAAAGTGATATTTGGAAGCCTCCAGAGGGCTATGCTGAAAAAGTAAATATCCTCCTATGAAATCTGGAAAGAAGCTTTCTGAGAAACTGGTTAGGTTTCTGTTATTTCATCTCCCAAATTTACATCTGTATTTCGTGCATCTCTTTGCTAGCCTTATTTCTGTGGAATCAGAGAACTGATATTTCGGATCCCTTTGAAGAGTATAGGGCTAAAGGAAATATCCTCCGATAACAAAGAGAAAGAAACTTTCTGAGAAACTTATTTGTGTTCTGTGAAATCATCTCACAGAGTTACAGCTTACCCCTCTAGAAGCCTTTTGATAAGACAGTTCTTGTGGAATTGACAAAGTGATATTTGGAAGCCCATAGTGGGCTATGGTGAAAAAGGAAATATCCTCCGATGAAATCTGGAAAGAAGCTTTCTGAGAAACTGCTTAGTGTTCTGTTAATTCACCTCACAGAGTTACATCTGTATTTCGTGGATCTCTTTGCTAGCCTTATTTCTGTGGAATCTGAGAACAGATATTTCGGATCCATTTGAAGACTATAGGGCCAAAGGAAATATCCTCCGATAACAAAGAGAAAGAAGCTTTCTGAGAAACTTCTTGGTGTTCTGTGAAATCATCTCACAGAGTTACAGCTTTCCCCTCAAGAAGCCTTTTGCTAAGACAGTTCGTGTGGAATTGGCAAAGTGATATTTGGAAGCCCATAGAGGGCTATGGTGAAAAAGGAAATATCCTCCGATGAAATCTGGAAAGAAGCTTTCTGAGAAACTGCCCAGTGTTCTGTTAATTCACCTAACAGAGTTACATCTGTATTTCATGGATCTCTTTGCTAGCCTTATTTCTGTGGAATCTGAGAACAGATATTTAGGATTCCTTTGAAGACTATAATGCCAAAGGAAATATCCTCTGATAACAAACAGAAAGAAGGTTTCTGAGAAACTTCTTTGGGTTCTGTGAAATCATCTCACAGAGTTACAGCTTTCCCCTCTAGAAGCCTTTCGATAAGACAGTTTTTGTGGAGATGGCAAAGTGATATTTGGAAGCCTCCAGAGGGCTATGCTGAAAAAGTAAATATCCTCCTATGACATCTGGAAAGAAGCTTTCTGAGAAACTGGTTAGGTTTCTGTTATTTCATCTCCCAGATTTACATCTGTATTTCGTGGATCTCTTTGCTAGCCTTATTTCTGTGGAATCTGAGAACTAATATTTTGGATCCCTTTGAAGACTATAGGGCCAAAGTAAATATCCTCCGATAACAAAGAGAAAGAAGCTTTCTGAGAAACTTCTTTGTGTTCTGTGAAATCATCTCACAGAGTTACAGCATTCCCCTCAAGAAGCCTTTCGCTAACACAGTTCTGGTGGAATTGGCAAAATGATATTTGGAAGCCCATGGAGGGCTATGGAGAAAAAGGAAATATCCTCCGATGAAATCTGGAAAGAAGCTTTCTGAGAAACTGCTTAGTGTACTGTTAATTCATCTGACAGAGTTACAGCTGTATTTCGTGGATCTCTTTGCTAGCCTTATTTCTGTGGAATCTGAGATCAGATATTTCGGATCGCTTTGAAGACTATAGGGCCAAAGGAAATATCCTCCGATAACAAAGAGAAAGAAGCTTTCTGAGAAATTTCTTTGTGTTCTGTGAAATCAACTCACAGAGTTACAGCTTTGCCCTCAAGAAGCCTTTCGCTAAGACAGTTCTTGTGGAATTGGCAAAGTTATATTTGGAAGCGCATAGAGGGCTATGGTGAAAAAGGAAATATCCTCCGATGAAATCTTGAAAGAAGCTGTCTGAGAAACTGCTTAGTGTTCTGTTAATTCATCTCACGGAGTTACATCTGTGTTTCATGGATCTCTTTGCTAGCCTTATTTCGGTGGAATCTGAGAACAAATATTTCGGATCCCTTGAAGACTATAGGGCCAAAGGAAATATCCTCCGATAACAAAGTGAAAGAAGCTTTCTGAGAAACTCCTTTGTGTTCTGAGAAATCATCGCACAGAGTTACAGCTTTCCCCTCAAGAAGCTTTAGGCTAAGACAGTTCTTGTGGAATTGCCAAAGTGATATTTCAAAGCCCATAGAGGTCTATGGTGAAAAAGGAAATATCCTCCGATGAAATCTGGAAAGAAGATTTCAGAGAAACTGCTTAGTGTTCTGTTAATTCACCTCACAGAGTTTCATCTGTATTTCGTCGATCTCTTTGCTAGCCTTATTTCTGTGGAATCTGAGAACAGATATTTCGGATTCCTTTGAAGACAATATTGCCAAAGTAAATATCCTCTGATAACAAAGAGAAAGAAGGGTTCTGAGAAACTTCTTTGGGTTCAGTGAAATCATCTCACAGAGTTACAGCTTTCCCCTCAAGAAGCCTTTCACTAAGACAGTTCTTGTGGAATTGGAAAGTGATATTTGGAAGCCCATAGAGGGCTATGGTGAAAAAGGAAATATCCTCCGATGAAATCTGGAAAGAAGCTTTCTGAGAAACTGCTTAGTGTTCTGTTAATTCATCTCACAGAGTTACTTCTGCATTTCGTGGATCTCTTTGCTAGCCTTATTTCTGTGGAATCTGAGAACTGATATATCGGATCCCTTTGAAGACTATAGGGCCAAAGGAAATATCCTCCGATAACAAAGAGAAAGAAGCTTTGTGAGAAACTTCTTTGTGTTCTGTGAAATCATCTCACAGAGTTACAGCTTTCCCCTCAAGAAACCATTCGCTAAGACAGTTCTTTTGGAATTGGCAAAGAGATATTTGGAAGACCATAGAGGGCTACGGTGTAAAAGGAAATATCCTCCAATGAAATTTGGAAAGAAGCTTTCTGAGAAACTGCTTAGTGTTCTGTTAATTCATCTCACAGAGTTACGTCTGTATTTTTTTGGATCTCCTTGCTAGCCTTATTTCTGTGGAATCTGAGAACAGATATTTTGGATCCCTTTAAAGACTATAGGGCCAAGGGAAATATCCTCCGATAACAAAGAGAAAGAAGCTTTCTGAGAAACTTCTTTGTGTTCTGTGAAATCATCTCACAAAGTTACAAATTTCCCCTCAAGAAGCCTTTCGCTAAGACGGTTCTAGTGGAATTGGAAATGTGATATTTGGAAGCCCATAGAGGGCTATGGTGAAAAAGGAAATATCCTCATATGAAATCTGGAATGAAGTTTTCTGAGAAACTGCTTAGTGTTCTGTTAATTCATCTCACAGTTTTACATCTGTATTTCGTGGATCTCTTTGCTAGCCTTATTTCTGTGGAATTTGAGAACAGATATTTCGGATCTTCTTGTCGACTGTAGGGTCAGAGGAAATATCCTCCGATAACAAAGAGAATGAAGCTTTCTGAGAATCTTCTTTTTGTAATGTGAAATCATCTCACAGAGTTACAGCTTTCCCCTCAAGCAGCCTTTCGCTAAGACAGTTCTTGTGGAATTGGCAAAGTGATATTTGGAAGCCCAAAGAGGGCTATCGTGAAAAGGGAAATATCCTCCGATGAAATCTGGAAAGAAGATTTCTGAGAAACTGCTTAGTGTTCTGTTAATTCATCTCCCAGAGTTACATCTGTATTTCGTGGATCTCTTTGCTAGCCTTATTACTGTGGAATCTGAGAACTGATATATCGGATCCCTTTGAGGACTGTAGGGCCAAAGGAAATATACTCCGATAACAACGAGAAAGAAGCTTTTTAAGAAACTTCTTTGTGTTCTGTGAAATCATCTCACAGAGTTACAGCTTTCCCCTCAAGACGCCTTTCGCTAAGACAGTTGTTGTGGAATTGCCAAGGTGATATTTGGAAGCCCATAGAGGGCTATGGTGAAAAAGGAAATATCCTCCGATGAAATCTGGAAAGAAACTTTCTGAGAAAATGCTTAGTGTTCTGTTAATTCATCTCACAGAGTTACATCTGTATTTCTTGGATCTCTTTGCTAGTCTTATTTCTGTGGAATCTGAGAACAGATATTTCGGATCCCTTGGAAGACTATAGGGCCAAAGCAAATATCCTCCGATAACAAAGAGAAAGAAGCTTTCTGAGAAACTTCTTTGGGTTCTGTGAAATCATCTCACAGAGTTACAGCTTTCTCCTCAAGAAGCCTTTCATTAATACCTTTCTTGTGGAATTGGCAAAGTGATATTTGGAAGCCCATAGAGGGCTATGGTGAAAAAGGAAATATCCTCTGATGAAATCTGGAAAGAAGCTTTCTGAGAAACTTCTTAGTGTTCTATTAATTGATCTCTCAGAGATACATCTGTATGTCGTGGATCTCTTTGATAGCCTTATTTCTGTGGAATCTGAGAACTGATATTTCGGATCCCATTGAATACTACAGGGCCAAAGGAAATATGCTCCGATTACAAAGAGAAAGAAGCTTTCTGAGAAACTTCTTTGTGTTCTGTGAAATCATCTCACAGAGTAACAGCTTTCCCCTCAAGAAGCCTTTCGCTAAGACAGTTCTTGTGGAATTGACAAAGTGATATTTGGAAGCCAATAGAGGGCTATGGTGAAAAAGGAAATATCCTCCGATGAAATCTGGAAAGAAGCTTTCTGAGAAACTGCTTAGTGTTCTGTTAATTCATCTCACAGAGTTACATCTGTATTTCGTGGATCTCTTTGCTAGCCTTATTTCTGTGGAATCTGAGAACTGATATTTCGGATCCCTTTGAATACTACTGGGCCAAAGGAAATATCCTCCGATAACAAAGATAAAGAAGCTTTCAGAGAAACTTCTTTGTGTTCTGTGAAATCATCTCACAGAGTTACAGCCTTCCCCACAAGAAGCCTTTCGCTAAGACAGTTCTTGTGGAATTGGCAAACTGATATATGGAACCCCGTAGAGGGCTATGGTGAAAAAGGAGATATCCTCCGATGAAATCTGGAATGAAGCTTTCTGAGAAACTGTTTAGTGTTCTGTTAATTCATCTCACAGAATTACGTCTGTATTTCGTGGATCTCTTTGCTAGCCTTATTTCTGTGGAATCTGAGAACAGATATTTCGGATCGCTTTAACGACTATAGGGCCAAAGGAAATATCCTCCGATAACAAAGAGAAAGAAGCTTTCTGAGAAACTTCTTTGTGTTCTGTGAAATCATCTCACAGAGTTATAGCTTACCCCTAAAGAAACCTTTCGCTAAGACAGTTCTTGTGGAATTGGCAAAGTGATATTAGGAAGCCCATAGAGGGCTATGGTGAAAAAGGAAATATCCTCCAATGAAATCTGGAAAGAAGCTTTCTGAGAAACTGTTTAGTGTTCTGTTAATTGATCTCACAGAGTTACATCTGTATGTCGTGAATATCTTTCCTAGCCTTATTTCTGTGGAATCTGAGAACTGATATTTCGGATCCCTTTGAAGACTATAGGGCCAAAGGAAATATCCTCCGATAACAAAGAGAAAGAAGCTTTCTGAGAAACTTCTTTGTGTTCTGCGAAATCATCTCACGGAGTTACAGCTTTCCCCTCAAGAAGCCTTTTGCTAAGACAGTTCTTGTGGAATTGGCAAAATGATACTTCGAAGCCCATAGAGGGCTATGGTGAAAAAGGAAATATCCTCCGATGAAATCTGGAAAGAAGCTTTCTGAGAAACTGCTTAGTGTTTTGTTAATTCATCTCACAGAGTTACATCTGTATTTTGTGGATCTCTTTGCTTGCCTTATTTCTGTGGAATCTGAGAACAGATATTTCGGATCCCTTTGAAGACTGTAGGGCCAAAGGAAATATCCTCTGATAACAAAGACAAAGAAGCTTTCTGAGAAACTTCTTTGTGTTCTGTGAAATCATCTCACAGAGTTACAGCTTTCCCCTCAAGAAGCCTTTCGATAAGACAGTTTTTGTGGAATTGGCAAAGTGATATTTGGAAGCCCATAGAGGGCTATGGTGAAAAAGGAAATATCCTCTGATGAAATCTGGAAAGAAGCTTTCTGAGAAACTGCTTAGTGTTCTGTTAATTCATCTCCCAGAGGTACATCTGTATTTCGTGGATCTCTTTGCTAGCCTTATTTCTGTGCAATCTGAGAACTAATATTTGGGATCCCTTTGAAGACTATAGGGCCAAAGGAAATAGCCTCCGATAACAAAGAGAAAGAAGCTTTCTGAGAAACTCTTTGTGTTCTGTGAAATCATCTCACAGAGTTACATCTTTCTCTTCAAGAAGCCTTTCGCTAACACAGTTCTTGTGGAATTGGAAAAGTGATATTTGGAAGACTATAGAGGGCTATGGTGAAAAAGAAAATATCCTCCGATAAATTCTGGAAAGAAGCTTTCTGAGAAACTGCTTAGTGTTCTGCTAATTCATCTCCCTGAGTTACATCTGTATTTCGTGGATCTCTTTGCTAGCCTTATTTCTGTGGAATCTGAGAACAGATATTTCGGATCCCTTTGAAGACTATAGGGCCAAAGGAAATATCCTCCGATAACAAAGAGAAAGAAGCTTTCTGAGAAACTTCTCTGTGTTCTGTGAAATCATCTCACAGAGCTACAGCTTTCCCCTCAAGAAGCCTTTCGCTAAGACAGTTCTTGTGGAATTGGCAAAGTGATATTTGGAAGCCTCAGAGGGCAATGCTGAAAAAGGAAATATCCTCCGATGATATCTGGAAAGAAGCTTTCTGAGAAACTGGTTACGCTTCTGATATTTCATCTGCCAGAGTTACATCTGTATTTCGTGGATCTATTTGCTAGCCTTATTTCTGGGGAATCTGAGAACTAATATTTTGGATCCCTATGAAGACTATAGGGCCAAAGGAAATATCCTCCGATAACAAAGAGAAAGAAGCTTTCTGAGAAACTTCTCTGTGTTCTGTGAAATCATCTCACAGAGTTACAGCTTTCCCCTCACTAAGCCTTTCGCTAAGACAGTTCTTGTGGAAAAGGCAAAGTGATATTTGGAAGCCCATTGAGGGCTATGGTGAAAAATTAAATATCCTCCGATGAAATCTGGAAAGATGCTTTCTTAGAAACTGCTTAGTGTTCTGTTAATTCATCTCCCAGAGTTATATCTGTATTTCGTGGATCTGTTTGCTAGCCTTATTTCTGTAGAATCTTAAAACAGATATTTCGGATCCCTTTGAAGTCCACAGGGCCAAAGGAAATATCCTCCCATAACAAAGAGAAAGAAGCTTCCTGAGAAACTTCCTTGTGTTCTGTGAAATCATGTCACAGAGTTACAGCTTTCCCCTAAAGAAACTTTTCGCTAAGACAGTTCTTGTGGAATTGGCAAAGTGATTTTTGGAAGCCCATAGAGGGCTACGGTGAAAAAGGAAATATCCTCCGATGAAATCTGGAAAGAAGCTTTCTGAGAAACTGCTTAGTGTTCTGTTAATTCATCTCCCTGAGTTACATCTGTATTTCGTGGGTCTCTTTGCTAACCTTATTTCTGTGGAATCTGAGAACAGATATTTCGGATCCCTTTAAAGACTATAGGGCCAAAGGAAATATCCTCCGATAACAAAGAGAAAGAAGCTTTCTGAGAAACTTCTTTGTGTTCTGTGAAATCATCTCACAGAGTTACAGCTTTCCCCTCAGTAAGCCTTTCGCTAAGACAGTTCTTGTGGAAATTGCAAAGTGATATTTGGAAGCCCATAGAGGGCTATGGTGAAAAATGAAATATCCTCCGATGAAATCTGGAAAGAAGCTTTCTGAGAAACTGCTTAGTGTTCTGTTAATTCTTCTCGCAGAGTTACATCTGTATTTCGTGGATCTGTTTGCTGGCCTTATTTCTGTGGAATGTGAGAACAGATATTTCGGATCCCTTTGAAGACTATAGGGCCAAAGGAAATATCCTCCCATAACAAAGAGAAAGAAGCTCCCTGAGAAACTTCTTCGTGTTCTGTGAAATCATCTCACAGAGTTACAGCTTTCCCCTCAAGAAGCCTTTCGCTAAGACAGTTCTAGTGGAACTGGCAAAGTGATATTTGGAAGCCCATATAGGGCTATGTTGAAAAAGGAAATATCCTCCGATGAAATCTGGAAAGAAGATTTCTGAGAAACGGCTTAGTGTTCTGTTCATTCATCTCACAGAATTACATCTGTTTTTCGTGGATCTCTTTAATAGCCTTATTTCTGTGGAATCTGACAACAGATATTTCAGATCCCTTTGAAAACTATAGGGCCAAAGGAAATATCCTCCGATAACAAAGATAAAGAAGCTTTCTGAGAAACTTCTTTGTGTTCTGTGAAATCATCTCACAGAGTTACAGCTTTCCCCTCAAGAAGCCTTTTGCTAAGACAGTTCTTGTGGAATTGGCAAAGTGATATTTGGAACCCATAGGGGGCTATTTTGAAAAAGAAAATATCCTTCGATGAAATCTGGAAAGAAGCTTTCTGAGAAACTGCTTAGTGTTCTCTTAATTCATCTCCCAGAGTTACATCTGTATTTCATGAATCTCTTTGCAAGCCTTATTTCTGTGGAATCCGAAAACAGGTGTTTCGGATCCCTTTGAAGACACTAGGGCAAAAGGAAATATCCTCCGATAACAAAGAGAAAGAAGCTCCGTGAGAAACTTCTTTGTGTTCTGTGAAATCATCTCACAGAGTTACAGCTTTCCCCTCAAGAAGCCTTTCGATAAGACAGTTTTTGTGGAATTGGCAAAGTGATATTTGGAAGTCCATAGAGGGCTATGGTGAAAAAGGAAATATCCTCTGATGAAATCTGGAAAGAAGCTTTCTGAGAAACTGCTTAGTGTTCTGTTAATTCATCTCCCAGAGGTACATCTGTATTTCGTGGATCTCTTTGCTAGCCTTATTTCTGTGCAATCTGAGAACTAATATTTGGGATCCCTTTGAAGACTATAGGGCCAAAGGAAATAGCCTCCGATAACAAAGAGAAAGAAGCTTTCTGAGAAACTCTTTGTGTTCTGTGAAATCATCTCACAGAGTTACAGCTTTCTCTTCAAGAAGCCTTTCGCTAACACAGTTCTTGTGGAATTGGAAAAGTGATATTTGGAAGACTATAGAGGGCTATGGTGAAAAAGAAAATATCCTCCGATAAATTCTGGAAAGAAGCTTTCTGAGAAACTGCTTAGTGTTCTGCTAATTCATCTCCCTGAGTTACATCTGTATTTCGTGGATCTCTTTGCTAGCCTTATTTCTGTGGAATCTGAGAACAGATATTTCGGATCCCTTTGAAGACTATAGGGCCAAAGGAAATATCCTCCGATAACAAAGAGAAAGAAGCTTTCTGAGAAACTTCTCTGTGTTCTGTGAAATCATCTCACAGAGCTACAGCTTTCCCCTCAAGAAGCCTTTCGCTAAGACAGTTCTTGTGGAATTGGTAAAGTGATATTTGGAAGCCTCAGAGGGCAATGCTGAAAAAGGAAATATCCTCCAATGATATCTGGAAAGAAGCTTTCTGAGAAACTGGTTACGCTTCTGATATTTCATCTGCCAGAGTTACATCTGTATTTCGTGGATCTATTTGCTAGCCTTATTTCTGGGGAATCTGAGAACTAATATTTTGGATCCCTATGAAGACTATAGGGCCAAAGGAAATATCCTCCGATAACAAAGAGAAAGAAGCTTTCTGAGAAACTTCTCTGTGTTCTGTGAAATCATCTCACAGAGTTACAGCTTTCCCCTCACTAAGCCTTTCGCTAAGACAGTTCTTGTGGAAAAGGCAAAGTGATATTTGGAAGCCCATTGAGGGCTATGGTGAAAAATTAAATATCCTCCGATGAAATCTGGAAAGATGCTTTCTTAGAAACTGCTTAGTGTTCTGTTAATTCATCTCCCAGAGTTATATCTGTATTTCGTGGATCTGTTTGCTAGCCTTATTTCTGTAGAATCTTAAAACAGATATTTCGGATCCCTTTGAAGTCCACAGGGCCAAAGGAAATATCCTCCCATAACAAAGAGAAAGAAGCTTCCTGAGAAACTTCCTTGTGTTCTGTGAAATCATGTCACAGAGTTACAGCTTTCCCCTAAAGAAACTTTTCGCTAAGACAGTTCTTGTGGAATTGGCAAAGTGATTTTTGGAAGCCCATAGAGGGCTACGGTGAAAAAGGAAATATCCTCCGATGAAATCTGGAAAGAAGCTTTCTGAGAAACTGCTTAGTGTTCTGTTAATTCATCTCCCTGAGTTACATCTGTATTTCGTGGGTCTCTTTGCTAACCTTATTTCTGTGGAATCTGAGAACAGATATTTCGGATCCCTTTAAAGACTATAGGGCCAAAGGAAATATCCTCCGATAACAAAGAGAAAGAAGCTTTCTGAGAAACTTCTTTGTGTTCTGTGAAATCATCTCACAGAGTTACAGCTTTCCCCTCAGTAAGCCTTTCGCTAAGACAGTTCTTGTGGAAATTGCAAAGTGATATTTGGAAGCCCATAGAGGGCTATGGTGAAAAATGAAATATCCTCCGATGAAATCTGGAAAGAAGCTTTCTGAGAAACTGCTTAGTGTTCTGTTAATTCTTCTCGCAGAGTTACATCTGTATTTCGTGGATCTGTTTGCTGGCCTTATTTCTGTGGAATGTGAGAACAGATATTTCGGATCCCTTTGAAGACTATAGGGCCAAAGGAAATATCCTCCCATAACAAAGAGAAAGAAGCTCCCTGAGAAACTTCTTCGTGTTCTGTGAAATCATCTCACAGAGTTACAGCTTTCCCCTCAAGAAGCCTTTCGCTAAGACAGTTCTTGTGGAACTGGCAAAGTGATATTTGGAAGCCCATATAGGGCTATGTTGAAAAAGGAAATATCCTCCGATGAAATCTGGAAAGAAGATTTCTGAGAAACGGCTTAGTGTTCTGTTCATTCATCTCACAGAATTACATCTGTTTTTCGTGGATCTCTTTAATAGCCTTATTTCTGTGGAATCTGACAACAGATATTTCAGATCCCTTTGAAAACTATAGGGCCAAAGGAAATATCCTCCGATAACAAAGATAAAGAAGCTTTCTGAGAAACTTCTTTGTGTTCTGTGAAATCATCTCACAGAGTTACAGCTTTCCCCTCAAGAAGCCTTTTGCTAAGACAGTTCTTGTGGTATTGGCAAAGTGATATTTGGAACCCATAGGGGGCTATTTTGAAAAAGAAAATATCCTTCGATGAAATCTGGAAAGAAGATTTCTGAGAAACTGCTTAGTGTTCTCTTAATTCATCTCCCAGAGTTACATCTGTATTTCATGAATCTCTTTGCAAGCCTTATTTCTGTGGAATCCGAAAACAGGTGTTTCGGATCCCTTTGAAGACACTAGGGCAAAAGGAAATATCCTCCGATAACAAAGAGAAAGAAGCTCCGTGAGAAACTTCTTTGTGTTCTGTGAAATCATCTCACAGAGTTACAGCTTTTCCCTCAAGAAGCCTTTCGCTAAGACAGTTCTTCTGGAATTGGCAAAGTGATATTTGGAAGCCCATAGAGGGCTATGGTGAAAAAGGAAATATCCTCCGAAGAAATCTGGAAAGAAGCTTTCTCAGAAACTGCTTAGTGTTCTTGTAATTCATCGCACAGAGTTATATCTGTATTTCGTTTATCTCTTCGCTAGCCTTATTTCTGTGGAATCTGAGAACAGATATTTCGTATCCCTTTGAAGAGTATAGGGCCAAAGGAAATATCCTCCGATAACAAAGACAAAGAAGGTTTCTGAGAAACTTCTTTGGGTTGTGTGAAATCATCTGACAGAGTTACAGCTTTCCCCTCAAGAAGCCTTTCGCTAAGACAGTTCTTGTGGAATTGGCAAAGTGATATTTGGAAGGCCATAGAGGGCTATGGTGAAAAAGGAAATATCCTCCGATGAAATCTGGAAAGAAGCTTTCTGAGAAACTGCTTAGTGTTCTGTTAATTCATCTCACAGAGTTACATCTGTATTTCCTGGTTCTCTTTGCTAGCCTTATTTCTGTGGAATCTGAGAACTGATATATCGGATCCCTTTGAAGACTATAGGGCCAAAGGAAATATCCTCCGTAAACAAAGAGAAAGAAGCTTTCTGAGAAACTTCTTTGTGCTCTGTGAAATCATCTCACAGAGTTACTGCTTTCCCCTCAAGAAGCCTTTCGCGAAGACAGTTCTTGTGGAATTGGCAAAGTGATATTAGGAATCACATAGAGGGCTATGGTGAAAAAGGAAATATCCTCCGATGAAATCTGGAAAGAAGCTTTCTGAGAACCTGCTTAGTGTTCTGTTAATTGATCTCACAGAGTTACATCTGTATGTCGTGGATATCTTTGCTAGCCTTATTTCTGTGGAATCTGAGAACAGTTATTTCGGATCCCATTGAATACTATAGGGCCAAAGGAAATATCCTCCGATAAGAAAGAGAAAGAAGCTTTCTGAGAAACTTCTTTGTGTTCTGTGAAATCATCTCACAGTGTTACAGCTTTCCCTTCAAGAAGCCTTTCGCTAAGACAGTTCCTGTGGAATTGGCAAACTGATACTTGGAAGCCCCTAGAGAGCTATGGTGAAAAAGGAAATATCCTCCGATGAAATCTGGAAAGAAGCTTTCTGAGAAACTGCTTAGTGTTCTGTTAATTCATCACACAGAGTTACATCTGTATTTCGTGGATCTCTTTGCTTGCCTTATTTCTGTGGAATCTGAGAACAGATATTTCGGATCCCTTTGAAGACTATAGGGCCAAAGGAAATATCCTCCGATAACAAAGACAAAGAAGCTTTCTGACAAACTTCTTTGTGTTCTGTGAAATCATCTAACAGAGTTACAGCTTTCCCCTCAAGAAGCCTTTCGATAAGACAGTTTTTTTGGAATTGGCAAAGTGATATTTGGAAGCCCATAGAGGGCAATGGTGAAAAAGGAAATATCCTCCGATGAAATCTGGAAAGAAGCTTTCTGAGAAACTGCTTAGTGTTCTGTTAATTCATCTCCCAGAGGTACATCTGTTTTTCGTGGATCTCTTTGCTAGCTTTATTTCTATGGAATCTGATAACCAATATTTAGAATCCCTATGAAGACTATAGGGCCAAAGGAAATATCCTCCGATAACAAAGAGAAAGAAGCTTTCTGAGAAACTTCTTTGTTTTCTGTGAAATCATCTCACAGAGTTACAGCTTTCTCTTCAAGAAGCCTTTCGCTAAGACAGTTCTTGTGGAATTGGAAAAGTGATATTTGGAAGACCATAGAGGGCTATGGTGAAAAAGAAAATATCCTCCGATGAAATCTGGAAAGAAGCTTTCTGAGAAACTGCTTAGTGTTCTGTTAATTCATCTCAGAGAATTACATCTGTATTTCGTGGATCTCTTTGCTAGCCTTATTTCTGTGGAATCTGAGAACAGATATTTCCCATCGCTTTAAAGACTATAGGGCCAAAGGAAATATCCTTCGATAACAAAGAGAAAGAAGCTTCCTGAGAAACTTCTTTGTGTTCTGTGAAATCATCTGACAGAGTTACAGCTTTCTCCTCAAGAAGCCTTTCGCTAAGACAGTTCTTGTGGAATTGGCAAAGTGGTATTTGGAAGCCCATAGAGGGCTATGGTGAAAAAGGAAATATCCTCCGATGAAATCTGGAAAGAAGCTTTCTGAGAAACTGCTTAGTGTTCTGTTAATTCATCTCCCTGAGTTACATCTGTATTTCGTGGATCTCTTTGCTAGCCTTATTTCTGTGGAATCTGAGAACAGTTATTTCGGATCCCTTTGAAGACTATAGGGCCAAAGGAAATATCCTCCGATAACAAAGAGAAAGAAGCTTTCTGACAAACTTCTTTGTGTTCTGTGAAATCATCTCACAGAGTTACAGCTTTCCCTTTAAGAACCCTTTCGCTAACACAGTTCTTGTGGAATTGGCAAAGTGATATTTGGAAGCCCATAGAGGGCTATGGTGAAAAAGGAAATATCCTCCGATGGAATCTGTAAAGAAGCTTTCTGAGAAACTGCTTAGTGTTCTGTTAATTCATCTCACAGTGTTACATCTGTATTTCGTGGATCTCTTTGCTAGCCTTATTTCTGTGGAATCTGAGAACAGATATTTCGGATCCCTTTGAAGACTATAGGGCCAAAGGAAATATCCTCCGATAACAAAGAGAAAGAAGCTTTCTGAGAAACTTCTTTGTGTTCTGTGAAATCATCTCACAAAATTACAACTTTCCCCTCAAGAAGCCTTTCGCTAAGACAGTTCTAGTGGAATTGGCAATGTGATATTTGGAAGCCCATAGAGGGCTATGGTGAAAAGGAAATATCCTCCGATGAAATCCGTAAAGAAGCTTTCTGAGAAACTGCTTAGTGTTCTGTTAATTCATCTCCCTGAGTTACATCTGTATTTCGTGGATCTCTTTGCTAGCCTTATTTCTGTGGAATCTGAGAACAGTTATTTCGGATCCCTTTGAAGACTATAGGGCCAAAGGAAATATCCTCCGATAACAAAGAGAAAGAAGCTTTCTGAGAAACTTCTTTGTGTTCTGTGAAATCATCTCACAGAGTTACAGCTTTCCCCTCAGTAAGCCTTTCGCTAAGACAGTTCTTGTGGAAATTGCAAAGAGATATTTGGAAGCCCTTAGAGGGCTATGGTGAAAAAGGAAATATCCTCCGATGAAATCTGGAAAGAAGCTTTCTGAGAAACTGCTTAGTGTTCTGTTAATTCACCTCCCTGAGTTACATCTGTATTTCTTGGATCTCTTTGCTAGCCTTATTTCTGTGGAATCTGAGAACAGATATTACGGATCCCTTTGAAGACTATAGGGCCAAAGGAACTATCCTCCGATAACAAAGAGAAAGAAGCTTTCTGAGAAACTTCTTTGTGTTCTGTGAAATCATCTCACAGAGTTACAGCTTTCCCCTCAAGAAGCCTTTCGCTAAGACAGTTCTTGTGGAATTTTAAAGTGATATTTGGAAGCCCATAGAGGGCTATGGTGAAAAAGGAAATATCCTCCGATGAAATCTGTAAAGAAGCTTTCTGAGAAATTGCTTAGTGTTCTGTTAATTCATCTCACAGAGTTGCATCTGTATTTCGTGGATTTCTTTTCTAGCCTTATTTCTGTGGAATCTGAGAACAGATATTTCGGATCCCTTTGAAGACTATAGGGCCAAAGGAAATATCCTCCGATAACAAAGAGAAAGAAGCTTTCTGAGAAACTTCTTTGTGTTCTGTGAAATCATCTCACAGACTTACAACTTTCACCTCAAGAAGCCTTTCGCCAAGACAGTTCTTGTGGAATTGGCAAAGTGATATTTGGAAGCACATAGAGGGCTATGGTGAAAATGGAAATATCCTCCGATGAAATCTGGAAAGAAGTTTTCTGAGAACCTGCTTAGGGTTCTGTTAATTCATCTCCCAGAGTTACATCTGAATTTCGGGGATCTCTTTGCTAGCCATATTTCTGTGGAATCTGTGAACTAATATTGGGGATCCCTTTGAAGACTATAGGGCCAAAGGAAATATCCTCCGATAACAAAGAGAAAGAAGCTTTCTGAGAAACTTCTTTCTGTTCTGTGAAATCATCTCACAGAGTTACAGCTTTCCCCTCAAGGAGACTTTCGCTAAGACAGTTCTTGTGGAATTGGCAAACTGATATATGGAACCCCGTAGAGGGCTATGGTGAAAAAGGAGATATCCTCCGATGAAATCTGGAGAGAAGCTTTCTGAGAAACTGCTGAGTGTTCTGTTAATTCATCTCCCAGAGTTACATCTGTATTTCGTGGATCTCTTTGGTAGCCTTATTTCTGTGGAATCTGAGAACTGATATTTCGGATCCCTGAGAAGACTATGGGGCCAAAGGAAATATCCTCCGATAACAAAGAGAAATAAGCTTTCTGAGAAACTTCTTTGTGTTCTGTGAAATCATCTCACAGAGTTACAGCTTTCCCCTCAAGAAGCCTTTCGCTGAGACAGTTCTTGTGGAATTGGCAAAGTGATATTTGGAAGCCCATAGAGGGCTACGGTGAAAAAGGAAATATCCTCCGATGAAATCTGGAAAGAAGCTTTCTGAGAAACTGCTTAGTGTTCTGTTAATTCATCTCTGAGAGTTACATCTGTATTTCGTGGATCCCTTTGCTAGCCTTATTTCTGTGGAATCTGAGAACAGATATTTCGGATCGCTTTGAAGACTATAGGGCCAAAGGAAATATCCTCCGATAACAAAGAGAAAGAAGCTTTCAGAGAAACTTCTGTTTGTTGTGTGAAATCATCTCACAGAGTTACAGGTTTCCCCTCAAGAAGCATTTCGCTAAGACACTTCTTGTGGAATTGGCAAAGTGATATTTGGAAGCCCTTAGAGGGCTATGGTGAGAAAGGAAATATCCTCTTTGAAATCTGGAAAGAAACTTTCTGAGAAACTGCTTAGTGTTCTGTTAATTCATCTCACAGAATTACATCTGTATTTCGTGGATCAATTTGCTAGCCTTATTTCTGTGGAATCTGAGAACAGATATTTCGGATCGCTTAGAAGACTATAGAGCCTAAGGAAATATTCTCCGATAACAAAGAGAAAGAAGCTTTCTGACAAACTTCTTTGTGTTCTGTGAAATCATCTCACAGAGTTACAGCTTTCCCCTCAGGAAGCCTTTCGCTAAGACTGTTCTTGTGGAATTGGCAAAGTGATATTTGGAAGCCCATAGAGGGCTATGGTGAAAAAGGAAATATCCTCTGATGAAATTTGGAAAGAATCTTTCTGAGAAACTGCTTAGTGTTCTGTTAATTCATCTCCCAGAGTTACTTCTGTATTTCGTGGACCTCTTTGCTAGCCTTATTTCTGTGGAATCTGAGAACAGATATTTCGCATCCCTTTGAAGACTACAGGGCCAAAGGAAATATCCTCCGATAACAAAGAGAAAGAAGCTTTCAGACAAACTTCTGTTTGTTGTGTGAAATCATCTCACAGAGTTGCAGCTTTCCACTCAAGAAGCCTTTCCCTAAGACAGTTCTTCTGGAATTGACAAAGTGATATTTGGTAGCCCTTAGAGGGCTATGGTGAAAAAGGAAATATCTTCCAATGAAATCTAGAAAGAAGCTTTCTGAGAAACTGCTTAGTGTTCTGTTAATTCATCTCACAGAATTACATCTGTATTTCGTGGATCAATTTGCTAGCCTTATTTCTGTGGAATCTGAGAACAGATATTTCGGATCGCTTAGAAGACTATAGAGCCTAAGGAAATATTCTCCGATAACAAAGAGAAAGAAGCTTTCTGACAAACTTCTTTGTGTTCTGTGAAATCATCTCACAGAGTTACAGCTTTCCCCTCAGGAAGCCTTTCGCTAAGACTGTTCTTGTGGAATTGGCAAAGTGATATTTGGAAGCCCATAGAGGGCTATGGTGAAAAAGGAAATATCCTCTGATGAAATTTGGAAAGAATCTTTCTGAGAAACTGCTTAGTGTTCTGTTAATTCATCTCCCAGAGTTACATCTGTATTTCGTGGACCTCTTTGCTAGCCTTATTTCTGTGGAATCTGAGAACAGATATTTCGCATCCCTTTGAAGACTACAGGGCCAAAGGAAATATCCTCCGATAACAAAGAGAAAGAAGCTTTCAGACAAACTTCTGTTTGTTGTGTGAAATCATCTCACAGAGTTGCAGCTTTCCCCTCAAGAAGCCTTTCCCTAAGACAGTTCTTCTGGAATTGACAAAGTGATATTTGGTAGCCCTTAGAGGGCTATTGTGAAAAAGGAAATATCCTCCAATGAAATCTAGAAAGAAGCTTTCTGAGAAACTGCTTAGTGTTCTGTTAATTCATCTCACAGAATTACATCTGTATTTCGTGGATCAATTTGCTAGCCTTATTTCTGTGGAATCTGAGAACAGATATTACGGATCCCTTTGAAGACTATAGGGCCAAAGGAACTATCCTCCGATAACAAAGAGAAAGAAGCTTTCTGAGAAACTTCTTTGTGTTCTGTGAAATCATCTCACAGAGTTACAGCTTTCCCCTCAAGAAGCCTTTCGCTAAGACAGTTCTTGTGGAATTTTAAAGTGATATTTGGAAGCCCATAGAGGGCTATGGTGAAAAAGGAAATATCCTCCGATGAAATCTGTAAAGAAGCTTTCTGAGAAATTGCTTAGTGTTCTGTTAATTCATCTCACAGAGTTGCATCTGTATTTCTTGGATTTCTTTTCTAGCCTTATTTCTGTGGAATCTGAGAACAGATATTTCGGATCCCTTTGAAGACTATAGGGCCAAAGGAAATATCCTCCGATAACAAAGAGAAAGAAGCTTTCTGAGAAACTTCTTTGTGTTCTGTGAAATCATCTCACAGACTTACAACTTTCACCTCAAGAAGCCTTTCGCCAAGACAGTTCTTGTGGAATTGGCAAAGTGATATTTGGAAGCACATAGAGGGCTATGGTGAAAATGGAAATATCCTCCGATGAAATCTGGAAAGAAGTTTTCTGAGAACCTGCTTAGGGTTCTGTTAATTCATCTCCCAGAGTTACATCTGAATTTCGGGGATCTCTTTGCTAGCCATATTTCTGTGGAATCTGTGAACTAATATTGGGGATCCCTTTGAAGACTATAGGGCCCAAGGAAATATCCTCCGATAACAAAGAGAAAGAAGCTTTCTGAGAAACTTCTTTCTGTTCTGTGAAATCATCTCACAGAGTTACAGCTTTCCCCTCAAGAAGACTTTCGCTAAGACAGTTCTTGTGGAATTGGCAAACTGATATATGGAACCCCGTAGAGGGCTATGGTGAAAAAGGAGATATCCTCCGATGAAATCTGGAGAGAAGCTTTCTGAGAAACTGCTGAGTGTTCTGTTAATTCATCTCCCAGAGTTACATCTGTATTTCGTGGATCTCTTTGGTAGCCTTATTTCTGTGGAATCTGAGAACTGATATTTCGGATCCCTGAGAAGACTATGGGGCCAAAGGAAATATCCTCCGATAACAAAGAGAAAGAAGCTTTCTGAGAAACTTCTTTGTGTTCTGTGAAATCATCTCACAGAGTTACAGCTTTCCCCTCAAGAAGCCTTTCGCTGAGACAGTTCTTGTGGAATTGGCAAAGTGATATTTGGAAGCCCATAGAGGGCTATGGTGAAAAAGGAAATATCCTCTGATGAAATTTGGAAAGAATCTTTCTGAGAAACTGCTTAGTGTTCTGTTAATTCATCTCCCAGAGTTACTTCTGTATTTCGTGGACCTCTTTGCTAGCCTTATTTCTGTGGAATCTGAGAACAGATATTTCGCATCCCTTTGAAGACTACAGGGCCAAAGGAAATATCCTCCGATAACAAAGAGAAAGAAGCTTTCAGACAAACTTCTGTTTGTTGTGTGAAATCATCTCACAGAGTTGCAGCTTTCCACTCAAGAAGCCTTTCCCTAAGACAGTTCTTCTGGAATTGACAAAGTGATATTTGGTAGCCCTTAGAGGGCTATGGTGAAAAAGGAAATATCTTCCAATGAAATCTAGAAAGAAGCTTTCTGAGAAACTGCTTAGTGTTCTGTTAATTCATCTCACAGAATTACATCTGTATTTCGTGGATCAATTTGCTAGCCTTATTTCTGTGGAATCTGAGAACAGATATTTCGGATCGCTTAGAAGACTATAGAGCCTAAGGAAATATTCTCCGATAACAAAGAGAAAGAAGCTTTCTGACAAACTTCTTTGTGTTCTGTGAAATCATCTCACAGAGTTACAGCTTTCCCCTCAGGAAGCCTTTCGCTAAGACTGTTCTTGTGGAATTGGCAAAGTGATATTTGGAAGCCCTTAGAGGGCTATGGTGAAAAAGGAAATATCCTCTGATGAAATTTGGAAAGAATCTTTCTGAGAAACTGCTTAGTGTTCTGTTAATTCATCTCCCAGAGTTACATCTGTATTTCGTGGACCTCTTTGCTAGCCTTATTTCTGTGGAATCTGAGAACAGATATTTCGCATCCCTTTGAAGACTACAGGGCCAAAGGAAATATCCTCCGATAACAAAGAGAAAGAAGCTTTCAGACAAACTTCTGTTTGTTGTGTGAAATCATCTCACAGAGTTGCAGTTTTCCCCTCAAGAAGCCTTTCCCTAAGACAGTTCTTCTGGAATTGACAAAGTGATATTTGGTAGCCCTTAGAGGGCTATTGTGAAAAAGGAAATATCCTCCAATGAAATCTAGAAAGAAGCTTTCTGAGAAACTGCTTAGTGTTCTGTTAATTCATCTCACAGAATTACATCTGTATTTCGTGGATCAATTTGCTAGCCGTATTTCTGTGGAATCTGAGAACAGATATTTCGGATCCCTTTGAATACTATAGGGCCAAAGGAAATATCCTCCGATAATAAAAAGAAAGAAGCTTTCTGAGAAACTTCTTTGTGTTCTGTGAAATCATCTCACAGAGTTACATATTTCCCCTCAAGAAACCTTTCGCTAAGACAGTTCTTGTGGAATTGGCAAAGTGGTATTTGGAAGCCCTTAGAGGACTATGGTGAAAAAGGAATTATCCTCCGATGAAATCTGGAAAGAAGCTTACTGAGAAACTGCTTAGTGTTCTGTTAATTCATCTCCCTGAGTTACATCTGTATTTCTTGGATCTCTTTGCTAGCCTTATTTCTGTGGAATCTGAGAACAGATATTACGGATCCCTTTGAAGACTATAGGGCCAAAGGAACTATCCTCCGATAACAAAGAGAAAGAAGCTTTCTGAGAAACTTCTTTGTGTTCTGTGAAATCATCTCACAGACTTACAACTTTCCCCTCGAGAAGCCTTTCGCTAAGACAGTTCTTGTGGAATTGGCAAAGTGATGTTTGGAAGCCCTTAGAGGGCTATGGTGAAAATGGAAATATCCTCCAATGAAATCTGGAAAGAAGTTTTCTGAGAAACTGCTTAGGGTTCTGTTAATTCATCTCCCAGAGTTACATCTGAATTTCAGGGATCTCTTTGCTGGCCTTATTTCTGTGGAATCTGTGAACTAATATTGGGGATCCCTTTGAAGACTATAGGGCCAAAGGAAATATCCTCCGATAACAAAGAGAAAGAAGCTTTCTGAGAAACTTCTTTCTGTTCTGTGAAATCATCTCACAGAGTTACAGCTTTCCCCTCAACGAGTCTTTCGCTAAGATAGTTCTTGTGGAATTGGCAAAGTGATATTTGGAAGCCCTTAGAGGGCTATGGTGAAAAAGGAAATATACTCAGATGAAATCTGCAAAGAAGCTTTCTGAGAAACTGCTTAGTGTTCTGTTAATTCATCTCACAGAGTTACATCTGTATTTCGTGGATCTCTTTGCTAGCCTTATTTCTGGGGAATCTAAGAACAGATATTTTGGATCCCTTTGAAGACTATAGGGCCAAAGGAAATATCCTCCGATAACAAAGAGAAAGAAGCTTTCTGAGAAACTTCATTGTGTTCTGTGAAATCATCTCACAGAGTTACAGCTTTCCCCTCAAGATGCCTTTCGCTAAGACAGTTCTTGTGGAATTGGCAAAGTGATATTTGGAGCCCATAGAGGGCTACGGTGTAAAAGGGAATATCCTCCGATGAAATCTGGAAAGAAGCTTTCTGAGAAACTGCTTAGTGTTCTGTTAATTCATCTCAGAGAGTTACATGTGTATTTCGTGGATCTCTTTGCTAGCCTTGTTTCTATGGAATCTGAGAACAGATATTTCGGATACCTTTGAAGACTATAGGGCCAAAGGAAATATCCTCCGATAACAAAGAGAAAGAAGCTTTCTGAGAAACTTCTTTGTGTTCTGTGAAATCATGTCACAGAGTTACAGCTTTCCCCTCAACAAACCTTTCGCTAAGACAGTTCATGTGGAAAAGGCAAAGTGATATTTGGAAGCCCATAGAGGGCTATGGTGAAAAATTAAATATCCTCCGATGAAATCTGGAAAGAAGCTTTCTTAGAAACTGCTTAGTGTTCTGTTAATTCATCTCCCAGAGTTATATCTGTATTTCGTGGATCTGTTTGCTAGCCTTATTTCTGTAGTATCTTAAAGCACATATTTCGGATCCCTTTGAAGACCACAGGGCCAAAGGAAATATCCTCCCATAACAAAGAGAAAGAAGCTTCCTGAGAAATTTCTTTGTGTTCTGTGAAATCATCTCACAGAGTTACAGCTTTCCCCTAAAGAAACTTTTTGCTAAGACAGTTCTTGTGGAATTGGCAAAGTGATATTTGGAAGCCCATAGAGGGCTACGGTGAAAAAGGAAATATCCTCCGATGAAATCTGTTAAGAAGCTTTCTGAGAAACTGCTTAGTGTTCTGTTAATTCATCTCAGAGAGTTACATGTGTATTTCGTGGATCTCTTTGCTAGCCTTGTTTCTGTGGAATCTGAGAACAGATATTTCGGATACCTTTGAAGACTATAGGGCCAAAGGAAATATCCTCCGATAACAAAGAGAAAGAAGCTTTCTGAGAAACTTCTTTGTGTTCTGTGAAATCATGTCACAGAGTTACAGCTTTCCCCTTAAGAAGCCTTTCGCTAAGACAGTTCTTGTGGAATTGGCAAAGTGATATTTGGAAGCCCATAGAGGGTTACGGTGAAAAAGGAAATATCCTCCAATAAAATCTGGAAAGAAGCTTTATGAGAAACTGCTTAGTGTTCTGTTAATTCATCTCCCACGGTTACATGTGTATTTCGTGGATCTCTTTGCTAGCCTATTTCTGTGTAATCTGAGAACAGATATTTCGGATCGCTTTGAATACTATAGGGCCAAGGGAAATATCCTCCGATAACAAAGAGAAAGAATCTTTCAGAGAAACTTCTGTTTGTTGTGTGAAATCATCTCACAGAGTTACTGCTTTCCCGTCAAGAAGCCTTTCGCTGAGACAGTTCATGTGGAATTGGCAAAGTGATATTTGGAAGCCCTTAGAGGGCTATGGTGAAAAAGGAAGTATCCTCCTATGAAATCTGGAAAGAAACTTTCTGAGAAACTGCTTAGTGTTCTGTTAATTCATCTCACAGAATTGCATCTGTATTTCGTGGATCAATTTGCTAGCCTTATTTCTGTGGAATCTGAGAACAGATATTTCGGATCGCTTAGAAGACTATAGAACCTAAGGAAATATCCTCCGATAACAAAGAGCAAGAAGCTTTCTGACAAACTTCTTTGTGTTCTGTGAAATCATCTCACAGAGTTACAGCTTTCCCCTCAAGAAGCCTTTCGCTAAGACTCTTCTTGTGGAATTGGCAAAGTGATATTTGGAAGCCCATAGAGGGCTAGGGTGAAAAAGGAAATATCCTCCGATGAAATCTGGAAAGAATCTTTCTGAGAAACTGCTTAGTGTTCTGTTAATTCATCTCCCAGAGTTACATCTGTATTTCGTGGACCTCTTTGCTGGCCTTATGTCTGTGGAATCTGAGAACAGATATTTCGCATCCCTTTGAAGACTACAGGACCAAAGGAAATGTCCTCCGATAACAAAGAGAAAGAAGCTTTCAGACAAACTTCTGTTTGTTGTGTGAAATCATCTCACAGAGTTGCAGCTTTCCCCTCAAGGAGCCTTTCGATAAGACAGTTCTTGTGGAATTGGCAAAGTGATATTTGGAAGCCCTTAGAGGGCTATGGTGAAAAAGGAAATATCCTCCGATGAAATCTGGAAAGAAGCTTTCTGAGAAACTGCTTAGTCTTCTGTTAATTCATCTCACAGAATTACATCTATATTTCGTGGATCAATTTGCTAGCCTTATTTCTGTGGAATCTGAGAACAGATATTTCGGATCGCTTAGAAGACTATAGGCCCAAAGGAAATATCCTCCGATAACAAAGAGAAATAAGCTTTGTGACAAACTTCTTTGTGTTCTGTGAAATCATCTCACAGAGTTACAGCTTTCCCCTCAAGAAGCCTTTCGCTAAGACTGTTCTTGTGGAAATGGCAAAGTGATATTTGGAAGCCCATAGAGGGCTATGGTGAAAAAGGAAATATCCTCCGATGAAATCTGGAAAGAAGCTTTCTGAGAAACTGCTTAGTGTTCTGTTTATTCATCTCCCAGAGTTACATCTGTATTTCGTGGACCTCTTTGCTAGCCATATTTCTGTGGAATCTGAGAACAGATATTTCGCATCCCTTTGAAGAACATAGGGCCAAAGGAAATATCCTCCGATAACAAAGAGAAAGAAGCTTTCAGACAAACTTCTGTTTGTTGTGTGAAATCATCTCACGGAGTTACAGCTTTCCCCTCAAGAAGCCTTTCGCTACGACAGTTCTTGTGGAATTGACAAAGTGATATTTGGTAGCCCTTAGAGGGCTACGGTGAAAAAGGAAATATCCTCCAATGAAATCTAGAAAGAAGCTTTCTGACAAACTGCTTAGTGTTCTGTTAATTCATCTCACAGAATTACATCTGTATTTCGTGGATCAATTTGCTAGCCTTATTTCTGTGGAATCTGAGAACAGATATTTCGGATCCCTTTAAAGACTATAGGGCCAAAGGAAATATCCTCCGATAACAAAAAGAAAGAAGCTTTCTGAGAAACTTCTTTGTGTTCTGTGAAATCATCTCACAGAGTTACATCTTTCTCCTGAAGAAGCCTTTCGCTAAGACAATTCTTGTGGAATTGGCAAAGTGATATTTGGAAGCCCTTAGAGGGCTATGGTGAAAAAGGAAATATCCTCCGATGAAATCTGGAAAGAAGCTTTCTGAGAAACTGCTTAGTGTTCTGTTAATTCATCTCACAGAGTTACATCTGTATTTCGTGGATCTCTTTGCTAGCCTTATTTCTGTGGAATCTGAGAAGAGATATTTCAGATCCCTTTGAGGACTATAGGGCCAAAGGAAATATCCTCCGATAACAAAGAGAAATAAGCTTTCTGAGAAACTTCTTTGTGTTCTGTGAAATCATCTCACAGAGTTACAGTTTTCCCCTTAAGAAGCCTTTCGCTAAGACAGTTCTTGCGGAATTGGCAAAGTGATATTTGGAAGCCCATAGAGGGCTACGGTGAAAAAGGAAATATCCTCCGATGAAATCTGGAAAGAAGATTTCTGACAAACTGCTTAGTGTTCTGTTAATTCATCTCACAGAATTACATCTGTATTTCGTGGATCAATTTGCTAGCCTTATTTCTGTGGAATCTGAGAACAGATACTTTGGATCCCTTTGAAGACTATAGGGCCAAAGGAAATATCCTCCGATAACAAAAAGAAAGAAGCTTTCAGAGAAACTTCTTTGTGTTCTGTGAAATCACCTCACAGAGTTACAGCTTTCCCTTCGAGAATCCTTTCGCTAAGACTGTTCTTGTGGAATTGGCAAAGTGATATTTGGAAGCCCATAGAGGGCTATTTTGAAAAAGGAAATATCCTCCGATGAAATCTGGAAAGAAGCTTTCTGAGAAACTGCTTAGTGTTCTGATAATTCATCTCCCAGAGTTACATCTGTATTTCGTGGATCTCTTTGCTAGCCTTATTTCTGTGGATCTGAGAACAGATATTTCTGATCCCTTTGAAGACTATAGGGCCAAAGGAAATATCCTCCGATAAGAAAGAGAAAGAAGCGTTCTGAGAAACTTCTTTGTGTTTTCTGAAATCATCTCACAGAGTTACAGCTTCCCCTCAAGAAGCCTTTCGCTTAGACACTTCTTTTGGAATTGGAAAAGTGATATTTGGAAGCCCATAGAGGGCTATGGTGAAAAAGGAAATATCCTCCGATGAAATCTGGAAAGAAGCTTTCTGAGAAACTGCTTAGAGTTCTGTTAATTCATCTCACAGATTTCCATCTGTATTTCGTGGATCTCTTTGCTAGCCTTATTTCTGTGGAATCTGAGAACGGATATTTCGGATCCCTTTGAAGACAATAGGGCCAAAGGAAATATTCTCCGATAAAAAAGAGAAAGAAGCTTTCTGAGAAACTTCTTTGTGTTCTGTGATATCATCTCACAGAGTTACCGCTTTCCGCTCAAGAAGCCTTTCGCTAAGATAGTTCTTGTGGAATTGACAAAGTGACATTTGGAGCCCTTAGAGGGCTACGGTGAAAAAGGAAATATCCTCAGATGAAATCTGGAAAGAATCTTTCTGAGAAACTACTTAGTGTTCTGTTAATTCATCTCACAGAGTTAAATCTGTATTTCGTGGATGTCTCTGCTAGTCTTATTTCTGTGGAATCTCTGAACAGATATTTCGGATCCCTTTGAAGATTATAGGGCCAAAGGAAATATCCTCTGATAACAAAGAGAAAGAATCTTTCTCAGAAACTTCTTTGTGTTCTGTGAAATCATCTCACAGAGTTACATCACTCCCCTCAAGAAGACTTTCGCTAAGACAGTTCTTGTGGAATTGGCAAAGTGATATTTGGAAGCCCATTGAGGGATATGGTGAAAAAGGAAATGTCCTCCGATGAAATCTGGAAAGAAGCTTTCTGAGAAACTGCTTAGTGTTCTGTTAAAAGATCTCCCAGAGTTACATCTGTATTTCGTGGATCTCTTTGCTAGCCTTATTTCTGTGGAATCTGAGAACAGATATTTCGGATCCCTTTGAAGACTATAGGGCCAAAGGAAATATCCTCCGATAACAAAGAGAAAGAAGCTTTCTGAGACACTTCTTTGTGTTCTGTGAAATCATCTCACAGAGTTACAGCTTTCCACTCAAGAAGCGTTTCGCTAAGACAGTTCTTGTGGAATTGGCAAAGTGATATTTGGAGCCCATAGAGGGCTACGGTGTAAAAGGGAATATCCTCCGATGAAATCTGGAAAGAAGCTTTCTGAGAAACTGCTTAGTGTTCTGTTAATTCATCTCAGAGAGTTACATGTGTATTTCGTGGATCTCTTTGCTAGCCTTGTTTCTGTGGAATCTGAGAACAGATATTTCGGATACCTTTGAAGACTATAGGGCCAAAGGAAATATCCTCCGATAACAAAGAGAAAGAAGCTTTCTGAGAAACTTCTTTGTGTTCTGTGAAATCATCTCACCGAGTTACAGCTTTCCCCTCAAGAAGCCTTTCGCTAAGACTGTTCTTGTGGAATTGTCAAAGTGATATTTGGAAGCCCATAGAGGGCTATGGTGAAAAAGGAAATATCCTCTGATGAAATCTGGAAAGAAGCTTTCTGAGAAACTGCTTAGTGTTCTGTTAATTCATCTCCCAGAGTTTCATCTGTATTTCGTGGACCTCTTTGCTAGCCTTATTTCTGTGGAATCTGAGAACACATATTTCGGATCCCTTTGAAGACTATAGGGCCAAAGGAAATATCCTCCGATAACAAAAAGAAAGAAGCTTTCAGAGAAACTTCTGTTTGTTGTGTGAAATCATCTCACAGAGTTACAGCTTTCCCCTCAAGAAGCCTTTCGCTAAGACAGTTCTTGTGGAATTGACAAAGTGATATTTGAAAGCCCATAGCGGGCTACGGTGAAAAAGGAAACATCCTCCGATGAAATACGGAAAGATTTCTGAGAAACGGCTTAGTGTTCTCTTAATTCATCTCCCAGAGTTACATCTGTATTGCGTGGATCTCTTTGATAGCCTTGTTTCTGTGGAATCTGAGAACAGATATATCGGATCCATTTAAAGACTATAGGGCCAAAGGAAATATCCTCCGATAACAAAGAGAAAGAAGCTTTCTGAGAAACTACTTTGTGTTCTGTGAAATCATCTCACCGAGTTACAGCTTTCCCCTCAAGAAGCCTTTCGCTAAGACTGTTCTTGTGGAATTGTCAAAGTGATATTTGGAAGCCCATAGAGGGCTATGGTGAAAAAGGAAATATCCTCTGATGAAATCTGGAAAGAAGCTTTCTGAGAAACTGCTTAGTGTTCTGTTAATTCATCTCCCAGAGTTTCATCTGTATTTCGTGGACCTCTTTGCTAGCCTTATTTCTGTGGAATCTGAGAACACATATTTCGGATCCCTTTGAAGACTATAGGGCCAAAGGAAATATCCTCCGATAACAAAAAGAAAGAAGCTTTCAGAGAAACTTCTGTTTGTTGTGTGAAATCATCTCACAGAGTTACAGCTTTCCCCTCAAGAAGCCTTTCGCTAAGACAGTTCTTGTGGAATTGACAAAGTGATATTTGAAAGCCCATAGCGGGCTACGGTGAAAAAGGAAACATCCTCCGATGAAATACGGAAAGATTTCTGAGAAACGGCTTAGTGTTCTCTTAATTCATCTCCCAGAGTTACATCTGTATTGCGTGGATCTCTTTGATAGCCTTGTTTCTGTGGAATCTGAGAACAGATATTTCGGATCCTTTTAAAGACTATAGGGCCAAAGGAAATATCCTCCGATAACAAAGAGAAAGAAGCTTTCTGAGAAACTACTTTGTGTTCTGTGAAATCATCTCACAGAGTTACAGCTTTCCCCTCAACAAGCCTTTCACTAAGACAGTTCTTGTGGAATTGGCAAAGTGATATTTGGAAGCCCATAGAGGGCTATGGAGAAAAAGGAAATATCCTCCGATGAAATGTGGAAAGAAGCTTCCTGAGAAACTGCTTAGTGTTCTGTTAATTCATCTCACAGAGTTACGTCTGTATTTCGTGGATCTCTTTGCTAGCCTTATTTCTTTGGAATCTGAGAACAGATATTTCGGATCCATTTAAAGACTATAGGGCCAAAGGATATATCCTCCGATAACAAAGAGAAAGAAGCTTTCTGAGAAACTTCTTTGTGTTCTGTGAAATCAGCTGACAGAGTTATAGCTTTCACCTCAAGAAGCCTTTCGCTAAGACAGTTCTTGTGGAATTGGCAAAGTGATATTTGGAAGCCCATAAAGGGCTATGGTGAAAAAGGAAATATCCTCCGATGAAATCTGGAAAGAAGCTTTCTGAGAAACTCCTTAGTGTTGTGTTAATTCATCTCCCAGAGTTACCTCTGTATTTCGTGGATCTCTTTGCTAGCCTTATCTCTGTGGAATCTGAGAACAGATATTTCGGATCTCTTTGAAGACTGTAGGGCCAAAGGAAATATCCTCCTATAACAAAGAGAAGGAAGCCTTCTGAGAAACATCTTTGTGTTCTGTGAAATATTCTCACAGAGTTACAGCTTTCCCCTCAAGAAGCCTTTCGCTAAGACAGTTCTTGTGGAATTGGCAAAGTGATATTTGGAAGCACATAGAGGGCTATGCTGAAAAAGGAAATATCCTCCCATGAAATCTGGAAAGAAGCTTTCTGAGAAACTGCTTAGTGTTCTGTTAATTCATCTCCCAGAATTACATGTGTATTTCGTGGATCTCTTTGCTTGCCTTATTTCTGTGGAATCTGAGAACAGATATTTCGGATCTCTTTGAAAACTATAGGGCCAAAGGAAATATCCTCCGATAACAAAGAGAAAGAAGCTTTCTGAGAAACTTCTTTGTGTTCTGTGAAATCATCTCACAGACTTACAGCTTTCCCCTCAAGAAGCCTTTCGCTAAGTCAGCTCTTGTGCAATTGGCAAAGTGATAATTGGAAGCCCTTAAAGGGCTATGATGAAAAGGAAATATCCTCCGATGAAATCTGGAAAGAAGCTTTCTGACAAAGTACTTAGTGTTCTGTTAATTTATCACACAGAGTACATCTGTATTTCATGGATCTCTTTGCTAGCCTTATTTCTGTGGAATCTGAGAACAGATATTTCTGATCCCTTTGAAGACTATAGGGCCAAAGGAAATATCCTCCGATAACAAAGAGAAAGAGGCTTTCTGAGAAACTTCTTTGTGTTCTGTGAAATCATCTCGCAGAGTTGCAGCTTTCCTCTCAAGAAGCCTTTCGCTAAGACAGTTCTTGTGGAATTGGCAAAGTGATATTTGGAAGCCCATAGAGGGCTATGGAGAAAAAGGAAATATTCTCCGATGAAATCTGGAAAGAAGCTTTCTGACAAACTGGTTAGTGTTCTGTTAATTCATCTCCCAGAGTTACATCTGTATTTCGTGGATCTCTTTGCTAGCCTTATTTCTGTGGAATCTGAGAACAGATATTTCGGATCCCTTTGAAGAGTATAGGGCCAAAGGAAATATCCTCCGATAACAAAGAGAAAGCAGCTTTCTGAGAAACTTCTTTGTGTTTTTTGAAATCATCTGATAGAGTTACAGCTTTCCCCTCAAGAAGCCTTTCTCTAAGATAGTTCTTGTGGAATTGGCAAAGTGATATTTGGAAGCCCTTAGAGGGCTATGGTGAAAAAGGAAATATCCTCCGATGAAATCTGGAAAGAAGCTTTTTGAGAAACTGCTTAGTGTTATGTTAATTCATCTCCCAGAGTTTCATCTGTATTTCGTGGACCTCTTTGCTAGCCTTATTTCTGTGGAATCTGAGAACACATATTTCGGATCCCTTTGAAGACTATAGGGCCAAAGGAAATATCCTCCGATAACAAAAAGAAAGAAGCTTTCAGAGAAACTTCTGTTTGTTGTGTGAAATCATCTCACAGAGTTAAAGCTTTCCCCTTAAGAAGCCTTTCGCTAAGACAGTTCTTGCGGAACTGGCAAAGTGATATTTGAAAGCCCATAGCAGGCTACGGTGAAAAAGGAAACATCCTCCGATGAAATCTGGAAAGAAGATTTCTGAGAAATGGCTTAGTGTTCTGTTAATTCATCTCCCAGAGTTACATCTGTATTTCGTAGATCTCTTTGCTAGCCTTGTTTCTGTGGAATCTGAGAACAGATATTTCGGATCCATTTAAAGACTATAGGGCCAAAGGAAATTTCCTCCGATAACAAAGAGAAAGAAGCTTTCTGAGAAACTTCTTTGTGTTCTGTGAAATCATCTCACAGAGTTACAGCTTTCCCCTCAAGAAGCCTTTCGCTACGACAGTTCTTGTGGAATTGGCAAAGTGATATTTGGAAGCCCATAGAGGGCTATGGAGAAAAAGCAAACATCCTCTGATGAAATGTGGAAAGAAGCTTCCTGAGACACTGCTTAGTGTTCTGTTAATTCATCTCACAGAGTTACATCTGTATTTCGTGGATCTCTTTGCTAGCCTTATTTCTTTGGAATCTGAGAACAGATATTTCGGATCCATTTAAAGACTATAGGGCCAAAGGAAATATCCTCCGATAACAAAGAGAAAGAAGCTTTCTGAGAAACTTCTTTGTGTTCTGTGGAATCATCTCACAGAGTTACAGCTTTCCCCTCAAGAAGCCTTTCGCTAAGACAGTTCTTGTGGAATTGGCAAAGTGATATTTGGAAGCCCATAGAGGGCTATGGTGAAAAAGGAAATATCCTCCGATTAAATCTGGAAAGAAGCTTTCTGAGAAACTGCTTAGTGTTGTGTTAATTCATCTCCCAGAGTTACCTCTGTATTTCGTGGATCTCTTTGCTAGCCTTATCTCTGTGGAATCTGAGAACAGATATTTCGGATCCCTTTGAAGACTGTAGAGCCAAAGGAAATATCCTCCGATAACAAAGAGAAAGAAGCCTTCTGAGAAACATCTTTGTGTTCTGTGAAATCATCTCACAGAGTTACAGCTCTCCCCTCAAGAAGCCTTTCGCTAAGACAGTTCTTGTGGAATTGGCAAAGTGATATTTGGAAGCCCATAGAGGGCTACGGTGAAAAAGGAAATATCCTCCGATGAAATCTGGAAAGAAGCTTTCTGAGAAACTGCTTTTTGTTCTGTTAATTCATCTCTGAGAGTTACATCTGTATTTCGTGGATCTCTTTGCTAGCCTTATTTCTGTGGAATCTGAGAACAGATATCTCTGATCCCTTTGAAGACTATAGGGCCAAAGGAAATATCCTCCGATAACAATGAGAAAGAAGCTTTCTGAGAAACTTCAGTTTGTTGTGTGAAATCATCTCACAGAGTTACAGCTTTCCCCTCGAGAAGCCTATCGCTAAGACTGTTCTTGTGGAATTGGCAAAGTGATATTTGGAAGCTCATAGAGGGCTATGGTGCTAAAGGAAATATCCTCCGATGAAATCTGGAAAGAAGCTTTCTGAGAAACTGCTTAGTGTTCTGTTCATTCATCTCCCAGATTTACATCTGTGTTTCGTGGATCTCTTTGGTAGCCTTACTTCTGTGGAATCTGAGAACAGATATTTCGGATCCCTTTGAAGACTATAGGGCCAAAGGAAATATCTTCCGATAACAAAGAGAAAGAAGCTTTCAGACAAACTTCTGTTAATTGTGTGAAATCATCTCACAGAGGTACAGCTTTCCCCTCAAGAAGCCTTTCGCTAAGACAGTTCTTGTGGAATTGGCAAAGTGATATTTGGTAGCCCTAGAGGGCTTTGGTGAAAAAGGAAATATCCTCCAATGAAATCTAGAAAGAAGCATTCTGAGAAACTGCTTAGTTTTCCGTTAATTCATCTCACAGAATTACATCTATATTTCGTGAATCACTTTGCTAGCCTTATTTCTTTGGAATCTGAGAACAGATATTTCTGATCGCTTTGAAGACTATAGGGCCAAAGGAAATATCCTCCGATAACAAAGAGAAAGAAGCTTTCTGAGAAACTTCTTTGTGTTCTGTGAAATCATCTCACAGAGTTACAGCTTTCCCCTCAGGAAGACTTTCGCTAAGACAGTTTTTGTGCAATTGGCAAAGTGATATTTAGAAGCCCATAGAGGGCTATGGTGAAAAAGGAATTATCCTCCGATGAAATCTGGAAAGAAGCTTTCTGAGAAACTGCTTAGTGTTCTGTTAATTCATCTCCCAGAGTTACATCTGTATTTCGTGGATCTCTTTGCTAGCCTTATTTCTGTGGAATCTGAGAACAGATATTTCGGATCCCTTTGAAGACTATAGGGCCAAAGGAATTATCCTCCGATAAGAAAAAGAAAGAAGCTTTCTTAGAAACTTCTTTGTGTTCTGTGAAATCATCTCACAGAGTTACATCTTTTCCCTCAAGAAGCCTTTCTTTAAGATAGTTCTTGTGGAATTGGCAAAGTGATATTTGGAAGCCCTTAGAGGGCTACGGTGAAAACGGAAATATCCTCCGATGAAATCTGGAAAGAAGCTTTCTGAGAAACTGCTTAGTGTTCTGTTAATTCATCTCCCAGAGTTACATCTGTAGTTCGTGGATCTCTTTGTTAGCCTTATTTCTGTGGAATCTGAGAACAGATATTTCGGATCCCTTTGAAGTCTATAGGGCCAAAGGAAATATTCTCCGATAACAAAGAGAAAGAAGCTTTCTGAGAAACTTCTTTGTGTTCTGTGAAATCATCTCACAGAGTTACAGCTTTCCCCTCAAGAAGTGTTTCGCTAAGACAGTTGTTGTTGATTTGGCAAAGTGATATTTGGAAGCCCATAGAGGGCTATGGTGAAAAAGGAAATATCCTCCGAAGAAATCTGGAAAGAAGCTTTCTGAGAAACTGCTTAGTGTTCTGTTAATTCATCTCACAGAGTTATATCTGTATTTCGTGGATATCTTTGCTAGCCTTATTTCTGTGGAATCTGAGAAGAGATATTTCGGATCCCTTTGAAGACTATAGGGCCAAAGGAAATATCCTCCGATAAGAAAGAGAAAGAAGCGTTCTGAGAAACTTCTTTGTGTTCTGTGAAATCATCTCACAGAGTTACATCTTTCCCCTCAAGAAGCCTTTCTTTAAGATAGTTCTTGTGGAATTGGCAAAGTGATATTTGGAAGCCCTTAGAGGGCTATGGTGAAAAACGAAATATCCTCCGATGAAATCTGGAAATAAGCTTTCTGAGAAACGGCTTAGTGTTCTGTTAATTCATCTCACAGAGTTTCATCTGTATTTCGTGGATCTCTTTGCTAGCCTATTTCTGTGTAATCTGAGAACAGATATTTCTAATCGCTTTGAATACTATAGGGCCAAAGGAAATATCCTCCGATAACAAAGATAAAGAAGCTTTCAGAGAAACTTCTGTTTGTTGTGTGAAATCATCTCACAGAATTACAGCTTTTCCTTCAAGAAGCCTTTTGCTAAGACAGTTCTTGTGGAATTGGCAAAGTGATGTTTGGAAGCCCTTAGAGGGCTATGGTGAAAAAGGAAATGTCCTCCGATGAAATCTGGAAAGAAGCTTTCTGAGAAACTGCTTAGTGTTCTGTTAATAGATCTCCCAGAGTTACATCTGTATTTCGTGGATCTCTTTGCTAGCCTTATTTCTGTGGAATCTGAGAACAGATATTTCGGATCCCTTTGAAGACTATAGGGCCAAAGGAAATATCCTCCGATAACAAAGAGAAAGAAGCTTTCTGAGAAACTTCTTTGTGTTCTGTGAAATCATCTCACAGAGTTACAGCTTTCCCCTCAAGAAGCCTTTCGCTAAGACAGTTCTTGTGGAATTGGCAAAGTGATATTTGGAAGCCCTTAGAGGGCTATGGTGAAAAAGGAAATATCCTCCGATGAAATCTGGAAAGAAGCTTTCTGAGAAACTGCCTAGTGTTCTGTTAATTCATCTCCCAGAGTTACATCTGTATTTCGTGGATCTCTTTGCTAGCCTTATTTCTGTGGAATCTGAGAACAGATATTTCTGATCCCTTTGAAGACTATAGGGCCAAAGGAAATATCCTCTGATAAGAAAGAGAAAGAAGCGTTCTGAGAAACTTCTTTGTGTTTTCTGAAATCATCTCACAGAGTTACATCTTTCTCCTCAAGAAGCCTTTCGCTAAGATAGTTCTTGTGGAATTGGCATAGTGATATTTGGAAGCCCTTAGAGGGCTACGGTGAAAAGGGAAATATCCTCCGATGAAATCTGGAAAGAAGTTTTCTGAGAAACTGCTTAGTGTTCTGTTAATTCATCTCACAGAGTTACATCTGTATTTCGTGGATCTCTTTGCTGGCCTTATTTCTGTGGAATCTAAGAATAGATATTTTGGATCCCTTTGAAGACTATAGGGCCAAAGGAAATATCCTCCGATAACAAAGAGAAAGAAGCTTTCTGAGAACCTTCTTTGTGTTCTGTGAAATCATCTCACAGAGTTACAGCTTTCCCCTCAAGAAGCCTTTCGCTAAGACTGTTCTTGTGGAATTGTCAAAGTGATATTTGGAAGCCCATAGAGGGCTATGGTGAAAAAGGAAATATCCTCCGATGAAATCTGGAAAGAAGCTTTTTGAGAAACTGCTTAGTGTTATGTTAATTCATCTCCCAGAGTTTCATCTGTATTTCGTGGACCTCTTTGCTAGCCTTATTTCTGTGGAATCTGAGAACACATATTTCGGATCCCTTTGAAGACTATAGGGCCAAAGGAAATATCCTCCGATAACAAAAAGAAAGAAGCTTTCAGAGAAACTTCTGTTTGTTGTGTGAAATCATCTCACAGAGTTAAAGCTTTCCCCTCAAGAAGCCTTTCGCTAAGACAGTTCTTGCGGAACTGGCAAAGTGATATTTGAAAGCCCATAGCAGGCTACGGTGAAAAAGGAAACATCCTCCGATGAAATCTGGAAAGAAGATTTCTGAGAAATGGCTTAGTGTTCTGTTAATTCATCTCCCAGAGTTACATCTGTATTTCGTGGATCTCTTTGCTAGCCTTGTTTCTGTGGAATCTGAGAACAGATATTTCGGATCCATTTAAAGACTATAGGGCCAAAGGAAATTTCCTCCGATAACAAAGAGAAAGAAGCTTTCTGAGAAACTTCTTTGTGTTCTGTGAAATCATCTCACAGAGTTACAGCTTTCCCCTCAAGAAGCCTTTCGCTACGACAGTTCTTGTGGAATTGGCAAAGTGATATTTGGAAGCCCATAGAGGGCTATGGAGAAAAAGCAAACATCCTCTGATGAAATGTGGAAAGAAGCTTCCTGAGACACTGCTTAGTGTTCTCTTAATTCATCTCACAGAGTTACATCTGTATTTCGTGGATCTCTTTGCTAGCCTTATTTCTTTGGAATCTGAGAACAGATATTTCGGATCCATTTAAAGACTATAGGGCCAAAGGAAATATCCTCCGATAACAAAGAGAAAGAAGCTTTCTGAGAAACTTCTTTGTGTTCTGTGGAATCATCTCACAGAGTTACAGCTTTCCCCTCAAGAAGCCTTTCGCTAAGACAGTTCTTGTGGAATTGGCAAAGTGATATTTGGAAGCCCATAGAGGGCTATGGTGAAAAAGGAAATATCCTCCGATTAAATCTGGAAAGAAGCTTTCTGAGAAACTGCTTAGTGTTGTGTTAATTCATCTCCCAGAGTTACCTCTGTATTTCGTGGATCTCTTTGCTAGCCTTATCTCTGTGGAATCTGAGAACAGATATTTCGGATCCCTTTGAAGACTATAGGGCCAAAGGAAATATCCTCCGATAACAAAGAGAAAGAAGCTTTCAGACAAACTTCTGTTAATTGTGTGAAATCATCTCACAGAGGTACAGCTTTCCCCTCAAGAAGCCTTTCGCTAAGGCAGTTCTTGTGGAATTGGCAAAGTGATATTTGGTAGCCCTAGAGGGCTTTGGTGAAAAAGGAAATATCCTCCAATGAAATCTAGAAAGAAGCATTCTGAGAAACTGCTTAGTTTTCCGTTAATTCATCTCACAGAATTACATCTATATTTCGTGAATCACTTTGCTAGCCTTATTTCTTTGGAATCTGAGAACAGATATTTCAGATCGCTTTGAAGACTATAGGGCCAAAGGAAATATCCTCCGATAACAAAGAGAAAGAAGCTTTCTGAGAAACTTCTTTGTGTTCTGTGAAATCATCTCACAGAGTTACAGCTTTCCCCTCAGGAAGACTTTCGCTAAGACAGTTTTTGTGCAATTGGCAAAGTGATATTTAGAAGCCCATAGAGGGCTATGGTGAAAAAGGAATTATCCTCCGATGAAATCTGGAAAGAAGCTTTCTGAGAAACTACTTAGTGTTCTGTTAATTCATCTCCCAGAGTTACATCTGTATTTCGTGGATCTCTTTGCTAGCCTTATTTCTGTGGAATCTGAGAACAGATATTTCGGATCCCTTTGAAGACTATAGGGCCAAAGGAATTATCCTCCGATAAGAAAAAGAAAGAAGCTTTCTTAGAAACTTCTTTGTGTTCTGTGAAATCATCTCACAGAGTTACATCTTTTCCCTCAAGAAGCCTTTCTTTAAGATAGTTCTTGTGGAATTGGCAAAGTGATATTTGGAAGCCCTTAGAGGGCTACGGTGAAAACGGAAATATCCTCCGATGAAATCTGGAAAGAAGCTTTCTGAGAAACTGCTTAGTGGTCTGTTAATTCATCTCCCAGAGTTACATCTGTATTTCGTGGATCTCTTTGTTAGCCTTATTTCTGTGGAATCTGAGAACAGATATTTCGGATCCCTTTGAAGTCTATAGGGCCAAAGGAAATATTCTCCGATAACAAAGAGAAAGAAGCTTTCTGAGAAACTTCTTTGTGTTCTGTGAAATCATCTCACAGAGTTACAGCTTTCCCCTCAAGAAGCGTTTCGCTAAGACAGTTGTTGTTGATTTGGCAAAGTGATATTTGGAAGCCCATAGAGGGCTATGGTGAAAAAGGAAATATCCTCCGAAGAAATCTGGAAAGAAGCTTTCTGAGAAACTGCTTAGTGTTCTGTTAATTCATCTCACAGAGTTATATCTGTATTTCGTGGATATCTTTGCTAGCCTTATTTCTGTGGAATCAGACAACAGATAAGTCGGATCCCTTTGAAGACTATAAGGCCAAAGAAACTATCCTCCGATAACAAAGAGAAAGAAGCTTTCTGAAAAACCTCTTTCTGTTCTGTGAAATCATCTCACAGAGTGGCAGCTATCCGCTCAAGAAGCCTTTCGCTAAGACATTTCTTGTGGAATTGGCAAAGTGATATTTGGAAGCCCATAGAGGGCTATGGTGAAAAAGGAAATATCCTCCGATGAAATCTTTAAAGAAGGTTTCTGAGAAACTGCTTAGTGTTCTGTTAATTCATCTCACAGAGTTACATCTCTATTTCTTGGATCTCTCTGCTAGCCTTATTTCTGGGGAATCTGAGAACAGATATTTCGGAGCACTTTGAAGACTATAGGCCAAAGGAAATATCCTCCGATAACAAAGAGAAAGAGCTTTCTCAGAAACTTCTTTGTGTTCTGTGAAATAATCTCACAGAGTTTCAGTTTTTCCCTGAAGAAGCCTTTCGCTAAGACAGTTCTTGTGGAATTGGGAAATCGATATTAGGAAGCCCATAGAGGGCTATGGTGAAATAGGAAATATCCTCCGATGAAATCTGGAAAGAAGCTTTCTGAGAAACTGCTTAGTGTTCTGTTAATTCATCTCCCAGAGTTACATCTGTATTTCGTGGATCTCTTTGCTAGCCTTATTTCTGTGGAATCTGAGAACTGATATTTCAGATCCCTTTGAAGACTAAAGGGCCAAAGAAAATATCCTCCGATAAGAAAGAGAAAGAAGCTTTCTGAGAAACTTCTTTGTGTTCTGTGAAATCATCTCACAGAGTTACAGCTTTCGCCTCAAGAAGCCTTTCGCTAAGACAGTTCTTTTCGAATTGGCAAAGTGACATTTGGAAGCCAATAGAGGGCTAGTGTGAAAAAGGAAATAACCTCCGATGAAATCTGGAAGGAAGCTGTCTGAGAAACTGCTCAGTGTTCTGTTAGTTCATCTCAAGGAGTTACATCTGTATTTCGTGGATCTCTTTGCTAGCCTTATTTCTGTGGAATCTGAGAACAGATATTTCGGATCCCATTGAAGACTATAGGGCCAAAGGAAATATCCTCCGATAACAAAGAGAAAGAAGCTTTCTGAGAAACTTCTTTGTGTTCTGTGAAATCATCTCACAGAGTTACAGCTTTCCCCTCAAGAAGCGTTTCGCTAAGACAGTTGTTGTTGAATTTGCAAAGTGATATTTGGAAGCCCCTAGAGGGCTACGGTGAAAAAGGAAATATCCTGCGATGAAATCGGGAAAGAAGCTTTCTGAGAAACTGCTTAGTGTTCTGTGAATTCATCTCCCAGAGTTACATCTGTATTTCGTGGATCTCTTTGCTAGCCTTATTTCTGTGGAATCTGACAACAGATATTTCGGATCCCTTTGAAGACTATAGGGCCAAAAGAAATATCCTTCGATAAGAAAGGCAAAGAAGCGTTCTGAGAAACTTCTTTGTGTTCTGTGAAATCATCTCACGGAGTTACAGCTTTCCCCTCAAGAAGCCTTTCGCTAAGACAGTTCTTTTCGTATTGGCAAAGTGACATTTGGAAGCCCATAGAGGGCTAGGGTGAAAAAGGAAATATCCTCCGATGAAATCTGGAAAGAAGCTTTCTGAGAAACTGCTTAGTGTTCTCTTAATTCATCTCAAGGACTTACATCTGTATTTCCTGGATCTCTTTGCTAGCCTTATTTCTGTGGAATCTGAGAACAGATATTTCGGATCCCTTTGAAGACTATAGGGCCAAAGGAAATATCCTCCGATAACAAAGAGAAAGAAGCTTTCTGAGAAACTTCTTTGTGTTCTGTGAAATCATCTCACAGAGTTACAGCTTCCCCCTCAATAAGCCTTTCGCTAAGACAGTTCTTGTGGAATTGGCAAAGTGTTATTTGAAGCCGATAGAGGGCTATGGTGTAAAAGGAAATATCCTCCGAAGAAATCTGGAAAGAAGCTTTCCGAGAAACTGCTTAGTGTTCTGTTAATTCATCTCACAGAGTTACATCTGTATTTCGTGAGTCTCTTTGCTAGCCTTATCTCTGTGGAATCTGAGAACAGATATTTCAGATCCCTTTGAAGACTATAGGGCCAAAGGAAATATCCTCCGATAACAAAGAGAAAGAAGCTTTCTGAGGAAATTCTTAGTGTTCTGTGAAATCATCTCACAGAGTTACAGCTTTCCCTCAGGAAGCCTTTTGCTAGGACAGTTCTTGTGGAATTTTAAAGTGATATTTGGAAACCCATAGAGGGTTATGGTCAAAAAGGAAATATCCTCCGATGAAATCTGGAAAGAAGCTTTCTGAGAAACTGCTTAGTGTTAGGTTAATTCATCTCACAGAGTTACATCTGTAGTTCGTGGATCTCTTTGCTAGCTTTTTTTCTGTGGAATCTGAGAACAGATATTTCGGATCCCTTTGAACACTATAAGGCCCAAGGAAATATCCTCCGATAACAAAGAGAAAGAAGCTTTCTGAGAAACTTCTTTGTGTTCTGTGAAATCATCTCACAGAGTTACAGCTTTCCCCTCAAGAAGCCTTTCGCTAAGACAGTTCTTGTGGAATTAGCAAAGTGATATTTGGAAGCCCATAGAGGGCTATGGTGAAAAAGGAAATATCCTCTGATGAAATCTGGAAAGAAGCTTTCTGAGAAACTGCTTATTGTTCTGTTAATTCATCTCACCGAGTTACATCTGTATTTCGTGGATCTCTTTGCTAGCCTTATTTCTGTGGAATCTGACAACAGAGATTTCGGATCCCTTTGAAGACTATATGGCCAAAGGAAATATCCTCCGATAGCAAATAGAAAGAAGCTTTCTGAGAAACTTCTTTGTGTCTGTGAAATCATCTCACAGAGTTACAGATTTCTCCTTAAGAAGCCTTTCGCTAAAACAGTTCTTCTGGAATTGGCAAAGTGATATTTGGAAGCCCATTGAGGGCTATGGAGTAAAAGGAAATATCCTCCGATGAAATCTTTAAAGAAGTTTTCTGAGAAACTGCTTAGTGTTCTGTTAATTCATCTCACAGAGTTTCATCTGTATTTCGTGGATCTCTTTGCTAGCCTATTTCTGTGTAATCTGAGAACAGATATTTCGGATCGCTTTGAATACTATAGGGCCAAAGGAAATATTCTCCGATAACAAAGAGAAAGAAGCTTTCAGAGAAACTTCTGTTTGTTGTGTGAAATCATCTCACAGAGTTACAGCTTTTCCCTCAAGAAGCCTTTCGCTAAGACAGTTCTTGTGGAATTGGCAAAGTGATATTTGGAAGCCCTTAGAGGGCTATGGTGAAAAAGGAAATATCCTCCTATGAAATCTGGAAAGAAGCTTTCTGAGAAACTGCTTAGTGTTCTGTTAATTCATCTCACAGAATTACGTCTGTATTTCGTGGATCAATTTGCTAGCCTTATTTCTGTGGAATCTGAGAACAGATATTTCGGATCGCTTAGACGACTATAGGGCCAAAGGAAATATCCTCCGATAACAAAGAGAAAGAAGCTTTCTGAGAAACTTCTTTGTGTTCTGTGAAATCATCTCAGAGAGTTACAGCTTTCCCCTCGAGAAGCCTTTCGCTGAGACTGTTCTTGTGGAATTGGCAAAGTGATATTTGGAAGCTCATAGAGGGCTATTTTGAAAAAGGAAGTATCCTCCGATGAAATCTGGAAAGAAGCTTTCTGAGAAACTGCTTAGTGTTCTGTTAATTCATCTCCCAGAGTTACATCTGTATTTCGTGGATCTCTTTGCTAGCCTTATTTCTGTGGAATCTGAGAACAGATATTTCTGATCCCTTTGAAGACTATAGGGCCAAAGGAAATATCCTCCGATAAGAAAGAGAAAGAAGCGTTCTGAGAAACTTCTTTGTGTTTTCTGAAATCATCTCACAGAGTTACAGCTTTCCCCTCGAGAAGCCTTTCGCTAAGACAGTTCTTGTGGAATTGGCAAAGTGATATTTGGAAGCCCAAAGAGGGCTATGGTGAAAAAGGAAATATCCTCCGATGAAGTCTGGAAAGAAGCTTCCTGAGAAACTGCTTAGTGTTCTGATAATTCATCTCCCAGAGTTACATCTGTATTTCGTGGATCTCTTTGCTAGCCTTATTTCTGTGCAATCTGACAACAGATATTTTGGATCCCTTTGAAGACTATAGGGCCAAAGGAAATATCCTTCGATAAGAAAGAGAAAGAAGCGTCCTGAGAAACTTCTTAGTGTTCTGTGAAATCATCTCACAGAGTTACAGATTTCCCCTCAAGAAGCCTTTCGCTAAGACAGTTATTTTCGTATTGGCAAATTGACATTTGGAAGCCCATAGAGGGCTAGGGTGAAAAAGGAATTATCCTCCGATGAAATCTGGAAGGAAGCTGTCTGAGAAACTGCTTAGTGTTTTGTTAATTCATCTCAAGGACTTACATCTGTATTTCGTGGATCTCTTTGCTAGCCTTAATTCGGTGGAATCTGAGAACAGATATTTCGGATCCCTTTGAAGACTATAGGGCCAAAGGAAATATCCTCCGATAACAAAGAGAAAGAAGCTTTCTGAGAAACTTCTTTGTGTTCTGTGAAATCATCTCACAGAGTTACAACTTTCCACTCAAGAAGCCTTTCGCTAAGACAGTTCTTGTGGAATTGGCAAAGTGATATTTCGAACCCCTTAGAGGGCTATGGTGAAAAAGGAACTATCCTTCGCTCAAATCTGGAAAGCAGCTTTCTGACAAACTGCTGAGTGTTCTGTTAATTCATCTCACAGAGTTACATCTGTATTTCGTGGATCTCTTTGCTAGCCTTATTTCTGTGGAATCTGAGAACTGATATTTCGGATCCCTGTGAAGACTATAGGGCCAAAGGAAATAGCCTCCGATAAGAAAGAGAAAGAAGCTATCTGAGAAACTTCTTTGTGTTCTGTGAAATCATCTCACAGAGTTACAGCTTTCCCCACCAGTATCCTTTCGCTAAGACAATTCTTGTGGAACTGGAAAAGTGATATTTGGAAGTCCATAGAGGGCTATGGTGAAAAAGGAAATATCCTCCGATGAAATCTGGAAAGAAGCTTTCTGAGAATCTGCTTAGTGTTCTGTTAATTCATCTCACTGAGTTACATCTGTATTTCGTGGATCTCTTTGCTAGCCTTATTTCTGTGGAATAGGAGAACAGATATTTGGGATCCATTTGAAGACTACATTGCCCAAGGAAACATCCTCCGATAACAATGAGAAAGAAGTTTTCTGAGAAACTTCTTTGTGTTCTGTGAAATCATCTCACAGAGTTATGGCTTTCCCCTCAAGAAGAGTTTCTCTAAGACAGTTGTTGTTGAATTTGCAAAGTGATATTTGGAAGCCCATTGAGGGCTAGGGTGAAAAAGGAAATATCCTCCGATGAAATCGGGAAAGAAGCATTCTGAGGAACTGCTTAGTGTTCTGTTAATTCATCTCCCAGAGTTACATCTGTATTTCCTGGATCTCTTTACTAGCCTTATTTCGGTGGAATCTGAGAACAGATATTTCGGATCCCTTTGAAGACTATAGGGCCAAAGGAAATATCCTCCAATAACAAAGAGAAAGAAGCTTTCTGAGAAACTTCTTTGTGTTCTGTGAAATCATCTCACAGAGTTACAGCTTTCCCCACAAGTGGCCTTTCGCTAAGACAATTCTTGTGGAACTGGCAAAGTGATATTTGGAAGCCCATAGAGAGCTACGGTGAAAAAGGAAATATCCTCCGATGAAATCTGGAAAGAAGCTTTATGAGAAACTGCTTAGTGTTCTGTTAATTCACCTCCTAGAGGTACATCTATATTGCGTGGATCTTTTTGCTAGCCTTATTTCTGTGGAATCAGAGAACAGATATTTCGGATCCCTTTGAAGACTATAGGGCCAAAGGAAATATCCTCCGATAACAAAGAGAAAGAAGCTTTGTGAGAAACTTCTTTGTGTTCTGTGAAATCATCTCACAGAGTTACAGCTTTCCCCTCAAGAAGCCTTTCGCTAAGACAGTTCTTGTGGAATTGGCAAAGTGATATTTGCAAGCCCATAGAGGGCTAAGGTGACAAAGGAAATATCCTCCGATGAAATCTGGAAAGAAGCTTTCTGAGAAACTGCTTAGTGTTCTGTTAATTCACCTCACAGTGGTACATCTGTATTTCGTGGATCTCTTTGCTAGCCTTATTTCTGTGGAATCTGAGAACAGATATTTCGGATGCCTTTGAAGCCTATAGGGCCAAAGGAAATATCCTCCGATAACAAAGACAAAGAAGCTTTCTGAGAAACTTCTTTGTGTTCTGTGAAATCATCTCACAGAGTTACAGCTTTCCCCTCAAGAAGCCTTTTCTAAGATGGTTCTTGTTGAATTGGCAAAGTGATATTTGGAAGCCCATAGAAGGCTACGGTGAAAAAGGAAATATCCTCCGATGAAATCTGGAAAGAAGCTTTCTGAGAAACTGCTTAGTGTTCTGTTAATTCGTCTCCCAGAGTTACATCTGTATTTCGAGGATCTCTTTACTAGCCTTAATTCGGTGGAATCTGAGAACAGATATTTCGGATCCCTTTGAATACTATAGGGCCAAAGGAAATATCCTCCGATAACAAAGAGAAAGAAGCTTTCTGAGAAACTTCTTTGTGTTCTGTGAAATCATCTCACAGAGTTACAGCTTTCGCCACAAGAACCCTTTCGCTAAGACACTTCTTGTGGAACTGGCAAAGTGATATTTGGAAGCACATAGAGGGCTACGGTGAAAAAGGAAATATCCTCCGATGAAATCTGGAAAGAAGCTTTCTGAGAAACTGCTTAGTGTTCTGTTAATTCACCTCCCAGAGGTACATCTATATTGCATGGATCTTTTTGCTAGCCTTATTTCTGTGGAATCAGAGAACAGATATTTCGGATCCCTTTGAAGACTATAGGGCCAAAGGAAATATCCTCCGATAACAAAGAGAAAGAAGCTTTCTGAGAAACTTCTTAGTGTTCTGTGAAATCATCTGACAGAGTTACAGCTTTCCCCTCAGGAAGCCTTTCGCTAAGACAGTTCTTGTGGATTTTTAAAGTGATATTTGGAAACGCATAGAGGGCTATGGAGAAAAAGGAAATATCCTCCGATGAAATCTGGAAAGAAGCTTTCTGAGAAACTGCTTAGTGTTCTGTGAATTCATCTCACAGAGTTACATCTGTAGTTGGTGGATCTCTTTGCTAGCCTTATTTCTGTGGAATCTGAGAACAGATATTTCGGTTCCCTTTGAAGACTATAGGGCCAAAGGAAATATCCTCCGATAAGAAAGAGAAAGAAGCTTTCTGAGAAACTTCTTTGTGTTCTGTGAAATCATCTCAAAGAGTTACAGCTTTCCCCTCATGAAGCCTTTCGCTAAGACAGTTCTTTTCGAATTGGAAAAGGGACATTTGGAAGCCCATAGAGGGATATGGTGAAAAAGGAAATATCCTCCGATTAAATCTGGAAGGAAGCTGTCTGAGAAACTGCTTAGTGTTCTTTTAATTCATCTCCCAGAGTTACATCTGTATGTCGTGGATCTCTTTCCTAGCCTTATTTCTGTGGAATCTGAGAACAGATATTTCGGATCCCTTTGAAGACTATAGGGCCAAAGGAAATATCCTTCGATAACAAAGAGAGAGAAGCGTTCTGAGAAACTTCTTAGTGTTCTGTGAAATCATCACACCGAGTTACAGCTTTCCCCTGAAGAAGCCTTTCGCAAAGACAGTTCTTGTGGAATTGGCAAAGTGATATTTGGAAGGCCTTAGAGGGCTATGGTGTAAAAGGAAATATCCTCCGAAGAAATACGGAAAGAATCTTTCCAAGAAACTGCTTAGTGTTCTGTTAATTCATCTCACAGAGTTACATCTGTATTTCGTGGATCTCTTTGCTAGCCTTATTTCTGTGGAATCTGAGAACAGACATTTCAGATCCCTTTGAAGACTATAGGGCCAAAGGGAATATCCTCCGATAACAAAGAGAAAGAAGCTTTCTGAGAAACTTCTTTGTGTTCTGTGAAATCATCTCACAAAGTTACAGCTTTTTCTCAAGAAGCCTTTCACTAAGACAGTTCTTGTGGAATTTTAAAGTGATATTTGGAAACGCATTGAGGGTTATAGTGAAAAAGGAAATATCCTTCGACGAAATCTGGAAAGAAGCTTTCTGACAAACTACTTAGTGTTCGGTTAATTCATCTCACAGAGTTACAGCTGTATTTCGTGGATCTCTTTGCAAGCCTTATTTGTGTGGAATCTGAGAACTGATATTTCGGATCCCTGTGAAGACTATAGGGCCAAAGGAAATATCCTCCGATAACACAGAGAAAGAAGCTTTCTGAGGAACTTCTTTGTGTTCTGTGAAATCATCTCACAGGGTTACAGCTTTCCCCGCAAGAAGCCTTTCGATAACACAGTTCTTGTTGAATTGGCAAAGTGATATTTGGAAGCCCATAGAGGGCTATGGTGAAAAAGGAAATATTCTCTGAAGAAATCTGGAAAGAAGCTATCTGAGAAACTGCTTAGTGTTCTGTTAATTCATCTCCCAGAGTTACATCTGTATTTCGTGGATCTCTTTGCTAGCCTTATTTCTGTGGAATCAGAGAACAGATATTTCGGATTACTTTGAAGACTATAGGGCCAAAGAAAATAGCCTCCGATAACAAAGAGAAAGAAACTTTCTGAGAAACTTCTTTGTGTTCTGTGAAATCATCTCACAGAGTTACAGCTTTCCCCTCAAGAAGCCTTTCGCTAGGAAAGTTCTTGTGGAATTGGCAAAGTGTTATTTGGAAGCCCATAGAGGGCTACGGTGAAAGAGGAAATATCCTCCGATGAAATCTGGAAAGAAGCTTTCTGAGAAACTGCATAGTGTTCTGTTAATTCATCTCACAGAGTTACATCTGTATTTCGTGGATCTCTTTGCTAACCTTATTTCTCTGGAATTGAGAACAAATATTTCAGATCCCTTTGAAGACTATAGGGCCAAAGGAAATATCCTCCGATAACAAAGAGAACGAAGCTTTTTGAGAAACTTCTTTGTGTTCTGTGAAATCATCTAACAGAGTTACAGCTTTCCCCTTAAGAACCATTTCGCTAAGACAGTTCTTGTGGAATTGGCAAAGTGATATTTGGAAGCCCATAGAGGGCTATGGAGAAAAAGGAAATATCCTCCGATGAAATCTGGAAAGAAGCTTTCTGAGAAACTGCTTACTGTTCTGTTAATTCATCTCACAGAATTACATATGTATTTCGTGGATCTCTTTACTAGCCTTATTTCTGTGGAATCTGAGAACAGATATTTCGGATCCCTTTGAAGACTATAGGGCGAAAGGAAATATCCTCCGATAACAAAGAGAAAGAAGCTTTCTGAGAAACTTCTTGGTGTTCTGTGAAATCATCTTACAGAGTTACAGCTTTCCCCTCAAGAAGCCTTTCGCTAAGACAGTTCTTTTCGAATTGGAAAAGTGACATTTGGAAGCCCATAGAGGGCTACGGTGAAAAAGGAAATATCCTCCGATGAAATCTGGAAAGAAGCTTTCTGAGAAACAGCTTAGTGTTCTGTTAATTCATCTCCCAGAGTAACATCTGTATTTCGTGGATCTCTTTGCTAGCCTTATTTCTGTGGAATCTGAGAACAGATATTTCGGATCGCGTTGAAAACTGTAGGTTCAAGGAAATATCCTCCGATAACAAAAAGAAAGAAGTTTTCTGAGAAACTTCTTTGTGTTCTGTGAAATCATCTCACAGAGTTACAGTTTTCCCCTCAAGAAGCCTTTAGCTAAGACAGTTCTTGTTTCATTGGCGAAGTGATGTTTGGAAGCCCATAGAGGAATAGCTATGGTGAAAAAGGAAATATCCTCCGATGAAATCTGGAAAGAAGCTTTCTGATAAACTGCTTAGTGTTCTGTTAATTCATCTCCCAGTGTTACATCTGTATTTCTTGGATCTCTTTGCTAGACTTATTTCTGTGGAATCTGAGAACGGATATTTGGGATCCCTTTGAAGACTGTAGGGCCAAAGGAAATATCCTCCGATAACAAAGTGAAAGAAGCTTTCTGAGGAACTTCTTTGTGTTCTGTGAAATCATCTCACAGAGATACAGCTTTCCCATCAAGAAGCCTTTCGCTAAGACAGTTCTTGTGGAATTGGCAAAGTGATATTTGGAAACCCATAGAGGGCTAGGGTGAAAAAGGAAATATCCTCCAATTAATCTGGAAAGAAGCTTTCTGAGAAACTGCTGAGTGTTCTGTTAATTCATCTCACAGAGTTACATCTGTATTACGTGGATCTCTTTGCTAGCCTTATTTCTGTGGAATCTGAGAACAGATATTTCGGATCCCTTTGAATACTGTAGTGCCAAAGGAAATCTCCTCCGATAACAAAGAGAAAGAAGCTTTCTGAGAAACTTCTTTGTGTTCTGTGAAATCATCTCACAGAATTACAGCTTTCCCCTCAAGAAGCCTTTCGCTAAGACAGTTCTTGTGGAATTGGCAAAGTGATATTTGGAAGCCCATAGAGGGCTATTGTGAAAAAGGAAATATCCTCCTATGAAATCTGGAAAGAAGCTTTCTGAGAAACTGCTGAGTGTTCTGTTAATTCATCTCATAGAGTTACATCTGTATTTCGTGGATCTCTTTGCTAGCCTTATTTCTGCGGAATCTGAGAACAGATATTTCGGATCCCTTTCAATACTGTAGGGCCAAAAGAAATCTCCTCCGATAAAAAAGAGAAAGAAGCTTTCTGAGAAACTTCTTTGTGTTCTGTGAAATCATCTCACAGAGTTACAGCTTTCCCCTCAAGAAGCCTTTTGCTAATACAGTTCTGGTGGAATTGGCAAAGTGATATTTGGAAACCCATAGAGGGCTACGGTGAAAAAGGAAATATCCTCCGATGAAATCTGGAAAGAAGCTTTCTGAGAAACTGCTTAGTGGTCTGTTATTTCATCTCCCAGAGTTACATCTGTATTTCGTGGATCTCTTTCCTAGCCTTTTCTCTGTGGAATCTGAGAACAGATATTTCGGATCCCTTTGAAGACTAGAGGGCCAAAGGAAATATCCTCTGATAACAAAGAGAAAGAAGCTTTCTGAGAAACTCCTTTGTGTTCTGTGAAATCATCTCACAGAGTTACAGCTTTCCCCTCAATAAGCCTTTAGCTAAGGCAGTTCTCGCGGAATTGACAAAGTGATATTTGAAAGCCCATAGAGGGCTATGGTGAAAAAGGAAATATCCTCCGATGAAACTTGGAAAGAAGCTTTCTGAGAAACTGCTTAGTGTTCTGTTAATTCACCTCACAGAGTTACATCTGTATTTCTTGGATCTCTTTGCTAGCCTTATTTCTGTGGAATCTGAGAACAGATATTTCGGATCCCTTTGAAGACTATAGGGCCAAAGGAAATATCCTCCGATAACAAGGAGAAAGTAGCTTTCTGAGAAACTTTTTCGTGTTCTGTGAAATCATCTCACAGAGTTACAGCTTTCCCCTCAAGAAGCTTTTCGCTAAGACAGTTCTTGTGGAATTGGCAAAGTGATATTTGGAAGCCGATGGAGGGCTAGCTATGGTGAAAAAAATATCAACCGACGAAATCTGGAAAGAAGCATTCTGAGAAACTGCTTAGTGTTCTGTTAATTCATGTGACAGAGTTGCATCTGTATTTCGTGGATCTCTTTGCAAGCCTTATTTCTGTGGAATCTGAGAACAGATATTTCGGATCCCCTTGAAGACTATAGGGCCAAAGGAAATATCCTCCGATAGCAAAGAGAAAGAAGCTTTCTGAGAAACTTCTTTGTGTTCTGTGATATCACCTCACAGAGTTACAGCTTTCCCCTCAAGAAGCCTTTCGTTAAGACAGTTCTTGTGGAATTGCCAAGTGTTATTTGGAAGCCTATAGAGGGCTATGGTGAAAAAGGACATATCCTCCGATGAAATCTGGAAGGAAGGTTTCTGAGAAACTGCTTAGTGTTCTGTTAATTCACCTCACAGAGTTACATCTATATTTCGTGGATCTCTTTGCTAGCCTTATTTCTGTGGAATCTGAGAACAGATATTTCGGATCCCTTTGACGACTATAGGGCCAAAGGAAATATCCTCCGATAACAACAGAAAGTAGCTTTCTGAGAAACTTTTTCGTGTTCTGTGAAATCATCTCACAGAGTTACAGCTTTCCCCTCAAGAAGCCTTTCGCTAAGACAGTTCTTGTGGAATTGGCAAAGTGATATTTGGAAGCCGATAGAGTGCTAGCTATGGTGAAAAAGAAATATCCTCCGACGAAATCTGGAAAGAAGCTTTCTGAGAAACTGCTTAGTGTTCTGCTAATTCATCTGCAGAGTTACATCTGTATTTCGTGCTTCTCTTTGCTAGCCTTATTTCTGTGTAATCTGACAACAGATATTTCGGATCCCTTTGAAGACTATAGGGCCAAAGGAAATATCCTCCGATAACAAAGAGAAAGAAGCTTTCTGAGAAACTTCTTTGTGTTCTGTGAAATCATCTCACAGAGTTACAGCTTTCCCCTCAAGAAGCCTTTCGCTAAGACAGTTCATGTGGAATTGGCAAAGTGATGTTTTGAAGCCCATAGAGGGCTTGCTATGGTGAAAAAGAAAGTATCCTCCGATGAAATGTGGAAAGAAGCTTTCTGAGAAACTGCTTAGTGATCTGTTAATTCATCTCACAGCGTTACATCTGTATTTCGTGGATCTCTTTGGTAGCCTTATTTCTGTGGAATCTGAGAACAGATATTTCGGATCCCTTTGAAGACTATAGGGCCAAAGGAAATATCCTCCTATAACAAAGAGAAAGAAGCTTTCTGAGAAACTTATTTGTGTTCTGTGAAATCATCTCACAGAGTTACAGCATTCCCCTCAAGAAGCCTTTCGCTAAGACAGTTCATGCGGAATTGGCAAAGTGATGTTTGGAAGCCCATAGAGGGCTACCTATGGTGAAAAAGAAAATATCCTCCGATGAAATCTGGAAAGAAGCTTTCTGAGAAACTGCTTAGTGTTCTGTTAATTCATCTTACAGCGTTACATCTGCATTTCGTGGATCTCTTTCCTAGCCTTATTTCTGTGGAATCTGATAACAGATATTTCGGATCCCTTTGAAGGCTATACGGCAAAAAGAAATATCCTCCGATAACAAAGAGAAGGAAGCTTTCTGAGAAACTTCTTTGTGTTCTGTGAAATCATCTCACAGAGTTACAGCATTCCCCTCAAGAAGCCTTTCGCTAAGACAGTTCTTGCGGAATTGGCAAAGTGATATTTGGAAGCCCATAGAGGGCTATGTTGAAAAAGGAAATAACCTCCGATGAAATTTGGAAAGAAGCTTTCTGAGAAACTGTTTAGTGTTCTGTTAATTCATCTCACAGAATTATATCTGTATTTCGTGGATCTCTTTGCAACCCTTATTTCTGTGGAATCTGAGAAAAGATATTTCGGATCCCTTTGAAGTCTATAGGGCCTAAGGAAATATCCTCCGATAACAAAGAGAAAGAAGCTTTCTGAGAAACTCCTTTGTGTTCTCTGAAATCATCTCACAGAGTTACAGCTTTCCCCTCAAGAAGCCTTTCGCTAAGACAGTTCTCGCAGAATTGGCAAAGTGATATTTGGAAGCCCATAGAGGGCTATGGTGAAAAAGGAAATATCCTAAGATGAAATCTGGAAAGAAGCTTTCTGAGAAACTACTTAGTGTTCTGTTAATTCATCTCACAGAGTTACATCTGCATTTCGTGGATCTCTTTGCTAGCCTTATTTCTGTGGAATCTGACAACAGATATTTCCCTTCCCTTTGAAGACTATATGGCCAAAGGAAATATCCTCCGATAGCAAAGAGAAAGAAGCTTTCTGAGGAACTTCTTTGTGTTCTGTGAAATCATCTCACAGAGTTGCAGCTTTCCCTTCAAGGAGCCTTTCGTTAAGACAGTTCTTGTGGAATTGCCAAGTGATATTTGGAAGCCTATAGAGTGCTATGGTGAAAAAGGAAATATCCTCCGATGAAATCTGGAAAGAAGCTTTCTGAGAAACTGCTTAGTCTTCTGTTAATTCATCTCCCAGAGTTACATCTGTATTTCGTGCATCTCTTTGCTAGCCTTATTTCTGTGTAATCTGACAACAGATATTTCGGATCGCGTTGAAGACTATACGGCCAAGGAAATATCATCCGATAACAAAGAGAAAGAAGCTTTCTGAGAAACTTCTTTGTGTTCTGTGAAATCATCTCACAGAGTTACAGCTTTCCCCTCAAGAAGCCTTTCGCTAAGACAGTTCATGTGGAATTGGCAAAGTGATGTTTGGAAGCCCATAGAGGGCTAGCAATGGTGAAAAAGGAAATATCCTCCGATGAAATCTGCAAAGAAGCTTTCTGAGAAACTGCTTAGTGTTCTGTTAATTCATCTCACAGAGTTACATCTGTATTTCGAGGATCTCTTTGCTAGCCTTATTTCTGTGGAATCTGACAATAGATATTTCCTTTCCCTTTGAAGACTATAGGGCCAAAGGAAATATCCTCCGATAGCAAAGAGAAAGAAGCTTTCTGAGAAACTTCTTTGTGTTCTGTGATATCACCTCACAGAGTTACAGCTTTCCCCTCAAGAAGCCTTTCGTTAAGACAGTTCTTGTGGAATTGCCAAGTGTTATTTGGAAGCCTATAGAGGGCTATGGTGAAAAAGGACATATCCTCCGATGAAATCTGGAAAGAAGCTTTCTGTGAAACTGCTTAGTGTTCTGTTAATTCATCTCCCAGAGTTACATCTGTATTTCGTGGATCTCTTTGCTAACCTTATTTCTGTGGAATCTGACAACAGATATTTTGGATCCCTTTGAAGAGTATAGGGCCAAAGGAAATATCCTCCGATAACAAAGAGAAAGAAGCTTTCTGGGAAACTTCTTTGTGTTCTGTGAAATCATCTCACAGAGTTACAGCATTCCCTTCAAGAAACCTTTCGCTAAGACAGTTCTTGTGGAATTGGCAAAGTGATATTTCGAAGCCCATGGGGGGCTATGGTGAAAAAGGAAATATCCTCCGATGAAATCTGGAAAGAAGCTTTCTGAAAAACAGCTTAGTGTAATGTTAATTCATCTCACAGAATAATATCTGCATTTCGTGGATCTCTTTGCTAGCCTTATTTCTGTGGAATATGAGAACAGATATTTCGGATCCCTTTGAAGACTATAGGGCCAAAGGAAATATCCTCCGATAACAAAGAGAAAGAAGATTTCTGAGAAACTTCTTTGTGTTCTGTGAAATCATCTCACAGAGTTACAGCTTTCCCCTCAAGAAGCCTTTCACTAAGGAAGTTCTCGCAGAATTGACAAAGTGATATTTGAAAGCCCATAGAGGGCTATGGTGAAAAAGGAAATATCCTCCGATGAAATCTGGAAGGAAGCTTTCTGAGAAACTGCTTAGTGTTCTGTTAATTCACCTCACAGAGTTACATCTATATTTCGTGGATCTCTTTGCTAGCCTTGTTTCTGTGGAATCTGAGAACAGATATTTCGGATCCCTTTGAAGACTATAGGGCCAAAGGAAATATCCTCCGATAACAACAGAAAGTAGCTTTCTGAGAAACTTTTTCGTGTTCTGTGAAATCATCTCACAGAGTTACAGCTTTCCCCTCAAGAAGCCTTTCGCTAAGACAGTTCTTGTGGAATTGGCAAAGTGATATTTGGAAGCCGATAGAGGGCTAGCTATGGTGAAAAAGAAATATCCTCCGACGAAATCTGGAAAGAAGCTTTCTGAGAAACTGCTTAGTGTTCTGCTAATTCATCTCAAAGAGTTACATCTGTATTTCGTGCTTCTCTTTGCTAGCCTTATTTCTGTGTAATCTGACAACAGATATTTCGGATCCCTTTGAAGACTATAGGGCCAAAGGAAATATCCTCCGATAACAAAGAGAAAGAAGCTTTCTGAGAAACTTCTTTGTGTTCTGTGAAATCATCTCACAGAGTTACAGCTTTCCCCTCAAGAAGCCTTTCGCTAAGACAGTTCATGTGGAATTGGCAAAGTGATGTTTTGAAGCCCATAGAGGGCTAGCTATGGTGAAAAAGAAAATATCCTCCGATGAAATGTGGAAAGAAGCTTTCTGAGAAACTGCTTAGTGATCTGTTAATTCATCTCACAGCGTTACATCTGTATTTCGTGGATTTCTTTGGTAGCCTTATTTCTGTGGAATCTGAGAACAGATATTTCGGATCCCTTTGAAGACAATAGGGCCAAAGGAAATATCCTCCTATAACAAAGAGAAAGAAGCTTTCTGAGAAACTTATTTGTGTTCTGTGAAATCATCTCACAGAGTTACAGCATTCCCCTCAAGAAGCCTTTCGCTAAGACAGTTCATGCGGAATTGGCAAAGTGATGTTTGGAGCCCATAGAGGGCTACCTATGGTGAAAAAGAAAATATCCTCCGATGAAATCTGGAAAGAAGCTTTCTGAGAAACTGCTTAGTGTTCTGTTAATTCATCTCACAGCGTTACATCTGCATTTCGTGGATCTCTTTGCTAGCGTTATTTCTGTGGAATCTGAGAACAGATATTTCGGATCCCCTTGAAGACTATAGGGCCAAAGGAAATATCCTCCGATAGCAAAGAGAAAGAAGCTTTCTGAGAAACTTCTTTGTGTTCTGTGATATCACCTCACAGAGTTACAGCTTTCCCCTCAAGAAGCCTTTCGTTAAGACAGTTCTTGTGGAATTGCCAAGTGTTATTTGGAAGCCTATAGAGGGCTATGGTGAAAAAGGACATATCCTCCGATGAAATCTGGAAGGAAGGTTTTTGAGAAACTGCTTAGTGTTCTGTTAATTCACCTCACAGAGTTACATCTATATTTCGTGGATCTCTTTGCTAGCCTTACTTCTGTGGAATCTGAGAACAGATATTTCGGATCCCTTTGACGACTATAGGGCCAAAGGAAATATCCTCCGATAACAACAGAAAGTAGCTTTCTGAGAAACTTTTTCGTGTTCTGTGAAATCATCTCACAGAGTTACAGCTTTCCCCTCAAGAAGCCTTTCGCTAAGACAGTTCTTGTGGAATTGGCAAAGTGATATTTGGAAGCCGATAGAGTGCTAGCTATGGTGAAAAAGAAATATCCTCCGACGAAATCTGGAAAGAAGCTTTCTGAGAAACTGCTTAGTGTTCTGCTAATTCATCTCGCAGAGTTACATCTGTATTTCGTGCTTCTCTTTGCTAGCCTTATTTCTGTGTAATCTGACAACAGATATTTCGGATCCCTTTGAAGACTATAGGGCCAAAGGAAATATCCTCCGATAACAAAGAGAAAGAAGCTTTCTGAGAAACTTCTTTGTGTTCTGTGAAATCATCTCACAGAGTTACAGCTTTCCCCTCAAGAAGCCTTTCGCTAAGACAGTTCATGTGGAATTGGCAAAGTGATGTTTTGAAGCCCATAGAGGGCTAGCTATGGTGAAAAAGAAAATATCCTCCGATGAAACGTGGAAAGAAGCTTTCTGAGAAACTGCTTAGTGATCTGTTAATTCATCTCACAGCGTTACATCTGTATTTCGTGGATCTCTTTGGTAGCCTTATTTCTGTGGAATCTGAGAACAGATATTTCGGATCCCTTTGAAGACTATAGGGCCAAAGGAAATATCCTCCTATAACAAAGAGAAAGAAGCTTTCTGAGAAACTTCTTTGTGTTCTGTGAAATCATCTCACAGAGTTACAGCATTCCCCTCAAGAAGCCTTTCGCTAAGACAGTTCATGCGGAATTGGCAAAGTGATGTTTGGAAGCCCATAGAGGGCTACCTATGGTGAAAAAGAAAATATCCTCCGATGAAATCTGGAAAGAAGCTTTCTGAGAAACTGCTTAGTGTTCTGTTAATTCATCTTTCAGCGTTACATCTGCATTTCGTGGATCTCTTTCCTAGCCTTATTTCTGTGGAATCTGATAACAGATATTTCGGATCCCTTTGAAGGCTATACGGCAAAAAGAAATATCCTCCGATAACAAAGAGAAGGAAGCTTTCTGAGAAACTCCTTTGTGTTCTCTGAAATCATCTCACAGAGTTACAGCTTTCCCCTCAAGAAGCCTTTCGCTAAGACAGTTCTCGCAGAATTGGCAATGTGATATTTGGAAGCCCATAGAGGGCTATGGTGAAAAAGGAAATATCCTAAGATGAAATCTGGAAAGAAGCTTTCTGAGAAACTACTTAGTGTTCTGTTAATTCATCTCACAGAGTTACATCTGCATTTCGTGGATCTCTTTGCTAGCCTTATTTCTGTGGAATCTGACAACAGATATTTCCCTTCCCTTTGAAGACTATATGGCCAAAGGAAATATCCTCCGATAGCAAAGAGAAAGAAGCTTTCTGAGGAACTTCTTTGTGTTCTGTGAAATCATCTCACAGAGTTGCAGCTTTCCCTTCAAGAAGCCTTTCGTTAAGACAGTTCTTGTGGAATTGCCAAGTGATATTTGGAAGCCTATAGAGTGCTATGGTGAAAAAGGAAATATCCTCCGATGAAATCTGGAAAGAAGCTTTCTGAGAAACTGCTTAGTCTTCTGTTAATTCATCTCCCAGAGTTACATCTGTATTTCGTGCATCTCTTTGCTAGCCTTATTTCTGTGTAATCTGACAACAGATATTTCGGATCGCGTTGAAGACTATAGGGCCAAGGAAATATCCTCCGATAACAAAGAGAAAGAAGCTTTCTGAGAAACTTCTTTGTGTTCTGTGAAATCATCTCACAGAGTTACAGCTTTCCCCTCAAGAAGCCTTTCGCTAAGACAGTTCATGTGGAATTGGCAAAGTGATGTTTGGAAGCCCATAGAGGGCTAGCAATGGTGAAAAAGGAAATATCCTCCGATGAAATCTGCAAAGAAGCTTTCTGAGAAACTGCTTAGTGTTCTGTTAATTCATCTCACAGAGTTACATCTGTATTTCGAGGATCTCTTTGCTAGCCTTATTTCTGTGGAATCTGACAATAGATATTTCCTTTCCCTTTGAAGACTATAGGGCCAAAGGAAATATCCTCCGATAGCAAAGAGAAAGAAGCTTTCTGAGAAACTTCTTTGTGTTCTGTGATATCACCTCACAGAGTTACAGCTTTCCCCTCAAGAAGCCTTTCGTTAAGACAGTTCTTGTGGAATTGCCAAGTGTTATTTGGAAGCCTATAGAGGGCTATGGTGAAAAAGGACATATCCTCCGATGAAATCTGGAAAGAAGCTTTCTGTGAAACTGCTTAGTGTTCTGTTAATTCATCTCCCAGAGTTACATCTGTATTTCGTGGATCTCTTTGCTAACCTTATTTCTGTGGAATCTGACAACAGATATTTTGGATCCCTTTGAAGAGTATAGGGCCAAAGGAAATATCCTCCGATAACAAAGAGAAAGACGCTTTCTGGGAAACTTCTTTGTGTTCTGTGAAATCATCTCACAGAGTTACAGCATTCCCCTCAAGAAACCTTTCGCTAAGACAGTTCTTGTGGAATTGGCAAAGTGATATTTCGAAGCCCATGGGGGGCTATGGTGAAAAAGGAAATATCCTCCGATGAAATCTGGAAAGAAGCTTTCTGAAAAACTGCTTAGTGTAATGTTAATTCATCTCACAGAATAATATCTGCATTTCGTGGATCTCTTTGCTAGCCTTATTACAGTGGAATATGAGAACAGATATTTCGGATCCCTTTGAAGACTATAGGGCCAAAGGAAATATCCTCCGATAACAAAGAGAAAGAAGATTTCTGAGAAACTTCTTTGTGTTCTGTGAAATCATCTCACAGAGTTACAGCTTTCCCCTCAAGAAGCCTTTCACTAAGGAAGTTCTCGCGGAATTGACAAAGTGATATTTGAAAGCCCATAGAGGGCTATGGTGAAAAAGGAAATATCCTCCGATGAAATCTGGAAGGAAGCTTTCTGAGAAACTGCTTAGTGTTCTGTTAATTCACCTCACAGAGTTACATCTATATTTCGTGGATCTCTTTGCTAGCCTTATTTCTGTGGAATCTGAGAACAGATATTTCGGATCCCTTTGAAGACTATAGGGCCAAAGGAAATATGCTCCGATAACAAGGAGAAAGTAGCTTTCTGAGAAACTTTTTCGTGTTCTGTGAAATCATCTCACAGAGTTACAGCTTTCCCCTCAAGAAGCCTTTCGCTAAGACAGTTCTTGTGGAATTGGCAAAGTGATATTTGGAAGCCGATAGAGGGCTAGCTATGGTGAAAAAGAAATATCCTCCGACGAAATCTGGAAAGAAGCTTTCTGAGAAACTGCTTAGTGTTCTGATAATTCATCTCAAAGAGTTACATCTGTATTTCGTGCTTCTCTTTGCTAGCCTTATTTCTGTGTAATCTGACAACAGATATTTCGGATCCCTTTGAAGACTATAGGGCCAAAGGAAATATCCTCCGATAACAAAGAGAAAGAAGCTTTCTGAGAAACTTCTTTGTATTCTGTGAAATCATCTCACAGAGTTACAGCTTTCCCCTCAAGAAGCCTTTCGCTAAGACAGTTCATGTGGAATTGGCAAAGTGATGTTTTGAAGCCCATAGAGGGCTAGCTATGGTGAAAAAGAAAATATCCTCCGATGAAATGTGGAAAGAAGCTTTCTGAGAAACTGCTTAGTGATCTGTTAATTCATCTCACAGCGTTACATCTGTATTTCGTGGATCTCTTTGGTAGCCTTATTTCTGTGGAATCTGAGAACAGATATTTCGGATCCCTTTGAAGACAATAGGGCCAAAGGAAATATCCTCCTATAACAAAGAGAAAGAAGCTTTCTGAGAAACTTATTTGTGTTCTGTGAAATCATCTCACAGAGTTACAGCATTCCCCTCAAGAAGCCTTTCGCTAAGAAAGTTCATGCGGAATTGGCAAAGTGATGTTTGGAAGCCCATAGAGGGCTACCTATGGTGAAAAAGAAAATATCCTCCGATGAAATCTGGAAAGAAGCTTTCTGAGAAACTGCTTAGTGTTCTGTTAATTCATCTCACAGCGTTACATCTGCATTTCGTGGATCTCTTTGCTAGCCTTATTTCTGTGGAATCTGAGAACAGATATTTCGGATCCCTTTGAAGGCTATACGGCAAAAGGAAATATCCTCCGATAACAAAGAGAAGGAAGCTTTCTGGGAAACTTCTTTGTGTTCTGTGAAATCATCTCACAGAGTTACAGCATTCCCCTCAAGAAGCCTTTAGCTAAGACAGTTCTTGCGGAATTGGCAAAGTGATATTTGGAAGTCCTTAGAGGGCTATGTTGAAAAAGGAAATAACCTCCGATGAAATTTGGAAAGAAGCTTTCTGAGAAACTGTTTAGTGTTCTGTTAATTCATCTCACAGAATTATATCTGTATTTCGTGGATCTCTTTGCTACCCTTATTTCTGTGGAATCTGAGAAAAGATATTTCGGATCCCTTTGAAGTCTATAGGGCCTAAGGAAATATCCTCCGATAACAAAGAGAAAGAAGCTTTCTGAGAAACTCCTTTGTGTTCTCTGAAATCATCTCACAGAGTTACAGCTTTCCCCTCAAGAAGCCTTTCGCTAAGACAGTTCTCGCAGAATTGGCAAAGTGATATTTGGAAGCCCATAGAGGGCTATGGTGAAAAAGGAAATATCCTAAGATGAAATCTGGAAAGAAGCTTTCTGAGAAACTACTTAGTGTTCTGTTAATTCATCTCACAGAGTTACATCTGCATTTCGTGGATCTCTTTGCTAGCCTTATTTCTGTGGAATCTGACAACAGATATTTCCCTTCCCTTTGAAGACTATATGGCCAAAGGAAATATCCTCCGATAGCAAAGAGAAAGAAGCTTTCTGAGGAACTTCTTTGTGTTCTGTGAAATCATCTCACAGAGTTGCAGCTTTCCCTTCAAGGAGCCTTTCGTTAAGACAGTTCTTGTGGAATTGCCAAGTGATATTTGGAAGCCTATAGAGTGCTATGGTGAAAAAGGAAATATCCTCCGATGAAATCTGGAAAGAAGCTTTCTGAGAAACTGCTTAGTCTTCTGTTAATTCATCTCCCAGAGTTACATCTGTATTTCGTGCATCTCTTTGCTAGCCTTATTTCTGTGTAATCTGACAACAGATATTTCGGATCGCGTTGAAGACTATACGGCCAAGGAAATATCATCCGATAACAAAGAGAAAGAAGCTTTCTGAGAAACTTCTTTGTGTTCTGTGAAATCATCTCACAGAGTTACAGCTTTCCCCTCAAGAAGCCTTTCGCTAAGACAGTTCATGTGGAATTGGCAAAGTGATGTTTGGAAGCCCATAGAGGGCTAGCAATGGTGAAAAAGGAAATATCCTCCGATGAAATCTGCAAAGAAGCTTTCTGAGAAACTGCTTAGTGTTCTGTTAATTCATCTCACAGAGTTACATCTGTATTTCGAGGATCTCTTTGCTAGCCTTATTTCTGTGGAATCTGACAATAGATATTTCCTTTCCCTTTGAAGATTATAGGGCCAAAGGAAATATCCTCCGATAACAAAGAGAAAGAAGATTTCTGAGAAACTTCTTTGTGTTCTGTGAAATCATCTCACAGAGTTACAGCTTTCCCCTCAAGAAGCCTTTCGCTAAGACAGTTCTTGTGGAATTGGCAAAGTGATATTTGAAAGCCCATAGAGGGCTAGGGTGAAAAAGGAAATATCCTCCGATGAAATCTGGAAAGAAGCTTTCTGAGAAACTGCTTAGTGTTCTGTTAATACATCTCACAGAATTTATCTGCATTTCTTAGATCTCTTTGCTAGCCTTATTTCTGTGGAATCTGAGAACAGGTATATCGGTTCCCTTTGAAGTCTATAGGGCCAAATGAAATATCCTCCAATAAAAAAGAGAAAGAAGCTTTCTGAGAACCTCCTTTGTGATCTGTGAAATCATCTAACAGAGTGACAGCTTTCCCCTCAAGAAGCCTTTCGCTAACACAGTTCTCGCGGAAATGGCAAAGTGATATTTGGAAGCCCTTAGAGGGCTATGGTGAAAAAGGAAATATCCTCCGATGAAATCTGGAAAGAAGATTTCTGAGAAACTGCTTAGTGTTCTGTTAATTCATCTCACAGAGTTACATCTGTATTTCGTGGATCTCTTTGCTAGCCTTATTTCTGTGGAATCTGACAACAGATATTTCCTTTCCCTTTGAAGACTATAGGGCCAAAGGAAATATCCTCCGATAACAAAGAGAAACAAGCTTTCTGAGAAACTTCTTTGTGTTCTGTGAAATCATCTCACAGAGTTACAGCTTTCCCCTCAACAAACCTTTCGCTAAGACAGTTCTTGTGGAATTGGCAAAGTGATATTTGGAAGCCCATAGATGGCTATGGTGAAAAAGGAAATATCCTTCGAAGAAATCTGTAAAGAAGCTTTCTGAGAAACTGCTTAGTGTTCTGTTAATTCATCTCACAGAGTTACATCTGTATTTCGTGGATCTCTTTGCTAGCCTTATTTCTGTGGAATCTGAGAACACATATTTCGGATCCCCTTGAAGACTCTAGGGCCAAAGGAAATATCCTCCGATAGCAAAGAGAAAGAAGCTTTCTGAGAAACTTCTTTGTGTTCTCTGAAATCATCTCACAGAGTTACAGCTTTCCCCTCAAGAAGCCTTTCGTTAAGACAGTTCTTGAGGAATTGCCAAGTGATATTTGGAAGCCTATAGAGGGCTATGGTGAAAAAGGAAATATCCTCCGATGAAATCTGGAAAGAAGCTTTCTGAGAAACTGCTAGTGTTCTGTTAATTCATCTCACAGAGTTACATCTGTATTTCGTGGATCTCTTTGCTAACCTTATTTCTCTGGAATCTGACAACAGATATTTTGGATCGCTTTGAAGACTACAGGGCCCAAAGAAATATCCTCCGATAACAAAGAGAAAGAAGCTTTCTGAGAAACGTCTTTGTGTTCTGTGAAATCTTGTCACAGAGTTACAGCTTTCCCCTCAAGAAGCCTTTCGCTAAGACAGTTCTTGTGGAATTGTCAAAGTGATATTTGGAAGCCCATAGAGGGCTATGTGAAAAAGGAAATATCCTCCAATGAAATCTGGAAAGAAGCTTTCTGAGAAACTGCTTAGTGATCTGTTAATTCATCTCTCAGAATTAAACTGTATTTCGTGGATCTCTTTGCTAGCCTTATTTCTCTGGAATCTGAGAACAGATATTTCGGATCCCTTTGAGGAATACAGGGCCAAAGGAAATATCCTCCGATAACAAAGAGAAAGAAGATTTCTGAGAAACTTCTTTGTGTTCTGTGAAATCATCTCACAGAGTTACAGCTTTCCCCTCAAGAAGCCTTTCGCTAAGACGGTTCTCGCGGAATTGGAAAAGTGATATTTGAAAGCCCATAGAGGGCTAGGGTGAAAAAGGAAATATCCTCCGATGAAATCTGGAAAGAAGCTTTCTGAGAAACTGCTTAGTGTTCTGTTAATTCATCTCACAGAATTTATCTGCATTTCGTGGATCTCTTTGCTAGCCTTATTTCTGTGGAATCTGAGAACAGTTATATCGGTTCCCTTTGAAGTCTATAGGGCCAAATGAAATATCCTCCAATAAAAAAGAGAAAGAAGCTTTCTGAGAAACTCCTTTGTGATCTGTGAAATCATCTAACAGAGTGACAGCTTTCCCCTCAAGAAGCCTTTCGCTAACACAGTTCTCGCGGAAATGGCAAAGTGATATTTGGAAGCCCTTAGAGGGCTATGGTGAAAAAGGAAATATCCTCCGATGAAATCTGGAAAGAAGATTTCTGAGAAACTGCTTAGGGTTCTGTTAATTCATCTCACAGAGTTACATCTGTATTTCGTGGATCTCTTTGCTAGCCTTATTTCTGTGGAATCTGACAACAGATATTTCCTTTCCCTTTGAAGACTATAGGGCCAAAGGAAATATCCTCCGATAACAAAGAGAAACAAGCTTTCTGAGAAACTTCTTTGTGTTCTGTGAAATCATCTCACAGAGTTACAGCTTTCCCCTCAACAAACCTTTCGCTAAGACAGTTCTTGTGGAATTGGCAAAGTGATATTTGGAAGCCCATAGAGGGCTATGGTGAAAAAGGAAATATCCTTCGAAGAAATCTGGAAAGAAGCTTTCTGAGACACTGCTTAGTGTTCTGTTAATTCATCTGACAGAGTTACATCTGTATTTCGTGGATCTCTTTGCTAGCCTTATTTCTGTGGAATCTGTGAACAGATATTTCGGATCCCCTTGAAGACTATAGGGCCAAAGGAAATATCCTCCGATAGCAAAGAGAAAGAAGCTTTCTGAGAAACTTCTTGTGTTCTGTGATATCACCTCACAGAATTACAGCTTTCCCCTCAGGAAGCCTTTCGTTAAGACAGTTCTTGTGGAATTGCCAAGTGATATTTGGAAGCCTATAGAGGGCTATGTTGAAAAAGGAAATATCCTCCGATGAAATCTGGAAAGAAGCTTTCTGAGAAACTGCTTAGTGTTCTGTTAATTCATCTCCCAGAGTTACATCTGTATTTCGTGGATCTCTTTGCTAACCTTATTTCTGTGGAATCTGAAAACAGGTATTTTGGATCCGTTTGAAGACTATAGGGCCAAAGGAAATATCCTCCGATAACAAAGAGAAAGAAGCTTTCTGGGAAACTTCTTTGTGTTCTGTGTAATCATCTCACAGAGTTACATCTTTCCCCTCAATAAGACTTTCGTTAAGACAGTTCTTTTGGAATTGGCAAAGTGATATTTGGAAGCCCATAGAGGGCTACGGTGAAAAAGGAAATATCCTCCGATGAAATCTGGAAAGAAGCTTTCTAAGAAACTGCTTAGTGTTCTGTTAAATCATCTCTCAGAGTTACATCTTTATTTCGTGGATGTCTTTGCTAGCCTTACTACTGTGGAATCTGAGAACAGATGTTTCGGATCCCTGTGAAGTCTATAGGGCCAAAGGAAATATCCTCCGATAACAAAGAGAGAGAATCTTTCTGAGAAACTCCTTTGTGTTCTGTGAAATCGTCTCACAGAGTTACAGCTTTCCCCTCAAGAAGCCATTCGCTAATACAGTTCTTGTGGAATAGGCAAAGTGATATTTGGAAGCCCATGGAGGGCTATGGTGAAAAAGGAAATATCCTCCGATGAAATCTGGAAAGAAGCTTTCTGAGAAACTGCTTAGTGTTCTGTTAATTCACCTCACCGAGTTACATCTGTATTTCGTGAACTCTTTGCTAGCCTTATTTCTGTGGAATCTGAAAACAGATATTCGTATCCCTTTGAAGTCTATAGGGCCGAAAGAAATATCCTCCGATAACAAAGATAAAGAAGATTTCTGAGAAACTTCTTTGTGTTCTGTGAAATCATCTCACAGAGTTACAGCTTTCCTCTCAAGAAGACTTTCGCTAAGTGAGTTCTTGTGGAATTGGCAAAGTGATATTGGGAAGCCCATAGAGGGCTAGCTAAGGTGAAAAAGGAAATATCCTCCGATGAAATCTAGAAAGAAGCTTTCTGAGAAACTGCTTAGTGTTCTGTTAATTCATCTGCCAGTGTTACATCTGTATTTCGTGGATCTCTTTGCTAGCCTTATTTCTATAGAATCTGTGAACAGATATTTCGGATCCCTTTGAAGACTATAGGGCAAAAAGAAATATCCTCCGATAACAATGAGAAAGAAGCTTTCTGAGAAACTTCTTTGTGTTCTGTGAAATCATCTCACAGAGTTACAGCATTCCCCTCAAGAAGCCTTTCGCTAACACAGTTCTTGCGGAATTGGAAAAGTGATACTTGGAAGCCCATAGAGGGCTATGCTGAAAAAGGAAATATCCCCCGATGAAATCTGGAAAGAAGCTTTCTGAGAAACTGCTTAGTGTTCTGTTAATTCATCTCCTAGAGTTACATCTCTATATATCGTGATCACTTTGCTAGCCTTATTTCTGTGGAATGTGAGAACAGATATTCGGATCCCTTTGAAGTCTATAGGGCCAAAGGAAATATCCTCCGATAACAAAGAGAAAGAAGCTTTCTGAGAAACTCCTTTGTGTTCTGTGAAATCATCTCACAGAGTTACAGTTTTCCCCTCAAGAAGCCTTTCGCTAAGACAGTTCTTGTGGAATTGGCAAGGTGATACTTGGAAGCCCATAGAGGGCTATGGTGAAAAAGGATATATCCTCCTATGAAATCTGGAGGGAAGCTTTCTGAGAAAATACTTAGTGTTCTGTTAATTCATCTCACAGAATTACATCTGTATTTCGTGGATCTCTATGCAAGCCTTATTTGTGTGGAATCTGAGAACATATATTTCGCATCCTTTGAAGACTAAAGGGACAAATTAAATACCCTCCGATAACAAAGAGAAAGAACATTTCTGAGAAACTTCTTTGTTTTCTGTGAAATCATCTCACAGAGTTACAGCTTTCCCATCAAGAAGCCTTTCGCTAAGACAGTTCTTGTGGAATTGGCAAAGTGATATTTGGAATCCCATAGAGGGCAATGGTGACAAAGGAAATATCCTCCGATGAAATCTGGAAAGAAGCTTTCTGAGAAACTGCTTAGTGTTCTGTTAATTCATCTCACAGAGTTACATATGTATTTCGTGGATCTCTTTGCTAGCCTTATTTTTGAGAAATCTGAGAACAGATATTTCGAATCCCTTTGAAGACTATAGGGCCTAAGGAAATATCCTCCGATAACAAAGAGAAAGAAGCTTTCTGAGAAACTTCTTTGTGTTCTGTGAAATCATCGCACAGAGTTTCAGCTTTCCCCTCTAGAAGACTTTCGCTAAGACAGTTCTTGTGGAATTGCAGTGATATTTGGAAGCCCAAGAGTGCTATGGAGAAAAAGGAAATAATCTCCGATGAAATCTGGAAAGAAGCTTTCTGAGAAACTGCTTAGTGTACTGTTAATTCATCTCACAGAGTTACATCTGTATTTCGTGGATATCTTTGCTAGCCTTATTTCTGTGGAATCTGAGAACAGATATTTCGGATCGCTTTGAAGACTATAGGGCCAAAGGAAATATCCTCTGATAACAAAGATAAAGAAGATTTCTGAGAAACTTCTTTGTGTTCTGTGAAATCATCTCACAGAGTTACAGGTTTCCTCTCAAGAAGACTTTCGCTAAGTCAGTTCTTGTGGAATTGGCAAAGTGATATTGGGAAGCCCATAGAGACCAAGCTATGGTGAAAAAGGAAATATCCTCCGATGAAATCTAGAAAGAAGCTTTCTGAGAAACTGCTAAGTGTTCTGTTAATTCATCTCCCAGCGTTACATCTGTATTTCGTGGATCTCTTTGCTAGCCTTATTTCTGTGGAATCTGAGAACAGATATTTCGGATCCCTTTGATGACTATAGGGCCAACGGAAATATCATCTGATAACAACGAGAAAGAAGCTTTCTAAGAAACTTCTTTGTGTTCTGTGAAACTATCACACAGAGTTACAGCTTTCCCCTCAAGAAGCCTTTCGCTAAGACAGTTCTTGCGGAATTGGAAAAGTGATGTTTGGAAGCCCATAGGGGGCTACGGTGAAAAAGGAAAAATCCTCCAATGAAATCTGGAAAGAAGCTTTCTGAGAAACTGCTTAGTGTTCTGTTAGTTCACCTCACCGATTTACATCTGTATTTCGTGGATCTCTTTGCTAGCCTTATTTCTCTGGAATCTGAGAACAGATATTTCGGATCGCTTTGAAGACTATAGGGCCAAAGGAAATATCCTCCGATAACAAAGAGAAAGAAGCTCTCCGAGAAACTTCTTTGTGTTCTGTGAAATCATCTCACAGAGTTACAGCTTTCCCCTCAAGAAGCCTTTCACTAAGACAGTTCTTGTGGAATTGGAAAAGTGATATTTGGAAACCCATAGAGGGCTATGGTGAAAAAGGAAATATCCTCCGATGAAATCTGGAAAGAAGCTTTCTGAGAAACTCCTTAGTGTTCTGTTCATTCATCTCACAGTATTACATCTGTATTTCGAGGATCTCTTTGCTTGCCTTATTTCTGTGTAATCTGACAACAGGTATTTCGGATTGCTTTGAAGACTGTAGGGCCAAAGGAAATATCCTCCGATAAAGAAGAGAAAGAAGCTTTCTGAGAAACTTCTTTGTGTTCTGTGAAATCATCTCACAGAGTTACAGCATTCCCCTCAAGAAGACTTTCGCTAAGACAGTTCTGTTGGAATTGGCAAAGTCATATTTGGAAGTCCATAGAGGGCTATGGTGACAAAAGGGAATATCCTCCGATGAAATCTGGAAAGAAGCTTTCTGAGAAACTGCTTAGTGTTCTCTTAATTCATCTCCCAGCGTTACATCTGTATTTCGTGGATGTCTTTGCTAGCCTTATTTCTTTGGAATCTGAGAACAGATATTTCGGATCCCTTTGAAGACTAGAGGGCCAAAGGAAATATCCTCTGATAACAATGAGAAAGAAGGTTTCTGAGAAACTTCTTTGTGTTCTGTGAAATCATCTCACAGAGTTACAGCATTCCCCTCAAGAAGCCTTTCGCTAAGACAGTTCTTGCGGAATTGGAAAAGTGATATTTGGAAGCCCATAGAGGGCTATGCTGAAAAAGGAAATATCCTACGATGAAATCTGGAAAGAAGGTTTCTGAGAAACTGCTTAGTGTTCTGTTAATTCATCTCCTAGAGTTACATCTGTATATCGTGATCTCTTTGCTAGCCTTATTTCTCTGGAATGTGAGAACAGATATTCGTATCCCTTTGAAGTCTAGAGGGCCAAAGCAAATATCTTCTGATAACAAAGAGAAAGAAGCTTTCTTGGAAACTCCTTTGTGTTCTGTGAAATCATCTCACAGAGTTACAGCTTCCCCTCTAGAAGACTTTCGTTAACACAGTTCTCGCGGAATTGGCGAAGTGATATTTGGAAGCCCTTAAAGGGCTATGGTGAAAAAGGAAATATCCTCCGATGAAATCTGGAAAGAAGCTTTCTGAGAAACTGCTTAGTGTTCTGTTAATTCATCTCACAGAGTTACATCTGTATTTCGTGGATCTCTTTGCTAGCCTTATTTCTGTGGAATCTGACAACAGATATTTCGGATCGCTTTGAAGACTATAGGGCCAAAGGAAATATCCTCCGATAACAAAGAGAAAGAAGCTTTCTGAGAAACTTCTTTGTGTTCTGTGAAATCATCTCACAGAGTTACAGCTTTCCCCTCAAGAAGCCTTTCGCTAAGACAGTTCTTGTGGAATTGGCAAAGTGATATTTGGAAGCCCATAGAGGGCTATGGTGAAAAAGGAAGTATCATCCGATGAAATCTGGAAAGAAGCTTTTTGAGAAACTGCCTCGTGTTCTGTTAATTCATCTCACAGAGTTACATCTGTTTTTCGTGGATCTCTTTGCTTGCCTTATTTCTGTGGAATCTGAGAACTGATATATCGGATCCCTTTGAAGACTATAGGGCCAAAGGAAATATCCTCCGATAAAAAAGGGAAAGAAGCTTTCTGAGAAACTTCTTTGTGTTCTGTGATATCATCTCACAGAGTTACAGCTTTCCCCTCAAGAAGCCTTTCGCTAAGACAGTTCTTGTGGAATTGGCAAAGTGATATTTGGAAGCCCATAGAGGGCTATGTTGAAAAAGGAAATATCCGTCGATGAAATCTGGAAAGAAGCTTTCTGAGAAACTGCTTAGTGTTCTCTAAATTCATCTCCCAGAGTTACATCTCTATTTCATGAATCTCTTTGCTAGCCTTAGTTCTGTGGAATCCGAAAACCGGTGTTTCAGATCCCTTTGAAGACAATAGGGCCAAAGGAAATATCCTCCGATAACAAAGAGAAAGATGCTTCCTGAGAAACTCCTTTGTGTTCTGTGAAATCATCTCACAGAGTTACAGTTTTACCCTCAAGAAGCCTTTCGCTAAGACAGTTGTTGTGGAATTTGCAAAGTGATATTTTTAAGCCCTTAGAGGGCTATGGTGAAAAAGGAAATATCCTCCGATGAAATCTGGAAAGAAGCTTTCTGAGAAACTGCTTAGTGTTCTGTTAATTCATCTCCCTGAGTTACATCTGTATTTCGTGGATCTCTTTGCTAGCCTTATTTCTGTGGAATCTGAGAACAGATATTTGGGATCGCTTTGAAGACTATAGGGCCAAAGGAAATATCCTCCGATAACAAAGAGAAAGAAGCTTTCTGAGAAACTTCTTTGTGTTCTGTGAAATCATCTCACAGAGTTACAGCTTTCCCCTCAAGAAGCCTTTCACTACAACAGTTTTTGTGGAATTGGCAAAGTGATATTTGGAAGACCATACAGGGCTATGGTGAAAAAGAAAATATCCTCCGATGAAATCTGGAAGAAGCTTGCTGAGAAACTGCTCTGTGATGTGTGACTTTCACTCACAGTGTTACATCTGTATTTCGTGGATCTCTTTGCTTGCCTTATTTCTGTGGAATCTGAGAACAGATATTACGGAACCCTTTGAAGACTATAGGGCCAAAGGAAATAACCTCCGATAACAAAGAGAAAGAAGCTTTCAGAGAAACTTCTTTGTGTTCTGCGAAAGCATCTCAAAGAGTTACAGCTTTCCCGTCAAGAAGCCTTTCGCTAAGACAGTTCTTGATTAACTGGCAAAGTGATATTTGGAAGCCCGTAGAGGGCTATGGTGAAAAAGGAAATATCCTCCGATGAAATCTGGAAAGAAGCTTTTTGAGAAACTGCTTAGTGTTCGGTTAATTCACCTCACAGAGTTACATCTGTGTTTGGAGGATCTCTTTGCTAGCCTTATTTCTGTGGAATCTCAGAACTAATATTTGGGATCCTATTGAAGACTGTAGGGCCAAGGAAATATCCTCCGATAACAAAGAGAAAGAAGCTTTCTGAGAATCTTCTTTGTGTTCTGTGAAATCATCTCACAGAGTTACAGTTTTCCCCTCAAGAAGCCTTTCGGTAAGACAGTTCCTGTGGAAATTGCAAAGTGATATTTTTAAGCCCTTAGAGGGCTATGGTGAAAAAGGAAATATCCTCCGATGAAATCTGGAAAGAAGCTTTCTGAGAAACTGCTTAGGTTCCTGTTAAGTCATCTTCCAGAGTTACATCTGTATTTCGTGGATCTCTTTTCTAGCCTTATTTCTGTGGAATCTGAGAACTAATATTTGGGATCCCTTTGAAGACTATAGGGCCAAAGGAAATATCCTCTGATAACAAAGAGAAAGAAGCTTTCGAGAAACTTCTTTGTGTTCTGTGAAATCATCTCACAGAGTTACAGCATTCCCCTCAAGAAGCGTTTCGCTAAGACAGTTCTTGTGGAATTGGCAAAGTGATATTTGGAAGCCCTTAGAGGGCTATGGTGAAAAAGGAAATATCCTCCGATGAAATCTGCAAAAAAGCTATCTGAGAAACTGCTTAGTGTTCTGTTAATTCATCTCACAGAGTTACATCTGTGTTTCGTGGATCTCTTTGCTAGCCTTATTTCTGTGGAATCTGAGAACAGATATTTCGGATTCCTTTGAAGACTATAGGGCCAAAGGAAATATCCTCCGATAACAAAGAGAAAGAAGTTTATTGAGAAACTTCTTTGTATCTGTGAAATCATCTCACAGAGTTACAGCTTTCCTCTCAAGAAGCCTTTCGCTAAGACAGTTCTTGCGGAAATGGCAAAGTGATATTTGGAGCCTAAAGAGAGCTACGGTGAAAAAGGAAAAATCCTCTGATGAAATCTGGAAGGAAGCTTTCTGAGAAACTGCTTAGAGTTCTATTAATTCATCTCCCAGAGTTACATCTCTAGTTCATGGATCTCTTGCTAGCCTTTTTCTGTGAAATCTGAGAACTAATATTTCGGATCGCTTTAAGGAGTATAGGGCCAAAGGAAATATCCTCCGAAAACAAAGAGAAAGAAGCTTTCTGAGAAACTTCTCTGTGTTCTGTGAAATCATCTCACAGAGTTACAGCTTTCCCCTCAAGAAGCCTTTCTCTAAGACAGTTCTTGTGGAATTGGCAAAGTGATATTTGGAGCCCATAGAGGGCTACGGTGTAAAAGGAAATATCCTCCGATGAAATCTGGAAAGAAGCTTTCTGAGAAACTGCTTAGTGTTCTGTTAATTCATCTCACAGAGTTACATCTGTATTTCGGGTATCTCTTTGCTAGCCTTATTTCTGTGGAATCTGAGAACAGATATTTCGGATCCCTTTGAAGACTATAGGGCCAAAGGAAATATCCTCCAATAACAAAGAGAAAGATGCTTTCTGAGAAACTTCTTTGTGTTCTGTGAAATCATCTCACAGAGTTACAGCTTTCCCCTCAAGAAGCCTTTCGGTAAGACAGTTCTCGCGGAATTGGCAAAGTGATATTTGGAAGCCCAGAGAGGGCTATGGTGAAAAAGGAAATATCGTCCGGTGAAATCTGGAAAGAAGCTTTCGGAGCAACTGCTTAGTGTTCTGTTAATTCATCTCCCAGAGTTACATCTGTATTTCGTGGACCTCTTTGCTAGCCTTATTTCTGTGGAATCTGAGAACAGATATTTCGGATCCCTTTGAAGACTACAGGGCGCAAGGAAATATCCTCCGATAACAAAGAGAAAGAAGCTTTCTGAGAAACGTCTTTGTGTTCTGTGAAATCATCTCACACAGTTACAGCTTTCCCCTCAAGAAGCCTTTCGCTAAGACAGTTCTTGTGGAATTGGCAAAGTGATATTTGGAAGCCCTTAGAGGGCTACGGTGAAAAAGGAAATATCCTCCGATGAAATCTGGAAAGAAGCTTTCTGAGAAACTGCTTAGTGTTCTGTTAACTCATCTCCCAGAGTTACATCTGTATTTCGTGGATCTCATTGCTAGCTTTATTTCTGTGGAATCTGGGAAGAGATATTTCGGATCTCTATGAAGACTATAGGGCCAAAGGAAATATCCTCTGATAAAAAAGAGATAGAATCGTTCTGAGAAACTTCTTTGTGTTTTGTGAAATCATCTCACAGAGTTACAGCTTTCCCTTCAAGAAGTCTTTCGCTCAGACAGTTATTGTGGAATTGGCAAAGTGATATTTGGAAGCCCATAGAGGGCTACGGTGAAAAAGGAAATATCCTCCGATGAAATCTGGAAAGAACCTTTCTGAGAAACTGCTTAATGTTCTGTTAATTCATCTCCCAGGGTTACATCTGTATTTCGTGGATCTCTTTGCTAGCCTTATTTCTGAGGAATCTGAGAAGATATATTTCGGTTCCCTTTGAAGACTATAGGGCCAAAGGTAATATCCTCCGATAAGAAAGAGAAAGAAGCGTTCTGAGAAACTTCTTTGTGTTCTGTGAAATCATCTCACAGAGTTACATCTTTCCTCTCAAGAAGACTTTCGCTAAGACAGTTCTTGTCCAATTGGCAAGTGATATATGGAAGCCCTTAGAGGGCTATGGTGAAATAGGAAATATCCTCCGATAAAATCTGGAAAGAAGCTTTCTGAGAGACTGCTTAGTGTTCTGTTAATTCATGTGACAGAGTTACATCTGTATTTCGTGGATCTCTTTGCTAGCCTTATTTCTGTGGAATCTGAGAACAGATATTTCGGATCCCTTTGAAGACTATAGGGCCAAAGGAAATATCCTCCGATAACAAAGAGAAAGAAGTTTACTGAGACACTTCTTTGTGTTCTGTGAAATCATCCCACAGAGTTACAGCTTTCCTCTCAAGAAGCCTTTCGCAAAGACAGTTCTTGTGGAATGGGCAAAGTGATATTTGGAGCCCATAGAGGGCTATGGTGAAAAAGGAAATATCCTCCGATGAAATCTGGAAAGAAGCTTTCTGAGAAACTGCTTAGTGTTCTGTTAATTCATCTCCCAGAGTTACATCTGTAGTTCGTGGATCTCTTGCTAGCCTTTTTCTGTGTAATCTGAGAACAAATATTTCGGATCGCTTTAAAGAGTATAGGGCCAAAGGAAATATCCTCCGATAACAAAGAGAAAGAAGCTTTCTGAGAAACTTCTTTGTGTTCTGTGAAATCATCTCACAGAGTTACACCTTTAACCTCAAGAAGCCTTTCGCTAAGACAGTTCCTCTGGAATTGGCAAAGTGATATTTGGAAGCAGATAGATTGCTATGGTGAAAAAGGAAATATCCTCCGATGAAATCTGGAAAGAAGCTTTCTGAGAAACTGCTTAGTGTTCTGTTAATTCATCTCACAGAGTTACACCTGTATTTCGTGGATCTCTTTGCTAGCCTTATTTCTGTGGAATCTGAGAACAGATATTTCGGATCCCTTTGAAGGCTATAGGGCCAAAGGAAATATCCTCCGATAAAAAAGAGAAAGAAGCTTTCTGAGAAACTTCCTTGTGTTCTGTGATATCATCTCACAGAGTTACCGCTTTCCCCTCTAGAAGCCTTTCGCTAAGACAGTTCTTGTGGAATTGGCAAAGTGATATTTGGAGCCCTTAGAGGGCTACGGTGAAAAAGGAAATATCCTCAGATGACATCTGTAAAGAAATTTTCTGAGAAATTGCTTAGTGTTCTGTTAATTCATCTCACAGAGTTAAATCTGTATTTCGTGGATCTCTCTGTTAGTCTTATTTCTGTGGAATCTGTGAACAGATATTTCGGATCCCTTTGAAGACTATAGGGCCAAAGGAAATATCCTCTGATAACAAAGAGAAAGAATCTTTCTCAGAAACTTCTTTGTGTTCTGTGAAATCATCTCACAGAGTTACATCATTCCCCTCAAGAAGCCTTTCGCTAAGACAGTTCTAGTGGAATTGGCAAAGTGATATTTGGAAGCCCATTGAGGGCTATGGTGAAAAAGGAAATATCCTCCGATGAAATCTGGAAAGAAGCTTTCTCAGAAACTGCTTAGTGTTCCTCTAATAGATCTCCCAGAATTACATCTGTATTTCGTGGATCTCCTTGCTAGCCTTATTTCTGTGGAATCTGAGAACAGATATTTTGGATCCCTTTGAAGACTACAGGGCCAAAGGAAATATCCTCCGATAACAAAGAGAGGGAAGCTTTCTGAGAAACTTCTTTGTGTTCTGTGAAATCATCTCACAGAGTTACAGCTTTCCCCTCAAGAACTCTTTCGCTAAGACAGTTCTTTTGGAATTGGCAAAGTGGTATTTGGAAGCTCATAGAGGGCTATGGTGAAAAAGGAAATATCCTCTGATGAAATCTGGAAAGAAGCTTTCTGAGAAACTGCTTAGTGTTCTGTTAATTCATCCCCCAGCGTTACATCTGTATTTGGTGGATCTCTTTGCTAGCCTTCTTTCTGTGGAATCTGACAACAGATATTTCCTTTCCCTTTGAAGACTATAGGGCCAAAGGAAATATCCTCCGATAACAAAGAGAAAGAAGCTTTCTGAGAAACTACTTTGTGTTCTGTGAAATCATCTCACAGAGTTACAGCTTTCCCCTCAAGAAGCCTTTCGTTTAGACAGTTCTTGTGAATTGCCGAGTGATATTTGGAAGCCTATAGAGGGCTATGGTGAAAAAGGAAATATCCTCCGATGAAATCTGGAAAGAAGCTTTCTGAGAAACTGCTTAGTGTTCTGTTAATTCATCTCACAGTATTACATCTGTATTTCGAGGATCTCTTTGCTAGCCTTATTTCTGTGTAATCTGACAACAGGTATTTCGGATCGTTTTGAAGACTATAGGGCCGAAGGAAATATCCTCCGATAAAAAAGAGAAAGAAGCTTTCTGAGAAACTTGTTTGTGTTCTGTGAAATCATCTCACAGAGTTACAGCTTTCCCCTCAAGAAGCCTTTCGCTAAGACAGTTCTTGTGGAATTGGCAAAGTGATATTTGGAAGCCCATAGAGGGCTATGGTGAAAAAGGAAATATACTCCGATGAAATCTGGAAAGAAGCTTTCTTAGAAACTGCTTAGTATTCTGTTAATTCATCTCACTGTGTTACATCTGTATTTCGCGATCTCTTTGCTAGCCTTATTTCTGTGGAATCTGAGAACAGATATTTCGGATCGCTTTGAAGACTATAGGGCCAAAGGAAATATCCTCCGATAACAAAGATAAAGAAGCTTTCTGAGAAATTTCTTTATGTTCTGTGAAATCATCTCACAGAGTTTCAGCTTTCCCCTCTAGAAGCCTTTCGCTAAGACAGTTCTCGCGGAATTGGCAAAGTGATATTTGGAAGCCCTTAGAGGGCTATGGTGAAAAAGGAAATATCCTCCGATGAAATCTGGAAAGAATCTTTCAGAGAAACTGCTTAGTGTTCTGTTACTTCATCTCACAGAGTTACATCTGTATTTCGTGGATCTCTTTGCTAGCCTTATTTCTGTGGAATCTGACAACAGATATTTCCTTTCCCTTTGAAGACAATAGGGCCAAAGGAAATATCCTCCGATAACAAAGAGAAAGAAGCTTTCTGCGAAACCTCTTTGTGTTCTGTGAAATCACCTCACAGAGTTACAGCTTTCCCCTCAAGAAGCCTTTCGCTAAGGCAGTTCTTGGGGAATTGGGAAAGTGATACTTGGAATCCCATAGAGGGCTATGGTGAAAAAGGAAATATCCTCCTATGAAATCTGGAGGGAAGCTTTCTGAGAAACTACTTAGTGTTCTGTTGATTCATCTCACAGAATTACATCTGTATTTCGTGGATCTCTTTGCTAGCCTTATTTCTGTGGAATCTGTGAACAGATATTTCGGATCCCCTTGAAGACTATAGGGCCAAAGGAAATATCCTCCGATAGCAAAGAGAGAGAAGCTTTCTGAGAAACCTCTTTGTATTCTGTGAAATCATCTCACAGAGTTACTGCTTTCCCCTCAGGAAGCCTTTCGTTAAGACAGTTCTTGTGGAATTGCCAAGTGATATTTGGAAGCCTATAGAGGGCTATGGTGAAAAAGCAAATATCCTCCAATGAAATCTGGAAAGAAGCTATCTGAGAAACTGGTTAGTGTTCTGTTAATTCATCTCCCAGAGTTACATCTGTATTTCGTGGATCTCTTTGCTAACCTTATTTCTGTGGAATCTGACAACAGATATTTTGGATCCCTTTGAAGACTATAGGGCCAAAGGAAATATCCTCCGATAACAAAGAGAAAGAAGGTTTCTGAGAAACTTCTTTGTGTTCTGTGTAATCATCTCATTGAGTTATATCTTTCCCCTCAAGAAGCCTTTCGTTAAGAGTTCCTTAGCAATTGGCAAAGTGATATTTGGAAGCCCACAGAGAGCTATGGTGAAAAAGGAAATATCCTCCGATGAAATCTGGAAAGAAGCTTTCTGAGAAACTGCTTAGTGTTCTGTTAAATCATCTCTCTGAGTTACATCTGTATTTCGTGGATCTCTTTGCTAGCCTTACTACTGTGGAATCTGAGAACAGATGTTTCTGATCCCTTTGAAGTCTATAGGGCCAAAGGAAATATCCTCCGATAACAAAGAGAGAGAAGCTTTCTGAGAAACTCCTTTGTGTTCTGTGAAATCATCTCACAGAGTTACAGTTTTCCCCTCAAGAAGCCTTTCGCTAAGACAGTTCTTGTGGAATAGGCAAAGTGATATTTGGAAGCCCATGGAGGGCTATGGTGAAAAAGGAAATATCCTCCGATGAAATCTGGAAAAAGCATTCTGAGAAACTGCTTAGTGTTCTGTTAATTCACCTCACCGAGTTACATCTGTATTTCGTGGATCTATTTGCTAGCCTTATTTCTCTGGAATCTGAGCACAGATATTTCGGATCGCTTTGAAGAGTATAGGGCCAAAGGAAATATCCTCCGAAAACAAAGATTAAGAAGCTCTCTGAGAAACTTCTTTGTGTTCTGTGAAATCATCTCACAGAGTTACAGCTTTCCCCTCAAGAAGCGTTTCGCTAAGACAATTCTTGTGGAATTGGCAAAATGATATTTGGAAGCCCATAGAGGGCTATGGTGAAAAAGAAATATCCTCCGATGAAATCTGGAAAGAAGCTTTCTGAGAAACTGCTTAGTGTTCTGTTAATTCATCTCCCAGAGTTACATCTGTATTTCGTGGATCTCTATGCTAGCCTTATTTCTGTGGAATCTGACAACAGATATTTCGGATCGCTTTGAAGACTATAGGGCCAAAGGAAATATCCTCCGATAACAAAGATAAAGAAGCTTTCTGAGAAACTTCTTTGTGTTCTGCGAAATCATCTCACAGAGTTACAGCTTTCCCCTCAAGAAGCCTTTCGCTAAGTCAGTTCTTGTGGAATTGGCAAAGTGATATTTGGAAGGCCATATAGGGCTAGCTAAGTTGAAAAAGGAAATATCCTCCGATGAAATCTGGAAAGCAGCTTTCTGAGAAACTGATGAGAGTTCTGTTAATTCATCTCCCAGCGTTACATCTGTATTTCGTGGATCTCTTTGCTAGCCTTATTTCTGTGGAATCTGAGAACAGATATTTCGGAACCCTTTGAAGACTCTAGGGCCAAAGGAAATATCCTCCGATAACAAAGAGAAAGAAGCTTTTTGAGAAACTTCTTTGTGTTCCATGAAATCATCTCACAGAGTTACAGCTTTCCCCTCAAGAAGCCTTTCGCTAAGACAGTTCTTGTGGAATTGGCAAGGTGATATTTGGAAGCCCATAGAGGGCAATGGTGAAAAAGGAAATATCCTCCGATGAAATCTGGAAAGAAGCTTTCTCAGAAACTGCTTAGTGTTCCTCTAATAGATCTCCCAGAGTTACATCTGTATTTCCTGGATCTCTTTGCTAGCCTTATTTCTGTGGAATCTGAGAACAGATATTTTGGATCCCTTTGAGGACTACAGGGCCAAAGGAAATATCCTCCGATAACAAAGAGAGGGAAGCTTTCTGAGAAACTTCTTTGTGTTCTGTGAAATCATCTCACAGAGTTACAGCTTTCCCCTCAAGAAGTCTTTCGCTAAGACAGTTCTTTTGGAATTGGCAAAGTGATATTTGGTAGCCCATAGAGGGCTATGGTGAAAAAGGAAATATCCTCTGATGAAATCTGGAAAGAAGCTTTCTGAGAAACTGCTTAGTGTTCTGTTAATTCATCCCCCAGCGTTACATCTGTATTTGGTGGATCTCTTTGCTAGCCTTCTTTCTGTGGAATCTGACAACAGATATTTCCTTTCCCTTTGAAGACTATAGGGCCAAAGGAAATATCCTCCGATAACAAAGAGAAAGAAGCTTTCTGAGAAACTACTTCGTGTTCTGTGAAATCATCTCACAGAGTTACAGCTTTCCCCTCAAGAAGCCTTTCGTTTAGACAGTTCTTGTGAATTGCCGAGTGATATTTGGAAGCCTATAGAGGGCTATGGTGAAAAAGGAAATATCCTCCGATGAAATCTGGAAAGAAGCTTTCTGAGAAACTGCTTAGTGTTCTGTTAATTCATCTCACAGTATTATATCTGTATTTCGAGGATCTCTTTGCTAGCCTTATTTCTGTGTAATCTGACAACAGGTATTTCGGATCGTTTTGAAGACTATAGGGCCGAAGGAAATATCCTCCGATAAAAAAGAGAAAGAAGCTTTCTGAGAAACTTCTTTGTGTTCTGTGAAATCATCTCACAGAGTTACAGCTTTCCCCTCAAGAAGCCTTTCGCTGAGACAGTTCTTGTGGAATTGGCAAAGTGATATTTGGAAGCCCATAGAGAGCTATGGTGAAAAAGGAAATATCCTCCGATGAAATCTGGAAAGAAGCTTTCTGAGAAACTGCTTAGTGTTCTGTTAAATCATCTCTCTGAGTTACATCTGTATTTCGTGGATCTGTTTGCGAGCCTTACTACTGTGGAATCTGAGAGCAGATGTTTCTGATCCCTTTGAAGTCTATAGGGCCAAAGGAAATATCCTCCGATAACAAAGAGAGAGAAGCTTTCTGAGAAACTCCTTTGTGTTCTGTGAAATCATCTCACCGAGTTACAGTTTTCCCGTCAAGAAGCCTTTCGCTAAGACAGTTCTTGTGGAATAGGCAAAGTGATATTTGGAAGCCCATGGAGGGCTATTGTGAAAAAGGAAATATCCTCCGATGAAATCTGGAAAAAGCATTCTGAGAAACTGCTTAGTGTTCTGTTAATTCACCTCACCGAGTTACATCTGTATTTCGTGGATCTCTTTGCTAGCCTTATATCTCTGGAATCTGAGCACAGATATTTCGGATCGCTTTGAAGAGTATAGGGCCAAAGGAAATATCCTCCGAAAACAAAGAGTAAGAAGCTCTCTGAGAAACTTCTTTGTGTTCTGTGAAATCATCTCAGAGTTACAGCTTTCCCCTCAAGAAGCGTTTCGCTAAGACAATTCTTGTGGAATTGGCAAAATGATATTTGGAAGCCCATAGAGGGCTATGGTGAAAAAGAAATATCCTCCGACGAAATCTGGAAAGAAGCTTTCTGAGAAACTGCTTAGTGTTGTGTTAATTCATCTCCCAGAGTTACATCTGTATTTCGTGGATCTCTATGCTAGCCTTATTTCCGTGGAATCTGACAACAGATATTTCGGATCGCTTTGAAGACTATAGGGCCAAAGGAAATATCCTCCGATAACAAAGATAAAGAAGCTTTCTGAGAAACTTCTTTGTGTTCTGCGAAATCATCTCACAGAGTTACAGCTTTCCCCTCAAGAAGCCTTTCGCTAAGTCAGTTCTTGTGGAATTGGCAAAGTGATATTTGGAGGGCCATATAGGGCTAGCTAAGTTGAAAAAGGAAATATCCTCCGATGAAATCTGGAAAGAAGCTTTCTCAGAAACTGCTTAGTGTTCTGTTACTTCATCTCCCAGAGTTACATCTGTATTTCGTGGATCTCTTTGCTAGCTTTATTTCTGTGGAATCTGAGAACAGATATTTCGAATCCCTTTCAAGACTATAGGGCCAAAGGAAATATCCTCCGATAGCAAAGAGAGAGAAGCTTTCTGAGAAACCTCTTTGTGTTCTGTGAAATCATCTCACAGAGTTACTGCTTTCCCCTCAAGAAGCCTTTCGTTAAGACAGTTCTTGTGGAATTGCCAAGTGATATTTGGAAGCCTATAGAGGCCTATGGTGAAAAAGGAAATATCCTCCGATGAAATCTGGAAAGAAGCTATCTGAGAAACTGGTTAGTGTTCTGTTAATCCATCTCCCAGAGTTACATCTGTATTTCGTGCATCTCTTTGCTAACCTTATTTCTGTGGAATCTGACAACAGATATTTTGGATCCCTTTGAAGACTATAGGGCCAAAGGAAATATCCTCCGATAACAAAGAGAAAGAAGCTTTCTGAGAAACTTCTTTGTGTTCTGTGTAATCATCTCACAGAGTTATATCTTTCCCCTCAAGAAGCCTTTCGTTAAGACAGTTCTTTAGGAATTGGCAAAGTGATATTTGGAAGCCCACAGAGAGCTACGGTGAAAAAGGAAATATCCTCCGATGAAATCTGGAAAGAAGCTTTATGCGAAACTGCTTAGTGTTCTGTTAATTCACCTCACAGAGTTACATCTGTGTTTCCTGGATCTCTTTGCTAGCCTTATTTCTGTGGAATCTGAGAACAGATATTTTGGATTCCTTTGAAGACTATATTGCCAAAGGAAATATCCTCTGATAACAAAGAGAAAGAAAGTTTCTGAGAAACTCCTTTGTGTTCTGTGAAATCATCTCACAGAGTTACAGCTTTCCCCTCAAGAAGCCTTTCACTAAGACAGTTCTTGTGGAACTGGCAAAGTGATATTTGGAAGCACATAGAGGGCTATGGTGAAAAAGGAAATATCCTCCGATGAAATCTGGAAAGAAGCTTTCTGAGAGACTGCTTAGTGTTCTGTTAATTCATCTCCCAGAATTACATCTGTATTTCGTGTATCTCTTTGCTAGCCTTATTTCTATGGAATCTGAGAACAGATATTTCGGATCCCTTTGAAGACTATAGGGCCAAAGGAAATATCCTCCGATAACAAAGAGAAAGAAGCTTTCAGAGAAACTCCTTTGTGTTCTGTGGAATCATCTCACAGAGTTACAGCTTTCCCCTCAAGAAGCCTTTCGCTAAGACAGTTCTTGTGAAATTGGCAAAGTGATATTTGGAAGACCATAGAGGGCTAGGGTGAAAAAGGAAATATCCTCCGATGAAATCTGGAAAGAAACTTTCTGAGAAACTACTTAGTGTTCTGTTAATTCATCTCCCAGTGTTACATCTGTATTTCCTGGATCTCTTTGCTAGGTTTATTTCTGTGGAATCTGAGAACAGATATTTCGGATCCCTTTCAAGACTATAGGGCCAAAGGAAATATCCTCCGATAACAAAGAGAAAGAAGCTTTCTGAGATACTTTTTTGGGTTCTGTGAAATCACCTCACAGAGTTACCGCTTTCCCACCAAGAAGTCTTTCGCTAAGACAGTTCTTGTGGAATTGGCAAAGTGATATTTGGAAGACCATAGAGGGCTATGGTGAAAAAGGAAATATCCTCCGATGAAATCTGGAATGAATCTTTCTGAGAAACTGCTCAGTGTTCTGTTAATTCATCTCACATAGTTACGTCTGTATTTCGTGGATCTCTTTGCTAGCCTTATTTCTGTGTAATCTGACAACAGATATTTCGGATCGCTTTGAAGACTGTAGGCCAAAGGAAATATACTCCGATAACAAAGAGAAAGAAGCTTTCTGAGAAACTTCTTTGTGTTCTGTGACATCATCTCACAGAGTTACAGCTTTCCCCTCAAGAAGCCTTTCGCTAAGACAGTTCTTGTGGAATTGCAAAGTGATATTTGGAAGCCCATAGAGGGCTATGGAGAAAAAGGAAATATCCTCTGATGAAATCTGGAAAGAAGCTTTCTGAGAAACTGCTTAGTGTACTGTTAATTCATCTCACAGAGTTACATCTGTATTTCGTGGATTTCTTTGCTAGCCTTATTTCTGTGGAATCTGAGAACATATATTTCGGATTCCTTTGAAGACTATATTGCCAAAGGAAATATCCTCTGATAACAAAGAGAAAGAAGATTTCTGAGAAACTTCTTTGTTTTCCGTGAAATCATCTCGCAGAGTTACAGCTTTCCCCTCAAGAAGCTTTTCGCTAAGACAGTTCTTGTGGAATTGGCAAAGTGATATTTGGAAGCCCATAGAGGGCTATGGTGAAAAAGGAAATATCCTCCAGTGAAATCTGGAAAGAAGCTTTCTGAGAAACTGCTTAGTGTACTGTTTATTCATCTCACAGAGTTACATCTGTATTTCGTGGATCTCTTTGCTAGCCTTATTTCTGTGGAATCTGAGAACAGATATTTCGGATCGCTTTGAAGACTATAGGGCCAAAGGAAATATCCTCCGATAACAAAGAGAAAGAAGCTTTCTGAGAAACTTCTTTGTGTTCTGTGAAATCATCTCACAGAGTTACAGCTTTCCCCTCAAGAAGCCTTTCGCTAAGACAGTTCTTGTGGAATTGGCAAAGTGATATTTGGAAGCCCATAGAGGGCTAGGGTGAAAAAGGAAATATCCTCCTATGAAATCTGGAAAGAAGCTTTCTGAAAAACTGCTTAGTGTTCTGTAAATTCATCTCACAGAATTACATCTGTATTTCGTGGATCTCTTTGCTAGCCTTATTTCTGTGGAATCTGAGAACAGATATTTCGGATCGCTTTGAAGACTATAGGGCCAAAGGAAATATCCTCCGATAACAAAGAGAAAGAAACTTTCGGAGAAACTTCTTTGTGTTCTGTGAAATCATCTGTCAGAGTTACAGCTTTCCCCTCAAGAAAACTTTCGCTAAGACAGTTCTTGTTGAATTGGCAAAGTGATATTTGGAAGTCCATAGAGGGCTATTGTGAAAAAGGAAATATCCTCCTATAAAATCTGGAAAGAAGATTTCTGAGAAACTGCTTAGTGTTCTGTTAATTCATCTCACAGCATTACATCTGTATTTCGTGGATCTCTTTGCTAGCCTTGTTTCTGTGGAATCTGACAACAGATATTTCCTTTCCCTTTGAAGACTATAGAGCCAAAGGAAATATCCTCCCATAACAAAGAGAAAGAATCTTTCTGCGAAACTACTTTGTGTTCTGTGAAATCACCTCACAGAGTTACAGCTTTCCCCTCAAGAAGTCTTTCGCTAAGGCAGTTCTTGTGGAATTGGCAAAGTGATATTTGGAAGCCCATAGAGGGCTATGGTGAAAAAGGAAATACCTTCGATGAAATACGGAAAGAAGCTTTCTGAGAAACTGCTTAGTTTTCTGTTAATTCATCTGACAGAGTTACATCTGTATTTCATGGATCTCTTTGCTAGCCTTATTTCTGTGGAATCTGTGAACAGATATTTCGGATACCCTTGAAGACTATAGGGCCAAAGGAAATATCCTCCGATAGCAAAGAGATAGAAGCTTTTGAGAAACTTCTTTGTGTTATGTGAAATCATCTCACAGAGTTACAGCTTTCCCCTCAAGAAGCCTTTCGCTAAGACAGTTCTTGTGGAATTGGTGAAGTGATATTTGGAAACCCATCGAGGGCGCTGGTGAAAAAGGAAATATCCTCCGATGAAATCTGGAAAGAAGCTTTCTGAGAAACTGCTTAGTGTTCTGTTAATTCATCTCACAGAATTTCATCTGTATTTCGTGGATCTCTTTGCTAGCCTTATTTCTGTGTAATCTGACAACATATATTTCGGATCGCTTTGAAGACTATAGGGCCAAAGGAAATATCCTCCGATAAAAAAGAGAAAGAAGCTTTCTGAGATACTTCTTTGTGTTCTGTGAAATCATCTCACAGAGTTACAGCATTCCCCTAAAGAAGCCTTTCGTTAAGACAGTTCTGGTGGAATTGGCAAAGTGATATTTGGAAGCCCATAGAGGGCTATGGTGAAAAAGGAAATATCCTCCGATGAAATCTGGAAAGAAGCTTTCTGAGAAAGTGCTTAGTATTCTCTTAATTCATCTTACAGTGTTACATCTGTATTTCGTCATCTCTTTCCTAGCCTTATTTCTGTGGAATGTGAGAACAGATATTTCCGATCCCTTTGAAGACTATAGGGTCAAAGGAAATATCCTTCGATAACAAAGAGAAAGAAGCTTTCTGAGAAACTTCTTTGTCTTCTGTAAACTCATTTCACAGAGTTACAGCTTTCCGCTCAAGAAGCCTTTCGCTAAGACAGTTCTTGTGGAATTGGCAAAGTGATACTTGGAAGCCCATAGAGGGCTATGGTGAAAAAGGAAATATCCTCCTATGAAATCTGGAGGGAAGCTTTCTGAGAAACTACTTAGTGTTCTGTTAATTCATCTCACAGAATTACATCTGTATTTCGTGGATCTCCTTTCAAGCCTTATTTCTGTATAATCTGTGAACAGATATTTCGGATCCCTTTGAAGACTATACGGCCAAAGGAAATATCCTCCTATAACAACGAGAAAGAAGGTTTCTGAGAAACTTCTTTGTGTTCTGTGAAATCATCACACAGAGTTACAGCTTTCCCCTCAAGAAGCCTTTCGCTAAGACAGTTCTTGCGGAAATGGAAAAGTGATATTTGGAAGCCCAAAGAGGACTATGCTGAAAAAGGAAAAATCCTCCGATGAAATCTGGAAAGAAGCTTTCTGAGAATCTGCTTAGTGTTCTGTTAATTCATCTCCCAGAATTTCTTCTGTATTTGGTGGATCTCTTTGCTAGCCTTATTTCTGTGTAATCTGACAACAGATATTTCGGATCGCTTTGAAGACTATAGGGCCAAAGGAAATGTCCTCCGATAAAAAAGAGAAAGAAGCTTTCTTAGAAACTTCTTTGTGTTCTGTGATATCATCTCACAGAGTTACAGCTTTCCCCTCAAGAAGGCTTTCGCTAAGACAGTTCTTGTGGAATTGGCAAAGTGATATTTGGAAGCCCATAGAGGGCTATGGTTAAAAAAGGAAATATCCTCCGATGAAATCTGGAACGAAGCTTTCAGAGACTGCCCAGTGTTCTGTTAATTCATCTCACAGAGTTACGTCTGTGTTTCTTGGATCTCTTTGCTTGTCTTATTTCTGTGGAATCTGAGAACAGATATTTCGGATCCCTTTGAAGCCTATAGGGCCAAAGGAAATATCCTCCGATAAGAAAGAGAAAGAAGCTTTCTGAGAAACTTCTTTGTGTTCTGTGAAATCATCTCACAGAGCTACAGCTTTCCCCTCAAGAAGCCTTTCGCAAAGACAGTTCTTGTGGAATTGGCAAAGTCATATTTGGAAGCCCCTAGAGGGCTATGGTGAAAAAGGAAATATCCTCGGAAGAAATCTGGAAAGAAGCTTTCTGAGAAACTGCTTAGTGTTCTGTTAATTCACCTCCCAGGGTTACATCTCTATTTCGTTGATTTCTTTTCTAGCTTTATTTCTGTGGAATCTGAGAACAGATATTTGGGATCCCTTTGAAGACTATAGGACCAAAGGAAATATCCTCTGATAACAAAGAGAAAGAAGGATACTGACAAACTTCTTTGGGTTCTGTGAAATCATCTCACAGATTTACAGCTTTCCCCTCAGGAAGCCTTTCGCTAAGACAGTTCTTGTGGAATTGGCAAAGTGATATTTGGAAGCCCATAGAGGGCTATGGTAAAAAGGAATTATTCTCTGATGAAACCTGGAACGAAGCTTTCTGAGAAACTGCTTAGTGTTCTGTTAATTCATCTCACAGAGTTGCATCTGTATTTCGTGGATCTCTTTGCTAGCCTTTTTTCTGTGGAATCTGAGAACTGATGTTTCGGATCCCTTTGAAGTCTATAGGGCCAAAGGAAATATCCTCCGATAACAAAGAGAAAGAAGCTTTCTGAGAAACTCCTTTCTGTTCTGAGAAATCATCTCACAGAGTTACAGCTTTCCCCTCAAGAAGCTTTACGCTAAGACAGTTCTTGTGGAATTGGCAAAGTGATATTTGGAAGCCCTTAGAGGGCTAGCGTGAAAAAGGAAATATCCTCCTATGAAATCTGGAAAGAAGCTTTCTGAGAAACTACTTAGTGTTCTCTTAATTCACCTCCCAGAGTTACATATGTATTTCATCGATCTCTTTGCTAGCTTTATTTCTGTGGAATCTGAGAACAGATATTTCCTTTCGCTTTGAAGACTATAGGGCCAAAGGAAATATCCTCCGATAACAAAGAGAAAGAAGCTTTCTGAGAAACTTCTTTGTGTTCTGTGAAATCATCTCACAGAGTTACAGCTTTCCCCTCAAGAAGCCTTTGGCTAAGAAAGTTGTTGTGGAATTGCCAAGGTGATATTTGGAAGCCCATAGAGGGCTATGGTGAAAAAGGAAATATCCTCCCATGAAATCTGGAAAGAAGCTTTCTGAGAAACTGCTTAGGGTTCTGTTAATTCATCTCACAGAGTTACATCTGTATTTCGTGGATCTCTTTGCTAGCCTTATTTCTGTGGAATCTGAGAACAGATATTTCGGATCCCTTTGAAGACTATAGGGCCAAAGGAAATATCCTCCGATAACAAAGAGAAAGAAGCTTTCTGAGAAACTTCTTTGTGTTCTGTGAAATCATCTCACAGAGTTACAGCTTTCCGCTGAAGAAGCCTTTCGCTAAGACAGTTCTTGTGGAATTGGCAAAGTGATACTTGGAAGCCCATAGAGGGCTATGGTGAAAAAGATAATATCCTCCTATGAAATCAGGAGGGAAGCTTTCTGAGAAACTACTTAGTGTTCTGTTAATTCATCTCACAGAATTACATCTGTATTTCGTGGATCTCTTTGCTAGCCTTATTTCTGTGGAATCTGTGAACAGATATTTCGGATCCCCTTGAAGACTATAGGGCCAAAGGAAATATCCTCCGATAACAAAGAGAAAGAAGCTCTCCGAGAAACTTCTTTGTGTTCTGTGAAATCATCTCACAGAGTTACCGCTTTCCCCTGAAGAAGCCTTTTGCTAAGACAATTCTTGTAGAAATGGCAAAGTGATATTTGGAAGCCCATAGAGGGCTATGGTGAAAAAGAAATATCCTCCGATGAAATCTGAAAAGATGCTTTCTGAGAAACTGCTTAGTGTTCTGTTAATTCATCTCCCAGAGTTACCCGATGAAATCTGGAAAGAAGCTTTCTGAGAAACTGCTTAGTGTTCTGTTAATTCATCTCCCAGAGTTACATCTGTATTTCGTGTATCTCTTTGCTAGCCTTATTTCTGAGGAATCTGACAACAGATATCTCGGATCCCTTTGAAGACTATAGGGCCAAAGGAAATATCCTCCGTAACAAAGATAAAGAAGCTTTCTGAGAAACTTGTTTGTGTTCTGTGAAATCATCTCACAGAGCTACAGCTTTCCTCTCAAGAAGCCTTTCGCTAAGACAGTTCTTGTGGAATTGCCAAAGTGATATTTGGAAGCCCATAGAGGGCTGTGGTGAAAAAGGAAATATCCTCCGATGAAATCTGGAAGGAAGCTTTCTGAGAAACTGATTAGTGTTCTGTTAATTCATCTCACAGAGTTACATCTGTATTTCGTGGATCTCTTTGCTAGCCTTTTTTCTGTGGAATCTGAGAACTGATATTTCGGATCCCTTTGAAGACTAGAGGGCCAAAGGAAATATCCTCCGATACCAAAGAGAAAGGAGCTTTCTGAGAAACTCCTTTGTGTTCTGAGAAATCATCTCACAGAGTTACAGCTTTCTCCTCAAGAAGCTTTTCGCTAAGACAGTTCTTGTGGAATTGGCAAAGTGATATTTTGAAGCCCCTAGAGGGCTATGGTGAATAAGGAAATATCCTCCGATGAAATCTGGAAAGAAGATTTCTGAGAAACTGCTTAGTGTTCTGTTAATTCACCTCACAGAGTTATATCTGTATTTCGTGGATCTCTTTGCTAGCCTTATTTCTGTGGAATATGACAACAGATATTTCCTTTCCCTTTGAACACTATAGGGCCAAAGGAAATATCCTCCGATAACAAAGAGAAAGAAGCTTTCTGAGAAACTTCTTGGTGTTCTCTGAAATCATCTCACAGAGTTACAGCTTTCCCCTCAAGAAGCCTTTCGCTAAGACAGTTCTTGTGGAATTGGCAAAGTGATATTTGGAAGCCCATAGAGGGCTAAGGTGAAAAAGGAAATATCCTCCAATGAAATCTGGAACGAAGCTTTCAGAGACTGCCCAGTGTTCTGTTAATTCATCTCACAGAGTTACATCTGTGTTTCTTGGATCATTTTGCTTGTCTTTTTTCTGTGGAATCTGAGAACCGATATTTCGGAGCCCTTTGAAGACTATAGGGCCAAAGGAAATATCCTCTGATAACAAAGAGAAAGAAGCTTTCTGAGAAACTTGTTTGTGTTCTGTGAAATCATCTCACAGAGCTACAGCTTTCCCCTCAAGAAGCCTTTCGCTAAGACAGTTCTTGTGGAATTGGCAAAGTGATATTTGGAAGCCCTTAGAGGGCTATGGTGAAAAAGGAAATATCCTCCGATGAAATCTGGAAGGAAGCTTTCTGAGAAACTGCTTAGTGTTCTGTTAATTCATCTCACATAGTTACATCTGTATTTCGTGGATCTTTTTGCTAGCCTTTTTTCTGTGGAATCTGAGAACTGATATTTCGGATCCCTTTGAAGACTATAGGACCAAAGGAAATATCCTCCGATACCAAAGAGAAAGGAGCTTTCTGAGAAACTCCTTTGTGTTCTAAGAAAACATCTCACAGAGTTACAGCTTTCCCCTCAAAAAGCTGTTCGCTAAGACAGTTCTTGTGGAATTGGCAAAGTGATATTTCGAAGCCCATAGAGGGCTATGGTGAAAAAGGAAGTACCCTACGATGAAATCTGGAAAGAAGCTTTCTGAGAAACTGCTTAGTGTTCTGTTAATTCACCTCACAGAGTTACATCTGTATTTGTTGGATCTCTTGGCTAGCCTTATTTCTGTGGAATCTGAGAACAGATATTTCAGATTCCTTTGAAGACAATATTGCCAAAGAAAATATCCTCTGATAACAAAGAGAAAGATGGTTTCTGAGAAACTTTTTTGGGTTCTGTGAAATCATCTCACAGAGTTACAGCTTTCCCCTCAAGAAGCCTTTCGCTAAGACAGTTCTTGTGGAACTGGCAAAGTGATATTTGGAAGCCCATAGAGGGCTATAGTGAAAAAGGAAATATCCTCCCATGAAATCTGGAAAGAAGCTTTCTGAGAAACTGCTTAGTGTTCTGTTAATTCATCTCCCAGAGTTACATCTGTATTTCGTGTATCTCTTTGCTAGCCTTATTTCTATGGAATCTGAGAACTGATATTTCGGATCCCTTTGAAGACTATAGGGCCAAAGGAAATATCCTCCGATAACAAAGAGAAAGAAGCTTTCTGAGAAACTCCTTTGTGTTCTGTGAAATCATCTCACAGAGCTACAGCTTTCCCCTCAAGAAGCCTTTCGCTAAGACAGTTCTTGTGGAATTGGCAAAGTGATATCTGCAAGCCCATAGAGGGCTATGGTGAAAAAGGAAATATCCTCCGATGAAATCTGGAAGGAAGCTTTCTGAGAAACTGTTTAGTGTTCTGTTAATTCATCTCACAGAGTTACATCTGTATTTCGTGGATCTCTTTGCTAGCCTTTTTTCTGTGGAATCTGAGAACTGATATTTCGGATCCCTTTGAAGACTATAGGGACAAAGGAAATATCCTCCGATACCAAAGAGAAAGGAGCTTTCTGAGAAACTCCTTTGTGTTCTGAGAAACCATCTCACAGAGTTACAGCTTTCCCCTCAAGAAGCTTTTCGCTAAGACAGTTCTTGTGGAATTGGCAAAGTGATATTTGGAAGCCCATAGAGGGCTATGTTGAAAAAGGAAATATCCTCCGATGAAATCTGGAAAGAAGCTTTCTGAGAAACTGCTTAGTGTTCTGTTAATTCATCTCCCAGAGATACATCTGTATTTCGTGTATCTCTTTGCTAGCCTTATTTCTATGTTATCTGTGAACAGATATTTCGGATCCCCTTGAAGACTATAGGGCCAAAGGAAATATCCTCCGATAACAAAGAGAAAGAAGCTCTCCGAGAAACTTCTTTGTGTTCTGTGAAATCATCTCACAGAGTTACCGCTTTCCCCTGAAGAAGCCTTTTGCTAAGACAATTCTTGTAGAAATGGCAAAGTGATATTTGGAAGCCCATAGAGGGCTATGGTGAAAAAGAAATATCCTCCGATGAAATCTGAAAAGATGCTTTCTGAGAAACTGCTTAGTGTTCTGTTAATTCATCTCCCAGAGTTACCCGATGAAATCTGGAAAGAAGCTTTCTGAGAAACTGCTTAGTGTTCTGTTAATTCATCTCCCAGAGTTACATCTGTATTTCGTGTATCTCTTTGCTAGCCTTATTTCTGAGGAATCTGACAACAGATATCTCGGATCCCTTTGAAGACTATAGGGCCAAAGGAAATATCCTCCGTAACAAAGATAAAGAAGCTTTCTGAGAAACTTGTTTGTGTTCTGTGAAATCATCTCACAGAGCTACAGCTTTCCTCTCAAGAAGCCTTTCGCTAAGACAGTTCTTGTGGAATTGCCAAAGTGATATTTGGAAGCCCATAGAGGGCTGTGGTGAAAAAGGAAATATCCTCCGATGAAATCTGGAAGGAAGCTTTCTGAGAAACTGATTAGTGTTCTGTTAATTCATCTCACAGAGTTACATCTGTATTTCGTGGATCTCTTTGCTAGCCTTTTTTCTGTGGAATCTGAGAACTGATATTTCGGATCCCTTTGAAGACTAGAGGGCCAAAGGAAATATCCTCCGATACCAAAGAGAAAGGAGCTTTCTGAGAAACTCCTTTGTGTTCTGAGAAATCATCTCACAGAGTTACAGCTTTCTCCTCAAGAAGCTTTTCGCTAAGACAGTTCTTGTGGAATTGGCAAAGTGATATTTCGAAGCCCATAGAGGGCTATGGTGAAAAAGGAAGTATCCTACGATGAAATCTGGAAAGAAGCTTTCTGAGAAACTGCTTAGTGTTCTGTTAATTCACCTCACAGAGTTACATCTGTATTTCGTGGAACTCTTTGTTAGCCTTATTTCTGTGGAATCTGAGAACATATATTTCAGATTCCTTTGAAGACAATATTGCCAAAGAAAATATCCCCTGATAACAAAGAGAAAGAAGGTTTCTGAGAAACATCTTTGGGTTCTGTGAAATCATCTCACAGAGTTACAGCTTTCCCCTCAAGAAGCCTTTCGCTAGGACAGTTCTTGTGGAATTGGCAAAGTGATATTTTGAAGCCCCTAGAGGGCTATGGTGAATAAGGAAATATCCTCCGATGAAATCTGGAAAGAAGATTTCTGAGAAACTGCTTAGTGTTCTGTTAATTCACCTCACAGAGTTATATCTGTATTTCGTGGATCTCTTTGCTAGCCTTATTTCTGTGGAATATGACAACAGATATTTCCTTTCCCTTTGAACACTATAGGGCCAAAGGAAATATCCTCCGATAACAAAGAGAAAGAAGCTTTCTGAGAAACTTCTTGGTGTTCTCTGAAATCATCTCACAGAGTTACAGCTTTCCCCTCAAGAAGCCTTTCGCTAAGACAGTTCTTGTGGAATTGGCAAAGTGATATTTGGAAGCCCATAGAGGGCTAAGGTGAAAAAGGAAATATCCTCCAATGAAATCTGGAACGAAGCTTTCAGAGACTGCCCAGTGTTCTGTTAATTCATCTCACAGAGTTACATCTGTGTTTCTTGGATCATTTTGCTTGTCTTTTTTCTGTGGAATCTGAGAACCGATATTTCGGAGCCCTTTGAAGACTATAGGGCCAAAGGAAATATCCTCTGATAACAAAGAGAAAGAAGCTTTCTGAGAAACTTGTTTGTGTTCTGTGAAATCATCTCACAGAGCTACAGCTTTCCCCTCAAGAAGCCTTTCGCTAAGACAGTTCTTGTGGAATTGGCAAAGTGATATTTGGAAGCCCTTAGAGGGCTATGGTGAAAAAGGAAATATCCTCCGATGAAATCTGGAAGGAAGCTTTCTGAGAAACTGCTTAGTGTTCTGTTAATTCATCTCACAGAGTTACATCTGTATTTCGTGGATCTTTTTGCTAGCCTTTTTTCTGTGGAATCTGAGAACTGATATTTCGGATCCCTTTGAAGACTATAGGACCAAAGGAAATATCCTCCGATACCAAAGAGAAAGGAGCTTTCTGAGAAACTCCTTTGTGTTCTAAGAAAACATCTCACAGAGTTACAGCTTTCCCCTCAAAAAGCTGTTCGCTAAGACAGTTCTTGTGGAATTGGCAAAGTGATTTTTCGAAGCCCATAGAGGGCTATGGTGAAAAAGGAAGTACCCTACGATGAAATCTGGAAAGAAGCTTTCTGAGAAACTGCTTAGTGTTCTGTTAATTCACCTCACAGAGTTACATCTGTATTTGTTGGATCTCTTGGCTAGCCTTATTTCTGTGGAATCTGAGAACAGATATTTCAGATTCCTTTGAAGACAATATTGCCAAAGAAAATATCCTCTGATAACAAAGAGAAAGATGGTTTCTGAGAAACTTTTTTGGGTTCTGTGAAATCATCTCACAGAGTTACAGCTTTCCCCTCAAGAAGCCTTTCGCTAAGACAGTTCTTGTGGAACTGGCAAAGTGATATTTGGAAGCCCATAGAGGGCTATAGTGAAAAAGGAAATATCCTCCCATGAAATCTGGAAAGAAGCTTTCTGAGAAACTGCTTAGTGTTCTGTTAATTCATCTCCCAGAGTTACATCTGTATTTCGTGTATCTCTTTGCTAGCCTTATTTCTATGGAATCTGAGAACTGATATTTCGGATCCCTTTGAAGACTATAGGGCCAAAGGAAATATCCTCCGATAACAAAGAGAAAGAAGCTTTCTGAGAAACTCCTTTGTGTTCTGTGAAATCATCTCACAGAGCTACAGCTTTCCCCTCAAGAAGCCTTTCGCTAAGACAGTTCTTGTGGAATTGGCAAAGTGATATCTGCAAGCCCATAGAGGGCTATGGTGAAAAAGGAAATATCCTCCGATGAAATCTGGAAGGAAGCTTTCTGAGAAACTGTTTAGTGTTCTGTTAATTCATCTCACAGAGTTACATCTGTATTTCGTGGATCTCTTTGCTAGCCTTTTTTCTGTGGAATCTGAGAACTGATATTTCGGATCCCTTTGAAGACTATAGGGACAAAGGAAATATCCTCCGATACCAAAGAGAAAGGAGCTTTCTGAGAAACTCCTTTGTGTTCTGAGAAACCATCTCACAGAGTTACAGCTTTCCCCTCAAGAAGCTTTTCGCTAAGACAGTTCTTGTGGAATTGGCAAAGTGATATTTGGAAGCCCATAGAGGGCTATGTTGAAAAAGGAAATATCCTCCGATGAAATCTGGAAAGAAGCTTTCTGAGAAACTGCTTAGTGTTCTGTTAATTCATCTCCCAGAGATACATCTGTATTTCGTGTATCTCTTTGCTAGCCTTATTTCTATGTTATCTGTGAACAGATATTTCGGATCCCCTTGAAGACTATAGGGCCAAAGGAAATATCCTCCGATAACAAAGAGAAAGAAGCTCTCCGAGAAACTTCTTTGTGTTCTGTGAAATCATCTCACAGAGTTACCGCTTTCCCCTGAAGAAGCCTTTTGCTAAGACAATTCTTGTAGAAATGGCAAAGTGATATTTGGAAGCCCATAGAGGGCTATGGTGAAAAAGAAATATCCTCCGATGAAATCTGAAAAGATGCTTTCTGAGAAACTGCTTAGTGTTCTGTTAATTCATCTCCCAGAGTTACCCGATGAAATCTGGAAAGAAGCTTTCTGAGAAACTGCTTAGTGTTCTGTTAATTCATCTCCCAGAGTTACATCTGTATTTCGTGTATCTCTTTGCTAGCCTTATTTCTGAGGAATCTGACAACAGATATCTCGGATCCCTTTGAAGACTATAGGGCCAAAGGAAATATCCTCCGTAACAAAGATAAAGAAGCTTTCTGAGAAACTTGTTTGTGTTCTGTGAAATCATCTCACAGAGCTACAGCTTTCCTCTCAAGAAGCCTTTCGCTAAGACAGTTCTTGTGGAATTGCCAAAGTGATATTTGGAAGCCCATAGAGGGCTGTGGTGAAAAAGGAAATATCCTCCGATGAAATCTGGAAGGAAGCTTTCTGAGAAACTGATTAGTGTTCTGTTAATTCATCTCACAGAGTTACATCTGTATTTCGTGGATCTCTTTGCTAGCCTTTTTTCTGTGGAATCTGAGAACTGATATTTCGGATCCCTTTGAAGACTAGAGGGCCAAAGGAAATATCCTCCGATACCAAAGAGAAAGGAGCTTTCTGAGAAACTCCTTTGTGTTCTGAGAAATCATCTCACAGAGTTACAGCTTTCTCCTCAAGAAGCTTTTCGCTAAGACAGTTCTTGTGGAATTGGCAAAGTGATATTTCGAAGCCCATAGAGGGCTATGGTGAAAAAGGAAGTATCCTACGATGAAATCTGGAAAGAAGCTTTCTGAGAAACTGCTTAGTGTTCTGTTAATTCACCTCACAGAGTTACATCTGTATTTCGTGGAACTCTTTGTTAGCCTTATTTCTGTGGAATCTGAGAACATATATTTCAGATTCCTTTGAAGACAATATTGCCAAAGAAAATATCCCCTGATAACAAAGAGAAAGAAGGTTTCTGAGAAACATCTTTGGGTTCTGTGAAATCATCTCACAGAGTTACAGCTTTCCCCTCAAGAAGCCTTTCGCTAGGACAGTTCTTGTGGAATTGGCAAAGTGATATTTTGAAGCCCCTAGAGGGCTATGGTGAATAAGGAAATATCCTCCGATGAAATCTGGAAAGAAGATTTCTGAGAAACTGCTTAGTGTTCTGTTAATTCACCTCACAGAGTTATATCTGTATTTCGTGGATCTCTTTGCTAGCCTTATTTCTGTGGAATATGACAACAGATATTTCCTTTCCCTTTGAACACTATAGGGCCAAAGGAAATATCCTCCGATAACAAAGAGAAAGAAGCTTTCTGAGAAACTTCTTGGTGTTCTCTGAAATCATCTCACAGAGTTACAGCTTTCCCCTCAAGAAGCCTTTCGCTAAGACAGTTCTTGTGGAATTGGCAAAGTGATATTTGGAAGCCCATAGAGGGCTAAGGTGAAAAAGGAAATATCCTCCAATGAAATCTGGAACGAAGCTTTCAGAGACTGCCCAGTGTTCTGTTAATTCATCTCACAGAGTTACATCTGTGTTTCTTGGATCATTTTGCTTGTCTTTTTTCTGTGGAATCTGAGAACCGATATTTCGGAGCCCTTTGAAGACTATAGGGCCAAAGGAAATATCCTCTGATAACAAAGAGAAAGAAGCTTTCTGAGAAACTTGTTTGTGTTCTGTGAAATCATCTCACAGAGCTACAGCTTTCCCCTCAAGAAGCCTTTCGCTAAGACAGTTCTTGTGGAATTGGCAAAGTGATATTTGGAAGCCCTTAGAGGGCTATGGTGAAAAAGGAAATATCCTCCGATGAAATCTGGAAGGAAGCTTTCTGAGAAACTGCTTAGTGTTCTGTTAATTCATCTCACAGAGTTACATCTGTATTTCGTGGATCTTTTTGCTAGCCTTTTTTCTGTGGAATCTGAGAACTGATATTTCGGATCCCTTTGAAGACTATAGGACCAAAGGAAATATCCTCCGATACCAAAGAGAAAGGAGCTTTCTGAGAAACTCCTTTGTGTTCTAAGAAAACATCTCACAGAGTTACAGCTTTCCCCTCAAAAAGCTGTTCGCTAAGACAGTTCTTGTGGAATTGGCAAAGTGATATTTCGAAGCCCATAGAGGGCTATGGTGAAAAAGGAAGTACCCTACGATGAAATCTGGAAAGAAGCTTTCTGAGAAACTGCTTAGTGTTCTGTTAATTCACCTCACAGAGTTACATCTGTATTTGTTGGATCTCTTGGCTAGCCTTATTTCTGTGGAATCTGAGAACAGATATTTCAGATTCCTTTGAAGACAATATTGCCAAAGAAAATATCCTCTGATAACAAAGAGAAAGATGGTTTCTGAGAAACTTTTTTGGGTTCTGTGAAATCATCTCACAGAGTTACAGCTTTCCCCTCAAGAAGCCTTTCGCTAAGACAGTTCTTGTGGAACTGGCAAAGTGATATTTGGAAGCCCATAGAGGGCTATAGTGAAAAAGGAAATATCCTCCCATGAAATCTGGAAAGAAGCTTTCTGAGAAACTGCTTAGTGTTCTGTTAATTCATCTCCCAGAGTTACATCTGTATTTCGTGTATCTCTTTGCTAGCCTTATTTCTATGGAATCTGAGAACTGATATTTCGGATCCCTTTGAAGACTATAGGGACAAAGGAAATATCCTCCGATACCAAAGAGAAAGGAGCTTTCTGAGAAACTCCTTTGTGTTCTGAGAAACCATCTCACAGAGTTACAGCTTTCCCCTCAAGAAGCTTTTCGCTAAGACAGTTCTTGTGGAATTGGCAAAGTGATATTTGGAAGCCCATAGAGGGCTATGTTGAAAAAGGAAATATCCTCCGATGAAATCTGGAAAGAAGCTTTCTGAGAAACTGCTTAGTGTTCTGTTAATTCATCTCCCAGAGATACATCTGTATTTCGTGTATCTCTTTGCTAGCCTTATTTCTGTGGAATCTGAGAACAGATATTTCGGATACCATTAAAGACTATTGGGCCAAGGGAAATATCCTTCGATAACAAAGGAAAGAAGCTTTGTGAGAAACTTCTTTGTGTTCTTTGAAATCATCTCACAGAGTTACAGCTTTCCCCTGAAGAAGCCTTTCGCTATGACAGTTCTTGTGAAATTGGCAAAGTGATTTTTGGAAGCCCATAGAGGGCTATGGTGAAAAAGGAAATATCCTCCGATGAAATCTGGAAAGAAGCTTTCTGAGAAACTGCTTAGTGTTCTGTTAATTCATCTCACAGAATTACATCTGTATTTCGTGGATCTCTTTGGTAGCCTTATTTCCATGGAATCTGAGAACAGATATTTCGGATCGCTTTGAAGGCTATAGGGCCAACGGAAATATCCTCCGATAACAAAGAGAAAAAAGCTTTCTGAGAAACGTCTTTGTGTTCTGTGAAATCATCTCACAGAGTTCCAGCTTTCCCTTCAAGAAGCCTTTCGCTAAGTCAGTTCTTGTGGAATTGGCAAAGTGATATTTGGAAGCCCACAGAGGGCTATGGTGAAAAAGGAAATATCCTCTGATGAAATCTGGAAAGAAGCTTTCTGAGAAACTGCTTAGTGTTCTGTTAATTCACCTCACAGGGTTACATCTGTATTTCGTGTATCTCTTTGCTAGCCTTTTTTCTGTGAAATATGACAACAGATATTTCCTTTCCCTTTGAAGACTATAGGGTCAAAGGAAATATCCTCCGATAACAAAGAGAAAGAAGCTTTCTGAGAAACTTCTTGCTGTTCTGTGAAATGATCTCACAGAGTTACAGCTTTCCCCTCAAGAAGCCTTTCGCTAAGACAGTTCGTGTGGAATTGGCAAAGTGATAGTTGGAAGCCCATAGAGGGCTATGTTGAAAAAGGAAATATCCTCCGATGAAATCTGGAAAGAAGCTTTCTGAGAAACTGCATAGGGTTCTGTTAATTCACCTCACAGAGTTACATCTGTATTTCGTGAATCTCTTTGCTAGCCTTATTTCTGTGTAATCTGAGAACAGATATTTCTGATCCCTTTGAAGACTATAGGGCCAAAGTAAATATCCTCCGATAACAAAGACAAAGAAGCTTTCTGAGAAACTTCTTTGTGTTCTGTGAAATCATCTCACAGAGTTACAGCTTTCCACTCAAGAACCCTTTCGCTAAGACAGTTCTGGTGGAATTGGCAAAGTGATATTTGGAAGCCCATAGAGGGCTATGGAGAAAAAGGAAATATCCTCCGATGAAATCTGGAAAGAAGCTTTCGGAGAAACTGCTGAGTGTACTGTTAATTCATCTCACAGAGTTACATCTGTATTTCGTGGATCTCTTTGCTAGCCTTATTTCTGTGGAATCTGAGAACAGATATTTCGGATCTCTTTGAAGACTATAGGGCCAAAGGAAATATCCTCCGATAACAAAGAGAAAGAAGCTTTCTGAGAAATTTCTTTGTGTTCTGTGAAATCATCTCACAGAGTTACAGCTTTGCCCTCAAGAAGCCTTTCGCTAAGACAGTTCTTGTGGAATTGGCAAAGTTATATTTGGAAGCACATAGAGGGCTATGGTGAAAAAGGAAATATCCTCCGATGAAATCTGGAAAGAAGCTTTCTGAGAAACTGCTTAGTGTTCTGTTAATTCATCTCACAGAGTTACATCTGTGTTTCATGGATCTTTTTGCTAGCCTTATTTCTGTGGAATCTGAGAACAAATATTTCGGATCCCTTTGAAGACTATAGGGCCAAAGGAAATATCCTCCGATAACAAAGAGAAAGAAGCGTTCTGAGAAACTTCTTTGTGTTCTGTGAAATCATCTCATAGAGTTACAGCTTTCCCCTCAAGAAGTCTTTCGCTATGACAGTTCCTGTGGAAATGGCAAAGTGATATTTGGAACCCCTTAGAGGACTATGTTGAAAAAGGAAATATCCTCCGATGAAATCTGGAAGGAAGCTTTCTGAGAAACTGCTTAGTGTTCTGTTAATTCATCTCCCAGAGTTACGTCTGTATTTCGTGGATCTCTTTGCTAGCCTTATTTCTGTGGAATCTGAGAACAGATATTTCAGATCGCTTTGAAGACTATAGGGCCAAAGGAAATATCCTCCGATAACAAAGAGAAAAAAGCTTTCTGAGAAACTTCTTTGTGTTCTGTGAAATCATCTCACAGAGTTCCAGCTTTCCCTTCAAGCAGCCTTTCGCTAAGACAGTTCTTGTGGAATTGGCAAAGTGATATTTGGAAGCCCACAGAGGGCTATGGTGAAAAAGGAAATATCCTCTGATGAAATCTGGAAAGAAGCTTTTTGAGAAACTGCTTAGTGTTCTGTTAATTCACCTCACAGAGTTACATATGTATTTCGTGGATGTCTTTGCTAGCCTTATTTCTGTGGAATCTGAGAACAGATATTTCGGATCCCTTTGAAGACTATAGGGCCAAAGGAAATATCCTCCGATAACAAAGAGAAAGAAGCTTTCTGAGAAACTTCTTGGTGTTCTGTGAAATCGTCTGACAGAGTTACAGCTTTCCCCTCAAGAAGCCTTTGCTAAGATAGTTCTTGTTTAATTGGCAAAGTGATATTTGGAAGCCCATAGAGGGCTATGGTGAAAAAGGAAATATCCTCTGATGAAATCTGGAAAGAAGCTTTCTGAGAAACTGCTTAGTGTTCTGTTAATTCACCTCACAGAGTTACATCTGTATTTCGTGGATCTCTTTTCTAGCCTTATTTCTGTGGAATCTGAGAACAGATATTTCGGATCCCTTTGAAGACTATAGGGCCAAAGGAAATATCCTCCGATAACAAAGAGAAAGAAGCTTTCTGAGAAACTTCTTGGTGTTCTGTGAAATCATCTCACAGAGTTACAGCTTTCCCCTCAAGAAGCCTTTCGCTAAGACAGTTCGTGTGGAATTGGCAAAGTGATATTTGGAAGCCCATAGAGGGCTATGGTGAAAAAGGAAATATCCTCCGATGAAATCTGGAAAGAAGCTTTCTGAGAAACTGCTTAGTGTTCTGTTAATTCACCTAACAGAGTTACATCTGTATTTCATGGATCTCTTTGCTAGCCTTATTTCTGTGGACTCTGAGAACAGATATTTCGGATTCCTTTGAAGACTATATTGCCAAAGGAAATATCCTCTGATAACAAAGAGAAAGAAGGTTTCTGAGAAACTTCTTTGGGTTCTGTGAAATCATCTCACAGAGTTACAGCTTTCCCCTCAAGAAGACTTTCGCTAAGACAGTTCTTGTGGAATTGGCAAAGTGATATTTGGAAGCCCATAGAGGGCTATGGTGAAAAAGGAAATATGCTCCGATGAAATCTGGAAAGAAGCTTTCTGAGAAACTGCTTAGTGTTCTGTTAATTCACCTCACAGAGTTACATCTGTATTTCGTGGATCTCTTGGCTAGCCTTATTTCTGTGGAATCTGAGAACAGATATTTCGGATCCCTTTGAAGACTATAGGGCCAAAGGAAATATCCTCCGATAACAAAGAGAAAGAAGCTTTCTGAGAAACTTCTTGGTGTTCTGTGAAATCATCTCACAGAGTTACAGCTTTCCCCTCAAGAAGCCTTTCGCTAAGACAGTTCGTGTGGAATTGGCAAAGTGATATTTGGAAGCCCATAGAGGGCTATGGTGAAAAAGGAAATATCCTCCGATGAAATCTGGAAAGAAGCTTTCTGAGAAACTGCTTAGTGTTCTGTTAATTCACCTAACAGAGTTACATCTGTATTTCATGGATCTCTTTGCTAGCATTATTTCTGTGGAATCTGAGAACAGATATTTCGGATTCCTTTGAAGACTATATTGCCAAAGGAAATATCCTCTGATAACAAAGAGAAAGAAGGTTTCTGAGAAACTTCTTTGGGTTCTGTGAAATCATCTCACAGAGTTACAGCTTTCCCCTCAAGAAGACTTTCGCTAAGACAGTTCTTGTGGAATTGGCAAAGTGATATTTGGAAGCCCATAGAGGGCTATGGTGAAAAAGGAAATATGCTCCGATGAAATCTGGAAAGAAGCTTTCTGAGAAACTGCTTAGTGTTCTGTTAATTCACCTCACAGAGTTACATCTGTATTTCGTGGATCTCTTGGCTAGCCTTATTTCTGTGGAATCTGAGAACAGATATTTCGGATCCCTTTGAAGACTATAGGGCCAAAGGAAATATCCTCCGATAACAAAGAGAAAGAAGCTTTCTGAGAAACTTCTTGGTGTTCTGTGAAATCATCTCACAGAGTTACAGCTTTCCCCTCAAGAAGCCTTTCGCTAAGACAGTTCGTGTGGAATTGGCAAAGTGATATTTGGAAGCCCATAGAGGGCTATGGTGAAAAAGGAAATATCCTCCGATGAAATCTGGAAAGAAGCTTTCTGAGAAACTGCTTAGTGTTCTGTTAATTCACCTAACAGAGTTACATCTGTATTTCATGGATCTCTTTGCTAGCCTTATTTCTGTGGAATCTGAGAACAGATATTTCGGATTCCTTTGAAGACTATATTGCCAAAGGAAATATCCTCTGATAACAAAGAGAAAGAAGGTTTCTGAGAAACTTCTTTGGGTTCTGTGAAATCATCTCACAGAGTTACAGCTTTCCCCTCAAGAAGCCTTTCGCTAAGACAGTTCTTGTGGAATTGGCAAAGTGATATTTGGAAGCCCATAGAGGGCTATGGTGAAAAAGGAAATATCCTCCGATGAAATCTGGAAAGAAGCTTTCTGAGAAACTGCCCAGTGTTCTGGTAATTCACCTCACCAAATTACATCTGTATTTAGTGTATGTCTTTGCTAGCTTTATTTCTGTGGTATCTGAGAACAGATATTTCGTATCCCTGTGAAGACTATAGGGCCAAAGGAAATATCCTCCGATAACAAAGAGAAAGAAGCTTTCTGAGAAACTTCTTTGTGTTCTGTGAAATCATCTCACAGAGTTACAGCTTTCCCCTTAAGAAGTCTTTCGCTAAGACAGTTCTTGTGGAATTGGCAAAGTTATATTTGGAAGCGCATAGAGGGCTACGGTGAAAAAGGAAATATCCTCCGATGAAATCTTGTAAGAAGCTTTCTGAGAAACTGCATAGTGTTCTGTTAATTCATCCCACCGAGTTACATCTGTGTTTCATGGATCTCTTTGCTCGCCTTATTTCTGTGGAATCTGAGAAGAAATATTTCGGATCCCTTTGAAGACTATAGTGCCAAAGGAAATATCCTCCGATTACAAAGAGAAAGAAGCTTTCTGAGAAACTTCTTTGTGTTCTGTGAAATCATCTCACAGAGTTACAGCTTTCCCCTCAAGAAGTCTTTCGCTAAGACAGTTCCTGTGGAAATGGCAAAGTGATATTTGGAACAACTTAGAGGACTATGGTGAAAAAGGAAATATCCTCCGATGAAATCTGGAAGGAAGCTTTCTGAGAAACAGCTTAGTGTTCTGTTAATTCACCTCACAGAGTTACATCTGTATTTCGTGGATCTCTTTGCTAGCCTTATTTCTGTGGAATCTGAGAACAGATATTTCGGATCCCTTTGAAGACTATAGGGCCAGAGGAAATATCCTCCGATAACAAAGAGAAAAAAGCTTTCTGAGAAACTTCTTGGTGTTCTGTGAAATCATCTCACAGAGTTACAGCTTTCCCTTCAGGAAGCCTTTCGCTAAGACAGTTCGTGTGGAATTGGCAAAGTGATATTTGGAAGCCCATAGAGGGCTACGGTGAAAAAGGAAATATAATCCGATGAAATCTGGAAAGAAGCTTTCTGAGAAACTACTTAGTGTTCTGTTAATTCATCTCACAGAGTTACATCTGTATTTCGTGGATATATTTACTAGCCTTATTTCTGTGGAATCTGAGAACTGATATTTCGGATCCCTATGAAAAGTATAGGGCCAAAGGAAATATCCTCCGATAACAAAGACAAACAAACTTTCTGAGAAACTTATTTGTGTTCTGTGAAATCATCTCACAGAGTTACAGCTTTCCCCTCAAGAAGCCTTTCGATAAGACAGTTCTTGTGGAATTGACCAAGTAATATTTGGAAGCCCATAGAGGGCTATGGTGAAAAAGGAAATATCCTCCGATGAAATCTGGAAAGAAGCTTTCTGGGAAACTGCCCAGTGTTCTGTTAATTCATCTCACCAAGTTACATCTGTATTTCGTGGATCTCTTTGCTAGCTTTATTTCTCTGGTATCTGAGAACAGATATTTCGGATCCCTTTGAAGACTATAGGGCCAAAGGAAATATCCTCCGATAACAAAGAGAAAGAAGCTTTCTGAGAAACTTCTTTGTGTTCTGTGAAATCATCTCACAGAGTTACAGCTTTCCCCTCAAGAAGCCTTTCGATAAGACAGTTCTTGTGGAATTGACCAAGTAATATTTGGAAGCCCATAGAGGGCTATGGAGAAAAAGGAAATATCCTCCGATGAAATCTGGAAAGAAGGTTTCTGAGAAACTGCTTAGTGTACTGTTAATTTATCTCAGAGAGTTACATCTGTATTTCGTGGATCTCTTTGCTAGCCTTATTTCTGTGGAATCTGAGATCAGATATTTCGGATCGCTTTGAAGACTATAGGGCCAAAGGAAATATCCTCCGACAACAAAGAGAAAGAAGCTTTCTGAGAAATTTCTTTGTGTTCTGTGAAATCATCTCACAGAGTTACAGCTTTCCCCTCTAGAAGCCTTTCGCTAAGACAGTTCTTGTGGAATTGGCAAAGTTATATTTGGAAGCGCTTAGAGGGCTATGGTGAAAAACGAAATATCCTCCGATGAAATCTTGAAAGAAGCTTTCTGAGAAACTGCATAGTGTTCTGTTAATTCATCTCACAGAGTTACATCTGTGTTTCATGGATCTCTTTGCTAGCCTTATTTAGGTGGAATCTGAGAACAAATATTTCGGATCCCTTTGAAGACTATAGGACCAAAGGAAATATCCTCCGATAACAAAGAGAAATAAGCTTTCTGAGAAACTTCTTGGTGTTCTGTGAAATCATCTCACAGGGTTACAGCTTTCCCCTCAAGAAGTCTTTCGCTAAGACAGTTCCTGTGGAAATGGCAAAGTGATATTTGGAACCCCTTAGAGGACTATGGTGAAAAAGGAAATATCCTCCGATGAAATCTGGAAGGAAGCTTTCTGAGAAACTGCTTAGTGTTCTGTTAATTCATCTTCCAGAGTTACATCTGTATTTCGTGGATCTCTTTGCTAGCCTTATTTCTGTGGAATCTGACAACAGATATTTCAGATCGCTATGAAGACTATAGGGCCAAGGAAATAACCTCCGATAACAAAGAGAAAGAAGCTTTCTGAGAAACTACTTTGTGTTCTGTGAAATCATCTCACAGAGATACAGCTTTCCCCTCAAGAAGCCTTTCGCTAAGACAGTTCGTGTGGAATTGGCAAAGTGATATTTGGAAGCCCGTAGAGGGCTATGGTGAAAAAGGAAATATCCTCCGATGAAATCTGGAAAGAAGCTTTCTGAGAAACTGCTTAGTGTTCTGTTAATTCACCTCACAGAGTTACATCTGTATTTCTTGAATCTCTTTGCTAGCCTTATTTCTGTGGAATCTGAGAACAGATATTTCGGATTCCTTTGAAGACTTTATTGCCAAAGGAAATATCCTCTGATAACAAAGAGAAAGAAGGCTTCTGAGAAACTTCTTTGGGTTCTGTGAAATCATCTCACAGAGTTACAGCTTTCCCCTCATGAAGCCTTTCGCTAAGACAGTTCTTGTGGAATTGGCAAAGTGATATTTGGAAGCCCATAGTGGGCTATGGTGAAAAAGGAAATATCCTCCGATGAAATCTGAAAGGAAGCTTTCTGAGAAACTGCTTAGTGTTCTGTTAATTCATCTCACAGAATTATATCTGATTTCGTGGATATCTTTACTAGCCTTATTTCTGTGGAATCAGAGAATTGATATTTCGGAGACCTTTGAAGAGTATAGGGCGAAAGGAAATATCCTCCGATAACAAAGAGAAAGAAACTTTCTGAGAAACTTATTTGTGTTCTGTGAAATCATCTCACAGAGTTACAGCTTTCCCCTCTAGAAGCCTTTTGATAAGACAGTTCTTGTGGAATGGACAAAGTAATATTTGGAAGCCCATAGAGGGCTATGGTGAAAAAGGAAATATCCTCCGATGAAATCTGTAAAGAAGCTTTCTGAGAAACTGCTTAGTGTTCTGTTAATTCACCTCACCAAGTTACATCTGTATTTCGTGGATCTCTTTGCTAGCTTTATTTCTGTGGTATCTGAGAACAGATATTTCCGATCCCTTTGAAGACTATAGGGCCAAAGTAAATATCCTCCGATAACAAAGAGAAAGAAGCCTTCTGAGAAACTTCTTTGTGTTCTGTGAAATCATCTCACAGAGTTACAGCTTTCCCCTCAAGAAGCCTTTCGCTAACACAGTACCTGTGGAAATGGCAAAGTGATAATTGGAAGCCCATAGAGGGCTATGGTGAAAAAGGAAATATCCTCCGATGAAATCTGGAAAGAAGCTTTCTGAGAAACTGCTTAGTGTTCTGTTAATTCACCTCACAGACTTACATCTGTATTTCGTGGATCTCTTTGCTAGCCTTATTTCTGTGGAATCTGAGAACAGATATTTCGGATTCCTTTGAAGACTATATTGCCAAAGGAAATGTCCTCTGATAAAAAAGAGAAAGAAGGTTTCTGAGAAACTTCTTTGGGTTCTTGAAATCATCTCACAGAGTTACAGCTTTCCCCTCAAGAAGCCTTTCGCTACGACAGTTCTTGTTTAATTGGCAAAGTGATATTTGGAAGCCCATAGAGTGCTATGGTGAAAAAGGAAATATCCTCAGATGAAATCTGGAAAGAAGCTTGTGAGAAACTGGTTAGTGTTCTGTTAATTCACCTCACAGAGTTACATCTGTATTTCGTGTATGTCTTTGCTAGCCTTATTTCTGTGGAATCTGAGAACAGATATTTCGGATCCCTTTGAAGACTATAGGGCCAAAGGAAATATCCTCCGATAACAAAGAGAAAGAAGCTTTCTGAGAAAATTCTTGGTGTTCTCTGAAATCAACTCACAGAGTTACAGCTTTCCCCTCAAGAAGCCTTTCGCTAAGACAGTTCGTGTGGAATTGGCAAAGTGATATTTGGAAGCTCATAGTGGGCTATGGTGAAAAAGGAAATATCCTCCGATGAAATCTGGAAAGAAGCTTTCTGAGAAACTGCTTAGTGTTCTGTTAATTCACCTCACAGAGTTACATCTGTATTTCGTGGATCTCTTTGCTAGCCTTATTTCTGTGGAATCTGAGAACAGATATTTCGGATTCCTTTGAAGACTATATTGCCAAAGGAAATATCCTCTGATAACAAAGAGAAAGAAGTTTTCTGAGAAACTTCTTCGGGTTCTGTGAAATCATCTCACAGAGTTACAGCTTTCCCCTCAAGAAGCCTTTCGCTAAGACAGTTCTTGTGGAATTGGCAAAGTGATATTTGGAAGCCCATAGAGGGCTAAGGTGAAAAAGGTAATATCCTCCGATGAAATCTGGAAAGAAGCTTTCTGAGAAACTGCTTAGTGTTCTGTTAATTCATCTCACAGAACTATATCTGTATTTCGTGGATATATTTACTAGCCTTATTTCTGTGGAATCTGAGAACTGATATTTCGGATCCCTTTGAAGAGTATAGGGCCAAAGGAAATATCCTCCGATAACAAAGAGAAAGAAACTTTCTGAGAAACTTATTTGTGTTCTGTGAAATCATATCACAGAGTTGCAGCTTTCCCCTCAAGAAGCCTTTCGATAGGACAGCTCTTGTGGAATTGACAAAGTGATATTTGGAAGCCCATAGAGGGCTATGGTGAAAATGGAAATATCCTCCAATGAAATCTGGAAAGAAGCTTTCTGAGAAACTGCCCAGTGTTCTGTTAATTCACCTCACCAGGTTACATCTGTATTTCGGGGATCTCTTTGCTAGCTTTATTTCTCTGGTATCTGAGAACAGATATTTCGGATCCCTTTGAAGACTATAGGGCCAAAGGAAATATCCTCCGATAACAAAGAGAAAGAAGCTTTCTGAGAAACTTCTTTGTGTTCTGTGAAATCATCTCACAGAGTTACAGCTTTCCCCTAAAGAAGCCTTTCGCTAACACAGTTCTGGTGGAATTGGCAAAATGATATTTGGAAGCCCATAGAGGGCTACGGAGAAAAAGGTAATATCCTCCGATGAAATCTGGAAAGAAGCTTTCTGAGAAACTGCTTAGTGTACTGTTAATTCATCTCACAGAGTTACATCTGTATTTCGTGGATCTCTTTGCTAGCCTTATTTCTGTGGAATCTGAGATCAGATATTTCGGATCGCTTTGAAGACTATAGGGCCAAAGGAAATATCCTCCGATAACAAAGAGAAAGAAGCTTTCTGAGAAATTTCTTTGTGTTCTGTGAAATCATCTCACAGAGTTACAGCTTTCCCCTCAGGAAGCCTTTCGCTAAGACAGTTCTTGTGGAATTGGCAAAGTTATATTTGGAAGCGCATAGAGGGCTATGGTGAAAAAGGAAACATCCTCCGATGAAATCTGGAAAGAAGCTTTCTGAGAAACTGCTTAGTGTTCTGTTATTTCACCTCACCAAGTTACATCTGTATTTCGTGGATCACTTTGCTAGCTTTATTTCTGTGGTATCTGAGAACAGATATTTCCGATCCCTTTGAAGTCTATAGGGCCAAAGTAAATATCCTCCGATAACAAAGAGAAAGAAGCTTTCTGAGAAACTTCTTTGGGTTCTGTGAAATCATCTCACAGAGTTACAGCTTTCCCCTCAAGAAGCATTTCGCTAAGACAGTTCTTGTGGAATTGGCAAAGTGATATTTGGAAGCCCATAGAGGGCTATTGTGAAAAAGGAAATATGTTCCTATGAAATCTGGAAAGAAGCTTTCTGAGAAACTGCTTAGTGTTCTGTTAATTCATCTCACAGAATTACATCTGTATTTCGTGGATCTCTTTGGTAGCCTTATTTCCTTGGAATCTGAGAACAGATATTTCGGATCGCTTTGAAGGCTAAAGGGGCAACGGAAATATCCTACGATAACAAAGAGAAAAAAGGTTTCTGAGAAACTTCTTTGTGTTCTGTGAAATCATCTCACAGAGTTCCAGCTATCCCTTCAAGAAGCCTTTCGCTAAGACAGTTCTTGTGGAATTGGCAAAGTGATATTTGGAAGCCCACAGAGGGCTATGGTGAAAAAGGAAATATCCTCTGATGAAAACTGGAAAGAAGCTTTCTGAGAAACTACTTAGTGTTCTGTTAATTCACCCCACAGAGTTACATCTGTATTTCGTGGATCTCTTTGCTAGCCTTATTTCTGTGGAATATGACAACAGATATTTCCTTTCCCTTTGAAGTCTATAGGGTCAATGGAAATATCCTCTGATAACAAAGAGAAAGAAGCTTTCTGAGAAACTTCTTGCTGTTCTGTGAAATGATCTCACAGAGTTACAGCTTTCCCCTCAAGAAGCCTTTCGCTAAGACAGTTCGTGTGGAATTGGCAAAGTGATATTTGGAAGCCCATAGAGGGCTATGGTGAAAAAGGAAATATCCTCCGTTGAAATCTGGAAAGAAGCTTTCTGAGAAACTGCTTAGTGTTCTGTTAATTGACCTCACAGAGTTACATCTGTATTTCGTGAATCTCTTTGCTAGCCTTATTTCTGTGTAATCTGTGAACAGATATTTCGGATTCCTTTGATGACTATATTGCCAAAGGAAATATCCTCTGATAACAAAGAGAAAGAAGGTTTCTGAGAAACTTCTTTGTGTTCTGTGAAATCATCTCACAGAGTTACAGCTTTCCCCTCAAGAAGCCTTTCGCTAAGACAGTTCTTGTGGAATTGGCAAAGTGATATTTGGAAGCCCATAGAGGGCTATGGTGAAAAAGGAAATATCCTCCGATGAAATCTGGAAAGAAGCTTTCTGAGAAACTGCTTAGTGTTCTGTTAATTCATCTCACAGAATTATATCTGATTTGGTGGATATCTTTACTAGCCTTATTTCTGTGGAATCAGAGAACTGATATTTCGGATCCCTTTGAAGAGTATAGGGCTAAAGGAAATATCCTCCGATAACAAAGAGAAAGAAACTTTCTGAGAAACTTATTTGTGTTCTGTGAAATCATCTCACAGAGTTACAGCTTTCCCCTCTGGAAGCCTTTTGATAAGACAGTTCTTGTGGAATTGACAAAGTGATATTTGGAAGCCCATAGAGGGCTATGGTGAAAAAGGAAATATCCTCCGATGAAATCTTGAAAGAAGCTGTCTGAGAAACTGCCCAGTGTTCTGTTAATTCACTTCACCAAGTTACATCTGTATTTCGTTGATCTCTTTGCTAGCTTTATTTCTGTGGTATCTGAGAACAGATATTTCGGATCCCTTTGAAGACTATAGGGCCAAAGTAAATATCCTCCGATAACAAAGAGAAAGAAGCTTTCTGAGAAACTTCTTTGTGTTCTGTGAAATCATCTCACAGAGTTACAGCTTTCCCCTCAAGAAGCCTTTCGCTAAGACAGTTCTGGTGGAATTGGCAAAGTGATATTTGGAAGCCCATAGAGGGCTATGAAGAAAAAGGAAATATCCTCCGATGAAATCTGGAAAGAAGCTTTCGGAGAAACTGCTTAGTGTACTGTTAATTCATCTCACAGAGTTACAGCTGTATTTCGTGGATCTCTTTGCTAGCCTTATTTCTGTGGAATCTGAGAACAGATATTTCGGATCTCTTTGAAGACTATAGGGCCAAAGGAAATATCCTCCGATAACAAAGAGAAAGAAGCTTTCTGAGAATTTTCTTTGTGTTCTCTGAAATCATCTCACAGAGTTACAGCTTTGCCCTCAAGAAGCCTTTCGCTAAGACAGTTCTTGTGGAATTGGCAAAGTTATATTTGGAAGCACATAGAGGGCTATCGTGAAAAAGGAAATATCCTACGATGAAATCTGGAAAGAAGCTTTCTGAGAAACTGCTTAGTGTTCTGTTAATTCATCTCACAGAGTTACATCTGTGTTTCATGGATCTCTTTGCTAGCCTTATTTCTCTGGAATCTGAGAACAAATATTTCGGATCAATTGAAGGCTATAGGGCCAAAGGAAATATCCTCAGATAACAAAGAGAAAGAAGCGTTCTGAGAAACTTCTTTGTGTTCTGTGAAATCATCTCAAAGAGTTACAGCTTTCCCCTCAAGAAGTCTTTCGCTATGACAGTTCCTGTGGAAATGGCAAAGTGATATTTGGAACCCCTTAGAGGACTATGGTGAAAAAGGAAATATCCTCCGATGAAATCTGGAAGGAAGCTTTCTGAGAAACTGCTTAGTGTTCTGTTAATTCATCTCCCAGTGTTACGTCTGTATTTCGTGGATCTCTTTGCTAGCCTTATTTCTGTGGAATCTGAGAACAGATATTTCGGATTTCTTTGAAGACTATATTGCCAAAGGAAATATCCTCTGATAACAAAGAGAAAGAAGGTTTCTGAGAAACTTCTTTGGGTTCTGTGAAATCATCTCACAGAGTTACAGCTTTCCCCTCAAGACGCCTTTCGCTAAGACAGTTCTTGTGGAATTGGCAAAGTGATATTTGGAAGCCCATAGAGGGCTATGGTGAAAAAGGAAATATCCTCCGATGAAATCTGGAAAGAAGCTTTCTGAGAAACTGCCCAGTGTTCTGGTAATTCACCTCACCAAATTACATCTGTATTTAATGGATCTGTTTGATAGCTTTATTTCTGTGGTATCTGAGAACAGATATTTCGGATCCCTGTGAAGACTATAGGGCCAAAGGAAATATCCTCCAATAACAAAGAGAAAGAAGCTTTCTGAGAAACTTCTTTGTGTTCTGTGAAATCATGTCACAGAGTTACAGCTTTCCCCTCAAGAAGCCTTTCGCTAAGACAGTTCTTGTGGAATTGGCAAAGTTATATTTGGAAGCGCATAGAGGGCTACGGTGAAAAAGGAAATATCCTCCGATGAAATCTTGAAAGAAGCTTTCTGAGAAACTGCTTAGTGTTCTGTTAATTCATCTCACAGAGTTACATCTGTATTTCGTGGATATCTTTACTAGCCTTATTTCTGTGGAATCTGAGAACTGATATTTCGGATCCCTTTGAAGAGTATAGGGCCAAAGGAAATATCCTCCCATAACAAAGAGAAAGAAGCTTTCTGAGAAAATTCTTGGTGTTCTGTGAAATCATCTCGCAGAGTTACAGCTTTCCCCTCGAGAAGCCTTTCGCTAAGACAGTTCGTGTGGAAATGGCCAAGTGATATTTGGAAGCCAATATAGGGCTACGGTGAAAAAGGAAATATCCTCCGATGAAATCTGGAAAGAAGCTTTCTGAGAAACTGCCCAGTGTTCTGTTAACTCACCTCACCAAGTTACTTCTGTATTTCGTGGATCTCTTTGCTAGCTTTATTTCTCTGGTATCTGAGAACACATATTTCGTATCCCTTTGAAGACTATAGGGCCAAAGGAAATATCCTCCGATTACAAAGAGAAAGAAGCTTTCTGAGAAACTTCTTTGTGTTCTGTGAAATCATCTCACAGAGTTACAGCTTTCCCCTCAAGAAGCCTTTCGCTAACGCAGTTCTGGTGGAATTGGCAAAATGATATTTGGAAGCCCATGGAGGGCTATGGAGAAAAAGGAAATATCCTCCGATGAAATCTGGAAAGAAGCTTTCTGAGAAACTGCTTAGTGTACTGTTAATTCATCTCACAGAGTTACAGCTGTATTTCGTGGATCTCTTTGCTAGCCTTATTTCTGTGGAATCTGAGATCAGATATTTCGGATCGCTTTGAAGACTATAGGGCCAAAGAAAATATCCTCCGATAACAAAGAGAAAGAAGCTTTCTGAGAATTTTCTTTGTGTTCTCTGAAATCATCTCACAGAGTTACAGCTTTGCCCTCAAGAAGCCTTTCGCTAAGACAGTTCTTGTGGAATTGGCAAAGTTATATTTGGAAGCACATAGAGGGCTATGGTGAAAAAGGAAATATCCTCCGATGAAATCTTGAAAGAAGCTTTCTGAGAAACTGCTTAGTGTTCTGTTAATTCATCTCAAAGAGTTACATCTGTGTTTCATGGATCTCTTTGCTAGCCTTATTTCTCTGGAATCTGAGTACAAATATTTCGGATGAATTGAAGGCTATAGGGCCAAAGGAAATATCCTCAGATAACAAAGAGAAATAAGCTTTCTGAGAAACTTCTTTTTGTTCGGTGAAATCATCTCACAGAGTTACAGCTTTCCCCTCAAGAAGTGTTTCGCTAAGACAGTTCCTGTGGAAATGGCAAAGTGATATTTGGAACCCCTTAGAGGACTATGGTTCAAAAGGAAATATCCTCCGATGAAATCTGGAAGGAAGCTTTCTGAGAAACTGCTTAGTGTTCTGTTAATTCATCTCCCAGAGTTACGTCTGTATTTCGTGGATCTCTTTGCTAGCCTTATTTCTGTGGAATCTGAGAACAGATATTTCAGATCGCCATGAAGACTATAGGGCCAAAGGAAATATCCTCCGATAACAAAGAGAAAAAAGCTTTCTGAGAAACTTCTTTGTGTTCTGTGAAATCGTCTCACAGAGTTCCAGCTTTCCCTTCAAGAAGCCTTTCGCTAAGACAGTTCTTGTGGAATTGGCAAAGAGATATTTGGAAGCCCACAGAGGGCTATGGAGAAAAAGGAAATATCCTCCGATGAAATCTGGAAAGAAGCTTTTTGAGAAACTGCCCAGTGTTCTGGTAATTCACCTCACCAAATTACATCTGTATTTAATGGATCTCTTTGATAGCTTTATTTCTGTGGTATCTGAGAACAGATATTTCGGATCCCTGTGAAGACTATAGGGCCAAAGGAAATATCCTCCGATAACAAAGAGAAAGAAGCTTTCTGAGAAACTTCTTTGTGTTCTGTGAAATCATCTCACAGAGTTACAGCTTTCCCCTCAAGAAGCCTTTCGCTAAGACAGTTCTTGTGGAATTGGCAAAGTTATATTTGGAAGCGCATAGAGGGCTACGGTGAAAAAGGAAATATCCTCCGATGAAATCTTGAAAGAAGCTTTCTGAGAAACTGCTTAGTGTTCTGTTAATTCATCTCACAGAGTTACATCTGTGTTTCATGGTACTCTTTGCTAGCCTTATTTCTGTGGAATCTGAGAAGAAATATTTCGGATCCCTTTGAAGACTATAGGGCCAAAGGAAATATCCTCCGATTACAAAGAGAAAGAAGCTTTCTGAGAAACTTCTTTGTGTTCTGTGAAATCATCTCACAGAGTTACAGCTTTCCCCTGAAGAAGCCTTTCACTAAGACAGTTCTTGTGGAATTGGCAAAGTGATATTTGGAAGCCCATAGAGGGCTATTGTGAAAACGGAAATATCCTCCTATGAAATCTGGAAAGAAGCTTTCTGAGAAACTGCTTAGTGTTCTGTTAATTCATCTCACAGAATTACATCTGTATTTCGTGGATCTCTTTGGTAGCCAGATTTCCGTGGAATCTGAGACCAGATATTTCGGATCGCTTTGAAGACTATAGGGCCAAAGGAAATATCCTCCAATAACACAGAGAAAGAAGCTTTCTGAGAAACTTCTTTGTGTTCTGTGAAATCATCTCACAGAGTTACAGCTTTCCCCTCAAAAAGCCTTTCGCTAAGACAGTTCTTGTGGAATTGGCAAAGTCATATTTGGAAGCCCATAGAGGGCTAGGGTGAAAAAGCAAATATCCTCCAATGAAATCTGGAAAGAAGCTTTCTGAGAAACTGCTTAATGTTTTGTTAATTCACCTCCCAGTGTTACATCTGTATTTCGTCAATCTCTTTGCTACCTTTATTTCTGTGGAATCTGAGAACTGCTATTTCGGATCCCTTTGAAGACTATAGGGCCAAAGGAAATATCCTCTGATAACAAAGAGAAAGAAGGTTTCTGACAAACTTCTTGGGTTCTGTGAAATCATCTCACAGAGTTACAGCTTTCCTCTCAAGAAGCCTTTCGCTAACACAGTTCTTGTGTAATTGGCAAACTGATATTTGGAAGCCCATATAGGGCTATGGTGAAAAAGGATATATCTTCCGATGAAATCTGGAACGAAGCTTCCTGAGAAAGTGCTTAGTGTTCTGTTAATTCATCTCACAGAGTTACATCTGTATTTCGTGGATCTCTTTTCTAGCCTTTTATCTGTGGAATCTGAGAAGTGATATTTTGGATCCCTTTGAAGACTATAGGGCCAAAGGAAATATCCTCGGATAACAAAGAGAAAGAAGCTTTCTGAGAAACTTCTTTGTGTTCTGTGAAATCATCTCACGGAGATACAGCTTTCCCCTCAAGAAGCCTTTCGCTAAGGCAGTTATTGTGGAACTGGCAAAGTGATATTTGGAAGCCCATAGAGGGTTACGGTGAAAAGGATATATCCTCATATGAAATCTGGAATGAAGTTTTCTGAGAAACTGCTTAGTGTTCTGTTAATTCATCTCACAGTTTTACATCTGTATTTCGTGGATCTCTTTGCTAGCCTTATTTCTGTGGAATTTGAGAACAGATATTTCGGATCTTCTTGAAGACTACAGGGTCAAAGGAAACATCCTCCGATAACAAAGAGAAAGAAGCTTTCTGAGAATCTTCTTTGTGTTCTGTGAAATCATCTCACAGAGTTACAGCTTTCCCCTCAAGAAGCCTTTCGCTGAGACAGTTCTTGTGAAATTGGCAAAGTGATATTTGGAAGCCCATAGAGGGCTAGGGTGAAAAAGGAAATATCCTCAGATGAAATTTGGAAACAAGCCTTCTGAGAAACTGCTTAGTGTTCTGTTAATTCATCTCACAGAGTTACATCTGTATTTCTTGGATCTCTTTGCTAGCCTTATTTCTGTGGAATCTGAGAACAGATATTTCGGATCCCTTTGAAGACTATAGGGCCAAAGGAAATATCCACCGATAACAAAGAGAAAGAAGCTTTCTGAGAAACTTCTTTGTGTTCTGTGAAATCATCTCACAGAGTTACAGCTTTCCCCTGAAGAAGCCTTTCGCTAAGACAGTTCTTGTGAAATTTGCAAAGTGATATTTGGAAGACCATAGAGGGCTACGGTGAAAAAGGAAATCTCCTCAAATGAAATCTGGAAAGAACATTTCCGAGAAACTGCTCTGTGATGTGTGACTTCCACTCACAGTGTTACATCTGTATTTCGTGGATCTCTTTGCTAGTCTTATTTCAGTGGAATCTGAGAACAGATATTTGAGAACCCTTTGAAGAGTATAGGGCAAAAGGAAATATCCTCCGATAACAAAGAGAACGAAGCTTTCTGAGAAACTTCTTTGTGTTCTGTGAAATCATCTCACAGAGTTACAGCTTTCCCTTCAAGAAGCCTTTCGCTCAGACAGTTCTTGTGAAACTGGCAAAGTGATATTTGGAAGCCCATAGAGGGCTAAGGTGAAAAAGGAAATCTCCTCAGATGAAATCTGGAAAGAAGCTTTCTGAGAACCTGCTTAGTGTTCTGTTAATTCATCTAACAGAGTTACATCTGTATTTCGTGGATCTCTTTGCTAGCCTTATTTCTGTGGAATCTGAGAACTGATATTTCGTATCCCTTTGAAGACAATAGGGCCATAGGAAATATCCTCCGATAACAAAGAGAAAGAAACTTTCGGAGAAACTTCTTTGTGTTTTGTGAAATCATCGCACAGAGTTACATCTTTCCCCTCAAGAGGCCTTTAGCTAAGACAGTTCTTGTGGAATTGGCAAAGTGATATTTGAAGCCCATAGAGGGCTACGGTGAAAAAGGAAATATCCTCCGATGAAATCTGGAAAGAAGCTTTCTGAGAAACTGCTTAGTGTTCGGTTAATTCATCTCACAGAATTACATCTGTATTTCGTGGATCTCTTTGCTTGCCTTATTTCTCTGGAATCTGAGAACAGATATTTCGGATCTCTTTGAAGACTATAGTGCCAAAGGAAATATCCTCCGATAACAAAGACAAAGAAGCTTTCTGAGAAACTTCTTTGTGTTCTGTGAAATTATCTCACAGAGTTACAGCTTTCCCCTCAAGAAGCCTTTCGATAAGACAGTTCTTGTGGAATTGGCAAAGTGATATTTGGAAGACCATAGAGGGCTATGGTGAAAAACGAAATATCCTCCGATGAAATCTGGAAAGAAGCTTTCTGAGAAACTGCTTAGTGTTCTGTTAATTCATCTCCTAGAGGTACATCTGTATTTCGTGGATCTCTTTGCTAGCCTTATTTCTGTGGAATCTGAGAACAGATATTTCGAATCCCTTTGAAGACTATAGGGCCAAAGGAAATATCCTCCGATAACAAAGAGAAAGAAGCTTTCTGAGAAACTTCTTTGTGTTCTGTGAAATCATCTCACAGAGTTACAGCTTTCCCCTCAGTAAGCCTTTCACTAAGACAGTTCTTGTGGAAATGACAAAGTGATATTTGGAAGCCCATAGAGGTCTATGGTGAAAAATGAAATAACCTCTGATGAAATCAGGAAAGAAGCTTGCTGAGAAACTGCTCTGTGATGTGTGACTTTCACGCACAGTGTTATATCTGTATTTCGTGGATCTCTTTGCTAGCCTTATTTCTGTGGGATCTGAGAACAGATATTTCGGATCCCTTTGAAGGCTATAGGGCCAAAGGAAATATCCTCCCATAACAAAGAGAAGGAAGCTTCCTGAGAAACTTCTTCGTGTTCTGTGAAATCATCTCACAGAGTTACATCTTTCCCCTCAAGAATCCTTTCGCTAAGACAGTTCTTGTGGAATTGGCAAGGTGATATTTGGAAGCCCATAGAGGGCTATTGTGAAAAAGGAAATATCCTCCGATGAAATCTGGAAAGAAGCTTTCTGAGAAACTGCTTAGTGTTCTGTTAATTCATCTCCCTGAGTTACATCTTTATTTCGTGGATCTCTTTGCTAGCCTTATTTCTGTGGAATCTGAGAACAGATATTTCGGATCCCTTTGAAGACTATAGGGCCGAAGGAAATATCCTCCGATAACAAAGAGAAAGAAGCTTTCTGAGAAACTTCTTTGTGTTCTGTGAAATCATCTCACAGAGTTACAGCTTTCCCCTCAAGAAGCCTTTCGCTAAGACAGTTCTTGTGGAATTGGCAAAGTGATATTTGGAAGCCCATAGATTGCTATGGTGAAAAAGGAAATATCCTCCGATGAAATCTGGAAAGAAGCTTTCTGAGAAACTGGTTAGGGTTCTGTTAATTCATCTCCCCGAGTTACATCTGTATTTCGTGGATCTCTTTCCTAGCCTTATTTCTGTGGAATCTGAGAACTAATATTTTGGATCCCTTTGAAGACTATAGGGCCAAAGTAAATATCCTCCGATAACAAAGAGAAAGAAGCTTTCTGAGAAACTTCTTTGTGTTCTGTGAAAACATCTCACAGAGTTACAGCTTTCCCCACAAGTAGCCTTTCGCTAAGACAATTCTTTTGGAACTGGCAAAGTGATATTTGGGAGCCCATAGCGGGCTATGGTGAAAAAGGAAATATCCTCCGATGAAATCTGGAACTAAGCTTTCTGAGAAACTGCTTAGTGTTCTGTTAAATCATCTCCCAGAGTTACATCTGTATTTCGTGGATCTCTTTGCTAGCCTTATTTGTGTGGAATCTGAGAACAGATATTTCGGATCCCTTTGAAGAGTATAGCGCCAAAGGAAATATCCTCCGATAACAAAGAGAGAGAAGCTTTCTGAGAAACTTCTTTGTGTTATGTGAAATCATCTCACAGAGTTACAGGCTCCCCTTAAGAAGCCTTTCGCTAAGGCAGTTCTTGTGGAATTGTCAAAGTGATATTTGGAAGGCCATAGATGGCTATGTTGTAAAAAGAAATATCCTCCGAAGAAATCTGGAAGGAAGCTATCCACTAAACTGCTTATTGTTCTGTTAATTCATCTCAAAGAGTTACATTTGTATTTCGTGGGTCTCTTTGCTAGCCTTATCTCTGTGGAATCGGAGAACAGATATTTCGGATCGCTATGAAGACTATAGGGCCAAAGGAAATATCCTCCGATAACAAAGAGAAAGAAGGTTTCTGAGAAACTTTTTTGTGTTCTGTGAAATCATCTCACAGAGTTCCAGCTTTCCCCTCAAGAAGCCTTTCACTAAGACAGTTCTTGTGGAATTCGCAAAGTGATATTTGGAAGCCCACAGAGGGCTATGGTGAAAAAGGAAATGTCCTCCGATGAAATCTGGAAAGAAGCTTTCTGAGAAACTGCTTAGTGTTCTGTTAATTCACCTCACAGAGTAACATCTGTATTTCGTGGATCTCTTTACTAGCCTTATTTCTGTGGAATATGACAACAGATATTTCCTTTCCCTTTGAAGATTATAGGGCCAAAGGAAATAACCTCCGATGACAAAGAGAAAGAAGCTTTCTGAGAAACTTCTTGGTGTTCTGTGAAATCATCTCACAGAGATAGAGCTTTGCCCTCAAGAAGCCTTTCGATAAGACAGTTCTTGTGGAATTGGCAAGGTGATATTTGGAAGCCCATAGAGGTCTATGGTGAAAAAGGAAATATCCTCAGATGAAATCTGGATAGAAGCTTTCTGAGAAACTGCTCTGTGATGTGTGATCCACTCACAGTGTTACATGTGTATTTCGTGGATCTCTTTGCTCGCCTTATTTCTGTGGAATCTGAGAACAGATATTTCTGATTCCTTTAAAGACAATAGGGCCAAAGGAAATATCCTCCGATAACAAAGAGAAAGATGGTTTCTGAGAAACTTCTTTGGGTTCTGTGAAATCATCTCACAGAGTTACAGCTTTCACCTCAAGAAGCCTTTCGCTAAGACAATTCTTGTGGAATTGGCAAAGTGATATTTGGAAACCCATAGAGGGCTACGGTGAAAAAGGAAATATCCTCCGATGAAATCTGGAAAGAAGCTTTCTGAGAAACTACTTAGTGTTCTGTTAATTCATCTCACACAGTTACATCTGTATTTCCTGGATGTCTTTGCTAGCTTTATTTCTGTGGAATCTGAGAACAGATATTTCGGATCCCTTTGAAGACTATAGGGCCAAAGGAAATATCCTCCGATAACAAAGAGAAAGTAGCTTTCTGAGAAACTTCTTTGTGTTCTGTGAAATCATCTCAAAGAGTTACAGCTTTCCCCTCAAGAAGCCTTTCGCTAAGACAGTTCTTGTGGAATTGGCAAAGTGATATTTGGAAGCCCATAGAGGGCTATGGTGAAAAAGGAAATATCCTCCGATGAAATCTGGAAAGCAGCTTTCTGAGAAACTGCTCTGTGATGTGTGACTTCCACTCACAGTGTTACATCGGTATTTCGTGGATCCCTTTGCTAGCCTTATTTCTGTGGAATCTGAGAACAGATATTCGGAACCCTTTTAAGACAATAGGGCCAAAGGAAATAACCTCCTATAACAAAGAGAAAGAAGCTTTCTGAGAAACTTCTTTGTGTTTTGTGAAATCTTCTCACAGAGTTACAGCTTTCCCCTCAAGAAGCCTTTCGCTAAGGCAGTTATCGTTTAACTGGCAAAGTGATATTAGGAAGCCCATAGAGGGCTCTATTGAAAAAGGAAATATTCTCATATGAAATCTGGATTGAAGTTTTCTGAGAAACCGCTTAGGGTTCTGTTAATTCATCTCACAGTTTTACATCTGTATTTCGTGGATCTCTTTGCTAGCCTTATTTCTGTGGAAGTTGAGAACAGATATTTCGGATCTTCTTGAAGACTACAGGGTCAAAGGAAATATCCTCCGATAACAAAGAGAAAGAAGCTTTCTGAGAATCTTCTTTGTGTTCGGTGAAATCATCTCACAGAGTTACAGCTTTCCCCTCAAGAAGGCTTTCGCTAAGACAGTTCTCGCGGAATTGGCAAAGTGATATTTGGAAGCCCATAGAGGGCTAGGGTGAAAAAGGAAATATCCTCAGATGAAATCTGGAAACAAGTTTTCTGAGAAGCTGCTTAGAGTTCTCTTATTTCATCTCATAGAGTTACAACTGTATTTCGTGGATCTCTTTGCTAGCCTTAGTTCTGTGGAATCTGAGAACAGATATTTCGGATCCCTTAGAAGACTATAGGGCCAAAGGAAATATCCACCGATAACAAAAAGAAAGAAGCTTTCTGAGAAACTACTCTGTGATGTGTGACTTCCACTCACAGTGTTACATCTGTATTTCGTGGATTCCTTTGCTAGCCTTATTTCTGTGGAATCTGAGAACAGATATTTGGGAACCCTTTGAAGACTATAGGGTAAAAGGAAATATCCTCCGATAACAAAGAGAACGAAGCTTTCTGAGAAACTTCTTTGTGTTCTCTGAAATCATCTAACAGAGTTACAGCTTTCCCCTCAAGAAGCCTTTCTTTAAGACAGTTCTTGTGGAGTTGGCAAAGTGATATTTTGAAGACCATAGAGGGCAATGTTGAAAAAGGAAATATCCTCCGATGAAATTTGGAAAGAAGCTTTCTGAGAAACTGCTTAGTGTTCTGTAAATTCAACTCACAGGGTTACGTCTGTATTTCGTGGATCTCCTTGCTAGCCTTATTTCTGTGGACTCTGAGAACAGATATTTCGGATCTTCTTGAAGACTACAGGGTCAAAGGAAATATCCTCCGATAACAAAGAGAAAGAAGCTTTCTGAGAATCTTCTTTGTGTAATGTGAAATCAACTCACAGAGTTACAGCTTTCCCCTCAAGAAGCCTTTCGCTAAGACAGTTCTTGTGGAATTGGCAACGTGATATTTTGAAGACCATAGAGTGCTACGGTAAAAAAGGAAATCTCCTCAGATGATATCTGGAAAGAACATTTCTGAGAAACTGCTCTGTGATGTGTGACTTCCACTCACAGTGTTACATCTGTATTTCGTGGATCTCTTTGCTAGCCTTATTTCTGTGGAATCTGAGAACTGCTATTTCGGATACCTTTGAAGACTATAGAGCCAAAGGAAATATCCTCCGATAACAAAGTGAAAGAAGCTTTCTGAGATGCTCCTTTGTGTTCTGAGAAATCATCTCACAGAGTTACAGCTTTCCCCTCAAGAAGCTTTTCGCTAAGACAGTTCTTGTGGAATTGGCAAAGTGATATTTCGAAGCCCATAGAGGGCTATGGTGAAAAAGGAAATATAGTCCGATGAAATCTGGAAAGAAGCTTTCAGAGAAACTGCTTAGTGTTCTGTTAATTCACTTCACACAGTTACATCTGTATTTCGTGGATCTCTTTGCTAGCCTTATTTCTGTGGAATCTGAGAACAGATATTTCGGATTCCTTTGAAGACAATATTGCCAAAGTAAATATCCTCTGATAACAAAGAGAAAGAAGGTTTCTGAGAAACTTCTTTGGGTTCTGTGAAATCATCTCACAGAGTTACAGCTTTCCCCTCAAGAAGCCTTTCACTAAGACAGTTCTTGTGGAATTGGCAGGGTGATATTTGGAAGTCCATTGATGGCTAGGGTGAAAAAGGAAATATCCACCGATGAAATCTGGAAAGAAGCTTTCTGAGAAACTGCTTAATGTTCTGTTAATTCACCTCCCAGAGTTACATCTGTATTTCGTCGATCTCTTTGCTAGCTTTATTTCTGTGGAATTTGAGAACGGATATTTCGGATCCCTTTGAAGACTATAGGGCCGAAGGAAATATCCTCCGATAACAAAGAGAAAGTAGGTTTCTGAGAAACTCCTTTGTGTTCTGAGAAATCATCCCACAGAGTTACAGCTTTCCTCTCAAGAGGCTTTTCGCTAAGACAGTTCTTGTGGAATTGTCAAAGTAATATTTCGAAGCCCATAGAGGGCTATGGTGAAAAAGGAAATATCCTCCGATGAAATCTGGAAAGAAGCTTTCTGAGAAACTGGTTAGTGTTCTGTTAATTCACCTCTCAGAGGTACATCTGTATTTCGTGGATCTCTTTGCTAGCCTTATTTCTGTGGAATCTGAGAACAGATATTTCGGATCCCTTTCAAGACTATAGGGCCAAAGGAAATATCCTCCGATAACAAAGAGAAAGAAGCTTTATGAGAAACTTCTTTGGGTTGTGTGAAATCACCTCACAGAGTTACAGCTTTCCCCCCAAGAAGTCTTTCGCTAAGACAGTTCTTTTGGAATTGGCAAAGTGATATTTGGAAGACCATAGAGGGCTATGGTGAAAAAGGAAATATCCTCCGATGAAATCTTGAATGAAGCTTTCTGAGAAACTGCTGAATGTTCTGTTAATTCATCTCACATATTTACGTCTGTATTTCGTGGATCTCCTTGCCAGCCTTATTTCTGTGGAATCTGAGAACAGATATTTCGGATCCCTTTAAAGACTATAGGGCCAAGGGAAATATCCTTCGATAACTAAGAGAAAGAAGCTTTGTGAGAAACTTCTTTGTGTTCTGTGAAATCATCTCACAGAGTTACAGCTTTCCCCTGAAGAAGACTTTCGCTATGACAGTTCTTGTGAAATTGGCAAAGTGATATTTGGAAGACCATAGAGGGCTATGGTGAAAAAGGAAATATCCTCCGATGAAATCTGGAAAGAAGATTTCTGAGAAACTGCTTAGTGTTCTGTTAATTCATCTTACAGAGTTACATCTGTATTTCGTGGATCTCTTTGCTAGCCTTGTTTCTGTGGAATATGACAACAGATATTTCCTTTCCCTTTGAAGACTATAGGGCCAAAGTAAATATCCTCCGATAACAAAGAGAAAGAAGCTTTCTGAGAAACTTCTTGGTATTCTGTGAAATCATCTCACAGAATTACAGCTTTTCCCTCAAGAAGCCTTTCTCTAAGACAGTTTTGTGGAATTGGCAAAGTGATATTTGGAAGCCCATAGAGGGCAATGGTGAAAAAGGAAATATCCTCCGATGAAATCTGGAAAGAAGCTTTCTGAGAAACTGCCTAGTGTTCTGTTAATTCATCTCAGAGAGTTACATCTGTATTTCCTGGATCTCTTTGCTTGCCATATTTCTGTGGAATCTGAGAACAGACATTTCGGATCCCTTTGAAGACTATAGGGCCAAAGGAAATATCCTCCGATAACAAAGAGAAATAAGCTTTCTGAGAAACTTCTTTGTGTTCTGTGAAATCATCTCACAGAGTTACAGCTTTCCCCTCAAGAAGCCTTTCGCTAAGACAGTTCGTGTGGAATTGACAAAGTGATATTTGGAAGCCCATAGAGGTCTATAGTGAAAAAGGAAATATCCTCAGATGAAATCTGGAAAGAAGTTTTCTGAGAAACTACTTAGTGTTCTGTTAATTCACCTCCCACAGTTACATCTGTATTTCGTCGATGTCTTTGCTAGCTTTATTTCTGTGGAATCTGAGAACAGATATTTCCTTTCCCTTTGAAGACTATAGGGCCAAAGGAAATATCCTCCGATAACAAAGAGAAAGATGGTTTCTGATAAACTTCTTTGTGTTCTGTGAAATCATCTCACAGAGTTACAGCTTTCCCCTCAAGAAGCCTTTCACTAAGACAGTTCTTGTGGAATTGGCAAAGTGATATTTGGAAGCCCTTAGAGGGCTATGGTGAAAAAGGAAATATCCTACGATGAAATCTGGAAAGAAGCTTTCTGAGAACTGCTTAGTATTCTGTTAATTCATCTCACAGAGTTACATCTGTATTTCGTGGATATCTTTGCTAGCTTTATTTCTGTGGAATCTGAGAACAGATATTTCGGATCCCTTTGAAGACTATAGGGCCAAAGGAAATATCCTCCGATAACAAAGAGAAAGAAGATTTTGACAAACTTCTTTGTGTTCTGTGAAATCAACTCACAGAGTTACAGCTTTCCCCTCAGTAAGCCTTTCGCTAAGACAGTTCTTGTGGAATTGGCAAAGTGATATTTGGAAGCCCATAGAGGGCTATGGTGAAAAAGGAAATATCCTCCAATGAAATCTGGAAAGAAGCTTTCTGAGAAACTGCTTAGTGTTCTGTTAAGTCATCTCACAGAGTTACATCTGTATTTCGTGGATCTCTTTGCTAGCCTTATTTCTGCGGAATCTGAGAACAGATATTTCGGATCCCTTTGAAGACTATAGGGCAAAAGGAAATATCCTCCGATAACAAAGAGAAAGAAGTTTCTGAGAAACTTCTTTGGGTTGTGTGAAATCATTTGACAGAGTTACAGCTTTCCCCTCAAGAAGCCTTTCGCTAAGACAGTTCTTTTGGAATTGGCAAAGTGATATTTGGAAGCCCATAGAGGGCTATGGTGAAAAAGGAAATATCCTCCGATGAAATCTGGAAAGAAGCTTTCTGAGAAACTGCTTAGTGTTCTCTTAATTCATTGCACAGAGTTCCATCTGTATTTCGTGGATTTCTTTGTTACCCTTATTTCTGTGGAATCTGAGAACAGATATTTCGGATCCGTTTGAAGACTATAGGGCCAAAGGAAATATCCTCCGATAACAAAGAGAAAGAAGGTTCCTAGAAACTTCTTTGGGTTGTGTGAAATCATCTGACAGAGTTACAGCTTTCCCTTCAAGAAGCCTTTCGCTCAGACAGTTCATGTGAAAATGGCAAAGTGATATTTGGAAACCCATAGAGGGCTATGGTGAAACAGAAAATATCCTCCTATGAAATCTGGAAAGAAGCTTTCTGGGAAACTGCTTAGTGTTCGGTTAATTCATCTGCAAGAGTTACATCTGTATTTCGTGGATCTCTTTGCTAGCCTTATTTCTGTGGAATCTAAGAACTGATATATCGGATCCCTTTGAAGACTACAGGGCCAAAGGAAATATCCTCTGATAACAAAGAGAAAGAAGATTTCTGAGAAACTTCTTTGTGTTCTGTGAAATCATCTCACAGAGTTACAGTTATACCCTCAAGAAGCCTTTCGCTAAGATAGTTCTTGTGGAATTTGCAAAGTGATATTTTTAGGCCTTAGAGGGCTATGGTGAAAATTGGAATATCCTAAGATGAAATCTGGAAAGAAGCTTTCTGAGAAACTGCTTGGTGTTCTCTTAATTCACCTCCCAGAGTTACATCTGTATTTCATGAATCTCTTTGCTAGCTTTATTTCTGTGGAATCCGAAAACAGGTGTTTCGGATCCCTTTGAAGACAATAGGGCCAAAGGAAATATTCTCCGATAACAAAGAGAAAGAAGCTTCCTGAGAAACTTCTTTGTGTTCTGTGAAATCATCTCACAGAATTACAGCTTTCCCCACAAGAAGCCTTTCGCTAAGACAGTTCTTGTGGAATTTGTAAAGTGATATTTGGAAGCCCATACAGGGCTATGCTGAAAAAGGCAATATCCTCCGATGAAATCTGGAAAAAGGATTTCTTAGAAACTGCCTAGAGTTCTGTTAATTCATCGCACAGAGTTACATCTGTATTTCGTGGATCTCTTTGGTAGCCTTATTTCTGTGGAATCTGAGAACTAATATTGGGGATCCCATTGAAGACTGTAGGGCCAAAGGAAATATCCTCCGATAACAAAGAGTAAGAAGCTCTGTGAGAAACTTCTTTGTGTTCCGTGAAATCAACTCACAGAGTTACAGCTTTCCCCTTAAGAAGCCTTTCGCTAAGAAGGTTGTTGTTGATTTGGCAAAGTGATATATGGAAGCCCATAGAGGGCTATGGTGAAAAACGAAATATCCTCCGATGAAATCTGGAAAGAAGCTTTCTGAGAAACTGCTTAGTGTTCTGTTAATTCTTCTCCCAGAGTTACATCTGTATTTCGTGGATCTCTTTGCTAGCCTTATTTCTGTGGAATCTGACAACAGATATTTCGGATCGCTTTGAAGACTATAGGGCCAAAGGAAATATCCTCCGATAACAAAGAGAAAGACGCTTTCTGAGAAACTTCTTTGTGTTCTGTGAAATCATCTCACAGAGTTACAGCTTTCCCCTCAAGAAGCCTTTCGCTAAGACAGTTCTTGTGGTATTGGCAAAGTGATATTTGGAAGCCCATAGACGGCTATCATGAAAAAGGAAATATCCTGCGATGAAATCTGGAAAGAAGCTTTCTGAGAAACTGCTTAGGGTTCTGTTAAGTCATCTTTCAGAGTTACATCTGTATTTCGTGGATCACTTTTCTAGCCTTATTTCTGTGGAATCTGAGAACTAATATTTGGGATCCCTTTGAAGACTATAGGGCCAAAGGAAATATCCTCCGATAACAAAGAGAAAGAAGATTTTGACAAACTTCTTTGTGTTCTGTGAAATTATCTCACAGAGTTACAGCTTTCCCCTCAAGAAGCCTTTCGCTAAGACAGTTCTTGTTGAATTGGCAAAGTAATATTTGGAAGCCCTTAGAGGGCTATGGTGAAAATTGGAATATCCTCCGATGAAATCTGGAAAGAAGCTTTCTGAGAAACTGCTTGGTGTTCTGTTAATTCATCTCCCTGAGTTACATCTGTATTTCGTGGATCTTTTGCTAGCCTTATTTCTGTGGAATCTGAGAACAGGTATTTCGGGTCCCTTTGAAGACTATAGGGCCAAAGGAAATATCCTCCGATAACAAAGAGAAAGAAGCTTTCTGAGAAACTTCTTTGTGTTCTGTGAAATTATCTCACAGAGTTACAGCTTTCCCCTCAAGAAGCCTTTCGCTAAGACAGTTCTTGTGGAATTGGCAAAGTGATATTTGGAAGCCCATAGAGGGCTATGTTGAAAAAGGAAATATCCTCCGATGAAATCTGGAAAGAAGATTTCTGAGAAACTGCTTAGTGTTCTCTTCATTCATCTCACAGAATTACTTCTGTTTTTCATGGATCTCTTTGCTAGCCTTATTTCTGTGGAATCTGAGAACAGATATTTCAGATCCCTTTGAAGACTATAGGGCCAAAGGAAATATCCTCCGATAACAAAGAGAAAGAAGCTTTCTGAGAAACTTCTTTGTGTTCTGTGAAATCATCTCACAGAGTAACAGCTTTCCTCTTAAGAAGCCTTTCGCTAAGACTGTTCTTGTGGAATTGGCAAAGTGATATTTGGAAGCCCATAGAGGGCTATGGTGAAAAAGGAAATATCCTTCGATGAAATCTGGAAAGAAGCTTTCTGAGAAACTGCTTAGTGTTCTCTTAATTCACCTCCCAGAGTTACATCTGTATTTCATGAATCTCTTTGCTAGCTTTATTTCTGTGGAATCCGAAAACAGGTGTTTCGAATCCCTTTGAAGACAATAGGGCCAAAGGAAATATTCTCCGATAACAAAGAGAAAGAAGCTTCCTGAGAAACTTCTTTGTGTTCTGTGAAATCATCTCACAGAGTTACAGCTTTTCCCCCAAGAAGCCTTTCGCTAAGACAGTTCTTGTGGAATTTGTAAAGTGATATTTGGAAGCCCATACAGGGCTATGCTGAAAAAGGAAATATCCTCCGATGAAATCTGGAAAAAGGATTTCTTAGAAACTGCCTAGAGTTCTGTTAATTCATCGCACAGAGTTACATCTGTATTTCGTGGATCTCTTTAGTAGCCTTATTTCTGTGGAATCTGAGAACTAATATTGGGGATCCCATTGAAGACTGTAGGGCCAAAGGAAATATCCTCCGATAACAAAGAGTAAGAAGCTTTGTGAGAAACTTCTTTGTGTTCTGTGAAATCAACTCACAGAGTTACAGCTTTCCCCTTAAGAAGCCTTTCGCTAAGAAGGTTGTTGTTGATTTGGCAAAGTGATATATGGAAGCCCATAGAGGGCTATGGTGAAAAACGAAATATCCTCCGATGAAATCTGGAAAGAAGCTTTCTGAGAAACTGCTTAGTGTTCTGTTAATTCATCTCCCAGAGTTACATCTGTATTTCGTGGATCTCTTTGCTAGCCTTATTTCTGTGGAATCTGACAACAGATATTTCGGATCGCTTTGAAGACTATAGGGCCAAAGGAAATATCCTCCGATAACAAAGAGAAAGACGCTTTCTGAGAAACTTCTTTGTGTTCTGTGAAATCATCTCACAGAGTTACAGCTTTCCCCTCAAGAAGCCTTTCGCTAAGACAGTTCTTGTGGAATTGGCAAAGTGATATTTGGAAGCCCATAGACGGCTATCATGAAAAAGGAAATATCCTTCGATGAAATCTGGAAAGAAGCTTTCTGAGAAACTGCTTAGGGTTCTGTTAAGTCATCTTTCAGAGTTACATCTGTATTTCGTGGATCACTTTTCTAGCCTTATTTCTATGGAATCTGAGAACTAATATTTGGGATCCCTTTGAAGACTATAGGGCCAAAGGAAATATCCTCCGATAACAAAGAGAAAGAAGATTTTGACAAACTTCTTTGTGTTCTGTGAAATCATCTCACAGAGTTACAGCTTTCCCCTCAAGAAGCCTTTCGCTAAGACAGTTCTTGTTGAATTGGCAAAGTAATATTTGGAAGCCCTTAGAGGGCTATGGTGAAAAAGGAAATATCCTCCGATGAAATCTGGAAAGAAGCTTTCTGAGAAACTGCTTAGTGCTCTGTTAATTCATCTCACAGAGTTACGTCTGTATTTCGTGGATCTCTTTGCTAGCCTTATTTATGTGGAATCTGAGAACAGATATTTCGGATCCCTTTGAAGACTATAGGGCAAAAGGAAATATCCTCTGATAACAAAGAGGAAGAAGGTTTCTGAGAAACTTCTTTGGGTTGTGTGAAATCATCTGACAGAGTTCCAGCTTTCCCCTCAAGAAGCCTTTCGCTAAGACAGTTCTTGTGAAATTGGCAAAGTGATATTTGGAAGCCCATAGAGGGCTATGGTGAAAAAGGAAATATCCTCCAATGAAATCTGTAAAGAAGCTTTCTGAGAAACTGCTTAGTGTTCTCTTAATTCATCGCACAGAGATACATCTGTATTACGTGGATTTCTTTGCTAGCCTTATTTCTGTCGAATCTGAGAACAGATATTTCGGATCCGTTTGAAGACTATAGGGCCAAAGGTAATATCCTCCGATAACAAAGAGCAAGAAGCTTCCTGGAAACTTCTTTGGGTTGTGTGAAATCGTCTGACAGAGTTACAGCTTTCCCCTGAAGAAGCCTTTCACTAAGACAGTTCTTGTGGAATTGGCAAAGTGATATTTGGAAGCCCCTAGAGGGCTATGGTGAAAAAGGAAATATCCTCATATGAAATCTGGAAAGAAGCTTTCTGAGAAACTGCTTAGTGTTCGGTTAATTCATCTCCCAGAGTTACATCTGTATTTCGTGGATCGCTTTAATCGCCTGATTTCTGTGGAATCTGATAACAGATATTTCAGATCCCTTTGAAGACTATAGGGCCAAAGGAAATATCCTCCGATAACAAAGAGAAAGAAGCTTTCTGAGAAACTTCTTTGTGTTCTGTGAAATCATCTCACAGAGTTATAGCTTTCCCCTCAAGAAGCCTTTCGCTAAGACAGTTTTTGTGGAATTGGCAAAGTGATATTTGGAAGCCCTTAGAGGGCTATGGTGAAATACGAAATATCCTTCGATGAAATCTGGAAAGAAGCTTTCTGATAAACTGCTTAGTGTTCCCTTTATTCATCTCCCAGAGTTACATCTGTATTTCTTGAATCTCTTTGCTAGCCTTATTTCTGTGGAATCCGAAAACAGGTGTTTCGGATCCCTTTGAAGACAATAGGGCCAAAGGAAATATCCTCCGATAACAAAGAGAAAGAAGCTTCCTGAGAAACTTCTTTGTGTTCTGTGAAATCATCTCACAGAGTTACAGCTTTCGCCACAAGAAGCCTTTCGCTAACACAGTTCTTGTGGAATTGGCAAAGTGATATTTGGAAGAACCTGGAGGGCTATGCTGAAAAAGGAAATATCCTCCGATGAAATCTGGAAAGAAGCTTTCTGAGAAACTGCTTAGTGTTCTGTTAATTCATCGCACAGAGTTACATCTGAGTATTTCGTGGATCTCTTTGCTAGCCTTATTTCTGTGGAATCTGAGAACAGATATTTCGGATCCCTCTGAAGACTATAGGGCCAAAGGAAATATCCTCCGATAACAAAGAGAAAGAAGCTTTCTGAGAAACTTCTTTGTGTTCTGTGAAATCATCTCACAGAGTTACAGCTTTCCCCTCAGTAAGCCTTTTGTTAAGACAGTTCTTGTGGAAATGGCAACGTGATACTTGGATGACCATAGAGGGCAATGGTGAAAAATGAAATATCCTCCGATGAAATCTGGAAAGAAGCTTTCTGAGAAACTGCTCTGTGATGTGTGACTTTCACTCACATTGTTACATGTGTATTTCTTGGATCTCTTTGCTAGCCTTATTTCTGTGGAATCTGAGAACAGATATTTCGGAACCCTTTGAAGACGATAGGGCCAAATGAAATGACCTCCGATAACAAAGAGAAAGAAGCTTTCTGAGAAACTTCTTTGTGTTCTGCGAAATCATCTCACAGAGTTACAGCTTTCCCGTCAAGAAGCCTTTCGTTAAGACAGTTCTGGTGGAATTGCCAAGTGATATTTGGAAGCCGATAGAGGGCTATGGTGAAAAAGGAAATATTCTCAGATGGAATCTGGAAAGAAGCTTTCTGAGAAACTGCTTAGTGTTCTGTTAATTCATCTCACACAGTTACATCGGTATGTCTTGGATATCCTTCCTAGCCTTATTTCTGTGGAATCTGAGAACTGATATTTCGGATCCCTTTGAAGGCTATAGGGCCAAAGGAAATATCCTCCGATAACAAAGAGAAAGAACCTTTCTGAGAAACTTCTTTGTGTTCTGTGAAATCATCCTACAGAGTTTCAGCTTTCCCCTCAAGAAGCCTTTCGCTAAGACAGTTCTTGTGGAATTGGCAAAGTGATATTTGGAAGCCCGTAGAGGGCTATGGTGAAAAAGGAAATACGCTCCGATGAAATCTGGAAAGAAGCTTTCTGAGAAACTTCTTAGTGTTCGGTTAATTCATCTCACAGAGTTACATCTGTATTTGGTGGATCTCTTTGCTAGCCTTATTTCTGTGGAATCTGAGAACTAATATTTGGGATCCTATTGAAGACAGGATGGCCAAAGGAAATATCCTCCGATATCGAAGAGAAAGAATCTTTCTGAGAAACTTCTTTGTGTTCTGTGAAATCATCTCACAGAGTTACAGTTATACCCTCAAAAAGCCTTTCGCTAAGATAGTTCTTGTGGAATTTGCAAAGTGATATTTTTAAGCCCTTAGAGGGCTATGGTGAAAAAGGAAATATCCTCCGATGAAATCTGGAAAGAAGCTTTCTGAGAAACTGCTTAGTGTTCTGTTAATTCATCTCCCTGAATTACATCTGTATTTCGTGGATCTCTTTGCTATCCTTATTTCTCTGAAATCTGAGAACAGATATTTCGGATCCCTTTGAAGACTATAGGGCCAAAGGAAATATCTTCCGATAACAAAGAGAAAGAAGCTTTCTGAGAAACTTCTTTGTGTTCTGTGAAATCATCTCACAGAGTTACAGCTTTCCCCTCAAGAAGCCTTTCGCTAAGACAGTTCTTGTGGAATTGGCAAAGTGATATTTGGAAGCCCATAGAGGGCTATGTTGAAAAAGGAAATATCCTTCGATAAATCTGGAAAGAAGATTTCTGAGAAACTGCTTAGTGTTCTCTTAATTCATCTCCCAGAGTTACATCTGTATTTCATGAATCTCTTTGCTAGCCTTATTTCTGTGGAATCCGAAAACAGGTGTTTCGGATCCCTTTGAAGACAATAGGGCCAAATGAAATATCCTCCGATAACAAAGAGAAAGAAGCTTCCTGAGAAACCTCTTTGTGTTCTGTGAAATCATCTCACAGAGTTACAGCTTTCCCCTCAAGAATCCTTTCGCTTAGACAGTTCTTGTGGAATTGGCAAAGTGATATTTGGAAGCCCATAGAGGGCTATGCTGAAAAAGGAAATATACTCCGATGAAATATGGAATGAAGCTTTCTTAGAAACTGCTTAGTGTTCTCTTAATTCATCGCACAGAGTTACATCTGTATTTCGTGGATCTCTTTGCTAGCCTTATTTCTGTGGAATCTGAGAACAGATATTTCGGATCCCTTTGAAGACTATAGGGCCAAAGGAAATATTCTCCGATAACAAAGAGAAAGAAGCTTTCTGAGAATTTTCTTTGTGTTCTCTGAAATCATCTCACAGAGTTACAGCTTTGCCCTCAAGAAGCCTTTCGCTAAGACAGTTCTTGTGGAATTGGCAAAGTTATATTTGGAAGCACATAGAGGGCTATGGTGAAAAAGGAAATATCCTCCGATGAAAACTGGAAAGAAGCTTTCTGAGAAACTGCTTAGTGTTCTGTTAATTCATCTCCCAGAGTTACATCTGTATTTCGTGGATCTCTTTGCTAGCCTTATTTCTGTGGAATCTGAGAACTGATATTTCGGATCCCTTTGAAGACTATAGGGTCAAAGGAAATATCCTCCGATAACAAAGAGAAAGATGGTTTCTGAGAAACTTCTTTGGGTTCTGTGAAATCATCTCACAGAGTTACAGCTTTCCCCTCAAGAAGACTTTCGCTAAGGCAGTTATCGTGGAACTGGCAAAGTGATATTTGGAAGCCCTTAGAGGGCTATGGTGAAAAAGGAAATATCCTCATATGAAATATGGAATGAAGTTTTCTGAGAAACTTCTTGGTGTTCTCTTAATTCATCTCACAGTTTTACATCTGTATTTCGTGGATCTCTTTGCTAGCCTTATTTCTGTGGAATGTGAGAACAGATATTTCGGATCTTCTAGAAGACTACAGGGTCAAAGGAAATATCCTCCGATAACAAAGAGAAAGAAGCTTTCTGAGAATCTTCTTCGTGTTCTGTGAAATCATCTCACAGAGTTACAGCTTTCCCCTCAAGAAGCCTTTCGCTAAGACAGTTCTTGTGAAATTGGCAACGTGATATTTGGAAGCCCATAGAGGGCTAGGGTGAAAAAGGAAATATCCTCAGATGAAATCTGGAAACAAGTTTTCTGAGAAACTGCTTAGAGTTCTCTTATTTCATCTCATAGAGTTACTTCTGTATTTCGTGGATCTCTTTGCTAGCCTTATTTCTGTGGAATCTGAGAACAGATATTTCGGATCCCTTTGAAGACTATAGGGCCAAAGGAAATATCCACCGATAACAAAGAGGAAGAAGCTTTCTGAGAAACTTCTTTGTGTTCTGTGAAATCATCTCACAGAGTTACAGCTTTCCCCTAAAGAAGCCTTTCGCTAAGACAGTTCTTATGGAATTGGCAAAGTGATATTTGGAAGACCATAGAGGGCTACGGTAAAAAAGGAAATCTCCTCCGATGAAATCTGGAAAGAAGCTTTCTGAGAAACTGCTCAGTGTTCTGTTAATTCATCTGACAGAGTTACGTCTGTATTTCATGGATCTCCTTGCTAGACTTATTTCTGTGGAACCTGAGAACAGATATTTCGGATCTTCTTGAATACTACAGGGTCAAAGGAAATATCCTCCTATAACAAAGAGAAAGAAGCTTTCTAAGAATCTTATTTGTGTAATGTAAAATCAACTCACAGAGATACAGCATTCCCCTCAAGAAGACTTTCGCTAAGACAGTTCTTGTGGAATTGGCAAAGTGATATTTGGAAGCCCATAGAGGGCTACGGTAAAAAAGGAAATCTCCTCAGATGAAATCTGGAAAGAACATTTCTGAGAAACTCCTCTGTGATGTGTGACTTCCACTCACAGTGTTACATCTGTATTCGTGGATCTCTTTGCTAGCCTTATTTCTGTGGAATCTGAGAAGAGATATTTCGAATCCCTTTGAAGACTATAGGGCCAAAGGAAATATCCTCCGATAACAAAGAGAAAGAAGCTTTCTGATAAACTTCTTTGTGTTCTGTGAAATCATCTCACAGAGTTCCAGCTTTCCCCTCAAGAAGCCTTTCGCTTAGACAGTTCTTGTTGAATTGGCAAAGTGATATTTGGAAGCCCACAGAGGGCTATGGTGAAAAAGGAAATATCCTCCGATGAAATCTGGAAAGAAGCTTTCTGAGAAAACGGTTAGGCTTCTGTTAATTCATCTCCCAGAGTTACATCTGTATATCGTGGATCTCTTTGCAAGCCTTATTTCTGTGGAATCTGAGAACTAATATTTTGGATCCCTTTGAAGACTATAGGTCTAAGTAAATATCCTCCGATAACAAAGAGAAAGAAGCTTTCTGAGAAACTTCTTTGTTTTCTGTGAAATCATCTCACAGAGTTACAGATTTCCCCTCAGTAAGCCTTTCGCTAAGACAGTTCTTGTGGAAATGGCAAAGTGATATTTGGAAGGCCATAGGGGTCTATGGTGAAAAATGAAATATCCTCCGATGAAATCTGGAAAGAAGCTTGCTGAGAAACTGCTCTGTGATGTGTGACTTTCACTCACAGTGTTACATCTGTATTTCGTGGATCTCTTTGCTTGCCTTATTTCTGTGGAATCTGAGAACAGCTATTTCGGAACCCTTTGAAGACTATTGGGCCAAAGGAAATAACCTCCCATAAGAAAGACAAAGAAGCTTTCAGAGAAACTTCTTTGTGTTCTGTGAAATCATTTCACAGAGTTACAGCTTTCCCCTCAAGAAGCCTTTCGCTGAGACAGTTCTTGTGGAACTGGCAAAGTGATATTTGGAAGCCCATAGAGGGCTATGTTGAAAAAGGAAATATTCTCCGATGAAATCTGGAAAGAAGCTTTCTGAGAAACTGCTTAGTGTTCTGTTAATTCATCTCACAGAGTTACATCTGTATTTCGTGGATATCTTTGCTAACCTTATTTCTGTGGAATCTGAGAACTAATATTTGGGATCCTATTGAAGACTGTAGGGCCAAAGGAAATATCCTCCGATAACAAAGAGTAAGAAGCTTTCTGAGAAACTTCTATGTGTTCTGTGAAATCATCTCACAGAGTTACAGCTTTCCCCTTAAGAAGCCTTTCGCTAAGAAAGTTGTTGTTGATTTGGCAAAGTGATATATTTAAGCCCGTAGAGGGCTATGGTGAAAAAGGAAATATGCTCCGATGAAATCTGGAAAGAAGATTTCTGAGAAACTGCTTAGTGTTCTGTTAATTCATCTCACTGAGTTTCATCTGTATTTCGTGGATCTCTTTGCTAGCCATGTTTTTGTGGAATCTGAGAACAGATATTTCCTTTCCCTTTGAAGACTATAGGGCCATAGTTAATATCCTCCGATAACAAAGAGAAAGGAGCTTTCTGAGAAACTCCTTTATGTTCTGAGAAATCATCTCACAGAGTTACAGCTTTCCTCTCAAGAAGCTTTTCGCTAAGACAGTTCTTGTGGAATTGGCGAAGTGATATTTGGAAGCCCATAGAGGGCTCTGTTGAAAAAGGAAATATCCTCCGATGAAATCTGGAAAGAAGCTTTCTGAGAAACTGCTTAGGGTTCTGTTAAGTCATCTTCCAGAGTTACATCTGTATTTCGTGGATCTCTTTTCTAGCCTTATTTCTGTGGAATCTGAGAACTAATATTTGGGATCCCTTTGAAGACTATAGGGCCAAAGGAAATATCCTCCGATAACAAAGAGAAAGAAGATTTTGACAAACTTCTTTGTGTTCTGTGAAATCAACTCACAGAGTTACAGCTTTCCCCTCAGTAAGCCTTTCGCTAAGACAGTTCTTGTGGAATTGGCACAGTGATATTTGGAAGCCCATAGAGGGCTATGGTGAAAAAGGAAATATCCTCCAATGAAATCTGGAAAGAAGCTTTCTGAGAAACTGCTTAGTGTTCTGTTAATTCATCTCACAGAGTTACATCTGTATTTCGTGGATCTCTTTGCTAGCCTTATTTCTGCGGAATCTGAGAACAGATATTTCGGATCCCTTTGAAGACTATAGGGCAAAAGGAAATATCCTCCGATAACAAAGAGAAAGAAGTTTCTGAGAAACTTCTTTGGGTTGTGTGAAATCATCTGACAGAGTTACAGCTTTCCCCTCAAGAAGCCTTTCGCTAAGACAGTTCTTTTGGAATTGGCAAAGTGATATTTGGAAGCCCATAGAGGGCTATGGTGAAAAAGGAAATATCCTCCGATGAAATCTGGAAAGAAGCTTTCTGAGAAACTGCTTAGTGTTCTCTTAATTCATTGCACAGAGTTCCATCTGTATTTCGTGGATTTCTTTTTTACCCTTATTTCTGTGGAATCTGAGAACAGATATTTCGGATCCGTTTGAAGACTATAGGGCCAAAGGAAATATTCTCCGAAAACAAAGAGAAAGAAGGTTCCTAGAAACTTCTTTGGGTTGTGTGAAATCATCTGACAGAGTTACAGCTTTCCCTTCAAGAAGCCTTTCGCTAAGACAGTTCTTGTGGAATTGGCAACGTGATATTTGGAAGCCCATAGAGGGCTATGGTGAAACAGAAAATATCCTCCTATGAAATCTGGAAAGAAGCTTTCTGGGAAACTGCTTAGTGTTCGGTTAATTCATCTGCCAGAGTTACATCTGTATTTCGTGGATCTCCTTGCTAGCCTTATTTCTGTGGAATCTGAGAACTGATATATCGGATCCCTTTGAAGACTATAGGGCCAAAGGAAATATCCTCTGATAACAAAGAGAAAGAAGCTTTCTGAGAAACTTCTTTGTGTTCTGTGAAATCATCTCACAGAGTTACAGTTATACCCTCAAGAAGCCTTTCGCTAAGATAGTTCTTGTGGAATTTTCAAAGTGATATTTTTAGCCCTTAGAGGGCTATGGTGAAAATTGGAATATCCTCCGATGAAATCCGGAAAGAAGCTTTCTGAGAAACTGCTTGGTGTTCTGTTAATTCATCTCCCTGAGTTACATCTGTATTTCGTGGATCTCTTTGCTAGCCTTATTTCTGTGGAATCTGAGAACAGGTATTTCGGGTCCCTTTGAAGACTATAGGGCCAAAGGAAATATCCTCCGATAACAAAGAGAAAGAAGCTTTCTGAGAAACTTCTTTGTTTTCTGTGAAATCATATCACAGAGTTACAGCTTTCCCCTCAAGAAGCCTTTCGCTAAGACAGTTCTTGTGGAATTGGCAAAGTGATATTTGGAAGCCCATAGAGGGCTATGTTGAAAAAGGAAATATCCTCCGATGAAATCTGGAAAGAAGATTTCTGAGAAACTGCTTAGTGTTCTGTTCATTCATCTCACAGAATTACTTCTGTTTTTCATGGATCTGTTTGCTAGCCTTATTTCTGTGGAATCTGAGAACAGATATTTCAGAGCCCTTTGAAGACTATGGGGCCAAAGGGAATATCCTCCGATAACAAAGAGAAAGAAGCTTTCTGAGAAACTTCTTTGTGTTCTGTGAAATCATCTCACAGAGTAACAGCTTTCCCCTAAAGAAGCCTTTCGCTAAGACTGTTCTTGTGGAATTGGCAAAGTGATATTTGGAAGCCCATAGAGGGCTATGGTGAAAAAGGAAATATCCTTCGATGAAATCGGAAAGAAGCTTTCTGAGAAACTGCTTAGTGTTCTCTTAATTCACCTCCCAGAGTTACATCTGTATTTCATGAATCTCTTTGCTCGCTTTATTTCTGTGGAATCCGAAAACAGGTTTTTCGGATCCCTTTGAAGACAATAGGGCCAAAGGAAATATTCTCCGATAACAAAGAGAAAGAAGCTTCCTGAGAAACTTCTTTGTGTTCTGTGAAATCATCTCACAGAGTTACAGCTTTCCCCCCAAGAAGCCTTTCGCTAAGACAGTTCTTGTGGAATTTGTAAAGTGATATTTGGAAGCCCATACAGGGCTATGCTGAAAAAGGAAATATCCTCCGATGAAATCTGGAAAAAGGCTTTCTTAGAAACTGCTTAGAGTTCTGTTAATTCATCGCACAGAGTTACATCTGTATTTCGTGGATCTCTTTGCTAGCCTTATTTCTGTGGAGTCTGAGAACTAATATTGGGGATCCTATTGAAGACTGTAGGGCCAAAGGAAATATCCTCCGATAACAAAGAGTAAGAAGCTTTCTGAGAAACTTCTTTGTGTTCTGTGAAATCAACTCACAGAGTTATAGCTTTCCCCTTAAGAAGCCTTTCGCTAAGAAAGTTGTTGTTGATTTGGCAAACTGATATATGGAAGCCCATAGAGGGCTATGGTGAAAAAGGAAATATCCTCCGATGAAATCTGGAAAGAAGCTTTCTGAGAAACTGCTTAGTGTTCTGTTAATTCATCTCCCAGAGTTACATCTGTATTTCGTGGATCTCTTTGCTAGCCTTATTTCTGTGGAATCTGACAACAGATATTTCGGATCCCTTTGAAGACAAAGGGCCAAAGGAAATATCCTCCGATAACAAAGAGAAAGACGCTTTCTGAGAAACTTCTTTGTGTTCTGTGAAATCATCTCACAGAGTTACAGCTTTCCCCTCAAGAAGCCTTTCGCTAAGACAGTTCTTGTGGAATAGGCAAAGTGATATTTGGAAGCCCATAGACGGCTATCATGAAAAAGGAAATATCCTCCGATGAAATCTGGAAAGAAGCTTTCTGAGAAACTGCTTAGGGTTCTCTTAAGTCATCTTTCAGAGTTACATCTGTATTTCGTGGATCACTTTTCTAGCCTTATTTCTGTGGAATCTGAGAACTAATATTTGGGATCCCTTTGAAGACTATAGGGCCAAAGGAAATATCCTCCGATAACAAAGAGAAAGAACATTTTGAAAAACTTCTTTGTGTTCTGTGAAATCATTCTCACAGAGTTACAGCTTTCCCCTCAAGAAGCCTTTCGCTAAGACAGTTCTTGTGGAATTGCCAAGGTGATATTTGGAAGCCCATAGGTGGCTATGGTGAAAAAGGAAATATCCTCCGATGAAATCTGGAAAGAAGATTTCTGAGAAACTGCTTAGTGTTCTATTGATTCATCTCACAGAATTACATCTGTTTTTCGTGGATCGCTTTAATCGCCTGATTTCTGTGGAATCTGATAACAGATATTTCGGATCCCTTTGAAGACTATAGGGCCAAAGCAAATATCCTCCAATAACAAAGAGAAAGAAGCTTTCTGAGAAACTTCTTTGGGTTCTGTGAAATCACCTCACAGAGTTACAGCTTTCCCCTCAAGAAGTCTTTCGCTAAGACAGTTCTTGTGGAATTGGCAAAGTGATATTTGGAAGACCATAGAGGGCAATGTTGAAAAAGGAAATATCCTCCGATGAAATCTGGAAAGAAGCTTTCTGAGAAACTGCTTAGTGTTCTGTTAATTCATCTCACAGAGTTACGTCTGTATTTCGTGGATATCCTTGCTAGCCTTATTTCTGTGGAATCTGAGAACAGATATTTCGGATCTTCTTGAAGACTACAGGGTCAAAGGAAATATCCTCCGATAACAAAGAGAAAGAAGCTTTCTGAGAAACTTCTTTGTGTAATGTGAAATCAACTCACAGAGTTACAGCTTTAACCTCAAGAAGCCTTTCGCTAACACAGTTCTTGTGGAATTGGCAAAGTGATATTTGGAAGACCATAGAGGGCTACGGTAAAAAAGGAAATCTCCTCAGATGAAATCTGGAAAGAACATTTCTGAGAAACTGCTCTGTGATGTGTGACTTCCACTCACAGTGTTACATCTGTATTTCGTGGATCTCTTTGCTAGCCTTATTTCTGTGGAATCTGAGAACTGCTATTTCGGATCCCTTTGAAGACTGTAGAGCCAAAGGAAATATCCTCCGATAACAAAGTGAAAGAAGCATTCTGAGAAACTCCTTTGTGTTCTGAGAAATCATCTCACAGAGTTACAGCATTCCCCTCAAGAAGCTTTAGGCTAAGACAGTTCTTGTGGAATTGGCAAAGTGATATTTCGAAGCCCATAGAGGGCTATGGTGAAAAAGGAAATATCCTCCGTGAAATCTGGAAAGAAGCTTTCCGAGAAACTGCTTAGTGTTCTGTTAATTCACCTCACAGAGTTTCATCTGTATTTCGTGGATCTCTTTGCTAGCCTTATTTCTGTGGAATCTGAGAACAGATATTTCGGATTCCTTTGAAGACAATATTGCCAAAGTAAATGTCCTCTGATAAGAAAGAGAAAGAAGGTTTCTGAGAAACTTCTTTTGGTTCAGTGAAATTATCTCACAGAGTTACAGCTTTCCCCTCAAGAAGCCTTTCACTATGACAGTTCTTGTGGAATTGGAAAGTGATATTTGGAAGCCCATAGAGGGCTATGGTGAAAAAGGAAATATCCTCCGATGAAATCTGGAAAGAAGCTTTCTGAGAAACTGCTTAGTGTTCTGTTAATTCATCTCACAGAGTTACATCTGCATTTCGTGGATCTCTTTGCTAGCCTTATTTCTGTGGAATCTGAGAACAGATATTTCGGATCCCTTTGAAGACTATAGGGCCAAAGGAAATATCCTCCGATAACAAAGAGAAAGAAGCTTTGTGAGAAACTTCTTTGTGTTCTGTGAAATCATCTCACAGAGTTACAGCTTTCCCCTCAAGAAACCATTCGCTAAGACAGTTCTTTTGGAATTGGCAAAGGGATATTTGGAAGCCCATAGAGGGCTATGGTGAAAAAGGAAATATCCTCCGATGAAATTTGGAAAGAAGCTTTCTGAGAAACTGCTTAGTGTTCTGTTAATTCATCTCACAGAGTTACGTCTGTATTTTTTTGGATCTCCTTGCTAGCCTTATTTCTGTGGAATCTGAGAACAGATATTTTGGATCCCTTTAAGGACTACAGGGCCAAGGGAATTATCCTCCGATAAGAAAGAGAAAGAGGCTTTGTGAGAAACTTCTTTGTGTTCTGTGAAATCATCTAACAGAGTTACAGCTTTCCCCTCAAGAAACCATTCGCTAAGACAGTTCTTGTGGAATTGGCAAAGTGATATTTGGAAGCCCATAGAGGGCTATGGTGAAAAAGGAAATATCCTCCGATGAAATTTGGAAAGAAGCTTTCTGAGAAACTGCTTAGTGTTCTGTTAATTCATCTCACAGAGTTACGTCTGTATTTTTTTGGATCTCCTTGCTAGCCTTATTTCTGTGCAATCTGAGAACAGATATTTTGGATCCCTTTAAAGACTATAGGGCCAAAGGAAATATCCTCCGATAACAAAGAGAAAGAAGATTTTGAAAAACTTCTTTGTGTTCTGTGAAATCATTCCACAGACTTACAGCTATCCCCTCAAGAAGCCTTTCGCTATGACAGTTCTTGTGGAATTGGCAAAGTGATATTTGGAAGCCCATAGAGGGCTATGGTGAAAAAAGAAATATGCTCCGATGAAATCTGGAAAGAAGCTTTCTGAGAAACTGCTTAGTGTTCTGTTAATTCATCTCACAGAGTTACATCTGTATGTCGTGGATCTCTTTGCAGCCTTATTTCTGTAGAATCTGAGAACAGATATTTCGGATCCCTTTGAAGACTATAGGGCCAAAGGAAATATCCTCCGATAACAAAGAGAAAGAAGCTTTCTGAGAAACTTCTTGGTATTCTGTGAAATCATCTCACAGAGTTACAGCTTTCCCCTCAAGAAGCTTTTCGCTAAGACACTTTTGTGGAATTGGCAAAGTGATATTTGGAAGCCCATAAAGGGCTATGGTGAAAAAGCAAATATCCTCCGATGAAATCTGGAAAGATGCTTTCTGAGAAACTGCCCAGTGTTCCGATAATTCATGTCACAGAGTTACATCTGTATTTCGTGGATCTCTTTGCTTGCCATATTTCTGTGGAATCTGAGAACAGATATTTCGGATCCCTTTGAAGACTATAGTGCCAAAGGAAATATCCTCCGATAACAAAGAGAAAGAAGCTTTCTGAGAAACTTCTTGGTATTCTGTGAAATCATCTCACAGAGTTACAGCTTTCCCTTCAAGAAGCCTTTCGCTAAGACAGTTCTTGTGGAATTGGCAAAGTGATATTTGGAAGCCCATAGAGAGCTATGGAGAAAAAGGAAATATCCTCCGATGAAATCTGGAAAGAAGGTTTCTGAGAAACTGCTTAGTGTTCTGTTAATTCACCTCCCAGAGTTACATCTGTATTTCGTCGATCTCTTTGCTAGCTTTATTTCTGTGGAATCTGAGAACAGATATTTCGGATCCCTTTAAAGACTATAGGGCCAAGGAAATATCCTTCGATAACAAAGAGAAAGAAGCTTTGTGGGAAACTTCTTTGTGTTCTGTGAAATCATCTCACAGAGTTACAGCTTTCCCCTCAAGAAGCCTTTCGATAAGACAGTTCTTGTGGAATTGACAAAGTAATATTTGGAAGCCCATAGAGGGCTATGGTGAAAAAGGAAATATCCTCCGATGAAATCTGGAAAGAAGCTTTCTGAGAAACTGCCCAGTGTTCTGTTAATTCACCTCACCAAGTTACATCTGTATTTCGTGTATCTCTTTGCTAGCTTTATTTCTGTGGTATCTGAGAACAGATATTTCGGATCCCTTTGAAGATTATAGGGCCAACGGAAATATTCTCCGATAACAAAGAGAAAGAAGCTTTCTGAGAAACTTCTTTGTGTTCTGTGAAATCATCTCACAGAGTTACAGCTTTCCCCTCAAGAAGCCTTTCGCTAACACAGTTCTGGTGGAATTGGCAAAGTGATATTTGGAAGCCCATAGAGGGCTATGAAGAAAAAGGAAATATCCTCCGATGAAATCTGGAAAGAAGCTTTCTGAGAAACTGCTTAGTGTTTTGTTAATTCATCTCACAGAGTTACATCTGTGTTTCATGTATCTGTTTGCTAGCATTATTTCTGTGGAATCTGAGAACAAATATTTCGGATCCCTTTGAAGACTATAGGGCGAAAGGAAATATCCTCCGATAACAAAGAGAAAGAAGCTTTCTGAGAAACTCCTTGGTGTTCTGTGAAATCATCTCACAGAGTTACAGCTTTCCCCTCAAGAAGTCTTTCACTAAGACATTTCCTGTGGAAATGGCAAAGTGATATTTGGAACCCCTTAGAGGACTATGGTGAAAAAGGAAATATCTTCCGATTAAATCTGGAAGGAAGCTTTCTGAGAAACTGCTTAGGGTTCTGTTAATTCATCTCCCAGAGTTACATCTGTATTTCGTGGAACTCTTTGCTAGCCTTATTTCTGTGGAATCTGAGAACAGATATTTCAGATCGCTTTGAAGACTATAGGGCCAAGGAAATATCCTCTGATAACAAAGAGAAAGAAGCTTTCTGAGAAACTTCTTTGTGTTCTGTGAAATCATCTCACAGAGTTACAGCTTTCCCCTCAAGAAGACTTTCGCTAAGACAGTTCTTGTGGAATTGGCAAAGTGATATTTGGAAGCCCATAGAGGGCTATTGTGGAAAAGGAAATATCCTCCTATGAAATCTGAAAAGAAGCTTTCTGAGAAACTGCTTAGTGTTCTGTTAATTCACCTCACAGAGTTACATCTGTATTTCGTGGATCTCTTTGCTAGCCTTATTTCTGTGGAATCCGAAACCTGGTGTTTCGGATCCCTTTAAAGACAATAAGGCCAAAGGAAATATCCTAGGATAACAAAGAGAAAGAAGCTTCCTGAGAAACTTCTTTGTGTTCTGTAAAATCATCTCACAGAGTTACGGCTTTCCACTCAAGAAGCCTTTCGCTAAGACAGTTCTTCTGGAATTGGCAAAGTGATATTTGGAAGCCCCTAGAGGGCTATGCTGAAAAAGGAAATATCCTCCGATGAAATCTGGAAAAAGGCTTTCTCAGAAACTGCTTAGTGTTGTGTTAATTCATCGCACAGAGTTACATCTGTATTTCGTGGATCTCTTTGCTAGCCTTATTTCTGTGGAATCTGATAACAGATATTTCGGATCACTTTGAAGACTATATGGCCAAAGGAAATATCCTCCGATAACAAAGAGAAAGAAAGTTTCTGAGAAACTTCTTTGTGTTCTGTGAAATCATCTCACAGAGTTACAACTTTCCCCTCAAGAAGCCTTTCGCTAAGACAGTTCTTGTGGAATTGGCAGTGTGATATCTGGAAGCCCATAGAGGGCTCTGGTGACAAAGGAAATATCCTCCGATGAAATCTGGAAAGAAGCTTTCTGAGAAACTGCTTAGGGTTCTGCTAAGTCATCTTCCAGAGTTACATCTGTATTTCGTGGATCTCTTTGCTAGCCTTATTTCTGTGGAATCTGAGAACAGATATTTCGAATCCCTTTGAAGACTATAGGACCTAAGGAAATATCCGCTGATAACAAAGAGAAAGGAGCTTTCTGAGAAACTCCTTTGTGTTCTGAGAAATCATCTCACAGAGTTACAGCTTTCCCCTCAAGAAGCTTTTCGCTAAGACACTTGTTGTGGAATTGGCAAAGTGATATTTAAAAGCCCATAGTGGGCTATGTTGAAAAAGGAAATATCCTCCGTAGAAATCTGGAAAGAAGCTTTCTGAGAAACTGCTTAGTGTTCTGTTAATTCACCTCACAGAGTTACATCTGTATTTCGTGGATCTCTTTGCTAGCCTTATTTCTGTGGAATCTGAGAACAGATATTTCGGATTCCTTGAAGACTATATTGCCAAAGGAAATATCCACTGATAACAAAGAGAAAGAAGGTTTCTGAGAAACTTCTTTGGGTTCTGTGAAATCATCTCACAGAGTTACAGCTTTCCCCTCAAGAAGCCTTTCACTAAGACAGTTCTTGTGGAATTGGCAAAGTGATATTTGCAAGCCCATAGAGGGCTATGGTGAAAAAGGAAATATCCTCCGATGAAATCTGGAAAGAAGCTTTCTGAGAAACTGCTTAGTGTTCTGTTAATTCATCTCCCAGAGTTACATCTGTATTTCGTGGATCTCTTTGTTAGCGTTATTTCTGTGGAATCTAAGAACAGATATTTCGGATCCCTTTGAAGACTATAGGGACAAAGGTAATATCCTCCGATAACAAAGAGAAAGAAGCTTTCTGAGAAACTCCTTTGTGTTCTCTGAAATCATCTCACAGAGTTACAGCTTTCCCCTCAAGAAGCCTTTCGTTAAGACCGTTCTTGTGAAATTGGCAAAGTGATATTTGGAAGCCCACAGAGGGCTAGGGTTAAAAAGGAAATATCCTCCGATGAAATATGGAAAGAAGCTTTCTGAGAAACTACTTAGTGTTCTGTTAATTCATCTCCCAGAGTTACATCTGTATTTACTGGATCTCTTTGCTAGCTTTATTTCTGTGGAATCTGAGAACAGATATTTCGGATCCCTTTCAAGACTATAGGGCCAAAGGAAATATCCTCCGATAACAAAGAGAAAGAAGCTTTCTGAGAAACTTCTTTGGGTTCTGTGAAATCACCTCACAGAGTTACAGTTTTCCCCCCAAGAAGTCTTTTGCTAAGACAGTTCTTGTGGAATTGGCAAAGTGATATTTGGAAGACCATAGAGGGCTATGGTGAAAAAGGAAATATCCTCCGATGAAATCTGGAATGAATCTTTCTAAGAAACTTCTTAGTGTTCTGTTAATTCATCTCTCATAGTTACGTCTGTATTTCGTGGATCTCCTTGCTAACCTTATTTCTGTGTAATCTGACAACAGATATTTCGGATCGCATTGAAGACTGCAGTGCAAAAGGAAATATCCTCCGATAACAAAGAGAAAGAAGCTTTCTGAGAAACGTCTTTGTGTTCAGTGAAATCATCTCACAGAGTTACAGCTTTCCTCTCAAGAAGCCTTTCGCTAAGTCAGTTCTTGTGGAATTGGCAAAGTGATATTTGGAAGCCCATAGAGGGCTAGCTATGGTGAAAAAGGAAATATCCTCCGATGAAATCTGGAAAGAAGCTTTCTGAGAAACTGCTTAGTGTTCTGTTAATTCATCTCCCAGAGTTACATCTGTATTTCGTGGATCTCTTTGCTAGCCTTATTTCTGTGGACTCTGACAACAGATATTTCGGATCGCTTTGAAGACTACAGTGCCAAAGGAAATATCCTCCGATAACAAAGAGAAAGAAGCTTTCTGAGAAACTACTTCGTGTTCTGTGAAATCATCTCACAGAGTTACAGCTTTCCCCTCAAGAAGCCTTTCGCTAAGTCAGTTCTTGTGGAATTGGCAAAGTGATATTTGGAAGCCCATAGAGAGCTAGCTATGGTAAAAAAGGATATATCCTCCGATGAAATCTGGAAAGAAGCTTTCTGAGAAACTGCTTAGTGTTCTGTTAATTCATCTCCCAGCGTTACATTTGTATTTCGTGGATCTCTTTGCTAGCCTTATTTCTGTGGAATCTGAGAACAGATATTTCGGATCCCTTTAAAGACTATAGGGCCAAAGGAAATATCCTTCGATAACAAATAGAAAGAAGCTTTCTGAGAAACTTCTTTGTCTTTTGTAAAGTCATTTCACAGAGTTACAGCTTTCCCCTCAAGAAGCCTTTCGCTAAGACAGTTCTTGTGGAATTGGCAAAGTGATACTTGGAAGCCCATAGAGGGCTATGGTGAAAAAGGAAATATCCTCCTATGAAATCTGGAGGGAAGCTTTCTGAGAAACTACTTAGTGTTCTGGAAATTCATCTCACAGAATTACATCTGTATTTCGTGGATCTCTTTGCTAGCCTTATTTCCGTGGAATCTGAGAACATATATTTCGGATCCCTTAGAAGACTATAGGGACAAATTAAATATCCTCCGATAACAAAGAGAAAGAAGATTTCTGAGAAACTTCTTTGTTTTCTGTGAAATCATCTCACAGAGTTACAGCTTTCCCATCAAGAACCCTTTCGCTAAGACAGTTCTTGTGGAATTGGCAAAGTGATATTTGGAATCCCATAGAGGGCTATGGTGACAAAGGAAATATCCTCCGATGAAATCTGGAAAGAAGATTTCTGAGAAACTGCTTAGTGTACTGTTAATTCATCTCACAGAGTTACATCTGTATTTCGTGGATCTCTTTGCTAGTCTTATTTCTGTGTAATCTGAGAACAGATATTTCGGATCGCTTTGAAGACTATAGGGCCAAAGGAAATATCCTCCGATAACAAAAAGAAAGAAGCTTTGTGAGAAATTTCTTTGTGTTCTGTGAAATCATCTCACAGAATTACAGCTTTCCCCTCTAGAAGCCTTTCACTAAGACAGTTCTCGCGGAATTGGCAAAGTGATATTTGGAAGCCCTTAGAGGGCTATGGTGAAAAAGGAAATATCCTCCGATGAAATCTGGAAAGAAGCTTTCTGAGAAACTGCTTAGTGTTCTGTTAATTCATCTCCCAGAGTTACATCTGTATTTCGTGATCTCTCTGCTAGCCTTATTTCTGTGGAATCTGAGAACAGATATTTCGGATCCCTTTGAAGGCTGCAGGGGCAAAGGAAATATCCTCCGATAACAAAGAGAAAGAAGTTTTTTGAGAAACTTCTTTGTGTTCCATGAAATCATCTCACAGAGTTACAGCTTTCCCCTCAAGAAGCCTTTCGCTAAGACAGTTCTTGTGGAATTGGCAAAGTGATATTTGATAGCCCATAGAGGGCTACGGTGAAAAAGGAAATATCCTCCGATGAAATCTGGAAAGAAGCTTTCTAAGAAACAGCTTAGTGTTCTGTTAATTCATCTCACAGAATTATATCCGTATTTCGTGGATCTCTTTGCTAGCCTTATTTCTGTGGAATCTGAGAACAGATATTTCGGATCCCTTTGAAGACTATAGGGCCAAAGGAAATATCCTCCGATAACAAAGAGAAAGAAGCTTTCTGAGAAACTTCTTTGTGTTCTGTGAAATCATCTCACAGAGTTACAGCTTTCCCCTCAAGAAGCCTTTCACTAAGACAGTTCTTGTGGAAATGGCAAAGTGATATTTGGAAACCCATAGGGGGCTAAGGTGAAAAAGGAAATATCCTCCGATGAAATCTGGAAAGAAGCTTTCTGAGAAACTGCTTAGTGTTCTGTTAATTCATCTCACAGAATTACATCTGTATTTCGTGGATCTCTTTGCTAGCCTTATTTCTGTGTAATCTGACAACAGATATTTCGGATCGCTTTGAAGACTATAGGGCCAAAGGAAATATCCTCCGATAAAAAAGAGAAAGAAGCTTTCTTAGAAACTTCTTTGTGTTCTGTGAAATCATCTCACAGAGTTACAGCTTTCCCCTCAAGAAGCCTTTCACTAAGACAGTTCGTGTGGAATTCGCAAAGTGATATTTGGAAGCCCATAGAGGGCTATGGTGAAAAAGGAAATATCCTCCGATGAAATCCGGAACGAAGCTTTCAGAGACTGCCCAGTGTTCTGTTAATTCATCTAACAGAGTTACGTCTGTGTTTCTTGGATCTCTTTGCTTGTCTTATTCCTGTGGAATCTGAGAACAGATATTTCGGATCCCTTTGAAGACTATAGGGCCAAGGGAAATATCCTTCGACAACAAAGAGAAAGAAGCTTTGTGAGAAACTTCTTTGTGTTCTTTGAAATCATCTCACAGTGTTACAGCTTTCCCCTGAAGAAGCCTTTCGCTATGACAGTTCTTGTGAAATAGGCAAAGTGATATTTGGAAGCCCAAAGAGGGCTATGGTGAAAAAGGAAATATCCTCTGATGAAATCTGGAAAGAAGCTTTCTGAGAAACTGCTTAGTGTTCTGTTAATTCATCACACAGAGTTACATCTGTATTTCGTGGATCTCTTTGCTACTCTTGTTTCTGTGGAATATGACAACAGATATTTCCTTTCCCTTTGAAGACTATAGGGCCAAAGGAAATATCCTCCGATAACAAAGAGAAAGAAGCTTTCTGAGAAACTTCTTGGTATTCTGTGAAATCATCTCACAGAGTTACAGCTTTCCCCTCAAGAATCATTTCGCTAAGACACTTTTGTGGAATTGGCAAAGTGATATTTGGAAGCCCATAGAGGGCTATTGTGAAAAAGCAAATATCCTCCGATGAAATCTGGAAAGATGCTTTCGGAGAAACTGCCCAGTGTTCCGTTAATTCATGTCAGAGAGTTACATCTGTATTTCGTGGATCTCTTTGCTTGCCATATTTCTGTGGAATCTGAGAACAGATATTTCGGATCCCTTTGAAGACTATAGTGCCAAAGGAAATATCCTCCGATAACAAAGAGAAAGAAGCTTTCTGAGAAACTTCTTGGTATTCTTTGAAATCATCTCACAGAGTTACAGCTTTCCCTTCAAGAAGCCTTTCGCTAAGACAGTTCTTGTGGAATTGGCAAAGTGATATTTGGAAGCCCATAGAGAGCTATGGAGAAAAAGGAAATATCCTCCGATGAAATCTGGAAAGAAGGTTTCTGAGAAACAGCTTAGTGTTCTGTTAATTCACCTCCCAGAGTTACATCTGTATTTCGTCGATCTCTTTGCTAGCTTTATTTCTGTGGAATCTGAGAACAGATATTTCGGATCCCTTTAAAGACTATAGGGCCAAGGAAATATCCTTCGATAACAAAGAGAAAGAAGCTTTGTGGGAAACTTCTTTGTGTTCTGTGAAATCATCTCACAGAGTTACAGCTTTCCCCTCAAGAAGCCTTTCGATAAGACAGTTCTTGTGGAATTGACAAAGTAATATTTGGAAGCCCATAGAGGGCTATGGTGAAAAAGGAAATATCCTCCGATGAAATCTGGAAGGAAGCTTTCTGAGAAACTGCCCAGTGTTCTGTTAATTCACCTCACCAAGTTACATCTGTATTTCGTGTATCTCTTTGCTAGCTTTATTTCTGTGGTATCTGAGAACAGATATTTCGGATCCCTTTGAAGAGTATAGGGCCAAAGGAAAAATCCTCCAATAACAAAGAGAAAGAAGGTTTCTGAGAAACTTCTTTGGGTTGTGTGAAATCATCTGAGAGAGTTACAGCTTTCCCCTCAAGATGCCTTTCACTAAGACAGTTCTTGTGGAATTGACAAAGTGATATACGGAACCCCGTAGAGGGCTATGGTGAAAAAGGAAATATCCTTCGATGAAATCTGGAAAGAAGCTGTCTGAGAAACTGCTTAGTGTTCTGTTAATTCATCTCACAGAGTTACATGTGTATTTCGTGGATCTCTTTGCTAGCCTTATTTCTGTGGAATCTGAGAACTGATATATCGGATCCCTTTGAAGACTATAGGGCCAAAGGAAATATCCTCCGATAACAAAGAGAAAGAAGCTTTCTGAGAAACTTCTTTGTGTTCTGTGAAATCATCTCACAGATTTACAGCTTTCCCCTCAAGAAGCCTTTCGCTAAGACAGTTCTTGTGGAATTGGCAAAGTGATATTTGGAAGCCCATAGAGGGCTATGTTGAAAAAGGAAATATCCTCCGATGAAAACTGGAAAGGAGATTTCTGAGAAACTGCTTAGTGTTCTGTTCATTCATCTCACAGAATTACATCTGTTTTTCGTGGATCTCTTTAATAGCCTTATTTCTGTGGAATCTGATAACAGATATTTCAGATCCCTTTGAAGACAATAGGGCCATAGGAAATATCCTCCGATAACAAAGAGAATAAAGTTTTCTTAGAAACTTCTTTGTGTTCTGTGAAATGATCTCACAGAGTTACAGCTTTCCCCTCAAGAAGCCTGTCGCTAAGACAGTTCTTGTGGAATTGGCAAAGTGATATTTGGAAGCCCATGGAGAGCTATGGTGAAAAATGAAATATCCTTCGATGAAATCTGGAAAGAAGCTTTCTGAGAAACTGCTTAGTGTTCTCTTAATTCATCTCCCAGAGTTACATCTGTATTTCATGAATCTCTTTGCTAGCCTTATTTCTGTGGAATCCGAAAACAGGTCTTTCGGATCCCTTTGAAGACAATAGGGCCAAAGAAAATATCCTCCAATAACAAAGAGAAAGAAGCTTCCTGAGAAACTTCTTTGTGTTCTTTGAAATCATCTCACAGAGTTATAGCTTTCCCATCAAGAATCCTTTCGCTAAGACAGTTCTTATGGAATTGGCAAAGTGATATTTGGAAGCCCATAGAGGGCTAGGCTGAAAAAGGAAATATCCTCCGATGAAATCTGGAAAAAGGCTTACTTAGAAACTCCTTAGTGTTCTGTTAATTCATCGCACAGAGTTACATCTGTATTTCGTGGATCTCTTTGCTAGCCTTATTTCTGTGGAATCTGAGAACAGATATTTCGGATCCCTTTGAAGACTATAAGGCCAAAGGAAATATCCTCCGATAACAAAGAGAAAGAAGCTTTCTGAGAAACTTCTTTGTGTTCTGTGAAATCATCTCACAGAGTTACAACTTTCCCCTCAAGAAACCTTTCGCTAAGACAGTTCTTGTGGAATTGGCAATGTGATATTTGGAAGCCCATAGAGGGATATGGTGAAAAAGGAAATATCCTCCGATGAAATTTGGAAAGAAGCTTTCTGAGAAACTGCTTAGGATTCTGTTAAGTCATCTTCCAGAGTTACATCTGTATTTCGTGGATCTGTTTTCTAGCCTATTTCTGTGGAATCTGAGAACTAATATTTGGGATCCCTTTGAAGACTATAGGGCCAAAGGAAATATCCTCCAATAACAAAGAGAAAGACGCTTTTGAGAAACTTCTTGTGTTCTGTGAAATCATCTCACAGAGTTACAGCTTTCCCCTCAAGAAGCCTTTCGCTAACACAGTTCTTGTGGAATTGGCAAAGTGATATTTGGAAGCCCATAGAGGGCTATGGTGAAAAAGGAAATATCCTCCGATGAAATCTGGAAAGAAGCTTTCTGAGAAACTGCTTAGTGTTCTGTTAATTCATCTCACAGAGGTACATCTGTATTTCGTGGATCTCTTTGCTAGCCTTATTTCTGTAAAATCTGACAACAGATATTTTGGATCGCTCTAAAGACTATAGGGCCAAAGGAAATATCCTCAGATAACAAAGAGAAAGAAGCTTTCTGAGAAACTTCTTTGTGTTCTCTGAAATAATCTCACAGAGTTACAGCTTCCCCTCAAGAAGCCTTTCGCTAAGACAGTTCTTGTGGAATTGGCAAAGTGATATTTGGAAGCCCATAGAGGGCTATGGTTGACAAAGGAAATATTCTCCGATTAAATCTGCAAAGAAGCTTTCTGAGAAACTGCTTAGTGTTCTGTTAATTGATCTCACAGAGTTACATCTGGATGTCGTGGATCTCTTTGCTAGCCTTATTTCTGTGGAATCTGTGAACTGATATTTCGGATCCCTTTGAATACTATAGGGCCAAAGGAAATATCCTCCGATAACAAAGAGAAAGAAGCTTTCTGAGAAACTTCTTTGTGTTCTGTGAAATCATCTCACAGAGTTACAGCTTTCCCCTCAAGAAGCTTTTCGCTAAGACAGTTCTTGTGGAATTGGCTAAGTGATATTTGGAAGCCCGTAGAGGGCTATGGTGAAAAAGGAAATATCCTCCGATGAAATCTGTAAAGAAGCTTTCTGAGAAACTGCTTAGTGTTCTGTTAATTCATCTCACAGAGTTACATCTGCATTTCGTGGATCTCTTTGCTAGCCTTATTTCTGTAAAATCTGACAACAGATATTTTGGATCGCTCTAAAGACTATAGGGCCAAAGGAAATATCCTCCGATAAAAAAGAGGAAGAAGCTTTCTGAGAAACTGCTTAGTGTTCTGTTAATTCATCTCACAGAGTTACATCTGTATTTCGTGGATCTCTTTGCTTGCCTTATTTCTGTGGAATCTGAGAACAGATATTTCGGATCCCTTTGAAGACGATAGGGCCGAAGGAAATATCCTTCGATAACAAAGACAAAGAAGCTTTCTGAGAAACTTCTTTGTGTTCTGTGAAATCATCTCACAGAGTTACAGCTTTCCCCTCAAGAAGCCTTTCGATAAGACAGTTTTTGTGGAATTGGCAAAGTGATATTTGGAAGCCCATAGAGGGCTATGGTGAAAAAGGAAATATCCTCCGATGAAATCTGGAAGGAAGCTTTCAGAGACTGCTTAGTGTTCTGTTAATTCATCTCACAGAGGTACATCTGTATTTCGTGGATCTCTTTGCTAGCCTTATTTCTGTGGAATCTGAGAACTAATATTTGGGATCCCTTTGAAGACTATAGGGCCAAAGGAAATATCCTCCGATAACAAAGAGAAAGAAGCTTTCTGAGAAACTTCTTTGTGTTCTGTGAAATCATCTCACAGAGTTACAGCTTTCTCTTCAAGAAGCCTTTCGCTAAGACAGTTCTTGTGGAATTGGAAAAGTGATATTTGGAAGACCATAGAGGGCTATGGTGAAAAAGAAAATATCCTCCGATGAAATCTGGAAAGAAGCTTTCTGAGAAACTGCTTAGTGTTCTGTTAATTCATCTCACAGAATTACATCGGTATTTCGTGGATCTCTTTGCTAGCCTTATTTCTGTGGAATCTGAGAACAGATATTTCGGATCGCTTTAAAGATTATAGGGCCAAAGGAAATATCCTCCGATAACAAAGAGAAAGAAGCTTTCTGAGAAACTTCTCTGTGTTCTCTGAAATCATCTCACACAGTTACAGCTTTTCCCTCAAGAAGCCTTTCGCTAAGACAGTTCTTGTGGAATTGGCAAAGTGATATTTGGAAGCCCTTAGAGGGCTATGGTGAAAAAGGAAATATCCTCCGATGAAATCTGGAAAGAAGCTTTCTGAGAAACTGCTTAGTGTTCTGTTAATTCATCTCCCAGAGTTACATTTGTATTTCGTGGATCTCTTTTTTCTCGCCTTATTTCTGTGGAATATGAGAACAGATATTTCGGATCCCATTGAAGACTATAGGGCCAAAGGAAATATCCTCCGATAACAAAGAGAAAGAAGCTTTCTGAGAAAATTCTCTGTGTTCTGTGAAATCATCTCACAGAGTTACAGATTTCCCATCAAGAAGCCTTTCGCTAAGACAGTTCATGTGGAATTGGCAAAGTGATATTTGGAAGCCCCCAGAGGGCCATGCTGAAAAAGTAAATATCCTCCGATGAAATCTGGAAAGAAGGTTTCTGAGAAACTGGTTAGGGATCTGTTATTTCATCTCCCAGAGTTACATCTGTATTTCGAGATCTCTTTGCTAGACTTATTTCTGTGGAATCTGAGAACTAATATTTTGGATCCCTTTGAACACTATAGGGCCAAAGTAAATATCCTCCGATAACAATGAGAAAGAAGCTTTCTGAGAAACTTCTTTGTGTTCTGTGAAATCATCTCACAGAGTTACAGCTTTCCCCTCAGTAAGCCTTTCGCTAAGACAGTTCTAGTGGAAATGGCAAAGTGATATTTGGAAGCCCATAGAGGTCTATGGTGAAAAATTAAATATCCTCCGATGAAATCTGGAAAGAAGCTTTCTGAGAAACTGTTTAGTGTTCTTTTAATTCATCTCCCAGAGTTACATCTGAATTTCGTGGATCTGTTTGCTAGCCTTATTTCTGTAGTTTCTTAAAACAGATATTTCGGATCCCTTTAAAGACCATAGGGCCAAAGGAAATATCCTCCCATAACAAAGAGAAAGAAGCTTCCTGAGAAACTTCTTCGTGTTCTGTGAAATCATCTCACAGAGTTAGAGCTTTCCCCTCAAGAAGCCTTTCGCTAAGACAGTTCTTGTGGAATTTTAAAGTGATATTTGGAAACCAATAGGGGGTTATGGTGAAAAAGGAAATATCCTCCGATGAAATCTGGAAAGAAGCTTTCTGAGAAACTGCTTAGTGTTCTGTTAATTCATCTCACAGAGTTACATCTGTACTTCGTGGATCTCTTTGCTAGCCTTATTTCTGTGGAATCTGAGAACAGATATTTCGGATCCCTTTGTAGACTATAGGACCAAAGGAAATATCCTCCGATAACAAAGAGAAAGAAGCTTTCTGAGAAACTTCTTTGTGTTCTGTGAAATCATCTCACAGAGTTACAGCTTTCCCCTCAAGAAGCCTTTCGATAAGACAGTTCTTGTGGAATTGGCAAAGTGATATTTGGAAGCCCATAGAGGGCTATGGTGTAAAAGGAAATATCCTCCGATGAAATCTGGAAAGAAGCTTTCTGAGAAACTGCTTAGTGTTCTGTTAATTCACCTCACAGAGGTACATCTGTATTTCGTGGATCTCTTTGCTAGCCTTATTTCTGTGGAATCTGAAAACAGATATTTCGGATGCCTTTGAAGACTATAGGGCCAAAGGAAATATCCTCCGATAACAAACAGAAAGAAGTTTTCTGAGAAACTTCTTTGTGTTCTGTGAAATCATCTCACAGAGTTACAGCTTTCCCCTCAAGAAGCTTTTCGCTAAGACAGTTCTTGTGGAATTGGCAAAGTGATATTTGCAAGCCCAGAGAGGGCTACGGTGAAAAAGGAAATATCCTCTGATGAAATCTGGAAAGAAGGTTTCTGAGAAACTGCTTAGTGTTCTGTTAATTCATCTCACAGAGTTACATCTGTATTTCGTGGATCTCTTTGCTAGCCTTATTTCTGTGGAATCTGAGAACAAATATTTCAGATCCCTTTGAAGACTATAGTGCCAAAGGAAATATCCTCAGATAACAAAGAGAACGAAGATTTCTGAGAAACTTGTTTGTGTTCTGTGAAATCATCTCCCAGAGTTACAGCTTTCCCCAAAAGAAGCCTTTCGCTAAGACAGTTCTTGTAGAATTGGCAAAGTGAAATTTGGAAGCCCATAGAGGGCTATGGTGAAAATGGAAATATCATCCGATGAAATCTGGAAAGAAGCTTTCTGAGAAACTGCTTAGTGTTCTTTAATTCATCTCACAGAGTTACATCTGTATTTCATGGATCTCTTTGCTAGCCTTATTTCTGTGGAATGGGAGAACAGATATTTTGGATCTCTTTGAAGACTATAGGGCCAAAGGAAAAATCCTCTGATGACAAACAGAAAGAAGCTTTCTGAGAAACTCCTTTGTGTTCTGAGATATCATCTCACAGACTTACAGCTTTCCCCTGAAGAAGCTTTTCGCTAAGACAGTTCTTGTGGAATTGGCAAAGTGATATTTGGAAGCCCATAGAGGGCTATGGTGAAAAAGGAAATATCCTCCGATGAAATCTGGAAAGAAGCTTTCTGAGAAACTGCTTAGTGTTCTGTTAATTCACCTCACAGAGGTACAACTGTATTTCATGGATCTCTTTGCAAGCCTTATTTCTGAGGAATCTGAGAACTGATATTTTGCATCCCTGTGAAGACTATAGGGCCAAAGGAATTATCCTCCGATAACAAAGAGAAAGAAGCTTTCTGAGAAACTTCTTTGTGTTCTGTGAAATCATCTCACAGATTTACAGCTTTCTCCTCAAGAAGCCTTTCGCTAAGACAGTTCTTGTGGAATTGGCAAAGTGATATTTGGAAGCCCATAGAGGGCTATGGTGAAAAAGGAAATATCCTCCGATGAAATCTGGAAAGAAGCTTTCTGAGAAACTGCTTAGTGTTCTGTTAATTCATCTCCCAGAGTTACATCTGTATTTCCTGGATCTCTTTGCTCGCCTTATTTCTGTGGAATCTGAGAACAGATATTTCCGATCGCTTAGAAGACTATAGGGCCAAAGGAAATATCCTCCGATAAGAAAGAGAAAGAAGCTTTCTGAGAAACTTCTTTGTGTTCTGTGAAATCATCTCACAGAGTTACAGCTTTCCCCACAAGTAGCCTTTCGCTAAGACAATTCTTGTGGAACTGGCAAAGTGATATTTGGAAGTCCATGGAGGGCTATGGTGAAAAAGGAAATATCCTCCGATGAAATCTGGAAAGAAGCTTTCTGAGAATCTGATTAGTGTTCTGTTAATTCATCTCACAGAGTTACATCTGTATTTCGTGGATCTCTTTGCTAGCCTTATTTCTGTGGAATCTGAGAACAGATATTTCGAATCCATTTGAAGACGATAGGGCCAAAGGAAATATCCTCCGATAACAACGAGAGAGAAGCTTTCTGAGAAACTTCTTTGTGTTCTGTGAAATCATCTCACAGAGTTACAGTTTTCACCTTCAGAAGCCTTTCGCTAAGACAGTTCTTGTGGAATTGGCAAAGTGATATTTGAAGCCCAAAGAGGGCTATGGTGTAAAAGGAAATATCCTCCGAAGAAATCTGGAAGGAAGCTTTCCGAGAAACTGCTTAGTGTTCTGTTAATTCATCTCACAGAGTTACATCTGTATTTCGTGAGTCTCTTTGCTAGCCTTATCTCTGTGGAATCTGAGAACAGATATTTCAGATCCCTTTGAAGGCTATAGGGCCAAAGGAAATATCCTCCGATAACAAAGAGAAAGAAGCTTTCTGAGAAACTTCTTTGTGTTCTGTGAAATCATCTCACAGAGTTACAGCTTTCCCCCAGGAAGCCTTTTGCTAAGACAGTTCTTGTGGAATTTTAAAGTGATATTTGGAAACCCATAGAGGGTTATGGTCAAAAAGGAAATATCCTCTGATGAAATCTGGAAAGAAGCTTTCTGAGAAACTGCTTAGTGTTCGGTTAATTCGTCTCACAGAGTTACATCTGTAGTTCGTGGATCTCTTTGCTAGCCTTATTTCTGTGGAATCTGAGAACAGATATTTCAGATCCCTTTGAACACTATAGGGCCAAAGGAAATATCCTCTGATAACAAAGAGAAAGAAGCTTTCTGAGAAACTTCTTTGTGTTCTGTGAAATCATCTCACAGAGTTACAGCTTTCCCCTCAAGAAGCCTTTCGATAAGACAGTTCTTTTGAAATTGGCAAAGTGATATTTGGAAGCCCATAGAGGGCTATGGTGAAAAAGGAAATATCCTCCGAAGAAATCTGGAAAGAAGCTTTCTGAGAAACTGCTTAGTGTTCTGTTAATTCACCTCACAGAGGTACATCTGTATTTCGTGGATCTCTTTGCTAGCCTTTTTTCTGTGTAATCTGAGAACAGATATTTCGGATCCCTTTGAAGACTATAAGGCCAAAGGAAATATCCTCCGATAACAAAGAGAAAGAAGGTTTCTGAGAAACTTCTTTGTGTTCTGTGAAATCATCTCACAGAGTTACAGCTTTCCCCTCAAGAAGCCTTTCCCTAAGACAATTCTTGTGGAATTGGCAAAGTGATATTTGGAAGCCCATAGAGGTCTATGGTGAAAAAGGAAATATCCTTCGATGAAATCTGGAAAGAAGTTTTCTGACAAACTGCTGAGTGTTCTGTTAATTCATCTCAGAGCGTTACATCTGTATTTCGTGGATCTCTTTGCTAGCCTTATTTCTGAGGAATCTGAGAACTGATATTTCGGATACCTGTGAAGACTATAGGGCCAAAGGAAATATCCTCCGATAACAAAGAGAAAGAAGCTCTCTGAGAAACTTCTTTGTGTTCTGTGAAATCATCTCACAGATTGACAGCTTTCCCCAAAAGAAGCCTTTCGCTAAGACAGTTCTTGTGGAATTGGCAAAGTGATATTTGGAAGCCCTTAGAGGGCTAGCGTGAAAAAGGAAATATCCTCCGATGAAATCTGGAAAGAAGCTTTCTGAGAAACTGCTTAGTGTTCTGTTAATTCATCTCACAGAGTTACATCTGTAATTCATGGATCTCTTTGCTAGCCTTATTTCTGTGGAATCTGAGAACAGATATTTCGGATCGCTTTGAAGACTATAGGGCCAAATTAAATATTCTCCAATAAGGAAGAGAAAGAAGCTTTCTGAGAAACTTCTTTGTGTTCTGTGAAATCATCTCACAGAGTTACAGCTTTCCCCTTAAGAACCCTTTCGCTAAGACAGTTCTTGTGGAATTGGCAAAGTGATATTTGGAAGTCCATAGAGGGCTATGGAGAAAAAGGAAATATCCTCCGATGAAATCTGGAAAGAAGCTTTCTGAGAAACTGCTTAGTGTTCTGTTAATTCATCCCACAGAATTACATCTGTATTTCCTGGATCTCTTTACTAGCCTTATTTCGGTGGAATCTGAGAACAGATATTTTGGATCCCTTTGTAGACTATAGAGCGAAAGGAAATATCCTCCGATAACAAAGAGAAAGAAGCTTTCTGAGAAACTTCTTTGTGTTCTGTGAAATCATCTCACAGAGTTACAGCTTTCCCCACAAGTAGCCTTTTGCTAAGACAATTCTTGTGGAACTGGCAAAGTGATATTTGGAAGACCATAGAGGGCTATGGTTAAAAAGGAAATATCCTCCGATGAAATCTGGAAAGCAGCTTTCGGAGAAACTGCTTAGTGTTCTGTTAATTCATCTCCAAGAGTTACATCTGTATTTCGTGGATCTCTTTGCTTGCCTTATTTCTGTGAAATCTGAGAACAGATATTTCGGATCCCTTTGAAGACTATAGGGCCAAAGGAAATATCCACCGATAACAAAGAGAAAGAAGCTTTCTGAGAAACTTCTTTGTGTTCTGTGAAATCATCTCACAGAGTTACAGCTTTCTCCTTAAGAAGCCTTTCGCTAAGACAGTTCTTGTGGAATTGGCAAAGTGATATTTAGAAGCCCATAGAGGGCTATCGTGTAAAAGGAAATATCCTCCGAAGAAATCTGGAGAGAAGCTTTCCGAGAAACTGCTTAGTGTTCTGTTAATTCATCTCACAGAGTTACATCTGTATTTCGTGGGTCTCTTTGCTAGCCTTATCTGTGTGGAATATGAGAACAGATATTTCAGATCCCTTTGAAGACTATAGAGCCAAAGGAAATATCCTCCGATAACAAAAAGAAAGAAGCTTTCTGAGAAACTTCTTTGTGTCTGTGAAATAATCTCAAAGAGTTACAGCTTTCCCCTCAAGAAGCCTTTCGCTAAGACAGTTCTTGTGGAATTGGCAAAGTGACATTTGGAAGCCCATAGAGGGATAAGGTGAAAAAGGAAATATCCTCCGATGAAATCTGGAAGGAAGCTGTCTGAGAAACTGCTTAGTGTTCTGTTAATTCATCTCAAGGAGTTACATCTGTATTTCGTGGATCTCTTTGCTAGCCTTATTTCTGTGGAATCTGAGAACAGATATTTCGGATCCCTTTGAAGACTATAGGGCCAAAGGAAATATCCTTCGATAACAAAGAGAACGAAGCTTTCTGAGAAACATCTTTGTGTTCTGTGAAATCATCTAACAGAGTTACAGCTTTCCCCTTTTGAACCATTTCGCTAAGACAGTTCTTGTGGAATTGGAAAAGTGATATTTGGAAGCCCATAGAGGGCTATGGAGAAAAAGGAAATATCCTCCGATGAAATCTGGAAAGAAGCTTTCTGAGAAACTGCTTAGTGTTCTGTTAATTCATCTCACCGAATTACATATGTATTTCGTGGATCTCTTTACTAGCCTTACTTTGGTGGAATCTGAGAACAGATATTTCGGATCCCTTTGAAGACTATAGGGCGAAAGGAAATATCCTCCGATAACAAAGAGAAAGAAGCTTTCTGAGAAACTTCTTGTTGTTCTGTGAAATCATCTGACAGAGTTACAGCTTTCCCCACAAGTAGCCTTACGCTAAGACACTTCTTGTGGAACTGGCAAAGTGATATTTGGAAGCCCATAGAGGGCTATGGTGAAAAAGGAATATCCTCCGATGAAATCTGGAAAGAAGCTTTCTGAGAAACTGCTTAGTGTTCTGTTAATTCATCTCACAGAGTTACATCTGTATTTCGTGGATCTCTTTGCTAGCCTTATCTCTGTGGAATCTGAGAACAGATATTTCAGATCCCTTTGAAGACTATAGGGCCAAAGGAAATATCTTCTGATAACAAAGAGAAAGAAGCTTTCTGAGAAACTTCTTAGTGTTCTGTGAAATCATCTGACAGAGTTACAGCTTTCCCCTCAGGAAGCCTTTCGCTAAGACAATTCTTGTGGAATTTTAAAGTGATATTTGGAAACCCATAGAGGGTTATGGTGAAAAAGGAAATATCCTCCGATGGAATCTGGAAAGAAGCTTTCTGAGAAACTGCTTAGTGTTCTGTTAATTCAACTCACAGAGTTACATCTGTAGTTGGTGGATCTCTTTGCTAGCCTTATTTCTGTGGAATCTGAGAACAGATATTTCGGATCCCTTTGAAGACTATAGGGCCAAAGGAAATATCCTCCGATAACAAAGAGAAAGAAGCTTTCTGAGAAACTTCTTTGTGTTCTGTGAAATCATCTCACTGAGTTACAGCTTTCCCCTCAAGAAGCCTTTCGCTAAGACAGTTCTTGTGGAATTGGCAAAGTGATATTTGGAAGCCCATAGACGGCTATGGTGAAAAAGGAAATATCCTCCAATGAAATCTGGAAAGAAGCTTTCTGAGAAACTGCTTAGTGTTCTGTTAATTCACCTCACAGAGGTACATCTGTATTTCGTGGATCTCTTTGCTAGCCTTATTTCTGTGGAATCTGATAACAGATATTTCGGATCCCTTTGAAGACTATAGGGCCAAAGGAAATATCCTCCGATAACAAACAGAAAGAAGTTTTCTGAGAAACTTCTTTGTGTTCTCTGAAATCATCTCACAGAGTTACAGCTTTCCCCTCAAGAAGCTTTTCCCTAAGACAGTTCTTGTGGAATTGGCAAAGTGATATTTGCAAGCCCAGAGAGGGCTACGGTGAAAAAGGAAATATCCTCCGATGAAATCTGGAAAGAAGCTTTCTGAGAAACTGCATAGTGTTCTGTTAATTCATCTCACAGAGTTACATCTGTATTTCGTGGATCTCTTTGCTAGCCTTATTTCTGTGGAATCTGAGAACAAATATTTCAGATCCCTTTGAAGACTATAGTGCCAAAGGAAATATCCTCAGATAACAAAGAGAACGAAGATTTCTGAGAAACTTGTTTGTGTTCTGTGAAATCATCTCCCAGAGTTACAGCTTTCCCCAAAAGAAGCCTTTCGCTAAGACAGTTCTTGTAGAATTGGCAAAGTGATATTTGGAAGCCCATAGAGGGCTATGGTGAAAATGGAAATATCATCCGATGAAATCTGGAAAGAAGCTTTCTGAGAAACTGCTTAGTGTTCTTTAATTCATCTCACAGAGTTACATCTGTATTTCATGGATCTCTTTGCTAGCCTTATTTCTGTGGAATCTGAGAACTGATATTTCGGATCCCTTTGAAGACTATAGGGCCAAAGGAAATATCCTCTGATAACAAACAGAAAGAAGCTTTCTGAGAAACTCCTTTGTGTTCTGAGAAATCATCTCACAGACTTACAGCTTTCCCCTCAAGAAGCTTTTCGCTATGACAGTTCTTGTGGAATTGGCAAAGTGATATTTGGAAGCCCATAGAGGGCTACGGTGAAAAAGGAAATATCCTCCGATGAAATCTGGAAAGAAACTTTCTGAGAAACTGCTTATTGTTTTGTTAATTCATCTCACAGAGTTACATCTGTATTTCGTGGATCTCTTTGCTAGCCTTATTTCTGTGGAATCTGAGAACAGATATTTCGGATCCCTTTGAAGACTATAGTGCCCAAGGAAATATCCTCCGATAAGAAAGAGAAAGAAGGTTTCTGAGAAACATCTTTGTGTTCTGTGAAATCATCTCACAGAGTTACAGCTATCCCCTTAAGAAGCCTATCCGTAAGACAGTTCTTGTGGAATTGGCAGAGTGATATTTGGAAGCCCCTAGAGGGCTATGGTGAAAAAGGAAATATCCTCCGATGAAATCTGGAACGAAACTTTCTGAGAATCTGCTTAGTGTTCTGTTAATACATCTCACCGAGTTACATCTGTATTTCGTGGAACTCCTTACTAGCCTTATTTCTGTGGAATCTGAGAACTGATATTTCGGATCCCTTTGAAGAATATAGGGCCAAAGGAAATATCCTCCGATAACAAAGAGAGAGAAGCTTTCTGAGAAACTTCTTAGTGTTCTGTGAAATCATCTCACAGAGTTACAGCTTTCCCCTTAAGAAGCCTTTCGCTAAGACAGTTCTTGTGGAATTGGCAAAGTGATATTTGGAAGCCCATAGAGGGCTATGGTGTAAAAGGAAATATCCTCTGAAGAAATCTGGAAAGAAGCTTTCCGAGAAACTGCTTAGTGTTCTGTTAATTCATCTCACAGAGTTACATCTGTATTTCGTGGGTCTCTTTGCTAGCCTTATCTCTGTGGAATCTTAGAACAGATATTTCAGATCCCTTTGAAGACTATAGGGCCAAAGGAAATATCCTCCGATAACAAAGAGAAAGAAGCTTTCTGAGAAACTTCTTAGTGTTCTGTGAAATCATCTCACAGAGTTACAGCTTTCCTCTGAAGAAGCCTTTCGCTAAGACAGTTCTTGTGGAATTTTAAAATGATATTAGGAATCCCATAGAGGGCTATGGTGAAAAAGGAAATATCCTTCGTTGAAATCTGGAAAGAAGCTTTCTGAGAAACTGCTTAGTGTTCTGTTAATTCATCTCACAGAGTTACATCTGTATTTCGTGGATCTCTTTTCTAGCCTTATTTCGGTGGAATCTGATAACAGATATTTCGGATCCCTTTGAAGACTATAGGGCCAAAGGAAATATCCTTCGATAAGAAATTCAAAGAAGCGTTCGTAGAAACTTCTTTGTGTTCTGTGAAATCATCTCACAGAGTTACAGCTTTCCCCTCAAGAAGCCTTTCGCTGAGACAGTTCTTGTGGAATTGGCAAAGTGATATTCGGAAGCCCTTAGAGGGCTATGGTGAAAAAGGAAATATCCTCCGATGAAATCTGGAAAGAAACTTTCTGAGAAACTGCTTATTGTTCCGTTAATTCATCTCACAGAGTTACATCTGTATTTCGTGGATCTCTTTGCTAACCTTATTTCGGTGGAATCTGAGAACAGATATTTCGGATCCCTTTGAAGACTATAGGGCCTTAAGGAAATATCCTCCGATAACAAAGAGAGAGAAGCTTTCTCAGAAACTTCTTTGTGTTCTGTGAAATCATCTCACAGAGTTACAGCTTTTCCCTCAAGAAGCCTTTCGCTAAGACAGTTTTTGTTGAATTGGCAAAGCGATATTTGGAAGCCCATAGAGGGCTATGGTGAAAAAGGAAATATCCTCCCATGAAATCTGGAAGAAAGCTTTCCGAGAAACTGCTTAGTATTCTGTTAATTCATCTCCCAGAGTTACATTGGTATTTCGTGGATCTCTTTGCTAGCCTTATCTCTGTGGAATTGAGAACAGATATTTCGGATCCCTTTGAAGACTATAGGGCCCAAGGAAATATCCTCTGATAAGAAAGAGAAAGAAGGTTTCTGAGAAACTTCTTTGTGTTCTGTGAAATCATCTCACAGAGTTACAGCTATCCCCTTAAGAAGCCTATCGCTAAGACAGTTCTTGTGGAATTGGCAAAGTGATATTTAGAAGCCCATAAAGGGCTAGGGTGAAAAAGGAAATATCCTCCGATGAAATCTGGAAAGAAGCTTTCTGAGAAACTGCTTAGTGTTCTGTTAATTCATCTCACAGAGTTACATCTGTATTTCGTGGATCTCTTTGCTAGCCTTATTTCTGTGGAATCTGAGAACTGATATTTCGGATCCCTTTGAAGACTATAGGGCCAAAGGAAATATCCTCCGATAAGAAAGAGAAAGAAGCTTTCTGAGAAACTTCTTTGTGTTCTGTGAAATCATCTCACAGAGTTACAGCTTTCTCCTTAAGAAGCCTTTCGCTAAGACAGTTCTTGTGGAATTGGCAAAGTGATATTTAGAAGCCCATAGAGGGCTATCGTGTAAAAGGAAATATCCTCCGAAGAAATCTGGAGAGAAGCTTTCCGAGAAACTGCTTAGTGTTCTGTTAATTCATCTCACAGAGTTACATCTGTATTTCGTGGGTCTCTTTGCTAGCCTTATCTGTGTGGAATATGAGAACAGATATTTCAGATCCCTTTGAAGACTATAGAGCCAAAGGAAATATCCTCCGATAACAAAAAGAAAGAAGCTTTCTGAGAAACTTCTTTGTGTCTGTGAAATAATCTCAAAGAGTTACAGCTTTCCCCTCAAGAAGCCTTTCGCTAAGACAGTTCTTGTGGAATTGGCAAAGTGACATTTGGAAGCCCATAGAGGGATAAGGTGAAAAAGGAAATATCCTCCGATGAAATCTGGAAGGAAGCTGTCTGAGAAACTGCTTAGTGTTCTGTTAATTCATCTCAAGGAGTTACATCTGTATTTCGTGGATCTCTTTGCTAGCCTTATTTCTGTGGAATCTGAGAACAGATATTTCGGATCCCTTTGAAGACTATAGGGCCAAAGGAAATATCCTTCGATAACAAAGAGAACGAAGCTTTCTGAGAAACATCTTTGTGTTCTGTGAAATCATCTAACAGAGTTACAGCTTTCCCCTTTTGAACCATTTCGCTAAGACAGTTCTTGTGGAATTGGAAAAGTGATATTTGGAAGCCCATAGAGGGCTATGGAGAAAAAGGAAATATCCTCCGATGAAATCTGGAAAGAAGCTTTCTGAGAAACTGCTTAGTGTTCTGTTAATTCATCTCACCGAATTACATATGTATTTCGTGGATCTCTTTACTAGCCTTATTTTGGTGGAATCTGAGAACAGATATTTCGGATCCCTTTGAAGACTATAGGGCGAAAGGAAATATCCTCCGATAACAAAGAGAAAGAAGCTTTCTGAGAAACTTCTTGTTGTTCTGTGAAATCATCTGACAGAGTTACAGCTTTCCCCACAAGTAGCCTTACGCTAAGACACTTCTTGTGGAACTGGCAAAGTGATATTTGGAAGCCCATAGAGGGCTATGGTGAAAAAGGAATATCCTCCGATGAAATCTGGAAAGAAGCTTTCTGAGAAACTGCTTAGTGTTCTGTTAATTCATCTCACAGAGTTACATCTGTATTTCGTGGATCTCTTTGCTAGCCTTATCTCTGTGGAATCTGAGAACAGATATTTCAGATCCCTTTGAAGACTATAGGGCCAAAGGAAATATCTTCTGATAACAAAGAGAAAGAAGCTTTCTGAGAAACTTCTTAGTGTTCTGTGAAATCATCTGACAGAGTTACAGCTTTCCCCTCAGGAAGCCTTTCGCTAAGACAATTCTTGTGGAATTTTAAAGTGATATTTGGAAACCCATAGAGGGTTATGGTGAAAAAGGAAATATCCTCCGATGGAATCTGGAAAGAAGCTTTCTGAGAAACTGCTTAGTGTTCTGTTAATTCAACTCACAGAGTTACATCTGTAGTTGGTGGATCTCTTTGCTAGCCTTATTTCTGTGGAATCTGAGAACAGATATTTCGGATCCCTTTGAAGACTATAGGGCCAAAGGAAATATCCTCCGATAACAAAGAGAAAGAAGCTTTCTGAGAAACTTCTTTGTGTTCTGTGAAATCATCTCACTGAGTTACAGCTTTCCCCTCAAGAAGCCTTTCGCTAAGACAGTTCTTGTGGAATTGGCAAAGTGATATTTGGAAGCCCATAGACGGCTATGGTGAAAAAGGAAATATCCTCCAATGAAATCTGGAAAGAAGCTTTCTGAGAAACTGCTTAGTGTTCTGTTAATTCACCTCACAGAGGTACATCTGTATTTCGTGGATCTCTTTGCTAGCCTTATTTCTGTGGAATCTGATAACAGATATTTCGGATCCCTTTGAAGACTATAGGGCCAAAGGAAATATCCTCCGATAACAAACAGAAAGAAGTTTTCTGAGAAACTTCTTTGTGTTCTCTGAAATCATCTCACAGAGTTACAGCTTTCCCCTCAAGAAGCTTTTCCCTAAGACAGTTCTTGTGGAATTGGCAAAGTGATATTTGCAAGCCCAGAGAGGGCTACGGTGAAAAAGGAAATATCCTCCGATGAAATCTGGAAAGAAGCTTTCTGAGAAACTGCATAGTGTTCTGTTAATTCATCTCACAGAGTTACATCTGTATTTCGTGGATCTCTTTGCTAGCCTTATTTCTGTGGAATCTGAGAACAAATATTTCAGATCCCTTTGAAGACTATAGTGCCAAAGGAAATATCCTCAGATAACAAAGAGAACGAAGATTTCTGAGAAACTTGTTTGTGTTCTGTGAAATCATCTCCCAGAGTTACAGCTTTCCCCAAAAGAAGCCTTTCGCTAAGACAGTTCTTGTAGAATTGGCAAAGTGATATTTGGAAGCCCATAGAGGGCTATGGTGAAAATGGAAATATCATCCGATGAAATCTGGAAAGAAGCTTTCTGAGAAACTGCTTAGTGTTCTTTAATTCATCTCACAGAGTTACATCTGTATTTCATGGATCTCTTTGCTAGCCTTATTTCTGTGGAATCTGAGAACTGATATTTCGGATCCCTTTGAAGACTATAGGGCCAAAGGAAATATCCTCTGATAACAAACAGAAAGAAGCTTTCTGAGAAACTCCTTTGTGTTCTGAGAAATCATCTCACAGACTTACAGCTTTCCCCTCAAGAAGCTTTTCGCTATGACAGTTCTTGTGGAATTGGCAAAGTGATATTTGGAAGCCCATAGAGGGCTACGGTGAAAAAGGAAATATCCTCCGATGAAATCTGGAAAGAAACTTTCTGAGAAACTGCTTATTGTTTTGTTAATTCATCTCACAGAGTTACATCTGTATTTCGTGGATCTCTTTGCTAGCCTTATTTCTGTGGAATCTGAGAACAGATATTTCGGATCCCTTTGAAGACTATAGTGCCCAAGGAAATATCCTCCGATAAGAAAGAGAAAGAAGGTTTCTGAGAAACATCTTTGTGTTCTGTGAAATCATCTCACAGAGTTACAGCTATCCCCTTAAGAAGCCTATCCGTAAGACAGTTCTTGTGGAATTGGCAGAGTGATATTTGGAAGCCCCTAGAGGGCTATGGTGAAAAAGGAAATATCCTCCGATGAAATCTGGAACGAAACTTTCTGAGAATCTGCTTAGTGTTCTGTTAATACATCTCACCGAGTTACATCTGTATTTCGTGGAACTCCTTACTAGCCTTATTTCTGTGGAATCTGAGAACTGATATTTCGGATCCCTTTGAAGAATATAGGGCCAAAGGAAATATCCTCCGATAACAAAGAGAGAGAAGCTTTCTGAGAAACTTCTTAGTGTTCTGTGAAATCATCTCACAGAGTTACAGCTTTCCCCTTAAGAAGCCTTTCGCTAAGACAGTTCTTGTGGAATTGGCAAAGTGATATTTGGAAGCCCATAGAGGGCTATGGTGTAAAAGGAAATATCCTCTGAAGAAATCTGGAAAGAAGCTTTCCGAGAAACTGCTTAGTGTTCTGTTAATTCATCTCACAGAGTTACATCTGTATTTCGTGGGTCTCTTTGCTAGCCTTATCTCTGTGGAATCTTAGAACAGATATTTCAGATCCCTTTGAAGACTATAGGGCCAAAGGAAATATCCTCCGATAACAAAGAGAAAGAAGCTTTCTGAGAAACTTCTTAGTGTTCTGTGAAATCATCTCACAGAGTTACAGCTTTCCTCTGAAGAAGCCTTTCGCTAAGACAGTTCTTGTGGAATTTTAAAATGATATTAGGAATCCCATAGAGGGCTATGGTGAAAAAGGAAATATCCTTCGTTGAAATCTGGAAAGAAGCTTTCTGAGAAACTGCTTAGTGTTCTGTTAATTCATCTCACAGAGTTACATCTGTATTTCGTGGATCTCTTTGCTAGCCTTATTTCGGTGGAATCTGATAACAGATATTTCGGATCCCTTTGAAGACTATAGGGCCAAAGGAAATATCCTTCGATAAGAAATTCAAAGAAGCGTTCGTAGAAACTTCTTTGTGTTCTGTGAAATCATCTCACAGAGTTACAGCTATCCCCTTAAGAAGCCTATCGCTAAGACAGTTCTTGTGGAATTGGCAAAGTGATATTTAGAAGCCCATAAAGGGCTAGGGTGAAAAAGGAAATATCCTCCGATGAAATCTGGAAAGAAGCTTTCTGAGAAACTGCTTAGTGTTCTGTTAATTCATCTCACAGAGTTACATCTGTATTTCGTGGATCTCTTTGCTAGCCTTATTTCTGTGGAATCTGAGAACTGATATTTCGGATCCCTTTGAAGACTATAGGGCCAAAGGAAATATCCTCCGATAAGAAAGAGAAAGAAGCTTTCTGAGAAACTTCTTTGTGTTCTGTGAAATCATCTCACAGAGTTACAGCTTTCCCCTCAAGAAGCCTTTCGCTAAGACAGTTCTTTCCGTATTGGCAAGGTGACATTTGGAAGCCCATAGAGGGCTAGTGTGAAAAAGGAAATATCCTCCGATGAAATCTGGAAAGAAGCTTTCTGAGAAACTGCTTAGTGTTCTGTTAATTCACCTCACAGAGGTACATCTGTATTTCATGGATCTCTTTGCTAGCCTTATTTCTGAGGAATCTGAGAACTGATATTTTGCATCCCTGTGAAGACTATAGGACCAAAGGAATTATCCTGCGATAACAAAGAGAAAGAAGCTTTCTGAGAAACTTCTTTGTGTTCTGTGAAATCATCTCACAGATTTACAGCTTTCCCCTCAAGAAGCCTTTCGCTAAGACAGTTCTTGTGGAATTGGCAAAGTGATATTTGGAAGCCCATAGAGGGCTATGGTGAAAAAGGAAATATCCTCCGATGAAATCTGGAAAGAAGCTTTCTGAGAAACTGCTTAGTGTTCTGTTAATTCATCTCCCAGAGTTACATCTGTATTTCGTGGATCTCTTTGCTCGCCTTATTTCTGTGGAATCTGAGAACAGATATTTCCGATCGCTTAGAAGACTATAGGGCCAAAGGAAATATCCTCTGATAAGAAAGAGAAAGAAGCTTTCTGAGAAACTTCTTTGTGTTCTGTGAAATCATCTCACAGAGTTACAGCTTTCCCCACAAGTAGCCTTTCGCTAAGACAATTCTTGTGGAACTGGCAAAGTGATATTTGGAAGTCCATGGAGGGCTATGGTGAAAAAGGAAATATCCTCCGATGAAATCTGGAAAGAAGCTTTCTGAGAATCTGACTAGTGTTCTGTTAATTCATCTCACAGAGTTACATCTGTATTTCGTGGATCTCTTTGCTAGCCTTATTTCTGTGGAATCTGAGAACAGATATTTCGAATCCATTTGAAGACGATAGGGCCAAAGGAAATATCCTCCGATAACAACGAGAGAGAAGCTTTCTGAGAAACTTCTTTGTGTTCTGTGAAATCATCTCACAGAGTTACAGTTTTCACCTTCAGAAGCCTTTCGCTAAGACAGTTCTTGTGGAATTGGCAAAGTGATATTTGAAGCCCATAGAGGGCTATGGTGTAAAAGGAAATATCCTCCGAAGAAATCTGGAAGGAAGCTTTCCGAGAAACTGCTTAGTGTTCTGTTAATTCATCTCACAGAGTTACATCTGTATTTCGTGAGTCTCTTTGCTAGCCTTATCTCTGTGGAATCTGAGAACAGATATTTCAGATCCCTTTGAAGGCTATAGGGCCAAAGGAAATATCCTCCGATAACAAAGAGAAAGAAGCTTTCTGAGAAACTTCTTTGTGTTCTTTGAAATCATCTCACAGAGTTACAGCTTTCCCCCAGGAAGCCTTTTGCTAAGACAGTTCTTGTGGAATTTTAAAGTGATATTTGGAAACCCGTAGAGGGTTATGGTCAAAAAGGAAATATCCTCCGATGAAATCTGGAAAGAAGCTTTCTGAGAAACTGCTTAGTGTTCGGTTAATTCGTCTCACAGAGTTACATCTGTAGTTCATGGATCTCTTTGCTAGCCTTATTTGTGTGGAATCTGAGAACAGATATTTCGGATCCCTTTGAACACTATAGGGCCAAAGGAAATATCCTCTGATAACAAAGAGAAAGAAGCTTTCTGAGAAACTTCTTTGTGTTCTGTGAAATCATCTCACAGATTGACAGCTTTCCCCTCAGGAAGCCTTTCGCTAAGACAGTTCTTGTGGAATTGGCAAAGTGATATTTGGAAGCCCATAGAGTGCTATGGTGAAAAAGGAAATATCCTCCGATGAAATCTGGAAAGAAGCTTTCTGAGAAACTGCTTAGTGTTCTGTTAATTCATCTCACAGAGTCATATCTGTAATTCGTGGATCTCTTTGCTAGCCTTATTTCTGTGGAATCTGAGAACAGATATTTCGGATCGCTTTGAAGACTATAGGGCCAAATTAAATATTCTCCAATAAGGAAGAGAAAGAAGCGTTCTGAGAAACTTCTTTGTGTTCTCTGAAATCATCTCACAGAGTTACAGCTTTCCCCTCAAGAAGCTTTTCGCTAAGACAGTTCTTGTGGAATTGGCAAAGTGATATTTGCAAGCCCAGAGAGGGCTACGGTGAAAAAGGAAATATCCTCCGATGAAATCTGGAAAGAAGCTTTCTGAGAAACTGCTTAGTGTTCTGTTAATTCATCTCACAGAGTTACATCTGTATTTCGTGGATCTCTTTGCTAGCCTTATTTCTGTGGAATCTGAGAACAAATATTTCAGATCCGTTTGAAGACCATAGTGACAAAGGAAATATCCTCAGATAACAAAGAGAACGAAGATTTCTGAGAAACTTGTTTGTGTTCTGTGAAATCATCTCCCAGAGTTACAGCTTTCCCCAAAAGAAGCCTTTCGCTAAGACAGTTCCTGTAGAATTGGCAAAGTGGTATTTGGAAGCCCATAGAGGGCTATGGTGAAAATGGAAATATCCTCCGATGAAATCTGGAACGAAACTTTCTGAGAATCTGCTTAGTGTTCTGTTAATTCATCTCACAGAGTTACATCTGTGTTTCGTGGATCTCTTTACTAGCCTTTTTTCTGTGGAATCTGAGAACTGATATTTCGGATCCCTTTGAAGACTATAGGGCCAAAGGAAATATCCTCCGATAACAAAGAGAGAGAAGCTTTCTGTGAAACTACTTAGTGTTCTGTGAAATCATCTCACAGAGTTACAGCTTTCCCCTTAAGAAGCCTTTCGCTAAGACAGTTCTTGTGGAATTGGCAAAGTGATATTTGGAAGCCCATAGAGGGCTATGGTGTAAAAGGAAATATCCTCTGAAGAAATCTGGAAAGAAGCTTTCCGAGAAACTGCTTAGTGTTCTGTTAATTCATCTCACAGAGTTACATCTGTATTTCGTGGGTCTCTTTGCTAGCCTTATCTCTGTGGAATCTTAGAACAGATATTTCAGATCCCTTTGAAGACTATAGGGCCAAAGGAAATATCCTCCGATAACAAAAAGAAAGAAGCTTTCTGAGAAACTTCTTAGTGTTCTGTGAAATCATCTCACAGAGTTACAGCTTTCCCCTGAGGAAGCCTTTCGCTAAGACAGTTCTTGTGGAATTTTAAAGTGATATTTGGAAACCCATAGAGGGTTATGGTGAAGAAGGAAATATCCTCCGATGAAATCTGGAAAGAAGCTTTCTGAGAAACTGCTTAGTGTTCTGTTAATTCATCTCACGGAGTTACATCTGTACTTCGTGGATCTCTTTGCTAGCCTTATTTCTGTGGAATCTGAGAACAGATATTTCGGATCCCTTTGAAGACTATAGGGCCAAAGGAAATATCCTCCGATAACAAAGAGAAAGAAGCTTTCTGAGAAACTTCTTTGTGTTCTGTGAAATCATCTCACAGAGTTACAGCTTTCCCCTCAAGAAGCCTTTCACTAAGACAGTTCTTGTGGAATTGGCAAAGTGATATTTGGAAGCCCAGAGAGGGCTACGGTGAAAAAGGAAATATCCTCCGATGAAATCTGGAAAGAAGCTTTCTGAGAAACTGCTTAGTGTTCTGTTAATTCAACTCACAGAGTTACGTCTGTATTTCATGGATCTCTTTACTAGCCTTATTTCTGTGGAATCTGAGAACAAATATTTCAGATCCCTTTGAAGACTCTACGGCCAAAGGAAATATCCTCCGATAACAAAGAGAAAGAAGCTTTCTGAGAAACTTCTTAGTGTTCTGTGAAATCATCTCACAGAGTTACAGCTTTCCTCTGAAGAAGCCTTTCGCTAAGACAGTTCTTGTGGAATTTTAAAATGATATTTGGAATCCCATAGAGGGCTATGGTGAAAAAGGAAATATCCTTCGTTGAAATCTGGAAAGAAGCTTTCTGAGAAACTGCTTAGTGTTCTGTTAATTCATCTCACAGAGTTACATCTGTATTTCGTGGATCTCTTTGCTAGCCTTGTTTCGGTGGAATCTGATAACAGATATTTCGGATCCCTTTGAAGACTATAGGGCCAAAGGAAATATCCTTCGATAAGAAATTCAAAGAAGCGTTCTTAGAAACTTCTTTGTGTTCTGTGAAATCATCTCACAGAGTTACAGCTTTCCCCTCAAGAAGCCTTTCGCTAAGACAGTTTTTGTTGAATTGGCAAAGCGATATTTGGAAGCCCATAGAGGGCTATGGTGAAAAAGGAAATATCCTCCGATGAAATCTGGAAAAAGGCTTTCCGAGAAACTGCTTAGTATTCTGTTAATTCATCTCCCAGAGTTACATCGGTATTTCGTGGATCTCTTTGCTAGCCTTATCTCTGTGGAATTGAGAACAGATATTTCGGATCCCTTTGAAGACTATAGGGCCCAAGGAAATATCCTCTGATAAGAAAGAGAAAGAAGGTTTCTGAGAAACTTCTTTGTGTTCTGTGAAATCATCTCACAGAGTTACAGCTATCCCCTTAAGAAGCCTATCGCTAAGACAGTTCTTGTGGAATTGGCAAAGTGATATTTGGAAGCCCATAGAGGGCTATGGTGAAAAAGGAAATATCCTCCGATGAAATCTGGAAAGAAGCTTTCTGAGAAACTGCTTAGTGTTCTGTTAATTCATCTCACGGAGTTACATCTGTATTTCGTGGATCTCTTTGCTAGCCTTATTTCTGTGGAATCTGAGAACTGAAATTTCGGATCCCTTTGAAGACTATAGGGCCAAAGGAAATATCCTCCGATAAGAAAGAGAAAGAAGCTTTCTGAGAAACTTCTTTGTGTTCTGTGAAATCATCTCACAGAGTTACAGCTTTCCCCTCAAGAAGCCTTTCGCTAAGACAGTTCTTTCCGGATTGGCAAAGTGACATTTGGAAGCCCATAGAGGGCTAGTGTCAAAAAGGATATATCCTCCGATGAAATCTGGAAAGAAGCTTTCTGAGAAACCGCTTAGTGTTCTGTTAATTCATCTCAATGAATTACATATGTATTTCGTGGATCTCTTTTCTAGCCTTATGTTGGTGGAATCTGAGAACAGATATTTCAGATCTCTTTGAAGACTATAGGGCGGAAGGAAATATCCTCCGATAACAAAGAGAAAGAAGCTTTCTGAGAAACTTCTTTTTGTTCTGTGAAATCATCTTACAGGGTTACAGCTTTCCCCACAAGTAGCCTTTCGCTAAGACACTTCTTGTGGAACTGGCAAAGTGATATTTTCAAGCCCATAGATGGCTATGGTGAAAAAGGAATATCCTCCGATGAAATCTGGAAAGAAGCTTTCTGAGAAACTGCTTAGTGTTCTGTGAAATCATCTGACAGAGTTACAGCTTTCCCCTCAGGAAGCCTTTCGCTAAGACAGTTCTTGTGGAATTTTAAAGTGATATTTGGAAACCCATAGAGGGTTATGGTGAAAAAGGAAATATCCTCCGATGAAATGTGGAAAAAAGCTTTCTGAGAAACTGCTTAGTGTTCTGTTAATTCATCTCACAGAGTTCCATCTGTAGTTGGTGGATCTCTTTGCTAGCCTTATTTCTGTGGAATCTGAGAACAGATATTTCGGATCCCTTTGAAGACTATAGGGCCAAAGGAAATATCCTCCGATAACAAAGAGAAAGAAGCTTTCTGAAAAACTTCTCTGTGTTCTGTGAAATCATCTCACAGAGTTACAGCTTTCCCTTCAAGAAGCCTTTCGCTAAGACAGTTCTTTTCGAATTGGAAAAGTGACATTTGGAAGCCCATAGACGGATATGGTGAAAAAGGAAATATCCTCCGATGAAATCTGGAAAGAAGCTTTCTGAGAAACTGCTTAGTGTTCTGTTAATTCATCCCACAGAATTACATCTGTATTTCCTGGATCTCTTTGCTAGCCTTATTTCTGTGGAATCTGAGAACAGATATTTCGGATCCCTTTGAAGACTATAGGGCCAAAGGAAATATCCTTCGATAAGAAAGAGAAAGAAGCGTTCTGAGAAACTTCTTTGTGTTCTTTGAAATCATCTCACAGAGTTACAGCTTTCCCCTCAAGAAGCCTTTCGCTGAGACAGTTCTTGTGGAATTGGCAAAGTGATATTTGGAAGCCCTTAGAGGGCTATGGTGAAAAAGGAAATAACCTCCGATGAAATCTGGAAAGAAGCTTTCTGAGAAACTGCTTAGTGTTCTGTTAATTCATCTCACAGAGTTACATGTGTATTTCGTGGATCTCTTTGCTAGCCTTATTTCTGTGGAATCTGAGAACAGATATTTCGGATCCCTTGGAAGACTATAGGGCCAAAGGAAATATCCTCCGATAACAAATAGAGAGAAGATTTCTCAGAAACTTCTTTTTGTTCTGTGAAATCATCTCACAGAGTTACAGCTTTCCCCTCAAGAAGCTTTTCGCTTAGACAGTTTTTGTGGAATTGGCAAAGCGATATTTGGAAGCCCATAGAGGCCTATGGTCAACAAGGAAATATCCTCCGATGAAATCTGGAAAAAAGCTTTCTGAGAAACTGCTTAGTGTTCTGTTAATCTTGTGGAATTGGCAAAGTGATATTTGGAAGCCCATAGAGGGCTAAGTTGAAAACGGAAATATCCTCCAATGAAATCTGGAAAAAAGCTTTCTGAGAAACTGCGTAGTGTTCTGTTAATTCATCTCCCAGAGTTACATCTGTATTTCGTGGATCTCTTTGCTAGCCTTATTTCTGTGGAATCTGACAACAGATATTTCGGATCCCTTTGAAGACTATAGGGCCAAAGGAAATATCCTTCGATAAGAAAGAGAAAGAAGCTTTCTGAGAAACTTCTTTGTGTTCTGTGATATCATCTCACAATGAAATCTGGAAAGAAGCTTTCTGAGAAACTGTTTAGTGTTCTGTGAATTCATCTCAGAGAGTTACATCTGTATTTCGTGGATCTCTTTGCTAGCCTTATTTCTGTGGAATCAGAGAACAGATATTTCGGATCCCTTTGAACACTATAGTGCCAAAGTAAATATACTCCAATAACAAAGAGAAAGAAGCTTTCTGAAAACTTCTTTGTGTTCTGTGAAATCATCTCACAGAGTTACAGCTTTCCCCTCAAGAAGCCTTTCGCTAAGACAGTTCTTGTGGAATTGGCATAGTGATATTTGGAGCCCATAGAGGGCTACGGTGAAAAAGGAAATATCCTCCGATGAAATCTGGGAGAAGCTTTCTGAGAAACTGCTTATTGTTCGATTAATTCATCTCCCAGAGTTACATCTGTATTTCGTGGATCACTTGCTAGCCTTTTTCTGTGGAATCTGAGAACAGATATTTCGGATCACTTTAAAGACTATAGGGCCAAAGGAAATATCCTCCGATAAGAAAGAGAAAGAAACTTTCTGATAAACTTCTGTTTGTTTGTGAAATCATCTCACAGAGTTACAGCTTTCCCCTCAAGAAGCCTTTCGCTAAGACAGTTCTTGTGGAATTGGCAAAGTGATATTTGGAAGCCCTTAGAGGGCTATGGTGAAAAAGGAATATCCTCCTCTGAAATCTGGATAGAAGCTTTCTGAGAAACTGCTTAGTGTTCTGTTAATTCATCTCCCAGAGTTACATCTGTATTTCGTGGGTCTCTTTGCTAGCCTTGTTTCTGTGGAATCTGAGAGCAGATGTTTTGGATCCCTTTGAAGACTACAGGGCCAAAGGAAATATCCTGCGATAACAAAGAGAAAGACGCTTTCTGAGAAACTTCTTTGTGTTCTGTGAGATCATCTCACAGAGTTACAGCTTTCCCCTCAAGAAGCGTTTCGCTAAGACAGTTCTTGTGGAATTGGCAAAGTGGTATTTGGAAGCCCATAGAGGGATATGGTGAGCAAGGAAATATCCTCCAATGAAATCTGGAAAGAAGCTTTCTGAGAAACTGCTTAGTGTTCTGTTAATTCATCTCCCAGAGTTACATCTGTATTTCGTGGATCTCTTTGTTAGCCTTATTTCTGTGGAATCTGAAAACAGATATTTCGGATCCCTTTGAAGACTATAGGGCCAAAGGAAATATCCTCCGATAACAAAAAGAAAGAAGCTTCCTGAGAAACGTCTTTGTGTTCTGTGAAATTATCTCACAGAGTTACAGCTTTCCCCTCAAGAAGCCTTTCGCTAAGACAGTTCTTGTGGAATTGGCAAAGTGATATTTGGAAGCACCTAGAGGGCTATGGTGAAAAAGGAAATATCGTCCGATGAAATCTGCAAAGAAGCTTTCTGAGAAGCTGCTTAGTGTTCTGTTAATTCATCTCACAGTGTTACATCTGTATTTCGTGGATCTCTTTACCAGGCTTATTTCTGTGGAATATGAGAACAGATATTTCGGATCCCTTTGAAGACTATAGGGCCTAAGGAAATATCCTCCGATAACAAAGAGAAAGAAGCTTTCTGAGAAACTTCTTTGTGTTCTGTGAAATCATCTCACATAGTTACAGCTTTCACCTCAAGAAGTCTCGCTAAGACAGTTCTTGTGGAATTGGCAAAGTGATATTTGAAAGCCCGTAGAGGGCTACGGTGAAAAAGGAAATATCCTCAGATGAAATCTGGAAAGAAGCTTTCTGAGAAACTGCTTAGTGTTCTTTTAATTCATCTCCCCGAGTTACATCTGTATTTCTTGGTGCTCTTTGCTAGCCTTATTTCTGTGGAATCAGAGCAGTTATTTCGGATCCCTTTGAAGACTATAGGGCCAAAGAAAATATCCTCCGATAACAAAGAGAAAGAAGCTTTCTGAGAAACTTCTTTGTGTTCTGTGAAATCATCTCACAGAGTTACAGCTTTCCCCTCAAGAAGCCTTTCGCTAAGACAGTTCTTGTGGAATTGGCAAATCGATATTAGGAAGCCCATAGAGGGCTATGGTGAAATAGGAAATATCCTCCGATGAAATCTGGAAAGAAGCTTTCTGAGAAACTGCTTAGTGTTCTGTTAATTTATCTCCCAGAGTTACATCTGTATTTCGTGGATCTCTTTGCTAGCCTTATTTCTGTGGAATATGTGAACAGATATTTCCGATCCCTTTGAAGACTATAGGGCCAAAGGAAATATCCTCCGATAACAAAGAGAAAGAAGCTTTCTGAGAAACTTCTTTGTGTTCTGTGAAAACATCTCACAGAGGTACAGCTTTCCCTCAAGAAGCCTTTCGCTAAGACAGTTCTTGTGGAATTGGCAAAGTGATATTTGGAAGACCATAGAGGGCTATGGTGAAAAAGGAAATATCGTCTGATGAAATCTGCAAAGAAGCTTTCTGAGAAACTGCTTAGTGTTCTGTTAATTCATCTCACAGTGTTACATCTGTATTTCGTGGATCTCTTTACCAGGCTTATTTTTGTGGAATCTGAGAACAGATATTTCGGATTCCTTTGAAGACTATAGGGCCTAAGGAAATATCCTCCGATAACAAAGAGAAAGAAGCTTTCTGAGAAACTTCTTTGTGTTCTCTGAAATCATCTCACATAGTTACAGCTTTCACCTCAAGAAGTCTTTCGCTAAGACAGTTCTTGTGGAATTGGCAAAGTGATATTTGGAAACCCGTAGAGGGCTACGGTGAAAAAGGAAATATCCTTTGATGAAATCTGGAAAGAAGCTTTCTGAGAAACTGCTTAGTGTTCTGTTAATTCATCTCCCAGAGTTACATCTGTTTCGTGGATCTCTTTGCTAGCCTTATTTCTGTGGAATCTGAGAACAGATGTTTCGGATCCCTTTGAAGACTACAGGGCCAAAGGAAATATACTGCGATAACAAAGAGAAAGAAGCTTTCTGAGAAACTTCTTTGTGTTCTGTGAAAACATCTCACAGAGGTACAGCTTTCCCTCAAGAAGCCTTTCGCCAAGACAGTTCTTGTGGAATTGGCAAAGTGATATTTGGAAGCCCTTAGAGGGCTACGGTGACAAAGGAAATATCGTCTGATGAAATCTGCAAAGAAGCTTTCTGAGAAACTGCTTAGTGTTCTGTTAATTCATCTCACAGGGTTACATCTGTATTTTGTGGGTCTCTTTACCAAGCTTATTTCTGTGGAATCTGAGTACAGATAATTCGGATCCCTTTGAAGACTATAGGGCCAAAGGAAATATCCTCCGATAACAAAGAGAAAGAAGCTTTCTGAGAAACTTCTTTGTGTTCTGTGAAATCATCTCACATAGTTACAGCTTTCACCCCAAGAAGTCTTTGGCTAAGACAGTTCTTGTGGAATTGGCAAAGTGATATTTGGAAGCCCGTAGAGGGCTACGGTGAAAAAGGAAATATCCTCCGATGAAATCTGGAAAGAAGCTTTCTGAGAAACTGCTTAGTGTTCTGTTAATTCATCTCCCAGAGTTACATGTGTATTTCGTGGATCTCTTTGCTAGCCTTATTTCTGTGGAATCTGAGAACAGATGTTTCGGATCCCTTTGAAGACTACAGGGCCAAAGGAAATATCCTCCGATAACAAAGAGAAAGAAGCTTTCTGGGAAACTTCTTGGTATTCTGTGAAATCATCTCACAGAGTTACAGGTTTCCCCTGAAGAAGCTTTTCGCTAAGATAGTTTTGTGGAATTTGCAAAGTCATATTTGGAAGCCCATAGAGGGCTATGGTGAAAAAGGAAATATCCTCCGATGAAATCTGGAAAGAAGCTTTCTGAGAAACTGCCCAGTGTTCTGTTAATTCATCTCACAGAATTACATCTGTATTTCGTGGATCTCTTTGGTAGCCGTATATGCCTGGAATCTGAGAACAGATATTTCGGATCGCTTTGAAGACTATTGGGCCAAAGGAAATATACTCCGATAACAAAGAGAAAGATGCTTTCTGAGAAACTTCTTTGTGTTCTGTGAAATCATCTAACAGAGTTCCAGCTTTCCCCTCAAGAAGCCTTTCGCTAAGACAGTTCTTGTGGAATTGGCAAAGTGATATTTGGAAGCCCACAGAGGGCTATGGTGAAAAAGGAAATATCCTCCGATGAAATCTGGAAAGAAGCTTTCTGAGAAACTGCTTAATGTTCTGTTAATTCACCTCACAGAGTTACATCTGTATTTCGTGGATCTCTTTGCTAGCCTTATTTCTGTGGAATATGACAACAGATATTTCCTTTCCCTTTGAAGACTATAGGGCCAAAGGAAATATCCTCCGATAACAAAGAGAAATAAGCTTTCTGAGAAACTTCTTGGTGTTCTGTGAAATCATCTCACAGAGTTGCAGCTTTCCCCTCAAGAAGCCTTTCGCTAAGATAGTTCGTGTGGAATTGGCAAAGTGATATTTGGAAGCCCATAGAGGGCTATGGTGAAAAAGGAAATATCCTCCGATGAAATCTGGAATGAAGCTTTCAGCGACTGCCCAGTGTTCTGTTAATTCATCTCACAGAGTAACATCTGTGTTTCTTGGATCTCTTTGCTTGTCTTATTTCTGTGGAATCTGAGAACAGATATTTCGGATCCCTTTGAAGACTATAGGGCCAAGGAAATATCCTTCGATAACAAAGAGAAAGAAGCTTTGTGAGAAACTTCTTTGTGTTCTGTGAAATCATCTCACAGAGTTACAGCTTTCCCCTGAAGAAGCCATTCGCTATGACAGTTCTTGTGGAATTGGCAAAGTGATATTTGGAAGCCCATAGAGGGCTATGGTGAAAAAGGAAATATCCTCAGATGAAATCTGGATAGAAGCTTTCTGAGAAACTACTTAGTGTTCTGTTAATTCATCACACAGAGTTACATCTGTGTTTCGTGGATATCTTTACTAGCCTTATTTCTGTGGAATCTGAGAACTGATGTTTCGAATCCCTTTGAAGATTATAGGGCCAAAGGAAATATCCTCCGATAACAAAGAGAAAGAAACTTTCTGAGAAACTTATTTGTGTTCTGTGAAATCATCTCACAGAGTTACAGCTTTCCCCTCAAGAAGCCTTTCGATAAGACAGTTCTTGTGGAATTGTCAAAGAAATATTTGGAAGCCCATAGAGGGCTATGGTGAAAAACGAAATATCCTCCGGTGAAATCTGGAAAGAAGATTTCTGAGAAACTGCCCAGTGTTCTGTTAATTCACCTCACCAAGTTACATCTGTATTTCGTGGATCTCTTTGCTAGCTTTATTTCTGTGGTATCTGAGAACAGATATTTCGGATCCCATTGTAGACTATAGAGCCAAAGGAAATATCCTCCGATAACAAAGAGAAAGAAGCTTTCTGAGAAACTTCTTTGTGTTCTGTGAAATCATCTCACAGAGTTACAGCTTTCCCCTCAAAATGACTTTCGCTAACACAGTTCTGGTGGAATTGGCAAAGTGATATTTGGAAGCCCATAGAGGGCTATGGAGAAAAAGGAAATATCCTCCGATGAAATCTGGAAAGAAGCTTTCTGAGAAACTGCTCTGTGATGTTTGACTTCCACTCACAGTGTTATATCTGTATTTCGTGGATCTCTTTGCTAGCCTTTTTTCTGTGGAATCTGAGAACAGATATTTCGGATCCCTTTGAAGACTATAGGGCAAAAGGAAATATCCTCCGATAGCAAAGAGAACGAAGCTTTCTGAGAAACTTCTTTGTGTTCTCTGAAATCATCTCACAGAGTTACAGCTTTCCCCTCAAGAAGCCTTTCGCTAAGACAGTTCTTGTGGAATTGCCAAGGTGATATTTGGAAGCCCTTAGAGGGCTATGGTGAAAAAGGAAATATCCTCCGATGAAATCTGGAAAGAAGCTTTCTGAGAAACTGCTTAGTATTCTGTTAATTCATCTCACAGAGTTACATCTGTGTTTCCTGGATCTCTTTGCTAGCCTCATTTCTGTGGAGTCTGAGAACAGATATTTCGGATCCCTTTGAAGACTATGGGGCCAAAGGAAATATCCTCCGATAACAAAGAGAACGAAGTTTTGTGAGAAACTTCTTTGTGTTCTGTGAAATCATCTCACAGAGTTACAGCTTTCCCCTCAAGAAGTCTTTCGCTAAGACAGTTCTTGTGGAATTGGCAAAGTGATATTTGGAAGACCATAGAGGGCTGAGGTGAAGAAGGAAATATCCTCGGAAGTAATCTGGAATGAAGCTCTCTGAGAAACTGCTTAGTGTTCTGTTAATTCATCTCACATAATTACGTCTGTATTTCGTGGATCTCCTTGCTAGCCTTATTTCTGTGGAATCTGAGAACAGATATTTCAGTTCCCTTTAAAGACTATAGGGCCAAGGGAAATATCCTTCGAAAACAAAGAGAAAGAAGCTTTGTGAGAAACTTATTTGTGTTCTGTGAAATCATCTCACAGAGTTACACCTTTCCCCTGAAGAAGTGTTTCGCTATGACAGTTCTTGTGAAATTGGCAAAGTGATATTTGGAAGCCCTTAGAGGGCTATGGTGAATAAGGAAATATCCTCCGATGAAATCTGGAAAGAAGCTTTCTGAGAAACTGCTGAGTGTTCTGTTAATTCATCTCACAGAGTTACATCTGTGTTTCGTGGATCTCTTTGCTAGCCTTTTTTCTGTGGAATCTGAGAACAGATATATCGGATCCCTATGAAGACTATAGTGCCAAAGGAAATATCCTCCGATAACAAAGAGAAAGAAGCTTTCTGAGAAACTTCTTTGTGTTCTGCGAAATCATCTCACAGAGTTACAACTTTCCCCTCAAGAAGCCTTTCGCTAAGACAGTTCTTGTGGAATTGGCAAAGTGATATTTGGAAGCCCATAGAGAGCTATGGTGAAAAAGGAAATAATCTCCGATGAAATATGGAAAGAAGCTTTCTGAGAAACTGCTTAGTGTTCTGTTAATTCAACTCCCAGAGTTACATCTGTATTTCATCGATCTCTTTGCCTGCTTTATTTCTGTGGAATCTGAGAACAGATATTTCGGATCCCTTTAAAGACTATAGGGCCAAGGGAAATATCCTTCGATAACAAAGAGAAAGAAGCTTTGTGAGAAACTTCTTTGTGTTCTGTGAAATCATCTCACAGAGTTACAGCTTTCCCCTCAGTAAGGCTTTCGCTAAGACAGTTCTTGTGGAAATGGCAAAGTGATATTTGGAAGCCCGTAGAGGGCTATGGTGAAAAATGAAATAACCTCTGATGAAATCAGGAAAGAAGCTTGCTGAGAAACTGCACTGTGATGTGTGACTTTCACGCACAGTGTTACATCTGTATTTCGTGTATCTCTGTGCTTCCCTTATTTCTGTGGAATCTGAGAACAGATATTTCGGATCCCTTTGAAGACTATAGGGCAAAAGGAAATATCCTCCGATAACAAAGAGAAAGAAGGTTTCTGAGAAACTTCTTGGGGTTGTGTGAAATCATCTGACAGAGTTACAACTTTCCCCTCAAGAATCCTTTCGCTAAGACAGTTCTTGTGGAATTGGCAAAGTGATATTTGGAAGCCCATAGAGGGCTATTTTGAAAAAGGAAATATCCTCCTATTAAATCTGGAAAGAAGCTTTCTGAGAAACTGCTTAGTGTTCTGTTAATTCATCTCACAGAGTTACATCTGTATTTCGTGGATCTCTTTGCTAGCCTTATTTCTGTGGAATCTGAGAACTGATATATGGGATCCCTTTGAAGACTATAGGGCCAAAGGAAATATTCTCCGATAACAAAGAGAAAGAAGCTTTCTGAGAAACTTCTTTGTGTTCTGTGAAATCATCTCACAGAGTTACAGCTTTCCCCTCTAGAAGCCTTTCGCTAAGACAGTTCTTGTGGAATTGGCAAAGTGATATTTGGAAGCCCACAGAGGGCTATGGTGAAAAAGGAAATATCCCCCGATGAAATCTGGAAAGAAGCTTTCTGAGAAACTGCTTAGTGTTCTGTTAATTCACCTCACAGAGTTACATCTGTATTTCTTGGATCTCCTTGCTAGCCTTATTTCTGTGGAATCTGAGAACAGATATTTCGGATCCCTTTAAAGACTATAGCGCCAAGGAAATATCCTTCGATAACAAAGAGAAAGAAGCTTTCTGAGAAACTCCTTTGTGTTCTGAGAAATCATGTCACAGAGTTACAGCTTTCCCCTCAAGAAGCTTTTCGCTAAGACAGATCTTGTGGAATTGGCAAAGTGATATTTCGAAGCCCATAGAGGGCTATGGTGAAAAAGGAAATATCCTCCGAAGAAATCTGGAAAGAAGCTTTCTGAGAAACTGCTTAGAGTTCTGTTAATTCACCTCACAGAGTTACATCTCTATTTCGTGGAACTCTTTGCTAGCCTTATTTCTGTGGAATCTGAGAACAGATATTTCGGATTCCTTTGAAGACTATATTGCCAAAGGAAATATCCTCTGATAACAAAGAGAAAGAAGGTTTTTGAGAAACATCTTTGGGTTCTGTGAAATCATCTCACAGAGTTACAGCTTTCCCCTCAAGAAGCCTTTCGCTAAGAGAGTTCCTGTGGAGTTGGCAAAGTGATATTTGGAACCCCTAGAGGGCTGTGGTGAAAAAGGGAATATCTTGCGATGAAATCTGGAAAGAAGCTTTCTGAGAAACTGCTTAGTGTTCTGTTAATTCATCTCCCGGAGTTACATCTGTATTTCGTGGATCTCTTTGCTAGCCTTATTTCTATGGAATCTGAGAATAGATATTTCGGATCCCTTTGAAGACTATAGGGCCAAAGGAAATATCCTCCGATAACAAAGAGAAAGAAGCTTTGAGAATCTTCTTTGGGTTCTGTGAATTCACCTCACAGAGTTACAGCTTTCCCCCCAAGAAGTCTTTTGCTAAGACAGTTCTTGTGGAATTGGCAAAGTGATATTTGGAAGACCATAGAGGGCTATGGTGAAAAAGGAAATATCCTCCGATGAAATCTGGAGTGAATCTTTCTGAGTAACTGCTTAGTGTTCTGTTAATTCATCTCACATAGTTACGTCTGTATTTCGTGGAACTCCTTGGTAGCCATATTTCTGTGTAATCGGACAACAGATATTTCGGATCGCTTTGAAGACTATAGGCCAAAGGACACATCCTCCGATAACAAAGAGAAAGAAGCTTTCTGAGAAACTTCTTTGTGTTCTGTGAAGTCATCTCACAGAGTTACAGCTTCCCCCTCAAGAAGCCTTTCGCTAAGACAGTTCTTGTGGAATTGCAAAGTGATATTTGGAAGCCCATAGAGGGCTATGGAGAAAAAGGAAATATCCTCCGATGAAATCTGGAAAGAAGCTTTCTGAGAAACTGCTTAGTGTACTGTTAATTCATCTCACAGAGTTACCTCTGTAGTTCGTGGATCTCTTTGCTAGCCTTATTTCTGTGGAATACGACAACAGATATTTCGGATCGCTTTGAAGACGATAGGGCCAAAGGAAAAATCCTCCGATAACAAAGAGAAAGAAGCTTTCTGAGAAACTTCTTGGTGTTCTGTGAAATCATCTCACAGAGTTCCAGCTTTCCCCTCAAGAGGCCTTTCGCTAGGACAGTTCTTGTGGAATTGGCAAAGTGATATTTGGAAGCCCACTGAGGGCTAGGGTGAAAAAGGAAATATCCTCCGATGAAATCTGGAAAGAAGCTTTCTGAGAAACTGCTTAGTGTTCTGTTAATTCACCTCACAGAGTTACATCTGTATTTCGTGGATCTCTTTGCTAGCCTTATTTCTGTGGAATATGACAACAGATATTTCCTTTCCCATAAGACTATAGAGCCAAAGGAAATATCCTCCGATAACAAAGAGAAATAAGCTTTCTGAGAAACTTCTTGGTGTTCTGTGAAATCATCTCACAGAGTTACAGCTTTCCCCTCAAGAAGCTTTTCGCTAAGATAGTTCGTGTGGAATTGGCAAAGTGATATATGGAAGCCCATAGAGGGCTATGGTGAAAAAGGAAATATCCTCCGATGAAATCTGGAACGAAGCTTTCAGAGACTGCCCAGTGTTCTGTTAATTCATCTCACAGAGGTACATCTGTGTTTCTTGGATCTCTTTGCTTGTCTTATTTTTGTGGATTCTGAGAACAGATATTTCGGATACCTTTGAAGACTATAGGGCCAAAGGAAATATCCTCCGATAACAAAGAGAAAGAAGCTTTCTGAGAAACTCCTTTGTGTTCTAAGAAATCGTCTCACAGACTTACAGCTTTCCCCTCAAGAAGCTTTTCGCTAAGACAGTTCTTGTGGAATTGGCAAAGTGATATTTGGAAGACCATAGAGGGCTATGGTGAAAAAGGAAATATCCTCCGATGAAATCTGGAAAGAAACTTTCAGAGAAACTGTTTAGTGTTCTGTTAATTCATCTCACAGAGTTACATCTGTATTTCGTGGATCTCCTTGCTAGCCTTATTTCTGTGGAATCTGAGAACAGATATTTCGGATCCCTTTAAAGAGTATACGGCCGAGGAAATATCCTTCGATAACAAAGAGAAAGAAACTTTGTGAGAAACTTCTTTGTGTTCTGTGAAATCATCTCACAGAGTTACAGCTTTCCTCTGAAGAAGCCTTTCGCTATGACAGTTCTTGTGGAATTGGCAAAGTGATATTTGGAATCCCATAGAGGGCTATGGTGACAAAGGAAATATCCTCCGATGAAATCTGGAAAGAAGCTTTCTGAGAAACTGCTTAGTGTTCTGTTAATTCACCTCACAGAGTTACGTCTGTATTTCGTGGATCTCTTTGCTAGCCTTATTTCTGTGGAATATGACAACAGATATTTCCTTTCCCTTTGAAGACTATAGGGCCAAAGGAAATATCCTCCGATAACAAAGAGAAATAAGCTTTCTGAGAAACTTCTTGGTGTTCTGTGAAATCATCTCACAGAGTTACAGCTTTCCCCTCAAGAAGCCTTTCGCTAAGATAGTTCGTGTGGAATTGGCAAAGTGATATTTGGAAGCCCATAGAGGGCTATGGTGAAAAAGGAAATATCCTCCGATGAAATCTGGAATGAAGCTTTCAGCGACTGCCCAGTGTTCTGTTAATTCATCTCACAGAGTTACATCTGTGTTTCTTGAATCTCTTTGCTTGTCTTATTTCTGTGGAATCTGAGAACAGATATTTCGGATCCCTTTGAAGACTATAGGGCCAAAGGAAATATCCTCCGATAACAAAGAGAAAGAAGCTTTCTGAGAAACTCCTTTGTGTTCTGAGAAATCATCTCACAGACTTACAGCTTTCCCCTCAAGAAGCTTTTCGCTAAGACAGTTCTTGTGGAATGGGCAAAGTGATATTAGAAAGACCATGGAGGGCTATGGTGAAAAAGGAAATATCCTCAGATGAAATCTGGAAAGAAGCTTTCTGAGAAACTACTTAGTGTTCTGTTAATTCATCTCACAGAGTTACATCTGTATTTCGTGGATCTCCTTGCTAGCCTTATTTCTGTGCAATCTGAGAACAGATATTTCGGATCCCTTTGAAGACTATAGGGCCAAGGAAATATCCTTCGATAACAAAGAGAAAGAAGCTTTGTGAGAAACTTCTTTGTGTTCTGTGAAATCATCTCACAGAGTTACAGCTTTCCCCTGAAGAAGCCATTCGCTATGACAGTTCTTGTGGAATTGGCAAAGTGATATTTGGAAGCCCATAGAGGGCTACGGTGAAAAAGGAAATATCCTCAGATGAAATCTGGAAAGAAGCTTTCTGAGAAACTACTTAGTGTTCTGTTAATTCATCACACAGAGTTACATCTGTGTTTCGTGGATATCTTTACTAGCCTTATTTCTGTGGAATCTGAGAACTGATGTTTCGAATCCCTTTGAAGAGTATAGGGCCAAAGGAAATATCCTCCGATAACAAAGAGAAAGAAACTTTCTGAGAAACTTATTTGTGTTCTGTGAAATCATCTCACAGAGTTACAGCTTTCCCCTTAAGAAGCCTTTCGATAAGACAGTTCTTGTGGAATTGTCAAAGAAATATTTGGAAGCCCATAGAGGGCTATGGTGAAAAAGGAAATATCCTCCGGTGAAATCTGGAAAGAAGATTTCTGAGAAACTGCCCAGTGTTCTGTTAATTCACCTCACCAAGTTACATCTGTATTTCGTGGATCTCTTTGCTAGCTTTATTTCTGTGGTATCTGAGAACAGATATTTCGGATCCCTTTGAAGACTATAGAGCCAAAGGAAATATCCTCCGATAACAAAGAGAAAGAAGCTTTCTGGGAAACTTCTTTGTGTTCTGTGAAATCATCTCACAGAGTTACAGCTTTCCCCTCAAGAAGGCTTTCGCTAACACAGTTCTGGTGGAATTGGCAAAGTGATATTTGGAAGCCCATAAAGGGCTATGGAGAAAAAGGAAATATCCTCCGATGAAATCTGGAAAGAAGCTTTCTGAGAAACTGCTCTGTGATGTGTGACTTCCACTCACAGTGTTATATCTGTATTTCGTGGATCTCTTTGCTAGCCTTTTTTCTGTGGAATCTGAGAACAGATATTTCGGATCCCTTTGAAGACTATAGGGCAAAAGGAAATATCCTCCGATAACAAAGACAACGAAGCTTTCTGAGAAACTTCTTTGTGTTCTCTGAAATCATCTCACAGAGTTACAGCTTTCCCCTCAAGAAGCCTTTCGCTAAGACAGTTCTTGTGGAATTGCCAAGGTGATATTTGGAAGCCCTTAGAGGGCAAAGGTGAAAAAGGAAATATCCTCCGATGAAATCTGGAAAGAAGCTTTCTGAGAAACTGCTTAGTATTCTGTTAATTCATCTCACAGAGTTACATCTGTGTTTCCTGGATCTCTTTGCTAGCCTCATTTCTGTGGAGTCTGAGAACAGATATTTCGGATCCCTTTGAAGACTATGGGCCCAAAGGAAATATCCTCCGATAACAAAGAGAAAGAAGTTTTGTGAGAAACTTATTTGTGTTCTGTGAAATCATCTCACAGAGTTACACCTTTCCCCTGAAAAAGCCTTTCGCTATGACAGTTCTTGTGAAATTGGCAAAGTGATATTTGGAAGCCCTTAGAGGGCTATGGTGAAAAAGGAATTATCCTCCGATGAAATCTGGAAAGAAGCTTTCTGAGAAACTGCTTAGTGTTCTGTTAATTCATCTCACAGAGTTACATCTGTATTTCGTGGATCTCTTTGCTAGCCTTTTTTCTGTGGAATCTGAGAACAGATATTTCGGATCCCTATGAAGACTATAGTGCCAAAGGAAATATCCTCCGATAACAAAGAGAAAGAAGCTTTCTGAGAAACTTCTTTGTGTTCTGTGAAATCATCTCACAGAGTTACAGCTTTCCCCTCTAGAAGCCTTTCGCTAAGACAGTTCTTGTGGAATTGGCAAAGTGATATTTGGAAGCCCACAGAGGGCTATGGTGAAAAAGGAAATATCCTCTGAAGAAATCTGGAAAGAAGCTTTCTGAGAAACTGCTTAGAGTTCTGTTAATTCACCTCACAGAGTTACATCTCTATTTCGTGGAACTCTTTGCTAGCCTTATTTCTGTGGAATCTGAGAACAGATATTTCAGATTCCTTTGAAGACTATATTGCCAAAGGAAATATCCTCTGATAACAAAGAGAAAGAAGGTTTTTGAGAAACATCTTTGGGTTCTGTGAAATCATCTCACAGAGTTACAGCTTTCCCCTCAAGAAGCCTTTCGCTAAGACAGTTCCTGTGGAGTTGGCAAAGTGATATTTGGAACCCCTAGAGGGCTATGGTGAAAAAGGAAATATCTTCCGATGAAATCAGGAAAGAAGCTTGCTGAGAAACTGCTCTGTGATGTGTGACTTTCACGCACAGTGTTACATCTGTATTTCGTGTATCTCTGTGCTTCCCTTATTTCTGTGGAATCTGAAAACAGATATTTCGGATCCCTTTGAAGACTATAGGGCAAAAGGAAATATCCTCAGATAACAAAGAGAAAGAAGGTTTCTGAGAAACTTCTTGGGGTTGTGTGAAATCATCTGACAGAGTTACAGCTTTCCCCTCAAGAAGCCTGTCACTAAGACAGTTCTTGTGGAATTGGCAAAGTGATATTTGGAAGCCCATAGAGGGCTATGGTGAAAAAGGAAATATCCTCCTATTAAATCTGGAAAGAAGCTTTCTGAGAAACTGCTTAGTGTTCTGTTAATTCATCTCACAGAGTTACATCTGTATTTCGTGGATCTCTTTGCTAGCCTTATTTCTGTGGAATCTGAGAACTGATATATGGGATCCCTTTGAAGACTATAGGGCCAAAGGAAATATCCTCCGATAACAAAGAGAAAGAAGTTTCCTGAGAAACTTCTTTGTGTTCTGTGAAATCATCTCACAGAGTTACAGCTTTCCCCTCAAGAAGCCTTTCGCTAAGACAGTTCTTGTGGAATTGGCAAAGTGATATTTGGAAGCCCATAGAGGGCTATGGTTGAGAAAGGAAATATCCTCCGATGAAATCTGGAAAGAAGCTTTCTGAGAAACTGCTTAGTGTTCTCTTAATTCATCTCCCAGAATTACATCTGTATTTCATGAATCTCTTTGCTAGCCTTATTTCTGTGGAATCCGAAAACAGGTGTTTCTGATCCCTTTGAAGACAATAGGGCCAAAGGAAATATCCTGCGATAACAAAGAGAAAGAAGCTTCCTGAGAAACTTCTTTCTCTTCTGTGAAATCATCTCACAGAGTTACAGCTTTCCCCTCAAGAAGCCTTTCGCTAAGACAGTTCTTGTGGAATTGGCAAAGTGATATTTGGAAGCCCATAGAGGGCTATGCTGAAAAAGGAAATATCCTCCGATGAAATCTGGAAAAAGGCTTTCTTAGAAACTGCTTAGTGTTCTGTTAATTCATCGCACAGAATTAAATCTGTATTTCGTGGTTCTCTTTGCTAGCCTTATTTCTGTGGAATCTGAGAACAGATATTTCGGATCACTTTGAAGACTATAGGGCCAAAGGAAATATCCTCCGATAACAAAGAGAAAGAAAGTTTCTGAAAAACTTCTTTGTGTTCTGTGAAATCATCTCACGGAGTTACAACTTTCCCCTCAAGAAGCCTTTCGCTAAGACAGTTCTTGTGGAATTGGCAGTGTGATATCTGGAAGCCCATACAGGGCTATGGTGAAAAAGGAAATATACTCCGATGAAATCTGGAAAGAAGCTTTCTGAGAAACTGCTAAGGGTTCTGTTAAGTCATCTACCAGAGTTACATCTGTATTTCGTGGATCTCTTTTCTAGCCTTATTTCTGTGGAATCTGAGAACGAATATTTGGGATCCCTTTGAAGACTATAGGGGCAAAGGAAATATCCTCCGATAACAAAGAGAAAGAAGCTTTTGAGAAACTTCTTTGTGTTCTCTGAAATCATCTCACAGAGTTACAGCTTGCCCCTCAGTATGCCTTTCGCTAAGACAGTTCTTCTGGAAATGGCAACGTGATATTTGGATGATCATAGAGGGCTATGGTGAAAAATGAAATATCCTCCGATGAAATCTGAAAGAAGCTTTCTGAGAAACTGCTCTGTGATGCGTGACTTTCACTCACAGTGTTACATCTGTATTTCGTGGATATCTTTGCTAGCCTTATTTCTGTAAAATCTGAAAACAGATATTTCGGATCGCTTTGAATACTATAGGGCCAAAGGAAATATCCTCCGATAACAAAGAGAAAGAAGCTTTCTGAGAAACTTCTTTGTGTTCTGTGAAATCATCTCACAGAGTTACAGCTTTCCTCTCAAGAAGCTTTTCGCTAAGACAGTTCTTGTGGAATTGGCAAAGTGATATTTGGAAGCCCGTAGAGGGCTATGGTGAAAAAGGAAATATCCTCCGATGAAATCTGGAAAGAAGCTTTCTGAGAAACTGCTTAGTGTTCTGTTAATTCATCTCACAGAGTTACATCTGTATTTCGTGGATCTCTTTGCTTGCCTTATTTCTGTGGAATCTGAGAACAGATATTTCGGATCCCTTTGAAGACTATAGGGCCATAGGAAACAACCTCCGATAACAAAGACAAAGAAGCTTTCTGAGAAACTTCTTTGTGTTCTGTGAAAACATCTCACAGAGTTACAGCTTTGCCCTCAAGAAGCCTTTCGATAAGACAGTTTTTGTGGACTTGGCAAAGTGATATTTGGAAGACCATAGCGGGCTATGGTGAAAAAGGAAATATCCTCCGATGAAATCTGGAAAGAAGCTTTCTGAGAAACTGCTTAGTGTTCTGATAATTCATCTCCCATAGGTACATCTGTATTTCGTGGATCTCTTTGCTAGCCTTATTTCTGTGGAATCTGAGAACTAATATTTGGGATCCCTTTGAAGACTATAGGGCCAAAGGAAATATCCTGCGATAACAAAGAGAAAGAAGCTTTCTGAGAAACCTCTTGGTGTTCTGTGAAATCATCCCACAGAGTTACAGCTTTCTCTTCAAGAAGCCTTTTGCTAAGACAGTTCCTGTGGAATTGGAAAAGTGATATTTGGAAGACCATAGAGGGCTATGGTGAAAAAAGAAATCTCCTCTGATGAAATCTGGAAAGAAGCTTTCTGAGAAACTGCTTAGTGTTCTGTTAATTCATCTCACAGAATTACATCTGTATTTCGTGGATCTCTTTGCTAGCCTTATTTCTGTGGAATCTGAGAACAGATATTTCGGATCGCTTTAAGTCAATTGGGCCAAAGGAAATATCCTCCGATAACGAAGAGAAAGAAGCTCTCTGAGAAACTTCCTTGTGTTCTCTGAAATCATCTCACAGAGTTACAGCTTTCCCCTCAAGAAGCCTTTCGCTAAGACAGTTCTTGTGGAATTGGAAAAGTGATATTTGGAAGCCCATATAGGGCTATGGGGAAAAACGAAATATCCTCCGATGAAATCTGGAAAGAAGCTTTCTGAGAAACTCCTTAGTCTTCTGTTTATTCATCTCCCAGAGTTACATCTGAATATCGTGGATCTGTTTGCTAGCCTTATTTCTGTAGAATCTTAAAACAGATATTTCGGATCCCTTTGAAGACCATAGGACCAAAGGAAATATCCTCCGATAAAAAAAGAAAGAAGCTTTCTGAGAAACTTCTTTGTGTTCTGTGAAATCATCTCACAGAGTTACGGCTTTCCCCTCAAGGAGCCTTTCGCTAAGACAGTTCTTGTGGATTTGGCAAAGTGATATTTGGAAGCCCATAGAGGGCTATGTTGAAAAAGGTAATATCCTCCGATGAAATCTGGAAAGAAGCTTTCTGAGAAACTGCTTAGAGTTCTGTTAATTCATCTCACAGAGTTACATCTGTATTTCTGGGATCTCTTTGCTAGCCTTATTTCTCTGGAAGCTCACAACATATATTTCGGATCACTATGAAGACTATAGGGCCAAAGGAAATATGCTCCGATAACAAAGAGAAAGAAGCTTTCTGAAAAACTTCTTTGTGTTCTGTGTAATCATCTCACAGAATTACAGCTTTCCCCTCAAGAAGCCTTTCGCTAAGACAGTTCTTGTGTAATTGGCAAAGTGATATTTGGAACCCCATAGAGGTTGATGGTGTAAAAGGAAATATCCTCCGATGAAATCTGGAAAGAAGCTTTCTGAGAAACTGCTTAGTGTTCTGTTAATTCATCTCACAGAGTTACATCTGTATTTCGTGCATTTCTTTGCTATCCTTATTTCTGTGGAATCTGAGAACAGATATTTCGGATCCCTTTGATGACTATCGGGCGAAAGGAAATATCCTCCGATAACAAAGAGAAAGAAGCTTTCTGAGAAACTTCTTTGTGTTCTGTGAAATCATCTCACAGAGTTACAGCTTTCCCCTCAAGAAGCCTTTCGCTGAGACAGTTCTTTTGGAATTGGCAAAGTGATATTTGGGAGTCCATAGAGGGCAATGGAGAAAAAGGAAATATCCTCCGATGACATCTGGAAAGAAGATTTCTGAGAAACTGCTTAGTGTCCTGTTAATTCATCTCACAGAGTTACATCTGTATTTTGTGTATCTCTTTGCTAGCCTTATTTCTGTGTAATCTGAGAAAAGATATTTCGGATCCTTTGAAGACTATAGGTCCAAAGGAAATATCCTCCGATAATAAAGAGAAAGAAGCTTTCTGAGAAACTTCTTTGTGTTCTGTGATATCATCTCACAGATTTACAGCTTTCCCCTCAAGAAGCCTTTCGCTAAGACAGTTCTTGTGGAATTGGCAAAGTGATATTTGGAAGCCCATAGAGGGCTATGGTGAAAAAGGAAATATCCTCGAATGAAATCTGGAAAGAAGCTTTCTGAGAAACTGCTTAGTGTTCTGTTAATTCATCTCACCGAATTACATCTGTATTTCGTCGATCTCTTTGCTAGCCTTATATCTGTGGAATCTGAGAACAGATATTTCGGATCCCTTTGAAGACTATAGGGCCAAAGGAAATATCCTCCGATAACAAAGAGAAAGAAGCTTTCTGAGAAACTTCTTTGTGTTCTGTGAAATAATCTCACAGAGCTACAGCTTTCCCCTCAAGAAGACTTTCGCTAAGACACTTCTTGTGGAATTGGCAAAGTGATATTTGGAAGCCCTTAGAGGGCTTTGGAGAAAAAGGAAATATCCTCCGATGAAATCTGGAGAGAAACTTTCTGAGAAACTGCTTCGTGTTCTGTTAATTCATCTCACAGTGTTACATCTGTATTTCGTGCATTTCTTTGCTATCCTTATTTCTGTGGAATCTGAGAACAGATAATTCGGATCCCTTTGAAGACTATAGGGCCAAAGGAAATATCCTCCGATAACAAAGAGAAAGAAGCTTTCTGAGAAATTTCTTTCTGTTCTATGAAATCATCTCACAGAGTTACAGCTTTCCCCTCAAGAAGCCTTTCGCTAAGACAGTTCTTGTGGAATTGACAAAGTGATATTTGGAAGCCCATAGAGGACTATGGTGAAAAAGGAAATATCCTCCGATGAAATCTGGAAAGAAGCTCTCTGAGAAACTGCTTAGTGTTCTGTTAATTCATCTCACAGGGTTACATCTGTATTTCGTGGATCTCTTTTCTAGCCTTATTTCTGTGGAATCTGAGAACAGATATTTCGGATCCCTTTGAAGACTATTGGGACAAAGGAAATATCCTCCGATAAAAAAGAGAAAGAAGCTTTTGACAAACTTCTTTGTGTTTTGTGAAATCATCTCACAGAGTTACAGCTTTCCCTTCAAGAAGCATTTCGCTATGACAGTTCTTGTGGAATTGGCAAAGTGATATTTGGAAGCCCATAGAGTGCTAGCTATGGTGAAAAAGGAAATATCCTCCGATGAAATCTGGAAAGAAGCTTTCTGAGAAACTGCTTAGTGTTCTGTTAATTCATCTCACAGAGTTACATCTGTATTTCGTGGATCTCTTTGCTAGCCTTATTTCTGTGGAAGCTAAGAGCAGATATTTCGGATCACTTTGAAGACTATATTGCCAAATTAAATATCCTCCGATAACAAAGAGAAAGTAGCTTTCTGAGAAACGTCTTTGTGTTCTTTGAAATCATCTCACAGAGTTACATCTTGACGCTCGAGGAGAATTTCGCTAAGGCAGTAGTTGTGGAATTGGCAGAGTGATATTTGGAAGCCCATATGAGGGCGATGGTAAATAAGGAAATATCCTCCGATGAAATCTGGAAAGAAGCTTTCTGAGAAACTGCTTAGTGTTCTGGTAATTCATCTCCCAGAGTTACATATGTATTTCGTGGATCGCTTCGCTAGCCTTTTTTGTGTGGAATCTGAGAACAGATATTTCGGATCCCTTTGAAGACTCTAGGGCCAAAGGAAATATCCTCCCATAACAAAGAGAAAGAAGGTTTCTGAGAAACTTCTTTGTGTTCTGTGAAATCATCTCACAGTGTTACACCTTTCCCCTCAAGAAGCCTTTCGCTAAGTCAGTTCTTGTGGAATTGGCAAAGTGATATTTGGAAGCCCATAGAGGGCTATGGTGAAAAAGGAAATATCCTCCGATGAAATATGGGAAGAAGCTTTCTGAGAAACTGCTTAGTGTTCTGTTAATTCATCTCACAGAGGTACATCTGTATTTCGTGGATCTCTGTGCTTGCCTTATTTCTGTGGAATCTGACAACAGATATTTCGGATCCCTTTGAAGACTATAGGGCCAAAGGAAATATCCTCCGATAACAAAGAGAAAGAAGCTTTGTGAGAAACTTCTTTGTGTTCTGTGAAATCATCTCACAGAGTTACAGCTTTCCCCTCAAGAAGCCTTTCGCTAAGACAGTTCTTGTGGAATTGGAAAAGTGATATTTGGAAGCCCATAGAGGGATATGGTGAAAAAGGAAATATCCTCCGATGAAATCTGGAAAGTCTTTCTGAGAAACTGCTTAGTGTTCTCTTAATCCATCTCACAGAGTTACATCTGTATTTCGTGGATCTCTTGGCTATCCTTATTTCTGTGGAATCAGAGAACTGATATTTCGGATCCCTTTGAAGACTCTAGGGCCAAAGGAAATATCCTCCGATAAAAAAGAGAAAGAAGCTTTCTGAGAAACTTCTTTGTGTTCTGTGAAATCATCTCACAGAGTTACAGCTTTCCCTTCAAGAAGCCTTTCGCTAAGACAGTTCTTGTGGATTTGGCAAAGTGATATTTGGAAGCTCATAGAGGGCTATGTTGAAAAAGGTAATATCCTCCGATGAAATCTGGAAAGAAGCTTTCTGAGAAACTGCTTAGAGTTCTGTTAATTCATCTCACAGAGTTACATCTGTATTTCGTGGATCTCTTTGCTAGCCTTATTTCTGTTGGATCAGAGAACAGATATTTCGGATCCCTTTGAAGACTACAGGGCCAAAGGAAATATCCTCCGATAACAAAGAGAAAGAAGCTTTCTGAAAAACTTCTTTGTGTTCTCTGTAATCGTCTCACAGAGTTACAGCTTTCCCCTCAAGAAGCCTTTCACTAAGACAGTTCTTGTGGAGTTGGCAAAGTGATATTTGGAAGCCCATTGAGGGTTATGGTGTAAAAGGAAATATCCTCCGATGAAATCTGGAAAGAAGCTTTCTGAGAAACTGCTTAGTGTTCTGTTAATTCATCTCACAGAGTTACATCTGTATTTCGTGGATTTCTTTGCTATCCTTATTTCTGTGGAAAATGAGAACAGATATTTCGGATCCCTTTGAAGATTTTAGGGCCAAAGGAAATATTCTCCGATAACAAAGAGAAAGAAGCTTTCTGAGAAACTTCTTTGTGTTCTGTGAAATAATCTCACAGAGCTACAGCTTTCCCCTCAAGAAGCCTTTCGCTAAGAAAGTTCTTGTTGCATTGGCAAAGTGATATTTGGAAGCCCTTAGAGGGCTATGGTGAAAAAGGAAATATCCTCCTATTAAATCTGGAGAGAAACTTTCTGAGAAACTGCTTCGTGTTCTGAAAATTCATCTCACAGAGTTACATCTGTATTTCGTGGATCTCTTTTGTAGCCTTATATCTGTGAAATATGAGAACAGATATTTCAGATCCTTTTGAAGACTATAGGGCCAAAGGAAATAACATCCGATAACAAAGAGAAAGAAGCTTTCTGAGAAACTTCTTTTTGTTCTGTGAAATCATCTCACAGAGTTACAGCTTTCCCCTCAAGAAGCCTTTCTCTAAGACAGTTCTTGCGGAATTGGAATGTGATATTCGGAAGCCCATAGAGGGCTATGGTGAAAAAGGAAATATCCTCCTATTAAATCTGGAAAGAAGCTTTCTGAGAAACTGCTTAGTGTTCTGTTAATTCATCTGACAGAGTTACATCTGTATTTCGTGGCTCTCTTGGCTAGCCTTATTTCTGTGGAATCTGAGAACTGATATTTCGGATCCCTTTAAAGACTCTAGGGCCAAAGGAAATATCCTCTGATAACAAAGAGAAAGAAGCTTTCTGAGAAACTTCTTTGTGTTCTGTGAAATCATCTCACAGAGTTACAGCTTTCCCCTCAAGAACCCTTTCGCTGAGACAGTTCTTGTGGAATTGGCAAAGTGATATTTGGGAGCCCATAGAGGGCTATGGAGAAAAAGGAAATATCCTCCGATGATATCTGGAAAGAAGATTTCTGAGAAACTGCTTAGTGTCCTGTTAATTCATCTCACAGAGTTACATCTGTATTTCTTGGATCTCTTTGCTAGCCTTGTTTCTGTGTAATCTGAGAACAGATATTTCGGATCCCTTTGAAGACTATAGGACCAAAGGAAATATCCTCCGATAACAAAGAGAAAGAAGCTTTCTGAGAAACTTCTTTGTGTTCTGTGAAATCATCTCACAGAGTTACACCTTTCCCCTCAAGAACCCTTTCGCTAAGACAGTTCTTGTGCATTTGGAAAAGTGGTATTTGGAAGCCCATAGAGGGCTAGGGTTAAAAAGGAAATATCCTGCGATGAAATATGGAAAGAAGCTTTCTGAGAAACTGCTTAGTGTTCTGTTAAGTCACCTCACAGACTTCCATCGGTATTTGGTGGATCTCTGTGCTAGCCTTATTTCTGTGGAATCTAACAACAGATATTTCGGATCCCTTTGAAGAATATAAGGCCAAAGGAAATATCCTCCGATAACAAAGAGAAAGAAGGTTTCTGAGAAACTACTTTGTGTTCTGTGAAATCATCTGACAGAGGTACAGCTTTCCCCTCAAGAAGCCTTTCGCTAAGACAGTTCTTGTGGAATTGGAAAAGTGATTTTTGGAGGCACATAGAGGGCTATGGTGAAAAAGGAAATATCCTCCGATGAAATCTGGAAAGAAGCTTTCTGAGAAACTGCTTAGTGTTCTGTTAATTCATCTCAAAGTGTTACATCTGTATTTCGTGGATCTCTTGGCTATCCTTATTTCTGTGGAATCAGAGAACTGATATTTCGGATCCCTTTGAAGACTATAGGACCAAAGGAAATATCCTCCGATAAAAAGGAGAAAGAAGCTTTCGGAGAAACTTCTTTGTGTTCTGTGAAATCATCTCACAGAGTTACAGCTTTCCCCTCAAGGAGTCTTTCGCTAAGACAGTTCTTGTGGAATTGGCAAAGTGATATTTGGAAGCCCATAGAGGGCTATGTTGAAAAGGTAATATCCTCCGATGAAATCTGGAAAGAAGCTTTCTGAGAAACTGCTTAGAGTTCTGTTAATTCATCTCACAGAGTTACATCTGTATTTCTTGGATCTCTTTGCTAGCCTTATTTCTGTGGAAGCTCACAACATATATTTCGGATCACTTTGAAGACTATAGGGCCAAAGGAAATATGTTCCGATAACAAAGAGAAAGAAGCTTTCTGAAAAACTTCTTTGTGTTCTGTGTAATCATCTCACAGAGTTACAGCTTTCCCCTCAAGAAGCCTTTCGCTAAGACAGTTCTTGTGTAATTGGCAAAGTGATATTTGGAAGCCCATAGAGGTTTATGGTGTAAAAGGAAATATCCTCCGATTAAATCTGGAAAGAAGCTTTCTGAGAAACTGCTTAGTGTTCTGTTAATTCATCTCACAGGGTTACATCTGTATTTCGTGCATTTCTTTGCTATCCTTATTTCTGTGGAATCTGAGAACAGATATTTCACATCCCTTTGAAGACTGTCGGGTGAAAGGAAATATCCTCCGATAACAAAGAGAAAGAAGCTTTCTGAGAAACTTCTTTGGTTCTGTGAAATCATCTCACAGAGTTACAGCTTTCCCCTCAAGAAGCCTTTCGCTAGGACAGTTCTTGTGGAAAAGGAAAAGTGATATTTGGAAGCCCATAGAGGACCATGGTGAAAAAGGAAATATCCTCCGATGAAATCTGGAAAGAAGCTTTCTGAGAAACTGCTTAGTGTTCTGTTAATTCATCTCACAGAGTTACATCTATATTTCGTGGATCTCTCTGCTAGCCTTATTTCTGTGGAATCTGAGAACAGATATTTCGGATCCCTTTGAAGACTATAGGGCCAAAGGAAATATCCTCCAATAACAAAGAGAAAGAAGCTTTTGACAAACTTCTTTGTGTTCTGTGAAATCATCTTACAGAGTTACAGCTTTCCCCTCAAGAAGCCTTTCGCTATGACAGTTCTTGTGGAATTGGCAAAGTGATATTTGGAAGCCCATAGAGGGCTATGGAGAAAAAGGAAATATCCAACGATGAAATCTGGAAAGAAGCTTTCTGAGAAACTGCTTAGTGTTCTGTTAATTCATCTCACAGAGTTACATCTGTATTTGGTGGATCTCCTTGCTCGCCTTATTTCTGTGGAATCTGACAACAGATATTTCCTTTCCCTTTGAAGACTATAGGGCCAAAGGAAATATCCTCCAATAACAAAGAGAAAGAAGATTTCTGAGAGACTTCTTTGTGTTCTGTGAAATCATCTCACAGAGTTACAGCTTTCCCCTCAAGAAGCCTTTCGCTAAGACAGTTCTTGTTGAATTGGCAAAGTGATAGTTGCAAGCCCGTAGAGGGCTATGGAGAAAAAGGAAGTATCCTCCGATGAAATCTGGAAAGAAGCTTTCTGAGAAACTGATTAGTGTTCTGTTAATTCATCTCACAGAGTTACATCTGTATTTGGTGGATCTCTTTGCTAGCCTTATTTCTGTGGAATCTGAGAACAGATATTTCGGATCCCTTTGAAGACTATAGGGCCAAAGGAAATATCCTCCGATAACAAAGAAAAAGAAGCTTTCTGACAAACTTCTTTGTGTTCTGTGAAATCATCTCACAGAGTTACAACTTTCCCCTCTAGAAGCCTTTCGCTAAGACAGTTCTTGTGGAATTGGAAAAGTATTATTTCGAAGCCCATAGAGGGCTAGCTATGGTGAAAAAGGAAATACCTCCGATGAAATCTGGAAAGAAACTTTCTGAGAAACTGCTTAGTGTTCAGTTAATTCATCTCCCAGAGTTACATCTGTATTTCGTGGATCTCTTTGCTAGCCTTATTTCTGTGGAATATCTGAACAGATATTTCAGTTCCCTTTGAAGACTATAGGGCCAAAGGAAATATCCTGCGATAACAAAGACAAGGAAGCTTTCTGAGAAACTTCTTTGTGTTCTGTGAAATCATCTCACAGAGTGACAACTTGCACCTCAAGAAGACTTTCGCTGAGACAGTTCTTGTGGAATTGGCAATGTGATATTTGGAAGCCCATAGAGGGCTGTGGAGAAAAAGGAAATATCCACAGATGAAATCTGGAAGGAAGCTTTCTGAGAATCTGCTTAGTGTTCTGTTAATTCATCTCACAGAGTTACATCTGTATTTCGTGGATCTCTTGGCTATCCTTATTTCTGTGGAACGAGAGAACTGATATTTCGGATCCCTTTGAAGACTATAGGACCAAAGGAAATATCCTCCGATAAAAAGGAGAAAGAAGCTTTCTGAGAAACTTCTTTGTGTTCTGTGAAATCATCTCACAGAGGTACAGCTTTCCCCTCAAGAAGCCTTTTGCTAAGACAGTTCTTGTGGAATTGGAAGAGTGATATCTGGAAGCCCATAGAGGTTTATGGTGTAAAAGGAAATATCCTCCGATGAAATCTGGAAAGAAGCTTTCTGAGAAACTGCTTAGTGTTCTGTTAATTCATCTCACAGAGTTACATCTGTATTTCGTGCATTTCTTTGCTATCCTTATTTCTGTGGAATCTGAGAACAGATATTTCGGATCCCTTTGAAGACTATAGGGCCAAAGGAAATATCCTCCGATAACAAAGAGAAAGAAGCTTTCTGAGAAACTTCTTTGTGTTCTGTGAAATAATCTCACAGAGCTACAGCTTTCCCCTCAACAAGCCTTTCGCTAAGACACTTCTTGTGGAATTGGCAAAGTGATATTTGGAAGCCCTTAGAGGGCTACGGAGAAAAAGGAAATATCCTACGATGAAATCTGGCGAGAAACTTTCTGAGAAACCGCTTCGTGTTCTGTTAATTCATCTCACAGAGTTACATCTGTATTTCGTGGATCTCTTTGCTAGCCTTATTTCTGTGGAATATGAGAACAGATATTTCACATCCCTTTGAAGACTATCGGGCGAAAGGAAATATCCTCCGATAACAAAGAGAAAGAAGCTTTCTGAGAAACTTCTTTGTGTTCTGTGAAATCATCTCACAGAGTTACAGCTTTCCCCTCAAGAAGCCTTTCTCTAAGACAGTTCTTGCGGAATTGGAAAGTGATATTTGGAAGCCCATAGAGGGCTATGGTGAAAAAGGAAATATCCTCCGATGAAACCTGGAAAGAATCTTTCTGAGAAACTGCTTAGTGTTCTGTTAATTCATCTCACAGTGTTACATCTGCATTTGGTGGATCTCTTTGCTAGCCTTATTTCTGTGGAATCTGAGAACAGATATTTCGGATCCCTTTGAAGACTATAGGGCCAAAGGAAATATCCTCCGATAACAAAGAGAAAGAAGCTTTCTGAGAAACTTCTTTGTGTTCTGTGAAATCATCTCACAGAGTTACAGCTTTCCCCTCAAGAAGCCTTTCGCTGAGACAGTTCTTGTGGAATTGGCAAAGTGATATTTGGGAGCCCATAGAGGGGTATGGAGAAAAAGGAAATATCCTCCGATGAAATCTGGAAAGAAGCTTTCTGAGAAATGGCTTAGTGTTCTGTTAATTCATCTCACAGAGTTACATCTGTATTTGGTGGATCTCTTTGCTAGCCTTATTTCTGTGGAATCTGAGAACAGATATTTTGGATCCCTTTGAAGACTATAGGGCCAAAGGAAATATCCTCCGATAACAAAGAGAAAGATGCTGTCTGAAAAACTTCTTTCTGTTCTGTGAAATCATCTCACAGATTTACAGCTTTCCCCTCAAGAAGCCTTTCGCTAAGACAGTTCTTGTGGAATTGGCAAAGTGATATTTGGAAGCCCATAGAGGGCTATGGTGAAAAAGGAAATATCCTCTGATCAAATTTGGAAAGAAGCTTTCTGAGAAACTGCTTAGTGTTCTGTTAATTCATCTCACAGAGTTACAACTGTATTTCGTGGATCTCTTTGCTAGCCTTATTTCTGTGTAATCTGAGAAAAGATATTTCGGATCCCTTTGAAGACTATAGGTCCAAAGGAAATATTCTCCGATAATAAAGAGAAAGAAGCTTTCTGAGAAACTTCTTTCTGTTCTGTGAAATCATCTCACAGATTTACAGCTTTCCCCTCAAGAAGCCTTTTGCTAAGACAGTTCTTAGGAATTGGCAAAGTGTTATTTGGAAGCCCATAGAGGGCTATGGAGAAAAAGGAAATATCCACCGATGAAATCTGGAAAGAAGCTTTCTGAGAAACTGCTTAGTGTTCTGTTAATTCATCTCACAGCGTTACATCTGTATTTCATGGATCTCTTTGCTAGCCTTATTTCTGTGGAAATTGAGAACAGACATTTCGGATCCCTTTGAAGATTATAGGGCCAAAGGAAATATCCTCCGATAACAAAGAGAAAGAAGCTTTCTGAGAAACTTCTTTGTGTTCTGTGAAATCATCTCATAAGTTACAGCTTTCCCCTCAAGAAGCCTTTCACTAAGACTGTTCTGGTGGAATTGGCAAAGTGAGATTTGGAAGCCCATAGAGGGCTATGGTGAAAATGGAAATATCCTCTGATGAAATTTGGAAAGAAGCTTTCTGAGAAACTGCTTAGTGTTCTGTTAATTCATCTCACAGATTTACATGTGTATTTCGTGGATCTTTTTGCTAGCCTTATTTCTGTGTAATCTGAGAACAGATATTTCGGAACCCTTTGAAGACTATAAGGCCAAAGGAAATATCCTCCGATAACAAAGAGAAAGAAGCTTTCTGAGAAACTTCTTTGTGTTCTGTGAAATCATCTCACAGAGGTACAGCTTTCCCCTCAAGAAGCCTTTCGCTGAGACAGTTCTTGTGGAATTGGCAAAGTGATATTTGGAAGCCCGCAGAGGGCTATTGTGAAAAAGGAAATATCCTCCAATGAAATCTAGAAAGAAGCTTTCTGAGAAGCTGCTTAGTGTTCTGTTAATTCATCTCACAGAGTTACATCTGTATTTCGTGGATCTCTTTGCTAGCCTTATTTCTGTGTAATCTGAGAACAGATATTTCAGATCCCTTTGAAGACTATAGGACCAAAGGAAATATCCTCCGATAACAAAGAGAAAGAAGCTTTCTGAGAAACTTCTTTGTGTTCTGTGAAATCATCTCACAGAGTTACAGGTTTCCTCTCAAGAAGCCTTTTGCTAAGACAGTTCTTGTGGCATTGGCAAAGTGATATTTGGAAGCCCATAGAGGGCTACGGTGAAAAAGGAAATATCCTCCAATGAAATCTGGAAAGAAGCTTTCTGAGAAACTGCTTAGTGGTCTGTTAATTCATCTCACAGAGTTACATCTGTATTTCGTGGATCTCTTTGCTAGCCTTATTTCTGTGGAAATTGAGCACAGATGTTTCGGATCCCTTTGAAGACTATAGGGCCAAAGGAAATATCCTCCGATAACAAAGAGAAAGAAGCTTTCAGAGAAACTTCTTTGTGTTCTTTGAAATCATCTCATAGAGTTACAGCTCTCCCCTCAAGAAGCCTTTCGCTAAGACAGTTCTTGTGGAATTGGCAAAGTGATATTTGGAAGCCCATAGAGGGCTGTGGTGAAAAAGGAAATATCCTCCGATGAAATCTGGAAAGAAGCTTTCTGAGAAACTGCTTGGTGTTTTTTAAATTCATCTCCCAGAGTTACATCCATATATCGTGGATCGCTTTGCTAGCCTTATTTCTGTGGAATCTGAGAACAGATATTTCAGATCCCTTTGAAGACTATAGGGACAAAGGAAATATCCTCCGATAACAAAGAGAAAGAAGCTTTCTGAGAGACTTCTTTGTGTTCTGTGAAATCATGTCACAGAGTTTCAGCTTTCCCCTCAAGAGGCCTTTCACTAAGACACTTGGTGTGGATCTGGCGAAGTGATATTTGGAAGCCCTTAGAGGGCTATGGTGAAAAAGGAAATATCCTCCAATGAAATCTGGAAAGAAGCTTTCTGAGAAACTGCTTAGTGTTCTGTTAATTCATCTCCCAGAGTTACATCTGTATTTCGTGGATCTCTTTGCTCACCTTATTTCTGTGGAATTTGAGAACAGATATTTCGGATCCCTTTGAAGACATCAGGGCCAAAGGAAATATCCTCTGACAACAAAGAGAAAGAAGCTTTCTGAGAAACTTCTTTGTGTTCTGTGAAATCATCTCACAGAGTTACAGCTTTCCCCTCAAGAAGCCATTCGCTGAGACTGTTCTTGTGGAATTGGCAAAGTGATATTTGGAAGCCCAAAGAAGGCTATGGTGAAAAAGGAAATATCCTTCGATGAAATCTGGAAAGAAGCTTTCTGAGAACCTGCTTAGTGTTCTGTTAATTCATCTCACAGAGTTATATCTGTATTTCGTGAATCTCTTTGCTAGCCTTATTTCTGTGTAATCTGAGAACAGATATTTCGGTTCCCTTTGAAGACTATAGGACCAAAGGAAATATCCTCCCATAACAAAGAGAAAGAAGCTTTCTGAGAAACTTCTTTTTGTTCTGTGAAATCATCTCACAGGTTACAGCATTCCCCTCAAGAAGCCGTTCGCTAAGACAGTTATGGTGGAATTGGCAAAGTGATATTTGGAAGCCCATAGAGGGCTATAGTGAAAAAGAAATATCCTCCAATGAAATCTGGAAAGAAGCTTTCTGAGAAACTGCTTAGTGTTCTGTTAATTCATCTCCCAGAGTTACCCGATGAAATCTGGAAAGAAGCTTTCTGAGAAACTGCTTAGTGTTCTGTTAATTCATCTCCCAGAGTTACATCTGTATTTCGAGGATCTCTTTGCTAGCCTTATTTCTGTGGATTCTGACAACAGATATTTCGGATCGCTTTGAAGAGTATAGGGCCAAAGTAAACATCCTCCGATCACAAAGATAAAGAAGATTTCTGAGAAATTTCTTTGTGTTCTGTGAAATCATCTCACAGAGTTACAGCTTTCCCCTCAAGAAGACTTTCGCTAAGACAGTTCTTGGGGAATTGGCAAAGTGATATTTGGAAGCCCTTAGAGGGCTATTGTGAAAAAGGAGATATCCTCCTATAAAATCTGGAAAGAAGCTTTCTGAGAAACTGCTTAGTGTTCTGTTAATTCATCTCACAGAATTACATCTGTATTTCGTGGATCGCTTTAGAAGCCTTGTTTCTGTGGAATATGACAACAGATATTTCCTTTCAATTGAAGACTTTAGGGACAAAGGAAATATCCTCCGATAACAATGAGAAAGAAGCTTTCTAAGAAACTTCTTGGTGTTCTGTGAAATCATCTCACAGAGTTACAGCTTTCCCCTCAAGAAGCTTTTCGGTAAGACAGTTTTGTGGAATTGGCAAAGTGATATTTGGAAGCCCATAGAGGGCTATGGTGAAAAAGGAAATATCCTCCGATGAAATCTGGAAAGAAGCTTTCTGAGTAACAGCCCAGTGTTCTGTTAATTCATGTCAGAGAGTTACATCTGTATTTCGTGGATCTCTCTGCTTGCCATATTTCTGTGGAATCTGAGAACAGATATTTCGGATCCCCTTGAAGATTTTAGGGCCAAAGGAAATATCCTACGATAGCAAAGAGAAAGAAGCTTTCTGAGAAACTTCTTTGTGTTCTGTGAAATCATCTCACAGAGTTACAGCTTTCCCCTCAAGAAGCCTTTCGTTAAGACAGTTCTTGTGGAATTGCCAAGTGATATTTGGAAGCCTATAGAGGGCTATGGCGAAAAAGGAAATATCCTCCGATGAAATCTGGAAAGAAGCTTTCTGAGAAACTGCTAGTGTTCTGTTAATTCATCTCCCAGAGTTACATCTGTATTTCGTGAATCTCTTTGCTAACCTTCTTTCGGTGGAATCTGACGACAGATATTTCGGATCGCTTTGAAGACTATAGGGACGAAAGAAATATCCTCCGATAACAAAGATAAAGAAGCTTTCTGAGAAACTCCTTTGTGTTCTGTGAAATCATTGCACAGAGTTACAGCTTTCCCCTCAAGAAGCCTTTCGCTAAGACAGTTCTTGTGGAATTGGCAAAGTGATATTTGGAAGCCCATAGAGGGCTAAGGTGATAAAGGAAATATCCTCCGATGAAATCTGGAAAGAAGCTTTCTGAGAAACTGCTTAGTGTTCTGTTAATTCATCTCACAGAGTTACATCTGTATTTCGTGGATCTCTTTGCTAGCCTTATTTCTGTGGAATCTGACAACAGATATTTCGGATCGCTTTGAAGACTATAGGGCCAAAGGAAATATCCTCCGATAACAAAGAGAAAGAAGCTTTCTGAGAAACTCCTTTGTGTTCTGAGAAATCATCCCACAGAGTTACAGCTTTCCCCTCAAGAAGCTTTTCGCTAAGACAGTTCTTGTGGAATTGGCAAAGTAATATTTGGAAGCCCATAGAGGGCTATGGTGAAAAAGGAAATATCCTCCGATGAAATCTGGAAAGAAGCTTTCTGAGAAACTGCTTAGTGTTCTCCTAATTCACCTCACAGAGTTACATCTGTATTTCGTGGATCTCTTTGCTAGCCTTATTTCTGTGGAATCTGAGAACAGATATTTCGGATTCCTTTGAAGACTATATTGCCAAAGGAAATATCCTCTGATAACAAAGAGAAAGAACGTTTCCGAGAAACTTCTTTGGGTTCTGTGAAATCATCTCACAGAGTTACAGCTTTCCCCTCAAGAAGCCTTTCGCTAAGACAGTTCTTGTGAAGTGGCAAAGTGATATTTGGAAGCCCATAGAGGGCTAGGGTGAAAAAGGAAATATCTTCAGATGAAATCTGGAAAGAAGCTTTCTGAAAAACTGCTTAGTGTTCTTTTAATTCATCTCCCTGAGTTACATCTGTATTTCGTGGATCTCTTTGCTAGCCTTATTTCTGTGGAATCTGAGAACAGATAATTCGGATTCCTTGAAGACTATAGGTCCAAAGGAAATATCCTCCGATAACAAAGACAAAGAAGCTTTCTGAGAAACTTCTTTGTGTTCTGTGAAATTATCTCACAGAGTTACAGCTTTCCCCTCAAGAAGCCTTTCGCTAAGACAGTTCTTGTGGAATTGGCAAAGTGATATTTGGAAGACAATAGAGGGCAATGGTGAAAAAGGAAATATCCGCCGATCAAATCTGGAAAGAAGCTTTCTGAGAAACTGCTTAGTGTTCTGTTAATTCATCTCCCAGAGGTACATCTGTATTTCGTGGATCTCTTTTCCAGCCTTATTTCTGTGGAATCTGAGAACTAATATTTGGGATCCCTTTGAAGACTACAGGGCCAAAGGAAGTATCTTCCGATAACAAAGAGAAAGAAGCTCTCTGAGAAACTTCTTTGTGTTCTGTGAAATCATCTCACAGAGTTACAGCTTTCCCCTCAACAAGCCTTTCGCTAAGACACTTCTTGTGGAATTGGAAAAGTGATATTTGGAAGACCATAGAGGGCTAAGGTGAAATAGGAAATATCCTCCGATGAAATCTGGAAAGAAGCTTTCTGAGAAACTGCTGAGTGTTCTGTTAATTCATCTCACAGAGTTACATCTGTATTTCGTGGATCTCTTTGCTTGCCTTATTTCTGTGGAATCTGAGAACAGATATTTCGAATCCCTTTGAAGACTATAGGGCCAAAGGAAATATCCTCCGATAAAAAAGGTAAAGAAGCTTTCTGAGAAACTTCTTTGTGTTCTGTGAAATCATCTCACAGAGTTACAGCTTACCCCTCAAGAAGCCTTTCGCTAAGACAGTTCTTGTGGAATTGGCAAAGTGATATTTGGAAGCCCACAGAGGGCTATGGTGAAAAAGGAAATATCCTCCGATGAAATCTGGAAAGAAGCTTTCTGAGAAACTGGTTAGGGTTCTGTTAATTCATCTCCCCGAGTTACATCTGTATTTCGTGTATCTCTTTGCTAGCCTTATTTCTGTGGAATCTGAGAACTAATATTTTGGATCCCTTTGAAGACTATGGGGCCAATGTAAATATCCTCCGATAACAAAGAGAAATAAGCTTTCTAGAAACTTCTTTGTGTTCTATGAAATCATCTCACAGAGTTACAGCTTTCCCCTCTGTAAGCCTTTCGCTAAGACAGTTCTTGTGGAAATGGCAAAGTGATATTTGGAAGCCCATAGAGGGCTACTGTGAAAAAGGAAATATCCTCCGATGAAATCTGGAAAGAAGCTTTCTGAGAAACGGCTTAGTGTTCTGTTAATTCATCTCCCACGGTTACATCTGTATTTCGTGGATCTCTTTGATAGCCTTATTTCTGTGGAATCTGAGAAGAGATATTTCGAATCCCTTTGAAGACTATAGGGCCAAAGGAAATATCCTCCGATAAAAAAGGTAAAGAAGCTTTCTGAGAAACTTCTTTGTGTTCTGTGAAATCATCTCACAGAGTTACACCTTTCCCCTCAAGAAGCCTTTCGCTAAGACAGTTCTTGTGGAATTGGCAAAGTGATATTTGGAAGCCCATAGAGGGCTATGGTGAAAAAGGTAATATCCTCTGATGAAATCTGGAAAGAAGCTTTCTGAGAAACTGGTTAGGGTTCTGTTAATTCATCTCCCCGAGTTACATCTGTATTTCGTGTATCCCTTTGCTAGCCTTATTTCTGTGGAATCTGAGAACTAATATTTTGGATCCCTTTGAAGACTATGGGGCCAATGTAAATATCCTCCGATAACAAAGAGAAATAAGCTTTCTAGAAACTTCTTTGTGTTCTGTGAAATCATCTCACAGAGTTACAGCTTTCCCCTCAGTAAGCCTTTCGCTAAGACAGTTCTTGTGGAATTAGCAAAGTGATATCTGGAAGCCCATAGAGGGCTACGGTGTAAAATGAAATATCCTCCTATGAAATCTGGAAAGAAGCTTGCTGAGAAACTGCTCTGTGATGTGTGACTTTCACTCACAGTGTTACATCTGTATTTCGTGGATCTCTTTAATTGCCTTATTTCTGTGGAATCTGAGAACAGATATTTCCTTTCCCTTTGAAGACTAAAGGGAAAAAGGAAATATCCTCCGATAACAAAGACAAAGAAGCTTTCTGAGAAACTTCTTTGTGTTCTGTGAAATCATCTCACACATTTACAGCTTTCCCCTCAAGAAGGCTTTCGCCAAGACAGTTCTTGTGGAATTGGCAAAGTGATATTTGGAAGCCCAAAGAGGGCTATGGTGAAAAAGGAAATATCCTTCGATGAAATCTGGAAAGAAGCTTTCTGAGAAACTGCTTAGTGTTCTGTTAATTCATCTCTCAGAGTTACATCTGTATTTCGTGGATCTCTTTGCTAGCCTTCTTTCTGTGGAATCTGAGAACAGATATTTCGGATCCCCTTGAAGACTCTAGGGCCAAAGGAAATATCCTACGATAGCAAAGAGAAAGAAGCTTTCTGAGAAACTACTTTGTGTTCTGTGAAATCATCTCACAGAGTTACAGCTTTCCCCTAAAGAAGCCTTTCGTTAAGACAGTTCTTGTGGAATTGCCAAGTGATATTTGGAAGCCTATAGAGGGCTATGGCGAAAAAGGAAATATCCTCCGATGACATCTGGAAAGAAGCTTTCTGAGAAACTGCTAGTGTTCTGTTAATTCATCTCCCAGAGTTACATCTGTATTTCGTGAATCTCTTTGCTAACCTTATTTCTGTGGAATCTGACAACAGATATTTCGGATCGCTTTGAAGACAATAGGGCCGAAAGAAATATCCTCCGATAACAAAGATAAAGAAGCTTTCTGAGAAACTCCGTTGTGTTCTGTGAAATCATTGCACAGAGTTACAGCTTTTCCCTCAAGAAACCTTTCGCTAAGACAGTTCTTCTGGAATTGGCAAAGTGATATTGGAAGCCCATAGAGGGCTAAGGTGATAAAGGAAATATCCTGCAATAAAATCTGGAAAGAAGCTTTCTGAGAAACTGCTTAGCGTTCTGTTAATTCATCTCACAGAGTTACATCTGTATTTCGTGGATCTCTTTGCTAGCCTTATTTCTGTGGAATCTGACAAGAGATATTTCGGATCTCTTTGAAGACTATAGGGCCAAAGGAAATATCCTCCGATAACAAAGAGAAAGATGCTGTCTGAAAAACTTCTTTCTGTTCTGTGAAATCATCTCACAGATTTACAGCTTTCCCCTCAAGAAGCCTTTCGCTAAGACAGTTCTTGTGGAATTGGCAAAGTGATATTTGGAAGCCCATAGAGGGCTATGGTGAAAAAGGAAATATCCTCTGATGAAATTTGGAAAGAAGCTTTCTGAGAAACTGCTTAGTGTTCTGTTAATTCATCTCACAGAGTTACAACTGTATTTCGTGGATCTCTTTGCTAGCCTTATTTCTGTGTAATCTGAGAAAAGATATTTCGGATCCCTTTGAAGACTATAGGTCCAAAGGAAATATTCTCCGATAATAAAGAGAAAGAAGCTTTCTGAGAAACTTCTTTCTGTTCTGTGAAATCATCTCACAGATTTACAGCTTTCCCCTCAAGAAGCCTTTTGCTAAGACAGTTCTTAGGAATTGGCAAAGTGTTATTTGGAAGCCCATAGAGGGCTATGGAGAAAAAGGAAATATCCACCGATGAAATCTGGAAAGAAGCTTTCTGAGAAACTGCTTAGTGTTCTGTTAATTCATCTCACAGCGTTACATCTGTATTTCATGGATCTCTTTGCTAGCCTTATTTCTGTGGAAATTGAGAACAGATATTTCGGATCCCTTTGAAGACTATAGGGCCAAAGGAAATATCCTCCGATAACAAAGAGAAAGAAGCTTTCTGAGAAACTTCTTTGTGTTCTGTGAAATCATCTCATAAGTTACAGCTTTCCCCTCAAGAAGCCTTTCACTAAGACTGTTCTGGTGGAATTGGCAAAGTGAGATTTGGAAGCCCATAGAGGGCTATGGTGAAAATGGAAATATCCTCTGATGAAATTTGGAAAGAAGCTTTCTGAGAAACTGCTTAGTGTTCTGTTAATTCATCTCACAGATTTACATGTGTATTTCGTGGATCTTTTTGCTAGCCTTATTTCTGTGTAATCTGAGAACAGATATTTCGGAACCCTTTGAAGACTATAAGGCCAAAGGAAATATCCTCCGATAACAAAGAGAAAGAAGCTTTCTGAGAAACTTCTTTGTGTTCTGTGAAATCATCTAACAGAGGTACAGCTTTCCCCTCAAGAAGCCTTTCGCTGAGACAGTTCTTGTGGAATTGGCAAAGTGATATTTGGAAGCCCGCAGAGGGCTATTGTGAAAAAGGAAATATCCTCCAATGAAATCTAGAAAGAAGCTTTCTGAGAAGCTGCTTAGTGTTCTGTTAATTCATCTCACAGAGTTACATCTGTATTTCGTGGATCTCTTTGCCAGCCTTATTTCTGTGTAATCTGAGAACAGATATTTCGGATCCCTTTGAAGACTATAGGACCAAAGGAAATATCCTCCGATAACAAAGAGAAAGAAGCTTTCTGAGAAACTTCTTTGTGTTCTGTGAAATCATCTCACAGAGTTACAGGTTTCCTCTCAAGAAGCCTTTCGCTAAGACAGTTCTTGTGGAATTGGCAAAGTGATATTTGGAAGCCCATAGAGGGCTGTGGTGAAAAAGGAAATATCCTCTGATGAAATCTGGAAAGAAGCTTTCTGAGAAACTGCTTGGTGTTTTTTAAATTCATCTCCCAGAGTTACATCCATATATCGTGGATCGCTTTGCTAGCCTTATTTCTGTGGAATCTGAGAACAGATATTTCAGATCCCTTTGAAGACTATAGGGACAAAGGAAATATCCTCCGATAACAAAGAGAAAGAAGCTTTCTGAGAGACTTCTTTGTGTTCTGTGAAATCATGTCACAGAGTTTCAGCTTTCCCCTCAAGAGGCCTTTCACTAAGACACTTGGTGTGGATCTGGCGAAGTGATATTTGGAAGCCCTTAGAGGGCTATGGTGAAAAAGGAAATATCCTCCAATGAAATCTGGAAAGAAGCTTTCTGAGAAACTGCTTAGTGTTCTGTTAATTCATCTCCCAGAGTTACATCTGTATTTCGTGGATCTCTTTGCTCACCTTATTTCTGTGGAATTTGAGAACAGATATTTCGGATCCCTTTGAAGACATCAGGGCCAAAGGAAATATCCTCTGACAACAAAGAGAAAGAAGCTTTCTGAGAAACTTCTTTGTGTTCTGTGAAATCATCTCACAGAGTTACAGCTTTCCCCTCAAGAAGCCTTTCGCTGAGACTGTTCTTGTGGAATTGGCAAAGTGATATTTGGAAGCCCAAAGAAGGCTATGGTGAAAAAGGAAATATCCTTCGATGAAATCTGGAAAGAAGCTTTCTGAGAACCTGCTTAGTGTTCTGTTAATTCATCTCACAGAGTTATATCTGTATTTCGTGAATCTCTTTGCTAGCCTTATTTCTGTGTAATCTGAGAACAGATATTTCGGTTCCCTTTGAAGACTATAGGGCCAAAGGAAATATCCTCCCATAACAAAGAGAAAGAAGCTTTCTGAGAAACTTCTTTTTGTTCTGTGAAATCATCTCACAGGTTACAGCATTCCCCTCAAGAAGCCGTTCGCTAAGACAGTTATGGTGGAATTGGCAAAGTGATATTTGGAAGCCCATAGAGGGCTATAGTGAAAAAGAAATATCCTCCAATGAAATCTGGAAAGAAGCTTTCTGAGAAACTGCTTAGTGTTCTGTTAATTCATCTCCCAGAGTTACCCGATGAAATCTGGAAAGAAGCTTTCTGAGAAACTGCTTAGTGTTCTGTTAATTCATCTCCCAGAGTTACATCTGTATTTCGAGGATCTCTTTGCTAGCCTTATTTCTGTGGATTCTGACAACAGATATTTCGGATCGCTTTGAAGAGTATAGGGCCAAAGTAAACATCCTCCGATCACAAAGATAAAGAAGATTTCTGAGAAATTTCTTTGTGTTCTGTGAAATCATCTCACAGAGTTACAGCTTTCCCCTCAAGAAGACTTTCGCTAAGACAGTTCTTGGGGAATTGGCAAAGTGATATTTGGAAGCCCTTAGAGGGCTATTGTGAAAAAGGAGATATCCTCCTATAAAATCTGGAAAGAAGCTTTCTGAGAAACTGCTTAGTGTTCTGTTAATTCATCTCACAGAATTACATCTGTATTTCGTGGATCGCTTTAGAAGCCTTGTTTCTGTGGAATATGACAACAGATATTTCCTTTCAATTGAAGACTTTAGGGACAAAGGAAATATCCTCCGATAACAATGAGAAAGAAGCTTTCTAAGAAACTTCTTGGTGTTCTGTGAAATCATCTCACAGAGTTACAGCTTTCCCCTCAAGAAGCTTTTCGGTAAGACAGTTTTGTGGAATTGGCAAAGTGATATTTGGAAGCCCATAGAGGGCTATGGTGAAAAAGGAAATATCCTCCGAAGAAATCTGGAAAGAAGCTTTCTGAGTAACAGCCCAGTGTTCTGTTAATTCATGTCAGAGAGTTACATCTGTATTTCGTGGATCTCTCTGCTTGCCATATTTCTGTGGAATCTGAGAACAGATATTTCGGATCCCCTTGAAGATTTTAGGGCCAAAGGAAATATCCTACGATAGCAAAGAGAAAGAAGCTTTCTGAGAAACTTCTTTGTGTTCTGTGAAATCATCTCACAGAGTTACAGCTTTCCCCTCAAGAAGCCTTTCGTTAAGACAGTTCTTGTGGAATTGCCAAGTGATATTTGGAAGCCTATAGAGGGCTATGGCGAAAAAGGAAATATCCTCCGATGAAATCTGGAAAGAAGCTTTCTGAGAAACTGCTAGTGTTCTGTTAATTCATCTCCCAGAGTTACATCTGTATTTCGTGAATCTCTTTGCTAACCTTCTTTCTGTGGAATCTGACGACAGATATTTCGGATCGCTTTGAAGACTATAGGGACGAAAGAAATATCCTCCGATAACAAAGATAAAGAAGCTTTCTGAGAAACTCCTTTGTGTTCTGTGAAATCATTGCACAGAGTTACAGCTTTCCCCTCAAGAAGCCTTTCGCTAAGACAGTTCTTGTGGAATTGGCAAAGTGATATTTGGAAGCCCATAGAGGTCTAAGGTGATAAAGGAAATATCCTCCGATGAAATCTGGAAAGAAGCTTTCTGAGAAACTGCTTAGTGTTCTGTTAATTCATCTCACAGAGTTACATCTGTATTTCGTGGATCTCTTTGCTAGCCTTATTTCTGTGGAATCTGACAACAGATATTTCGGATCGCTTTGAAGACTATAGGGCCAAAGGAAATATCCTCCGATAACAAAGAGAAAGAAGCTTTCTGAGAAACTCCTTTGTGTTCTGAGAAATCATCCCACAGAGTTACAGCTTTCCCCTCAAGAAGCTTTTCGCTAAGACAGTTCTTGTGGAATTGGCAAAGTAATATTTGGAAGCCCATAGAGGGCTATGGTGAAAAAGGAAATATCCTCCGATGAAATCTGGAAAGAAGCTTTCTGAGAAACTGCTTAGTGTTCTCCTAATTCACCTCACAGAGTTACATCTGTATTTCGTGGATCTCTTTGCTAGCCTTATTTCTGTGGAATCTGAGAACAGATATTTCGGATTCCTTTGAAGACTATATTGCCAAAGGAAATATCCTCTGATAACAAAGAGAAAGAAGGTTTCCGAGAAACTTCTTTGGGTTCTGTGAAATCATCTCACAGAGTTACAGCTTTCCCCTCAAGAAGCCTTTCGCTAAGACAGTTCTTGTGAAGTGGCAAAGTGATATTTGGAAGCCCATAGAGGGCTAGGGTGAAAAAGGAAATATCCTCCGATGAAATCTGGAAAGAAGCTTTCTGAAAAACTGCTTAGTGTTCTTTTAATTCATCTCCCTGAGTTACATCTGTATTTCGTGGATCTCTTTGCTAGCCTTATTTCTGTGGAATCTGAGAACAGATAATTCGGATTCCTTGAAGACTATAGGTCCAAAGGAAATATCCTCCGATAACAAAGACAAAGAAGCTTTCTGAGAAACTTCTTTGTGTTCTGTGAAATTATCTCACAGAGTTACAGCTTTCCCCTCAAGAAGCCTTTCGCTAAGACAGTTCTTGTGGAATTGGCAAAGTGATATTTGGAAGACAATAGAGGGGTAGTTATGGTGAAAAAGGAAATATCCGCCGATGAAATCTGGAAAGAAGCTTTCTGAGAAACTGCTTAGTCTTCTGTTAATTCATCTCCCTGCGTTACATCTGTATTTCGTGGATCACTTTGCTAGCCTTATTTCTGTGGAATCTGACAACAGATATTTCCTTTCCCTTTGAAGACTAAAGGGAAAAAGGAAATATCCTCCGATAACAAAGAGAAAGAAGCTTTCTGAGAAACTTCTTTGTGTTCAGTGAAATCATCTCACAGAGTTACAGCTTTCTCCTCAAGAAACCTTTCACTAAGACAGTTCTTGTGGAATTGGCAAAGTGATATTTGGAAGCCCAAAGAGGGCTATGGTGAAAAAGGAAATATCCTTCGATGAAATCTGGAAAGAAGCTTTCTGAGAAACTGCTTAGTGTTCTGTTAATTCATCTCTCAGAGTTACATCTGTATTTCGTGGATCTCTTTGCTAGCCTTCTTTCTGTGGAATCTGAGAACAGATATTTCGGATCCCCTTGAAGACTCTAGGGCCAAAGGAAATATCCTACGATAGCAAAGAGAAAGAAGCTTTCTGAGAAACTACTTTGTGTTCTGTGAAATCATCTCACAGAGTTACAGCTTTCCCCTAAAGAAGCCTTTCGTTAAGACAGTTCTTGTGGCATTGCCAAGTGATATTTGGAAGCCTATAGAGGGCTATGGCGAAAAAGGAAATATCCTCCGATGAAATCTGGAAAGAAGCTTTCTGAGAAACTGCTATTGTTCTGTTAATTCATCTCCCAGAGTTACATCTGTATTTCGTGAATCTCTTTGCTAACCTTATTTCTGTGGAATCTGACAACAGATATTTCGGATCGCTTTGAAGACTATAGGGCCGAAAGAAATATCCTCCGATAACAAAGATAAAGAAGCTTTCTGAGAAACTCCTTTGTGTTCTGTGAAATCATTGCACAGAGTTACAGCTTTTCCCTCAAGAAACCTTTCGCTAAGACAGTTCTTGTGGAATTGGCAAAGTGATATTGGAAGCCCATAGAGGGCTAAGGTGAAAAAGGAAATATCCTCCGATGAAATCTGGAAAGAAGCTTTCTGAGAAACTGCTTAGTGTTCTGTTAATTCATCTCACAGAGTTACATCTGTATTTCGTGGATCTCTTTGCTAGACTTATTTCTGTGGAATCTGACAAGAGATATTTCGGATCGCTTTGAAGACTATAGGGCCAAAGGAAATATCCTCCGATAACAAAGAGAAAGAAGCTTTCTGAGAAACTTCTTTGCTTTCTGTGAAATCATCTCACAGAGTTACAGCTTTCCGCTCAAGAAGACTTTCGATAAGACAGTTCTTTTGGAATTGGAAAAGTGATGTTTGGAAGCCCATAGAGGGCTAGCTATGGTGAAAAAGGAAATATCCTCCGATGAAATCTGGAAAGAAGCTTTCTGAGAAACTGCTTAGTGTTCTGTTAATTCATGTCACAGCGTTACATCTGTATTTCGTGGATGTCGTTGCTACCCTGATTTCTGTGGAATCTGACAACAGATATTTCGAATCCCTTTGAAGACTGTAGGGCCAAAGGAAATATCCTCCGATAACAAAGAGAAAGAAGCTTTCTGAGAAACTCCTTTGTGTTCTGAGAAATCATCCCACAGAGTTACAGCTTTCCCCTCAAGAAGCTTTTCGCTAAGACAGTTCTTGTGGAATTGGCAAAGTAATATTTGGAAGCCCATAGAGGGCTATGGTGAAAAAGGAAATATCCTCTGATGAAATCTGGAAAGAAGCTTTCTGAGAAACTGCTTAGTGTTCTCCTAATTCACCTCACAGAGTTACATCTGTATTTCGTGGATCTCTTTGCTAGCCTTATTTCTGTGGAATCTGAGAACAGATATTTCGGATTCCTTTGAAGACTTTATTGCCAAAGGAAATATCCTCTGATAACAAAGAGAAAGAAGGTTTCCGAGAAACTTCTTTGGGTTCTGTGAAATCATCTCACAGAGTTACAGCTTTCCCCTCAAGAAGCCTTTCGCTAAGACAGTTCTTGTGAAGTGGCAAAGTGATATTTGGAAGCCCATAGAGGGCTAGGGTGAAAAAGGAAATATCCTCCGATGAAATCTGGAAAGAAGCTTTCTGAAAAACTGCTTACTGTTCTTTTAATTCATCTCCCTGAGTTACATCTGTATTTCGTGGATCTCTTTGCTAGCCTTATTTCTGTGGAATCTGAGAACAGATAATTCGGATTCCTTGAAGACTATAGGTCCAAAGGAAATATCCTCCGATAACAAAGACAAAGAAGCTTTCTGAGAAACTTCTTTGTGTTCTGTGAAATTATCTCACAGAGTTACAGCTTTCCCCTCAAGAAGCCTTTCGCTAAGACAGTTCTTGTGGAATTGGCAAAGTGATATTTGGAAGACAATAGAGGGGTAGCTATGGTGAAAAAGGAAATATCCGCCGATGAAATCTGGAAAGAAGCTTTCTGAGAAACTGCTTAGTCTTCTGTTAATTCATCTCCCTGCGTTACATCTGTATTTCGTGGATCACTTTGCTAGCCTTATTTCTGTGGAATCTGACAACAGATATTTCCTTTCCCTTTGAAGACTAAAGGGAAAAAGGAAATATCCTCCGATAACAAAGAGAAAGAAGCTTTCTGAGAAACTTCTTTGTGTTCAGTGAAATCATCTCACAGAGTTACAGCTTTCTCCTCAAGAAACCTTTCACTAAGACAGTTCTTGTGGAATTGGCAAAGTGATATTTGGAAGCCCAAAGAGGGCTATGGTGAAAAAGGAAATATCCTTCGATGAAATCTGGAAAGAAGCTTTCTGAGAAACTGCTTAGTGTTCTGTTAATTCATCTCTCAGAGTTACATCTGTATTTCGTGGATCTCTTTGCTAGCCTTCTTTCTGTGGAATCTGAGAACAGATATTTCGGATCCCCTTGAAGACTCTAGGGCCAAAGGAAATATCCTACGATAGCAAAGAGAAAGAAGCTTTCTGAGAAACTACTTTGTGTTCTGTGAAATCATCTCACAGAGTTACAGCTTTCCCCTAAAGAAGCCTTTCGTTAAGACAGTTCTTGTGGAATTGCCAAGTGATATTTGGAAGCCTATAGAGGGCTATGGCGAAAAAGGAAATATCCTCCGATGAAATCTGGAAAGAAGCTTTCTGAGAAACTGCTAGTGTTCTGTTAATTCATCTCCCAGAGTTACATCTGTATTTCGTGAATCTCTTTGCTAACCTTATTTCTGTGGAATCTGACAACAGATATTTTGGATCGCTTTGAAGACTATAGGGCCGAAAGAAATATACTCCGATAACAAAGATAAAGAAGCTTTCTGAGAAACTCCTTTGTGTTCTGTGAAATCATTGCACAGAGTTACAGCTTTTCCCTCAAGAAACCTTTCGCTAAGACAGTTCTTGTGGAATTGGCAAAGTGATATTGGAAGCCCATAGAGGGCTAAGGTGATAAAGGAAATATCCTCCGATGAAATCTGGAAAGAAGCTTTCTGAGAAACTGCTTAGTGTTCTGTTAATTCATCTCACAGAGTTACATCTGTATTTCGTGGATCTCTTTGCTAGCCTTATTTCTGTGGAATCTGACAAGAGATATTTCGGATCGCTTTGAAGACTATAGGGCCAAAGGAAATATCCTGCGATAACAAAGAGAAAGAAGCTTTCTGAGAAACTTCTTTGTGTTCTGTGAAAACATCTCACAGAGGTACAGCTTTCCCTCAAGAAGCCTTTCGCTAAGACAGTTCTTGTGGAATTGGCAAAGTGATATTTGGAAGACCATAGAGGGCTATGGTGAAAAAGGAAATATCGTCTGATGAAATCTGCAAAGAAGCTTTCTGAGAAACTGCTTAGTGTTCCGTTAATTCATCTCACAGTGTTACATCTCTATTTCGTGGATCTCTTTCCAAGCCTTATTTCTATGGTATCTGAGAACAGATATTTCGAATCCCTTTGAAGACTATAGGGCAAAAGGAAATATCCTCCGATAACAGAGAGAAAGAAGGTTTCTGAGAAACTTCTTTGGGTTGTGTGAAATATTCTAACAGAGTTACAGCTTTCCCCTCAAGAAGCCTTTCGCTAAGACAGTTCTTGTGGAATTGGCAAAGTGATATTTGGAAGCCCATAGAGGGCCGTGGTGAAAAAGGAAATATCCTCCTATGAAATCTGGAAAGAAGCTTTCTGAGAAACTGCTTAGTGTTCTGTTAATTCATCTCCCAGACTTACATCTGTATTAGGTGGATCTCTTTGCTAGTCTTATTTCTGTGGAATCTGAGAACTGATATATCGGATCCCTTTGAAGACTACAGGGCAAAAGGAAATATCCTCCGATAACAAAGAGAAAGAAGGTTTCTGAGAAACTTCTTTGGGTTGTGTGAAATCATCTCACAGAGTTACAGCTTTGCCCCGAAGAAGTCTTTCGCTAAGACAGTTCTTGTGGAATTGGCTAAGTGATATTTGGAAGACCATAGAGGGCTATGGTGAAAAAGGATATATCCTTCGATGAAATCAGGAAACAAGCTTTCTGAGAAACTGCTTAGTGTTCTCTTAATTCATCTCACAGAGTTACATCTGTATTTCGTGGATCTCCTTGCTAGCCTTATTTCTGTGGAATCTGAGAACAGATATTTCAGATCCCTTTAAAGACTATAGGGCCAAGGAAATATCCTTCGATAACAAAGAGAAAGAAGCTTTGTGAGAAACTTCTTCGTGTTCTGTGAAATCATCTCACAGAGTTACAGCATTCCCCTCAAGAAGCCTTTCGATAAGACAGTTCTGGTGGAATTTGCAAAGTGATATTTGGAAGCCCATACAGGGCTATGGTGAAAAAGGAAATACCCTCCGATGAAATCTGGAAAGAAGCTTTCTGAGAAACTGCTTAGTGTTCTTTTAAATCATCTCTCAGAGTTACATCTGTATTTCGTGGATATCGTTGCTAGCCTTACTACTGTGGAATCTGAGAACAGATGTTTCGGATCCGTTGAAGTCTATAGGGCCAAAGGAAATATCCTCCGATAACAAATAGAGAGAAGCTTTCTGAGAAACTCCTTTGTGTTCTGTGAAATCATCTCACAGAGTTACAGCATTCCCCTCAAGAGGCCTTTCACTAAGACAGTTCTTGTGGAATAGGCAAAGTGATATTTGGAAGCCCATAGAGGGCTATGGTGAAAAAGGAAATATCCTCCGATGAAATCTGGAAAGAAGCTTTCTGAGAAACTGCGTAGTGTTGTCTTAATTCACCTCACCGAGTTACATCTGTATTTCTTGGATCTCTTTGCTAGCCTTATTTCTCTGGAATCTGAACACAGATATTTCGGATCGCTTTGAAGATTATAGGGCCAAAGGAAATATCCTCCGATAACAAAGAGAAAGAAGCTCTCTGAGAAACTTCTTTGTGTTCTGTGAAATCATCTCACAGAGTTACAGCTTTCCCCTCAAGAAGCCTTTCGCTAAGACAATCTTGTAGAATTGGCAAAGTGATATTTGGAAGCCCATAGAGGGCTATGGTGAAAAAGAAATATCCTCCGATGAAATCTGGAAAGAAGCTTTCTGAGAAACTGCTCAGTGTTCTGTTAATTCATCTCCCAGAGTTACATCTGTATTTCGTGGATCTCTTTGCTAGCCTTATTTCTGTGGAATCTGACAACAGATATTTCGGATCCCTTTGAAGACTATAGGGCCAAAGGAAATATCCTCCGATAACAAAGTAAAGAAGGTTTCTGAGAAACTTCTTTGTGTTCTGTGAAATCATCTCTCAGAGTTACAGCTTTCCTCTAAGAAGCCTTTCGCTAAGTCAGTTCTTGTGGAATTGGCAAAGTGATATTGGGAAGCCCATAGAGGACTAGCTATGGTGAAAAAGGAAATATCCTCCGATGAAATCTGGAAAGAAGCTTTCTGAGAAACTGCTTAGTGTTCTGTTAATTCATTTCTCAGCGTTATATCTGTATTTCGTGGATCTCTTTGCTAGCCTTATTTCTGTGGAATCTGAGAACAGATATTTCGGATCCCTTTGAAGACAATAGGACCAAAGGAAATATCATCCGATAACAAAGAGAAAGAAGCTTTCTGAGAAACTCCTTTGTGTTCTGTGAAATCATCTCACAGAGTTACAGCTTTCCCCTCTAGAAGCCTTTCGCTAAGACAGTTTTCGCGGAATTGGCAAAGTGATATTTGGAAGCCGTTAGAGGGCTATGGTGAAAAGGGAAATATCCTCCGATGAAATCTGGAAAGAAGCTTTTTGAGAAATTGCTTAGTATTCTGTTAATTCATCTCCCAGAGTTACATCTGTATTTCGTGGATCTCTTTGCTAGCCTTATTTCTGTGGAATCTGAAAACAGATATTTCCTTTCCCTTTGAAGACGACAGGGCCAAAGGAAATATCCTCCGATAACAAAGAGAAAGAAGCTTTCTGAGAAACTTTTTTATGTTCTGTGAAATCATCTCACAGAGTTACAGCTATCCCCTCAAGAAGGCTTTCGCTAAGACAGTTCTTGTGGAATTGGCAAAGTGATATTTGGAAGCCCATAGAGGGCTATGCTGAAAAAGGAAATATCCTCCGATGAAATCTGGAAAGAAGCTTTCTGAGAAACTGCTTAGTGGTCTGTTAATTCATCTCCCAGAGTTACATCTGTGTTTCGTGATCTCTTTGCTAGCCTTATTTCTGTGGAATCTGAGAACAGATATTCGGATCCCTGTGAAGACTATAGGGCCAAAGGAAATATCCTCCGATAACAAAGAGAAAGAAGCTTTCTGAGAAACTCCTTTGTGTTCTGTGAAATCATCTCACAGAGTTACAGCTTTCCCCTCTAGAAGCCTTTCGCTAAGACAGTTCTCGCAGAATTGGCAAAGTGATGTTTGGAAGCCCTTAGAGGGCTATGGTGAAAAAGGAAATATCCTCCGATGAAATCTGGAAAGAAGCTTTCTGAGAAACTGCTTAGTGTTCTGTTAATTCATCTCCCAGAGTTACATCTTTATTTCGTGGATCTCTTTGCTAGCCTTATTTCTGTGGAATCTGACAACAGATATTTCGGATCCCTTTGAAGACTTTAGGGCCAAAGGAAATATCCTCCGATAACAAAGATAAAGAAGCTTTCTGAGAAACTTCTTTGTGTTCTGTGAAATCATCTAAAAGAGTTACAGCTTTCACCTCAAGAAGCCTTCCCTAAGACAGTTCTTGTGGAATTGACAAAGTGATATTTGGAAGCCCATAGAGGGCTATGTTGAAAAAGGAAATATCCTCCGATGAAATCTGGAAAGAAGCCTTCTGAGAAACTGCTTAGTGTTCTGTTAATTCATCTGACAGAGTTACATCTGTATTTCGTGATCTCTTTGCTAGCCTTATTTCTGTGGAATCTGTGAACAGATATTTCGGATCCCCTTGAAGACGATAGGGCCAATGGAAATATCCCCCGATAGCAAAGAGAAAGAAGCTTTCTGAGAAACTTCTTTGTGTTCTGTGAAATCATCTCACAGAGTTACAGCTTTCCCCTCAAGAAGCCTTTCGTTAAGACAGTTCTTGTGGAATTGCCAAGTGATATTTGGCAGCCTATAGAGAGCTATGATGAAAAAGGAAATATCCTCCGATGAAATCTGGTAAGAAGCTTTCAGAGAAACTGCTTAGTGTTCTGTTAATTCATCTCCCAGAGTTACAGCTGTATTTCGTGGATGTCTTTGCTAACCTTATTTCTGTGGAATCTGACAACAGATATTTCGGATCACTTTGAAGAGTATAGGGCCAAAAGAAATATCCTCCGATAACGAAGAGAAAGAAGCTTTCTGAGAAACTTCTTTGTGTTCTGTGAAATCATCTCACAGAGTTACAGCTTTCCCCTCAAGAAGCCTTTCGCTAAGTCAGTTCTTGTGGAATTGGCAAAGGGATATTTGGAAGCCCATAGAGGGCTAGCTATGGTGAAAAAGGAAATATGCTCCGATGAAATCTGGAAAGAAGCTTTCTGCGAAACTGCTTAGTGTTCTATTAATTCATCTCCCAGCGTTACATCTGTATTTTGTGGATCTCTTTGCAAGCCTTATTTCTGTGGAATCTGAGAACAGATATTTCGGATCCCTTTGAAGACTATAGGGCCAAAGGAAATATCCTCCGATAACAACGAGAAAGAAGCTTTCTGAGAAACGTCTTAGTGTTCTGTGAAATCATCTGACAGAGTTACAGCTTTCCCCTCAGGTAGCCTTTCGCTAAGACAGTTCTTGCGGAAATGGAAAAGTGATATTTGGAAGCCCATAGAGGGCTATGCTGAAAAAGGAAAAATCCTCCGATGAAATCTGGAAAGAAGATTTCTGAGAAACTGCTTAGTGTTCTGTTAATTCATCTCACAGAGTTACATCTGTATTTGGTGGATCTCCTTGCTATGCTTATTTCTGTGGAATCTGAGAACAGATATTTCGGATCCCTTTAAAGACTATAGGGCCAAGGAAATATCCTCCGATAACAAAGGAAAGAAGCTTTGTGAGAAACTACTTTGTGTTCTGTGAAATCATCTCACAGAGTTACAGCTTTCCCCTGAAGAAGACTTTCGCTATGACAGTTCTTGTGGAATTGGCAGTGATATTTGGAAGCCCATAGAGGGCTATGGTGAAAAACGAAATATCCTCCCATGAAATCTGGAAAGAAGCTCTCTGAGAGACTGCTTAGTGTTCTGTTAATTCATCTCAAAGAGTTACATCTGTATTTCGCGGATATCTTTAGTAGCCTTATTTCTGTGGAATCTGAGAACTGATATTTCGGATCCCTTTGAAGAGTAAAGGGCCAAAGGAAATATCCTCCAATAACAAAGAGAAAGAAACTTTCTGAGAAACTTCTTTCTGTTCTGTGAAATCATCTCACAGAGTTACAACTTTCCCCTCAGGAAGCCTTCCCTAAGACAGTTCTTGTGGAATTGACAAAGTGATATTTGGAAGCCCATAGAGGGCTATGTTGAAAAAGGAAATATCCTCCGATGAAATCTGGAAAGAAGCCTTCTGAGAAACTGCTTAGTGTTCTGTTAATTCACCTCACCAAATTACATCTGTACTTCGTGGATCTCTTTGCTAGCTTTATTTCTGTGGAATCTGAGAACAGATATTTCGGATCCCTTTGAAGACTATAGGGCCAAAGGAAATATCCTCCGATAACAAAGAGAAAGAAGCTTTCTGAGAAACTTCTTTGTGTTCTGCGAAATCATCTCACAGAGTTACAGCTTTCCCCTCAAGAAGCCTTTCGCTAAGTCAGTTCTTGTGGAATTGGCAAAGTGATATTTGGAAGCCCATAGTGGGCTAGCTCTGGTGAAAAAGGAAATATCCTCTGATGAAATCTGGAAAGAAGCTTTCTGCGAAACTGCTTAGTGTTCTGTAAATTCATCTCCCAGCGTTACATCTGTATTTCGTGGATCTCTTTGCTAGCCTTATTTCTGTGGAATCTGAGAACAGATATTTCGGATCCCTTTGAAGACTATAGGGCCAAAGGAAATATCCTCCAATAACAACGAGAAAGAAGCTTTCTGAGAAACTTCTTTGTGTTCTGTGAAATCATTTCACAGAGTTACAGCATTCCCCTCAAGAAGCCTTTCACTAAGACAGTTCTTGCGGAATTGGAAAGGTGATATTTGGAAGCCCATAGAGGGCTATACTGAAAAAGGAAATTTCCTCCGATGAAATCTGGAAAGAAGCTTTCTGAGAAAATGCTTAGTGTTCTGTTAATTCATCTGACAGAGTTACATCTGTATTTCGTGATCTCTTTGCTAGCCTTATTTCTGTGGAATCTGTGAACAGATATTTCGGATCCCCTTGAAGACGATAGGGCCAATGGAAATATCCCCCGATAGCAAAGAGAAAGAAGCTTTCTGAGAAACTTCTTTGTGTTCTGTGAAATCATCTCACAGAGTTACAGCTTTCCCCTCAAGAAGCCTTTCGTTAAGACAGTTCTTCTGGAATTGCAAAGTGATATTTGGCAGCCTATAGAGAGCTATGGTGAAAAAGGAAATATCCTCCTATGAAATCTGGTAAGAAGCTTTCTGAGAAACTGCTTAGTGTTCTGTTAATTCATCTCCCAGAGTTACATCTGTATTTCGTGGAACTCTTTGCTAACCTTATTTCTGTGGAATCTGACAACAGATATTTTGGATCCCTTTGAAGACTATAGGGCCAAAGGAAATATCCTCTGATAACAAAGAGAAAGAAGCTTTCTGAGAAACTTCTTTGTGTTCTGTGAAATCATCTCACAGAGTTACAGCTTTCCCCTCAAGAAGCCTTTCGCTAAGACAGTTCTTGTGGAATTGGAAAAGTGATATTTGGAAACCCATAGAGGGCTATGGTGAAAAAGGAAATATCCTCCGATGAAATCTGGAAAGAAGCTTTCTGAGAAACGGCTTAGTGTTCTGTTAATTCATCTCCCAGAGTTACATCTGTATTTCGTGGATACCTTTGCTAGCCTTATTTCTGTGTAATCTGACAACAGATATTTCGGATTGCTGTGAAGACTATAGGGCCAAAGGAAATATCCTACGATAAAAAAGAGAAAGAAGATTTCTGAGAAATTTCTTTGTTTTCCGTGAAATCATCTCACAGAGTTACAGCTTTCCCATCAAGAAGCCTTTCGCTAAGGCAGTTCTTGTGGAATTCGCAAAGTGATATTTGGAATCCCATAGAGGGCTATGGTGACAAAGGAATTATCCTCCGATGAAATCTGGAAAGAAGCCTTCTGAGAAACTGCTTAGTGTTCTGTTAATTCATCTCACAGAGTTACATCTGTATTTCGTGTATCTCTTTGCTAGCCTTATTTCTGTGGAATCTGAGAACAGATATTTCGAATCCCTTTGAATACTATAGGGCCTAAGGAAATATCCTCCGATAACAAAGAGAAAGAAGCTTTCTGAGAAACTTCTTTGTGTTCTGTGAAATCATCTCACAGAGTTACAGCTTTCCCCTCAAGAAGCCTTTCGCTAAGACAGTTCTTGTGGAATTGGCAAAGTGATATTTGGAAGCCCATAGAGGGCTATTGTGAAAAAGGAAATATCCTCCTATGAAATCTGAGAAGAAGCTTTCTGAGAAACAGCTTAGTGTTCTGTTAATTCATCTCAAAGAATTACATCTGTATTTCGTGGATCTCTTTGGTAGCCTTATTTCCGTGGAATCTGAGAACAGATATTTCGGATCCCTTTGAAGACTACGGGGCCAAAGGAAATATCCTGAGATAACAAAGAGAAAGAAGCTTTCTGAGAAACTTCTTTGTGTTCTGTGAAATCATCTCACAGAGTTACAGCTTTTCCCTCAAGAAGCCTTTCGCTAGGAAAGTTCTTGTGGAATTGGCAAAGTGATATTTGGAAGCCCACAGAGGGCTATGGTGAAAAAGGAAATATCCTCCGATGAAATCTGGAAAGAAGCTTTCTGAGAAACTGCTTAGTGTTCTGATAATTCACCTCATAGAGTTACATCTGTATTTCGTGGATCTCTTTGCTAGCCTTATTTCTGTGGAATATGACAACAGATATTTCCTTTCCCTTTGAAGACTATAGGGCCAAAGGAAATATCCTCCGATAACAAAGAGAAAGAAGCTTTCTGAGAAACTTGTTTGTGTTCTGTGAAATCATCTCACAGAGCTACAGCTTTCCCCTCAAGAAGCCTTTCGCTAAGACAGTTCTTGTGGAATAGGCAAAGTGATATTTGGAAGCCCATAGAGGGCTATGGCGAAAAAGGAAATATCCTCCGATGAAATCTGGAAGGAAGCTTTCTGAGAAACTGCTTAGTGTTCTGTTAATTCATCTCACAGAGTTACATATGTATTTCGTGGATCTCTTTGCTAGCCTTTTTTCTGTGGAATCTGAGAACTGATATTTCGGATCCCTTTGAATACTATATGGCCAAAGGAAATATCCTCCGATAACAAAGAGAAAGGAGCTTTCTGAGAAACTCCTTTGTGTTCTGTGAAATCATCTCACAGAGTTACAGCTTTCCCCTAAAGAAACTTTACGCTAAGACAGTTCTTGTGGAATTGGCAAAGTGATATTTCGAAGCCCATAGAGGGCTATGGTGAAAAAGGAAATATCCTCCGATGAAATCTGGAAAGAAGCTTTCTGAGAAACCCCTTAGTGTTCTGTTAATTCACCTCACAGAGTTACATCTGTATTTCGTGGATCTCTTTGCTAGCCTTATTTCTGTAGAATCTGAGAACAGATATTTCAGATTCCTTTGAAGACAATATTGCCAAAGAAAATATCCTCTGATAACAAAGAGAAAGTAGCTTTCTGAGAAACTCCTTTGTGTTCTGTGAAATCATCTCACAGAGTTACAGCTTTCCCCTCAAGAAGCCTTTCGATGAGACTGTTCTTGTGGAATTGGCAAAGTGATATTTGGAAGGCAATAGAGGGCTAGGGTGAAAAAGGAAATATCCTCCGATGAAATCTGGAAAGAAGCTTTCTGAGAAACTACTTAGTGTTCTGTTAATTCATTTTCCAGAGTTACATCTGTATTTCGTGGATCTCTTTGCTAGCCTTATTTCTGTGGAATCTGAGAACAGATATTTCGAATCCCTTTGAATACTATAGGGCCTAAGGAAATATCCTCCGATAACAAAGAGAAAGAAGCTTTCTGAGAAACTTCTTTGTGTCCTGTGAAATCATCTCACAGAGTTACAGCTTTCCCCTCAAGAAGCCTTTCGCTAAGACAGTTCTTGTGGAATTGGCAAAGTGATATTTGGAAGCCCATAGAGGGCTATTGTGAAAAAGGAAATATCCTCCTATGAAATCTGAGAAGAAGCTTTCTGAGAAACTGCTTAGTGTTCTGTTAATTCATCTCACAGAATTACATCTGCATTTCGTGGATCTCTTTGCTAGCCTTATTTCCGTGGAATCTGAGAACAGATATTTTGGATCCCTTTGAAGACTACGGGGCCAAAGGAAATATCCTCCGATAACAAAGAGAAAGAAGCTTTCTGAGAAACTTCCTTGTGTTCTGTGAAATCATCTCACAGAGTTACAGCTTTCCCCTCAAGAAGCCTTTCGCTAGGAAAGTTCTTGTGGAATTGGCAAAGTGATATTTGGAAGCCCACAGAGGGATATGATGAAAAAGGAAATATCCTCCGATGAAATCTGCGAAGAAGCTTTCTGAGAAACTGCTTAGTGTTCTGATAATTCACCTCACAGATTTACATCTGTATTTCGTGGATCTCTTTGCTAGCCTTATGTCTGTGGAATATGACAACAGATATTTCCTTTCCCTTTGAAGACTATAGGGCCAAAGGAAATATACTCCGATAACAAAGAGAAAGAAGCTTTCTGAGAAACTTGTTTGTGTTCTGTGAAATCATCTCACAGAGCTACAGCTTTCCCCTCAAGAAGCCTTTCGCTAAGACAGTTCTTGTGGAATTGGCAAAGTGATATTTGGAAGCCCATAGAGGGCTATGGCGAAAAAGGAAATATCCTCCGATGAAATCTGGAAGGAAGCTTTCTGAGAAACTGCTTAGTGTTCTGTTAATTCATCTCACAGAGTTACATATGTATTTCGTGGATCTCTTTGCTAGCCTTTTTTCTGTGGAATCTGAGAACTGATATTTCGGATCCCTTTGAAGACTATATGGCCAAAGGAAATATCCTCCGATAACAAAGAGAAAGGAGCTTTCTGAGAAACTCCTTTGTGTTCTGTGAAATCATCTCACAGAGTTACAGCTTTCCCCTAAAGAAACTTTACGCTAAGACAGTTCTTGTGGAATTGGCAAAGTGATATTTCGAAGCCCATAGAGGGCTATGGTGAAAAAGGAAATATCCTCCGATGAAATCTGGAAAGAAGCTTTCTGAGAAACCGCTTAGTGTTCTGTTAATTCACCTCACAGAGTTACATCTGTATTTCGTGGATCTCTTTGCTAGCCTTATTTCTGTGGAATCTGAGAACAGATATTTCAGATTCCTTTGAAGACAATATTGCCAAAGAAAATATCCTCTGAAAACAAAGAGAAAGTAGCTTTCTGCGAAACTCCTTTGTGTTCTGTGAAATCATCTCACAGAGTTACAGCTTTCCCCTCAAGAAGCCTTTCGCTAAGACTGTTCTTGTGGAATTGGCAAAGTGATATTTGGAAGGCAATAGAGGGCTATGGTGAAAAAGGAAATATCCTCCGATGAAATCTGGAAAGAAGCTTTCTGAGAAACTGCCCAGTGTTCTGTTAATTCATCTCACAGAATTACATCTGTATTTCGTGGATCTCTTTGGTAGCCGTATTTGCCTGGAATCTGAGAACAGATATTTCGGATTGCTTTGAAGACTATAGGGCCAAAGGAAATATCCTCCGATGAAATCTGGAATGAAGCTTTCAGCGACTGCCCAGTGTTCTGTTAATTCATCTCACAGAGTAACATCGGTGTTTCTTGGATCTCTTTGCTTGTCTTATTTCTGTGGAATCTGAGAACAGATATTTCGGATCCCTTTGAAGACTATAGGGCCAAGGAAATATCCTTCGATAACAAAGAGAAAGAAGCTTTGTGAGAAACTTCTTTGTGTTCTGTGAAATCATCTCACAGAGTTACAGCTTTCCCCTGAAGAAGCCATTTGCTATGACAGTTCTTGTGGAATTGGCAAAGTGATATTTGGAAGCCCATAGAGGGCTATGGTGAAAAAGGAAATATCCTCAGATGAAATCTGGAAAGAAGCTTTCTGAGAAACTACTTAGTGTTCTGTTAATTCATCACACAGAGTTACATCTGTGTTTCGTGGATATCTTTACTAGCCTTATTTCTGTGGAATCTGAGAACTGATGTTTCGAATCCCTTTGAAGACTATAGGGCCAAAGGAAATATCCTCCAATAACAAAGTAAAGAAGGTTTCTGAGAAACTTCTTTGTGTTCTGTGAAATCATCTCTCAGAGTTACAGCTTTCCTCTAAGAAGCCTTTCGCTAAGTCAGTTCTTGTGGAATTGGCAAAGTGATATTTGGAAGCCCATAGAGGACTAGCTATGGTGAAAAAGGAAATATCCTCCGATGAAATCTGGAAAGAAGCTTTCTGAGAAACTGCTTAGTGTTCTGTTAATTCATTTCTCAGCGTTATATCTGTATTTCGTGGATCTCTTTGCTAGCCTTATTTCTGTGGAATCTGAGAACAGATATTTCGGATCCCTTTGAAGACAATAGGACCAAAGGAAATATCATCCGATAACAAAGAGAAAGAAACTTTCTGAGAAACTCCTTTGTGTTCTGTGAAATCATCTCACAGAGTTACAGCTTTCCCCTCTAGAAGCCTTTCGCTAAGACAGTTTTCGCGGAATTGGCAAAGTGATATTTGGAAGCCGTTAGAGGGCTATGGTGAAAAGGGAAATATCCTCCGATGAAATCTGGAAAGAAGCTTTTTGAGAAATTGCTTAGTATTCTGTTAATTCATCTCCCAGAGTTACATCTGTATTTCGTGGATCTCTTTGCTAGCCTTATTTCTGTGGAATCTGAAAACAGATATTTCCTTTCCCTTTGAAGACGACAGGGCCAAAGGAAATATCCTCCGATAACAAAGAGAAAGAAGCTTTCTGAGAAACTTTTTTATGTTCTGTGAAATCATCTCACAGAGTTACAGCTATCCCCTCAAGAAGGCTTTCGCTAAGACAGTTCTTGTGGAATTGGCAAAGTGATATTTGGAAGCCCATAGAGGGCTATGCTGAAAAAGGAAATATCCTCCGATGAAATCTGGAAAGAAGCTTTCTGAGAAACTGCTTAGTGGTCTGTTAATTCATCTCCCAGAGTTACATCTGTGTTTCGTGATCTCTTTGCTAGCCTTATTTCTGTGGAATCTGAGAACAGATATTCGGATCCCTGTGAAGACTATAGGGCCAAAGGAAATATCCTCCGATAACAAAGAGAAAGAAGCTTTCTGAGAAACTCCTTTGTGTTCTGTGAAATCATCTCACAGAGTTACAGCTTTCCCCTCTAGAAGCCTTTCGCTAAGACAGTTCTCGCAGAATTGGCAAAGTGATGTTTGGAAGCCCTTAGAGGGCTATGGTGAAAAAGGAAATATCCTCCGATGAAATCTGGAAAGAAGCTTTCTGAGAAACTGCTTAGTGTTCTGTTAATTCATCTCCCAGAGTTACATCTTTATTTCGTGGATCTCTTTGCTAGCCTTATTTCTGTGGAATCTGACAACAGATATTTCGGATCCCTTTGAAGACTTTAGGGCCAAAGGAAATATCCTCCGATAACAAAGATAAAGAAGCTTTCTGAGAAACTTCTTTGTGTTCTGTGAAATCATCTAAAAGAGTTACAGCTTTCACCTCAAGAAGCCTTCCCTAAGACAGTTCTTGTGGAATTGACAAAGTGATATTTGGAAGCCCATAGAGGGCTATGTTGAAAAAGGAAATATCCTCCGATGAAATCTGGAAAGAAGCCTTCTGAGAAACTGCTTAGTGTTCTGTTAATTCATCTGACAGAGTTACATCTGTATTTCGTGATCTCTTTGCTAGCCTTATTTCTGTGGAATCTGTGAACAGATATTTCGGATCCCCTTGAAGACGATAGGGCCAATGGAAATATCCCCCGATAGCAAAGAGAAAGAAGCTTTCTGAGAAACTTCTTTGTGTTCTGTGAAATCATCTCACAGAGTTACAGCTTTCCCCTCAAGAAGCCTTTCGTTAAGACAGTTCTTGTGGAATTGCCAAGTGATATTTGGCAGCCTATAGAGAGCTATGATGAAAAAGGAAATATCCTCCGATGAAATCTGGTAAGAAGCTTTCAGAGAAACTGCTTAGTGTTCTGTTAATTCATCTCCCAGAGTTACAGCTGTATTTCGTGGATGTCTTTGCTAACCTTATTTCTGTGGAATCTGACAACAGATATTTCGGATCACTTTGAAGAGTATAGGGCCAAAAGAAATATCCTCCGATAACGAAGAGAAAGAAGCTTTCTGAGAAACTTCTTTGTGTTCTGTGAAATCATCTCACAGAGTTACAGCTTTCCCCTCAAGAAGCCTTTCGCTAAGTCAGTTCTTGTGGAATTGGCAAAGGGATATTTGGAAGCCCATAGAGGGCTAGCTATGGTGAAAAAGGAAATATGCTCCGATGAAATCTGGAAAGAAGCTTTCTGCGAAACTGCTTAGTGTTCTATTAATTCATCTCCCAGCGTTACATCTGTATTTTGTGGATCTCTTTGCAAGCCTTATTTCTGTGGAATCTGAGAACAGATATTTCGGATCCCTTTGAAGACTATAGGGCCAAAGGAAATATCCTCCGATAACAACGAGAAAGAAGCTTTCTGAGAAACGTCTTAGTGTTCTGTGAAATCATCTGACAGAGTTACAGCTTTCCCCTCAGGTAGCCTTTCGCTAAGACAGTTCTTGCGGAAATGGAAAAGTGATATTTGGAAGCCCATAGAGGGCTATGCTGAAAAAGGAAAAATCCTCCGATGAAATCTGGAAAGAAGATTTCTGAGAAACTGCTTAGTGTTCTGTTAATTCATCTCACAGAGTTACATCTGTATTTGGTGGATCTCCTTGCTATGCTTATTTCTGTGGAATCTGAGAACAGATATTTCGGATCCCTTTAAAGACTATAGGGCCAAGGAAATATCCTCCGATAACAAAGGAAAGAAGCTTTGTGAGAAACTACTTTGTGTTCTGTGAAATCATCTCACAGAGTTACAGCTTTCCCCTGAAGAAGACTTTCGCTATGACAGTTCTTGTGGAATTGGCAGTGATATTTGGAAGCCCATAGAGGGCTATGGTGAAAAACGAAATATCCTCCCATGAAATCTGGAAAGAAGCTCTCTGAGAGACTGCTTAGTGTTCTGTTAATTCATCTCAAAGAGTTACATCTGTATTTCGCGGATATCTTTAGTAGCCTTATTTCTGTGGAATCTGAGAACTGATATTTCGGATCCCTTTGAAGAGTAAAGGGCCAAAGGAAATATCCTCCAATAACAAAGAGAAAGAAACTTTCTGAGAAACTTCTTTCTGTTCTGTGAAATCATCTCACAGAGTTACAACTTTCCCCTCAGGAAGCCTTCCCTAAGACAGTTCTTGTGGAATTGACAAAGTGATATTTGGAAGCCCATAGAGGGCTATGTTGAAAAAGGAAATATCCTCCGATGAAATCTGGAAAGAAGCCTTCTGAGAAACTGCTTAGTGTTCTGTTAATTCACCTCACCAAATTACATCTGTACTTCGTGGATCTCTTTGCTAGCTTTATTTCTGTGGAATCTGAGAACAGATATTTCGGATCCCTTTGAAGACTATAGGGCCAAAGGAAATATCCTCCGATAACAAAGAGAAAGAAGCTTTCTGAGAAACTTCTTTGTGTTCTGCGAAATCATCTCACAGAGTTACAGCTTTCCCCTCAAGAAGCCTTTCGCTAAGTCAGTTCTTGTGGAATTGGCAAAGTGATATTTGGAAGCCCATAGTGGGCTAGCTCTGGTGAAAAAGGAAATATCCTCTGATGAAATCTGGAAAGAAGCTTTCTGCGAAACTGCTTAGTGTTCTGTAAATTCATCTCCCAGCGTTACATCTGTATTTCGTGGATCTCTTTGCTAGCCTTATTTCTGTGGAATCTGAGAACAGATATTTCGGATCCCTTTGAAGACTATAGGGCCAAAGGAAATATCCTCCAATAACAACGAGAAAGAAGCTTTCTGAGAAACTTCTTTGTGTTCTGTGAAATCATTTCACAGAGTTACAGCATTCCCCTCAAGAAGCCTTTCACTAAGACAGTTCTTGCGGAATTGGAAAGGTGATATTTGGAAGCCCATAGAGGGCTATACTGAAAAAGGAAATTTCCTCCGATGAAATCTGGAAAGAAGCTTTCTGAGAAAATGCTTAGTGTTCTGTTAATTCATCTGACAGAGTTACATCTGTATTTCGTGATCTCTTTGCTAGCCTTATTTCTGTGGAATCTGTGAACAGATATTTCGGATCCCCTTGAAGACGATAGGGCCAATGGAAATATCCCCCGATAGCAAAGAGAAAGAAGCTTTCTGAGAAACTTCTTTGTGTTCTGTGAAATCATCTCACAGAGTTACAGCTTTCCCCTCAAGAAGCCTTTCGTTAAGACAGTTCTTCTGGAATTGCAAAGTGATATTTGGCAGCCTATAGAGAGCTATGGTGAAAAAGGAAATATCCTCCTATGAAATCTGGTAAGAAGCTTTCTGAGAAACTGCTTAGTGTTCTGTTAATTCATCTCCCAGAGTTACATCTGTATTTCGTGGAACTCTTTGCTAACCTTATTTCTGTGGAATCTGACAACAGATATTTTGGATCCCTTTGAAGACTATAGGGCCAAAGGAAATATCCTCTGATAACAAAGAGAAAGAAGCTTTCTGAGAAACTTCTTTGTGTTCTGTGAAATCATCTCACAGAGTTACAGCTTTCCCCTCAAGAAGCCTTTCGCTAAGACAGTTCTTGTGGAATTGGAAAAGTGATATTTGGAAACCCATAGAGGGCTATGGTGAAAAAGGAAATATCCTCCGATGAAATCTGGAAAGAAGCTTTCTGAGAAACGGCTTAGTGTTCTGTTAATTCATCTCCCAGAGTTACATCTGTATTTCGTGGATACCTTTGCTAGCCTTATTTCTGTGTAATCTGACAACAGATATTTCGGATTGCTGTGAAGACTATAGGGCCAAAGGAAATATCCTACGATAAAAAAGAGAAAGAAGATTTCTGAGAAATTTCTTTGTTTTCCGTGAAATCATCTCACAGAGTTACAGCTTTCCCATCAAGAAGCCTTTCGCTAAGGCAGTTCTTGTGGAATTCGCAAAGTGATATTTGGAATCCCATAGAGGGCTATGGTGACAAAGGAATTATCCTCCGATGAAATCTGGAAAGAAGCCTTCTGAGAAACTGCTTAGTGTTCTGTTAATTCATCTCACAGAGTTACATCTGTATTTCGTGTATCTCTTTGCTAGCCTTATTTCTGTGGAATCTGAGAACAGATATTTCGAATCCCTTTGAATACTATAGGGCCTAAGGAAATATCCTCCGATAACAAAGAGAAAGAAGCTTTCTGAGAAACTTCTTTGTGTTCTGTGAAATCATCTCACAGAGTTACAGCTTTCCCCTCAAGAAGCCTTTCGCTAAGACAGTTCTTGTGGAATTGGCAAAGTGATATTTGGAAGCCCATAGAGGGCTATTGTGAAAAAGGAAATATCCTCCTATGAAATCTGAGAAGAAGCTTTCTGAGAAACAGCTTAGTGTTCTGTTAATTCATCTCAAAGAATTACATCTGTATTTCGTGGATCTCTTTGGTAGCCTTATTTCCGTGGAATCTGAGAACAGATATTTCGGATCCCTTTGAAGACTACGGGGCCAAAGGAAATATCCTGAGATAACAAAGAGAAAGAAGCTTTCTGAGAAACTTCTTTGTGTTCTGTGAAATCATCTCACAGAGTTACAGCTTTTCCCTCAAGAAGCCTTTCGCTAGGAAAGTTCTTGTGGAATTGGCAAAGTGATATTTGGAAGCCCACAGAGGGCTATGGTGAAAAAGGAAATATCCTCCGATGAAATCTGGAAAGAAGCTTTCTGAGAAACTGCTTAGTGTTCTGATAATTCACCTCATAGAGTTACATCTGTATTTCGTGGATCTCTTTGCTAGCCTTATTTCTGTGGAATATGACAACAGATATTTCCTTTCCCTTTGAAGACTATAGGGCCAAAGGAAATATCCTCCGATAACAAAGAGAAAGAAGCTTTCTGAGAAACTTGTTTGTGTTCTGTGAAATCATCTCACAGAGCTACAGCTTTCCCCTCAAGAAGCCTTTCGCTAAGACAGTTCTTGTGGAATAGGCAAAGTGATATTTGGAAGCCCATAGAGGGCTATGGCGAAAAAGGAAATATCCTCCGATGAAATCTGGAAGGAAGCTTTCTGAGAAACTGCTTAGTGTTCTGTTAATTCATCTCACAGAGTTACATATGTATTTCGTGGATCTCTTTGCTAGCCTTTTTTCTGTGGAATCTGAGAACTGATATTTCGGATCCCTTTGAATACTATATGGCCAAAGGAAATATCCTCCGATAACAAAGAGAAAGGAGCTTTCTGAGAAACTCCTTTGTGTTCTGTGAAATCATCTCACAGAGTTACAGCTTTCCCCTAAAGAAACTTTACGCTAAGACAGTTCTTGTGGAATTGGCAAAGTGATATTTCGAAGCCCATAGAGGGCTATGGTGAAAAAGGAAATATCCTCCGATGAAATCTGGAAAGAAGCTTTCTGAGAAACCCCTTAGTGTTCTGTTAATTCACCTCACAGAGTTACATCTGTATTTCGTGGATCTCTTTGCTAGCCTTATTTCTGTAGAATCTGAGAACAGATATTTCAGATTCCTTTGAAGACAATATTGCCAAAGAAAATATCCTCTGATAACAAAGAGAAAGTAGCTTTCTGAGAAACTCCTTTGTGTTCTGTGAAATCATCTCACAGAGTTACAGCTTTCCCCTCAAGAAGCCTTTCGATGAGACTGTTCTTGTGGAATTGGCAAAGTGATATTTGGAAGGCAATAGAGGGCTAGGGTGAAAAAGGAAATATCCTCCGATGAAATCTGGAAAGAAGCTTTCTGAGAAACTACTTAGTGTTCTGTTAATTCATTTTCCAGAGTTACATCTGTATTTCGTGGATCTCTTTGCTAGCCTTATTTCTGTGGAATCTGAGAACAGATATTTCGAATCCCTTTGAATACTATAGGGCCTAAGGAAATATCCTCCGATAACAAAGAGAAAGAAGCTTTCTGAGAAACTTCTTTGTGTCCTGTGAAATCATCTCACAGAGTTACAGCTTTCCCCTCAAGAAGCCTTTCGCTAAGACAGTTCTTGTGGAATTGGCAAAGTGATATTTGGAAGCCCATAGAGGGCTATTGTGAAAAAGGAAATATCCTCCTATGAAATCTGAGAAGAAGCTTTCTGAGAAACTGCTTAGTGTTCTGTTAATTCATCTCACAGAATTACATCTGCATTTCGTGGATCTCTTTGCTAGCCTTATTTCCGTGGAATCTGAGAACAGATATTTTGGATCCCTTTGAAGACTACGGGGCCAAAGGAAATATCCTCCGATAACAAAGAGAAAGAAGCTTTCTGAGAAACTTCCTTGTGTTCTGTGAAATCATCTCACAGAGTTACAGCTTTCCCCTCAAGAAGCCTTTCGCTAGGAAAGTTCTTGTGGAATTGGCAAAGTGATATTTGGAAGCCCACAGAGGGATATGATGAAAAAGGAAATATCCTCCGATGAAATCTGCGAAGAAGCTTTCTGAGAAACTGCTTAGTGTTCTGATAATTCACCTCACAGATTTACATCTGTATTTCGTGGATCTCTTTGCTAGCCTTATGTCTGTGGAATATGACAACAGATATTTCCTTTCCCTTTGAAGACTATAGGGCCAAAGGAAATATACTCCGATAACAAAGAGAAAGAAGCTTTCTGAGAAACTTGTTTGTGTTCTGTGAAATCATCTCACAGAGCTACAGCTTTCCCCTCAAGAAGCCTTTCGCTAAGACAGTTCTTGTGGAATTGGCAAAGTGATATTTGGAAGCCCATAGAGGGCTATGGCGAAAAAGGAAATATCCTCCGATGAAATCTGGAAGGAAGCTTTCTGAGAAACTGCTTAGTGTTCTGTTAATTCATCTCACAGAGTTACATATGTATTTCGTGGATCTCTTTGCTAGCCTTTTTTCTGTGGAATCTGAGAACTGATATTTCGGATCCCTTTGAAGACTATATGGCCAAAGGAAATATCCTCCGATAACAAAGAGAAAGGAGCTTTCTGAGAAACTCCTTTGTGTTCTGTGAAATCATCTCACAGAGTTACAGCTTTCCCCTAAAGAAACTTTACGCTAAGACAGTTCTTGTGGAATTGGCAAAGTGATATTTCGAAGCCCATAGAGGGCTATGGTGAAAAAGGAAATATCCTCCGATGAAATCTGGAAAGAAGCTTTCTGAGAAACCGCTTAGTGTTCTGTTAATTCACCTCACAGAGTTACATCTGTATTTCGTGGATCTCTTTGCTAGCCTTATTTCTGTGGAATCTGAGAACAGATATTTCAGATTCCTTTGAAGACAATATTGCCAAAGAAAATATCCTCTGAAAACAAAGAGAAAGTAGCTTTCTGCGAAACTCCTTTGTGTTCTGTGAAATCATCTCACAGAGTTACAGCTTTCCCCTCAAGAAGCCTTTCGCTAAGACTGTTCTTGTGGAATTGGCAAAGTGATATTTGGAAGGCAATAGAGGGCTATGGTGAAAAAGGAAATATCCTCCGATGAAATCTGGAAAGAAGCTTTCTGAGAAACTGCCCAGTGTTCTGTTAATTCATCTCACAGAATTACATCTGTATTTCGTGGATCTCTTTGGTAGCCGTATTTGCCTGGAATCTGAGAACAGATATTTCGGATCGCTTTGAAGACTATAGGGCCAAAGGAAATATCCTCCGATGAAATCTGGAATGAAGCTTTCAGCGACTGCCCAGTGTTCTGTTAATTCATCTCACAGAGTAACATCGGTGTTTCTTGGATCTCTTTGCTTGTCTTATTTCTGTGGAATCTGAGAACAGATATTTCGGATCCCTTTGAAGACTATAGGGCCAAGGAAATATCCTTCGATAACAAAGAGAAAGAAGCTTTGTGAGAAACTTCTTTGTGTTCTGTGAAATCATCTCACAGAGTTACAGCTTTCCCCTGAAGAAGCCATTTGCTATGACAGTTCTTGTGGAATTGGCAAAGTGATATTTGGAAGCCCATAGAGGGCTATGGTGAAAAAGGAAATATCCTCAGATGAAATCTGGAAAGAAGCTTTCTGAGAAACTACTTAGTGTTCTGTTAATTCATCACACAGAGTTACATCTGTGTTTCGTGGATATCTTTACTAGCCTTATTTCTGTGGAATCTGAGAACTGATGTTTCGAATCCCTTTGAAGAGTATAGGGCCAAAGGAAATATCCTCCGATAACAAAGAGAAAGAAACTTTCTGAGAAACTTATTTGTGTTCTGTGAAATCATCTCACAGAGTTACAGCTTTCCCCTCAAGAAGCCTTTCGATAAGACAGTTCTTGTGGAATTGTCAAAGAAATATTTGGAAGCCCATAGAGGGCTATGGTGAAAAACGAAATATCCTCCGGTGAAATCTGGAAAGAAGATTTCTGAGAAACTGCCCAGTGTTCTGTTAATTCACCTCACCAAGTTACATCTGTATTTCGTGGATCTCTTTGCTAGCTTTATTTCTGTGGTATCTGAGAACAGATATTTCGGATCCCTTTGAAGACTATAGAGCCAAAGGAAATATCCTCCGATAACAAAGAGAAAGAAGCTTTCTGAGAAACTTCTTTGTGTTCTGTGAAATCATCTCACAGAGTTACAGCTTTCCCCTCAAGAAGGCTTTCGCTAACACAGTTCTGGTGGAAATGGCAAAGTGATATTTGGAAGCCCATAGAGGGCTATGGAGAAAAAGGAAATATCCTCCGATGAAATCTGGAAAGAAGCTTTCTGAGAAACTGCTCTGTGATGTGTGACTTCCACTCACAGTGTTATATCTGTATTTCGTGGATCTCTTTGCTAGCCTTTTTTCTGTGGAATCTGAGAACAGATATTTCGGATCCCTTAGAAGACTATAGGGCAAAAGGAACTATCCTCCGATAACAAAGATAACAAAGCTTTCTGAGAAACTTCTTTGTGTTCTCTGAAATCATCTCACAGAGTTACAGCTTTCCCCTCAAGAAGCCTTTCGCTAAGACAGTTCTTGTGGAATTGCCAAGGTGATATTTGGAAGCCCTTAGAGGGCTATGGTGAAAAAGGAAATATCCTCCGATGAAATCTGGAAAGAAGCTTTCTGAGAAACTGCTTAGTATTCTCTTAATTCATCTCACAGAGTTACATCTGTGTTTCCTGGATCTCTTTGCTAGCCTCATTTCTGTGGAGTCTGAGAACAGATATTTCGGATCCCTTTGAAGACTATGGGGCCAAAGGAAATATCCTCCGATAAAAAAGAGAAAGAAGTTTTGTGAGAAACTTCTTTGTGTTCTGTGAAATCATCTCACAGAGTTACAGCTTTCCCCTCAAGAAGTCTTTCGCTAAGACAGTTCTTGTGGAATTGGCAAAGTGATATTTGGAAGACCATAGAGGGCTGAGGTGAAGAAGAAATATCCTCGGAAGTAATCTGGAATGAAGCTTTCTGAGAAACTGCTTAGTGTTCTGTTAATTCATCTCACATAATTACGTCTTTATTTCGTGGATCTCCTTGCTAGCCTTATTTCTGTGGAATCTGAGAACAGATATTTCAGTTCCCTTTAAAGACTATAGGGCCAAGGGAAATATCCTTCGTAAACAAAGAGAAAGAAGCTTTGTGAGAAACTTATTTGTGTTCTGTGAAATCATCTCACAGAGTTACACCTTTCCCCTGAAGAAGCCTTTCGCTATGACAGTTCTTGTGAAATTGGCAAAGTGATATTTGGAAGCCCTTAGAGGGCTATGGTGAATAAGGAAATATCCTCCGATGAAATCTGGAAAGAAGCTTTCTGAGAAACTGCTGAGTGTTCTGTTAATTCATCTCACAGAGTTACATCTGTATTTCGTGGATCTCTTTGCTAGCCTTTTTTCTGTGGAATCTGAGAACAGATATATCGGATCCCTATGAAGACTATAGTGCCAAAGGAAATATCCTCCGATAACAAAGAGAAAGAAGCTTTCTGAGAAACTTCTTTGTGTTCTGTGAAATCATCTCACAGAGTTACAGCTTTCCCCTCAAGAAGCCTTTCGCTAAGACAGTTCTTGTGGAATTGGCAAAGTGATATTTGGAAGCCCATAGAGAGCTATGGTGAAAAAGGAAATATCCTCCGATGAAATCTGGAAAGAAGCTTTCTGAGAAACTGCTTAGTGTTCTGTTAATTCAACTCCCAGAGTTACATCTGTATTTCATCGATCTGTTTGCTAGCTTTATTTCTGTGGAATCTGAGAACAGATATTTTGGATACCTTTAAAGACTATAGGGCCAAGGGAAATATTCTTCGATAACAAAGAGAAAGAAGCTTTGTGAGAAATTTCTTTGTGTTCTGTGAAATCATCTCACAGAGTTACAGCTTTCCCCTCAGTAAGGCTTTCGCTAAGACATTTCTTGTGGAAATGGCAAAGTGATATTTGGAAGCCCATAGAGGGCTATGGTGAAAAATGAAATAACCTCTGATGAAATCAGGAAAGAAGCTTGCTGAGAAACTGCTCTGTGATGTGTGACTTTCACGCACAGTGTTACATCTGTATTTCGTGTATCTCTGTGCTTCCCTTATTTCTGTGGAATCTGAGAACAGATATTTCGGATCCCTTTGAAGACTATAGGGCAAAAGGAAATATCCTCCGATAACAAAGAGAAAGAAGGTTTCTGAGAAACTTCTTGGGGTTGTGTGAAATCATCTGACAGAGTTACAGATTTCCCCTCAAGAATCCTTTCGCTAAGACAGTTCTTGTGGAATTGGCAAAGTGATATTTGGAAGCCCATAGAGGGCTATGGTGAAAAAGGAAATATCCTCCTATTAAATCTGGAAAGAAGCTTTCTGAGAAACTGCTTAGTGTTCTGTTAATTCATCTCACAGAGTTACATCTGTATTTCGTGGATCTCTTTGCTAGCCTTATTTCTGTGGAATCTGAGAACTGATATATGGGATCCCTTTGAAGACTATAGGGCCAAAGGAAATATCCTCCGATAACAAAGAGAAGGAAGCTTTCTGAGAAACTTCTTTGTGTTCTGTGAAATCATCTCACAGAGTTACAGCTTTCCCCTCTAGAAGCCTTTCGCTAAGACAGTTCTTGTGGAATTGGCAAAGTGATATTTGGAAGCCCACAGAGGGCTATGGTGAAAAAGGAAATATCCCCCGATGAAATCTGGAAAGAAGCTTTCTGAGAAACTGCTTAGTGTTCTGTTAATTCACCTCACAGAGTTACGTCTGCATTTCTTGGATCTCCTTGCTAGCCTTATTTCTGTGGAATCTGAGAACAGATATTTCGGATCCCTTTAAAGACTATAGCGCCAAGGAAATATCCTTCGATAACAAAGAGAAAGAAGCTTTCTGAGAAACTCCTTTGTGTTCTGAGAAATCATGTCACAGAGTTACAGCTTTCCCCTCAAGAAGCTTTTCGCTAAGACAGATCTTGTGGAATTGGCAAAGTGATATTTCGAAGCCCATAGAGGGCTATGGTGAAAAAGGAAATATCCTCCGAAGAAATCTGGAAAGAAGCTTTCTGAGAAACTGCTTAGAGTTCTGTTAATTCACCTCACAGAGTTACATCTCTATTTCGTGGAACTCTTTGCTAGCCTTATTTCTGTGGAATCTGAGAACAGATATTTCGGATTCCTTTGAAGACTATATTGCCAAAGGAAATATCCTCTGATAACAAAGAGAAAGAAGGTTTTTGAGAAACATCTTTGGGTTCTGTGAAATCATCTCACAGAGTTACAGCTTTCCCCTCAAGAAGCCTTTCGCTAAGACAGTTCCTGTGGAGTTGGCAAAGTGATATTTGGAACCCCTAGAGGGCTGTGGTGAAAAAGGAAATATCTTCCGATGAAATCTGGAAAGAAGCTTTCTGAGAAACTGCTTAGTGTTCTGTTAATTCATCTCCCGGAGTTACATCTGTATTTCGTGGATCTCTTTGCTAGCCTTATTTCTATGGAATCTGAGAACAGATATTTCGGATCCCTTTGAAGACTATAGGGCCAAAGGAAATATCCTCCGATAACAAAGAGAAAGAAGCTTTGAGAAACTTCTTTGGGTTCTGTGAATTCACCTCACAGAGTTACAGCTTTCCCCCCAAGAAGTCTTTTACTAAGACAGTTCTTGTGGAATTGGCAAAGTGATATTTGGAAGACCATAGAGGGCTATGGTGAAAAAGGAAATATCCTCCGATGAAATCTGGAATGAATCTTTCTGAGAAACTGCTTAGTGTTCTGTTAATTCATCTCACATAGTTACGTCTGTATTTCGTGGAACTCCTTGCTAGCCTTATTTCTGTGTAATCGGACAACAGATATTTCGGATCGCTTTGAAGGCTATAGGCCAAAGGACACATCCTCCGATAACAAAGAGAAAGAAGCTTTCTGAGAAACTTCTTTGTGTTCTGTGAAATCATCTCACAGAGTTACAGCTTCCCCCTCAAGAAGCCTTTCGCTAAGACAGTTCTTCTGGAATTGCAAAGTGATATTTGGAAGCCCATAGAGGGCTATGGAGAAAAAGGAAATATCCTCCGATGAAATCTGGAAAGAAGCTTTCTGAGAAACTGCTTAGTGTACTGTTAATTCATCTCACAGAGTTACCTCTGTAGTTCGTGGATCTCTTTGCTAGCCTTATTTCTGTGGAATATGACAACAGATATTTCGGATCGCTTTGAAGACGATAAGGCCAAAGGAAAAATCCTCCGATAACAAAGAGAAAGAAGCTTTCTGAGAAACTTCTTGGTGTTCTGTGAAATCATCTCACAGAGTTCCAGCTTTCCCCTCAAGAAGCCTTTCGCTAGGACAGTTCTTGTGGAATTGGCAAAGTGATATTTGGAAGCCCACTGAGGGCTAGGGTGAAAAAGGAAATATCCTCCGATGAAATCTGGAAAGAAGCTTTCTGAGAAACTGCTTAGTGTTCTGTTAATTCACCTCACAGAGTTACATCTGTATTTCGTGGATCTCCTTGCTAGCCTTATTTCTGTGGAATCTGAGAACAGATATTTCGGATCCCTTTAAAGAGTATAGGGCCGAGGAAATATCCTTCGATAACAAAGAGAAAGAAACTTTGTGAGAAACTTCTTTGTGTTCTGTGAAATCATCTCACAGACTTACAGCTATCCTCTGAAGAAGCCTTTCGCTATGACAGTTCTTGTGGAATTGGCAAAGTGATATTTGGAATCCCATAGAGGGCTATGGTGACAAAGGAAATATCCTTCGATGAAATCTGGAAAGAAGCTTTCTGAGAAACTGCTTAGTGTTCTGTTAATTCACCTCACAGAGTTACATCTGTATTTCGTGGATCTCTTTGCTAGCCTTATTTCTGTGGAATATGACAACAGATATTTCCTTTCCCTTTGAAGACTATAGGGCCAAAGGAAATATCCTCCGATAACAAAGAGAAATAAGCTTTCTGAGAAACTTCTTGGTGTTCTGTGAAATCATCTCACAGAGTTACAGCTTTCCCCTCAAGAAGCCTTTTGCTAAGATAGTTCGTGTGGAATTGGCAAAGTGATATTTGTAAGCCCATAGAGGGCTACGGTGAAAAAGGAAATATCCTCCGATGAAATCTGGAATGAAGCTTTCAGCGACTGCCCAGTGTTCTGTTAATTCATCTCACAGAGTTACATCTGTGTTTCTTGAATCTCTTTGCTTGTCTTATTTCTGTGGAATCTGAGAACAGATATTTCGGATCCCTTTGAAGACTATAGGGCCAAAGGAAATATCCTCCGATAACAAAGAGAAAGAAGCTTTCTGAGAAACTCCTTTGTGTTCAGAGAAATCATCTCACAGACTTACAGCTTTCCCCTCAAGAAGTTTTTCGATAAGACAGTTCTTGTGGAATGGGCAAAGTGATATTTGGAAGACCATGGAGGGCTATGGTGAAAAAGGAAATATCCTCCGATGAAATCTGGAAAGAAGCTTTCTGAGAAACTGCTTAGTGTTCTGTTAATTCATCTCACAGAGTTACATCTGTATTTCGTGGATCTCCTTGCTAGCCTTATTTCTGTGGAATCTGAGAACAGATATTTCGGATCCCTTTGAAGACTATAGGGCCAAGGAAATATCCTTCGATAACAAAGAGAAAGAAGCTTTGTGAGAAACTTCTTTGTGTTCTGTGAAATCATCTCACAGAGTTACAGCTTTCCCCTGAAGAAGCCATTCGCTATGACAGTTCTTGTGGAATTGGCAAAGTGATATTTGGAAGCCCATAGAGGGCTATGGTGAAAAAGGAAATATCCTCAGATGAAATCTGGAAAGAAGCTTTCTGAGAAACTACTTAGTGTTCTGTTAATTCATCACACAGAGTTACATCTGTGTTTCGTGGATATCTTTACTAGCCTTATTTCTGTGGAATCTGAGAACTGATGTTTCGAATCCCTTTGAAGAGTATAGGGCCAAAGGAAATATCCTCCGATAACAAAGAGAAAGAAACTTTCTGAGAAACTTATTTGTGTTCTGTGAAATCATCTCACAGAGTTACAGCTTTCCCCTCAAGAAGCCTTTCGATAAGACAGTTCTTGTGGAATTGTCAAAGAAATATTTGGAAGCCCATAGAGGGCTATGGTGAAAAAGGAAATATCCTCCGGTGAAATCTGGAAAGAAGATTTCTGAGAAACTGCCCAGTGTTCTGTTAATTCACCTCACCAAGTTACATCTGTATTTCGTGGATCTCTTTGCTAGCTTTATTTCTGTGGTATCTGAGAACAGATATTTCGGATCCCTTTGAAGATTATAGAGCCAAGGAAATATCCTCCGATAACAAAGAGAAAGAAGCTTTCTGAGAAACTTCTTTGTGTTCTGTGAAATCATCTCACAGAGTTACAGCTTTCCCCTCAAGAAGGCTTTCGCTAACACAGTTCTGGTGGAATTGGCAAAGTGATATTTGGAAGTCCATAGAGGGCTATGGAGAAAAAGGAAATATCCTCCGATGAAATCTGGAAAGAACCTTTCTGAGAAACTGCTCTGTGATGTGTGACTTCCACTCACAGTGTTATATCTGTATTTCGTGTATCTCTTTGCTAGCCTTTTTTCTGTGGAATCTGAGAACAGATATTTCGGATCCCTTTGAAGACAATAGGGCAAATGGAAATATCCTCCGATAACAAAGAGAACGAAGGTTTCTGAGAAACTTCTTTGTGTTCTCTGAAATCATCTCACAGAGTTACAGCTTTCCCCTCAAGGAGCCTTTCGCTAAGACAGTTCTTGTGGAATTGCCAAGGTGATATTTGGAAGCCCTTAGAGGGCAAAGGTGAAAAAGGAAATATCCTCCGATGAAATCTGGAAAGAAGCTTTCTGAGAAACTGCTTAGTATTCTGTTAATTCATCTCACAGAGTTACATCTCTGTTTCCTGGATCTCTTTGCTAGCCTCATTTCTGTGGAGTCTGAGAACAGATATTTCGGATCCCTTTGAAGACTATGGGGCCAAAGGAAATATCCTCCGATAACAAAGAGAAAGAAGTTTTGTGAGAAACTTCTTTGTGTTCTGTGAAATCATCTCACAGAGTTACAGCTTTCCCCTCAAGAAGTCTTTCGCTAAGACAGTTCTTGTGGAATCGGCAAAGTGATATTTGGAAGACCATAGAGGGCTGAGGTGAAGAAGGAAATATCCTCGGAAGAAATCTGGAATGAAGCTTTCTGAGAAACTGCTTAGTGTTCTGTTAATTCATCTCACATAATTACGTCTGTATTTCGAGGATCTCCTTGCCAGCCTTATTTCTGTGGAATCTGAGAACAGATATTTCAGTTCCCTTTAAAGACTATAGGGCCAAGGGAAATATCCTTCGAAAACAAAGAGAAAGAAGCTTTGTGAGAAACTTATTTGTGTTCTGTGAAATCATCTCACAGAGTTACACCTTTCCCCTGAAGAAGCCTTTCGCTATGACAGTTCTTGTGAAATTGGAAAAGTGATATTTGGAAACCCTTAGAGGGCTATGGTGAAAAAGGAAATATCCTCCGATGAAATCTGGAAAGAAGTTTTCTGAGAAACTGCTGAGTGTTCTGTTAATTCATCTCACAGAGTTACATCTGTATTTCGTGGATCTCTTTGCTAGCCTTTTTTCTGTGGAATATGAGAACAGATATTTCGGATCCCTATGAAGACTATAGTGCCAAAGGAAATATCCTCCGATAACAAAGAGAAAGAAGCTTTCTGAGAAACTTCTTTGTGTTCTGTGAAATCATCTCACAGAGTTACAGCTTTCCCCTCAAGAAGCCTTTCGCTAAGACAGTTCTTGTGGAATTGGCAAAGTGATATTTGGAAGCCCATAGAGAGCTATGGTGAAAAAGGAAATATCCTCCGATGAAATCTGGAAAGAAGCTTTCTGAGAAACTGCTTAGTGTTCTGTTAATTCAACTCCCAGAGTTACATCTGTATTTCATCGATCCCTTTGCTAGCTTTATTTCTGTGGAATCTGTGAACAGATATTTCGGATCCCTTTAAAGACTATAGGGCCAAGGGAAATATCCTTCGATAACAAAGAGAAAGAAGCTTTGTGAGAAACTTCTTTGTGTTCTTTGAAATCATCTCACAGAGTTACAGCTTTCCCCTGAAGAAGCCTTTCGCTATGGCAGTTCTTGTGAAATTGGCAAAGTGATATTTGGAAGCCCTTAGAGGGCTATGGTGAAAAAGGAAATATCCTCCGATGAAATCTGGAAAGAAGCTTTCTGAGAAACTGCTTAGTGTTCTGTTAATTCATCTCACAGTGTTACATCTGTATTTCGTGGATGTCTTTGCTACCCTTGTTTCTGTGTTATATGACAACAGATATTTCCTTTCCCTTAGAAGACTATAGGGCCAAAGGAAATATCCTCTGATAACAAAGAGAAAGAAGCTTTCTGAGAAACTTCTTGGTATTCTGTGAAATCATCTCACAGAGTTACAGCTTTCCCCTCAAGAAGCTTTTGCTAAGACAGTTCTTGTGGAATTGGCAAAGTGATATTTGGAAGCCCATAGAGGGCAATGGTGAAAAAGGAAATATCCTCCGATGAAATCTGGAAAGAAGCTTTCTGAGAAACTGCTTAGAGTTCTGTTAATTCACCTCACAGAGTTACATCTCTATTTCGTGGAACTCTTTGCTAGCCTTATTTCTGTGGAATCTGAGAACAGATATTTCGGATTCCTTTGAAGACTATATTGCCAAAGGAAATATCCTCTGATAACAAAGAGAAAGAAGGTTTTTGAGAAACATCTTTGGGTTCTGTGAAATCATCTCACAGTTACAGCTTTCCCCTCAAGAAGCCTTTCGCTAAGACAGTTCCTGTGGAGTTGGCAAAGTGATATTTGGAACCCCTAGAGGGCTATGGTGAAAAAGGAAATATCTTCCGATGAAATCTGGAAAGAAGCTTTCAGAGAAACTGTTTAGTGTTCTGTTAATTCATCTCACAGAGTTACATCTGTATTTCGTGGATCTCCTTGCTAGCCTTATTTCTGTGGAATCTGAGAACAGATATTTCGAATCTCTTTAAAGACTATGGGGCCTAAGGAAATATCCTCCGATAACAAAGACAAAGAAGCTTTCTGAGAAACTTCTTTGTGTTCTGTGAAATCATCTCACAGAGTTACAGCTTTCCCCTCAGTAAGGCTTTCGCTAAGACAGTTCTTGTGGAAATGGCAAAGTGATATTTGGAAGCCCATAGAGGGCTATGGTGAAAAATGAAATAACCTCTGATGAAATCAGGAAAGAAGCTTGCAGAGAAACTGCTCTGTGATGTGTGACTTTCATGCACAGTGTTACATCTGTATTTCGTGTATCTCTGTGCTTCCCTTATTTCTGTGGAATCTGAGAACAGATATTTCGGATCCCTTTGAAGACTATAGGGCAAAAGGAAATATCCTCCGATAACAAAGAGAAAGAAGGTTTCTGAGAAACTTCTTGGGGTTGTGTGAAATCATCTGACAGAGTTACAGCTTTCCCCTCAAGAATCCTTTCGCTAAGACAGTTCTTGTGGAATTGGCAAAGTGATATTTGGAAGCCCATAGAGGGCTATGGTGAAAAAGGAAATATCCTCCTATTAAATCTGGAAAGAAGCTTTCTGAGAAACTGCTTAGTGTTCTGTTAATTCATCTCACAGAGTTACATCTGTATTTCGTGGATCTCTTTGCTAGCCTTATTTCTGTGGAATCTGAGAACTGATATATGGGATCCCTTTGAAGACTATAGGGCCAAAGGAAATATCCTCCGATAACAAAGAGAAAGAAGCTTCCTGAGAAACTTCTTTGTGTTCTGTGAAATCATCTCACAGAGTTACAGCTTTCCCCTCAAGAAGCCTTTCGCTAAGACAGTTCTTGTGGAATTGGCAAAGTGATATTTGGAAGCCCATAGAGGGCTATGGTTGAGAAAGTAAATATCCTCCGATGAAATCTCGAAAGAAGCTTTCTGAGAAACTGCTTAGTGTTCTCTTAATTCATCTCCCAGAATTACATCTGTATTTCATGAATCTCTTTGCTAGCCTTATTTCTGTGGAATCCGAAAACAGGTGTTTCTGATCCCTTTGAAGACAATAGGGCCAAAGGAAATATCCTGCGATAACAAACAGAAAGAAGCTTCCTGAGAAACTTCTTTCTCTTCTGTGAAATCATCTCACAGAGTTACAGCTTTCCCCTCAAGAAGCCTTTCGCTAAGACAGTTCTTGTGGAATTGGCAAAGTGATATTTGGAAGCCCATAGAGGGCTATCCTGAAAAAGGAAATATCCTCCGATGAAATCTGGAAAAAGGCTTTCTTAGAAACTGCTTAGTGTTCTGTTAATTCATCTCACAGAGTAACATCTGTATTTCGTGGATCTCTTTGCTAGCCTTATTTTTGTGGAATCTGAGAACAGATATTTCGGATCGCTTTGAAGACTATAGGGCCAAAGGAAATATCCTCCGATAACAAAGAGAAAGAAAGTTTCTGAAAAACTTCTTTGTGTTCTGTGAAATCATCTCACAGAGTTACAACTTTCCCATCAAGAAGCCTTTCGCTAAGACAGTTCTTGTGGAATTGGCAGTGTGATATCTGGAAGCCCATACAGGGCTATGGTGAAAAAGGAAATATACTCCGATGAAATCTGGAAAGAAGCTTTCTGAGAAACTGCTAAGGGTTCTGTTAAGTCATCTACCAGAGTTACATCTGTATTTCGTGGATCTCTTTTCTAGCCTTATTTCTGTGGAATCTGAGAACGAATATTTGGGATCCCTTTGAAGACTATAGGGCCAAAGGAAATATCCTCCGATAACAAAGAGAAAGAAGCTTTTGAGAAACTTCTTTGTGTTCTGTGAAATCATCTCACAGAGTTACAGCTTGCCCCTCAGTATGCCTTTCGCTAAGACACTTCTTCTGGAAATGGCAACGTGATATCTGGATGATCATAGAGGGCTATGGTGAAAAATGAAATATCCTCCGATGAAATCTGAAAGAAGCTTTCTGAGAAACTGCTCTGTGATGCGTGACTTTCACTCACAGTGTTACATCTGTATTTCGTGGATCTCTTTGCTAGCCTTATTTCTGTAAAATCTGAAAACAGATATTTCGGATCGCTTTGAATACTATAGGGCCAAAGGAAATATCCTCCGATAACAAAGAGAAAGAAGCTTTCTGAGAAATTCTTTGTGTTCTGTGAAATCATCTCACAGAGTTACAGCTTTCCTCTCAAGAAGCTTTTCGCTAAGACAGTTCTTGTGGAATTGGCAAAGTGATATTTGGAAGCCCGTAGAGGGCTATGGTGAAAAAGGAAATATCCTCCGATGAAATCTGGAAAGAAGCTTTCTGAGAAACTGCTTAGTGTTCTGTTAATTCATCTCACAGAATTACATCTGTATTTCGTTGATCTCTTTGCTAGCCTTATTTCTGTGGAATCTGAGAACAGATATTTCGGATCGCTTTAAGACTATTGGGCCAAAGGAAATATCCTCCGATAACGAAGAGAAAGAAGCTTTCTGAGAAACTTCCTTGTGTTCTCTGAAATCATCTCACACAGTTACAGCTTTCCCCTCAAGAAGCCTTTCGCTAAGACAGTTCTTGTGGAATTGGCAAAGTGATATTTGGAAGCCCATATAGGGCTATGGGGAAAAACGAAATATCCTCCGATGAAATCTGGAAAGAAGCTTTCTGAGAAACTCCTTAGTCTTCTGTTTATTCATCTCCCAGAGTTACATCTGTATTTCGTGGATCTCTTTGCTCGCCTTATATCTGTGGAATCTGAGGACAGATATTTCGGATCCCATTGAAGACTATAGGGCCAAAGTAAATATCCTCCGATAACAAAGAGAAAGAAGCTTTCTGAGAAACTTCTTTGTGTTCGGTGAAATCATCTCACAGAGTTACACCTTTCCCCACAGTAAGCCTTTCGCTAAGACAGTTCTTGTGGAAATGGCAAAGTGATATTTGGAAGCCCATAGAGGGCTATGGTGAAAAATTAAATATCCTCCGATGAAATCTGGAAAGAAGCTTTCTGAGAAACTGCTTACTGTTCTGTTAATTCATCTCCCTGAGTTACATCTGTATTTCGTGGATCTCTTTGCTTGCCTTATTTCTGTGGAATCTGAGAACAGATATTTCGGATCCCTTTGAAGACTATAGGGCCATAGGAAACATCCTCCGATAACAAAGACAAAGAAGCTTTCTGAGAAACTTCTTTGTGTTCTGTGAAAACATCTCACAGAGTTACAGCTTTCCCCTCAAGAAGCCTTTCGATAAGACAGTTTTTGTGGACTTGGCAAAGTGATATTTGGAAGACCATAGCGGGCTATGGTGAAAAAGGAAATATCCTCCGATGAAATCTGGAAAGAAGCTTTCTGAGAAACTGCTTAGTGTTCTGATAATTCATCTCCCATAGGTACATCTGTATTTCGTGGATCTCTTTGCTAGCCTTATTTCTGTGGAATCTGAGAACTAATATTTGGGATCCCTTTGAAGACTATAGGGCCAAAGGAAATATCCTCCGATAACAAAGAGAAAGAAGCTTTCTGAGAAACCTCTTGGTGTTCTGTGAAATCATCCCACAGAGTTACAGCTTTCTCTTCAAGAAGCCTTTTGCTAAGACAGTTCCTGTGGAATTGGAAAAGTGATATTTGGAAGACCATAGAGGGCTATGGTGAAAAAGGAAATCTCCTCTGATGAAATCTGGAAAGAAGCTTTCTGAGAAACTGCTTAGTGTTCTGTTAATTCATCTCACAGAATTACATCTGTATTTCGTTGATCTCTTTGCTAGCCTTATTTCTGTGGAATCTGAGAACAGATATTTCGGATCGCTTTAAGACTATTGGGGCAAAGGAAATATCCTCCGATAACGAAGAGAAAGAAGCTTTCTGAGAAACTTCTTTGTGTTCTGTGAAATCATCTCACAGAGTTACACCTTTCCCCACAGTAAGCCTTTCGCTAAGACAGTTCTTGTGGAAACGGCAAAGTGATATTTGGAAGCCCATAGAGGGCTATGGTGAAAAATTAAATATCCTCCGATGAAATCTGGAAAGAAGCTTTCTGAGAAACTGCTTACTGTTCTGTTAATTCATCTCCCTGAGTTACATCTGTATTTCGTGGATCTCTTTGCTTGCCTTATTTCTGTGGAATCTGAGAACAGATATTTCGGATCCCTTTGAAGACTATAGGGCCATAGGAAACATCCTCCGATAACAAAGACAAAGAAGCTTTCTGAGAAACTTCTTTGTGTTCTGTGAAAACATCTCACAGAGTTACAGCTTTCCCCTCAAGAAGCCTTTCGATAAGACAGTTTTTGTGGACTTGGCAAAGTGATATTTGGAAGACCCTAGCGGGCTATGGTGAAAAAGGAAATATCCTCCGATGAAATCTGGAAAGAAGCTTTCTGAGAAACTGCTTAGTGTTCTGATAATTCATCTCCCATAGGTACATCTGTATTTCGTGGATCTCTTTGCTAGCCTTATTTCTGTGGAATCTGAGAACTAATATTTGGGATCCCTTTGAAGACTATAGGGCCAAAGGAAATATCCTCCGATAACAAAGAGAAAGAAGCTTTCTGAGAAACCTCTTGGTGTTCTGTGAAATCATCCCACAGAGTTACAGCTTTCTCTTCAAGAAGCCTTTTGCTAAGACAGTTCCTGTGGAATTGGAAAAGTGATATTTGGAAGACCATAGAGGGCTATGGTGAAAAAGGAAATCTCCTCTGATGAAATCTGGAAAGAAGCTTTCTGAGAAACTGCTTAGTGTTCTGTTAATTCATCTCACAGAATTACATCTGTATTTCGTTGATCTCTTTGCTAGCCTTATTTCTGTGGAATCTGAGAACAGATATTTCGGATCGCTTTAAGACTATTGGGGCAAAGGAAATATCCTCCGATAACGAAGAGAAAGAAGCTTTCTGAGAAACTTCTTTGTGTTCTGTGAAATCATCTCACAGAGTTACACCTTTCCCCACAGTAAGCCTTTCGCTAAGACAGTTCTTGTGGAAACGGCAAAGTGATATTTGGAAGCCCATAGAGGGCTATGGTGAAAAATTAAATATCCTCCGATGAAATCTGGAAAGAAGCTTTCTGAGAAACTGCTTACTCTTCTGTTAATTCATCTCCCAGAGTTACATCTGAATATCGTGGATCTGTTTGCTAGCCTTATTTCTGTAGAATCTTAAAACAGATATTTCGGATCCCTTTGAAGACCATAGGGACAAAGGAAATATCCTCTGATAACAAAGAGAAAGAAGCTTCCTGAGAAACTTCTTCGTGTTCTGTGAAATCATCTCACAGAGTTAGAGCTTTCGCCTAAAGAAGCCTTTCGCTAAGACAGTTCTTGTGGAATTGGCAAAGTGATATTTGGAAGCCCACAGAGGGCAAAGGTGAAAAAGGAAATATCCTCCGATGAAATCTGGAAAGAAGCTGTCTGAGAAACTGCTTAGTGTTCTGTTAATTCATCTCCCTGAGTTACATCTGTATTTCGTGGGTCTTTGTGCTAACCTTATTTCTGTGGAATCTGAGAACAGATATTTCGGATCCCTTTGAAGACTATAGGGCCAAAGGAAATATCCTCCGATAACAAACACAAAGAAGCTTTCTGAGAAACTTCTTTGTGTTCTGTGAAATCATCTCACAGAGTTAAAGCTTTCCCCTCAAGAAGCCTTTCGATAAGACAGTTTTTGTGGAATTGGCAAAGTGATATTTGGAAGCCCATAGAGGACTATGGTGAAAAAGGAAATATCCTCCGATGAAATCTGGAAAGAAGCTTTCTGAGAAACTGCTTAGTGTTCTGTTAATTCATCTCACAGTGTTACATCTGTATTTCGTGGATCTCTTGGCTATCCTTATTTCTGTGGAATCAGAAAACTGATATTTTGGATCCCTTTGAAGACTATAGGACCAAAGGAAATATCCTCCGATAAAAAAAGAAAGAAGCTTTCTGAGAAACTTCTTTGTGTTCTGTGAAATCATCTCACAGAGTTACAACTTTCCCCTCAAGAAGCCTTTCGCTAAGACAGTTCTTGTGGAATTGGCAGTGTGATATCTGGAAGCCCATACAGGGCTATGGTGAAAAAGGAAATATACTCCGATGAAATCTGGAAAGAAGCTTTCTGAGAAACTGCTAAGGGTTCTGTTAAGTCATCTACCAGAGTTACATCTGTATTTCGTGGATCTCTTTTCTAGCCTTATTTCTGTGGAATCTGAGAACGAATATTTGGGATCCCTTTGAAGACTATAGGGCCAAAGGAAATATCCTCCGATAACAAAGAGAAAGAAGCTTTTGAGAAACTTCTTTGTGTTCTGTGAAATCATCTCACAGAGTTACAGCTTGTCCCTCAATATGCCTTTCGCTAAGACAGTTCTTCTGGAAATGGCAACGTGATATTTGGATGATCATAGAGGGCTATGGTGAAAAATGAAATATCCTCCGATGAAATCTGAAAGAAGCTTTCTGAGAAACTGCTCTGTGATGCGTGACTTTCACTCACAGTGTTACATCTGTATTTCGTGGATCTCTTTGCTAGCCTTATTTCTGTAAAATCTGAAAACAGATATTTCGGATCGCTTTGAATACTATAGGGCCAAAGGAAATATCCTCCGATAACAAAGAGAAAGAAGCTTTCTGAGAAACTTCTTTGTGTTCTGTGAAATCATCTCACAGAGTTACAGCTTTCCTCTCAAGAAGCTTTTCGCTAAGACAGTTCTTGTGGAATTGGCAAAGTGATATTTGGAAGCCCGTAGAGGGCTATGGTGAAAAAGGAAATATCCTCCGATGAAATCTGGAATGAAGCTTTCTGAGAAACTGCTTAGTGTTCTGTTAATTCATCTCACAGAGTTACATCTGTATTTCGTGGATCTCTTTGCTTGCCTTATTTCTGTGGAATCTGAGAACAGATATTTCGGATCCCTTTGAAGACTATAGGGCCATAGGAAACATCCTCCGATAACAAAGACAAAGAAGCTTTCTGAGAAACTTCTTTGTGTTCTGTGAAAACATCTCACAGAGTTACAGCTTTCCCCTCAAGAAGCCTTTCGATAAGACAGTTTTTGTGGACTTGGCAAAGTGATATTTGGAAGACCATAGCGGGCTATGGTGAAAAAGGAAATATCCTCCGATGAAATCTGGAAAGAAGCTTTCTGAGAAACTGCTTAGTGTTCTGATAATTCATCTCCCATAGGTACATCTGTATTTCGTGGATCTCTTTGCTAGCCTTATTTCTGTGGAATCTGAGAACTAATATTTGGGATCCCTTTGAAGACTATAGGGCCAAAGGAAATATCCTCCGATAACAAAGAGAAAGAAGCTTTCTGAGAAACCTCTTGGTGTTCTGTGAAATCATCCCACAGAGTTACAGCTTTCTCTTCAAGAAGCCTTTTGCTAAGACAGTTCCTGTGGAATTGGAAAAGTGATATTTGGAAGACCATAGAGGGCTATGGTGAAAAAGGAAATCTCCTCTGATGAAATCTGGAAAGAAGCTTTCTGAGAAACTGCTTAGTGTTCTGTTAATTCATCTCACAGAATTACATCTGTATTTCGTTGATCTCTTTGCTAGCCTTATTTCTGTGGAATCTGAGAACAGATATTTCAGATCGCTTTAAGACTATTGGGGCAAAGGAAATATCCTCCGATAACGAAGAGAAAGAAGCTTTCTGAGAAACTTCTTTGTGTTCTGTGAAATCATCTCACAGAGTTACACCTTTCCCCACAGTAAGCCTTTCGCTAAGACAGTTCTTGTGGAAACGGCAAAGTGATATTTGGAAGCCCATAGAGGGCTATGGTGAAAAATTAAATAGTCTCCGATGAAATCTGGAAAGAAGCTTTCTGAGAAACTGCTTACTCTTCTGTTAATTCATCTCCCAGAGTTACATCTGAATATCGTGGATCTGTTTGCTAGCCTTATTTCTGTAGAATCTTAAAACAGATATTTCGGATCCCTTTGAAGACCATAGGGACAAAGGAAATATCCTCTGATAACAAAGAGAAAGAAGCTTCCTGAGAAACTTCTTCGTGTTCTGTGAAATCATCTCACAGAGTTAGAGCTTTCGCCTAAAGAAGCCTTTCGCTAAGACAGTTCTTGTGGAATTGGCAAAGTGATATTTGGAAGCCCACAGAGGGCAAAGGTGAAAAAGGAAATATCCTCCGATGAAATCTGGAAAGAAGCTGTCTGAGAAACTGCTTAGTGTTCTGTTAATTCATCTCCCTGAGTTACATCTGTATTTCGTGGGTCTTTGTGCTAACCTTATTTCTGTGGAATCTGAGAACAGATATTTCGGATCCCTTTGAAGACTATAGGGCCAAAGGAAATATCCTCCGATAACAAACACAAAGAAGCTTTCTGAGAAACTTCTTTGTGTTCTGTGAAATCATCTCACAGAGTTAAAGCTTTCCCCTCAAGAAGCCTTTCGATAAGACAGTTTTTGTGGAATTGGCAAAGTGATATTTGGAAGATAATAGAGGACTATGTTGAAAAAGGAAATATCCTCCGATGAAATCTGGAAAGAAGCTTTCTGAGAAACTGCTTAGTGTTCTGTTAATTCATCTCACAGTGTTACATCTGTATTTCGTGGATCTCTTGGCTATCCTTATTTCTGTGGAATCAGAAAACTGATATTTTGGATCCCTTTGAAGACTATAGGACCAAAGGAAATATCCTCCGATAAAAAAAGAAAGAAGCTTTCTGAGAAACTTCTTTGTGTTCTGTGAAATCATCTCACAGAGTTACGGCTTTCCCCTCAAGGAGCCTTTCGCTAAGACAGTTCTTGTGGATTTGGCAAAGTGATATTTGGAAGCCCATAGAGGGCTATGTTGAAAAAGGTAATATCCTCCGATGAAATCTGGAAAGAAGCTTTCTTAGAAACTGCTTAGAGTTCTGTTAATTCATCTCACAGAGTTACATCTGTATTTCTGGGATCTCTTTGCTAGCCTTATTTCTCTGGAAGCTCACAACATATATTTCGGATCACTATGAAGACTATAGGGCCAAAGGAAATATGCTCCGATAACAAAGAGAAAGAAGGTTTCTGAAAAACTTCTTTGTGTTCTGTGTAATCATCTCACAGAATTACAGCTTTCCCCTCAAGAAGCCTTTCGCTAAGACAGTTCTTGTGTAATTGGCAAAGTGATATTTGGAAGCCCATAGAGGTTTATGGTGTAAAAGGAAATATCCTCCGATGAAATCTGGAAAGAAGCTTTCTGAGAAACTGCTTAGTGTTCTGTTAATTCATCTCACAGAGTTACATCTGTATTTCGTGCATTTCTTTGCTATCCTTATTTCTGTGGAATCTGAGAACAGATATTTCGGATCCCTTTGAAGACTATCGGGCGAAAGGAAATATCCTCCGATAACAAAGAGAAAGAAGCTTTCTGAGAAACTTCTTTGTGTTCTGTGAAATCATCTCACAGAGTTACAGCTTTCCCCTCAAGAAGCCTTTCGCTGAGACAGTTCTTTTGGAATTGGCAAAGTGATATTTGGGAGTCCATAGAGGGCTATGGAGAAAAAGGAAATATCCTCCGATGACATCTGGAAAGAAGATTTCTGAGAAACTGCTTAGTGTCCTGTTAATTCATCTCACAGAGTTACATCTGTATTTTGTGGATCTCTTTGCTAGCCTTATTTCTGTGTAATCTGAGAAAAGATATTTCGGATCCCTTTGAAGACTATAGGTCCAAAGGAAATATCCTCCGATAATAAAGAGAAAGAAGCTTTCTGAGAAACTTCTTTGTGTTCTGTGATATCATCTCACAGATTTACAGCTTTCCCCTCAAGAAGCCTTTCGCTAAGACAGTTCTTGTGGAATTGGCAAAGTGATATTTGGAAGCCCATAGAGGGCTATGGTGAAAAAGGAAATATCCTCGAATGAAATCTGGAAAGAAGCTTTCTGAGAAACTGCTTAGTGTTCTGTTAATTCATCTCACCGAGTTACATCTGTATTTCGTCGATCTCTTTGCTAGCCTTATTTCTGTGGAATCTGAGAACAGATATTTCGGATCCCTTTGAAGACTATAGGGCCAAAGGAAATATCCTCCGATAACAAAGAGAAAGAAGCTTTCTGAGAAACTTCTTTGTGTTCTGTGAAATAATCTCACAGAGCTACAGCTTTCCCCTCAAGAAGCCTTTCGCTAAGACACTTCTTGTGGAATTGGCAAAGTGATATTTGGAAGCCCTTAGAGGGCTTTGGAGAAAAAGGAAATATCCTCCGATGAAATCTGGAGAGAAACTTTCTGAGAAACTGCTTAGTGTTCTGTTAATTCATCTCACAGAGTTACATCTGTATTTCGTGGATCTCTTTGCTAGCCTTATTTCTGTGGAAGCTAAGAGCAGATATTTCGGATCACTTTGAAGACTATATTGCCAAATTAAATATCCTCCGAAAACAAAGAGAAAGTAGCTTTCTGAGAAACGTCTTTGTGTTCTTTGAAATCATCTCACAGAGTTACATCTTGACGCTCGAGGAGCCTTTCGCTAAGGCAGTTCTTGTGGAATTGGCAGAGTGATATTTGGAAGCCCATATGAGGGCGATGGTAAATAAGGAAATATCCTCCGATGAAATCTGGAAAGAAGCTTTCTGAGAAACTGCTTAATGTTCTGGTAATTCATCTCCCAGAGTTACATGTGTATTTCGTGGATCGCTTCGCTAGCCTTTTTTGTGTGGAATCTGAGAACAGATATTTCCGATCCCTTTGAAGACTCTAGGGCCAAAGGAAATATCCTCCCATAACAAAGAGAAAGAAGGTTTCTGAGAAACTTCTTTGTGTTCTGTGAAATCATCTCACATTGCTACACCTTTCCCCTCAAGAAGCCTTTCGCTAAGTCAGTTCTTGTGGAATTGGCAAAGTGATATTTGGAAGCCCATAGAGGGCTATGGTGAAAAAGGAAATATCCTCCGATGAAATATGGGAAGAAGCTTTCTGAGAAATTGCTTAGTGTTCTGTTAATTCATCTCACAGAGGTACATCTGTATTTCGTGGATCTCTGTGCTAGCCTTATTTCTGTGGAATCTGACAACAGATATTTCGGATCCCTTTGAAGACTATAGGGCCAAAGGAAATATCCTCCGATAACAAAGAGAAAGAAGCTTTGTGAGAAACTACTTTGTGTTCTGTGAAATCATCTCACAGAGTTACAGCTTTCCCCTCAAGAAGCCTTTCGCTAAGACAGTTCTTGTGGAATTGGAAAAGTGATATTTGGAAGCCCATAGAGGGATATGGTGAAAAAGGAAATATCCTCCGATGAAATCTGGAAAGTCTTTCTGAGAAACTGCTTAGTGTTCTGTTAATCCATCTCACAGAGTTACATCTGTATTTCGTGGATCTCTTGGCTATCCTTATTTCTGTGGAATCAGAGAACTGATATTTCGGATCCCTTTGAAGACTCTAGGGCCAAAGGAAATATCCTCCGATAAAAAAGAGAAAGAAGCTTTCTGAGAAACTTCTTTGTGTTCTGTGAAATCATCTCACAGAGTTACAGCTTGCCCTTCAAGAAGCCTTTCGCTAAGACAGTTCTTGTGGATTTGGCAAAGTGATATTTGGAAGCTCATAGAGGGCTATGTTGAAAAAGGTAATATCCTCCGATGAAATCTGGAAAGAAGCTTTCTGAGAAACTGCTTAGAGTTCTGTTAATTCATCTCACAGAGTTACATCTGTATTTCGTGGATCTCCTTGCTAGCCTTATTTCTGTTGGATCAGAGAACAGATATTTCGGATCCCTTTGAAGACTATAGGGCCAAAGGAAATATCCTCCGATAACAAAGAGAAAGAAGCTTTCTGAAAAACTTCTTTGTGTTCTCTGTAATCATCTCACAGAGTTACAGCTTTCCCCTCAAGAAGCCTTTCACTAAGACAGTTCTTGTGGAATTGGCAAAGTGATATTTGGAAGCCCATTGAGGGTTATGGTGTAAAAGGAAATATCCTCCGATGAAATCTGGAAAGAAGCTTTCTGAGAAACTGCTTAGTGGTCTGTTAATTCATCTCACAGAGTTACATCTGTATTTCGTGGATTTCTTTGCTATCCTTATTTCTGTGGAATCTGAGAACAGATATTTCCGATCCCTTTGAAGACTATAGGGCCAAAGGAAATATCCTCCGATAACAAAGAGAAAGAAGCTTTCTGAGAAACTTCTTTGTGTTCTGTGAAATAATCTCACAGAGCTACAGCTTTCCCCTCAAGAAGCCTTTCGCTAAGACAGTTCTTGTTGCATTGGCAAAGTGATATTTGGAAGCCCTTAGAGGGCTATGGAGAAAAAGGAAATATCCTCCGATGAAATCTGGAGAGAAACTTTCTGAGAAACTGCTTCGTGTTCTGAAAATTCATCTCACAGAGTTACATCTGTATTTCGTGGATCTCTTTTGTAGCCTTGTTTCTGTGAAATATGAGAACAGATATTTCAGATCCTTTTGAAGACTATAGGGCCAAAGGAAATAACATCCGATAACAAAGAGAAAGAAGCTTTCTGAGAAACTTCTTTGTGTTCTGTGAAATCATCTCACAGAGTTACAGCTTTCCCCTCAAGAAGCCTTTCTCTAAGACAGTTCTTGCGGAATTGGAATGTGATATTTGGAAGCCCATAGAGGGCTATGGTGAAAAAGGAAGTATCCTCCGATGAAATCTGGAAAGAAGCTTTCTGAGAAACTGCTTAGTGTTCTGTTAATTCATCTGACAGAGTTACATCTGTATTTCGTGGCTCTCTTGGCTAGCCTTATTTCTGTGGAATCTGAGAACTGATATTTCGGATCCCTTTGAAGACTCTAGGGCCAAAGGAAATATCCTCCGATAACAAAGAGAAAGAAGCTTTCTGAGAAACTTCTTTGTGTTCTGTGAAATCATCTCACAGAGTTACAGCTTTCCCCTCAAGAACACTTTCGCTGAGACAGTTCTTGTGGAATTGGCAAAGTGATATTTGGGAGCCCATAGAGGGCTATGGAGAAAAAGGAAATATCTTCCGATGATATCTGGAAAGAAGATTTCTGAGAAACTGCTTAGTGTCCTGTTAATTCATCTCACAGAGTTACATCTGTATTTCTTGGATCTCTTTGCTAGCCTTGTTTCTGTGTAATCTGAGAACAGATATTTCGGATCCCTTTGAAGACTATAGGACCAAAGGAAATATCCTCCGATAACAAAGAGAAAGAAGCTTTCTGAGAAACTTCTTTGTGTTCTGTGAAATCATCTCACAGAGTTACACCTTTCCCCTCAAGAACCCTTTCGCTAAGACAGTTCTTGTGCATTTGGCAAAGTGGTATTTGGAAGCCCATAGAGGGCTATGGTTAAAAAGGAAATATCCTCCGATGAAATATGGAAAGAAGCTTTCTGAGAAACTGCTTAGTGTTCTGTTAAGTCACCTCACAGACTTCCATCGGTATTTCGTGGAGCTCTGTGCTAGCCTTATTTCTGTGGAATCTGACAACAGATATTTCGGATACCTTTGAAGAATATAAGGCCAAAGGAAATATCCTCCGATAACAAAGAGAAAGAAGTTTTCTGAGAAACTACTTTGTGTTCTGTGAAATCATCTCACAGAGGTACAGCTTTCCCCTCAAGAAGCCTTTCGCTAAGACAGTTCTTGTGGAATTGGAAAAGTGATTTTTGGAGGCACATAGAGGGCTATGGTGAAAAAGGAAATATCCTCCGATGAAATCTGGAAAGAAGCTTTCTGAGAAACTGCTTAGTGTTCTGTTAATTCATCTCACAGTGTTACATCTGTATTTCGTGGATCTCTTGGCTATCCTTATTTCTGTGGAATCAGAGAACTGATATTTCGGATCCCTTTGAAGACTATAGGACCAAAGGAAATATCCTCCGATAAAAAGGAGAAAGAAGCTTTCGGAGAAACTTCTTTGTGTTCTGTGAAATCATCTCACAGAGTTACAGCTTTCCCCTCAAGGAGTCTTTCGCTAAGACAGTTCTTGTGGAATTGGCAAAGTGATATTTGGAAGCCCGTAGAGGGATATGTTGAAAAAGGTAATATCCTCCGATGAAATCTGGAAAGAAGCTTTCTGAGAAACTGCTTAGAGTTCTGTTAATTCATCTCACAGAGTTACATCTGTATTTCTTGGATCTCTTTGCTAGCCTTATTTCTGTGGAAGCTCACAACATATATTTCGGATCACTTTGAAGACTATAGGGCCAAAGGAAATATGCTCCGATAACAAAGAGAAAGAAGCTTTCTGAAAAACTTCTTTGTGTTCTGTGTAATCATCTCACAGAGTTACAGCTTTCCCCTCAAGAAGCCTTTCGCTAAGACAGTTCTTGTGTAATTGGCAAAGTGATATTTGGAAGCCCATAGAGGTTTATGGTGTAAAAGGAAATATCCTCCGATTAAATCTGGAAAGAAGCTTTCTGAGAAACTGCTTAGTGTTCTGTTAATTCATCTCACAGAGTTACATCTGTATTTCGTGCATTTCTTTGCTATCCTTATTTCTGTGGAATCTGAGAATAGATATTTCACATCCCTTTGAAGACTATCGGGTGAAAGGAAATATCCTCCGATAACAAAGAGAAAGAAGCTTTCTGAGAAACTTCTTTGTGTTCTGTGAAATCATCTCACAGAGTTACAGCTTTCCCCTCAAGAAGCCTTTCGCTGAGACAGTTCTTTTGGAATTGGCAAAGTGATATTTGGGAGCCCATAGAGGGCTATGGAGAAAAAGGAAATATCCTCCCATGATATCTGGAAAGAAGATTTCTGAGAAACTGCTTAGTGTCCTATTAATTCAACTCACAGAGTTACATCTGTATTTTGTGGATCTCCTTGCTAGCCTTATTTCTGTTGGATCAGAGAACAGATATTTCGGATCCCTTTGAAGACTATAGGGCCAAAGGAAATATCCTCCGATAACAAAGAGAAAGAAGCTTTCTGAAAAACTTCTTTGTGTTCTGTGAAATCAACTCACAGAGTTACAGCTTTCCCCTCAAGAAGCCTTTCGCTAAGATAGTTCTTGTGGAATTGGCAAAGTGATATTTGTCAGCCCATGGAGGGCTATGGAGAAAAAGGAAATATCCACCGATTAAATCTGGAAAGAAGCTTTCTGAGAAACCGCTTAGTGTTCTATTAATTCATCTCACAGAGTTACATCTGTATTTCGTGGATCTCTTTGCTACCTTATTTCTGTGGAAGCTAACAGCAGATATTTCGGATCCCTTTGAAGACTATAGGGCCAAAGGAAATATCCTCCCATAACAAAGAGAAAGAAGCTTTCCTAGAAACTTCTTTGAGTTCTGTGAAATCATCTCACAGAGTTAGAGCTTTCCCCTCAAGAAGCCTTTCGCTAAGACAGTTATTGTGGAATTGGCAAACTGATATTTGGAAGCCCATAGAGGGCTATGGTGAAAAAGGAAATATCCTCCGATGAAATCTGGAACGAAGCTTTCTGAGAAAATGCTTAGTGTTCTGTTAATTCACCTCCCAGAGTTACATCTGTATTTCGTGGATCTCTTTTCTAGCCTTATTTCTGTGGAATCTGAGAACAGATATTTCGGATCCCTTTGAAGACTATTGGGACAAAGGAAATATCCTCCGATAAAAAAGAGAAAGAAGCTTTTGACAAACTTCTTTGTGTTTTGTGAAATCATCTCACAGAGTTACAGCTTTCCCCTCAAGAAGCATTTCGCTATGACAGTTCTTGTGGAATTGGCAAAGTGATATTTGGAAGCCCATAGAGTGCTAGCTATGGTGAAAAAGGAAATATCCTCCGATGAAATCTGGAAAGAAGCTTTCTGAGAAACTGCTTACTGTTCTGTTAATTCATCTCACAGAGTTACATCTGTATTTCGTGGATCTCTTTGCTAGCCTTATTTCTGTGGAAGCTAAGAGCAGATATTTCGGATCACTTTGAAGACTATATTGCCAAATTAAATATCCTCCGATAACAAAGAGAAAGTAGCTTTCTGAGAAACGTCTTTGTGTTCTTTGAAATCATCTCACAGAGTTACATCTTGACGCTCGAGGAGCCTTTCGCTAAGGCAGTTCTTGTGGAATTGGCAGAGTGATATTTGGAAGCCAAAAGAGGGCTGTGGAGAAAAAGGAAATATCCACAGATGAAATCTGGAAAGAAGCTTTCTGAGAAACTGCTTAGTGTTCTGTTAATTCATCTCACAGAGTTACATCTGTATTTGGTGGATCTCTTTGCTTGCCTTATTTCTGTGGAATCTGACAACAGATATTTCGGATCCCTTTGAATACTATAGGGCCAAAGCAAATATCCTCCAATAACAAAGAGAAAGAAGCTCTCTGAGAGACTTCTTTGTGTTCTGTGAAATCAACTCACAGAGTTACAGCTTTCCCCTCAAGAAGCCTTTCGCTAAGACAGTTTTTGTTGAATTGGCAAAGTGATAGTTGCAAGCCCGTAGAGGGCTATGGAGAAAAAGGAAATATCCTCCGATGAAATCTGGAAAGAAGCTTTCTGAGAAACTGCTTAGTGTTCTGTTAATTCACCTCACAGAGTTACATCTGTATTTCCTGGATCTCTTTGCTAGCCTTATTTCTGTGGAATCTGAGAACAGATATTTCGGATCCCTTTGAAGACTATAGGGCCAAAGGAAATATCCTCCGATAACAAAGAGAAAGAAGCTTTCTGACAAACTTCTTTGTGTTCTGTGAAATCATCTCACAGAGTTACAACTTTCCCCTCTAGAAGCCTTTCGCTAAGACAGTTCTTGTGGAATTGGAAAAGTATTATTTCGAAGCCCATAGAGGGCTAGCTATGGTGAAAAAGGAAATACCTCCGATGAAATCTGGAAAGAAACTTTCTGAGAAACTGCTTAGTGTTCAGTTAATTCATCTCCCAGAGTTACATCTGTATTTCGTGGATCTCTTTGCTAGCCTTATTTCTGTGGAATCTGAGAAGTGATATTTCAGATCCCTTTGAAGACTATAGGGCCAAAGGAAATATCCTGCGATAACAAAGACAAGGAAGCTTTCTGAGAAACTTCTTTGTGTTCTGTGAAATCATCTCACAGAGTTACAGCTTGCACCTCAAGAAGACTTTCGCTAAGACAGTTCTTGTGGAATTGGCAATGTGATATTTGGAAGCCCAAAGAGGGCTGTGGAGAAAAAGGAAATATCCACAGATGAAATCTGGAAGGAAGCTTTCTGAGAATCTTCTTAGTGTTCTGTTAATTCATCTCACAGAGTTACATCTGTATTTCGTGGATCTCTTGGCTATCCTTATTTCTGTGGAATCAGAGAACTGATATTTCGGATCCCTTTGAAGACTATAGGACCAAAGGAAATATCCTCCGATAAAAAGGAGAAAGAAGCTTTCTGAGAAACTTCTTTGTGTTCTGTGAAATCATCTCACAGAGTTACAGCTTTCCCCTCAAGAAGCCTTTTGCTAAGACAGTTCTTGTGGATTTGGCAAAGTGATATTTGGAAGCCCATAGAGGGCTATGTTGAAAAAGGTAATATCCTCCGATGAAATCTGGAAAGAACCTTTCTGAGAAACTGCTTAGAGTTCTGTTAATTCATTTCACAGAGTTACATCTGTATTTCGTGGATCTCTTTGCTAGCCTTATTTCTGTGGAAGCTCACAACATATATTTCGGATCACTTTGAAGACTATAGGGCCAAAGGAAATATCCTCCGATAACAAAGAGAAAGAAGCTTTCTGAAAAACTTCTTTGTGTTCTGTGTAATCATCTCACAGAGTTACAGCTTTCCCCGCAAGAAGCCTTTCGCTAAGACAGTTCTTGTGGAATTGGAAAAGTGATATCTGGAAGCCCATAGAGGTTTATGTTGTAAAAGGAAATATCCTCCGATGAAATCTGGAAAGAAGCTTTCTGAGAAACTGCTTAGTGTTCTGTTAATTCTTCTCACAGAGTTACATCTGTATTTCGTGCATTTCTTTGCTATCCTTATTTCTGTGGAATCTGAGAACAGATATTTCGGATCCCTTTGAAGACTATAGGGCCAAAGGAAATATCCTCCGATAACAAAGAGAAAGAAGCTTTCTGAGAAACTTCTTTGTGTTCTGTGAAATCATCTCACAGAGTTACAGCTTTCCCCTCAAGAAGCCTTTCGCTGAGACAGTTCTTTTGTAATTGGCAAAGTGATATTTGGGAGCCCTTAGAGGGCTATGGAGAAAAAGGAAATATCCTCCGATGATATCTGGAAAGAAGATTTCTGAGAAACTGCTTAGTGTCCTATTAATTCATCTCACAGAGTTACATCTGTATTTTGTGGATCTCCTTGCTAGCCTTATTTCTGTTGGATCAGAGAACAGATATTTCGGATCCCTTTGAAGACTATAGGGCCAAAGGAAATATCCTCCAATAACAAAGAGAAAGAAGCTTTCTGAAAAACTTCTTTGTGTTCTGTGAAATCAACTCACAGAGTTACAGCTTTCCCCTCAAGAAGCCTTTCGCTAAGATAGTTCTTGTGGAATTGGCAAAGTGATATTTGTCAGCCCATGGAGGGCTATGGAGATAAAGGAAATATCCACCGATTAAATCTGGAAAGAAGCTTTCTGAGAAACCGCTTAGTGTTCTATTAATTCATCTCACAGAGCTACATCTGTATTTCGTGGATCTCTTTGCTACCTTATTTCTGTGGAAGCTAACAGCAGATATTTCGGATCCCCTTGAAGACTATAGGGCCAAAGGAAATATCCTCCGATAACAAAGAGAAAGAAGCTTTCCTAGAAACTTCTTTGAGTTCTGTGAAATCACCTCACAGAGTTAGAGCTTTCCCCTCAAGAAGCCTTTCGCTAAGACAGTTATTGAGGAATTGGCAAAGTGATATTTGGAAGCCCATAGAGGGCTATGGTGAAAAAGGAAATATCCTCCGATGAAATCTGGAAAGAAGCTTCCTGAGAAACTGCTTAGTGTTCTGTTAATTCATCTCACAGAGTTACATCTATATTTCGTGGATCACTTTGCTAGCCTTATTTCTGTGGAATCTGAGAACAGATATTTCGGATCCCTTTGAAGACTATAGGGCCAAAGGAAATATCCTCCAATAACAAAGAGAAAGAAGCTTTTGACAAACATCTTTGTGTTCTGTGAAATCATCTCACAGAGTTACAGCTTTCCCCTCAAGAAACCTTTCGCTATGACAGTTCTTGTGGAATTGGCAAAGTGATATTTGGAAGCCCATAGAGGGCTATGGAGAAAAAGGAAATATCCACCGATGAAATCTGGAAAGAAGCTTTCTGAGAAACTGCTTAGTGTTCTGTTAATTCATCTCACAGAGTTACATCTGTATTTGGTGAATCTCTTTGCTCGCCTTATTTCTGTGGAATCTGACAACAGATATTTCCTTTCCCTTTGAAGACTATAGGGCCAAAGGAAATATCCTCCAATAACAAAGAGAAAGAAGCTTTCTGAGAGACTTCTTTGTGTTCTGTGAAATCATCTCACAGAGTTACAGCTTTCCCCTCAAGAAGCCTTTCGCTAAGACAGTTCTTGTTGAATTGGCAAAGTGATAGTTGCAAGCCCGTAGAGGGCTATGGAGTAAAAGGAAACATCCTCCGATGAAATCTGGAAAGAAGCTTTCTGAGAAACTGCTTAGTGTTCTGTTAATTCATCTCACAGAGTTACATCTGTATTTCCTGGATCTCTTTGCTAGCCTTATTTCTGTGGAATCTGAGAACAGATATTTCGGATCCCTTTGAAGACTATAGGGCCAAAGGAAATATCCTCCGATAACAAAGAGAAAGAAGCTTTCTGAGAAACTTCTTTGTGTTCTTTGAAATCATCTCACAGAGTTACAACTTTCCCCTCTAGAAGCCTTTCGCTAAGACAGTTCTTGTGGAATTGGAAAAGTATTATTTCGAAGCCCATAGTGGGCTAGCTATGGTGAAAAAGGAAATACCTCCGATGAAATCAGGAAAGAAACTTTCTGAGAAACTGCTTAGTGTTCAGTTAATTCATCTCCCAGAGTTACATCTGTATTTCGTGGATCTCTTTGCTAGCCTTATTTCTGTGGAATCTCTGAACAGATATTGCAGATCCCTTTGAAGACTATAGGGCCAAAGGAATTATCCTGCGATAACAAAGACAAGGAAGCTTTCTGAGAAACTTCTTTGTGTTCTGTGAAATCATCTCACAGAGTTACAGCTTGCACCTCAAGAAGACTTTCGCTAAGACAGTTCTTGTGGAATTGGCAAAGTGATATTTGGAAGCCCATAGAGGGCTGTGGAGAAAAAGGAAATATCCACAGATGAAATCTGGAAGGAAGCTTTCTGAGAATCTGCTTAGTGTTCTGTTAATTCATCTCACAGAGTTACATCTGTATTTTGTGGATCTCTTGGCTATCCTTATTTCTGTGGAATCAGAGAACTGATATTTCGGATCCCTTTGAAGACTATAGGACCAAAGGAAATATCCTCCGATAAAAAGGAGAAACAAGCTTTCTGAGAAACTTCTTTGTGTTCTGTGAAATCATCTCACAGAGTTACAGCTTTCCCCTCAAGAAGCCTTTTGCTAAGACAGTTCTTGTGGATTTGGCAAAGTGATATTTGGAAGCCCATAGAGGGCTATGTTGAAAAAGGTAATATCCTCCGATGAAATCTGGAAAGAACCTTTCTGAGAAACTGCTTAGAGTTCTGTTAATTCATCTCACAGAGTTACATCTGTATTTCGTGGATCTCTTTGCTAGCCTTATTTCTGTGGAAGCTCACAACATATATTTCGGATCACTTTGAAGACTATAGGGCTAATGGAAATATGCTCCAATAACAAAGAGAAAGAAGCTTTCTGAAAAACTTCTTTGTGTTCTGTGTAATCATCTCACAGAGTTACAGCTTTCCCCGCAAGAAGCCTTTCGCTAAGACAGTTCTTGTGGAATTGGAAAAGTGATATCTGGAAGCCCATAAAGGTTTATGGTGTAAAAGGAAATATCCTCCGATGAAATCTGGAAAGAAGCTTTCTGAGAAACTGCTTAGTGTTCTGTTAATTCATCTCACAGAGTTACATCTGTATTTCGTGCATTTCTTTGCTATCCTTATTTCTGTGGAATCTGAGAACAGATATTTCGGATCCCTTTGAAGACTATAGGGCCAAAGGAAATATCCTCCGATAACAAAGAGAAAGAAGCTTTCTGAGAAACTTCTTTGTGTTCTGTGAAATAATCTCACAGAGCTACAGCTTTCCCCTCAACAAGCCTTTCGCTAAGACACTTCTTGTGGAATTGGCAAAGTGATATTTGGAAGCCCTTAGAGGGCTACGGAGAAAAAGGAAATATCCTCCGATGAAATCTGGCGAGAAACTTTCTGAGAAACTGCTTCGTGTTCTGTTAATTCATCTCACAGAGTTACATCTGTATTTCGTGGATCTCTTTGCTAGCCTTATTTCTGTGGAATATGAGAACAGATATTTCACATCCCTTTGAAGACTATCGGGCGAAAGGAAATATCCTCCGATAACAAAGAGAAAGAAGCTTTCTGAGAAACTTCTTTGTGTTCTGTGAAATCATCTCACAGAGTTACAGGTTTCCTCTCAAGAAGCCTTTCGCTAAGACAGTTCTTGTGGCATTGGCAAAGTGATATTTGGAAGCCCATAGAGGGCTACGGTGAAAAAGGAAATATCCTCCGATGAAATCTGGAAAGAAGCTTTCTGAGAAACTGCTTAGTGGTCTGTTAATTCATCTCACAGAGTTACATCTGTATTTCGTCGATCTCTTTTGTAGCCTTATTTCTCTAGAATCTGAGAACAGATATTTCAGATCCTTTTGAAGACTATAGGGCCAAAGGAAATAACATCCGATAACAAAGAGAAAGAAGCTTTCTGAGAAACTTCTTTGTGTTCTGTGAAATCATCTCACAGAGTTACAGCTTTCCCCTCAAGAAGCCTTTCTCTAAGACAGTTCTTGCGGAATTGGAAAGTGATATTTGGAAGCCCATAGAGGGCTATGGTGAAAAAGGAAATATCCTCCGATGAAATCTGGAAAGAAGCTTTCTGAGAAACTGCTTAGTGTTCTGTTAATTCATCTCACACAATTATATCTGTATTTCATGGATCTCTTTGCTGGCCTTATTTCTGTGGAATCTGAGAACAGATATTTCGGATCGCTTTGAAGACTATAGGGACAAAGGAAATATCCCCCGATAACAAAGAGAAAGAAGCTTTCTGAGAAACTTCCTTGTGTTCTGTGAAATCAACTCACCGAATTACAGCTTTCCTCTCAAGAAGCCATTCGCTAAGACAGTTCTTGTGGAATTGGCAAAGTGATATTTGGAAGCCCATAGAGGGCTACGGTGAAAGAGGAAATATCCTCCGATCAAATCTGGAAAGAAGCTTTCTGAGAAACTGCTTAGTGTTCTGTTAACTCATCTCCCAGAGTTACATCTGTATTTCGTGGATCCCTTTCCTAGCCTTATTTCTGTGGAATCTGAGAACAGATATTTCGGATCCCTTTGAAGACTATTATGCCAAAGGAAATATCGTCCATTAACAAAGATAAAGGAGCTTTCTGAGAATCTTGCTTGTGTTCTGTGAAATAATCTCACAGAGTTACAACTATCCCCGCAAGAAGCCTTTCGCTAAGACAGTTCTTGTGGAATTGGCAAAGTGATATTTGGTAGCCCATAAAGGCCAAGGTGAAAAAGGAAGTATCCTCCGATGAAATCTGGAAAGAAGCTTTCTGAGAAACTGCTTAGTGTTCTGTTAATTCATCTCACAGATTTACATCTGCATTTCGTGAATCTCTTTGCTAGCCTTATTTCTGTGGAATCTGAGAAGAGATATTTCTTATCGCTTTGAAGATTACAGGGCCAAAGGAAATACCTCCGATAAAAAAGAGAAAGAAGCTTTCTGAGAAACTTTTTTGTGTTCTGTGAAATCATCTCACAGAGTTACAGTTTCTCCTCAAGAAGCCTTTCGCTAAGACAGTTCTTGTGGAATTGGCAAAGTGATATTTGGTAGCCCGTAGAGGGCTACGGTGAAAAAGGAAATATCCTCCCATGAAATCTGGAAAGAAGCTTTCTGAGAAACTGCTTAGTGTTCTGTTAATTCATCTCACACAGTTACACCTGTATTTCGTGGATTTCTTTGCTTGCATTACTTCTGTGGAATCTGAGAACAGATATTTCGGATCCCTTTGAAGACTATAGGGCCAAAGGAAACATCCTCCGACAACAAAGAGAAAGAAGCTTTCTGAGAAACTTCTTTGTGTTCTGTGAAATCATCTCACAGAGTTACAGCTTGCACCTCAAGAAGACTTTCGCTAAGAAAGTTCTTGTCGAATTGGCAGCTTGATATTTGGAAGCCCATAGAGAGCTATGGTGAAAAACGTAATATCCTCCAATGAAATCTGGAAGGAAGATTTCTGAGAAACTGCTTAGTGTTCTGTGAATTCAACTCACAGAGTTACATCTGCATTTCGTGGATCTCTTTGCTAGCCTTATATCTGTGGAATCTGAGAACAGATATTTCGGATCCCTTTGAAGACTATGGAGCCAAAGGAAATATCCTGAGATAACAAAGAGAAAGAAGCTTTCTGAGAAACTTCTTTGTGTTCGTGTAATCATCTCACAGCGTTACAGCTTTCCCCTCAAGAAGCCCTTCGCTAAGACAGTTCTCGCGGAATTCGCAAAGTGATATTTGGAAGCCCGTAGAGGGCTATGGTGAAAAAGAAAATATCCTCCGATGAAATCTGGAAAGAAGCTGTCTGAGAAACTGCTTGGTGTTCTGTGAAATCATCTCACAGAGTTACAGCTTGCACCTCAAGAAGACTTTCGCTAAGACAGTTCTTGTGGAATTGGCAATGTGATATTTGGAAGCCCATAGAGGGCTGTGGAGAAAAAGGAAATATCCACAGATGAAATCTGGAAGGAAGCTTTCTGAGAATCTTCTTAGTGTTCTGTTAATTCATCTCACAGAGTTACATCTGTATTTCGTGGATCTCTTGGCTATCCTTATTTCTGTGGAATCAGAGAACTGATATTTCGGATCCCTTTGAAGACTATAGGACCAAAGGAAATATCCTCCGATAAAAAGGAGAAAGAAGCTTTCTGAGAAACTTCTTTGTGTTCTGTGAAATCATCTCACAGAGTTACAGCTTTCCCCTCAAGAAGCCTTTTGCTAAGACAGTTCTTGTGGATTTGGCAAAGTGATATTTGGAAGCCCATAGAGGGCTATGTTGAAAAAGGTAATATCCTCCGATGAAATCTGGAAAGAACCTTTCTGAGAAACTGCTTAGAGTTCTGTTAATTCATCTCACAGAGTTACATCTGTATTTCGTGGATCTCTTTGCTAGCCTTATTTCTGTGGAAGCTCACAACATATATTTCGGATCACTTTGAAGACTATAGGGCCAAAGGAAATATCCTCCGATAACAAAGAGAAAGAAGCTTTCTGAAAAACTTCTTTGTGTTCTGTGTAATCATCTCACAGAGTTACAGCTTTCCCCGCAAGAAGCCTTTCGCTAAGACAGTTCTTGTGGAATTGGAAAAGTGATATCTGGAAGCCCATAGAGGTTTATGTTGTAAAAGGAAATATCCTCCGATGAAATCTGGAAAGAAGCTTTCTGAGAAACTGCTTAGTGTTCTGTTAATTCATCTCACAGAGTTACATCTGTATTTCGTGCATTTCTTTGCTATCCTTATTTCTGTGGAATCTGAGAACAGATATTTCGGATCCCTTTGAAGACTATAGGGCCAAAGGAAATATCCTCCGATAACAAAGAGAAAGAAGCTTTCTGAGAAACTTCTTTGTGTTCTGTGAAATCATCTCACAGAGTTACAGCTTTCCCCTCAAGAAGCCTTTCGCTGAGACAGTTCTTTTGTAATTGGCAAAGTGATATTTGGGAGCCCTTAGAGGGCTATGGAGAAAAAGGAAATATCCTCCGATGATATCTGGAAAGAAGATTTCTGAGAAACTGCTTAGTGTCCTATTAATTCATCTCACAGAGTTACATCTGTATTTTGTGGATCTCCTTGCTAGCCTTATTTCTGTTGGATCAGAGAACAGATATTTCGGATCCCTTTGAAGACTATAGGGCCAAAGGAAATATCCTCCAATAACAAAGAGAAAGAAGCTTTCTGAAAAACTTCTTTGTGTTCTGTGAAATCAACTCACAGAGTTACAGCTTTCCCCTCAAGAAGCCTTTCGCTAAGATAGTTCTTGTGGAATTGGCAAAGTGATATTTGTCAGCCCATGGAGGGCTATGGAGATAAAGGAAATATCCACCGATTAAATCTGGGAAGAAGCTTTCTGAGAAACCGCTTAGTGTTCTATTAATTCATCTCACAGAGCTACATCTGTATTTCGTGGATCTCTTTGCTACCTTATTTCTGTGGAAGCTAACAGCAGATATTTCGGATCCCCTTGAAGACTATAGGGCCAAAGGAAATATCCTCCGATAACAAAGAGAAAGAAGCTTTCCTAGAAACTTCTTTGAGTTCTGTGAAATCACCTCACAGAGTTAGAGCTTTCCCCTCAAGAAGCCTTTCGCTAAGACAGTTATTGAGGAATTGGCAAAGTGATATTTGGAAGCCCATAGAGGGCTATGGTGAAAAAGGAAATATCCTCCGATGAAATCTGGAAAGAAGCTTCCTGAGAAACTGCTTAGTGTTCTGTTAATTCATCTCACAGAGTTACATCTATATTTCGTGGATCACTTTGCTAGCCTTATTTCTGTGGAATCTGAGAACAGATATTTCGGATCCCTTTGAAGACTATAGGGCCAAAGGAAATATCCTCCAATAACAAAGAGTAAGAAGCTTTTGACAAACATCTTTGTGTTCTGTGAAATCATCTCACAGAGTTACAACTTTCCCCTCAAGAAACCTTTCGCTATGACAGTTCTTGTGGAATTGGCAAAGTGATATTTGGAAGCCCATAGAGGGCTAGGGAGAAAAAGGAAATATCCACCGATGAAATCTGGAAAGAAGCTTTCTGAGAAACTGCTTAGTGTTCTGTTAATTCATCTCACAGAGTTACATCTGTATTTGGTGAATCTCTTTGCTCGCCTTATTTCTGTGGAATCTGACAACAGATATTTCCTTTCCCTTTGAAGACTATAGGGCCAAAGGAAATATCCTCCAATAACAAAGAGAAAGAAGCTTTCTGAGAGACTTCTTTGTGTTCTGTGAAATCATCTCACAGAGTTACAGCTTTCCCCTCAAGAAGCCTTTCGCTAAGACAGTTCTTGTTGAATTGGCAAAGTGATAGTTGCAAGCCCGTAGAGGGCTATGGAGAAAAAGGAAACATCCTCCGATGAAATCTGGAAAGAAGCTTTCTGAGAAACTGCTTAGTGTTCTGTTAATTCATCTCACAGAGTTACATCTGTATTTCCTGGATCTCTTTGCTAGCCTTATTTCTGTGGAATCTGAGAACAGATATTTCGGATCCCTTTGAAGACTATAGGGCCAAAGGAAATATCCTCCGATAACAAAGAGAAAGAAGCTTTCTGAGAAACTTCTTTGTGTTCTGTGAAATCATCTCACAGAGTTACAACTTTCCCCTCTAGAAGCCTTTCGCTAAGACAGTTCTTGTGGAATTGGAAAAGTATTATTTCGAAGCCCATAGTGGGCTAGCTATGGTGAAAAAGGAAATACCTCCGATGAAATCTGGAAAGAAACTTTCTGAGAAACTGCTTAGTGTTCAGTTAATTCATCTCCCAGAGTTACATCTGTATTTCGTGGATCTCTTTGCTAGCCTTATTTCTGTGGAATCTCTGAACAGATATTGCAGATCCCTTTGAAGACTATAGGGCCAAAGGAATTATCCTGCGATAACAAAGACAAGGAAGCTTTCTGAGAAACTTCTTTGTGTTCTGTGAAATCATCTCACAGAGTTACAGCTTGCACCTCAAGAAGACTTTCGCTAAGACAGTTCTTGTGGAATTGGCAATGTGATATTTGGAAGCCCATAGAAGGCTGTGGAGAAAAAGGAAATATCCACAGATGAAATCTTTAAGGAAGCTTTCTGATAATCTGCTTAGTGTTCTGTTAATTCATCTCACAGAGTTACATCTGTATTTCGTGGATCTCTTGGCTATCCTTATTTCTGTGGAATCAGAGAACTGATATTTCGGATCCCTTTGAAGACTATAGGACCAAAGGAAATATCCTCCGATAAAAAGGAGAAACAAGCTTTCTGAGAAACTTCTTTGTGTTCTGTGAAATCATCTCACAGAGTTACAGCTTTCCCCTCAAGAAGCCTTTCGCTAAGACAGTTCTCGCGGAATTCCCAAAGTGATATTTGGAAGCCCGTAGAGGGCTATGGTGAAAAAGAAAATATCCTCCGATGAAATCTGGAAAGAAGCTTTCTGAGAAACTGCTTGGTGTTCTGTTAATTCATCTCACAGAGTTACATCTGTATTTCGTGGATCTCTTTGCTAGCCTTATTTCTGTGGAATCTGACTACAGATATTTCATTTCCCTTTGAAGACTATAGGGCCAAAGGAAATATCCTCCGATAACAAAGAGAAAGAAGCTTTCTGCGAAACTTCTTTGCGTTCTGTGAAATCACCTCACAGAGTTACAGCTTTCCCCTCAAGAAGCCTTTTGCTAAGACAGTTCTTGTGGATTTGGCAAAGTGATATTTGGAAGCCCATAGAGGGCTATGTTGAAAAAGGTAATATCCTCCGATGAAATCTGGAAAGAACCTTTCTGAGAAACTGCTTAGAGTTCTGTTAATTCATCTCACAGAGTTACATCTGTATTTCGTGGATCTCTTTGCTAGCCTTATTTCTGTGGAAGCTCACAACATATATTTCGGATCACTTTGAAGACTAAAGGGCCAAAGGAAATATGCTCCGATAACAAAGAGAAAGAAGCTTTCTGAAAAACTTCTTTGTGTTCTGTGTAATCATCTCACAGAGTTACAGCTTTCCCCTCAAGAAGCCTTTCGCTAAGACAGTTCTTGTGGAATTGGAAAAGTGATATCTGGAAGCCCATAGAGGTTTATGGTGTAAAAGGAAATATCCTGCGATGAAATCTGGAAAGAAGCTTTCTGAGAAACTGCTTAGTGTTCTGTTAATTCATCTCACAGAGTTACATCTGTATTTCGTGCATTTCTTTGCTATCCTTATTTCTGTGGAATCTGAGAACAGATATTTCGGATCCCTTTGAAGACTATAGGGCCAAAGGAAATATCCTCCGATAACAAAGAGAAAGAAGCTTTCTGAGAAACGTCTTTGTGTTCTGTGAAATAATCTCACAGAGCTACAGCTTTCCCCTCAACAAGCCTTTCGCTAAGACACTTCTTGTGGAATTGGCAAAGTGATATTTGGAAGCCCTTAGAGGGCTACGGAAAAAAAGGAAATATCCTCCGATGAAATCTGGCGAGAAACTTTCTGAGAAACTGCTTCGTGTTCTGTTAATTCATCTCACAGAGTTACATCTGTATTTCGTGGATCTCTTTGCTAGCCTTATTTCTGTGGAATATGAGAACAGATATTTCACATCCCTTTGAAGACTATCGGGCGAAAGGAAATATCCTCCGATAACAAAGAGAAAGAAGCTTTCTGAGAAACTTCTTTGTGTTCTGTGAAATCATCTCACAGAGTTACAGGTTTCCTCTCAAGAAGCCTTTCGCTAAGACAGTTCTTGTGGCATTGGCAAAGTGATATTTGGAAGCCCATAGAGGGCTACGGTGAAAAAGGAAATATCCTCCGATGAAATCTGGAAAGAAGCTTTCTGAGAAACTGCTTAGTGGTCTGTTAATTCATCTCACAGAGTTACATCTGTATTTCGTCGATCTCTTTTGTAGCCTTATTTCTCTAGAATCTGAGAACAGATATTTCAGATCCTTTTGAAGACTATAGGGCCAAAGGAAATAACATCCGATAACAAAGAGAAAGAAGCTTTCTGAGAAACTTCTTTGTGTTCTGTGAAATCATCTCACAGAGTTACAGCTTTCCCCTCAAGAAGCCTTTCTCTAAGACAGTTCTTGCGTAATTAGAAAGTGATATTTGGAAGCCCATAGAGGGCTATGGTGAAAAAGGAAATATCCTCCGATGAAATCTGGAAAGAAGCTTTCTGAGAAACTGCTTAGTGTTCTGTTAATTCATCTCACAGAGTTACATCTGTATTTCGTGGATCTCTTTGCTAGCCTTATTTCTGTGGAATCTGAGAGCAGATATTTCGGATCCATTTGAAGACTATAGGGCCACAGGAAATGTCCTCCGATAACAAAGAGAAAGAAGCTTTCTGAGAAACTTCTTTGTGTTCTGTGAAATTATCTCGCAGAGTTACAGCTTTCCCCTCAAGAAGCCTTTCGCTAAGACAGTTCTTGTGGAATTAGTAAATTGATATTTGGAAGCCCATAGAGGGCTAAGGTGAAAAGGGAAATATTCTCCGATGAAATCTGGAAAGAAGCTTTCTCAGAAACTGCTTAGTGTTCTGTTAATTCATCTCACAGAGTTACATCTGTATTTCGGGGATCTCTTTGCTAGCCTTATTTCTGTGGAATCTGAGAAAAGATACTTCGGATCCCTTTGAAGACTATAGGGCCGAAGGAAATATCCTCCGATAAAAAAGAGAAAGAAGCTTCCTGAGAAACTTCTTTGTGTTCCGCTAAATCATCTCACAGAGTTACAGCTTTCCCCTCAAGAAGCCTTTCGCTAAGACAGTTATTGTGGAATTGGCAAACTTGTATTTGGAAGCCCATAGAGGGTTACGGTGAAAAAGGAAATATCCTCCAATGACATCTGAAAAGAAGCTTTCTGAGAAACTGCTTAGTGTTCTGTTAATTCATCTCACAGAGTTACATCTGTATTTCGTGGATCTCTTTGCTATCCTTATTTCTGTGGAATCTGAGAACAGATATTTCAGATCCCTTTGAAGACTTTAGGGTCAAAGGAAATATCCTCCGACAACAAAGAGAAAGAAGCTTTCTAAGAAACCTCTTTGTGTTCTGTGAAATCATCTCAGAGAGTTACAGCTTTCCCCTCAAGGAGCATTTCGCTAAGACAGTTCTTGTGGAATTGGCAAAGTGATATTTGGAAGCCCATAGAGGGCTATGGTGAAAAAGGAAATATCCTCCGATGATATCTGGAAAGAAGCTTTCTGAGAAACTGCTTAGTGGTCTGTAAATTCATCTCACAGATTTACATCTGTATTGCGTGGATCTCCTTGCTAGCCTTATTTCTGTGGATTCTGAGAACAGATAATTCAGATCCCTTTGAGGACTATAGGGCCTAAGGAAATATCCTCCAACAACAAAGAGAAAGAAGCTTTGTGAGAAACTTCTTTGTGTTCTGTGAAATCATCTCACAGAGTTAGAGCTTTCCCCTCAAGAATCCTTTCGCTAAGACAGTTGTTGTGGAATTGGCAAAGTGATATTTGGAAGCCCTTAGAGGGCTATGGTGAAAAAGGAAATATCCTCCGATGAAGTCTGGAAAGAAGCTTTCTTAGAAACTGCTTAGTGTTCTGTTAATTCATCTCACAGAGTTACATCTGTATTTCGTGGATCTCCTTGCTAGGCTTCTTTCTGTGGAATTTGAGAACAGATATTTCGGATCCCTTTGAAGACTATAGGGTCACAGGAAATATTCTCTGATAACAAAGAGAAAGAAGCTTTCGCAGAAACTTCTTTGTGTTCTGTGAAATCATCTCACAGCGTTACAGCTTCCCCCTCAAGAAGCCTTTCGCTAAGACAGTTCTTGTGGAATTGGCAAAGTGATATTTGGAAGCCCGTAGAGGGCTATTGTGACAAAGGAATTATCCTCCAATGAAATCCTGAAAGAAGCTTTCTGAGAAACTGCTTAGTGTTCTGTTAATTCATCTCACAGAGTTACATCTGTATTTCGTGGATCTCTTTGCTAGCCTTATTCCTGTGGAATCTGAGAACAGATATTTTGGATCCCTTGGAAGACTATAGGGCCAAAGGAAATATCCTCAGATTACAAAGAGAAAGAAGCTTTCTGAGAAACTTCTTTGTGTTCTGTGAAATCATCTCACAGAGTTACAGCTTTCCCTTCAAGAAGCCTTTCGCTAAGACAATTCTTGTGGAATTGACAAAGTGATATTTGGAAGCCCATAGAGGTCTAGGTTGAAAAAGGAAATATCCTCCGATGAAATCTGGAAAGAAGCTTTCTGAGAAACTGCTTAGTGGTCTGTTAATTCATCTCGCAGAGTTACATCTGTATTTCGTGGATCTCTTTGCTAGCCTTATTTCTGTGGAATCTGAGAACTGTTATTTCGTATCCCTTTGAAGACTATAGGGCCAAAGTAAATATCCTCCGATAACAAAGGGAAAGAAGCTTTCTGAGAAACATCTTTGGGTTCTGTGAAATCATCTCACAGAGTTACAGCTTTCCCCCAAAGAAGCCTTTTGCTAAGACAGTTCTTGTGGAATTGGCAAAGTGATATTTGGAAGCCCATAGAGGGCTACGGTGAAAAAGGAAATATCCTCCGATGAAATCTGGAAAGAAGCTTTCTGAGAAACTGCTTAGTGTTCTGTTAATTCATCTCACAGAATTATATCTGTATTTCATGGATCTCTTTGCTGGCCTTATTTCTGTGGAATCTGAGAACAGATATTTCTAATCGCTTTGAAGACTATAGGTCCAAAGGAAATATCCCCCGATAACAAAGAGAAAGAAGCTTTCTGAGAAACTTCCTTGTGTTCTGTGAAATCAACTCACAGAGTTACAGCTTTCCTCTCAAGAAGCCATTCGCTAAGACAGTTCTTGTGGAATTGGCAAAGTGATATTTGGAAGCCCATAGAGGGCTACGGTGAAAGAGGAAATATCCTCCGATCAAATCTGGAAAGAAGCGTTCTGAGAAACTGCTTAGTGTTCTGTTAACTCATCTCCCAGAGTTACATCTGTATTTCGTGGATCCCTTTCCTAGCCTTATTTCTGTGGAATCTGAGAACAGATATTTCGGATCCCTTTGAAGACTATTATGCCAAAGGAAATATCGTCCATTAACAAAGATAAAGGAGCTTTCTGAGAATCTTGCTTGTGTTCTGTGAAATAATCTCACAGAGTTACAACTATCCCCGCAAGAAGCCTTTCGCTAAGACAGTTCTTGTGGAATTGGCAAAGTGATATTTGGTAGCCCATAAAGGCCAAGGTGAAAAAGGAAGTATCCTCCGATGAAATCTGGAAAGAAGCTTTCTGAGAAACTGCTTAGTGTTCTGTTAATTCATCTCACAGAGTTACATCTGCATTTCGTGAATCTCTTTGCTAGCCTTATTTCTGTGGAATCTGAGAAGAGATATTTCTTATCGCTTTGAAGATTATAGGGCCAAAGGAAATACCTCCGATAAAAAAGAGAAAGAAGCTTTCTGAGAAACTTTTTTGTGTTCTGTGAAATCATCTCACAGAGTTACAGTTTCTCCTCAAGAAGCCTTTCGCTAAGACAGTTCTTGTGGAATTGGCAAAGTGATATTTGGTAGCCCGTAGAGGGCTATGGTGAAAAAGGAAATATCCTCCCATGAAATCTGGAAAGAAGCTTTCTGAGAAACTGCTTAGTGTTCTGTTAATTCATCTCACACAGTTACACCTGTATTTCGTGGATTTCTTTGCTTGCATTACTTCTGTGGAATCTGAGAACAGATATTTCGGATCCCTTTGAAGACTATAGGGCCAAAGGAAACATCCTCCGACAACAAAGAGAAAGAAGCTTTCTGAGAAACTTCTTTGTGTTCTGTGAAATCATCTCACAGAGTTACAGCTTGCACCTCAAGAAGACTTTCGCTAAGACAGTTCTTGTCGAATTGGCAGCTTGATATTTGGAAGCCCATAGAGAGCTATGGTGAAAAACGTAATATCCTCCAATGAAATCTGGAAGGAAGCTTTCTGAGAAACTGCTTAGTGTTCTGTGAATTCAACTCACAGAGTTACATCTGCATTTCGTGGATCTCTTTGCTAGCCTTATTTCTGTGGAATCTGAGAACAGATATTTCGGATCCCTTTGAAGACTATGGAGCCAAAGGAAATATCCTGAGATAACAAAGAGAAAGAAGCTTTCTGAGAAACTTCTTTGTGTTCGGTGTAATCATCTCACAGCGTTACAGCTTTCCCCTCAAGAAGCCTTTCGCTAAGACAGTTCTCGCGGAATTCGCAAAGTGATATTTGGAAGCCCGTAGAGGGCTATGGTGAAAAAGAAAATATTCTCCGATGAAATCTGGAAAGAAGCTTTCTGAGAAACTGCTTGGTGTTCTGTTAATTCATCTCACAGAGATACATCTGCATTTCGTGGATCTCTTTGCTAGCCTTATTTCTGTGGAATCTGACTACAGATATTTCATTTCCCTTTGAAGACTATAGGGCCAAAGGAAATATCCTCCGATAACAAAGAGAAAGAAGCTTTCTGCGAAACTTCTTTGCGTTCTGTGAAATCACCTCACAGAGTTACAGCTTTCCCCTCAAGAAGTCTTTCGCTAAGGCAGTTCTTGTGGAATTGGCAAAGTGATATCTGGAAACCCATAGAGGGCTATGGTCCAAAAGGAAATATCCTCCGATGAAATCTGGAACGAAGCTTTCTGAGAAACTGCTTAGTGTTCTGTTAATTCATCTCACAGAGTTACATCTGTATTTCGTGGATCTCTTTGCTAGCCTTTTATCTGTGGAATCTGAGAACTGATATTACGGATACCTTTGAAGACTATAGGGCCAAAGAAAATATCCTCCGATAACAAAGAGAAAGAAGCTTTCTGAAAAACTCCTTTGTGTTCTGAGAAATAATCCCACAGAGTTACAGCTTTCCCCTCAAGAAGCTTTTAGCTAAGACAGTTCTTGTGGAATTGGCAAAGTAATATTTCGAAGCCCATAGAGGGCTATGGTGAAAAAGGAAATATCCTCCGATGAAATCTGGAAAGAAGCTTTCTGAGAAACTGCTTAATGTTCTGTTAATTCACCTCACAGAGTTACATCTGTATTTCGTGGATCTCTTTGCTAGCCTTATTTCTGTGGAATCTGAGAACAGATATTTCGGATTCCTTTGAACACTATATTGCCAAAGGAAATATCCTCTGATAACAAAGAGAAAGAAGGTTTCTGAGAAACTTCTTTGGGTTCTGTGAAATCATCTCACAGAGTTACAGCTTTCCCCTCAAGAAGCCTTTTGCTAAGACAGTTCTTGTGGAGTTGGCAAAGTGATATTTGGAAGCCCATAGAGGGCTATGGTGAAAAAGGAAATATCCTCCGATGAAATCCGGCAAGAAGCTTTCTGAGAAACTGCTTAGTGTTCTGTTAATTGATCTCACAGAGTTACATCTGTATGTCGTGGATCTCTTTGCTAGCCTTATTTCTGTGGAATCTGAGAACTGATATTTCGGATCCCTTTGAAGACTATAGGGCCAACGGAAATATCCTCCGATAACAAAGAGAAGGAAGCTTTCTGAGAAACTTCTTTGTGTTCTGTGAAATCATCTCACAGAGTTACAGCTTTCCCCTCAAGAAGTCTTTCGCTAAGACAGTTCTTGTGGAATTGGCAAAGTGATATTTGGAAGCCCATAGAGGGCTATGGTGAAAAAGGAAATATCCTCCGATGAAATCTGGAAAGAAGCTTTCTGAGAAACTGGTTAGTATTCTGTTAATTCATCTCACAGAGTTACATCTGTATTTCGTGGATCTCTTTGCTAGCCTTATTTCTGTGGAATCTGAGAGCAGATATTCGGATCCCTGTGAAGACTATAGGGCCAAAGGAAATATCCTCCGATAACAAAGAGAAAGAAGCTTTCTGAGAAACTCCTTTGTGTTCTGTGAAATCATCTCACAGAGTTACAGCTTTCCCCTCTAGAAGCCTTTCGCTAAGACAGTTCTCGCGGAATTGGCAAAGTGATGTTTGGAAGCCCTTAGAGGGCTATGGTGAAAAAGGAAATATCCTCCGATGAAATCTGGAAAGAAGCTTTCAGAGAAACTGCTTAGTATTCTGTTAATTCATCTCACAGTGTTATATCTGTGTTTCGTCATCTCTTTGCTAGCCTTATTTCTGTGGAATCTGAGAACAGATATTTCTGATCCCTTTGAAGACTATAGGGACAAATTAAATATCCTCCGATAACAAAGAGAAAGAAGATTTTTGAGAAAATTCTTTGTTTTCTGTGAAATCATCTCACAGAGTTACAGCTTTCACATCAAGAAGCCTTTCGCTAAGACAGTTCTTGTGGAATTGGCAAAGTGATATTTGGAATCCCATAGAGGGCTATGGTGACAAAGGAAATATCCTCCGATGAAATCTGGAAGGAAGCTTTCTGAGAATCTGCTTAGTGTAATGTTAATTCATCTTACAGAGTTACATCTGTATTTCGTGGATCTCTTTCCTAGCCTTATTTCTGTGGAATCTGAGAACAGATATTTCGGATCGCTTTGAAGACTATAGGGCCAAAGGAAATATCTTCCGATAACAAAGAGAAAGAAGCTTTGTGAGAAATTTCTTTGTGTTCTGTGAAATCATCTCACAGAGTTACAGCTTTCCCCTCTAGAAGCCTTTCGATAAGACAGTTCTCGCGGAATTGGCAAGGTGATATTTGGAAGCCCTTAGAGGGCTATGGTGAAAAAGGAAATATCCTCCGATGAAATCTGGAAATAAGCTTTCTGAGAAACTGCTTAGTGTTCTGTTAATTCATCTCACAGAGTTACATCTCTATTTCGTGGATCTCTTTGCTAGCCTTATTTCTGTGGAATCTGACAATAGATATTTCCTTTCCCTTTGAAGACTATAGGGTCAAAGGAAATATCCTCCGATAACAAAGAGAAAGAAGCTCTCCGAGAAACTTCTTTGTGTTCTCTGAAATCATCTCACAGAGTTACCGCTTTCCCCTCAAGAAGCCTTTCGCTAAGACAATTCTTGTAGAATTGGCAAAGCGATATTTGGAAGCCCTTAGAGGGCTATGGTGAAAAAGAAATATCCTCCGATGAAATCTGGAAAGAAGCTTTCTGAGAAACTGCTTAGTGTTCTGTTAATTCATCTCCCAGAGTTACCCGATGATATCTGGAAAGAAGCTTTCTGAGAAACTGCTTAGTGTTCTGTTAATTCATCTCCCAGAGTTACATCTTTATTTCGTGGATCCCTTTGCTAGCCTTATTTCTGTGGAATCTGACAACAGATATTTCGGATCCCTTTGAAGATTATAGGGCCAAAGGAAATATCCTCCGATAACAAAGATAAAGAAGCTTTCTGAGAAACTTCTTTGTGTTCTGTGAAATCATCTCACAGAGTTACAGCTTTCCCCTCAAGAAGCCTTTCGCTAAGTCAGTTCTTGTGGAATTGGCAAAGGGATATTTGGAAGCCCATAGAGGGCTAGCTATGGTGAAAAAGGAAATATCCTCCGATGAAATCTGGAAAGAAGCTTTCTGCGAAACTGCTTAGTGTTCTGTTAATTCATCTCCCAGCGTTATATCTGTATTTTGTGGATCTCTTTGCAAGCCTTATTTCTGTGGAATCTGAGAACAGATATTTCGGATCCCTTTGAAGACTATAGGGCCAAAGGAAATATCCTCCGATAACAACGAGAAAGAAGCTTTCTGAGAAACGTCTTAGTGTTCTGTGAAATCATCTGACAGAGTTACAGCTTTCCCCTCAGGTAGCCTTTCGCTAAGACAGTTCTTGCGGAAATGGAAAAGTGATATTTGGAAGCCCATAGAGGGCTATGCTGAAAAAGGAAAAATCCTCCGATGAAATCTGGAAAGAAGCTTTCTGAGAAACTGCTTAGTGTTCTGTTAATTCATCTCCCTGAGTTACATCTGTATTTCGTGATCTCTTTGCTAGCCTTATTTCTGTGGAATCTGAGAACAGATATTTCGGATCCCTTTGAAGACTATAGGGCCAAAGGAAATATCCTGTGATAACAAAGAGAAAGAAGGTTTCTGACAAACTTCTTTGGGTTCTGTGAAATCATCTCACAGAGTTACAGCTTTCCCCTCAAGAAGCCTTTCGCTAAGACAGTTCTTGTGGAATTGGCAAAGTGATATTTGGAAGCCCATAGAGGGTTATGGTGAAAAAGGAAATATCCTCCGATGAAATCTGGAACGAAGCTTTCTGAGAATCTGCTTAGTGTTCTGTTAATTCATCTCACAGTGTTGCATCTGTATTTCGTGGATCTCTTTGCTAGCCTTTTTCTTGTGGAATCTGAGAGCTGATATTTCGGATCCATTTGAAGACTATAGGGCCAAAGGAAATATCCTCCGATAACAAAGAGAAAGAAGCTATCTGAGAAACTCCTTTCTGTTCTGAGAAATCATCGCACAGAGTTACAGCTTTCCCCTCAAGAAGCCTTTCGCTAAGACAGTTGTTGTGGAATTGGCAAAGTGATATTTGGAAGCCCATAGAGGGCTATGGTGAAAAAGGAAATATCCTCCGATGAAATCTCGAAAGAAGCTTTCTGAGAAACTGCTTAGTGTTCTCTTCATTCATCTCACAGAGTTACATCTGTATTTCGTGGATCTCTTTGCTAGCCTTATTTCTGTGGAATCTGAGAACTGATATTTGGATCCATTTGAAGACTATAGGGACAAAGGAATTGTCCTCCGATAACAAAGAGAAAGAAGCTTTCTGAGAAACTCCTTTGTGTTCTGAGAAATCATCTCACAGACTTACAGATATCCCCTCAAGAAGCTTTTCGCTAAGACAGTTCTTGTGGAATTGGCATAGTGATATTTCGAAGCCCATAGAGGGCTATGGTGAAAAAGGAAATATCCTCCGATGAAATCTGGAAAGAAGCTTTCAGAGAAACTGCTTAGTGTTCTGTTAATTCACCTCACAGAGTTACATCTGTATTTCGTGGATCTCTTTGCTAGCCTTATTTCTCTTGAAACTGAGAACAGATATTTCGGATTCCTTTGAAGACTATATTGTCAAAAGAAATATCCTCTGATAACAAAGAGAAAGAAGGTTTCTGAGAAACTTCTTTGGGTTCTGTGAAATCATCTCAAAGAGTTACAGCTTTCCCCTCAAGAAGCCTTTCGCTAAGACAGTTCTTGTGGAATTGGCAAAGTGATATTTGGAAGCCCATAGTGGGCTATGGTGAAAAAGGAAATATCCTCCAATGAAATCTGGAGAGAAGCTTTCTGAGAAACTGCTTAGTAGTCTGTTAATTCATCTCACAGAGTTACATCTGTATTTCGTGGATCTCTTTGTTAGCCTTCTTTTTGTGGAATCTGAGAACAGATATTTCGGATCCCTTTGAAGACAACAGGGCCAAAGGAAATATCCTCCGATAACAAAGAGAAAGAAGCTTTCTGAGAAACTTCTTTGTGTTCTGTGAAACCATCTCACAGAGTTACAACTTTCTCTTCAGGAAGCCTTTCGCTAAGACAGTTCTTGTAGAATTCGCAAAGTGATATTTGGAAGCCCATAGAGGGCTATGGTGAAAAAGGAAATATCCTCCGATGAAATCCGGATAGAAGCTTTCTGAGAAACTGCTTACTGTTCTGTTAATTCATCTCACAGATTTACATCTGTATTTCGTGGATCTCATTGCTAGCATTATTTCTGTGGAATCTGAGAACAGATATTTTGGATCCCTTTAAAGACTATAGCGCCAATGGAAGTATCCTCCGATAACAAAGAGAAAGAACCTTTCTGAGAAGCTTCTTTGTGTTCTGTGAAATCATCTCACAGAGGTACAGCTTTCCCCTCAAGAAGCCTTTCGGTATGACAGTTCTTGTGGAATTGGCAAAGTGATATTTGGAAGCCCATAGTGGGCTATGGTGAAAAAGGAAATATCCTCCAATGAAATCTGGAAAGAAGCTTTCTGAGAAACTGCTTCGTGTTCTGTTAATTCATCTCACAGAGTTACAGCTGTATTTCGTCGATCTCTTTGCCAGCCTTATTTCTGTGGAATGTGAGAACAGATATTTCGGATCCCTTTCAAGACTATAGGGCCAAAGGAAATATCCTCCGATAACAAAGAGAAAGAAGCTTTCTGAGAAACTTCTTTGTGTTCTGTGAAATCATCTCACAGAGTTACAGCTTTCCCCTCAAGAAGCCTTTCGCTAGGAAAGTTCTTGTGGAATTGGCAAAGTGATATTTGGAAGCCCACAGAGGGCTATGGTGAAAAAGGAAATATCCTCCGATGAAATCTGGAAAGAAGCTTTCTGAGAAACTGCTTAGTGTTCTGATAATTCACCTCATAGAGTTACATCTGTATTTCGTGGATCTCTTTGCTAGCCTTATTTCTGTGGAATATGACAACAGATATTTCCTTTCCCTTTGAAGACTATAGGGCCAAAGGAAATATCCTCCGATAACAAAGAGAAAGAAGCTTTCTGAGAAACTTGTTTGTGTTCTGTGAAATCATCTCACAGAGCTACAGCTTTCCCCTCAAGAAGCCTTTCGCTAAGACAGTTCTTGTGGAATTGGCAAAGCGATATTTGGAAGCCCATAGAGGGCTATGGCGAAAAATGAAATATCCTCCAATGAAATCTGGAAGGAAGCTTTCTGAGAAACTGCTTAGTGTTCTGTTAATTCATCCCACAGAGTTACATCTGTATTTCGTGGATCTCTTTGCTAGCCTTTTTTCTGTGGAATCTGAGAACTGATATTTCGGATCCCTTTAAAGACTATAGGGCCAAGGAAATATCCTCCGATAACAAAGGAAAGAAGCTTTGTGAGAAACTACTTTGTGTTCTGTGAAATCATCTCACAGAGTTACAGCTTTCCCCTGAAGAAGACTTTCGCTATGACAGTTCTTGTGGAATTGGCAGTGATATTTGGAAGCCCATAGAGGGCTATGGTGAAAAAGGAAATATCCTCCGATGAAATCTGGAAAGAAGCTTTCTGAGAGACGGCTTAGTGTTCTGTTAATTCATCTCAAAGAGTTACATCTGTATTTCGTGGATCTCTTTACTAGCCTTATTTCTGTGGAATCTGAGAACTGATATTTCGGATCCCTTTGAAGAGTAAAGGGCCAAAGGAAATATCCTCCGATAACAAAGAGAAAGAAACTTTCTGAGAAACTTCTTTGTGTTCTGTGAAATCATCTCACAGAGTTACAACTTTCCCCTCAAGAAGCCTTCCCTAAGACAGTTATTGTGGAATTGACAAAGTGATATTTGGAAGCCCATAGAGGGCTATGTTGAAAAAGGAAATATCCTCCGATGAAATCTGGAAAGAAATCTTCTGAGAAACTTCTTAGTGTTCTGTTAATTCACCTCACCAAATTACATCTGTACTTCGTGGATCTCTTTGCTAGCTTTATTTCTGTAGAATCTGAGAACAGATATTTCGGATCCCTTTGAAGACTATAGGGCCAAAGGAAATATCCTCCGATAACAAAGAGAAAGAAGCTTTCTGAGAAACTTCTTTGTGTTCTGCGAAATCATCTCACAGAGTTACAGCTTTCCCCTCAAGAAGCCTTTCGCTAAGTCATTTCTTGTGGAATTGGCAAAGTGATATTTGGAAGCCCATAGTGGGCTAGCTGTGGTGAAAAAGGAAATATCCTCTGATGAAATCTGGAAAGAAGCTTTCTGCGAAACTGCCTAGTGTTCTGTTAATTCATCTCCCAGCGTTACATCTGTATTTCGTGGATACCTTTGCCAGCCTTATTTCTGTGGAATCTGAGAACAGATATTTCGGAGCCCTTTGAAGACTATAAGGCCAAAGGAAATATCCTCCGATAAAAAAGAGAAAGAAGATTTCTGAGAAACTTCTTTGTTTTCCGTGAAATCATCTCACAGAGTTACAGCTTTCCCATCAAGAAGCCTTTCACTAAGACAGTTCTTGTGGAATTGGCAAAGTGATATTTGGAATCCCATAGAGGGCTATGGTGACAAAGAAATTATCCTCCGATGAAATCTGGAAAGAAGCCTTCTGAGAAACTGCTTAGTGTTCTGTTAATTCATCTCACAGAGTTACATATGTATTTCGTGTATCTCTTTGCTAGCCTTATTTCTGTGGAATCTGAGAACAGATATTTCGAATCCCTTTGAATACTATAGGGCCTAAGGAAATATCCTCCGATAACAAAGAGAAAGAAGCTATCTGAGAAACTTCTTTGTGTTTTGTGAAATCATCTCATAGAGTTACAGCTTTCCCCTCAAGAAGCCTTTCGCTAAGACAGTTCTTGTGGAATTGGCAAAGTGATATTTGGAACCCCATAGAGGGCTATTGTGAAAAAGGAAATATCCTCCTATGAAATTTGAGAAGAAGCTTTCTGAGAAACTGCTTAGTGTTCTGTTAATTCATCTCAAAGAATTACATCTGTATTTCTTGGATCTCTTTGGTAGCCTTATTTCCGTGGAATCTGAGAACAGATATTTCGGATCCCTTTGAAGACTACGGGGCCAAAGGAAATATCCTCCGATAACAAAGAGAAAGAAGCTTTCTGAGAAACTTCTTTGTGCTCTGTGAAATCATCTCACAGAGTTACAGCTTTCCCCTCAAGAAGCCTTTCGCTAAGACAGTTCTTGTGGAATTGGCAAAGCGATATTTGGAAGCCCTTAGAGGGGTATGGCGAAAAAGGAAATATCCTCCGATGAAATCTGGAAGGAAGCTTTCTGAGAAACTGCTTAGTGTTCTGTTAATTCATCTCACAGAGTTACATCTGTATTTCGTGGATCTCTTTGCTAGCCTTTTTTCTGTGGAATCTGAGAACTGATATTTCGGATCCCTTTGAAGACTATATGGCCAAAGGAAATATCCTCCGATAACAAAGAGAAAGGAGCATTCTGAGAAACTCCTTTGTGTTCTGTGAAATCATCTAACAGAGTTACAGCTTTCCCCCAAAGAAACTTTACGCTAAGACAGTTCTTGTGGAATTGGCAAAGTGATATTTCGAAGCCCATAGAGGGCTATGGTGAAAAAGGAAATATCCTCCGATGAAATCTGGAAAGAAGCTTTCTGAAAAACCGCTTAGTGTTCTGTGAATTCACCTCACAGAGTTACATCTGTATTTCGTGGATCTCTTTGCTAGCCTTATTTCTGTGGAATCTGAGAACAGATATTTCAGATTCCTTTGAAGACAATATTGCCAAAGAAATTATCCTCTGATAAGAAAGAGAAAGTAGCTTTCTGAGAAACTCCTTTGTTTTCTGTGAAATCATCTCACAGAGTTACAGCTTTCCCCTCAAGAAGCCTTTCGATAAGACTGTTCTTGTGGAATTGGCAAAGTGATATTTGGAAGGCAATAGAGGGCTAGGGTGAAAAAGGAAATATCCTCCGATGAAATCTGGAAAGAAGCTTTCTGAGAAACTACTTAGTGTTCTGTTAATTCATTTCCCAGAGTTACATCTGTATTTCGTGGATCTCTTTGCTAGCCTTATTTCTGTGGAATCTGAGAACAGATATTTCGAATCCCTTTGAATACTATAGGGCCTAAGGAAATATCCTCCGATAACAAAGAGAAAGAAGCTATCTGAGAAACTTCTTTGTGTTTTGTGAAATCATCTCACAGAGTTACAGCTTTCCCCTGAAGAAGCCTTTCGCTAAGACAGTTCTTGTGGAATTGGCAAAGTGATATTTGGAACCCCATAGAGGGCTATTGTGAAAAAGGAAATATCCTCCTATGAAATTTGAGAAGAAGCTTTCTGAGAAACTGCTTAGTGTTCTGTTAATTCATCTCAAAGAATTACATCTGTATTTCTTGGATCTCTTTGGTAGCCTTATTTCCGTGGAAACTGAGAACAGATATTTCGGATCCCTTTGAAGACTACGGGGCCAAAGGAAATATCCTCCGATAACAAAAAGAAAGAAGCTTTCTGAGAAACTTCTTTGTGCTCTGTGAAATCATCTCACAGAGTTACAGCTCTCCCCTCAAGAAGCCTTTCGCTAGGAAAGTTTTTGTGGAATTGGCAAAGTGATATTTGGAAGCCCACAGAGGGCTATGATGAAAAAGGGAATATCCTCCGATGAAATCTGGAAAGAAGCTTTCTGAGAAACTGCTTAGTGTTCTGATAATTCACCTCACAGATTTACATCTGTATTTCGTGGATCTCTTTGCTAGCCTTATGTCTGTGGAATATGACAACAGATATTTCCTTTCCCTTTGAAGACTATAGGGCCAAAGGAAATATACTCCGATAACAAAGAGAAAGAAGCTTTCTCAGAAACTTGTTTCTGTTCTGTGAAATCATCTCACAGAGCTACAGCTTTCCCCTCAAGAAGCCTTTCGCTAAGAGAGTTCTTGTGGAATTGGCAAAGTGATATTTGGAAGCCCATAGAGGGCTATGGCGAAAAAGGAAGTATCCTCCGATGAAATCTGGAAGGAAGCTTTCTGAGAAACTGCTTAGTGTTCTGTTGATTCATCTCACAGAGTTACATCTGTATTTCGTGGATCTCTTTGCTAGCCTTTTTTCTGTGGAATCTGAGAACTGATATTTCGGATCCCTTTGAAGACTATAGGGCCAAAGGAAATATCCTCCAATAACAGAGAGAAAGAAGGATTCTGAGAAACTTCTTTGGGTTGTGTGAAATCATCTGACAGAGTTACAGCTTTCCCCTTAAGAAGTCTTTCACTAAGACAGTTCTTGTGGAATTGGCAAAGTGATATATGGAACCCCGTAGTGGGCTATGGTGAAAAAGGAAATATCCTCCGATGAAATCTGGAAAGAAGATTTCTCTAAACTGCTTAGTGTTCTCTTAATTCTTCACACAGCGTTACATCTGTATTTCGTGGATGTCTTTGCTACCCTTTTTTCTGCGGAATCTGACAAGAGATATTTCGGATCCCTTTGAAGACTACAGGGCCAAAGGAAGTATCCTCCGATAACAGAGAGAAAGAAGCTTTCTGAGAAACTTCTTTGTGTTCTGTGAAATCATCTCACAGAGTTACAGCTTTGCCCTCAAGAAGCCTTTCGCTAAGACAGTTCTTGTGGAATTGGCCAAGTGATATTTGGAACCCCGTAGAGGGCTATGGTGAAAAAGGAAATATCCTCCGATGAAATCTGGAAAGAAGTTTTCTGAGAAACTGCTTAGTGTTCTGTTAATTCATCGCACAGAGTTACATCTGTATTTCGTGGATCACTTTGCTCGCCTTATTTCTGTGGAATCTGAGAAGAGATATTTTGGATCCCTTTGAAGACTATAGGGCCAAAGGAAATATCCTCCGATAACAAACAGAAAGAAGCTTTCTGAGAAATTTCTTTGTTGTCTGTGAAATCATCTAACAGAGTTACAGCTTTCCCCTCAAGATGCCTTTCGCTAAGACAGTTCTTGTGAAATTGGCAAAGTGATATTTGGAAGCCCATAGAGGGTTATGTTGAAAAACGAAACATCCTCTGATGTAATCTGGAAAGAAGCTTTCTGACAAAATGTTTAGTGTTCTGTTATTTCATCTCACAGAGTTACATCTGTATTTCTGGGATCTCTTTGCTAGCCTTATTTCTGTGGAATCTGAGAACAGATATTTCGGATCACTTTGAGGACTATAGGGCCAAAGGAAATATCCTCCGATAACAAAGAGAAAGAAGCTTTCTGAGTAATTCTTTGTGTTCTGTGAAATCATCTCACAGAGTTACAGCTTTCCCCTCAAGAAGCCTTTCGCTAAGACAGTTCTTGTGGAATTGGCAAAGTGATATTTGGAAGCCCATAGAGGGCATTGGTGAAAAAGGAAATATCCTCCGATGAAATCTGGAAAGAAGCTTTCTGAGAAACGGCTTAGTGTTCTGTTAATTCATCGCACAGACTTACATCTGTACTTCGTGGATCTATTTGCTAGCCTTATTTCTGTGGAATCTGAGAACAGATATTTCTGATCCCTTTGAAGACTATAGGGCCAAAGGAAATATCCTCCGATAACAAAGACAAAGAAGCTTTCTGAGAAACGTCTTTGTGTTCTGTGAAATCATCTCACAGAGTTACAGCTTTTCCCTCAAGAAGCCTTTCGCTAAGACAATTCTTGTGGAATTGGCAAAGTGATATTTGGAAGCCCGTAGAGGGCTATGGTGAAAAAGGAAATATCCTCCGATGAAATGTGGAAAGAAGCTTTTTGAGAAACTGCTTAGTGTTCTGTAAATTCATCTCCCAGAGTTACATCTGTACTTCGTGGATGTCTTCGCTAGCCTTATTTCTGTGGAATCCGAAAACAGATATTTCGGATCCCTTTGAAGACTACAGGGCCAAAGGAAATATCCTCCGATAACAAAGAGATAGAAGCTTTTGAGAAACTTCTTTGTGTTCTGTGAAATCATCTCACAGAGTTACAGGTTTCCCCTCAAGAAGCCTTTCGCTAAGACAGTTCTTGTGGAATTGGCAAAGTAATATTTGGAAGCCCATAGAGGGCATTGGTGAAAAAGGAAATATCCTCCGATGAAATCTGGAAAGAAGCTTTCTGAGAAACGGCTTAGTGTTCTGTTAATTCATCGCACAGAGTTACATCTGTATTTCGTGGATCTCTTTGCTAGCCTTGTTTCTGTGGAATCTGAGAACAGATATTTGTGTTCCCTTTGAAGACTATAGGGCCAAAGGAAATATCCTGCGATAACAAAGAGAAAGAAGCTTTCTGAGTAATTCTTTGTGTCTGTGAAATCATCTCACAGAGTTACAGCTTTCCCCTCAAGAAGCCTTTCGCTAAGACAGTTCTTGGGAATTGGCAAAGTGATATTTGGAGGCCCATAGAGGGCTATGGTGAAAAAGGAAATATCCTCCGATGAAATCTGGAAAGAAGCTTTCTGAGAAACTGCTTAGTGATCTGTTAATTCATCTCACAGAGTTACATCTGAATTTCGTATATCTCTTTGCTAGACTTACTTCTGTGGAATCTGAGAACAGATACTTCGGATCCCTTTGAAGACTACAGGGCCAAAGGAAATATCCTCCGATGACAAAGAGAAAGAAGCTTTCTGAGAAACTTCGTTGTGTTCTGTGCAATCATCTCACAGAGTTACAGCTTTCCCCACAAGAAGCTTTCGCTAAGACAATTCTTGTGGAATTGGCAAAGTGATATTTGGAAGCCCTTAGAGGGCTATGGTGAAAGAGGAAATATCCTCCGATGAAATCTGGAAAGAAGCTTTCTGAGAAACTGCTTAGTGTTCTTTTAATTCATCTCACAGAGTTACATCTGCCTTTCGTTGATGTCTTTGCTAGCCTTATTTCTGTGGAATATGAGAACAGATATTTCTGATCCCTTTGAAGACTACAGGGAGAAAGAAAATATCCTAGATAACAAAGAGAAAGAAGCTTTCTGAGAAAGTTCTTTGTGTTCTGTGAAATCATCTCACAGATTTACAGCTTTCCCTTCAGGAAGCCTTTCGCTAAGGCAGTTCTTGTGGAATTGGCAAAGTGATATTTGGAAGCACATAGAGGGCTATGGTGAAAAAGGAAATATCCTCCAATGAAATCTGGAAAGAAGATTTCTCTAAACTGCTTAGTGTTCTCTTAATTCTTCGCACAGAGTTACATCTGTATTTCGTGGATCTCTTTGCTCGCCTTATTTCTGTGAAATCTGACATCAGATATTTCAGATCCCTTTGTAGACTATAGGGCCAAAGGAAATATGCTCCGATAACAAAGAGAAAGAAGCTTTCTGAGAAACTTCTTTGTGTTCTGTGAAATAATCTCACAGAGTTACAGCTTTCCCCTCAAGAAGCCTTTTGCTAAGACAGTTCTTGTGGAATTGGCAAAGTGATATTTGGAAGCCCACAGAGGACAATGGTGAAAAAGGAAATATCCTCCGATGAAATCTGCAAAGAAGCTTTCTGAGAAACTGCTTAGTGTTCTCTTAATTCATCTCCGAGAGTTACATCTGTATTTCGTGGGTCTCCTTGCGAGCCTTATTTCTGTGGAATCTGAGAACAGATATTTCGTATCTCTTTGAAGACTATAGGGCCAAAGGAAATATACTCCGATAACAAAGAGAAAGAAGCTTTCTGAGAAACTTCTTTGTGTTCTGAAATCATATCACAGAGTTACAGCTTTCCCCTCAAGAAGCCTTTCGCTAAGACAGTTCTTGTAGAATTGGCAAAGTGATATTTGGAAGCCCATAGAGGGCTATGGTGAAAAAGGAAATATCCTCGATGAAATCTGGAAAGAAGCTTTCTGAGAAACTGCTTAGTGTTCTGTTAATTCATCTCACAGAGTTACATCTGAATTTCGTGGATTTCTTTGCTAGCCTTACTTCTGTGGAATCTGAGAACAGATACTTCGGATCGCTTTTGAAGACTATAGGGCCAAAGGAAATATCCTCCGATGACAAAGAGAAAGAAGCTTTCTGAGAAACTTCGTTGTGTTTGCGCAATCATCTCACAGAGTTACAGCTTTCCCCACAAGAAGCCTTTCGCTAAGACAATTTTTGTGGAATTGGAAAAGTGATATTTGGAAGCCCATAGAGGGCTACGGTGAAAAAGGAAATATCCTCCGATGAAATCTGGAAAGAAGCTTTCTGAGAAACTGCTTAGTGTTCTGTTAATTCATCTCACAGAGTAACATCTGAATTTCGTGGATCTCTTTGCTAGCCGTATTGCTGTGGAATCTGAGAACAGATATTTTGGATCCCTTTGAAGACTATACGGCCAAAGGAAATATACTCTGATAACAAAGAGAGAGAAGCTTTCTGAGAAACTTCTTTGTCTTCTGTGAAATCATCTCACAGAGTTACAGCTTTCCCCTCAAGAAGCCTTTCGCTAAGACAGTTCTTGGGAATTAGCAAAGTGATATTTGGAAGCCCATAGAGGGCTGTGGTGAAAAAGGAAATATCCTCCGATGAAATCTGGAAAGAAGCTTTCTGAGAAACTGGTTAGTGTCTGTTAATTCATCATCCGGAGTTACATCTGTATTTCGTGGATCTCTTTGCTAGCTTTATTTCTGTGGAATCTGAGAAGAGATATTTCGGATCGCTTAGAAGACTATAGGGCCAAAGGAAATATCCTCCGATAACAAAGAGAAAGATGCTTTCTGAGAAACTTCTTTGTGTTCTGTGAAAACATCTCACAGAGTTACAGCTTTCAACACAAGAAGCCTTTCGCTAAGACAATTCTTGTGGAATTGGCAAAGTGATATTAGAAAGCCCGTAGAGGGCTATGGTGAAAAAGGAAATATCCTCCAATGAAACCTGGAAAGATGCTTTCTGAGAAACTGCTTAGTGTTCTGTTAGTTCACCTCACAGAGTTACCTCTGTATTTCGTGGATCTCTTTGCTAATCTTATTTCTGTGGAATCTGATAACAGATATTTCGGATCACTTTGAGGACTATAGGGCCAAAGGAAATATCCTCCGATAACAAAGAGAAAGAAGCTTTCTGAGTAATTCTTTGTGTTCTGTGAAATCATCTCACAGAGTTACAGCTTTCCCCTCAAGAAGCCTTTCGCTAAGACAGTTCTTGGGAATTGGCAAAGTGATATTTGGAAGCCCATAGAGGGCTATGGTGAAAAAGGAAATATCCTCCGATGAAATCTGGAAAGAAGCTTTCTGAGAAACTGCTTAGTGATCTGTTAATTCATCTCACAGAGTTACATCTGAATTTCGTATATCTCTTTGCTAGACTTACTTCTGTGGAATCTGAGAACAGATACTTCGGATCCCTTTGAAGACTACAGGGCCAAAGGAAATATCCTCCGATGACAAAGAGAAAGAAGCTTTCTGAGAAACTTCCTTGTGTTCTGTGCAATCATCTCACAGAGTTACAGCTTTCCCCACAAGAAGCCTTTCGCTAAGACAATTCTTGTGGATTTGGCAAAGTGATATTTGGAAGCCCTTAGAGCGCTATGGTGAAAGAGGAAATATCCTCCGATGAAATCTGGAAAGAAGCTTTCTGAGAAACTGCTTAGTGTTCTTTTAATTCATCTCACAGAGTTACATCTGCCTTTCGTTGATGTCTTTGCTAGCCTTATTTCTGTGGAATCCGAAAACAGATATTTCGGATCCCTTTGAAGACTACAGGGCCAAATGAAATATCCTCCGATAACAAAGATAAAGAATCTGTCTGAGAAACTTTTTTGTGTTCTGTGAAATCATCTCACAGAGTTACAGCTTTCCCCTCAAGGAGCCTTTCGCTAGACAGTTCTTGTGTAATTGGCAAAGTGATATTTTGAAGCCCATAGAGGGCTATGGTGAAAAAGGAAATATCCTCCGATGAAATCTGGAAAGAAGCTTTCTGAGAAACTGGTTAGTGTTCTGTTAATTCATCGCACGGAGTTACATCTGTATTTCGTGGATCTCTTTGCTAGCCTTCTTTCTGTGGAATCTGAGAACAGATATTTCGGAACCCTTTGAAGACTATAGGACCAAAGGAAATATCCTCCGATAACAAAGAGAAAGAAGCTTTCTGAGAAATTCTTTTTGTTCTGTGAAATCATCTCACAGAGTTAAGCTTTCCCCTCAAGAATCCTTTCGCTAAGACAGTTCTTGTGGAATTGGCAAAGTGATATTTGGAAGCCCATAGAGGGCTATGGTGAAAAAGGAAATATCCTCCGATGAAATCTGGAAAGAAGATTTCTCTAAACTGCTTAGTGTTCTCTTAATTCTTCACACAGCGTTACATCTGTATTTCGTGGAAGTCTTTGCTACCCTTATTTCTGCGGAATCTGACAAGAGATATTTCGGATCCCATTGAAGACTACAGGGCCAAAGGAAGTATCCTCCGATAACAGAGAGAAAGAAGCTTTCTGAGAAACTTCTTTGTGTTCTGTGAAATCATCTCACAGAGTTACAGCTTTGCCCTCAAGAAGCCTTTCGCTAAGACAGTTCTTGTGGAATTGGCCAAGTGATATTTGGAACCCCATAGAGGGCTATGGTGAAAAAGGAAATATCCTCCGATGAAATCTGGAAAGAAGTTTTCTGAGAAACTGCTTAGTGTTCTGTTAATTCATCTCACAGAGTAACATCTGAATTTCGTGGATCTCTTTGCTAGCCGTATTGCTGTGGAATCTGAGAACAGATATTTTGGATCCCTTTGAAGACTATACGGCCAAAGGAAATATACTCTGATAACAAAGAGAGAGAAGCTTTCTGAGAAACTTCTTTGTCTTCTGTGAAATCATCTCACAGAGTTACAGCTTTCCCCTCAAGAAGCCTTTCGCTAAGACAGTTCTTGTGGAATTAGCAAAGTGATATTTGGAAGCCCATAGAGGGCTTTGGTGAAAAAGGAAATATCCTCCGATGAAATCTGGAAAGAAGCTTTCTGAGAAACTGCTTAGTGTTCTGTTAATTCAGCTCAAAGAGTTACATCTGTATTTCGTGGATCTCTTTGCTCGCCTTCTTTCTGTGGAATCTGAGAATAGATATTTGGGATCCATTTGAAGACTATAGGGCCAAAGGAAATATCCTCCGATAACAAAGAGAAAGAAGCTTTCTGAGAAACTTCTTTGTGTTCTGTGAAATCATCTCACGGAGTTACAGCTTTCCCCTCAAGAAGCCTTTCGCTAAGACAGTTCTTGTGGAATTGGCAAAGTGATATTTAGAAGACCATAGAGGGCTATGGTGAAAAAGGAAATATCCTCCGATGAAATCTGGAAAGAAGCTTTCTGAGAAACTGGTTAGTGTCTGTTAATTCATCATCCGGAGTTACATCTGTATTTCGTGGATCACTTTGCCCGCCTTATTTCTGTGGAATCTGAGAAGAGATATTTCGGATCGCTTAGAAGACTATAGGGCCAAAGGAAATATCCTCCGATAACAAAGAGAAAGATGCTTTCTGAGAAACTTCTTTGTGTTCTGTGAAAACATCTCCCAGAGTTACAGCTTTCAACACAAGAAGCCTTTCGCTAAGACAATTCTTGTGGAATTGGCAAAGTGATATTTGAAAGCCCGTAGAGGGCTATGGTGAAAAAGGAAATATCCTCCAATGAAACCTGGAAAGATGCTTTCTGAGAAACTGCTTAGTGTTCTGTTAATTCATCTCACAGAGTTACATCTGTATTTCGTGGATCTCTTTGCTAATCTTATTTCTGTGGAATCTGATAACAGATATTTCGGATCACTTTGAGGACTATAGGGCCAAAGGAAATATCCTCCGATAACAAAGAGAAAGAAGCTTTCTGAGTAATTCTTTGTGTTCTGTGAAATCATCTCACAGAGTTACAGCTTTCCCCTCAAGAAGCCTTTCGCTAAGACAGTTCTTGGGAATTGGCAAAGTGATATTTGGAAGCCCATAGAGGGCTATGGTGAAAAAGGAAATATCCTCCGATGAAATCTGGAAAGAAACTTTCTGAGAAACTGCTTAGTGATCTGTTAATTCATCTCACAGAGTTACATCTGAATTTCGTATATCTCTTTGCTAGACTTACTTCTGTGGAATCTGAGAACAGATACTTCGGATCCCTTTGAAGACTACAGGGCCAAAGGAAATATCCTCCGATGACAAAGAGAAAGAAGCTTTCTGAGAAACTTCGTTGTGTTCTGTGCAATCATCTCACAGAGTTACAGCTTTCCCCACAAGAAGCCTTTCGCTAAGACAATTCTTGTGGATTTGGCAAAGAGATATTTGGAAGCCCTTAGAGCGCTATGGTGAAAGAGGAAATATCCTCCGATGAAATCTGGAAAGAAGCTTTCTGAGAAACTGCTTAGTGTTCTTTTAATTCATCTCACAGAGTTACATCTGCCTTTCGTTGGTGTCTTTGCTAGCCTTATTTCTGTGGAATCCGAAAACAGATATTTCGGATCCCTTTGAAGACTACAGGGCCAAAGGAAATATCCTCCGATAACAAAGATAAAGAATCTGTCTGAATAACTTTTTTGTGTTCTGTGAAATCATCTCACAGAGTTACAGCTTTCCCCTCAAGGAGCCTTTCGCTAGACAGTTCTTGTGTAATAGGCAAAGTGATATTTTGAAGCCCATAGAGGGCTATGGTGAAAAAGGAAATATCCTCCGACGAAATCTGGAAAGAAGCTTTCTGAGAAACTGGTTAGTGTTCTGTTAATTCATCGCACGGAGTTACATCTGTATTTCGTGGATCTCTTTGCTAGCCTTCTTTCTGTGGAATCTGAGAACAGATATTTCGGAACCCTTTGAAGACTATAGGACCAAAGGAAATATCCTCCGATAACAAAGAGAAAGAAGCTTTCTGAGAAATTCTTTTTGTTCTGTGAAATCATCTCACAGAGTTAAGCTTTCCCCTCAAGAATCCTTTCGCTAAGACAGTTCTTGTGGAATTGGCAAAGTGATATTTGGAAGCCCATAGAGGGCTATGGTGAAAAAGGAAATATCCTCCGATGAAATCTGGAAAGAAGATTTCTCTAAACTGCTTAGTGTTCTCTTAATTCTTCACACAGCGTTACATCTGTATTTCGTGGATGTCTTTGCTACCCTTATTTCTGCGGAATCTGACAAGAGATATTTCGGATCCCTTTGAAGACTACAGGGCCAAAGGAAGTATCCTCCGATAACAGAGAGAAAGAAGCTTTCTGAGAAACTTCTTTGTGTTCTGTGAAATCATCTCACAGAGTTACAGCTTTGCCCTCAAGAAGCCTTTCGCTAAGACAGTTCTTGTGGAATTGGCCAAGTGATATTTGGAACCACATAGAGGGCTATGGTGAAAAAGGAAATATCCTCCGATGAAATCTGGAAAGAAGTTTTCTGAGAAACTGCTTAGTGTTCTGTTAATTCATCTCACAGAGTTACATCTGTATTTCGTGGATCTCTTTGCTCGCCTTATTTCTGTGGAATCTGAGAAGAGATATTTTGGATCCCTTTGAAGACTATAGGGCCAAAGGAAATATCCTCCGATAACAAACAGAAAGAAGCTTTCTGAGAAATTTCCTTGTTGTCTGTGAAATCATCTAACAGAGTTACAGCTTTCCCATCAAGATGCCTTTCGCTAAGACAGTTCTTGTGAAATTGGCAAAGTGATATTTGGAAGCCCATAGAGGGCTATGTTGAAAAACGAAATATCCTCTGATGTAATCTGGAAAGAAGCTTTCTGACAAACTGTTTAGTGTTCTGTTATTTCATCTCACAGATTTACATCTGTATTTCTTGGATCTCTTGGCTAGCCTTATTTCTGTGGAATCTGAGAACAGATATTTCGGATCGCTTAGAAGACTATAGGGCCAAAGGAAATATCCTCCGATAACAAAGAGAAAGATGCTTTCTGAGAAACTTCTTTGTGTTCTGTGAAATCATCTCCCAGAGTTACAGCTTTCAACACAAGAAGCCTTTCGATAAGACACTTCTTGTGGAATTGGCAAAGTGATATTTGAAACCCCGTAGAGGGCTATGGTGAAAAAGGAAATATCCTCCAATGAAATCTGGAAAGATGCTTTCTGAGAAACTGCTTAGTGTTCTGTTAATTCATCTCATAGAGTTACATCTGTATTTCGTGGATCTCTTTGCTAGCCTTATTTCTGTGGAATCTGAGAACAGATATTTGTGTTCCCTTTGAAGACTATAGGGCCAAAGGAAATATCCTGCGATAACAAAGAGAAAGAAGTTTTCTGAGAAACTTCGATGTGTTCTGTGCAATCATCTCACAGAGTTACAGCTTTCCCCACAAGAAGCCTTTCGCTAAGACAATTCTTGTGGAATTGGCAAAGTGATATTTGGAAGCCCTTAGAGTGCTATGGTGAAAGAGGAAATATCCTCCGATGAAATCTGGAAAGAAGCTTTCTGAGAAATTGCTTAGTGTTCTTTTAATTCATCTCACAGAGTTACATCTGCCTTTCGTTGATCTCTTTGCTAGCCTTATTTCTGTGGAATATGAGAACAGATATTTCGGATCCCTTTGAAGACTATAGGGAGAAAGAAAATATCCTAGATAAAAAAGATAAACAAGCTTTCTGAGAAACTTCTTTGTGTTCTGTGAAATCATCTCACAGATTTACAGCTTTCCCTTCACGAAGCCTTTCGCTAAGACAGTTCTTGTGGAATTGGCAAAGTGATATTTGGAAGGACATAGAGGGCTATGGTGAAAAAGGAAATATCCTCCAATGAAATCTGGAAAGAAGATTTCTCTAAACTGCTTAGTGTTCTCTTAATTCTTCGCACAGAGTTACATCTGTATTTCGTGGATCTCTTTGCTAGCCTTATTTCTGTGAAATCTGACATCAGATATTTCGGATCCCTTTGTAGACTATAGGGCCAAAGGAAATATGCTCCGATAACAAAGAGAAAGAAGCTTTCTGAGAAACTTCTTTGTGTTCTGTGAAATCATCTCACAGAGTTACAGCTTTCCCCTCAAGAAGCCTTTTGCTAAGACAGTTCTTGTGGAATTGGCAAAGTGATATTTGGAAACCCACAGAGGACAATGGTGAAAAAGGAAATATCCTCCGATGAAATCTGCAAAGAAGCTTTCTGAGAATCTGCTTAGTGTTCTCTTAATTCATCTCCGAGAGTTACATCTGTATTTCGTGGATCTCTTTGCTAGCCTTATTTCTGTGGAATCTGAGAACATATATTTCGTTTCCCTTTGAAGACTATAGGGCCAAAGGAAATATACTCCGATAACAAAGAGAAAGAAGCTTTCTGAGAAACTTCTTTGTGTTCTGAAATCATATCACAGAGTTACAGCTTTCCCCTCAAGAAACCTTTCGCTAAGACAGTTCTTGTGGAATTGGCAAACTGATATTTGGAACTCCACAGAGGGCTGTGGTGAAAACGGATATATTCTCCGATGAAATCTGGAAAGAAGCTTTCTGAGAAACTGCTTAGTGTTCTGTTAATTCATCTCCCAGAGTTACTTGTGTATTTCGTGGATCTCTTTGCTAACCTTATTTCTGTGGAATCTGACAACAGATATTTCGGATCCCTTTGAAGACTATAGGGCCAAAGGAAATATCCTCCGATAACAAAGAGAAGGAAGCTTTCTGAGAAACTTCCTTGTGTTCTGTGAAATCATCTCACAGAGTTACAGCTTTACCCTCAAGAAGCCTTTCTCTAAGACAGTTCTTGTGGAATTGGCAAAGTGATATTTGGAAGGCCATAGAGGGCTATGGTGAAAAAGGAAATATCCTCCGATGTAATCTGTAAAGAAGTTTTCTGAGAAACTTCTTAGTGTTCTGTTAATTCATCTCACAGAAATACATCTGTATTTCGTGGATCTCTTTGCTAGCCTTATTTCTGTGGAATCTGAGAACAGATATTTCGGATCGCTTAGAAGACTATAGTGCCAAAGGAAATATCCTCCGATAACAAAGAGAAAGATGCTTTCTGAGAAACTTCTTTGTGTTCTGTGCAATCATCTCCCAGAGTTCCAGCTACAACACAAGAAACCTTTCGCTAAGACAATTCTTGTGGAATTTTCAAAGTGATATTTGAACGCCCATAGAGGGCTATGGCGAAAAAGGAAATATCCTCCGATGAAATCTGGAAAGATGCTTTCTGAGAAACTGCTTAGTGTTCTGTTAATTCATGTCACAGAGTTACTTCTGAATTTCGAGGATCTCTTTGCTAGCCGTATTTCTGTGGAATCTGAGAACAGATATTTCGGATCCCTTTGAAGACTATACGGCCAAAGGAAATATCCTCCAATAACAAAGAGAAAGAAGCTTTCTGAGAAACTTCTTTGTGTTCTGTGAAATCATATCTCAGAGTTGCAGCTTTCCCCTTAAGAAGCCTTTCGCTAAGGCAGTTCTTGTGGAATTGGCAAAGTGATATTTGGAAGCCCATAGGGGACTATGGTGAAAAAGGAAATATCCTCTGATGAAATCTGGAAAGAAGCTTTCTGAGAAACTGCTTAGTGTTCTGTTTATTCATCTCCAGAGTTACATCTGTATTTCGTGGATCTCTTTGCTAACCTTATTTCTGTGGAATCTGAGAACAGATATTTCGGATAACTTTGAGGACTATAGGGCCAAAGGAAATATCCTCCGATAACAAAGAGAAAGAAGCTTTCTGAGAAACTTATTTGTGTTCTGTGAAATCATCTCACAGAGTTACAGCTTTCCCCTCAAGAAGGCTTTCGCTAAGACAGTTCTTTTGGAATTTTAAAGTGATATTTTGAAACCCACAGAGGGCTACGGTGAAAAAGGAAATATCCTCCGATGAAATCTGGAAAGAAGCTTTCTGAGAAACTGCTTAGTGTTCTGTTAATTAATCTCACATAGTTACATCTGTATTTCGTGGATCTCTTTGCTAACCTTATTTATGTGGAATCTGATAACAGACATTTCCGATCCCTTTGAAGACTATAGGGCCAAAGGAAATATCCTCCGATAACAAAGAGAAAGTAGCTTTCTGAGAAACTCCTTTGTGTTCTCTGAAATCATCTCACAGAGTTACAGCTTTCCCCTCAAGAAGCCTTTTGCTAAGACAGTTCTTGGGAATTGGCAAAGTGATATTTGGAAGCCCATAGAGGGCTATGGTGAAAAAGGAAATATCCTCCGATGTAATCTGGAATGAAGCTTTCTGAGAAACTGCTTAGTGTTCTGTTAATTCATGTCACAGAGTTACATCTGTATTTCGTGGATCTCTTTGCTAGCCTTATTTCTGTGGAATCTGAGAACTAATATTTGGGATGCCTTTGAAGGCTATAGGGCCAAAGGAATTATCCTCCGATAACAAAGAGAAAGAAGCTTTCTGAGAAACTTCTTTGTGTCTGTGAAATCATCTCACAGAGTTACAGCTTTCCCCTCAGGAAGCCTTTCGCTAAGACAGTTTTTGTGGAATTGGCAAAGTGATATTTGGAAGACCATAAAGGACTATGGTGAAAAAGGAAATATCCTCCGATGAAATCTGGAAAGAAGCTTTTTGAGAAACTGCTTAGTGTTCTGTTAATTCATCTCCCAGAGTTACATCTGTATTTCGTGGATCTCTTTGCTAGCCTTATTTCTGTTGAATCCGAAAACAAATATTTTGGATCCCTTTGATGGCTATAGGGCCAAAGGAAATGTCCTCCGATAACAAAGAGAAAGAAGCTTTCTGAGAAACTTCTTTGTTTTCTGTGAAATCATCTCACAGAGTTACAGCTTTCCCCCAAGAAGCCTTTCGCTAAGACAGTTCTTGTGGAATTGGCAAAGAGATATTTGGAAGCCCTTAGAGGGCTATGGTGAAAAAGGAAATATCCTCCGATGAAATCTGGAAAGAACCTTTCTGAGAAACTGCTTAGTGTTCTGTTAATTCATCTCTCAGAGTTACATCTGTATTTCGTGGATCTCTTTGCTAGTCTTATTCCTGTGGATTCTGAGAACAGATACTTCGGATAGCTTTGAAGTCTATTGGGCCAAAGGAAATATCCTCTGATAACAAAGAGAATGAAGCTTTCTGAGAAACTTCTTTGTGTTCTGTGAAATGGTCTCACAGAGTTACAGATTCAACCTCAAGAAGCCTTTCGCTAAGACAGTTCTTCTGGAATTGGCAAAGTAATATTTGGAAGGCCAGAGCGGGCTACGGTGAAAAAGTAAATATCCTCCGATGAAATCTGGAAAGAAGCTTTCTGAGAAACTGCTTAGTGTTCTGTTAATTCATCTCACAGAGTTACATCTGAATTTCGTGGATCTCTTTGCCAGCCTTATTCCTGTGGAATCTGAGAACAGATATTTCGGATTGCTTTGAACTATAGGTCCAAAGGAAATATAATCCGATAACAAAGAGAAAGAAGCTTTCTTTGAAACTTCTTTGTGTTCTCTGAAATCATCTCACAGAGTTACAGCTTTCCCGTCAAGAAGCCTTTCGCTAAGAGAGTTCTTGTGGAATTGGCAAGTGATATTTGGAAGCCCATAGAGGGCTAGCTATGGTGAAAAAGGAAATATCCTCCGATGAAATCTGGAAAGAAGCTTTCTCAGAAACTGCTTAATGTTCTGTTAATTCATCTCACAGAGTTACATCTCTATTTCGTGGATCTCTTTGCTAGCCTTATTTCTGTGGAATCTGAGAACAGATATTTCGGATCCCTTCGAAGACTATAGAGCCAAAGGAAATATCCTCCGATAACAAAGAGAAAGAAGCTTTCTGAGAAACTTCTTTGTGTACTGTGAAATCATCTCACAGAGTTACAGCTTTCCCTTCAGGAAATCTTTCGCTAAAACAGTTCTTGTGGAATTGGCAAAGTGATATTTGGAAGCCCATAGAGGGCTATGTTGAAAAAGGAAATATCCTCCGATGAAATCTGGAAAGAAGATTTCTCTAAACTCCTTAGTGTTTTCTTAATTCTTCGCACAGAGTTACATCTGTATTTCGTGGATCTCTTTGCTAGCCTTATTTCTGCGGAATCTGACAACAGATATTTCGGATCCCTTTGAAGACTATAAGGCCAAAAGAAATATTCTCCGATAACAAAGAAAAAAAAGCTTTCTGAGAAACTTCTTTGTGTTCTCTGAAATCATCTCACAGAGTTACAGCTTTCGCCTCAAGAAGCCTTTCGCTAAGATAGTTCTTGTGGAATTGGCAAAGTGATATTTGGAAGCCCTTAGATTGCTATGGTGAAAAAGGAATTATCCTCCGATGAAATCTGGAAAGAAGCTTTCCGCGAAACTGCTTAGTTTTCTGTTGTTTCATCTCACAGAGTTACACCTGTATTTCGTGGATCTCTTTGCTATCCTTATTTATGTGGAATCTGACAACAGATATTTCGGGTCCCTTTGAAGACTATAGGGCCAAAGGAAATATCCTCCGATAACAAAGAGAAGAAAGCTTTCTGAGAAACTTCTTGTGTTCTGTGAAATCATCTCACAGAGTTACAGCTTTCCCCTCAAGAAGCCTTTCACTAAGACAGTTCTTGTGGAATTGGCAAAGTGATATTTCAAGCCCACAGAGGGCTATGGTGAAAAAGGAAATATCCTCTGATGAAATCTGGAAAGAAGCTCTGAGAAACTGCTTAGTGTTGTGTTAATTCATCTCACAGAGTTACATCTGTATTTCCTGGATCTCTTTGCTAACCTTATCTCTGTGGAATCTGAGATCAGTTATTTCGGATCCCTTGGAAGACTATAGTGACAAAGGAAATATCCTCAGACAACAAAGAGAAAGAAGCTTTCTGAGAAACTTCCTTGTTTTCTGTGAAATCATCTCACAGAGTTACAGCTTTCCCCTCAAGAAGCTTTTCGCTAAGAATGTTCTTGGGAATTGGCAAAGTGATATTTGGAAGCCCATAGAGGGCTATGGTGAAAAAGGAAATATCCTCCAATGAATTCTGGAAAGAAGCTTTCTGAGAAACTGCTTGGTGTTCTGTTAATTCCTCTCACAGAGTTACATCTGTATTTCGTGGATCTCTTTGCTAGTCTTATTTCTGTGGAATCTGAGAACTAATAATTGGGATGCCTTTGAAGGCTATAGGGCCAAAGGAGTTATCCTCCGATAACAAAGAGAAAGAAGCTTTCTGAGAAACTTCTTTGTGTCTGTGAAATCATCTCACATAGTAACAGCTTTTCGCTCAAGAAGCCTTTCGCTAAGACAGTTTTTGTGGAATTGGCAAACTGATATTTGGAAGCCTATAAAGGACTATGGTGAAAAAGGAAATATCCTCCGATGAAATCTGGAAAGAAGGTTTTTGAGAAACTGCTTAGTGTTTTGTTAATTCATCTCCCAGGGTTTCATCTCTATTTCTTGGATCGCTTTGCTAGCCTTATTTCTGTGGAATCTGAGAACAGATATTTCGGATCCCTTTGAAGACTGTAGGGCCAAAGGAAATATCCTCCGTTAACAAAGAGAAAGAAGCTTTCTGAGAAACTTCTTTGTGTTCTGTGCAGTCATTTCACAGAGTTACAGCTTTCCCCTCAAGAAGCCTTTCGCTAAAACAATTCTTGTGGAATTGGCAAAGTGATATTTGGAAGCCAGTAGAGGGCTATGGTGAAAAAGGAAATATCCTCCAATGAAATCTGGAAAGAAGCTTTCTGAGAAACTGCTTAGTGTTCTGTTAATTCATCTCACAAAGTTACATCAGTATGTCATGGATCCCTTTGCTAGCCTTATTTCTGTGGAATCTGAGAACAGATATTTCGGATCCCTTTGAAGACTATAGGGCCAAAGGAAATATCCTCCTATAACAAAGAGAAGGAAGCTTTCTGAGAAACTTCTTTGTGTTCTGTGAAATCATCTCACAGAGTTACAGCTTTCTCCTCAAGAAGCCGTTCGCTAAGACAGTTCTTGTGGAATTGGAAACGTGATATGTGGAAGCCCATAGAGGGCTATTGTGAAAAAGGAAATCTCCTCCAATGAAATCTGGAAAGAATCTTTCCGAGAAACTGCTTAGTGTTCTGTTAATTCATCTCACAGAGTTACATCTGTATTTCGTGGATCCTTTTGCTAGCCTTATTTCTGTGGAATCTGAGAACAGATATTTCGGATCCCTTTGAAGACTATAGGGCCAAAGGAAATATCCTCCGATAACAAAGAGAAAGAAGCTTTCGGACAAATTTCTTTGTGTTCTCTGAAATCATCTCACAGAGTTACAGCTTTCCCCTCAAGAAACCTTTCGCAAAGTCAGTTGTGTGGAATTGGCAAAGTGATATTTGGAAGCCCATACAGGGCTATGTTGAAAAAGGAAATATCCTCCGATGAAATCTGGAAAGAAGCTTTCTGAGAAACTGCTTAGTGTTCTGTTAATTCATCTCACAGACTTACATCTGTATTTCGTGGATCCTTTTGCTAGCCTTATTTCTGTGGAATCTGAGAACAGATATTTCGGATCCCTTTGAAGACTATAGGGCCAAAGGAAATATCCTCCGATATCAAAGAGAAAGAAGCTTTCGGAGAAACTTCTTTGTGTTCTGTGAAATCATCTCACAGATTTACAGCTTTCCCCTCAGGAAGCCTTTCGCTAAGACAGTTCTTGTGGAATTGGCAAAGTGATATTTGGAAGCCCATAGAGGGCTATGGTGAAAAAGGAAATATCCTCCGATGAAATCTGGAAAGAAGCTTTCTGAGAAACTGCTTAGTGTTCTGTTAATTCAACTCCCAGTGTTACATCTGTATTTCGTGGATCTCTTTGCTAGCCTTATTTCTGTGGAATCTGAGAATAGATATTTCGGTTCCCTTCGAAGACTATAGGGCCAAAGGAAATATCCTCCAATAACAAAGAGAAAGAAGCTTTCTGAGAAACTTCTTTGTTTTCTGTGAAATCATCTCACAGAGTTACAGCTTTCCCCCAAGAAGCCTTTCGCTAAGACAGTTCTTGTGGAATTGGCAAAGCGATATTTGGAAGCCCTTAGAAGGCTATGGTGAAAAAGGAAATATCCTCCGATGAAAACTGGAAAGAACCTTTCTGAGAAACTGCTTAGTGTTCTGTTAATTCATCTCTCAGCGTTACATCTGTATTTCGTGGATCTCTTTGCTAGTCTTATTCCTGTGGATTCTGAGAACAGATATTTCGGATAGCTTTGAAGTCTATTGGGTCAAAGGAAATATCCTCTGATAACAAAGAGAATGAAGCTTTCTGAGAAACTTCTTTGTGTTCTGTGAAATCGTCTGACAGAGTTATAGATTCAACCTCAAGAAGCCTTTCGCTAAGACAGTTCTTGTGGAATTGGCAAAGTGATATTTGGAAGCCCATAGAGGGCTATGGTGAAAAAGGAAATATCCTCCGATGAAATCTGGAAAGAAGATTTCTCTAAACTGCTTAGTGTTCTCTTAATTCTTTACACAGCGTTACATCTGTATTTCGTGGATGTCTTTGCTACCCTTATTTCTACGGAATCTGATAAGAGATATTTCGGATCCCTTTGAAGACTACAGGGCCAAAGGAAGTATCCTCCGATAACACAGAGAAAGAAGCTTTCTGAGAAACTTCTTTGTGTTCTGTGAAATCATCTCACAGAGTTACAGCTTTGCCCTCAAGAAGCCTTTCGCTAAGACAGTTCTTGTGGAATTGGCCAAGTGATATTTGGAACCCCATAGAGGGCTATGGTGAAAAAGGAAATATCCTCCGATGAAATCTGGAAAGAAGTTTTCTGAGAAACTGCTTAGTGTTCTGTTAATTCATCTCACAGAGTAACATCTGAATTTCGTGGATCTCTTTGCTAGCCGTATTGCTGTGGAATCTGAGAACAGATATTTTGGATCCCTTTGAAGACTATACGGCCTAAGGAAATATACTCTGATAACAAAGAGAGAGAAGCTTTCTGAGAAACTTCTTTGTCTTCTGTGAAATCATCTCACAGAGTTACAGCTTTCCCCTCAAGAAGCCTTTCGCTAAGACAGTTCTTGGGAATTGGCAAAGTGATATTTGGAAGCCCATAGAGGGCTTTGGTGAAAAAGGAAATATCCTCCGATGAAATCTGGAAAGAAGCTTTCTGAGAAACTGCTTAGTGTTCTGTTAATTCATCTCACAGAGTTACATCTGAATTTCGTATATCTCTTTGCTAGACTTACTTCTGTGGAATCTGAGAACAGATACTTCGGATCCCTTTGAAGACTACAGGGCCAAAGGAAATATCCTCCGATGACAAAGAGAAAGAAGCTTTCTGAGAAACTTCGTTGTGTTCTGTGCAATCATCTCACAGAGTTACAGCTTTCCCCACAAGAAGCCTTTCGCTAAGACAATTCTTGTGGATTTGGCAAAGAGATATTTGGAAGCCCTTAGAGCGCTATGGTGAAAGAGGAAATATCCTCCGATGAAATCTGGAAAGAAGCTTTCTGAGAAACTGCTTAGTGTTCTTTTAATTCATCTCACAGAGTTACATCTGCCTTTCGTTGGTGTCTTTGCTAGCCTTATTTCTGTGGAATCCGAAAACAGATATTTCGGATCCCTTTGAAGACTACAGGGCCAAAGGAAATATCCTCCGATAACAAAGATAAAGAATCTGTCTGAATAACTTTTTTGTGTTCTGTGAAATCATCTCACAGAGTTACAGCTTTCCCCTCAAGGAGCCTTTCGCTAGACAGTTCTTGTGTAATAGGCAAAGTGATATTTTGAAGCCCATAGAGGGCTATGGTGAAAAAGGAAATATCCTCCGACGAAATCTGGAAAGAAGCTTTCTGAGAAACTGGTTAGTGTTCTGTTAATTCATCGCACGGAGTTACATCTGTATTTCGTGGATCTCTTTGCTAGCCTTCTTTCTGTGGAATCTGAGAACAGATATTTCGGAACCCTTTGAAGACTATAGGGCCAAAGGAAATATCCTCCGATAACAAAGAGAAAGAAGCTTTCTGAGAAATTTCCTTGTTGTCTGTGAAATCATCTAACAGAGTTACAGCTTTCCCATCAAGATGCCTTTCGCTAAGACAGTTCTTGTGAAATTGGCAAAGTGATATTTGGAAGCCCATAGAGGGCTATGTTGAAAAACGAAATATCCTCTGATGTAATCTGGAAAGAAGCTTTCTGACAAACTGTTTAGTGTTCTGTTATTTCATCTCACAGATTTACATCTGTATTTCTTGGATCTCTTGGCTAGCCTTATTTCTGTGGAATCTGAGAACAGATATTTCGGATCGCTTAGAAGACTATAGGGCCAAAGGAAATATCCTCCGATAACAAAGAGAAAGATGCTTTCTGAGAAACTTCTTTGTGTTCTGTGAAATCATCTCCCAGAGTTACAGCTTTCAACACAAGAAGCCTTTCGATAAGACACTTCTTGTGGAATTGGCAAAGTGATATTTGAAACCCCGTAGAGGGCTATGGTGAAAAAGGAAATATCCTCCAATGAAATCTGGAAAGATGCTTTCTGAGAAACTGCTTAGTGTTCTGTTAATTCATCTCATAGAGTTACATCTGTATTTCGTGGATCTCTTTGCTAGCCTTATTTCTGTGGAATCTGAGAACAGATATTTGTGTTCCCTTTGAAGACTATAGGGCCAAAGGAAATATCCTGCGATAACAAAGAGAAAGAAGTTTTCTGAGAAACTTCGATGTGTTCTGTGCAATCATCTCACAGAGTTACAGCTTTCCCCACAAGAAGCCTTTCGCTAAGACAATTCTTGTGGAATTGGCAAAGTGATATTTGGAAGCCCTTAGAGTGCTATGGTGAAAGAGGAAATATCCTCCGATGAAATCTGGAAAGAAGCTTTCTGAGAAACTGCTTAGTGTTCTTTTAATTCATCTCACAGAGTTACATCTGCCTTTCGTTGATCTCTTTGCTAGCCTTATTTCTGTGGAATATGAGAACAGATATTTCGGATCCCTTTGAAGACTATAGGGAGAAAGAAAATATCCTAGATAAAAAAGATAAACAAGCTTTCTGAGAAACTTCTTTGTGTTCTGTGAAATCATCTCACAGATTTACAGCTTTCCCTTCACGAAGCCTTTCGCTAAGACAGTTCTTGTGGAATTGGCAAAGTGATATTTGGAAGGACATAGAGGGCTATGGTGAAAAAGGAAATATCCTCCAATGAAATCTGGAAAGAAGATTTCTCTAAACTGCTTAGTGTTCTCTTAATTCTTCGCACAGAGTTACATCTGTATTTCGTGGATCTCTTTGCTAGCCTTATTTCTGTGAAATCTGACATCAGATATTTCGGATCCCTTTGTAGACTATAGGGCCAAAGGAAATATGCTCCGATAACAAAGAGAAAGAAGCTTTCTGAGAAACTTCTTTGTGTTCTGTGAAATCATCTCACAGAGTTACAGCTTTCCCCTCAAGAAGCCTTTTGCTAAGACAGTTCTTGTGGAATTGGCAAAGTGATATTTGGAAACCCACAGAGGACAATGGTGAAAAAGGAAATATCCTCCGATGAAATCTGCAAAGAAGCTTTCTGAGAATCTGCTTAGTGTTCTCTTAATTCATCTCCGAGAGTTACATCTGTATTTCGTGGATCTCTTTGCTAGCCTTATTTCTGTGGAATCTGAGAACATATATTTCGTTTCCCTTTGAAGACTATAGGGCCAAAGGAAATATACTCCGATAACAAAGAGAAAGAAGCTTTCTGAGAAACTTCTTTGTGTTCTGAAATCATATCACAGAGTTACAGCTTTCCCCTCAAGAAACCTTTCGCTAAGACAGTTCTTGTGGAATTGGCAAACTGATATTTGGAACTCCACAGAGGGCTGTGGTGAAAACGGATATATTCTCCGATGAAATCTGGAAAGAAGCTTTCTGAGAAACTGCTTAGTGTTCTCTTAATTCATCTCCCAGAGTTACTTGTGTATTTCGTGGATCTCTTTGCTAACCTTATTTCTGTGGAATCTGACAACAGATATTTCGGATCCCTTTGAAGACTATAGGGCCAAAGGAAATATCCTCCGATAACAAAGAGAAGGAAGCTTTCTGAGAAACTTCCTTGTGTTCTGTGAAATCATCTCACAGAGTTACAGCTTTACCCTCAAGAAGCCTTTCTCTAAGACAGTTCTTGTGGAATTGGCAAAGTGATATTTGGAAGGCCATAGAGGGCTATGGTGAAAAAGGAAATATCCTCCGATGTAATCTGTAAAGAAGTTTTCTGAGAAACTTCTTAGTGTTCTGTTAATTCATCTCACAGAAATACATCTGTATTTCGTGGATCTCTTTGCTAGCCTTATTTCTGTGGAATCTGAGAACAGATATTTCGGATCGCTTAGAAGACTATAGTGCCAAAGGAAATATCCTCCGATAACAAAGAGAAAGATGCTTTCTGAGAAACTTCTTTGTGTTCTGTGCAATCATCTCCCAGAGTTCCAGCTACAACACAAGAAACCTTTCGCTAAGACAATTCTTGTGGAATTTTCAAAGTGATATTTGAACGCCCATAGAGGGCTATGGCGAAAAAGGAAATATCCTCCGATGAAATCTGGAAAGATGCTTTCTGAGAAACTGCTTAGTGTTCTGTTAATTCATGTCACAGAGTTACTTCTGAATTTCGAGGATCTCTTTGCTAGCCGTATTTCTGTGGAATCTGAGAACAGATATTTCGGATCCCTTTGAAGACTATACGGCCAAAGGAAATATCCTCCAATAACAAAGAGAAAGAAGCTTTCTGAGAAACTTCTTTGTGTTCTGTGAAATCATATCTCAGAGTTGCAGCTTTCCCCTTAAGAAGCCTTTCGCTAAGGCAGTTCTTGTGGAATTGGCAAAGTGATATTTGGAAGCCCATAGGGGACTATGGTGAAAAAGGAAATATCCTCTGATGAAATCTGGAAAGAAGCTTTCTGAGAAACTGCTTAGTGTTCTGTTTATTCATCTCCAGAGTTACATCTGTATTTCGTGGATCTCTTTGCTAACCTTATTTCTGTGGAATCTGAGAACAGATATTTCGGATAACTTTGAGGACTATAGGGCCAAAGGAAATATCCTCCGATAACAAAGAGAAAGAAGCTTTCTGAGAAACTTATTTGTGTTCTGTGAAATCATCTCACAGAGTTACAGCTTTCCCCTCAAGAAGGCTTTCGCTAAGACAGTTCTTTTGGAATTTTAAAGTGATATTTTGAAACCCACAGAGGGCTACGGTGAAAAAGGAAATATCCTCCGATGAAATCTGGAAAGAAGCTTTCTGAGAAACTGCTTAGTGTTCTGTTAATTAATCTCACATAGTTACATCTGTATTTCGTGGATCTCTTTGCTAACCTTATTTATGTGGAATCTGATAACAGACATTTCCGATCCCTTTGAAGACTATAGGGCCAAAGGAAATATCCTCCGATAACAAAGAGAAAGTAGCTTTCTGAGAAACTCCTTTGTGTTCTCTGAAATCATCTCACAGAGTTACAGCTTTCCCCTCAAGAAGCCTTTTGCTAAGACAGTTCTTGGGAATTGGCAAAGTGATATTTGGAAGCCCATAGAGGGCTATGGTGAAAAAGGAAATATCCTCCGATGTAATCTGGAATGAAGCTTTCTGAGAAACTGCTTAGTGTTCTGTTAATTCATGTCACAGAGTTACATCTGTATTTCGTGGATCTCTTTGCTAGCCTTATTTCTGTGGAATCTGAGAACTAATATTTGGGATGCCTTTGAAGGCTATAGGGCCAAAGGAATTATCCTCCGATAACAAAGAGAAAGAAGCTTTCTGAGAAACTTCTTTGTGTCTGTGAAATCATCTCACAGAGTTACAGCTTTCCCCTCAGGAAGCCTTTCGCTAAGACAGTTTTTGTGGAATTGGCAAAGTGATATTTGGAAGACCATAAAGGACTATGGTGAAAAAGGAAATATCCTCCGATGAAATCTGGAAAGAAGCTTTTTGAGAAACTGCTTAGTGTTCTGTTAATTCATCTCCCAGAGTTACATCTGTATTTCGTGGATCTCTTTGCTAGCCTTATTTCTGTTGAATCCGAAAACAAATATTTTGGATCCCTTTGATGGCTATAGGGCCAAAGGAAATGTCCTCCGATAACAAAGAGAAAGAAGCTTTCTGAGAAACTTCTTTGTTTTCTGTGAAATCATCTCACAGAGTTACAGCTTTCCCCCAAGAAGCCTTTCGCTAAGACAGTTCTTGTGGAAGTGGCAAAGCGATATTTGGAAGCCCTTAGAGGGCTATGGTGAAAAAGGAAATATCCTCCGATGAAATCTGGAAAGAACCTTTCTGAGAAACTGCTTAGTGTTCTGTTAATTCATCTCTCAGAGTTACATCTGTATTTCGTGGATCTCTTTGCTAGTCTTATTCCTGTGGATTCTGAGAACAGATACTTCGGATAGCTTTGAAGTCTATTGGGCCAAAGGAAATATCCTCTGATAACAAAGAGAATGAAGCTTTCTGAGAAACTTCTTTGTGTTCTGTGAAATCGTCTCACAGAGTTACAGATTCAACCTCAAGAAGCCTTTCGCTAAGACAGTTCTTCTGGAATTGGCAAAGTAATATTTGGAAGGCCAGAGCGGGCTACGGTGAAAAAGTAAATATCCTCCGATGAAATCTGGAAAGAAGCTTTCTGAGAAACTGCTTAGTGTTCTGTTAATTCATCTCACAGAGTTACATCTGAATTTCGTGGATCTCTTTGCCAGCCTTATTCCTGTGGAATCTGAGAACAGATATTTCGGATTGCTTTGAACTATAGGTCCAAAGGAAATATAATCCGATAACAAAGAGAAAGAAGCTTTCTTTGAAACTTCTTTGTGTTCTCTGAAATCATCTCACAGAGTTACAGCTTTCCCGTCAAGAAGCCTTTCGCTAAGAGAGTTCTTGTGGAATTGGCAAGTGATATTTGGAAGCCCATAGAGGGCTAGCTATGGTGAAAAAGGAAATATCCTCCGATGAAATCTGGAAAGAAGCTTTCTCAGAAACTGCTTAATGTTCTGTTAATTCATCTCACAGAGTTACATCTCTATTTCGTGGATCTCTTTGCTAGCCTTATTTCTGTGGAATCTGAGAACAGATATTTCGGATCCCTTCGAAGACTATAGAGCCAAAGGAAATATCCTCCGATAACAAAGAGAAAGAAGCTTTCTGAGAAACTTCTTTGTGTTCTGTGAAATCATCTCACAGAGTTACAGCTTTCCCTTCAGGAAATCTTTCGCTAAAACAGTTCTTGTGGAATTGGCAAAGTGATATTTGGAAGCCCATAGAGGGCTATGTTGAAAAAGGAAATATCCTCCGATGAAATCTGGAAAGAAGATTTCTCTAAACTCCTTAGTGTTTTCTTAATTCTTCGCACAGAGTTACATCTGTATTTCGTGGATCTCTTTGCTAGCCTTATTTCTGCGGAATCTGACAACAGATATTTCGGATCCCTTTGAAGACTATAAGGCCAAAAGAAATATTCTCCGATAACAAAGAAAAAAAAGCTTTCTGAGAAACTTCTTTGTGTTCTCTGAAATCATCTCACAGAGTTACAGCTTTCGCCTCAAGAAGCCTTTCGCTAAGATAGTTCTTGTGGAATTGGCAAAGTGATATTTGGAAGCCCTTAGATTGCTATGGTGAAAAAGGAATTATCCTCCGATGAAATCTGGAAAGAAGCTTTCCGCGAAACTGCTTAGTTTTCTGTTGTTTCATCTCACAGAGTTACACCTGTATTTCGTGGATCTCTTTGCTATCCTTATTTATGTGGAATCTGACAACAGATATTTCGGGTCCCTTTGAAGACTATAGGGCCAAAGGAAATATCCTCCGATAACAAAGAGAAGAAAGCTTTCTGAGAAACTTCTTGTGTTCTGTGAAATCATCTCACAGAGTTACAGCTTTCCCCTCAAGAAGCCTTTCACTAAGACAGTTCTTGTGGAATTGGCAAAGTGATATTTCAAGCCCACAGAGGGCTATGGTGAAAAAGGAAATATCCTCTGATGAAATCTGGAAAGAAGCTCTGAGAAACTGCTTAGTGTTGTGTTAATTCATCTCACAGAGTTACATCTGTATTTCCTGGATCTCTTTGCTAACCTTATCTCTGTGGAATCTGAGATCAGTTATTTCGGATCCCTTGGAAGACTATAGTGACAAAGGAAATATCCTCAGACAACAAAGAGAAAGAAGCTTTCTGAGAAACTTCCTTGTTTTCTGTGAAATCATCTCACAGAGTTACAGCTTTCCCCTCAAGAAGCTTTTCGCTAAGAATGTTCTTGGGAATTGGCAAAGTGATATTTGGAAGCCCATAGAGAGCTATGGTGAAAAAGGAAATATCCTCCAATGAATTCTGGAAAGAAGCTTTCTGAGAAACTGCTTAGTGTTCTGTTAATTCCTCTCACAGAGTTACATCTGTATTTCGTGGATCTCTTTGCTAGTCTTATTTCTGTGGAATCTGAGAACTAATAATTGGGATGCCTTTGAAGGCTATAGGGCCAAAGGAGTTATCCTCCGATAACAAAGAGAAAGAAGCTTTCTGAGAAACTTCTTTGTGTCTGTGAAATCATCTCACATAGTAACAGCTTTTCGCTCAAGAAGCCTTTCGCTAAGACAGTTTTTGTGGAATTGGCAAACTGATATTTGGAAGCCTATAAAGGACTATGGTGAAAAAGGAAATATCCTCCGATGAAATCTGGAAAGAAGGTTTTTGAGAAACTGCTTAGTGTTTTGTTAATTCATCTCCCAGGGTTTCATCTCTATTTCTTGGATCGCTTTGCTAGCCTTATTTCTGTGGAATCTGAGAACAGATATTTCGGATCCCTTTGAAGACTGTAGGGCCAAAGGAAATATGCTCCGTTAACAAAGAGAAAGAAGCTTTCTGAGAAACTTCTTTGTGTTCTGTGCAGTCATTTCACAGAGTTACAGCTTTCCCCTCAAGAAGCCTTTCGCTAAAACAATTCTTGTGGAATTGGCAAAGTGATATTTGGAAGCCAGTAGAGGGCTATGGTGAAAAAGGAAATATCCTCCAATGAAATCTGGAAAGAAGCTTTCTGAGAAACTGCTTAGTGTTCTGTTAATTCATCTCACAAAGTTACATCAGTATGTCATGGATCCCTTTGCTAGCCTTATTTCTGTGGAATCTGAGAACAGATATTTCGGATCCCTTTGAAGAATATAGGGCCAAAGGAAATATCCTCCTATAACAAAGAGAAGGAAGCTTTCTGAGAAACTTCTTTGTGTTCTGTGAAATCATCTCACAGAGTTACAGCTTTCTCCTCAAGAAGCCGTTCGCTAAGACAGTTCTTGTGGAATTGGAAACGTGATATTTGGAAGCCCATAGAGGGCTATTGTGAAAAAGGAAATCTCCTCCAATGAAATCTGGAAAGAATCTTTCCGAGAAACTGCTTAGTGTTCTGTTAATTCATCTCACAGAGTTACATCTGTATTTCGTGGATCCTTTTGCTAGCCTTATTTCTGTGGAATCTGAGAACAGATATTTCGGATCCCTTTGAAGACTATAGGGCCAAAGGAAATATCCTCCGATAACAAAGAGAAAGAAGCTTTCGGACAAATTTCTTTGTGTTCTCTGAAATCATCTCACAGAGTTACAGCTTTCCCCTCAAGAAACCTTTCGCAAAGTCAGTTGTGTGGAATTGGCAAAGTGATATTTGGAAGCCCATACAGGGCTATGTTGAAAAAGGAAATATCCTCCGATGAAATCTGGAAAGAAGCTTTCTGAGAAACTGCTTAGTGTTCTGTTAATTCATCTCACAGACTTACATCTGTATTTCGTGGATCCTTTTGCTAGCCTTATTTCTGTGGAATCTGAGAACAGATATTTCGGATCCCTTTGAAGACTATAGGGCCAAAGGAAATATCCTCCGATATCAAAGAGAAAGAAGCTTTCGGAGAAACTTCTTTGTGTTCTGTGAAATCATCTCACAGATTTACAGCTTTCCCCTCAGGAAGCCTTTCGCTAAGACAGTTCTTGTGGAATTGGCAAAGTGATATTTGGAAGCCCATAGAGGGCTATGGTGAAAAAGGAAATATCCTCCGATGAAATCTGGAAAGAAGCTTTCTGAGAAACTGCTTAGTGTTCTGTTAACTCATCTCCCAGAGTTACATCTGTATTTCGAGGATCTCTTTCCTAGCCTTATTTCTGTGGAATCTGAGAACAGATATTTCGGATCCCTTTGTAGACTATAAGGCCAAAGGAAATATCGTCCGTTAACAAAGAGAAAGGAGCTTTCTGAGAATCTTGTTTGTGTTCTGTGAAATCATCTCACAGAGTTACAACTATCCCCTCAAGAAGCCTTTCGCTAAGACAGTTCTTGTGGAATTGGCAAAGTGATATTTGGTAGCCCAGAGAGGGCTGTGGTGAAAAAGGAAGTATCCTCCGATGAAATCTGGAAAGAAGCTTTCTGAGAAACTGCTTAGTGTTCTGTTAATTCATCTCACAGAGTTACATCTGCATTTCGTGAATCTCTTTGCTAGCCTTATTTCTGTGGAATCTGACAACAGATATTTCTTATTGCTTTGAAGATTATAGGGCCAAAGGAAATATCCTCCGATAACAAAGAGAAAGAAGCTTTCTGAGAAACTTTTTTGTGTTCTGTGAAATCATCTCACAGAGTTACAGCTTTCCCCTCAAGAAGCCTTTCGCTAAGACAGTTCTTGTGGAATTGGCAAAGTGATATTTGGAAGCCCGTAGAGGGCTATGGTGAAAAAGGAAATATCCTCCGATGAAATCTGGAAAGAAGCTTTCTGAGAAACTGCTTAGTGTTCTGTTAATTCATCTCACAGAGTTTCATCTGTATTTCGTGGATTTCTTTGCTTGCCTTATTTCTGTGGAAACTGAGAACAGATGTTTCCGATCCCTTTGAAGACTATAGGGCCAAAGGAAATATCCTCCGACAACAAAGAGAAAGAAGCTTTCTGAGAAACTTCTTTGTGTTCTGTGAAATCATCTCACAGAGGTACAGCTTTCCCCTCAAGAAGCCTTTCGCTGAGACAGTTCTTGTGGAATTGGAAAAGTGATATTTGGAAGCCCATTGAGGGCTATGGTGAAAAAGGAAATATCCTCCGATGAAATCTGGAAAGAAGCTTTCTGAGAAACTGCTTAGTGTTCTGTTAATTCATCTCACAGAGTTACATCTGTATTTCGTGGATCTCTTTGCTAGCATTATTTCTGTGGAATCTGACAGCAGATATTTCGGATCGCTTTGAAGACAACAGGGTCAAAGGAAATATCCTCCGATAAAAAAGAGAAAGAAGCTTTCTGAGAACCTTTTTTGTGTTCTGTGAAATCATCTCACAGAGTTACAGCTTTCCCCTCAAGACGCCTTTCGCTAAGGCAGTTCTTGTGGAATTGGCAAAGTGATATTTGGAAGCCCATATAGGCCTATGGTGAAAAAGGAAATATGCTCCGATGAAATCTGGAAAGAAGCTTTCTGAGAAACTGCTTAGCGTTCTGTTAATTCATCTCCCAGAGTTACATCTGTATTTCGTGGATCTCTTTGCTAGCCTTATTTCTGTGGAATCTGAGAAAAGATACTTCGGATCGCTTTGAAGACTATAGGGCCGAAGGAAATATCCTCCGATAACAAAGAGAAAGAAGCTTCCTGAGAAACTTCTTTGTGTTCCGCTAAATCATCTCACAGAGTTACAGCTTTCCCCTCAAGAAGCCTTTCGCTAAGACAGTTGTTGTGGAATTGGCAAACTTGTATTTGGAAGCCCATAGAGGGTTACGGAGAAAAAGGAAATATCCTCCAATGAAATCTGAAAAGAAGCTTTCTGAGAAACTGCTTAGTGTTCTGTTAATTCATCTCACAGAGTTACATCTGTATTTCGTGGATCTCTTTGCTATCCTTATTTCTGTGGAATCTGAGAACAGATATTTCGGATCCCTTTGAAGACTATAGGGTCAAAGGAAATATCCTCCGATAACAAAGAGAAAGAAGCTTTCTAAGAAACCTCTTTGTGTTCTGTGAAATCATCTCACAGAGTTACAGCTTTCCCCTCAAGAAACCTTTCGCTAAGACAGTTCTTGTGGAATTGGCAAAGTGACATTTGGAAGCCCATAGAGGACTATGGTGAAAAAGGAAATATCCTCCGATGAAATCTGGAAAGAAGCTTTCTGAGAAACTGCTTAGTGGTCTGTTAATTCATCTCACAGAGTTACATCTGTATTTCGTGGATCTCTTTGCTAGCATTATTTCTGTGGAATCTGACAGCAGATATTTCGGATCGCTTTGAAGACAACAGGGTCAAAGGAAATATCCTCCGATAAAAAAGAGAAAGAAGCTTTCTGAGAACCTTTTTTGTGTTCTGTGAAATCATCTCACAGAATTACAGCTTTCCCCTCAAGACGCCTTTCGCTAAGGCAGTTCTTGTGGAATTGGCAAAGTGATATTTGGAAGCCCATATAGGCCTATGGTGAAAAAGGAAATATGCTCCGATGAAATCTGGAAAGAAGCTTTCTGAGAAACTGCTTAGCGTTCTGTTAATTCATCTCCCAGAGTTACATCTGTATTTCGTGGATCTCTTTGCTAGCCTTATTTCTGTGGAATCTGAGAAAAGATACTTCGGATCGCTTTGAAGACTATAGGGCCGAAGGAAATATCCTCCGATAACAAAGAGAAAGAAGCTTCCTGAGAAACTTCTTTGTGTTCCGCTAAATCATCTCACAGAGTTACAGCTTTCCCCTCAAGAAGCCTTTCGCTAAGACAGTTGTTGTGGAATTGGCAAACTTGTATTTGGAAGCCCATAGAGGGTTACGGAGAAAAAGGAAATATCCTCCAATGAAATCTGAAAAGAAGCTTTCTGAGAAACTGCTTAGTGTTCTGTTAATTCATCTCACAGAGTTACATCTGTATTTCGTGGATCTCTTTGCTATCCTTATTTCTGTGGAATCTGAGAACAGATATTTCGGATCCCTTTGAAGACTATAGGGTCAAAGGAAATATCCTCCGATAACAAAGAGAAAGAAGCTTTCTAAGAAACCTCTTTGTGTTCTGTGAAATCATCTCACAGAGTTACAGCTTTCCCCTCAAGAAACCTTTCGCTAAGACAGTTCTTGTGGAATTGGCAAAGTGACATTTGGAAGCCCATAGAGGACTATGGTGAAAAAGGAAATATCCTCCGATGATATCTGGAAAGAAGCTTTCTGAGAAACTGCTTAGTGGTCTGTTAATTCATCTCACAGAGTTACAGCTGTATTTCGTGGATCTCCTTGCTAGCCTTATTTGTGTGGATTCTGAGAACCGATAATACAGATCCCTTTGAGGACTATAGGGCCAAAGGAAATATCCTCCAATAACAAAGAGAAAGAAGCTTTCTGAGAAACTTCTTTGTGTTCTGTGAAATCATCTCACAGAGTTACAGCTTTCCCCTCAAGAATCCTTTCGCTAAGACAGTTCTGGTGGAATTGGCAAAGTGATATTTGGAAGCCCATAGAGGGCTATGGTGAAAAAGGAAATATCCTCCGATGAAGTCTGGAAAGAAGCTTTCTGAGAAACTGCTTAGTGGTCTGTTAATTCATCTCGCAGAGTTACATCTGTATTTCGTGGATCTCTTTGCTAGCCTTATTTCTGTGGAATCTGAGAACTGTTATTTCGTATCCCTTTGAAGACTATAGGGCCAAAGTAAATATCCTCCGATAACAAAGGGAAAGAAGCTTTCTGAGAAACTTCTTTGGGTTCTGGGAAGTCATCTCACAGAGTTACAGCTTTCCCCCAAAGAAGCCTTTTGCTAAGACAGTTCTTGTGGAATTGGCAAAGTAATATTTGGAAGCCCATAGAGGGCTACGGTGAAAAAGGAAATATCCTCCGATGAAATCTGGAAAGAAGCTTTCTGAGAAACTGCTTAGTGTTCTGTTAATTCATCTCACAGAGTTACATCTGTATTTAATGGATCTCTTTGCTAGCCTTATTTCTGTGGAATCTGAGAACAGATAGTTCTTTTCGCTTTGAAGACTATAGGGCCAAAGAAAATATCCTCCGAAAACAAAGAGAAAGAAGCTTTCTGAGAAACTTCTTTGTGTTCTGTGAAATCATCTCACAGAGTTACAACTTTCCCCTCAAGAAACCTTTCGCTAAGACAGTTCATGTGGAATTGGCAAAGTGATATTTGGAAGCCCGTAGAGGGCTATTGTGACAAAGGAAATATCCTCCAATGAAATCTGGAAAGAAGCTTTCTGAGAAACTGCTTAGTGTTCTGTTAATTCATCTCACAGAGTTACATCTGTATTTCGTGGATCTCTTTGCTAGCCTTATTCCTGTGGAATCTGAGAACAGATGTTTCGGATCCCTTGGAAGACTATAGGGCCAAAGGAAATATCCTCAGATAACAAAGAGAAAGAAGCTTTCTGAGAAACTTCTTTGTGTTCTGTGAAATCATCTCACAGAGTTACAGCTTTCCCCTCCAGAAGCCTTTCGCTAAGACAGTTCTTGTGGAATTGGCAAAGTGATATTTGGAAGACTGTAGAGGGCTATTGTGACAAAGGAAATATCCTCCAATGAAATCTGGAAAGAAGCTTTCTGAGAAACTGCTTAGTGTTCTGTTAATTCAATTCATAGAGTTACATCTGTATTTCGTGGATCTCTTTGCTAGCCTTATTTCTGTGGAATCGAAGAACAGATATTACGGATCCCTTTGAAGACTATAGGGTCAAAGGAAATATCGTCCGATAACAAAGAGAAAGAAGCTTTCTGAGAAACTTCTTTGTGTTCTGTGAAATCATCTCACAGAGTTACAGCTTTCCCTTCAAGAAGCCTTTCGCTAAGACAATTCTTGTGGAATTGACAAAGTGATATTTGGAAGCCCATAGAGGTCTAGGTTGAAAAAGGAAATATCCTCCGATGAAATCTGGAAAGAAGCTTTCTGAGAAACTGCTTAGTGGTCTGTTAATTCATCTCGCAGAGTTACATCTGTATTTCGTGGATCTCTTTGCTAACCTTATTTCTGTGGAATCTGAGAACTGTTATTTCGTATCCCTTTGAAGACTATAGGGCCAAAGTAAATATCCTCCGATAACAAAGGGAAAGAAACTTTCTGAGTAACTTCTTTGGGTTCTGTGAAATCATCTCACAGAGTTACAGCTTTCCCCCTAAGAAGCCTTTTGCTAAGACAGTTCTTGTGGAATTGGCAAAGTGATATTTGGAAGCCCATAGAGGGCTATGGTGAAAAAGGAAATATCCTCCGATGAAATCTGGAAAGAAGCTTTCTGAGAAACTGCTTAGTGTTCTGTTAATTCATCTCACAGAGTTACATCTGTATTTCATGGATCCCTTTGCTAGCCTTATTTCTGTGGAATCTGCGAACAGATATTTCGGATCCCTTTGAAGACTATAGGGGCAAAGGAAATATCCTCCAATAACAAAGAGAAAGAAGCTTTCTGAGAAACTTCTTTGTGTTCTGTGAAATCATCTCACAGAGTTACAGCTTTCCCCTCAAGAAGCCTTTCGCTAACACAGTCCTTGTTGAATTGGCAAAGTGATATTTGGAAGACCTTAGAGGGCTATGGTGAAAAAGGAAATATCCTCCGATGAAATGTGGAAAGAAACTTTTTGAGAAACTGCTTAGTGTTCTGTTAATTCATCTCACAGGGTTTCATCTGTACTTCCGGGATCTCTTTGGTAGCCTTATTTCTGTGGAATCTGAGAACAGATATTTCGGATCCCTTTGAAGACTATCGGGCCAATGAAAACAAACTCCGATAAGAAAGAGAAAGAAGCTTTCTGAGAAACTTCTTTGTGTTCTGGGAAATCATATCACAGAGTTACAGCTTTCCCCTCAAGAAGCCATTCGCTAAGACAGTTCTTGAGGAATTGGCAAAGTGATATTTGGAAGCCCATAGAGGGCTACGGTCAAAGAGGAAATATCCTCCGATCAAATCTGGAAAGAAGCTTTCTGAGAAACTGCTTAGTGTTCTGTTAACTCATCTCCCAGAGTTACATCTGTATTTCGAGGATCTCTTTCCTAGCCTTATTTCTGTGGAATCTGAGAACAGATATTTCGGATCCCTTTGTAGACTATAAGGCCAAAGGAAATATCGTCCGTTAACAAAGAGAAAGGAGCTTTCTGAGAATCTTGTTTGTGTTCTGTGAAATCATCTCACAGAGTTACAACTATCCCCTCAAGAAGCCTTTCGCTAAGACAGTTCTTGTGGAATTGGCAAAGTGATATTTGGTAGCCCAGAGAGGGCTATGGTGAAAAAGGAAGTATCCTCCGATGAAATCTGGAAAGAAGCTTTCTGAGAAACTGCTTAGTGTTCTGTTAATTCATCTCACAGAGTTACATCTGCATTTCGTGAATCTCTTTGCTAGCCTTATTTCTGTGGAATCTGACAACAGATATTTCTTATTGCTTTGAAGATTATAGGGCCAAAGGAAATATCCTCCGATAACAAAGAGAAAGAAGCTTTCTGGGAAACTTTTTTGTGTTCTGTGAAATCATTTCACAGAGTTACAGCTTTCCCCTCAAGAAGCCTTTCGCTAAGACAGTTCTTGTGGAATTGGCAAAGTGATATTTGGAAGCCCGTAGAGGGCTATGGTGAAAAAGGAAATATCCTCCGATGAAATCTGGAAAGAAGCTTTCTGAGAAACTGCTTAGTGTTCTGTTAATTCATCTCACAGAGTTTCATCTGTATTTCGTGGATTTCTTTGCTTGCCTTATTTCTGTGGAAACTGAGAACAGATGTTTCCGATCCCTTTGAAGACTATAGGGCCAAAGGAAATATCCTCCGACAACAAAGAGAAAGAAGCTTTCTGAGAAACTTCTTTGTGTTCTGTGAAATCATCTCACAGAGGTACAGCTTTCCCCTCAAGAAGCCTTTCGCTGAGACAGTTCTTGTGGAATTGGAAAAGTGATATTTGGAATCCCATTGAGGGCTATGGTGAAAAAGGAAATATCCTCCGATGAAATCTGGAAAGAAGCTTTCTGAGAAACTGCTTAGTGTTCTGTTAATTCATCTCACAGAGTTACATCTGTATTTCGTGGATCTCTTTGCTAGCATTATTTCTGTGGAATCTGACAGCAGATATTTCGGATCGCTTTGAAGACAACAGGGTCAAAGGAAATATCCTCCGATAAAAAAGAGAAAGAAGCTTTCTGAGAACCTTTTTTGTGTTCTGTGAAATCATCTCACAGAGTTACAGCTTTCCCCTCAAGACGCCTTTCGCTAAGGCAGTTCTTGTGGAATTGGCAAAGTGATATTTGGAAGCCCATATAGGCCTATGGTGAAAAAGGAAATATGCTCCGATGAAATCTGGAAAGAAGCTTTCTGAGAAACTGCTTAGCGTTCTGTTAATTCATCTCCCAGAGTTACATCTGTATTTCGTGGATCTCTTTGCTAGCCTTATTTCTGTGGAATCTGAGAAAAGATACTTCGGATCGCTTTGAAGACTATAGGGCCGAAGGAAATATCCTCCGATAACAAAGAGAAAGAAGCTTCCTGAGAAACTTCTTTGTGTTCCGCTAAATCATCTCACAGAGTTACAGCTTTCCCCTCAAGAAGCCTTTCGCTAAGACAGTTGTTGTGGAATTGGCAAACTTGTATTTGGAAGCCCATAGAGGGTTACGGAGAAAAAGGAAATATCCTCCAATGAAATCTGAAAAGAAGCTTTCTGAGAAACTGCTTAGTGTTCTGTTAATTCATCTCACAGAGTTACATCTGTATTTCGTGGATCTCTTTGCTATCCTTATTTCTGTGGAATCTGAGAACAGATATTTCGGATCCCTTTGAAGACTATAGGGTCAAAGGAAATATCCTCCGATAACAAAGAGAAAGAAGCTTTCTAAGAAACCTCTTTGTGTTCTGTGAAATCATCTCACAGAGTTACAGCTTTCCCCTCAAGAAACCTTTCGCTAAGACAGTTCTTGTGGAATTGGCAAAGTGACATTTGGAAGCCCATAGAGGACTATGGTGAAAAAGGAAATATCCTCCGATGAAATCTGGAAAGAAGCTTTCTGAGAAACTGCTTAGTGGTCTGTTAATTCATCTCACAGAGTTACATCTGTATTTCGTGGATCTCTTTGCTAGCATTATTTCTGTGGAATCTGACAGCAGATATTTCGGATCGCTTTGAAGACAACAGGGTCAAAGGAAATATCCTCCGATAAAAAAGAGAAAGAAGCTTTCTGAGAACCTTTTTTGTGTTCTGTGAAATCATCTCACAGAATTACAGCTTTCCCCTCAAGACGCCTTTCGCTAAGGCAGTTCTTGTGGAATTGGCAAAGTGATATTTGGAAGCCCATATAGGCCTATGGTGAAAAAGGAAATATGCTCCGATGAAATCTGGAAAGAAGCTTTCTGAGAAACTGCTTAGCGTTCTGTTAATTCATCTCCCAGAGTTACATCTGTATTTCGTGGATCTCTTTGCTAGCCTTATTTCTGTGGAATCTGAGAAAAGATACTTCGGATCGCTTTGAAGACTATAGGGCCGAAGGAAATATCCTCCGATAACAAAGAGAAAGAAGCTTCCTGAGAAACTTCTTTGTGTTCCGCTAAATCATCTCACAGAGTTACAGCTTTCCCCTCAAGAAGCCTTTCGCTAAGACAGTTGTTGTGGAATTGGCAAACTTGTATTTGGAAGCCCACAGAGGGTTACGGAGAAAAAGGAAATATCCTCCAATGAAATCTGAAAAGAAGCTTTCTGAGAAACTGCTTAGTGTTCTGTTAATTCATCTCACAGAGTTACATCTGTATTTCGTGGATCTCTTTGCTATCCTTATTTCTGTGGAATCTGAGAACAGATATTTCGGATCCCTTTGAAGACTATAGGGTCAAAGGAAATATCCTCCGATAACAAAGAGAAAGAAGCTTTCTAAGAAACCTCTTTGTGTTCTGTGAAATCATCTCACAGAGTTACAGCTTTCCCCTCAAGAAACCTTTCGCTAAGACAGTTCTTGTGGAATTGGCAAAGTGACATTTGGAAGCCCATAGAGGACTATGGTGAAAAAGGAAATATCCTCCGATGATATCTGGAAAGAAGCTTTCTGAGAAACAGCTTAGTGGTCTGTTAATTCATCTCACAGAGTTACAGCTGTATTTCGTGGATCTCCTTGCTAGCCTTATTTGTGTGGATTCTGAGAACCGATAATACAGATCCCTTTGAGGACTATAGGGCCAAAGGAAATATCCTCCAATAACAAAGAGAAAGAAGCTTTCTGAGAAACTTCTTTGTGTTCTGTGAAATCATCTCACAGAGTTACAGCTTTCCCCTCAAGAATCCTTTCGCTAAGACAGTTCTTGTGGAATTGGCAAAGTGATATTTGGAAGCCCATAGAGGGCTATGGTGAAAAAGGAAATATCCTCCGATGAAGTCTGGAAAGAAGCTTTCTGAGAAACTGCTTAGTGGTCTGTTAATTCATCTCGCAGAGTTACATCTGTATTTCGTGGATCTCTTTGCTAGCCTTATTTCTGTGGAATCTGAGAACTGTTATTTCGTATCCCTTTGAAGACTATAGGGCCAAAGTAAATATCCTCCGATAACAAAGGGAAAGAAGCTTTCTGAGAAACTTCTTTGGGTTCTGGGAAGTCATCTCACAGAGTTACAGCTTTCCCCCAAAGAAGCCTTTTGCTAAGACAGTTCTTGTGGAATTGGCAAAGTAATATTTGGAAGCCCATAGAGGGCTACGGTGAAAAAGGAAATATCCTCCGATGAAATCTGGAAAGAAGCTTTCTGAGAAACTGCTTAGTGTTCTGTTAATTCATCTCACAGAGTTACATCTGTATTTAATGGATCTCTTTGCTAGCCTTATTTCTGTGGAATCTGAGAACAGATAGTTCTTTTCGCTTTGAAGACTATAGGGCCAAAGGAAATATCCTCCGAAAACAAAGAGAAAGAAGCTTTCTGAGAAACTTCTTTGTGTTCTGTGAAATCATCTCACAGAGTTACAACTTTCCCCTCAAGAAACCTTTCGCTAAGACAGTTCATGTGGAATTGGCAAAGTGATATTTGGAAGCCCGTAGAGGGCTATTGTGACAAAGGAAATATCCTCCAATGAAATCTGGAAAGAAGCTTTCTGAGAAACTGCTTAGTGTTCTGTTAATTCATCTCACAGAGTTACATCTGTATTTCGTGGATCTCTTTGCTAGCCTTATTCCTGTGGAATCTGAGAACAGATGTTTCGGATCCCTTGGAAGACTATAGGGCCAAAGGAAATATCCTCAGATAACAAAGAGAAAGAAGCTTTCTGAGAAACTTCTTTGTGTTCTGTGAAATCATCTCACAGAGTTACAGCTTTCCCCTCCAGAAGCCTTTCGCTAAGACAGTTCTTGTGGAATTGGCAAAGTGATATTTGGAAGACTGTAGAGGGCTATTGTGACAAAGGAAATATCCTCCAATGAAATCTGGAAAGAAGCTTTCTGAGAAACTGCTTAGTGTTCTGTTAATTCAATTCATAGAGTTACATCTGTATTTCGTGGATCTCTTTGCTAGCCTTATTTCTGTGGAATCGAAGAACAGATATTACGGATCCCTTTGAAGACTATAGGGTCAAAGGAAATATCGTCCGATAACAAAGAGAAAGAAGCTTTCTGAGAAACTTCTTTGTGTTCTGTGAAATCATCTCACAGAGTTACAGCTTTCCCTTCAAGAAGCCTTTCGCTAAGACAATTCTTGTGGAATTGACAAAGTGATATTTGGAAGCCCATAGAGGTCTAGGTTGAAAAAGGAAATATCCTCCGATGAAATCTGGAAAGAAGCTTTCTGAGAAACTGCTTAGTGGTCTGTTAATTCATCTCGCAGAGTTACATCTGTATTTCGTGGATCTCTTTGCTAACCTTATTTCTGTGGAATCTGAGAACTGTTATTTCGTATCCCTTTGAAGACTATAGGGCCAAAGTAAATATCCTCCGATAACAAAGGGAAAGAAACTTTCTGAGTAACTTCTTTGGGTTCTGTGAAATCATCTCACAGAGTTACAGCTTTCCCCCTAAGAAGCCTTTTGCTAAGACAGTTCTTGTGGAATTGGCAAAGTGATATTTGGAAGCCCATAGAGGGCTATGGTGAAAAAGGAAATATCCTCCGATGAAATCTGGAAAGAAGCTTTCTGAGAAACTGCTTAGTGTTCTGTTAATTCATCTCACAGAGTTACATCTGTATTTCATGGATCCCTTTGCTAGCCTTATTTCTGTGGAATCTGCGAACAGATATTTCGGATCCCTTTGAAGACTATAGGGCCAAAGGAAATATCCTCCAATAACAAAGAGAAAGAAGCTTTCTGAGAAACTTCTTTGTGTTCTGTGAAATCATCTCACAGAGTTACAGCTTTCCCCTCAAGAAGCCTTTCGCTAACACAGTCCTTGTTGAATTGGCAAAGTGATATTTGGAAGACCTTAGAGGGCTATGGTGAAAAAGGAAATATCCTCCGATGAAATGTGGAAAGAAACTTTTTGAGAAACTGCTTAGTGTTCTGTTAATTCATCTCACAGGGTTTCATCTGTACTTCCGGGATCTCTTTGGTAGCCTTATTTCTGTGGAATCTGAGAACAGATATTTCGGATCCCTTTGAAGACTATCGGGCCAATGAAAACAAACTCCGATAAGAAAGAGAAAGAAGCTTTCTGAGAAACTTCTTTGTGTTCTGGGAAATCATATCACAGAGTTACAGCTTTCCCCTCAAGAAGCCATTCGCTAAGACAGTTCTTGAGGAATTGGCAAAGTGATATTTGGAAGCCCATAGAGGGCTACGGTCAAAGAGGAAATATCCTCCGATCAAATCTGGAAAGAAGCTTTCTGAGAAACTGCTTAGTGTTCTGTTAACTCATCTCCCAGAGTTACATCTGTATTTCGAGGATCTCTTTCCTAGCCTTATTTCTGTGGAATCTGAGAACAGATATTTCGGATCCCTTTGTAGACTATAAGGCCAAAGGAAATATCGTCCGTTAACAAAGAGAAAGGAGCTTTCTGAGAATCTTGTTTGTGTTCTGTGAAATCATCTCACAGAGTTACAACTATCCCCTCAAGAAGCCTTTCGCTAAGACAGTTCTTGTGGAATTGGCAAAGTGATATTTGGTAGCCCAGAGAGGGCTATGGTGAAAAAGGAAGTATCCTCCGATGAAATCTGGAAAGAAGCTTTCTGAGAAACTGCTTAGTGTTCTGTTAATTCATCTCACAGAGTTACATCTGCATTTCGTGAATCTCTTTGCTAGCCTTATTTCTGTGGAATCTGACAACAGATATTTCTTATTGCTTTGAAGATTATAGGGCCAAAGGAAATATCCTCCGATAACAAAGAGAAAGAAGCTTTCTGGGAAACTTTTTTGTGTTCTGTGAAATCATTTCACAGAGTTACAGCTTTCCCCTCAAGAAGCCTTTCGCTAAGACAGTTCTTGTGGAATTGGCAAAGTGATATTTGGAAACCCATAGAGGGCTATGGTGAAAAAGGAAATATCCTCCGATGAAATCTGGAAAGAAGCTTTCTGAGAAACTGCTTAGTGTTCTGTTAATTCATCTCACAGAGTTACATCTGTATTTCGTGGATCTCTTTGCTAGCATTATTTCTGTGGAATCTGACAGCAGATATTTCGGATCGCTTTGAAGACAACAGGGTCAAAGGAAATATCCTCCGATAAAAAAGAGAAAGAAGCTTTCTGAGAACCTTTTTTGTGTTCTGTGAAATCATCTCACAGAGTTACAGCTTTCCCCTCAAGACGCCTTTCGCTAAGGCAGTTCTTGTGGAATTGGCAAAGTGATATTTGGAAGCCCATATAGGCCTATGGTGAAAAAGGAAATATGCTCCGATGAAATCTGGAAAGAAGCTTTCTGAGAAACTGCTTAGCGTTCTGTTAATTCATCTCCCAGAGTTACATCTGTATTTCGTGGATCTCTTTGCTAGCCTTATTTCTGTGGAATCTGAGAAAAGATACTTCGGATCGCTTTGAAGACTATAGGGCCGAAGGAAATATCCTCCGATAACAAAGAGAAAGAAGCTTCCTGAGAAACTTCTTTGTGTTCCGCTAAATCATCTCACAGAGTTACAGCTTTCCCCTCAAGAAGCCTTTCGCTAAGACAGTTGTTGTGGAATTGGCAAACTTGTATTTGGAAGCCCATAGAGGGTTACGGAGAAAAAGGAAATATCCTCCAATGAAATCTGAAAAGAAGCTTTCTGAGAAACTGCTTAGTGTTCTGTTAATTCATCTCACAGAGTTACATCTGTATTTCGTGGATCTCTTTGCTATCCTTATTTCTGTGGAATCTGAGAACAGATATTTCGGATCCCTTTGAAGACTATAGGGTCAAAGGAAATATCCTCCGATAACAAAGAGAAAGAAGCTTTCTAAGAAACCTCTTTGTGTTCTGTGAAATCATCTCACAGAGTTACAGCTTTCCCCTCAAGAAACCTTTCGCTAAGACAGTTCTTGTGGAATTGGCAAAGTGACATTTGGAAGCCCATAGAGGACTATGGTGAAAAAGGAAATATCCTCCGATGAAATCTGGAAAGAAGCTTTCTGAGAAACTGCTTAGTGGTCTGTTAATTCATCTCACAGAGTTACATCTGTATTTCGTGGATCTCTTTGCTAGCATTATTTCTGTGGAATCTGACAGCAGATATTTCGGATCGCTTTGAAGACAACAGGGTCAAAGGAAATATCCTCCGATAAAAAAGAGAAAGAAGCTTTCTGAGAACCTTTTTTGTGTTCTGTGAAATCATCTCACAGAATTACAGCTTTCCCCTCAAGACGCCTTTCGCTAAGGCAGTTCTTGTGGAATTGGCAAAGTGATATTTGGAAGCCCATATAGGCCTATGGTGAAAAAGGAAATATGCTCCGATGAAATCTGGAAAGAAGCTTTCTGAGAAACTGCTTAGCGTTCTGTTAATTCATCTCCCAGAGTTACATCTGTATTTCGTGGATCTCTTTGCTAGCCTTATTTCTGTGGAATCTGAGAAAAGATACTTCGGATCGCTTTGAAGACTATAGGGCCGAAGGAAATATCCTCCGATAACAAAGAGAAAGAAGCTTCCTGAGAAACTTCTTTGTGTTCCGCTAAATCATCTCACAGAGTTACAGCTTTCCCCTCAAGAAGCCTTTCGCTAAGACAGTTGTTGTGGAATTGGCAAACTTGTATTTGGAAGCCCACAGAGGGTTACGGAGAAAAAGGAAATATCCTCCAATGAAATCTGAAAAGAAGCTTTCTGAGAAACTGCTTAGTGTTCTGTTAATTCATCTCACAGAGTTACATCTGTATTTCGTGGATCTCTTTGCTATCCTTATTTCTGTGGAATCTGAGAACAGATATTTCGGATCCCTTTGAAGACTATAGGGTCAAAGGAAATATCCTCCGATAACAAAGAGAAAGAAGCTTTCTAAGAAACCTCTTTGTGTTCTGTGAAATCATCTCACAGAGTTACAGCTTTCCCCTCAAGAAACCTTTCGCTAAGACAGTTCTTGTGGAATTGGCAAAGTGACATTTGGAAGCCCATAGAGGACTATGGTGAAAAAGGAAATATCCTCCGATGATATCTGCAAAGAAGCTTTCTGAGAAACTGCTTAGTGGTCTGTTAATTCATCTCACAGAGTTACAGCTGTATTTCGTGGATCTCCTTGCTAGCCTTATTTGTGTGGATTCTGAGAACCGATAATACAGATCCCTTTGAGGACTATAGGGCCAAAGGAAATATCCTCCAATAACAAAGAGAAAGAAGCTTTCTGAGAAACTTCTTTGTGTTCTGTGAAATCATCTCACAGAGTTACAGCTTTCCCCTCAAGAATCCTTTCGCTAAGACAGTTCTTGTGGAATTGGCAAAGTGATATTTGGAAGCCCATAGAGGGCTATGGTGAAAAAGGAAATATCCTCCGATGAAGTCTGGAAAGAAGCTTTCTGAGAAACTGCTTAGTGGTCTGTTAATTCATCTCGCAGAGTTACATCTGTATTTCGTGGATCTCTTTGCTAGCCTTATTTCTGTGGAATCTGAGAACTGTTATTTCGTATCCCTTTGAAGACTATAGGGCCAAAGTAAATATCCTCCGATAACAAAGGGAAAGAAGCTTTCTGAGAAACTTCTTTGGGTTCTGGGAAGTCATCTCACAGAGTTACAGCTTTCCCCAAAGAAGCCTTTTGCTAAGACAGTTCTTGTGGAATTGGCAAAGTAATATTTGGAAGCCCATAGAGGGCTACGGTGAAAAAGGAAATATCCTCCGATGAAATCTGGAAAGAAGCTTTCTGAGAAACTGCTTAGTGTTCTGTTAATTCATCTCACAGAGTTACATCTGTATTTAATGGATCTCTTTGCTAGCCTTATTTCTGTGGAATCTGAGAACAGATAGTTCTTTTCGCTTTGAAGACTATAGGGCCAAAGGAAATATCCTCCGAAAACAAAGAGAAAGAAGCTTTCTGAGAAACTTCTTTGTGTTCTGTGAAATCATCTCACAGAGTTACAACTTTCCCCTCAAGAAACCTTTCGCTAAGACAGTTCATGTGGAATTGGCAAAGTGATATTTGGAAGCCCGTAGAGGGCTATTGTGACAAAGGAAATATCCTCCAATGAAATCTGGAAAGAAGCTTTCTGAGAAACTGCTTAGTGTTCTGTTAATTCATCTCACAGAGTTACATCTGTATTTCGTGGATCTCTTTGCTAGCCTTATTCCTGTGGAATCTGAGAACAGATGTTTCGGATCCCTTGGAAGACTATAGGGCCAAAGGAAATATCCTCAGATAACAAAGAGAAAGAAGCTTTCTGAGAAACTTCTTTGTGTTCTGTGAAATCATCTCACAGAGTTACAGCTTTCCCCTCAAGAAGCCTTTCGCTAAGACAGTTCTTGTGGAATTGGCAAAGTGATATTTGGAAGACTGTAGAGGGCTATTGTGACAAAGGAAATATCCTCCAATGAAATCTGGAAAGAAGCTTTCTGAGAAACTGCTTAGTGTTCTGTTAATTCAATTCATAGAGTTACATCTGTATTTCGTGGATCTCTTTGCTAGCCTTATTTCTGTGGAATCGAAGAACAGATATTACGGATCCCTTTGAAGACTATAGGGTCAAAGGAAATATCGTCCGATAACAAAGAGAAAGAAGCTTTCTGAGAAACTTCTTTGTGTTCTGTGAAATCATCTCACAGAGTTACAGCTTTCCCTTCAAGAAGCCTTTCGCTAAGACAATTCTTGTGGAATTGACAAAGTGATATTTGGAAGCCCATAGAGGTCTAGGTTGAAAAAGGAAATATCCTCCGATGAAATCTGGAAAGAAGCTTTCTGAGAAACTGCTTAGTGGTCTGTTAATTCATCTCGCAGAGTTACATCTGTATTTCGTGGATCTCTTTGCTAACCTTATTTCTGTGGAATCTGAGAACTGTTATTTCGTATCCCTTTGAAGACTATAGGGCCAAAGTAAATATCCTCCGATAACAAAGGGAAAGAAACTTTCTGAGTAACTTCTTTGGGTTCTGTGAAATCATCTCAGAGAGTTACAGCTTTCCCCCTAAGAAGCCTTTAGCTAAGACAGTTCTTGTGGAATTGGCAAAGTGATATTTGGAAGCCCATAGAGGGCTATGGTGAAAAAGGAAATATCCTCCGATGAAATCTGGAAAGAAGCTTTCTGAGAAACTGCTTAGTGTTCTGTTAATTCATCTCACAGAGTTACAGCTTTCCATCTCGAAGCCTTTCATTAAGACAGTTCCTTTGGAATTGGCAAAGTGATATTTGGAAGCCCATAGAGGGCTATGGTGAAAAAGGAAATATCCTCTGATGAAATCTTTAAAGAAGCTTTCTGAGAAACTGCTTAGTGTTCTGTTAATTCATCTCCCAGAGTTACATCTGTATTTCGTGGATCTCTTTGCTAGTCTTATTTCCGTGGAATCTGAGAACAGATATTTCGGATCCCTTTGAAGACTATAGGGCCAAAGGAAATATCCTCCGATAACAAAGAGAAAGAAGCTTTCTGAGAAACTCCTTTGTGTTCTGTGAAATCATCTCACAGAGTTACAGCTTTCCCCTCAAGAAGCCTTTCGCTAAGACAGTTCTCGCGGAAATGGCAAAGTGATATTTGGAAGACCATAGAGGGCTATGGTGAATAAGGAAATATCCTGCGATGAAACCTGGAAAGAAGCTTTCTGAGAAACTGCTTAGTGTTCTGTTAATTCATCTCCCAGAGTTACATCTGTATTTCGTGTATCTCTTTGCTAGCCTTATTTCTGTGGAATCTGAGAAAAAATATTTCAGATCCCTTTGAAGTCTATACGGCCAAAGGAAATATCCTCCGATAACAAAGAGAAAGAAGGTTTCTGAGAAACTTCTTTGTGTTCTGTGAAATCATCTCACAGAGTTACAGCTTACCCTCAAGAAGCCTTTCGCTAAGACAGTTCTTGTGGAATTGGCAAAGTGATATTTGGAAGCCCATAGAGGGCTATGGTGAAAAAGGAAATATCCTCCGATGATATCTGGAAAGAAGCTTTCAAAGAAACTGCTTAGTGGTCTGATAATTCATCTCACAGAGTTACATCTGTATTTCGTGGATCTCCTTGCTAGCCTTATTTCTGTGGATTCTGAGAACAGATAATTCAGATCCCTTTGAGAACTATGGGGCCAAAGGAAATATCCTCCAATAACAAAGAGAAAGAAGCTTTGTGAGAAACTTCTTTGTGTTCTGTGAAATCATCTCACAGAGTTACAGCTTTCCCCTCAAGAATCCTTCCGCTAAGACAGTTCTTGTGGAATTGGCAAAGTGATATTTGGAAGCCCATAGAGGGCTATGGTGAAAAAGGAAATATCCTCCGATGAAGTCTGGAAAGAAGCTTTCTGAGAAACTGCTTAGTGTTCTGTTAATTCATCTCACAGAGTTACATCTGTATTTCGTGGATCTCCTTGCTAGGCTTCTTTCTGTGGAATTTGAGAACAGATATTTCGGATCCCTTTGAAGACTATAGGGTCACAGGAAATATTCTCCGATAACAAAGAGAAAGAAGCTTTCGCAGAAACTTCTTTGTGTTCTGTGAAATCATCTCACAGCGTTACAGCTTCCCCTCAAGAAGCCTTTCGCTAAGGCAGTTCTTGTGGAATTGGCAAAGTGATATTTGGAAGCCCGTAGAGGGCTATTGTGACAAACTAAATATCCTCCAATGAAATCTGGAAAGAAGCTTTCTGAGAAACTGCTTAGTGTTCTGTTAAGTCATCTCACAGAGTTACATCTGTATTTCGTGGATCTCTTTGCTAGACTTATTCCTGTGTAATCAGAGAACCGATGTTTCGGATCCCTTGGAAGACTATAGGGCCAAAGGAAATATCCTCAGATAACAAAGAGAAAGAAGCTTTCTGAGAAACTTCTTTGTGTTCTGTGAAATCATCTCACAGAGTTACAGCTTTCCCCTCCAGAAGCCTTTAGCTAAGACAGTTCTTGTGGAATTGGCAAAGTGATATTTGGAAGCCTGTAGAGGGCTATTGTGACAAAGGAAATATCCTCCAATGAAATCTGGAAAGAAGCTTTCTGAGAAAGTGCTTAGTGTTCTGTTATTTCAATTCATAGAGTTACATCTGTATTTCGTGGATCTCTTTGCTAGCCTTATTTCTGTGGAATCGAAGAACAGATATTACGGATCCCTTTGAAGACTATAGGGTCAAAGGAAATATCCTCCGATAACAAAGAGAAAGAAGCTTTCTGAGAAACTTCTTTGTGTTCTGTGAAATCATCTCACAGAGTTACAGCTTTCCCTTCAAGAAGCCTTTCGCTAAGACAATTCTTGTGGAATTGACAAAGTGATATTTGGAAGCCCATAGAGGTCTAGGTTGAAAAAGGAAATATCCTCCGATGAAATCTGGAAAGAAGCTTTCTGAGAAACTGCTTAGTGTTCTGTTAATTCATCTCACAGAGTTACATCTGCATTTCGCGAATCTCTTTGCTAGCCTTATTTCTGTGGAATCTGAGAACAGATATTTCTTATTGCTTTGAAGATTATAGGGCCAAAGGAAATATCCTCAGATAACAAAGAGAAAGAAGCTTTCTGAGAAACTTCTTTGTGTTCTGGGAAATCATCTCACAGAGTTACAGCTTTCCCCTCAAGAATCCTTTCGCAAAGACAGTTCTTGTGGAATTGGCAAAGTGATATTTGAAAGCCCATAGAGGGCTATGGTGAAAAAGGAAATATCCTCCAATGAAATCTGGAAAGAAGCTTTCTGAGACACTGCTTAGTGTTCTGTTAATTCATCTCCCAGAGTTACATCTGTATTTCGTGGATCTCTTTGCTAGCCTTATTTCTGTGCAATCTGAGAACAGATATTTCGGATCCCTTTGAAGACTATAGGGCCAAAGGAAATATCCTTCGATAACAAAGAGAAAGAAGCTTTCTGAGAAACTTCTTTGTGTTCCGTGAAATCATCTCACAGTGTTACACCTTTCTCTTCAAGAAGCCGTTCGTTAACACAGTTCTTGTGGAATTGGCAAAGTGATATTTGGAAGCCCATAGAAGGCTATGGTGAAAAAGGAAATATCCTCCGATGAAATCTGGAAAGAAGCTTTCTGAGAAACTGCTTAGTGTTTTGTTAATTCACCACACAGAGTTACATCTGTATTTCGTGGATGTCTTTGCTAGCCTTATTTCTGTGGAGTCTGAGAACAGATATTTCGGATCCCTTTGAATACTATAGGGCCAAAGGAAATATCCTCCGATAACAAAGAGAAAGAAGCTTTCTGAGAAACTTCTTTGTGTTCTGTGTAATCATCTCACAGAGTTACAGCTTTCCCTTCAAGAAGCCTTTCGCTAAGACAGTTCTTGTGGAATTGACTAAGTGATATTTGGAAGCTTATAGAGGGCTATGGTGAAAAAGGAAATATCCTCCGATGAAATCTGGAAAGAAGCTTTCTGAGAAACTGCTTAGTGTTCTGTTAATTCATCTCCCAGAGTTATTTGTATTTCGTGGATCTCTTTGGCAGCCTTATTTCTGTGGAATCTGACAACAGATATTTCGGATCCCTTTGAAGACTATAGGGCCAAAGGAAATATCCTCCGATAACAAAGAGAAAGAAGCTTTCTCAGAAACTTCTTTGTGTTCTGTGAAATCATCTCACAGAGTTTCAGCTTTCCCTTCAAGAAGCCGTTCGTTAACTCAGTTCTTGTGGAATTTGCAAAGTGATATTTGGAAGCCCATAGAGGGCTATGGTGTAAAAGGAAATCTCCTCCGGTGAAATCTGGAACGAAGCTTTCTGAGATACTGCTTAGTGTTCTGCTAATTCATCTCACAGAGTTACATCTGTATTTCCTGGATCTCTTTGCTAGCCTTATTTCTGTGGAATCTGAGAACAGATATTTCAGATCCCTTTGAGGACTATAGGGCCAAAGGAAATATGCTCCGATAACAAAGAGAAAGAAGCTATGTGAGAAACTTCATTGTGTTCTGTGAAATTATCTCACAGAGTTACTGCTTTCCCCTCAAGAAGCCTTTCGCTAAGACAGTTCTTGTGGAATTGGCAAAGTAATATTTCGAAGCCCATAGAGGGCTATGGTGAAAAAGGAAATATCCTCCGATGAAATCTGGAAAGAAGCTTTCTGAGAAACTGCTTAGTGTTCTGTTAATTCATCTCCCAGAGTTATCTGTATTTCGTGGATCTCTTTGGCAGCCTTATTTCTGTGGAATCTGACAACAGATATTTCGGATCCCTTTGAAGACTACAGGGTCAAAGGAAATATCCTCCGATAACAAAGAGAAAGAAGCTTTCTGAGAAACTTCTTTGTGTTCTGTGAAATCATCTCACAGAGTTACAGCCTTCCCCTGAGGAAGCCTTTCGCTGAGACACTTCTTGTGGAATTGGCAAAGTGATATTTGGAAGCCCATAGGGGGCTATGGTGAAAAAGGATATATCCTCCAATGAAATCTGGAAAGAAGCTTTCTGAGAAACTGCTTAGTGTTCTTTTAATTCATCTCACAGAGTTACATCTGTATTTCATGGAACTCTTTACTAGCCTTATTTCTGTGGAGTCTGAGATCAGATATTTCGGATCCCTTTGAAGACTATAGGGTCAAAGGAAATATCCTCCGATAACAAAGAGAAAGAAGCTTTCTGAGAAACTTCTTTGTGTTCTGTGCAATCATCTCACAGAGTTACGGCTTTCCCTTCAAGAAGCCGTTCGTTAACACATTTCTTGTGGAATTGGCAAAGTTGTATTTGGAAGCCCATAGAGGGCTACGGTGAAAAAGGAAATATCCTCCGATGATATCTGGAAAGAAGCTTTCTGAGAAACTACTTCGTGGTCGGTTAATTCATCTCACAGAGTTACATCTGTATTTCGTGGATCTCCTTGCTAGCCTTATTGCTGTGGAATCTGAGAACAGATATTTTGGATCCCTTTGGACACTATAAGGCCAAAGGAAATATTCTCCGATAACAAAGAGAAAGAAGCTTTCTGAGAAACTTCTTTGTGTTCTGTGAAATCATCTCGCAGAGTTACAGCTTTCCCCTCAAGAAGCCTTTCGCTAAGACAGTTCTTGTGGAATTGGCAAAGTGATATTTGGAAGCCCATAGAGGGCTATGGTGAAAAGGGAAATATCCTCTGATGAAATCTGGAAAGAAGCTTTCTGAGACACTGCTTAGTGTTCTGTTAATTCATCTCCCAGAGTTACATCTGTATTTCGTGGATCTCTTTGCTAGCCTTATTTCTGTGGAATCTGAGAACAGATATTTCGGATCCCTTTGAAGACTATAGGGCCAAAGGAAATATCCTTCGATAACAAAGAGAAAGAAGCTTTCTGAGAAACTTCTTTGTGTTCCGTGAAATCATCTCACAGTGTTACACCTTTCTCTTCAAGAAGCCGTTCGTTAACACAGTTCTTGTGGAATTGGCAAAGTGATATTTGGAAGCCCATAGAAGGCTATGGTGAAAAAGGAAATATCCTCCGATGAAATCTGGAAAGAAGCTTTCTGAGAAACTGCTTAGTGTTTTGTTAATTCACCACACAGAGTTACATCTGTATTTCGTGGATGTCTTTGCTAGCCTTATTTCTGTGGAGTCTGAGAACAGATATTTCGGATCCCTTTGAATACTATAGGGCCAAAGGAAATATCCTCCGATAACAAAGAGAAAGAAGCTTTCTGAGAAACTTCTTTGTGTTCTGTGTAATCATCTCACAGAGTTACAGCTTTCCCTTCAAGAAGCCTTTCGCTAAGACAGTTCTTGTGGAATTGACTAAGTGATATTTGGAAGCTTATAGAGGGCTATGGTGAAAAAGGAAATATCCTCCGATGAAATCTGGAAAGAAGCTTTCTGAGAAACTGCTTAGTGTTCTGTTAATTCATCTCCCAGAGTTATTTGTATTTCGTGGATCTCTTTGGCAGCCTTATTTCTGTGGAATCTGACAACAGATATTTCGGATCCCTTTGAAGACTATAGGGCCAAAGGAAATATCCTCCGATAACAAAGAGAAAGAAGCTTTCTCAGAAACTTCTTTGTGTTCTGTGAAATCATCTCACAGAGTTTCAGCTTTCCCTTCAAGAAGCCGTTCGTTAACTCAGTTCTTGTGGAATTTGCAAAGTGATATTTGGAAGCCCATAGAGGGCTATGGTGTAAAAGGAAATCTCCTCCGGTGAAATCTGGAACGAAGCTTTCTGAGATACTGCTTAGTGTTCTGCTAATTCATCTCACAGAGTTACATCTGTATTTCCTGGATCTCTTTGCTAGCCTTATTTCTGTGGAATCTGAGAACAGATATTTCAGATCCCTTTGAGGACTATAGGGCCAAAGGAAATATCCTCCGATAACAAAGAGAAAGAAGCTATGTGAGAAACTTCATTGTGTTCTGTGAAATTATCTCACAGAGTTACTGCTTTCCCCTCAAGAAGCCTTTCGCTAAGACAGTTCTTGTGGAATTGGCAAAGTAATATTTCGAAGCCCATAGAGGGCTATGGTGAAAAAGGAAATATCCTCCGATGAAATCTGGAAAGAAGCTTTCTGAGAAACTGCTTAGTGTTCTGTTAATTCATCTCCCAGAGTTATCTGTATTTCGTGGATCTCTTTGGCAGCCTTATTTCTGTGGAATCTGACAACAGATATTTCGGATCCCTTTGAAGACTACAGGGTCAAAGGAAATATCCTCCGATAACAAAGAGAAAGAAGCTTTCTGAGAAACTTCTTTGTGTTCTGTGAAATCATCTCACAGAGTTACAGCCTTCCCCTGAGGAAGCCTTTCGCTGAGACACTTGTTGTGGAATTGGCAAAGTGATATTTGGAAGCCCTTAGGGGGCTATGGTGAAAAAGGATATATCCTCCAATGAAATCTGGAAAGAAGCTTTCTGAGAAATTGCTTAGTGTTCTTTTAATTCATCTCACAGAGTTACATCTGTATTTCATGGAACTCTTTACTAGCCTTATTTCTGTGGAGTCTGAGATCAGATATTTCGGATCCCTTTGAAGACTATAGGGTCAAAGGAAATATCCTCCGATAACAAAGAGAAAGAAGCTTTCTGAGAAACTTCTTTGTGTTCTGTGCAATCATCTCACAGAGTTACGGCTTTCCCTTCAAGAAGCCGTTCGTTAACACATTTCTTGTGGAATTGGCAAAGTTGTATTTGGAAGCCCATAGAGGGCTACGGTGAAAAAGGAAATATCCTCCGATGATATCTGGAAAGAAGCTTTCTGAGAAACTACTTCGTGGTCGGTTAATTCATCTCACAGAGTTACATCTGTATTTCGTGGATCTCCTTGCTAGCCTTATTGCTGTGGAATCTGAGAACAGATATTTTGGATCCCTTTGGACACTATAAGGCCAAAGGAAATATTCTCCGATAACAAAGAGAAAGAAGGTTTCTGAGAAACTTCTTTGGGTTCTGTGAAATCATCTCGCAGAGTTACAGCTTTCCCCTCAAGAAGCCTTTCGCTAAGACAGTTCTTGTGGAATTGGCAAAGTGATATTTGGAAGCCCATAGAGGGCTATGGTGAAAAGGGAAATATCCTCTGATGAAATCTGGAAAGAAGCTTTCTGAGACACTGCTTAGTGTTCTGTTAATTCATCTCCCAGAGTTACATCTGTATTTCGTGGATCTCTTTGCTAGCCTTATTTCTGTGGAATCTGAGAACAGATATTTCGGATCCCTTTGAAGACTATAGGGCCAAAGGAAATATCCTTCGATAACAAAGAGAAAGAAGCTTTCTGAGAAACTTCTTTGTGTTCCGTGAAATCATCTCACAGTGTTACACCTTTCTCTTCAAGAAGCCGTTCGTTAACACAGTTCTTGTGGAATTGGCAAAGTGATATTTGGAAGCCCATAGAAGGCTATGGTGAAAAAGGAAATATCCTCCGATGAAATCTGGAAAGAAGCTTTCTGAGAAACTGCTTAGTGTTTTGTTAATTCACCACACAGAGTTACATCTGTATTTCGTGGATGTCTTTGCTAGCCTTATTTCTGTGGAGTCTGAGAACAGATATTTCGGATCCCTTTGAATACTATAGGGCCAAAGGAAATATCCTCCGATAACAAAGAGAAAGAAGCTTTCTGAGAAACTTCTTTGTGTTCTGTGTAATCATCTCACAGAGTTACAGCTTTCCCTTCAAGAAGCCTTTCGCTAAGACAGTTCTTGTGGAATTGACTAAGTGATATTTGGAAGCTTATAGAGGGCTATGGTGAAAAAGGAAATATCCTCCGATGAAATCTGGAAAGAAGCTTTCTGAGAAACTGCTTAGTGTTCTGTTAATTCATCTCCCAGAGTTATTTGTATTTCGTGGATCTCTTTGGCAGCCTTATTTCTGTGGAATCTGACAACAGATATTTCGGATCCCTTTGAAGACTATAGGGCCAAAGGAAATATCCTCCGATAACAAAGAGAAAGAAGCTTTCTCAGAAACTTCTTTGTGTTCTGTGAAATCATCTCACAGAGTTTCAGCTTTCCCTTCAAGAAGCCGTTCGTTAACTCAGTTCTTGTGGAATTTGCAAAGTGATATTTGGAAGCCCATAGAGGGCTATGGTGTAAAAGGAAATCTCCTCCGGTGAAATCTGGAACGAAGCTTTCTGAGATACTGCTTAGTGTTCTGCTAATTCATCTCACAGAGTTACATCTGTATTTCCTGGATCTCTTTGCTAGCCTTATTTCTGTGGAATCTGAGAACAGATATTTCAGATCCCTTTGAGGACTATAGGGCCAAAGGAAATATCCTCCGATAACAAAGAGAAAGAAGCTATGTGAGAAACTTCATTGTGTTCTGTGAAATTATCTCACAGAGTTACTGCTTTCCCCTCAAGAAGCCTTTCGCTAAGACAGTTCTTGTGGAATTGGCAAAGTAATATTTCGAAGCCCATAGAGGGCTATGGTGAAAAAGGAAATATCCTCCGATGAAATCTGGAAAGAAGCTTTCTGAGAAACTGCTCAGTGTTCTGTTAATTCATCTCCCAGAGTTATCTGTATTTCGTGGATCTCTTTGGCAGCCTTATTTCTGTGGAATCTGACAACAGATATTTCGGATCCCTTTGAAGACTACAGGGTCAAAGGAAATATCCTCCGATAACAAAGAGAAAGAAGCTTTCTGAGAAACTTCTTTGTGTTCTGTGAAATCATCTCACAGAGTTACAGCCTTCCCCTGAGGAAGCCTTTCGCTGAGACACTTCTTGTGGAATTGGCAAAGTGATATTTGGAAGCCCATAGGGGGCTATGGTGAAAAAGGATATATCCTCCAATGAAATCTGGAAAGAAGCTTTCTGAGAAACTGCTTAGTGTTCTTTTAATTCATCTCACAGAGTTACATCTGTATTTCATGGAACTCTTTACTAGCCTTATTTCTGTGGAGTCTGAGATCAGATATTTCGGATCCCTTTGAAGACTATAGGGTCAAAGGAAATATCCTCCGATAACAAAGAGAAAGAAGCTTTCTGAGAAACTTCTTTGTGTTCTGTGCAATCATCTCACAGAGTTACGGCTTTCCCTTCAAGAAGCCGTTCGTTAACACATTTCTTGTGGAATTGGCAAAGTTGTATTTGGAAGCCCATAGAGGGCTACGGTGAAAAAGGAAATATCCTCCGATGATATCTGGAAAGAAGCTTTCTGAGAAACTACTTCGTGGTCGGTTAATTCATCTCACAGAGTTACATCTGTATTTCGTGGATCTCCTTGCTAGCCTTTTTGCTGTGGAATCTGAGAACAGATATTTTGGATCCCTTTGGACACTATAAGGCCAAAGGAAATATTCTCCGATAACAAAGAGAAAGAAGCTTTCTGAGAAACTTCTTTGTGTTCTGTGAAATCATCTCGCAGAGTTACAGCTTTCCCCTCAAGAAGCCTTTCGCTAAGACAGTTCTTGTGGAATTGGCAAAGTGATATTTGGAAGCCCATAGAGGGCTATGGTGAAAAGGGAAATATCCTCTGATGAAATCTGGAAAGAAGCTTTCTGAGAAACTTCTTAGTGTTCTCTTTATTCAACTCACAGAGTTACATCTGTATTTCGTGGATCTCTTTGCTAGCCTTATTTCTGTGGAATCTGAGAACAGATATTTCGGATCCCTTTGAAGACCTTAGGGCCAAAGGAAATATCCTCCGATAACAAAGAGAAAGAAGCTTTCTAAGAAACCTCTTTGTGTTCTGTGAAATCATCTCACAGAGTTACAGCTTTCCCCTCAAGAAGCATTTCGATAAGACAGTTCTTGTGGAATTGACAAAGTGATATTTGGAAGCCCGTAGAGGGCTATTGTGACAAAGGAAATATCCTCCAATGAAATCTGGAAAGAAGCTTTCTGAGAAACTGCTTAGTGTTCTGTTAATTCATCTCACAGAGTTACATCTGTATTTCGTGGATCTCTTTGCTAGCCTTATTCCTGTGGAATCTGAGAACAGATGTTTCGGATCCCTTGGAAGACTATAGGGCCAAAGGAAATATCCTCACATAACAAAGAGAAAGAAGCTTTCTGAGAAACTTCTTTGTGTTCTGTGAAATCATCTCACAGAGTTACAGCTTTCCCCTCAAGAAGCCTTTCGCTAAGACAGTTCTTGTGGAATTGGCAAAGTGATATTTGGAAGACTGTAGAGGGCTATTGTGACAAAGGAAATATCCTCCAATGAAATCTGGAAAGAAGCTTTCTGAGAAACTGCTTAGTGTTCTGTTAATTCAATTCATAGAGTTACATCTGTATTTCTTGGATCTCTTTGCTAGCCTTATTTCTGTGGAATCGAAGAACAGATATTACGGATCCCTTTGAAGAGTATAGGGTCAAAGGAAATATCGTCCGATAACAAAGAGAAAGAAGCTTTCTGAGAAACTTCTTTGTGTTCTGTGAAATCATCTCACAGAGTTTCAGCTTTCCCTTCAAGAAGCCTTTCACTAAGACAACTCTTGTGGAATTGACAAAGTGATATTTGGAAGCCCATAGAGGTCTAGGTTGAAAAAGGAAATATCCTCCGATGAAATCTGGAAAGAAGCTTTCTGAGAAACTGCTTAGTGGTCTGTTAATTCATCTCGCAGAGTTACATCTGTATTTCGTGGATCTCTTTGGCAGCCTTATTTCTGTGGAATCTGACAACAGATATTTCGGATCCCTTTGAAGACTACAGGGTCAAAGGAAATATCCTCCGATAACAAAGAGAAAGAAGCTTTCTGAGAAACTTCTTTGTGTTCTGTGAAATCATCTCACAGAGTTACAGCCTTCCCCTGAGGAAGCCTTTCGCTGAGACACTTCTTGTGGAATTGGCAAAGTGATATTTGGAAGCCCATAGGGGGCTATGGTGAAAAAGGATATATCCTCCAATGAAATCTGGAAAGAAGCTTTCTGAGAAACTGCTTAGTGTTCTTTTAATTCATCTCACAGAGTTACATCTGTATTTCATGGAACTCTTTACTAGCCTTATTTCTGTGGAGTCTGAGATCAGATATTTCGGATCCCTTTGAAGACTATAGGGTCAAAGGAAATATCCTCCGATAACAAAGAGAAAGAAGCTTTCTGAGAAACTTCTTTGTGTTCTGTGCAATCATCTCACAGAGTTACGGCTTTCCCTTCAAGAAGCCGTTCGTTAACACATTTCTTGTGGAATTGGCAAAGTTGTATTTGGAAGCCCATAGAGGGCTACGGTGAAAAAGGAAATATCCTCCGATGATATCTGGAAAGAAGCTTTCTGAGAAACTACTTCGTGGTCGGTTAATTCATCTCACAGAGTTACATCTGTATTTCGTGGATCTCCTTGGTAGCCTTTTTGCTGTGGAATCTGAGAACAGATATTTTGGATCCCTTTGGACACTATAAGGCCAAAGGAAATATTCTCCGATAACAAAGAGAAAGAAGCTTTCTGAGAAACTTCTTTGTGTTCTGTGAAATCATCTCGCAGAGTTACAGCTTTCCCCTCAAGAAGCCTTTCGCTAAGACAGTTCTTGTGGAATTGGCAAAGTGATATTTGGAAGCCCATAGAGGGCTATGGTGAAAAGGGAAATATCCTCTGATGAAATCTGGAAAGAAGCTTTCTGAGAAACTTCTTAGTGTTCTCTTTATTCAACTCACAGAGTTACATCTGTATTTCGTGGATCTCTTTGCTAGCCTTATTTCTGTGGAATCTGAGAACAGATATTTCGGATCCCTTTGAAGACCTTAGGGCCAAAGGAAATATCCTCCGATAACAAAGAGAAAGAAGCTTTCTAAGAAACCTCTTTGTGTTCTGTGAAATCATCTCACAGAGTTACAGCTTTCCCCTCAAGAAGCATTTCGATAAGACAGTTCTTGTGGAATTGACAAAGTGATATTTGGAAGCCCGTAGAGGGCTATTGTGACAAAGGAAATATCCTCCAATGAAATCTGGAAAGAAGCTTTCTGAGAAACTGCTTAGTGTTCTGTTAATTCATCTCACAGAGTTACATCTGTATTTCGTGGATCTCTTTGCTAGCCTTATTCCTGTGGAATCTGAGAACAGATGTTTCGGATCCCTTGGAAGACTATAGGGCCAAAGGAAATATCCTCACATAACAAAGAGAAAGAAGCTTTCTGAGAAACTTCTTTGTGTTCTGTGAAATCATCTCACAGAGTTACAGCTTTCCCCTCAAGAAGCCTTTCGCTAAGACAGTTCTTGTGGAATTGGCAAAGTGATATTTGGAAGACTGTAGAGGGCTATTGTGACAAAGGAAATATCCTCCAATGAAATCTGGAAAGAAGCTTTCTGAGAAACTGCTTAGTGTTCTGTTAATTCAATTCATGGAGTTACATCTGTATTTCTTGGATCTCTTTGCTAGCCTTATTTCTGTGGAATCGAAGAACAGATATTACGGATCCCTTTGAAGAGTATAGGGTCAAAGGAAATATCGTCCGATAACAAAGAGAAAGAAGCTTTCTGAGAAACTTCTTTGTGTTCTGTGAAATCATCTCACAGAGTTTCAGCTTTCCCTTCAAGAAGCCTTTCACTAAGACAACTCTTGTGGAATTGACAAAGTGATATTTGGAAGCCCATAGAGGTCTAGGTTGAAAAAGGAAATATCCTCCGATGAAATCTGGAAAGAAGCTTTCTGAGAAACTGCTTAGTGGTCTGTTAATTCATCTCGCAGAGTTACATCTGTATTTCGTGGATCTCTTTGCTAGCCTTATTTCTGTGGAATCTGAGAACTGTTATTTTGTATCCCTTTGAAGACTATAGGGCCAAAGTAAATATCCTCCGATAACAAAGGGAAAGAAACTTTCTGAGAAACTTCTTTGGGTTCTGTGAAATCATCTCACAGAGTTACAGCTTGCCCCCAAAGAAGCCTTTTGCTAAGACAGTTCTTGTGGAATTGGCAAAGTGATATTTGGAAGCCCATAGAGGGCTATGGAGAAAAAGGAAATATCCTCCCATGAAATCTGGAAAGAAGCTTTCTGAGAAACTGCTTCGTGTTCTGTTAATTCAACTCACAGAGATACATCTTTATTTCGTGGATCTCTTTGCTAGCCTTATTTCTGTGGAATCTGAGAACAGATATTTCGGATCCCTATGAAGACTACAGGGTCAAAGGAAATATCCTCCGATAACAAAGAGAAAGAAGCTTTCTGAGAAACTTCTTTGTGTTCTGTGAAATCATCTCACAGAGTTACAGCCTTCTCCTCAGGAAGCCTTTCGCTGAGACACTTCTTGTGGAATTGGCAAAGTGATATTTGGAAGCCCATAGAGGGCTATGGTGAAAAAGGATATATCCTCCAATGAAATCTGGAAAGAAGCTTTCTGAGAAACTGCTTAGTGTTCTGTTAATTCATCTCACAGAGTTACATCTGTATTTCATAGAACTCTTTACTAGCCTTATTTCTGTGGAGTCTGAGATCAGATACTTCGGATCCCTTTGAAGACTATAGGGTCAAAGGAAATATCCTCCGATAACAAAGAGAGAGAAGCTTTCTGAGAAACTTCTTTGTGTTCTGTGCAATCATCTCACAGAGTTACGGCTTTCCCTTCAAGAAGCCGTTCGTTAACACATTTCTTGTGGAATTGGCAAAGTTGTATTTGGAAGCCCATAGAGGGCTACGGTGAAAAAGGAAATATCCTCCGATGATATCTGGAAAGAAGCTTTCTGAGAAACTACTTCGTGGTCGGTTAATTCATCTCACAGAGTTACATCTGTATTTCGTGTATCTCCATGCTAGCCTTATTGCTGTGGAATCTGAGAACAGATATTTTGGATCCCTTTGAACACTATGAGGCCAAAGGAAATATTCTCCGATAACAAAGAGAAAGAAGCTTTCTGAGAAACTTCTTTGTGTTCTGTGAAATCATCTCGCAGAGTTACAGCTTTCCCCTCAAGAAGCCTTTCGCTAAGACAGTTCTTGTGGAATTGGCAAAGTGATATTTGGAAGCCCATAGAGGGCTATGGTGAAAAGGGAAATATCCTCTGATGAAATCTGGAAAGAAGCTTTCTGAGAAACTTCTTAGTGTTCTCTTTATTCAACTCACAGAGTTACATCTGTATTTCGTGGATCTCTTTGCTCGCCTTATTTCTGTGGAATCTGAGAACAGATATTTCGGATCCCTTTGAAGACCTTAGTGCCAAAGGAAATATCCTCCGATAACAAAGAGAAAGAAGCTTTCTAAGAAACCTCTTTGTGTTCTGTGAAATCATCTCACAGAGTTACAGCTTTCCCCTCAAGAAGCATTTCGCTAAGACAGTTCTTGTGGAATTGACAAAGTGATATTTGGAAGCCCGTAGAGGGCTATTGTGACAAAGGAAATATCCTCCAATGAAATCTGGAAAGAAGCTTTCTGAGAAACTGCTTAGTGTTCTGTTAATTCATCTCACAGAGTTACATCTGTATTTCGTGGATCTCTTTGCTAGCCTTATTCCTGTGGAATCTGAGAACAGATGTTTCGGATCCCTTGGAAGACTATAGGGCCAAAGGAAATATCCTCACATAACAAAGAGAAAGAAGCTTTCTGAGAAACTTCTTTGTGTTCTGTGAAATCATCTCACAGAGTTACAGCTTTCCCCTCAAGAAGCCTTTCGCTAAGACAGTTCTTGTGGAATTGGCAAAGTGATATTTGGAAGCCGATAGAGGGCTAGCTATGGTGAAAAAGAAATATCCTCCGACGAAATCTGGAAAGAAGCTTTCAGAGAAACAGCTTAGTGTTCTGTTAATTCATCTCGCAGAGTTACATCTGTATTTCGTGCTTCTCTTTGCTAGCCTTATTTCTGTGGAATCTGAGAACAGATATTTCGGATCCCTTCGTAGACTATAGGGCCAAAGGAAATATCCTCCGATAACAAAGAGAAAGAAGCTTTCTGAGAAACTTATTTGTGTTCTGTGAAATCATCTCACAGAGTTACAGCATTCCCCTCAAGAAGCCTTTCGCTAAGACAGTTCATGCGGAATTGGCAAAGTGATGTTTGGAAGCCCATAGAGGGCTAGCTATGGTGAAAAAGAAAATATCCTCCGATGAAATCTGGAAAGAAGCTTTCTGAGAAACTGCTTAGTGTTCTGTTAATTCATCTCATAGCGTTACATCTGTATTTCGTGGATCTCTTTGCTAGCCTTATTTCTGTGGAATCTGAGAACAGATATTTCGGATCCCTTTGAATGCTATACGGCAAAAGGAAATATCCTCCGATAACAAAGAGAAGGAAGCTTTCTGAGAAACTTCTTTTTGTTCTGTGAAATCATCTCACAGAGTTACAGCATTCCCCTCAAGAAGCCTTTCGCTAAGACAGTTCTTGCGGAATTGGCAAAGTGATATTTGGAAGCCCATAGAGGGCTATGGTGAAAAAGGAAATAACCTCCGATGAAATTTGGAAAGAAGCTTTCTGAGAAACTGTTTAGTGTTCTGTTAATTCATCTCACAGAATTATATCTGTATTTCATGAATCTCTTTGCTAGCCTTAGTTTTGTGGAATCCGAAAACCGGTGTTTCAGATCCCTTTGAAGTCTATAGGGCCTAAGGAAATATCGTCCGATAACAAAGAGAAAGAAGCTTTCTGAGAAACTCCTTTGTGTTCTCTGAAATCATCTCACAGAGTTACAGTTTTACCCTCAAGAAGCCTATCGCTAAGACAGTTCTTGTGGAATTTGCAAAGTGATATTTTTAAGCCCTTAGAGGGCTATGGTGAAAAAGGAAATATCCTCCGATGAAATCTGGAAAGAAGCTTTCTGAGAAACTGCTTAGTGTTCTGTTAATTCATCTCAGAGAGTAACATCTGTATTTCGTGGATCTCTTTGCTAGCCTTATTTCTGTGGAATCTGAGAACAGATGTTTCAGATCTCTTTGAGGACTATAAGGCCAAAGGAAATATCCTCCGATAACAGAGAGAAAGAAGCTTTCTGAGAAACTTCTTTGTGTTCTGTGAAATCATCTCACAGAGTTACAGCTTTCCCCTCAAGAAGTCTTTCGGTAAGACAGTTCTTGTGGAATTGGCAAAGTGATATTTGGAAGCCCATAGAGGGCTATGGTGAAAAAGGAAATATCCTCCGAAGAAATCTGGAAAGAAGCTCTATGAGAAACTGCTGAGTGTTCTGTTAATTCATCTCCCAGGGTTACATCTGTATTTCGTGGATCTCTTTCCTAGCCTTATTTCTGTGGAATCCGAAAACATGTGTTTCGGATCCCTTTGAAGACAATAGGGCCAAAGGAAATATCCTCAGATAACAAAAGAAAGAAGCTTCCTGAGAAAATTCTTTGTGTTCTGTGAAATCATCTAACAGAGTTACAGTTTTCCCCTCAAGAAGCCTTTCGCTAAGACAGTTCTTGTGGAATTGGCAAAGTGATATTTGGAAGCCCATAGAGGGCTATGCTGAAAAAGGAAATATCCTCCGATGAAATCTGGAAAAAGGCTTTCTTAGAAACTGCTTAGTGTTCTGTTAATTCATCACACAGAGTTACATCTGTATTTCGTGGATCTCTTTGCTAGCCTTATTTCTGTGGAATCTGAGAACAGATATTTCGGATCCCTTTGAAGACTATAGGGCAAAAGGAAATAACCTCCGATAACAAAGAGAAAGAAGGTTTCTGAGAAACTTCTTTGGGTTGTGTGAAATCATCTGACAGAGTTACAGCTTTCCCCTCAAGAAGCCTTTCGCTAAGACAGTTCTTGTGGAATTGGCAAAGTGATATTTGGAAGCCCATAGAGGGCTATGGTGAAAAAGGAAATATCCTGCTATGAAATCTGGAAAGAAGCTTTCTGAGAAACTGCTTAGTGTTCTGTTAATTCATCTCACAGAGTTACGTCTTTATTTCGTGGATCTCTTTGCTAGCCTTATTTCTGTGGAATCTGAGAACTGATATACCGGATCCCTTTGAAGAGTATAGGGCCAAAGGAAATATCCGCCGATAACAAAGAGAAAGAAGCTTCCTGAGAAACTTCTTTGTGTTCTGTGAAATCATCTCACAGAGTTACAGCTTTTCCCTCAAGAAGCCTTTCGCTAAGACAGTTCTTGTGGAATTGGCAAAGTGATATTTGGAAGCCAATGAGGGCTATGGTGAAAAAGGAAATATCCTCCGATAAAATCTGGAAAGAAGCTTTCTGAGAAACTGCTTAGTGTTCTGTTAATTCATCGCACAGAGTTACATCTGTACTTCGTGGATCTCTTTGCTAGCCTTATTTCTGTGGAATCTGAGAACAGATATTTCGGATCCCTTTGAAGACTATAGGGCAAAAGGAAATATCCTGCGATAACAAAGAGAAAGAAGGTTTCTGAGAAACTTCTTTGGGTTTTGTGAAATCATCTGACAGAGTTACAGCTTTCCCCTCAAGAAGCCTTTCGCTAAGACAGTTCTTGTGTAATTGGCAAAGTGATATTTGGAAGCCCATAGAGGGCTATGGTGAAAAAGGAAATATCCTCCTATGAAATCTGGAAAGAAGCTTACTGAGCAACTGCTTGGTGTTCTGTTAATTCATCTCACAGAGTTACATCTGTATTTCGTGGATCTCTTTGCTAGCCTTGTTTCTGTGGAATCTGAGAACTGATATATCGGATCCCTTTGAAGACTATAGGGCCAAAGGAAATATCCTCCGACAACAAAGAGAAAGAAGCTTTCGGAGAAACTTCTTTGTGTTCTGTGAAGTCATCTCACAGAGTAACAGCTTTCCCCTCAAGAAGTCTTTCACTAAGACAGTTCTTCTGGAATTGGCAAAAGGATATTTGGAAGCCCATAGAGGGCTACGGTGAAAAAGGAAATATCCTCCGATGAAATCTGGAAAGAAGCTTTCTGAGAAACTGCTTAGTGTTCTGTTGATTCATCTCACAGAGTTACTTCTGTATTTCGTGGATCTCCTTGCTACCCTTATTTCTGTGGAATCTGAGTACAGATATTTCGGATCACTTTGAAGACTATAGGGCCAAAGGAAATATCCTCCGATAACAGAGAGAAAGAAGCTTTCTGAGAAACTTCTTTGTGTTCTGTGAAATCATCTCACGGAGTTACATCTTTCCCTCAAGAACCCTTTCGCTAAGACAGTTCTTGTGGATTTCGCAAAGTGATATTTGGAGCCCATAGAGGGCTACGGTGAAAAAGAAATATCCTCCGATGAAATCTGGAAAGAAGCTTTCTGAGAAACTGCTTAGTGTAATGTTAATTCATCTCACAGAATTACATCTATATTTCGTGAATCACTTTGCTAGTCTTATTTCTGTGGAATCTGAGAACAGATATTTCGGATCGCTTTGAAGACTATAGGGCCAAAGGAAATATCCCCCGATAAAAAAGAGAAAGAAGCTTTCTGAGAAACTTCTTTGTGTTCTGTGAAGTAATCTCACAGAGTTACAGCTTTCCCCTCAAGAAGCCTTTCGCTAAGACAGTTCCTGTGGAATCGGCAAAGTGATATTTGGAAGCCCATAGAGGGCTACGGTGAAAAAGGAAATATCCTCTGATGAAATCTGGAAGGAAGCTTTCTGAGAAACTGCTTGGTGTTCTGTTAATTCATCTCTGAGAGTTACATCTGTATTTCGTGGATGTCTTTGCTAGCCTTATTTCTGTGGAATCTGAGAACAGATATTTCGGATCCCTTTGAAGACTATAGGGCCAAAGGAAATATCCTCCGATAAAAAAGAGAAAGAAGCTTTCTGAGAAACTTCTTTGTGTTCTGTGAAATCATCTCACAGAGTTACAGCTTTCCCCTCAAGAAGCCTTTCGCTAAGACAGTTCTTGCGGAATTGGAAAGTGATATTTGGAAGCCCATAGAGGGCTATGGTGAAAAAGGAAATATCCTCCGATGAAATCTGGAAAGAAGCTTTCTGAGAAACTGCTTGGTGTTCTGTTAATTCATCTCTGAGAGTTACATCTGTATTTCGTGGATCTCTTTGCTAGCCTTATTTCTGTGGAATCTGAGAACAGATATTTCGGATCGCTTTGAAGACTATAGGACCAAAGGAAATATCCTCCGATAACAAAGAGAAAGAAGCTTTCAGAGAAACTTCTGTTTGTTGGTGAAATCATCTCACAGAGTTACAGCTTTCCCCTCAAGAAGCCTTTCGCTAAGACAGTTCTTGTGGAATTGGCAAAGTGATATTTGGAAGCCCATAGAGGGCTACGGTGAAAAAGGAAATATCCTCTGATGAAATCTGGAAAGAAGCTTTCTGAGAAACGGCTTAGTGTTGTGTTAATTCATCTCCCACGGATACATCTGTATTTCGTGGATCTCTTTGTTAGCCTTATTTCTGTGGAATCTGAGAAGAGATATTTCGGATCCCTTTTAAGACTATAGGGCCAAAGAAAATATCCTCCGATAAGAAAGAGAAAGAAGCGTTCTGAGAAACTTCTTTGTGTTCTGTGAAATCATCTCACAGAGTTACAGCTTTCCACTCAAGAAGCCTATCGCTGAGACAGTTCTTGTGGAATTGGCAAAGTGATATTTGGAAGCCCTTAGAGTACTATGGTGAAAAAGGAAATATCCTCTGATGAAATCTGGAAAGAATCTTTCTGAGAAACTGCTTAGTGTTCTGTTAATTCATCTCACAGAGTTACATCTGTATTTCGTGATTCTCTTTGCTAACCTTATTTCTGTGGAATCTGAGAAAGATATTTCGGATCCCTTTGAAGACTATAGGGCCAAAGGAAATATCCTCCGATAACAAAGAGAAAGAAGCTTTCAGAGAAACTTCTGTTTGTTGTGTGAAATCATCTCACAGAGTTACAGCTTTCCCCTCAAGAAGCCTTTCGCTAAGAGAGTTCTTGAGGAATTGGCAAAGTAATATTTGGAAGCCCTTTGAGGGCTATGGTGAAAAAGGAAATATCCTACTATGAAATCTGGAAAGAAGCGTTCTGAAAAACTGCTTAGTGTTCCGTTAATTCATCTCACAGAATTACATCTGTATTTCGTGGATCAATTTGCTAGCCTTATTTCTGTGGAATCTGAGAACAGATATTTCGGATCGCTTAGAAGACTATAGGGCCAAAGGAAATATCCTCCAATAACAAAGAGAAAGAAGCTTTCTGACAAACTTCTTTGTGTTCTGTGAAATCATCTCACAGAGTTACAGCTTTCCCCTCAAGAAGCCTTTCAGTAAAATTGTTCTTGGGGAATTGGCAAAGTGATATTTGGAAGCCCATAGAGGGCTATGGTGAAAAAGGAAATATCCTCCTATGAAATCTGGAAAGAAGCTTTCTGAGAATCTGCTTAGTGTTCTGTTAATTCATCTCCCAGAGTTACTTCTGTATTTCGTGGACCTCTGCAAGCCTTATTTCTGTGGAATCTGAGAACAGATATTTCGGATCCCTTTGAAGACTATAGGGCCAAAGGAAATATCCTCCGATAACAAACAGAAAGAAGCTTTCAGACAAAGTTCTGTTTGTTGTGTGAAATCATATCACAGAGTTACAGCTTTCCCCTCAAGAAGCCATTCGCTAAGACAGTTCTTCTGGAATTGGCGAAGTGATATTTGGTAGCCCTTAGAGGGCTATGGTGAAAAAGGAAATATCCTCCAATGAAATCTAGAAAGAAGCTTTCTGAGAAACTGCTTAGTGTTCTCTTAATTCATCTCACAGAATTACATCTGTATTTCGTGGATCAATTTGCTAGCCTTATTTCTGTGGAATCTGAGAACAGATATTTCGGTTCCCTTTGAAGAGTATAGGGCCAAGGGAAATATCCTCCGATAACAAAAAGAAAGAAGCTTTCTGAGAAACTTCTTTGTGTTCTGTGAAATCATCTCACAGAGTTACAGCTTTCCCCTCAAGAAGCCTTTCGGTAAGACAGTTATTGTGGAATTGGCAAAGTGATATTTGGAAGCCCATAGAGGGCTATGGTGAAAAAGGAAATATCCTCAGATGAAATCTGGAAAGAAGCTTTCTGAGAAACTGCTTAGTGTTCTGTTAATTCATCTCTGAGAGTTACATCTGTATTTCGTGGATCTCTTTGCTAGCCTTACTTCTGTGGCATCTGAGAACAGATATTTCGGATCCTTTTGAAGACTATTGGGCCAAAGGAAATATCCTCTGATAAAAAAAAGAAAGAAGCTTTGTGAGAAACTTCTTTGTGTTCTGTGAAATCATCTCACAGAGTTACAGCTTTCCCCTGAAGAAGACTTTCGCTAAGACAGTTCTTGTCGAATTGGCAAAGTGATATTTGGAAGCCCTTAGAGGGCTATGGTGAAAAAGGAAATATCCTCCGATGAAATCTGGAAAGAAGCTTTCTGAGAAACTGCTTAGTGTTCTGTTAATTCATCTCACAGAGTTACATCTGGATTTCGTGGATCTCTTTGCTAGCCTTATTTCTGTGGAATCTGAGAACAGATATTTCGAATCCCTTTGAAGACTATAGGGCCAAAGGAAATATCCTCTGATAACAAAGAGAAAGAAGCTTTCTGAGAAACTTCTTTGTGTTCTGTGAAATCATCTCACAGAGTTACACCTTTCCCCTCAAGAAGCCTTTCGCTAAGACAGTTATTGCGGAATAGGCAAAGTGATATTTGGAAGCCCGTAGAGGGCTACGCTGTAAAAGGAAATATCCTTCGATGAAATCTGGAAAGAAAATTTCTGAGAAACTGCTTAGTGTTCTGTTAATTCATCTCACAGAGTTACATCTGTATTTCGTGGATCTCTTTGCTAGCCTTGTTTCTGTGGAATCTGAGAACAGATATTTCGGATCCCTTTGAAGACTATAGGGCCAAAGGAAATATCTTCCGATAACAAAGAGAGAGAAGCTTTCTGAGAAACTTCTTTGTGTTCTGTGAAATCAACTCACAGAGTTACAGCTTTCCCCTCAACAAGCCTTTCGCTAAGACAGTTCTGGTGGAATTGGCAAAGAGATATTTGGAAGCCCATAGAGGCCTACGGTGAAAAAGGAAATATCCTCCGACGAAATCTGGAAAGAAGCTTTCTGAGAAACTGCTTAGTGTTCTGTTAATTCATCTCACAGAGTTACATCTGTATTTCGTGGATCTCTTTGCTAGCCTATTTCTGTGGAATCTGAGAACAGATATTTCGGAACCCTTTGAATACTATAGGGCCAAAGGAAATATCCTCCGATAAAAGAGAGAAAGAAGCTTTCTGAGAAACTTCTTTGTGTACTGTGAAATTATCTCACAGAGTTACAGCTTTCCCCTCAAGAAGCCTTTCGCTAAGACAGTTCTTGAGGAATTGGCAAAGTGATATTTGGAAGCCCTTAGAGGGCTATGGTGAAAAAGGAAATATCCTCCGATGAAATCTGGAAAGAAGCTTTCTGAGAAACTGCTTAGTGTTCTGTTAATTCATCTCACAGAGTTACATCTGTATTTCGTGGATCACTTTGCTAGCCTTATTTCTGTGTAATCTGAGAACAGATATTTCGGATCGCTTTGAATGCTATAGGGCCAAAGGAAATATCCTCCGATAACAGAGAGAAAGAAGCTTTCTGAGAAACTTCTTTCTGTTCTGTGAAATCATCTCACAGAGTTACAGCTTTCCCTCAAGAATCCTTTCGCTAAGACAGTTTTTGTGGAATTAGCAAAGTGATATTTGGAGCCCATAGAGGGCTACGGTGTAGAAGGAAATATCCTCCGATGAAATCTGGAAAGAAGCTTTCTGAGAAACTGCTTAGTGTTCTGTTAATTCATCTCCCAGAGTTACATCTGTATTTCGTGGACCTCTTTGCTAGCCTTTTTCTGTGGAATCTGAGAACAGATATTTCGGATCCCTTTGAAGACTATAGGGCCAAAGGAAATATCCTCCGATAACAAAGAGAAAGAAGCTTTCAGACAAACTTCTGTTTGTTGTGTGAAATCATCTCACAGAGTTACAGCTTTCCCCTCAAGAAGACTTTCGCTAAGACAGTTCTTGTGGAATTGGCAAAGTGATATTTGGTAGCCCTTAGAGGGCTATGGTGAAAAAGGAAATATCCTCCAATGAAATCTAGAAAGAAGCTTTCTGAGAAACTGCTTAGTGTTCTGTTAATTCATCTCACAGAATTACATTTGTATTTCGTGGATCAATTTGCTAGCCTTATTTCTGTGGAATCTGAGAACAGATATTTCGGATCCCCTTGAAGACTATAGGGCCAAAGGAAATATCCTCCGATAACAGAGAGAAAGAAACTTTCTGAGAAACTTCTTTCTGTTCTGTGAAATCATCTCACAGACTTATAGCTTTCCCTCAAGATCCCTTTCGCTAAGACAGTTCTTGTGGAATTGGCAAAGTGATATTTTGAGGCCATAGAGGGCTATGGTGAAAAAGGAAATATCCTCCGATGAAATCTGGAAAGAAGCTTTCTGAGAAACTGCTTAGTGTTCTGTTAATTCATCTCAGAGAATTACATCTGTATTTCGTGGATCTCTTAGCCAGCCTTATTTCTGTGGAAACTGAGAACAGATATTTCGGATCCCTTTGAATACTATAGGGCCAAAGTAAATATCCTCTGATAACAAAGAGAGAAGCTTTTTGAAAACTTCTTTGTGTTCTGTGAAATCATCTCACAGAGTTACAGCTTTCCCCTCAAGAAGCCTTTCGCTAAGACAGTTCTTGTGGAATTGGCAACGTGATATTTGGAAGCACATAGAGGGCTACGGTGAAAAAGGAAATATCCTCCGATGAAATCTGGAAAGAAGATTTCTGAGAAACTGCTTAGTGTTCTGTTAATTCATCTCACAGAATTACATCTGTATTTCCTGGATCTCTTTGCTAGCCTTCTTTCTGTGGAATCTGAGAACAGATATTTCGGATCCCTTTGAAGACTATAGGGAAAAAGGAAATATCCTGCGATAACAAAGAGAAAGAAACTTTCTGAGAAACTTCTTTGTGTTCTGTGAAATCATGTCACAGATTTACAGGTTTCCCCTCAAGAAGCCTTTTGCAAAGACAGTTCTTTTCGTATTGGCAAAGTGACATTTGGAAGCCCATAGAGGGCTATGGTGAAAAAGGGAATATCCTCCGATGAAATCTGGAAGGAAGCTGTCTGAGAAACTGCTTAGTGTTCTGTTAATTCATCTCCCAGAGTTACATCTGTAGTTCGTGGATCTCTTGCTAGCCTTTTTCTGTGGAATCTGAGAAGAAATATTTCGGATCGCTTTAAAGAGTATAGGGCCAAAGGAAATATCCTCCGATAACAAAGAGAAAGAAGCTTTCTGAGAAACTTCTTTGTGTTCTGTGAAATCATCTCACAGATTTACAGCTTTCCCCTCAAGAAGCCTTTCGCTAAGACAGTTCTTGTGGAATTGGCAAAGTGATATTTGGAAGCCCCTAGAGGGCTATGGTGAAAAAGGAAATATCCTCCGATGAAACCGCGAAAGAAGCTTTCTGAGAAACTGCTTAGTGATCTGTTAATTCATCTCCCAGAGTTACATCTGTATTTCGTGGATCTCTTTGCTAGCCTTATTTCTGTGGAATCTGAGAACAGATATTTCCTTTCTCTTTGAAAACTATAGGGCCAAAGGAAATATCCTCTGATAACAAAGAGAAAGAAGCTTTGTGAGAAACTTATTTGTGTTCTGTGAAATCATCTCACAGAGTTACAGCTTTCCCCTCAAGAAGCCTTTAGCTAAGACAGTACTTGTGGAAATGGCAAAGTGATATTTGGAAGCCCATAGAGGGCTATGGTGAAACAGGAAATATCCTCCGATGAAATCTGGAAAGAAGCTTTCTGAGAAACTGCTTAGTGTTCTGTTAAGTCATCAAACAGAGTTACATCTGTATTTCGTGGATCTCTTTGAAAGCCTTATTTCTGTGGAATCTGACAACAGATATTTCAGATTCCCTAGAAGACTATAGGGCCAAAGGAAATATCCTCCGATAACAAAGAGAAAGAAGCTTTCTGAGAAACTTCTTTGTGTTGTGTGAAATCATCTCGCAGAGTTACAGCTTTCTCCTCAAGAAGCCTTTCGCTAAGACAGTTCTTGCGGAATTGGCAAAGTGATATTTGGAAGCCCATAGAGGGCTATGGTGAAAAAGGAAGTATCCTCCGATGAAATCTGGAAAGAAGCTTTCTGAGAAACTGCATAGTGTTCTGTTAATTCATCTCCCAGAGTTACATCTGTATTTCTTGGATCTTTTTGCTAGCCTTATTTCTGTGGAATCTGAGAACATATATTTCGGATCGCTTTGAATACAATAGGGACATTGGAAATATCCTCCGATAACAAAGAGAAAGAAGCTTTCTGAGAAACTTCTTTGTGTCCTGTGAAATCATCTCACACAGTTACAGCTTTCGCCTCAAGAAGCCTTTCGCTAAGACAGTTCTTGTGGAATTGGCAAAGTGATATTTGGAAGCCCATAGAGGGCTACGGTGAAAAAGGAAATATCCTCCGATGAAATCTGGAAAGAAGCTTTCTGAGAAACTGCTTAGTGTTCTGTTAACTCATCTCCCAGAGTTACATCTGTATTTCGTGGATCTCTTTGCTAGCTTTATTTCTGTGGAATCTGAGAAGAGATATTACGGATCCCTTTGAAGACTATAGGGCCAAAGGAAATATCCACCGATAAGAAAGAGATAGAAGCGTTCTGAGAAACTTCTTTGTGTTTTGTGAAATCATCTCACAGAGTTACAGCTTTCCCCTCAAGAAGACTTTCGCTAAGACAGTTCTTGTGTAATTTGCAAAGTGATATTTGGAAGCCCATAGAGGGCTATGGTGAAAAAGGAAATATCCTCCGATGAAATCTGGAAAGAAGCTTTCTGAGAAACTGCTTAGTGTTCTGTTAATTCATCTCACAGAGTTCCATCTATCTTTCGTGAATCTCTTTACTAGCCTTATTTCTGTGGAATCTGAGAACTGATATTTCGGATCCCTTTGAAGGCTATAGGGCCAAAGGAAATATACTCCGATAAAAAAGAGAAAGAAGCTTTCTGAGAAACTTCTTTGTGTTCTGTGAAATCATCTCACAGAATTACAGCATTCCCCTCAAGAAGCCTTTCGCTAAGACAGTTCTTGCGGAATTGGCAAAGTGATATTTGGAGCCCATAGAGGGCTATAGTGAAAAAGGAAATGACGTCCGATGAAATCTGGAAAGAAGCTTTCTGAGAAACTGCTTAGTGTTCTGTTAATTCCTCTCACAGAGTTACATCTGTATTTCTTGAATCACTTTGCTAGCCTTATTTCTGTGGAATCTGAGAACAGATATTTCGGATCCCTTTGAAGACTATAGGGCCAAAGGAAATATCCTCCAATAACAAAGTGAAAGAAGTTTACTGAGAAACTTCTTTGTGTTCTGTGAAAGCATCTCACAGAGTTACAGCTTTCCTCTCAAGAAGCCTTTCGCTAAGACAGTTCTTGTGGAATTGGCAAAGTGATATTTGGAGCCCAAAGAGGGCTACGGTGAAAAAGGAAATATCCTCCGATGAAATCTGGAAAGAAGCTTTCTGAGAAACTGCTTAGAGTTCTATTAATTCATCTCCCAGAGTTACATCTCTAGTTCATGGACCTCTTGCTATCCTTTTTCTGTGGAATCTGAGAACAAATATTTCGGATCGCTTTAAGGAGTATAGGGCCAAAGGAAATATCCTCCGAAAACAAGAGAAAGAAGCTTTCTGAGAAACTTCTTTGTGTTCTGTGAAATCATCTCACAGAGTTACAGCTTTCACCTCAAGAAGCCTTTCGCTAAGATAGTTCTTGTGGAATTGCAAAGTGATATTTGGAAGCCCATAGAGGGCTTGGAGAAAAAGGAAATATCCTCCGATGAAATCTGGAAAGAAGCTTTCTGAGAAACTGCTTAGTGTACTGTTAATTCATCTCACAGAGTTACATCTGTATTTCGTGGATCTCTTTGCTAGCCTTATTTCTGTGGAATCTGAGAACAGATATTTCGGATCACTTTGAAGACAATAGGGACAAAGGAAATATCCTCCGATAACAAAGAGAAGGAAGCTTGCTGAGAAACTTCTTTGTGTTCTGTGAAATCACCTCACAGAGTTACAGCTTTCCCCTCAAGAAGCCTTTCGCTAAGACAGTTCTTGTGGAATTGGCAAAGTGATATTTGGAAGCCCATATAGGGCTATGGTGAAAAAGGAAATATCCTCCGATGAAATCTGGAAAGAAGCTTTCTGAGAAACTGCTTAGTGTTCTGTTAATTAATTTCACAGAATTACCTCTGCATTTCGTGGAAATCTTTGGTAGCCTTATTTCCGTGGAATCAGAGAACAGATAATTCGGATCGCTTTGAAGACTATAGGGTCAAAGTAAATATCCTCCGATAACAAAGAGAAAGAAGCTTTCTGAGAAACTTCTTTGTGTTCTGTGAAATCAAGTCACAGAGTTACAGCTTTCCCCTCAAGAAGCCTTTCGCTAAGACAGTTCTTGTGGAATTGGCAAAGTGATATTTGGAAGCCCATGGAGGGCTACGGTGAAAAAGGAAATATCCTCCGATAAAATCTGGAACGAAGCTTTCAGAGACTGCCCAGTGTTCTGTTAATTCATCTCACAGAGTTACATCTGTGTTTCTTGGATCTCTTTGCATGTCTTATTTCTGTGGAATCTGAGAACAGATATTTCGGATCCCTTTGAAGACTATAGGGCCAAAGGAAATATCCTCCGATAACAAAGAGAAAGAAGCTTCCTCAGAAACTTCTTTGTGTTCTGTGAAATCATCTCACAGAGCTACAGCTTTCCCCTCAAGAAGCCTTTCGCAAAGACAGTTCTTGTGCAATTGGCAAAGTCATATTTGGAAGCCCATAGAGGGCTATGGTGAAAAAGGAAATATCCTCCGATGAAATCAGGAAAGAAGCTTTCCGAGAAACTGCTTAGTGTTCTGTTAATTCACCTCCCGGAGTTACATCTGTATTTCGTCGATCTATTTTCTAGCTTTATTTCTGTGGAATCTGAGAACAGATATTTGGGATCCCTTTGAAGACTATAGGGCCAAAGGAAATATCCTCCGATAACAAAGACAAAGAAGGTTTCTGACAAACTTCTTTGGGTTCTGTGAAATCATCTCACAGAGTTACAGCTTTCCCCTCAAGAAGCCTTTCACTAAGACAGTTCTTGTGGAATTGGCAAAGTGATATTTGGAAGCCCTTAGAGGGCTATGGTGAAAAAGGAAATATCCTCCGATGAAATCTGGAACGAAGCTTTCTGAGAAACTGCTTAGTGTTCTGTTAATTCATCTCACAGAGTTACATCTGTATTTCGTGGATCTCTTTGCTAGCCTTTTTTCTGTGGAATCTGAGAACTGATATTTCGGATTCCTTTGAAGACTATAGGGCCAAAGGAAATATCCTCCGATAACAAAGAGAAAGAAGGTTTCTGAGAAACTTCTTTGGGTTCTGTGAAATCATCTCACAGAGTTACAGCTTTCCCCTCAAGAAGCCTTTTGCTAAGACAGTTCTTGTGGAATTGGCAAAGTGATATTTGGAAGCCCATAGAGGCTATGGTGACAAAGGAAATATCCTCTGATGAAATCTGGAAAGAAGCTTTCTGAGAAACTGCTTAGTGTTCTGTTAATTCATCTCACAGAGTTACATCTGTATTACATGGATCTCTTTGCTAGCCTTATTTCTGTGGAATCTGAGAACTGATATTTCGAATCCCTTTGAAGACTATAGGGCCTAAGGAAATATCCTCCGATAACAAAGAGAAAGAAGCTTTCTGAGAAACTTCTTTGTGTTCTGTGAAATCATCTCACAGAGTTACAGCTTTCCCCTGAAGAAGCTTTTCGCTAAGACAGTTCTTGGGGAATTGCAAAGTGATATTTGAAGCCCAAGAGGGCTATGGAGAAAAAGGAAATATCCTCCGATGAAATCTGGAAAGAAGCTTTCTGAGAAACTGCTTAGTGTACTGTTAATTCATCTCACAGAGTTACATCTGTATTTCGTGGATCTCATTGCTAGCCTTATTTCTGTGTAATCTGACAACAGATATTTCGGATCGCTTTGAAGACTATAGGGCCAAAGGAAATATCCTCCGATAACAAAGAGAAAGAAGCTTTCTGAGAAACCTCTTTGTGTTCTGTGAAATCATCTCACAGAGTTACAGCTTTCCTCTCAAGAAGCCTTTCGCTAAGTCAGTTCTTGTGGAATTGGCAAAGTGATATTGTGAAGCCAATAGTGGGCTAGCTATGGTGAAAAAGGAAATATCCTCCGATGAAATCTGGAAAGAAGCTTTCTGAGAAACTGCTTAGTGTTCTGTTAATTCATCTCCCAGCTTTACATCTGTATTTCGTGGATCTCTTTGCTAGCCTTATTTCTGTGGAATCTGAGAACAGATATTTCGGATCCCTTTGAAGACTATAGGGCCAAAGGAAATATCCTCCGATAACAATGACAAAGAAGCTTTCTGCGAAACCTCTTTGTGTTCTGTGAAATCACCTCACAGAGTTACAGCTTTCCCCTCAAGGAGTCTTTCGCTAATGAAGTTCTTGTGGAATTGGCAAAGTGATATTTGGAAGCCCATAGAGGGCTACGGTGAAAAAGGAAATATCCTTCGATGAAATCTGGAAAGAAGCTTTGTGAGAAACTGCTTAGTGTTCTGTTAATTCATCTGACAGAGTTACATCTGTATTTCGAGGATCTCTTTGCTAGCCTTATTTCTGTGGAATCTGTGAACAGATATTTCGGATTCCCTTGAAGACAATAGGGCCAAAAGAAATATCCTCCGATAGCAAAGAGAAAGGAGCTTTCTGAGAAACTTCTTTGTGTTCTGTGAAATCATCTCACAGAGTTACAGCATTCCCCTCAAGAAGCCTTTCGCTAAGACAGTTCTGGTGGAATTGGCAAAGCGATATTTGGAAGCCCATAGTGGGCTATGGTGAAAAAGGAAATATCCTCCGATGAAATCTGTAAAGAAGCTTTCTGAGAAACTGCTTAGTATTCTGGTAATTCATCTCACAGTGTTACATCTGTATTTCGCGATATCTCTGCTAGCCTTATTTCTGTGGAATCTGAGAACAGATATTTCGGATCCCTTTGAAGACTATAGGGTCAAAGGAAATATCCTTTGATAACAAAGAGAAAGATGCTTTCTGAGAAACTTCTTTGTGTTCTGTAAACTCATCTCACAGAGTTACAGCTTTCCCCTCAAGAAGCCTTTCGCTAAGACAGTTCTTTTGGAATTGGCAAAGTGATACCTGGAAGCCCATAGAGGGCTATGGTGAAAAAGGAAATATCCTCCTATGAAATCTGGAGGGAAGCTTTCTGAGAAACTACTTAGTGTTCTGTTAATTCATCTCACAGAATTACATCTGTATTTCGTGGATCTCTTTGCTAGCCTTATTTCCGTGGAATCTGAGAACATATATTTCGGATACCTTTGAAGAGTATAGGGACAAATTAAATATCCTCTGATAGCAAAGAGAAAGAAGATTTCTGAGAAACTTCTTTGTGTTCTGTGAAATCATCTCACAGAGTTACAGCTTTCCCATCAAGAAGCCTTTCGCTAAGACAGTTCTTGTGGAATTGGCAAAGTGATATTTGGAGGCCCCTAGTGGGCCATGGTGACAAAGGAAATATCCTCCGATGAAATCTGGAAAGAAGCTTTCTGAGAAACTGCTTAGTGTTCTGTTAATTCATCTCACAGCCTTACATCTGTATTTCATGGATCTCTTTGCTAGCTTTATTTCTGTGGAATCTGAGAACAGATATTTCGGATCCCTTTCAAGACTATAGGGCCAAAGGAAATATCCTCCGATAACAAAGAGAAAGAAGCTTTCTGAGAAACTTCTTTGGGTTCTGTGAAATCACCTCACAGAGTTACAGCTTTCCCCCCAAGAAGTCTTTCGCTAAGACAGTTCTTGTGGAATTGGCAAAGTGATATTTGGAAGATCATAGAGGGCTATGGTGAAAAAGGAAATATCCTCCGATGAAATCTGGAATGAAGCTTTCTGAGAAACTGCTTAGTGTTCTGTTAATTCATCTCACATAGTTACGTCTGTATTTCGTGGATCTCCTTGCTAGCCTTACTTCTGTGGAATCTGAGAACAGATATTTCGGATCCATTTAAAGACTATAGGGCCAAGGGAAATATCCTTCGATAACAAAGAGAAAGAAGCTTTGTGAGAAACTTCTTTGTGTTCTTTGAAATCATCTCACAGAGTTACAGCTTTCCCCTGAAGAAGCCATTCGCTATGACAGTTCTTGTGAAATTGCCAAAGTGATATTTGGAAGCCCATAGATGGCTATGGTGAAAAAGGAAATATCCTCCGTTGAAATCTAGAAAGAAGCTTTCTGAGAAACTACTTAGTGTTCTCTTAATTCATCTCCCAGAGATACATCTGTATTTCATGAATCTCTTTGCTAGCGTTATTTCTGTGGAATCCGAAAACAGGTGTTTCGGATCCCTTTGAAGACAATAGGGCCAAAGGAAATATCCTCCGATAACAAAAGAAAGAAGCTTCCTGAGAAACTTCTTTGTGTTCTGTGAAATCATCTAACAGAGTTACAGTTTTCCCCTCAACAAGCCTTTCGCTAAGACAGTTCTTTTGGAATTGGCTAAGTGATATTTGGAAGCCCATAGTGGGCTATGCTGAAAAAGGAAATATCCTCCGATGAAATCTGGAAAAAGGCTTTCTTAGAAACTGCTTAGTGTTCTGTTAATTCACCGCACAGAGTTACATCTGTATTTCGTTTATCTGTTTGCTAGCCTTATTTCTGTGCAATCTGAGAACAGATATTTCGGATCCCTTTGAAGAATATAGGGCCAAAGGAAATATCCTCCGATAACAAAGAGAAAGAAAGTTTCTGAGAAACTTCTTTGGGTTGTGTGAAATCATCTGACAGAGTTACAGCTTTCCCGTCAAGAAGCCTTTCACTAAGACATTTCTTGTGGAATTGGCAATGTGATATTTGGAAGCCCATAGAGGGCTATGGTGAAAAAGGAAATATCCTCCGATGAAATCTGGAAAGAAGCTTTCTGAGAAACTGCATAGGGTCCTGTTAAGTCATCTTCCAGAGTTACCTCTGTATTTCGTGGATCTCTTTTCTAGCCTTATTTCTGTGGAATCTGAGATCTAATATTTGGGATCCTTTTGAAGACTATAAGGCCAAAGGAAATGTCCTCCGATAACAAAGAGAAAGAGGCATTCTGAGAAACTTCTTTGTGTTCTGTGAAATTATCTCACAGAGTTACAGCTTTCCCCTCAAGAAGCCTTTTGCTAAGACAGTTCTTGTGGAAATGGCAAAGTGATATTTGGAAGCCCATAGAGTGCTAGGGTGAAAAATGAAATATCCTCCGATGAAATGTGGAAGAAGCTTGCTGAGAAACTGCTCTGTGATGTGTGACTTTCACTCAGAGTGTTACATCTGTATTTCGTGGATCTCTTTGCTTGCCTTATTTCTGTGGAATCTGAGAACAGATATTTCGGAACCCTTTGAAGACTATAGGGCCAAAGGAAATAACCTCCGATAACAAAGAGAAAGAAGCTTTCAGAGAAACTTCCTTGTGTTCTGTGAAGTCATGTCACAGAGTTACAGCTTTCCCGTCAAGAAGCCTTTCGCTAAGACAGTTCTTGTGGAACTTTCAAAGTGATATTTGGAAGCCCATAGAGGGCTATGTTAAAAAAGGAAATATTCTCCGACGAAATCTGGAAAGAAGCTTTCTGAGAAACTGCTTAGTGTTCTGTTAATTCATCTCACAGAGTTACATCTGTATGTCGTGGATATCTTTGCTAGCCTTATTTCTGTGGAATCTGAGAACAGATATTTCCTTTCCCTTTGAAGACTATAGGGCCAAAGGAAATATCCTCCGATAACAAAGCGAAAGAAGCTTCCTGAGAAACTTCTTTGTGTTCTGTGAAATCATCTCACAGAGTTACAGCTTTCCCCTCAAGAAGCCTTTCGCTAAGACAGTTCTTGTGGAATAGGCAAAGTGATATTTGGAAGCCTATAGAGGGCTATGGTGAAAAAGGAAATATCCTTCGATGAAATGTGGAAAGAAGCTTTCTGAGAAACTGCTTAGTGTTCTGTTAATTCATCTCACAGAGTTACATCTGTACTTCGTGGATCTCTTTGCTAGCCTTATTTCTGTGGAATCTGAGAACAGATATTTCGGATCCCTTTGAAGGCTAAAGGGCAAAAGGAAATATCCTGCGATAACAAAGAGAAAGAAGGTTTCTGAGAAACTTCTTTGGGTTGTGTGAAATCATCTGACAGAGTTACAGCTTTCCCCTCAAGAAGCCTTTCGCTAAGACAGTTCTTGTGGAATTGGCAAAGTGATTTTTGGAAGCCCGTAGAGGGCTATGGTGAAAAAGGAAATATCCTCCGATGAAATCTGGAAAGAAGCTTTCTGAGAAACTGCTTAGTGTTCTGTTAATTCATCTCACAGAGCTGCATCTGTATTTCGTGGATCTCTTTGCTAGCCTTGTTACTGTGGAATCTGAGAACTGATATATCGGATCCCTTTGAAGACTATAGGGCCAAAGGAAATATCCTCCGATAACAAAGAGAACAAGCTTCCTGAGAAACTTCTTTGTGTTCTGTGAAATCATCTCACAGAGTTACAGTTTTCCCCTCAAGAAGCCTTTCGCTAATACAGTTCTTGTGGAATTGACAAAGTGATATTTGGAAGCCAATAGAGGGCTATGGTGAAAAAGGAAATATCCTCCGATGAAATCTGGAAAGAAGCTTTCTGAGAAACTGCTTAGTGTTCTGTTAATTCATCGCACAGAGTAACATCTGTATTTCGTGGATCTCTTTGCTAGCCTTATTTCTGTGGAATCTGAGAACAGATATTTCGGATTCCTTTGAAGACTATAGGGCCAAAGGAAATATCCTCGGATAACAAAGAGAAAGAAGCTTTCTGAGAAACACTTTGTGTTCTGTGAAATCATCTCACAGAGTTACAGCTTTCCCCTCAAGAAGCCTTTCGCTAAGACAGTTCTTGTGGAATTGGCAAAGTGATATTTGGAAGCCCATAGAGGGCTATGGTGAAAAAGAAAATATCCTTCGATGAAATCTGGAAAGAAGCTTTCTGAGAAACTGCTTAGTGTTCTCTTAATTCATCTCCCAGAGTTACATCTGTATTTCATGAATCTCTTTGGTAGCCTTATTTCTGTGGAATCCGAAAACAGGTGTTTCGGATCCCTTTGAAGACAATAGGGCCAAAGGAAATATCCTCCGATAACAAAAGAAAGAAGCTTCCTGAGAAACTTCTTTGTGTTCTGTGAAATCATCTTACAGAGTTACAGTTTTCCCCTCAACAAGCCTTTGGCTAAGACAGTTCTTGTGGAAAGTCATATTTGGAAGCCCATAGAGGGCTATGCTGTAAAAGGAAATATCCTTCGATGAAATCTGGAAAGAAGCTTTCTGAGAAACTCTTAGTGTTCTGTTAATTCATCGCACAGAGTTACATCTGTATTTCGTGGATCTCTTTGCTAGCCTTATTTCTGTGGAATCTGAGAACAAATATTTTGGATCCCTTTGAAGACTATAGCGCCAAAGGAAATATCCTCCGATAACAAAGAGAAAGAAGCTTTCTGAGAAACTTCTTTGTGTTCTGTGAAATCATCTCACAGAGTTACAGCTTTCCCTTCAAGAAGCCTTTCGCTAAGACAGTTCTTGTGGAATTGGCAAAGTGATATTTGGAAGCACATAGAGGGCTATGGTGAAAAAGGAATTATCCTCCGATGAAATCTGGAAAGAAGCTTTCTGAGAAACTGCTTGGTGTTCTGTTAATTCATCTCACAGAGTTACATCTGTATTTCGTGGATCTCTTTGGTAGCCTTATTTCTGTGGAATCTGAGAACAGATATTTCGGATCCCTTTGAAGACTATAGGGCCAAAGGAAATATCCTCCGATAACAAAGAGAAAGAAGCTTTCTGAGAAACTTCTTCGTGTTCTGTGAAATCAACTGACAGAGTTACAGCATTCCCCTCAAGAAGCCTTTCACTAAGACAGTTCTTGTGGAATTGGCAAAGTGATATTTGGAAGCCCATAGAGGACTATGGTGAAAAAGGAAATATCCTCCGATGAAATCTGGAAAGAAGATTTCTGAGAAACTGCTTAGTGTTTTGTTCATTCATCTCACAGAATTACATCTGTTTTTCGTGGATCTCTTTGCTAGCCTTATTTCTGTGGAATCTGAGAACGGACGTTTCAGATCCCTTTGAAGACTATAGGGCCAAAGGAAATATCCTCCGATAACAAAGAGAAAGAAGCTTTCTGAGAAACTTCTTTGTGTTCTGTGAAATCTACTCACAGAGTTACAACTTACCCCTCAAGAAGCCTTTCACTAAGACAGTTCTTGTGGAATTGGCAATGTGATATTTGGAAGCCCATAGAGGGCTATGTTGAAAAAGGAAATATCCTCCGATGGAATCTGGAAAGAAGCTTTCTGAGAAACTGCTTAGGGTTCTGTTAAGTCGTCTTTCAGAGTTACAACTGTATTTCGTGGATCTCTTTTCTAGCCTTATTTCTGTGGAATCTGAGAACTAATATTTGGGATCCCTTTGAAGACTATAGGGCCAAAGGAAATATCCTCCGATAACAAAGAGAAAGAAGCTTTTGAGAAACTTCTTTGTGTTCTGTGAAATCATCTCACAGAGTTACAGCTTTCCCCTCAAGAAGCGTTTCGCTAATACAGTTCTTGTGGAATTGGCAAAGTGATATTTGGAAGCCCATAGAGGGCTATGGTGAAAAAGGAATTATCCTCCGATGAAATCTGGAAACAAGCTTTATGAGAAACTGCTTAGTGTTCTGTTAATTCATCTCACAGAGTTACATCTGTATTTCGTGGATCTCTTTGGTAGCCTTATTTCTGTGGAATCTGAGAACAGATATTTCGGATCCCTTTGAAGACTATAGGGCCAAAGGAAATATCCTCCGATAACAAAGAGAAAGAAGCTTTCTGAGAAACTACTTCGTGTTCTGTGAAATCAACTGACAGAGTTACAGCATTCCCCTCAAGAAGCCTTTCACTAAGACAGTTCTTGTGGAATTGGCAAAGTGATATTTGGAAGCCCATAGAGTGCTATGGTGAAAAATGAAATATCCTCCGATGAAATCTGGAAGAAGCTTGCTGAGAAACTGCTCTGTGATGTGTGACTTTCACTCATAGTGTTACATCTGTATTTCGTGGATCTCTTTGCTTGCCTTATTTCTGTGGAATCTGAGAACAGATATTTCGGAACCCTTTGAAGACTATAGGGCCAAAGGAAATAACCTCCGATAACAAAGAGAATGAAGCTTTCAGAGAAACTTCTTTGTGTTCTGCGAAGTCATCTCACAGAGTTACAGCTTTCCCGTCAAGAAGCCTTTCGCTAAGACAGTTCTTGTGGAACTGGCAAAGTGATATTTGGAAGCCCATAGAGGGCTATGTTAAAAAAGGAAATATTCTCCGACGAAATATGGAAAGAAGCTTTCTGAGAAACTGCTTAGTGTTCTGTTAATTCATCTCACAGAGTAACATCTGTATTTCGTGGATCTCTTTGCTACCCTTATTTCTGTGGAAACTGAGAACTGATATATCGGATCCCTTTGAAGACTATAGGGCCAAAGGAAATATCCTCCGATAACAAAGAGAAAGAAGCTTTCTGAGAATCTTCTTTGTGTTCTGTGAAATCATCTCACAGATTTACAGCTTTCCCCTCAAGAAGCCTTTCACTAAGACAGTTCTTGTGGAATTGGCAAAGTGATATTTGGAAGCCCAAAGAGGGCTATGGTGAAAAAGGAAATATCCTCCTATGAAATCTGGAAAGAAGCTTTCTGAGAAACTGCTTAGTGTTCTCTTAATTCATCTCCCAGAGTTACATCTGTATTTCATGAATCTCTTTGCTTGACTTATTTCTGTGGAATCCGAAAACAGATGTTTTGGATCCCTTTGAAGACAACAGGGCCAAAGGAAATATCCTCTGATAACAAAGATAAAGAAGCTTCCTGGGAAACTTCTTTGTGTTCTGTGAAATCATCTCACAGAGTTACAGCTTTCCCCTCAAGAAGCCTTTCGCTAAGAGAGTTCTTGTGGATTTGGCAAAGTGATATTTGAAAGCCCATTGAGGGCTTTGCTGAAAAAGGAAATATCCTCCGATGAAATCTGGAATGAAACTTTCTTAGAAACTGCTTAGTGTTCTGTTAATTCACCGCTCAGAGGTACATCTGTATTTCGTGGATCTCTTTGCTAGCCTTATTTCTGTGGAATCTGAGAACAGATATTTCGGATCCCTTTGAAGACTATAGGGCCAAAGGAAATATCCTCCGATAACAAAGAGAAAGAAGCTTTCTGAGAAACTTCTTTGTGTTCTGTGAAATCATCTCACAGAGTTAGAACTTTCCCCTCAAGAAGCCCTTCGCTAAGACAGTTCTTGTGGAATTAGCAAGGTGATATTTGGAAGCCCATAGAGGGCTATGGTGAAAAAGGAAATATCCTCCGATGAAATCTGGAAAGAAGATTTCTGAGAAACTGCTTAGTGTTCCGTTCATTTTTCTCACAGAATTATATCTGTTTTTCGTGGATCTCTTTAATAGCCTTATTTCTGTGGAATCTGATAACAGATATTTCAGATCCTTTTGAAGACTATAGGTCCAAAGGAAATATCCTCCGATAACAAAGAGAAAGAAGCTTTCTGAGAAACTTCTTTGTGTTCTGTGAAATCATCTCACAGAGTTACAGCTTTCCCCTCAAGAAGCCTTTCGCTAAGACAGTTCTTGTGGAATTGGCAAAGTGATATTTGGAAGCCCATAGAGGGCTATGTTGAAAAAGGAAATATCCTTCGATGAAATCTGGAAAGAATCTTTCTGAGAAACTGCTTAGTGTTCTGCTAATTCATCTCAGAGAGTTACATCTGTATTTCATGAATCTCTTTGCTAGCCTTATTTCTGTGGAATCCGAAAACTGATGTTTCGGATCCCTTTGCAGACAATAGGGCCAAAGGAAATATCCTCCGATAACAAAGAGAAAGAAGCTTTCTGAGAAACTTCTTTGTGTTCTCTGAAATCATCTCACAGAGTTACAGCTTTCCCCTCAAGAAGCTTTTCGCTAAGACAGTTCTTGTGGAATTGGCAGAGTGATATTTGGAAGCCCATAGAGGGCAATGCTGAAAAAGGAAATATCCTCCGATGAAATCTGGAATGAAACTTTCTTAGAAACTGCTGTGTGATGTGTGACTTTCACTCACAGTGTTACATCTGTATTTCGTGGATCTCTTTGCTAGCCTTATTTCTGTGGAATCTGACAACAGATATTTCGGATCCCTTTGAAGACTATAGGGCCAAAGTAAATATCCTCCGATAACAAAGAGAAAGAAGCTTTCTGAGAAACTTCTTTGTGTTCTGTGAAATCATCTCACAGAGTTACAACTTACCCCTCAAGAAGCCTTTCACTAAGACAGTTCTTGTGGAATTGGCAATGTGATATTTGGAAGCCCATAGAGGGCTATGGTGAAAAAGGAAATATCCTCCGATGGAATCTGGAAAGAAGCTTTCTGAGAAACTGCTTAGGGTTCTGTTAAGTCGTCTTTCAGAGTTACATCTGTATTTCGTGGATCTCTTTTCTAGCCTTATTTCTGTGGAATCTGAGAACAGATATTTCGGATCCCTTTGAAGACTATAGGGCCAAAGGAAATATCCTCCGATAACAAAGAGAAAGAAGCTTTCTGAGAAACTTATTCGTGTTCTGTGAAATCAACTGACAGAGTTACAGCTTTCCCCTCAAGAAGCCTTTCACTAAGACAGTTCTTGTGGAATTGGCAAAGTGATATTTGGAAGCCCATAGACGACTATGGTGAAAAAGGAAATATCCTCCGATGAAATCTGGAAAGAAGCTTTCTGAGAAACTGCTTAGTGTTCTGTTAATTCATCTCCCAGTGTTACATCTGTATTTCGTGGATCTCTTTGCTAGTCCTATTTCTGTAAAATCTGACAACAGATATTTCGGATCGCTTTGAAGACTATAGGGCCAAAGGAAATATCCTCCGATAACAAAGAGAAAGAAGCTTTCTGAGATACTTCTTTGTGTTCTGTGAAATCATCTCACAGAGTTACAGCTTTCCCCTCAAGAAGCCTTTCGCTAACACAGTTCTTGTGGGATTGGCAAAGTGATATTTGGAAGACCATAGAGGGCTATGGTGAAAAGGGAAATATCCTCCGATGAAATCTGGAAAGAAGCTTTCTGAGAAACTGCTTAGTGTTCTGTTAATTGATCTCACAGAGTTACATCTGTTTGTCGTGGATCTCTTTGCTAGCCTTATTTCTGTGGAATCTGAGAACTGATATTTCGGATCCCTTTGAATACTATAGGGCTAAAGGAAATATCCTCCGATAACAAAGAGAAATAATCCTTCTGAGAAACTTCTTTGTGTTCTGTGAAATCATCTCACAGAGTTACAGCTTTCCCCTCAAGAAGCCTTTCGCTAAGACAATTCTTGTGGAATTGGCAATGTGATATTTGGAAGCCAATAGAGGGCTATGGTGAAAAAGGAAATATCCTCCGATGAAATCTGGAAAGAAGCTTTCTGAGAAACTGCTTAGTGTTCTGTTAATTCATCGCACAGAGTTACATCTGTATTTCGTGGATCTCTTTGCTAGCCTTATATCTGTGGAATCTGAGAACAGATATTTCGGATCCCTTTGAAGACTATAGGGCCAAAGGAAATATCCTCCGATAACAAAGAGAAAGAAGGTTTCTGAGAAACTTCTTTGGGTTCTGTGAAATCATCTGACAGAGTTACAGCTTTCCCCTCTAGAAGCCTTTCACTAAGACAGTTCTTGTGGAATTGGAAAAGTGATATTTGGAAGCCCAAAGAAGACTATGGTGAAATAGGAAATATCCTCCTATGAAATCTGGAAAGAAGCTTTCTGAGAAACTGCTTAGTGTTCTGTTAATTCATCTCACAGAGTAACATCTGTATTTCGTGGATCTCTTTGCTAGCCTTATTTCTGTGGAATCTGAGAACTGATATTTCGGATCCCTTTGAAGACTATAGGGTCAAAGGAAATATCCTCCGATAACAAAGAGAAAGAAGCTTTCTGAGAAACTTCTTTGTGTTCTGTGAAATCATCTCACAGAGTTAGAACTCTCCCCTCAAGAAGCCTTTCGCTAAGACAGTTCTTGTGGAATTAACAAGGTGATATTTGGAAGCCCATAGAGGGCTATGGTGAAAAAGGAAATATCCTCCGATGAAATCTGGAAAGAAGCTTTCTGAGAAACTGCTTAGCGTTCTGTTAAGTCATCTTCCAGAGTTACATCTGTATTTCGTGGATCTCTTTTCTAGCCTTATTTCTGTGGAATCTGAGAACTAATATTTGGGATCCCTTTGAAGACTATAGGGCCAAAGGAAATATCCTCCGATAACAAAGAGAAAGAAGATTTTGACAAACTTCTTTGTGTTCTGTGAAATCATCTCACAGAGTTACAGCTTTCCCCTCAAGAAGCCTTTCGCTAAAACAGTTCTTGTGGAATTGGCAAAGTGATATTTGGAAGACCATAGAGGGCTATGGTGAAAAAGGAAATATCCTCCGATGAAATCAGGAAAGAAGCTTTCTGAGAAACTGCTTTGTGTTCTGTTAATTCATCTCACAGAGTTACATCTGTATTTCGTGGATCTCTTTGCTAGCCTTATTTCTGTGGAATCTGACAACAGATATTTCAGATACCTTTGAAGACTATAGGGCCAAAGGAAATATCCTCCGATAACAAAGAGAAAGAAGCTTTCTGAGAAACTTCTTTGTGTTCTGTGAAATCATCTCACAGAGTTACAGCTTTCCCTTCAAGAAGCCTTTCGCTAAGACAGTTCTTGTGGAATTGGCAAAGTGATATTTGGAAGCCCATAGAGGGCTATGGTGAAAAAGGAAGTATCCTCCGATGAAATGTGGAAAGAAGCTTTCTGAGAAACTGCCCAGTGTTCTGTTAATTCATGTCAGAGAGTTACATCTGTATTTCGTGGATCTCTTTGCTTGCCATATTTCTGTGGAATCTGAGAACAGATATTTCGGATCCCTTTGAAGACTACACAGCCAAAGGAAATATCCTCCGATAACAAAGAGAAAGAAGCTTTCTGAGAAACTTCTTTGTGTTCTGTGAAATCATCTCACAGAGTTACAGCTTTCCCCTCAAGAATCCTTTCGCTAAGACAGTTCTTGTGGAATTGGCAAAGTGATATTTGGAAGCCCATAGAGGGCTATGTTGTAAAAGGAAATATCCTCCGATGAAATCTGGAAAGAAGCTTTCTGAGAAACTGCTTAGTGTTCTGTTAATTCACCTCCCAGAGTTACATCTGTATTTCGTCGATCTCTTTGCTAGCTTTATTTCTGTGGAATCTGAGAACAGATATTTCCTTTCCCTTTGAAAAATATAGGGCCAAAGGAAATATCCTCCGATAACAAAGGGAAAGAAGCTATCTGAGAAACTCCTTTGTGTTCTGTGAAATCATCTCACAGAGTTACAGCTTTCCCCTCAAGAAGCCTTTCACTAAGAGAGTTCTTGTGGAATTGGCAAAGTGATATTTGGAAGCCCCTAGAGGGCTATGGTGAAAAAGGAAATATCCTCCGATGAAATCTGGAAAGAAGCTTTCTGAGAAACTGCTTAGTGTTCTGTTAATTCATCTCCCAGAGTTACATCTGTATGTCGTGGATCTCTTTGCTATCTTTATTTCTGTGGAATCTGAGAACAGATATTTCGGATCCCTTTCAAGACTATAGGGACAAAGGAAATATCCTCCGATAACAAAAAGAAAGAAGCTTCCTGAGAAACTTCCTTGGGTTCGGTGAAATCACCTCACAGAGTTACAGCTTTCCCCCCAAGAAGTCTTTCGCTAAGACAATTCTTGTGCAATTGGCAAAGTGATATTTGGAAGATCATAGAGGGCTATGTTGAAAAACGAAATATCCTCCGATGAAATCTGGAAAGAAGCTTTCTGAGAAACAGCTTAGTGTTCTGTTAATTCATCTCACAGAGTTACATCTGTATTTCGTCAATCTCTTTGCTAGCCTTGTTTCTGTGGAATCCGAGAACAGATACTTCGGATCCCTTTGAAGACTATGGGGCCAAAGGAAATATCCTCCGATAACAAAGAGAAAGAAGCTTTCTGAGAAACTTCTTGGTATTCTGTGAAATCATCTCACACAGTTGCAGATTTCCCCTCAAGGAGCCTTTCGCTAAGACAGTTTTGTGGAATTGGCAATGTGATATTTGGAAGCCCATAGAGGGCTATGGTGAAAAAGGAAATATCCTCCGATGAAATCTGGAAAGAAGCTTTCTGAGAAACTGCCCAGTATTACGTTAATTCATCTCACAGAGTTACATCTGTATTTCGTGGATCTCTTTGCTAGCCTTATTTCTGTGGAATCTGAGAACAGATATTTCGGATCCCTTTGAAGACTATAGGGCCAAAGGAAATATCCTCCAATAACAAAGAGAAATAATCCTTCTGAGAAACTTCTTTGTGTTCTGTGAAATCATCTCACAGAGTTACAGCTTTCCCCTCAAGAAGCCTTTCGCTAAGACAATTCTTGTGGAATTGGCAATGTGATATTTGGAAGCCAATAGAGGGCTATGGTGAAAAAGGAAATATCCTCCGATGAAATCTGGAAAGAAGCTTTCTGAGAAACTGCTTAGTGTTCTGTTAATTCATCGCACAGAGTTACATCTGTATTTCGTGGATCTCTTTGCTAGCCTTATATCTGTGGAATCTGAGAACAGATATTTCGGATCCCTTTGAAGACTATAGGGCCAAAGGAAATATCCTCCGATAACAAAGAGAAAGAAGGTTTCTGAGAAACTTCTTTGGGTTCTGTGAAATCATCTGACAGAGTTACAGCTTTCCCCTCTAGAAGCCTTTCACTAAGACAGTTCTTGTGGAATTGGAAAAGTGATATTTGGAAGCCCAAAGAAGACTATGGTGAAATAGGAAATATCCTCCTATGAAATCTGGAAAGAAGCTTTCTGAGAAACTGCTTAGTGTTCTGTTAATTCATCTCACAGAGTAACATCTGTATTTCGTGGATCTCTTTGCTAGCCTTATTTCTGTGGAATCTGAGAACTGATATTTCGGATCCCTTTGAAGACTATAGGGTCAAAGGAAATATCCTCCGATAACAAAGAGAAAGAAGCTTTCTGAGAAACTTCTTTGTGTTCTGTGAAATCATCTCACAGAGTTAGAACTCTCCCCTCAAGAAGCCTTTCGCTAAGACAGTTCTTGTGGAATTAACAAGGTGATATTTGGAAGCCCATAGAGGGCTATGGTGAAAAAGGAAATATCCTCCGATGAAATCTGGAAAGAAGCTTTCTGAGAAACTGCTTAGCGTTCTGTTAAGTCATCTTCCAGAGTTACATCTGTATTTCGTGGATCTCTTTTCTAGCCTTATTTCTGTGGAATCTGAGAACTAATATTTGGGATCCCTTTGAAGACTATAGGGCCAAAGGAAATATCCTCCGATAACAAAGAGAAAGAAGATTTTGACAAACTTCTTTGTGTTCTGTGAAATCATCTCACAGAGTTACAGCTTTCCCCTCAAGAAGCCTTTCGCTAAAACAGTTCTTGTGGAATTGGCAAAGTGATATTTGGAAGACCATAGAGGGCTATGGTGAAAAAGGAAATATCCTCCGATGAAATCAGGAAAGAAGCTTTCTGAGAAACTGCTTTGTGTTCTGTTAATTCATCTCACAGAGTTACATCTGTATTTCGTGGATCTCTTTGCTAGCCTTATTTCTGTGGAATCTGACAACAGATATTTCAGATACCTTTGAAGACTATAGGGCCAAAGGAAATATCCTCCGATAACAAAGAGAAAGAAGCTTTCTGAGAAACTTCTTTGTGTTCTGTGAAATCATCTCACAGAGTTACAGCTTTCCCCTCAAGAAGCCTTTCGCTAAGACAGTTCTTGTGGAATTGGCAAAGTGATATTTGGAAGCCCATAGAGGGCTATGGTGAAAAAGGAAATATCCTCCGATGAAATGTGGAAAGAAGCTTTCTGAGAAACTGCCCAGTGTTCTGTTAATTCATGTCAGAGAGTTACATCTGTATTTCGTGGATCTCTTTGCTTGCCATATTTCTGTGGAATCTGAGAACAGATATTTCGGATCCCTTTGAAGACTACACAGCCAAAGGAAATATCCTCCGATAACAAAGAGAAAGAAGCTTTCTGAGAAACTTCTTTGTGTTCTGTGAAATCATCTCACAGAGTTACAGCTTTCCCCTCAAGAATCCTTTCGCTAAGACAGTTCTTGTGGAATTGGCAAAGTGATATTTGGAAGCCCATAGAGGGCTATGTTGTAAAAGGAAATATCCTCCGATGAAATCTGGAAAGAAGCTTTCTGAGAAACTGCTTAGTGTTCTGTTAATTCACCTCCCAGAGTTACATCTGTATTTCGTCGATCTCTTTGCTAGCTTTATTTCTGTGGAATCTGAGAACAGATATTTCCTTTCCCTTTGAAAAATATAGGGCCAAAGGAAATATCCTCCGATAACAAAGGGAAAGAAGCTATCTGAGAAACTCCTTTGTGTTCTGTGAAATCATCTCACAGAGTTACAGCTTTCCCCTCAAGAAGCCTTTCACTAAGAGAGTTCTTGTGGAATTGGCAAAGTGATATTTGGAAGCCCCTAGAGGGCTATGGTGAAAAAGGAAATATCCTCCGATGAAATCTGGAAAGAAGCTTTCTGAGAAACTGCTTAGTGTTCTGTTAATTCATCTCCCAGAGTTACATCTGTATGTCGTGGATCTCTTTGCTATCTTTATTTCTGAGGAATCTGAGAACAGATATTTCGGATCCCTTTCAAGACTATAGGGACAAAGGAAATATCCTCCGATAACAAAAAGAAAGAAGCTTCCTGAGAAACTTCCTTGGGTTCGGTGAAATCACCTCACAGAGTTACAGCTTTCCCCCCAAGAAGTCTTTCGCTAAGACAATTCTTGTGCAATTGGCAAAGTGATATTTGGAAGATCATAGAGGGCTATGTTGAAAAACGAAATATCCTCCGATGAAATCTGGAAAGAAGCTTTCTGAGAAACAGCTTAGTGTTCTGTTAATTCATCTCACAGAGTTACATCTGTATTTCGTCAATCTCTTTGCTAGCCTTGTTTCTGTGGAATCCGAGAACAGATACTTCGGATCCCTTTGAAGACTATGGGGCCAAAGGAAATATCCTCCGATAACAAAGAGAAAGAAGCTTTCTGAGAAACTTCTTGGTATTCTGTGAAATCATCTCACACAGTTGCAGATTTCCCCTCAAGGAGCCTTTCGCTAAGACAGTTTTGTGGAATTGGCAATGTGATATTTGGAAGCCCATAGAGGGCTATGGTGAAAAAGGAAATATCCTCCGATGAAATCTGGAAAGAAGCTTTCTGAGAAACTGCCCAGTATTACGTTAATTCATCTCACAGAGTTACATCTGTATTTCGTGGATCTCTTTGCTAGCCTTATTTCTGTGGAATCTGAGAACAGATATTTCGGATCCCTTTGAAGACTATAGTGCCAAAGGAAATATCCTCCGATAAGAAAGAGAAAGAAGCTTTCTGAGAAACTTGTTTGTGTTCTGTGAAATCATCTCACAGAGTTAGAGCTTTCCCCTCAAGAAGCCTTTCGCTAAGACAGTTCTTGTGGAATTGGCAAAGTGATATTTGGAAGCCCATAGAGGGCTATGGTGAAAAAGGAAATATCCTCCTATGAAATCTGGAAAGAAGCTTTCTGAGAAACTGCTTAGTGTTTTGTTAATTCACCTCCCAGAGTTACATCTGTATTTCGTCGATCTCTTTGCTAACTTTATTTCGGTGGAATCTGAGAACAGATATTTCCTTTCCCTTTGAAGACTATAGGGCCAAAGGAAATATCCTCCGTTAACAAAGAGAAAGAAGCTTTCTGAGAAACTTCTTTGTGTTCTGTGAAATCATCGCACAGAGTTACAGCTTTCCCCTCAAGAAGCCTTTCGCTAAGACAGTTCTTGTGGAATTGGCAAAGTGATATTTGGAAGCCCTTAGAGGGCTAAGGTGAAAAAGGAAATATCCTCCGATGAAATCTGGAAAGAAGCTTTCTGAGAAACTGCTTAGTGTTCTGTTAATTCATCTCACAGAGTTACATCTGTATTTCGTGGATCTCTTTGCTAGCCTTATTTCTGTGGAATCTGAGAACTGATATTTCGGATCCCTTTGAAGACTATAGGGCCAAAGGAAATATCCTCCGATAACAAAGAGAAAGAAGCTTTCTGAGAAACTCCTTTGTGTTCTGAGAAATCATCTCACAGACTTACAGCTTTCCCCTCAAGAAGCTTTTCGCTAAGACAGTTCTTGTGGAATTGGCAAAGTGATATTTCGAAGCCCATAGAGGGCTACGGTGAAAAAGGAAATATCCTCCGATGAAATCTGGAAAGAAGCTTTCAGAGAAACTGCTTAGTGTTCGGTTATTTCACCTCACAGAGTTACATCTGTATTTCTTGAATCTCTTTGCTAGCCTTATTTCTGTGGAATCCGAAAACAGATATTTCGGATTCCTTTGAAGACTATATTGCCAAAGGAAATATCCTCCAATAACAAAGAAAAAGAAGGTTTCTGAGAAACTTCTTTGGGTTCTGTGAAATCATCTCACAGAGTTACAGCTTTCCCCTCAAGAAGCCTTTCGCTAAGACAGTTCTTGTGGAATTGGCAAAGTGATATTTGGAAACCCTTAGAGGGTTATGGAGAAAAAAAAATATCCTCCGATGAAATCTCGAAAGAAGCTTTCTTAGAAACTGCTTAGGGTTCTCTCAATTCATCGCACAGAGTTACATCTGTATTTCGTGGATCTCTTTTCTAGCCTTATTTCTGTGGAATCTGAGAACTAATATTTGGGATCCCTTTGAAGACTATAGGGCCAATGTAAATATCCTCCGATAACAAAGAGAAAGAAACTTTCTGAGAAACTTCTTTGTGTTCTGTGAAATCATCTCACAGAGTTACAGCTTTCCCCTCAAGAAGCCTTTCACTAAGACAGTTCTTGTGCAATTGAAAAAGTGATATTTCGAAGCCCAAAGAGGGCTACGGTGAAAAAGGAAATATCCTCCGATGAAATCTGGAAAGAAGCTTTCTGAGAAACTGCTTAGTGTTCTGTTAATTCATCGCTCAGAGTTACATCTGTATTTCGTGGATCTCTTTGCTAGCCTTATTTCTGTGGAATCTGAGAACTGATATATCGGATCTCATAGAAGACTATAGGGCCAAAGGAAATATTCTCCGATAACAAATAGAAAGAAGCTTTCTGAGAAACTTCTTTGTGTTCTGTGAAATCATCTCACAGATTTACAGCTTTCCCTTCAAGTAACCTTTCGCTGAGACAGTTCTTGTGGAATTGGGAAAGTGATATTTGGAAGCCCATAGAGGGCTATGTTGAAAAAGTAAATATCCTTCGATGAAATCTGGAAAGAAGATTTCTGAGTAACTGCTTAGTGTTCTGTTCATTCATCTCACAGAATTATATCTGTTTTTCGTGGATCTCTTTAATAGCCTTATTTCTGTGGAATCTGATAGCAGATATTTCAGATCCTTTTGAAGACTATAGGGCCAAAGGAAATATCCTCCGATAAAAAAGAGAAAGAAGCTTTCTGAGAAACTTCTTTGTGTTCTGTGAAATCATCTCACAGAGTTACAGCTTTCCCCTCAAGAAGCCTTTGGCTAAGACAGTTCTTGTGGAATTGGCAAAGTGATATTTGGAAGCCCATAGAGGGCTATGTTGAAAAAGGAAATATCCTTCGATGAAATCTGGAAAGAAGCTTTCTGAGAAACTGCTTAGTGTTCTCTTAATTCATCTCCCAGAGTTACATCTGTATTTCATGAATCTCTTTGCTAGCCTTATTTCTGTGGAATCCGATAACAGGTGTTTCGGATCCCTTTGAAGACAATAGGGCCAAAGGAAATATCCTCCGATAGCAAAGAGAAAGAAGCTTTCTGAGAAACTTCTTTGTGTTCTGTGAAATCATCTCACAGAGTTACAGCTTACCCCTCAAGAAGTCTTTCGCTAAGACATTTGTTGTGGAATTGGCAATGTGATATTTGGAAGCCCATAGAGGGCAAAGCTGAAAAAGGAAATATCCTCCGATGAAATCTGGAATGAAACTTTCTTAGAAACTGCTTAGTGTTCTGTTAATTCATCGCACAGAGTTACATCTGTATTTCGTGGATCTCTTTGCTAGCCTTATTTCTGTGGAATCTGACAACAGATATTTCGGATCCCTTTGAAGAGTATAGGGCCAAAGGAAATATCCTACGATAACAAAGAGAAAGAAGCTTTCTGAGAAACTTCTTTGTGTTCTGTGAAGTCATCTCACAGAGTTAGAACTTTCTCCTCAAGAAGCCTTTCGCTAAGACAGTTCTTGTGGAATTAGCAAGGTGATATTTGGAAGCCCATAGAGGGCTATGGTGAAAAAGGAAATATCCTCCGATGAAATCTGGAAAGAAGCTTTCTGAGAAACTGCTTAGGATTCTGTTAATTCATCTTCCATAGTAACATCTGTATTTCGTGGATCTCTTTTCTAGCCTTATTTCTGTGGAATCTGAGAACTAATATTTGGGATCCCTTTGAAGACTATAGGGCCAAAGGAAATATCCTCCGATAACAAAGAGAAAGAAGATTTTGACAAACTTCTTTGTGTTCTGTGAAATCATCTCACAGAGTTACAGCTTTCCCCTCAAGAAGCCTTTCGCTAAGACATTTCTTGTAGAATTGGCAAAGTGATATTTGGAAGCCCATAGAGTGCTATGGTGAAAAAGGAAATATCCTCCGATGAAATCTGGAAAGAAGCTTTCTGAGAAACTGCTTAGTGTTCTCTTAATTCATCTCACAGAGTTACATCTGTATTTCGTGGATCTCTTTGCTAGCCTTATTACTGTGGAATCTGAGTACAGATATTTCGGATACCTTTGAAGACTATAGGGCCAAAGGAAATATCCTCCGATAACAAAGAGAAAGAAGCTTTCTGAGAAACTTCTTTGGGTTGTGTGAAATCATTTGACAGAGTTACAGCTTTCCCCTCAAGAAGCCTTTCGCTAAGACACTTCTTGTGGAATTGGCAAAGTGATATTTGGAAGCCCATAGAGGGCTATGGTGAAAAAGGAAATATCCTCCGATGAAATCTGGAAAGAAGCTTTCTGAGAAACTGCTTAGGGTTCTCTTAATTCATCTCACAGAGTTACATCTGTATTTCACGAATCTCTTTGCTAGCCTTATTTCTGTGGAATCCGAAAACAGATGTTTCGGATCCCTTTGAAGACTATAGGGCCAAAGGAAATATCCTCCGATAACAAAGAGAAAGAAGCTTTCTGAGAAACTTCTTTGTGTTCTGTGAAATCATCTCACAGAGTTACCACTTACCCCTCAAGAAGCCTTTCACTAAGACAGTTCTTGTGGAATTGGCAATGTGATATTTGGAAGCCCATAGAGGGCTATGGTGAAAAAGGAAATATCCTCCGATGAAATCTGGAAAGAAGATTTCTGAGAAACTGCTTAGTGTTTTGTTCATTCATCTCACCGAATTACATCTGTTTTTCGTGGATCTCTTTGCTAGCCTTATTTCTGTGGAATCTGAGAACGGACGTTTCAGATCCCTTTGAAGACTATAGGGCCAAAGGAAATATCCTCCGATAACAAAGAGAAAGAAGCTTCCTGAGAAACTTCTTTGTGTTCTCTGAAATTATCTCACAGAGTTACAGCTTTCCCCTCAAGAAGCCTTGAGCTAAGACAGTTCTTGTGGAATTGGCAAAGTGATATTTGGAAGCCAATAGAGGGCTATGGTGAAAAAGAAAATATCCTTCGATGAAATCTGGAAAGAAGCTTTCTGAGAAACTGCTTAGTGTTCTCTTAATTCATCTCCCAGAGTTACATCTGAATTTCATGAATCTCTTTGCTAGCCTTATTTCTGTGGAATGCGAAAAAAGGGTGTTTCGGATCCCTTTGAAGACAATAGGGCCAAAGGAAATATCCTCCGATAACAAAGAGAAAGAAGCTTCCTAAGAAACTCCTTTGTGTTCTGTGAAATCATCTCACAGAGTTACAGCTTTCCCCTCAAGAAGCCTTTCGCTAAGACAGTTCTTGTGGAATTGGCAAAGTGATATTTGGAAGCCCATAGAGGGCTATACTGAAAAAGGAAATATCCTCCGATGAAATCTGGAAAGAAGCTTTCTGAGAAACTGCTTAGTGTTCCGTTAATTCATCTCACAGTGTTACATCTGTATTTCGTGGATCTCTTTGCTAGCCTTATTTCTGTGGAATCTGAGAACAGATATTTCGGATCCCTTTGAAGACTATAGGGCAAAAAGAAGTATCCTCCGATAACTAAGGGAAAGAAGGTTTCTGAGAAACTTCTTTGGGTTGTGTGAAATCATCTGACAGAGTTACAGCTTTCCCCTCAAGAAGCCTTTCGCTAAGACAGTTCTTGTGGAATTGGCAAAGTAATATTTGGAAGCCCATAGAGGGCTATGGTGAAAAAGGAAATATCCTCCGATGAAATCTGGAAATAAGCTTTCTGAGAAACTGCTTAGTGTTCTGTTAATTCATCTCACAGAGTTACATCTGTATTTCGTGGATCTCTTTGCTAGCCTTATTTCTGTGGAAACTGAGAACAGATATATCGGATCCCTTTGAAGACTATAGGGCCAAAGGAAATATCCTCCGATAAAAAAGAGAAAGAAGCTTCCTGAGAAACTACTTTGTGTTCTGTGAAATCATCTCACAGAGTTACAGCTTTCCCCTCAAGAAGCCTTTCGCTAAGACAGTTCTTTTGGAATTGCCAAAGTGATATTTGGAAGCCCATAGAGGGCTATGGTGAAAAACGAAATATCCTTCGATGAAATCTGGAAAGAAGCTTTCTGAGAAACTGCTTAGTGTTCTCTTAATTCATCTCACAGAGTTACATCTGTATTTCACGAATCTCTTTGCTAGCCTTATTTCTGTGGAATCCGAAAACAGGTGTTTCGGATCCCTTTGAAGACTATAGGGCCAAAGTAAATATCCTCCGATAACAAAGAGAAAGAAGCTTTCTGAGAAACTTCTTTGTGTTCTGTGAAATCATCTCACAGAGTTACAACTTACCCCTCAAGAAGCCTTTCACTAAGACAGTTCTTGTGGAATTGGCAATGTGATATTTGGAAGCCCATAGAGGGCTATGTTGAAAAAGGAAATATCCTCCGATGGAATCTGGAAAGAAGCTTTCTGAGAAACTGCTTAGGGTTCTGTTAAGTCGTCTTTCAGAGTTACATCTGTATTTCGTGGATCTCTTTTCTAGCCTTATTTCTGTGGAATCTGAGAACAGATATTTCGGATCCCTTTGAAGACTATAGGGCCAAAGGAAATATCCTCCGATAACAAAGAGAAAGAAGCTTTCTGAGAAACTTCTTCGTGTTCTGTGAAATCAACTGACAGAGTTACAGCTTTCACCTCAAGAAGCCTTTCACTAAGACAGTTCTTTTGGAATTGGCAAAGTGATATTTGGAAGCCCATAGACGACTATGGTGAAAAAGGAAATATCCTCCGATGAAATCTGGAAAGAAGCTTTCTGAGAAACTGCTTAGTGTTCTGTTAATTGATCTCCCAGTGTTACATCTGTATTTCGTGGATCTCTTTGCTAGTCCTATTTCTGTAAAATCTGACAACAGATATTTCGGATCGCTTTGAAGACTATAGGGCCAAAGGAAATATCCTCCGATAACAAAGAGAAAGAAGCTTTCTGAGATACTTCTTTGTGTTCTGTGAAATCATCTCACAGAGTTACAGCTTTCCCCTCAAGAAGCCTTTCGCTAACACAGTTGTTGTGGGATTGGCAAAGTGATATTTGGAAGACCATAGAGGGCTATGGTGAAAAGGGAAATATCCTCCGATGAAATCTGGAAAGAAGCTTTCTGAGAAACTGCTTAGTGTTCTGTTAATTGATCTCACAGAGTTACATCTGTTTGTCGTGGATCTCTTTGCTAGCCTTATTTCTGTGGAATCTGAGAACTGATATTTCGGATCCCTTTGAATACTATAGGGCTAAAGGAAATATCCTCCGATAACAAAGAGAAATAATCCTTCTGAGAAACTTCTTTGTGTTCTGTGAAATCATCTCACAGAGTTACAGCTTTCCCCTCAAGAAGCCTTTCGCTAAGACAATTCTTGTGGAATTGGCAATGTGATATTTGGAAGCCAATAGAGGGCTATGGTGAAAAAGGAAATATCCTCCGATGAAATCTGGAAAGAAGCTTTCTGAGAAACTGCTTAGTGTTCTGTTAATTCATCGCACAGAGTTACATCTGTATTTCGTGGATCTCTTTGCTAGCCTTATATCTGTGGAATCTGAGAACAGATATTTCGGATCCCTTTGAAGACTATAGGGCCAAAGGAAATATCCTCCGATAACAAAGAGAAAGAAGGTTTCTGAGAAACTTCTTTGGGTTCTGTGAAATCATCTGACAGAGTTACAGCTTTCCCCTCTAGAAGCCTTTCACTAAGACAGTTCTTGTGGAATTGGCAAAGTGATATTTGGAAGCCCAAAGAAGACTATGGTGAAATAGGAAATATCCTCCTATGAAATCTGGAAAGAAGCTTTCTGAGAAACTGCTTAGTGTTCTGTTAATTCATCTCACAGAGTAACATCTGTATTTCGTGGATCTCTTTGCTAGCCTTATTTCTGTGGATTCTGAGAACTGATACTTCGGATCCCTTTGAAGACTATAGGGTCAAAGGAAATATCCTCCGATAACAAAGAGAAAGAAGCTTTCTGAGAAACTTCTTTGTGTTCTGTGAAATCATCTCACAGAGTTAGAACTCTCCCCTCAAGAAGCCTTTCGCTAAGACAGTTCTTGTGGAATTAACAAGGTGATATTTGGAAGCCCATAGAGGGCTATGGTGAAAAAGGAAATATCCTCCGATGAAATCTGGAAAGAAGCTTTCTGAGAAACTGCTTAGCGTTCTGTTAAGTCATCTTCCAGAGTTACATCTGTATTTCGTGGATTTCTTTTCTAGCCTTATTTCTGTGGAATCTGAGAACTAATATTTGGGATCCCTTTGAAGACTATAGGGCCAAAGGAAATATCCTCCGATAACAAAGAGAAAGAAGATTTTGACAAACTTCTTTGTGTTCTGTGAAATCATCTCACAGAGTTACAGCTTTCCCCTCAAGAAGCCTTTCGCTAAAACAGTTCTTGTGGAATTGGCAAAGTGATATTTGGAAGACCATAGAGGGCTATGGTGAAAAAGGAAATATCCTCCGATGAAATCAGGAAAGAAGCTTTCTGAGAAACTGCTTTGTGTTGTGTTAATTCATCTCAGAGAGTTACATCTGTATTTCGTGGATCTCTTTGCTAGCCTTATTTCTGTGGAATCTGACAACAGATATTTCAGATACCTTTGAAGACTATAGGGCCAAAGGAAATATCCTCCGATAACAAAGAGAAAGAAGCTTTCTGAGAAACTTCTTTGTGTTCTGTGAAATCATCTCACAGAGTTACAGCTTTCCCCTCAAGAAGCCTTTCGCTAAGACAGTTCTTGTGGAATTGGCAAAGTGATATTTGGAAGCCCATAGAGGGCTATGGTGAAAAAGGAAATATCCTCCGATGAAATCTGGAAAGAAGCTTTCTGAGAAACTGCCCAGTGTTCTGTTAATTCATGTCAGAGAGTTACATCTGTATTTCGTGGATCTCTTTGCTTGCCATATTTCTGTGGAATCTGAGAACAGATATTTCGGATCCCTTTGAAGACTACACAGCCAAAGGAAATATCCTCCGATAACAAAGAGAAAGAAGCTTTCTGAGAAACTTCTTTGTGTTCTGTGAAATCATCTCACAGAGTTACAGCTTTCCCCCCAAGAAGTCTTTCGCTAAGACAATTCTTGTGCAATTGGCAAAGTGATATTTGGAAGATCATAGAGGGCTACGGTGAAAAAGGAAATATCCTCCGATGAAATCTGGAAAGAAGCTTTCTGAGAAACAGCTTAGTGTTCTGTTAATTCATCTCACAGAGTTACATCTGTATTTCGTCAATCTCTTTGCTAGCCTTGTTTCTGTGGAATCCGAGAACAGATACTTCAGATCCCTTTGAAGACTATGGGGCCAAAGGAAATATCCTCCGATAACAAAGAGAAAGAAGCTTTCTGAGAAACTTCTTGGTATTCTGTGAAATCATCTCACACAGTTGCAGATTTCCCCTCAAGGAGCCTTTCGCTAAGACAGTTTTGTGGAATTGGCAATGTGATATTTGGAAGCCCATAGAGGGCTATGGTGAAAAAGGAAATATCCTCCGATGAAATCTCGAAAGAAGCTTTCTGAGAAACTGCCCAGTATTACGTTAATTCATCTCACAGAGTTACATCTGTATTTCGTGGATCTCTTTGCTAGCCTTATTTCTGTGGAATCTGAGAACAGATATTTCGGATCCCTTTGAAGACTATAGTGCCAAAGGAAATATCCTCCGATAACAAAGAGAAAGAAGCTTTCTGAGAAACTTGTTTGTGTTCTGTGAAATCATCTCACAGAGTTAGAGCTTTCCCCTCAAGAAGCCTTTCGCTAAGACAGTTCTTGTGGAATTGGCAAAGTGATATTTGGAAGCCCATAGAGGGCTATGGTGAAAAAGGAAATATCCTCCGATGAAATCTGGAAAGAAGCTTTCTGAGAAACTGCTTAGTGTTTTGTTAATTCACCTCCCAGAGTTACATCTGTATTTCGTCGATCTCTTTTCTAGCTTTATTTCTGTGGAATCTGAGAACAGATATTTCCTTTCCCTTTGAAGACTATAGGGCCAAAGGAAATATCCTCCGTTAACAAAGAGAAAGAAGCTTTCTGAGAAACTTCTTTGTGTTCTGTGAAATCATCGCACAGAGTTACAGCTTTCCCCTCAAGAAGCCTTTCGCTAAGACAGTTCTTGTGGAATTGGAAAAGTGATATTTGGAAGCCCTTAGAGGGCTAAGGTGAAAAAGGAAATATCCTCCGATGAAATCTGGAAAGAAGCTTTCTGAGAAACTGCTTAGTGTTCTGTTAATTCATCTCACAGAGTTACATCTGTATTTCGTGGATCTCTTTGCTAGCCTTATTTCTGTGGAATCTGAGAACTGATATTTCCGATCCCTTTGAAGACTATAGGGCCAAAGGAAATATTCTCCGATAACAAAGACAAAGAAGCTTTCTGAGAAACTCCTTTGTGTTCTGAGAAATCATCTCACAGACTTACAGCTTTCCCCTCAAGAAGCTTTTCGCTAAGACAGTTCTTGTGGAATTGGCAAAGTGATATTTCGAAGCCCATAGAGGGCTACGGTGAAAAAGGAAATATCCTCCGATGAAATCTGGAAAGAAGCTTTCAGAGAAACTGCTTAGTGTTCTGTTATTTCACCTCACAGAGTTACATCTGTATTTCTTGAATCTCTTTGCTAGCCTTATTTCTGTGGAATCCGAAAACAGATATTTCGGATTCCTTTGAAGACTATATTGCCAAAGGAAATATCCTCCAATAACAAAGAAAAAGAAGGTTTCTGAGAAACTTCTTTGGGTTCTGTGAAATCATCTCACAGAGTTACAGCTTTCCCCTCAAGAAGCCTTTCGCTAAGACAGTTCTTGTGGAATTGGCAAAGTGATATTTGGAAACCCTTAGAGGGCTATGGAGAAAAAAAAATATCCTCCGATGAAATCTGGAAAGAAGCTTTCTTAGAAACTGCTTAGGGTTCTCTCAATTCATCGCACAGAGTTACATCTGTATTTCGTGGATCTCTTTTCTAGCCTTATTTCTGTGGAATCTGAGAACTAATATTTGGGATCCCTTTGAAGACTATAGGGCCAAAGTAAATATCCTCCGATAACAAAGAGAAAGAAACTTTCTGAGAAACTTCTTTGTGTTCTGTGAAATCATCTCACAGAGTTACAGCTTTCCCCTCAAGAAGCCTTTCACTAAGACAGTTCTTGTGCAATTGAAAAAGTGATATTTGGAAGCCCAAAGAGGGCTACGGTGAAAAAGGAAATATCCTCCGATGAAATCTGGAAAGAAGCTTTCTGAGAAACTGCTTAGTGTTCTGTTAATTCATCGCTCAGAGTTACATCTGTATTTCGTGGATCTCTTTGCTAGCCTTATTTCTGTAGAATCTGAGAACTGATATATCGGATCCCTTTGAAGACTATAGGGCCAAAGGAAATATCCTCCGATAACAAATAGAAAGAAGCTTTCTGAGAAACTTCTTTGTGTTCTGTGAAATCATCTCAGAGATTTACAGCTTTCCCTTCAAGAAACCTTTCGCTGAGACAGTTCTTGTGGAATTGGGAAAGTGATATTTGGAAGCCCATAGAGGGCTATGTTGAAAAAGTAAATATCCTCCGATGAAATCTGGAAAGAAGATTTCTGAGTAACTGCTTAGTGTTCTGTTCATTCATCTCACAGAATTATATCTGTTTTTCGTGGATCTCTTTAATAGCCTTATTTCTGTGGAATCTGATAGCAGATATTTCAGATCCTTTTGAAGACTATAGGGCCAAAGGAAATATCCTCCGATAAAAAAGAGAAAGAAGCTTTCTGAGAAACTTCTTTGTGTTCTGTGAAATCATCTCACAGAGTTACAGCTTTCCCCTCAAGAAGCCTTTCGCTAAGACAGTTCTTGTGGAATTGGCAAAGTGATATTTGGAAGCCCATAGAGGGCTATGTTGAAAAAGGAAATATCCTTCGATGAAATCTGGAAAGAAGCTTTCTGAGAAACTGCTTAGTGTTCTCTTAATTCATCTCCCAGAGTTACATCTGTATTTCATGAATCTCTTTGCTAGCCTTATTTCTGTGGAATCCGATAACAGGTGTTTCGGATCCCTTTGAATACAATAGGGCCAAAGGAAATATCCTCCGATAGCAAAGAGAAAGAAGCTTTCTGAGAAACTTCTTTGTGTTCTGTGAAATCATCTCACAGAGTTACAGCTTACCCCTCAAGAAGTCTTTCGCTAAGACATTTGTTGTGGAATTGGCAATGTGATATTTGGAAGCCCATAGAGGGCTATGGTGAAAAAGGAAATATCCTCCGATGAAATCTGGAAAGAAGCTTTCTGAGAAACTGCTTAGTGTTCTGTTCATTCATCGCACAGAGTTACATCTGTATTTCGTGGATCTCTTTGCTAGCCTTATTTCTGTGGAATATGAGAACAGATATTTCGGATCCCTTTGAAGACTATAGGGCCAAAGGAAATATCCTCCGATAACAAAGAGAAAGAAGGTTTCTGAGAAACTTCTTTGCGTTGTGTGAAATCATCTGACAGAGTTACAGCTTTCCCCTCAAGAAGCCTGTCACTAAGCCAGTTCTTGTGGAATTGGAAAAGTGATATTTGGAAGCCCAAATAGGGCTATGGTGAAAAAGGAAATATCCTCCGATGAAATCTGGAAAGAAGCTTTCTGAGAAACTGCTTAGTGTTCTGTTAATTCATCTCACAGAGTTACATCTGTATTACGTGGATCTCTTTGCTAGCCTTATTTCTGTGGAATCTGAGAACTGATATATCGGATCCCTTTGAAGACTATTGGGCCAAAGGAAATATCCTCCGATAACAAAGAGAAAGAAGTTTTCTGAGAAACATCTTTGTGTTCTTTGAAATCATCTCACAGAGTTACAGCTTTCCCCTCAAGAAGCCTTTCACTAAGACAGTTCTTGTGGAATTGGCAAAGTGATATTTGGAAGCCCATAGAGGGCTATGGTGAAAAAGGAAATATCCTCCGATGAAATCTGGAAAGAAGCTTTCTGAGAAACTGCTTAGTGTTCTGTTAATTCATCTCACAGAGTTACATCTGTATTTCGTGGATCTCTTTGCTAGCCTTATTTCTGTGGAATCTGAGAACTGATATATGGGATCCCTTTGAAGACTATAGGGTCAAAGGAAATATCCTCCGATAACAAAGAGAAAGAAACTTCCTGATAACTTCTTTGTGTTCGGTGAAATCATCTCACAGAGTTACAGCTTTCCCCTCAAGAAGCCTTTCGCTAAGACAGTTCTTGTGGAATTGGCAAAGTGATATTTGGAAGCCCATAGAGGGCTATGGTGAAAAAGGAAATATCCTCCGATGAAATCTGGAAAGAAGCTTTCTGAGAAACTGCTTAGTGTTCTGTTAATTCATCGCACAGAGTTAGATCTGTATTTCGTGGATCTCTTTGCTAGCCTTATTACTGTGGAATCTGAGAAGAGATATTTCGGATCCCTTTGTAGACTAAGTGGCCAAAGGAAATATCCTCCGATAACAAAGAGAAAGAAGGATTCTGAGAAACTTCTTTGGGTTGTGTAAAATCATCTGACAGAGTTACAGCTTTCCCTTCATGAAGCCTTTCACTAAGACAGTTCTTCCGGAATTGAAAAAGTGATATTTGGAAGCCCAAAGAGGGCTATGGTGAAAAAGGAAATATCCTCCGATGAAATCTGGAAAGAAGCTTTCTGAGAAACTGCTTAGTGTTCTGTTAATTCATCTCACAGTGTTACATCTGTATTTCGTGGATCTCTTTGCTAGCCTTATTTCTGGGGAATCTGAGAACTGATATTTCGGATCCCTTTGAAGACTATAGGGCCATAGGAAATATCCTCCGATAACAAAGAGAAAGAAGCTTTCTGAGAAACTTCTTTGTGTTCTGTGAAATCATCCAAAGAGTTACAGCTTTCCCCTCAAGAAGCCTTTCGCTAAGACAGTTCTTGTGGAATTGGCAAAGTGATATTTGGAAGCCCATAGAGGGCTACGGTGAAAAAGGAAATATCCTCCGATGAAATCTGGAAAAAGGCTTTCTTAGAAAATGCTTAGTGTTCTGTTAATTCATCGCACAGAGTTACATCTGTATTTCGTGGATCTCTTTGCTACCCTTATTTCTGTGCAGTCTGAGAACAGATATTTCGGATCCCTTTGAAGACTATAGGGCCAAAGGAAATATCCTCCGATAACAAAGAGAAAGAAGGTTTCTGAGAAACTTCTTTGGGTTGTGTGAAATCATCTGACAGAGTTACAGCTTTCCCCTCAAGAAGCCTTTCACTAAGACATTTCTTGTGGAATTGCAATGTGATATTTGGAAGCCCATAGAGGGCTATGGTGAAAAAGGAAATATCCTCCGATGAAATCTGGAAAGAAGCTTTCTGAGAAACTGCTTAGGTTCCTGTTAAGTCATCTTCCAGAGTTACATCTGTATTTCGTGGATCTCTTTTCTAGCCTTATTTCTGTGGAATCTGAGAACTAATATTTGGGATCCTTTTGAAGACTATAGGGCCAAAGGAACTATCCTCCGATAACATAGAGAAAGAAGCTTTTGAGAAACTTCTTTGTGTTCTGTGAAATCATCTCACAGAGTTACAGCTTTCCCCTCAAGAAGCCTTTCGTTAAGACAGTTGTTGTGGAATTGGCAAAGTGATATTTGGAAGCCCATAGAGGGCTATGGTGAAAAAGGATATATCCTCCGATGAAATCTGGAAAGAAGCTTTCTGAGAAACTGCTTAGTGTTCTGTTAATTCATCGCACAGAGTTACATCTGTATTTCGTGGATCTCTTTGCTATCCTTATTTCTGTGGAATCTGAGAACAGATATTTCGGATTCCTTTGAAGACTATAGGGCCAAAGGAAATATCCTCCGATAACAAAGAGAAAGAAGCTTTCTGAGAAACTTCTTTGTGTTCTGTGAAATCATCTCACAGAGTTACAGCTTTCCCCTCAAGAAGCCTTTCGCTAAGACAGTTCTTGTGGAATTGGCAAAGTGATATTTGGAAGCCCATAGAGGTCTATGGTGAAAAAGGAAATATCCTTCGATGAAATCTGGAAAGAAGCTTTCTGAGAAACTGCTTAGTGTTCTCTTAATTCATCTGCCAGAGTTACATCTGTATTTCATGAATCTCTTTGCTAGCCTTATTTCTGTGGAATCCGAAAACAGGTGTTTCGGATCCCTTTGAAGACAATAGGGCCAAAGGAAATATCCTCCGATAACAAAAGAAAGAAGCTTCCTGAGAAACTTCTTTGTGTTCTGTGAAATCATCTAACAGAGTTACAGTTTTCCCCTCAACAAGCCTTTCGCTAAGACAGTTCTTGTGGAATTGGCAAAGTGATATTTGGAAGCCCATGGAGGTCTATGGTGAAAAAGGAAATATCCTCCTATGAAATCTGGAAAGAAGCTTTCTGAGAAACTGCTTAGTGTTCTGTTAATTCATCTCACAGAGTAACATCTGTATTTCGTGGATCTCTTTGCTAGCCTTATTTCTGTGGAATCTGAGAACTGATATATCGGATCCCTTTGAAGACTATAGGGCCAAAGGAAATATCCTCCGATAACAAAGAGAAAGAAGCTTTCTGAGAAACTTCTTTGTGTTCTGTGAAATCATCTAACAGATTTACAGCTTTCCCCTCAAGAAGCCTTTCACTAAGACAGTTCTTGTGGAATTGGCAAAGTGATATTTGGAAGCCCAAAGAGGGCTATGGTGGAAAAGGAAATATCCTCCTATGAAATCTGGAAAGAAGCTTTCTGAGAAACTGCTTAGTGTTCTCTTAATTCATCTCCCAGAGTTACATCTGTATTTCATGAATCTATTTGCTTGCCTTATTTCTGTGGAATCCGAAAACAGAAGTTTTGGATCCCTTTGAAGACTATAGGGCCAAAGGAAATATCCTCCGATAACAAAGAGAAAGAAGCTTTCTGAGAAACTTCTTTGTGTTCTGTGAAATCATCTCACAGAGTTTGAACTTTCCTCTCAAGAAGCCCTTCGCTAAGACAGTTCTTGTGGAATTAGCAAGGTGATATTTGGAAGCCCATAGAGGGCTATGGTGAAAAAGGAAATATCCTCCGATGAAATCTGGAAAGAAGCTTTCTGAGAAACTTTTTAGGATTCTGTTAAGTCATCTTCCAGAGTTACATCTGTATTTCGTGGATCTCTTTTCTAGCCTTATTTCTGTGGAATCTGAGAACTAATATTTGGGATCCCTTTGAAGACTATAGGGCCAAAGGAAATATCCTCCGATAACAAAGAGATAGAAGCTTTCTGAGAAACTTCTTTGTGTTCTGTGAAATCATCTCACAGAGTTACAGCTTTCCCCTCAAGAAGCCTTTCGCTAAGACAGTTCTTTTGGAATTGGCAAAGAGATATTTGGAAGCCCATAGAGGGCTATGGTGAAAAAGGAAATATCCTCCGATGAAATCTGGAAAGAAGATTTCTGAGAAACTGCTTAGTGTTCCGTTCATTTTTCTCACAGAATTATATCTGTTTTTCGTGGATCTCTTTAATAGCCTTATTTCTGTGGAATCTGATAACAGATATTTCAGATCCTTTTGAAGACTATAGGGCCAAAGGAAATATCCTCCGATAACAAAGAGAAAGAAGCTTTCTGAGAAACTTCTTTGTGTTCTGTGAAATCATCTCACAGAGTTACAGCTTTCCCCTCAAGAAGCCTTTCGCTAAGACAGTTCTTGTAGAATTGGCAAAGTGATATTTGGAAGCCCATAGAGGGCTATGTTGAAAAAGGAAATATCCTTCGATGAAATCTGGAAAGAAGCTTTCTGAGAAACTGCTTAGTGTTCTGCTAATTCATCTCAGAGAGTTACATCTGTATTTCATGAATCTCTTTGCTAGCCTTATTTCTGTGGAATCCGAAAACAGATGTTTCAGATCCCTTTGCAGACAATAGGGCCAAAGGAAATATCCTCCGATAACAAAGAGAAAGAAGCTTTCTGAGAAACTTCTTTGTGTTCTCTGAAATCATCTCACAGAGTTACAGCTTTCTCCTCAAGAAGCCTTTCGCTAAGACAGTTCTTGTGGAATTAGCAAGGTGATATTTGGAAGCCCATAGAGGACTATGGTGAAAAAGGAAATATCCTCCGATGAAATCTGGAAAGAAGCTTTCTGAGAAACTGCTTAGGATTCTGTTAAGTCATCTTCCATAGTAACATCTGTATTTCGTGGATCTCTTTTCTAGCCTTATTTCTGTGGAATCTGAGAACTAATATTTGGGATCCCTTTGAAGACTATAGGGCCAAAGGAAATATCCTCCGATAACAAAGAGAAAGAAGATTTTGACAAACTTATTTGTGTTCTGTGAAATCATCTCACAGAGTTACAGCTTTCCCCTCAAGAAGCCTTTCTCTAAGACAGTTCTTGTAGAATTGGCAAAGTGATATTTTGAAGCCCATAGTGTGCTATGGTGAAAAAGGAAATATCCTCCGATGAAATCTGGAAAGAAGCTTTCTGAGAAACTGCTTAGTGTTCTGTTAATTCATCTCCCTGAGTTACATCTGTATTTCGTGGATCTCTTTGCTAGCCTTATTTCTGTGGAATCTGAGAACTAGTATTTGGGATCCTATGGAGACTGTAGGGCCAAAGGAAATATCCTCCGATAACAAAGAGAAAGAAGCTTTCTGAGAAACTTCTTTGTGTTCTGTGAAATCATCTCACAGAGTTACAGTTTTACCCTCAAGAAGCCTTTCGCTAAGACAGTTCTTGTGGAATTGGCAATGTGATATTTGGAAACCCATAGAGGGCTATGGTGAAAAAGGAAATATCCTCCGATGAAATCTGGAAAGAGCTTTCTGAGAAACTGCTTAGGGTTCTGTTAAGTCATCTCCCAGAGTTACATCTGTATTTCGTGGATCTCTTTTCTAGCCTTATTTCTGTGGAATCTGAGAACTAATATTTAGGATCCCTTTGAAGACAATAGGGCCAAAGTAAATATCCTCCGATAACAAAGAGAAAGAAGCTTTCTGAGAAACTTCTTTGTGTTCTGTGAAATCATCTCACAGAGTTACAGCTTTCCCCTCATTAAGCCTTTCGCTAAGGCAGTTCTTGTGGAAATGGCAACGTGATATTTGGATGCCCATAGAGGGCTATGGTGAAAAACGAAATATCCTCTGATGAAATCTGGAAAGAAATTTTCTGAGAAACTGCTGTGTGATGTGTGACTTTCACTCACATTGTTACATCTGTATTTCGTGGATCTCTTTGCTAGCCTTATTTCTGTGGAATCTGAGAACAGATATTTCGGAACCCTTTGAAGACTATAGGGCCAAAGGAAATAACCTCCGATAACAAAGAGAAAGATGCTTTCTGAGAAACTTCTTTGTGTTCTGCGAAATCATCTCACAGAGTTACAGCTTTCCCGTCAAGAAGCCTTTCGCTAAGACAGTTCTTGTGGAACTGGCAAAGCGATATTTTGAAGCCCATAGAGGGCTATGTTGAAAAAGGAAATATTCTCCAATGAAATCTGGAAAGAAGCTTTCTGAGAAACTGCTTAGTGTTCTGTTAATTCATCTCACAGAGTTACATCGGTATGTCTTGGATATCTTTGCTAGCCTTATTTCTGTGGAATCTGAGAACTAATATTTGGGATCCTATTGAAGACTGTAGGGCCAAAGGAAATATCCTCCGATAACAAAGAGAAAGAAGCTTTCTGAGAAACTTCTTTGTGTTCTGTGAAATCATCTCACAGAGTAACAGCTTTCCCCTCAAGAAGCCTTTCGCTAAGACAGTTCTTGTGGAATTGGCAAAGTGATATTTGGAAGCCCATAGAGGTCTATGTTGAAAAAGGAAATATCCTCCGATGAAATCTGGAAAGAAGATTTCTGAGAAACTGCTTAGTGTTTTGTTCATTTATCTCACAGAATTACATCTGTTTTTCGTGGATCTCTTTGCTAGCCTTATTTCTGTGGAATCTGAGAATGGACGTTTCAGATCCCTTTGAAGACTATAGGGCCAAAGGAAATATCCTCCGATAACAAAGAGAAAGAAGCTTTCTGAGAAACTTCTTTGTGTTCTCTGAAATTATCTCACAGAGTTACAGCTTTCCCCTCAAGAAGCCTTTCGCTAAGACAGTTCTTGTGGAATTGGCAAAGTGATATTTGGAAGCCCATAGAGGGCTATGGTGAAAAAGAAAATATCCTTCGATGAAATCTGGAAAGAAGCTTTCTGAGAAACTGCTTAGTGTTCTCTTAATTCATCTCCCAGAGTTACATCTGTATTTCATGAATCTATTTGCTTGCCTTATTTCTGTGGAATCCGAAAACAGAAGTTTTGGATCCCTTTGAAGACTATAGGGCCAAAGGAAATATCCTCCGATAACAAAGAGAAAGAAGCTTTCTGAGAAACTTCTTTGTGTTCTGTGAAATCATCTCACAGAGTTTGAACTTTCCTCTCAAGAAGCCCTTCGCTAAGACAGTTCTTGTGGAATTAGCAAGGTGATATTTGGAAGCCCATAGAGGGCTATGGTGAAAAAGGAAATATCCTCCGATGAAATCTGGAAAGAAGCTTTCTGAGAAACTTTTTAGGATTCTCTTAAGTCATCTTCCAGAGTTACATCTGTATTTCGTGGATCTCTTTTCTAGCCTTATTTCTGTGGAATCTGAGAACTAATATTTGGGATCCCTTTGAAGACTATAGGGCCAAAGGAAATATCCTCCGATAACAAAGAGAAAGAAGCTTTCTGAGAAACTTCTTTGTGTTCTGTGAAATCATCTCACAGAGTTACAGCTTTCCCCTCAAGAAGCCTTTCGCTAAGACAGTTCTTTTGGAATTGGCAAAGAGATATTTGGAAGCCCATAGAGGGCTATGGTGAAAAAGGAAATATCCTCCGATGAAATCTGGAAAGAAGATTTCTGAGAAACTGCTTAGTGTTCCGTTCATTTTTCTCACAGAATTATATCTGTTTTTCGTGGATCTCTTTAATAGCCTTATTTCTGTGGAATCTGATAACAGATATTTCAGATCCTTTTGAAGACTATAGGGCCAAAGGAAATATCCTCCGATAACAAAGAGAAAGAAGCTTTCTGAGAAACTTCTTTGTGTTCTGTGAAATCATCTCACAGAGTTACAGCTTTCCCCTCAAGAAGCCTTTCGCTAAGACAGTTCTTGTAGAATTGGCAAAGTGATATTTGGAAGCCCATAGAGGGCTATGTTGAAAAAGGAAATATCCTTCGATGAAATCTGGAAAGAAGCTTTCTGAGAAACTGCTTAGTGTTCTGCTAATTCATCTCAGAGAGTTACATCTGTATTTCATGAATCTCTTTGCTAGCCTTATTTCTGTGGAATCCGAAAACAGATGTTTCAGATCCCTTTGCAGACAATAGGGCCAAAGGAAATATCCTCCGATAACAAAGAGAAAGAAGCTTTCTGAGAAACTTCTTTGTGTTCTCTGAAATCATCTCACAGAGTTACAGCTTTCTCCTCAAGAAGCCTTTCGCTAAGACAGTTCTTGTGGAATTAGCAAGGTGATATTTGGAAGCCCATAGAGGACTATGGTGAAAAAGGAAATATCCTCCGATGAAATCTGGAAAGAAGCTTTCTGAGAAACTGCTTAGGATTCTGTTAAGTCATCTTCCATAGTAACATCTGTATTTCGTGGATCTCTTTTCTAGCCTTATTTCTGTGGAATCTGAGAACTAATATTTGGGATCCCTTTGAAGACTATAGGGCCAAAGGAAATATCCTCCGATAACAAAGAGAAAGAAGATTTTGACAAACTTATTTGTGTTCTGTGAAATCATCTCACAGAGTTACAGCTTTCCCCTCAAGAAGCCTTTCTCTAAGACAGTTCTTGTAGAATTGGCAAAGTGATATTTGGAAGCCCATAGTGTGCTATGGTGAAAAAGGAAATATCCTCCGATGAAATCTGGAAAGAAGCTTTCTGAGAAACTGCTTAGTGTTCTGTTAATTCATCTCCCTGAGTTACATCTGTATTTCGTGGATCTCTTTGCTAGCCTTATTTCTGTGGAATCTGAGAACTAGTATTTGGGATCCTATGGAGACTGTAGGGCCAAAGGAAATATCCTCCGATAACAAAGAGAAAGAAGCTTTCTGAGAAACTTCTTTGTGTTCTGTGAAATCATCTCACAGAGTTACAGTTTTACCCTCAAGAAGCCTTTCGCTAAGACAGTTCTTGTGGAATTGGCAATGTGATATTTGGAAACCCATAGAGGGCTATGGTGAAAAAGGAAATATCCTCCGATGAAATCTGGAAAGAGCTTTCTGAGAAACTGCTTAGGGTTCTGTTAAGTCATCTCCCAGAGTTACATCTGTATTTCGTGGATCTCTTTTCTAGCCTTATTTCTGTGGAATCTGAGAACTAATATTTAGGATCCCTTTGAAGACAATAGGGCCAAAGTAAATATCCTCCGATAACAAAGAGAAAGAAGCTTTCTGAGAAACTTCTTTGTGTTCTGTGAAATCATCTCACAGAGTTACAGCTTTCCCCTCATTAAGCCTTTCGCTAAGGCAGTTCTTGTGGAAATGGCAACGTGATATTTGGATGCCCATAGAGGGCTATGGTGAAAAACGAAATATCCTCTGATGAAATCTGGAAAGAAATTTTCTGAGAAACTGCTGTGTGATGTGTGACTTTCACTCACATTGTTACATCTGTATTTCGTGGATCTCTTTGCTAGCCTTATTTCTGTGGAATCTGAGAACAGATATTTCGGAACCCTTTGAAGACTATAGGGCCAAAGGAAATAACCTCCGATAACAAAGAGAAAGATGCTTTCTGAGAAACTTCTTTGTGTTCTGCGAAATCATCTCACAGAGTTACAGCTTTCCCGTCAAGAAGCCTTTCGCTAAGACAGTTCTTGTGGAACTGGCAAAGCGATATTTTGAAGCCCATAGAGGGCTATGTTGAAAAAGGAAATATTCTCCAATGAAATCTGGAAAGAAGCTTTCTGAGAAACTGCTTAGTGTTCTGTTAATTCATCTCACAGAGTTACATCGGTATGTCTTGGATATCTTTGCTAGCCTTATTTCTGTGGAATCTGAGAACTAATATTTGGGATCCTATTGAAGACTGTAGGGCCAAAGGAAATATCCTCCGATAACAAAGAGAAAGAAGCTTTCTGAGAAACTTCTTTGTGTTCTGTGAAATCATCTCACAGAGTAACAGCTTTCCCCTCAAGAAGCCTTTCGCTAAGACAGTTCTTGTGGAATTGGCAAAGTGATATTTGGAAGCCCATAGAGGTCTATGTTGAAAAAGGAAATATCCTCCGATGAAATCTGGAAAGAAGATTTCTGAGAAACTGCTTAGTGTTTTGTTCATTTATCTCACAGAATTACATCTGTTTTTCGTGGATCTCTTTGCTAGCCTTATTTCTGTGGAATCTGAGAATGGACGTTTCAGATCCCTTTGAAGACTATAGGGCCAAAGGAAATATCCTCCGATAACAAAGAGAAAGAAGCTTTCTGAGAAACTTCTTTGTGTTCTCTGAAATTATCTCACAGAGTTACAGCTTTCCCCTCAAGAAGCCTTTCGCTAAGACAGTTCTTGTGGAATTGGCAAAGTGATATTTGGAAGCCCATAGAGGGCTATGGTGAAAAAGAAAATATCCTTCGATGAAATCTGGAAAGAAGCTTTCTGAGAAACTGCTTAGTGTTCTCTTAATTCATCTCCCAGAGTTACATCTGTATTTCATGAATCTCTTTGCTAGCCTTATTTCTGTGGAATGCGAAAAAAGGGTGTTTCGGATCCCTTTGAAGACAATAGGGCCAAAGGAAATATCCTCCGATAACAAAGAGAAAGAAGCTTCCTGAGAAACTTCTTTGTGTTCTGTGAAATCATCTCACAGAGTTACAGCTTTCCCCTCCAGAAGGCTTTCGCTAATACAGTTCTTGTGGAATTGGCAAAGTGATATTTGGGAGCCCATAGAGCGCTATACTGAAAAAGGAAATATCTTCCGATGAAATCTGCAAAGAAGCTTTCTGAGAAACTGCTTAGTGTTCCGTTAATTCATCTCAGAGAGTTACGTCTGTATTTCGTGTATCTCTTTGCTAGCCTTATTTCTGTGGAATCTGAGAACAGATATTTCGGATCCCTTTGAAGACTATAGGGCCAAAGGAAATATCCCCCGATAACAAAGAGAAAGAAGCTTTCTGAGAAATTTCTTTGTATTCTGTGAAAGCATCTCACAGAGTTACAGCTTTCCCCTCAAGAAGCCTTTCGCTAAGACAGTTCTTGTGGAATTGGCAAAGTGATATTTGGAAGCCCATAGAGTGCTATGGTGAAAAAGGAAATATCCTCCGATGAAATCTGGAAAGAAGCTTTCTGAGAAACTGCTTAGTGTTCTGTTAATTCATCTCACAGAGTTACATCTGTATTTCGTGGATCTCTTTGCTAGCCTTATTTCTGTGGAATCTGAGTACTGATATATCGGATCCCTTTGAAGACTATAGGGCCAAAGGAAATATCCTCCGATAACAAAGAGAAAGAAGATTTTGACAAACTTCTTTGTGTTCTGTGAAATCATCTCACAGAGTTACAGCTTTCCCCTAAAGAAGCCTTTCGCTAAGACAGTTCTTGTAGAATTGGCAAAGTGATATTTGGAAGCCCATAGAGTGCTATGGTGAAAAAGGAAATATCCTCCGATGAAATCTGGAAAGGAGCTTTCTGAGAAACTGCTTAGTGTTCTGTTAATTCATCTCACAGAGTTACATCTGTATTTCGTGGATCTCTTTGCTAGCCTTATTACTGTGGAATCTGAGTACAGATATTTCGGATCCCTTTGAAGACTATAGGGCAAAAGGAAATATCCTCCGATAACAAAGAGAAAGAAGGTTTCTGAGAAACTTCTTTGGGTTGTGTGAAATCATCTGACAGAGTTACAGCTTTCCACTCAAGAAGCCTTTCGCTAAGACACTTCTTGTGGAATTGGCAAAGTGATATTTGGAAGCCCATAGAGGGCTATGGTGAAAAAGGAAATATCCTCCTATGAAATCTGGAAAGAAGCTTTCTGAGAAACTGCTTAGTGTTCTGTTAATTCACCTCCCTGAGTTACATCTGTATTTCTTGGATCTCTTTGCTAGCCTTATTTCTGTGGAATCTGAGAACTGATATATCGGATCCCTTTGAAGACTATAGGGCCAAAGGACATATCCTCCGTGAACAAAGAGAAAGAAGCTTTCTGAGAAAATTCTTTGTGTTCTGTGAAATCATCTCACAGAGTTACAGCTTTCCCCTGAAGAAGCCTTTCACTAAGACAGTTCTTGTGGAATTGGCAAAGTGATATTTGGAAGCCCTTAGAGTGCTATGGTGAAAAAGGAAATATCCTCCGATGATATCTGGAAAGAAGCTTTCTGAGAAACTGCTTAGTGTTCTTTTAATTCACCTCACCGATTTACATCTGTATTTCGTGGATCTCTTTGCTAGCCTTATTTCTGTAAAATCTGACAACACATATTTCGGATCGCTTTGAAGACTATAGGGCCAAAGGAAATATCCTCCGATAACAAAGAGAAAGAAGCTTTCTGAGAAACTTCTTTGTGTTCTGTGAAATCATCTCACAGAGTTACAGCTATCCCCTCAAGAAGCCTTTCGCTAAGACAGTTCTTGTGGAATTGGCAAAGTGATATTTGGAAGCCCATAGAGGGCTATGTTGAAAAAGGAAATATCCTCCGATGAAATCTGGAAAGAAGCTTTCTGAGAAACTGCTTAGGGTTCTGTTAAGTCATCTCCCAGAGTTACATCTGTATTTCGTGGATCTCTTTTCTAGCCTTATTTCTGTGGAATCTGAGAACTAATATTTACGATCCCTTTGAAGACTATAGGGCCAAAGTAAATATCCTCCGATAACAAAGAGAAAGAAGCTTTCTGAGAAACTTCTTTGTGTTCTGTGAAATCATCTCACAGAGTTACAGCTTTCCCCTCATTAAGCGTTTCGCTAAGGCAGTTCTTGTGGAAATGGCAACGTGATATTTGGATGCCCATAGAGGGCTATGGTGAAAAACGAAATATCCTCCGATGAAATCTGGAAAGAAATTTTCTGAGAAACTGCTGTGTGATGTGTGACTTTCACTCACAGTGTTACCTCTGTATTTCGTGGATCTCTTTGCTAGCCTTATTTCTGTGGAATCTGACAACAGATATTTTGGAACCCTTTGAAGACTGTAGGCCCAAAGGAAATATCCTCCAATAACAAAGAGAAAGAAGCTTTATGAGAAACTTCTTTGTGTTCTGTTAAATCATCTCACAGAGTTACAGTTTTAACCTCAAGAAGCCTTTCGCTAAGACAGTTCTTGTGGAATTTGCAAAGTGATATTTTTAAGCCCCTAGAGGACTACGGTGAAAAGGAAATATCCTCCGATGAAATCTGGAAAGAAGCTTTCTGAGAAACTGCTTAGTGTTCTGTTAATTCATCTCCCAGAGTTACATCTGTATTTCGTGGATCTCTTTGCTAGGCTTATTTCTGTGAAATCTGAGAACAGATATTTCGGATCCCTTTGAAGACTATAGGGCCAAAGCAAATATCCTCCGATAACAAAGAGAAAGAAGCTTTCTCAGAAACTTCTTTGTGTTCTGTGTAATCATCTCACAGAATTACAGCTTTCCCCTCAAGAAGCCTTTTGCTAAGACAGTTCTTGTGGAATTGGCAAAGTGATATTTGGAAGCCCATAGAGGTCTATGTTGAAAAAGGAAATATCCTCCGATGAAATCTGTAAAGAAGATTTCTGAGAAACTGCTTAGTGTTCTGCTCATTCATCTCACAGAATTACATCTGTTTTTCGTGGATCTCTTTGCTAGCCTTATTTCTGTGGAATCTGAGAACAGATGTTTCAGATCCCTTTGAAGACTATAGGGCCAAAGGAAATATCCTCCGATAACAAAGAGAAAGAAGCTTCCTGAGAAACTTCTTTGTGTTCTGTGAAATCATCTCACAGAGTTACAGCTTTCCCCTCCAGAAGGCTTTCGCTAATACAGTTCTTGTGGAATTGGCAAAGTGATATTTGGAAGCCCATAGAGCGCTATACTGAAAAAGGAAATATCTTCCGATGAAATCTGGAAAGAAGCTTTCTGAGAAACTGCTTAGTGTTCCTGTAATTCATCTCACAGAGTTACGTCTGTATTTCGTGGATCTCTTTGCTAGCCTTATTTCTGTGGAATCTGAGAACAGATATTTCGGATCCCTTTGAAGACTATAGGGCAAAAGGAAGTATCCTCCGATAACAAAGAGAAAGAAGGTTTCTGAGAAACTTCTTTGGGTTGTGTGAAATCATCTCACAGAGTTACAGCTTTCCCCTCAAGAAGCCTTTCGCTAAGACAGTTCTTGTGGAATTGGCAAAGTGATATTTGGAAGCCCATAGAGGTCTATGGTGAAAAAGGAAATATCCTCCGATGAAATATGGAAAGAAGCTTTCTGAGAAACTGCTTAGTGTTCTGTTAATTCATCTCACAGAGTTACATCTGTATTTCGTGGATCTCTTTGCTAGCCTTATTTCTGTGGAATCTGAGAACTGATATATCGGATCCCTTTGAAGACTATAGGGCCAAAGGAAATATCCTCCGATAACAAAGAGAAAGAAGCTTCCTGAGAAACTTCTTTGTGTTCTGTGAAATCATCTCGCAGAGTTACAGCTTTCCCCTCAAGAAGCCTTTCGCTAAGACAGTTCTTGTGGAATTGGCAAAGTGATATTTGGAAGCCCATAGAGGGCTATGTTGAAAAAGGAAATATCCTTCGATGAAACCTGGAAAGAAGCTTTCTGAGAAACTGCTTAGTGTTCTCTTAATTCATCTCCCAGAGTTACATCTGTATTTCATGAAATCTTTGCTAGCCTTATTTCTATGGAATCCGAAAACAGGTGTTTCGGATCCCTTTGAAGACAATAGGGCCAAAGGAAATATCCTCCGATAACAAAGAGAAAGAAGCTTCCTGAGAAACTTCTTTGTGTTCTGTGAAATCATCTCACAGAGTTATAGCTTTCCCCTCAAGAAGCCTTTCGCTAAGACAGTTCTTGTGGAATTGGCAAAGTGATATTTGGAGCCCATAGAGGGCTACGGTTAAATAGGAAATATCCTCCGATGAAATCTGGAAAGAAGCTTTCGGAGATACTGCTTAGTGTAATGTTAATTCATCTCACAGAATTACATCTATATTTCGTGAATCACTTTGCTAGCCTTATTTCTGTGGAATCTGAGAACAGATATTTCGGATGGCTTTGAAGACTATAGGGCCAAAGGAAATATCCTCCGATAACAAAGAGAAAGAAGCTTTCTGAGAAACTTCTTTGTGTTCTGTGAAATCATCTCACAGAGTTACAGCTTTCCCCTAAAGAAGCCTTTCGCTAAGACAGTTCTTGTGGAATTGGCAAAGTGATATTTGGAAGCCCATAGAGGGCTATGGTGAAAAAGGAAATATCCTAAGATGAAATCTGGAAAGAAGCTTTCTGAGAAACTGCTCAGTGTTCTGTTAATTCATCTCACAGTGTTACATCTGTATTTCGTGGATCTCTTTGGTAACCTTATTTCTGTGGAATCTGAGAAGAGATATTTCGGATAGCTTTCAAGACTACAGGGCCAAAGGAAATATCCTCCGATAACAAAGAGAAAGAAGCTTTCTGAGAAACTTCTTTGTGTTCTGTGAAATCATCTCACAGAGTTACAGCTTTCCCCTCAAGAAGCCTTTCACTAAGACAGTTCTTGTGGAATTGGCAAAGTGATATTTGGAAGCCCATAGAGGGCTATGGTGAAAAAGGAAATATCCTCCGATGAAATCTGGAAACAAGCTTTCTGAGAAACTGCTTAGTGTTGTGTTAATTCATCTCACAGAGTTACATCTGTATTTCGTGGATCTCTTTGCTAGCCTTATTTCTGTGGAATCTGACAACAGATATTTCCTTTCCCTTTGAAGACTATATGGCCAAAGGAGATATCCTCCGATAACAAAGAGAAAGAAGTTTTCAGAGAAACTTCTTTGTGTTCTGTGAAATCATCTCACAGAGTTACAGCTATCCAATCAAAAAGCCTTTCGCTAAGACAGTTCTTGTGGAATTGGCAAAGTGATATTTGGAAGCCCGTAGAAGGCTATGGAGAAAAAGCAAACATCCTCCGATGAAATCTGGAAAGAAGCTTTCTGAGAAACTGCTTAGTGTTCCGTTAATTCATCTCCCAGAGTTACATCTGTATTTCGTGGATCTCTTTGCTAGGCTTATTTCTGTGAAATCTGAGAACAGATATTTCGGATCCCTTTGAAGACTATAGGGCCAAAGCAAATATCCTCCGATAACAAAGAGAAAGAAGCTTTCTCAGAAACTTCTTTGTGTTCTGTGTAATCATCTCACAGAATTACAGCTTTCCCCTCAAGAAGCCTTTTGCTAAGACAGTTCTTGTGGAATTGGCAAAGTGATATTTGGAAGCCCATAGAGGTCTATGTTGAAAAAGGAAATATCCTCCGATGAAATCTGTAAAGAAGATTTCTGAGAAACTGCTTAGTGTTCTGCTCATTCATCTCACAGAATTACATCTGTTTTTCGTGGATCTCTTTGCTAGCCTTATTTCTGTGGAATCTGAGAACAGATGTTTCAGATCCCTTTGAAGACTATAGGGCCAAAGGAAATATCCTCCGATAACAAAGAGAAAGAAGCTTCCTGAGAAACTTCTTTGTGTTCTGTGAAATCATCTCACAGAGTTACAGCTTTCCCCTCCAGAAGGCTTTCGCTAATACAGTTCTTGTGGAATTGGCAAAGTGATATTTGGAAGCCCATAGAGCGCTATACTGAAAAAGGAAATATCTTCCGATGAAATCTGGAAAGAAGCTTTCTGAGAAACTGCTTAGTGTTCCTGTAATTCATCTCACAGAGTTACGTCTGTATTTCGTGGATCTCTTTGCTAGCCTTATTTCTGTGGAATCTGAGAACAGATATTTCGGATCCCTTTGAAGACTATAGGGCAAAAGGAAGTATCCTCCGATAACAAAGAGAAAGAAGGTTTCTGAGAAACTTCTTTGGGTTGTGTGAAATCATCTCACAGAGTTACAGCTTTCCCCTCAAGAAGCCTTTCGCTAAGACAGTTCTTGTGGAATTGGCAAAGTGATATTTGGAAGCCCATAGAGGTCTATGGTGAAAAAGGAAATATCCTCCGATGAAATATGGAAAGAAGCTTTCTGAGAAACTGCTTAGTGTTCTGTTAATTCATCTCACAGAGTTACATCTGTATTTCGTGGATCTCTTTGCTAGCCTTATTTCTGTGGAATCTGAGAACTGATATATCGGATCCCTTTGAAGACTATAGGGCCAAAGGAAATATCCTCCGATAACAAAGAGAAAGAAGCTTCCTGAGAAACTTCTTTGTGTTCTGTGAAATCATCTCGCAGAGTTACAGCTTTCCCCTCAAGAAGCCTTTCGCTAAGACAGTTCTTGTGGAATTGGCAAAGTGATATTTGGAAGCCCATAGAGGGCTATGTTGAAAAAGGAAATATCCTTCGATGAAACCTGGAAAGAAGCTTTCTGAGAAACTGCTTAGTGTTCTCTTAATTCATCTCCCAGAGTTACATCTGTATTTCATGAAATCTTTGCTAGCCTTATTTCTATGGAATCCGAAAACAGGTGTTTCGGATCCCTTTGAAGACAATAGGGCCAAAGGAAATATCCTCCGATAACAAAGAGAAAGAAGCTTCCTGAGAAACTTCTTTGTGTTCTGTGAAATCATCTCACAGAGTTATAGCTTTCCCCTCAAGAAGCCTTTCGCTAAGACAGTTCTTGTGGAATTGGCAAAGTGATATTTGGAGCCCATAGAGGGCTACGGTTAAATAGGAAATATCCTCCGATGAAATCTGGAAAGAAGCTTTCGGAGATACTGCTTAGTGTAATGTTAATTCATCTCACAGAATTACATCTATATTTCGTGAATCACTTTGCTAGCCTTATTTCTGTGGAATCTGAGAACAGATATTTCGGATGGCTTTGAAGACTATAGGGCCAAAGGAAATATCCTCCGATAACAAAGAGAAAGAAGCTTTCTGAGAAACTTCTTTGTGTTCTGTGAAATCATCTCACAGAGTTACAGCTTTCCCCTAAAGAAGCCTTTCGCTAAGACAGTTCTTGTGGAATTGGCAAAGTGATATTTGGAAGCCCATAGAGGGCTATGGTGAAAAAGGAAATATCCTCCGATGAAATCTGGAAAGAAGCTTTCTGAGAAACTGCTTAGTGTTCTGTTAATTCATTTTACAGAGTTACATCTGTATTTCGTGGATTTCTTTGCTAGCCTTATTTCTGTGGAAGCTGAGAACAGATATTTCGGATCGCTTTGAAGACACTTGGGCCAAAGGAAGTATCCTCCGATAACAAAGAGAAAGAAGCTTTCTGAGAAAATTCTTTGGGTTCTGTGAAATCATCTCACAGAGTTACAGCTTTCCCCTCAAGAGGCCTTTCGCTACGACAGTTCTTGTGGAATTGGCAAAGTGATATTTGGAAGCCCATAGAGGGCTACGGTGAAAAAGGGAGTATCCTCCGATGATATCTGGAAAGAAACTTTCTGAGAATCTGCTTAGTGTTCTGTTAATTCATCTCCCACGGTTACATCTGTATTTCGTGGATCTCTTTCTTAGCCTTATTTCTGTGGAATCTGAGAAGAGATATTTCAGATCCCTTTGAAGACTATAGGACCAAAGGAAATATCCTCCGATAAGAAAGAGAAAGAAGCGTTCTGAGAAACTTCTTTGTGTTCTGTGAAATCGTCTCGCAGAGTTCCATGTTTCCCCTCAAGAAGCCTTTCGCTAAGATAGTTCTTGTGGAATTGGCAAAGTGATATTTGAAAGCCCTTAGAGGGCTATGGTGAAAAAGAAATTATCCTCCGATGAAATCTGGAAAGAAGCTTTCTAGGAAACTGCTTAGTATTCTCTTAATTCATCTCACACATTTACATCTATATTTCGTGGATCTCTTTGCTAGCCTTATTTCTGTGCAATCTGAGAACGGATATTTCGGATCCCTTTGAAGAATATAGGACCAAAGGAAATATCCTCCGATAACAAAGAGAAAGAAGCTTTCTGAGAAACTTCTTTGTGTTCTGTGAAATCATCTCACAGAGTTACAGCTTTCCCCTCAAGAAGCCTTTCGCTAAGACTGTTCTTGTGGAATTGGCAAAGTGATATTTGGAAGCACATAGAGGGCAATGGTGACAAAGGAAATATCCTCCTATGAATTCTGGAAAGAAGCTTTCTGAGAAACTGCTAGTGTTCTGTTAATTCATCTCACAGAATTACATCTGTATTTCGTGGATCACTTTGCTAGCCTTATTTCTGTGGAATCTGAGAACAGATATTTCGGATCGCTTAGAAGACTATAGGGCCAAAGGAAATATCCTCCGATAACAAAGAGAAAGAAGCTTTCTGAGAAACTTATTTGTGTTCTGTGAAATCATCTCACAGAGTTACAGCTTTCCCCTCAAGAAGCCTTTCGCTAAGACAATTCTTGTCGAATTGGCAAAGTGATATTTGGAAGCCCTTAGAGGGCTATGGTGAAAAAGGAAATATCCTCCGATGAAATCTGGAAAGAAGCTTTCTGAGAAACTGCTTAGTGTTCTTTTAATTCATTTCACAGAGTTACATCTGTATTTCGTGGATTTCTTTGGAAGCCTTATTTCTGTGGAATCTGAGAACAGATATTTCGGATCCCTTTGAAGAATCTAGGGCCAAAGGAAATATCCTCCGATAACAAAGAGAAAGAAGCCTTCTGAGAAAATTCTTTGTGTTCTGTGAAATCATCTCACAGAGTTACAGCTTTCCCCTGAAGAAGCCTTTCGCTTAGACAGTTCTTGTGGAATTGGCAAAGTGATATTTGGAAGCCCATAGAGGGCTACGGTGAAAAAGGAAATATCCTCCGATGAAATCTGGAAAGAAGCTTTCTGAGAAACTGCTTAGTGTTCTGTTAAGTCATCTCCCAGAGTTACATCTGTATTTCGTGGATCTCTTTGCTAGCCTTATTTCTGTGGAATCTGAGAACACATATTTCGAATCCCTTTGAAGACTTTAGGGCCAAAGGGAATATCCTCCGATAACAAAGAGAAAGAAGCTTTCTGAGAAACTTCTTTGTGTTCTGTGAAATCATCTCACAGAGTTACAGCTTTCCACTCAAGAAGCCTTTCGCTAAGACAGTTCTTGTGGAATTGGCAAAGTGATATTTGGAAGCCCATAGAGGGCTTCGGTGAAAAAGGAAATATCCTCAGATAAAATCTGGAAAGAAGCTTTTGGAGAAACTGCTGAGTGTTCTGCAAATTCATCTCCCACGGTTACATCTGTATTTCGTGGATCTCTTTGTCAGCCTTATTTCTGTGGAATCTGAGAAGAGATATTTCGGATCCCTTGGAAGACTATAGGGCCAAAGGAAATATCCTCCGATAAAAAAGAGAAAGAAGCATTCTGAGAAACTTCTTTGTGTTCTGTGAAATCATCTCACAGAGTTACATCTTTCCCCTCAAGAAGCCTTTCTCTAAGATAGTTCTTGTGGAATTGGCAAAGTGATATTTGGAAGCCCTTAGAGGGCTATGGTGAAAAAGGAAATATCCTCCCATGAAATCTGGAAAGAAGCTTTCTGAGAAACTGCTTAGTGTTCTGTTAATTCATCTCTGATAGTTACATCTGTATTTCGTGGATCTCTTTGCTAGCCTTATTTCTGTGGAATCTGAGAACAGATATTTCGGATCGCTTTGAGGACTATAGGGCCAAAGGAAATATCCTCCGATAACAAAGAGAAAGAAGCTTTCAGAGAAACTTCTGTTTGTTGTGTGAAATCATCTCACAGAGTTACAGCATTGCCCTCAAGAAGCCTTTCGCTATGACAGTTCTTGTGGAATTGGCAAAGTGATATTTGGAAGCCCTTAGAGGGCTATGGTGAAAAAGGAAATATCCTCCTATGAAATCTGGAAAGAAGCTTTCTGAGAAACTGCTTAGTGTTCTGTTAATTCATCTCACAGAATTACATCTGTATTTCGTGGATCCCTTTACTAGCCTTATTTCTGTGGAATCTGAGAACAGATATTTCGGATCGCTTAGAAGACTATAGGGACAAAGGAAGTATCCTCTGATAACAAAGAGAAAGAAGCTTTCTGAGAAATTTCTTTGTGTTCTGTGAAATCATCTCACAGAGTTACAGCTTTCCCCTCAAGAAGCCTTTCGCTAAGACTGTTCTTGTGGAATTGGCAAAGTGATATTTGGAAGCCCATAGAGGGATATGGTTAAAAAGGAAATATCCTCCGATGAAATCTGGAAAGAAGCTTTCTGAGAAAGTGCTTAGTGTTCTGTTAATTCATCTCCCAGAGTTACATCTGTATTTCGTGGAACTCTTTGCAGCCTTATTTCTGTGGAATGTGAGAACAGATATTTCAGATCCCTCTGAAGACTATAGGGCCAAAGGAAATATCCTCCGATAACAAAGAGAAAAAAGCTTTCTGAGAATCTACTTTGTATTCTGTGAAATCATCTCACAGAGTTACAGCTTTCCCCTCAAGAAGCCTTTCGCTAAGACAGTTCTTGTGGAATTGCAAAGTGATATTTGGAAGCCCATAGAGGGCTAGGGAGAAAAAGGAAATATCCTCCGATGAAATGTGGAAAGAAGCTTCCTGAGAAATTGCTTAGTGTTCTGTTAATTCATCTCACAGAGATACATCTGTATTTCGTGGAGCTCTTTGCTAGCCTTATTTCTGTGGAATCTGAGAACAGATATTTCGGATCGCTTTGAAGACTATAGGGCCAAAGGAATTATCCTCCGATAAGAAAGAGAAAGAACCTTTCAGACAAACTTCTGTTTGTTGTGTGAAATCATCTCATAGAGTTACAGCTTTCCCATCAAGAAGCCTTTCGCTAAGACAGTTCTTGTGCAATTGGCAAAGTGATATTTGGTAACCCTTAGAGGGCTATGGTGAAAAAGGAAATATCCTCCAATGAAATCTAGAAAGAAGCTTTCTGAGAAAGTGCTTAGTGTTCTGTTAATTCATCTCACAGAGTTACATCTGTATTTCGTGGATCTCTTTGCTAGGCTTATTTCTGTGGAATCTGAGAACAGATATTTCGGATCCCTTTGAAGACTATAGGGCCAAAGGAAATATCCTCCGATAACAAAAAGAAAGTAGCTTTCTGACAAACTTCTTTGTGATCTGTGAAATCAACTCACAGAGTTACATCGTTCCCCTGAAGAAGCCTTTCGGTAAGACAATTCTTGTCGAATTGGCAAAGTGATATTTGGAAGCCCTTAGAGGGCTATGGTGAAAAAGGAAATATCCTCCGATGAAATCTGGAAAGAAGCTTTCTGACAAACTGCTTAGTGTTCTGTTAATTCATCTCTCAGAGTTACATCTGTATTTCGTGGATCTCTTTTCTAGCCTTATTTCTGCGGAATCTGAGAACAGATATTTCGGATCCCTTTGAAGACTATAGGGCCAAAGGAAATATCCTCCGATAACAAAGAGAAAGAAGCTTTCTGAGAAACTTCTTTGTGTTCTGTGAAATCATCTCACAGAGTTACAGCTTTACCCTCAAGAGGCCTTTCGCTAAGACAGTTCTTGTGGAATTGGCAAAGTGATATTCGGAAGCCCATAGAGGACTACGGTGAAAAAGGAAATATGCTCCGATGAAATCTGGAAAGAAGCTTTCTGAGAAACTGCTTAGTGTTCTGTTAATTCGTTTCCCACGGTTACATCTGTATTTCGTGGATCTCTTTGCTAGCCTTATTTCTGTGGAATCTGAGAACTAATATTTGGGATCCCTTTGAAGACAATAGGGCCAAAGGAAATATCCTCCGATAACAAAGAGAAAGAAGCTTTCAGACAAACTTCTGTTTGCTGTATGAAATCATCTCACAGAGTTACAGCTTTCCCCTCAAGAAGCCTTTCGCTAAGACAGTTCTTGTGGAATTGGCAAATTGATATTTAGTAGCCCTTAGAGGGCTATGGTGAAAAAGGAAATATTCTCCAATGAAATCTAGAAAGAAGCTTTGAGAAACTGCTTAGTGTTCTGTTAATTCATCTCACAGTATTACATCTGTATTTCGTGGATCAATTTGCTAGCCTTATTTCTGTGGAATCTGAGAACAGATATTTCGGATCACTTTGAAGACTATAGGGCCAAAGGAAATATCCTCCGATAACAAAAAGAAAGAAGCTTTCTGAGAAACTTCTTTGTGTTCTGTGAAATCATCTCACAGAGTTACATCTTTCCCCTGAAGAAGCCTTTCGCTAAGACAATTCTTGTCGAATTGGCAAAGTGATAATTGGAAGCCCTTTGAGGGCTATGGTGAAAAAGGAAATATCCTCCGATGAAATCTGGAAAGAAGCTTTCTGAGGAACTGCTTAGTGGTCTGTTAATTCATCTCACAGAGTTACATCTGTATTTCGTGGATCTCTTTGCTAGCCTTCTTTCTGTGAAATCTGAAAACAGATATTTCGGATCCCTATGAAGACTATAGGGCCAAAGGAAATATCCTCCGATAACAAAGAGAAAGAAGCTTTGTGAGAAACTTCTTTGTGTTCTGTGAAATCATCTCACAAAGTTACAGGTTTCCCTCAAGAAGCCTTTCGATAAGACAGCTCTTGTGGAATTGGCAAAGTGATAATTGGAAGCCCATAGAGGGCTATGGTGAAATGGAAATATCCTCCGATGAAATCTGGAAAGAAGCTTTCTGACAAACTTCTTAGTGTTCTGTTAATTTATCTCACAGAGTACATCTGTATTTCGTGGATCTCTTTGCTAGCCTTATTTCTGTGGAATCTGAGAACAGATATTTCGGATCCCTTTGAAGACTATAGGGCCAAAGGAAATATCCTCCGATAACAAAGAGAAAGAAGCTTTCAGACAAACTTCTGTTTGCTGTATGAAATCATCTCACAGAGTTACAGCTTTCCCTCAAGAGGATTTTCACTAAGACAGTTCTTGCGGAATTGGCAAAGTGATATTTGGAAGCCCAAAGAGGGCTATGGTGAAAAGGAAATATCCTCCGATGAAATCTGTAAAGAAGCTTTCTGAGAAAGTTCTTAGTGTTCTGTTAATTCACCTCACAGAGTACATCTGTATTTCGTGGATCTCTTTGCTAGCCTTATTTCTATGGAATCTGAGAATAGATATATCGGATCCCTTTGAAGACTATAGGGCCAAAGGAAATATACACCGACAACAAAGAGAAAGAGGCTTTCTGATAAACTTCTTTGTGTTCTGTGAAATCATCTCACAGAGTTACATCTTTCCCCTGAAGAAGGCTTTCGCTAAGACAATTCTTGTCGAATTGGCAAAGTGATAATTGGAAGCCCATAGAGGGCTATGGTGAAAAAGGAAATATCCTCCGATGAAATCTGGAAAGAAGCTTTCTGAGAAACTGCTTAGTGTTCTGTTAATTCATCTCACAGAGTTACATCTGTATTTCGTGGATCTCTTTGCTAGCCTTCTTTCTGTGGAATCTGAGAACAGATATTTCGGATCCCTTTGAAGACAATAGGGCCAAAGGAAATATCCTCCGATAACAAAGAGAAAGAAGCTTTCTGAGAAACTTCTTTGTGTTCTGTGAAATCATCTCACAGAGTTCCAGCTTTCCCTCAAGAAGCCTTTCGCTCAGACAGCTCTTGTGGAATTGGCTAAGTGATAATTGGAAGCCCATAGAGGGCTATGGTGAAATGGAAATATCCTCCGATGATATCTGATAAGAAGCTTTCTGAGAAACTGCTTAGTGTTCTGTTAATTTATCTCACAGAGTACATCTGTATTTCGTGGATCTCTTTGCTAGCCTTATTTCTGTGGAATCTGAGAACAGATATTTCAGATCCCTTTGAAGACTACAGGGCCAAAGGAAATTTCCTCCGATAACAAAGAGAAAGAAGCTTCCTGAGAAACGTCTTTGTGTTCTGTGAAATTATCTCACAGAGTTACAGCTTTCCCCTCAAGAAGCCTTTCGCTAAGACAGTTCTTGTGGAATTGGCAAAGTGATATTTGGAAGTCCATAGAGGGCTATGGTGAAAAAGGAAATATCTTCCGATGAAATCTGGAAAGAAGCTTTCTGAGATACTGCTTAGTGTTCTCTTAATTCATCTCCCAGTGTTACATCTGTATTTCGTGGATCTCTTTGCTACCCTTATTTCTGCGGAATCTGAGAACAGATGTTTCGGATCCCATTGAAGACTACAAGGCCAAAGGAAATATCCTCCGATAACAAAGTTAAAGAAGCTTTCTGAGAAACTTCTTTGTGTTCCGTGAAAACATCTCACAGAGTTACAGCTTTCCCTCAAGAAGCCTGTCGCTAAGACAGTTCTTGTGGAATTAGCAAAGTGATATTTGGAAGCCCGTAGAGGGCTGTGTTGTAAAAGGAAATATCCTCCGATGAAATCTGCAAAGAAGCTTTCTGAGAAACTGCTTAGTGTTCTGTTAATTCATCTCATAGAGTTACATCTGTATTTCGTGGATCTCTTTGCCAGGCTCATTTATGTGGAATCTGAGAACAGATATTTCGGATCCCTTTGAAGACTATAGGGCCAAAAGAAATATCCTCCAATAACAAAGAGAAAGAAGCTTTCTGAGAAACTTCTTTGTGTTCTGTGAAATCATCTCACATAGTTACAGCTTTCCCCTCAAGAAGTCTATCGCTAAGACAGTTCTTGTGGAATTGGCAAAGTGATATTTGGAAGCCCGTAGAGGGCTATGGTGAAAAAGGAAATATCCTCCGATGAAATCTGGAAAGAAGCTTTCTGAGAAACTGCTTAGTGTTCTGTTAATTCATCTCCCAGAGTTACATGTGGATTTCGTGCTACTCTTTGCTAGCCTTATTTCTGTGGAATCTGAGAACAGATATTTCGGATCCCTTTGAAGACTATAGGGCCACAGAAAATATCCTCCGATAACAAAGAGAAAGAAGCTTTCTCAGAAACTTCTTTGTGTTCTGTGAAATCATCTAACAGAGTTACAGCTTTCCCCTCAAGAAGCCTTTCGCTAAGACAGTTATTGTGGAATTGGCAAATCGATATTAGGAAACCCTTAGAGGGCGATGGTGAAAAAGGAAATATCTTCCGATGAAATCTGGAAAGAAGCTTTCTGAGAAACTGCTTAGTGTTCTGTTAATTCATCTCCCAGGGTTACATCTGTATTTCGTGGATCTCTTTGCTAGCCTTATTTCTGTGGAATCTGAGAACAGATATTTCGGATCCCTTTGAAGACTATAGGGCCAAAGGAAATATCCTACGATAACAAAGAGAAGGAAGCTTTCTGGGAAACTTCTTTGTGTTCTGTGAAATCATCTCACAGAGTTACAGCTTTCCCCTCAAGAAACCTTTCGCTAAGCCAGTTCTTGTGGAATTTTAAAGTGATATTTGGAAGCCCATAAAGGGCAATGGTGAAAAAGGAAATATCCTCCGATGAAATCTGGAAAGAAGCTTTCTGAGAAACTGCTTAGTGTTCTTTTAATTCATCTCACAGAGTTACATCTGTATTTCGGGGATCTCTTTGCTATCCTTTTTTCTGTGGAATCTGGGAACAGATATTTCGGATCCCTATGAAGACTATAGGGCCAAAGGAAATATCCTCCGATAACAAAGAGAAAGAAGCTTTCTGAGAAACTTCTTTGTGTTCTGTGAAATCATTTCCCAGAGTTACAGCATTACCTTAGAGAAGCCTTTCGCTAAGACAGTTTTTGTGGAATTGGCAAAGTGATATTTGGAAGCCCATAGTGAGCTAAGGTGAAAAACGAAACATCCTCCGATGAAATCTTGAAAGAATCTTTCTGAGAAACTGCTTAGTGTTCTGTTCATTCATCTCACAGAGTTACATCTGTGTTTCGTGGATCTCTTTGCTAGCCTTATTTCTGTGGAATCTGAGAACAGATATTTCGGATCCCATTGAAGACAATAGGGCCAAAGGAAATATCCTACGATAACAAAAAGAAAGAGGCTTTCTGAGAAACTTCTTTGTGTTCTGTGAAATCATCTCACAGAGTTACAGCTTTCCATCAAGAAGACATTCGCTAAGACAGTTCTTGTGGAATTCGCAAAGTGATATTTGGAAGCCCAAAGAGGGCTATGGTGAAAAAGGAAATATCCTCCGATGAAATCTGGAAAGAAGATTTCTGAGAAACTACTTAGTGTTCTGTTAATTCATCTCCCAAATTTGCATCTGCATTTCGTGGATCTCTTTGCTAGCCTTATTTCTGTGGAATCTGAGAACAGATATTTCGGATCACTTTGAAGACTATAGGGCCAAAGGAAATATCCTCCGAAAACAAAGAGAAAGAAGCTTCCTGAGAAACGTCTTTGTGTTCTGTGAAATTATGTCACAGAGTTACAGCTTTCCCCTCAAGAAGCCTTTCGCTAAGACAGTTCTTGTGGAATTGGCAAAGTGATATTTGGAAGCCAATAGAGGGCTATGGTTAAAAAGGAATTATCCTCCGATGAAATCTGGAAAGAAGCTTTCTGAGAAACTGCTTTGTGTTGTTAATTCATCTCACAGAGTTACATCTGTATTTCGTGGATCTCTTTGCTAGCCTTTTTTCTGTGGAATCTGAGAACAGATGTTTCGGATCCCTTTGAAGACTACAGGGCCAAAGGAAATATCCTCCGATAACAAAGAGAAAGAAGCTTTCTGAGAAACTTCTTTGTGTTCTGTGAAAACCTCTCACAGAGTTACAGCTTTCCCTCAAGAAGCCTTTCGCTAAGACAGTTCTTGTGGAATTGGCAAAGTGATATTTGGAAGCCCGTAGAGGTCTATGTTGAAAAAGGAAATATCCTCGGATGAAATATGCAAAGAAGCTTTCTGAGAAACTGCTTAGTGTTCTGTTAATTCATCTCACAGAGTTACGTCTGCATTTCGTGGATCTCTTTGCCAGGCTTATTTCTGAGGAATCTGAGAACAGATATTTCGGATCCCTTTGAAGACTATAGGGCCAAAGGAAATATCCTCCGATAACAAAGAGAAAGAAGCTTTCTGAGAAACTTCTTTGTGTTCTGTGAAATCATCTCACATAGTTACAGCTTTACCCTCAAGAAGTCTTTCGCTAAGACAGTTCTTGTGGAATAGGCAAAGTGATATTTGGAAGCCCGTAGAGGGCTAAGGTGAAAAAGGAAATATCCTCCGATGAAATCTGGAAAGAAGCTTTCTGAGAAACTGCTTAGTGTTCTGTTAATTCCTCTCCCAGAGTTACATGTGTATTTCGTGGTTCTCATTGCTAGCCTTATTTCTGTGGAATCAGAGCAGATATTTCGGATCCCTTAGAAGACTATAGTGCCAAAGAAAATATCCTCACATAACCAAGAGAAAGAAGCTTTCTGAGAAACTTCTCTGTGTTCTGTGAAATCATCTCACAGAGTTACAGCTTTCCCCTCAAGAAGCCTTTCGCTAAGACAGTTCTTGTGGAATTCGCAAATCGATATTAGGAAGCCCATAGAGGTCTGTGGTGAAATAGGAAATATCCTCCGATGAAATCTGGAAAGAAGCTTTCTGAGAAACTGCTTAGTGTTTTGTTAATTTATCTCCCAGAGTTACATCTGTATTTTGTGGATCTCTTTGCTAGCCTTATTTCTGTGGAATCTGAGAACAGATATTTAGGATCGCTTTGAAGACTATAGGGCCAAAGGAAATATCCTCCGATAACAAAGAGAAAGAAGCTTTCTGAGAAACTTCTTTGTGTTCTGTGGAATCATCTCACAGAGTTACAGCTTTCCCCTCAAGAAGCCTTTCGCTAAGACAGTTCTTGTGGAATTGGCAAAGTGATATTTGGAAGCCCGTAGAGGGCTATGGTGAAAAAGGAAATATCCTCCGATGAATTCTGGAAAGAAGCTTTCTGAGAAACTGCTTAGTGTTCTGTTAATTCATCTCCCAGAGTTGCATTTGCTTTTCGTGGATCTCTTTGCTAGCCTTATTTCTGTGGAATCTGAGAACAGATATTTCGGATCCCTTTGAAGTCTATAGGGCCAAAGGAAATATCCTCCGATAACAAAGAGAGAAGCTTCCTGAGAAACGTCTTTGTGTTCTCTGAAATTATCTCACAGAGTTACAGCTTTCCCCACAAGAAGCCTTTCGCTAAGACACTTCTTGTGGAATTGGGAAAGTGATATTTGGAAGCCCGTAGAGGGCTATGGTGAAAAAGTAAATCTCCTCTGATGAAATCTGGAAAGAAGCTTTCTGGGAAACTGCTTAGTGTTCTGTTAATTCATCTCACAGAGTTACATCTGTATTTCGTGGATCTCTTTGCTAGCCTTATTTCTGGGGAATCTGAGAACAGATATTTCGGATGCCTTTGAAGACTATAGTGCCTAAGGAAATATCCTAGATAACAAAGAGAAAGAAGCTTTCTGAGAAACTTCTTTGTGTTCTGTGAAATCATCTCACATAGTTACAGCTTTCCCCTCAAGAAGCCATTCGCTAAGACAGTTCTTGTTTAATTGGCAAAGTGATATTTGGAAACCCATAGAGGGCTATGGTGAAAAAGGAAATATCCTCCGATGAAATCTGGAAAGAAGTTTTCTCAGAAACTGCTTAGTGTTCTGAAATTCATCGCACAGAGTTACATCTGTATTTCGTGGATCTCTTTGCTAGCCTTATTTCTGTGGAATCTGACATCAGATATTTCGGATCCCTTTGAAGACTCTAGGGCCAATGGAAATATGCTCCGATAACAAAGAGAAAGAAGCTTTCTGAGAAACTTCTTTGTGTTCTGTGAAATCAACTCACAGAGTTACATCTTTCCCCTCAAGAAGCCTTTCGCTAAGACAGTTCTTGTGGAATTGGCAAAGTGATATTTGGAAGCCCATAGAGGGCTATGGTGAAAAAGGAAATATCCTCCGATGAAATCTGGAAAGAAGCTTTCTGAGAAACTGCTTAGTGTTCTGTTAATTCATCTCACCGAGTTACATCTGAATTTCGTGGATCTCTTTGCTAGCCTTACTTCTGTGGAATCGGAGAACAGATATTTCGGATCCCTTTGAAGACTATAGGGCCAAAGGAAATATGCTCCGATAACAAAGAGAAAGAAGCTTTCGGAGAAACTTCTTTGTGTTCTGTGAAATCATCTCACAGAGTTACAGCTTTCCCTTAAGGGAGCCTTTCGCTAAGACAGTTCTTGTGGAATTGGCAACGTGATATTTGGAACTCCACAGAGGGCTATGGTGAAAAAGGATATATCCTCCGATGAAATCTGGAAAGAAGCTTTCTGAGAAACTGCTTAGTGTTCTGTTAATTCATCTCCCAGAGTTTCATCTGTATTTCGTGGATCTCTTTGCTAGCCTTATTTCTATGGAATCTGAGAACAGATATTTCGGATCCCTTTGAAGACTAACGGGCCAAAGGAAATATCCTCCGATAACCAAGAGAAAGAAGCTTTCTGAGAAACTTCTTTGTGTTCTGTGAAATCATCTCAGAGAGTTACAGCTGTCCCCTCAATAAGCCTTTCGCTAAGACAGTTCTTTTGGAATTTTAAAGTGATATTTGGAAACCCACAATGGGCTATGGTGAAAAAGGAAATATCCTCCGATGAAATCTGGAAAGAAGCTTTCTGAGGAACTGCTTAGTGTTCTCTTAATTCATCTCACAGAGTTACATCTGTATTTCGTGGATCTCTTTGCTAGCCTTATTTCTGTGGAATCTGAGAACAGATGTTTCGCATCCCTTTGAAGAGTATAGGGACAAAGGAAATATCCTCCGATAACAAAGTGAAAGAAGCTTACTGAGAAACCTCTTTGTGTTCTGTGCAATCATCTCCCAGAGTTACAGCTTTCCCCACAAGAAGCCTTTCGCTAAGACAATTCTTGGGGAATTGGCAAAGTGATATTTGGAAGCCCGTAGAGGGCTATGGTGAAAAAGGAAATATCCTCCGATGAAATCTGGAAAGAAGCTTTCTGAGAAACTGCTTCGTGTTCTGTTAATTCATCTCACAGACTTACATCTGTATTTCCTGGATCTTTTTGCTAGCCTTATTTCTGTGGAATCTGAGAACAGATATTTCGAATCCCTTTGAAGACTATAGGTCCTAAGGAAATATACTAGATAACAAAGAGAAGAAGCTTTCTGAGAAAATTCTCTGTGTTCTGTGAAATCATCTCACAGAGTTACAGCTTTCCCCTCAAGAAGCCTTTTGCTAAGACAGTTCTTGTGGAATTGGCAAAGGGATATTTGGAAGCCCATAGAGGTCTGTGGTGAAAAAGGAAATATCCTCCGATGAAATCTGGAAAGAAGTTTTCTCAGAAAATGCTTAGTGTTCTGTTAATTTATCGCACAGAGTTACATCTGTATTTCGTGGATCTCTTTGCTAGCCATATTTCTGTGGAATCTGACAACAGATATTTCGGATCCCTTTGAAGACTATAGGGCCAAAGGAAATATGCTCCGATAACAAAGAGAAAGAAGCTTTCTGAGAAACTTCTTTGTGTTCTGTGAAATAATCTCACAGAGTTACAGCTTTCCCTTCAGGAAGCCTTTTGCTACGACAGTTCTTGTGGAATTGGCAAAGTGATATTTGGAAGCCCATAGAGGGCTATGGTGAAAAAGGAAGTATCCTCCGATGAAATCTGGAAAGAAGATTTCTTAGAAACTGCTTAGTGTACTGTTAATTCATCTCACAGAGTTACATCTGTATTTCGTGGATCTCTTTGCTAGTCTTATTTCTGTGGAATCTGACAACAGATATTTCGGATCGCTTAGAAGACTATAGGTCCAAAGGCAATATCCTCCGATAACAAAGAGAAAGATGCTTTCTGAGAAAGTTCTTTGTGTTCTGTGCAATCATCTCCCAGAGTTACAGCTCTCCCAAGAAGAAGCCTTTCGCTAAGTCCCTTCTTGTGGAATTGACAAAGTGATATTTGGAAGCCCATAGAGGGCTATTGTGAAAAAGGAAATATCCTCCGATGAAATCTGGAAAGAAGCTTTCTGAGAAACTGCTTAGTGTTCTCTCAATTCATCTCATAGAGTTACATCTGTATTTGGTGGATCTCTTTGCTAGCCTTATTTCTGAGGAATCTGAGAACAGATATTTCGGATCCCTTTGAAGACTATAGGGCCAAAGGAAATATCCTAGATAACAAAGAGAAAGAAGCTTTCTGAGAAACTTCTTTGTGTTCTGTGAAATCATCTCACAGAGTTACAGCTTTCCCCTCAGGAAGCCTTTCGATAAGACAGTTCTTGTGGAATTGGCAAAGTGATATTTGGAAGCCCATAGAGGGCTATGGTGAAAAAGGAAGTATCCTCCGATGAAATCTGGAAAGAAGATTTCTCTAAACTGCTTTGTGTTCTCTTAATTCTTCGCACAGAGTTACATCTGTGTTTCGTGGATCTCTTTGCTAGCCTTATTTCTGTGGAATCTGAGAACAGATATTTCGGATCCCTTTGAAGACTATAGGGCCTAAAGAAATATCCTCCGATAACAAAGAGAGAGAAGCTTTCTTAGAAACTTCTTTGTGTTCTGTGAAATCACCTCACAGAGTTACAGCTTTCCCCTTAAGAAGCCTTTCACTAAGACAGTTCTTGTGGAATTGGCAAAGTGATATTTCGAAGCCCATAGAGGGCTATGGTGAAAAAGGAAATAACCTCCGATGAAATCAGGAAAGAAACTTTCTGAGAAACTGCTTAGTGTTCTGTTAATTCATCTCACAGAGTTACATCTGTATTTCGTGGATCTCTTTGCTAGTCTTATTTCCGTGGAATCTGACAACAGATATTTCGGATCGCTTAGAAGACTATAGGGCCAAAGGCAATATCCTCCGATAACAAAGAGAAAGATGCTTTCTGAGAAACTTCTTTGTGTTCTGTGCAATCATCTCCCAGAGTTACAGCTCTCCCAACAAGAAGCCTTTCGCTAAGACCCTTCTTATGGAATTGACAAAGTGATATTTGGAAGCCCATCGAGGGCTATTGTGAAAAAGGAAATATCCTCCGATGAAATCTGGAAAGAAGCTTTCTGAGAAACTGCTTAGTGTTCTCTTAATTCATCTCATAGAGTTACATCTGTATTTCGTGGATCTCTTTGCTAGCCTTATTTCTGAGGAATCTGAGAACAGATATTTCGGATCCCTTTGAAGACTATAGGGACAAAGGAAATATCCTCCGATAACAAAGAGAAAGAAGCTTTCTGAGAAACTTCTTTGTGTTCTGTGCAATCATCTCCCAGAGTTACAGCTTTCCCACCAAGAAGCCTTTCGCTAAGACAATTCTTGTGGAATTGGCAAAGGGATATTTGGAAACCCGTAGAGTGCTATGGTGAAAAAGGAAATATCCTCCGATGAAATCTGGAAAGAAGCTTTCTGAGAAACTGCTTAGTGTTCTGTTAATTCATCTCATAGAGTTACATCTGTATTTCGTGGATCTCTTTGCTAGCCTTATTTCTGTGGAATCTGAGAACAGATATTTCGGATCCCTTTGAAGGCTATGGGGCCTAAATAAATATCCTCCGATAACAAAGAGAAAGAAGCTTTCTGAGAAACTTCTTTGTGTTCTGTGCAATCATCTCCCAGAGTTACAGCTTTCCCCTCAAGAAACCTTTCGCTAGGATCCTTCTTGTGCAATTGGCAAAGTAATATTTGGAAGCCCAAAGAGGGCTATTGTGAAAAAGGAAATATCCTCCTATGATATCTGGAAAGAAGCTTTCTCAGAAACTGCTTAGTGTTCTGTTAATTAATCTCATAGAGTTACATCTGTATTTCGTGGATCTCTTTGCTAGCCTTATTTCTGTGAAGCCCGTAGAGGGCTATGGTGAAAAAGGAAATATCTTCCGATGAAATCTGGAAAAAAGCTTTCTCAGAAACTGCTTAGTGTTCTGTTAATTCATCTCATAGAGTTACATCTGTATTTCGTGGATCTCTTTGCTTGCCTTATTTCTGTGGAATCTGAGAACAGATATTTCGGATCCCTTTGAAGACTATAGGGCCAAAGATAATATCCTCCGATAACAAAGAGAAAGAAGCTTTCTGAGAAACTTCTTTGTGTTCTGTGAAATCATCTCACAGAGTTACAGCTTTCCCCTCAAGAAGCCTTTCGCTAAGACAGTTCTTGTTGAATTGGCAAAGTGATATTTGGAAGCCCATAGAGGGCAATGGTGAAAAAGGAAATATCCTCCGATGAAATCTGGAAAGAAGTTTTCTCAGAAACTGCTTAGTGTTCTGTTAATTCATCTCACAGAGTTGCATCCTTATTTCGTGGATCTCTTTGCTAGCCTTGTTTCTGTCGAATCTGACAACAGATATTTCGGATCCCTTTGAAGACTATAGGGCCAAAGGAAATATGCTCCGATAACAAAGAGAAAGAAGCTTTCTGAGAAACTTCTTTGTGTTCTGTGAAATCATCTCACAGAGTTACAGCTTTCCCTTCAAGAAGCCTTTAGCTACGACAGTTCTTGTGGAATTGGCAAGGTGATATTTGGAAGCCCATAGAGGGCTATGGTGAAAATGGAAGTATCCTCCGATGAAATCTGGAAAGAAGATTTCTCTAAACTGCTTTGTGTTCTCTTAATTCTTCGCACAGAGTTACATCTGTATTTCGTGGATCTCTTTGCTAGCCTTATTTCTGCGGAATCTGACAACAGATATTTCGGATCCCTTTGAAGACTATAGGGCCAAAGGAAATATCCTCCGATAACAAAGAGAAAGAAGCTTTCTGAGAAACTGCTTAGAGTTCTGTTAATTCATCTCACAGAGTTACATCTGAATTTCGTGGATCTCTTTGCTAGCCTTACTTCTGTGGAATCTGAGAACAGATATTTCGGATCCCTTTGAAGACTATAGGGACAAAGGAAATATCCTCCGATAACAAAGAGAAAGAAGCTTTCTGAGAAACATCTTTGTGTTCTGTGCAATTATCTCCCAGAGTTACAGCTTTCCCACCAAGAAGCCTTTCGCTAAGACAATTCTTGTGGAATTGGCAAAGTGATATTTGGAAACCCGTAGAGTGCTATGGTGAAAAAGGAAATATCCTACGATGAAATCTGGAAAGAAGCTTTCTGAGAAACTGCTTAGTGTTCTGTTAATTCATCTCATAGAGTTACATCTGTATTTCGTGGATCTCTTTGCTAGCCTTATTTCTGTGGAATCTGAGAACAGATATTTCGGATCCCTTTGAAGACTATAGGGCCAAAGGAAATATCCTAGATTACAAAGAGAAAGAAACTTTCTGAGAAACTTCTTTGTGTTCTGTGAAATCATCTCACAGAGTTACAGATTTCCCCTCAAGAAGCCTTTCGCTAAGACAGTTCTTGTTGAATTGGCAAAGTGATATGTGGAAACCCATAGAGGGCAATGGTGAAAAAGAAATATCCTCCGATGAAATCTGGAAAGAAGCTTTCTGAGAAACTACTTAGCGTTCTGTTAATTCATCTCCCAGAGTTACATCTGTATTTCTTGGATCTCTTTGCTAGCCTTATTTCTGTGGAATCTTGGAACAGATATTTCAGATCCCTTTGAAGACTATAGGGCCAAAGGAAATATCCTCCGAGAAGAAAGAGAAAGAAGCTTTCTGAGAAACTTCTTTGTGTTCTGTGAAATCATCGCACAGAGTTACAGCTTTCCCCTCAAGAAGCCTTTCGCTAAGATAGTTCTTGTAGAATTGGCAAAGTGATATTTGGAAGCCCATAGAGGGCTACGGTGAAAACGGAAATATCCTCCGATGAAATCTGGAAAGAAGCTTTCTGAGAAACTGCTTAGTGTTCTGTTAATTCATCTCACGGAGTTACATCTGAATTTCATGGATCTCTTTGCTAGCCTTACTTCTGTGGAATCTCAGATCAGATATTTCAGATCCCTTTGAAGATTATAGGGACAAAGGAAATATCCTCCGATAACAAAGAGAAAGAAGCTTTCTGAGAAACTTCTTTGTGTTCTGTGCAATCATCTCCCAGAGTTACAGCTTTCCCAACAAGAAGCCTTTCGCTAAGACCCTTCTTGTGGAATTGACAAAGTGATATTTGGAAGCCCATAGAAGGCTATTGTGAAAAAGGAAATATCCTCCGATGAAATCTGGAAAGAAGCTTTCTGAGAAACTGCTTAGTGTTCTCTTAATTATTTGCAAAGAGTTACATCTGTATTTCGTGGATCTCTTTGCTAGCCTTATTTCTGTGGAATCTGACAACAGATATTTCGGATCCCTTTGAAGACTATAGGGCCAAAGGAAATATCCTCCGATAACAAAGATAAAGAAGCTTTCTGAGAAACTTCTTTGTGTTCTGTGAAATCATCTCACAGAGTTACAGCATTCCCTTCAGGAAGCCTTTCGCTACAACAGTTCTTGTGGAATTGGCAAAGTGATATTTAGACGCCCATAGAGGGCTATGGTGAAAAAGGAAGTATCCTCCGATGAAATCTGGAAAGAAGATTTCTCTAAACTGCTTTGTGTTCTCTTAATTCTTCGCACAGAGTTACATCTGTATTTCGTGGATCTCTTTGCTAGCCTTATTTCTGCGGAATCTGACAACAGATATTTCGGGTCCCATTGAAGACTACAGGGCCAAAGGAAATATCCTCCGATAACAAAGAGAAAGAAGCTTTCTGAGAAACTTCTTTGTGTTCTGTAAAATCATCTAACAAAGTTACAGCTTTCCCCTCAAGAAGCCTTTCGCTAAGACAGTTCTTGTGGAATTGGCAAAGTGATATTTGGAAGCCCATAGAGGGCTACGGTGAAAAAGGAAATATCCTACGATGAAATCTGGAAAGAAGCTTATCGCGAAACTGCTTAGTGTTCTGTTAATTCATCTCACAGAGTTACATCTGTATTTCCTGGATCTCTTTGCTAGCCTTATCTCAGTGGAATCTGAGAACAGATATTTCGGATCCCTTTGAAGACTATAGGGCCTAAAGAAATATCCTCCGATAACAAAGAGAAGGAAGCTTTCTGAGAAACTTCTTTGTGTTCTGTGAAATCATCTCACAGAGTTACAGCTTTCCCCTCAAGAAGCCTTTCGCAAAGACAGTTCTTGTAGAATTGGCAAAATGATATTTGGAAGCCCTTAGAGGGCTATGGTGAAAAAGGAAATATCCTCCAAAGAAATCTGGAAAGAAGCTTTCTGAGAAATTTCTTAGTGTCCTGTTCATTCATCTCCCAGAGTTACATCTGTATTTCGTGGATCTTTTTGCTAGCCTTATTTATGTGGAATCGACAAGAGATATTTCGGGTCCCTTTGAAGACTATAGGGCCAAAGGAAATATTCTCCGATAACAAAGAGAAGGAAGCTTTCTGAGAAACTTTTTGTGTTCTGTCAAATCATCTCCCAGAGTTACAGATATCCCCTAAAGAAGCCTTTCGCTAAGACAGTTCTTGTGGAATTGGCAAAGTGATATTTGGAAGCCCAAAGTGGGCTATGCTGAAAAAGGAAATATCCTCCGATGAAATCTGGAAAGAAGCTTTCTGAGAAACTCCCTAGTGTTCTGTTAATTCATCTCCCAGTGTTACATCTCTATTTCGTGGATCTCTTTGCTAGCCTTTTCTCTGTGGAATCTGAGAACACATATTTCGGATCCCTTTGAAGACTATAGGGCCAAAGGAAATATCCTCCGATAACAAAGAGAAAGAAGCTTTCTGAGAAACTTCTTTGTGTTCTGTGAAGTCATCTCACAGAGTTACAGCTTTCCCCTCAAGAAGCCTTTCGCTAAGACAGTTCTTGTAGAATTGGCAAAGTGATATTTGGAAGTCCATAGAGGGCTATGGTGAAAAAGGAAATATCTTCCGATGATATCTGGAAAGAAGCTTTCTGAGACACTGCTTAGTGTTCTGTTAATTCATCTCACAGTGTTACCTCTGAATTTCGTGTATCTCTTTGCTAGCCTTACTTCTGTGGTATCTGAGAACAGATATTTCGGATCCCTTTGAAGACTATAGTTACAAAGGAAATGTCCTCCGATAACAAAGAGAAAGAAGCTTTCTGAGAAACTTCTTTGTGTTCTGTGCAATCATCTCCAAGAGTTACAGCTTTCCCCACAAGAAGCCTTTCGCTATGACAATTCTTGTGGAATTGGGAAACTGATATTTGGAAGCCCCTAGAGGGCTATGGTGAAAAAGGAAATATCCTCCGATGAAATCTGTAAAGAAGCTTTCTGACAAACTGCTTAGTGTTCTGTTAATTCATCTCACAGAGTTACATCTGTATTTCGTGGATCTCTTTGCTAGCCTTATTTCTGTGGAATCTGAGAACAGATATTTGGGATCCCTTTGAAGACTATAGGGCCTAAGGAAATATCCTAGATAACAAAGAGAAAGAAGCTTTCTGAGAAAATTCTTTGTGTTCTGCGAAATCATCTCACAGAGTTACGGCTTTCCCCTCAGGAATCCTTTCGCTAAGACAGTTCTTCTGGAATTGGCAAAGTGATATTTGTAAGCCCATAGAGGGCTATGGTGAAAAAGGAAATAACCTCCGATGAAATCTGGAAAGAAGTTTACTCGGAAACCTCTTAGTGTTCTGTTAATTCATCGCACAGAGTTACATATGTATTTCGTGGATCGCTTTGCTAGCCTTATTTCTGTGGAATCTGACAACAGATATTTCGGATCCCTTTGTAGACTATAGGGCCAAAGGAAATATGCTCCGATAACAAAGAGAAAGAAGCTTTCTGAGAAACTTCTTTGTGTTCTCTGAAATCATCTCACAGAGTTACAGCTTTCCCCTCAAGAAGCTTTCGCTAAGACAGTTCCTGTGGAATTGGCAAAGTGATATTTGGAACTCCACAGAGTGCTATGGTGAAAATTATATATCCTCCGATGAAATCTGGAAAGAAGCTTTCTGAGAAACTGCTTAGTGTTCTTTTAATTCATCTCCCAGAGTTACATGTGTATTTCGTGGATCTCTTTGCTAGCCGTATCTGTGGAATCTGACAAAAGTTATTTCGGATCCCTTTGAAGACTATAGGGCCAAAGGAAATATCCTCCAATAACAAAGAGAAGGAAGCTTTCTGAGAAACTTCTTTGTGTTCTGTGAAATCATCTCACAGATTTACAGCTTTCTCCTCAAGAAGCCTTTCTCTAAGACAGTTCTTGTGGAATTGGAAAAGTGATATTTTGAAGCCCATAGAAGTCTATTGTGAAAAAGGAAATATCCTCCGATGAAATCTGGAAAGAAGCTTTCTGAGAAACTGCTTAGTGGACTCTTAATTCATCTCAGAGAGTTACATCTGTATTTCGTGGATCTCTTTGCTAGCCTTATCTCTGTGGAATCTGAGAACATATATTTCGGATCCCTTTGAAGATTATAGGGCCTAAAGAAATATCCTCCGATAACAAAGAGAAGGAAGCTTTCTGAGAAACTTCTTTGTATTCTATGAAATCATGTCACAGAGTTACAGCTTTCCCCTCAAGAAGCCTTTCGCTAAGACAATTCTTGTGGAATTGGCAAAGTGATATTTGGAAGCCCTTAGAGGGCCATGGTGAAAATGGAAATATCCTCCGATGAAATCTGATAAGAAGCTTTCTGAGAAACTGCTTAGTGTTCTGTTAATTCATCTCACAGAGTTACATCTGTATTTCGTGGATCTCTTTGCTAGCCTTACTTCTGTGGAATCTGAGAACAGATATTTCGGATCCCTTTGAAGACTATAGGGCCACAGGAAATATGCTCCGATAACAAAGAGAAAGAAGCTTTCTGAGAAACTTCTTTGTGTTCTGTTAAATCATCTCACAGAGTTACAGCTTTCCCCTCAGGAAGCCTTTCGCTAAGACAGTTCTTGTGGAATTGGCAAAGTGATATTTGGAAGCCCATAGAGGGCTCTGGTGAAAAAGGAAATATCCTCCGATGGAATCTGGAAAGAACATTTCTCTAAACTGCTTTGTGTTCTCTTAATTCTTCGCACACAGTTACTTCTGTATTTCGTGGATCTCTTTGCTAGCCTTATTTCTGCGGAATCTGACAACAGATATGTCGGATCCCTTTGAAGACTATAGGGACAAAGGAAATATCCTCCGATAACAAAGAAAAACAAACTTTCTGAGAAACTTCTTTGTGTTCCGTGAAATCATCTCACAGAGTTACACCTTTCTTCTAAAGAAGCCTTTCGCTAAGACAGTTCTTGTGGAATTGGCAAAGTGATATTTGGAAGCCGATAAAGGGCTATGGTGAAAAAGGAAATATCCTCCGATGAAATCTTGAAAGAAGCTTTCCGCGAAACTGCTTAGTGTTCTGTTGATTCATCTCACAGAGTTACATCTGTATTTCGTGGATCTCTTTGCTAGCCCTATTTCTGTGGAATGTGAGAACAGATATTTCGGATCCCTTTGTAGACTATAGGGCAAAAGGAAATATCCTCCGATAACACAGAGAAGGAAGCTTTCTGAGAAACTTCTTTGTGCTCTGTGAAATCATCTCACAGAGTTACAGCTTTCCCTTCAAGAAGCCTTTCGCTAAGACACTTCTTGTAGAATTGGCAAAGTGATATTTGGAAGCCCATAGAGGGCAATGGTTAAAAAGGAAATATCCTCCGATGAAATCTGGAAAGAAACTTTCTGAGAAACTGCTTAGTGTTCTGTTAATTCACCTCCCAGAGTTCCATCTTTATTTCGTGGATCTCTTTGCTAGCCTTATTTCTGTGGAATCTGTGAACAGATATTTCGGATCCCTTTGAAGACTATAGGGCCAAAGGAAATATCCTCCGATAACAAAGAGAAAGAAGCTTTCTGAGAAACTTCTTTGTGTTCTGTGAAATCATCTCACAGAGTTACAGCTTTCCCCTCAAGAAGCCTTTCGCTAAGACAGTTCTTGTGGAATTGGCAAAGTGATATTTCGAAGCCCATAGAGGGCTATGGAGAAAAAGGAAATATCCTCCGATGAAATCTGGAAAGAAGATTTCTCTAAACTGCTTAGTGTTCTCTTAATTCTTCGCACAGAGTTACATCTGTATTTCGTGGATCTCTTTGCTAGCCTTATTTCTGTGGAATGTGAGAACAGATATTTCGGATCGCTTAGAAGACTATAGGGCCAAAGGAAATATCCTCCGATAACAAAGAGAAAGATGCTTTCTGAGAAACTTCTTTGTGTTCTGTGCAATCATCTCCCAGAGTTACAGCTTTCCCCACAAGAAGCCTTTCCCTAAGACAATTCTTGTGGAATTGGCAAAGTGATATTTGGAAGCCCATAGACGACTATTGTGAAAAAGTAAATATCCTCCGATGAAATCTGGAAAGAAGCTTTCTGAGAAACTGCTTAGTGTTCTGTTAATTCATCTCACAGAGTTACATCTTTATTTCGTGGATCCTTTTGCTAGCCTTATTTCTGTGGAATCTAAGAACAGATATTTCGGATCCTTTTGAAGACTATAGGGCCAAAGGAAATATCCTCCGATATCAAAGAGAAAGAAGCTTTTTGAGAAACTTCTTTGTGTTCTGTGAAATCATCTCACAGAGTTACAGCTTTCCCCTCAGGAAACCTTTCGCTAAGACAGTTCTTGTGGAATTGGCAAAGTGATATTTCGAAGCCCTTAGAGGGCTATGGAGAAAAAGGAAATATCCTCCGATGAAATCTGGAAAGAAGCTTTCCGCGAAACTGGTAGTTTTCTGTTGATTCATCTCACAGAGTTACATCTGTATTTCGTGGATCTCTTTGCTATCCTTATTTATGTGGCATCTGACAACAGATATTTCGGGTCCCTTTGAAGACTATAGGGCCAAAGGAAATATCCTCCGATAACAAAGAGAAAGAAGCTTTCTGAGAAACTTCTTTGTGTTCTTTGAAATCATGACACAGAGTTACAGCTTTCCCCTCAAGAAGCCTTTCGCTAAGACAGTTCTTGTAGAATTGGCAAAGTGATATTTGGAAGCCCACAGAGGGCTAAGATGAAAAAGGAAATATCTTCCGATGAAATCTGGAAAGAAGCTTTTTGAGACACTGCTTAGTGTTCTGTTAATTCATCTCACAGAGTTACATCTGATTTTCGTGGATCTCTTTGCTAACCTTACTTCTGTGGAATCTGAGAACAGATATTTCGGAAACCTTTGAAGACTATAGGGACAAAGGAAATATCCTCCGATAACAAAGAGAAAGAAGCTTTCTGAGAAACTTCTTTGTGTTCTGTGCAATCATCTCCCAGAGTTACAGCTTTCCCCTCAAGAAGCCTTTCGCTAAGACAGTTCTTGTGGAATTGGCAAAGTGATATTTGGAAGCCCATAGAGGGCTATGGTGAAAAAGGAAATATCCTCCGATGAAATCTGGAAAGAAGATATCTCTAAACTGCTTAGTGTGCTCTTAATTCTTCGCACAGAGTTACATCTGTATTTCGTGGATCTCTTTGCTAGCCTTATTTCTGTGGAATCTGAGAACAGATATTTCGGATCCCTTTGAAGACTATAGGGCCTAAGGAAATATCCTAGATAAAAAAGAGAAAGAAGTTTTCTGAGAAACTTCTTTGAGTTTTGTGAAATCATCTCACAGATTTAAAGCTTTCCCCTCAAGAAGACTTTCGCGAAGACAGTTCTTGTGGAATTGGCAAAGTGATATTTGGAAGCCCATAGAGGGCTATGGTGAAAAAGGAAATATCCTCCGATGAAATCTGGAAAGAAGTTTTCTCAGAAACTGCTTAGTGTTCTGTTAATTCATCGCACAGAGATACATCTGTATTTCGTGGATCTTTTTGCTAGCCTTATTTCTGTGGAATCTGCTAACAGATATTTCGGATCCCTTTGAAGACTATAGGGCCAAAGGAAATATGCTCCTATAACAAAGAGAAAGAAGCTTTCTGAGAAACTTCTTTGTGTTCTGTGAAATCATCTCACAGAGTTACAGCTTTCCCCTCAAGAAGACTTTAGCTAAGACAATTCTTGTGGATTTGGCAAAGTGATATTAGTAAGCCCGTGAGGGCTATGGTGAAAAAGGAAATATCCTCCGATGAAATCTGGAAAGAAGCTTTCCGCGAAGCTGCTTAGTGTTCTGTTAATTCATCTCACAGAGTTACATCTGTATTTCGTGGATCTCTTTGCTAGCCTTCTCTCTGTGGAATCTGAGAATAGATATTTGGGATCCCTTAGAAGATTATACGGCCAATGGAAATATCCTCCGATAACAAAGAAAAGGAAGCTTTCTGAGAAACTTCTTTGTGTTCTGTGAAATCATCTCACAGAGTTACAGCTTTCCCCTCAAGAAACCTTTCGGTAACACAGTTCTTGTGGAATTGGCAAAGAGATATTTGGAAGCCCGTGTAGGCTATGCTGAAAAAGGAAATATCCTCCGATGAAATCTGGAAAGAAGCTTTCTGAGAAACTGCTTAGTGTTCTGATAATTCATCTCCCAGAGTTACATCTGTATTTCGTGGATCTCTTTGCTAGCCTTATTTCTGTGGAATCTGACAACAGATATTTCCTTTCCCTTTAAAGATTATAGGGCCAAAGGAAATATCCTCCGATAAGAAAGAGAAAGAAGCTTTCTGAGAAACTTCTTTGTGTTCTGTGAAATCATCTCACAGAGTTACAGCTTTGTCCTAAGAAGCCTTTCGCTAAGACAGTTCTTGTGGAATTAGCAAAGTGTTATTTGGAAGCCCATAGAGGGCTATGGTGAAAAAGGAAATATCCTCCGATGAAATCTGGAAAGAAGCTTTCTGAGAAACTGCTTAGTGTTCTGTTAATTCATCTCACAGAGTTACATCTGTATTCGTGGATCTCTTTGCTAGCCATATTTCTGAGGAATCTGACAAAAGATATTTCCTTTCCCTTTGAAGATTATTTTGCCCAAGGAAATATCCTCCGATAACAAAGAGAAAGAAGCTTTCTGAGAAACTTCTTTGTGTTCTGTGAAATCATCTCACAGAGTTACAGCTTTCCCCTCAAGAAGCCTTTCGCTAAGACAGTTCTTGTGGAATTGGCAAAGTGATATTTGGAAGCCCTAAGAGGGCTATGCTGAAAAAGGAAATATCCTCCAAAGAAATCTGGAAAGAAGCTTTCTGAGAAACTGCTTAGTGTTCTGTTAATTCATCTCACAGAGTTGCATCTGTATTTCGTGGATCTCTTTGCTAGCCTTATTTCTATGGAATCTGACAACAGATATTTCCTTTCCCTTTGAAGACTATAGGGCCAAAGGAAATATCCTCCGATAAAAAAGAGAAAGAAGCTTTCAGAGAAACATCTTTGTGTTCGGTGAAATCATCTCACAGAGTTACAGCTTTGTCCTCAAGAAGCCTTTCGCTAAGACAGTTCTTGTGGAATTGGCAAAGTGATATTAGGAAGCCCATAAATGGCTATGGTGAAAAAGGGAATATCCTCCGATGAAATCTGGAAAGAAGCTTTCTGAGAAACTGCTTAGTGTTCTGTTAATTCATCTCACAGAGTTACATCTGCATATCGTGGATCTCTTTGCTAGCCTTATTTCTGTGGAATCTGAGAACAGATATTTCGGATCCCTTTGAAGACTATAGGGCCAAAGGAAATATCCTCCGATAACAAAGAGAAAGAAGCTTTCTGAGAAACTTATTTGTGTTCTGTGAAATCATCTCACAGAGTTACAGCTTTCTCCTCTAGAAGCCTTTCGCTAAGACAGTTCTTGTGGAATTAGCAAAGTGTTATTTGGAAGCCCATAGAGGGCTACGGTGAAAAAGGAAATATCCTCTGATGAAATCTGTAAAGAAGCTTTCTGAGAAACTGCTTAGTGTTCTGTTAATTCATCTCACAGAGTTACATCTGTATTTCGTGGATCTCTTTGCTAGCCTTATTTCAGTGGAATCTGAGAACAGATATTTCCTTTCCCTTTGAAGACCATAGGGCCAAAGGAAATATCCTCCGATAACAAAGAGAAAGAAGGTTTCTGAGAAACTTCTTAGTGTTCTGTGAAATCATCTGACAGAGTTACAGCTTTCCCCTCAAGAAGTCTTTCGCTAAGACAGTTCTTGTGGAATTGGCAAAGTGATAATTGGATGCCCATAGAGGGCTATGGTGTAAAAGGAAATATCCTCAGATGAAATATGGAAAGAAGCTTTCTGAGAAACTGCTTAGTGTTCTGTTAATTCATCTCACAGAGTTACATCTGTATTTCGTGGATCTCTTTGCTAGCCTTATTTCTGTGGAATCTGAGAACAGATATTTCCTTTCCCTTTGAAGACTATAGGGCCAAAGGAAATATCCTCCGATAACAAAGAGAAAGAAGCTTTCAGAGAAACTTCTTTGTGTACTGTGAAATCATCTCACAGAGTTACAGCTTTCCCCTCAAGAAGCCTTTCTCTAAGACAGTTCTTGTGGAATTGGTAAAGTGATATTTGGAAGCCCATAGAGGGCTATGGTGAAAAAGGAAATATCCTCCGATGAAATCTGGAAAGATGCTTTCTGAGAAACTGCTTAGTGTTCTGTTAATTCATCTCCCAGAGTTACATCTGTATTTCGTGGATCTCTTTGCTAGCCTTATTTCTGTGGAATCTGACAACAGATATTTCGGATCCCTTTGATGACTATAGTGCCAATGCCAATATCCTCCGATAACGAAGAGAAAGAAGGTTTCTGAGAAACTTCTTTGTGTTCTGTGAAATCATCTCACAGAGTTACAGCTTTCCGCTCAAGAAGCCTTTCGCTAAGACAGTTCTTGTGGAATTGGCAAAGTGATATTTGGAAGGCCATAGAGGACTATGGTGAAAAAGGAAATATCCTCCGATGAAATCTGGAAAGAAGCATTCTGAGAAACTGCTTAGTGTTCTGTTAATTCATCTCACAGAGTTACATCTGTATTTCGTGGATCTCTTTGCTAGCCTTATTTCAGGGGAATCTGAGAACAGATATTTCCTTTCCCTTTGAAGACTATAGGGCCAAAGGAAATATCCTCCGATTACAAAGAGAAAGAAGGTTTCTGAGAAACTTCTTTGTGTTCTGTGAAATCATCTGACAGAGTTACAGCTTTCCCCTCAAGAAGTCTCTCGCTAAGACAGTTCTTGTGGAATTGGCAAAGTGATAATTGGATGCCCATAGAGGGCTATGGTGTAAAAGGAAATATCCTCAGATGAAATATGGAAAGAAGCTTTCTGAGAAACTGCTTAGTGTTCTGTTAATTCATCTCACAGAGTTACATCTGTATTTCGTGGATCTCTTTGCTAGCTTTATTTCTGTGGAAATTGAGAACAGATATTTCCTTTCCTTTTGAAGACTATAGGGCCATAGGAAATATCCTCCGATAACAAAGAGAAAGAAGCTTTCTGAGAAACTTCTTTGTGTTCTGTGAAATCATCTCACAGAGTTACAGCTTTCCACTCAAGAAGCCTTTCGCTAAGACAGTTCTTGTGGTATTGGCAAAGTGATATTGGGAAGCCCATAGAGGGCTATCGTGAAAAAGGAAATATCCTCCGATGAAATCTCTAAAGAAGCTTCCTGAGAAACTGCTTAGTGTTCTGTTAATACATCTCACAGAGTTATATCTGTATTTCGTGGATCTCTTTGCTAGCCTTATTTCTGTGGAATCTGAGAACAGATATTTCCTTTCCCTTTGAAGACTATAGGGCCAAAGGAAATATCCTCCGATAACAAAGAGAAAGAAGCTTTCTGAGAAACTTCTTTGTGTTCTGTGAAATCATCTCACAGAGTTACAGCTTTCCCCTCAAGAAGCTTTTCGCTAAGACAGTTCTTGTGGAATTGGCAAAGTGATATTTCGAAGCCCATAGATGGCTATGGTGAAAAAGGAAATATCCTCCGATGAAATCTGGAAAGAAGCTTTCTGAGAAACTGCTTAGTGTTCTGTTAATTCATCTCACAGAGTTACATCTGTATTTCGTGGATATCTTTGCCAGCCTTATTTCTGTGGAATCTGAGAAGAGATATTTCGGATCCCTTTCAAGACTATAGGGGCAAAGGAAATATCCTCCAATAACAAAGAGAAAGAAGCTTTCTGAGAAACTTCTTTGTGTTCTGTGAAATCATCTCACAGAGTTACAGCTTTCCCCTCAAGAAGCCTTTCGCTAAGACAGTTCTTGTGGAATTGGCACAGTGATATTTGGAAGCCCATAGAGGGCTATGCTGAAAAAGGAAATATCCTCCGATGAAATCTGGAAAGAAGCTTTCTGAAAAACTGCTCAGGGTTCTGTTAATTCATCTCACAGAGTTACATCTGTATTTCGTGGATCTCTTTGCTAGCCTTATTTCTGTGGAATTTGAGAACAGATAGTTCCTTTCCCTTGAAGACTATAGGGCCAAAGGAAATATCCTCCCGTAACAAAGAGAAAGAAGCTTTCTGAGAAACTTCTTTGTGTTCTGTGAAATCATCTCACAGAGTTAGAGCATTGCCCTCAAGAAGCCTTTCGCTAAGACAGTTCTTGTGGAATTGGCAAAGTGATATTTTGAATCCCTTAGAGGGCTATGGTGAAAAAGGAAATATCCTCCGATGAAATCTGGAAAGAAGCTTTCTGAGAAACTGCTTAGTGTTCTCTTTTTCATCTCACAGAGTTACATCTGTATTTCGTGGATCTCTTTGCTAGCCTTATTTCTGTGGAATCTGACAACAGATATTTCGGATCCTTTTGAAGACTATAGTGACAAAGGAAATATCCTCCAATAACAAAGAGAAAGAAGCTTTCTGAGAAACTTCTTTGTGTTCTGTGAAATCATCTCACAGAGTTACAGCTTTCCCCTCAAGAAGCCTTTCGCTAAGACAGTTCTTCTGGAATTGGCAAAGAGATATTTGGAAGCCCTTAGAGGGCTATGGTGAAAAAGGAAATATCCTCCGATGAAATCTGGAAAGAAGCTTTCTGAGAAACTGCTTAGTGTTCTGTTAATTTATCTCACAGAGTTACATCTGTATTTCGTGGATCTCTTTGCTAGCCTTATTTCTGTGGAATCTGACAACAGATATTTCCTTTCCCTTTGAAGACTACAGGGCCAAAGGAAATATCCTCTGATAACGAAGAGAAAGAAGCTATCTGGAAACTTCTTTGTGTTATCTGAAATCATCTCACAGAGTTACAGCTTTCCCCTCAAGAAGCCTTTCGCTAAGAGAGTTCTTGTGGAATTGGCAAAGTGATATTTGGAAGCCCATAGAGGGCTATGGTGAAAAAGGAAATATCCTCCGATGAAATCTGGAAAGATGCTTTCTGAGAAACTGCTTAGTGTTCTGTTAATTCATCTCCCAGAGTTACATCTGTATTTCGTGGATCTCTTTGCTAGCTTTATTTCTGTGGAATCTGACAACAGATATTTCGGATACCTTTGATGACTATAGTGCCAATGCCAATATCATCCGATAACAAAGAGAAGGATGCTTTCTGAGAAACTTCTTTGTGTTCTGTGAAATCATCTCACAGAGTTACATCTTTCCACTCAAGAAGCCTTTCGCTAAGACAGTTCTTGTGGAATTGGCAAAGTGATATTTGGAAGCCCATAGAGGGCTATGGTGCAAAAGGAAATATCCTCCGATGAAATCTGGAAAGAATCTTTCTGAGAAACTGCTTAGTGTTCTGTTAATTCATCTCACAGAGTTACATCTGTATTTCGTGGATCTCTTTGATAGCCTTATTTCTGTGGAATTTGAGAACAGATATTTCCTTTCCCTTGAAGACTATAGGGCCAAAGGAAATATCCTCCGGTAACAAAGAGAAAGAATCTTTCTGAGAAAATTCTTTGTGTTCTGTGAAATCATCTCACAGAGTTAGAGCATTGCCCTCAAGAAGCCTTTCGCTAAGACAGTTCTTGTGGAATTGGCAAAGTGATATTTGGAAGCCCATAGAGGGCTATGGTGAAAAAGGAAATATCCTCCGATGAAATCTGGAAAGAAGCTTTCTGAGAAACTGCTTAGTGTTCTGTTTTTCATCTCACAGAGTTACATCTGTATTTCGTGGATCACTTTGCTAGCCTTATTTCTGTGGAATCTGACAACAGATATTTCGGATCCTTTTGAAGACTATAGTGGCAAAGGAAATATCCTCCAATAACAAAGAGAAAGAAGCTTTCTGAGAAACTTCTTTGTGTTCTGTGAAATCATCTCACAGAGTTACAGCTTTCCCCTCAAGGAGCCTTTCGCTAAGACAGTTCTTGTGGAATTGGCAAAGAGATATTTGGAAGCCCATAGAGGGCTATGGTGAAAAGGGAAATATCCTCCGATGAAATCTGGAAAGAAGCTTTCTGAGAAACTGCTTAGTGTTCTGTTAATTTATCTCACAGAGTTACATCTTTGTTTCGTGGATCTCTTTGCTAGCCTTATTTCTGTGGAATCTGACAACAGATATTTCCTTTCCCTTTGAAGACTACAGGGCCAAAGGAAATATCCTCTGATAACCAAGAGAAAGAAGCTTTCTGGAAACTTCTTTGTGTTCTCTGAAATCATCTCACAGAGTTACAGCTTTCCCCTCAAGAAGCCTTTCGCTAAGACAGTTGTTGTGGAATTGGCAAAGTGATATTTGGAAGCACATAGAGGGCTATGGTGAAAAAGGAAATATCCTCCGGTGAAATCTGGAAAGAAGCTTTCTGAGAAACTCCTCAGGGTTCTGTTAATTCATCTCACAGAGTTACATCTGTATTTCGTGGATCTCTTTGCTAGCCTTATTTCTGTGGAATCTGACAACAGATATTTCCTTTCCCCTGAAGATTATAGGGCCAAAGGAAATATCCTCCGATAACAAAGAGAAAGAAGCTTTCTGAGAAACTTCTTTGTGTTCTGTGAAATCACCTCACAGAGTTAGAGCATTGCCCTCAAGAAGCCTTTCGCTAAGACAGTTCTTGTGGAATTGGCAAAGTGATATTTGGAAGCCCGTAGAGGGCTTAGGTGAAAAAGGAAATATCCTCCGATGAAATCTGGAAAGAAGCTTTCTGAGAAACTGCTTAGTGTTCTGTTAATTCATCTCACAGAGTTACATCTGTATTTCGTGGATCTCTTTGCTAGCCTGATTTCTGTGGAATCTGAGAACAGATATTTCCTTTCCCTTTGAAGACTATAGGGCCAAAGGAAATATCCTCCGATAACAACGAGAAAGAAGTTGTCTGAGAAACTTCTTTGTGTTCTGTGAAATCATATCACAGAGTTACAGCTTTCCCCTCAAGAAGCCTTTCGCTAAGACAGTTCTTGTGGAATTGGCAAAGGGATATTTGGAAGCCGTTAGAGGGCTATGGAGAAAAAGGAAATATCCTCCGATGAAATCTGGAAAGAAGCTTTCTGAGAAACTGCTCAGTTTTCTGTTAATTCATCTCCCAGACTTACATCTGTATTTCGTGGATCTCTTTGCTAGACTTATTTCTGTGGAATCTGAGAACAGATATTTCGGATCCCTTTGAAGAGTATAGGGCCAAAGGAAATATCCTCCGATAACAAAGAGAAGGATGCTTTCTGAGAAACTTCTTTGTGTTCTGTGAAATCATCTCACAGAGTTACAGCTTTCCCCTGAAGAAGTCTTTCGCTAAGACAGTTCTTGTGGAATTGGCAAAGTGATAATTGGAAGCCCATAGAGGGCTACGGTGTAAATTAAATATCCTCAGATGAAATATGGAAAGAAGCTTTCTGAGAAACTGCTTAGTGTTCTGTTAATTCATCTCACAGAGTTACATCTGTATTTCGTGGATCTCTTTGCTAGCTTTATTTCTGTCGAAATGGAGAACAGATATTTCCTTTCCCTTTGAAGACTATAGGACCCAAGAAAATATCCTCCGATAACAAAGAGAAAGAACCTTTCTGAGAAACTTCTTTGTGTTCTGTGAAATCATCTCACAGAGTTACAGCTTTCACCTCAAGAAGCCTTTCGCTAAGACAGTTCTAGTGGAATTGGCAAAGTGATATTTGGAAGCCCATAGAGGGCTATGGTGAAAAAGGAAATATCCTCCGATGAAATCTCTAAAGAAGCTTTCTGAGAAACTGCTTAGTGTTCTGTTAATTCATCTCACAGAGTTACATCTGTATTTCGTGGATCTCTTTGCTAGCCTTATTTCTGTGGAATCTGAGAATAGATATTTCCTTTCCCTTTGAAGACTATAGGGACAAAGGAAATATCCTCCAATAACAAAGAGAAAGAAGCTTTCTGAGAAACTTCTTTGTGTTCTGTGAAATCATCTGACAGAGTTACAGCTTTCCCCTCAAGAAGTCTTTCGCTAAGACAGTTCTTGTGGAATTGGCAAAGTGATATTTGGACGCCCGTAGAGGGCTGTGGTGAAAAAGGAAATATCCTCCGATGAAATCTGGAAAGAAGCTTTCTGAGAAACTGCTTAGTGTTCTGTTAATTCATCTCAGAGAGTTACATCTGTATTTCGTGGATCTCTTTGCTAGCCTTATTTCTGTGGAATCTGAGAACAGATATTTCCTTTCCCTTTGAAGACTATAGGGCCAAAGGAAATATCCTCCGATAACAAAGAGAAAGAAGCTTTCTGAGAAACTTCTTTGTGTTCTGTGAAATCATCTCACAGAGTTACAGCTTTCCCCTCAAGAAGCCTTTCGCTAAGACAGTTCTTGTGGAATTGGCAAAGTGATATTTGGAAGTCCATAGAGGGCTATGGTGAAAAAGGAAATATCCTCCGATGAAATCTGGAAAGAAGCTTTCTGAGAAACTGCTGAGTGTTCTGTAATTCATCTCACAGAGTTACATCTGTATTTCGTGGATCTCTTTGCTAGCCTTATTTCTGTGGAATCTGAGAACACATATTTCCTTTCCCTTTGAAGACTATAGGGCCAAAGGAAATATCCTCCGATAACAGAGAGAAAGAAGGTTTCTGAGAAACTTCTTTGTGTTCTGTGAAATCATCTCACAGAGTTACATCTGTACTTCGTGGATCTCTTTGATATCCTTATTTCTGTGGAATCTGAGAAAAGATATTTCGGATCCCTTTGAAGACTATAGGGCCAAAGGAAATATCCTCCGATAACAAAGAGAAAGAAGCTTTCTGAGAAACTCCTTTGTGTTTTGTGAAATCATCTCACAGAGTTACAGCTTTCCCCTCAAGAAGCCTTTCGCTAAGACAGTTCTTGTGGAATTGGCAATGTGATATTTGGAAGCCCATAGAGGGCTATGGTGAAATAGAAAATATCCTCTGATGAAATCTGGAAAGAAGCTTTTTGAGAAACTGCTTAGTGTTCTGTAATTCATCTCACAAAGTTACATCTGTATTTCCTGGATCTCTTTTCTAGCCTTATTTCTGTGGAATCTGAGAACAGATATTTCCTTTCCCTTTGAAGGCCATAGGGCCAAAGGAATTATCCTCCGATAACAAAGAGAAAGAAGCTTTCTGAGAAACTTCTTTGTGTTCTGTGAAATCATCTCACAGAGTTACAGCTTTCCCCTCAAGAAGCCTTTCGCTAAGACATTTCTTGTGGAATTGGCAAAGTGATATTTGGAAGCCCCTAGAGGGCTATGGTGAAAAAGGAAATATCCTCCGATGAAATCTGGAAAGACGCTTTCTGAGAAACTGCTCAGTGTTCTGTGAATTCATCTCCCAGAGTTACATCTGTATTTCGTGGATCTCTTTCCTAGCCTTATTTCTGTGGAATCTGAAAACAGATATTTCGGATCCCTTTGAAGACTATAGTGCCAATGGAAATATCCTCCGATAACAATGAGAAAGAAGCTTTCTGAGAAACTTCTTTGTGTTCTGTGAAATCATCTCACAGAGTTACAGCTTTCCCCTCAAGAAGCCTTTCGCTAAGACAGTTCTTGTGGAATTGGCAAAGTGATATTGGGAAGCCCATAGAGGGCTATGGTGAAAAAGGAAATATCCTACGATGAAATCTGGAAAGAAGCTTTCTGAGAAACTGCTCAGTGTTCTGTTAATTCATCTCCCAGAGTTATATCTGTATTTGGTGGATCTCTTTGCTAGCCTTATTTCTGTGGAATCTGACAACAGATATTTCGGATCCCTTGAAGACTATAGGGCCAAAGGAAATATCCTCCGATAACAAAGAGGAAGAATCTTTCTGACAAACTTCTTTGTGTTCTGTGAAATCATCTCACAGAGTTACAGCTTTCCCCTCAAGAAGCCTTTCGCTAAGACAGTTCTTGTGGAATTGGCAAAGTGATATTTGGAAGCCCTTAGAGGGCTATGGTGAAAAAGGAAATATCCTCCGATGAATTCTGGAAAGAAGCTTTCTGAGAAACTGCTCAGGGTTCTGTTAATTCATCTCACAGAGTTACATCTGTATTTCGTGGATCTCTTTGCTAGCCTTATTTCTGTGGAATCTGACAACAGATATTTCCTTTCCCTTGAAGACTATAGGCCCAAAGGAAATATCCTCCGATAACAAAGAGAAAGAAGCTTTCTGAGAAACTTCTTTGTGTTCTGTGAAATCATCTCACAGAGTTAGAGCAGTGCCCTCAAGAAGCCTTTCGCTAAGACAGTTCTTGTGGAATTGGCAAAGTGATATTTGGAAGCCTGTAGAGGGCTATGGTGAAAAAGGAAATATCCTCCGATGAAATCTGGAAAGAAGCTTTCTGAGAAACTGCTTAGTGTTCTGTTAATTCATCTCACAGAGTTACATCTGTATTTCGTGCATCTCTTTGCTAGCCTTATTTCTGTGGAATCTGAGAACAGATATTTCCTTTCCCTTTGAAGACTATAGGGACAAAGGAAATATCCTCCGATAACAAAGAGAAAGAAGCTTTCTGAGAAACTTCTTAGTGTTCTGTGAAATCATCTCACAGAGTTACAGCTTTCCCCTCAAGAAGCCTTTCCCTAAGACAGTTCCTGTGGAATTGGCAAAGTGATATTTGGAAGCCCATAGAGGGCTATGGTGAAAAAGGAAGTATCCTCCGATGAAATCTGGAAAGAAGATTTCTCTAAACTGCTTTGTGTTCTCTTAACCCTTCGCAAAGAGTTACATCTGTATTTCGTGGATTTCTTTGCTAGCCTTATTTCTGCGGAATCTGACAACAGATATTTCAGATCCCTTTGAAGACTATAGGGCCAAAGGAAATATCCTCCGATAACAAAGAGAAAGAAGCTTTCTGAGAAACTTCTTTGTGTTCTGTGAAATCATCTCACAGAGTTAGAGCATTGCCCTGAAGAAGCCTTTCGCTAAGACAGTTCTTGTGGAATTGGCAAAGTGATATTTGGAAGCCCGTAGAGGGCTGTCGTGAAAAAGGAAATATCCTCCGATGAAATCTGGAAAGAAGCTTTCTGAGAAACTGCTTAGTGTTCTGTTAATTCATCTCACAGAGTTACATCTGTATTTCGTGGATCTCTTTGCTAGCCTTATTTCTGTGGAATCTGAGAACAGATATTTCCTTTCTCTTTGAAGACTATAGGGACAAAGGAAATATCCTCCGATAACAAAGAGAAAGAAGCTTTCTGAGAAACTTCTTTGTGTTCTTTGAAATCATCTCACAGAGTTACAGCTTTCCCCTCAAGAAGCCTTTCGCTAAGCCAGTTCTTGTGGAATTGGCAAAGTGATATTTGGAAGTCCATAGAGGGCTATGGTGAAAAAGGAAATATCCTCCGATGAAATCTGGAAAGAAGCTTTCTGAGAAACTGCTTAGTGTTCTGTTAATTCATCTTACAGAGTTACATCTGTATTTCGTGGATATCTTTGCAAGCCTTATTTCTGTGGAATCTGAGAACAGATATTTTGGATCCCTTTGAAGACTATAGGGCCAAAGGAAATATCCTCCGATAACAAAAAGAAGGAAGCTTTCTGAGAAACTTCTTTGTGTTCTGTGAAATCATCTCACAGAATTACAGCTTTCCCCTCAAGAAGCCTTTCGCTAAGACAGTTCTTGTGGAATTGGCAAAGTGATATTTGGAAGCCCATAGAGGGCTATGGTGAAAAAGGAAATATCCTCCGATGAAATCTGGAAAGAAGCTTTCTGAGAAACTGCTTTGTGTTTCGTTAATTCATCTCACAGAGTTACATCTGTATTTCGTGGATCTCTTTGCTAGCCTGATTTCTGTGGAATCTGACAACAGATATTTCCTTTCCCTTTGAAGACTCTAGGGCCAAAGGAAATATCCTCCGATAACAAAGAGAAAGAAGCTTTTTGAGAAACTTCTTTCTCTTCTGTGAAATCATCTCACAGAGTTACAGCTTTCCGTTCAAGAAGCCTTTCTCTAAGACAGTTCTTGTGGAATTGGCAAAGTGATATTTGGAAGCCCATAGAGGGCTATGGTGAAAAAGGAAATATCCTCCGATGAAATCTGGAAAGAAGCTTTCTGAGAAACTGCTCAGTGTTCTGTTAATTCATCTCCCAGTGTTACATCTGTGTTTCGTGGATCTCTTTGCTAGCCTTATTTCTGTGGAATATGACAACAGATATTTCGGATCCCTTTGAAGACTATAGGGCCAAAGGAAATATCCTCCGATAACAAAGAGAAAGAAGCTTTCTGAGAAACTTCTTTGTGTTCTGTGAAATCATCTCACAGAGTTACAGCGTTCCCCTCAAGAAGTCTTTCGCTAAGACAGTTCTTGTGGAATTGGCAAAGTGATATTTGGAAGCCCATAGAGGGCTATGGTGAAAAAGGAAATATCCTCCGATGAAATCTGGAAAGAATCTTTCTGAGAAACGGCTTAGAGTTCTGTTAATTCATCTCACAGAGTTACATCTGTATTTCGTGGATCTCTTTGCTAGCCTGATTTCTGTGGAATCTGAGAAGTGATATTTCGGATCCCTTTGAAGACTATAGGGCCAAAGGAAATATCCTCCGATAACAAAGAGAAAGAAGCTTTCTGAGAAACTACTTTGTGTTCTGTGATATCATCTCACAGAGTTACAGCTTTCCCCTCAAGAAGCCTTTCGCTAAGACAGTTCTTGTGGAATTGGCAAAGTGATATTTGGAAGCCCATAGAGGACTATGGTGAAAAAGGAAGTATCCTCCGATGAAATCTGGAAAGAAGATTTCTCTAAACTGCTTTGTGTTCTCTTAACTCTTCGCAAAGAGTTATATCTGTATTTCGTGGATTTCTTTGCTAGCCTTATTTCTGCGGAATCTGACAACAGATATTTCAGATCCCTTTGAAGACTATAGGGCCAAAGGAAATATCCTCCGACAACAAAGAGAAAGAAGCTTTCTGAGAAACTTCTTTGTTTTCTGTGAAATCATCTCATACAGTTACAGCTTTCTCCTCAAGAAGCCTTTCGCTAAGACAGTTCTTGTGGAATTGGCAAAGTGATATGTGGAAGCCCATAGAGGGCTATGGTGAAAAAGGAAATATCCTCCGATGAAATCTGGAAAGAAACTTTCTGAGAAACTGCTTAGTGTTCTGTTAATTCATCTCACAGAGTTACATCTGTATTTCGTGGATCTCTTTGCTAGCCTGATTTCTGTGAAATCTGACAACAGATATTTCCTTTCCCTTTGAAGACTATAGGGCCACAGGAAATATCCTCCGATAACAAAGAGAAAGAAGCTTTCTGAGAAACTTCTTTGTGTTCTGTGAAATCATCTCACAGAGTTACAGCTTTCCCCTCAAGAAGCCTTTCGCTAAGACAGTTTTTTGGAATTGGCAAAGTGATATTTGGAAGCCCATAGAGGGCTATGGTGAAAAAGGAAATATCCTCCGATGAAATCTGTAAAGAAGCTTACTGAGATACTTCTCAGTGTTCTGTTAATTCATTTCCCAGAGTTACATCTGTATTTCGTGGATCTCTTTGCTAGCCTTATTTCTGTGGAATCTGAGAACAGATATTTCGGATCCCTTTGAAGACAATAGGGCCAAAGGAAATATCCTCCGATAACAAAGGAAAGAAGCTTTCTGAGAAATTCTTTGTGTTCTGTGAAATCATCTCACAGAGTTACAGCTTTCCCCTCAAGAAGCCTTTCGCTAAGACAGTTCTTGTGGAATTGGCAAAGTGATATTTGGAAGCCCATAGAGGGCTATGGTGAAAAAGGAAGTATCCTCCGATGAAATCTGGAAAGAAGATTTCTCTAAACTGCTTTCTGTTCCCTTAATTCTTCGCACAGAGTTACGTCTGTATTTCGTGGATCTCTTTGCTAGCCTTATTTCTGCGGAATCTGACAACAGATATTTCGGATCCCTTTGAAGACTATAGGGCCAAAAGAAATATCCTCCGATAACAAAGAGAGAGAAACTTTCTGAGAAACTTCTTTGTTTTGTGAGAAATCATCTCACAGAGTTACAGCTTTCCCCTCAAGAAGCCTTTCGCTAAGACAGTTCTTGGGGAATTGACAAAGTGATATTTGGAAGCCCTTAGGGGGCTATGGTGAAAAAGGAAATGTCCTCAGATGAAATCTGGAAAGATGCTTTCTGAGAAACTGCTTAGTGTTCTGTTAATTCATCTCACAGAGTTTCCTCTGTATTTCGAGGCTCTCTTTGCAAGCCTGATTTCTGTGGAATCTGACAACAGATATTTCCTTTCCCTTTGAAGACTATAGGGCCAAAGGAAATATCCTCCGATAACAAAGAGAAAGAAGCTTTCTGAGAAACTTCTTTGTGTTCTGTGAAATCATCTCACAGAGGTACAGCTTTCCCCTCAAGAAGCCTTTTGCTAAGACAGTTCTTGTGGAATTGGCAAAGTGATATTTGGAAGCCCATAGAGGGCTATGGTGAAAAAGGAAATATCCTCCGATGAAATCTGGAAAGAAGCTTTTCGAGAAACTGCTCAGTGTTCTGTTAATTCGTCTCCCAGAGTTACATCTGTATTTCGTCCATCTCTTTGCTAGCCTTATTTCTGTGGAATCTGAGAACAGATATTTCGGATAACTTTGCAGACAATAGGGCCAAAGGAAATATCCTCCGATAACAAAGAGAAAGAAGCTTTCTGAGAAATTCTTTGTGTTCTGTGAAATCATCTCACAGAGTTACAGCTTTCCCCTCAAGAAGCCTTTCGCTAAGACAGTTCTTGTGGAATTAGCAAAGTGTTATTTGGAAGCCCATAGAGGGCTATGGTGAAAAAGGAAATATCCTCCGATGAAATCTGGAAAGAAGCTTTCTGAGAAACTGCTTAGTGTTCTGTTAATTCATCTCACAGAGTTACATCTGTATTCGTGGATCTCTTTGCTAGCCATATTTCTGAGGAATCTGACAAAAGATATTTCCTTTCCCTTTGAAGACTATTTTGCCCAAGGAAATATCCTCCGATAACAAAGAGAAAGAAGCTTTCTGAGAAACTTCTTTGTGTTCTGTGAAATCATCTCACAGAGTTACAGCTTTCCCCTCAAGAAGCCTTTCGCTAAGACAGTTCTTGTGGAATTGGCAAAGTGATATTTGGAAGCCCTAAGAGGGCTATGCTGAAAAAGGAAATATCCTCCAAAGAAATCTGGAAAGAAGCTTTCTGAGAAACTGCTTAGTGTTCTGTTAATTCATCTCACAGAGTTACATCTGTATTTCGTGGATCTCTTTGCTAGCCTTATTTCTATGGAATCTGACAACAGATATTTCCTTTCCCTTTGAAGACTATAGGGCCAAAGGAAATATCCTCCGATAAAAAAGAGAAAGAAGCTTTCAGAGAAACATCTTTGTGTTCGGTGAAATCATCTCACAGAGTTACAGCTTTGTCCTCAAGAAGCCTTTCGCTAAGACAGTTCTTGTGGAATTGGCAAAGTGATATTAGGAAGCCCATAAATGGCTATGGTGAAAAAGGGAATATCCTCCGATGAAATCTGGAAAGAAGCTTTCTGAGAAACTGCTTAGTGTTCTGTTAATTCATCTCACAGAGTTACATCTGCATATCGTGGATCTCTTTGCTAGCCTTATTTCTGTGGAATCTGAGAACAGATATTTCGGATCCCTTTGAAGACTATAGGGCCAAAGGAAATATCCTCCGATAACAAAGAGAAAGAAGCTTTCTGAGAAACTTATTTGTGTTCTGTGAAATCATCTCACAGAGTTACAGCTTTCTCCTCTAGAAGCCTTTCGCTAAGACAGTTCTTGTGGAATTAGCAAAGTGTTATTTGGAAGCCCATAGAGGGCTACGGTGAAAAAGGAAATATCCTCTGATGAAATCTGTAAAGAAGCTTTCTGAGAAACTGCTTAGTGTTCTGTTAATTCATCTCACAGAGTTACATCTGTATTTCGTGGATCTCTTTGCTAGCCTTATTTCAGTGGAATCTGAGAACAGATATTTCCTTTCCCTTTGAAGACCATAGGGCCAAAGGAAATATCCTCCGATAACAAAGAGAAAGAAGGTTTCTGAGAAACTTCTTAGTGTTCTGTGAAATCATCTGACAGAGTTACAGCTTTCCCCTCAAGAAGTCTTTCGCTAAGACAGTTCTTGTGGAATTGGCAAAGTGATAATTGGATGCCCATAGAGGGCTATGGTGTAAAAGGAAATATCCTCAGATGAAATATGGAAAGAAGCTTTCTGAGAAACTGCTTAGTGTTCTGTTAATTCATCTCACAGAGTTACATCTGTATTTCGTGGATCTCTTTGCTAGCCTTATTTCTGTGGAATCTGAGAACAGATATTTCCTTTCCCTTTGAAGACTATAGGGCCAAAGGAAATATCCTCCGATAACAAAGAGAAAGAAGCTTTCAGAGAAACTTCTTTGTGTACTGTGAAATCATCTCACAGAGTTACAGCTTTCCCCTCAAGAAGCCTTTCTCTAAGACAGTTCTTGTGGAATTGGTAAAGTGATATTTGGAAGCCCATAGAGGGCTATGGTGAAAAAGGAAATATCCTCCGATGAAATCTGGAAAGATGCTTTCTGAGAAACTGCTTAGTGTTCTGTTAATTCATCTCCCAGAGTTACATCTGTATTTCGTGGATCTCTTTGCTAGCCTTATTTCTGTGGAATCTGACAACAGATATTTCGGATCCCTTTGATGACTATAGTGCCAATGCCAATATCCTCCGATAACGAAGAGAAAGAAGGTTTCTGAGAAACTTCTTTGTGTTCTGTGAAATCATCTCACAGAGTTACAGCTTTCCGCTCAAGAAGCCTTTCGCTAAGACAGTTCTTGTGGAATTGGCAAAGTGATATTTGGAAGGCCATAGAGGACTATGGTGAAAAAGGAAATATCCTCCGATGAAATCTGGAAAGAAGCATTCTGAGAAACTGCTTAGTGTTCTGTTAATTCATCTCACAGAGTTACATCTGTATTTCGTGGATCTCTTTGCTAGCCTTATTTCAGGGGAATCTGAGAACAGATATTTCCTTTCCCTTTGAAGACTATAGGGCCAAAGGAAATATCCTCCGATTACAAAGAGAAAGAAGGTTTCTGAGAAACTTCTTTGTGTTCTGTGAAATCATCTGACAGAGTTACAGCTTTCCCCTCAAGAAGTCTCTCGCTAAGACAGTTCTTGTGGAATTGGCAAAGTGATAATTGGATGCCCATAGAGGGCTATGGTGTAAAAGGAAATATCCTCAGATGAAATATGGAAAGAAGCTTTCTGAGAAACTGCTTAGTGTTCTGTTAATTCATCTCACAGAGTTACATCTGTATTTCGTGGATCTCTTTGCTAGCTTTATTTCTGTGGAAATTGAGAACAGATATTTCCTTTCCTTTTGAAGACTATAGGGCCATAGGAAATATCCTCCGATAACAAAGAGAAAGAAGCTTTCTGAGAAACTTCTTTGTGTTCTGTGAAATCATCTCACAGAGTTACAGCTTTCCACTCAAGAAGCCTTTCGCTAAGACAGTTCTTGTGGTATTGGCAAAGTGATATTGGGAAGCCCATAGAGGGCTATCGTGAAAAAGGAAATATCCTCCGATGAAATCTCTAAAGAAGCTTCCTGAGAAACTGCTTAGTGTTCTGTTAATACATCTCACAGAGTTACATCTGTATTTCGTGGATCTCTTTGCTAGCCTTATTTCTGTGGAATCTGAGAACAGATATTTCCTTTCCCTTTGAAGACTATAGGGCCAAAGGAAATATCCTCCGATAACAAAGAGAAAGAAGCTTTCTGAGAAACTTCTTTGTGTTCTGTGAAATCATCTCACAGAGTTACAGCTTTCCCCTCAAGAAGCTTTTCGCTAAGACAGTTCTTGTGGAATTGGCAAAGTGATATTTCGAAGCCCATAGATGGCTATGGTGAAAAAGGAAATATCCTCCGATGAAATCTGGAAAGAAGCTTTCTGAGAAACTGCTTAGTGTTCTGTTAATTCATCTCACAGAGTTACATCTGTATTTCGTGGATATCTTTGCCAGCCTTATTTCTGTGGAATCTGAGAAGAGATATTTCGGATCCCTTTCAAGACTATAGGGGCAAAGGAAATATCCTCCAATAACAAAGAGAAAGAAGCTTTCTGAGAAACTTCTTTGTGTTCTGTGAAATCATCTCACAGAGTTACAGCTTTCCCCTCAAGAAGCCTTTCGCTAAGACAGTTCTTGTGGAATTGGCACAGTGATATTTGGAAGCCCATAGAGGGCTATGCTGAAAAAGGAAATATCCTCCGATGAAATCTGGAAAGAAGCTTTCTGAAAAACTGCTCAGGGTTCTGTTAATTCATCTCACAGAGTTACATCTGTATTTCGTGGATCTCTTTGCTAGCCTTATTTCTGTGGAATTTGAGAACAGATAGTTCCTTTCCCTTGAAGACTATAGGGCCAAAGGAAATATCCTCCCGTAACAAAGAGAAAGAAGCTTTCTGAGAAACTTCTTTGTGTTCTGTGAAATCATCTCACAGAGTTAGAGCATTGCCCTCAAGAAGCCTTTCGCTAAGACAGTTCTTGTGGAATTGGCAAAGTGATATTTTGAATCCCTTAGAGGGCTATGGTGAAAAAGGAAATATCCTCCGATGAAATCTGGAAAGAAGCTTTCTGAGAAACTGCTTAGTGTTCTCTTTTTCATCTCACAGAGTTACATCTGTATTTCGTGGATCTCTTTGCTAGCCTTATTTCTGTGGAATCTGACAACAGATATTTCGGATCCTTTTGAAGACTATAGTGACAAAGGAAATATCCTCCAATAACAAAGAGAAAGAAGCTTTCTGAGAAACTTCTTTGTGTTCTGTGAAATCATCTCACAGAGTTACAGCTTTCCCCTCAAGAAGCCTTTCGCTAAGACAGTTCTTCTGGAATTGGCAAAGAGATATTTGGAAGCCCTTAGAGGGCTATGGTGAAAAAGGAAATATCCTCCGATGAAATCTGGAAAGAAGCTTTCTGAGAAACTGCTTAGTGTTCTGTTAATTTATCTCACAGAGTTACATCTGTATTTCGTGGATCTCTTTGCTAGCCTTATTTCTGTGGAATCTGACAACAGATATTTCCTTTCCCTTTGAAGACTACAGGGCCAAAGGAAATATCCTCTGATAACGAAGAGAAAGAAGCTATCTGGAAACTTCTTTGTGTTATCTGAAATCATCTCACAGAGTTACAGCTTTCCCCTCAAGAAGCCTTTCGCTAAGAGAGTTCTTGTGGAATTGGCAAAGTGATATTTGGAAGCCCATAGAGGGCTATGGTGAAAAAGGAAATATCCTCCGATGAAATCTGGAAAGATGCTTTCTGTGAAACTGCTTAGTGTTCTGTTAATTCATCTCCCAGAGTTACATCTGTATTTCGTGGATCTCTTTGCTAGCTTTATTTCTGTGGAATCTGACAACAGATATTTCGGATACCTTTGATGACTATAGTGCCAATGCCAATATCATCCGATAACAAAGAGAAGGATGCTTTCTGAGAAACTTCTTTGTGTTCTGTGAAATCATCTCACAGAGTTACATCTTTCCACTCAAGAAGCCTTTCGCTAAGACAGTTCTTGTGGAATTGGCAAAGTGATATTTGGAAGCCCATAGAGGGCTATGGTGCAAAAGGAAATATCCTCCGATGAAATCTGGAAAGAATCTTTCTGAGAAACTGCTTAGTGTTCTGTTAATTCATCTCACAGAGTTACATCTGTATTTCGTGGATCTCTTTGATAGCCTTATTTCTGTGGAATTTGAGAACAGATATTTCCTTTCCCTTGAAGACTATAGGGCCAAAGGAAATATCCTCCGGTAACAAAGAGAAAGAATCTTTCTGAGAAAATTCTTTGTGTTCTGTGAAATCATCTCACAGAGTTAGAGCATTGCCCTCAAGAAGCCTTTCGCTAAGACAGTTCTTGTGGAATTGGCAAAGTGATATTTGGAAGCCCATAGAGGGCTATGGTGAAAAAGGAAATATCCTCCGATGAAATCTGGAAAGAAGCTTTCTGAGAAACTGCTTAGTGTTCTGTTTTTCATCTCACAGAGTTACATCTGTATTTCGTGGATCACTTTGCTAGCCTTATTTCTGTGGAATCTGACAACAGATATTTCGGATCCTTTTGAAGACTATAGTGGCAAAGGAAATATCCTCCAATAACAAAGAGAAAGAAGCTTTCTGAGAAACTTCTTTGTGTTCTGTGAAATCATCTCACAGAGTTACAGCTTTCCCCTCAAGGAGCCTTTCGCTAAGACAGTTCTTGTGGAATTGGCAAAGAGATATTTGGAAGCCCATAGAGGGCTATGGTGAAAAGGGAAATATCCTCCGATGAAATCTGGAAAGAAGCTTTCTGAGAAACTGCTTAGTGTTCTGTTAATTTATCTCACAGAGTTACATCTTTGTTTCGTGGATCTCTTTGCTAGCCTTATTTCTGTGGAATCTGACAACAGATATTTCCTTTCCCTTTGAAGACTACAGGGCCAAAGGAAATATCCTCTGATAACCAAGAGAAAGAAGCTTTCTGGAAACTTCTTTGTGTTCTCTGAAATCATCTCACAGAGTTACAGCTTTCCCCTCAAGAAGCCTTTCGCTAAGACAGTTGTTGTGGAATTGGCAAAGTGATATTTGGAAGCACATAGAGGGCTATGGTGAAAAAGGAAATATCCTCCGGTGAAATCTGGAAAGAAGCTTTCTGAGAAACTCCTCAGGGTTCTGTTAATTCATCTCACAGAGTTACATCTGTATTTCGTGGATCTCTTTGCTAGCCTTATTTCTGTGGAATCTGACAACAGATATTTCCTTTCCCCTGAAGATTATAGGGCCAAAGGAAATATCCTCCGATAACAAAGAGAAAGAAGCTTTCTGAGAAACTTCTTTGTGTTCTGTGAAATCACCTCACAGAGTTAGAGCATTGCCCTCAAGAAGCCTTTCGCTAAGACAGTTCTTGTGGAATTGGCAAAGTGATATTTGGAAGCCCGTAGAGGGCTTAGGTGAAAAAGGAAATATCCTCCGATGAAATCTGGAAAGAAGCTTTCTGAGAAACTGCTTAGTGTTCTGTTAATTCATCTCACAGAGTTACATCTGTATTTCGTGGATCTCTTTGCTAGCCTGATTTCTGTGGAATCTGAGAACAGATATTTCCTTTCCCTTTGAAGACTATAGGGCCAAAGGAAATATCCTCCGATAACAACGAGAAAGAAGTTGTCTGAGAAACTTCTTTGTGTTCTGTGAAATCATATCACAGAGTTACAGCTTTCCCCTCAAGAAGCCTTTCGCTAAGACAGTTCTTGTGGAATTGGCAAAGGGATATTTGGAAGCCGTTAGAGGGCTATGGAGAAAAAGGAAATATCCTCCGATGAAATCTGGAAAGAAGCTTTCTGAGAAACTGCTCAGTTTTCTGTTAATTCATCTCCCAGACTTACATCTGTATTTCGTGGATCTCTTTGCTAGACTTATTTCTGTGGAATCTGAGAACAGATATTTCGGATCCCTTTGAAGAGTATAGGGCCAAAGGAAATATCCTCCGATAACAAAGAGAAGGATGCTTTCTGAGAAACTTCTTTGTGTTCTGTGAAATCATCTCACAGAGTTACAGCTTTCCCCTGAAGAAGTCTTTCGCTAAGACAGTTCTTGTGGAATTGGCAAAGTGATAATTGGAAGCCCATAGAGGGCTACGGTGTAAATTAAATATCCTCAGATGAAATATGGAAAGAAGCTTTCTGAGAAACTGCTTAGTGTTCTGTTAATTCATCTCACAGAGTTACATCTGTATTTCGTGGATCTCTTTGCTAGCTTTATTTCTGTCGAAATGGAGAACAGATATTTCCTTTCCCTTTGAAGACTATAGGACCCAAGAAAATATCCTCCGATAACAAAGAGAAAGAAGCTTTCTGAGAAACTTCTTTGTGTTCTGTGAAATCATCTCACAGAGTTACAGCTTTCACCTCAAGAAGCCTTTCGCTAAGACAGTTCTAGTGGAATTGGCAAAGTGATATTTGGAAGCCCATAGAGGGCTATGGTGAAAAAGGAAATATCCTCCGATGAAATCTCTAAAGAAGCTTTCTGAGAAACTGCTTAGTGTTCTGTTAATTCATCTCACAGAGTTACATCTGTATTTCGTGGATCTCTTTGCTAGCCTTATTTCTGTGGAATCTGAGAATAGATATTTCCTTTCCCTTTGAAGACTATAGGGACAAAGGAAATATCCTCCAATAACAAAGAGAAAGAAGCTTTCTGAGAAACTTCTTTGTGTTCTGTGAAATCATCTGACAGAGTTACAGCTTTCCCCTCAAGAAGTCTTTCGCTAAGACAGTTCTTGTGGAATTGGCAAAGTGATATTTGGACGCCCGTAGAGGGCTGTGGTGAAAAAGGAAATATCCTCCGATGAAATCTGGAAAGAAGCTTTCTGAGAGACTGCTTAGTGTTCTGTTAATTCATCTCAGAGAGTTACATCTGTATTTCGTGGATCTCTTTGCTAGCCTTATTTCTGTGGAATCTGAGAACAGATATTTCCTTTCCCTTTGAAGACTATAGGGCCAAAGGAAATATCCTCCGATAACAAAGAGAAAGAAGCTTTCTGAGAAACTTCTTTGTGTTCTGTGAAATCATCTCACAGAGTTACAGCTTTCCCCTCAAGAAGCCTTTCGCTAAGACAGTTCTTGTGGAATTGGCAAAGTGATATTTGGAAGTCCATAGAGGGCTATGGTGAAAAAGGAAATATCCTCCGATGAAATCTGGAAAGAAGCTTTCTGAGAAACTGCTGAGTGTTCTGTAATTCATCTCACAGAGTTACATCTGTATTTCGTGGATCTCTTTGCTAGCCTTATTTCTGTGGAATCTGAGAACACATATTTCCTTTCCCTTTGAAGACTATAGGGCCAAAGGAAATATCCTCCGATAACAGAGAGAAAGAAGGTTTCTGAGAAACTTCTTTGTGTTCTGTGAAATCATCTCACAGAGTTACATCTGTACTTCGTGGATCTCTTTGATATCCTTATTTCTGTGGAATCTGAGAAAAGATATTTCGGATCCCTTTGAAGACTATAGGGCCAAAGGAAATATCCTCCGATAACAAAGAGAAAGAAGCTTTCTGAGAAACTCCTTTGTGTTTTGTGAAATCATCTCACAGAGTTACAGCTTTCCCCTCAAGAAGCCTTTCGCTAAGACAGTTCTTGTGGAATTGGCAATGTGATATTTGGAAGCCCATAGAGGGCTATGGTGAAATAGAAAATATCCTCTGATGAAATCTGGAAAGAAGCTTTTTGAGAAACTGCTTAGTGTTCTGTAATTCATCTCACAAAGTTACATCTGTATTTCCTGGATCTCTTTTCTAGCCTTATTTCTGTGGAATCTGAGAACAGATATTTCCTTTCCCTTTGAAGGCCATAGGGCCAAAGGAATTATCCTCCGATAACAAAGAGAAAGAAGCTTTCTGAGAAACTTCTTTGTGTTCTGTGAAATCATCTCACAGAGTTACAGCTTTCCCCTCAAGAAGCCTTTCGCTAAGACATTTCTTGTGGAATTGGCAAAGTGATATTTGGAAGCCCCTAGAGGGCTATGGTGAAAAAGGAAATATCCTCCGATGAAATCTGGAAAGACGCTTTCTGAGAAACTGCTCAGTGTTCTGTGAATTCATCTCCCAGAGTTACATCTGTATTTCGTGGATCTCTTTCCTAGCCTTATTTCTGTGGAATCTGAAAACAGATATTTCGGATCCCTTTGAAGACTATAGTGCCAATGGAAATATCCTCCGATAACAATGAGAAAGAAGCTTTCTGAGAAACTTCTTTGTGTTCTGTGAAATCATCTCACAGAGTTACAGCTTTCCCCTCAAGAAGCCTTTCGCTAAGACAGTTCTTGTGGAATTGGCAAAGTGATATTGGGAAGCCCATAGAGGGCTATGGTGAAAAAGGAAATATCCTACGATGAAATCTGGAAAGAAGCTTTCTGAGAAACTGCTCAGTGTTCTGTTAATTCATCTCCCAGAGTTATATCTGTATTTGGTGGATCTCTTTGCTAGCCTTATTTCTGTGGAATCTGACAACAGATATTTCGGATCCCTTGAAGACTATAGGGCCAAAGGAAATATCCTCCGATAACAAAGAGGAAGAATCTTTCTGACAAACTTCTTTGTGTTCTGTGAAATCATCTCACAGAGTTACAGCTTTCCCCTCAAGAAGCCTTTCGCTAAGACAGTTCTTGTGGAATTGGCAAAGTGATATTTGGAAGCCCTTAGAGGGCTATGGTGAAAAAGGAAATATCCTCCGATGAATTCTGGAAAGAAGCTTTCTGAGAAACTGCTCAGGGTTCTGTTAATTCATCTCACAGAGTTACATCTGTATTTCGTGGATCTCTTTGCTAGCCTTATTTCTGTGGAATCTGACAACAGATATTTCCTTTCCCTTGAAGACTATAGGCCCAAAGGAAATATCCTCCGATAACAAAGAGAAAGAAGCTTTCTGAGAAACTTCTTTGTGTTCTGTGAAATCATCTCACAGAGTTAGAGCAGTGCCCTCAAGAAGCCTTTCGCTAAGACAGTTCTTGTGGAATTGGCAAAGTGATATTTGGAAGCCTGTAGAGGGCTATGGTGAAAAAGGAAATATCCTCCGATGAAATCTGGAAAGAAGCTTTCTGAGAAACTGCTTAGTGTTCTGTTAATTCATCTCACAGAGTTACATCTGTATTTCGTGCATCTCTTTGCTAGCCTTATTTCTGTGGAATCTGAGAACAGATATTTCCTTTCCCTTTGAAGACTATAGGGACAAAGGAAATATCCTCCGATAACAAAGAGAAAGAAGCTTTCTGAGAAACTTCTTAGTGTTCTGTGAAATCATCTCACAGAGTTACAGCTTTCCCCTCAAGAAGCCTTTCCCTAAGACAGTTCCTGTGGAATTGGCAAAGTGATATTTGGAAGCCCATAGAGGGCTATGGTGAAAAAGGAAGTATCCTCCGATGAAATCTGGAAAGAAGATTTCTCTAAACTGCTTTGTGTTCTCTTAACCCTTCGCAAAGAGTTACATCTGTATTTCGTGGATTTCTTTGCTAGCCTTATTTCTGCGGAATCTGACAACAGATATTTCAGATCCCTTTGAAGACTATAGGGCCAAAGGAAATATCCTCCGATAACAAAGAGAAAGAAGCTTTCTGAGAAACTTCTTTGTGTTCTGTGAAATCATCTCACAGAGTTAGAGCATTGCCCTGAAGAAGCCTTTCGCTAAGACAGTTCTTGTGGAATTGGCAAAGTGATATTTGGAAGCCCGTAGAGGGCTGTGGTGAAAAAGGAAATATCCTCCGATGAAATCTGGAAAGAAGCTTTCTGAGAAACTGCTTAGTGTTCTGTTAATTCATCTCACAGAGTTACATCTGTATTTCGTGGATCTCTTTGCTAGCCTTATTTCTGTGGAATCTGAGAACAGATATTTCCTTTCTCTTTGAAGACTATAGGGACAAAGGAAATATCCTCCGATAACAAAGAGAAAGAAGCTTTCTGAGAAACTTCTTTATGTTCTGTGAAATCATCTCACAGAGTTACAGCTTTCCCCTCAAGAATCCTTTCACTAAGACAGTTCTTGTGGAATTGGTAAAGTGATTTTGGAAGCCCATAGAGGGCTATGGTGAAAAAGGAAATATCCTCTGATAAAATCTGGAAAGAAGCTTTCTGAGAAACTGCTTAGTGTTCTGTGAATTCATCTCACAGAGTTACATCTAAATTTCGTGGATCTCTTTGCTAGCCGTATTTCTGTGGATTCTGAGAACAGATATTTCGGATCCCTTTGAAGACCATAGGGCCAAAGGAAATATCCTCCGATAACAAAAAGAAGGAAGCTTTCTGAGAAACTTCTTTGTGTTCTGTGAAATCATCTCACAGAGTTACAGCTTTCCCCTTAAGAAGCCTTTCGCTAAGACAGTTCTTGTGGAATTTTAAAGTGATACTTGGAAGCCCATAGAGGGCTATGGTGAAAAAGGAAATATCCTCCAATAAAATATGGAAAGAAGATTTCTGAGAAACTGCTTAGTGTTCTGTTATTTCATCTCACAGAGTTACATCTGTATTTCGTGGATCTCTCTGCTACCCTTATTTCTGTGGAATCTGAGAACAGATATTTCAGATCATTTTGAAGACTATAGGGCCAAAGGAAATATCCTCCGATAACAAAGAGAAAGAAGCTTTTTGAGAAACTTTTTAGTGTTCTGTGAAATCATCTCACAGAGTTACAGCTTTCCCCTCAAGATGCCTTTCGCTAAGACAGTTCTTGTGGAATTTTAAAGTCATATTTTGAAACCCATAGAGGGCTATGGTGAAAAAGGAAATATCCTCGAAGAAATCTGGAAAGAAGCTTTCTGAAAAACTGCTTGTGTTCTGTTAATTCATCTCCCAGAGTTACATCTGTATTTCGTGGATCTCTTTGCTAGCCTTATTTGTGTGGAATCTGACAACAGATATTTCCTTTCCCTTTGAAGACTATAGGGACAAAGGAAATATCCTCCTATAACAAAGAGAAAGAAGCTTTCTGAGAAACTGCTTAGTGTTCTGTTAATTCATCTCACAGAGTTTCATCTGAATTTCGTGGAACTCTTTGCTAGCCTTACTTCTGTGGAATCTGAGAACAGATACTTCGGATCCCTTTGAAGAGTATAGGGACAAAGGTAATATCCTCCAATAACAAAGGGAAAGAAGCTTTCTGAGAAACCTCTTTGTGTTCTGTGCAATCATCTCCCAGAGTTACAGCTTTCCCCACAAGAAGCCTTTCTCTAAGACAATTCTTGTGGAATTGGCAAAGTGATATTTGGATGCCAGTAGAGGGCTATGGTGAAAAAGGAAATATCCTCCGATGAAATCTGGAAAGAAGCTTTCTGAGAAACTGCTTCGTGTTCTGTTAATTCATCTCACAGACTTACATCTGTATTTCCTGGATCTTTTTGCTAGCCTTATTTCTGTGGAATCTGAGAACAGATATTTCGAATCCCTTTGAAGACTATAGGTCCTAAGGAAATATACTAGATAACAAAGAGAAGAAGCTTTCTGAGAAAATTCTCTGTGTTCTGTGAAATCATCTCACAGAGTTACAGCTTTCCCCTCAAGAAGCCTTTTGCTAAGACAGTTCTTGTGGAATTGGCAAAGGGATATTTGGAAGCCCATAGAGGTCTGTGGTGAAAAAGGAAATATCCTCCGATGAAATCTGGAAAGAAGTTTTCTCAGAAAATGCTTAGTGTTCTGTTAATTTATCGCACAGAGTTACATCTGTATTTCGTGGATCTCTTTGCTAGCCATATTTCTGTGGAATCTGACAACAGATATTTCGGATCCCTTTGAAGACTATAGGGCCAAAGGAAATATGCTCCGATAACAAAGAGAAAGAAGCTTTCTGAGAAACTTCTTTGTGTTCTGTGAAATAATCTCACAGAGTTACAGCTTTCCCTTCAGGAAGCCTTTTGCTACGACAGTTCTTGTGGAATTGGCAAAGTGATATTTGGAAGCCCATAGAGGGCTATGGTGAAAAAGGAAGTATCCTCCGATGAAATCTGGAAAGAAGATTTCTTAGAAACTGCTTAGTGTACTGTTAATTCATCTCACAGAGTTACATCTGTATTTCGTGGATCTCTTTGCTAGTCTTATTTCTGTGGAATCTGACAACAGATATTTCGGATCGCTTAGAAGACTATAGGTCCAAAGGCAATATCCTCCGATAACAAAGAGAAAGATGCTTTCTGAGAAAGTTCTTTGTGTTCTGTGCAATCATCTCCCAGAGTTACAGCTCTCCCAAGAAGAAGCCTTTCGCTAAGTCCCTTCTTGTGGAATTGACAAAGTGATATTTGGAAGCCCATAGAGGGCTATTGTGAAAAAGGAAATATCCTCCGATGAAATCTGGAAAGAAGCTTTCTGAGAAACTGCTTAGTGTTCTCTCAATTCATCTCATAGAGTTACATCTGTATTTGGTGGATCTCTTTGCTAGCCTTATTTCTGAGGAATCTGAGAACAGATATTTCGGATCCCTTTGAAGACTATAGGGCCAAAGGAAATATCCTAGATAACAAAGAGAAAGAAGCTTTCTGAGAAACTTCTTTGTGTTCTGTGAAATCATCTCACAGAGTTACAGCTTTCCCCTCAGGAAGCCTTTCGATAAGACAGTTCTTGTGGAATTGGCAAAGTGATATTTGGAAGCCCATAGAGGGCTATGGTGAAAAAGGAAGTATCCTCCGATGAAATCTGGAAAGAAGATTTCTCTAAACTGCTTTGTGTTCTCTTAATTCTTCGCACAGAGTTACATCTGTGTTTCGTGGATCTCTTTGCTAGCCTTATTTCTGTGGAATCTGAGAACAGATATTTCGGATCCCTTTGAAGACTATAGGGCCTAAAGAAATATCCTCCGATAACAAAGAGAGAGAAGCTTTCTTAGAAACTTCTTTGTGTTCTGTGAAATCACCTCACAGAGTTACAGCTTTCCCCTTAAGAAGCCTTTCACTAAGACAGTTCTTGTGGAATTGGCAAAGTGATATTTCGAAGCCCATAGAGGGCTATGGTGAAAAAGGAAATAACCTCCGATGAAATCAGGAAAGAAACTTTCTGAGAAACTGCTTAGTGTTCTGTTAATTCATCTCACAGAGTTACATCTGTATTTCGTGGATCTCTTTGCTAGTCTTATTTCCGTGGAATCTGACAACAGATATTTCGGATCGCTTAGAAGACTATAGGGCCAAAGGCAATATCCTCCGATAACAAAGAGAAAGATGCTTTCTGAGAAACTTCTTTGTGTTCTGTGCAATCATCTCCCAGAGTTACAGCTCTCCCAACAAGAAGCCTTTCGCTAAGACCCTTCTTATGGAATTGACAAAGTGATATTTGGAAGCCCATCGAGGGCTATTGTGAAAAAGGAAATATCCTCCGATGAAATCTGGAAAGAAGCTTTCTGAGAAACTGCTTAGTGTTCTCTTAATTCATCTCATAGAGTTACATCTGTATTTCGTGGATCTCTTTGCTAGCCTTATTTCTGAGGAATCTGAGAACAGATATTTCGGATCCCTTTGAAGACTATAGGGACAAAGGAAATATCCTCCGATAACAAAGAGAAAGAAGCTTTCTGAGAAACTTCTTTGTGTTCTGTGCAATCATCTCCCAGAGTTACAGCTTTCCCACCAAGAAGCCTTTCGCTAAGACAATTCTTGTGGAATTGGCAAAGGGATATTTGGAAACCCGTAGAGTGCTATGGTGAAAAAGGAAATATCCTCCGATGAAATCTGGAAAGAAGCTTTCTGAGAAACTGCTTAGTGTTCTGTTAATTCATCTCATAGAGTTACATCTGTATTTCGTGGATCTCTTTGCTAGCCTTATTTCTGTGGAATCTGAGAACAGATATTTCGGATCCCTTTGAAGGCTATGGGGCCTAAATAAATATCCTCCGATAACAAAGAGAAAGAAGCTTTCTGAGAAACTTCTTTGTGTTCTGTGCAATCATCTCCCAGAGTTACAGCTTTCCCCTCAAGAAACCTTTCGCTAGGATCCTTCTTGTGCAATTGGCAAAGTAATATTTGGAAGCCCAAAGAGGGCTATTGTGAAAAAGGAAATATCCTCCTATGATATCTGGAAAGAAGCTTTCTCAGAAACTGCTTAGTGTTCTGTTAATTAATCTCATAGAGTTACATCTGTATTTCGTGGATCTCTTTGCTAGCCTTATTTCTGTGAAGCCCGTAGAGGGCTATGGTGAAAAAGGAAATATCTTCCGATGAAATCTGGAAAAAAGCTTTCTCAGAAACTGCTTAGTGTTCTGTTAATTCATCTCATAGAGTTACATCTGTATTTCGTGGATCTCTTTGCTTGCCTTATTTCTGTGGAATCTGAGAACAGATATTTCGGATCCCTTTGAAGACTATAGGGCCAAAGATAATATCCTCCGATAACAAAGAGAAAGAAGCTTTCTGAGAAACTTCTTTGTGTTCTGTGAAATCATCTCACAGAGTTACAGCTTTCCCCTCAAGAAGCCTTTCGCTAAGACAGTTCTTGTTGAATTGGCAAAGTGATATTTGGAAGCCCATAGAGGGCAATGGTGAAAAAGGAAATATCCTCCGATGAAATCTGGAAAGAAGTTTTCTCAGAAACTGCTTAGTGTTCTGTTAATTCATCTCACAGAGTTGCATCCTTATTTCGTGGATCTCTTTGCTAGCCTTGTTTCTGTCGAATCTGACAACAGATATTTCGGATCCCTTTGAAGACTATAGGGCCAAAGGAAATATGCTCCGATAACAAAGAGAAAGAAGCTTTCTGAGAAACTTCTTTGTGTTCTGTGAAATCATCTCACAGAGTTACAGCTTTCCCTTCAAGAAGCCTTTAGCTACGACAGTTCTTGTGGAATTGGCAAGGTGATATTTGGAAGCCCATAGAGGGCTATGGTGAAAATGGAAGTATCCTCCGATGAAATCTGGAAAGAAGATTTCTCTAAACTGCTTTGTGTTCTCTTAATTCTTCGCACAGAGTTACATCTGTATTTCGTGGATCTCTTTGCTAGCCTTATTTCTGCGGAATCTGACAACAGATATTTCGGATCCCTTTGAAGACTATAGGGCCAAAGGAAATATCCTCCGATAACAAAGAGAAAGAAGCTTTCTGAGAAACTGCTTAGAGTTCTGTTAATTCATCTCACAGAGTTACATCTGAATTTCGTGGATCTCTTTGCTAGCCTTACTTCTGTGGAATCTGAGAACAGATATTTCGGATCCCTTTGAAGACTATAGGGACAAAGGAAATATCCTCCGATAACAAAGAGAAAGAAGCTTTCTGAGAAACATCTTTGTGTTCTGTGCAATTATCTCCCAGAGTTACAGCTTTCCCACCAAGAAGCCTTTCGCTAAGACAATTCTTGTGGAATTGGCAAAGTGATATTTGGAAACCCGTAGAGTGCTATGGTGAAAAAGGAAATATCCTACGATGAAATCTGGAAAGAAGCTTTCTGAGAAACTGCTTAGTGTTCTGTTAATTCATCTCATAGAGTTACATCTGTATTTCGTGGATCTCTTTGCTAGCCTTATTTCTGTGGAATCTGAGAACAGATATTTCGGATCCCTTTGAAGACTATAGGGCCAAAGGAAATATCCTAGATTACAAAGAGAAAGAAACTTTCTGAGAAACTTCTTTGTGTTCTGTGAAATCATCTCACAGAGTTACAGATTTCCCCTCAAGAAGCCTTTCGCTAAGACAGTTCTTGTTGAATTGGCAAAGTGATATGTGGAAACCCATAGAGGGCAATGGTGAAAAAGAAATATCCTCCGATGAAATCTGGAAAGAAGCTTTCTGAGAAACTACTTAGCGTTCTGTTAATTCATCTCCCAGAGTTACATCTGTATTTCTTGGATCTCTTTGCTAGCCTTATTTCTGTGGAATCTTGGAACAGATATTTCAGATCCCTTTGAAGACTATAGGGCCAAAGGAAATATCCTCCGAGAAGAAAGAGAAAGAAGCTTTCTGAGAAACTTCTTTGTGTTCTGTGAAATCATCGCACAGAGTTACAGCTTTCCCCTCAAGAAGCCTTTCGCTAAGATAGTTCTTGTAGAATTGGCAAAGTGATATTTGGAAGCCCATAGAGGGCTACGGTGAAAACGGAAATATCCTCCGATGAAATCTGGAAAGAAGCTTTCTGAGAAACTGCTTAGTGTTCTGTTAATTCATCTCACGGAGTTACATCTGAATTTCATGGATCTCTTTGCTAGCCTTACTTCTGTGGAATCTCAGATCAGATATTTCAGATCCCTTTGAAGATTATAGGGACAAAGGAAATATCCTCCGATAACAAAGAGAAAGAAGCTTTCTGAGAAACTTCTTTGTGTTCTGTGCAATCATCTCCCAGAGTTACAGCTTTCCCAACAAGAAGCCTTTCGCTAAGACCCTTCTTGTGGAATTGACAAAGTGATATTTGGAAGCCCATAGAAGGCTATTGTGAAAAAGGAAATATCCTCCGATGAAATCTGGAAAGAAGCTTTCTGAGAAACTGCTTAGTGTTCTCTTAATTATTTGCAAAGAGTTACATCTGTATTTCGTGGATCTCTTTGCTAGCCTTATTTCTGTGGAATCTGACAACAGATATTTCGGATCCCTTTGAAGACTATAGGGCCAAAGGAAATATCCTCCGATAACAAAGATAAAGAAGCTTTCTGAGAAACTTCTTTGTGTTCTGTGAAATCATCTCACAGAGTTACAGCATTCCCTTCAGGAAGCCTTTCGCTACAACAGTTCTTGTGGAATTGGCAAAGTGATATTTAGACGCCCATAGAGGGCTATGGTGAAAAAGGAAGTATCCTCCGATGAAATCTGGAAAGAAGATTTCTCTAAACTGCTTTGTGTTCTCTTAATTCTTCGCACAGAGTTACATCTGTATTTCGTGGATCTCTTTGCTAGCCTTATTTCTGCGGAATCTGACAACAGATATTTCGGGTCCCATTGAAGACTACAGGGCCAAAGGAAATATCCTCCGATAACAAAGAGAAAGAAGCTTTCTGAGAAACTTCTTTGTGTTCTGTAAAATCATCTAACAAAGTTACAGCTTTCCCCTCAAGAAGCCTTTCGCTAAGACAGTTCTTGTGGAATTGGCAAAGTGATATTTGGAAGCCCATAGAGGGCTACGGTGAAAAAGGAAATATCCTACGATGAAATCTGGAAAGAAGCTTATCGCGAAACTGCTTAGTGTTCTGTTAATTCATCTCACAGAGTTACATCTGTATTTCCTGGATCTCTTTGCTAGCCTTATCTCAGTGGAATCTGAGAACAGATATTTCGGATCCCTTTGAAGACTATAGGGCCTAAAGAAATATCCTCCGATAACAAAGAGAAGGAAGCTTTCTGAGAAACTTCTTTGTGTTCTGTGAAATCATCTCACAGAGTTACAGCTTTCCCCTCAAGAAGCCTTTCGCAAAGACAGTTCTTGTAGAATTGGCAAAATGATATTTGGAAGCCCTTAGAGGGCTATGGTGAAAAAGGAAATATCCTCCAAAGAAATCTGGAAAGAAGCTTTCTGAGAAATTTCTTAGTGTCCTGTTCATTCATCTCCCAGAGTTACATCTGTATTTCGTGGATCTTTTTGCTAGCCTTATTTATGTGGAATCGACAAGAGATATTTCGGGTCCCTTTGAAGACTATAGGGCCAAAGGAAATATTCTCCGATAACAAAGAGAAGGAAGCTTTCTGAGAAACTTTTTGTGTTCTGTCAAATCATCTCCCAGAGTTACAGATATCCCCTAAAGAAGCCTTTCGCTAAGACAGTTCTTGTGGAATTGGCAAAGTGATATTTGGAAGCCCAAAGTGGGCTATGCTGAAAAAGGAAATATCCTCCGATGAAATCTGGAAAGAAGCTTTCTGAGAAACTCCCTAGTGTTCTGTTAATTCATCTCCCAGTGTTACATCTCTATTTCGTGGATCTCTTTGCTAGCCTTTTCTCTGTGGAATCTGAGAACACATATTTCGGATCCCTTTGAAGACTATAGGGCCAAAGGAAATATCCTCCGATAACAAAGAGAAAGAAGCTTTCTGAGAAACTTCTTTGTGTTCTGTGAAGTCATCTCACAGAGTTACAGCTTTCCCCTCAAGAAGCCTTTCGCTAAGACAGTTCTTGTAGAATTGGCAAAGTGATATTTGGAAGTCCATAGAGGGCTATGGTGAAAAAGGAAATATCTTCCGATGATATCTGGAAAGAAGCTTTCTGAGACACTGCTTAGTGTTCTGTTAATTCATCTCACAGTGTTACCTCTGAATTTCGTGTATCTCTTTGCTAGCCTTACTTCTGTGGTATCTGAGAACAGATATTTCGGATCCCTTTGAAGACTATAGTTACAAAGGAAATGTCCTCCGATAACAAAGAGAAAGAAGCTTTCTGAGAAACTTCTTTGTGTTCTGTGCAATCATCTCCAAGAGTTACAGCTTTCCCCACAAGAAGCCTTTCGCTATGACAATTCTTGTGGAATTGGGAAACTGATATTTGGAAGCCCCTAGAGGGCTATGGTGAAAAAGGAAATATCCTCCGATGAAATCTGTAAAGAAGCTTTCTGACAAACTGCTTAGTGTTCTGTTAATTCATCTCACAGAGTTACATCTGTATTTCGTGGATCTCTTTGCTAGCCTTATTTCTGTGGAATCTGAGAACAGATATTTGGGATCCCTTTGAAGACTATAGGGCCTAAGGAAATATCCTAGATAACAAAGAGAAAGAAGCTTTCTGAGAAAATTCTTTGTGTTCTGCGAAATCATCTCACAGAGTTACGGCTTTCCCCTCAGGAATCCTTTCGCTAAGACAGTTCTTCTGGAATTGGCAAAGTGATATTTGTAAGCCCATAGAGGGCTATGGTGAAAAAGGAAATAACCTCCGATGAAATCTGGAAAGAAGTTTACTCGGAAACCTCTTAGTGTTCTGTTAATTCATCGCACAGAGTTACATATGTATTTCGTGGATCGCTTTGCTAGCCTTATTTCTGTGGAATCTGACAACAGATATTTCGGATCCCTTTGTAGACTATAGGGCCAAAGGAAATATGCTCCGATAACAAAGAGAAAGAAGCTTTCTGAGAAACTTCTTTGTGTTCTCTGAAATCATCTCACAGAGTTACAGCTTTCCCCTCAAGAAGCTTTCGCTAAGACAGTTCCTGTGGAATTGGCAAAGTGATATTTGGAACTCCACAGAGTGCTATGGTGAAAATTATATATCCTCCGATGAAATCTGGAAAGAAGCTTTCTGAGAAACTGCTTAGTGTTCTTTTAATTCATCTCCCAGAGTTACATGTGTATTTCGTGGATCTCTTTGCTAGCCGTATCTGTGGAATCTGACAACAGTTATTTCGGATCCCTTTGAAGACTATAGGGCCAAAGGAAATATCCTCCAATAACAAAGAGAAGGAAGCTTTCTGAGAAACTTCTTTGTGTTCTGTGAAATCATCTCACAGATTTACAGCTTTCTCCTCAAGAAGCCTTTCTCTAAGACAGTTCTTGTGGAATTGGAAAAGTGATATTTTGAAGCCCATAGAAGTCTATTGTGAAAAAGGAAATATCCTCCGATGAAATCTGGAAAGAAGCTTTCTGAGAAACTGCTTAGTGGACTCTTAATTCATCTCAGAGAGTTACATCTGTATTTCGTGGATCTCTTTGCTAGCCTTATCTCTGTGGAATCTGAGAACATATATTTCGGATCCCTTTGAAGATTATAGGGCCTAAAGAAATATCCTCCGATAACAAAGAGAAGGAAGCTTTCTGAGAAACTTCTTTGTATTCTATGAAATCATGTCACAGAGTTACAGCTTTCCCCTCAAGAAGCCTTTCGCTAAGACAATTCTTGTGGAATTGGCAAAGTGATATTTGGAAGCCCTTAGAGGGCCATGGTGAAAATGGAAATATCCTCCGATGAAATCTGATAAGAAGCTTTCTGAGAAACTGCTTAGTGTTCTGTTAATTCATCTCACAGAGTTACATCTGTATTTCGTGGATCTCTTTGCTAGCCTTACTTCTGTGGAATCTGAGAACAGATATTTCGGATCCCTTTGAAGACTATAGGGCCACAGGAAATATGCTCCGATAACAAAGAGAAAGAAGCTTTCTGAGAAACTTCTTTGTGTTCTGTTAAATCATCTCACAGAGTTACAGCTTTCCCCTCAGGAAGCCTTTCGCTAAGACAGTTCTTGTGGAATTGGCAAAGTGATATTTGGAAGCCCATAGAGGGCTCTGGTGAAAAAGGAAATATCCTCCGATGGAATCTGGAAAGAACATTTCTCTAAACTGCTTTGTGTTCTCTTAATTCTTCGCACACAGTTACTTCTGTATTTCGTGGATCTCTTTGCTAGCCTTATTTCTGCGGAATCTGACAACAGATATGTCGGATCCCTTTGAAGACTATAGGGACAAAGGAAATATCCTCCGATAACAAAGAAAAACAAACTTTCTGAGAAACTTCTTTGTGTTCCGTGAAATCATCTCACAGAGTTACACCTTTCTTCTAAAGAAGCCTTTCGCTAAGACAGTTCTTGTGGAATTGGCAAAGTGATATTTGGAAGCCGATAAAGGGCTATGGTGAAAAAGGAAATATCCTCCGATGAAATCTTGAAAGAAGCTTTCCGCGAAACTGCTTAGTGTTCTGTTGATTCATCTCACAGAGTTACATCTGTATTTCGTGGATCTCTTTGCTAGCCCTATTTCTGTGGAATGTGAGAACAGATATTTCGGATCCCTTTGTAGACTATAGGGCAAAAGGAAATATCCTCCGATAACACAGAGAAGGAAGCTTTCTGAGAAACTTCTTTGTGCTCTGTGAAATCATCTCACAGAGTTACAGCTTTCCCTTCAAGAAGCCTTTCGCTAAGACACTTCTTGTAGAATTGGCAAAGTGATATTTGGAAGCCCATAGAGGGCAATGGTTAAAAAGGAAATATCCTCCGATGAAATCTGGAAAGAAACTTTCTGAGAAACTGCTTAGTGTTCTGTTAATTCACCTCCCAGAGTTCCATCTTTATTTCGTGGATCTCTTTGCTAGCCTTATTTCTGTGGAATCTGTGAACAGATATTTCGGATCCCTTTGAAGACTATAGGGCCAAAGGAAATATCCTCCGATAACAAAGAGAAAGAAGCTTTCTGAGAAACTTCTTTGTGTTCTGTGAAATCATCTCACAGAGTTACAGCTTTCCCCTCAAGAAGCCTTTCGCTAAGACAGTTCTTGTGGAATTGGCAAAGTGATATTTCGAAGCCCATAGAGGGCTATGGAGAAAAAGGAAATATCCTCCGATGAAATCTGGAAAGAAGATTTCTCTAAACTGCTTAGTGTTCTCTTAATTCTTCGCACAGAGTTACATCTGTATTTCGTGGATCTCTTTGCTAGCCTTATTTCTGTGGAATGTGAGAACAGATATTTCGGATCGCTTAGAAGACTATAGGGCCAAAGGAAATATCCTCCGATAACAAAGAGAAAGATGCTTTCTGAGAAACTTCTTTGTGTTCTGTGCAATCATCTCCCAGAGTTACAGCTTTCCCCACAAGAAGCCTTTCCCTAAGACAATTCTTGTGGAATTGGCAAAGTGATATTTGGAAGCCCATAGACGACTATTGTGAAAAAGTAAATATCCTCCGATGAAATCTGGAAAGAAGCTTTCTGAGAAACTGCTTAGTGTTCTGTTAATTCATCTCACAGAGTTACATCTTTATTTCGTGGATCCTTTTGCTAGCCTTATTTCTGTGGAATCTAAGAACAGATATTTCGGATCCTTTTGAAGACTATAGGGCCAAAGGAAATATCCTCCGATATCAAAGAGAAAGAAGCTTTTTGAGAAACTTCTTTGTGTTCTGTGAAATCATCTCACAGAGTTACAGCTTTCCCCTCAGGAAACCTTTCGCTAAGACAGTTCTTGTGGAATTGGCAAAGTGATATTTCGAAGCCCTTAGAGGGCTATGGAGAAAAAGGAAATATCCTCCGATGAAATCTGGAAAGAAGCTTTCCGCGAAACTGGTAGTTTTCTGTTGATTCATCTCACAGAGTTACATCTGTATTTCGTGGATCTCTTTGCTATCCTTATTTATGTGGCATCTGACAACAGATATTTCGGGTCCCTTTGAAGACTATAGGGCCAAAGGAAATATCCTCCGATAACAAAGAGAAAGAAGCTTTCTGAGAAACTTCTTTGTGTTCTTTGAAATCATGACACAGAGTTACAGCTTTCCCCTCAAGAAGCCTTTCGCTAAGACAGTTCTTGTAGAATTGGCAAAGTGATATTTGGAAGCCCACAGAGGGCTAAGATGAAAAAGGAAATATCTTCCGATGAAATCTGGAAAGAAGCTTTTTGAGACACTGCTTAGTGTTCTGTTAATTCATCTCACAGAGTTACATCTGATTTTCGTGGATCTCTTTGCTAACCTTACTTCTGTGGAATCTGAGAACAGATATTTCGGAAACCTTTGAAGACTATAGGGACAAAGGAAATATCCTCCGATAACAAAGAGAAAGAAGCTTTCTGAGAAACTTCTTTGTGTTCTGTGCAATCATCTCCCAGAGTTACAGCTTTCCCCTCAAGAAGCCTTTCGCTAAGACAGTTCTTGTGGAATTGGCAAAGTGATATTTGGAAGCCCATAGAGGGCTATGGTGAAAAAGGAAATATCCTCCGATGAAATCTGGAAAGAAGATATCTCTAAACTGCTTAGTGTGCTCTTAATTCTTCGCACAGAGTTACATCTGTATTTCGTGGATCTCTTTGCTAGCCTTATTTCTGTGGAATCTGAGAACAGATATTTCGGATCCCTTTGAAGACTATAGGGCCTAAGGAAATATCCTAGATAAAAAAGAGAAAGAAGTTTTCTGAGAAACTTCTTTGAGTTTTGTGAAATCATCTCACAGATTTAAAGCTTTCCCCTCAAGAAGACTTTCGCGAAGACAGTTCTTGTGGAATTGGCAAAGTGATATTTGGAAGCCCATAGAGGGCTATGGTGAAAAAGGAAATATCCTCCGATGAAATCTGGAAAGAAGTTTTCTCAGAAACTGCTTAGTGTTCTGTTAATTCATCGCACAGAGATACATCTGTATTTCGTGGATCTTTTTGCTAGCCTTATTTCTGTGGAATCTGCTAACAGATATTTCGGATCCCTTTGAAGACTATAGGGCCAAAGGAAATATGCTCCTATAACAAAGAGAAAGAAGCTTTCTGAGAAACTTCTTTGTGTTCTGTGAAATCATCTCACAGAGTTACAGCTTTCCCCTCAAGAAGACTTTAGCTAAGACAATTCTTGTGGATTTGGCAAAGTGATATTAGTAAGCCCGTGAGGGCTATGGTGAAAAAGGAAATATCCTCCGATGAAATCTGGAAAGAAGCTTTCCGCGAAGCTGCTTAGTGTTCTGTTAATTCATCTCACAGAGTTACATCTGTATTTCGTGGATCTCTTTGCTAGCCTTCTCTCTGTGGAATCTGAGAATAGATATTTGGGATCCCTTAGAAGATTATACGGCCAATGGAAATATCCTCCGATAACAAAGAAAAGGAAGCTTTCTGAGAAACTTCTTTGTGTTCTGTGAAATCATCTCACAGAGTTACAGCTTTCCCCTCAAGAAACCTTTCGGTAACACAGTTCTTGTGGAATTGGCAAAGAGATATTTGGAAGCCCGTGTAGGCTATGCTGAAAAAGGAAATATCCTCCGATGAAATCTGGAAAGAAGCTTTCTGAGAAACTGCTTAGTGTTCTGATAATTCATCTCCCAGAGTTACATCTGTATTTCGTGGATCTCTTTGCTAGCCTTATTTCTGTGGAATCTGACAACAGATATTTCCTTTCCCTTTAAAGATTATAGGGCCAAAGGAAATATCCTCCGATAAGAAAGAGAAAGAAGCTTTCTGAGAAACTTCTTTGTGTTCTGTGAAATCATCTCACAGAGTTACAGCTTTGTCCTAAGAAGCCTTTCGCTAAGACAGTTCTTGTGGAATTAGCAAAGTGTTATTTGGAAGCCCATAGAGGGCTATGGTGAAAAAGGAAATATCCTCCGATGAAATCTGGAAAGAAGCTTTCTGAGAAACTGCTTAGTGTTCTGTTAATTCATCTCACAGAGTTACATCTGTATTCGTGGATCTCTTTGCTAGCCATATTTCTGAGGAATCTGACAAAAGATATTTCCTTTCCCTTTGAAGATTATTTTGCCCAAGGAAATATCCTCCGATAACAAAGAGAAAGAAGCTTTCTGAGAAACTTCTTTGTGTTCTGTGAAATCATCTCACAGAGTTACAGCTTTCCCCTCAAGAAGCCTTTCGCTAAGACAGTTCTTGTGGAATTGGCAAAGTGATATTTGGAAGCCCTAAGAGGGCTATGCTGAAAAAGGAAATATCCTCCAAAGAAATCTGGAAAGAAGCTTTCTGAGAAACTGCTTAGTGTTCTGTTAATTCATCTCACAGAGTTGCATCTGTATTTCGTGGATCTCTTTGCTAGCCTTATTTCTATGGAATCTGACAACAGATATTTCCTTTCCCTTTGAAGACTATAGGGCCAAAGGAAATATCCTCCGATAAAAAAGAGAAAGAAGCTTTCAGAGAAACATCTTTGTGTTCGGTGAAATCATCTCACAGAGTTACAGCTTTGTCCTCAAGAAGCCTTTCGCTAAGACAGTTCTTGTGGAATTGGCAAAGTGATATTAGGAAGCCCATAAATGGCTATGGTGAAAAAGGGAATATCCTCCGATGAAATCTGGAAAGAAGCTTTCTGAGAAACTGCTTAGTGTTCTGTTAATTCATCTCACAGAGTTACATCTGCATATCGTGGATCTCTTTGCTAGCCTTATTTCTGTGGAATCTGAGAACAGATATTTCGGATCCCTTTGAAGACTATAGGGCCAAAGGAAATATCCTCCGATAACAAAGAGAAAGAAGCTTTCTGAGAAACTTATTTGTGTTCTGTGAAATCATCTCACAGAGTTACAGCTTTCTCCTCTAGAAGCCTTTCGCTAAGACAGTTCTTGTGGAATTAGCAAAGTGTTATTTGGAAGCCCATAGAGGGCTACGGTGAAAAAGGAAATATCCTCTGATGAAATCTGTAAAGAAGCTTTCTGAGAAACTGCTTAGTGTTCTGTTAATTCATCTCACAGAGTTACATCTGTATTTCGTGGATCTCTTTGCTAGCCTTATTTCAGTGGAATCTGAGAACAGATATTTCCTTTCCCTTTGAAGACCATAGGGCCAAAGGAAATATCCTCCGATAACAAAGAGAAAGAAGGTTTCTGAGAAACTTCTTAGTGTTCTGTGAAATCATCTGACAGAGTTACAGCTTTCCCCTCAAGAAGTCTTTCGCTAAGACAGTTCTTGTGGAATTGGCAAAGTGATAATTGGATGCCCATAGAGGGCTATGGTGTAAAAGGAAATATCCTCAGATGAAATATGGAAAGAAGCTTTCTGAGAAACTGCTTAGTGTTCTGTTAATTCATCTCACAGAGTTACATCTGTATTTCGTGGATCTCTTTGCTAGCCTTATTTCTGTGGAATCTGAGAACAGATATTTCCTTTCCCTTTGAAGACTATAGGGCCAAAGGAAATATCCTCCGATAACAAAGAGAAAGAAGCTTTCAGAGAAACTTCTTTGTGTACTGTGAAATCATCTCACAGAGTTACAGCTTTCCCCTCAAGAAGCCTTTCTCTAAGACAGTTCTTGTGGAATTGGTAAAGTGATATTTGGAAGCCCATAGAGGGCTATGGTGAAAAAGGAAATATCCTCCGATGAAATCTGGAAAGATGCTTTCTGAGAAACTGCTTAGTGTTCTGTTAATTCATCTCCCAGAGTTACATCTGTATTTCGTGGATCTCTTTGCTAGCCTTATTTCTGTGGAATCTGACAACAGATATTTCGGATCCCTTTGATGACTATAGTGCCAATGCCAATATCCTCCGATAACGAAGAGAAAGAAGGTTTCTGAGAAACTTCTTTGTGTTCTGTGAAATCATCTCACAGAGTTACAGCTTTCCGCTCAAGAAGCCTTTCGCTAAGACAGTTCTTGTGGAATTGGCAAAGTGATATTTGGAAGGCCATAGAGGACTATGGTGAAAAAGGAAATATCCTCCGATGAAATCTGGAAAGAAGCATTCTGAGAAACTGCTTAGTGTTCTGTTAATTCATCTCACAGAGTTACATCTGTATTTCGTGGATCTCTTTGCTAGCCTTATTTCAGGGGAATCTGAGAACAGATATTTCCTTTCCCTTTGAAGACTATAGGGCCAAAGGAAATATCCTCCGATTACAAAGAGAAAGAAGGTTTCTGAGAAACTTCTTTGTGTTCTGTGAAATCATCTGACAGAGTTACAGCTTTCCCCTCAAGAAGTCTCTCGCTAAGACAGTTCTTGTGGAATTGGCAAAGTGATAATTGGATGCCCATAGAGGGCTATGGTGTAAAAGGAAATATCCTCAGATGAAATATGGAAAGAAGCTTTCTGAGAAACTGCTTAGTGTTCTGTTAATTCATCTCACAGAGTTACATCTGTATTTCGTGGATCTCTTTGCTAGCTTTATTTCTGTGGAAATTGAGAACAGATATTTCCTTTCCTTTTGAAGACTATAGGGCCATAGGAAATATCCTCCGATAACAAAGAGAAAGAAGCTTTCTGAGAAACTTCTTTGTGTTCTGTGAAATCATCTCACAGAGTTACAGCTTTCCACTCAAGAAGCCTTTCGCTAAGACAGTTCTTGTGGTATTGGCAAAGTGATATTGGGAAGCCCATAGAGGGCTATCGTGAAAAAGGAAATATCCTCCGATGAAATCTCTAAAGAAGCTTCCTGAGAAACTGCTTAGTGTTCTGTTAATACATCTCACAGAGTTATATCTGTATTTCGTGGATCTCTTTGCTAGCCTTATTTCTGTGGAATCTGAGAACAGATATTTCCTTTCCCTTTGAAGACTATAGGGCCAAAGGAAATATCCTCCGATAACAAAGAGAAAGAAGCTTTCTGAGAAACTTCTTTGTGTTCTGTGAAATCATCTCACAGAGTTACAGCTTTCCCCTCAAGAAGCTTTTCGCTAAGACAGTTCTTGTGGAATTGGCAAAGTGATATTTCGAAGCCCATAGATGGCTATGGTGAAAAAGGAAATATCCTCCGATGAAATCTGGAAAGAAGCTTTCTGAGAAACTGCTTAGTGTTCTGTTAATTCATCTCACAGAGTTACATCTGTATTTCGTGGATATCTTTGCCAGCCTTATTTCTGTGGAATCTGAGAAGAGATATTTCGGATCCCTTTCAAGACTATAGGGGCAAAGGAAATATCCTCCAATAACAAAGAGAAAGAAGCTTTCTGAGAAACTTCTTTGTGTTCTGTGAAATCATCTCACAGAGTTACAGCTTTCCCCTCAAGAAGCCTTTCGCTAAGACAGTTCTTGTGGAATTGGCACAGTGATATTTGGAAGCCCATAGAGGGCTATGCTGAAAAAGGAAATATCCTCCGATGAAATCTGGAAAGAAGCTTTCTGAAAAACTGCTCAGGGTTCTGTTAATTCATCTCACAGAGTTACATCTGTATTTCGTGGATCTCTTTGCTAGCCTTATTTCTGTGGAATTTGAGAACAGATAGTTCCTTTCCCTTGAAGACTATAGGGCCAAAGGAAATATCCTCCCGTAACAAAGAGAAAGAAGCTTTCTGAGAAACTTCTTTGTGTTCTGTGAAATCATCTCACAGAGTTAGAGCATTGCCCTCAAGAAGCCTTTCGCTAAGACAGTTCTTGTGGAATTGGCAAAGTGATATTTTGAATCCCTTAGAGGGCTATGGTGAAAAAGGAAATATCCTCCGATGAAATCTGGAAAGAAGCTTTCTGAGAAACTGCTTAGTGTTCTCTTTTTCATCTCACAGAGTTACATCTGTATTTCGTGGATCTCTTTGCTAGCCTTATTTCTGTGGAATCTGACAACAGATATTTCGGATCCTTTTGAAGACTATAGTGACAAAGGAAATATCCTCCAATAACAAAGAGAAAGAAGCTTTCTGAGAAACTTCTTTGTGTTCTGTGAAATCATCTCACAGAGTTACAGCTTTCCCCTCAAGAAGCCTTTCGCTAAGACAGTTCTTCTGGAATTGGCAAAGAGATATTTGGAAGCCCTTAGAGGGCTATGGTGAAAAAGGAAATATCCTCCGATGAAATCTGGAAAGAAGCTTTCTGAGAAACTGCTTAGTGTTCTGTTAATTTATCTCACAGAGTTACATCTGTATTTCGTGGATCTCTTTGCTAGCCTTATTTCTGTGGAATCTGACAACAGATATTTCCTTTCCCTTTGAAGACTACAGGGCCAAAGGAAATATCCTCTGATAACGAAGAGAAAGAAGCTATCTGGAAACTTCTTTGTGTTATCTGAAATCATCTCACAGAGTTACAGCTTTCCCCTCAAGAAGCCTTTCGCTAAGAGAGTTCTTGTGGAATTGGCAAAGTGATATTTGGAAGCCCATAGAGGGCTATGGTGAAAAAGGAAATATCCTCCGATGAAATCTGGAAAGATGCTTTCTGAGAAACTGCTTAGTGTTCTGTTAATTCATCTCCCAGAGTTACATCTGTATTTCGTGGATCTCTTTGCTAGCTTTATTTCTGTGGAATCTGACAACAGATATTTCGGATACCTTTGATGACTATAGTGCCAATGCCAATATCATCCGATAACAAAGAGAAGGATGCTTTCTGAGAAACTTCTTTGTGTTCTGTGAAATCATCTCACAGAGTTACATCTTTCCACTCAAGAAGCCTTTCGCTAAGACAGTTCTTGTGGAATTGGCAAAGTGATATTTGGAAGCCCATAGAGGGCTATGGTGCAAAAGGAAATATCCTCCGATGACATCTGGAAAGAATCTTTCTGAGAAACTGCTTAGTGTTCTGTTAATTCATCTCACAGAGTTACATCTGTATTTCGTGGATCTCTTTGATAGCCTTATTTCTGTGGAATTTGAGAACAGATATTTCCTTTCCCTTGAAGACTATAGGGCCAAAGGAAATATCCTCCGGTAACAAAGAGAAAGAATCTTTCTGAGAAAATTCTTTGTGTTCTGTGAAATCATCTCACAGAGTTAGAGCATTGCCCTCAAGAAGCCTTTCGCTAAGACAGTTCTTGTGGAATTGGCAAAGTGATATTTGGAAGCCCATAGAGGGCTATGGTGAAAAAGGAAATATCCTCCGATGAAATCTGGAAAGAAGCTTTCTGAGAAACTGCTTAGTGTTCTGTTTTTCATCTCACAGAGTTACATCTGTATTTCGTGGATCACTTTGCTAGCCTTATTTCTGTGGAATCTGACAACAGATATTTCGGATCCTTTTGAAGACTATAGTGGCAAAGGAAATATCCTCCAATAACAAAGAGAAAGAAGCTTTCTGAGAAACTTCTTTGTGTTCTGTGAAATCATCTCACAGAGTTACAGCTTTCCCCTCAAGGAGCCTTTCGCTAAGACAGTTCTTGTGGAATTGGCAAAGAGATATTTGGAAGCCCATAGAGGGCTATGGTGAAAAGGGAAATATCCTCCGATGAAATCTGGAAAGAAGCTTTCTGAGAAACTGCTTAGTGTTCTGTTAATTTATCTCACAGAGTTACATCTTTGTTTCGTGGATCTCTTTGCTAGCCTTATTTCTGTGGAATCTGACAACAGATATTTCCTTTCCCTTTGAAGACTACAGGGCCAAAGGAAATATCCTCTGATAACCAAGAGAAAGAAGCTTTCTGGAAACTTCTTTGTGTTCTCTGAAATCATCTCACAGAGTTACAGCTTTCCCCTCAAGAAGACTTTCGCTAAGACAGTTGTTGTGGAATTGGCAAAGTGATATTTGGAAGCACATAGAGGGCTATGGTGAAAAAGGAAATATCCTCCGGTGAAATCTGGAAAGAAGCTTTCTGAGAAACTCCTCAGGGTTCTGTTAATTCATCTCACAGAGTTACATCTGTATTTCGTGGATCTCTTTGCTAGCCTTATTTCTGTGGAATCTGACAACAGATATTTCCTTTCCCCTGAAGATTATAGGGCCAAAGGAAATATCCTCCGATAACAAAGAGAAAGAAGCTTTCTGAGAAACTTCTTTGTGTTCTGTGAAATCACCTCACAGAGTTAGAGCATTGCCCTCAAGAAGCCTTTCGCTAAGACAGTTCTTGTGGAATTGGCAAAGTGATATTTGGAAGCCCGTAGAGGGCTTAGGTGAAAAAGGAAATATCCTCCGATGAAATCTGGAAAGAAGCTTTCTGAGAAACTGCTTAGTGTTCTGTTAATTCATCTCACAGAGTTACATCTGTATTTCGTGGATCTCTTTGCTAGCCTGATTTCTGTGGAATCTGAGAACAGATATTTCCTTTCCCTTTGAAGACTATAGGGCCAAAGGAAATATCCTCCGATAACAACGAGAAAGAAGTTGTCTGAGAAACTTCTTTGTGTTCTGTGAAATCATATCACAGAGTTACAGCTTTCCCCTCAAGAAGCCTTTCGCTAAGACAGTTCTTGTGGAATTGGCAAAGGGATATTTGGAAGCCGTTAGAGGGCTATGGAGAAAAAGGAAATATCCTCCGATGAAATCTGGAAAGAAGCTTTCTGAGAAACTGCTCAGTTTTCTGTTAATTCATCTCCCAGACTTACATCTGTATTTCGTGGATCTCTTTGCTAGACTTATTTCTGTGGAATCTGAGAACAGATATTTCGGATCCCTTTGAAGAGTATAGGGCCAAAGGAAATATCCTCCGATAACAAAGAGAAGGATGCTTTCTGAGAAACTTCTTTGTGTTCTGTGAAATCATCTCACAGAGTTACAGCTTTCCCCTGAAGAAGTCTTTCGCTAAGACAGTTCTTGTGGAATTGGCAAAGTGATAATTGGAAGCCCATAGAGGGCTACGGTGTAAATTAAATATCCTCAGATGAAATATGGAAAGAAGCTTTCTGAGAAACTGCTTAGTGTTCTGTTAATTCATCTCACAGAGTTACATCTGTATTTCGTGGATCTCTTTGCTAGCTTTATTTCTGTCGAAATGGAGAACAGATATTTCCTTTCCCTTTGAAGACTATAGGACCCAAGAAAATATCCTCCGATAACAAAGAGAAAGAAGCTTTCTGAGAAACTTCTTTGTGTTCTGTGAAATCATCTCACAGAGTTACAGCTTTCACCTCAAGAAGCCTTTCGCTAAGACAGTTCTAGTGGAATTGGCAAAGTGATATTTGGAAGCCCATAGAGGGCTATGGTGAAAAAGGAAATATCCTCCGATGAAATCTCTAAAGAAGCTTTCTGAGAAACTGCTTAGTGTTCTGTTAATTCATCTCACAGAGTTACATCTGTATTTCGTGGATCTCTTTGCTAGCCTTATTTCTGTGGAATCTGAGAATAGATATTTCCTTTCCCTTTGAAGACTATAGGGACAAAGGAAATATCCTCCAATAACAAAGAGAAAGAAGCTTTCTGAGAAACTTCTTTGTGTTCTGTGAAATCATCTGACAGAGTTACAGCTTTCCCCTCAAGAAGTCTTTCGCTAAGACAGTTCTTGTGGAATTGGCAAAGTGATATTTGGACGCCCGTAGAGGGCTGTGGTGAAAAAGGAAATATCCTCCGATGAAATCTGGAAAGAAGCTTTCTGAGAAACTGCTTAGTGTTCTGTTAATTCATCTCAGAGAGTTACATCTGTATTTCGTGGATCTCTTTGCTAGCCTTATTTCTGTGGAATCTGAGAACAGATATTTCCTTTCCCTTTGAAGACTATAGGGCCAAAGGAAATATCCTCCGATAACAAAGAGAAAGAAGCTTTCTGAGAAACTTCTTTGTGTTCTGTGAAATCATCTCACAGAGTTACAGCTTTCCCCTCAAGAAGCCTTTCGCTAAGACAGTTCTTGTGGAATTGGCAAAGTGATATTTGGAAGTCCATAGAGGGCTATGGTGAAAAAGGAAATATCCTCCGATGAAATCTGGAAAGAAGCTTTCTGAGAAACTGCTGAGTGTTCTGTAATTCATCTCACAGAGTTACATCTGTATTTCGTGGATCTCTTTGCTAGCCTTATTTCTGTGGAATCTGAGAACACATATTTCCTTTCCCTTTGAAGACTATAGGGCCAAAGGAAATATCCTCCGATAACAGAGAGAAAGAAGGTTTCTGAGAAACTTCTTTGTGTTCTGTGAAATCATCTCACAGAGTTACATCTGTACTTCGTGGATCTCTTTGATATCCTTATTTCTGTGGAATCTGAGAAAAGATATTTCGGATCCCTTTGAAGACTATAGGGCCAAAGGAAATATCCTCCGATAACAAAGAGAAAGAAGCTTTCTGAGAAACTCCTTTGTGTTTTGTGAAATCATCTCACAGAGTTACAGCTTTCCCCTCAAGAAGCCTTTCGCTAAGACAGTTCTTGTGGAATTGGCAATGTGATATTTGGAAGCCCATAGAGGGCTATGGTGAAATAGAAAATATCCTCTGATGAAATCTGGAAAGAAGCTTTTTGAGAAACTGCTTAGTGTTCTGTAATTCATCTCACAAAGTTACATCTGTATTTCCTGGATCTCTTTTCTAGCCTTATTTCTGTGGAATCTGAGAACAGATATTTCCTTTCCCTTTGAAGGCCATAGGGCCAAAGGAATTATCCTCCGATAACAAAGAGAAAGAAGCTTTCTGAGAAACTTCTTTGTGTTCTGTGAAATCATCTCACAGAGTTACAGCTTTCCCCTCAAGAAGCCTTTCGCTAAGACATTTCTTGTGGAATTGGCAAAGTGATATTTGGAAGCCCCTAGAGGGCTATGGTGAAAAAGGAAATATCCTCCGATGAAATCTGGAAAGACGCTTTCTGAGAAACTGCTCAGTGTTCTGTGAATTCATCTCCCAGAGTTACATCTGTATTTCGTGGATCTCTTTCCTAGCCTTATTTCTGTGGAATCTGAAAACAGATATTTCGGATCCCTTTGAAGACTATAGTGCCAATGGAAATATCCTCCGATAACAATGAGAAAGAAGCTTTCTGAGAAACTTCTTTGTGTTCTGTGAAATCATCTCACAGAGTTACAGCTTTCCCCTCAAGAAGCCTTTCGCTAAGACAGTTCTTGTGGAATTGGCAAAGTGATATTGGGAAGCCCATAGAGGGCTATGGTGAAAAAGGAAATATCCTACGATGAAATCTGGAAAGAAGCTTTCTGAGAAACTGCTCAGTGTTCTGTTAATTCATCTCCCAGAGTTATATCTGTATTTGGTGGATCTCTTTGCTAGCCTTATTTCTGTGGAATCTGACAACAGATATTTCGGATCCCTTGAAGACTATAGGGCCAAAGGAAATATCCTCCGATAACAAAGAGGAAGAATCTTTCTGACAAACTTCTTTGTGTTCTGTGAAATCATCTCACAGAGTTACAGCTTTCCCCTCAAGAAGCCTTTCGCTAAGACAGTTCTTGTGGAATTGGCAAAGTGATATTTGGAAGCCCTTAGAGGGCTATGGTGAAAAAGGAAATATCCTCCGATGAATTCTGGAAAGAAGCTTTCTGAGAAACTGCTCAGGGTTCTGTTAATTCATCTCACAGAGTTACATCTGTATTTCGTGGATCTCTTTGCTAGCCTTATTTCTGTGGAATCTGACAACAGATATTTCCTTTCCCTTGAAGACTATAGGCCCAAAGGAAATATCCTCCGATAACAAAGAGAAAGAAGCTTTCTGAGAAACTTCTTTGTGTTCTGTGAAATCATCTCACAGAGTTAGAGCAGTGCCCTCAAGAAGCCTTTCGCTAAGACAGTTCTTGTGGAATTGGCAAAGTGATATTTGGAAGCCTGTAGAGGGCTATGGTGAAAAAGGAAATATCCTCCGATGAAATCTGGAAAGAAGCTTTCTGAGAAACTGCTTAGTGTTCTGTTAATTCATCTCACAGAGTTACATCTGTATTTCGTGCATCTCTTTGCTAGCCTTATTTCTGTGGAATCTGAGAACAGATATTTCCTTTCCCTTTGAAGACTATAGGGACAAAGGAAATATCCTCCGATAACAAAGAGAAAGAAGCTTTCTGAGAAACTTCTTAGTGTTCTGTGAAATCATCTCACAGAGTTACAGCTCTCCCCTCAAGAAGCCTTTCCCTAAGACAGTTCCTGTGGAATTGGCAAAGTGATATTTGGAAGCCCATAGAGGGCTATGGTGAAAAAGGAAGTATCCTCCGATGAAATCTGGAAAGAAGATTTCTCTAAACTGCTTTGTGTTCTCTTAACCCTTCGCAAAGAGTTACATCTGTATTTCGTGGATTTCTTTGCTAGCCTTATTTCTGCGGAATCTGACAACAGATATTTCAGATCCCTTTGAAGACTATAGGGCCAAAGGAAATATCCTCCGATAACAAAGAGAAAGAAGCTTTCTGAGAAACTTCTTTGTGTTCTGTGAAATCATCTCACAGAGTTAGAGCATTGCCCTGAAGAAGCCTTTCGCTAAGACAGTTCTTGTGGAATTGGCAAAGTGATATTTGGAAGCCCGTAGAGGGCTGTGGTGAAAAAGGAAATATCCTCCGATGAAATCTGGAAAGAAGCTTTCTGAGAAACTGCTTAGTGTTCTGTTAATTCATCTCACAGAGTTACATCTGTATTTCGTGGATCTCTTTGCTAGCCTTATTTCTGTGGAATCTGAGAACAGATATTTCCTTTCTCTTTGAAGACTATAGGGACAAAGGAAATATCCTCCGATAACAAAGAGAAAGAAGCTTTCTGAGAAACTTCTTTGTGTTCTTTGAAATCATCTCACAGAGTTACAGCTTTCCCCTCAAGAAGCCTTTCGCTAAGCCAGTTCTTGTGGAATTGGCAAAGTGATATTTGGAAGTCCATAGAGGGCTATGGTGAAAAAGGAAATATCCTCCGATGAAATCTGGAAAGAAGCTTTCTGAGAAACTGCTTAGTGTTCTGTTAATTCATCTTACAGAGTTACATCTGTATTTCGTGGATATCTTTGCAAGCCTTATTTCTGTGGAATCTGAGAACAGATATTTTGGATCCCTTTGAAGACTATAGGGCCAAAGGAAATATCCTCCGATAACAAAAAGAAGGAAGCTTTCTGAGAAACTTCTTTGTGTTCTGTGAAATCATCTCACAGAATTACAGCTTTCCCCTCAAGAAGCCTTTCGCTAAGACAGTTCTTGTGGAATTGGCAAAGTGATATTTGGAAGCCCATAGAGGGCTATGGTGAAAAAGGAAATATCCTCCGATGAAATCTGGAAAGAAGCTTTCTGAGAAACTGCTTTGTGTTTCGTTAATTCATCTCACAGAGTTACATCTGTATTTCGTGGATCTCTTTGCTAGCCTGATTTCTGTGGAATCTGACAACAGATATTTCCTTTCCCTTTGAAGACTCTAGGGCCAAAGGAAATATCCTCCGATAACAAAGAGAAAGAAGCTTTTTGAGAAACTTCTTTCTCTTCTGTGAAATCATCTCACAGAGTTACAGCTTTCCGTTCAAGAAGCCTTTCTCTAAGACAGTTCTTGTGGAATTGGCAAAGTGATATTTGGAAGCCCATAGAGGGCTATGGTGAAAAAGGAAATATCCTCCGATGAAATCTGGAAAGAAGCTTTCTGAGAAACTGCTCAGTGTTCTGTTAATTCATCTCCCAGTGTTACATCTGTGTTTCGTGGATCTCTTTGCTAGCCTTATTTCTGTGGAATATGACAACAGATATTTCGGATCCCTTTGAAGACTATAGGGCCAAAGGAAATATCCTCCGATAACAAAGAGAAAGAAGCTTTCTGAGAAACTTCTTTGTGTTCTGTGAAATCATCTCACAGAGTTACAGCGTTCCCCTCAAGAAGTCTTTCGCTAAGACAGTTCTTGTGGAATTGGCAAAGTGATATTTGGAAGCCCATAGAGGGCTATGGTGAAAAAGGAAATATCCTCCGATGAAATCTGGAAAGAATCTTTCTGAGAAACGGCTTAGAGTTCTGTTAATTCATCTCACAGAGTTACATCTGTATTTCGTGGATCTCTTTGCTAGCCTGATTTCTGTGGAATCTGAGAAGTGATATTTCGGATCCCTTTGAAGACTATAGGGCCAAAGGAAATATCCTCCGATAACAAAGAGAAAGAAGCTTTCTGAGAAACTACTTTGTGTTCTGTGATATCATCTCACAGAGTTACAGCTTTCCCCTCAAGAAGCCTTTCGCTAAGACAGTTCTTGTGGAATTGGCAAAGTGATATTTGGAAGCCCATAGAGGACTATGGTGAAAAAGGAAGTATCCTCCGATGAAATCTGGAAAGAAGATTTCTCTAAACTGCTTTGTGTTCTCTTAACTCTTCGCAAAGAGTTATATCTGTATTTCGTGGATTTCTTTGCTAGCCTTATTTCTGCGGAATCTGACAACAGATATTTCAGATCCCTTTGAAGACTATAGGGCCAAAGGAAATATCCTCCGACAACAAAGAGAAAGAAGCTTTCTGAGAAACTTCTTTGTTTTCTGTGAAATCATCTCATACAGTTACAGCTTTCTCCTCAAGAAGCCTTTCGCTAAGACAGTTCTTGTGGAATTGGCAAAGTGATATGTGGAAGCCCATAGAGGGCTATGGTGAAAAAGGAAATATCCTCCGATGAAATCTGGAAAGAAACTTTCTGAGAAACTGCTTAGTGTTCTGTTAATTCATCTCACAGAGTTACATCTGTATTTCGTGGATCTCTTTGCTAGCCTGATTTCTGTGAAATCTGACAACAGATATTTCCTTTCCCTTTGAAGACTATAGGGCCACAGGAAATATCCTCCGATAACAAAGAGAAAGAAGCTTTCTGAGAAACTTCTTTGTGTTCTGTGAAATCATCTCACAGAGTTACAGCTTTCCCCTCAAGAAGCCTTTCGCTAAGACAGTTTTTTGGAATTGGCAAAGTGATATTTGGAAGCCCATAGAGGGCTATGGTGAAAAAGGAAATATCCTCCGATGAAATCTGTAAAGAAGCTTACTGAGATACTTCTCAGTGTTCTGTTAATTCATTTCCCAGAGTTACATCTGTATTTCGTGGATCTCTTTGCTAGCCTTATTTCTGTGGAATCTGAGAACAGATATTTCGGATCCCTTTGAAGACAATAGGGCCAAAGGAAATATCCTCCGATAACAAAGGAAAGAAGCTTTCTGAGAAATTCTTTGTGTTCTGTGAAATCATCTCACAGAGTTACAGCTTTCCCCTCAAGAAGCCTTTCGCTAAGACAGTTCTTGTGGAATTGGCAAAGTGATATTTGGAAGCCCATAGAGGGCTATGGTGAAAAAGGAAGTATCCTCCGATGAAATCTGGAAAGAAGATTTCTCTAAACTGCTTTCTGTTCCCTTAATTCTTCGCACAGAGTTACGTCTGTATTTCGTGGATCTCTTTGCTAGCCTTATTTCTGCGGAATCTGACAACAGATATTTCGGATCCCTTTGAAGACTATAGGGCCAAAAGAAATATCCTCCGATAACAAAGAGAGAGAAACTTTCTGAGAAACTTCTTTGTTTTGTGAGAAATCATCTCACAGAGTTACAGCTTTCCCCTCAAGAAGCCTTTCGCTAAGACAGTTCTTGGGGAATTGACAAAGTGATATTTGGAAGCCCTTAGGGGGCTATGGTGAAAAAGGAAATGTCCTCAGATGAAATCTGGAAAGATGCTTTCTGAGAAACTGCTTAGTGTTCTGTTAATTCATCTCACAGAGTTTCCTCTGTATTTCGAGGCTCTCTTTGCAAGCCTGATTTCTGTGGAATCTGACAACAGATATTTCCTTTCCCTTTGAAGACTATAGGGCCAAAGGAAATATCCTCCGATAACAAAGAGAAAGAAGCTTTCTGAGAAACTTCTTTGTGTTCTGTGAAATCATCTCACAGAGGTACAGCTTTCCCCTCAAGAAGCCTTTTGCTAAGACAGTTCTTGTGGAATTGGCAAAGTGATATTTGGAAGCCCATAGAGGGCTATGGTGAAAAAGGAAATATCCTCCGATGAAATCTGGAAAGAAGCTTTTCGAGAAACTGCTCAGTGTTCTGTTAATTCGTCTCCCAGAGTTACATCTGTATTTCGTCCATCTCTTTGCTAGCCTTATTTCTGTGGAATCTGAGAACAGATATTTCGGATAACTTTGCAGACAATAGGGCCAAAGGAAATATCCTCCGATAACAAAGAGAAAGAAGCTTTCTGAGAAATTCTTTGTGTTCTGTGAAATCATCTCACAGAGTTACAGCTTTCCCCTCAAGAAGCCTTTCGCTAAGACAGTTCTTGTGGAATTAGCAAAGTGTTATTTGGAAGCCCATAGAGGGCTATGGTGAAAAAGGAAATATCCTCCGATGAAATCTGGAAAGAAGCTTTCTGAGAAACTGCTTAGTGTTCTGTTAATTCATCTCACAGAGTTACATCTGTATTCGTGGATCTCTTTGCTAGCCATATTTCTGAGGAATCTGACAAAAGATATTTCCTTTCCCTTTGAAGACTATTTTGCCCAAGGAAATATCCTCCGATAACAAAGAGAAAGAAGCTTTCTGAGAAACTTCTTTGTGTTCTGTGAAATCATCTCACAGAGTTACAGCTTTCCCCTCAAGAAGCCTTTCGCTAAGACAGTTCTTGTGGAATTGGCAAAGTGATATTTGGAAGCCCTAAGAGGGCTATGCTGAAAAAGGAAATATCCTCCAAAGAAATCTGGAAAGAAGCTTTCTGAGAAACTGCTTAGTGTTCTGTTAATTCATCTCACAGAGTTACATCTGTATTTCGTGGATCTCTTTGCTAGCCTTATTTCTATGGAATCTGACAACAGATATTTCCTTTCCCTTTGAAGACTATAGGGCCAAAGGAAATATCCTCCGATAAAAAAGAGAAAGAAGCTTTCAGAGAAACATCTTTGTGTTCGGTGAAATCATCTCACAGAGTTACAGCTTTGTCCTCAAGAAGCCTTTCGCTAAGACAGTTCTTGTGGAATTGGCAAAGTGATATTAGGAAGCCCATAAATGGCTATGGTGAAAAAGGGAATATCCTCCGATGAAATCTGGAAAGAAGCTTTCTGAGAAACTGCTTAGTGTTCTGTTAATTCATCTCACAGAGTTACATCTGCATATCGTGGATCTCTTTGCTAGCCTTATTTCTGTGGAATCTGAGAACAGATATTTCGGATCCCTTTGAAGACTATAGGGCCAAAGGAAATATCCTCCGATAACAAAGAGAAAGAAGCTTTCTGAGAAACTTATTTGTGTTCTGTGAAATCATCTCACAGAGTTACAGCTTTCTCCTCTAGAAGCCTTTCGCTAAGACAGTTCTTGTGGAATTAGCAAAGTGTTATTTGGAAGCCCATAGAGGGCTACGGTGAAAAAGGAAATATCCTCTGATGAAATCTGTAAAGAAGCTTTCTGAGAAACTGCTTAGTGTTCTGTTAATTCATCTCACAGAGTTACATCTGTATTTCGTGGATCTCTTTGCTAGCCTTATTTCAGTGGAATCTGAGAACAGATATTTCCTTTCCCTTTGAAGACCATAGGGCCAAAGGAAATATCCTCCGATAACAAAGAGAAAGAAGGTTTCTGAGAAACTTCTTAGTGTTCTGTGAAATCATCTGACAGAGTTACAGCTTTCCCCTCAAGAAGTCTTTCGCTAAGACAGTTCTTGTGGAATTGGCAAAGTGATAATGGGATGCCCATAGAGGGCTATGGTGTAAAAGGAAATATCCTCAGATGAAATATGGAAAGAAGCTTTCTGAGAAACTGCTTAGTGTTCTGTTAATTCATCTCACAGAGTTACATCTGTATTTCGTGGATCTCTTTGCTAGCCTTATTTCTGTGGAATCTGAGAACAGATATTTCCTTTCCCTTTGAAGACTATAGGGCCAAAGGAAATATCCTCCGATAACAAAGAGAAAGAAGCTTTCAGAGAAACTTCTTTGTGTACTGTGAAATCATCTCACAGAGTTACAGCTTTCCCCTCAAGAAGCCTTTCTCTAAGACAGTTCTTGTGGAATTGGTAAAGTGATATTTGGAAGCCCATAGAGGGCTATGGTGAAAAAGGAAATATCCTCCGATGAAATCTGGAAAGATGCTTTCTGAGAAACTGCTTAGTGTTCTGTTAATTCATCTCCCAGAGTTACATCTGTATTTCGTGGATCTCTTTGCTAGCCTTATTTCTGTGGAATCTGACAACAGATATTTCGGATCCCTTTGATGACTATAGTGCCAATGCCAATATCCTCCGATAACGAAGAGAAAGAAGGTTTCTGAGAAACTTCTTTGTGTTCTGTGAAATCATCTCACAGAGTTACAGCTTTCCGCTCAAGAAGCCTTTCGCTAAGACAGTTCTTGTGGAATTGGCAAAGTGATATTTGGAAGGCCATAGAGGACTATGGTGAAAAAGGAAATATCCTCCGATGAAATCTGGAAAGAAGCATTCTGAGAAACTGCTTAGTGTTCTGTTAATTCATCTCACAGAGTTACATCTGTATTTCGTGGATCTCTTTGCTAGCCTTATTTCAGGGGAATCTGAGAACAGATATTTCCTTTCCCTTTGAAGACTATAGGGCCAAAGGAAATATCCTCCGATTACAAAGAGAAAGAAGGTTTCTGAGAAACTTCTTTGTGTTCTGTGAAATCATCTGACAGAGTTACAGCTTTCCCCTCAAGAAGTCTCTCGCTAAGACAGTTCTTGTGGAATTGGCAAAGTGATAATTGGATGCCCATAGAGGGCTATGGTGTAAAAGGAAATATCCTCAGATGAAATATGGAAAGAAGCTTTCTGAGAAACTGCTTAGTGTTCTGTTAATTCATCTCACAGAGTTACATCTGTATTTCGTGGATCTCTTTGCTAGCTTTATTTCTGTGGAAATTGAGAACAGATATTTCCTTTCCTTTTGAAGACTATAGGGCCATAGGAAATATCCTCCGATAACAAAGAGAAAGAAGCTTTCTGAGAAACTTCTTTGTGTTCTGTGAAATCATCTCACAGAGTTACAGCTTTCCACTCAAGAAGCCTTTCGCTAAGACAGTTCTTGTGGTATTGGCAAAGTGATATTGGGAAGCCCATAGAGGGCTATCGTGAAAAAGGAAATATCCTCCGATGAAATCTCTAAAGAAGCTTCCTGAGAAACTGCTTAGTGTTCTGTTAATACATCTCACAGAGTTACATCTGTATTTCGTGGATCTCTTTGCTAGCCTTATTTCTGTGGAATCTGAGAACAGATATTTCCTTTCCCTTTGAAGACTATAGGGCCAAAGGAAATATCCTCCGATAACAAAGAGAAAGAAGCTTTCTGAGAAACTTCTTTGTGTTCTGTGAAATCATCTCACAGAGTTACAGCTTTCCCCTCAAGAAGCTTTTCGCTAAGACAGTTCTTGTGGAATTGGCAAAGTGATATTTCGAAGCCCATAGATGGCTATGGTGAAAAAGGAAATATCCTCCGATGAAATCTGGAAAGAAGCTTTCTGAGAAACTGCTTAGTGTTCTGTTAATTCATCTCACAGAGTTACATCTGTATTTCGTGGATTTCTTTGCAACCCTTATTTCTGTGGAATCTGAGAAGAGATATTTCGGATCCCTTTCAAGACTATAGGGGCAAAGGAAATATCCTCCAATAACAAAGAGAAAGAAGCTTTCTGAGAAACTTCTTTGTGTTCTGTGAAATCATCTCACAGAGTTACAGCTTTCCCCTCAAGAAGCCTTTCGCTAAGACAGTTCTTGTGGAATTGGCACAGTGATATTTGGAAGCCCATAGAGGGCTATGCTGAAAAAGGAAATATCCTCCGATGAAATCTGGAAAGAAGCTTTCTGAAAAACTGCTCAGGGTTCTGTTAATTCATCTCACAGAGTTACATCTGTATTTCGTGGATCTCTTTGCTAGCCTTATTTCTGTGGAATTTGAGAACAGATAGTTCCTTTCCCTTGAAGACTATAGGGCCAAAGGAAATATCCTCCCGTAACAAAGAGAAAGAAGCTTTCTGAGAAACTTCTTTGTGTTCTGTGAAATCATCTCACAGAGTTAGAGCATTGCCCTCAAGAAGCCTTTCGCTAAGACAGTTCTTGTGGAATTGGCAAAGTGATATTTTGAATCCCTTAGAGGGCTATGGTGAAAAAGGAAATATCCTCCGATGAAATCTGGAAAGAAGCTTTCTGAGAAACTGCTTAGTGTTCTCTTTTTCATCTCACAGAGTTACATCTGTATTTCGTGGATCTCTTTGCTAGCCTTATTTCTGTGGAATCTGACAACAGATATTTCGGATCCTTTTGAAGACTATAGTGACAAAGGAAATATCCTCCAATAACAAAGAGAAAGAAGCTTTCTGAGAAACTTCTTTGTGTTCTGTGAAATCATCTCACAGAGTTACAGCTTTCCCCTCAAGAAGCCTTTCGCTAAGACAGTTCTTCTGGAATTGGCAAAGAGATATTTGGAAGCCCTTAGAGGGCTATGGTGAAAAAGGAAATATCCTCCGATGAAATCTGGAAAGAAGCTTTCTGAGAAACTGCTTAGTGTTCTGTTAATTTATCTCACAGAGTTACATCTGTATTTCGTGGATCTCTTTGCTAGCCTTATTTCTGTGGAATCTGACAACAGATATTTCCTTTCCCTTTGAAGACTACAGGGCCAAAGGAAATATCCTCTGATAACGAAGAGAAAGAAGCTATCTGGAAACTTCTTTGTGTTATCTGAAATCATCTCACAGAGTTACAGCTTTCCCCTCAAGAAGCCTTTCGCTAAGAGAGTTCTTGTGGAATTGGCAAAGTGATATTTGGAAGCCCATAGAGGGCTATGGTGAAAAAGGAAATATCCTCCGATGAAATCTGGAAAGATGCTTTCTGTGAAACTGCTTAGTGTTCTGTTAATTCATCTCCCAGAGTTACATCTGTATTTCGTGGATCTCTTTGCTAGCTTTATTTCTGTGGAATCTGACAACAGATATTTCGGATACCTTTGATGACTATAGTGCCAATGCCAATATCATCCGATAACAAAGAGAAGGATGCTTTCTGAGAAACTTCTTTGTGTTCTGTGAAATCATCTCACAGAGTTACATCTTTCCACTCAAGAAGCCTTTCGCTAAGACAGTTCTTGTGGAATTGGCAAAGTGATATTTGGAAGCCCATAGAGGGCTATGGTGCAAAAGGAAATATCCTCCGATGAAATCTGGAAAGAATCTTTCTGAGAAACTGCTTAGTGTTCTGTTAATTCATCTCACAGAGTTACATCTGTATTTCGTGGATCTCTTTGATAGCCTTATTTCTGTGGAATTTGAGAACAGATATTTCCTTTCCCTTGAAGACTATAGGGCCAAAGGAAATATCCTCCGGTAACAAAGAGAAAGAATCTTTCTGAGAAAATTCTTTGTGTTCTGTGAAATCATCTCACAGAGTTAGAGCATTGCCCTCAAGAAGCCTTTCGCTAAGACAGTTCTTGTGGAATTGGCAAAGTGATATTTGGAAGCCCATAGAGGGCTATGGTGAAAAAGGAAATATCCTCCGATGAAATCTGGAAAGAAGCTTTCTGAGAAACTGCTTAGTGTTCTGTTTTTCATCTCACAGAGTTACATCTGTATTTCGTGGATCACTTTGCTAGCCTTATTTCTGTGGAATCTGACAACAGATATTTCGGATCCTTTTGAAGACTATAGTGGCAAAGGAAATATCCTCCAATAACAAAGAGAAAGAAGCTTTCTGAGAAACTTCTTTGTGTTCTGTGAAATCATCTCACAGAGTTACAGCTTTCCCCTCAAGGAGCCTTTCGCTAAGACAGTTCTTGTGGAATTGGCAAAGAGATATTTGGAAGCCCATAGAGGGCTATGGTGAAAAGGGAAATATCCTCCGATGAAATCTGGAAAGAAGCTTTCTGAGAAACTGCTTAGTGTTCTGTTAATTTATCTCACAGAGTTACATCTTTGTTTCGTGGATCTCTTTGCTAGCCTTATTTCTGTGGAATCTGACAACAGATATTCCCTTTCCCTTTGAAGACTACAGGGCCAAAGGAAATATCCTCTGATAACCAAGAGAAAGAAGCTTTCTGGAAACTTCTTTGTGTTCTCTGAAATCATCTCACAGAGTTACAGCTTTCCCCTCAAGAAGCCTTTCGCTAAGACAGTTGTTGTGGAATTGGCAAAGTGATATTTGGAAGCACATAGAGGGCTATGGTGAAAAAGGAAATATCCTCCGGTGAAATCTGGAAAGAAGCTTTCTGAGAAACTCCTCAGGGTTCTGTTAATTCATCTCACAGAGTTACATCTGTATTTCGTGGATCTCTTTGCTAGCCTTATTTCTGTGGAATCTGACAACAGATATTTCCTTTCCCCTGAAGATTATAGGGCCAAAGGAAATATCCTCCGATAACAAAGAGAAAGAAGCTTTCTGAGAAACTTCTTTGTGTTCTGTGAAATCACCTCACAGAGTTAGAGCATTGCCCTCAAGAAGCCTTTCGCTAAGACAGTTCTTGTGGAATTGGCAAAGTGATATTTGGAAGCCCGTAGAGGGCTTAGGTGAAAAAGGAAATATCCTCCGATGAAATCTGGAAAGAAGCTTTCTGAGAAACTGCTTAGTGTTCTGTTAATTCATCTCACAGAGTTACATCTGTATTTCGTGGATCTCTTTGCTAGCCTGATTTCTGTGGAATCTGAGAACAGATATTTCCTTTCCCTTTGAAGACTATAGGGCCAAAGGAAATATCCTCCGATAACAACGAGAAAGAAGTTGTCTGAGAAACTTCTTTGTGTTCTGTGAAATCATATCACAGAGTTACAGCTTTCCCCTCAAGAAGCCTTTCGCTAAGACAGTTCTTGTGGAATTGGCAAAGGGATATTTGGAAGCCGTTAGAGGGCTATGGAGAAAAAGGAAATATCCTCCGATGAAATCTGGAAAGAAGCTTTCTGAGAAACTGCTCAGTTTTCTGTTAATTCATCTCCCAGACTTACATCTGTATTTCGTGGATCTCTTTGCTAGACTTATTTCTGTGGAATCTGAGAACAGATATTTCGGATCCCTTTGAAGAGTATAGGGCCAAAGGAAATATCCTCCGATAACAAAGAGAAGGATGCTTTCTGAGAAACTTCTTTGTGTTCTGTGAAATCATCTCACAGAGTTACAGCTTTCCCCTGAAGAAGTCTTTCGCTAAGACAGTTCTTGTGGAATTGGCAAAGTGATAATTGGAAGCCCATAGAGGGCTACGGTGTAAATTAAATATCCTCAGATGAAATATGGAAAGAAGCTTTCTGAGAAACTGCTTAGTGTTCTGTTAATTCATCTCACAGAGTTACATCTGTATTTCGTGGATCTCTTTGCTAGCTTTATTTCTGTCGAAATGGAGAACAGATATTTCCTTTCCCTTTGAAGACTATAGGACCCAAGAAAATATCCTCCGATAACAAAGAGAAAGAAGCTTTCTGAGAAACTTCTTTGTGTTCTGTGAAATCATCTCACAGAGTTACAGCTTTCACCTCAAGAAGCCTTTCGCTAAGACAGTTCTAGTGGAATTGGCAAAGTGATATTTGGAAGCCCATAGAGGGCTATGGTGAAAAAGGAAATATCCTCCGATGAAATCTCTAAAGAAGCTTTCTGAGAAACTGCTTAGTGTTCTGTTAATTCATCTCACAGAGTTACATCTGTATTTCGTGGATCTCTTTGCTAGCCTTATTTCTGTGGAATCTGAGAATAGATATTTCCTTTCCCTTTGAAGACTATAGGGACAAAGGAAATATCCTCCAATAACAAAGAGAAAGAAGCTTTCTGAGAAACTTCTTTGTGTTCTGTGAAATCATCTGACAGAGTTACAGCTTTCCCCTCAAGAAGTCTTTCGCTAAGACAGTTCTTGTGGAATTGGCAAAGTGATATTTGGACGCCCGTAGAGGGCTGTGGTGAAAAAGGAAATATCCTCCGATGAAATCTGGAAAGAAGCTTTCTGAGAGACTGCTTAGTGTTCTGTTAATTCATCTCAGAGAGTTACATCTGTATTTCGTGGATCTCTTTGCTAGCCTTATTTCTGTGGAATCTGAGAACAGATATTTCCTTTCCCTTTGAAGACTATAGGGCCAAAGGAAATATCCTCCGATAACAAAGAGAAAGAAGCTTTCTGAGAAACTTCTTTGTGTTCTGTGAAATCATCTCACAGAGTTACAGCTTTCCCCTCAAGAAGCCTTTCGCTAAGACAGTTCTTGTGGAATTGGCAAAGTGATATTTGGAAGTCCATAGAGGGCTATGGTGAAAAAGGAAATATCCTCCGATGAAATCTGGAAAGAAGCTTTCTGAGAAACTGCTGAGTGTTCTGTAATTCATCTCACAGAGTTACATCTGTATTTCGTGGATCTCTTTGCTAGCCTTATTTCTGTGGAATCTGAGAACACATATTTCCTTTCCCTTTGAAGACTATAGGGCCAAAGGAAATATCCTCCGATAACAGAGAGAAAGAAGGTTTCTGAGAAACTTCTTTGTGTTCTGTGAAATCATCTCACAGAGTTACATCTGTACTTCGTGGATCTCTTTGATATCCTTATTTCTGTGGAATCTGAGAAAAGATATTTCGGATCCCTTTGAAGACTATAGGGCCAAAGGAAATATCCTCCGATAACAAAGAGAAAGAAGCTTTCTGAGAAACTCCTTTGTGTTTTGTGAAATCATCTCACAGAGTTACAGCTTTCCCCTCAAGAAGCCTTTCGCTAAGACAGTTCTTGTGGAATTGGCAATGTGATATTTGGAAGCCCATAGAGGGCTATGGTGAAATAGAAAATATCCTCTGATGAAATCTGGAAAGAAGCTTTTTGAGAAACTGCTTAGTGTTCTGTAATTCATCTCACAAAGTTACATCTGTATTTCCTGGATCTCTTTTCTAGCCTTATTTCTGTGGAATCTGAGAACAGATATTTCCTTTCCCTTTGAAGGCCATAGGGCCAAGGAATTATCCTCCGATAACAAAGAGAAAGAAGCTTTCTGAGAAACTTCTTTGTGTTCTGTGAAATCATCTCACAGAGTTACAGCTTTCCCCTCAAGAAGCCTTTCGCTAAGACATTTCTTGTGGAATTGGCAAAGTGATATTTGGAAGCCCCTAGAGGGCTATGGTGAAAAAGGAAATATCCTCCGATGAAATCTGGAAAGACGCTTTCTGAGAAACTGCTCAGTGTTCTGTGAATTCATCTCCCAGAGTTACATCTGTATTTCGTGGATCTCTTTCCTAGCCTTATTTCTGTGGAATCTGAAAACAGATATTTCGGATCCCTTTGAAGACTATAGTGCCAATGGAAATATCCTCCGATAACAATGAGAAAGAAGCTTTCTGAGAAACTTCTTTGTGTTCTGTGAAATCATCTCACAGAGTTACAGCTTTCCCCTCAAGAAGCCTTTCGCTAAGACAGTTCTTGTGGAATTGGCAAAGTGATATTGGGAAGCCCATAGAGGGCTATGGTGAAAAAGGAAATATCCTACGATGAAATCTGGAAAGAAGCTTTCTGAGAAACTGCTCAGTGTTCTGTTAATTCATCTCCCAGAGTTATATCTGTATTTGGTGGATCTCTTTGCTAGCCTTATTTCTGTGGAATCTGACAACAGATATTTCGGATCCCTTGAAGACTATAGGGCCAAAGGAAATATCCTCCGATAACAAAGAGGAAGAATCTTTCTGACAAACTTCTTTGTGTTCTGTGAAATCATCTCACAGAGTTACAGCTTTCCCCTCAAGAAGCCTTTCGCTAAGACAGTTCTTGTGGAATTGGCAAAGTGATATTTGGAAGCCCTTAGAGGGCTATGGTGAAAAAGGAAATATCCTCCGATGAATTCTGGAAAGAAGCTTTCTGAGAAACTGCTCAGGGTTCTGTTAATTCATCTCACAGAGTTACATCTGTATTTCGTGGATCTCTTTGCTAGCCTTATTTCTGTGGAATCTGACAACAGATATTTCCTTTCCCTTGAAGACTATAGGCCCAAAGGAAATATCCTCCGATAACAAAGAGAAAGAAGCTTTCTGAGAAACTTCTTTGTGTTCTGTGAAATCATCTCACAGAGTTAGAGCAGTGCCCTCAAGAAGCCTTTCGCTAAGACAGTTCTTGTGGAATTGGCAAAGTGATATTTGGAAGCCTGTAGAGGGCTATGGTGAAAAAGGAAATATCCTCCGATGAAATCTGGAAAGAAGCTTTCTGAGAAACTGCTTAGTGTTCTGTTAATTGATCTCACAGAGTTACATCTGTATTTCGTGCATCTCTTTGCTAGCCTTATTTCTGTGGAATCTGAGAACAGATATTTCCTTTCCCTTTGAAGACTATAGGGACAAAGGAAATATCCTCCGATAACAAAGAGAAAGAAGCTTTCTGAGAAACTTCTTAGTGTTCTGTGAAATCATCTCACAGAGTTACAGCTTTCCCCTCAAGAAGCCTTTCCCTAAGACAGTTCCTGTGGAATTGGCAAAGTGATATTTGGAAGCCCATAGAGGGCTATGGTGAAAAAGGAAGTATCCTCCGATGAAATCTGGAAAGAAGATTTCTCTAAACTGCTTTGTGTTCTCTTAACCCTTCGCAAAGAGTTACATCTGTATTTCGTGGATTTCTTTGCTAGCCTTATTTCTGCGGAATCTGACAACAGATATTTCAGATCCCTTTGAAGACTATAGGGCCAAAGGAAATATCCTCCGATAACAAAGAGAAAGAAGCTTTCTGAGAAACTTCTTTGTGTTCTGTGAAATCATCTCACAGAGTTAGAGCATTGCCCTGAAGAAGCCTTTCGCTAAGACAGTTCTTGTGGAATTGGCAAAGTGATATTTGGAAGCCCGTAGAGGGCTGTGGTGAAAAAGGAAATATCCTCCGATGAAATCTGGAAAGAAGCTTTCTGAGAAACTGCTTAGTGTTCTGTTAATTCATCTCACAGAGTTACATCTGTATTTCGTGGATCTCTTTGCTAGCCTTATTTCTGTGGAATCTGAGAACAGATATTTCCTTTCTCTTTGAAGACTATAGGGACAAAGGAAATATCCTCCGATAACAAAGAGAAAGAAGCTTTCTGAGAAACTTCTTTGTGTTCTTTGAAATCATCTCACAGAGTTACAGCTTTCCCCTCAAGAAGCCTTTCGCTAAGCCAGTTCTTGTGGAATTGGCAAAGTGATATTTGGAAGTCCATAGAGGGCTATGGTGAAAAAGGAAATATCCTCCGATGAAATCTGGAAAGAAGCTTTCTGAGAAACTGCTTAGTGTTCTGTTAATTCATCTTACAGAGTTACATCTGTATTTCGTGGATATCTTTGCAAGCCTTATTTCTGTGGAATCTGAGAACAGATATTTTGGATCCCTTTGAAGACTATAGGGCCAAAGGAAATATCCTCCGATAACAAAAAGAAGGAAGCTTTCTGAGAAACTTCTTTGTGTTCTGTGAAATCATCTCACAGAATTACAGCTTTCCCCTCAAGAAGCCTTTCGCTAAGACAGTTCTTGTGGAATTGGCAAAGTGATATTTGGAAGCCCATAGAGGGCTATGGTGAAAAAGGAAATATCCTCCGATGAAATCTGGAAAGAAGCTTTCTGAGAAACTGCTTTGTGTTTCGTTAATTCATCTCACAGAGTTACATCTGTATTTCGTGGATCTCTTTGCTAGCCTGATTTCTGTGGAATCTGACAACAGATATTTCCTTTCCCTTTGAAGACTCTAGGGCCAAAGGAAATATCCTCCGATAACAAAGAGAAAGAAGCTTTTTGAGAAACTTCTTTCTCTTCTGTGAAATCATCTCACAGAGTTACAGCTTTCCGTTCAAGAAGCCTTTCTCTAAGACAGTTCTTGTGGAATTGGCAAAGTGATATTTGGAAGCCCATAGAGGGCTATGGTGAAAAAGGAAATATCCTCCGATGAAATCTGGAAAGAAGCTTTCTGAGAAACTGCTCAGTGTTCTGTTAATTCATCTCCCAGTGTTACATCTGTATTTCGTGGATCTCTTTGCTAGCCTTATTTCTGTGGAATATGACAACAGATATTTCGGATCCCTTTGAAGACTATAGGGCCAAAGGAAATATCCTCCGATAACAAAGAGAAAGAAGCTTTCTGAGAAACTTCTTTGTGTTCTGTGAAATCATCTCACAGAGTTACAGCGTTCCCCTCAAGAAGTCTTTCGCTAAGACAGTTCTTGTGGAATTGGCAAAGTGATATTTGGAAGCCCATAGAGGGCTATGGTGAAAAAGGAAATATCCTCCGATGAAATCTGGAAAGAATCTTTCTGAGAAACGGCTTAGAGTTCTGTTAATTCATCTCACAGAGTTACATCTGTATTTCGTGGATCTCTTTGCTAGCCTGATTTCTGTGGAATCTGAGAAGTGATATTTCGGATCCCTTTGAAGACTATAGGGCCAAAGGAAATATCCTCCGATAACAAAGAGAAAGAAGCTTTCTGAGAAACTACTTTGTGTTCTGTGATATCATCTCACAGAGTTACAGCTTTCCCCTCAAGAAGCCTTTCGCTAAGACAGTTCTTGTGGAATTGGCAAAGTGATATTTGGAAGCCCATAGAGGACTATGGTGAAAAAGGAAGTATCCTCCGATGAAATCTGGAAAGAAGATTTCTCTAAACTGCTTTGTGTTCTCTTAACTCTTCGCAAAGAGTTATATCTGTATTTCGTGGATTTCTTTGCTAGCCTTATTTCTGCGGAATCTGACAACAGATATTTCAGATCCCTTTGAAGACTATAGGGCCAAAGGAAATATCCTCCGACAACAAAGAGAAAGAAGCTTTCTGAGAAACTTCTTTGTTTTCTGTGAAATCATCTCATACAGTTACAGCTTTCTCCTCAAGAAGCCTTTCGCTAAGACAGTTCTTGTGGAATTGGCAAAGTGATATGTGGAAGCCCATAGAGGGCTATGGTGAAAAAGGAAATATCCTCCGATGAAATCTGGAAAGAAACTTTCTGAGAAACTGCTTAGTGTTCTGTTAATTCATCTCACAGAGTTACATCTGTATTTCGTGGATCTCTTTGCTAGCCTGATTTCTGTGAAATCTGACAACAGATATTTCCTTTCCCTTTGAAGACTATAGGGCCACAGGAAATATCCTCCGATAACAAAGAGAAAGAAGCTTTCTGAGAAACTTCTTTGTGGTCTGTGAAATCATCTCACAGAGTTACAGCTTTCCCCTCAAGAAGCCTTTCGCTAAGACAGTTTTTTGGAATTGGCAAAGTGATATTTGGAAGCCCATAGAGGGCTATGGTGAAAAAGGAAATATCCTCCGATGAAATCTGTAAAGAAGCTTACTGAGATACTTCTCAGTGTTCTGTTAATTCATTTCCCAGAGTTACATCTGTATTTCGTGGATCTCTTTGCTAGCCTTATTTCTGTGGAATCTGAGAACAGATATTTCGGATCCCTTTGAAGACAATAGGGCCAAAGGAAATATCCTCCGATAACAAAGGAAAGAAGCTTTCTGAGAAATTCTTTGTGTTCTGTGAAATCATCTCACAGAGTTACAGCTTTCCCCTCAAGAAGCCTTTCGCTAAGACAGTTCTTGTGGAATTGGCAAAGTGATATTTGGAAGCCCATAGAGGGCTATGGTGAAAAAGGAAGTATCCTCCGATGAAATCTGGAAAGAAGATTTCTCTAAACTGCTTTCTGTTCCCTTAATTCTTCGCACAGAGTTACGTCTGTATTTCGTGGATCTCTTTGCTAGCCTTATTTCTGCGGAATCTGACAACAGATATTTCGGATCCCTTTGAAGACTATAGGGCCAAAAGAAATATCCTCCGATAACAAAGAGAGAGAAACTTTCTGAGAAACTTCTTTGTTTTGTGAGAAATCATCTCACAGAGTTACAGCTTTCCCCTCAAGAAGCCTTTCGCTAAGACAGTTCTTGGGGAATTGACAAAGTGATATTTGGAAGCCCTTAGGGGGCTATGGTGAAAAAGGAAATGTCCTCAGATGAAATCTGGAAAGATGCTTTCTGAGAAACTGCTTAGTGTTCTGTTAATTCATCTCACAGAGTTTCCTCTGTATTTCGAGGCTCTCTTTGCAAGCCTGATTTCTGTGGAATCTGACAACAGATATTTCCTTTCCCTTTGAAGACTATAGGGCCAAAGGAAATATCCTCCGATAACAAAGAGAAAGAAGCTTTCTGAGAAACTTCTTTGTGTTCTGTGAAATCATCTCACAGAGGTACAGCTTTCCCCTCAAGAAGCCTTTTGCTAAGACAGTTCTTGTGGAATTGGCAAAGTGATATTTGGAAGCCCATAGAGGGCTATGGTGAAAAAGGAAATATCCTCCGATGAAATCTGGAAAGAAGCTTTTCGAGAAACTGCTCAGTGTTCTGTTAATTCGTCTCCCAGAGTTACATCTGTATTTCGTCCATCTCTTTGCTAGCCTTATTTCTGTGGAATCTGAGAACAGATATTTCGGATAACTTTGCAGACAATAGGGCCAAAGGAAATATCCTCCGATAACAAAGAGAAAGAAGCTTTCTGAGAAATTCTTTGTGTTCTGTGAAATCATCTCACAGAGTTACAGCTTTCCCCTCAAGAAGCCTTTCGCTAAGACAGTTCTTGTGGAATTGGCAAAGTGATATTTGGAAGCCCATAGAGGGCTATGGTGAAAAAGGAAATATCCTCCGATGAAATCTGGAAAGAAGCTTTCTGAGAAACTGCTTAGTGTTCTGTTAATTCATCTCAGAGAGTTACATCTGTATTTCGTGGATCTCTTTGCTAGCCTGATTTCTGTGGAATCTGAGAACAGATATTTCCTTTCCCTTTGAAGACTATAGGGCCAAAGGAAATATCCTCCGATAAGAAAGAGAAAGAATCTTTCTGAGAAACTTCTTTGTGTTCTGTGAAATCATCTCACAGAGTTACAGCTTTCCGTTCAAGAAGCCTTTCGCTAAGACAGTTCTTGTGGAATTGGCAAAGTGATATTTGTAAGCCCATAGAGGGTTATGGTGAAAAAGGAAATATCCTACGATGAAATCTGGAAAGAAGCTTTCTGAGAAACTGCTCAGTGTTCCGTTAATTCATCTCCCAGAGTTACATCTGTATTTCGTGGATCTCTTTGCTAGCCTTATTTCTGTGGAATCTGACAACAGATATTTCCTTTCCCTTTGAAGACTATAGGGCCAAAGGAAATATCCTCCAATAACAAAGAGAAAGAAGCTTTCCTAGAAACTTCTTTGTTTTCTGCGAAATCATTTCACAGAGTTACAGCTTTCGCCTCAAGAAGCCTTTCGCTAAGACAGTTCTTGTGGAATTGGCAAAGTGTTATTTGGAAGCCCATAGAGGGCTATGGTGAAAAAGGTTATATCCTCCGATGAAATCTGGAAAGAAGCTTTCTGAGAAACTGCTTAGTGTTCTGTTAATTCATCTCACAGAATTACATCTTGATTTCGTGGATCACTTTGGTAGCCTTATTACTGTGGAATAGGAGAACAGATATTTCCTTTCCCTTTAAAGACTATAGGGCCAAAGGAAATATCCTCCGATAACAAAGAGAAAGAAGCTTTCTGAGAAACTTCTTTGTGTTCTCTGAAATCATCTCACAGAGTTACAGCTTTCCCCTCAAGAAGCCTTTCGCTAAGACAGTTCTTGGGGAATTGACAAAGTGATATTTGGAAGCCCTTAGAGGGCTATGGAGAAAAAGGAAATATCCTCCGATGAAATCTGGAAAGAAGCCTTCTGAGAAACTGCTCAGTGTTCTGTTAATTCATCTCCCAGACTTACATCTGTATTTCGTGGATCTCTTTGCTAGCCTTATTTCTGTGAAATCTGACAACAGATATTTCGGATCCCTTTGAAGACTATAGGGCCAAAGGAAATATCCTCCGATAACAAAGAGAAAGAAGCTTTCTGAGAAACTTCTATGTGTTCTGTGAAATCATTTCACAGAGCTACAGCTTTCCCCTCAAGAATCCTTTCGCTAAGACAGTTCTTGTGGAATTGGCAAAGTGTTATTTGGAAGCCCATAGAGGGCTAAGGTGAAAAAGGATATATCCTCCGATGAAATCTGAAAAGAAGCTTTCTGAGAAACTGCTTAGTGTTCTGTTAATTCATCTCACAGAGTTACATCTGGATTTCGAAGATCTCTTTGCTAGCCTTATTTCTGTGGAATCTGAGAACAGATATTTCCTTTCCCTTTAAAGACTATAGGGCCAAAGGAAATATCCTCCGATAACAAAGAGAAAGAAGCTTTCTGAGAAACTTCTTTGTGTTCTGTGAAATCATCTCACAGAGTTACAGCTTTGCTCTCAAGTAGCCTTTCGCTAAGACAGTTCTTGTGGAATTGGCAAAGTGATATTTGGAAGCCCATAAAGGTCTATGGTGAAAAAGGAAATATCCTCCGATGAAATCTGGAAAGAAGCTTTCTGAGATACTGCTTAGTGTTCTGTTAATTCATCTCACAGAGTTACATCTGCATTTCGTGGATCTCCTTGCTAGACTTATTTCTGTGGAATCTGAGAACAGATATTTCGGATCCCTTTGAAGACTATAGGGCCAAAGGAAATATCCTCCGATAACAAAGAGAAGGATGCTTTCTGAGAAACTTCTTTGTGTTCTGTGAAATCACCTCACAGAGTTACAGCTTTCCCCTCAAGAAGCCTTTCGCTAAGACAGTCCTTGTGGAATTGGCAAAGTGATATTTGGAAGCCCAAAGAGGGCTATGGTGTAAAAGGAAATATCCTCCGATGAAATCTGGAAAGAATCTTTCTGAGAAACGGCTTAGTGATCTGTTAATTTATCTCACAGAGTTACATCTGTATTTCGTGGATTTCTTTGCAACCCTTATTTCTGTGGAATCTGAGAACAGATATTTCGGATCCCTTTGAAGACTATAGGGCCAAAGGAAATATCCTCCTATAACAAAGAGAAAGAAGCTTTCTGAGAAACTTCTTTGTGTTCTGTGAAATCATCTCACAGAGTTACAGCTTTCCGTTCAAGAAGCCTTTCGCTAAGACAGTTCTTGTGGAATTGGCAAAGGGATATTTGGAAGCCCATAGAGGACTATGGTGAAAAAGGAAATATCCTCAGATGCAATCTGGAAAGAAGCATTCTGAGAAACTGCTTAGTGTTCTGTTAATTCATCTCACAGAGTTACATCTGTATTTCGTGGATCTCTTTGCTAGCCTTATTTCAGTGGAATCTGAGAACAGATCTTTCAAATCCCTTTGAAGACTATAGGGCCAAAGGAAATATCCTCCGATAACAAAGAGAAAGAAGCTTTCTGAGAAACTTCTTTGTGTTCTGTGAAATCATCTCACAGAGTTACAGCTTTCCCCTCAAGAAGTCTTTCGCTAAGACAGTTCTTGTGGAATTGGCAAAGTGATAATTGGAAGCCCATAGAGGGCTATGGTGTAAAGGAAATATCCTCAGATGAAATATGGAAAGAAGCTTTCTGAGAAACTGCTTAGTGTTCTGTTATTTCATCTCACTGAGTTACATCTGTATTTCGTGGATCTCTTTCCTAGCTTTATTTCTGTGGAAATGGAGAACAGATATTTCCTTTCCCTTTGAAGACTATATGGCCAAAGGAAATATCCTCCGATAACAAAGAGAAAGAAGCTTTCTGAGAAACTTCTTTGTGTTCTGTGAAATCATCTGACAGAGTTACAGCTTTCCCCTCAAGAAGTCTTTCGCTAAGACAGTTCTTGTGGAATTGGCAAAGTGATATTTGGAAGCCCGTAGTGGGCTATGGTGAAAAAGGAAATATCCTCCGATGAAATCTGGAAAGAAGCTTTCTGAGAAACTGCTTAGTGTTCTGTTAATTCATCTCAGAGAGTTACATCTGTATTTCGTGGATCTCTTTGCTAGCCTTATTTCTGTGGAACCTGAGAACAGATATTTCCTTTCCCTTTGAAGACTATTTTGCCCAAGGAAATATCCTCCGATAACAAAGAGAAAGAAGCTTTCTGAGAAACTTCTTTGTGTTCTGTGAAATCATCTCACAGAGTGACAGCTTTCTCCTCAAGAAGCCTTTCGCTAAGACAGTTCTTGTGGAATTGGCAAAGGGATATTTGGAAGCCGTTAGAGGGCTATGGAGAAAAAGGAAATATCCTCCGATGAAATCTGGAAAGAAGCTTTCTGAGAAACTGCTCAGTTTTCTGTTAATTCATCTCCCAGACTTACATCTGTATTTCGTGGATCTCTTTGCTAGACTTATTTCTGTGGAATCTGAGAACAGATATTTCGGATCCCTTTGAAGAGTATAGGGCCAAAGGAAATATCCTCCGATAACAAAGAGAAGGATGCTTTCTGAGAAACTTCTTTGTGTTCTGTGAAATCATCTCACAGAGTTACAGCTTTCCCCTCAAGAAGTCTTTCGCTAAGACAGTTCTTGTGGAATTGGCAAAGTGATAATTGGAAGCCCGTAGAGGGCTACGGTGTAAATTAAATATCCTCAGATGAAATATGGAAAGAAGCTTTCTGAGAAACTGCTTAGTGTTCTGTTAATTCATCTCACAGAGTTACATCTGTATTTCGTGGATCTCTTTGCTAGCTTTATTTCTGTGGAAATGGAGAACAGATATTTCCTTTCCCTTTGAAGACTATAGGGCCCAAGAAAATATCCTCCGATAACAAAGAGAAAGAAGCTTTCTGAGAAACTTCTTTGTGTTCTGTGAAATCATCTCACAGAGTTACAGCTTTCACCTCAAGAAGCCTTTCGCTAAGACAGTTCTAGTGGAATTGGCAAAGTGATATTTGGAAGCCCGTAGAGGGCTGTGGTGAAAAAGGAAATATCCTCCGATGAAATCTGGAAAGAAGCTTTCTGAGAAACTGCTTAGTGTTCTGTTAATTCATCTCAGAGAGTTACATCTGTATTTCGTGGATCTCTTTGCTAGCCTTATTTCTGTGGAATCTGAGAACAGATATTTCCTTTCCCTTTGAAGACTATAGGGCCAAAGGAAATATCCTTCGATAACAAAGAGAAAGAAGCTTTCTGAGAAACTTCTTTGTGTTCTGTGAAATCATCTCACAGAGTTACAGCTTTCCCCTCAAGAAGCCTTTCGCTAAGACAGTTCTTGTGGAATTGGCAAAGTGATATTTGCAAGTCCATAGAGGGCTATGGTGAAAAAGGAAATATCCTCCGATGAAATCTGGAAAGAAGCTTTCTGAGAAACTGCTGAGTGTTCTGTAATTCATCTCACAGAGTTACATCTGTATTTCGTGGATCTCTTTGCTAGCCTTATTTCTGTGGAATCTGAGAACACATATTTCCTTTCCCTTTGAAGACTATAGGGCCAAAGGAAATATCCTCCGATAACAGAGAGAAAGAAGGTTTCTGAGAAACTTCTTTGTGTTCTGTGAAATCATCTCACAGAGTTACATCTGTACTTCGTGGATCTCTTTGATATCCTTATTTCTGTGGAATCTGAGAAAAGATATTTCGGATCCCTTTGAAGACTATAGGGCCAAAGGAAATATCCTCCGATAACAAAGAGAAAGAAGCTTTCTGAGAAACTCCTTTGTGTTTTGTGAAATCATCTCACAGAGTTACAGCTTTCCCCTCAAGAAGCCTTTCGCTAAGACAGTTCTTGTGGAATTGGCAATGTGATATTTGGAAGCCCATAGAGGGCTATGGTGAAAAAGAAAATATCTTCTGATGAAATCTGGAAAGAAGCTTTTTGAGAAACTGCTTAGTGTTCTGTAATTCATCTCACAAAGTTACATCTGTATTTCCTGGATCTCTTTTCTAGCCTTATTTCTGTGGAATCTGAGAACAGATATTTCCTTTCCCTTTGAAGGCCATAGGGCCAAAGGAATTATCCTCCGATAACAAAGAGAAAGAAGCTTTCTGAGAAACTTCTTTGTGTTCTGTGAAATCATCTCACAGAGTTAGAGCAGTGCCCTCAAGAAGCCTTTCGCTAAGACAGTTCTTGTGGAATTGGCAAAGTGATATTTGGAAGACTGTAGAGGGCTATGGTGAAAAAGGAAATATCCTCCGATGAAATCTGGAAAGAATCTTTCTGAGAAACTGCTTAGTGTTCTGTTAATTCATCTCACAGAGTTACATCTGTATTTCGTGCATCTCTTTGCTAGCCTTATTTCTGTGGAATCTGAGAACAGATATTTCCTTTCCCTTTGAAGACTATAGGGACAAAGGAAATATCCTCCGATAACAAAGAGAAAGAAGCTTTCTGAGAAACTTCTTTGTGTTCTGTGAAATCATCTCACAGAGTTACAGCTTTCCCCTCAAGAAGCCTTTCCCTAAGACAGTTCTTGTGGAATTGGCAAAGTGATATTTGGAAGCCCATAGAGGGCTATGGTGAAAAAGGAAGTATCCTCCGATGAAATCTGGAAAGAAGATTTCTCTAAACTGCTTTGTGTTCTCTTAACCCTTCGCAAGGAGTTACATCTGTATTTCGTGGATTTCTTTGCTAGCCTTATTTCTGTGGAATCTGAGAACAGATATCTCCTTTCCCTTTGAAGACTACAGGGCCAAAGGAAATATCCTCCGAAAACAAAGAGAAAGAAGCTTTCTGAGAAACTTCTATGTGTTCTGTGAAATCATCTCACAGAGTTACAACTTTCCCCTCAAGAAGCCTTTCGCTAATACAGTTCTTGTGGAATTGGCAAAGTGATATTTGGAAGCCCATAGAGGGCTATGGTGAAAAAGGAAATATCCTCTGATGAAATCCGGAAAGAAGCTTTGTGAGAAACTGCTTAGTGTTCTGTTAATTCATCTCACAGAGTTACATCTGTATTTCGTGGATCTCTTGGCTAGCCTTATTTCTGTGGAATCTGACAACAGATATTTCCTTTCCCTTTGAAGACTATAGGGCCAAAGGAAATATCCTCCGATAACAAAGAGAAAGAAGCTTTCTGAGAAACTTCTTTGTGTTTTGTGTAATCATCTCACAGAGTTACAGCTTTCCCCTCAAGAAGCCTTTCGCTAAGACAGTTCTTGTGGAATTGGCAAAGTCTTATTTGGAAGCCCATAGAGGGCTATGGTGAAAAAGGAAACATCCTCAGATGAAATCTGGAAAGAAGCTTTCTGAGAAACTGCCTCGTGTTGTATTAATTCATCTCACAATTTTACATCTGTATTTCGTGGATGTCTTTGCCACCTTATTTCTGTGGAATCTGACAACAGATATTTCCTTTCCCTTTGAAGAATATAGGGCCAAAGGAAATATCCTCCGATAACAAAGAGAAAGAAGCTTTCTGAGAAACTTCTTTGTGTTCTGAGAAATCATCTCACAGAGTTACAGCTTTCCCCTCAGGAAGCCTTTCGCTAAGACAGTTCTTGTGGAATTGGCAAAGTGATATTTGGAAGCCCATAGAGGGCTATGGTGAAAAAGGAAATATCCTCCGATGAAATCTGGAAAGAAGCTTTCTGAGAAACTGCTTAGTGTTCTGTTAATTCATCTCACAGAGTTACATCTGTATTTCGTGTATGTCTTTGCTAGCCTTATTTCTGTGGAATCTGACAACAGATATTTCCTTTCCCATTGAAGACTATAGGGCCAAAGGAAATATCCTCCGAAAACAAAGAGAAAGAAGCTTTCGGAGAAACTTCTTTGTGTTCTGTGAAATCATCTCACAGAGTTACAACTTTCCCCTCAAGAAGCCTTTCGCTAATACAGTTCTTGTGGAATTGGCAAAGTGATATTTGGAAGCCCATAGAGGGCTATGTTGAAAAAGGAAATATCCTCCGATGAAATCTGCAAAGCAGCTTTCTGAGAAACTGCTTAGTGTTCTGTTAATTCATCTCACAGAGTTACATCTGTATTTCGTGGATCTCTTTGCTAGCCTTATTTCTGTGGAATCTGACAACAGATATTTCGGATCCCTTTGAAGACAATAGGGCCAAAGGAAATAACCTCCGATAACAAAGAGAAAGAAGCTTTCTGAAAACCTTCTTTGTGTTCTGTGAAATCATCTCACAGAGTTACAGTTTTCCCCTTAAGAAGCCTTTCGCTAAGACAGTTCTTGTGGAATTGGCAAAGTGATATTCGGAAGCCCATAGAGGGCTATGGTGAAAAAGGAAATATCCTCAGATGAAATCTGGAAGGAAGCTTTCGGAGAAACTGCTTAGTGTTCAGTTAATTCATCTCACAGAGTTACATCTGTATTTCGTGGATCTCTTTGCTAGCCTTATTTCAGTGGAATCTGACAACAGATATTTCCTTTCCCTTTGAAGACTACAGGGCCAAAGGAAATATCCTCCGATAACAAAGAGAAAGAAACTTTCTGAGAAACTTCTTTGTGTTCTGTGAAATCATCTCACAGAGTTACAGCTTTCCGCTCAAGAAGCCTTTCGCTAAGACAGTTCTTGTGGAATTGGCAAAGTGATATTGGGAAGCCCATAGAGGGCTATGGTGAAAAAGGAAATATCCTCCGATGAAATCTGGAAAGAAGTTTTCTGGGAAACTGCTCAGAGTTCTGTTAATTCATCTCACTGGGTTACATCGGTATTTCATGGATCTCTTTGCTAGCCTTATTTCTGTGGAATCTGAGAACAGATATTTAGAATCCCTTTGAAGACTATAGGGTCAAAGGAAATATCCTCCGATAACAACGAGAAAGAAGCTTTCTGAGAAACTTCTTTCTGTTCTGTGAAATCATCTCACAGAGTTACAGCTTTCCCCTCAAGAAGCCTTTCGCTAAGACAGTTCTTGTGGAATTGGCAAAGTGTTATTTGGAAGCCGATAGAGGGCTATGGTGAAAAAGGATATATTCTCCGATGAAATCTGGAAAGAAGCTTTCTGAGAAACTGCTTAGTGTTCTATTAATTCATCTCACAGAGTTACATCTGTATTTCGTGGATCTCTTTGCTAGCCTTATTTCTGTGGAATCTCAGAAAAGATATTTCCTTTCCCTTTAAAGACTATAGGGCCAAAGGAAATATCCTCTGATAACAAAGAGAAAGAAGCTTTCTGAGAAACTTCTTTGTGTTCTGTGAAATCATCTCACAGAGATACAGCTTTCCCCTCAAGAAGCCTTTCGCGAAGACACTTCTTGTGGAATTGGCAAAGTGAAATTTGGAAGCCCTTAGAAGGCTATGGTGAAAAAGGAAATATCCTCAGATGAAATCTGGAAAGAAGCTTTCCGCGAAACTGCTTAGTGTTCTGTTAATTCATCTCACAGAGTTACATCTGTATTTCGTGGATCTCTTTGCTAGCTTTATTTCTGTGGAATCTGAGAACAGATATTTAATTTCCCTTTGAAGACTATAGGGCCAAAGGAAATATCCTCCGATAACAAAGAGAAAGAAGCTTTCTGAGATACCTCTTTGTGTTCTGTGAAATCATCTCACAGAGTTACAGCTTTCCCCTCATGAAGCCTTTCGCTAAGTCAGTTCTTGTGGAATTGGCAAAGTGATATTTGGAAGCCCATAGAGGGCTATGGTGAAAAAGGAAATATCCTCCGATGAAATCTGGAAAGAAGCTTTCTGAGAAACTGCATAGTGTTCTGTTAATTCATCTCTAAGAGTTACATCTGTATGTCGTGGATCTCTTTGCCAGCCTTATTTCTGTGGAATCTGACAACAGATATATCCTTTCCCTTTGAAGACTATAGGGCCAAAGGAAATATCCTCCGATAACAAAGAGAAAGAAGCTTTCTGGGAAACTTCTTTGTGTTCTGTGAAATCATCTCACAGAGTTACAGCTTTCCCCTCAAGAAGCCGTTCGCTAAGACAGTTCTAGTGGAATTGGCAAAGTGATATTTGGAAGCCCATAGAGGGCTATGGTGAAAAAGGAAATATCCTCCGATGAAATCTAGAAAGAAGCTTTCTGAGAAACTGCTTAGTGTTCTGTTAATTCATCTCACAGAGTTACATCTGTATATCGTGGATCTGTTTGCTAGCCTTATTTCTGTGGAATCTGAGAACAGATATTTCGGATCCCTTTAAAGACTATAGGGCCAAAGGAAATATCCTCCGATAACAAAGAGAAAGAAGCTTTCTGAGAAACTTCCTTGTGTTCTGTGAAATCATCTCACAGAGTTACAGCTTTCCCCTCAAGACGCCTTTCGCTGGGACAGTTCTTGTGGAATTGGCAAAGTGATATTTGGAAGCCCATAGAGGGCTACGGTGAAAAAGGAAGTATCCTCCGATGAAATCTGGAAAGAAGCTTTCTGGGAAACTGCTGAGGGTTCTGTTAATTCATCTCACTGAGTTACATCTGTATTTCGTGGATCTCTTTGCTAGCTTTATTTCTGTGGAATCTGAGAACAGATATTTCCTTTCCCTTTGAAGACTCTAGGACCAAAGGAAATATCCTCCGATAACAAAGAGAAAGAAGCTTTCTGAGAAACTTCTTTGTGTTCTGTGAAATCATCTCACAGAGTTACAGCTTTCCCCTCAAGAAGCCTTTCGCTAAGTCAGTTCTTGTGGAATTGGAAAAGTGATATTTGGAAGCCCATAGAGGGCTATGGTGAAAAAGGAAATATCTTCCGATGAAATCTGGAAAGAAGCTTTCTGAGAAACTGCTTAGTGTTCTGTTAATTCATCTCTAAGAGTTACATCTGTATTTCGTGGATCTCTTTGCCAGCCTTATTTCTGTGGAATCTGACAACAGATATATCCTTTCCCTTTGAAGACTATAGGGCCAAAGGAAATATCCTGCGATAACAAAGAGAAAGAAGCTTTCTGAGAAACTTCTTTTTGTTCTGTGAAATCATCTCACAGAGTTACAGCTTTCCCCTCAAGAAGCCTTTCGCTAAGACAGTTCTTGTGGAATTGGCAAAGTGTTATTTGGAAGCCCATAGAGGGCTATGGTGAAAAATGAAATATCCTCAGATGAAAACTGGAAAGAAGCTTTCTGAGAAACTGCTTCGTGTTCTATTAATTCATCTCACAGAGTTACATCTGTATTTCGTGGATCTCTTTGCCACCTTATTTCTGTGGAATCTGACAACAGATATTTCCTTTCCCTTTGAAGAATATAGGGCCAAAGGAAATATCCTCCGATAACAAAGAGAAAGAAGCTTTCTGAGAAACTTCTTTGTGTTCTGAGAAATCATCTCACAGAGTTATAGCTTTTCCCTCAAGAAGCCTTTCACTTAAACAGTTCTTGTGGAATTGGCAAAGTGATATTTGGAAGCCCTTAGAGGGCTATAGTGAAAAAGGAAATATCCTCTGATGAAATCTGGAAAGAAGTTTTCTGAGAAACTACTCAGTGTTCTGTTAATTCATCTCACAGAGTTACATCTGTATTTCGTGGATCTCTTTGCTAGCCTTATTTCTGTGGAATCTGAGAACAGATATTTCGGATCCCTTTGAAGACTACTGGGCCAAAGGAAATATCCTCTGATAACAAAGAGAAAGAAGCTTTCTGAGAACCTTCTTTGTGTTCTGTGAAATCATCTCACAGAGTTACACCTTTCCCCTCAAGAAGCCTTTCGCTAAGACAGTTCTAGTGGAATTGGCAAAGTGATATTTGGAAGCCCATAGAGGGCTATGGTGAAAAAGGAAATATCCTCCGATGAAATCTGGAAAGAAGCTTTCTGAGAAACTGCTTAGTGTTCTGTTAATTCATCTCACAGAGTTACATCTGTATTTCGTGGATCTCTTTGCTAGCCTTATTTCTGTGGAATCTGACAACAGATATTTCCTTTCCCTTTGAAGACTACAGGGCCAAAGGAAATATCCTCCGATAACAAAGAGAAAGAAGCTTTCTGAGAAACTTCTTTGTGTTCTGTGAAATCATCTGACAAAGTTACAGCTTTCCCCTCAAGAAGCCTTTCGCTAAGACACTTCTTGTGGAATTGGCAAAGTGATATTTGGAAGCGCTTAGAGGGCTATGGTGAAAAAGGAAATATCCTCAGATGAAATCTGGAAAGAAGCTTTCTGAGAAACTGCTTAGTGTTCTGTTAATTCATCTCACAGAGTTACATCTGTATTTCGTGGATCTCTTTGCTAGCTTTATTTCTGTGGAATCTGAGAACAGATATTTCCTTTCCCTTTGAAGAATTTAGGGCCAAAGGAAATATCCTCCGATAACAAAGAGAAAGAAGCTTTCTGAGAAACTTCTTTGTGTTCTGTGAAATCATCTCACAGAGTTACAGCTTTGCCCTCAAGAAGCCTTTCGCTACGACAGTTCTTATGGAATTGGCAAAGTGATATTTGGAAGCCCATAGAGGGCTATGGTGAAAAAGGAAATATCCTCCTATGAAATCTGCAAAGAAGCTTTCTGAGAAACTTCTTAGTGTTCTGTTAATTCATCTCACAGAGTTACATCTGTATTTAGTTTATCTCTTTGCTAGCCTTATTTCTGTGGAATCTGAGAAGAGATATTTCCTTTCCCTTTGAAGACTATAGGGCCAAGGGAAATATCCTCCGATAACAAAGAGAAAGAAGCTTTCTGAGAAACTTCTTTGTATTCTGTGAAATCTTCTCACAGAGTTACAGCTTTCCCCTAAAGAAGCCTTTCGCTAAGACAGTTCTTGTGGAATTGGCAAAGTGATATTTGGAAGCCCATAGAGGGCTTGGCGAACAAGGAAATATCCTAAGATGAAATCTGGAAAGAAGCTTTCTGAGAAACTGCTTAGTGTTCTGTTAATTCGTCTCACAGAGTTACATCTGTATTGCGTGGATCTCTTTGCTAGCCTTATTTCTGTGGAATCTGAGAACAGATATTTCCTTTCCCTTTGAAGACTATAGGGCCAAAGGAAATATCCTCCGATAACACAGAGAAAGAAGCTTTCTGAGAAACTTCTTTGTGTTCTGTGAAATCATCTCACAGAACTACAGATTTCCCCTCAAGAAGCCTTTCGCTAAGACAGGGCTTGTGGAATTGGCAAAGTGATATTTTGAAGCCCATAGAGGGCTATGGTGAAAAAGGAAATATCCTCCGATGAAATCTGGAAAGAAGCTTTCTGAGAAACTGCTTAGTGTTCTGTTAATTCATCTCACAGAGTTACATCTGTATGTCGTGGATCTCTTTGCTAGCCTTATTTCTGTGCAATCTGACCAGAGATATTTCCTTTCCCTTTGAAGACAATAGGGCCAAAGGAAATATCCTCCGAAAACAAAGAGAAAGAAGCTTTCTGAGAAACTTCTTTGTGTTCTGTGAAATCATCTCACAGAGTTACAGCTTTCCCCTCAAGAAGCCTTTCGCTAAGACAGTTCTTGTGGAATTGGCAAAGTGATATTTGGAAGCCCATAGAGGGCTATGGTGAAAAAGGAAATATCCTCCGATGAAATCTGGAAAGAAGCTTTCTGAGAAACTGCTTAGTGTTCTGTTAATTCATCTCACAGAGTTACATCTGTATTTCGTGGATCTCTTTGCTAGCCTTATTTCTGTGGAATCTGAGAACAGATATTTCCTTTCCCTTAGAAGACTATAGGGCCAAAGGAAATATCCTCCGATAACAAAGAGAAAGAAGCTTTCTGAGAACCTTCTTTGTGTTCTGTGAAATCATCTCACAGGGTTACAGCTTTCCTCTCAAGAAGCCTTTCGCTAAGACAGTTCTTGTGGAATTGGCAAGGTGATATTTGGAAGCCCATAGAGGGCTATGGTGAAAAAGGAATTATCCTCCGATGAAATCTGGAAAGAAGCTTTCTGGGAAACTGCTCAGTGTTCTGTTAATTCATCTCACAGAGTTACATCGGTATTTCATGGATCTCTTTGCTAGCCTTATTTCTGTGGAATCTGAGATCAGATATTTCGGATCCCTTTGAAGACTATTGGGCCAAAGGAAATAACCTCCGATAACAAAGAGAAAGAAGCTTTCTGAGAAACTTCTTTGTGTTCTGTGAAATCACCTCACAGAGTTACAGCTGTCCCCTCAAGAAACCTTTCGCTAAGACAGTGCTTGTGGAATTGGCAAAGTGATATTTGGAAGCCCCTAGAGGGCTATGGTGAAAAAGGAAATATCCTCCGATGAAATCTGGAAAGAAGCTTTCTGAGAAACTGCTTAGTGCTCTGTTAATTCATCTCACAGAGTTACATCTGTATTTCGTGGATCTCTTTGCTAGACTTATTTCTGTGGAATCTGAGAATAGATATTTCCTTTCCCTTTGAAGACTATAGGGCCAAAGGAAATATCCTCCGATAACAAAGAGAAAGAAGCTTTCTGAGAAACTTCTTTGTGTTCTGTGAAATCATCTCACAGAGTTACAGCTTTCCCCTCAAGAAGCCTTTCGCTAAGACAGTTCTTGTGGAATTGGCAAAGAGATATTTGTAAACTCATAGAGGGCTATGGAGAAAAAGGAAATATCCTCCGATGAAATCTGGAAAGAAGCTTTCTGAGAAACTGCTTAGTGTTCTGTTAATTCATCTCACAGTGTTACATCTGTATTTCGTGAATCTCTTTGCTAGCCTTATTTCTCTTTAATCTGACAACAGATATTTCCTTTCCCTTTGAAGACAATAGGGCCAAAGGAAATATCCTCCGAAAACAAAGAGAAAGAAGTTTTCTGAGAAACTTCTTTGTGTTCTGTGAAATCTTCTCACAGAGTTACTGCTTTCCCCTCAAGAAGCCTTTCGCTAAGACAGTTCTTGGGGAATTGGCAGAGTGATATTTGGAAGCCCATAGAGGGCTATGGTGAAAAAGGAAATATCCTAAGATGAAATTTGGAAAGAAGCTTTCTGAGAAATTGCTTAGTGTCTGTTAATTCATCTCACAGAGTTACATCTGTATTTCGTGGATCTCTTTGCTAGCCTTATTTCTGTGGAATCTGAGACCAGATATTTCCTTTCCCTTTGAAGACTATAGGGCCAAAGGAAATATCCTCCGATAACAAAGAGAAAGAAGCTTTCTGAGAAACTTCTTTGTGTTCTGTGAATTCATCTCACAGAGTTACATCACTCCCCTCAAGAAGCCTTTCGCTAAGACAGTTCTGGTGGAATTGGCAAAGTGATATTTGGAAGCCCATAGTGGGCTACGGTGAAAAAGGAAATATCCTCCGATGAAATCTGGAAAGAAGGTTTCTGAGAAACGGCTTAGTGTTCTGTTAATTCATCTCACAGAGTTACATCTGTATTTCGTGGATCTCTTTGCTAGCCTTATTTCTGTGGAATCTGAGAACAGATATTTCCTTTCCCTTTGAAGACTATAGGGCCAAAGGAAATATCCTCCGATAACCAAGAGAAAGAAGCTTTCTGAGAACCTTCTTTGTGTTCTGTGAAATCATCTCACAGAGTTACATCTTTCCCCTCAAGAAGCCTTTCGCTAAGACAGTTCTTGTGGAATTGGCAAAGTGATATTTGGAAGCTCATAGTGGGCTATGGTGAAAAAGGAAATATCCTCCGATGAAATCTGGAAAGAAGCTTTCTGGGAAACTGCTCAGTGTTCTGTTAATTCATCTCACAGAGTTACATCGGTATTTCATGGATCTCTTTGCTAGCCTTATTTCTGTGGAATCTGAGTACAGATATTTCAGATCCCTTTGAAGACTATAGGGCCAAAGGAAATATCCTCCGATAACAAAGAGAAAGAAGCTTTCTGAGAAACTTCTTTGTGTTCTGTGAAATCATCTCACAGAGTTACAGCTTTCCCCTCAAGAAGCCTTTCGCTAAGACAGTTCTTGTGGAATTGGAAAAGAGATATTTGGAAGCTCATAGAGGTCTATGGAGATAAAGGAAATATCCTCCGATGAAATCTGGAAAGAAGCTTTCTGAGAAACTGCTTAGTGTTCTGTTAATTCAACTCACGGAGTTACATCTGTATTTCGTGGAACTCTTTGCTAGCCTTATTTCTGTGGAATCTGAGAACAGATATTTCCTTTCTTTTTGAAGACTATAGGGCCAAAGGAAATATCCTCCGATAACAAAGAGAAAGAAGCTTTCTGAGAAACTTCTTTGTGTTCTGTGAAATCATCTCACAGAATTACAGCTTTCCCCTCAAGAAGCCTTCCGCTAAGACAGTTCTTGTTTAATTGGCAAAGTGATATTTGGAAGCCCATAGAGGGCTTTGGCGAAAAAGGAAATTTCCTAAGATGAAATCTGGAAAGAAGCTTTCTGAGAAACTGCTTAGTGTTCTGTTAATTCATCTCACAGAGTTACATCTGTATTGCGTGGATCTCTCTGCTAGCCTTATTTCTGTGGAATCTGAGAACAGATATTTCCTTTCCCTTTGAAGACTATAGGGACAAAGGAAATATCCTCCGATAAAAAAGAGGAAGAAGCTTTCTGAGAAACTTCTTTGTGTTCTGTGAAATCATCTCACAGAGTTACAGCTTTCCCCTCAAGAAGCCTTTCGCTAAGACAGGGTTTGTGGAATTGGCAAAGTGATATTTGGAAGCCCATAGAGGGCTATGGTGAAAAAGGAAATATCCTCTGATGAAGTCTGGAAAGAATCTTTCAGAGAAACGGCTTAGTGTTCTGTTAATTCATCTCACAGAGTTACATCTGTATTTCGTAGATCTCTTTGCTAGCCTTATTTCTGTGGAATCTGAGAACAGATATTTCGGAACCCTTTGAAGACTAAAGGGCCAAAGGAAATATCCTCCGATAACAAAGAGAAAGAAGTTTTCTGAGAAACTTCTTTGTGTTCTGTGAAATCATCTCACAGAGTTACACCTGTCCCCTCAAGAAACCTTTCGCTAAGACAGTTCTTGTGGAATTGGCAAAGTAATATTTGGAAGCCAATAGAGGGCTATGGTGAAAAAGGAAATATCCTCCGATGAAATTTGGAAAGAAGTTTTCTGAGAAACTGCTTAGTGTTCTGTTAATTAATCTCACAGAGTTACATCTGTATTTCGTGGATTTCTTTGCTAGACTTATTTCTGTGGTTTCTGAGAACAGAAATTTCCTTTCCCTTTGAAGACTATAGGGCCAAAGGAAATATCCTCCGATAACAAAGAGAAAGAAGCTTTCTGAGACACTTCTTTGTGTTCTGTGAAATCATCTCACAGAGTTACAGCTTTCCCCTCAAGAAGCTTTCGCTAAGACAGTTCCTGTGGAATTGGCAAAGTGATATTTGGAAGCCCATAGAGGGCTATGGTGAAAAAGGAAATATCCTAAGATGAAATTTGGAAAGAAGCTTTCTGAGAAACTGCTTAGTGTCTGTTAATTCATGTCACAGAGTTACATCTGTATTTCGTGGATCTCTTTGCTAGCCTTATTTCTGTGGAATCTGAGACCAGATATTTCCTATCCCTTTGAAGACTATAGGGCCAAAGGAAATATCCTCCGATAACAAAGAGAAAGAAGCTTTCTGAGAAACTTCTTTGTGTTCTGTGAAATCATCTCACAGAGTTACAGCTTTCCCCTCAAGAAGCCTTTCGGTAAGACAGTTCTTGTGGAATTGGCAAAGTGATATTTGGAAGCTCATAGAGGGCTATGGAGATAAAGGAAATATCCTCCGATGAAATCTGGAAAGAAGCTTTCTGAGAAACTGCTTAGTGTTCTGTTAATTCATCTCACAGTGTTACATCTGTATTTCGTGGATCTCTTTGCTAGTCTTAGTTCTGTGGAATCTGAGAACAGATATTTCGGATCCCTTTGAAGACTATAGGGCCAAAGGAAATATCCTCCGATAACAAAGGGAAAGAAGCTTTCTGAGAAACTTCTTTGTGTTCTGTGAAATCATCTCACAGAGTTACAGCTTTCACCTCAAGAAGCCTTTCGCTAAGACACTTCTTGTGGAATTGGCAAAGTGATATTTGGAAGCCCATAGAGGGCTATGGTGAAAAAGGAAATATCCTCCAATGAAATCTGGAAAGAAGCTTTCTGAGAAACGGCTTAGTGTTCTGTTAATTCATCTCACTGAGTTACATCTGTATTTCGTGGATCTCTTTGCTAGCCTTATTTCTGTGGAATCTGAGAACAGATATTTCGGATCCCTTTGAAGACTAAAGGGCCAAAGGAAATATCCTCCGATAACAAAGAGAAAGAAGCTTTCTGAGAAACTTCTTTGTGTTCTGTGAAATCATCTCACAGAGTTACAGCTTTCCCCTCAAGAAGCCTTTCGCTAAGACAGTTCTTGTGGAATTGGCAAAGTGATATTTGGAAGCCCATAGAGGGCTATGCTGAAAAAGGAAATATCCTCAGATGAAATCTGGAAAGAAGCTTTCTGAGAAACTGCTTAGTGTTCTGTTAATTCATCTCACATAGTTACATCTGTATTTCGTGGATCTCTTTGCTGGCCAGATTTCTGTGGAATCTGAGAACCGATATTTCCTTTCCCTTTGAAGACTACAGGGCCAAAGGAAATATCCTCCGATAACAAAGAGAAAGAAGCTTTCTGAGAAACTTCTTTGTGTTCTGTGAAATCATCTCACAGAGTTACAGCTTTCCCCTCAAGAAGCCTTTCACCAAGACAGTTCTTGTGGAATTGGCAAAGTGATATTTGGAATCCCATAGAGGGCTATGGTGAAAAAGGAAATATCCTCCGATGAAATCTGGAAACAAGCTTTCTGAGAAACTGCTTAGTGTTCTGTTAATTCATCTCACAGAGTTACATCTGTATTTCGTGGATCTCTTTGCTAGCCTTATTTCTTTGGAATTTGAGAGCAGATATTTCGGATCCCTCTGAAGACTGTAGGGCCAAAGGAGATATCCTCCGATAACAAAGAGAAAGAAGTTTTCAGAGAAACTTCTTTGTGTTCTGTGAAATCATCTCACAGAGTTACAGCTATCCCCTCAAAAAGCCTTTCGCTAAGACAGTTCTTGTGGGATTGGCAAAGTGATATTTGGAAGCCCTTAGAAGGCTATGGAGAAAAAGCAAATATCCTCCGATGAAATCTGGAAAGAAGCTTTCTGAGAAACTGCTTAGTGTCCTGTTAATTCATCTCACAGAGTTACATCTGTATTTCGTGGATCTCTTTGCTAGCCTTATTTCTGTGGAATCTGACAACAGATATTTCGAATCCATTTGAAGACTATAGGGCCAAAGGAAATATCCACCGATAACCAAGAGAAAGAAGCTTTCTGAGAAACTTCTTTGTGTTCTGTGAAATCATCTCACAGAGTTACAGCTTTCCCCTCAAGAAGCCTTTCGCTAAGACAGTTCTTGTGGAATTGGCAAAGTGATATTTGGAAGCCCATAGAGGGCTATGGTGAAAAAGGAAATATCCTCCGATGAATTTTGGAAAGAAGCTTTCTGAGAAACTGCTTAGTGTTCTGTAGTTCATCTCAGAGAGTTACATCTGTATTTCGTGGATCTCTTTGCTAGCCTTATTTCAGTGGAATCTGACAACAGATATTTCCTTTCCCTTTGAAGACTATAGGGCCAAAGGAAATATACTCCGATAACAAAAAGAAAGAAGGTTTCTGAGAAACTTCTTTGTGTTCTGTGAAATCATCTCACAGAGTTACAGCTTTCCCCTGAAGAAGCCTTTCGCCAAAACAGTTCTTGTGGAATTGGCAAAGTGATATTTGGAAGCCCATAGAGGGCTATGGTGAATAAGGAAATATCCTCTGATGAAATCTGGAAAGAAGCTTTCTGAGAAACTGCTCAGTGTTCTGTTAATTCATCTCACAGAGTTACATCTGTATTTCGTGGATCTCTTTGCTAGCCTTATTTCTGTGGAATCTGAGAACAGATATTTCGGATCCCTTTGAAGACTATAGCGCCAAAGGAAATATCCTCCAATAACAAAGAGAAAGAAGTTTTCTGAGAAACTCTTTGTGTTCTTTGAAATCATCTCACAGAGTTACAGATTTCCTCTCAAGGAGCCTTTCGCTAAGACAGTTCTTCTGGAATTGGAAAAGTGATATTTGGAAGCCCATAGAGGGCTTTGGTGAAAAAGGAAATATCCTAAGATGAAATCTGGAAAGAAGCTTTCTGAGAAACTGCTCAGTGTTCTGTTAATTCATCTCACAGTGTTACATCTGTATTTCGTGGATCTCTTTGGTAACCTTATTTCTGTGGAATCTGAGAAGAGATATTTCGGATAGCTTTCAAGACTACAGGGCCAAAGGAAATATCCTCCGATAACAAAGAGAAAGAAGCTTTCTGAGAAACTTCTTTGTGTTCTGTGAAATCATCTCACAGAGTTACAGCTTTCCCCTCAAGAAGCCTTTCACTAAGACAGTTCTTGTGGAATTGGCAAAGTGATATTTGGAAGCCCATAGAGGGCTATGGTGAAAAAGGAAATATCCTCCGATGAAATCTGGAAACAAGCTTTCTGAGAAACTGCTTAGTGTTGTGTTAATTCATCTCACAGAGTTACATCTGTATTTCGTGGATCTCTTTGCTAGCCTTATTTCTGTGGAATCTGACAACAGATATTTCCTTTCCCTTTGAAGACTATAGGGCCAAAGGAGATATCCTCCGATAACAAAGAGAAAGAAGTTTTCAGAGAAACTTCTTTGTGTTCTGTGAAATCATCTCACAGAGTTACAGCTATCCAATCAAAAAGCCTTTCGCTAAGACAGTTCTTGTGGAATTGGCAAAGTGATATTTGGAAGCCCGTAGAAGGCTATGGAGAAAAAGCAAACATCCTCCGATGAAATCTGGAAAGAAGCTTTCTGAGAAACTGCTTAGTGTTCTGTTAATTCATCTCAGAGAGTTACATCTGTATTTCGTGGATCTCTTTGCTAGCCTTATTTCTGTGGAATATGACAACAGATATTTCCAATCCCTTTGAAGACTATAGGGCCAAAGGAAATATCCTCCGATAACAAAGAGAAAGAAGCTTTCTGAGAAACTTCTTTGTGTTCTGTGAAATCATCTCACAGAGTTAAAGCTTTCCCCTCAAGAAGCCTTTCGCTAAGACAGTTCTTGTGGAATTGGCAAAATGATATTTGGAAGCCCATAGAGGGCTATGGTGAAAAAGGAAATATCCTCCGATGAAATCTGGAAAGAAGCTTTCTGAGAAACTGCTTAGTGTTCTGTTTATTTATCTCACAAAGTTACATGTGTATTTCGTGGATCTCTTTGCTAGCCTCATTTCTGTGGAATCTGAGAACAGATATTTCGGATCCCTCTGAAGACTGCAGGGCCAAAGGAAATATCCTCCGATAACAAAGAGAAAGAAGCTTTCTGAGAAACTTCTTTGTGTTCTGTGAAATCATCTCACAGAGTTACAGCTTTCCCCTCAAGAAGCCTTTCGCTAAGACAGTTCTTGTGGGATTGGCAAAGTGATATTTGGAAGCCCATAGAAGGCTACGGAGAAAAAGCAAATATCCTCCGATGAAATCTGGAAAGAAGCTTTCTGAGAAACTGCTTAGTGTTCTGTTAATTAATCTCACAGAGTAACATCTGTATTTCGTGGATCTCTTTGCTAGCCTTATTTCTGTGGAATCTGACAACAGATATTTCGAATCCCTTTGAAGACTATAGGGCCAAAGGAAATATCCTCCGATAACCAAGAGAAAGAAGCTTCCTGAGAAACTTCTTTGTGTTCTGTGAAATCATCTCACAGAGTTACAGCTTTCCCCTCAAGAAGCATTTCGCTAAGACAGTTCTTGTGGAATTGGCAAAGTGATATTTGGAAGCCCTTCGAGGGCTATGGTGAAAAAGGAAATATCCTCCGATGAAATCTGGAAAGAAGCCTTCTGAGAAACTGCTTAGTGTTCTGTAGTTCATCTCAGACAGTTACATCTGTATTTCGTGGATCTCTTTGCTAGCCTTATTTCTGTGGAATCTGACAAAAGATATATCCTTTCCCTTTGAAGACTATAGGGCCAAAGGAAATATCCTCCGATAACAAAAAGAAAGAAGGTTTCTGAGAAACTTCTTTCTGTTCTGTGAAATCATCTCACAGAGTTACAGCTTTCCCCTCAAGAAGCCTTTCGCTAAAACAGTTCTTGTGGAATTGGCAAAGTGATATTTGGAAGCCCATAGAGGTCTATGGTGAATAAGGAAATATCCTCTGATGAAATCTGGAAAGAAGCTTTCTGAGTAACTGCTCACTGTTCTGTTAATTCATCTCACAGAGTTACATCTGTATTTCGTGGATCTCTTTGCTAGCCTTATTTCTGTGGAATCTGACAAAAGATATATCCTTTCCCTTTGAAGACTATAGGGCCAAAGGAAATATCCTCCGATAAGAAAAAGAAAGAAGGTTTCTGAGAAACTTCTTTGTGTTCTGTGAAATCAGCTCAGAGAGTTACAGCTTTCACCTCAAGAAGCCTTTCGCTAAGACAGTTCTTGTGGAAATTGCAAAGTGATATTTGGAAGCCCATAGAGGGCTATGGTGAAAAAGGAAATATCCTCCGATGAAATCTGGAAAGAAGCTTTCTGAAAAACTGCTTAGTGTTCTGTTAATTCATCTCACAGAGTTACATCTGTATTTCGTGGATCTCTTTGCTAGCCTTATTTCTGTGGAAGCTGACAACAGATATTTCCTTTCCTTTGAAGACTATAGGGCCAAAGGAAATATCCTCCGATAACAAAGAGAAGGAAGCTTTCTGAGAAACTTCTTTGTGTTCTGTGAAATCATCTCACAGAGTTACAGCTTTCCCCTCAAGAAACCTTTCGCTAAGACAGTTCTTTTGGAATTGGCAAAGTGATATTTGGAAACCCATTGAGGGCTATGGTGAAAAAGGAAATATCCTCCGATGAAATCTGGAAAGAAGCTTTCTGAGAAACTGCTTAGTGTTCTGTTAATTCATCTCACAGAGTTACATCTGTATTTCGTGGATCTCTTTTCTAGCCTTACTGCTGTGGAATCTGAGAAAAGATATTTCGGATCCCTTTAAAGACTATAGGGTCAAAGGAAATATCCTCCGATAACAAAGAGAAAGAAGCTTTCTGAGAAACTTCTTTGTGTTCTGTGAAATCATCTCACAGAGTTACAGCTTTCCCCTCAAGAAGCCTTTCGCTAAGACAGTTCTTGTGGAATTCGCAAAGTGATATTTGGAATCCCATAGAGGGCTATGGTGAAAAAGGAAATATCCTCTGATGAAATCTGGAAAGAAGCTTTCTGAGAAACTGCTCAGTGTTCTGTTAATTCATCTCACAGAGTTACATCTGTATTTCGTGGATCTCTTTGCTAGCCTTATTTCTGTGGAATCTGAGAACAGATATTTCGGATCCCTTTGAAGACTATAGGGCCAAAGGAAATATCCCCCTATAACAAAGAGAAAGAATCTTTCTGAGAAACTTCTTTGTGTTCTGTGAAATCATCTCACAGAGTTACAGCTTTCCCCTCAAGAAGCCTTTCGCTAAGAGAGTTCTTGTGGAATTGGCAAAGTGATATTTGGAAGCCCATAGAGGGCTATTGTGAAAAAGGAAATATCCTCCGTTGAATTCTGGAAAGAAGCTTTCTGAGAAACTGCTCAGTGTTCTGTTAATTCATCTCACAGAGTTATATATGTATTTCGTGGATATCTTTGCTAGCCTTATTTCTGTGTAATCTGAGAACAGATATTTCCTTTCCCTTTGAAGACTATAGGGCCAAAGGAAATATTCTCCGATAACAAAGAGAAAGAAGCTTTCTGAGAAACTTCTTTGTGTTCTGTGTAATCATCTCACAGAGTTACAGCTTTCCCCTCAAGAAGCCTTTCGCTAAGACAGTTCTTGTGGAATTGGCAAAGTGATATTTGGAAGCCCATAGAGGGCAATGGTGAAAAAGGAAATATCCTCTGATGAAATCTGGAAAGAAGGTTTCTGAGAAACTGCTTCGTGTTCTGTTAATTCATCTCACAGAGTTACATCTGTATTTCGTGGATCTCTTTGCTAGCCTTACTTCTGTGATATCTGAGAACAGATATTTCGGATCCCTTTGAAGACAAAAGGGCCAAAGGAAATATCCTCCGATAACAAAGAGAAAGAAGCTTTCTGAGAACCTTCTTTGTGTTCTGTGAAATCATCTCACAGAGTTACAGCTTTCCCCTCAAGAAGCCTTTCGCTAAGACAGTTCTTGTGGAATTGGCAAAGTGATATTTGGAAGCCCATAGAGGGCTATGGTGAAAAAGGAAATATCCTCCGATGAAATCTGGAAAGAAGCTTTCTGAGAAACTGCTTAGTGTTCTGTTAATTCATCTCACAGAGTTACATCTGTATTTCGTGGATCTCTTTGCTATCCTTATTTCTGTGGAATCTGACAACAGATATTTCGAATCCCTTTGAAGACTATAGGGCCAAAGGAAATATCCTCCGATAACAAAGAGAAAGAAGCTTTCTGAGAAACTTCTTTGTCTTCTGTGAAATCATCTCACAGAGTTACAGCTTTCCCCTCAAGAAGCCTTTCGCTAAGACAGTTCTTGTGGAATTGGCAAAGTGATATTTGGAAGCCCATAGAGGGCTATGGTGAAAAAGGAAATATCCTCCGATGAAATCTGGAAAGAAGCTTTCTGAGAAACTGCTTAGTGTTCTGTAGTTCATCTCAGAGAGTTACATCTGTATTTCGTGGATCTCTTTGCTAGCCTTATTTCTGTGGAATCTGACAACAGATATTTCCTTTCCCTTTGAAGACTATAGGGCCAAAGGAAATATCCTCCGATAACAAAGAGAAAGAAGCTTTCTGAGAAACTTCTTTGTGTTCTGTGAAATCATCTCACAGAGTTACAGCTTTCCCCTAAAGAAGCCTTTTGCTAAGACAGTTCTTGTGGAATTGGCAAAGTGATATTTGGAAGCCCATAGAGGGCAATGATGAAAAAGGAAATATCCTCTGATGAAATCTGGAAAGAAGGTTTCTGAGAAACTGCTTAGTGTTCTGTTAATTCATCTCACAGAGTTACATCTGTATTTCTTGGATCTCTTTCCTAGCCTTACTTCTGTGATATCTGAGAACAGATATTTCGGATCCCTTTGAAGACTAAAGGGCCAAAGGAAATATCCTCCGATAACAAAGAGAAAGAAGCTTTCTGAGAACCTTCTTTGTGTTCTGTGAAATGATCTCACAGAGTTACAGTTTCCCCTCAAGAAGCCTTTCGCTAAGACAGTTCTTGTGGAATTGGCAAAGTGATATTTGGAAGCCCATAGAGGGCTATGGTGAAAAAGGAAATATCCTCAGATGAAATCTGGAAAGAAGCTTTCTGAGAAACTGCTTAGTGTTCTGTTAATTCATCTCACAGAGTTACATCTGTATTTCGTGCATCTCTTTGCTAGCCTTATTTCTGTGGAATCTGACAACAGATATTTCGAATCCCTTTGAAGACTATAGGGCCAAAGGAAATATCCTCCGATAACCAAGAGAAAGAAGCTTTCTGAGAAACTTCTTTGTGTTCTGTGAAATCATCTCACAGAGTTACAGCTTTCCCCTCAAGAAGCCTTTCGCTAAGACAGTTCTTGTGGAATTGGCAAAGTGATATTTGGAAGCCCATAGAGGGCTATGCTGAAAAAGGAAATATCCTCAGATGAAATCTGGAAAGAAGCTTTCTGAGAAACTGCTCATTGTTCTGTTAATTCATCTCACAGAGTTACATCTGTATTTCGTGGATCTCTTTGCTAGCCTTATTTCTGTGGAATCTGAGAACAGATATTTCGGATCCCTTTGAAGACTATAGGGCCAAAGGAAATATCCTCCGATAACAAAGAGAAAGAAGCTTTCTGAGAAACTTCTTTGTGTTCTGTGAAATCATCTCACAGAGTTACAGCTTTCACCTCAAGAAGCCATTCGCTAAGACAGTTCTTTTGGAAATTGCAAAGTGATATTTGGAAGCCCATAGAGGGCTATGGTGAAAAAGGAAATATCCTCCGATGAAATCTGGAAAGAAGCTTACTAAGAAACTGCTTAGTGTTCTGTTAATTCATCTCACAGAGTTACATCTGTATTTCGTGGATCTCTTTGCTAGCCTTATTTCTGTGGAAGCTGACAACAGATATTTCCTTTCCCTTTGAAGACTATAGGGCCAAAGGAAATATCCTCCGATAACAAAGAGAAAAAAGCTTTCTGAGAAACTTCTTTGTGTTCTGTGAAATCATCTCACAGAGTTACAGCTTTACCCTCAAGAAGCCTTTCGCTAAGACAGTTCTTGTGGAATTGGCAAAGTGATATTTGGAAACCCATAGAGGGCTATGATGAAAAAGGAAATATCCTCCGATGAAATCTGGAAAGAAGCTTCTGAGAAGCTGCTTTGTGTTCTGTTAATTCATCTCACAGAGTTACATCTGTATTTGGTGGATCTCTTTGCTAGCCTTATTTCTGTGGAATCTGACAACAGATATTTCGGATCCCTTTGAAGAGTATAGGGCCAAAGGAAATATCCTCCGATAACAAAGAAAAAGAAACTTTCTGAGAAACTTCTTTGTGTTCTGTGAAATCATCTCACAGAGTTACAGCTTTCCCCTCAAGAAGCCTTTCGCTAAGATAGTTCTTGTGGAATTGGCAAAGTGATATTTGGAAACCCATAGAGGGCTATGGTGAAAAAGGAAATATCCTCCGATGAAATCTGGAAAGAAGCTTTCTGAGAAACTGCTTAGTGTTCTGTTAATTCATCTCACAGAGTTACATCTGTATTTCGTGGATCTCTTTGCTAGCCTTATTTCTGTGGAATCTGACGACAGATATTTCCTTTCCCTTTGAAGACTATAGGGCCAAAGGAAATATCCTTCGATAACAAATAGAAAGAAGCTTTCTGAGAAACTTCTTTGTGTTCTGTGAAATCATCTCACAGAGTTACAGCTTTCCCCTCAAGAAGCCTTTCGCTAAGACAGTTCTTCTGGAATTGGCAAAGTGATATTTGGAAGCTCATAGAGGGCTATGCGGAAAAAGGAAATATCGTCCGATGAAATCTGGAAAGAAGCTTTCCGAGAAACTGCTTAGTGTTCTGTTAATTCTTCTCACAGAGTTACATCTGTATTTCGTGGATCTCTTTGCTAGCCTTATTTCTGTGGAATCTGACAACAGATATTTCCTTTCCCTTAGAAGACTATAGGGATAAAGGAAATATCCTCCGATAACAAAGAGAAATTAGCTTTCTGAGAAACTGCTTAGTGTTCTGTTAATTCATCTCACAGAGTTACATCTGTATTTCGTGTATATCTTTGCTAGCCTTATTTCTGTGGAATCTGACAACAGATATTTCCTTTCCCTTTGAAGACTATAGGGCCAAAGGAAATATCCTTCGATAACAAAGAGAAAGAAGCTTTCTGAGAAACTTCTTTGTGTTCTGTGAAATCATCTCACAGAGTTACAGCTTTCCCCTCAAGAAGCCTTTCGCTAAGACAGTTCTTCTGGAATTGGCAAAGTGATATTTGGAAGCTCATAGAGGGCTATGCCGAAAAAGGAAATATCCTCCGATGAAATCTGGAAAGAAGCTTTCTGAGAAACTGCTTAGTGTTCTGTTAATTCATCTCACAGAGTTACATCTGTATTTGGTGGATCTCTTTGCTAGCCTTATTTCTGTGGAATCTGACAACAGATATTTCCTTTCCCTTTGAAGACTATAGGGATAAAGGAAATATCCTCCGATAACAAAGAGAAAGAAGCTTTCTGAGAATCTTCTTTGTGTTCTGTGAAATCATCTCACAGAGTTACAGCTTTCCCCTCAAGAAACCTTTCGCTTAAACAGTTCTTGTGGAATTGGCAAAGTGATATTTGGAAGCCCATAGAGGGCTATGGTGAAAAAGGAAATATCCTCCGATGAAATCTGGAAAGAAACTTTCTGAGACACTGCTTAGTGTTCTGTAATTCATCTCACAGAGTTACATCTGTATTTCGTGGATCTCTTTGCTAGCCTTATTTCTGTGGAATCTGACAACAGATATTACCTTTCTCTTTCATGAATATAGGGCCAAAGGAAATATTCTCCGATAACAAAGAGAAAGAAGCCATCTGAGAAGCTGCTTAGTGTTCTGTTAATTCATCTCACAGAGTTACATCTGTATTTCGTGGATCTCGTTGATAGCCTTATTTCTGTGGAATCTGAGAACCGATATTTCCTTTCCCTTTGAAGACTATAGGGCCAAAGGAAATATCCTTTGATAACAAATAGAAAGAAGCTTTCTGAGAAACTTCTTTGTGTTCTGTGAAATCATTTCACAGAGTTACAGCATTTCCCTCAAGAAGCCTTTCGCTTAGACAGTTCTTGTGGAATTGGCAAAGTGATATTTGGAAGCCCATAGAGGTCTGTGGTGAAAAAGGAAATATCCTCATATGATATCTGGAAAGAAGCTTTCTGAGAAACTGCTTAGTGTTCTGTTAATTCATCTCACAGAGTTACATCTGTATTTCGTGGATCTCTTTGCTAGCCTTATTTCTGTGGAATCTAGGAAGAGATATTTCCTTTCCCTTTGAAGACTATTGGGCCAAATGAAATATCCTCCGATAACAAAGAGAAAGAAGCTATCTGAGAAACTTCTTTGTTTTCTGTGAAATCATCTCACAGAGTTACAGCTTTCCCCTGAAGAAGCCTTTCGCTAAGACAGTTCTTGTGGAATTGGCAAAGTGATATTTGGAAGCCCATAGAGGGCTATGGTGAAAAAGGAAATATCCTCCGATGAAATCTGGAAAGAAACTTTCGGGGAAACTGCTCAGTGTTCTGTTAATTCATCTCACAGAGTTACATCGGTATTTCCTGGATCTCCTTGCTAGCCTTATTTCTGTGGAATTGAGAACAAATATTTCGGATCCCTTTGAAGACTACAGGGCTAAAGGAAATATCCTCCGATAACAGAGAGAAAGAAGCATTCTGAGAAACTTCTTTGTGTTTTGTGAAATCATCTCAGAGAGTTACAGCTTTCCCCTCAAGAAGCGTTTCGCTAAGACAGTTCTTGTGGAATTGGCAAACTGATATTTGGAAGCCCAAAGAGGGCTATGGTGAAAAAGGAAATATCCTCAGATGAAATCTGGAAAGAAGCTTTCTGAGAAACCGCTTAGTGTTCTGTAATTCATCTCACAGTGTTACATCTGTATTTCGTGGATCTCTTCGCTAGCCTTATTTCTCTGTAATCTCACAACAGATATTTCCTTTCCCTTTGAAGACTATAGGGCCAAAGGAAATATCCTCCGATAACAAAGAAAAAGAAGCTTTCTGAGAAACTTCTTTGTGTTCTCTGAAATCATCTCACAGAGTTACAGCTTTCCCCTCAAGAAGCCTTTCGCTAAAACAGTTCTTGTGGAATTGGCAAAGTGATATTTGGAAGCCCATAGAGGGCTATGGTGAAAAAGGAAATATCCTCCGATGAAATCTGGAAAGAAGCTTTCTGAGAAACTGCTCAGTGTTCTGTTAATTCATCTCACAGAGTTACATCTGTATTTCGTGGATCTCTTTGCTAGCCTTATTTCTGTGGAATCTGAGAACAGATATTTCGGATCCCTTTGAAGACTATAGGGCCAAAGCAAATATCCTCCTATAAAAAAGAGAAAGAATCTTTCTGAGAAACTTCTTTGTGTTCTGTGAAATCATCTCACAGAGTTACAGCTTTCCCCTCAAGAAGCCTTTCGCTAAGACAGTTCTTGTGGAATTGGCAAAGTGATATTTGGAAGCCCATAGAGGGCTATTGTGAAAAAGGAAATATCCTCCGTTGAATTCTGGAAAGAAGCTTTCTGAGAAACTGCTCAGTGTTCTGTTAATTCAACTCACAGAGTTATATATTTATTTCGTGGATATCTTTGCTAGCCTTATTTCTGTGTAATCTGACAACAGATATTTCCTTTCCCTTTGAAGACTATAGGGCCAAAGGAAATATTCTCCTATAACAAAGAGAAAGAAGCTTTCTGAGAAACTTCTTTGTGTTCTGTGAAATCATCTCACAGAGTTACAGCTTTCCCCTCAAGAAGCCTTTCGCTAAGACAGTTCTTGTGGAATTGGCAAAGTGATATTTGGAAGCCCATAGAGGGCAATGGTGAAAAAGGAAATATCCTCTGATGAAATCTGGAAAGAAGGTTTCTGAGAAACTGCTTAGTGTTCTGTTAATTCATCTCACAGAATTACATCTGTATTTCGTGGATCTCTTTGCTAGCCTTACTTCTGTGATATCTGAGAACAGATATTTCGGATCCCTTTGAAGACAAAAGGGCCAAAGGAAATATCCTCCGATAACAAAGAGAAAGAAGCTTTCTGAGAACCTTCTTTGTGTTCTGTGAAATCATCTCACAGAGTTACAGCTTTCCCCTCAAGAAGCCTTTCGCTAAGACAGTTCTTGTGGAATTGGCAAAGTGATATTTGGAAGCCCATAGAGGGCTATGGTGAAAAAGGAAATATCCTCCGATGAAATCTGGAAAGAAGCTTTCTGAGAAACTGCTTAGTGTTCTGTTAATTCATCTCACAGAGTTACATCTGTATTTCGAGGATCTCTTTGCTATCCTTATTTCTGTGGAATCTGACAACAGATATTTCGAATCCCTTTGAAGACTATAGGGCCAAAGGAAATATCCTCCGATAACAAAGAGAAAGAAGATTTCTGAGAAACTTCTTTGTGTTCTGTGAAATCATCTCACAGAGTTACAGCTTTCCCCTCAAGAAGCCTTTCGCTAAGACAGTTCTTGTGGAATTGGCAAAGTGATATTTGGAAACCCATAGAGGGCTATGGTGAAAAAGGAAATATCCTCCGAGGAAATCTGGAAAGAAGCTTCTGAGAAGCTGCGTTGTGTTCTGTTAATTCATCTCACAGAGTTACATCTGTATTTGGTGGATCTCTTTGCTAGCCTTATTTCTGTGGAATCTGACAACAGATATTTCGGATCCCTTTGAAGACTATAGGGCCAAGGGAAATATCCTCCGATAACAAAGAAAAAGAAGCTTTCTGAGAAACTTCTTTGTGTTCTGTGAAATCATCTCACAGAGTTACAGCTTTCCCCTCAAGAAGCCTTTCGCTAAGACAGTTCTTGTGGAATTGGCAAAGTGATATTTGGAAGCCCATAGAGGGCTATGGTTAAAAAGGAAATATCCTCCGATGAAATCTGGAAAGAAGCTTTCTGAGAAATTGCTTAGTGTTCTGTTAATTCATCTCACAGAGTTACATCTGTATTTCGTGGATCTCTTTGCTAGCCTTATTTCTGTGGAATCTCAGAACAGATATTTCGAATCCCTTTGAAGACTATAGGGCCAAAGGAAATATCCTCCGATAACAAAGAGAAAGAAGCTTTCTGAGAAACTTCTTTGTGTTCTGTGAAATCATCTCACAGAGTTACAGCTTTCCCCTCAAGAAGCCTTTCGCTAAGACAGTTCTTCTGGAATTGGCAAAGTCATATTTGGAAGCCCATAGAGGACTATGGTGAAAAAGGAAATATCCTCCGATGAAATCTGGAAAGAAGCTTTCCGGGAAAATGCTCAGTGTTCTGTTAATTCATCTCACAGAGTTACATCTGTATTTCGTGGATCTCTTTGCTAGCCTTATTTCTGTGGAATCTGACGACAGATATTTCCTTTCCCTTTGAAGACTATAGGGCCAAAGGAAATATCCTTCGATAACAAATAGAAAGAAGCTTTCTGAGAAACTTCTTCGTGTTCTGTGAAATCATCTCACAGAGTTACAGCTTTCCCCTCAAGAAGCCTTTCGCTAAGACAGTTCTGCTGGAATTGGCAAAGTGATATTTGGAAGCTCATAGAGGGCTATGCGGAAAAAGGAAATATCGTCCGATGAAATCTGAAAAGAAGCTTTCCGAGAAACTGCTTAGTGTTCTGTTAATTCTTCTCACAGAGTTACATCTGTATTTCGTGGATCTCTTTGCTAGCCTTATTTCTGTGGAATCTGACAACAGATAATTCCTTTCCCTTAGAAGACTATAGGGATAAAGGAAATATCCTCCGATAACAAAGAGAAATTAGCTTTCTGAGAAACTGCTTAGTGTTCTGTTAATTCATCTCACAGAGTTACATCTGTATTTCGTGTATATCTTTGCTAGCCTTATTTCTGTGGAATCTGACAACAGATATTTCCTTTCCCTTTGAAGACTATAGGGCCAAAGGAAATATCCTTCGATAACAAACAGAAAGAAGCTTTCTGAGAAACTTCTTTGTGTTCTGCGAAATCATCTCACAGAGTTACAGCTTTCCCCTCAAGAAGCCTTTCGCTAAGACAGTTCTTCTGTAATTGGCAAAGTGATATTTGGAAGCTCATAGAGGGCTATGCCGAAAAAGGAAATATCCTCCGATGAAATCTGGAAAGAAGCTTTCTGAGAAACTGCTTAGTATTCTGTTAATTCATCTCACAGAGTTACATCTGTATTTGGTGGATCTCTTTGCTAGCCTTATTTCTGTGGAATCTGACAACAGATATTTCCTTTCCCTTTGAAGACTATAGGGATAAAGGAAATATCCTCCGATAACAAAGAGAAAGAAGCTTTCTGAGAATCTTCTTTGTGTTCTGTGAAATCATCTCACAGAGTTACAGCTTTCCCCTCAAGAAACCTTTCGCTTAAACAGTTCTTGTGGAATTGGCAAAGTGATATTTGGAAGCCCATAGAGGGCTATGTTGAAAAAGTAAATATCCTCCGATGAAATCTGGAAAGAAACTTTCTAAGACACTGCTTAGTCTTCTGTAATTCATCTCACAGAGTTACATCTGTATTTCGTGGATCTCTTTGCTAGCCTTATTTCTGTGGAATCTGACAACAGATATTACCTTTCTCTTTCATGAATATAGGGCCAAAGGAAATATTCTCCGATAACAAAGAGAAAGAAGCCATCTGAGAAACTGCTTAGTGTTCTGTTAATTCATCTCACAGAGTTACATCTGTATTTCGTGGATCTCTTTGATAGCCTTATTTCTGTGGAATCTGAGAACCGATATTTCCTTTCCCTTTGAAGACTATAGGGCCAAAGGAAATATCCTTTGATAACAAATAGAAAGAAGCTTTCTGAGAAACTTCTTTGTGTTCTGTGAAATCATTTCACAGAGTTACAGCTTTTCCCTCAAGAAGCCTTTCGCTTAGACAGTTCTAGTGGAATTGGCAAAGTGATATTTGGAAGCCCATAGAGGGCTATGGTGAAAAAGGAAATATCCTCCGATGAAATCTGGAAAGAAGCTCTCTGAGAAACTGCTCAGTGTTCTGTTAATTCATCTCACAGAGTTACATCTGTATTTCGTGGATCTCTTTGCTAGCCTTATTTCTGTGGAATCTGAGAACAGATATTTCGGATCCCTTTGAAGACTATAGGGCCAAAGGAAATATCCTCCTATAAAAAAGAGAAAGAATCTTTCTGAGAAACTTCTTTGTGTTCTGTGAAATCATCTCACAGAGTTACAGCTTTCCCCTCAAGAAGCCTTTCGCTAAGACAGTTCTTGTGGAATTGGCAAAGTGATATTTGGAAGCCCATAGAGGGCTATTGTGAAAAAGGAAATATCCTCCGATGAAATCTGGAAAGAAGCTTCTGAGAAGCTGCGTTGTGTTCTGTTAATTCATCTCACAGAGTTACATCTGTATTTGGTGGATCTCTTTGCCAGCCTTATTTCTGTGGAATCTGACAACAGATATTTCGGATCCCTTTGAAGACTATAGGGCCAAAGGAAATATCCTCCGATAACAAAGAAAAAGAAGCTTTCTGAGAAACTTCTATGTGTTCTGTGAAATCATCTCACAGAGTTACAGCTTTCCCCTCAAGAAGCCTTTCGCTAAGACAGTTCTTGTGGAATTGGCAAAGTGATATTTGGAAGCCCATAGAGGGCTATGGTTAAAAAGGAAATATCCTCCGATGAAATCTGGAAAGAAGCGTTCTGACAAACTGCTTAGTGTTCTGTTAATTCATCTCAGAGAGTTACATCTGTATTTCGTGGATGTCTTTGCTAGCCTTATTTCCGTGGAATCTGAGAACAGATATTTCGAATCCCTTTGAAGACTATAGGGCCAAAGGAAATATCCTCCGATAACAAAGAGAAAGAAGCTTTCTGAGAAACTTCTTTGTGTTCTGTGAAATCATCTCACAGAGTTACAGCTTTACCCTCAAGAAGCCTTTCGCTAAGACAGTTCTTCTGGAATTGGCAAAGTCATATTTGGAAGCCCATAGAGGGCTATGGTGAAAAAGGAATTATCCTCCGATGAAATCTGGAAAGAACCTTTCTGAGAAACTGCTTAGTGTTCTGTAGTTCATCTCAGAGAGTTACATCTGTATTTCGTGGATCTCTTTGCTAGCCTTATTTCTGTGGAATCTGACAACAGATATTTCCTTTCCCTTTGAAGACTATAGGGCCAAAGGAAATATCCTCCGATAACAAAGAGAAAGAAGCTTTCTGAGAAACTTCTTTGTGTTCTGTGAAATCATCTCACAGAGTTACAGCTTTCCCCTCAAAAAGCCTTTCGCTAAGACAGTTCTTGTGGAATTGGCAAAGTGATATTTGGAAGCCCATAGAGGGCAATGGTGAAAAAGGAAATATCCTCTGATGAAATCTGGAAAGAAGGTTTCTGAGAAACTGCTTAGTGTTCTGTTAATTCATCTCACAGAGTTACATCTGTATTTCTTGGATCTCTTTGCTAGCCTTACTTCTGTGATATCTGAGAAGAGATATTTCGGATCCCTTTGAAGACTAAAGGGCCAAAGGAAATATCCTCCGATAACAAAGAGAAAGAAGCTTTCTGAGAACCTTCTTTGTGTTCTGTGAAATCATCTCACAGAGTTACAGCTTTCCCCTCAAGAAGCCTTTCGCTAAGACAGTTCTTGTGGAATTGGCAAAGTGATATTTGGAAGCCCATAGAGGGCTATGGTGAAAAAGGAAATATCCTCAGATGAAATCTGGAAAGAAGCTTTCTGAGAAACTGCTTAGTGTTCTGTTAATTCATCTCACCGAGTTACATCTGTATTTCGTGCATCTCTTTGCTAGCCTTATTTCTGTGGAATCTGACAACAGATATTTCGAATCCCTTTGAAGACTATAGGGCCAAAGGAAATATCCTCCGATAACCAAGAGAAAGAAGCTTTCTGAGAAACTTCTTTGTGTTCTGTGAAATCATCTCACAGAGTTACAGCTTTCCCCTCAAGAAGCCTTTCGCTAAGACAGTTCTTGTGGAATTGGCAAAGTGATATTTGGAAGCCCATAGAGGGCTATGCTGAAAAAGGAAATATCCTCAGATGAAATCTGGAAAGAAGCTTTCTGAGAAACTGCTCAGTGTTCTGTTAATTCATCTCACAGAGTTACATCTGTATTTCGTGGATCTCTTTGCTAGCCTTATTTCTGTGGAATCTGAGAACAGATATTTCGGATCCCTTTGAAGACTATAGGGCCAAAGGAAATATCCTCCGATAACAAAGAGAAAGAAGCTTTCTGAGAAACTTCTTTGTGTTCTGTGAAATCATCTCACAGAGTTACAGCTTTCACCTCAAGAAGCCTTTCGCTAAGACAGTTCTTTTGGAAATTGCAAAGTGATATGTGGAAGCCCATAGAGGGCTATGGTGAAAAAGGAAATATCCTCCGATGAAATCTGGAAAGAAGCTTACTAAGAAACTGCTTAGTGTTCTGTTAATTCATCTCACAGAGTTACATCTGTATTTCGTGGATCTCTTTGCTAGCCTTACTTCTGTGGAAGCTGACAACAGATATTTCCTTTCCCTTTGAAGACTATAGGGCCAAAGGAAATATCCTCCGATAACAAAGAGAAAGAAGCTTTCTGAGAAACTTCTTTGTGTTCTGTGAAATCATCTCACACAGTTAGAGCAGTGCCCTCAAGAAGCCTTTCGCTAAGACAGTTCTTGTGGAATTGGCAAAGTGATATTTGGAAGCCCGTAGAGGGCTATGATGAAAAAGGAAATATCCTCCGATGAAATCTGGAAAGAAGCTTTCTGAGAAACTGCTTAGTGTTCTGTTAATTCATCTCACAGAGTTACATCTGTATTTCGTGGATCTCTTTGCTAGCCTTATTTCTGTGGAATCTGAGAACAGATATTTCCTTTCGCTTTGAAGACTATAGGGACAAAGGAAATATCCTCCGATAACAAAGAGAAAGAAGCTTTCTGAGAAACTTGTTTGTGTTCTGTGAAATCATCTCACAGAGTTAGAGCATTGCCCTGAAGAAGCCTTTCGGTAAGACAGTGCTTGTGGAATTGGCAAAGTGATATTTGGAAGCCCATAGAGGGCTATGGTTAAAAAGGAAATATCCTCCGATGAAATCTGGAAAGAAGCGTTCTGACAAACTGCTTAGTGTTCTGTTAATTCATCTCACAGAGTTACATCTGTATTTCGTGGATGTCTTTGCTAGCCTTATTTCCGTGGAATCTGAGAACAGATATTTCGAATCCCTTTGAAGACTATAGGGCCAAAGGAAATATCCTCCGATAACAAAGAGAAAGAAGCTTTCTGAGAAACTTCTTTGTGTTCTGTGAAATCATCTCACAGAGTTACAGCTTTACCCTCAAGAAGCCTTTCGCTAAGACAGTTCTTCTGGAATTGGCAAAGTCATATTTGGAAGCCCATAGAGGGCTATGGTGAAAAAGGAATTATCCTCCGATGAAATCTGGAAAGAACCTTTCTGAGAAACTGCTTAGTGTTCTGTAGTTCATCTCAGAGAGTTACATCTGTATTTCGTGGATCTCTTTGCTAGCCTTATTTCTGTGGAATCTGACAACAGATATTTCCTTTCCCTTTGAAGACTATAGGGCCAAAGGAAATATCCTCCGATAACAAAGAGAAAGAAGCTTTCTGAGAAACTTCTTTGTGTTCTGTGAAATCATCTCACAGAGTTACAGCTTTCCCCTCAAAAAGCCTTTCGCTAAGACAGTTCTTGTGGAATTGGCAAAGTGATATTTGGAAGCCCATAGAGGGCAATGGTGAAAAAGGAAATATCCTCTGATGAAATCTGGAAAGAAGGTTTCTGAGAAACTGCTTAGTGTTCTGTTAATTCATCTCACAGAGTTACATCTGTATTTCTTGGATCTCTTTGCTAGCCTTACTTCTGTGATATCTGAGAAGAGATATTTCGGATCCCTTTGAAGACTAAAGGGCCAAAGGAAATATCCTCCGATAACAAAGAGAAAGAAGCTTTCTGAGAACCTTCTTTGTGTTCTGTGAAATCATCTCACAGAGTTACAGCTTTCCTCTCAAGAAGCCTTTCGCTAAGACAGTTCTTGTGGAATTGGCAAAGTGATATTTGGAAGCCCGTAGAGGGCTATGGTGAAAAAGGAAATATCCTCAGATGAAATCTGGAAAGAAGCTTTCTGAGAAACTGCTTAGTGTTCTGTTAATTCATCTCACCGAGTTACATCTGTATTTCGTGCATCTCTTTGCTAGCCTTATTTCTGTGGAATCTGACAACAGATATTTCGAATCCCTTTGAAGACTACAGGGCCAAAGGAAATATCCTCCGATAACCAAGAGAAAGAAGCTTTCTGAGAAACTTCTTTGTGTTCTGTGAAATCATCTCACAGAGTTACAGCTTTCCCCTCAAGAAGCCTTTCGCTAAGACAGTTCTTGTGGAATTGGCAAAGTGATATTTGGAAGCCCATAGAGGGCTATGCTGAAAAAGGAAATATCCTCAGATGAAATCTGAAAAGAAGCTTTCTGAGAAACTGCTCAGTGTTCTGTTAATTCATCTCACAGAGTTACATCTGTATTTCGTGGATCTCTTTGCTAGCCTTATTTCTGTGGAATCTGAGAACAGATATTTCGGATCCCTTTGAAGACTATAGGGCCAAAGGAAATATCCTCCGATAACAAAGAGAAAGAAGCTATCTGAGAAACTTCTTTGTGTTCTGTGAAATCATCTCACAGAGTTACAGCTTTCACCTCAAGAAGCCTTTCGCTAAGACAGTTCTTTTGGAAATTGCAAAGTGATATGTGGAAGCCCATAGAGGGCTATGGTGAAAAAGGAAATATCCTCCGATGAAATCTGGAAAGAAGCTTACTAAGAAACTGCTTAGTGTTCTGTTAATTCGTGTCACAGAGTTACATCTGTATTTCGTGGATCTCTTTGCTAGCCTTATTTCTGTGGAAGCTGACAACAGATATTTCCTTTCCCTTTGAAGACTATAGGGCCAAAGGAAATATCCTCCGATAACAAAGAGAAAGAAGCTTTCTGAGAAACTTCTTTGTGTTCTGTGAAATCATCTCACACAGTTAGAGCAGTGCCCTCAAGAAGCCTTTCGCTAAGACAGTTCTTGTGGAATTGGCAAAGTGATATTTGGAAGCCCGTAGAGGGCTATGATGAAAAAGGAAATATCCTCCGATGAAATCTGGAAAGAAGCTTTCTGAGAAACTGCTTAGTGTTCTGTTAATTCATCTCACAGAGTTACATCTGTATTTCGTGGATCTCTTTGCTAGCCTTATTTCTGTGGAATCTGAGAACAGATATTTCCTTTCGCTTTGAAGACTATAGGGCCAAAGGAAATACCCTCCGATAACAAAGAGAAAGAAGCTTTCTGAGAAACTTCTTTGTGTTCTGTGAAATCATCTCACAGAGTTACAGCGTTCCCCTCAAGAAGTCTTTCGCTAAGACAGTTCTTGTGGAATTGGCAAAGTGATATTTGGAAGCCCATAGAGGGCTATGGTGAAAAAGGAAATATCCTCCGATGAAATCTGGAAAGAATCTTTCTGAGAAACGGCTTAGTGTTCTGTTAATTCGATTCACAGAGTTACATCTGTATTTCGTGGATCTCTTTGCTAGCCTGATTTCTGTGGAATCTGAGAAGTGATATTTCGGATCCCTTTCAAGACTATAGGGCCAAAGGAAATATCCTCCGATAACAAAGAGAAAGAAGCTTTCTGAGAAACTTCTTTGTGTTCTGTGATATCATCTCACAGAGTTACAGCTTTCCCCTCAAGAAGCCTTTCGCTAAGACAGTTCTTGTGGAATTGGCAAAGTGATATTTGGAAGCCCATAGAGGGCTATGGTGAAAAAGGAAGTATCCTCCGATGAAATCTGGAAAGAAGATTTCTCTAAACTGCTTTGTGTTCTCTTAACTCTTCGCAAAGTGTTACATCTGTATTTCGTGGATTTCTTTGCTAGCCTTTTTTCTGCGGAATCTGACAACAGATATTTCAGATCCCTTTGAAGACTATAGGGCCAAAGGAAATATACTCCGATAACAAAGAGAAAGAAGCTTTCTGAGAAACTTGTTTGTTTTCTGTGAAATCATCTCATAGAGTTACAGGTTTCTCCTCAAGAAGCCTTTCGCTAAGACAGTTCTTGTGGAATTGGCAAAGTGATATGTGGAAGCCCATAGAGGGCTATGGTGAAAAAGGAAATATCCTCCGATGAAATCTGGAGAGAAGCTTTCTGAGAAACTGCTTAGTGTTCTGTTAATTCATCTCACAGAGTTACATCTGTATTTCGTGGATCTCTTTGCTAGCCTGATTTCTGTGGAATCTGACAACAGATATTTTCTTTCCCTTTGAAGACTGTAGGGCCACAGGAAATATCCTCCGATAACAAAGAGAAAGAAGCTTTCTGAGAAACTTCTTTGTGGTCTGTGAAATCATCTCACAGAGTTACAGCTTTCCCCTCAAGAAGCCTTTCGCTAAGACAGTTTTTTGGAATTGGCAAAGTGATATTTGGAAGCCCATAGAGGGCTATGGTGAAAAAGGAAATATCCTCCGATGAAATCTGGAAAGAAGCTTTCTGAGATACTTCTCAGTGTTCTGTTAATTCATCTCCCAGAGTTACATCTGTATTTCGTGGATCTCTTTGCTAGCCTTATTTCTGTGGAATCTGAGAACAGATATTTCGGATCCCTTTGAAGACAATAGGGCCAAAGGAAATATCCTCCGATAACAAAGGAAAGAAGCTTTCTGAGAAATTCTTTGTGTTCTGTGAAATCATCTCACGGAGTTATAGCTTTCCCCTCAGGAAGCCTTTCGCTAAGACAGTTCCTGTGGAATTGGCAAAGTGATATTTGGAAGCCCATAGTGGGCTATGGTGAAAAAGGAAGTATCCTCCGAGGAAATCTGGAAAGAAGATTTCTCTAGACTGCTTTGTGTTCTCTTAATTCTTCGCACAGAGTTACATCTGTATTTCGTGGATCTCTTTGCCAGCCTGATTTCTGTGGAATCTGACAACAGATATTTCCTTTCCCTTTGAAGACTATAGGGCCAAAGGAAATATCCTCCGATAACAAAGAGAAAGAAGCTTTCTGAGAAACTTCTTTGTGTTCTGTGAAATCATCTCACAGAGTTACAGCTTTCCCCTCAAGAAGCCTTTCGCTAAGACAGTTCTTATGGAATTGGAAAGTGATATTTGGAAGCCCATAGAGGGCTATGGTGAAAAAGGAAATATCCTCCGATGAAATCTGGAAAGAAGCTTTCTGAGAAACTGCTCAGTGTTCTGTTAATTCATCTCCCAGAGTTACATCTGTATTACGTGGATCTCTTTGCTAGCCTTATTTCTGTGGAATCTGACAACAGATATTTCGGATCCCTTTGAAGACTATAGGGACAAAGGAAATATCCTCCGATAACAAAGAGAAAGAAGCTTTCGGAGAAACTTCCTTGTGTTCTGTGAAATCATCTCACAGAGTTACAGCTTTCCCCTCAAGAAGCCTTTTGCTAAGACAGTTCTTGTGGAATTGGCAAAGTGATATTTGGAAGCCCATAGAGGGCTACGGTGAAAAAGGAAGTATCCTCCGATGAAATCTGGAAAGAAGATTTCTCTAAACTGCTTTGTGTTCCCTTAATTCTTCGCACAGAGTTACGTCTGTATTTCGTGGATCTCTTTGCTAGCCTTATTTCTCCGGAATCTGACAACAGATATTTCGGATCCCTTTGAAGACTATAGGGCCAATAGAAATATCCTCCGATAACAAAGAGAGAGAAACTTTCTGAGAAACTTCTTTGTTTTCTGTGAAATCATCTCACAGAGTTACAGCTTTCACCTCAAGAAGCCTTTCGCTAAGACAGTTCTTGTGGAATTGACAAAGTGATATTTGGAAGCCCTTAGGGGGCTATGGTGAAAAAGGAAATATCCTCCGATGAAATCTGGAAAGATGCTTTCTGAGAAACTGCTTAGTGTTCTGTTAATTCATCTCACAGAGTTACCTCTGTATTTCGAGGCTGTCTTTGCTAGCCTGATTTCTGTGGAATCTGACAACAGATATTTCCTTTCCCTTTGAAGACTATAGGGCCAAAGGAAATATCCTCCGATAACAAGGAGAAAGAAGCTTTCTGAGAAACTTGTTTGTGTTCTGTGAAATCATCTCACAGAGTTACAGCTTTCCCCTCAAGAAGCCTTTTGCTAAGACAGTTCTTGTGGAATTGGCAAAGTGATATTTGGAAGCCCATAGAGGGCTATGGTGAAAAAGGAAATATCCTCCGATGAAATCTGGAAAGAAGCTTTCCGAGAAACTGCTCAGTGTTCTGTTAATTCATCTCCCAGAGTTACATCTGTATTTCGTCCATCTCTTTGCTAGCCTTATTTCTGTGGAATCTTAGAACAGATATTTCGGATAACTTTGAAGACAATAGGGCAAAAGGAAATATCCTCCGATAACAAAGAGAAAGAAGCTTTCTGAGAAATTCTTTGTGTTCTGTGAAATCTTCTCACAGTGTTACAGCTTTCCGCTCAGGAAGCCTTTCGCTAAGACAGTTCTTGTGGAATTGGCAATGTGATATTTGGAAGCCCATAGAGGGATATGGTGAAAAAGGAAGTATCCTCCGATGAAATCTGGAAAGAAGATTTCTCTAAACTGCTTTTTGTTCTCTTAATTATTCGCACAGAGTTACATCTGTATTTCGTGGATCTCTTTGCTAGCCTTATTTCTGCGGAATCTGACAACAGATATTTCGGATCCCTTTGAAGACTATAGGGCTAAAGGAAATATCCTCCGATAACAAAGAGAAAGAAGCTTTCTGAGAAACTTCTTTGTGTTCTGCGAAATCATTTCACAGAGTTACAGCTTTCGCCTCAAGAAGCCTTTCGCTAAGACAGTTCTTGTGGAATTGGCAAAGTGTTATTTGGAAGCCCATAGAGGGCTATGGTGAAAAAGGATATATCCTCCGATGAAATCTGGAAAGAAGCTTTCTGAGAAACTGCTTAGTGTTCTGTTAATTCATCTCACAGAGTTACATCTGTATTTCGTGGATCTCTTTGCTAGCTTTATTTCTGTGGAATCTGAGAACAGATATTTCCTTTCCCTTTGAAGACTATAGGGCCAAAGGAAATATCCTCCGATAACAAAGAGAAAGAAGCTTTCTGAGAAACTTCTTTGTGTTCTATGAAATCATCTCACAGTGTTACAGCTTTCCCCTCAAGAAGCCTTTCGCTAAGACAGTTTCTGTGGAATTGGCAAAGTGATATTTGGAAGCCCATAGAGGGCTGTGGTGTAAAAGGAAATATCCTCCGATGAAATCTGGAAAAAAGCTTTCTGAAAAACTGCTCAGTGTTCTGTTAATTCATCTCCCAGAGTTACATCTGTATTTCGTGAATCTCTTTGCTAGCCTTATTTCTGTGGAATCTGACAACAGATATTTCGGATCCCTTTGAAGACTATAGGGCCAAAGGAAATATCCTCCGATAACAAAGAGAAAGAAGCTTTCAGAGAAACTTCTTTGTGTTCTAAGAAATCATCTCACAGAGTTAGAGCTTTGCCCTCAAGAAGCCTTTTGCTAAGACAGTTCTTGTGGAATTGGCAAAGTGATATTTGGAAGCCCTTAGAGGGCTATGGTGAAAAAGGAAATATCCTCCGATGAAATCTGGAAAGAAGCTTTCTGAGAAACTGCTTAGCGTTCTGTAATTCATCTCACAGAGTTACATCTGTATTTCGTGGATCTCTTTGCTAGCCTTATTTCTGTGGAATCTGACAACACATATTTCCTTTCCCTTTGAAGACTTTAGGTCCAAAGGAAATATACTCCGATAACAAAGAGAAAGAAGATTTCTGAGAAACTTCTTTGTGTTCTGTGAAATCATCTCACAGAGTTACAGCTTTCCCCTCAAGAAGCCTTTCGCTAAGACAGTTCTTGTGGAATTGGCAAAGTGATATTTGGAAGCCCCTAGAGGGCTATGGTGAAAAAGGAAATATCCTACGATGAAATCTGGAAAGAAGCTTTCTGAGAAACTGCTCAGTGTTCTGTTAATTCTTCTCCCAGAGTTACATCTGTATTTCGTGGATCTCTTTGCTAGCCTTATTTCTGTGGAATCTGACAACAGATATTTCGGATCCCTTTGAAGACTATAGGGCCAAAGGAAATATTCTCCGATAACAAAGAGAAGGAAGCTTTTTGAGAAACTTCTTTGTGTTTGTGAAATCATCTCACAGAGTTACATCTTTCCCCTCTAGAAGCCTTTCGCTAAGACAGTTCTTGTGGAATTGGCAAAGTGATATTTGGAAGCCCATAGAGGGCTATGGTGAAAAAGGAATTATCCTCCGATGAAATCTGGAAAGAAGCTTTCTGAGAAACTGCTCAGTGTTCTGTTAATTCATCTCACAGAGTTACATCTGTATTTCATGGATCTCTTTGCTAGCCTTATTTCTGTGGACTCTGAGAACAGATATTTCCTTTCGCTTTGAAGACTATAGGGTCAAAGGAAATATACTCTGATAACAGAGAGAAGGAAGCTTTTTGAGAAAGTTCTTTGTGTTCTGTGAAATCATCTCACAGAGTGACAGCTTTCCCCTCAAGAAGCCTTTCGCTAAGACTGTTCTTGTGGAATTGGCAAAGTGATATTTGGAAGCCCATAGAGGGCTATGGTGAAAAAGGAAATATCCTCCGATGAAATCTGGAAAGAAGCTTTCTGAGAAACTGCTCAGTGTTCTGTTATTCATCTCACAGAGTTACATCCGTATTTCGTGCATCTCTTTGCTAGCCTTATTTCTGTGGAATCTGACAACAAATATTTCCTTTCCCTTTGAAGACTATAGGGTCAAAGGAAATATCCTCCGATAACAAAGAGAAAGAAGCTTTCTGTGAAACTTCTTTGTGTTCTGTGAAATCATCTCACAGAGTTAGAGCTGTGCCCTCAAGAAGCCTTTCGCTAAGACAGTTCTTGTGGAATTGGCAAAGTGATATTTGGAAGCCCATAGAGGGCTACGGTGAAAAAGGAAATATCCTCCGATGAAATCTGGAAAGAAGCTTTCTGAGAAACTGCTTAGTGTTCTGTTAATTCATCTCACAGAGTTACATCTGTATTTCGTGGATCTCCTTGGTAACCTTATTTCTGTGGAATCTGAGAACAGATATTTCGGATCCGTTTAAAGACCATAGAGGGCTATGGTGAAAAAGGAAATATCCTCCAATGAAATCTGGAAAGAAGCTTTCTGAGAAACTGCTTAGTGTTCTGTTAATTCATCTCACAGTGTTACATCTGTGTTTCGTTGATCTCTTTGCTAGCCTTATTTCTGTGGAATCTGCAACAGATATTTCCTTTCCCTTTGAAGACTATAGGGCCAAAGGAAATATCCTCCGATAACAAAGAGAAAGAAGCTTTCTGAGAAACTTCTTTGTGTTCTGTGAAATCATCTCACAGAGTTACAGCTTTCCCCTAAAGAAGCCTTTCGCTAAGACAGTTCTTGTGGAATTGGCAAAGTGATATTTGGAAGCCCATGGAGGGCTATTGTGAAAAAGGAAATATCCTCCGATGAAATCTGGAAAGAAGCTTTCTGGGAAACTGCTGAGTGTTCTGTTAATTCATCTCACTGAGTTACATCTGTATATGGTGGATCTCTTTACCAGCCTTATTTCTGTGGAATCTGAGAAGAGATATTTCCTTTCCCTTTGAAGACTATAGGGCCAAAGGAAATATCCTCCGATAACAAAGAGAAAGAAGCTTTCTGAGAAACTTCTTTCGGTTCTGTGAAATCATCTCACAGAGTTACAGCTTTCCCCTCAAGAAGCCTTTCGCTAAGACACTTCTTGTGGAATTGGCAAAGTGTTATTTGGAAGCCGATAGAGGGCTATGGTGAAAAAGGATATATTGTCCGATGAAATCTGGAAAGAAGCTTTCTGAGAAACTACTTAGTGTTCTGTTAATTCGTTACATCTGTATTTCGTGGATCTCTTTGCTAGCCTTATTTCTGTGGAATCTGACAACAGATATTTCCTTTCCCTTTGATGACTATAGGGCCAAAGGAAATATCATCCGATAACAAAGAGAAAGAAGCTTTCCGAGAAACTTCTTTGGTTCTGTAAAATCATCTCACAGAGTTACAGCTTTGCCCTCAAGAAGCCTTTCACTAAGACAGTTCTTGTGGAAATGACAAAGTGATATTTGGAAGTCCTTAGAGGGCTATGGTGAAAAAGGAAATATCCTCCGATGAAATCTGGAAAGAAGCTTTCTGGGAAACTGCCCATTGTTCTGTTAATTCATCTCACAGAGTTACATCGGTATTTCGTGGATCTCTTTGCTAGCCTTATTTCTGTGGAATCTGAGAACAGATATTTCGGATCCCTTTGAATTCTATAGGGCCAAAGGAAATATCCTCCGATAACAAAGAGAAAGAAGCTTTCTGAGAAACTTCTTTGTGTTCTGTGAAATCATCTCACAGAGTTACAGCTTTGCCCTCAAGAAGCCTTTCGCTTAAACAGTTCTTGTGGAATCGGCAAAGTGATATTTGGAAGCCCATAGAGGGCTATGGTGAAAAAGGAAATATCCTCCGATGAAATCTGGAAAGAAGCTTTCTGAGAAACTGCTTCGTGTTCTGTTAATTCATCTCACAGAGTTACATCTGTATTTCGTGGATCTCTTTGCTAGCCTTATTTCTGTGGAATCTGACAACAGATATTTCCTTTCCCTTTGAAGACTATAGGGCCAAAGGAAATATCCTCTGATAACAAAGAGAAAGAAGCTTTCTGAGAACCTTCTTTGTGTTCTGTGAAATCATCTCACAGAGTTACAGCTTCCCCCTCAAGAAGCCTTTCGCTAAGACAGTTCTTGTGGAATTGGCAAAGTGATATTTGGAAGCCCGTAGAGGGCTATGGTGGAAAAGGAAATATCCTCCGATGAAATCTGGAAAGAAGCTTTCTGAGAAACTGCTTAGTGTTCTGTTAATTCATCTGACAGAGTTACTTCTGTATTTCGTGTATGTCTTTGCTAGCCTTATTTCTGTGAAATCTGACAACAGATATTTCCTTTCCCTTTGAAGACTATAGGGCCAAAGGAAATATCCTCCGAAAACAAAGAGAAAGAAGCTTTCTGAGAAACTTCTTTGTGTTCTGTGAAATCATCTCACAGAGGTACAACTTTCCCCTCAAGAAGCCTTTCGCTAATACAGTTCTTGTGGAATTGGCAAAGTGATATTTGGAAGCCCATAGAGCGCTATGGTGAAAAAGGAAATATCCTCCGATGAAATCTGGAAAGAAGCTTTCTGGGAAACTGCTCAGTGTTCTGTTAGTTCATCTAACAGAGTTACATCTGTATTTCGTGGATCTCTTTGCTAGCCTTATTTCTGTGGAATCTGAGAACAGATATTTCCTTTCCCTTTGAAGACTATAGGGCCAAAGGAAATATCCTCCGATAACAAAGAGAAAGAAGCTTTCTGAGAAACTTCTTTGTGTTCTGTGAAATCATCTCACAGAGTTACAGCTTTCCCCTTAGGAAGCCTTTCGCTAAGACAGTTCTTGTGGAATTGGCAAAGTGATATTTGGAAGCTCATAGAGGGCTGTGGTGAAAAAGGAAATATCCTCCGATGAAATCTGGAAAGAAGCTTTCTGGGAAACGGCTCATTGTTCTGTTAAATCATCTCACAGAGTTACATCTGTGTTTCGTGGATCTCTTTTCTACCCTTATTTCCGTGGAATCTGAGAACAGATATTTCGGATCCCTTTGAAGACTATAGGGCCAAAGGAAATATCCTCCGATAACAAAGAGAAAGAAGCTTTCTGAGAAACTTCTTTGTGTTCTGTGAAATCACCTCACAGAGTTACAGCTTTCCCCTCAAGAAGCCTTTCTCTTAAACAGTTCTTGTGGAATCGGCAAAGTGATATTTGGAAGCCCATAGAGGGCTATGGTCAAAAAGGAACTATCCTCCGATGAAATCTGGAAAGAAGCTTTCTGAGAAACTGCTCAGTGTTCTGTTAATTCATCTCCCAGAGTTACATCTGTATTTCGTGGATCTTTTTGCTAGCCTTATTTCTGTAGAATCTGAGAACAGATATTTCGGATCCCTTTGAAGACTATAGGGCCAAAGGAAATATCCTCTGATAACAAAGAGAAAGAAGCTTTCTGAGAAACTTCTTTGTGTTCTGTGAAATCATCTCACAGAGTTACAGCTTTCCCCTCAAGAATCCTTTCGCTAAGTCAGTTCTTGTGGAATTGGCAAAGTGATATTTGGAAGCCAATAGAGGGCTATTGTGAAATAGGAAATATCCTCCGATGAAATCTGGAAAGAAGCTTTCTGAGAAACTCCTAAGTGTTCCGTTAATTCATCTCTAAGAGTTACATCTGTATTTCGTGGATCTCTTTGCTAGCCTTATTTCTGTGGAATCTAACAACAGATATATCCTTTCCCTTTGAAGACTATAGGGCCAAAGGAAATATCCTCCGATAACAAAGAGAAAGAAGCTTTCTGGGAAACTTCTTTGTGTTCTGTGAAATCATCTCACAGAGTTACAGCTTTCCCCTCAAGAAGCCTTTCGCTAAGACAGTTCTTGTGGAATTGTCAAAGTGTTATTTGGAAGCCCATAGAGGGCTATGGTGAAAAAGGAAATATCCTCCGATGAAATCTGGAAAGAAGCTTTCTGAGAAACTGCTTCGTGTTCTATTAATTCATCTCACAGAGTTACATCTGTATTTCGTGGATCTCTTTGCTACCTTATTTCTGTGGAATCTGACAACAGATATTTCCTTTCCCTTTGAAGAATATAGGGCCAAAGGAAATATCCTCCGATAACAAAGAGAAAGAAGCTTTCTGAGAAACTTCTTTGTGTTCTCAGAAATCATCTCACAGAGTTACAGCTTTCCCCTCAGGAAGCCTTTCGCTAAGACAGTTCTTGTGGAATTGGCAAAGTGGTATTTGGAAGCCCATAGAGGGCTATGGTGGAAAAGGAAATATCCTCCGATGAATTCTGGAAAGAAGCTTTCTGAGAAACTGCTTAGTGTTATGTTAATTCATCTCACAGAGTTACATCTGTATTTCGTGGATCTCTTTGCTAGCCTTATTTCTGTGGAATCTGACAACAGATATTTCCTTTACCTTTGAAGAATATACGGCCAAAGGAAATATCCTCCGATAACAAAGAGAAAGAAGCTTTCTGAGAAACTTCTTTGGGTTCTGTGAAATCATCTCACAGAGTTACAGCTTTCCCCTCAAGAAGCCTTTCACTAAGACAGTTCTTGTGGAATTGGCAAAGTGATATTTGGAAGCTCACAGAGGGCTATGGAGAAAAAGGAAATATCCTCCGATGAAATCTGGAAAGAAGCTTTCTGAGAATCTGCTTAGTGTTCTGTTAATTCATCTCACAGAGTTACTACTGTATTTCGTGGATCTCTTTGCTAGCCTTATTCCTGTGGAATCTGACAACAGATATTTCCTTTCCCTTTGAAGAATATAGGGCGAAAGGAAATATCCTCCGATAACAAAGAGAAAGAAGCTTTCTGAGAAACTTCTTTGTGTTCTGTGAAATCATCTCACAGAGTTACAGCTTTCCCCTCAAGAAGCCTTTCGCTAAGACAGTTCTTGTGGAATTGGCAAAGTGATATTTGGAAGCCCATAGAGGGCTATGGTGAAAAAGGAAATATCCTCCGATGAAATCTGGAAAGAAGCTTTCTGGGAAACTGCTCAGTGTTCTGTTAATTCATCTAACAGAGTTACATCTGTATTTCGTGGATCTCTTTGCTAGCCTTATTTCTGTGGAATCTGAGAACAGATATTTCCTTTCCCTTTGAAGACTATAGGGCCAAAGGAAATATCCTCCGATAACAAAGAGAAAGAAGCTTCCTGAGAAACTTCTTTGTGTTCTGTGAAATCATCTCACAGAGTTACAGCTTTCCCCTCAGGAAGCCTTTCGCTAAGACAGTTCTAGTGGAATTGGCAAAGTGATATTTGGAAGCTCATAGAGGGCTATGGTGAAAAAGGAAATATCCTCCGATGAAATCTGGAAAGAAGCTTTCTGAGAAACTGCTTAGTGTTCTGTTAATTCATCTCTAAGAGTTACATCTGTATTTCGTGAATCTCTTTGCTAGCCTTATTTCTGTGGAATCAGAGAACAGATATTTCCTTTCCCTTTGAAGACTCTAGGACCAAAGGAAATATCCTCCGATAACAAAGAGAAAGAAGCTTTCTGAGAAACTTCTTTGTGTTCTGTGAAATCATCTCACAGAGTTACAGCTTTTCCCTCAAGAAGCCTTTCACTTAAACAGTTCTTGTGGAATTGGCACAGTGATATTTGGAAGCCCATAGAGGGCTATGGTGAAAAAGGAAATATCCTCCGATGAAATCTAGAAAGAAGCTTTGTGAGAAACTGCTTAGTGTTCTGTTAATTCATCTCACAGAGTTACATCTGTATTTCGTGGATCTCTTTGCTAGCCTTATTTCTGTGGAATCTGAGAACAGATATTTCGGATCCCTTTGTAGACTGTAGGGCCAAAGGAAATATCCTCTGATAACAAAGAGAAAGAAGCTTTCTTAGAACCTTCTTTGTGTTCTGTGAAATCATCTCACAGAGTTACAGCTTCCCCCTCAAGAAGCCTTTCGCTAAGACAGTTCTTGTGGAATTGGCAAAGTGATATTTGGAAGCTCATAGAGGGCTATGGTGAAAAAGGAAATATCCTCCGATGAAATCTGGAAAGAAGCTTTCTGAGAAACTGCTTAGTGTTCTGTTAATTCATCTCACAGAGTTACATCTGTATTTCGTGGATCTCTTTGCTAGCCTTATTTCTGTGGAATCTGACAACAGATATTTCCTTTCCCTTGGAAGACTATAGGGCCAAAGGAAATATCCTCTGATAACAAAGAGAAAGAAGCTTTCTGAGAAACTTCTTTGTGTTCTGTGAAGTCATCTCACAGAGTTACAGCTTCCCCCTCAAGAAGCCTTTCGCTAAGACAGTTCTTGTGGAATTGGCAAAGTGATATTTGGAAGCCCGTAGAGGGCTATGGTGAAAAAGGAAATATCCTCCGATGAAATCTGGAAAGAAGCTTTCTGAGAAACTGCTTAGTGTTCTGTTAATTCATCTCACAGAGTTACTTCTGTATTTCGTGTATGTCTTTGCTAGCCTTATTTCTGTGGAATCTGACAACAGATATTTCCTTTCCCATTGAAGACTATAGGGCCAAAGGAAATATCCTCCGAAAACAAAGAGAAAAAAGCTTTCTGAGAAACTTCTTTGTGTTCTGTGAAATCATCTCACAGAGTTACAACTTTCCCCTCAAGAAGCCTTTCGCTAAGACAGTTCTTGTGGAATTGGCAAAGTGATATTTGGAAGCCCATAGAGGGCTATGGTGAAATGGGAAATATCCTCCGATGAAATCTGGAAAGAAGCGTTCTGGGAAACTGCTCAGTGTTCTGTTAGTTCATCTAACAGAGTTACATCTGTATTTCGTGGATCTCTTTGCTAGCCTTATTTCTGTGGAATCTGACAACAGATATTTCCTTTCCCTTTGAAGACTATAGGGCCAAAGGAAATATCCTCCGATAACAAAGAGAACGAAGCTTTCTGAGAAACTTCTTTGTGTTCTGTGAAATCATCTCACAGAGTTACAGCTTTCCCCTTAGGAAGCCTTTCGCTAAGACAGTTCTTGTGGAATTGGCAAAGTGATATTTGGAAGCTCATAGAGGGCTATGGTGAAAAAGGAAATATCCTCCGATGAAATCTGGAAAGAAGCTTTCTGGGAAAGGGCTCATTGTTCTGTTAAATCATCTCACAGAGTTACATCTGTGTTTCGTGGATCTCTTTTCTACCCTTATTTCTGTGGAATCTGAGAACAGATATTTCGGATCCCTTTGAAGACTATAGGGCCAAAGGAAATATCCTCCGATAACAAAGAGAAAGAAGCTTTCTGAGAAACTTCTTTGTGTTCTGTGAAATCATCTCACAGAGTTACAGCTTTCCCCTCAAGAAGCCTTTCTCTTAAACAGTTCTTGTGGAATCGGCAAAGTGATATTTGGAAGCCCATAGAGGGCTATGGTGAAAAAGGAAATATCCTCCGATGAAATCTGGAAAGAAGCTTTCTGAGAAACTGCTCAGTGTTCTGTTAATTCATCTCCCAGAGTTACATCTGTATTTCGTGGATCTTTTTGCTAGCCTTATTTCTGTAGAATCTGAGAACAGATATTTCGGATCCCTTTGAAGACTATAGGGCCAAAGGAAATATCCTCTGATAACAAAGAGAAAGAAGCTTTCTGAGAAACTTCTTTGTGTTCTGTGAAATCATCTCACAGAGTTACAGCTTTCCATTCAAGAATCCTTTCGCTAAGTCAGTTCTTGTGGAATTGGCAAAGTGATATTTGGAAGCCCATGGAGGGCTATTGTGAAATAGGAAATATCCTCCGATGAAATCTGGAAAGAAGCTTTCTGAGAAACTCCTTAGTGTTCTGTTAATTCATCTCTAAGAGGTACATCTGTATTTCGTGGATCTCTTTGCTAGCCTTATTTCTGTGGAATCTAACAACAGATATATCCTTTCCCTTTGAAGACTATAGGGCCAAAGGAAATATCCTCCGATAACAAAGAGAAAGAAGCTTTCTGGGAAACTTCTTTGTGTTCTGTGAAATCATCTCACAGAGTTACAGCTTTCCCCTCAAGAAGCCTTTCGCTAAGACAGTTCTTGTGGAATTGTCAAAGTGTTATTTGGAAGCCCATAGAGGGCTATGGTGAAAAAGGAAATATCCTCCGATGAAATCTGGAAAGAAGCTTTCTGAGAAACTGCTTCGTGTTCTATTAATTCATCTCACAGAGTTACATCTGTATTTCGTGGATCTCTTTGCTACCTTAGTTCTGTGGAATCTGACAACAGATATTTCCTTTCCCTTTGAAGAATATAGGGCCAAAGGAAATATCCTCCGATAACAAAGAGAAAGAAGCTTTCTGAGAAACTTCTTTGTGTTCTCAGAAATCATCTCACAGAGTTACAGCTTTCCCCTCAGGAAGCCTTTCGCTAAGACAGTTCTTGTGGAATTGGCAAAGTGGTATTTGGAAGCCCATAGAGGGCTATGGTGAAAAAGGAAATATCCTCCGATGAATTCTGGAAAGAAGCTTTCTGAGAAACTGCTTAGTGTTATGTTAATTCATCTCACAGAGTTACATCTGTATTTCGTGGATCTCTTTTCTAGCCTTATTTCTGTGGAATCTGACAACAGATATTTCCTTTCCCTTTGAAGAATATAGGGCCAAAGCAAATATCCTCCGATAACAAAGAGAAAGAAGCTTTCTGAGAAACTTCTTTGTGTTCTGTGAAATCATCTCACAGAGTTACAGCGTTCCCCTCAAGAAGCCTTTCACTAAGACAGTTCTTGTGGAATTGGCAAAGTGATATTTGGAAGCTCATAGAGGACTATGGAGAAAAAGGGTATATCCTCCGATGAAATCTGGAAAGAAGCTTTCTGAGAATCTGCTTAGTGTTCTGTTAATTCATCTCACAGAGTTACTACTGTATTTCGTGGATCTCTTTGCTAGCCTTATTCCTGTGGAATCTGACAACAGATATTTCCTTTCCCTTTGAAGAATATAGGGCGAAAGGAAATATCCTCCGATAACAAAGAGAAAGAAGCTTTCTGAGAAACGTCTTTGTGTTCTGTGAAATCATCTCACAGAGTTACAGCTTTCCCCTCAAGAAGCCTTTCGCTAAGACAGTTCTTGTGGAATTGGCAAAGTGATATTTGGAAGCCCATAGAGGGCTATGGTGAAAAAGGAAATATCCTCCGATGAAATCTGGAAAGAAGCTTTCTGGGAAACTGCTCAGTGTTCTGTTAATTCATCTAACAGAGTTACATCTGTATTTCGTGGATCTCTTTGCTAGCCTTATTTCTGTGGAATCTGAGAACAGATATTTCCTTTCCCTTTGAAGACTATGGGGCCAAAGGAAATATCCTCCGATAACAAAGAGAAAGAAGCTTCCTGAGAAACTTCTTTGTGTTCTGTGAAATCATCTCACAGAGTTACAGCTTTCCCCTCAGGAAGCCTTTCGCTAAGACAGTTCTAGTGGAATTGGCAAAGTGATATTTGGAAGCTCATAGAGGGCTATGGTGAAAAAGGAAATATCCTCCGATGAAATCTGGAAAGAAGCTTTCTGAGAAACTGCTTAGTGTTCTGTTAATTCATCTCTAAGAGTTACATCTGTATTTCGTGGATCTCTTTGCTAGCCTTATTTCTGTGGAATCAGAGAACAGATATTTCCTTTCCCTTTGAAGACTCTAGGACCAAAGGAAATATTCTCCGATAACAAAGAGAAAGAAGCTTTCTGAGAAACTTCTTTGTGTTCTGTGAAATCATCTCACAGAGTTACAGCTTTCCCCTCAAGAAGCCTTTCGCTAGGACAGTTCTTGTGGAATTGGCAAAGTGATATTTGGAAGCCCATAGAGGGCTCTGGTGAAAAAGGAAATATCCTCCGATGAAATCTGGAAAGAAGCTTTCTGGGAAACTGCTGAGTATTCTGTTAATTCATCTCACTGAATTACATCTGTATTTCGTGAATCTCTTTGCTAGCCTTATTTCTGTGGAATCAGAGAACAGATATTTCCTTTCCCTTTGAAGACTCTAGGACCAAAGGAAATATCCTCCGATAACAAAGAGAAAGAAGCTTTCTGAGAAACTTCTTTGTGTTCTCTGAAATCATCTCACAGAGTTACAGCTTTTCCCTCAAGAAGCCTTTCACTTAAACAGTTCTTGTGGAATTGGCACAGTGATATTTGGAAGCCCTTAGAGGGCTATGGTGAAAAAGGAAATATCCTCTGATGAAATCTGGAAAGAAGCTTTCTGAGAAACTGCTTAGTGTTCTGTTAATTCATCTCACAGAGTTACATCTGTATATCGTGGATCTCTTTGCTAGCCTTATTTCTGTGGAATCTGAGAACAGATATTTCCTTTCCCTTTGAAGACTATAGGGCCATAGGAAATATCCTCCGATAACAAAGAGAAAGAAGCTTTCTGAGAAACTTCTTTGTGTTCTGTGAAATCATCTCACAGAGTTACAGCTGTCCCCTCAAGAAACCTTTCGCTAAGACAGTTCTTGTGGAATTCGCAAAGTCATATTTGGAAGCCCATAGAGGGCTATGGTGAAAAAGGAAATATCCTCCGATGAAATTTGGAAAGAAGCTTTCTGAGAAACTGCTTAGTGTTCTGTTAATTCATCTCACAGAGTTACATCTGTATTTCGTGGATCTCTTTGCTAGACTTATTTCTGTGGAATCTGAGAACAGATATTTCCTTTCCCTTTGAAGACTATAGGGCCAAAGGAAATATCCTCCGATAACAAAGAGAAAGAAGCTTTCTGAGAAACTTCTTTGTGTTCTGTGAAATCATCTCACAGAGTTACAGCTTTCTCCTCAAGAAGCTTTTCGCTGAGACAGTTCTTGTGGAATTGGCAAAGTGATATTTGGAAGCCCTTAGAGGGCTATGGTGGAAAAGGAAATATCCTCCGATGAAATCTGGAAAGAAGCTTTCTGAGAAACTGCTTAGTGTTCTGTTAATTCATCTCACAGAGTTACTTCTGTATTTCGTGTATGTCTTTGCTAGCCTTATTTCTGTGAAATCTGACAACAGATATTTCCTTTCCCTTTGAAGACTATAGGGCCAAAGGAAATATCCTCCGAAAACAAAGAGAAAGAAGCTTTCTGAGAAACTTCTTTGTGTTCTGTGAAATCATCTCACAGAGGTACAACTTTCCCCTCAAGAAGCCTTTCGCTAATACAGTTCTTGTGGAATTGGCAAAGTGATATTTGGAAGCCCATAGAGCGCTATGGTGAAAAAGGAAATATCCTCCGATGAAATCTGGAAAGAAGCTTTCTGGGAAACTGCTCAGTGTTCTGTTAGTTCATCTAACAGAGTTACATCTGTATTTCGTGGATCTCTTTGCTAGCCTTATTTCTGTGGAATCTGAGAACAGATATTTCCTTTCCCTTTGAAGACTATAGGGCCAAAGGAAATATCCTCCGATAACAAAGAGAAAGAAGCTTTCTGAGAAACTTCTTTGTGTTCTGTGAAATCATCTCACAGAGTTACAGCTTTCCCCTTAGGAAGCCTTTCGCTAAGACAGTTCTTGTGGAATTGGCAAAGTGATATTTGGAAGCTCATAGAGGGCTGTGGTGAAAAAGGAAATATCCTCCGATGAAATCTGGAAAGAAGCTTTCTGGGAAACGGCTCATTGTTCTGTTAAATCATCTCACAGAGTTACATCTGTGTTTCGTGGATCTCTTTTCTACCCTTATTTCCGTGGAATCTGAGAACAGATATTTCGGATCCCTTTGAAGACTATAGGGCCAAAGGAAATATCCTCCGATAACAAAGAGAAAGAAGCTTTCTGAGAAACTTCTTTGTGTTCTGTGAAATCACCTCACAGAGTTACAGCTTTCCCCTCAAGAAGCCTTTCTCTTAAACAGTTCTTGTGGAATCGGCAAAGTGATATTTGGAAGCCCATAGAGGGCTATGGTCAAAAAGGAACTATCCTCCGATGAAATCTGGAAAGAAGCTTTCTGAGAAACTGCTCAGTGTTCTGTTAATTCATCTCCCAGAGTTACATCTGTATTTCGTGGATCTTTTTGCTAGCCTTATTTCTGTAGAATCTGAGAACAGATATTTCGGATCCCTTTGAAGACTATAGGGCCAAAGGAAATATCCTCAGATAACAAAGAGAAAGAAGCTTTCTGAGAAACTTCTTTGTGTTCTGTGAAATCATCTCACAGAGTTACAGCTTTCCCCTCAAGAATCCTTTCGCTAAGTCAGTTCTTGTGGAATTGGCAAAGTGATATTTGGAAGCCAATAGAGGGCTATTGTGAAATAGGAAATATCCTCCGATGAAATCTGGAAAGAAGCTTTCTGAGAAACTCCTAAGTGTTCTGTTAATTCATCTCTAAGAGTTACATCTGTATTTCGTGGATCTCTTTGCTAGCCTTATTTCTGTGGAATCTAACAACAGATATATCCTTTCCCTTTGAAGACTATAGGGCCAAAGGAAATATCCTCCGATAACAAAGAGAAAGAAGCTTTCTGGGAAACTTCTTTGTGTTCTGTGAAATCATCTCACAGAGTTACAGCTTTCCCCTCAAGAAGCCTTTCGCTAAGACAGTTCTTGTGGAATTGTCAAAGTGTTATTTGGAAGCCCATAGAGGGCTATGGTGAAAAAGGAAATATCCTCCGATGAAATCTGGAAAGAAGCTTTCTGAGAAACTGCTTCGTGTTCTATTAATTCATCTCACAGAGTTACATCTGTATTTCGTGGATCTCTTTGCTAGCCTTATTTCTGTGGAATCTGAGAACAGATATTTCCTTTCCCTTTGAAGACTATAGGGCCAAAGGAAATATCTTCCGATAACAAAGAGAAAGAAGCTTCCTGAGAAACTTCTTTGTGTTCTGTGAAATCATCTCACAGAGTTACAGCTTTCCCCTCAGGAAGCCTTTCGCTAAGACAATTCTAGTGGAATTGGCAAAGTGATATTTGGAAGCTCATAGAGGGCTATGGTGAAAAAGGAAATATCCTCCGATGAAATCTGGAAAGAAGCTTTCTGAGAAACTGCTTAGTGTTCTGTTAATTCATCTCTAAGAGTTACATCTGTATTTCGTGGATCTCTTTGCTAGCCTTATTTCTGTGGAATCAGAGAACAGATATTTCCTTTCCCTTTGAAGACTCTAGGACCAAAGGAAATATTCTCCGATAACAAAGAGAAAGAAGCTTTCTGAGAAACTTCTTTGTGTTCTGTGAAATCATCTCACAGAGTTACAGCTTTCCCCTCAAGAAGCCTTTCGCTAGGACAGTTCTTGTGGAATTGGCAAAGTGATATTTGGAAGCCCATAGAGGGCTCTGGTGAAAAAGGAAATATCCTCCGATGAAATCTGGAAAGAAGCTTTCTGGGAAACTGCTGAGTATTCTGTTAATTCATCTCACTGAATTACATCTGTATTTCGTGAATCTCTTTGCTAGCCTTATTTCTGTGGAATCAGAGAACAGATATTTCCTTTCCCTTTGAAGACTCTAGGACCAAAGGAAATATCCTCCGATAACAAAGAGAAAGAAGCTTTCTGAGAAACTTCTTTGTGTTCTCTGAAATCATCTCACAGAGTTACAGCTTTTCCCTCAAGAAGCCTTTCACTTAAACAGTTCTTGTGGAATTGGCACAGTGATATTTGGAAGCCCTTAGAGGGCTATGGTGAAAAAGGAAATATCCTCTGATGAAATCTGGAAAGAAGCTTTCTGAGAAACTGCTTAGTGTTCTGTTAATTCATCTCACAGAGTTACATCTGTATATCGTGGATCTCTTTGCTAGCCTTATTTCTGTGGAATCTGACAACAGATATTTCGGATCCCTTTGAAGACTATAGGGCCATAGGAAATATCCTCCGATAACAAAGAGAAAGAAGCTTTCTGAGAAACTTCTTTGTGTTCTGTGAAATCATCTCACAGAGTTACAGCTGTCCCCTCAAGAAACCTTTCGCTAAGACAGTTCTTGTGGAATTCGCAAAGTGATATTTGGAAGCCCATAGAGGGCTATGGTGAAAAAGGAAATATCCTCCGATGAAATTTGGAAAGAAGCTTTCTGAGAAACTGCTTAGTGTTCTGTTAATTCATCTCACAGAGTTACATCTGTATTTCGTGGATCTCTTTGCTAGACTTATTTCTGTGGAATCTGAGAACAGATATTTCCTTTCCCTTTGAAGACTATAGGGCCAAAGGAAATATCCTCCGATAACAAAGAGAAAGAAGCTTTCTGAGAAACTTCTTTGTGTTCTGTGAAATCATCTCACAGAGTTACAGCTTTCTCCTCAAGAAGCTTTTCGCTGAGACAGTTCTTGTGGAATTGGCAAAGTGATATTTGGAAGCCCTTAGAGGGCTATGGTGGAAAAGGAAATATCCTCCGATGAAATCTGGAAAGAAGCTTTCTGAGAAACTGCTTAGTGTTCTGTTAATTCATCTCACAGAGTTACTTCTGTATTTCGTGTATGTCTTTGCTAGCCTTATTTCTGTGAAATCTGACAACAGATATTTCCTTTCCCTTTGAAGACTATAGGGCCAAAGGAAATATCCTCCGAAAACAAAGAGAAAGAAGCTTTCTGAGAAACTTCTTTGTGTTCTGTGAAATCATCTCACAGAGGTACAACTTTCCCCTCAAGAAGCCTTTCGCTAATACAGTTCTTGTGGAATTGGCAAAGTGATATTTGGAAGCCCATAGAGCGCTATGGTGAAAAAGGAAATATCCTCCGATGAAATCTGGAAAGAAGCTTTCTGGGAAACTGCTCAGTGTTCTGTTAGTTCATCTAACAGAGTTACATCTGTATTTCGTGGATCTCTTTGCTAGCCTTATTTCTGTGGAATCTGAGAACAGATATTTCCTTTCCCTTTGAAGACTATAGGGCCAAAGGAAATATCCTCCGATAACAAAGAGAAAGAAGCTTTCTGAGAAACTTCTTTGTGTTCTGTGAAATCATCTCACAGAGTTACAGCTTTCCCCTTAGGAAGCCTTTCGCTAAGACAGTTCTTGTGGAATTGGCAAAGTGATATTTGGAAGCTCATAGAGGGCTGTGGTGAAAAAGGAAATATCCTCCGATGAAATCTGGAAAGAAGCTTTCTGGGAAACGGCTCATTGTTCTGTTAAATCATCTCACAGAGTTACATCTGTGTTTCGTGGATCTCTTTTCTACCCTTATTTCCGTGGAATCTGAGAACAGATATTTCGGATCCCTTTGAAGACTATAGGGCCAAAGGAAATATCCTCCGATAACAAAGAGAAAGAAGCTTTCTGAGAAACTTCTTTGTGTTCTGTGAAATCACCTCACAGAGTTACAGCTTTCCCCTCAAGAAGCCTTTCTCTTAAACAGTTCTTGTGGAATCGGCAAAGTGATATTTGGAAGCCCATAGAGGGCTATGGTCAAAAAGGAACTATCCTCCGATGAAATCTGGAAAGAAGCTTTCTGAGAAACTGCTCAGTGTTCTGTTAATTCATCTCCCAGAGTTACATCTGTATTTCGTGGATCTTTTTGCTAGCCTTATTTCTGTAGAATCTGAGAACAGATATTTCGGATCCCTTTGAAGACTATAGGGCCAAAGGAAATATCCTCAGATAACAAAGAGAAAGAAGCTTTCTGAGAAACTTCTTTGTGTTCTGTGAAATCATCTCACAGAGTTACAGCTTTCCCCTCAAGAATCCTTTCGCTAAGTCAGTTCTTGTGGAATTGGCAAAGTGATATTTGGAAGCCAATAGATGGCTATTGTGAAATAGGAAATATCCTCCGATGAAATCTGGAAAGAAGCTTTCTGAGAAACTCCTAAGTGTTCTGTTAATTCATCTCTAAGAGTTACATCTGTATTTCGTGGATCTCTTTGCTAGCCTTATTTCTGTGGAATCTAACAACAGATATATCCTTTCCCTTTGAAGACTATAGGGCCAAAGGAAATATCCTCCGATAACAAAGAGAAAGAAGCTTTCTGGGAAACTTCTTTGTGTTCTGTGAAATCATCTCACAGAGTTACAGCTTTCCCCTCAAGAAGCCTTTCGCTAAGACAGTTCTTGTGGAATTGTCAAAGTGTTATTTGGAAGCCCATAGAGGGCTATGGTGAAAAAGGAAATATCCTCCGATGAAATCTGGAAAGAAGCTTTCTGAGAAACTGCTTCGTGTTCTATTAATTCATCTCACAGAGTTACATCTGTATTTCGTGGATCTCTTTGCTACCTTATTTCTGTGGAATCTGACAACAGATATTTCCTTTCCCTTTGAAGAATATAGGGCCAAAGGAAATATCCTCCGATAACAAAGAGAAAGAAGCTTTCTGAGAAACTTCTTTGTGTTCTCAGAAATCATCTCACAGAGTTACAGCTTTCCCCTCAGGAAGCCTTTCGCTAAGACAGTTCTTGTGGAATTGGCAAAGTGGTATTTGGAAGCCCATAGAGGGCTATGGTGGAAAAGGAAATATCCTCCGATGAATTCTGGAAAGAAGCTTTCTGAGAAACTGCTTAGTGTTATGTTAATTCATCTCACAGAGTTACATCTGTATTTCGTGGATCTCTTTGCTAGCCTTATTTCTGTGGAATCTGACAACAGATATTTCCTTTCCCTTTGAAGAATATACGGCCAAAGGAAATATCCTCCGATAACAAAGAGAAAGAAGCTTTCTGAGAAACTTCTTTGGGTTCTGTGAAATCATCTCACAGAGTTACAGCTTTCCCCTCAAGAAGCCTTTCACTAAGACAGTTCTTGTGGAATTGGCAAAGTGATATTTGGAAGCTCACAGAGGGCTATGGAGAAAAAGGATATATCCTCCGATGAAATCTGGAAAGAAGCTTTCTGAGAATCTGCTTAGTGTTCTGTTAATTCATCTCACAGAGTTACTACTGTATTTCGTGGATCTCTTTGCTAGCCTTATTCCTGTGGAATCTGACAACAGATATTTCCTTTCCCTTTGAAGAATATAGGGCGAAAGGAAATATCCTCCGATAACAAAGAGAAAGAAGCTTTCTGAGAAACTTCTTTGTGTTCTGTGAAATCATCTCACAGAGTTACAGCTTTCCCCTCAAGAAGCCTTTCGCTAAGACAGTTCTTGTGGAATTGGCAAAGTGATATTTGGAAGCCCATAGAGGGCTATGGTGAAAAAGGAAATATCCTCCGATGAAATCTGGAAAGAAGCTTTCTGGGAAACTGCTCAGTGTTCTGTTAATTCATCTAACAGAGTTACATCTGTATTTCGTGGATCTCTTTGCTAGCCTTATTTCTGTGGAATCTGAGAACAGATATTTCCTTTCCCTTTGAAGACTATAGGGCCAAAGGAAATATCCTCCGATAACAAAGAGAAAGAAGCTTCCTGAGAAACTTCTTTGTGTTCTGTGAAATCATCTCACAGAGTTACAGCTTTCCCCTCAGGAAGCCTTTCGCTAAGACAGTTCTAGTGGAATTGGCAAAGTGATATTTGGAAGCTCATAGAGGGCTATGGTGAAAAAGGAAATATCCTCCGATGAAATCTGGAAAGAAGCTTTCTGAGAAACTGCTTAGTGTTCTGTTAATTCATCTCTAAGAGTTACATCTGTATTTCGTGGATCTCTTTGCTAGCCTTATTTCTGTGGAATCAGAGAACAGATATTTCCTTTCCCTTTGAAGACTCTAGGACCAAAGGAAATATCCTCCGATAACAAAGAGAAAGAAGCTTTCTGAGAAACTTCTTTGTGTTCTGTGAAATCATCTCACAGAGTTACAGCTTTTCCCTCAAGAAGCCTTTCACTTAAACAGTTCTTGTGGAATTGGCACAGTGATATTTGGAAGCCCATAGAGGGCTATGGTGAAAAAGGAAATATCCTCCGATGAAATCTAGAAAGAAGCTTTGTGAGAAACTGCTAAGTGTTCTGTTAATTCATCTCACAGAGTTACATCTGTATTTCGTGGATCTCTTTGCTAGCCTTATTTCTGTGGAATCTGAGAACAGATATTTCGGATCCCTTTATAGACTGTAGGGCCAAAGGAAATATCCTCTGATAACAAAGAGAAAGAAGCTTTCTTAGAACCTTCTTTGTGTTCTGTGAAATCATCTCACAGAGTTACAGCTTCCCCCTCAAGAAGCCTTTCGCTAAGACAGTTCTTGTGGAATTGGCAAAGTGATATTTGGAAGCTCATAGAGGGCTATGGTGAAAAAGGAAATATCCTCCGATGAAATCTGGAAAGAAGCTTTCTGAGAAACTGCTTAGTGTTCTGTTAATTCATCTCACAGAGTTACATCTGTATTTCGTGGATCTCTTTGCTAGCCTTATTTCTGTGGAATCTGACAACAGATATTTCCTTTCCCTTTGAAGACTATAGGGCCAAAGGAAATATCCTCTGATAACAAAGAGAAAGAAGCTTTCTGAGAAACTTCTTTGTGTTCTGTGAAGTCATCTCACAGAGTTACAGCTTCCCCCTCAAGAAGCCTTTCGCTAAGACAGTTCTTGTGGAATTGGCAAAGTGATATTTGGAAGCCCGTAGAGGGCTATGGTGAAAAAGGAAATATCCTCCGATGAAATCTGGAAAGAAGCTTTCTGAGAAACTGCTTAGTGTTCTGTTAATTCATCTCACAGAGTTACTTCTGTATTTCGTGTATGTCTTTGCTAGCCTTATTTCTGTGGAATCTGACAACAGATATTTCCTTTCCCATTGAAGACTATAGGGCCAAAGGAAATATCCTCCGAAAACAAAGAGAAAAAAGCTTTCTGAGAAACTTCTTTGTGTTCTGTGAAATCATCTCACAGAGTTACAACTTTCCCCTCAAGAAGCCTTTCGCTAAGACAGTTCTTGTGGAATTGGCAAAGTGATATTTGGAAGCCCATAGAGGGCTATGGTGAAATGGGAAATATCCTCCGATGAAATCTGGAAAGAAGCGTTCTGGGAAACTGCTCAGTGTTCTGTTAGTTCATCTAACAGAGTTACATCTGTATTTCGTGGATCTCTTTGCTAGCCTTATTTCTGTGGAATCTGACAACAGATATTTCCTTTCCCTTTGAAGACTATAGGGCCAAAGGAAATATCCTCCGATAACAAAGAGAACGAAGCTTTCTGAGAAACTTCTTTGTGTTCTGTGAAATCATCTCACAGAGTTACAGCTTTCCCCTTAGGAAGCCTTTCGCTAAGACAGTTCTTGTGGAATTGGCAAAGTGATATTTGGAAGCTCATAGAGGGCTATGGTGAAAAAGGAAATATCCTCCGATGAAATCTGGAAAGAAGCTTTCTGGGAAAGGGCTCATTGTTCTGTTAAATCATCTCACAGAGTTACATCTGTGTTTCGTGGATCTCTTTTCTACCCTTATTTCTGTGGAATCTGAGAACAGATATTTCGGATCCCTTTGAAGACTATAGGGCCAAAGGAAATATCCTCCGATAACAAAGAGAAAGAAGCTTTCTGAGAAACTTCTTTGTGTTCTGTGAAATCATCTCACAGAGTTACAGCTTTCCCCTCAAGAAGCCTTTCTCTTAAACAGTTCTTGTGGAATCGGCAAAGTGATATTTGGAAGCCCATAGAGGGCTATGGTGAAAAAGGAAATATCCTCCGATGAAATCTGGAAAGAAGCTTTCTGAGAAACTGCTCAGTGTTCTGTTAATTCATCTCCCAGAGTTACATCTGTATTTCGTGGATCTTTTTGCTAGCCTTATTTCTGTAGAATCTGAGAACAGATATTTCGGATCCCTTTGAAGACTATAGGGCCAAAGGAAATATCCTCTGATAACAAAGAGAAAGAAGCTTTCTTAGAAACTTCTTTGTGTTCTGTGAAATCATCTCACAGAGTTACAGCTTTCCATTCAAGAATCCTTTCGCTAAGTCAGTTCTTGTGGAATTGGCAAAGTGATATTTGGAAGCCCATGGAGGGCTATTGTGAAATAGGAAATATCCTCCGATGAAATCTGGAAAGAAGCTTTCTGAGAAACTCCTTAGTGTTCTGTTAATTCATCTCTAAGAGGTACATCTGTATTTCGTGGATCTCTTTGCTAGCCTTATTTCTGTGGAATCTAACAACAGATATATCCTTTCCCTTTGAAGACTATAGGGCCAAAGGAAATATCCTCCGATAACAAAGAGAAAGAAGCTTTCTGGGAAACTTCTTTGTGTTCTGTGAAATCATCTCACAGAGTTACAGCTTTCCCCTCAAGAAGCCTTTCGCTAAGACAGTTCTTGTGGAATTGTCAAAGTGTTATTTGGAAGCCCATAGAGGGCTATGGTGAAAAAGGAAATATCCTCCGATGAAATCTGGAAAGAAGCTTTCTGAGAAACTGCTTCGTGTTCTATTAATTCATCTCACAGAGTTACATCTGTATTTCGTGGATCTCTTTGCTACCTTAGTTCTGTGGAATCTGACAACAGATATTTCCTTTCCCTTTGAAGAATATAGGGCCAAAGGAAATATCCTCCGATAACAAAGAGAAAGAAGCTTTCTGAGAAACTTCTTTGTGTTCTCAGAAATCATCTCACAGAGTTACAGCTTTCCCCTCAGGAAGCCTTTCGCTAAGACAGTTCTTGTGGAATTGGCAAAGTGGTATTTGGAAGCCCATAGAGGGCTATGGTGAAAAAGGAAATATCCTCCGATGAATTCTGGAAAGAAGCTTTCTGAGAAACTGCTTAGTGTTATGTTAATTCATCTCACAGAGTTACATCTGTATTTCGTGGATCTCTTTGCTAGCCTTATTTCTGTAGAATCTGACAACAGATATTTCCTTTCCCTTTGAAGAATATAGGGCCAAAGCAAATATCCTCCGATAACAAAGAGAAAGAAGCTTTCTGAGAAACTTCTTTGTGTTCTGTGAAATCATCTCACAGAGTTACAGCGTTCCCCTCAAGAAGCCTTTCACTAAGACAGTTCTTGTGGAATTGGCAAAGTGATATTTGGAAGCTCATAGAGGACTATGGAGAAAAAGGGTATATCCTCCGATGAAATCTGGAAAGAAGCTTTCTGAGAATCTGCTTAGTGTTCTGTTAATTCATCTCACAGAGTTACTACTGTATTTCGTGGATCTCTTTGCTAGCCTTATTCCTGTGGAATCTGACAACAGATATTTCCTTTCCCTTTGAAGAATATAGGGCGAAAGGAAATATCCTCCGATAACAAAGAGAAAGAAGCTTTCTGAGAAACGTCTTTGTGTTCTGTGAAATCATCTCACAGAGTTACAGCTTTCCCCTCAAGAAGCCTTTCGCTAAGACAGTTCTTGTGGAATTGGCAAAGTGATATTTGGAAGCCCATAGAGGGCTATGGTGAAAAAGGAAATATCCTCCGATGAAATCTGGAAAGAAGCTTTCTGGGAAACTGCTCAGTGTTCTGTTAATTCATCTAACAGAGTTACATCTGTATTTCGTGGATCTCTTTGCTAGCCTTATTTCTGTGGAATCTGAGAACAGATATTTCCTTTCCCTTTGAAGACTATGGGGCCAAAGGAAATATCCTCCGATAACAAAGAGAAAGAAGCTTCCTGAGAAACTTCTTTGTGTTCTGTGAAATCATCTCACAGAGTTACAGCTTTCCCCTCAGGAAGCCTTTCGCTAAGACAGTTCTAGTGGAATTGGCAAAGTGATATTTGGAAGCTCATAGAGGGCTATGGTGAAAAAGGAAATATCCTCCGATGAAATCTGGAAAGAAGCTTTCTGAGAAACTGCTTAGTGTTCTGTTAATTCATCTCTAAGAGTTACATCTGTATTTCGTGGATCTCTTTGCTAGCCTTATTTCTGTGGAATCAGAGAACAGATATTTCCTTTCCCTTTGAAGACTCTAGGACCAAAGGAAATATTCTCCGATAACAAAGAGAAAGAAGCTTTCTGAGAAACTTCTTTGTGTTCTGTGAAATCATCTCACAGAGTTACAGCTTTCCCCTCAAGAAGCCTTTCGCTAGGACAGTTCTTGTGGAATTGGCAAAGTGATATTTGGAAGCCCATAGAGGGCTCTGGTGAAAAAGGAAATATCCTCCGATGAAATCTGGAAAGAAGCTTTCTGGGAAACTGCTGAGTATTCTGTTAATTCATCTCACTGAATTACATCTGTATTTCGTGAATCTCTTTGCTAGCCTTATTTCTGTGGAATCAGAGAACAGATATTTCCTTTCCCTTTGAAGACTCTAGGACCAAAGGAAATATCCTCCGATAACAAAGAGAAAGAAGCTTTCTGAGAAACTTCTTTGTGTTCTCTGAAATCATCTCACAGAGTTACAGCTTTTCCCTCAAGAAGCCTTTCACTTAAACAGTTCTTGTGGAATTGGCACAGTGATATTTGGAAGCCCTTAGAGGGCTATGGTGAAAAAGGAAATATCCTCTGATGAAATCTTTAAAGAAGCTTTCTGAGAAACTGCTTAGTGTTCTGTTAATTCATCTCACAGAGTTACATCTGTATATCGTGGATCTCTTTGATAGCCTTATTTCTGTGGAATCTGACAACAGATATTTCGGATCCCTTTGAAGACTATAGGGCCATAGGAAATATCCTCCGATAACAAAGAGAAAGAAGCTTTCTGAGAAACTTCTTTGTGTTCTGTGAAATCATCTCACAGAGTTACAGCTGTCCCCTCAAGAAACCTTTCGCTAAGACAGTTCTTGTGGAATTCGCAAAGTGATATTTGGAAGCCCATAGAGGGCTATGGTGAAAAAGGAAATATCCTCCGATGAAATTTGGAAAGAAGCTTTCTGAGAAACTGCTTAGTGTTCTGTTAATTCATCTCACAGAGTTACATCTGTATTTCGTGGATCTCTTTGCTAGACTTATTTCTGTGGAATCTGAGAACAGATATTTCCTTTCCCTTTGAAGACTATAGGGCCAAAGGAAATATCCTCCGATAACAAAGAGAAAGAAGCTTTCTGAGAAACTTCTTTGTGTTCTGTGAAATCATCTCACAGAGTTACAGCTTTCTCCTCAAGAAGCTTTTCGCTGAGACAGTTCTTGTGGAATTGGCAAAGTGATATTTGGAAGCCCTTAGAGGGCTATGGTGAAAAAGGAAATATCCTCCGATGAAATCTGGAAAGAAGCTTTCTGAGAAACTGCTTAGTGTTCTGTTAATTCATCTCACAGAGTTACATCTGTATTTCGTGGATGTCTTTGCTAGCCTTATTTCTCTTTAATCTGACATCAGATATTTCCGATCCCTTTGAAGACTATAGGGCCAAAGGAAATAACCTCCGATAACAAAGAGAAAGAAGCTTTCTGAGAACCTTCTTTGTGTTCTGTGAAATCATCTCACAGAGTTACAGCTTTCCCCTCAACAAGCCTTTCGCTAAGACAGTTCTTGTGGAATTGGCAAAGTGATATTTGGAAGCCCATAGAGGGCTATGGTGAAAAAGGAAATATCCTCCGATCAAATCTGGAAAGAAGCTTTCTGAGAAACTGCTTAGTGTTCTGTTAATTCATCTCACAGAGTTACATCTGTATTTCGTGGATCTCTTTGCTAGCCTTATTTCTGTGGAATCTGACAACAGATATTTCCTTTCCCTTTGAAGACAATAGGGCCAAAGGAAATATCCTCCGAAAACAAAGAGAAAGAAGCTTTCTGAGAAACTTCTTTGTGTTCTGTGAAATCATCTCACAGAGTAACAACTTTCTCCTCAAGAAGCCGTTCGATAAGACAGTTCTAGATGGAATTGGCAAAGTGATATTTGGAAGCCCATAGAGGGCTATGGAGAAAAAGGAATTATCCTCTGATGAAATCTGGAAAGAAGCTTTCGGAGAAACTGCTTAGTGTTCTGTTAATTCATCTCACAGAGTTACATCTGTATTTCGTGGATCTCCTTGCTAGCCTTATTTCTGTGGAATCTGACAACAGATATTTCCTTTCCCTTTGAAGACTACAGGGCCAAAGGAAATATCCTCCGATAACAAAGAGAAAGAAGCTTTCTGAGAAACTTCTTTGTGTTCTGTGAAATCATCTGACAAAGTTACAGCTTTCACCTCAAGAAGCCTTTAACTAAGACACTTCTTGTGGAATTGGCAAAGTGATATTTGGAAGCCCATAGAGGTCTATGGTGAAAAAGGAAATAAACTCGGATGAAATCTGGAAAGAAGCTTTCTGAGAAACTGCTCAGTGTTCTGTTAATTCATCTCACAGAGTTACATCTGTATTTCGTGGATCTCTTTGCTAGCCTTATTTCTGTGGAATCTGAGAACAGATATTTCGGATCCCTTTGAAGACTATAGGGCCAAAGGAAATATCCTCCGATAACAAAGAGAAAGAAGCTTTCTGAGAAACTTCTTTGTGTTCTGTGAAATCATCTCACAGAGTTACATCTTTCCCCACAAGAAGCCTTTCGCTAAGACAGTTCTTGTGGAATCGGCAAAGTGATATTTGGAATCTCATAGAGGGCTATGGACAAAAAGGAAATATCCTCCGATGAAATCTAGAAAGAAGCCTTCTGAGAAACTCCTTAGTGTTCCGTTAATTCATCTCACAGAGTTACATCTGTATTTCGTGGATCTCTTTGCTAGCCTTATTTCTGTGGAATCTGAGAACAGATATTTCCTTTCCCTTTGAAGAATATAGGGCCAAAGGTAATATCCTCCGATAACAAAGAGAAAGAAGCTGTCTGAGAAACTTCTTTGTGTTCTGTGAAATCTACTCACAGAGTTACAGCTTTCCCCTCAAGAAGCCTTTCGCTAAGACAGTTCTTCTGGAATTGGCAAAGTGAAATTTGGAAGCCCGTAAAGGGCTATCGTGAAAAAGAAAATATCCTCCGATGAAATCTGGAAAGAAGCTTTCTGAGAAACTGCTTAGTGTTCTGTTAATTCATCTCACGGAGTTACATCTGTATTTCGTGGATTTCTTGGCTAGCTTTATTTCTGTGGAATCTGAGAACAGATATTTCCTTTCCCTTTGAAGACTATACGGCTAATGGAAATATCCTCCGATAACAAAGAGAAAGAAGCTTTCTGAGAAACTTCTTTGTGTTCTGTGAAATCATCTCACAGAGTTAGAGCTTTGCCCTCAAGAAGCCTTTCGCTAAGACAGTTCTTGTGGAATTGGCAAAGTGATATTTGGAAGCCTATAGAGGGCTATGGTGAAAAAGGAAATATCCTCCGATGAAATCTGGAAAGAAGCTTTCTGAGAAACTGCTTAGTGTTCTGTTAATTCATCTCACAGAGTTACATCTGTATTTCGTGGATCTCCTTGCTAGCCTTATTTCTGTGGAATCTGACAACAGATATTTCCTTTCCCTTTGATGACTATAGGGCCAAAGGAAATATCATCCGATAACAAAGAGAAAGAAGCTTTCCGAGAAACTTCTTTGTGTTCTGTGAAATCATCTCACAGAATTACAGCTTGGCCCTCAAGAAGCCTTTCGCTAAGACAGTTATTGTGGAAATGACAAAGTGATATTTGGAAGCCCATAGAGGGCTATGGTGAAAAAGGAAATATCCTACGATGAAATCGGGAAAGAAGCTTTCTGGGAAACTGCTCATTGTTCTGTTAATTCATCTCACAGAGTTACATCTGTATTTCGTGGATCTCTTTGCTAGCCTTATTACTGTGGAATCTGACAACAGATATTTCGGATCCCTTTGAAGACTATAGGGCCAAAGGAAATATCCTCCGATAACAAAGAGAAAGAAGCTTTCTGAGAAACTTCTTTGTGTTCTGTGAAATCATCTCACAGAGTTACAGCTTTCCCCTCAAGAAGCCTTTCGCTAAGACAGTTCTTGTGGAATTGGCAAAGTGATATTTGGAAGCCCATAGAGGGCTATGGTGAAAAAGGAAATATCCTCAGATGAAATCTGGAAAGAAGCTTTCTGAGAAACTGATTCGTGTTCTGTTAATTTGTCTCACAGAGTTACATCTGTATTTCCTGGATCTCTTTGCTAGCCTTATTGCTGTGGAATCTGACAACAGATGTTTCCTTTCCCTTTGATGACTATAGGGCCAAGGGAAATATCCTCCGATAAGAAAGAGAAAGAAACTTTCTGAGAAACTTCTTTGTGTTCTGAGAAATCATTTCACAGAGTTACAGCTTTCCCCTCAAGAAGACTTTCGCTAAGACAGTTCTTGTGGAATTGGCAAAGTGATATTTGGAAGCCCATAGAGGTCTACGGTGAAAAAGGAAATATCCTCCGATGAAATCTGGAAAGAAGCTTTCTGAGAAACTGCTTAGTGTTCTGTTAATTCATCTCACAGATTTACATCTGTATTTCGTGGATCTCTTTGCTAGCCTTATTTCTGTGGAATCTGAGAACAGATATTTCGGATCCCTTTGAAGACTATAGGGCCAAAGGAAATATCCTCCGATAACAAAGAGAAAGAAGCTTTCTGAGAAACTTCTTTGTGTTCTGTAAAATCATCTCACAGAGTTACATCTTTCCCCTCAAGAAGCCTTTCGCTAAGACAGTTCTTGTGGAATTGGCAAAGTGATATTTGGAAGCTCATAGAGGGCTATGGAGAAAAAGGAAATATCCTCCGATGAAATCTGGAAAGAAGCTTTCTGAGAAACTGCTTAGTGTTCCGTTAATTCATCTCACAGAGTTACATTTGTATTTCGTGGATCTCTTTGCTAGCCTTATTTCTGTGGAATCTGAGAACAGATATTTGGGATCCCTTTGAAGACTAAAGGGCCAAAGGTAATATCCTCCGATAACAAAGAGAAAGAAGCTTTCTGAGAAACTTCTTTGTGTTCTGTGAAATCATCTCAGAGTTACAGCTTTCCCCTCAAGAAGCCTTTCGCTAAGACAGTTCTTGTGGAATTGGCAAAGTGATATTTGGAAGCCCATAGAGGGCTATGGTGAAAAAGGAAATATCCTCAGATGAAATCTGGAGAGAAGCTTTCTGAGAAACTGGTTAGTGTTCTGTTAATTCATCTCACAGAGTTACATCTGTATTTCGTGGATGTCTTTGCTAGCCTTATTTCTGTGGAATCTGAGAACAGATATCTCCTTTCCCTTTGAAGACTACAGGGCCAAAGGAAATATCCTCCGAAAACAAAGAGAAAGAAGCTTTCTGAGAAACTTCTATGTGTTCTGTGAAATCATCTCACAGAGTTACAACTTTCCCCTCAAGAAGCCTTTCGCTAATACAGTACTTGTGGAATTGGCAAAGTGATATTTGGAAGCCCATAGAGGGCTATGGTGAAAAAGGAAATATCCTCTGATGAAATCCGGAAAGAAGCTTTCTGAGAAACTGCTTAGTGTTCGGTTAATTCATCTCACAGAGTTACATCTGTATTTCGTGGATCTCTTTGCTAGCCTTATTTCTGTGGGATCTGACAACAGATATTTCCTTTCCCTTTGAAGACTAAAGGGCCAAAGGAAATATCCTCCGATAACAAAGAGAAAGAAGCTTTCTGAGAAACTTCTTTGTGTTCTGTGAAATCATCTCACAGACTTACAGCTTTCCCCTCAAGAAGCCTTTCGCTAAGTCAGTTCTTGTGGAATTGGCAAAGTGATATTTGGAAGCCCATAGAGGGCTATGGTGAAAAAGGAAATATCCTCCGATGAAATCTGGAAAGAAGCTTTCTGAGAAACTGCTTAGTGTTCCGTTAATTCATCTCTAAGAGTTACATCTGTATTTCTTGATCTCTTTGCCAGCCTTATTTCTGTGGAATCTGACAACAGATATATCCTTTCCCTTTGAAGACTATAGGGCCAAAGGAAATATCCTCCAATAACAAAGAGAAAGAAGCTTTCTGAGAAACTTCTTTGTGTTCTGTGAAATCATCTCACAGAGTTACAGCTTTCCGCTCAAGAAGCCTTTCGCTAAGACAGTTCTTGTGGAATTGGCAAAGTGATATTTGGAAGCCCATAGAGGGCTATGGTGAAAAAGGAAATATCCTCCGATGAAATCTGGAAAGAAGTTTTCTGGGAAACTGCTCAGAGTTCTGTTAATTCATCTCACTGGGTTACATCGGTATTTCATGGATCTCTTTGCTAGCCTTATTTCTGTGGAATCTGAGAACAGATATTTCGAATCTCTTTGAAGACTATAGGGTCAAAGGAAATATCCTCCGATAACAACGAGAAAGAAGCTTTCTGAGAAACTTCTTTGTGTTCTGTGAAATCATCTCACAGAGTTACAGCTTTCCCCTCAAGAAGCATTTCGCTAAGACAGTTCTTGTGGAATTGGCAAAGTGTTATTTGGAAGCCGATAGAGGGCTATGGTGAAAAAGGATATATTCTCCGATGAAATCTGGAAAGAAGCTTTCTGAGAAACTGCTTAGTGTTCTGTTAATTCATCTCACAGAGTTACATCTGTATTTCGTGGATCTCTTTGCTAGCCTTATTTCTGTGGAATCTCAGAAAAGATATTTCCTTTCCCTTTAAAGACTATAGGGCCAAAGGAAATATCCTCTGATAACAAAGAGAAAGAAGCTTTCTGAGAAACTTCTTTGTGTTCTGTGAAATCATGCACAGAGTTACAGCTTTGCCCTCAAGAAGACTTTCGCTAAGACAGTTCTTGTGGAATTGGCAAAGTGATATTTGGAAGCCCATAGAGGGCTATGGTGAAAAAGGAAATATCCTCCTATGAAATCTGCAAAGAAGCTTTCTGAGAAACTGCTTAGTGTTCTGTTAATTCATCTCACAGAGTTACATCTGTATTTCGTGGATCTCTTTGCTAGCCTTATTTCTCTTTAATCTGACAACAGATATTTCCTTTCCCTTTGAAGACTATAGGGCTAAAGGAAATATCCTCCGATAACAAAGAGAAAGAAGCTTTCTGAGAAACTTCTTTGTGTTCTGTGTAATCATCTCACAGAGTTACAGCTTTCCCCTCAAGAAGCCTTTCGCTAAGACAGTTCTTGTGGAATTGGCAAAGTGATATTTGGAAGCCCATAGAGGGCTATGGTGAAAAAGGAAATATCCTAAGATGAAATTTGGAAAGAAGCTTTCTGAGAAACTGCTTAGTGTCTGTTAATTCATCTCACAGAGTTACATCTGTATTTCGTGGATCTCTTTGCTAGCCTTATTTCTGTGGAATCTGAGACCAGATATTTCCTTTCCCTTTGAAGACTATAGGGCCAAAGGAAATATCCTCCGATAACAAAGAGAAAGAAGCTTTCTGAGAAACTTCTTGGTGTTCTGTGAAATCATCTCACAGAGTTACAGCTTTCCCCTCAAGAAGCCTTTCGCTAAGACAGTTCTGGTGGAATTGGCAAAGTGATATTTGGAAGCCCATAGTGGGCTATGGTGAAAAAGGAAATATCCTCCGATGAAATCTGGAAAGAAGCTTTCTGAGAAACTGCTTAGTGTTCTGTTAATTCATCTCACAGAGTTACATCTGTATTTCGTGGATCTCTTTGCTAGCCTTATTTCTGTGGAATCTGAGAACAGATATTTCCTTTCCCTTTGAAGACTATAGGGCCAAAGGAAATATCCTCCGATAACAAAGAGAAAGAATCTTTCTGAGAACCTTCTCTGTGTTCTGTGTAGTCATCTCACAGAGTTACAGCTTTCCCCTCAAGAAGCCTTTCGCTAAGACAGTTCTTGTGGAATTGGCAAAGTGATATTTGGAAGCTCATACGTGGCTATGGAGATAAAGGAAATATCCTCTGATGAAATCTGGAAAGAAGCTTTCTGAGAAACTGCTTAGTGTTCTGTTAATTCATCTCACAGAGTTACATCTGTATTTCGTGGATCTCTTTGCTAGCTTTATTTCTGTGGAATCTGAGAACAGATATTTAATTTCCCTTTGAAGACTATAGGGCCAAAGGAAATATCCTCCGATAACAAAGAGAAAGAAGCTTTCTGAGAAACCTCTTTGTGTTCTGTGAAATCATCTCACAGAGTTACAGCTTTCCCCTCATGAAGCCTTTCGCTAAGTCAGTTCTTGTGGAATTGGCAAAGTGATATTTGGAAGCCCATAGAGGGCTATGGTGAAAAAGGAAATATCCTCCGATGAAATCTGGAAAGAAGCTTTCTGAGAAACTGCTTAGTGTTCTGTTAATTCATCTCTAAGAGTTACATCTGTATTTCGTGGATCTCTTTGCCAGCCTTAATTCTGTGGAATCTGACAACAGATATATCCTTTCCCTTTGAAGACTATAGGGCCAAAGGAAATATCCTCCGATAACAAAGAGAAAGAAGCTTTCTGGGAAACTTCTTTGTGTTCTGTGAAATCATCTCACAGAGTTACAGCTTTCCCTTCAAGTAGCCTTTCGCTAAGACAGTTCTTGTGGAATTGGCAAAGTGATATTTGGAAGCCCATAGAGGGCTATGGTGAAAAAGGAAATATCCTCCGATGAAATCTGGAAAGAAACTTTCTGAGACACTGCTTAGTGTTCTGTAATTCATCTCACAGAGTTACATCTGTATTTCGTGGATCTCTTTGCTAGCCTTATTTCTGTGGAATCTGACAACAGATATTACCTTTCTCTTTCATGAATATAGGGCCAAAGGAAATATTCTCCGATAACAAAGAGAAAGAAGCCATATGAGAAACTGCTTAGTGTTCTGTTAATTCATCTCACAGAGTTACATCTGTATTTCGTGGATCTCTTTGATAGCCTTATTTCTGTGGAATCTGAGAACCGATATTTCCTTTACCTTTGAAGACTATAGGGCCAAAGGAAATATCCTTTGATAACAAATAGAAAGCAGCTTTCTGAGAAACTTCTTTGTGTTCTGTGAAATCATCTCACAGAGTTACAGCTTTTCCCTCAAGAAGCCTTTCGCTTAGACAGTTCTTGTGGAATTGGCAAAGTGATATTTGGAAGCCCATAGAGGTCTGTGGTGAAAAAGGAAATATCCTCATATGATATCTGGAAAGAACCTTTCTGAGAAACTGCTTAGTGTTCTGTTAGTTCATCTCACAGAGTTACATCTGTATTTCGTGGATCTCTTTGCTAGCCTTATTTCTGTGGAATCTGAGAAGAGATATTTCCTTTCCCTTTGAAGACTATTGGGCCAAATGAAATATCCTCCGATAACAAAGAGAAAGAAGCTATCTGAGAAACTTCTTTGTGTTCTGTGAAATCATCTCACAGAGTTACAGCTTTCCCCTCAAGAAGCCTTTCGCTAAGACAGTTCTTGTGGAATACGCAAAGTGATATTTGGAAGCCCATAGAGGGCTATGGTGAAAAAGGAAATATCCTCCGATTAAATCTGGAAAGAAACTTTCGGGGAAACTGCTCAGTGTTCTGTTAATTCATCTCACAGAGTTACATCGGTATTTCCTGGATCTCCTTGCTAGCCTTATTTCTGTGGAATTGAGAACAGATATTTCGGATCCCTTTGAAGACTACAGGGCCAAAGGAAATATCCTCCGATAACAAAGAGAAAGAAGCATTCTGAGAAACTTCTTTGTGTTCTGTGAAATCATCTCAGAGAGTTACAGCTTTCCCCTCAAGAAGCCTTTCGCTAAGACAGTTCTTGTGGAATTGGCAAAGTGATATTTGGAAGCCCAAAGAGGGCTATGGTGAAAAAGGAAATATCCTCAGATGAAATCTGGAAAGAAGCTTTCTGCGAAACCGCTTAGTGTTCTGTAATTCATCTCACAGTGTTACATCTGTATTTCGTGGATCTCTTTGTTAGCCTTATTTCTCTGTAATCTCACAACAGATATTTCCTTTCCCTTTGAAGACTATAGGGCCAAAGGAAATATCCTCCGATAACAAAGAAAAAGAAGCTTTCTGAGAAACTTCTTTGTGTTCTCTGAAATCATCTCACAGAGTTACAGCTTTTTCCTCAAGAAGCCTTTCGCTAAGACAGTTCTTGTGGAATTGGCAAAGTGTTATTTGGAAGCCCATAGAGGGCTATGGTGAAAAAGGAAATATCCTCCGATGAAATCTGGAAAGAAGCTTTCTGAGAAACTGTTTAGTGTTCTGTTAATTCATCTCACAGAGTTACATCTGTATTTCGTGGATCTCTTTGCTAGCCTTATTTCTGTGGAATCTGACAACAGATATTTCCTTTCCCTTTGAAGAATATAGGGCCAAAGGAAATATCCTCCGATAACAAAGAGAAAGAAGCTTTCTGAGAAACTTCTTTGTGTTCTGAGAAATCATCTCTCAGAGTTACAACTTTTCCCTCAGGAAGCCTTTCACTAAGATAGTTCTTGTGGAATTGGCAAAGTGATATTTGGAAGCCCATAGAGGGCTATGGTGAAAAAGGAAATATCCTCCGATGAAATCTGGAAAGAAGCTTTTTGAGAAACTGCTTAGTGTTCCGTTAATTCATCTCACAGAGTTACATCTGTATTTCGTGGATCTCTTTGCTAGCCTTATTTCTGTGGAATCTGAGAACAGATATTTCCTTTCCCTTTGAAGACTATAGGGCCAAAGGAAATATCCTCCGATAACAAAGAGAAGGAAGCTTTCTGAGAAACTTCTTTGTGTTATGTGAAATCATCTCACAGAGTTACAGCTTTCCTCTCAAGAAGCCTTTCGCTAAGACAGTTCTTGTGTAATTAGCAAAGTGATATTTGGAAGCTCATAGAGGGCTATGGAGAAAAAGGAAATATCCTCCGATGAAATCTGGAAAGAAGCTTTCTGGGAAACTGCTCACTGTTCTGTTAATTCATCTCACAGAGTTACATCTGTATTTCGTGGATCTCTTTGCTAGCCTTATTTCTGTGGAATCTGAGAACATATATTTCGTATACCTTGGAAGACTATAGGGCCAAAGGAAATATCCTCCGATAACAACGAGAAAGAAGCTTTCTGAGAAACTTCTTTGTGTTCTGTGAAATCATCTCACAGAGTTACAGCTTTCCTCTCAAGAAGCGTTTCGCTAAGACAGTTCTTGTGGAATTGGCAAAGTGTTATTTGGAAGCCGATAGATGGCTATGGTGAAAAAGGATATATTCTCCGATGAAATCTGGAAAGAAGCTTTCTGAGAAACTGCTTAGTGTTCTGTTAATTCATCTCACAGAGTTACATCTGTATTTCGTGGATCTCTTTGCTACCCTTATTTCTGTGGAATCTGAGAAAAGATATTTCCTTTCCCTTTGAAGACTATAGGACCAAAGGAAATATCCTCTGATAACAAAGAGAAAGAAGCTTTCTGAGAAACTTCTTTGTGTTCTGCGAAATCATCTCACAGAGTTACAGCTTTCCCCTCAAGAAGCCTTTCGCTAAGACAGTTCTGCTGGAATTGGCAAAGTGATATTTGGAAGCTCATAGAGGGCTATGCGGAAAAAGGAAATATCGCCCGATGAAAAGTGAAAAGAAGCTTTCCGAGAAACTGCTTAGTGTTCTGTTAATTCTTCTCACAGAGTTACATCTGTATTTCGTGGATCTCTTTGCTAGCCTTATTTCTGTGGAATCTGACAACAGATATTTCCTTTCCCTTAGAAGACTATAGGGATAAAGGAAATATCCTCCGATAACAAAGAGAAATTAGCTTTCTGAGAAACTGCTTAGTGTTCTGTTAATTCATCTCACAGAGTTACATCTGTATTTCGTGTATATCTTTGCTAGCCTTATTTCTGTGGAATCTGACAACAGATATTTCCTTTCCCTTTGAAGACTATAGGGCCAAAGGAAATATCCTTCGATAACAAACAGAAAGAAGCTTTCTGAGAAACTTCTTTGTGTTCTGTGAAATCATCTCACAGAGTTACAGCTTTCCCTTCAAGAAGCCTTTCGCTAAGACAGTTTTTCTGGAATTGGCAATGTGATATTTGGAAGCTCATAGAGGGCTATGCGGAAAAAGGAAATATCCTCCGATGAAATCTGGAAAGAAGCTTTCTGAGAAACTGCTTAGTGTTCTGTTAATTCATCTCACAGAGTTACATCTGTATTTGGTGGATCTCTTTGCTAGCCTTATTTCTGTGGAATCTGACAACAGATATTTCCTTTCCCTTTGAAGACTATAGGGATAAAGGAAATATCCTCCGATAACAAAGAGAAAGTAGCTTTCTGAGAATCTTCTTTGTGTTCTGTGAAATCATCTCACAGAGTTACAGCTTTCCCCTCAAGAAACCATTCGCTTAAACAGTTCTTGTGGAATTGGCAAAGTGATATTTGGAAGCCCATAGAGGGCTATGGTGAAAAAGGAAATATCCTCCGATGAAATCTGGAAAGAAACTTTCTGAGACACTGCTTAGTGTTCTGTAATTCATCTCACAGTGTTACATCTGTATTTCGTGGATCTCTTTGCTAGCCTTATTTCTGTGGAATCTGACAACAGATATTACCTTTCTCTTTCATGAATATAGGGCCAAAGGAAATATTCTCCGATAACAAAGAGAAAGAAGCCATCTGAGAAACTGCTTAGTGTTCTGTTAATTCATCTCACAGAGTTACATCTGTATTTCGTGGATCTCTTTGATAGCCTTATTTCTGTGGAATCTGAGAACCGATATTTCCTTTCCCTTTGAAGACTATAGGGCCAAAGGAAATATCCTTTGATAACAAATAGAAAGCAGCTTTCTGAGAAACTTCTTTGTGTTCTGTGAAATCATCTCACAGAGTTACAGCTTTTCCCTCAAGAAGCCTTTCGCTTAGACAGTTCTTGTGGAATTGGCAAAGTGATATTTGGAAGCCCATAGAGGTCTGTGGTGAAAAAGGAAATATCCTCATATGATATCTGGAAAGAAGCTTTCTGAGAAACTGCTTAGTGTTCTGTTAATTCATCTCACAGAGTTACATCTGTATTTCGTGGATCTCTTTGCTAGCCTTATTTCTGTGGAATCTGAGAAGAGATATTTCCTTTCCCTTTGAAGACTATTGGGCCAAATGAAATATCCTCCGATAACAAAGAGAAAGAACCTATCTGAGAAACTTCTTTGTGTTCTGTGAAATCATCTCACAGAGTTACAGCTTTCCCCTCAAGAAGCCTTTCGCTAAGACAGTTCTTGTGGAATTGGCAAAGTGATATTTGGAAGCCCATAGAGGGCTATAGTGAAAAAGGAAATATCCTCCGATTAAATCTGGAAAGAAACTTTCGGGGAAACTGCTCAGTGTTCTGTTAATTCATCTCACAGAGTTACATCGGTATTTCCTGGATCTCCTTGCTAGCCTTATTTCTGTGGAATTGAGAACAGATATTTCGGATCCCTTTGAAGACTACAGGGCCAAAGGAAATATCCTCCGATAACAAAGAGAAAGAAGCATTCTGAGAAACTTCTTTGTGTTTTTTGAAATCATCTCAGAGAGTTACAGCTTTCCCCTCAAGAAGCCTTTCGCTAAGACAGTTCTTGTGGAATTGGCAAAGTGATATTTGGAAGCCCAAAGAGGGCTATGGTGAAAAAGGAAATATCCTCAGATGAAATCTGGAAAGAAGCTTTCTGCGAAACCGCTTAGTGTTCTGTAATTCATCTTACAGTGTTACATCTGTATTTCGTGGATCTCTTTGTTAGCCTTATTTCTCTGTAATCTCACAACAGATATTTCCTTTCCCTTTGAAGACTATAGGGCCAAAGGAAATATCCTCCGATAACAAAGAAAAAGAAGCTTTCTGAGAAACTTCTTTGTGTTCTCTGAAATCATCTCACAGAGTTACAGCTTTCCCCTCAAGAAGCCTTTCGCTAAAACAGTTCTTGTGGAATTGGCAAAGTGATATTTGGAAGCCCATAGAGGGCTATGGTGAGAAAGGAAATATCCTCCGATGAAATCTGGAAAGAAACTTTCTGAGAAACTGCTTAGTGTTCTGTTAATTCATCTCTAAGAGTTACATCTGTATTTCGTGGATCTCTTTACTAGCCTTATTTCTGTGGAATCTGACAACAGATATATCCTTTCCCTTTGAAGACTATAGGGCCAAAGGAAATATCCTCCGATAACAAAGAGAAAGAAGCTTTCTGAGAAACTTCTTTGTGTTCTGTGAAATCATCTCACAGAGTTACAGCTTTCCCCTCAAGTAGCCTTTCGCTAAGACAGTTCTTGTGGAATTGGCAAAGTGTTATTTGGAAGCCCATAGAGGGCTATGGTGAAAAAGGAAATATCCTCCGATGAAATCTGGAAAGAAGCTTTCTGAGAAACTGTTTAGTGTTCTGTTAATTCATCTCACAGAGTTACATCTGTATTTCGTGGATCTCTTTGCTAGCCTTATTTCTGTGGAATCTGACAACAGATATTTCCTTTCCCTTTGAAGAATATAGGGCCAAAGGAAATATCCTCCGATAACAAAGAGAAAGAACCTTTCTGAGAAACTTCTTTGTGTTCTGAGAAATCATCTCACAGAGTTACAACTTTTCCCTCAGGAAGCCTTTCACTAAGATAGTTCTTGTGGAATTGGCAAAGTGATATTTGGAAGCCCATAGAGGGCTATGGTGAAAAAGGAAATATCCTCCGATGAAATCTGGAAAGAAGCTTTTTGAGAAACTGCTTAGTGTTCTGTTAATTCATCTCACAGAGTTACATCTGTATTTCGTGGATCTCTTTGCTAGCCTTATTTCTGTGGAATCTGAGAACAGATATTTCCTTTCCCTTTGAAGACTGTAGGGCCAAAGGAAATATCCTCCGATAACAAAGAGAAGGAAGCTTTCTGAGAAACTTCTTTGTGTTATGTGAAATCATCTCACAGAGTTACAGCTTTCCCCTCAAGAAGCCTTTCGCTAAGACAGTTCTTGTGGAATTAGCAAAGTGATATTTGGAAGCTCATAGAGGGCTATGGAGAAAAAGGAAATATCCTCCGATGAAATCTGGAAAGAAGCTTTCTGAGAATCTGCTTAGTGTTCTGTTAATTCATCTCACAGAGTTACTTCTGTATTTCGTGGATCTCTTTGCTAGCCTTATTTGTGTGGAATCTGAGAACAGATATTTCCTTTCCCTTTGAAGACTATACGGCCAAAGGAAATATCCTCCGATAACACAGAGAAAGAAGTTTTCTGAGAAACTTCTTTGTGTTCTGTGAAATCATCTCACAGAGTTACAGCTTTCCCCTCAAGAAGCCTTTCGCTTAAACAGTTCTTGTGGAATTGGCAAAGTGATATTTGGAAGCCCATAGAGGGCTATGGTGAAAAAGGAAATATCCTCCGATGAAATCTGGAAAGAAACTTTCTGAGACACTGCTTAGTGTTCTGTAATTCATCTCACAGATTACATCTGTATTTCGTGGATCTCTTTGCTAGCCTTATTTCTGTGGAATCTGACAACAGATATTTCCTTTCTCTTTCATGAATATAGGGCCAAAGGAAATATTCTCCGATAACAAAGAGAAAGAAGCTTTCTGAGAAACTGCTTAGTGTTCTGTTAATTCATCTCAGAGAGTTACATCTGTATTTCTTGGATCTCTTTGCTAGCCTTATTTCTGTGGAATCTGAGAACAGATATTTCCTTTCCCTTTGAAGACTATAGGGCCAAAAGAAATATCCTTCGATAACAAATAGAAAGAAGCTTTCTGAGAAACTTCTTTGTGTTGTGTGAAATCGTCTCACAGAGTTACAGCTTTCCCCTCAAGAAGCCTTTCGCTAAGACAGTTCTTGTGGAATTGGCAAAGTGATATTTGGAAGCCCATAGAGGGCTATGGTGAAAAAGGAAATATCCTCCGATGAAATCTGGAAAGAAGCTTTCGGGGAAACTGCACAGTGTTCTGTTAATTCATCTCACAGAGTTACATCGGTATTTCGTGGATCTCTTTGCTAGTTTTATTTCTGTGGAATTGAGAACAGATATTTCGGATCCCTTTGAAGACTATAGGGCCAAAGGAAATATCCTCTGATAACAAAGAGAAAGAAGCATTCTGAGAAACTTCTTTGTGTTTTGTGAAATCATCTCAGAGAGTTACAGCTTTCCCCTCAAGAAACCTTTCGCTAAGACAGTTCTTGTGGAATTGGCAAACTGATATTTGGAAGCCCAAAGAGGGCTATGGTGAAAAAGGAATTATCCTCAGATGAAATCTGGAAGGAAGCTTTCTGAGAAACCGCTTAGTGTTCTGTAATTCATCTCACAGAGTTACATCGGTATTTCGTGGATCTCTTTGCTAGCCTTATTTCTGTGGAATCTGAGAACAGATATTTCGAATCCCTTTGAAGACTATAGGGCCAAAGGAAATATCCTCCGATAACAAAGAGAAAGAAGCTTTCTGAGAAACTTCTTTGTGTTCTGTGTAATCATCTCACAGAGTTACAGCTTTCCCCTCAAGAAGCCTTTCGCTAAGACAGTTCTTCTGGAATTGGCAAAGTCATATTTGGAAGCCCATAGAGGGCTATGGTGAAAAAGGAAATATCCTCCGATGAAATCTGGAAAGAAGCTTTCTGAGAAACTGCTTAGTGTTCTGTAGTTCATCTCAGAGAGTTACATCTGTATTTCGTGGATCTCTTTGCTAGCCTTATTTCTGTGGAATCTGACAACAGATATTTCCTTTCCCTTTGAAGACTATAGGGCCAAAGGAAATATCCTCCGATAACAAAGAGAAAGAAACTTTCTGAGAAACTTATTTGTGTTCTGTGAAATCATCTCACAGAGTTACAGCTTTCCCCTCAAGAAGCCTTTCGCTAAGACAGTTCTTGTGGAATTGGCAAAGTGATATTTGGAAGCCCATAGAGGGCAATGGTGAAAAAGGAAATATCCTCTGATGAAATCTGGAAAGAAGGTTTCTGAGAAACTGCTTAGTGTTCTGTTAATTCATCTCACAGAGTTACATCTGTATTTCTTGGATCTCTCGCTAGCCTTACTTCTGTGATATCTGAGAACAGATATTTCGGATCCCTTTGAAGACTAAAGGGCCAAAGGAAATATCCTCCGATAACAAAGAGAAAGAAGCTTTCTGAGAACCTTCTTTGTGTTCTGTGAAATCATCTCACAGAGTTACAGCTTTCCCCTCAAGAAGCCTTTCGCTAAGACAGTTCTTGTGGAATTGGCAAAGTGATATTTGGAAGCCCATAGAGGGCTATGGTGAAAAAGGAAATATCCTCAGATGAAATCTGGAAAGAAGCTTTCTGAGAAACTGCTTAGTGTTCTGTTAATTCATCTCACAGAGTTACATCTGTATTTCGTGCATCTCTTTGCTAACCTTATTTCTGTGGAATCTGACAACAGATATTTCGAATCCCTTTGAAGACTCTAGGGCCAAAGGAAATATCCTCCGATAACCAAGAGAAAGAAGCTTTCTGAGAAACTTCTTTGTGTTCTGTGAATTCATCTCACAGAGTTACAGCTTTCCCCTCAAGAAGCCTTTCGCTAAGACAGTTCTTGTGGAATTGGCAAAGTGATATTTGGAAGCCCATAGAGGGCTATGCTGAAAAAGGAAATATCCTCAGATGAAATCTGGAAAGAAGCTTTCTGAGAAACTGCTCAGTGTTCTGTTAATTCATCTCACAGAGTTACATCTGAATTTCGTGGATCTCTTTGCTAGCCTTATTTCTGTGGAATCTGAGAACAGATATTTCGGATCCCTTTGAAGACTATAGGGCCAAAGGAAATATCCTCCGATAACAAAGAGAAAGAAGCTTTCTGAGAAACTTCTTTGTGTTCTGTGAAATCATCTCACAGAGTTACAGCTTTCACCTCAAGAAGCCTTTCGCTAAGACAGTTCTTTTGGAAATTGCAAAGTGATATTTGGAAGCCCGTAGAGGGCTATGGTGAAAAAGGAAATATCCTCCGATGAAATCTGGAAAGAAGCTTACTAAGAAACTGCTTAGTGTTCTGTTAATTCATCTCACAGAGTTACGTCTGTATTTCGTGGATCTCTTTGCTAGCCTTATTTCTGTGGAAGCTGACAACAGATATTTCCTTCCCCTTTGAAGACTATAGGGCCAAAGGAAATATCCTCCGATAACAAAGAGAAAAAAGCTTTCTGAGAAACTTCTTTGTGTTCTGTGAAATCATCTCACAGAGTTACAGCTTTCCCCTCAAGAAGCCTTTCGCTAAGACATTTCCTGTGGAATTGGCAAAGTGATATTTGGAAACCCATAGAGGGCTATGATGAAAAAGGAAATATCCTCCGATGAAACCTGGAAAGAAGCTTCTGAGAAGCTGGTTTGTGTTCTGTTAATTCATCTCACAGAGTTACATCTGTATTTGGTGGATCTCTTTGCTAGCCTTATTTCTGTGGAATCTGACAACAGATATTTCGGATCCCTTTGAAGACTATAGGGCCAAAGGAAATATCCTCCGATAACAAAGAAAAAGAAGCTTTCTGAGAAACTTCTTTGTGTTCTGTGAAATCATCTCACAGAGTTACAGCTTTCCCCTCAAGAAGCCTTTCGCTAAGACTGTTCTTGTGGAATTGGCAAAGTGATATTTGGAAGCCCATAGAGGGCTATGGTTAAAAAGGAAATATCCTCCGATGAAATCTGCAAAGAAGCTTTCTGAGAAACTGCTTAGTGTTCTGTTAATTCATGTCCCAGAGTTACATCTGTATTTCGTGGATCTCTTTGCTAGCCTTATTTCTGTAGAATCTGACAACAGATATTTCCTTTCCATTTGAAGACTACAGGGCCAAAGGAAATATCCTCCGATAACAAAGAGAAAGAAGCTTTCTGAGAAACTTCTTTGTGTTCTGTGAAATCATCTCACAGAGTTACAGCTTTCCCCTCAAGAAGCCTTTCGGTAAGATAGTTCTTGTGGAATTGGCAAAGTGATATTTGGAAACCCATAGAGGGCTATGGTGAAAAAGGAAATATCCTCCGATGAAATCTGGAAAGAAGCTTTCTGAGAAACTGCTTAGTGTTCTGTTAATTCATCTCACAGAGTTACATCTGTATTTCGTGGATCTCTTTGCCAGCCTTATTTCTGTGGAATCTGACGACAGATATTTCCTTTCCCTTTGAAGACTATAGGGCCAAAGGAAATATCCTTCGATAACAAATAGAAAGAAGCTTTCTGAGAAACTTCTTTGTGTTATGTGAAATCATCTCACAGAGTTACAGCTTTCCCCTCAAGAAGCCTTTCGCTAAGACAGTTCTTCTTGAATTGGCAAAGTGATATTTGGAAGCTCATAGAGGGCTATGCGGAAAAAGGAAATATCGTCCGATGAAATCTGAAAAGAAGCTTTCCGAGAAACTGCTTAGTGTTCTGTTAATTCTTCTCACAGAGTTACATCTGTATTTCGTGGATCTCTTTGCTAGCCTTATTTCTGTGGAATCTGACAACAGATATTTCCTTTCCCTTAGAAGACTATAGGGATAAAGGAAATATCCTCCGATAACAAAGAGAAATTAGCTTTCTGAGAAACTGCTTAGTGTTCTGTTAATTCATCTCACAGAGTTACATCTGTATTTCGTGTATATCTTTGCTAGCCTTATTTCTGTGGAATCTGACAACAGATATTTCCTTTCCCTTTGAAGACTATAGGGCCAAAGGAAATATCCTTCGATAACAAACAGAAAGAAGCTTTCTGAGAAACTTCTTTGTGTTCTGTGAAATCATCTCACAGAGTTACAGCTTTCCCTTCAAGAAGCCTTTCGCTAAGACAGTTCTTCTGGAATTGGCAATGTGATATTTGGAAGCTCATAGAGGGCTATGCGGAAAAAGGAAATATCCTCCGATGAAATCTGGAAAGAAGCTTTCTGAGAAACTGCTTAGTGTTCTGTTAATTCATCTCACAGAGTTACATCTGTATTTGGTGGATCTCTTTGCTAGCCTTATTTCTGTGGAATCTGACAACAGATATTTCCTTTCCCTTTGAAGACTATAGGGATAAAGGAAATATCCTCCGATAACAAAGAGAAAGAAGCTTTCTGAGAATCTTCTTTGTGTTCTGTGAAATCATCTCACAGAGTTACAGCTTTCCCCTCAAGAAACCTTTCGCTTAAACAGTTCTTGTGGAATTGGCAAAGTGATATTTGGAAGCCCATAGAGGGCTATGGTGAAAAAGGAAATATCCTCCGATGAAATCTGGAAAGAAACTTTCTGAGACACTGCTTAGTGTTCTGTAATTCATCTCACAGAGTTACATCTGTATTTCGTGGATCTCTTTGCTAGCCTTATTTCTGTGGAATCTGACAACAGATATTACCTTTCTCTTTCATGCATATAGGGCCAAAGGAAATATTCTCCGATAACAAAGAGAAAGAAGCCATCTGAGAAACTGCTTAGTGTTCTGTGAAATCATCTCACAGAGTTACAGCTTTCCCCTCAAGAAGCCTTTCGCTAAGACAGTTCTTGTGGAATTGGCAAAGTGATATTTGTAAACTCATAGAGGGCTATGGAGAAAAAGGAAATATCCTCCGATGAAATCTGGAAAGAAGCTTTCTGAGAAACTGCTTAGTGTTCTGTTAAATCATCTCACAGAGTTACATCTGTATGTCGTGGATCTCTTTGCTAACCTTATTTCTCTTTAATCTCACAACAGATATTTCCTTTCCCTTTGAAGACTATAGGGCTAAAGGAAATATCCTCTGATAACAAAGAGAAAGAAGCTTTCTGAGAAACTTCTTTGTGTTCTGTGAAATCATCTCACAGAGTTACAACTGTCCCCTCAAGAAACCTTTCGCTAAGACAGTTCTTGTGGAATTGGCAAAGTGATATTTGGAAGCCCATAGAGGGCCATAGTGAAAAAGGAAATATCCTCCGATGAATTTTGGAAAGAAGCTTCCTGAGAAACTGCTTAGTGTTCTGTTAATTCATCTCACAGAGTTACATCTGTATTTCGTGGATCTCTTTGCTAGCCTTATTTCTGTGGAATCTGAGAACAGATATTTCCTTTCCCTTTGAAGACTGTAGGGCCAAAGGAAATATCCTCGGATAACAAAGAGAAAGAAGCTTTCTGAGAAACTGCTTAGTGTTCTGTTAATTCATCTCACAGAGTTACATCTGTGTTTCGTGGATCTCTTTGCTAGCCTTATTTCTGTGGAATCTGAGAACAGATATTTCCTTTCCCTTTGAAGACTATAGGGCCAAAGGAAATATCCTCCGATAACACAGAGAAAGAAGTTTTTGAGAAACTTCTTTGTGTTCTGTGAAATCATCTCACAGAGTTACAGCTTTCCCCTCAAGAAGCCCTTCGCTAAGACAGGGCTTGTGGAATTGGCAACGTGATATTTGGAAGCCCATAGAGGGCTATGGTGAAAAAGGAAATATCCTCCGATGACATTTGGAAAAAAGCTTTCTGAGAAACTGTTTAGTGTTCTGTTAATTCATCTCACAGAGTTACATCTGTATTTCGTGGATCTCTTTGCTAGCCTTATTTCTGTGGAATCTGAGAACAGATATTTCGGATCCCTTTAAAGACTATAGGGCCAAAGGAAATATCCTCCGATAACAAAGAGAAAGAAGCTTTCTGAGAAACTTCTTTGTGTTCTGTGAAATCATCTCACAGAGTTACAGCTGTCCCCTCAAGAAAACGTTCGCTAAGACAGTTCTTCTGGAATTGGCAAAGTGATATTTGGAAGCCCATGGAGGGCTATGGTGAAAAAGGAAATATCCTCCGATGAAATTTGGAAAGAAGCTTTCTGAGAAACTGCTCAGTGTTCTGTTAATTCATCTCACAGAGTTACATCTGTATTTCGTGGATCTCTTTGCTAGCGTTATTTCTGTGGAATCTGAGAACAGATATTTCCTTTCCCTTTGAAGACTATAGGGCCAAAGGAAATATCCTCCGATAACAATGAGAAAGAAGCTTTCTGAGAAACTTATTTGTGTTCTGTGAAATCATCTCACAGAGTTACAGCTTTCCCCTCAAGAAGCCTTTCGCTAAGACAGTTCTTGTGGAATTGGCAAAGTGATATTGGGAAGCCCATAGAGGGCTATGGTGAAAAAGGAAATATCCTCCGATGAAATCTGGAAAGAAGCTTTCTGGGAAACTGCTCAGTGTTCTGTTAATTCATCTCACAGAGTAACATCTGTATTTCGTGGATCTCTTTGCTAGCCTTATTTCTGTGGAATCTGAGAACATATATTTTGGATCCTTTTGAAGACGATAGGGCCAAAGGAAATATCCTCCGATAACAACGAGAAAGAAGCTTTCTGAGAAACTTCTTTCTGTTCTGTGAAATCATCTCACAGAGTTACAGCTTTCCTCTCAAGAAGCCTTTCGCTAAGACAGTTCCTGTGGAATTGGCAAAGTGTTATTTGGAAGCCGATAGATGGCTATGGTGAAAAAGGATATATTCTCCGATGAAATCTGGAAAGAAGCTTTCTGAGAAACTGCTTAGTGTTCTGTTAATTCATCTCACAGAGTTACATCTGTATTTCGTGGATCTCTTTGCTACCCTTATTTCTGTGGAATCTGAGAAAAGATATTTCCTTTCCCTTTAAAGACGATAGGGCCAAACGAAATATCCTCTGATAACAAAGAGAAAGAAGCTTTCTGAGAAACTTCTTTGTGTTCTGTGAAATCATCTCACAGAGTTACAGCTTTGCCCTCAACAAGAGTTTCGCTAAGACAGTTCATGTGGAATTGGCAAAGTGATATTTGGAAGCCCATAGAGGGCTACGGTGAAAAAGGAAATATCCTCCTATGAAATCTGCAAAGAATCTTTCTGAGAAACTGCTTAGTGTTCTGTTAATTCATCTCACAGAGTTACATCTGTATTTAGTGGATCTCTTTGCTAGCCTTATTTCTGTGGAATCTGAGAACAGATATTTCCTTTCCCTTTGAAGTCTATAGGGCCAAGGGAAATATCCTCCGATAACGAAGAGAAAGAAGCTTTCTGAGAAACTTCTTTGTGTTTTGTGAAATCATATCACAGAGTTACAGCTTTCCCCTCAAGAAGCCTTTCGCTAAGACAGTTCTTGTGGAATTGGCAAAGTGATATTTGGAAGCCCATAGAGGGCTTTGGCGAAAAAGGAAATATCCTAAGATGAAATCTGGAAAGAAGCTTTCTGAGAGACTGCTTAGTGTTCTGTTAATTCATCTCACAGAGTTACATCTGTGTTTCGTGGATCTCTTTGCTAGCCTTATTTCTGTGGAATCTGAGAACAGATATTTCCTTTCCCTTTGAAGACTATAGGGCCAAAGGAAATATCCTCCAATAACAAAGAGAAAGAAGCTTTCTGTGAAACTTCTTGGTGTTCTGTGAAATCATCTCACAGAGTTACAGCATTCCCCTCAAGAAGCCTTTCGCTAAGACCGTTCTTGTGGAATTGGCAAAGTGATATTGGGAAGCCCATAGAGGGCTATGGTGAAAAAGGAAATATCCTCCGATGAAATCTGGAAAGAAGCTTTCTGGGAAACTGCTCAGTGTTCTGTTAATTCATCTCACAGAGTTACATCTGTATTTCGTGGATCTCTTTGCTAGCCTTATTTCTGTGGAATCTGAGAACAGATATTTCGGATCCCTTTAAAGACTATAGGGCCAAAGGAAATATCCTCTGATAACAAAGAGAAAGAAGCTTTCTGAGAAACTTCTTTGTGTTCTGTGAAATCATCTCACAGAGTTACAGCTTTGCCCTCAACAAGAGTTTCGCTAATACAGTTCTTGTGGAATTGGCAAAGTGATATTCGGAAGCCCATAGAGGGCTATGGTGAAAAAGGAAATATCCTCCTATGAAATCTGCAAAGAAGCTTTCTGAGAAACTGCTTAGTGTTCTGTTAATTCATCTCACAGAGTTACATCTGTATTTAGTGGATCTCTTTGCTAGCCTTATTTCTGTGGAATCTGAGAACAGATATTTCCTTTCCCTTTGAAGTCTATAGGGCCAAAGGAAATATCCTCCGATAACGAAGAGAAAGAAGCTTTCTGAGAAACTTCTTTGTGTTTTGTGAAATCATATCACAGAGTTACAGCTTTCCCCTCAAGAAGCCTTTCGCTAAGACAGTTTTTGTGGAATGGCAAAGTGATATTTGTAAGCCCATAGAGGGCTTTGGCGAAAAAGGAAATATCCTAAGATGAAATCTGGAAAGAAGCTTTCTGAGAAACTGCTTAGTGTTCTGTTAATTCATCTCACAGAGTTACATCTGTGTTTCGTGGATCTCTTTGCTAGCCTTATTTCTGTGGAATCTGAGAACAGATATTTCCTTTCCCTTTGAAGACTATAGGGCCAAAGGAAATATCCTCCGATAACACAGAGAAAGAAGTTTTCTGAGAAACTTCTTTGTGTTCTGTGAAATCACCTCACAGAGTTACAGCTTTCCCCTCAAGAAGCCTTTCGCTAAGACAGTTCTTGTGGAATTGGCAAAGTGATATTGGGAAGCCCATAGAGGGCTATGGTGAAAAAGGAAATATCCTCCGATGAAATCTGGAAAGAAGCTTTCTGGGAAACTGCTCAGTGTTCTGTTAATTCATCTCACAGAGTTACATCTGTATTTCGTGGATCTCTTTTCTAGCCTTATTTCTGTGGAATCTGAGAACATATATTTCGGATCCCTTTGAAGACTATAGGGCCAAAGGAAATATCCTCCGATAAAAACGAATAAGAAGCTTTCTGAGAAACTTCTTTCTGTTCTGTGAAATCATCTCACAGAGTTACAGCTGTCCCCTTAAGAAACCTTTCGCTAAGACAGTTCTTGTGGAATTGGCAAAGTGATATTTGGAAGCCCATAGAGGGCTATGGTTAAAAAGGAAATATCCTCCGATGAAATTTGGAAAGAAGCTTCCTGAGAAACTGCTTAGTGTTCTGTTAATTCATCTCACAGAGTTACATCTGTATTGCGTGGATCTCTTTGCTAGCCTTATTTCTGTGGAATCTGAGAACAGATATTTCCTTTCCCTTTGAAGACTGTAGGGCCAAAGGAAATATCCTCCGATAACAAAGAGAAAGAAGCTTTCTGAGAAACTTCTTTGTGTTTTGTGAAATCATCTCACAGAGTTACAGCTTTCCCCTCAAGAAGCCTTTCGCTAAGACAGTTCTTGCGGAATTGGCAAAGTGATATTTGGAAGCTCATAGAGGGCTATGGAGAAAAGGAAATATCCTCCGATGAAATCTGGAAAGAAGCTTTCTGAGAATCTGCTTAGTGTTCTGTTAATTCATCACACAGAGTTACTTCTGTATTTCGTGGATCTCTTTGCTAGCCTTATTTCTGTGGAATCCGAGAATAGATATTTCCTTTCCCTTTGAAGAAAATAGGGCGAAAGGAAATATCCTCCGATAACAAAGAGAAAGAAGCTTTCTGAGAAACTTCTTTGTGTTCTGTGAAATCATCTCACAGAGTTACAGCTTTCCCCTCAGGAAGCCTTTCGCTAAGACAGTTCTTGTGGAATTGGTAAAGTGATATTTGGAAGCCCATAGAGGGCTATGGTGAAAAAGGAAATATCCTCCAATGACATTTGGAAAAAAGGTTTCTGAGAAACTGCTTAGTGTTCTGTTAATTCATCTCACAGAGTTACATCTGTATTTTGTGGATCTCTTTGCTACACTTATTTCTGTGGAATCTGAGAACAGATATTTCCTTTCCCTTTGAAGACTATAGGGCCAAAGGAAATATCCTCCGATAACAAAGAGAAAGAAGCTTTCTGAGAAACTTCTTTGTGTTCTGTGAAATCATCTCACAGAGTTACAGCTTTCCCCTCAAGAAGCCTTTCGCTGAGACTGTTCTTGTGGAATTGGCAAAGTGATATTTGTGAACTCCTAGAGGGCTATGGAGAAAAAGGAAATATCCTCCGATGAAATCTGGAAAGAAGCTTTCTGAGAAACTGCTTAGTGTTCTGTTAATTCATCTCACGGAGTTACATCTGTATTTCGTGTATCTCTTTGCTAGCCTTATTTCTGTTTAATCTGAGACCAGATATTTCCTTTCCCTTTGAAGACTATAGGGCCAAAGGAAATATCCTCCGATAACAAAGAGAAAGAAGCTTTCTGAGAAACTTCTTTGTGTTCTGTGAAATCATCTCACAGAGTTACAGCTTTCCCCTCAAGAAGCCTTTCGCTAAGACAGTTCTTGTGGAATTGGCAAAGTGATATTTGGAAGCCCATAGAGGGCTATGGTGAAAAAGGAAATATCCTCCGATGAAATTTGGAAAGAAGCTTCCTGAGAAACTGCTTAGTGTTCTGTTAATTCATCTAACAGTGTTACATCTCTATTTCGTGGATCTCTTTTCTAGCCTTATTTCTGTGGAATCTGAGAACAGATATTTCCTTTCCCTTTGAAGACTGTAGGGCCAAAGGAAATATCCTGCGATAACAAAGAGAAAGAAGCTTTCTGAGAAACTTCTTTGTGTTATGTGAAATCATCTCACAGAGTTACAGCTTTCCCCTCAAGAAGCCTTTCACTAAGACAGTTCTTGTGGAATTGGCAAAGTGATATTTGGAAGCTCATAGAGGGCTATGGAGAAAAGGAAATATCCTCCGATGAAATCTGGAAAGAAACTTTATGAGACATTGCTTAGTGTTCTGTAATTCATCTCACAGAGTTACATCGGTATTTCGTGGATCTCTTTGCTAGCCTTGTTTCTTTGGAATCTGACAACAGATATTTCCTTTCTCTTTCATGAATATAGGGCAAAGGAAATATTCTCCGATAACAAAGAGAAAGAAGCTTTCTGAGAAACTGCTTAGTGTTCTGTTAATTCATCTCACAGAGTTACATCTGTATTTCGTGGATCTCTTTGCTAGCCTTATTTCTGTGGAATCTGAGAACAGATATTTCCTTTCCCTTTGAAGACTATAGGGCCGAAGGAAATATCCTTCGATAACAAATAGAAAGAAGCTTTCTGAGAAACTTCTTTGTGTTCTGTGAAATCATCTCACAGAGTTACAGCTTTCCCCTCAAGAAGCCTTTCGCTAAGACAGTTCTTGTGGAGTTGGCAAAGTGATATTTGGAAGCCCATAGAGGTCTGTGGTGAAAAAGGAAATATCCTCATATGATATCTGGAAAGAAGCTTTCTGAGAAACTGCTTAGTGTTCTGTTAACTCATCTCACAGAGTTACATCTGTATTTCGTGGATCTCTTTGCTAGCCTTATTTCTGTGGAATCTGAGAAGAGATATTTCCTTTCCCTTTGAAGACTATGGGGCCAAATGAAATATCCTCTGATAACAAAGAGAAAGAAGCTATCTGAGAAACTTCTTTGTGTTCTGTGAAATCATCTCACAGAGTTACAGCTTTCCCCTCAAGAAGCCTTTCGCTAAGACAGTTCTTGTGGAATTGGCAAAGTGATATTTGGAAGCCATAGAGGGCTATGGTGAAAAAGGAAATATCCTCCGATGAAATCTGGAAAGAAGCTTTCGGGGAAACCGCTTAGTGTTCTGTAATTCATCTCACAGAGTTACATCTGTATTTCGTGGATCTCTTTGCTAGCCTTAGTTCTCTGTAATCTCACAACAGATATTTCCTTTCCCTTTGAAGACTATAGGGCCAAAGGAAATATCCTCCGATAACAACGAGAAAGAAGCTTTCTGAGAAACTTCTTTGTGTTCTGTGAAATCATCTCACAGAGTTACAGCTTTCCCCTCAAGAAGTCTTTCACTAAAACAGTTCTTGTGGAATTGGCAAAGTGATATTTGGAAGCCCATAGAGGACTATGTTGAAAAAGGAAATATCCTCCGATGAAATCTGGAAACAAACTTTCTGAGAAACTGCTTAGTGTTCTGTTAATTCATCTCTAAGAGTTACATCTGTATTTCGTGGATCTCTTTGCTAGCCTTATTTCTGTGGAATCTGACAAAGGATATATCCTTTCCCTTTGAAGACTATAGGGCCAAAGGAAATATCCTCTGATAACAAAGAGAAAGAAGCTTTCTGAGAAACTTCTTTGTGTTCTGTGAAATCATCTCACAGAGTTACAGCTTTCCCCTCAAGAAGCCTTTCGCTAAGACAGTTCTTGTGGAATTGGCAAAGTGTTATTTGGAAGCCCATAGAGGGCTATGGTGAAAAAGGAAATATCCTCAGATGAAATCTGGAAAGAAGCTTTCTGAGAAACTGTTTAGTGTTCTGTTAATTCATCTCACAGAGTTACATCTGTATTTCGTGGATCTCTTTGCTAGCCTTATTTCTGTGGAATCTGACAACAGATATTTCCTTTCCCTTTGAAGAATAAAGGGCCAAAGGAAATATCCTCCGATAACAAAGAGAAAGAAGCTTTCTGAGAAACTTCTTTGTGTTCTGAGAAATCATCTCACAGAGTTACAGCTTTTCCCTCAGGAAGCCTTTCACTGAGACAGTTCTTGTGGAATTGGCAAAGTGATATTTGGAAGCCCATAGAGGGCTATGGTGAAAAAGGAAATATCCTCCGATGAAATCTGGAAAGAAGCTTTTTGAGAAACTGCTTAGTGTTCTGTTAATTCATCTCACAGAGTTACATCTGTATTTCGTGGATCTCTTTGCTAGCCTTATTTCTGTGGAATCTGAGAACAGATATTTACTTTCCCTTTGAAGACTGTAGGGCCAAAGGAAATATCCTCCGATAACAAAGAGAAAGAAGCTTTCTGAGAAACTTCTTTGTGTTCTGTGAAATCATCTCACAGAGTTACAGCTTTCCCCTAAAGAAGCCTTTCGCTAAGACAGTTCTTGTGGAATTGGCAAAGTGATATTTGGAAGCCCATAGAGGGCTATGGATAAAAAGGAAATATCCTCCGATGAAATCTGGAAAGAAGCTTTCTGAGAATCTGCTTAGTGTTCTGTTAATTCATCTCACAGATTTACTTCTGTATTTCGTGGATCTCTTTGCTAGCCTTATTTCTGTGGAATCTGAGAATAGATATTTCCTTTCCCTTTGAAGAAAATATGGCGAAAGGAAATATCCTCCGATAACAAAGCGAAAGAAGCTTTCTGAGAAACTTCTTTGTGTTCTGTGAAATCATCTCACAGAGTTACAGCTTTCCCCTCAAGAAGCCTTTCGCTAAGACAGTTCTTGTGGAATAGGCAAAGTGATATTTGGAAGCCCATAGAGGGCTATGGTGAAAAAGGAAATATCCTCCGATGAAATGTGGAAAGAAGCTTTCTGAGAAACTGCTTAGTGTTCTGTTAATTCATCTCACAGAGTTACATCTGTATTTCGTGGATCTCTTTGCTAGCCTTATTTCTGTGGAATCTGAGAACAGATATTTCCTTTTCCTTTGAAGACTGTAGGGCCAAAGGAAATAGCCTCCGATAACAAAGAGAAAGAAGCTTTCTGAGAAACTTCTTTGTGTTCTGTGAAATCATCTCACAGAGATACAGCTTTCCCCTCAAGAAGCCTTTCGCTAAGACAGTTCTTGTGGAATTGGCAAAGTGATATTTGTAAACTCATAGAGGGCTATGGAGAAAAAGGAAATATCCACCGATGAAATCTGGAAAGAAGCTTTCTGAGAAACTGCTTAGTGTTCTGTTAAATCATCTCACAGAGTTACATCTGTATTTCGTGGATCTCTTTGCTAGCCTTATTTCTCTTTAATCTGACAACAGATATTTCCTTTCCCTTTGAAAAGTATAGGGCCAAAGGAAATATCCTCCGATAACACAGAGAAAGAAGCTTTCTGAGAAACTTCTTTGTGTTCTGTGAAATCATCTCACAGAGTTACAGCTTTCCTCTCAAGAAGCCTTTCGCTAAGACAGTTCATGTGGAATTGGCAAAGTGATATTTGGAAGCCCTTAGAGGGCTACGGTGAAAAAGGGAAATATCCTCCTATGAAATCTGCAAAGAAGCTTTCTGAGAAACTGCTTAGTGTTCTGTTAATTCATCTCACAGAGTTACATCTGTATTTCGTGGATCTCTTTGCTAGCCTTATTTCTGTGGAATCTGAGAACAGATATTTCCATTCCCTTTGAAGACTATAGGGCTAAAGGAAATATCCTCCGATAAAAAAGAGAAAGAAGCTTTCTGAGAAACTTCTTTGTGTTTTGTGAAATCATCTCACAGAGTTACAGCTTTCCCCTCAAGAAGCCTTTCGCTAAGACAGTTCTCGTGGAATTGGCAAAGTGATATTTGGAAGCCCTTAGAGGGCTATGGTGAAAAAGGAAATATCCTCCGATGAAATCTGGAAAGAAGCTTTCTGATAAACTGCTTAGTGTTCTGTTAATTCATCTCACAGAGTTACATCTGTATTTCGTGGATCTCTTTGCTAGCCTTATTGCTGTGGAATCTGACAACAGATATATCCTTTCCCTTTGAAGACTATAGGGCCAAAGGAAATATCCTCCGATAACAAAGAGAAAGAAGCTTTCTGAGAAACTTCTTGGTGTTCCGTGAAATCATCTCACAGAGTTACAGCTTTCCCCTGAAGAAGCCTTTCGCTAAGACAGTTCTTGTGGAATTGGCAAAGTGATATTCGGAAGCCCATTGAGGGCTATGGTGAAAAAGGAAATATCCTCCGATGAAATCTGGAAAGAAGCTTTCTGGGAAACTGCACAGTGTTCTGTTAATTCATCTCACAGAGTTACATCTGTATTTCGTGGATCTCTTTGCTAGCCTTATTTCTGTGGAATCTGAGAACATATATTTCGGATCCCTTTGAAGACTATAGGGCCAAAGGAAATATCCTCCGATAAAAACGAGAAAGAAGCTTTCTGAGAAACTTCTTTCTCTTCCGTGAAATCATCTCACAGAGTTACAGCTTTCCTCTCAAGAAGCCTTTCGCTAAGACAGTTCTTGTGGAATTGGCAAAGTGTTTTTTGGAAGCCGATAGATGGCTATGGTGAAAAAGGATATATTCTCCGATGAAATCTGGAAAGAAGCTTTCTGAGAAACTGCTTATTGTTCAGTTAATTCATCTCACAGAGTTACATCTGTATTTCGTGGATCTCTTTGCTACCCTTATTTCTGTGGAATCTGAAAAAAGATATTTCCTTTCCCTTTAAAGACTATAGGGCCAAACGAAATATCCTCTGATAACAAAGAGAAAGAAGCTTTCTGAGAAACTTCTTGGTGTTCTGTGAAATCAACTCACAGAGTTACAGCTTTGCCCTCAACAAGAGTTTCGCTAAGACAGTTCTTGTGGAATTGGCAAAGTGATATTTGGAAGCCCATAGAGGGCTATGGTGAAAAAGGAAATATCCTCCTATGAAATCTGCAAAGAAGCTTTCCGAGAAACTGCTTAGTGTTCTGTTAATTCATCTCACAGAGTTACATCTGTATTTCGTGGATCTCTTTGCTAGCCTTATTTCTGTGGAATCTGAGAACAGATATTTCCTTTCCCTTTGAAGTCTATAGGGCCAAAGGAAATATCCTCCGATAACGAAGAGAAAGAAGCTTTCTGAGAAACTTCTTTGTGTTTTGTGAAATCATATCACAGAGTTACAGCTTTCCCCTCAAGAAGCCTTTCGCTAAGACAGTTCTTGTGGAATTGGCAAAGTGATATTTGGAAGCCCATAGCGGGCTTTGGCGAAAAAGGAAATATCCTAAGATGAAATCTGGAAAGAAGCTTTCTGAGAAACTGCTTAGTGTTCTGTTAATTCATCTCACAGAGTTACATCTGTATTTCGTGGATCTCTTTGCTAGCCTTATTTCTGTGGAATCTGAGAACAGATATTTCGGATCCCTTTAAAGACTATAGGGCCAAAGGAAATATCCTCTGATAACAAAGAGAAAGAAGCTTTCTGAGAACCTTCTTTGTGTTCTGTGAAATCATCTCACAGAGTTACAGCTTTCCCCTCAAAAAGCCTTTCGCTAAGACAGTTCTTGTGGAATTGGCAAAGTGATATTTGGAAGCCCATAGAGGTCTATGGTGAAAAAGGAAATATCCTCCGATGAAATCTGGAAAGAAGCTTTCAGAGAAACTGCTTAGTGTTCTGTTAATTCATCTCTAAGAGTTACAACTGTATTTCGTGGATCTCTTTGCTAGCCTTACTGCTGTGGAATCTGACAACAGATATATCCTTTCCCTTTGAAGACTATAGGGCCAAAGGAAATATCCTCCGATAACAAAGAGAAAGAAGCTTTCTGAGAAACATCTTGGTGTTCTGTGAAATCATCTCACAGAGTTACAGCTTTCCCCTCAAGAAGCCCTTCGCTAAGACAGTTCTTGTGGAATTGGCAAAGTGATATTGGGAAGCCCATAGAGGGCTATGGTGAAAAAGGAAATATGCTCCGATGAAATCTGGAAAGAAGCTTTCTGGGAAACTGCTCAGTGTTCTGTTAATTCATCTCACAGAGTTACATCTGTATTTCGTGGATCTCTTTGCTAGCCTTATTTCTGTGGAATCTGACAACATATATTTCGGATCCCTTTGAAGACTATAGGGCCAAAGGAAATATCCTCCGATAACAACGAGAAAGAAGCTTTCTGAGAAACTTCTTTCTGTTCTGTGAAATCATCTCACAGAGTTACAGCTTTCCTCTCAAGAAGCCTTTCGCTAAGACAGTTCTTGTGGAATTGGCAAAGTGTTATTTGGAGGCCGATAGATGGCTATGGTGAAAAAGGATATATTCTCCGATGAAATCTGGAAAGAAGCTTTCTGAGAAACTGCTTAGTGTCCTGTTAATTCTTCTCACAGAGTTACATCTGTATTTCGTGGATCTCTTTGCTACCCTTTTTTCTGTGGAATCTGAGAAAAGATATTTCCTTTCCCTTTAAAGACTATAGGGCCAAAGGAAATATCCTCTGATAACAAAGAGAAAGAAGCTTTCTGAGAAACTTCTTTGTGTTCTGTGAAATCATCTCACAGAGTTACAGCTTTGCCCTCAACAAGAGTTTCGCTAAGACAGTTCTTGTGGAATTGGCAAAGTGATATTTGGAAGCCCATAGAGGGCTACGGTGAAAAAGGAAATATCCTCCTATGAAATCTGCAAAGAATCTTTCTGAGAAACTGCTTAGTGTTCTGTTAATTCATCTCACAGAGTTACATCTGTATTTAGTGGATCTCTTTGCTAGCCTTATTTCTGTGGAATCTGAGAACAGATATTTCCTTTCCCTTTGAAGTCTATAGGGCCAAAGGAAATATCCTCCGATAACGAAGAGAAAGAAGCTTTCTGAGAAACTTCTTTGTGTTTTGTGAAATCATATCACAGAGTTACAGCTTTCCCCTCAAGAAGCCTTTCGCTAAGACTGTTCTTGTGGAATTGGCAAAGTGATATTTGGAAGCCCATAGAGGGCTTTGGCGAAAAAGGAAATATCCTAAGATGAAATCTGGAAAGAAGCTTTCTGAGAAACTGCTTAGTGTTCTGTTAATTCATCTCACAGAGTTACATCTGTGTTTCGTGGATCTCTTTGCTAGCCTTATTTCTGTGGAATCTGACAACAGATATTTCCTTTCCCTTTGAAGACTATAGGGCCAAAGGAAATATCCTCCGATAACACAGAGTAAGAAGTTTTCTGAGAAACTTCTTTGTGTTCTGTGAAATCATCTCACAGAGTTACAGCTTTCCCCTCAAGAAGCCTTTCGCTAAGACAGTTCTTGTGGAATTGGCAAAGTGATATTTGGAAGCCCATAGAGGGCTATGGTGAAAAAGGAAATATCCTCCGATGAAATCTGGAAAGAATCTTTCTGAGAAACGGCTTGGTGTTCTGTTAATTCATCTCACAGAGTTACATCTGTATTTCGTTGATCTCTTTGCTAGCCTTTTTTCTGTGGAATCTGAGAACAGATATTTCGGAACCCTTTGAAGACTACAGGGCCAAAGGAAATATCCTCCGATAACAAAGAGAAAGAAGCTTTCTGAGAAACTTCTTTGTGTTCTATGAAATCATCTCACAGAGTTACAGCTGCCCCTCAAGAAACCTTTCGCTAAGACAGTTCTTGTGGAATTGGCAAAGTGATATTTGGAAGCCCATAGAGGGCTATCGTGAAAAAGGAAATATCCTCCGATGATATTTGGAAAAAAGCTTTCTGAGAAACTGCTTAGTGTTCTGTTAATTCATCTCCCAGAGTTACATCTGTATTTCGTGGATCTCTTTGCTAGACTTATTTCTGTGGAATCTGAGAACAGATATTTCCTTTCCCTTTGAAGACTATAGTTCCAAAGGAAATATCCTCCGATAACAAAGAGAAAGAAGCTTTCTGAGAAACTTCTTTGTGTTCTGTGAAATCATCTCACAGAGTTACAGCTTTCCCCTCAAGAAGCCTTTCGCTAAGACAGTTCTCGTGGAATTGGCAAAGTGATATTTGTGAACTCTTAGAGGGCTATGGAGAAAAAGGAAATATCCTCCGATGAAATCTAGAAAGAAGCTTCTGAGAAACTGCTTAGTGTTCTGTTAATTCATCTCACAGAGTTACATCTGTATTTCGTGTATCTCTTTGCTACCCTTATTTCTGTTTAATCTGAGACCAGATATTTCCTTTCCCTTTGAGGACTATAGGGCCAAAGGAAATATCCTCCGATAACAAAGAGAAAGAAGCTTTCTGAGAAACTTCTTTGTGTTCTGTGAAATCATCTCACACAGTTACAGCTTTCCCCTCAAGAAGCCTTTCGCTAAGACAGTTCTTATGGAATTGGCAAAGTGATATTTGGAAGCCTATAGAGGGCTTTGGCGAAAAAGGAAATATCCTAAGATGAAATCTGGAAAGAAGCTTTCTGAGGAACTGCTTAGTGTTCTGTTAATTCATCTCACATAGTTACATCTGTATTTCGTGGATCTCTTTGCTAGCCTTATTTCTGTGGAATCTAAGAACAGATACTTCCTTTCCCTTTGAAGACTATAGGGCCAAAGGAAATATCCTCCGATAACACAGAGAAAGAAGCTTTCTGAGAAACTTCTTTGTGTTCTGTGAAATCATCTCACAGAGTTACAGCTTTCCCCTCAAGAAGACTTTCGCTAAGACAGGGCTTGTGGAATTGGCAAAGTGATATTTGGAAGCCCATAGAGGGCTATGGTGAAAAAGGAAATATCCTCCGATGAAATCTGGAAAGAATCTTTCTGAGATACGGCTTAGTGTTCTGTTAATTCATCTCACAGAGTTACATCTGTATTTCGTTGATCTCTTTGCTAACCTTATTTCTGTGGAATCTGAGAACAGATATTTCGGATCCCTTTGAAAACTACAGGGCCAAAGGAAATATCCTCCGATAACAAAGAGAAAGAAGCTTTCTGAGAAACTCCTTTGTGTTCTGTGAAATCATCTCACAGAGTTACAGCTGTCCCCTCAAGAAACCGTTCGCTAAGACAGTTCTTCTGGAATTGGCAAAGTGATATTTGGAAGCCCATAGAGGGCTATGGTGAAAAAGGAAATATCCTCCGATGAAATTTGGAAAGAAGCTTTCTGAGAAACTGCTCAGTGTTCTGTTAATTCATCTCACAGAGTTACATCTGTATTTCGTGGATATCTTTGCTAGCCTTATTTCTGTGGAATCTGAGAACAGATATTTCCTTTCCCTTTGAAGACTATAGGGCAAAGGAAATAGCCTCCGATAACAAAGAGAAAGAAGCTTTCTGAGAAACTTCTTTGTGTTCTGTGAAATCATCTCACAGAGTTACAGCTTTCCCCTCAAGAAGTCTTTCGCTAAGACAGTTCTTGTGGAATTGGCAAAGTGATATTGGGAAGCCCATAGAGGGCTATGGTGAAAAAGGAAATATCCTCCGATGAAATCTGGAAAGAAGCTTTCTGGGAAACTGCTCAGTGTTCTGTTAATTCATCTCACAGAGTTACATCTGTATTTCGTGGATCTCTTTGCTAGCCTTATTTCTGTGGAATCTGAGAACATATATTTCGGATCCTTTTGAAGACTATAGGGCCAAAGGAAATATCCTCCGATAACAACGAGAAAGAAGCTTTCTGAGAAACTTCTTTCTGTTCTGTGAAATCATCTCACAGAGTTACAGCTTTCCTCTCAAGAAGCCTTTCGCTAAGACAGTTCTTGTGGAATTGGCAAAGTGTTATTTGGAAGCCAATAGATGGCTATGGTGAAAAAGGATATATTCTCCGATGAAATCTGGAAAGAAGCTTTCTGAGAAACTGCTTAGTGTTCTGTTAATTCATCTCACAGAGTTACATCTGTATTTCGTGGATCTCTTTGCTACTCTTATTTCTGTGGAATCTGAGAAAATATATTTCCTTTCCCTTTAAAGACTATAGGGCCAAAGGAAATATCCTCTGATAATAAAGAGAAAGAAGCTTTCTGAGAAACTTCTTTGTGTTCTGAGAAATCATCTCACAGAGTTACAGCTTTGCCCTCAACAAGAGTTTCGCTAAGACAGTTCTTGTGGAATTGGCAAAGTGATATTTGGAAGCCCATAGAGGGCTACGGTGAAAAAGGAAATATCCTCCTATGAAATCTGCAAAGAATCTTTCAGAGAAACTGCTTAGTGTTCTGTTAATTCATCTCACAGAGTTACATCTGTATTTAGTGGATCTCTTTGCTAGCCTTATTTCTGTGGAATCTGAGAACAGATATTTCCTTTCCCTTTGAAGTCTATAGGGCCAAAGGAAATATCCTCCGATAACGAAGAGAAAGAAGCTTTCTGAGGAACTTCTTTGTGTTTTGTGAAATCATATCACAGAGTTACAGCTTTCCCCTCAAGAAGCCTTTCGCTAAGACAGTTCTTGTGGAATTGGCAAAGTGATATTTGGAAGCCCATAGAGGGCTTTGGCGAAAAAGGAAATATCCTAAGATGAAATCTGGAAAGAAGCTTTCTGAGAAACTGCTTAGTGTTCTGTTAATTCATCTCACAGAGTTACATCTGTGTTTCGTGGATCTCTTTGCTAGCCTTATTTCTGTGGAATCTGAGAACCGATATTTCCTTTCCCTTTGAAGACTATAGGGACAAAGGAAATATCCTCCGATAACAAAGAGAAAGAAGCTTTCTGAGAAACTTCTTTGTGTTCTGTGAAATCATCTCACAGAATTACAGCTTTCCCCTCAAGAAGCCTTTCGCTAAGACAGGGCTTGTGGAATTGGCAAAGTGATATTTGGAAGCCCATAGAGGGCTATGGTGAAAAAGGAAATATCCTCCGATGAAATCTGGAAAGAATCTTTCTGAGAAACGGCTTAGTGTTCTGTTAATTCATCTCACAGAGTTACATCTGTATTTCGTTGATCTCTTTGCTAGCCTTTTTTCTGTGGAATCTGAGAACAGATATTTCGGAACCCTTTGAAGACTACAGGGCCAAAGGAAATATCCTCCGATAACAAAGAGAAAGAAGCTTTCTGAGAAACTTCTTTGTGTTCTATGAAATCATCACACAGAGTTACAGCTTTCCCCTCAAGAAACCTTTCGCTAAGACAGTTCTTGTGGAATTGGCAAAGTGATATTTGGAAGCCCATAGAGGGCTATGGTGAAAAAGGAAATATCCTCCGATGACATTTGGAAAAAAGCTTTCTGAGAAACTGCTTAGTGTTCTGTTAATTCATCTCACAGAGTTACATCTGTATTTGGTGGATCTCTTTGCTAGACTTATTTCTGTGGAATCTGAGAACAGATATTTCCTTTCCCATTGAAGACTATAGGGCCAAAGGAAATATCCTCCGATAACAAAGAGAAAGAAGCTTTCTGAGAAACTTCTTTGTGTTCTGTGAAATCATCTCACAGAGTTACAGCTTTCCCCTCAAGTAGCCTTTCGCTAAGACAGTTCTTGTGTTATTGGCAAAGTGATATTTGGAAGCCCATAGAGGGCTATGGTGAAAAAGGAAATATCCTCCGATGAAATCTGGAAAGAATCTTTCTGAGAAACGGCTTAGTGTTCTGTTAATTCATCTCACAGAGTTACATCTGTATTTCGTGGATCTCTTTGCTAGCCTTTTTTCTGTGGAATCTGAGAACAGATATTTCGGAACCCTTTGAAGACTACAGGGCCAAAGGAAATATCCTCCGATAACAAAGAGAAAGAAGCTTTCTGAGAAACTTCTTTGTGTTCTATGAAATCATCTCACAGAGTTACAGCTGTCCCCTCAAGAAACCTTTCGATAAGACAGTTCTTGTGGAATTGGCAAAGTGTTATTTGTAACCTCATAGAGGGCTATGGAGAAAAAGGAAATATCCTCTGATGAAATGTGGAAAGAAGCTTTCTGAGAAACTGCTTAGTGTTCTGTTAATTCATCTCACAGTGTTACATCTGTATTTCGTGGATCTCTTTGCTAGACTTATTTCTGTGGAATCTGAGAACGGATATTTCCTTTCCCTTTGAAGACTATAGGGCCAAAGGAAATATCCTCCGATAACAAAGAGAAAGAAGCTTTCTGAGAAACTTCTTTGTGTTCTGTGAAATCATCTCACAGAGTTACAGCTTTCCCCTCAAGAAGCCTTTCGCTAAGACAGTTCTTGTGGAATTGGCAAAGTGATATTAGTGAACTCATAGAGGGCTATGGAGAAAAAGGAAATATCTTCCGATGAAATCTGGAAAGAAGCTTCCTGAGAAACTGCTTAGTGTTCTGTTAATTCATCTCACAGATTACATCTGTATTTCGTGGATCTCTTTGCTAGCCTTATTTCTGTGGAATCTGAGAACAGATATTTCCTTTCCCTTTGAAGACTATAGGGCCAAAGGAAATATCCTCCGATAACACAGAGAAAGAAGCTTTCTGAGAAACTTCTTTGTGTTCTGTGAAATGCTCTCACAGAGTTACAGCTTTCCCCTCAAGAAGCCTTTCGCTAAGACAGGGCTTGTGGAATTGGCAAAGTGATATTTGGAAGCCCATAGAGGGCTATGGTGAAAAAGGAAATATCCACCGATGAAATCTGGAAAGAATCTTTGTGAGATACGGCTTAGTGTTCTGTTAATTCATCTCACAGAGTTACATCTGTATTTCGTTGATCTCTTTGCTAGCCTTATTTCTGTGGAATCTGAGAACAGATATTTCGGATCCCTTTGAAAACTACAGGGCCAAAGGAAATATCCTCCGATAACAAAGGGAAAGAAGCTTTCTGAGAAACTTCTTTGTGTTCTGTGAAATCATCTCACAGAGTTACAGCTTTCCAATCAAGAAGCCTTTCGCTAAGACAGTTCTTGTGGAATTGGCAAAGTGATATTTGGAAGCCGATAGATGTCTATGGTGAAAAAGGAAATATCCTCCGATGAAATCTCTAAAGAAGCTATCTGAGAAACTGCTCAGTGTTCTGTTAATTCATCTCACCTAGTTACATCTGTATTTCGTGGATCTCTTTGCGAGCCTTATTTCTGTGGAATCTGACAACAGATATTTCGGATCCCTTTAAAGACTATAGGGCCAAAGGAAATATCCTCCGATAACAAAGAGAAAGAAGGTTTCTGAGAAACTTCTTTGTGTTCTGTGAAATCATCTCACAGAGTTACAGCTTTCCCCTCAAGAAGCCTTTCGCTAAGACAGTTCTTGTGGAATTGGCAAAGTGATATTTGGAAACCCAAAGAGGGCTACGGTGAAAAAGGAAATATCCTCCGAAAAAATCTGGAAAGAAGCTTTCTGAGAAACTGCTTAGTGTTCTGTTAATTCATCTCACATAGTTACATCTGTATTTCGTGGATCTCTTTGCTAGCCTTATTTCTGTGGAGTCTGAGAACAGATATTTCCTTTCCCTTTGAAGACTATAGGGCCAAAGGAAATATCCTCCTATAACAAAGATAAAGAAGCTTTCTGAGAAACTTCTTTGTGTTCTGTGAAATCGTCTCACAGAGTTACAGCTTTCCCCTCAAGAAGCCTTTCGCTAAGACAGTTCTTGTGGAATTGGCAAAGTGATATTTGGAAGCTCATAGAGGGCTATAGAGAAAAAGGAAATATCCTCCGATGGAATCTGGAAAGAAGCTATCTGAGAAACTGCTTAGTGTTCTGTTAATTCATCTCACAGAGTAACATCTGTATTTCGTGGATCTCCTTGCTAGCCTTATTTCTGTGGAATCTGAGAACAGATATTTCGGATCCCTTTCAAAACTATAGGGCCAAAGGAAATATCCTCCGATAACAAAGAGAAAGAAGCTTTCTGAGAAACTTCTTTCTGTTCTGTGAAATCATCTCACAGAGTTACAGCTTTCCCCTCAAGAAGCCTATCGCTAAGACAGTTCTTGTAGATTTGGCAAAGTGACATTTGGAAGCCCATAGAGGGCTATGGTGAAAAAGGAAATATCCACCGATGAAATCTGGAAAGAAGCTTTCTGAGAAACTGCTTAGTGTTCTGTTAATTCATCTCACAGAGTTACATCTGTATTTCGTCGATCTCTTTGCTAGCCTTTTTCTCTGGAATCTGACAACAGATACTTCCTTTCCCTTTGAAGACTATAGTGCCAAAGGAAATATCCTCCGAAAACAAAGAGAAAGAATCTTTCTGAGAAACTTCTTTGTGTTCTGTAAAATCATCTCACAGAGTTACAGCTTTCCCCGCAAGAAGCCTTTCGCTAAGACAATTCTTGTGGAATTGGCAAAGTGATATTTGGAAGCTCATAGAGGGCTATGGAGAAAAAGGAAATATCCTCCGATGAAATCCGGAAAGAAGCTTTCCTAGAAACTGCTTAGTGTTCTGTTAATTCATCTCACAGACTTACATCTGTATTTCGTGGATCTCTTTGCTACCATTATTTCTGTGGAATCTGAGAACAGATATTTCGGATCCCTTTGAAGACTATACGGCCAAAGGAAATATCCTCCGATAACAAAGAGAAAGGAAACTTTCTGAGAAACTTCTTTGTGTTCTGTGAAATCATCTCACAGAGTTACAGCTTTCCCCTCAAGAAGCCTTTCGCTAAGACAATTCTTGTGGAATTGGCAAAGTGATATTTGGAAGCCCATAGAGGACTATGGTGAAAAAGGAAATATCCTCCGATGAAATCTGGAAACAAGCTTTCTGAGAAACTGCTTAGTGTTGTGTTAATTCATCTCACAGAGTTACATCTGTATTTCGTGGATCTCTTTGCTAGCCTTATTTCTGTGGAATCTGAGAACAGATATTTCGGATCCCTTTAAAGACTATAGGGCCAAAGGAAATATCCTCCGATAACAAAGAGAAAGAAGCTTTCTGAGAAACTTCTTTGTGTTCTGTGAAATCATCTCACAGAGTTACAGCTTTCCCCTCAAGAAGCCTTTCACTAAGACAGTTCTTGTGGAATTGGCAAAGTGATATTTGGAAACCCATAGAGGGCTACGGTGAAAAAGGAAATATCCTCCGAAAAAATCTGGAAAGAAGCTTTCTGAGAAACTGCTTAGTGTTCTGTTAATTCATCTCACAGAGTTACATCTGTATTTCGTGGATCTCTTTGCTAGCCTTATTTCTGTGGAGTCTGAGAACAGATATTTCCTTTCCCTTTGAAGACTATAGGGCCAAAGGAAATATCCTCCGATAACAAAGAGAAAGAAGCTTTCTGAGAAACTTCTTTGTGTTCTGTGAAATCCTCTCACAGAGTTACAGCTGTCCCCTCAAGAAAACTTTCGCTAAGACACTTCTTGTGGAATTCGCAAAGTGATATTTGGAAGCCCATAGAGGGCTATGGTGAAATAGGAAATATCCTCCGATGAAATCTGGAAAGAAGCTTTCTGAGAAACTGCTTAGTGTTCTGTTAATTCATCTCACAGAGTTACATCTGTATTTCGTGGATCTCTTTGCTAGCCTTATTTCTGTGGAATCTGACAACAGATATTACGGATCCCTTTAAAGACTATAGGGCCAAAGGAAATATCCTCCAATAAAAAAGAGAAAGAAGCCTTCTGAGAAACTTCTTTGTGTTCTGTGAAATCATCTCACAGAGTTTCAGCTGTCCCCTCAAGAAACCTTTCGCTAAGATACTTCTTGTGGAATTGGCAAAGTGATATTTGGAAGCCCATAGAGGGCTATGGTGAAAAAGGAAATATCCTCCGATGAAATCTGGAAAGAAGCTTTCTGAGAAACTGCTTAGTGTTCTGTAATTCATCTCCCAGAGTTAAAACTTTATTTCGTGGATCTCTTTGCTAGCCTTATTTCTGTGGAATCTGAGAACTGATATTTCCTTTCCCTTTGAAGACTATAGGGCCAAAGGAAATATCCTCCGATAACAAAGAGAAAGAAGCTTTCTGAGAAACTTCTTTGTGTTCTGTGAAATCATCTCACAGAGTTACAGCTGTCCCCTCAAGAAACGTTTCGCTAAGACAGTTCTTGTGGAATTGGCAAAGTGATATTTGGAAGACCATAGAGGGCTATGGTGAAAAAGGAAATATCCTCCGATGAAATCTGCAAAGAAGCTTTCTGAGAAACTGCTTAGTGTCTGTTAATTCATCTCACAGAGTTACATCTGTATTTCGTTGATCTCTTTGCTAGCCTTATTTCTGTGGAATCTGAGAAAAGATACTTCGGATCCCATGAAAGACTATAGGGCCAAAGGAAATATCCTCCGATAACAAAGAGAAAGAAGCTTTCTGAGAAACTTCTTTGTGTTCTGTGAAATCATCTCACAGAGTTACAGCTGTCCCCTCAAGAAACCTTTCGCTAAGACAGTTCTTGTGGAATTGGCAAAGTGATATTTGGAAGCCCATAGAGGGCTAAGGTGAAAAAGGAAATATCCTCCCATGAAATCTGGAAAGAAGCTTTCTGAGAAACTGCTTAGTGTTCTGTTAATTCATCTCAGAGAGTTACATCTGTATTTCGTGGATCTCTTGGCTAGCCTTATTTCTGTGGAATCTGACAACAGATATTTCGTTTCCCTTTGAAGAGTATAGGGCCAAGGGAAATATCCTCCGGTAGCAAAGAGAAAGAAGCTTTCTAAGAAACTTCTTTGTGTTCTGTGAAATCATCTCACAGAGTTACAGCATTCCCCTCAAGAAGCCTCTCGCTAAGACAGTTCTTGTGGAATTGGCAAAGTGATAATTGGAAGCCCTTAGAGGGCTAAGGTGGAAAAGGAAATGTCCTCCGATGAAATCTGGAAAGAAGCTTTCTGAGAAACTGCTTAGTGTTCTGTTAATTCATCTCACAGAGTTACATCTGTATTTCGTGGATCCCTTTGCTAGCCTTATTTCTGTGTAATCTGACAACAAATATTTCCTTTCCCTTTGAAGACTATAGCACCAAAGGAAATATCCTCCGATAACAAAGAGAAAGAAGCTTTCTGAGAAACTTCTTTGTGTTCTGTGAAATTATCTCACAGAGTTACAGCTTTCCCCTCAAGAAGCCTTTCGATAAGACAGTTCTTGTGGAATTGGCAAAGTGATATTTGGAAGCCCATAGAGGGCTATGGTGAAAGAGGAAATATCCTCCGAATATATCTGGAAAGAAGATTTCTGAGAAACTGCTTAGTGTTCCGTTAATTCATCTCACAGAGTTACATCTGTATTTCCTGGAGCTCTTTCCTAGCCTTATTTCTGTGGAATCTGAGAACAGATATTTGGGATCCCTTTAAAGACTATAGGGCCAAAGGAAATATCCTCCGATAACAAAGAGAAAGAAGCTTTCTGAGTAACTTCTTTGTGTTCTGTGAAATCATCTGACAGAGTTACAGCTGTCCCCTCAAGAAACCTTTCGCTAAGATAGTTCTTGTGGAATTGGCAAAGTGATATTTGGAAGCCCATAGAGAGCTATGGTGAAAAAGGAAATATCCTCCGATGAAATCTGCAAAGAAGCTTTCTGAGAAACTGCTTAGTGTCTGTTAATTCATCTCACAGAGTTACATCTGTGTTTCGTGGTTCTCTTTGCTAGCCTTATTTCTGTGGAATCTGAGAACAGTTATTTCGGATCCCTTTAAGGACTATAGGGCCAAAGGAAATATCCTCCGATAACAAAGAGAAAGAAGCTTTCTGAGAAACTTCTTTGTGTTCTGTGAAATCATCTCACAGAGTTACAGCTGTCCACTCAAGAAACCTTTCGCTAAGACAGTTCTTGTGGAATTGGCAAAGTGATATTTGGAAGAACTTAGAGGACTATGGTGAAAAAGGAAATATCCTCCGATGAAATCTTGAAAGAAGCTTTCTGAGAAACTGCTTAGTGTTCTGTAATTCATCTCACATAGTTACATCTGTATTTCGTGGATCTCTTTACTAGCCTTAATTCTCTGGAATCTGACAACAGATATTTCCTTTCCCTTTGAAGACTATAGGGCCAAAGGAAATATCCTCCGATAACAAAGAGAAAGAAGCTTTCTGAGAAACTTCTTTGTGTTCTGTGAAATCATCTCACAGAGTTACAGCTTTCCCCTCAAGAAGCCTTTCACTAAGACAGTTCTTGTGGAATTGGCAAAGTGATATTTGGAAACCCATAGAGGGCTACGGTGAAAAAGGAAATATCCTCCGAAAAAATCTGGAAAGAAGCTTTCTGAGAAACTGCTTAGTGTTCTGTTAATTCATCTCAGAGAGTTACATCTGTATTTCGTGGATCTCTTGGCTAGCCTTATTTCTGTGGAATCTGACAACAGATATTTCGTTTCCCTTTGAAGAGTATAGGGCCAAGGGAAATATCCTCCGGTAGCAAAGAGAAAGAAGCTTTCTAAGAAACTTCTTTGTGTTCTGTGAAATCATCTCACAGAGTTACAGCATTCCCCTCAAGAAGCCTCTCGCTAAGACAGTTCTTGTGGAATTGGCAAAGTGATAATTGGAAGCCCTTAGAGGGCTAAGGTGGAAAAGGAAATGTCCTCCGATGAAATCTGGAAAGAAGCTTTCTGAGAAACTGCTTAGTGTTCTGTGAATTCATCTCACAGAGTTACATCTGTATTTCGTGGATCCCTTTGCTAGCCTTATTTCTGTGTAATCTGACAACAAATATTTCCTTTCCCTTTGAAGACTATAGCACCAAAGGAAATATCCTCCGATAACAAAGAGAAAGAAGCTTTCTGAGAAACTTCTTTGTGTTCTGTGAAATCATCTCACAGAGTTACAGCTTTCCCCTCAAGAAGCCTTTCGATAAGACAGTTCTTGTGGAATTGGCAAAGTGATATTGGGAAGCCCATAGAGGGCTATGGTGAAAAAGGAAATATCCTCCGATGAAATCTGGAAAGAAGCTTTCTGGGAAACTGCTCAGTGTTCTGTTAATTCATCTCACAGAGTTACATCTGTATTTCGTGGATCTCTTTGCTAGCCTTATTTCTGTGGAATCTGAGAACATATATTTCGGATCCTTTTGAAGACTATAGGGCCAAAGGAAATATCCTCCGATAACAACGAGAAAGAAGCTTTCTGAGAAACTTCTTTCTGTTCTGTGAAATCATCTCACAGAGTTACAGCTTTCCTCTCAAGAAGCCTTTCACTAAGACAGTTCTTGTGGAATTGGCAAAGTGTTATTTGGAAGCCAATAGATGGCTATGGTGAAAAAGGATATATTCTCCGATGAAATCTGGAAAGAAGCTTTCTGAGAAACTGCTTAGTGTTCTGTTAATTCATCTCACAGAGTTACATCTGTATTTCGTGGATCTCTTTGCTACTCTTATTTCTGTGGAATCTGAGAAAATATATTTCCTTTCCCTTTAAAGACTATAGGGCCAAAGGAAATATCCTCTGATAATAAAGAGAAAGAAGCTTTCTGAGAAATTTCTTTGTGTTCTGAGAAATCATCTCACAGAGTTACAGCTTTGCCCTCAACAAGAGTTTCGCTAAGACAGTTCTTGTGGAATTGGCAAAGTGATATTTGGAAGCCCATAGAGGGCTACGGTGAAAAAGGAAATATCCTCCTATGAAATCTGCAAAGAATCTTTCAGAGAAACTGCTTAGTGTTCTGTTAATTCATCTCACAGAGTTACATCTGTATTTAGTGGATCTCTTTGCTAGCCTTATTTCTGTGGAATCTGAGAACAGATATTTCCTTTCCCTTTGAAGTCTATAGGGCCAAAGGAAATATCCTCCGATAACGAAGAGAAAGAAGCTTTCTGAGGAACTTCTTTGTGTTTTGTGAAATCATATGACAGAGTTACAGCTTTCCCCTCAAGAAGCCTTTCGCTAAGACAGTTCTTGTGGAATTGGCAAAGTGATATTTGGAAGCCCATAGAGGGCTTTGGCGAAAAAGGAAATATCCTAAGATGAAATCTGGAAAGAAGCTTTCTGAGAAACTGCTTAGTGTTCTGTTAATTCATCTCAAAGAGTTACATCTGTGTTTCGTGGATCTCTTTGCTAGCCTTATTTCTGTGGAATCTGAGAACCGATATTTCCTTTCCCTTTGAAGACTATAGGGACAAAGGAAATATCCTCCGATAACAAAGAGAAAGAAGCTTTCTGAGAAACTTCTTTGTGTTCTGTGAAATCATCTCACAGAATTACAGCTTTCCCCTCCAGAAGCCTTTCGCTAAGACAGGGCTTGTGGAATTGGCAAAGTGATATTTGGAAGCCCATAGAGGGCTATGGTGAAAAAGGAAATATCCTCCGATGAAATCTGGAAAGAATCTTTCTGAGAAACGGCTTAGTGTTCTGTTAATTCATCTCACAGAGTTACATCTGTATTTCGTTGATCTCTTTGCTAGCCTTTTTTCTGTGGAATCTGAGAACAGATATTTCGGAACCCTTTGAAGACTACAGGGCCAAAGGAAATATCCTCCGATAACAAAGAGAAAGAAGCTTTCTGAGAAACTTCTTTGTGTTCTATGAAATCATCACACAGAGTTACAGCTTTCCCCTCAAGAAACCTTTCGCTAAGACAGTTCTTGTGGAATTGGCAAAGTGATATTTGGAAGCCCATAGAGGGCTATGGTGAAAAAGGAAATATCCTCCGATGACATTTGGAAAAAAGCTTTCTGAGAAACTGCTTAGTGTTCTGTTAATTCATCTCACAGAGTTACATCTGTATTTGGTGGATCTCTTTGCTAGACTTATTTCTGTGGAATCTGAGAACAGATATTTCCTTTCCCATTGAAGACTATAGGGCCAAAGGAAATATCCTCCGATAACAAAGAGAAAGAAGCTTTCTGAGAAACTTCTTTGTGTTCTGTGAAATCATCTCACAGAGTTACAGCTTTCCCCTCAAGTAGCCTTTCGCTAAGACAGTTCTTGTGTTATTGGCAAAGTGATATTTGGAAGCCCATAGAGGGCTATGGTGAAAAAGGAAATATCCTCCGATGAAATCTGGAAAGAATCTTTCTGAGAAACGGCTTAGTGTTCTGTTAATTCATCTCACAGAGTTACATCTGTATTTCGTGGATCTCTTTGCTAGCCTTTTTTCTGTGGAATCTGAGAACAGATATTTCGGAACCCTTTGAAGACTACAGGGCCAAAGGAAATATCCTCCGATAACAAAGAGAAAGAAGCTTTCTGAGAAACTTCTTTGTGTTCTATGAAATCATCTCACAGAGTTACAGCTGTCCCCTCAAGAAACCTTTCGATAAGACAGTTCTTGTGGAATTGGCAAAGTGTTATTTGTAACCTCATAGAGGGCTATGGAGAAAAAGGAAATATCCTCTGATGAAATGTGGAAAGAAGCTTTCTGAGAAACTGCTTAGTGTTCTGTTAATTCATCTCACAGTGTTACATCTGTATTTCGTGGATCTCTTTGCTAGACTTATTTCTGTGGAATCTGAGAACGGATATTTCCTTTCCCTTTGAAGACTATAGGGCCAAAGGAAATATCCTCCGATAACAAAGAGAAAGAAGCTTTCTGAGAAACTTCTTTGTGTTCTGTGAAATCATCTCACAGAGTTACAGCTTTCCCCTCAAGAAGCCTTTCGCTAAGACAGTTCTTGTGGAATTGGCAAAGTGATATTAGTGAACTCATAGAGGGCTATGGAGAAAAAGGAAATATCCTCCGATGAAATCTGGAAAGAAGCTTCCTGAGAAACTGCTTAGTGTTCTGTTAATTCATCTCACAGATTACATCTGTATTTCGTGGATCTCTTTGCTAGCCTTATTTCTGTGGAATCTGAGAACAGATATTTCCTTTCCCTTTGAAGACTATAGGGCCAAAGGAAATATCCTCCGATAACACAGAGAAAGAAGCTTTCTGAGAAACTTCTTTGTGTTCTGTGAAATCATCTCACAGAGTTACAGCTTTCCCCTCAAGAAGCCTTTCGCTAAGACAGGGCTTGTGGAATTGGCAAAGTGATATTTGGAAGCCCATAGAGGGCTATGGTGAAAAAGGAAATATCCACCGATGAAATCTGGAAAGAATCTTTGTGAGATACGGCTTAGTGTTCTGTTAATTCATCTCACAGAGTTACATCTGTATTTCGTTGATCTCTTTGCTAGCCTTATTTCTGTGGAATCTGAGAACAGATATTTCGGATCCCTTTGAAAACTACAGGGCCAAAGGAAATATCCTCCGATAACAAAGGGAAAGAAGCTTTCTGAGAAACTTCTTTGTGTTCTGTGAAATCATCTCACAGAGTTACAGCTTTCCAATCAAGAAGCCTTTCGCTAAGACAGTTCTTGTGGAATTGGCAAAGTGATATTTGGAAGCCGATAGATGTCTATGGTGAAAAAGGAAATATCCTCCGAAGAAATCTCTAAAGAAGCTATCTGAGAAACTGCTCAGTGTTCTGTTAATTCATCTCACCTAGTTACATCTGTATTTCGTGGATCTCTTTGATAGCCTTATTTCTGTGGAATCTGAGAACAGATATTTCGGATCCCTTTGAAGACTATATGGCCAAGGAAATATCCTCCGATAACAAAGAGATAGAAGCTTTCTGAGAAACTTCTTTGTGTTCTGTGAAATCATCTCACACAGTTACAGCTTTCACCTCAAGAAGCCTTTCGCTAAGACAGTTCTTGTGGAATTGGCAGACTGATATTTGGAAGCCCCTAGAGGGCTCTGGTGAAAAAGGAAATATCCTCCGATGAAATCTGGAAAGAAGCTTTCTGAGAAACTGCTTAGTGTTCTCTTAATTCATCTCACAGAGTTACATCTGCATTTCGTGGATCTCTTTGCTAGCCTTATTTCTGTTTAATCTGACAACAGATATTTCCTTAACCTTTGAAGACTATAGGTCCAAAGGAAATATCCTCCGATAACAAAGAGAAAGAAGCTTTCTGAGAAACTTCTTTGTGTTCTGTGAAATCATCTCCCAGAGATACAGCTTTCCCCTCAAGAAGCCTTTCGCTAAGACAGTTCTTGAGGAATTGGCAAAGTGATATTTGAAGCCCATAGAGGGCTATGGTGAAAAAGGAAATATCCTCAGATGAAATCTGCAAAGAAGCTTTCTGAGAAACTGCATAGTGTTCTGTTAATTCATCTCACAGTGTTATATCTGTATTTCGTGGATCTCTTTGCTAGCCTGATTTCTGTGGAATCTGAGAACAGATATTTCCTTTCCCTTTGAAGACTATAGGGCCAAAGGAAATATCTCCGATAACAAAGAGAAAGAAGCTTTCTGAGAAACCTCTTTGTGTTCTGTGAAATCATCTCACAGAGTTACAGCTTTCCCCTCAAGAAGCCTTTCGCTAAGACAGTTCTTGTGGAATTGGCAAAGTGATATTTGGAAGCCCATAGAGGGCTATGGTGAAAAAGGAAATATCCTCAGATGAAATCTGTAAAGAAGCTTTCGGAGAAACTGCTTAGTGTTCTGTTAATTCATCTCACAGAGTTATATCTGTATTTCGTGGATGTCTTTTTTAGCCTTATTTCTGTAGAATCTGAGAACAGATATTTCCTTTCCCTTTGAAGACTATAGCGCCAAAGGAACTATCCTCTGATAACAAAGAGAAAGAAGCTTTCTGAGAAACTTCTTTGTGTTCTGTGAAATCATCTCACAGAGTTACAGCTTTCCCCTCAAGAAGCCTATCGCTAAGACAGTTCTTGGGGAATTGGCAAAGTGATTTTTGGAAGCCGATAGGGGGCTATGGTTAAAAAGGAAATATCCTCCGATGAAATCTCTAAAGAAGCTTTCTGAGAAACTGCTTAGTGTTCTGTTAATTCATCTCACAGAGTTACATCTGTATTTCGTAGATCTCTTTGCTAGCCTTATTTCTGTGGAATCTGAGAACAGATATTTCCTTTCCCTTTGAAGACTATAGGGCCAAAGGAAATATCCTCCGATAACAAAGAGAAAGAAGCTTTCTGAGAAACTTCTTTGTGTTCTGTGAAATCATCTCACAGAGTTACAGCTTTCCCCTGAAGAAGCCTTTCGCTAAGACAGTTCTTGTAGAATTGGCAAAGTGACATTTGGAAGCCCATAGAGGGCTATGTTGAAAAAGGAAATATCCACCGATGAAATCTGGAAACAAGCTTTCTGAGAAACTGCTTAGTGTTGTGTTAATTCATCTCACAGAGTTACATCTGTATTTCGTGGATCTCTTTGCGAGCCTTATTTCTGTGGAATCTGACAACAGATATTTCGGATCCCTTTAAAGACTATAGGGCCAAAGGAAATATCCTCCGATAACAAAGAGAAAGAAGGTTTCTGAGAAACTTCTTTGTGTTCTGTGAAATCATCTCACAGAGTTACAGCTTTCCCCTCAAGAAGCCTTTCGCTAAGACAGTTCTTGTGGAATTGGCAAAGTGATATTTGGAAACCCAAAGAGGGCAACGGTGAAAAAGTAAATATCCTCCGAAAAAATCTGGAAAGAAGCTTTCTGAGAAACTGCTTAGTGTTCTGTTAATTCATCTCACATAGTTACATCTGTATTTCGTGGATCTCTTTGCTAGCCTTATTTCTGTGGAGTCTGAGAACAGATATTTCCTTTCCCTTTGAAGACTATAGGGCCAAAGGAAATATCCTCCTATAACAAAGATAAAGAAGCTTTCTGAGAAACTTCTTTGTGTTCTGTGAAATCGTCTCACAGAGTTACAGCTTTCCCCTCAAGAAGCCTTTCGCTAAGACAGTTCTTGTGGATTTGGCAAAGTGATATTTGCAAGCTCATAGAGGGCTATAGAGAAAAAGGAAATATCCTCCGATGGAATCTGGAAAGAAGCTATCTGAGAAACTGCTTAGTGTTCTGTTAATTCATCTCACAGAGTAACATCTGTATTTCGTGGATCTCCTTGCTAGCCTTATTTCTGTGGAATCTGAGAACAGATATTTCGGATCCCTTTCAAAACTATAGGGCCAAAGGAAATATCCTCCGATAACAAAGAGAAAGAAGCTTTCTGAGAAACTTCTTTCTGTTCTGTGAAATCATCTCACAGAGTTACAGCTTTCCCCTCAAGAAGCCTATCGCTAAGATAGTTCTTGTAGATTTGGCAAAGTGACATTTGGAAGCCCATAGAGGGCTATGGTGAAAAAGGAAATATCCACCGATGAAATCTGGAAAGAAGCTTTCTGAGAAACTGCTTAGTGTTCTGTTAATTCATCTCACAGAGTTACATCTGTATTTCGTCGATCTCTTTGCTAGCCTTTTTCTCTGGAATCTGACAACAGATACTTCCTTTCCCTTTGAAGACTATAGTGCCAAAGGAAATATCCTCCGAAAACAAAGAGAAAGAATCTTTCTGAGAAACTTCTTTGTGTTCTGTAAAATCATCTCACAGAGTTACAGCTTTCCCCGCAAGAAGCCTTTCGCTAAGACAATTCTTGTGGAATTGGCAAAGTGATATTTGGAAGCTCATAGAGGGCTATGGAGAAAAAGGAAATATCCTCCGATGAAATCCGGAAAGAAGCTTTCCTAGAAACTGCTTAGTGTTCTGTTAATTCATCTCACAGACTTACATCTGTATTTCGTGGATCTCTTTGCTACCATTATTTCTGTGGAATCTGAGAACAGATATTTCGGATCCCTTTGAAGAGTATAGGGCCAAAGGAAATATCCTCCGATAACAAAGAGAAAGGAAACTTTCTGAGAAACTTCTTTGTGTTCTGTGAAATCATCTCACAGAGTTACAGCTTTCCCCTCAAGAAGCCTTTCGCTAAGACAATTCTTGTGGAATTGGCAAAGTGATATTTGGAAGCCCATAGAGGGCTATGGTGAAAAAGGAAATATCCTCCGATGAAATCTGGAAACAAGCTTTCTGAGAAACTGCTTAGTGTTGTGTTAATTCATCTCACAGAGTTACATCTGTATTTCGTGGATCTCTTTGCTAGCCTTATTTCTGTGGAATCTGAGAACAGATATTTCGGATCCCTTTAAAGACTATAGGGCCAAAGGAAATATCCTCCGATAACAAAGAGAAAGAAGCTTTCTGAGAAACTTCTTTGTGTTCTGTGAAATCATCTCACAGAGTTACAGCTTTCCCCTCAAGAAGCCTTTCACTAAGACAGTTCTTGTGGAATTGGCAAAGTGATATTTGGAAACCCATAGAGGGCTACGGTGAAAAAGGAAATATCCTCCGAAAAAATCTGGAAAGAAGCTTTCTGAGAAACTGCTTAGTGTTCTGTTAATTCATCTCACAGAGTTACATCTGTATTTCGTGGATCTCTTTGCTACCCTTATTTCTGTGGAGTCTGAGAACAGATATTTCCTTTCCCTTTGAAGACTATAGGGCCAAAGGAAATATCCTCCGATAACAAAGAGAAAGAAGCTTTCTGAGAAACTTCTTTGTGTTCTGTGAAATCCTCTCACAGAGTTACAGCTGTCCCCTCAAGAAAACTTTCGCTAAGACACTTCTTGTGGAATTCGCAAAGTGATATTTGGAAGCCCATAGAGGGCTATGGTGAAATAGGAAATATCCTCCGATGAAATCTGGAAAGAAGCTTTCTGAGAAACTGCTTAGTGTTCTGTTAATTCATCTCACAGAGTTACATCTGTATTTCGTGGATCTCTTTGCTAGCCTTATTTCTGTGGAATCTGACAACAGATATTACGGATCCCTTTAAAGACTATAGGGCCAAAGGAAATATCCTCCAATAAAAAAGAGAAAGAAGCCTTCTGAGAAACTTCTTTGTGTTCTGTGAAATCATCTCACAGAGTTTCAGCTGTCCCCTCAAGAAACCTTTCGCTAAGATACTTCTTGTGGAATTGGCAAAGTGATATTTGGAAGCCCATAGAGGGCTATGGTGAAAAAGGAAATATCCTCCGATGAAATCTGGAAAGAAGCTTTCTGAGAAACTGCTTAGTGTTCTGTAATTCATCTCCCAGAGTTAAAACTTTATTTCGTGGATCTCTTTGCTAGCCTTATTTCTGTGGAATCTGAGAACTGATATTTCCTTTCCCTTTGAAGACTATAGGGCCAAAGGAAATATCCTCCGATAACAAAGAGAAAGAAGCTTTCTGAGAAACTTCTTTGTGTTCTGTGAAATCATCTCACAGAGTTACAGCTGTCCCCTCAAGAAACGTTTCGCTAAGACAGTTCTTGTGGAATTGGCAAAGTGATATTTGGAAGACCATAGAGGGCTATGGTGAAAAAGGAAATATCCTCCGATGAAATCTGCAAAGAAGCTTTCTGAGAAACTGCTTAGTGTCTGTTAATTCATCTCACAGAGTTACATCTGTATTTCGTTGATCTCTTTGCTAGCCTTATTTCTGTGGAATCTGAGAAAAGATACTTCGGATCCCATGAAAGACTATAGGGCCAAAGGAAATATCCTCCGATAACAAAGAGAAAGAAGCTTTCTGAGAAACTTCTTTGTGTTCTGTGAAATCATCTCACAGAGTTACAGCTGTCCCCTCAAGAAACCTTTCGCTAAGACAGTTCTTGTGGAATTGGCAAAGTGATATTTGGAAGCCCATAGAGGGCTAAGGTGAAAAAGGAAATATCCTCCCATGAAATCTGGAAAGAAGCTTTCTGAGAAACTGCTTAGTGTTCTGTTAATTCATCTCAGAGAGTTACATCTGTATTTCGTGGATCTCTTCGCTAGCCTTATTTCTGTGGAATCTGACAACAGATATTTCGTTTCCCTTTGAAGAGTATAGGGCCAAGGGATATATCCTCCGGTAGCAAAGAGAAAGAAGCTTTCTAAGAAACTTCTTTGTGTTCTGTGAAATCATCTCACAGAGTTACAGCATTCCCCTCAAGAAGCCTCTCGCTAAGACAGTTCTTGTGGAATTGGCAAAGTGATAATTGGAAGCCCTTAGAGGGCTAAGGTGGAAAAGGAAATGTCCTCCGATGAAATCTGGAAAGAAGCTTTCTGAGAAACTGCTTAGTGTCTGTTAATTCATCTCACAGAGTTACATCTGTGTTTCGTGGTTCTCTTTGCTAGCCTTATTTCTGTGGAATCTGAGAACAGTTATTTCGGATCCCTTTAAAGACTATAGGGCCAAAGGAAATATCCTCCGATAACAAAGAGAAAGAAGCTTTCTGAGAAACTTCTTTGTGTTCTGTGAAATCATCTCACAGAGTTACAGCTGTCCACTCAAGAAACCTTTCGCTAAGACAGTTCTTGTGGAATTGGCAAAGTGATATTTGGAAGCCCTTAGAGGACTATGGTGAAAAAGGAAATATCCTCCGATGAAATCTTGAAAGAAGCTTTCTGAGAAACTGCTTAGTGTTCTGTAATTCATCTCACATAGTTACATCTGTATTTCGTGGATCTCTTTACTAGCCTTAATTCTCTGGAATCTGACAACAGATATTTCCTTTCCCTTTGAAGACTATAGGGCCAAAGGAAATATCCTCCGATAACAAAGGGAAAGAAGCTTTCTGAGAAACTTCTTTGTGTTCTGTGAAATCATCTCACAGAGTTACAGCTTTCCCCTCAAGAAGCCTTTCACTAAGACAGTTCTTGTGGAATTGGCAAAGTGATATTTGGAAACCCATAGAGGGCTACGGTGAAAAAGGAAATATCCTCCGAAAAAATCTGGAAAGAAGCTTTCTGAGAAACTGCTTAGTGTTCTGTTAATTCATCTCAGAGAGTTACATCTGTATTTCGTGGATCTCTTGGCTAGCCTTATTTCTGTGGAATCTGACAACAGATATTTCGTTTCCCTTTGAAGAGTATAGGGCCAAGGGAAATATCCTCCGGTAGCAAAGAGAAAGAAGCTCTCTAAGAAACTTCTTTGTGTTCTGTGAAATCATCTCACAGAGTTACAGCATTCCCCTCAAGAAGCCTCTCGCTAAGACAGTTCTTGTGGAATTGGCAAAGTGATAATTGGAAGCCCTTAGAGGGCTAAGGTGGAAAAGGAAATGTCCTCCGATGAAATCTGGAAAGAAGCTTTCTGAGAAACTGCTTAGTGTTCTGTGAATTCATCTCACAGAGTTACATCTGTATTTCGTGGATCCCTTTGCTAGCCTTATTTCTGTGTAATCTGACAACAAATATTTCCTTTCCCTTTGAAGACTATAGCACCAAAGGAAATATCCTCCGATAACAAAGAGAAAGAAGCTTTCTGAGAAACTTCTTTGTGTTCTGTGAAATCATCTCACAGAGTTACAGCTTTCCCCTCAAGAAGCCTTTCGCTAAGACAGTTCTTGTGGAATTGGCAAAGTGATATTTGGAAGCCCATAGAGGGCTATGGTGAAAGAGGAAATATCCTCCGAAGATATCTGGAAAGAAGATTTCTGAGAAACTGCTTAGTGTTCCGTTAATTCATCTCACAGAGTTACATCTGTATTTCCTGGAGCTCTTTCCTAGCCTTATTTCTGTGGAATCTGAGAACAGATATTTGGGATCCCTTTAAAGACTATAGGGCCAAAGGAAATATCCTCCGATAACAAAGAGAAAGAAGCTTTCTGAGAAACTTCTTTGTGTTCTGTGAAATCTTCTGACAGAGTTACAGCTGTCCCCTCAAGAAACCTTTCGCTAAGATAGTTCTTGTGGAATTGGCAAAGTGATATTTGGAAGCCCATAGAGAGCTATGGTGAAAAAGGAAATATCCTCCGATGAAATCTGGAAAGAAGCTTTCTGAGAAACTGCTTAGTGTTCTGTAATTCATCTCACAGAGTTAAATCTGTATTTCGTGGATCTCTTTGCTAGCCTTATTTCTGTGGAATCTGAGAACTGATATTTCCTTTCCCTTTGAAGACTATAGGGCCAAAGGAAATATCCTCCGATAACAAAGAGAAAGAAGCTTTCTGAGAAACTTCTTTGTGTTCTGTGAAATCATCTCACAGAGTTACAGCTGTCCCCTCAAGAAACCTTTCGCTAAGACAGTTCTTATGGAATTGGCAAAGTGATATTTGGAAAACCATAGAGGGCTATGGTGAAAAAGGAAATATCCTCCGATGAAATCTGCAAAGAAGCTTTCTGAGAAACTGCTTAGTGTCTGTTAATTCATCTCACAGAGTTACATCTGTGTTTCGTGGTTCTCTTTGCTAGCCTTATTTCTGTGGAATCTGAGAACAGTTATTTCGGATCCCTTTAAAGACTATAGGGCCAAAGGAAATATCCTCCGATAACAAAGAGAAAGAAGCTTTCTGAGAAACTTCTTTGTGTTCTGTGAAATCAACTCACAGAGTTACAGCTGTCCACTCAAGAAACCTTTCGCTAAGACAGTTCTTGTGGAATTGGCAAAGTGATATTTGGAAGCCCTTAGAGGACTATGGTGAAAAAGGAAATATCCTCCGATGAAATCTTGAAAGAAGCTTTCTGAGAAACTGCTTAGTGTTCTGTAATTCATCTCACATAGTTACATCTGTATTTCGTGGATCTCTTTACTAGCCTTAATTCTCTGGAATCTGACAACAGATATTTCCTTTCCCTTTGAAGACTATAGGGCCAAAGGAAATATCCTCCGATAACAAAGAGAAAGAAGCTTTCTGAGAAACTTCTTTGTGTTCTGTGAAATCATCTCACAGAGTTACAGCTTTCCCCTCAGGAAGCCTTTCGCTAAGACAGTTGTTGTGGAATTGTCATAGTGATATTTGGAAGCCCATAGAAGGCTACGGTGAAAAAGGAAATATCCACCGATGAAATCTGGAAAGAAGCTTTCTGAGAAACTACTTAGTGTTCTGTTAATTCACCTCACAGAGTTACATCTGTATTTCGTGGATCTCTTTGCTAGCCTTTTTCTCTGGAATCTGACAACAGATACTTCCTTTCCCTTTGAAGACTATAGGGCCAAAGGAAATATCCTCCGAAAACAAAGAGAAAGAAGCTTTCTGAGGAACTTCTTTGTGTTCTGTAAAATCATCTCACAGAGTTACAGCTTTCCCCGCAAGAAGCCTTTCGCTAAGACAATTCTTGTGGATTTGGCAAAGTGATATTTGGAAGCTCATAGAGGGATATGGAGAAAAAGGAAATATCCTCCGATGAAATCCGGAAAGAAGCTTTCTTAGAGACTGCTTAGTGTTCTGTTAATTCATCTGACAGAGTTACATCTGTATTTCGTGGATCTCTTTGCTACCCTTATTTCTGTGGAATCTGAGAACAGATATTTCGGATCCCTTTGAAGACTATAGGGCCAAAGGAAATATCCTCCGATAACAAAGAGAAAGGAAACTTTCTGAGAAACTTCTTTGTGTTCTGTGAAATCATCTCACAGAGTTACAGCTTTTCCCTCAAGAAGCCTTTCGCTAAGACAGTTCTTGTGGAATTGGCAAAGTGATATTTGGAAGCCCAGAGAGGGCTATGGTGAAAAAGGAAATATCCCCCCATGAAATCTGGAAACAAGCTTTCTGAGAAACTGCTTAGTGTTGTGTTAATTCATCTCACAGAGTTACATCTGTATTTCGTGGATCTCTTTGCTAGCCTTATTTATGTGGAATCTGAGAACAGATATTTCGGATCCCTTTAAAGACTATAGGGCCAAAGGAAATATCCTCCGATAACAAAGAGAAAGAAGCTTTCTGAGAAACTTCTTTGTGTTCTGTGAAATCATCTCACAGAGTTACAGCTTTCCCCTCAAGAAGCCTTTCTCTAAGACAGTTCTTGTGGAATTGGCAAAGTGATATTTGGAAGCCCATAGAGGGCTACGGTGAAAAAGGAAATATCCTCCGATGAAATCTGGAAAGAAGCTTTCTGAGAAACTGCTTAGTATTCTGTTAATTCATCTCACAGAGTTACATCTGTATTTCGTGGATCTCTTTGCTAGCCTTATTTCTGTGGAGTCTGAGAACAGATATTTCCTTTCCCTTTGAAGACTATAGGGCCAAAGGAAATATCCTCCGATAACAAAGAGAAAGAAGCTTTCTGAGAAACTTCTTTGTGTTCTGTGAAATCGTCTCACAGAGTTACAGCTTTCCCCTGAAGAAGCCTTTCGCTAAGACAGTTCTTGTGGAATTGGCAAAGTGATATTTGGAAGCTCATAGAGGGCTATGGAGAAAAAGGAAATATCCTCCGATGAAATCTGGAAAGAAGCTTTCTGAGAAACTGCTAAGTGTTCTGTTAATTCATCTCACAGTGTTACATCTGTATTTCGTGGATCTCTTTGCCAGCCTTATTTCTGTGGAATTGAGAACAGATATTTCCTTAACCTTTGAAGACTATAGCGCCAAAGGAAATATCCTCCGATAACAAAGAGAAAGAAGCTTTCTGAGAAACTTCTTTTTGTTCTGTGAAATCATTTCACAGAGTTACAGCTTTCCCCTCAAGAAGCCTTTCGATAAGACAGTTCTTGTGGAATTGGCAAAGTGATATTTGGAAGCCCCTAGAGGGCTATGGTGAAAGAGGAAATATCCTCCGAAGATATCTGGAAAGAAGATTTCTGAGAAACTGCTTAGTGTTCTGTTAATTCATCTCACAGAGTTACATCTGTATTTCCTGGAGCTCTTTGCTAGCCTTATTTCTGTGGAATCTGAGAACAGATATTTCCTTTCCCTTTCAAGACTATAGGGCCAAAGGAAATATCCTCCGATAACAAAGAGAAAGAAGCTGTCTGAGAAACTTCTTTGTGTTCTGTGAAATCATCTCACAGAGTTACAGCTGTCCCCTCAAGAAGCCTTTCGCTAAGACAGTTGTTGTGGAATTGGCAAAGTGATATTTGGAAGCCCTTAGAGGGCTACGGTGAAAAAGGAAATATCCTAAGATGAAGTCTGGAAAGAAGCTTTCTGAGAAACTGCTTAGTGTTCTGTTATTTCATCTCATAGAGTTTCATCTCTATTTCGTGGATCTCTTTGCTAGCCTTATTTCTGTGGAATCTGAGAACAGATATTTCGGATCCCTTTGAAGAGTATAGGGCCAAAGGAAATATCCTCCGATAACAAAGAGAAAGAAGCTTTCTGAGAAACTTCTTTCTGTTCTGTGAAATCATCTCACAGAGTTACAGCTTTTCCCTCAAGAAGCCTTTCGCTAAGACAGTTCTTGTAGAATTGGCAAAGTGACATTTGGAAGCCCATAGAGGGCTATGGTGAAAAAGGAAATATCCACCGATGAAATCTGGAAAGAAGCTTTCTGAGAAACTGCTTAGTGTTCTGTTAATTCATCTCACAGAGTTACATCTGTATTTCGTCGATCTCTTTGCTAGCCTTTTTCTCTGGAATCTGACAACAGATACTTCCTTTCCCTTTGAAGACTATAGGGCCAAAGGAAATATCCTCCGAAAACAAAGAGAAAGAAGCTTTCTGAGAAACTTCTTCGTGTTCTGTAAAATCATCTCACAGAGTTACAGCTTTCCCCGCAAGAAGCCTTTCGCTAAGACAATTCTTGTGGAATTGGCAAAGTGATATTTGTAAGCTCATATAGGGCTATGGAGAAAAAGGAAATATCCTCCGATGAAATCCGGAAAGAAGCTTTCTTAGAAACTGCTTAGTGTTCTGTTAATTCATCTCACAGACTTACATCTGTATTTCGTGGATCTCTTTGCTAGCCTTATTTCTGTGGAATCTGACAACAGATATTTCCTTTCCCTTTGAAGAATATAGGGCGAAAGGAAATATCCTCCGATAACAAAGAGAAAGAAGCTTTCTGAGAAACTTCTTTGTGTTCTGTGAAATCATCTCACAGAGTTACAGCTTTCCCCTCAGGAAGCCTTTCGCTAAGACAGTTCTTGTGGAATTGGCAAAGTGATATTTGGAAGCCCATAGAGGGCTATGGTGAAAAAGGAAATATCCTACGATGAAATCTAGAAAGAAGCTTTCTGAGAAACTGCTTAGTGTTCTGTTAATTCATCTCACAGAGTTACATCTGTATTTCGTGGATCTCTTTGCTAGCCTTATTTCTGTGGAATCTGACAACAGATATTACGGATCCCTTTAAAGACTATAGGGCCAAAGGAAATATCCTCCGATAACAAAGAGAAAGAAGCTTTCTGAGAAACTTCTTTGTGTTCTGTGAAATCATCTCACAGAGTTACAGCTGTCCCCTCAAGAAACTTTTCGCTAAGATACTTCTTGTGGAATTGGCAAAGTGATATTTGGAAGCCCATAGAGGGCTATGGTGAAAAAGGAAATATCCTCCAATGAAATCTGGAAAGAAGCTTTCTGAGAAACTGCTTAGTGTTCTGTAATTCATTTCCCAGAGGTAAATCTTTATTTCGTGGATCTCTTTGCTAGCCTTATTTCTGTGGAATCTGTGAACTGATATTTCCTTTCCCTTTGAAGACTATAGGGCCAAAGGAAATATCCTCCGATAACAAAGAGAAAGAAGCTTTCTGAGAAACTTCTTTGTGTTCTGTGAAATCATCTCACAGAGTTACAGCTGTCCCCTCAAGAAACGTTTCGCTAAGACAGTTCTTGTGGAATTGGCAAAGTGATATTTGGAAGACCATAGAGGGCTATGGTGAAAAAGGAAATATCCTCCGATGAAATCTGCAAAGAAGCTTTCTGAGAAACTGCTTAGTGTCTGTTAATTCATCTCACAGAGTTACATCTGTATTTCGTTGATCTCTTTGCTAGCCTTATTTCTGTGGAATCTGAGAACAGATATTTCGGATCCCATTAAAGACTATAGGGCCAAAGGAAATATCCTCCGATAACAAAGAGAAAGAAGCTTTCTGAGAAACTTCTTTGTGTTCTCTGAAATCATCTCACAGAGTTACAGCTGTCCCCTCAAGAAACCTTTCGCTAAGACAGTTCTTGTGGAATTGGCAAAGTGATATTTGGAAGCCCATAGAGGGCTATGGTGAAAAAGGAAATATCCTCCGATGAAATCTGCAAAGAAGCTTTCTGAGAAACTGCTTAGTGTCTGTTAATTCATCTCACAGAGTTACATCTGTATTTCGTTGATCTCTTTGCTAGCCTTATTTCTGTGGAATCTGAGAACAGATATTTCGGATCCCTTTAAAGACTATAGGGCCAAAGGAAATATCCTCCGATAAGAAAGAGAAAGAAGCTTTCTGAGAAACTTCTTTGTGTTCTGTGAAATCATCTCACAGAGTTACAGCATTCCCCTCAAGAAGCCTCTCGCTAAGACAGTTCTTGTGGAATTGGCAAAGTGATAATTGGAAACCCATAGAGGGCTAAGGTGGAAAAGGAAATGTCCTCCGATGAAATCTGGAAAGAAGCTTTCTGAGAAACTGCTTAGTGTTCTGTTAATTCATCTCACAGAGTTACATCTGTATTTCGTGGATCCCTTTGCTAGCCTTATTTCTGTGGAATCTGACAACAAATATTTCCTTTCCCTTTGAAGACTATAGCACCAAAGGAAATATCCTCCGATAACAAAGAGAAAGAAGCTTTCTGAGAAACTTCTTTTTGTTCTGTGAAATCATCTCACAGAGTTACAGCTTTCCCCTCAAGAAGCCTTTCGATAAGACAGTTCTTGTGGAATTGGCAAAGTGATATTTGGAAGCCCATAGAGGGCTATGGTGAAAGAGGAAATATCCTCCGAAGATATCTGGAAAGAAGATTTCTGAGAAACTGCTTAGTGTTCTGTTAATTCATCTCACAGAGTTACATCTGTATTTCCTGGAGCTCTTTCCTAGCCTTATTTCTGTGGAATCTGAGAACAGATATTTGGGATCCCTTTAAAGACTATAGGGCCAAAGGAAATATCCTCCGATAACAAAGAGAAAGAAGCTTTCTGAGAAACTTCTTTGTGTTCTGTGAAATCATCTCACAGAGTTACAGCTGTCCCCTCAAGAAACCTTTCGCTAAGATAGTTCTTGTGGAATTGGCAAAGTGATATTTGGAAACCCATAGAGAGCTATGGTGAAAAAGGAAATATCCTCCGATGAAATCTGGAAAGAAGCTTTCTGAGAAACTGCTTAGTATTCTGTAATTCATCTCACAGAGTTAAATCTGTATTTCGTGGATCTCTTTGCTAGCCTTATTTCTGTGGAATCTGAGAACTGATATTTCCTTTCCCTTTGAAGACTATAGGGCCAAAGGAAATATCCTCCGATAACAAAGAGAAAGAAGCTTTCTGAGAAACTTCTTTGTGTTTTGTGGAATCATCTCACAGAGTTACAGCTGTCCCCTCAAGAAACCTTTCGCTAAGACAGTTCTTGTGGAATTGGCAAAGTGATACTTGAAGACCATAGAGGGCTATGGTGAAAAAGGAAATATCCTCCGATGAAATCTGCAAAGAAGCTTTCTGAGAAACAGCTTAGTGTCTGTTTTCATCTCACAGAGTTAAATCTGTATTTCTTTGATCTCTTTGCTAGCCTTATTTCTGTGGAATCTGAGAACAGATATTTCCGATCCCTTTAAAGACTATAGGGCCAAAGGAAATATCCTCCGATAACAAAGAGAAAGAAGCTTTCTGAGAAACTTCTTTGTGTTCTGGGAAATCATCTCACAGAGTAACAGCTGTCCCCTCAAGAAACCTTTTGCTAAGACAGTTCTTGTGGAATTGGCAAAGTGATATTTGGAAAACCATAGAGGGCTATGGTGAAAAAGGAAATATCCTCCGATGAAATCTGCAAAGAAGCTTTCTGAGAAACTGCTTAGTGTCTGTTAATTCATCTCACAGTGTTACATCTGTATTTCGTGGTTCTCTTTGCTAGCCTTATTTCTGTGGAATCTGAGAACAGTTATTTCGGATCCCTTTAAAGACTATAGGGCCAAAGGAAATATCCTCCGATAACAAAGAGAAAGAAGCTTTCTGAGAAACTTCTTTGTGTTCTGTGAAATCATCTCACAGAGTTACAGCTTTCCCCTCAAGAAACCTTTCGCTAAGACAGTTCTTGTGGAATTGGCAAAGTGATATTTGGAAGCCCTTAGAGGGCTATGGTGAAAAAGGAAATATCCTCCGATGAAATCTTGAAAGAAGCTTTCTGAGAAACTGCTTAGTGTTCTGTAATTCATCTCACATAGTTACATCTGTATTTCGTGGATCTCTTTACTAGCCTTAATTCTCTGGAATCTGACAACAGATATTTCCTTTCCCTTTGAAGACTATAGGGCCAAAGGAAATATCCTCCGATAACAAAGAGAAAGAAGTTTTCTGAGAAACTTCTTTGTGTTCTGTGAAATCATCTTACAGAGTTACAGCTTTCCCCTCAGGAAGCCTTTCGCTAAGACAGTTCTTGTGGAATTGGCAAAGTGATATTTGGAAGCCCATAGAGGGCTATGGTGAAAAAGGAAATATCCACCGATGAAATCTGGAAAGAAGCTTCTGAGAAACTGCTTAGTGTTCTGTTAATTCATCTCACAGAGTTACATCTGTATTTCGTGGATCTCTTTGGTAGCCTTTTTCTCTGGAATCTGACAACAGATAATTCCTTTCCCTTTGAAGACTATAGGGCCAAAGGAAATATCCTCCGATAACAAAGAGAAAGGAAACTTTCTGAGAAACTTCTTTGTGTTCTGTGAAATCATCTCACAGAGTTACAGCTTTTCCCTCAAGAAGCCTTTCGCTAAGACAGTTCTTGTGGAATTGGCAAAGTGATATTTGGAAGCCCATAGAGGGCTATGGTGAAAAAGGAAATATCCACCGATGAAATCTGGAAAGAATCTTTGTGAGATTGGCTTAGTGTTCTGTTAATTCATCTCACAGAGTTACATCTGTATTTCGTTGATCTCTTTGCTAGCCTTATTTCTGTGGAATCTGAGAACAGATATTTCGGATCCCTTTGAAAACTACAGGGCCAAAGGAAATATCCTCCGATAACAAAGGGAAAGAAGCTTTCTGAGAAACTTCTTTGTGTTCTGTGAAATCATCTCACAGAGTTACAGCTTTCCAATCAAGAAGCCTTTCGCTAAGACAGTTCTTGTGGAATTGGCAAAGTGATATTTGGAAGCCGATAGATGTCTATGGTGAAAAAGGAAATATCCTCCGATGAAATCTCTAAAGAAGCTATCTGAGAAACTGCTCAGTGTTCTGTTAATTCATCTCACCTAGTTACATCTGTATTTCGTGGATCTCTTTGATAGCCTTATTTCTGTGGAATCTGAGAACAGATATTTCGGATCCCTTTGAAGACTATATGGCCAAGGAAATATCCTCCGATAACAAAGAGATAGAAGCTTTCTGAGAAACTTCTTTGTGTTCTGTGAAATCATCTCACACAGTTACAGCTTTCACCTCAAGAAGCCTTTCGCTAAGACAGTTCTTGTGGAATTGGCAGACTGATATTTGGAAGCCCATAGAGGGCTCTGGTGAAAAAGGAAATATCCTCCGATGAAATCTGGAAAGAAGCTTTCTGAGAAACTGCTTAGTGTTCTCTTAATTCATCTCACAGAGTTACATCTGCATTTCGTGGATCTCTTTGCTAGCCTTATTTCTGTTTAATCTGACAACAGATATTTCCTTAACCTTTGAAGACTATAGGTCCAAAGGAAATATCCTCCGATAACAAAGAGAAAGAAGCTTTCTGAGAAACTTCTTTGTGTTCTCTGAAATCATCTCCCAGAGATACAGCTTTCCCCTCAAGAAGCCTTTCGCTAAGACAGTTCTTGGGGAATTGGCAAAGTGATTTTTGGAAGCCGATAGGGGGCTATGGTTAAAAAGGAAATATCCTCCGATGAAATCTCTAAAGAAGCTTTCTGAGAAACTGCTTAGTGTTCTGTTAATTCATCTCACAGAGTTACATCTGTATTTCGTAGATCTCTTTGCTAGCCTTATTTCTGTGGAATCTGAGAACAGATATTTCCTTTCCCTTTGAAGACTATAGGGCCAAAGGAAATATCCTCCGATAACAAAGAGAAAGAAGCTTTCTGAGAAACTTCTTTGTGTTCTGTGAAATCATCTCACAGAGTTACAGCTTTCCCCTGAAGAAGCCTTTCGCTAAGACAGTTCTTGTAGAATTGGCAAAGTGACATTTGGAAGCCCATAGAGGGCTATGTTGAAAAAGGAAATATCCACCGATGAAATCTGGAAACAAGCTTTCTGAGAAACTGCTTAGTGTTGTGTTAATTCATCTCACAGAGTTACATCTGTATTTCGTGGATCTCTTTGCGAGCCTTATTTCTGTGGAATCTGACAACAGATATTTCGGATCCCTTTAAAGACTATAGGGCCAAAGGAAATATCCTCCGATAACAAAGAGAAAGAAGGTTTCTGAGAAACTTCTTTGTGTTCTGTGAAATCATCTCACAGAGTTACAGCTTTCCCCTCAAGAAGCCTTTCGCTAAGACAGTTCTTGTGGAATTGGCAAAGTGATATTTGGAAACCCAAAGAGGGCTACGGTGAAAAAGGAAATATCCTCCGAAAAAATCTGGAAAGAAGCTTTCTGAGAAACTGCTTAGTGTTCTGTTAATTCATCTCACATAGTTACATCTGTATTTCGTGGATCACTTTGCTAGCCTTATTTCTGTGGAGTCTGAGAACAGATATTTCCTTTCCCTTTGAAGACTATAGGGCCAAAGGAAATATCCTCCTATAACAAAGATAAAGAAGCTTTCTGAGAAACTTCTTTGTGTTCTGTGAAATCGTCTCACAGAGTTACAGCTTTCCCCTCAAGAAGCCTTTCGCTAAGACAGTTCTTGTGGAATTGGCAAAGTGATATTTGGAAGCTCATAGAGGGCTATAGAGAAAAAGGAAATATCCTCCGATGGAATCTGGAAAGAAGCTATCTGAGAAACTGCTTAGTGTTCTGTTAATTCATCTCACAGAGTAACATCTGTATTTCGTGGATCTCCTTGCTAGCCTTATTTCTGTGGAATCTGAGAACAGATATTTCGGATCCCTTTCAAAACTATAGGGCCAAAGGAAATATCCTCCGATAACAAAGAGAAAGAAGCTTTCTGAGAAACTTCTTTCTGTTCTGTGAAATCATCTCACAGAGTTACAGCTTTCCCCTCAAGAAGCCTATCGCTAAGACAGTTCTTGTAGATTTGGCAAAGTGACATTTGGAAGCCCATAGAGGGCTATGGTGAAAAAGGAAATATCCACCGATGAAATCTGGAAAGAAGCTTTCTGAGAAACTGCTTAGTGTTCTGTTAATTCATCTCACAGAGTTACATCTGTATTTCGTCGATCTCTTTGCTAGCCTTTTTCTCTGGAATCTGACAACAGATACTTCCTTTCCCTTTGAAGACTATAGTGCCAAAGGAAATATCCTCCGAAAACAAAGAGAAAGAATCTTTCTGAGAAACTTCTTTGTGTTCTGTAAAATCATCTCACAGAGTTACAGCTTTCCCCGCAAGAAGCCTTTCGCTAAGACAATTCTTGTGGAATTGGCAAAGTGATATTTGGAAGCTCATAGAGGGCTATGGAGAAAAAGGAAATATCCTCCGATGAAATCCGGAAAGAAGCTTTCCTAGAAACTGCTTAGTGTTCTGTTAATTCATCTCACAGACTTACATCTGTATTTCGTGGATCTCTTTGCTACCATTATTTCTGTGGAATCTGAGAACAGATATTTCGGATCCCTTTGAAGAGTATAGGGCCAAAGGAAATATCCTCCGATAACAAAGAGAAAGGAAACTTTCTGAGAAACTTCTTTGTGTTCTGTGAAATCATCTCACAGAGTTACAGCTTTCCCCTCAAGAAGCCTTTCGCTAAGACAATTCTTGTGGAATTGGCAAAGTGATATTTGGAAGCCCATAGAGGGCTATGGTGAAAAAGGAAATATCCTCCGATGAAATCTGGAAACAAGCTTTCTGAGAAACTGCTTAGTGTTGTGTTAATTCATCTCACAGAGTTACATCTGTATTTCGTGGATCTCTTTGCTAGCCTTATTTCTGTGGAATCTGAGAACAGATATTTCGGATCCCTTTAAAGACTATAGGGCCAAAGGAAATATCCTCCGATAACAAAGAGAAAGAAGCTTTCTGAGAAACTTCTTTGTGTTCTGTGAAATCATCTCACAGAGTTACAGCTTTCCCCTCAAGAAGCCTTTCACTAAGACAGTTCTTGTGGAATTGGCAAAGTGATATTTGGAAACCCATAGAGGGCTACGGTGAATAAGGAAATATCCTCCGAAAAAATCTGGAAAGAAGCTTTCTGAGAAACTGCTTAGTGTTCTGTTAATTCATCTCACAGAGTTACATCTGTATTTCGTGGATCTCTTTGCTAGCCTTATTTCTGTGGAGTCTGAGAACAGATATTTCCTTTCCCTTTGAAGACTATAGGGCCAAAGGAAATATCCTCCGATAACAAAGAGAAAGAAGCTTTCTGAGAAACTTCTTTGTGTTCTGTGAAATCCTCTCACAGAGTTACAGCTGTCCCCTCAAGAAAACTTTCGCTAAGACACTTCTTGTGGAATTCGCAAAGTGATATTTGGAAGCCCATAGAGGGCTATGGTGAAATAGGAAATATCCTCCGATGAAATCTGGAAAGAAGCTTTCTGAGAAACTGCTTAGTGTTCTGTTAATTCATCTCACAGAGTTACATCTGTATTTCGTGGATCTCTTTGCTAGCCTTATTTCTGTGGAATCTGACAACAGATATTACGGATCCCTTTAAAGACTATAGGGCCAAAGGAAATATCCTCCAATAACAAAGAGAAAGAAGCCTTCTGAGAAACTTCTTTGTGTTCTGTGAAATCATCTCACAGAGTTTCAGCTGTCCCCTCAAGAAACCTTTCGCTAAGATACTTCTTGTGGAATTGGCAAAGTGATATTTGGAAGCCCATAGAGGGCTATGGTGAAAAAGGAAATATCCTCCGATGAAATCTGGAAAGAAGCTTTCTGAGAAACTGCTTAGTGTTCTGTAATTCATCTCCCAGAGTTAAAACTTTATTTCGTGGATCTCTTTGCTAGCCTTATTTCTGTGGAATCTGAGAACTGATATTTCCTTTCCCTTTGAAGACTATAGGGCCAAAGGAAATATCCTCCGATAACAAAGAGAAAGAAGCTTTCTGAGAAACTTCTTTGTGTTCTGTGAAATCATCTCACAGAGTTACAGCTGTCCCCTCAAGAAACGTTTCGCTAAGACAGTTCTTGTGGAATTGGCAAAGTGATATTTGGAAGACCATAGAGGGCTATGGTGAAAAAGGAAATATCCTCCGATGAAATCTGCAAAGAAGCTTTCTGAGAAACTGCTTAGTGTCTGTTAATTCATCTCACAGAGTTACATCTGTATTTCGTTGATCTCTTTGCTAGCCTTATTTCTGTGGAATCTGAGAAAAGATACTTCGGATCCCATGAAAGACTATAGGGCCAAAGGAAATATCCTCCGATAACAAAGAGAAAGATGCTTTCTGAGAAACTTCTTTGTGTTCTGTGAAATCATCTCACAGAGTTACAGCTGTCCCCTCAAGAAACCTTTCGCTAAGACAGTTCTTGTGGAATTGGCAAAGTGATATTTGGAAGCCAATAGAGGGCTATGGTGAAAAAGGAAATATCCTCCTGTGAAATCTGCAAAGAAGCTTTCTGAGAAACTGCTTAGTGTCTGTTAATTCATCTCACAGAGTTACATCTGTATTTCGTTGATCTCTTTGCTAGCCTTATTTCTGTGGAATCTGAGAACAGATATTTCGGATATCTTTAAAGACTATAGGGCCAAAGGAAATATCCTCCGATAACAAAGAGAAAGAAGCTTTCTGAGAAACTTCTTTGTGTTCTGTGAAATCATCTCACAGAGTTACAGCTGTCCCCTCAAGAAACCTTTCGCTAAGACAGTTCTTGTGGAATTGGCAAAGTGATATTTGGAAGCCCTTAGAGGACTATGGTGAAAAAGGAAATATCCTCCGATGAAATCTTGAAAGAAGCTTTCTGAGAAACTGCTTAGTGTTCTGTAATTCATCTCACATAGTTACATCTGTATTTCGTGGATCTCTTTACTAGCCTTAATTCTCTGGAATCTGACAACAGATATTTCCTTTCCCTTTGAAGACTATAGGGCCAAAGGAAATATCCTCCGATAACAAAGAGAAAGAAGCTTTCTGAGAAACTTCTTTGTGTTCTGTGAAATCATCTCACAGAGTTACAGCTTTCCCCTCAAGAAGCCTTTCACTAAGACAGTTCTTGTGGAATTGGCAAAGTGATATTTGGAAACCCATAGAGGGCTACGGTGAAAAAGGAAATATCCTCCGAAAAAATCTGGAAAGAAGCTTTCTGAGAAACTGCTTAGTGTTCTGTTAATTCATCTCAGAGAGTTACATCTGTATTTCGTGGATCTCTTGGCTAGCCTTATTTCTGTGGAATCTGACAACAGATATTTCGTTTCCCTTTGAAGAGTATAGGGCCAAGGGAAATATCCTCCGGTAGCAAAGAGAAAGAAGCTTTCTAAGAAACTTCTTTGTGTTCTGTGAAATCATCTCACAGAGTTACAGCATTCCCCTCAAGAAGCCTCTCGCTAAGACAGTTCTTGTGGAATTGGCAAAGTGATAATTGGAAGCCCTTAGAGGGCTAAGGTGGAAAAGGAAATGTCCTCCGATGAAATCTGGAAAGAAGCTTTCTGAGAAACTGCTTAGTGTTCTGTTAATTCATCTCACAGAGTTACATCTGTATTTCGTGGATCCCTTTGCTAGCCTTATTTCTGTGTAATCTGACAACAAATATTTCCTTTCCCTTTGAAGACTATAGCACCAAAGGAAATATCCTCCGATAACAAAGAGAAAGAAGCTTTCTGAGAAACTTCTTTGTGTTCTGTGAAATCATCTCACAGAGTTACAGCTTTCCCCTCAAGAAGCCTTTCGATAAGACAGTTCTTGTGGAATTGGCAAAGTGATATTTGGAAGCCCATAGAGGGCTATGGTGAAAGAGGAAATATCCTCCGAAGATATCTGGAAAGAAGATTTCTGAGAAACTGCTTAGTGTTCCGTTAATTCATCTCACAGAGTTACATCTGTATTTCCTGGAGCTCTTTCCTAGCCTTATTTCTGTGGAATCTGAGAACAGATATTTGGGATCCCTTTAAAGACTATAGGGCCAAAGGAAATATCCTCCGATAACAAAGAGAAAGAAGCTTTCTGAGTAACTTCTTTGTGTTCTGTGAAATCATCTGACAGAGTTACAGCTGTCCCCTCAAGAAACCTTTCGCTAAGATAGTTCTTGTGGAATTGGCAAAGTGATATTTGGAAGCCCATAGAGAGCTATGGTGAAAAAGGAAATATCCTCCGATGAAATCTGGAAAGAAGCTTTCTGAGAAACTGCTTAGTGTTCTGTAATTCATCTCACAGAGTTAAATCTGTATTTCGTGGATCTCTTTGCTAGCCTTATTTCTGTGGAATCTGAGAACTGATATTTCCTTTCCCTTTGAAGACTATAGGGCCAAAGGAAATATCCTCCGATAACAAAGAGAAAGAAGCTTTCTGAGAAACTTCTTTGTGTTCTGTGAAATCATCTCACAGAGTTACAGCTGTCCCCTCAAGAAACCTTTCGCTAAGACAGTTCTTATGGAATTGGCAAAGTGATATTTGGAAAACCATAGAGGGCTATGGTGAAAAAGGAAATATCCTCCGATGAAATCTGCAAAGAAGCTTTCTGAGAAACTGCTTAGTGTCTGTTAATTCATCTCACAGAGTTACATCTGTGTTTCGTGGTTCTCTTTGCTAGCCTTATTTCTGTGGAATCTGAGAACAGTTATTTCGGATCCCTTTAAAGACTATAGGGCCAAAGGAAATATCCTCCGATAACAAAGAGAAAGAAGCTTTCTGAGAAACTTCTTTGTGTTCTGTGAAATCATCTCACAGAGTTACAGCTGTCCACTCAAGAAACCTTTCGCTAAGACAGTTCTTGTGGAATTGGCAAAGTGATATTTGGAAGCCCTTAGAGGACTATGGTGAAAAAGGAAATATCCTCCGATGAAATCTTGAAAGAAGCTTTCTGAGAAACTGCTTAGTGTTCTGTAATTCATCTCACATAGTTACATCTGTATTTCGTGGATCTCTTTACTAGCCTTAATTCTCTGGAATCTGACAACAGATATTTCCTTTCCCTTTGAAGACTATAGGGCCAAAGGAAATATCCTCCGATAACAAAGAGAAAGAAGCTTTCTGAGAAACTTCTTTGTGTTCTGTGAAATCATCTCACAGAGTTACAGCTTTCCCCTCAGGAAGCCTTTCGCTAAGACAGTTGTTGTGGAATTGTCATAGTGATATTTGGAAGCCCATAGAAGGCTACGGTGAAAAAGGAAATATCCACCGATGAAATCTGGAAAGAAGCTTTCTGAGAAACTACTTAGTGTTCTGTTAATTCATCTCACAGAGTTACATCTGTATTTCGTGGATCTCTTTGCTAGCCTTTTTCTCTGGAATCTGACAACAGATACTTCCTTTCCCTTTGAAGACTATAGGGCCAAAGGAAATATCCTCCGAAAACAAAGAGAAAGAAGCTTTCTGAGGAACTTCTTTGTGTTCTGTAAAATCATCTCACAGAGTTACAGCTTTCCCCGCAAGAAGCCTTTCGCTAAGACAATTCTTGTGGATTTGGCAAAGTGATATTTGGAAGCTCATAGAGGGATATGGAGAAAAAGGAAATATCCTCCGATGAAATACGGAAAGAAGCTTTCTTAGAGACTGCTTAGTGTTCTGTTAATTCATCTGACAGAGTTACATCTGTATTTCGTGGATCTCTTTGCTACCCTTATTTCTGTGGAATCTGAGAACAGATATTTCGGATCCCTTTGAAGACTATAGGGCCAAAGGAAATATCCTCCGATAACAAAGAGAAAGGAAACTTTCTGAGAAACTTCTTTGTGTTCTGTGAAATCATCTCACAGAGTTACAGCTTTTCCCTCAAGAAGCCTTTCGCTAAGACAGTTCTTGTGGAATTGGCAAAGTGATATTTGGAAGCCCAGAGAGGGCTATGGTGAAAAAGGAAATATCCCCCCATGAAATCTGGAAACAAGCTTTCTGAGAAACTGCTTAGTGTTGTGTTAATTCATCTCACAGAGTTACATCTGTATTTCGTGGATCTCTTTGCTAGCCTTATTTATGTGGAATCTGAGAACAGATATTTCGGATCCCTTTAAAGACTATAGGGCCAAAGGAAATATCCTCCGATAACAAAGAGAAAGAAGCTTTCTGAGAAACTTCTTTGTGTTCTGTGAAATCATCTCACAGAGTTACAGCTTTCCCCTCAAGAAGCCTTTCTCTAAGACAGTTCTTGTGGAATTGGCAAAGTGATATTTGGAAGCCCATAGAGGGCTACGGTGAAAAAGGAAATATCCTCCGATGAAATCTGGAAAGAAGCTTTCTGAGAAACTGCTTAGTATTCTGTTAATTCATCTCACAGAGTTACATCTGTATTTCGTGGATCTCTTTGCTAGCCTTATTTCTGTGGAGTCTGAGAACAGATATTTCCTTTCCCTTTGAAGACTATAGGGCCAAAGGAAATATCCTCCGATAACAAAGAGAAAGAAGCTTTCTGAGAAACTTCTTTGTGTTCTGTGAAATCGTCTCACAGAGTTACAGCTTTCCCCTGAAGAAGCCTTTCGCTAAGACAGTTCTTGTGGAATTGGCAAAGTGATATTTGGAAGCTCATAGAGGGCTATGGAGAAAAAGGAAATATCCTCCGATGAAATCTGGAAAGAAGCTTTCTGAGAAACTGCTAAGTGTTCTGTTAATTCATCTCACAGTGTTACATCTGTATTTCGTGGATCTCTTTGCCAGCCTTATTTCTGTGGAATTGAGAACAGATATTTCCTTAACCTTTGAAGACTATAGCGCCAAAGGAAATATCCTCCGATAACAAAGAGAAAGAAGCTTTCTGAGAAACTTCTTTTTGTTCTGTGAAATCATTTCACAGAGTTACAGCTTTCCCCTAAAGAAGCCTTTCGATAAGACAGTTCTTGTGGAATTGGCAAAGTGATATTTGGAAGCCCATAGAGGGCTATGGTGAAAGAGTAAATATCCTCCGAAGATATCTGGAAAGAAGATTTCTGAGAAACTGCTTAGTGTTCTGTTAATTCATCTCACAGAGTTACATCTGTATTTCCTGGAGCTCTTTGCTAGCCTTATTTCTGTGGAATCTGAGAACAGATATTTCCTTTCCCTTTCAAGACTATAGGGCCAAAGGAAATATCCTCCGATAACAAAGAGAAAGAAGCTGTCTGAGAAACTTCTTTGTGTTCTGTGAAATCATCTCACAGAGTTACAGCTGTCCCCTCAAGAAGCCTTTCGCTAAGACAGTTGTTGTGGAATTGGCAAAGTGATATTTGGAAGCCCTTAGAGGGCTACGGTGAAAAAGGAAATGTCCTAAGATGAAGTCTGGAAAGAAGCTTTCTGAGAAACTGCTTAGTGTTCTGTTATTTCATCTCATAGAGTTTCATCTCTATTTCGTGGATCTCTTTGCTAGCCTTATTTCTGTGGAATCTGAGAACAGATATTTCGGATCCCTTTGAAGAGTATAGGGCCAAAGGAAATATCCTCCGATAACAAAGAGAAAGAAGCTTTCTGAGAAACTTCTTTCTGTTCTGTGAAATCATCTCACAGAGTTACAGCTTTTCCCTCAAGAAGCCTTTCGCTAAGACAGTTCTTGTAGAATTGGCAAAGTGACATTTGGAAGCCCATAGAGGGCTATGGTGAAAATGGAAATATCCACCGATGAAATCTGGAAAGAAGCTTTCTGAGAAACTGCTTAGTGTTCTGTTAATTCATCTCACAGAGTTACATCTGTATTTCGTCGATCTCTTTGCTAGCCTTTTTCTCTGGAATCTGACAACAGATACTTCCTTTCCCTTTGAAGACTATAGGGCCAAAGGAAATATCCTCCGAAAACAAAGAGAAAGAAGCTTTCTGAGAAACTTCTTCGTGTTCTGTAAAATCATCTCACAGAGTTACAGCTTTCCCCGCAAGAAGCCTTTCGCTAAGACAATTCTTGTGGAATTGGCAAAGTGATATTTGGAAGCTCATATAGGGCTATGGAGAAAAAGGAAATATCCTCCGATGAAATCCGGAAAGAAGCTTTCTTAGAAACTGCTTAGTGTTCTGTTAATTCATCTCACAGACTTACATCTGTATTTCGTGGATCTCTTTGCTAGCCTTATTTCTGTGGAATCTGACAACAGATATTTCCTTTCCCTTTGAAGAATATAGGGCGAAAGGAAATATCCTCCGATAACAAAGAGAAAGAAGCTTTCTGAGAAACTTCTTTGTGTTCTGTGAAATCATCTCACAGAGTTACAGCTTTCCCCTCAGGAAGCCTTTCGCTAAGACAGTTCTTGTGGAATTGGCAAAGTGATATTTGGAAGCCCATAGAGGGCTATGGTGAAAAAGGAAATATCCTACGATGAAATCTAGAAAGAAGCTTTCTGAGAAACTGCTTAGTGTTCTGTTAATTCATCTCACAGAGTTACATCTGTATTTCGTGGATCTCTTTGCTAGCCTTATTTCTGTGGAATCTGACAACAGATATTACGGATCCCTTTAAAGACTATAGGGCCAAAGGAAATATCCTCCGATAACAAAGAGAAAGAAGCTTTCTGAGAAACTTCTTTGTGTTCTGTGAAATCATCTCACAGAGTTACAGCTGTCCCCTCAAGAAACTTTTCGCTAAGATACTTCTTGTGGAATTGGCAAAGTGGTATTTGGAAGCCCATAGAGGGCTATGGTGAAAAAGGAAATATCCTCCAATGAAATCTGGAAAGAAGCTTTCTGAGAAACTGCTTAGTGTTCTGTAATTCATTTCCCAGAGGTAAATCTTTATTTCGTGGATCTCTTTGCTAGCCTTATTTCTGTGGAATCTGTGAATTGATATTTCCTTTCCCTTTGAAGACTATAGGGCCAAAGGAAATATCCTCCGATAACAAAGAGAAAGAAGCTTTCTGAGAAACTTCTTTGTGTTCTGTGAAATCATCTCACAGAGTTACAGCTGTCCCCTCAAGAAACGTTTCGCTAAGACAGTTCTTGTGGAATTGGCAAAGTGATATTTGGAAGACCATAGAGGGCTATGGTGAAAAAGGAAATATCCTCCGATGAAATCTGCAAAGAAGCTTTCTGAGAAACTGCTTAGTGTCTGTTAATTCATCTCACAGAGTTACATCTGTATTTCGTTGATCTCTTTGCTAGCCTTATTTCTGTGGAATCTGAGAACAGATATTTCGGATCCCATTAAAGACTATAGGGCCAAAGGAAATATCCTCCGATAACAAAGAGAAAGAAGCTTTCTGAGAAACTTCTTTGTGTTCTGTGAAATCATCTCACAGAGTTACAGCTGTCCCCTCAAGAAGCCTTTCGCTAAGACAGTTCTTGTGGAATTGGCAAAGTGATATTTGGAAGCCCATAGAGGGCTATGGTGAAAAAGGAAATATCCTCCGATGAAATCTGCAAAGAAGCTTTCTGAGAAACTGCTTAGTGTCTGTTAATTCATCTCACAGAGTTACATCTGTATTTCGTTGATCTCTTTGCTAGCCTTATTTCTGTGGAATCTGAGAACAGATATTTCGGATCCCTTTAAAGACTATAGGGCCAAAGGAAATATCCTCCGATAAGAAAGAGAAAGAAGCTTTCTGAGAAACTTCTTTGTGTTCTGTGAAATCATCTCACAGAGTTACAGCATTCCCCTCAAGAAGCCTCTCGCTAAGACAGTTCTTGTGGAATTGGCAAAGTGATAATTGGAAACCCATAGAGGGCTAAGGTGGAAAAGGAAATGTCCTCCGATGAAATCTGGAAAGAAGCTTTCTGAGAAACTGCTTAGTGTTCTGTTAATTCATCTCACAGAGTTACATCTGTATTTCGTGGATCCCTTTGCTAGCCTTATTTCTGTGGAATCTGACAACAAATATTTCCTTTCCCTTTGAAGACTATAGCACCAAAGGAAATATCCTCCGATAACAAAGAGAAAGAAGCTTTCTGAGAAACTTCTTTTTGTTCTGTGAAATCATCTCACAGAGTTACAGCTTTCCCCTCAAGAAGCCTTTCGATAAGACAGTTCTTGTGGAATTGGCAAAGTGATATTTGGAAGCCCATAGAGGGCTATGGTGAAAGAGGAAATATCCTCCGAAGATATCTGGAAAGAAGATTTCTGAGAAACTGCTTAGTGTTCTGTTAATTCATCTCACAGAGTTACATCTGTATTTCCTGGAGCTCTTTCCTAGCCTTATTTCTGTGGAATCTGAGAACAGATATTTGGGATCCCTTTAAAGACTATAGGGCCAAAGGAAATATCCTCCGATAACAAAGAGAAAGAAGCTTTCTGAGAAACTTCTTTGTGTTCTGTGAAATCATCTCACAGAGTTACAGCTGTCCCCTCAAGAAACCTTTCCCTAAGATAGTTCTTGTGGAATTGGCAAAGTGATATTTGGAAACCCATAGAGAGCTATGGTGAAAAAGGAAATATCCTCCGATGAAATCTGGAAAGAAGCTTTCTGAGAAACTGCTTAGTATTCTGTAATTCATCTCACAGAGTTAAATCTGTATTTCGTGGATCTCTTTGCTAGCCTTATTTCTGTGGAATCTGAGAACTGATATTTCCTTTCCCTTTGAAGACTATAGGGCCAAAGGAAATATCCTCCGATAACAAAGAGAAAGAAGCTTTCTGAGAAACTTCTTTGTGTTTTGTGGAATCATCTCACAGAGTTACAGCTGTCCCCTCAAGAAACCTTTCGCTAAGACAGTTCTTGTGGAATTGGCAAAGTGATACTTGAAGACCATAGAGGGCTATGGTGAAAAAGGAAATATCCTCCGATGAAATCTGCAAAGAAGCTTTCTGAGAAACAGCTTAGTGTCTGTTTTCATCTCACAGAGTTAAATCTGTATTTCTTTGATCTCTTTGCTAGCCTTATTTCTGTGGAATCTGAGAACAGATATTTCCGATCCCTTTAAAGACTATAGGGCCAAAGGAAATATCCTCCGATAACAAAGAGAAAGAAGCTTTCTGAGAAACTTCTTTGTGTTCTGGGAAATCATCTCACAGAGTTACAGCTGTCCCCTCAAGAAACCTTTTGCTAAGACAGTTCTTGTGGAATTGGCAAAGTGATATTTGGAAAACCATAGAGGGCTATGGAGAAAAAGGAAATATCCTCCGATGAAATCTGCAAAGAAGCTTTCTGAGAAACTGCTTAGTGTCTGTTAATTCATCTCACAGTGTTACATCTGTATTTCGTGGTTCTCTTTGCTAGCCTTATTTCTGTGGAATCTGAGAACAGTTATTTCGGATCCCTTTAAAGACTATAGGGCCAAAGGAAATATCCTCCGATAACAAAGAGAAAGAAGCTTTCTGAGAAACTTCTTTGTGTTCTGTGAAATCATCTCACAGAGTTACAGCTTTCCCCTCAAGAAACCTTTCGCTAAGACAGTTCTTGTGGAATTGGCAAAGTGATATTTGGAAGCCCTTAGAGGGCTATGGTGAAAAAGGAAATATCCTCCGATGAAATCTTGAAAGAAGCTTTCTGAGAAACTGCTTAGTGTTCTGTAATTCATCTCACATAGTTACATCTGTATTTCGTGGATCTCTTTACTAGCCTTAATTCTCTGGAATCTGACAACAGATATTTCCTTTCCCTTTGAAGACTATAGGGCCAAAGGAAATATCCTCCGATAACAAAGAGAAAGAAGTTTTCTGAGAAACTTCTTTGTGTTCTGTGAAATCATCTCACAGAGTTACAGCTTTCCCCTCAGGAAGCCTTTCGCTAAGACAGTTCTTGTGGAATTGGCAAAGTGATATTTGGAAGCCCATAGAGGGCTATGGTGAAAAAGGAAATATCCACCGATGAAATCTGGAAAGAAGCTTCTGAGAAACTGATTAGTGTTCTGTTAATTCATCTCACAGAGTTACATCTGTATTTCGTGGATCTCTTTGGTAGCCTTTTTCTCTGGAATCTGACAACAGATAATTCCTTTCCCTTTGAAGACTATAGGGCCAAAGGAAATATCCTCCGATAACAAAGAGAAAGGAAACTTTCTGAGAAACTTCTTTGTGTTCTGTGAAATCATCTCACAGAGTTACAGCTTTTCCCTCAAGAAGCCTTTCGCTAAGACAGTTCTTGTGGAATTGGCAAAGTGATATTTGGAAGCCCAGAGAGGGCTATGGTGAAAAAGGAAATATCCTCCCATGAAATCTGGAAACAAGCTTTCTGAGAAACTGCTTAGTGTTGTGTTAATTCATCTCACAGAGTTACATCTGTATTTCGTGGATCTCTTTGCTAGCCTTATTTATGTGGAATCTGAGAACAGATATTTCGGATCCCTTTAAAGACTATAGGGCCGAAGGAAATATCCTCCGATAACAAAGAGAAAGAAGCTTTCTGAGAAACTTCTTTGTGTTCTGTGAAATCATCTCCCAGAGTTACAGCTTTCCCCTCAAGAAGCCTTTCTCTAGGACAGTTCTTGTGGAATTGGCAAAGTGATATTTGGAAGCCCATAGAGGGCTACGGTGAAAAAGGAAATATCCTCCGATGAAATCTGGAAAGAAGCTTTCTGAGAAACTGCTTAGTGTTCTGTTAATTCATCTCACAGAGTTACATCTGTATTTCGTGGATCTCTTTGCTAGCCTTATTTCTGTGGAATCTGAGAACAGATATTTCCTTAACCTTTGAAGACTATAGCGCCAAAGGAAATATCCTCCGATAACAAAGAGAAAGAAGCTTTCTGAGAAACTTCTTTTTGTTCTGTGAAATCAGCTCACAGAGTTACAGCTTTCCCCTCAAGAAGCCTTTCGATAAGACAGTTCTTGTGGAATTGGCAAAGTGATATTTGGAAGCCCATAGAGGGCTATGGTGAAAGAGGAAATATCCTCCAAAGATATCTGGAAAGAAGATTTCTGAGAAACTGCTTAGTGTTCTGTTAATTCATCTCACAGAGTTACATCTGTATTTCCTGGAGCTCTTTGCTAGCCTTATTTCTGTGGAATCTGAGAACAGATATTTCCTTACCCTTTCAAGACTATAGGGCCAAAGGAAATATCCTCCGATAACAAAGAGAAAGAAGCTGTCTGAGAAACTTCTTTGTGTTCTATGAAATCATCTCTCAGAGTTACAGCTGTCCCCTCAAGAAGCCTTTCGCTAAGACAGTTGTTGTGGAATTCGCAATGTGATATTTGGAAGCCCTTATAGGGCTACGGTGAAAAAGGAAATATCCTAAGATGAAGTCTGGAAAGAAGCTTTCTGAGAAACTGCTTAGTGTTCTGTTATTTCATCTCATAGAGTTTCATCTCTATTTCGTGGATCTCTTTGCTAGCCTTATTTCTGTGGAATCTGAGAACAGATATTTCGGATCCCTTTGAAGAGTATAGGGCCAAAGGAAATATCCTCCGATAACAAAGAGAAAGAAGCTTTCTGAGAAACTTCTTTGTGTTCTGTGAAATCATCTCACAGAGTTACAGCTTTCCCCTCAAGAAGCCTTTCGCTAAGACAGTTCTTGTGGAACTGGCAAAGTGATATTTGGAAGCCCATCGAGGGCTATGGTGAAAAAGGAAATATCCTCCGATGAAATCTGGAAAGAAGCTTTCTGAGAAAATGCTTAGTGTTCTGTAATTCATCTCACATAGTTACATCTGTATTTCGTGGATCTCTTTGCTAGCCTTCTTTCTCTGGAATCTGACAACAGATAATTCCTTTCCCTTTGAAGAATATAGGGCCAAAGGAAATATCCAAAGATAACAAAGAGAAAGAAGCTTTCTGAGAAACTTCTTTGTGTTCTGTGAAATCATCTCACAGAGTTACAGCTTTCCCCTCAAGAAGCCTTTCGCTAAGACAGTTCTTGTGGAATTGGCAAAGTGATATTTGGAAGCCCGTAGAGGGCTATGGTGAAAAAGGAAATATCCACCGATGAAATCTGGAAAGAAGCTTTCTGAGAAACTGCTTAGTGTTCTGTTAATTCATCTCACAGAGTTACATCTGTATTTCGTGGATCTCTTTGCTAGCTTTTTTCTCTGGAATCTGACAACAGATATTTCCTTTCCCTTTGAAGACTATAGGGCCAAAGGAAATATCCTCCGAAAAAAAAGAGAAAGAAGCTTTCTGAGAAACTTCTTTGTGTTCTGTAAAATCATCTCACACATTTACAGCTTTCCCCGCAAGAAGCCTTTCGCTAAGACAATTCTTGTGGAATTGGCAAAGTGATATTTGGAAGCTCATAGAGGGCTATGGAGAAAAAGGAAATATCCTCCGATGAAATCCGGAAAGAAGCTTTCTTAGAAACTGCTTAGTGTTCTGTTACTTCATCTCACAGAGTTACATCTGTATTTCGTGGATCTCTTTGCTACCCTTATTTCTGTGGAATCTGAGAACAGATATTTCGGATCCCTTTGAAGACTATAGGGCCAAAGGAAATATCCTCCGATAACAAAGAGAAAGGAAACTTTCTGAGAAACTTCATTGTGTTCTGTGAAATCATCTCACAGAGTTACAGCTTTCCCCTCAAGAAGCCTTTCGCTAAGACAGTTCTTGTGGAATTGGTAAAGTGATATTTGGAAGCCCATAGAGGGCTACGTTGAAAAAGGAAATATCCTCCGATGAAATCTGGAAAGAAGCTTTCTGAGAAACTGCTTAGTGTTCTGTTAATTCATCTCACAGAGTTACATCTGTATTTCGTGCATCTCTTTGCTAGCCTTATTTCTGTGGAATCTGAGAACAGATATTTAGGATCCCTTTAAAGACTATAGGGTCAAAGGAAATATCCTCTGATAACAAAGAGAAAGAAGCTGTCTGAGAAACTTCTTTGTGTTCTGTGAAATCATCTCACAGAGTTACAGCTTTCCCCTCAAGAAGCCTTTCGCTAAGACAGTTGTTGTGGAATTGGCAAAGTGATATTTCAAAGCCCTTAGAGGGCTACGGTGAAAAAGGAAATATCCTAAGATGAAGTGTGGAAAGAATCTTTCTGAGAAACTGCTTAGTGTTCTGTTATTTCATCTCATAGAGTTTCATCTCTATTTCGTGGATCTCTTTGCTAGCCTTATTTCTCTGGAATTTGAGAACAGATATTTCCTTTCCCTTTGAAGACTATAGCGCCAAAGGAAATATCCTCCGATAACAAAGAGAAAGAAGGTTTCTGAGAAACTTCTTTGTGTTCTGAGAAATCATCTCACAGAGTTACAGCTTTCCCCGCCAGAAGCCTTTCGCTAAGACAGTTCTTGTGGAATTGGCAAGGTGATATTTGGAAGCCCATCGAGGGCTATGGTGAAAAAGGAAATATCCCCCGATGAAATCTGGAAAGAAGCTTTCTGAGAAACTGCTTAGTGTTCTGTAATTCATCTCACATAGTTACATCTGTGTTTCATGGATCTCTTTGCTAGCCTTCTTTCTCTGGAATCTGACAACAGATATTTCCTTTCCCTTTGAAGACTATAGGGCCAAAGGAAATATCCTCGGATAACAAAGAGAAAGAAGCTTTCTGAGAAACTTCTTTGTGTTCTGTGAAATCATCTCACAGAGTTACAGCTTTCCCCGCAAGAAGCCTTTCGCTAAGACAATTCTTGTGGAATTGGCAAGGTGATATTTGGAAGCTCATAGAGGGCTATGGAAAAAAAGGAAATATCCTCCGATGAAATCCGGAAAGAAGATTTCTGAGAAACTGCTTAGTGTTCTGTTAATTCATCTCACAGAGTTACATCTGTATTTCCTGGAGCTCTTTGCTAGCCTTATTTCTGTGGAATCTTAGAACAGATATTTCGGATCCCTTTGAAGACTATAGGGCCAAAGGAAATATCCTCCGATAACAAAGAGAAAGGAAACTTACTGAGAAACTTCTTTGTGTTCTGTGAAATCATCTCACAGAGTTACAGCTGTCCCCTCAAGAAGCCTTTCGCTAAGACAGTTGTTGTGGAATTGGCAAAGTGATATTTGGAAGCCCTTAGAGGGCTACGGTGAAAAAGGAAATATCCTAAGATGAAGTCTGGAAAGAAGCTTTCTGAGAAACTGCTTAGTGTTCTGTTATTTCATCTCATAGAGTTTCATCTCTATTTCGTGGATCTCTTTGCTAGCCTTCTTTCTCTGGAATCTGACAACAGATATTTCCTTTCCCTTTGAAGAATATAGGGCCAAAGGAAATATCCACCGATAACAAAGAGAAAGAAGCTTTCTGAGAAACTTCTTTGTGTTCTGTGAAATCATCTCACAGAGTTACAGCTTTCTCCTCAAGAAGCCTTTCGCTAAGACAGTTCTTGTGGAATTGGCAAAGTGATATTTGGAAGCCCGTAGAGGGCTATGGTGAAAAAGGAAATATCCACCGATGAAATCTGGAAAGAAGCTTTCTGAGAAAATGCTTAGTGTTCTGTTAATTCATCTCACAGGGTTACATCTGTATTTCGTGGATCTCTTTGCTAGCTTTTTTCTCTGGAATCTGACAACAGATATTTCGGATCCCTTTGAAGAGTATAGGGCCAAAGGAAATATCCTCCGAAAAAAAAGAGAAAGAAGCTTTCTGAGAAACTTCTTTGTGTTCTGTAAAATCATCTCACAGAGTTACAGCTTTCCCCGCAAGAAGCCTTTCGCTAAGTCAGTTCTTGTGGAATTGGCAAAGTGATATTTGGAAGCTCATAGAGGGCTATGGATAAAAAGGAAATATCCTCCGATGAAATCCGGAAAGAAGCTTTCTTAAAAACTGCTTAGTGTTCTGTTAATTCATCTCACAGAGTTACATCTGTATTTCGTGGATCTCTTTGCTACCCTTATTTCTGTGGAATCTGAGAACAGATATTTCGGATCCCTTTGAAGACTATAGGGCCAAAGGAAATATCCTCCGATAACAAAGAGAAAGGAAACTTTCTGAGTAACTTCATTGTGTTCTGTGAAATCATCTCACAGAGTTACAGCTTTCCCCTCAAGAAGCCTTTCGCTAAGACAGTTCTTGTGGAATTGGCAAAGTGATATTTGGAAGCCCATAGAGGGCTACGTTGAAAAAGGAAATATCCTCCGATGAAATCTGGAAAGAAGCTTTCTGAGAAACTACTTAGTGTTCTGTTAATTCATCTCACAGAGTTACATCTGTATTTCGTGCATCTCTTTGCTAGCCTTATTTCTGTGGAATCTGAGAACAGATATTTAGGATCCCTTTAAAGACTATAGGGCCAAAGGAAATATCCTCTGATAACAAAGAGAAAGAAGCTTTCTGAGAAACTTCTTTGTGTTCTGTGAAATCATCTCACAGAGTTACAGCATTCCCCTCAAGAAGCCTCTCGCTAAGACAGTTCTTGTGGAATTGGCAAAGTGATAATTGGAAGACCATAGAGGGCTAAGGTGGAAAAGGAAATGTCCTCCGATGAAATCGGGAAAGAAGCTTTCTGAGAAACTGCTTAGTGTTCCGTTAATTCATCTCACAGAGTTACATCTGAATTTCGTGGATCTCTTTGCTAGCTTCATTTCTGTGGAATCTGAGAACAGATATTTCGGATCCCTTTGAAGACTATAGGGCCAAAGGAAATATCCTCCGATAACAAAGAGAAAGAAGCTTCCTGAGAAACTTCTTTGTGTTCTGTGAAATCATCTCACAGAGTTACAGCTGTCCCCTCAAGAAACCTTTCGCTAAGACAGTTCTTGTGCAATTGGCAAAGTGATATTTGGAAGCCCATAGAGGGCTATGGTGAAAAAGGAAATATCCTCCGATGAAATCTGGAAAGAAGCTTTCTGAGAAACTGCTTAGTGTTCTCTTAATTCATCTCACAGAGTTACATCTGTATTTCGTGGATCTCTTTGCTAGCCTTATTTCTGTGGAATCTGAGAACAGATATTTCCTTTCCCTTTGAAGACTATAGGGCCAAAGGAAATATCCTCCGATAACAAAGAGAAAGAAGCTTTCTGAGAAACTTCTTTGTGTTCTGTGGAATCATCTCACAGAGTTACAGCTTTCCCCTCAAGACGCCTTTCGCTAAGACAGTTCTTGTGGAATTGGCAAAGTGATATTTGGAAGCTCATAGAGGGCTATGGAGAAAAAGGAAATATTCTCCGATGAAATCTGGAAAGAAGCTTTCTGAGAAACTGCTTAGTGTTCTGTTAATTCATCTCACAGAGTTACATCTGTATTTCGTGGATCTCTTTGCTAGCCTTATTTCTGTGGAATCTGAGAACAGATATTTCCTTTCCCTTTCAAGACTATAGGGCCAAAGGAAATATCCTCCGATAACAAAGAGAAAGAAGCATTCTGAGAAACTTCATTGTGTTCTGTGAAATCATCTCACAGAGTTACAGCTTTCCCCTCAAGAAGCCTTTCGCTAAGACAGTTCTTGTGGAATTGGCAAAGTGATATTTGGAAGCCCATAGAGGGCTACGTTGAAAAAGGAAATATCCTCCGATGAAATCTGGAAAGAAGCTTTCTGAGAAACTGCTTAGTGTTCTGTTAATTCATCTCACAGAGTTACATCTGTATTTCGTGCATCTCTTTGCTCGCCTTATTTCTGTGGAATCTGAGAACAGATATTTCCGATCCCTTTAAAGACTATAGGGCCAAAGGAAATATCGTCTGATAACAAAGAGAAAGAAGCTTTCTGAGAAACTTCTTTGTGTTCTGTGAAATCATCTCACAGAGTTACAGCTTTCCCCTCAAGAAGCCTTTCGCTAAGACAGTTCTTGTGGAATTGGCAAAGTGTTATTTGGAAGCCCATAGAGGGCTATGGTGAAAGAGGAAATATCCTCCGATGAAATCTGGAAAGAAGCTTTCTGAGAAACTGCTTAGTGTTCTGTTAATTCATCTCACAGAGTTACATCTGTATTTCGTGGATCTCTTTCCTAGCCTTATTTCTGTGGAATCTGAGAACAGATATTTCCTTTCCCTTTGAAGACTATAGGGCCAAAGGAAATATCCTCCGATAACAAAGAGAAAGAAGCTTTCTGAGAAACTTCTTTGTGTTCTGTGAAATCATCTCACAGAGTTACAGCTTTCCCCTCAAGAAGCCTTTCGCTAAGACAGTTGTTGTGGAATTGGCAAAGTGATATTTGGAAGCCCTTAGAGGGCTACGGTGAAAAAGGAAATATCCTAAGATGAAGTCTGGAAAGAAGCTTTCTGAGAAACTGCTTAGTGTTCTGTTATTTCATCTCATAGAGTTTCATCTCTATTTCGTGGATCTCTTTGCTAGCCTTATTTCTCTGGAATTTGAGAACAGATATTTCCTTTCCCTTTGAAGACTATAGCGCCAAAGGAAATATCCTCCGATAACAAAGAGAAAGAAGGTTTCTGAGAAACTTCTTCGTGTTCTGTGAAATCATCTCACAGAGTTACAGCTTTCCCCGCAAGAAGCCTTTCGCTAAGACAGTTCTTGTGGAATTGGCAAAGTGATATTTGGAAGCCCATAGAGGGCTATGGTGAAAAAGGAAATATCCACCCATGAAATCTGGAAAGAAGCCTTCTGAGAAACTGCTTAGTGTTCTGTTAATTCATCTCACAGAGTTACATCTGTATTTCGTGGATCTCTTTGCTAGCTTTTTTCTCTGGAATCTGACAACAGATATTTCCTTTCCCTTTGAAGACTATAGGGCCAAAGGAAATATCCTCCGAAAAAAAAGAAAAAGAAGCTTTCTGAGAAACTTCTTTGTGTTCTGTAAAATCATCTCACAGAGTTACAGCTTTCCCCGCAAGAAGCCTTTCGCTAAGACAATTCTTGTGGAATTGGCAAAGTGATATTTGGAAGCTCATAGAGGGCTATGGAGAAAAAGGAAATATCCTCCGATGAAATCCGGAAAGAAGCTTTCTTAGAAACTGCTTAGTGTTCTGTTAATTCATGTCACAGAGTTACATCTGTATTTCGTGGATCTCTTTGCTACCCTTATTTCTGTGGAATCTGAGAACAGATATTTCGGATCCCTTTGAAGAGTATAGGGCCAAAGGAAATATCCTCCGATAACAAAGAGAAAGGAAACTTTCTGAGAAAGTTCTTTGTGTTCTGTGAAATCATCTCACAGAGTTACAGCTTTCCCCTCAAGAAGCCTTTCGCTAAGACAGTTCTTGTGGAATTGGCAAAGTGATATTTGGAAGCTCATAGAGGGCTATGGAGAAATAGGAAATATCCTCCGATGAAATCTGGAAAGAAGCTTTCTGAGAAACTGCTTAGTGTTCTGTTAATTCATGTCACAGAGTTACATCTGTATTTCGTGGATCTCTTTGCTACCCTTATTTCTGTGGAATCTGAGAACAGATATTTCGGATCCCTTTGAAGACTATAGGGCCAAAGGAAATATCCTCCGATAACAAAGAGAAAGGAAACTTTCTGAGAAACTTCTTTGTGTTCTGTGAAATCATCTCACAGAGTTACAGCTTTCCCCTCAAGAAGCCTTTCGCTAAGACAGTTCTTGTGGAATTGGCAAAGTGATATTTGGAAGCCCATAGAGGGCTATGGTGAAAAAGGAAATATCCTCAGATGAAATCTGGAAAGAAGCTTTCTGAGAAACTGCTTAGTGTTCTGTTAATTCATCTCACAGTGTTACATCTGTATTTCGTGGATCTCTTTGCTAGCCTTAATTCCGTGGAATATGAGAACACATATTTCGGATCCCTTTGAAGACTATACGGCCAAAGGAAATATCCTCCCATAACAAAGAGAAAGAAGCTTTCTGAGAAACTTCTTTGTGCTCTGTGAAATCATCTCACCGAGTTACAGCTTTCCCCTCAAGAAGCCTTTCGCTAAGACAGTTCTTGTGGAATTGGCAAAGTGATATTTGGAAGCCCATCGAGGGCTATGGTGAAAAAGGAAATATCCTCCGATGAAATCTGGAAAGAAGCTTTCTGAGAAACTCCTTAGTGTTCTGTAATTCATCTCACATAGTTACATCTGTATTTCGTGGATCTCTTTGCTAGCCTTATTTCTCTGGAATCTGACAACAGATATTACCTTTCCCTTCGAAGACTATAGGGCCAAAGGAAATATCCTCCGATAACAAAGAGAAAGAAGCTTTCTGAGAAACTTCTTTGTGTTCTGTGAAATCATCTCACAGAGTTACAGCTTTCCCCTCTAGAAGCCATTCGCTAAGACAGCTGTTGTGGAATTGGCAAAGTGATATTTGGAAGCCCATAGAGGGCTATGGTTAAAAAGGAAATATCCACCGATGAAATCTGGAAAGAAGCTTTCTGAGAAACTGCTTAGTGTTCTGTTAATTCATCTCACAGAGTTACATCTGTATTTCGTGGATCTCTTTGCTAGCCTTTTTCTCTGGAATCTGACAACAGATACTTCCTTTCCCTTTGAAGACTATAGGGCCAAAGGAAATATCCTCCGAAAAAAAGAGAAAGAAGCTTTCTGAGAAACTTCTTTGTGTTCTGTAAAATCGTCTCACAGAGTTACAGCTTTCCCCGCAAGAAGCCTTTCGCTAAGACAATTCTTGTGGAATTGGCAAAGTGATATTTGGAAGCTCATAGAGGGCTATGGAGAAAAAGGAAATATCCTCCGATGAAATCCGGAAGGAAGCTTTCTGAGAAACTGCTTAGTCTTCTGTTAATTCATCTCACAGAGTTACATCTGTACTTCGTGGATTTCTTTGCTACCCTTATTTCTGTGGAATCTGAGAACAGATATTTCGGATCCCTTTGAAGACTATAGGTCCAAAGGAAATATCCTCCGATAACAAAGAGAAAGAAGCTTTCTGAGAAACCTCTTTGTGTTCTGTGAAATCATCTCACAGAGTTACAGCTTTCCCCTCAAGAAGCCTTTCGCTAAGACAGTTCTTGTGGAATTGGCAAAGTGATATTTGGAAGCCCGTAGAGGGCTACGGTGAAAAAGGAAATATCCACCGATGAAATCTGGAAAGAAGCTTTCTGAGAAACTGCTTAGTGTTCTGTTAATTCATCTCACAGAGTTACATCTGTATTTCTTGGATCTCTTTGCTAGCTTTTTTCTCTGGAATCTGATAACAGATATTTCCTTTCCCTTTGAAGACTATAGGGCCAAAGGAAATATCCTCCGAATAAAAAGAAAAAGAAGCTTTCTGAGAAACTTCTTTGTGTTCTGTAAAATCATCTCACAGAGTTACAGCTTTCCCCGCAATAAGCCTTTCGCTAAGACAATTCTTGTGGAATTGGCAAAGTGATATTTGGAAGCTCATAGAGGGCTATGGACAAAAAGGAAATATCCTCCGATGAAATCCGGAAAGAAGCTTTCTTAGAAACTGCTTAGTGTTCTGTTAATTCATCTCACAGAGTTACATCTGTATTTCGTGGATCTCTTTGCTACCCTTATTTCTGTGGAATCTGAGAACAGATATTTCGGATCCCTTTGAAGAATATAGGGCCAAATTAAATATCCTCCGATAACAAAGAGAAAGGAAATTTTCTGAGAAACTTCTTTGTGTTCTGTGAAATCATCTCACAGAGTTACAGCTTTCCCCTCAAGAAGCCTTTCGCTAAGACAGTTCTTGTGGAATTGGCAAAGTGATATTTGGAAGCCCATAGAGGGCTATGGTGAAAAAGGAAATATCCTCAGATGAAATCTGGAAAGAAGCCTTCTGAGAAACTGCTTAGTGTTCTGTTAATTCATCTCACAGAGTTACATCTGTATTTCGTGGATCTCTTTGCTAGCCTTAATTCCGTGGAATATGAGAACACATATTTCGGATCCCTTTGAAGACTATACGGCCAAAGGAAATATCCTCCGATTACAAAGAGAAAGAAGCTTTCTGAGAAACTTCTTTGTGTTCTGTGAAATCATCTCACCGAGTTACAGCTTTCCCCTCAAGAAGCCTTTCGCTAAGACAGTTCTTGTGGAATTGGCAAAGTGATATTTGGAAGCCCATCGAGGGCTATGGTGAAAAAGGAAATATCCTCCGATGAAATCTGGAAAGAAGCTTTCTGAGAAACTGCTTAGTGTTCTGTAATTCATCTCACATAGTTACATCTGCATTTCGTGGATCTCTTTGCTAGCCTTATTTCTCTGGAATCTGACAACAGATATTACCTTTGCCTTCGAAGACTATAGGGCCAAAGGAAATATCCTCCGATAACAAAGAGAAAGAAGCTTTCTGAGAAACTTCTTTGTGTTCTGTGAAATCATCTCACAGAGTTACAGCTTTCCCCTCAAGAAGCCTTTCGCTAAGACAGTTCTTGTGGAATTGGCAAAATGATATTTGGAAGCTCATAGAGGGCTATGGAGAAAAAGGAAATATCCTCCGATGAAATCTGGAAAGAAGCTTTCTGAGAAACTGCTTAGTGTTCTCTTAATTCATCTCACAGAGTTACATCTGTATTTCGTGGATCTCTTTGCCAGCCTTATTTCTGTGGAATCTGAGAACAGATATTTCCTTTCCCTTTCAAGACTATAGGGCCAAAGGAAATATCCTCCGATAACAAAGAGAAAGAAGCTTTCTGAGAAACTTCATTGTGTTCTGTGAAATCATCTCACAGAGTTACAGCTTTCCCCTCAAGAAGCCTTTCGCTAAGACAGTTCTTGTGGAATTGGCAAAGTGATATTTGGAAGTCCATAGAGGGCTACGTTGAAAAAGGAAATATCCTCAGATGAAATCTGTAAAGAAGCTTTCTGAGAAACTGCTTAGTGTTCTGTTAATTCATCTCACAGAGTTACATCTGTATTTCTTGGATCTCTTTGCTAGCTTTTTTCTCTGGAATCTGATAACAGATATTTCCTTTCCCTTTGAAGACTATAGGGCCAAAGGAAATATCCTCCGAATAAAAAGAAAAAGAAGCTTTCTGAGAAACTTCTTTGTGTTCTGTAAAATCATCTCACAGAGTTACAGCTTTCCCCGCAATAAGCCTTTCGCTAAGACAATTCTTGTGGAATTGGCAAAGTGATATTTGGAAGCTCATAGAGGGCTATGGACAAAAAGGAAATATCCTCCGATGAAATCCGGAAAGAAGCTTTCTTAGAAACTGCTTAGTGTTCTGTTAATTCATCTCACAGAGTTACATCTGTATTTCGTGGATCTCTTTGCTACCCTTATTTCTGTGGAATCTGAGAACAGATATTTCGGATCCCTTTGAAGAATATAGGGCCAAATTAAATATCCTCCGATAACAAAGAGAAAGGAAATTTTCTGAGAAACTTCTTTGTGTTCTGTGAAATCATCTCACAGAGTTACAGCTTTCCCCTCAAGAAGCCTTTCGCTAAGACAGTTCTTGTGGAATTGGCAAAGTGATATTTGGAAGCCCATAGAGGGCTATGGTGAAAAAGGAAATATCCTCAGATGAAATCTGGAAAGAAGCCTTCTGAGAAACTGCTTAGTGTTCTGTTAATTCATCTCACAGAGTTACATCTGTATTTCGTGGATCTCTTTGCTAGCCTTAATTCCGTGGAATATGAGAACACATATTTCGGATCCCTTTGAAGACTATACGGCCAAAGGAAATATCCTCCGATTACAAAGAGAAAGAAGCTTTCTGAGAAACTTCTTTGTGTTCTGTGAAATCATCTCACCGAGTTACAGCTTTCCCCTCAAGAAGCCTTTCGCTAAGACAGTTCTTGTGGAATTGGCAAAGTGATATTTGGAAGCCCATCGAGGGCTATGGTGAAAAAGGAAATATCCTCCGATGAAATCTGGAAAGAAGCTTTCTGAGAAACTGCTTAGTGTTCTGTAATTCATCTCACATAGTTACATCTGCATTTCGTGGATCTCTTTGCTAGCCTTATTTCTCTGGAATCTGACAACAGATATTACCTTTGCCTTCGAAGACTATAGGGCCAAAGGAAATATCCTCCGATAACAAAGAGAAAGAAGCTTTCTGAGAAACTTCTTTGTGTTCTGTGAAATCATCTCACAGAGTTACAGCTTTCCCCTCAAGAAGCCTTTCGCTAAGACAGTTCTTGTGGAATTGGCAAAATGATATTTGGAAGCTCATAGAGGGCTATGGAGAAAAAGGAAATATCCTCCGATGAAATCTGGAAAGAAGCTTTCTGAGAAACTGCTTAGTGTTCTCTTAATTCATCTCACAGAGTTACATCTGTATTTCGTGGATCTCTTTGCCAGCCTTATTTCTGTGGAATCTGAGAACAGATATTTCCTTTCCCTTTCAAGACTATAGGGCCAAAGGAAATATCCTCCGATAACAAAGAGAAAGAAGCTTTCTGAGAAACTTCATTGTGTTCTGTGAAATCATCTCACAGAGTTACAGCTTTCCCCTCAAGAAGCCTTTCGCTAAGACAGTTCTTGTGGAATTGGCAAAGTGATATTTGGAAGTCCATAGAGGGCTACGTTGAAAAAGGAAATATCCTCAGATGAAATCTGTAAAGAAGCTTTCTGAGAAACTGCTTAGTGTTCTGTTAATTCATCTCACAGAGTTACATCTGTATTTCGTGGATCTCTTTGCTAGCCTTATTTCTGTGGAATCTGAGAACAGATATTTAGGATCCCTTTAAAGACTATAGGGCCAAAGGAAATATCCTCTGATAACAAAGAGAAAGAAGCTTTCTGAGAAACTTCTTTGTGTTCTGTGAAATCATCTCACAGAGTTACAGCTTTCCCCTCAAGAAGCCTTTCGCTAAGACAGTTCTTGTGGAATTGGCAAAGTGATATTTGGAAGCCCATAGAGGGCTATAGTGAAAGAGGAAATATCCTCCGATGAAATCTGGAAAGAAGCTTTCTGAGAAACTGCTTAGTGTTCTGTTAATTCATCTCACAGAGTTACATCTGTATTTCTTGGATCTCTTTCCTAGCCTTATTTCTGTGGAATCTGAGAACAGATATTTCCTTTCCCTTTGAAGACTATAGGGGCAAAGGAAATATCCTCCGATAACAAAGAGAAAGAAGCTGTCTGAGAAACTTCTTTGTGTTCTGTGAAATCATCTCACAGAGTTACAGCTTTCCCCTCAAGAAGCCTTTCGCTAAGACAGTTGTTGTGGAATTGGCAAAGTGATATTTGGAAGCCCTTAGAGGGCTACGGTGAAAAAGGAAATATCCTAAGATGAAGTCTGGAAAGAAGCTTTCTGAGAAACTGCTTAGTGTTCTGTTATTTCATCTCATAGAGTTTCATCTCTATTTCATGGATCTCTTTGCTAGCCTTATTTCTGTGGAATCTGAGAACAGATATTTCGGATCCCTTTTAAGAGTATAGGGCCAAAGGAAATATCCTCCGATAACAAAGAGAAAGAAGCTTTCTGAGAAACTTCATTGTGTTCTGTGAAATCATCTCACAGAGTTACAGCTTTCCCCTCAAGAAGACTTTCGCTAAGACAGTTCTTGTGGAATTGGCAAAGTGATATTTGGAAGCCCATAGAGGGCTACGTTGAAAAAGGAAATATCCTCCGATGAAATCTGGAAAGAAGCTTTCTGAGAAACTGCTTAGTGTTCTGTTAATTCATCTCACAGAGTTACATCTGTATTTCGTGCATCTCTTTGCTAGTCTTATTTCTGTGGAATCTGAGAACAGATATTTAGGATCCCTTTAAAGGCTATAGGGCCAAAGGAAATATCGTCTGATAACAAAGAGAAAGAAGCTTTCTGAGAAACTTCTTTGTGTTCTGTGAAATCATCTCACAGAGTTACAGCTTTCCCCTCAAGAAGCCTTTCGCTAAGACAGTTCTTGTGGAATTGGCAAAGTGATATTTGGAAGCCCATAGAGGGCGATGGTGAAAAAGGAAATATCCTCCAATGAAATCTGGAAAGAAGATTTCTGAGAAACTGCTTAGTGTTCTGTTAATTCATCTCACAGAGTTACATCTGTATTTCGTGGATCTCTTTGCTACCCTTATTTCTGTGGAATCTGAGAACAGATATTTCCTTTCCCTTTGAAGACTATAGGGCCAAAGGAAATATCCTCCGATAACAAAGAGAAAGAAGCTGTCTGAGAAATTTCTTTGTGTTCTGTGAAATCATCTCACAGAGTTACAGCTTTCCGCTCAAGAAGCCTTTCGCTAAGACAGTTCTTGTGGAATTGGCAAAGTGATATTTGGAAGCCCTTAGAGGGCTACGGTGAAAAAGGACATATCCTAAGATGATGGTCTGGAAAGAAGATTTCTGAGAAACTGCTTAGTGTTCTGTTATTTCATCTCATAGAGTTTCATCTCTATTTCGTGGATCTCTTTGCTAGCCTTATTTCTGTGGAATCTGAGAACAGATATTTCGGATCCCTTTGAAGACTATAGGGTCAAAGGAAATATCCTCCGATAACAAAGAGAAAGAAGCTTTCTGAGAAACTTCTTTGTGTTCTGTGAAATCATCTCACGGAGTTACAGCTTTCCCCTCAAGAAGCCGTTCGCTAAGACAGTTCTTGTGGAATTGGCAAAGTGATATTTGGAAGCCCATAGAGGGCTATGTTGAAAAAGGAAATATCCACCGATGAAATCTGGAAAGAAGCTTTCTGAGAAACTGCTTAGTGTTCTGTTAATTCATCTCACAGAGTTACATCTGTATTTCGTGGATCTCTTTGCTAGACTTTTTCTCTGGAATCTGACAACAGATACTTCCTTTCCCTTTGAAGACTATAGGGCCAAAGGAAATATCCTCCGAAAACAAAGAGAAAGAAGCTTTCTGAGAAACTTCTTTGTGTTCTGTAAAATCATCTCACAGAGTTACAGCTTTCCCCGTAAGAAGCCTTTCGCTAAGACAATTCTTGTGGAATTGGCAAAGTGATATTTGGAAGCTCATAGAGGGCTATGGAGAAAAAGGAAATATCCTCCGATGAAATCCGGAAGGAAGCTTTCTTAGAAACTGCTTAGTGTTCTGTTAATTCATCTCACAGAGTTACATCTGTATTTCCTGGATCTCTTTGCTACCCTTATTTTTGTGGAATCTGAGAACAGATATTTCGGATCCCTTTGAAGACTATAGGGCCAAAGGAAATATCCTCCGATAACAAAGAGAAAGGAAACTTTCTGAGAAACTTCATTGTGTTCTGTGAAATCGTCTCACAGAGTTACAGCTTTCCCCTCAAGAAGCCTTTCGCTAAGACAGTTCTTGTGGAATTGGCAAAGTGATATTTGGAAGCCCATAGAGGGCTACGGTGAAAAAGGAAATATCCTCCGATGAAATCTGGAAAGAAGCTTTCTGAGAAACTGCTTAGTGTTCTGTTAATTCATCTCACAGAGTTACATCTGTATTTCGTGGTTCTCTTTGCTAGCCTTATTTCTGTGGAAACTGAGAACAGATATTTGGGATCCCTTTAAAGACTACAGGGCCAAAGGAAATATCCTCCGATAACAAAGAGAAAGAAGCTTTCTGAGAAACTTCTTTGTGTTCTGTGAAATCATCTCACAGAGTTACAGCTGTCCCCTCAAGAAACCTTTCGCTAAGACAGTTCTTGTGGAATTGGCAAAGTGATATTTGGAAGCCCATAGAGGGCTATGGTGAAAAAGGAAATATCCTCCGATGAAATCTCTAAAGAAGCTTTCTGAGAAACTGCTTAGTGTTCTGTTAATTCATCTCACAGAGTTACATCTGTATTTCGTGGATCTCTTTGCTAGCCTTATTTCTGTGGAATCTGACAACAGATATTTCCTTTCCCTTTGAAGACTATAGGGCCAAAGGAAATATCCTCCGATAACAAAGAGAAAGAAGCTTTCTGAGAAACTTCTTTGTGTTCTGTGAAATCATCTCACAGAGTTACAGCTTTCCCCTCAAGAAGCCTTTCGCTAAGACAGTTCTTGTGGAATTGGCAAAGTGATATTTGGAAGCTCTTAGAGGGCTATGGAGAAAAAGGAAATATCCTCCGATGAAATCTGGAAAGAAGCTTTCTGAGAAACTGCTTAGTGTTCTGTTAATTCATCTCACAGAGTTACATCTGTATTTCGTGGATCTCTTTGCTAGCCTTATTTCTGTGGAATCTGAGAACAGATATTTCCTTTCCCATTCAAGACTATAGGGCCAAAGGAAATATCCTCCGATAACAAAGAGAAAGAAGCTTTCTGAGAAACTTCATTGTGTTCTGTGAAATCATCTCACAGAGTTACAGCTTTCCCCTCAAGAAGCCTTTCGCTAAGACAGTTCTTGTGGAATTGGCAAAGTGATATTTGGAAGCCCTTAGAGGGCTACGTTGAAAAAGGAAATATCCTTCGATGAAATCTGGAAAGAAGCTTTCTGAGAAACTGCTTAGTGTTCTGTTAATTCATCTCACAGAGTTACATCTGTATTTCGTGCATCTCTTTGCTAGCCTTATTTCTGTGGAATCTGAGGCAGATATTTAGGATCCCTTTAAAGACTATAGGGCCAAAGGAAATATCCTCTGATAACAAAGGGAACGAAGCTTTCTGAGAAATTTCTTTGTGTTCTGTGAAATCATCTCACAGAGTTACAGCTTTCCCCTCAAGAAGCCTTTCGCTAAGACAGTTCTTGTGGAATTGGCAAAGGGATATTTGGAAGCCCATAGAGGGCTATGGTGAAAAAGGAAATATCCTCCGATGAAATCTGGAAAGAAGCTTTCTGAGAAACTGCTTAGTGTTCTGTTAATTCATCTCACAGAGTTACATCTGTATTTCGTGGATCTCTTTCCTAGCCTTATTTCTGTGGAATCTGAGAACAGATATTTCCTTTCCCTTTGAAGACTATAGGGCCAAAGGAAATATCCTCCGATAACAAAGAGAAAGAAGCTGTCTGAGAAACTTCTTTGTGTTCTGTGAAATCATCTCACAGAGTTACAGCTTTCCCCTCAAGAAGCCTTTCGCTATGACAGTTGTTGTGGAATTGGCAAAGTGATATTTGGAAGCCCTTAGAGGGCTACGGTGAAAAAGGAAATATCCTAAGATGAAGTCTGGAAAGAAGCTTTCTGAGAAACTGCTTAGTGTTCTGTTATTTCATATCATAGAGTTTCATCTCTATTTCGTGGATCTCTTTGCTAGCCTTATTTCTGTGGAATCTGAGAACAGATATTTCGGATCCCTTTGAAGAGTATAGGGCCAAAGGAAATATCCTCCGATAACAAAGAGAAAGAAGCTTTCTGAGAAACTTCTTTGTGTTCTGTGAAATCATCTCACAGAGTTACAGCTTTCCCCTCAAGAAGCCTTTCGCTAAGACAGTTCTTGTGGAATTGGCAAAGTGATATTTGGAAGCCCATCGAGGGCTATGGTGAAAAAGGAAATATCCTCCGATGAAATCTGGAAAGAAGCTTTCTGAGAAACTGCTTAGTGTTCTGTAATTCATCTCACAGAGTTACATCTGTATTTCGTGGATCTCTTTGCTAGCCTTCTTTCTCTGGAATGTGACAACAGATATTTCCTTTCCCTTTGAAGACTATAGGGCCAAAGGAAATATCCTCCGATAACAAAGAGAAAGAAGCTTTCTGAGAAACTTCTTTGTGTTCTGTGAAATCATCTCACAGAGTTACAGCTTTCCCCTCAAGGAGCCTTTCGATAAGACAGTTCTTGTGGAATTGGCAAAGTTATATTTGGAAGCCTATAGAGGGCTATGGTGAAAGAGGAAATATCCTCCGAAGATATCGGGAAAGAAGATTTCTGAGAAACTGCTTAGTGTTCTGTTAATTCATCTCACAGAGTTACATCTGTATTTCGTAGATCTCTTTGCTAGCCTTATTTCTGTGGAATCTGAGAACAGATATTTGGGATCCCTTTAAAGACTATAGGGCCAAAGGAAATATCCTCCGATAACAAAGAGAAAGAAGCTTTCTGAGAAACTTCTTTGTGTTCTGTGAAATCATCTCACAGAGTTACACCTGTCCCCTCAAGAAAACTTTCGCTAAGACAGTTCTTGTGGAATTGGCAAAGTGATATTTGGAAGCCCCTAGAGGGCTATGGTGAAAAAGGAAATATCCTCAGATGAAATCTGGAAAGAAGCTTTCTGAAAAACTGCTTAGTGTTCTGTTAATTCATCTCACAGAGTTCCATTTGTATTTCGTGGATCTCTTTGCTAGCCTTATTTCTGTGGAATCTGAGAAAATATATTTCCTTTCCCTTTGAAGACTATAGGGCCAAAGGAAATATCCTCCGATAACAAACAGAAAGAAGCTTTCTGAGAAACTTCTTTGTGTTCTGTGTAATCATCTCACAGAGTTACAGCTTTCCCCTCAAGAAGCCTTTCGCTAAGACAGTTCTTGTGGAATTGGCAAAGTGATATTTGGAAGCCCATAGAGGGCTATGGTGAAAAAGGAAATATCCTCTGATGAAATCTGGAAAGAAGCTTTCTGAGAAACTGCTTAGTGTTCCGTTAATTCATCTCACAGTGTTACATCTGTATTTCGTGGATCTCTTTGCTAGCCTGATTTCTGTGGAATCTGAGAACAGATATTTCCTTTCCCTTTGAATTCTATAGGGTCAAAGGAAATATCTCCGATAACAAAGAGAAAGAAGCTTTCAGAGAAACTTCTGTGTGTTCTGTGAAATCATCTCACAGAGTTACAGCTTTCCCCTCATGAAGCCTTTCGCTAAGACAGTTCTTGTGGAATTGGCAAAGTGATATTTGGAAGCCCATAGAGGGCTATGGTGAAAAAGGAAATATCCTCCGATGAAATCAGGAAAGAAGCTTTCTGAGAAACTGCTTAGTGTTCTGTTAATTCATCTCACAGAGTTAAATCGGTATTTCGTGGATCTCTTTGCTAGCCTTATTTCTGTGGAATCTGAGAACTGATATTTCCTTTCCCTTTGAAGACTATAGGGCCAAAGGAAATATCCTCCGATAACAAAGAGAAAGAAGCTTTCTGAGAAACTTCTTTATGTTCTGTGAAATCATCTCACAGAGTTACAGCTGTCCCCTCAAGAAACCTTTCGCTAAGATAGTTCTTGTGGAATTGGCAAAGTGATATTTGGAAGCCCATAGAGGGCTATGGTGAAAAAGGAAATATCCTCCGATGAAATCTGCAAAGAAGCTTTCTGAGAAACTGCTTAGTGTCTGTTAATTCATCTCACAGAGTTACATCTGTATTTCGTTGATCTCTTTCCTAGCCTTATTTCTTTGGAATCTGAGAACAGATATTTCGGATCCCTTTAAAGACTATAGGGCCAAAGGAAATATCCTCCGATAACAAAGAGAAAGAAGCTTTCTGAGAAACTTCTTTATGTTCTGTGAAATCATCTCACAGAGTTACAGCTGTCCCCTCAAGAAACCTTTCGCTAAGATTGTTCTTGTGGAATTGGCAAAGTGATATTTGGAAGCCCATACAGGGCTATGGTGAAAAAGGAAATATCCTCCGATGAAATCTGCAAAGAAGCTTTCTGAGAAACTGCTTAGTGTCTGTTAATTCATCTCACAGAGTTACATCAGTATTTCGTTGATCTCTTTCCTAGCCTTATTTCTGTGGAATCTGAGAACACATATTTCGGATCCCTTTAAAGACTATAGGGCCAAAGGAAATATCCTCCGATAACAAAGAGAAAGAAGCTTTCTGAGAAACTTCTTTGTGTTCTGTGAAATCATCTCACAGAGTTACAGCTGTCCCCTCAAGAAACCTTTCGCTAAGACAGTTCTTGCGGAATTGGCAAAGTGATATTTGGAAGCCCATAGAGGGCTATGGTGAAAAAGGAAATATCCTCCGATGAAATCTGGAAAGAAGCTTTCTGAGAAACTGCTTAGTGTTCTGTTAATTCATCTCACTGAGTTAAATCTGTATTTCGTGGATCTCTTTGCTAGCCTTATTTCTGTGGAATCTGAGAACTGATATTTCCTTTCCCATTGAAGACTATAGGGCCAAAGGATATATCCTCCGATAACAAAGAGAAAGAAGCTTTCTGAGAAACTTCTTTGTGTTCTGTGAAATCATCTCACAGAGTTACAGCTGTCCCCTCAAGAAGCCTTTCGCTAAGACAGTTCTTGTGGAATTGGCAAAGTGATATTTGGAAGCCCATAGAGGGCTATGGTGAAAAAGGAAATATCCTCCGATGAAATCTGGAAAGAAGCTTTCTGAAAAACTGCTTAGTGTTCTGTTAATTCATCTCACAGAGTTCCATTTGTATTTCGTGGATCTCTTTGCTAGCCTTATTTCTGTGGAATCTGAGAAAATATATTTCCTTTCCCTTTGAAGACTATAGGGCCAAAGGAAATATCCTCCGATAACAAAGAGAAAGAATCTTTCTGAGAAACTTCTTTGTGTTCTGTGTAATCATCTCACAGAGTTTCAGCTTTCCCCTCAAGAAGCCTTTCGCTAAGACAGTTCTTGTGGAATTGGCAAAGTGATATTTGGAAGCCCATAGAGGGCTATGGTGAAAAAGGAAATATCCTCTGATGAAATCTGGAAAGAAGCTTTCTGAGAAACTGCTTAGTGTTCCGTTAATTCATCTCACAGTGTTACATCTGTATTTCGTGGATCTCTTTGCTAGCCTGATTTCTGTGGAATCTGAGAACAGATATTTCCTTTCCCTTTGAAGACTATAGGGTCAAAGGAAATATCTCCGATAACAAAGAGAAAGAAGCTTTCAGAGAAACTTCTGTGTGTTCTGTGAAATCATCTCACAGAGTTACAGCTTTCCCCTCATGAAGCCTTTCGCTAAGACAGTTCTTGTGGAATTGGCAAAGTGATATTTGGAAGCCCATAGAGGGCTATGGTGAAAAAGGAAATATCCTCCGATGAAATCAGGAAAGAAGCTTTCTGAGAAACTGCTTAGTGTTCTGTTAATTCATCTCACAGAGTTAAATCGGTATTTCGTGGATCTCTTTGCTAGCCTTATTTCTGTGGAATCTGAGAACTGATATTTCCTTTCCCTTTGAAGACTATAGGGCCAAAGGAAATATCCTCCGATAACAAAGAGAAAGAAGCTTTCTGAGAAACTTCTTTATGTTCTGTGAAATCATCTCACAGAGTTACAGCTGTCCCCTCAAGAAACCTTTCGCTAAGATAGTTCTTGTGGAATTGGCAAAGTGATATTTGGAAGCCCATAGAGGGCTATGGTGAAAAAGGAAATATCCTCCGATGAAATCTGCAAAGAAGCTTTCTGAGAAACTGCTTAGTGTCTGTTAATTCATCTCACAGAGTTACATCTGTATTTCGTGGATCTCTTTGCTAGCCTTATTTCTGTGGAATCTGACAACAGATATTTCCTTTCCCTTTGAAGACTATAGGGCCAAAGGAAATATCCTCCGATAACAAAGAGAAAGAAGCTTTCTGAGAAACTTCTTTGTGTTCTGTGAAATCATGTCACAGAGTTACAGCTTTCCCCTCAAGAAGCCTTTCGCTAAGACAGTTCTTGTGGAATTGGCAAAGTGATATTTGGAAGCCCATAGAGGGCTATGGTGAAAAAGGAAATATCCTCCGATGAAATCTGGAAAGAAGCTTTCTGAGAAACTGCTTAGTGTTCTGTTAATTCATCTCACAGATTTACATCTGTATTTCGTTGATCTCTTTGCTAGCCTTATTTCTGTGGAATCTGACAACAGATATTACGGATCCCTTTAAAGACTATAGGGCCAAAGGAAATATCCTCCGATAAAAAAGAGAAAGAAGCTTTCTGAGAAACTTCTTTGTGTTCTGTGAAATCATCTCACAGAGTTACAGCTGTCCCCTCAAGAAACCTTTCGCTAAGACAGTTCTTGTGGAATTGGCAAAGTGATATTTTGAAGCCCATAGAGGGCTATGGTGAAAAAGGAAATATCCTCCGATGAAATCAGGAAAGAAGCTTTCTGAGAAACTGCTTAGTGTTCTGTTAATTCATCTCACAGAGTTAAATCTGTATTTCGTGGATCTCTTTGCTAGCCTTATTTCTGTGGAATCTGAGAACTGATATTTCCTTTCAATTTGAAGACTATAGGGCCAAAGGAAATATCCTCCGATAACAAAGAGAAAGAAGCTTTCTGAGAAACTTCTTTGTCTTCTGTGAAATCATCTCACAGAGTTACAGCTTTCCCCTCAAGAAGCCTTTCGCTAAGACAGTTCTTGTGGAATTGGCAAAGTGATATTTGGAAGCCCATAGAGGGCTATGGTGAAAAAGTAAATATCCTCCGATGAAATCTGGAAAGAAGCTTTGTGAGAAACTGCTTAGTGTTCTGTTAATTCATCTCACAGAGTTACATCTGTATTTCGTGGATCTCTTGGCTAGCCTTATTTCTGTGGAATCTGACAACAGATATTTCCTTTCCCTTTGAAGACTATAGGGCCAAAGGAAATATCCTCCGATAACAAAGAGAAAGAAGCTTTCTGAGAAACTTCTTTGTGTTCTGTGAAATCATCTCACAGAGTTACAGCTTCCCCCTCAAGAAGCCTTTCGCTAAGACAGTTCTTGTGGAATTGGCAAAGTGATATTTGGAAGCCCATAGAGGGCTATGGTGAAAAAGGAAATATCCTCAGATGAAATCTAGAAAGAAGCTTTCTGAGAAACTGCTTAGTGTTCTGTTAATTCATCTCACAGAGTTACATCTGTATTTCGTGGATCTCTTTGCTAGCCTGATTTCTGTGGAATCTGAGAACAGATATTTCCTTTCCCTTTGAAGACTATAGGGTCAAAGGAAATATCTCCGATAACAAAGAGAAAGAAGCTTTCTGAGAAACTTCTTTGTGTTCTGTGAAATCATCTCACAGAGTTACAGCTTTCCCATCAAAAAGCCTTTCGCTAAGACAGTTCTTGTGGAATTTGCAAAGTGATATTTTGAAGCCCATAGAGGGCTATGGTGAAAAAGGAAATATCCTCCGATGAAATCTGGAAAGAAGCTTTCTGAAAAACTGCTTAGTGTTCTGTTAATTCATCTCACAGAGTTACATCTGTATTTCGTGGATCTCTTTGCTAGCCTTATTTCTGTGGAGTCTGAGAACAGATATTTCCTTTCCCTTTGAAGACTATAGGGCCAAAGGAAATATCCTCCGATAACAAAGAGAAAGAAGCTTTCTGAGAAACTTCTTTGTGTTCTGTGTAATCATCTCACAGAGTTACAGCTTTCCCCTCAAGAAGCCTTTCGCTAAGACAGTTCTTGTGGAATTGGCAAAGTGATATTTGGAAGCCCATAGAGGGCTATGGTGAAAAAGGAAATATCCTCTGATGAAATCTGGAAAGAAGCTTTCTGAGAAACTGCTTAGTGTTCCGTTAATTCATCTCACAGTGTTACATCTGTATTTCGTGGATCTCTTTGCTAGCCTGATTTCTGTGGAATCTGAGAACAGATATTTCCTTTCCCTTTGAAGACTATAGGGTCAAAGGAAATATCTCCGATAACAAAGAGAAAGAAGCTTTCAGAGAAACTTCTGTGTGTTCTGTGAAATCATCTCACAGAGTTTCAGCTTTCCCCTCATGAAGCCTTTCGCTAAGACAGTTCTTGTGGAATTGGCAAAGTGATATTTGGAAGCCCATAGAGGGCTATGGTGAAAAAGGAAATATCCTCCGATGAAATCAGGAAAGAAGCTTTCTGAGAAACTGCTTAGTGTTCTGTTAATTCATCTCACAGAGTTAAATCGGTATTTCGTGGATCTCTTTGCTAGCCTTATTTCTGTGGAATCTGAGAACTGATATTTCCTTTCCCTTTGAAGACTATAGGGCCAAAGGAAATATCCTCCGATAACAAAGAGAAAGAAGCTTTCTGAGAAACTTCTTTATGTTCTGTGAAATCATCTCACAGAGTTACAGCTGTCCCCTCAAGAAACCTTTCGCTAAGATAGTTCTTGTGGAATTGGCAAAGTGATATTTGGAAGCCCATAGAGGGCTATGGTGAAAAAGGAAATATCCTCCGATGAAATCTGCAAAGAAGCTTTCTGAGAAACTGCTTAGTGTCTGTTAATTCATTTCACAGAGTTACATCTGTATTTCGTTGATCTCTTTCCTAGCCTTATTTCTTTGGAATCTGAGAACAGATGTTTCGGATCCCTTTAAGGACTATAGGGCCAAAGGAAATATCCTCCGATAACAAAGAGAAAGAAGCTTTCTGAGAAACTTCTTTATGTTCTGTGAAATCATCTCACAGAGTTACAGCTGTCCCCTCAAGAAACCTTTCGCTAAGATTGTTCTTGTGGAATTGGCAAAGTGATATTTGGAAGCCCATAGAGGGCTATGGTGAAAAAGGAAATATCCTCCGATGAAATCTGCAAAGAAGCTTTCTGAGAAACTGCTTAGTGTCTGTTAATTCATCTCACAGAGTTACATCAGTATTTCGTTGATCTCTTTCCTAGCCTTATTCCTGTGGAATCTGAGAACAGATATTTCGGATCCCTTTAAAGACTATAGGGCCAAAGGAAATATCCTCCGATAACAAAGAGAAAGAAGCTTTCTGAGAAACTTCTTTGTGTTCTGTGAAATCATCTCACAGAGTTACAGCTGTCCCCTCAAGAAACCTTTCGCTAAGACAGTTCTTGTGGAATTGGCAAAGTGATATTTGGAAGCCCATAGAGGGCTATGGTGAAAAAGGAAATATCCTCCGATGAAATCTGGAAAGAAGCTTTCTGAGAAACTGCTTAGTGTTCTGTTAATTCATCTCACTGAGTTAAATCTGTATTTCGTGGATCTCTTTGCTAGCCTTATTTCTGTGGAATCTGAGAACTGATATTTCCTTTCCCATTGAAGACTATAGGGCCAAAGGATATATCCTCCGATAACAAAGAGAAAGAAGCTTTCTGAGAAACTTCTTTGTGTTCTGTGAAATCATCTCACAGAGTTACAGCTGTCCCCTCAAGAAGCCTTTCGCTAAGACAGTTCTTGTGGAATTGGCAAAGTGATATTTGGAAGCCCATAGAGGGCTATGGTGAAAAAGGAAATATCCTCCGATGAAATCTGGAAAGAAGCTTTCTGAAAAACTGCTTAGTGTTCTGTTAATTCATCTCACAGAGTTCCATTTGTATTTCGTGGATCTCTTTGCTAGCCTTATTTCTGTGGAATCTGAGAAAATATATTTCCTTTCCCTTTGAAGACTATAGGGCCAAAGGAAATATCCTCCGATAACAAAGAGAAAGAAGCTTTCTGAGAAACTTCTTTGTGTTCTGTGTAATCATCTCACAGAGTTTCAGCTTTCCCCTCAAGAAGCCTTTCGCTAAGACAGTTCTTGTGGAATTGGCAAAGTGATATTTGGAAGCCCATAGAGGGCTATGGTGAAAAAGGAAATATCCTCTGATGAAATCTGGAAAGAAGCTTTCTGAGAAACTGCTTAGTGTTCCGTTAATTCATCTCACAGTGTTACATCTGTATTTCGTGGATCTCTTTGCTAGCCTGATTTCTGTGGAATCTGAGAACAGATATTTCCTTTCCCTTTGAAGACTATAGGGTCAAAGGAAATATCTCCGATAACAAAGAGAAAGAAGCTTTCAGAGAAATTTCTGTGTGTTCTGTGAAATCATCTCACAGAGTTACAGCTTTCCCCTCATGAAGCCTTTCGCTAAGACAGTTCTTGTGGAATTGGCAAAGTGATATTTGGAAGCCCATAGAGGGCTATGGTGAAAAAGGAAATATCCTCCGATGAAATCAGGAAAGAAGCTTTCTGAGAAACTGCTTAGTGTTCTGTTAATTCATCTCACAGAGTTAAATCCGTATTTCGTGGATCTCTTTGCTAGCCTTATTTCTGTGGAATCTGAGAACTGATATTTCCTTTCCCTTTGAAGACTATAGGGCCAAAGGAAATATCCTCCGATAACAAAGAGAAAGAAGCTTTCTGAGAAACTTCTTTATGTTCTTTGAAATCATCTCACAGAGTTACAGCTGTCCCCTCAAGAAACCTTTCGCTAAGATAGTTCTTGTGGAATTGGCAAAGTGATATTTGGAAGCCCATAGAGGGCTATGGTGAAAAAGGAAATATCCTCCGATGAAATCTGCAAAGAAGCTTTCTGAGAAACTGCTTAGTGTCTGTTAATTCATCTCACAGAGTTACATCTGTATTTCGTGGATCTCTTTGCTAGCCTTATTTCTGTGGAATCTGACCACAGATATTTCCTTTCCCTTTGAAGACTGTAGGGCCAAAGGAAATATCCTCCGATAACAAAGAGAAAGAAGCTTTCTGAGAAACTTCTTTGTCTTCTGTGAAATCATCTCACAGAGTTACAGCTTTCCCCTCAAGAAGCCTTTCGCTAAGACAGTTCTTGTGGAATTGGCAAAGTGATATTTGGAAGCCCATAGAGGGCTATGGTGAAAAAGGAAATATCCTCCGATGAAATCTGGAAAGAAGCTTTCTGAGAAACTGCTTAGTGTTCTGTTAATTCATCTCACAGAGTTACATCTGTATTTCGTGGATCTCTTTGCTAGCCTTATTTCTGTGGAATCTGACCACAGATATTTCCTTTCCCTTTGAAGACTATAGGGCCAAAGGAAATATCCTCCGATAACAAAGAGAAAGAAGCTTTCTGAGAAACTTCTTTGTGTTCTGTGAAATCATCTCACAGAGTTACAGCTTTCCCCTCAAGAAGCCTTTCGCTAAGACAGTTCTTGTGGAATTGGCAAAGTGATATTTGGAAGCCCATAGAGGGCTATGGTGAAAAAGGAAATATCCTCCGATGAAATCTGGAAAGAAGCTTTCTGAGAAACTGCTCAGTGTTCTGTTAATTCATCTCACAGATTTACATCTGTATTTCGTTGATCTCTTTGCTAGCCTTATTTCTGTGGAATCTGACAACAGATATTACGGATCCCTTTAAAGACTATAGGGCCAAAGGAAATATCCTCCGATAAAAAAGAGAAAGAAGCTTTCTGAGAAACTTCTTTGTGTTCTGTGAAATCATCTCACAGAGTTACAGCTGTCCCCTCAAGAAACCTTTCGCTAAGACAGTTCTTGTGGAATTGGCAAAGTGATATTTTGAAGCCCATAGAGGGCTATGGTGAAAAAGGAAATATCCTCCGATGAAATCAGGAAAGAAGCTTTATGAGAAACTGCTTAGTGTTCTGTTAATTCATCTCACAGAGTTAAATCTGTATTTCGTGGATCTCTTTGCTAGCCTTATTTCTGTGGAATCTGAGAACTGATATTTCCTTTCAATTTGAAGACTATAGGGCCAAAGGAAATATCCTCCGATAACAAAGAGAAAGAAGCTTTCTGAGAAACTTCTTTGTCTTCTGTGAAATCATCTCACAGAGTTACAGCTTTCCCCTCAAGAAGCCTTTCGCTAAGACAGTTCTTGTGGAATTGGCAAAGTGATATTTGGAAGCCCATAGAGGGCTATGGTGAAAAAGGAAATATCCTCCGATGAAATCTGGAAAGAAGCTTTGTGAGAAACTGCTTAGTGTTCTGTTAATTCATCTCACAGAGTTACATCTGTATTTCGTGGATCTCTTGGCTAGCCTTATTTCTGTGGAATCTGACAACAGATATTTCCTTTCCCTTTGAAGACTATAGGGCCAAAGGAAATATCCTCCGATAACAAAGAGAAAGAAGCTTTCTGAGAAACTTCTTTGTGTTCTGTGAAATCATCTCACAGAGTTACAGCTTCCCCCTCAAGAAGCCTTTCGCTAAGACAGTTCTTGTGGAATTGGCAAAGTGATATTTGGAAGCCCATAGAGGGCTATGGTGAAAAAGGAAATATCCTCAGATGAAATCTAGAAAGAAGCTTTCTGAGAAACTGCTTAGTGTTCTGTTAATTCATCTCACAGAGTTACATCTGTATTTCGTGGATCTCTTTGCTAGCCTGATTTCTGTGGAATCTGAGAACAGATATTTCCTTTCCCTTTGAAGACTTTAGGGTCAAAGGAAATATCTCCGATAACAAAGAGAAAGAAGCTTTCTGAGAAACTTCTTTGTGTTCTGTGAAATCATCTCACAGAGTTACAGCTTTCCCATCAAAAAGCCTTTCGCTAAGACAGTTCTTGTGGAATTTGCAAAGTGATATTTTGAAGCCCATAGAGGGCTATGGTGAAAAAGGAAATATCCTCCGATGAAATCTGGAAAGAAGCTTTCTGAAAAACTGCTTAGTGTTCTGTTAATTCATCTCACAGAGTTACATCTGTATTTCGTGGATCTCTTTGCTAGCCTTATTTCTGTGGAGTCTGAGAACAGATATTTCCTTTCCCTTTGAAGACTATAGGGCCAAAGGAAATATCCTCCGATAACAAAGAGAAAGAAGCTGTCTGAGAAACTTATTTGTGTTCTGTGAAATCATCTCACAGAGTTACAGCTTTCCCCTCAAGAAGCCTTTCGCTAAGACAGTTCTTGTGGAATTGGCAAAGTGATATTTGGAAGCCCAACGAGGGCTATGGTGAAAAAGGAAATATCCTCCGATGAAATCTGGAAGGAAGCTTTCTGAGAAACTGCTTAGTGTTCTGTAATTCATCTCACAGAGTTACATCTGTATTTCGTGGATCTCTTTGCTAGCTTTTTTCTCTGGAATCTGACAACAGATATTTCCTTTCCCTTTGAAGACTATAGGGCCAAAGGAAATATCCTCCGAAAACAAAGAGAAAGAAGCTTTCTGAGAAACTTCTTTGTGTTCTCTAAAATCATCTCACAGAGTTACAGCTTTCCCCGAAGAAGCCTTTCGCTAAGACAATTCTTGTGGAATTGGCAAAGTGATATTTGGAAGCCCATAGAGGGCTATGGTGAAAAAGGAAATATCCTCCGATGAAATCTGGAAAGAAGCTTTCTGAGAAACTGCTTAGTGTTCTGTTAATTCATCTCACAGAGTTACATCTGTATTTCGTGGATCTCTTTGCTAGCTTTTTTCTCTGGAATCTGACAACAGATATTTCCTTTCCCTTTGAAGACTATAGGGCCAAAGGAAATATCCTCCGAAAACAAAGAGAAAGAAGCTTTCTGAGAAACTTTTTTGGGTTCTCTAAAATCATCTCACAGAGTTACAGCTTTCCCCGCCAGAAGCCTTTCGCTAAGACAATTCTTGTGGAATTGGCAAAGTGATATTTGGAAGCTCATAGAGGGCTATGGAGAAAAAGGAAATATCCTCCGATGAAATCCGGAAAGAAGCTTTCTTAGAAACTGCTTGGTGTTCTGTTAATTCATCTCACAGAGTTACATCTGTATTTTGTGGATCTCTTTGCTACCCTTATTTCTGTGGAATCTGAGAACAGATATTTCGGATCCCTTTGAAGACTATACGGCCAAAGGAAATATCCTCCGATAACAAAGAGAAAGGAAACTTTCTGAGAAACTTCTTTGTGTTCTGTGAAATCATCTCACAGAGTTACAGCTTTCCCCTCAAGAAGCCTTTCGCTAAGACAGTTCTTGTGGAATTTGCAAAGTGATATTTGGAAGCCCATAGAGGGCTATGGTGAAAAAGGAAATATCCTCCGATGAAATCTGGAAAGAAGCTTTCTGAAAAACTGCTTAGTGTTCTGTTAATTCATCTCACAGAGTTACATCTGTATTTCGTGGATCTCTTTGCTAGCCTTATTTCTGTGGAGTCTGAGAACAGATATTTCCTTTCCCTTTGAAGACTATAGGGCCAAAGGAAATATCCTCCGATAACAAAGAGAAAGAAGCTGTCTGAGAAACTTATTTGTGTTCTGTGAAATCATCTCACAGAGTTACAGCTTTCCCCTCAAGAAGCCTTTCGCTAAGACAGTTCTTGTGGAATTGGCAAAGTGATATTTGGAAGCCCAACGAGGGCTATGGTGAAAAAGGAAATATCCTCCGATGAAATCTGGAAGGAAGCTTTCTGAGAAACTGCTTAGTGTTCTGTAATTCATCTCACAGAGTTACATCTGTATTTCGTGGATCTCTTTGCTAGCTTTTTTCTCTGGAATCTGTCAACAGATATTTCCTTTCCCTTTGAAGACTATAGGGCCAAAGGAAATATCCTCCGAAAACAAAGAGAAAGAAGCTTTCTGAGAAACTTCTTTGTGTTCTCTAAAATCATCTCACAGAGTTACAGCTTTCCCCGCAAGAAGCCTTTCGCTAAGACAATTCTTGTGGAATTGGCAAAGTGATATTTGGAAGCCCATAGAGGGCTATGGTGAAAAAGGAAATATCCTCCGATGAAATCTGGAAAGAAGCTTTCTGAGAAACTGCTTAGTGTTCTGTTAATTCATCTCACAGAGTTACATCTGTATTTCGTGGATCTCTTTGCTAGCTTTTTTCTCTGGAATCTGACAACAGATATTTCCTTTCCCTTTGAAGACTATAGGGCCAAAGGAAATATCCTCCGAAAACAAAGAGAAAGAAGCTTTCTGAGAAACTTTTTTGGGTTCTCTAAAATCATCTCACAGAGTTACAGCTTTCCCCGCCAGAAGCCTTTCGCTAAGACAATTCTTGTGGAATTGGCAAAGTGATATTTGGAAGCTCATAGAGGGCTATGGAGAAAAAGGAAATATCCTCCGATGAAATCCGGAAAGAAGCTTTCTTAGAAACTGCTTGGTGTTCTGTTAATTCATTTCACAGAGTTACATCTGTATTTTGTGGATCTCTTTGCTACCCTTATTTCTGTGGAATCTGAGAACAGATATTTCGGATCCCTTTGAAGACTATACGGCCAAAGGAAATATCCTCCGATAACAAAGAGAAAGGAAACTTTCTGAGAAACTTCTTTGTGTTCTGTGAAATCATCTCACAGAGTTACAGCTTTCCCCTCAAGAAGCCTTTTGCTAAGACAGTTCTTGTGGAATTGGCAAAGTGATATTTGGAACCCCTAGAGGGCTATGGTGAAAAAGGAAATATCCTCCGATGAAATCTGGAAACAAGCTTTCTGAGAAACCTCTTAGTGTTGTGTTAATTCATCTCACAGAGTTACATCTGTATTTCGTGGATCTCTTTGCTAGCCTTATTTATGTGGAATCTGAGAACAGATATTTCCTTTCCCTTTGAAGACTATAGCGCCAAAGGAAATATCCTCCGATAAGAAAGAGAAAGAAGCTTTCTGAGAAACTTCTTTGTGTTCTGTGAAATCGTCTCACAGTGTTACAGCTTTCCCCTTCAGAAGCCTTCCGCTAAGGCAGTTCTTGTGGAATTGGCAAAGTGATATTTGGAAGCCCATTGAGGGCTACGGTGAAAAAGGAAATATCCTCCGATGAAATCTGGAAACAAGCTTTCTGAGAAACTGCTTAGTGTTGTGTTAATTCATCTCACAGAGTTACATCTGTATTTCGTGGATCTCTTTGCTAGCCTTATTTATGTGGAATCTGAGAACAGGTATTTCGGATCCCTTTAAAGACTATAGGGCCAAAGGAAATATCCTCCGATAACAAAGAGAAAGAAGCTTTCTGAGAAACTTCTTTGTGTTCTGTGAAATCATCTCACAGAGTTACAGCTGTCCCCTCAAGAAACCTTTCGGTAAGACAGTTCTTGTGGAATTGGCAAAGTGATATTTGGAAGCCCATAGAGGGCTATGGTGAAAAAGAAAATATCCTTCGATGAAATCAGGAAAAAAGCTTTCCGAGAAACTGCTTAGTGTTCTGTTAATTCATCTCACAGAGTTACATCTGTATTCCGTTGATCTCTGCTAGCCTTATTTCTGTGGAATCTGAGAACAGATATTTCCTTTCCCTTTGAAGACTATAGGGCCAAAGGAAATATCCTCCGATTACAAAGAGAAAGAAGCTTTCTGAGAAACTTCTTTGTCTTCTGTGAAATCATCTCACAGAGTTACAGCTTTCCCCTCAAGAAGCCTTTCGCTAAGACAGTTCTTGTGGATTGGCAAAGTGATATTTGGAAGCCCATAGAGGGCTATGATGAAAAAGGAAATATCCTCCGATGAAATCTGGAAAGAAGCTTTCTGAGAAACTGCTTAGTGTTCTGTTAATTCATCTCACAGAGTTACATCTATATTTCGTGGATCTCTTGGCTAGCCTTATTTCTGTGGAATCTGACAACAGATATTTCCTTTCCCTTTGAAGACTATAGGGCCAAAGGAAATATCCTCCGATAACAAAGAGAAAGAAGCTTTCTGAGAAACTTCTTTGTGTTCTGTGAAATCATCTCACAGAGTTACAGCTTTCCCCTCAAGAAGCCTTTCGCTAAGACAGTTCTTGTGGAATTGGCAAAGTGATATTTGGAAGCCCATAGAGGGCTATGGTGAAAAAGGAAATATCCTCCGATGAAATCTGGAAAGAAGCTTTCTGAGAAACTGCTTAGTGTTCTGTTAATTCATCTCACAGATTTACATCTGTATTTCGTTGATCTCTTTGCTAGCCTTATTTCTGTGGAATCTGACAACAGATATTACGGATCCCTTTAAAGACTATAGGGCCAAAGGAAATATCCTCCGATAACAAAGACAAAGAAGCTTTCTGAGAAACTTCTTTGTGTTCTGTGAAATCATCTCACAGAGTTACAGCTGTCCCCTCAAGTAACCTTTCGCTAAGACAGTTCTTGTGGAATTGGCAAAGTGATATTTGGAAGCCCATAGAGGGCTATGGTGAAAAAGGAAATATCCTCCGATGAAATCTGGAAAAAAGCTTTCTGAGAAACTGCTTAGTGTTCTGTTAATTCATCTCACAGAGTTACATCTGTATTTCGTTGATCTCTGCTAGCCTTATTTCTGTGGAATCTGAGAACAGATATATCCTTTCCCTTTGAAGACTATAGGGCCAAAGGAAATATCCTCCGATAACAAAGAGAAAGAAGCTTTCTGAGAAACTTCTTTGTCTTCTGTGAAATCATCTCACAGAGTTACAGCTTTCCCCTCAAGAAGCCTTTCGCTAAGACAGTTCTTGTGGAATTGGCAAAGTGATATTTGGAAGCCCATAGAGGGCTATGGTGAAAAAGGAAATATCCTCCGATGAAATCTGGAAAGAAGCTTTCTGAGAAACTGCTTAGTGTTCTGTTAATTCATCTCACAGAGTTACATCTGTATTTCGTGGGTGTCTTTGCTTACCTTAATTCTGTGAAATATGAGAACACATATTTCGGATCCCTTTGAAGACTATACGACCAAAGGAAATATTCTCCGATAACAAAGGGAAAGAAGCTTTCTGAGAAACTTCTTTGTGTTCTGTGAAATCATCTCACAGAGTTACAGCTTTCCCCTCAAGAAGCCTTTCGCTAAGACAGTTCTTGTGGAATTGGCAAAGTGATATTTGGAAGCCCAACGAGGGCTATGTTGAAAAAGGAAATATCCTCCGATGAAATCTGGAAAGAAGCTTTCTGAGAAACTGCTTAGTGTTCTGTAATTCATCTCACATAGTTACATCTGTATTTCGTGGATCTCTTTGCTAGCCTTATTTCTGTGGAGTCTGAGAACAGATATTTCCTTTCCCTTTGAAGACTATTGAGCCAAAGGAAATATCCTCCGATAACAAAGAGAAAGAAGCTTTCTGAGAAACTTCTTTGTGTTCTGTGAAATCATCTCACAGAGTTACAGCTGTCCCCTCAAGAAGCCTTTCGCTAAGACAGTTCTTGTGGAATTGGCAAAGTGATATTTGGAAGCCCATAGAGGGCTATGGTGAAAAAGGAAATATCCTCCGATGAAATCTGGAAAGAAGATTTCTGAAAAACTGCTTAGTGTTCTGTTAATTCATCTCACAGAGTTCCATGTGTATTTCGTGGATCTCTTTGCTAGCCTTATTTCTGTGGAATCTGAGAAAATATATTTCCTTTCCCTTTGAAGACTATAGGGCCAAAGGAAATATCCTCCGATAACAAAGAGAAAGAAGCTTTCTGAGAAACTTCTTTGTGTTCTGTGAAATCATCTCACAGAGTTACAGCTTTCCCCTCAAGAAGCCTTTCGCTAAGACAGTTCTTGTGGAATTGGCAAAGTGATATTTGGAAGCCCATAGAGGGCTATGGTGAAAAAGGAAATATCCTCTGATGAAATCTGGAAAGAAGCTTTCTGAGAAACTGCTTAGAGTTCTGTTAATTCATCTCACAGTGTTACATCTGTATTTCGTGGATCTCTTTGCTAGCCTGATTTCTGTGGAATCTGAGAACAGATATTTCCTTTCCCTTTGAAGACTATAGGGTCAAAGGAAATATCTCCGATAACAAAGAGAAAGAAGCTTTCTGAGAAACTTCTTTGTGTTCTGTGAAATCATCTCACAGAGTTACAGCTTTCCCCTCAAGAAGCCTTTCGCTAAGACAGTTCTTGTGGAATTGGCAAAGTGATATTTGGAAGCCCATAGTGGGCTATGGTGAAAAAGGAAATATCCTCCGATGAAATCAGGAAAGAAGCTTTCTGAGAAACTGCTTAGTGTTCTGTTAATTCATCTCACAGAGTTAAATCGGTATTTCGTGGATCTCTTTGCTAGCCTTATTTCTGTGGAATCTGAGAACTGATATTTCCTTTCCCTTTGAAGACTATAGGGCCAAAGGAAATATCCTCCGATAACAAAGAGAAAGAAGCTTTCTGAGAAACTTCTTTGTGTTCTGTGAAATCATCTCACAGAGTTACAGCTGTCCCCTCAAGAAAACTTTCGCTAAGATAGTTCTTGTGGAATTGGCAAAGTGATATTTGGAAGCCCATAGAGGGCTATGGTGAAAAAGGAAATAGCCTCCGATGAAATCTGCAAAGAAGCTTTCTGAGAAACTGCTTAGTGTCTGTTAATTCATCTCACAGAGTTACATCTGTATTTCGTTGATCTCTTTCCTAGCCTTATTTCTGTGGAATCTGAGAACAGATATTTCGGATCCCTTTAAAGACTATAGGGCCAAAGGAAATATCCTCCGATAACAAAGAGAAAGAAGCTTTCTGAGAAAATTCCTTGTGTTCTGTGAAATCATCTCACAGAGTTACAGCTGTCCCCTCAAGAAACCTTTCGCTAAGACAGTTCTTGTGGAATTGGCAAAGTGATATTTGGAAGCCCATAGAGGGCTATGGTGAAAAAGGAAATATCCTCCGATGAAATCTGGAAAGAAGCTTTCTGAAAAACTGCTTAGTGTTCTGTTAATTCATCTCACAGAGTTACATCTGTATTTCGTGGATCTCTTTGCTAGCCTTATTTCTGTGGAGTCTGAGAACAGATATTTCCTTTCCCTTTGAAGACTATAGGGCCAAAGGAAATATCCTCCGATAACAAAGAGAAAGAAGCTGTCTGAGAAACTTATTTGTGTTCTGTGAAATCATCTCACAGAGTTACAGCTTTCCCCTCAAGAAGCCTTTCGCTAAGACAGTTCTTGTGGAATTGGCAAAGTGATATTTGGAAGCCCAACGAGGGCTATGGTGAAAAAGGAAATATCCTCCGATGAAATCTGGAAAGAAGCTTTCTGAGAAACTGCTTAGTGTTCTGTTAATTCATCTCACAGAGTTACATCTGTATTTCGTGGATCTCTTTGCTAGCCTTATTTCTGTGGAATCTGACCACAGATATTTCCTTTCCCTTTGAAGACTGTAGGGCCAAAGGAAATATCCTCCGATAACAAAGAGAAAGAAGCTTTCTGAGAAACTTCTTTGTGTTCTGTGAAATCATCTCACAGAGTTACAGCTTTCCCCTCAAGAAGCCTTTCGCTAAGACAGTTCTTGTGGAATTGGCAAAGTGATATTTGGAAGCCCATAGAGGGCTATGGTGAAAAAGGAAATATCCTCCGATGAAATCTGGAAAGAAGCTTTCTGAGAAACTGCTTAGTGTTCTGTTAATTCATCTCACAGATTTACATCTGTATTTCGTTGATCTCTTTGCTAGCCTTATTTCTGTGGAATCTGACAACAGATATTACGGATCCCTTTAAAGACTATAGGGCCAAAGGAAATATCCTCCGATAACAAAGAGAAAGAAGCTTTCTGAGAAACTTCTTTGTGTTCTGTGAAATCATCTCACAGAGTTACAGCTGTCCCCTCAAGAAACCTTTCGCTAAGTTAGTTCTTGTGGAATTGGCAAAGTGATATTTTGAAGCCCCTAGAGGGCTGTGGTGAAAAAGGAAATATCCTCCGATGAAATCAGGAAAGAAGCTTTCTGAGAAACTGCTTAGTGTTCTGTTAATTCATCGCACAGAGTTAAATCTGTATTTCGTGGATCTCTTTGCTAGCCTTATTTCTGTGGAATCTGAGAACTGATATTTCCTTTCAATTTGAAGACTATAGGGCCAAAGGAAATATCCTCCGATAACAAAGAGAAAGAAGCTGTCTGAGAAAGTTATTTGTGTTCTGTGAAATCATCTCACAGAGGTACAGCTTTCCCCTCAAGAAGCCTTTCGCTAAGACAGTTCTTGTGGAATTGGCAAAGTGATATTTGGAAGCCCAACGAGGGCTATGGTGAAAAAGGAAATATCCTCCGATGAAATCTGGAAAGAAGCTTTGTGAGAAACTGCTTAGTGTTCTGTTAATTCATCTCACAGAGTTACATCTGTATTTCGTGGATCTCTTTGCTAGCCTTATTTCTGTGGAGTCTGAGAACAGATATTTCCTTTCCCTTTGAAGACTATAGGGCCAAAGAAAATATCCTCCGATAACAAAGAGAAAGAAGCTGTCTGAGAAACTTATTTGTGTTCTGTGAAATCATCTCACAGAGTTACAGCTTTCCCCTCAAGAAGCCTTTCGCTAAGACAGTTCTTGTGGAATTGGCAAAGTGATATTTGGAAGCCCAACGAGGGCTATGGTGAAAAAGGAAATATCCTCCGATGAAATCTGGAAAGAAGCTTTCTGAGAAACTGCTTAGTGTTCTGTAATTCATCTCACAGAGTTACATCTGTATTTCGTGGATCTCTTTGCTAGCCTTATTTCTGTGGAGTCTGAGAACAGATATTTCCTTTCCCTTTGAAGACTATAGAGCCAAAGGAAATATCCTCCGATAACAAAGAGAAAGAAGCTTTCTGAGAAACTTCCTTGTGTTCTGTGAAATCATCTCACAGAGTTACAGCTTTCCCCTAAGAAGCCTTTCGCTAAGACAGTTCTTGTGGAATTGGCAAAGTGATATTTGGAAGCCCATAGAGGGCTATGGTGAAAAAGGATATATCCACCGATGAAATCTGGAAAGAAGCTTTCTGAGAAACTGCTTAGTGTTCTGTTAATTCATCTCACAGAGTTACATCTGTATTTCGTGGATCTCTTTGCTAGCTTTTTTCTCTGGAATCTGACAACAGATATTTCCTTTCCCTTTGAAGACTATAGGGCCAAAGGAAATATCCTCCGAAAACAAAGAGAAAGAAGCTTTCTGAGAAACTTCTTTGTGTTCTGTAAAATCATCTCACAGAGTTACAGCTTTCCCCGCAAGAAGCCTTTCGCTAAGACAATTCTTGTGGAATTGGCAAAGTGATATTTGGAAGCTCATAGAGGGCTATGGAGAAAAAGGAAATATCCTCCGATGAAATCCGGAAAGAAGCTTTCTTAGAAACTGCTTGGTGTTCTGTTAATTCATCTCACAGAGTTACATCTGTATTTTGTGGATCTCTTTGCTACCCTTATTTCTGTGGAATCTGAGAAGAGATATTTCGGATCCCTTTGAAGACTATAAGGCCAATGGAAATATCCTCCGATAACAAAGAGAAAGGAAACTTTCTGAGAAACTTCTTTGTGTTCTGTGAAATCATCTCACAGAGTTACAGCTTTCCCCTCAAGAAGCCTTTTGCTAAGACAGTTCTTGTGGAATTGGCAAAGTGATATTTGGAACCCCTAGAGGGCTATGGTGAAAAAGGAAATATCCTCCGATGAAATCTGGAAACAAGCTTTCTGAGAAACCTCTTAGTGTTGTGTTAATTCATCTCACAGAGTTACATCTGTATTTCGTGGATCTCTTTGCTAGCCTTATTTATGTGGAATCTGAGAACAGATATTTCCTTTCCCTTTGAAGACTATAGCGCCAAAGGAAATATCCTCCGATAACAAAGAGAAAGAAGCTTTCTGAGAAACTTCTTTGTGTTCTGTGAAATCGTCTCACAGTGTTACAGCTTTCCCCTTCAGAAGCCTTCCCCTAAGACAGTTCTTGTGGAATTGGCAAAGTGATATTTGGAAGCCCATTGAGGGCTACGGTGAAAAAGGAAATATCCTCCGATGAAATCTGGAAACAAGCTTTCTGAGAAACTGCTTAGTGTTGTGTTAACTTATCTCACAGAGTTACATCTGTATTTCGTGGATCTCTTTGCTAGCCTTATTTATGTGGAATCTGAGAACAGATATTTCGGATCCCTTTAAAGACTATAGGGCCAAAGGAAATATCCTCCGATAACAAAGAGAAAGAAGCTTTCTGAGAAACTTCTTTGTGTTCTGTGAAATCATCTCACAGAGTTACAGCTGTCCCCTCAAGAAACCTTTCGGTAAGACAGTTCTTGTGGAATTGGCAAAGTGATATTTGGAAGCCCATAGAGGGCTATGGTGAAAAAGAAAATATCCTCCGATGAAATCAGGAAAAAAGCTTTCCGAGAAAATGCTTAGTGTTCTGTTTATTCATCTCACAGAGTTACATCTGTATTCCGTTGATCTCTGCTAGCCTTATTTCTGTGGAATCTGAGAACAGATATTTCCTTTCCCTTTGAAGACTATAGGGCCAAAGGAAATATCCTCCGATAACAAAGAGAAAGAAGCTTTCTGAGAAACTTCTTTGTCTTCTGTGAAATCATCTCACAGAGTTACAGCTTTCCCCTCAAGAAGCCTTTCGCTAAGACAGTTCTTGTGGATTGGCAAAGTGATATTTGGAAGCCCATAGAGGGCTATGGTGAAAAAGGAAATATCCTCCGATGAAATCTGGAAAGAAGCTTTCTGAGAAACTGCTTAGTGTTCTGTTAATTCATCTCACAGAGTTACATCTATATTTCGTGGATCTCTTGGCTAGCCTTATTTCTGTGGAATCTGACAACAGATATTTCCTTTCCCTTTGAAGACTATAGGGCCAAAGGAAATATCCTCCGATAACAAAGAGAAAGAAGCTTTCTGAGAAACTTCTTTGTGTTCTGTGAAATCATCTCACAGAGTTACAGCTTTCCCCTCAAGAAGCCTTTCGCTAAGACAGTTCTTGTGGAATTGGCAAAGTGATATTTGGAAGCCCAACGAGGGCTACGGTGAAAAAGGAAATATCCTCCGATGAAATCTGGAAAGAAGCTTTCTGAGAAACTGCTTAGTGTTCTGTAATTCATCTCACATAGTTACATCTGTATTTCGTGGATCTCTTTGCTAGCCTTATTTCTGTGGAGTCTGAGAACAGATATTTCCTTTCCCTTTGAAGACTATAGAGCCAACGGAAATATCCTCCGATAACAAAGAGAAAGAAGCTTTCTGAGAAACTTCTTTGTGTTCTGTGAAATCATCTCACAGAGTTACAGCTGTCCCCTCAAGAAACCTTTCGGTAAGACAGTTCTTGTGGAATTGGCAAAGTGATATTTGGAAGCCCATAGAGGGCTATGGTGAAAAAGAAAATATCCTCCGATGAAATCAGGAAAAAAGCTTTCCGAGAAACTGCTTAGTGTTCTGTTTATTCATCTCACAGAGTTACATCTGTATTCCGTTGATCTCTGCTAGCCTTATTTCTGTGGAATCTGAGAACAGATATTTCCTTTCCCTTTGAAGACTATAGGGCCAAAGGAAATATCCTCCGATAACAAAGAGAAAGAAGCTTTCTGAGAAACTTCTTTGTCTTCTGTGAAATCATCTCACAGAGTTACAGCTTTCCCCTCAAGAAGCCTTTCGCTAAGACAGTTCTTGTGGATTGGCAAAGTGATATTTGGAAGCCAATAGAGGGCTATGGTGAAAAAGGAAATATCCTCCGATGAAATCTGGAAAGAAGCTTTCTGAGAAACTGCTTAGTGTTCTGTTAATTCATCTCACAGAGTTACATCTATATTTCGTGGATCTCTTGGCTAGCCTTATTTCTGTGGAATCTGACAACAGATATTTCCTTTCCCTTTGAAGACTATAGGGCCAAAGGAAATATCCTCCGATAACAAAGAGAAAGAAGCTTTCTGAGAAACTTCTTTGTGTTCTGTGAAATCATCTCACAGAGTTACAGCTTTCCCCTCAAGAAGCCTTTCGCTAAGACAGTTCTTGTGGAATTGGCAAAGTGATATTTGGAAGCCCATAGAGGGCTATGGTGAAAAAGGAAATATCCTCCGATGAAATCTGGAAAGAAGCTTTCTGAGAAACTGCTTAGTGTTCTGTTAATTCATCTCACAGATTTACATCTGTATTTCGTTGATCTCTTTGCTAGCCTTATTTCTGTGGAATCTGACAACAGATATTACGGATCCCTTTAAAGACTATAGGGCCAAAGGAAATATCCTCCGATAACAAAGAGAAAGAAGCTTTCTGAGAAACTTCTTTGTGTTCTGTGAAATCATCTCACAGAGTTACAGCTGTCCCCTCAAGTAACCTTTCGCTAAGACAGTTCTTGTGGAATTGGCAAAGTGATATTTGGAAGCCCATAGAGGGCTATGGTGAAAAAGGAAATATCCTCCGATGAAATCTGGAAAAAAGCTTTCTGAGAAACTGCTTAGTGTTCTGTTAATTCATCTCACAGAGGTACATCTGTATTTCGTTGATCTCTGCTAGCCTTATTTCTGTGGAATCTGAGAACAGATATTTCCTTTCCCTTTGAAGACTATAGGGCCAAAGGAAATATCCTCCGATAACAAAGAGAAAGAAGCTTTCTGAGAAACTTCTTTGTCTTCTGTGAAATCATCTCACAGAGTTACAGCTTTCCCCTCAAGAAGCCTTTCGCTAAGACAGTTCTTGTGGAATTGGCAAAGTGATATTTGGAAGCCCATAGAGGGCTATGGTGAAAAAGGAAATATCCTCCGATGAAATCTGGAAAGAAGCTTTCCGAGAAACTGCTTAGTGTTCTGTTAATTCATCTCACAGAGTTACATCTGTATTTCGTGGGTGTCTTTGCTTACCTTAATTCTGTGAAATATGAGAACACATATTTCGGATCCCTTTGAAGACTATACGACTAAAGGAAATATTCTCCGATAACAAAGAGAAAGAAGCTTTCTGAGAAACTTCTTTGTGTTCTGTGAAATCATCTCACAGAGTTACAGCTTTCCCGTCAAGAAGACTTTCGCTAAGAGAGTTCTTGTGGAATTGGCAAAGTGATATTTGGAAGCCCATAGAGGGCTATGGTGAAAAAGGAAATATCCACCGATGAAATCTGGAAAGAAGCTTTCTGAGAAACTACTTAGTGTTCTGTTAATTCATCACACAGAGTTACATCTGTATTTCGTGGATCTCTTTGCTAGCCTATTTCTCTGGAATCTGACAACAGATACTTCCTTTCCCTTTGAAGACTATAGGGCCAAAGGAAATATCCTCCGAAAACAAAGAGAAAGAAGCTTTCTGAGAAACTTCTTTGTGTTCTGTAAAATCATCTCACAGAGTTACAGCTTTCCCCGCAAGAAGCCTTTCGCTAAGACAATTCTTGTGGAATTGGCAAAGTGATATTTGGAAGCTCATAGAGGGCTATGGAGAAAAAGGAAATATCCTCCGATGAAATCCGGAAGGAAGCTTTCTGAAAAACTGCTTAGTGTTCTGTTAATTCATCTCACAGAGTTACATCTGTCTTTCGTGGATCTCTTTGCTAGCCTTATTTCTGTGGAGTCTGAGAACAGATATTTCCTTTCCCTTTGAAGACTATAGGGCCAAAGGAAATATCCTCCGATAACAAAGAGAAAGAAGATGTCTGAGAAACTTCTTTGTCTTCTGTGAAATCATCTCACAGAGTTACAGCTTTCCCCTCAAGAAGCCTTTCGCTAAGACAGTTCTTGTGGAATTGGCAAAGTGATATTTGGAAGCCCATAGAGGGCTATGGTGAAAAAGGAAATATCCTCACATGAAATCTGGAAAGAAGCTTTCTGGGAAACTGCTTAGTGTTCTGTTAAATCACCTCACAGAGTTACATCTGTATTTCGTGGAACTCTTTGCTAGCCTTATTTCTGTGGAATCTGACAACAGATATTTCCTTTCCCATTGAAGACTATATTGCCAAAGGAAATATCCAACGATAACAAAGAGAAAGAAGCTTTCTGAGAAACTTCTTTGTGTTCTGTGAAATCATCTCACAGAGTTACAGCTTTCCCCTCAAGAAGCCTTTCACTAAGACAGTTCTTGTGGAATTGGCAAAGTGATATTTGGAAGCTCATAGAGGGCTATGGAGAAAAAGGAAATATCCTCCGATGAAATCTGGAAAGAAGCTTTCTGAGAAACTGCTTAGTGCTCTGTTAATTCATCCCACAGAGTTACAACTGCATTTCATGGATCTCTTTGCTAGCCTTATTTCTGTGGAATCTGACAACAGATATTTCCTTTCCCTTTCAAGACTATAGGGCCAAAGGAAATATCCTCCGATAACAAAGAGAAAGAAGCTTTCTGAGAAACTTCATTGTGTTCTGTGAAATCATCTCCCAGAGTTACAGCTTTCCCCTCAAGAAGCCTTTCGCGTAGACAGTTCTTGTGGAATTGGCAAAGTGATATTTGGAAGCCCATAGAGGGCTACGTTGAAAAAGGAAATATCCTCCGATGAAATCTGGAAAGAAGCTTTGTGAGAAACTGCTTAGTGTTCTGTTAATTCATCTCACAGAGTTACATCTGTATTTCGTGGATCTCTTTGCTAGCCTTATTTCTGTGGAATCTGAGAACAGATATTTCCTGTCCCTTTGAAGACTATAGGGGCAAAGGAAATATCCTCCGATAACAAAGAGAAAGAAGCTTTCGGAGAAACTTCTTTGTGTTCTGTGAAATCATCTCACAGAGTTACAGCTTTCCCCTAAGAAGCCTTTCGCTAAGACATTTCTTGTGGAATTGGCAAAGTGATATTTGGAAGCTCATAGAGGGCTATGGAGAAAAAGGAAATATCCTCCGATGAAATCCGGAAGGAAGCTTTCTTAGAAACTGCTTGGTGTTCTGTTAATTCATCTCACAGAGTTACATCTGTATTTTGTGGATCTCTTTGCTACCCTTATTTCTGTGGAATCTGAGAACAGATATTTCGGATCCCTTTGAAGACTATACGGCCAAAGGAAATATCCTCCGATATCAAAAAGAAAGGAAACTTTCTGAGAAACTTCTTTGTGTTCTGTGAAATCATCTCACAGAGTTACAGCTTTCCCCTCAAGAAGCCTTTTGCTAAGACAGTTCTTGTGGAATTGGCAAAGTGATATTTGGAACCCCTAGAGGGCTATGGTGAAAAAGGAAATATCCTCCGAGGAAATCTGGAAACAAGCTTTCTGAGAAACCTCTTAGTGTTGTGTTAATTCATCTCACAGAGTTACATCTGTATTTTGTGGATCTCTTTGCTAGCCTTATTTATGTGGAATCTGAGAACAGATATTTCGGATCCCTTTAAAGACTATAGGGCCAAAGGAAATATCCTCCGATAACAAAGAGAAAGAAGCTTTCTGAGAAACTTCTTTGTGTTCTGTGAAATCATCTCACAGAGTTACAGCTGTCCCCTCAAGAAACCTTTCGGTAAGACAGTTCTTGTGGAATTGGCAAAGTGATATTTGGAAGCCCATAGAGGGCTATGGTGAAAAAGAAAATATCCTCCGAAGAAATCAGGAAAAAAGCTTTCTGAGAAACTGCTTAGTGTTCTGTTAATTCATCTCACAGAGTTACATCTGTATTTCGTTGATCTCTGCTAGCCTTATTTCTGTGGAATCTGAGAACAGATATTTCCTTTCCCTTTGAAGACTATAGGGCCAAAGGAAATATCCTCCGATAACAAAGAGAAAGAAGCTTTCTGAGAAACTTCTTTGTCTTCTGTGAAATCATCTCACAGAGTTACAGCTTGCCCCTCAAGAAGCCTTTCCCTAAGACAGTTCTTGTGGAATTGGCAAAGTGATATTTGGAAGCCCATAGAGGGCTATGGTGAAAAAGGAAATATCCTCCGATGAAATCTGGGAAGAAGCTTTCTGAGAAACTGCTTAGTGTTCTGTTAATTCATCTCACAGAGTTACATCTTTATTTCGTGGATCTCTTGGCTAGCCTTATTTCTGTGGAATCTGACAACAGATATTACGGATCCCTTTAAAGACTATAGGGCCAAAGGAAATATCCTCCGATAACAAAGAGAAAGAAGCTTTCCGAGAAACTTCTTTGTGTTCTGTGAAATCATCTCACAGAGTTACAGCTGTCCCCTCAAGAAACCTTTCGCTAAGACAGTTCTTGTGGAATTGGCAAAGTGATATTTGGAAGCCCCTATAGGGCTATGGTGAAAAAGGAAATATCCTCACATGAAATCTGGAAAGAAGCTTTCTGAGAAACTGCTTAGTGTTCTGTTAATTCATCTCACAGTGTTACATCTGTATTTCGTGGATCTCTTTGCTAGCCTGATTTCTGTGGAATCTGAGAACAGATATTTCCTTTCCCTTTGAAGACTATAGGGTCAAAGGAAATATCTCCGATAACAAAGAGAAAGAAGCTTTCTGAGAAACTTCTTTGTGTTCTGTGAAATCATCTCGCAGAGTTACAGCTTTCCCCTCAAGAAGCCTTTCGCTAAGATAGTTCTTGTGGAATTGGCAAAGTGATATTTGGAAGCCCATAGAGGGCTATGGTGAAAAAGGAAATATCCTCCGATGAAATCTGGAAAGAAGCTTTCTGAAAAACTGCTTAGTGTTTTGTTAATTCATCTCACAGAGTTACATCTGTATTTCGTGGATCTCTTTGCTAGCCTTATTTCTGTGGCATCTGAGAGCAGATATGTCCTTTCCCTTTGAAGACTATAGGGCCAAAGGAAATATCCTCCGATAACAAAGAGAAAGAAGCTTTCTGAGAAACTTCTTTGTGTTCTGTAAAATCATCTCACAGAGTTACAGCTTTCCCCGCAAGAAGCCTTTCGCTAAGACAATTCTTGTGGAATTGGCAAAGTTATATTTGGAAGCTCATAGAGGGCTATGGAGAAAAAGGAAATATCCTCCGATGAAATCCGGAAGGAAGCTTTCTGAAAAACTGCTTAGTGTTCTGTTAATTCATCTCACAGAGTTACATCTGTCTTTCGTGGATCTCTTTGCTAGCCTTATTTCTGTGGAGTCTGAGAACAGATATTTCCTTTCCCTTTGAAGACTATAGGGCCAAAGGAAATATCCTCCGATAACAAAGACAAAGAAGATGTCTGAGAAACTTCTTTGTCTTCTGTGAAATCATCTCACAGAGTTACAGCTTTCCCCTCAAGAAGCCTTTCGCTAAGACAGTTCTTGTGGAATTGGCAAAGTGATATTTGGAAGCCCATAGAGGGCTATGGTGAAAAAGGAAATATCCTCCGATGAAATCTGGAAAGAAGCTTTCTGGGAAACTGCTTAGTGTTCTGTTAAATCATCTCACAGAGTTACATCTGTATTTCGTGGAACTCTTTGCTAGCCTTATTTCTGTGGAATCTGACAACAGATATTTCCTTTCCCATTGAAGACTATATTGCCAAAGGAAATATCCAACGATAACAAAGAGAAAGAAGCTTTCTGAGAAACTTCTTTGTGTCTGTGAAATCATCTCACAGAGTTACAGCTTTCCCCTCAAGAAGCCTTTCACTAAGACAGTTCTTGTGGAATTGGCAAAGTGATATTTGGAAGCTCATAGAGGGCTATGGAGAAAAAGGAAATATCCTCCGATGAAATCTGGAAAGAAGCTTTCTGAGAAACTGCTTAGTGCTCTGTTAATTCATCCCACAGAGTTACAACTGCATTTCATGGATCTCTTTGCTAGCCTTATTTCTGTGGAATCTGACAACAGATATTTCCTTTCCCTTTCAAGACTATAGGGCCAAAGGAAATATCCTCCGATAACAAAGAGAAAGAAGCTTTCTGAGAAACTTCATTGTGTTCTGTGAAATCATCTCACAGAGTTACAGCTTTCCCCTCAAGAAGCCTTTCGCGTAGACAGTTCTTGTGGAATTGGCAAAGTGATATTTGGAAGCCCATAGAGGGCTACGTTGAAAAAGGAAATATCCTCCGATGAAATCTGGAAAGAAGCTTTGTGAGAAACTGCTTAGTGTTCTGTTAATTCATCTCACAGAGTTACATCTGTATTTCGTGGATCTCTTTGCTAGCCTTATTTCTGTGGAATCTGAGAACAGATATTTCCTGTCCCTTTGAAGACTATAGGGGCAAAGGAAATATCCTCCGATAACAAAGAGAAAGAAGCTTTCGGAGAAACTTCTTTGTGTTCTGTGAAATCATCTCACAGAGTTACAGCTTTCCCCTAAGAAGCCTTTCGCTAAGACATTTCTTGTGGAATTGGCAAAGTGATATTTGGAAGCTCATAGAGGGCTATGGAGAAAAAGGAAATATCCTCCGATGAAATCCGGAAGGAAGCTTTCTTAGAAACTGCTTGGTGTTCTGTTAATTCATCTCACAGAGTTACATCTGTATTTTGTGGATCTCTTTGCTACCCTTATTTCTGTGGAATCTGAGAACAGATATTTCGGATCCCTTTGAAGACTATACGGCCAAAGGAAATATCCTCCGATATCAAAAAGAAAGGAAACTTTCTGAGAAACTTCTTTGTGTTCTGTGAAATCATCTCACAGAGTTACAGCTTTCCCCTCAAGAAGCCTTTTGCTAAGACAGTTCTTGTGGAATTGGCAAAGTGATATTTGGAACCCCTAGAGGGCTATGGTGAAAAAGGAAATATCCTCCGAGGAAATCTGGAAACAAGCTTTCTGAGAAACCTCTTAGTGTTGTGTTAATTCATCTCACAGAGTTACATCTGTATTTTGTGGATCTCTTTGCTAGCCTTATTTATGTGGAATCTGAGAACAGATATTTCGGATCCCTTTAAAGACTATAGGGCCAAAGGAAATATCCTCCGATAACAAAGAGAAAGAAGCTTTCTGAGAAACTTCTTTGTGTTCTGTGAAATCATCTCACAGAGTTACAGCTGTCCCCTCAAGAAACCTTTCGGTAAGACAGTTCTTGTGGAATTGGCAAAGTGATATTTGGAAGCCCATAGAGGGCTATGGTGAAAAAGAAAATATCCTCCGAAGAAATCAGGAAAAAAGCTTTCCGAGAAACTGCTTAGTGTTCTGTTAATTCATCTCACAGAGTTACATCTGTATTTCGTTGATCTCTGCTAGCCTTATTTCTGTGGAATCTGAGAACAGATATTTCCTTTCCCTTTGAAGACTATAGGGCCAAAGGAAATATCCTCCGATAACAAAGAGAAAGAAGCTTTCTGAGAAACTTCTTTGTCTTCTGTGAAATCATCTCACAGAGTTACAGCTTGCCCCTCAAGAAGCCTTTCCCTAAGACAGTTCTTGTGGAATTGGCAAAGTGATATTTGGAAGCCCATAGAGGGCTATGGTGAAAAAGGAAATATCCTCCGATGAAATCTGGGAAGAAGCTTTCTGAGAAACTGCTTAGTGTTCTGTTAATTCATCTCACATAGTTACATCTTTATTTCGTGGATCTCTTGGCTAGCCTTATTTCTGTGGAATCTGACAACAGATATTACGGATCCCTTTAAAGACTATAGGGCCAAAGGAAATATCCTCCGATAACAAAGAGAAAGAAGCTTTCCGAGAAACTTCTTTGTGTTCTGTGAAATCATCTCACAGAGTTACAGCTGTCCCCTCAAGAAACCTTTCGCTAAGATAGTTCTTGTGGAATTGGCAAAGTGATATTTGGAAGCCCATAGAGGGCTATGGTGAAAAAGGAAATATCCTCCGATGAAATCAGGAAAGAAGCTTTCTGAGAAACTGCTTAGTGTTCTGTTAATTCATCTCACAGAGTTAAATCTGTATTTCGTGGATCTCTTTGCTAGCCTTATTTCTGTGGAATCTGAGAACTGATATTTCCTTTCCCTTTGAAGACTATAGGGCCAAAGGAAATATCCTCCGATAACAAAGAGAAAGAAGCTTTCTGAGAAACTTCTTTGTCTTCTGTGAAATCATCTCACAGAGTTACAGCTTTCCCCTCAAGAAGCCTTTCGCTAAGACAGTTCTTGTGGATTGGCAAAGTGATATTTGGAAGCCAATAGAGGGCTATGGTGAAAAAGGAAATATCCTCCGATGAAATCTGGAAAGAAGCTTTCTGAGAAACTGCTTAGTGTTCTGTTAATTCATCTCACAGAGTTACATCTATATTTCGTGGATCTCTTGGCTAGCCTTATTTCTGTGGAATCTGACAACAGATATTTCCTTTCCCTTTGAAGACTATAGGGCCAAAGGAAATATCCTCCGATAACAAAGAGAAAGAAGCTTTCTGAGAAACTTCTTTGTGTTCTGTGAAATCATCTCACAGAGTTACAGCTTTCCCCTCAAGAAGCCTTTCGCTAAGACAGTTCTTGTGGAATTGGCAAAGTGATATTTGGAAGCCCATAGAGGGCTATGGTGAAAAAGGAAATATCCTCCGATGAAATCTGGAAAGAAGCTTTCTGAGAAACTGCTTAGTGTTCTGTTAATTCATCTCACAGATTTACATCTGTATTTCGTTGATCTCTTTGCTAGCCTTATTTCTGTGGAATCTGACAACAGATATTACGGATCCCTTTAAAGACTATAGGGCCAAAGGAAATATCCTCCGATAACAAAGAGAAAGAAGCTTTCTGAGAAACTTCTTTGTGTTCTGTGAAATCATCTCACAGAGTTACAGCTGTCCCCTCAAGTAACCTTTCGCTAAGACAGTTCTTGTGGAATTGGCAAAGTGATATTTGGAAGCCCATAGAGGGCTATGGTGAAAAAGGAAATATCCTCCGATGAAATCTGGAAAAAAGCTTTCTGAGAAACTGCTTAGTGTTCTGTTAATTCATCTCACAGAGGTACATCTGTATTTCGTTGATCTCTGCTAGCCTTATTTCTGTGGAATCTGAGAACAGATATTTCCTTTCCCTTTGAAGACTATAGGGCCAAAGGAAATATCCTCCGATAACAAAGAGAAAGAAGCTTTCTGAGAAACTTCTTTGTCTTCTGTGAAATCATCTCACAGAGTTACAGCTTTCCCCTCAAGAAGCCTTTCGCTAAGACAGTTCTTGTGGAATTGGCAAAGTGATATTTGGAAGCCCATAGAGGGCTATGGTGAAAAAGGAAATATCCTCCGATGAAATCTGGAAAGAAGCTTTCCGAGAAACTGCTTAGTGTTCTGTTAATTCATCTCACAGAGTTACATCTGTATTTCGTGGGTGTCTTTGCTTACCTTAATTCTGTGAAATATGAGAACACATATTTCGGATCCCTTTGAAGACTATACGACTAAAGGAAATATTCTCCGATAACAAAGAGAAAGAAGCTTTCTGAGAAACTTCTTTGTGTTCTGTGAAATCATCTCACAGAGTTACAGCTTTCCCGTCAAGAAGACTTTCGCTAAGAGAGTTCTTGTGGAATTGGCAAAGTGATATTTGGAAGCCCATAGAGGGCTATGGTGAAAAAGGAAATATCCACCGATGAAATCTGGAAAGAAGCTTTCTGAGAAACTACTTAGTGTTCTGTTAATTCATCACACAGAGTTACATCTGTATTTCGTGGATCTCTTTGCTAGCCTATTTCTCTGGAATCTGACAACAGATACTTCCTTTCCCTTTGAAGACTATAGGGCCAAAGGAAATATCCTCCGAAAACAAAGAGAAAGAAGCTTTCTGAGAAACTTCTTTGTGTTCTGTAAAATCATCTCACAGAGTTACAGCTTTCCCCGCAAGAAGCCTTTCGCTAAGACAATTCTTGTGGAATTGGCAAAGTGATATTTGGAAGCTCATAGAGGGCTATGGAGAAAAAGGAAATATCCTCCGATGAAATCCGGAAGGAAGCTTTCTGAAAAACTGCTTAGTGTTCTGTTAATTCATCTCACAGAGTTACATCTGTCTTTCGTGGATCTCTTTGCTAGCCTTATTTCTGTGGAGTCTGAGAACAGATATTTCCTTTCCCTTTGAAGACTATAGGGCCAAAGGAAATATCCTCCGATAACAAAGAGAAAGAAGATGTCTGAGAAACTTCTTTGTCTTCTGTGAAATCATCTCACAGAGTTACAGCTTTCCCCTCAAGAAGCCTTTCGCTAAGACAGTTCTTGTGGAATTGGCAAAGTGATATTTGGAAGCCCATAGAGGGCTATGGTGAAAAAGGAAATATCCTCACATGAAATCTGGAAAGAAGCTTTCTGGGAAACTGCTTAGTGTTCTGTTAAATCACCTCACAGAGTTACATCTGTATTTCGTGGAACTCTTTGCTAGCCTTATTTCTGTGGAATCTGACAACAGATATTTCCTTTCCCATTGAAGACTATATTGCCAAAGGAAATATCCAACGATAACAAAGAGAAAGAAGCTTTCTGAGAAACTTCTTTGTGTTCTGTGAAATCATCTCACAGAGTTACAGCTTTCCCCTCAAGAAGCCTTTCACTAAGACAGTTCTTGTGGAATTGGCAAAGTGATATTTGGAAGCTCATAGAGGGCTATGGAGAAAAAGGAAATATCCTCCGATGAAATCTGGAAAGAAGCTTTCTGAGAAACTGCTTAGTGCTCTGTTAATTCATCCCACAGAGTTACAACTGCATTTCATGGATCTCTTTGCTAGCCTTATTTCTGTGGAATCTGACAACAGATATTTCCTTTCCCTTTCAAGACTATAGGGCCAAAGGAAATATCCTCCGATAACAAAGAGAAAGAAGCTTTCTGAGAAACTTCATTGTGTTCTGTGAAATCATCTCCCAGAGTTACAGCTTTCCCCTCAAGAAGCCTTTCGCGTAGACAGTTCTTGTGGAATTGGCAAAGTGATATTTGGAAGCCCATAGAGGGCTACGTTGAAAAAGGAAATATCCTCCGATGAAATCTGGAAAGAAGCTTTGTGAGAAACTGCTTAGTGTTCTGTTAATTCATCTCACAGAGTTACATCTGTATTTCGTGGATCTCTTTGCTAGCCTTATTTCTGTGGAATCTGAGAACAGATATTTCCTGTCCCTTTGAAGACTATAGGGGCAAAGGAAATATCCTCCGATAACAAAGAGAAAGAAGCTTTCGGAGAAACTTCTTTGTGTTCTGTGAAATCATCTCACAGAGTTACAGCTTTCCCCTAAGAAGCCTTTCGCTAAGACATTTCTTGTGGAATTGGCAAAGTGATATTTGGAAGCTCATAGAGGGCTATGGAGAAAAAGGAAATATCCTCCGATGAAATCCGGAAGGAAGCTTTCTTAGAAACTGCTTGGTGTTCTGTTAATTCATCTCACAGAGTTACATCTGTATTTTGTGGATCTCTTTGCTACCCTTATTTCTGTGGAATCTGAGAACAGATATTTCGGATCCCTTTGAAGACTATACGGCCAAAGGAAATATCCTCCGATATCAAAAAGAAAGGAAACTTTCTGAGAAACTTCTTTGTGTTCTGTGAAATCATCTCACAGAGTTACAGCTTTCCCCTCAAGAAGCCTTTTGCTAAGACAGTTCTTGTGGAATTGGCAAAGTGATATTTGGAACCCCTAGAGGGCTATGGTGAAAAAGGAAATATCCTCCGAGGAAATCTGGAAACAAGCTTTCTGAGAAACCTCTTAGTGTTGTGTTAATTCATCTCACAGAGTTACATCTGTATTTTGTGGATCTCTTTGCTAGCCTTATTTATGTGGAATCTGAGAACAGATATTTCGGATCCCTTTAAAGACTATAGGGCCAAAGGAAATATCCTCCGATAACAAAGAGAAAGAAGCTTTCTGAGAAACTTCTTTGTGTTCTGTGAAATCATCTCACAGAGTTACAGCTGTCCCCTCAAGAAACCTTTCGGTAAGACAGTTCTTGTGGAATTGGCAAAGTGATATTTGGAAGCCCATAGAGGGCTATGGTGAAAAAGAAAATATCCTCCGAAGAAATCAGGAAAAAAGCTTTCTGAGAAACTGCTTAGTGTTCTGTTAATTCATCTCACAGAGTTACATCTGTATTTCGTTGATCTCTGCTAGCCTTATTTCTGTGGAATCTGAGAACAGATATTTCCTTTCCCTTTGAAGACTATAGGGCCAAAGGAAATATCCTCCGATAACAAAGAGAAAGAAGCTTTCTGAGAAACTTCTTTGTCTTCTGTGAAATCATCTCACAGAGTTACAGCTTGCCCCTCAAGAAGCCTTTCCCTAAGACAGTTCTTGTGGAATTGGCAAAGTGATATTTGGAAGCCCATAGAGGGCTATGGTGAAAAAGGAAATATCCTCCGATGAAATCTGGGAAGAAGCTTTCTGAGAAACTGCTTAGTGTTCTGTTAATTCATCTCACAGAGTTACATCTTTATTTCGTGGATCTCTTGGCTAGCCTTATTTCTGTGGAATCTGACAACAGATATTACGGATCCCTTTAAAGACTATAGGGCCAAAGGAAATATCCTCCGATAACAAAGAGAAAGAAGCTTTCCGAGAAACTTCTTTGTGTTCTGTGAAATCATCTCACAGAGTTACAGCTGTCCCCTCAAGAAACCTTTCGCTAAGACAGTTCTTGTGGAATTGGCAAAGTGATATTTGGAAGCCCCTATAGGGCTATGGTGAAAAAGGAAATATCCTCACATGAAATCTGGAAAGAAGCTTTCTGAGAAACTGCTTAGTGTTCTGTTAATTCATCTCACAGTGTTACATCTGTATTTCGTGGATCTCTTTGCTAGCCTGATTTCTGTGGAATCTGAGAACAGATATTTCCTTTCCCTTTGAAGACTATAGGGTCAAAGGAAATATCTCCGATAACAAAGAGAAAGAAGCTTTCTGAGAAACTTCTTTGTGTTCTGTGAAATCATCTCGCAGAGTTACAGCTTTCCCCTCAAGAAGCCTTTCGCTAAGATAGTTCTTGTGGAATTGGCAAAGTGATATTTGGAAGCCCATAGAGGGCTATGGTGAAAAAGGAAATATCCTCCGATGAAATCTGGAAAGAAGCTTTCTGAAAAACTGCTTAGTGTTTTGTTAATTCATCTCACAGAGTTACATCTGTATTTCGTGGATCTCTTTGCTAGCCTTATTTCTGTGGCATCTGAGAGCAGATATGTCCTTTCCCTTTGAAGACTATAGGGCCAAAGGAAATATCCTCCGATAACAAAGAGAAAGAAGCTTTCTGAGAAACTTCTTTGTGTTCTGTAAAATCATCTCACAGAGTTACAGCTTTCCCCGCAAGAAGCCTTTCGCTAAGACAATTCTTGTGGAATTGGCAAAGTGATATTTGGAAGCTCATAGAGGGCTATGGAGAAAAAGGAAATATCCTCCGATGAAATCCGGAAGGAAGCTTTCTGAAAAACTGCTTAGTGTTCTGTTAATTCATCTCACAGAGTTACATCTGTCTTTCGTGGATCTCTTTGCTAGCCTTATTTCTGTGGAGTCTGAGAACAGATATTTCCTTTCCCTTTGAAGACTATAGGGCCAAAGGAAATATCCTCCGATAACAAAGAGAAAGAAGATGTCTGAGAAACTTCTTTGTCTTCTGTGAAATCATCTCACAGAGTTACAGCTTTCCCCTCAAGAAGCCTTTCGCTAAGACAGTTCTTGTGGAATTGGCAAAGTGATATTTGGAAGCCCATAGAGGGCTATGGTGAAAAAGGAAATATCCTCCGATGAAATCTGGAAAGAAGCTTTCTGGGAAACTGCTTAGTGTTCTGTTAAATCATCTCACAGAGTTACATCTGTATTTCGTGGAACTCTTTGCTAGCCTTATTTCTGTGGAATCTGACAACAGATATTTCCTTTCCCATTGAAGACTATATTGCCAAAGGAAATATCCAACGATAACAAAGAGAAAGAAGCTTTCTGAGAAACTTCTTTGTGTCTGTGAAATCATCTCACAGAGTTACAGCTTTCCCCTCAAGAAGCCTTTCACTAAGACAGTTCTTGTGGAATTGGCAAAGTGATATTTGGAAGCTCATAGAGGGCTATGGAGAAAAAGGAAATATCCTCCGATGAAATCTGGAAAGAAGCTTTCTGAGAAACTGCTTAGTGCTCTGTTAATTCATCCCACAGAGTTACAACTGCATTTCATGGATCTCTTTGCTAGCCTTATTTCTGTGGAATCTGACAACAGATATTTCCTTTCCCTTTCAAGACTATAGGGCCAAAGGAAATATCCTCCGATAACAAAGAGAAAGAAGCTTTCTGAGAAACTTCATTGTGTTCTGTGAAATCATCTCACAGAGTTACAGCTTTCCCCTCAAGAAGCCTTTCGCGTAGACAGTTCTTGTGGAATTGGCAAAGTGATATTTGGAAGCCCATAGAGGGCTACGTTGAAAAAGGAAATATCCTCCGATGAAATCTGGAAAGAAGCTTTGTGAGAAACTGCTTAGTGTTCTGTTAATTCATCTCACAGAGTTACATCTGTATTTCGTGGATCTCTTTGCTAGCCTTATTTCTGTGGAATCTGAGAACAGATATTTCCTGTCCCTTTGAAGACTATAGGGGCAAAGGAAATATCCTCCGATAACAAAGAGAAAGAAGCTTTCGGAGAAACTTCTTTGTGTTCTGTGAAATCATCTCACAGAGTTACAGCTTTCCCCTAAGAAGCCTTTCGCTAAGACATTTCTTGTGGAATTGGCAAAGTGATATTTGGAAGCTCATAGAGGGCTATGGAGAAAAAGGAAATATCCTCCGATGAAATCCGGAAGGAAGCTTTCTTAGAAACTGCTTGGTGTTCTGTTAATTCATCTCACAGAGTTACATCTGTATTTTGTGGATCTCTTTGCTACCCTTATTTCTGTGGAATCTGAGAACAGATATTTCGGATCCCTTTGAAGACTATACGGCCAAAGGAAATATCCTCCGATATCAAAAAGAAAGGAAACTTTCTGAGAAACTTCTTTGTGTTCTGTGAAATCATCTCACAGAGTTACAGCTTTCCCCTCAAGAAGCCTTTTGCTAAGACAGTTCTTGTGGAATTGGCAAAGTGATATTTGGAACCCCTAGAGGGCTATGGTGAAAAAGGAAATATCCTCCGAGGAAATCTGGAAACAAGCTTTCTGAGAAACCTCTTAGTGTTGTGTTAATTCATCTCACAGAGTTACATCTGTATTTTGTGGATCTCTTTGCTAGCCTTATTTATGTGGAATCTGAGAACAGATATTTCGGATCCCTTTAAAGACTATAGGGCCAAAGGAAATATCCTCCGATAACAAAGAGAAAGAAGCTTTCTGAGAAACTTCTTTGTGTTCTGTGAAATCATCTCACAGAGTTACAGCTGTCCCCTCAAGAAACCTTTCGGTAAGACAGTTCTTGTGGAATTGGCAAAGTGATATTTGGAAGCCCATAGAGGGCTATGGTGAAAAAGAAAATATCCTCCGAAGAAATCAGGAAAAAAGCTTTCCGAGAAACTGCTTAGTGTTCTGTTAATTCATCTCACAGAGTTACATCTGTATTTCGTTGATCTCTGCTAGCCTTATTTCTGTGGAATCTGAGAACAGATATTTCCTTTCCCTTTGAAGACTATAGGGCCAAAGGAAATATCCTCCGATAACAAAGAGAAAGAAGCTTTCTGAGAAACTTCTTTGTCTTCTGTGAAATCATCTCACAGAGTTACAGCTTGCCCCTCAAGAAGCCTTTCCCTAAGACAGTTCTTGTGGAATTGGCAAAGTGATATTTGGAAGCCCATAGAGGGCTATGGTGAAAAAGGAAATATCCTCCGATGAAATCTGGGAAGAAGCTTTCTGAGAAACTGCTTAGTGTTCTGTTAATTCATCTCACAGAGTTACATCTTTATTTCGTGGATCTCTTGGCTAGCCTTATTTCTGTGGAATCTGACAACAGATATTACGGATCCCTTTAAAGACTATAGGGCCAAAGGAAATATCCTCCGATAACAAAGAGAAAGAAGCTTTCCGAGAAACTTCTTTGTGTTCTGTGAAATCATCTCACAGAGTTACAGCTGTCCCCTCAAGAAACCTTTCGCTAAGATAGTTCTTGTGGAATTGGCAAAGTGATATTTGGAAGCCCATAGAGGGCTATGGTGAAAAAGGAAATATCCTCCGATGAAATCAGGAAAGAAGCTTTCTGAGAAACTGCTTAGTGTTCTGTTAATTCATCTCACAGAGTTAAATCTGTATTTCGTGGATCTCTTTGCTAGCCTTATTTCTGTGGAATCTGAGAACTGATATTTCCTTTCCCTTTGAAGACTATAGGGCCAAAGGAAATATCCTCCGATAACAAAGAGAAAGAAGCTTTCTGAGAAACTTCTTTGTGTTCTGTGAAATCATCTCACAGAGTTACAGCTGTCCCCTCAAGATACCTTTCGCTAAGACAGTTCTTGTGGAATTGGCAAAGTGATATTTGGAAGACCATAGAGGGCTATGGTGAAAAAGGAAATATCCTCCGATGAAATCTGGAAAGAAGCTTTCTGAGAAACTGCTTAGTGTCTGTTAATTCATCTCACAGAGTTACATCTGTATTTCGTTGATCTCTTTGCTAGCCTTATTTCTGTGGAATCTGAGAACAGATATTTCGGATCCCTTTAAAGACTATAGGGCCAAAGGAAATATCCTCCGATAACAAAGAGAAAGAAGCTTTCTGAGAAACTTCTTTGTGTTCTGTGAAATCATCTCACAGAGTTACAGCTGTCCCCTCAAGAAACCTTTCGCTAAGACAGTTCTTGTGGAATTGGCAAAGTGATATTTGGAAGCCCATAGAGGGCTATGGTGAAAAAGGAAATATCCTCCGATGAAATCTGGAAAAAAGCTTTCTGAGAAACTGCTTAGTGTTCTGTTAATTCATCTCACAGAGTTACATCTGTATTTCGTTGATCTCTGCTAGCCTTATTTCTGTGGAATCTGAGAACAGATATTTCCTTTCCCTTTGAAGACTATAGGGCCAAAGGAAATATCCTCCGATAACAAAGAGAAAGATGCCTCTGAGAAACTTCTTTGTCTTCTGTGAAATCATCTCACAGAGTTACAGCTTTCCCCTCAAGAAGCCTTTCGCTAAGACAGTTCTTGTGGAATTTGCAAAATGATATTTGGAAGCCCATAGAGGCCTATGGTGAAAAAGGAAATATCCTCCGATGAAATCTGGAAAGAAGCTTTGTGAGAAACTGCTTAGTGTTCTGTTAATTCATCTCACAGAGTTACATGTGTATTTCGTGGATCTCTTGGCTAGCCTTATTTCTGTGGAATCTGACAACAGATATTTCCTTTCCCTTTGAAGATTATAGGGCCAAAGGAAATATCCTCCGATAACAAAGAGAAAGAAGCTTTCTGAGAAACTTCTTTGTGTTCTGTGAAATCATCTCACAGAGTTACAGCTTTCCCCTCAAGAAGCCTTTCGCTAAGACAGTTCTTGTGGAATTGGCAAAGTGATATTTGGAAGCCCCTATAGGGCTATGGTGAAAAAGGAAATATCCTCACATGAAATCTGGAAAGAAGCTTTCTGAGAAACTGCTTAGTGTTCTGTTAATTCATCTCACAGTGTTACATCTGTATTTCGTGGATCTCTTTGCTAGCCTGATTTCTGTGGAATCTGAGAACAGATATTTCCTTTCCCTTTGAAGACTATAGGGTCAAAGGAAATATCTCCGATAACAAAGAGAAAGAAGCTTTCTGAGAAACTTCTTTGTGTTCTGTGAAATCATCTCGCAGAGTTACAGCTTTCCCCTCAAGAAGCCTTTCGCTAAGATAGTTCTTGTGGAATTGGCAAAGTGATATTTGGAAGCCCATAGAGGGCTATGGTGAAAAAGGAAATATCCTCCGATGAAATCTGGAAAGAAGCTTTCTGAAAAACTGCTTAGTGTTTTGTTAATTCATCTCACAGAGTTACATCTGTATTTCGTGGATCTCTTTGCTAGCCTTATTTCTGTGGCATCTGAGAGCAGATATGTCCTTTCCCTTTGAAGACTATAGGGCCAAAGGAAATATCCTCCGATAACAAAGAGAAAGAAGCTTTCTGAGAAACTTCTTTGTGTTCTGTAAAATCATCTCACAGAGTTACAGCTTTCCCCGCAAGAAGCCTTTCGCTAAGACAATTCTTGTGGAATTGGCAAAGTGATATTTGGAAGCTCATAGAGGGCTATGGAGAAAAAGGAAATATCCTCCGATGAAATCCGGAAGGAAGCTTTCTGAAAAACTGCTTAGTGTTCTGTTAATTCATCTCACAGAGTTACATCTGTCTTTCGTGGATCTCTTTGCTAGCCTTATTTCTGTGGAGTCTGAGAACAGATATTTCCTTTCCCTTTGAAGACTATAGGGCCAAAGGAAATATCCTCCGATAACAAAGAGAAAGAAGATGTCTGAGAAACTTCTTTGTCTTCTGTGAAATCATCTCACAGAGTTACAGCTTTCCCCTCAAGAAGCCTTTCGCTAAGACAGTTCTTGTGGAATTGGCAAAGTGATATTTGGAAGCCCATAGAGGGCTATGGTGAAAAAGGAAATATCCTCCGATGAAATCTGGAAAGAAGCTTTCTGGGAAACTGCTTAGTGTTCTGTTAAATCATCTCACAGAGTTACATCTGTATTTCGTGGAACTCTTTGCTAGCCTTATTTCTGTGGAATCTGACAACAGATATTTCCTTTCCCATTGAAGACTATATTGCCAAAGGAAATATCCAACGATAACAAAGAGAAAGATGCCTCTGAGAAACTTCTTTGTCTTCTGTGAAATCATCTCACAGAGTTACAGCTTTCCCCTCAAGAAGCCTTTCGCTAAGACAGTTCTTGTGGAATTTGCAAAATGATATTTGGAAGCCCATAGAGGCCTATGGTGAAAAAGGAAATATCCTCCGATGAAATCTGGAAAGAAGCTTTGTGAGAAACTGCTTAGTGTTCTGTTAATTCATCTCACAGAGTTACATGTGTATTTCGTGGATCTCTTGGCTAGCCTTATTTCTGTGGAATCTGACAACAGATATTTCCTTTCCCTTTGAAGATTATAGGGCCAAAGGAAATATCCTCCGATAACAAAGAGAAAGAAGCTTTCTGAGAAACTTCTTTGTGTTCTGTGAAATCATCTCACAGAGTTACAGCTTTCCCCTCAAGAAGCCTTTCGCTAAGACAGTTCTTGTGGAATTGGCAAAGTGATATTTGGAAGCCCCTATAGGGCTATGGTGAAAAAGGAAATATCCTCACATGAAATCTGGAAAGAAGCTTTCTGAGAAACTGCTTAGTGTTCTGTTAATTCATCTCACAGTGTTACATCTGTATTTCGTGGATCTCTTTGCTAGCCTGATTTCTGTGGAATCTGAGAACAGATATTTCCTTTCCCTTTGAAGACTATAGGGTCAAAGGAAATATCTCCGATAACAAAGAGAAAGAAGCTTTCTGAGAAACTTCTTTGTGTTCTGTGAAATCATCTCGCAGAGTTACAGCTTTCCCCTCAAGAAGCCTTTCGCTAAGATAGTTCTTGTGGAATTGGCAAAGTGATATTTGGAAGCCCATAGAGGGCTATGGTGAAAAAGGAAATATCCTCCGATGAAATCTGGAAAGAAGCTTTCTGAAAAACTGCTTAGTGTTTTGTTAATTCATCTCACAGAGTTACATCTGTATTTCGTGGATCTCTTTGCTAGCCTTATTTCTGTGGCATCTGAGAGCAGATATGTCCTTTCCCTTTGAAGACTATAGGGCCAAAGGAAATATCCTCCGATAACAAAGAGAAAGAAGCTTTCTGAGAAACTTCTTTGTGTTCTGTAAAATCATCTCACAGAGTTACAGCTTTCCCCGCAAGAAGCCTTTCGCTAAGACAATTCTTGTGGAATTGGCAAAGTGATATTTGGAAGCTCATAGAGGGCTATGGAGAAAAAGGAAATATCCTCCGATGAAATCCGGAAGGAAGCTTTCTGAAAAACTGCTTAGTGTTCTGTTAATTCATCTCACAGAGTTACATCTGTCTTTCGTGGATCTCTTTGCTAGCCTTATTTCTGTGGAGTCTGAGAACAGATATTTCCTTTCCCTTTGAAGACTATAGGGCCAAAGGAAATATCCTCCGATAACAAAGAGAAAGAAGATGTCTGAGAAACTTCTTTGTCTTCTGTGAAATCATCTCACAGAGTTACAGCTTTCCCCTCAAGAAGCCTTTCGCTAAGACAGTTCTTGTGGAATTGGCAAAGTGATATTTGGAAGCCCATAGAGGGCTATGGTGAAAAAGGAAATATCCTCCGATGAAATCTGGAAAGAAGCTTTCTGGGAAACTGCTTAGTGTTCTGTTAAATCATCTCACAGAGTTACATCTGTATTTCGTGGAACTCTTTGCTAGCCTTATTTCTGTGGAATCTGACAACAGATATTTCCTTTCCCATTGAAGACTATATTGCCAAAGGAAATATCCAACGATAACAAAGAGAAAGAAGCTTTCTGAGAAACTTCTTTGTGTCTGTGAAATCATCTCACAGAGTTACAGCTTTCCCCTCAAGAAGCCTTTCACTAAGACAGTTCTTGTGGAATTGGCAAAGTGATATTTGGAAGCTCATAGAGGGCTATGGAGAAAAAGGAAATATCCTCCGATGAAATCTGGAAAGAAGCTTTCTGAGAAACTGCTTAGTGCTCTGTTAATTCATCCCACAGAGTTACAACTGCATTTCATGGATCTCTTTGCTAGCCTTATTTCTGTGGAATCTGACAACAGATATTTCCTTTCCCTTTCAAGACTATAGGGCCAAAGGAAATATCCTCCGATAACAAAGAGAAAGAAGCTTTCTGAGAAACTTCATTGTGTTCTGTGAAATCATCTCACAGAGTTACAGCTTTCCCCTCAAGAAGCCTTTCGCGTAGACAGTTCTTGTGGAATTGGCAAAGTGATATTTGGAAGCCCATAGAGGGCTACGTTGAAAAAGGAAATATCCTCCGATGAAATCTGGAAAGAAGCTTTGTGAGAAACTGCTTAGTGTTCTGTTAATTCATCTCACAGAGTTACATCTGTATTTCGTGGATCTCTTTGCTAGCCTTATTTCTGTGGAATCTGAGAACAGATATTTCCTGTCCCTTTGAAGACTATAGGGGCAAAGGAAATATCCTCCGATAACAAAGAGAAAGAAGCTTTCGGAGAAACTTCTTTGTGTTCTGTGAAATCATCTCACAGAGTTACAGCTTTCCCCTAAGAAGCCTTTCGCTAAGACATTTCTTGTGGAATTGGCAAAGTGATATTTGGAAGCTCATAGAGGGCTATGGAGAAAAAGGAAATATCCTCCGATGAAATCCGGAAGGAAGCTTTCTTAGAAACTGCTTGGTGTTCTGTTAATTCATCTCACAGAGTTACATCTGTATTTTGTGGATCTCTTTGCTACCCTTATTTCTGTGGAATCTGAGAACAGATATTTCGGATCCCTTTGAAGACTATACGGCCAAAGGAAATATCCTCCGATATCAAAAAGAAAGGAAACTTTCTGAGAAACTTCTTTGTGTTCTGTGAAATCATCTCACAGAGTTACAGCTTTCCCCTCAAGAAGCCTTTTGCTAAGACAGTTCTTGTGGAATTGGCAAAGTGATATTTGGAACCCCTAGAGGGCTATGGTGAAAAAGGAAATATCCTCCGAGGAAATCTGGAAACAAGCTTTCTGAGAAACCTCTTAGTGTTGTGTTAATTCATCTCACAGAGTTACATCTGTATTTTGTGGATCTCTTTGCTAGCCTTATTTATGTGGAATCTGAGAACAGATATTTCGGATCCCTTTAAAGACTATAGGGCCAAAGGAAATATCCTCCGATAACAAAGAGAAAGAAGCTTTCTGAGAAACTTCTTTGTGTTCTGTGAAATCATCTCACAGAGTTACAGCTGTCCCCTCAAGAAACCTTTCGGTAAGACAGTTCTTGTGGAATTGGCAAAGTGATATTTGGAAGCCCATAGAGGGCTATGGTGAAAAAGAAAATATCCTCCGAAGAAATCAGGAAAAAAGCTTTCCGAGAAACTGCTTAGTGTTCTGTTAATTCATCTCACAGAGTTACATCTGTATTTCGTTGATCTCTGCTAGCCTTATTTCTGTGGAATCTGAGAACAGATATTTCCTTTCCCTTTGAAGACTATAGGGCCAAAGGAAATATCCTCCGATAACAAAGAGAAAGAAGCTTTCTGAGAAACTTCTTTGTCTTCTGTGAAATCATCTCACAGAGTTACAGCTTGCCCCTCAAGAAGCCTTTCCCTAAGACAGTTCTTGTGGAATTGGCAAAGTGATATTTGGAAGCCCATAGAGGGCTATGGTGAAAAAGGAAATATCCTCCGATGAAATCTGGGAAGAAGCTTTCTGAGAAACTGCTTAGTGTTCTGTTAATTCATCTCACAGAGTTACATCTTTATTTCGTGGATCTCTTGGCTAGCCTTATTTCTGTGGAATCTGACAACAGATATTACGGATCCCTTTAAAGACTATAGGGCCAAAGGAAATATCCTCCGATAACAAAGAGAAAGAAGCTTTCCGAGAAACTTCTTTGTGTTCTGTGAAATCATCTCACAGAGTTACAGCTGTCCCCTCAAGAAACCTTTCGCTAAGATAGTTCTTGTGGAATTGGCAAAGTGATATTTGGAAGCCCATAGAGGGCTATGGTGAAAAAGGAAATATCCTCCGATGAAATCAGGAAAGAAGCTTTCTGAGAAACTGCTTAGTGTTCTGTTAATTCATCTCACAGAGTTAAATCTGTATTTCGTGGATCTCTTTGCTAGCCTTATTTCTGTGGAATCTGAGAACTGATATTTCCTTTCCCTTTGAAGACTATAGGGCCAAAGGAAATATCCTCCGATAACAAAGAGAAAGAAGCTTTCTGAGAAACTTCTTTGTGTTCTGTGAAATCATCTCACAGAGTTACAGCTGTCCCCTCAAGATACCTTTCGCTAAGACAGTTCTTGTGGAATTGGCAAAGTGATATTTGGAAGACCATAGAGGGCTATGGTGAAAAAGGAAATATCCTCCGATGAAATCTGGAAAGAAGCTTTCTGAGAAACTGCTTAGTGTCTGTTAATTCATCTCACAGAGTTACATCTGTATTTCGTTGATCTCTTTGCTAGCCTTATTTCTGTGGAATCTGAGAACAGATATTTCGGATCCCTTTAAAGACTATAGGGCCAAAGGAAATATCCTCCGATAACAAAGAGAAAGAAGCTTTCTGAGAAACTTCTTTGTGTTCTGTGAAATCATCTCACAGAGTTACAGCTGTCCCCTCAAGAAACCTTTCGCTAAGACAGTTCTTGTGGAATTGGCAAAGTGATATTTGGAAGCCCATAGAGGGCTATGGTGAAAAAGGAAATATCCTCCGATGAAATCTGGAAAAAAGCTTTCTGAGAAACTGCTTAGTGTTCTGTTAATTCATCTCACAGAGTTACATCTGTATTTCGTTGATCTCTGCTAGCCTTATTTCTGTGGAATCTGAGAACAGATATTTCCTTTCCCTTTGAAGACTATAGGGCCAAAGGAAATATCCTCCGATAACAAAGAGAAAGATGCCTCTGAGAAACTTCTTTGTCTTCTGTGAAATCATCTCACAGAGTTACAGCTTTCCCCTCAAGAAGCCTTTCGCTAAGACAGTTCTTGTGGAATTTGCAAAATGATATTTGGAAGCCCATAGAGGCCTATGGTGAAAAAGGAAATATCCTCCGATGAAATCTGGAAAGAAGCTTTGTGAGAAACTGCTTAGTGTTCTGTTAATTCATCTCACAGAGTTACATGTGTATTTCGTGGATCTCTTGGCTAGCCTTATTTCTGTGGAATCTGACAACAGATATTTCCTTTCCCTTTGAAGATTATAGGGCCAAAGGAAATATCCTCCGATAACAAAGAGAAAGAAGCTTTCTGAGAAACTTCTTTGTGTTCTGTGAAATCATCTCACAGAGTTACAGCTTTCCCCTCAAGAAGCCTTTCGCTAAGACAGTTCTTGTGGAATTGGCAAAGTGATATTTGGAAGCCCCTATAGGGCTATGGTGAAAAAGGAAATATCCTCACATGAAATCTGGAAAGAAGCTTTCTGAGAAACTGCTTAGTGTTCTGTTAATTCATCTCACAGTGTTACATCTGTATTTCGTGGATCTCTTTGCTAGCCTGATTTCTGTGGAATCTGAGAACAGATATTTCCTTTCCCTTTGAAGACTATAGGGTCAAAGGAAATATCTCCGATAACAAAGAGAAAGAAGCTTTCTGAGAAACTTCTTTGTGTTCTGTGAAATCATCTCGCAGAGTTACAGCTTTCCCCTCAAGAAGCCTTTCGCTAAGATAGTTCTTGTGGAATTGGCAAAGTGATATTTGGAAGCCCATAGAGGGCTATGGTGAAAAAGGAAATATCCTCCGATGAAATCTGGAAAGAAGCTTTCTGAAAAACTGCTTAGTGTTTTGTTAATTCATCTCACAGAGTTACATCTGTATTTCGTGGATCTCTTTGCTAGCCTTATTTCTGTGGCATCTGAGAGCAGATATGTCCTTTCCCTTTGAAGACTATAGGGCCAAAGGAAATATCCTCCGATAACAAAGAGAAAGAAGCTTTCTGAGAAACTTCTTTGTGTTCTGTAAAATCATCTCACAGAGTTACAGCTTTCCCCGCAAGAAGCCTTTCGCTAAGACAATTCTTGTGGTATTGGCAAAGTGATATTTGGAAGCTCATAGAGGGCTATGGAGAAAAAGGAAATATCCTCCGATGAAATCCGGAAGGAAGCTTTCTGAAAAACTGCTTAGTGTTCTGTTAATTCATCTCACAGAGTTACATCTGTCTTTCGTGGATCTCTTTGCTAGCCTTATTTCTGTGGAGTCTGAGAACAGATATTTCCTTTCCCTTTGAAGACTATAGGGCCAAAGGAAATATCCTCCGATAACAAAGAGAAAGAAGATGTCTGAGAAACTTCTTTGTCTTCTGTGAAATCATCTCACAGAGTTACAGCTTTCCCCTCAAGAAGCCTTTCGCTAAGACAGTTCTTGTGGAATTGGCAAAGTGATATTTGGAAGCCCATAGAGGGCTATGGTGAAAAAGGAAATATCCTCCGATGAAATCTGGAAAGAAGCTTTCTGGGAAACTGCTTAGTGTTCTGTTAAATCATCTCACAGAGTTACATCTGTATTTCGTGGAACTCTTTGCTAGCCTTATTTCTGTGGAATCTGACAACAGATATTTCCTTTCCCATTGAAGACTATATTGCCAAAGGAAATATCCAACGATAACAAAGAGAAAGAAGCTTTCTGAGAAACTTCTTTGTGTCTGTGAAATCATCTCACAGAGTTACAGCTTTCCCCTCAAGAAGCCTTTCACTAAGACAGTTCTTGTGGAATTGGCAAAGTGATATTTGGAAGCTCATAGAGGGCTATGGAGAAAAAGGAAATATCCTCCGATGAAATCTGGAAAGAAGCTTTCTGAGAAACTGCTTAGTGCTCTGTTAATTCATCCCACAGAGTTACAACTGCATTTCATGGATCTCTTTGCTAGCCTTATTTCTGTGGAATCTGACAACAGATATTTCCTTTCCCTTTCAAGACTATAGGGCCAAAGGAAATATCCTCCGATAACAAAGAGAAAGAAGCTTTCTGAGAAACTTCATTGTGTTCTGTGAAATCATCTCACAGAGTTACAGCTTTCCCCTCAAGAAGCCTTTCGCGTAGACAGTTCTTGTGGAATTGGCAAAGTGATATTTGGAAGCCCATAGAGGGCTACGTTGAAAAAGGAAATATCCTCCGATGAAATCTGGAAAGAAGCTTTGTGAGAAACTGCTTAGTGTTCTGTTAATTCATCTCACAGAGTTACATCTGTATTTCGTGGATCTCTTTGCTAGCCTTATTTCTGTGGAATCTGAGAACAGATATTTCCTGTCCCTTTGAAGACTATAGGGGCAAAGGAAATATCCTCCGATAACAAAGAGAAAGAAGCTTTCGGAGAAACTTCTTTGTGTTCTGTGAAATCATCTCACAGAGTTACAGCTTTCCCCTAAGAAGCCTTTCGCTAAGACATTTCTTGTGGAATTGGCAAAGTGATATTTGGAAGCTCATAGAGGGCTATGGAGAAAAAGGAAATATCCTCCGATGAAATCCGGAAGGAAGCTTTCTTAGAAACTGCTTGGTGTTCTGTTAATTCATCTCACAGAGTTACATCTGTATTTTGTGGATCTCTTTGCTACCCTTATTTCTGTGGAATCTGAGAACAGATATTTCGGATCCCTTTGAAGACTATACGGCCAAAGGAAATATCCTCCGATATCAAAAAGAAAGGAAACTTTCTGAGAAACTTCTTTGTGTTCTGTGAAATCATCTCACAGAGTTACAGCTTTCCCCTCAAGAAGCCTTTTGCTAAGACAGTTCTTGTGGAATTGGCAAAGTGATATTTGGAACCCCTAGAGGGCTATGGTGAAAAAGGAAATATCCTCCGAGGAAATCTGGAAACAAGCTTTCTGAGAAACCTCTTAGTGTTGTGTTAATTCATCTCACAGAGTTACATCTGTATTTTGTGGATCTCTTTGCTAGCCTTATTTATGTGGAATCTGAGAACAGATATTTCGGATCCCTTTAAAGACTATAGGGCCAAAGGAAATATCCTCCGATAACAAAGAGAAAGAAGCTTTCTGAGAAACTTCTTTGTGTTCTGTGAAATCATCTCACAGAGTTACAGCTGTCCCCTCAAGAAACCTTTCGGTAAGACAGTTCTTGTGGAATTGGCAAAGTGATATTTGGAAGCCCATAGAGGGCTATGGTGAAAAAGAAAATATCCTCCGAAGAAATCAGGAAAAAAGCTTTCCGAGAAACTGCTTAGTGTTCTGTTAATTCATCTCACAGAGTTACATCTGTATTTCGTTGATCTCTGCTAGCCTTATTTCTGTGGAATCTGAGAACAGATATTTCCTTTCCCTTTGAAGACTATAGGGCCAAAGGAAATATCCTCCGATAACAAAGAGAAAGAAGCTTTCTGAGAAACTTCTTTGTCTTCTGTGAAACCATCTCACAGAGTTACAGCTTGCCCCTCAAGAAGCCTTTCGCTAAGACAGTTCTTGTGGAATTGGCAAAGTGATATTTGGAAGCCCATAGAGGGCTATGGTGAAAAAGGAAATATCCTCCGATGAAATCTGGGAAGAAGCTTTCTGAGAAACTGCTTAGTGTTCTGTTAATTCATCTCACAGAGTTACATCTTTATTTCGTGGATCTCTTGGCTAGCCTTATTTCTGTGGAATCTGACAACAGATATTACGGATCCCTTTAAAGACTATAGGGCCAAAGGAAATATCCTCCGATAACAAAGAGAAAGAAGCTTTCCGAGAAACTTCTTTGTGTTCTGTGAAATCATCTCACAGAGTTACAGCTGTCCCCTCAAGAAACCTTTCGCTAAGATAGTTCTTGTGGAATTGGCAAAGTGATATTTGGAAGCCCATAGAGGGCTATGGTGAAAAAGGAAATATCCTCCGATGAAATCAGGAAAGAAGCTTTCTGAGAAACTGCTTAGTGTTCTGTTAATTCATCTCACAGAGTTAAATCTGTATTTCGTGGATCTCTTTGCTAGCCTTATTTCTGTGGAATCTGAGAACTGATATTTCCTTTCCCTTTGAAGACTATAGGGCCAAAGGAAATATCCTCCGATAACAAAGAGAAAGAAGCTTTCTGAGAAACTTCTTTGTGTTCTGTGAAATCATCTCACAGAGTTACAGCTGTCCCCTCAAGATACCTTTCGCTAAGACAGTTCTTGTGGAATTGGCAAAGTGATATTTGGAAGACCATAGAGGGCTATGGTGAAAAAGGAAATATCCTCCGATGAAATCTGGAAAGAAGCTTTCTGAGAAACTGCTTAGTGTCTGTTAATTCATCTCACAGAGTTACATCTGTATTTCGTTGATCTCTTTGCTAGCCTTATTTCTGTGGAATCTGAGAACAGATATTTCGGATCCCTTTAAAGACTATAGGGCCAAAGGAAATATCCTCCGATAACAAAGAGAAAGAAGCTTTCTGAGAAACTTCTTTGTGTTCTGTGAAATCATCTCACAGAGTTACAGCTGTCCCCTCAAGAAATCTTTCGCTAAGACAGTTCTTGTGGAATTGGCAAAGTGATATTTGGAAGCCCATAGAGGGCTATGGTGAAAAAGGAAATATCCTCCGATGAAATCTGGAAAAAAGCTTTCTGAGAAACTGCTTAGTGTTCTGTTAATTCATCTCACAGAGTTACATCTGTATTTCGTTGATCTCTGCTAGCCTTATTTCTGTGGAATCTGAGAACAGATATTTCCTTTCCCTTTGAAGACTATAGGGCCAAAGGAAATATCCTCCGATAACAAAGAGAAAGATGCCTCTGAGAAACTTCTTTGTCTTCTGTGAAATCATCTCACAGAGTTACAGCTTTCCCCTCAAGAAGCCTTTCGCTAAGACAGTTCTTGTGGAATTTGCAAAATGATATTTGGAAGCCCATAGAGGGCTATGGTGAAAAAGGAAATATCCTCCGATGAAATCTGGAAAGAAGCTTTGTGAGAAACTGCTTAGTGTTCTGTTAATTCATCTCACAGAGTTACATGTGTATTTCGTGGATCTCTTGGCTAGCCTTATTTCTGTGGAATCTGACAACAGATATTTCCTTTCCCTTTGAAGACTATAGGGCCAAAGGAAATATCCTCCGATAACAAAGAGAAAGAAGCTTTCTGAGAAACTTCTTTGTGTTCTGTGAAATCATCTCACAGAGTTACAGCTTTCCCCTCAAGAAGCCTTTCGCTAAGACAGTTCTTGTGGAATTGGCAAAGTGATATTTGGAAGCCCATATAGGGCTATGGTGAAAAAGGAAATATCCTCACATGAAATCTGGAAAGAAGCTTTCTGAGAAACTGCTTAGTGTTCTGTTAATTCATCTCACAGTGTTACATCTGTATTTCGTGGATCTCTTTGCTAGCCTGATTTCTGTGGAATCTGAGAACAGATATTTCCTTTCCCTTTGAAGACTATAGGGTCAAAGGAAATATCTCCGATAACAAAGAGAAAGAAGCTTTCTGAGAAACTTCTTTGTGTTCTGTGAAATCATCTCACAGAGTTACAGCTTTCCCCTCAAGAAGCCTTTCGCTAAGATAGTTCTTGTGGAATTGGCAAAGTGATATTTGGAAGCCCATAGAGGGCTATGGTGAAAAAGGAAATATCCTCCGATGAAATCTGGAAAGAAGCTTTCTGAAAAACTGCTTAGTGTTTTGTTAATTCATCTCACAGAGTTACATCTGTATTTCGTGGATCTCTTTGCTAGCCTTATTTCTGTGGCATCTGAGAGCAGATATGTCCTTTCCCTTTGAAGACTATAGGGCCAAAGGAAATATCCTCCGATAACAAAGAGAAAGAAGCTTTCTGAGAAACTTCTTTGTGTTCTGTGAAATCATCTCACAGAGTTACAGCTTTCCCCTCAAGAAGCCTTTCGCTAAAACACTTCTTGTGGAATTGGCAAAGTGATATTTGGAAGCCCATACAGGGCTATGGTGAAAAAGGAAATATCCTCCGTTGAAATCTGGAAAGAAGCTTTCTGAGAAACTGCTCAGTGTTCTGTTAATTCATCTCACAGAGTTACATCTGTATTTCTTGGATCTCCTTGCTAGCCTTATTTCTGTGGAATCTGAGAACAGATATTTCGGATCCCTTTCAAAACTATAGGGCCAAAGGAAATATCCTCCGAAAACAAAGAGAAAGAAGCTTTCTGAGAAACTTATTTCTGTTCTGTGAAATCATCTCACAGAGTTACAGCTTTTCCCTCAAGAAGCCTTTCGCTATGACAGTACTTGTGGAATTGGCAAAGTGATATTTGGAAGCCCATAGAGGGCTATGGTGAAAAAGGAAATATCCTCCGATGAAATCTGGAAAGAAGCTTTCCGAGAAACTGCTTAGTGTTCTGTTAATTCATCTCACAGAGTTACATCTGTATTTCGTGGGTGTCTTTGCTTACCTTAATTCTGTGAAATATGAGAACACATATTTCGGATCCCTTTGAAGACTATAGGGCCAAAGGAAATATTCTCCGATAACAAAGAGAAAGAAGCTTTCTGAGAAACTTCTTTGTGTTCTGTGAAATCATCTCACAGAGTTACAGCTTTCCCCTCAAGAAGCCTTTCGCTAAGACAGTTCTTGTGGAATTCGCAAAGTGATATTTGGAAGCCCAACGAGGGCTATGGAGAAAAAGGAAATATCCTCCGATGAAATCTGGAAAGAAGCTTTCTGAGAAACTGCTTAGTGTTCTGTTAATTCATCACACAGAGTTACATCTGTATTTCGTGGATCTCTTTGCTAGCCTTTTTCTCTGGAATCTGACAACAGATACTTCCTTTCCCTTTGAAGACTATAGGGCCAAAGGAAATATCCTCCGAAAACAAAGAGAATGAAGCTTTCTGAGAAACTTCTTTGTGTTCTGTAAAATCATCTCACAGAGTTACAGCTTTCCCCGCAAGAAGCCTTTCGCTAAGACAATTCTTGTGGAATTGGCAAAGTGATATTTGGAAGCTCATAGAGGGCTATGGAGAAAAAGGAAATATCCTCCGATGAAATCCGGAAGGAAGCTTTCTGAGAAACTGCTTAGTGTTCTGTTAATTCATCTCACAGAGTTACATCTGTATTTCGTGGATCTCTTTGCTAGCCTTATTTCTGTGGAGTCTGAGAACAGATATTTCCTTTCCCTTTGAAGACTATAGGGCTAAAGGAAATATCCTCCGATAACAAAGAGAAAGAAGCTGTCTGAGAAACTTCTTTGTCTTCTGTGAAATCATCTCACAGAGTTACAGCTTTCCCCTCAAGAAGCCTTTCGCTAAGACAGTTCTTGTGGTATTGGCAAAGTGATATTTGGAAGCCCATAGAGGGCTATGGTGAAAAAGGAAATATCCTCCGATGAAATCTGGAAAGAAGCTTTCTGGGAAACTGCTTAGTGTTCTGTTAAATCATCTCACAGAGTTACATCTGTATTTCGTGGAACTCTTGGCTAGCCTTATTTCTGTGGAATCTGACAACAGATATTTCCTTTCCCTTTGAAGACTATATTGTCAAAGGAAATATCCAACGATAACAAAGAGAAAGAAGCTTTCTGAGAAACTTCTTTGTGTTCTGTGAAATCATCTCACAGAGTTACAGCTTTCCCCTCAAGAAGCCTTTCGCTAAGACAGTTCTTGTGGAATTGGCAAAGAGATATTTGGAAGTTCATAGAGGGCTATGGAGAAAAAGGAAATATCCTCCGATGAAATCTGTAAAGAAGCTTTCTGAGAAACTGCTTAGTGTTCTGTTAATTCATCCCACAGAGTTACATCTGCATTTCATGGATCTCTTTGCTAGCCTTATTTCTGTGGAATCTGACAACAGATATTTCCTTTCCGTTTCAAGACTATAGGGCCAAAGGAAATATCCTCCGATAACAAAGAGAAAGAAGCTTTCTGAGAAACTTCATTGTGTTCTGTGAAATCATCTCACAGAGTGACAGCTTTCCCCTCAAGAAGCCTTTCGCTAAGACAGTTCTTGTGGAATTGGCAAAGTGATATTTGGAAGCCCATAGAGGGCTACGTTGAAAAAGGAAATATCCTGCGATGAAATCTGGAAAGAAGTTTTCTGAGAAACTGCTTAGTGTTCTGTTAATTCATCTCACAGAGTTACATCTGTATTTCGTGGATCTCTTTGCTAGCCTTATTTCTGTGGAATCTGAGAACAGATATTTCCTTTCCCTTTGAAGACTATAGGGGCAAAGGAAATATCCTCCGATAACAAAGAGAAAGAAGCTTTCTGAGAAACTTCTTTGTGTTCTGTGAAATCATCTCACAGAGTTACAGCTTTCCCCTAAGAAGCCTTTCGCTAAGACAGTTCTTGTGGAATTGGCAAAGTGATATTTGGAAGCCCATAGAGGGCTATGGTGAAAAAGGATATATCCACCGATGAAATCTGGAAAGAAGCTTTCTGAGAAACTGCTTAGTGTTCTGTTAATTCATCTCACAGAGTTACATCTGTATTTCGTAGATCTCTTTGCTAGCTTTTTTCTCTGGAATCTGACAACAGATATTTCCTTTCCCTTTGAAGACTATAGGGCCAAAGGAAATATCCTCCGAAAACAAAGAGAAAGAAGCTTTCTGAAAAACTTCTTTGTGTTCTCTAAAATCATCTCACAGAGTTACAGCTTTCCCCGCAAGGAGCCTTTCGCTAAGACAATTCTTGTGGAATTGGCAAAGTGATATTTGGAAGCTCATAGAGGGCTATGGAGAAAAAGGAAATATCCTCCGATGAAATCCGGAAAGAAGCTTTCTTAGAAACTGCTTGGTGTTCTGTTAATTCACCTCACAGAGTTACATCTGTATTTTGTGGATCTCTTTGCTACCCTTATTTCTGTGGAATCTGAGAACAGAAAATTTGGATCCCTTTGAAGAGTATACGGCCAAAGGAAATATCCTCCGATAACAAAGAGAAAGGAAACTTTCTGAGAAACTTCTTTGTGTTCTGTGAAATCATCTCACAGAGTTACAGCTTTCCCCTCAAGAAGCCTTTTGCTAAGACAGTTCTTGTGGAATTGGCAAAGTGATATTTGGAACCCCTAGAGGGCTATGGTGAAAAAGGAAAAATCCTCCGATGAAATCTGGAAACAAGCTTTCTGAGAAACCTCTTAGTGTTGTGTTAATTCATCTCACAGAGTTACATCTGTATTTCGTGGATCTCTTTGCTAGCCTTATTTATGTGGAATCTGAGAACAGATATTTCCTTTCCCTTTGAAGACTATAGCGCCAAAGGAAATATCCTCCGATAAGAAAGAGAAGAAGCTTTCTGAGAAACTTCTTTGTGTTCTGTGAAATCGTCTCACAGAGTTACAGCTTTCCCCTCAAGAAGCCTTTCGCTAAGACAGTTCTTGTGGAATTGGCAAAGTGATATTTGGAAGCCCATAGAGGGCTATGGTGAAAAAGAAAATATCCTCCGATGAAATCTGGAAAGAAGCGTTCTGAGAAACTGCTTAGTGTTCTGTTAATTCATCTCACAGTGTTACATCTGTATTTCGTGGATGTCTTTGCTAGCCTGATTTCTGGGGAATCTGAGAACAGATATTTCCTTTCCCTTTGAAGACTATAGGGTCAAAGGAAATATCTCCGATATCAAAGAGAAAGAAGCTTTCTGAGAAACTTCTTTGTGTTCTGTGAAATCATCTCACAGAGTTACAGCTTTCCCCTCAAGAAGCCTTTCGCTAAGACAGTTCTTGTGGAATTGGCAAAGTGATATTTGGAAGCCCATATAGGGCTGTGGTGAAAAAGGAAATATCCTCAGATGAAATCTGTAAAGAAGCTTTCTGAGAAACTGCTTAGTGTTCTGTTAATTCATCTCACAGGGTTACATCTGTATTTCGTGGATGTCTTTGCTAGCCTTATTTCTGTGGAATCTGAGAACAGATATTTCATTTCCCTTTGAAGACTATAGCGCCAAAGGAAATATCCTCCGATAACAAAGAGAAAGAAGCTTTCTGAGAAACTTCTTTGTGTTCTGTGAAATCATCTCAGAGAGTTACAGCTTTCCCCTCAAGAAGCCTTTCGCTAAGACAGTTCTTGTGGAATTGGCAAAGTGATATTTGGAAGCCCATAGAGGGCTACGGTGAAAAAGGAAATATCCTCCGATGAAATCTGGAAAGAAGCTTTCTGAGAAACTGCTTAGTGTTCTGTTAATTCATCTCACAGAGTTACATCTGTATTTCGTGGATCTCTTTGCTAGCCTTATTTCTGTGGAATCTGAGAACAGATATTTCCTTTCCCTTTGAAGACTATAGGGCCAAAGGAAATATCCTCCGATAACAAAGAGAAAGAAGCTTTCTGAGAAACTTCTTTGTGTTCTGTGAAATCGTCTCACAGAGTTACAGCTTTCCCCTCAAGAAGCCTTTCGCTAAGACAGTTCTTGTGGAATTGGCAAAGTGATATTTGGAAGCTCATAGAGGGCTATGGAGAAAAAGGAAATATCCTCCGATGAAATCTGGAAAAAAAGCTTTCTGAGAAACTGCTCAGTGTTCTGTTAATTCATCTCACAGAGTTACATCTGTATTTTGTGGATCTCTTTGCTAGCCTTATTTATGTGGAATCTGAGAACAGATATTTCGGATCCCTTTAAAGACTATAGGGCCAAAGGAAATATCCTCCGATAACAAAGAGAAAGAAGCTTTCTGAGAAACTTCTTTGTGTTCTGTGAAATCATCTCACAGAGTTACAGCTGTCCCCTCAAGAAACCTTTCGGTAAGACAGTTCTTGTGGAATTGGCAAAGTGATATTTGGAAGCCCATAGAGGGCTATGGTGAAAAAGAAAATATCCTCCGAAGAAATCAGGAAAAAAGCTTTCCGAGAAACTGCTTAGTGTTCTGTTAATTCATCTCACAGAGTTACATCTGTATTTCGTTGATCTCTGCTAGCCTTATTTCTGTGGAATCTGAGAACAGATATTTCCTTTCCCTTTGAAGACTATAGGGCCAAAGGAAATATCCTCCGATAACAAAGAGAAAGAAGCTTTCTGAGAAACTTCTTTGTCTTCTGTGAAACCATCTCACAGAGTTACAGCTTGCCCCTCAAGAAGCCTTTCGCTAAGACAGTTCTTGTGGAATTGGCAAAGTGATATTTGGAAGCCCATAGAGGGCTATGGTGAAAAAGGAAATATCCTCCGATGAAATCTGGGAAGAAGCTTTCTGAGAAACTGCTTAGTGTTCTGTTAATTCATCTCACAGAGTTACATCTTTATTTCGTGGATCTCTTGGCTAGCCTTATTTCTGTGGAATCTGACAACAGATATTACGGATCCCTTTAAAGACTATAGGGCCAAAGGAAATATCCTCCGATAACAAAGAGAAAGAAGCTTTCCGAGAAACTTCTTTGTGTTCTGTGAAATCATCTCACAGAGTTACAGCTGTCCCCTCAAGAAACCTTTCGCTAAGATAGTTCTTGTGGAATTGGCAAAGTGATATTTGGAAGCCCATAGAGGGCTATGGTGAAAAAGGAAATATCCTCCGATGAAATCAGGAAAGAAGCTTTCTGAGAAACTGCTTAGTGTTCTGTTAATTCATCTCACAGAGTTAAATCTGTATTTCGTGGATCTCTTTGCTAGCCTTATTTCTGTGGAATCTGAGAACTGATATTTCCTTTCCCTTTGAAGACTATAGGGCCAAAGGAAATATCCTCCGATAACAAAGAGAAAGAAGCTTTCTGAGAAACTTCTTTGTGTTCTGTGAAATCATCTCACAGAGTTACAGCTGTCCCCTCAAGATACCTTTCGCTAAGACAGTTCTTGTGGAATTGGCAAAGTGATATTTGGAAGACCATAGAGGGCTATGGTGAAAAAGGAAATATCCTCCGATGAAATCTGGAAAGAAGCTTTCTGAGAAACTGCTTAGTGTCTGTTAATTCATCTCACAGAGTTACATCTGTATTTCGTTGATCTCTTTGCTAGCCTTATTTCTGTGGAATCTGAGAACAGATATTTCGGATCCCTTTAAAGACTATAGGGCCAAAGGAAATATCCTCCGATAACAAAGAGAAAGAAGCTTTCTGAGAAACTTCTTTGTGTTCTGTGAAATCATCTCACAGAGTTACAGCTGTCCCCTCAAGAAATCTTTCGCTAAGACAGTTCTTGTGGAATTGGCAAAGTGATATTTGGAAGCCCATAGAGGGCTATGGTGAAAAAGGAAATATCCTCCGATGAAATCTGGAAAAAAGCTTTCTGAGAAACTGCTTAGTGTTCTGTTAATTCATCTCACAGAGTTACATCTGTATTTCGTTGATCTCTGCTAGCCTTATTTCTGTGGAATCTGAGAACAGATATTTCCTTTCCCTTTGAAGACTATAGGGCCAAAGGAAATATCCTCCGATAACAAAGAGAAAGATGCCTCTGAGAAACTTCTTTGTCTTCTGTGAAATCATCTCACAGAGTTACAGCTTTCCCCTCAAGAAGCCTTTCGCTAAGACAGTTCTTGTGGAATTTGCAAAATGATATTTGGAAGCCCATAGAGGGCTATGGTGAAAAAGGAAATATCCTCCGATGAAATCTGGAAAGAAGCTTTGTGAGAAACTGCTTAGTGTTCTGTTAATTCATCTCACAGAGTTACATGTGTATTTCGTGGATCTCTTGGCTAGCCTTATTTCTGTGGAATCTGACAACAGATATTTCCTTTCCCTTTGAAGACTATAGGGCCAAAGGAAATATCCTCCGATAACAAAGAGAAAGAAGCTTTCTGAGAAACTTCTTTGTGTTCTGTGAAATCATCTCACAGAGTTACAGCTTTCCCCTCAAGAAGCCTTTCGCTAAGACAGTTCTTGTGGAATTGGCAAAGTGATATTTGGAAGCCCATATAGGGCTATGGTGAAAAAGGAAATATCCTCACATGAAATCTGGAAAGAAGCTTTCTGAGAAACTGCTTAGTGTTCTGTTAATTCATCTCACAGTGTTACATCTGTATTTCGTGGATCTCTTTGCTAGCCTGATTTCTGTGGAATCTGAGAACAGATATTTCCTTTCCCTTTGAAGACTATAGGGTCAAAGGAAATATCTCCGATAACAAAGAGAAAGAAGCTTTCTGAGAAACTTCTTTGTGTTCTGTGAAATCATCTCACAGAGTTACAGCTTTCCCCTCAAGAAGCCTTTCGCTAAGATAGTTCTTGTGGAATTGGCAAAGTGATATTTGGAAGCCCATAGAGGGCTATGGTGAAAAAGGAAATATCCTCCGATGAAATCTGGAAAGAAGCTTTCTGAAAAACTGCTTAGTGTTTGGTTAATTCATCTCACAGAGTTACATCTGTATTTCGTGGATCTCTTTGCTAGCCTTATTTCTGTGGCATCTGAGAGCAGATATGTCCTTTCCCTTTGAAGACTATAGGGCCAAAGGAAATATCCTCCGATAACAAAGAGAAAGAAGCTTTCTGAGAAACTTCTTTGTGTTCTGTGAAATCATCTCACAGAGTTACAGCTTTCCCCTCAAGAAGCCTTTCGCTAAAACACTTCTTGTGGAATTGGCAAAGTGATATTTGGAAGCCCATACAGGGCTATGGTGAAAAAGGAAATATCCTCCGTTGAAATCTGGAAAGAAGCTTTCTGAGAAACTGCTCAGTGTTCTGTTAATTCATCTCACAGAGTTACATCTGTATTTCTTGGATCTCCTTGCTAGCCTTATTTCTGTGGAATCTGAGAACAGATATTTCGGATCCCTTTCAAAACTATAGGGCCAAAGGAAATATCCTCCGAAAACAAAGAGAAAGAAGCTTTCTGAGAAACTTATTTCTGTTCTGTGAAATCATCTCACAGAGTTACAGCTTTTCCCTCAAGAAGCCTTTCGCTATGACAGTACTTGTGGAATTGGCAAAGTGATATTTGGAAGCCCATAGAGGGCTATGGTGAAAAAGGAAATATCCTCCGATGAAATCTGGAAAGAAGCTTTCCGAGAAACTGCTTAGTGTTCTGTTAATTCATCTCACAGAGTTACATCTGTATTTCGTGGGTGTCTTTGCTTACCTTAATTCTGTGAAATATGAGAACACATATTTCGGATCCCTTTGAAGACTATAGGGCCAAAGGAAATATTCTCCGATAACAAAGAGAAAGAAGCTTTCTGAGAAACTTCTTTGTGTTCTGTGAAATCATCTCACAGAGTTACAGCTTTCCCCTCAAGAAGCCTTTCGCTAAGACAGTTCTTGTGGAATTCGCAAAGTGATATTTGGAAGCCCAACGAGGGCTATGGAGAAAAAGGAAATATCCTCCGATGAAATCTGGAAAGAAGCTTTCTGAGAAACTGCTTAGTGTTCTGTTAATTCATCAAACAGAGTTACATCTGTATTTCGTGGATCTCTTTGCTAGCCTTTTTCTCTGGAATCTGACAACAGATACTTCCTTTCCCTTTGAAGACTATAGGGCCAAAGGAAATATCCTCCGAAAACAAAGAGAATGAAGCTTTCTGAGAAACTTCTTTGTGTTCTGTAAAATCATCTCACAGAGTTACAGCTTTCCCCGCAAGAAGCCTTTCGCTAAGACAATTCTTGTGGAATTGGCAAAGTGATATTTGGAAGCTCATAGAGGGCTATGGAGAAAAAGGAAATATCCTCCGATGAAATCCGGAAGGAAGCTTTCTGAGAAACTGCTTAGTGTTCTGTTAATTCATCTCACAGAGTTACATCTGTATTTCGTGGATCTCTTTGCTAGCCTTATTTCTGTGGAGTCTGAGAACAGATATTTCCTTTCCCTTTGAAGACTATAGGGCTAAAGGAAATATCCTCCGATAACAAAGAGAAAGAAGCTGTCTGAGAAACTTCTTTGTCTTCTGTGAAATCATCTCACAGAGTTACAGCTTTCCCCTCAAGAAGCCTTTCGCTAAGACAGTTCTTGTGGTATTGGCAAAGTGATATTTGGAAGCCCATAGAGGGCTATGGTGAAAAAGGAAATATCCTCCGATGAAATCTGGAAAGAAGCTTTCTGGGAAACTGCTTAGTGTTCTGTTAAATCATCTCACAGAGTTACATCTGTATTTCGTGGAACTCTTGGCTAGCCTTATTTCTGTGGAATCTGACAACAGATATTTCCTTTCCCTTTGAAGACTATATTGTCAAAGGAAATATCCAACGATAACAAAGAGAAAGAAGCTTTCTGAGAAACTTCTTTGTGTTCTGTGAAATCATCTCACAGAGTTACAGCTTTCCCCTCAAGAAGCCTTTCGCTAAGACAGTTCTTGTGGAATTGGCAAAGAGATATTTGGAAGTTCATAGAGGGCTATGGAGAAAAAGGAAATATCCTCCGATGAAATCTGTAAAGAAGCTTTCTGAGAAACTGCTTAGTGTTCTGTTAATTCATCCCACAGAGTTACATCTGCATTTCATGGATCTCTTTGCTAGCCTTATTTCTGTGGAATCTGACAACAGATATTTCCTTTCCGTTTCAAGACTATAGGGCCAAAGGAAATATCCTCCGATAACAAAGAGAAAGAAGCTTTCTGAGAAACTTCATTGTGTTCTGTGAAATCATCTCACAGAGTTACAGCTTTCCCCTCAAGAAGCCTTTCGCTAAGACAGTTCTTGTGGAATTGGCAAAGTGATATTTGGAAGCCCATAGAGGGCTACGTTGAAAAAGGAAATATCCTGCGATGAAATCTGGAAAGAAGTTTTCTGAGAAACTGCTTAGTGTTCTGTTAATTCATCTCACAGAGTTACATCTGTATTTCGTGGATCTCTTTGCTAGCCTTATTTCTGTGGAATCTGAGAACAGATATTTCCTTTCCCTTTGAAGACTATAGGGGCAAAGGAAATATCCTCCGATAACAAAGAGAAAGAAGCTTTCTGAGAAACTTCTTTGTGTTCTGTGAAATCATCTCACAGAGTTACAGCTTTCCCCTAAGAAGCCTTTCGCTAAGACAGTTCTTGTGGAATTGGCAAAGTGATATTTGGAAGCCCATAGAGGGCTATGGTGAAAAAGGATATATCCACCGATGAAATCTGGAAAGAAGCTTTCTGAGAAACTGCTTAGTGTTCTGTTAATTCATCTCACAGAGTTACATCTGTATTTCGTAGATCTCTTTGCTAGCTTTTTTCTCTGGAATCTGACAACAGATATTTCCTTTCCCTTTGAAGACTATAGGGCCAAAGGAAATATCCTCCGAAAACAAAGAGAAAGAAGCTTTCTGAAAAACTTCTTTGTGTTCTCTAAAATCATCTCACAGAGTTACAGCTTTCCCCGCAAGGAGCCTTTCGCTAAGACAATTCTTGTGGAATTGGCAAAGTGATATTTGGAAGCTCATAGAGGGCTATGGAGAAAAAGGAAATATCCTCCGATGAAATCCGGAAAGAAGCTTTCTTAGAAACTGCTTGGTGTTCTGTTAATTCACCTCACAGAGTTACATCTGTATTTTGTGGATCTCTTTGCTACCCTTATTTCTGTGGAATCTGAGAACAGAAAATTTGGATCCCTTTGAAGAGTATACGGCCAAAGGAAATATCCTCCGATAACAAAGAGAAAGGAAACTTTCTGAGAAACTTCTTTGTGTTCTGTGAAATCATCTCACAGAGTTACAGCTTTCCCCTCAAGAAGCCTTTTGCTAAGACAGTTCTTGTGGAATTGGCAAAGTGATATTTGGAACCCCTAGAGGGCTATGGTGAAAAAGGAAAAATCCTCCGATGAAATCTGGAAACAAGCTTTCTGAGAAACCTCTTAGTGTTGTGTTAATTCATCTCACAGAGTTACATCTGTATTTCGTGGATCTCTTTGCTAGCCTTATTTATGTGGAATCTGAGAACAGATATTTCCTTTCCCTTTGAAGACTATAGCGCCAAAGGAAATATCCTCCGATAAGAAAGAGAAGAAGCTTTCTGAGAAACTTCTTTGTGTTCCGTGAAATCGTCTCACAGAGTTACAGCTTTCCCCTCAAGAAGCCTTTCGCTAAGACAGTTCTTGTGGAATTGGCAAAGTGATATTTGGAAGCCCATAGAGGGCTATGGTGAAAAAGAAAATATCCTCCGATGAAATCTGGAAAGAAGCGTTCTGAGAAACTGCTTAGTGTTCTGTTAATTCATCTCACAGTGTTACATCTGTATTTGGTGGATGTCTTTGCTAGCCTGATTTCTGGGGAATCTGAGAACAGATATTTCCTTTCCCTTTGAAGACTATAGGGTCAAAGGAAATATCTCCGATATCAAAGAGAAAGAAGCTTTCTGAGAAACTTCTTTGTGTTCTGTGAAATCATCTCACAGAGTTACAGCTGTCCCCTCAAGAAATCTTTCGCTAAGACAGTTCTTGTGGAATTGGCAAAGTGATATTTGGAAGCCCATAGAGGGCTATGGTGAAAAAGGAAATATCCTCCGATGAAATCTGGAAAAAAGCTTTCTGAGAAACTGCTTAGTGTTCTGTTAATTCATCTCACAGAGTTACATCTGTATTTCGTTGATCTCTGCTAGCCTTATTTCTGTGGAATCTGAGAACAGATATTTCCTTTCCCTTTGAAGACTATAGGGCCAAAGGAAATATCCTCCGATAACAAAGAGAAAGATGCCTCTGAGAAACTTCTTTGTCTTCTGTGAAATCATCTCACAGAGTTACAGCTTTCCCCTCAAGAAGCCTTTCGCTAAGACAGTTCTTGTGGAATTTGCAAAATGATATTTGGAAGCCCATAGAGGGCTATGGTGAAAAAGGAAATATCCTCCGATGAAATCTGGAAAGAAGCTTTGTGAGAAACTGCTTAGTGTTCTGTTAATTCATCTCACAGAGTTACATGTGTATTTCGTGGATCTCTTGGCTAGCCTTATTTCTGTGGAATCTGACAACAGATATTTCCTTTCCCTTTGAAGACTATAGGGCCAAAGGAAATATCCTCCGATAACAAAGAGAAAGAAGCTTTCTGAGAAACTTCTTTGTGTTCTGTGAAATCATCTCACAGAGTTACAGCTTTCCCCTCAAGAAGCCTTTCGCTAAGACAGTTCTTGTGGAATTGGCAAAGTGATATTTGGAAGCCCATATAGGGCTATGGTGAAAAAGGAAATATCCTCACATGAAATCTGGAAAGAAGCTTTCTGAGAAACTGCTTAGTGTTCTGTTAATTCATCTCACAGTGTTACATCTGTATTTCGTGGATCTCTTTGCTAGCCTGATTTCTGTGGAATCTGAGAACAGATATTTCCTTTCCCTTTGAAGACTATAGGGTCAAAGGAAATATCTCCGATAACAAAGAGAAAGAAGCTTTCTGAGAAACTTCTTTGTGTTCTGTGAAATCATCTCACAGAGTTACAGCTTTCCCCTCAAGAAGCCTTTCGCTAAGATAGTTCTTGTGGAATTGGCAAAGTGATATTTGGAAGCCCATAGAGGGCTATGGTGAAAAAGGAAATATCCTCCGATGAAATCTGGAAAGAAGCTTTCTGAAAAACTGCTTAGTGTTTGGTTAATTCATCTCACAGAGTTACATCTGTATTTCGTGGATCTCTTTGCTAGCCTTATTTCTGTGGCATCTGAGAGCAGATATGTCCTTTCCCTTTGAAGACTATAGGGCCAAAGGAAATATCCTCCGATAACAAAGAGAAAGAAGCTTTCTGAGAAACTTCTTTGTGTTCTGTGAAATCATCTCACAGAGTTACAGCTTTCCCCTCAAGAAGCCTTTCGCTAAAACACTTCTTGTGGAATTGGCAAAGTGATATTTGGAAGCCCATACAGGGCTATGGTGAAAAAGGAAATATCCTCCGTTGAAATCTGGAAAGAAGCTTTCTGAGAAACTGCTCAGTGTTCTGTTAATTCATCTCACAGAGTTACATCTGTATTTCTTGGATCTCCTTGCTAGCCTTATTTCTGTGGAATCTGAGAACAGATATTTCGGATCCCTTTCAAAACTATAGGGCCAAAGGAAATATCCTCCGAAAACAAAGAGAAAGAAGCTTTCTGAGAAACTTATTTCTGTTCTGTGAAATCATCTCACAGAGTTACAGCTTTTCCCTCAAGAAGCCTTTCGCTATGACAGTACTTGTGGAATTGGCAAAGTGATATTTGGAAGCCCATAGAGGGCTATGGTGAAAAAGGAAATATCCTCCGATGAAATCTGGAAAGAAGCTTTCCGAGAAACTGCTTAGTGTTCTGTTAATTCATCTCACAGAGTTACATCTGTATTTCGTGGGTGTCTTTGCTTACCTTAATTCTGTGAAATATGAGAACACATATTTCGGATCCCTTTGAAGACTATAGGGCCAAAGGAAATATTCTCCGATAACAAAGAGAAAGAAGCTTTCTGAGAAACTTCTTTGTGTTCTGTGAAATCATCTCACAGAGTTACAGCTTTCCCCTCAAGAAGCCTTTCGCTAAGACAGTTCTTGTGGAATTCGCAAAGTGATATTTGGAAGCCCAACGAGGGCTATGGAGAAAAAGGAAATATCCTCCGATGAAATCTGGAAAGAAGCTTTCTGAGAAACTGCTTAGTGTTCTGTTAATTCATCACACAGAGTTACATCTGTATTTCGTGGATCTCTTTGCTAGCCTTTTTCTCTGGAATCTGACAACAGATACTTCCTTTCCCTTTGAAGACTATAGGGCCAAAGGAAATATCCTCCGAAAACAAAGAGAATGAAGCTTTCTGAGAAACTTCTTTGTGTTCTGTAAAATCATCTCACAGAGTTACAGCTTTCCCCGCAAGAAGCCTTTCGCTAAGACAATTCTTGTGGAATTGGCAAAGTGATATTTGGAAGCTCATAGAGGGCTATGGAGAAAAAGGAAATATCCTCCGATGAAATCCGGAAGGAAGCTTTCTGAGAAACTGCTTAGTGTTCTGTTAATTCATCTCACAGAGTTACATCTGTATTTCGTGGATCTCTTTGCTAGCCTTATTTCTGTGGAGTCTGAGAACAGATATTTCCTTTCCCTTTGAAGACTATAGGGCTAAAGGAAATATCCTCCGATAACAAAGAGAAAGAAGCTGTCTGAGAAACTTCTTTGTCTTCTGTGAAATCATCTCACAGAGTTACAGCTTTCCCCTCAAGAAGCCTTTCGCTAAGACAGTTCTTGTGGTATTGGCAAAGTGATATTTGGAAGCCCATAGAGGGCTATGGTGAAAAAGGAAATATCCTCCGATGAAATCTGGAAAGAAGCTTTCTGGGAAACTGCTTAGTGTTCTGTTAAATCATCTCACAGAGTTACATCTGTATTTCGTGGAACTCTTGGCTAGCCTTATTTCTGTGGAATCTGACAACAGATATTTCCTTTCCCTTTGAAGACTATATTGTCAAAGGAAATATCCAACGATAACAAAGAGAAAGAAGCTTTCTGAGAAACTTCTTTGTGTTCTGTGAAATCATCTCACAGAGTTACAGCTTTCCCCTCAAGAAGCCTTTCGCTAAGACAGTTCTTGTGGAATTGGCAAAGAGATATTTGGAAGTTCATAGAGGGCTATGGAGAAAAAGGAAATATCCTCCGATGAAATCTGTAAAGAAGCTTTCTGAGAAACTGCTTAGTGTTCTGTTAATTCATCCCACAGAGTTACATCTGCATTTCATGGATCTCTTTGCTAGCCTTATTTCTGTGGAATCTGACAACAGATATTTCCTTTCCGTTTCAAGACTATAGGGCCAAAGGAAATATCCTCCGATAACAAAGAGAAAGAAGCTTTCTGAGAAACTTCATTGTGTTCTGTGAAATCATCTCACAGAGTTACAGCTTTCCCCTCAAGAAGCCTTTCGCTAAGACAGTTCTTGTGGAATTGGCAAAGTGATATTTGGAAGCCCATAGAGGGCTACGTTGAAAAAGGAAATATCCTGCGATGAAATCTGGAAAGAAGTTTTCTGAGAAACTGCTTAGTGTTCTGTTAATTCATCTCACAGAGTTACATCTGTATTTCGTGGATCTCTTTGCTAGCCTTATTTCTGTGGAATCTGAGAACAGATATTTCCTTTCCCTTTGAAGACTATAGGGGCAAAGGAAATATCCTCCGATAACAAAGAGAAAGAAGCTTTCTGAGAAACTTCTTTGTGTTCTGTGAAATCATCTCACAGAGTTACAGCTTTCCCCTAAGAAGCCTTTCGCTAAGACAGTTCTTGTGGAATTGGCAAAGTGATATTTGGAAGCCCATAGAGGGCTATGGTGAAAAAGGATATATCCACCGATGAAATCTGGAAAGAAGCTTTCTGAGAAACTGCTTAGTGTTCTGTTAATTCATCTCACAGAGTTACATCTGTATTTCGTAGATCTCTTTGCTAGCTTTTTTCTCTGGAATCTGACAACAGATATTTCCTTTCCCTTTGAAGACTATAGGGCCAAAGGAAATATCCTCCGAAAACAAAGAGAAAGAAGCTTTCTGAAAAACTTCTTTGTGTTCTCTAAAATCATCTCACAGAGTTACAGCTTTCCCCGCAAGGAGCCTTTCGCTAAGACAATTCTTGTGGAATTGGCAAAGTGATATTTGGAAGCTCATAGAGGGCTATGGAGAAAAAGGAAATATCCTCCGATGAAATCCGGAAAGAAGCTTTCTTAGAAACTGCTTGGTGTTCTGTTAATTCACCTCACAGAGTTACATCTGTATTTTGTGGATCTCTTTGCTACCCTTATTTCTGTGGAATCTGAGAACAGAAAATTTGGATCCCTTTGAAGAGTATACGGCCAAAGGAAATATCCTCCGATAACAAAGAGAAAGGAAACTTTCTGAGAAACTTCTTTGTGTTCTGTGAAATCATCTCACAGAGTTACAGCTTTCCCCTCAAGAAGCCTTTTGCTAAGACAGTTCTTGTGGAATTGGCAAAGTGATATTTGGAACCCCTAGAGGGCTATGGTGAAAAAGGAAAAATCCTCCGATGAAATCTGGAAACAAGCTTTCTGAGAAACCTCTTAGTGTTGTGTTAATTCATCTCACAGAGTTACATCTGTATTTCGTGGATCTCTTTGCTAGCCTTATTTATGTGGAATCTGAGAACAGATATTTCCTTTCCCTTTGAAGACTATAGCGCCAAAGGAAATATCCTCCGATAAGAAAGAGAAGAAGCTTTCTGAGAAACTTCTTTGTGTTCTGTGAAATCGTCTCACAGAGTTACAGCTTTCCCCTCAAGAAGCCTTTCGCTAAGACAGTTCTTGTGGAATTGGCAAAGTGATATTTGGAAGCCCATAGAGGGCTATGGTGAAAAAGAAAATATCCTCCGATGAAATCTGGAAAGAAGCGTTCTGAGAAACTGCTTAGTGTTCTGTTAATTCATCTCACAGTGTTACATCTGTATTTCGTGGATGTCTTTGCTAGCCTGATTTCTGGGGAATCTGAGAACAGATATTTCCTTTCCCTTTGAAGACTATAGGGTCAAAGGAAATATCTCCGATATCAAAGAGAAAGAAGCTTTCTGAGAAACTTCTTTGTGTTCTGTGAAATCATCTCACAGAGTTACAGCTTTCCCCTCAAGAAGCCTTTCGCTAAGACAGTTCTTGTGGAATTGGCAAAGTGATATTTGGAAGCCCATATAGGGCTGTGGTGAAAAAGGAAATATCCTCAGATGAAATCTGTAAAGAAGCTTTCTGAGAAACTGCTTAGTGTTCTGTTAATTCATCTCACAGGGTTACATCTGTATTTCGTGGATGTCTTTGCTAGCCTTATTTCTGTGGAATCTGAGAACAGATATTTCATTTCCCTTTGAAGACTATAGCGCCAAAGGAAATATCCTCCGATAACAAAGAGAAAGAAGCTTTCTGAGAAACTTCTTTGTGTTCTGTGAAATCATCTCAGAGAGTTACAGCTTTCCCCTCAAGAAGCCTTTCGCTAAGACAGTTCTTGTGGAATTGGCAAAGTGATATTTGGAAGCCCATAGAGGGCTACGGTGAAAAAGGAAATATCCTCCGATGAAATCTGGAAAGAAGCTTTCTGAGAAACTGCTTAGTGTTCTGTTAATTCATCTCACAGAGTTACATCTGTATTTCGTGGATCTCTTTGCTAGCCTTATTTCTGTGGAATCTGAGAACAGATATTTCCTTTCCCTTTGAAGACTATAGGGCCAAAGGAAATATCCTCCGATAACAAAGAGAAAGAAGCTTTCTGAGAAACTTCTTTGTGTTCTGTGAAATCGTCTCACAGAGTTACAGCTTTCCCCTCAAGAAGCCTTTCGCTAAGACAGTTCTTGTGGAATTGGCAAAGTGATATTTGGAAGCTCATAGAGGGCTATGGAGAAAAAGGAAATATCCTCCGATGAAATCTGGAAAAAAAGCTTTCTGAGAAACTGCTCAGTGTTCTGTTAATTCATCTCACAGAGTTACATCTGTATTTCGTGTATCTCTTTGCTAGCCTTATTTCTGTGGAATCTGAGAACAGATATTTCCTTTCCCTTTGAAGACTATAGCGCCAAAGGAAATATCCTCCGATAACAAAGAGAAAGAAGCTTTCTGAGAAACTTCTTTGTGTTCTGTGAAATCATCTCACAGAGTTACAGCTGTCCCCTCAAGAAAACTTTCGCTAAGACAGTTCTTGTGGAATTGCAAAGTGATATTTCGAAGCCCATAGAGGGCTATGGTGAAAAAGGAAATATCCTCCGATGAAATATGGAAAGAAGCTTTCTGAGAAACTGCTTAGTGATCTGTTAATTCATCTCACAGATTTACATCTGTATTTCGTTGATCTCTTTGCCAGCCTTATTTCTGTGGAATCTGACAACAGATATTACGGATCCCTTTAAAGACTATAGGGACAAAGGAAATATCCTCCGATAACAAAGAGAAAGAAGCTTTCTGAGAAACTTCTTTGTGTTCTGTGAAATCATCTCACAGAGTTACAGCTGTCCCCTCAAGAAACCTTTCGCTAAGATAGTTCTTGTGGAATTGGCAAAGTGATATTTGGAAGCCCATAGAGGGCTATGGTGAAAAAGGAAATATCCTCGATGAAATCAGGAAAGAAGCCTTCTGAGAAACTGCTTAGTGTTCTGTTAATTCATCTCACAGAGTTAAATCTGTATTTCGTGGATCTCTTTGCTAGCCTTATTTCTGTGGAATCTGAGAACTGATATTTCCTTTCCCTTTGAAGGCTATAGGTCCAAAGGAAATATCCTCCGATAACAAAGAGAAAGAAGCTTTCTGAGAAACTTCTTTGTGTTCTGTGAAATCATCTCACAGAGTTACAGCTGTCCCCTCAAGAAACCTTTCGCTAAGACAGTTCTTGTGGAATTGGCAAAGTGATATTTGGAAGACCATAGAGGGCTATGGTGAAAAAGGAAATATCCTCCGATGAAATCTGCAAAGAAGCTTTCTGAGAAACTGCTCAGTGTTCTGTTAATTCATCTCACAGAGTTACATCTGTATTTCGTGGATCTCTTTGCTAGCCTTATTTCTGTGGAATCTGACAACAGATATTTCGGATCCCTTTCAAGACTATAGGGCCAAAGGAAATATCCTCCGATAACAAAGAGAAAGAAGCTTTCTGAGAAACTTCTTTGTGTTCTGTGAAATCATCTCACAGAGTTACAGCTGTCCCCTCAAGAAACCTTTCGCTAAGACAGTTCTTGTGGAATTGGCAAAGTGATATTTGGAAACCCATAGAGGTCTATGGTGAAAAAGGAAATATCCTCCGATGAAATCTGGAAAAAAGCTTTCTGAGAAACTGCTTAGTGTTCTGTTAATTCATCTCACAGAGTTACATCTGTATTTCGTTGATCTCTGCTAGCCTTATTTCTGTGGAATCTGAGAACAGATATTTCCTTTCCCTTTGAAGTCTATAGGGCCAAAGGAAGTATCCTCCGAAAACAAAGAGAAAGAAGCTTTCTGATAAACTTCTTTGTCTTCTGTTAAATCATCTCACAGAGTTACAGCTTTCCCCTCAAGAAGCCTTTCGCTAAGACAGTTCTTGTGGAATTGGCAAAGTGATATTTGGAAGCCCATAGAGGGCTATGGTGAAAAAGGAAATATCCTCCGATGAAATCTGGAAAGAAGCGTTCTGAGAAACTGCTTAGTGTTCTGTTAATTCATCTCACAGTGTTACATCTGTATTTCGTAGATGTCTTTGCTAGCCTGATTTCTGGGGAATCTGAGAACAGATATTTCCTTTCCCTTTGAAGACTATAGGGTCAAAGGAAATATCTCCGATAACAAAGAGAAAGAAGCTTTCTGAGAAACTTCTTTGTGTTCTGTGAAATCATCTCACAGAGTTACAGCTTTCCCCTCAAGAAGCCTTTCGCTAAGACAGTTCTTGTGGAATTGGCAAAGTGATATTTGGAAGCCCATAGAGGGCTGTGGTGAAAAAGGAAATATCCTCAGATGAAATCTGTAAAGAAGCTTTCTGAGAAACTGCTTAGTGTTCTGTTAATTCATCTCACAGGGTTACATCTGTATTTCGTGGATGTCTTTGCTAGCCTTATTTCTGTGGAATCTGAGAACAGATATTTCATTTCCCTTTGAGGACTATAGCGCCAAAGGAAATATCCTCCGATAACAAAGAGAAAGAAGCTTTCTGAGAAACTTCTTTGTTTTCTGTGAAATCATCTCACAGAGTTACAGCTTTCCCCTCAAGAACCCTTTCGCTAAGACAGTTCTTCTGTTATTGGCAAAGTGATATTTGGAAGCCCATAGAGGTCTATGGTGAAAAAGGAAATATCCTCCGATGAAATCTGGAAAGAAGCTTTCTGAAAAACTGCTTAGTGTTCTGTTAATTCATCTCACAGAGTTACATCTGTATTTCGTGGATCTCTTTGCTTGCCTTATTTCTGTGGAATCTGAGAGCAGATATGTCCTTTCCCTTTGAAGAGTATAGGGCCAAAGGAAATATCCTCCGATAACAAAGAGAAAGAAGCTTTCTGAGAAACTTCTTTGTGTTCTGTGAAATCATCTCACGGAGTTACAGCTTTCCCCTCAAGAAGCCTTTCGCTAAAACACTTCTTGTGGAATTGGCAAAGTGATATTTGGAAGCCCATACAGGGCTATGGTGAAAAAGGAAATATCCTCCGTTGAAATCTGGAAAGAAGCTTTCTGAGAAACTGCTCAGTGTTCTGTTAATTCATCTCACAGAGTTACATCTGTATTATTGGATCTCCTTGCTACCCTTATTTCTGTGGAATCTGAGAACAGATATTTCGGATCCCTTTCAAAACTATAGGGCCAAAGGAAACAACCTCGGATAACAAAGAAAAAGAAGCTTTCTGAGAAACTTATTTCTGTTCTGTGAAATCATCTCACAGAGTTACAGCTTTTCCCTCAAGAAGCCTTTCGCTATGACAGTACTTGTGGAATTGGCAAAGTGATATTTGGAAGCCCATAGAGGGCTATGGTGAAAAATTAAATATCCTCCGATGAAATCTGGAAAGAAACTTTCCGAGAAACTGCTTGGTGTTCTGTTAATTCATCTCACAGAGTTACATCTGTATTTCGTGGGTGTCTTTGCTTACCTTAATTCTGTGAAATATGAGAACACATATTTCGGATCCCTTTGAACACTATACGGCCAAAGGAAATATTCTCCGATAACAAAGAGAAAGAAGCTTTCTGGGAAACTTCTTTGTGTTCTGTGAAATCATCTCACAGAGTTACAGCTTTCCCGTCAAGAAGCCTTTCGCTAAGACAGTTCTTGTGGAATTGGCAAACTGATATTTGGAAGCCCATAGAGGGCTATGGTGAAAAAGGAAATATCCTCCGAAGAAATCCGGAAGGAAGGTTTCTTAGAAACTGCTTAGTGTTCTGTTAATTCATCTCACAGAGTTACATCTGTATTTCGTGGATCTCTTTGCTACCCTTATTTCTGTGGAATCTGAGAACAGATATTTCGGATCCCTTTGAAGACTATAGGGCCAAAGGAAATATCCTCCGATAACAAAGAGAAAGGAAACTTTCTGAGAAACTTCTTTGTGTTCTCTGAAATCATCTCACAGAGTTACAGCTTTCTCCTCAAGAAGCCTTTCGCTAAGACAGTTCTTGTGGAATTGGCAAAGTGATATTTGGAAGCCCATAGAGGGCTATGGTGAAAAAGGAAATATCCTCTGATGAAATCTGGAAACAAGCTTTCTGAGAAACTGCTTATTGTTGTGTTAATTCATCTCACAGACTTACATCTGTATTTCGTGGATCTCTTTGCTAGCCTTATTTATGTGGAATCTGAGAACAGATATTTCGGAACCCTTTAAAGACTATAGGGCCAAAGGAAATATCCTCCGATAACAAAGAGAAAGAAGCTTTCTGAGAAACTTCTTTGTTTTCTGTGAAATCATCTCACAGAGTTACAGCTTTCCCCTCTAGAAGCCTTTCGCTAAGACAGTTCTTGTGGAATTGGCAAAGTGATATTTGGAAGCCCTTAGAGGGCTACTGTGAAAAAGGAAATATCCTCCGATGAAATCAGGAAAGAAGCTTTCTGAGAAACTGCTTAGTGTTCTGTTAATTCATCTCACAGAGTTACATCTGTATTTCGTGGATCTCTTTGCTAGCCTTATTTCTGTGGAGTCTGAGAACAGATATTTCCTTTCCCTTTGAAGACTATAGGGCCAAAGGAAATATCCTCCGATAACAAAGAGAAAGAAGCTTTCTGAGAAACTTCTTTGTGTTCTATGAAATCATCTCACAGAGTTACATCTTTCCCCTCAAGAAGCCTTTCGATAAGACAGTTCTTGTGGAATTGGCAAAGTGATATTTGGAAGCCCAAAGAGGGCTATAGTGAAAGAGGAAATATCCTCCGAAGATATCTTGAAAGAAGATTTCTGAGAAACAGCTTAGTGTTCTGTTAATTCATCTCAGAGAGTTACATCTGTATTTCGTGGATCTCTTTGCTAGCCTTATTTCTGTGGAATCTGAGAACAGATATTTCCTTTCCCTATGAAGACTATAGCGCCAAAGGAAATATCCTCCGATAACAAAGAGAAAGAAGCTTTCTGAGAAACTTCATTGTGTTCTGTGAAATCATCTCACAGAGTTACATCTTTCCCCTCAAGAAGCCTTTCGCTAAGACAGTTCTTCTGGTATTGGCAAAGTGATATTTGGAAGCCCATAGGGGTCTATGATGAAAAAGGAAATATCCTCTGATGAAATCTGGAAAGAAGCTTTCTGAAAAACTGCTTAGTGTTCTGTTAATTCATCTCACAGAGTTACATCTGTATTTCGTGGATCTCTTTGCTAGCCTTATTTCTGTGGAATCTGAGAGCAGATATGTCCTTTCCCTTTGAAGACTATAGGGCCAAAGGAAATATCCTCCGATAACAAAGAGAAAGAAGCTTTCTGAGAAACTTCTTTGATTTCTGTGAAATCATCTCACAGAGTTACAGCTTTCCCCTGAAGAAGCCTTTCGCTAAGACAGTTCTTGTGGAATTGGCAAAGTGATATTTGGAAGCTCATAGAGGGCTATGGAGAAAAAGGAAATATCCTCCGATGAAATCTGGAAAGAAGTTTTCTGAGAAACTGCTAAGTGTTCTGTTAATTCATCTCACAGAGTTACATCTGTATTTCGTGGATCTCTTTGCTAGCCTTATTTCTGTGGAATCTGAGAACAGATATTACCTTTCCCTTTGAAGACTATAGCGCCAAAGGAAATATCCTCCGATAACAAAAAGAAAGAAGCTTTCTGAGAAACTTCTTTGTGTTCTGTGAAATCATCTCACAGAGTTACAGCTTTCCCCTCAAGAAGCCTTTCTATACGACAGTTCTTGTGGAATTGGCAAAGTGATATTTGGAAGCCCATAGAGGGCTATGGTGAAAGAGGAAATATCCTCCGAAGATATCTGGAAAGAAGATTTCTGAGAAACTGCTTAGTGTTCTGTTAATTCATCTCACAGAGTTACATCTGTATTTCCTCGATCTCTTTGCTAGCCTTATTTCTGTGGAATCTGAGAACAGATATTTGGGATCCCTTTAAAGACTCTAGGGCCAAAGGAAATATCCTCCGATAACAAAGTGAAAGAAGCTTTCTGAGAAACTTCTTTGTGTTCTGTGAAATCATCTCACAGAGTTACAGCTGTCCCCTCAAGAAAACTTTCGCTAAGACAGTTCTTGTGGAATTGGCAAAGTGATATTTGGAAGCCCATAGAGGGCTATGGTGAAAAAGGAAATATCCTCCGATGAAATCTGGAAAGAAGCTTTCTGAGAAACTGGTTAGTGTTCTGTTAATTCATCTCACAGATTCACATCTGTATTTCGTTGATCTCTTTGCTAGCCTTATTTCTGTGGAATCTGACAACAGATATTACGGATCCCTTTAAAGACTATAGGGCCAAAGGAAATATCCTCCGATAACAAAGAGAAAGAAGCTTTCTGAGAAACTTCTTTGTGTTCTGTGAAATCATCTCACAGAGTTACAGCTGTCCCCTCAAGAAAACTTTCGCTAAGACAGTTCTTGTGGAATTGGCAAAGTGATATTTGGAAGACCATAGAGGGCTACGGTGAAAAAGGAAATATCCTCTGATGAAATCTGCAAAGAAGCTTTCTGAGAAACTGCTTATTGTCTGTTAATTCATCTCACAGAGTTACATCTGTATTTCGTTGATCTCTTTGCTAGCCTTATTTCTGTGGAATCTGAGAACAGATATTTCGGATCCCTTTAAAGACTATAGGGCCAAAGGAAATATCCTCTGATAACAAAGAGAAAGAAGCTTTCTGAGAAACTTCTTTGTGTTCTGTGAAATCATCTCACAGAGTTACAGCTGTCCCCTCAAGAAACCTTTCGCTAAGACAGTTCTTGTGGAATTGCAAAGTGATATTTGGAAGCCCATAGAGGGCTATGGTGAAAAAGGAAATATCCTCCGATGAAATCTGGAAAAATCTTTCTGAGAAACTGCTTAGTGTTCTGTTAATTCATCTCCCAGAGTTACATCTGTATTTCGTTGATCTCTGCTAGCCTTATTTCTGTGGAATCTGAGAACAGATATTTCCTTTCCCTTTGAAGACTATAGGGCCAACGGAAGTATCCTCCGATAACAAAGAGAAAGAAGCTTTCTGAGAAACTTCTTTGTGTTCTGTGAAATCATCTCACAGAGTTACAGCTTTCCCCTCAAGAAGCCTTTCGCTAAGACAGTTCTTGTGGAATTGGCAAAGTGATATTTGGAAGCCCATAGAGGGCTATGGTGAAAAAGGAAATATCCTCCGATGAAATCTGGAAAGAAGCTTTCTGAGAAACTGCTTAGTGTTCTGTTAATTCATCTCACAGAGTTACATCTGTATTTCGTGGATCTCTTGGCTAGCCTTATTTCTGTGGAATCTGACAACAGATATTTCCTTTCCCTTTGAAGACTATAGGGCCAAAGGAAATATCCTCCGATAACAAAGAGAAAGAAGCTTTCTGAGAAACTTCTTTGTGTTCTGTGAATTCATCTCACAGAGTTACAGCTTTCCCCTCAAGAAGCCTTTCGATAAGACAGTTCTTGTGGAATTGGCAAAGTGATATTTGGAAACCCATAGAGGGCTATGATGAAAAAGGAAATATCCTCAGATGAAATCTGGAAAGAAGCTTTCTGAGAAACTGCTTAGTGTTCTGTTAATTCATCTCACAGTGTTACATCTGTATTTCGTGGATCTCTTTGCTAGCCTGATTTCTGTGGAATCTGAGAACAGATATTTCGTTTCCCTTTGAAGACTATAGGGTCAAAGGAAATATCTCCGATAACAAAGAGAAAGAAGCTTTCTGAGAAACTTCTTTGTGTTCTGTGAAATCATCTCAGAGTTACAGCTTTCCCCTCAAGAAGCCTTTCGCTAAGACAGTTCTTGTGGAATTGGCAAAGTGATATTTGGAAGCCCATAGAGGGCTATGGTGAAAAAGGAAATATCCTCAGATGAAACCTGTAAAGAAGCTTTCTGAGAAACTGCTTAGTGTTCTGTTAATTCATCTCACAGAGTTACATCTGTATTTCGTGGATGTCTTTGCTAGCCTTATTTCTGTGGAATCTGAGAACAGATATTTCTTTTCCCTTTGTAGACTATAGCGCCAAAGGAAATATCCTCCGATAACAAAGAGAAAGAAGCTTTCTGAGAAACTTCTTTGTGTTCTGTGAAATCATCTCACAGAGTTACAGCTTTCCCCTCAAGAAGCCTTTCGCTAAGACAGTTCTTGTGGAATTGGCAAAGTGATATTTGGAAGCCCATCGAGGGCTATGGTGAAAAAGGAAATATCCTCCGATGAAATCTGGAAAGAAGCTTTCTGAGAAACTGCTTAGTGTTCTGTAATTCATCTCACATAGTTACATCTGTATTTCGTGGATCTCTTTGCTAGCATTATTTCTGTGGAGTCTGAGAACAGATATTTCCTTTCCCTTTGAAGACTATAGAGCCAAAGGAAATATCCTCCGATAACAAAGAGAAAGAAGCTTTCTGAGAAACTTCTTTGTGTTCTGTGAAATCATCTCACAGAGTTACAGCTTTCCCGTCAAGAAGCCTTTCGCTAAGACAGTTCTTGTGGAATTGGCAAAGTGATATTTGGAAGCCCATAGAGGGCTATGGTGAAAAAGGAAATATCCACCGATGAAATCTGGAAAGAAGCTTTCTGAGAAACTGCTTAGTGTTCTGTTAATTCATCACACAGAGTTACATCTGTATTTCGTGTATCTCTTTGCTAGCCTTTTTCTCTGGAATCTGACAAAAGATACTTCCTTTCCCTTTGAAGACTATAGGGCCAAAGGAAATATCCTCCGAAAACAAAGAGAAAGAAGCTTTCTGAGAAACTTCTTTGTGTTCTGTAAAATCATCTCACAGAGTTACAGCTTTCCCCGCAAGAAGCCTTTCGTTAAGACAATTCTTGTCGAATTGGCAAAGTGATATTTGGAAGCTCATAGAGGGCTATGGAGAAAAAGGAAATATCCTCCGATGAAATCCGGAAGGAAGTTTTCTAAGAAACTGCTAAGTGTTCTGTTAATTCATCTCACAGAGTTACATCTGTATTTCGTGGATCTCTTTGCTAGCCTTATTTCTGTGGAATCTGAGAACAGATATTTCCTTTCCCTTTGAAGACTATAGCGCCAAAGGAAATATCCTCCGATAACAAAGAGAAAGAAGCTTTCTGAGAAACTTCTTTGTGTTCTGTGAAATCATCTCACAGAGTTACAGCTTTCCCCTCAAGAAGCCTTTCGATAAGACAGTTCTTGTGGAATTGGCAAAGTGATATTTGGAAGCCCAAAGAGGGCTATGGTGAAAGAGGAAATATCCTCCGAAGTTATCTGGAAAGAAGATTTCTGAGAAACTGGTTAGTGTTCTGTTAATTCATCTCACAGAGTTACATCTGCATTTCCTGGATCTCTTTGCTAGCCTTATTTCTGTGGATTCTGAGAACAGATATTTGGGATCCCTTTAAAGACTATAGGGTCAAAGGAAATATCCTCCGATAACAAAGAGAAAGAAGCTTTCTGAGAAACTTCTTTGTGTTCTGTGAAATCATCTCACAGAGTTACAGCTGTCCCCTCAAGAAAACTTTCGCTAAGACAGTTCTTGTGGAATTGGCAAAGTGATATTTGGAAGCCCATAGAGGGCTATGGTGAAAAAGGAAATATCCTCCGATGAAATCAGGAAAGAAGCTTTCTGAGAAACTGCTTAGTGTTCTGTTAATTCATCTCACAGAGTTACATCTGTATTTCGTTGATCTCTTTGCTAGCCTTATTTCTGTGGAATCTGAGAGCAGATATTTCGGATCCCTTTAAAGACTATAGGGCCAAAGGAAATATCCTCCGATAACAAAGAGAAAGAAGCTTTCTGAGAAACTTCTTTGTGCTCTGTGAAATCATCCCACAGTGTTACAGCTGTCCCCTCAAGAAACCTTTCGCTAAGACAGTTCTTGTGGAATTGGCAAAGTGATATTTGGAAGCTCATAGAGGGCTATGGTGAAAAAGGAAATATCCTCCGATGAAATCTGGAAAAAAGCTTTCTGAGAAACTGCTTAGTGTTCTGTTAATTCATCTCACAGAGTTACATCTGTATTTCGTGGATCTCTTTGCTAGCCTTATTTCTGTGGAATCTGAGAACAGATATTTCCTTTCCCTTTGAAGACTATAGGGCCAAAGGAAATATCCTCCGATAACAAAGAGAAAGAAGCTGTCTGAGAAACTTCTTTGTCTTCTGTGAAATCATCTCACAGAGTTACAGCTTTCCCCTCAAGAAGCCTTTCGCTAAGACAGTTCTTGTGGAATTGGCAAAGTGATATTTGGAAGCCCATAGAGGGCTATGGTGAAAAAGGAAATATCCTCCGAAGAAATCTGCAAAGAAGCTTTCTGGGAAACTGCTTAGTGTTCTGTTAATTCATCTCACAGAGTTACATCTGTATTTCGTGGAACTCTTGGCTAGCCTTATTTCTGTGGAATCTGACAACAGATATTTCCTTTCCCTTTGAAGACTATATTGCCAAAGGAAATATCCAACCATAACAAAGAGAAAGAAGCTTTCTGAGAAACTTCTTTGTGTTCTGTGAAATCATCTCACAGAGTTACAGCTTTCCCCTCAAGAAGCCTTTCGATAAGACAGTTCTTGTGGAATGGGCAAAGTGATATTTGGAAGCCCAAAGAGGGCTATGGTGAAAGAGGAAATATCCTCCGAAGTTATCTGGAAAGAAGATTTCTGAGAAACTGGTTAGTGTTCTTTTAATTCATCTCACAGAGTTACATCTGTATTTCGTTCATCTCTTTGCTAGCCTTATTTCTGTGGAATCTGACAACAGATATTATGTATCCCTTTAAAGACTATAGGGCCAAAGGAAATATCCTCCGATAACAAAGAGAAAGAAGCTTTCTGAGAAACTTCTTTGTGTTCTGTGGAATCATCTCACAGAGTTACAGCTGTCCCCTCAAGAAACCTTTCGCTAAGATAGTTCTTGTGGAATTGGCAAAGTGATATTTGGAAGCCCATAGAGGGCCATGGTGAAAAAGGAAATATCCTCCGATGAAATCAGGAAAGAAGCCTTCTGAGAAACTGCTTAATGTTCTGTTAATTCATCTCACAGAGTTAAATCTGTATTTCGTGGATCTCTTTGCTAGCCTTATTTCTGTGGAATCTGAGAACTGATATTTCCTTTCCCTTTGAAGACTATAGGGCCAAAGGAAATATCCTCCGATAACAAAGAGAAAGAAGCTTTCTGAGAAACTTCTTTGTGTTCTGTGAAATCATCTCACAGAGTTACAGCTGTCCCCTCAGGAAACCTTTCGCTGAGACAGTTCTTGTGGAATTGGCAAAGTGATATTTGGAAGCCCATAGAGGGCTATGGTGAAAAAGGAAATATCCTCCGATGAAATCTGGAAAAAAGCTTTCTGAGAAACTGCTTAGTGTTCTGTTAATTCATCTCACAGAGTTACATCTGTATTTCGTTGATCTCTGCTAGCCTTATTTCTGTGGAATCTGAGAGCAGATATTTCCTTTCCCTTTGAAGACTATAGGGCCAAAGGAAATATCCTCCGATAACAAAGAGAAAGAAGCTTTCTGAGAAACTTCTTTGTCTTCTGTGAAATCATCTCACAGAGTTACAGCTTTCCCCTCAAGAAGCCTTTCGCTAAGACAGTTCTTGTGGAATTGGCAATGTGATATTTGGAAGCCAATAGAGGGCTATGGTGAAAAAGGAAATATCCTCCGATGAAATCTGGAAAGAAGCTTTCTGAGAAACTGCTTAGTGTTCTGTTAATTCATCTCACAGTGTTACATCTGTATTTCGTGGATCTCTATCCTAGCCTGATTTCTGTGGAATCTGACAACAGATATTTCCTTTCCCTTTGAAGACTATAGGGTCAAAGGAAATATCTCCGATAACAAAGAGAAAGAAGCTTTCTGAGAAACTTCTTTGTGTTCTGTGAAATCATCTCACAGAGTTACAGCTTTCCCCTCAAGAAGCCTTTCGCTTAGACAGTTCTTGTGGAATTGGCAAAGTGATATTTGGAAGCCCATAGAGGGCTATGGTGAAAAAGGAAATATCCTCAGATGAAATCTGTAAAGAAGCTTTCTGAGAAACTGCTTAGTGTTCTGTTAATTCATCTCACAGAGTTACATCTGTATTTCGTGGATGTCTTTGCTAGCCTTATTTCTGTGGAATCTGAGAACGGATATTTCATTTCCCTTTGAAGACTATAGCGCCAAAGGAAATATCCTCGAATAACAAAGAGAAAGAAGCTTTCTGAGAAACTTCTTTGTGTTCTGTGAAATCATCTCACAGAGTTACAGCTTTCCCCTCAAGAAGCCTTTCGCTAAGACAGTTCTTCTGGTATTGGCAAAGTGATATTTGGAAGCCCATAGAGGTCTATGGTGAAAAAGGAAATATCCTCCGATGAAATCTGGAAAGAAGCTTTCTGAAAAACTGCTTAGTGTTCTGTTAATTCATCTCACAGAGTTACATCTGTATTTCGTGGATCTCTTTGCTAGCCTTATTTCTGTGGAATCTGAGAGCAGATATGTCCTTTCCCTTTGAAGACTATAGGGCCAAAGGAAATATCCTCCGATAACAAAGAGAAAGAAGCTTTCTGAGAAACTTCTTTGTGTTCTGTGAAATCATCTCACAGAGTTACAGCTTTCCCCTCAAGAAGCCTTTCGCTAAAACACTTCTTGTGGAATTGGCAAAGTGATATTTTGAAGCCCATAGAGTTCTATGTTGAAAAAGGAAATATCCTCCGTTGAAATCTGGAAAGAAGCTTTCTGAGAAACTGCTCAGTGTTCTGTTAATTCATCTCACAGAGTTACATCTGTATTTCGTGGATCTCCTTGCTACCCTTATTTCTGTGGAATTTGAGAACAGATATTTCGGATCCCTTTCAAAACTATAGGGCCAAAGGAAATATCCTCCGATAACAAAGAGAAAGAAGCTTTCTTGGAAACTTATTTCTGTTCTGTGAAATCACCTAACAGAGTTACAGCTTTTCCCTCAAGAAGCCTTTCGCTATGACAGTACTTGTGGAATTGGCAAAGTGATATTTGGAAGCCCATAGAGGGCTATGGTGAAAAAGGAAATATCCTCCGATGAAATCTGGAAAGAAGCTTTCCGAGAAACTGCTTAGTGTTCTGTTAATTCATCTCACAGAGTTACATCTGTATTTCGTGGGTGTCTTTGCTTACCTTAATTCTGTGAAATATGAGAACACATATTTCGGATCCCTTTGAAGACTATACGGCCAAAGGAAATATTCTCCGATAACAAAGAGAAAGAAGCTTTCTGAGAAACTTCTTTGTGTTCTGTGAAATCATCTCACAGAGTTACAGCTTTCCCCTCAAGAAGCCTTTCGCTAAGACAGTTCTTGTGGAATTGGCAAAGTGATATTTGGAAGCCCATCGAGGGCTATGGTGATAAAGGAAATATCCTCCGATGAATTCTGGAAAGAAGCTTTCAGAGAAACTGCTTAGTGTTCTGTAATTCATCTCACATAGTTACATCTGTATTTCGTGGATCTCTTTGCTAGCCTTATTTCTGTGGAGTCTGAGAACAGATATTTCCTTTCCCTTTGAAGACTATAGGGACAAAGGAAATATCCTCTGATAACAAAGAGAAAGAAGCTTTCTGAGAAACTTCTTTGTGTTCTGTGAAATCGTCTCACAGAGTTACAGCTTTCCCCTCAAGAAGCCTTTCGCTAAGACAGTTCTTGTGGAATTGGCAAAGTGATATTTGGAAGCTCATAGAGGGCTATGGAGAAAAAGGAAATATCCTCCGATGAAATCTGGAAAGAAGTTTTCTGAGAAACTGCTAAGTGTTCTGTTAATTCATCTCACAGAGTTACATCTGTATTTCGTGGATCTCTTTGCTAGCCTTATTTCTGTGGAATCTGAGAACAGATATTTCCTTTCCCTTTGAAGACTATAGCGCCAAAGGAAATATCCTCCGATAACAAAGAGAAAGAAGCTTTCTGAGAAACTTCTTTGTGTTCTGTGAAATCATCTCACAGAGTTACAGCTTTCCCCTCAAGAAGCCTTTCGATAAGACAGTTCTTGTGGAATTGGCAAAGTGATATTTGGAAGCCCGAAGAGGGCTATGGTGAAAGAGGAAATATCCTCCGAAGATATCTCGAAAGAAGATTTCTGAGAAACTGCTTAGTGTTCTGTAAATTCATCTCACAGAGTTACATCTGTATTTCCTGGATCTCTTTGCTAGCCTTCTTTCTGTGGAATCTGAGAACAGATATTTGGGATCCCTTTAAAGACTATAGGGCCAAAGGAAATATCCTCCGATAACAAAGAGAAAGAAGCTTTCTGAGAAACTTCTTTGTGTTTTGTGAAATCATCTCACAGAGTTACAGCTGTCCCCTCAAGAAAACTTTCGTAAGACAGTTCTTGTGGAATTGGAAAAGTGATATTTGGAAGCCCATAGAGGGCTATGGTGAAAAAGGAAATATCCTCCGATGAAATCTGGAAAGAAGCTTTCTGAGAAACTGCTTAGTGTTCTGTTAATTCATCTCACAGATTTACATCTGTATTTCGTTGATCTCTTTGCTAGCCTTATTTCTGTGGAATCTGACAACAGATATTGCGGATCCCTTTAAAGACTATAGGGCCAAAGGAAATATCCTCCGATAACAAAGAGAAAGAAGCTTTCTGAGAAACTTCTTTGTGTTCTGTGAAATCATCTCACAGAGTTACAGCTGTCCCCTCAAGAAACCTTTCGCTAAGATAGTTCTTGTGGAATTGGCAAAGTTATATTTGGAAGCCCTTAGAGGGCTATGGTGAAAAAGGAAATATCCTCCGATGAAATCTGGAAAGAAGCTTTCTGAGAAACTGCTTAGTGTTGTGTTAATTCATCTCACAGAGTTAAATCTCTATTTCGTGGATCTCTTTGCTAGCCTTATTTCTGTGGAATCTGAGAACTGATATTTCCTTTCCCTTTGAAGACTATAGGGCCAAAGGAAATAACCTCCGATAACAAAGAGAAAGAAGCTTTCTGAGAAACTCCTTTTGTTTTGTGAAATCATCTCACAGAGTTACAGCTGTCCCCTCAAGAAACCTTTCGCTAAGACAGATCTTGTGGAATTGGCAAAGTGATATTTGGAAGACAATAGAGGGCTATGGTGAAAAAGGAAATATCCTCCGATGAAATCTGCAAAGAAGCTTTGTGATAAACTGCTTAGTGTCTGTTAATTCATCTCACAGAGTTACATCTGTATTTCCTTGATCTCTTTGCTAGCCTTATTTCTGTGGAATCTGAGAACAGATATTTCGGATCCCTTTAAAGACTATAGGGCCAAAGGAAATATCCTCCGATAACAAAGAGAAAGAAGCTTTCTGAGAAACTTCTTTGTGTTCTGTGAAATCATCTCACAGAGTTACAGCTTTTCCCTCAAGAAGCCTTTCGCTAAGACAGTTCTTGTGGAATTGGCAAAGTGATATTTGGAAGCCCATAGAGGGCTATGGTGAAAAAGGAATTATCCTCCGATGAAATCTGGAAAGAAGCTTTCTGGGAAACTGCTTAGTGTTCTGTTAATTCATCTCACAGAGTTACATCTGTATTTCGTGGATCTCTTGGCTAGCCTTATTTCTGTGGAATCTGACAACAGATATTTCCTTTCCCTTTGAAGACTATAGGGCCAAAGGAAATATCCAACGATAACAAAGAGAAAGAAGCTTTCTGAGAAACTTCTTAGTGTTCTGTGAAATCATCTCACAGAGTTACAGCTTTCCCCTCAAGAAGCCTTTCGCAAAGACAGTTCTTGTGGAATTGGCAAAGTGATATTTGGAAGCTCATAGAGGGCTATGGAGAAAAAGGAAATATCCTCCGATGAAATCTGGAAAGAAGCTTTCTGACAAACTGCTTAGTGTTCTGTTAATTCATCTCACAGAGTTACATCTGTATTTCATGGATCTCTTTGCTAGCCTTATTTCTGTGGAATCTGACAACAGATATTTCCTTTCCCTTTCAAGACTATAGGGCCAAAGGAAATATCCTCCGATAACAAAGAGAAAGAAGCTTTCTGAGAAACTTCATTGTGTTCTGTGAAATCATCTCACAGAGTTACAGCTTTCCCCTCAAGAAGCCTTTCGCTAAGACAGTTCTTGTGGAATTGGCAAAGTGATATTTGGAAGCCCATAGAGAGCTACGATGAAAAAGCAAATGTCCTCCGATGAAATCTGGAAAGAAGCTTTCTGAGAAACTGCTTAGTGTTCTGTTAATTCATCTCACAGAGTTACATCTGTATTTCGTGCATCGCTTTGCTAGCCTTATTTCTGTGGAATCTGAGAACAGATATTTCCTTTCCCTTTGAAGACTATAGGGGCAAAGGAAATATCGTCCGATAACAAAGAGAAAGAAGCTTTCTGAGAAACTTCTTTGTGTTCTGTGAAATCATCTCACAGAGTTACAGCTTTCCCCTCAAGAAGCCTTTCGCTAAGACAGTTCTTCTGGAATTGGCAAAGTGATATTTGGAAGCCCATAGAGGGCTATGGTGAAAAAGGATATATCCACCGATGAAATCTGGAAAGAAGCTTTCTGAGAAACTGCTTAGTTTCCTGTTAATTCATCTCACAGAGTTACATCTGTATTTAGTGGATCTCCTTGCTAGCTTTTTTCTCTGGAATCTGACAACAGATATTTCCTTTCCCTTTGAAGATTATAGGGCCAAAGGAAATATCATCCGAAAACAAAGAGAAAGAAGCTTTCTGAGAATCTTCTTTGTGTTCTGTAAAATCATCTCACAGAGTTACAGCTTTCCCCGCAAGAAGCCTTTCGCTAAGACAATTCTTGTGGAATTGGCAAAGTGATATATGGAAGCTCATAGAGGGCTATGGAGAAAAAGGAAATATCCTCCGATGAAATCCGGAAAGAAGCTTTCTTAGAAACTGCTTGGTGTTCTGTTAGTTCATCTCACAGAATTACATCTGAATTTTGTGGATCTCTTTGCTGCCCTTATTTCTGTGGAATCTGAGAACAGATATTTCGGATACCTTTGAAGACTATAGGGCCAAAGGAAATATCCTCCGATAACAAAGGGGAAAGGAAACTTTCTGAGAAACTTCTTTGTGTTCTGTGAAATCTTCTCACAGAGTTACAGCTTTCCCCTCAAGAAGCCTTTCGCTAAGACAGTTCTTGTGGAATTGGCAAAGTGATATTTGGAACCCCTAGAGGGCTATGGTGAAAAAGGAAATATCCTCCGATGAAATCCGGAAAGAAGCTTTCTGAGAAACGGCTTAGTGTTCTGTTAATTCATCCCACAGAGTTACATCTGTATTTCTTGGATCTCTTGGCTAGCCTTATTTCTGTGGAATCTGACAACAGATATTTCCTTTCCCTTTGAAGACTATAGGGCCAAAGAAATATCCACCAATAACAAAGAGAAAGAAGCTTTCTGAGAAACTTCTTTGTGTTCTGTGAAATCATCTCACAGAGTTACAGCTTTCCCCTCAAGAAGCCTTTCGCTAAGACAGTACTTGTGGAATTGTCAAAGTGATATTTGGAAGCTCATAGAGGGCTATGGAGAAAAAGGAAATATCCTCCGATGAAATCTGGAAAGAAGCTTTCTGAGAAACTGCTTAGTGTTCTGTTAATTCATCTCACAGAGTTACATCTGTATTTCATGGATCTCTTTGCTAGCCTTATTTCTGTGGAATCTGACAACAGATATTTCCTTTCCCTTTGAAGAATATAGGGCCAAAGGAAATATCCTCCGATAACAAAGAGAAAGAAGCTTTCTGAGAAATTTCACTGTGTTCAGTGAAATCATCTCACAGAGTTACAGCTTTCCCCTCAAGAAGCCTTTCGCTAAGACAGTTCTTGTGGAATTGGCAAAGTGATATTTGGAAGCCCATAGAGGGCTACGTTGAAAAAGGAAATATCCTCCGATGAAATCTGGAAAGAAGCTTTCTGAGAAACTGCTTAGTGTTCTGTTAATTCATCTCACAGAGTTACATCTGTATTTCGTGGATCTCTTTGCTAGCATTATTTCTGTGGAATCTGAGAACAGATATTTCCTTTCCCTTTGAAGACTATAGGGGCAAAGGAAATATCCTCCGATAACAAAGAGAAAGAAGCTTTCTGAGAAACTTCTTTGTGTTCTCTGAAATCATCTCACAGAGTTACAGCTGTCCCCTCAAGAAGCCTTTCGCTAAGACAGTTCTTGTGGAATTGGCAAAGTGATATTTCGAAGCCCATAGAGGGCTATGGTGAAAAAGGAAATATCCACCGATGAAATCTGGAAAGAAGCTTTCTGAGAAACTGCTTAGTGTTCTGTTAATTCATCTGACAGAATTACATCTGTATTTCGTGGATCTCTTTGCTAGCTTTTTTCTCTGGAATCTGACAACAGATATTTCCTTTCCCTTTGAAGACTATAGGGCCAAAGGAAATATCCTCCGAAAACAAAGAGAAAGAAGCTTTCTGAGAAACTTCTTTGTGTTCTGTAAAATCATCTCACAGAGTTACAGCTTTCTCCGCAAGAAGCCTTTCGCTAAGACAATTCTTGTGGAATTGGCAAAGTGATATTTGGAAGCTCATAGCGGGCTATGGAGAAAAAGGAAATATCCTCCGATGAAATCCGGAAAGAAGCTTTCTTAGAAACTGCTTAGTGTTCTGTTAATTCATCTCACAGAGTTACATCTGTATTTCGTGGATCTCTTTGCTACCCTTATTTCTGTGGAATCTGAGAACAGATATTTCGGATCCCTTTGAAGACAATAGGGCCAAAGGAAATATCCTCCGATAACAAAGAGAAAGGAAACTTTCTGAGAAACTTCTTTGTGTTCTGTGAAATCATCTCACAGAGTTACAGCTTTCCCCTCAAGAAGCCTTTCGCTAAGACAGTTCATGTGGAATTGGCAAAGTGATATTTGGAAGCCCATAGAGGGCTATGGTGAAAAAGGAAATATCCTCCGATGAAATCTGGAAACAAGCTTTCTGAGAAACTGCTTAGTGTTGTGTTAATTCATCTCACAGAGTTACATCTGTATTTCGTGGATCTCTTTGCTAGCCTTATTTATGTGGAATCTGAGAACAGATATTTCCTTTCCCTTTGAAGACTATAGCGCCAAAGGAAATATCCTCCGATAACAAAGAGAAAGAAGCTTTCTGAGAAACTTCTTTGAGTTCTGTGAAATCATCTCACAGAGTTACAGCTTTCCCCTCAAGAAGCCTTCCACTAAGACAGTTCTTGTGGAATTGGCAAAGTGATATTTGGAAGCCCATAGAGGGCTACGGTGAAAAAGGAAATATCCTCCGATGAAATCTGGAAACAAGCTTTCTGAGAAACTGCTTAGTGTTGTGTTAATTCATCTCACAGAGTTACATCTGTATTTCGTGGATCTCTTTGCTAGCCTTATTTCTGTGGAGTCTGAGAACAGATATTTCCTTTCCCTTTGAAGACTATAGGGCCAAAGGAAATATCCTCCGATAACAAAGAGAAAGAAGCTATCTGAGAAACTTCTTTTTGTTCTGTGAAATTGTCTCACAGATTTACAGCTTTCCCCTCAAGAAGCCTTTCGCTAAGACAGTTCTTGTGGAATTGGCAAAGTGATATTTGGAAGCTCATAGAGGGCTATGGAGAAAAAGGAAATATCCTCCGATGAAATCTGGAAAAAAGCTTTCTGAGAAACTGCTAAGTGTTCTGTTAATTCATCTCACAGAGTTACATCTGTATTTCGTGGATCTCTTTGCTAGCCTTATTTCTGTGGAATCTGAGAACAGATATTTCCTTTCCCTTTGAAGACTATAGCGCCAAAGGAAATATCCTCCGATAACAAAGAGAAACAAGCTTTCTGAGAAACTTCTTTGTGTTCTGTGAAATCATCTCACAGAGTTACAGCTTTCCCCTCAAGAAGCCTTTCGATAAGACAGTTCTTGTGGAATTGGCAAAGTGATATTTGGAAGCCCATAGAGGGCTATGGTGAAAGAGGAAATATCCTCCGAAGATATATGGAAAGAAGCTTTCTGAGAAACTGCTTAGTGTTCTGTTAATTCAACTCACAGAGTTACATCTGTATTTCCTGGATCTCTTTGCTAGCCTTATTTCTGAGGAATCTGAGAACAGATATTTCCTTTCCCTTTGAAGACTATAGGGCCAAAGGAAATATCCTACGATAACAAAGAGAAAGAAGCTTTCTGAGAAACTTCTTTGTCTTCTGTGAAATCATCTCACAGAGTTACAGCTTTCCCCTCAAGAAGACTTTCGCTAAGACACTTCTTGTGGAATTGGCAATGTGATATTTGGAAGCCCATAGAGGGCTATGGTGAAAAAGGAAATATCCTCCGATGAAATCTGGAAAGAATCTTTCTGAGAAACTGCTTAGTGTTCTGTTAATTCATCTCAAAGAGTTACATCTGTATTTCGTGGATCTCTTGGCTAGGCTTATTTCTGTGGAATCTGACAACAGATATTTCCTTTCCCTTTGAAGACTATAGGGCCAAAGGAAATATCCTCCGATAACAAAGAGAAAGAAGCTTTCTGAGAAACTTCTTTGTGTTCTGTGAAATCATCTCACAGAGTTACAGCATTCCCCTCAAGAAGCCTCTCGCTAAGACAGTTCTTGTGGAATTGGCAAAGTGATAATTGGAAGCCCATAGAGGGCTAAGGTGGAAAAGGAAATGTCCTCCGATGAAATCGGGAAAGAAGCTTTCTGAGAAACTGCTTAGTGTTCTGTTAATTCATCTCACAGAGTTACATCTGTATTTCGAGGATCTCTTTGCTAGCTTTATTTCTGTGGGATCTGAGAACAGATATTTCCTTTCCCTTTGAAGACTATAGGGCCAAAGGAAATATCCTCCGATAACAAAGAGAAAGAAGCTTTCTGAGAAACTTCTTTGTGTTCTGTGAAATCATCTCACAGAGTTACAGCTGTCCCCTCAAGAAGCCTTTCGCCAAGACAGTTCATGTGGAATTGGCAAAGTGATATCTGGAAACTCATAGAGGGAAATGAGAAAAAGGAAATATCCTCCGATGAAATCTGGAGAGAAGCTTTCTGAGGAACTGCTTAGTGGTCTGTTAATTCATCTCACAGAGTTACATCTGTATTTCCTGGATCTCTTTCCTAGCATTATTTCTGTGGAATCTGAGAACAGATATTTCGCATCCCTTTGAAGACTATAGGGCCAAAGGAAATATCCTCCGATAACAAAGAGAAAGAAGCTTTCTGAGAAACTTCTTTGTGTTCTGTGAAATCATCTCACAGAGTTACAGCTTTCCCCTCAAGAAGCCTTTCGCTAAAACAGGTCTTGTGGAATTGGCAAAGTGATATTTTGAACCACTAGAGGGCTAAGGTGAAAAAGGAAATATTCTCCGATGAAATCTGGAAAGAAGCTTTCTGAGAAACTTCTTAGTGTTCTGTTAATTCATCTCACAGAGTTACATCTGTATTTCGTGGCTCTCTTTTCTAGCCTTATTTCTGCGGAATCTGAGAACAGATATTTCCTTTCCCTTTTAAAGACTATAGGGCCAAAGGTAATATCCTCCGATAACAAAGAGAAAGAAGCTTTCTGAGAAACTTCTTTGTGTTCTGTGAAATCATCTCACAGAGTTAGAGCTTTCCCCTCAAGAAGACTTTCGCTAAGACAGTTCTTGTGGAATTGGCAAAGTGATATTTGGAAGCCCATAGAGGGCTATGGTGAAAAAGGAAATATCCTCCGATGAAATCTGGAAAGAAGCTTTCTGAGAAACTGCTTAGTGTTCTGTTAATTCATCTCACAGAGTTACATCTGTATTTCGTGGATCTCTTTGCTAGCCTTATTTCTGTGGAATCTGACAACAGATATTTCGGATCCCTTTGAAGACTATAGGGCCAAAGGAAATATCCTCCGATAAGAAAGAGAAAGAAGCTTTCTGAGAAACTTCTTTGTGTTCTGTGAAATCATCTCACAGAGTTACAGCTTTCCCCTCAAGAAGCCTTTCGCTAAGACAGTTCTTGTGCAATTGGCAAAGTGATAATTGTAAGCCCATAGAGGGCTATGGTGAAAAAGGAAATATTCTCCGATGAAATCTGGAAAGAAGCTTTCTGAGAAACTGCTTAGTGTTCTGTTAATTCATCTCACAGAGTTACATCTGTATTTCGTGGATCTCTTGGCTAGCCTTATTTCTGTGGAATCTGACAACAGATATTTCCTTTCCCTTTGAAGACTATAGGGCCAAAGGAAATATCCTCTGATAAAAAAGAGAAAGAAGCTTTCTGAGAAACTTCTTTGTGTTCTGTGAAATCATCTCACAGAGTTACAGCATTCCTCTCAAGAAGCCTCTCGCTAAGACAGTTCTTGTGGAAATGGCAAAGTGATAATTGGAAGCCCATAGAGGGCTAAGGTGGAAAAGGAAATGTCCTCCGATGAAATCGGGAAAGAAGCTTTCTGAGAAACTGCTTAGTGTTCTGTAAATTCATCTCACGGAGTTACATCTGTATTTCGAGGATCTCTTTGCTAGCTTTATTTCTATGGGATCTGAGAACAGATATTTCCTTTCCCTTTCAAGACTATAGGGCCAAAGGAAATATCCTCCGATAACAAAGAGAAAGAAGCTTTCTGAGAAACTTCTTTGTGTTCTGTGAAATCATCTCACAGAGTTACAGCTTTCCCCTCAAGAAGCCTTTCGCTAAGTCAGTTCTTGTGGAATTGGCAAAGTGATATTTGGAAGCCCATAGAGGGCTACGTTGAAAAAGGAAATATCCTCCAATGAAATCTGGAAAGAAGCTTTCTGAGAAACTGCTTAGTGTTCTGTTAATTCATCTCACAGAGTTACATCTGTATTTCGTGCATCTCTTTGCTAGCCTTATTTCTGTGGAATCTGAGAACAGATATTTAGGATCCCTTTAAATACTATAGGGCCAAAGGAAATATCCTCTGATAACAAAGAGAAAGAAGCTTTCTGAGAAACTTCTTTGTGTTCTGTGAAATCATCTCACAGAGTTACAGCTTTCCCCTCAAGAAGCCTTTCGCTAAGACAGTTCTTGTGGAATTGGCAAAGTGATATTTGGAAGCCCATAGAGGGCTATGGTGAAAAAGGAAATATCCTCCGATGAAATCTGGAAAGAAACTTTCTGAGAAACTGCTTAGTGTTCTGTTAATTCATCTCTAAGAGTTACATCTGTATTTCGTGGATCTCTTTCCTAGCCTTATTTCTGTGGAATCTGAGAACAGATATTTCCTTTCCCTTTGAAGACTATAGGGCCAAAGGAAATATCCTCCGATAACAAAGAGAAAGAAGCTTTCTGAGAAACTTCTTTGTGTTGTGTGAAATCATCTCACAGAGTTACAGCTTTCCCCTAAAGAAGCCTTTCGCTAAGACAGTTGTTGTGGATTTGGCAAAGTGATATTCGGAAGCCCTTAGAGGGCTACGGTGAAAAAGGAAATATCCTAAGATGATGTCTGGAAAGAAGCTTTCTGAGAAACTGCTTAGTGTTCTGTTATTTCATCTCATAGAGTTTCATCTGTATTTCGTGGATCTCTTTGCTAGCCTTATTTCTGTGGAATCTGAGAACAGATATTTCGGATCCCTTTGAAGAGTATAGGGCCAAAGGAAATATCCTCCGATAACAAAGAGAAAGAAGCCTTCTGAGAAACTTCTTTGTGTTCTGTGAAATCATCTCACAGAGTTACAGCTTTCCTCTGAAGAAGCCTTTCGCTAAGACAGTTCTTGTGGAATTGGCAAAGTGATATTTGGAAGCCCATCGAGGGCTATGGTGAAAAAGGAAATATCCTCCGATGAAATCTGGACAGAAGCTTTCTGAGAAACTGCTTAGTGTGCTGCAATTCATCTCAAATAGTTACATCTGTATTTCGTGGATCTCTTTGCTAGCCTTATTTCTCTGGAATCTGACAACAGATATTTCCTTTCCCTTTGAAGACTATAGGGCCAAAGGAAATATCCTCCGATAACAAAGAGAAAGAAGCTTTCTGAGAAACTTCTTTGTGTTCTGTGAAATAATCTCACAGAGTTACAGCTTTCCCCTCAAGAAGCCTTTCGCTAAGACAGTTCTTGTGGAATTGGCAAAGTGATATTTGGAAGCCCATAGAGGGCTATGGTGAAAAAGGAAATATCCACCGATGAAATCTGGAAAGAAGCTTTCTGAGAAACTGCTTAGTGTTCTGTTAATTCATCTCACAGAGTTACATCTGTATTTCCTGGATCTCTTTGCTAGCCTTATTTCTGTGGAATCTGAGAACAGATATTTGGGATCCCTTTAAAGACTATAGGGCCAAAGGAAATATCCTCCGATAACAAAGAGAAAGAAGCTTTCTGAGAAACTTCTTTGTGTTCTGTGAAATCATCTCACAGAGTTACAGCTGTCCCCTCAAGAAGCCTTTCGCCAAGACAGTTCATGTGGAATTGGCAAAGTGATATCTGGAAACTCATAGAGGGAAATGAGAAAAAGGAAATATCCTCCGATGAAATCTGGAGAGAAGCTTTCTGAGGAACTGCTTAGTGGTCTGTTAATTCATCTCACAGAGTTACATCTGTATTTCGTGGATCTCTTTCCTCTCATTATTTCTGTGGAATCTGAGAACAGATATTTCGGATCCCTTTGAAGACTATAGGGCCAAAGGAAATATCCTCCGATAACAAAGAGAAAGAAGCTTTCTGAGAAACTTCTTTGTGTTCTGTGAAATCATCTCACAGAGTTACAGGTTTCCCCTCAAGAAGCCTTTCGCTAAAACAGGTCTTGTGGAATTGCAAAGTGATATTTGGAACCCCTAGAGGGCTAAGGTGAAAAAGGAAATATTCTCCGATGAAATCTGGAAAGAAGCTTTCTGAGAAACTTCTTAGTGTTCTGTTAATTCATCTCACAGAGTTACATCTGTATTTCGTGGCTCTCTTTTCTAGCCTTATTTCTGTGGAATCTGAGAACAGATATTTCCTTTCCCTTTTAAAGACTATAGGGCCAAAGGTAATATCCTCCGATAAAAAAGAGAAAGAAGCTTTCTGAGAAACTTCTTTGTATTCTGTGAAATCATCTCACAGAGTCAGAGCTTTCCCCTCAAGAAGACTTTCGCTAAGACAGTTCTTGTGGAATTGGCAAAGTGATATTTGGAAGCCCATAGAGGGCTATGGTGAAAAAGGAAATATCCTCCGATGAAATCTGGAAAGAAGCTTTCTGAGAAACTGCTTAGTGTTCTGTTAATTCATCTCACAGAGTTACATCTGTATTTCGTCGATCTCTTTGCTAGCCTTATTTCTGTGGAGTCTGACAACAGATATTTCGGATCCCTTTGAAGACTATAGGGCCAAAGGAAATATCCTCCGATAAGAAAGAGAAAGAAGCTTTCTGAGAAACTTCTTTGTGTTCTGTGAAATCATCTCACAGAGTTACAGCTTTCCCCTCAAGAAGCCTTTCGCTAAGACAGTTCTTGTGGAATTGGCAAAGTGATAATTGTAAGCCCATAGAGGGCTATGGTGAAAAAGGAAATATTCTCCGATAAAATCTGGAAAGAAGCTTTCTGAGAAACTGCTTAGTGTTCTGTTAATTCATCTCACAGAGTTACATCTGTATTTCGTGGCTCTCTTTGCTAGCCTTATTTCTGTGGAATCTGAGAACAGATATTTCCTTTCCCTTTGAAGACTATAGGGCCAAAGGAAATATCCTCCGATAACAAAGAGAAAGAAGCTTTCTGAGAAACTTCTTTGTGTTCTGTGAAATCGTCTCACAGAGTTACAGCTTTCCCCTCAAGAAGCCTTTCGCTAAGACAGTTCTTGTGGAATTGGCAAAGTGATATTTGGAAGCTCATAGAGGGCTATGGAGAAAAAGGAAATATCCTCCGATGAAATCTGGAAAAAAGCTTTCTGAGAAACTGCGAAGTGTTCTGCTAATTCATCTCACAGGGTTACATCTGTATTTCGTGGATCTCTTTGCTAGCCTTATTTCTGTGGAATCTGAGCACAGATATTTCCTTTCCCTTTGAAGACTATAGCGCCAAAGGAAATATCCTCCGATAACAAAGAGAAACAAGCTTTCTGAGAAACTTCTTTGTGTTCTGTGAAATCATCTCACAGAATTAGAGCTTTCCCCTCAAGAAGCCTTTCGATAAGACAGTTCTTTTGGAATTGGCAAAGTGATATTTGGAAGCCCATAGAGGGCTATGGTGAAAGAGGAAATACCCTCCGAAGATATCTGGAAAGAAGCTTTCTGAGAAACTGCTTAGTGTTCTGTTAATTCATCTCACAGAGTTACATCTGTATTTCCTGGATCTCTTTGCTAGCCTTATTTCTGTGGAATCTGAGAACAGATATTTCCTTTCCCTTTGAAGACTATAGGGCCAAAGGAAATATCCTCCGATAACAAAGAGAAAGAAGCTTTCTGAGAAACTTCTTTGTGTTCTGTGAAATCATCTCACAGAGTTACAGCTTTCCCCTCAAGAAGCCTTTCGCTAAGACAGTTCTTGTGGTATTGGCAAAGTGATATTTGGAAGCCCATAGAGGGCTATGATGAAAAAGGAAATATCCTCCGATGAAATCTGGAAAGAAGCTTTCTGAGAAACTGCTTAGTGTTCTGTTAATTCATCTCACAGAGTTACATCTGTATTTCGTGGATCTCTTGGCTAGCCTTATTTCTGTGGAATCTGACAACAGATATTTCCTTTCCCTTTGAAGACTATAGGGCCAAAGGAAATATCCTCCGATAACAAAGAGAAAGAAGCTTTCTGAGAAACTTCTTTGTGTTCTGTGAAATCATCTCACAGAGTTACAGCATTCCCCTCAAGATGCCTCTCGCTAAGACAGTTCTTCTGGAATTGGAAAAGTGATAATTGGAAGCCCATAGAGGGATAAGGTGGAAAAGGAAAGGTCCTCCGATGAAATAGGGAAAGAAGCTTTCTGAGAAACTGCTTAGTGTTCTGTTAATTCATCTCACAGAGTTACATCTGTATTTCGAGGATCTCTCTGCTAGCTTTATTTCTGTGGGATCTGAGAACGGATATTTCCTTTCCCTTTGAAGACTATAGGGCCAAAGGAAATATCCTCCGATAACAAAGAGAAAGAAGCTTTCTGAGAAACTTCTTTGTGTTCTGTGAAATCATCTCACAGAGTTACAGCTTTCCCCTCAAGAAGCCTTTCGCTAAGAGAGTTCTTGTGGAATTGGCAAAGTGATATTTGGAAGCCCATAGAGGGCTACGGTGAAAAAGGAAATATCCTCCGATGAAATCTGGAAAGAAACTTTCTGAGAAACTGCTTAGTGTTCTGTTAATTCATCTCTAAGAGTTACATCTGTATTTCGTGGATCTCTTTCCTAGCCTTATTTCTGTGGAATCTGAGAACAGATATTTCCTTTCCCTTTGAAGACTATAGGGCCAAAGGAAATATCCTCCGATAACAAAGAGAAAGAAGCTTTCTGAGAAACTTCTTTGTGTTGTGTGAAATCATCTCACAGAGTTACAGCTTTCCCCTCAAGAAGCCTTTCGCTAAGACAGTTGTTGTGGATTTGGCAAAGTGATATTTGGACGCCCTTAGAGGGCTACGGTGAAAAAGGAAATATCCTAAGATGATGTCTGGAAAGAAGCTTTCTGAGAAACTGCTTAGTGTTCTGTTATTTCATCTCATAGAGTTTCATCTGTATTTCGTGGATCTCTTTGCTAGCCTTATTTCTGTGGAATCTGAGAAGAGATATTTCGGATCACTTTGAAGAGTATAGGGCCAAAGGAAATATCCTCCGATAACAAAGAGAAAGAAGCCTTCTGAGAAACTTCTTTGTGTTCTGTGAAATCATCTCACAGAGTTACAGCTTTCCTCTGAAGAAGCCTTTCGCTAAGACAGTTCTTGTGGAATTGGCAAAGTGATATTTGGAAGCCCATCGAGGGCTATGGTGAAAAAGGAAATATCCTCCGATGAAATCTGGACAGAAGCTTTCTGAGAAACTGCTTAGTGTGCTGCAATTCATCTCAAATAGTTACATCTGTATTTCGTGGATCTCTTTGCTAGCCTTATTTCTCTGGAATCTGACAACAGATATTTCCTTTCCCTTTGAAGACTATAGGGCCAAAGGAAATATCCTCCGATAACAAAGAGAAAGAAGCTTTCTGAGAAACTTCTTTGTGTTCTGTGAAATCATCTCACAGAGTTACAGCTTTCCCCTCAAGAAGCCTTTCGCTAAGACAGTTCTTGTGGAATTGGCAAAGTGATATTTGGAAGCCCATAGAGGGCTATGGTGAAAAAGGAAATATCCACCGATGAAATCTGGAAAGAAGCTTTCTGAGAAACTGCTTAGTGTTCTGTTAATTCATCTCACAGAGTTACATCTGTATTTCCTGGATCTCTTTGCTAGCCTTATTTCTGTGGAATCTGAGAACAGATATTTGGGATCCCTTTAAAGACTATAGGGCCAAAGGAAATATCCTCCGATAACAAAGAGAAAGAAGCTTTCTGAGAAACTTCTTTGTGTTCTGTGAAATCATCTCACAGAGTTACAGCTGTCCCCTCAAGAAGCCTTTCGCCAAGACAGTTCATGTGGAATTGGCAAAGTGATATCTGGAAACTCATAGAGGGAAATGAGAAAAAGGAAATATCCTCCGATGAAATCTGGAGAGAAGCTTTCTGAGGAACTGCTTAGTGGTCTGTTAATTCATCTCACAGAGTTACATCTGTATTTCGTGGATCTCTTTCCTAGCATTATTTCTGTGGAATCTGAGAACAGATATTTCGGATCCCTTTGAAGACTATAGGGTCAAAGGAAATATCCTCCGATAACAAAGAGAAAGAAGCTTTCTGAGAAACTTCTTTGTGTTCTGTGAAATCATCTCACAGAGTTACAGCTTTCCCCTCAAGAAGCCTTTCGCTAAAACAGGTCTTGTGGAATTGGCAAAGTGATATTTGGAACCCCTAGAGGGCTAAGGTGAAAAAGGAAATATTCTCCGATGAAATCTGGAAAGAAGCTTTCTGAGAAACTTCTTAGTGTTCTGTTAATTCATCTCACAGAGTTACATCTGTATTTCGTGGCTCTCTTTTCTAGCCTTATTTCTGCGGAATCTGAGAACAGATATTTCCTTTCCCTTTTAAAGACTATAGGGCCAAAGGTAATATCCTCCGATAACAAAGAGAAAGAAGCTTTCTGAGAAACTTCTTTGTGTTCTGTGAAATCATCTCACAGAGTTAGAGCTTTCCCCTCAAGAAGACTTTCGCTAAGACAGTTCTTGTGGAATTGGCAAAGTGATATTTGGAAGCCCATAGAGGGCTATGGTGAAAAAGGAAATATCCTCCGATGAAATCTGGAAAGAAGCTTTCTGAGAAACTGCTTAGATTTCTGTTAATTCATCTCACAGAGTTACATCTGAATTTCGTGCATCTCTTTGCTAGCCTTATTTCTGTGGAATCTGACAACAGATATTTCGGATCCCTTTGAAGACTATAGGGCCAAAGGAAATATCCTCCGATAAGAAAGAGAAAGAAGCTTTCTGAGAAACTTCTTTGTGTTCTGTGAAATCATCTCACAGAGTTACAGCTTTCCCCTAAAGAAGCCTTTCGCTAAGACAGTTCTTGTGCAATTGGCAAAGTGATAATTGTAAGCCCATAGACGGCTATGGTGAAAAAGGAAATATTCTCCGATGAAATCTGGAAAGAAGCTTTCTGAGAAACTGCTTAGTGTTCTGTTAATTCATCTCACAGAGTTACATCTGTATTTCGTGGATCTCTTGGCTAGCCTTATTTCTGTGGAATCTGACAACAGATATTTCCTTTCCCTTTGAAGACTATAGGGCCAAAGGAAATATCCTCTGATAGCAAAGAGAAAGAAGCTTTCTGAGAAACTTCTTTGTGTTCTGTGAAATCATCTCACAGAGTTACAGCATTCCTCTCAAGAAGCCTCTCGCTAAGACAGTTCTTGTGGAATTGGCAAAGTGATAATTGGAAGCCCACAGAGGGCTAAGGTGGAAAAGGAAATGTCCTCCGATGAAATCGGGAAAGAAGCTTTCTGAGAAACTGCTTAGTGTTCTGTTAATTCATCTCACAGAGTTACATCTGTATTTCGAGGATCTCTTTGCTAGCTTTATTTCTGTGGGATCTGAGAACAGATATTTCCTTTCCCTTTCAAGACTACAGGGCAAAAGGAAAATCCTCCGATAACAAAGAGAAAGAAGCTTTCTGAGAAACTTCTTTGTGTTCTGTGAAATCATCTCACAGAGTTACAGCTTTCCCCTCAAGAAGCCTTTCGCTAAGACAGTTGTTGTGGATTTGGCAAAGTGATATTCGGAAGCCCTTAGAGGGCTACGGTGAAAAAGGAAATATCCTAAGATGATGTCTGGAAAGAAGCTTTCTGAGAAACTGCTTAGTGTTCTGTTATTTCATCTCATAGAGTTTCATCTGTATTTGGTGGATCTCTTTGCTAGCCTTATTTCTGTGGAATCTGAGAACAGATATTTCGGATCACTTTGAAGAGTATAGGGCCAAAGGAAATATCCTCCGATAACAAAGAGAAAGAAGCCTTCTGAGAAACTTCTTTGTGTTCTGTGAAATCATCTCACAGAGTTACAGCTTTCCTCTGAAGAAGCCTTTCGCTAACACAGTTCTTGTGGAATTGGCAAAGTGATATTTGGAAGCCCATCGAGGGCTATGGTGAAAAAGGAAATATCCTCCGATGAAATCTGGACAGAAGCTTTCTGAGAAACTGCTTAGATTTCTGTTAATTCATCTCACAGAGTTACATCTGAATTTCGTGCATCTCTTTGCTAGCCTTATTTCTGTGGAATCTGACAACAGATATTTCGGATCCCTTTGAAGACTATAGGGCCAAAGGAAATATCCTCCGATAAGAAAGAGAAAGAAGCTTTCTGAGAAACTTCTTTGTGTTCTGTGAAATCATCTCACAGAGTTACAGCTTTCCCCTCAAGAAGCCTTTCGCTAAGACAGTTCTTGTGCAATTGGCAAAGTGATAATTGTAAGCCCATAGACGGCTATGGTGAAAAAGGAAATATTCTCCGATGAAATCTGGAAAGAAGCTTTCTGAGAAACTGCTTAGTGTTCTGTTAATTCATCTCACAGAGTTACATCTGTATTTCGTCGATCTCTTTGCTAGCCTTATTTCTGTGGAGTCTGACAACAGATATTTCGGATCCCTTTGAAGACTATAGGGCCAAAGGAAATATCCTCCGATAAGAAAGAGAAAGAAGCTTTCTGAGAAACTTCTTTGTGTTCTGTGAAATCATCTCACAGAGTTACAGCTTTCCCCTCAAGAAGCCTTTCGCTAAGACAGTTCTTGTGGAATTGGCAAAGTGATAATTGTAAGCCCATAGAGGGCTATGGTGAAAAAGGAAATATTCTCCGATGAAATCTGGAAAGAAGCTTTCTGAGAAACTGCTTAGTGTTCTGTTAATTCATCGCACAGAGTTACATCTGTATTTCGTGGCTCTCTTTGCTAGCCTTATTTCTGTGGAATCTGAGAACAGATATTTCCTTTCCCTTTGAAGACTATGGGGCCAAAGGAAATATCCTCCGATAACAAAGAGAAAGAAGCTTTCTGAGAAACTTCTTTGTGTTCTGTGAAATCGTCTCACAGAGTTACAGCTTTCCCCTCAAGAAGCCTTTCGCTAAGACAGTTCTTGTGGAATTGGCAAAGTGATATTTGGAAGCTCATAGAGGGCTATGGAGAAAAAGGAAATATCCTCCGATGAAATCTGGAAAAAAGCTTTCTGAGAAACTGCGAAGTGTTCTGCTAATTCATCTCACAGGGTTACATCTGTATTTCGTGGATCTCTTTGCTAGCCTTATTTCTGTGGAATCTGAGCACAGATATTTCCTTTCCCTTTGAAGACTATAGCGCCAAAGGAAATATCCTCCGATAACAAAGAGAAACAAGCTTTCTGAGAAACTTCTTTGTGTTCTGTGAAATCATCTCACAGAATTAGAGCTTTCCCCTCAAGAAGCCTTTCGATAAGACAGTTCTTGTGGAATTGGCAAAGTGATATTTGGAAGCCCATAGAGGGCTATGGTGAAAGAGGAAATACCCTCCGAAGATATCTGGAAAGAAGCTTTCTGAGAAACTGCTTAGTGTTCTGTTAATTCATCTCACAGAGTTACATCTGTATTTCCTGGATCTCTTTGCTAGCCTTATTTCTGTGGAATCTGAGAACAGATATTTCCTTTCCCTTTGAAGACTATAGGGCCAAAGGAAATATCCTCCGATAACAAAGAGAAAGAAGCTTTCTGAGAAACTTCTTTGTGTTCTGTGAAATCATCTCACAGAGTTACAGCTTTCCCCTCAAGAAGCCTTTCGCTAAGACAGTTCTTGTGGAATTGGCAAAGTGATATTTGGAAGCCCAAGGAGGGCTATGATGAAAAAGGAAATATCCTCCGATGAAATCTGGAAAGAAGCTTTCTGAGAAACTGCTTAGTGTTCTGTTAATTCATCTCACAGAGTTACAACTGTATTTCGTGGATCTCTTGGCTAGCCTTATTTCTGTGGAATCTGACAACAGATATTTCCTTTCCCTTTGAAGACTATAGGGCCAAAGGAAATATCCTCCGATAACAAAGAGAAAGAAGCTTTCTGAGAAACTTCTTTGTGTTCTGTGAAATCATCTCACAGAGTTACAGCATTCCCCTCAAGATGCCTCTCGCTAAGACAGTTCTTCTGGAATTGGAAAAGTGATAATTGGAAGCCCATAGAGGGTTAAGGTGGAAAAGGAAAGGTCCTCCGATGAAATAGGGAAAGAAGCTTTCTGAGAAACTGCTTAGTGTTCTGTTAATTCATCTCACAGAGTTACATCTGTATTTCGAGGATCTCTCTGCTAGCTTTATTTCTGTGGGATCTGAGAACAGATATTTCCTTTCCCTTTGAAGACTATAGAGCCAAAGGAAATATCCTCCGATAACAAAGAGAAAGAAGGTTTCTGAGAAACTTCTTTGTGTTCTGTGAAATCATCTCACAGAGTTACAGCTTTCCCCTCAAGAAGCCTTTCGCTAAGAGAGTTCTTGTGGAATTGGCAAAGTGATATTTGGAAGCCCATAGAGGGCTACGGTGAAAAAGGAAATATCCTCCGATGAAATCTGGAAAGAAACTTTCTGAGAAACTGCTTAGTGTTCTGTTAATTCATCTCTAAGAGTTACATCTGTATTTCGTGGCTCTCTTTGCTAGCCTTATTTCTGTGGAATCTGAGAACAGATATTTCCTTTCCCTTTGAAGACTATAGGGCCAAAGGAAATATCCTCCGATAACAAAGAGAAAGAAGCTTTCTGAGAAACTTCTTTGTGTTCTGTGAAATCGTCTCACAGAGTTACAGCTTTCCCCTCAAGAAGCCTTTCGCTAAGACAGTTCTTGTGGAATTGTCAAAGTGATAATTGGAAGCCCATAGAGGGCTAAGGTGGAAAAGGAATTGTCCTCCGATGAAATCTGGAAAGAAGCTTTCTGAGAAACTGCTTAGTGTTCTGTTAATTCATCTCACAGAGTTACATCTGTATTTCGTGGATCTCTTTGCTAGCATTATTTCTGTGGAATCTGAGAACAGATATTTCCTTTCCCTTTGAAGACTATAGGGCCAAAGGAAATATCCTCCGATAACAAAGAGAAAGAAGCTTTCTGAGAAACTTCTTTGTGTTCTGTGAAATCATCTCACAGAGTTACAGCTTTCTCCGCAAGAAGCCTTTCGCTAAGACAATTCTTGTGGAATTGGCAAAGTGATATTTGGAAGCTCATAGCGGGCTATGGAGAAAAAGGAAATATCCTCCGATGAAATCCGGAAAGAAGCTTTCTTAGAACCTGCTTAGTGTTCTGTTAATTCATCTCACAGAGTTACATCTGTATTTCGTGGATCTCTTTGCTACTCTTATTTCTGTGGAATCTGAGAACAGATATTTCGGATCCCTTTGAAGACAATAGGGCCAAAGGAAATATCCTCCGATAACAAAGAGAAAGAAGCTTTCTGAGAAACTTCTTTGTGTTCTGTGAAATCGTCTCACAGAGTTACAGCTTTCCCCTCAAGAAGCCTTTCGCTAAGACAGTTCTTGTGGAATTGTCAAAGTGATAATTGGAAGCCCATAGAGGGCTAAGGTGGAAAAGGAATTGTCCTCCGATGAAATCGGGAAAGAAGCTTTCTGAGAAACTGCTTAGTGTTCTGTTAATTCATCTCACAGAGTTACATCTGTATTTCGTGGATCTCTTTGCTAGCATTATTTCTGTGGAATCTGAGAACAGATATTTCCTTTCCCTTTGAAGACTATAGGGCCAAAGGAAATATCCTCCGATAACAAAGAGAAAGAAGCTTTCTGAGAAACTTCTTTGTGTTCTGTGAAATCATCTCACAGAGTTACAGCTGTCCCCTCAAGAAGCCTTTCGCTAAGACAGTTCTTGTGGAATTGGCAAAGTGATATTTGGAAGCCCATAGAGGGCTATGGTGAAAAAGGAAATATCCACCGATGAAATCTGGAAAGAAGCTTTCTGAGAAACTGCTTAGTGTTCTGTTAATTCATCTCACAGAATTACATCTGTATTTCGTGGATCTCTTTGCTAGCTTTTTTCTCTGGAATCTGACAACAGATATTTCCTTTCCCTTTGAAGACTATAGGGCCAAAGGAAATATCCTCCGAAAACAAAGAGAAAGAAGCTTTCTGAGAAACTTCTTTGTGTTCTGTAAAATCATCTCACAGAGATACAGCTTTCTCCGCAAGAAGCCTTTCGCTAAGACAATTCTTGTGGAATTGGCAAAGTGATATTTGGAAGCTCATAGCGGGCTATGGAGAAAAAGGAAATATCCTCCGATGAAATCCGGAAAGAAGCTTTCTTAGAACCTGCTTAGTGTTCTGTTAATTCATCTCACAGAGTTACATCTGTATTTCGTGGATCTCTTTGCTACTCTTATTTCTGTGGAATCTGAGAACAGATATTTCGGATCCCTTTGAAGACAATAGGGCCAAAGGAAATATCCTCCGATAACAAAGAGAAAGGAAACTTTCTGAGAAACTTCTTTGTGTTCTGTGAAATCATCTCACAGAGTTACAGCTTTCCTCTCAAGAAGCCTTTCGCTAAGACAGTTCATGTGGAATTGGCAAAGTGATATTTGGAAGCCCATAGAGGGCTATGGTGAAAAAGGAAATATCCTCCGATGAAATCTGGAAACAAGCTTTCTAAGAAACTGCTTAGTGTTGTGTTAATTCATCTCACAGAATTACATCTGTATTTCGTGGATCTCTTTGCTAGCCTTATTTATGTGGAATCTGAGAACAGATATTTCCTTTCCCTTTGAAGACTATAGCGCCAAAGGAAATATCCTCCGATAACAAAGAGAAAGAAGCTTTCTGAGAAACTTCTTTGTGTTCTGTGAAATCATCTCACAGAGTTACAGCTTTCCCCTCAAGAAGCCTTCGACTAAGACAGTTCTTGTGGAATTGGCAAAGTGATATTTGGAAGCCCATAGAGGGCTACGGTGAAAAAGGAAATATCCTCCGATGAAATCTGGAAACAAGCTTTCTGAGAAACTGCTTAGTGTTGTGTTAATTCATCTCACAGAGTTACATCTGTATTTCGTGGATCTCTTTGCTAGCCTTATTTCTGTGGAGTCTGAGAACAGATATTTCCTTTCCCTTTGAAGACTATAGGGCCAAAGGAAATATCCTACGATAACAAAGAGAAAGAAGCTATCTGAGAAACTTCTTTTTGTTCTGTGAAATTGTCTCACAGATTTACAGCTTTCCCCTCAAGAAGCCTTTCGCTAAGACAGTTCTTGTGGAATTGGCAAAGTGATATTTGGAAGCTCATAGAGGGCTATGGAGAAAAAGGAAATATCCTCCGATGAAATCTGGAAAAAAGCTTTCTGAGAAACTGCTAAGTGTTCTGTTAATTCATCTCACAGAGTTACATCTGTATTTCGTGGATCTCTTTGCTAGCCTTATTTCTGTGGAATCTGAGAACAGATATTTCCTTTCCCTTTGAAGACTATAGCGCAAAAGGAAATATCCTCCGATAACAAAGAGAAAGAAGCTTTCTGAGAAACTTCTTTGTGTTCTGTGAAATCATCTCACAGAGTTACAGCTTTCCCCTCAAGAAGCCTTTCGATAAGACAGTTCTTGTGGAATTGGCAAAGTGATATTTGGAAGCCCATAGAGGGCTATGGTGAAAAGGAATTATCCTCCGAAGATATCTGGAAAGAAGCTTTCTGAGAAACTGCTTAGTGTTCTGTTAATTCATCTCACAGAGTTACATCTGTATTTCCTGGATCTCTTTGCTAGCCTTATTTCTGTGGAATATGACAACAGATATTTCCTTTCCCTTTGAAGACTATAGGGCCAAAGGAAATATCCTACGATAACAAAGAGAAAGAAGCTTTCTGAGAAACTTCTTTGTCTTCTGTGAAATCATCTCACAGAGTTACAGCTTTCCCCTCAAGAAGCCTTTCGCTAAGACAGTTCTTGTGGAATTGGCAATGTGATATTTGGAAGCCCATAGAGGGCTATGGTGAAAAAGGAAATATCCTCCGATGAAATCTGGAAAGAATCTTTCTGAGAAACTGCTTAGTGTTCTGTTAATTCATCTCACAGAGTTACATCTGTATTTCTTGGATCTCATGGCTAGCCGTATTTCTGTGGAATCTGACAACAGATATTTCCTTTCCCTTTGAAGACTATAGGGCCAAAGGAAATATCCTCCGATAACAAAGAGAAAGAAGCTTTCTGAGAAACTTCTTTGTGTTCTGTGAAATCATCTCACAGAGTTACAGCTTTCCCCTCAAGAAGCCTTTCGCTAAGTCAGTTCTTGTGGAATTGGCAAAGTGATATTTGGAAGCCCATAGAGGGCTACGTTGAAAAAGGAAATATCCTCCAATGAAATCTGGAAAGAAGCTTTCTGAGAAACTGCTTAGTGTTCTGTTAATTCATCTCACAGAGTTACATCTGTATTTCGTGCATCTCTTTGCTAGCCTTATTTCTGTGGAATCTGAGAACAGATATTTAGGATCCCTTTAAATACTATAGGGCCAAAGGAAATATCCTCTGATAACAAAGAGAAAGAAGCTTTCTGAGAAACTTCTTTGTGTTCTGTGAAATCATCTCACAGAGTTACAGCTTTCCCCTCAAGAAGCCTTTCGCTAAGACAGTTCTTGTGGAATTGGCAAAGTGATATTTGGAAGCCCATAGAGGGCTATGGTGAAAAAGGAAATATCCTCCGATGAAATCTGGAAAGAAACTTTCTGAGAAACTGCTTAGTGTTCTGTTAATTCATCTCTAAGAGTTACATCTGTATTTCGTGGATCTCTTTCCTAGCCTTATTTCTGTGGAATCTGAGAACAGATATTTCCTTTCCCTTTGAAGACTATAGGGCCAAAGGAAATATCCTCCGATAACAAAGAGAAAGAAGCTTTCTGAGAAACTTCTTTGTGTTCTGTGAAATCATCTCACAGAGTTACAGCTTTCCCCTCAAAAGCCTTTCGCTAAGATAGTTGTTGTGGATTTGGCAAAGTGATATTCGGAAGCCCTTAGAGGGCTACGGTGAAAAAGGAAATATCCTAAGATGATGTCTGGAAAGAAGCTTTCTGAGAAACTGCTTAGTGTTCTGTTATTTCATCTCATAGAGTTTCATCTGTATTTCGTGGATCTCTTTGCTAGCCTTATTTCTGTGGAATCTGAGAACAGATATTTCGGATCACTTTGAAGAGTATAGGGCCAAAGGAAATATCCTCCGATAACAAAGAGAAAGAAGCCTTCTGAGAAACTTCTTTGTGTTCTGTGAAATCATCTCACAGAGTTACAGCTTTCCTCTGAAGAAGCCTTTCGCTAAGACAGTTCTTGTGGAATTGGCAAAGTGATATTTGGAAGCCCATCGAGGGCTATGGTGAAAAAGGAAATATCCTCCGATGAAATCTGGACAGAAGCTTTCTGAGAAACTGCTTAGTGTGCTGCAATTCATCTCAAATAGTTACATCTGTATTTCGTGGATCTCTTTGCTAGCCTTATTTCTCTGGAATCTGACAACAGATATTTCCTTTCCCTTTGAAGACTATAGGGCCAAAGGAAATATCCTCCGATAACAAAGAGAAAGAAGCTTTCTGAGAAACTTCTTTGTGTTCTGTGAAATAATCTCACAGAGTTACAGCTTTCCCCTCAAGAAGCCTTTCGCTAAGACAGTTCTTGTGGAATTGGCAAAGTGATATTTGGAAGCCCATAGAGGGCTATGGTGAAAAAGGAAATATCCACCGATGAAATCTGGAAAGAAGCTTTCTGAGAAACTGCTTAGTGTTCTGTTAATTCATCTCACAGAGTTACATCTGTATTTCCTGGATCTCTTTGCTAGCCTTATTTCTGTGGAATCTGAGAACAGATATTTGGGATCCCTTTAAAGACTATAGGGCCAAAGGAAATATCCTCCGATAACAAAGAGAAAGAAGCTTTCTGAGAAACTTCTTTGTGTTCTGTGAAATCATCTCACAGAGTTACAGCTGTCCCCTCAAGAAGCCTTTCGCCAAGACAGTTCATGTGGAATTGGCAAAGTGATATCTGGAAACTCATAGAGGGAAATGAGAAAAAGGAAATATCCTCCGATGAAATCTGGAGAGAAGCTTTCTGAGGAACTGCTTAGTGTTCTGTTAATTCATCTCACAGAGTTACATCTTTATTTCGTGGATCTCTTTCCTCGCACTATTTCTGTGGAATCTGAGAACAGATATTTCGGATCCCTTTGAAGACTATAGGGCCAAAGGAAATATCCTCCGATAACAAAGAGAAAGAAGCTTTCTGAGAAACTTCTTTGTGTTCTGTGATATCATCTCACAGAGTTACAGGTTTCCCCTCAAGAAGCCTTTCGCTAAAACAGGTCTTGTGGAATTGGCAAAGTGATATTTGGAACCCCTAGAGGGCTAAGGTGAAAATGGAAATATTCTCCGATGAAATCTGGAAAGAAGCTTTCTGAGAAACTTCTTAGTGTTCTGTTAATTCATCTCACAGAGTTACATCTGTATTTCGTGGCTCTTTTCTAGCCTTATTTCTGTGGAATCTGAGAACAGATATTTCCTTTCCCTTTTAAAGACTATAGGGCCAAAGGTAATATCCTCCGATAAAAAAGAGAAAGAAGCTTTCTGAGAAACTTCTTTGTATTCTGTGAAATCATCTCACAGAGTTACAGCTTTCCCCTCAAGAAGCCTTTCGCTAAGAGAGTTCTTGTGGAATTGGCAAAGTGATATTTGGAAGCCCATAGAGGGCTACGGTGAAAAAGGAAATATCCTCCGATGAAATCTGGAAAGAAACTTTCTGAGAAACTGCTTAGTGTTCTGTTAATTCATCTCTAAGAGTTACATCTGTATTTCGTGGATCTCTTTGCTAGCCTTATTTCTGTGGAATCTGAGAACAGATATTTCCTTTCCCTTTGAAGACTATAGGGCCAAAGGAAATATCCTCCGATAACAAAGAGAAAGAAGCTTTCTGAGAAACTTCTTTGTGTTCTGTGAAATCATCTCACAGAGTTACAGCTTTCCCCTCAAGAAGCCTTTCGCTAAGACAGTTGTTGTGGATTTGGCAAAGTGATATTTGGACGCCCTTAGAGGGCTACGGTGAAAAAGGAAATATCCTAAGATGATGTCTGGAAAGAAGCTTTCTGAGAAACTGCTTAGTGTTCTGTTATTTCATCTCATAGAGTTTCATCTGTATTTCGTGGATCTCTTTGCTAGCCTTATTTCTGTGGAATCTGAGAACAGATATTTCGGATCCCTTTGAAGAGTATAGGGCCAAAGGAAATATCCTCCGATAACAAAGAGAAAGAAGCCTTCTGAGAAACTTCTTTGTGTTCTGTGAAATCATCTCACAGAGTTACAGCTTTCCTCTGAAGAAGCCTTTCGCTAACACAGTTCTTGTGGAATTGGCAAAGTGATATTTGGAAGCCCATCGAGGGCTATGGTGAAAAAGGAAATATCCTCCGATGAAATCTGGAAAGAAGCTTTCTGAGAAACTGCTTAGTGTTCTGCAATTCATCTCACATAGTTACATCTGTATTTCGTGGATCTCTTTGCTAGCCTTATTTCTCTGGAATCTGACAACAGATATTTCCTTTCCCTTTGAAGACTATAGGGCCAAAGGAAATATCCTCCGATAACAAAGAGAAAGAAGCTTTCTGAGAAACTTCTTCGTGTTCTGTGAAATCATCTCACAGAGTTACAGCTTTCCCCTCAAGAAGCCTTTCGCTAAGACAGTTCTTCTGGAATTGGCAAAGTGATATTTGGAAGCCCATAGAGGGCTATAGTGCAAAAGGAAATATCCTCCGATGAAATCTGGAAAGAAGCTTTCTGAGAAACTGCTTAGTGTTCTCTTAATTCATCTCACAGAGTTACATCTGTATTTCGTGGATCTCTTTGCTATCCTGATTTCTGTGGAATCTGACAACAGATATTTCGGATCCCTTTGAAGACTATAGGGCCAAAGGAAATATCCTCCGATAACAAAGAGAAAGAAGCTTTCTGAGAAACTTCTTTGTGTTCTGTGAAATCATCTCACAGAGTTACAGCTTTCCCCTCAAGAAGCCTTTCGCTAAGACAGTTCTTGTGGAATTGGCAAAGTGATAATTGTAAGCCCATAGAGGGCTATGGTGAAAAAGGAAATATACTCCGATGAAATCTGGAAAGAAGCTTTCTGAGAAACTGCTTAGTGTTCTGTTAATTCATCTCACAGAGTTACATCTGTATTTCGTGGCTCTCTTTGCTAGCCTTATTTCTGTGGAATCTGAGAACAGATATTTCCTTTCCCTTTGAAGACTATAGGGCCAAAGGAAATATCCTCCGATAACAAAGAGAAAGAAGCTTTCTGAGAAACTTCTTTGTGTTCTGTGAAATCGTCTCACAGAGTTACAGCTTTCCCCTCAAGAAGCCTTTCGCTAAGACAGTTCTTGTGGAAATGGCAAAGTGATAATTGGAAGCCCATAGAGGGCTAAGGTGGAAAAGGAATTGTCCTCCGATGAAATCGGGAAAGAAGCTTTCTGAGAAACTGCTTAGTGTTCTGTTAATTCATCTCACAGAGTTACATCTGTATTTCGTGGATCTCTTTGCTAGCATTATTTCTGTGGAATCTGAGAACAGATATTTCCTTTCCCTTTGAAGACTATAGGGCCAAAGGAAATATCCTCCGATAACAAAGAGAAAGAAGCTTTCTGAGAAACTTCTTTGTGTTCTGTGAAATCATCTCACAGAGTTACAGCTGTCCCCTCAAGAAGCCTTTCGCTAAGACAGTTCTTGTGGAATTGGCAAAGTGATATTTGGAAGCCCATAGAGGGCTATGGTGAAAAAGGAAATATCCACCGATGAAATCTGGAAAGAAGCTTTCTGAGAAACTGCTTAGTGTTCTGTTAATTCATCTCACAGAATTACATCTGTATTTCGTGGATCTCTTTGCTAGCTTTTTTCTCTGGAATCTGACAACAGATATTTCCTTTCCCTTTGAAGACTATAGGGCCAAAGGAAATATCCTCCGAAAACAAAGAGAAAGAAGCTTTCTGAGAAACTTCTTTGTGTTCTATAAAATCATCTCACAGAGTTACAGCTTTCTCCGCAAGAAGCCTTTCGCTAAGACAATTCTTGTGGAATTGGCAAAGTGATATTTGGAAGCTCATAGCGGGCTATGGAGAAAAAGGAAATATCCTCCGATGAAATCCGGAAAGAAGCTTTCTTAGAAACTGCTTAGTGTTCTGTTAATTCATCTCACAGAGTTACATCTGTATTTCGTGGATCTCTTTGCTACTCTTATTTCTGTGGAATCTGAGAACAGATATTTCGGATCCCTTTGAAGACAATAGGGCCAAAGGAAATATCCTCCGATAACAAAGAGAAAGGAAACTTTCTGAGAAACTTCTTTGTGTTCTGTGAAATCATCTCACAGAGTTACAGCTTTCCTCTCAAGAAGCCTTTCGCTAAGACAGTTCATGTGGAATTGGCAAAGTGATATTTGGAAGCCCATAGAGGGCTATGGTGAAAAAGGAAATATCCTCCGATGAAATCTGGAAACAAGCTTTCTAAGAAACTGCTTAGTGTTGTGTTAATTCATCTCACAGAGTTACATCTGTATTTCGTGGATCTCTTTGCTAGCCTTATTTATGTGGAATCTGAGCACAGATATTTCCTTTCCCTTTGAAGACTATAGCGCGAAAGGAAATATCCTCCGATAACAAAGAGAAAGAAGCTTTCTGAGAAACTTCTTTGTGTTCTGTGAAATCATCTCACAGAGTTACAGCTTTCCCCTCAAGAAGCCTTCGACTAAGACAGTTCTTGTGGAATTGGCAAAGTGATATTTGGAAGCCCATAGAGGGCTACGGTGAAAAAGGAAATATCCTCCGATGAAATCTGGAAACAAGCTTTCTGAGAAACTGCTTAGTGTTGTGTTAATTCATCTCACAGAGTTACATCTGTATTTCGTGGATCTCTTTGCTAGCCTTATTTCTATGGAGTCTGAGAACAGATATTTCCTTTCCCTTTGAAGACTATAGGGCCAAAGGAAATATCCTACGATAACAAAGAGAAAGAAGCTATCTGAGAAACTTCTTTTTGTTCTGTGAAATTGTCTCACAGATTTACAGCTTTCCCCTCAAGAAGCCTTTCGCTAAGACAGTTCTTGTGGAATTGGCAAAGTGATATTTGGAAGCTCATAGAGGGCTATGGAGAAAAAGGAAATATCCTCCGATGAAATCTGGAAAAAAGCTTTCTGAGAAACTGCTAAGTGTTCTGTTAATTCATCTCACAGAGTTACATCTGTATTTCGTGGATCTCTTTGCTAGCCTTATTTCTGTGGAATCTGAGAACAGATATTTCCTTTCCCTTTGAAGACTATAGCGCCAAAGGAAATATCCTCCGATAACAAAGAGAAACAAGCTTTCTGAGAAACTTCTTTGTGTTCTGTGAAATCATCTCACAGAGTTACAGCTTTCCCCTCAAGAAGCCTTTCGATAAGACAGTTCTTGTGGAATTGGCAAAGTGATATTTGGAAGCCCATAGAGGGCTATGGTGAAAGAGGAATTATCCTCCGAAGATATCTGGAAAGAAGCTTTCTGAGAAACTGCTTAGTGTTCTGTTAATTCATCTCACAGAGTTACATCTGTATTTCCTGGATCTCTTTGCTAGCCTTATTTCTGTGGAATATGACAACAGATATTTGGGATCCCTTTAAAGACTATAGGGCCAAAGGAAATATCCTCCGATAACAAAGAGAAAGAAGCTTTCTGAGAAACTTCTTTGTGTTCTGTGAAATCATCTCACAGAGTTACAGCTGTCCCCTCAAGAAGCCTTTCGCCAAGACAGTTCATGTGGAATTGGCAAAGTGATATCTGGAAACTCATAGAGGGAAATGAGAAAAAGGAAATATCCTCCGATGAAATCTGGAGAGAAGCTTTCTGAGGAACTGCTTAGTGTTCTGTTAATTCATCTCACAGAGTTACATCTGTATTTCGTGGCTCTCTTTTCTAGCTTTATTTCTGTGGAATCTGAGAACAGATATTTCCTTTCCCTTTTAAAGACTATAGGGCCAAAGGTAATATCCTCCGATAAAAAAGAGAAAGAAGCTTTCTGAGAAACTTCTTTGTATTCTGTGAAATCATCTCACAGAGTTAGAGCTTTCCCCTCAAGAAGACTTTCGCTAAGACAGTTCTTGTGGAATTGGCAAAGTGATATTTGGAAGCCCATAGAGGGCTATGGTGAAAAAGGAAATATCCTCCGATGAAATCTGGAAAGAAGCTTTCTGAGAAACTGCTTAGTGTTCTGTTAATTCATCTCACAGAGTTACATCTGTATTTCGTCGATCTCTTTGCTAGCCTTATTTCTGTGGAATCTGACAACAGATATTTCGGATCCCTTTGAAGACTATAGGGCCAAAGGAAATATCCTCCGATAAGAAAGAGAAAGAAGCTTTCTGAGAAACTTCTTTGTGTTCTGTGAAATCATCTCACAGAGTTACAGCTTTCCCCTCAAGAAGCCTTTCGCTAAGACAGTTCTTGTGGAATTGGCAAAGTGATAATTGTAAGCCCATAGAGGGCTATGGTGAAAAAGGAAATATTCTCCGATGAAATCTGGAAAGAAGCTTTCTGAGAAACTGCTTAGTGTTCTGTTAATTCATCTCACAGAGTTACATCTGTATTTCGTGGCTCTCTTTGCTAGCCTTATTTCTGTGGAATCTGAGAACACATATTTCCTTTCCCTTTGAAGACTATAGGGCCAAAGGAAATATCCTCCGATAACAAAGAGAAAGAAGGTTTCTGAGAAACTTCTTTGTGTTCTGTGAAATCGTCTCACAGAGTTACAGCTTTCCCCTCAAGAAGCCTTTCGCTAAGACAGTTCTTGTGGAATTGGCAAAGTGATATTTGGAAGCTCATAGAGGGCTATGGAGAAAAAGGAAATATCCTCCGATGAAATCTGGAAAAAAGCTTTCTGAGAAACTGCTTAGTGTTCTGCTAATTCATCTCACAGGGTTACATCTGTATTTCGTGGATCTCTTTGCTAGCCTTATTTCTGTGGAATCTGAGCACAGATATTTCCTTTCCCTTTGAAGACTATAGCGCCAAAGGAAATATCCTCCTATAACAAAGAGAAAGAAGCTTTCTGAGAAACTTCTTTGTGTTCTGTGAAATCATCTCACAGAGTTACAGCTGTCCCCTCAAGAAGCCTTTCGCTAAGACAGTTCTTGTGGAATTGGCAAAGTGATATTTGGAAGCCCATAGAGGGCTATGGTGAAAAAGGAAATATCCACCGATGAAATCTGGAAAGAAGCTTTCTGAGAAACTGCTTAGTGTTCTGTTAATTCATCTCACAGAATTACATCTGTATTTCGTGGATCTCTTTGCTAGCTTTTTTCTCTGGAATCTGATAACAGATATTTCCTTTCCCTTTGAAGACCATAGGGCCAAAGGAAATATCCTCCGAAAACAAAGAGAAAGAAGCTTTCTGAGAAACTTCTTTGTGTTCTGTAAAATCATCTCACAGAGTTACAGCTTTCTCCGCAAGAAGCCTTTCGCTAAGACAATTCTTGTGGAATTGGCAAAGTGATATTTGGAAGCTCATAGCGGGCTATGGAGAAAAAGGAAATATCCTCCGATGAAATCCGGAAAGAAGCTTTCTTAGAAACTGCTTAGTGTTCTGTTAATTCATCTCACAGAGTTACATCTGTATTTCGTGGATCCCTTTGCTACTCTTATTTCTGTGGAATCTGAGAACAGATATTTCGGATCCCTTTGAAGACAATAGGGCCAAAGGAAATATCCTCCGATAACAAAGAGAAAGGAAACTTTCTGAGAAACTTCTTTGTGTTCTGTGAAATCATCTCACAGAGTTACAGCTTTCCTCTCAAGAAGCCTTTCGCTAAGACAGTTCATGTGGAATTGGCAAAGTGATATTTGGAAGCCCATAGAGGGCTATGGTGAAAAAGGAAATATCCTCCGATGAAATCTGGAAACAAGCTTTCTAAGAAACTGCTTAGCGTTGTGTTAATTCATCTCACAGAGTTACATCTGTATTTCGTGGATCTCTTTTCTAGCTTTATTTCTGTGGAATCTGAGAACACATATTTCCTTTCCCTTTGAAGACTATAGCGCCAAAGGAAATATCCTCCGATAACAAAGAGAAAGAAGCTTTCTGAGAAACTTCTTTGTGTTCTGTGAAATCATCTCACAGAGTTACAGCTTTCCCCTCAAGAAGCCTTCGACTAAGACAGTTCTTGTGGAATTGGCAAAGTGATATTTGGAAGCCCATAGAGGGCTACGGTGAAAAAGGAAATATCCTCCGATGAAATCTGGAAACAAGCTTTCTGAGAAACTGCTTAGTGTTGTGTTAATTCATCTCACAGAGTTACATCTGTATTTCGTGGATCTCTTTGCTAGCCTTATTTCTGTGGAGTCTGAGAACAGATATTTCCTTTCCCTTTGAAGACTATAGGGCCAAAGGAAATATCCTACGATAACAAAGAGAAAGAAGCTATCTGAGAAACTTCTTTTTGTTCTGTGAAATTGTCTCACAGATTTACAGCTTTCCCCTCAAGAAGCCTTTCGCTAAGACAGTTCTTGTGGAATTGGCAAAGTGATATTTGGAAGCTCATAGAGGGCTATGGAGAAAAAGGAAATATCCTCCGATGAAATCTGGAAAAAAGCTTTCTGAGAAACTGCTAAGTGTTCTGTTAATTCATCTCACAGAGTTACATCTGTATTTCGTGGATCTCTTTGCTAGCCTTATTTCTGTGGAATCTGAGAACAGATATTTCCTTTCCCTTTGAAGACTATAGCGCCAAAGGAAATATCCTCCGATAACAAAGAGAAACAAGCTTTCTGAGAAACTTCTTTGTGTTCTGTGAAATCATCTCACAGAGTTACAGCTTTCCCCTCAAGAAGCCTTTCGATAAGACAGTTCTTGTGGAATTGGCAAAGTGATATTTGGAAGCCCATAGAGGGCTATGGTGAAAGAGGAATTATCCTCCGAAGATATCTGGAAAGAAGCTTTCTGAGAAACTGCTTAGTGTTCTGTTAATTCATCTCACAGAGTTACATCTGTATTTCCTGGATCTCTTTGCTAGCCTTATTTCTGTGGAATATGACAACAGATATTTCCTTTCCCTTTGAAGACTATAGGGCCAAAGGAAATATCCTACGATAACAAAGAGAAAGAAGCTTTCTGAGAAACTTCTTTGTCTTCTGTGAAATCATCTCACAGAGTTACAGCTTTCCCCTCAAGAAGCCTTTCGCTAAGACAGTTCTTGTGGAATTGGCAATGTGATATTTGGAAGCCCATAGAGGGCTATGGTGAAAAAGGAAATATCCTCCGATGAAATCTGGAAAGAATCTTTCTGAGAAACTGCTTAGTGTTCTGTTAATTCATCTCACAGAGTTACATCTGTATTTCTTGGATCTCATGGCTAGCCGTATTTCTGTGGAATCTGACAACAGATATTTCCTTTCCCTTTGAAGACTATAGGGCCAAAGGAAATATCCTCCGATAACAAAGAGAAAGAAGCTTTCTGAGAAACTTCTTTGTGTTCTGTGAAATCATCTCACAGAGTTACAGCTTTCCCCTCAAGAAGCCTTTCGCTAAGTCAGTTCTTGTGGAATTGGCAAAGTGATATTTGGAAGCCCATAGAGGGCTACGTTGAAAAAGGAAATATCCTCCAATGAAATCTGGAAAGAAGCTTTCTGAGAAACTGCTTAGTGTTCTGTTAATTCATCTCACAGAGTTACATCTGTATTTCGTGTATCTCTTTGCTAGCCTTATTTCTGTGGAATCTGAGAACAGATATTTAGGATCCCTTTAAATACTATAGGGCCAAAGGAAATATCCTCTGATAACAAAGAGAAAGAAGCTTTCTGAGAAACTTCTTTGTGTTCTGTGAAATCATCTCACAGAGTTACAGCTTTCCCCTCAAGAAGCCTTTCGCTAAGACAGTTCTTGTGGAATTGGCAAAGTGATATTTGGAAGCCCATAGAGGGCTATGGTGAAAAAGGAAATATCCTCCGATGAAATCTGGAAAGAAACTTTCTGAGAAACTGCTTAGTGTTCTGTTAATTCATCTCTAAGAGTTACATCTGTATTTCGTGGATCTCTTTACTAGCCTTATTTCTGTGGAATCTGAGAACAGATATTTCCTTTCCCTTTGAAGACTATAGGGCCAAAGGAAATATCCTCCGATAACAAAGAGAAAGAAGCTTTCTGAGAAACTTCTTTGTGTTCTGTGAAATCATCTCACAGAGTTACAGCTTTCCCCTCAAAAGCCTTTCGCTAAGACAGTTGTTGTGGATTTGGCAAAGTGATATTCGGAAGCCCTTAGAGGGCTACGGTGAAAAAGGAAATATCCTAAGATGATGTCTGGAAAGAAGCTTTCTGAGAAACTGCTTAGTGTTCTGTTATTTCATCTCATAGAGTTTCATCTGTATTTCGTGGATCTCTTTGCTAGCCTTATTTCTGTGGAATCTGAGAACAGATATTTCGGATCACTTTGAAGAGTATAGGGCCAAAGGAAATATCCTCCGATAACAAAGAGAAAGAAGCCTTCTGAGAAACTTCTTTGTGTTCTGTGAAATCATCTCACAGAGTTACAGCTTTCCTCTGAAGAAGCCTTTCGCTAAGACAGTTCTTGTGGAATTGGCAAAGTGATATTTGGAAGCCCATCGAGGGCTATGGTGAAAAAGGAAATATCCTCCGATGAAATCTGGACAGAAGCTTTCTGAGAAACTGCTTAGTGTGCTGCAATTCATCTCAAATAGTTACATCTGTATTTCGTGGATCTCTTTGCTAGCCTTATTTCTCTGGAATCTGACAACAGATATTTCCTTTCCCTTTGAAGACTATAGGGCCAAAGGAAATATCCTCCGATAACAAAGAGAAAGAAGCTTTCTGAGAAACTTCTTTGTGTTCTGTGAAATAATCTCACAGAGATACAGCTTTCCCCTCAAGAAGCCTTTCGCTAAGACAGTTCTTGTGGAATTGGCAAAGTGATATTTGGAAGCCCATAGAGGGCTATGGTGAAAAAGGAAATATCCACCGATGAAATCTGGAAAGAAGCTTTCTGAGAAACTGCTTAGTGTTCTGTTAATTCATCTCACAGAGTTACATCTGTATTTCCTGGATCTCTTTGCTAGCCTTATTTCTGTGGAATCTGAGAACAGATATTTGGGATCCCTTTAAAGACTATAGGGCCAAAGGAAATATCCTCCGATAACAAAGAGAAAGAAGCTTTCTGAGAAACTTCTTTGTGTTCTGTGAAATCATCTCACAGAGTTACAGCTGTCCCCTCAAGAAGCCTTTCGCCAAGACAGTTCATGTGGAATTGGCAAAGTGATATCTGGAAACTCATAGAGGGAAATGAGAAAAAGGAAATATCCTCCGATGAAATCTGGAGAGAAGCTTTCTGAGGAACTGCTTAGTGTTCTGTTAATTCATCTCACAGAGTTACATCTTTATTTCGTGGATCTCTTTCCTCGCATTATTTCTGTGGAATCTGAGAACAGATATTTCGGATCCCTTTGAAGACTATAGGGCCAAAGGAAATATCCTCCGATAACAAAGAGAAAGAAGCTTTCTGAGAAACTTCTTTGTGTTCTGTGAAATCATCTCACAGAGTTACAGGTTTCCCCTCAAGAAGCCTTTCGCTAAAACAGGTCTTGTGGAATTGGCAAAGTGATATTTGGAACCCCTAGAGGGCTAAGGTGAAAAAGGAAATATCCTCCGATGAAATCTGGAAAGAAGCTTTCTGAGAAACTGCTTAGTGTTCTGTTAATTCATCTCAAAGAGTTACATCTGTATTTCGTGGCTCTCTTTGCTAGCCTTATTTCTGTGGAATCTGAGAACAGATATTTCCTTTCCCTTTGAAGACTATAGGGCCAAAGGAAATATCCTCCGATAACAAAGAGAAAGAAGGTTTCTGAGAAACTTCTTTGTGTTCTGTGAAATCGTCTCACAGAGTTACAGCTTTCCCCTCAAGAAGCCTTTCGCTAAGACAGTTCTTGTGGAATTGGCAAAGTGATATTTGGAAGCTCATAGAGGGCTATGGAGAAAAAGGAAATATCCTCCGATGAAATCTGGAAAAAAGCTTTCTGAGAAACTGCTTAGTGTTCTGCTAATTCATCTCACAGGGTTACATCTGTATTTCGTGGATCTCTTTGCTAGCCTTATTTCTGTGGAATCTGAGCACAGATATTTCCTTTCCCTTTGAAGACTATAGCGCCAAAGGAAATATCCTCCGATAACAAAGAGAAACAAGCTTTCTGAGAAACTTCTTTGTGTTCTGTGAAATCATCTCACAGAATTAGAGCTTTCCCCTCAAGAAGCCTTTCGATAAGACAGTTCTTGTGGAATTGGCAAAGTGATATTTGGAAGCCCATAGAGGGCTATGGTGAAAGAGGAAATACCCTCCGAAGATATCTGGAAAGAAGCTTTCTGAGAAACTGCTTAGTGTTCTGTTAATTCATCTCACAGAGTTACATCTGTATTTCGTGGATCTCTTTGCTAGCCTTATTTCTGCGGAATCTGAGAACAGATATTTCCTTTCCCTTTGAAGACTATAGGGCCAAAGGAAATATCCTCCGATAACAAAGAGAAAGAAGCTTTCTGAGAAACTTCTTTGTGTTCTGTGAAATCATCTCACAGAGTTACAGCATTCCCCTCAAGAAGCCTCTCGCTAAGACAGTTCTTGTGGGATTGGCAAAGTGATAATTGGAAGCCCATAGAGGGCTAAGGTGGAAAAGGAAATGTCCTCCGATGAAATCGGGAAAGAAGCTTTCTGAGAAACTGCTTAGTGTTCTGTTAATTCATCTCACAGAGTTACATCTGTATTTCGAGGATCTCTTTGCTAGCTTTATTTCTGTGGGATCTGAGAACAGATATTTCCTTTCCCTTTGAAGACTATAGGCCAAAGGAAATATCCTCCGATAACAAAGAGAAAGAAGCTTTCTGAGAAACTTCTTTTTGTTCTGTGAAATTATCTCACAGAGTTACAGCTTTCCCCTCAAGAAGCCTTTCGCTAAGTCAGTTCTTGTGGAATTGGCAAAGTGATATTTGGAAGCCCATAGAGGGCTACGTTGAAAAAGGAAATATCCTCCGATTAAATCTGGAAAGAAGCTTTCTGAGAAACTGCTTAGTGTTCTGTTAATTCATCTCACAGATTTACATCTGTATTTCGTGCATCTCTTTGCTAGCCTTATTTCTGTGGAATCTGAGAACAGATATTTAGGATCCCTTTATATACTATAGGGCCAAAGGAAATATCCTCTGATAACAAAGAAAAAGAAGCTCTGAGAAACTTCTTTGTGTTCTGTGAAATCATCTCACAGAGTTACAGCTTTCCCCTCAAGAAGCCTTTCGCTAAGACAGTTCTTGTGGAATTGGCAAAGTGATATTTGGAAGCCCTTAGAGGGCTACGGTGAAAAAGGAAATATCCTAAGATGATGTCTGGAAAGAAGCTTTCTGAGAAACTGCTTAGTGCTCTGTTATTTCATCTCATAGAGTTTCATCTGTATTTCGTGGATCTCTTTGCTAGCCTTATTTCTGTGGAATCTGAGAACAGATATTTCGGATCCCTATGAAGAGTATAGGGCCATAGGAAATATCCTCCGATAACAAAGAGAAAGAAGCCTTCTGAGAAACTTCTTTGTGTTCTGTGAAATCATCTCACAGAGTTACAGCTTTCCTCTGAAGAAGCCTTTCGCTAAGACAGTTCTTGTGGAATTGGCAAAGTGATATTTGGAAGCCCATCGAGGGCTATGGTGAAAAACGAAATATCCTCCGATGAAATCTGGAAAGAAGCTTTCTGAGAAACTGCTTAGTGTTCTGCAATTCATCTCACATAGTTACATCTGTATTTCGTGGATCTCTTTGCTAGCCTTATTTCTCTGGAATCTGACAACAGATATTTCCTTTCCCTTTGAAGACTATAGGGCCAAAGGAAATATCCTCCGATAACAAAGAGAAAGAAGCTTTCTGAGAAACTTCTTTGTGTTCTGTGAAATCATCTCACAGAGTTACAGCTTTCCCCTCAAGAAGCCTTTCGCTAAGACAGTTCTTGTGGAATTGGCAAAGTGATATTTGGAAGCCCATAGAGGGCTATGGTGAAAAAGGAAATATCCACCGATGAAATCTGGAAAGAAGCTTTCTGAGAAACTGCTTAGTGTTCTGTTAATTCATCTCACAGAGTTACATATTTCCTGGATCTCTTTGCTCGCCTTATTTCTGTGGAATCTGAGAACAGATATTTGGGATCCCTTTAAAGACTATAGGGCCAAAGGAAATATCCTCCGATAACAAAGAGAAAGAAGCTTTCTGAGAAACTTCTTTGTGTTCTGTGAAATCTTCTCACAGAGTTACAGCCGTCCCCTCAAGAAGCCTTTCGCTAAGACAGTTCATGTGGAATTGGCAAAGTGATATCTGGAAACTCATAGAGGGAAATGAGAAAAAGGAAATATCCTCCGATGAAATCTGGAGAGAAGCTTTCTGAGGAACTGCTTAGTGTTCTGTTAATTCATCTCACAGAGTTACATCTGTATTTCGTGGATCTCTTTCCTAGCATTATTTCTGTGGAATCTGAGAACAGATATTTCGGATTCCTTTGAAGACTATAGGGCCAAAGGAAATATCCTCCGATAACAAAGAGAAAGAAGCTTTCTGAGAAACTTCTTTGTGTTCTGTGAAATCATCTCACAGAGTTACAGCTTTCCCCTCAAGAAGCCTTTCGCTAAAACAGGTCTTGTGGAATTGGCAAAGTGATGTTTGGAACACCTAGAGGGCTAAGGTGAAAAAGGAAATATTCTCCGATGAAATCTGGAAAGAAGCTTTCTGAGAAACTTCTTAGTGTTCTGTTAATTCATCTCACAGAGTTACATCTGTATTTCGTGGCTCTCTTTTCTAGCCTTATTTCTGCGGAATCTGAGAACAGATATTTCCTTTACCTTTTAAAGACTATAGGGCCAAAGGTAATATCCTCCGATAACAAAGAGAAAGAAGCTTTCTGAGAAACTTCTTTGTGTTCTGTGAAATCATCTCACAGAGTTAGAGCTTTCCCCTCAAGAAGACTTTCGCTAAGACAGTTCTTTTGGAATTGGCAAAGTGATATTTGGAAGCCCATAGAGGGCTATGGTGAAAAAGGAAATATCCTCCGATGAAATCTGGAAAGAAGCTTTCTGAGAAACTGCTTAGTGTTCTGTTAATTCATCTCACAGAGTTACATCTGTATTTCGTGGATCTCTTTGCTAGCCTTATTTCTGTGGAATCTGACAACAGATATTTCGGATCCCTTTGAAGACTATAGGGCCAAAGGAAATATCCTCCGATAAGAAAGAGAAAGAAGCTTTCTGAGAAACTTCTTTGTGTTCTGTGAAATCATCTCACAGAGTTACAGCTTTCCCCTCAAGAAGCCTTTCGCTAAGACAGTTCTTGTGGAATTGGCAAAGTGATAATTGTAAGCCCATAGAGGGCTATGGTGAAAAAGGAAATATTCTCCGAAGAAATCTGGAAAGAAGCTTTCTGAGAAACTGCTTAGTGTTCTGTTAATTCATCTCACAGAGTTACATCTGTATTTCGTGGCTCTCTTTGCTAGCCTTATTTCTGTGGAATCTGAGAACAGATATTTCCTTTCCCTTTGAAGACTATAGGGCCAAAGGAAATATCCTCCGATAACAAAGAGAAAGAAGCTTTCTGAGAAACTTCTTTGTGTTCTGTGAAATCGTCTCACAGAGTTACAGCTTTCCCCTCAAGAAGCCTTTCCTAAGACAGTTCTTGTGGAATTGGCAAAGTGATATTTGGAAGCTCATAGAGGGCTATGGAGAAAAAGGAAATATCCTCCGATGAAATCTGGAAAAAAGCTTTCTGAGAAACTGCGAGGTGTTCTGTTAATTCATCTCACAGGGTTACATCTGTATTTCGTGGATCGCTTTGCTAGCCTTATTTCTGTGGAATCTGAGAACAGATATTTCCTTTCCCTTTGAAGACTATAGCGCCAAAGGAAATATCCTCCGATAACAAAGAGAAACAAGCTTTCTGAGAAACTTCCTTGTGTTCTGTGAAATCATCTCACAGAGTTAGAGCTTTCCCCTCAAGAAGCCTTTCGATAAGACAGTTCTTGTGGAATTGGCAAAGTGATATTTGGAAGCCCATAGAGGGCTATGGTGAAAGAGGATATATCCTCCGAAGATATCTGGAAAGAAGCTTTCTGAGAAACTGCTTAGTGTTCTGTTAATTCATCTCACAGAGTTACATCTGTATTTCCTGGATCTCTTTGCTAGCCTTATTTCTGGGGATTCTGAGAACAGATATTTCCTTTCCCTTTGAAGACTATAGGGCCAAAGGAAATATCCTCCGATAACAAAGAGAAAGAAGCTTTCTGAGAAACTTCTTTGTCTTCTGTGAAATCATCTCACAGAGTTACAGCTTTCCCCTCAAGAAGCCTTTCGCTAAGACAGTTCTTGTGGAATTGGCAATGTGATATTTGGAAGACCATATTGGGCTATGGTGAAAAAGGAAATATCCTCCGATGAAATCTGGAAAGAATCTTTCTGAGAAACTGCTTAGTGTTCTGTTAATTCATCTCACAGAGTTACATCTGTATTTCGTGGATCTCTTGGCTAGCCTTATTTCTGTGGAATCTGACAACAGATATTTCGGATCCCTTTGAAGACTATAGGGCCAAAGGAAATATCCTCCGATAACAAAGAGAAAGAAGCTTTCTGAGAAACTTCTTTGTGTTCTGTGAAATCATCTCACAGAGTTACAGCTTTCCCCTCAAGAAGCCTTTCGCTAAGACAGTTCTTGTGGAATTGGCAAAGTGATAATTGTAAGCCCATAGAGGGCTATGGTGAAAAAGGATATATTCTCTGATGAAATCTGGAAAGAAGATTTCTGAGAAACTGCTTAGTGTTCTGTTAATTCATCTCACAGAGTTACATCTGTATTTCGTGGCTCTCTTTGCTAGCCTTATTTCTGTGGAATCTGAGAACAGATATTTCCTTTCCCTTTGAAGACTATAGGGCCAAAGGAAATATCCTCCGATAACAAAGAGAAAGAAGCTTTCTGAGAAACTTCTTTGTGTTCTGTGAAATCGTCTCACAGAGTTACAGCTTTCCCCTCAAGAAGACTTTCGCTAAGACAGTTCTTGTGGAATTGGCAAAGTGATATTTGGAAGCTCATAGAGGGCTATGGAGAAAAAGGAAATATCCTCCGATGAAATCTGGAAAAAAGCTTTCTGAGAAACTGCGAAGTGTTCTGTTAATTCATCTCACAGGGTTACATCTGTATTTCGTGGATCTCTTTGCTAGCCTTATTTCTGTGGAATCTGAGAACAGATATTTAGGATCCCTTTGAAGACTATAGGGCCAAAGGAAATATCCTCTGATAACAAAGAGAAAGAAGCTTTCTGAGAAACTTCTTTGTGTTCTGTGAAATCATCTCACAGAGTTACAGCTTTCCCCTCAAGAAGCCTTTCGCTAAGACAGTTCTTGTGGAATTGGCAAAGTGATATTTGGAAGCCCATAGAGGGCTATGGTGAAAAAGGAAATATCCTCCGATGAAATCTGGAAAGAAGCTTTATGAGAAACTGCTTAGTGTTCTGTTAATTCATCTCACAGAGTTACATCTGTATTTCGTGGATCTCTTTCCTACCCTTATTTCTGTGGAATCTGAGAACAGATATTTCCTTTCCCTTTGAAGACTATAGGGCCAAAGGAAATATCCTCCGATAACAAAGAGAAAGAAGCTTTCAGAGAAACTTCTTTGTGTTCTGTGAAATCATCTCACAGAGTTACAGCTTTCCCCTCAAGAAGCCTTTCTCTAAGACAGTTGTTGTGGATTTGGCAAAGTGATATTTGGAAGCCCTAAGAGGGCTACGGTGAAACAGGAAATATCCTAAGATGATGTCTGGAAAGAAGCTTTCTGAGAAACCGCTTAGTGTTCTGTTATTTCATCTCATAGAGTTTCATCTGTGTTTCGTGGATCTCTTTGCTAGCCTTATTTCTGTGGAATCTGAGAACAGATATTTCGGATCCCTTTGAAGAGTATAGGGCCAAAGGAAATATCCTCCGATAACAAAGAGAAAGAAGCTTTCTGAGAAACTTCTTTGTGTTCTGTGAAATCATCTCACAGAGTTACAGCTTTCCTCTGAAGAAGCCTTTCGCTAAGACAGTTCTTGTGGAATTGGCAAAGTGATAATTGGAAGCCCATCGAGGGCTATGGTGAAAAAGGAAATATCCTCCGATGAAATCTGGAAGGAAGCTTTCTGAGAAACTGCTTAGTGTTCTGCAAATCATCTCACATAGTTACATCTGTATTTCGTGGATGTCTTTGCTAGCCTTATTTGTGTGGAATCTGACATCAGATATTTCCTTTCCCTTTGAAGACTATAGGGACAAAGGAAATATCCTCCGATAACAAAGAGAAAGAAGCTTTCTGAGAAACTTCTTTGTGTTCTGTGAAATCATCTCACAGAGTTACAGCTTTCCCCTCAAGAAGACTTTCGCTAAGACAGTTCTTGTGGAATTGGCAAAGTGGTATTTGGAAGCTCATAGAGGGCTATGGTGAAAAAGGAAATATCCTCTGATGAAATCTGGAAAGAAGCTTTCTGAGAAACTGCTTAGTGTTCTGTTAATTCATCTCACAGAGTTACATCTGTATTTCGTGGATCACTTTGCTAGCCTTATTTATGTGGAATCTGAGAACAGATATTTCGGATCCCTTTGAAGACTATAGGGCCAAAAGAAATATCCTAAGATAAGAAAGAGAAAGAAGCTTTCTGAGAAACTTCTTTGTGTTCTGTGAAATCATCTCACAGAGTTACAGCTTTCCCCTCAAGAAGCCTTTCACTAAGACAGTTCTTATGGAATTGGCAAAGTGATAATTGTAAGCCCATGGAGGGCTATGGTGAAAAAGGAAATATTCTCCTATGAAATCTGTAAAGAAGCTTTCTGAGAAACTGCTTAGTGTTCTGTTAATTCATCTCACAGAGTTACATCTGTATTTCGTGGCTCTCTTTGCTCGCCTTATTTCTGTGGAATCTGAGAACAGATATTTCCTTTCCCTTTGAAGACTATAGGGCCAAAGGAAATATCCTCCTATAACAAAGAGAAAGAAGCTTTCTGAGAAACTTCTTTGTGTTCTGTGAAATCATCTCACAGAGTTACAGCTTTCCCCTCAAGAAGCCTTTCGCTAAGACAGTTCTTGTGGAATTGGCAAAGTGATATTTGGAAGCCCATAGAGGGCAATGGTGAAAAAGGAAATAACCTCAGATGAAATCTGGAAAGAAGCTTTCTGAGAAACTGCTTAGTGTTCTGTTAATTCATCTCACAGAGTTATATCTGTATTTCGTGGAACTCTTTGCTACCCTTATTTCTATGGAATCTGACAACAGATATTTCCTTTTCCTTTGAAGAATATAGGGCCAAAGGAAATATCCTCCGATAACAAAGAGAAAGAAGCTTTCTGAGAAACTTCTTTGTGTTCTGTGAAATCATCTCACAGAGTTACAGCTTTCCCCTCAAGAAGCCTTTCGCTAAGACAGTTCTTGTGGAATTGGCAAAGTGATATTTTGAAGCCCATAGAGGGCTATGTTGAAAAAGGAAATATCCTCCGATGAAATCTCTAAAGAAGCTTTCTGAGATACTGCTTACTCTTCTGTTAATTCATCTCACACAGTTACATCTGTATTTAGTGGATCTCTTTGCTAGCCTTATTTCTGTGGAATCTGAGAACAGATATTTCCTTTCCCTTTGAAGACTATAGGGCCAAAGGAATTATCCTCCGATAACAAAGAGAAAGAAGCTTTCTGAGAAACCTCTTTCTGTTCTGTGAAATCATCTCACAGAGTTACAGCTTTCCCCTCAAGAAGCCTTTCGCTAAGACAGTTCTTGTGGAATTGGCAAAGTGATATTTGGAAACCCATAGAGGGCTATGGTGAAAAAGGAAATATCCTCCGATGAAATCTGGAAGGAAGCTTTCAGAGAAACTGCTCAGTGTTCTGTTAAATCATCTCACAGAGTTACATCGGAATTTCGTGGATCTCTTTGCTAGCTTTATTTCTGTGGAATCTGAGAACAGATATTTCGGATCCCTTTGAAGACTATAGGGCCAAAGGAAATATCTTTCGATAACAAAGAGAAAGAAGCTTTCTGAGAAACTTCCTTGTGTTCTGTGAAATCATCTCACAGAGTTACAGCTTTCCCCTCAAGAAGCTTTTCGCTAAGACAGTTCTTGTGGAATTTTCAAAGTGATATTTGGAAACTCATAGAGGGCTATGGAGAAAAAGGAAATATCCTCCGATGAAATCTGGAAAGAAGCTTTCTGAGAAACTGCTTAGTGTTCTGTTAATTCACCTCACAGATTTACATCTGTATTTCGTGGATCTCTTTGCTAGTCTTATTTCTATGGAATCTGAGAACAGATATTTCGGATCCCTTTGAAGACTATAGGGCCAAAGGAAATATCCTCCGATAAGAAAGAGAAAGAAGCTTTCTGAGAAACTTCTTTGTGTTCTGTGAAATCGTCTCACAGAGTTACAGCTTTCCCCTCAAGAAGATTTTCGCTAAGACAGTTCTTGTGGAATTGGCAAAGTGATATTTGGAAGCTCATAGAGGGCTATGGAGAAAAAGGAAATATCCTCCGATGAAATCTGGAAAAAAGCTTTCTGAGAAACTGCGAAGTGTTCTGTTAATTCATCTCACAGGGTTACATCTGTATTTCGTGGATCTCTTTGCTAGCCTTATTTCTGTGGAATCTGAGAACAGATATTTCCTTTCCCTTTGAAGACTATAGCGCCAAAGGAAATATCCTCCGATAACAAAGAGAAACAAGCTTTCTGAGAAACTTCTTTGTGTTCTGTGAAATCATCTCACAGAGTTAGAGCTTTCCCCTCAAGAAGCCTTTCGATAAGACAGTTCCTGTGGAATTGGCAAAGTGATATTTGGAAGCCCATAGAGGGCTATGGTGAAAGAGGAAATATCCTCCGAAGATATCTGGAAAGAAGCTTTCTGAGAAACTGCTTAGTGTTCTGTTAATTCATCTCACAGAGTTACATGTGTATTTCCTGGATCTCTTTGCTAGCCTTATTTCTGTGGAATCTGAGAACAGATATTTCCTTTTCCTTTGAAGACTATAGGGCCAAAGGAAATATCCTCCGATAACAAAGAGAAAGAAGCTTTCTGAGAAACTTCTTTGTGTTCTGTGAAATCATCTCACAGAGTTACAGCTTTCTCCTCAAGAAGCCTTTCGCTAAGACAGTTCTTGTGGAATTGGCAAAGTGATATTTGGAAGCCCATAGAGGGCTATGGTGAAAAAGGAAATATTCTCCGATGAAATCTGGAAAGAAGCTTTCTGAGAAACTGCTTAGTGTTCTGTTAATTCATCTCACAGAATTACATCTGTATTTCGTGGATCTCTTTCCTAGCATTATTTCTGTGGAATCTGAGAACAGATATTTCGGATCCCTTTGAAGACTATAGGGCCAAAGGAAATATCCTCCGATAACAAAGAGAAAGAAGCTTTCTGAGAAACTTCTTTGTGTTCTGTGAAATCATCTCACAGAGTTACAGCTTTCCCCTCAAGAAGCCTTTCGCTAAGACAGGTCTTGTGGAATTGGCAAAGTGATATTTGGAACCCCTAGAGGGCTAAGGTGAAAAAGGAAATATTCTCCGATGAAATCTGGAAAGAAGCTTTCTGAGAAACTTCTTAGTGTTCTGTTAATTCATCTCACAGAGTTACATCTGTATTTCGTGGCTCTCTTTTCTAGCCTTATTTCTGCGGAATCTGAGAACAGATATTTCCTTTCCCTTTTAAAGACTATAGGGCCAAAGGAAATATCCTCCGATAACAAAGAGAAAGAAGCTTTCTGAGAAACTTCTTTGTGTTCTGTGAAATCATCTCACAGAGTTACAGCTTTCCCCTCAAGAAGCCTTTCGCTAAGACAGTTCTTGTGGAATTGGCAAAGTGATAATTGTAAGCCCATAGAGGGCTATGGTGAAAAAGGAAATATTCTCTGATGAAATCTGGAAAGAAGATTTCTGAGAAACTGCTTAGTGTTCTGTTAATTCATCTCACAGAGTTACATCTGTATTTCGTGGCTCTCTTTGCTAGCCTTATTTCTGTGGAATCTGAGAACAGATATTTCCTATCCCTTTGAAGACTATAGGGCCAAAGGAAATATCCTCCAATAACAAAGAGAAAGAAACTTTCTGAGAATCTTCTTTGTGTTCTGCAAAATCATCTCACAGAGTTACAGATTTCCCCACAAGAAGCCTTTCGCTAAGACAGTTCTTGTGGAATTGGCAGAGTGTTATTTGGAAGCCCAAAGAGAGCTATGGTGAAATAGGATATATCCTCCGAAGAAATCTGGAAAGAAGCTTTCTGAGAAACTGCTTGGTGTTCTCTTAATTCATCTCACAGAGTTACATCTGTATTTCGTGGATCTCTTTGCTAGCCTTATTTCTGTGAAATCTGAGAACAGATATTTCGGATCCCTTTAAAGACTATAGGGCCAAAGGAAATATCCTCCGATAAGAAAGAGAAAGAAGCTTTCTGAGAAACTTCTTTGTGTTCTGTGAAATCATCTCACAGAGTTACAGCTTTCCCCTCAAGAAGCCTTTCGCTAAGACAGTTCTTGTGGAATTGGCAAAGTGATATTTGGAAGCCCATAGAGGGCAATGGTGAAAAAGGAAATATCCTCAGATGAAATCTGGAAAGAAGCTTTCTGAGAAACTGCTTAGTGTTCTGTTAATTCATCTCACAGAGTTATATCTGTATTTCGTGGAACTCTTTGCTACCCTTATTTCTGTGGAATCTGACAACAGATATTTCCTTTTCCTTTGAAGAATATAGGGCCAAAGGAAATATCCTCCGATAACAAAGAGAAAGAAGCTTTCTGAGAAACTTCTTTGTGTTCTGTGAAATCATCTCACAGAGTTACAGCTTTCCCCTCAAGAAGCCTTTCGCTAAGACAGTTCTTGTGGAATTGGCAAAGTGATATTTTGAAGCCCATAGAGGGCTACGTTGAAAAAGGAAATATCCTCCGATGAAATCTCTAAAGAAGCTTTCTGAGATACTGCTTACTCTTCTGTTAATTCATCTCACACAGTTACATCTGTATTTAGTGGATCTCTTTGCTAGCCTTATTTCTGTGGAATCTGAGAACAGATATTTCCTTTCCCTTTGAAGACTATAGGGCCAAAGGAATTATCCTCCGATAACAAAGAGAAAGAAGCTTTCTGAGAAACCTCTTTGTGTTCTGTGAAATCATCTCACAGAGTTACAGCTTTCCCCTCAAGAAGCCTTTCGCTAAGACAGTTCTTGTGGAATTGGCAAAGTGATATTTGGAAACCCATAGAGGGCTATGGTGAAAAAGGAAATATCCTCCGATGAAATCTGGAAGGAAGCTTTCAGAGAAACTGCTCAGTGTTCTGTTAAATCATCTCACAGAGTTACATCGGAATTTCGTGGATCTCTTTGCTAGCTTTATTTCTGTGGAATCTGAGAACAGATATTTCGGATCCCTTTGAAGACTATAGGGCCAAAGGAAATATCTTTCGATAACAAAGAGAAAGAAGCTTTCTGAGAAACTTCCTTGTGTTCTGTGAAATCATCTCACAGAGTTACAGCTTTCCCCTCAAGAATCTTTTCGCTAAGACAGTTCTTGTGGAATTTTCAAAGTGATATTTGGAAACTCATAGAGGGCTATGGAGAAAAAGGAAATATCCTCCGATGAAATCTGGAAAGAAGCTTTCTGAGAAACTGCTTAGTGTTCTGTTAATTCACCTCACAGATTTACATCTGTATTTCGTGGATCTCTTTGCTAGTCTTATTTCTATGGAATCTGAGAACAGATATTTCGGATCCCTTTGAAGACTATAGGGCCAAAGGAAATATCCTCCGATAAGAAAGAGGAAGAAGCTTTCTGAGAAACTTCTTTGTGTTCTGTGAAATCATCTCACAGAGTTACAGCTTTCCCCTCAAGAAGCCTTTCACTAAGACAGTTCTTGTCGAATTGGCAAAGTGATATTTGGAAGCCCATAGAAGGCTATGGTGAAAAAGGAAATATCCTCTGATGAAATCTGAAAAGAAGCTTTCTGAGAAACTGCTTAGTGTTCTGTTAATTCATCTCACAGAGTTACATCTGTATTCCGTGGATCTCTTTGCTAGCCTTATTTTTGTGGAATTTGAGCGCAGATATTTCGGATCCCTTTGAAGACTATAGGGCCAAAGGAAATATCCTCAGATAACAAAGAGAAAGAAGCTTTCTGAGAAACTTCTTTGTGTTCTGTGAAATCATCTCACAGAGTTACAGCTTTCCCCTCAAGAAGCCTTTCGCTAAGACAGTTCTTGTGGAATTGGCAAAGTGATATGTGGAAGCCCTTAGAGGGCAATGGTGAAAAAGGAAATATCCTCCGATGAAATCTGGAAAGAAGCTTTCTGAGAAACTGCTTAGTGTTCTGTTAATTCATCTCACAGAGTTACATCTGTATTTCGGGGATCTCTTTGCAAGCCTTATTTCTGTGGAATCTGAGAACAGATATTTCCTTTCCCGTTGAAGACTATAGGGCCAAAGGAAATATCCTCCGATAACAAAGAGAAAGAAGATTTCTGAGAAACTTCTTTGTGTTCTGTGAAATCATCTCACAGACTTACAGCTTTCCCCTCAAGAAGGCTTTCTCTAAGACACTTCGTCTGGAATTGGCAAAGTGATATTTGGAAGCACCTAGAGGGCTATGGTGAAAAAGGAAATATCCTCCGATGAAATCTGGAAAGAAGCTTTCTGAGAAACTGCTTAGTGTTCTGTGAATTCATCTCACAGAGTTACATCTGTATTTCATGGATCTCTTTGCTAGCCTTATTTCTGTGGAATCTGACAACAGATATTTCGGATTACTTTGAAGACTATAGGGCCACAGGAAATATCCTGCGATAACAAAGAGAAAGAAGATTTCTGAGAAACTTCTTTGTGTTCTGTGAAATCATCTCACAGAGTTACAGCTTTCCCCTCAAGAAGCCTTTCGCTAAGACAGTTCATGTGGAATTGGCAAAGTGATATTTGGAAGCCCGTAGAGGGCTATGGTGAAAAAGGAAATATACTCCGATGAAATCTGGAAAGAAGCTTTCTGAGAAACTGCTTAGTGTTCTGTTAATTCATCTCACAGTGTTACATCTGTATTTCGGGGATCTCTTTGCTAGACTTATTTCTGTGGAATCTGAGAACAGATATTTCCTTTCCCTTTAAAGACTACAGGGCCAAAGGAAATATCCTCGGATAACAAAGAGAAAGAAGCTTTCTGAGAAACTTCTTTGTGTTCTGTGAAATCATCTCACAGAGTTACAGCTTTCCGCTCAAGAAGCCTTTCGCTAAAACAGTTCTTGTGGAATTGGCAAAGTGATATTTGAAAGTCCATAGAGGGCTATGGTGAAAAAGGAAATATCCTCCGATGAAATCTGGAAAGAAGCTTTCTGAGAAACTGCTCAGTGTTCTGTTAATTCATCTCACAGAGTTACATCTGTATTTCGTGGATCTCTTTGCTAGCCTTATTTCTGTGGAATCTGAGAACAGATATTTCGGATCCCTTTCAAGACTGTAGGGCCAAAGGAAATATCCTCCGATAACAAAGAGAAAGAAGCTTTCTGAGAAACTTCTTTGTGTTCTGTGAAATCATCTCACAGAGTTACAGCTTTCCCCTCAAGAATCCTTTCACTAAGACAGTTATTGTGGAATTGGCAGAGTGATATTTGGAAGCCCATAGAGGGCTATGGTGAAAAAGGAAATATCCTCCGATGAAATCTGGAAAGAAGCTTTCTGAGAAACTGCTTAGTGTTCTGTTAATTCATCTCACAGAGTTACATCTGTATTTCGTGGATCTCTTTGCTAGCCTTATTTCTGTGGAATCTGAGAACAGATATTTCGGATCCCTTTGAAGACAATAGGGCCAAAGGAAATATCCTCCGATAACAAAGAGAAAGAAGCTTTCTGAGAAACTTCTTTTTGTTCTGTGAAATCATCTCACAGAGATACAGCTTTCCCCTCAAGAAGCCTTTCGCTAAGACAGTTCTTGTGGAATTGGCAAAGTGATATTTGGAAGCCCATAGAGGGCTATGGTGAAAAAGGAAATATCCTCCGATTAAATCTGGAAAGAAGCTTTCTGAGAAACTGCTTAGTGTTCTGTTAATTCATCTCACAGAGTTACATCTGTATTTCGAGGATCTGTTTGCTAGCCTTATTTCTGTGAAATCTGAGAACTGATATTTCAGATCCCTTTGAAGACTGTAGGGCCAATGGAAATATCCTCCGATAACAAAGAGAAAGAAGCTTTTTGAGAAACTTCTTTGTGTTCTGTGAAATCATCTCACAGAGTTACAGCTTTCCCCTCAAGAAGCCTTTCGCTAATACAGTTCTTGTGGAATTGGCAAAGTGATATTTGGAAGCCCTTAGAGGGCTATGGTGAAAAAGGAAATATCCTCTGATGAAATCTGGAAAGAAGCTTTCTGAGAAACTGCTTAGTGTTCTGTTAATTCATCTCACAGAGTTACATCTGTATTTCGAGGATCTTTTCGCTAGCGTTATTTCTGTGTAATCTGAGAGCGGAAATTTCGGATCCCTTTGAAGACTATAGGGCCGAGGGAAATATCCTCCGATAACAAAGAGAAAGAAGCTTTCTGAGAAACTTCTTTGTGTTCTGTGAAATCATCTCACAGAGTTACAGCTTTCCCCTCAAGAAGCCTTTCACTAAGACAGTTCTTGTCGAATTGGCAAAGTGATATTTGGAAGCCCATAGAAGGCTATGGTGAAAAAGGAAATATCCTCTGATGAAATCTGGAAAGAAGCTTTCTGAGAAACTGCTTAGTGTTCTGTTAATTCATCTCACAGAGTTACATCTGTATTTCGTGGATCTCTTTGCTAGCCTTATTTTTGTGGAATCTGAGAGCAGATATTTCGGATCCTTTTGAAGACTATAGGGCCAAAGGAAATATCCTCAGATAACAAAGAGAAAGAAGCTTTCTGAGAAACTTCTTTGTGTTCTGTGAAATCATCTCACAGAGTTACAGATTTCCCCTCATGAAGCCTTTCGCTAAGACAGTTCATGTGGAATTGGCAAAGTGATATTTGGAGGCCCATAGAGGGCTATGTTGAAAATGGAAATATCCTCCGATGAAATCTGGAAAGAAGCTTTCTGAGAAACTGCTTAGTGTTCTGTTAATTCATCTCACAGTGTTACATCTGTATTTCGGGGATCTCTTTGCTAGCCTTATTTCTGTGGAATCTGAGAACAGATATTTCCTTTCCCTTTGAAGACTATAGGGCCAAAGGAAATATCCTCCGATAAGAAAGAGAAAGAAGCTTTCTGAGAAACTTCTTTGTGTTCTTTGAAATCATCTCACAGAGTTACAGCTTTCCCCTCAAGAAGCCTTTCACTAAGACAGTTCTTGTGGAATTGGCAAAGTGATAATTGTAAGACCATAGAGGGCTATGGTGAAAAAGGAAATATCCTCCGATGAAATCTGGAAAGAAGCTTTCTGAGAAACTGCTTAGTGTTCTGTTAATTCATCTCACAGAGTTACATCTATATTTCGTGGCTCTCTTTTCTAGCCTTATTTCTGTGGAATCTGAGAACACATATTTCCTTTCCCTTTGAAGACTGTAGGGCCAAAGGAAATATCCTCCGATAACAAATAGAAAGAAGCTTTCTGAGAAACTTCTTTGTGTTCTGTGAAATCATCTCACAGAGTTACAGCTTTCCCCTCAAGAAGCCTTTCGCTAAGACAGTTCCTGTGGAATTGGCAAAGTGATATGTGGAAGCCCTTAGAGGGCAATGGTGAAAAAGGAAATATCCTCCGATAAAATCTGGAAAGAAGCTTTCTGAGAAACTGCTTAGTGTTCTGTTAATTCATCTCACAGAGTTACATCTGTATTTCGGGGATCTCTTTGCTAGCCTTATTTCTGTGGAATCTGACAACAGATATTTCCTTTCCCTTTGTAGACTATAGGGCCAAAGGAAATATCCTCCGATAACAAAGAGAAAGAAGATTTCTGAGAAACTTCTTTGTGTTATGTGAAATCAACTCACAGAGTTACAGCTTTCCCTTCAAGAAGCCTTTCGCTAAAACAGTTCTTGTGGAATTGGCAAATTGATATTTGGAAGCCCTTAGAGGGCTATGGTGAAAAAGGAAATATCCTCCGATGAAATCTGGAAAAAAACTTTAAGAGAAACTGCTCAGTGTTCTGTTAATTCATCTAACAGAGTTACATCTGTATTTCGTGGATCTCTTTCCTAGCCTTATTTCTGTGGAATCTGAGAACAGATATTTCGGATCCCTTTCAAGACTATAGGTCCAAAGGAAATATCCTCCGATAACAAAGAGAAAGAAGCTTTCTGAGAAACTTCTTTGTGTTTTGTGAAATCATCTCACAGAATTACAGCTTTCCCCTCAAGAAGCCTTTCGCTAAAACAGTTCTTGTGGAATTGGCAAAGTGATATTTGGAAGCCCATAGAGGGCTATGGTGAAAAAGGAAATATCCTCCGATGAAATGTGGAAAGAAGCTTTCTGAGAAACTGCTCAGTGTTCTGTTAATTCATCTCACAGAGTTACATCTGTATTTCGTGGATCTCTTTGCTAGCCTTATTTCTGTGGAATCTGAGAACAGATATTTCGGATCCCTTTCAAGACTATAGGGCCAAAGGAAATATCCTCCGATAACAAAGAGAAAGAAGCTTTCTGAGAAACTTCTTTGTGTTCTGTGAAATCATCTCACAGAGTTACAGCTTTCCCCTCAAGAATCATTTCACTAAGACAGTTCTTGTGGAATTGGCAAAGTGATATTTGGAAGCCCATAGAGGGCTATGGTGAAAAAGGAAATAACCTCCGATGAAATCTGGAAAGAAGGTTTCTGAGAAACTGCTTAGTGTCCTGTTAATTCATCTCACAGAGTTACATCTGTATTTCGTGGATCTCTTTGCTAGCCTTATTTCTGTGGAATATGAGAAAAGATATTTCCTTTCCCTTTGAAGACTATAGGGCCAAAGGAAATATCCTCCGATAAGAAAGAGAAAGAAGCTTTCTGAGAAACTTCTTTGTGTTCTGTGAAATCATCTCACAGAGTTACAGCTTTCCCCTCAAGAAGCCTTTCGGTAAGACAGTTCTTCTGGAATTGGCAAAGTGATATTTGGAAGCCCATAGAGGGCAATGGTGAAAAAGGAAATATCCTCAGATGAAATCTGGAAAGAAGCTTTCTGAGAAACTGCTTAGTGTTCTGTTAATTCATCTCACAGGGTTATATCTGTATTTCGTGCATCTCTTTGCTACCCTTATTTCTGTGGAATCTGACAACAGATATTACCTTTCCCTTTGAAGACTATAGGGCCAAAGGAAATATCCTCCGATAACAAAGAGAAAGAAGCTTTCTGAGAAACTTCTTTGTGTTCTGTGAAATCATCTCACAGAGTTACAGCTTTCCCCTCAAGAAGCCTTTCGCTAAGACAGTTCTTGTGGAATTGTCAAAGGGATATTTGGAAGCCCATAGAGGGCAATGGTGAAAAAGGAAATATCCTCCAATGAAATCTGGAAAGAAGCTTTCTGAGAACTGCTCAGTGTTCCTTTAATTCATCTCACAGAGTTACATCTGTATTTCGTGGATCTCTTTGCTAGCCTTATTTCTGTGGAATCTGAGAACAGATATTTCGGATCCCTTTGAAGACTATTGGGCCAAAGGAAATATCCTCCGATAACAAAGAGAAAGAAGCTTTCTGAGAAACTTCTTTGTGTTCTGTGAAATCATCTCACAGAGTTACAGCTTTCCCCTCAAGAAGCCTTTCGCTAAAACAGTTCTTGTGGAATTGGCAAAGTGATATTTGGAAGCCCATAGAGGGCTATGGTGAAAAAGGAAATATCCTCCGATGAAATCTGGAAAGAAGCTTTCTGAGAAACTGCTCAGTGTTCTGTTAATTCATCTCACAGATTTACATCTGTATTTCGTGGATCTCTTTGCTAGCCTTATTTCTGTGGAATCTGAGAACAGATATTTCGGATCCCTTTCAAGACTATAGGACCAAAGGAAATATTCTCCGATAACAAAGAGAAAGAAGCTTTCTGAGAAACTTCTTTGTGTTCTGTGAAATCATCTCACAGAGTTACAGCTTTCCCCTCAATAAGCCTTTCGCTAAGACAGTTCTTGTGGAATAGTCAAAGTGATATTTGGAAGCCCATAGAGGGCTATGGTGAAAAAGGAAATATCCTCCGATGAAATCTGGAAAGAAACTTTCTGAGAAACTGCTTAGTGTTCTGTTAATTCATCTCACAGTGTTACATCTGTATTTCGTGGATCTCTTTGCTAGCCTTATTTCTGTGGAATCTGAGAACAGATATTTCCTTTCCCTTTAAAGACTATAGGGCCAAAGGAAATATCCTCCGATAACAAAGAGAAAGAAGCTTTCTGAGAAACTTCTTTGTGTTCTGTGAAATCATCTCACAGAGTTACAGCTTTCCCCTGAAGAAGCCTTTCGGTAAGACAGTTCTTCTGGAATTGGCAAAGTGATATTTGGAAGCCCATAGAGGGCAATGGTGAAAAAGGAAATATCCTCAGATGAAATCTCGAAAGAAGCTTTCTGAGAAACTGCTTAGTGTTCTGTTAATTCATCTCACAGAGTTATATCTGTATTTCGTGCATCTCTTTGCTACCCTTATTTCTGTGGAATCTGACAACAGATATTTCCTTTCCCTTTGAAGACTATAGGGGCAAAGGAAATATCCTCCGATAACAAAGAGAAAGAAGCTTTCTGAGAAACTTTTTTGTGTTCTGTGAAATCATCTCACAGAGTTACAGATTTCCCCTCAAGAAGCGTTTCGCTAAGACAGTTCTTGTGGAATTGGCAAAGTGATATTTGGAAGCCCATAGAGGGCAATGGTGAAAAAGGAAATATCCTCAGATGAAATCTGGAAAGAAGCTTTCTGAGAAACTGCTTAGTGTTCTGTTAATTCATCTCACAGGGTTATATCTGTATTTCGTGCATCTCTTTGCTACCCTTATTTCTGTGGAATCTGACAACAGATATTTCCTTTCCCTTTGAAGACTATAGGGCCAAAGGAAATATCCTCCGATAACAAAGAGAAAGAAGCTTTCTGAGAAACTTCTTTGTGTTCTGTGAAATCATCTCACAGAGTTACAGCTTTCCCCTCAAGAAGCCTTTCGCTAAGACAGTTCTTGTGGAATTGTCAAAGGGATATTTGGAAGCCCATAGAGGGCAATGGTGAAAAAGGAAATATCCTCCAATGAAATCGGGAAAGAAGCTTTCTGAGAACTGCTCAGTGTTCCTTTAATTCATCTCACAGAGTTACATCTGTATTTCGTGGATCTCTTTGCTAGCCTTATTTCTGTGGAATCTGAGAACAGATATTTCGGATCCCTTTGAAGACTATTGGGCCAAAGGAAATATCCTCCGATAACAAAGAGAAAGAAGCTTTCTGAGAAACTTCTTTGTGTTCTGTGAAATCATCTCACAGAGTTACAGCTTTCCCCTCAAGAAGCCTTTCGCTAAAACAGTTCTTGTGGAATTGGCAAAGTGATATTTGGAAGCCCATAGAGGGCTATGGTGAAAAAGGAAATATCCTCCGATGAAATCTGGAAAGAAGCTTTCTGAGAAACTGCTCAGTGTTCTGTTAATTCATCTCACAGATTTACATCTGTATTTCGTGGATCTCTTTGCTAGCCTTATTTCTGTGGAATCTGAGAACAGATATTTCGGATCCCTTTCAAGACTATAGGACCAAAGGAAATATTCTCCGATAACAAAGAGAAAGAAGCTTTCTGAGAAACTTCTTTGTGTTCTGTGAAATCATCTCACAGAGTTACAGCTTTCCCCTCAATAAGCCTTTCGCTAAGACAGTTCTTGTGGAATAGTCAAAGTGATATTTGGAAGCCCATAGAGGGCTATGGTGAAAAAGGAAATATCCTCCGATGAAATCTGGAAAGAAACTTTCTGAGAAACTGCTTAGTGTTCTGTTAATTCATCTCACAGTGTTACATCTGTATTTCGTGGATCTCTTTGCTAGCCTTATTTCTGTGGAATCTGAGAACAGATATTTCCTTTCCCTTTAAAGACTATAGGGCCAAAGGAAATATCCTCCGATAACAAAGAGAAAGAAGCTTTCTGAGAAACTTCTTTGTGTTCTGTGAAATCATCTCACAGAGTTACAGCTTTCCCCTCAAGAAGCCTTTCGCTAAAACAGTTCTTGTGGAATTGGCAAAGTGATATTTGGAAGCCCATAGAGGGCTATGGTGAAAAAGGAAATATCCTCCGATGAAATCTCTAAAGAAGCTTTCTGAGAAACTGCTCAGTGTTCTGTTAATTCATCTCACAGAGTACATCTGTATTTCGTGGATCTCTTTGCTAGCCTTATTTCTGTGGAATCTGAGAACAGATGTTTCCTTTCCCTTTGAAGACTATAAGGCCAAAGGAAATATCCTCCGATAACAAAGAGAAAGAAGCATTCTGAGAAACTTCTTTTTGTTCTGTGAAATCATCTCACAGAGTTACAGCTTTCCCCTCAAGAAGCCTTTCGCTAAGACAGTTCATGTGGAATTGGCAAAGTGATATTTGGAAGCCCATAGAGAGCTATGGTGAAAAAGGAATTATCCTCCGATGAAATCTGGAAAGAAGCTTTCTGAGAAACTGCTTAGTGTTCTGTTAATTCATCTCACAGTGTTCCATCTGTATTTCGTGGATCTCTTTGCTAGCCTTATTTCGGTGGAATCTGAGAACAGATATTTCCTTTCCCTTTAAAGACTATAGGGCCAAAGGAAATATCCTCCGATAACAAAGAGAAAGAAGCTTTGTCAGAAACTTCTTCGTGTTCTGTGAAATCATCTCACAGAGTTACAGATTTCCCCTCAAGAAGCCTTTCGCTAAAACAGTTCTTGTGGAATTGGCAAAGTGATATTTGGAAGCCCATAGAGGGCTGTGGTGAAAAAGGAACTATCCTCCGATGAAATCTGGAAAGAAGATTTCTGAGAAACTGCTAACTGTTCTGCTAATTCATCTCACAGAGTTACATCTGTATTTCGTGGATCTCTTTGCTAGCCTTATTTCTGTGGAATCTGAGAACAGATATTTCGGATCCCTTTCAAGACTATAGGGCCAAAGGAAATATCCTCCGATAACAAAGAGAAAGAAGCTTTCTGAGAAACTTCTTTGTGTTCTGTGAAATCATCTCACAGAGTTACAGCTTTCCCCTCAAGAATCCTTTCACTAAGACAGTTCTTGTGGAATTGGAAAAGTGATATTTGGAAGCCCATAGAGGGCTATGGTGAAAAAGGAAATATCCTCCGATGAAATCTGGAGAGAAGCTTTCTGTGAAACTGCTTAGTGTTCTGTTAATTCATCTCACAGAGTTACATGTGTATTTCGTGGATCTCTTTGCTAGCCTTATTTCTGTGGAATCTGAGAACAGATATTTCGGATCCCTTTGAAGACTATAGGGCCAAAGGAAATATCCTCCCATAACAAAGAGAAAGAAGCTTTCTGAGAAACTTCTTTGTGTTCTGTGAAATCATCTCACAGAGTTACAGCTTTCCCCTCAAGAAGCCTTTCGCTAAGACAGTTCTTCTGGAATTGGCAAAGTGATATTTGGAAGCCCATAGAGGGCTATGGTGAAAAAGGAAATATCCTCCGATGAAATCTGGAAAGAAGCTTTCTGAGAAACTGCTTAGTGTTCTGTTAATTCATCTCACAGAGTTACATCTGTATTTCGTGGATCTCTTTGCTAGCCTTATTTCTGTGGAATCTGAGAACAGATATTTCGGATCCCTTTCAAGACTATAGGGCCAAACGAAATATCCTCCGATAACAAAGAGAAAGAAGCTTTCTGAGAAACTTCTTTGTGTTCTGCGAAATCATCTCACAGAGTTACAGCTTTCCCCTCAAGAAGCCTTTCGCTAAGACAATTCTTGTTGAATTGGCAAAGTGATATTTGGAAGCCCGTAGAGGGCTATAGTGAAAAAGGAAATATCCTCTGATGAAATCTGGAAAGAAGCTTTCTGAGAAACTGCTCAGTGTTCTGTTAATTCATCTCACAGAGTTACATCTGTATTTCGTGGATCTCTTTGCTAGCCTTATTTCTGTGGAATCTGACAACAGATGTTTCCTTTCCCTTTGAAGACTATAGGGCCAAAGGAAATATCCTCTGATAACAAAGAGAAAGAAGCATTCTGAGAAACTTCTTTGTGTTCTGTGAAATCATCTCACAGAGTTTCAGCTTTCCCCTCAAGAAGCCTTTCGCTAAGTCAGTTCTTGTGGAATTGGCAAAGTGATATTTTGAAGCCCATAGAGGGTTAAGGTGAAAAAGGAAATATCCTCAGATGAAATATGCAAAGAAGCTTTCTGAGAAACTCCTTAGTGTTCTGTTAATTCATCTCACAGAGAGTTAAATCTGTATTTGGTGCATCTCTTTGCTAGCTTTATTTCTGTGGAATCTGAGAACAGATATTTCCTATCCCATTGAAGACTATAGGGCCAAAGGAAATATCCTCCGATAACAAAGAGAAAGAAGCTTTCTGAGAAACTTCTTTGTGTTCTGTGAGATCATCTCACAGATTTACAGCTTTCCCCTCAAGAAGCCTTTCGCTAAGACAGTTCTTGTGGAATTGGCAAAGTGATATTTGGAAGCCCATAGAGGGCTATGGTGAAAAAGGAAATATCCACCGATGAAGTCTCTAAAGAAGCTTTCTGAGAAACTGCTTACTGTTCTGCTAATTCATCTCACACAGTTACATCTGTATTTAGTGGATCTCTTTGCTAGCCTTATTTCTGTGGAATCTGAGAACAGATATTTACTTTCCCTTTGAAGACTATAGGGCCAAAGGAAATATCCTCCGATAACAAAGAGAAAGAAGCTTTCTGAGAAACCTCTTTGCGTTCTGTGAAATCATCTCACAGAGTTACAGCTTTCCCCTCAAGAAGCCTTTCGCTAAGACACTTCTTGTGGAATTGGCAAAGTGATATGTGGAAGCCCATATAGGGCTATGGTGAAAAAGGAAATATCCTCCGATGAAATCTGGAAGGAAGCTTTCAGAGAAACTGCTCAGTGTTCTGTTAATTCATCTCACAGAGTTACATCGGAATTTCCTGGATCTCTTTGCTAGCCTTCTTTCTGTGGAATCTGAGAACAGATATTTCGGATCCCTTTGAAGACTATAGGGCCAAAGGAAATATCCTCCGATAAGAAAGAGAAAGAAGCTTTCTGAGAAATTTCTTTGTGTTCTGTGAAATCATCTCACAGAGTTACAGCTTTCCCCTCAAGAAGCCTTTCGCTCAGACAGTTCTTGTGGAATTGGCAAAGTGATATTTGGAAGCCCATAGAGGGCTATGGTGAAAAAGGAAATAACCTCCGATGAAATCTGGAAAGAAGCTTTCTGAGAAACTACTTAGTGTTCTGTTAATTCATCTCACAGAGTTACATCTGTATTTCGTGGATCTCTTTGCTAGCCTTATTTCTGTGGAATCTGAGAAAAGATATTTCCTTTCCCTTTGAAGACTATAGGGCCAAAGGAAATATCCTCCGATAACAAAGAGAAAGAAGCTTTCTGAGAAACCTCTTTGCGTTCTGTGAAATCATCTCACAGAGTTACAGCTTTCCCCTCAAGAAGCCTTTCGCTAAGACACTTCTTGTGGAATTGGCAAAGTGATATGTGGAAGCCCATAGAGGGCTATGGTGAAAAATAAAATATCCTCCCGTGAAATCTGGAAGGAAGCTTTCAGAGAAACTGCTCAGTGTTCTGTTAATTCATCTCACAGAGTTACATCGGAATTTCGTGGATCTCTTTGCTAGCCTTATTTCTGTGGAATCTGAGAACAGATATTTCGGATCCCTTTGAAGACTATAGGGGCAAAGGAAATATCCTCCGATAAGAAAGAGAAAGAAGCTTTCTGAGAAACTTCTTTGTGTTCTGTGAAATCATCTCACAGAGTTACAGCTTTCCCCTCAAGAAGCCTTTCGCTCAGACAGTTCTTGTGGAATTGGCAAAGTGATATTTGGAAGCCCATAGAGGGCTATGGTGAAAAAGGAAATAACCTCCGATGAAATCTGGAAAGAAGCTTTCTGAGAAACTGCTTAGTGTTCTGTTAATTCATCTCACAGAGTTACATCTGTATTTCGTGGATCTCTTTGCTAGCCTTATTTCTGTGGAATCTGAGAAAAGATATTTCCTTTCCCTTTGAAGACTACAGGGCCAAAGGAAATATCCTCCGATAAGAAAGAGAAAGAAGCTTTCTGAGAAACTTCTTTGTGTTCTGTGAAATCATCTCACAGAGTTACAGCTTTCCCCTCAAGAAGCCTTTCGCTAAGACAGTTCTTGTGGAATTGGCAAAGTGATATTTGGAAGCCCATAGAGAGCAATGGTGAAAAAGGAAATATCCTCAGATGAAATATGGAAAGAAGCTTTCTGAGAAACTGCTTAGTGTTCTGTTAATTCATCTCACAGAGTTATATCTATATTTCGTGCATCTCTTTGCTACCATTATTTCTGTGGAATCTGACAACAGATATTTCCTTTTCCTTTGAAGACTATAGGGCCAAAGGAAATATCCTCCGATAACAAAGAGAAAGAAGCTTTCTGAGAAAATTCTTTGTGTTCTGTGAAATCATCTCACAGAGTTACAGCTTTCCCCTCAAGAAGCCTTTCGCTAAGACAGTTCTTGTGGAATTGGCAAAGTGATATTTGGAAGCCCATAGAGGGCTATGGTGAAAAAGGAAATATCCTCCGATGAAATCTAGAAAGAAGCTTTCTGAGAAACTGCTCAGTGTTCTGTTAATTCATCTCACAGAGTTACATCGGAATTTCGTGGATCTCTTTGCTAGCCTTATTTCTGTGGAATCTGAGAACAGATATTTCGGATCCCTTTGAAGACTATAGGGGCAAAGGAAATATCCTCCGATAAGAAAGAGACAGAAGCTTTCTGAGAAACTTCTTTGTGTTCTGTGAAATCATCTCACAGAGTTACAGCTTTCCCCTCAAGAAGCCTTTCGCTAAGACAGTTCTTGTGGAATTGGCAAAGTGATATTTGGAAGCCCATAGAGAGCAATGGTGAAAAAGGAAATATCCTCAGATGAAATATGGAAAGAAGCTTTCTGAGAAACTGCTTAGTGTTCTGTTAATTCATCTCACAGAGTTATATCTATATTTCGTGCATCTCTTTGCTACCATTATTTCTGTGGAATCTGACAACAGATATTTCCTTTCCCTTTGAAGACTATAGGGCCAAAGGAAATATCCTCCGATAACAAAGAGAAAGAAGCTTTCTGAGAAAATTCTTTGTGTTCTGTGAAATCATCTCACAGAGTTACAGCTTTCCCCTCAAGAAGCCTTTCGCTAAGACAGTTCTTGTGGAATTGGCAAAGTGATATTTGGAAGCCCATAGAGGGCTATGGTGAAAAAGGAAATATCCTCCGATGAAATCTAGAAAGAAGCTTTCTGAGAAACTGCTCAGTGTTCAGTTAATTCATCTCACAGAGTTACATCTGTATTTCGGGGATCTCTTTGCTAGCCTTATTTCTGTGGAATCTTACAACAGATATTTCCTTTCCCTTTGAAGACTATAGGGCCAAAGGAAATATCCTCCGATAACAAAGAGAAAGAAGCTTTCTGAGAAACTTCTTTGTGTTCTGTGAAATCATCTCACAGAGTTACAGCTTTCCCCTCAAGAAGCCTTTCGTTAAGACAGTTCTTCTGGAATGGGCAAAGTGATATTTGTAAGCCCATAGAGGGCTATGGTGAAAAAGGAAATATCCTCCGATGAAATCTGGAAAGAAGCTTTCTGAGAAACTGCTTAGTGTTCTGTTAATTCATCTCACAGAGTTACATCTGTATTTCGAGGATCTCTTTGCTAGCCTTATTTCTGTGGAATCTGAGAACAGATATTTCGGATCCCTTTGAAGACTATAGGGCCAAAGGAAATATCCTCCGATAACAAAGAGAAGGAAGCTTTCTGAGAAACTTTTTTGTTTTCTGTGAAATCATCTCACAGAGTTACAGCTTTCCCCTCAAGAAGCCTTTCGCTAAGACAGTTCTTCTGGAATTGGCAAAGTGATATTTGGAAGCCCATAGAGGGCTATGGTGAAAAAGGAAATATCCTCCGATGAAATCTGGAAAGAAGCTTTCTGAGAAACTGCTCAGTGTTCTGTTAATTCATCTCACAGAGTTACATCTGTATTTCGTGGATCTCTTTGCTAGCCTTATTTCTGTGGAATCTGACAACAGATATTTCCTTTCCCTTTGAAGACTATAGGGCAAAAGGAAATATCCTCCGCTAACATAGAGAAAGAAGCTTTCTGAGAAACTTCTTTGTGTTCTGTGAAATCATCTCACAGAGTTACAGCTTTCCCCTCAAGAAGCCTTTCGCTAAGACAGTTCTTGTGGAATTGGCAAAGTGATATTTGGAAGCCCATAGAGGGCTATGGTGAAAAAGGAAATATCCTCCGATGAAACCTGGAAAGAAGCTTTCTGAGAAACTGCTTAGTGTTCTGTTAATTCATCTCACAGAGTTACATCTGTATTTCGTGGATCTCTTTGCTAGGCTTATTTCTGTGGAATATGAGAACAGATATTTCGGATCCCTTTGAAGACTATAGGGCCACAGGAAATATCCTCCGATAACAAAGAGAAAGAAGCTTTCTGAGAAACTTCTTTGTGTTCTGTGAAATCATCTCACAGAGTTACAGCTTTCCCCTCAAGAAGCCTTTCGCTAAGACAGTTCATGTGGAATTGGCAAAGTGATATTTGGAAGCCCATAGAGGGCTATGGTGAAAAAGGAAATATCCTCCGATGAAATCTGGAAAGAAGCTTTCTGAGAAACTGCTTAGTGTTCTGTTAATTCATCTCACAGTGTTACATCTGTATTTCGTGGATCTCTTTGCTAGCATTATTTCTGTGGAATCTGAGAACAGATATTTCCTTTCCCTTTAAAGACTATAGGGCCAAAGGAAATATCCTCCGATAACAAAGAGAAAGAAGCTTTCTGAGAAACTTCTTTGTGTTCTGTGAAATCATCTCACAGAGTTAAAGCTTTCCCCTCAATTAGCCTTTCGCTAAGACAGTTCTTCTGGAATTGGCAATGTGATATTTGGAAGCCCATAGAGGGCTATGGTGAAAAAGGAAATATCCTCCGATGAAATCTGGAAAGAAGCTTTCTGAGAAACTGCTTAGTGTTCTGTTAATTCATCTCACAGAGTTACATCTGTATTTCGTGGATGTCTTTGCTAGCCTTATTTCTGTGGAATCTGAGAACAGATATTTCGGATCCCTTTCAAGACTATAGAGCCAAAGGAAATATCCTCCGATAACAAAGAGAAAGAAGCTTTCTGAGAAACTTCTTTGTGTTCTGTGAAATCATCTCAGAGAGTTTCAGCTTTCCCCTCAAGAAGCCTTTCGCTAAGACAGTTCTTGTGGAATTGGCAAAGTGATATTTGGAAGCCCATAGAGAGCAATGGTGAAAAAGGAAATATCCTCAGACGAAATCTGGAAAGAAGCTTTCTGAGAAACTGCTTAGTGTTCTGTTAATTCATCTCACAGAGTTATATCTGTATTTCGTGGATCTCTTTGCTAGCCTTATTTCTGTGGAATCTGACAACAGATATTTCCTTTCCCTTTGAAGACTATAGGGCCAAAGGAAATATCCTCCGATAAAAAAGAGAAAGAAGTTTTCTGAGAAACTTCTTTGTGTTCTGTGAAATCATCTCACAGAGTTACAGCTTTCCCCTCAAGAAGCCTTTCGCTAAGACAGTTCTTGTGGAATTGGCAAAGTGATATTTGGAAGCCCATAGAGGGCTATGGTGAAAAAGGAAATATCCTGCGATGAAATCTGGAAAGAAGCTTTCTGAGAAACTGCTCAGTGTTCTGTTAATTCATCTCACAGAGTTACATCTGTATTTCGGGGATCTCTTTGCTAGCCTTATTTCTGTGATATCTGACAACAGATATTTCCTTTCCCTTTGAAGACTATAGGGCCAAAGGAAATATCCTCCGATAATAAAAGAGAAAGAATCTTTCTGAGAAACTTCTTTGTGTTCTGTGAAATCATCTCAAAGAGTTACAGCTTTCCCCTCAAGAAGCCTTTCGCTAAGACAGTTCTTCTGGAATGGGCAGTGATATTTGTAAGCCCATAGAGGGCAATGGTGAAAAAGGAAATATCCTCCGATGAAATCTGGAAAGAAGCTTTCTGAGAAACTGCTTAGTGTTCTGTTAATTCATCTCAAAGAGTTACATCTGTATTTCGTGGATCTCTTTCCTAGCATTATTTCTGTGGAATCTGAGAACAGATATTTCGGATCCCTTTGAAGACTATAGTGCCAAAGGAAATATCCTCCGATAACAAAGAGAAGGAAGCTTTCTGAGAAACTTCTTTGTGTTCTGTGAAATCATCTCACAGAGTTACAGCTTTCCCCTCAAGAAGCCTTTCGCTAAGACAGTTCTTCTGGAATTGGCAAAGTGATATTTGGAAGCCCATAGAGGGCTACGCTGAAAAAGGAAATATCCTCCGATGAAATCTGGAAAGAAGCTTTCTGAGAAACTGCTCAGTGTTCTGTTAATTCATCTCACAGAGTTACATCTGTATTTCGTGGATCTCTTTGCTAGCCTTATTTCTGTGGAATCTGACAACAGATATTTCCTTTCCCTTTGAAGACTATAGGGCAAAAGGAAATATCCTCCGCTAACATAGAGAAAGAAGCTTTCTGAGAAACTTCTTTGTGTTCTGTGAAATCATCTCACAGAGTTACAGCTTTCCCCTCAAGAAGCCTTTCGCTAAGACAGTTCTTGTGGAATTTTCAAAGTGATATTCGGAAACTCATAGAGGGCAATGATAAAAAGGAAATATCCTCCGATGAAATCTGGAAAGAAGCTTTCTTAGGAACTGCTTAGTGTTCTGTTAATTCATCTCACAGAGTTACATCTGTATTTCGTGGATCTCTTTCCTAGCATTATTTCTGTGGAATCTGAGAACAGATATTTTGGATCCCTTTGAAGACTATAGGGCCAAAGGAAATATCCTCCGATAACAAAGAGAAAGAAGCTTTCTGAGAAACTTCTTTGTGTTCTGTGAAATCATCTCACAGAGTTACAGCTTTCCCCTCAAGAAGCCTTTCGCTAAGATAGGTCTTGTGGAATTGGCAAAGTGATATTTGGAAGCCCATAGAGGGCTATGGTGAAAAAGGAAATATTCTCCGATGAAATCTGGAAAGAAGCTTTCTGAGAAACTGCTTACTGTTCTGTTAATTCATCTCACACAGTTACATCTGTATTTAGTGGATCTCTTTGCTAGCCTTATTTCTGTGGAATGTGAGAACACATATTTTCTTTCCCTTTGAAGACTATAGGGCCAAAGGAAATATCCTCCGATAACAAAGAGAAAGAAGCTTTCTGAGAAACCTCTTTGTGTTCTGTGAAATCATCTCACAGAGTTACAGCTTTCCCATCAAGAAGCCTTTCGCTAAGACAGTTCTTGTGGAATTGGCAAAGTGATATTTGGAAGCCCTTAGAGGGCTATGGTGAAAAAGGAAATATCCTCCGATGAAATCTGGAAGGAAGCTTTCTGAGAAACTGCTCAGTGTTCTGTTAATTCATCTCACAGACTTACATCGGAATTTCGTGGATCTCTTTGCTAGCCTTATTTCTGTGGAATCTGAGAACAGATATTTCGGATCCCTTTGAAGACTATAGGGCCAAAGGAAATATCCTCCGATAACAAAGACAAAGAAGCTTTCTGAGAAACTTCTTTCTGTTCTGTGAAATCATCTCACAGAGTTACAGCTTTCCCCGCAAGAAGCCTTTCGACAAGACAGTTCTTTTGGAATTGGCAAAGTGTTATTTGGAATCCCATAGAGGGCTACGGTGAAAAAGGATATATCCTCCGATGAAATCTGGAAAGAAGCTTTCTGAGAAACTGCTTAGTGTTCTGTTAATTCACCTCACAGAGTTACAGCTGCATTTCGTGGATCTCTTTGCTAGCCTTATTTCTGTGGAATCTGAGAACAGATATTTCGGATCTCTTCCAAGACTATAGGGCCAAAGGAAATATCCTCCGATAACAAAGAGAAAGAAGCTTTCTGAGAAACTTCTTTGTGTTCTGTGAAATCATCTCACAGAGTTACAGCTTTCCCCTCAAGAAGCCTTTCGCTAAAACAGGTCTTGTGGAATTGGCAAAGTGATATTTGGAAGCCCATATAGGGCTATGGTGAAAAAGGAAATATCCTCAGATGAAATCTGGAAAGAAGCTTTCTGAGAAACTGCTTAGTGTTCTGTTAATTCATCTCACAGAGTACATCTGTATTTCGTGGATCTCTTTGCTAGCCTTATTTCTGTGGAATCTGAGAACAGATGTTTCCTTTCCCTTTGGAGACTATAGTGCCAAAGGAAATATCCTCCGATAAGAAAGAGAAAGAAGCTTTCTGAGAAACTTCTTTGTGCTCTGTGAAATCATCTCACAGAGTTACAGCTTTCCCCTCAAGAAGCCTTTCGCTCAGACAGTTCTTGTGGAATTGGCAAAGTGATATGTGGAAGTCCTTAGAGGGCAATGGTGAAAAAGGAAATATCCTCCGATAAAATCTGGAAAGAAGCTTTCTGAGAAACTGCTTGGTGTTTTGTTAATTCATCTCACAGAGTTACATCTGTATTTCGTGGATCTCTTTGCTAGCCTTATTTTTGTGGAATCTGAGAACAGATATTTCCTTTCCCTTTGAAGACTACAGGGCCAAAGGAAATATCCTCCGATAACAAAGAGAAAGAAGCTTTCTGAGAAACTTCTTTGTGTTCTGTGAAATCATCTCACAGAGTTACAGCTTTCCCCTCAAGATGCCTTTCGCTAAGACTGTTCTTGTGGAATTTTCAAAGTGATATTTGGAAACTCATAGAGGGCTATGGAGAAAAAGAAAATATCCTCCGATGAAATCTGGAAAGAAGCTTTCTGAGAAACTGCTTAGTGTTCTGTTAATTCATCTCACAGAGTTACATCTGTATTTCGTGGATCTCTTTCCTAGCCTTATTTCTGTGGAATCTGAGAACAGATATTTCGGGTCCCTTTGAATACTATAGGGCCAAAGGAAATATCCTCCGATAACAAAGAGAAAGAAGCTTTCTGAGAAACTTCTTTGTGCTCTGTGAAATCATCTCAGAGAGTTACAGCTTTCCCCTCAAGAAGCCTTTCGATAAGACAGTTCTTGTGGAATTGGCAAAGTGATATTTGGAAGCCCTTGAGGGCTATGGTGAAAAAGGAAATATTCTCCGATGAAATCTGGAAAGAAGCTTTCTGAGAAACTGCTTAGTGTTCTGTTAATTCTTCTCACAGAGTTACATCTGTATTTCGTGGCTCTCATTTCTAGCCTTATTTCTGTGGAATCTGAGAACAGATATTTCCTTTCCCTTTGAAGACTCTAGGGCCAAAGGAAATATCCTCCAATAACAAAGAGAAAGAAGCTTTCTGAGAAACTTCTTTGTGTTCTGTGAAATCATCTCACAGAGTTACAGCTTTCCCCTCAAGAAGCCTTTCGCTAAGACAGTTCTTGTGGAATTGGCAAAGTGATATGTGGAAGCCCTTAGAGGGCAATGGTGAAAAAGGAAATATCCTCCGATAAAATCTGGAAAGAAGCTTTCTGAGAAACTGCTTAGTGTTCTGTTAATTCATCTCACAGAGTTACAACTGTATTTCGTGGATCTCTTTGCTAGCCTTATTTTTGTGGAATCTGAGAACAGATATTTCCTTTCCCTTTGAAGACTATAGGGCCAAAGGAAATATCCTCCGATAACAAAGAGAAAGAAGCTTTCTGAGAAACTTCTTTGTGTTCTGTGAAATCATCTCACAGAGTTACAGCTTTCCCCTCAAGAAGCCTTTCGCTCATACAGTTCTTGTGGAATTGGCAAAGTGATATGTGGAAGCCCTTAGAGGGCAAAGGTGAAAAAGGAAATATCCTCCGATAAAATCTGGAAAGAAGCTTTCTGAGAAACTGCTTAGTGTTCTGTTAATTCATCTCACAGAGTTACATCTGTATTTCGTGGATCTATTTGCTAGCCTTATTTTTGTGTAATCTGAGAACAGATATTTCCTTTCCCTTTGAAGACTGTAGGGCCAAAGGAAATATCCACCGATAAGAAAGAGAAAGAAGCTTTCTGAGAAACTTCTTTGTGTTCTGTGAAATCATCTCACAGAGTTACAGCTTTCCCCTCAAGAAGCCTTTCGCTAAGACAGTTCTTGTGGAATTGGCAAAGTGTTAATTGTAAGCCCTTAGTGGGCTATGGTGAAAAAGGAAATATCCTCCAATGATATCTGGAAAGAAGCTTTCTGAGAAACTGCTTAGTGTTCTGTTAATTCACCTCACAGAGTTACATCTGTATTTCGTGGATCTTTTTGCTAGCCTTATTTCTGTGGAATCTGAGAGCAGATATTTCGGATCCCTTTGAAGACTATAGGGCCAAGGGAAATATCCTCCGATAAGAAAGAGAAAGAAGCTTTCTGAGAAACTTCTTTGTGTTCTGTGAAATCATCTCACAGAGTTACAGCTTTCCCCTCAAGAAGCCTTTCGCTAAGACAGTTCTTCTGGAATTGGCAAAGTGATATTTGGAAGCCCATAGAGGGCTATGCTGAAAAAGGAAATATCCTCCGATGAAATCTGGAAAGAAGCTTTCTGAGAAACTGCTCAGTGTTCTGTTAATTCATCTCACAGAGTTACATCTGTATTTCGTGGATCTCTTTGCTAGCCTTATTAATGTGGAATCTGACAACAGATATTTCCTTTCCCTTTGAAGACTATAGGGCAAAAGGAAATATCCTCCGCTAACATAGAGAAAGAAGCTTTCTGAGAAACTTCTTTGTGTTCTGTGAAATCATCTCAGAGAGTTACAGCTTTCCCCTCAAGAAGCCTTTCGCTAAGACAGTTCGTGTGGAATTTTCAAAGTGATATTCGGAAACTCATAGAGGGCAATGATAAAAAGGAAATATCCTCCGATGAAATCTGGAAAGAAGCTTTCTGAGGAACTGCTTAGTGTTCTGTTAATTCATCTCACAGAGTTACATCTGTATTTCGTGGATCTCTTTCCTAGCATTATTTCTGTGGAATCTGAGAACAGATATTTTGGATCCCTTTGAAGACTATAGGGCCAAAGGAAATATCCTCCGAAAACAAAGAGAAAGAAGCTTTCTGAGAAACTTCTTTGTGTTCTGTGAAATCATCTCACAGAGTTACAGCTTTCCCCTCAAGAAGCCTTTCGCTAAGACAGGTCTTGTGGAATTGGCAAAGTGATATTTGGAAGCCCATAGAGGGCTACGGTGAAAAAGGAAATATTCTCCGATGAAATCTGGAAAGAAGCTTTCTGAGAAACTTCTTAGTGTTCTGTTAATTCATCTCACAGAGTTACATCTGTATTTCGTGGCTCTCTTTTCTAGCCTTATTTCTGCGGAATCTGAGAACAGATATTTCCTTTCCCTGTGAAGACTATAGGGCCAAAGGTAATATCCGCCGATAACAAAGAGAAAGAAGCTTTCTGAGAAACTTCTTTGTGTTCTGTGAAATCATCTCACAGAGTTACAGCTTTCCCCTCAAGAAGCCTTTCGCTAAGACAGTTCTTGTGGAATTGGCAAAGTGATATTTGGAAGCCCATAGAGGACTATGGTGAAAAAGGAAATATCCTCAAATGAAATCTGGAAAGAAGCTTTCTGAGAAACTGCTTAGTGTTCTATTAATTCATCTCACAGAGTACATCTGTATTTCGTGGATCTCTTTGCTAGCCTTATTTCTGTGGAATCTGAGAACAGATGTTTCCTTTCCCTTTGAAGACTATAGGGCCAAAGGAAATATCCTCCGATAAGAAAGAGAAAGAGGCTTTCTGAGAAACTTCTTCGTGCTCTGTGAAATCATCTCACAGAGTTACAGCTTTCCCCTCAAGAAGCCTTTCGCTAAGACAGTTCTTGTGGAATTGGCAAAGTGATATTTTGAAGCCCATAGAGGGCTAAGGTGAAAAAGGAAATATCCTCTGATGACATATGGAAAGAAGCTTTCTGAGAAACTGCTTAGTGTTCTGTTAATTCATCTCACAGAGAGATACATCTGTATTTGGTGGATCTCTTTGCTAGCTTTATTTCTGTGGAATCTGAGAACAGATATTTCCTATCCCATTGAAGACTATAGGGCCAAAGGAAATATCCTCCGATAACAAAGAGAAAGAAGCTTTCTGAGAAACTTCTTTGTGTTCTGTGAGATCATCTCACAGAGTTACAGCTTTCCCCTCAAGAAGCCTTTCGCTAAGACAGTTCTTGTGGAATTGGCAAAGTGATATTTGGAAGCCCATAGAGGGCTATGGTGAAAACGGAAATATCCTCCGATGAAATCTCTAAAGAAGCTTTCTGAGAAACTGCTTACTGTCATGTTAATTCATCTCACACAGTTACATCTGTATTTAGTGGATCTCTTTGCTAGCCTTATTTCTGTGGAATCCTAGAACAGATATTTTCTTTCCCTTTGAAGACTATAGGGCCAAAGGAAATATCCTCCGATAACAAAGAGAAAGAAGCTTTCTGAGAAACCTCTTTGTGTTCTGTGAAATCATGTCACAGAGTTACAGCTTTCCCCTCAAGAAGCCTTTCGCTAAGACAGTTCTTGTGGAATTGGCAAAGTGATATTTGGAAGCCCTTAGAGGGCTATGGTGAAAAAGGAAATATCCTCCGATGAAATCTGGAAGGAAGCTTTCTGAGAAACTGCTCAGTGTTCTGTTAATTCATCTCACAGACTTACATCGGAATTTCGTGGATCTCTTTGCTAGCCTTATTTCTGTGGAATCTGAGAACAGATATTTCGGATCCCTTTGAAGAGTATAGGGCCAAAGGAAATATCCTCCGATAACAAAGAGAAAGAAGCTTTCTGAGAAACTTCTTTGTGCTCTGTGAAATCTTCTCACAGAGTTACAGCTTTCCCCGCAAGAAGCCTTTCGACAAGACAGTTCTTTTGGAATTGGCAAAGTGTTATTTGGAATCCCATAGAGGGCTACGGTGAAAAAGGATATATCCTCCGATGAAATCTGGAAAGAAGCTTTCTGAGAAACTGCTTAGTGTTCTGTTAATTCACCTCACAGAGTTACACCTGTATTTCGTGGATCTCTTTGCTAGCCTTATTTCTGTGGAATCTGAGAACAGATATTTCGGATCCCTTTGAAGAGTATAGGGCCAAAGGAAATATCCTCCGATAACAAAGAGAAAGAAGCTTTCTGAGAAACTTCTTTGTGTTCTGTGAAATCATCTCACAGAGTTACAGCTTTCCCCTCAAGAAGACTGTCGCTAAGACAGTTCTTGTGGAATTGGCAAACTGATACTTGGAAGCCCATAGAGGGCTATGGTGAAAAAGGAAATATCCTCCGATGAAATCCGGAAAGAAGCTTTCTGAGAAATGGCTTAGTGTTCTGTTAATTCACCTCACAGAGTTACATCTGTATTTCGTGGATCTCTTTGCTAGCCTTTTTTCTGTGGAATCTGAGAACAGATATTTCCTTTCCCTTTGAATACTATAGGGCCAAAGGAAATATCCTCCGATAACAAAGAGAAAGAAGCTTTCTGAGAAACTTCTTTGTGTTCTGTGAAATCATCTCACAGAGTTACAGCTTTCCCCTCAAGAAGCCTTTCGCTAAGACAGTTCTTGTGGAATTGGCAAAGTGATATTTGGAAGCCCTTAGAGGGCTATGGTGAAAAAGGAAATATCCTCCGATGAAATCTGGAAGGAAGCTTTCTGAGAAACTGCTCAGTGTTCTGTTAATTCATCTCACAGACTTACATCGGAATTTCGTGGATCTCTTTGCTAGCCTTATTTCTGTGGAATCTGAGAACAGATATTTCGGATCCCTTTGAAGACTATAGGGCCAAAGGAAATATCCTCCGATAACAAAGAGAAAGAAGCTTTCTGAGAAACTTCTTTCTGTTCTGTGAAATCATCTCACAGAGTTACAGCTTTCCCCGCAAGAAGCCTTTCGACAAGACAGTTCTTTTGGAATTGGCAAAGTGTTATTTGGAATCCCATAGAGGGCTACGGTGAAAAAGGATTTATCCTCCGATGAAATCTGGAAAGAAGCTTTCTGAGAAACTGCTTAGTGTTCTGTTAATTCACCTCACAGAGTTACACCTGCATTTCGTGGATCTCTTTGCTAGCCTTATTTCTGTGGAATCTGAGAACAGATATTTCGGATCTCTTCCAAGACTATAGGGCCAAAGGAAATATCCTCCGATAACAAAGAGAAAGAAGCTTTCTGAGAAACTTCTTTGTGTTCTGTGAAATCATCTCACAGAGTTACAGCTTTCCCCTCAAGAAGCCTTTCGCTAAAACAGGTCTTGTGGAATTGGCAAAGTGATATTTGGAAGCCCATATCGGGCTATGGTGAAAAAGGAAATATCCTCAGATGAAATCTGGAAAGAAGCTTTCTGAGAAACTGCTTAGTGTTCTGTTAATTCATCTCACAGAGTACATCTGTATTTCGTGGATCTCTTTGCTAGCCTTATTTCTGTGGAATCTGAGAACAGATGTTTCCATTCCCTTTGGAGACTATAGTGCCAAAGGAAATATCCTCCGATAAGAAAGAGAAAGAAGCTTTCTGAGAAACTTCTTTTTGCTCTGTGAAATCATCTCACAGAGTTACAGCTTTCCCCTCAAGAAGCCTTTCGCTCAGACAGTTCTTGTGGAATTGGCAAAGTGATATGTGGAAGTCCTTAGAGGGCAATGGTGAAAAAGGAAATATCCTCCGATAAAATCTGGAAAGAAGCTTTCTGAGAAACTGCTTGGTGTTTTGTTAATTCATCTCACAGAGTTACATCTGTATTTCGTGGATCTCTTTGCTAGCCTTATTTTTGTGGAATCTGAGAACAGATATTTCCTTTCCCTTTGAAGACTATAGGGCCAAAGGAAATATCCTCCGATAAGAAAGAGAAAGAAGCTTTCTGAGAAACTTCTTTGTGTTCTGTGAAATCATCTCACAGAGTTACAGCTTTCCCCTCAAGATGCCTTTCGCTAAGACTGTTCTTCCGGAATTTTCAAAGTGATATTTGGAAACTCATAGAGGGCTATTGAGAAAAAGGAAATATCCTCCGATGAAATCTGGAAAGAAGCTTTCTGAGAAACTGCTTAGTGTTCTGTTAATTCATCTCACAGAGTTACATCTGTATTTCGTGGATCTCTTTCCTAGCCTTATTTTTGTGTAATCTGAGAACAGATATTTCCTTTCCCTTTGAAGACTGTAGGGCCAAAGGAAATATCCACCGATAAGAAAGAGAAAGAAGCTTTCTGAGAAACTTCTTTGTGTTCTGTGAAATCATCTCACAGAGTTACAGCTTTCCCCTCAAGAAGCCTTTCGCTAAGACAGTTCTTGTGGAATTGGCAAAGTGTTAATTGTAAGCCCTTAGTGGGCTATGGTGAAAAAGGAAATATCCTCCAATGATATCTGGAAAGAAGCTTTCTGAGAAACTGCTTAGTGTTCTGTTAATTCACCTCACAGAGTTACATCTGTATTTCGTGGATCTTTTTGCTAGCCTTATTTCTGTGGAATCTGAGAGCAGATATTTCGGAACCCTTTGAAGACTATAGGGCCAAGGGAAATATCCTCCGATAAGAAAGAGAAAGAAGCTTTCTGAGAAACTTCTTTGTGTTCTGTGAAATCATCTCACAGAGTTACAGCTTTCCCCTCAATAAGCCTTTCGCTAAGACAGTTCATGTGGAATTGGCAAAGTGATATTTGGAAGCCCTTAGAGGGCTATGGTGAAAAAGGAAATATCCTCCGATGAAATCTGGAAAGAAGCTTTCTGAGAAACTGCTTAGTGTTCTGTTAATTCATCTCACAGAGTTACATCTGTATTTCGTGGGTCTCTTTGCTAGCGTTATTTCTGTGGAATCTGAGAACAGATATTTCCTTTCCCTTTAAAGACTACAAGGCCAAAGGAAATATCCTCCGATAACAAAGAGAAAGAAGCTTTCTGAGAAACTTCTTTGTGTTCTGTGAAATCATCTCACAGAGTTAAAGCTTTCCCCTCAATTAGCCTTTTGCTAAGACAGTTCTTCTGGAATTGGCAAAGTGATATTTGGAAGCCCATAGAGGGCTATGGTGAAAAAGGAAATATCCTCCGATGAAATCTGGAAAGAAGCTTTCTGAGAAACTGCTTAGTGTTCTGTTAATTCATCTCACAGAGTTACATCTGTATTTCGTGGATGTCTTTGCTAGCCTTATTTCTGTGGAATCTGAGAACAGATATTTCGGATCCCTTTCAAGACTATAGAGCCAAAGGAAATATCCTCCGATAACAAAGAGAAAGAAGCTTTCTGAGAAACTTCTTTGTGTTCTGTGAAATCATCTCACAGAGTTACAGCTTTCCCCTCAAGAAGCCTTTCGCTAAGACAGTTCTTGTGGAATTGGCAAAGTGATATTTGGAAGCCCATAGAGAGCAATGGTGAAAAAGGAAATATCCTCAGACGAAATCTGGAAAGAAGCTTTCTGAGAAACTGCTTAGTGTTCTGTTAATTCATCTCACAGAGTTATATCTGTATTTCGTGGATCTCTTTGCTAGCCTTATTTCTGTGGAATCTGACAACAGATATTTCCTTTCCCTTTGAAGACTATAGGGGCAAAGGAAATATCCTCCGATTACAAAGAGAAAGAAGTTTTCTGAGAAACTTCTTTGTGTTCTGTGAAATCATCTCACAGAGTTACAGCTTTCCCCTCAAGAAGCCTTTCGCTAAGACAGTTCTTGTGGAATTAGCAAAGTGATATTTGGAAGCCCATAGAGGGCTATGGTGAAAAAGGAAATATCCTCAGATGAAATTTGGAAAGAAGCTTTCTGAGAAACTGCTCAGTGTTCTGTTAATTCATCTCACAGAGTTGCATCTGTATTTCGGGGATCTCTTTGCTAGCCTTATATCTGTGGAATCTGACAACAGATATTTCCTTTCCCTTTGAAGACTATAGGGCCAAAGGAAATATCCTCCGATAATAAAAGAGAAAGAAGCTTTCTGAGAAACTTCTTTGTGTTCTGTGAAATCATCTCACAGGGTTACAGCTTTCCCCTCAAGAAGCCTTTCGCTAAGACAGTTCTTCTGGAATGGGCAGTGATATTTGTAAGCCCATAGAGGGCTATGGTGAAAAAGGAAATATCCTCCGATGAAATCTGGAAAGAAGCTTTCTGAGAAACTGCTTAGTGTTCTGTTAATTCATCTCACAGAGTTACATCTGTATTTCGTGGATCTCTTTGCTATCCTTATTTCTGTGGAATCTGAGAACAGATAGTTCGGATCCCTTTGAAGACTATAGTGCCAAAGGAAATATCCTCCGATAACAAAGAGAAGGAAGCTTTCTGAGAAACTTCTTTGTGTTCTGTGAAATCATCTCACAGAGTTACAGCTTTCCCCTCAAGAAGCCTTTCGCGAAGACAGTTCTTGTGGAATTGGCAAAGTGATATTTGGAAGCCCATAGAGGGCTATGCTGAAAAAGGAAATATCCTCCGATGAAATCTGGAAAGAAGCTTTCTGAGAAACTGCTCAGTGTTCTGTTAATTCATCTCACAGAGTTACATCTGTATTTCGTGGATCTCTTTGCTAGCCTTATTAATGTGGAATCTGACAACAGATATTTCCTTTCCCTTTGAAGACTATAGGGCAAAAGGAAATATCCTCCGCTAACATAGAGAAAGAAGCTTTCTGAGAAACTTCTTTGAGTTCTGTGAAATCATCTCAGAGAGTTGCAGCTTTCCCCTCAAGAAGCCTTTCGCTAAGACAGTTCTTGTGGAATATTCAAAGTGATATTCGGAAACTCATAGAGGGCAATGATAAAAAGGAAATATCCTCCGATGAAATCTGGAAAGAAGCTTTCTGAGGAACTGCTTAGTGTTCTGTTAATTCATCTCACAGAGTTACATCTGTATTTCGTGGATCTCTTTCCTAGCATTATTTCTGTGGAATCTGAGAACAGATATTTTGGATCCCTTTGAAGACTATAGGGCCAAAGGAAATATCCTCCGATAACAAAGAGAAAGAAGCTTTCTGAGAAACTTCTTTGTGTTCTGTGAAATCATCTGACAGAGTTACAGCTTTCCCCTCAAGAAGCCTTTCGCTAAGACAGTTCTTGTGGAATTGGCAAAGTGATATTTGGAAGCCCATAGAGGGCTATGGTGAAAAAGGAAATATTCTCCGATGAAATCTGGAAAGAAGCTTTCTGAGAAACTTCTTAGTGTTCTGTTAATTCATCTCACAGAGTTACAGCTTTCCCCTCAAGAAGCCTTTCGCTAAGACAGTTCTTGTGGAATTGGCAAAGTGATATTTGGAAGCCCATAGAGGACTATGGTGAAAAAGGAAATATCCTCAAATGAAATCTGGAAAGAAGCTTTCTGAGAAACTGCTTAGTGTTCTGTTAATTCATCTCACAGAGTACATCTGTATTTCGTGGATCTCTTTGCTAGCCTTATTTCTGTGGAATCTGAGAACAGATGTTTCCTTTCCCTTTGGAGACTATATGGCCAAAGGAAATATCCTCCGATAAGAAAGAGAAAGAGGCTTTCTGAGAAACTTCTTTGTGCTCTGTGAAATCATCTCACAGAGTTTCAGCTTTCCCCTCAAGAAGCCTTTCGCTAAGACAGTTCTTGTGGAATTGGCAAAGTGATATTTTGAAGCCCATAGAGGGCTAAGGTGAAAAAGGAAATATACTCTGATGACATATGGAAAGAAGCTTTCTGAGAAACTGCTTAGTGTTCTGTTAATTCATCTCACAGAGAGTTACATCTGTATTTGGTGGATCTCTTTGCTAGCTTTTTTTCTGTGGAATCTGAGAACAGATATTTCCTATCCCATTGAAGACTATAGGGCCAAAGGAAATATCCTCCGATAACAAAGAGAAAGAAGCTTTCTGAGAAACTTCTTTGTGTTCTGTGAGATCATCTCACAGAGTTACAGCTTTCCCCTCAAGAAGCCTTTCGCTAAGACAGTTCTTGTGGAATTGGCAAAGTGATATTTGGAAGCCCATAGAGGGCTATGGTGAAAAAGGAAATATCCTCCGATGAAATCTCTAAAGAAGCTTTCTGAGAAACTGCTTACTGTTCTGTTAATTCATCTCACACAGTTACATCTGTATTTAGTGGATCTCTTTGCTAGCCTTATTTCTGTGGAATCCTAGAACAGATATTTTCTTTCCCTTTGAAGACAATAGGGCCAAAGGAAATATCCTCCGATAACAAAGAGAAAGAAGCTTTCTGAGAAACCTCTTTGTGTTCTGTGAAATCATGTCACAGAGTTACAGCTTTCCCCTCAAGAAGCCTTTCGCTAAGACAGTTCTTGTGGAATTGGCAAAGTGATATTTGGAAGCCCTTAGAGGGCTATGGTGAAAAAGGAAATATCCTCCGATGAAATCTGGAAGGAAGCTTTCTGAGAAACTGCTCAGTGTTCTGTTAATTCATCTCACAGACTTACATCGGAATTTCGTGGATCTCTTTGCTAGCCTTATTTCTGTGGAATCTGAGAACAGATATTTCGGATCCCTTTGAAGACTATAGGGCCAAAGGAAATATCCTCCGATAACAAAGAGAAAGAAGCTTTCTGAGAAACTTCTTTCTGTTCTGTGAAATCATCTCACAGAGTTACAGCTTTCCCCGCAAGAAGCCTTTCGACAAGACAGTTCTTTTGGAATTGGCAAAGTGTTATTTGGAATCCCATTGAGGGCTACGGTGAAAAAGGATATATCCTCCGATGAAATCTGGAAAGAAGCTTTCTGAGAAACTGCTTAGTGTTCTGTTAATTCACCTCACAGAGTTACACCTGTATTTCGTGGATCTCTTTGCTAGCCTTATTTCTGTGGAATCTGAGAACAGATATTTCGGATCTCTTCCAAGACTATAGGGCCAAAGGAAATATCCTCCGATAACAAAGAGAAAGAAGCTTTCTGAGAAACTTCTTTGTGTTCTGTGAAATCATCTCACAGAGTTACAGCTTTCCCCTAAAGAAGCCTTTCGCTAAGACAGTTCTTGTGGAATTGGCAAAGTGATATTTGGAAGCCCATAGAGGGCTATGGTGAAAAAGGAAATATCCTCAGATGAAATCTGGAAAGAAGCTTTCTGAGAAACTGCTTAGTGTTCTGTTAATTCATCTCACAGAGTACATCTGTATTTCGTGGATCTCTTTGCTAGCCTTATTTCTGTGGAATCTGAGAACAGATGTTTCCTTTCCCTTTGGAGACTATAGGGCCAAAGGAAATATCCTCCGATAAGAAAGAGAAAGAAGCTTTCTGAGAAACTTCTTTGTGCTCTGTGAATTCATCTCACAGAGTTACAGCTTTCCCCTCAAGAAGCCTTTCGCTCAGACAGTTCTTGTGGAATTGGCAAAGTGATATTTGGAAGCCCATAGAGGGCTATGGTGAAAAAGGAAATATCCTCCGATGAAATCTCTAAAGAAGCTTTCTGAGAAACTGCTTACTGTTCTGTTAATTCATCTCACACAGTTACATCTGTATTTAGTGGATCTCTTTGCTAGCCTTATTTCTGTGGAATCCTAGAACAGATATTTTCTTTCCCTTTGAAGACTATAGGACCAAAGGAAATACCCTCCGATAACAAAGAGAAAGAAGCTTTCTGAGAAACCTCTTTGTGTTCTGTGAAATCATGTCACAGAGTTACAGCTTTCCCCTCAAGAAGCCTTTCGCTAAGACAGTTCTTGTGGAATTGGCAAAGTGATATTTGGAAGCCCTTAAGGGCTATGGTGAAAAAGGAAATATCCTCCGATGAAATCTGGAAGGAAGCTTTCTGAGAAACTGCTCAGTGTTCTGTTAATTCATCTCACAGACTTACTTCGGAATTTCGTGGATCTCTTTGCTAGCCTTATTTCTGTGGAATCTGAGAACAGATATTTCGGATCACTTTGAAGACTATAGGGCCAAAGGAAATATCCTCCAATAACAAAGAGAAAGAAGCTTTCTGAGAAACTTCTTTCTGTTCTGTGAAATCATCTCACAGAGTTACAGCTTTCCCCGCAAGAAGCCTTTCGACAAGACAGTTCTTTTGGAATTGGCAAAGTGTTATTTGGAATCCCATAGAGGGCTACGGTGAAAAAGGATATATCCTCCGATGAAATCTGGAAAGAAGCTTTCTGAGAAACTGCTTAGTGTTCTGTTAATTCACCTCACAGAGTTACACCTGTATTTCGTGGCTCTCTTTGCTAGCCTTATTTCTGTGGAATCTGAGAACAGATATTTCGGATCTCTTCCAAGACTATAGGGCCAAAGGAAATATCCTCCGATAACAAAGAGAAAGAAGCTTTCTGAGAAACTTCTTTGTGTTATGTGAAATCATCTCACAGAGTTACAGCTTTCCCCTAAAGAAGCCTTTCGCTAAGACAGTTCTTGTGGAATTGGCAAAGTGATATTTGGAAGCCCATAGAGGGCTATGGTGAAAAAGGAAATATCCTCAGATGAAATCTGGAAAGAAGCTTTCTGAGAAACTGCTTAGTGTTCTGTTAATTCATCTCACAGAGTACATCTGTATTTCGTGGATCTCTTTGCTAGCCTTATTTCTGTGGAATCTGAGAACAGATGTTTCCTTTCCCTTTGGAGACTATAGGGCCAAAGGAAATATCCTCCGATAAGAAAGAGAAAGAAGCTTTCTGAGAAACTTCTTTGTGCTCTGTGAATTCATCTCACAGAGTTACAGCTTTCCCCTCAAGAAGCCTTTCGCTCAGACAGTTCTTGTGGAATTGGCAAAGTGATATGTGGAAGTCCTTAGAGGGCAATGGTGAAAAAGGAAATATCCTCCGATAAAATCTGGAAAGAAGCTTTCTGAGAAACTGCTTGGTGTTTTGTTAATTCATCTCACAGAGTTACATCTGTATTTCGAGGATCTCTTTGCTAGCCTTATTTTTGTGGAATCTGAGAACAGATATTTCCTTTCCCTTTGAAGAGTATAGGGCCAAAGGAAATATCCTCCGATAAGAAAGAGAAAGAAGCTTTCTGAGAAACTTCTTTGTGTTCTGTGAAATCATCTCACAGAGTTACAGCTTTCCCCTCAAGAAGCCTTTCGCTAAGACTGTACTTGTGGAATTTTCAAAGTGATATTTGGAAACTCATAGAGGGCTATGGAGAAAAAGGAAATATCCTCCGATGAAATCTGGAAAGAAGCTTTCTGAGAAACTGCTTAGTGTTCTGTTAATTCATCTCACAGAGTTACATCTGTATTTCGTGGATCTCTTTCCTAGCCTTATTTCTGTGGAATCTGAGAACAGATATTTCGGATCCCTTTGAAGACTATAGGGCCAAAGGAAATATCCTCCGATAAGAAAGAGAAAGAAGCTTTCTGAGAAACTTCTTTGTGTTCTGTGAAATCATCTCACAGAGTTACAGCTTTCCCCTCAAGAAGCCTTTCGATAAGACAGTTCTTGTGGAATTGACAAAGTGATATTTGGAAGCCCTTAGAGGGCTATGGTGAAAAAGGAAATATTCTCCGATGAAATCTGGAAAGAAGCTTTCTGAGAAACTGCTTAGTGTTCTGTTAATTCATCCCACAGAGTTACATCTGTATTTCGTGGCTCTCATTTCTAGCCTTATTTCTGTGGAATCTGAGAACAGATATTTCCTTTCCCTTTGAAGACTCTAGGGCCAAAAAAATATCCTCCGATAACGAAGAGAAAGAAGCTTTCTGAGAAACTTCTTTGTGTTCTGTGAAATCATCTCACAGAGTTACAGCTTTCCCCTCAAGAAGCCTTTCGCTAAGACAGTTCATGTGGAATTGGCAAAGTGATATTTGGAAGCCCATAGAGGGCTATGGTGACAAAGGAAATATCCTCCGATGAAATCCGGAAAGAAGCTTTCTGAGAAACTGCTTAGTGTTCTGTTAATTCATCTCACCGTGTTACATCTGTATTTCGTGGATCTCTTTGCTAGCCTTATTTCTGTGGAATCTGAGAACAGATATTTCCTTTCCCTTTGAAGACTATAGGGCCAAAGGAAATATCCTCCGATAACAAAGAGAAAGATGCTTTCTGAGAAACTTCTTTGTGTTCTGTGAAATCATCTCACAGAGTTACAGCTTTCCCCTCAAGAAGCCTTTCGCTCAGACAGTTCTTGTGGAATTGGCAAAGTGATATGTGGAAGCCCTTAGAGGGCAAAGGTGAAAAAGGAAATATCCTCCGATGAAATCTGGAAAGAAGCTTTCTGAGAAACTGCTCAGTGTTCTGTTAATTCATCTCACAGAGTTACATCTGTATTTTGTGGATCTCTTTGCTAGCCTTATTTCTGTGGAATCTGACAACACATATTTCCTTTCCCTTTGAAGACTATAGGGCAAATGGAAATATCCTCCGATAACAAAGAGAAAGAAGCTTTCTGAGAAACTTCTTTGTGTTCTGTGAAATCGTCTCACAGAGTTACAGCTTTCCCCTCAAGAAGCCTTTCGCTAAAACAGTTCTTGTGGAATTGGCAAAGTGATATTTGGAAGCCCTTAGAGGGCTATTGTGAAAAAGGAAATATCCTCCGATGAAATCTGGAAAGAAGCTTTCTGAGAAACTGCTCAGTGTTCTCTTAATTCATCTCACAGAGTTACATCTGCATTTCGTGGATCTCTTTGCTAGCCTTATTTCTGTGGAATCTGAGAACAGATATTTCGGATCCCTTTCAAGACTATAGGGCCAAAAGAAATATCCTCCGATAACAAAGAGAAAGAAGCTTTCTGAGAAACTTCTTTGTGTTCTGTGAAATCATCTCACAGAGTTACAGCTTTCCCCTCAAGAAACCTTTCGCTAAGACAGTTCTTGTGGAATTGGCAAAGTGATATTTGGAAGCCCATAGAGGTCTGTGGTGAAAAAGGAAATATCCTCCGATGAAATCTGGAAAGAAACTTTCTGAGAAACTGCTTAGTGTTCTGTTAATTGATCTCACAGAGTTACATCTGTATTTCGAGGATCTCTTTGCTAGCCTTATTTCTGAGGAATCTGAGAACAGATATTTCGGATCCCTTTGAAGACTATAGGGCCAAAGGAAATATCCTCCGATAACAAAGAGAAAGAAGCTTTCTGAGAAACTTCTTTGTGTTCTGTGAAATCATCTCACAGAGTTACAGCTTTCCCCTCAAGAAGCCTTTCGCTAAGACAGTTCTTGTGGAAATGGCAAAGTGATATTTGGAAGTCCATAGAGGGCTATGGTGAAAAAGGAAATATCCTCCGATGAAATCTGGAAAGAAGCTTTTTGAGAAACTGCTTAGTGTTCTCTTAATTCATCTCACACAGTTACATCTGTATTTCGTGGATCTCTTTGCTAGCCTTATTTCTGTGGAATCTGACAACAGATATTTCCTTTCCCTTTGAAGACTATAGGGCCAAAGGAAATATCCTCCGATAACTAAGAGAAAGAAGCTTTCTGAGAAACTTCTTTGTGTTCTGTGAAATCATCTCACCGAGTTACAGCTCTCCCCTCAAGAAGCCTTTCGCTAAAACAGTTCTTGTGGAATTGGCAAAGTGATATTTGGAATCCCATAGAGGGCTATGGTGAAAAAGGAAATATCCTCCGATGAAATCTGGAAAGAAGCTTTCTGAGAAACTGCTCAGTGTCCTGTTAATTCATCTCACAGATTTACATCTGTATTTCGTGGATCTCTTTGCTAGCATTATTTCTGTGGAATCTGAGAACAGATATTTCGGATCCCTTTCAAGACTATAGGGCCAAAGGAAATATCCTCCGATAACAAAGAGAAAGAAGCGTTCTGAGAAACTTCTTTGTGTTCTGAGAAGTCATCTCACAGAGTTACAGCTTTCCCCTCAAGAAGCCTTTCGCTAAGACAGTTCTTGTGGAATTGGCAAAGTGATATTTGGAAGCCCGTAGAAGGCTATGGTGAAAAAGGAAATATCCTCCGATGAAATCTGGAAAGAAGCTTTCTGAGAAACTGCTTAGTGTTCTGTTAATTCATCTCACAGAGTTACATCTGTATTTCGTGGATCTCTTTGCTAGCCTTCTTCCTCTGGAATCTGACAACAGATATTTCGGATCCCTTTCAAGACTATAGGGCCAAAGGAAATATCCTCCGATAACAAAGAGAAAGAAGCTTTCTGAGAAACTTCTTTGTGTTCTGTGAAATCATCTCACAGAGTTACAGCTTTCCCCTCAAGAAGCCTTTCGCTAAGACAGTTCTTGTGGAATTGGCAAAGTGATATTTGGAAGCCCATAGAGGGCTATGGTGAAAAAGGAAATATCCTCCGATGAAATCTGGAAAGAAGCTTTCTGAGAAACTGCTCAGTGTTCTGTTAATTCATCTCACAGAGTTACATAAGTATTTCGTGGATCTCTTTGCTAGCCTTATTTCTGTGGAATCTGACAACAAATATTTCCTTTCCCTTTGAAGACTATAGGGCAAAAGGAAATATCCTCCGATAACAAAGAGAAAGAAGCTTTCTGAGAAACTTCTTTGTGTTCTGTGAAATCGTCTCACAGAGTTACAGCTTTCCCCTCAAGAAGCCTTTCCCTAAAACAGTTCTTGTGGAATTGGCAAAGTGATATTTGGAAGCCAAAGAGGGCTATGGTGACAAAGGAAATATCCTCCGATGAAATCTGGAAAGAAGCTTTCTGAGAAACTGCTCAGTGTTCTCTTAATTCATCTCACAAAGTTACATCTGCATTTCGTGTATCTCTTTGCTAGCCTTATTTCTGTGGAAACTGAGAACAGATATTTCGGATCCCTTTCAAGACTATATGGCCAAAAGAAATATCCTCCGATAACAAAGAGAAAGAAGCTTTCTGAGAAACTTCTTTGTGTTCTGTGAAATCATCTCACAGAGTTACAGCTTTCCCCTCAAGAAGCCTTTCGCTAAGACAGTTCTTGTGGAATTGGCAAAGTGATATTTGGAAGCCCATAGAGGGCTATGGTGAAAAAGGAAATATCCTCCGATGAAATCTGGAAAGAAGCTTTCTGAGAAACTGCTTAGTGTTCTCTTAATTCATCTCACACAGTTACATCTGTATTTCGTGGATCTCTTTGCTAGCCTTATTTCTGTGGAATCTGACAACAGATATTTCCTTTCCCTTTGAAGACTATAGGGCCAAAGGAAATATCCTCCGATAACAAAGAGAAAGAAGCTTTCTGAGAAACTTCTTTGTGTTCTGTGAAATCATCTCACAGAGTTACAGCTTTCCCCTCAAGAAGCCTTTCGCTAAGACAGTTCTTGTGGAATTGGCAAAGTGATATTTGGAAGCCCATAGAGGGCTGTGGTGAAAAAGGAAATATTCTCCGATGAAATCTGGAAAGACGCTTTCTGAGAAACTTCTTAGTGTTCTGTTAATTCATCTCACAGAGTTACATCTGTATTTCGTGGCTCTCTTTTCTAGCCTTATTTCTGCGGAATCTGAGAACAGATATTTCCTTTCCCTTTGAAGACTATAGGGCCAAAGGTAATATCCGCCGATAACAAAGAGAAAGAAGCTTTCTGAGAAACTTCTTTGTGTTCTGTGAAATCATCTCACAGAGTTACAGCTTTCCCCTCAAGAAGCCTTTCGCTAAGACAGTTCTTGTGGAATTGGCAAAGTGATATTTGGAAGCCCATAGAGGACTATGGTGAAAAAGGAAATATCCTCAGATGAAATCTGGAAAGAAACTTTCTGAGAAACTGCTTAGTGTTCTGTTAATTCATCTCACAGAGTACATCTGTATTTCGTGGATCTCTTTGCTAGCCTTATTTCTGTGGAATCTGAGAACAGATGTTTCCTTTCCCTTTGAAGACTATATGGCCAAAGGAAATATCCTCCGATAAGAAAGAGAAAGAGGCTTTCTGAGAAACTTCTTTGTGCTCTGTGAAATCATCTCACAGAGTTACAGCTTTCCCCTCAAGAAGCCTTTCGCTAAGACAGTTCTTGTGGAATTAGCAAAGTGATATTTTGAAGCCCATAGATGGCTAAGGTAAAAAAGGAAATATCCTCTGATGACATATGGAAAGAAGCTTTCTGAGAAACTGCTTAGTGTTCTGTTAATTCATCTCACAGAGAGTTACATCTGTATTTGGTGGATCTCTTTGCTAGCTTTATTTCTGTGGAATCTGAGAACAGATATTTCCTATCCCATTGAAGACTATAGGGACAAAGGAAATATCCTCCAATAACAAATAGAAAGAAGCTTTCTGAGAAACTTCTTTGTGTTCTGTGAGATCATCTCACAGAGTTACAGCTTTCCCCACAAGAAGCGTTTCGCTAAGACAGTTCTTGTGGAATTGGCAAAGTGATATTTGGAAGCCCATAGAGGGCTATGGTGAAAAAGGAAATATCCTCCGATGAAATCTCTAAAGAAGCTTTCTGAGAAACTGCTTACTGTTCTGTTAATTCATCTCACACAGTTACATCTGTATTTAGTGGATCTCTTTGCTAGCCTTATTTCTGTGGAATGTGAGAACAGATATTTTCTTTCCCTTTGAAGACTATAGGGCCAAAGGAAATATCCTCCGATAACAAAGAGAAAGAAGCTTTCTGTGAAACCTCTTTGTGTTCTGTGAAATCATCTCACAGAGTTACAGCTTTCCCCTCAAGAAGCCTTTCGCTAAGACAGTTCTTGTGGAATTGGCAAAGTGATATTTGGAAGCCCTTAGAGGGCTATGGTGAAAAAGGAAATATCCTCCGATGAAATCTGGAAGGAAGCTTTCTGAGAAACTGCTCAGTGTTCTGTTAATTCATCTCACAGACTTACATCGGAATTTCGTGGATCTCTTTGCTAGCCTTATTTCTGTGGAATCTGAGAACAGATATTTCGGATCCCTTTGAAGACTATAGGGCCAAAGGAAATATCCTCCGATAACAAAGAGAAAGAAGCTTTCTGAGAAACTTCTTTCTGTTCTGTGAAATCATCTCACAGAGTTACAGCTTTCCCCGCAAGAAGCCTTTCGACAAGACAGTTCTTTTGGAATTGGCAAAGTGTTATTTGGAATCCCATAGAGGGCTACGGTGAAAAAGGATATATCCTCCGATGAAATCTGGAAAGAAGCTTTCTGAGAAACTGCTTAGTGTTCTGTTAATTCACCTCACAGAGTTACACCTGTATTTCGTGGATCTCTTTGCTAGCCTTATTTCTGTGGAATCTGAGAACAGATATTTCGGATCTCTTCCAAGACTATAGGGCCAAAGGAAATATCCTCCGATAACAAAGAGAAAGAAGCTTTCTGAGAAACTTCTTTGTGTTCTGTGAAATCACCTCACAGAGTTACAGCTTTCCCCTCAAGAAGCCTTTCGCTAAGACAGTTCTTGTGGAATTGGTAAAGTGATATTTGGAAGCCCATAGAGGGCTATGGTGAAAAAGGAAATATCCTCCGATGAAATCTGGAAAGAAGCTTTCTGAGAAATGGCTTAGTGTTCTGTTAATTCACCTCACAGAGTTACATCTGTATTTCGTGGATCTCTTTGCTAGCCTTTTTTCTGTGGAATCTGAGAAGAGATATTTCCTTTCCCTTTGAAGACTATTGGGCCAAAGGAAATATCCTCCGATAACAAAGAGAAAGAAGCTTTCTGAGAAACTTCTTTGTGTTCTGTGAAATCATCTCACAGAGTTACAGCTTTCCCCTAAAGAAGCCTTTCGCTAAGACAGTTCTTGTGGAATTGGCAAAGTGATATTTGGAAGCCCATAGAGGGCTATGGTGAAAAAGGAAATATCCTCAGATGAAATCTGGAAAGAAGCTTTCTGAGAAACTGCTTAGTGTTCTGTTAATTCATCTCACAGAGTACATCTGTATTTCGTGGATCTCTTTGCTAGCCTTATTTCTGTGGAATCTGAGAACAGATGTTTCCTTTCCCTTTGGAGACTATAGGGCCAAAGGAAATATCCTCCGATAAGAAAGAGAAAGAAGCTTTCTGAGAAACTTCTTTGTGCTCTGTGAAATCATCTCACAGAGTTACAGCTTTCCCCTCAAGAAGCCTTTCGCTCAGACAGTTCTTGTGGAATTGGCAAAGTGATATGTGGAAGTCCTTAGAGGGCAATGGTGAAAAAGGAAATATCCTTCGATAAAATCTGGAAAGAAGCTTTCTGAGAAACTGCTTGGTGTTTTGTTAATTCATCTCACAGAGTTACATCTGTATTTCGTGGATCTCTTTGCTAGCCTTATTTTTGTGGAATCTGAGAACAGATATTTCCTTTCCCTTTGAAGACTATAGGGCCAAAGGAAATATCCTCCGATAAGAAAGAGAAAGAAGCTTTCTGAGAAACTTCTTTGTGTTCTGTGAAATCATCTCACAGAGTTACAGCTTTCCCCTCAAGAAGCCTTTCGCTAAGACTGTTCTTGTGGAATTTTCAAAGTGATATTTGGAAACTCATAGAGGGCTATGGAGAAAAAGGAAATATCCTCCGATGAAATCTGGAAAGAAGCTTTCTGAGAAACTGCTTAGTGTTCTGTTAATTCATCTCACAGAGTTACATCTGTATTTCGTGGATCTCTTTCCTAGCCTTATTTCTGTGGAATCTGAGAACAAATATTTCGGATCCCTTTGAAGACTATAGGGCCAAAGGAAATATCCTCCGATAAGAAAGAGAAAGAAGCTTTCTGAGAAACTTCTTTGTGTTCTGTGAAAACATCTCACAGAGTTACAGCTTTCCCCTCAAGAAGCCTTTCGATAAGACAGTTCTTGTGGAATTGGCAAAGTGATATTTGGAAGCCCATAGAGGGCTATGGTGAAAAAGGAAATATTCTCCGATGAAATCTGGAAAGAAGCTTTCTGAGAAACTGCTTAGTGTTCTGTTAATTCATCTCACAGAGTTACATCTGTATTTCGTGGCTCTCATTTCTAGCCTTATTTCTGTGGAATCTGAGAACAGATATTTCCTTTCCCTTTGAAGACTATAGGGCCAAAGGAAATATCCTCCGATAACAAAGAGAAAGAAGCTTTCTGAGAAACTTCTTTGTGCTCTGTGAAATCATCTCACAGAGTTAAAGCTTTCCCCTCAATTAGCCTTTCGCTAAGACAGTTCTTGTGGAATTGGCAAAGTGATATTTGGAAGCCCATAGAGGGCTATGGTGAAAAAGGAAATATCCTCCGATGAAATCTGGAAACAAGCTTTCTGAGAAACTGCTTAGTGTTCTGTTAATTCATCTCACAGAGTTACATCTGTATTTCGTGGATGTCTTTGCTAGCCTTATTTCTGTGGAATCTGAGAACAGATATTTCGGATCCCTTTCAAGACTATAGAGCCAAAGGAAATATCCTCAGATAACAAAGAGAAAGAAGCTTTCTGAGAAACTTCTTTGTGTTCTGTGAAATCATCTCACAGAGTTACAGCTTTCCCCTCAAGAAGCCTTTCGCTAAGACAGTTCTGGTGGAATTGGCAACGTGATATTTGGAAGCCCATAGAGAGCAATGGTGAAAAAGGAAATATCCTCAGACGAAATCTGGAAAGAAGCTTTCTGAGAAACTGCTTAGTGTTCTGTTAATTCATCTCACAGAGTTATATCTGTATTTCGTGGATCTCTTTGCTAGCCTTATTTCTGTGGAATCTGACAACAGATATTTCCTTTCCCTTTGAAGACTATAGGGCCAAAGGAAATATCCTCCGATAACAAAGAGAAAGAAGTTTTCTGAGAAACTTCTTTGTGTTCTGTGAAATCATCTCACAGAGTTACAGCTTTCCCCTCAAGAAGCCTTTCGCTAAGACAGTTCTTGTGGAATTGGCAAAGTGATATTTGGAAGCCCATAGAGGGCTATGGTGAAAAAGGAAATATCCTCAGATGAAATCTGGAAAGAAGCTTTCTGAGAAACTGCTCAGTGTTCTGTTAATTCATCTCACAGAGTTACATCTGTGTTTCGGGGATCTCTTTGCTAGCCTTATTTCTGTGGAATCTGACAACAGATATTTCCTTTCCCTTTGATGACTATAGGGCCAAAGGAAATATCCTCCGATAATAAAAGAGAAAGAAGCTTTCTGGGAAACTTCTTTGTGTTCTGTGATATCATCTCACAGGGTTACAGCTTTCCCCTCAAGAAGCCTTTCGCTAAGACAGTTCTTCTGGAATGGGCAGTGATATTTGTAAGCCCATAGAGGGCTATGGTGAAAAAGGAAAAATCCTCCGATGAAATCTGGAAAGAAGCTTTCTGAGAAACTGCTTAGTGTTCTGTTAATTCATCTCACAGAGTTACATCTGTATTTCGTGGATCTCTTTGCTATCCTTATTTCTGTGGAATCTGAGAACAGATATTTCGGATCCCTTTGAAGACTATAGTGCCAAAGGAAATATCCTCCGATAACAAAGAGAAGGAAGCTTTCTGAGAAACTTCTTTGTGTTCTGTGAAATCATCTCACAGAGTTACAGCTTTCCCCTCAAGAAGCCTTTCGCGAAGACAGTTCTTGTGGAATTGGCAAAGTGATATTTGGAAGCCCATAGAGGGCTATGCTGAAAAAGGAAATATCCTCCGATGAAATCTGGAAAGAAGCTTTCTGAGAAACTGCTCAGTGTTCTGTTAATTCATCTCACAGAGTTACATCTGTATTTCGTGGATCTCTTTGCTAGCCTTATTTCTGTGGAATCTGACAACAGATATTTCCTTTCCCTTTGAAGACTATAGGGCAAAAGGAAATATCCTCCGCTAACATAGAGAAAGAAGCTTTCTGAGAAACTTCTTTGTGTTCTGTGAAATCATCTCAGAGAGTTACAGTTTTCCCCTCAAGAAGCCTTTCGCTAAGACAGTTCTTGTGGAATTTTCAAAGTGATATTCGGAAACTCATAGAGGGCAATGATAAAAAGGAAATATCCTCCGATGAAATCTGGAAAGAAGCTTTCTGAGGAACTGCTTAGTGTTCTGTTAATTCATCTCACAGAGTTACATCTGTATTTCGTGGATCTCTTTCCTAGCATTATTTCTGTGGAATCTGAGAACAGATATTTTGGATCCCTTTGAAGACTATAGGGCCAAAGGAAATATCCTCCGATAACAAAGAGAAAGAAGCTTTCTGAGAAACTTCTTCGTGTTCTGTGAAATCATCTCACAGAGTTACAGCTTTCCCCTAAAGAAGCCTTTCGCTAAGACAGGTCTTGTGGAATTGGCAAAGTGATATTTGGAAGACCATAGAGGGCTATGGTGAAAAAGGAAATATTCTCCGATGAAATCTGGAAAGAAGCTTTCTGAGAAACTTATTAGTGTTCTGTTAATTCATCTCACAGAGTTACAGCTTTCCCCTCAAGAAGCCTTTCGCTAAGACAGTTCTTGTGGAATTGGCAAAGTGATATTTGGAAGCCCATAGAGGACTATGGTGAAAAAGGAAATATCCTCAAATGAAATCTGGAAAGAAGCTTTCTGAGAAACTGCTTAGTGTTCTGTTAATTCATCTCACAGAGTACATCTGTATTTCGTGGATCTCTTTGCTAGCCTTATTTCTGTGGAATCTGAGAACAGATGTTTCCTTTCCCTTTGAAGACTATATGGCCAAAGGAAATATCCTCCGATAAGAAAGAGAAAGAGGCTTTCTGAGAAACTTCTTTGTGCTCTGTGAAATCATCTCACAGAGTTACAGCTTTCCCCTCAAGAAGCCTTTCGCTAAGACAGTTCTTGTGGAATTGGCAAAGTGATATTTTGAAGCCCATAGAGGGCTAAGGTGAAAAAGGAAATATACTCTGATGACATATGGAAAGAAGCTTTCTGAGAAACTGCTTAGTGTTCTGTTAATTCATCTCACAGAGAGTTACATCTGTATTTGGTGGATCTCTTTGCTAGCTTTTTTTCTGTGGAATCTGAGAACAGATATTTCCTATCCCATTGAAGACTATAGGGCCAAAGGAAATATCCTCCGATAACAAAGAGAAAGAAGCTTTCTGAGAAACTTCTTTGTGTTCTGTGAGATCATCTCACAGAGTTACAGCTTTCCCCTCAAGAAGCCTTTCGCTAAGACAGTTCTTGTGGAATTGGCAAAGTGATATTTGGAAGCCCATAGAGGGCTATGGTGAAAAAGGAAATATCCTCCGATGAAATCTCTAAAGAAGCTTTCTGAGAAACTGCTTACTGTTCTGTTAATTCATCTCACACAGTTACATCTGTATTTAGTGGATCTCTTTGCTAGCCTTATTTCTGTGGAATGCTAGAACAGATATTTTCTTTCCCTTTGAAGACTATAGGGCCAAAGGAAATATCCTCCGATAACAAAGAGAAAGAAGCTTTCTGAGAAACCTCTTTGTGTTCTGTGAAATCATGTCACAGAGTTACAGCTTTCCCCTCAAGAAGCCTTTCGCTAAGACAGTTCTTGTGGAATTGGCAAAGTTATATTTGGAAGCCCTTAGAGGGCTATGGTGAAAAAGGAAATATCCTCCGATGAAATCTGGAAGGAAGCTTTCTGAGAAACTGCTCAGTGTTCTGTTAATTCATCTCACAGACTTACATCGGAATTTCGTGGATCTCTTTGCTAGCCTTATTTCTGTGGAATCTGAGAACAGATATTTCGGATCCCTTTGAAGACTATAGGGCCAAAGGAAATATCCTCCGATAACAAAGAGAAAGAAGCTTTCTGAGAAACTTCTTTCTGTTCTGTGAAATCATCTCACAGAGTTACAGCTTTCCCCGCAAGAAGCCTTTCGACAAGACAATTCTTTTGGAATTGGCAAAGTGTTATTTGGAATCCCATAGAGGGCTACGGTGAAAAAGGATATATCCTCCGATGAAATCTGGAAAGAAGCTTTCTGAGAAACTGCTTAGTGTTCTGTTAATTCACCTCACAGAGTTACACCTGTATTTCGTGGATCTCTTTGCTAGCCTTATTTCTGTGGAATCTGAGAACAGATATTTCGGATCTCTTCCAAGACTATAGGGCCAAAGGAAATATCCTCCGATAACAAAGAGAAAGAAGCTTTCTGAGAAACTTCTTTGTGTTCTGTGAAATCATCTCACAGAGTTACAGCTTTCCCCTAAAGAAGCCTTTCGCTAAGACAGTTCTTGTGGAATTGGCAAAGTGATATTTGGAAGCCCATAGAGGGCTATGGTGAAAAAGGAAATATCCTCAGATGAAATCTGGAAAGAAGCTTTCTGAGAAACTGCTTAGTGTTCTGTTAATTCATCTCACAGAGTACATCTGTATTTCGTGGATCTCTTTGCTAGCCTTATTTCTGTGGAATCTGAGAACAGATGTTTCCTTTCCCTTTGGAGACTATAGGGCCAAAGGAAATATCCTCCGATAAGAAAGAGAAAGAAGCTTTCTGAGAAACTTCTTTGTGCTCTGTGAATTCATCTCACAGAGTTACAGCTTTCCCCTCAAGAAGCCTTTCGCTCAGACAGTTCTTGTGGAATTGGCAAAGTGATATTTGGAAGCCCATAGAGGGCTATGGTGAAAAAGGAAATATCCTCCGATGAAATCTCTAAAGAAGCTTTCTGAGAAACTGCTTACTGTTCTGTTAATTCATCTCACACAGTTACATCTGTATTTAGTGGATCTCTTTGCTAGCCTTATTTCTGTGGAATCCTAGAACAGATATTTTCTTTCCCTTTGAAGACTATAGGACCAAAGGAAATACCCTCCGATAACAAAGAGAAAGAAGCTTTCTGAGAAACCTCTTTGTGTTCTGTGAAATCATGTCACAGAGTTACAGCTTTCCCCTCAAGAAGCCTTTCGCTAAGACAGTTCTTGTGGAATTGGCAAAGTGATATTTGGAAGCCCTTAGAGGGCTATGGTGAAAAAGGAAATATCCTCCGATGAAATCTGGAAGGAAGCTTTCTGAGAAACTGCTTAGTGTTCTGTTAATTCATCTCACAGACTTACTTCGGAATTTCGTGGATCTCTTTGCTAGCCTTATTTCTGTGGAATCTGAGAACAGATATTTCGGATCCCTTTGAAGACTATAGGGCCAAAGGAAATATCCTCCGATAACAAAGAGAAAGAAGCTTTCTGAGAAACTTCTTTCTGTTCTGTGAAATCATCTCACAGAGTTACAGCTTTCCCCGCAAGAAGCCTTTCGACAAGACAGTTCTTTTGGAATTGGCAAAGTGTTATTTGGAATCCCTTAGAGGGCTATGGTGAAAAAGGATATATCCTCCGATGAAATCTGGAAAGAAGCTTTCTGAGAAACTGGTTAGTGTTCTGTTAATTCACCTCACAGAGTTACACCTGTATTTCGTGGATCTCTTTGCTAGCCTTATTTCTGTGGAATCTGAGAACAGATATTTCGGATCTCTTCCAAGACTATAGGGCCAAAGGAAATATCCTCCGATAACAAAGAGAAAGAAGCTTTCTGAGAAACTTCTTTGTGTTCTGTGAAATCATCTCACAGAGTTACAGCTTTCCCCTAAAGAAGCCTTTCGCTAAGACAGTTCTTGTGGAATTGGCAAAGTGATATTTGGAAGCCCATAGAGGGCTATGGTGAAAAAGGAAATATCCTCAGATGAAATCTGGAAAGAAGCTTTCTGAGAAACTGCTTAGTGTTCTGTTAATTCATCTCACAGAGTACATCTCTATTTCGTGGATCTCTTTGCTAGCCTTATTTCTGTGGAATCTGAGAACAGATGTTTCCTTTCCCTTTGGAGACTATAGGGCCAAAGGAAATATCCTCCGATAAGAAAGAGAAAGAAGCTTTCTGAGAAACTTCTTTGTGCTCTGTGAATTCATCTCACAGAGTTACAGCTTTCCCCTCAAGAAGCCTTTCGCTCAGACAGTTCTTGTGGAAATGGCAAAGTGATATGTGGAAGTCCTTAGAGGGCAATGGTGAAAAAGGAAATATCCTCCGATAAAATCTGGAAAGAAGCTTTCTGAGAAACTGCTTGGTGTTTTGTTAATTCATCTCACAGAGTTACATCTGTATTTCGAGGATCTCTTTGCTAGCCTTATTTTTGTGGAATCTGAGAACAGATATTTCCTTTCCCTTTGAAGACTATAGGGCCAAAGGAAATATCCTCCGATAAGAAAGAGAAAGAAGCTTTCTGAGAAACTTCTTTGTGTTCTGTGAAATCATCTCACAGAGTTACAGCTTTCCCCTCAAGAAGCCTTTCGCTAAGACTGTTCTTGTGGAATTTTCAAAGTGATATTTGGAAACTCATAGAGGGCTATGGAGAAAAAGGAAATATCCTCCGATGAAATCTGGAAAGAAGCTTTCTGAGAAACTGCTTAGTGTTCTGTTAATTCATCTCACAGAGTTACATCTGTATTTCGTGGATCTCTTTCCTAGCCTTATTTCTGTGGAATCTGAGAACAGATATTTCGGATCCCTTTGAAGTCTACAGGGCCAAAGGAAATATCCTCCGATAAGAAAGAGAAAGAAGCTTTCTGAGAAACTTCTTTGTGTTCTGTGAAATCATCTCACAGAGTTACAGCTTTCCCCTCAAGAAGCCTTTCGATAAGACAGTTCTTGTGGAATTGACAAAGTGATATTTGGAAGCCCTTAGAGGGCTATGGTGAAAAAGGAAATATTCTCCGATGAAATCTGGAAAGAAGCTTTCTGAGAAACTGCTTAGTGTTCTGTTAATTCATCTCACAGAGTTACATCTGTATTTCGTGGCTCTCATTTCTAGCCTTATTTCTGTGGAATCTGAGAACAGATATTTCCTTTCCCTTTGAAGACTCTAGGGCCAAAGGAAATATCCTCCGATAACGAAGAGAAAGAAGCTTTCTGAGAAACTTCTTTGTGTTCTGTGAAATCATCTCACAGAGTTACAGCTTTCCCCTCAAGAAGCCTTTCGCTAAGACAGTTCTTGTGGAATTGGCAAAGTGATATGTGGAAGCCCTTAGAGGGCAATGGTGAAAAAGGAAATATCCTCCGATAAAATCTGGAAAGAAGCTTTCTGAGAAACTGCTTAGTGTTCCGTTAATTCATCTCACAGAGTTACATCTGTATTTCGTGGATCTCTTTGCTAGCCTTATTTTTGTGGAATCTGAGAACAGATATTTCCTTTCCCTTTGAAGACTATAGGGCCAAAGGAAATATCCTCCGATAACAAAGAGAAAGATGCTTTCTGAGAAACTTCTTTGTGTTCTGTGAAATCATCTCACAGAGTTACAGCTTTCCCCTCAAGAAGCCTTTCGCTCAGACAGTTCTTGTGGAATTGGCAAAGTGATATGTGGAAGCCCTTAGAGGGCAAAGGTGAAAAAGGAAATATCCTCCGATAAAATCTGGAAAGAAGCTTTCTGAGAAACTGCTTAGTGTTCTGTTAATTCATCTCTCAGAGTTACATCTGTATTTCGTGGATCTTTTTGCTAGCCTTATTTCTGTGGAATCTGAGAGCAGATATTTCGGATCCCTTTGAAGACTATAGGGCCAAGTGAAATATCCTCCGATAACAAAGAGAAAGAAGCTTTCTGAGAAACTTCTTTGTGTTCTGTGAAATCATCTCACAGAGTTACAGCTTTCCCCTCAAGACGCCTTTCCCTAAGACAGTTCTTGTGGAATTGGCAAAGTGATATTTTGAAGCCCATAGTGGGCTATGGTGAAAAACGAAATATCCTCCGATGAAATCTGGAAAGAAGCTTTCTGAGAAACTGCTGAGTGTTCTGTTAATTCATCTCACAGTGTTACATCTGTATTTCGTGGATCTCTTTGCTAGCCTTATTTCTGTGGAATCTGACAACAGATATTTCGGATTCCTTTAAAGACTATAGGGCCAAAGGAAATATCCTCCGATAACAAAGAGAAAGAAGCTTTCTGAGAAACTTCTTTGTGTTCTGTGAAATCATCTCACAGAGTTACAGCTTTCCCCTCAAGAAGCCTTTCGCTCAGACAGTTCTTGTGGAATTGGCAAAGTGATATTTGGAAGCCCATAGAGGGCTATGGTGAAAAAGGAAATATCCTCCGATGAAATCTCTAAAGAAGCTTTCTGAGAAACTGCTTACTGTTCTGTTAATTCATCTCACACAGTTACATCTGTATTTAGTGGATCTCTTTGCTAGCCTTATTTCTGTGGAATCCTAGAACAGATATTTTCTTTCCCTTTGAAGACTATAGGACCAAAGGAAATACCCTCCGATAACAAAGAGAAAGAAGCTTTCTGAGAAACCTCTTTGTGTTCTGTGAAATCATGTCACAGAGTTACAGCTTTCCCCTCAAGAAGCCTTTCGCTAAGACAGTTCTTGTGGAATTGGCAAAGTGATATTTGGAAGCCCTTAGAGGGCTATGGTGAAAAAGGAAATATCCTCCGATGAAATCTGGAAGGAAGCTTTCTGAGAAACTGCTTAGTGTTCTGTTAATTCATCTCACAGACTTACTTCGGAATTTCGTGGATCTCTTTGCTAGCCTTATTTCTGTGGAATCTGAGAACAGATATTTCGGATCCCTTTGAAGACTATAGGGCCAAAGGAAATATCCTCCGATAACAAAGAGAAAGAAGCTTTCTGAGAAACTTCTTTCTGTTCTGTGAAATCATCTCACAGAGTTACAGCTTTCCCCGCAAGAAGCCTTTCGACAAGACAGTTCTTTTGGAATTGGCAAAGTGTTATTTGGAATCCCTTAGAGGGCTATGGTGAAAAAGGATATATCCTCCGATGAAATCTGGAAAGAAGCTTTCTGAGAAACTGGTTAGTGTTCTGTTAATTCACCTCACAGAGTTACACCTGTATTTCGTGGATCTCTTTGCTAGCCTTATTTCTGTGGAATCTGAGAACAGATATTTCGGATCTCTTCCAAGACTATAGGGCCAAAGGAAATATCCTCCGATAACAAAGAGAAAGAAGCTTTCTGAGAAACTTCTTTGTGTTCTGTGAAATCATCTCACAGAGTTACAGCTTTCCCCTAAAGAAGCCTTTCGCTAAGACAGTTCTTGTGGAATTGGCAAAGTGATATTTGGAAGCCCATAGAGGGCTATGGTGAAAAAGGAAATATCCTCAGATGAAATCTGGAAAGAAGCTTTCTGAGAAACTGCTTAGTGTTCTGTTAATTCATCTCACAGAGTACATCTGTATTTCGTGGATCTCTTTGCTAGCCTTATTTCTGTGGAATCTGAGAACAGATGTTTCCTTTCCCTTTGGAGACTATAGGGCCAAAGGAAATATCCTCCGATAAGAAAGAGAAAGAAGCTTTCTGAGAAACTTCTTTGTGCTCTGTGAATTCATCTCACAGAGTTACAGCTTTCCCCTCAAGAAGCCTTTCGCTCAGACAGTTCTTGTGGAATTGGCAAAGTGATATGTGGAAGTCCTTAGAGGGCAATGGTGAAAAAGGAAATATCCTCCGATAAAATCTGGAAAGAAGCTTTCTGAGAAACTGCTTGGTGTTTTGTTAATTCATCTCACAGAGTTACATCTGTATTTCGAGGATCTCTTTGCTAGCCTTATTTTTGTGGAATCTGAGAACAGATATTTCCTTTCCCTTTGAAGACTATAGGGCCAAAGGAAATATCCTCCGATAAGAAAGAGAAAGAAGCTTTCTAAGAAACTTCTTTGTGTTCTGTGAAATCATCTCACAGAGTTACAGCTTTCCCCTCAAGAAGCCTTTCGCTAAGACTGTTCTTGTGGAATTTTCAAAGTGATATTTGGAAACTCATAGAGGGCTATGGAGAAAAAGGAAATATCCTCCGATGAAATCTGGAAAGAAGCTTTCTGAGAAACTGCTTAGTGTTCTGTTAATTCATCTCACAGAGTTACATCTGTATTTCGTGGATCTCTTTCCTAGCCTTATTTCTGTGGAATCTGAGAACAGATATTTCGGATCCCTTTGAAGTCTACAGGGCCAAAGGAAATATCCTCCGATAAGATAGAGAAAGAAGCTTTCTGAGAAACTTCTTTGTGTTCTGTGAAATCATCTCACAGAGTTACAGCTTTCCCCTCAAGAAGCCTTTCGATAAGACAGTTCTTGTGGAATTGACAAAGTGATATTTGGAAGCCCTTAGAGGGCTATGGTGAAAAAGGAAATATTCTCCGATGAAATCTGGAAAGAAGCTTTCTGAGAAACTGCTTAGTGTTCTGTTAATTCATCTCACAGAGTTACATCTGTATTTCGTGGCTCTCATTTCTAGCCTTATTTCAGTGGAATCTGAGAACAGATATTTCCTTTCCCTTTGAAGACTCTAGGGCCAAAGGAAATATCCTCCGATAACGAAGAGAAAGAAGCTTTCTGAGAAACTTCTTTGTGTTCTGTGAAATCATCTCACAGAGTTACAGCTTTCCCCTCAAGAAGCCTTTCGCTAAGACAGTTCTTGTGGAATTGGCAAAGTGATATGTGGAAGCCCTTAGAGGGCAATGGTGAAAAAGGAAATATCCTCCGATAAAATCTGGAAAGAAGCTTTCTGAGAAACTGCTTAGTGTTCCGTTAATTCATCTCACAGAGTTACATCTGTATTTCGTGGATCTCTTTCCTAGCCTTATTTCTGTGGAATCTGAGAACAGATATTTCGGATCCCTTTGAAGACTATAGGGCCAAAGGAAATATCCTCCGATAAGAAAGAGAAAGAAGCTTTCTGAGAAACTTCTTTGTGTTCTGTGAAATCATCTCACAGAGTTACAGCTTTCCCCTCAAGAATCCTTTCACTAAGACAGTTCTTGTGGAATTGGCAAAGTGATATTTGGAAGCCCATAGAGGGCTATGGTGAAAAAGGAAATATCCTCCGATGAAATCTGGAAAGAAGCTTTCCGAGAAACTGCTTAGTGTTCTGTTAATTCATCTCACAGTGTTACATCTGTATTTCGAGGATCTCTTTGCTAGACTTATTTCTGTGGAATCTGAGAACAGATAATTCGGATCCATTTGAAGACTATAGGGCCAAAGGAAATATCCTCCGATAAGAAAGAGAAAGAAGCTTTTTGAGAAACTTCTTTGTGTTCTGTGAAATCATCTCACACTGTTACAGCTTTCCCCTCAAGAAGCCTTTCGCTAAGACATTTCTTGTAGAATTGGCAAAGTGATATTTGGAAGCCCATAGAGGGCTATGGTGAAAAAGGAAATATCCTCCGATGAAATCTGGAAAGAAGCTTTCTGAGAAACTGCTCAGTGTTCTGTTAATTCATCTCACAGAGTTACATCTGTATTTTGTGGATCTCTTTGCTAGCCTTATTTCTGTGGAATCTGACAACACATATTTCCTTTCCCTTTGAAGACTATAGGGCAAAAGGAAATATCCTCCGATAACAAAGAGAAAGAAGCTTTCTGAGAAACTTCTTTGTGTTCTGTGAAATCGTCTCACAGAGTTACAGCTTTCACCTCAAGAAGCCTTTCGCTAAAACAGTTCTTGTGGAATTGGCAAAGTGATATTTGGAAGCCCTTAGAGGGCTATTGTGAAAAAGGAAATATCCTCCGATGAAATCTGGAAAGAAGCTTTCTGAGAAACTGCTCAGTGTTCTCTTAATTCATCTCACAGAGTTACATCTGCATTTCGTGGATCTCTTTGCTAGCCTTATTTCTGTGGAATCTGAGAACAGATATTTCGGATCCCTTTCAAGACTATAGGGCCAAAAGAAATATCCTCCGATAACAAAGAGAAAGAAGCTTTCTGAGAAACTTCTTTGTGTTCTGTGAAATCATCTCACAGAGTTACAGCTTTCCCCTCAAGAAGCCTTTCGCTAAGACAGTTCTTGTGGAATTGGCAAAGTGATATTTGGAAGCCCATAGAGGTCTGTGGTGAAAAAGGAAATATCCTCCGATGAAATCTGGAAAGAAACTTTCTGAGAAACTGCTTAGTGTTCTGTTAATTCATCTCACAGAGTTACATCTGTATTTCGAGGATCTCTTTGCTAGCCTTATTTCTGAGGAATCTGAGAACAGATATTTCGGATCCCTTTGAAGACTATAGGGCCAAAGGAAATATCCTCCGATAACAAAGAGAAAGAAGCTTTCTGAGAAACTTCTTTGTGTTCTGTGAAATCTTCTCACAGAGTTACAGCTTTCCCCTCAAGAAGCCTTTCGCTAAGACAGTTCTTGTGGAATTGGCAAAGTGATATTTGGAAATCCATAGAGGGCTATGGTGAAAAAGGAAATATCCTCCGATGAAATCTGGAAAGAAGCTTTTTGAGAAACTGCTTAGTGTTCTCTTAATTCATCTCACACAGTTACATCTGTATTTCGTGGATCTCTTTGCTAGCCTTATTTCTGTGGAATCTAACAACAGATATTTCCTTTCCCTTTGAAGACTATAGGGCCAAAGGAAATATCCTCCGATAACTAAGAGAAAGAAGCTTTCTGAGAAACTTCTTTGTGTTCTGTGAAATCATCTCACCGAGTTACAGCTCTCCCCTCAAGAAGCCTTTCGCTAAAACAGTTCTTGTGGAATTGGCAAAGTGATATTTGGAATCCCATAGAGGGCTATGGTGAAAAAGGAAATATCCTCCGATGAAATCTGGAAAGAAGCTTTCTGAGAAACTGCTCAGTGTTCTGTTAATTCATCTCACAGATTTACATCTGTATTTCGTGGATCTCTTTGCTAGCATTATTTCTGTGGAATCTGAGAACAGATATTTCGGATCCCTTTCAAGACTATAGGGCCAAAGGAAATATCCTCCGATAACAAAGAGAAAGAAGCGTTCTGAGAAACTTCTTTGTGTTCTGAGAAGTCATCTCACAGAGTTACAGCTTTCCCCTCAAGAAGCCTTTCGCTAAGACAGTTCTTGTGGAATTGGCAAAGTGATATTTGGAAGCCCGTAGAAGGCTATGGTGAAAAAGGAAATATCCTCCGATGAAATCTGGAAAGAAGCTTTCTGAGAAACTGCTTAGTGTTCTGTTAATTCATCTCACAGAGTTACATCTGTATTTCGTGGATCTCTTTGCTAGCCTTCTTTCTCTGGAATCTGACAACAGATATTTCGGATCCCTTTCAAGACTACTGGGCCAAAGGAAATATCCTCCGATAACAAAGAGAAAGAAGCTTTCTGAGAAACTTCTTTGTGTTCTGTGAAATCATCTCACAGAGTTACAGCTTTCCCCTCAAGAAGACTTTCGCTAAGACAGTTCTTGTGGAATTGGCAAAGTGATATTTGGAAGCCCATAGAGGGCTATGGTGAAAAAGGAAATATCCTCCGATGAAATCTGGAAAGAAGCTTTTTGAGAAACTGCTCAGTGTTCTGTTAATTCATCTCACACAGTTACATCTTTATTTGGTGGATCTCTTTGCTTGCCTTATTTCTGTGGAATCTGAGAACAGATATTTCGGATTCCTTTAAAGACTATAGGGCCAAAGGAAATATCCTCCGATAACAAAGAGAAAGAAGCTTTCTGAGAAACTTCTTTGTGTTCTGTGAAATCATCTCACAGAGTTACAGCTTTCCCCTCAAGAAGCCTTTCGCTAAGACAGTTCTTGTGGAATTGGCAAAGTGATATTTGGAAGCCCATAGAGGGCTATGGTGAAAAAGGAAATATCCTCCGATGAAATCTGGAAAGAAGCTTTCTGAGAAACTGCTTAGTGTTCTGTTATTTCATCTCACAGAGTTACTTCTGTATTTCGAGGATCTCTTTGCTAGCCTTATTTCTGTGGAATCTGAGAGCAGATATTTCGGATCCCTTTGAAGACTATAGGGCCAAAGGAATTATCCTCCGATAACAAAGAGAAAGAAGCTTTCTGAGAAACTTCTTTGTGTTCTGTGAAATCATCTCACAGAGTTACAGCTTTCCCCTCAAGAAGCCTTTCGTTAAGACAGTTCTTGTGGAATTGGCAAAGTGATATTTGGAAGCCCATAGAGGGCTATGGTGAAAAAGGAAATATCCTCCGATGAAATCTGGAAACAAGCTTTCTGAGAAACTTCTTAGTGTTCTGTTAATTCATCTCACAGATTTACATCTGTATTTCGTGGATCTCTTTGCTAGCATTATTTCTGTGGAATCTGAGAACAGATATTTCGGATCCCTTTCAAGACTATAGGGCCAAAGGATATATCCTCCGATAACAAAGAGAAAGAAGCGTTCTGAGAAACTTCTTTGTGTTCTGTGAAATCATCTCACAGAGTTACAGCTTTCCCCTCAAGAAGCCTTTCGCTAAGACAGTTCTACTGGAATTGGCAAAGTGATATTTGGAAGCCCATAGAGGGCTATGGTGAAAAAGGAAATATCCTCCGATGAAATCTGGAAAGAAGCTTTCTGAGAAACTGCTTAGTGTTCTGTTAATTCATCTCACAGAGTTACATCTGTATTTCGTGGATCTCTTTGCTAGCCTTATTTCTGTGGAATCTGAGAACAGATATTTCCTTTCCCTTTAAAGACTATAGGGCCAAAGGAAATATCCTCCGATAACAAAGAGAAAGAAGCTTTCTGAGAAACTACTTTGTGTTCTGTGAAATCATCTCACCGAGTTACAGCTTTCCCCTCAAGAAGCCTTTCGCTAAAACAGTTCTTTTGGAATTGGCAAAGTGATATTTGGAATCCCATAGAGGGCTATGGTGAAAAAGGAAATATCCTCCGATGAAATCTGGAAAGAAGCTTTCTGAGAAACTGCTCAGTGTTCTGTTAATTCATCTCACAAAGTTTCATCTGTATTTCGTGGATCTCTTTGCTAGCCTTATTTCTGTGGAATCCGAGAACAGATATTTCGGATCCCTTTCAAGACTATAGGGTCAAAGGAAATATCCTCCGATAACAAAGAGAAAGAAGCTTTCTGAGAAACTTCTTTGTGTTCTGTGAAATCATTTCACAGAGTTACAGATTTCCCCTCAAGAATCCTTTCACTAAGACAGTTCTTGTGGAATTGGAAAAGGGATATTTGGAAGCCCATAGAGGGCTATGGTGAAAAAGGAAATATCCTCCGATGATATATGGAAAGAAGCTTTCTGAGAAACTGCTTAGTGTTCTGTTAATTCATGTCACAGAGTTACATCTGTATTTCGAGGATCTCTTTGCTAGCCTTATTTCTGTGGAATCTGAGAACAGATAATTCGGATCCCTTTGAAGACTATAGGGCCAAAGGAAATATCCTCCGATAACAAAGAGAAAGAAGCTTTCTGAGAAACTTCTTTGTGTTCTGTGAAATCATCTCACAGAGTTACAGCTTTCCCCTCAAGAAGCCTTTCACTAAGACAGTTCTTGTGGAATTGGCAAAGTGATATTTGGAAGCCCATAGAAGGCTATGGTGAAAAAGGAAATATCCTCTGATGAAATCTGGAAAGAAGCTTTCTGAGAAACTGCTTAGTGTTCTGTTAATTCATCTCACAGAGTTACATCTGTATTTCGTGGATCTCTTTGCTAGCCTTATTTTTGTGGAATCTGAGAGCAGATATTTCGGATCCCTTTGAAGACTATAGGGCCAAAGGAAATATCCTCCGATAACAAAGAGAAAGAAGCGTTCTGAGAAACTTCTTTGTGTTCTGTGAAATCATCTTCCAGAGTTACAGCTTTCCCCTCAAGAAGCCTTTCACTAAGACAGTTCTTGTGGAATTGGCAAAGTGATATTTGGAAGCCCATAGAGGGCTATGGTGAAAAAGGAAATATCCTCCGATGAAATCTGGAAAGAAGCTTTCTGAGAAACTGCTTAGTGTTCTGTTAATTCATCTCACCGAGTTACATCTGTATTTTGTGGATCTCTTTGCTAGCCTTATTTCTGTGAAATCTGACAACAGATATTTCCTTTCCCTTTGAAGACTATAGGGCCAAAGGAAATATCCTGCGATAACAAAGAGAAAGAAGCTTTCTGAGAAACTTCTTTGTGTTCTGTGAAATCATCTCACAGAGTTACAGCTTTCCCCTCAAGAAGCCTTTCGCTAAGACAGGTCTTGTGGAATTGGCAAAGTGATATTTGGAAGCCCATGGAGGGCTATGGTGAAAAAGGAAGTATTCTCCCATGAAATCTGGAAAGAAGCTTTCTGAGAAACTTCTTAGTGTTCTGTTAATTCATCTCACAGAGTTATATCTGTATTTCGTGGCTCTCTTTTCTAGCCTTATTTCTGCGGAATCTGAGAACAGATATTTCCTTTCCCTTTGAAGACTATAGGGCCAAAGGTAATATCCTCCGATAACAAAGAGAAAGAAGCTTTCTGAGAAACTTCTTTGTGTTTTGTGAAATCATCTCACAGAGTTACAGCTTTCCCCTCAAGAAGCCTTTCGCTAAGACAGTTCTTGTGGAATTGGCAAAATGATATTTGGAAGCCCATAGAGGGCTATGGTGAAAAAGGAAATATCCTCCGATGAAACCTCTAAAGAAGCTTTCTGAGAAACTGCTTAGTGTTCTGTTAATTCATCCCACACAGTTACATCTGTATTTAGTGGATCTCTTTGCTAGCCTTATTTCTGTGGAATCTGAGAACAGATAATTCGGATCCCTTTGAAGACTATAGGGCCAAAGGAAATATCCTCCGATAAGAAAGAGAAAGAAGCTTTCTGAGAAACTTCTTTGTGTTCTGTGAAATCATCTCACACTGTTACAGCTTTCCCCTCAAGAAGCCTTTCGCTAAGACATTTCTTGTAGAATTGGCAAAGTGATATTTGGAAGCCATTAGAGGGCTATGGTGAGAAAGGAAATATCCTCCGATGAAATCTGGAAAGAAGCTTTCTGAGAAACTGCTTAGTGTTCTGTTAATTCATCTCACAGAGTTACATCTGTATTTCGTGGATCTCTTTGCTAGCCTTATTTCTGTGGAATCTGAGAACGGATATTTCCTTTCCCTTTAAAGTCTATAGGGCCAAAGGAAATATCCTCCGATAACAAAGAGAAAGAAGCTTTCTGAGAAACTTCTTTGTGTTCTGTGAAATCATCCCACAGAGTTACAGCTTTCCCCTCAAGAAGCCTTTCGCTAAAATAGTTCTTGAGGAATTGGCAAAGTGATATTTGGAAGCCCATAGAGGGCTAAGGTGAAAAAGGAAATATCCTCCGATGAAATCTGGAAAGAAGCTTTCTGAGAAACTGCTCAGTGTTCTGTTAATTCATCTCACAGAGTTATATATGTATTTCGTGGATCTCTTTGCTAGCCTTATTTCTGTGGAATCTGAGAACAGATATTTCGGATCCCTTTCAAGACTATAGTGCAAAAGGAAATATCCTCCGATAAGAAAGAGAAAGAAGCTTTCTGAGAAACTTCTTTGTGTTCTGTGAAATCATCTCACAGAGTTACAGCTTTCCCCTCAAGAATCCTTTCACTAAGACAGTTCTTGTGGAATTGGCAAAGTGATATTTGGAAGCCCATAGAGGGCTATGGTGAAAAAGGAAATATCCTCCGAAGAAATCTGGAAAGAAGCTTTCTGAGAAACTGCTTAGTGTTCTGTTAATTCATCTCACAGAGTTACATCTGTATTTCGAAGATCTCTTTGCTAGCCTTATTTCTGTGGAATCTGAGAGCAGATATTTCGGATCCCTTTGAAGACTATAGGGCCAAAGGAAATATCCTCCGATAACAAAGAGAAAGAAGCTTTCTGAGAAACTTCTTTGTGTTCTGTGAAGTCATCTCACAGAGTTACAGCTTTCCCCTCAAGAAGCCTTTCGCTAAGACAGTTCTTGTGGAATTGGCAAAGTGATATTTGGAAGCCCATAGAGGGCTATGGTGAAAAAGGAAATATCCTCCGATGAAATCTGGAAAGAAGCTTTCTGACAAACTGCTTAGTGTTCTGTTAATTCATCTCACAGAGTTACATCTGTATTTCGTGGATCTCTTTGCTAGCCTTCTTTCTCTGGAATCTGACAACAGATATTTCGGATCCCTTTCAAGACTATAGGGCCAAAGGAAATATCCTCCGATAACAAAGAGAAAGAAGCTTTCTGAGAAACTTCTTTGTGTTCTGTGAAATCATCTCACAGAGTTACAGCTTTCCCCTCAAGAAGCCTTTCGCTAAGACAGTTCTTGTGGAATTGGCAAAGTGATATTTGGAAGCCCTTAGAGGGCTATGGTGAAAAAGGAAATATCCTCCGATGAAATCTGGAAAGAAGCTTTCTGAGAAACTGCTCAGTGTTCTGTTAATTCATGTCACAGAGTTACATCTGTATTTCGTGGATCTCTTTGCTAGCCTTATTTCTGTGGAATCTGACAACACATATTTCCTTTCCCTTTGAAGACTATAGGGCAAAAGGAAATATCCTCCGATAACAAAGAGAAAGAAGCTTTCTGAGAAACTTCTTTGTGTTCTGTGAAATCATCTCACAAAGTTACAGCTTTCTCCTCAAGAAGCCTTTCGCTAAGACAGTTCTTGTGGAATTGGCAAAGTGATATTTGGAAGCCCATAGAGGGCTATGGTGAAAAAGGAAATATCCTCCGATTAAATCTGGAAAGAAACTTTCTGAGAAACTGCTTAGTGTTCTGTTAATTCATCTCACAGAGTTACATCTGTATTCGAGGATCTCTTTGCTAGCCTTATTTCTGAGGAATCTGAGAACAGATATTTCGGATCCCTTTGAAGACTATAGGGCCAAAGGAAATATCCTCCGATAACAAAGAGAAAGAAGCTTTCTGAGAAACTTCTTTGTGTTCTGTGAAATCATCTCACAGAGTTACAGCTTTCCCCTCAAGAAGCCTTTCGCTAAGACAGTTCTTGTGGAATTGGCAAAGTGATATTTGGAAGTCCATAGAGGGCTATGGTGAAAAAGGAAATATCCTCCGATGAAATCTGGAAAGAAGCTTTCTGAGAAACTGCTTAGTGTTCTCTTAATTCATCTCACACAGTTACATCTGTATTTCGTGGATCTCTTTGCTAGCCTTATTTCTGTGGAATCTGACAACAGATATTTCCTTTCCCTTTGAAGTCTATAGGGCCAAAGGAAATATCCTCCGATAACAAAGAGAAAGAAGCTTTCTGAGAAACTTCTTTGTGTTCTGTGAAATCATCTCACAGACTTACAGCTTTCCCCTCAAGAAGCCTTTCGCTAAGACAGTTCTTGTGGAATTGGCAAAGTGATATTTGGAAGCCCATAGAGGGCTGTGGTGAAAAAGGAAATATTCTCCGATGAAATCTGGAAAGAAGCTTTCTGAGAAACTGCTTAGTGTTCTGTTAATTCATCTCACAGAGTTACATCTGTATTTCGTGGCTCTCTTTTCTAGCCTTATTTCTGTGGAATCTGAGAACAGATATTTCCTTTCCCTTTGAATGCTGTAGAGCCAAAGGAAATATCCTCCGATAACAAAGAGAAAGAAGCTTTCTGAGAAACTTCTTTGTGTTCTGTGAAATCATCTCACAGAGTTAAAGCTTTCCCCACCAGAAGCCTTTCGCTAAGACAGTTCATGTGGAATTGGCAAAGTGATATTTGGAAGCCCATAGAGGGCTATGGTGAAAAAGGAAATATCCTCCGATGAAATCTGGAAAGAAACTTTCTGAGAAACCGCTTAGTGTTCTGTTAATTCATCTCACAGTGTTACATCTGTATTTCGTGGATCTCTTTGCTAGCCTTATTTCTGTGGAATCTAGAACAGATATTTCCTTTCCCTTTAAAGACTATAGGGCCAAAGGAAATATCCTCCGATAAAAAGAGAAAGAAGCTTTCTGAGAAACTTCTTTGTGTTCTGTGAAATCATCTCACAGAGTTACAGCTTTCTCCTCAAGAATCCTTTCGCTAAAACAGTTCTTGTGGAATTGGCAAAGTGATATTTGGAAGCCCATAGAGTGCTATGGTGAAAAAGGAAATATCCTCCGATGAAATCTGGAAAGAAGCTTTCTGAGAAACTGCTCAGTGTTCTGTTAATTCATCTCACACAGTTACATCTGTATTTCGTGGATCTCTTTGCTAGCCTTATTTCTGTGGAATCTGAGAGCAGATATTTCGGATCCCTTTGAAGACTATAGGGCCAAAGGAAATATCCTCCGATAACAAAGAGAAAGAAGCTTTCTGAGAAACTTCTTTGTGTTCTGTGAAATCATCTCACAGAGTTACAGCTTTCCCCTCAAGAATCCTTTCGCTAAGACAGTTCATGTGGAATTGGCAAAGTGATATTTGGAAGCCCATAGAGGGCTATGGTGAAAAAGGAAATATCCTCCGATGAAATCTGGAAACAAGCTTTCTGAGAAACTGCTTAGTGTTCTGTTAATTCATCTCACAGAGTTACATCTGTATTTCGTGGATCTCTTTGCTAGCATTATTTCTGTGGTATCTGAGAACAGATATTTCGGATCCCTTTCAAGACTATAGGGCCAAAGGAAATATCCTCCGATAACAAAGAGTAAGAAGCGTTCTGCGAAACTTCTTTGTGTTCTGTGAAATCATCTCACAGAGTTACAGCTTTCCCCTCAAGAAGCCTTTCGCTAAGACAGTTCTTCTGGAATTGGCAAAGTGATATTTGGAAGCCCATAGAGGGCTATGGTGAAAAAGGAAATATCCTCCGATGAAATATGGAAAGAAGCTTTCTGAGAAACTGCTTAGTGTTCTGTTAATTCATCTCACCGAGTTACATCTGTATTTTGTGGATCTCTTTGCTAGCCTTATTTCTGTGAAATCTGACAACAGATATTTCCTTTCCCTTTGAAGACTATAGGGCCAAAGGAAATATCCTGCGATAACAAAGAGAAAGAAGCTTTCTGAGAAACTTCTTTGTGTTCTGTGAAATCATCTCACAGAGTTACAGCTTTCCCCTCAAGAAGCCTTTCGCTAAGACAGGTCTTGTGGAATTGGCAAAGTGATATTTGGAAGCCCATGGAGGGCTATGGTGAAAAAGGAAGTATTCTCCCATGAAATCTGGAAAGAAGCTTTCTGAGAAACTTCTTAGTGTTCTGTTAATTCATCTCACAGAGTTACATCTGTATTTCGTGGCTCTCTTTTCTAGCCTTATTTCTGCGGAATCTGAGAACAGATATTTCCTTTCCCTTTGAAGACTATAGGGCCAAAGGTAATATCCTCCGATAACAAAGAGAAAGAAGCTTTCTGAGAAACTTCTTTGTGTTTTGTGAAATCATCTCACAGAGTTACAGCTTTCCCCTCAAGAAGCCTTTCGCTAAAACAGTTCTTGTGGAATTGGCAAAGTGATATTTGGAAGCCCATAGAGGGCTATGGTGAAAAAGGAAATATCCTCCGATGAAATCTGGAAAGAAGCTTTCTGAGAAACTGCTCAGTGTTCTGTTAATTCATCTCACAGAGTTACATCTGTATTTCGTGGATCTCTTTGCTAGCCTTATTTCTGTGGAATCTGAGAACAGATATTTCGGATCCCTTTCAAGCCTATAGGTCCAAAGGAAATATCCTCCGATAAGAAAGAGAAAGAAGCTTTCTGAGAAACTTCTTTGTGTTCTGTGAGATAATCTCACAGAGTTACAGCTTTCCCCTCAAGAAGCCTTTCGCTAAGACAGTTCTTGTGGAATTGGCAAAATGATATTTGGAAGCCCATAGAGGGCTATGGTGAAAAAGGAAATATCCTCCGATGAAATCTCTAAAGAAGCTTTCTGAGAAACTGCTTAGTGTTCTGTTAATTCATCCCACACAGTTACATCTGTATTTAGTGGATCTCTTTGCTAGCCTTATTTCTGTGGAATCTGAGAACAGATAATTCGGATCCCTTTGAAGACTATAGGGCCAAAGGAAATATCCTCCGATAAGAAAGAGAAAGAAGCTTTCTGAGAAACTTCTTTGTGTTCTGTGAAATCATCTCGCACTGTTACAGCTTTCCCCTCAAGAATCCTTTCACTAAGACAGTTCTTGTGGAATTGGCAAAGTGATATTTGGAAGCCCATAGAGGGCTATGGTGAAAAAGGAAATATCCTCCGAAGAAATCTGGAAAGAAGCTTTCTGAGAAACTGCTTAGTGTTCTGTTAATTCATCTCACAGAGTTACATCTGTATTTCGAAGATCTCTTTGCTAGCCTTATTTCTGTGGAATCTGAGAGCAGATATTTCGGATCCCTTTGAAGACTATAGGGCCAAAGGAAATATCCTCCGATAACAAAGAGAAAGAAGCTTTCTGAGAAACTTCTTTGTGTTCTGTGAAGTCATCTCACAGAGTTACAGCTTTCCCCTCAAGAAGCCTTTCGCTAGGACAGTTCTTGTGGAATTGGCAAAGTGATATTTGAAAGCCCTTAGAGGGCTATGGTGAAAAAGGAAATATCCTCCGATGAAATCTGGAAAGAAGCTTTCTGAGAAACTGCTCAGTGTTCTGTTAATTCATCTCACAGAGTTACATCTGTATTTCGTGGATCTCTTTGCTAGCCTTATTTCTGTGGAATCTGACAACACATATTTCCTTTCCCTTTGAAGACTATAGGGCAAAAGGAAATATCCTCCGATAACAAAGAGAAAGAAGCTTTCTGAGAAACTTCTTTGTGTTCTGTGAAATCATCTCACAAAGTTACAGCTTTCTCCTCAAGAAGCCTTTCGCTAAGACAGTTCTTGTGGAATTGGCAAAGTGATATTTGGAAGCCCATAGAGGGCTATGGTGAAAAAGGAAATATCCTCCGATGAAACCTGGAAAGAAGCTTTCTGAGAAACCGCTTAGTGTTCTGTTAATTCATCTCACAGAGTTACATCTGTATTTCGTGGATCTCTTTGCTAGCCTTATTTCTGTGGAATCTGAGAACAGATATTTCCTTTCCCTTTAAAGACTATAGGGCCAAAGGAAATATCCTCCGATAACAAAGAGAAAGAAGCTTTCTGAGAAACTTCTTTGTGTTCTGTGAAATCATCTCACCGAGTTACAGCTTTCCCCTCAAGAAGCCTTTCGCTAAAACAGTTCTTGGGGAATTGGCAAAGTGATATTTGGAATCCCATAGAGGGCTATGGTGAAAAAGGAAATATCCTCCGATGAAATCTGGAAAGAAGCCTTCTGACAAACTGCTCAGTGTTCTGTTAATTCATCTCACAAAGTTACATCTGTATTTCGTGGATCTCTTTGCTACCCTTATTTCTGTGGAATCTGAGAACAGATATTTCGGATCCCTTTCAAGACTATAGGGTCAAAGGAAATATCCTCCGATAACAAAGAGAAAGAAGCTTTCTGAGAAACTTCTTTGTGTTCTGTGAAATCATTTCACAGAGTTACAGCTTTCCCATCAAGAATCCTTTCACTAAGACAATTCTTGTGGAATTGGCAAAGTGATATTTGGAAGCCCATAAAGGGCTATGGTGAAAAAGGAAACATCCTCCGATTAAATCTGGAAAGAAACTTTCTGAGAAACTGCTTAGTGTTCTGTTAATTCATCTCACAGAGTTACATCTGTATTCGAGGATCTCTTTGCTAGCCTTATTTCTGAGGAATCTGAGAACAGATATTTCGGATCCCTTTGAAGACTATAGGGCCAAAGGAAATATCCTCCGATAACAAAGAGAAAGAAGCTTTCTGAGAAACTTCTTTGTGTTCTGTGAAATCATTTCACAGAGTTACAGCTTTCCCCTCAAGAAGCCTTTCGCTAAGACAGTTCTTGTGGAATTGGCAAAGTGATATTTGGAAGTCCATAGAGGGCTATGGTGAAAAAGGAAATATCCTCCGATGAAATCTGGAAAGAAGCTTTCTGAGAAACTGCTTAGTGTTCTCTTAATTCATCTCACACAGTTACATCTGTATTTCGTGGATCACTTTGCTAGCCTTATTTCTGTGGAATCTGAGAACAGATATTTGGGATCCCTTTGAAGACTATAGGGCCAAAGGAAATATCCTCCGATAACAAAGAGAAAGAAGCTTTCTGAGAAACTTCTTTGTGTTCTGTGAAATCATCTCACAGACTTACAGCTTTCCCCTCAAGAAGCCTTTCGCTAAGACAGTTTTTGTGGAATTGGCAAAGTGATATTTGGAAGCCCATAGAGGGCTGTGGTGAAAAAGGAAATATTATCCGATGAAATCTGGAAAGAAGCTTTCTGAGAAACTGCTTAGTGTTCTGTTAATTCATCTCACAGAGTTACATCTGTATTTCGTGGCTCTCTTTTCTAGCCTTATTTCTGTGGAATCTGAGAACAGATATTTCCTTTCCCTTTGAATGCTGTAGAGCCAAAGGATATATCCTCCGATAACAAAGAGAAAGAAGCTTTCTGAGAAACTTCTTTGTGTTCTGTGAAATCATCTCACAGAGTTAAAGCTTTCCCCTCCAGAAGCCTTTCGCTAAGACAGTTCATGTGGAATTGGCAAAGTGATATTTGGAAGCCCATAGAGGGCTATGGTGAAAAAGGAAATATCCTCCGATGAAACCTGGAAAGAAGCTTTCTGAGAAACCGCTTAGTGTTCTGTTAATTCATCTCACAGAGTTACATCTGTATTTCGTGGATCTCTTTGCTAGCCTTATTTCTGTGGAATCTGAGAACAGATATTTCCTTTCCCTTTAAAGACTATAGGGCCAAAGGAAATATCCTCCGATAACAAAGAGAAAGAAGCTTTCCGAGAAACTTCTTTGTGTTCTGTGAAATCATCTCACCGAGTTACAGCTTTCCCCTCAAGAAGCCTTTCGCTAAAACAGTTCTTGGGGAATTGGCAAAGTGATATTTGGAATCCCATAGAGGGCTATGGTGAAAAAGGAAATATCCTCCGATGAAATCTGGAAAGAAGCCTTCTGACAAACTGCTCAGTGTTCTGTTAATTCATCTCACAAAGTTACATCTGTATTTCGTGGATCTCTTTGCTACCCTTATTTCTGTGGAATCTGAGAACAGATATTTGGGATCCCTTTGAAGACTATCGGCCAAAGGAAATATCCTCCGATAACAAAGAGAAAGAAGCTTTCTGAGAAACTTCTTTGTGTTCTGTGAAACCATCTGACAGAGTTACAGCTTTCCCCTCAAGAAGCCTTTCGCTAAGACAGTTCATGTGGAATTGGCAAAGTGATATTTGGAAGCCCATAGAGGGCTATGTTGAAAAAGGAAATGTCCTCCGATGAAATCTGGAAAAAAACTTTCTGAGAAACCGCTTAGTGTTCTGTTAATTCATCTCACAGTGATACATCTGTGTTTCGTGGATCTCTTTGCTAGTCTTATTTCTGTGGAATCTGAGAGCAGATATTTCCTTTCGCTTTAAAGTCTATAGGGCCAAAGGAAATATCCTCCGATAACAAAGAGAAAGAAGCTTTCTGAGAAACTTCTTTGTGTTCTGTGAAATCATCTCACAGAGTTACAGCTATCCCCTCAAGAAAACTTTCGCTAAAACAGTTCTTGTGGAATTGGCAAAGTGATATTTGGAAGCCCATAGAGGGTTATGGTGAAAAAGGAAATATCCTCCGATGAAATCTGGAAAGAAGCTTTCTGAGAAACTGCTTAGTGTTCTGTTAATTCATCTCACAGAGTTACATCTGTATTTCGTGGATCTCTTTGCTAGCCTTATTTCTGTGGAATCTGAGAACAGATATTTCGGATCCCTTTCAAGACTATAGGGCCAAAGGAAATATCCTCCGATAACAAAGAGAAAGAAGCTTTCTGAGAAACTTCTTTGTGTTCTGTGAAATCATCTCACAGAGTTACAGCTTTCTGCTCAAGAAGCCTTTCGCTAAGACAGTTCTTGTGGAATTGGCAAAGTGATATTTGGAAGCCCATAGAGGGCTATGGTGAAAAAGGAAATATTCTCCGATGAAATCTGGAAAGAAGCTTTCTGAGAAACTGCTTAGTGTTCTGTTAATTCATCTCACAGAGAGTTACATCTGTATTTGGTGGATCTCTTTGCTAGCTTTATTTCTGTGGAATCTGAGAACAGATATTTCCTAACCCTTTGAAGACTATAGGGCCAAAGGAAATATCCTCCGATAACAAAGAGAAAGAAGCTTTCTGAGAAACTTCTTTGTGTTCTATGAAATCATCTCACAGAGTTACAGCTTTCCCCTCAAGAAGCCTTTCGCTAAGACATTTCTTGTGGAATTGCAAAGTGATATTTGGAAGCCCATAGAGGGCTATGGTGAAAAAGGAAATATCCTCCGATGAAATCTGGAAAGAAGCTTTCTGAGAAACTGCTCAGTGTTCTGTTAATTCATCTCACAGAGTTACATCTGTATTTCGGGGATCTCTTTGCTAGCCTTATTTCTGTGGAATCTGAGAACAGATATTTCGGATCCCTTTCAAGACTATAGGGCCAAAGGAAATATCCTCCGATAAGAAAGAGAAAGAATCTTTCTGAGAAACTTCTTTGTGTTCTGTGAAATCATCTCACAGAGTTACAGCTTTCCCCTCAAGAATCCTTTCACTAAGACAGTTCTTGTGGAATTGGCAAAGTGATATTTGGAAGCCCATAGAGGGCAATGGTGAAAAAGGAAATATCCTCCGATGAAATCTGGAAAGAAGCTTTCTGAGAAACTGCTTAGTGTTCTGTTAATTCATCTCAAAGAGTTACATCTGTATTTCGAGGATCTCTTTGCTAGCCTTATTTCTGTGGAATCTGAGAGCAGATATTTCGGATCCCTTTGAAGACTATAGGGCCAAAGGAAATATCCTCCGATAACAAAGAGAAAGAATCTTTCTGAGAAACTTCTTTGTGTTCTGTGAAATCATCTCACAGAGCTACAGCTTTCCCCTCAAGAAGCCTTTCGGTAAGACAGTTCTTGTGGAATTGGCAAAGTGATATTTGGAAGCCCATAGAGGGCTATGGTGAAGAAGGAAATATCCTCCGATGAAATCTGGAAGGAAGCTTTCTGAGAAACTTCTTAGTGTTCTGTTAATTCATCTCACAGAGTTACATCTGTATTTCGTGGATCTCTTTGCTAGCCTTCTTTCTGTGGAATCTGAGAAGAGATATTTCCTTTCCCTTTGAAGACTATGGGGCCAAAGGAAATATCCTCCGATAACAAAGAGAAAGAAGCTTTCTGAGAAACTTCTTTGTGTTCTGTTTAATCATTTCACAGAGTTACAGATTTCGCAAAAGAAGCCTTAGTCTAAGACAGTTCTTGTGGAATTGGCAAAGTCATATTTGGAAGCCCTTAGAGGGCTAAGGTGAAAAAGAAATATCCTCCAATGAAATCTGGAAAGAAGCTTTCTGAGAAACTGCTTAGTTTTCTGATAATTCATCTCACAGAGTTACATCTGTGTTTCGTGGATCTCTTTCCTAACCTTATTTCTGTGGAATCTGAGAAGGGATACTTCGGATCCCTTTGAGGACTACAGGGCCAAAGGAAATATCCTCCGATAACAAAGAGAAAGAAGCTTTCTGAGAAACTTCTTTGTGTTCTGTGAAGTCATCTCACAGAGTTACAGCTTTCCCCTCAAGAAGCCTTTCGCTAAGACAGTTCTTGTGGAATTGGCAAAGTGATATTTGGAAGCCCATAGAGGGCTATGGTGAAAAAGGAAATATCCTCCGATGAAATCTGGAAAGAAGCTTTCTGACAAACTGCTTAGTGTTCTGTTAATTCATCTCACAGAGTTACATCTGTATTTCGTGGATCTCTTTGCTAGCCTTCTTTCTCTGGAATCTGACAACAGATATTTCGGATCCCTTTCAAGACTATAGGGCCAAAGGAAATATCCTCCGATAACAAAGAGAAAGAAGCTTTCTGAGAAACTTCTTTGTGTTCTGTGAAATCATCTCACAGAGTTACAGCTTTCCCCTCAAGAAGCCTTTCGCTAAGACAGTTCTTGTGGAATTGGCAAAGTGATATTTGGAAGCCCTTAGAGGGCTATGGTGAAAAAGGAAATATCCTCCGATGAAATCTGGAAAGAAGCTTTCTGAGAAACTGCTCAGTGTTCTGTTAATTCATGTCACAGAGTTACATCTGTATTTCGTGGATCTCTTTGCTAGCCTTATTTCTGTGGAATCTGACAACACATATTTCCTTTCCCTTTGAAGACTATAGGGCAAAAGGAAATATCCTCCGATAACAAAGAGAAAGAAGCTTTCTGAGAAACTTCTTTGTGTTCTGTGAAATCATCTCACAAAGTTACAGCTTTCTCCTCAAGAAGCCTTTCGCTAAGACAGTTCTTGTGGAATTGGCAAAGTGATATTTGGAAGCCCATAGAGGGCTATGGTGAAAAAGGAAATATCCTCCGATTAAATCTGGAAAGAAACTTTCTGAGAAACTGCTTAGTGTTCTGTTAATTCATCTCACAGAGTTACATCTGTATTCGAGGATCTCTTTGCTAGCCTTATTTCTGAGGAATCTGAGAACAGATATTTCGGATCCCTTTGAAGACTATAGGGCCAAAGGAAATATCCTCCGATAACAAAGAGAAAGAAGCTTTCTGAGAAACTTCTTTGTGTTCTGTGAAATCATCTCACAGAGTTACAGCTTTCCCCTCAAGAAGCCTTTCGCTAAGACAGTTCTTGTGGAATTGGCAAAGTGATATTTGGAAGTCCATAGAGGGCTATGGTGAAAAAGGAAATATCCTCCGATGAAATCTGGAAAGAAGCTTTCTGAGAAACTGCTTAGTGTTCTCTTAATTCATCTCACACAGTTACATCTGTATTTCGTGGATCTCTTTGCTAGCCTTATTTCTGTGGAATCTGACAACAGATATTTCCTTTCCCTTTGAAGACTATAGGGCCAAAGGAAATATCCTCCGATAACAAAGAGAAAGAAGCTTTCTGAGAAACTTCTTTGTGTTCTGTGAAATCATCTCACAGACTTACAGCTTTCCCCTCAAGAAGCCTTTCGCTAAGACAGTTCTTGTGGAATTGGCAAAGTGATATTTGGAAGCCCATAGAGGGCTGTGGTGAAAAAGGAAATATTCTCCGATGAAATCTGGAAAGAAGCTTTCTGAGAAACTGCTTAGTGTTCTGTTAATTCATCTCACAGAGTTACATCTGTATTTCGTGGCTCTCTTTTCTAGCCTTATTTCTGTGGAATCTGAGAACAGATATTTCCTTTCCCTTTGAATGCTGTAGAGCCAAAGGAAATATCCTCCGATAACAAAGAGAAAGAAGCTTTCTGAGAAACTTCTTTGTGTTCTGTGAAATCATCTCACAGAGTTAAAGCTTTCCCCTCCAGAAGCCTTTCGCTAAGACAGTTCATGTGGAATTGGCAAAGTGATATTTGGAAGCCCATAGAGGGCTATGGTGAAAAAGGAAATATCCTCCGATGAAATCTGGAAAGAAACTTTCTGAGAAACCGCTTAGTGTTCTGTTAATTCATCTCACAGTGTTACATCTGTATTTCGTGGATCTCTTTGCTAGCCTTATTTCTGTGGAATCTAGAACAGATATTTCCTTTGCCTTTAAAGACTATAGGGCCAAAGGAAATATCCTCCGATAAAAAGAGAAAGAAGCTTTCTGAGAAACTTCTTTGTGTTCTGTGAAATCATCTCACAGAGTTACAGCTTTCTCCTCAAGAATCCTTTCGCTAAAACAGTTCTTGTGGAATTGGCAAAGTGATATTTGGAAGCCCATAGAGTGCTATGGTGAAAAAGGAAATATCCTCCGATGAAATCTGGAAAGAAGCTTTCTGAGAAACTGCTCAGTGTTCTGTTAATTCATCTCACACAGTTACATCTGTATTTCGTGGATCTCTTTGCTAGCCTTATTTCTGTGGAATCTGAGAGCAGATATTTCGGATCCCTTTGAAGACTATAGGGCCAAAGGAAATATCCTCCGATAACAAAGAGAAAGAAGCTTTCTGAGAAACTTCTTTGCGTTCTGTGAAATCATCTCACAGAGTTACAGCTTTCCCCTCAAGAAGCCTTTCGCTAAGACAGTTCATGTGGAATTGGCAAAGTGATATTTGGAAGCCCATAGAGGGCTATGGTGAAAAAGGAAATATCCTCCGATGAAATCTGGAAACAAGCTTTCTGAGAAACTGCTTAGTGTTCTGTTAATTCATCTCACAGAGTTACATCTGTATTTCGTGGATCTCTTTGCTAGCATTATTTCTGTGGAATCTGAGAACAGATATTTCGGATCCCTTTCAAGACTATAGGGCCAAAGGAAATATCCTCCGATAACAAAGAGTAAGAAGCGTTCTGCGAAACTTCTTTGTGTTCTGTGAAATCATCTCACAGAGTTACAGCTTTCCCCTCAAGAAGCCTTTCGCTAAGACAGTTCTTCTGGAATTGGCAAAGTGATATTTGGAAGCCCATAGAGGGCTATGGTGAAAAAGGAAATATCCTCCGATGAAATATGGAAAGAAGCTTTCTGAGAAACTGCTTAGTGTTCTGTTAATTCATCTCACCGAGTTACATCTGTATTTTGTGGATCTCTTTGCTAGCCTTATTTCTGTGAAATCTGACAACAGATATTTCCTTTCCCTTTGAAGACTATAGGGCCAAAGGAAATATCCTGCGATAACAAAGAGAAAGAAGCTTTCTGAGAAACTTCTTTGTGTTCTGTGAAATCATCTCACAGAGTTACAGCTTTCCCCTCAAGAAGCCTTTCGCTAAGACAGGTCTTGTGGAATTGGCAAAGTGATATTTGGAAGCCCATAGAGGGCAATGGTGAAAAAGGAAATATCCTCCGATGAAATCTGGAAAGAAGCTTTCTGAGAAACTGCTTAGTGTTCTGTTAATTCATCTCAAAGAGTTACATCTGTATTTCGAGGATCTCTTTGCTAGCCTTATTTCTGTGGAATCTGAGAGCAGATATTTCTGATCCCTTTGAAGACTATAGGGCCAAAGGAAATATCCTCCGATAACAAAGAGAAAGAATCTTTCTGAGAAACTTCTTTGTGTTCTGTGAAATCATCTCACAGAGCTACAGCTTTCCCCTCAAGAAGCCTTTCGCTAAGACAGTTCTTGTGGAATTGGCAAAGTGATATTTGGAAGCCCATAGAGGGCTATGGTGAAGAAGGAAATATCCTCCGATGAAATCTGGAAAGAAGCTTTCTGAGAAACTTCTTAGTGTTCTGTTAATTCATCTCACAGAGTTACATCTGTATTTCGTGGATCTCTTTGCTAGCCTTCTTTCTGTGGAATCTGAGAAGAGATATTTCCTTTCCCTTTGAAGACTATGTGGCCAAAGGAAATATCCTCCGATAACAAAGAGAAAGAAGCTTTCTGAGAAACTTCTTTGTGTTCTGCTTAATCATTTCACAGAGTTACAGATTTCGCAAAAGAAGCCTTAGTCTAAGACAGTTCTTGTGGAATTGGCAAAGTCATATTTGGAAGCCCTTAGAGGGCTAAGGTGAAAAAGAAATATCCTCCGATGAAATCTGGAAAGAAGCTTTCTGAGAAAATGCTTAGTTTTCTGATAATTCATCTCACAGAGTTACATCTGTGTTTCGTGGATCTCTTTCCTAACCTTATTTCTGTGGAATCTGAGAAGGGATACTTCGGATCCCTTTGAGGACTACAGGGCCAAAGGAAATATCCTCCGATAACAAAGAGAAAGAAGCTTTCTGAGAAACTTCTTTGTGTTCTGTGAAATCATCTCACAGAGTTTCAGCTTTCCCCTCAAGAAGCCTTTCCCTAAGACAGTTCTTGTGGAATTGGCAAAGTGATATTTGAAAGCCCATATAGGGCTCTGGTGAAAAAGGAAATATCCTCCGATGAAATCTGGAAAGAAGCTTTCTGAGAAACTGCTTAGTGTTCCGTTAATTCATCTCACAGAGTTACATCTGTATTTCGTGGATCTCTTTGCTAGCCTTATTTCTGAGGAATCTGAGAAGGGATATTTCCTTTCCGTTTGAAGACTATGGTGCCAAAGGAAATATCCTCCGATGACAAAGAGAAAGAAGCTTTCTGAGAAACTTCTTTGTGTTCTGTGAAATCATCTCACAGAGTTACAGATTTCGCTCAAGAAGCCTTAGTCTAAGACAGTTCTTGTGGAATTGACAAAGTGATATTTGGAAGCCCTTAGAGGGCTATGGTGAAAAAGGAAATATCCTCCGATGATATCTGGAAAGAAGGTTTCTGAGAAACTGCTTAGTGTTCTGTTAATTCATCTCACAGAGTTACATCTGTATTTCGGGGCTATCATTGCTAGCCTTATTTCTGAGGAATCTGAGGACAGATATTTAGGATTCCTTTGAAGACTAAAGGGCCAAAGGAAATATCCTCCGATAACAAAGAGAAAGAAGCTTTCTGAGAAACTTCTTTGTGTTCTGTGAAATCATCTCACAGAGTTACAGCTTTCCCCTCAAGAAGCCTTTCGCTAAGACAGTTCTTGTGGAATTGGCAAAGTGATATTTGGAAGCCCATAGAGGGCTATGGTGAAAAAGGAAATATCCTCCGATGAAATCTGGAAAGAAGCTTTCTGAGAAACTGCTTAGTGTTCTGTAAATTCATCTCACAGAGTTACATCTGTATTTCGTGGGTCTCTTTGCTAGCTTTATTTCTGTGGAATCTGAGAACAGATATTTCCTTTCCCTTTGAAGACTATAGGGCCAAAGGAAATATCCTCCGATAACAAAGAGAAAGAAGCTTTCTGAGAAACTCCTTTGTGTTCTGTGTAATCATCTCACAGAGTTACAGCTTTCCCCTCAAGAAGCCTTTCGCTAAGACAGTTCTTGTGGAATTCGAAAAGTGATATTTGGAAGCCCATAGAGGGCTATGTTGAAAAAGTAAATATCCTCAGATGAAATCTAGAAAGAATCTTTCTGAGAAACTGCTTAGTGTTCTGTTAATTCATCTCACAGAGTTAAATCTGTATTTCGTGGATCTCTTTCCTAGCCTTATTTCTGTGGAATCTGAGAACAGATATTTCGGATCTCTTTGAAGACCGTAGGGCCAAAGGAAATATCCTCCGATAACAAAGAGAAAGAAGGTTTCTGAGAAACTTCTTTGTGTTCTGTGAAATCATCTCACAGAGTTACAGCTTTCCCCTCAAGAAGCCTTTCGCTAAGACAGTTCTTGTGGAATTGGCAAAGTGATATTTGGAAGAACATAGAGGGCTATGGTGAAAAAGGAAATATCCTCCGATGAAATCTGGAAAGAAGCTTTTTGTGAAACTGCTCAGTTTTCTGTTAATTCATCTCACAGAGTTACATCTGTATTTCATGGATCTCTTTACTAGCCTTAATTCTGTAGAATCTGAGAACAGATATTTCGGATCCCTTTGAAGACTACAGGGCCAAAGGAAATATCATCCGATAACAAAGAGAAAGAAGCTTTCTGAGAAACTTCTTTATGTTCTGTGAAATCATCTCACAGACTTACAGCTTTCCCCTCAAGAAGCCTTTCTCTAAGACAGTTCTTGTGGAATTGGCAAAGTGTTATTTGGAAGCCCATCGAAGGCCATGGTGAAAAAGGAAATATCCTCCAATGGAATCTGGAAAGAAGCTTTCTGAGAAACTGCTTAGTGTTCTGTTAATTCATCTCACAGAGTTACATCTGTATTTCGTGGATCTCTATGCTAGCCTTTTTTCTGTGGTTCTGAGAACAGATATTTCGGATCCCTTTGAAAACTATAGGGCCTAAGGAAATATGCTCCGATAACAAAGAGAAAGAAGCTTTTTGAGAAACTTCTTTGTGTTCTGTGAAATCTTCTCACAGAGTTACAGCTTTACCCTCAAGAAGCCTTTCACTAAGACAGTCCTTGTGGAATTGGCAAAGTGATATTTGGAAGCCCATAGAGGGCTATGGTGAAAAAGGGAATATCCTCCGATGAAATCTGGAAAGAAGCTTTCTGAGAAACTGCTTAGTGTTCTGTAAATTCATCTCACAGAATTACAACTGTATTTCGTGGATCTCTTTGCTAGCCTTATTTCTGTGGAATCTGAGAACAGATATTTCGGATCCCTTTGAAGACTATAGGGCCAAAGGAAATATCCTCCGATAACAAAGAGAAAGAAGCTTTCTTAGAAACTTCTTTCTGCTCTGTGAAATCATCTCCCGGAGTTACAGCTTTCCCCTCAAGAAGCCTTCGCTAAGACAGTTCTTGTGGAATTGGCAAAGTGTTATTTGGAAGCCCATAGAAGGCTATGGTGAAAAAGGAAATATCCTCCGATGAAATCTGGAAAGAAGCTTTCTGAGAAACTGCTTAGTGTTCTGTTAATTCATCTCACAGAGTTACATCTGTATTTCGTGGATCTCTTTGCTAGCCTTATTTCTGTGGAATCTGAGAACAGATATTTCGGATACCTTTGAAGACTATAGGGCCAAAGGAAATATCCTCCGATAACAAAGAGAAAGAAGTTTTCTGAGATACTTCTTTGTGTTCTGTGAAATCATCTCACAGAGTTACAGCTTTCCCCTCAAGAAGCCTTTCGCTAAGTCAGTTCTTGTGGAATTGGCAAAGTGATATTTGGAAGCCCATAGAGGGCTATGGTGAAAAAGGAAATATCCTCGGATGAAATCTGGAAAGAAGCTTTCTGAGAAACTGCTTAGTGTTCTGTTAATTCATCTCACAGAGTTACATCCGTATTTCGTGGATCTCTTTGCTAGCCTTATTTCTGTGGAATCTGAGAACAGATATTTCCTTTCCCTTTGAAGACTATAGGGCCAAAGGAAACATCCTCCGATAACACAGAGAAAGAAGCGTTCTGAGAAACTTCTTTGTGTTCTATGAAATCATCTCACAGAGTTACAGCTTTCCCCTCAAGAAGCCTTTCGCTAAGACACTTCTTGTGGAATTGGCAATGTGATATTTGGAAGCCCTTAGAGGGCTATTGTGAAAAAGGAAATATCCTAAGATGAAATCTGGAAAGAAGCTTTCTGAGAAACTGCTTAGTGTTCTGTTAATTCTTCTCACAGAGTTACATCTGTATTTCGTGGATCTCTTTCTTAGCCTTATTTCTGCGGAATCTGAGAACAGATATTTCGGATCCCTTTGAAGACTATAGGGCCAAAGGAAATATCCTCCGATAACAAAGAGACAGAAGCTTTCTGAGAAACTTCTTTGTGTTCTGTGAAATCATCTCACAGAGTTACAGCTTTCCCCTCAAGAAGCCTTTCGCTAAGACAGTTCTTGTGGAATTGGCAAAGTGATATTTGGAAGCCCTTAGAGGACTATGGTGAAAAAGGAAATATCCTCCGATGAAATCTGGAAAGAAGCTTTCTGAGAAACTGCTTAGTGGTCTGTTAATTCATCTCACAGAGTTACATCTGTATTTCGTGGATATCTTTGCTAGCCTTATTTCTGTGGAATCTAAGAACAGATATTTCGGATCCCTTTGAAGACTATTGGGCCAAAGGAAATATCCTCCGATAACCAAGAGAAAGAAGCTTTCTGAGAAACTTCTTTGTGTTCTGTGAAATCATCTCACAGAGTTACAGCTTTCCCCTCAAGAAGCCTTTCGCTAAGACAGTTCTTGTGGAATTGGCAAAGTGATATTTGGAAGCCCATAGAGGGCGAAGGTGAAAAAGGGAATATCCTCCAATGAAATCTGGAAAGAAGCTTTCTGAGAAACTGCTTAGTGTTCTGTAAATTCATCTCACAGAATTACATCTGTATTTCTTGGATCTCTTTGCTAGCCTTATTTCTGTGGAATCTGAGAACAGATATTTCGGATCCCTTTGAAGAGTATAGGGCCAAAGGAAATATCCTCCGATAACAAAGAGGAAGAAGCTTTCTTAGAAACTTCTTTGTGTTCTGTGAAATCATCTCACAGAGTTACAGCTTTCCCCTCAAGAAGCCTTTCGCTAAGACAGTTCTTGTGGAATTGGCAAAGTGTTATTTGGAAGCCCATAGAAGGCTATGGTGAAAAAGGAAATATCCTCCGATGAAATCTGGAAAGAAGCTTTCTGGGAAACTGCTTAGTGTTCTGTTAATTCATCTCACAGAGTTACATCTGTATTTTTGGATCTCTTTGGTACCCTTATTGCTGTGGAATCTGAGAACAGATATTTCGGATCCCTTTGAAGACTATAGGGCCAAAGCAAGTATCCTCCGATAACAAAGAGAAAGAAGCTTTCTGAGAAACTTCTTTGTGTTCTGTGAAATCATCTCACAGAGTTACAGCTTTCCCCTCAAGAAGCCTTTCGCTAAGACAGTTCTTATGGAATTGGCAAGGTGATATTTGGAAACTCATAGAGGGCTATGGTGAAAAAGGAAATATCCTCCGATGAAATCTGGAAAGAAGCTTTCTGAGAAACTGCTTAGTGTTCTGTTAATTCATCTCACAGAGTTACATCTGTATTTCGTGGATCTCTTTGCTAGCCTTATTTCTGTGGAATCTGAGAACAGATATTTCGGATCCCTTTGAAGACTATAGGGCCAAAGGAAATATCCTCCGATAACCAAGAGAAAGAAGATTTCTGAGAAACTTCTTTGTGTTCTGTGAAATCATCTCACAGAGTTACAGCTTTCCCCTCAAGAAGCCTTTCGCTAAGACAGTTCTTGTGGAATTGGCAAACTGATATTTGGAAGCCCATAGAGGTCTATGGTGAAAAAGGGAATATCCTCCGATGAAATCTGGAAAGAAGCTTTCTGAGAAACTGCTTAGTGTTCTGTAAATTCATCTCACAGAATTACATCTGTATTTCGTGGATCTCTTTGCTAGCCTTATTTCTGTGGAATCTGAGAACAGATATTTCGGATCCCTTTGAAGACTATAGGGCCAAAGGAAATATCCTCCGATAACAAAGAGAAAGAAGCTTTATGAGAAACTTCTTTCTGTTCTGTGAAATCATCTCACAGAGTTACAGCTTTCCCCTCAAGAAGCCTTTCGCTAAGACAGTTCTTGTGGAATTGGCAAAGTGATATTTGGAAGCCCATAGAAGGCGATGGTGAAAAAGGGAATAACCTCCGATGAAATCTGGAAAGAAGCTTTGCGAGAAACTGCTTAGTGTTCTGTAAATTCATCTCACAGAATTACATCTTTATTTCGTGGATGTCTTGGCTAGCCTTATTTCTGTGGAATCTGAGAACACATATTTCGGATCCCTTTGAAGACTCTAGGGCCACAGGAAATATCCTCCGATAACCAAGAGAAAAAAACTTTCTGAGAAACTTCTTTGTGTTCTGTGAAATCATCTCACAGAGTTACAGCTTTCCCCTCAAGAAGCCTTTCGCTAAGACAGTTCTTGTGGAATTGGCAAAGTGATATTTGGAAACTCCTAGAGGGCTATGGTGAAAAAGGAAATATCCTCCGATGAAATCTGGAAAGAAGCTTTCTGAGAATCTGCTTAGTGTTCTGTTAATTCATCTCACAGGGTTACATCTGTATTTCGTGGATCTCTTTGCTTGCCTTATTTCTGTGGAATCTGAGAACAGATATTTCGGATCCCTTTGAAGACTATAGGGCCAAAGGAAATATCCTCCGATAACCAAGAGAAAGAAGCTTTCTGAGAAACTTCTTTGTGTTCTGTGGAATCATCTCACAGAATTACAGCTTTCCCCTCAAGAAGCCTTTCGCTAAGACAGTTCTTGTGGAATACGCAAAGTGATATTTGGTAGCCCATAGAGGGCTATGGTGAAAAGGGGAATATCCTCCGATGAAATCTGGAAAGAAGCTTTCTGAGAAACTGCTTAGTGTTCTGTAAATTCATCTCACAGAATTACATCTGTATTTCGTGGATCTCTTTGCTAGCCTTATTTCTGTGGAATCTGAGAACAGATATTTCGGATCCCTTGGAAGACTATAGGGCCAAAGGAAATATCCTCCGATAACAAAGAGAAAGAAGCTTTCTGAGAAACTTCATTCTGCTCTGTGAAATCATCTCCCAGAGTTACAGCTTTCCCCTCAAGAAGCCTTCGCTAAGACAGTTCTTGTGGAATTGGCAACGTGTTATTAGGAAGCCCATAGAAGGCTATGGTGAAAAAGGAAATATCCTCCGATGAGATCTGGAAAGAAGCTTTCTGAGAAACTGCTTAGTGTTCTGTTAATTCATCTCACAGAGTTACATCTGTATTTCCTGGATCTCTTTGCTAGCCTTATTTCTGTGGAATCTGAGAACAGATAATTCTGATCCCTTTGAAGACTATAGGGATAAAGGAAATATCCTCCGATAACAAAGAGAAAGAAGTTTTCTGAGAAACTTCTTTGTGTTCTGTGAAATCATCTCACAGAGTTACAGCTTTCCCCTCAAGAAGCCTTTCGCTAAGACAGTTCTTGTGGAATTGGCAAAGTGATATTTGGAAGCTCATAGAGGGCTATGGAGAAAAAGGAAATATCCTCCGATGAAATCTGGAAAGAATCTTTCTGAGAAACTGCTTAGTGATCTGTTAATTCATCTCACAGAGTTACATTTGGATTTCGTGGATCTCTTTGCTAGTCTTATTTCTGTGGAATCTGAGAACAGATATTTCGGATCCCTTTGAAGACTATAGGGCCAAAGGAAATATCCTCCGATAACAAAGAGAAAGAAGGTTTCTGAGAAACTTCTTTGTGTTCTGTGAAATCATCTAACAGAGGTACAGCTTTCCCCTCAAGAAGCCTTTCGCTAAGACAGTTCTTGTGGAATTGGCAAAGTGATATTTGGAAGCCCATAGAGGGCTATGGTGAAAAAGGAAATATCCTCCGATGGAATCTGGAAAGAAGCTTTCTGAGAAACTGCTTAGTGTTCTGTTAATTCATCTCACAGAGTTACATCTGTATTTCGTGGATATCTTTGCTAGCCTTATTTCTGTGGAATCTGAGAACAGATATTTCCTTTCCCTTTGAAGAATATAGGGCCAAAGGAAATATCCTCCGATAACAAAGAGAAAGAAGCTTTCTGAGAAACTTCTTTGTGTTCTGTGAAATCATCTCACAGAGTTACAGCTTTCCCCTCAAGAAGACTTTCACTAAGACAGTTCTTGTGGAATTGGCAAAGTGATATTTGGAAGCCCATAGAGGGCTATGGTGAAAAAGGAAATATCCTCCGATGAAATCCGGAAAGAAGCTTTCTGAGAAACTGCTTAGTGCTCTGTTAATTCATCTCACAGAGTTACATCTGTATTTCGTGGATCTCTTTGCTAGCCTTATTTCTTGGAATCTGAGACAGATATTTCCTTTCCCTTTGAAGACTATAGGGCCAAAGGAAATATCCTCCGATAACAAAGAGAAAGAAGCTTTCTGAGAAACTTCTTTGTGTTCTGTGTAATCATCTAACAGAGTTACAGCTTTCCTCTCAAGAAGCCTTTCGCTAAGACAGTTCTTGTGGAATTGGCAAAGTGATATTTGGAAGCCCATAGAGGGCTATGGTGAAAAAGGAAATATCCTCTGATGAAATCTGGAAAGAAGCTTTCTGGGAAACTCCTTAGTGATCTGTTAATTCATCTCACAGAGTTACATCTGTATTTCGTGGATCTCTTAGCTAGCCTTATTTCTGTGGACTCTGAGAACTGATATTTCGGATCCCATTGAAGACTATCGGCCAAAGGAAATATCCTCCGACAACAAAGAGAAAGAAGGTTTCTGAGAAACTGCTTTGTGTTCTGTGAAATCATCTCACAGAGTTACAGCTTTCCCCTCAAGAAGCCTTTCGCTAAGACAGTTCTTGAGGAATTGGCAAAGTGATATTTGGAAGCCCTTAGAGGGCTACGGTGAAAAAGGAAATATCCTCCGATGAAATCTGGAAAGAAGCTTTTTGAGAAACTGCTCAGTGTTCTGATAATTCATCTCACAGAGTTACATCTGTATTTCGAGGATCTCTTTGCTAGCCTTATTTCTGTGGAATCTGAGAACAGATATTTCGGATCCCTTTGAAGACTATAGGGCCAAAGGGAATATCCTCCGATAACAAAGAGAAAGATGCTTTCTGAGAAACTTCTTTGTGTTCTGTGAAATCATCTCACAGACTTACAGCTTTCCCCTCAAGAAGCCTTTCGCTAAGACAGTTCTTGTGGAATTGGCAAAGTGATATTTGGAAGCCCATAGAGGGCTATGGTGAAAAAGGAAATATCCTCCGATGAAATCTGGAAAGAAGCTTTCTGAGAAACTGCTTAGTGTTCTGTCAATTCACCTCACATAGTTACATCTGGATATCGTGGATCTCCTTGCTAGCCTTATTTCTGTGGAATCTGAGAACAGATATTTCGGATCCCTTTGAAGACTACTGGGCCAAAGGAAATATCCTCCGATAACCAAGAGAAAGAAGCTTTCTGAGAAACTTCTTTGTGTTCTGTGAAATCATCTCACAGAGTTACAGCTTTCCCCTCAAGAAGCCTTTCGCTAAGACAGTTCTTGTGGAATTGGCAAAGTGATATTTGGAAGCCCATAGAGGGCGATGGTGAAAAAGGGAATAACCTCCGATGAAATCTGGAAAGAAGCTTTGTGAGAAACTGCTTAGTGTTCTGTAAATTCATCTCACAGAATTACATCTTTATTTCGTGGATCTCTTTGCTAGCCTTATTTCTGTGGAATCTGAGAACAGATATTTCGGATCCCTTTGAAGACGCTAGGGCCAAAGGAAATATCCTCCGATAACCAAGAGAAAGAAGCTTTCTGAGAAACTTCTTTGTGTTCTGTGAGATCATCTCACAGAGTTACAGCTTTCCCCTCAAGAAGCCTTTCGCTAAGACAGTTCTTGTGGAATTGGCAAAGTGATATTTGGAAACTCATAGAGGGCTATGGTGAAAAAGGAAATATCCTCCGATGAAATCTGGAAAGAAGCTTTCTGAGAAACTGCTTAGTGTTCTGTTAATTCATCTCACAGTGTTACATCTGTATTTCGTGGATCTCTTTGCTAGCCTTATTTCTGTGGAATCTGAGAACAGATATTTCGGATCCCTTTGAAGAATATAGGGCCAAAGGAAATATCCTCCGATAACAAAGAGAAAGAAGCTTTCTGAGAAACTTCTTTGTGTTCTGTGAAATCATCTCACAGAGTTACAGCTTTCCCCTCAAGAAGCCTTTCGCTAAGACAGTTCTTGTGGAATTCGCAAAGTGATATTTGGTAGCCCATAGAGGGCTATGGTGAAAAAGGGAATATCCTCCGATGAAATCTGGAAAGAAGCTTTCTGAGAAACTGCTTAGTGTTCTGTAAAATTCATCTCACAGAATTACATCTGTATTTCGTGGATCTCTTTGCTAGCCTTATTTCTGTGGAATCTGAGAACAGATATTTCGGATCCCTTGGAAGACTATAGGGCCAAAGGAAATATCCTCCGATAACAAAGAGAAAGAAGCTTTCTGAGAAACTTCTTTCTGTTCTGTGAAATCATCTCCCAGAGTTACAGCTTTCCCCTCAAGAAGCCTTCGCTAAGACAGTTCTTGTTTAATTGACAAAGTGTTATTTGGAAGCCCATAGAAGGCTATGGTGAAAAAGGAAATATACTCCGATGAAATCTGGAAAGAAGCTTTCTGAGAAACTGCTTAGTGTTCTGTTAATTCATCTCACAGAGTTACATCAGTATTTCGTGGATCTCTTTGCTAGCCTTCTTTCTGTGGAATCTGAGAACAGATATTTCGGATCCCTTTGAAGACTATAGGGCCAAAGGAAGTATCCCCCGATAACAAAGAGAAAGAAGCTTTCTGAGAAACTTCTTTGTGTTCTGTGAAATCATCTCACAGAGTTACAGCTTTCCCCTCAAGAAGCCTTTCGCTAAGACAGTTCTTGTGGAATTGGCAAAGTGATATTTGGTAACTCATAGAGGGCTATGGTAAAAAAGGAAATATCCTCCGATGAAATCTGGAAAGAAGCTTTCTGAGAAACTGCTTAGTGTTCTGTTAATTCATCTCACAGAGTTACATCTGTATTTCGTGGATCTCTTTGCTAGCCTTATTTCTGTGGAATCTGAGAACAGATATTTCGGATCCCTTTGAAAACTATAGGGCCAAAGGAAATATCCTCCGATAACAAAGAGAAAGAAGCTTTCTGAGAAACTTCTTTGTGTTCTGTGTAATCATCTAACAGAGTTACAGCTTTCCTCTCAAGAAGCCTTTCGCTAAGACAGTTCTTGTGGAATTGGCAAAGTGATATTTGGAAGCCCATAGAGGGCTATGGTGAAAAAGGAAATATCCTCTGATGAAATCTGGAAAGAAGCTTTCTGGGAAACTGCTTAGTGATCTGTTAATTCATCTCACAGAGTTACATCTGTATTTCGTGGATCTCTTAGCTAGCCTTATTTCTGTGGACTCTGAGAACTGATATTTCGGATCCCTTTGAAGACTATCGGCCAAAGGAAATATCCTCCGATAACAAAGAGAAAGAAGGTTTCTGAGAAACTGCTTTGTGTTCTGTGAAATCATCTCACAGAGTTACAGCTTTCCCCTCAAGAAGCCTTTCGCTAAGACAGTTCTTGAGGAATTGGCAAAGTGATATTTGGAAGCCCATAGAGGGCTACGGTGAAAAAGGAAGTATCCTCCGATGAAATCTGGAAAGAAGCTTTTTGAGAAACTGCTCAGTGTTCTGATAATTCATCTCACAGAGTTACATCTGTATTTCGTGGATCTCTTTGCTAGCCTTATTTCTGTGGAATCTGAGAACAGATATTTCGGATCCCTTTGAAGACTATAGGGCCAAAGGGAATATCCTCCGATAACAAAGAGAAAGATGCTTTCTGAGAAACTTCTTTGTGTTCTGTGAAATCATCTCACAGAGTTACAGCTTTCCCCTCAAGAAGCCTTTCGTTAAGACAGTTCTTGTGGAATTGGCAAAGTGATATTTGGAAGCCCGTAGAGGGCTATGGTGAAAAAGGAAATATCCTCCGATGAAATCTGGAAAGAAGCTTTCTGAGAAACTGCTTAGTGTTCTGTTAATTCACCTCACATAGTTACATCTGGATATCGTGGATCTCCTTGCTAGCCTTATTTCTGTGGAATCTGAGAACAGATATTTCGGATCCCTTTGAAGACTACTGGGCCAAAGGAAATATCCTCCGATAACCAAGAGAAAGAAGCTTTCTGAGAAACTTCTTTGTGTTCTGTGAAATCATCTCACAGAGTTACAGCTTTCCCCTCAAGAAGTCTTTCGCTAAGACAGTTCTTGTGGAATTGGCAAAGTGATATTTGGAAGCCCATAGAGGGCGATGGTGAAAAAGGGAATAACCTCCGATGAAATCTGGAAAGAAGCTTTGTGAGAAACTGCTTAGTGTTCTGTAAATTCATCTCACAGAATTACATCTTTATTTCGTGGATCTCTTTGCTAGCCTTATTTCTGTGGAATCTGAGAACAGATATTTCGGATCCCTTTGAAGACGCTAGGGCCAAAGGAAATATCCTCCGATAACCAAGAGAAAGAAGCTTTCTGAGAAACTTCTTTGTGTTCTGTGAGATCATCTCACAGAGTTACAGCTTTCCCCTCAAGAAGCCTTTCGCTAAGACAGTTCTTGTGGAATTGGCAAAGTGATATTTGGAAACTCATAGAGGGCTATGGTGAAAAAATAAATATCCTCCGATGAAATCTGGAAAGAAGCTTTCTGAGAAACTGCTTAGTGTTCTGTTAATTCATCTCACAGGGTTACATCTGTATTTCGTGGATCTCTTTGCTAGCCTTATTTCTGTGGAATCTGAGAACAGATATTTCGGATCTCTTTGAAGACTATAGGGCCAAAGCAAATATCCTCCGATAACAAAGAGAAAGAAGCTTTCTGAGAAACTTCTTTGTGTTCTGTGAAATCATCTCACAGAGTTACAGCTTTCCCCTCAAGAAGCCTTTCGCTAAGACAGTTCTTGTGGAATTCGCAAAGTGATATTTGGTAGCCCATAGAGGGCTATGGTGAAAAAGGGAATATCCTCCGATGAAATCTGGAAAGAAGCTTTCTGAGAAACTGCTTAGTGTTCTGTAAATTCATCTCACAGAATTACATCTGTATTTCGTGGATCTCTTTGCTAGCCTTATTTCTGTGGAATCTGAGAACAGATATTTCGGATCCCTTGGAAGACTATAGGGCCAAAGGAAATATCCTCCGATAACAAAGAGAAAGAAGCTTTCTGAGAAACTTCTTTCTGTTCTGTGAAATCATCTCCCAGAGTTACAGCTTTCCCCTCAAGAAGCCTTCGCTAAGACAGTTCTTGTTTAATTGACAAAGTGTTATTTGGAAGCCCATAGAAGGCTATGGTGAAAAAGGAAATATACTCCGATGAAATCTGGAAAGAAGCTTTCTGAGAAACTGCTTAGTGTTGTGTTAATTCATCTCACAGAGTTACATCTGTATTTCGTGGATCTCTTTGCTAGCCTTCTTTCTGTGGAATCTGAGAACAGATATTTCGGATCCCTTTGAAGACTATAGGGCCAAAGGAAGTATCCCCCGATATCAAAGAGAAAGAAGCTTTCTGAGAAACTTCTTTGTGTTCTGTGAAATCATCTCACAGAGTTACAGCTTTCCCCTCAAGAAGCCTTTCGCTAAGACAGTTCTTGTGGAATTGGCAAAGTGATATTTGGTAACTCATAGAGGGCTATGGTGAAAAAGGAAATATCCTCCGATGAAATCTGGAAAGAAGCTTTCTGAGAAACTGCTTAGTGTTCTGTTAATTCATCTCACAGAGTTACATCTGTATTTCGTGGATCTCTTTGCTAGCCTTATTTCTGTGGAATCTGAGAACAGATATTTCGGATCCCTTTGAAGACTATAGGGCCAAAGGAAATATCCTCCGATAACCAAGAGAAAGAAGCTTTTTGAGAAACTTCTTTGTGTTCTGTGAAATCTTCTCACAGAGTTACAGCTTTCCCCTCAAGAAGCCTTTCGCTAAGACAGTTTTTGTGGAATTGGCAAAGTGATATTTGGAAGCCCATAGAGGGCTATGGTGAAAAAGGGAATATCCTCCGATGAAATCTGGAAAGAAACTTTCTGAGAAACTGCTTAGTGTTCTATTCATTCATCTCACAGAGTTACATCTGTATTTCGTGGATCTCTTTGCAAGCCTTATTTCTGTGGAATCTGAGAACAGATATTTCAGATCCCTTTGAAGACTATAGGGCCAAAGGAAATATCCTCCGATAACAAAGAGAAAGAAGCTTTCTGAGAAACTTCTTTGTGTTCTGTGAAATCATCTCATAGAGTTACAGCTTTCCCCTCAAGAAGCCTTTCGCTAAGACAGTTCTTGTGGAATTGGCAAAGTGATATTTGGAAGCCCATAGAGGGCTATGGTGAAAAAGGAAATATCCTCCGATGAAATCTGGAAAGAAGCTTTCTGAGAAACTGCTTAGTGTTCTCTTAATTCATCTCACAGAGTTACATCTGTATTTCGTGGATCTCTTTGCTAGCCTTATTTCTGTGGAATCTGAGAACAGATATTTCCTTTCCCTTTGAAGACTATAGGGACAAAGGAAATATCCTCCGATAACCAAGAGAAAGAAGCTTTCTGAGAAACTTCTTTGTGTTCTGTGAAATCATCTCACAGAGTTACAGCTTTCCACTCAAGAAGCCTTTCGCTAAGACAGTTCTTATGGAATTGGCAAAGTGATATTTGGAAGCCCATAGAGGGCTATGGTGAAAAACGAAATATCCTCCGATGAAATCTGGAAAGAAGCTTTCTGAGAAATTGCTTAATGTTCTGTTAATTCATCTCACAGAGTTACATCTGTATTTCGTGGATCTCTTTGATAGCCTTATTTCTGTGGAATCTGACAACAGATATTTCCTTTCCCTTTGAAGACTATAGGGCCAAAGGAAATATCCTCCGATAACAAAGAGAAAGAAGCTTTCTGAGAAACTTCTTTATGTTCTGTGAAATCATCTCACAGAGTTACAGCTTTCCCCTCAAGAAGCCTTTCGCTAAGACAGTTCTTGTGGAATTGGCAAAGTGATATTTGGAAGCCCATAGAGGGCTATGGTGAAAAAGGAAATATCCTCCGATGAAATCTGGAAAGAAGCTTTCTGAGAAACTGCTTAGTGTTCTGTTAATTCATCTCACAGTGTTACCCCTGTACTTCGTGGATCTCTTTTCTAGCCTTATTTCTTTGGAATCTGAGAGCAGATATTTCGGATCCCTTTGCAGACTATACGGCCAAAGGAAATGTCCTCCGATAACAAAGAGAAAGAAGCTTTCTGAGAAACTTCTTGGTGTTCTGTGAAATCATCTCACAGAGTTACAGCTTTCCCCTCAAGAAGCCTTTCGCTAAGACAGTTCTTCTGGAATTGGCAAACTGATATTTGGAAGCTCATAGAGGGCTATGGAGAAAAAGGAAATATCCTCCGATGAAATCTGGAAAGAATCTTTCTGAGAAACTGCTTAGTGATCTGTTAATTCATCTCACAGAGTTACATCTGGATTTCGTGGATCTCTTTGCTAGTCTTATTTCTGTGGAATCTGAGAACAGATACTTCGGATCCCTTTGAAGAGTATAGGGCCAAAGGAAATATCCTCCGATAACAAAGAGAAAGAAGGTTTCTGAGAAACTTCTTTGTGTTCTGTGAAATCATCTCACAGAGTTACAGCTTTCCCCTCAAGAAGCCTTTCGCTAAGACAGTTCTTGTGGAATTGGCAAAGTGACATTTGGAAGCCCATAGAGGTCTGCGGTGAAAAAGGAAATATCCTCCGATGAAATCCGGAAAGAAGCTTTCTGAGAAACTGCTTAGTGTTCTGTTAATTCATCTCACAGAGTTACATCTGTATTTCGTGGATCTCTTTGCTAGCCTTATTTCTGTGGACTCTGAGAACCGATATTTCGGATCCCTTTGAAGACTATCGGCCAAAGGAAATATCCTCCGATAACAAAGAGAAAGAAAGTTTCTGAGAAACTGCTTTGTGTTCTGTGAAATCATCTCACAGCGTTACAGCTTTCCCCTCAAGAAGCCTTTCGCTAAGACAGTTCTTGTGGAATTGGCAAAGTGATATTTGGAAGCCCATAGAGGGCTATGGTGAAAAAGGAAATATCCTCCGATGAAATCTGGAAAGAAGCTTTCTGAGAAACTGCTTAGTGTTCTGTTAGTTCATCTCACAGAGTTACATCTGTATTTCGTGGATCTCTTTGCTAGTCTTATTTCTGTGGAATCTGAGAACAGATATTTCGGATCCCTTTTAAGACTATTGTGCAAAAGGAAATATCCTCTGATAACAAAGAGAAAGAAGCTTTCAGAGAAACTTCTTTGTGTTCTGTGAAATCATCTCACAGAGTTACAGCTTTCTCCTCAAGAAGCCTTTCGCTAAGACAGTTCTTATGGAATTGGAAAAGTGATATTTGGAAGCCCATAGAGGGCTATGGTGAAAAAGGAAATATCCTCCGATGAAATCTGGAAAGAAGCTTTCTGAGAAACTGCTTAGTGTTCTGTTAATTCATCTCACAGAGTTACATCTGTATTTCGTGGATATCTTTGCTAGCCTTATTTCTCTGGAATCTGAGAACAGATATTTCCTTTCCCTTTGAAGACTATAGGGCCAAAGGAAATATCCTCCGATAACAAAGAGAAAGAAGCTTTCTGAGAAACTTCTTTGTGTTCTGTGAAATCATCTCACACAGTTACAGCTTTCCCCTCAAGAAGCCTTTCGCTAAGACAGTTCTTGTGGAATTGGCAAAGTGATATTTGGAAGCCCATAGAGGGCTATGGTGAAAAAGGAAATATCCTCCGATGAAATCTGGAAAGAAGCTTTCTGAGAAACTGCTTAGTGTTCTGTTAATTCATCTCACAGAGTTACATCTGTATTTCGTGGATCTCTTTGCTAGCCTTATTTCTGTGGAATCTGAGTACAGATATTTCGGATCCCTTTGAAGACTATAGGGCCAAAGGAAATATCCTCCGATAACAAAGAGAAAGAAGCTTTCTGAGAAACTTCTTTGTGTTCTGTGAAATCATCTCACAGAGTTACAGCTTTCTCCTCTAGAAGCCTTTCGCTAAGACAGTTCTTGTGGAATTGGCAAAGTGATATTTGGAAGCCCATAGAGGGCTATGGTGAAAAAGGAAATATCCTCCGATGAAATCCGGAAAGAAGCTTTCTGAGAAACTGCTTAGTGTTCTGTTAATTCATCTCACAGAGTTACATCTGTATTTCGTGGATCTCTTTGCTAGCCTTATTTCTTGGAATCTGAGACAGATATTTCCTTTCCCTTTGAAGACTATAGGGCCAAAGGAAATATCCTCCGATAACAAAGAGAAAGAAGCTTTCTGAGAAACTTCTTTGTGTTCTGTGAAATCATCTAACAGAGTTTCAGCTTTCCCCTCAAGAAGCCTTTCGCTAAGACAGTTCTTGTGGAATTGGCAAAGTGATATTTGGAAGCCCATAGAGGGCTATGGTGAAAAAGGAAATATCCTCTGATGAAATCTGGAAAGAAGCTTTCTGGGACACTGCTTAGTGATCTGTTAATTCATCTCACAGAGTTACATCTGTATTTCGTGGATCTCTTAGCTAGCCTTATTTCTGTGGACTCTGAGAACTGATATTTCGGATCCCTTTGAAGACTATCGGCCAAAGGAAGTATCCTCCGATAACAAAGAGAAAGAAGGTTTCTGAGAAACTGCTTTGTGTTCTGTGAAATCATCTCACAGAGTTACAGCTTTCCCCTCAAGAAGCCTTTCGCTAAGACAGTTCTTGTGGAATTGGCAAAGTGATATTTGGAAGCCCATAGAGGGCTATGGTGAAAAAGGAAATATCCTCCGATGAAATCTGGAAACAAGCTTTCTGAGAAACTGCTTAGTGTTCTGTTAGTTCATCTCACAGAGTTACATCTGTATTTCGTGGATCTCTTTGCTAGTCTTATTTCTGTGGAATCTGAGAACAGATATTTCGGATCCCTTTTAAGACTATTGTGCAAAAGGAAATATCCTCTGATAACAAAGAGAAAGAAGCTTTCTGAGAAACTTCTTTGTGTGCTGTGAAATCATCTCACAGAGTTACAGCTTTCCCCTCAAGAAGCCTTTCGCTAAGACAGTTCTTATGGAATTGGCAAAGTGATATTTGGAAGCCCATAGAGGGCTATGGTGAAAAAGGAAATATCCTCCGATGAAATCTGGAAAGAAGCTTTCTGAGAAACTGCTTAGTGTTCTGTTAATTCATCTCACAGAGTTACATCTGTATTTCGTGGATCTCTTTGCTAGCCTTATTTCTGTGGAATCTGAGTACAGATATTTCGGATCCCTTTGAAGACTATAGGGCCAAAGGAAATATCCTCCGATAACAAAGTGAAAGAAGCTTTCTGAGAAACTTCTTTGTGTTCTGTGAAATCATCTCACAGAGTTACAGCTTTCCCCTCAAGAAGCCTTTCGCTAAGACAGTTCTTGTGGAACTGGCAAAGTGATATTTGGAAGCCCATAGAGGGCTATGGTGAAAAAGGAAATATCCTCAGATGAAGTCTGGAAGGAAGCTTTCTGAGAAACTGCTTAGTGTTCTGTTAATTCATCTCACAGAGTTACATCTGTATTTCGTGGTTCTCCTTGCTACCCTTATTTCTGTGGAATCTGAAAACAGATATTTCCTTTCCCTTTGAAGACTATAGGGCCAAAGGAAATATCCTCCGATAACAAAGAGAAAGAAGCTTTCTGAGAAACTTCTTTGTGTTCTGTGAAATCATCTCACAGAGTTACAGCTTTCCCCTCAAGAAGCCTTTCGCTAAGACAGTTCTTGGGGAATTGGCAAAGTGAGATTTCGAAGCCCCTAGAGGGCTATGGTGAAAAAGGAAATATCCTCCGATTAAATCTGGAAAGAAGCTTTCTGAGAAACTGCTTAGTGTTCTGTTAATTCATCTCACAGAGTTACCTCTGTATTTCGTGGATCTCTTTGCTAGCCTTATTTCTGTGGAATCTGAGAACAGATATTTCGGATCCCTATGAAGACTATAGGGCAAAAGGAAATATCCTCCGATAACCAAGAGAAAGAAGTTTCTGAGAAACTTCTTTGTGTTCTGTGAAATCATCTCACAGAGTTACAGCTTTCCCCTCAAGAAGCCTTTCGCTAAGACAGTTCTTGTTGAATTGGCAAAGTGATATTTGGAAGCCCATAGAGGGCCATGGTGAAAAAGGAAACATCCTCCCATGAAATCTGGAAAGAAGCTTTCTGAGGAACTGCTTAGTGTTCTGTTAATTCATCTCACAGAGTTACATCTGTATTTCGTGGATCTCTTTGCTAGCCTTATTTCTGTGGAATCTGAGAACATATATTTCCGATCCCTTTGATGACTATAGGGCCAAAGGAAATATCCTCCGATAACAAAGAGAAAGAAGCTTTCTGAGAAACTTCTTTGTGTTCCCTGAAATCATCTCACAGAGTTACAGCTTTCCCCACAAGAAGCCTTTCGCTAAGACAGTTCTTGTGGAATTGGCAAAGTGTTATTTGGAAGCCCATAGAGGGTTATGGTGAAAAAGGAAATATCCTTCGATGAAATCGGAAAGAAGCTTTCTGAGAAACTGCTTAGTGTTCTGTTAATTCATCTCACAGAGTTACATCTGTATTTCGTGGATCTCTTTGTTAGCCTTATTTCTGTGGAATCTGAGAACAGATATTTCCTTTCCCTTTGAAAAGTATAGGGCCAAAGGAAATATCCTCCGATAACACAGAGAAAGAAGCTTTCTGAGAAACTTCTTTGTGTTCTGTGAAATCATCTCACAGAGTTACAGCTTTCCTCTCAAGAAGCCTTTCGCTAAGACAGTTCATGTGGAATTGGCAAAGTGATATTTGGAAGCCCATAGAAGGCTATAGTGAAAAAGGAAATATCCTCAGATGAAATCAGGAAAGAAGCTTTCTGAGAAACTGCTTAGTGATCTGTTAATTCATCTCACAGAGTTACATCTGTATTTCGTGGATCTCTTTGCTAGCCTTTTTTCTGTGGAATCTGAGAACAGATATTTCGGATCCCATTGAAGACTATAGGGCCAAAGGAAATATCCTCCGATAACCAAGAGAAAGAAGGTTTCTGAGAAACTTCTTTGTGTTCTGTGAAATCATTTCAGAGAGTTACAGCTTTCCCCTCAAGAAGCCTTTCGCTAAGACAGTTCTTGTGGAATTGGCAAGTGACATTTGGAAGCCCATAGAGGGCTACGGTGAAAAAAGAAATATCCTCCGATGAAATCTGGAAAGAGGCTTTCTGAGAAACTGCTTAGTGTTCTGTTAATTCATCTCACAGAGTTACATCTGTATTTCGTGGATCTCTTGGCTAGCCTTATTTCTGTGGAATCTGACAACAGATATTTCCTTTCCCTTTGAAGACTATAGGGCCAAAGGAAATATCCTCCGATAACAAAGAGAAAAAAGCTTTCTGAGAAACCTCTTTGTGTTCTGTGAAATCATCTCACAGAGTTACAGCTTTCCCCTCAAGAAGCCTTTCGCTAAGACAGTTCTTGTGGAATTGGCAAAGTGGTATTTGGAAGCCCATAGAGGGCTATGGTGAAAAGGAAATATCCTCCGATGAAATCTGGAAATAAGCTTTCTGAGAAACTGCTTAGTGTTCTGTTAATTCATCTCACAGAGTTATATCTGTATTTCGTGCATCTCTTTGCTAGCCTTATTTCTGTGGAATCTGACAACAGATATTTCCTTTCCCTTTGAGGACTACAGGGCCAAAGGAAATATCCTCCGATAACAAAGAGAAAGAAGCTTTCTGAGAAACTTCTTTGTGTTCTGTGAAATCATCTCACAGAGTTACAGCTTTCCCCTCAAGAAGGCTTTCGCTAAGACAGTTCTTGTGGAATTGGCAAAGTGATATTTGGAAGCCCATAGAGGGCTATGGTGAAAAAGGAAATATCCTCCGATGAAATCTGGAAAGAAGCTTTCTGAGAAGCTGCTGAGTTTTCTGTTAATTCATCCCACAGAGTTACATCTGTATTTCGTGGATCTCTTTGCTAGCCTTATTTCTGTGGAATCTGACAACAGATATTTCCTTTTCCTTTGAAGACTATAGGGCCAAAGGAAATATCGTCCTATAACAAAGAGAAAGAAGGTTTCTGAGAAACTTATTTGTGTTCTGTGAAATCATCTCACAGAGTTACAGCTTTCCCCTCAAGAAGCCTTTCCCTAAGACAGTTCTTGTGGAATTGGCAAGTGACATTTGGAAGCCCATAGAGGGCTACGATGAAAAAGGAAATATCCTCCGATGAAATCTGGAAAGAAGCTTTCTGAGAAACTGCTTAGTGTTCTGTTAATTCATCTCACAGAGTTACATCTGTATTTCGTGGATCTCTTTGCTAGCCTTATTTCTGTGGAATCTGAGAACAGATATTTCCTTTCCCTTTGAAGACTATAGGGCCAAATTCAATATCCTCCGCTAAAGAAGAGACAGAAGCTTTCTGAGAAACTTCTTTGTGTTCTGTGAAATCATCTCACACAGTTACAGCTTTCCCCTCAAGAAGCCTTTCGCTAAGACAGTTCTTGTGGAATTGGCAAAGTGATATTTGGAAGCCCATAGAGGGCTATGGTGAAAAAGGAAATATCCTCCCATGAAATCTGGAAAGAAGCTTTCTGAGAAACTGCTTAGTGTTCTGTTAATTCATCTCACAGAGTTACATCTGTATTTCGTGGATCTCTTTGCTAGCCTTATTTCTGTGGAATCTGACAACAGATATTTCCTTTCCCTTTGAAGACTATAGGGCCCAAGGAAATATCCTCCGATGACACAGAGAAAGAAGCTTTCTGAGAAACTTCTTTGTGTTCTGTGAAATCATCTCACAGAGTTACAGCTTTCCCCTCAAGAAGCCTTTCGCTAAGACAGTTCTTGTGGAATTGGCAAAGTGATATTTGGAAGCCCATAGAGGGCTATGGTGAAAAAGGAAATATCCTCCCATGAAATCTGGAAAGAAGCTTTCTGAGAAACTGCTTAGTGTTCTGTTAATTCATCTCACAGAGTTACATCTGTATTTCGTGGATCTCTTTTCTAACCTTAGTTCTGTGGAATTTGACAATAGATATTTCCTTTCCCTTTTAAGACTATAGGGCCAAAGGAAATATCCTCCGATAACAAAGAGAAAGAAGCTTTCTGAGAAACTTCTTTGTGTTCTGTGAAATCATCTCACAGAGTTACAGCTTTCCCCTCAAGAAGCCTTTCGCTAAGATAGTTCTTGAGAATTGGCAAAGTGTTATTTGAAAGCCCATAGAGGGCTATGGTGAAAAAGGAAATATCCTCCGATGAAATCTGGAAAGAAGCTTTCTGAGAAAGTGCTTAGTGTTCTGTTAATTCATCTCACAGAGTTACATCTGTATTTCGTGGATCCCTTGCTAGCCTTATTTCAGTTGAATCTGAGAACAGATATTTCCTTTCTCTTTGAAGACTATAGGGCCAAAGGAAATATCCTCCGATAACAAAGAGAAGGAAGCTTTCTCAGAAACTACTTTGTGTTCTGTGAAATCATCTCACAGAGTTACAGCTTTCCCCTCAGGAAGACTTTCGCTAAGACAGTTCTTGTGGAATTGGCAAAGTGATATTTGGAAGCCCATAGAGGGCTATGGTGAAAAAGGAAATATCCTCCGATGAAATCTGGAAAGAAGCTTTCTGAGAAACTGCTTAGTGTTCTGTTAATTCATCTCACAGAGTTACATCTGTATTTCGTGGATCTCTTTGCTAGCCTTATTTCTGTGGAATCTGAGATCAGATATTTCCTTTCCCTTTGAAGACTATAGGGCCAAAGGAAATATCCTCCGATAACAAAGAGAAAGAAGCTTTCTGAGAAACTTCTTTGTGTTCTGTGAAATCATCTCACAGAGTTACAGCTTTCCCCTCAAGAAGCCTTTCCCTAAGACAGTTCTTGTGGAATTGGCAAGTGACATTTGGAAGCCCATAGAGGGCTACGATGAAAAAGGAAATATCCTCCGATGAAATCTGGAAAGAAGCTTTCTGAGAAACTGCTTAGTGTTCTATTAATTCATCTCACAGAGTTACATCTGTATTTCGTGGATCTCTTTGCTAGCCTTATTTCTGTGGAATCTGAGAACAGATATTTCCTTTCCCTTTGAAGACTCTAGGGCCAAAGGAAATATCCTCCGATAACCAAGAGAAAGAAGCTTTCTGAGAAACTTCTTTGCGTTCTGTGAAATCATCTCACAGAGTTACAGCTTTCCCCTCAAGTAGCCTTTCGCTAAGACAGTTCTTGTGGAATTGGCAAAGTGATATTTGGAAGCCCATAGAGGGCTATGGTGAAAAAGGAAATATCCTCCCATGAAATCTGGAAAGAAGCTTTCTGAGAAACTGCTTAGTGTTCTGTTAATTCATCTCGCAGAGTTACATCTGTATTTCCTGGATCTCTTTGTCAGCCTTATTTCTGTGGAATCTGAGAACAGATATTTCCTTTCCCTTTGAAGACTATAGGGCCAAATTCAATATCCTCCGCTAAAGAAGAGACAGAAGCTTTCTGAGAAACTTCTTTGTGTTCTGTGAAATCATCTCACACAGTTACAGCTTTCTCCTCAATAAGCCTTTGGCTAAGACAGTTCTTGTGGAATTGGCAAAGTGATATTTGGAAGCCCATAGAGGGCTATGGTGAAAAAGGAAATATCCTCCCATGAAATCTGGAAAGAAGCTTTCTGAGAAACTGCTTAGTGTTCTGTAAATTCATCTCACAGAGTTACAACTGTATTTCGTGGATCTCTTTGCTAGCCTTATTTCTGTGGAATCTGACAACAGATATTTCCTTTCCCTTTGAAGACTATAGGGCCCAAGGAAATATCCTCCGATGACACAGAGAAAGAAGCTTTCTGAGAAACTTCTTTGTGTTCTGTGAAATCATCTCACAGAGTTACAGCTTTTCCCTCAAGAAGCCTTTCGCTAAGACAGTTCTTGTGGAATTGGCAAAGTGATATTTGGAAGCCCATAGAGGGCTATGGTGAAAAAGGAAATATCCTCCCATGAAATCTGGAAAGAAGCTTTCTGAGAAACTGCTTAGTGTTCTGTTAATTCATCTCACAGAGTTACATCTGTATTTCGTGGATCTCTTTTCTAGCCTTAGTTCTGTGGAATTTGACAATAGATATTTCCTTTCCCTTTGAAGACTATAGGGCCAAAGGAAATATCCTCCGATAACAAAGAGAAAGAAGCTTTCTGAGAAACTTCTTTGTGTTCTGTGAAATCATCTCACAGAGTTAGGGCTTTCCCCTCAAGAAGCCTTTCGCTAAGATAGTTCTTGAGAATTGGCAAAGTGTTATTTGAAAGCCCATAGAGGGCTATGGTGAAAAAGGAAATATCCTCCAATGAAATCTGGAAAGAAGCTTTCTGAGAAACTGCTTAGTGTTCTGTTAATTCATCTCACAGAGTTACATCTGTATTTCGTGGATCCCTTGCTAGCCTTATTTCAGTTGAATCTGAGAAGAGATATTTCCTTTCTCTTTGAAGACTATAGGGCCAAAGGAAATATCCTCCGATAACAAAGAGAAAGAAGCTTTCTGAGAAACTTCTTTGTGTTCTGTGAAATCATCTCACAGAGTTACAGCTTTCCCCTCAAGAAGCCTTTCGCTAAGACAGTTCTTGTGGAATTGGCAAAGTGTTATTTGGAAGCCCATAGAGGGCTATGGTGAAAAAGGAAATATCCTCCGATGAAATATGGAAAGAAGCTTTCTGAGAAACTGCTTAGTGTTCTGTTAATTCATCTCACAGAGTTACATCTGTATTTCGTGGATCTCTTTGCTAGCCTTATTTCTGTGGAATCTGAGAACAGATATTTTCTTTCCCTTTGAAGACTATAGGGACAAAGGAAATATCCTCCGATAACAAAGAGAAAGAAGCTTTCTGAGAAACTTCTTTGTGTTCTGTGAAATCATCTCAGACAGTTACAACTTTCCCCTCAAGAAGCCGTTCGCTAAGACAGTTCTTGTGGAATTGGAAAAGTGATATTTGGAAGCCCATAGAGGGCTATGGTGAAAAAGGAAATATCCTCCGATGAAATCTGGAAAGAAGCTTTCTGAGAAACTGCTTAGTGTTCTGTTAATTCATCTCACAGAGTTACATCTGTATTTCGTGGATCTCTTTGCTAGCCTTATTTCTGTGGAATCTGACAACAGATATTTCCTTTCCCTTTGAAGACTATAGGGCCAAATGAAATATCCTCCGATAACAAAGAGAAAGAAGTTTTCTCAGAAACTTCTTTGTGTTCTGTGAAATCATCTCACACAGTTACAGCTTTCCCCTCAAGAAGCCTTTCGCTAAGACAGTTCTTGTGGAATTGGCAAAGTGATATTTGGAAGCTCATAGAGGGCTATGGAGAAAAAGGAAATATCCTCCGATGAAAACTGGAAAGACGCTTTCTGAGAAACTGCTTAGTGTTCTGTTACTTCATCTCACAGAGTTACATCTGTATTTCGTGGATCTCTTTGCTAGCCTTATTTCTGTGGAAACTGAGAACACATATTTCCTTTCCCTTTGAAGACTATTGGGCCAAAGGAAATATCCTCCGATAACACAGAGAAAGGAGCTTTCTGAGAAACTTCTTTGTGTTCTGTGAAATCATCTCACAGAGTTACAGCTTTCCCCTCAAGAAGCCTTTCGCTAATACAGTGCTTGTGGAATTGGCAAAGTGATATTTGGAAGCCCATAGAGGGCTATGGTGAAAAAGGAAATATCCTCCAATGAAATCTGGAAAGAAGCTTTCTGAGAAACTGCTTAGTGTTCTGTTAATTCATCTCACAGAGTTACATCTGTATTTCGTGGATCCCTTGCTAGCCTTATTTCAGTTGAATCTGAGAACAGATATTTCCTTTCTCTTTGAAGACTATAGGGCCAAAGGAAATATCCTCCGATAACAAAGAGAAAGAAGCTTTCTCAGAAACTACTTTGTGTTCTGTGAAATCATCTCACAGAGTTACAGCTTTCGCCTCAAGAAGACTTTCGCTAAGACAGTTCTTGTGGAATTGGCAAAGTGATATTTGGAAGCCCATAGAGGGCTATGGTGAAAAAGGAAATATCCTCCGATGAAATCTGGAAAGAAGCTTTCTGAGAAACTGCTTAGTGTTCTGTTAATTCATCTCACAGAGTTACATCTGTATTTCGTGGATCTCTTTGCTAGCCTTATTTCTGTGGAATCTGAGATCAGATATTTCCTTTCCCTTTGAAGACTATAGGGCCAAAGGAAATATCCTCCGATAACAAAGAGAAAGAAGCTTTCTGAGAAACTTCTTTGTGTTCTGTGAAATCATCTCACAGAGTTACAGCTTTCCCCCCAAGAAGCCTTTCGCTAAGACAGTTCTTGTGGAATTGGCAAAGTGATATTTGGAAGCCCATAGAGGGCTATGGTGAAAAAGGAAATATCCTCCGATGAAATCTGGAAAGAAGATTTCTGAGAAGCCGCTGAGTTTTCTGTTAATTCATCCCACAGAGTTACATCTGTATTTCGTGGATCTCTTTGCTAGCCTTATTTCTGTGGAATCTGACAACAGATATTTCCTTTCCCTTTGAAGACTATAGGGCCAAAGGAAATATCGTCCTATAACAAAGAGAAAGAAGGTTTCTGAGAAACTTCTTTGTGTTCTGTGAAATCATCTCACAGAGTTACAGCTTTCCCCTCAAGAAGCCTTTCCCTAAGACAGATCTTGTGGAATTGGCAAGTGACATTTGGAAGCCCATAGAGGGCTACGATGAAAAAGGAAATATCCTCCGATGAAATCTGGAAAGAAGGTTTCTGAGAAACTGCTTAGTGTTCTGTTAATTCATCTCACAGAGTTACATCTGTATTTCGTGTATCTCTTTGCTAGCCTTATTTCTGTGGAATCTGAGAACGGATATTTCCTTTCCCTTTGAAGACTCTAGGGCCAAAGGAAATATCCTCCGATAACCAAGAGGAAGAAGCTTTCTGAAAAACTTCTTTGTGTTCTGTGAAATCATCTCACACAGTTACAGCTTCCCCCTCAAGAAGCCTTTCGCTAAGACAGTTCTTGTGGAATTGGCAAAGTGATAGTTGGAAGCCCTTAGAGGGCTATGGTGGAAAAGGAAATATCCTCGGATGAAATCTGGAAAGAAGCTTTCTGAGAAACTGCTTAGTGTTCTGTTAATTCATCTCACAGAGTTACATCTGTATTTCGTGGATCCCTTGCTAGCCTTATTTCAGTTGAATCTGAGAACAGATATTTCCTTTCTCTTTGAAGACTATAGGGCCAAAGGAAATATCCTCCGATAACAAAGAGAAAGAAGCTTTCTCAGAAACTACTTTGTGTTCTGTGAAATCATCTCACAGAGTTACAGCTTTCCCCTCAAGAAGACTTTCGCTAAGACAGTTCTTGTGGAATTGGCAAAGTGATATTTGGAAGCCCATAGAGGGCTATGGTGAAAAAGGAAATATCCTCCGATGAAATCTGGAAAGAAGCTTTCTGAGAAACTGCTTAGTGTTCTGTTAATTCATCTCACAGAGTTACATCTGTATTTCGTGGATCTCTTTGCTAGCCTTATTTCTGTGGAATCTGAGATCAGATATTTCCTTTCCCTTTGAAGACTATAGGGCCAAAGGAAATATCCTCCGATAACAAAGAGAAAGAAGCTTTCTGAGAAACTTCTTTGTGTTCTGTGAAATCATCTCACAGAGTTACAGCTTTCCCCTCAAGAAGCCTTTCGCTAAGACAGTTCTTCTGGAATTGGCAAAGTGTTATTTGGAAGCCCATAGAGGGCTATGGTGAAAAAGGAAATATCCTCCGATGAAATATGGAAAGAAGCTTTCTGAGAAACTGCTTAGTGTTCTGTTAATTCATCTCACAGAGTTACATCTGTATTTCGTGGATCTCTTTGCTAGCCTTATTTCTGTGGAATCTGAGAACAGATATTTCCTTTCCCTTTGAAGACTATAGGGCCAAAGGAAATTTCCTCCGATAACAAAGAGAAAGAAGCTTTCTGAGAAACTTCTTTGTGTTCTGTGAAATCATCTCAGACAGTTACAACTTTCCCCTCAAGAAGCCTTTCGCTAAGACAGTTCTTGTGGAATTGGAAAAGTGATATTTGGAAGCCCATAGAGGGCTATGGTGAAAAAGGAAATATCCTCCGATGAAATCTGGAAAGAAGCTTTCTGAGAAACTGCTTAGTGTTCTGTTAATTCATCTCACAGAGTTACATCTGTATTTCGTGGATCTCTTTGCTAGCCTTATTTCTGTGGAATCTGAGAACAGATATTTCGGAACCCTTTGAAGACTATAGGGCCAAAGGAAATATCCTCCGATAACAAAGAGAAAGAAGCTTTCTGAGAAACTTCTTTGTGTTCTGTGAAATCATCTCACAGAGTTACAGCTTTCCCCTCAAGAAGCCTTTCGCTAAGACAGTTCTTGTGGAATTGGCAAAGTGATATTTGGAAGCCCATAGAGGGCTACGGTGAAAAAGGAAATATCCTCCGATGAAATCTGGAAAGAAGCTTTCTGAGAAAATGCTTATTGTTCTGTTAATTCATCTCACAGTGTTACATCTGTATTTCGTGGATCTCTTTGCTAGCCTTATTTCTGTGGAATCTGAGAACAGATATTTCCTTTCCCTCTAAAGACTATAGGGCCAAAGGAAATATCCTCCGATAACAAAGAGAAAGAAGCTTTCTGAGAAACTTCTTTGTGTTCTGTGAAATCATCTCACAGAGTTACAGCTTTCCCCTCAAGAAGCCTTTCGCTAGGACAGTTGCTGTGGAATAGGCAAAGTGATATTTGGAAGCCCATAGAGGACTATGGTGAAAAAGGAAATGTCCTCCGATAAAATCTGGAAAGAAGCTTTCTGAGAAACTGCTTAGTGTTCTGTTAATTCATCTCACAGAGTTACATCTGTATTTCGTGGATCTCTTTGCTAGCCTTATTTCTGTGGAATCTGAGAACATATATTTCGGATCCCTTTGAAGACTATAGGGCCAAAGGAAATATCCTCCGATAACAAAGAGAAAGAAGCTTTCTGAGAAACTTCTTTGTGTTCTGTGAAATCATCTCACAGAGTTACAGCTTTCCCCCGAAGAAGCCTTTCGCTAAGACAGTTCTGGTGGAATTGGCAAAGTGATATTTGGAAGCCCAAAGAGGGCTATGGTGAAAAAGGAAATATCCTCCGATGAAATCTGGAAAGAAGCTTTCTGAGAAACTGCTCAGTGTTCTGTTAATTCATCTCACAGAGTTACATCTGTATTTCTTGTATCTCTTTGCCAGCCTTATTTCTGTGGAATCTGACAACAGATATTTCCTTTCCCTTTGAAGACTACAGGGCCAAAGGAAATATCCTCTGATAACAAAGAGAAAGAAGCTTTCTGAGAAACTTCTTTGTGTTCTGTCAAATCATCTCACAGAGTTACATCTTTCCCCCCAAGAAGCCTTTCGCTAAGACAGGTCTTGTGGAATTGGCAAAGTGATATTTGGAAGCCCATAGAGGGCTATGGTGAAAAAGGAAATATGCTCTGATGGAATCTGGAACGAATCTTTCTGAGAAACTGCTTAGTGTTCTGTTAATTCATCTCACAGAGTTACATCCTTATTCCGTGGATCTCCTGGCTAGCCTTATTTCTGTGGAATCTGAGAACAGATATTTCCTTTCCCTTTGAAGACTATAGGGCCAAAGGAAATATCCTCCGATAACAAAGAGAAAGAAGCTTTCTGAGAATCTTCTTTGTGTTCTGTGAAATCATCTCACAGATTTACAGCTTTCCCCTCAAGAACCCTTTCGCTAAGACAGTTCTTGTGGAATTGTCAAAGTGATATATGGAAGCTCATTGAGGGCTATGGAGAAAAAGGAAATATCCTCCGATGAAATCTGGAAAAAGCTTTCTGAGAAACTGCTTAGTGTTCTGTTAATTCATCTCACAGAGTTACATCTGTATTTCGTGGATCTCTTTGCTAGCCTTATTTCTGTGGAATCTGAGAACAGATATTTCGGATCCCTTTGAAGACTATAGGGCTAAAGTAAATATCCTCCGATAACAAAGAGAAAGAAGCTTTCTGAGAAACTTCTTTGTGTTCTGTGAAATCAACTCACAGAGTTACAGCTTTCCCCTCAAGAAGCCTTTCGCTAAGACAGTTCTTGTGTAATTGGCAAAGTGATATATGGAAGCCCATAGAGGGCTATGGTGAAAAACGAAATATCCTCCGATGAAATCTGGAAAGAAGCTTTCTGAGAAACTGCTGAGTGTTCTGTTAATTCATCTCACAGTGTTACATCTGTATTTCGTGGATCTCTTTGCTAGCCTTATTTCTGTGGAATCTGACAACAGATATTTCCTTTCCCTTTGAAGACTATAGGGCCAAAGGAAATATCCTCCGATAACAAAGAGAAAGAAGCTTTCTGAGAAACTTCTTTGTGTTCTGTGAAATCATCTCACAGAGTTACAGCTTTCCCCTCAAGAAGCCTTTCACTAAGACAGTTCTTGTGGAATTTTCAAAGTGATATTTGGAAGCCCATAGAGGGCTATGGTGAAAAAGGAAATATCCTCCGATGAAATCTGGAAAGAAGCTTTCTGAGAAACTGCTCAGTGTTCTGTTAATTCATCTAACAGAGTTACATCTGTATTTCGTGGATCTCTTTGCTAGCCTTATTTCTGTGGAATCTGACAACAGATATTTCCTTTCCTTTGAAGACTATAGGACCAAAGGAAATATCCTCCGATAACAAAGAGAAAGAAGCTTTCTGAGAAACTTCTTTGTGTTCTGCGAAATCATCTCACAGAGCTACAGCTTTCCCCCCAAGAAGCCTTTCGCTAAGACACTTCTTGTGGAATTGGCAAAGTGATATTTGGAAGCCCAAAGAGGGCTATGGTGAAAAATGAAATATCCTCCGATGAAATCTGGAACGAAGCTTTCTGAGAAACTGCTTAGTGTTCTGTTAATTCATCTCACAGAGTTACATCTTCATTTCGGGGATCTCTTTGCTAGCCTTATTTCTGTGGAATCTGACAACAGATATTTCCTTTCCCTTTGAAGACTATAGGGCAAATGGAAATATCCTCCGATAACAAAGAGAAAGAAGCTTTCTGAGAAACTTCTTTGTGTTCTGTGAAATCATCTCACAGAGTTACAGCATTCCCCTCAAGAAGCCTTTCGCTAAGACAGTTCTTGTGGAATTGGCAAAGTGATATTTGGAAGCCCATAGAGGGCTATGGTGAAAAAGGAAATATCGTCCGATGAAATCTGGAAAGAAGCTTTCTGAGAAACTGCTCAGTGTTCTGTTGATTCATCTCACAGAGTTACATCTGTATTTCTTGGATCTCTTTGCCAGCCTTATTTCTGTGGAATCTGAAAACAGATATTTCCTTTCCCTTTGAAGACTACAGGGCCAAAGGAAATATCCTCTGATAACAAAGAGAAAGAAGCTTTCTGAGAAACTTCTTTGTGTTCTGTGAAATCATCTCACAGAGTTACAGCTTTCCCCCCAAGAAGCCTTTCGCTAAGACAGTTCGGTGGAATTGGCAAAGTGATATTTGGAAGCCCAAAGAGGGCTATGGTGAAAAAGGAAATATCCTCCGATGAAATCTGGAAAGAAGCTTTCTGAGAAACTGCTTAGTGTTCTGTTAATTCATCTCACAGAGTTACATATTTATTTCGTGGATCTCTTTGCTAGCCTTATTTCTGTGGAATCTGAGAACAGATATTTCCTTTCCCTTTGAAGACTATAGGGCCAAAGGAAATATCCTCTGATATCAAAGAGAAAGAAGCTTTCTGAGAAACTTCTTTGTGTTCTGTGAAATCATCTCACAGAGTTACAGCTTTCCCCTGAAGAAGCCTTTCACTAAGACAGTTCTTGTGGAATTGTCAAAGTGATATTTGGAAGCTCTTAGAAGGCTATGGAGAAAAAGGAATTATCCTCCGATGAAATCTGGAAAGAAGCTTTCTGAGAAACTGCTTAGTGTTCTGTTAATTCATCTCACAGAGTTACATCTGTATTTCGTGCATCTATTTGCTAGCCTCATTTCTGTGGAATCTGAGAACAGATATTTCGGATCCCTTTGAAGACTATAGGGCCAAAGGAAATATCCTCCGATAATAAAGAGAAAGAAGCTTTCTGAGAAACTTCTTTGTGTTCTGTGAAATCATCTCACAGAGTTACAGCTTTCCCCCCAAGAAGCCTTTCGCTAAGACACTTCTTGTGGAATTGGCAAAGTGATATTTGGAAGCCCATAGAGGGCTATGGTGAAAAAGGAAATATCCTCCCATGAAATCTGGAAAGAAGCTTTCTGAGAAACTGCTTAGTGTTCTGTTAATTCATCTCACAGAGTTACATCTGTATTTCGTGGATCTCTTTGCTAGCCTTATTTCTGTGGAATCTGACAACAGATATTTCCTTTCCCTTTGAAGACTATAGGGCCCAAGGAAATATCCTCCGATGACACAGAGAAAGAAGCTTTCTGAGAAACTTCTTTGTGTTCTGTGAAATCATCTCACAGAGTTACAGCTTTCCCCTCAAGAAGCCTTTCGCTAAGACAGTTCTTGTGGAATTGGCAAAGTGATATTTGGAAGCCCATAGAGGGCTATGGTGAAAAAGGAAATATCCTCCCATGAAATCTGGAAAGAAGCTTTCTGAGAAACTGCTTAGTGTTCTGTTAATTCATCTCACAGAGTTACATCTGTATTTCGTGGATCTCTTTTCTAGCCTTAGTTCTGTGGAATTTGACAATAGATATTTCCTTTCCCTTTTAAGACTATAGGGCCAAAGGAAATATCCTCCGATAACAAAGAGAAAGAAGCTTTCTGAGAAACTTCTTTGTGTTCTGTGAAATCATCTCACAGAGTTACAGCTTTCCCCTCAAGAAGCCTTTCGCTAAGATAGTTCTTGAGAATTGGCAAAGTGTTATTTGAAAGCCCATAGAGGGCTATGGTGAAAAAGGAAATATCCTCCAATGAAATCTGGAAAGAAGCTTTCTGAGAAACTGCTTAGTGTTCTGTTAATTCATCTCACAGAGTTACATCTGTATTTCGTGGATCCCTTGCTAGCCTTATTTCAGTTGAATCTGAGAACAGATATTTCCTTTCTCTTTGAAGACTATAGGGCCAAAGGAAATATCCTCCGATAACAAAGAGAAGGAAGCTTTCTCAGAAACTACTTTGTGTTCTGTGAAATCATCTCACAGAGTTACAGCTTTCCCCTCAAGAAGACTTTCGCTAAGACAGTTCTTGTGGAATTGGCAAAGTGATATTTGGAAGCCCATAGAGGGCTATGGTGAAAAAGGAAATATCGTCCGATGAAATCTGGAAAGAAGCTTTCTGAGAAACTGCTCAGTGTTCTGTTGATTCATCTCACAGAGTTACATCTGTATTTCTTGGATCTCTTTGCCAGCCTTATTTCTGTGGAATCTGAAAACAGATATTTCCTTTCCCTTTGAAGACTACAGGGCCAAAGGAAATATCCTCTGATAACAAAGAGAAAGAAGCTTTCTGAGAAACTTCTTTGTGTTCTGTGAAATCATCTCACAGAGTTACAGCTTTCCCCCCAAGAAGCCTTTCGCTAAGACAGTTCGGTGGAATTGGCAAAGTGATATTTGGAAGCCCAAAGAGGGCTATGGTGAAAAAGGAAATATCCTCCGATGAAATCTGGAAAGAAGCTTTCTGAGAAACTGCTTAGTGTTCTGTTAATTCATCTCACAGAGTTACATATTTATTTCGTGGATCTCTTTGCTAGCCTTATTTCTGTGGAATCTGAGAACAGATATTTCCTTTCCCTTTGAAGACTATAGGGCCAAAGGAAATATCCTCTGATATCAAAGAGAAAGAAGCTTTCTGAGAAACTTCTTTGTGTTCTGTGAAATCATCTCACAGAGTTACAGCTTTCCCCTGAAGAAGCCTTTCACTAAGACAGTTCTTGTGGAATTGTCAAAGTGATATTTGGAAGCTCTTAGAAGGCTATGGAGAAAAAGGAATTATCCTCCGATGAAATCTGGAAAGAAGCTTTCTGAGAAACTGCTTAGTGTTCTGTTAATTCATCTCACAGAGTTACATCTGTATTTCGTGCATCTCTTTGCTAGCCTCATTTCTGTGGAATCTGAGAACAGATATTTCGGATCCCTTTGAAGACTATAGGGCCAAAGGAAATATCCTCCGATAATAAAGAGAAAGAAGCTTTCTGAGAAACTTCTTTGTGTTCTGTGAAATCATCTCACAGAGTTACAGCTTTCCCCCCAAGAAGCCTTTCGCTAAGACACTTCTTGTGGAATTGGCAAAGTGATATTTGGAAGCCCATAGAGGGCTATGGTGAAAAAGGAAATATCCTCCCATGAAATCTGGAAAGAAGCTTTCTGAGAAACTGCTTAGTGTTCTGTTAATTCATCTCACAGAGTTACATCTGTATTTCGTGGATCTCTTTGCTAGCCTTATTTCTGTGGAATCTGACAACAGATATTTCCTTTCCCTTTGAAGACTATAGGGCCCAAGGAAATATCCTCCGATGACACAGAGAAAGAAGCTTTCTGAGAAACTTCTTTGTGTTCTGTGAAATCATCTCACAGAGTTACAGCTTTCCCCTCAAGAAGCCTTTCGCTAAGACAGTTCTTGTGGAATTGGCAAAGTGATATTTGGAAGCCCATAGAGGGCTATGGTGAAAAAGGAAATATCCTCCCATGAAATCTGGAAAGAAGCTTTCTGAGAAACTGCTTAGTGTTCTGTTAATTCATCTCACAGAGTTACATCTGTATTTCGTGGATCTCTTTTCTAGCCTTAGTTCTGTGGAATTTGACAATAGATATTTCCTTTCCCTTTTAAGACTATAGGGCCAAAGGAAATATCCTCCGATAACAAAGAGAAAGAAGCTTTCTGAGAAACTTCTTTGTGTTCTGTGAAATCATCTCACAGAGTTACAGCTTTCCCCTCAAGAAGCCTTTCGCTAAGATAGTTCTTGAGAATTGGCAAAGTGTTATTTGAAAGCCCATAGAGGGCTATGGTGAAAAAGGAAATATCCTCCAATGAAATCTGGAAAGAAGCTTTCTGAGAAACTGCTTAGTGTTCTGTTAATTCATCTCACAGAGTTACATCTGTATTTCGTGGATCCCTTGCTAGCCTTATTTCAGTTGAATCTGAGAACAGATATTTCCTTTCTCTTTGAAGACTATAGGGCCAAAGGAAATATCCTCCGATAACAAAGAGAAGGAAGCTTTCTCAGAAACTACTTTGTGTTCTGTGAAATCATCTCACAGAGTTACAGCTTTCCCCTCAAGAAGACTTTCGCTAAGACAGTTCTTGTGGAATTGGCAAAGTGATATTTGGAAGCCCATAGAGGGCTATGGTGAAAAAGGAAATATCCTCCGATGAAATCTGGAAAGAAGCTTTCTGAGAAACTGCTTAGTGTTCTGTTAATTCATCTCACAGAGTTACATCTGTATTTCGTGGATCTCTTTGCTAGCCTTATTTCTGTGGAATCTGAGATCAGATATTTCCTTTCCCTTTGAAGACTATAGGGCCAAAGGAAATATCCTCCGATAACAAAGAGAAAGAAGCTTTCTGAGAAACTTCTTTGTGTTCTGTGAAATCATCTCACAGAGTTACAGCTTTCCCCTCAAGAAGCCTTTCGCTAAGACAGTTCTTGTGGAATTGGCAAAGTAATATTTGGAAGCCCATAGAGGGCTATGGTGAAAAAGGAAATATCCTCCCATGAAATCTGGAAAGAAGCTTTCTGAGAAACTGCTTAGTGTTCTGTTAATTCATCTCGCAGAGTTACATCTGTATTTCCTGGATCTCTTTGTCAGCCTTATTTCTGTGGAATCTGAGAACAGATATTTCCTTTCCCTTTGAAGACTATAGGGCCAAATTCAATATCCTCCGCTAAAGAAGAGACAGAAGCTTTCTGAGAAACTTCTTTGTGTTCTGTGAAATCATCTCACACAGTTACAGCTTTCTCCTCAATAAGCCTTTGGCTAAGACAGTTCTTGTGGAATTGGCAAAGTGATATTTGGAAGCCCATAGAGGGCTATGGTGAAAAAGGAAATATCCTCCCATGAAATCTGGAAAGAAGCTTTCTGAGAAACTGCTTAGTGTTCTGTAAATTCATCTCACAGAGTTACAACTGTATTTCGTGGATCTCTTTGCTAGCCTTATTTCTGTGGAATCTGACAACAGATATTTCCTTTCCCTTTGAAGACTATAGGGCCCAAGGAAATATCCTCCGATGACACAGAGAAAGAAGCTTTCTGAGAAACTTCTTTGTGTTCTGTGAAATCGTCTCACAGAGTTACAGCTTTCCCCTCAAGAAGCCTTTCGCTAAGACAGTTCTTGTGGAATTGGCAAAGTGATATTTGGAAGCCCATAGAGGGCTATGGTGAAAAAGGAAATATCCTCCCATGAAATCTGGAAAGAAGCTTTCTGAGAAACTGCTTAGTGTTCTGTTAATTCATCTCACAGAGTTACATCTGTATTTCGTGGATCTCTTTTCTAGCCTTAGTTCTGTGGAATTTGACAATAGATATTTCCTTTCCCTTTGAAGACTATAGGGCCAAAGGAAATATCCTCCGATAACAAAGAGAAAGAAGCTTTCTGAGAAACTTCTTTGTGTTCTGTGAAATCATCTCACAGAGTTACAGCTTTCCCCTCAAGAAGCCTTTCGCTAAGATAGTTCTTGAGAATTGGCAAAGTGTTATTTGAAAGCCCATAGAGGGCTATGGTGAAAAAGGAAATATCCTCCAATGAAATCTGGAAAGAAGCTTTCTGAGAAACTGCTTAGTGTTCTGTTAATTCATCTCACAGAGTTACATCTGTATTTCGTGGATCCCTTGCTAGCCTTATTTCAGTTGAATCTGAGAACAGATATTTCCTTTCTCTTTGAAGACTATAGGGCCAAAGGAAATATCCTCCGATAACAAAGAGAAAGAAGCTTTCTGAGAAACTTCTTTGTGTTCTGTGAAATCATCTCACAGAGTTACAGCTTTCCCCTCAAGAAGCCTTTCGCTAAGACAGTTCTTGTGGAATTGGCAAAGTGTTATTTGGAAGCCCATAGAGGGCTATGGTGAAAAAGGAAATATCCTCCGATGAAATATGGAAAGAAGCTTTCTGAGAAACTGCTTAGTGTTCTGTTAATTCATCTCACAGAGTTACATCTGTATTTCGTGGATCTCTTTGCTAGCCTTATTTCTGTGGAATCTGAGAACAGATATTTCCTTTCCCTTTGAAGACTATAGGGACAAAGGAAATATCCTCCGATAACAAAGAGAAAGAAGCTTTCTGAGAAACTTCTTTGTGTTCTGTGAAATCATCTCAGACAGTTACAACTTTCCCCTCAAGAAGCCGTTCGCTAAGACAGTTCTTGTGGAATTGGAAAAGTGATATTTGGAAGCCCATAGAGGGCTATGGTGAAAAAGGAAATATCCTCCGATGAAATCTGGAAAGAAGCTTTCTGAGAAACTGCTTAGTGTTCTGTTAATTCATCTCACAGAGTTACATCTGTATTTCGTGGATCTCTTTGCTAGCCTTATTTCTGTGGAATCTGACAACAGATATTTCCTTTCCCTTTGAAGACTATAGGGCCAAATGAAATATCCTCCGATAACAAAGAGAAAGAAGTTTTCTCAGAAACTTCTTTGTGTTCTGTGAAATCATCTCACACAGTTACAGCTTTCCCCTCAAGAAGCCTTTCGCTAAGACAGTTCTTGTGGAATTGGCAAAGTGATATTTGGAAGCCCATAGAGGGCTATGGTGAAAAAGGAAATATCCTCCAATGAAATCTGGAAAGAAGCTTTCTGAGAAACTGCTTAGTGTTCTGTTAATTCATCTCACAGAGTTACATCTGTATTTCGTGGATCCCTTGCTAGCCTTATTTCAGTTGAATCTGAGAACAGATATTTCCTTTCTCTTTGAAGACTATAGGGCCAAAGGAAATATCCTCCGATAACAAAGAGAAAGGAGCTTTCTGAGAAACTTCTTTGTGTTCTGTGAAATCATCTCACAGAGTTACAGCTTTCCCCTCAAGAAGCCTTTCGCTAATACAGTGCTTGTGGAATTGGCAAAGTGATATTTGGAAGCCCATAGAGGGCTATGGTGAAAAAGGAAATATCCTCCAATGAAATCTGGAAAGAAGCTTTCTGAGAAACTGCTTAGTGTTCTGTTAATTCATCTCACAGAGTTACATCTGTATTTCGTGGATCACTTGCTAGCCTTATTTCAGTTGAATCTGAGAACAGATATTTCCTTTCTCTTTGAAGACTATAGGGCCAAAGGAAATATCCTCCGATAACAAAGAGAAAGAAGCTTTCTCAGAAACTACTTTGTGTTCTGTGAAATCATCTCACAGAGTTACAGCTTTCGCCTCAAGAAGACTTTCGCTAAGACAGTTCTTGTGGAATTGGCAAAGTGATATTTGGAAGCCCATAGAGGGCTATGGTGAAAAAGGAAATATCCTCCGATGAAATCTGGAAAGAAGCTTTCTGAGAAACTGCTTAGTGTTCTGTTAATTCATCTCACAGAGTTACATCTGTATTTCGTGGATCTCTTTGCTAGCCTTATTTCTGTGGAATCTGAGATCAGATATTTCCTTTCCCTTTGAAGACTATAGGGCCAAAGGAAATATCCTCCGATAACAAAGAGAAAGAAGCTTTCTGAGAAACTTCTTTGTGTTCTGTGAAATCATCTCACAGAGTTACAGCTTTCCCCTCAAGAAGCCTTTCGCTAAGACAGTTCTTGTGGAATTGGCAAAGTGATATTTGGAAGCCCATAGAGGGCTATGGTGAAAAAGGAAATATCCTCCGATGAAATCTGGAAAGAAGATTTCTGAGAAGCTGCTGAGTTTTCTGTTAATTCATCCCACAGAGTTACATCTGTATTTCGTGGATCTCTTTGCTAGCCTTATTTCTGTGGAATCTGACAACAGATATTTCCTTTCCCTTTGAAGACTATAGGGCCAAAAGAAATATCGTCCTATAACAAAGAGAAAGAAGGTTTCTGCTAAACTTCTTTGTGTTCTGTGAAATCATCTCACAGAGTTACAGCTTTCCCCTCAAGAAGCCTTTCCCTAAGACAGATCTTGTGGAATTGGCAAGTGACATTTGGAAGCCCATAGAGGGCTACGATGAAAAAGGAAATATCCTCCGATGAAATCTGGAAAGAAGGTTTCTGAGAAACTGCTTAGTGTTCTGTTAATTCATCTCACAGAGTTACATCTGTATTTCGTGTATCTCTTTGCTAGCCTTATTTCTGTGGAATCTGAGAACGGATATTTCCTTTCCCTTTGAAGACTCTAGGGCCAAAGGAAATATCCTCCGATAACCAAGAGGAAGAAGCTTTCTGAAAAACTTCTTTGTGTTCTGTGAAATCATCTCACACAGTTACAGCTTCCCCCTCAAGAAGCCTTTCGCTAAGACAGTTCTTGTGGAATTGGCAAAGTGATATTTGGAAGCCCTTAGAGGGCTATGGTGGAAAAGGAAATATCCTCGGATGAAATCCGGAAAGAAGCTTTCTGAGAAACTGCTTAGTGTTCTGTTAATTCATCTCACAGAGTTACATCTGTATTTCGTGGATCCCTTGCTAGCCTTATTTCAGTTGAATCTGAGAACAGATATTTCCTTTCTCTTTGAAGACTATAGGGTCAAAGGAAATATCCTCCGATAACAAAGAGAAAGAAGCTTTCTCAGAAACTACTTTGTGTTCTGTGAAATCATCTCACAGAGTTACAGCTTTCCCCTCAAGAAGACTTTCGCTAAGACAGTTCTTGTGGAATTGGCAAAGTGATATTTGGAAGCCCATAGAGGGCTATGGTGAAAAAGGAAATATCCTCCGATGAAATCTGGAAAGAAGCTTTCTGAGAAACTGCTTAGTGTTCTGTTAATTCATCTCACAGAGTTACATCTGTATTTCGTGGATCTCTTTGCTAGCCTTATTTCTGTGGAATCTGAGATCAGATATTTCCTTTCCCTTTGAAGACTATAGGGCCAAAGGAAATATCCTCCGATAACAAAGAGAAAGAAGCTTTCTGAGAAACTTCTTTGTGTTCTGTGAAATCATCTCACAGAGTTACAGCTTTCCCCTCAAGAAGCCTTTCGCTAAGACAGTTCTTCTGGAATTGGCAAAGTGTTATTTGGAAGCCCATAGAGGGCTATGGTGAAAAAGGAAATATCCTCCGATGAAATATGGAAAGAAGCTTTCTGAGAAACTGCTTAGTGTTCTGTTAATTCATCTCACAGAGTTACATCTGTATTTCGTGGATCTCTTTGCTAGCCTTATTTCTGTGGAATCTGAGAACAGATATTTCCTTTCCCTTTGAAGACTATAGGGCCAAAGGAAATATCCTCCGATAACAAAGAGAAAGAAGCTTTCTGAGAAACTTCTTTGTGTTCTGTGAAATCATCTCAGACAGTTACAACTTTCCCCTCAAGAAGCCTTTCGCTAAGACAGTTCTTGTGGAATTGGAAAAGTGATATTTGGAAGCCCATAGAGGGCTATGGTGAAAAAGGAAATATCCTCCGATGAAATCTGGAAAGAAGCTTTCTGAGAAACTGCTTAGTGTTCTGTTAATTCATCTCACAGAGTTACATCTGTATTTCGTGGATCTCTTTGCTAGCCTTATTTCTGTGGAATCTGAGAACAGATATTTCGGAACCCTTTGAAGACTATAGGGCCAAAGGAAATATCCTCCGATAACAAAGAGAAAGAAGCTTTCTGAGAAACTTCTTTGTGTTCTGTGAAATCATCTCACAGAGTTACAGCTTTCCCCTCAAGAAGCCTTTCGCTAAGACAGTTCTTGTGGAATTGGCAAAGTGATATTTGGAAGCCCATAGAGGGCTATGGTGAAAAAGGAAATATCCTCCGATGAAATCTGGAAAGAAGATTTCTGAGAAGCTGCTGAGTTTTCTGTTAATTCATCCCACAGAGTTACATCTGTATTTCGTGGATCTCTTTGCTAGCCTTATTTCTGTGGAATCTGACAACAGATATTTCCTTTCCCTTTGAAGACTATAGGGCCAAAGGAAATATCGTCCTATAACAAAGAGAAAGAAGGTTTCTGAGAAACTTCTTTGTGTTCTGTGAAATCATCTCACAGAGTTACAGCTTTCCCCTCAAGATGCCTTTCCCTAAGACAGTTCTTGTGGAATTGGCAAGTAACATTTGGAAGCCCATAGAGGGCTACGATGAAAAAGGAAATATCCTCCGATGAAATCTGGAAAGAAGGTTTCTGAGAAACTGCTTAGTGTTCTGTTAATTCATCTCACAGAGTTACATCTGTATTTCGTGGATCTCTTTGCTAGCCTTATTTCTGTGGAATCTGAGAACGGATATTTCCTTTCCCTTTGAAGACTCTAGGGCCAAAGGAAATATCCTCCGATAACCAAGAGGAAGAAGCTTTCTGAAAAACTTCTTTGTGTTCTGTGAAATCATCTCACACAGTTACAGCTTCCCCCTCAAGAAGCCTTTCGCTAAGACAGTTCTTGTGGAATTGGCAAAGTGATATTTGGAAGCCCTTAGAGGGCTATGGTGGAAAAGGAAATATCCTCGGATGAAATCTGGAAAGAAGCTTTCTGAGAAACTGCTTAGTGTTCTGTTAATTCATCTCACAGAGTTACATCTGTATTTCGTGGATCCCTTGCTAGCCTTATTTCAGTTGAATCTGAGAACAGATATTTCCTTTCTCTTTGAAGACTATAGGGCCAAAGGAAATATCCTCCGATAACAAAGAGAAAGAAGCTTTCTCAGAAACTACTTTGTGTTCTGTGAAATCATCTCACAGAGTTACAGCTTTCCCCTCAAGAAGACTTTCGCTAAGACAGTTCTTGTGGAATTGGCAAAGTGATATTTGGAAGCCCATAGAGGGCTATGGTGAAAAAGGAAATATCCTCCGATGAAATCTGGAAAGAAGCTTTCTGAGAAACTGCTTAGTGTTCTGTTAATTCATCTCACAGAGTTACATCTGTATTTCGTGGATCTCTTTGCTAGCCTTATTTCTGTGGAATCTGAGATCAGATATTTCTTTTCCCTTTGAAGACTATAGGGCCAAAGGAAATATCCTCCGATAACAAAGAGAAAGAAGCTTTCTGAGAAACTTCTTTGTGTTCTGTGAAATCATCTCACAGAGTTACAGCTTTCCCCTCTAGAAGCCTTTCGCTAAGACAGTTCTTCTGGAATTGGCAAAGTGTTATTTGGAAGCCCATAGAGGGCTATGGTGAAAAAGGAAATATCCTCCGATGAAATATGGAAAGAAGCTTTCTGAGAAACTGCTTAGTGTTCTGTTAATTCATCTCACAGAGTTACATCTGTATTTCGTGGATCTCTTTGCTAGCCTTATTTCTGTGGAATCTGAGAACAGATATTTCCTTTCCCTTTGAAGACTATAGGGCCAAAGGAAATATCCTCCGATAACAAAGAGAAAGAAGCTTTCTGAGAAACTTCTTTGTGTTCTGTGAAATCATCTCAGACAGTTACAACTTTCCCCTCAAGAAGCCTTTCGCTAAGACACTTCTTGTGGAATTGGAAAAGTGATATTTGGAAGCCCATAGAGGGCTATGGTGAAAAAGGAAATATCCTCCGATGAAATCTGGAAAGAAGCTTTCTGAGAAACTGCTTAGTGTTCTGTTAATTCATCTCACAGAGTTACATCTGTATTTCGTGGATCTCTTTGCTAGCCTTATTTCTGTGGAATCTGAGAACAGATATTTCGGAACCCTTTGAAGACTATAGGGCCAAAGGAAATATCCTCCGATAACAAAGAGAAAGAAGCTTTCTGAGAAACTTCTTTGTGTTCTGTGAAATCATCTCACAGAGTTACAGCTTTCCCCTCAAGAAGCCTTTCGCTAAGACAGTTCTTGTGGAATTGGCAAAGTGATATTTGGAAGCCCATAGAGGGCTACGGTGAAAAAGGAAATATCCTCCGATGAAATCTGGAAAGAAGCTTTCTGAGAAAATGCTTATTGTTCTGTTAATTCATCTCACAGTGTTACATCTGTATTTCGTGGATCTCTTTGCTAGCCTTATTTCTGTGGAATCTGAGAACAGATATTTCCTTTCCCTCTAAAGACTATAGGGCCAAAGGAAATATCCTCCGATAACAAAGAGAAAGAAGCTTTCTGAGAAACTTCTTTGTGTTCTGTGAAATCATCTCACAGAGTTACAGCTTTCCCCTCAAGAAGCCTTTCGCTAGGACAGTTGTTGTGGAATAGGCAAAGTGATATTTGGAAGCCCATAGAGGACTATGGTGAAAAAGGAAATATCCTCCGATAAAATCTGGAAAGAAGCTTTCTGAGAAACTGCTTAGTGTTCTGTTAATTCATCTCACAGAGTTACATCTGTATTTCGTGGATCTCTTTGCTAGCCTTATTTCTGTGGAATCTGAGAACATATATTTCGGATCCCTTTGAAGACTATAGGGCCAAAGGAAATATCCTCCGATAACAAAGAGAAAGAAGCTTTCTGAGAAACTTCTTTGTGTTCTGTGAAATCATCTCACAGAGTTACAGCTTTCCCCCGAAGAAGCCTTTCGCTAAGACAGTTCTGGTGGAATTGGCAAAGTGATATTTGGAAGCCCAAAGAGGGCTATGGTGAAAAAGGAAATATCCTCCGATGAAATCTGGAAAGAAGCTTTCTGAGAAACTGCTCAGTGTTCTGTTAATTCATCTCACAGAGTTACATCTGTATTTCTTGTATCTCTTTGCCAGCCTTATTTCTGTGGAATCTGACAACAGATATTTCCTTTCCCTTTGAAGACTACAGGGCCAAAGGAAATATCCTCTGATAACAAAGAGAAAGAAGCTTTCTGAGAAACTTCTTTGTGTTCTGTCAAATCATCTCACAGAGTTACATCTTTCCCCCCAAGAAGCCTTTCGCTAAGACAGTTCTTGTGGAATTGGCAAAGTGATATTTGGAAGCCCATAGAGGGCTATGGTGAAAAAGGAAATATGCTCCGATGGAATCTGGAACGAATCTGTCTGAGAAACTGCTTAGTGTTCTGTTAATTCATCTCACAGAGTTACATCCTTATTCCGTGGATCTCCTGGCTAGCCTTATTTCTGTGGAATCTGAGAACAGATATTTCCTTTCCCTTTGAAGACTATAGGGCCAAAGGAAATATCCTCCGATAACAAAGAGAAAGAAGCTTTCTGAGAAACTTCTTTGTGTTCTGTGAAATCATCTCACAGATTTACAGCTTTCCCCTCAAGAACCCTTTCGCTAAGACAGTTCTTGTGGAATTGTCAAAGTGATATATGGAAGCTCATTGAGGGCTATGGAGAAAAAGGAAATATCCTCCGATGAAATCTGGAAAGAAGCTTTCTGAGAAACTGCTTAGTGTTCTGTTAATTCATCTCACAGAGTTACATCTGTATTTCGTGGATCTCTTTGCTAGCCTTATTTCTGTGGAATCTGAGAACAGATATTTCGGATCCCTTTGAAGACTATAGGGCTAAAGTAAATATCCTCCGATAACAAAGAGAAAGAAGGTTTCTGAGAAACTTCTTTGTGTTCTGTGAAATCATCTCACAGAGTTACAGCTTTCCCCTCAAGAAGCCTTTCGCTAAGACAGTTCTTGTGTAATTGGCAAAGTGATATATGGAAGCCCATAGAGGGCTATGGTGAAAAACGAAATATCCTCCGATGAAATCTGGAAAGAAGCTTTCTGAGAAACTGCTGAGTGTTCTGTTAATTCATCTCATAGTGTTACATCTGTATTTCGTGGATCTCTTTGCTAGCCTTATTTCTGTGGAATCTGACAACAGATATTTCCTTTCCCTTTGAAGACTATAGGGCCAAAGGAAATATCCTCCGATAACAAAGAGAAAGAAGCTTTCTGAGAAACTTCTTTGTGTTCTGTGAAATCATCTCACAGAGTTACAGCTTTCCCCTCAAGAAGCCTTTCACTAAGACAGTTCTTGTGGAATTTTCAAAGTGATATTTGGAAGCCCATAGAGGGCTACGGTGAAAAAGGAAATATCCTCCGATGAAATCTGGAAAGAAGCTTTCTGAGAAACTGCTCAGTGTTCTGTTAATTCATCTAACAGAGTTACATCTGTATTTCGTGGACCTCTTTGCTAGCCTTATTTCTGTGGAATCTGACAACAGATATTTCCTTTCCTTTGAAGACTATAAGACCAAAGGAAATATCCTCCGATAACAAAGAGAAAGAAGCTTTCTGAGAAACTTCTTTGTGTTCTGCGAAATCATCTCACAGAGCTACAGCTTTCCCCCCAAGAAGCCTTTCGCTAAGACACTTCTTGTGGAATTGGCAAAGTGATATTTGGAAGCCCAAAGAGGGCTATGGTGAAAAATGAAATATCCTCCGATGAAATCTGGAACGAAGCTTTCTGAGAAACTGCTTAGTGTTCTGTTAATTCATCTCACAGAGTTACATCTTCATTTCGGGGATCTCTTTGCTAGCCTTATTTCTGTGGAATCTGACAACAGATATTTCCTTTCCCTTTGAAGACTATAGGGCAAATGGAAATATCCTCCGATAACAAAGAGAAAGAAGCTTTCTGAGAAACTTCTTTGTGTTCTGTGAAATCATCTCACAGAGTTACAGCATTCCCCTCAAGAAGCCTTTCGCTAAGACAGTTCTTGTGGAATTGGCAAAGTGATATTTGGAAGCCCATAGAGGGCTATGGTGAAAAAGGAAATATCGTCCGATGAAAACTGGAAAGAAGCTTTCTGAGAAACTGCTCAGTGTTCTGTTAATTCATCTCACAGAGTTACATCTGTATTTCTTGGATCTCTTTGCCAGCCTTATTTCTGTGGAATCTGAAAACAGATATTTCCTTTCCCTTTGAAGACTACAGGGCCAAAGGAAATATCCTCTGATAACAAAGAGAAAGAAGCTTTCTGAGAAACTTCTTTGTGTTCTGTGAAATCATCTCACAGAGTTACAGCTTTCCCCCCAAGAAGCCTTTCGCTAAGACAGTTCTGGTGGAATTGGCAAAGTGATATTTGGAAGCTCTTAGAAGGCTATGGAGAAAAAGGAATTATCCTCCGATGAAATCTGGAAAGAAGCTTTCTGAGAAACTGCTTAGTGTTCTGTTAATTCATCTCACAGAGTTACATCTGTATTTCCTGCATCTCTTTGCTAGCCTCATTTCTGTGGAATCTGAGAACAGATATTTCGGATCCCTTTGAAGACTATAGGGCCAAAGGAAATATCCTCCGATAATAAAGAGAAAGAAGCTTTCTGAGAAACTTCTTTGTGTTCTGTGAAATCATCTCACAGAGTTACAGCTTTACCGTCAAGAAGCCTTTCGCGAAGACAGTTCTTGTGGAATTGGCAAAGTGATATTTGGAAGCCCATAGGGGTCTATGGTGAAAAAGGAAATATCCTCAGATTAAATCAGGAAAGAAGCTTTCTGAGAAACTGCTCAGTGTTCTGTTAATTCATCTCACAGAGTTACATCTGTATTTCGTGGATCTCTTTGCTAGCCTTATTTCTGTGGAATCTGACAACAGATATTTCCTTTCCCTTTGAAGACTATAGGGGCAAAGGAAATATCCTCCGATAACAAAGAGAAAGAAGCTTTCTGAGAAACTTCTTTGTGTTCTGTGAAATCATCTCACAGAGTTACAGCTTTCCCCCCAAGAAGCCTTTCGCTAAGACACTTCTTGTGGAATTGGCAAAGTGATATTTGGAAGCCCATAGAGGGCTATGGTGAAAAAGGAAATATGCTCCGATGAAATCTGGAACGAAGCTTTCTGAGAAAGTGCTTAGTGTTCTGTTAACTCATCTCACAGAGTTACATCCTTATTCCGTGGATCTCCTGGCTAGCCTTATTTCTGTGGAATCTGACAACAGATATTTCCTTTCCCTTTGAAGACTATAGGGCCAAAGGAAATATCCTCCGATAACAAAGAGAAAGAAGCTTTCTGAGAAACTTCTTTGTGTTCTGTGAAATCATCTCACAGAGTTACAGCTTTCCCCTCAAGAAGCCTTTCGCTAAGACAGTTCTTGTGGAATTGGCAAAGTGATATTTGGAAGCCCATAGAGGGCTGTGGTGAAAAAGGAAATATCCTCCGATGAAATCTGGAAAGAAGCTTTCTGAGAAACTGCTTAGTGTTCTGTTAATTCATCTCACAGAGTTACATATTTATTTCGTGGATCTCTTTGCTAGCCTTATTTCTGTGGAATCTGAGAACAGATATTTCCTTTCCCTTTGAAGACTATGGGGCCAAAGGAAATATCCTCTGATATCAAAGAGAAAGAAGCTTTCTGAGAAACTTCTTTGTGTTCTGTGAAATCATCTCACAGAGTTACAGCTTTTCCCTGAAGAAGCCTTTCACTAAGACAGTTCTTGTGGAATTGTCAAAGTGATATTTGGAAGCTCTTAGAAGGCTATGGAGAAAAAGGAATTATCCTCCGATGAAATCTGGAAAGAAGCTTTCTGAGAAACTGCTTAGTGTTCTGTTAATTCATCTCACAGAGTTACATCTGTATTTCCTGCATCTCTTTGCTAGCCTCATTTCTGTGGAATCTGAGAACAGATATTTCGGATCCCTTTGAAGACTATAGGGCCAAAGGAAATATCCTCCGATAATAAAGAGAAAGAAGCTTTCTGAGAAACTTCTTTGTGTTCTGTGAAATCATCTCACAGAGTTACAGCTTTACCGTCAAGAAGCCTTTCGCGAAGACAGTTCTTGTGGAATTGGCAAAGTGATATTTGGAAGCCCATAGGGGTCTATGGTGAAAAAGGAAATATCCTCAGATTAAATCAGGAAAGAAGCTTTCTGAGAAACTGCTCAGTGTTCTGTTAATTCATCTCACAGAGTTACATCTGTATTTCGTGGATCTCTTTGCTAGCCTTATTTCTGTGGAATCTGACAACAGATATTTCCTTTCCCTTTGAAGACTATAGGGGCAAAGGAAATATCCTCCGATAACAAAGAGAAAGAAGCTTTCTGAGAAACTTCTTTGTGTTCTGTGAAATCATCTCACAGAGTTACAGCTTTCCCCCCAAGAAGCCTTTCGCTAAGACACTTCTTGTGGAATTGGCAAAGTGATATTTGGAAGCCCATAGAGGGCTATGGTGAAAAAGGAAATATGCTCCGATGAAATCTGGAACGAAGCTTTCTGAGAAAGTGCTTAGTGTTCTGTTAACTCATCTCACAGAGTTACATCCTTATTCCGTGGATCTCCTGGCTAGCCTTATTTCTGTGGAATCTGACAACAGATATTTCCTTTCCCTTTGAAGACTATAGGGCCAAAGGAAATATCCTCCGATAACAAAGAGAAAGAAGCTTTCTGAGAAACTTCTTTGTGTTCTGTGAAATCATCTCACAGAGTTACAGCTTTCCCCTCAAGAAGCCTTTCGCTAAGACAGTTCTTGTGGAATTGGCAAAGTGATATTTGGAAGCCCATAGAGGGCTGTGGTGAAAAAGGAAATATCCTCCGATGAAATCTGGAAAGAAGCTTTCTGAGAAGCTGCTGAGTTTTCTGTTAATTCATCCCACAGAGTTACATCTGTATTTCGTGGATCTCTTTGCTAGCCTTATTTCTGTGGAATCTGACAACAGATATTTCCTTTCCCTTTGAAGACTATAGGGCCAAAGGAAATATCGTCCTATAACAAAGAGAAAGAAGGTTTCTGAGAAACTTCTTTGTGTTCTGTGAAATCATCTCACAGAGTTACAGCTTTCCCCTCAAGAAGCCTTTCCCTAAGACAGTTCTTGTGGAATTGGCAAGTGACATTTGGAAGCCCATAGAGGGCTACGATGAAAAAGGAAATATCCTCCGATGAAATCTGGAAAGAAGCTTTCTGAGAAACTGCTTAGTGTTCTGTTAATTCATCTCACAGAGTTACATCTGTATTTCGTGGATCTCTTTGCTAGCCTTATTTCTGTGGAATCTGAGAACAGATATTTCCTTTCCCTTTGAAGACTCTAGGGCCAAAGGAAATATCCTCCGATAACCAAGAGAAAGAAGCTTTCTGAGAAACTTCTTTGTGTTCTGTGAAATCATCTCACACAGTTACAGCTTCCCCCTCAAGAAGCCTTTCGCTAAGACAGTTCTTGTGGAATTGGCAAAGTGATATTTGGAAGCCCATAGAGGTCTATGGTGGAAAAGGAAATATCCTCCGATGAAATCTGGAAAGAAGCTTTCTGAGAAACTGCTTAGTGTTCTGTTAATTCGTCTCACAGAGTTACATCTGTATTTCGTGGATCTCATTGCTAGCCTTATTTCTGTGGAATCTGAGAACAGATATTTCCTTTCCCTTTGAAGCCTATAGGGCCAAAGGAAATATCCTCGGATAACAAAGAGAAAGAAGCTTTCTGAGAAACTTCTTTGCGTTCTGTGAAATCATCACACAGAGTAACAGCTTTCCCCTCAAGTAGCCTTTCGCTAAGACAGTTCTTGTGGAATTGGCAAAGTAATATTTGGAAGCCCATAGAGGGCTATGGTGAAAAAGGAAATATCCTCCCATGAAATCTGGAAAGAAGCTTTCTGAGAAACTGCTTAGTGTTCTGTTAATTCATCTCGCAGAGTTACATCTGTATTTCCTGGATCTCTTTGTCAGCCTTATTTCTGTGGAATTTGAGAACAGATATTTCCTTTCCCTTTGAAGACTATAGGGCCAAATTCAATATCCTCCGCTAAAGAAGAGACAGAAGCTTTCTGAGAAACTTCTTTGTGTTCTGTGAAATCATCTCACACAGTTACAGCTTTCCCCTCAATAAGCCTTTCGCTAAGACAGTTCTTGTGGAATTGGCAAAGTGATATTTGGAAGCCCATAGAGGGCTGTGGTGAAAAAGGAAATATCCTCCCATGAAATCTGGAAAGAAGCTTTCTGAGAAACTGCTTAGTGTTCTGTTAATTCATCTCACAGAGTTACATCTGTATTTCGTGGATCTGTTTGCTAGCCTTATTTCTGTGGAATCTGACAACAGATATTTCGGATCCCTTTGAAGACTATAGGGCTAAAGGAAATATCCTCCGATAACAAAGAGAAAGAAGCTTTCTGAGAAACTTCTTTGTGTTCTGTGAAATCATCTCACAGAGTTACAGCTTTCCCCTCAAGAAGCCTTTCGCTAAGACAGTTCTTGTGTAATTGGCAAAGTGATATATGGAAGCCCATAGAGGGCTATGGTGAAAAACGAAATATCCTCCGATGAAATCTGGAAAGAAGCTTTCTGAGAAACTGCTGAGTGTTCTGTTAATTCATCTCACAGTGTTACATCTGTATTTCGTGGATCTCTTTGCTAGCCTTATTTCTGTGGAATCTGACAACAGATATTTCCTTTCCCTTTGAAGACTATAGGGCCAAAGGAAATATCCTCCGATAACAAAGAGAAAGAAGCTTTCTGAGAAACTTCTTTGTGTTCTGTGAAATCATCTCACAGAGTTACAGCTTTCCCCTCAAGAAGCCTTTCACTAAGACAGTTCTTGTGGAATTTTCAAAGTGATATTTGGAAGCCCATAGAGGGCTATGGTGAAAAAGGAAATATCCTCCGATGAAATCTGGAAAGAAACTTTCTGAGAAACTGCTCAGTGTTCTGTTAATTCATCTAACAGAGTTACATCTGTATTTCGTGGATCTCTTTGCTAGCCTTATTTCTGTGGAATCTGACAACAGATATTTCCTTTCCTTTGAAGACTATAGGACCAAAGGAAATATCCTCTGATAACAAAGAGAAAGAAGCTTTCTGAGAAACTTCTTTGTGTTCTGTGAAATCATCTCACAGAGTTACAGCTTTCCCCCCAAGAAGCCTTTCGCTAAGACAGTTCTGGTGGAATTGGCAAAGTGATATTTGGAAGCCCAAAGAGGGCTATGGTGAAAAAGGAAATATCCTCCGATGAAATCTGGAAAGAAGCTTTCTGAGAAACTGCTTAGTGTTCTGTTAATTCATCTCACAGAGTTACATATTTATTTCGTGGATCTCTTTGCTAGCCTTATTTCTGTGGAATCTGAGAACAGATATTTCCTTTCCCTTTGAAGACTATAGGGCCAAAGGAAATATCCTCTGATATCAAAGAGAAAGTAGCTTTCTGAGAAACTTCTTTGTGTTCTGTGAAATCATCTCACAGAGTTACAGCTTTCCCCTGAAGAAGCCTTTCACTAAGACAGTTCTTGTGGAATAGTCAAAGTGATATTTGGAAGCTCTTAGAGGGCTATGAGAAAAACGAAATATCCTCCGATGAAATCTGGAAAGAAGCTTTCTGAGAAACTGCTTAGTGTTCTGTTAATTCATCTCACAGAGTTACATCTGTATTTCGTGCATCTCTTTGCTAGCCTCATTTCTGTGGAATCTGAGAACAGATATTTCGGATCCCTTTGAAGACTATAGGGCCAAAGGAAATATCCTCCGATAACAAAGAGAAAGAAGCTTTCTGAGAAACTTCTTTGTGTTCTGTGAAATCATCTCACAGAGTTACAGCTTTACCGTCAAGAAGCCATTCGCGAAGACAGTTCTTGTGGAATTGGCAAAGTGATATTTGGAAGCCCATAGGGGTCTATGTTGAAAAAGGAAATATCCTCAGATTAAATCTGGAAAGAAGCTTTCTGAGAAACTGCTCAGTGTTCTGTTAATTCATCTCACAGAGTTACATCTGTATTTCGTGGATCTCTTTGCTAGCCTTATTTCTGTGGAATCTGACAACAGATATTTCCTTTCCCTTTGAAGACTATAGGGGCAAAGGAAATATCCTCCGATAACAAAGAGAAAGAAGCTTTCTGAGAAACTTCTTTGTGTTCTGTCAAATCATCTCACAGAGTTACAGCTTTCCCCCCAAGAAGCCTTTCGCTAAGACACTTCTTGTGGAATTGGCAAAGTGATATTTGGAAGCCCATAGAGGGCTATGGTGAAAAAGGAAATATGCTCCGATGAAATCTGGAACGAAGCTTTCTGAGAAACTGCTTAGTGTTCTGTTAATTCATCTCACAGAGTTACATCCTTATTCCGTGGATCTCCTGGCTAGCCTTATTTCTGTGGAATCTGAGAACAGATATTTCCTTTCCCTTTGAAGACTATAGGGCCAAAGGAAATATCCTCCGATAACAAAGAGAAAGAAGCTTTCTGAGAAACTTCTTTGTGTTATGTGAAATCATCTCACAGATTTACAGCTTTCCCCTCAAGAACTCTTTCGCTAAGACAGTTCTTGTGGAATTGTCAAAGTGATATTTGGAAGCTCATAGAGGGCTATGGAGAAAAAGGAAATATCCTCCGATGAAATCTGGAAAGAAGCTTTCTGAGAAACTGCTTAGTGTTCTGTTAATTCATCTCACAGAGTTACATCTGTATTTCGTGGATCTCTTTGCTAGCCTTAATACTGTGGAATCTGAGAACAGATATTTCGGATCCCTTTGAAGACTATAGGGCTAAAGGCAATATCCTCCGATAACAAAGAGAAAGAAGCTTTCTGAGAAACTTTTTTGTGTACTGTGAAATCATCTCAGAGTTACAGCTTTCCCCTCAAGAAGCCTTTCGCTAAGACAGTTCTGGTGTAATTGGCAAAGTGATATTTGGAAGCTCATAGAGGGCTATGGTGAAAAACGAAATATCCTCCGATGAAATCTGGAAAGAAGCTTTCTGAGAAACTGCTGAGTGTTCTGTTAATTCATCTCACAGTGTTACATCTGTATTTCGTGGATCTCTTTGCTAGCCTTTTTTCTGTGGAATCTGACAAAAGATATTTCGGATTCCTTTAAAGACTATAGGGCCAAAGGAAATATCCTCCGATAACAAAGAGAAAGAAGCTTTCTGAGAAACTTCTTTGTGTTCTGTGAAATCATCTCACAGAGTTACAGCTTTCCCCTCAAGAAGCCTTTCGCTAAGACAGTTCTTGTGGAATTGGCAAAGTGATATTTGGAAGCCCATAGAGGGCTATGGTGAAAAAGGAAATATCCTCCGATGAAATCTGGAAAGAAGCTTTCTGAGAAGCTGCTGAGTTTTCTGTTAATTCATCCCACAGAGTTACATCTGTATTTCGTGGATCTCTTTGCTAGCCTTATTTCTGTGGAATCTGACAACAGATATTTCCTTTCCCTTTGAAGACTATAGGGCCAAAGGAAATATCGTCCTATAACAAAGAGAAAGAAGGTTTCTGAGAAACTTCTTTGTGTTCTGTGAAATCATCTCACAGAGTTACAGCTTTACCGTCAAGAAGCCTTTCGCGAAGACAGTTCTTGTGGAATTGGCAAAGTGATATTTGGAAGCCCATAGGGGTCTATGGTGAAAAAGGAAATATCCTCAGATTAAATCTGGAAAGAAGCTTTCTGAGAAACTGCTCAGTGTTCTGTTAATTCATCTCACAGAGTTACATGTGTATTTCGTGGATCTCTTTGCTAGCCTTATTTCTGTGGAATCTGACAACAGATATTTCCTTTCCCTTTGAAGACTATAGGGGCAAAGGAAATATCCTCCGATAACAAAGAGAAAGAAGCTTTCTGAGAAACTTCTTTGTGTTCTGTGAAATCATCTCACAGAGTTACAGCTTTCCCCCCAAGAAGCCTTTCGCTAAGACACTTCTTGTGGAATTGCCAAAGTGATATTTGGAAGCCCATAGAGGGCTATGGTGAAAAAGGAAATATGCTCCGATGAAATCTGGAACGAAGCTTTCTGAGAAACTGCTTAGTGTTCTGTTAATTCATCTCACAGAGTTACATCCTTATTCCGTGGATCTCCTGGCTAGCCTTATTTCTGTGGAATCTGAGAACAGATATTTCGCATCCCTTTGAAGACTATAGGGCCAAAGGAAATATCCTCCGATAACAAAGAGAAAGAAGCTTTCTGAGAAACTTCTTTGTGTTATGTGAAATCATCTCACAGATTTACAGCTTTCCCCTCAAGAACCCTTTCGCTAAGACAGTTCTTGTGGAATTGTCAAAGTGATATTTGGAAGCTCATAGAGGGCTATGGAGAAAAAGGGAATATCCTCCGATGAAATCTGGAAAGAAGCTTTCTGAGAAACTGCTTAGTGTTCTGTTAATTCATCTCACAGAGTTACATCTGTATTTCGTGGATCTCTTTGCTAGCCTTATTTCTGTGGAATCTGAGAACAGATATTTCAGATCCCTTTGAAGACTATAGGGCTAAAGGAAATATCCTCCGATAACAAAGAGAAAGAAGCTTTCTGAGAAACTTCTTTGTGTTCTGTGAAATCATCTCAGAGTTACAGCTTTCCCCTCAAGAAGCCTTTCGCTAAGACAGTTCTTGTGTAATTGGCAAAGTGATATTTGGAAGCCCATAGAGGGCTATGGTGAAAAACGAAATATCCTCCGATGAAATCTGGAAAGAAGCTTTCTGAGAAACTGCTGAGTGTTCTGTTAATTCATCTCACAGTGTTACATCTGTATTTCGTGGATCTCTTTGCTAGCCTTTTTTCTGTGGAATCTGACAAAAGATATTTCGGATTCCTTTAAAGACTATAGGGCCAAAGGAAATATCCTCCGATAACAAAGAGAAAGAAGCTTTCTGAGAAACTTCTTTGTGTTCTGTGAAATCATCTCAAAGAGTTACAGCTTTCCCCTCAAGAAGCCTTTCGCTAAGACAGTTCTTGTGGAATTGGCAAAGTGATATTTGGAAGCCCATAGAGGGCTATGGTGAAAAAGGAAATATCCTCCGATGAAATCTGGAAAGAAGCTTTCTGAGAAACTGCTTAGAGTTCTGTTAATTCATCTCACAGAGTTACATCTGTATTTCGTGGATCTCTTTGCTAGCCTTATTTCTGTGGAATCTGAGATCAGATATTTCCTTTCCCTTTGAAGACTATAGGGCCAAAGGAAATATCCTCCGATAACAAAGAGAAAGAAGCTTTCTGAGAAACTTCTTTGTGTTCTGTGAAATCATCTCACACAGTTACAGCTTTCCCCTCAAGAAGCCTTTCGCTAAGACAGTTCTTGTGGAATTGGCAAAGTGATATTTGGAAGCCCATAGAGGGCTATGGTGAAAAAGGAAATATCCTCCGATGAAATCTGGAAAGAAGCTTTCTGAGAAGCTGCTGAGTTTTCTGTTAATTCATCCCACAGAGTTACATCTGTATTTCGTGGATCTCTTTGCTAGCCTTATTTCTGTGGAATCTGACAACAGATATTTCCTTTCCCTTTGAAGACTATAGGGCCAAAGGAAATATCGTCCTATAACAAAGAGAAAGAAGGTTTCTGAGAAACTTCTTTGTGTTCTGTGAAATCATCTCACAGAGTTACAGCTTTCCCCTCAAGAAGCCTTTCGCTAAGACAGTTCTTGTGGAATTGGCAAGTGACATTTGGAAGCCCATAGAGGGCTACGATGAAAAAGGAAATATCCTCCGATGAAATCTGGAAAGAAGCTTTCTGAGAAACTGCTTAGTGTTCTGTTAATTCATCTCACAGAGTTACATCTGTATTTCGTGGATCTCTTTGCTAGCCTTATTTCTGTGGAATCTGAGAACAGATATTTCCTTTCCCTTTGAAGACTCTAGGGCCAAAGGAAATATCCTCCGATAACCAAGAGAAAGAAGCTTTCTGAGAAACTTCTTTGTGTTCTGTGAAATCATCTCACAGAGTTACAGCTTTCCCCTCAAGTAGCCTTTCGCTAAGACAGTTCTTGTGGAATTGGCAAAGTAATATTTGGAAGCCCATAGAGGGCTATGGTGAAAAAGGAAATATCCTCCCATGAAATCTGGAAAGAAGCTTTCTGAGAAACTGCTTAGTGTTCTGTTAATTCATCTCGCAGAGTTACATCTGTATTTCCTGGATCTCTTTGTCAGCCTTATTTCTGTGGAATCTGAGAACAGATATTTCCTTTCCCTTTGAAGACTATAGGGCCAAATTCTATATCCTCCACTAAAGAAGAGACAGAAGCTTTCTGAGAAACTTCTTTGTGTTCTGTGAAATCATATCACACAGTTACAGCTTTCCCCTCAATAAGCCTTTCGCTAAGACAGTTCTTGTGGAATTGGCAAAGTGATATTTGGAAGCCCATAGAGGGCTGTGGTGAAAAAGGAAATATCCTCCCATGAAATCTGGAAAGAAGCTTTCTGAGAAACTGCTTAGTGTTCTGTTAATTCATCTCACAGAGTTACATCTGTATTTCGTGGATTTCTTTGCTAGCCTTATTTCTGTGGAATCGGAGAACAGATATTTCGGAACCCTTTGAAGACTATAGGGCCAAAGGAAATATCCTCCGATAACAAAGAGAAAGAAGCTTTCTGAGAAACTTCTTTGTGTTCTGTGAAATCATCTCACAGAGTTACAGCTTTCCCCTCAAGAAGCCTTTCGCTAAGACAGTTCTTGTGTAATTGGCAAAGTGATATATGGAAGCCCATAGAGGGCTATGGTGAAAAACGAAATATCCTCCGATGAAATCTGGAAAGAAGCTTTCTGAGAAACTGCTGAGTGTTCTGTTAATTCATCTCACAGTGTTACATCTGTATTTCGTGGATCTCTTTGCTAGCCTTATTTCTGTGGAATCTGACAACAGATATTTCCTTTCCCTTTGAAGACTATAGGGCCAAAGGAAATATCCTCCGATAACAAAGAGAAAGAAGCTTTCTGAGAAACTTCTTTGGGTTCTGTGAAATCATCTCACAGAGTTACAGCTTTCCCCTCAAGAAGCCTTTCGCTAAGACAGTTCTTGTGGAATTGGCAAGTGACATTTGGAAGCCCATAGAGGGCTACGATGAAAAAGGAAATATCCTCCGATGAAATCTGGAAAGAAGCTTTCTGAGAAACTGCTTAGTGTTCTGTTAATTCATCTCACAGAGTTACATCTGTATTTCGTGGATCTCTTTGCTAGCCTTATTTCTGTGCAATCTGAGAACAGATATTTCCTTTCCCTTAGAAGACTCTAGGGCCAAAGGAAATATCCTCCGATAACCAAGAGAAAGAAGCTTTCTGAGAAACTTCTTTGTGTTCTGTGAAATCATCTCACAGAGTTACAGCTTCCCCCTCAAGAAGCCTTTCGCTAAGACAGTTCTTGTGGAATTGGCAAAGTGATATTTGGAAGCCCATAGAGGGCTACGTTGAAAAAGGAAATATCCTCCGATGAAATCTGGAAAGAAGCTTTCTGAGAAACTGCTTAGTGTTCTGTTAATTCATCTCACAGAGTTACATCTGTATTTCGTGGATCTCATTGCTAGCCTTATTTCTGTGGAATCTGAGAACAGATATTTCCTTTCCCTTTGAAGACTATAGGGCCAAAGGAAATATCCTCCGATAACAAAGAGAAAGAAGCTTTCTGAGAAACTTCTTTGCGTTCTGTGAAATCATCTCACAGAGTTACAGCTTTCCCCTCAAGTAGCCTTTCGCTAAGACAGTTCTTGTGGAATTGGCAAAGTAATATTTGGAAGCCCATAGAGGGCTATGGTGAAAAAGGAAATATCCTCCCATGAAATCTGGAAAGAAGCTTTCTGAGAAACTGCTTAGTGTTCTGTTAATTCATCTCGCAGAGTTACATCTGTATTTCCTGGATCTCTTTGTCAGCCTTATTTCTGTGGAATCTGAGAACAGATATTTCCTTTCCCTTTGAAGACTATAGGGCCAAATTCAATATCCTCCGCTAAAGAAGAGACAGAAGCTTTCTGAGAAACTTCTTTGTGTTCTGTGAAATCATCTCACACAGTTACAGCTTTCTCCTCAATAAGCCTTTGGCTAAGACAGTTCTTGTGGAATTGGCAAAGTGATATTTGGAAGCCCATAGAGGGCTATGGTGAAAAAGGAAATATCCTCCCATGAAATCTGGAAAGAAGCTTTCTGAGAAACTCCTTAGTGTTCTGTAAATTCATCTCACAGAGTTACAACTGTATTTCGTGGATCTCTTTGCTAGCCTTATTTCTGTGGAATCTGACAACAGATATTTCCTTTCCCTTTAAAGACTATAGGGCCCAAGGAAATATCCTCCGATGACACAGAGAAAGAAGCTTTCTGAGAAACTTCTTTGTGTTCTGTGAAATCATCTCACAGAGTTACAGCTTTCCCCTCAAGAAGCCTTTCGCTAAGACAGTTCTTGTGGAATTGGCAAGTGACATTTGGAAGCCCATAGAGGGCTACGATGAAAAAGGAAATATCCTCCGATGAAATCTGGAAAGAAGCTTTCTGAGAAACTGCTTAGTGTTCTGTTAATTCATCTCACAGAGTTACATCTGTATTTCGTGGATCTCTTTGCTAGCCTTATTTCGGTGGAATCTGAGAACAGATATTTCCTTTCCCTTTGAAGACTCTAGGGCCAAAGGAAATATCCTCCGATAACCAAGAGAAAGAAGCTTTCTGAGAAACTTCTTTGTGTTCTGTGAAATCATCTCACAGAGTTACAGCTTTCCCCTCAAGTAGCCTTTCGCTAAGACAGTTCTTGTGGAATTGGCAAAGTAATATTTGGAAGCCCACAGAAGGCTATGGTGAAAAAGGAAATATCCTCCCATGAAATCTGGAAAGAAGCTTTCTGAGAAACTGCTTAGTGTTCTGTTAATTCATCTCGCAGAGTTACATCTGTATTTCCTGGATCTCTTTGTCAGCCTTATTTCTGTGGAATCTGAGAACAGATATTTCCTTTCCCTTTGAAGACTATAGGGCCAAATTCTATATCCTCCACTAAAGAAGAGACAGAAGCTTTCTGAGAAACTTCTTTGTGTTCTGTGAAATCATATCACACAGTTACAGCTTTCCCCTCAATAAGCCTTTCGCTAAGACAGTTCTTGTGGAATTGGCAAAGTGATATTTGGAAGCCCATAGAGGGCTGTGGTGAAAAAGGAAATATCCTCCCATGAAATCTGGAAAGAAGCTTTCTGAGAAACTGCTTAGTGTTCTGTTAATTCATCTCACAGAGTTACATCTGTATTTCGTGGATCTCTTTGCTAGCCTTATTTCTGTGGAATCTGACAACAGATATTTCGGATCCCTTTGAAGACTATAGGGCTAAAGGAAATATCCTCCGATAACAAAGAGAAAGAAGCTTTCTGAGAAACTTCTTTGTGTTCTGTGAAATCATCTCACAGAGTTACAGCTTTCCCCTCAAGAAGCCTTTCGCTAAGACAGTTCTTGTGTAATTGGCAAAGTGATATATGGAAGCCCATAGAGGGCTATGGTGAAAAACGAAATATCCTCCGATGAAATCTGGAAAGAAGCTTTCTGAGAAACTGCTGAGTGTTCTGTTAATTCATCTCACAGTGTTACATCTGTATTTCGTGGATCTCTTTGCTAGCCTTATTTCTGTGGAATCTGACAACAGATATTTCCTTTCCCTTTGAAGACTATAGGGCCAAAGGAAATATCCTCCGATAACAAAGAGAAAGAAGCTTTCTGAGAAACTTCTTTGTGTTCTGTGAAATCATCTCACAGAGTTACAGCTTCCCCCTCAAGAAGCCTTTCGCTAAGACAGTTCTTGTGGAATTGGCAAAGTGATATTTGGAAGCCCATAGAGGGCTATGGTGGAAAAGGAAATATCCTCCGATGAAATCTGGAAAGAAGCTTTCTGAGAAACTGCTTAGTGTTCTGTTAATTCATCTCACAGAGTTACATCTGTATTTCGTGGATCTCATTGCTAGCCTTATTTCTGTGGAATCTGAGAACAGATATTTCCTTTCCCTTTGAAGACTATAGGGCCAAAGGAAATATCCTCCGATAACAAAGAGAAAGAAGCTTTCTGAGAAACTTCTTTGCGTTCTGTGAAATCATCTCACAGAGTTACAGCTTTCCCCTCAAGTAGCCTTTCGCTAAGACAGTTCTTGTGGAATTGGCAAAGTAATATTTGGAAGCCCATAGAGGGCTATGGTGAAAAAGGAAATATCCTCCCATGAAATCTGGAAAGAAGCTTTCTGAGAAACTGCTTAGTGTTCTGTTAATTCATCTCGCAGAGTTACATCTGTATTTCCTGGATCTCTTTGTCAGCCTTATTTCTGTGGAATCTGAGAACAGATATTTCCTTTCCCTTTGAAGACTATAGGGCCAAATTCAATATCCTCCGCTAAAGAAGAGACAGAAGCTTTCTGAGAAACTTCTTTGTGTTCTGTGAAATCATCTCACACAGTTACAGCTTTCTCCTCAATAAGCCTTTGGCTAAGACAGTTCTTGTGGAATTGGCAAAGTGATATATGGAAGCCCATAGAGGGCTATGGTGAAAAAGGAAATATCCTCCCATGAAATCTGGAAAGAAGCTTTCTGAGAAACTGCTTAGTGTTCTGTAAATTCATCTCACAGAGTTACAACTGTATTTCGTGGATCTCTTTGCTAGCCTTATTTCTGTGGAATCTGACAACAGATATTTCCTTTCCCTTTGAAGACTATAGGGCCCAAGGAAATATCCTCCGATGACACAGAGAAAGAAGCTTTCTGAGAAACTTCTTTGTGTTCTGTGAAATCATCTCACAGAGTTACAGCTTTCCCCTCAAGAAGCCTTTCGCTAAGACAGTTCTTGTGGAATTGGCAAAGTGATATTTGGAAGCCCCTAGAGGGCTATGGTGAAAAAGGAAATATCCTCCCATGAAATCTGGAAAGAAGCTTTCTGAGAAACTGCTTAGTGTTCTGTTAATTCATCTCACAGAGTTACATCTGTATTTCGTGGATCTCTTTTCTAGCCTTAGTTCTGTGGAATTTGACAATAGATATTTCCTTTCCCTTTGAAGATGAGAGGGCCAAAGGAAATATCCTCCGATAACAAAGAGAAAGAAGCTTTCTGAGAAACTTCTTTGTGTTCTGTGAAATCATCTCACAGAGTTACAGCTTTCCCCTCAAGAAGCCTTTCGCTAAGATAGTTCTTGAGAATTGGCAAAGTGTTATTTGAAAGCCCATAGAGGGCTATGGTGAAAAAGGAAATATCCTCCAATGAAATCTGGAAAGAAACTTTCTGAGAAACTGCTTAGTGTTCTGTTAATTCATCTCACAGAGTTACATCTGTATTTCGTGGATCCCTTGCTAGCCTTATTTCAGTTGAATCTGAGAACAGATATTTCCTTTCTCTTTGAAGACTATAGGGCCAAAGGAAATATCCTCCGATAACAAAGAGAAAGAAGCTTTCTGAGAAACTTCTTTGTGTTCTGTGAAATCATCTCACAGAGTTACAGCTTTCCCCTCAAGAAGCCTTTCGCTAAGACAGTTCTTGTGGAATTGGCAAAGTGTTATTTGGAAGCCCATAGAGGGCTATGGTGAAAAAGGAAATATCCTCCGATGAAATATGGAAAGAAGCTTTCTGAGAAACTGCTTAGTGTTCTGTTAATTCATCTCACAGAGTTACATCTGTATTTCGTGGATCTCTTTGCTAGCCTTATTTCTGTGGAATCTGAGAACAGATATTTCCTTTCCCTTTGAAGACTATAGGGACAAAGGAAATATCCTCCGATAACAAAGAGAAAGAAGCTTTCTGAGAAACTTCTTTGTGTTCTGTGAAATCATCTCAGACAGTTACAACTTTCCCCTCAAGAAGCCGTTCGCTAAGACAGTTCTTGTGGAATTGGAAAAGTGATATTTGGAAGCCCATAGAGGGCTATGGTGAAAAAGGAAATATCCTCCGATGAAATCTGGAAGGAAGCTTTCTGAGAAACTGCTTAGTGTTCTGTTAATTCATCTCACAGAGTTACATCTGTATTTCGTGGATCTCTTTGCTAGCCTTATTTCTGTGGAATCTGACAACAGATATTTCCTTTCCCTTTGAAGACTATAGGGCCAAATGAAATATCCTCCGATAACAAAGAGAAAGAAGTTTTCTCAGAAACTTCTTTGTGTTCTGTGAAATCATCTCACACAGTTACAGCTTTCCCCTCAAGAAGCCTTTCGCTAAGACAGTTCTTGTGGAATTGGCAAAGTGATATTTGGAAGCTCATAGAGGGCTATGGAGAAAAAGGAAATATCCTCCGATGAAAACTGGAAAGACGCTTTCTGAGAAACTGCTTAGTGTTCTGTTACTTCATCTCACAGAGTTACATCTGTATTTCGTGGATCTCTTTGCTAGCCTTATTTCTGTGGAAACTGAGAACACATATTTCCTTTCCCTTTGAAGACTATTGGGCCAAAGGAACTATCCTCCGATAACACAGAGAAAGGAGCTTTCTGAGAAACTTCTTTGTGTTCTGTGAAATCATCTCACAGAGTTACAGCTTTCCCCTCAAGAAGCCTTTCGCTAATACAGTGCTTGTGGAATTGGCAAAGTGATATTTGGAAGCCCATAGAGGGCTATGGTGAAAAAGGAAATATCCTCCAATGAAATCTGGAAAGAAGCTTTCTGAGAAACTGCTTAGTGTTCTGTTAATTCATCTCACAGAGTTACATCTGTATTTCGTGGATCCCTTGCTAGTCTTATTTCAGTTGAATCTGAGAACAGATATTTCCTTTCTCTTTGAAGACTATAGGGCCAAAGGAAATATCCTCCGATAACAAAGAGAAAGAAGCTTTCTCAGAAACTACTTTGTGTTCTGTGAAATCATCTCACAGAGTTACAGCTTTCGCCTCAAGAAGACTTTCGCTAAGACAGTTCTTGTGGAATTGGCAAAGTGATATTTGGAAGCCCATAGAGGGCTACGGTGAAAAAGGAAATATCCTCCAATGAAATCTGGAAAGAAGCTTTCTGAGAAACTGCTTAGTGTTCTGTTAATTCATCTCACAGAGTTACATCTGTATTTCGTGGATCTCTTTGCTAGCCTTATTTCTGTGGAATCTGAGATCAGATATTTCCTTTCCCTTTGAAGACTATAGGGCCAAAGGAAATATCCTCCGATAACAAAGAGAAAGAAGCTTTCTGAGAAACTTCTTTGTGTTCTGTGAAATCATCTCACAGAGTTACAGCTTTCCCCTCAAGAAGCCTTTCGCTAAGACAGTTCTTGTGGAATTGGCAAAGTGATATTTGGAAGCCCATAGAGGGCTATGGTGAAAAAGGAAATATCCTCCGATGAAATCTGGAAAGAAGATTTCTGAGAAGCTGCTGAGTTTTCTGTTAATTCATCCCACAGAGTTACATCTGTATTTCGTGGATCTCTTTGCTAGCCTTATTTCTGTGGAATCTGACAACAGATATTTCCTTTCCCTTTGAAGACTATAGGGCCAAAAGAAATATCGTCCTATAACAAAGAGAAAGAAGGTTTCTGAGAAACTTCTTTGTGTTCTGTGAAATCATCTCACAGAGTTACAGCTTTCCCCTCAAGAAGCCTTTCCTTAAGACAGATCTTGTGGAATTGGCAAGTGACATTTGGAAGCCCATAGAGGGCTACGATGAAAAAGGAAATATCCTCCGATGAAATCTGGAAAGAAGGTTTCTGAGAAACTGCTTAGTGTTCTGTTAATTCATCTCACAGAGTTACATCTGTATTTCGTGTATCTCTTTGCTAGCCTTATTTCTGTGGAATCTGAGAACGGATATTTCCTTTCCCTTTGAAGACTCTAGGGCCAAAGGAAATATCCTCCGATAACCAAGAGGAAGAAGCTTTCTGAAAAACTTCTTTGTGTTCTGTGAAATCATCTCACACAGTTACAGCTTCCCCCTCAAGAAGCCTTTCGCTAAGACAGTTCTTGTGGAATTGGCAAAGTGATATTTGGAAGCCCTTAGAGGGCTATGGTGGAAAAGGAAATATCCTCGGATGAAATCCGGAAAGAAGCTTTCTGAGAAACTGCTTAGTGTTCTGTTAATTCATCTCACAGAGTTACATCTGTATTTCGTGGATCCCTTGCTAGCCTTATTTCAGTTGAATCTGAGAACAGATATTTCCTTTCTCTTTGAAGACTATAGGGCCAAAGGAAATATCCTCCGATAACAAAGAGAAAGAAGCTTTCTCAGAAACTACTTTGTGTTCTGTGAAATCATCTCACAGAGTTACAGCTTTCCCCTCAAGAAGACTTTCGCTAAGACAGTTCTTGTGGAATTGGCAAAGTGATATTTGGAAGCCCATAGAGGGCTATGGTGAAAAAGGAAATATCCTCCGATGAAATCTGGAAAGAAGCTTTCTGAGAAACTGCTTAGTGTTCTGTTAATTCATCTCACAGAGTTACATCTGTATTTCGTGGATCTCTTTGCTAGCCTTATTTCTGTGGAATCTGAGATCAGATATTTCCTTTCCCTTTGAAGACTATAGGGCCAAAGGAAATATCCTCCGATAACAAAGAGAAAGAAGCTTTCTGAGAAACTTCTTTGTGTTCTGTGAAATCATCTCACAGAGTTACAGCTTTCCCCTCAAGAAGCCTTTCGCTAAGACAGTTCTTCTGGAATTGGCAAAGTGTTATTTGGAAGCCCATAGAGGGCTATGGTGAAAAAGGAAATATCCTCCGATGAAATATGGAAAGAAGCTTTCTGAGAAACTGCTTAGTGTTCTGTTAATTCATCTCACAGAGTTACATCTGTATTTCGTGGATCTCTTTGCTAGCCTTATTTCTGTGGAATCTGAGAACAGATATTTCCTTTCCCTTTGAAGACTATAGGGCCAAAGGAAATATCCTCCGATAACAAAGAGAAAGAAGCTTTCTGAGAAACTTCTTTGTGTTCTGTGAAATCATCTCAGACAGTTACAACTTTCCCCTCAAGAAGCCTTTCGCTAAGACAGTTCTTGTGGAATTGGAAAAGTGATATTTGGAAGCCCATAGAGGGCTATGGTGAAAAAGGAAATATCCTCCGATGAAATCTGGAAAGAAGCTTTCTGAGAAACTGCTTAGTGTTCTGTTAATTCATCTCACAGAGTTACATCTGTATTTCGCGGATCTCTTTGCTAGCCTTATTTCTGTGGAATCTGAGAACAGATATTTCGGAACCCTTTGAAGACTATAGGGCCAAAGGAAATATCCTCCGGTAACAAAGAGAAAGAAGCTTTCTGAGAAACTTCTTTGTGTTCTGTGAAATCATCTCACAGAGTTACAGCTTTCCCCTCAAGAAGCCTTTCGCTAAGACAGTTCTTGTGGAATTGGCAAAGTGATATTTGGAAGCCCATAGAGGGCTATGGTGAAAAAGGAAATATCCTCCGTTGAAATCTGGAAAGAAGATTTCTGAGAAGCTGCTGAGTTTTCTGTTAATTCATCCCACAGAGTTACATCTGTATTTCGTGGATCTCTTTGCTAGCCTTATTTCTGTGGAATCTGACAACAGATATTTCCTTTCCCTTTGAAGACTATAGGGCCAAAGGAAATATCGTCCTATAACAAAGAGAAAGAAGGTTTCTGAGAAACTTCTTTGTGTTCTGTGAAATCATCTCACAGAGTTACAGCTTTCCCCTCAAGAAGCCTTTCCCTAAGACAGTTCTTGTGGAATTGGCAAGTGACATTTGGAAGCCCATAGAGGGCTACGATGAAAAAGGAAATATCCTCCGATGAAATCTGGAAAGAAGGTTTCTGAGAAACTGCTTAGTGTTCTGTTAATTCATCTCACAGAGTTACATCTGTATTTCGTGGATCTCTTTGCTAGCCTTATTTCTGTGGAATCTGAGAACGGATATTTCCTTTCCCTTTGAAGACTCTAGGGCCAAAGGAAATATCCTCCGATAACCAAGAGGAAGAAGCTTTCTGAAAAACTCCTTTGTGTTCTGTGAAATCATCTCACACAGTTACAGCTTCCCCCTCAAGAAGCCTTTCGCTAAGACAGTTCTTGTGGAATTGGCAAAGTGATATTTGGAAGCCCTTAGAGGGCTATGGTGGAAAAGGAAATATCCTCGGATGAAATCTGGAAAGAAGCTTTCTGAGAAACTGCTTAGTGTTCTGTTAATTCATCTCACAGAGTTACATCTGTATTTCGTGGATCCCTTGCTAGCCTTATTTCAGTTGAATCTGAGAACAGATATTTCCTTTCTCTTTGAAGACTATAGGGCCAAAGGAAATATCCTCCGATAACAAAGAGAAAGAAGCTTTCTCAGAAACTACTTTGTGTTCTGTGAAATCATCTCACAGAGTTACAGCTTTCCCCTCAAGAAGACTTTCGCTAAGACAGTTCTTGTGGAATTGGCAAAGTGATATTTGGAAGCCCATAGAGGGCTATGGTGAAAAAGGAAATATCCTCCGATGAAATCTGGAAAGAAGCTTTCTGAGAAACTGCTTAGTGTTCTGTTAATTCATCTCACAGTGTTACATCTGTATTTCGTGGATCTCTTTGCTAGCCTTATTTCTGTGGAATCTGAGATCAGATATTTCCTTTCCCTTTGAAGACTATAGGGCCAAAGGAAATATCCTCCGATAACAAAGAGAAAGAAGCTTTCTGAGAAACTTCTTTGTGTTCTGTGAAATCATCTCACAGAGTTACAGCTTTCCCCTCAAGAAGCCTTTCGCTAAGACAGTTCTTCTGGAATTGGCAAAGTGTTATTTGGAAGCCCATAGAGGGCTATGGTGAAAAAGGAAATATCCTCCGATGAAATATGGAAAGAAGCTTTCTGAGAAACTGCTTAGTGTTCTGTTAATTCATCTCACAGAGTTACATCTGTATTTCGTGGATCTCTTTGCTAGCCTTATTTCTGTGGAATCTGAGAACAGATATTTCCTTTCCCTTTGAAGACTATAGGGCCAAAGGAAATATCCTCCGATAACAAAGAGAAAGAAGCTTTCTGAGAAACTTCTTTGTGTTCTGTGAAATCATCTCAGACAGTTACAACTTTCCCCTCAAGAAGCCTTTCGCTAAGACAGTTCTTGTGGAATTGGAAAAGTGATATTTGGAAGCCCATAGAGGGCTATGGTAAAAAAGGAAATATCCTCCGATGAAATCTGGAAAGAAGCTTTCTGAGAAACTGCTTAGTGTTCTGTTAATTCATCTCACAGAGTTACATCTGTATTTCGTGGATCTCTTTGCTAGCCTTATTTCTGTGGAATCTGAGAACAGATATTTCTGAACCCTTTGAAGACTATAGGGCCAAAGGAAATATCCTCCGATAACAAAGAGAAAGAAGCTTTCTGAGAAACTTCTTTGTGTTCTGTGAAATCATCTCACAGAGTTACAGCTTTCCCCTCAAGAAGCCTTTCGCTAAGACAGTTCTTGTGGAATTGGCAAAGTGATATTTGGAAGCCCATAGAGGGCTACGGTGAAAAAGGAAATATCCTCCGATGAAATCTGGAAAGAAGCTTTCTGAGAAAATGCTTATTGTTCTGTTAATTCATCTCACAGTGTTACATCTGTATTTCGTGGATCTCTTTGCTAGCCTTATTTCTGTGGAATCTGAGAACAGATATTTCCTTTCCCTCTAAAGACTATAGGGCCAAAGGAAATATCCTCCGATAACAAAGAGAAAGAAGCTTTCTGAGAAACTTCTTTGTGTTCTGTGAAATCATCTCACAGAGTTACAGCTTTCCCCTCAAGAAGCCTTTCGCTAGGACAGTTGTTGTGGAATAGGCAAAGTGATATTTGGAAGCCCATAGAGGACTATGGTGAAAAAGGAAATATCCTCCGATAAAATCTGGAAAGAAGCTTTCTGAGAAACTGCTTAGTGTTCTGTTAATTCATCTCACAGAGTTACATCTGTATTTCGTGGATCTCTTTGCTAGCCTTATTTCTGTGGAATCTGAGAACATATATTTCGGATCCCTTTGAAGACTATAGGGCCAAAGGAAATATCCTCCGATAACAAAGAGAAAGAAGCTTTCTGAGAAACTTCTTTGTGTTCTGTGAAATCATCTCACAGAGTTACAGCTTTCCCCCGAAGAAGCCTTTCGCTAAGACAGTTCTGGTGGAATTGGCAAAGTGATATTTGGAAGCCCAAAGAGGGCTATGGTGAAAAAGGAAATATCCTCCGATGAAATCTGGAAAGAAGCTTTCTGAGAAACTGCTCAGTGTTCTGTTAATTCATCTCACAGAGTTACCTCTGTATTTCTTGTATCTCTTTGCCAGCCTTATTTCTGTGGAATCTGACAACAGATATTTCCTTTCCCTTTGAAGACTACAGGGCCAAAGGAAATATCCTCTGATAACAAAGAGAAAGAAGCTTTCTGAGAAACTTCTTTGTGTTCTGTCAAATCATCTCACAGAGTTACATCTTTCCCCCCAAGAAGCCTTTCGCTAAGACAGTTCTTGTGGAATTGGCAAAGTGATATTTGGAAGCCCATAGAGGGCTATGGTGAAAAAGGAAATATGCTCCGATGGAATCTGGAACGAATCTGTCTGAGAAACTGCTTAGTGTTCTGTTAATTCATCTCACAGAGTTACATCCTTATTCCGTGGATCTCCTGGCTAGCCTTATTTCTGTGGAATCTGAGAACAGATATTTCCTTTCCCTTTGAAGACTATAGGGCCAAAGGAAATATCCTCCGATAACAAAGAGAAAGAAGCTTTCTGAGAAACTTCTTTGTGTTCTGTGAAATCATCTCACAGATTTACAGCTTTCCCCTCAAGAACCCTTTCGCTAAGACAGTTCTTGTGGAATTGTCAAAGTGATATATGGAAGCTCATTGAGGGCTATGGAGAAAAAGGAAATATCCTCCGATGAAATCTGGAAAGAAGCTTTCTGAGAAACTGCTTAGTGTTCTGTTAATTCATCTCATAGAGTTACATCTGTATTTCGTGGATCTCTTTGCTAGCCTTATTTCTGTGGAATCTGAGAACAGATATTTCGGATCCCTTTGAAGACTATAGGGCTAAAGTAAATATCCTACGATAACAAAGAGAAAGAAGCTTTCTGAGAAACTTCTTTGTGTTCTGTGAAATCATCTCACAGAGTTACAGCTTTCCCCTCAAGAAGCCTTTCGCTAAGACAGTTCTTGTGTAATTGGCAAAGTGATATATGGAAGCCCATAGAGGGCTATGGTGAAAAACGAAATATCCTCCGATGAAATCTGGAAAGAAGCTTTCTGAGAAACTGCTGAGTGTTCTGTTAATTCATCTCACAGTGTTACATCTGTATTTCGTGGATCTCTTTGCTAGCCTTATTTCTGTGGAATCTGACAACAGATATTTCCTTTCCCTTTGAAGACTATAGGGCCAAAGGAAATATCCTCCGATAACAAAGAGAAAGAAGCTTTCTGAGAAACTTCTTTGTGTTCTGTGAAATCATCTCACAGAGTTACAGCTTTCCCCTCAAGAAGCCTTTCACTAAGACAGTTCTTGTGGAATTTTCAAAGTGATATTTGGAAGCCCATAGAGGGCTACGGTGAAAAAGGAAATATCCTCCGATGAAATCTGGAAAGAAGCTTTCTGAGAAACTGCTCAGTGTTCTGTTAATTCATCTAACAGAGTTACATCTGTATTTCGTGGATCTCTTTGCTAGCCTTATTTCTGTGGAATCTGACAACAGATATTTCCTTTCCTTTGAAGACTATAGGACCAAAGGAAATATCCTCCGATAACAAAGAGAAAGAAGCTTTCTGAGAAACTTCTTTGTGTTCTGCGAAATCATCTCACAGAGCTACAGCTTTCCCCCCAAGAAGCCTTTCGCTAAGACACTTCTTGTGGAATTGGCAAAGTGATATTTGGAAGCCCAAAGAGGGCTATGGTGAAAAATGAAATATCCTCCGATGAAATCTGGAACGAAGCTTTCTGAGAAACTGCTTAGTGTTCTGTTAATTCATCTCACAGAGTTACATCTTCATTTCGGGGATCTCTTTGCTAGCCTTATTTCTGTGGAATCTGACAACAGATATTTCCTTTCCCTTTGAAGACTATAGGACCAAAGGAAATATCCTCCGATAACAAAGAGAAAGAAGCTTTCTGAGAAACTTCTTTGTGTTCTGTGAAATCATCTCACAGAGTTACAGCATTCCCCTCAAGAAGCCTTTCGCTAAGACAGTTCTTGTGGAATTGGCAAAGTGATATTTGGAAGCCCATAGAGAGCTATGGTGAAAAAGGAAATATCGTCCGATGAAATCTGGAAAGAAGCTTTCTGAGAAACTGCTCAGTGTTCTGTTAATTCATCTCACAGAGTTACATCTGTATTTCTTGGATCTCTTTGCCAGCCTTATTTCTGTGGAATCTGAAAACAGATATTTCCTTTCCCTTTGAAGACTACAGGGCCAAAGGAAATATCCTCTGATAACAAAGAGAAAGAAGCTTTCTGAGAAACTTCTTTGTGTTCTGTGAAATCATCTCACAGAGTTACAGCTTTCCCCCCAAGAAGCCTTTCGCTAAGACAGTTCTGGTGGAATTGGCAAAGTGATATTTGGAAGCCCAAAGATGGCTATGGTGAAAAAGGAAATATCCTCCGATGAAATCTGGAAAGAAGCTTTCTGAGAAACTGCTTAGTGTTCTGTTAATTCATCTCACAGAGTTACATATTTATTTCGTGGATCTCTTTGCTAGCCTTATTTCTGTGGAATCTGAGAACAGATATTTCCTTTCCCTTTGAAGACTATAGGGCGAAAGGAAATATCCTCTGATATCAAAGAGAAAGAAGCTTTCTGAGAAACTTCTTTGGGTTCTGTGAAATCATCTCACAGAGTTACAGCTTTCCCCTGAAGAAGCCTTTCACTAAGACAGTTCTTGTGGAATTGTCAAAGTGATATTTGGAAGCTCTTAGAAGGCTATGGAGAAAAAGGAATTATCCTCCGATGAAATCTGGAAAGAAGCTTTCTGAGAAACTGCTTAGTGTTCTGTTAATTCATCTCACAGAGTTACATCTGTATTTCGTGCATCTCTTTGCTAGCCTCATTTCTGTGGAATCTGAGAACAGATATTTCGGATCCCTTTGAAGACTATAGGGCCAAAGGAAATATCCTCCGATAATAAAGAGAAAGAAGCTTTCTGAGAAACTTCTTTGTGTTCTGTGAAATCATCTCACAGAGTTACAGCTTTACCGTCAAGAAGCCTTTCGCGAAGACAGTTCTTGTGGAATTGGCAAAGTGATATTTGGAAGCCCATAGGGGTCTATGGTGAAAAAGGAAATATCCTCAGATTAAATCTGGAAAGAAGCTTTCTGAGAAACTGCTCAGTGTTCTGTTAATTCATCTCACAGAGTTACATCTGTATTTCGTGGATCTCTTTGCTAGCCTTATTTCTGTGGAATCTGACAACAGATATTTCCTTTCCCTTTGAAGACTATAGGGGCAAAGGAAATATCCTCCGATAACAAAGAGAAAGAAGCTTTCTGAGAAACTTCTTTGTGTTCTGTGAAATCATCTCACAGAGTTACAGCTTTCCCCCCAAGAAGCCTTTCGCTAAGACACTTCTTGTGGAATTGGCAAAGTGATATTTGGAAGCCCATAGAGGGCTATGGTGAAAAAGGAAATATGCTCCGATGAAATCTGGAACGAAGCTTTCTGAGAAAGTGCTTAGTGTTCTGTTAATTCATCTCACAGAGTTACATCCTTATTCCGTGGATCTCCTGGCTAGCCTTATTTCTGTGGAATCTGACAACAGATATTTCCTTTCCCTTTGAAGACTATAGGGCCAAAGGAAATATCCTCCGATAACAAAGAGAAAGAAGCTTTCTGAGAAACTTCTTTGTGTTCTGTGAAATCATCTCACAGAGTTACAGCTTTCCCCTCAAGAAGCCTTTCGCTAAGACAGTTCTTGTGGAATTGGCAAAGTGATATTTGGAAGCCCATAGAGGGCTATGGTGAAAAAGGAAATATCCTCCGATGAAATCTGGAAAGAAGCTTTCTGAGAAGCTGCTGAGTTTTCTGTTAATTTATCCCACAGAGTTACATCTGTATTTCGTGGATCTCTTTGCTAGCCTTATTTCTGTGGAATCTGACAACAGATATTTCCTTTCCCTTTGAAGACTATAGGGCCAAAGGAAATATCGTCCTATAACAAAGAGAAAGAAGGTTTCTGAGAAACTTCTTTGTGTTCTGTGAAATCATCTCACAGAGTTACAGCTTTCCCCTCAAGAAGCCTTTCCCTAAGACAGTTCTTGTGGAATTGGCAAGTGACATTTGGAAGCCCATAGAGGGCTACGATGAAAAAGGAAATATCCTCCGATGAAATCTGGAAAGAAGGTTTCTGAGAAACTGCTTAGTGTTCTGTTAATTCATCTCACAGAGTTACATCTGTATTTCGTGGATCTCTTTGCTAGCCTTATTTCTGTGGAATCTGAGAACGGATATTTCCTTTCCCTTTGAAGACTCTAGGGCCAAAGGAAATATCCTCCTATAACCAAGAGAAAGAAGCTTTCTGAGAAACTTCTTTGTGTTCTGTGAAATCATCTCACACAGTTACAGCTTCCCCCTCAAGAAGCCTTTCGCTAAGACAGTTCTTGTGGAATTGGCAAAGTGATATTTGGAAGCCCATAGAGGTCTATGGTGGAAAAGGAAATATCCTCCGATGAAATCTGGAAAGAAGCTTTCTGAGAAACTGCTTAGTGTTCTATTAATTCATCTCACAGAGTTACATCTGTATTTCGTGGATCTCATTGCTAGCCTTATTTCTGTGGAATCTGAGAACAGATATTTCCTTTCCCTTTGAAGACTATAGGGCCAAAGGAAATATCCTCCGATAACAAAGAGAAAGAAGCTTTCTGAGAAACTTCTTTGCGTTCTGTGAAATCATCACACAGAGTTACAGCTTTCCCCTCAAGTAGCCTTTCGCTAAGACAGTTCTTGTGGAATTGGCAAAGTAATATTTGGAAGCCCATAGAGGGCTATGGTGAAAAAGGAAATATCCTCCCATGAAATCTGGAAAGAAGCTTTCTGAGAAACTGCTTAGTGTTCTGTTAATTCATCTCGCAGAGTTACATCTGTATTTCCTGGATCTCTTTGTCAGCCTTATTTCTGTGGAATTTGAGAACAGATATTTCCTTTCCCTTTGAAGACTATAGGGCCAAATTCAATATCCTCCGCTAAAGAAGAGACAGAAGCTTTCTGAAAAACTTCTTTGTGTTCTGTGAAATCATCTCACACAGTTACAGCTTTCCCCTCAATAAGCCTTTCGCTAAGACAGTTCTTGTGGAATTGGCAAAGTGATATTTGGAAGCCCATAGAGGGCTGTGGTGAAAAACGAAATATCCTCCGATGAAATCTGGAAAGAAGCTTTCTGAGAAACTGCTGAGTGTTCTGTTAATTCATCTCACAGTGTTACATCTGTATTTCGTGGATCTCTTTGCTAGCCTTATTTCTGTGGAATCTGACAACAGATATTTCCTTTCCCTTTGAAGACTATAGGGCCAAAGGAAATATCCTCCGATAACAAAGAGAAAGAAGCTTTCTGAGAAACTTCTTTGTGTTCTGTGAAATCATCTCACAGAGTTACAGCTTTCCCCTCAAGAAGCCTTTCACTAAGACAGTTCTTGTGGAATTTTCAAAGTGATATTTGGAAGCCCATAGAGGGCTATGGTGAAAAAGGAAATATCCTCCGATGAAATCTGGAAAGAAGCTTTCTGAGAAACTGCTCAGTGTTCTGTTAATTCATCTAACAGAGTTACATCTGTATTTCGTGGATCTCTTTGCTAGCCTTATTTCTGTGGAATCTGACAACAGATATTTCCTTTCCTTTGAAGACTATAGGACCAAAGGAAATATCCTCCGATAACAAAGAGAAAGAAGCTTTCTGAGAAACTTCTTTGTGTTCTGCGAAATCATCTCACAGAGCTACAGCTTTCCCCCCAAGAAGCCTTTCGCTAAGACACTTCTTGTGGAATTGGCAGAGTGATATTTGGAAGCCCAAAGAGGGCTATGGTGAAAAAGGAAATATCCTCCGATGAAATCTGGAACGAAGCTTTCTGAGAAACTGCTTAGTGTTCTGTTAATTCATCTCACAGAGTTACATCTTCATTTCGGGGATCTCTTTGCTAGCCTTATTTCTGTGGAATCTGACAACAGATATTTCCTTTCCCTTTGAAGACTATAGGGCAAATGGAAATATCCTCCGATAACAAAGAGAAAGAAGCTTTCTGAGAAACTTCTTTCTGTTCTGTGAAATCATCTCACAGAGTTACAGCTTTCCCCTCAAGAAGCCTTTCGCTAAGACAGTGCTTGTGGAATTGGCAAAGTGATATTTGGAAGCCCATAGAGGGCTATGGTGAAAAAGGAAATATCCTCCGATGAAATCTGGAAAGAAGCTTTCTGAGAAACTGCTTAGTGTTCTGTTAATTCATCTCACAGAGTTACATCTGTATTTCGTGGATTTCTTTGCTAGCCTTATTTCTGTGGAATCGGAGAACAGATATTTCGGAACCCTTTGAAGACTATAGGGCCAAAGGAAATATCCTCCGATAACAAAGAGAAAGAAGCTTTCTGAGAAACTTCTTTGTGTTCTGTGAAATCATCTCACAGAGTTACAGCTTTCCCCTCAAGAAGCCTTTCGCTAAGACAGTTCTTGTGGAATGGGCAAAGTGATATTTGGAAGCCCATAGAGGGCTACGGTGAAAAAGGAAATATCCTCCGATGAAATCTGGAAAGAAGCTTTCTGAGAAACTGCTTATTGTTCTGTTAATTCATGTCACAGTGTTACATCTGTATTTCGTGGATCTCTTTGCTAGCCTTATTTCTGTGGAATCTGAGAACAGATATTTCCTTTCCCTCTAAATACTATAGGGCCAAAGGAAATATCCTCCGATAACGAAGAGAAAGAAGCTTTCTGAGAAACTTCTTTGTGTTCTGTGAAATCATCTCACAGAGTTACAGCTTTCCCCTCAAGAAGCCTTTCGCTAGGACAGTTCTTCTCGGATTGGCAATGTGATATTTGGAAGGCCATAGAGGGCCATGGTGAAAAAGGAAATATCCTCCGATGAAATCTGGAAAGAAGCTTCCTGAGAAACTGCTTAGTGTTCTGTTAATTCATCTCACAGAGTTACATCTGTATTTCGTGGATCTATTTGCTAGCCTTATTTCTGTGGAATCTGAGAACAGATATTTCGGATCCTTTTGAAGATTATAGGGCCAAAGGAAATATCCTCCGATAACAAAGAGAAAGAAGCTTTCTGAGAAACTTCTTTGTGTTCTGTGAAATCATCTCACAGAGTTACAGCATTCCCCTCAAGAAGCCTTTCGCTAAGACAGTTCTTGTGGAATTGGCAAAGTGATATTTCGAAGCCCATAGAGGGCTATGGTGAAAAAGGAAATATCGTCCGATGAAATCTGGAAAGAAGCTTTCTGAGAAACTGCTCAGTGTTCTGTTAATTCATCTCACAGAGTTACATCTGTATTTCTTGGATCTCTTTGCCAGCCTTATTTGTGTGGAATCTGACAACAGATATTTCCTTTCCCTTTGAAGACTATAGGGGCAAAGGAAATATCCTCCGATAACAAAGAGAAAGAAGCTTTCTGAGAAACTTCTTTGTGTTCTGTCAAATCATCTCACAGAGTTACAGCTTTCCCCCCAAGAAGCCTTTCGCTAAGACACTTCTTGTGGAATTGGCAAAGTGATATTTGGAAGCCCATAGAGGGCTATGGTGAAAAAGGAAATATGCTCCGATGAAATCTGGAACGAAGCTTTCTGAGAAACTGCTTAGTGTTCTGTTAATTCATCTCACAGAGTTACATCCTTATTCCGTGGATCTCCTGGCTAGCCTTATTTCTGTGGAATCTGAGAACAGATATTTCCTTTCCCTTTGAAGACTATAGGGCCAAAGGAAATATCCTCCGATAACAAAGAGAAAGAAGCTTTCTGAGAAACTTCTTTGTGTTCTGTGAAATCATCTCACAGAGTTACAGCTTTCCCCTCAAGAAGCCTTTCGCTAAGACAGTTCTTGTGTAATTGGCAAAGTGATATATGGAAGCCCATAGAGGGCTATGGTGAAAAAGGAAATATCCTCCGATGAAATCTGGAAAGAAGCTTTCTGAGAAACTGCTTAGTGTTCTGTTAATTCATCTCACAGAGTTACATCTGTATTTCGTGGATCTCTTTGCTAGCCTTAATTCTGTGGAATCTGAGAACAGATATTTCGGATCCCCTTGAAGACTATAGGGCTAAAGGAAATATCCTCCGATAACAAAGAGAAAGAAGCTTTCTGAGAAACTTTTTTGTGTACTGTGAAATCATCTCAGAGTTACAGCTTTCCCCTCATGAAGCCTTTCGCTAAGACAGTTCTTGTGTAATTGGCAAAGTGATATTTGGAAGCTCATAGAGGGCTATGGTGAAAAACGAAATATCCTCCGATGAAATCTGGAAAGAAGCTTTCTGAGAAACTGCTGAGTGTTCTGTTAATTCATCTCACAGTGTTACATCTGTATTTCGTGGATCTCTTTGCTAGCCTTTTTTCTGTGGAATCTGACAAAAGATATTTCGGATTCCTTTAAAGACTATAGGGCCAAAGGAAATATCCTCCGATAACAAAGAGAAAGAAGCTTTCTGAGAAACTTCTTTGTGTTCTGTGAAATCATCTCACAGAGTTACAGCTTTCCCCTCAAGAAGCCTTTCGCTACGACAGTTCTTGTGGAATTGGCAAAGTGATATTTGGAAGCCCATAGAGGGCTATGGTGAAAAAGGAAATATCCTCCGATGAAATCTGGAAAGAAGCTTTCTGAGAAACTGCTTAGTGTTCTGTTAATTCATCTCACAGAGTTACATCTGTATTTCGTGGATCTCTTTGCTAGCCTTATTTCTGTGGAATCTGAGATCAGATATTTCCTTTCCCTTTGAAGACTATAGGGCCAAAGGAAATATCCTCCGATAACAAAGAGAAAGAAGCTTTCTGAGAAACTTCTTTGTGTTCTGTGAAATCATCTCACAGAGTTACAGCTTTCCCCTCAAGAAGCCTTTCGCTAAGACAGTTCTTGTGGAATTGGCAAAGTGATATTTGGAAGCCCATAGAGGGCTATGGTGAAAAAGGAAATATCCTCCGATGAAATCTGGAAAGAAGCTTTCTGAGAAGCTGCTGAGTTTTCTGTTAATTCATCCCACAGAGTTACATCTGTATTTCGTGGATCTCTTTGCTAGCCTTATTTCTGTCTAATCTGACAACAGATATTTCCTTTCCCTTTGAAGACTATAGGGCCAAAGGAAATATCGTCCTATAACAAAGAGAAAGAAGGTTTCTGAGAAACTTCTTTGTGTTCTGTGAAATCATCTCACAGAGTTACAGGTTTACCGTCAAGAAGCCTTTCGCGAAGACAGTTCTTGTGGAATTGGCAAAGTGATATTTGGAAGCCCATAGGGGTCTATGGTGAAAAAGGAAATATCCTCAGATTAAATCTGGAAAGAAGCTTTCTGAGAAACTGCTCAGTGTTCTGTTAATTCATCTCACAGAGTTACATGTGTATTTCGTGGATCTCTTTGCTAGCCTTATTTCTGTGGAATCTGACAACAGATATTTCCTTTCCCTTTGAAGACTATAGGGGCAAAGGAAATATCCTCCGATAACAAAGAGAAAGAAGCTTTCTGAGAAACTTCTTTGTGTTCTGTGAAATCATCTCACAGAGTTACAGCTTTCCCCCCAAGAAGCCTTTCGCTAAGACACTTCTTGTGGAATTGCCAAAGTGATATTTGGAAGCCCATAGAGGGCTATGGTGAAAAAGGAAATATGCTCCGATGAAATCTGGAACGAAGCTTTCTGAGAAACTGCTTAGTGTTCTGTTAATTCATCTCACAGAGTTACATCCTTATTCCGTGGATCTCCTGGCTAGCCTTATTTCTGTGGAATCTGAGAACAGATATTTCGCATCCCTTTGAAGACTATAGGGCCAAAGGAAATATCCTCCGATAACAAAGAGAAAGAAGCTTTCTGAGAAACTTCTTTGTGTTATGTGAAATCATCTCACAGATTTACAGCTTTCCCCTCAAGAACCCTTTCGCTAAGACAGTTCTTGTGGAATTGTCAAAGTGATATTTGGAAGCTCATAGAGGGCTATGGAGAAAAAGGGAATATCCTCCGATGAAATCTGGAAAGAAGCTTTCTGAGAAACTGCTTAGTGTTCTGTTAATTCATCTCACAGAGTTACATCTGTATTTCGTGGATCTCTTTGCTAGCCTTATTTCTGTGGAATCTGAGAACAGATATTTCAGATCCCTTTGAAGACTATAGGGCTAAAGGAAATATCCTCCGATAACAAAGAGAAAGAAGCTTTCTGAGAAACTTCTTTGTGTTCTGTGAAATCATCTCAGAGTTACAGCTTTCCCCTCAAGAAGCCTTTCGCTAAGACATTTCTTGTGTAATTGGCAAAGTGATATTTGGAAGCCCATAGAGGGCTATGGTGAAAAACGAAATATCCTCCGAAGAAATCTGGAAAGAAGCTTTCTGAGAAACTGCTGAGTGTTCTGTTAATTCATCTCACAGTGTTACATCTGTATTTCGTGGATCTCTTTGCTAGCCTTTTTTCTGTGGAATCTGACAAAAGATATTTCGGATTCCTTTAAAGACTATAGGGCCAAAGGAAATATCCTCCGATAACAAAGAGAAAGAAGCTTTCTGAGAAACTTCTTTGTGTTCTGTGAAATCATCTCACAGAGTTACAGCTTTCCCCTCAAGAAGCCTTTCGCTAAGACAGTTCTTGTGGAATTGGCAAAGTGATATTTGGAAGCCCATAGAGGGCTATGGTGAAAAAGGAAATATCCTCCGATGAAATCTGGAAAGAAGCTTTCTGAGAAACTGCTTAGAGTTCTGTTAATTCATCTCACAGAGTTACATCTGTATTTCGTGGATCTCTTTGCTAGCCTTATTTCTGTGGAATCTGAGATCAGATATTTCCTTTCCCTTTGAAGACTATAGGGCCAAAGGAAATATCCTCCGATAACAAAGAGAAAGAAGCTTTCTGAGAAACTTCTTTGTGTTCTGTGAAATCATCTCACACAGTTACAGCTTTCCCCTCAAGAAGCCTTTCGCTAAGACAGTTCTTGTGGAATTGGCAAAGTGATATTTGGAAGCCCATAGAGGGCTATGGTGAAAAAGGAAATATCCTCCGATGAAATCTGGAAAGAAGCTTTCTGAGAAGCTGCTGAGTTTTCTGTTAATTCATCCCACAGAGTTACATCTGTATTTCGTGGATCTCTTTGCTAGCCTTATTTCTGTGGAATCTGACAACAGATATTTCCTTTCCCTTTGAAGACTATAGGGCCAAAGGAAATATCGTCCTATAACAAAGAGAAAGAAGCTTTCTGAGAAGCTTCTTTGTGTTCTGTGAAATCATCTCACAGAGTTACAGCTTTCCCCTCAAGAAGCCTTTCGCTAAGACAGTTCTTGTGGAATTGGCAAGTGACATTTGGAAGCCCATAGAGGGCTACGATGAAAAAGGAAATATCCTCCGATGAAATCTGGAAAGAAGCTTTCTGAGAAACTGCTTAGTGTTCTGTTAATTCATCTCACAGAGTTACATCTGTATTTCGTGGATCTCTTTGCTAGCCTTATTTCTGTGGAATCTGAGAACAGATATTTCCTTTCCCTTTGAAGACTCTAGGGCCAAAGGAAATATCCTCCGATAACCAAGAGAAAGAAGCTTTCTGAGAAACTTCTTTGTGTTCTGTGAAATCATCTCACAGAGTTACAGCTTCCCCCTCAAGAAGCCTTTCGCTAAGACAGTTCTTGTGGAATTGGCAAAGTGATATTTGGAAGCCCATAGAGGGCTATGGTGGAAAAGGAAATATCCTCCGATGAAATCTGGAAAGAAGCTTTCTGAGAAACTGCTTAGTGTTCTGTTAATTCATCTCACAGAGTTACATCTGTATTTCGTGGATCTCATTGCTAGCCTTATTTCTGTGGAATCTGAGAACAGATATTTCCTTTCCCTTTGAAGACTATAGGGCCAAAGGAAATATCCTCCGATAACAAAGAGAAAGAAGCTTTCTGAGAAACTTCTTTGCGTTCTGTGAAATCATCTCACAGAGTTACAGCTTTCCCCTCAAGTAGCCTTTCGCTAAGACAGTTCTTGTGGAATTGGCAAAGTAATATTTGGAAGCCCATAGAGGGCTATGGTGAAAAAGGAAATATCCTCCCATGAAATCTGGAAAGAAGCTTTCTGAGAAACTGCTTAGTGTTCTGTTAATTCATCTCGCAGAGTTACATCTGTATTTCCTGGATCTCTTTGTCAGCCTTATTTCTGTGGAATCTGAGAACAGATATTTCCTTTCCCTTTGAAGACTATAGGGCCAAATTCAATATCCTCCGCTAAAGAAGAGACAGAAGCTTTCTGAGAAACTTCTTTGTGTTCTGTGAAATCATCTCACACAGTTACAGCTTTCCCCTCAATAAGCCTTTCGCTAAGACAGTTCTTGTGGAATTGGCAAAGTGATATTTGGAAGCCCATAGAGGGCTGTGGTGAAAAAGGAAATATCCTCCCATGAAATCTGGAAAGAAGCTTTCTGAGAAACTGCTTAGTGTTTTGTTAATTCATCTCACAGAGTTACATCTGTATTTCGTGGATCTCTTTGCTAGCCTTATTTCTGTGGAATCTGACAACAGATATTTCGGATCCCTTTGAAGACTATAGGGCTAAAGGAAATATCCTCCGATAACAAAGAGAAAGAAGCTTTCTGAGAAACTTCTTTGTGTTCTGTGAAATCATCTCACAGAGTTACAGCTTTCCCCTCAAGAAGCCTTTCGCTAAGACAGTTCTTGTGTAATTGGCAAAGTGATATATGGAAGCCCATAGAGGGCTATGGTGAAAAACGAAATATCCTCCGATGAAATCTGGAAAGAAGCTTTCTGAGAAACTGCTGAGTGTTCTGTTAATTCATCTCACAGTGTTACATCTGTATTTCGTGGATCTCTTTGCTAGCCTTATTTCTGTGGAATCTGACAACAGATATTTCCTTTCCCTTTGAAGACTATAGGGCCAAAGGAAATATCCTCCGATAACAAAGAGAAAGAAGCTTTCTGAGAAACTTCTTTGGGTTCTGTGAAATCATCTCACAGAGTTACAGCTTTCCCCTCAAGAAGCCTTTCGCTAAGACAGTTCTTGTGGAATTGGCAAGTGACATTTGGAAGCCCATAGAGGGCTACGATGAAAAAGGAAATATCCTCCGATGAAATCTGGAAAGAAGCTTTCTGAGAAACTGCTTAGTGTTCTGTTAATTCATCTCACAGAGTTACATCTGTATTTCGTGGATCTCTTTGCTAGCCTTATTTCTGTGCAATCTGAGAACAGATATTTCCTTTCCCTTAGAAGACTCTAGGGCCAAAGGAAATATCCTCCGATAACCAAGAGAAAGAAGCTTTCTGAGAAACTTCTTTGTGTTCTGTGAAATCATCTCACAGAGTTACAGCTTCCCCCTCAAGAAGCCTTTCGCTAAGACAGTTCTTGTGGAATTGGCAAAGTGATATTTGGAAGCCCATAGAGGGCTATGGTGGAAAAGGAAATATCCTCCGATGAAATCTGGAAAGAAGCTTTCTGAGAAACTGCTTAGTGTTCTGTTAATTCATCTCACAGAGTTACATCTGTATTTCGTGGATCTCATTGCTAGCCTTATTTCTGTGGAATCTGAGAACAGATATTTCCTTTCCCTTTGAAGACTATAGGGCCAAAGGAAATATCCTCCGATAACAAAGAGAAAGAAGCTTTCTGAGAAACTTCTTTGCGTTCTGTGAAATCATCTCACAGAGTTACAGCTTTCCCCTCAAGTAGCCTTTCGCTAAGACAGTTCTTGTGGAATTGGCAAAGTAATATTTGGAAGCCCATAGAGGGCTATGGTGAAAAAGGAAATATCCTCCCATGAAATCTGGAAAGAAGCTTTCTGAGAAACTGCTTAGTGTTCTGTTAATTCATCTCGCAGAGTTACATCTGTATTTCCTGGATCTCTTTGTCAGCCTTATTTCTGTGGAATCTGAGAACAGATATTTCCTTTCCCTTTGAAGACTATAGGGCCAAATTCAATATCCTCCGCTAAAGAAGAGACAGAAGCTTTCTGAGAAACTTCTTTGTGTTCTGTGAAATCATCTCACAGAGTTACAGCTTTCCCCTCAAGAAGCCTTTCGCTAAGACAGTTCTTGTGTAATTGGCAAAGTGATATATGGAAGCCCATAGAGGGCTATGGTGAAAAACGAAATATCCTCCGATGAAATCTGGAAAGAAGCTTTCTGAGAAACTGCTGAGTGTTCTGTTAATTCATCTCACAGTGTTACATCTGTATTTCGTGGATCTCTTTGCTAGCCTTATTTCTGTGGAATCTGACAACAGATATTTCCTTTCCCTTTGAAGACTATAGGGCCAAAGGAAATATCCTCCGATAACAAAGAGAAAGAAGCTTTCTGAGAAACTTCTTTGTGTTCTGTGAAATCATCTCACAGAGTTACAGCTTTCTCCTCAAGAAGCCTTTCACTAAGACAGTTCTTGTGGAATTTTCAAAGTGATATTTGGAAGCCCATAGAGGGCTATGGTGAAAAAGGAAATATCCTCCGATGAAATCTGGAAAGAAGCTTTCTGAGAAACTGCTCAGTGTTCTGTTAATTCATCTAACAGAGTTACATCTGTATTTCGTGGATCTCTTTGCTAGCCTTACTTCTGTGGAATCTGACAACAGATATTTCCTTTCCTTTGAAGACTATAGGACCAAAGGAAATATCCTCCGATAACAAAGAGAAAGAAGCTTTCTGAGAAACTTCTTTGTGTTCTGCGAAATCATCTCACAGAGCTACAGCTTTCCCCCCAAGAAGCCTTTAGCTAAGACACTTCTTGTGGAATTGGCAAAGTGATATTTGGAAGCCCAAAGAGGGCTATGGTGAAAAAGGAAATATCCTCCGATGAAATCTGGAACGAAGCTTTCTGAGAAACTGCTTAGTGTTCTGTTAATTCATCTCACAGAGTTACATCTTCATTTCGGGGATCTCTTTGCTAGCCTTATTTCTGTGGAATCTGACAACAGATATTTCCTTTCCCTTTGAAGACTATAGGGCAAATGGAAATATCCTCCGATAACAAAGAGAAAGAAGCTTTCTGAGAAACTTCTTTGTGTTATGTGAAATCATCTCACAGAGTTACAGCTTTCCCCTCAAGAACCCTTTCGCTAAGACAGTTCTTGTGGAATTGTCAAAGTGATATTTGGAAGCTCATAGAGGGCTATGGAGAAAAAGGAAATATCCTCCGATGAAATCTGGAAAGAAGCTTTCTGAGAAACTGCTTAGTGTTCTGTTAATTCATCTCACAGAGTTACATCTGTATTTCGTGGATCTCTTTGCTAGCCTTATTTCTGTGGAATCTGACAACAGATATTTCGGATCCCTTTGAAGACTATAGGGCTAAAGGAAATATCCTCCGATAACAAAGAGAAAGAAGCTTTCTGAGAAACTTCTTTGAGTTCTTTGAAATCATCTCAGAGTTACAGCTTTCCCCTCAAGAAGCCTTTCGCTAAGACAGTTCTTGTGTAATTGGCAAAGTGATATTTGCAAGCCCATAGAGGGCTATGGTGAAAAACGAAATATCCTCCGATGAAATCTGGAAAGAATCTTTCTGAGAAACTGCTGAGTGTTCTGTTAATTCATCTCACAGTGTGACATCTGTATTTCGTGGATCTCTTTGCTAGCCTTTTTTCTGTGGAATCTGACAAAAGATATTTCGGATTCCTTTAAAGACTATAGGGCCAAAGGAAATATCCTCCTATAACAAAGAGAAAGAAGCTTTCTGAGAAACTTCTTTGTGTTCTGTGAAATCATCTCAAAGAGTTACAGCTTTCCCCTCAAGAAGCCTTTCGCTAAGACAGTTCTTGTGGAATTGGCAAAGTGATATTTGGAAGCCCATAGAGGGCTATGGTGAAAAAGGAAATATCCTCCGATGAAATCTGGAAAGAAGCTTTCTGAGAAACTGCTTAGTGTTCTGTTAATTCATCTCACAGAGTTACATCTGAATTTCGTGGATCTCTTTGCTAGCCTTATTTCTGTGGAATCTGAGATCAGATATTTCCTTTCCCTTTGAAGACTATAGGGCCAAAGGAAATATCCTCTGATAACAAAGAGAAAGAAGCTTTCTGAGAAACTTCTTTATATTCTGTGAAATCATCTCACAGAGTTACAGCTTTCCCCTCAAGAAGCCTTTCGCTAAGACAGTTCTTGTGGAATTGGCAAAGTGATATTTGGAAGACCATAGAGGGCTATGGTGAAAAAGGAAATATCCTCCGATGAAATCTGGAAAGAAGCTTTCTGAGAAGCTGCTGAGTTTTCTGTTAATTCATCCCACAGAGTTACATCTGTATTTCGTGGTTCTCTTTGCTAGCCTTATTTCTGTGGAATCTGACAACAGATATTTCCTTTCCCTTTGAAGACTATAGGGCCAAAGGAAATATCGTCCTATAACAAAGAGAAAGAAGGTTTCTGAGAAACTTCTTTGTGTTCTGTGAAATCATCTCACAGAGTTACAGCTTTACCGTCAAGAAGCCTTTCGCGAAGACAGTTCTTGTGGAATTGGCAAAGTGATATTTGGAAGCCCATAGGGGTCTATGGTGAAAAAGGAAATATCCTCAGATTAAATCTGGAAAGAAGCTTTCTGAGAAACTGCTCAGTGTTCTGTTAATTCATCTCACAGAGTTACATCTGTATTTCGTGGATCTCTTTGCTAGCCTTATTTCTGTGGAATCTGACAAGAGATATTTCCTTTCCCTTTGAAGACTATAGGGGCAAAGGAAATATCCTCCGATAACAAAGAGAAAGAAGCTTTCTGAGAAACTTCTTTGTGTTCTGTGAAATCATCTCACAGAGTTACAGCTTTCCCCCCAAGAAGCCTTTCGCTAAGACACTTCTTGTGGAATTGGCAAAGTGATATTTGGAAGCCCATAGAGGGCTATGGTGAAAAAGGAAATATGCTCCGATGAAATCTGGAACGAAGCTTTCTGAGAAACTGCTTAGTGTTCTGTTAATTCATCTCACAGAGTTACATCCTTATTCCGTGGATCTCCTGGCTAGCCTTATTTCTGTGGAATCTGAGAACAGATATTTCCTTTCCCTTTGAAGACTATAGGGCCAAAGGAAATATCCTCCGATAACAAAGAGAAAGAAGCTTTCTGAGAAACTTCTTTGTGTTATGTGAAATCATCTCACAGAGTTACAGCTTTCCCCTCAAGAACCCTTTCGCTAAGACAGTTCTTGTGGAATTGTCAAAGTGATATTTGGAAGCTCATAGAGGGCTATGGAGAAAAAGGAAATATCCTCCGATGAAATCTGGAAAGAAGCTTTCTGAGAAACTGCTTAGTGTTCTGTTAATTCATCTCACAGAGTTACATCTGTATTTCGTGGATCTCTTTGCTAGCCTTATTTCTGTGGAATCTGAGAACAGATATTTCGGATCCCTTTGAAGACTATAGGGCTAAAGGAAATATCCTCCGATAACAAAGAGAAAGAAGCTTTCTGAGAAACTTCTTTGTGTTCTGTGAAATCATCTCAGAGTTACAGCTTTCCCCTCAAGAAGCCTTTCGCTAAGACAGTTCTTGTGTAATTGGCAAAGTGATATTTGCAAGCCCATAGAGGGCTATGGTGAAAAACGAAATATCCTCCGATGAAATCTGGAAAGAAGCTTTCTGAGAAACTGCTTAGTGTTCTGTTAATTCATCTCACAGAGTTACATCTGTATTTCGTGGATCTCTTTGCTAGCCTTATTTCTGTGGAATCTGAGAACAGATATTTCCTTTCCCTTTGAAGACTATAGGGCCAAAGGAAATATCCTCCGATAACAAAGAGAAAGAAGCTTTCTGAGAAACTTCTTTGCGTTCTGTGAAATCATCTCACAGAGTTACAGCTTTCCCCTCAAGTAGCCTTTCGCTAAGACAGTTCTTGTGGAATTGGCAAAGTAATATTTGGAAGCGCATAGAGGGCTATGGTGAAAAAGGAAATATCCTCGCATGAAATCTGGAAAGAAGCTTTCTGAGAAACTGCTTAGTGTTCTGTTAATTCATCTCGCAGAGTTACATCTGTATTTCCTGGATCTCTTTGTCAGCCTTATTTCTGTGGAATCTGAGAACAGATATTTCCTTTCCCTTTGAAGACTATAGGGCCAAATTCAATATCCTCCGCTAAAGAAGAGACAGAAGCTTTCTGAGAAACTTCTTTGTGTTCTGTGAAATCATCTCACACAGTTACAGCTTTCCCCTCAATAAGCCTTTCGCTAAGACAGTTCTTGTGGAATTGGCAAAGTGATATTTGGAAGCCCATAGAGGGCTATGGTGAAAAAGGAAATATCCTCCCATGAAATCTGGAAAGAAGCTTTCTGAGAAACTGCTTAGTGTTCTGTTAATTCATCTCACAGAGTTACATCTGTATTTCGTGGATCTCTTTGCTAGCCTTATTTCTGTGGAATCTGAGAACAGATATTTCGGATCCCTTTGAAGACTATAGGGCAAAAGTAAATATCCTCCGATAACAGAGAGAAAGAAGCTTTCTGAGAAACTTCTTTGTGTTCTGTGAAATCATCTCTCAGAGTTACAGCTTTCCCCTCAAGAAGCCTTTCGCTAAGACAGTTCTTGTGTAATTGGCAAAGTGATATATGGAAGCCCATAGAGGGCTATGGTGAAAAACGAAATATCCTCCGTTGAAATCTGGAAAGAAGCTTTCTGAGAAACTGCTGAGTGTTCTGTTAATTCATCTCACAGTGTTACATCTGTATTTCGTGGATCTCTTTGCTAGCCTTATTTCTGTGGAATCTGACAACAGATATTTCCTTTCCCTTTGAAGACTATAGGGCCAAAGGAAATATCCTCCGATAACAAAGAGAAAGAAGCTTTCTGAGAAACTTCTTTGTGTTCTGTGAAATCATCTCACAGAGTTACAGCTTTCCCCTCAAGAAGCCTTTCACTAAGACAGTTCTTGTGGAATTTTCAAAGTGATATTTGGAAGCCCATAGAGGGCAATGGTGAAAAAGGAAATATCCTCCGATGAAATCTGGAAAGAAGCTTTCTGAGAAACTGCTCAGTGTTCTGTTAATTCATCTAACAGAGTTACATCTGTATTTCGTGGATCTCTTTGCTAGCCTTATTTCTGTGGAATCTGACAACAGATATTTCCTTTCCTTTGAAGACTATAGGACCAAAGGAAATATCCTCCGATAACAAAGAGAAAGAAGCTTTCTGAGAAACTTCTTTGTGTTCTGCGAAATCATCTCACAGAGCTACAGCTTTCCCCCCAAGAAGCCTTTCGCTAAGACACTTCTTGTGGAATTGGCAAAGTGATATTTGGAAGCCCAAAGAGGGCTATGGTGAAAAAGGAAATATCCTCCGATGAAATCTGGAACGAAGCTTTCTGAGAAACTGCTTAGTGTTCTGTTAATTCATCTCACAGAGTTACATCTTCATTTCGGGGATCTCTTTGCTAGCCTTATTTCTGTGGAATCTGACAACAGATATTTCCTTTCCCTTTGAAGACTATAGGGCAAATGGAAATATCCTCCGATAACAAAGAGAAAGAAGCTTTCTGAGAAACTTCTTTGTGTTCTGTGAAATCATCTCACAGAGTTACAGCTTTCCCCTCAAGAAGCCTTTCGCTAAGACAGTGCTTGTGGAATTGGCAAAGTGATATTTGGAAGCCCATAGAGGGCTATGGTGAAAAAGGAAATATCCTCCGATGAAATCTGGAAAGAAGCTTTCTGAGAAACTGCTTAGTGTTCTGTTAATTCATCTCACAGAGTTACATCTGTATTTCGTGGATTTCTTTGCTACCCTTATTTCTGTGGAATCGGAGAACAGATATTTCGGAACCCTTTGAAGACTATAGGGCCAAAGGAAATATCCTCCGATAACAAAGAGAAAGAAGCTTTCTGAGAAACTTCTTTGTGTTCTGTGAAATCATCTCACAGAGTTACAGTTTTCCCCTCAAGAAGCCTTTCGCTAAGACAGTTCTTGTGGAATTGGCAAAGTGATATTTGGAAGGCCATAGAGGGCCATGGTGAAAAAGGCAATATCCTCCGATGAAATCTGGAAAGAAGCTTTCTGAGAAACTGCTTAGTGTTCTGTTAATTCATCTCACAGAGTTACATCTGTATTTCGTGGATCTCTTTGCTAGCCTTATTTCTGTGGAATCTGAGAACAGATATTTCCTTTCCCTCTAAAGTCTATAGGGCCAAAGGAAATATCCTCCGATAACGAAGAGAAAGAAGCTTTCTGAGAAACTTCTTTGTGTTCTGTGAAATCATCTCACAGAGTTACAGCTTTCCCCTCAAGAAGCCTTTCGCTAGGACAGTTCTTCCCGGATTGGCAATGTGATATTTGGAAGGCCATAGAGGGCCATGGTGAAAAAGGCAATATCCTCCGATGAAATCTGGAAAGAAGCTTTCTGAGAAACTGCTTAGTGTTCTGTTAATTCATCTCACAGAGTTACATCTGTATTTCGTGGATCTCTTTGCTAGCCTTATTTCTGTGGAATCTGAGAACAGATATTTCGGATCCCTTTGAAGACTATAGGGCTAAAGGAAATATCCTCCGATAACAAAGAGAAAGAAGCTTTCTGAGAAACTTCTTTGTGTTCTGTGAAATCATCTCAGAGTTACAGCTTTCCCCTCAAGATGCCTTTCGCTAAGACAGTTCTTGTGTAATTGGCAAAGTGATATTTGGAAGCCCATAGAGGGCTATGGTGAAAAACGAAATATCCTCCGATGAAATCTGGAAAGAAGCTTTCTGAGAAACTGCTGAGTGTTCTGTTAATTCATCTCACAGTGTTACATCTGTATTTCGTGGATCTCTTTGCTAGCCTTTTTTCTGTGGAATCTGACAAAAGATATTTCGGATTCCTTTAAAGACTATAGGTCCAAAGGAAATATCCTCCGATAACAAAGAGAAAGAAGCTTTCTGAGAAACTTCTTTGTGTTCTGTGAAATCATCTCAAAGAGTTACAGCTTTCCCCTCAAGAAGCCTTTCGCTAAGACAGTTCTTGTGGAATTGGCAAAGTGATATTTGGAAGCCCATAGAGGGCTATGGTGAAAAAGTAAATATCCTCCGATGAAATGTGGAAAGAAGCTTTCTGAGAAACTGCTTAGTGTTCTGTTAATTCATCTCACAGAGTTACATCTGTATTTCGTGGATCTCTTTGCTAGCCTTATTTCTGTGGAATCTGAGATCAGATATTTCCTTTCCCTTTGAAGACTATAGGGCCAAAGGAAATATCCTCCGATAACAAAGAGAAAGAAGCTTTCTGAGAAACTTCTTTGTGTTCTGTGAAATCATCTCACAGAGTTACAGCTTTCCCCTCAAGAAGCCTTTCGCTAAGACAGTTCTTGTGGAATTGGCAAAGTGATATTTGGAAGCCCATAGAGGGCTATGGTGAAAACGGAAATATCCTCCGATGAAATCTGGAAAGAAGCTTTCTGAGAAGCTGCTGAGTTTTCTGTTAATTCATCCCACAGAGTTACATCTGTATTTCGTGGATCTCTTTGCTAGCCTTATTTCTGTGGAATCTGACAACAGATATTTCCTTTCCCTTTGAAGACTCTAGGGCCAAAGGAAATATCCTCTGATAACCAAGAGAAAGAAGCTTTCTGAGAAACTTCTTTGTGTTCTGTGAAATCATCTCACACAGTTACAGCTTCCCCCTCAAGAAGCCTTTCGCTAAGACAGTTCTTGTGGAATTGGCAAAGTGATATTTGGAAGCCCATAGAGGGCTATGGTGGAAAAGGAAATATCCTCCGATGAAATCTGGAAAGAAGCTTTCTGAGAAACTGCTTAGTGTTCCGTTAATTCATCTCACAGAGTTACATCTGTATTTCGTGGATCTCATTGCTAGCCTTATTTCTGTGGAATCTGAGAACAGATATTTCCTTTCCGTTTGAAGACTACAGGGCCAAAGGAAATATCCTCCGATAACAAAGAGAAAGAAGCTTTCTGAGAAACTTCTTTGCGTTCTGCGAAATCATCTCACAGAGTTACAGCTTTCCCCTCAAGTAGCCTTTCGCTAAGACAGTTCTTGTGGAATTGGCAAAGTAATATTTGGAAGCCCATAGAGGGCTATGGTGAAAAAGGAAATATCCTCCCATGAAATCTGGAAAGAAGCTTTCTGAGAAACTGCTTAGTGTTCTGTTAATTCATCTCGCAGAGTTACATCTGTATTTCCTGGATCTCTTTGTCAGCCTTATTTCTGTGGAATCTGAGAACAGATATTTCCTTTCCCTTTGAAGACTATAGGGCCAAATTCAATATCCTCCGTTAAAGAAGAGACAGAAGCTTTCTGAGAAACTTCTTTGTGTTCTTTGAAATCATCTCACAGAGTTACAGCTTTCCCCTCAAGAAGCCTTTCGCTAAGACAGTTCTTGTGGAATTGGCAAAGTGATATTTGGAAGCCCATAGAGGGCTACGGTGAAAAAGGAAATATCCTCCGATGAAATCTGGAAAGAAGCTTTCTGAGAAACTGCTTATTGTTCTGTTAATTCATCTCACAGTGTTACATCTGTATTTCGTGGATCTCTTTGCTAGCCTTATTTCTGTGGAATCTGAGAACAGATATTTCCTTTCCCTCTAAAGACTATAGGGCCAAAGGAAATATCCTCCGATAACAAAGAGATAGAAGCTTTCTGAGAAACTTCTTTGTGTTCTGTGAAATCATCTCAGAGAGTTACAGCTTTCCCCTCAAGAAGCCTTTCGCTAGGACAGTTGTTGTGGAATAGGCAAAGTGATATTTGGAAGCCCATAGAGGACTATGGTGAAAAAGGAAATATCCTCCGATGAAATCTGGAAAGAAGCTTTCTGAGAAACTGCTTAGTGTTCTGTTAATTCATCTCACAGAGTTACATCTGTATTTTGTGGATCTCTTTGCTAGCCTTATTTCTGTGGAATCTGAGAACATATATTTCGGATCCCTTTGAAGACTATAGGGCCAAAGGAAATATCCTCCGATAACAAAGAGAAAGAAGCTTTCTGAGAAACTTCTTTGTGTTCTGTGAAATCATCTCACAGAGTTACAGCTTTCCCCCCAAGAAGCCTTTCGCTAAGACAGCTCTGGTGGAATTGGCAAAGTGATATTTGGAAGCCCAAAGAGAGCTATGGTGAAAAAGGAAATATCCTCCGATGAAATCTGGAAAGAAGCTTTCTGAGAAACTGCTCAGTGTTCTGTTAATTCATCTCACAGAGTTACATCTGTATTTCGTGGATCTCTTTGCCAGCCTTATTTCTGTGGAATCTGACAACAGATATTTCCTTTCCCTTTGAAGACTACAGGGCCAAAGGAAATATCCTCTGATAACAAAGAGAAAGAAGCTTTCTGAGAAACTTCTTTGTGTTCTGTGAAATCATCTCACAGAGTTACAGCTTTCCCCCCAAGAAGCCTTTCGCTAAGACACTTCTTGTGGAATTGGCAAAGTGATATTTGGAAGCCCATAGAGGGCTATGGTGAAAAAGGAAATATGCTCCGATGAAATCTGGAACTAAGCTTTCTGAGAAACTGCTTAGTGTTCTGTTAATTCATCTCACCGAGTTACATCCGTATTCCGTGGATCTCCTGGCTAGCCTTATTTCTGTGGAATCTGAGAACAGATATTTCCTTTCCCTTTGAAGACTATAGGGCCAAAGGACATATCCTCCGATAACAAAGAGAAAGAAGCTTTCTGAGAAACTTCTTTGTGTTCTGTGAAATCATCTCACAGAGTTACAGCTTTCCCCTCAAGAACCCTTTCGCTAAGACAGTTCTTGTGGAATTGTCAAAGTGATATTTGGAAGTTCATTGAGGGCTACGAAGAAAAATTAAATATCCTCCGATGAAATCTGGAAAGAAGCTTTCTGAGAAACTGCTTAGTGTTCTGTTAATTCATCTCACAGAGTTACATCTGTATTTCATGGATCCCTTTGCTAGCCTTATTTCTGTGGAATCTGAGAACAGATATTTCGGATCCCTTTGAAGACTATAGGGCTAAAGGAAATATCCTCCGATAACAAAGAGAAAGAAGCTTTCTGAGAAACTCCTTTGTGTTCTGTGAAATCATCTCACAGAGTTACAGCTTTCCCCTCAAGAAGCCTTTCGCTAAGACAGTTCTTGTGTAATTGGCAAAGTGATATTTGGAAGCCCATAGAGGGCTATGGTGAAAAACGAAATATCCTCCGATGAAATCTGGAAAGAAGCTTTCTGAGAAACTGCTGAGTGTTCTGTTAATTCATCTCACAGTGTTACATCTGTATTTCGTGGATCTCTTTGCTAGCCTTATTTCTGTGGAATCTGACAACAGATATTTCCTTTCCCTTTGAAGACTGTAGGGCCAAAGGAAATATCCTCCGATAACAAAGAGAAAGAAGCTTTCTGAGAAACTTCTTTGTGTTCTGTGAAATCATCTCACAGAGTTACAGCTTTCCCCTCAAGAAGCCTTTCACTAAGACAGTTCTTGTGGAATTTTCAAAGTGATATTTGGAAGCCCATAGAGGGCTATGGTGAAAAAGGAAATATCCTCCGATGAAATCTGTAAAGAAGCTTTCTGAGAAACTGCTCAGTGTTCTGTTAATTCATCTAACAGAGTTACATCTGTATTTCGTGGATCTCTTTGCTAGCCTTATTTCTGTGGAATCTGACAACAGATATTTCCTTTCCTTTGAAGACTATAGGACCAAAGGAAATATCCTCCGATAACAAAGAGAAAGAAGCTTTCTGAGAAATTTCTTTGTGTTCTGCGAAATCATCTCACAGAGCTACAGCTTTCCCCCCAAGAAGCCTTTCGCTAAGACACTTCTTGTGGAATTGGCAAAGTGATATTTGGAAGCCCAAAGAGGGCTATGGTGAAAAAGGAAATATCCTCCGATGAAATCTGGAACGAAGCTTTCTGAGAAACTGCTTAGTGTTCTGTTAATTCATCTCACAGAGTTACATCTGTATTTCGTGGATTTTTTGCTAGCCTTATTTCTGTGGAATCTGAGAACAGATATTTCGGAACCCTTTGAAGACTATAGGGCCAAAGGAAATATCCTCCGATAACAAAGAGAAAGAAGCTTTCTGAGAAACTTCTTTGTGTTCTGTGAAATCATCTCACAGAGTTACAGCTTTCCCCTCAAGAAGCCTTTCGCTAAGACAGTTCTTGTGGAATTGGCAAAGTGACATTTGGAAGCCCATAGAGGGCTATGGTGAAAAAGGAAATATCCTCCGATGAAATCTGGAAAGAAGCTTTCTGAGAAACTGCTCAGTGTTCTCTTAATTCATCTCACAGAGTTACATCTGTATTTCTTGGATCTCTTTGCCAGCCTTATTTCTGTGGAATCTGACAACAGATATTTCCTTTCCCTTTGAAGACTACAGGGCCAAAGGAAATATCCTCTGATAACAAAGAGAAAGAAGCTTTCTGAGAAACTTCTTTGTGTTCTGTGAAATCATCTCACAGAGTTACAGCTTTCCCCCCAAGAAGCCTTTCGCTAAGACAGTTCTGGTGGAATTGGCAAAGTGATATTTGGAAGCCCAAAGAGGGCTATGGTGAAAAAGGAAATATCCTCCGATGAAATCTGGAAAGAAGCTTTCTGAGAAACTGCTTAGTGTTCTGTTAATTCATCTCACAGAGTTACATATTTATTTCGTGGATCTCTTTGCTAGCCTTATTTCTGTGGAATCTGAGAACAGATATTTCCTTTCCCTTTGAAGACTATAGGGCCAAAGGAAATATCCTCTGATAACAAAGAGAAAGAAGCTTTCTGAGAAACTTCTTTGTGTTCTGTGAAATCATCTCACAGAGTTACAGCTTTCCCCTCAAGAAGCCTTTCACTAAGACAGTTCTTGTGGAATTGTCAAAGTGTTATTTGGAAGCTCTTAGAGGGCTATGGAGAAAAAGGAAATATCCTCCGATGGAATCTGGAAAGAAGCTTTCTGAGAAACTGCTTAGTGTTCTGTTAATTCATCTCACAGAGTTACATCTGTATTTCGTGCATCTCTTTGCTAGCCTCATTTCTGTGGAATCTGAGAACAGATATTTCGGATCCCTTTGAAGACTATAGGGCCAAAGGAAATATCCTCCGATAACAAAGAGATAGAAGCTTTCTGAGAAACTTCTTTGTTTTCTGTGAAATCATCTCACAGAGTTACAGCTTTACCGTCAAGAAGCCTTTCGCGAAGACAGTTCTTGTGGAATTGGCAAAGTGATATTTGGAAGCCCTTAGAGGGCTATGGTGAAAAAGGAAATATCCTCCGATGAAATCTGGAAAGAAGCTTTCTGAGAAACTGCTCAGTGTTCTGTTAATTCATCTCACAGAGTTACATCTGTATTTCGTGGATCTCTTTGCTAGCCTTATTTCTGTGGAATCTGAGAACAGATATTTCGGATTCCTTTAAAGACTATAGGGCCAAAGGAAATATCCTTCGATAACAAAGAGAAAGAAGCTTTCTGAGAAACTTCTTTGTGTTCTGTGAAATCATCTCAAAGAGTTACAGTTTTCCCCTCAGGAAGCCTTTCGCTAGGACAGTTCTTGTGGAATTGGCAAAGTGATATTTGGAAGCCCTTAGAGGGCTATGGTGAAAAAGGAAATATCCTCCGATGAAATCTGGAAAGAAGCTTTCTGAGAAACTGCTCAGTGTTCTGTTAATTCATCTCATAGAGTTACATCTGTATTTCGGGGATCTCTTTGCTAGCCTTATTTCTGTGGAATCTGCAACCGATATTTCCTTTCCCTTTGAAGACTATAGGGCCAAAGGAAATATCCTCCGATAACAAAGAGAAAGAAGCATTCTGAGAAACTTCTTTGTGTTCTGTGAAATCATCTCACAGAGTTACAGCTTTCCCCTCAAGAAGCCTTTCACTAAGACAGTTCTTGTGGAATTTTCAAAGTGATATTTGGAACCCCTAGAGCGCTAGGGTGAAAAAGAAATATATCCTCCGATGAAATCTGGAAAGAAGCTTTCTGAGAAACTGCTCAGTGTTCTGTTAATTCATCTCACAGATGTACATCTGTATTTCGTGGATCTCTTTGCTAGCCTTATTTCTGTGGAATCTGACAACAGATGTTTCCTTTCCCTTTGAAGACTACAGGGCCAAAGGAAATATCCTCCGATAACAAAGAGAAAGAAGCTTTCTGAGAAACTTCTTTGTGTTCTGTGAAATCATCTCACAGAGTTACAGCTTTCCCCCCAAGAAGCCTTTCGCTAAGACACTTCTTGTGGAATTGGCAAAGTGATATTTGGAACCGCATAGAGGGCTATGATGAAAAAGGAAATATCCTCCGATGAAATCTGGAACGAAGCTTTCTGAGAAACTGCTTAGTGTTCTGTTAATTCATCTCACAGAGTTACATCTTTATTTCGTGGATCTCCTGCCTAGCCTTATTTCTGTGGAATCTGAGAACAGATATTTCCTTTCCCTTTGAAGACTATAGGGCCAAAGGAAATATCCTCCGATAACAAAGAGAAAGAAGCTTTCTAAGAAACTTCTTTGTGTTCTGTGAAATCATCTCAGAGAGTTACAGCTTTCCCCCCAAGAACCCTTTCGCTAAGACAGTTCTTGTGGAATTGTCAAAGTGATATTTGGAAGCTCATTGAGGGCTATGGAGAAAAAGGAAATATCCTCCCATGAAATGTGGAAAGAAGCTTTCTGAGAAACTGCTTAGTGTTCTGTTAATTCATCTCACAGAGTTACATCTGTATTTCGTGGATCTCTTTGCTAGCCTTATTTGTGTGGAATCTGACAACAGATATTTCCTTTCCCTTTGAAGACTATAGGGCCAAAGGAAATATCCTCCGATAACAAAGAGAAAGAAGCTTTCTGAGAAACTTCTTTGTGTTCCGTGAAATCATCTCACAGAGTTACAGCTTTCCCCTAAAGAAGCCTTTCGCTAAGACAGTTCTTGTGGAATTGGCAAGGTGATATTTGGAAGCCCATAGAGAGCTATGGTGAAAAAGGAAATATCCTCTGATGAAATCTGGAAAGAAGCTTTCTGAGAAACTGCTTAGTGTTCTGTTAATTCATCTCACAGATTTACATCTATATTTCCTGGATCTCTTTGCTAGCCTTATTTGTGTGGAATCTGAGAACAGATATTTCCTTTCAATTTGAAGACTATAGGGACAAAGGAAATGTCCTCCGATAACAAACAGAAAGAAGCTTTCTGACAAACTGCTTAGTGTTCTGTCAATTCATCTCACAGAATTACATCTGTATTTCGTGGATCTCTTTGTTAGCCTTATTTCTGTGCAATCTGACAACAGATATTTCGCATCCCTTTGAAGACTATAGGGCCAAAGGAAATATCCTCCGATAACGAAGAGAAAGAAGCTTTCTGAGAAACTTCTTTGTGTTCTGTGAAATCATCTCACAGAGTTACACCTTTCCCTTCAAGAAAACTTTCGCTAAGACAGTTCTTGTGGAATTGGCAAAGTGATATTTGGAAGCCCATAGAGGGCTATGGTGAAAAAGGAAATATCCTCCGATGAAATCTGGAAAGTAGCTTTCTGAGAAATTGCTTAGTATTCTGTTAATTCATCACACAGAGTTACATCTGTATTTCGTGGATGTCTTTGCTAGCCTTATTTGTGTGGAATCTGACATCAGATATTTCCTTTCCCTTTGAAGACTATAGGGACAAAGGAAATATCCTCCGATAACAAAGAGAAAGAAGCTTTCTGAGAAACTTCTTTGGGTTCTGTGAAATCATCTCACAGAGTTACAGCTTTCCCCTCAGGAAGCCTTTCGCTAGGACAGTTCTTGTGGAATTGGCAAAGTGATATTTAGAAGCCCATAGAGGGCTATGGTGAAAAAGTAAATATCCTCCGATGAAATCTGGAAAGAAGCTTTCTGAGAAACTGCTTAGTGTTCTGTTAATTCATCTCACAGAATTACATCTGTATTTCGTGGATCTCTTTGCTAGCCTTATTTCTGTGGAATCTGAGGACAGATATTTCGGAACCCTTTGGAGACAATAGGGCCAAAGGAAGTATCCACCGATAACAAAGAGAAAGAAGCTTTCTGAGAAACTTCTTTGTGTTCTGTGAAATCATCTTACAGAGTTACAGCTTCCCCCTCAAGAAGCCTTTCGCTAAGACTGTTCTTGTGGAATTGGCAACGTGATATTTGGAAGCCCATAGAGGTCTATGGTGAAAAAGGAAATATCCTCCGATGAAATCTGGAAAGAAGCTTTCTGAGAAACTGCTTAGTGTTCTGTTAATTCATCTAACAGAGTTACATCTGTATTTCGTGGATCTCTTTGCTAGCCTTATTTCTTTGGATTCTGACAACAGATATTTCCTTTCCCTTTGAAGACTATAGGGCAAAAGGAAATATTCTCCGATAACAAAGAGAAAGAAGCTTTCTGAGAAACTTCTTTGTGTTCTGTGAAATCATCTCACAGAGTTACAGCTTTCCCCTCAAGAAGCCTTTCGCTAAGACAGTTCTTGTGGAATTGGCAAAGTGATATTTGGAAGCCCATAGAGGGCTATGGTGAAAAAGGAAATATCCTCCGATGAAATCTGGAAAGAAGCTTTCTGAGAAACTGCTCAGTGTTCTGTTAATTCATCTCACACAGTTACATCTGTATTTCGTGGATCTCTTTGCTAGCCTTATTTCTCTGGAATCTGAGAACAGATATTTCGGATCCCTTTGAAGACTATAGAGCCAAAGGAAATATCCTCCGATAACAAAGAGAAAGAAGCTTTCTGAGAAACTTCTTTGTGTTCTGTGAAATCATCTCACAGAGTTACAGCTTTCCCCTCAAGAATCCTTTCACTAAGACAGTTCTTGTGGAATTGGCAAAGTGATATTTGGAAGCCCATAGAGGGCTATGGTGAAAAAGGAAATATCCTCCGATGAAATCTGGAAAGAAGCTTTCTGAGAAAATTCTTAGTGTTCTGTTAATTCATCTCACAGAGTTACATCTGTATTTCGTGGATCTCTTTGCTAGCCTTATTTCTGTGGAATCTGAGAACAGATATTTCGGATCCCTTTGAAGACTATAGGGCCAAAGGAAATATCCACCGATAACAAAGAGAAAGAAGCTTTCTGAGAAACTTCTTTGTGTTCTGTGAAATCATCTCACAGAGTTACAGCTTTCCCCTCAAGAAGCCTTTCGCTAAAACAGTTCTTGTGGAATTGGCAAAGTGATATTTGGAAGCCCATAGAGGGCTATGGTGACAAAGGAAATATCCTCCGATGAAATCTGGAAAGAAGCTTTCTGAGAAACTGCTCAGTGTTCTGTTAATTCATCTCACACAGTTACATCTGTATTTCGTGGATCTCTTTGCTAGCCTTATTTCTCTGGAATCTGAGAACAGATATTTCGGATCCCTTTGAAGACTATAGAGCCAAAGGAAATATCCTCCGATAACAAAGAGAAAGAAGCTTTCTGAGAAACTTCTTTGTGTTCTGTGAAATCATCTCACAGAGTTACAGCTTTCCCCTCAAGAATCCTTTCACTAAGACAGTTCTTGTGGAATTGGCAAAGTGATATTTGGAAGCCCATAGAGGGCTATGGTGAAAAAGGAAATATCCTCCGATGAAATCTGGAAAGAAGCTTTCTGAGAAAATTCTTAGTGTTCTGTTAATTCATCTCACAGAGTTACATCTGTATTTCGAGGATCTCTTTGCTAGCCTTATTTCTGTGGAATCTGAGAACAGATATTTCGGATCCCTTTCAAGTCTATAGGGCCAAAGGAAATATCCTCCGATAACAAAGAGAAAGAAGCTTTCTGAGAAACTTCTTTGTGTTCTGTGAAATCATCTCACAGAGTTACAGCTTTCCCCTCAAGAAGCCTTTCGCTAAGACAGTTCTTCTCGAATTGGCAATGTGATATTTGGAAGCCCATAGAGGGCCATGGTGAAAAAGGAAATATCCTCCGATGAAATCTGGAAAGAATCTTCTTGAGAAACTGCTTAGTGTTCTGTTAATTCATCTCACAGAGTTACATCTGTATTTCGTGGATCTATTTGCTAGCCTTATTTCAGTGGAATCTGAGAACAGATATTTCGGATCCTTTTGAAGACTATAGGGCCAAAGGAAATATCCTCCGATAACAAAGAGAAAGAAGCTTTCTGAGAAACTTCTTTGTGTTCTGTGAAATCATCTCACAGAGTTACAGCTTTCCCCTCAAGAAGCCTTTCGCTAAGACAGTTCTTGTGGAATTGGCAAAGTGATATTTGGAAGCCCATAGAGGGCTATGGTGAAAAAGGAAATATCGTCCGATGAAATCTGGAAAGAAGCTTTCTGAGAAACTGCTCAGTGATCTGTTAATTCATCTCACAGAGTTACATCTGTATTTCTTGGATCTCTTTGCCAGCCTTATTTCTGTGGAATCTGACAACAGATATTTCCTTTCCCTTTGAAGACTACAGGGCCAAAGGAAATATCCTCTGATAACAAAGAGAAAGAAGCTTTCTGAGAAACTTCTTTGTGTTCTGTGAAATCATCTCACAGAGTTACAGCTTTCCCCCAAAGAAGCCTTTCGCTAAGACAGTTCTGGTGGAATTGGCAAAGTGATATTTGGAAGCCCAAAGAGGGCTATGGTGAAAAAGGAAATATCCTCCGATGAAATCTGGAAAGAAGCTTTCTGAGAAACTGCTTAGTGTTCTGTTAATTCATCTCACAGAGTTACATATTTATTTCGTGGATCTCTTTGCTAGCCTTATTTCTGTGGAATATGAGAACAGATATTTCCTTTCCCTTTGAAGACTATAGGGCCAAAGGAAATATCCTCTGATAACAAAGAGAAAGAAGCTTTCTGAGAAACTTCTTTGTGTTCTGTGAAATCATCTCACAGAGTTACAGCTTTCCCCTGAAGAAGCCTTTCACTAAGACAGTTCTTGTGGAATTGTCAAAGTGATATTTGGAAGCTCTTAGAGGGCTACGATGAAAAAGGAAATATCCTCCGATGAAATCTGGACAGAAGCTTTCTGAGAAACTGCTTAGTGTTCTGTTAATTCGTCTCACAGAGTTACATCTGTATTTCGTGCAACTCTTTGCTAGCCTCATTTCTGTGGAATCTGAGAACAGATATTTCGGATCCCTTTGAAGACTATAGGGCCAAAGGAAATATCCTCCGATAACAAAGAGAAAGAAGCTTTTTGAGAAACTTCTTTGTGTTCTGTGAAATCATCTCACAGAGTTACAGCTTTACCGTCAAGAAGCCTTTCGCTAAGACAGTTTTTGTGGAATTGGCAAAGTGATATTTGGAAGCCCATAGGGGTCTATGGTGAAAAAGGAAATATCCTCAGATTAAATCTTGAAAGAAGCTTTATGAGAAACTGCTGAGTGTTCTGTTAATTCATCTCACAGTGTTACATCTGTATTTCGTGGATCTCTTTGCTAGCCTTATTTCTGTGGAATCTGAGAACAGATATTTCGGATTCCTTTAAAGACTATAGGGCCAAAGGAAATATCCTTCGATAACAAAGAGAAAGAAGCTTTCTGAGAAACTTCTTTGTGTTCTGTGAAATCATCTCACAGAGTTACAGCTTTCCCCTCAAGAAGCCTTTCGCTAAGACAGTTCTTGTGGAATTGGCAAAGTGATATTTGGAAGCCCATAGAGGGCTATGGTGAAAAAGGAAATATCCTCCGATGAAATCTGGAAAGAAGCTTTCTGAGATACTGCTCAGTGTTCTGTTCATTCATCTCACATTGTTACATCTGTATTTCGGGGATCTCTTTGCTAGCCTTATTTCTGTGGAATCTGACAACAGATATTTCCTTTCCCATTGAAGACTATAGGGCCAAAGGAAATATCCTCCGATAACAAAGAGAAAGAAGCTTTCTGAGAAACTTCTTTGTGTTCTGTGAAATCATCTCACAGAGTTGCAGCTTTCCCCTCAAGAAGACTTTCACTAAGACAGTTCTTGTGGAATTTTCAAAGTGATATTTGGAACCCCTAGAGGGCTATGGTGAAAATGGAAATATCCTCCGATGAAATCTGGAAAGAAGCTTTCTGAGAAACTGCTCAGTGTTCTGTTAATTCATCTCACAGAGTTACATCTGTATTTCCTGGATCTCTTTGCTAGCCTTATTTCTGTGGAATCTGACAACAGATATTTCCTTTCCCTTTGAAGACTATAGGGCCAAAGGAAATATCCTCCGATAACAAAGAGAAAGAAGCTTTCTGAGAAACTTCTTTGTGTTCTGTGAAATCATCTCACAGAGTTACAGCTTTCCCCTCAAGAAGCTTTTCGCTAAGACAGTTCTTGTGGAATTGGCAAAGTGATATTTGGAAGCCCATAGAGGGCTACGGTGAAAAAGGAAATATCCACCGATGAAATCTGGAAAGAAGCTTTCTGAGAAACTGCTTATTGTTCTGTTAATTCATCTCACAGTGTTACATCTGTATTTCGTGGATCTCTTTGCTAGCCTTATTTCTGTGGAATCTGAGAATAGATATTTCCTTTCCCTTTAAAGACTATAGGGCCAAAGGAAATATCCTCCGATAACAAAGAGAAAGAAGCTTTCTGAGAAACTTCTTTGTGTTCTGTGAAATCATCTCACAGAGTTACAGCTTTCCCCTCAAGAAGCCTTTCGCTAGGGCAGTTCTTGTGGAATTGGCAAAGTGATATTAGGAAGCCCATAGAGGGCTATGGTGAAAAAGGAAATATCCTCCGATGAAATCTGGAAAGAAGCTTTCTGAGAAACTGCTTAGTGTTCTGTTAATTCATCTCACAGAGTTACATCTGTATTTCGTGGATCTCTTTGCTAGCCTTATTTCTGTGGAATCTGAGAACATATATTTCGGATCCCTTTGAAGACTATAGGGCCAAAGGAAATATCCTCTGATAACAAAGAGAAAGAAGCTTTCTGAGAAACTTCTTTGTGTTCTGTGAAATCATCTCACAGAGTTACAGCTTTCCCCTGAAGAAGCCTTTCACTAAGACAGTTCTTGTGGAATTGTCAAAGTGATATTTGGAAGCTCTTAGAGGGCTACGATGAAAAAGGAAATATCCTCCGATGAAATCTGGACAGAAGCTTTCTGAGAAACTGCTTAGTGTTCTGTTAATTCGTCTCACAGAGTTACATCTGTATTTCGTGCAACTCTTTGCTAGCCTCATTTCTGTGGAATCTGAGAACAGATATTTCGGATCCCTTTGAAGACTATAGGGCCAAAGGAAATATCCTCCGATAACAAAGAGAAAGAAGCTTTTTGAGAAACTTCTTTGTGTTCTGTGAAATCATCTCACAGAGTTACAGCTTTACCGTCAAGAAGCCTTTCGCTAAGACAGTTTTTGTGGAATTGGCAAAGTGATATTTGGAAGCCCATAGGGGTCTATGGTGAAAAAGGAAATATCCTCAGATTAAATCTTGAAAGAAGCTTTATGAGAAACTGCTGAGTGTTCTGTTAATTCATCTCACAGTGTTACATCTGTATTTCGTGGATCTCTTTGCTAGCCTTATTTCTGTGGAATCTGAGAACAGATATTTCGGATTCCTTTAAAGACTATAGGGCCAAAGGAAATATCCTTCGATAACAAAGAGAAAGAAGCTTTCTGAGAAACTTCTTTGTGTTCTGTGAAATCATCTCACAGAGTTACAGCTTTCCCCTCAAGAAGCCTTTCGCTAAGACAGTTCTTGTGGAATTGGCAAAGTGATATTTGGAAGCCCATAGAGGGCTATGGTGAAAAAGGAAATATCCTCCGATGAAATCTGGAAAGAAGCTTTCTGAGAAACTGCTGAGTGTTCTGTTAATTCATCTCACAGTGTTACATCTGTATTTCGTGGATCTCTTTGCTAGCCTTATTTCTGTGGAATCTGACAACAGATATTTCCTTTCCCTTTGAAGACTATAGGGCCAAAGGAAATATCCTTCGATAACAAAGAGAAAGAAGCTTTCTGAGAAACTTCTTTGTGTTCTGTGAAATCATCTCACAGAGTTACAGCTTTCCCCTCAAGAAGCCTTTCGCTAAGACAGTTCTTGTGGAATTGGCAAAGTGATATTTGGAAGCCCATAGAGGGCTATGGTGAAAAAGGAAATATCCTCCGATGAAATCTGGAAAGAAGCTTTCTGAGAAACTGCTGAGTGTTCTGTTAATTCATCTCACAGTGTTACATCTGTATTTCCTGGATCTCTTTGCTAGCCTTATTTCTGTGGAATCTGACAACAGATATTTCCTTTCCCTTTGAAGACTATAGGGCCAAAGGAAATATCCTCCGATAACAAAGAGAAAGAAGCTTTCTGAGAAACTTCTTTGTGTTCTGTGAAATCATCTCACAGAGTTACAGCTTTCCCCTCAAGAAGCTTTTCGCTAAGACAGTTCTTGTGGAATTGGCAAAGTGATATTTGGAAGCCCATAGAGGGCTACGGTGAAAAAGGAAATATCCACCGATGAAATCTGGAAAGAAGCTTTCTGAGAAACTGCTTATTGTTCTGTTAATTCATCTCACAGTGTTACATCTGTATTTCGTGGATCTCTTTGCTAGCCTTATTTCTGTGGAATCTGAGAACAGATATTTCCTTTCCCTTTAAAGACTATAGGGCCAAAGGAAATATCCTCCGATAACAAAGAGAAAGAAGCTTTCTGAGAAACTTCTTTGTGTTCTGTGAAATCATCTCACAGAGTTACAGCTTTCCCCTCAAGAAGCCTTTCGCTAGGGCAGTTCTTGTGGAATTGGCAAAGTGATATTAGGAAGCCCATAGAGGGCTATGGTGAAAAAGGAAATATCCTCCGATGAAATCTGGAAAGAAGCTTTCTGAGAAACTGCTTAGTGTTCTGTTAATTCATCTCACAGAGTTACATCTGTATTTCGTGGATCTCTTTGCTAGCCTTATTTCTGTGGAATCTGAGAACATATATTTCGGATCCCTTTGAAGACTATAGGGCCAAAGGAAATATCCTCTGATAACAAAGAGAAAGAAGCTTTCTGAGAAACTTCTTTGTGTTCTGTGAAATCATCTCACAGAGTTACAGCTTTCCCCTGAAGAAGCCTTTCACTAAGACAGTTCTGGTGGAATTGTCAAAGTGATATTTGGAAGCTCTTAGAGGGCTACGATGAAAAAGGAAATATCCTCCGATGAAATCTGGACAGAAGCTTTCTGAGAAACTGCTTAGTGTTCTGTTAATTCGTCTCACAGAGTTACATCTGTATTTCGTGCAACTCTTTGCTAGCCTCATTTCTGTGGAATCTGAGAACAGATATTTCGGATCCCTTTGAAGACTATAGGGCCAAAGGAAATATCCTCCGATAACAAAGAGAAAGAAGCTTTTTGAGAAACTTCTTTGTGTTCTGTGAAATCATCTCACAGAGTTACAGCTTTACCGTCAAGAAGCCTTTCGCTAAGACAGTTTTTGTGGAATTGGCAAAGTGATATTTGGAAGCCCATAGGGGTCTATGGTGAAAAAGGAAATATCCTCAGATTAAATCTTGAAAGAAGCTTTATGAGAAACTGCTGAGTGTTCTGTTAATTCATCTCACAGTGTTACATCTGTATTTCGTGGATCTCTTTGCTAGCCTTATTTCTGTGGAATCTGAGAACAGATATTTCGGATTCCTTTAAAGACTATAGGGCCAAAGGAAATATCCTTCGATAACAAAGAGAAAGAAGCTTTCTGAGAAACTTCTTTGTGTTCTGTGAAATCATCTCACAGAGTTACAGCTTTCCCCTCAAGAAGCCTTTCGCTAAGACAGTTCTTGTGGAATTGGCAAAGTGATATTTGGAAGCCCATAGAGGGCTATGGTGAAAAAGGAAATATCCTCCGATGAAATCTGGAAAGAAGCTTTCTGAGATACTGCTCAGTGTTCTGTTAATTCATCTCACATTGTTACATCTGTATTTCGGGGATCTCTTTGCTAGCCTTATTTCTGTGGAATCTGACAACAGATATTTCCTTTCCCATTGAAGACTATAGGGCCAAAGGAAATATCCTCCGATAACAAAGAGAAAGAAGCTTTCTGAGAAACTTCTTTGTGTTCTGTGAAATCATCTCACAGAGTTGCAGCTTTCCCCTCAAGAAGACTTTCACTAAGACAGTTCTTGTGGAATTTTCAAAGTGATATTTGGAACCCCTAGAGGGCTATGGTGAAAATGGAAATATCCTCCGATGAAATCTGGAAAGAAGCTTTCTGAGAAACTGCTCAGTGTTCTGTTAATTCATCTCACAGAGTTACATCTGTATTTCCTGGATCTCTTTGCTAGCCTTATTTCTGTGGAATCTGACAACAGATATTTCCTTTCCCTTTGAAGACTATAGGGCCAAAGGAAATATCCTCCGATAACAAAGAGAAAGAAGCTTTCTGAGAAACTTCTTTGTGTTCTGTGAAATCATCTCACAGAGTTACAGCTTTCCCCTCAAGAAGCTTTTCGCTAAGACAGTTCTTGTGGAATTGGCAAAGTGATATTTGGAAGCCCATAGAGGGCTACGGTGAAAAAGGAAATATCCACCGATGAAATCTGGAAAGAAGCTTTCTGAGAAACTGCTTATTGTTCTGTTAATTCATCTCACAGTGTTACATCTGTATTTCGTGGATCTCTTTGCTAGCCTTATTTCTGTGGAATCTGAGAACAGATATTTCCTTTCCCTTTAAAGACTATAGGGCCAAAGGAAATATCCTCCGATAACAAAGAGAAAGAAGCTTTCTGAGAAACTTCTTTGTGTTCTGTGAAATCATCTCACAGAGTTACAGCTTTCCCCTCAAGAAGCCTTTCGCTAGGGCAGTTCTTGTGGAATTGGCAAAGTGATATTAGGAAGCCCATAGAGGGCTATGGTGAAAAAGGAAATATCCTCCGATGAAATCTGGAAAGAAGCTTTCTGAGAAACTGCTTAGTGTTCTGTTAATTCATCTCACAGAGTTACATCTGTATTTCGTGGATCTCTTTGCTAGCCTTATTTCTGTGGAATCTGAGAACATATATTTCGGATCCCTTTGAAGACTATAGGGCCAAAGGAAATATCCTCTGATAACAAAGAGAAAGAAGCTTTCTGAGAAACTTCTTTGTGTTCTGTGAAACCATCTCACAGAGTTACAGCTTTCCCCTCAAGAAGCCTTTCGCTAAAACAGTTCTTGTGGAATTGGCAAAGTGATATTTGGAAGCCCATAGAGACCTATACTGACAAAGGAAATATCCTCCGATGAAATATGGAAAGAAGCTTTCTGAGAAACTGCTCAGTGTTCTGTTAATTCATCTCACAGAGTTACATCTGTATTTCTTTGATCTCTTTGCCAGCCTTATTTCTGTGGAATGTGACAACAGATATTTCCTTTCCCTTTGAAGACTACAGGGCCAAAGGAAATATCCTCTGATAACAAAGAGAAAGAAGCTTTCTGAGAAACTTCTTTGTGTTCTGTGAAATCATCTCACAGAGTTACAGCTTTCCCCCCAAGAAGCCTTTCGCTAAGACAGTTCTGGTGGAATTGGCAAAGTGATATTTGGAAGCCCCAAGAGGGCTATGGTGAAAAAGGAAATATCCTCCGATGAAATCTGGAAAGAAGTTTTCTGAGAAACTGCTTAGTGTTTTGTTAATTCATCTCACAGAGTTACATATTTATTTCGTGGATCTCTTTGCTAGCCTTATTTCTGTGGAATCTCAGAACAGATTTTTCCTTTCCCTTTGAAGACTATAGGGCCAAAGGAAATATCCTCTGATAACAAAGAGAAAGAAGCTTTCTGAGAAACTTCTTTGTGTTCTGTGAAATCATCTCACAGAGTTACAGCTTTACCGTCAAGAAGCCTTTCGCGAAGACAGTTCTTGTGGAATTGGCAAAGTGATATTTGGAAGCCCATAGGGGTCTATGGTGAAAAAGGAAATATCCTCAGATTAAATATGGAAAGAAGCTTTCTGAGAAACTGCTGAGTGTTCTGTTAATTCATCTCACAGTGTTACATCTGTATTTCGTGGATCTCTTTGCTAGCCTTATTTCTGTGGAATCTGAGAACAGATATTTCGGATTCCTTTAAAGACTATAGGGCCAAAGGAAATATACTCCGATAACAAAGAGAAAGAAGCTTTCTGAGAAACTTCTTTGTGTTCTGTGAAATCATCTCACAGAGTTACAGCTTTCACCCCAAGAAGCCTTTCGCTAAGACACTTCTTGTGGAATTGGCAAAGTGATATTTGGAAGCCCATAGAGGGCTATGGTGAAAAAGGAAATATCCTCCGATGAAATCTGGAACGAAGCTTTCTGAGAAACTGCTTAGTGTTCTGTAAATTCATCTCACAGAGTTACATCTTTGTTTCGTGGATCTCCTGGCTAGCCTTATTTCTGTGGAATCTGAGCACAGATATTTCCTTTCCCTTTGAAGACTATAGGGACAAAGGAAATATCCTCCGATAACAAAGAGAAAGAAGCTTTCTGAGAAACTTCTTTGTGTTCTGTGAAATCATCTCACAGAGTTACAGCTTTCCCCTCAAGAACCCTTTCGCTAAGACAGTTCTTGTGGAATTGTCAAAGTGATATTTGGAAGCTCATTGAGGGCTATGGAGAAAAAGGAAATATCCTCCGATGAAATCTGGAAAGAAGCTTTCTGAGAAACTGCTTAGTGTTCTGTTAATTCATCTCACGGATTTACATCTGTATTTCGTGGATCTCTTTGCTAGCCTTATTTCTGTGGAATCTGAGAACAGATATTTCGTATCCCTTTGAAGAATATAGGGCCAAAGGAAATATCCTCCGATAACAAAGAGAAAGAAGCTTTCTGAGAAACTTCTTTGTGTTCTGTGAAATCATCTCACAGAGTTACAGCTTTCCCCTCAAGAAGCCTTTCGCTAAGACAGTTCTTGTGGAATTGGCAAAGTGATATTAGGAAGCCCATAGAGGGCTATGGTGAAAAAGGAAATATCCTCCGATGAAATCTGGTAAGAAGCTTTCTGAGAAACGGCTCAGTGTTCTGTTAATTCATCTCACAGAGTTACATCTGTATTTCGGGGATCTCTTTGCTAGCCTTATTTCTGTGGAATCTGACAACAGATATTTCCTTTCCCATTGAAGACTATAGGGCCAAAGGAAATATCCTCCGATAACAAAGAGAAAGAAGCTTTCTGAGAAACTTCTCTGTGTTCTGTGAAATCATCTCACAGAGTTACAGCTTTCCCCTCAAGAAGCCTTTCACTAAGACAGTTCTTGTGGAATTTTCAAAGTGATATTTGGAAGCCCATAGAGGGCTATGGTGAAAAAGGAAATATCCTCCGATGAAATCTGGAAAGAAGCTTTCTGAGAAACTGCTCAGTGTTCTGTTAATTCATCTCACAGTGTTACATCTGTATTTCGTGGAACTCTTTGCTAGGCTTATTTCTGTGGAATCTGACAACAGATATTTCCTTTCCTTTGAAGACTATAGGACCAAAGGAAATATCCTCCGATAACAAAGAGAAAGAAGCTTTCTGAGAAACTTCTTTGTGTTCTGCGAAATCATCTCACAGAGCTACAGCTTTCCCCCCAAGAAGCCTTTCGCTAAGACAATTCTTGTGGAATTGGCAAAGTGATATTTGGAAGCCCAAAGAGGGCTATGGTGAAAAAGGAAATATCCTCCGATGAAATCTGGAACGAAGCTTTCTGAGAAACTGCTCAGTGTTCTGTTAATTCATCTCACAGAGTTACATCTTCATTTCGTGGATCTCTTTGCTAGCCTTATTTCTGTGGAATCTGAGAACAGATATTTCCTTTCCCTTTGAAGACGATAGGGCAAATGGAAATATCCTCCGATAACAAAGAGAAAGAAGCTTTCTGAGAAACTTCTTTGTGTTCTGTGAAATCATCTCACAGAGTTACAGCTTTCCCCTCAAGAAGCCTTTCGCTAAGACAGTGCTTGTGGAATTGGCAAAGTGATATTTGGAAGCCCATAGAGGGCTATGGTGAAAAAGTAAATATCCTTCGATGAAATCTGGAAAGAAGCTTTCTGAGAAACTGCTTAGTGTTCTGTTAATTCATCTCACAGAGATACATCTGTATTTCTTGTATCTCTTTGCTAGCCTTATTTCTGTGGAATCTGAGAACAGATATTTCGGAACCCTTTGAAGACTATAGGGCCAAAGGAAATATCCTCCTATAACAAAGAGAAAGAAGCTTTCTGAGAAACTTCTTTGTGTTCTGTGAAATCATCTCACAGAGTTACAGCTTTCCCCTCAAGAAGCCTTTCGCTAAGACAGTTCTTGTGGAATTGGCAAAGTGATATTTGGAAGCCCATAGAGGGCTACGGTGAAAAAGGAAATATCCTCCGATGAAATCTGGAAAGAAGCTTTCTGACAAACTGCTTAGTGTTCTGTTAATTCATCTCACAGTGTTACATCTGTATTTCGTGGATCTCTTTGCTAGCTTTATTTCTGTGGAATCTGAGAACAGATATTTCCTTTCCCTTTAAAGACTATAGGGCCAAAGGAAATATCCTCCGATAACAAAGAGAAAGAAGCTTTCTGAGAAACTTCTTTGTGTTCTGTGAAATCAGCTCACAGAGTTACAGCTTTCCCCTCAAGAAGCCTTTCGCTAGGACAGTTCTTGTGGAATAGGCAAAGTGATATTTGGAAGCCCATAGAGGACTACGGTGAAAAAGGAAATATCCTCCGATGAAATCTGGAAAGAAGCTTTCTGAGAAACTGCTTAGTGTTCTGTTAATTCATCTCACAGAGTTACATCTGTATTTCGTGGATCTCTTTGCTAGCCTTATTTCTGTGGAATCTGAGAACATATATTTCGGATCCCTTTGAAGACTCTAGGGCCAAAGGAAATATCCTCCGATAACAAAGAGAAAGAAGCTTTCTGAGAAACTTCTTTGTGTTCTGTGAAATCATCTCACAGAGTTACAGCTTTCCCCTCAAGAAGCCTTTCGCTAAGACAGTTCTTGTGGAATTGGCAAAGTGATATTAGGAAGCCCATAGAGGGCTATGGTGAAAAAGGAAACATCCTCCGATGAAATCTGGTAAGAAGCTTTCTGAGAAACGGCTCAGTGTTCTGTTAATTCATCTCACAGAGTTACATCTGTATTTCGGGGATCTCTTTGCTAGCCTTATTTCTGTGGAATCTGACAACAGATATTTCCTTTCCCTTTGAAGACTATAGGGCCAAAGGAAATATCCTCCGATAACAAAGAGAAAGAAGCTTTCTGAGAAACTTCTTTGTGTTCTGTGAAATCATCTCACAGAGTTACCGCTTTCCCCTCAAGAAGCCTTTCACTAAGACAGTTCTTGTGGAATTTTCAAAGTGATATTTGGAAGCCCATAGAGGGCTATGGTGAAAAAGGAAATATCCTCCGATGAAATCTGGAAAGAAGCTTTCTGAGAAACTGCTCAGTGTTCCGTTAATTCATCTCACAGTGTTACATCTGTATTTCGTGGAACACTTTGCTAGCCTTATTTCTGTGGAATCTGACAACAGATATTTCCTTTCCTTTGTAGACTATAGGGCCAAAGGAAATATCCTCCGATAACAAAGAGAAAGAAGCTTTCTGAGAAACTTCTTTGTGTTCTGCGAAATCATCTCACAGAGCTACAGCTTTCCCCCCAAGAAGCCTTTCGCTAAGACAATTCTTGTGGAATTGGCAAAGTGATATTTGGAAGCCCAAAGAGGGCTATGGTGAAAAAGGAAATATCCTCCGATGAAATCTGGAACGAAGCTTTCTGAGAAACTGCTCAGTGTTCTGTTAATTCATCTCACAGAGTTACATCTTCATTTCGTGGATCTCTTTGCTAGCCTTATTTCTGTGGAATCTGAGAACAGATATTTCCTTTCCCTTTGAAGACGATAGGGCAAATGGAAATATCCTCCGATAACAAAGAGAAAGAAGCTTTCTGAGAAACTTCTTTGTGTTCTGTGAAATCATCTCACAGAGTTACAGCTTTCCCCTCAAGAAGCCTTTCGCTAAGACAGTGCTTGTGGAATTGGCAAAGTGATATTTGGAAGCCCATAGAGGGCTATGGTGAAAAAGTAAATATCCTCCGATGAAATCTGGAAAGAAGCTTTCTGAGAAACTGCTTAGTGTTCTGTTAATTCATCTCACAGAGATACATCTGTATTTCTTGGATCTCTTTGCTAGCCTTATTTCTGTGGAATCTGAGAACAGATATTTCGGAACCCTTTGAAGACTATAGGGCCAAAGGAAATATCCTCCTATAACAAAGAGAAAGAAGCTTTCTGAGAAACTTCTTTGTGTTCTGTGAAATCATCTCACAGAGTTACAGCTTTCCCCTCAAGAAGCCTTTCGCTAAGACAGTTCTTGTGGAATTGGCAAAGTGATATTTGGAAGCCCATAGAGGGCTACGGTGAAAAAGGAAATATCCTCCGATGAAATCTGGAAAGAAGCTTTCTGACAAACTGCTTAGTGTTCTGTTAATTCATCTCACAGTGTTACATCTGTATTTCATGGATCTCTTTGCTAGCTTTATTTCTGTGGAATCTGAGAACAGATATTTCCTTTCCCTTTAAAGACTATAGGGCCAAAGGAAATATCCTCCGATAACAAAGAGAAAGAAGCTTTCTGAGAAACTTCTTTGTGTTCTGTGAAATCATCTCACAGAGTTACAGCTTTCCCCTCAAGAAGCCTTTCGCTAGGACAGTTCTTGTGGAATAGGCAAAGTGATATTTGGAAGCCCATAGAGGACTATGGTGAAAAAGGAAATATCCTCCGATGAAATCTGGAAAGAAGCTTTCTGAGAAACTGCTTAGTGTTCTGTTAATTCATCTCACAGAGTTACATCTGTATTTCGTGGATCTCTTTGCTAGCCTTATTTCTGTGGAATCTGAGAACATATATTTCGGATCCCTTTGAAGACTCTAGGGCCAAAGGAAATATCCTCCGATAACAAAGAGAAAGAAGCTTTCTGAGAAACTTCTTTGTGTTCTGTGAAATCATCTCACAGAGTTACAGCTTTCTCCTCAAGAAGCCTTTCGCTAAAACAGTTCTTGTGGAATTGGCAAAGTGATATTTGGAAGCCCATAGAGGGCTATAGTGACAAAGGAAATATCCTCCGATGAAATCTGGAAAGAAGCTTTCTGAGAAACTGCTCAGTGTTCTGTTAATTCATCTCACACAGTTACATCTGTATTTCGTGGATCTCTTTGCTAGCCTTATTTCTGTGGAATCTGAGAACAGATATTTCGGATCCCTTTCAAGACTATAGGGCCAAAGGAAATATCCTCCGATAACAAAGAGAAAGAAGCTTTCTGAGAAACTTCTTTGTGTTCTGTGAAATCATCTCACATAGTTACAGCTTTCCCCTCAAGAAGCCTTTCGCTAAGACAGTTCTTGTGGAATTGGCAAAGTGATATTTGGAAGCCCATAGAGGGCTATGGTGAAAAAGGAAATATCCTCCGATGAAATCTGGAAAGAAGCTTTCTGAGAAACTGCTCAGTGTTCTGTTAATTCATCTCACAGAGTTACATCTGTATTTCTTGGATCTCTTTGCCAGCCTTATTTCTGTGGAATCTGACAACAGATATTTCCTTTCCCTTTGAAGACTACAGGGCCAAAGATAATATCCTCTGATAACAAAGAGAAAGAAGCTTTCTGAGAAACTTCTTTGTGTTCTGTGAAATCATCTCACAGAGTTACAGCTTTCCCCCCAAGAAGCCTTTCGCTAAGACAATTCTGGTGGAATTGGCAAAGTGATATTTGGAAGCCCAAAGAGGGCTATGGTGAAAAAGGAAATATCCTCCGATGAAATCTGGAAAGAAGTTTTCTGAGAAACTGCTTAGTGTTCTGTTAATTCATCTCACAGAGTTACATATTTATTTCGTGGATCTCTTTGCTAGCCTTATTTCTGTGGAATCTGAGAACAGATATTTCCTTTCCCTTTGAAGACTATAGGGCCAAAGTAAATATCCTCTGATAACAAAGAGAAAGAAGCTTTCTGAGAAACTTCTTTGTGTTCTGTGAAATCATCTCACAGAGTTACAGCTTTCCCCTCAAGAAGCCTTTCAATAAGACAGTTCTTGTGGAATTGTCAAAGTGATATTTGGAAGCTCTTAGAGGGCTATGGAGAAAAAGGAAATATCCTCCAATGAAATCTGGAAAGAAGCTTTCTGAGAAACTGCTTAGTGTTCTGTTAATTCATCTCACAGTGTTACATCTGTATTTCATGGATCTCTTTGCTAGCCACATTTCTGTGGAATCTGAGAACAGATATTTCGGATTCCTTTAAAGACTATAGGGCCAAAGGAAATATCCTTCGATAACAAAGAGAAAGAAGCTTTCTGAGAAACTTCTTTGTGTTCTTTGAAATCATCTCACAGAGTTACAGCTTTCCACTCAAGAAGCCTTTCGCTAAGACAGTTCTTGTGGAATTGGCAAAGTGATATTTGGAAGCCCATAGAGGGCTATGGTGAAAAAGGAAATATCCTCCGATGAAATCTGGAAAGTAGCTTTCTGAGAAACTGCTCAGTGTTCTGTTAATTCATTTCACAGGGTTACATCTGTATTTCGGGATCTCTTTGCCAGCCTTATTTCTGTGGAATCTGACAACAGATATTTCCTTTCCCATTGAAGACTATAGGGCCAAAGGAAATATCCTCCGATAACAAAGAGAAAGAAGCTTTCTGAGAAACTTCTTTGTGTTCTGTGGAGTCATCTCACAGAGTTACAGCTTTCCCCTCAAGAAGCCTTTCACTAAGACAGTTCTTGTGGAATTTTCAAAGTGATATTTGGAAGCCCATAGAGGGCTATGGTGAAAAAGGAAATATCCTCCGATGAAATCTGGAACGAAGCTTTCTGAGAAACTGCTCAGTGTTCTGTTAATTCATCTCACAGAGTTACATCTTTATTTCTTGGATCTCCTGGCTAGCCTTATTTCTGTGGAATCTGAGAACAGATATTTCCTTTCCCTTTGAAGACTATTGGGCCAAAGGAAATGTCCTCCGATAACAAAGAGAAAGAAGCTTTCTGAGAAACTTCTTTGTGTTCTGTGAAATCATCTCACAGAGTTACAGCTTTCCCCTCAAGAACCCTTTCGCTAAGACAGTTCTTGTGGAATTGTCAAAGTGATATTTGGAAGCTCATTGAGGGCTATGGAGAAAAAGGAAATATCCTCCGATGAAATCTGGAAAGAAGCTTTCTGAGAAACTGCTTAGTGTTCTGTTAATTCATCTCACAGAGTTACATCTGTATTTCGGGGATCTCTTTGCTAGCCTTATTTCTGTGGAATCTGAGAACAGATATTTCGGATCCCTTTGAAGACTATAGGGCCAAAGGAAATATCCTCCGATAACAAAGAGAAAGAAGCTTTCTGAGAAACTTCTTTGTGTTCTGTGAAATCATCTCACAGAGTTACAGCTTTCCCCTCGAAAAGCCTTTCGCTAAGACAGTTCTTGTGGAATTGGCAATGTGATATTTGGAAGCCCATAGAGGGCCATGGTGAAAAAGGAAATATCCTCCGATGAAATCTGGAAAGAAGCTTCCTGAGAAACTGCTTAGTGTTCTGTTAATTCATCTCACAGAGTTACATCTGTATTTCGTGGATCTATTGGCTAGCCTTATTTCTGTGGAATCTGAGAACAGATATTTCGGATCCCTTTCAAGACTATAGGGCCAAAGGAAATATCCTCCGATAACAAAGAGAAAGAAGCTTTCTGAGAAACTTCTTTGTGTTCTGTGAAATAATCTCACAGAGTTACATCTTTCCCATCAAGAAGCCTTTCGCTAAGACAGTTCTTGTGGAATTGGCAAAGTGATATTTGGAAGCCCATAGAGGGCTATGGTGAAAAAGGAAATATCCTCCGATGAAATCTGGAAAGAAGCTTTCTGAGAAACTAATCAGTGTTCTGTTAATTCATCTCACAGAGTTACATCTGTATCTCTTGGATCTCTTTGCCAGCCTTATTTCTGTGGAATCTGACAACAGATATTTCCTTTCCCTTTGAAGACTACAGGGCCAAAGGAAATATCCTCTGATAACAAAGAGAAAGAAGCGTTCTGAGAAACTTCTTTGTGTTCTGTGAAATCATCTCACAGAGTTACAGCTTTCCCCCCAAGAAGCCTTTCGCTAAGACAGTTCTGGTGGAATTGGCAAAGTGATATTTGGAAGCCCATAGAGAGCTACGGTGAAAAAGGACATATCCTCCGATGAAATCTGGAAAGAAGCTTTCTGAGAAACTGCTTAGTGTTCTGTTAATTCATCTCACAGAGTTACATATTTATTTCGTGGATCTCTTTGCTAGCCTTATTTCTGTGGAATCTGAGAACAGATATTTCCTTTCGCATTGAAGACTATAGGGCCAAAGGAAATATCCTCCGATAACAAAGAGAAAGAAGCTTTCTGAGAAACTTCTTTGTGTTCTGTGGAATCATCTCACAGAGTTACAGCTTTCCCCTCAAGAAGCCTTTCACTAAGACAGTTCTTGTGGAATTTTCAAAGTGATATTTGGAAGCCCATAGAGGGCTATGGTGAAAAAGGAAATATCCTCCGATGAAATCTGGAACGAAGCTTTCTGAGAAACTGCTCAGTGTTCTGTTAATTCATCTCACAGAGCTACATCTTTATTTCGTGGATCTCCTGGCTAGCCTTATTTCTGTGGAATCTGAGAACAGATATTTCCTTTCCCTTTGAAGACTATAGGGCCAAAGGAAATGTCCTCCGATAACAAAGAGAAAGAAGCTTTCTGAGAAACTTCTTTGTGTTCTGTGAAATCATCTCACAGAGTTACAGCTTTCCCCTCAAGAACCCTTTCGCTAAGACAGTTCTTGTGGAATTGTCAAAGTGATATTTGGAAGCTCGTTGAGGGCTATGGAGAAAAAGGAAATATCCTCCGATGAAATCTGGAAAGAAGCTTTCTGAGAAACTGCTTAGTGTTCTGTTAATTCATCTCACAGAGTTACATCTGTATTTCGGGGATCTCTTTGCTAGCCTTATTTCTGTGGAATCTGAGAACAGATATTTCGGATCCCTTTGAAGACTATAGGGCCAAAGGAAATATCCTCCGATAACAAAGAGAAAGAAGCTTTCTGAGAAACTTCTTTGTGTTCTGTGAAATCATCTCACAGAGTTACAGCTTTCCCCTCAAGAAGCCTTTCACTAAGACAGTTCTTGTGGAATTGTCAAAGTGATATTGGGAAGCTCTTAGAGGGCTATGGAGAAAAAGGAAATATCCTCCAATGAAATCTGGAAAGAAGCTTTCTGAGAAACTGCTTAGTGTTCTGTTAATTCATCTCACAGAGTTACATCTGTATTTCGTGCATCTCTTTGCTAGCCTTATTTCTGTGGAATCTGAGAACAGATATTTCGGATCCCTTTGAAGACTATAGGGCCAAAGGAAATATCCTCCGATAACAAAGAGAAAGAAACTTTCTGAGAAACTTCTATGTATTCTGTGAAATCATCTCACAGAGTTACAGCTTTCCCTTCAAGAAGCCTTTCACGAAGACAGTTCTTGTGGAATTGGCAAAGTGATATTTGGAAGCCCATAGGGGTCTATGGTGAAAAAGGAAATATCCTCCGTTGAAATCTGGAAAGAAGCTTTCTGAGAAACTGCTTAGTGTTCTGTTAATTCATCTCACAGTGTTACATCTGTATTTCGTGGATCTCTTTGCTAGCCACATTTCTGTGGAATCTGAGAACAGATATTTCGGATTCCTTTAAAGACTATAGGGCCAAAGGAAATATCCTTCGATAACAAAGAGAAAGAAGCTTTCTGAGAAACTTCTTTGTGTTCTGTGAAATCATCTCACAGAGTTACAGCTTTCCACTCAAGAAGGCTTTCGCTAAGACAGTTCTTGTGGAATTGGCAAAGTGATATTTGGAAGCCCATAGAGGGCTATGGTGAAAAAGGAAATATCCTCCGATGAAATCTGGAAAGAAGCTTTCTGAGAAACTGCTCAGTGTTCTGTTAATTCATTTCACAGGGTTACATCTGTATTTCGGGATCTCTTTGCCAGCCTTATTTCTGTGGAATCGGACAACAGATATTTCCTTTCCCATTGAAGACTATAGGGCCAAAGGAAATATCCTCCGACAACAAAGAGAAAGAAGCTTTCTGAGAAACTTCTTTGTGTTCTGTGGAATCATCTCACAGAGTTACAGCTTTCCCCTCAAGAAGCCTTTCACTAAGACAGTTCTTGTGGAATTTTCAAAGTGATATTTGGAAGCCCATAGAGGGCTATGGTGAAAAAGGAAATATCCTCCGATGAAATCTGGAACGAAGCTTTCTGAGAAACTGCTCAGTGTTCTGTTAATTCATCTCACAGAGTTACATCTTTATTTCGTGGATCTCCTGGCTAGCATTATTTCTGTGGAATCTGAGAACAGATATTTCGATCCCTTTCAAGACTATAGGGCCAAAGGAAATATCCTCCGATAACAAAGAGAAAGAAGCTTTCTGAGAAACTTCTTTGTGTTCTGTGAAATCATCTCACAGAGTTACAGCTTTCCCCTGAAGAAGCCTTTTCTCTAAGACAGTTCTTGTGGAATTGTCAAAGTGATATTTGGAAGCTCATTGAGGGCTATGGAGAAAAAGGAAATATCCTCCGATGAAATCTGGAAAGAAGCTTTCTGAGAAACTGCTTAGTGTTCTGTTAATTCATCTCACAGAGTTACATCTGTATTTCGTGCATCTCTTTGCTAGCCTTATTTCTGTGGAATCTGAGAACAGATATTTCGGATCCCTTTGAAGACTGTAGGGCCAAAGGAAATATCCTCCGATAACAAAGAGAAAGAAGCTTTCTGAGAAACTTCTTTGTGTTCTGTGAAATCATCTCACAGAGTTACAGCTTTACCGTCAAGAAGCCTTTCGCGAAGACAGTTCTTGTGGAATTGGCAAAGTGATATTTGGAAGCCCATAGGGGTCTATGGTGAAAAAGGAAATATCCTCAGAATAAATCTGGAAAGAAGCTTTCTGAGAAACTGCTGAGTGTTCTGTTAATTCATCTCACAGTGTTACATCTGTATTTCGTGGATCTCTTTGCTAGCCTTATTTCTGTGGAATCTGAGAAGAGATATTTCGGATTCCTTTAAAGACTATAGGGTCAAAGGAAATATCCTGCGATAACAAAGAGAAAGAAGCTTTCTGAGAAACTTCTTTGTGTTCTGTGAAATCATCTCACAGAGTTACAGCTTTCCCCTCAAGAAGCCTTTCGCTAAAACAGTTCTTCTGGAATTGGCAAAGTGATATTTGGAAGCCCATAGAGGGCTATAGTGACAAAGGAAATATCCTCCGATGAAATCTGGAAAGAAGCTTTCTGAGAAACTGCTCAGTGTTCTGTTAATTCATCTCACAGAGTTACATCTGTATTTCTTGGATCTCTTTGCCAGCCTTATTTCTGTGGAATCTGACAACAGATATTTCCTTTCCCTTTGAAGACTACAGGGCCAAAGGAAATATCCTCTGATAACAAAGAGAAAGAAGCTTTCTGAGAAACTTCTTTGTGTTCTGTGAAATCATCTCACAGAGTTACAGCTTTCCCCCCAAGAAGCCTTTCGCTAAGACAGTTCTGGTGGAATTGGCAAAGTAATATTTGGAAGCCCAAAGAGGGCTATGGTGAAAAAGGAAATATCCTCCGATAAAATCTGGAAAGAAGTTTTCTGAGAAACTGCTTAGTGTTCTGTTAATTCATCTCACAGAGTTACATATTTATTTCGTGGATCTCTTTGCTAGCCTTATTTCTGTGGAATCTGAGAACAGATATTTCCTTTCCCTTTGAAGACTATAGGGCCAAAGGAAATATCCTCCGATAACAAAGAGAAAGAAGCTTTCTGAGAAACTTCTTTGTGTTCTGTGAAATCATCTCACAGAGTTACAGCTTTACCGTCAAGAAGCCTTTCGCGAAGACAGTTCTTGTGGAATTGGCAAAGTGATATTTGGAAGCCCATAGGGGTCTATGGTGAAAAAGGAAATATCCTCAAATTAAATATGGAAAGAAGCTTTCTGAGAAACTGCTGAGTGTTCTGTTAATTCATCTCACAGTGTTACATCTGTATTTCGTGGATCTCTTTGCTAGCCTTATTCCTGTGGAATCTGAGAACAGATATTTCGGATTCCTTTGAAGACTATAGGGCCAAAGGAAATATCCTCCGATAACAAAGAGAAAGAAGCTTTCTGAGAAACTTCTTTGTGTTCTGTGAAATCATCTCACAGAGTTACAGCTTTCACCCCAAGAAGCCTTTCGCTAAGACACTTCTTGTGGAATTGGCAAAGTGATATTTGGAAGCCCATAGAGGGCTATGGTGAAAAAGGAAATATCCTACGATGAAATCTGGAACGAAGCCTTCTGAGAAACTGCTAAGTGTTCTGTTAATTCATCTCACAGAGTTACATCTTTGTTTCGTGGATCTCCTGGCTAGCCTTATTTCTGTGGAATCTGAGAACAGATATATCCTTTCCCTTTGAAGACTATAGGGCCAAAGGAAATATCCTCCGATAACAAAGAGAAAGAAGCTTTCTGAGAAACTTCTTTGTGTTCTGTGAAATCATCTCACAGAGTACAGCTTTCCCCTCAAGAACCCTTTCGCTAAGACAGTTCTTGTGGAATTGTCAAAGTAATATTTGGAAGCTCATTGAGGGCTATGGAGAAAAAGGAAATATCCTCCGATGAAATCTGGAAAGAAGATTTCTGAGAAACTGCTTAGTGTTCTGTTAATTCATATCACGGATTTACATCTGTATTTCGTGGATCTCTTTGCTAGCCTTATTTCTGTGGAATCTGAGAACAGATATTTCGTATCCCTTTGAAGAATATAGGGCCAAAGGAAATATCCTCCGATAACAAAGAGAAAGAAGCTTTCTGAGAAACTTCTTTGTGTTCTGTGAAATCATCTCACAGAGTTACAGCTTTCCCCTCAAGACGCCTTTCCCTAAGACAGTTCTTGTGGAATTGGCAAAGTGATATTTTGAAGCCCATAGTGGGCTATGGTGAAAAACGAAATATCCTCCGATGAAATCTGGAAAGAAGCTTTCTGAGAAACTGCTGAGTGTTCTGTTAATTCATCTCACAGTGTTACATCTGTATTTCGTGGATCTCTTTGCTAGCCTTATTTCTGTGGAATCTGACAACAGATATTTCGGATTCCTTTAAAGACTATAGGGCCAAAGGAAATATCCTCCGATAACAAAGAGAAAGAAGCTTTCTGAGAAACTTCTTTGTGTTCTGTGAAATCATCTCACAGAGTTACAGCTTTCCCCTCAAGAAGCCTTTCGCTAAGACAGTTCTTGTGGAATTGGCAAAGTGATATTAGGAAGCCCATAGAGGGCTATGGTGAAAAAGGAAATATCCTCCGATGAAATCTGGTAAGAAGCTTTCTGAGAAACGGCTCAGTGTTCTGTTAATTCATCTCACAGAGTTACATCTGTATTTCGGGGATCTCTTTGCTAGCCTTATTTCTGTGGAATCTGACAACAGATATTTCCTTTCCCTTTGAAGACTATAGGGCCAAAGGAAATATCCTCCGATAACAAAGAGAAAGAAGCTTTCTGAGAAACTTCTTTGTGTTCTGCGAAATCATCTCACAGAGCTACAGCTTTCCCCCCAAGAAGCCTTTCGCTAAGACAATTCTTGTGGAATTGGCAAAGTGATATTTGGAAGCCCAAAGAGGGCTATGGTGAAAAAGGAAATATCCTCCGATGAAATCTGGAACGAAGCTTTCTGAGAAACTGCTCAGTGTTCTGTTAATTCATCTCACAGAGTTACATCTTCATTTCGTGGATCTCTTTGCTAGCCTTATTTCTGTGGAATCTGAGAACAGATATTTCCTTTCCCTTTGAAGACGATAGGGCAAATGGAAATATCCTCCGATAACAAAGAGAAAGAAGCTTTCTGAGAAACTTCTTTGTGTTTTGTGAAATCATCTCACAGAGTTACAGCTTTCCCCTCAAGAAGCCTTTCGCTAAGACAGTGCTTGTGGAATTGGCAAAGTGATATTTGGAAGCCCATAGAGGGCTATGGTGAAAAAGTAAATATCCTCCGATGAAATCTGGAAGAAGCTTTCTGAGAAACTGCTTAGTGTTCTGTTAATTCATCTCACAGAGTTACATCTGTATTTCTTGTATCTCTTTGCTAGCCTTATTTCTGAGAATCTGAGAACAGATATTTCGGAACCCTTTGAAGACTATAGGGCCAAAGGAAATATCCTCCTATAACAAAGAGAAAGAAGCTTTCTGAGAAACTTCTTTGTGTTCTGTGTAATCATCTCACAGAGTTACAGCTTTTCCCTCAAGAAGCCTTTCGCTAAGACAGTTCTTGTGGAATTGGCAAAGTGATATTTGGAAGCCCATAGAGGGCTACGGTGAAAAAGGAAATATCCTCCGATGAAATCTGGAAAGAAGCTTTCTGACAAACTGCTTAGTGTTCTGTTAATTCATCTCACAGTGTTACATCTGTATTTCGTGGATCTCTTTGCTAGCTTTATTTCTGTGGAATCTGAGAACAGATATTTCCTTTCCCTTTAAAGACTATAGGGCCAAAGGAAATATCCTCCGATAACAAAGAGAAAGAAGCTTTCTGAGAAACTTCTTTGTGTCCTGTGAAATCATCTCACAGAGTTACAGCTTTCCCCTCAAGAAGCCTTTCGCTAGGACAGTTCTTGTGGAATAGGCAAAGTGATATTTGGAAGCCCATAGAGGACAATGGTGAAAAAGGAAATATCCTCCGATGAAATCTGGAAAGAAGCTTTCTGAGAAACTGCTTAGTGTTCTGTTAATTCATCTCACAGAGTTACATCTGTATTTCGTGGATCTCTTTGCTAGCCTTATTTCTGTGGAATCTGAGAACATATATTTCGGATCCCTTTGAAGACTCCAGGGCCAAAGGAAATATCCTCCGATAACAAAGAGAAAGAAGCTTTCTGAGAAACTTCTTTGTGTTCTGTGAAATCATCTCACAGAGTTACAGCTTTCCCCTCAAGAAGCCTTTCGCTAAAACAGTTCTTGTGGAATTGGCAAAGTGATATTTGGAAGCCCATAGAGGGCTATAGTGACAAAGGAAATATCCTCCGATGAAATCTGGAAAGAAGCTTTCTGAGAAACTGCTCAGTGTTCTGTTAATTCATCTCACACAGTTACATCTGTATTTCGTGGATCTCTTTGCTAGCCTTATTTCTGTGGAATCTGAGAACAGATATTTCGGATCCCTTTAAAGACTATAGGGCCAAAGGAAATATCCTCCGATAACAAAGAGAAAGAAGCTTTCTGAGAAACTTCTTTGTGTTCTGTGAAATCATCTCACAGAGTTACAGCTTTCCCCTCAAGAAGCCTTTCGCTAAGACAGTTCTTGGGGAATTGGCAAAGTGATATTTGGAAGCCCATAGAGGGCTATGGTGAAAAAGGAAATATCCTCCGATGAAATCTGGAAAGAAGCTTTCTGAGAAACTGCTCAGTGTTCTGTTAATTCATCTCACAGAGTTACATCTGTATTTCTTGGATCTCTTTGCCAGCCTTATTTCTGTGGAATCTGACAACAGATATTTCCTTTCCCTTTGAAGACTACAGGGCCAAAGATAATATCCTCTGATAACAAAGAGGAAGAAGCTTTCTGAGAAAATTCTTTGTGTTCTGTGAAATCATCTCACAGAGTTACAGCTTTCCCCCCAAGAAGCCTTTCGCTAAGACACTTCTTGTGGAATTGGCAAAGTGATATTTGGAAGCCCATAGAGGGCTATGGTGAAAAAGGAAATATCCTCCGATGAAATCTGGAACGAAGCTTTCTGAGAAACTGCTTAGTGTTCTGTTAATTCATCTCACAGAGTTACATCTTTATTTCGTGGATCTCCTGGCTAGCCTTATTTCTGTGGAATCTGAGAAGAGATATTTCCTTTCCCTTTGAAGACTATAGGGCCAAAGGAAATATCCTCCGATAACAAAGAGAAAGAAGATTTCTGAGAAACTTCTTTGTGTTCTGTGAAATCATCTCACAGAGTTACAGCTTTCCCCTCAAGCACCCTTTCGCTAAGACAGTTCTTGTGGAATTGTCAAGGTGATATTTGGAAGCTCATTGAGGGCTATGGAGAAAAAGGAAATATCCTCCGATGAAATCTGGAAAGAAGCTTTCTGAGAAACTGCTTAGTGTTCTGTTAATTCATCTCACAGAGTTACATCTGTATTTCGTGGATCTATTTGCTAGCCTTATTTCTGTGGAATCTGAGAACAGATATTTCGGATCCCTTGAAGACTATAGGGCCAAAGGAAATATCCTCCGATAACAAAGAGAAAGAAGCTTTCTGAGAAACTTCTTTGTGTTCTGTGAAATCATCTCACAGAGTTGCAGCTTTCCCCTCAAGAAGCCTTTCGCTAAGACAGTTCTTGTGGAATTGGCAAAGTGATATTTGGAAGCCCATAGAGGGCTATGGTGAAAAACGAAATATCCTCCGATGAAATCTGGAAAGAAGCTTTATGAGAAACTGCTGAGTGTTCTGTTAATTCATCTCACAGTGTTACATCTGTATTTCGTGGATCTCTTTGCTAGCCTTATTTCTGTGGAATCTGAGAACAGATATTTCGGATTCCTTTAAAGACTATAGGGCCAAAGGAAATATCCTCCGATAACAAAGAGAAAGAAGCTTTCTGAGAAACTTCTTTGTGTTCTGTGAAATCATCTCACAGAGTTACAGCTTTCCCCTCAAGAAGCCTTTTGCTAAGACAGTTCTTGTGGAATTGGCAAAGTGATATTTGGAAGCCCATAGAGGGCTATGGTGAAAAAGGAAATATCCTCCGATGAAATCTGGAAAGAAACTTTCTGAGAAACTGCTCAGTGTTCTGTTAATTCATCTCACAGAGTTACATCTGTATTTCGGGGATCTCTTTGCTAGCCTTATTTCTGTGGAATCAGACAACAGATATTTCCTTTCCCTTTGAAGACTATAGGGCCAAAGGAAATATCCTCCGATAACAAGGAGAAAGAAGCTTTCTGAGAAACTTCTTTGTGTTCTGCGAAATCATCTCACAGAGCTACAGCTTTCCCCCCAAGAAGCCTTTCGCTAAGACACTTCTTGTGGAACTGGCAAAGTGATATTTGGAAGCCCAAAGAGGGCTATGCTGAAAAAGGAAATATCCTCCGATGAAATCTGGAACGAAGCTTTCTGAGAAACTGCTTAGTGTTCTGTTAATTCATCTCACAGAGTTACATCTTCATTTCGTGGATCTCTTTGCTCGCCTTATTTCTGTGGAATCTGAGAACAGATATTTCCTTTCCCTTTGAAGACTATAGGGCCAAAGGAAATATCCTCCGATAACAAAGAGAAAGAAGCTTTCTGAGAAACTTCTTTGTTTTCTGTGAAATCATCTCACAGAGTTACAGCTTTCCCCTCAAGATGCCTTTCGCTAAGACAGTTCTTGTGGAATTGTCAAAGTGATATTTGGAAGCTCTTAGAGGGCTATGGAGAAAAAGGAAATATCCTCCGATGATATCTTCAAAGAAGCTTTCTGAGAAACTGCTTAGTGTTCTGTTAATTCATCTCACAGAGTTACATCTGTATTTCGTGGATCTCTTTGCTAGCCTTATTTCTGTGGAATCTGAGAACAGATATTTCGGATCCCTTTCAAGACTATAGGGCCAAAGGAAATATCCTCGATAACAAAGAGAAAGAAGCTTTCTGAGAAACTTCTTTGTGTTCTGTGAAATCATCTCACAGAGTTACAGCTTTCCCCTCAAGAAGCCTTTCGCTAAGACAGTTCTTGTGGAATTGGCAAAGTGATATTTGGAAGCCCATAGAGGGCTATGGTGAAAAAGGAAATATCCTCCGATGAAATCTGGAAAGAAGCTCTCTGAGAAACTGCTCAGTGTTCCGTTAATTCATCTCACAGAGTTACATCTGTATTTCGGGGATCTCTTTGCTAGGCTTATTTGTGTGGAATCTGACAACAGATATTTCCTTTCCCTTTGAAGACTATAGGGCAAATGGAAATATCCTCCGATAACAAAGAGAAAGAAGCTTTCTGAGAAACTTCTTTGTGTTCTGTGAAATCATCTCACAGAGTTACAGCTTTCCCCTGAAGAAGCCTTTCGCTAAAACAGTTCTTGTGGAATTGTCAAAGTGATATTTGGAAGCCCATAGAGGGCTATGGTGAAAAAGGAAATATCCTCCCATGAAATCTGGAAAGAAGCTTTCTGAGAAACTGCTTAGTGTTCTGTTAATTCATCTCACAGAGTTACATCTGTATTTCGTGGATCTCTTTGCTAGCCTTATTTCTGTGGAATCTGAGAACAGATATTTCGGAACCCTTTGAAGACAATAGGGCCAAAGGAAATATCCTCCGATAACAAAGAGAAAGAAGCTTTCTGAGAAACTTCTTTGTGTTCTGTGAAATCATCTCACAGAGTTACAGCTTTCCCCTCAAGAAGCCTTTCGCTAAGACAGTTCTTGTGGAATTGGCAAAGTGATATTTGGAAGCCCATAGAGGGCTACGGTGAAAAAGGAAATATCCTCCGATGAAATCTGGAAAGAAGCTTTCTGAGAAACTGCTTAGTGTTCTGGTAATTCATCTCACAGTGTTACATCTGTATTTCGTGGATCTCTTTGCTAGCCTTATTTCTGTGGAATCTGAGAACAGATATTTACTTTCCCTTTCAAGACTATAGGGCCAAAGGAAATATACTCTGATAACAAAGAGAAAGAAGCTTTCTGAGAAACTTCTTTGTGTTCTGTGAAATCATCTCACAGAGTTACAGCTTTCCCCTCAAGAACCCTTTCGCTAAGACAGTTCTGGTGGAATTGGCAAAGTGATATTTGGAAGCTCATAGAGGGCTATGGAGAAAAAGGAAATATCCTCCGATGAAATCTGGAAAGAAGCTTTCTCAGAAGCTGCTTAGTGTTCTGTCAATTCATCTCACAGAGTTACATCTGTGTTTCGTGGGTCTCTTTGCTAGCCTTATTTCTGTGGAATCTGAGAACAGATATTTCGGATCCCTTTGAAGACTATAGGGCCAAAGGAAATATCCTTGGATAACAAAGAGAAAGAAGCTTTCTGAGAAACTTCTTTGTGTTTTGTGAAATCATCTCACAGAGTTACAGCTTTCCCCTCAAGAAGCCTTTCGCTAAGACAGTTCTTGTGGAATTGGCAAAGTGATATTTGGAAGCCCATAGAGGGCTACGGTGAAAAAGGAAATATCCTCCGATGAAATCTGGAAAGAAGCTTTCTGAGAAACAGCTCAGTGTTCTGTTAATTCATCTCACAGAGTTACATCTGTATTTCGGGGATCTCTTTGCTAGCCTTATTTCTGTGGAATCTGACAACAGATATTCCCTTTCCCATTGAAGACTATAGGGCCAAAGGAAATATCCTCCGATAACAAAGAGAAAGAAGCTTTCTGAGAAACTTCTTTGTGTTCTGTGAAATCATCTCACAGAGTTACAGCTTTCCCCCCAAGAAGCCTTTCGCAAAGACACTTCTTGTGGAATTGGCAAAGTGATATTTGGAAACCCATAGAGGGCTTTGGTAAAAAGGAAATATCCTCCGATGAAATCTGGAACGAAGCTTTCTGAGAAACTGCTTAGTGTTCTGTTAATTCATCTCACAGAGTTACATCTTTATTTCGTGGATCTCCTGGCTAGCCTAATTTCTGTGGAATCTGAGAACAGATATTTCCTTTCCCTTTGAAGACTATAGGGCCAAAGGAAATATCCTCCGATAACAAAGAGAAAGAAGCTTTCTGAGAAACTTCTTTGTGTTCTGTGAAATCATCTCACAGAGTTACAGCTTTCCCCTCAAGAATCCTTTCGCTAAGACAGTTCTTGTGGAATTGTCAAAGTGATATTTGGAAGCTCTTTGAGGTCTATGGAGAAAAAGGAAATATCCTCCGATGAAATCTGGAAAGAAGCTTTCTGAGAAACTGCTTAGTGTTCTGTTAATTCATCTCACAGAGTTACATCTGTATTTCGTGGATCTCTTTGCTAGCCTTATTTCTGTGGAATCTGAGAACAGATATTTCGGATCCCTTTGAAGACTATACGGCCAAAGGAAATATCCTCCGATAACAAAGAGAAAGAAGCTTTCTGAGAAACTTCTTTGTGTTCTGTGAAATCATCTCACAGAGTTACAGCTTTCTCCTCAAGAAGCCTTTCGCTAAGACAGTTCTTGTGGAATTGGCAAAGTGATATTTGGAAGCCCATAGAGGGCTATGGTGAAAAACGAAATATCCTCCGATGAAATCTGGAAAGAAGCTTTCTGAGAAACTGCTCAGTGTTCTGTTAATTCATCTCACAGTGTTACATCTGTATTTCTTGGATCTCTTTGCTAGCCTTATTTCTGTGGAATCTGAGAACAGATATTTCGGATTCCTTTAAAGACTATAGGGCCAAAGGAAATATCCTCCGATAACAAAGAGAAAGAAGCTTTCTGAGAGACTTCTTTGTGTTCTGTGAAATCATCTCACAGAGTTACAGCTTTCCCCTGAAGAAGCCTTTCGCTAAGACAGTTCTTGTGGAATTGGCAAAGTGATATTTGGAAGCCCCTAGAGGGCTATGGGGAAAAAGGAAATATCCTCCGATGAAATCTGGAAAGAAGCTTTCTGAGAAACGGCTCAGTGTTCTGTTAATTCATCTCACAGAGTTACATCTGTATTTCGGGGATCTCTTTGCTAGCCTTATTTCTGTGGAATCTGACAACAGATATTTCCTTCCCTTTGAAGACTATAGGGCCAAAGGAAATATCCTCCGATAACAAAGAGAAAGAAGCTTTCTGAGAAACTTCTTTGTGTTCTGTGAAATCATCTCACAGAGTTACAGCTTTCCCCTCAAGATGCCTTTCGCTAAGACAGTTCTTGTGGAATTGTCAAAGTGATATTTGGAAGCTCATTGAGGGCTATGGAGAAAAAGGAAATATCCTCCGATGAAATCTGGAAAGAAGCTTTCTGAGAAACTGCTTAGTGCTCTGTGAATTCATCTCACAGAGTTACATCTGTATTTCGTGGATCTCTTTGCTAGCCTTATTTCTGTGGAATCTGAGAACAGATATTTCGGATCCCTTTCAAGACTATAAGGCCAAAGGAAATATCCTCCGATAACAAAGAGAAAGAAGCTTTCTGAGAAACTTCTTTTTGTTCTGTGAAATCATCTCACAGAGTTACAGCTTTCCCCCCAAGAAGCCTTTCGCAAAGACTCTTCTTGTGGAATTGGCAAAGTGATATTTGGAAGCCCATAGAGGGCTTTGGTAAAAAGGAAATATCATCCGATGAAATCTGGAACGAAGCTTTCTGAGAAACTGCTCAGTGTTCTGTTAATTCACCTCACAGAGTTACATCTTTATTTCGTGGATCTCCTGGCTAGCCTAATTTCTGTGGAATCTGAGAACAGATATTTCCTTTCCCTTTGAAGACTATAGGGCCAAAGGAAATATCCTCCGATAACAAAGAGAAAGAAGCTTTCTGAGAAACTTCTTTGTGTTCTGTGAAATCATCTCACAGAGTTTCAGCTTTCCCCTCAAGAACCCTTTCGCTAAGACAGTTTTTGTGGAATTGTCAAAGTGATATTTGGAAGCTCATTGAGGTCTGTGGAGAAAAAGGAAATATCCTCCGATGAAATCTGGAAAGAAGCTTTCTGAGAAACTGCTTAGTGTTCTGTTAATTCATCTCACAGAGTTACATCTGTATTTCGTGGATCTCTTTGCTAGCCTTATTTCTGTGGAATCTGAGAACAGATATTTCGGATCCCTTTGAAGACTATACGGCCAAAGGAAATATCCTCCGATAACAAAGAGAAAGAAGCTTTCTGAGAAACTTCTTTGTGTTCTGTGAAATCATCTCACAGAGTTACAGCTTTCTCCTCAAGAAGCCTTTCGCTAAGACAGTTCTTGTGGAATTGGCAAAGTGATATTTGGAAGCCCGTAGAGGACTATGGTGAAAAACGAAATATCCTCCGATGAAATCTGGAAAGAAGCTTTCTGAGAAACTACTCAGTGTTCTGTTAATTCATCTCACAGTGTTACATCTGTATTTCGTGGATCTCTTTGCTAGCCTTATTTCTGTGGAATCTGACAACAAATATTTCGGATTCCTTTAAAGACTCTAGGGCCAAAGGAAATATCCTCCGATAACAAAGAGAAAGAAGCTTTCTGAGAGACTTCTTTGTGTTCTGTGAAATCATCTCACAGAGTTACAGCTTTCCCCTCAAGAAGCCTTTCGCTAAGACAGTTCTTGTGGAATTGGCAAAGTGATATTTGGAAGCCCATAGAGGTCTGTGGTGAAAAAGGAAATATCCTCCGATGAAATCTGGAAAGAAGCTTTCTGAGAAACGGCTCAGTGTTCTGTTAATTCATCTCACAGAGTTACATCTGTATTTCGGGGATCTCTTTGCTAGCCTTATTCTGTGGAATCTGACAACAGATATTTCCTTCCCTTTGAAGACTATAGGGCCAAAGGAAATATCCTCCGATAACAAAGAGAAAGAAGCTTTCTGAGAAAGTTCTTTGTGTTCTGTGAAATCATCTCACAGAGTTACAGCTTTCCCCTCAAGATGCCTTTCGCTAAGACAGTTCTTGTGGAATTGTCAAAGTGATATTTGGAAGCTCATTGAGGGCTATGGAGAAAAAGGAAATATCCTCCGATGAAATCTGGAAAGAAGCTTTCTGAGAAACTGCTTAGTGTTCTGTGAATTCATCTCACAGAGTTACATCTGTATTTCGTGGATCTCTTTGCTAGACTTATTTCTGTGGAATCTGAGAACAGATATTTCGGATCCCTTTCAAGACTATAGGGCCAAAGGAAATATCCTCCGATAACAAAGAGAAAGAAGCTTTCTGAGAAACTTCTTTGTGTTCTGTGAAATCATCTCACAGAGTTACAGCTTTCCCCTCAAGAAGCCTTTCGCTAGGACAGTTCTTGTGGAATTGGCAAAGTGATATTTGGAAGCCCATAGAGGGCTATGGTGAAAAAGGAAATATACTCCGATGAAATCTGGAAAGAAGCTTTCTGAGAAACTGCTCAGTGTTCCGTTAATTCATCTCACAGAGTTACATCTGTATTTCGGGGATCTCTTTGCTAGCCTTATTTCTGTGGAATCTGACAACAGATATTTCCTTTCCCTTTGAAGACTATAGGGCAAATGGAAATATCCTCCGATAACAAAGAGAAAGAAGCTTTCTGAGGAACTTCTTTGTGTTCTGTGAAATCATCTCACAGAGTTACAGCTTTCCCCTGAAGAAGCCTTTCGCTAAGACAGTTCTTGTGGAATTGGCAAAGTGATATTTGGAAGCCCATAGAGGGCTATGGTGAAAAAGGAAATATCCTCCGATGAAATCTGGAAAGAAGCTTTCTGAGAAACTGCTTAGTGTTCTGTTGATTCATCTCACAGTGTTACATCTGTATTTCGTGGATCGCTTTGCTAGCCTTATTTCTGTGGAATCTGAGAACAGATATTTTCTTTCCCTTTAAAGACTATAGGGCCAAGGGAAATATCCTCCGATAACAAAGAGAAAGAAGATTTCTGAGAAACTTCTTTGTGTTCTGTGAAATCATCTCACAGAGTTACAGCTTTCCCCTCAAGAAGCCTTTCGCTAGGACAGTTCTTGTGGAATAGGCAAAGTGATATCTGGAAGCCCATAGAGGACTATGGTGAAAAAGGAAATATCCTCCGATGAAATCTGGAAAGAAGCTTTCTGAGAAACTGCTCAGTGTTCTGTTAATTCATCTCACAGAGTTACATCTGTATTTCGTGGATCTCTTTGCTAGCCTTATTTCTGTGGAATCTGAGAACAGATATTTCGGATCCCTTTCAAGACTATAGGGCCAAAGGAAATATCCTTCGATAACAAAGAGAAAGAAGCTTTCTGAGAAACTTCTTTGTGTTCTGTGAAATCATCTCACAGAGTTACAGCTTTCCCCTCAGGAAGCCTTTCGCTAAGACAGTTCTTGTGGAATTGGCAAAGTGATATTTGGAAGCCCATAGAGGACCATGGTGAAAAAGGAAATATCCTCCGATGAAATCTGGAAAGAAGCTTTCTGAGAAACTGCTCAGTGTTCCGTTAATTCATCTCACAGAGTTACATCTGTATTTCGGGGATCTCTTTGCTAGCCTTATTTCTGTGGAATCTGACAACAGATATTTCCTTTCCCTTTGAAGACTATAGGGCAAATGGAAATATCCTCCGATAACAAAGAGAAAGAAGTTTTCTGAGAAACTTCTTTGTGTTCTGTGAAATCATCTCACAGAGTTACAGCTTTCCCCTGAAGAAGCCTTTCGCTAAGACAGTTCTTGTGGAATTGGCAAAGTGATATTTGGAAGCCCATAGAGGGCTATGGTGAAAAAGGAAATATCCTTCGATGAAATCTGGAAAGAAGCTTTCTCAGAAACTGCTTAGAGTTCTGTCAATTCATCTCACAGAGTTACATCTCTGTTTCGTGGATCTCTTTGCTAGCCTTATTACTGTGGAATCTGAGAACAGATATTTCGGATCCCTTTGACGACTATAGGGCCAAAGGAAATATCCTCCTATAACAAAGAGAAAGAAGCTTTCTGAGAAACTTCTTTGTGTTCTGTTAAATCATCTCACAGAGTTACAGCTTTCCCCTCAAGAAGCCTTTCGCTAGGACAGTTCTTGTGGAAAAGGAAAAGTGATATTTGGAAGCCCATAGAGGACCATGGTGAAAAAGGAAATATCCTCCGATGAAATCTGGAAAGAAGCTTTCTGAGAAACTGCTCAGTGTTCTGTTAATTCATCTCACAGAGTTACATCTGTATTTCGTGGATCTCTTTGCTAGCCTTATTTCTGTGGAATCTGAGAACAGATATTTCGGATCCCTTTCAAGACTATAGGGCCAAAGGAAATATCCTCCGATAACAAAGAGAAAGAAGCTTTCTGATAAACTTCTTTGTGTTCTGTGAAATCATCTCACAGAGTTACAGCTTTCCCCTCCAGAAGCCTTTAGCTAAGTCAGTTCTTGTGGAATTGGCAAAGTGATGTTTGGAAGCCCATAGAGGACTATGGTGAAAAAGGAAATATCCTCCGATGAAATCTGTAAAGAAGCTTTCTGTGAAACTGCTCAGTGTTCTGTTAATTCATCTCACCGTGTTACATCTGTATTCCGTGGATCTCCTGGCTAGCCTTATTTCTGTGGAATCTGACAACAGATATTTCCTTTCCCTTTGAAGACTATAGGGCCAAAGGAAATATCCTCCGATAACAAAGAGAAAGAAGCTTTCTGAGAAACTTCTTTGTGTTCTGTGAAATCATCTCACAGAGTTACAGCTTTCCCCCCAAGAAGCCTTTCGCTAAGACACTTCTTGTGGAATTGGCAAAGTGATATTTGGAAGCCCATAGACGGGTACGGTGAAAAAGGAAATATCCTCTGATGAAATCTGGAAAGAAGCTTTCTGAGAAACTGCTTAGTGTTCTGTTGATTCATCTCACAGTGTTACATCTGTATTTCGTGGATCTCTTTGCTAGCCTTATTTCTGTGGAATCTGAGAACAGATATTTTCTTTCCCTTTAAAGACTATAGGGCCAAGGGAAATATCCTCCGATAACAAAGAGAAAGAAGCTTTCTGAGAAACTTCTTTGTGTTCTGTGAAATCATCTCACAGAGTTACAGCTTTCCCCTCCAGAAGCCTTTAGCTAAGTCAGTTCTTGTGGAATTGGCAAAGTGATGTTTGGAAGCCCATAGAGGACTATGGTGAAAAAGGAAATATCCTCCGATGAAATCTGTAAAGAAGCTTTCTGTGAAACTGCTCAGTGTTCTGTTAATTCATCTCACCGTGTTACATCTGTATTTCGTGGATCTCTTTGCTAGCCTTATTTCTGTGGAATCTGAGAACAGATATTTCCTTTCCCTTTAAAGACTATAGGGCCAAAGGAAATATCCTCCGATAACACAGAGAAAGAAGCTTTCTGAGAAACTTCTTTGTGTTCTGTGAAATCATCTCACAGAGTTACAGCTTTCCCCTCAAGAAGCCTTTCGCTAAGACAGTTCATGTGGAATTGGCAAAGTGATATTTGGAAGCCCATAGAGGGCTATGGTGACAAAGGAAATATCCTCCGATGAAATCTGGAAAGAAGCTTTCTGAGAAACTGCTTAGTGTTCTGTTAATTCATCTCACCGTGTTACATCTGTATTTCGTGGATCTCTTTGCTAGCCTTATTTCTGTGGAATCTGAGAACAGATATTTCCTTTCCCTTTAAAGACTATAGGGCCAAAGGAAATATCCTCCGATAACAAAGAGAAAGAAGCTTTCTGAGAAACTTCTTTGTGTTCTGTGAAATCATCTCACAGAGTTACAGCTTTCCCCTCAAGAAGCCTTTCGCTAAAACAGTTCTTGTGGAATTGGCAAAGTGATATTTGGAAACCCATAGAGGACTATGGTGACAAACGAAATATCCTCCGATGAAATCTGAAAGAAGCTTTCTGAGAAACTGCTCAGTGTTCTGTTAATTCATCTCACAGAGTTACATCTGTATTTCGTGGATCTCTTTGCTAGCCTTATTTCTGTGGAATCTGAGAACAGATATTTCGGATCCCTTTCAAGACTATAGGGCCAAAGGAAATATCCTTCGATAACAAAGAGAAAGAAGCTTTCTGAGGAACTTCTTTGTGTTCTGTGAAATCATCTCACAGAGTTACAGCTTTCCCCTGAAGAAGCCTTTCGCTAAGACAGTTCTTGTGGATTTGGCAAAGTGATATTTGGAAGCCCATAGAGGGCTATGGTGAAAAAGGAAATATCCTCCGATGAAATCTGGAAAGAAGCTTTCTGAGAAACTGCTTAGTGTTCTGTTGATTCATCTCACAGTGTTACATCTGTATTTCGTGGATCGCTTTGCTAGCCTTATTTCTGTGGAATCTGAGAACAGATATTTTCTTTCCCTTTAAAGACTATAGGGCCAAGGGAAATATCCTCCGATAACAAAGAGAAAGAAGATTTCTGAGAAACTTCTTTGTGTTCTGTGAAATCATCTCACAGAGTTACAGCTTTCCCCTCAAGAAGCCTTTCGCTAGGACAGTTCTTGTGGAATAGGCAAAGTGATATCTGGAAGCCCATAGAGGACTATGGTGAAAAAGGAAATATCCTCCGATGAAATCTGGAAAGAAGCTTTCTGAGAAACTGCTCAGTGTTCTGTTAATTCATCTCACAGAGTTACATCTGTATTTCGTGGATCTCTTTGCTAGCCTTATTTCTGTGGAATCTGAGAACAGATATTTCGGATCCCTTTCAAGACTATAGGGCCAAAGGAAATATCCTTCGATAACAAAGAGAAAGAAGCTTTCTGAGAAACTTCTTTGTGTTCTGTGAAATCATCTCACAGAGTTACAGCTTTCCCCTCAGGAAGCCTTTCGCTAAGACAGTTCTTGTGGAATTGGCAAAGTGATATTTGGAAGCCCATAGAGGACCATGGTGAAAAAGGAAATATCCTCCGATGAAATCTGGAAAGAAGCTTTCTGAGAAACTGCTCAGTGTTCCGTTAATTCATCTCACAGAGTTACATCTGTATTTCGGGGATCTCTTTGCTAGCCTTATTTCTGTGGAATCTGACAACAGATATTTCCTTTCCCTTTGAAGACTATAGGGCAAATGGAAATATCCTCCGATAACAAAGAGAAAGAAGTTTTCTGAGAAACTTCTTTGTGTTCTGTGAAATCATCTCACAGAGTTACAGCTTTCCCCTGAAGAAGCCTTTCGCTAAGACAGTTCTTGTGGAATTGGCAAAGTGATATTTGGAAGCCCATAGAGGGCTATGGTGAAAAAGGAAATATCCTTCGATGAAATCTGGAAAGAAGCTTTCTCAGAAACTGCTTAGAGTTCTGTCAATTCATCTCACAGAGTTACATCTCTGTTTCGTGGATCTCTTTGCTAGCCTTATTACTGTGGAATCTGAGAACAGATATTTCGGATCCCTTTGACGACTATAGGGCCAAAGGAAATATCCTCCTATAACAAAGAGAAAGAAGCTTTCTGAGAAACTTCTTTGTGTTCTGTTAAATCATCTCACAGAGTTACAGCTTTCCCCTCAAGAAGCCTTTCGCTAGGACAGTTCTTGTGGAAAAGGAAAAGTGATATTTGGAAGCCCATAGAGGACCATGGTGAAAAAGGAAATATCCTCCGATGAAATCTGGAAAGAAGCTTTCTGAGAAACTGCTCAGTGTTCTGTTAATTCATCTCACAGAGTTACATCTGTATTTCGTGGATCTCTTTGCTAGCCTTATTTCTGTGGAATCTGAGAACAGATATTTCGGATCCCTTTCAAGACTATAGGGCCAAAGGAAATATCCTCCGATAACAAAGAGAAAGAAGCTTTCTGATAAACTTCTTTGTGTTCTGTGAAATCATCTCACAGAGTTACAGCTTTCCCCTCCAGAAGCCTTTAGCTAAGTCAGTTCTTGTGGAATTGGCAAAGTGATGTTTGGAAGCCCATAGAGGACTATGGTGAAAAAGGAAATATCCTCCGATGAAATCTGTAAAGAAGCTTTCTGTGAAACTGCTCAGTGTTCTGTTAATTCATCTCACCGTGTTACATCTGTATTCCGTGGATCTCCTGGCTAGCCTTATTTCTGTGGAATCTGACAACAGATATTTCCTTTCCCTTTGAAGACTATAGGGCCAAAGGAAATATCCTCCGATAACAAAGAGAAAGAAGCTTTCTGAGAAACTTCTTTGTGTTCTGTGAAATCATCTCACAGAGTTACAGCTTTCCCCCCAAGAAGCCTTTCGCTAAGACACTTCTTGTGGAATTGGCAAAGTGATATTTGGAAGCCCATAGACGGGTACGGTGAAAAAGGAAATATCCTCTGATGAAATCTGGAAAGAAGCTTTCTGAGAAACTGCTTAGTGTTCTGTTGATTCATCTCACAGTGTTACATCTGTATTTCGTGGATCTCTTTGCTAGCCTTATTTCTGTGGAATCTGAGAACAGATATTTTCTTTCCCTTTAAAGACTATAGGGCCAAGGGAAATATCCTCCGATAACAAAGAGAAAGAAGCTTTCTGAGAAACTTCTTTGTGTTCTGTGAAATCATCTCACAGAGTTACAGCTTTCCCCTCCAGAAGCCTTTAGCTAAGTCAGTTCTTGTGGAATTGGCAAAGTGATGTTTGGAAGCCCATAGAGGACTATGGTGAAAAAGGAAATATCCTCCGATGAAATCTGTAAAGAAGCTTTCTGTGAAACTGCTCAGTGTTCTGTTAATTCATCTCACCGTGTTACATCTGTATTTCGTGGATCTCTTTGCTAGCCTTATTTCTGTGGAATCTGAGAACAGATATTTCCTTTCCCTTTAAAGACTATAGGGCCAAAGGAAATATCCTCCGATAACACAGAGAAAGAAGCTTTCTGAGAAACTTCTTTGTGTTCTGTGAAATCATCTCACAGAGTTACAGCTTTCCCCTCAAGAAGCCTTTCGCTAAGACAGTTCATGTGGAATTGGCAAAGTGATATTTGGAAGCCCATAGAGGGCTATGGTGACAAAGGAAATATCCTCCGATGAAATCTGGAAAGAAGCTTTCTGAGAAACTGCTTAGTGTTCTGTTAATTCATCTCACCGTGTTACATCTGTATTTCGTGGATCTCTTTGCTAGCCTTATTTCTGTGGAATCTGAGAACAGATATTTCCTTTCCCTTTAAAGACTATAGGGCCAAAGGAAATATCCTCCGATAACAAAGAGAAAGAAGCTTTCTGAGAAACTTCTTTGTGTTCTGTGAAATCATCTCACAGAGTTACAGCTTTCCCCTCAAGAAGCCTTTCGCTAAAACAGTTCTTGTGGAATTGGCAAAGTGATATTTGGAAACCCATAGAGGACTATGGTGACAAACGAAATATCCTCCGATGAAATCTGAAAGAAGCTTTCTGAGAAACTGCTCAGTGTTCTGTTAATTCATCTCACAGAGTTACATCTGTATTTCGTGGATCTCTTTGCTAGCCTTATTTCTGTGGAATCTGAGAACAGATATTTCGGATCCCTTTCAAGACTATAGGGCCAAAGGAAATATCCTTCGATAACAAAGAGAAAGAAGCTTTCTGAGAAACTTCTTTGTGTTCTGTGAAATCATCTCACAGAGTTACAGCTTTCCCCTCAAGAAGCCTTTCGCTAAGACAGTTCTTGTGGAATTGGCAAAGTGATATTTGGAAGCCCATAGAGGGCTATGGTGAAAAAGGAAATATCCTCCTATGAAATGTGGAAAGAAGCTTTCTGAGAAACTGCTCAGTGTTCTGTTAATTCATCTCACAGAGTTACATCTGTATTTCGGGGATCTCTTTGCTAGCCTTATTTCTGTGGAATCTGACAACAGATATTCCCTTTCCCATTGAAGACTATAGGGACAAAGGAAATATCCTCCGATAACAAAGAGAAAGAAGCTTTCTGAGAAACTTCTTTGTGTTCTGTGAAATCATCTCACAGAGTTACAGCTTTCCCCTCAAGAAGCCTTTCACTAAGACAGTTCTTGTGGAATTTTCAAAGTGATATTTGGAAACCCTAGAGGGCTATGATGAAAATGGAAATATCCTCCGATGAAATTTGGAAAGAAGCTTTCTGAGAAACTGCTCAGTGTTCTGTTAATTCATCTCACAGAGTTACATCTGTATTTCGTGGATCTCTTTGCTAGCCTTATTTCTGTGGAATCTGACAACAGATATTTCCTTTCCCTTTGAAGACTATAGGGCCAAAGGAAATATCCTCCGATAACAAAGAGAAAGAAGCTTTCTGAGAAACTTCTTTGTGTTCTGTGAAATCATCTCACAGAGTTACAGCTTTCCCCCCAAGAAGCCTTTCGCTAAGACACTTCTTGTGGAATTGGCAAAGTGATATTTGGAAGCCCATAGACGGGTACGGTGAAAAAGGAAATATCCTCTGATGAAATCTGGAAAGAAGCTTTCTGAGAAACTGCTTAGTGTTCTGTTGATTCATCTCACAGTGTTACATCTGTATTTCGTGGATCTCTTTGCTAGCCTTATTTCTGTGGAATCTGAGAACAGATATTTCCTTTCCGTTTAAAGACTATAGGGCCAAAGGAAATATCCTCCGATAACAAAGAGAAAGAAGCTTTCTGAGAAACTTCTTTGTGTTCTGTGAAATCATCTCACAGAGTTACAGCTTTCCCCTCAAGAAGCCTTTCGCTAAAACAGTTCTTGTGGAATTGGCAAAGTGATATTTGGAAGCCCATAGAGGACTATGGTGACAAAGGAAATATTCTCCGATGAAATCTGAAAGAAGCTTTCTGAGAAACTGCTCAGTGTTCTGTTAATTCATCTCACAGAGTTACATCTGTATTTCGTGGATCTCTTTGCTAGCCTTATTTCTGTGGAATCTGAGAACAGATATTTCGGATCCCTTTCAAGATTATAGGGCCAAAGGAAATATCCTCCGATAACACAGAGAAAGAAGCTTTCTGAGAAACTTCTTTGTGTTCTGTGAAATCATCTCACAGAGTTACAGCTTTCCCCTCAAGAATCCTTTCGCTAAGACAGTTCTTGTGGAATTGGCAAAGTGATATTTGGAAGCCCATAGAGGGCTATGGTGAAAAAGGAAATATCCTCCGATGAAATCTGGAAAGAAGCTTTCTGAGAAACTGCTTAGTGTTCTCTTAATTCATATCACAGACTTACATCTGTATTTCGAGGATCTCTTTGCTACCTTATTTCTGTGGAATCTGAGAACAGATATTTCGGATCCCTTTGAAGGCTATAGGGCCAAAGGAAATATCCTCCGATAACAAAGAGAAAGAAGCTTTCTGAGAAACTTCTTTGTGTTCTGTGAAATCATCTCACAGAGTTACAGCTTTCCCCTCAAGAAGCCTTTCACTAAGACAGTTCTTGTGGAATTTTCAAAGTGATATTTGGAAACCCTAGAGGGCTATGGTGAAAATGGAAATATCCTCCGATGAAATCTGGAAAGAAGCTTTCTGAGAAACTGCTCAGTGTTCTGTTAATTCATCTCACAGAGTTACATCTGTATTTCGTGGATCTCTTTGCTAGCCTTATTTCTGTGGAATCTGACAACAGATATTTCCTTTCCCTTTGAAGACTATAGGGCCAAAGGAAATATCCTCCGATAACAAAGAGAAAGAAGCTTTCTGAGAAACTTCTTTGTGTTCTGTGAAATCATCTCACAGAGTTACAGCTTTCCCCCCAAGAAGCCTTTCGCTAAGACACTTCTTGTGGAATTGGCAAAGTGATATTTGGAAGCCCATAGAGGGCTACGGTGAAAAAGGAAATATCCTCTGATGAAATCTGGAAAGAAGCTTTCTGAGAAACTGCTTAGTGTTCTGTTGATTCATCTCACAGTGTTACATCTGTATTTCGTGGATCTCTTTGCTAGCCTTATTTCTGTGGAATCTGAGAACAGATATTTTCTTTCCCTTTAAAGACTATAGGGCCAAGGGAAATATCCTCCGATAACAAAGAGAAAGAAGCTTTCTGAGAAACTTCTTTGTGTTCTGTGAAATCATCTCACAGAGTTACAGCTTTCCCCTCAAGAAGCCTTTCGCTAGGACAGTTCTTGTGGAATAGGCAAAATGATATCTGGAAGCCCATAGAGGACTATGGTGAAAAAGGAAATATCCTCCGATGAAATCTGGAAAGAAGCTTTCTGAGAAACTGCTCAGTGTTCTGTTAATTCATCTCACAGAGTTACATCTGTATTTCGTGGATCTCTTTGCTAGCCTTATTTCTGTGGAATCTGAGAACAGATATTTCGGATCCCTTTCAAGACTATAGGGCCAAAGGAAATATCCTCCGATAACAAAGAGAAAGAAGCTTTCTGAGAAACTTCTTTGTGTTCTGTGAAATCATCTCACAGAGTTACAGCTTTCCCCTCAGGAAGCCTTTCGCTAAGACAGTTCTTGTGGAATTTGCAAAGTGATATTTGGAAGCCCATAGAGGATCATGGTGAAAAAGGAAATATCCTCCGATGAAATCTGGAAAGAAGCTTTCTGAGAAACTGCTCAGTGTTCCGTTAATTCATCTCACAGAGTTACATCTGTATTTCGGGGATCTCTTTGCTAGCCTTATTTCTGTGGAATCTGACAACAGATATTTCCTTTCCCTTTGAAGACTATAGGGCAAATGGAAATATCCTCCGATAACAAAGAGAAAGAAGCTTTCTGAGAAACTTCTTTGTGTTCTGTGAAATCATCTCACAGAGTTATAGCTTTCCCCTGAAGAAGCCTTTCGCTAAGACAGTTCTTGTGGAATTGGCAAAGTGATATTTGGAAGCCCGTAGAGGGCTATGGTGAAAAAGGAAATATCCTTCGATGAAATCTGGAAAGAAGCTTTCTGAGAAACTGCTCAGTGTTCTGTTAATTCATCTCACAGAGTTACATCTGTATTTCGTGGATCTCTTTGCTAGCCTTATTTCTGTGGAATCTGAGAACAGATATTTCGGAACCCTTTGAAGACTATAGGGCCAAAGGAAATATCCTCCGATAACAAAGAGAAAGAAGCTTTCTGAGAAACTTCTTTGTGTTCTGTGAAATCATCTCACAGAGTTACAGCTTTCCCTCAAGAAGCCTTTCGCTAAGACAGTTCTTGTGGAATTGGCAAAGTGATATTTGGAAGCCCATAGAGGGCTACGTTGAAAAAGGAAATATCCTCCGATGAAATCTGGAAAGAAGCTTTCTGAGAAACTGCTTAGTGTTCTGTTAATTCATCTCACAGTGTTACATCTGTATTTCTTGGATCTCTTTGCTAGCCTTATTTCTGTGGAATCTGAGAACAGATATTTCCTTTCCCTTTAAAGACTATAGGGCCAAAGGAAATATCCTCCGATAACAAAGAGAAAGAAACTTTCTGAGAAACTTCTTTGTGTTCTGTGAAATCATCTCACAGAGTTACAGCTATCCCTTCAAGAAGCCTTTCGCTAGGACAGTTCTTGTGGAATAGGCAAAGTGATATTTGGAAGCCCATAGAGGACTAAGGTGAAAAAGGAATTATCCTCCGATGAAATCTGGAAAGAAGCTTTCTGAGAAACTGCTCAGTGTTCTGTTAATTCATCTCACAGAGTTACATCTGTATTTCGTGGATCTCTTTGCTAGCCTTATTTCTGTGGAATCTGAGAACAGATATTTCGGATCCCTTTCAAGACTATAGGGCCAAAGGAAATATCCTCCGATAACAAATAGAAAGAAGCTTTCTGAGAAACTTCTTTGTGTTCTGTGAAATCATCTCACAGAGTTACAGCTTTCCCCTCCAGAAGCCTTTAGCTAAGTCAGTTCTTGTGGAATTGGCAAAGTGATATTTGGAAGCCCATAGAGGGCTATGGTGAAAAAGGAAATATCCTCCGATGAAATCTGTAAAGAAGCTTTCTGTGAAACTGCTCAGTGTTCTGTTAATTCATCTCACCGTGTTACATCTGTATTTCGTGGATCTCTTTGCTCGCCTTATTTCTGTGGAATCTGAGAACAGATATTTCCTTTCCCTTTAAAGACTATAGGGCCAAAGGAAATATCCTCCGATAACACAGAGAAAGAAGCTTTCTGAGAAACTTCTTTGTGTTCTGTGAAATCATCTCACAGAGTTACAGCTTTCCCCTCAAGAAGCCTTTCGCTAAGACAGTTCATGTGGAATTGGCAAAGTGATATTTGGAAGCCCATAGAGGGCTATGGTGACAAAGGAAATATCCTCCGATGAAATCTGGAAAGAAGCTTTCTGAGAAACTGCTTAGTGTTCTGTTAATTCTTCTCACCGTGTTATATCTGTATTTCGTGGATCTCTTTGCTAGCCTTATTTCTGTGGAATTTGAGAACAGATATTTCCTTTCCCTTTAAAGACTATAGGGCCAAAGGAAATATCCTCCGATAACAAAGAGAAAGAAGGTTTCTGAGAAACTTCTTTGTGTTCTGTGAAATCATCTCACAGAGTTACAGCTTTCCCCTCAAGAAGCCTTTCGCTAAAACAGTTCTTGTGGAATTGGCAAAGTGATATTTGGAAGCCCATAGAGGGCTATGGTGACAAGGGAAATATCCTCCGATGAAATCTGAAAGAAACTTTCTGAGAAACTGCTCAGTGTTCTGTTAATTCATCTCACAGAGTTACATCTGTATTTCGTCGATCTCTTTGCTAGCCTTATTTCTGTGGAATCTGAGAACAGATATTTCGGATCCCTTTCAAGACTATAGGGCCAAAGGAAATATCCTCCGATAACAAAGAGAAAGAAGCTTTCTGAGAAACTTCTTTGTGTTCTGTGAAATCATCTCACAGAGTTACAGCTTTCCCCTCAAGAATCCTTTCACTAAGACAGTTCTTGTGGAATTGGCAAAGTGATATTTGGAAGCCCATAGAGGGCTATGGTGAAAAAGGAAATATCCTCCGATGAAATCTGGAAAGAAGCTTTCTGAGAAACTGCTTAGTGTTCTCTTAATTCATATCACTGATTTACATCTGTATTTCGAGGATCTCTTTGCTAGCCTTATTTCTGTGGAATCTGAGAACAGATATTTCGGATCCCTTTGAAGGCTATAGGGCCAAAGGAAATATCCTCCGATAACAAAGAGAAAGAAGCTTTCTGAGAAACTTCTTTGTGTTCTGTGAAATCATCTCACAGAGTTACAGCTTTCCCCTCAAGAAGCCTTTCACTAAGACAGTTCTTGTGGAATTTTCAAAGTGATATTTGGAAACCCTAGAGGGCTATGGTGAAAATGGAAATATCCTCCGATGAAATCTGGAAAGAAGCTTTCTGAGAAACTGCTCAGTGTTCTGTTAATTCATCTCACAGAGTTACATCTGTATTTCGTGGATCTCTTTGCTAGCCTTATTTCTGTGGAATCTGACAACAGATATTTCCTTTCCCTTTGAAGACTATAGGGCCAAAGGAAATATCCTCCGATAACAAAGAGAAAGAAGCTTTCTGAGAAACTTCTTTGTGTTCTGTGAAATCATCTCACAGAGTTACAGCTTTCCCCCTAAGAAGCCTTTCGCTAAGACACTTCTTGTGGAATTGGCAAAGTGATATTTGGAAGCCCATAGAGGGCTACGGTGAAAAAGGAAATATCCTCTGATGAAATCTGGAAAGAAGCTTTCTGAGAAACTGCTTAGTGTTCTGTTGATTCATCTCACAGTGTTACATCTGTATTTCGTGGATCTCTTTGCTAGCCTTATTTCTGTGGAATCTGAGAACAGATATTTTCTTTCCCTTTAAAGACTATAGGGCCAAGGGAAATATCCTCCGATAACAAAGAGAAAGAAGCTTTCTGAGAAACTTCTTTGTGTTCTGTGAAATCATCTCACAGAGTTACAGCTTTCCCCTCAAGAAGCCTTTCGCTAGGACAGTTCTTGTGGAATAGGCAAAGTGATATCTGGAAGCCCATAGAGGACTATGGTGAAAAAGGAAATATCCTCCGATGAAATCTGGAAAGAAGCTTTCTGAGAAACTGCTCAGTGTTCTGTTAATTCATCTCACAGAGTTACATCTGTATTTCGTGGATCTCTTTGCTAGCCTTATTTCTGTGGAATCTGAGAACAGATATTTCGGATCCCTTTCAAGACTATAGGGCCAAAGGAAATATCCTCCGATAACAAAGAGAAAGAAGCTTTCTGAGAAACTTCTTTGTGTTCTGTGAAATCATCTCACAGAGTTACAGCTTTCCCCTCAGGAAGCCTTTCGCTAAGACAGTTCTGGTGGAATTGGCAAAGTGATATTTGGAAGCCCATAGAGGACCATGGTGAAAAAGGAAATATCCTCCGATGAAATCTGGAAAGAAGCTTTCTGAGAAACTGCTCAGTGTTCCGTTAATTCATTTCACAGAGTTACATCTGTATTTCGGGGATCTCTTTGCTAGCCTTATTTCTGTGGAATCTGACAACAGATATTTCCTTTCCCTTTGAAGACTATAGGGCAAATGGAAATATCCTCCGATAACAAAGAGAAAGAAGATTTCTGAGAAACTTCTTTGTGTTCTGTGAAATCATCTCACAGAGTTACAGCTTTCCCCTGAAGAAGCCTTTCGCTAAGACAGTTCTTGTGGAATTGGCAAAGTGATATTTGGAAGCCCATAGAGGGCTATGGTGAAAAAGGAAATATCCTGCGATGAAATCTGGAAAGAAGCTTTCTGAGAAACTGCTTAGTGTTCTGTTAATTCATCTCACAGAGTTACATCTGTATTTCGTGGATCTCTTTGCTAGCCTTATTTCTGTGGAATCTGAGAACAGATATTTCGGAACCGTTTGAAGACTATAGGGTCAAAGGAAATATCCTCCGATAACAAAGAGAAAGAAGCTTTCTGAGAAACTTCTTTGTGTTCTGTGAAATCATCTCACAGAGTTACAGCTTTTCCCTCAAGAAGCCTTTCGCTAAGACAGTTCTTGTGGAATTGGCAAAGTGATATTTGGAAGCCCATAGAGGGCTACGGTGAAAAAGGAAATATCCTCCGATGAAATCTGGAAAGAAGCTTTCTGAGAAACTGCTTAGTGTTGTGTTAATTCATCTCACAGTGTTACATCTGTATTTCGTGGATCTCTTTGCTAGCCTTATTTCTGTGGAATCTGAGAACAGATATTTCCTTTTCCCTTTAAAGACTATAGGGCCAAAGGAAATATCCTCTGATAACAAAGAGAAAGAAGCTTTCTGAGAAACTTCTTTGTGTTCTGTGAAATCATCTCACAGAGTTACAGCTATCCATTCAAGAAGCCTTTCGCTAGGACAGTTCTTGCGGAATAGGCAAAGTGATATTGGGAAGTCCGAAGAGGACTATGGTGAAAAAGGAATTATCCTCCGATGAAATCTGAAAAGAAGCTTTCTGAGAAACTGCTCAGTGTTCCGTTAATTCATCTCACAGAGTTACATCTGTATTTCGGGGATCTCTTTGCTAGCCTTATTTCTGTGGAATCTGACAACAGATATTTCCTTTCCCTTTGAAGACTATAGGGCAAATGGAAATATCCTCCGATAACAAAGAGAAAGAAGATTTCTGAGAAACTTCTTTGTGTTCTGTGAAATCATCTCACAGAGTTACAGCTTTCCCCTGAAGAAGCCTTTCGCTAAGACAGTTCTTGTGGAATTGGCAAAGTGACATTTGGAAGCCCATAGAGGGCTATGGTGAAAAAGGAAATATCCTGCGATGAAATCTGGAAAGAAGCTTTCTGAGAAACTGTTTAGTGTTCTGTTAATTCATCTCACAGAGTTACATCTGTATTTCGTGGATCTCTTTGCTAGCCTTATTTCTGTGGAATCTGAGAACAGATATTTCGGAACCCTTTGAAGACTATAGGGCCAAAGGAAATATCCTCCGATAACAAAGAGAAGGAAGCTTTCTGAGAAATTTCTTTGTGTTCTGTGAAATCATCTCACAGAGTTGCAGCTTTCCCCTCAAGAAGCCTTTCGCTAAGACAGTTCTTGTGGAATTGGCAAAGTGATATTTGGAAGCCCATAGAGGGCTACGGTGGAAAAGGAAATATCGTCCGATGAAATCTGGAAAGAAGCTTTCTGAGAAACTGCTTAGTGTTCTGTTAATTCATCTCACAGTGTTACATCTGTATTTCGTGGATCTCTTTGCTAGCCTTATTTCTGTGGAATCTGAGAACAGATATTTCGTTTCCCTTTGAAGACTATAGGGTCAAAGGAAATATACTCCGATAACAAAGAGAAAGAAGCTTTCTGAGAAACTTCTTTGTGTTCTGTGAAATCATCTCACAGAGTTACAGCTTTCCCCTCAAGACACCTTTCGCTAAGACAGTTCTTGTGGAATTGGCAAAGTGATATTTGGAAGCTCATAGAGGGCTATTGAGAAAAAGGAAATATCCTCCGATGAAATCTGGAAAGAAGCTTTCTCAGAAACTGCTTAGTGTTCTGTCAGTTCATCTCACAGAGTTACATCTGTGTTTCGTGGATCTCTTTGCTAGCCTTATTTCTGTGGAATCTGAGAACAGATATTTCGGATCCCTTTGACGACTATAGGGCCAAAGGAAATATCCTCCGATAACAAAGAGAAAGAAGCTTTCTGAGAAACTTCTTTGTGTTCTGTGAAATCATCTCACAGAGTTACAGCTTTCCCCTCAAGAAGCCTTTCGCTAGGACAGTTCTTGTGGAAAAGGAAAAGTGATATTTGGAAGCCCATAGAGGACCATGGTGAAAAAGGAAATATCCTACGATGAAATCTGGAAAGAAGCTTTCTGAGAAACTGCTCAGTGTTCTGTTAATTCATCTCACAGAGTTACATCTGTATTTCGTGAATCTCTTTGCTAGCCTTATTTCTGTGGAATCTGAGAACAGATATTTCGGATCCCTTTCAAGACTATATGGCCAAAGGAAATATCCTCCGATAACAAATAGAAAGAAGCTTTCTGAGAAACTTCTTTGTGTTCTGTGAAATCAACTCACAGAGTTACAGCTTTCCCCTCAAGAAGCCTCTAGCTAAGTCAGTTCTTGTGGAATTGGCAAAGTGATGTTTGGAAGCCCATAGAGGGCTTTGGTGAAAAAGGAAATATCCTCCGATGAAATCTGGAAAGAAGCTTTCTGAGAAACTGCTCAGTGTTCCGTTAATTCATCTCACAGAGTTACATCTGTATTTCGGGGATCTCTTTCCTAGCCTTATTTCTGTGGAATCTGACAACAGATATTTCCTTTCCCTTTGAAGACTATAGGGCAAATGGAAATATCCTCCGATAACAAAGAGAAAGAAGCTTTTTGAGAAACTTCTTTGTGTTCTGTGAAATCATCTCACAGAGTTACAGCTTTCCCCTGAAGAAGCCTTTTCTCTAAGACAGTTCTTGTGGAATTGGCAAAGTGATATTTGGAAGCCCATAGAGGGCTATGGTGAAAAAGGAAATATCCTCCGATGAAATCTGGAAAGAAGCTTTCTGAGAAACTGTTTAGTGTTCTGTTAATTCATCTCACAGAGTTACATCTGTATTTCGTGGATCTCTTTGCTAGCCTTATTTCTGTGGAATCTGAGAACAGATATTTCGGAACCCTTTGAAGACTATAGGGCCAAAGGAAATATCCTCCGATAACAAAGAGAAGGAAGCTTTCTGAGAAATTTCTTTGTGTTCTGTGAAATCATCTCACAGAGTTACGGCTTTCCCCTCAAGAAGCCTTTCGCTAAGACAGTTCTTGTGGAATTGGCAAAGTGATATTTGGAAGCCCATAGAGGGCTACGGTGGAAAAGGAAATATCCTCCGATGAAATCTGGAAAGAAGCTTTCTGAGAAACTGCTTAGTGTTCTGTTAATTCATCTCTCAGTGTTACATCTGTATTTCGTGGATCTCTTTGCTAGCCTTATTTCTGTGGAATCTGAGAACAGATATTTCCTTTCCCTTTGAAGACTATAGGGCCAAAGGAAATATACTCCGATAACAAAGAGAAAGAAACTTTCTGAGAAACTTCTTTGTGTTCTGTGAAATCATCTCACAGAGTTACAGCTTTCCCCTCAAGACACCTTTCGCTAAGACAGTTCTTGTGGAAATGGCAAAGTGATATTTGGAAGCTCATAGAGGGCTATGGAGAAAAAGGAAATATCCTCCGATGAAATCTGGAAAGAAGCTTTCTCAGAAACTGCTTAGTGTTCTGTCAATTCATCTCACAGAGTTACATCTGTGTTTCGTGGATCTCTTTGCTAGCCTTATTTCTGTGGAATCTGAGAACAGATATTTCGGATCCCTTTGACGACTATAGGGCCAAAGGAAATATCCTCCGATAACAAAGAGAAAGAAGCTTTCTGAGAAACTTCTTTGTGTTCTGTTAAATCATCTCACAGAGTTACAGCTTTCCCCTCAAGAAGCCTTTCGCTAGGACAGTTCTTGTGGAAAAGGAAAAGTGATATTTGGAAGCCCATAGAGGACCATGGTGAAAAAGGAAATATCCTCCGATGAAATCTGGAAAGAAGCTTTCTGAGAAACTGCTCAGTGTTCTGTTAATTCATCTCACAGAGTTACATCTGTATTTCGTGAATCTCTTTGCTAGCCTTATTTCTGTGGAATCTGAGAACAGATATTTCGGATCCCTTTCAAGACTATAGGGCCAAAGGAAATATCCTCCGATAACAAACAGAAAGAAGCTTTCTGAGAAACTTCTTTGTGTTCTGTGAAATCATCTCACAGAGTTACAGCTTTCCCCTCCAGAAGCCTCTAGCTAAGTCAGTTCTTGTGGAATTGGCAAAGTGATGTTTGGAAACCCATAGAGGGCTATGGTGAAAAAGGAAATATCCTCCGATGAAATCTGTAAAGAAGCTTTCTGTGAAACTGCTCAGTGTTCTGTTAATTCATCTCACCGTGTTACATCTGTATTTCGTGGATCTCTTTGCTAGCCTTATTTCTGTGGAATCTGAGAACAGATATTTCCTTTCCCTTTAAAGACTATAGGGCCAAAGGAAATATCCTCCGATAACACAGAGAAAGAAGCTTTCTGAGAAAATTCTTTGTGTTCTGTGAAATCATCTCACAGAGTTACAGCTTTCCCCTCAAGAAGCCTTTCACTAAGACAGTTCTTGTGGAATTTTCAAAGTGATATTTGGAAACCCTAGAGGGCTATGGTGAAAATGGAAATATCCTCCGATGAAATCTGGAAAGAAGCTTTCTGAGAAACTGCTCAGTGATCTGTTAATTCATCTCACAGAGTTACATCTGTATTTCGTCGATCTCTTTGCTAGCCTTATTTCTGTGGAATCTGAGAACAGATATTTCGGATCCCTTTGAAGACTACACGGCCAAAGGAAATATCCTCCGATAACAAAGAGAAAGAAGCTTTCTGAGAAACTTCTTTGTGTTCTGTGAAATCATCTCACAGAGTTACAGCTTTCCCCTCAAGAAGCCTTTCACTAAGACAGTTCTTGTGGAATTTTCAAAGTGATATTTGGAAACCCTAGAGGGCTATGGTGAAAATGGAAATATCCTCCGATGAAATCTGGAAAGAAGCTTTCTGAGAAACTGCTCAGTGTTCTGTTAATTCATCTCACAGAGTTACATCTGTATTTCGTGGATCTCTTTGCTAGCCTTATTTCTGTGGAATCTGACAACAGATATTTCCTTTCCCTTTGAAGACTATAGGGCCAAACGAAATATCCTCCGATAACAAAGAGAAAGAAGCTTTCTGAGAAACTTCTTTGTGTTCTGTGAAATCATCTCACAGAGTTACAGCTTTCCCCCTAAGAAGCCTTTCGCTAAGACACTTCTTGTGGAATTGGCAAAGTGATATTTGGAAGCCCATAGAGGGCTACGGTGAAAAAGGAAATATCCTCTGATGAAATCTGGAAAGAAGCTTTCTGAGAAACTGCTTAGTGTTCTGTTGATTCATCTCACAGTGTTACATTTGTATTTCGTGGATCTCTTTGCTAGCCTTATTTCTGTGGAATCTGAGAACAGATATTTTCTTTCCCTTTAAAGACTATAGGGCCAAGGGAAATATCCTCCGATAACAAAGAGAAAGAAGCTTTCTGAGAAACTTCTTTGTGTTCTGTGAAATCATCTCACAGAGTTACAGCTTTCCCCTCAAGAAGCCTTTCGCTAGGACAGTTCTTGTGGAATAGGCAAAGTGATATCTGGAAGTCCATAGAGGACTATGGTGAAAAAGGAAATATCCTCCGATGAAATCTGGAAAGAAGCTTTCTGAGAAACTGCTCAGTGTTCTGTTAATTCATCTCACAGAGTTACATCTGTATTTCGTGGATCTCTTTGCTAGCCTTATTTCTGTGGAATCTGAGAACAGATATTTCGGATCCCTTTCAAGACTATAGGGCGAAAGGAAATATCCTCCGATAACAAAGAGAAAGAAGCTTTCTGAGAAACTTCTTTGTGTTCTGTGAAATCATCTCACAGAGTTACAGCTTTCCCCTCAGGAAGCCTTTCGCTAAGACAGTTCTGGTGGAATTGGCAAAGTGATATTTGGAATCCCATAGAGGACCATGGTGAAAAAGGAAATATCCTGCGATGAAATCTGGAAAGAAGCTTTCTGAGAAACTGCTCAGTGTTCCGTTAATTCATCTCACAGAGTTACATCTGTATGTCGGGGATCTCTTTGCTAGCCTTATTTCTGTGGAATCTGACAACAGATATTTCCTTTCCCTTTGAAGACTATAGGGCAAATGGAAATATCCTCCGATAACAAAGAGAAAGAAGCTTTCTGAGAAACTTCTTTGTGTTCTGTGAAATCATCTCACAGAGTTACAGCTATCCCTTCAAGAAGCCTTTCGCTAGGACAGTTCTTGCGGAATAGGCAAAGTGATATTTGGAAGCCCAAAGAGGACTATGGTGAAAAAGGAATTATCCTCCGATGAAATCTGGAAAGAAGCTTTCTGAGAAACTGCTCAGTTTTCTGTTAATTCATCTCACAGAGTTACATCTGTATTTCGTGGATCTCTTTGCTAGCCTTATTTCTGTGGAATCTGAGAACAGATATTTCGGATCCCTTTCAAGACTATAGGGCCAAAGGAAATATCCTCTGATAACAAAGAGAAAGATGCTTTCTGAGAAACTTCTTTGTGTTCTGTAAACTTATCTCACAGAGTTACAGCTTTCCCCTCAAGAAGCCTTTCGCTAAGACAGTGCTTGTGGAATTGGCAAAGTGATATTTGGAAGCCCATAGAGGGCTATGGTGAAAAAGGAAATATCCTCCGATAAAATCTGGAAAGAAGCTTTCTGAGAAACTGCTCAGTGTTCCGTTAATTCATCTCACAGAGTTACATCTGTATTTCGGGGATCTCTTTCCTAGCCTTATTTCTGTGGAATCTGACAACAGATATTTCCTTTCCCTTTGAAGACTATAGGGCAAATGGAAATATCCTCCGATAACAAAGAGAAAGAAGCTTTTTGAGAAACTTCTTTGTGTTCTGTGAAATCATCTCACAGAGTTACAGCTTTCCCCTGAAGAAGCCTTTCGCTAGGACAGTTCTTGTGGAATTGGCAAAGTGATATTTGGAAGCCCATAGAGGACCATGGTGAAAAAGGAAATATCCTCCGATGAAATCTGTAAAGAAGCTTTCTGAGAAACTGCTCAGTGTTCTGTTAATTCATCTCACAGAGTTACATTTGTATTTCGTGGATCTCTTTGCTAGCCTTATTTCTGTGGAATCTGAGAACAGATATTTCGGATCCCTTTCAAGACTATAGGGCCAAAGGAAATATCCTCCGATAACAAATAGAAAGAAGCTTTCTGAGAAACTTCTTTGTGTTCTGTGAAATCATCTCACAGAGTTACAGCTTTCCCCTCCAGAAGCCTTTAGCTAAGTCAGTTCTTGTGGAATTGGCAAAGTGATATTTGGAAGCCCATAGAGGGCTATGGTGAAAAAGGAAATATCCTCCGATGAAATCTGTAAAGAAGCTTTCTGTGAAACTGCTCAGTGTTCTGTTAATTCATCTCACCGTGTTACATCTGTATTTCGTGGATCTCTTTGCTAGCCTTATTTCTGTGGAATCTGAGAACAGATATTTCCTTTCCCTTTAAAGACTATAGGGCCAAAGGAAATATCCTCCGATAACACAGAGAAAGAAGCTTTCTGAGAAACTTCTTTGTGTTCTGTGAAATCATCTCACAGAGTTACAGCTTTCCCCTCAAGAAGCCTTTCGCTAAGACAGTTCATGTGGAATTGGCAAAGTGATATTTGGAAGCCCATAGAGGGCTATGGTGACAAAGGAAATATCCTCCGATGAAATCTGGAAAGAAGCTTTCTGAGAAACTGCTTAGTGTTCTGTTAATTCATCTCACCGTGTTACATCTGTATTTCGTGGATCTCTTTGCTAGCCTTATTTCTGTGGAATCTGAGAACAGATATTTCCTTTCCCTTTAAAGACTATAGGGCCAAAGGAAATATCCTCCGATAACAAAGAGAAAGAAGGTTTCTGAGAAACTTCTTTGTGTTCTGTGAAATCATCTCACAGAGTTACAGCTTTCCCCTCAAGAAGCCTTTCGCTAAAACAGTTCTTGTAGAATTGGCAAAGTGATATTTGGAAGCCCATAGAGGGCTATGGTGACAAGGGAAATATCCTCCGATGAAATCTGAAAGAAGCTTTCTGAGAAACTGCTCAGTGTTCTGTTAATTCATCTCACAGAGTTACATCTGTATTTCGTGGATCTCTTTGCTAGCCTTATTTCTGTGGAATCTGAGAACAGATATTTCGGATCCCTTTCAAGACTATAGGGCCAAAGGAAATATCCTCCGATAACAAAGAGAAAGAAGCTTTCTGAGAAACTTCTTGTGTTCTGTGAAATCATCTCACAGAGTTACAGCTTTCCCCTCAAGAATCCTTTCACTAAGACAGTTCTTGTGGAATTGGCAAAGTGATATTTGGAAGCCCATAGAGGGCTATGGTGAAAAAGGAAATATCCTCCGATGAAACCTGGAAAGAAGCTTTCTGAGAAACTGCTTAGTGTTCTCTTAATTCATATCACTGACTTACATCTGTATTTCGAGGATCTCTTTGCTAGCCTTATTTCTGTGGAATCTGAGAACAGATATTTCGGATCCCTTTGAAGGCTATAGGGCCAAAGGAAATATCCTCCGATAACAAAGAGAAAGAAGCTTTCTGAGAAACTTCTTTGTGTTCTGTGAAATCATCTCACAGAGTTACAGCTTTCCCCTCAAGAAGCCTTTCACTAAGACAGTTCTTGTGGAATTTTCAAAGTGATATTTGGAAACCCTAGAGGGCTATGGTGAAAATGGAAATATCCTCCGATGAAATCTGGAAAGAAGCTTTCTGAGAAACTGCTCAGTGTTCTGTTAATTCATCTCACAGAGTTACATCTGTATTTCGTGGATCTCTTTGCTAGCCTTATTTCTGTGGAATCTGAGAACAGATATTTTCTTTCCCTTTAAAGACTATAGGGCCAAGGGAAATATCCTCCGATAACAAAGAGAAAGAAGCTTTCTGAGAAACTTCTTTGTGTTCTGTGAAATCATCTCACAGAGTTACAGCTTTCCCCTCAAGAAGCCTTTCGCTAGGACAGTTCTTGTGGAATAGGCAAAGTGATATCTGGAAGCCCATAGAGGACTATGGTGAAAAAGGAAATATCCTCCGATGAAATCTGGAAAGAAGCTTTCTGAGAAACTGCTCAGTGTTCTGTTAATTCATCTCACAGAGTTACATCTGTATTTCGTGGATCTCTTTGCTGGCCTTATTTCTGTGGAATCTGAGAACAGATATTTCGGATCCCTTTCAAGACTATAGGGCCAAAGGAAATATCCTCCGATAAAAAAGAGAAAGAAGCTTTCTGAGAAACTTCTTTGTGTTCTGTGAAATCATCTCACAGAGTTACAGCTTTCCGCTCAGGAAGCCTTTCGCTAAGACAGTTCTGGTGGAATTGGCAAAGTGATATTTGGAAGCCCATAGAGGACCATGGTGAAAAAGGAAATATCCTCCGATGAAATCTGGAAAGAAGCTTTCTGAGAAACTGCTCAGTGTTCCGTTAATTCATCTCACAGAGTTACATCTGTATTTCGGGGATCTCTTTGCTAGCCTTATTTCTGTGGAATCTGACAACAGATATTTCCTTTCCCTTTGAAGACTATAGGGCAAATGGAAATATCCTCCGATAACAAAGAGAAAGAAGATTTCTGAGAAACTTCTTTGTGTTCTGTGAAATCATCTCACAGAGTTACAGCTTTCCCCTGAAGAAGCCTTTCGCTAAGACAGTTCTTGTGGAATTGGCAAAGTGATATTTGGAAGCCCATAGAGGGCTACGGTGAAAAAGGAAATATCCTGCGATGAAATCTGGAAAGAAGCTTTCTGAGAAACTGCTTAGTGTTCTGTTAATTCATCTCACAGAGTTACAACTGTATTTCGTGGATCTCTTTGCTAGCCTTATTTCTGTGGAATCTGAGAACAGATATTTCGGAACCCTTTGAAGACTATAGGGTCAAAGGAAATATCCTCCGATAACAAAGAGAAGGAAGCTTTCTGAGAAATTTCTTTGTGTTCTGTGAAATCATCTCACAGAGTTACGGCTTTCCCCTCAAGAAGCCTTTCGCTAAGACAGTTCTTGTGGAATTGGCAAAGTGATATTTGGAAGCCCATAGAGGGCTACGGTTGAAAAGGATATATCCTCCGATGAAATCTGGAAAGAAGCTTTCTGAGAAACTGCTTAGTGTTCTGTTATTCATCTCACAGTGTTACATCTGTATTTCGTGGATCTCTTTGCTAGCCTTATTTCTGTGGAATCTGAGAACAGATATTTCCTTTCCCTTTGAAGACTATAGGGCCAAAGGAAATATACTCCGATAACAAAGAGAAAGAAACTTTCTGAGAAACTTCTTTGTGTTCTGTGAAATCATCTCACAGAGTTACAGCTTTCCCCTCAAGACACCTTTCGCTAAGACAGTTCTTGTGGAAATGGCAAAGTGATATTTGGAAGCTCATAGAGGGCTATGGAGAAAAAGGAAATATCCTCTGATGAAATCTGGAAAGAAGCTTTCTCAGAACCTGCTTAGTGTTCTGTCAATTCATCTCACAGAGTTACATCTGTGTTTCGTGGATCTCTTTGCTAGCCTTATTTCTGTGGAATCTGAGAACAGATATTTCGGATCCCTTTGACGACTATAGGGCCAAAGGAAATATCCTCCGATAACAAAGAGAAAGAAGCTTTCTGAGAAACTTCTTTGTGTTCTGTTAAATCATCTCACAGAGTTACAGCTTTCCCCTCAAGAAGCCTTTCGCTAGGACAGTTCTTGTGGAAAAGGAAAAGTGATATTTGGAAGCCCATAGAGGACCATGGTGAAAAAGGAAATATCCTCCGATGAAATCTGGAAAGAAGCTTTCTGAGAAACTGCTCAGTGTTCTGTTAATTCATCTCACAGAGTTACATCTGTATTTCGTGAATCTCTTTGCTAGCCTTATTTCTGTGGAATCTGAGAACAGATATTTCGGATCCCTTTCAAGACTATAGGGCCAAAGGAAATATCCTCCGATAACAAACAGAAAGAAGCTTTCTGAGAAACTTCTTTGTGTTCTGTGAAATCATCTCACAGAGTTACAGCTTTCCCCTCCAGAAGCCTCTAGCTAAGTCAGTTCTTGTGGAATTGGCAAAGTGATGTTTGGAAGCCCATAGAGGGCTATGGTGAAAAAGGAAATATCCTCCGATGAAATCTGTAAAGAAGCTTTCTGTGAAACTGCTCAGTGTTCTGTTAATTCATCTCACCGTGTTACATCTGTATTTCGTGGATCTCTTTGCTAGCCTTACTTCTGTGGAATCTGAGAACAGATATTTCCTTTCCCTTTAAAGACTATAGGGCCAAAGGAAATATCCTCCGATAACACAGAGAAAGAAGCTTTCTGAGAAACTTCTTTGTGTTCTGTGAAATCATCTCACAGAGTTACAGCTTTCCCCTCAAGAAGCCTTTCACTAAGACAGTTCTTGTGGAATTTTCAAAGTGATATTTGGAAACCCTAGAGGGCTATGGTGAAAATGGAAATATCCTCCGATGAAATCTGGAAAGAAGCTTTCTGAGAAACTGCTCAGTGATCTGTTAATTCATCTCACAGAGTTACATCTGTATTTCGTGGATCTCTTTGCTAGCCTTATTTCTGTGGATTCTGAGAACAGATATTTCGGATCCCTTTGAAGACTACACGGCCAAGGGAAATATCCTCCGATAACAAAGAGAAAGAAGCTTTCTGAGAAACTTCTTTGTGTTCTGTGAAATCATCTCACAGAGTTACAGCTTTCTCCACAAGAAGCCTTTCGCTAAGACAGTTCTTGTGGAATTGGCAAAGTGATATTTGGAAGCCCGTAGAGGGCTATGGTGAAAAAGGAAATATCCTCCGATGAAATCTGGAAAGAAGCTTTCTGAGAAACTGCTTAGTGTTCTGTTAATTCATCTCACAGTGTTACATCTGTATTTCGTGGATCTCTTTGCTACCTTATTTCTGTGGAATCTGACAACAGATATTTCGGATTCCTTTAAAGACTATAGGGCCAAAGGAAATATCCTCCGATAACAAAGAGAAAGAAGCTTTCTGAGAAACTTCTTTGTGTTCTGTGAAATCATCTCACAGAGTTACCGATTTCCCCTCCAGAAGCCTTTCGCTAAGACAGTTCTTGTGGAATTGGCAAAGTGATATTTGGAAGCCCATAGAGGACTATGGTGAAAAAGGAAATATCCTCCGATGAAATCTGGAAAGAAGCTTTCTGTGAAACTGCTCAGTGTTCTGTTAATTCATCTCACAGAGTTACATCTGTATTTCGTGGATCTCTTTGCTAGCGTTATTTCTGTGGAATCTGACAACAGATATTACCTTTCCCTTTGAAGACTATAGGGCCAAAGGAAATATCCTCCGATAACAAAGAGAAAGAAGCTTTCTGAGAAACTTCTTTGTGTTCTGTGAAATCATCTCACAGAGTTACAGCTTTCCCCTCAAGAAGCCTTTCGCTAAGACAGTTCTTGTGGAATTTTCAAAGTGATATTTGAAGCCCACAGAGGGCTATGGTGAAAAAGGAAATATCCTCCGATGAAATCTGGAAAGAAGCTTCCTGAGAAACTGCTCAGTGTTCTGTTAATTCATCTCACGGAGTTAGATCTGTATTTCGTGGATCTCTTTGCTAGCCTTATTTCTGTGGAATCTGACAACAGATATTTCCTTTCCCTTTGAAGACTATAGGGCCAAAGGAAATATCCTCCGATAACAAAGAGAAAGAAGCTTTCTGAGAAACTTCTTTGTGTTCTGCGAAATCATCTCACAGAGTTACAGGTTTCCCCCCAAGAAGCCTTTCGCTAAGACACTTCTTGTGGAATTGGCAAAGTGATATTTGGAAGCCCAAAGAGGGCTATGTTGAAAAAGGAAATATCCTCCGAAGAAATCTGGAACGAAGCTTTCTGAGAAACTGCTCAGTGTTGTGTTAATTCATCTCACGGAGTTACATCTGTATTTCGTGGATCTCTTTGCTAGCCTTATTTCTGTGGAATCTGAGAACAGATATTTCCTTTCCCTTTGAAGACTATAGGGCCAAAGGAAATATCCTCCGATAACAAAGAGAAAGAAGCTTTCTGAGAAACTTCTTTGTGTTCTGTGAAATCATCTCACAGAGTTACAACTTTCCCCTCAAGACACCTTTCGCTAAGACAGTTCTTGTGGAATTGGCAAAGTGATATTTGGAAGCTCATAGAGGGCTATGGAGAAAAAGGAAATATCCTCCGATGAAATCTGGAAAGAAGCTTTCTCAGAAACTGCTTAGTGTTCTGTCAATTCATCTCACAGAGTTACATCTGTGTTTCGTGGATCTCTTTGCTAGCCTTATTTCTGTGGAATCTGAGAACAGATATTTCGGATCCCTTTGACGACAATAGGGCCAAAGGAAATATCCTCCGATAACAAAGAGAAAGAAGCTTTCTGAGAAACTTCTTTGTGTTCTGTTAAATCATCTCACAGAGTTACAGCTTTCCCCTCAAGAAGCCTTTCGCTAGGACAGTTCTTGTGGAAAAGGAAAAGTGATATTTGGAAGCCCATAGAGGACCATGGTGAAAAAGGAAATATCCTCCGATGAAATCTGGAAAGAAGCTTTCTGAGAAACTGCTCAGTGTTCTGTTAATTCATCTCACAGAGTTACATTTGTATTTCGTGGATCTCTTTGCTAGCCTTATTTCTGTGGAATCTGAGAACAGATATTTCGGATCCCTTTCAAGACTATAGGGCCAAAGGAAATATCCTCCGATAACAAATAGAAAGAAGATTTCTGAGAAACTTCTTTGTGTTCTGTGAAATCATCTCACAGAGTTACAGCTTTCCCCTCCAGAAGCCTTTAGCTAAGTCAGTTCTTGTGGAATTGGCAAAGTGATGTTTGGAAGCCCATAGAGGGCTATGGTGAAAAAGGAAATATCCTCCGATGAAATCTGTAAAGAAGCTTTCTGTGAAACTGCTCAGTGTTCTGTTAATTCATCTCACCGTGCTACATCTGTATTTCGTGGATCTCTTTGCTAGCCTTATTTCTGTGGAATCTGAGAACAGATATTTCCTTTCCCTTTAAAGACTATAGGGCCAAAGGAAATATCCTCCGATAACACAGAGAAAGAAGCTTTCTGAGAAACTTCTTTGTGTTCTGTGAAATCATCTCACAGAGTTACAGCTTTCCCCTCAAAAAGCCTTTCGCTAAGACAGTTCATGTGGAATTGGCAAAGTGATATTTGGAAGCCCATAGAGGGCTATGGTGACAAAGGAAATATCCCCCGATGAAATCTGGAAAGAAGCTTTCTGAGAAACTGCTTAGTGTTCTGTTAATTCATCTCACCGTGTTACATCTGTATTTCGTGGATTTCTTTGCTAGCCTTATTTCTGTGGAATCTGAGAACAGATATTTCCTTTCCCTTTAAAGACTATAGGGCCAAAGGAAATATCCTCCGATAACAAAGAGAAAGAAGGTTTCTGAGAAACTTCTTTGTGTTCTGTGAAATCATCTCACAGAGTTACAGCTTTCCCCTCAAGAAGCCTTTCGCTAAAACAGTTCTTGTGGAATTGGCAAAGTGATATTTGGAAGCCCATAGAGGGCTATGGTGACAAGGGAAATATCCTCCGATGAAATCTGAAAGAAGCTTTCTGAGAAACTGCTCAGTGTTCTGTTAATTCATCTCACAGAGTTACATCTGTATTTCGTGGATCTCTTTGCTAGCCTTATTTCTGTGGAATCTGAGAACAGATATTTCAGATCCCTTTCAAGACTATAGGGCCAAAGGAAATATCCTCCGATAACAAAGAGAAAGAAGCTTTCTGAGAAACTTCTTTGTGTTCTGTGAAATCATCTCACAGAGTTACAGCTTTCCCCTCAAGAATCCTTTCACTAAGACAGTTCTTGTGGAATTGGCAAAGTGATATTTGGAAGCCCATAGAGGGCTATGGTGAAAAAGGAAATATCCTCCGATGAAATCTGGAAAGAAGCTTTCTGAGAAACTGCTTAGTGTTCTCTTAATTCATATCACTGACTTACATCTGTATTTCGAGGATCTCTTTGCTAGCCTTATTTCTGTGGAATCTGAGAACAGATATTTCGGATCCCTTTGAAGGCTATAGGGCCAAAGGAAATATCCTCCGATAACAAAGAGAAAGAAGCTTTCTGAGAAACTTCTTTGTGTTCTGTGAAATCATCTCACAGAGTTACAGCTTTCCCCTCAAGAAGCCTTTCACTAAAACAGTTCTTGTGGAATTTTCAAAGTGATATTTGGAAACCCTAGAGGGCTATGGTGAAAATGGAAATATCCTCCGATGAAATCTGGAAAGAAGCTTTCTGAGAAACTGCTCAGTGTTCTGTTAATTCATCTCACAGAGTTACATCTGTATTTCGTGGATCTCTTTGCTAGCCTTATTTCTGTGGAATCTGACAACAGATATTTCCTTTCCCTTTGAAGACTATAGGGCCAAAGGAAATATCCTCCGATAACAAAGAGAAAGAAGCTTTCTGAGAAACTTCTTTGTGTTCTGTGAAATCATCTCACAGAGTTACAGCTTTCCCCCTAAGAAGCCTTTCGCTAAGACACTTCTTGTGGAATTGGCAAAGTGATATTTGGAAGCCCATAGAGGGCTACGGTGAAAAAGGAAATATCCTCTGATGAAATCTGGAAAGAAGCTTTCTGAGAAACTGCTTAGTGTTCTGTTGATTCATCTCACAGTGTTACATCTGTATTTCGTGGATATCTTTGCTAGCCTTATTTCTGTGGAATCTGAGAACAGATATTTTCTTTCCCTTTAAAGACTATAGGGCCAAGGGAAATATCCTCCGATAACAAAGAGAAAGAAGCTTTCTGAGAAACTTCTTTGTGTTCTGTGAAATCATCTCACAGAGTTACAGCTTTCCCCTCAAGAAGCCTTTCGCTAGGACAGTTCTTGTGGAATAGGCAAAGTGATATCTGGAAGCCCATAGAGGACTATGGTGAAAAAGGAAATATCCTCCGATGAAATCTGGAAAGAAGCTTTCTGAGAAACTGCTCAGTGTTCTGTTAATTCAGCTCACAGAGTTACATCTGTATTTCGTGGATCTCTTTGCTAGCCTTATTTCTGTGGAATCTGAGAACAGATATTTCGGATCCCTTTCAAGACTATAGGGCCAAAGAAAATATCCTCCGATAAAAAAGAGAAAGAAGCTTTCTGAGAAACTTCTTTGTGTTCTGTGAAATCATCTCACAGAGTTACAGCTTTCCCCTCAGGAAGCCTTTCGCTAAGACAGTTCTGGTGGAATTGGCAAAGTGATATTTGGAAGCCCATAGAGGACCATGGTGAAAAAGGAAATATCCTCCGATGAAATCTGGAAAGAAGCTTTCTGAGAAACTGCTCAGTGTTCCGTTAATTCATCTCACAGAGTTACATCTGTATTTCGGGGATCTCTTTGCTAGCCTTATTTCTGTGGAATCTGACAACAGATATTTCCTTTCCCTTTGAAGACTATTGGGCAAATGGAAATATCATCCGATAACAAAGAGAAAGAAGATTTCTGAGAAACTTCTTTGTGTTCTGTGAAATCATCTCACAGAGTTACAGCTTTCCCCTGAAGAAGCCTTTCGCTAAGACAGTTCTTGTGGAATTGGCAAAGTGATATTTGGAAGCCCATAGAGGGCTATGGTGAAAAAGGAAATATCCTGCGATGAAATCTGGAAAGAAGCTTTCTGAGAAACTGCTTAGTGTTCTGTTAATTCATCTCACAGAGTTACATCTGTATTTCGTGGATCTCTTTGCTAGCCTTATTTCTGTGGAATCTGAGAACAGATATTTCGGAACCCTTTGAAGACTATAGGGCCAAAGGAAATATCCTCCGATAACAAAGAGAAAGAAGCTTTCTGAGAAACTTCTTTGTGTTCTGTGAAATCATCTCACAGAGTTACAGCTTTCCCTCAAGAAGCCTTTCGCTAAGACAGTTCTTGTGGAATTGGCAAAGTGATTTTTGGAAGCCCATAGAGGGCTACGGTGAAAAAGGAAATATCCTACGATGAAATCTGGAAAGAAGCTTTCTGAGAAACTGCTTAGTGTTGTGTTAATTCATCTCACAGTGTTACATCTGTATTTCCTGGATCTCTTTGCTAGCCTTATTTCTGTGGAATCTGAGAACAGATATTTCCTTTTCCCTTTAAAGACTATAGGGCCAAAGGAAATATCCTCCGATAACAAAGAGAAAGAAGCTTTCTGAGAAACTTCTTTGTGTTCTGTGAAATCATCTCACAGAGTTACAGCTATCCCTTCAAGAAGCCTTTCGCTAGGACAGTTCTTGCGGAATAGGCAAAGTGATATTTGGAAGCCCAAAGAGGACTATGGTGAAAAAGGAATTATCCTCCGATGAAATCTGGAAAGAAGCTTTCTGAGAAACTGCTCAGTGTTCTGTTAATTCATCTCACAGAGTTACATCTGTATTTCGTGGATCTCTTTGCTAGCCTTATTTCTGTGGAATCTGAGAACAGATATTTCGGATCCCTTTCAAGACTATAGGGCCAAAGGAAATATCCTCTGATAACAAAGAGAAAGATGCTTTCTGAGAAACTTCTTTGTGTTCTGTAAAATTATCTCACAGAGTTACAGCTTTCCCCTCAAGAAGCCTTTCACTAAGACAGTTCTTGTGGAATTGGCAAAGTGATATTTGGAAGCCCATAGAGGGCTATGGTGAAAAAGGAAATATCCTCCGATGAAATCTGGAAAGAAGCTTTCTGAGAAACTGCTCAGTGTTCCGTTAATTCATCTCACAGTGTTACATCTGTTTTTCGGGGTTCTCTTTCCTAGCCTTATTTCTGTGGAATCTGACAACAGATATTTCCTTTCCCTTTGAAGACTATAGGGCAAATGGAAATATCCTCCGATAACAAAGAGAAAGAAGCTTTTTGAGAAACTTCTTTGTGTTCTGTGAAATCATCTCTCAGAGTTACAGCTTTCCCCTGAAGAAGCCTTTTCTCTAAGACAGTTCTTGTGGAATTGGCAAAGTGATATTTGGAAGCCCACAGAGGGCTATGGTGAAAAAGGAAATATCCTCCGATGAAATCTGGAAAGAAGCTTTCTCAGAAACTGCTTAGTGTTCTGTCAGTTCATCTCACAGAGTTACATCTGTGTTTCGTGGATCTCTTTGCTAGCCTTATTTCTGTGGAATCTGAGAACAGATATTTCGGATCCCTTTGACGACTATAGGGCCAAAGGAAATATCCTCCGATAACAAAGAGAAAGAAGCTTTCTGAGAAACTTCTTTGTGTTCTGTGAAATCATCTCACAGAGTTACAGCTTTCCCCTCCACAAGCCTCTAGCTAAGTCAGTTCTTGTGGAATTGGCAAAGTGATGTTTGGAAACCCATAGAGGGCTATGGTGAAAAAGGAAATATCCTAAGATGAAATCTGGAAAGAAGCTTTCTGAGAAACTGCTCAGTGTTCCGTTAATTCATCTCACAGAGTTACATCTGTATTTCGGGGATCTCTTTCCTACCCTTATTTCTGTGGAATCTGACAACAGATATTTCCTTTCCCTTTGAAGACTATAGGGCAAATGGAAATATCCTCCGATAACAAAGAGAAAGAAGCTTTTTGAGAAACTTCTTTGTGTTCTGTGAAATCATCTCACAGAGTTACAGCTTTCCCCTGAAGAAGCCTTTTCTCTAAGACAGTTCTTGTGGAATTGGCAAAGTGATATTTGGAAGCCCATAGAGGGCTATGGTGAAAAAGGAAATATCCTCCGATGAAATCTGGAAGGAAGCTTTCTGAGAAACTGTTTAGTGTTCTGTTAATTCATCTCACAGAGTTACATCTGTATTTCGTGGATCTCTTTGCTAGCCTTATTTCTGTGGAATCTGAGAACAGATATTTCGGAACCCTTTGAAGACTATAGGGCCAAAGGAAATATCCTCCGATAACAAAGAGAAGGAAGCTTTCTGAGAAATTTCTTTGTGTTCTGTGAAATCATCTCACAGAGTTACGGCTTTCCCCTCAAGAAGCCTTTCGCTAAGACAGTTCTTGTGGAATTGGCAAAGTGATATTTGGAAGCCCATAGAGGGCTACGGTGGAAAAGGAAATATCCTCCGATGAAATCTGGAAAGAAGCTTTCTGAGAAACTGCTTAGTGTTCTGTTAATTCATCTCACAGTGTTACATCTGTATTTCGTGGATCTCTTTGCTAGCCTTATTTCTGTAAAATCTGACAACAGATATTTCCTTTCCCTTTGAAGACTATAGGGCCAAAGGAAATATACTCCGATAACAAAGAGAAAGAAGCTTTCTGAGAAACTTCTTTGTGTTCTGTGAAATCATCTCACAGAGTTACAGATTTCCCCTCAAGACACCTTTCGCTAAGACAGTTCTTGTGGAATTGGCGAAGTGATATTTGGAAGCTCATAGAGGGCTATGGAGAAAAAGGAAATATCCTCCGATGAAATCTGGAAAGAAGCTTTCTCAGAAACTGCTTAGTGTTCTGTCAATTCATCTCACAGAGTTACATCTGTGTTTCGTGGATCTCTTTGATAGCCTTATTTCTGTGGAATCTGAGAACAGATATTTCGGATCCCTTTGACGACTATAGGGCCAAAGGAAATATCCTCCTATAACAAAGAGAAAGAAGCTTTCTGAGAAACTTCTTTGTGTTCTGTGAAATCATCTCACAGAGTTACAGCTTTCCCCTCAAGAAGCCTTTCGCTAGGACAGTTCTTGTGGAAAAGGAAAAGTGATATTTGGAAGCCCATAGAGGACCATGGTGAAAAAGGAAATATCCTCCGATGAAATCTGGAAAGAAGCTTTCTGAGAAACTGCTCAGTGTTCTGTTAATTCATCTCACAGAGTTACATCTGTATTTCGTGAATCTCTTTTCTAGCCTTATTTCTGTGGAATCTGAGAACAGATATTTCGGATCCCTTTCAAGACTATAGGGCCAAAGGGAATATCCTCCGATAACAAATAGAAAGAAGCTTTCTGAGAAACTTCTTTGTGTTCTGTGAAATCATCTCACAGAGTTACAGCTTTCCCCTCCAGAAGCCTCTAGCTAAGTCAGTTCTTGTGGAATTGGCAAAGTGATGTTTGGAAGCCCATAGAGGGCTATGGTGAAAAAGGAAATATCCTCCGATGAAATCTGTAAAGAAGCTTTCTGTGAAACTGCTCAGTGTTCTGTTAATTCATCTCACCGTGTTACATCTGTATTTCGTGGATCTCTTTGCTAGCCTTATTTCTGTGGAATCTGAGAACAGATATTTCCTTTCCCTTTAAAGACTATAGGTCCAAAGGAAATATCCTCCGATAACACAGAGAAAGAAGCTTTCTGAGAAACTTCTTTGTGTTCTGTGAAATCATCTCACAGAGTTACAGCTTTCCCCTCAAGAAGCCTTTCACTAAGACAGTTCTTGTGGAATTTTCAAAGTGATATTTGGAAACCCTAGAGGGCTATGGTGAAAATGGAAATATCCTCCGATGAAATCTGGAAAGAAGCTTTCTGAGAAACTGCTCAGTGATCTGTTAATTCATCTCACAGAGTAACATCTGTATTTCGTGGATCTCTTTGCTAGCCTTATTTCTGTGGATTCTGAGAACAGATATTTCGGATCCCTTTGAAGACTACACGGCCAAGGGAAATATCCTCCGATAACAAAGAGAAAGAAGCTTTCTGAGAAACTTCTTTGTGTTCTGTGAAATCGTCTCACAGAGTTACAGCTTTCTCCACAAGAAGCCTTTCGCTAAGACAGTTCTTGTGGAATTGGCAAAGTGATATTTGGAAGCCCGTAGAGGGCTATGGTGAAAAAGGAAATATCCTCCGATGAAATCTGGAAAGAATCTTTCTGAGAAACTGCTTAGTGTTCTGTTAATTCATCTCACAATGTTACATCTGTATTTCGTGGATCTCTTTGCTAGCCTTATTTCTGTGGAATCTGACAACAGATATTTCGGATTCCTTTAAAGACTATAGGGCCAAAGGAAATATCCTCCGATAACAAAGAGAAAGAAGCTTTCTGAGAAACTTCTTTGTGTTCTGTGAAATCATCTCACAGAGTTACAGCTATCCCCTCAAGAAGCCTTTCGCTAAGACAGTTCTTGTGGAATTGGCAAAGTGATATTTGGAAGCCCATAGAGGCCTATGGTGAAAAAGGAAATATCCTTCGATGAAATCTGGAAAGAAGCTTTCTGAGAAACTGCTTGGTGTTCTGTTAATTCATCTCACAATGTTACATCTGTATTTCCTGGATCTCTTTGCTAGTCTTATTTCTGTGGAATCTGACAACAGATATTTCCTTTCCTTTGAAGACTATAGGGCCAAAGGAAATATCCTCCGATAACAAAGAGAAAGAAGCTTTCTGAGAAACTTCTTTGTGTTCTGTGAAATCATCTCACAGAGTTACAGCTTTCCCCTCAAGAAGCCTTTCACTAAGACAGTTCTTGTGAAATTTTCAAAGTGATATTTGGAAGCCCATAGAGGGCTATGGTGAAAAAGGAAATATACTCCGATGAAATCTGGAAAGAAGCTTTCTGAGAAACTGCTCACTGTTCTGTTAATTCATCTCACAGAGTTACATCTGTATTTCGTGGATCTCTTTGCTAGCCTTATTTCTGTGGAATCTGACAACAGATATTTCCTTTCCTTTGAAGACTATAAGGCCAAAGGAAATATCCTCCGATTACAAAGAGAAAGAAGCTTTCTGAGAAACTTCTTTGTGTTCTGTGAAATCATCTCACAGAGCTACAGCTTTCCCCCCAAGAAGCCTTTCGCTAAGACACTTCTTGTGGAATTGGCAAAGTGATATTTGGAAGCCCAAAGAGGGCTACGGTGAAAAAGGAAATATCCTCCGATGAAATCTGGAACGAAGCTTTCTGAGAAACTGCTTAGTGTTCTGTTAATTCATCTCACAGAGTTACATCTTTATTTCGTGGATCTCGTTGCTAGCCTTATTTCTGTGGAATCTGAGAACAGATATTTCCTTTCCATTTGAAGACTATAGGGCCAAAGGAAATATCCTCCGATAACAAAGAGAAAGAAGCTTTCTGAGAAACTTCTTTGTGTTCTGTGAAATCATCTCACAGAGTTACAGCTTTCCCCTCAAGAACCCTTTCGCTAAGACAGTTCTTGTGGAATTGTCAAAGTGATATTTGGAAGCTCATTGAGGGCTATGGAGAAAAAGGAAATATCCTCCGATGAAATCTGGAAAGAAGCTTTCTGAGAAACTGCTTAGTGTTCTGTTAATTCATCTCACAGTGGTACATCTGTATTTCGTGGATCTCTTTGCTAACCTTATTTCTGTGGAATCTGAGAACGGATATTTCGGATTCCTTTAAAGACTATAGGGCCAAAGGAAATATCCTCCGATAACAAAGGGAAAGAAGGTTTCTGAGAAACTTCTTTGTGTTCTGTGAAATCATCTCACAGATTTACAGCTTTCCCCTCAAGAAGCCTTTCGCTAAGACAATTGTTGTGGAATTGTCAAAGGGATATTTGGAAGCCCATAGAGGGCTATGGTGAAAAAGGAAATATCCTCCGATGAAAACTGGAAAGAAGCTTTCTGAGAAACTGCTCAGTGTTCTGTTAATTCATCTCACAGAGTTACATCTGTATTTCGTGGATCTCTTTGCTAGCCTTATTTCTGTGGAATCTGAGAACAGATATTTCCGATCCCTTTCAAGACTAGAGGGCCAAAGGAAATATCCTCCGATAACAAAGAGAAAGAAGCTTTCAGAGAATCTTCTTTGTGTTCTGTGAAATAATCTCACAGAGTTACCGATTTCCCCTCCAGAAGCCTTTCGCTAAGACAGTTCTTGTGGAATTGGCAAAGTGATATTTGGAAGCCCATAGAGGACTATGGTGAAAAAGGAAATATCCTCCGATGAAATCTGGAAAGAAGCTTTCTGTGAAACTGCTCAGTGTTCTGTTAATTCATCTCACAGAGTTACATCTGTATTTCGTGGATCTCTTTGCTAGCGTTATTTCTGTGGAATCTGACAACAGATATTACCTTTCCCTTTGAAGACTATAGGGCCAAAGGAAATATCCTCCGATAACAAAGAGAAAGAAGCTTTCTGAGAAACTTCTTTGTGTTCTGCGAAATCATCTCACAGAGTTACAGCTTTCCCCTCAAGAAGCCTTTCGCTAAGACAGTTCTTGTGGAATTTTCAAAGTGATATTTGAACCCCTCAGAGGGCTATGGTGAAAAAGGAAATATCCTCCGAAGAAATCTGGAACGAAGCTTTCTGAGAAACTGCTCAGTGTTCTGTTAATTCATCTCACGGAGTTACATCTGTATTTCGTGGATCTCTTTGCTAGCCTTATTTCTGTGGAATCTGAGAACAGATATTTCCTTTCCCTTTAAAGACTATAGGGCCAAAGGAAATATCCTCCGATAACAAAGAGAAAGAAGCTTTCTGAGAAACTTCTTTGTGTTCTGTGAAATCATCTCGCAGAGTTACAGCTTTCCCCTCAAGAAGCCTTTCGCTAAGTCAGTTCTTGTGGAATTGTCAAAGTGATATTTGGAAGCTCTTTGAGGGCTATGGAGAAAAACGAAATATCCTCCGATGAAATCTGGAAAGAAGCTTTCTGAGAAACTGCTTACTGTTCTGTTAATTCATCTCACAGAGTTACATCTGTATTTCGTGGATCTCTTTGCTAGCTTTATTTCTGTGGAATCTGAGAACAGATATTTCGGATCCCTTTCAAGACTATAGGGCCAAAGGAAATATCCTCCGATAACAAAGAGAAAGAAGCTTTCTGAGAAACTTCTTTGTGTTCTGTGAAATCATCTCACAGAGTTACAGCTTTCCCCTCAAGAAGCCTTTCGCCAAGACAGTTCTTGTGGAATTGGCAAAGTGATATTTGGAAGCCCATAGAGGGCTATGGTGAAAAAGGAAATATCCTCCGATGAAATCTGGAAAGAAGCTTTCTGAGAAACTGCTCAGTGTTCTGTTAATTCATCTCACAGAATTACATCTGTATTTCGTGCATCTCTTTGCTAGACTTATTTCTGTGGAATCTGACAACAGATATTTCCTTTCCCTTTGAAGACTATAGGGCCAAAGGAAATATCCTCCGATAACAAAGAGAAAGAAGCTTTCTGAGAAACTTCTTTGTGTTCTGTGAAATCATCTCACGGAGTTACAGCTTTCCCCCCAAGAAGCCTTTCGCTAAGACACTTCTTGTGGAATTGGCAAAGTGATATTTGGAAGCCCAAAGAGGGCTATGGTGAAAAAGCAAATATCCTCGGATGAAATCTGGAACGAAGCTTTCTGAGAAACTGCTCAGTGTTCTGTTAATTCATCTCACAGAGTTACATCTTTATTTCGTGGATCTCTTTGCTAGCCTTATTTCTGTGGAATCTGAGAACAGATATTTCCTTTCCCTTTGAAGACTATAGGGCCAAAGGAAATATCCTCCGATAACAAAGAGAAAGAAGCTTTCTGAGAAACTTCTTTGTGTTCTGTGAAATCATCTCACAGAGTTACAGCTTTCCCCTCAAGAAGCCTTTCGCTAAGTCAGTTCTTGTGGAATTGTCAAAGTGATATTTGGAAGCTCTTTGAGGGCTATGGAGAAAAAGGAAATATCCCCCGATGAAATCTGGAAAGAAGCTTTCTGAGAATCTGCTTAGTGTTCTGTTAATTCATCTCACAGAGTTACATCTGTATTTCGTGGATCTCTTTGCTAGCTTTATTTCTGTGGAATCTGAGAACAGATATTTCGGATCCCTTTCAAGACTATAGGGCCAAAGGAAATATCCTCCGATAACAAAGAGAAAGAAGCTTTCTGAGAAACTTCCTTGTGTTCTGTGAAATCATCTCACAGAGTTACAGCTTTCCCCTCAAGAAGCCTTTCGCTAAGACAGTTCTTGTGGAATTGGCAAAGTGATATTTGGAAGCCCATAGAGGCCTATGGTGAAAAAGGAAATATCCTCCGATGAAATCTGGAAAGAAGCTTTCTGAGAAACTGCTCAGTGTTCCGTTAATTCATCTCACAGAGTTACATCTGTATTTCGGGGATCTCTTTGCCAGCCTTATTTCTGTGGAATCTGACAACAGATATTTCCTTTCCCTTTGAAGACTGTAGGGCAAAAGGAAATATACTCCGATAACAAAGAGAAAGAAGCTTTCTGAGAAACTTCTTTGTGTTCTGTGAAATCATCTCACAGAGTTACAGCTTTCCCATGAAGAAGCCGTTCGCTAAGACAGTTCTTGTGGAATTGGCAAAGTGATATTTGGAAGCCCATAGAGGGCTATGGTGAAAAAGGAAATATCCTCCGATGAAATCTGGAAAGAAGCTTTCTGGGAAACTGCTTAGTGTTCTGTTAATTCATCTCACAGAGTTACATCTGTATTTCGTGGATCTCTTTGCTAGCCTTATTTCTGTGGAATCTGAGAACAGATATTTCGGAACCCTTTGAAGACTATAGGGCCAAAGGAAATATCCTCCGATAACAAAGAGAAAGAAGCTTTCTGAGAAACTTCTTTGTGTTCTGTGAAATCATCTCACAGAGTTACAGCTTTCCCCTCAAGAAGCCTTTCGCTAAGACAGTTCTTTTGGAATTTTCAAAGTGATATTTGGAAGCCCATAGAGGACTATGGTGAAAAAGGAAATATCCTCCGATGAAATCTGGAAAGAAGCTTTCTGAGAAACTGCTCCGTGTTCTGTTAATTCATCTCACAGAGTTACATGTGTATTTCGTGGATCTCTTTGTTAGCCTTATTTCTGTGGAATCTGAGAACAGATATTTCGGATCCCTTTGACGACTATAGGGCCAAAGGAAATATCCTCCGATAACAAAGAGAAAGAAGCTTTCTGAGAAACTTCTTTGTGTTCTGTTAAATCATCTCACAGAGTTACAGCTTTCCCCTCAAGAAGCCTTTCGCTAGGACAGTTCTTGTGGAAAAGGAAAAGTGATATTTGGAAGCCCATAGAGGACCATGGTGAAAAAGGAAATATCCTCCGATGAAATCTGGAAAGAAGCTTTCTGAGAAACTGCTCAGTGTTCTGTTAATTCATCTCACAGAGTTACATTTGTATTTCGTGGATCTCTTTGCTAGCCTTATTTCTGTGGAATCTGAGAACAGATATTTCGGATCCCTTTCAAGACTATAGGGCCAAAGGAAATATCCTCCGATAACAAATAGAAAGAAGCTTTCTGAGAAACTTCTTTGTGTTCTGTGAAATCATCTGACAGAGTTACAGCTTTCCCCTCCAGAAGCCTTTAGCTAAGTCAGTTCTTGTGGAATTGGCAAAGTGATGTTTGGAAGCCCATAGAGGGTTATGGTGAAAAAGGAAATATCCTCCGATGAAATCTGTAAAGAAGCTTTCTGTGAAACTGCTCAGTGTTCTGTTAATTCATCTCACCGTGTTACATCTGTATTTCGTGGATCTCTTTGCTAGCCTTATTTCTGTGGAATCTGAGAACAGATATTTCCTTTCCCTTTAAAGACTATAGGGCCAAAGGAAATATCCTCCGATAACACAGAGAAAGAAGCTTTCTGAGAAACTTCTTTGTGTTCTGTGAAATCATCTCACAGAGTTACAGCTTTCCCCTCAAGAAGCCTTTCGCTAAGACAGTTCTTGTGGAATTGGCAAAGTGATATTTGGAAGCCCATAGAGGGCTATGGTGACAAGGGAAATATCCTCCGATGAAATCTGAAAGAAGCTTTCTGAGAAACTGCTCAGTGTTCTGTTAATTCATCTCACAGAGTTACATCTGTATTTCGTGGATCTCTTTGCTAGCCTTATTTCTGTGGAATCTGAGAACAGATATTTCAGATCCCTTTCAAGACTATAGGGCCAAAGGAAATATCCTCCGATAACAAAGAGAAAGAAGCTTTCTGAGAAACTTCTTTGTGTTCTGTGAAATCATCTCACAGAGTTACAGCTTTCCCCTCAAGAATCCTTTCACTAAGACAGTTCTTGTGGAATTGGCAAAGTGATATTTGGAAGCCCATAGAGGGCTATGGTGAAAAAGGAAATATCCTCCGATGAAATCTGGAAAGAAGCTTTCTGAGAAACTGATTAGTGTTCTCTTAATTCATATCACTGACTTACATCTGTATTTCGAGGATCTCTTTGCTAGCCTTATTTCTGTGGAATCTGAGAACAGATATTTCGGATCCCTTTGAAGGCTATAGGGCCAAAGGAAATATCCTCCGATAACAAAGAGAAAGAAGCTTTCTGAGAAACTTCTTTGTGTTCTGTGAAATCATCTCACAGAGTTACAGCTTTCCCCTCAAGAAGCCTTTCACTAAGACAGTTCTTGTGGAATTTTCAAAGTGATATTTGGAAACCCTAGAGGGCTATGGTGAAAATGGAAATATCCTCCGATGAAATCTGGAAAGAAGCTTTCTGAGAAACTGCTCAGTGTTCTGTTAATTCATCTCACAGTGTTACATCTGTATTTCGTGGATCTCTTTGCTAGCCTTATTTCTGTGGAATCTGACAACAGATATTTCCTTTCCCTTTGAAGACTATAGGGCCAAAGGAAATATCCTCCGATAACAAAGAGAAAGAAGCTTTCTGAGAAACTTCTTTGTGTTCTGTGAAATCATCTCACAGAGTTACAGCTTTCCGCTCAGGAAGCCTTTCGCTAAGACACTTCTTGTGGAATTGGCAAAGTAATATTTGGAAGCCCATAGAGGGCTACGGTGAAAAAGGAAATATCCTCTGATGAAATCTGGAAAGAAGCTTTCTGAGAAACTGCTTAGTGTTCTGTTGATTCATCTCACAGTGTTACATCTGTATTTCGTGGATCTCTTTGCTAGCCTTATTTCTGTGGAATCTGAGAACAGATATTTTCTTTCCCTTTAAAGACTATAGGGCCAAGGGAAATATCCTCCGATAACAAAGAGAAAGAAGCTTTCTGAGAAACTTCTTTGTGTTCTGTGAAATCATCTCACAGAGTTACAGCTTTCCCCTCAAGAAGCCTTTCGCTAGGACAGTTCTTGTGGAATAGGCAAAGTGATATCTGGAAGCCCATAGAGGACTATGGTGAAAAAGGAAATATCCTCCGATGAAATCTGGAAAGAAGCTTTCTGAGAAACTGCTCAGTGTTCTGTTAATTCATCTCACAGAGTTACATCTGTATTTCGTGGATCTCTTTGCTAGCCTTATTTATGTGGAATCTGAGAACAGATATTTCGGATCCCTTTCAAGACTATAGGGCCAAAGGAAATATCCTCCGATAAAAAAGAGAAAGAAGCTTTCTGAGAAACTTCTCTGTGTTCTGTGAAATCATCTCACAGAGTTACAGCTTTCCCCTCAGGAAGCCTTTCGCTAAGACAGTTCTGGTGGAATTGGCAAAGTGATATTTGGAAGCCCATAGAGGACCATGGTGAAAAAGGAAATATCCTCCGATGAAATCTGGAAAGAAGCTTTCTGAGAAACTGCTCAGTGTTCCGTTAATTCATCTCACAGAGTTACATCTGTATTTCGGGGATCTCTTTGCTAGCCTTATTTCTGTGGAATCTGACAACACATATTTCCTTTCCCTTTGAAGACTATTGGGCAAATGGAAATATCCTCCGATAACAAAGAGAAAGAAGATTTCTGAGAAACTTCTTTGTGTTCTGTGAAATCATCTCACAGAGTTACAGCTTTCCCCTGAAGAAGCCTTTCGCTAAGACAGTTCTTGTGGAATTGGCAAAGTGATATTTGGAAGCCCATAGAGGGCTATGGTGAAAAAGGAAATATCCTGCGATGAAATCTGGAAAGAAGCTTTCTGAGAAACTGCTTAGTGTTCTGTTAATTCATCTCACAGAGTTACATCTGTATTTCGTGGATCTCTTTGCTAGCCTTATTTCTGTGGAATCTGAGAACAGATATTTCGGAACCCTTTGAAGACTATAGGGCCAAAGGAAATATCCTCCGATAACAAAGAGAAAGAAGCTTTCTGAGAAACTTCTTTGTGTTCTGTGAAATCATCTCACAGAGTTACAGCTTTCCCTCAAGAAGCCTTTCGCTAAGACAGTTCTTGTGGAATTGGCAAAGTGATAATTGGAAGCCCATAGAGGGCTACGGTGAAAAAGGAAATATCCTACGATGAAATCTGGAAAGAAGCTTTCTGAGAAACTGCTTAGTGTTGTGTTAATTCATCTCACAGTGTTACATCTGTATTTCGTGGATCTCTTTGCTAGCCTTATTTCTGTGGAATCTGAGAACAGATATTTCCTTTTCCCTTTAAAGACTATAGAGCCAAAGGAAATATCCTCCGATAACAAAGAGAAAGAAGCTTTCTGAGAAACTTCTTTGTGTTCTGTGAAATCATCTCACAGAGTTACAGCTTTCCCCTCCAGAAGCCTCTAGCTAAGTCAGTTCTTGTGGAATTGGCAAAGTGATGTTTGGAAACCCATAGAGGGCTATGGTGAAAAAGGAAATATCCTCCGATGAAATCTGGAAAGAAGCTTTCTGAGAAACTGCTCAGTGTTCCGTTAATTCATTTCACAGAGTTACATCTGTATTTCGGGGATCTCTTTCCTACCCTTATTTCTGTGGAATCTGACAACAGATATTTCCTTTCCCTTTGAAGACTATAGGGCAAATGGAAATATCCTCCGATAACAAAGAGAAAGAAGCTTTTTGAGAAACTTCTTTGTGTTCTGTGAAATCATCTCACAGAGTTACAGCTTTCCCCTGAAGAAGCCTTTTCTCTAAGACAGTTCTTGTGGAATTGGCAAAGTGATATTTGGAAGCCCATAGAGGGCTATGGTGAAAAAGGAAATATCCTCCGATGAAATCTGGAAAGAAGCTTTCTGAGAAACTGCTTAGTGTTCTGTTAATTCATCTCACAGTGTTACATCTGTATTTCGTGGATCTCTTTGCTAGCCTTATTTCTGTAAAATCTGACAACAGATATTTCCTTTCCCTTTAAAGACTATAGGGCCAAAGGAAATATCCTCCGATAACACAGAGAAAGAAGCTTTCTGAGAAACTTCTTTGTGTTCTGTGAAATCATCTCACAGAGTTACAGCTTTCCCCTCAAGAAGCCTTTCACTAAGACAGTTCTTGTGGAATTTTCAAAGTGATATTTGGAAACCCTAGAGGGCTATGGTGAAAATGGAAATATCCTCCGATGAAATCTGGAAAGAAGCTTTCTGAGAAACTGCTCAGTGATCTGTTAATTCATCTCACAGAGTTACATCTGTATTTCGTGGATCTCTTTGCTAGCCTTATTTCTGTGGATTCTGAGAACAGATATTTCGGATCCCTTTGAAGACTACACGGCCAAGGGAAATATCCTCCGATAACAAAGAGAAAGAAGCTTTCTGAGAAACTTCTTTGTGTTCTGTGAAATCATCTCACAGAGTTACAGCTTTCTCCACAAGAAGCCTTTCGCTAAGACAGTTCTTGTGGAATTGGCAAAGTGATATTTGGAAGCCCGTAGAGGGCTATGGTGAAAAAGGAAATATCCTCCGATGAAATCTGGAAAGAAGCTTTCTGAGAAACTGCTTAGTGTTCTGTTAATTCATCTCACAGTGTTACATCTGTATTTCGTGGATCTCTTTGCTAGCCTTATTTCTGTGGAATCTGACAACAGATATTTCGGATTCCTTTAAAGACTATAGGGCCTAAAAATATCCTCCGATAACAAAGGGAAAGAAGGTTTCTGAGAAACTTCTTTGTGTTCTGTGAAATCATCTCACAGATTTACAGCTTTCCCCTCCAGAAGCCTTTAGCTAAGTCAGTTCTTGTGGAATTGGCAAAGTGATGTTTGGAAGCCCATAGAGGGTTATGGTGAAAAAGGAAATATCCTCCGATGAAATCTGTAAAGAAGCTTTCTGTGAAACTGCTCAGTGTTCTGTTAATTCATCTCACCGTGTTACATCTGTATTTCGTGGATCTCTTTGCTAGCCTTATTTCTGTGGAATCTGAGAACAGATATTTCCTTTCCCTTTAAAGACTATAGGGCCAAAGGAAATATCCTCCGATAACACAGAGAAAGAAGCTTTCTGAGAAACTTCTTTGTGTTCTGTGAAATCATCTCACAGAGTTACAGCTTTCCCCTCAAGAAGCCTTTCGCTAAGACAGTTCTTGTGGAATTGGCAAAGTGATATTTGGAAGCCCATAGAGGGCTATGGTGACAAGGGAAATATCCTCCGATGAAATCTGAAAGAAGCTTTCTGAGAAACTGCTCAGTGTTCTGTTAATTCATCTCACAGAGTTACATCTGTATTTCGTGGATCTCTTTGCTAGCCTTATTTCTGTGGAATCTGAGAACAGATATTTCAGATCCCTTTCAAGACTATAGGGCCAAAGGAAATATCCTCCGATAACAAAGAGAAAGAAGCTTTCTGAGAAACTTCTTTGTGTTCTGTGAAATCATCTCACAGAGTTACAGCTTTCCCCTCAAGAATCCTTTCACTAAGACAGTTCTTGTGGAATTGGCAAAGTGATATTTGGAAGCCCATAGAGGGCTATGGTGAAAAAGGAAATATCCTCCGATGAAATCTGGAAAGAAGCTTTCTGAGAAACTGATTAGTGTTCTCTTAATTCATATCACTGACTTACATCTGTATTTCGAGGATCTCTTTGCTAGCCTTATTTCTGTGGAATCTGAGAACAGATATTTCGGATCCCTTTGAAGGCTATAGGGCCAAAGGAAATATCCTCCGATAACAAAGAGAAAGAAGCTTTCTGAGAAACTTCTTTGTGTTCTGTGAAATCATCTCACAGAGTTACAGCTTTCCCCTCAAGAAGCCTTTCACTAAGACAGTTCTTGTGGAATTTTCAAAGTGATATTTGGAAACCCTAGAGGGCTATGGTGAAAATGGAAATATCCTCCGATGAAATCTGGAAAGAAGCTTTCTGAGAAACTGCTCAGTGTTCTGTTAATTCATCTCACAGTGTTACATCTGTATTTCGTGGATCTCTTTGCTAGCCTTATTTCTGTGGAATCTGACAACAGATATTTCCTTTCCCTTTGAAGACTATAGGGCCAAAGGAAATATCCTCCGATAACAAAGAGAAAGAAGCTTTCTGAGAAACTTCTTTGTGTTCTGTGAAATCATCTCACAGAGTTACAGCTTTCCGCTCAGGAAGCCTTTCGCTAAGACACTTCTTGTGGAATTGGCAAAGTAATATTTGGAAGCCCATAGAGGGCTACGGTGAAAAAGGAAATATCCTCTGATGAAATCTGGAAAGAAGCTTTCTGAGAAACTGCTTAGTGTTCTGTTGATTCATCTCACAGTGTTACATCTGTATTTCGTGGATCTCTTTGCTAGCCTTATTTCTGTGGAATCTGAGAACAGATATTTTCTTTCCCTTTAAAGACTATAGGGCCAAGGGAAATATCCTCCGATAACAAAGAGAAAGAAGCTTTCTGAGAAACTTCTTTGTGTTCTGTGAAATCATCTCACAGAGTTACAGCTTTCCCCTCAAGAAGCCTTTCGCTAGGACAGTTCTTGTGGAATAGGCAAAGTGATATCTGGAAGCCCATAGAGGACTATGGTGAAAAAGGAAATATCCTCCGATGAAATCTGGAAAGAAGCTTTCTGAGAAACTGCTCAGTGTTCTGTTAATTCATCTCACAGAGTTACATCTGTATTTCGTGGATCTCTTTGCTAGCCTTATTTATGTGGAATCTGAGAACAGATATTTCGGATCCCTTTCAAGACTATAGGGCCAAAGGAAATATCCTCCGATAAAAAAGAGAAAGAAGCTTTCTGAGAAACTTCTCTGTGTTCTGTGAAATCATCTCACAGAGTTACAGCTTTCCCCTCAGGAAGCCTTTCGCTAAGACAGTTCTGGTGGAATTGGCAAAGTGATATTTGGAAGCCCATAGAGGACCATGGTGAAAAAGGAAATATCCTCCGATGAAATCTGGAAAGAAGCTTTCTGAGAAACTGCTCAGTGTTCCGTTAATTCATCTCACAGAGTTACATCTGTATTTCGGGGATCTCTTTGCTAGCCTTATTTCTGTGGAATCTGACAACACATATTTCCTTTCCCTTTGAAGACTATTGGGCAAATGGAAATATCCTCCGATAACAAAGAGAAAGAAGATTTCTGAGAAACTTCTTTGTGTTCTGTGAAATCATCTCACAGAGTTACAGCTTTCCCCTGAAGAAGCCTTTCGCTAAGACAGTTCTTGTGGAATTGGCAAAGTGATATTTGGAAGCCCATAGAGGGCTATGGTGAAAAAGGAAATATCCTGCGATGAAATCTGGAAAGAAGCTTTCTGAGAAACTGCTTAGTGTTCTGTTAATTCATCTCACAGAGTTACATCTGTATTTCGTGGATCTCTTTGCTAGCCTTATTTCTGTGGAATCTGAGAACAGATATTTCGGAACCCTTTGAAGACTATAGGGCCAAAGGAAATATCCTCCGATAACAAAGAGAAAGAAGCTTTCTGAGAAACTTCTTTGTGTTCTGTGAAATCATCTCACAGAGTTACAGCTTTCCCTCAAGAAGCCTTTCGCTAAGACAGTTCTTGTGGAATTGGCAAAGTGATAATTGGAAGCCCATAGAGGGCTACGGTGAAAAAGGAAATATCCTACGATGAAATCTGGAAAGAAGCTTTCTGAGAAACTGCTTAGTGTTGTGTTAATTCATCTCACAGTGTTACATCTGTATTTCGTGGATCTCTTTGCTAGCCTTATTTCTGTGGAATCTGAGAACAGATATTTCCTTTTCCCTTTAAAGACTATAGAGCCAAAGGAAATATCCTCCGATAACAAAGAGAAAGAAGCTTTCTGAGAAACTTCTTTGTGTTCTGTGAAATCATCTCACAGAGTTACAGCTTTCCCCTCCAGAAGCCTCTAGCTAAGTCAGTTCTTGTGGAATTGGCAAAGTGATGTTTGGAAACCCATAGAGGGCTATGGTGAAAAAGGAAATATCCTCCGATGAAATCTGGAAAGAAGCTTTCTGAGAAACTGCTCAGTGTTCCGTTAATTCATTTCACAGAGTTACATCTGTATTTCGGGGATCTCTTTCCTACCCTTATTTCTGTGGAATCTGACAACAGATATTTCCTTTCCCTTTGAAGACTATAGGGCAAATGGAAATATCCTCCGATAACAAAGAGAAAGAAGCTTTTTGAGAAACTTCTTTGTGTTCTGTGAAATCATCTCACAGAGTTACAGCTTTCCCCTGAAGAAGCCTTTTCTCTAAGACAGTTCTTGTGGAATTGGCAAAGTGATATTTGGAAGCCCATAGAGGGCTATGGTGAAAAAGGAAATATCCTCCGATGAAATCTGGAAAGAAGCTTTCTGAGAAACTGCTTAGTGTTCTGTTAATTCATCTCACAGTGTTACATCTGTATTTCGTGGATCTCTTTGCTAGCCTTATTTCTGTAAAATCTGACAACAGATATTTCCTTTCCCTTTAAAGACTATAGGGCCAAAGGAAATATCCTCCGATAACACAGAGAAAGAAGCTTTCTGAGAAACTTCTTTGTGTTCTGTGAAATCATCTCACAGAGTTACAGCTTTCCCCTCAAGAAGCCTTTCACTAAGACAGTTCTTGTGGAATTTTCAAAGTGATATTTGGAAACCCTAGAGGGCTATGGTGAAAATGGAAATATCCTCCGATGAAATCTGGAAAGAAGCTTTCTGAGAAACTGCTCAGTGATCTGTTAATTCATCTCACAGAGTTACATCTGTATTTCGTGGATCTCTTTGCTAGCCTTATTTCTGTGGATTCTGAGAACAGATATTTCGGATCCCTTTGAAGACTACACGGCCAAGGGAAATATCCTCCGATAACAAAGAGAAAGAAGCTTTCTGAGAAACTTCTTTGTGTTCTGTGAAATCATCTCACAGAGTTACAGCTTTCTCCACAAGAAGCCTTTCGCTAAGACAGTTCTTGTGGAATTGGCAAAGTGATATTTGGAAGCCCGTAGAGGGCTATGGTGAAAAAGGAAATATCCTCCGATGAAATCTGGAAAGAAGCTTTCTGAGAAACTGCTTAGTGTTCTGTTAATTCATCTCACAGTGTTACATCTGTATTTCGTGGATCTCTTTGCTAGCCTTATTTCTGTGGAATCTGACAACAGATATTTCGGATTCCTTTAAAGACTATAGGGCCTAAAAATATCCTCCGATAACAAAGGGAAAGAAGGTTTCTGAGAAACTTCTTTGTGTTCTGTGAAATCATCTCACAGATTTACAGCTTTCCCCGCAAGAAGCCTTTCGCTAAGACAATTGTTGTGGAATTGTCAAAGGGATATTTGGAAGCCCATAGGGGGCTATGGTGAAAAAGGAAATATCCTCCGATGAAAACTGGAAAGAAGCTTTCTGAGAAACTGCTCAGTGTTCTGTTAATTCATCTCACAGAGTTACATCTGTATTTCGTGGATCTCTTTGCTAGCCTTATTTCTGTGGAATCTGAGAACAGATATTTCCGATCCCTTTCAAGACTAGAGGGCCAAAGGAAATATCCTCCGATAACAAAGAGAAAGAAGCTTTCAGAGAATCTTCTTTGTGTTCTGTGAAATAATCTCACAGAGTTACCGATTTCCCCTCCAGAAGCCTTTCGCTAAGACAGTTCTTGTGGAATTGGCAAAGTGATATTTGGAAGCCCATAGAGGACTATGGTGAAAAAGGAAATATCCTCCGATGAAATCTGGAAAGAAGCTTTCTGTGAAACTGCTCAGTGTTCTGTTAATTCATCTCACAGAGTTACATCTGTATTTCGTGGATCTCTTTGCTAGCGTTATTTCTGTGGAATCTGACAACAGATATTACCTTTCCCTTTGAAGACTATAGGGCCAAAGGAAATATCCTCCGATAACAAAGAGAAAGAAGCTTTCTGAGAAACTTCTTTGTGTTCTGTGAAATCATCTCACAGAGTTACAGCTTTCCCCTCAAGAAGCCTTTCGCTAAGACAGTTCTTGTGGAATTTTCAAAGTGATATTTGAAGCCCACAGAGGGCTATGGTGAAAAAGGAAATATCCTCGGATGAAATCTGGAAAGAAGCTTTCTGAGAAACTGCTCAGTGTTCTGTTAATTCATCTCACAGAGTTACATCTGTATTTCGTGGATCTCTTTGCTAGCCTTATTTCTGTGGAATCTGACAACAGATATTTCCTTTCCCTTTGAAGACTATAGGGCCAAAGCAAATATCCTCCGATAACAAAGAGAAAGAAGCTTTCTGAGAAACTTCTTTGTGTTCTGCGAAATCATCTCACAGAGTTACAGCTTTCCCCCCAAGAAGCCTTTCGCTAAGACACTTCTTGTGGAATTGGCAAAGTGATATTTGGAAGCCCAAAGAGGGCTATGTTGAAAAAGGAAATATCCTCCGAAGAAATCTGGAACGAAGCTTTCTGAGAAACTGCTCAGTGTTCTGTTAATTCATCTCACGGAGTTACATCTGTATTTCGTGGATCTCTTTGCTAGCCTTATTTCTGTGGAATCTGAGAACAGATATTTCCTTTCCCTTTGAAGACTATAGGGCCAAAGGAAATATCCTCCGATAACAAAGAGAAAGAAGCTTTCTGAGAAACTTCTTTCTGTTCTGTGAAATCATCTCGCAGAGCTACAGCTTTCCCCTCAAGAAGCCTTTCGCTAAGTCAGTTCTTGTGGAATTGTCAAAGTGATATTTGGAAGCTCTTTGAGGGCTATGGAGAAAAACGAAATATCCTCCGATGAAATTTGGAAAGAAGCTTTCTGAGAAACTGCTTACTGTTCTGTTAATTCATCTCACAGAGTTACATCTGTATTTCGTGGATCTCTTTGCTAGCTTTATTTCTGTGGAATCTGAGAACAGATATTTCGGATCCCTTTCAAGACTATAGGGCCTAAGGAAATATCCTCCGATAACAAAGAGAAAGAAGCTTTCTGAGAAACTTCTTTGTGTTCTGTGAAATCATCTCACAGAGTTACAGCTTTCCCCTCAAGAAGCCTTTCGCCAAGACAGTTCTTGTGGAATTGGCAAAGTGATATTTGGAAGCCCATAGAGGGCTATGGTGAAAAAGGAAATATCCTCCGATGAAATCGGGAAAGAAGCTTTCTGAGAAACTGCTCAGTGTTCTGTTAATTCATCTCACAGAATTACATCTGTATTTCGTGCATCTCTTTGCTAGCCTTATTTCTGTGGAATCTGAGAACAGATATTTCGGAACCCTTTGAAGACTATAGGGCCAAAGGAAATATCCTCCGATAACAAAGAGAAAGAAGCTTTCTGAGAAACTTCTTTGTGTTCTGTGAAATCATCTCACAGAGTTACAGCTTTCCCCTCAAGAAGCCTTTCGCTAAGACAGTTCTTGTGGAATTTTCAAAGTGATATTTGGAAGCCCATAGAGGACTATGGTGAAAAAGGAAATATCCTCCGATGAAATCTGGAAAGAAGCTTTCTGAGAAACTGCTCAGTGTTCTGTTAATTCATCTCACAGAGTTACATGTGTATTTCGTGGATCTCTTTGCTAGCCTTATTTCTGTGGAATCTGAGAACAGATATTTCGGATCCCTTTCAAGACTATAGGGCCAAAGGAAATATCCTCCGATCACAAAGAGAAAGAAGCTTTCTGAGAAACTTCTTTGTGTTCTGTGAAATCATCTCACAGAGTTACAGCTTTCCCATCAAGAAGCCTTTCGCTAAGACAGTTCTTGTGGAATTGGAAAAGTGATATTTGGAAGCCCATAGAGGGCTATGGTGAAAAAGGAAATGTCCTCCGATGAAATCTGGAAAGAAGCTTTCTGAGAAACTGCTCAGTGTTCTGTTAATTCATCTCACAGAGTTACATCTGTATTTCGTGGATCTCTTTGCTAGCCTTATTTCTGTGGAATCTGACAACAGATATTTCCTTTCCCTTTGAAGATTATAGGGCAAAAGGAAATATCCTCCGATAACAAAGAGAAAGAAGCTTTTTGAGAAACTTCTTTGTGTTCTGTGAAATCATCTCACAGAGTTACAGCTTTCCCCTCAAGAAGCCTTTCGCTAAGACTGTTCTTGTGCAATTGGCAAAGTGATATTTGGAAGCTCATAGAGGGCTATGGTGAAAAAGGAAATATCCTCCGATGAAATCTGGAAAGAAGCTTTCTGAGAGACTGCTTAGTGTTCTGTTAATTCATCTCACAGAGTTACATCTGTATTTCGTGGATCTCCTTGCTAGCCTTATTTCTGTGCAATCTCACAACAGATATTTCGGATCCCTTTGAAGACTATAGGGCCAAAGGAAATATCCATCGATCACAAAGAGAAAGAAGCTTTCTGAGAAACTTCTTTGTGTTCTGTGAAATCATCTCACAGAGTTACAGCTTTCCCCTCAAGAAACCTTTCGCTAAGACAGTTCTTGTGGAATTGGCAAACTGATATTTGGAAGCCCATAGAGGGCTATGGTGAAAAAGGAAATACCCTCCCATGAAATCTGGAAAGAAGCTTTCTGAGAAACTGCTTAGTGTTCTGTTAATTCATCTCACAGAGTTACATCTGTATTTCGTGGATCTCTTTGCTAGCCTTATTTCTGTGGAATCTGACAACAGATATTTCCTTTCCCTTTGAAGACTATAGGGCCAAAGGAAATATCCATCGATCACAAAGAGAAAGAAGCTTTCTGAGAAACTTCTTTGTGTTCTGTGAAATCATCTCACAGAGTTACAGCTTTCCCCTCAAGAACCCTTTCGCTAAGACAGTTCTTGTGGAATTGTCAAAGTGATATTTGGAAGCTCATTGAGGGCTATGGAGAAAAAGGAAATATCCTCCGATGAAATCTGGAAAGAAGCTTTCTGAGAAACTGCTTAGTGTTCTGTTAATTCATCTCACAGTGGTACATCTGTATTTCGTGGATCTCTTTGCTAACCTTATTTCTGTGGAATCTGAGAACGGATATTTCGGATTCCTTTAAAGACTATAGGGCCAAAGGAAATATCCTCCGATAACAAAGGGAAAGAAGGTTTCTGAGAAACTTCTTTGTGTTCTGTGAAATCATCTCACAGATTTACAGCTTTCCCCTCAAGAAGCCTTTCGCTAAGACAATTGTTGTGGAATTGTCAAAGGGATATTTGGAAGCCCATAGAGGGCTATGGTGAAAAAGGAAATATCCTCCGATGAAAACTGGAAAGAAGCTTTCTGAGAAACTGCTCAGTGTTCTGTTAATTCATCTCACAGAGTTACATCTGTATTTCGTGGATCTCTTTGCTAGCCTTATTTCTGTGGAATCTGAGAACAGATATTTCCGATCCCTTTCAAGACTAGAGGGCCAAAGGAAATATCCTCCGATAACAAAGAGAAAGAAGCTTTCAGAGAATCTTCTTTGTGTTCTGTGAAATAATCTCACAGAGTTACCGATTTCCCCTCCAGAAGCCTTTCGCTAAGACAGTTCTTGTGGAATTGGCAAAGTGATATTTGGAAGCCCATAGAGGACTATGGTGAAAAAGGAAATATCCTCCGATGAAATCTGTAAAGAAGCTTTCTGTGAAACTGCTCAGTGTTCTGTTAATTCATCTCACAGAGTTACATCTGTATTTCGTGGATCTCTTTGCTAGCATTATTTCTGTGGAATCTGACAACAGATATTTCGGATACCTTTGAAGACTATAGGGCCAAAGGAAATATCCTCCGATAACAAAGAGAAAGAAGCTTTCTGAGAAACTTCTTTGTGTTCTGCGAAATCATCTCACAGAGTTACAGCTTTCCCCCCAAGAAGCCTTTCGCTAAGACACTTCTTGTGGAATTGGCAAAGTGATATTTGGAAGCCCAAAGAGGGCTATGTTGAAAAAGGAAATATCCTCCGAAGAAATCTGGAACGAAGCTTTCTGAGAAACTGCTTAGTGTTCTGTTAATTCATCTCACAGTGTTACATCTGTATTTCGTGCATCTCTTTGCTAGCCTTATTTCTGTGGAATCTGACAACAGATATTTCGGATTCCTTTAAAGACTATAGGGCCAAAGGAAATATCCTCCGATAACAAAGAGAAAGAAGCTTTCTGAGAAACTTCTTTGTGTTCTGTGAAATCATCTCACAGAGTTACAGCTATCCCCTCAAGAAGCCTTTCGCTAAGACAGTTCTTGTGGAATTGGCAAAGTGATATTTGGAAGCCCATAGAGGCCTATGGTGAAAAAGGAAATATCCTCCGATGAAATCTGGAAAGAAGCTTTCTGAGAAACTGCTTAGTGTTCTGTTAATTCATCTCACAGTGTTACATCTGTATTTCCTGGATCTCTTTGCTAGTCTTATTTCTGTGGAATCTGACAACAGATATTTCCTTTCCTTTGAAGACTATAGGGCCAAAGGAAATATCCTCCGATAACATAGAGAAAGAAGCTTTCTGAGAAACTTCTTTGTGTTCTGTGAAATCATCTCACAGAGTTACAGCTTTCCCCTCAAGAAGCCTTTCACTAAGACAGTTCTTGTGAAATTTTCAAAGTGATATTTGGAAGCCCATAGAGGGCTATGGTGAAAAAGGAAATATCCTCCGATGAAATCTGGAAAGAAGCTTTCTGAGAAACTGCTCAGTGTTCTGTTAATTCATCTCACAGAGTTACATCTGTATTTCGTGGATCTCTTTGCTAGCCTTATTTCTGTGGAATCTGACAACAGATATTTCCTTTCCTTTGAAGACTATAAGGCCAAAGGAAATATCCTCCGATTACAAAGAGAAAGAAGCTTTCTGAGAAACTTCTTTGTGTTCTGTGAAATCATCTCACAGAGCTACAGCTTTCCCCCCAAGAAGCCTTTCGCTAAGACACTTCTTGTGGAATTGGCAAAGTGATATTTGGAAGCCCAAAGAGGGCTACGGTGAAAAAGGAAATATCCTCCGATGAAATCTGGAACGAAGCTTTCTGAGAAACTGCTTAGTGTTCTGTTAATTCATCTCACAGAGTTACATCTTTATTTCGTGGATCTCTTTGCTAGCCTTATTTCTGTGGAATCTGAGAACAGATATTTCCTTTCCATTTGAAGACTATAGGGCCAAAGGAAATATCCTCCGATAACAAAGAGAAAGAAGCTTTCTGAGAAACTTCTTTGTGTTCTGTGAAATCATCTCACAGAGTTACAGCTTTCCCCTCAAGAACCCTTTCGCTAAGACAGTTCTTGTGGAATTGTCAAAGTGATATTTGGAAGCTCATTGAGGGCTATGGAGAAAAAGGAAATATCCTCCGATGAAATCTGGAAAGAAGCTTTCTGAGAAACTGCTTAGTGTTCTGTTAATTCATCTCACAGTGGTACATCTGTATTTCGTGGATCTCTTTGCTAACCTTATTTCTGTGGAATCTGAGAACGGATATTTCGGATTCCTTTAAAGACTATAGGGCCAAAGGAAATATCCTCCGATAACAAAGGGAAAGAAGGTTTCTGAGAAACTTCTTTGTGTTCTGTGAAATCATCTCACAGATTTACAGCTTTCCCCTCAAGAAGCCTTTCGCTAAGACAATTGTTGTGGAATTGTCAAAGGGATATTTGGAAGCCCTTAGAGGGCTATGGTGAAAAAGGAAATATCCTCCGATGAAAACTGGAAAGAAGCTTTCTGAGAAACTGCTCAGTGTTCTGTTAATTCATCTCACAGAGTTACATCTGTATTTCGTGGATCTCTTTGCTAGCCTTATTTCTGTGGAATCTGAGAACAGATATTTCCGATCCCTTTCAAGACTAGAGGGCCAAAGGAAATATCCTCCGATAACAAAGAGAAAGAAGCTTTCAGAGAATCTTCTTTGTGTTCTGTGAAATAATCTCACAGAGTTACCGATTTCCCCTCCAGAAGCCTTTCGCTAAGGCAGTTCTTGTGGAATTGGCAAAGTGATATTTGGAAGCCCATAGAGGACTATGGTGAAAAAGGAAATATCCTCCGATGAAATCTGGAAAGAAGCTTTCTGTGAAACTGCTCAGTGTTCTGTTAATTCATCTCACAGAGTTACATCTGTATTTCGTGGATCTCTTTGCTAGCGTTATTTCTGTGGAATCTGACAACAGATATTACCTTTCCCTTTGAAGACTATAGGGCCAAAGGAAATATCCTCCGATAACAAAGAGAAAGAAGCTTTCTGAGAAACTTCTTTGTGTTCTGTGAAATCATCTCACAGAGTTACAGCTTTCCCCTCAAGAAGCCTTTCGCTAAGACAGTTCTTGTGGAATTTTCAAAGTGATATTTGAAGCCCACAGAGGGCTATGGTGAAAAAGGAAATATCCTCGGATGAAATCTGGAAAGAAGCTTTCTGAGAAACTGCTCAGTGTTCTGTTAATTCATCTCACAGAGTTACATCTGTATTTCGTGGATCTCTTTGCTAGCCTTATTTCTGTGGAATCTGACAACAGATATTTCCTTTCCCTTTGAAGACTATAGGGCCAAAGGAAATATCCTCCGATAACAAAGAGAAAGAAGCTTTCTGAGAAACTTCTTTGTGTTCTGCGAAATCATCTCACAGAGTTACAGCTTTCCCCCCAAGAAGCCTTTCGCTAAGACACTTCTTGTGGAATTGGCAAAGTGATATTTGGAAGCCCAAAGAGGGCTATGTTGAAAAAGGAAATATCCTCCGAAGAAATCTGGAACGAAGCTTTCTGAGAAACTGCTCAGTGTTCTGTTAATTCATCTCACGGAGTTACATCTGTATTTCGTGGATCTCTTTGCTAGCCTTATTTCTGTGGAATCTGAGAACAGATATTTCCTTTCCCTTTGAAGACTATAGGGCCAAAGGAAATATCCTCCGATAACAAAGAGAAAGAAGCTTTCTGAGAAACTTCTTTGTGTTCTGTGAAATCATCTCACAGAGCTACAGCTTTCCCCTCAAGAAGCCTTTCGCTAAGTCAGTTCTTGTGGAATTGTCAAAGTGATATTTGGAAGCTCTTTGAGGGCTATGGAGAAAAAGGAAATATCCCCCGATGAAATCTGGAAAGAAGCTTTCTGAGAATCTGTTTAGTGTTCTGTTAATTCATCTCACAGAGTTACATCTGTATTTCGTGGATCTCTTTGCTAGCTTTATTTCTGTGGAATCTGAGAACAGATATTTCGGATCCCTTTCAAGACTATAGGGCCAAAGGAAATATCCTCCGATAACAAAGAGAAAGAAGCTTTCTGAGAAACTTCCTTGTGTTCTGTGAAATCATCTCACAGAGTTACAGCTTTCCCCTCAAGAAGCCTTTCGCTAAGACAGTTCTTATGGAATTGGCAAAGTGATATTTGGAAGCCCATAGAGGCCTATGGTGAAAAAGGAAATATCCTCCGATGAAATCTGGAAAGAAGCTTTCTGAGAAACTGCTCAGTGTTCCGTTAATTCATCTCACAGAGTTACATCTGTATTTCGGGGATCTCTTTGCTAGCCTTATTTCTGTGGAATCTGACAACAGATATTTCCTTTCCCTTTGAAGACTATAGGGCAAAAGGAAATATACTCCGATAACAAAGAGAAAGAAGCTTTCTGAGAAACTTCTTTGTGTTCTGTGAAATCATCTCACAGAGTTACAGCTTTCCCATGAAGAAGCCGTTCGCTAAGACAGTTCTTGTGGAATTGGCAAAGTGATATTTGGAAGCCCATAGAGGGCTATGGTGAAAAAGGAAATATCCTCCGATGAAATCTGGAAAGAAGCTTTCTGAGAAACTGCTTAGTGTTCTGTTAATTCATCTCACAGAGTTACATCTGTATTTCGTGGATCTCTTTGCTAGCCTTATTTCTGTGGAATCTGAGAACAGATATTTCGGAACCCTTTGAAGACTATAGGGCCAAAGGAAATATCCTCCGATAACAAAGAGAAAGAAGCTTTCTGAGAAACTTCTTTGTGTTCTGTGAAATCATCTCACAGAGTTACAGCTTTCCCCTCAAGAAGCCTTTCGCTAAGACAGTTCTTTTGGAATTTTCAAAGTGATATTAGGAAGCCCATAGAGGACTATGGTGAAAAAGGAAATATCCTCCGATGAAATCTGGAAAGAAGCTTTCTGAGAAACTGCTCAGTGTTCTGTTAATTCATCTCACAGAGTTACATGTGTATTTCGTGGATCTCTTTGCTAGCCTTATTTCTGTGGAATCTGAGAACAGATATTTCGGATCCCTTTCAAGACTATAGGGCCAAAGGAAATATCCTCCGATCACAAAGAGAAATAAGCTTTCTGAGAAACTTCTTTGTGTTCTGTGAAATCATCTCACAGAGTTACAGCTTTCCCCTCAAGAAGCCTTTCGCTAAGACAGTTCTTGTGGAATTGGAAAAGTGATATTTGGAAGCCCATAGAGGGCTATGGTGAAAAAGGAAATGTCCTCCGATGAAATCTGGAAAGAAGCTTTCTGATAAACTGCTCAGTGTTCTGTTAATTCATCTCACAGAGTTACATCTGTATTTCGTGGACCTCTTTGCTAGCCTTATTTCTGTGGAATCTGAGAACAGATATTTCCGATCCCTTTCAAGACTATAGGGCCAAAGGAAATATCCTCCGATAACAAAGAGAAAGAAGCTTTCAGAGAATCTTCTTTGTGTTCTGTGAAATAATCTCACAGAGTTACCGATTTCCCCTCCAGAAGCCTTTCGCTAAGACAGTTCTTGTGGAATTGGCAAAGTGATATTTGGAAGCCCATAGAGGACTATGGTGAAAAAGGAAATATCCTCCGATGAAATCTGGAAAGAAGCTTTCTGTGAAACTGCTCAGTGTTCTGTTAATTCATCTCACAGAGTTACATCTGTATTTCGTGGATCTCTTTGCTAGCGTTATTTCTGTGGAATCTGACAACAGATATTACCTTTCCCTTTGAAGACTATAGGGCCAAAGGAAATATCCTCCGATAACAAAGAGAAAGAAGCTTTCTGAGAAACTTCTTTGTGTTCTGTGAAATCATCTCACAGAGTTACAGCTTTCCCCTCAAGAAGCCTTTCGCTAAGACAGTTCTTGTGGAATTTTCAAAGTGATATTTGAAGCCCACAGAGGTCTATGGTGAAAAAGGAAATATCCTCCGATGAAATCTGGAAAGAAGCTTTCTGAGAAACTGCTCAGTGTTCTGTTAATTCATCTCACAGAGTTACATCTGTATTTCGTGGAACTCTTTGCTAGCCTTATTTCTGTGGAATCGGACAACAGATATTTCCTTTCCCTTTGAAGACTATAGGGCCAAAGGAAATATCCTCCGATAACAAAGAGAAAGAAGCTTTCTGAGAAACTTCTTTGTGTTCTGCGAAATCATCTCACAGAGTTACAGCTTTCCCCCCAAGAAGCCTTTCGCTAAGACACTTCTTGTGGAATTGGCAAAGTGATATTTGGAAGCCCAAAGAGGGCTATGTTGAAAAAGGAAATATCCTCCGAAGAAATCTGGAACGAAGCTTTCTGAGAAACTGCTCAGTGTTCTGTTAATTCATCTCACGGAGTTACATCTGTATTTCGTGGATCTCTTTGCTAGCCTTAATCTGTGGAATCTGAGAACAGATATTTCCTTTCCCTTTGAAGACTATAGGGCCAAAGGAAATATCCTCCGATAACAAAGAGAAAGTAGCTTTCTGAGAAACTTCTTTGTGTTCTGTGAAATCATCTCACAGAGTTACAGCTTTCCCCTCAAGAATCCTTTCGCTATGTCAGTTCTTGTGGAATTGTCAAAGTGATATTTGGAAGCTCTTTGAGGGCTATGGAGAAAAACGAAATATCCTCCGATGAAATCTGGAAAGAAGCTTTCTGAGAATCTGCTTACTGTTCTGTTAATTCATCTCACAGAGTTACATCTGTATTTCGTGGATCTCTTTGCTAGCTTTATTTCTGTGGAATCTGAGAACAGATATTTCGGATCCCTTTCAAGACTATAGGGCCAAAGGAAATATCCTCCGATAATAAAGAGAAAGAAGCTTTCTGAGAAACTTCTTTGTGTTCTGTGAAATCATCTCACAGAGTTACAGCTTTCCCCTCAAGAAGCCTTTCGCAAAGACAGTTCTTGTGGAATTGGCAAAGTGATATTTGGAAGCCCATAGAGGGCTATGGTGAAAAAGGAAATATCCTCCGATGAAATCTGGAAAGAAGCTTTCTGAGAAACTGCTCAGTGTTCTGTTAATTCATCTCACAGAATTACATCTGTATTTCGTGCAACTCTTTGCTAGCCTTATTTCTGTGGAATCTGACAACAGATATTTCCTTTCCCTTTGAAGACTATAGGGCCAAAGGAAATATCCTCCGATAACAAAGAGAAAGAAGCTTTCTGAGAAACTTCTTTGTGTTCTGCGAAATCATCTCACGGAGTTACAGCTTTCCCCCCAAGAAGCCTTTCGCTAAGACACTTCATGTGGAATTGGCAAAGTGATATTTGGAAGCCCAAAGAGGGCTATGGTGAAAAAGGAAATATCCTCGGATGAAATCTGGAACGAAGCTTTCTGAGAAACTGCTCAGTGTTCTGTTAATTCATCTCACAGAGTTACTTCTTTATTTCGTGGATCTCTTTGCTAGCCTTATTTCTGTGGAATCTGAGAACAGATATTTCCTTTCCCTTTGAAGACTATAGGGCCAAAGGAAATATCCTCCGATAACAAAGAGAAAGAAGCTTTCTGAGAAACTTCTTTGTGTTCTGTGAAATCATCTCACAGAGTTACAGCTTTCCCCTCAAGAAGCCTTTCGCTAAGTCAGTTCTTGTGGAATTGCCAAAGTGATATTTGGAAGCTCTTTGAGGGCTATGGAGAAAAAGGAAATATCCTGCGATGAAATCTGGAAAGAAGCTTTCTGAGAATCTGCTTAGTGTTCTGTTAATTCATCTCACAGAGTTACATCTGTATTTCGGGGATCTCTTTGCTAGCCTTATTTCTGTGGAATCTGACAACAGATATTTCCTTTCCCTTTGAAGACTATAGGGCAAAAGGAAATATACTCCGATAACAAAGAGAAAGAAGCTTTCTGAGAAACTTCTTTGTGTTCTGTGAAATCATCTCACAGAGTTACAGCTTTCCCATGAAGAAGCCGTTCTCTAAGACAGTTCTTGTGAAATTGGCAAAGTGATATTTGGAAGCCCATAGAGGGCTATGGTGAAAAAGGAAATATCCTCCGATGAAATCTGGAAAGAAGCTTTCTGAGAAACTGCTTAGTGTTCTGTTAAATCATCTCACAGAGTTACATCTGTATTTCGTGGATCTCTTTGCTAGCCTTATTTCTGTGGAATCTGAGAACAGATATTTCGGAACCCTTTGAAGTCTATAGGGCCAAAGGAAATATCCTCCGATAACAAAGAGAAAGAAGCTTTCTGAGAAACTTCTTTGTGTTCTGTGAAATCATCTCACAGAGTTACAGCTTTCCCCTCAAGAAGCCTTTCGCTAAGACAGTTCTTGTGGAATTTTCAAAGTGATATTTGGAAGCCCATAGAGGACTATGGTGAAAAAGGAAATATCCTCCGATGAAATCTGGAAAGAAGCTTTCTGAGAAACTGCTCAGTGTTCTGTTAATTCATCTCACAGAGTTACATGTGTATTTCGTGGATCTCTTTGCTAGCCTTATTTCTGTGGAATCTGAGAACAGATATTTCGGATCCCTTTCAAGACTATAGGGCCAAAGGAAATATCCTCCGATCACAAAGAGAAATAAGCTTTCTGAGAAACTTCTTTGTGTTCTGTGAAATCATCTCACAGAGTTACAGCTTTCCCCTCAAGAAGCCTTTCGCTAAGACAGTTCTTGTGGAATTGGAAAAGTGATATTTGGAAGCCCATAGAGGGCTATGGTGAAAAAGGAAATGTCCTCCGATGAAATCTGGAAAGAAGCTTTCTGATAAACTGCTCAGTGTTCTGTTAATTCATCTCACAGAGTTACATCTGTATTTCGTGGATTTCTTTGCTAGCCTTATTTCTGTGGAATCTGACAACAGATATTTCCTTTCCCTTTGAAGATTATAGGGCAAAAGGAAATATCCTCCGATAACAAAGAGAAAGAAGCTTTTTGAGAAACTTCTTTGTGTTCTGTGAAATCATCTCACAGAGTTACAGCTTTCCCCTCAAGAAGCCTTTCGCTAAGACTGTTCTTGTGCAATTGGCAAAGTGATATTTGGAAGCTCATAGAGGGCTATGGTGAAAAAGGAAATATCCTCCGATGAAATCTGGAAAGAAGCTTTCTGAGAGAATGCTTAGTGTTCTGTTAATTCATCTCACAGAGTTACATCTGTATTTCGTGGATCTCCTTGCTAGCCTTATTTCTGTGCAATCTCACAACAGATATTTCGGATCCCTTTGAAGACTATAGGGCCAAAGGAAATATCCATCGATCACAAAGAGAAAGAAGCTTTCTGAGAAACTTCTTTGTGTTCTGTGAAATCATCTCACAGAGTTACAGCTTTCCCCTCAAGAAACCTTTCGCTAAGACAGTTCTTGTGGAATTGGCAAACTGATATTTGGAAGCCCATAGAGGGCTATGGTGAAAAAGGAAATACCCTCCGATGAAATCTGGAAAGAAGCTTTCTGAGAAACTGCTTAGTGTTCTGTTAATTCATCTCACAGAGTTACATCTGTATTTCGTGGATCTCTTTGCTAGCCTTATTTCTGTGGAATCTGAGAACAGATACTTCGGATCCCTTTGAAGACTATAGGGCCAAGGGAAATAACCTCCGATAACAAAGAGAAAGACGCTTTCTGAGAAACTTCTTTGTGTTCTGTGAAATCATCTCACACAGTTACAGCTTTCCCCTCAAGAAGCCTTTCGCTAAGACAGTTCTTGTGGAATTGGCAAAGTGATATTTGGAAGCCCATAGAGGACTATGGTGAAAAAGGAAATATCCTCCGATGAAATCTGGAAAGAAGCTTTCTGAGAAACTGCTCAGTGTTCTGTTAATTCATCTCACAGAGTTACATCTGTATTTCGTGGATCTCTTTGCTAGCCTTATTTCTGTGGAATCTGACAACAGATATTTCCTTTCCCTTTGAAGACTATAGGGCCAAAGGAAATATCCTCCGATAACAAAGAGAAAGAAGCTTTCTGAGAAACTTCTTTGTGTTCTGTGAAATCATCTCACAGAGTTACAGCTTTCCCCTCAAGAAGCCTTTCGCTAAGACAGGTCTTGTGGAATTGGCAAAGTGATATTTGGAAGCCCATAGAGGGCTATGGTGAAAAAGGAAATGTCCTCCGATGAAATCTGGAAAGAAGCTTTCTGTGAAACTGCTCAGTGTTCTGTTAATTCATCTCACAGAGTTACATCTGTATTTCGTGGATCTCTTTGCTAGCATTATTTCTGTGGAATCTGACAACAGATATTTCCTTTCCCTTTGAAGACTATAGGGCCAAAGGAAATATCCTCCGATAACAAAGAGAAAGAAGCTTTCTGCGAAACTCCTTTGTGTTCTGTGAAATCATCTCACAGAGTTACAGCTTTCCCCTCAAGAAGCCTTTCGCTAAGACAGTTCTTGTGGAATTTTCAAAGTGATATTTGGAAGCCCATAGAGGGCTATGGTGAAAAAGGAAATATCCTCCGATGAAATCTGGAAAGAAGCTTTCTGATAAACTGCTCAGTGTTCTGTTAATTCATCTCACAGAGTTACATCTGTATTTCGTGGATCTCTTTGCTAGCCTTATTTCTGTGGAATCTGACAACAGATATTTCCTTTCCCTTTGAAGACTATAGGGCAAAAGGAAATATCCTCCGATAACAAAGAGAAAGAAGCTTTCTGAGAAACTTCTTTGTGTTCTGTGAAATCATCTCACAGAGTTACAGCTTTCCCCTCAAGAAACCTTTCGCTAAGACAGTTCTTGTGGAATTGGCAAACTGATATTTGGAAGCCCATAGAAGGCTATGGTGAAAAAGGAAATACCCTCCGTTGAAATCTGGAAAGAAGCTTTCTGAGAAACTGCTTAGTGTTCTGTTAATTCATCTCACAGAGTTACATCTGTATTTCGTGGATCTCTTTGCAAGCCTCATTTCTGTGGAATCTGAGAACAGATACTTCGGATCCCTTTGAAGACTATAGGGCCAAAGGAAATAACCTGCGATAACAAAGAGAAAGAAGCTTTCTGAGAAACTTCTTTGTGTTCTGTGAAATCATCTCACAGAGTTACAGCTTTCCCCTCCAGAAGCCTTTCGCTAAGACAGTTCTTGTGGAATTGGCAAAGTGATATTTGGAAGCCGATAGAGGGCTATGGTGAAAAAGGACATATCCTCCGATGAAATCTGGAAAGAAGCGTTCTGAGAAACTGCTTAGTGTTCTGTTAATTCATCTCACAGTGTTACATCTGTATTTCCTGGATCTCTTTGCTAACCTTATTTCTGTGGAATCTGAGAACAGATATTTCGGATTCCTTTGAAGACTATAGGGCCAAAGGAAATAACCTCCGATAACAAAGAGAAGGAAGCTTTCTGTGAAACTTCTTTGTGTTCTGTGTAATCATCTCACAGAGTTACAGCTTTCCCCTCAAGAAGCCTTTCCCTAAGACAGTTCTTGTGGAATTTTCAAAGTGATATTTTGAAGCCCATAGAGGGCTATGGTGATAAAGGAAATATCCTCCGATGAAATTCGGAAAGAAGCTTTCTGAGAAACTGCTCAGTGTTCTGCTAATTCATCTCACAGAGTTACATGTGTATTTCGTGGATCTCTTTGCTAGCCTTATTTCTGTGGAATCTGACAACAGATATTTCCTTTCCCTTTGAAGACTATAGGGCAAAAGGAAATATCCTCCGATAACAAAGAGAAAGAAGCTTTCTGAGAAACTTCTTTGTGTTCTGTGAAATCATCTCACAGAGTTACAGCTTTCCCCTCAAGAAGCCTTTCGCTAAGACAGTTCTTGTGGAATTGGCAAAGTGATATTTGGAAGCTCTTAGAGGGCTATGAAGAAAAAGGAAATATCCTCCGATGAAATCTGGAAAGAAGCTGTCTCAAAAACTGCTTAGTGTTCTGTTAATTCATCTCACAGAGTTACATCTGTATTTCGTGGATTTCTTTGCTAGCCTTATTTCTGTGCAATCTGACAACAGACATTTCGGATCCCTTTGAAGACAATAGGGCCAAAGGAAATATCCTCCGATCACAAAGAGAAAGAAGCTTTCTGAGAAACTTCTTTGTGTTCTGTGAAATCATCTCACAGAGTTACAGCTTTCCCCTCAAGAAGCCTTTCGCTAAGTCAGTTCTTCTGGAATTGTCAAAGTGATATTTGGAAGCTCTTTGAGGGCTATGGAGAAAAAGGAAATATCCTCCGATGAAATCTGGAAAGAAGCTTTCTGATAAACTGCTCAGTGTTCTGTTAATTCATCTCACAGAGTTACATCTGTATTTCGTGGATCTCTTTGCTAGCTTTATTTCTGTGGAATCTGAGAACAGATATTTCGGATCCCTTTCAAGACTATAGGGCCAAAGGAAATATCCTCCGATAACAAAGAGATAGAAGCTTTCTGAGAAACTTCTTTGTGTTCTGTGAAATCATCTCACAGAGTTACAGCTTTCCCCTCAAGAAGCCTTTCGCTAAGACAGTTCTTGTGGAATTGGCAAAGTGATATTTGGAAGCCCATAGAGGGCTGTGGTGAAAAAGGAAATGTCCTCCGATGAAATCTGGAAAGAAGCTTTCTGTGAAACTGCTCAGTGTTCTGTTAATTCATCTCACAGAGTTACATCTGTATTTCGTGGATCTCTTTGCTAGCGTTATTTCTGTGGAATCTGACAACAGATATTTCCTTTCCCTTTGAAGACTATAGGGACAAAGGAAATATCCTCCGATAACAAAGAGAAAGAAGCTTTCTGCGAAACTTCTTTGTGTTCTGTGAAATCATCTCACAAGAGTTACAGCTTTCCCCTCAAGAAGCCTTTCGCTAAGACAGTTCTTGTGGAATTTTCAAAGTGATATTTGGAAGCCCATAGAGGACTATGTTGAAAAAGGAAATATCCTCCGATGAAATCTGGAAAGAAGCTTTCTGAGAAACTGCTCAGTGTTCTGTTAATTCATCTCAAAGAGTTACATCTGTATTTCGTGGATCTCTTTGCTAGCCTTATTTCTGTGGAATCTGACAACAGATATTTCCTTTCCCTTTGAAGACTATAGGGCAAAAGGAAATATCCTCCGATAACAAAGAGAAAGAAGCTTTCTGAGAAACTTCTTTGTGTTCTGTGAAATCATCTCACAGAGTTACAGCTTTCCCCTCAAGAAGCCTTTCACTAAGACAGTTCTTGTGGAATTGGCAAAGTGATATTTGGAAGCTCATAGAGGGCTATGGAGAAAAAGGAAATAACCTCTGATGAAATATGGAAAGAAGCTTTCTGAGAAACTGCTTAGTGTTCTGTTAATTCATCTCACAGAGTTATAACTGTATTTCGTGGATCTCTTTGCTAGCCTTATTTCTGTGCAATCTGACAACAGATATTTCGGATCCCTTTGAAGACTATAGGGCCAAAGGAAATATCCTCCGATAACAAATAGAAAGAAGCTTTCTGAGAAACTTCTTTGTGTTCTGTGAAATGATCTCACAGAGTTACAGCTTTCCCCTCAAGAAACCTTTCGCTAAGACAGTTCTTGTGGAATTGGCAAAGTGATATTTGGAAGCCCATAGAGGCCTATGGTGAAAAAGGAAATATCCTCCGATGAAATCTGGAAAGAAGCTTTCTGAGAAACTGCTCAGTGTTCCGTTAATTCATCTCACAGAGTTACATCTGTATTTCGGGGATCTCTTTGCTAGCCTTATTTCTGTGGAATCTGACAACAGACATTTCCTTTCCCTTTGAAGACTATAGGGCAAAAGGAAATATACCCGATAACAAAGAGAAAGAAGCTTTCTGAGAAACTTCTTTGTGTTCTGTGAAATCATCTCACAGAGTTACAGCTTTCCCATGAAGAAGCCGTTCGCTAAGACAGTTTTTGTGGAATTGGCAAAGTGATATTTGGAAGCCCATAGAGGGCTATGGTGAAAAAGGAAATATCCTCCGATGAAATCTGTAAAGAAGCTTTCTGAGAAACTGCTTAGTGTTCTGTTAATTCATCTCACAGAGTTACATCTGTATTTCGTGGATCTCTTTGCTAGCCTTATTTCTGTGGAATCTGAGAAGAGATATTTCGGAACCCTTTGAAGACTATAGGGCCAAAGGAAATATCCTCCGATAACAAAGAGAAAGAAGCTTTCTGAGAAACTTCTTTGTGTTCTGTGAAATCATCTCACAGAGTTACAGCTTTCCCCTGAAGAAGCCTTTCGCTAAGACAGTTCTTTTGGAATTTTCAAAGTGATATTTGGAAGCCCATAGAGGACTATGGTGAAAAAGGAAATATCCTCCGATGAAATCTGGAAAGAAGCTTTCTGAGAAACTGCTCAGTGTTCTGTTAATTCATCTCACAGCGTTACATGTGTATTTCGTGGATCTCTTTGCTAGCCTTATTTCTGTGGAATCTGAGAACAGATATTTCGGATCCCTTTCAAGACTATAGGGCCAAAGGAAATATCCTCCGATAACAAAGAGAAAGAAGCTTTCTGAGAAACTTCTTTGTGTTCTGTGAAATCATCTCACAGAGTTACAGCTTTCCCCTCAAGAAGCCTTTCGCTAAGACAGTTCTTGTGGAATTGGAAAAGTGATATTTGGAAGCCCATAGAGGGCTATGGTGAAAAAGGAAATGTCCTCCGATGAAATCTGGAAAGAAGCTTTCTGATAAACTGCTCAGTGTTCTGTTAATTCATCTCACAGAGTTACATCTGTATTTCGTGGATCTCTTTGCTAGCCTTATTTCTGTGGAATCTGAGAACAGATATTTCCGATCCCTTTCAAGACTATAGGGCCAAAGGAAATATCCTCCGATAACAAAGAGAAAGAAGCTTTCAGAGAATCTTCTTTGTGTTCTGTGAAATAATCTCACAGAGTTACCGATTTCCCCTCCAGAAGCCTTTCGCTAAGACAGTTCTTGTGGAATTGGCAAAGTGATATTTGGAAGCCCATAGAGGACTATGGTGAAAAAGGAAATATCCTCCGATGAAATCTGGAAAGAAGCTTTCTGTGAAACTGCTCAGTGTTCTGTTAATTCATCTCACAGAGTTACATCTGTATTTCGTGGATCTCTTTGCTAGCCTTATTTCTGTGGAATCTGACAACAGATATTACCTTTCCCTTTGAAGACTATAGGGCCAAAGGAAATATCCTCCGATAACAAAGAGAAAGAAGCTTTCTGAGAAACTTCTTTGTGTTCTGTGAAATCATCTCACAGAGTTACAGCTTTCCCCTCAAGAAGCCTTTCGCTAAGACAGTTCTTGTGGAATTTTCAAAGTGATATTTGAAGCCCACAGAGGTCTATGGTGAAAAAGGAAATATCCTCCGATGAAATCTGGAAAGAAGCTTTCTGAGAAACTGCTCAGTGTTCTGTTAATTCATCTCACAGAGTTACATCTGTATTTCGTGGAACTCTTTGCTAGCCTTATTTCTGTGGAATCTGACAACAGATATTTCCTTTCCCTTTGAAGACTATAGGGCCAAAGGAAATATCCTCCGATAACAAAGAGAAAGAAGCTTTCTGAGAAACTTCTTTGTGTTCTGCGAAATCATCTCACAGAGTTACAGCTTTCCCCCCAAGAAGCCTTTCGCTAAGACACTTCTTGTGGAATTGGCAAAGTGATATTTGGAAGCCCAAAGAGGGCTATGGTGAAAAAGGAAATATCCTCCGATGAAATCTGGAACGAAGCTTTCTGAGAAACTGCTCAGTGTTCTGTTAATTCATCTCACAGAGTTACATCTTTATTTCGTGGATCTCTTTGCTAGCCTTATTTCTGTGGAATCTGAGAACAGATATTTCCTTTCCCTTTGAAGACTATAGGGCCAAAGGAAATATCCTCCGATAACAAAGAGAAAGAAGCTTTCTGAGAAACTTCTTTGTGTTCTGTGAAATCATCTCACAGAGTTACAGCTTTCCCCTCAAGAAGCCTTTCGCTAAGTCAGTTCTTGTGGAATTGTCAAAGTGATATTTGGAAGCTCTTTGAGGGCTATGGAGAAAAAGGAAATATCCTGCGATGAAATCTGGAAAGAAGCTTTCTGAGAATCTGCTTAGTGTTCTGTTAATTCATCTCACAGAGTTACATCTGTATTTCGGGGATCTCTTTGCTAGCCTTATTTCTGTGGAATCTGACAACAGATATTTCCTTTCCCTTTGAAGACTATAGGGCAAAAGGAAATATACTCCGATAACAAAGAGAAAGAAGCTTTCTGAGAAACTTCTTTGTGTTCTGTGAAATCATCTCACAGAGTTACAGCTTTCCCATGAAGAAGCCGTTCTCTAAGACAGTTCTTGTGAAATTGGCAAAGTGATATTTGGAAGCCCATAGAGGGCTATGGTGAAAAAGGAAATATCCTCCGATGAAATCTGGAAGGAAGCTTTCTGAGAAACTGCTTAGTGTTCTGTTAATTCATCTCACAGAGTTACATCTGTATTTCGTGGATCTCTTTGCTAGCCTTATTTCTGTGGAATCTGAGAACAGATATTTCGGAACCCTTTGAAGACTATAGGGCCAAAGGAAATATCCTCCGATAACAAAGAGAAAGAAGCTTTCTGAGAAACTTCTTTGTGTTCTGTGAAATCATCTCACAGAGTTACAGCTTTCCCCTCAAGAAGCCTTTCGCTAAGACAGTTCTTGTGGAATTTTCAAAGTGATATTTGGAAGCCCATAGAGGACTATGGTGAAAAAGGAAATATCCTCCGATGAAATCTGGAAAGAAGCTTTCTGAGAAACTGCTCAGTGTTCTGTTAATTCATCTCACAGAGTTACATGTGTATTTCGTGGATCTCTTTGCTAGCCTTATTTCTGTGGAATCTGAGAACAGATATTTCGGATCCCTTTCAAGACTATAGGGCCAAAGGAAATATCCTCCGATCACAAAGAGAAAGAAGCTTTCTGAGAAACTTCTTTGTGTTCTGTGAAATCATCTCACAGAGTTACAGCTTTCCCCTCAAGAAGCCTTTCGCTAAGACAGTTCTTGTGGAATTGGCAAAGTGATATTTGGAAGCCCATAGAGGGCTATGGTGAAAAAGGAAATGTCCTCCGATGAAATCTGGAAAGAAGCTTTCTGATAAACTGCTCAGTGTTCTGTTAATTCATCTCACAGAGTTACATCTGTATTTCGTGGATCTCTTTGCTAGCCTTATTTCTGTGGAATCTGACAACAGATATTTCCTTTCGCTTTGAAGATTATAGGGCAAAAGGAAATATCCTCCGATAACAAAGAGAAAGAAGCTTTTTGAGAAACTTCTTTGTGTTCTGTGAAATCATCTCACAGAGTTACAGCTTTCCCCTCAAGAAGCCTTTCGCTAAGACTGTTCTTGTGCAATTGGCAAAGTGATATTTGGAAGCTCATAGAGGGCTATGGTGAAAAAGGAAATATCCTCCGATGAAATCTGGAAAGAAGCTTTCTGAGAGACTGCTTAGTGTTCTGTTAATTCATCTCACAGAGTTACATCTGTATTTCGTGGATCTCCTTGCTAGCCTTATTTCTGTGCAATCTCACAACAGATATTTCGGATCCCTTTGAAGACTATAGGGCCAAAGGAAATATCCATCGATCACAAAGAGAAAGAAGCTTTCTGAGAAACTTCTTTGTGTTCTGTGAAATCATCTCACAGAGTTACAGCTTTCCCCTCAAAAAACCTTTCGCTAAGACAGTTCTTGTGGAATTGGCAAACTGATATTTGGAAGCCCATAGAGGGCTATGGTGAAAAAGGAAATACCCTCCGATGAAATCTGGAAAGAAGCTTTCTGAGAAACTGCTTAGTGTTCTGTTAATTCATCTCACAGAGTTACATCTGTATTTCGTGGATCTCTTTGCTAGCCTTATTTCTGTGGAATCTGACAACAGATATTTCCTTTCCCTTTGAAGACTATGGGGCCAAAGGAAATATCCTCCGATAACAAAGAGAAAGAAGCTTTCTGAGAAACTTCTTTGTGTTCTGCGAAATCATCTCACGGAGTTACAGCTTTCCCTCCAAGAAGCCTTTCGCTAAGACACTTCTTGTGGAATTGGCCAAGTGATATTTGGAAGCCCAAAGAGGGCTATGGTGAAAAAGGAAATATCCTCCGATGAAATCTGGAACGAAGCTTTCTGAGAAACTGCTCAGTGTTCTGTTAATTCATCTCACAGAGTTACATCTGTATTTCGTGGATCTCTTTGCTAGCCTTATTTCTGTGGAATCTGAGAACAGATATTTCGGATCCCTTTCAAGACTATAGGGCCAAAGGAAATACCCTCCGATAACAAATAGAAAGAAGCTTTCTGAGAAACTTCTTTGTGTTCTGTGAAATGATCTCACAGAGTTACAGCTTTCCCCTCAAGAAATCTTTCGCTAAGACAGTTCTTGTGGAATTGGCAAAGTGATATTTGGAAGCCCATAGAGGGCTACGGTGACAAAGGAAATACCCTCCGATGAAATCTGGAAAGAAGCTTTCTGAGAAACTGCTTAGTGTTCTGTTAATTCATCTCACAGAGTTACATCTGTATTTCGTGGATCTCTTTGCTAGCCTTATTTCTGTGGAATCTGAGAACAGATACTTCGGATCCCTTTGAAGACTATAGGGCCAAAGGAAATAACCTCCGATAACAAAGAGAAAGACGCTTTCTGAGAAACTTCTTTGTGTTCTGTGTAATCATCTCACAGAGTTACAGCTTTCCCCTCAAGAAGCCTTTCGCTAAGACAGTTCTTGTGGAATTGGCAAAGTGATATTTGGAAGCCCATAGAAGGCTATGTTGAAAATGGAAATATCCTCCGATGAAATCTGGAAAGAAGCTTTCTGAGAAACTGCTTAGTGTTCTGTTAATTCATCTCACAGTGTTACATCTGTATTTCGTGGATCTCTTTGCTAACCTTATTACTGTGGAATCTCAGAACGGATATTTCGGATTCCTTTACGGACTATAGGGCCAAAGGAAATATCCTCCGATAACAAAGAGAAAGAAGCTTTCTGAGAATCTTCTTTGTGTTCTGTGAAATAATCTCACAGAGTTACAGCTTTCTCCTCCAGAAGCCTTTCGCTAAGACAGTTCTTGTGGAATTGGCAAAGTGATATTTAGAAGCCCATAGAGGACTATGGTGAAAAAGGAAATATCCTCCGATGAAATCTGGAAAGAAGCTCTCTGTGAAACTGCTCAGTGTTCTGTTAATTCATCTCACAGAGTTACATCTGTATTTCGTGGATCTCTTTGCTAGCCTAATTTCTGTGGAATCTGAGAACAGATATGTCCTTTCCCTTTGAAGACTATAGGGCCAAAGGAAATATCCTCCGATAACAAAGAGAAAGAAGCTTTCTCCGAAACTTCTTTGTGTTCTGTGAAATCATCTCACAGAGTTACAGCTTTCCCCTCAAGAAGCCTTTCGCTAAGACAGTTCTTGTGGAATTTTCAAAGTGATATTTGGAAGCCCATAGAGGGCTGTGGTGAAAAAGGAAATGTCCTCCGATGAAATCTGGAAAGAAGCTTTCTGTGAAACTGCTCAGTGTTCTGTTAATTCATCTCACAGAGTTACATCTGTATTTCGTGGATCTCTTTGCTAGCGTTATTTCTGTGGAATCTGACAACAGATATTTCCTTTCCCTTTGAAGACTATAGGGACAAAGGAAATATCCTCCGATAACAAAGAGAAAGAAGCTTTCTGCGAAACTTCTTTGTGTTCTGTGAAATCATCTCACAGAGTTACAGCTTTCCCCTCAAGAAGCCTTTCGCTAAGACAGTTCTTGTGGAATTTTCAAAGTGATATTTCGAAGCCCATAGAGGACTATGGTGAAAAAGGAAATATCCTCCGATGAAATCTCGAAAGAAGCTTTCTGAGAAACTGCTCAGTGTTCTGTTAATTCATCTCAGAGAGTTACATCTGTATTTCGTGGATCTCTTTGCTAGCCTTATTTCTGTGGAATCTGACAACAGATATTTCCTTTCCCTTTGAAGACTATAGGGCAAAAGGAAATATCCTCCGATAACAAAGAGAAAGAAGCTTTCTGAGAAACTTCTTTGTGTTCTGTGAAATCATCTCACAGAGTTACAGCTTTCCCTTCAAGAAGCCTTTCACTAAGACAGTTCTTGTGGAATTGGCAAAGTGATATTTGGAAGCTCATAGAGGGCTATGGAGAAAAAGGAAATATCCTCTGATGAAATATGGAAAGAAGCTTTCTGAGAAACTGCTTAGTGTTCTGTTAATTCATCTCACAGAGTTATATCTGTATTTCGTGGATCTCTTTGCTAGCCTTATTTCAGTGCAATCTGACAACAGATATTTCCGATCCCTTTGAAGACTATAGGGCCAAAGGAAATATCCTCCGATAACAAAGAGAAAGAAGCTTTCTGAGAAACTTCTTTGTGTTCTGTGAAATGATCTCACAGAGTTACAGCTTTCCCCTCAAGAAATCTTTCGCTAAGACAGTTCTTGTGGAATTGGCAAAGTGATATTTGGAAGCCCATAGAGGGCTACGGTGAAAAAGGAAATACCCTCCGATGAAATCTGGAAAGAAGCTTTCTGAGAAACTGCTTAGTGTTCTGTTAATTCATCTCACAGAGTTACATCTGTATTTCGTGGATCTCTTTGCTAGCCTTATTTCTGTGGAATCTGAGAACAGTTACTTCGGATCCCTTTGAAGACTATAGGGCCAAAGGAAATAACCTCCGATAACAAAGAGAAAGACGCTTTCTGAGAAACTTCTTTGTGTTCTGTGAAATCATCTCACAGAGTTACAGCTTTCCCCTCAAGAAGCCTTTCGCTAAGACAGTTCTTGTGGAATTGGCAAAGTGATATTTCGAAGCCCATAGAGGGCTATGGTGAAAATGGAAATATCCTCCGATGAAATCTGGAAAGAAGCTTTCTGAGAAACTGCTTAGTGTTCTGTTAATTCATCTCACAGTGTTACATCTGCATTTCGTGGATCTCTTTGCTAACCTTATTACTGTGGAATCTGAGAACGGATATTTCGGATTCCTTTAAAGACTATAGGGCCAAAGGAAATATCCTCCGATAACAAAGAGAAAGAAGCTTTCTGAGAATCTTCTTTGTGTTCTGTGAAATAATCTCACAGAGTTACAGCTTTCTCCTCCAGAAGCCTTTCGCTAAGACAGTTCTTGTGGAATTGGCAAAGTGATATTTAGAAGCCCTTAGAGGACTACGGTGAAAAAGGAAACATCCTCCGATGAAATCTGGAAAGAAGCTCTCTGTGAAACTGCTCAGTGTTCTGTTAATTCATCTCACAGAGTTACATCTGTATTTCGTGGATCTCTTTGCTAGCGTTATTTCTGTGGAATCTGAGAACAGATATGTCCTTTCCCTTTGAAGACTATAGGGCCAAAGGAAATATCCTCCGATAACAAAGAGAAAGAAGCTTTCTGCGAAACTTCTTTGTGTTCTGTGAAATCATCTCACAGAGTTACAGCTTTCCCTCCAAGAAGCCTTTCGCTAAGACACTTCTTGTGGAATTGGCAAAGTGATATTTGGAAGCCCAAAGAGGGCTATGGTGAAAAAGGAAATATCCTCCGATGAAATCTGGAACGAAGCTTTCTGAGAAACTGCTCAGTGTTCTGTTAATTCATCTCACAGAGTTACATCTGTATTTCGTGGATCTCTTTGCTAGCCTTATTTCTGTGGAATCTGAGAACAGATATTTCGGATCCCTTTCAAGACTATAGGGCCAAAGGAAATACCCTCCGATAACAAATAGAAAGAAGCTTTCTGAGAAACTTCTTTGTGTTCTGTGAAATGATCTCACAGAGTTACAGCTTTCCCCTCAAGAAATCTTTCGCTAAGACAGTTCTTGTGGAATTGGCAAAGTGATATTTGGAAGCCCATAGAGGGCTACGGTGACAAAGGAAATACCCTCCGATGAAATCTGGAAAGAAGCTTTCTGAGAAACTGCTTAGTGTTCTGTTAATTCATCTCACAGAGTTACATCTGTATTTCGTGGATCTCTTTGCTAGCCTTATTTCTGTGGAATCTGAGAACAGATACTTCGGATCCCTTTGAAGACTATAGGGCCAAAGGAAATAACCTCCGATAACAAAGAGAAAGACGCTTTCTGAGAAACTTCTTTGTGTTCTGTGTAATCATCTCACAGAGTTACAGCTTTCCCCTCAAGAAGCCTTTCGCTAAGACAGTTCTTGTGGAATTGGCAAAGTGATATTTGGAAGCCCATAGAAGGCTATGTTGAAAATGGAAATATCCTCCGATGAAATCTGGAAAGAAGCTTTCTGAGAAACTGCTTAGTGTTCTGTTAATTCATCTCACAGTGTTACATCTGTATTTCGTGGATCTCTTTGCTAACCTTATTACTGTGGAATCTCAGAACGGATATTTCGGATTCCTTTAAAGACTATAGGGCCAAAGGAAATATCCTCCGATAACAAAGAGAAAGAAGCTTTCTGAGAATCTTCTTTGTGTTCTGTGAAATAATCTCACAGAGTTACAGCTTTCTCCTCCAGAAGCCTTTCGCTAAGACAGTTCTTGTGGAATTGGCAAAGTGATATTTAGAAGCCCATAGAGGACTATGGTGAAAAAGGAAATATCCTCCGATGAAATCTGGAAAGAAGCTCTCTGTGAAACTGCTCAGTGTTCTGTTAATTCATCTCACAGAGTTACATCTGTATTTCGTGGATCTCTTTGCTAGCCTAATTTCTGTGGAATCTGAGAACAGATATGTCCTTTCCCTTTGAAGACTATAGGGCCAAAGGAAATATCCTCCGATAACAAAGAGAAAGAAGCTTTCTCCGAAACTTCTTTGTGTTCTGTGAAATCATCTCACAGAGTTACAGCTTTCCCCTCAAGAAGCCTTTCGCTAAGACAGTTCTTGTGGAATTTTCAAAGTGATATTTGGAAGCCCATAGAGGGCTGTGGTGAAAAAGGAAATGTCCTCCGATGAAATCTGGAAAGAAGCTTTCTGTGAAACTGCTCAGTGTTCTGTTAATTCATCTCACAGAGTTACATCTGTATTTCGTGGATCTCTTTGCTAGCGTTATTTCTGTGGAATCTGACAACAGATATTTCCTTTCCCTTTGAAGACTATAGGGACAAAGGAAATATCCTCCGATAACAAAGAGAAAGAAGCTTTCTGCGAAACTTCTTTGTGTTCTGTGAAATCATCTCACAGAGTTACAGCTTTCCCCTCAAGAAGCCTTTCGCTAAGACAGTTCTTGTGGAATTTTCAAAGTGATATTTCGAAGCCCATAGAGGACTATGGTGAAAAAGGAAATATCCTCCGATGAAATCTCGAAAGAAGCTTTCTGAGAAACTGCTCAGTGTTCTGTTAATTCATCTCAGAGAGTTACATCTGTATTTCGTGGATCTCTTTGCTAGCCTTATTTCTGTGGAATCTGACAACAGATATTTCCTTTCCCTTTGAAGACTATAGGGCAAAAGGAAATATCCTCCGATAACAAAGAGAAAGAAGCTTTCTGAGAAACTTCTTTGTGTTCTGTGAAATCATCTCACAGAGTTACAGCTTTCCCTTCAAGAAGCCTTTCACTAAGACAGTTCTTGTGGAATTGGCAAAGTGATATTTGGAAGCTCATAGAGGGCTATGGAGAAAAAGGAAATATCCTCTGATGAAATATGGAAAGAAGCTTTCTGAGAAACTGCTTAGTGTTCTGTTAATTCATCTCACAGAGTTATATCTGTATTTCGTGGATCTCTTTGCTAGCCTTATTTCAGTGCAATCTGACAACAGATATTTCCGATCCCTTTGAAGACTATAGGGCCAAAGGAAATATCCTCCGATAACAAAGAGAAAGAAGCTTTCTGAGAAACTTCTTTGTGTTCTGTGAAATGATCTCACAGAGTTACAGCTTTCCCCTCAAGAAATCTTTCGCTAAGACAGTTCTTGTGGAATTGGCAAAGTGATATTTGGAAGCCCATAGAGGGCTACGGTGAAAAAGGAAATACCCTCCGATGAAATCTGGAAAGAAGCTTTCTGAGAAACTGCTTAGTGTTCTGTTAATTCATCTCACAGAGTTACATCTGTATTTCGTGGATCTCTTTGCTAGCCTTATTTCTGTGGAATCTGAGAACAGTTACTTCGGATCCCTTTGAAGACTATAGGGCCAAAGGAAATAACCTCCGATAACAAAGAGAAAGACGCTTTCTGAGAAACTTCTTTGTGTTCTGTGAAATCATCTCACAGAGTTACAGCTTTCCCCTCAAGAAGCCTTTCGCTAAGACAGTTCTTGTGGAATTGGCAAAGTGATATTTCGAAGCCCATAGAGGGCTATGGTGAAAATGGAAATATCCTCCGATGAAATCTGGAAAGAAGCTTTCTGAGAAACTGCTTAGTGTTCTGTTAATTCATCTCACAGTGTTACATCTGCATTTCGTGGATCTCTTTGCTAACCTTATTACTGTGGAATCTGAGAACGGATATTTCGGATTCCTTTAAAGACTATAGGGCCAAAGGAAATATCCTCCGATAACAAAGAGAAAGAAGCTTTCTGAGAATCTTCTTTGTGTTCTGTGAAATAATCTCACAGAGTTACAGCTTTCTCCTCCAGAAGCCTTTCGCTAAGACAGTTCTTGTGGAATTGGCAAAGTGATATTTAGAAGCCCTTAGAGGACTACGGTGAAAAAGGAAACATCCTCCGATGAAATCTGGAAAGAAGCTCTCTGTGAAACTGCTCAGTGTTCTGTTAATTCATCTCACAGAGTTACATCTGTATTTCGTGGATCTCTTTGCTAGCGTTATTTCTGTGGAATCTGAGAACAGATATGTCCTTTCCCTTTGAAGACTATAGGGCCAAAGGAAATATCCTCCGATAACAAAGAGAAAGAAGCTTTCTGCGAAACTTCTTTGTGTTCTGTGAAATCATCTCACAGAGTTACAGCTTTCCCCTCAAGAAGCCTTTCGCTAAGACAGTTCTTGTGGAATTTTCAAAGTGATATTTGGAAGCCCATAGAGGGCTATGGTGAAAAAGGAAATATCCTCCGATGAAATCTGGAAAGAAGCTTTCTGAGATACTGCTCAGTGTTCTGTTAATTCATCTCACAGAGTTACATCTGTATTTCGTGGATCTCTTTGCTAGCCTTATTTCTGTGGAATCTGACAACAGATATTTCCTTTCCCTTTGAAGACTATAGGGCCAAAGGAAATATCCTCCGATAACAAAGAGAAAGAAGCTTTCTGGGAAACTTCTTTGTGTTCTGCGAAATCATCTCACGGAGTTACAGCTTTCCCCCCAAGAAGCCTTTCGCTAAGACACTTCTTGTGGAATTGGCAATGTGATATTTGGAAGCCCAAAGAGGGCTATGGTGAAAAAGGAAATATCCTCCGATGAAATCTGGAACGAAGCTTTCTGAGAAACTGCTCAGTGTTCTGTTAATTCATCTCACAGAGTTACATCTGTATTTCGTGGATCTCTTTGCTAGCCTTATTTCGGTGGAATCTGAGAACAGATATTTCGGAACCCTTTGAAGACTATAGGGCCAAAGGAAATATCCTCCGATAACAAAGAGAAAGAAGATTTCTGAGAAACTTCTTTGTGTTCTGTGAAATCATCTCACAGAGTTACAGCTTTCCCCTCAAGAAGCCTTTCTCTAAGTCAGTTCTTGTGGAATTGTCAAAGTGATATTTGGAAGCTCTTTGAGGGCTATGGAGAAAAATGAAATATCCTCCGATGAAATCTGGAAAGAAGCTTTCTGAGAAACTGCTTAGTGTTCTGTTAATTCATCTCACAGAATTACATCTGTATTTCGTGGATCTCTTTGCTAGCTTTATTTCTGTGGAATCTGAGAACAGATATTTCGGATCCCTTTCAAGACTATAGGGCCAAAGGAAATATCCTCCGATAACAAAGAGAAAGAAGCTTTCTGAGAAACTTCTTTGTGTTCTGTGAAATCATCTCACAGAGTTACAGCTTTCCCCTCAAGAAGCCTTTCGCTAAGACAGTTCTTGTGGAATTGGCAAAGTGATATTTGGAAGCCCATAGAGGCCTATGGTGAAAAAGGAAATATCCTCCGATGAAATCTGGAAAGAAGCTTTCTGAGAAACTGCTCAGTGTTCCGTTAATTCATCTCACAGAGTTACATCTGTATTTCGGGGATCTCTTTGCTAGCCTTATTTCTGTGGAATCTGACAACAGATATTTCCTTTCCCTTTGAAGACTATAGGGCAAAAGGAAATATACTCCGATAACAAAGAGAAAGAAGCTTTCTGAGAAACTTCTTTGTGTTCTGTGAAATCATCTCACAGAGTTACAGCTTTCCCCTGAAGAAGCCGTTCGCTAAGACAGTTCTTGTGGAATTGGCAAAGTGATATTAGGAAGCCCATAGAGGGCTATGGTGAAAAAGGAAATATCCTCCGATGAAATCTGGAAAGAAGCTTTCTGAGAAACTGCTTAGTGTTCTGTTAGTTCATCTCACAGAGTTACATCTGTATTTCGTGGATCTCTTTGCTAGCCTTATTTCTGTGGAATGTGAGAACAGATATTTCGGAACCCTTTGAAGACTATAGGTCCGAAGGAAATATCCTCCGATAACAAAGAGAAAGAAGCTTTCTGAGAAACTTCTTTGTGTTCTGTGAAATCATCTCACAGAGTTACAGCTTTCCCCTCAAGAAGCCTTTCGCTAAGACAGTTCTTGTGGAATTTTCAAAGTGATATTTGGGAGCCCATAGAGGACTATGGTGAAAAAGGAAATATCCTCCGATGAAATCTGGAAAGAAGCTTTCTGAGAAACTGCTCAGTGTTCTGTTAATTCATCTCACAGAGTTACATGTGTATTTCGTGGATCTCTTTGCTAGCCTTATTTCTGTGGAATCTGAGAACAGATATTTCGGATCCCTTTCAAGACTATAGGGCCAAAGGAAATATCCTCCGATCACAAAGAGAAAGAAGCTTTCTGAGAAACTTCTTTGTGTTCTGTGAAATCATCTCACAGAGTTACAGCTTTCCCCACAAGAAACCTTTCGCTAAGACAGTTCTTGTGGAATTGGCAAACTGATATTTGGAAGCCCATAGAAGGCTATGGTGAAAAAGGAAATACCCTCCGATGAAATCTGGAAAGAAGCTTTCTGAGAAACTGCTTAGTGTTCTGTTAATTCATCTCACAGAGTTACATCTGTATTTCGTGGATCTCTTTGCAAGCCTCATTTCTGTGGAATCTGAGAACAGATAATTCGGATCCCTTTGAAGACTATAGGGCCGAAGGAAATAACCTGCGATAACAAAGAGAAAGAAGCTTTCTGAGAAACTTCTTTGTGTTCTGTGAAATCATCTCACAGAGTTACAGCTTTCCCCTCAAGAAGCCTTTCGCTAAGACAGTTCTTGTGGAATTGGCAAAGTGATATTTGGAAGCCGATAGAGGGCTATGGTGAAAAAGGACATATCCTCCGATGAAATCTGGAAAGAAGCTTTCTGATAAACTGCTCAGTGTTCTGTTAATTCATCTCACAGAGTTACATCTGTATTTCGTGGATCTCTTTGCTAGCTTTATTTCTGTGGAATCTGAGAACAGATATTTCGGATCCCTTTCAAGACTATAGGGCCAAAGGAAATATCCTCCGATAACAAAGAGAAAGAAGCTTTCTGAGAAACTTCTTTGTGTTCTGTGAAATCATCTCACAGAGTTACAGCTTTCCCCTCAAGAAGCCTTTCGCTAAGACAGTTCTTGTGGAATTGGCAAAGTGATATTTGGAAGCCCATAGAGGGCTGTGGTGAAAAAGGAAATGTCCTCCGATGAAATCTGGAAAGAAGCTTTCTGTGAAACTGCTCAGTGTTCTGTTAATTCATCTCACAGAGTTACATCTGTATTTCGTGGATCTCTTTGCTAGCGTTATTTCTGTGGAATCTGACAACAGATATTTCCTTTCCCTTTGAAGACTATAGGGACAAAGGAAATATCCTCCGATAACAAAGAGAAAGAAGCTTTCTGCGAAACTTCTTTGTGTTCTGTGAAATCATCTCACAAGAGTTACAGCTTTCCTGTCAAGAAGCCTTTCGCTAAGACAGTTCTTGTGGAATTTTCAAAGTGATATTTGGAAGCCCATAGAGGACTATGTTGAAAAAGGAAATATCCTCCGATGAAATCTGGAAAGAAGCTTTCTGAGAAACTGCTCAGTGTTCTGTTAATTCATCTCAAAGAGTTACATCTGTATTTCGTGGATCTCTTTGCTAGCCTTATTTCTGTGGAATCTGACAACAGATATTTCCTTTCCCTTTGAAGACTATAGGGCAAAAGGAAATATCCTCCGATAACAAAGAGAAAGAAGCTTTCTGAGAAACTTCTTTGTGTTCTGTGAAATCATCTCACAGAGTTACAGCTTTCCCCTCAAGAAGCCTTTCACTAACACAGTTCTTGTGGAATTGGCAAAGTGATATTTGGAAGCTCATAGAGGGCTATGGAGAAAAAGGAAATAACCTCTGATGAAATATGGAAAGAAGCTTTCTGAGAAACTGCTTAGTGTTCTGTTAATTCATCTCACAGAGTTATAACTGTATTTCGTGGATCTCTTTGCTAGCCTTATTTCTGTGCAATCTGACAACAGATATTTCGGATCCCTTTGAAGACTATAGGGCCAAAGGAAATATCCTCCGATAACAAAGAGAAAGAAGCTTTCTGAGAAACTTCTTTGTGTTCTGTGAAATGATCTCACAGAGTTACAGCTTTCCCCTCAAGAAACCTTTCGCTAAGACAGTTCTTGTGGAATTGGCAAAGTGATATTTGGAAGCCCATAGAGGGCTACGGTGACAAAGGAAATACCCTCCGATGAAATCTGGAAAGAAGCTTTCTGAGAAACTGCTTAGTGTTCTGTTAATTCATCTCACAGAGTTACATCTGTATTTCGTGGATCACTTTGCTAGCCTTATTTCTGTGGAATCTGAGAACAGATACTTCGGATCCCTTTGAAGACTATAGGGCCAAAGGAAATAACCTCCGATAACAAAGAGAAAGACGCTTTCTGAGAAACTTCTTTGTATTCTGTGAAATCATCTCACAGAGTTACAGCTTTCCCCTCAAGAAGCCTTTCGCTAAGACAGTTCTTGTGGAATTGGCAAAGTGATATTTGGAAGCCCATAGAAGGCTATGTTGAAAATGGAAATATCCTCCGATGAAATCTGGAAAGAAGCTTTCTGAGAAACTGCTTAGTGTTCTGTTAATTCATCTCACAGTGTTACATCTGTATTTCGTGGATCTCTTTGCTAACCTTATTACTGTGGAATCTCAGAACGGATATTTCGGATTCCTTTAAAGACTATAGGGCCAAAGGAAATATCCTCCGATAACAAAGAGAAAGAAGCTTTCTGAGAATCTTCTTTGTGTTCTGTGAAATAATCTCACAGAGTTACAGCTTTCTCCTCCAGAAGCCTTTCGCTAAGACAGTTCTTGTGGAATTGGCAAAGTGATATTTAGAAGCCCATAGAGGACTACGGTGAAAAAGGAAACATCCTCCGATGAAATCTGGAAAGAAGCTCTCTGTGAAACTGCTCAGTGTTCTGTTAATTCATCTCACAGAGTTACATCTGTATTTCGTGGATCTCTTTGCTAGCCTAATTTCTGTGGAATCTGAGAACAGATATGTCCTTTCCCTTTGAAGACTATAGGGCCAAAGGAAATATCCTCCGACAACAAAGAGAAAGAAGCTTTCTGCGAAACTTCTTTGTGTTCTGTGAAATCATCTCACAGATTTACAGCTTTCCCCTCAAGAAGCCTTTCGCTAAGACAGTTCTTGTGGAATTTTCAAAGTGATATTTGGAAGCCCATAGAGGGCTATGGTGAAAAAGGAAATATCCTCCGATGAAATCTGGAAAGAAGCTTTCTGAGAAACTGCTCAGTGTTCTGTTAATTCATCTCACAGAGTTACATCTGTATTTCGTGGATCTCTTTGCTAGCCTTATTTCTGTGGAATCTGACAACAGATATTTCCTTTCCCTTTGAAGACTATAGGGCCAAAGGAAATATCCTCCGATAACAAAGAGAAAGAAGCTTTCTGGGAAACTTCTTTGTGTTCTGCGAAATCATCTCACGGAGTTACAGCTTTCCCCCCAAGAAGCCTTTCGCTACGACACTTCTTGTGGAATTGGCAATGTGATATTTGGAAGCCCAAGAGGGCTATGGTGAAAAAGGAAATATCCTCCGATGAAATCTGGAACGAAGCTTTCTGAGAAACTGCTCAGTGTTCTGTTAATTCATCTCACAGAGTTACATCTGTATTTCGTGGATCTCTTTGCTAGCCTTATTTCTGTGGAATGTGAGAACAGATATTTCGGAACCCTTTGAAGACTATAGGGCCAAAGGAAATATCCTCCGATAACAAAGAGAAAGAAGCTTTCTGAGAAACTTCTTTGTGTTCTGTGAAATCATCTCACAGAGTTACAGCTTTCCCCTCAAGAAGCCTTTCGCTAAGACAGTTCTTGTGGAATTTTCAAAGTGATATTTGGGAGCCCATAGAGGACTATGGTGAAAAAGGAAATATCCTCCGATGAAATCTGGAAAGAAGCTTTCTGAGAAACTGCTCAGTGTTCTGTTAATTCATCTCACAGAGTTACATGTGTATTTCGTGGATCTCTTTGCTAGCCTTATTTCTGTGGAATCTGAGAACAGATATTTCGGATCCCTTTCAAGACTATAGGGCCAAAGGAAATATCCTCCGATCACAAAGAGAAAGAAGCTTTCTGAGAAACTTCTTTGTGTTCTGTGAAATCATCTCACAGAGTTACAGCTTTCCCCTCAAGAAACCTTTCGCTAAGACAGTTCTTGTGGAATTGGCAAACTGATATTTGGAAGCCCATAGAAGGCTATGGTGAAAAAGGAAATACCCTCCGATGAAATCTGGAAAGAAGCTTTCTGAGAAACTGCTTAGTGTTCTGTTAATTCATCTCACAGAGTTACATCTGTATTTCGTGGATCTCTTTGCAAGCCTCATTTCTGTGGAATCTGAGAACAGATATTTCCTTTCCCTTTGAAGACTATAGGGACAAAGGAAATATCCTCCGATAACAAAGAGAAAGAAGCTTTCTGCGAAACTTCTTTGTGTTCTGTGAAATCATCTCACAGAGTTACAGCTTTCCCCTCAAGAAGCCTTTCGCTAAGACAGTTCTTGTGGAATTCGCAAAGTGATATTTGGAAGCTCATAGAGGGCTATGGAGAAAAAGGAAATATCCTCTATGAAATATGGAAAGAAGCTTTCTGAGAAACTGCTTAGTGTTCTGTTAATTCATCTCACAGAGTTATATCTGTATTTCGTGGATCTCTTTGCTAGCCTTATTTCTGTGCAATCTGACAACAGATATTTCGGATCCCTTTGAAGACTATAGGGCCAAAGGAAATATCCTCCGATAACAAAGAGACAGAAGCTTTCTGAGAAACTTCTTTGTGTTCTGTGAAATGATCTCACACAGTTACAGCTTTCCCCTGAAGAAACCTTTCGCTAAGACAGTTCTTGTGGAATTGGCAAAGTGATATTTGGAAGCCCATAGAGGGCTACGGTGAAAAAGGAAATACCCTCCGATGAAATCTGGAAAGAAGCTTTCTGAGAAACTGCTTAGTGTTCTGTTAATTCATCTCACAGAGTTACATCTGTATTTCGTGGATCTCTTTGCTAGCCTTATTTCTGTGGAATCTGAGAACAGATACTTCGGATCCCTTTGAAGACTATAGGGCCAAAGGAAATAACCTCCGATAACAAAGAGAAAGACGCTTTCTGAGAAACTTCTTTGTGTTCTGTGAAATCATCTCACAGAGTTACAGCTTTCCCCTCAAGAAGCCTTTCGCTAAGACAGTTCTTGTGGAATTGGCAAAGTGATATTTCGAAGCCCATAGAGGGCTATGGTGAAAATGGAAATATCCTCCGATGAAATATGGAAAGAAGCTTTCTGAGAAACTGCTTAGTGTTCTGTTAATTCATCTCACAGTGTTACATCTGTATTTCGTGGATCTCTTTGCTAACCTTATTACTGTGGAATCTGAGAACGGATATTTCGGATTCCTTTAAAGACTATAGGGCCAAAGGAAATATCCTCCGATAACAAAGAGAAAGAAGCTTTCTGAGAATCTTCTTTGTGTTCTGTGAAATAATCTCACAGAGTTACAGCTTTCTCCTCCAGAAGCCTTTCGCTAAGACAGTTCTTGTGGAATTGGCAAAGTGATATTTAGAAGCCCATAGAGGACTACGGTGAAAAAGGAAATATCCTCCGATGAAATCTGGAAAGAAGCTCTCTGTGAAACTGCTCAGTGTTCTGTTAATTCATCTCACAGAGTTACATCTGTATTTCGTGGATCTCTTTGCTAGCGTTATTTCTGTGGAATCTGAGAACAGATATGTCCTTTCCCTTTGAAGACTATAGGGCCAAAGGAAATATCCTCCGATAACAAAGAGAAAGAAGCTTTCTGCGAAACTTCTTTGTGTTCTGTGAAATCATCTCACAGAGTTACAGCTTTCCCCTCAAGAAGCCTTTCGCTAAGACAGTTCTTGTGGAATTTTCAAAGTGATATTTGGAAGCCCATAGAGGGCTATGGTGAAAAAGGAAATATCCTCCGATGAAATCTGGAACGAAGCTTTCTGAGAAACTGCTCAGTGTTCTGTTAATTCATCTCACAGAGTTACATCTTTATTTCGTGGATCTCTTTGCTAGCCTTATTTCTGTGGAATCTGAGAACAGATATTTCCTTTCCCTTTGAAGACTATAGGGCCAAAGGAAATATCCTCCGATAACAAAGAGAAAGAAGCTTTCTGAGAAACTTCTTTGTGTTCTGTGAAATCATCTCACAGAGTTACAGCTTTCCCCTCAAGAAGCCTTTCGCTAAGTCAGTTCTTGTGGAATTGTCAAAGTGATATTTGGAAGCTCTTTGAGGGCTATGGAGAAAAAGGAAATATCCTCCGATGAAATCTGGAAAGAAGCTTTCTGAGAAACTGCTTAGTGTTCTGTTAATTCATCTCACAGAATTACATCTGTATTTCGTGGATCTCTTTGCTAGCTTTATTTCTGTGGAATCTGAGAACAGATATTTCAGATCCCTTTCAAGACTATAGGGCCAAAGGAAATATCCTCCGATAACAAAGAGAAAGAAGCTTTCTGAGAAACTTCTTTGTGTTCTGTGAAATCATCTCACAGAGTTACAGCTTTCCCCTCAAGAAGCCTTCCGCTAAGACAGTTCTTGTGGAATTGGCAAAGTGATATTTGGAAGCCCATAGAGGCCTATGGTGAAAAAGGAAATATCCTCCGATGAAATCTGGAAAGAAGCTTTCTGAGAAACTGCTCAGTGTTCCGTTAATTCATCTCACAGAGTTACATCTGTATTTCGGGGATCTCTTTGCTAGCCTTATTTCTGTGGAATCTGACAACAGATATTTCCTTTCCCTTTGAAGACTATAGGGCAAAAGGAAATATACTCCGATAACAAAGAGAAAGAAGCTTTCTGAGAAACTTCTTTGTGTTCTGTGAAATCATCTCACAGAGTTACAGCTTTCCCCTGAAGAAGCCGTTCGCTAAGACAGTTCTTGTGGAATTGGCAAAGTGATATTTGGAAGCCCATAGAGGGCTATGGTGAAAAAGGAAATATCCTCCGATGAAATCTGGAAAGAAGCTTTCTGAGAAACTGCTTAGTGTTCTGTTAATTCATCTCACAGAGTTACATCTGTATTTCGTGGATCTCTTTGCTAGCCTTATTTCTGTGGAATCTGAGAAGAGATATTTCGGAACCCTTTGAAGACTATAGGGCCAAAGGAAATATCCTCCGATAACAAAGAGAAAGAAGCTTTCTGAGAAACTTCTTTGTGTTCTGTGAAATCATCTCACAGAGTTACAGCTTTCCCCTCAAGAAGCCTTTCGCTAAGACAGTTCTTGTGGAATTTTCAAAGTGATATTTGGAAGCCCATAGAGGACTATGGTGAAAAAGGAAATATCCTCCGATGAAATCTGGAAAGAAACTTTCTGAGAAACTGCTCAGTGTTCTGTTAATTCATCTCACAGAGTTACATGTGTATTTCGTGGATCTCTTTGCTAGCCTTATTTCTGTGGAATCTGAGAACAGATATTTCGGATCCCTTTCAAGACTATAGGGCCAAAGGAAATATCCTCCGATAACAAAGAGAAAGAAGCTTTCTGAGAGACTTCTTTGTGTCTGTGAAATCATCTCACAGAGTTACAGCTTTCCCCTCAAGAAGCCTTTCGCTAAGACAGTTCTTGTGGAATTGGCAAAGTGATATTTGGAAGCCCATAGAGTGCTATGGTGAAAAAGGAAATATCCTCCGATGAAATCTGGAAAGAAGCTTTCTGAGAAACTGCTCAGTGTTCTGTTATTTCATCTCACAGAGTTACATCTCTATTTCGGGGATCGCTTTGCTAGCCTTATTTCTGTGGAATCTGACAACAGATATTTCCTTTCCCTTGAAAACTATAGGGCCAAAGGAAATATCCTCCGATAACAAAGAGACAGAAGCTTTCTGAGAAACTTCTTTGTGTTCTGTGAAATCATCTCACAGAGTTACAGCTTTCTCCTCAAGAAGCCTTTCGCTAAGACAGTTCTTGTGGAATTGGCAAAGTGATATTTGGAAGCTCATAGAGGGCTATGGAGAAAAAGGAAATATCCTCCGATGAAATCTGGAAAGAAGCTTTCTGAGAAACTGCTCAGTGTTCTGTTAATTCATCTCACAGAGTTACATCTGTATTTCGGGGATCTCTTTGCTAGCCTTATTTCTGTGGAATCTGACAACAGATATTTCCTTTCCCTTTGAAGACTATAGGGCAAAAGGAAATATCTTCTGATAACAAAGAGAAAGAAGCTTTCTGAGAAACTTCTTTGTGTTCTGTGAAATCATCTCACAGAGTTACAGCTTTCCCCTCAAGAAGCCTTTCGCTAAGACAGTTCTTGTGGAATTGGCAAAGTGATATTTGGAAGCTCACAGAGGGCTATGGAGAAAAAGGAAATATCCTCCCATGAAATCTGGAAAGAAGCTTTCTCAGAAACTGCTTAGTGTTCTGTAAATTCATCTCACAGAGTTACATCTGTATTTCGTGGATCTCTTTGCTAGCCTTATTTCTGTGGAATCTGAGAACAGATACTTCGGATCCCTTTGAAGACTATAGGGCCAAAGGAAATAACCTCCGATAACAAAGAGAAAGACGCTTTCTGAGAAACTTCTTTGTGTTCTGTGAAATCATCTCACAGAGTTACAGCTTTCCCCTCAAGAAGCCTTTCGCTAAGACAGTTCTTGTGGAATTGGCAAAGTGATATTTCGAAGCCCATAGAGGGCTATGGTGAAAATGGAAATATCCTCCGATGAAATCTGGAAAGAAGCTTTCTGAGAAACTGCTTAGTGTTCTGTTAATTCATCTCACAGTGTTACATCTGTATTTCGTGGATCTCTTTGCTAACCTTTTTACTGTGGAATCTGAGAACGGATATTTCGGATTCCTTTAAAGACTATAGGGCCAAAGGAAATATCCTCCGATAACAAAGAGAAAGAAGCTTTCTGAGAATCTTCTTTGTGTTCTGTGAAATAATCTCACAGAGTTACAGCTTTCTCCTCCAGAAGCCTTTCGCTAAGACAGTTCTTGTGGAATTGGCAAAGTCATATTTGGAAGCCCATAGAGGACTACGGTGAAAAAGGAAATATCCTCCGATGAAATCTGGAAAGAAGCTCTCTGTGAAACTGCTCAGTGTTCTGTTAATTCATCTCACAGAGTTACATCTGTATTTCGTGGATCTCTTTGCTAGCGTTATTTCTGTGGAATCTGAGAACAGATATGTCCTTTCCCTTTGAAGACTAAAGGGCCAAAGGAAATATCCTCCGATAACAAAGAGAAAGAAGCTTTCTGCGAAACTTCTTTGTGTTCTGTGAAATCATCTCACAGAGTTACAGCTTTCCCCTCAAGAAGCCTTTCGCTAAGACAGTTCTTGTGGAATTTTCAAAGTGATATTTGGAAGCCCATAGAGGGCTATGGTGAAAAAGGAAATATCCTCCGATGAAATCTGGAACGAAGCTTTCTGAGAAACTGCTCAGTGTTCTGTTAATTCATCTCACAGAGTTACATCTTTATTTCGTGGATCTCTTTGCTAGCCTTATTTCTGTGGAATCTGAGAACAGATATTTCCTTTCCCTTTGAAGACTATAGGGCCAAAGGAAATAACCTCCGATAACAAAGAGAAAGAAGCTTTCTGAGAAACTTCTTTGTGTTCTGTGAAATCATCTCACAGAGTTACAGCTTTCCCCTCAAGAAGCCTTTCGCTAAGTCAGTTCTTGTGGAATTGTCAAAGTGATATTTGGAAGCTCTTTGAGGGCTATGGAGAAAAAGGAAATATCCTCCGATGAAATCTGGAAAGAAGCTTTCTGAGAAACTGCTTAGTGTTCTGTTAATTCATCTCACAGAATTACATCTGTATTTCGTGGATCTCTTTGCTAGCTTTATTTCTGTGGAATCTGAGAACAGATATTTCGGATCCCTTTCAAGACTATAGGGCCAAAGGAAATATCCTCCGATAACAAAGAGAAAGAAGCTTTCTGAGAAACTTCTTTGTGTTCTGTGAAATCATCTCACAGAGTTACAGCTTTCCCCTCAAGAAGCCTTCCGCTAAGACAGTTCTTGTGGAATTGGCAAAGTGATATTTGGAAGCCCGTAGAGGCCTATGGTGAAAAAGGAAATATCCTCCGATGAAATCTGGAAAGAAGCTTTCTGAGAAACTGCTCAGTGTTCCGTTAATTCATCTCACAGAGTTACATCTGTATTTCGGGGATCTCTTTGCTAGCCTTATTTCTGTGGAATCTGACAACAGATATTTCCTTTCCCTTTGAAGACTATAGGGCAAAAGGAAATATACTCCGATAACAAAGAGAAAGAAGCTTTCTGAGAAACTTCTTTGTGTTCTGTGAAATCATCTCACAGAGTTACAGCTTTCCCCTGAAGAAGCCGTTCGCTAAGACAGTTCTTGTGGAATTGGCAAAGTGATATTTGGAAGCCCATAGAGGGCTATGGTGAAAAAGGAAATATCCTCCGATGAAATCTGGAAAGAAGCTTTCTGAGAAACTGCTTAGTGTTCTGTTAATTCATCTCACAGAGTTACATCTGTATTTCGTGGATCTCTTTGCTAGCCTTATTTCTGTGGAATCTGAGAACAGATATTTCGGAACCCTTTGAAGACTATAGGGCCAAAGGAAATATCCTCCGATAACAAAGAGAAAGAAGCTTTCTGAGAAACTTCTTTGTGTTCTGTGAAATCATCTCACAGAGTTACAGCTTTCCCCTCAAGAAGCCTTTCGCTAAGACAGTTCTTGTGGAATTTTCAAAGTGATATTTGGAAGCCCATAGAGGACTATGGTGAAAAAGGAAATATCCTCCGATGAAATCTGGAAAGAAGCTTTCTGAGAAACTGCTCAGTGTTCTGTTAATTCATCTCACAGAGTTACATGTGTATTTCGTGGATCTCTTTGCTAGCCTTATTTCTGTGGAATCTGAGAACAGATATTTCGGATCCCTTTCAAGACTATAGGGCCAAAGGAAATATCCTCCGATAACAAAGAGAAAGAAGCTTTCTGAGAAACTTCTTTGTGTCTGTGAAATCATCTCACAGAGTTACAGCTTTCCCCTCAAGAAGCCTTTCGCTAAGACAGTTCTTGTGGAATTGGCAAAGTGATATTTGGAAGCCCATAGAGTGCTATGGTGAAAAAGGAAATATCCTCCGATGAAATCTGGAAAGAAGCTTTCTGAGAAACTGCTCAGTGTTCTGTTATTTCATCTCACAGAGTTACATCTCTATTTCGGGGATCGCTTTGCTAGCCTTATTTCTGTGGAATCTGACAACAGATATTTCCTTTCCCTTGAAAACTATAGGGCCAAAGGAAATATCCTCCGATAACAAAGAGACAGAAGCTTTCTGAGAAACTTCTTTGTGTTCTGTGAAATCATCTCACAGAGTTACAGCTTTCTCCTCAAGCAGCCTTTCGCTAAGACAGTTCTTGTGGAATTGGCAAAGTGATATTTGGAAGCTCATAGAGGGCTATGGAGAAAAAGGAAATATCCTCCGATGAAATCTGGAAAGAAGCTTTCTGAGAAACTGCTCAGTGTTCTGTTAATTCATCTCACAGAGTTACATCTGTATTTCGGGGATCTCTTTGCTAGCCTTATTTCTGTGGAATCTGACAACAGATATTTCCTTTCCCTTTGAAGACTATAGGGCAAAAGGAAATATCTTCTGATAACAAAGAGAAAGAAGCTTTCTGAGAAACTTCTTTGTGTTCTGTGAAATCATCTCACAGAGTTACAGCTTTCCCCTCAAGAAGCCTTTCGCTAAGACAGTTCTTGTGGAATTGGCAAAGTGATATTTGGAAGCTCATAGAGGGCTATGGAGAAAAAGGAAATATCCTCCCATGAAATCTGGAAAGAAGCTTTCTCAGAAACTGCTTAGTGTTCTGTTAATTCATCTCACAGAGTTACATCTGTATTTCGGGGATCTCTTTGCTAGCATTATTTCTGTGCAATCTGACAACAGATATTTCGGATCCCTTTGAAGACTATAGGGCCAAAGGAAATATCCTCCGATCACAAAGCGAAAGAAGCTTTCTGAGAATCTTCTTTGTGTTCTGTGAAATCATCTCACAGAGTTACAGCTTTCCCCTAAAGAAACCTTTCGCTAAGACAGTTCTTGTGGAATTGGCAAAGTGACATTTGGAAGCCCATAGAAGGCTATGGTGAAAAAGGAAATACCCTCCGATGAAATCTGGAAAGAGCTTTCTGAGAAACTGCTTAGTGTTCTGTTAATTCATCTCACAGAGTTACATCTCTATTTCGTGGATCTCTTTGCTAGCCTTATTTCTGTGGAATCTGAGAACAGATATTTCGGATCCCTTTGAAGACTATAGGGCCAAAGGAAATATCCTCCGATAACAAAGAGAAAGAAGCTATCTGAGAAACTTCTTTGTGTTCTGTGAAATCATCTCACAGAGTTACAGCTTTCCCCTCAAGAAGCCTTTCGCTTAGACAGTTCTTGTGGAATTGGCAAAGTGATATTTGGAAGCTCATAGAGGGCTATGGAGAAAAAGGAAATATCCTCCGATGAAATCTGGAAAGAAGCTTTCTCAGAAACTGCTTAGTGTTCTGTCAATTCCTCTCACAGAGTTACATCTGTATTTCGTGGATCTCTTTGCTAGCCTTATTTCTGTGCAGTCTGACAACAGATATTTCGGATCCCTTTGTAGACTATAGGGCCAAAGGACATATCCTCCGATCACAAAGAGAAAGAAGCTTTCTGAGAAACTTCTTTGTGTTCTGTGAAATCAAATCACAGAGTTACAGCTTTCCCCTCAAGAAACCTTTCGCTAAGACAGTTCTTGTGGAATTGGCAAACTGATATTTGGAAGCCCATAGAGGGCTATGGTGAAAAAGGAAATACCCTCCGATGAAATGTGGAAAGAAGCTTTCTGAGAAACTGCTTAGTGTTCTGTTAATTCATCTCACAGAGTTACATCTGTATTTCGTGGATCTCTTTGCTAGCCTTATTTCTGTAGAATCTGAGAACAGATACTTCGGATCCCTTTGAAGACTATAGGGCCAAAGGAAATAACCTCCGATAACAAAGAGAAAGACGCTTTCTGAGAAACTTCTTTGTGTTCTGTGAAATCATCTCACAGAGTTACAGCTTTCCCCTCAAGAAGCCTTTCGCTAAGACAGTTCTTGTGGAATTGGCAAAGTGATATTTGGAAGCCCATAGAGGGCTATGGTGAAAAAGGAAATATCCTCCGATGAAATCTGGAAAGAAGCTTTCTGAGAAACTGCTTAGTGTTCTGTTTATTCATCTCACAGTGTTACATCTGTATTTCCTGGATCTCTTTGCTAACCTTATTTCTGTGGAATCTGAGATCAGATATTTCGGATTCCTTTAAAGACTATAGGGCCAAAGGAAATATCCTCCGATAACAAAGAGAAAGAAGCTTTCTGAGAAACTTCTTTGTGTTCTGTGAAATCATCTCACAGAGTTACAGCTTTCCCCTCAAGAAGCCTTTCGCTAAGACAGTTCTTGTGGAATTGGCAAAGTGATATTTGGAAGCCCATGGAGGGGTATGGTGAAAAAGGAAATATCCTCCGATGAAATCTGGAAAGAATTTTCTGAGAAACTGCTCAGTGTTCTGTTAATTCATCTCACAGAGTTAGATGTGTATTTCGTGGATCTCTTTGCTAGCCTTATTTCTGTGGAATCTGAGAACAGATATTTCGGGTCCCTTTCAAGACTATAGGGCCAAAGGAAATATCCTCCGATAACAAAGAGAAAGAAGCTTTCTGAGAAACTTCTTTGTGTTCTGTGAAATCATCTCACAGAGTTACAGCTTTCCCCTCAAGAAGCCTTTCGCTAAGACAGTTCTTGTGGAATTGGCAAAGTGATATTTGAAGCCCATAGAGGGCTATGGTGAAAAAGGAAATATCCTCCGATGAAATCTGGAAAGAAGCTTTCTGTGAAACTGCTCAGTGTTCTGTTAATTCATCTCACAGAATTACATCTGTATTTCGTGGATCTCTTTGCTAGCGTTATTTCTGTGGAATCTGACAACAGATATTTCCTTTCCCTTTGAAGACTATAGGGCCAAAGGAAATATCCTCCGATAACAAAGAGAAAGAAGCTTTCTGAGAAACTTCTTTGTGTTCTGTGAAATCATCTCACAGAGTTACAGCTTTCCCCTCAAGAAACCTTTCGCTAAGACAGTTCTTGTGGAATTTTCAAAGTGATATTTGGAAGCCCTTCGAGGGCTATGGTGAAAAAGGAAATATCCTCCGATGAAATCTGGAAAGAAGCTTTCTTAGAAACTGCTCAGTGTTCTGTTAATTCATCTCACAGAGTTACCTCTGTATTTCGTGGATCTCTTTGCTAGCCTTATTTCTGTGGAATCTGACAACAGATATTTCGGATCCCTTTCAAGACTATAGGGCCAAAGGAAATATCCTCCGATAACAAAGAGAAAGAAGCTTTCTGAGAAACTTCTTTGCATTCTGTGAAATCATCTCACAGAGTTACAGCTTTCCCCTCAAGAAGCTTTTCGCTAAGACAGTTCTTGTGGAATTGGCAATGTGATATTTGGAAGCCCATAGAGGGCTATGGTGAAAAAGGAAATATCCTCCGATGAAATCTGGAAAGAAGCTTTCTGAGAAACTGCTTAGTGTTCTGTTAATTCTACTCACAGTGTTACATCTGTATTTCGTGGATCTCTTTGCTAGCCTTATTTCTGTGGAATCTGAGAACAGATATTTCCTTTCCCTTTAAAGACTATAGGGCCAAAGGAAATATCCTCCGATAAGAAAGAGAAAGAAGCTTTCTGAGAAACTTCTTTGTGTTCTGTGAAATCATCTCACAGAGTTACAGCTTTCCCCTCAAGAAGCCTTTCGCTAAGACAGTTCATGTGGAATTGGCAAAGTGATATTTGGAAGCCCATAGAGCGCTATGGTGAAAAAGGAAATATCCTCCGATGAAATCTGGAAAGAAGCTTTCTGAGAAACTGCTTAGTGTTCTGTTAATTCATCTCACACAGTTACATCTTTATTTGGTGGATCTCTTTGCTTGCCTTATTTCTGTGGAATCTGAGAACAGATATTTCGGATTCCTTTAAAGACTATAGGGCCAAAGGAAATATCCTCCGATAACAAAGAGAAAGAAGCTTTCTGAGAAACTTCTTTGTGTTCTGTGAAATCATCTCACAGAGTTGCAGCTTTCCCCTCAAGAAGCCTTTCGCTAAGACAGTTCATGTGGAATTGGCAAAGTGATATTTGGAAGCCCATAGAGGGCTATGGTGAAAAAGGAAATATCCTCCGATGAAATCTGGAAAGAAGCTTTCTGAGAAACTGCTTAGTGTTCTGTTAATTCATCTCACACAGTTACATCTTTATTTGGTGGATCTCTTTGCTTGCCTTATTTCTGTGGAATCTGAGAACAGATATTTCGGATTCCTTTAAAGACTATAGGGCCAAAGGAAATATCCTCCGATAACAAAGAGAAAGAAGCTTTCTGAGAAACTTCTTTGTGTTCTGTGAAATCATCTCACAGAGTTACAGCTTTCCCCTCAAGAAGCCTTTCGCTAAGACAGTTCTTGTGGAATTGGCAAAGTGATATTTGGAAGCAAATAGAGGGCTATGGTGAAAAAGGAAATATCCTCCGATGAAATCTGGAAAGAAGCTTTCTGAGAAACTGCTTAGTGTTCTGTTAATTCATCTCACAGAGCTACATCTGTATTTCGTGGATCTCTTTGCTAGCCTAATTTCTGTGGAATCTGAGAACAGATATTTCGGATCCCTTTGAAGACTAAGGGCCAAAGGAAATATCCTCCGATAACAAAGAGAAAGAAGCTTTCTGAGAAACTTCTTCGTGTTCTGTGAAATCAACTCACAGAGTTACAGCTTTCCCCTCAAGAAGCCTTTCGCTAAGACAGTTCATGTGGAATTGGCAAAGTGATATTTGGAAGCCCATAGAGGGCAATGGTGAAAAAGGAAATATCCTCCGATGAAATCTGGAAAGAAGCTTTCTGAGAAACTGCTTAGTGTTCTGTTAATTCATCTCACAGTGTTACATCTGTATTTCGTGGATCTCTTTGCTAGCCTTATTTCTGTGGATTCTGAGAACAGATATTTCCTTTCCCTTTAAAGACTATAGGGCCAAAGGAAATATCCTCCGATAACAAAGAGAAAGAAGCTTTCTGGGAAACTTCTTTGTGTTCTGTGAAATCATCTCACAGAGTTACAGCTTTCCCCTCAAGAAGCCTTTCGCTAAAACAGTTCTTGTGGAATTGGCAAAGTGATATTTGGAGCCCATAGAGGGCTATGGTGAAAAAGGAAATATCCTCCGATGAAATCTGGAAAGAAGCTTTCTGAGAAACTGCTTAGTGTTCTGTTAATTCATCTCACAGAGTTACATCTGTATTTCGAGGATCTCTTTGCTAGCCTTTTTTCTGTGGAATCTGAGAACAGATATTTCGGATCCCTTTCAAGACTATAGGGACAAAGGAAATATCCTCTGATAACAAAGAGAAAGAAGCTTTCTGAGAAACTTCTTTGTGTTCTGTGAAATCATCTCACAGAGTTGCAGCTTTCCCCTCAAGAAACCTTTCGCTAAGACAGTTCATGTGGAATTGGCAAAGTGATATTTGGAAGCACATAGAGGGCTATGGTGAAAAAGGAAATATTCTCCGATGAAATCTGGAAAGAAGCTTTCTGAGAAACTGCTTAGTGTTCTGTTAATTCATCTCACATTGTTACATCTGTATTTCGTGGATCTCTTTGCTAGCCTTATTTCTGTGGAATCTGAGAACAGATATTTCCTTTCCCTTTAAAGACTATAGGGCCAAAGGAAATATCCTCCGATAACCAAGAGAAAGAAGCTTTCTGAGAAACTTCTTTGTGTTCTGTGAAATCATCTCACAGAGTTACAGCTTTCCCCTCAAGAAGCCTTTCGCTAAAACAGTTCTTGTGGAATTGGCAAAGTGATATTTGGAAGCCCATAGAGGGCTATGGTGACAAAGGAAATATCCTCCGATGAAATCTGGAAAGAAGCTTTCTGAGAAACTGCTTAGTGTTCTGTTAATTCATCTCACAGAGTTACATCTGTATTTCGGGTATCTCTTTGCTAGCCTTTTTTCTCTGGAATCTGACAACAGATATTTCGGATCCCTTTGAAGACTATAGGGCCAAACGAAATATCCTCCGATAACAAAGAGAAAGAAGCTTTCTGAAAAACTTCTTTGTGTTCTGTGAAATCATCTCACAGAGTTACAGCTTTCCCCTCAAGAAGCCTTTCGCTAAGACAGTTCTTGTGGAATTGGCAAAGTGATATTTGGAAGCCCATAGAGGGCTATGGTGAAAAAGGAAATATCCTCCGATGAAATCTGGAAAGAAGCTTTCTGAGAAACTGCTTAGTGTTCTGTTAATTCATCTCACAGAGTTACATCTGTATTTCGTGGATCTCTTTGCTAGCCTTATTTCTGCGGAATCTGAGAACAAATATTTCGGATCCCTTTGAAGACTATACGGCCAAAGGAAATATCCTCCCATAACAAAGAGAAAGAAGCTTTCTGAGAAACTTCTTTGTGTTCTGTGAAATCATCTCACAGAGTTACAGCTTTCCCCTCAAGAAGCCTTTCGCTAAAACAGTTCTTGTGGAATTGGCAAAGTGATATTTGGAGCCCATAGAGGGCTATTGTGAAAAAGGAAATATCCTCCGATGAAATCTGGAAAGAAGCTTTCTGAGAAACTGCTTAGTGTTCTGTTAATTCATCTCACAGAGTTACATCTGTATTTCGAGGATCTCTTTGCTAGCCTTTTTTCTGTGGAATCTGAGAACAGATATTTCGGATCCCTTTCAAGACTATAGGGCCAAAGGAAATATCCTCCGATAACAAAGAGAAAGAAGCTTTCTGAGAAACTTCTTTGTGTTCTGTGAAATCATCTCACAGAGTTGCAGCTTTCCCCTCAAGAAGCCTTTCGCTAAGACAGTTCATGTGGAATTGGCAAAGTTATATTTGGAAGCCCATAGAGGGCTATGGTGAAAAAGGAAATATCCTCCGATGAAATCTGGAAAGAAGCTTTCTGAGAAACTGCTTAGTGTTCTGTTAATTCATCTCACAGTGTTACATCTGTATTTCGAGGATCTCTTTGCGAGCCTTATTTCTGTGGAATCTGAGAACAGATATTTCGGATCCCTTTGAAGACTATAGGGCCAAAGGAAATATCCTCCGATAACAAAGAGTAAGAAGCTTTCTGAGAAACTACTTTGTGTTCTGTGAAATCATCTCACAGGGTTACAGCTTTCCCCTCAAGAAGCCTTTCGCTAAGTCAGTTCTTGTGGAATTGGCAAAGTGATATTTGGAAGCCCATAGAGGACTATGGTGAAAAAGGAAATATCCTCCGATGAAATCTGGAAAGAAGCTTTCTGAGAAACTGCTTAGTGTTCTGTTAATTCATCTCACAGAGTTACATCTGTATTTCGTGGATCTCTTTGCTAGCCTAATTTCTGTGGAATCTGAGAACAGATATTTCGGATCCCTTTGAAGACTAAGGGCCAAAGGAAATATCCTCCGATAACAAAGAGAAAGAAGCTTTCTGAGAAACTTCTTTGTGTTCTGTGAAATCATCTCACAGAGTTACAGCTTTCCCCTCAAGACGCCTTTCGCTAAGACAGTTCATGTGGAATTGGCAAGGTGATATTTGGAAGCCCATAGAGGGCTATGGTGAAAAAGGAAATATCCTCCGATGAAATCTGGAAAGAAGCTTTCTGAGAAACTGCTTAGTGTTCTGTTAATTCATCTCACAGTGTTACATCTGTATTTCGTGGATCTCTTTGCTAGCCTTATTTCTGTGGATTCTGAGAACAGATATTTCCTTTCCCTTTAAAGACTATAGGGCCAAAGGAAATATCCTCCGATAACAAACAGAAAGAAGCTTTCTGGGAAACTTCTTTGTGTTCTGTGAAATCATCTCACAGAGTTACAGCTTTCCCCTCAAGAAGTCTTTCGCTAAAACAGTTCTTGTGGAATTGGCAAAGTGATATTTCGAGCCCATAGAGGGCTATGGTGAAAAAGGAAATATCCTCCGATGAAATCTGGAAAGAAGCTTTCTGAGAAACTGCTTAGTGTTCTGTTAATTCATCTCACAGAGTTACATCTGTATTTCGAGGATCTCTTTGCTAGCCTTTTTTCTGTGGAATCTGAGAACAGATATTTCGGATCCCTTTCAAGACTATAGGGCCAAAGGAAATATCCTCCGATAACAAAGAGAAAGAAGCTTTCTGAGAAACTTCTTTGTGTTCTGTGAAATCATCTCACAGAGTTGCAGCTTTCCTCTCAAGAAACCTTTCGCTAAGACAGTTCATGTGGAATTGGCAAAGGGATATTTTGAGGCCCATAGAGGGCTATGGTGAAAAAGGAAATATCCTCCGATGAAATCTGGAAAGAAGCTTTCTGAGAAACTGCTTAGTGTTCTGTTAATTCACCTCACATTGTTACATCTGTATTTCGTGGATCTCTTTGCTAGCCTTATTTCTGTGGAATCTGAGAACAGATATTTCCTTTCCCTTTAAAGACTATAGGGCCAAAGGAAATATCCTCCGATAACCAAGAGAAAGAAGCTTTCTGAGAAACGTCTTTGTGTTCTGTGAAATCATCTGACAGAGTTACAGCTTTCCCCTCAAGAAGCCTTTCGCTAAAACAGTTCTTGTGGAATTGGCAAAGTGATATTTGGAAGCCCATAGAGGGCTATGGTGACAAAGGAAATATCCTCCGATGAAATCTGGAAAGAAGCTTTCTGAGAAACTGCTTAGTGTTCTGTTAATTCATCTCACAGAGTTACATCTGTATTTCGGGTATCTCTTTGCTAGCCTTTTTTCTCTGGAATCTGACAACAGATATTTCGGATCCCTTTGAAGACTATAGGGCCAAAGGAAATATCCTCCGATAACAAAGAGAAAGAAGCTTTCTGAAAAACTTCTTTGTGTTCTGTGAAATCATCTCACAGAGTTACAGTTTTCCCCTCAAGAAGCCTTTCGCTAAGACAGTTCTTGTGGAATTGGCAAAGTGATATTTGGAAGCCCATAGAGGGCTATGGTGAAAAAGGAAATATCCTCCGATGAAATCTGAAAGAAGCTTTCTGAGAAACTGCTTAGTGTTCTGTTAATTCATCTCACAGAGTTACATCTGTATTTCGTGGATCTCTTTGCTAGCCTTATTTCTGCGGAATCTGAGAACAAATATTTCGGATCCCTTTGAAGACTATACGGCCAAAGGAAATATCCTCCCATAACAAAGAGAAAGAAGCTTTCTGAGAAACTTCTTTGTGTTCTGTGAAATCATCTCAGAGTTACAGCTTTCCCCTCAAGAAGCCTTTCGCTAAGACAATTCTTGTGGAATTGGCAAAGTGATATTGGCAGCCCATAGAGGGCTACGGTGAAAAAGGAAATATCCTCCGATGAAATCTGGAAAGAAGCTTTCTGAGAAACTGCTTAGTGTTCTGTTAATTCATCTCACAGAGTTACATCTCTATTTCGTGGTTCTCTTTGCTAGCCTTATTTGTGTGGAATCTGACAAAAGATATTTCCTTTCCCTTTGAAGAATATAGGGACAAAGGAAATATCCTCCGATATCAAAGAGAAAGAAGCTTTCTGAGAAACTTCTTTGGGTTCTGTGAAATCATCTCACAGAGTTACAGCTTTCCTCTCAAGAAGCCTTTCGCTAAGACACTTCTTGTGGAATTGGCAAAGTGATATTTGGATGCTCATAGAGGGCTATGGAGAAAAAGGAAATATCCTCCGATGAAATCTGGAAAGAAGCATTCTCAGAAACTGCTTAGTGTTCTGTCAATTCATCTCACAGAGTTACATCTGTATTTCGTGGATCTCTTTGCTAGCCTTATTTCTGTGCAATCTGACAACAGATATTTCGGATCCCTTTGAAGACTATAGGGCCAAAGGAAATAATCTCCGATAACAAAGTGAAAGAAGCTTTCTGAGAAACTTCTTTGGGTTCTGTGAAATCATCTCACAGAGTTACAGCTTTCCCCTCAGGAAGCCTTTCGCAGGACAGTTCTTGTGGAATTGGCAAAGTGATATTTGGAAGCCCATAGTGGGCTATGGTGAAAAAGGAAATATAGTCAGATGAAATATAGAAAGAAGCTTCCTGAGAAACTGCTTAGTGTTCTGTTAATTCATCTCACAGAGTTACATCTGTATTTCGTGGATCTCTTTGCTAGCCTTATTTCTGTGGAATCTGACAACAGATATTTCGGATCCCTTTGAAGTCTATAGGACCAAAGGAAATATGCTCCGATAACAAAGGGAAAGAAGCTTTCTGAGAAACTTCTTTGTGTTCTGTAAAATCATCTCACAGAGTTACAGCTTTCCCCTCAAGAAGCCTTTCGCTAAGACAGTTCTTCTGGAATTGGCAAAGTGATATTTGGAAGACCAAAGAGGGCTATGGTGAAAAAGGAAATATCCTCCGATGAAATCTGGAAAGAAGATTTCTGAGAAACTGCTTAGTGTTCTGTTAATTCATCTCACAGAGTTACATCTGTATTTCGTGGATCTCTTTGCTAGCCTTATTTCTGTGGAATCTGACAACAGATATTTGCTTTCCCTTTGAAGACTATAGGGACAAAGGAAATATCCTCCGATAACAAAGAGAAAGAAGCTTTCTGAGAAACTGCTTGGTGTTCTGTTAATTCATCTCACAGAGTTACATCTGTATTTCGTGGATCACTTTGCTAGCCTTATTTGTGTGGAATCTGACAACAGATATTTCCTTTCCCTTTGAAGACTATAGGGACAAAGGAAATATCCTCCGATAACAAAGAGAAAGAAGCTTTCTGAGAAACTTCTTTGGGTTCTGTGAAATCATCTCACAGAGTTACAGCTTTCCCCTCAGGAAGCCTTTCGCTAGGACAGTTCTTGTGGAACTGGCAAACTGATATTTGGAACCCCTAGAGGGCTATGGTGAAAAAGGAAATATCCTCCGATGAAATCTGGAAAGAAGCTTTCTGAGAAACTGCTTAGTGTTCTGTTAGTTTATCTCACAGAGTTACATCTGTATTTCGGGGATCTCTTTGCTAGCCTTATTTCTGTGGAATCTGACAACAGATATTTCGGATCCCTTTGAAGACTATAGGGCCAAAGGAAATATCCTCCGATATCAAAGAGAAAGAAGCTTTCTGAGAAACTTCTTTGGGTTCTGTGAAATCATCTCACAGAGTTACAGCTTTCCTCTCAAGAAGCCTTTCGCTAAGACACTTCTTGTGGAATTGGCAAAGTGATATTTGGATGCTCATAGAGGGCTATGGAGAAAAAGGAAATATCCTCCGATGAAATCTGGAAAGAAGCATTCTCAGAAACTGCTTAGTGTTCTGTCAATTCATCTCACAGAGTTACATCTGTATTTCGTGGATCTCTTTGCTAGCCTTATTTCTGTGCAATCTGACAACAGATATTTCGGATCCCTTTGAAGACTATAGGGCCAAAGGAAATAATCTCCGATAACAAAGTGAAAGAAGCTTTCTGAGAAACTTCTTTGGGTTCTGTGAAATCATCTCACAGAGTTACAGCTTTCCCCTCAGGAAGCCTTTCGCAGGACAGTTCTTGTGGAATTGGCAAAGTGATATTTGGAAGCCCATAGTGGGCTATGGTGAAAAAGGAAATATAGTCAGATGAAATATAGAAAGAAGCTTCCTGAGAAACTGCTTAGTGTTCTGTTAATTCATCTCACAGAGTTACATCTGTATTTCGTGGATCTCTTTGCTAGCCTTATTTCTGTGGAATCTGACAACAGATATTTCGGATCCCTTTGAAGTCTATAGGACCAAAGGAAATATGCTCCGATAACAAAGGGAAAGAAGCTTTCTGAGAAACTTCTTTGTGTTCTGTAAAATCATCTCACAGAGTTACAGCTTTTCCCTCAAGAAGCCTTTCGCTAAGACAGTTCTTCTGGAATTGGCAAAGTGATATTTGGAAGACCAAAGAGGGCTATGGTGAAAAAGGAAATATCCTCCGATGAAATCTGGAAAGAAGATTTCTGAGAAACTGCTTAGTGTTCTGTTAATTCATCTCACAGAGTTACATCTGTATTTCGTGGATCTCTTTGCTAGCCTTATTTCTGTGGAATCTGACAACAGATATTTGCTTTCCCTTTGAAGACTATAGGGACAAAGGAAATATCCTCCGATAACAAAGAGAAAGAAGCTTTCTGAGAAACTGCTTGGTGTTCTGTTAATTCATCTCACAGAGTTACATCTGTATTTCGTGGATCACTTTGCTAGCCTTATTTGTGTGGAATCTGACAACAGATATTTCCTTTCCCTTTGAAGACTATAGGGACAAAGGAAATATCCTCCGATAACAAAGAGAAAGAAGCTTTCTGAGAAACTTCTTTGGGTTCTGTGAAATCATCTCACAGAGTTACAGCTTTCCCCTCAGGAAGCCTTTCGCTAGGACAGTTCTTGTGGAACTGGCAAACTGATATTTGGAACCCCTAGAGGGCTATGGTGAAAAAGGAAATATCCTCCGATGAAATCTGGAAAGAAGCTTTCTGAGAAACTGCTTAGTGTTCTGTTAGTTTATCTCACAGAGTTACATCTGTATTTCGGGGATCTCTTTGCTAGCCTTATTTCTGTGGAATCTGACAACAGATATTTCGGATCCCTTTGAAGACTATAGGGCCAAAGGAAATATCCTCCGATAACAAAGACAAAGAAGCTTTCTGAGAAACTTCTTTGTGTTCTGTGAAATCATCTCACAGAGTTACAGCTTTCCCCTCGAGAAGCCTTTCGCTAAGACAGTTTTTGTGGAATTGGCAAAGTGATATTTGGAAGCCCCTAGAGGGCTATGGTGAAAAAGGAAATATCCTCCGATGAAATCTGGAAAGAAGCTTTCTGAGAAACTGCTCAGTGTTCTGTTAATTCATCTCACAGAATTACATCTGTATTTCGTGGATCTCTTTGCTAGCCTTATTTCTGTGGAATCTGAGAACAGATATTTCGGATCCCTTTCAAGACTATAGGGCCAAAGGAAATATCCTCCGATAACAAAGAGAAAGAAGCTTTCTGAGAAACTTCTTTGTGTTCTGTGAAATCATCTCACAGAGTTACAGCTTTCCCCTCAAGAATCCTTTCACTAAGACAGTTCTTGTGGAATTGGCAATGTGATATTTGGAAGCCCATAGAGGGCTGTGGTGAAAAAGGAAATATCCTCCGATGAAACCTGGAAAGAAGCTTTCTGAGAAACTGCTTAGTGTTCTGTTAATTCATCTCACAGAGTTACATCTGTATTTCGAGGATCTCTTTGCTAGCCTTATTTCGGTGGAATCTGAGAACAGATATTTCGGATCCCTTTGAAGACTATAGGGCCAAAGGAAATATCCTCCGATAACAAAGAGAAAGAAGCTTTCTGAGAAACTTCTTTGTGTTCTGTGAAATCATCTCACAGAGTTACAGCTTTCCCCTCAGGAAGCCTTTCGCTAGGACAGTTCTTGTGGAACTGGCAAACCGATATTTGGAAGCCTATAGAGGGCTACGGTGAAAAAGGAAATATCCTCCGATGAAATCTGGAAAGAAGCTTTCTGAGAAACTGCTTAGTGTTCTGTTAATTCATCTCACAGAGTTACATCTCTATTTCGGGGATCTCTTTGCTAGCCTTATTTCTCTGGAATCTGACAACAGATATTTCGGATCCCTTTGAAGACTATAGGGCCAAAGGAAATATCCTCCGATAACAAAGAGAAAGAAGCTTTCTGAGAAACTTCTTTGTGTTCTGTGAAATCATCTCACAGAGTTGCAGCTTTCCCCTCAAGAAGCCTTTCGCTAAGACAGTTCATGTGGAATTGGCAAAGTGATATTTGGAAGCCCATAGAGGGCTATGGTGAAAAAGGAAATATCCTCCGATGAAATCTGGAAAGAAGCTTTCTGAGAAACTGCTTAGTGTTCTCTTAATTCTTCTCACAGAGTTACATCTGTATTTCGTGGATCTCTTTGCTAGCCTTATTTGTGTGGAATCTGACAACAGATATTTCCTTTCCCTTTGAAGACTATAGGGCCAAAGGAAATATCGTCCGATAACAAAGAGAAAGAAGCTTTCTGAGAAACTTCTTTGTGTTCTGTGAAATCATCTTACACAGTTACAGCTTTCCCCTCAAGAAGCCTTTCGCTAAGACAGTTCTTGTGGAATTGGCAAAGTGATATTTGGAAGCCCATAGAGGGCTATGGTGAAGAAGGAAATATCATCAGATGAAATATAGAAAGAAGCTTCCTGAGAAACTGCTTAGTGTTCTGTTAATTCATCTCACAGAGTTACATCTGTATTTCGTGGATCTCTTTGCTAGCCTTATTTCTGTGGAATCTGAGAACAAATATTTCGGATCCCTTTGAAGACTATACGGCCAAAGGAAATATCCTCCGATAACAAAGAGAAAGAAGCTTTCTGAGAAACTTCTTTGTGTTCTGTGAAATAATCTCAGAGTTACAGCTTTCCCCTAAAGAAGCCTTTCGCTAAGACAGTTCATGTGGAATTGGCAAAGTGATATTTGGAAGGCCATAGAGGGCTATGGTGACAAAGGAAATATCTTCCGATGAAATCTGGAAAGAAGCTTTCTGAGAAACTGCTTTGTGTTCTGTTAATTCATTTCACAGAGTTACATCTGTATTTCGCGGATCTCTTTGCTAGCCTTATTTCTGTGGAATCTGGGAACAGATATTTCCTTTCCCTTTGAAGACTATAGGGCCAAAGGAAATATCCTCCGATAACAAAAAGAAAGAAGCTTTCTGAGAAACTTCTTTGTGTTCTGTGAAATCATCTCACAGAGTTACAGCTTTCCTCTCAAGAAGCCTTTCGCTAAGACAGTTCTTGTGGAATTGGCAAAGTGATATTTGGATGCTCATAGAGGGCTATGGAGAAAAAGGAAATATCCTCCGATGAAATCTGGAAAGAAGCATTCTCAGAAACTGCTTAGTGTTCTGTCAATTCATCTCACAGAGTTACATCTGTATTTCGTGGATCTCTTTGCTAGCCTTATTTCTGTGCAATCTGACAACAGATATTTCGGATCCCTTTGAAGACTATAGGGCCAAAGGAAATAATCTCCGATAACAAAGTGAAAGAAGCTTTCTGAGAAACTTCTTTGGGTTCTGTGAAATCATCTCACAGAGTTACAGCTTTCCCCTCAGGAAGCCTTTCGCTAGGACAGTTCTTGTGGAATTGGCAAAGTGATATTTGGAAGCCCATAGTGGGCTGTGGTGAAAAAGGAAATATCCTCCGATGAAATCTGAAAAGAAGCTTTCTGAGAAACTGCTTAGTGTTCTGTTAATTCTTCTCACAGAGTTACATCTGTATTTCTTGGATCTCTTTGCTAGCCTTATTTGTGTGGAATCTGACAACACATATTTCCTTTCCCTTTGAAGACTATAGGGCCAAAGGAAATATCCTCCGATAACAAAGAGAAAGAAGCTTTCTGAGAAACTTCTTTGTGTTCTGTGAAATCAACTCACAGAGTTACAGCTTTCCCCTCAAGAAGCCTTTCGCTAAGACAGTTCTTGTGGAATTGGCAAAGTGATATTTGGAAGCCCATAGAGGGCTATGGTGAAAAAGGAAATATCATCAGATGAAATATAGAAAGAAGCTTCCTGAGAAACTGCTTAGTGTTCTGTTAATTCATCTCACAGAGTTACATCTGTATTTCGTGGATCTCTTTGCTAGCCTTATTTCTGTGGAATCTAACAACAGATATTTCGGATCCCTTTGAAGACTATAGGACCAAAGGAAATATCCTCCGATAACAAAGGGAAAGAAGCTTTCTGAGAAACTTCTTTGTGTTCTGTAAAATCATCTCACAGAGTTACAGCTTTCCCCTCAAGAAGCCTTTCGCTAAGACAGTTCTTCTGGAATTGGCAAAGTGATATTTGGAAGCCCAAAGAGGGCTATGGTGAAAAAGGAAATATCCTCCGATGAAATCTGGAAAGAAGATTTCTGAGAAACTGCTTAGTGTTCTGTTAATTCATCTCACAGAGTTACATCTGTATTTCGGGTATCTCTTTGCTAGCCTTATTTCTCTGGAATCTGACAACAGATATTTCGGATCCCTTTGAAGACTATAGGGCCAAAGGAAATATCCTCCGATAACAAAGAGAAAGAAGCTTTGTGAGAAACTTCTTTGTGTTCTGTGAAATCATCTCACAGAGTTACAGCTTTCCCCTCAAGAAGCCTTTCGCTAAGACAGTTCTTGTGGAATTGGAAAAGTGATATTTGGAAGCCCATAGAGGGCTATGGTGACAAAGGAAATATCCTCCGATGAAATCTGGAAAGAAGCTTTCTGAGAAACTGCTTAGTGTTCTGTTAATTCATCTCACAGAGTTACATCAGTATTTCGGGTATCTCTTTGCTAGCCTTATTTCTCTGGAATCTGACAACAGATATTTCGGATACCTTTGAAGACTATAGGGCCAAAGGAAATATCCTCCGATAACAAAGAGAAAGAAGCTTTCTGAGAAACTTCTTTGTGTTCTGTGAAATCATCTCACAGAGTTACAGCTTTCCCCTCAAGAAGCCTTTCGCTAAGACAGTTCTTGTGGAATTGGCAAAGTGATATTTGGAAGCCCATAGAGGGCTATGGTGAAAAAGGAAATATCCTCCGATGAAATCTGGAAAGAAGCTTTCTGAGAAACTGCTTAGTGTTCTGTCAGTTCATCTCACAGAGTTACATCTGTATTTCGTGGATCTCTTTGCTAGCCTTATTTCTGTGCAATCTGACAACAGATATTTCGGATCCCTTTGAAGACTATAGGGCCAAAGGAAATAATCTCCGATAACAAAGTGAAAGAAGCTTTCTGAGAAACTTCTTTGGGTTCTGTGAAATCATCTCACAGAGTTACAGCTTTCCCCTCAGGAAGCCTTTCGCTAGGACAGTTCTTGTGGAATTGGCAAAGTGATATTTGGAAGCCCATAGGGGGCTGTGGTGAAAAAGGAAATATCCTCCGATGAAATCTGGAAAGAAGCTTTCTGAGAAACTGCTTAGTGTTCTGTTAATTCTTCTCACAGAGTTACATCTGTATTTCGTGGATCTCTTTGCTAGCCTTATTTGTGTGGAATCTGACAACAGATATTTCCTTTCCCTTTGAAGACTATAGGGCCAAAGGAAATATCCTCCGATAACAAAGAGAAAGAAGCTTTCTGAGAAACTTCTTTGTGTTCTGTGAAATCATCTCACAGAGTTACAGCTTTCCCCTCAAGAAGCCTTTCGCTAAGACAGTTCTTGTGGAATTGGAAAAGTGATATTTGGAAGCCCATAGAGGGCTACGGTGAAAAAGGAAATATCCTCCGATGAAATCTGGAAAGAAGCTTTCTGAGAAACTGCTTAGTGTTCTGTTAATTCATCTCACAGAGTTACATCTGTATTTCGTGGATCTCTTTGCTAGCCTTATTTCTGTGGAATCTGAGAACAGATATTTCGGATCCCTTTGAAGACTATAGGGCCAAAGGAAATATCCTCCGATAACAAAGAGAAAGAAGCTTTCTGAGAAACTGCTTAGTGTTCTGTTAATTCATCTCACAGAGTTACATCTGTATTTCGTGGATCTCTTTGCTAGCCTTATTTCTGTGGAATCTGACAACAGATATTTCCTTTCCCTTTGAAGACTATAGGGCCAAAGGAAATATCCTCCGATAACAAAGAGAAAGAAGCTTTCTGAGAAACTTCTTTGTGTTCTGTGAAATCATCTCACAGAGTTACAGCTTTCCCCTCAGGAAGCCTTTCACTAAGACAGTTCTTGTGGAATTGGCAATGTGATATTTGGAAGCCCATAGAGGGCTGTGGTGAAAAAGGAAATATCCTCCGATGAAATCTGGAAAGAAGCTTTCTGAGAAACTGCTTAGTGTTCTGTTAATTCATCTCACAGAGTTACATCTGTATTTCGAAGATCTCTTTGCTAGCCTTATTTCTGCGGAATCTGAGAACAAATATTTCGGATCCCTTTGAAGACTATACGGCCAAAGGAAATATCCTCCCATAACAAAGAGAAAGAAGCTTTCTGAGAACCTTCTTTGTGTTCTGTGAAATCATCTCACAGAGTTACAGCTTTCCCCTCAAGATGCCTTTCTCTAAGACAGTTCTTGTGGAATTGGCAAAGTGATATTCGGAAGCCCATAGAGGGCTATGGTGAAAAAGGAAATATCCTCAGATGAAATATAGAAAGAAGCTTTCTGAGAAACTGCTTAGTGTTCTGTAAATTCATCTCACAGAGTTACATCTGTATTTCGTGGATCTCTTTGCTAGCCTTATTTCTGTGGAATCTGAGAACAGATATTTTGGATCCCTTTGAAGACTATAGGGCCAAAGGAAATATCCTCCGATAACAAAGAGGAAGAAGCTTTCTGAGAAACTTCTTTGTGTTCTGTGAAATCATCTCACAGAGTTACAGCTTTCCCCTCAAGAAGCCTTTCGCTAAGACAGTTCTTGTGGAATTGGCAAAGTGATATTTGGAAGCCCATAGAAGGCTAAGGTAAAAAAGGTAATATCCTCCGATGAAATCTGGAAAGAAGCATTCTGATAAACTGCTTTGTGTTCTGTTAATTCATCTGACAGAGTTACATCTGTATTTCGTGGATCTCTTTGCTAGCCTTATTTCTGTGGAATCTGACAACAGATATTTCCTTTCCCCTTGAAGACTATAGGGCCAAAGGAAATATCCTCCGATAACAAAGAGAAAGAAGCTTTCTGAGAAACTTCTTTGTGTTCTGTGAAATCATCTCACAGAGTTACAGCTTTCCCCTCAAGAAGCCTTTCGATAAGACAGTTCTTGTGGAATTGTCAAAGTGATATTTGGAAGCCCATAGAGGGCAATGGTGAAAAAGCAAATATCCTCCGATGTAATCTGGAAAGAAGCTTTCTGAGAAACTGCTTAGTGTTCTGTTAATTCATCTCACAGAGTTACATCTGTATTTCGGGGATCTCTTTGCTAGCCTTATTTCTGTGGAATCTGAGAACAGATATTTCGGATCCCTTTGAAGACTATAGGGCCAAAGGAAATATCCTCCGATAACAAAGAGAAAGAACCTTTCTGAGAAACTTCTTTGTGTTCTGTGAAATCATCTCACAGAGGTACAGCTTTCGCCTCAAGAAGCCTTTCGCTAAGACAGTTCTTGTGGAATTGGCAAAGTGAAATTTGGAAGCCCATAGAGGGCTATGGTGAAAAAGGAAATATCCTCCGATGAAATATAGAAGGAAGCTTTCTGAGAAACTGCTTAGTGTTCTGTTAATTCATCTCACAGAGTTAAATCTGTATTTCGTGGATATCTTTGCTATCATTATTTCTGTGGAATCTGAGAACAAATATTTCGGATCCCTTTGAAGACTATACGGCCAAAGGAAATATCCTCCGATAACAAAGAGAAAGAAGCTTTCTGAGAAACTTCTTTGTGTTCTGTGAAATCATCTCACAGTGTTGCAGCTTTCCCCTCAAGAAGCCTTTCGCTAAGACAGTTCCTGTGGAATTGGCAAAGTGATATTTGGAAGCCCATAGAGGGCTATGGTGAAAAAGAAAATATCCTCTGATGAAATCTGGAAAGAAGGTTTCTGAGAAACTGCTTAGTGTTCTGTTAATTCACCTCACAGAGTTACAACTGTATTTCGTGGATCTCTTTGCTTGCCTTATTTGTGTGGAATCTGACAACAGATATTTCCTTTCCCTTTGAAGACTATAGGGACAAAGGAAATATCCTCCGATAACAAAGAGAAAGAAGGTTTCTGAGAAACTTCTTTGGGTTCTGTGAAATCATCTCACAGAGTTACAGCTTTCCCCTCAGGAAGCCTTTCGCTAGGACAGTTCTTGTGGAATTGGCAAAGTGATATTTGGAAGCCCATAGAGGGCTATGGTGAAAAAGGAAATATCCTCCGATGAAATCTGGAAAGAAGCTTTCTGAGAAACTGCTTAGTGTTCTGTCAGTTCATCTCACAGAGTTACATCTGTATTTCGTGGATCTCTTTGCTAGCCTTATTTGTGTGGAATCTGACAACAGATATTTCCTTTCCCTTTGAAGACTATAGGGCCAAAGCAAATATCCTCCGATAACAAAGAGAAAGAAGCTTTCTGAGAAACTTCTTTGTGTTCTGTGAAATCTTCTCACAGAGTTACAGCTTTCCCCTCAAGAAGCCTTTCGCTAAGACAGTTCTTGTGGAATTGGAAAAGTGATATTTGGAAGCCCATAGAGGGCTACGTTGAAAAGGGAAATATCCTCTGATGAAATCTGGAAAGAAGCTTTCTGAGAAACTGCTTAGTGTTCTGTTAATTCATCTCACAGAGTTACATCTGTATTTCGTGGATCTCTTTGCTAGCCTTATTTCTGTGGAATCTGAGAACAGATATTTCGGATTCCTTTGAAGACTATAGGGCCAAAGGAAATATCCTCCGATAACAAAGAGAAAGAAGCTTTCTGAGAAACTTCTTTGGGTTCTGTGAAATCATCTCACAGAGTTACAGCTTTCCCCTCAGGAAGCCTTTCGCTAGGACAGTTCTTGTGGAACTGGCAAACTGATATTTGGAACCCCTAGAGGGCTATGGTGAAAAAGGAAATATCCTCCGATGAAATCTGGAGAGAAGCTTTCTGAGAAACTGGTTAGTGTTCTGTTAATTCATCTCACAGAGTTACATCTGTATTTCGAAGATCTCTTTGCTAGCCTTATTTCTGCGGAATCTGAGAACAAAAATTTCGGATCCCTTTGAAGACTGTAGGGCCAAAGGAAATATCCTCCGATAACAAAGAGAAAGAAGCTTTCTGAGAAACTTCTTTGGGTTCTGTGAAATCATCTCACAGAGTTTCAGCTTTCCCCTCAAGAAGCCTTTCGCTAGGACAGTTCTTGTGGAATTGGCAAAGTGATATTTGGAAGCCCATAGAGGGCTATGGTGAATAAGGCAATATCCTCCGATGAAATCTGGAAAGAAACTTTCTGAGAAACTGCTTTGTGTTCTGTTAATTCATCTCACAGAGTTACATCTGTCTTTCCTGGATCTCTTTGCTAGCCTTATTTGTGTGGAATCTGACAACAGATATTTCCTTTCCCTTTGAAGACTATAGGGACAAAGGAAATATCCTCCGATAACAAAGAGAAAGAAGCTTTCTGAGAAACTTCTTTGTGTTCTGTGAAATAATCTCACAGAGTTAAAGCTTTCTCCTCAAGAAGCCTTTCGCTTAGACAGTTCTTGTGGAATTGGCAAAGTGATATTTGGAAGCCCATTGAGGGCTATGGTGAAAAAGGAAATATCCTCAGATGAAATATAGAAAGAAGGTTTCTGAGAAACTGCTTAGTGTTCTGTTAATTCATCTCACAGAGTTACATCTGTATTTCGTGGATCTCTTTGCTAGCCTTATTTCTGTGGAATCTGAGAACAGATATTTCGGATCCCTTTGTAGACTATAGGGCCAAAGGAAATATTCTCCGATAACAAAGAGAAAGAAGCTTTCTGAGAAACTTCTTTGGGTTCTGTGAAATCATCTCACAGAGTTACAGCTTTCCTCTCAGGAAGCCTTTCGCTAGGACAGTTCTTGTGGAATTGCCAAAGTGATATTTGGAAGCCCATAAAGGGCTATGGTGAAAAAGGAAATATCCTCCGATGAAATCTGGAAAGAAGCTTTCTGAGAAACTGCTTAGTGTTCTGTTAATTCATCTCACAGAGTTACATCTGTATTTCATGGATCTCTTAGCTAGCCTTATTTCTGTGGAATCTGACAACAGATATTTGCTTTCCCTTTGAAGCCTATAGGGACAAAGGAAATATCCTCCGATAACAAAGAGAAAGAAGCTTTCTGAGAAACTTCTTTGTGTTCTGTGAAATCATCTCACAGAGTTACAGCTTTCCCCTCCAGAAGCCTTTCGCTAAGACAGTTCTTGTGGAATTGGCAAAGTGATATTTGGAAGCCCATAGAGGGCTATGGTGAAAAAGGAAATATCCTCCGATGAAATCTGGAAAGAAGCTTTCTGAGAAACTGCTTAGTGTTCTGTTAATTCATCTCACAGAGTTACATCTGTTTTTCGTGGATCTCTTTGCTAGCCTTATTTCTGTGGAATCTGAGAACAGATATTTCGGATCCCTTTGACGACTATAGGGCCAAAGGAAATATCCTCCGATAACAAAGAGAAAGAAGCTTTCTGAGAAACTTCTTTGTGTTCTGTGAAATCATCTCACAGAGTTACAGCTTTCCCCTCAAGAAGCCTTTCGCTAAGACAGTTCTTGTGGAATTGGCAAAGTGATATTTGGAAGCCCATAGAAGGCTATGGTGAAAAAGGAAATATCCTCAGATGAAATCTGGAAAGAAGCTTTCTGAGAAACTGCTTAGTGTTCCGTTAATTCATCTCACAGAGTTACATCTGTATTTCGGGGATCTCTTTGCTAGCCTTATTTCTGTGGAATCTGAGAAAAAATATTTCGGATCCCTTTGAAGACTATAGGGCCAAAGGAAATATCCTCCGATAACAAAGAGAAAGAAGCTTTCTGAGAAACTTTTTTGGGTTCTGTGAAATCATCTCACAGAGTTACAGCTTTCCCCTCAAGAAGCCTTTTGCAAAGACAGTTCTTGTGGAATTGGCAAAGTGATATTTGGAACCCCATAGAGGGCTATGGTGACAAAGGAAATATCCTCCGATGAAATCTGGAAAGAAGCTTTCTGAGAAACTGCTTAGTGTTCTGTTAATTCATCTCACAGAGTTACGTCTCTGTTTCGTGGATCTCTTTGCTAGCCTTATTTGTGTGGAATCTGACAACAGATATTTCCTTTCCCTTTGAAGACTATAGGGACAAAGGAAATATCCTCCGATAACAAAGGGAAAGAAGCTTTCTGAGAAACTTCTTTGTTTTCTGTGAAATCATCTCACAAAGTTACAGCTTTCCCCTCAAGAAGCCTTTCGCTAAGACAGTTCCTGTGGAATTGGCAAAGTGATATTTGGAAGCCCTTAGAGGGCTATGGTGTAAATGGAAATATCCTCAGATGAAATATAGAAAGAAACTTTCAGAGAAACTGCTTAGTGTTCTGTTAATTCATCTCACAGAGTTACATCTGTATTTCGTGGATCTCTTTGCTAGCCTTATTTCTGTGGAATCTGAAAACAGATATTTCAGATCCCTTTGAAGACTATAGGGCCTAAGGAAATATCCTCCGATAACAAAGAGAAAGAAGGTTTCTGAGAAACTTCTTTGTGTTCTGTGAAATCATCTCACAGAGTTACAGCTTTCCCTTCAAGAAGCCTGTCGCTAAGACAGTTCTTCTGGAATTGGCAAGGTGATATTTGGAAGCCCATAGAGGGCTAAGGTGAAAAAGGAAATATCCTGCGATTAAATCTGGAAAGAAGCATTCTGAGAAACTGCTTAGTGTTCTGTTAATTCATCTCACAGAGTTACATCTGTATTTCGGGGAACTCTTTGCTAGCCTTATTTGTGTGGAATCTGACAACAGATATTTCCTTTCCTTTGAAGACTATAGGGACAAAGGAAATATCCTCCGATAACAACGAGAAAGAAGCTTTCTGAGAAACTTCTTTGGGTTCTGTGAAATCATCTCACAGAGTTGCAGCTTTCCCCTCAGGAAGCCTTTCGCTAGGACAGTTCTTGTGGAATTGGCAAAGTGATATTTGGAAGCCCATAGAGGGCTATGGTGAAAAAGGAAATATCCTCCGATGAAATCTGGAAAGAAGCTCTCTGAGAAACTGCTTAGTGTTCTGTTAATTCATCTCACAGAGTTACATCTGTATTTCGTGGATCTCTTTGCTAGCCTTATTTGTGTGGAATCTGACAACAGATATTTCGGATCCCTTTGAAGACTATAGGGCCAAAGGAAATATCCTCCGATAACAAAGAGAAAGAAGCTTTCTGAGAAACTTCTTTGTTTTCTGTGAAATCATCTCACAGAGTTACAGCTTTCCCCTCAAGAAGCCTTTCGCTAAGACAGTTCTTGTGGAATTGGCAAAGTGATATTTGGAAGCCCATAGAGGGCTATGGTGAAAAAGGAAATATCCTCCGATGAAATCTGGAAAGAAGCTTTCTGAGAAACTGCTTAGTGTTCTGTTATTTCATCTCACAGACTTACATCTGTATTTCGTGGATCTCTTTGCTAGCCTTATTTGTGTGGAATCTGACAACAGATATTTCCTTTCCCTTTGAAGACTATAGGGCCAAAGGAAATATCCTCCGATAACAAAGAGAAAGAAGCTTTCTGAGAAACTTCTTTGTGTTCTGTGAAATCATCTCACAGAGTTACAGCTTTCACCTCAAGAAGCCTTTCGCTAAGACAGTTCTTGTGGAATTGGCAAAGTGATATTTGGAAGCCCTTAGAGGGCTATGGTGAAAAAGGAAATATCTTCCGATGAAATCTGGAAAGAAGCATTCTGAGAAACTGCTTTGTGTTCTGTTAATTCATCTCACAGAGTTACATCTGTATTTCGTGGATCTCTTTGCTAGCCTTATTTCTGTGGAATCGGAGAAGAGATATTGCGGATCCCTTTGAAGTCTATAGGGCCAAAGGAAATATCCTCCGATAACAAAGGGAAAGAAGCTTTCTGAGAAACTTCTTTGTTTTCTGTGAAATCATCTCACAAAGTTACAGCTTTCCCCTCAAGAAGCCTTTCGCTAAGACAGTTCCTGTGGAATTGGCAAAGTGATATTTGGAAGCCCTTAGAGGGCTATGGTGTAAAAGGAAATATCCTCAGATGAAATATAGAAAGAAACTTTCAGAGAAACTGCTTAGTGTTCTGTTAATTCATCTCACAGAGTTACATCTGTATTTCGTGGATCTCTTTGCTAGCCTTATTTCTGTGGAATCTGAAAACAGATATTTCAGATCCCTTTGAAGACTATAGGGCCTAAGGAAATATCCTCCGATAACAAAGAGAAAGAAGGTTTCTGAGAAACTTCTTTGTGTTCTGTGAAATCATCTCACAGAGTTACAGCTTTCCCTTCAAGAAGCCTGTCGCTAAGACAGTTCTTCTGGAATTGGCAAGGTGATATTTGGAAGCCCATAGAGAGCTAAGGTGAAAAAGGAAATATCCTGCGATTAAATCTGGAAAGAAGCATTCTGAGAAACTGCTTAGTGTTCTGTTAATTCATCTCACAGAGTTACATCTGTATTTCGGGGAACTCTTTGCTAGCCTTATTTGTGTGGAATCTGACAACAGATATTTCCTTTCCTTTGAAGACTATAGGGACAAAGGAAATATCCTCCGATAACAACGAGAAAGAAGCTTTCTGAGAAACTTCTTTGGGTTCTGTGAAATCATCTCACAGAGTTGCAGCTTTCCCCTCAGGAAGCCTTTCGCTAGGACAGTTCTTGTGGAATTGGCAAAGTGATATTTGGAAGCCCATAGAGGGCTATGGTGAAAAAGGAAATATCCTCCGATGAAATCTGGAAAGAAGCTCTCTGAGAAACTGCTTAGTGTTCTGTTAATTCATCTCACAGAGTTACATCTGTATTTCGTGGATCTCTTTGCTAGCCTTATTTGTGTGGAATCTGACAACAGATATTTCGGATCCCTTTGAAGACTATAGGGCCAAAGGAAATATCCTCCGATAACAAAGAGAAAGAAGCTTTCTGAGAAACTTCTTTGTTTTCTGTGAAATCATCTCACAGAGTTACAGCTTTCCCCTCAAGAAGCCTTTCGCTAAGACAGTTCTTGTGGAATTGGCAAAGTGATATTTGGAAGCCCATAGAGGGCTATGGTGAAAAAGGAAATATCCTCCGATGAAATCTGGAAAGAAGCTTTCTGAGAAACTGCTTAGTGTTCTGTTATTTCATCTCACAGACTTACATCTGTATTTCGTGGATCTCTTTGCTAGCCTTATTTGTGTGGAATCTGACAACAGATATTTCCTTTCCCTTTGAAGACTATAGGGCCAAAGGAAATATCCTCCGATAACAAAGAGAAAGAAGCTTTCTGAGAAACTTCTTTGTGTTCTGTGAAATCATCTCACAGAGTTACAGCTTTCACCTCAAGAAGCCTTTCGCTAAGACAGTTCTTGTGGAATTGGCAAAGTGATATTTGGAAGCCCTTAGAGGGCTATGGTGAAAAAGGAAATATCTTCCGATGAAATCTGGAAAGAAGCATTCTGAGAAACTGCTTTGTGTTCTGTTAATTCATCTCACAGAGTTACATCTGTATTTCGTGGATCTCTTTGCTAGCCTTATTTCTGTGGAATCGGAGAAGAGATATTGCGGATCCCTTTGAAGTCTATAGGGCCAAAGGAAATATCCTCCGATAACAAAGAGAAAGAAGCTTTCTGAGAAACTTCTTTGTGTTCTGTGAAATCATCTCACAGAGTTAAAGCTTTCCCCTCAAGAAGTCTTTCGCTAAGACAGTTCTTCTGGAATTGGCAAAGTGATATTTGGAAGCCCATAGAGGGCTATGGTGAAAAAGGAAATATCCTCCGATGAAATCTGGAAAGAAGCTTTCTGAGAAACTGCTTAGTGTTCTGTTAATTCATCTCACAGAGTTACATCTGTATTTCGGGCATCTCTTTGCTAGCCTTATTTGTGTGGAATCTGACAACAGATATTTCCTTTCCCTTTGAAGACTATAGGGTCAAAGGAAATACCCTCCGATAACAAAGAGAATGAAGCTTTCTGAGAAACTTCTTTGGGTTCTGTGAAATCATCTCACAGAGTTACAGCTTTCCCCTCAGGAAGCCTTTCGCTAAGACAGTTCTTGTGGAATTGGCAAAGTGATATTTGGAAGCCCATAGAGGGCTATGGTGAAAAGGAAATATCCTCAGATGAAATCTGGAAAGAAGCTTTCTGAGAAACTGCTTAGTGTTCTGTTAATTCTTCTCACAGAGTTACATCTGTATTTCGGGGATCTCTTTGCTAGCCTTATTTCTGTGGAATCTGAGAACAGATATTTCGGATCCCTTTGAAGACTATAGGGCCAAAGGAAATATCCTCCGATAACAAAGAGAAAGAAGCTTTCTGAGAAACTTCTTTGTGTTCTGTGAAATCATCTCCCAGAGTTACAGCTTTCCCCTCAAGAAGCCTTTCTCTAAGACAGTTCTTGTGGAATTGGCAAAGTGATATTTGGAAGCCCTTAGAGGGCTATGGTGAAAAAGGAAATATCCTCTGATGAAATCTGGAAAGACGCTTTCTGAGAAACTGCTTAGTGTTCTGTTAATTCATCTCACAGTGTTACATCTGTATTTCGGGCATCTCTTTGCTAGCCTTATTTGTGTGGAATCTGACAACAGATATTTCCTTTCCCTTTGAAGACTATAGGGACAAAGGAAATATCCTCCGATAACAAAGAGAATGAAGCTTTCTGAGAAACTTCTTTGGGTTCTGTGAAATCATCTCACAGAGTTACAGCTTTCCCCTCAGGAAGCCTTTCGCTAAGACAGTTCTTGTGGAATTGGCAAAGTGATATTTGGAAGCCCATAGAGGGCTATGGTGAAAAAGGAAATATCCTCAGATGAAATCTGGAAAGAAGCTTTCTGAGAAACTGCTTAGTGTTCTGTTAATTCTTCTCACAGAGTTACATCTGTATTTCGGGGATCTCTTTGCTAGCCTTATTTCTGTGGAATCTGAGAACAGATATTTCGTATCCCTTTGAAGACTATAGAGCCAAAGGAAATATCCTCCGATAACAAAGAGAAAGAAGCTTTCTGAGAAACTTCTTTGTGTTCTGTGAAATCATCTCACAGAGTTACAGCTTTCCCCTCAAGAAGCCTTTCGCTAAGACAGTTCTTGTGGAATTGGCAAAGTGATATTTGGAAGCCCATAGAGGGCTATGGTGAAAAAGGAAATATCCTCCGATGAAATCTGGAAAGAAGATTTCTGAGAAACTGCTTAGTGTTCTGTTAATTCATCTCACAGAGTTACATCTGTATTTCGTGGATCTCTTTGCTAGCCTTATTTCTGTGGAATCTGAGAACAGATATTTCGGATCCCTTTGAAGACTATAGGGCCAAAGGAAATATCCTCCGATAACAAAGAGAAAGAAGCTTTCTGAGAAACTTCTTTGTGTTCTGTGAAATCATCTCACAGAGGTACAGCTTTCCCCTCAAGAAGCCTTTCGCAAAGACAGTTCTTCTGGAATGGGCAAAGTGATATTTGGAAGCCCATAGAGGGCTATGGTGAAAAAGGAAATATCATCCGATGAAATCTGGAAAGAAGCTTTCTGAGAAACTGCTTAGTGTTCTGTTAATTCATCTCACAGAGTTACATCTGTATTTCGGGGATCTCTTTGCTAGCCTTATTTCTGTGGTATCTGAGAACAGATATTTCGGATCCCTTTGAAGACTATAGAGCCAAAGTAAATATCCTCCGATAACAAAGAAAAAGAAGCTTTCTGAGAACCTTCTTTGTGTTCTGTGAAATCATCTCACCGAGTTACAGCTTTCCCTTCAAGAAGCCTTTCGCTAAGACAGTTCCTGTGGAATTGGCAAAGTGATATTTGGAAGCCCTTAGAGGGCTATGGTGAAAAAGGAAATATCCTCAGATGAAATATAGAAAGAAACTTTCAGAGAAACTGCTTAGTGTTCTGTTAATTCATCTCACAGAGTTACATCTGTTTTTCGTGGATCTCTTTGCTAGCCTTATTTCTGTGGAATCTGAGAACAGATATTTCGGATCCCTTTGACGACTATAGGGCCAAAGGAAATATCCTCCGATAACAAAGAGAAAGAAGCTTTCTGAGAAACTTCTTTGTGTTCTGTGAAATCATCTCACAGAGTTACAGCTTTCCCTTCAAGAAGCCTTTCGCTAAGACAGTTCTTGTGGAATTGGCAAAGTGATATTTGGAAGCCCATAGAAGGCTATGGTGAAAAAGGAAATATCCTCAGATGAAATCTGGAAAGAAGCTTTCTGAGAAACTGCTTAGTGTTCCGTTAATTCATCTCACAGAGTTACATCTGTATTTCGGGGATCTCTTTGCTAGCCTTATTTCTGTGGAATCTGAGAACAAATATTTCGGATCCCTTTGAAGACTATAGGGCCAAAGGAAATATCCTCCGATAACAAAGAGAAAGAAGCTTTCTGAGAAACTTTTTTGGGTTCTGTGAAATCATCTCACAGAGTTACAGCTTTCCCCTCAAGAAGCCTTTCGCAAAGACAGTTCTTGTGGAATTGGCAAAGTGATATTTGGAAGCCCATAGAGGGCTATGGTGACAAAGGAAATATCCTCCGATGAAATCTGGAAAGAAGCTTTCTGAGAAACTGCTTAGTGTTCTGTTAATTCATCTCACAGAGTTACATCTGTATTTCGGGTATCTCTTTGCTAGCCTTTTTTCTCTGGAATCTGACAACAGATATTTCGGATCCCTTTGAAGACTATAGGGCCAAACGAAATATCCTCCGATAACAAAGAGAAAGAAGCTTTCTGAAAAACTTCTTTGTGTTCTGTGAAATCATCTCACAGAGTTACAGCTTTCCCCTCAAGAAGCCTTTCGCTAAGACAGTTCTTGTGGAATTGGCAAAGTGATATTTGGAAGCCCATAGAGGGCTATGGTGAAAAAGGAAATATCCTCCGATGAAATCTGGAAAGAAGCTTTCTGAGAAACTGCTTAGTGTTCTGTTAATTCATCTCACAGAGTTACATCTGTATTTCGTGGATCTCTTTGCTAGCCTTATTTCTGCGGAATCTGAGAACAAATATTTCGGATCCCTTTGAAGACTATACGGCCAAAGGAAATATCCTCCCATAACAAAGAGAAAGAAGCTTTCTGAGAAACTTCTTTGTGTTCTGTGAAATCATCTCACAGAGTTACAGCTTTCCCCTCAAGAAGCCTTTCGCTAAAACAGTTCTTGTGGAATTGGCAAAGTGATATTTCGAGCCCATAGAGGGCTATGGTGAAAAAGGAAATATCCTCCGATGAAATCTGGAAAGAAGCTTTCTGAGAAACTGCTTAGTGTTCTGTTAATTCATCTCACAGAGTTACATCTGTATTTCGAGGATCTCTTTGCTAGCCTTTTTTCTGTGGAATCTGAGAACAGATATTTCGGATCCCTTTCAAGACTATAGGGCCAAAGGAAATATCCTCCGATAACAAAGAGAAAGAAGCTTTCTGAGAAACTTCTTTGTGTTCTGTGAAATCATCTCACAGAGTTGCAGCTTTCCTCTCAAGAAACCTTTCGCTAAGACAGTTCATGTGGAATTGGCAAAGGGATATTTTGAGGCCCATAGAGGGATATGGTGAAAAAGGAAATATCCTCCGATGAAATCTGGAAAGAAGCTTTCTGAGAAACTGCTTAGTGTTCTGTTAATTCATCTCACATTGTTACATCTGTATTTCGTGGATCTCTTTGCTAGCCTTATTTCTGTGGAATCTGAGAACAGATATTTCCTTTCCCTTTAAAGACTATAGGGCCAAAGGAAATATCCTCCGATAACCAAGAGAAAGAAGCTTTCTGAGAAACGTCTTTGTGTTCTGTGAAATCATCTGACAGAGTTACAGCTTTCCCCTCAAGAAGCCTTTCGCTAAAACAGTTCTTGTGGAATTGGCAAAGTGATATTTGGAAGCCCATAGAGGGCTATGGTGACAAAGGAAATATCCTCCGATGAAATCTGGAAAGAAGCTTTCTGAGAAACTGCTTAGTGTTCTGTTAATTCATCTCACAGAGTTACATCTGTATTTCGGGTATCTCTTTGCTAGCCTTTTTTCTCTGGAATCTGACAACAGATATTTCGGATCCCTTTGAAGACTATAGGGCCAAAGGAAATATCCTCCGATAACAAAGAGAAAGAAGCTTTCTGAAAAACTTCTTTGTGTTCTGTGAAATCATCTCACAGAGTTACAGTTTTCCCCTCAAGAAGCCTTTCGCTAAGACAGTTCTTGTGGAATTGGCAAAGTGATATTTGGAAGCCCATAGAGGGCTATGGTGAAAAAGGAAATATCCTCCGATGAAATCTGAAAGAAGCTTTCTGAGAAACTGCTTAGTGTTCTGTTAATTCATCTCACAGAGTTACATCTGTATTTCGTGGATCTCTTTGCTAGCCTTATTTCTGCGGAATCTGAGAACAAATATTTCGGATCCCTTTGAAGACTATACGGCCAAAGGAAATATCCTCCCATAACAAAGAGAAAGAAGCTTTCTGAGAAACTTCTTTGTGTTCTGTGAAATCATCTCAGAGTTACAGCTTTCCCCTCAAGAAGCCTTTCGCTAAGACAATTCTTGTGGAATTGGCAAAGTGATATTGGCAGCCCATAGAGGGCTACGGTGAAAAAGGAAATATCCTCCGATGAAATCTGGAAAGAAGCTTTCTGAGAAACTGCTTAGTGTTCTGTTAATTCATCTCACAGAGTTACATCTCTATTTCGTGGTTCTCTTTGCTAGCCTTATTTGTGTGGAATCTGACAAAAGATATTTCCTTTCCCTTTGAAGAATATAGGGACAAAGGAAATATCCTCCGATATCAAAGAGAAAGAAGCTTTGTGAGAAACTTCTTTGGGTTCTGTGAAATCATCTCACAGAGTTACAGCTTTCCTCTCAAGAAGCCTTTCGCTAAGACACTTCTTGTGGAATTGGCAAAGTGATATTTGGATGCTCATAGAGGGCTATGGAGAAAAAGGAAATATCCTCCGATGAAATCTGGAAAGAAGCATTCTCAGAAACTGCTTAGTGTTCTGTCAATTCATCTCACAGAGTTACATCTGTATTTCGTGCATCTCTTTGCTAGCCTTATTTCTGTGCAATCTGACAACAGATATTTCGGATCCCTTTGAAGACTATAGGGCCAAAGGAAATAATCTCCGATAACAAAGTGAAAGAAGCTTTCTGAGAAACTTCTTTGGGTTCTGTGAAGTCATCTCACAGAGTTACAGCTTTCCCCTCAGGAAGCCTTTCGCAGGACAGTTCTTGTGGAATTGGCAAAGTGATATTTGGAAGCCCATAGTGGGCTATGGTGAAAAAGGAAATATAGTCAGATGAAATATAGAAAGAAGCTTCCTGAGAAACTGCTTAGTGTTCTGTTAATTCATCTCACAGAGTTACATCTGTATTTCGTGGATCTCTTTGCTAGCCTTATTTCTGTGGAATCTGACAACAGATATTTCGGATCCCTTTGAAGTCTATAGGACCAAAGGAAATATGCTCCGATAACAAAGGGAAAGAAGCTTTCTGAGAAACTTCTTTGTGTTCTGTAAAATCATCTCACAGAGTTACAGCTTTCCCCTCAAGAAGCCTTTCGCTAAGACAGTTCTTCTGGAATTGGCAAAGTGATATTTGGAAGACCAAAGAGGGCTATGGTGAAAAAGGAAATATCCTCCGATGAAATCTGGAAAGAAGATTTCTGAGAAACTGCTTAGTGTTCTGTTAATTCATCTCACAGAGTTACATCTGTATTTCGTGGATCTCTTTGCTAGCCTTATTTCTGTGGAATCTGACAACAGATATTTGCTTTCCCTTTGAAGACTATAGGGACAAAGGAAATATCCTCCGATAACAAAGAGAAAGAAGCTTTCTGAGAAACTGCTTGGTGTTCTGTTAATTCATCTCACAGAGTTACATCTGTATTTCGTGGATCACTTTGCTAGCCTTATTTGTGTGGAATCTGACAACAGATATTTCCTTTCCCTTTGAAGACTATAGGGACAAAGGAAATATCCTCCGATAACAAAGAGAAAGAAGCTTTCTGAGAAACTTCTTTGGGTTCTGTGAAATCATCTCACAGAGTTACAGCTTTCCCCTCAGGAAGCCTTTCGCTAGGACAGTTCTTGTGGAACTGGCAAACTGATATTTGGAACCCCTAGAGGGCTATGGTGAAAAAGGAAATATCCTCCGATGAAATCTGGAAAGAAGCTTTCTGAGAAACTGCTTAGTGTTCTGTTAGTTTATCTCACAGAGTTACATCTGTATTTCGGGGATCTCTTTGCTAGCCTTATTTCTGTGGAATCTGACAACAGATATTTCGGATCCCTTTGAAGACTATAGGGCCAAAGGAAATATCCTCCGATAACAAAGACAAAGAAGCTTTCTGAGAAACTTCTTTGTTTTCTGTGAAATCATCTCACAGAGTTACAGCTTTCCCCTCAAGAAGCCTTTCGCTAAGACAGTTTTTGTGGAATTGGCAAAGTGATATTTGGAAGCCCCTAGAGGGCTATGGTGAAAAAGGAAATATCCTCCGATGAAATCTGGAAAGAAGCTTTCTGAGAAACTGCTCAGTGTTCTGTTAATTCATCTCACAGAATTACATCTGTATTTCGTGGATCTCTTTGCTAGCCTTATTTCTGTGGAATCTGAGAACAGATATTTCGGATCCCTTTCAAGACTATAGGGCCAAAGGAAATATCCTCCGATAACAAAGAGAAAGAAGCTTTCTGAGAAACTTCTTTGTGTTCTGTGAAATCATCTCACAGAGTTACAGCTTTCCCCTCAAGAATCCTTTCACTAAGACAGTTCTTGTGGAATTGGCAATGTGATATTTGGAAGCCCATAGAGGGCTGTGGTGAAAAAGGAAATATCCTCCGATGAAACCTGGAAAGAAGCTTTCTGAGAAACTGCTTAGTGTTCTGTTAATTCATCTCACAGAGTTACATCTGTATTTCGAGGATCTCTTTGCTAGCCTTATTTCGGTGGAATCTGAGAACAGATATTTCGGATCCCTTTGAAGACTATAGGGCCAAAGGAAATATCCTCCGATAACAAAGAGAAAGAAGCTTTCTGAGAAACTTCTTTGTGTTCTGTGAAATCATCTCACAGAGTTACAGCTTTCCCCTCAGGAAGCCTTTCGCTAGGACAGTTCTTGTGGAACTGGCAAACCGATATTTGGAAGCCCATAGAGGGCTACGGTGAAAAAGGAAATATCCTCCGATGAAATCTGGAAAGAAGCTTTCTGAGAAACTGCTTAGTGTTCTGTTAATTCATCTCACAGAGTTACATCTCTATTTCGGGGATCTCTTTGCTAGCCTTATTTCTCTGGAATCTGACAACAGATATTTCGGATCCCTTTGAAGACTATAGGGCCAAAGGAAATATCCTCCGATAACAAAGAGAAAGAAGCTTTCTGAGAAACTTCTTTGTGTTCTGTGAAATCATCTCACAGAGTTGCAGCTTTCCCCTCAAGAAGCCTTTCGCTAAGAGAGTTCATGTGGAATTGGCAAAGTGATATTTGGAAGCCCATAGAGGGCTATGGTGAAAAAGGAAATATCCTCCGATGAAATCTGGAAAGAAGCTTTCTGAGAAACTGCTTAGTGTTCTCTTAATTCTTCTCACAGAGTTACATCTGTATTTCGTGGATCTCTTTGCTAGCCTTATTTGTGTGGAATCTGACAACAGATATTTCCTTTCCCTTTGAAGACTATAGGGCCAAAGGAAATATCGTCCGATAACAAAGAGAAAGAAGCTTTCTGAGAAACTTCTTTGTGTTCTGTGAAATCATCTTACACAGTTACAGCTTTCCCCTCAAGAAGCCTTTCGCTAAGACAGTTCTTGTGGAATTGGCAAAGTGATATTTGGAAGCCCATAGAGGGCTATGGTGAAGAAGGAAATATCATCAGATGAAATATAGAAAGAAGCTTCCTGAGAAACTGCTTAGTGTTCTGTTAATTCATCTCACAGAGTTACATCTGTATTTCGTGGATCTCTTTGCTAGCCTTATTTCTGTGGAATCTGAGAACAAATATTTCGGATCCCTTTGAAGACTATACGGCCAAAGGAAATATCCTCCCATAACAAAGAGAAAGAAGCTTTCTGAGAAACTTCTTTGTGTTCTGTGAAATAATCTCAGAGTTACAGCTTTCCCCTAAAGAAGCCTTTCGCTAAGACAGTTCTTGTGGAATTGGCGAAGTGATATTTGGAAGCCCATAGAGGGCTATGGTGAAAAAGGAAATATCATCAGATGAAATATAGAAAGAAGCTTCCTGAGAAACTGCTTAGTGTTCTGTTAATTCATCTCACAGAGTTACATCTGTATTTCGTGGATCTCTTTGCTAGCCTTATTTCTGTGGAATCTAACAACAGATATTTCGGATCCCTTTGAAGACTATAGGACCAAAGGAAATATCCTCCGATAACAAAGGGAAAGAAGCTTTCTGAGAAACTTCTTTGTGTTCTGTAAAATCATCTCACAGAGTTACAGCTTTCCCCTCAAGAAGCCTTTCGCTAAGACAGTTCTTCTGGAATTGGCAAAGTGATATTTGGAAGCCCAAAGAGGGCTATGGTGAAAAAGGAAATATCCTCCGATGAAATCTGGAAAGAAGATTTCTGAGAAACTGCTTAGTGTTCTGTTAATTCATCTCACAGAGTTACATCTGTATTTCGGGTATCTCTTTGCTAGCCTTATTTCTCTGGAATCTGACAACAGATATTTCGGATCCCTTTGAAGACTATAGGGCCAAAGGAAATATCCTCCGATAACAAAGAGAAAGAAGCTTTGTGAGAAACTTCTTTGTGTTCTGTGAAATCATCTCACAGAGTTACAGCTTTCCCCTCAAGAAGCCTTTCGCTAAGACAGTTCTTGTGGAATTGGAAAAGTGATATTTGGAAGCCCATAGAGGGCTATGGTGACAAAGGAAATATCCTCCGATGAAATCTGGAAAGAAGCTTTCTGAGAAACTGCTTAGTGTTCTGTTAATTCATCTCACAGAGTTACATCAGTATTTCGGGTATCTCTTTGCTAGCCTTATTTCTCTGGAATCTGACAACAGATATTTCGGATACCTTTGAAGACTATAGGGCCAAAGGAAATATCCTCCGATAACAAAGAGAAAGAAGCTTTCTGAGAAACTTCTTTGTGTTCTGTGAAATCATCTCACAGAGTTACAGCTTTCCCCTCAAGAAGCCTTTCGCTAAGACAGTTCTTGTGGAATTGGCAAAGTGATATTTGGAAGCCCATAGAGGGCTATGGTGAAAAAGGAAATATCCTCCGATGAAATCTGGAAAGAAGCTTTCTGAGAAACTGCTTAGTGTTCTGTCAGTTCATCTCACAGAGTTACATCTGTATTTCGTGGATCTCTTTGCTAGCCTTATTTCTGTGCAATCTGACAACAGATATTTCGGATCCCTTTGAAGACTATAGGGCCAAAGGAAATAATCTCCGATAACAAAGTGAAAGAAGCTTTCTGAGAAACTTCTTTGGGTTCTGTGAAATCATCTCACAGAGTTACAGCTTTCCCCTCAGGAAGCCTTTCGCTAGGACAGTTCTTGTGGAATTGGCAAAGTGATATTTGGAAGCCCATAGGGGGCTGTGGTGAAAAAGGAAATATCCTCCGATGAAATCTGGAAAGAAGCTTTCTGAGAAACTGCTTAGTGTTCTGTTAATTCTTCTCACAGAGTTACATCTGTATTTCGTGGATCTCTTTGCTAGCCTTATTTGTGTGGAATCTGACAACAGATATTTCCTTTCCCTTTGAAGACTATAGGGCCAAAGGAAATATCCTCCGATAACAAAGAGAAAGAAGCTTTCTGAGAAACTTCTTTGTGTTCTGTGAAATCATCTCACAGAGTTACAGCTTTCCCCTCAAGAAGCCTTTCGCTAAGACAGTTCTTGTGGAATTGGAAAAGTGATATTTGGAAGCCCATAGAGGGCTACGGTGAAAAATGAAATATCCTCCGATGAAATCTGGAAAGAAGCTTTCTGAGAAACTGCTTAGTGTTCTGTTAATTCATCTCACAGAGTTACATCTGTATTTCGTGGATCTCTTTGCTAGCCTTATTTCTGTGGAATCTGAGAACAGATATTTCGGATCCCTTTGAAGACTATAGGGCCAAAGGAAATATCCTCCGATAACAAAGAGAAAGAAGCTTTCTGAGAAACTGCTTAGTGTTCTGTTAATTCATCTCACAGAGTTACATCTGTATTTCGTGGATCTCTTTGCTAGCCTTATTTCTGTGGAATCTGACAACAGATATTTCCTTTCCCTTTGAAGACTATAGGGCCAAAGGAAATATCCTCCGATAACAAAGAGAAAGAAGCTTTCTGAGAAACTTCTTTGTGTTCTGTGAAATCATCTCACAGAGTTACAGCTTTCCCCTCAGGAAGCCTTTCACTAAGACAGTTCTTGTGGAATTGGCAATGTGATATTTGGAAGCCCATAGAGGGCTGTGGTGAAAAAGGAAATATCCTCCGATGAAATCTGGAAAGAAGCTTTCTGAGAAACTGCTTAGTGTTCTGTTAATTCATCTCACAGAGTTACATCTGTATTTCGAAGATCTCTTTGCTAGCCTTATTTCTGCGGAATCTGAGAACAAATATTTCGGATCCCTTTGAAGACTATACGGCCAAAGGAAATATCCTCCCATAACAAAGAGAAAGAAGCTTTCTGAGAACCTTCTTTGTGTTCTGTGAAATCATCTCACAGAGTTACAGCTTTCCCCTCAAGATGCCTTTCTCTAAGACAGTTCTTGTGGAATTGGCAAAGTGATATTCGGAAGCCCATAGAGGGCTATGGTGAAAAAGGAAATATCCTCAGATGAAATATAGAAAGAAGCTTTCTGAGAAACTGCTTAGTGTTCTGTAAATTCATCTCACAGAGTTACATCTGTATTTCGTGGATCTCTTGCTAGCCTTATTTCTGTGGAATCTGTGAACAGATATTTTGGATCCCTTTGAAGACTATAGGGCCAAAGGAAATATCCTCCGATAACAAAGAGGAAGAAGCTTTCTGAGAAACTTCTTTGTGTTCTGTGAAATCATCTCACAGAGTTACAGCTTTCCCCTCAAGAAGCCTTTCGCTAAGACAGTTCTTGTGGAATTGGCAAAGTGATATTTGGAAGCCCATAGAAGGCTAAGGTAAAAAAGGTAATATCCTCCGATGAAATCTGGAAAGAAGCATTCTGATAAACTGCTTTGTGTTCTGTTAATTCATCTGACAGAGTTACATCTGTATTTCGTGGATTTCTTTGCTAGCCTTATTTCTGTGGAATCTGACAACAGATATTTCCTTTCCCCTTGAAGACTATAGGGCCAAAGGAAATATCCTCCGATAACAAAGAGAAAGAAGCTTTCTGAGAAACTTCTTTGTGTTCTGTGAAATCATCTCACAGAGTTACAGCTTTCCCCTCAAGAAGCCTTTCGCTAAGACAGTTCTTGTGGAATTGTCAAAGTGATATTTGGAAGCCCATAGAGGGCAATGGTGAAAAAGCAAATATCCTCCGATGTAATCTGGAAAGAAGCTTTCTGAGAAACTGCTTAGTGTTCTGTTAATTCATCTCACAGAGTTACATCTGTATTTCGGGGATCTCTTTGCTAGCCTTATTTCTGTGGAATCTGAGAACAGATATTTCGGATCCCTTTGAAGACTATAGGGCCAAAGGAAATATCCTCCGATAACAAAGAGAAAGAACCTTTCTGAGAAACTTCTTTGTGTTCTGTGAAATCATCTCACAGAGGTACAGCTTTCGCCTCAAGAAGCCTTTCGCTAAGACAGTTCTTGTGGAATTGGCAAAGTGAAATTTGGAAGCCCATAGAGGGCTATGGTGAAAAAGGAAATATCCTCCGATGAAATATAGAAGGAAGCTTTCTGAGAAACTGCTTAGTGTTCTGTTAATTCATCTCACAGAGTTAAATCTGTATTTCGTGGATATCTTTGCTATCATTATTTCTGTGGAATCTGAGAACAAATATTTCGGATCCCTTTGAAGACTATACGGCCAAAGGAAATATCCTCCGATAACAAAGAGAAAGAAGCTTTCTGAGAAACTTCTTTGTGTTCTGTGAAATCATCTCACAGTGTTGCAGCTTTCCCCTCAAGAAGCCTTTCGCTAAGACAGTTCCTGTGGAATTGGCAAAGTGATATTTGGAAGCCCATAGAGGGCTATGGTGAAAAAGAAAATATCCTCTGATGAAATCTGGAAAGAAGGTTTCTGAGAAACTGCTTAGTGTTCTGTTAATTCACCTCACAGAGTTACAACTGTATTTCGTGGATCTCTTTGCTTGCCTTATTTGTGTGGAATCTGACAACAGATATTTCCTTTCCCTTTGAAGACTATAGGGACAAAGGAAATATCCTCCGATAACAAAGAGAAAGAAGGTTTCTGAGAAACTTCTTTGGGTTCTGTGAAATCATCTCACAGAGTTACAGCTTTCCCCTCAGGAAGCCTTTCGCTAGGACAGTTCTTGTGGAATTGGCAAAGTGATATTTGGAAGCCCATAGAGGGCTATGGTGAAAAAGGAAATATCCTCCGATGAAATCTGGAAAGAAGCTTTCTGAGAAACTGCTTAGTGTTCTGTCAGTTCATCTCACAGAGTTACATCTGTATTTCGTGGATCTCTTTGCTAGCCTTATTTGTGTGGAATCTGACAACAGATATTTCCTTTCCCTTTGAAGACTATAGGGCCAAAGCAAATATCCTCCGATAACAAAGAGAAAGAAGCTTTCTGAGAAACTTCTTTGTGTTCTGTGAAATCTTCTCACAGAGTTACAGCTTTCCCCTCAAGAAGCCTTTCGCTAAGACAGTTCTTGTGGAATTGGAAAAGTGATATTTGGAAGCCCATAGAGGGCTACGGTGAAAAAGGAAATATCCTCTGATGAAATCTGGAAAGAAGCTTTCTGAGAAACTGCTTAGTGTTCTGTTAATTCATCTCACAGAGTTACATCTGTATTTCGTGGATCTCTTTGCTAGCCTTATTTCTGTGGAATCTGAGAACAGATATTTCGGATTCCTTTGAAGACTATAGGGCCAAAGGAAATATCCTCCGATAACAAAGAGAAAGAAGCTTTCTGAGAAACTTCTTTGAGTTCTGTGAAATCATCTCACAGAGTTACAGCTTTTCCCTCAGGAAGCCTTTCGCTAGGACAGTTCTTGTGGAACTGGCAAACTGATATTTGGAACCCCTAGAGGGCTATGGTGAAAAAGGAAATATCCTCCGATGAAATCTGGAGAGAAGCTTTCTGAGAAACTGGTTAGTGTTCTGTTAGTTTATCTCACAGAGTTACATCTGTATTTCGGAGATCTCTTTGCTAGCCTTATTTCTGTGGAATCTGACAACAGATATTTCGGATCCCTTTGAAGACTATAGGGCCAAAGGAAATATCCTCCGATAACAAAGAGAAAGAAGCTTTCTGAGAAACTTCTTTGTGTTCTGTGAAATCATCTCACAGAGTTACAGCTTTCCCCTCAAGAATCCTTTCACTAAGACAGTTCTTGTGGAATTGGCAATGTGATATTTGGAAGCCCATAGAGGGCTGTGGTGAAAAAGGAAATATCCTCCGATGAAATCTGGAAAGAAGCTTTCTGAGAAACTGCTTGGTGTTCTGTTAATTCATCTCACAGAGTTACATCTGTATTTCGAAGATCTCTTTGCTAGCCTTATTTCTGCGGAATCTGAGAACAAAAATTTCGGATCCCTTTGAAGACTGTAGGGCCAAAGGAAATATCCTCCGATAACAAAGAGAAAGAAGCTTTCTGAGAAACTTCTTTGGGTTCTGTGAAATCATCTCACAGAGTTTCAGCTTTCCCCTCAAGAAGCCTTTCGCTAGGACAGTTCTTGTGGAATTGGCAAAGTGATATTTGGAAGCCCATAGAGGGCTATGGTGAATAAGGCAATATCCTCCGATGAAATCTGGAAAGAAACTTTCTGAGAAACTGCTTTGTGTTCTGTTAATTCATCTCACAGAGTTACATCTGTATTTCGTGGATCTCTTTGCTAGCCTTATTTGTGTGGAATCTGACAACAGATATTTCCTTTCCCTTTGAAGACTATAGGGACAAAGGAAATATCCTCCGATAACAAAGAGAAAGAAGCTTTCTGAGAAACTTCTTTGTGTTCTGTGAAATAATCTCACAGAGTTAAAGCTTTCCCCTCAAGAAGCTTTTCGCTTAGACAGTTCTTGTGGAATTGGCAAAGTGATATTTGGAAGCCCATTGAGGGCTATGGTGAAAAAGGAAATATCCTCAGATGAAATATAGAAAGAAGGTTTCTGAGAAACTGCTTAGTGTTCTGTTAATTCATCTCACAGAGTTACATCTGTATTTCGTGGATCTCTTTGCTAGCCTTATTTCTGTGGAATCTGAGAACAGATATTTCGGATCCCTTTGTAGACTATAGGGCCAAAGGAAATATTCTCCGATAACAAAGAGAAAGAAGCTTTCTGAGAAACTTCTTTGGGTTCTGTGAAATCATCTCACAGAGTTACAGCTTTCCCCTCAGGAAGCCTTTCGCTAGGACAGTTCTTGTGGAATTGCCAAAGTGATATTTGGAAGCCCATAAAGGGCTATGGTGAAAAAGGAAATATCCTCCGATGAAATCTGGAAAGAAGCTTTCTGAGAAACTGCTTAGTGTTCTGTTAATTCATCTCACAGAGTTACATCTGTATTTCATGGATCTCTTAGCTAGCCTTATTTCTGTGGAATCTGACAACAGATATTTGCTTTCCCTTTGAAGCCTATAGGGACAAAGGAAATATCCTCTGATAACAAAGAGAAAGAAGCTTTCTGAGAAACTTCTTTGTGTTCTGTGAAATCATCTCACAGAGTTACAGCTTTCTCCTCCAGAAGCCTTTCGCTAAGACAGTTCTTGTGGAATTGGCAAAGTGATATTTGGAAGCCCATAGAGGGCTATGGTGAAAAAGGAAATATCCTCCGATGAAATCTGGAAAGAAGCTTTCTGAGAAACTGCTTAGTGTTCTGTTAATTCATCTCACAGAGTTACATCTGTTTTTCGTGGATCTCTTTGCTAGCCTTATTTCTGTGGAATCTGAGAACAGATATTTCGGATCCCTTTGACGACTATAGGGCCAAAGGAAATATCCTCCGATAACAAAGAGAAAGAAGCTTTCTGAGAAACTTCTTTGTGTTCTGTGAAATCATCTCACAGAGTTACAGCTTTCCCCTCAAGAAGCCTTTCGCTAAGACAGTTCTTGTGGAATTGGCAAAGTGATATTTGGAAGCCCATAGAAGGCTATGGTGAAAAAGGAAATATCCTCAGATGAAATCTGGAAAGAAGCTTTCTGAGAAACTGCTTAGTGTTCCGTTAATTCATCTCACAGAGTTACATCTGTATTTCGGGGATCTCTTTGCTAGCCTTATTTCTGTGGAATCTGAGAACAAATATTTCGAATCCCTTTGAAGACTATAGGGCCAAAGGAAATATCCTCCGATAACAAAGAGAAAGAAGCTTTCTGAGAAACTTTTTTGGGTTCTGTGAAATCATCTCACAGAGTTACAGCTTTCCCCTCAAGAAGCCTTTTGCAAAGACAGTTCTTGTGGAATTGGCAAAGTGATATTTGGAACCCCATAGAGGGCTATGGTGACAAAGGAAATATCCTCCGATGAAATCTGGAAAGAAGCTTTCTGAGAAACTGCTTAGTGTTCTGTTAATTCATCTCACAGAGTTACGTCTCTGTTTCGTGGATCTCTTTGCTAGCCTTATTTGTGTGGAATCTGACAACAGATATTTCCTTTCCCTTTGAAGACTATAGGGACAAAGGAAATATCCTCCGATAACAAAGGGAAAGAAGCTTTCTGAGAAACTTCTTTGTTTTCTGTGAAATCATCTCACAAAGTTACAGCTTTCCCCTCAAGAAGCCTTTCGCTAAGACAGTTCCTGTGGAATTGGCAAAGTGATATTTGGAAGCCCTTAGAGGGCTATGGTGTAAAAGGAAATATCCTCAGATGAAATATAAAAAGAAACTTTCAGAGAAACTGCTTAGTGTTCTGTTAATTCATCTCACAGAGTTACATCTGTATTTCGTGGATCTCTTTGCTAGCCTTATTTGTGTGGAATCGGACAACAGATATTTCCTTTCCCTTTGAAGACTATAGGGACAAAGGAAATATCCTCCGATAACAAAGAGAAAGAAGCTTTCTGAGAAACTTCTTTGTGTTCTGTGAAATAATCTCACAGAGTTAAAGCTTTCCCCTCAGGAAGCCTTTCGCTAGGACAGTTCTTGTGGAATTGGCAAAGTGATATTTGGAAGCCCATAGAGGGCTATGGTGAAAAAGGAAATATCCTCCGATGAAATCTGGAAAGAAGCTCTCTGAGAAACTGCTTAGTGTTCTGTTAATTCATCTCACAGAGTTACATCTGTATTTCGTGGATCTCTTTGCTAGCCTTATTTGTGTGGAATCTGACAACAGATATTTCGGATCCCTTTGAAGACTATAGGGCCAAAGGAAATATCCTCCGATAACAAAGAGAAAGAAGCTTTCTGAGAAACTTCTTTGTTTTCTGTGAAATCATCTCACAGAGTTACAGCTTTCCCCTCAAGAAGCCTTTCGCTAAGACAGTTCTTGTGGAATTGGCAAAGTGATATTTGGAAGCCCATAGAGGGCTATGGTGAAAAAGGAAATATCCTCCGATGAAATCTGGAAAGAAGCTTTCTGAGAAACTGCTTAGTGTTCTGTTAATTCATCTCACAGAGTTACATCTGTATTTCGGGGATCTCTTTGCTAGCCTGATTTGTGTGGAATCTGACAACAGATATTTCCTTTCCCTTTGAAGACTATAGGGACAAAGGAAATATTCTCCGATAACAAAGAGAAAGAAGCTTTCTGAGAAACTTCTTTGGGTTCTGTGAAATCATCTCACAGAGTTACAGCTTTCCCCTCAAGAACCCTTTCGCTAGGACAGTTCTTGTGGAATTCGCAAAGTGATATTTGGAAGCCCATAGAGGGCTATGGTGAAAAAGTAAATATCCTCCGATGAAATCTGGAAAGAAGCTTTCTGAGAAACTGCTTAGTGTTCTGTTATTTCATCTCACAGACTTACATCTGTATTTCGTGGATCTCTTTGCTAGCCTTATTTGTGTGGAATCTGACAACAGATATTTCCTTTCCCTTTGAAGACTATAGGGCCAAAGGAAATATCCTCCGATAACAAAGAGAAAGAAGCTTTCTGAGAAACTTCTTTGTGTTCTGTGAAATCATCTCACAGAGTTACAGCTTTCACCTCAAGAAGCCTTTCGCTAAGACAGTTCTTGTGGAATTGGCAAAGTGATATTTGGAAGCCCTTAGAGGGCTATGGTGAAAAAGGAAATATCTTCCGATGAAATCTGGAAAGAAGCATTCTGAGAAACTGCTTTGTGTTCTGTTAATTCATCTCACAGAGTTACATCTGTATTTCGTGGATCTCTTTGCTAGCCTTATTTCTGTGGAATCGGAGAAGAGATATTGCGGATCCCTTTGAAGTCTATAGGGCCAAAGGAAATATCCTCCGATAACAAAGAGAAAGAAGCTTTCTGAGAAACTTCTTTGTGTTCTGTGAAATCATCTCACAGAGTTAAAGCTTTCCCCTCAAGAAGTCTTTCGCTAAGACAGTTCTTCTGGAATTGGCAAAGTGATATTTGGAAGCCCATAGAGGGCTATGGTGAAAAAGGAAATATCCTCCGATGAAATCTGGAAAGAAGCTTTCTGAGAAACTGCTTAGTGTTCTGTTAATTCATCTCACAGAGTTACATCTGTATTTCGGGCATCTCTTTGCTAGCCTTATTTGTGTGGAATCTGACAACAGATATTTCCTTTCCCTTTGAAGACTATAGGGTCAAAGGAAATACCCTCCGATAACAAAGAGAATGAAGCTTTCTGAGAAACTTCTTTGGGTTCTGTGAAATCATCTCACAGAGTTACAGCTTTCCCCTCAGGAAGCCTTTCGCTAAGACAGTTCTTGTGGAATTGGCAATGTGATATTTGGAAGCCCATAGAGGGCTATGGTGAAAAAGGAAATATCCTCAGATGAAATCTGGAAAGAAGCTTTCTGAGAAACTGCTTAGTGTTCTGTTAATTCTTCTCACAGAGTTACATCTGTATTTCGGGGATCTCTTTGCTAGCCTTATTTCTGTGGAATCTGAGAACAGATATTTCGGATCCCTTTGAAGACTATAGGGCCAAAGGAAATATCCTCCGATAACAAAGAGAAAGAAGCTTTCTGAGAAACTTCTTTGTGTTCTGTGAAATCATCTCCCAGAGTTACAGCTTTCCCCTCAAGAAGCCTTTCTCTAAGACAGTTCTTGTGGAATTGGCAAAGTGATATTTGGAAGCCCTTAGAGGGCTATGGTGAAAAAGGAAATATCCTCTGATGAAATCTGGAAAGACGCTTTCTGAGAAACTGCTTAGTGTTCTGTTAATTCATCTCACAGAGTTACATCTGTATTTCGGGCATCTCTTTGCTAGCCTTATTTGTGTGGAATCTGACAACAGATATTTCCTTTCCCTTTGAAGACTATAGGGACAAAGGAAATATCCTCCGATAACAAAGAGAATGAAGCTTTCTGAGAAACTTCTTTGGGTTCTGTGAAATCATCTCACAGAGTTACAGCTTTCCCCTCAGGAAGCCTTTCGCTAAGACAGTTCTTGTGGAATTGGCAAAGTGATATTTGGAAGCCCATAGAGGGCTATGGTGAAAAAGGAAATATCCTCAGATGAAATCTGGAAAGAAGCTTTCTGAGAAACTGCTTAGTGTTCTGTTAATTCTTCTCACAGAGTTACATCTGTATTTCGGGGATCTCTTTGCTAGCCTTATTTCTGTGGAATCTGAGAACAGATATTTCGTATCCCTTTGAAGACTATAGAGCCAAAGGAAATATCCTCCGATAACAAAGAGAAAGAAGCTTTCTGAGAAACTTCTTTGTGTTCTGTGAAATCATCTCACAGAGTTACAGCTTTCCCCTCAAGAAGCCTTTCGCTATGACAGTTCTTGTGGAATTGGCAAAGTGATATTTGGAAGCCCATAGAGGGCTATGGTGAAAAAGGAAATATCCTCCGATGAAATCTGGAAAGAAGATTTCTGAGAAACTGCTTAGTGTTCTGTTAATTCATCTCACAGAGTTACATCTGTATTTCGTGGATCTCTTTGCTGGCCTTATTTCTGTGGAATCTGAGAACAGATATTTCGGATCCCTTTGAAGACTATAGGGCCAAAGGAAATATCCTCCGATAACAAAGAGAAAGAAGCTTTCTGAGAAACTTCTTTGTGTTCTGTGAAATCATCTCACAGAGGTACAGCTTTCCCCTCAAGAAGCCTTTCGCAAAGACAGTTCTTCTGGAATGGGCAAAGTGATATTTGGAAGCCCATAGAGGGCTATGGTGAAAAAGGAAATATCATCCGATGAAATCTGGAAAGAAGCTTTCTGAGAAACTGCTTAGTGTTCTGTTAATTCATCTCACAGAGTTACATCTGTATTTCGGGGATCTCTTTGCTAGCCTTATTTCTGTGGTATCTGAGAACAGATATTTCGGATCCCTTTGAAGACTATAGAGCCAAAGTAAATATCCTCCGATAACAAAGAAAAAGAAGCTTTCTGAGAACCTTCTTTGTGTTCTGTGAAATCATCTCACCGAGTTACAGCTTTCCCTTCAAGAAGCCTTTCGCTAAGACAGTTCCTGTGGAATTGGCAAAGTGATATTTGGAAGCCCTTAGAGGGCTATGGTGAAAAAGGAAATATCCTCAGATGAAATATAGAAAGAAACTTTCAGAGAAACTGCTCAGTGTTCTGTTAATTCATCTCACAGAGTTACATCTGTTTTTCGTGGATCTCTTTGCTAGCCTTATTTCTGTGGAATCTGAGAACAGATATTTCGGATCCCTTTGACGACTATAGGGCCAAAGGAAATATCCTCCGATAACAAAGAGAAAGAAGCTTTCTGAGAAACTTCTTTGTGTTCTGTGAAATCATCTCACAGAGTTACAGCTTTCCCTTCAAGAAGCCTTTCGCTAAGACAGTTCTTGTGGAATTGGCAAAGTGATATTTGGAAGCCCATAGAAGGCTATGGTGAAAAAGGAAATATCCTCAGATGAAATCTGGAAAGAAGCTTTCTGAGAAACTGCTTAGTGTTCCGTTAATTCATCTCACAGAGTTACATCTGTATTTCGGGGATCTCTTTGCTAGCCTTATTTCTGTGGAATCTGAGAACAAATATTTCGGATCCCTTTGAAGACTATAGGGCCAAAGGAAATATCCTCCGATAACAAAGAGAAAGAAGCTTTCTGAGAAACTTTTTTGGGTTCTGTGAAATCATCTCACAGAGTTACAGCTTTCCCCTCAAGAAGCCTTTCGCAAAGACAGTTCTTGTGGAATTGGCAAAGAGATATTTGGAACCCCATAGAGGGCTATGGTGACAAAGGAAATATCCTCCGATGAAATCTGGAAAGAAGCTTTCTGAGAAACTGCTTAGTGTTCTGTTAATTCATCTCACAGAGTTACGTCTCTGTTTCGTGGATCTCTTTGCTAGCCTTATTTGTGTGGAATCTGACAACAGATATTTCCTTTCCCTTTGAAGACTATAGGGACAAAGGAAATATCCTCCGATAACAAAGGGAAAGAAGCTTTCTGAGAAACTTCTTTGTTTTCTGTGAAATCATCTCACAAAGTTACAGCTTTCCCCTCAAGAAGCCTTTCGCTAAGACAGTTCCTGTGGAATTGGCAAAGTGATATTTGGAAGCCCTTAGAGGGCTATGGTGTAAAAGGAAATATCCTCAGATGAAATATAGAAAGAAACTTTCAGAGAAACTGCTTAGTGTTCTGTTAATTCATCTCACAGAGTTACATCTGTATTTCGTGGATCTCTTTGCTAGCCTTATTTCTGTGGAATCTGAAAACAGATATTTCGGATCCCTTTGAAGACTATAGGGCCTAAGGAAATATCCTCCGATAACAAAGAGAAAGAAGGTTTCTGAGAAACTTCTTTGTGTTCTGTGAAATCATCTCACAGAGTTACAGCTTTCCCTTCAAGAAGCCTGTCGCTAAGACAGTTCTTCTGGAATTGGCAAGGTGATATTTGGAAGCCCATAGAGGGCTAAGGTGAAAAAGGAAATATCCTGCGATTAAATCTGGAAAGAAGCATTCTGAGAAACTGCTTAGTGTTCTGTTAATTCATCTCACAGAGTTACATCTGTATTTCGGGGAACTCTTTGCTAGCCTTATTTGTGTGGAATCTGACAACAGATATTTCCTTTCCCTTTGAAGACTATAGGGACAAAGGAAATATCCTCCGATAACAACGAGAAAGAAGCTTTCTGAGAAACTTCTTTGGGTTCTGTGAAATCATCTCACAGAGTTACAGCTTTCCCCTCAGGAAGCCTTTCGCTAGGACAGTTCTTGTGGAATTGGCAAAGTGATATTTGGAAGCCCATAGAGGGCTATGGTGAAAAAGGAAATATCCTCCGATGAAATCTGGAAAGAAGCTCTCTGAGAAACTGCTTAGTGTTCTGTTAATTCATCTCACAGAGTTACATCTGTATTTCGTGGATCTCTTTGCTAGCCTTATTTGTGTGGAATCTGACAACAGATATTTCGGATCCCTTTGAAGACTATAGGGCCAAAGGAAATATCCTCCGATAACAAAGAGAAAGAAGCTCTCTGAGAAACTTCTTTGTTTTCTGTGAAATCATCTCACAGAGTTACAGCTTTCCCCTCAAGAAGCCTTTCGCTAAGACAGTTCTTGTGGAATTCGCAAAGTGATATTTGGAAGCCCATAGAGGGCTATGGTGAAAAAGGAAATATCCTCCGATGAAATCTGGAAAGAAGCTTTCTGAGAAACTGCTTAGTGTTCTGTTAATTCATCTCACAGAGTTACATCTGTATTTCGGGGATCTCTTTGCTAGCCTGATTTGTGTGGAATCTGACAACAGATATTTCCTTTCCCTTTGAAGACTATAGGGACAAAGGAAATATTCTCCGATAACAAAGAGAAAGAAGCTTTCTGAGAAACTTCTTTGGGTTCTGTGAAATCATCTCACAGAGTTACAGCTTTCCCCTCAAGAACCCTTTCGCTAGGACAGTTCTTGTGGCATTCGCAAAGTGATATTTGGAAGCCCATAGAGGGCTATGGTGAAAAAGGAAATATCCTCCGATGAAATCTGGAAAGAAGCTTTCTGAGAAACTGCTTAGTGTTCTGTTATTTCATCTCACAGACTTACATCTGTATTTCGTGGATCTCTTTGCTAGCCTTATTTGTGTGGAATCTGACAACAGATATTTCCTTTCCCTTTGAAGACTATAGGGCCAAAGGAAATATCCTCCGATAACAAAGAGAAAGAAGCTTTCTGAGAAACTTCTTTGTGTTCTGTGAAATCATCTCACAGAGTTACAGCTTTCACCTCAAGAAGCCTTTCGCTAAGACAGTTCTTGTGGAATTGGCAAAGTGATATTTGGAAGCCCTTAGAGGGCTATGGTGAAAAAGGAAATATCTTCCGATGAAATCTGGAAAGAAGCATTCTGAGAAACTGCTTTGTGTTCTGTTAATTCATCTCACAGAGTTACATCTGTATTTCGTGGATCTCTTTGCTAGCCTTATTTCTGTGGAATCGGAGAAGAGATATTGCGGATCCCTTTGAAGTCTATAGGGCCAAAGGAAATATCCTCCGATAACAAAGAGAAAGAAGCTTTCTGAGAAACTTCTTTGTGTTCTGTGAAATCATCTCACAGAGTTAAAGCTTTCCCCTCAAGAAGTCTTTCGCTAAGACAGTTCTTCTGGAATTGGCAAAGTGATATTTGGAAGCCCATAGAGGGCTATGGTGAAAAAGGAAATATCCTCCGATGAAATCTGGAAAGAAGCTTTCTGAGAAACTGCTTAGTGTTCTGTTAATTCATCTCACAGTGTTACATCTGTATTTCGGGCATCTCTTTGCTAGCCTTATTTGTGTGGAATCTGACAACAGATATTTCCTTTCCCTTTGAAGACTATAGGGTCAAAGGAAATACCCTCCGATAACAAAGAGAATGAAGCTTTCTGAGAAACTTCTTTGGGTTCTGTGAAATCATCTCACAGAGTTACAGCTTTCCCCTCAGGAAGCCTTTCGCTAAGACAGTTCTTGTGGAATTGGCAAAGTGATATTTGGAAGCCCATAGAGGGCTATGGTGAAAAAGGAAATATCCTCAGATGAAATCTGGAAAGAAGCTTTCTGAGAAACTGCTTAGTGTTCTGTTAATTCTTCTCACAGAGTTACATCTGTATTTCGGGGATCTCTTTGCTAGCCTTATTTCTGTGGAATCTGAGAACAGATATTTCGGATCCCTTTGAAGACTATAGGGCCAAAGGAAATATCCTCCGATAACAAAGAGAAAGAAGCTTTCTGAGAAACTTCTTTGTGTTCTGTGAAATCATCTCACAGAGTTACAGCTTTCCCCCCAAGAAGCCTTTCGCTAAGACACTTCTTGTGGAATTGGCAAAGTGATATTTGGAAGCCCTTAGAGGGCTATGGTGAAAAAGGAAATATCCTCTGATGAAATCTGGAAAGACGCTTTCTGAGAAACTGCTTAGTGTTCTGTTAATTCATCTCACAGAGTTACATCTGTATTTCGGGCATCTCTTTGCTAGCCTTATTTGTGTGGAATCTGACAACAGATATTTCCTTTCCCTTTGAAGACTATAGGGACAAAGGAAATATCCTCCGATAACAAAGAGAATGAAGCTTTCTGAGAAACTTCTTTGGGTTCTGTGAAATCATCTCACAGAGTTACAGCTTTCCCCTCAGGAAGCCTTTCACTAAGACAGTTCCTGTGGAATTGGCAAAGTGATATTTGGAAGCCCATAGAGGGCTATGGTGAAAAAGGAAATATCCTCAGATGAAATCTGGAAAGAAGCTTTCTGAGAAACTGCTTAGTGTTCTGTTAATTCTTCTCACAGAGTTACATCTGTATTTCGGGGATCTCTTTGCTAGCCTTATTTCTGTGGAATCTGAGAACAGATATTTCGTATCCCTTTGAAGACTATAGAGCCAAAGGAAATATCCTCCGATAACAAAGAGAAAGAAGCTTTCTGAGAAACTTCTTTGTGTTCTGTGAAATCATCTCACAGAGTTACAGCTTTCCCCTCAAGAAGCCTTTCGCTAAGACAGTTCTTGTGGAATTGGCAAAGTGATATTTGGAAGCCCATAGAGGGCTATGATGAAAAAGGAAATATCCTCCGATGAAATCTGGAAAGAAGATTTCTGAGAAACTGCTTAGTGTTCTGTTAATTCATCTCACAGAGTTACATCTGTATTTCGTGGATCTCTTTGCTAGCCTTATTTCTGTGGAATCTGAGAACAGATATTTCGGATCCCTTGGAAGACTATAGGGCCAAAGGAAATATCCTCCGATAACAAAGAGAAAGAAGCTTTCTGAGAAACTTCTTTGTGTTCTGTGAAATCATCTCACAGAGGTACAGCTTTCCCCTCAAGAAGCCTTTCGCAAAGACAGTTCTTCTGGAATGGGCAAAGTGATATTTGGAAGCCCATAGAGGGCTATGGTTAAAAAGGAAATATCCTCAGATGAAATCTGGAAAGAGGCTTTCTGAGAAACTGCTTAGTGTTCTGTTAATTCATCTCACAGAGTTACATCTGTATTTCGGGGATCTCTTTGCTAGCCTTATTTCTGTGGTATCTGAGAACAGATATTTCGGATCCCTTTGAAGACTATAGAGCCAAAGTAAATATCCTCCGATAACAAAGAAAAATAAGCTTTCTGAGAACCTTCTTTGTGTTCTGTGAAATCATCTCACCGAGTTACAGCTTTCCCTTCAAGAAGCCTTTCGCTAAGACAGTTCCTGTGGAATTGGCAAAGTGATATTTGGAAGCCCTTAGAGGGCTATGGTGAAAAAGGAAATATCCTCAGATGAAATATAGAAAGAAACTTTCAGAGAAACTGCTTAGTGTTCTGTTAAATCATCTCACAGAGTTACATCTGTATTTCGTGGATCTCTTTGCTAGCCTTATTTCTGTGGAATCTGAAAACAGATATTTCGGATCCCTTTGAAGACTATACGGCCAAAGGAAATATCCTCCGATAACAAAGAGAAAGAAGGTTTCTGAGAAACTTCTTTGTGTTCTGTGAAATCATCTCACAGAGTTACAGCTTTCCCTTCAAGAAGCCTGTCGCTAAGACAGTTCTTCTGGAATTGGCAAGGTGATATTTGGAAGCCCATAGAGGGCTAAGGTGAAAAAGGAAATATCCTCCGATGAAATCTGGAAAGAAGCATTCTGAGAAACTGCTTAGTGTTCTGTTAATTCATCTCACAGAGTTACATCTGTATTTCGGGGAACTCTTTGCTAGCCTTATTTGTGTGGAATCTGACAACAGATATTTCCTTTCCCTTTGAAGACTATAGGGACAAAGGAAATATCCTCCGATAACAACGAGAAAGAAGCTTTCTGAGAAACTTCTTTGGGTTCTGTGAAATCATCTCACAGAGTTACAGCTTTCCCCTCAGGAAGCCTTTCGCTAGGACAGTTCTTGTGGAATTGGCAAAGTGATATTTGGAAGCCCATAGAGGGCTATGGTGAAAAAGGAAATATCCTCCGATGAAATCTGGAAAGAAGCTTTCTGAGAAACTGCTTAGTGTTCTGTTAATTCATCTCACAGAGTTACATCTGTATTTCGTGGATCTCTTTGCTAGCCTTATTTGTGTGGAATCTGACAACAGATATTTCCTTTCCCTTTGAAGACTATCGGGACAAAGGAAATATCCTCCGATAACAAAGAGAAAGAAGCTTTCTGAGAAACTTCTATGTTTTCTGTGAAATCATCTCACAGAGTTACAGCTTTCCCCTCAAGAAGCCTTTCGCTAAGACAGTTCTTGTGGAATTGGCAAAGTGATATTTGGAAGCCCATAGAGGGCTATGGTGAAAAAGGAAATATCCTCCGATGAAATCTGGAAAAAGGCTTTCTGAGAAACTGCTTAGTGTTCTGTTAATTCATCTCACAGAGTTACATCTGTATTTCGGGGATCTCTTTGCTAGCCTTATTTGTGTGGAATCTGACAACAGATATTTCCTTTCCCTTTGAAGACTATAGGGACAAAGGAAATATTCTCCGATAACAAAGAGAAAGAAGCTTTCTGAGAAACTTCTTTGTGTTCTGTGAAATCATCTCACAGAGTTACAGCTTTCCCCTCAAGAACCCTTTCGCTAGGACAGTTCTTGTGGAATTGGCAAAGTGATATTTGGAAGCCCATAGAGGGCTATGGTGAAAAAGGAAATATCCTCCGATGAAATCTGGAAAGAAGCTTTCTGAGAAACTGCTTAGTGTTCTGTTAATTCATCTCACAGAGTTACATCTGTATTTCGTGGATATCTTTGCTAGCCTTATTTGTGTGGAATCTGACAACAGATATTTCCTTTCCCTTTGAAGACTATAGGGACAAAGGAAATATCCTCCGATAACAAAGAGAATGAAGCTTTCTGAGAAACTTCTTTGGGTTCTGTGAAATCATCTCACAGAGTTACAGCTTTCCCCTCAAGAAGCCTTTCCCTAAGACAGTTCTTGTGGAATTGGCAAAGTGATATTTGGAAGCCCATAGAGGGCTATGGTGAAAAAGGAAATATCCTCCGATGAAATCTGGAAAGAAGATTTCTGAGAAACTGCTTAGTGTTCTGTTAATTCATCTCACAGAGTTACATCTGTATTTCGTGGATCTCTTTGCTAGCCTTATTTCTGTGGAATCTGAGAACAAATATTTCGGATCCCTTTGAAGACTATAGGGCCAAAGGAAATATCCTCCGATAACAAAGAGAAAGAAGCTTTCTGAGAAACTTCCTTGGGTTCTGTGAAATCATCTCACAGGGTTACAGCTTTCCTCTCAAGAAGCCTTTCGCAAAGACAGTTCTTCTGGAATTGGCAAAGTGATATTTGGAAGCCCATAGAGGGCTATGGTGAAAAAGGAAATATCCTCCGATTAAATCTGGAAAGAAGCTTCCTGAGAAACTGCTTAGTGTTCTGTTAATTCATCTCACAGAGTTACATCTGTATTTCGGGCATCTCTTTGCTAGCCTTATTTGTGTGGAATTTGACAACAGATATTTCCTTTCCCTTTGAAGACTATAGGGAAAAAGGAAATATCCTCCGATAACAAATAGAAAGAAGCTTTCTGAGAAACTTCTTTGGGTTCTGTGAAATCATCTCACAGAGTTACAGCTTTCCCCTCAGAAAGCCTTTCGCTAGGACAGTTCTTGTGGAATTGGCAAAGTGATATTTGGAAGCCCATAGTGGGCTATGGTGAAAAAGGAAATATCCTCCGATGAAATCTGGAAAGAAGCTTTCTGAGAAACTGCTTAGTGTTCTGTTAATTCATCTCACAGAGTTACATCTGTATTTCGTGGATCTCTTTGCTAGCCTTATTTGTGTGGAATCTGACAACAGATATTTCCTTTCCCTTTGAAGACTATAGGGCCAAAGGAAATATCCTCCGATAACAAAGAGAAAGAAGCTTTCTGTGAAACTTCTTTGTGTTCTGTGAAATCATCTCACAGAGTTACAGCTTTACCCTCAGGAAGCCTTTCGCTAGGACAGTTCTTGTGGAATTGGCAAAGTGATATTTGGAAGCCCATAGAGGGCTATGGTGAAAAAGGAAATATCCTCCGATGAAATCTGGAAAGAAGCTTTCTGAGAAACTGCTTAGTGTTCTGTTAATTCATCTCACAGAGTTACATCTGTATTTCGTGGATCTCTTTGCTAGCCTTATTTGTGTGGAATCTGACAACAGATATTTCCTTTCCCTTTGAATACTATAGGGACAAAGGAAATATCCTCCGATAACAAAGAGAAAGAAGCTTTCTGAGAAACTTCTATGTTTTCTGTGAAATCATCTCACAGAGTTACAGCTTTCCCCTCAAGAAGCCTTTCGCTAAGACAGTTCTTGTGGAATTGGCAAAGTGATATTTGGAAGCCCATAGAGGGCTATGGTGAAAAAGGAAATATCCTCCGATGAAATCTGGAAAGAGGCTTTCTGAGAAACTGCTTAGTGTTCTGTTAATTCATCTCACAGAGTTACATCTGTATTTCGGGGATCTCTTTGCTAGCCTTATTTGTGTGGAATCTGACAACAGATATTTCCTTTCCCTTTGAAGACTATAGGGACAAAGGAAATATTCTCCGATAACAAAGAGAAAGAAGCTTTCTGAGAAACTTCTTTGGGTTCTGTGAAATCATCTCACAGAGTTACAGCTTTCCCCTCAAGAACCCTTTCGCTAGGACAGTTCTTGTGGAATTCGCAAAGTGATATTTGGAAGCCCATAGAGGGCTATGGTGAAAAAGGAAATGTCCTCCGATGAAATCTGGAAAGAAGCTTTCTGAGAAACTGCTTAGTGTTCTGTTAATTCATCTCACAGAGTTACATCTGTATTTCGTGGATATCTTTGCTAGCCTTATTTGTGTGGAATCTGACAACAGATATTTCCTTTCCCTTTGAAGACTATAGGGCCAAAGGAAATATCCTCCGATAACAAAGAGAAAGAAGCTTTCTGAGAAACTTCTTTGTGTTCTGTGAAATCATCTCACAGAGTTACAGCTTTCCCCTCAAGAAGCCTTTCGCTAAGACAGTTCTTGTGGAATTGGCAAAGTGATATTTGGAAGCCCTTAGAGGGCTATGGTGAAAAAGGAAATATCTTCCGATGAAATCTGGAAAGAAGCATTCTGAGAAACTGCTTTGTGTTCTGTTAATTCATCTCACAGAGTTACATCTGTATTTCGTGGATCTCTTTGCTAGCCTTATTTCTGTGGAATCGGAGAAGAGATATTTCGGATCCCTTTGAAGTCTATAGGGCCAAAGGAAATATCCTCCGATAACAAAGAGAAAGAAGCTTTCTGAGAAACTTCTTTGTGTTTCGTGAAATCATCTCACAGAGTTAAAGCTTTCCCCTCAAGAAGTCTTTCGCTAAGACAGTTCTTCTGGAATTGGCAAAGTGATATTTGGAAGCCCATAGAGGGCTATGGTGAAAAAGGAAATATCCTCCGATGAAATCTGGAAAGAAGCTTTCTGAGAAACTGCTTAGTGTTCTGTTAATTCATCTCACAGAGTTACATCTGTATTTCGGGCATCTCTTTGCTAGCCTTATTTGTGTGGAATCTGACAACAGATATTTCCTTTCCCATTGAAGACTATAGGGACAAAGGAAATATCCTCCGATAACAAAGAGAATGAAGCTTTCTGAGAAACTTCTTTGGGTTCTGTGAAATCATCTCACAGAGTTACAGCTTTCCCCTCAGGAAGCCTTTCGCTAAGACAGTTCTTGTGGAATTGGCAAAGTGATATTTGGAAGCCCATAGAGGGCTATGGTGAAAAAGGAAATATCCTCAGATGAAATCTGGAAAGAAGCTTTCTGAGAAACTGCTTAGTGTTCTGTTAATTCTTCTCACAGAGTTACATCTGTATTTCGGGGATCTCTTTGCTAGCCTTATTTCTGTGGAATCTGAGAACAGATATTTCGGATCCCTTTGAAGACTATAGAGCCAAAGGAAATATCCTCCGATAACAAAGAGAAAGAAGCTTTCTGAGAAACTTCTTTGTGTTCTGTGAAATCATCTCACAGAGTTACAGCTTTCCCCTCAAGAAGCCTTTCCCTAAGACAGTTCTTGTGGAATTGGCAAAGTGATATTTGGAAGCCCATAGAGGGCTATGGTGAAAAAGGAAATATCCTCCGATGAAATCTGGAAAGAAGATTTCTGAGAAACTGCTTAGTGTTCTGTTAATTCATCTCACAGAGTTACATCTGTATTTCGTGGATCTCTTTGCTAGCCTTATTTCTGTGGAATCTGAGAACAAATATTTCGGATCCCTTTGAAGACTATAGGGCCAAAGGAAATATCCTCCGATAACAAAGAGAAAGAAGCTTTCTGAGAAACTTCCTTGGGTTCTGTGAAATCATCTCACAGGGTTACAGCTTTCCTCTCAAGAAGCCTTTCGCAAAGACAGTTCTTCTGGAATTGGCAAAGTGATATTTGGAAGCCCATAGAGGGCTATGGTGAAAAAGGAAATATCCTCCGATTAAATCTGGAAAGAAGCTTTCTGAGAAACTGCTTAGTGTTCTGTTAATTCATCTCACAGAGTTACATCTGTATTTCGGGCATCTCTTTGCTAGCCTTATTTGTGTGGAATTTGACAACAGATATTTCCTTTCCCTTTGAAGACTATAGGGAAAAAGGAAATATCCTCCGATAACAAAGAGAAAGAAGCTTTCTGAGAAACTTCTTTGGGTTCTGTGAAATCATCTCACAGAGTTACAGCTTTCCCCTCAGAAAGCCTTTCGCTAGGACAGTTCTTGTGGAATTGGCAAAGTGATATTTGGAAGCCCATAGTGGGCTATGGTGAAAAAGGGAATATCCTCCGATGAAATCTGGAAAGAAGCTTTCTGAGAAACTGCTTAGTGTTCTGTTAATTCATCTCACAGAGTTACATCTGTATTTCGTGGATCTCTTTGCTAGCCTTATTTGTGTGGAATCTGACAACAGATATTTCCTTTCCCTTTGAAGACTATAGGGCCAAAGGAAATATCCTCCGATAACAAAGAGAAAGAAGCTTTCTGTGAAACTTCTTTGTGTTCTGTGAAATCATCTCACAGAGTTAAAGCTTTACCCTCAGGAAGCCTTTCGCTAGGACAGTTCTTGTGGAATTGGCAAAGTGATATTTGGAAGCCCATAGAGGGCTATGGTGAAAAAGGAAATATCCTCAGATGAAATATAGAAAGAAGCTTTCTGAGAAACTGCTTAGTGTTCTGTTAATTCATCTCACAGAGTTACATCTGTATTTCGTGGATCTATTTGCTAGCCTTTTTTCTGTGGAATCTGAGAACAGATATTTCGGATCCCTTTGAAGACTATAGGGCCAAAGGAAATATCCTCCGATAACAAAGAGAAAGAAGCTTTCTGAGAAACTTCTTTGTGTTCTGTGAAATCATCTCACAGAGGTACAGCTTTCCCCTCAAGAAGCCTTTCGCAAAGACAGTTCTTCTGGAATGGGCAAAGTGATATTTGGAAGCCCATAGAGGGCTATGGTGAAAAAGGAAATATCCTCAGATGAAATCTGGAAAGAAGCATTCTGAGAAACTGCTTTGTGTTCTGTTAATTCATCTCACAGAGTTACATCTGTATTTCGTGGATCTCTTTGCTAGCCTTATTTCTGTGGAATCTGAGAAGAGATATTTCGGATCCCTTTGAAGTCTATAGGGCCAAAGGAAATATCCTCCGATAACAAAGAGAAAGAAGCTTTCTGAGAAACTTCTTTGTGTTCTGTGAAATCATCTCACAGAGTTACAGCTTTCCCCTCAAGAAGCCTTTCGCTAAGACAGTTCTTCTGGAATTGGCAAAGTGATATTTGGAAGCCCATAGAGGGCTATGGTGAAAAAGGAAATATCCTCCGATGAAATCTGGAAAGAAGCTTTCTGAGAAACTGCTTAGTGTTCTGTTATTTCATCTCACAGAGTTACATCTGTATTTCGGGCATCTCTTTGCTAGCCTTATTTCTGTGGAATCTGACAACAGATATTTCCTTTCCCTTTGAAGACTATAGGGACAAAGGAAATATCCTCCGATAACAAAGAGAATGAAGCTTTCTGAGAAACTTCTTTGGGTTCTGTGAAATCATCTCACAGAGTTACAGCTTTCCCCTCAGGAAGCCTTTCACTAAGACAGTTCTTGTGGAATTGGCAAAGTGATATTTGGAAGCCCATAGAAGGCTATGGTGAAAAAGGAAATATCCTCAGATGAAATCTGGAAAGAAGCTTTCTGAGAAACTGCTTAGTGTTCTGTTAATTCTTCTCACAGAGTTACATCTGTATTTCGTGGATCTCTTTGCTAGCCTTTTTTCTGTGGAATCTGAGAACAGATATTTCGGATCCCTTTGAAGACTATAGGGCCAAAGGAAATATCCTCCGATAACAAAGAGAAAGAAGCTTTCTGAGAAACTTCTTTGTGTTCTGTGAAATCATCTCACAGAGGTACAGCTTTCCCCTCAAGAAGCCTTTCGCAAAGACAGTTCTTCTGGAATGGGCAAAGTGATATTTGGAAGCCCATAGAGGGCTATGGTGAAAAAGGAAATATCCTCAGATGAAATCTGGAAAGAAGCTTTCTGAGAAAGTGCTTAGTGTTCTGTTAATTCATCTCACAGAGTTACATCTGTATTTCGGGGATCTCTTTGCTAGCCTTATTTCTGTGGAATCTGAAAACAGATATTTCGGATCCCTTTGAAGACTATAGAGCCAAAGTAAATATCCTCCGATAACAAAGAGAAAGAAGCTTTCTGAGAAACTTCTTTGTGTTCTGTGAAATCATCTCACCGAGTTACAGCTTTCCCTTCAAGAAGCCTTTCGCTAAGACAGTTCTTGTGAAATTGGCAAAGTCATATTTGGAAGCCCATAGAGGGCTATGGTGAAAAAGGAAATATGCTCCGATGAAATCTGGAAAGAAGCTTTCTGAGAAACTGCTCAGTGTTCTGTTAATTCATCTCACAGAGTTACATCTGTATTTCGTGGATCTCTTTGCTAGCCTTATTTGTGTGGAATCTGACAACAGATATTTCCTTTCCCTTTGAAGACTATAGGGAGAAAGGAAATATCCTCCGATAACAAAGAGAAAGAAGCTTTCTGAGAAACTTCTTTGGGTTCTGTGAAATCATCTCACAGAGTTACTGCTTTCCCTTCAGGAAGCCTTTCGCTAGGACAGTTCTTGTGGAATTGGCAAAGTGATATTTGGAAGCCCATAGAGGGCTATGGTGAAAAAGGAAATATCCTCCGATGACGTCTGGAAAGAAGCTTTCTGTGAAACTGCTTAGTGTTCTGTTAATTCATCTCACAGAGTTACATCTGTATTTCGTGGATCTCTTTGCTAGCCTTATTTCTGTTGTATCTGAGAACAAATATTTCGGATCCCTTTGAAGACTATACGGCCAAAGGAAATATCCTCCGATAACAAAGAGAAAGAAGCTTTCTGAGAAACTTCTTTGTGTTCTGTGAAATCATCTCACAGAGTTACAGCTTTCCCCTCAAGAAGCCTTTCGCTAAGACAGTTCTTGTGGAATTGGCAAACTGATATTTGGAAGCCCATAGAGGGCTATGGTGAAAAAGGAAATATCCTCAGATGAAATCTGGAAAGAAGCTTTCTGAGAAACTGCTTAGTGTTCTGTTAATTCATCTCACAGAGTTACATCTGTATTTCGTGGATCTCTTTGCTAGCCTTATTTCTGTGGAATCTGAGAAGAGATATTTCGGATCCCTTTGAAGTCTATAGGGCCAAAGAAAATATCCTCCGATAACAAAGAGAAAGAAGTTTTCTGAGAAACTTCTTTGTGTTCTGTGAAATCACCTCACAGAGTTACAGCTTTCCCCTCAAGAAAACTTTCGCTAAGACAGTTCTTGTGGAATTGGCAAAGTGATATTTGGAAGCCCATAGAGCGCTATGGTGAAAAAGGAAATATCCTCCGATGAAATCTGGAAAGAAGCTTTCTGAGAAACTGCTTAGTGTTCTGTTAATTCATCTCACAGAGTTACATCTGTATTTCGGGGATCTCTTTGCTAGCCTTATTTCTGTGGAATCTGAGAACAGATATTTCGGATCCCTTTGAAGACTATAGAGCCAAAGGAAATATCCTCCGATAACAAAGAGAAAGAAGCTTTCTGAGAAACTTCTTTGTGTTCTGTGAAATCATCTCACAGAGTTACAGCTTTCCCCTCAGGAAGCCTTTCGCTAGGACAGTTCTTGTGGAATTGGCAAAGTGATATTTGGAAGCGAATAGAGGGCTATGGTGAAAAAGGAAATATCCTCCGATGAAATCTGGAAAGAAGCTTTCTGAGAAACTGCTTAGTGTTCTGTTAATTCATCTCACAGAGTTACATCTGTATTTCGGTCATCTCTTTGCTAGCCTTATTTGTGTGGAATTTGACAACAGATATTTCCTTTCCCTTTGAAGACTATAGGGAAAAAGGAAATATCCTCCTATAACAAAGAGAAAGAAGCTTTCTGAGAAACTTCTTTGGGTTCTGTGAAATCATCTCACAGAGTTACAGCTTTCCCCTCAGGAAGCCTTTCGCTAGGACAGTTCTTGTGGAATTGGCAAAGTGATATTTGGAAGCCCATAGAGGGCTATGGTGAAAAAGGAAATATCCTCCGATGAAATCTGGAAGAAGCTTTCTGAGAAACTGCTTAGTGTTCTGTTAATTCATCTCACAGAGTTACATGTGTATTTCGTGGATCTCTTTGCTAGCCTTATTTCTGTGGAATCTGACAACAGATATTTCCTTTCCCTTTGAAGACTATAGGGACAAAAGAAATATCCTCCGATAACAAAGAGAAAGAAGCTTTCTGTGAAACTTCATTGTGTTCTGTGAAATCATCTCACAGAGTTACAGCTTTCCCTTCAGGAAGCCTTTCGCTAGGATAGTTCTTGTGGAATTGGCAAAGTGATATTTGGAAGCCCATAGAGGGCTATGGTGAAAAAGGAAATATCCTCAGATGAAATCTGGAAAGAAGCTTTCTGAGAAACTGCTTAGTGTTCTGTTAATTCATCTCACAGAGTTACATCTGTATTTGGGGGATCTCTTTGCTAGCCTTATTTCTGTGGAATCTGAGAACAGATATTTCGGATCCCTTTGAAGACTATAGAGCCAAAGGAAATATCCTCCGATAACAAAGAGAAAGAAGCTTTCTGAGAAACTTCTTTGTGTTCTGTGAAATCATCTCACCGAGTTACAGCTTTCCCTTCAAGAAGCCTTTCGCTAAGACAGTTCTTGTGAAATTGGCAAAGTCATATTTGGAAGCCCATAGAGGGCTATGGTGAAAAAGGAAATATCCTCTGATGAAATCTGGAAAGAAGCTTTCTGAGAAAGTGCTCAGTGTTCTGTTAATTCATCTCACAGAGTTACATCTGTATTTCGTGGATCTCTTTGCTAGCCTTATTTGTGTGGAATCTGAAAACAGATATTTCCTTTCCCTTTGAAGACTACAGGGACAAAGGAAATATCCTCCGATAACAAAGAGAAAGAAGCTTTCTGAGAAACTTCTTTGGGTACTGTGAAATCATCTCACAGAGTTACTGCTTTCCCTTCAGGAAGCCTTTCGCTAGGACAGTTCTTGTGGAATTGGCAAAGTGATATTTGGAAGCCCATAGAGGGCTATGGTGAAAAAGGAAATATCCTTCGATGAAATCTGGGAAGAAGCTTTCTGTGAAACTGCTTAGAGTTCTGATAATTCATCTCACAGAGTGACAACTGTGTTTCGTGGATCTCTTTGCTAGCCTTATTTGTGTGGAATCTGACAACAGATATTTCCTTTCCCTTTGAAGACTATAGGGACAAAGGAAATATCCTCCGAAAACAAAGAGAAAGAAGCTTTCTGAGAAACTTCTTTGTGTTCTGTGAAATCATCTCACCGAGTTACAGCTTTCCCTTCAAGAAGCCTTTCGCTAAGACAGTTCTTGTAAAATTGGCAAAGTCATATTTGGAAGCCCATAGAGGGCTATGGTGAAAAAGGAAATATCCTCCGATTAAATCTGGAAAGAAGCTTTCTGAGAAACTGCTCAGTGTTCTGTTAATTCATCTCACAGAGTTACATCTGTATTTCGTGGATCTCTTTGCTAGCCTTATTTGTGTGGAATGTGACAACAGATATTTCCTTTCCCTTTGAAGACTATAAGGCCAAAGGAAATATCCTCCGATAACAAAGAGAAAGAAGCTTTCTGAGAAACTTCTTTGGGTTCTCTGAAATCATCTCACAGAGTTACTGCTTTCCCTTCAGGAAGCCTTTCGCTAGGACAGTTCTTGTGGAATTGGCAAAGTGATATTTGGAAGCCCATAGAGAGCTATGGTGAAAAAGGAAATATCCTCCGATGAAGTCTGGAAAGAAGCTTTCTGTGAAACTGCTTAGTGTTCTGTTAATTCATCTCACAGAGTTACATCTGTATTTCGTAGATCTCTTTGCTAGCCTTATTTCTGTGGAATCTGAGAACACATATTTCGGATCACTTTGAAGACTATACGGCCAAAGGAAATATCCTCCGATAACAAAGAGAAAGAAGCTTTCTGAGAAACTTCTTTGTGTTCTGTGAAATCATCTCACAGAGTTACAGCTTTCCCCTCAAGAAGCCTTTCGCTAAGACAGTTCTTGTGGAATTGGCAAAGTGATATTTGGAAGCCCATAGAGGGCTATGGTGAAAAAGGAAATATCCTCCGATGAAATCTGGAAAGAAGCTTTCTGAGAAACTGCTTAGTGTTCTGTTAATTCATCTCACAGAGTTACATCTGTATTTCGTGGATCTCTTTGCGAGCCTTATTTCTGTGGAATCTGAGAAGAGATATTTCGGATCCCTTTGAAGTCTATAGGGCCAAAGGAAATATCCTCCGATAACAAAGAGAAAGAAGTTTTCTGAGAAACTTCTTTGTGTTCTGTGAAATCATCTCACAGAGTTACAGCTTTCCCCTCAAGAAACCTTTCGCTAAGACAATTCTTGTGGAATTGGCAAAGTGATATTTGGAAGCCCATAGAGGGCTATGGTGAAAAAGGAAATATCCTCCGATGAAATCTGGAAAGAAGCTTTCTGAGAAACTGCTTAGTGTTCTGTTAATTCATCTCACAGAGTTACATCTGTATTTCGGGGATCTCTTTGCTAGCCTTATTTGTGTGGAATCTGACAACAGATATTTCCTTTCCCTTTGAAGACTATAGGGACAAAGGAAATATCCTCCGATAACAAAGAGAAAGAAGCTTTCTGAGAAACTTCTTTGGGTTCTGTGAAATCATCTCACAGAGTTACAGCTTTCCCCTCAGGAAGCCTTTCGCTAGGATAGTTCTTGTGGAATTGGCAAAGTGATATTTGGAAGCCCATAGAGGGCTATGGTGAAAAAGGAAATATCCTCAGATGAAATCTGGAAAGAAGCATTCTGAGAAACTGCTTTGTTTTCTGTTAATTCATCTCACAGAGTTACATCTGTATTTCGTGGATCTCTTTGCTAGCCTTATTTCTGTGGAATCTGAGAAGAGATATTTCGGATCCCTTTGAAGTCTATAGGGCCAAAGGAAATATCCTCCGATAACAAAGAGAAAGAAGCTTTCTGAGAAACTTCTTTTTGTTCTGTGAAATCATCTCACAGAGTTACAGCTTTCCCCTCAAGAAGCCTTTCGCTAAGACACTTCTTCTGGAATTGGCAAAGTGATATTTGGAAGCCCGTAGAGGGCTATGGTGAAAAAGGAAATATCCTCCGATGAAATCTGGAAAGAAGCTTTCTGAGAAACTGCTTAGTGTTCTGTTAATTCATCTCACAGAGTTACATCTGTATTTAGGGCATCTCTTTGCTAGCCTTATTTGTGTGGAATCTGACAACAGATATTTCCTTTCCCTTTGAAGACTATAGGGACAAAGGAAATATTCTCCGATAACAAAGAGAATGAAGCTTTCTGAGAAACTTCTTTGGGTTCTGTGAAATCATCTCACAGAGTTACAGCTTTCCCCTCAGGAAGCCTTTCGCTAAGACAGTTCTTGTGGAATTGGCAAAGTGATATTTGGAAGCCCCTAGAGGGCTAGGGTGAAAAAGGAAATATCCTCCGATGAAGTCTGGAAAGAAGCTTTCTGTGAAACTGCTTAGTGTTCTGTTAATTCATCTCAAAGAGTTACATCTGTATTTCGTGGATCTCTTTGCTAGCCTTATTTCTGTGGAATCTGAGAACAAATATTTCGGATCACTTTGAAGACTATACGGCCAAAGGAAATATCCTCCGATAACAAAGAGAAAGAAGCTTTCTGAGAAACTTCTTTGTGTTCTGTGAAATCATCTCACAGAGTTACAGCTATCCCCTCAAGAAGCCTTTCGCTAAGACAGTTCTTGTGGAATTGGCAAAGTGATATTTGGAAGCCCATAGAGGGCTATGGTGAAAAAGGAAATATCCTCAGATGAAATCTGGAAAGAAGCTTTCTGAGAAACTGCTTAGTGTTCTGTTAATTCATCTCACAGAGTTACATCTGTATTTCGTGGATCTCTTTGCTAGCCTTATTTCTGTGGAATCTGAGAAGAGATATTTCGGATCCCTTTGAAGTCTATAGGGCCAAAGGAAATATCCTCCGATAACAAAGAGAAAGAAGTTTTCTGAGAAACTTCTTTGTGTTCTGTGAAATCATCTCACAGAGTTACAGCTTTCCCCTCAAGAACCCTTTCGCTAAGACAGTTCTTGTGGAATTGGCAAAGTGATATTTGGAAGCCCATAGAGGGCTATGGTGAAAAAGGAAATATCCTCCGATGAAATCTGGAAAGAAGCTTTCTGAGAAACTGCTTAGTGTTCTGTTAATTCATCTCACAGAGTTACATCTGTATTTCCGGGATCTCTTTGCTAGCCTTATTTGTGTGGAATCTGACAACAGATATTTCCTTTCCCTTTGAAGACTATAGGGACAAAGGAAATATCCTCCGATAACAAAGAGAAAGAAGCTTTCTGAGAAACTTCTTTGGGTTCTGTGAAATCATCTCACAGAGTTACAGCTTTCCCCTCAGGAAGCCTTTCGCTAGGACAGTTCTTGTGGAATTGGCAAAGTGATATTTGGAAGCCCATAGAGGGCTATGGTGAAAAAGGAAATATCCTCCGATGAAATCTGGAAAGAAGCTTTGTGAGAAACTGCTTAGTGTTCTGTTAATTCATCTCACAGAGTTACATCTGTATTTCGTGGATCTCTTTGCTAGCTTTATTTGTGTGGAATCTGACAACAGATATTTCCTTTCCCTTTGAAGACTATAGGGACAAAGGAAATATCCTCCGATAACAAAGAGAAAGAAGCTTTCTGAGAAACTTCTTTGTTTTCTGTGAAATCATCTCACAGAGTTACAGCTTTCCCCTCAAGAAGCCTTTCGCTAAGACAGTTCTTGTGGAATTGGCAAAGTGATATTTGGAAGCCCATAGAGGGCTATGGTGAAAAAGGAAATATCCTCCGATGAAATCTGGAAAGAAGCTTTCTGAGAAACTGCTTAGTGTTCTGTTAATTCATCTCACAGAGTTACATCTGTATTTCGGGGATCTCTTTGCTAGCCTTATTTGTGTGGAATCTGACAACAGATATTTCCTTCCCTTTGAAGACTAAAGGGACAAAGGAAATATCCTCCGATAACAAAGAGAAAGAAGCTTTCTGAGAAACTTCTTTGGGTTCTGTGAAATCATCTCACAGAATTACAGCTTTCCCCTCAAGAACCCTTTCGCTAGGACAGTTCTTGTGGAATTGGCAAAGTGATATTTGGAAGCCCATAGAGGGCTTTGGTGAAAAAGGAAATATCATCCGATGAAATCTGGAAAGAAGCTTTCTGAGAAACTGCTTAGTGTTCTGTTAATTCATCTCACAGAGTTACATCTGTATTTCGTGGATCTCTTTGCTAGCCTTATTTGTGTGGAATCTGACAACAGATATTTCCTTTCCCTTTGAAGACTATAGGGACAAAGGAAATATCCTCCGATAACAAAGAGAATGAAGCTTTCTGAGAAACTTCTTTGGGTTCTGTGAAATCATCTCACAGAGTTACAGCTTTCCCCTCAGGAAGCCTTTCGCTAAGACAGTTCTTGTGGAATTGGCAAAGTGATATTTGGAAGCCCATAGAGGGCTATGGTGAAAAAGGAAATATCCTCAGATGAAATCTGGAAAGAAGCTTTCTGAGAAACTGCTTAGTGTTCTGTTAATTCTTCTCACAGAGTTACATCTGTATTTCGGGGATCTCTTTGCTAGCCTTATTTCTGTGGAATCTGAGAACAAATATTTCGGATCCCTTTGAAGACTATAGGGCCAAAGGAAATATCCTCCGATAACAAAGAGAAAGAAGCTTTCTGAGAAACTTCCTTGGGTTCTGTGAAATCATCTCACAGGGTTACAGCTTTCCCCTCAAGAAGCCTTTCGCAAAGACAGTTCTTCTGGAATTGGCAAAGTGATATTTGGAAGCCCATAGAGGGCTATGGTGAAAAAGGAAATATCCTCCGATGAAATCTGGAAAGAAGCTTTCTGAGAAACTGCTTAGTGTTCTGTTAATTCATCTCACAGAGTTACATCTGTATTTCGGGGATCTCTTTGCTAGCCTTATTTGTGTGGAATCTGACAACAGATATTTCCTTTCCCTTTGAAGACTATAGGGACAAAGGAAATATCCTCCGATAACAAAGAGAGAGAAAGAAGCTTTCTGAGAAACTTCTTTGGGTTCTGTGAAATCATCTCACAGAGTTACTGCGTTCCCTTCAGGAAGCCTTTCGCTAGGACAGTTCTGGTGGAATTGGCAAAGTGATATTTGGAAGCCCATAGAGGGCTAGGGTGAAAAAGGAAATATCCTCCGATGAAGTCTGGAAAGAAGCTTTCTGTGAAACTGCTTAGTGTTCTGTTAATTCATCTCACAGAGTTACATCTGTATTTCGTGGATCTCTTTGCTAGCCTTATTTCTGTGGAATCTGAGAACAAATATTTCGGATCACTTTGAAGACTATACGGCCAAAGGAAATATCCTCCGATAACAAAGAGAAAGAAGCTTTCTGAGAAACTTCTTTGTGTTCTGTGATATCATCTCACAGAGTTACATCTTTCCCCTCAAGAAGCCTTTCGCTAAGACAGTTCTTGTGGAATTGGCAAAGTGATATTTGGAAGCGAATAGAGGGCTATGGTGAAAAAGGAAATATCCTCCGATGAAATCTGGAAAGAAGCTTTCTGAGAAACTGCTTAGTGTTCTGTTAATTCATCTCACAGAGTTACATCTGTATTTCGGTCATCTCTTTGCTAGCCTTATTTGTGTGGAATTTGACAACAGATATTTCCTTTCCCTTTGAAGACTATAGGGAAAAAGGAAATATCCTCCTATAACAAAGAGAAAGAAGCTTTCTGAGAAACTTCTTTGGGTTCTGTGAAATCATCTCACAGAGTTACAGCTTTCCCCTCAGGAAGCCTTTCGCTAGGACAGTTCTTGTGGAATTGGCAAAGTGATATTTGGAAGCCCATAGAGGGCTATGGTGAAAAAGGAAATATCCTCCGATGAAATCTGGAAGAAGCTTTCTGAGAAACTGCTTAGTGTTCTGTTAATTCATCTCACAGAGTTACATGTGTATTTCGTGGATCTCTTTGCTAGCCTTATTTGTGTGGAATCTGACAACAGATATTTCCTTTCCCTTTGAAGACTATAGGGACAAAGAAATATCCTCCGATAACAAAGAGAAAGAAGCTTTCTGTGAAACTTCATTGTGTTCTGTGAAATCATCTCACAGAGTTACAGCTTTCCCTTCAGGAAGCCTTTCGCTAGGATAGTTCTTGTGGAATTGGCAAAGTGATATTTGGAAGCCCATAGAGGGCTATGGTGAAAAAGGAAATATCCTCAGATGAAATCTGGAAAGAAGCTTTCTGAGAAACTGCTTAGTGTTCTGTTAATTCATCTCACAGAGTTACATCTGTATTTCGGGGATCTCTTTGCTAGCCTTATTTCTGTGGAATCTGAGAACAGATATTTCGGATCCCTTTGAAGACTATAGAGCCAAAGGAAATATCCTCCGATAACAAAGAGAAAGAAGCTTTCTGAGAAACTTCTTTGTGTTCTGTGAAATCATCTCACCGAGTTACAGCTTTCCCTTCAAGAAGCCTTTCGCTAAGACAGTTCTTGTGAAATTGGCAAAGTCATATTTGGAAGCCCATAGAGGGCTATGGTGAAAAAGGAAATATCCTCTGATGAAATCTGGAAAGAAGCTTTCTGAGAAAGTGCTCAGTGTTCTGTTAATTCATCTCACAGAGTTACATCTGTATTTCGTGGATCTCTTTGCTAGCCTTATTTGTGTGGAATCTGAAAACAGATATTTCCTTTCCCTTTGAAGACTACAGGGACAAAGGAAATATCCTCCGATAACAAAGAGAAAGAAGCTTTCTGAGAAACTTCTTTGGGTACTGTGAAATCATCTCACAGAGTTACTGCTTTCCCTTCAGGAAGCCTTTCGCTAGGACAGTTCTTGTGGAATTGGCAAAGTGATATTTGGAAGCCCATAGAGGGCTATGGTGAAAAAGGAAATATCCTTCGATGAAATCTGGGAAGAAGCTTTCTGTGAAACTGCTTAGAGTTCTGATAATTCATCTCACAGAGTGACAACTGTGTTTCGTGGATCTCTTTGCTAGCCTTATTTGTGTGGAATCTGACAACAGATATTTCCTTTCCCTTTGAAGACTATAGGGACAAAGGAAATATCCTCCGATAACAAAGAGAAAGAAGCTTTCTGAGAAACTTCTTTGTGTTCTGTGAAATCATCTCACCGAGTTACAGCTTTCCCTTCAAGAAGCCTTTCGCTAAGACAGTTCTTGTAAAATTGGCAAAGTCATATTTGGAAGCCCATAGAGGGCTATGGTGAAAAAGGAAATATCCTCCGATTAAATCTGGAAAGAAGCTTTCTGAGAAACTGCTCAGTGTTCTGTTAATTCATCTCACAGAGTTACATCTGTATTTCGTGGATCTCTTTGCTAGCCTTATTTGTGTGGAATGTGACAACAGATATTTCCTTTCCCTTTGAAGACTATAAGGCCAAAGGAAATATCCTCCGATAACAAAGAGAAAGAAGCTTTCTGAGAAACTTCTTTGGGTTCTCTGAAATCATCTCACAGAGTTACTGCTTTCCCTTCAGGAAGCCTTTCGCTAGGACAGTTCTTGTGGAATTGGCAAAGTGATATTTGGAAGCCCATAGAGAGCTATGGTGAAAAAGGAAATATCCTCCGATGAAGTCTGGAAAGAAGCTTTCTGTGAAACTGCTTAGTGTTCTGTTAATTCATCTCACAGAGTTACATCTGTATTTCGTAGATCTCTTTGCTAGCCTTATTTCTGTGGAATCTGAGAACACATATTTCGGATCACTTTGAAGACTATACGGCCAAAGGAAATATCCTCCGATAACAAAGAGAAAGAAGCTTTCTGAGAAACTTCTTTGTGTTCTGTGAAATCATCTCACAGAGTTACAGCTTTCCCCTCAAGAAGCCTTTCGCTAAGACAGTTCTTGTGGAATTGGCAAAGTGATATTTGGAAGCCCTTAGAGGGCTATGGTGAAAAAGGAAATATCCTCCGATGAAATCTGGAAAGAAGCTTTCTGAGAAACTGCTTAGTGTTCTGCTAATTCATCTCACAGAGTTACATCTGTATTTCGTGGATCTCTTTGCGAGCCTTATTTCTGTGGAATCTGAGAAGAGATATTTCGGATCCCTTTGAAGTCTATAGGGCCAAAGGAAATATCCTCCGATAACAAAGAGAAAGAAGTTTTCTGAGAAACTTCTTTGTGTTCTGTGAAATCATCTCACAGAGTTACAGCTTTCCCCTCAAGAAACCTTTCGCTAAGACAATTCTTGTGGAATTGGCAAAGTGATATTTGGAAGCCCATAGAGGGCTATGGTGAAAAAGGAAATATCCTCCGATGAAATCTGGAAAGAAGCTTTCTGAGAAACTGCTTAGTGTTCTGTTAATTCATCTCACAGAGTTACATCTGTATTTCGGGGATCTCTTTGCTAGCCTTATTTGTGTGGAATCTGACAACAGATATTTCCTTTCCCTTTGAAGACTATAGGGACAAAGGAAATATCCTCCGATAACAAAGAGAAAGAAGCTTTCTGAGAAACTTCTTTGGGTTCTGTGAAATCATCTCACAGAGTTACAGCTTTCCCCTCAGGAAGCCTTTCGCTAGGATAGTTCTTGTGGAATTGGCAAAGTGATATTTGGAAGCCCATAGAGGGCTATGGTGAAAAAGGAAATATCCTCAGATGAAATCTGGAAAGAAGCATTCTGAGAAACTGCTTTGTGTTCTGTTAATTCATCTCACAGAGTTACATCTGTATTTCGTGGATCTCTTTGCTAGCCTTATTTCTGTGGAATCTGAGAAGAGATATTTCGGATCCCTTTGAAGTCTATAGGGCCAAAGGAAATATCCTCCGATAACAAAGAGAAAGAAGCTTTCTGAGAAACTTCTTTTTGTTCTGTGAAATCATCTCACAGAGTTACAGCTTTCCCCTCAAGAAGCCTTTCGCTAAGACAGTTCTTCTGGAATTGGCAAAGTGATATTTGGAAGCCCGTAGAGGGCTATGGTGAAAAAGGAAATATCCTCCGATGAAATCTGGAAAGAAGCTTTCTGAGAAACTGCTTAGTGTTCTGTTAATTCATCTCACAGAGTTACATCTGTATTTAGGGCATCTCTTTGCTAGCCTTATTTGTGTGGAATCTGACAACAGATATTTCCTTTCCCTTTGAAGACTATAGGGACAAAGGAAATATTCTCCGATAACAAAGAGAATGAAGCTTTCTGAGAAACTTCTTTGGGTTCTGTGAAATCATCTCACAGAGTTACAGCTTTCCCCTCAGGAAGCCTTTCGCTAAGACAGTTCTTGTGGAATTGGCAAAGTGATATTTGGAAGCCCATAGAGGGCTAGGGTGAAAAAGGAAATATCCTTCGATGAAGTCTGGAAAGAAGCTTTCTGTGAAACTGCTTAGTGTTCTGTTAATTCATCTCAAAGAGTTACATCTGTATTTCGTGGATCTCTTTGCTAGCCTTATTTCTGTGGAATCTGAGAACAAATATTTCGGATCACTTTGAAGACTATACGGCCAAAGGAAATATCCTCCGATAACAAAGAGAAAGAAGCTTTCTGAGAAACTTCTTTGTGTTCTGTGAAATCATCTCACAGAGTTACAGCTTTCCCCTCAAGAAGCCTTTCGCTAAGACAGTTCTTGTGGAATTGGCAAAGTGATATTTGGAAGCCCATAGAGGGCTATGGTGAAAAAGGAAATATCCTCAGATGAAATCTGGAAAGAAGCTTTCTGAGAAACTGCTTAGTGTTCTGTTAATTCATCTCACAGAGTTACATCTGTATTTCGTGGATCTCTTTGCTAGCCTTATTTCTGTGGAATCTGAGAAGAGATATTTCGGATCCCTTTGAAGTCTATAGGGCCAAAGGAAATATCCTCCGATAACAAAGAGAAAGAAGCTTTCTGAGAAACTTCTTTGTGTTCTGTGAAATCATCTCACAGAGTTACAGCTTTCCCCTCAAGAAGCCTTTCGCTAAGACAGTTCTTGTGGAATTGGCAAAGTGATATTTGGAAGCCCCTAGAGGGCTATGGTGAAAAAGGAAATATCCTCAGATGAAATCTGGAAAGAAGCTTTCTGAGAAACTGCTTAGTGTTCTGTTAATTCATCTCACAGAGTTACATCTGTATTTCGTGGATCTCTTTGCTAGCCTTATTTCTGTGGAATCTGAGAAGAGATATTTCGGATCCCTTTGAAGTCTATAGGGCCAAAGGAAATATCCTCCGATAACAAAGAGAAAGAAGTTTTCTGAGAAACTTCTTTGTGTTCTGTGAAATCATCTCACAGAGTTACAGCTTTCCCCTCAAGAACCCTTTCGCTAAGACAGTTCTTGTGGAATTGGCAAAGTGATATTTGGAAGCCCATAGAGGGCTATGGTGAAAAAGGAAATATCCTCCGATGAAATCTGGAAAGAAGCTTTCTGAGAAACTGCTTAGTGTTCTGTTAATTCATCTCACAGAGTTACATCTGTATTTCCGGGATCTCTTTGCTAGCCTTATTTGTGTGGAATCTGACAACAGATATTTCCTTTCCCTTTGAAGACTATAGGGACAAAGGAAATATCCTCCGATAACAAAGAGAAAGAAGCTTTCTGAGAAACTTCTTTGGGTTCTGTGAAATCATCTCACAGAGTTACAGCTTTCCCCTCAGGAAGCCTTTCGCTAGGACAGTTCTTGTGGAATTGGCAAAGTGATATTTGGAAGCCCATAGAGGGCTATGGTGAAAAAGGAAATATCCTCCGATGAAATCTGGAAAGAAGCTTTGTGAGAAACTGCTTAGTGTTCTGTTAATTCATCTCACAGAGTTACATCTGTATTTCGTGGATCTCTTTGCTAGCTTTATTTGTGTGGAATCTGACAACAGATATTTCCTTTCCCTTTGAAGACTATAGGGACAAAGGAAATATCCTCCGATAACAAAGAGAAAGAAGCTTTCTGAGAAACTTCTTTGTTTTCTGTGAAATCATCTCACAGAGTTACAGCTTTCCCCTCAAGAAGCCTTTCGCTAAGACAGTTCTTGTGGAATTGGCAAAGTGATATTTGGAAGCCCATAGAGGGCTATGGTGAAAAAGGAAATATCCTCCGATGAAATCTGGAAAGAAGCTTTCTGAGAAACTGCTTAGTGTTCTGTTAATTCATCTCACAGAGTTACATCTGTATTTCGGGGATCTCTTTGCTAGCCTTATTTGTGTGGAATCTGACAACAGATATTTCCTTTCCCTTTGAAGACTATAGGGACAAAGGAAATATCCTCCGATAACAAAGAGAAAGAAGCTTTCTGAGAAACTTCTTTGGGTTCTGTGAAATCATCTCACAGAATTACAGCTTTCCCCTCAAGAACCCTTTCGCTAGGACAGTTCTTGTGGAATTGGCAAAGTGATATTTGGAAGCCCATAGAGGGCTTTGGTGAAAAAGGAAATATCATCCGATGAAATCTGGAAAGAAGCTTTCTGAGAAACTGCTTAGTGTTCTGTTAATTCATCTCACAGAGTTACATCTGTATTTCGTGGATCTCTTTGCTAGCCTTATTTGTGTGGAATCTGACAACAGATATTTCCTTTCCCTTTGAAGACTATAGGGACAAAGGAAATATCCTCCGATAACAAAGAGAATGAAGCTTTCTGAGAAACTTCTTTGGGTTCTGTGAAATCATCTCACAGAGTTACAGCTTTCCCCTCAGGAAGCCTTTCGCTAAGACAGTTCTTGTGGAATTGGCAAAGTGATATTTGGAAGCCCATAGAGGGCTATGGTGAAAAAGGAAATATCCTCAGATGAAATCTGGAAAGAAGCTTTCTGAGAAACTGCTTAGTGTTCTGTTAATTCTTCTCACAGAGTTACATCTGTATTTCGGGGATCTCTTTGCTAGCCTTATTTCTGTGGAATCTGAGAACAAATATTTCGGATCCCTTTGAAGACTATAGGGCCAAAGGAAATATCCTCCGATAACAAAGAGAAAGAAGCTTTCTGAGAAACTTCCTTGGGTTCTGTGAAATCATCTCACAGGGTTACAGCTTTCCCCTCAAGAAGCCTTTCGCAAAGACAGTTCTTCTGGAATTGGCAAAGTGATATTTGGAAGCCCATAGAGGGCTATGGTGAAAAAGGAAATATCCTCCGATGAAATCTGGAAAGAAGCTTTCTGAGAAACTGCTTAGTGTTCTGTTAATTCATCTCACAGAGTTACATCTGTATTTCGGGGATCTCTTTGCTAGCCTTATTTGTGTGGAATCTGACAACAGATATTTCCTTTCCCTTTGAAGACTATAGGGACAAAGGAAATATCCTCCGATAACAAAGAGAAAGAAGCTTTCTGAGAAACTTCTTTGGGTTCTGTGAAATCATCTCACAGAGTTACTGCGTTCCCTTCAGGAAGCCTTTCGCTAGGACAGTTCTGGTGGAATTGGCAAAGTGATATTTGGAAGCCCATAGAGGGCTAGGGTGAAAAAGGAAATATCCTCCGATGAAGTCTGGAAAGAAGCTTTCTGTGAAACTGCTTAGTGTTCTGTTAATTCATCTCACAGAGTTACATCTGTATTTCGTGGATCTCTTTGCTAGCCTTATTTCTGTGGAATCTGAGAACAAATATTTCGGATCACTTTGAAGACTATACGGCCAAAGGAAATATCCTCCGATAACAAAGAGAAAGAAGCTTTCTGAGAAACTTCTTTGTGTTCTGTGAAATCATCTCACAGAGTTACATCTTTCCCCTCAAGAAGCCTTTCGCTAAGACAGTTCTTGTGGAATTGGCAAAGTGATATTTGGAAGCGAATAGAGGGCTATGGTGAAAAAGGAAATATCCTCCGATGAAATCTGGAAAGAAGCTTTCTGAGAAACTGCTTAGTGTTCTGTTAATTCATCTCACAGAGTTACATCTGTATTTCGGTCATCTCTTTGCTAGCCTTATTTGTGTGGAATTTGACAACAGATATTTCCTTTCCCTTTGAAGACTATAGGGAAAAAGGAAATATCCTCCTATAACAAAGAGAAAGAAGCTTTCTGAGAAACTTCTTTGGGTTCTGTGAAATCATCTCACAGAGTTACAGCTTTCCCCTCAGGAAGCCTTTCGCTAGGACAGTTCTTGTGGAATTGGCAAAGTGATATTTGGAAGCCCATAGAGGGCTATGGTGAAAAAGGAAATATCCTCCGATGAAATCTGGAAGAAGCTTTCTGAGAAACTGCTTAGTGTTCTGTTAATTCATCTCACAGAGTTACATGTGTATTTCGTGGATCTCTTTGCTAGCCTTATTTGTGTGGAATCTGACAACAGATATTTCCTTTCCCTTTGAAGACTATAGGGACAAAGAAATATCCTCCGATAACAAAGAGAAAGAAGCTTTCTGTGAAACTTCATTGTGTTCTGTGAAATCATCTCACAGAGTTACAGCTTTCCCTTCAGGAAGCCTTTCGCTAGGATAGTTCTTGTGGAATTGGCAAAGTGATATTTGGAAGCCCATAGAGGGCTATGGTGAAAAAGGAAATATCCTCAGATGAAATCTGGAAAGAAGCTTTCTGAGAAACTGCTTAGTGTTCTGTTAATTCATCTCACAGAGTTACATCTGTATTTCGGGGATCTCTTTGCTAGCCTTATTTCTGTGGAATCTGAGAACAGATATTTCGGATCCCTTTGAAGACTATAGAGCCAAAGGAAATATCCTCCGATAACAAAGAGAAAGAAGCTTTCTGAGAAACTTCTTTGTGTTCTGTGAAATCATCTCACCGAGTTACAGCTTTCCCTTCAAGAAGCCTTTCGCTAAGACAGTTCTTGTGAAATTGGCAAAGTCATATTTGGAAGCCCATAGAGGGCTATGGTGAAAAAGGAAATATCCGCTGATGAAATCTGGAAAGAAGCTTTCTGAGAAAGTGCTCAGTGTTCTGTTAATTCATCTCACAGAGTTACATCTGTATTTCGTGGATCTCTTTGCTAGCCTTATTTGTGTGGAATCTGAAAACAGATATTTCCTTTCCCTTTGAAGACTACAGGGACAAAGGAAATATCCTCCGATAACAAAGAGAAAGAAGCTTTCTGAGAAACTTCTTTGGGTACTGTGAAATCATCTCACAGAGTTACTGCTTTCCCTTCAGGAAGCCTTTCGCTAGGACAGTTCTTGTGGAATTGGCAAAGTGATATTTGGAAGCCCATAGAGGGCTATGGTGAAAAAGGAAATATCCTCCGATGAAATCTGGGAAGAAGCTTTCTGTGAAACTGCTTAGAGTTCTGATAATTCATCTCACAGAGTGACAACTGTGTTTCGTGGATCTCTTTGCTAGCCTTATTTGTGTGGAATCTGACAACAGATATTTCCTTTCCCTTTGAAGACTATAGGGACAAAGGAAATATCCTCCGATAACAAAGAGAAAGAAGCTTTCTGAGAAACTTCTTTGTGTTCTGTGAAATCATCTCACCGAGTTACAGCTTTCCCTTCAAGAAGCCTTTCGCTAAGACAGTTCTTGTAAAATTGGCAAAGTCATATTTGGAAGCCCATAGAGGGCTATGGTGAAAAAGGAAATATCCTCCGATTAAATCTGGAAAGAAGCTTTCTGAGAAACTGCTCAGTGTTCTGTTAATTCATCTCACAGAGTTACATCTGTATTTCGTGGATCTCTTTGCTAGCCTTATTTGTGTGGAATGTGACAACAGATATTTCCTTTCCCTTTGAAGACTATAAGGCCAAAGGAAATATCCTCCGATAACAAAGAGAAAGAAGCTTTCTGAGAAACTTCTTTGGGTTCTCTGAAATCATCTCACAGAGTTACTGCTTTCCCTTCAGGAAGCCTTTCGCTAGGACAGTTCTTGTGGAATTGGCAAAGTGATATTTGGAAGCCCATAGAGAGCTATGGTGAAAAAGGAAATATCCTCCGATGAAGTCTGGAAAGAAGCTTTCTGTGAAACTGCTTAGTGTTCTGTTAATTCATCTCACAGAGTTACATCTGTATTTCGTAGATCTCTTTGCTAGCCTTATTTCTGTGGAATCTGAGAACAAATATTTCGGATCACTTTGAAGACTATACGGCCAAAGGAAATATCCTCCGATAACAAAGAGAAAGAAGCTTTCTGAGAAACTTCTTTGTGTTCTGTGAAATCATCTCACAGAGTTACAGCTTTCCCCTCAAGAAGCCTTTCGCTAAGACAGTTCTTGTGGAATTGGCAAAGTGATATTTGGAAGCCCATAGAGGGCTATGGTGAAAAAGGAAATATCCTCCGATGAAATCTGGAAAGAAGCTTTCTGAGAAACTGCTTAGTGTTCTGTTAATTCATCTCACAGAGTTACATCTGTATTTCGTGGATCTCTTTGCGAGCCTTATTTCTGTGGAATCTGAGAAGAGATATTTCGGATCCCTTTGAAGTCTATAGGGCCAAAGGAAATATCCTCCGATAACAAAGAGAAAGAAGTTTTCTGAGAAACTTCTTTGTGTTCTGTGAAATCATCTCACAGAGTTACAGCTTTCCCCTCAAGAAACCTTTCGCTAAGACAATTCTTGTGGAATTGGCAAAGTGATATTTGGAAGCCCATAGAGGGCTATGGTGAAAAAGGAAATATCCTCCGATGAAATCTGGAAAGAAGCTTTCTGAGAAACTGCTTAGTGTTCTGTTAATTCATCTCACAGAGTTACATCTGTATTTCGGGGATCTCTTTGCTAGCCTTATTTGTGTGGAATCTGACAACAGATATTTCCTTTCCCTTTGAAGACTATAGGGACAAAGGAAATATCCTCCGATAACAAAGAGAAAGAAGCTTTCTGAGAAACTTCTTTGGGTTCTGTGAAATCATCTCACAGAGTTACAGCTTTCCCCTCAGGAAGCCTTTCGCTAGGATAGTTCTTGTGGAATTGGCAAAGTGATATTTGGAAGCCCATAGAGGGCTATGGTGAAAAAGGAAATATCCTCAGATGAAATCTGGAAAGAAGCATTCTGAGAAACTGCTTTGTGTTCTGTTAATTCATCTCACAGAGTTACATCTGTATTTCGTGGATCTCTTTGCTAGCCTTATTTCTGTGGAATCTGAGAAGAGATATTTCGGATCCCTTTGAAGTCTATAGGGCCAAAGGAAATATCCTCCGATAACAAAGAGAAAGAAGCTTTCTGAGAAACTTCTTTTTGTTCTGTGAAATCATCTCACAGAGTTACAGCTTTCCCCTCAAGAAGCCTTTCGCTAAGACAGTTCTTCTGGAATTGGCAAAGTGATATTTGGAAGCCCGTAGAGGGCTATGGTGAAAAAGGAAATATCCTCCGATGAAATCTGGAAAGAAGCTTTCTGAGAAACTGCTTAGTGTTCTGTTAATTCATCTCACAGAGTTGCATCTGTATTTAGGGCATCTCTTTGCTAGCCTTATTTGTGTGGAATCTGACAACAGATATTTCCTTTCCCTTTGAAGACTATAGGGACAAAGAAAATATTCTCCGATAACAAAGAGAATGAAGCTTTCTGAGAAACTTCTTTGGGTTCTGTGAAATCATCTCACAGAGTTACAGCTTTCCCCTCAGGAAGCCTTTCGCTAAGACAGTTCTTGTGGAATTGGCAAAGTGATATTTGGAAGCCCATAGAGGGCTAGGGTGAAAAAGGAAATATCCTCCGATGAAGTCTGGAAAGAAGCTTTCTGTGAAACTGCTTAGTGTTCTGTTAATTCATCTCAAAGAGTTACATCTGTATTTCGTGGATCTCTTTGCTAGCCTTATTTCTGTGGAATCTGAGAACAAATATTTCGGATCACTTTGAAGACTATACGGCCAAATTAAATATCCTCCGATAACAAAGAGAAAGAAGCTTTCTGAGAAACTTCTTTGTGTTCTGTGAAATCATCTCACAGAGTTACAGCTTTCCCCTCAAGAAGCCTTTCGCTAAGACAGTTCTTGTGGAATTGGCAAAGTGATATTTGGAAGCCCATAGAGGGCTATGGTGAAAAAGGAAATATCCTCAGATGAAATCTGGAAAGAAGCTTTCTGAGAAACTGCTTAGTGTTCTGTTAATTCATCTCACAGAGTTACATCTGTATTTCGTGGATCTCTTTGCTAGCCTTATTTCTGTGGAATCTGAGAAGAGATATTTCGGATCCCTTTGAAGTCTATAGGGCCAAAGGAAATATCCTCCGATAACAAAGAGAAAGAAGTTTTCTGAGAAACTTCTTTGTGTTCTGTGAAATCATCTCACAGAGTTACAGCTTTCCCCTCAAGAACCCTTTCGCTAAGACAGTTCTTGTGGAATTGGCAAAGTGATATTTGGAAGCCCATAGAGGGCTATGGTGAAAAAGGAAATATCCTCCGATGAAATCTGGAAAGAAGCTTTCTGAGAAACTGCTTAGTGTTCTGTTAATTCATCTCACAGAGTTACATCTGTATTTCCGGGATCTCTTTGCTAGCCTTATTTGTGTGGAATCTGACAACAGATATTTCCTTTCCCTTTGAAGACTATAGGGACAAAGGAAATATCCTCCGATAACAAAGAGAAAGAAGCTTTCTGAGAAACTTCTTTGGGTTCTGTGAAATCATCTCACAGAGTTACAGCTTTCCCCTCAGGAAGCCTTTCGCTAGGACAGTTCTTGTGGAATTGGCAAAGTGATATTTGGAAGCCCATAGAGGGCTATGGTGAAAAAGGAAATATCCTCCGATGAAATCTGGAAAGAAGCTTTGTGAGAAACTGCTTAGTGTTCTGTTAATTCATCTCACAGAGTTACATCTGTATTTCGTGGATCTCTTTGCTAGCTTTATTTGTGTGGAATCTGACAACAGATATTTCCTTTCCCTTTGAAGACTATAGGGACAAAGGAAATATCCTCCGATAACAAAGAGAAAGAAGCTTTCTGAGAAACTTCTTTGTTTTCTGTGAAATCATCTCACAGAGTTACAGCTTTCCCCTCAAGAAGCCTTTCGCTAAGACAGTTCTTGTGGAATTGGCAAAGTGATATTTGGAAGCCCATAGAGGGCTATGGTGAAAAAGGAAATATCCTCCGATTAAATCTGGAAAGAAGCTTTCTGAGAAACTACTTAGTGTTCTGTTAATTCATCTCACAGAGTTACATCTGTATTTCGGGGATCTCTTTGCTAGCCTTATTTGTGTGGAATCTGACAACAGATATTTCCTTTCCCTTTGAAGACTATAGGGACAAAGGAAATATCCTCCGATAACAAAGAGAAAGAAGCTTTCTGAGAAACTTCTTTGGGTTCTGTGAAATCATCTCACAGAATTACAGCTTTCCCCTCAAGAACCCTTTCGCTAGGACAGTTCTTGTGGAATTGGCAAAGTGATATTTGGAAGCCCATAGAGGGCTTTGGTGAAAAAGGAAATATCATCCGATGAAATCTGGAAAGAAGCTTTCTGAGAAACTGCTTAGTGTTCTGTTAATTCATCTCACAGAGTTACATCTGTATTTCGTGGATCTCTTTGCTAGCCTTATTTGTGTGGAATCTGACAACAGATATTTCCTTTCCCTTTGAAGACTATAGGGACAAAGGAAATATCCTCCGATAACAAAGAGAATGAAGCTTTCTGAGAAACTTCTTTGGGTTCTGTGAAATCATCTCACAGAGTTACAGCTTTCCCCTCAGGAAGCCTTTCGCTAAGACAGTTCTTGTGGAATTGGCAAAGTGATATTTGGAAGCCCATAGAGGGCTATGGTGAAAAAGGAAATATCCTCAGATGAAATCTGGAAAGAAGCTTTCTGAGAAACTGCTTAGTGTTCTGTTAATTCTTCTCACAGAGTTACATCTGTATTTCGGGGATCTCTTTGCTAGCCTTATTTCTGTGGAATCTGAGAACAAATATTTCGGATCCCTTTGAAGACTATAGGGCCAAAGGAAATATCCTCCGATAACAAAGAGAAAGAAGCTTTCTGAGAAACTTCCTTGGGTTCTGTGAAATCATCTCACAGGGTTACAGCTTTCCCCTCAAGAAGCCTTTCGCAAAGACAGTTCTTCTGGAATTGGCAAAGTGATATTTGGAAGCCCATAGAGGGCTATGGTGAAAAAGGAAATATCCTCCGATGAAATCTGGAAAGAAGCTTTCTGAGAAACTGCTTAGTGTTCTGTTAATTCATCTCACAGAGTTACATCTGTATTTCGTGGATCTCTTTGCTGGCCTTATTTCTGTGGAATCTGAGAACAGATATTTCGGATCCCTTTGAAGACTATAGAGCCAAAGGAAATATCCTCCGATAACAAAGAGAAAGAAGCTTTCTGAGAAACTTCTTTGTGTTCTGTGAAATCATCTCACAGAGTTACAGCTTTCCCCTCAAGAAGCCTTTCGCTAAGACAGTTCTTGTGGAATTGGCAAAGTGATATTTGGAAGCCCATAGAGGGCTACGGTGAAAAAGTAAATATCCTCTGATGAAATCTGGAAAGAAGATTTCTGAGAAACTGCTTAGTGTTCTGTTAATTCATTTCACAGAGTTACATCTGTATTTCGGGCATCTCTTTGCTAGCCGTATTTGTGTGGAATTTGACAACAGATATTTCCTTTCCCTTTGAAGACTATAGGGAAAAAGGAAATATCCTCCGATAACAAAGAGAAAGAAGCTTTCTGAGAAACTTCTTTGGGTTCTGTGAAATCATCTCACAGAGTTACAGCTTTCCCCTCAGGGAGCCTTTCGCTAGGACAGTTCTTGTGGAATTGGCTAAGTGATATATGGAAGCCCATAGAGGGCTATGGTGAAAAAGGAAATATCCTCCGATGAAATCTGGGAAGAAGCTTTCTGTGAAACTGCTTAGAGTTCTGATAATTCATCTCACAGAGTTACAACTGTGTTTCGTGGATCTCTTTGCTAGCCTTATTTGTGTGGAATCTGACAACAGATATTTCCTTTCCCTTTGAAGACTATAGGGACAAAGGAAATATCCTCCGATAACAAAGGGAAAGAAGCTTTCTGAGAAACTTCTTTGTGTTCTGTGAAATCATCTCACCGAGTTACAGCTTTCCCTTCAAGAAGCCTTTCGCTAAGACAGTTCTTGTAAAATTGGCAAAGTCATATTTGGAAGCCCATAGAGGGCTATGGTGAAAAAGGAAATATCCTCCGATGAAATCTGGAAAGAAGCTTTCTGAGAAACTGCTCAGTGTTCTGTTAATTCATCTCACAGAGTTACATCTGTATTTCGTGGATCTCTTTGCTAGCCTTATTTGTGTGGAATGTGACAACAGATATTTCCTTTCCCTTTGAAGACTATAGGGACAAAGGAAATATCCTCTGATAACAAAGAGAAAGAAGCTTTCTGAGAAACTTCTTTGGGTTCTGTGAAATCATCTCACAGAGTTACTGCTTTCCCTTCAGGAAGCCTTTCGCTAGGACAGTTCTTGTGGAATTGGCAAAGTGATATTTGGAAGCCCATAGAGGGCTATGGTGAAAAAGGAAATATCCTCCGATGAAGTCTGGAAAGAAGCTTTCTGTGAAACTGCTTAGTGTTCTGTTAATTCATCTCACAGAGTTACATCTGTATTTCGTAGATCTCTTTGCTAGCCTTATTTCTGTGGAATCTGAGAACAAATATTTCGGATCACTTTGAAGACTATACGGCCAAAGGAAATATCCTCCGATAACAAAGAGAAAGAAGCTTTCTGAGAAACTTCTTTGTGTTCTGTGAAATCATCTCACAGAGTTACAGCTTTCCCCTCAAGAAGCCTTTCGCTAAGACAGTTCTTGTGGAATTGGCAAAGTGATATTTCGAAGCCCATAGAGGGCTATGGTGAAAAAGGAAATATCCTCCGATGAAATCTGGAAAGAAGGTTTCTGAGAAACTGCTTAGTGTTCTGTTAATTCATCTCACAGAGTTACATCGGTATTTCGTGGATCTCTTTGCTAGCCTTATTTCTGTGGAATCTGAGAAGAGATATTTCGGATCCCTTTGAAGTCTATAGGGCCAAAGGAAATATCCTCCGATAACAAAGAGAAAGAAGTTTTCTGAGAAACTTCTTTGTGTTCTGTGAAATCATCTCACAGAGTTACAGCTTTCCCCTCAAGAAACCTTTCGCTAAGACAGTTCTTGTTGAATTGGCAAAGTGATATTTGGAAGCCCATAGAGGGCTATGGTGAAAAAGGAAATATCCTCCGATGAAATCTGGAAAGAAGCTTTCTGAGAAACTGCTTAGTGTTCTGTTAATTCATCTCACAGAGTTACATCTGTATTTCGGGGATCTCTTTGCTAGCCTTATTTGTGTGGAATCTGACAACAGATATTTCCTTTCCCTTTGAAGACTATAGGGACAAAGGAAATATCCTCCGATAACAAAGAGAAAGAAGCTTTCTGAGAAACTTCTTTGGGTTCTGTGAAATCATCTCACAGAGTTACAGCTTTCCCCTCAGGAAGCCTTTCGCTAGGATAGTTCTTGTGGAATTGGCAAAGTGATATTTGGAAGCCCATAGAGGGCTATGGTGAAAAAGGAAATATCCTCAGATGAAATCTGGAAAGAAGCATTCTGAGAAACTGCTTTGTGTTCTGTTAATTCATCTCACAGAGTTACATCTGTATTTCGTGGAACTCTTTGCTAGCCTTATTTCTGTGGAATCTGAGAAGAGATATTTCGGATCCCTTTGAAGTCTATAGGGCCAAAGGAAATATCCTCCGATAACAAAGAGAAAGAAGCTTTCTGAGAAACTTCTTGTTGTTCTGTGAAATCATCTCACAGAGTTACAGCTTTCCCCTCAAGAAGCCTTTCGCTAAGACAGTTCTTCTGGAATTGGCAAAGTGATATTTGGAAGCCCGTAGAGGGCTATGGTGAAAAAGGAAATATCCTCCGATGAAATCTGGAAAGAAGCTTTCTGAGAAACTGCTTAGTGTTCTGTTAATTCATCTCACAGAGTTACATCTGTATTTAGGGCATCTCTTTGCTAGCCTTATTTGTGTGGAATCTGACAACAGATATTTCCTTTCCCTTTGAAGACTATAGGGACAAAGAAATATTCTCCGATAACAAAGAGAATGAAGCTGTCTGAGAAACTTCTTTGGGTTCTGTGAAATCATCTCACAGAGTTACAGCTTTCCCCTCAGGAAGCCTTTCGCTAAGACAGTTCTTGTGGAATTGGCAAAGTGATATTTGGAAGCCCATAGAGGGCTAGGGTGAAAAAGGAAATATCCTCCGATGAAGTCTGGAAAGAAGCTTTCTGTGAAACTGCTTAGTGTTCTGTTAATTCATCTCACAGAGTTACATCTGTATTTCGTGGATCTCTTTGCTAGCCTTATTTCTGTGGAATCTGAGAACAAATATTTCGGATCACTTTGAAGACTATACGGCCAAAGGAAATATCCTCCGATAACAAAGAGAAAGAAGCTTTCTGAGAAACTTCTTTGTGTTCTGTGAAATCATCTCACAGAGTTACAGCTTTCCCCTCAAGAAGCCTTTCGCTAAGACAGTTCTTGTGGAATTGGCAAAGTGATATTTGGAAGCCCATAGAGGGCTATGGTGAAAAAGGAAATATCCTCAGATGAAATCTGGAAAGAAGCTTTCTGAGAAACTGCTTAGTGTTCTGTTAATTCAACTCACAGAGTTACATCTGTATTTCGTGGATCTCTTTGCTAGCCTTATTTCTGTGGAATCTGAGAAGAGATATTTCGGATCCCTTTGAAGTCTATAGGGCCAAAGGAAATATCCTCCGATAACAAAGAGAAAGAAGTTTTCTGAGAAACTTCTTTGTGTTCTGTGAAATCATCTCACAGAGTTACAGCTTTCCCCTCAAGAACCCTTTCGCTAAGACAGTTCTTGTGGAATTGGCAAAGTGATATTTGGAAGCCCATAGAGGGCTATGGTGAAAAAGGAAATATCCTCCGATGAAATCTGGAAAGAAGCTTTCTGAGAAACTGCTTAGTGTTCTGTTAATTCATCTCACAGAGTTACATCTGTATTTCCGGGATCTCTTTGCTAGCCTTATTTGTGTGGAATCTGACAACAGATATTTCCTTTCCCTTTGAAGACTATAGGGACAAAGGAAATATCCTCCGATAACAAAGAGAAAGAAGCTTTCTGAGAAACTTCTTTGGGTTCTGTGAAATCATCTCACAGAGTTACAGCTTTCCCCTCAGGAAGCCTTTCGCTAGGACAGTTCTTGTGGAATTGGCAAAGTGATATTTGGAAGCCCATAGAGGGCTATGGTGAAAAAGGAAATATCCTCCGATGAAATCTGGAAAGAAGCTTCGTGAGAAACTGCTTAGTGTTCTGTTAATTCATCTCACAGAGTTACATCTGTATTTCGTGGATCTCTTTGCTAGCCTTATTTCTGTGGAATCTGAGAACAGATATTTCGGATCCCTTTGAAGACTATAGAGCCAAAGGAAATATCCTCCGATAACAAAGAGAAAGAAGCTTTCTGAGAAACTTCTTTGTGTTCTGTGAAATCATCTCACCGAGTTACAGCTTTCCCTTCAAGAAGCCTTTCGCTAAGACAGTTCTTGTGAAATTGGCAAAGTCATATTTGGAAGCCCATAGAGGGCTATGGTGAAAAAGGAAATATCCTCTGATGAAATCTGGAAAGAAGCTTTCTGAGAAACTGCTCAGTGTTCTGTTAATTCATCTCACAGAGTTACATCTGTATTTCATGGATCTCTTTGCTAGCCTTATTTGTGTGGAATCTGACAACAGATATTTCCTTTCCCTTTGAAGACTATAGGGACAAAGGAAATATCCTCCGATAAAAAAGAGAAAGAAGCTTTCTGAGAAACTTCTTTGGGTACTGTGAAATCATCTCACAGAGTTACTGCTTTCCCTTCAGGAAGCCTTTCGCTAAGACAGTTCTTGTGGAATTGGCAAAGTGATATTTGGAAGCCCATAGAGGGCTATGGTGAAAAAGGAAATATCCTCCGATGAAATCTGGGAAGAAGCTTTCTGTGAAACTGCTTAGAGTTCTGATAATTCATCTCACAGAGTTACAACTGTGTTTCGTGGATCTCTTTGCTAGCCTTATTTGTGTGGAATCTGACAACAGATATTTCCTTTCCCTTTCAAGACTATAGGGACAAAGGAAATATCCTCCGATAACAAAGAGAAAGAAGCTTTCTGAGAAACTTCTTTGGGTTCTGTGAAATCATCTCACAGAGTTACAGCTTTCCCCTCAAGAAGCCTTTCGCTAAGATAGTTCTTGTGGAATTGGCAAAGTGATATTTGGAAGCCCTTAGAGGGCTATGGTGAAAAAGGAAATATCTTCCGATGAAATCTGGAAAGAAGCATTCTGAGAAACTGCTTTGTGTTCTGTTAATTCATCTCACAGAGTTACATCTGTATTTCGGGCATCTCTTTGCTAGCCTTATTTGTGTGGAATTTGACAACAGATATTTCCTTTCCCTTTGAAGACTATAGGGAAAAAGGAAATATCCTCCGATAACAAAGAGAAAGAAGCTTTCTGAGAAATTACTTTGGGTTCTATGAAATCATCTCACAGAGTTACAGCTTTCCCTTCAGGAAGCCTTTCGCTAGGAGAGTTCTTGTGGAATTGGCAAAGTGATATTTGGAAGCCCATAGAGGGCTATGGTGAAAAAGGAAATATCCTCCGATGAAGTCTGGAAAGAAGCTTTCTGTGAAACTTCTTAGTGTTCTGTTAATTCATCTCACAGAGTTACATCTGTATTTCGTGGATCTCTTTGCTAGCCTTATTTCTGTGGAATCTGAGAACAAATATTTCGGATCACTTTGAACACTATACGGCCAAAGGAAATATCCTCTGATAACAAAGAGAAAGAAGCTTTCTGAGAAACTTCTTTGTGTTCTGTGAAATCATCTCACAGAGTTACAGCTTTCCCCTCAGGAAGCCTTTCGCTAAGACAGTTCTTGTGGAATTGGCAAAGTGATATTTGGAAGCCCATAGAGGGCTATGGTGAAAAAGGAAATATCCTCAGATGAAATATAGAAAGAAGCTTTCTGAGAAACTGCTTAGTGTTCTGTTAATTCATCTCACAGAGTTACATCTGTATTTCGTGGATCTCTTTGCTAGCCTTATTTCTGTGGAATCTGAGAACAAATATTTCGGATCCCTTTGAAGACTATAGGGCCAAAGGAAATATCCTCCGATAACAAAGAGAAAGAAGCTTTCTGAGAAACTTCTTTGTGTTCTGTGAAATCATCTCACAGAGGTACAGCTTTCCCCTCAATTAGCCTTTCGCAAAGACAGTTCTTCTGGAATGGGCAAAGTGATATTTGGAAGCCCATAGAGGGCTATGGTGAAAAAGGAAATATCCTCAGATGAAATCTGGAAAGAAGCTTTCTGAGAAACTGCTTAGTATTCTGTTAATTCATCTCACAGAGTTACATCTGTATTTCGTGGATCTCTTTGCTAGCCTTATTTCTGTGGAATCTGAGAACAGATATTTCGGATCCCTTTGATGACTATAGAGCCAAAGGAAATATCCTCCGATAACAAAGAGAAAGAAGCTTTCTGAGAAACTTCTTTGTGTTCTGTGAAATCATCTCACCGAGTTACAGCTTTCCCTTCAAGAAGCCTTTCGGTAAGACAGTTCTTGTGAAATTGGCAAAGTCATATTTGGAAGCCCGTAGAGGGCTATGGTGAAAAAGGAAATATACTCCGATGAAATCTGGAAAGAAGCTTTCTGAGAAACTGCTCAGTGTTCTGTTAATTCATCTCACAGAGTTACATCTGTATTTCGTGGATCTCTTTGCTAGCCTTATTTGTGTGGAATCTGACAACAGATATTTCCTTTCCCTATGAAGAGTATAGGGACAAAGGAAATATCCTCCGATAACAAAGAGAAAGAAGCTTTCTGAGAAACTTCTTTAGGTTCTGTGAAATCATCTCACAGAGATAATGCTTTCCCTTCAGGAAGCCTTTCGCTAGGACAGTTCTTGTGGAATTGGCAAAGTGATATTTGGAAGCCCATAGAGGGCTATGGTGAAAAAGGAAATATCCTCCGATGAGGTCTGGAAAGAAGCTTTCTGTGAAACTGCTTAGTGTTCTGTTAATTCATTTCACAGAGTTACATCTGTATTTCGTGGATCTCTTTGCTAGCCTTATTTCTGTGGAATCTGAGAACAAATATTTCGGATCCCTTTGAAGTCTATAGGGCCAAAGGAAATATCCTCCGATAACAAAGAGAAAGAAGCTTTCTGAGAAACTTCTTTGTGTTCTGTGAAATCAACTCACAGAGTTACAGCTTTCCCCTCAAGAAGCCTTTCGCTAAGACAGTTCTTGTGGAATTGGCAAAGTGATATTTGGAAGCCCATAGAGGGCTATGGTGAAAAAGGTAATATCCTCCGATGAAATGTGGAAAGAAGCTTTCTGAGAAACTGCTTAGTGTTCTGTTAATTCATCTCACAGAGTTACATCTGTATTTCGTGGATCTCTTTGCGAGCCTTATTTCTGTGGAATCTGAGAACAAATATTTCGGATTCCTTTGAAGACTATACGGACAAAGGAAATATCCTCCGATAACAAAGAGAAAGAAGCTTTCTGAGAAACTTCTTTGTGTTCTGTGAAATCATCTCACAGAGTTACAGCTTTCCCCTCAAGAAGCCTTTCGCTAAGACAGTTCTTGTGGAATTGGCAAAGTGATATTTGGAAGCCCATAGAGGGCTATGGTGAAAAAGGAAATATCCTCCGATGAAATCTGGAAAGAAGCTTTCTGAGAAACTGCTTAGTGTTCTGTTAATTCATCTCACAGAGCTACATCTGTATTTCGTGGATCTCTTTGTAGCCTTATTTGTGTGGAATCTGACAACAGATATTTCCTTTCCCTTTGAAGACTATAGGGCCAAAGGAAATATCCTCCGATAACAAAGAGAAAGAAGCTTTCTGTGAAACTTCTTTGTGTTCTGTGAAATCATCTCACAGAGTTACAGCTTTCCCCTCAGGAAGACTTTCGCTAGGACAGTTCTTGTGGAATTGGCAAAGTGATATTTGGAAGCCCATAGAGGGCTATGGTGAAAAAGGAAATATCCTCAGATGAAATATAGAAAGAAGCTTTCTGAGAAACTGCTTAGTGTTCTGTTAATTCATCTCACAGAGTTACATCTGTATTTCGTGGATCTCTTTGCTAGCCTTATTTCTGTGGAATCTGAGAACAAATATTTCGGATCCCTTTGAAGACTATAGGGCCAAAGGAAATATCCTCCGATAACAAAGAGAAAGAAGCTTTCTGAGAAACTTCTTTGTGTTCTGTGAAATCATCTCACAGAGGTACAGCATTCCCCTCAAGAAGCCTTTCGCAAAGACAGTTCTTCTGGAATGGGCAAAGTGATATTTGGAAGCCCATAGAGGGCTATGGTGAAAAAGGAAATATCCTCAGATGAAATCTGGAAAGAAGCTTTCTGAGAAACTGCTTAGTGTTCTGTTAATTCATCTCACAGAGTTACATCTGTATTTCGTGGATCTCTTTGCTAGCCTTATTTCTGTGGAAACTGAGAACAGATATTTCGGATCCCTTTGATGACTATAGAGCCAAAGGAAATATCCTCCGATAACAAAGAGAAAGAAGCTTTCTGAGAAACTTCTTTGTGTTCTGTGAATTCATCTCACCGAGTTACAGCTTTCCCTTCAAGAAGCCTTTCGCTAAGACAGTTCTTGTGAAATTGGCAAAGTCATATTTGGAAGCCCATAGAGGGCTATGGTGAAAAAGGAAATATCCTCCGATGAAATCTGGAAAGAAGCTTTCTGAGAAACTGCTCAGTGTTCTGTTAATTCATCTCACAGATTTACATCTGTATTTCGTGGATCTCTTTGCTAGCCTTATTTGTGTGGAATCTGACAACAGATATTTCCTTTCCCTTTGAAGAGTATAGGGACAAAGGAAATATCCTCCGATAACAAAGAGAAAGAAGCTTTCTGAGAAACTTCTTTGGGTTCTGTGAAATCATCTCACAGAGTTACTGCTTTCCCTTCAGGAAGCCTTTCGCTAGGACAGTTCTTGTGGAATTGGCAAAGTGATATTTGGAAGCCCATAGAGGGCTATGGTGAAAAAAGAAATATCCTCCGATGAGGTCTGGAAAGAAGCTTTCTGTGAAACTGCTTAGTGTTCTGTTAATTCATCTCACAGAGTTACATCTGTATTTCGTGGATTTCTTTGCTAGCCTTATTTCTGTGGAATCTGAGAACAAATATTTCGGATCACTTTGAAGACTATACGGCCAAAGGAAATATCCTCCGATAACAAAGAGAAAGAAGCTTTCTGAGAAACTTCTTTGTGTTCTGTGAAATCATCTCACAGAGTTACAGCTTTCCCTTCAAGAAGCCTTTCGGTAAGACAGTTCTTGTGGAATTGGCAAAGGGATATTTGGAAGCCCTTAGAGGGCTATGGTGAAAAAGGAAATATCCTCCGATGAAATCTGGAAAGAAGCTTTCTGAGAAACTGCTTAGTGTTCTGTTAATTCATCTCACAGAGTTACATCTGTATTTCGTGGATCTCTTTGCTAGCCTTATTTGTGTGGAATCTGACAACAGATATTTCCTTTCCCTTTGAAGACTATAGGGAGAAAGGAAATATCCTCCGATAACAGAGAGAAAGAAGCTTTCTGAGAAACTTCTTTGTGTTCTGTGAAATCATCTCATAGAGTTACAGCTTTCCCCTCAGGAAGCATTTCGCTAGGGCAGTTCTTGTGGAATTGGCAAAGTGATATTTGAAAGCCCATAGAGGGCTATGGTGAAAAAGGAAATATCATCCGATGAAATCTGGAAAGAAGCTTTCTGAGAAACTGCTTAGTGTTCTGTTAATTCATCTCACAGAGATACATCTGTATTTCGTGGATCTCTTTGCTAGCCTTATTTCTGTGGAATCTGAGACCAGATATTTCGGATCCCTTTGAAGTCTATAGGGCCAAAGGAAATATCCCCCGATAACAAAGAGAAAGAAGCTTTCTGAGAAACTTCTTTGTGTTCTGTGAAATCATCTCACAGAGTTACAGCTTTCCCCTCAAGAAGCCTTTCGCTAAGACAGTTCTTGTGGAATTGGCAAAGTGATATTTGGAAGCCCATAGAGGGCTATGGTGAAAAAGGTAATATCCTCCGATGAAATGTGGAAAGAAGCTTTCTGAGAAACTGCTTAGTGTTCTGTTAATTCATCTCACAGAGTTACATCTGTATTTCGTGGATCTCTTTGCTAGCCTTATTTCTGTGGAATCTGAGAACAAATATTTCGGATTCCTTTGAAGACTATACGGACAAAAAAAATATCCTCCGATAACAAAGAGAAAGAAGCTTTCTGAGAAACTTCTTTGTGTTCTGTGAAATCATCTCACAGAGTTACAGCTTTACCCTCAAGAAGCCTTTCGCTAAGACAGTTCTTGTGGAATTGGCAAAGTGATATTTGGAAGCCCATAGAGGGCTATGGTGAAAAAGGAAATATCCTCCGATGAAATCTGGAAAGAAGCTTTCTGAGAAACTGCTTAGTGTTCTGTTAATTCATCTCACAGAGCTACATCTGTATTTCGTGGATCTCTTTGCTAGCCTTATTTGTGTGTAATCTGACAACAGATATTTCCTTTACCTTTGAAGACTATAGGGACAAAGGAAATATCCTCCGATAACAAAGAGAAAGAAGCTTTCTGAGAAACCTCTTTGGGTTCTGTGAAATCATCTCACAGAGTTACTGCTTTCCCTTCAGGAAGCCTTTCGCTAGGACAGTTCTTGTGGAATTGGCAAAGTGATATTTGAAAGCCCATAGAGGGCTGTGGTGAAAAAGGAAATATCCTCCGATGAAGTCTGGAAAGAAGCTTTCTGTGAAACTGCTCAGTGTTCTGTTAATTCATCTTACAGAGTTACATCTGTATTTCGTGGATCTCTTTGCTAGCCTTATTTCTGTGGAATCTGAGAACAAAAATTTCGGATGACTTTGAAGACTATACGGCCAAAGGAAATATCCTCCGATAACAAAGAGAAAGAAGCTTTCTGAGAAACTGCTCAGTGTTCTGTTAATTCATCTCACAGAGTTACATCGGTATTTCGTGGATCTCTTTGCTAGCCTTATTTCTGTGGAATCTGACAACAGATATTTCCTTTCCCTTTGAAGACTATAGGGTCAAAGGAAATATCCTCCGATAACAAAGAGAAAGAAGCTTTCTGAGAAACTTCTTTGTGTTCTGTGAAATCATCTCACAGAGTTACAGCTTCCCCCTCAAGAAGCCTTTCGCTAAGACAGTTCTTGTGGAATTGGCAAAGTGATATTTGGAAGCTCATAGAGGGCTAGGGAGAAAAAGGAAATATCCTCCGATGAAATCTGGAAAGAAGCTTTCTGAGAAAGTGCTTAGTGTTCTGTTAATTCATCTCACAGAGTTACATCTGTATTTCGTGGATCTCTTTGCTAGCCTTATTTGTGTGGAATCTGACAACAGATATTTCCTTTCCCTTTGAAGACTATAGGGCCAAAGGAAATATCCTCCGATAACAAAGAGAAAGAAGCTTTTTGAGAAACTTCTTTGGTTCTGTGAAATCATCTCAGAGATTTACGGCTTTCCCCTCAAGAAGCCTTTCGCTAAGACAGTTCTTGTGGAATTGGCAAAGTGATATTTGGAAGCCCATAGAGGGCTATGGTGAAAAAGGAAATATCCTCAGATGAAATATAGAAAGTAGCTTTCTGAGAAACTGCTTAGTGTTCTGTTAATTCATCTCACAGAGTTACATCTGTATTTCGTGGATTTCTTTGCTAGCCTTATTTCTGTGGAATCTGAGAACAGATATTTCGGATCCCTTTGAAGACTACAGGGCCAAAGGAAATATCCTCCGATCACAAAGAGAAAGAAGCTTTCTGAGAAACTTCTTTGTGTTCTGTGAAATCATCTCACAGAGTTACAGCTTTCCCCTCAAGAAACCTTTCGCTAAGACAGTTCTTGTGGAATTGGCAAGGTGATATTTGGAAGCCCATAGAGGGCTATGGTGAAAAAGGAAATATCCTCAGATGAAATATAGAAAGAAGCTTTCTGAGAAACTGCTTAGTGTTCTGTTAATTCATCTCACAGAGTTACATCTGTATTTCATGGATCTCTTTGCTAGCCTTATTTCTGTGGAATCTGAGAACAGATATTTCGGGTCCCTTTGAAGACTATAGGGGGAAAGGAAATATCCTCCGATAACAAAGAGAAAGAAGCTTTCTGAGAAACTTCTTTGCGTTCTGTGAAATCATCTCACAGAATTACAGCTTTCCCCTCAAGAAGCCTTTCGGTAACACAGTTCTTGTGGAATTGGCAAAGTGATATTTGGAAGCCCATAGAGGGCTATGCTGAAAAAGGAAATATCCTCCGATGAAATCTGGAAAGAAGCTTTCTGAGAAACTGCTTAGTGTTCTGCTAATTCATCTCACAGAGCTACATCTGTATTTCGTGGATCTCTTTGCTAGCCTTATTTGTGTGGAATCTGAAAACAGATATTTCCTTTCCCATTGAAGACTATAGGGACAAGGGAAATATCCTCCGATAACAAAGAGAAAGAAGCTTTCTGAGAAACTTCTTTGGGTTCTGTGAAATCATCTCACAGAGTTACAGCTTTCCCCTCTGGAAGCCTTTCGCTAGGACAGTTCTTGTGGAATTGGCAAAGTGATATTTGGAAGCCCATAGAGGGCTATGATGAAAAAGGAAATATCCTCCGATGAAATCTGGAAAGAAGCTTTCTGAGAAACTGCTTAGTGTTCTGTTAATTCATCTAACAGAGTTACATCTGTATTTCGGGGATCTCTTTCCCAGCCTTATTTCTGTGGAATCTGACAACAGATATTTCGGATCCCTTTGAAGACTATAGGGCCAAAGGAAATATCCTCCGATAACAAAGAGAAATAAGCTTTCTAAGAAACTTCTTTGTGTTCTGCGAAATTATCTCACAGAGGTACAGCTTTCCCCTAAAGAACCCTTTCGCAATGACAGTTCTTCTGGAATGGGCAAAGTGATATTTGGAAGCCCTTAGAGGGCTATGGTGAAAACGGAAATATCCTCAGAGGAAATCTGGAAAGAAGCTTTCTGAGAAACTGCTTAGTGTTCTGTTAATTCATCTCACAGAGTTACATCTGTATTTCGGGGACCTCTTTGCTAGCCGTATTTCTGTGGAATCTGAGAACAGATATTTCGGATCCCTTTGAAGACTATAGAGCCAAAGGAAATATCCTCCGATAACAAAGAGAAAGAAGCTTTCTGAGAAACTTGTTTGTGTTCTGTGAAATCATCTCACCGAGTTACAGCTTTCCCTTCAAGAAGCCTTTCGCTAAGACAGTTCTTGTGAAATTGGCAAAGTCATATTTGGAAGCCCATAGAGGGCTATGGTGAAAAAGGAAATATCCTCCGATGAAATCTGGAAAGAAGCTTTCTGAGAAACTGCTCAGTGTTCTGTTAATTCATCTCACAGAGGTACATCTGTATTTCGTGGATCTCTTTGCTAGCCATATTTCTGTGGAATCTGAGAACAGATATTTCGGATCCCTTTAAAGACTATAGGGCCAAAGGAAATATCCTCCGATAACAAAGAGAAAGAAGCTTTCTGAGAAACTTCTTTGTGTTCTGTGAAATCATCTCACAGAGCTACAGCTTTCCCCTCAAGAAGCCTTTCGCTAAGACAGTTCTTCTGGAATTGGCAAAGTGATATTTGGAAGCCCATAGAGGGCTATGGTGAAAAAGGAAATATCCTCCGATGAAATCTGGAAAGAAGCTTTCTGAGAAACTGCTTAGTGTTCTGTTAATTCATCTCACAGAGTTACTTCTGTATTTCGGGCATCTCTTTGCTAGCCTTATTTGTGTGGAATCTGACAACAGATATTTCCTTTCCCTTTGAAGACTATAGGGACAAAGGAAATATCCTCCGATAACAAAGAGAATGAAGCTTTCTGAGAAACGTCTTTGGGTTCTGTGAAATCATCTCACAGAGTTACAGCTTTCCCCTCAGGAAGCCTTTCGCTAAGACAGTACTTGTGGAATTGGCAAAGTGATATTTGGAAGCCCATAGAGGGCTATGGTGAAAAAGAAAATATCCTCAGATGAAATCTGGAAAGAAGCTTTCTGAGAAACTGCTTAGTGTTCTGTTAATTCTTCTCACAGAGTTACATCTGTATTTCGGGGATATCTTTGCTAGCCTTATTTCTGTGGAATCTGAGAACAGATATTTCGGATCCCTTTGAAGACTATAGACCAAAGGAAATATCCTCCGATAACAAAGAGAAAGAAGCTTTCTGAGAAACTTCTTTGTGTTCTGTGAAATCATCTCACAGAGTTACAGCTTTCCCCTCAAGAAGCCTTTCGCTAAGACAGTTCTTGTGGAATTGGCAAAGTGATATTTGGAAGCCCATAGAGGGCTATGGTGAAAAACGAAATATCCTCCGATGAAATCTGGAAAGAAGATTTCTGAGAAACTGCTTAGTGTTCTGTTAATTCATCTCACAGAGTTGCATCTGTATTTCGTGGATCTCTTTGCTAGCCTTATTTCTGTGGAATCTGAGAACAAATATTTCGGATCCCTTTGAAGACTATAGGGCCAAAGGAAATATCCTCCGATAACAAAGAGAAAGAAGCTTTCTGAGAAACTTCCTTGGGTTCTGTGAAATCATCTCACAGGGTTACAGCTTTCCCCTCAAGAAGCCTTTCGCAAAGACAGTTCTTGTGGAATTGGCAAAGTGATATTTGGAAGCCCATAGAGGGCTATGGTGAAAAAGGAAATATCCTCCGATGAAATCTGGAAAGAAGCTTTCTGAGAAACTGCTTAGTGTTCTGTTAATTCATCTCACAGAGTTACATCTGTATTTCGTGCATCTCTTTGCTAGCCGTATTTGTGTGGATTAGACAACAGATATTTCCTTTCCCTTTGAAGACTATAGGGAAAAAGGAAATATCCTCCGATAACAAAGAGAAAGAAGCTTTCTGAGAAAATTCTTTGGGTTCTGTGAAATCATCTCACAGAGTTACAGCTTTCCCCTCAGGAAGCCTTTCGCTAGGACAGTTCTTGTGGAATTGGCAAAGTGATATTTGGAACCCCTTAGAGGGCTATGGTGAAAAAGGAAATATCCTCCGATGAAATCTGGAAAGAAGCTTTCTGAGAAACTGCTTAGTGTTCTGTTAATTCATCTCACAGAGTTACATCTCTATTTCGTGGATCTCTTTGCTAGCCTTATTTGTGTGGAATCTGACAACAGATATTTCCTTTCCCTTTGAAGACTATAGGGCCAAAGGAAATATCCTCCGATAACAAAGAGAAAGAAGCTATCTGTGAAACTTCTTTGTGTTCTGTGAAATCATCTCACAGAGTTACAGCATTCCCCTCAGGAAGCCTTTCGCTAGGACAGTTCTTGTGGAATTGGCAAAGTGATATTTGGAAGCCCATAGAGGGCTATGGTGAAAAAGGAAATATCCTCCGATGAAGTCTGGAAAGAAGCTTTCTGTGAAACTGCTTAGTGTTCTGTTAATTCATCTCACAGAGTTACATCTGTATTTCGTGGATCTCTTTGCTAGCCTTATTTCTGTGGAAACTGAGAACAAATATTTCGGATCACTTTGAAGACTATACGGCCAAAGGAAATATCCTCCGATAACAAAGAGAAAGAAGCTTTCTGAGTAACTTCTTTGTGTTCTGTGAAATCATCTCACAGAGTTACAGCTTTCCCCTCAAGAAGCCTTTCGCTAAGACAGTTCTTGTGGAATTGGCAAAGTGATATTTGGAAGCCCATAGAGGGATAAGGTGAAAAAGGAAATATCCTCAGATGAAATATAGAAAGAAGCTTTCTGAGATACTGCTTAGTGTTCTGTTAATTCGTCTCACAGAGTTATATCTGTATTTCGTGGATCTCTTTGCTAGCCTTATTTCTGTGGAATCTGAGAACAGATATTTCGGATCCCTCTGAAGACTATAGGGTCAAAGGAAATATCCTCCGATAACAAAGAGAAAGAAGCTTTCTAAGAGACTTCTTTGTGTTCTGTGAAATCATCACACAGAGTTACAACTTTCCCTTCAAGAAGCCTTTCGGTAAGACAGTTCTTGTGGAATTGGCAAAGGGATATTTGGAAGCCCTTAGAGGGCTATGGTGAAAAAGGAAATATCCTCCGATGAAATCTGGAAAGAAGCTTTCTGAGAAACTGCTTAGTGTTCGGTTAATTCATCTCACAGAGTTACATCTGTATTTCGTGGATCTCTTTGCTAGCCTTATTTGTGTGGAATCTGACAACAGATATTTCCTTTCCCTTTGAAGACTATAGGGAGAAAGGAAATATCCTCCGATAACAGAGAGAAAGAAGCTTTCTGAGAAACTTCTTTGTGTTCTGTGAAATCATCTCATAGAGTTACAGCTTTCCCCTCAGGAAGCATTTCGCTAGGGCAGTTCTTGTGGAATTGGCAAAGTGATATTTGAAAGCCCATAGAGGGCTATGGTGAAAAAGGTAATATCCTCCGATGAAATCTGGAAAGAAGCTTTCTGAGAAACTGCTTAGTGTTCTGTTAATTCATCTCACAGAGTTACATCTGTATTTCGTGGATCTCTTTGCTAGCCTTATTTCTGTGGAATCTGAGAACAAATATTTCGGATCCCTTTGAAGACTATACAGACAAAGGAAATATCCTCCGATAACAAAGAGAAAGAAGCTTTCTGAGAAACTTCTTTGCGTTCTGTGAAATCATCTCACAGAGTTACAGCTTTCCCCTCAAGAAGCCTTTCGCTAAGACAGTTCTTGTGGAATTGGCAAAGTGATATTTGGAAGCCCATAGAGGGCTATGGTGAAAAAGGAAATATCCTCCGATGAAATCTGGAAAGAAGCTTTCTGAGAAACTGCTTAGTGTTCTGTTAATTCATCTCACAGAGCTACATCTGTATTTCGTGGATCTCTTTGCTAGCCTTATTTGTGTGTAATCTGACAACAGATATTTCCTTTACCTTTGAAGACTATAGGGACAAAGGAAATATCCTCCGATAACAAAGAGAAAGAAGCTTTCTGAGAAACTTCTTTGGGTTCTGTGAAATCATCTCACAGAGTTACTGCTTTCCCTTCAGGAAGCCTTTCGCTAGGACAGTTCTTGTGGAATTGGCAAAGTGATATTTGGAAGCCCATAGAGGGCTATGGTGAAAAAGGAAATATCCTCCGATGAAGTCTGGAAAGAAGCTTTCTGTGAAACTGCTTAGTGTTCTGTTAATTCATCTCACAGAGTTACATCTGTATTTGGTGGATCTCTTTGCTAGCCTTATTTCTGTGGAATCTGAGAACAAATATTTCGGATCACTTTGAAGACTATACGGCCAAAGGAAATATCCTCCGATAACAAAGAGAAAGAAGCTTTCTGAGAAACTTCTTTGTGTTCTGTGAAATCATCTCACAGAGTTACAGCTTTCCCCTCAAGAAGCCTTTCACTAAGACAGTTCTTGTGGAATTGGCAAAGTGATATTTGGAAGCCCATAGAGGGATATGTTGAAAAAGGAAATATCCTCAGATGAAATATAGAAAGAAGATTTCTGAGATACTGCTTAGTGTTCTGTTAGTTCATCTCACAGAGTTACATCTGCATTTCGTGGATCTCTTTGCTAGCCTTATTTCTGTGGAATCTGAGAACAGATATTTCGGATCCCTTTGAAGACTACAGGGCCAAAGGAAATATCCTCCGATCACAAAGAGAAAGAAGCTTTCTGAGAAACTTCTTTGTGTTCTGTGAAATCATCTCACAGAGTTACAGCTTTCCCCTCAAGAAACCTTTCGCTAAGACAGTTCTTGTGGAATTGGCAAGGTGATATTTGGAAGCCCATAGAGGGCTATGGTGAAAAAGGAAATATCCTCAGATGAAATATAGAAAGAAGCTTTCTGAGAAACTGCTTAGTGTTCTGTTAATTCATCTCACAGAGTTACATCTGTATTTCATGGATCTCTTTGCTAGCCTTATTTCTGTGGAATCTGAGAACAGATATTTCGGGTCCCTTTGAAGACTATAGGGGGAAAGGAAATATCCTCCGATAACAAAGAGAAAGAAGCTTTCTGAGAAACTTCTTTGCGTTCTGTGAAATCATCTCACAGAGTTACAGCTTTCCCCTCAAGAAGCCTTTCGGTAAGACAGTTCTTGTGGAATTGGCAAAGTGATATTTGGAAGCCCATAGAGGGCTATGCTGAAAAAGGAAATATCCTCCGATGAAATCTGGAAAGAAGCTTTCTGAGAAACTGCTTAGTGTTCTGTTAATTCATCTCACAGAGCTACATCTGTATTTCGTGGATCTCTTTGCTAGCCATATTTGTGTGGAATCTGAAAACAGATATTTCCTTTCCCATTGAAGACTATAGGGACAAGGGAAATATCCTCCGATAACAAAGAGAAAGAAGCTTTCTGAGAAACTTCTTTGGGTTCTGTGAAATCATCTCACAGAGTTACAGCTTTCCCCTCTGGAAGCCTTTCGCTAGGACAGTTCTTGTGGAATTGGCAAAGTGATATTTGGAAGCCCATAGAGGGCTATGATGAAAAAGGAAATATCCTCCGATGAAATCTGGAAAGAAGCTTTCTGAGAAACTGCTTAGTGTTCTGTTAATTCATCTAACAGAGTTACATCTGTATTTCGGGGATCTCTTTCCCAGCCTTATTTCTGTGGAATCTGACAACAGATATTTCGGATCCCTTTGAAGACTATAGGGCCAAAGGAAATATCCTCCGATAACAAAGAGAAATAAGCTTTCTAAGAAACTTCTTTGTGTTCTGCGAAATTATCTCACAGAGGTACAGCTTTCCCCTAAAGAACCCTTTCGCAATGACAGTTCTTCTGGAATGGGCAAAGTGATATTTGGAAGCCCTTAGAGGGCTATGGTGAAAACGGAAATATCCTCAGAGGAAATCTGGAAAGAAGCTTTCTGAGAAACTGCTTAGTGTTCTGTTAATTCATCTCACAGAGTTACATCTGTATTTCGGGGACCTCTTTGCTAGCCGTATTTCTGTGGAATCTGAGAACAGATATTTCGGATCCCTTTGAAGACTATAGAGCCAAAGGAAATATCCTCCGATAACAAAGAGAAAGAAGCTTTCTGAGAAACTTGTTTGTGTTCTGTGAAATCATCTCACCGAGTTACAGCTTTCCCTTCAAGAAGCCTTTCGCTAAGACAGTTCTTGTGAAATTGGCAAAGTCATATTTGGAAGCCCATAGAGGGCTATGGTGAAAAAGGAAATATCCTCCGATGAAATCTGGAAAGAAGCTTTCTGAGAAACTGCTCAGTGTTCTGTTAATTCATCTCACAGAGGTACATCTGTATTTCGTGGATCTCTTTGCTAGCCATATTTCTGTGGAATCTGAGAACAGATATTTCGGATCCCTTTAAAGACTATAGGGCCAAAGGAAATATCCTCCGATAACAAAGAGAAAGAAGCTTTCTGAGAAACTTCTTTGTGTTCTGTGAAATCATCTCACAGAGCTACAGCTTTCCCCTCAAGAAGCCTTTCGCTAAGACAGTTCTTCTGGAATTGGCAAAGTGATATTTGGAAGCCCATAGAGGGCTATGGTGAAAAAGGAAATATCCTCCGATGAAATCTGGAAAGAAGTTTTCTGAGAAACTGCTTAGTGTTCTGTTAATTCATCTCACAGAGTTACTTCTGTATTTCGGGCATCTCTTTGCTAGCCTTATTTGTGTGGAATCTGACAACAGATATTTCCTTTCCCTTTGAAGACTATAGGGACAAAGGAAATATCCTCCGATAACAAAGAGAATGAAGCTTTCTGAGAAACGTCTTTGGGTTCTGTGAAATCATCTCACAGAGTTACAGCTTTCCCCTCAGGAAGCCTTTCGCTAAGACAGTACTTGTGGAATTGGCAAAGTGATATTTGGAAGCCCATAGAGGGCTATGGTGAAAAAGAAAATATCCTCAGATGAAATCTGGAAAGAAGCTTTCTGAGAAACTGCTTAGTGTTCTGTTAATTCTTCTCACAGAGTTACATCTGTATTTCGGGGATATCTTTGCTAGCCTTATTTCTGTGGAAACTGAGAACAGATATTTCGGATCCCTTTGAAGACTATAGAGCCAAAGGAAATATCCTCCGATAACAAAGAGAAAGAAGCTTTCTGAGAAACTTCCTTGGGTTCTGTGAAATCATCTCACAGGGTTACAGCTTTCCCCTCAAGAAGCCTTTCGCAAAGACAGTTCTTGTGGAATTGGCAAAGTGATATTTGGAAGCCCATAGAGGGCTATGGTGAAAAAGGAAATATCCTCCGATGAAATCTGGAAAGAAGCTTTCTGAGAAACTGCTTAGTGTTCTGTTAATTCATCTCACAGAGTTACATCTGTATTTCGTGCATCTCTTTGCTAGCCGTATTTGTGTGGATTAGACAACAGATATTTCCTTTCCCTTTGAAGACTATAGGGAAAAAGGAAATATCCTCCGATAACAAAGAGAAAGAAGCTTTCTGAGAAAATTCTTTGGGTTCTGTGAAATCATCTCACAGAGTTACAGCTTTCCCCTCAGGAAGCCTTTCGCTAGGACAGTTCTTGTGGAATTGGCAAAGTGATATTTGGAAGCCCTTAGAGGGCTATGGTGAAAAAGGAAATATCCTCCGATGAAATCTGGAAAGAAGCTTTCTGAGAAACTGCTTAGTGTTCTGATAATTCATCTCACAGAGTTACATCTCTATTTCGTGGATCTCTTTGCTAGCCTTATTTGTGTGGAATCTGACAACAGATATTTCCTTTCCCTTTGAAGACTATAGGGCCAAAGGAAATATCCTCCGATAACAAAGAGAAAGAAGCTATCTGTGAAACTTCTTTGTGTTCTGTGAAATCATCTCACAGAGTTACAGCATTCCCCTCAGGAAGCCTTTCGCTAGGACAGTTCTTGTGGAATTGGCAAAGTGATATTTGGAAGCCCATAGAGGCCTATGGTGAAAAAGGAAATATCCTCCGATGAAGTCTGGAAAGAAGCTTTCTGTGAAACTGCTTAGTGTTCTGTTAATTCATCTCACAGAGTTACATCTGTATTTCGTGGATCTCTTTGCTAGCCTTATTTCTGTGGAAACTGAGAACAAATATTTCGGATCACTTTGAAGACTATACGGCCAAAGGAAATATCCTCCGATAACAAAGAGAAAGAAGCTTTCTGAGTAACTTCTTTGTGTTCTGTGAAATCATCTCACAGAGTTACAGCTTTCCCCTCAAGAAGCCTTTCGCTAAGACAGTTCTTGTGGAATTGGCAAAGTGATATTTGGAAGCCCATAGAGGGATAAGGTGAAAAAGGAAATATCCTCAGATGAAATATAGAAAGAAGCTTTCTGAGATACTGCTTAGTGTTCTGTTAATTCGTCTCACAGAGTTATATCTGTATTTCGTGGATCTCTTTGCTAGCCTTATTTCTGTGGAATCTGAGAACAGATATTTCGGATCCCTTTGAAGACTATAGGGTCAAAGGAAATATCCTCCGATAACAAAGAGAAAGAAGCTTTCTGAGAGACTTCTTTGTGTTCTGTGAAATCATCTCACAGAGTTACAACTTTCCCTTCAAGAAGCCTTTCGGAAAGACAGTTCTCGTGGAATTGGCAAAGGGATATTTGGAAGCCCTTAGAGGGCTATGGTGAAAAAGGAAATATCCTCCGATGAAATCTGGAAAGAAGCTTTCTGAGAAACTGCTTAGTGTTCTGTTAATTCATCTCACAGAGTTACATCTGTATTTCGTGGATCTCTTTGCTAGCCTTATTTGTGTGGAATCTGACAACAGATATTTCCTTTCCCTTTGAAGACTATAGGGAGAAAGGAAATATCCTCCGATAACAGAGAGAAAGAAGCTTTCTGAGAAACTTCTTTGTGTTCTGTGAAATCATCTCATAGAGTTACAGCTTTCCCCTCAGGAAGCATTTCGCTAGGGCAGTTCTTGTGGAATTGGCAAAGTGATATTTGAAAGCCCATAGAGGGCTATGGTGAAAAAGGTAATATCCTCCGATGAAATCTGGAAAGAAGCTTTCTGAGAAACTGCTTAGTGTTCTGTTAATTCATCTCACAGAGTTACATCTGTATTTCGTGGATCTCTTTGCTAGCCTTATTTCTGTGGAATCTGAGAACAAATATTTCGGATCCCTTTGAAGACTATACAGACAAAGGAAATATCCTCCGATAACAAAGAGAAAGAAGCTTTCTGAGAAACTTCTTTGCGTTCTGTGAAATCATCTCACAGAGTTACAGCTTTCCCCTCAAGAAGCCTTTCGCTAAGACAGTTCTTGTGGAATTGGCAAAGTGATATTTGGAAGCCCATAGAGGGCTATGGTGAAAAAGGAAATATCCTCCGATGAAATCTGGAAAGAAGCTTTCTGAGAAACTGCTTAGTGTTCTGTTAATTCATCTCACAGAGCTACATCTGTATTTCGTGGATCTCTTTGCTAGCCTTATTTGTGTGTAATCTGACAACAGATATTTCCTTTACCTTTGAAGACTATAGGGACAAAGGAAATATCCTCCGATAACAAAGAGAAAGAAGCTTTCTGAGAAACTTCTTTGGGTTCTGTGAAATCATCTCACAGAGTTACTGCTTTCCCTTCAGGAAGCCTTTCGCTAGGACAGTTCTTGTGGAATTGGCAAAGTGATATTTGGAAGCCCATAGAGGGCTATGGTGAAAAAGGAAATATCCTCCGATGAAGTCTGGAAAGAAGCTTTCTGTGAAACTGCTTAGTGTTCTGTTAATTCATCTCACAGAGTTACATCTGTATTTCGTGGATCTCTTTGCTAGCCTTATTTCTGTGGAATCTGAGAACAAATATTTCGGATCACTTTGAAGACTATACGGCCAAAGGAAATATCCTCCGATAACAAAGAGAAAGAAGCTTTCTGAGAAACTTCTTTGTGTTCTGTGAAATCATCTCACAGAGTTACAGCTTTCCCCTCAAGAAACCTTTCACTAAGACAGTTCTTGTGGAATTGGCAAAGTGATATTTGGAAGCCCATAGAGGGATATGTTGAAAAAGGAAATATCCTCAGATGAAATATAGAAAGAAGATTTCTGAGATACTGCTTAGTGTTCTGTTAGTTCATCTCACAGAGTTACATCTGCATTTCGTGGATCTCTTTGCTAGCCTTATTTCTGTGGAATCTGAGAACAGATATTTCGGATCCCTTTGAAGACTGTAGGGTCAAAGGAAATATCCTCCGATAACAAAGAGAAAGAAGCTTTCTGAGAGACTTCTTTGTGTTCTGTGAAATCATCTCACAGAGTTACAGCTTTCCCCTCAAGAAGCCTTTCGCTAAGACAGTTCTTGTGGAATTGGCAAAGTGATATTTGGAAGCCCTTAGAGGGCTATGGTGAAAAAGGAAATATCCTCCGATGAAATCTGGAAAGAAGCTTTCTGAGAAACTGCTTAGTGTTCTGTTAATTCATCTCACAGAGCTACATCTGTATTTCGTGGATCTCTTTGCTAGCCTTATTTGTGTGGAATCTGACAAAAGATATTTCCTTTACCTTTGAAGACTATAGGGACAAAGGAAATATCCTCCGATAACAAAGAGAAAGAAGCTTTCTGAGAAACTTCTTTGGGTTCTGTGAAATCATCTCACAGAGTTACTGCTTTCCCTTCAGGAAGCCTTTCGCTAGGACAGTTCTTGTGGAATTGGCAAAGTGATATTTGGAAGCCCATAGAGGGCTACGGTGAAAAAGGAAATATCCTCCGATGAAGTCTGGAAAGAAGCTTTCTGTGAAACTGCTCAGTGTTCTGTTAATTCATCTCACAGAGTTACATCTGTATTTCGTGGATCTCTTTGCTAGCCTTATTTCTGTGGAATCTGAGAACAAATATTTCGGATGACTTTGAAGACTATACGGCCAAGGAAATATCCTCCGATAACAAAGAGAAAGAAGCTTTCTGAGAAACTTCTTTGTGTTCTGTGAAATCATCTCACAGAGTTACAGCTTTCCCCTCAAGAAGCCTTTCGCTAAGACAGTTCTTGTGGAATTGGCAAAGTGATATTTGGAAGCCCATAGAGGGATATGTTGAAAAAGGAAATATCCTCAGATGAAATATAGAAAGAAGCTTTCTAAGAAACTGCTTAGTGTTCTGTTAATTCATCTCACAGAGTTACATCTGTATTTCGTGGATCTCTTTGCTAGCCTTATTTCTGTGGAATCTGAGAACAGATATTTCGGATCCCTTTGAAGACTATAGGGTCAAAGGAAATATCCTCCGATAACAAAGAGAAAGAAGCTTTCTGAGAGACTTCTTTGTGTTCTGTGAAATCATCTCACAGAGTTACAGCTTTCCCTTCAAGAAGCCTTTCGGTAAGACAGTTCTTGTGGAATTGGCAAAGTGATATTTGGAAGCCCTTAGGGGGCTATGGTGAAAAAGGAAATATCCTCCGATGAAATCTGGAAAGAAGCTTTCTGAGAAACTGCTTAGTGTTCTGTTAATTCATCTCACAGAGCTACATCTGTATTTCGTGGATCTCTTTGCTAGCCTTATTTGTGTGTAATCTGACAACAGATATTTCCTTTACCTTTGAAGACTATAGGGACAAAGGAAATATCCTCCGATAACAAAGAGAAAGAAGCTTTCTGAGAAACTTCTTTGGGTTCTGTGAAATCATCTCACAGAGTTACTGCTTTCCCTTCAGGAAGCCTTTCGCTAGGACAGTTGTTGTGGAATTGGCAAAGTGATATTTGGAAGCCCATAGAGGGCTATGGTGAAAAAGGAAATATCCTCCGATGAAGTCTGGAAAGAAGCTTTCTGTGAAACTGCTCAGTGTTCTGTTAATTCATCTCACAGAGTTACATCTGTATTTCGTGGATCTCTTTGCTAGCCTTATTTCTGTGGAATCTGAGAACAGATATTTCGGATCCCTTTGAAGACTATAGGGCCAAAGGAAATATCCTCCGATAACAAAGAGAAAGAAGCTTTCTGAGAAACTTCTTTGTGTTCTGTGAAATCATCTCACCGAGTTACAGCTCTCCCTTCAAGAAGCCTTTCGCTAAGACAGTTCTTGTGGAATTGGCAAAGTGATATTTGGAAGCCCATAGAGGGCTACGGTTGAAAAGGAAATATCCTCCGATGAAATCTGGAAAAAAGCTTTCTGAGAAACTGCTTAGTGTTCTGTTAATTCATCTCACAGAGTTACATCTGTATTTCGTGTATCTCTTTGCTAGCCTTATTTGTGTGGAATCTGACAACAGATATTTCCTTTCCCTTTGAAGACTATAGGGACAAAGGAAATATCCTCCGATAACAAAGAGAAAGAAGCTTTCTGAGAAACTTCTTTGGGTTCTGTGAAATAATCTCACAGAGTTACCGCTTTCCCCTCAGGACGCCTTTCGATAGGACAGTTCTTGTGGAATTGGCAAAGTGATATTTGGAAGCCTATAGAGGGCTATGGGGAAAAGGAAATATCCTCCGATGAAATCTGGAAAGAAGCTTTCTGAGAAACTGCTTAGTGTTCTGTAAATTCATCTCACAGAGTGACATCTGTATTTCGGGCATCTCTTTGCTAGCCTTATTTCTGTGGAATCTGAGAACAGATATTTCGGATCCCTTTGAAGACTATAGGGCCAAAGGAAATATCCTGCGATAACAAAGAGAAAGAAGCTTTCTGAGAAACTTCTTTGTGTTCTGTGAAATCATCTCACAGAGTTACAGCTTTCGCCTCAAGAAGCCTTTCACTAAGACAGTTCTTGTGGAATTGGCAAACTGATATTTGGAAGCCCATAGAGGGCTAAGGTGAAAAAGGAAATATCCTCCGATGAAATCTGGAAAGAAGCTTTCTGAGAAACTGCTTAGTGTTCTGTTAATTCATCTCACAGAGTTACATCTGTATTCCCTGGATCTCTTTGCTAGCCTTATTTCTGTGCAATCTGAGAACAAATAGTTCGGATCCCTTTGAAGACTATATGGCCAAAGGAAATATCCTCCGATAACAAAGAGAAAGAAGCTTTCTGAGAAACTTCTTTGTGTTCTGTGAAATCATCTCACAGAGTTACAGCTTTCCCCTCAAGAAGCCTTTCGCTAAGACAGTTCTTGTGGAATTGGCAAAATGATATTTGGAAGGCCATAGAGGGCTATGGTGAAAAAGGAAATGTCCTCCGATGAAATCTGGAAAGAAGCTTTCTGAGAAACTGGTTAGTGTTCTGTTAATTCATCTCACAGAGTTACATCGGTATTTCGTGGATCTCTTTGCTAGCCTTATTTCTGTGGAATCTGACAACAGATATTTCCTTTCCCTTTGAAGACTATAGGGCCAAAGGAAATATCCTCCGATAACAAAGAGAAAGAAGCTTTCTGAGAAACTTCTTTGTGTTCTGTGAAATCATCTCACAGAGTTACAGCTTCCCCCTCAATAAGCCTTTCGCTAAGACAGTTCTTGTGGAATTGGCAAAGTGATATTTGGAAGCTCATAGAGGGCTAGGGAGAAAAAGGAAATATCCTCCGATGAAATCTGGAAGGAAGCTTTCTGAGAAAGTGCTTAGTGTTCTGTTAATTCATCTCACAGAGTTACATCTGTATTTCGTGGATCTCTTTGCTAGCCTTATTTGTGTGGAATCTGACAACAGATATTTCCTTTCCCTTTGAAGACTATAGGGCCAAAGGAAATATCCTCCGATAACAAAGAGAAAGAAGCTTTTTGAGAAACTTCTTTGGTTCTGTGAAATCATCTCAGAGAGTTACAGCTTTCCCCTCAAGAAGCCTTTCGCTAAGACAGTTCTTGTGGAATTGGCAAAGTGATATTTGTAAGCCCATAGAGGGCTATGGTGAAAAAGGAAATATCCTCAGATGAAATATAGAAAGAAGCTTTCTGAGAAACTGCTTAGTGTTCTGTTAATTCATCTCACAGAGTTACATCTGTATTTCGTGGATCTCTTTGCTAGCGTTATTTCTGTGGAATCTGAGAACAGATATTTCGGATCCCTTTGAAGACTACAGGGCCAAAGGAAATATCCTCCGATCACAAAGAGAAAGAAGCTTTCTGAGAAACTTCTTTGTGTTCTGTGAAATCATCTCACAGAGTTACAGCTTTCCCCTCAAGAAGCCTTTCGCTAAGACAGTTCTTGTGGAATTGGCAAGGTGATATTTGGAAGCCCATAGAGGGCTATGGTGAAAAAGGAAATATCCTCAGATGAAATATAGAAAGAAGCTTTCTGAGAAACTGCTTAGTGTTCTGTTAATTCATCTCACAGAGTTACATCTGTATTTCATGGATCTCTTTGCTAGCCTTATTTCTGTGGAATCTGAGAACAGATATTTTGGGTCCCTTTGAAGACTATAGGGGGAAAGGAAATATCCTCCGATAACAAAGAGAAAGAAGCTTTCTGAGAAACTTCTTTGCGTTCTGTGAAATCATCTCACAGAGTTACAGCTTTCCCCTCAAGAAGCCTTTCGGTAAGACAGTTCTTGTGGAATTGGCAAAGTGATATTTGGAAGCCCATAGAGGGCTATGGTGAAAAAGGAAATATCCTCCGATGAAATCTGGAAAGAAGCTTTCTTAGAAACTGCTTAGTGTTCTGTTAATTCATCTCACAGAGCTACATCTGTATTTCGTGGATCTCTTTGCTAGCCTTATTTGTGTGGAATCTGACAACAGATATTTCCTTTCCCATTGAAGACTATAGGGACAAGGGAAATATCCTCCGATAACAAAGAGAAAGAAGCTTTCTGAGAAACTTCTTTGGGTTCTGTGAAATCATCTCACAGAGTTACAGCTTTCCCCTCTGGAAGCCTTTCGCTAGGACAGTTCTTGTGGAATTGGCAAAGTGATATTTGGAAGCCCATAGAGGGCTATGATGAAAAAGGAAATATCCTCCGATGAAATCTGGAAAGAAGCTTTCTGAGAAACTGCTTAGTGTTCTGTTAATTCATCTAACATCGTTACATCTGTATTTCGGGGATCTCTTTGCCAGCCTTATTTCTGTGGAATCTGACAACAGATATTTCGGATCCCTTTGAAGACTATAGGGCCAAAGGAAATATCCTCCGATAACAAAGAGAAATAACCTTTCTAAGAAACTTCTTTGTGTTCTGTGAAATCATCTCACAGAGTTACAGCATTCCCCTCAAGAAGCCTTTCGCTAAGACAGTTCTTGTGGAATTGGCAAAGTGATATTTGGAACCCATAGTGGGCTATGGTGAAAAAGGAAATATCATCCGATGAAATCTGGAAAGAAGCTTTCTGAGAAATTGCTTAGTGTTCTGTTAATTCATCTCACAGAGATACATCTGTATTTCTTGGATCTCTTTGCTAGCCTTATTTCTGTGGAATCTGAGAACAGATATTTCGGATCCCTTTGAAGTCTATAGGGCCAAAGGAAATATCCTCCGATAACAAAGAGAAAGAAGCTTTCTGAGAAACTTCTTTGTGTTCTGTGAAATCATCTCACAGAGTTACAGCTTTCCCCTCAAGAAGCCTTTCGCTAAGAGAGTTCTTGTGGAATTGGCAAAGTGATATTTGGAAGCCCATAGAGGGCTATGGTGAAAAAGGTAATACCCTCCGATGAAATCTGGAAAGAAGCTTTCTGAGAAACTGCTTAGTGTTCTGTTAATTCATCTCACAGAGTTACATCTGTATTTCGTGGATCTCTTTGCTAGCCTTATTTCTGTGGAATCTGAGAACAAATATTTCGGATCCCTTTGAAGACTATACGGACAAAGGAAATATCCTCCGATAACAAAGAGAAAGAAGCTTTCTGAGAAACTTCTTTGTGTTCTGTGAAATCATCTCACAGAGTTACAGCTTTCCCCTCAAGAAGCCTTTCGCTAAGACAGTTCTTGTGGAATTGGCAAAGTGATATTTGGAAGCCCATAGAGGGCTATGGTGAAAAAGGAAATATCCTCCGATGAAATCTGGAAAGAAGCTTTCTGAGAAACTGCTTAGTGTTCTGTTAATTCATCTCACAGAGCTACATCTGTATTTCGTGGATCTCTTTGCTAGCCTTATTTGTGTGTAATCTGACAACAGATATTTCCTTTACCTTTGAAGACTATAGGGACAAAGGAAATATCCTCCGATAACAAAGAGAAAGAAGCTTTCTGAGAAACTTCTTTGGGTTCTGTGAAATCATCTCACAGAGTTACTGCTTTCCCTTCAGGAAGCCTTTCGCTAGGACAGTTCTTGTGGAATTGGCAAAGTGATATTTGGAAGCCCATAGAGGGCTATGGTGAAAAAGGAAATATCCTCCGATGAAGTCTGGAAAGAAGCTTTCTGTGAAACTGCTTAGTGTTCTGTTAATTCATCTCACAGAGTTACATCTGTATTTCGTGGATCTCTTTGCTAGCCTTATTTCTGTGGAATCTGAGAACAAATATTTCGGATCACTTTGAAGACTATACGGCCAAAGGAAATATCCTCCGATAACAAAGAGAAAGAAGCTTTCTGAGAAACTTCTTTGTGTTCTGTGAAATCATCTCACAGAGTTACAGCTTTCCCCTCAAGAAGCCTTTCGCTAAGACAGTTCTTGTGGAATTGGCAAAGTGATATTTGGAAGCCCATAGAGGGATATGTTGAAAAAGGAAATATCCTGAGATGAAATATAGAAAGAAGCTTTCTGAGATACTGCTTAGTGTTCTGTTAGTTCATCTCACAGAGTTACATCTGTATTTCGTGTATCTCCTTGCTAGCCTTATTTCTGTTGAATCTGAGAACAGATATTTCGGATCCCTTTGAAGACTGTAGGGTCAAAGGAAATATCCTCCGATAACAAAGAGAAAGAAGCTTTCTGAGAGACTTCTTTGTGTTCTGTGAAATCATCTCACAGAGTTAGAGCTTTCCCTTCAAGAAGACTTTCGGTAAGACAGTTCTTGTGGAATTGGCAAAGTGATATTTGGAAGCCCTTAGAGGGCTATGGTGAAAAAGGAAATATCCTCCGATGAAATCTGGAAAGAAGCTTTCTGAGAAACTGCTTAGTGTTCTGTTAATTCATCTCACAGAGCTTTATCTGTATTTCGTGGATCTCTTTGCTAACCTTATTTGTGTGGAATCTGACAAAGGATATTTCCTTTACCTTTGAAGACTATAGGGACAAAGGAAATATCCTCCGATAACAAAGAGAAAGAAGCTTTCTGAGAAACTTCTTTGGGTTCTGTGAAATCATCTCACAGAGTTACTGCTTTCCCTTCAGGAAGCCTTTCGCTAGGACAGTTCTTGTGGAATTGGCAAAGTGATATTTGAAAGCCCATAGAGGGCTATGGTGAAAAAGGAAATATCCTCCGATGAAGTCTGGAAAGAAGCTTTCTGTGAAACTGCTCAGTGTTCTGTTAATTCATCTTACAGAGTTACATCTGTATTTCGTGGATCTCTTTGCTAGCCTTATTTCTGTGGAATCTGAGAACAAAAATTTCGGATGACTTTGAAGACTATACGGCCAAAGGAAATATCCTCCGATAACAAAGAGAAAGAAGCTTTCTGAGAAACTGCTCAGTGTTCTGTTAATTCATCTCACAGAGTTCCATCGGTATTTCGTGGATCTCTTTGCTAGCCTTATTTCTGTGGAATCTGACAACAGATATTTCCTTTCCCTTTGAAGACTATAGGGTCAAAGGAAATATCCTCCGATAACAAAGAGAAAGAAGCTTTCTGAGAAACTTCTTTGTGTTCTGTGAAATCATCTCACAGAGTTACAGCTTCCCCCTCAAGAAGCCTTTCGCTAAGACAGTTCTTGTGGAATTGGCAAAGTGATATTTGGAAGCTCATAGAGGGGTAGGGAGAAAAAGGAAATATCCTCCGATGAAATCTGGAAAGAAGCTTTCTGAGAAAGTGCTTAGTGTTCTGTTAATTCATCTCACAGAGTTACATCTGTATTTCGTGGATCTCTTTGCTAGCCTTATTTGTGTGGAATCTGACAACAGATATTTCCTTTCCCTTTGAAGACTATAGGGCCAAAGGAAATATCCTCCGATAACAAAGAGAAAGAAGCTTTTTGAGAAACTTCTTTGGTTCTGTGAAATCATCTCAGAGATTTACAGCTTTCCCCTCAAGAAGCCTTTCGCTAAGACAGTTCTTGTGGAATTGGCAAAGTGATATTTGGAAGCCCATAGAGGGCTATGGTGAAAAAGGAAATATCCTCAGATGAAATATAGAAAGTAGCTTTCTGAGAAACTGCTTAGTGTTCTGTTAATTCATCTCACAGAGTTACATCTGTATTTCGTGGATCTCTTTGCTAGCGTTATTTCTGTGGAATCTGAGAACAGATATTTCGGATCCCTTTGAAGACTACAGGGCCAAAGGAAATATCCTCCGATCACAAAGAGAAAGAAGCTTTCTGAGAAACTTCTTTGTGTTCTGTGAAATCATCTCACAGAGTTACAGCTTTCCCCTCAAGAAACCTTTCGCTAAGACAGTTCTTGTGGAATTGGCAAAGTGATATTTGGAAGCCCATAGAGGGCTATGGTGAAAAAGGTAATATCCTCCGATGAAATCTGGAAAGAAGCTTTCTGAGAAACTGCTTAGTGTTCTGTTAATTCATCTCACAGAGTTACATCTGTATTTCGTGGATCTCTTTGCTAGCCTTATTTCTGTGGAATCTGAGAACAAATATTTCGGATCCCTTTGAAGACTATACGGACAAAGGAAATATCCTCCGATAACAAAGAGAAAGAAGCTTTCTGAGAAACTTCTTTGTGTTCTGTGAAATCATCTCACAGAGTTACAGCTTTCCCCTCAAGAAGCCTTTCGCTAAGACAGTTCTTGTGGAATTGGCAAAGTGATATTTGGAAGCCCATAGAGGGCTATGGTGAAAAAGGAAATATCCTCCGATGAAATCTGGAAAGAAGCTTTCTGAGAAACTGCTTAGTGTTCTGTTAATTCATCTCACAGAGCTACATCTGTATTTCGTGGATCTCTTTGCTAGCCTTATTTGTGTGTAATCTGACAACAGATATTTCCTTTACCTTTGAAGACTATAGGGACAAAGGAAATATCCTCCGATAACAAAGAGAAAGAAGCTTTCTGAGAAACTTCTTTGGGTTCTGTGAAATCATCTCACAGAGTTACAGCTTTCCCCTCAAGAAGCCTTTCGCTAAGACAGTTCTTGTGGAATTGGCAAAGTGATATTTGGAAGGCCATAGAGGGCTATGGTGAAAAAGGAAATATCCTCCGATGAAATCTGGAAAGAAGCTTTCTGAGAAACTGCTTAGTGTACTGTTAATTCATCTCACAGAGTTACATCGGTATTTCGCGGATCTCTTTGCTAGCCTTATTTCTGTGGAATCTGACAACAGATATTTCCTTTCCCTTTGAAGACTATAGGGCCAAAGGAAATATCCTCCGATAACAAAGAGAAAGAAGCTTTCTGAGAAACTTCTTTGTGTTCTGTGAAATCATCTCACAGAGTTACAGCTTCCCCCTCAATAAGCCTTTCGCTAAGACAGTTCTTGTGGAATTGGCAAAGTGATATTTGGAAGCTCATAGAGGGCTAGGGAGAAAAAGGAAATATCCTCCGATGAAATCTGGAAGGAAGCTTTCTGAGAAAGTGCTTAGTGTTCTGTTAATTCATCTCACAGAGTTACATCTGTATTTCGTGGATCTCTTTGCTAGCCTTATTTGTGTGGAATCTGACAACAGATATTTCCTTTCCCTTTGAAGACTATAGGGCCAAAGGAATTATCCTCCGATAACAAAGAGAAAGAAGCTTTTTGAGAAACTTCTTTGGTTCTGTGAAATCATCTCAGAGAGTTACAGCTTTCCCCTCAAGAAGCCTTTCGCTAAGACAGTTCTTGTGGAATTGGCAAGGTGATATTTGGAAGCCCATAGAGGGCTATGGTGAAAAAGGAAATATCCTCAGATGAAATATAGAAAGAAGCTTTCTGAGAAACTGCTTAGTGTTCTGTTAATTCATCTCACAGAGCTACATCTGTATTTCGTGGATCTCTTTGCTAGCCTTATTTGTGTGGAATCTGACAACAGATATTTCCTTTCCCTTTGAAGACTATAGGGCCAAAGGAAATATCCTCCGATAACAAAGAGAAAGAAGCTTTTTGAGAAACTTCTTTGGGTTCTGTGAAATCATCTCACAGAGTTACAGCTTTCCCCTCTGGAAGCCTTTCGCTAGGACAGTTCTTGTGGAATTGGCAAAGTGATATTTGGAAGCCCATAGAGGGCTATGATGAAAAAGGAAATATCCTCCGATGAAATCTGGAAAGAAGCTTTCTGAGAAACTGCTTAGTGTTCTGTTAATTCATCTAACAGAGTTACATCTGTATTTCGGGGATCTCTTTCCCAGCCTTATTTCTGTGGGATCTGACAACAGATATTTCGGATCCCTTTGAAGACTATAGGGCCAAAGGAAATATCCTCCGATAACAAAGAGAAATAAGCTTTCTAAGAAACTTCTTTGTGTTCTGTGAAATTATCTCACAGAGGTACAGCTTTCCCCTCAAGAAGCCTTTCGCAATGACAGTTATTCTGGAATGGGCAAAGTGATATTTGGAAGCCCATAGAGGGCTATGGTGAAAACGGAAATATCCTCAGATGAAATCTGGAAAGAAGCTATCTGAGAAACTGCTTAGTGTTCTGTTAATTCATCTCACAGAGTTACATCTGTATTTCGGGGATCTCTTTGCTAGCCTTATTTCTGTGGAATCTGAGAACAGATATTTCGGATCCCTTTGAAGACTATAGAGCCAAAGGAAATATCCTCCGATAACAAAGATAAAGAAGCTTTCTGAGAAACTTCTTTGGGTTCTGTGAAATCATCTCACAGAGTTACAGCTTTCCCCTCAAGAAGCCTTTCGCTAAGACAGTTCTTGTGGAATTGGCAAAGTGATATTTGGAAGGCCATAGAGGGCTATGGTGAAAAAGGAAATATCCTCCGATGAAATCTGGAAAGAAGCTTTCTGAGAAACTGCTTAGTGTACTGTTAATTCATCTCACAGAGTTACATCGGTATTTCGTGGATCTCTTTGCTAGCCTTATTTCTGTGGAATCTGACAACAGATATTTCCTTTCCCTTTGAAGACTATAGGGCCAAAGGAAATATCCTCCGATAACAAAGAGAAAGAAGCTTTCTGAGAAACTTCTTTGTGTTCTGTGAAATCATCTCACAGAGTTACAGCTTCCCCCTCAATAAGCCTTTTGCTAAGACAGTTCTTGTGGAATTGGCAAAGTGATATTTGGAAGCTCATAGAGGGCTAGGGAGAAAAAGGAAATATCCTCCGATGAAATCTGGAAGGAAGCTTTCTGAGAAAGTGCTTAGTGTTCTGTTAATTCATCTCACAGAGTTACATCTGTATTTCGTGGATCTCTTTGCTAGCCTTATTTGTGTGGAATCTGACAACAGATATTTCCTTTCCCTTTGAAGACTATAGAGCCAAAGGAAATATCCTCCGATAACAAAGAGAAAGAAGCTTTTTGTGAAACTTCTTTGGTTCTGTGAAATCATCTCAGAGAGTTACAGCTTTCCCCTCAAGAAGCCTTTCGCTAAGACAGTTCTTGTGGAATTGGCAAAGTGATATTTGTAAGCCCATAGAGGGCTATGGAGAAAAAGGAAATATCCTCAGATGAAATATAGAAAGAAGCTTTCTGAGAAACTGCTTAGTGTTCTGTTAATTCATCTCACAGAGTTACATCTGTATTTCGTGGATCTCTTTGCTAGCGTTATTTCTGTGGAATCTGAGAACAGATATTTCGGATCCCTTTGAAGACTACAGGGCCAAAGGAAATATCCTCCGATCACAAAGAGAAAGAAGCTTTCTGAGAAACTTCTTTGTGTTCTGTGAAATCATCTCACAGAGTTACAGCTTTCCCCTCAAGAAGCCTTTCGCTAAGACAGTTCTTGTGGAATTGGCAAGGTGATATTTGGAAGCCCATAGAGGGCTATGGTGAAAAAGGAAATATCCTCAGATGAAATATAGAAAGAAGCTTTCTGAGAAACTGCTTAGTGTTCTGTTAATTCATCTCACAGAGTTACATCTGTATTTCATGGATCTCTTTGCTAGCCTTATTTCTGTGGAATCTGAGAACAGATATTTCGGGTCCCTTTGAAGACTATAGGGGGAAAGGAAATATCCTCCGATAACAAAGAGAAAGAAGCTTTCTGAGAAACTTCTTTGCGTTCTGTGAAATCATCTCACAGAGTTACAGCTTTCCCCTCAAGAAGCCTTTCGGTAAGACAGTTCTTGTGGAATTGGCAAAGTGATATTTGGAAGCCCATAGAGGGCTATGGTGAAAAAGGAAATATCATCCGATGAAATCTGGAAAGAAGCTTTCTGAGAAACTGCTTAGTGTTCTGTTAATTCATCTCACAGAGCTACATCTGTATTTCGTGGATCTCTTTGCTAGCCTTATTTGTGTGGAATCTGACAACAGATATTTCCTTTCCCATTGAAGACTATAGGGACAAGGGAAATATCCTCCGATAACAAAGAGAAAGAAGCTTTCTGAGAAACTTCTTTGGGTTCTGTGAAATCATCTCACAGAGTTACAGCTTTCCCCTCTGGAAGCCTTTCGCTAGGACAGTTCTTGTGGAATTGGCAAAGTGATATTTGGAAGCCCATAGAGGGCTATGGTGAAAAAGGAAATATCATCCGATGAAATCTGGAAAGAAGCTTTCTGAGAAACTGCTTAGTGTTCTGTTAAGTCATCTCACAGAGATACATCTGTATTTCTTGGATCTCTTTGCTAGCCTTATTTCTGTGGAATCTGAGAACAGATATTTCGGATCCCATTGAAGTCTATAGGGCCAAAGGAAATATCCTCCGATAACAAAGAGAAAGAAGCTTTCTGAGAAACTTCTTTGTGTTCTGTGAAATCATCTCACAGAGTTACAGCTTTCCCCTGAAGAAGCCTTTCGCTAAGACAGTTCTTGTGGAATTGGCAAAGTGATATTTGGAAGCCCATAGAGGGCTATGGTGAAAAAGGTAATATCCTCCGATGAAATCTGGAAAGAAGCTTTCTGAGAAACTGCTTAGTGTTCCGTTAATTCATCTCACAGAGTTACATCTGTATTTCGTGGATCTCTTTGCTAGCCTTATTTCTGTGGAATCTGAGAACAAATATTTCGGATCCCTTTGAAGACTATACGGACAAAGGAAATATCCTCCGATAACAAAGAGAAAGAAGCTTTCTGAGAAACTTCTTTGTGTTCTGTGAAATCATGTAACAGAGTTACAGCTTTCCCCTCAAGAAGCCTTTCGCTAAGACAGTTCTTGTGGAATTGGCAAAGTGATATTTGGAAGCCCATAGAGGGCTATGGTGAAAAAGGAAATATCCTCCGATGAAATCTGGAAAGAAGCTTTCTGAGAAACTGCTTAGTGTTCTGTTAATTCATCTCACAGAGCTACATCTGTATTTCGTGGATCTCTTTGCTAGCCTTATTTGTGTGTAATCTGACAACAGATATTTCCTTTACCTTTGAAGACTATAGGGACAAAGGAAATATCCTCCGATAACAAAGAGAAAGAAGCTTTCTGAGAAACTTCTTTGGGTTCTGTGAAATCATCTCAGAGAGTTACAGCTTTCCCCTCAAGAAGCCTTTCGCTAAGACAGTTCTTGTGGAATTGGCAAAGTGATATTTGTAAGCCCATAGAGGGCTATGGTGAAAAAGGAAATATCCTCAGATGAAATATAGAAAGAAGCTTTCTGAGAAACTGCTTAGTGTTCTGTTAATTCATCTCACAGAGTTACATCTGTATTTCGTGGATCTCTTTGCTAGCGTTATTTCTGTGGAATCTGAGAACAGATATTTCGGATCCCTTTTAAGACTACAGGGCCAAAGGAAATATCCTCCGATCACAAAGAGAAAGAAGCTTTCTGAGAAACTTCTTTGTGTTCTGTGAAATCATCTCAGAGAGTTACAGCTTTCCCCTCAAGAAGCCTTTCGCTAAGACAGTTCTTGTGGAATTGGCAAGGTGATATTTGGAAGCCCATAGAGGGCTATGGTGAAAAAGGAAATATCCTCAGATGAAATATAGAAAGAAGCTTTCTGAGAAACTGCTTAGTGTTCTGTTAATTCATCTCACAGAGCTACATCTGTATTTCGTGGATCTCTTTGCTAGCCTTATTTGTGTGGAATCTGACAACAGATATTTCCTTTCCCTTTGAAGACTATAGGGCCAAAGGAAATATCCTCCGATAACAAAGAGAAAGAAGCTTTTTGAGAAACTTCTTTTGGTTCTGTGAAATCATCTCACAGAGTTACAGCTTTCCCCTCTGGAAGCCTTTCGCTAGGACAGTTCTTGTGGAATTGGCAAAGTGATATTTGGAAGCCCATAGAGGGCTATGATGAAAAAGGAAATATCCTCCGATGAAATCTGGAAAGAAGCTTTCTGAGAAACTGCTTAGTGTTCCGTTAATTCATCTCACAGAGTTACATCTGTATTTCGTGGATCTCTTTGCTAGCCTTATTTCTGTGGAATCTGAGAACAAATATTTCGGATCCCTTTGAAGACTATACGGACAAAGGAAATATCCTCCGATAACAAAGAGAAAGAAGCTTTCTGAGAAACTTCTTTGTGTTCTGTGAAATCATGTAACAGAGTTACAGCTTTCCCCTCAAGAAGCCTTTCGCTAAGACAGTTCATGTGGAATTGGCAAAGTGATATTTGGAAGCCCATAGAGGGCTATGGTGAAAAAGGAAATATCCTCCGATGAAATCTGGAAAGAAGCTTTCTGAGAAACTGCTTAGTGTTCTGTTAATTCATCTCACAGAGCTACATCTGTATTTCGTGGATCTCTTTGCTAGCCTTATTTGTGTGTAATCTGACAACAGATATTTCCTTTACCTTTGAAGACTATAGGGACAAAGGAAATATCCTCCGATAACAAAGAGAAAGAAGCTTTCTGAGAAACTTCTTTGGGTTCTGTGAAATCATCTCAGAGAGTTACAGCTTTCCCCTCAAGAAGCCTTTCGCTAAGACAGTTCTTGTGGAATTGGCAAAGTGATATTTGTAAGCCCATAGAGGGCTATGGTGAAAAAGGAAATATCCTCAGATGAAATATAGAAAGAAGCTTTCTGAGAAACTGCTTAGTGTTCTGTTAATTCATCTCACAGAGTTACATCTGTATTTCGTGGATCTCTTTGCTAGCGTTATTTCTGTGGAATCTGAGAACAGATATTTCGGATCCCTTTTAAGACTACAGGGCCAAAGGAAATATCCTCCGATCACAAAGAGAAAGAAGCTTTCTGAGAAACTTCTTTGTGTTCTGTGAAATCATCTCAGAGAGTTACAGCTTTCCCCTCAAGAAGCCTTTCGCTAAGACAGTTCTTGTGGAATTGGCAAGGTGATATTTGGAAGCCCATAGAGGGCTATGGTGAAAAAGGAAATATCCTCAGATGAAATATAGAAAGAAGCTTTCTGAGAAACTGCTTAGTGTTCTGTTAATTCATCTCACAGAGCTACATCTGTATTTCGTGGATCTCTTTGCTAGCCTTATTTGTGTGGAATCTGACAACAGATATTTCCTTTCCCTTTGAAGACTATAGGGCCAAAGGAAATATCCTCCGATAACAAAGAGAAAGAAGCTTTTTGAGAAACTTCTTTTGGTTCTGTGAAATCATCTCACAGAGTTACAGCTTTCCCCTCTGGAAGCCTTTCGCTAGGACAGTTCTTGTGGAATTGGCAAAGTGATATTTGGAAGCCCATAGAGGGCTATGATGAAAAAGGAAATATCCTCCGATGAAATCTGGAAAGAAGCTTTCTGAGAAACTGCTTAGTGTTCTGTTAATTCATCTAACAGAGTTACATCTGTATTTCGGGGATCTCTTTCCCAGCCTTATTTCTGTGGGATCTGACAACAGATATTTCGGATCCCTTTGAAGACTATAGGGCCAAAGGAAATATCCTCCGATAACAAAGAGAAATAAGCTTTCTAAGAAACTTCTTTGTGTTCTGTGAAATTATCTCACAGAGGTACAGCTTTCCCCTCAAGAAGCCTTTCGCAATGACAGTTATTCTGGAATGGGCAAAGTGATATTTGGAAGCCCATAGAGGGCTATGGTGAAAACGGAAATATCCTCAGATGAAATCTGGAAAGAAGCTATCTGAGAAACTGCTTAGTGTTCTGTTAATTCATCTCACAGAGTTACATCTGTATTTCGGGGATCTCTTTGCTAGCCTTATTTCTGTGGAATCTGAGAACAGATATTTCGGATCCCTTTGAAGACTATAGAGCCAAAGGAAATATCCTCCGATAACAAAGATAAAGAAGCTTTCTGAGAAACTTCTTTGGGTTCTGTGAAATCATCTCACAGAGTTACAGCTTTCCCCTCAAGAAGCCTTTCGCTAAGACAGTTCTTGTGGAATTGGCAAAGTGATATTTGGAAGGCCATAGAGGGCTATGGTGAAAAAGGAAATATCCTCCGATGAAATCTGGAAAGAAGCTTTCTGAGAAACTGCTTAGTGTACTGTTAATTCATCTCACAGAGTTACATCGGTATTTCGTGGATCTCTTTGCTAGCCTTATTTCTGTGGAATCTGACAACAGATATTTCCTTTCCCTTTGAAGACTATAGGGCCAAAGGAAATATCCTCCGATAACAAAGAGAAAGAAGCTTTCTGAGAAACTTCTTTGTGTTCTGTGAAATCATCTCACAGAGTTACAGCTTCCCCCTCAATAAGCCTTTTGCTAAGACAGTTCTTGTGGAATTGGCAAAGTGATATTTGGAAGCTCATAGAGGGCTAGGGAGAAAAAGGAAATATCCTCCGATGAAATCTGGAAGGAAGCTTTCTGAGAAAGTGCTTAGTGTTCTGTTAATTCATCTCACAGAGTTACATCTGTATTTCGTGGATCTCTTTGCTAGCCTTATTTGTGTGGAATCTGACAACAGATATATCCTTTCCCTTTGAAGACTATAGAGCCAAAGGAAATATCCTCCGATAACAAAGAGAAAGAAGCTTTTTGAAAAACTTCTTTGGTTCTGTGAAATCATCTCAGAGAGTTACAGCTTTCCCCTCAAGAAGCCTTTCGCTAAGACAGTTCTTGTGGAATTGGCAAAGTGATATTTGTAAGCCCATAGAGGGCTATGGAGAAAAAGGAAATATCCTCAGATGAAATATAGAAAGAAGCTTTCTGAGAAACTGCTTAGTGTTCTGTTAATTCATCTCACAGAGTTACATCTGTATTTCGTGGATCTCTTTGCTAGCGTTATTTCTGTGGAATCTGAGAACAGATATTTCGGATCCCTTTGAAGACTACAGGGCCAAAGGAAATATCCTCCGATCACAAAGAGAAAGAAGCTTTCTGAGAAACTTCTTTGTGTTCTGTGAAATCATCTCACAGAGTTACAGCTTTCCCCTCAAGAAGCCTTTCGCTAAGACAGTTCTTGTGGAATTGGCAAGGTGATATTTGGAAGCCCATAGAGGGCTATGGTGAAAAAGGAAATATCCTCAGATGAAATATAGAAAGAAGCTTTCTGAGAAACTGCTTAGTGTTCTGTTAATTCATCTCACAGAGTTACATCTGTATTTCATGGATCTCTTTGCTAGCCTTATTTCTGTGGAATCTGAGAACAGATATTTCGGGTCCCTTTGAAGACTATAGGGGGAAAGGAAATATCCTCCGATAACAAAGAGAAAGAAGCTTTCTGAGAAACTTCTTTGCGTTCTGTGAAATCATCTCACAGAGTTACAGCTTTCCCCTCAAGAAGCCTTTCGGTAAGACAGTTCTTGTGGAATTGGCAAAGTGATATTTGGAAGCCCATAGAGGGCTATGGTGAAAAAGGAAATATCATCCGATGAAATCTGGAAAGAAGCTTTCTGAGAAACTGCTTAGTGTTCTGTTAATTCATCTCACAGAGCTACATCTGTATTTCGTGGATCTCTTTGCTAGCCTTATTTGTGTGGAATCTGACAACAGATATTTCCTTTCCCATTGAAGACTATAGGGACAAGGGAAATATCCTCCGATAACAAAGAGAAAGAAGCTTTCTGAGAAACTTCTTTGGGTTCTGTGAAATCATCTCACAGAGTTACAGCTTTCCCCTCTGGAAGCCTTTCGCTAGGACAGTTCTTGTGGAATTGGCAAAGTGATATTTGGAAGCCCATAGAGGGCTATGGTGAAAAAGGAAATATCATCCGATGAAATCTGGAAAGAAGCTTTCTGAGAAACTGCTTAGTGTTCTGTTAAGTCATCTCACAGAGATACATCTGTATTTCTTGGATCTCTTTGCTAGCCTTATTTCTGTGGAATCTGAGAACAGATATTTCGGATCCCATTGAAGTCTATAGGGCCAAAGGAAATATCCTCCGATAACAAAGAGAAAGAAGCTTTCTGAGAAACTTCTTTGTGTTCTGTGAAATCATCTCACAGAGTTACAGCTTTCCCCTCAAGAAGCCTTTCGCTAAGACAGTTCTTGTGGAATTGGCAAAGTGATATTTGGAAGCCCATAGAGGGCTATGGTGAAAAAGGTAATATCCTCCGATGAAATCTGGAAAGAAGCTTTCTGAGAAACTGCTTAGTGTTCCGTTAATTCATCTCACAGAGTTACATCTGTATTTCGTGGATCTCTTTGCTAGCCTTATTTCTGTGGAATCTGAGAACAAATATTTCGGATCCCTTTGAAGACTATACGGACAAAGGAAATATCCTCCGATAACAAAGAGAAAGAAGCTTTCTGAGAAACTTCTTTGTGTTCTGTGAAATCATGTAACAGAGTTACAGCTTTCCCCTCAAGAAGCCTTTCGCTAAGACAGTTCTTGTGGAATTGGCAAAGTGATATTTGGAAGCCCATAGAGGGCTATGGTGAAAAAGGAAATATCCTCCGATGAAATCTGGAAAGAAGCTTTCTGAGAAACTGCTTAGTGTTCTGTTAATTCATCTCACAGAGCTACATCTGTATTTCGTGGATCTCTTTGCTAGCCTTATTTGTGTGTAATCTGACAACAGATATTTCCTTTACCTTTGAAGACTATAGGGACAAAGGAAATATCCTCCGATAACAAAGAGAAAGAAGCTTTCTGAGAAACTTCTTTGGGTTCTGTGAAATCATCTCACAGAGTTACTGCTTTCCCTTCAGGAAGCCTTTCGCTAGGACAGTTCTTGTGGAATTGGCAAAATGATATTTGGAAGCCCATAGAGGGCTATGGTGAAAAAGGAAATATCCTCCGATGAAGTCTGGAAAGAAGCTTTCTGTGAAACTGCTTAGTGTTCTGTTAATTCATCTCACAGAGTTACATCTGTATTTCGTGGATCTCTTTGCTAGCCTTATTTCTGTGGAATCTGAGAACAAATATTTCGGATCACTTTGAAGACTATACGGCCAAAGGAAATATCCTCCGATAACAAAGAGAAAGAAGCTTTCTGAGAAACTTCTTTGTGTTCTGTGAAATCATCTCACAGAGTTACAGCTTTCCCCTCAAGAAGCCTTTCGCTAAGACAGTTCTTGTGGAATTGGCAAAGTGATATTTGGAAGCCCATAGAGGGATATGTTGAAAAAGGAAATATCCTGAGATGAAATATAGAAAGAAGCTTTCTGAGATACTGCTTAGTGTTCTGTTAGTTCATCTCACAGAGTTACGTCTGTATTTCGTGGATCTCCTTGCTAGCCTTATTTCTGTTTAATCTGAGAACAAATATTTCGGATCCCTTTGAAGACTATAGGGCCAAAGGAAATATCCTCCGATAACAAAGAGAAAGAAGCTTTCTGAGAAACTTCCTTGGGTTCTGTGAAATCATCTCACAGGGTTACAGCTTTCCCCTCAAGAAGCCTTTCGCAAAGACAGTTCTTGTGGAATTGGCAAAGTGATATTTGGAAGCCCATAGAGGGCTATGGTGAAAAAGGAAATATCCTCCGATGAAATCTGGAAAGAAGCTTTCTGAGAAACTGCTTAGTGTTCTGTTAATTCATCTCACAGAGTTACATCTGTATTTCGGGCATCTCTTTGCTAGCCGTATTTGTGTGGATTTGACAACAGATATTTCCTTTCCCTTTGAAGACTATAGGGAAAAAGGAAATATCCTCCGACAACAAAGAGAAAGAAGCTTTCTGAGAAACTTCTTTGGGTTCTGTGAAATCATCTCACAGAGTTACAGCTTTCCCCTCAAGAAGCCTTTCGCTAGGACAGTTCTTGTGGAATTGGCAAAGTGATATTTGGAAGCCCATAGAGGGCTATGGTGAAAAAGGAAATATCCTCCGATGAAATCTGGAAAGAAGCTTTTTGAGAAACTGCTTAGTGTTCTGTTAATTCATCTCACAGAGTTTCATCTCTATTTCGTGGATCTCTTTGCTAGCCTTATTTGTGTGGAATCTGACAACAGATATTTCCTTTCCCTTTGAAGACTATAGGGCCAAAGGAAATATCCTCCGATAACAAAGAGAAAGAAGCTTTCTGTGAAACTTCTTTGTGTTCTGTGAAATCATCTCACAGAGTTACAGCTTTCCCCTCAGGAAGCCTTTCGCTAGGACAGTTCTTGTGGAATTGGCAAAGTGATATTTGGAAGCCCATAGAGGGCTATGGTGAAAAAGGAAATATCCTCAGATGAAATATAGAAAGAAGATTTCTGAGAAACTGCTTAGTGTTCTGTTAATTCATCTCACAGAGTTACATCTGTATTTCATGGATCTCTTTGCTAGCCTTATTTCTGTGGAATCTGAGAACAGATATTTCGGGTCCCTTTGAAGACTATAGGGGGAAAGGAAATATCCTCCGATAACAAAGAGAAAGAAGCTTTCTGAGAAACTTCTTTGCGTTCTGTGAAATCATCTCACAGAGTTACAACTTTCCCTTCAAGAAGCCTTTCGGTAAGACAGTTCTTGTGGAATTGGCAAAGGGATATTTGGAAGCCCTTAGAGGGCTATGGTGAAAAAGGAAATATCCTCCGATGAAATCTGGAAAGAAGCTTTCTGAGAAACTGCTTAGTGTTCTGTTAATTCATCTCACAGAGTTACATCTGTATTTCATGGATCTCTTTGCTAGCCTTATTTCTGTGGAATCTGAGAACAGATATTTCGGGTCCCTTTGAAGACTATAGGGGGTAAGGAAATATCCTCCGATAACAAAGAGAAAGAAGCTTTCTGAGAAACTTCTTTGCGTTCTGTGAAATCATCTCACAGAGTTACAGCTTTCCCCTCAAGAAGCCTTTCGGTAAGACAGTTCTTGTGGAATTGACAAAGTGATATTTGGAAGCCCATAGAGGGCTATGGTGAAAAAGGAAATATCCTCCGATGAAATCTGGAAAGAAGCTTTCTTAGAAACTGCTTAGTGTTCTGTTAATTCATCTCACAGAGCTACATCTGTATTTCGTGGATCTCTTTGCTAGCCTTATTTGTGTGGAATCTGACAACAGATATTTCCTTTCCCATTGAAGACTATAGGGACAAGGGAAATATCCTCCGATAACAAAGAGAAAGAAGCTTTCTGAGAAACTTCTTTGGGTTCTGTGAAATCATCTCACAGAGTTACAGCTTTCCCCTCTGAAAACCTTTCGCTAGGACAGTTCTTGTGGAATTGGCAAAGTGATATTTGGAAGCCCATAGAGGGCTATGATGAAAAAGGAAATATCCTCCGATGAAATCTGGAAAGAAGCTTTCTGAGAAACTGCTTAGTGTTCTGTTAATTCATCTAACAGAGTTACATCTGTATTTCGGGGATCTCTTTGCCAGCCTTATTTCTGTGGAATCTGACAACAGATATTTCGGATCCCTTTGAAGACTATAGGGCCAAAGGAAATATCCTTCGATAACAAAGAGAAATAACCTTTCTAAGAAACTTCTTTGTGTTCTGTGAAATCATCTCACAGAGTTACAGCATTCCCCTCAAGAAGCCTTTCGCTAAGACAGTTCTTGTGGAATTGGCAAAGTGATATTTGGAAGCCCATAGTGGGCTATGGTGAAAAAGGAAATATCCTCCGATGAAATCTGGAAAGAAGCTTTCTGAGAAACTGCTTAGTGTTCTGTTAATTCATCTCACAGAGTTACATCTGTATTTCGTGGACTCTTTGCTAGCCTTATTTCTGTGGAATCTGAGAACCCATATTTCGGATCCCTTTGAAGACTATACGGCTAAAGGAAATATCCTCCGATGATAAAGAGAAAGAAGCTTGCTGAGAAACTTCTTTGTGTTCTGTGAAATCATCTCACAGAGTTACAGCTTTCCCCTCAAGAAGCCTTTCGCTAGGACAGTTCTTGTGTAATTGGCAAAGTGATATTTGGAAGCCCGTAGAGGGCTATGGTGAAAAAGGAAATATCCTCAGATGAAATATAGAAAGAAGCTTTCTGAGAAACTGCTTAGTGTTCTGTTAATTCATCTCACAGAGTTACATCTGTATTTCATGGATCTCTTTGCTAGCCTTATTTCTGTGGAATCTGAGAACAGATATTTCGGGTCCCTTTGAAGACTATAGGGGGAAAGGAAATATCCTCCGATAACAAAGAGAAAGAAGCTTTCTGAGAAACTTCTTTGCGTTCTGTGAAATCATCTCACAGAGTTACAGCTTTCCCCTCAAGAAGCCTTTCGGTAAGACAGTTCTTGTGGAATTGGCAAAGTGATATTTGGAAGCCCATAGAGGGCTATGGTGAAAAAGGAAATATCCTCCGATGAAATCTGGAAAGAAGCTTTCTTAGAAACTGCTTAGTGTTCTGTTAATTCATCTCACAGAGCTACATCTGTATTTCGTGGATCTCTTTGCTAGCCTTATTTGTGTGGAATCTGACAACAGATATTTCCTTTCCCATTGAAGACTATAGGGACAAGGGAAATATCCTCCGATAACAAAGAGAAAGAAGCTTTCTGAGAAACTTCTTTGGGTTCTGTGAAATCATCTCACAGAGTTACAGCTTTCCCCTCTGGAAGCCTTTCGCTAGGACAGTTCTTGTGGAATTGGCAAAGTGATATTTGGAAGCCCATAGAGGGCTATGATGAAAAAGGAAATATCCTCCGATGAAATCTGGAAAGAAGCTTTCTGAGAAACTGCTTAGTGTTCTGTTAATTCATCTAACAGAGTTACATCTGTATTTCGGGGATCTCTTTGCCAGCCTTATTTCTGTGGAATCTGACAACAGATATTTCGGATCCCTTTGAAGACTATAGGGCCAAAGGAAATATCCTTCGATAACAAAGAGAAATAACCTTTCTAAGAAACTTCTTTGTGTTCTGTGAAATCATCTCACAGAGTTACAGCATTCCCCTCAAGAAGCCTTTCGCTAAGACAGTTCTTGTGGAATTGGCAAAGTGATATTTGGAAGCCCATAGTGGGCTATGGTGAAAAAGGAAATATCCTCCGATGAAATCTGGAAAGAAGCTTTCTGAGAAACTGCTTAGTGTTCTGTTAATTCATCTCTCAGAGTTACATCTGTATTTCGTGGACTCTTTGCTAGCCTTATTTCTGTGGAATCTGAGAACCCATATTTCGGATCCCTTTGAAGACTATACGGCTAAAGGAAATATCCTCCGATGATAAAGAGAAAGAAGCTTTCTGAGAAACTTCTTTGTGTTCTGTGAAATCATCTCACAGAGTTACAGCTTTCCCCTCAAGAAGCCTTTCGCTAGGACAGTTCTTGTGTAATTGGCAAAGTGATATTTGGAAGTCCATAGAGGGCTATGGTGAAAAAGGAAATATCCTCCAATGAAATCTAGAAAGAAGCTTTCTGAGAAACTGCTTAGTCTTCTGTAATTCATCTCACAGACTTACATCTGTATTTCGTGGTTCTCTTTGCTAGCCTTTCTTCTGTGGAATCTGACAACAGATATTTCGAATCCCTTTGAAGTCTCTAGGGCCAAAGGAAATATCCTCCGATAACAAAGAGAAAGAAGCTTTCTGAGAAACTTCTTTGTGTTCTGTGAAATCATCTCACAGAGTTACAGATTTCCCCTAAGGAAGCCTTTCGCTAAGACAGTTCTTGTGGAATTGGCAAAGTGGTATTTGGAAGCCCATAGAGGGCTATGTTGAAAAAGGAAATATCCTCAGATCAAATCTGTAGAGAAGCTTCCTGAGAAACTGCTTAGTGTTCTGTTAATTCATCTCACAGAGTTATATCTGTATTTCGTGGATCTCTTTGCTAGCCTTATTTCTGTGGAATCTGAGAACAGATATTTCCTTTCCCTTTGAAGACTATAGGGCCAAAGGAAATATCCTCCGATAACAAAGAGAAAGAAGCTTTCTGAGAAACTACTTTGTGTTCTATGAAATCATCTCACAGAGTTACAGCTTTCTCCTCAAGAAGCCTTTCGCTAAGACAGTTCTTGTGTAATTGGCAAAGTGATATTTGGAAGCCCATAGAGGGCTATGGTGAAAAAGGAAATATCCTCAGATGAAACCTGCAAAGAAGCTTTCTGAGAAACTGCTTAGTGTTCCGTTAATTCATCTCACAGAGTTACATCTGTATTTCGTGGATCTCTTTGCTAGCCTTATTTCTGTGGAATCTGACAACATATATTTCGGATCCCTTTGAAGACTATAGGGCCAAAGGAAATATCCTCCGATAACAAAGAGAAAGAAGCTTTCTGAGAAACTTCCTTGTGTTCTGTGAAATCATCTCACAGAGTTACAGCTTTCCCCTCAAGAAGCCTTTCGCTAAGACAGTTCTTGTGGAATTGGCAAAGTGATATTTGGAAGCCCTTAGAGGGCTATGGTGAAAAAGGAAATATCCTCCGATGAAATCTGGAAAGAAGCTTTCTGAGAAACTGCTTAGTGTTCTGTTAATTCATCTCACAGAGTTACATCTGTATTTCGTGGATCTCTTTGCTAGCCTTATTTCTGTGGAATCTGAGAACCCATATTTCGGATCCCTTTGAAGAGTATACGGCGAAAGGAAATATCCTCCGATGACAAAGAGAAAGAAGCTTTCTGAGAAACTTCTTTGTGTTCTGTGAAATCATCTCACAGAGTTACAGCTTTCCCCTCAAGAAGCCTTTCGCTAGGACAGTTCTTGTGGAATTGGCAAAGTGATATTTGGAAGCCCATAGAGGGCTATGGTGAAAAAGGAAATATCCTCCGATGAAATCTGGAAAGAAGCTTTCTGAGAAACTGTTTAGTGTTCTGTTAATTCATCTCACAGAGTTACATCTGTATTTCGTGGATCTCTTTGCTAGCCTTCTTTCTGTGGAATCTGACAACATATATTTCGGATCCCTTTGAAGACTATAGGGCCAAAGGAAATATCCTCCGATAACAAAGAGAAAGAAGCTTTCTGAGAAACTTCTTTGTGTTCTGTGAAATCATCTCACAGAGTTACAGCTTTCCCCTCAAGAAGCCTTTCGTTAAGACAGTTCTTGTGGAATTGGCAAAGTGATATTTGGAAGCCCATAGAGGGCTATGGTGAAAAAGGAAATATCCTCCGATGAAATCTGGAAAGAAGCTTTCTGAGAAACTGCTTAGTGTTCTGTTAATTCATCTCACAGAGTTACATCTGTATTTCGTGGATCTCTTTGCTAGCCTTATTTCTCTGGAATCTGAGAACCCATATTTCGGATCCCTTTGAAGACTATACAGCTAAAGGAAATATCCTCCGATGACAAAGAGAAAGAAGCTTTCTGAGAAACTTCTTTGTGTTCTGTGAAATCATCTCACAGAGTTAATGCTTTCCCCTCAAGAAGCCTTTCGATAAGACAGTTCTTGTGGAATTGTAAAGTGATATTTGGAAGCCCTTAGAGGGCTATGGTGAAAAAGAAAATATCCTCCGATGAAATCTGGAAAGAAGCTTTCTGAGAAACTGCTTAGTGTTCTGTTAATTCATCTCACAGAATTACATCTGTATTTCGTGGATCTCTTTGCCAGCCTTATTTCTGTGGAATCTGACAACAGATATTTCCTTTCCCTTTGAGGACTATAGGGCCAAAGGAAATATCCTCCGATAACAAAGAGAAAGAAGCTTTCTGAGAAACTTCTTTGTGTTCTGTGAAATCATCTCACAGAGTTACAGCTTTCCCCTCAAGAAGCCTTTTGCTAGGACAGTTCTTGTGGAATTGGCAAAGTGATATTTGGAAGCCCATAGAGGGCTATGGTGAAAAAGGAAATATCCTCCGATGAAATCTGGAAAGAAGCTTTCTGAGAAACTGCTTAGTGTTCTGTTAATTCATCTCACAGAGTTACATCTGTATTTCGTGGATCTCTTTGCTAGCCTTATTTCTGTGGAATCTGAGAACAGATATTTCCTTTCCCTTTGAAGACTATAGGGCCAAAGGAAATATCCTCCGATAACAAAGACAAAGAAGCTTTCTGAGAAATTCTTTGTGTTCTCTGAAATCATCTCACAGAGTTACAGCTTTCCCGTCAAGAAGCCTTTCGCTAAGACAGTTCTTTTGGAATAGGCAAAGTGATATTTGGAAGCCCATAGAGGGCTATGGTGAAAAAGGAAATATCCTCCGATGAAATCTGGAAAGAAGCTTTCTGAGAAACTGCTTAGTGTTCTGTTAATTCATCTCACAGAGTTACATCTGTATTTCGGGGATCTCTTTGCTAGCCTTATTTCTGTGGATTCTGACAACAGATATTTCGGATCCCTTTGAAGACTATAGGGCCAATGGAAATATCCTCCGATAACAAAGAGAAATAAGCTTTCTGAGAAACTTCTTTGTGTTCTATGAAATCATCTCACAGAGTTACAGCTTTCTCCTCAAGAAGCCTTTCGCTAAGACAGTTCTTGTGTAATTGGCAAAGTGATATTTGGAAGCCCATAGAGGGGTACGATGAAAAAGGAAATATCCTCAGATGAAACCTGCAAAGAAGCTTTCTGAGAAACTGCTTAGTGTTCTGTTAATTCATCTCACAGTATTACATCTGTATTTCGTGGATCTCTTTGCTAGCCTTATTTCTGTGGAATCTGACAACATATATTTCGGATCCCTTTGAAGACTATAGGGCCAAAGGAAATATCCTCCGATAACAAAGAGAAAGAAGCTTTCTGAGAAACTTCTTTGTGTTCTGTGAAATCATCTCACAGAGTTACAGCTTTCCCCTCAAGAAGCCTTTCGCTAGGACAGTTCTTGTGTAATTGGCAAAGTGATATTTGAAAGCCCATAGAGGGCTATGGTGAAAAAGGAAATATCCTCCGATGAAATCTAGAAAGAAGCTTTCTGAGAAACTGCTTACTGTTCTGTAATTCATCTCACAGAGTTACATCTGTATTTCGTGGTTCTCTTTGCTAGCCTTTCTTCTGTGGAATCTGACAACAGATATTTCGGATCCCTTTGAAGACTATAGGGCCAAAGGAAATATCCTCCGATAACAAAGAGAAAGAAGCTTTCTGAGAAACTTCTTTGTGTTCTGTGAAATCATCTCACAGAGTTACAGATTTCCCCTAAGGAAGCCTTTAGCTAAGACAGTTCTTGTGAAATTGGCAAAGTGATATTTGGAAGCCCATAGAGGGCTATGGTGAAAAAGGAAATATCCTCCGATGAAATCTGGAAAGAAGATTTCTGAGAAACTGCTTAGTGTTCTGTTAATTCATGTCACAGGGTTACATCTGTATTTCGTGGATCTGTTTGCTAGCCTTATTTCTGTGGAAACTGAGAACAAATATTTCGGATTCCTTTGAAGACTATACGGCCAAAGGAAATATCCTCCGATAACAAAGAGAAAGAAGCTTTCTGAGAAACTTCCTTGTGTTCTGTGAAATCATCTCACAGAGTTACAGCTTTCCCCTCAAGAAGCCTTTCGCTAAGACAGTTCTTGTGGAATTGGCAAAGTGATATTTGGAAGCCCTTAGAGGGCTATGGTGAAAAAGGAAATATCCTCCGATGAAATCTGGAAAGAAGCTTTCTGAGAAACTGCTTAGTGTTCTGTTAATTCATCTCACAGAGTTACATCTGTATTTCGTGGATCTCTTTGCAAGCCTTATTTCTGTGGAATCTGAGAACAGATATTTCGGATCCCTTTGAAGACTATAGGGCCAAAGGAAATATCCTCCGATAACAAAGAGAAAGAAGCTTTCTGAGAAACTTCTTTGTGTTCTGTGAAATCATCTCACAGAGTTGCAGATTTCCCCTCAAGAAGCCTTTCGCTAAGACAGTTCTTGTGAAATTTGCAAAGTGATATTTGGAAGCCCTTAGAGGGCTATGGTGAAAAAGGAAATATCCTCCGATGAAATCTGGAAAGAAGCTTTCTGAGAAACTACTTAGTGTTCTGTTAATTCATATCACAGAGTTACATCTGTATTTCGTGGATCTCTTTGCTAGCCTTATTTCTGTGGAATCTGACAACAGATATTTCCTTTCCCTTTGAAGACTATAGGGCCAAAGGAAATATCCTCCGATAACAAAGAGAAAGAAGCTTTCTGAGAAACTTCTTTGTGTTCTGTGAAATCATGTCACAGAGTTACAGCTTTCCCCTCAAGAAGCCTTTCGCTAAGACAGTTCTTGTGGAATTGGCAAAGTGATATTTGTAAGCCCATAGAGGGCTTTGGTGAAAAAGGAAATATCCTCAGATCAAATCTGTAAAGAAGCTTTCTGAGAAACTGCTTAGTGTTCTGTTAATTCATCTCACAGAGTTACATCTGTATTTCGTGGATCTCTTTGCTAGCCTTATTTCTGTGGAATCTGACAACAGATATTTCCTTTCCCTTTGAAGACTATAGGGCCAAAGGAAATATCCTCCGATAACAAAAAGAAAGAAGCTTTCTGAGAAACCTCTTTGTGTTCTATGAAATCATCTCACAGAGTTACAGCTTTCTCCTCAAGAAGCCTTTCGCTAAGACAGTTCTTGTGTAATTGGCAAAGTGATATTTGGAAGCCCATAGAGGGCTATGGTGAAAAAGGAAATATCCTCAGATGAAACCTGCAAAGAAGCTTTCTGAGAAACCGCTTAGTGTTCTGCTATTTCATCTCACAGAGTTACATCGGTATTCCGTGGATCTCTTTGCTAGCCTTATTTCTGTGGAATCTGACAACATATATTTCGGATCCCTTTGAAGACTATAGGGCCAAAGGAAATATCCTCCGATAACAAAGAGAAAGAAGCTTTCTGAGAAACTTCTTTGTGTTCTGTGAAATCATCTCACAGAGTTACAGCTTTCCCCTCAAGAAGCCTTTCGCTAAGACAGTTCTTGTGGAATTGGCAAAGTGATATTTGGAAGCCCATAGAGGGCTATGGTGAAAAAGGAAATATCCTCCGATCAAATCTGAAAAGAAGCTTTCTGAGAAACTGCTTAGTGATCTGTTAATTCATCTCACAGAGTTACATCTGCATATCGTGGATCTCTTTGCTAGCCTTATTTCTGTGGAATCTGAGAACCCATATTTCGGATCCCTTTGAAGAGTATACGGCTAAAGGAAATATCCTCCGATGACAAAGAGAAAGAAGCTTTCTGAGAAACTTCTTTGTGTTCTGTGAAATCATCTCACAGAGTTAATGCTTTCCCCTCAAGAAGCCTTTCGATAAGACAGTTCTTGTGGAATTGTAAAGTGATATTTGGAAGCCCTTATAGGGCTATGGTGAAAAAGGAAATATCCTCCGATGAAATCTGGAAAGAAGCTTTCTGAGAAACTGCTTAGTGTTCTGTTAATTCATCTCACAGAGTTACATCTGTATTTCGTGGATCTCTTTGCTCCCTTATTTCTGTGGAATCTGACAACAGATATTTCCTTTCCCTTTGAGGACTATAGGGCCAAAGGAAATATCCTCCGATAACAAAGAGAAAGAAGCTTTCTGAGAAACTTCTTTGTGTTCTGTGAAATCATCTCACAGAGTTAAAGCTTTCCCCTCAAGAAGCCTTTCGCTAGGACAGTTCTTGTGGAATTGGCAAAGTAATATTTTGTAGCCCATAGAGGGCTAGGGTGAAAAAGGAAATATCCTCCGATGAAATCTGGAAAGAAGCTTTCTGAGAAACTGCTTAGTATTCTGTTAATTCATCTCACAGAGTTACATCTCTATTTCGTGGATCTCTTTGCTAGCCTTATTTCTGTGGAATCTGAGAACAGATATTTCCTTTCCCTTTGAAGACTATAGGGCCAAAGGAAATATCCTCCGATAACAAAGAGAAAGAAGCTTTCTGAGAAATTCTTTGTGTTCTCAGAAATCATCTCACCGAGTTACAGCTTTCCCGTCAAGAATCCTTTCGCTAAGACAGTTCTTTTGGAATAGGCAAAGTGATATTTGGAAGCCCATAGAGGGCTATGGTGAAAAAGGAAATATCCTCTGATTAAATCTGGAAAGAAGCTTTCTGAGAAACTGCTTAGTGTTCTGTTAATTCATCTCACAGAGTTACATCTGTATTTCGGGGATCTCTTTGCTAGCCTTATTTCTGTGGAATCTGACAACAGATATTTCCTTTCCCTTTGAAGACTATAGGGCCAAAGGAAATATCCTCCGATAACAAAGAGAAAGAAGCTTTCTGAGAAACTTCTTTGTGTTCTGTGAAATCATGTCACAGAGTTACAGCTTTCCTCTCAAGAAGCCTTTTGCTAAGACAGTTCTTGTGGAATTGGCAAGGTGACATTTGGAAGCCCATAGAGGGCTTTGGTGAAAAAGGAAATATCCTCAGATCAAATCTGTAAAGAAGCTTTCTGAGAAACTGCTTAGTGTTCTGTTAATTCATCTCCCAGAGTTACATCTGTATTTCGTGGATCTCTTTGCTAGCCTTATTTCTGTGGAATCTGACAACAGATATTTCCTTTCCCTTAGAAGACAATAGGGACAAAGGAAATATCCTCCGATAACAAAGAGAAAGAAGCTTTCTGAGAAACTTCTTTGTGTTCTGTCAAATCAACTCACAGAGTTACAGCTTTCGCCTCAAGAAGTCTTTCGCTAAGACAGTTCTTGTGGAATTGGCAAAGTGATATTTGGAAGCCCATAGAGGGCTATGGTGAAAAAGAAAATATCCTCAGATGAAACCTACAAAGAAGCTTTCTGAGAAACTGCTTAGTGTTCTGTTAATTCATCTCACAGAGTTACATCTGTATTTCGTGGATCTCTTTGCTAGCCTTATTTCTGTGGAATCTGACAACAGATATTTCCTTTCCCTTTGAAGACTACAGGGACAAAGGAAATATCCTCCGATTACAAAGAGAAAGAAGCTTTCTGAGAAACTTCTTTGTGTTCTGTGAAATCATCTCACAGAGTTACAGCTTTCCCCTCAAGAAGCCTTTCGCTAGGACAGTTCTTGTGGAATTGGCAAAGTGATATTTGGAAGCCCGTAGAGGGCTATGATGAAAAAGGAAATATCCTCCGATTAAATGTGGAAAGAATCTTTCTGACAAAAGGCTTAGTGTTCTGTTAATTCATCTCACAGAGTTACATCTGTATTTCGTGGATCTCTTTGCTAGCCTTATTTCTATGGAATCTGAGATCAGATATTTCGGATCTCTTTGAAGACTATAGGGCCAAAGGAAATATCCTCCGATAACAAAGAGAAAGAAGCTTTCTGAGAAACTTCTTTGTGTTCTGTGAAATCATCTCACAGAGTTACAGCTTTCACCTCAAGAAGCCTTTGGCTAAGACACTTGTTGTGGAATTGGCAAAGTGATATTTGGAAGCCCATAGAGGGCTATGGTGAAAAAGGAAATATCCTCCGATGAAACCTGGAAAGAAGATTTCTGAGAACCTGCTTAGTGTTCTGTTAATTTATCGCACGGAGTTACATCTGTATTTCGTGGATCTCTTTGCCAGTTTTATTTCTGTGGAATCTGACAACAGATATTTCCTTTCCCTTTGAAGACTATAGGGCCAAAGGAAATATCCTCCCATAACAAAGAGAAAGAAGCTTTCAGAGAAACTTCTTTGTGTTCTGTGAAATCATCTCACAGAGTTACAGCTTTTGCCTCAAGAAGCCTTTCGCTAGGACAGTTCTTGTGGAATTGGAAAAGTCATATTTGTAAGCCCATAGAGGACTATGGTGAAAAAGGAAATATCCTCCGATGAAATCTGGAAAGAAGCTTTCTGAGAAACTGCTTAGTGTTCTGTTAATTCATCTCACAGAGTTACATCTGTATTTCGGGGATCTCTTTGCTAGCCTTATTTCTGTGGAATCTGAGAACAGATATTTCCTTTCCCTTTGAAGACTATAGGGCCAAAGGAAATATCCTCCGATAACAAAGAGAAAGAAGCTTTCTGAGAAACTTCTTTGTGTTCTGTGAAATCATCTCACAGAGTTACAGCTTTCCCTTCAAGAAGCCTTTCGCTAAGACAGTTCTTGTGGAATTGGCAAAGTGATATTTGGAAGCCCACAGAGGGCTATGGTGAAAAAGGAAATATCCTCCGATGAAATCTGGAAAGAAGCTTTCTGAGAAACTACTTAGTGTTCTGTTAATTCATCTCACAGAGTTACATCTGTATTTCGTGGATCTCTTTGCTAGCCTTATTTCTGTGGAATCTGAGAACAGATATTTCGGATCCCTTTCAAGATTATAGAGCCAAAGGAAAAATTATCCGATAACAAAGAGAAAGAAGCTTTCTGAGCAATTCTTTGTGTTCTGTGAAATCATCTCACAGAGTTACAGCTTTCGCCTCAAGAAGCCTTTCTCTAGGACAGTTCTTGTGGAATTGGCAAAGTTATATTTGGAAGCCCATAGAGGGCTATGGAGAAAAAGGAAATATCCTCCGATGAAATCTGGAAAGAAGCTTTCTGAGAAACTGCTTAGTGTTCTGTTAATTCATCTCACAGAGTTACGTCTGTATTTCGTGGATCTCTTTGCTAGCCTTATTTCTGTGGAATCTGAGAACAGATATTTCCTTTCCCTTTGAAGACTATAGGGCCAAAGGAAATATCCTCCGATAACAAAGAGAAAGAAGCTTTCTGAGAAACTTCTTTGTGTTCTGTGAAATCATCTCACAGAGTTACAGCTTTCCCCTCAAGAAGCCTTTCACTAAGACAGTTCTTGTGGAATTGGCAAAGTGATATTTGGAAGCCCACAGAGGGCTATGGTGAAAAAGGAAATATCCTCCGATGAAATCTGGAAAGAAGCTTTCTGAGAAACTACTTAGTGTTCTGTTAATTCATCTCACAGAGTTACATCTGTATTTCGTGGATCTCTTTGCTAGCCTTATTTCTGTGGAATCTGAGAACAGATATTGCGGATCCCTTTCAAGATTATAGAGCCAAAGGAAATATCCTCCGATAACAAAGAGAAAGAAGCTTTCTGAGCAATTCTTTGTGTTCTGTGAAATCATCTCACAGAGTTACAGCTTTCGCCTCAAGAAGCCTTTCTCTAGGACAGTTCTTGTGGAATTGGCAAAGTGATATTTGGAAGCCCATAGAGGGCTATGGAGAAAAAGGAAATATCCTCCGATGAAATCTGGAAAGAAGCTTTCTGAGAAACTGCTTAGTGTTCTGTTAATTCATCTCACAGAATTACGTCTGTATTTCGTGGATCTCTTTGCTAGCCTTATTTCTGTGGAATCTGAGAACAAATATTTCGGTTCCCTTTGAAGACTATACGACCAAAGGAAATATCCTCCGATGACAAAGAGAAAGAAGCTTTCTGAGAATCTTCTTTGTGTTCTGTGAAATCATCCCACCGAGTTACAGCTTTCCCCTCAAGAAGCCTTTCGCTAAGAGAGTTCTTGTGGAGTTGGCAAAGTGATATTTGGAAGCCCATAGAGGGCTATGGTGAAAAAGGAAATATCCTCCGATGAAATCTGGAAAGAAGGTTTCTGAGAAACTGCTTAGTGTTCTGTTAATTCATCTCACAGAGTTACATCGGTATTTCGTGGATCTCTTTGCTAGCCTTTTTTCTGTGGAATCTGAGAACAGATATTTCGGATCCCTTTAAAGACTACAGGGCCAAAGGAAATATCCTCCGATAACAAAGAGAAAGAAGCTTTCTGAGAAACTTCTTTGTGTTCTGTGAAATCATCTCACAGAGTTACAGCTTTCCCCGGAAGAAGCCTTTCGCTAAGACAGTTCTTGTGGAATTGGCAAAGTGATATTTGGAAGCCCATAGAGGGCTATGGTGAGAAAGGAAATATCCTCCGATGAAATCTGGAAAGAAGGTTTCTGAGAAACTGCTCAGTGTTCTGTTAATTCATCTCACAGAGCTACATCTGTATTTCGTGGATCTCTTTGCTAGCCTTATTTCTGTGGAATCTGACAACAGATATTTCCTTTCCCTTTGAAGACTATAGGGCCAAAGGAAATATCCTCCGATAACAAAGAGAAAGAAGCTTTCTGAGAAACTTCTTTGTGTTCTGTGAAATCATCTCACAGAGTTACAGCTTTCCCCTCAAGAAGGCTTTCGCTAAGAGAGTTCCTGTGGAATTGGCAAAGTGATATTTGGAAGCCCATAGAGGGCTATGATGAAAAAGGAAATATCCTGCGATGAAATCTGGAAAGAATCTTTCTGAGAAACGGCTTAGTGTTCTGTAATTCATCTCACAGAGTTACATCGGTATTTCGTGGATCTCTTTGCTAGCCTTATTTCTGTGGAATCTGAGAACAGATATTTCGGATCCCTTTGAAGACTATAGGGCCAAAGGAAATATCCTCCGATAACAAAGAGAAAGAATCTTTCTGAGAAACTTCTTTGTGTTCTGTGAAATCATCTCACAGAGTTACAGCTTTCCCCTAAAGAAGCCTTTCGCTAAGACAGTTCTTGTGGAATTGGCAAAGTGATATTTGGAAGCTCATAGAGGGCTATGGAGAAAAAGGAAATATCCTCCGATGAAATCTGGAAAGGAGGTTTGTAGAAACTGCTTAGTGTTCTGTTAATTCATCTCACAGAGTTACATCGGTATTTCGTGGATCTCTTTGCTAGCCTTATTTCGGTGGAATCTGAGAACAGATATTTCGGATCCCTTTAAAGACTATAGGGCCAAAGGAAATATCCTCCGATAACAACGAGAAAGGTGCTTTCTGAGAAACATCTTTGTGTTCTGTGAAATCATCTCACAGAGTTACAGCTTTCCCCTCAAGAAGCCTTTCGCTAGACAGTTCTTGTGGAATCGGCAAAGTGATATTTGGAAGCCCATAGAGGGCTATGGTGAAAAAGGAAATATCCTCCGATGAAATCTGGAAAGAAGCTTTCTGAGAAACTGCTTAGTGTTCTGTTAATTCATCTCACAGAGTTACATCGGTATTCCGTGGATCTCTTTGCTAGCCTTATTTCTGTTGGATCTGAGAACAGATACTTCGGATCCCTTTGAAGACTATTGGGCCAAAGGAAATATCCTCTGATAACAAAGAGAAAGAAGCTTTCTGAGAAACTTCTTTGTGTTCTGTGAAATCATCTCACAGAGTTACAGCTTTCCCCTCAAGAAGCCTTTCGATCAGACAGTTCTTGTGGAATTGGCAAAGTGATATTTGGAAGCCCATATAGGGCTGTGGTGAAAAAGGAAATGTCCTCCGATGAAATCTGGAAAGAAGCTTTCTGAGAAAGTGCTTAGTGTTCTGTTAATTCATCTCACAGAGTTAAATCTGTATTTCGTGGATCTCTTTGCTAGCCTTATTTCTGTGGAATCTGACAACAGATATTTCAGATCCCTTTGAAGACTGTAGGGCCAAAGGAAATATCCTCCGATAACAAAGAGAAAGAAGCTTTCTGAGAAACTTCTTTGTGTTCTGTGAAATCATCTCACAGAGTTACAGCTTTCCCCTCAAGAAGCCTTTCGCTAAGACAGTTCTTGTGGAATTGGCAAAGTGATATTTGGAAGCCCACAGAGGGCTATGGTGAAAAAGGAAATATCCTCCGATGAAATCTGGAAAGAAGCTTTCTGAGAAACTACTTAGTGTTCTGTTAATTCATCTCACAGAGTTACATCTGTATTTCGTGGATCTCTTTGCTAGCCTTATTTCTGTGGAATCTGAGAACAGATATTTCGGATCGCTTTCAAGATTATAGAGCCAAAGGAAAAATCCTCCGATAACAAAGAGAAAGAAGCTTTCTGAGCAATTCTTTGTGTTCTGTGAAATCATCTCACAGAGTTACAGCTTTCGCCTCAAGAAGCCTTTCTCTAGGACAGTTCTTGTGGAATTGGCAAAGTGATATTTGGAAGCCCATAGAGGGCTATGGAGAAAAAGGAAATATCCTCCGATGAAATCTGGAAAGAAGCTTTCTGAGAAACTGCTTAGTGTTCTGTTAATTCATCTCACAGAGTTACGTCTGTATTTCGTGGATCTCTTTGCTAGCCTTATTTCTGTGGAATCTGAGAACAAATATTTCGGTTCCCTTTGAAGACAATACGACCAAAGGAAATATCCTCCGATGACAAAGAGAAAGAAGCTTTCTGAGAATCTTCTTTGTGTTCTGTGAAATCATCCCACAGAGTTACAGCTTTCCCCTCAAGAAGCCATTCGCTAAGAGAGTTCTTGTGGAATTGGCAAAGTGATATTTGGAAGCCCATAGAGGGCTATGGTGAAAAAGGAAATATCCTCCGATTAAATCTGGAAAGAAGCTTTCTGAGAAACTGCTTAGTGTTCTGTTAATTCATCTCACAGAGTTACATCTGTATTTCGGGGATCTCTTTGCTAGCCTTATTACTGTGGAATCTGACAACAGATATTTCCTTTCCCTTTGAAGACTATAGGGCCAAAGGAAATATCCTCCGATAACAAAGAGAAAGAAGCTTTCTGAGAAACTTCTTTGTGTTCTGTGAAATCATGTCACTGAGTTACAGCTTTCCCCTCAAGAAGCCTTTTGCTAAGACAGTTCTTGTGGAATTGGCAAAGTGATATTTGGAAGCCCATAGAGGGCTTTGGTGAAAAAGGAAATATCCTCAGATCAAATCTGTAAAGAAACTTTCTGAGAAACTGCTTAGTGTTCTGTTAATTCATCTCCCAGAGTTACATCTGTATTTCGTGGATCTCTTTGCTTGCCTTATTTCTGTGGAATCTGACAACAGATATTTCCTTTCCCTTAGAAGACAATAGGGACAAAGGAAATATCCTCCGATAACAAAGAGAAAGAGGCTTTCTGAGAAACTTCTTTGTGTTCTGTCAAATCATCTCACAGAGTTACAGCTTTCGCCTCAAGAAGCCTTTCGCTAAGACAGTTCTTGTGGAATTGGCAAAGTGATATTTGGAAGCCCATAGAGGGCTATGGTGAAAAAGGAAATATCCTCCGATGAAACCTGCAAAGAAGCTTTCTGAGAAACTGCTTAGTGTTCTGTTAATTCATCTCACAGAGTTACATCTGTATTTCGTGGATCTCTTTGCGAGCCTTATTTCTGTGGAATATGACAATATATATTTCGGATCCCTTTGAAGACTATAGGGCCAAAGGAAATATCCTCCGATAACAAAGAGAAAGAAGCTTTCTGAGAAACTTCTTTGTGTTCTGTGAAATCATCTCACAGAGTTACAGCTTTCCCCTCAAGAAGCCTTTCGCTAAGACAGTTCTTGTGGAATTGGCAAAGTGATATTTGGAAGCCCATAGAGGGCTATGGTGAAAAAGGAAATATCCTCCGATGAAATCTGAAAAGAAGCTTTCTGAGAAACTGCTTAGTGTTCTGTTAATTCATCTCACAGAGTTACATCTGTATATCGTGGATCTCTTTGCTAGCCTTATTTCTGTGGAATCTGAGAACAGATATTTCGGATCCCTTTGAAGACTATACGGCCAAAGGAAATATCCTCCGATAACAAAGAGAAAGAAGCTTTCTGAGAAACTTCTTTGTGTTCTGTGAAATCATCTCACAGAGTTACAGCTTTCCCCTCAAGAAGCCTTTCGCTAAGACAGTTCTTGTGGAATTGGCAAAGTGATATTTGAAGTCCTAGAGGGCTTTGGTGAAAAAGGAAATATCCTCATATCAAATTTGTAAAGAAGCTTTCTGAGAAACTGCTTAGTGGTCTGTTAATTCATCTCACCGAGTTACATCTGTATTTCGTGGATCTCTTTGCTAGCCTTATTTCTGTGGAATCTGACAACAGATATTTCCTTTCCGTTTGAAGACAATAGGGCCAAAGGAAATATCCTCCGATAACAAAGAGAAAGAAGCTTTCTGAGAAACTTCTTTGTGTTCTGTCAAATCGTCTCACAGAGTTACAGCTTTCGCCTCAAGAAGCCTTTCGCTAAGACAGTTCTTGGGGAATTGGCAAAGTGATATTTGGAAGCCCTTAGAGGGCTATGGTGAAAAAGAAAATATCCTCAGATGAAACCTACAAAGAAGCTTTCTGAGAAACTGCTTAGTGTTCTGTTAATTCATCTCACAGAGTTACATCTGTATTTCGTGGATCTCTTTGCTAGCCTTATTTCTGTGGAATCTGACAACAGATATTTCCTTTCCGTTTGAAGACTATAGGGACAAAGGAAATATCCTCCGATAACAAAGAGAAAGAAGCTTTCTGAGAAACTTCTTTGTGTTCTGTGAAATCATCTCACAGAGTTACAGCTTTCCCCTCAAGAAGCCTTTCGCTAGGACAGTTCTTGTGGAATTGGCAAAGTGATATTTGGAAGCCCGTAGAGGGCTATGATGAAAAAGGAAATATCCTCCGATTAAATGTGGAAAGAATCTTTCTGACAAAAGGCTTAGTGTTCTGTTAATTCATCTCACAGAGTTACATCTGTATTTCGTGGATCTCTTTGCTAGCCTTATTTCTATGGAATCTGAGAACAGATATTTCGGATCTCTTTGAAGACTATAGGGCCAAAGGAAATATCCTCCGATAACAAAGAGAAAGAAGCTTTCTGAGAAACTTCTTTGTGTTCTGTGAAATCATCTCACAGAGTTACAGCTTTCCCCTCAAGAAGCCTATGGCTAAGACACTTGTTGTGGAACTGGCAAAGTGATATTTGGAAGCCCATAGAGGGCTATGGTGAAAAAGGAAATATCCTCCGATGAAACCTGGAAAGAAGATTTCTGAGAAACTGCTTAGTGTTCTGTTAATTCATCGCACAGAGTTACATTTGTATTTCGTGGATCTCTTTGCTAGTTTTATTTCTGTGGAATCTGACAAATGATATTTCCTTTCCCTTTGAAGACTATAGGGCCAAAGGAAATATCCTCCCATAACAAAGAGAAAGAAGCTTTCAGAGAAACTTCTTTGTGTTCTGTGAAATCATCTCACAGAGTTACAGCTTTCGCCTCAAGAAGCCTTTCGCTAGGACAGTTCTTGTGGAATTGGAAAAGTCATATTTGTAAGCCCATAGAGGACTATGGTGAAAAAGGAAATATCCTCCGATGAAATCTGGAAAGAAGCTTTCTGAGAAACTGCTTAGTGTTCTGTTAATTCATCTCACAGAGTTACATCTGTATTTCGTGGATCTCTTTGCTAGCCTTATTTCTGTGGAATCTGAGAACAGATATTTCCTTTCCCTTTGAAGACTATAGGGCCAAAGGAAATATCCTCCGATAACAAAGAGAAAGAAGCTTTCTGAGAAACTTCTTTGTGTTCTGTGAAATCATCTCACAGAGTTACAGCTTTCCCCTCAAGAAGCCTTTCACTAAGACAGTTCTTGTGGAATTGGCAAAGTGATATTTGGAAGCCCACAGAGGGCTATGGTGAAAAAGGAAATATCCTCCGATGAAATCTGGAAAGAAGCTTTCTGAGAAACTACTTAGTGTTCTGTTAATTCATCTCACAGAGTTACATCTGTATTTCGTGGATCTCTTTGCTAGCCTTATTTCTGTGGAATCTGAGAACAGATATTGCGGATCCCTTTCAAGATTATAGAGCCAAGGGAAATATCCTCCGATAACAAAGAGAAAGAAGCTTTCTGAGCAATTCTTTGTGTTCTGTGAAATCATCTCACAGAGTTACAGCTTTCGCCTCAAGAAGCCTTTCTCTAGGACAGTTCTTGTGGAATTGGCAAAGTGATATTTGGAAGCCCATAGAGGGCTATGGAGAAAAAGGAAATATCCTCCGATGAAATCTGGAAAGAGGCTTTCTGAGAAACTGCTTAGTGTTCTGTTAATACATCTCACAGAGTTACGTCTGTATTTCATGGATCTCTTTGCTAGCCTTATTTCTGTGGAATCTGAGAACAAATATTTCGGTTCCCTATGAAGACTATACGACCAAAGGAAATATCCTCCGATGACAAAGAGAAAGAAGCTTTCTGAGAATCTTCTTTGTGTTCTGTGAAATCATCCCACAGAGTTACAGCTTTCCCCTCAAGAAGCCTTTCGCTAAGAGAGTTCTTGTGGAATTGGCAAAGTGATATTTGGAAGCCCATAGAGGGCTATGGTGAAAAAGGAAATATCCTCCGATGAAATCTGGAAAGAAGGTTTCTGAGAAACTGCTTAGTGTTCTGTTAATTCATCTCACAGAGTTACATCGGTATTTCGTGGATCTCTTTGCTAGCCTTTTTTCTGTGGAATCTGAGAACAGATATTTCGGATCCCTTTAAAGACTACAGGGCCAAAGGAAATATCCTCCGATAACAAAGAGAAAGAAGCTTTCTGAGAAACTTCTTTGTGTTCTGTGAAATCATCTCACAGAGTTACAGCTTTCCCCGGAAGAAGCCTTTCGCTAAGACAGTTCTTGTGGAATTGGCAAAGTGATATTTGGAAGCCCATAGAGGGCTATGGTGAGAAAGGAAATATCCTCCGATGAAATCTGGAAAGAAGGTTTCTGAGAAACTGCTCAGTGTTCTGTTAATTCATCTCACAGAGCTACATCTGTATTGCGTGGATCTCTTTGCTAGCCTTATTTCTGTGGAATCTGAGAACAGATATTTCCTTTCCCTTTGAAGACTATAGGGCCAAAGGAAATATCCTCCGATAACAAAGAGAAAGAAGCTTTCTGAGAAACTTCTTTGTGTTCTGTGAAATCATCTCACAGAGTTACAGCTTTCCCCTCAAGAAGCCTTTCGCTAAGACAGTTCTTGTGGAATTGGCAAAGTGATATTTGGAAGCCCATAGAGGGCTATGGTGAAAAAGGAAATATCCTCCGATGAAATCTGGAAAGAAGCTTTCTGAGAAACTGCTTAGTGTTCTGTTAATTCATCTCACAGAGTTACATCTGTATTTCGTGGATCTCTTTGCGAGCCTTATTTCTGTGGAATCTGAGAACAGATATTTCGGATCCCTTTAAAGACTATAGGGCCAAAGGAAATATCCTCCGATAAGCTAGCCTTATTTCTGTGGAATCTGACAACAGATATTTCGGATCCCTTTAAAGACTATAGGGCCAAAGGAAATATCCTCCGATAAAAAGGGAAAGAAGCTTTCTGAGAAACTTCTTTGTGATCTGTGAAATCATCTCACAGAGTTACAGCTTTTACCTGAAGAAGCCTTTCGCTAAGACAGTTCTTGTGGAATTGGCAAAGTGATATTTGGAAGCCCATAGAGGGCTATGGTGAAAAAGGAAATATCCTCCGATGAAATCTGGAAAGAAGCTTTCTGAGAAACTGCTTAGTGTTCTGTTAATTCATCTCACAGAGTAACATCTGTATTTCGTGGATCTCTTTGCTAGCCTTATTTCTGTGGAATCTGACAACATATATTTCCTTTCCCTTTGAAGACTATAGGGTCAAAGGAAATATCCTCCGATAACAAAGAGAAAGAAGCTTTCTGAGAAACTTCTTGGTGTTCTGTGAAATCAACTCACAGAGTTACAGCTTTCCCCTCAAGAAGCCTTTCGCTAAGACAGTTCTTGTGGAATTGGCAAAGTGATATTAGGAAGCCCATAGAGGGCTGTGGTGAAAAAGGAAATATCCTCCGATGAAATCTGGAAAGTAGCTTTCTGAGAAACCGCTTAGTGTTCTCTTTATTCATCTCACAGAGTTACATCTGTATTTCGTGGATCTCTTTGCTAGCCTTTTTTCTGTGGAATCTGACAACAGATATTTCCTTTCCCTTTGAAGACTACAGGGCCTAAGTAAATATCCTCCGATAACAAAGAGAAATAAGCTTTCTGAGAAACTTCTTTGGGTTCTGTGAAATCATCTCACAGAGTTACAGCTTTCCCCTCAAGAAGCCTTTGGCTAAGACAGTTCTTGTGGAATTGGCAAAGTGATATTTCGAAGCCCATAGAGGGCTAAGGTGAAAAAGGAAATATCCTCCGATGAAATCTGGAAAGAAGCTTTCTGAGAAACTGCTTAGTTTTCTGTTAATTCATCTCACACCGTTACATCTGTATTTCGTGGATCTCTTTGCTAGCCTTATTTCTGTGGAATCTAAGAACAGATATGTCCTTTCCCTTTGAAGACTATAGGGACAAAGGAAATATCCTCCGATAACAAAGAGAAAGAAGCTTTCTGAGAAACCTCTTTGTGTTCTGTGAAATCATCTCACAGAGTTACATCTGTATTTCTTGGATCTCTTTGCTAGCCTTATTTCTGTGGAATCTGAGAACAGATATTTCGGATCCCTTTAAACACTATAGGGCCAAAGGAAATATCCTCCGATAACAAAGAGAAAGAAGCTTTCTGAGAAACTTCTTTGTGTTCTGTGAAATCATCTCACAGAGTTACAGCTTTCCCCTCAAGAAGCCTTTCGATAAGACAGTTCTTGTGGAATTGGCAAAGTGATATTTGGAAGCCCATAGAGGGCTGTGGTGAAAAAGGAAATATCCTCCGATGAAATCTTGAAAGAAGCTTTCTGAGAAATTGCTTAGTGTTCTGTTAATTCATCTCACAGAGTTACATCTGTATTTCGTGGATCTCTTTGCTAGCCTTATTTCTGTGGAATCTCACAACAGATATTTCGGATCCTTTTGAAGACTATAGGTCCAAAGGAAATATCCTCCGATAACAAAGAGAAAGAAGCTTTCTGAGAAACTTCTTTCTGTTCTGTGAAATCATTTCACAGAGTTACAGCTTTCCCCTCAAGAAGCCTTTCGCTAAGACAGTTCTTGTGGAATTGGCAAAGTGATATTTGGAAGCCCATAGAGGGCAATGGTGTAAAAGGAAATATCCTCCTATGAAATCTGGAAAGATGCTTTCTGAGAAACTGCTTAGTGTTCTGTTAATTTATCTCACAGAGTTACATCTGTATTTCTTGGATCTCTTTGCTAGGCTTATTTCTGTGGAATCTGAGAACAGATATTTCGGATCCCTTTAAACACTATAGGGCCAAAGGAAATATCCTCCGATAACAAAGAGAAAGAAGCTTTCTGAGAAACTTCTTTGTGTTCTGTGAAATCATCTCACAGAGTTACAGCTTTCCCCTCAAGAAGCCTTTCGCTAAGACAGTTCTTGTGGAATTGGCAAAGTGATATTTGGAAGCCCATAGAGGGCTATGGTGAAAAAGGAAATATCCTCCGATGAAATCTGGAAAGAAGCTTTCTGAGAAACTGCTTAGTGTTCTGTTAATTCATCTCACAGAGTTACATCTGTATTTCGTGGATCTCCTTGCTATCCTTATTTCTTTGGAATATGAGAACAGATTTTTCGGATCCCTTTAAAGACTATAGGGCCAAAGGAAATATCCTCCGATAACAAAGAGAAAGAAGCTGCTTGGGAAACTTCTTTGTGTTCTGTGAAATCATCTCACAGAGTTACAGCTTTCCCCTCAAGAAGCCTTTCGCTAAGACAGTTCTTATGGAATTGGCAAAGTGATATTTGGAAGCCCATAGAGGGCTACGGTGAAAAAGGAAATATCCTCCGATGAAATCCGGAAAGATGCTTTCTGAGAAACTGCTTAGTGTTCTGTTAATTCATCTCACAGAGTTACATCTGCATTTCGTGGATCTCTTTGCTAGCCTTATTTCTGTGGAATCTGAAAACAGATATTTCCTTTCCCTTTGAAGACTATAGGGACAAAGGAAATATCCTCCGATAACAAAGAGAAAGAAGCTTTCTGAGCAACTTCTTTGTGTTCTGTGAAATCATCTCACAGAGTTACAGCTTTTTCCTCAAGAAGCCTTTCGCTAAGACAGTTCTTGTGGAATTGGCAAAGTGATATTCGGAAGCCCATAGAGGGCTATGGTGAAAAAGGAAATATCCTCCGATGAAATCTGGAAAGAAGCTTTCTGAGAAACTGCTTAGTGTTCTGTTAATTCATCTCACAGAGTTACATCTGTATTTCGTGGATCTCTTTGCGAGCCTTATATCTGTGGAATCTGAGAACAGATATTTCGGAACCCTTTCAAGACTATAGGGCCAAAGGAAATATCCTCCGATAACAAAGAGAAAGAAGTTTTCTGAGAAACCCCTTTGTGTTCTGTGAAATCATCTCACAGAGTTACATCTGTATTTCGTGGATCTCCTTGCTAGCCTTATTTCTGTGGAATCTGAGAACAGATATTTCGGATCCCTTTAAACACTATAGGGCCAAAGGAAATATCCTCCGATAACAAAGAGAAAGAAGCTTTCTTAGAAACTTCTTTGTGTTCTGTGAAATCATCTCACAGAGTTACAGCTTTCCCCTCAAGAAGCCTTTCGATAAGACAGTTCTTGTGGAATTGGCAAAGTGATATTTGGAAGCCCATAGTGGGCTGTGGTGAAAAACGAAATATCCTCCGATGAAATCTGGAAAGAAGCTTTCTGAGAAATTGCTTAGTGTTCTGTTAATTCATCTCACAGAGTTACATCTGTATTTCGTGGATCTCTTTGCTAGCCTTATTTCTGTGGATTCTCACAACAGATATTTCGGATCCCTTTGAAGACTATAGGTTCAAAGGAAATATCCTCCGATAACAAAGAGAAAGAAGCTTTCTGAGAAACTTCTTTGTGTTCTGTGAAATCATTTCACAGAGTTACAGCTTTCCCCTCAAGAAGCCTTTGGCTAAGACAGTTCTTGTGGAATTGGCAAAGTGATATTTGGAGCCCATAGAGGGCTATGGTGAATAAGGAAATATCCTCCAATGAAATCTGGAAAGATGCTTTCTGAGAAACTGCTTAGTGTTCTGTTAATTCATCTCACAGAGTTACATCTGCATTTCGTGGATCTCTTTGCTAGCCTTATTTCTGTGGAATCTGACAACAGATATTTCCTTTCCCTTTGAAGACTATAGGGACAAAGGAAATATCCTCCGATAACAAAGAGAAAGAAGCTTTCTGAGCAACTTCTTTGTGTTCTGTGAAATCATCTCACAGAGTTACAGCTTTTCCCTCAAGAAGCCTTTCGCTAAGACAGTTCTTGTGGAATTGGCAAAGTGATATTTGGAAGCCCATAGAGGGCTATGGTGAAAAAGGAAATATCCTCCGATGAAATCTGGAAAGAAAATTTCTGAGAAACTGCTCAGTGTTCTGTTAATTCATCTCACAGAGTTACATCTGTGTTTCGTGGATCTCTTTGCTAGCCTAATTTCTGTGGAATCTGAGAACAGATATTTCGGATCCCTTTAAACACTATAGGGCCAAAGGAAATATCCTCCGATAACAAAGAGAAAGAAGCTTTCTGAGAAACTTCTTTGTGTTCTGTGAAATCATCTCACAGAGTTACAGCTTTCCCCTCAAGAAGCCTTTCGCTAAGACAGTTCTTGTGGAATTGGCAAAGTGATATTTGGAAGCCCATAGAGGGCTATGGTGAAAAAGGAAATATCCTCCGATGAAATCTGGAAAGAAGCTTTCTGAGAAACTGCTTAGTGTTCTGTTAATTCATCTCACAGAGTTACATCTGTATTTCGTGGATCTCCTTGCTATCCTTATTTCTTTGGAATCTGAGAACAGATTTTTCGGATCCCTTTAAAGACTATAGGGCCAAAGGAAATATCCTCCGATAACAAAGAGAAAGAAGCTGCTTGGGAAACTTCCTTGTGTTCTGTGAAATCATCTCACAGAGTTACAGCTTTCCCCTCAAGAAGCCTTTCGCTAAGACAGTTCTTGTGGAATTGGCAAAGTGATATTTGGAAGCCCATAGAGGGCTATGGTGAAAAAGGAAATATCCTCCGATGAAATCTGGAAAGAAGCTTTCTGAGAAACTGCTTAGTGTTCTGTTAATTCATCTCACAGAGTTACATCTGTATTTCGTGGATCTCTTTGCGAGCCTTATATCTGTGAAATCTGAGAACAGATATTTCGGAACCCTTTAAAGACTATAGGGCCAAAGGAAATATCCTCCGATAACAAAGAGAAAGAAGCTTTCTGAGAAACTTCTTTCTGTTCTGTGAAATCATCTCACAGAGTTACAGCTTTTCCCTGAAGAAGCCTTTCGCTAAGACAGTTCTTATGGTATTGGCAAAGTGATATTTGGAAGCCCATAGAGGGCTATGGTGAAAAAGGAAATATCCTCAGATGAAATCTGCAAAGAAGCTTTCTGAGAAACTGCTCAGTGTTCTGTTAATTCATCTCACAGAGTTACATCTGTATTTCGTGGATCTCTTTGCTAGCCTTATTTCTGTGGAATCTGAGAACAGATATTTCCTTTCCCTTTGAAGACTATAGGGCCAAAGGAAATATCCTCCGATAACAAAGAGAAAGAAGCTTTCTGAGAAACTTCTTTGTGTTCTGTGAAATCATCTCACAGAGTTACAGCTTTCCCCTCAAGAAGCCTTTCGCTAAGACAGTTCTTGTGGAATTGGCAAAGTGATATTTGGAAGCCCATAGAGGGCTATGGTGAAAAAGGAAATATCCTCTGATGAAATCTGGAAAGAAGCTTTCTGAGAAACTGCTTAGTGTTCTGTTAATTCATCTCACAGAGTTACATCTGTATTTCGTGGATCTCCTTGCTATCCTTATTTCTTTGGAATCTGAGAACAGATTTTTCGGATCCCTTTAAAGACTATAGGGCCAAAGGAAATATCCTCCGATAACAAAGAGAAAGAAGCTTTCTGAGAAACTTCTTTGTGTTCTGTGAAATCATCTCACAGAGTTACAGCTTTCCCCTCAAGAAGCCTTTCGCTAAGACAGTTTTTCTGGAATTGGCAAAGTGATATTTGGAAGCTCATAAAGGGCTACGGAGAAAAAGGAAATATCCTCCGATGAAATCTGGAAAGAAGCTTTCTGAGAAACTGCTTAGTGTTCTGATAGTTCATCTCAAGGAGTTACATCTGTATTTCGTGCTTCTCTTTGCTAGCCTTATTTCTGTGGAATCTGAGAGCACATATTTCGGATCCCTTTGAAGACTATAGGGCCAAAGGAAATATCCTCCGATAACAAAGAGAAAGAATCTTTCTCGGAAACCCCTTTGTGTTCTGTGAAATCATCTCACAGAGTTACATCTGTATTTCGTGGATCTCTTTGCTAGCCTTATTTCTGTGGAATCTGAGAACAGATATTTCGGATCCCTTTAAACACTATAGGGCCAAAGGAAATATCCTCCGATAACAAAGAGAAAGAAGCTTTCTGAGAAACTTCTTTGTGTTCTGTGAAATCATCTCACAGAATTACAGCTTTCTCCTCAAGAAGCCTTTCGATAAGACAGTTCTTGTGGAATTGGCAAAGTGATATTTGGAAGCCCATAGTGGGCTGTGGTGAAAAAGGAAATATCCTCCGATGAAATCTGGAAAGAAGCTTTCTGAGAAATTGCTTAGTGTTCTGTTAATTCATCTCACAGAGTTACATCTGTATTTCGTGGATCTCTTTGCTAGCCTTATTTCTGTGGATTCTCACAACAGATATTTCGGATCCCTTTGAAGACTATAGGTTCAAAGGAAATATCCTCCGATAACAAAGAGAAAGAAGCTTTCTGAGAAACTTCTTTGTGTTCTGTGAAATCATTTCACAGAGTTACAGCTTTCCCCTCAAGAAGCCTTTCGCTAAGACAGTTCTTGTGGAATTGGCAAACTGATATTTGGAGCCCATAGAGGGCTATGGTGAAAAAGGAAATATCCTCCAATGAAATCTGGAAAGATGCTTTCTGAGAAACTGCTTAGTGTTTTGTTAATTCATCTCACAGAGTTACATCTGCATTTCGTGGATCTCTTTGCTAGCCTTATTTCTGTGGAATCTGACAACAGATATTTCCTTTCCCTTTGAAGACTATAGGGACAAAGGAAATATCCTCCGATAACAAAGAGAAAGAAGCTTTTTGAGCAACTTCTTTGTGTTCTGTGAAATCATCTCACAGAATTACAGCTTTTCCCTCAAGAAGCCTTTCGCTAAGACAGTTCTTGTGGAATTGGCAAAGTGATATTTGGAAGCCCATAGAGGGCTATGGTGAAAAAGGAAATATCCCCGATGAAATCTGGAAAGAAGCTTTCTGAGAAACTGCTTAGTGTTCTGTTAATTCATCTCACAGAGTTACATCTGTGTTTCGTGGATCTCTTTGCGAGCCTTATATCTGTGGAATCTGAGAACAGATATTTCGGATCCCTTTAAAGACTATAGGCCAAAGGTAATATCCTCCGATAACAAAGAGAAAGAAGCTTTCTGAGAAACTTCTTTGTGTTCTGTGAAATCATCTCACAGAGTTACAGCTTTCCCCTCAAGAAGACTTTCGCTAAGACTGTTCTTGTGGTATTGGCAAAGTGATATTTGGAAGCCCATAGAGAGCTATGGTGAAAAAGGAAATATCCTCCGATGAAATCTGGAAAGAAGTTTTCTGAGAAACTGCTCAGTGTTCTGTTAATTCATCTCACAGAGTTACATCTGTATTTCGTGGATCTCTTTGCTAGCCTTATTTCTGTGGAATCTGACAACAGATTTTTCGGATCCCTTTGAAGACTATAGGGCCAAAGGAAATATCCTCCGATAACAAAGAGAAAGAAGCTTTCTGAGAAACTTCTTTGTGTTCTGTGAAATCATCTCACAGAGTTACAGCTTTCCCCTCAAGAAGCCTTTCGCTAACACAGTTCTTCTGGAATTGGCAAAGTGATATTTGGAAGCTCATAAAGGGCTACGGAGAAAAAGGAAATATCCTCCGATGAAATCTGGAAAGAAGCTTTCTGAGAAACTGCTTAGTGTTCTGATAATTCATCTCACAGAGTTACATCTGTATTTCGTGCTTCTCTTTGCTAGCCTTATTTCTGTGGAATCTGAGAGCACATATTTCGGATCCCTTTGAAGACTATAGGGCCAAAGGAAATATCCTCCGATAACAAAGAGAAAGAAGCTTTCTGAGAAACCCCTTTGTGTTCTGTGAAATCATCTCACAGAGTTACATCTGTATTTCGTGGATCTCTTTGCTAGCCTTATTTCTGTGGAATCTGAGAACAGATATTTCGGATCCCTTTAAACACTATAGGGCCAAAGGAAATATCCTCCGATAACAAAGAGAAAGAAGCTTTCTGAGAAACTTCTTTGTGTTCTGTGAAATCATCTCACAGAGTTACAGCTTTCCCCTCAAGAAGCCTTTCGATAAGACAGTTCTTGTGGAATTGGCAAAGTGATATTTGGAAGCCCATAGAGGGCTGTGGTGAAAAAGGAAATATCCTCCGATGAAATCTGGAAAGAAGCTTTCTGAGAAATTGCTTAGTGTTCTGTTAATTCATCTCACAGAGTTACATCTGTATTTCGAGTATCTCTTTGCTAGCCTTATTTCTGTGGAATCTGACAACAGATATTTCCTTTCCCTTTGAAGACTATAGGGCCAAAGGAAATATCCTCCGATAACAAAGAGAAAGAAGCTTTCTGAGAGTCTTCTTTGTGTTCTGTGAAATCATCTGACAGAGTTACAGCTTTCGCCTCAAGAAGCCTTGCGCTAAGACAGTTCTTGTGCAATTGGCAAAGTAATATTTGGAAGCCCATAGAGTTCTATGGTGAAAAAGGAAATATCCTCCGATGAAATCTGGAAAGAAGCTTTCTGAGAAACTGCTTAGTGTTCTGTTAATTCATCTCACAGAGTTACATCTGTATTTCGTGATTCTCTTTGCTAGCCTTATTTCTGTGGAATCTGAGAACAGATATTTCGGATCCCTTTAAAGACTATAGGCCCAAAGGAAATATCCTCCGATAACAAAGAGAAAGAAGCTTTCTGAGAAACTTCTTTGTGTTCTGTGAAATCATCTCACAGAGTTACAGCTTTCCCCTCAAGAAGCCTTTCGATAAGACAGTTCTTGTGGAATTGGCAAAGTGATATTTGGAAGCCCATAGAGGGCTATGGTGAAAAAGGAAATATCCTCCGATGAAATCTGGAAAGAAGCTTTCTGAGAAACTGCTTAGTGTTCTGTTAATTCATCTCACAGAGTTACATCTGTATTTCGTGGATCTCTTTGCTAGCCTTATTTCTGTGGAATCTGACAACAGATATTTCGGATCCCTTTGAAGACTATAGGTCCAAAGGAAATATCCTCCGATAACAAAGAGAAAGAAGCTTTCTGAGAAACTTCTTTGTGTTCTGTGAAATCATCTCACAGAGTTACAGCTTTCCCCTCAAGAAGCCTTTCGCTAAGACAGTTCTTGTGGAATTGGCAAAGTGATATTTGGAAGCCCATAGAGGGCTATGGTGAAAAAGGAAATATCCTCCGATGAAATCTGGAAAGAAGCTTTCTGAGAAACTGATTAGTGTTCTGTTAATTCATCTCACAGAGTTACATCTGTATTTCGTGGATCTCTTTGCGAGCCTTATTTCTGTGGAATGTGAGAACAGATATTTCGGATCCCTTTAAAGACTATAGGGCCAAAGGAAATATCCTCCGATAACAAAGAGAAAGAAGCTTTCTGAGAAACTTCTTTGTGTTCTGAGAAATCATCTCACAGAGTTACAGCTTTCCCCTCAAGAAGTCTTTCGCTAAGACAGTTCTTGTGGAATTGGCAAAGTGATATTTGGAAGCCCATAGAGGGCTATGTTGAAAAAAGAAATATCCTCCGATGAAGTCTGGAAAGAAGCTTTCTGCTAAACTGCTCAGTGTTCTGTTAATTCATCTCACAGAGTTACATCAGTATTTCGTGGATCTCTTTGCTAGCCTTATTTCTGTGGAGTCTGACAACAGATATTTCGGATCCCTTTAAAGACTATAGGGCCAAAGGAAATATCCTCCGATAAAAAAGAGAAAGAAGCTTTCTGAGAAACTTCTTTGTGTTCTGTGAAATCATCTCACAGAGTTACAGCTTTCCCCTAAAGAAGCCTTTCGCTAAGACAGTTCTTGTGGAATTGGCAAAGTGATATTTGGAAGCTCATAGAGGGCTATGGAGAAAAAGGAAATATCCTCCGATGAAATCTGGAAAGGAGGTTTCTAGAAACTGCTTAGTGTTCTGTTAATTCATCTCACAGAGTTACATCGGTATTTCGTGGATCTCTTTGCTAGCCTTATTTCGGTGGAATCTGAGAACAGATATTTCGGATCCCTTTAAAGACTATAGGGCCAAAGGAAATATCCTCCGATAACAACGAGAAAGGTGCTTTCTGAGAAACTTCTTTGTGTTCCGTGAAATCATCTCACAGAGTTACAGCTTTCCCCTCAAGAAGCCTTTCGCTAGACAGTTCTTGTGGAATTGGCAAAGTGATATTTGGAAGCCCATAGAGGGCTATGGTGAAAAAGGAAATATCCTCCGATGAAATCTGGAAAGAAGCTTTCTGAGAAACTGCTTAGTGTTCTGTTAATTCATCTCACAGAGTTACATCGGTATTCCGTGGATCTCTTTGCTAGCCTTATTTCTGTTGGATCTGAGAACAGATACTTCGGATCCCTTTGAAGACTATTGGGCCAAAGGAAATATCCTCTGATAACAAAGAGAAAGAAGCTTTCTGAGAAACTTCTTTGTGTTCTGTGAAATCATCTCACAGAGTTACAGCTTTCCCCTCAAGAAGCCTTTCGCCAAGACAGTTCTTGTGGAATTGGCAAAGTGATATTTGGAAGCCCATAGAGGGCTGTGGTGAAAAAGGAAATATCCTCCGATGAAATCTGGAAAGAAGCTTTCTGAGAAACTGCTCAGTGTTCTGTTAATTCATCTCACAGAGTTACATCTGTATTTCGTGGATCTCTTTGCTAGCCTTATTTCTGTGGAATCTGACAACAGATATTTCCTTTCCCTTTGAAGACTGTAGGGCCAAAGGAAATATCCTCCGATAACAAAGAGAAAGAAGCTTTCTGAGAAACTTCTTTGTGTTCTGTGAAATCATCTCACAGAGTTACAGCTTTCCTCTCAAGAAGCCTTTCGCTAAGACAGTTCTTGTGGAATTGGCAAAGTGATATTTGGAAGCCCATAGAGGGCTATGGTGAAAAAGGAAATATCCTCCGATGAAATCTGGAAAGAAGCTTTCTGAGAAACTGCTTAGTGTTCTGTTAATTCATCTCACAGAGTTACATCTGTATTTCGAGGATCTCTTTGCTAGACTTATTTCTGTGGAATCTGAGAACAGATATTTCCTTTCCCTTTGAAGACTATAGGGCCAACGGAAATATCCTCCGATAACAAAGAGAAAGAAGCTTTCTGAGAAACTTCTTTGTGTTCTGTGAAATCATCTCACAGAGTTACAGCTTTCCCCTCAAGAAGCCTTTCGCTAAGACAGTTCTTGTGGAATTGGCAAAGTGATATTTGGAAGCCCACAGAGGGCTATGGTGAAAAAGGAAATATCCTCCGATGAAATCTGGAAAGAAGATTTCTGAGAAACTACTTAGTGTTCTGTTAATTCATCTCACAGAGTTACATCTGTATTTCGTGGATCTCTTTGCTAGCCTTATTTCTGTGGAATCTGAGAACAGATATTTCGGATCCCTTTCAAGATTATAGAGCCAAAGGAAAAATCCTCCGATAACAAAGAGAAAGAAGCTTTCTGAGCAATTCTTTGTGTTCTGTGAAATCATCTCACAGAGTTACAGCTTTCGCCTCAAGAAGCCTTTCTCTAGGACAGTTCTTGTGGAATTGTCAAAGTGATATTTGGAAGCCCATAGAGGGCTATGGAGAAAAAGGAAATATCCTCCGATGAAATCTGGAAAGAAGCTTTCTGAGAAACTGCTTAGTGTTCTGTTAATTCATCTCACAGAGTTACGTCTGTATTTCGTGGATCTCTTTGCTAGCCTTATTTCTGTGGAATCTGAGAACAAATATTTCGGTTCCCTTTGAAGACAATACGACCAAAGGAAATATCCTCCGATGACAAAGAGAAAGAAGCTTTCTGAGAATCTTCTTTGTGTTCTGTGAAATCATCCCACAGAGTTACAGCTTTCCCCTCAAGAAGCCATTCGCTAAGAGAGTTCTTGTGGAATTGGCAAAGTGATATTTGGAAGCCCATAGAGGGCTATGGTGAAAAAGGAAATATCCTCCGATTAAATCTGGAAAGAAGCTTTCTGAGAAACTGCTTAGTGTTCTGTTAATTCATCTCGCAGAGTTACATCTGTATTTCGGGGATCTCTTTGCTAGCCTTATTTCTGTGGAATCTGACAACAGATATTTCCTTTCCCTTTGAAGACTATAGGGCCAAAGGAAATATCCTCCGATAACAAAGAGAAAGAAGATTTCTGAGAAACTTCTTTGTGTTCTGTGAAATCATGTCACAGAGTTACAGCTTTCCCCTCAAGAAGCCTTTTGCTAAGACAGTTCTTGTGGAATTGGCAAAGTGATATTTGGAAGCCCATAGAGGGCTTTGGTGAAAAAGGAAATATCCTCAGATCAAATCTGTAAAGAAACTTTCTGAGAAACTGCTTAGTGTTCTGTTAATTCATCTCCCAGAGTTACATCTGTATTGCGTGGATCTCTTTGCTAGCCCTATTTCTGTGGAATCTGACAACAGATATTTCCTTTCCCTTAGAAGACAATAGGGACAAAGGAAATATCCTCCGATAACAAAGAGAAAGAAGCTTTCTGAGAAACTTCTTTGTGTTCTGTCAAATCATCTCACAGAGTTACAGCTTTCGCCTCAAGAAGCCTTTCGCTAAGACAGTTCTTGTGGAATTGGCAAAGTGATATTTGGAAGCCCATAGAGGGCTATGGTGAAAAAGGAAATATCCTCCGATGAAACCTGCAAAGAAGCTTTCTGAGAAACTGCTTAGTGTTCTGTTAATTCATCTCACAGAGTTACATCTGTATTTCGTGGATCTCTTTGCGAGCCTTATTTCTGTGGAATCTGACAATATATATTTCGGATCCCTTTGAAGACTCTAGGGCCAAAGGAAATATCCTCCGATAACAAAGAGAAAGAAGCTTTCTGAGAAACTTCTTTGTGTTCTGTGAAATCATCTCACAGAGTTACAGCTTTCCTCTCAAGAAGCCTTTCGCTAAGACAGTTCTTGTGGAATTGGCAAAGTGATATTTGGAAGCCCATAGAGGGCTATGGTGAAAAAGGAAATATCCTCCGATGAAATCTGAAAAGAAGCTTTCTGAGAAACTGCTTAGTGTTCTGTTAATTCATCTCACAGAGTTACATCTGTATATCGTGGATCTCTTTGCTAGCCTTATTTCTGTGGAATCTGAGAACAGATATTTCGGATCCCTTTGAAGACTATACGGCCAAAGGAAATATCCTCCGATAACAAAGAGAAAGAAGCTTTCTGAGAAACTTCTTTGTGTTCTGTGAAATCATCTCACAGAGTTACAGCTTTCCCCTCAAGAAGCCTTTCGCTAAGACAGTTCTTGTGGAATTGGCAAAGTGATATTTGAAGTCCTAGAGGGCTCTGGTGAAAAAGGAAATATCCTCAGATCAAATTTGTAAAGAAGCTTTCTGAGAAACTGCTTAGTGTTCTGTTAATTCATCTCACAGAGTTACATCTGTATTTCGTGGATCTCTTTGCTAGCCTTATTTCTGTGGAATCTGACAACAGATATTTCCTTTCCCTTTGAAGACAATAGGGCCAAAGGAAATATCCTCCGATAACAAAGAGAAAGAAGCTTTCTGAGAAACTTCTTTGTGTTCTGTCAAATCATCTCACAGAGTTACAGCTTTCGCCTCAAGAAGCCTTTCGCTAAGACAGTTCTTGTGGAATTGGCAAAGTGATATTTGGAAGCCCATAGAGGGCTATGGTGAAAAAGAAAATATCCTCAGATGAAACCTACAAAGAAGCTTTCTGAGAAACTGCTTAGTGTTCTGTTAATTCATCTCACAGAGTTACATCTGTATTTCGTGGATCTCTTTGCTAGCCTTATTTCTGTGGAATCTGACAACAGATATTTCCTTTCCGTTTGAAGACTATAGGGACAAAGGAAATATCCTCCGATAACAAAGAGAAAGAAGCTTTCTGAGAAACTTCTTTGTGTTCTGTGAAATCATCTCACAGAGTTACAGCTTTCCCCTCAAGAAGCCTTTCGCTAGGACAGTTCTTGTGGAATTGGCAAAGTGATATTTGGAAGCCCGTAGAGGGCTATGATGAAAAAGGAAATATCCTCCGATTAAATGTGGAAAGAATCTTTCTGACAAAAGGCTTAGTGTTCTGTTAATTCATCTCACAGAGTTACATCTGTATTTCGTGGATCTCTTTGCTAGCCTTATTTCTATGGAATCTGACAACAGATATTTCGGATCTCTTTGAAGACTATAGGGCCAAAGGAAATATCCTCCGATAACAAAGAGAAAGAAGCTTTCTGAGAAACTTCTTTGTGTTCTGTGAAATCATCTCACAGAGTTACAGCTTTCCCCTCAAGAAGCCTTTGGCTAAGACACTTGTTGTGGAATTGGCAAAGTGATATTTGGAAGCCCATAGAGGGCTTTGGTGAAAAAGGAAATATCCTCAGATCAAATCTGTAAAGAAACTTTCTGAGAAACTGCTTAGTGTTCTGTTAATTCATCTCCCAGAGTTACATCTGTATTGCGTGGATCTCTTTGCTAGCCCTATTTCTGTGGAATCTGACAACAGATATTTCCTTTCCCTTAGAAGACAATAGGGACAAAGGAAATATCCTCCGATAACAAAGAGAAAGAAGCTTTCTGAGAAACTTCTTTGTGTTCTGTCAAATCATCTCACAGAGTTACAGCTTTCGCCTCAAGAAGCCTTTCGCTAAGACAGTTCTTGTGGAATTGGCAAAGTGATATTTGGAAGCCCATAGAGGGCTATGGTGAAAAAGGAAATATCCTCCGATGAAACCTGCAAAGAAGCTTTCTGAGAAACTGCTTAGTGTTCTGTTAATTCATCTCACAGAGTTACATCTGTATTTCGTGGATCTCTTTGCGAGCCTTATTTCTGTGGAATCTGACAATATATATTTCGGATCCCTTTGAAGACTCTAGGGCCAAAGGAAATATCCTCCGATAACAAAGAGAAAGAAGCTTTCTGAGAAACTTCTTTGTGTTCTGTGAAATCATCTCACAGAGTTACAGCTTTCCTCTCAAGAAGCCTTTCGCTAAGACAGTTCTTGTGGAATTGGCAAAGTGATATTTGGAAGCCCATAGAGGGCTATGGTGAAAAAGGAAATATCCTCCGATGAAATCTGAAAAGAAGCTTTCTGAGAAACTGCTTAGTGTTCTGTTAATTCATCTCACAGAGTTACATCTGTATATCGTGGATCTCTTTGCTAGCCTTATTTCTGTGGAATCTGAGAACAGATATTTCGGATCCCTTTGAAGACTATACGGCCAAAGGAAATATCCTCCGATAACAAAGAGAAAGAAGCTTTCTGAGAAACTTCTTTGTGTTCTGTGAAATCATCTCACAGAGTTACAGCTTTCCCCTCAAGAAGCCTTTCGCTAAGACAGTTCTTGTGGAATTGGCAAAGTGATATTTGAAGTCCTAGAGGGCTCTGGTGAAAAAGGAAATATCCTCAGATCAAATTTGTAAAGAAGCTTTCTGAGAAACTGCTTAGTGTTCTGTTAATTCATCTCACAGAGTTACATCTGTATTTCGTGGATCTCTTTGCTAGCCTTATTTCTGTGGAATCTGACAACAGATATTTCCTTTCCCTTTGAAGACAATAGGGCCAAAGGAAATATCCTCCGATAACAAAGAGAAAGAAGCTTTCTGAGAAACTTCTTTGTGTTCTGTCAAATCATCTCACAGAGTTACAGCTTTCGCCTCAAGAAGCCTTTCGCTAAGACAGTTCTTGTGGAATTGGCAAAGTGATATTTGGAAGCCCATAGAGGGCTATGGTGAAAAAGAAAATATCCTCAGATGAAACCTACAAAGAAGCTTTCTGAGAAACTGCTTAGTGTTCTGTTAATTCATCTCACAGAGTTACATCTGTATTTCGTGGATCTCTTTGCTAGCCTTATTTCTGTGGAATCTGACAACAGATATTTCCTTTCCGTTTGAAGACTATAGGGACAAAGGAAATATCCTCCGATAACAAAGAGAAAGAAGCTTTCTGAGAAACTTCTTTGTGTTCTGTGAAATCATCTCACAGAGTTACAGCTTTCCCCTCAAGAAGCCTTTCGCTAGGACAGTTCTTGTGGAATTGGCAAAGTGATATTTGGAAGCCCGTAGAGGGCTATGATGAAAAAGGAAATATCCTCCGATTAAATGTGGAAAGAATCTTTCTGACAAAAGGCTTAGTGTTCTGTTAATTCATCTCACAGAGTTACATCTGTATTTCGTGGATCTCTTTGCTAGCCTTATTTCTATGGAATCTGACAACAGATATTTCGGATCTCTTTGAAGACTATAGGGCCAAAGGAAATATCCTCCGATAACAAAGAGAAAGAAGCTTTCTGAGAAACTTCTTTGTGTTCTGTGAAATCATCTCACAGAGTTACAGCTTTCCCCTCAAGAAGCCTTTGGCTAAGACACTTGTTGTGGAATTGGCAAAGTGATATTTGGAAGCCCATAGAGGGCTATGGTGAAAAAGGAAATATCCTCCGATGAAACCTGGAAAGAAGATTTCTGAGAAACTGCTTAGTGTTCTGTTAATTCATCGCACAGAGTTACATCTGTATTTCGTGGATCTCTTTGCTAGTTTTATTTCTGTGGAATCTGACAACAGATATTTCCTTTCCCTTTGAAGACTATAGGGCCAAAGGAAATATCCTCCCATAACAAAGAGAAAGAAGCTTTCAGAGAAACTTCTTTGTGTTCTGTGAAATCATCTCACAGAGTTACAGCTTTCGCCGCAAGAAGCCTTTCGCTAGGACAGTTCTTGTGGAATTGGAAAAGTCATATTTGTAAGCCCATAGAGGACTATGGTGAAAAAGGAAATATCCTCCGATGAAATCTGGAAAGAAGCTTTCTGAGAAACTGCTTAGTGTTCTGTTAATTCATCTCACAGAGTTACATCTGTATTTCGTGGATCTCTTTGCTAGCCTTATTTCTGTGGAATCTGAGAACAGATATTTCCTTTCCCTTTGAAGACTATAGGGCCAAAGGAAATATCCTCCGATAACAAAGAGAAAGAAGCTTTCTGAGAAACTTCTTTGTGTTCTGTGAAATCATCTCACAGAGTTACAGCTTTCCCCTCAAGAAGCTTTTCACTAAGACAGTTCTTGTGGAATTGGCAAAGTGATATTTGGAAGCCCACAGAGGGCTATGGTGAAAAAGGAAATATCCTCCGATGAAATCTGGAAAGAAGCTTTCTGAGAAACTGCTTAGTGTTCTGTTAATTCATCTCACAGAGTTACATCTGTATTTCGTGGATCTCTTTGCTAGCCTTATTTCTGTGGAATCTGAGAACAGATATTGCGGATCCCTTTCAAGATTATAGAGCCAAAGGAAATATCCTCCGATAACAAAGAGAAAGAAGCTTTCTGAGCAATTCTTTGTGTTCTGTGAAATCATCTCACAGAGTTACAGCTTTCGCCACAAGAAGCCTTTCTCTAGGACAGTTCTTGTGGAATTGGCAAAGTGATATTTGGAAGCCCATAGAGGGCTATGGAGAAAAAGGAAATATCCTCCGATGAAATCTGGAAAGAAGCTTTCTGAGAAACTGCTTAGTCTTCTGTTAATTCATCTCACAGAGTTACGTCTGTATTTCGTGGATCTCTTTGCTAGCCTTATTTCTGTGGAATCTGAGAACAAATATTTCGGTTCCCTTTGAAGACTATACGACCAAAGGAAATATCCTCCGATGACAAAGAGAAAGAAGCTTTCTGAGAATCTTCTTTGTGTTCTGTGAAATCATCCCACAGAGTTACAGCTTTCCCCTCAAGAAGCCTTTCGCTAAGAGAGTTCTTGTGGAATTGGCAAAGTGATATTTGGAAGCCCATAGAGGGCTATGGTGAAAAAGGAAATATCCTCCGATGAAATCTGGAAAGAAGGTTTCTGAGAAACTGCTTAGTGTTCTGTTAATTCATCTCACAGAGTTACATCGGTATTTCGTGGATCTCTTTGCTAGCCTTTTTTCTGTGGAATCTGAGAACAGATATTTCGGATCCCTTTAAAGACTACAGGGCCAAAGGAAATATCCTCCGATAACAAAGAGAAAGAAGCTTTCTGAGAAACTTCTTTGTGTTCTGTGAAATCATCTCACAGAGTTACAGCTTTCCCCGGAAGAAGCCTTTCGCTAAGACAGTTCTTGTGGAATTGGCAAAGTCATATTTGGAAGCCCATAGAGGGCTATGGTGAGAAAGGAAATATCCTCCGATGAAATCTGGAAAGAAGGTTTCTGAGAAACTGCTCAGTGTTCCGTTAATTCATCTCACAGAGCTACATCTGTATTTCGTGGATCTCTTTGCTAGCCTTATTTCTGTGGAATCTGACAACAGATATTTCCTTTCCCTTTGAAGACTATAGGGCCAAAGGAAATATCCTCCGATAACAAAGAGAAAGAAGCTTTCTGAGAAACTTCTTTGTGTTCTGTGAAATCATCTCACAGAGTTACAGCTTTCCCCTCAAGAAGGCTTTCGCTAAGAGAGTTCCTGTGGAATTGGCAAAGTGATATTTGGAAGCCCATAGAGGGCTATGATGAAAAAGGAAATATCCTGCGATGAAATCTGGAAAGAATCTTTCTGAGAAACGGCTTAGTGTTCTGTAATTCATCTCACAGAGTTACATCTGTATTTCGTGGATCTCTTTGCTAGCCTTATTTCTGTGGAATCTGAGAACAGATATTTCGGATCCCTTTGAAGACTATAGGGCCAAAGGAAATATCCTCCGATAACAAAGAGAAAGAAGCTTTCTGAGAAACTTCTTTGTGTTCTGTGAAATCATCTCACAGAGTTACAGCTTTCCCCTAAAGAAGCCTTTCGCTAAGACAGTTCTTGTGGAATTGGCAAAGTGATATTTGGAAGCTCATAGAGGGCTATGGAGAAAAAGGAAATATCCTCCGATGAAATCTGGAAAGGAGGTTTTTAGAAACTGCTTAGTGTTCTGTTAATTCATCTCACAGAGTTACATCGGTATTTCGTGGATCTCTTTGCTAGTCTTATTTCGGTGGAATCTGAGAACAGATATTTCGCATCCCTTTAAAGACTATAGGGCCAAAGGAAATATCCTCCGATAACAACGAGAAAGGTGCTTTCTGAGAAACTTCTTTGTGTTCTGTGAAATCATCTCACAGAGTTACAGCTTTCCCCTCAAGAAGCCTTTCGCTAGACAGTTCTTGTGGAATTGGCAAAGTGATATTTGGAAGCCCATAGAGGGCTATGGTGAAAAAGGAAATATCCTCCGATGAAATCTGGAAAGAAGCTTTCTGAGAAACTGCTTAGTGTTCTGTTAATTCATCTCACAGAGTTACATCGGTATTCCGTGGATCTCTTTGCTAGCCTTATTTCTGTTGGATCTGAGAACAGATACTTCGGATCCCTTTGAAGACTATTGGGCCAAAGGAAATATCCTCTGATAACAAAGAGAAAGAAGCTTTCTGAGAAACTTCTTTGTGTTCTGTGAAATCATCTCACAGAGTTACAGCTTTCCCCTCAATAAGCCTTTCGCCAAGACAGTTCTTGTGGAATTGGCAAAGTGATATTTGGAAGCCCATAGAGGGCTATGGTGAAAAAGGAAATATCCTCCGATGAAATCTGGAAAGAAGCTTTCTGAGAAACTGCTCAGTGTTCTGTTAATTCATCTCACAGAGTTACATCTGTATTTCGTGGATCTCTTTGCTAGCCTTATTTCTGTGGAATCTGACAACAGATATTTCCTTTCCCTTTGAAGACTGTAGGGCCAAAGGAAATATCCTCCGATAACAAAGAGAAAGAAGCTTTCTGAGAAACTTCTTTGTGTTCTGTGAAATCATCTCACAGAGTTACAGCTTTCCCCTCAAGAAGCCTTTCGCTAAGACAGTTCTTGTGGAATTGGCAAAGTGATATTTGGAAGCCCATAGAGGGCTATGGTGAAAAAGGAAATATCCTCCGATGAAATCTGGAAAGAAGCTTTCTGAGAAACTGCTTAGTGTTCTGTTAATTCATCTCACAGAGTTACATCTGTATTTCGAGGATCTCTTTGCTAGACTTATTTCTGTGGAATCTGAGAACAGATATTTCCTTTCCCTTTGAAGACTATAGGGCCAACGGAAATATCCTCCGATAACAAAGAGAAAGAAGCTTTCTGAGAAACTTCTTTGTGTTCTGTGAAATCATCTCACAGAGTTACAGCTTTCCCCTCAAGAAGCCTTTCGCTAAGACAGTTCTTGTGGAATTGGCAAAGTGATATTTGGAAGCCCACAGAGGGCTATGGTGAAAAAGGAAATATCCTCCGATGAAATCTGGAAAGAAGCTTTCTGAGAAACTACTTAGTGTTCTGTTAATTCATCTCACAGAGTTACATCTGTATTTCGTGGATCTCTTTGCTAGCCTTATTTCTGTGGAATCTGAGAACAGATATTTCGGATCCCTTTCAAGATTATAGAGCCAAAGGAAAAATCCTCCGATAACAAAGAGAAAGAAGCTTTCTGAGCAATTCTTTGTGTTCTGTGAAATCATCTCACAGGGTTACAGCTTTCGCCTCAAGAAGCCTTTCTCTAGGACAGTTCTTGTGGAATTGGCAAAGTGATATTTGGAAGCCCATAGAGGGCTATGGAGAAAAAGGAAATATCCTCCGATGAAATCTGGAAAGAAGCTTTCTGAGAAACTGCTTAGTGTTCTGTTAATTCATCTCACAGAGTTACGTCTGTATTTCGTGGATCTCTTTGCTAGCCTTATTTCTGTGGAATCTGAGAACAAATATTTCGGTTCCCTTTGAAGACAATACGACCAAAGGAAATATCCTCCGATGACAAAGAGAAAGAAGCTTTCTGAGAATCTTCTTTGTGTTCTGTGAAATCATCCCACAGAGTTACAGCTTTCCCCTCAAGAAGCCATTCGCTAAGAGAGTTCTTATGGAATTGGCAAAGTGATATTTGGAAGCCCATAGAGGGCTATGGTGAAAAAGGAAATATCCTCCGATTAAATCTGGAAAGAAGCTTTCTGAGAAACTGCTTAGTGTTCTGTTAATTCATCTCACAGAGTTACATCTGTATTTCGGGGATCTCTTTGCTAGCCTTATTTCTGTGGAATCTGACAACAGATATTTCCTTTCCCTTTGAAGACTATAGGGCCAAAGGAAATATCCTCCGATAACAAAGAGAAAGAAGCTTTCTGAGAAACTTCTTTGTGTTCTGTGAAATCATGTCACAGAGTTACAGCTTTCCCCTCAAGGAGCCTTTTGCTAAGACAGTTCTTGTGGAATTGGCAAAGTGATATTTGGAAGCCCATAGAGGGCTTTGGTGAAAAAGGAAATATCCTCAGATCAAATCTGTAAAGAAACTTTCTGAGAAACTGCTTAGTGTTCTGTTAATTCATCTCCCAGAGTTACATCTGTATTTCGTGGATCTCTTTGCTAGCCTTATTTCTGTGGAATCTGACAACAGATATTTCCTTTCCCTTAGAAGACAATAGGGACAAAGGAAATATCCTCCGATAACAAAGAGAAAGAAGCTTTCTGAGAAACTTCTTTGTGTTCTGTCAAATCATCTCACAGAGTTACAGCTTTCGCCTCAAGAAGCCTTTCGCTAAGACAGTTCTTGTGGAATTGGCAAAGTGATATTTGGAAGCCCATAGAGGGCTATAGTGAAAAAGGAAATATCCTCCGATGAAACCTGCAAAGAAGCTTTCTGAGAAACTGCTTAGTGTTCTGTTAATTCATCTCACAGAGTTACATCTGTATTTCGTGGATCTCTTTGCGAGCCTTATTTCTGTGGAATCTGACAATATATATTTCGGATCCCTTTGAAGACTATAGGGCCAAAGGAAATATCCTCCGATAACAAAGAGAAAGAAGCTTTCTGAGAAACTTCTTTGTGTTCTGTGAAATCATCTCACAGAGTTACAGCTTTCCCCTCAAGAAGCCTTTCGCTAAGACAGTTCTTGTGGAATTGGCAAAGTGATATTTGGAAGCCCATAGAGGGCTATGGTGAAAAAGGAAATATCCTCCGATGAAATCTGAAAAGAAGCTTTCTGAGAAACTGCTTAGTGTTCTGTTAATTCATCTCACAGAGTTACATCTGTATATCGTGGATCTCTTTGCTAGCCTTATTTCTGTGGAATCTGAGAACAGATATTTCGGATCCCTTTGAAGACTATACGGCCAAAGGAAATATCCTCCGATAACAAAGAGAAAGAAGCTTTCTGAGAAACTTCTTTGTGTTCTGTGAAATCATCTCACAGAGTTACAGCTTTCCCCTCAAGAAGCCTTTCGCTAAGACAGTTCTTGTGGAATTGGCAAAGTGATATTTGAAGTCCTAGAGGGCTCTGGTGAAAAAGGAAATATCCTCAGATCAAATTTGTAAAGAAGCTTTCTGAGAAACTGCTTAGTGTTCTGTTAATTCATCTCACAGAGTTACATCTGTATTTCGTGGATCTCTTTGCTAGCCTTATTTCTGTGGAATCTGACAACAGATATTTCCTTTCCCTTTGAAGACAATAGGGCCAAAGGAAATATCCTCCGATAACAAAGAGAAAGAAGCTTTCTGAGAAACTTCTTTGTGTTCTGTCAAATCATCTCACAGAGTTACAGCTTTCGCCTCAAGAAGCCTTTCGCTAAGACAGTTCTTGTGGAATTGGCAAAGTGATATTTGGAAGCCCATAGAGGGCTATGGTGAAAAAGAAAATATCCTCAGATGAAACCTACAAAGAAGCTTTCTGAGAAACTGCTTAGTGTTCTGTTAATTCATCTCACAGAGTTACATCTGTATTTCGTGGATCTCTTTGCTAGCCTTATTTCTGTGGAATCTGACAACAGATATTTCCTTTCCGTTTGAAGACTATAGGGACAAAGGAAATATCCTCCGATAACAAAGAGAAAGAAGCTTTCTGAGAAACTTCTTTGTGTTCTGTGAAATCATCTCACAGAGTTACAGCTTTCCCCTCAAGAAGCCTTTCGCTAGGACAGTTCTTGTGGAATTGGCAAAGTGATATTTGGAAGCCCGTAGAGGGCTATGATGAAAAAGGAAATATCCTCCGATTAAATGTGGAAAGAATCTTTCTGACAAAAGGCTTAGTGTTCTGTTAATTCATCTCACAGAGTTACATCTGTATTTCGTGGATCTCTTTGCTAGCCTTATTTCTATGGAATCTGACAACAGATATTTCGGATCTCTTTGAAGACTATAGGGCCAAAGGAAATATCCTCCGATAACAAAGAGAAAGAAGCTTTCTGAGAAACTTCTTTGTGTTCTGTGAAATCATCTCACAGAGTTACAGCTTTCCCCTCAAGAAGCCTTTGGCTAAGACACTTGTTGTGGAATTGGCAAAGTGATATTTGGAAGCCCATAGAGGGCTATGGTGAAAAAGGAAATATCCTCCGATGAAACCTGGAAAGAAGATTTCTGAGAAACTGCTTAGTGTTCTGTTAATTCATCGCACAGAGTTACATCTGTATTTCGTGGATCTCTTTGCTAGTTTTATTTCTGTGGAATCTGACAATATATATTTCGGATCCCTTTGAAGACTCTAGGGCCAAAGGAAATATCCTCCGATAACAAAGAGAAAGAAGCTTTCTGAGAAACTTCTTTGTGTTCTGTGAAATCATCTCACAGAGTTACAGCTTTCCTCTCAAGAAGCCTTTCGCTAAGACAGTTCTTGTGGAATTGGCAAAGTGATATTTGGAAGCCCATAGAGGGCTATGGTGAAAAAGGAAATATCCTCCGATGAAATCTGAAAAGAAGCTTTCTGAGAAACTGCTTAGTGTTCTGTTAATTCATCTCACAGAGTTACATCTGTATATCGTGGATCTCTTTGCTAGCCTTATTTCTGTGGAATCTGAGAACAGATATTTCGGATCCCTTTGAAGACTATACGGCCAAAGGAAATATCCTCCGATAACAAAGAGAAAGAAGCTTTCTGAGAAACTTCTTTGTGTTCTGTGAAATCATCTCACAGAGTTACAGCTTTCCCCTCAAGAAGCCTTTCGCTAAGACAGTTCTTGTGGAATTGGCAAAGTGATATTTGAAGTCCTAGAGGGCTCTGGTGAAAAAGGAAATATCCTCAGATCAAATTTGTAAAGAAGCTTTCTGAGAAACTGCTTAGTGTTCTGTTAATTCATCTCACAGAGTTACATCTGTATTTCGTGGATCTCTTTGCTAGCCTTATTTCTGTGGAATCTGACAACAGATATTTCCTTTCCCTTTGAAGACAATAGGGCCAAAGGAAATATCCTCCGATAACAAAGAGAAAGAAGCTTTCTGAGAAACTTCTTTGTGTTCTGTCAAATCATCTCACAGAGTTACAGCTTTCGCCTCAAGAAGCCTTTCGCTAAGACAGTTCTTGTGGAATTGGCAAAGTGATATTTGGAAGCCCATAGAGGGCTATGGTGAAAAAGAAAATATCCTCAGATGAAACCTACAAAGAAGCTTTCTGAGAAACTGCTTAGTGTTCTGTTAATTCATCTCACAGAGTTACATCTGTATTTCTTGGATCTCTTTGCTAGCCTTATTTCTGTGGAATCTGACAACAGATATTTCCTTTCCGTTTGAAGACTATAGGGACAAAGGAAATATCCTCCGATAACAAAGAGAAAGAAGCTTTCTGAGAAACTTCTTTGTGTTCTGTGAAATCATCTCACAGAGTTACAGCTTTCCCCTCAAGAAGCCTTTCGCTAGGACAGTTCTTGTGGAATTGGCAAAGTGATATTTGGAAGCCCGTAGAGGGCTATGATGAAAAAGGAAATATCCTCCGATTAAATGTGGAAAGAATCTTTCTGACAAAAGGCTTAGTGTTCTGTTAATTCATCTCACAGAGTTACATCTGTATTTCGTGGATCTCTTTGCTAGCCTTATTTCTATGGAATCTGACAACAGATATTTCGGATCTCTTTGAAGACTATAGGGCCAAAGGAAATATCCTCCGATAACAAAGAGAAAGAAGCTTTCTGAGAAACTTCTTTGTGTTCTGTGAAATCATCTCACAGAGTTACAGCTTTCCCCTCAAGAAGCCTTTGGCTAAGACACTTGTTGTGGAATTGGCAAAGTGATATTTGGAAGCCCATAGAGGGCTATGGTGAAAAAGGAAATATCCTCCGATGAAACCTGGAAAGAAGATTTCTGAGAAACTGCTTAGTGTTCTGTTAATTCATCGCACAGAGTTACATCTGTATTTCGTGGATCTCTTTGCTAGTTTTATTTCTGTGGAATCTGACAACAGATATTTCCTTTCCCTTTGAAGACTATAGGGCCAAAGGAAATATCCTCCCATAACAAAGAGAAAGAAGCTTTCAGAGAAACTTCTTTGTGTTCTGTGAAATCATCTCACAGAGATACAGCTTTCGCCGCAAGAAGCCTTTCGCTAGGACAGTTCTTGTGGAATTGGAAAAGTCATATTTGTAAGCCCATAGAGGACTATGGTGAAAAAGGAAATATCCTCCGATGAAATCTGGAAAGAAGCTTTCTGAGAAACTGCTTAGTGTTCTGTTAATTCATCTCACAGAGTTACATCTGTATTTTGTGGATCTCTTTGCTAGCCTTATTTCTGTGGAATCTGAGAACAGATATTTCCTTTCCCTTTGAAGACTATAGGGCCAAAGGAAATATCCTCCGATAACAAAGAGAAAGAAGCTTTCTGAGAAACTTCTTTGTGTTCTGTGAAATCATCTCACAGAGTTACAGCTTTCCCCTCAAGAAGCTTTTCACTAAGACAGTTCTTGTGGAATTGGCAAAGTGATATTTGGAAGCCCACAGAGGGCTATGGTGAAAAAGGAAATATCCTCCGATGAAATCTGGAAAGAAGCTTTCTGAGAAACTGCTTAGTGTTCTGTTAATTCATCTCACAGAGTTACATCTGTATTTCGTGGATCTCTTTGCTAGCCTTATTTCTGTGGAATCTGAGAACAGATATTGCGGATCCCTTTCAAGATTATAGAGCCAAAGGAAATATCCTCCGATAACAAAGAGAAAGAAGCTTTCTGAGCAATTCTTTGTATTCTGTGAAATCATCTCACAGAGTTACAGCTTTCGCCACAAGAAGCCTTTCTCTAGGACAGTTCTTGTGGAATTGGCAAAGTGATATTTGGAAGCCCATAGAGGGCTATGGAGAAAAAGGAAATATCCTCCGATGAAATCTGGAAAGAAGCTTTCTGAGAAACTGCTTAGTCTTCTGTTAATTCATCTCACAGAGTTACGTCTGTATTTCGTGGATCTCTTTGCTAGCCTTATTTCTGTGGAATCTGAGAACAAATATTTCGGTTCCCTTTGAAGACTATACGACCAAAGGAAATATCCTCCGATGACAAAGAGAAAGAAGCTTTCTGAGAATCTTCTTTGTGTTCTGTGAAATCATCCCACAGAGTTACAGCTTTCCCCTCAAGAAGCCTTTCGCTAAGAGAGTTCTTGTGGAATTGGCAAAGTGATATTTGGAAGCCCATAGAGGGCTATGGTGAAAAAGGAAATATCCTCCGATGAAATCTGGAAAGAAGGTTTCTGAGAAACTGCTTAGTGTTCTGTTAATTCATCTCACAGAGTTACATCGGTATTTCGTGGATCTCTTTGCTAGCCTTATTTCTGTGGAATCTGAGAACAGATATTTCGGATCCCTTTAAAGACTACAGGGCCAAAGGAAATATCCTCCGATAACAAAGAGAAAGAAGCTTTCTGAGAAACTTCTTTGTGTTCTGTGAAATCATCTCACAGAGTTACAGCTTTCCCCGAAAGAAGCCTTTCGCTAAGACAGTTCTTGTGGAATTGGCAAAGTCATATTTGGAAGCCCATAGAGGGCTATGGTGAGAAAGGAAATATCCTCCGATGAAATCTGGAAAGAAGGTTTCTGAGAAACTGCTCAGTGTTCCGTTAATTCATCTCACAGAGCTACATCTGTATTTCGTGGATCTCTTTGCTAGCCTTATTTCTGTGGAATCTGACAACAGATATTTCCTTTCCCTTTGAAGACTATAGGGCCAAAGGAAATATCCTCCGATAACAAAGAGAAAGAAGCTTTCTGAGAAACTTCTTTGTGTTCTGTGAAATCATCTCACAGAGTTACAGCTTTCCCCTCAAGAAGCCTTTCGCTAAGAGAGTTCCTGTGGAATTGGCAAAGTGATATTTGGAAGCCCATAGAGGGCTATGATGAAAAAGGAAATATCCTGCGATGAAATCTGGAAAGAATCTTTCTGAGAAACGGCTTAGTGTTCTGTAATTCATCTCACAGAGTTACATCTGTATTTCGTGGATCTCTTTGCTAGCCTTATTTCTGTGGAATCTGAGAACAGATATTTCGGATCCCTTTGAAGACTATAGGGCCAAAGGAAATATCCTCCGATAACAAAGAGAAAGAAGCTTTCTGAGAAACTTCTTTGTGTTCTGTGAAATCATCTCACAGAGTTACAGCTTTCCCCTAAAGAAGCCTTTCGCTAAGACAGTTCTTGTGGAATTGGCAAAGTGATATTTGGAAGCTCATAGAGGGCTATGGAGAAAAAGGAAATATCCTCCGATGAAATCTGGAAAGGAGGTTTTTAGAAACTGCTTAGTGTTCTGTTAATTCATCTCACAGAGTTACATCGGTATTTCGTGGATCTCTTTGCTAGTCTTATTTCGGTGGAATCTGAGAACAGATATTTCGCATCCCTTTAAAGACTATAGGGCCAAAGGAAATATCCTCCGATAACAACGAGAAAGGTGCTTTCTGAGAAACTTCTTTGTGTTCTGTGAAATCATCTCACAGAGTTACAGCTTTCCCCTCAAGAAGCCTTTCGCTAGACAGTTCTTGTGGAATTGGCAAAGTGATATTTGGAAGCCCATAGAGGGCTATGGTGAAAAAGGAAATATCCTCCGATGAAATCTGGAAAGAAGCTTTCTGAGAAACTGCTTAGTGTTCTGTTAATTCATCTCACAGAGTTACATCGGTATTCCGTGGATCTCTTTGCTAGCCTTATTTCTGTTGGATCTGAGAACAGATACTTCGGATCCCTTTGAAGACTATTGGGCCAAAGGAAATATCCTCTGATAACAAAGAGAAAGAAGCTTTCTGAGAAACTTCTTTGTGTTCTGTGAAATCATCTCACAGAGTTACAGCTTTCCCCTCAATAAGCCTTTCGCCAAGACAGTTCTTGTGGAATTGGCAAAGTGATATTTGGAAGCCCATAGAGGGCTATGGTGAAAAAGGAAATATCCTCCGATGAAATCTGGAAAGAAGCTTTCTGAGAAACTGCTCAGTGTTCTGTTAATTCATCTCACAGAGTTACATCTGTATTTCGTGGATCTCTTTGCTAGCCTTATTTCTGTGGAATCTGACAACAGATATTTCCTTTCCCTTTGAAGACTGTAGGGCCAAAGGAAATATCCTCCGATAACAAAGAGAAAGAAGCTTTCTGAGAAACTTCTTTGTGTTCTGTGAAATCATCTCACAGAGTTACAGCTTTCCCCTCAAGAAGCCTTTCGCTAAGACAGTTCTTGTGGAATTGGCAAAGTGATATTTGGAAGCCCATAGAGGGCTATGGTGAAAAAGGAAATATCCTCCGATGAAATCTGGAAAGAAGCTTTCTGAGAAACTGCTTAGTGTTCTGTTAATTCATCTCACAGATTTACATCTGTATTTCGAGGATCTCTTTGCTAGACTTATTTCTGTGGAATCTGAGAACAGATATTTCCTTTCCCTTTGAAGACTATAGGGCCAACGGAAATATCCTCCGATAACAAAGAGAAAGAAGCTTTCTGAGAAACTTCTTTGTGTTCTGTGAAATCATCTCACAGAGTTACAGCTTTCCCCTCAAGAAGCCTTTCGCTAAGACAGTTCTTGTGGAATTGGCAAAGTGATATTTGGAAGCCCACAGAGGGCTATGGTGAAAAAGGAAATATCCTCCGATGAAATCTGGAAAGAAGCTTTCTGAGAAACTACTTAGTGTTCTGTTAATTCATCTCACAGAGTTACATCTGTATTTCGTGGATCTCTTTGCTAGCCTTATTTCTGTGGAATCTGAGAACAGATATTTCGGATCCCTTTCAAGATTATAGAGCCAAAGGAAAAATCCTCCGATAACAAAGAGAAAGAAGCTTTCTGAGCAATTCTTTGTGTTCTGTGAAATCATCTCACAGGGTTACAGCTTTCGCCTCAAGAAGCCTTTCTCTAGGACAGTTCTTGTGGAATTGGCAAAGTGATATTTGGAAGCCCATAGAGGGCTATGGAGAAAAAGGAAATATCCTCCGATGAAATCTGGAAAGAAGCTTTCTGAGAAACTGCTTAGTGTTCTGTTAATTCATCTCACAGAGTTACGTCTGTATTTCGTGGATCTCTTTGCTAGCCTTATTTCTGTGGAATCTGAGAACAAATATTTCGGTTCCCTTTGAAGACAATACGACCAAAGGAAATATCCTCCGATGACAAAGAGAAAGAAGCTTTCTGAGAATCTTCTTTGTGTTCTGTGAAATCATCCCACAGAGTTACAGCTTTCCCCTCAAGAAGCCATTCGCTAAGAGAGTTCTTATGGAATTGGCAAAGTGATATTTGGAAGCCCATAGAGGGCTATGGTGAAAAAGGAAATATCCTCCGATTAAATCTGGAAAGAAGCTTTCTGAGAAACTGCTTAGTGTTCTGTTAATTCATCTCACAGAGTTACATCTGTATTTCGGGGATCTCTTTGCTAGCCTTATTTCTGTGGAATCTGACAACAGATATTTCCTTTCCCTTTGAAGACTATAGGGCCAAAGGAAATATCCTCCGATAACAAAGAGAAAGAAGCTTTCTGAGAAACTTCTTTGTGTTCTGTGAAATCATGTCACAGAGTTACAGCTTTCCCCTCAAGGAGCCTTTTGCTAAGACAGTTCTTGTGGAATTGGCAAAGTGATATTTGGAAGCCCATAGAGGGCTTTGGTGAAAAAGGAAATATCCTCAGATCAAATCTGTAAAGAAACTTTCTGAGAAACTGCTTAGTGTTCTGTTAATTCATCTCCCAGAGTTACATCTGTATTTCGTGGATCTCTTTGCTAGCCTTATTTCTGTGGAATCTGACAACAGATATTTCCTTTCCCTTAGAAGACAATAGGGACAAAGGAAATATCCTCCGATAACAAAGAGAAAGAAGCTTTCTGAGAAACTTCTTTGTGTTCTGTCAAATCATCTCACAGAGTTACAGCTTTCGCCTCAAGAAGCCTTTCGCTAAGACAGTTCTTGTGGAATTGGCAAAGTGATATTTGGAAGCCCATAGAGGGCTATAGTGAAAAAGGAAATATCCTCCGATGAAACCTGCAAAGAAGCTTTCTGAGAAACTGCTTAGTGTTCTGTTAATTCATCTCACAGAGTTACATCTGTATTTCGTGGATCTCTTTGCGAGCCTTATTTCTGTGGAATCTGACAATATATATTTCGGATCCCTTTGAAGACTATAGGGCCAAAGGAAATATCCTCCGATAACAAAGAGAAAGAAGCTTTCTGAGAAACTTCTTTGTGTTCTGTGAAATCATCTCACAGAGTTACAGCTTTCCCCTCAAGAAGCCTTTCGCTAAGACAGTTCTTGTGGAATTGGCAAAGTGATATTTGGAAGCCCATAGAGGGCTATGGTGAAAAAGGAAATATCCTCCGATGAAATCTGAAAAGAAGCTTTCTGAGAAACTGCTTAGTGTTCTGTTAATTCATCTCACAGAGTTACATCTGTATATCGTGGATCTCTTTGCTAGCCTTATTTCTGTGGAATCTGAGAACAGATATTTCGGATCCCTTTGAAGACTATACGGCCAAAGGAAATATCCTCCGATAACAAAGAGAAAGAAGCTTTCTGAGAAACTTCTTTGTGTTCTGTGAAATCATCTCACAGAGTTACAGCTTTCCCCTCAAGAAGCCTTTCGCTAAGACAGTTCTTGTGGAATTGGCAAAGTGATATTTGAAGTCCTAGAGGGCTCTGGTGAAAAAGGAAATATCCTCAGATCAAATTTGTAAAGAAGCTTTCTGAGAAACTGCTTAGTGTTCTGTTAATTCATCTCACAGAGTTACATCTGTATTTCGTGGATCTCTTTGCTAGCCTTATTTCTGTGGAATCTGACAACAGATATTTCCTTTCCCTTTGAAGACAATAGGGCCAAAGGAAATATCCTCCGATAACAAAGAGAAAGAAGCTTTCTGAGAAACTTCTTTGTGTTCTGTCAAATCATCTCACAGAGTTACAGCTTTCGCCTCAAGAAGCCTTTCGCTAAGACAGTTCTTGTGGAATTGGCAAAGTGATATTTGGAAGCCCATAGAGGGCTATGGTGAAAAAGAAAATATCCTCAGATGAAACCTACAAAGAAGCTTTCTGAGAAACTGCTTAGTGTTCTGTTAATTCATCTCACAGAGTTACATCTGTATTTCGTGGATCTCTTTGCTAGCCTTATTTCTGTGGAATCTGACAACAGATATTTCCTTTCCGTTTGAAGACTATAGGGACAAAGGAAATATCCTCCGATAACAAAGAGAAAGAAGCTTTCTGAGAAACTTCTTTGTGTTCTGTGAAATCATCTCACAGAGTTACAGCTTTCCCCTCAAGAAGCCTTTCGCTAGGACAGTTCTTGTGGAATTGGCAAAGTGATATTTGGAAGCCCGTAGAGGGCTATGATGAAAAAGGAAATATCCTCCGATTAAATGTGGAAAGAATCTTTCTGACAAAAGGCTTAGTGTTCTGTTAATTCATCTCACAGAGTTACATCTGTATTTCGTGGATCTCTTTGCTAGCCTTATTTCTATGGAATCTGACAACAGATATTTCGGATCTCTTTGAAGACTATAGGGCCAAAGGAAATATCCTCCGATAACAAAGAGAAAGAAGCTTTCTGAGAAACTTCTTTGTGTTCTGTGAAATCATCTCACAGAGTTACAGCTTTCCCCTCAAGAAGCCTTTGGCTAAGACACTTGTTGTGGAATTGGCAAAGTGATATTTGGAAGCCCATAGAGGGCTATGGTGAAAAAGGAAATATCCTCCGATGAAACCTGGAAAGAAGATTTCTGAGAAACTGCTTAGTGTTCTGTTAATTCATCGCACAGAGTTACATCTGTATTTCGTGGATCTCTTTGCTAGTTTTATTTCTGTGGAATCTGACAACAGATATTTCCTTTCCCTTTGAAGACTATAGGGCCAAAGGAAATATCCTCCCATAACAAAGAGAAAGAAGCTTTCAGAGAAACTTCTTTGTGTTCTGTGAAATCATCTCACAGAGTTACAGCTTTCGCCGCAAGAAGCCTTTCGCTAGGACAGTTCTTGTGGAATTGGAAAAGTCATATTTGTAAGCCCATAGAGGACTATGGTGAAAAAGGAAATATCCTCCGATGAAATCTGGAAAGAAGCTTTCTGAGAAACTGCTTAGTGTTCTGTTAATTCATCTCACAGAGTTACATCTGTATTTCGTGGATCTCTTTGCTAGCCTTATTTCTGTGGAATCTGAGAACAGATATTTCCTTTCCCTTTGAAGACTATAGGGCCAAAGGAAATATCCTCCGATAACAAAGAGAAAGAAGCTTTCTGAGAAACTTCTTTGTGTTCTGTGAAATCATCTCACAGAGTTACAGCTTTCCCCTCAAGAAGCTTTTCACTAAGACAGTTCTTGTGGAATTGGCAAAGTGATATTTGGAAGCCCACAGAGGGCTATGGTGAAAAAGGAAATATCCTCCGATGAAATCTGGAAAGAAGCTTTCTGAGAAACTACTTAGTGTTCTGTTAATTCATCTCACAGAGTTACATCTGTATTTCGTGGATCTCTTTGCTAGCCTTATTTCTGTGGAATCTGAGAACAGATATTGCGGATCCCTTTCAAGATTATAGAGCCAAAGGAAATATCCTCCGATAACAAAGAGAAAGAAGCTTTCTGAGCAATTCTTCGTGTTCTGTGAAATCATCTCACAGAGTTACAGCTTTCGCCACAAGAAGCCTTTCTCTAGGACAGTTCTTGTGGAATTGGCAAAGTGATATTTGGAAGCCCATAGAGGGCTATGGAGAAAAAGGAAATATCCTCCGATGAAATCTGGAAAGAAGCTTTCTGAGAAACTGCTTAGTCTTCTGTTAATTCATCTCACAGAGTTACGTCTGTATTTCGTGGATCTCTTTGCTAGCCTTATTTCTGTGGAATCTGCGAACAAATATTTCGGTTCCCTTTGAAGACTATACGACCAAAGGAAATATCCTCCGATGACAAAGAGAAAGAAGCTTTCTGAGAATCTTCTTTGTGTTCTGTGAAATCATCCCACAGAGTTACAGCTTTCCCCTCAAGAAGCCTTTCGCTAAGAGAGTTCTTGTGGAATTGGCAAAGTGATATTTGGAAGCCCATAGAGGGCTATGGTGAAAAAGGAAATATCCTCCGATGAAATCTGGAAAGAAGGTTTCTGAGAAACTGCTTAGTGTTCTGTTAATTCATCTCAGAGAGTTACATCGGTATTTCGTGGATCTCTTTGCTAGCCTTTTTTCTGTGGAATCTGAGAACAGATATTTCGGATCCCTTTAAAGACTACAGGGCCAAAGGAAATATCCTCCGATAACAAAGAGAAAGAAGCTTTCTGAGAAACTTCTTTGTGTTCTGTGAAATCATCTCACAGAGTTACAGCTTTCCCCGGAAGAAGCCTTTCGCTAAGACAGTTCTTGGGGAATTGGCAAAGTCATATTTGGAAGCCCATAGAGGGCTATGGTGAGAAAGGAAATATCCTCCGATGAAATCTGGAAAGAAGGTTTCTGAGAAACTGCTCAGTGTTCTGTTAATTCATCTCACAGAGCTACATCTGTATTTCGTGGATCTCTTTGCTAGCCTTATTTCTGTGGAATCTGACAACAGATATTTCCTTTCCCTTTGAAGACTATAGGGCCAAAGGAAATATCCTCCGATAACAAAGAGAAAGAAGCTTTCTGAGAAACTTCTTTGTGTTCTGTGAAATCATCTCACAGAGTTACAGCTTTCCCCTCAAGAAGGCTTTCGCTAAGAGAGTTCCTGTGGAATTGGCAAAGTGATATTTGGAAGCCCATAGAGGGCTATGATGAAAAAGGAAATATCCTGCGATGAAATCTGGAAAGAATCTTTCTGAGAAACGGCTTAGTGTTCTGTAATTCATCTCACAGAGTTACATCTGTATTTCGTGGATCTCTTTGCTAGCCTTATTTCTGTGGAATCTGAGAACAGATATTTCGGATCCCTTTGAAGACTATAGGGCCAAAGGAAATATCCTCCGATAACAAAGAGAAAGAAGCTTTCTGAGAAACTTCTTTGTGTTCTGTGAAATTATCTCACAGAGTTACAGCTTTCCCCTAAAGAAGCCTTTCGCTAAGACAGTTCTTGTGGAATTGGCAAAGTGATATTTGGAAGCTCATAGAGGGCTATGGAGAAAAAGGAAATATCCTCCGATGAAATCTGGAAAGGAGGTTTTTAGAAACTGCTTAGTGTTCTGTTAATTCATCTCACAGAGTTACATCGGTATTTCGTGGATCTCTTTGCTAGCCTTATTTCGGTGGAATCTGAGAACAGATATTTCGGATCCCTTTAAAGACTATAGGGCCAAAGGAAATATCCTCCGATAACAACGAGAAAGGTGCTTTCTGAGAAACTTCTTTGTGTTCTGTGAAATCATCTCACAGAGTTACAGCTTTCCCCTCAAGAAGCCTTTCGCTAGACAGTTCTTGTGGAATTGGCAAAGTGATATTTGGAAGCCCATAGAGGGCTATGGTGAAAAAGGAAATATCCTCCGATGAAATCTGGAAAGAAGCTTTCTGAGAAACTGCTTAGTGTTCTGTTAATTCTTCTCACAGAGTTACATCGGTATTCCGTGGATCTCTTTGCTAGCCTTATTTCTGTTGGATCTGAGAACAGATACTTCGGATCCCTTTGAAGACTATTGGGCCAAAGGAAATATCCTCTGATAACAAAGAGAAAGAAGCTTTCTGAGAAACTTCTTTGTGTTCTGTGAAATCATCTCACAGAGTTACAGCTTTCCCCTCAAGAAGCCTTTCGCCAAGACAGTTCTTGTGGAATTGGCAAAGTGATATTTGGAAGCCCATAGAGGGCTATGGTGAAAAAGGAAATATCCTCCGATGAAATCTGGAAAGAAGCTTTCTGAGAAACTGCTCAGTGTTCTGTTAATTCATCTCACAGAGTTACATCTGTATTTCATGGATCTCTTTGCTAGCCTTATTTCTGTGGAATCTGACAACAGATATTTCCTTTCCCTTTGAAGACTGTAGGGCCAAAGGAAATATCCTCCGATAACAAAGAGAAAGAAGCTTTCTGAGAAACTTCTTTGTGTTCTGTGAAATCATCTCACAGAGTTACAGCTTTCCCCTCAAGAAGCCTTTCGCTAAGACAGTTCTTGTGGAATTGGCAAAGTGATATTTGGAAGCCCATAGAGGGCTATGGTGAAAAAGGAAATATCCTCCGATGAAATCTGGAAAGAAGCTTTCTGAGAAACTGCTTAGTGTTCTGTTAATTCATCTCACAGAGTTACATCTGTATTTCGAGGATCTCTTTGCTAGACTTATTTCTGTGGAATCTGAGAACAGATATTTCCTTTCGCTTTGAAGACTATAGGGCCAACGGAAATATCCTCCGATAACAAAGAGAAAGAAGCTTTCTGAGAAACTTCTTTGTGTTCTGTGAAATCATCTCACAGAGTTACAGCTTTCGCCTCAAAAATCGTTGCGCTAAGACAGTTCTTTTGGAATTGGCAAAGTGATATTTGGAAGCCCATAGAGGGCTATGGTGAAAAAGGAAATATCCTCCGATGAAATCTGGAAAGAAGCTTTCTGAGAAACTGCTTAGTGTTCTGTTAATTCATCTCACAGAGTTACATCTGTATTTCGTGGATCTCTTTGCTAGCCTTATTTCTGTGGAATCTGAGAACAGATATTTCAGATCCCTTTAAACACTATAGGGCCAAAGGAAATATCCTCCGATAACAAAGAGAAAGAAGCTTTCTGAGAAACTTCTTTGTGTTCTGTGAAATCATCTCACAGAGTTACAGCTTTCCCCTCAAGAAGCCTTTCGCTAAGACAGTTCTTGTGGAATTGGCAAAGTGATATTTGGAAGCCCACAGAGGGCTATGGTGAAAAAGGAAATATCCTCTGATGAAATCTGGAAAGAAGCTTTCTGAGAAACTGCTTAGTGTTCTGTTAATTCATCTCACAGAGTTACATCTGTATTTCGTGGATCTCCTTGCTATCCTTATTTCTTTGGAATCTGAGAACAGATATTTCGGATCCCTTTGAAGACTATAGGGCCAAAGGAAATATCCTCCGATAACAAAGAGAAAGAAGCTTTCTGAGAAACTTCTTTGTGTTCTGTGAAATCATCTCACAGAGTTACAGCTTTCCCCTCAAGAAGCCTTTCGCTAAGACAGTTCTTGTGGAATTGGCAAAGTGATATTTGGAAGCCCATAGAGGGCTATGGTGAAAAAGGAAATATCCTCCGATGAAATCTGAAAAGAAGCTTTCTGAGAAACTGCTTAGTGTTCTGTTAATTCATCTCACAGAGTTACATCTGTATATCGTGGATCTCTTTGCTAGCCTTATTTCTGTGGAATCTGAGAACAGATATTTCGGATCCCTTTGAAGACTATACGGCCAAAGGAAATATCCTCCGATAACAAAGAGAAAGAAGCTTTCTGAGAAACTTCTTTGTGTTCTGTGAAATCATCTCACAGAGTTACAGCTTTCCCCTCAAGAAGCCTTTCGCTAAGACAGTTCTTGTGGAATTGGCAAAGTGATATTTGAAGTCCTAGAGGGCTCTGGTGAAAAAGGAAATATCCTCAGATCAAATTTGTAAAGAAGCTTTCTGAGAAACTGCTTAGTGTTCTGTTAATTCATCTCACAGAGTTACATCTGTATTTCGTGGATCTCTTTGCTAGCCTTATTTCTGTGGAATCTGACAACAGATATTTCCTTTCCCTTTGAAGACAATAGGGCCAAAGGAAATATCCTCCGATAACAAAGAGAAAGAAGCTTTCTGAGAAACTTCTTTGTGTTCTGTCAAATCATCTCACAGAGTTACAGCTTTCGCCTCAAGAAGCCTTTCGCTAAGACAGTTCTTGTGGAATTGGCAAAGTGATATTTGGAAGCCCATAGAGGGCTATGGTGAAAAAGAAAATATCCTCAGATGAAACCTACAAAGAAGCTTTCTGAGAAACTGCTTAGTGTTCTGTTAATTCATCTCACAGAGTTACATCTGTATTTCGTGGATCTCTTTGCTAGCCTTATTTCTGTGGAATCTGACAACAGATATTTCCTTTCCGTTTGAAGACTATAGGGACAAAGGAAATATCCTCCGATAACAAAGAGAAAGAAGCTTTCTGAGAAACTTCTTTGTGTTCTGTGAAATCATCTCACAGAGTTACAGCTTTCCCCTCAAGAAGCCTTTCGCTAGGACAGTTCTTGTGGAATTGGCAAAGTGATATTTGGAAGCCCGTAGAGGGCTATGATGAAAAAGGAAATATCCTCCGATTAAATGTGGAAAGAATCTTTCTGACAAAAGGCTTAGTGTTCTGTTAATTCATCTCACAGAGTTACATCTGTATTTCGTGGATCTCTTTGCTAGCCTTATTTCTATGGAATCTGACAACAGATATTTCGGATCTCTTTGAAGACTATAGGGCCAAAGGAAATATCCTCCGATAACAAAGAGAAAGAAGCTTTCTGAGAAACTTCTTTGTGTTCTGTGAAATCATCTCACAGAGTTACAGCTTTCCCCTCAAGAAGCCTTTGGCTAAGACACTTGTTGTGGAATTGGCAAAGTGATATTTGGAAGCCCATAGAGGGCTATGGTGAAAAAGGAAATATCCTCCGATGAAACCTGGAAAGAAGATTTCTGAGAAACTGCTTAGTGTTCTGTTAATTCATCGCACAGAGTTACATCTGTATTTCGTGGATCTCTTTGCTAGTTTTATTTCTGTGGAATCTGACAACAGATATTTCCTTTCCCTTTGAAGACTATAGGGCCAAAGGAAATATCCTCCCATAACAAAGAGAAAGAAGCTTTCAGAGAAACTTCTTTGTGTTCTGTGAAATCATCTCACAGAGTTACAGCTTTCGCCGCAAGAAGCCTTTCGCTAGGACAGTTCTTGTGGAATTGGAAAAGTCATATTTGTAAGCCCATAGAGGACTATGGTGAAAAAGGAAATATCCTCCGATGAAATCTGGAAAGAAGCTTTCTGAGAAACTGCTTAGTGTTCTGTTAATTCATCTCACAGAGTTACATCTGTATTTCGTGGATCTCTTTGCTAGCCTTATTTCTGTGGAATCTGAGAACAGATATTTCCTTTCCCTTTGAAGACTATAGGGCCAAAGGAAATATCCTCCGATAACAAAGAGAAAGAAGCTTTCTGAGAAACTTCTTTGTGTTCTGTGAAATCATCTCACAGAGTTACAGCTTTCCCCTCAAGAAGCTTTTCACTAAGACAGTTCTTGTGGAATTGGCAAAGTGATATTTGGAAGCCCACAGAGGGCTATGGTGAAAAAGGAAATATCCTCCGATGAAATCTGGAAAGAAGCTTTCTGAGAAACTACTTAGTGTTCTGTTAATTCATCTCACAGAGTTACATCTGTATTTCGTGGATCTCTTTGCTAGCCTTATTTCTGTGGAATCTGAGAACAGATATTGCGGATCCCTTTCAAGATTATAGAGCCAAAGGAAATATCCTCCGATAACAAAGAGAAAGAAGCTTTCTGAGCAATTCTTCGTGTTCTGTGAAATCATCTCACAGAGTTACAGCTTTCGCCACAAGAAGCCTTTCTCTAGGACAGTTCTTGTGGAATTGGCAAAGTGATATTTGGAAGCCCATAGAGGGCTATGGAGAAAAAGGAAATATCCTCCGATGAAATCTGGAAAGAAGCTTTCTGAGAAACTGCTTAGTCTTTTGTTAATTCATCTCACAGAGTTACGTCTGTATTTCGTGGATCTCTTTGCTAGCCTTATTTCTGTGGAATCTGCGAACAAATATTTCGGTTCCCTTTGAAGACTATACGACCAAAGGAAATATCCTCCGATGACAAAGAGAAAGAAGCTTTCTGAGAATCTTCTTTGTGTTCTGTGAAATCATCCCACAGAGTTACAGCTTTCCCCTCAAGAAGCCTTTCGCTAAGAGAGTTCTTGTGGAATTGGCAAAGTGATATTTGGAAGCCCATAGAGGGCTATGGTGAAAAAGGAAATATCCTCCGATGAAATCTGGAAAGAAGGTTTCTGAGAAACTGCTTAGTGTTCTGTTAATTCATCTCAGAGAGTTACATCGGTATTTCGTGGATCTCTTTGCTAGCCTTTTTTCTGTGGAATCTGAGAACAGATATTTCGGATCCCTTTAAAGACTACAGGGCCAAAGGAAATATCCTCCGATAACAAAGAGAAAGAAGCTTTCTGAGAAACTTCTTTGTGTTCTGTGAAATCATCTCACAGAGTTACAGCTTTCCCCGGAAGAAGCCTTTCGCTAAGACAGTTCTTGGGGAATTGGCAAAGTCATATTTGGAAGCCCATAGAGGGCTATGGTGAGAAAGGAAATATCCTCCGATGAAATCTGGAAAGAAGGTTTCTGAGAAACTGCTCAGTGTTCTGTTAATTCATCTCACAGAGCTACATCTGTATTTCGTGGATCTCTTTGCTAGCCTTATTTCTGTGGAATCTGACAACAGATATTTCCTTTCCCTTTGAAGACTATAGGGCCAAAGGAAATATCCTCCGATAACAAAGAGAAAGAAGCTTTCTGAGAAACTTCTTTGTGTTCTGTGAAATCATCTCACAGAGTTACAGCTTTCCCCTCAAGAAGGCTTTCGCTAAGAGAGTTCCTGTGGAATTGGCAAAGTGATATTTGGAAGCCCATAGAGGGCTATGATGAAAAAGGAAATATCCTGCGATGAAATCTGGAAAGAATCTTTCTGAGAAACGGCTTAGTGTTCTGTAATTCATCTCACAGAGTTACATCTGTATTTCGTGGATCTCTTTGCTAGCCTTATTTCTGTGGAATCTGAGAACAGATATTTCGGATCCCTTTGAAGACTATAGGGCCAAAGGAAATATCCTCCGATAACAAAGAGAAAGAAGCTTTCTGAGAAACTTCTTTGTGTTCTGTGAAATTATCTCACAGAGTTACAGCTTTCCCCTAAAGAAGCCTTTCGCTAAGACAGTTCTTGTGGAATTGGCAAAGTGATATTTGGAAGCTCATAGAGGGCTATGGAGAAAAAGGAAATATCCTCCGATGAAATCTGGAAAGGAGGTTTTTAGAAACTGCTTAGTGTTCTGTTAATTCATCTCACAGAGTTACATCGGTATTTCGTGGATCTCTTTGCTAGCCTTATTTCGGTGGAATCTGAGAACAGATATTTCGGATCCCTTTAAAGACTATAGGGCCAAAGGAAATATCCTCCGATAACAACGAGAAAGGTGCTTTCTGAGAAACTTCTTTGTGTTCTGTGAAATCATCTCACAGAGTTACAGCTTTCCCCTCAAGAAGCCTTTCGCTAGACAGTTCTTGTGGAATTGGCAAAGTGATATTTGGAAGCCCATAGAGGGCTATGGTGAAAAAGGAAATATCCTCCGATGAAATCTGGAAAGAAGCTTTCTGAGAAACTGCTTAGTGTTCTGTTAATTCTTCTCACAGAGTTACATCGGTATTCCGTGGATCTCTTTGCTAGCCTTATTTCTGTTGGATCTGAGAACAGATACTTCGGATCCCTTTGAAGACTATTGGGCCAAAGGAAATATCCTCTGATAACAAAGAGAAAGAAGCTTTCTGAGAAACTTCTTTGTGTTCTGTGAAATCATCTCACAGAGTTACAGCTTTCCCCTCAAGAAGCCTTTCGCCAAGACAGTTCTTGTGGAATTGGCAAAGTGATATTTGGAAGCCCATAGAGGGCTATGGTGAAAAAGGAAATATCCTCCGATGAAATCTGGAAAGAAGCTTTCTGAGAAACTGCTCAGTGTTCTGTTAATTCATCTCACAGAGTTACATCTGTATTTCATGGATCTCTTTGCTAGCCTTATTTCTGTGGAATCTGACAACAGATATTTCCTTTCCCTTTGAAGACTGTAGGGCCAAAGGAAATATCCTCCGATAACAAAGAGAAAGAAGCTTTCTGAGAAACTTCTTTGTGTTCTGTGAAATCATCTCACAGAGTTACAGCTTTCCCCTCAAGAAGCCTTTCGCTAAGACAGTTCTTGTGGAATTGGCAAAGTGATATTTGGAAGCCCATAGAGGGCTATGGTGAAAAAGGAAATATCCTCCGATGAAATCTGGAAAGAAGCTTTCTGAGAAACTGCTTAGTGTTCTGTTAATTCATCTCACAGAGTTACATCTGTATTTCGAGGATCTCTTTGCTAGACTTATTTCTGTGGAATCTGAGAACAGATATTTCCTTTCGCTTTGAAGACTATAGGGCCAACGGAAATATCCTCCGATAACAAAGAGAAAGAAGCTTTCTGAGAAACTTCTTTGTGTTCTGTGAAATCATCTCACAGAGTTACAGCTTTCGCCTCAAAAATCGTTGCGCTAAGACAGTTCTTTTGGAATTGGCAAAGTGATATTTGGAAGCCCATAGAGGGCTATGGTGAAAAAGGAAATATCCTCCGATGAAATCTGGAAAGAAGCTTTCTGAGAAACTGCTTAGTGTTCTGTTAATTCATCTCACAGAGTTACATCTGTATTTCGTGGATCTCTTTGCTAGCCTTATTTCTGTGGAATCTGAGAACAGATATTTCAGATCCCTTTAAACACTATAGGGCCAAAGGAAATATCCTCCGATAACAAAGAGAAAGAAGCTTTCTGAGAAACTTCTTTGTGTTCTGTGAAATCATCTCACAGAGTTACAGCTTTCCCCTCAAGAAGCCTTTCGCTAAGACAGTTCTTGTGGAATTGGCAAAGTGATATTTGGAAGCCCATAGAGGGCTATGGTGAAAAAGGAAATATCCTCCGATGAAATCTGGAAAGAAGCTTTCTGAGAAACTGCTTAGTGTTCTGTTAATTCATCTCACAGAGTTACATCTGTATTTCGAGGATCTCTTTGCTAGACTTATTTCTGTGGAATCTGAGAACAGATATTTCCTTTCGCTTTGAAGACTATAGGGCCAACGGAAATATCCTCCGATAACAAAGAGAAAGAAGCTTTCTGAGAAACTTCTTTGTGTTCTGTGAAATCATCTCACAGAGTTACAGCTTTCGCCTCAAAAATCGTTGCGCTAAGACAGTTCTTTTGGAATTGGCAAAGTGATATTTGGAAGCCCATAGAGGGCTATGGTGAAAAAGGAAATATCCTCCGATGAAATCTGGAAAGAAGCTTTCTGAGAAACTGCTTAGTGTTCTGTTAATTCATCTCACAGAGTTACATCTGTATTTCGTGGATCTCTTTGCTAGCCTTATTTCTGTGGAATCTGAGAACAGATATTTCAGATCCCTTTAAACACTATAGGGCCAAAGGAAATATCCTCCGATAACAAAGAGAAAGAAGCTTTCTGAGAAACTTCTTTGTGTTCTGTGAAATCATCTCACAGAGTTACAGCTTTCCCCTCAAGAAGCCTTTCGCTAAGACAGTTCTTGTGGAATTGGCAAAGTGATATTTGGAAGCCCACAGAGGGCTATGGTGAAAAAGGAAATATCCTCTGATGAAATCTGGAAAGAAGCTTTCTGAGAAACTGCTTAGTGTTCTGTTAATTCATCTCACAGAGTTACATCTGTATTTCGTGGATCTCCTTGCTATCCTTATTTCTTTGGAATCTGAGAACAGATTTTTCGGATCCCTTTAAAGACTATAGGGCCAAAGGAAATATCCTCCGATAACAAAGAGAAAGAAGCTTTCTGAGAAACTTCTTTGTGTTCTGTGAAATCATCTCACAGAGTTACAGATTTCCCCTCAAGACGCCTTTCGCTAAGACAGTTTTTCTGGAATTGGCAAAGTGATATTTGGAAGCTCATAAAGGGCTACGGAGAAAAAGGAAATATCCTCCGATGAAATCTGGAAAGAAGCTTTCTGAGAAACTGCTTAGTGTTCTGATAATTCATCTCACAGAGTTACATCTGTATTTCGTGCTTCTCTTTGCTAGCCTTATTTCTGTGGAATCTGAGAGCACATATTTCGGATCCCTTTGAAGACTATAGGGCCAAAGGAAATATCCTCCGATAACAAAGAGAAAGAAGCTTTCTGGGAAACCCCTTTGTGTTCTGTGAAATCATCTCACAGAGTTACATCTGTATTTCGTGGATCTCTTTGCTAGCCTTATTTCTGTGGAATCTGAGAACAGATATTTCGGATCCCTTTAAACACTATAGGGCCAAAGGAAATATCCTCCGATAACAAAGAGAAAGAAGCTTTCTGAGAAACTTCTTTGTGTTCTGTGAAATCATCTCACAGAGTTACAGCTTTCCCCTCAAGAAGCCTTTCGATAAGACAGTTCTTGTGGAATTGGCAAAGTGATATTTGGAAGCCCATAGTGGGCTGTGGTGAAAAAGGAAATATCCTCCGATGAAATCTGGAAAGAAGGTTTCTGAGAAATTGCTTAGTGTTCTGTTAATTCATCTCACAGAGGTACATCTGTATTTCGTGGATCTCTTTGCTAGCCTTATTTCTGTGGATTCTCACAACAGATATTTCGGATCCCTTTGAAGACTATAGGTTCAAAGGAAATATCCTCCGATAACAAAGAGAAAGAAGCTTTCTGAGAAACTTCTTTGTGTTCTGTGAAATCATTTCACAGAGTTACAGCTTTCCCCTCAAGAAGCCTTTCGCTAAGACAGTTCTTGTGGAATTGGCAAAGTGATATTTGGAGCCCATAGAGGGCTATGGTGAAAAAGGAAATATCCTCCAATGAAATCTGGAAAGATGCTTTCTGAGAAACTGCTTAGTGTTTTGTTAATTCATCTCACAGAGTTACATCTGTATTTCGTGGATCTCTTTGCTAGACTTATTTCTGTGGAATCTGACAACAGATATTTCCTTTCCCTTTGAAGACTATAGGGCCAAAGGAAATATCCTCCGATAACAAAGAGAAAGAAGCTTTCTGAGAAACTTCTTTGTGTTCTGTGAAATCATCTCACAGAGTTACAGCTTTCCCCTCAAGAAGCCTTTCGCTAAGACAGTTCTTCTGGAATTGGCAAAGTGATATTTGGAAGCTCATAAAGGGCTACGGAGAAAAAGGAAATATCCTCCGATGAAATCTGGAAAGAAGCTTTCTGAGAAACTGCTTAGTGTTCTGATAATTCATCTCACAGAGTTACATCTGTATTTCGTGCTTCTCTTTGCTAGCCTTATTTCTGTGGAATCTGAGAGCACATATTTCGGATCCCTTTGAAGACTATAGGGCCAAAGGAAATATCCTCCGATAACAAAGAGAAAGAAGCTTTCTGAGAAACCCCTTTGTGTTCTGTGAAATCATCTCACAGAGTTACATCTGTATTTCGTGGATCTCTTTGCTAGCCTTATTTCTGTGGAATCTGAGAACAGATATTTCGGATCCCTTTAAACACTATAGGGCCAAAGGAAATATCCTCCGATAACAAAGAGAAAGAAGCTTTCTGAGAAACTTCTTTGTGTTCTGTGAAATCATCTCACAGAGTTACAGCTTTCCCCTCAAGAAGCCTTTCGATAAGACAGTTCTTGTGGAATTGGCAAAGTGATATTTGGAACCCCTAGAGGGCTGTGGTGAAAAAGGAAATATCCTCCGATGAAATCTGGAAAGAAGCTTTCTGAGAAATTGCTTAGTGTTCTGTTAATTCATCTCACAGAGTTACATCTGTATTTCGTGGATCTCTTTGCTAGCCTTATTTCTGTGGAATATCACAACAGATATTTCGGATCCCTTTGAAGACTATAGGTCCAAAGGAAATATCCTCCGATAACAAAGAGAAAGAAGCTTTCTGAGAAACTTCTTTGTGTTCTGTGAAATCATTTCACAGAGTTACAGCTTTCCCCTCAAGAAGCCTTTCGCTAAGACAGCTCTTGTGGAATTGGCAAAGTGATATTTGGAAGCCCATAGAGGGCTATGGTGAAAAAGGAAATATCCTCCGATGAAATCTGGAAAGAAGTTTTCTGAGAAACTGCTTAGTGTTCTGTTAATTCATCTCACAGAGTTACATCTGTATTTCGTGGATCTCTTTACGAGCCTTATTTCTGTTGAATCTGAGAACAGATATTTCGGATCCCTTTAAAGACTATAGGGCCAAAGGAAATATCCTCCGATAACAAAGAGAAAGAAGCTTTCTGAGAAACTTCTTTGTGTTCTGTGAAATCATCTCACAGAGTTACAGCTTTCCCCTCAAGAAATCTTTCGCTAAGACAGTTCTTGTGGAATTGGCAAAGTGATATTTGGAAGCCCTTAGACGGCTATGGTGAAAAAAGAAATATCCTCCGATGAAGTCTGGAAAGAAGCTTTCTGAGAAACTGCTCAGTGTTCTGTTAATTCATCTCACAGAGTTACATCAGTATTTCGTGGATCTCTTTGCTAGCCTTATTTCTGTGGAATCTGACAACAGATATTTAGGATCCGTTTAAAGACTATAGGGCCAAAGGAAATATCCTCCGATAACAAAGAGAAAGAAGCTTTCTGAGAATCTTCTTTGTGTTCTGTGAAATCATATCACAGAGTTACAGCTTTTCCCTGAAGAAGCCTTTCGCTAAGACAGTTCTTGTGGAATTGGCAAAGTGATATTTGGAAGCCCATAGAGGGCTATGGTGAAAAAGGAAATATCCTCCGATGAAATCTGGAAAGAAGCTTTCTGAGAAACTGCTCAGTGTTCTGTTAATTCATCTCACAGAGTTACATCTGTATTTCGTGGATCTCTTTGCTAGCCTTATTTCTGTGGAATCTGACAACAGATATTTCGGATCCCTTTGAAGACTATAGGGCCAAAGGAAATATCCTCCGATAACAAAGAGAAAGAAGCTTTTTGAGAAACTTCTTTGTGTTCTGTGAAATCATCTCACAGAGCTACAGCTTTCGCCTCAAGAAGCCTTTCGCTAGACTGTTCTTGTGGAATTGGCAAAGTGATATTTGGAAGCCCATAGAGGGCTATGGTGAAAAAGGAAATATCCTCCGATGAAATCTGGAAAGAAGCTTTCTGAGAAACTGCTTAGTGTTCTGTTAATTCATCTCACAGAGTTACATCGGTATTCCGTGGATCTCTTTGCTACCCTTATTTCTGTTGGATCTGAGAACAGATACTTCGGATCCCTTTGAAGACTATTGGGCCAAAGGAAATATCCTCTGATAACAAAGAGAAAGAAGCTTTCTGAGAAACTTCTTTGTGTTCTGTGAAATCATCTCACAGAGTTACAGCTTTCCCCTCAAGAAGCCTTTCGCCAAGACAGTTCTTGTGGAATTGGCAAAGTGATATTTGGAAGCCCATAGAGGGCTATGGTGAAAAAGGAAATATCCTCCGATGAAATCTGGAAAGAAGCTTTCTGAGAAACTGCTCAGTGTTCTGTTAATTCATCTCACAGAGTTACATCTGTATTTCGTGGATCTCTTTGCTAGCCTTATTTCTGTGGAATCTGACAACAGATATTTCCTTTCCCTTTGAAGACTGTAGGGCCAAAGGAAATATCCTCCGATAACAAAGAGAAAGAAGCTTTCTGAGAAACTTCTTTGTGTTCTGTGAAATCATCTCACAGAGTTACAGCTTTCCCCTCAAGAAGCCTTTCGCTAAGACAGTTCTTGTGGAATTGGCAAAGTGATATTTGGAAGCCCGTAGAGGGCTATGGTGAAAAAGGAAATATCCTCCGATGAAATCTGGAAAGAAGCTTTCTGAGAAACTGCTTAGTGTTCTGTTAATTCATCTCACAGAGTTACATCTGTATTTCGAGGATCTCTTTGCTAGACTTATTTCTGTGGAATCTGAGAACAGATAATTCCTTTCCCTTTGAAGACTATAGGGCCAACGGAAATATCCTCCGATAACAAAGAGAAAGAAGCTTTCTGAGAAACTTCTTTGTGTTCTGTGAAATCATCTCACAGAGTTACAGCTTTCCCCTCAAGAAGCCTTTCGTTAAGACAGTTCTTGTGGAATTGGCAAAGTGATATTTGGAAGCCCACAGAGGGCTATGGTGAAAAAGGAAATATCCTCCGATGAAATCTGGAAAGAAGCTTTCTGAGAAACTACTTAGTGTTCTGTTAATTCATCTCACAGAGTTACATCTGTATTTCGTGGATCTCTTTGCTAGCCTTATTTCTGTGGAATCTGAGAACAGATATTTCGGATCCCTTTCAAGATTATAGAGCCAAAGGAAAAATCCTCCGATAACAAAGAGAAAGAAGCTTTCTGAGAAATTCTTTGTGTTCTGTGAAATCATCTCACAGAGTTACAGCTTTCGCCTCAAGAAGCCTTTCTCTAGGACAGTTCTTGTGGAATTGGCAAAGTGATATTTGGAAGCCCATAGAGGGCTAGGGAGAAAAAGGAAATATCCTCCGATGAAATCTGGAAAGAAGCTTTCTGAGAAACTGCTTAGTGTTCTGTTAATTCATCTCACAGAGTTACGTCTGTATTTCGTGGATCTCTTTGCTAGCCTTATATCTGTGGAATCTGAGAACAAATATTTCGGTTCCCTTTGAAGACAATACGACCAAAGGAAATAACCTCCGATGACAAAGAGAAAGAAGCTTTCTGAGAATCTTCTTTGTGTTCTGTGAAATCATCCCACAGAGTTACAGCTTTCCCCTCAAGAAGCCATTCGCTAAGAGAGTTCTTTTGGAATTGGCAAAGTGATATTTGGAAGCCCATAGAGGGCTATGGTGAAAAAGGAAATATCCTCCGATTAAATCTGGAAAGAAGCTTTCTGAGAAACTGCTTAGTGTTCTGTTAATTCATCTCACAGAGTTACATCTGTATTTCGGGGATCTCTTTGCTAGCCTTATTTCTGTGGAATCTGACAACAGATATTTCCTTTCCCTTTGAAGACTATAGGGCCAAAGGAAATATCCTCCGATAACAAAGAGAAAGAAGCTTTCTGAGAAACTTCTTTGTGTTCTGTGAAATCATGTCACAGAGTTACAGCTTTCCCCTCAAGAAGCCTTTTGCTAAGACAGTTCTTGTGGAATTGGCAAAGTGATATTTGGAAGCCCATAGAGGGCTTTGGTGAAAAAGGAAATATCCTCAGATCAAATCTGTAAAGAAACTTTCTGAGAAACTGCTTAGTGTTCTGTTAATTCATCTCCCAGAGTTACATCTGTATTTCGTGGATCTCTTTGCTAGCCTTATTTCTGTGGAATCTGACAACAGATATTTCCTTTCCCTTAGAAGACAATAGGGACAAAGGAAATATCCTCCGATAACAAAGAGAAAGAAGCTTTCTGAGAAACTTCTTTGTGTTCTGTCAAATCATCTCAGAGAGTTACAGCTTTCGCCTCAAGAAGCCTTTCGCTAAGACAGTTCTTGTGGAATTGGCAAAGTGATATTTGGAAGCCCATAGAGGGCTATGGTGAAAAAGGAAATATCCTCCGATGAAACCTGCAAAGAAGCTTTCTGAGAAACTGCTTAGTGTTCTGTTAATTCATCTCACAGAGTTACATCTGTATTTCGTGGATCTCTTTGCTAGCCTTATTTCTGTGGAATCTGACAACAGATATTTCCTTTCCGTTTGAAGACTATAGGGACAAAGGAAATATCCTCCGATAACAAAGAGAAAGAAGCTTTCTGAGAAACTTCTTTGTGTTCTGTGAAATCATCTCACAGAGTTACAGCTTTCCCCTCAAGAAGCCTTTCGCTAGGACAGTTCTTGTGGAATTGGCAAAGTGATATTTGGAAGCCCGTAGAGGGCTATGATGAAAAAGGAAATATCCTCCGATTAAATGTGGAAAGAATCTTTCTGACAAAAGGCTTAGTGTTCTGTTAATTCATCTCACAGAGTTACATCTGTATTTCGTGGATCTCTTTGCTAGCCTTATTTCTATGGAATCTGAGAACAGATATTTCGGATCTCTTTGAAGACTATAGGGCCAAAGGAAATATCCTCCGATAACAAAGAGAAAGAAGCTTTCTGAGAAACTTCTTTGTGTTCTGTGAAATCATCTCACAGAGTTACAGCTTTCCCCTCAAGAAGCCTTTGGCTAAGACACTTGTTGTGGAATTGGCAAAGTGATATTTGGAAGCCCATAGAGGGCTATGGTGAAAAAGGAAATATCCTCCGATGAAACCTGGAAAGAAGATTTCTGAGAAACTGCTTAGTGTTCTGTTAATTCATCGCACAGAGTTACATCTGTATTTCGTGGATCTCTTTGCTAGTTTTATTTCTGTGGAATCTGACAACAGATATTTCCTTTCCCTTTGAAGACTATAGGGCCAAAGGAAATATCCTCCCATAACAAAGAGAAAGAAGCTTTCAGAGAAACTTCTTTGTGTTCTGTGAAATCATCTCACAGAGTTACAGCTTTCGCCTCAAGAAGCCTTTCGCTAGGACAGTTCTTGTGGAATTGGAAAAGTCATATTTGTAAGCCCATAGAGGACTATGGTGAAAAAGGAAATATCCTCCGATGAAATCTGGAAAGAAGCTTTCTGAGAAACTGCTTAGTGTTCTGTTAATTCATCTCACAGAGTTACATCTGTATTTCGTGGATCTCTTTGCTAGCCTTATTTCTGTGGAATCTGAGAACAGATATTTCCTTTCCCTTTGAAGACTATAGGGCCAAAGGAAATATCCTCCGATAACAAAGAGAAAGAAGCTTTCTGAGAAACTTCTTTGTGTTCTGTGAAATCATCTCACAGAGTTACAGCTTTCCCCTCAAGAAGCCTTTCACTAAGACAGTTCTTGTGGAATTGGCAAAGTGATATTTGGAAGCCCACAGAGGGCTATGGTGAAAAAGGAAATATCCTCCGATGAAATCTGGAAAGAAGCTTTCTGAGAAACTACTTAGTGTTCTGTTAATTCATCTCACAGAGTTACATCTGTATTTTGTGGATCTCTTTGCTAGCCTTATTTCTGTGGAATCTGAGAACAGATATTGCGGATCCCTTTCAAGATTATAGAGCCAAAGGAAATATCCTCCGATAACAAAGAGAAAGAAGCTTTCTGAGCAATTCTTTGTGTTCTGTGAAATCATCTCACAGAGTTACAGCTTTCGCCTCAAGAAGCCTTTCTCTAGGACAGTTCTTGTGGAATTGGCAAAGTGATATTTGGAAGCCCATAGAGGGCTATGGAGAAAAAGGAAATATCCTCCGATGAAATCTGGAAAGAAGCTTTCTGAGAAACTGCTTAGTGTTCTGTTAATTCATCTCACAGAGTTACGTCTGTATTTCGTGGATCTCTTTGCTAGCCTTATTTCTGTGGAATCTGAGAACAAATATTTCGGTTCCCTTTGAAGACTATACGACCAAAGGAAATATCCTCCGATGACAAAGAGAAAGAAGCTTTCTGAGAATCTTCTTTGTGTTCTGTGAAATCATCCCACAGAGTTACAGCTTTCCCCTCAAGAAGCCTTTCGCTAAGAGAGTTCTTGTGGAATTGGCAAAGTGATATTTGGAAGCCCATAGAGGGCTATGGTGAAAAAGGAAATATCCTCTGATGAAATCTGGAAAGAAGGTTTCTGAGAAACTGCTTAGTGTTCTGTTAATTCATCTCACAGAGTTACATCGGTATTTCGTGGATCTCTTTGCTAGCCTTTTTTCTGTGGAATCTGAGAACAGATATTTCGGATCCCTTTAAAGACTACAGGGCCAAAGGAAATATCCTCCGATAACAAAGAGAAAGAAGCTTTCTGAGAAACTTCTTTGTGTTCTGTGAAATCATCTCACAGAGTTACAGCTTTCCCCGGAAGAAGCCTTTCGCTAAGACAGTTCTTGTGGAATTGGCAAAGTGATATTTGGAAGCCCATAGAGGGCTATGGTGAGAAAGGAAATATCCTCCGATGAAATCTGGAAAGAAGGTTTCTGAGAAACTGCTCAGTGTTCTGTTAATTCATCTCACAGAGCTACATCTGTATTTCGTGGATCTCTTTGCTAGCCTTATTTCTGTGGAATCTGACAACAGATATTTCCTTTCCCTTTGAAGACTATAGGGCCAAAGGAAATATCCTCCGATAACAAAGAGAAAGAAGCTTTCTGAGAAACTTCTTTGTGTTCTGTGAAATCATCTCACAGAGTTGCAGCTTTCCCCTCAAGAAGGCTTTCGCTAAGAGAGTTCCTGTGGAATTGGCAAAGTGATATTTGGAAGCCCATAGAGGGCTATGATGAAAAAGGAAATATCCTGCGATGAAATCTGGAAAGAATCTTTCTGAGAAACGGCTTAGTGTTCTGTAATTCATCTCACAGAGTTACATCTGTATTTCGTGGATCTCTTTGCTAGCCTTATTTGTGTGGAATCTGACAACAGATATTTCGGATCCCTTTGAAGACTATAGGGCCAAAGGAAATATCCTCCGATAACAAAGAGAAAGAAGCTTTCTGAGAAACTTCTTTGTGTTCTGTGAAATCATCTCACAGAGTTACAGCTTTCCCCTAAAGAAGCCTTTCGCTAAGACAGTTCTTGTGGAATTGGCAAAGTGATATTTGGAAGCTCATAGAGGGCTATGGAGAAAAAGGAAATATCCTCCGATGAAATCTGGAAAGGAGGTTTTTAGAAACTGCTTAGTGTTCTGTTAATTCATCTCACAGAGTTACATCGGTATTTCGTGGATCTCTTTGCTAGCCTTATTTCGGTGGAATCTGAGAACAGATATTTCGGATCCCTTTAAAGACTATAGGGCCAAAGGAAATATCCTCTGATAACAACGAGAAAGGTGCTTTCTGAGAAACTTCTTTGTGTTCTGTGAAATCATCTCACAGAGTTACAGCTTTCCCCTCAAGAAGCCTTTCGCTAAGACAGTTCTTCTGGAATTGGCAAAGTGATATTTGGAAGCTCATAAAGGGCTACGGAGAAAAAGGAAATATCCTCCGATGAAATCTGGAAAGAAGCTTTCTGAGAAACTGCTTAGTGTTCTGATAATTCATCTCACAGAGTTACATCTGTATTTCGTGCTTCTCTTTGCTAGCCTTATTTCTGTGGAATCTGAGAGCACATATTTCGGATCCCTTTGAAGACAATAGGGCCAAAGGAAATATCCTCCGATAACAAAGAGAAAGAAGCTTTCTGAGAAACCCCTTTGTGTTCTGTGAAATCATCTCACAGAGTTACATCTGTATTTCGTGGATCACTTTGCTAGCCTTATTTCTGTGGAATCTGAGAACAGATATTTCGGATCCCTTTAAACACTATAGGGCCAAAGGAAATATCCTCCGATAACAAAGAGAAAGAAGCTTTCTGAGAAACTTCTTTGTGTTCTGTGAAATCATCTCACAGAGTTACAGCTTTCCCCTCTAGAAGCCTTTCGATAAGACAGTTCTTGTGGAATTGGCAAAGTGATATTTGGAAGCCCATAGAGGGCTGTGGTGAAAAAGGAAATATCCTCCGATGAAATCTGGAAAGAAGCTTTCTGAGAAATTGCTTAGTGTTCTGTTAATTCATCTCACAGAGTTACATCTGTATTTCGTGGATCTCTTTGCTAGCCTTATTTCTGTGGAATATCACAACAGATATTTCGGATCCCTTTGAAGACTATAGGTCCAAAGGAAATATCCTCCGATAACAAAGAGAAAGATGCTTTCTGAGAAACTTCTTTGTGTTCTGTGAAATCATTTCACAGAGTTACAGCTTTCCCCTCAAGAAGCCTTTCGCTAAGACAGCTCTTGTGGAATTGGCAAAGTGATATTTGGAAGCCCATAGAGGGCTAAGGTGAAAAAGGAAATATCCTCCGATGAAATCTGGAAAGAAGTTTTCTGAGAAACTGCTTAGTGTTCTGTTAATTCATCTCACAGAGTTACATCTGTATTTCGTGGATCTCTTTGCTAGCCTTATTTCTGTGGAATCTGAGAACAGATATTTCGGATCCCTTTAAAGACTATAGGGCCAAAGGAAATATCCTCCGATAACAAAGAGAAAGAAGCTTTCTGAGAAACTTCTTTGTGTTCTGTGAAGTCATCTCACAGAATTACCGCTTTCCCCTCAAGAAATCTTTCGCTAAGACAGTTCTTGTGGAATTGGCAAAGTGATATTTGGAAGCCCTTAGACGGCTATGGTGAAAAAAGAAATATCCTCCGATGAAGTCTGGAAAGAAGCTTTCTGAGAAACTGCTCAGTGTTCTGTTAATTCATCTCACAGAGTTACATCAGTATTTCGTGGATCTCTTTCCTCGCCTTATTTCTGTGGAATCTGACAACAGATATTTAGGATCCCTTTAAAGACTATAGGGCCAAAGGAAATATCCTCCGATAACAAAGAGAAAGAAGCTTTCTGAGAATCTTCTTTGTGTTCTGTGAAATCATATCACAGAGTTACAGCTTTTCCCTGAAGAAGCCTTTCGCTAAGACAGTTCTTGTGGAATTGGCAAAGTGATATTTGGAAGCCCATAGAGGGCTATGGTGAAAAAGGAAATATCCTCCGATGAAATCTGGAAAGAAGCTTTCTGAGAAACTGCTCAGTGTTCTGTTAATTCATCTCACAGAGTTACATCTGTATTTCGTGGATCTCTTTGCTAGCCTTATTTCTGTGGAATCTGACAACAGATATTTCCTTTCCCTTTGAAGACTATAGGGCCAAAGGAAATATCCTCCGATAACAAAGAGAAAGAAGCTTTTTGAGAAACTTCTTTGTGTTCTGTGAAATCATCTCACAGAGCTACAGCTTTCCCTTCAAGAAGCCTTTCGCTAAGACAGTTCTTGTGGAATTGGAAAAGTGATATTTGAAAGCCCATAGAGGGCTACGGTGAAAAAGGAAGTATCCTCCGATGAAATCTGGAAAGAAGCTTTCTGAGAAACTGCTTAGTGTTCTGTTAATTCATCTCACAGAGTTACATCTGTATTTCGAGTATCTCTTTGCTAGCCTTATTTGTGTGGAATCTGACAACAGATATTTCCTTTCCCTTTGAAGACTATAGGGCCAAAGGAAATATCCTCCGATAACAAAGAGAAAGAAGCTTTCTGAGAGTCTTCTTTGTGTTCTGTGAAATCATCTGACAGAGTTACAGCTTTCGCCTCAAGAAGCCTTGCGCTAAGACAGTTCTTGTGCAATTGGCAAAGTAATATTTGGAAGCCCATAGAGTTCTATGGTGAAAAAGGAAATATCCTCCGATGAAATCTGGAAAGAAGCTTTCTGAGAAACTGCTTAGTGTTCTGTTAATTCATCTCACAGAGTTACATCTGTATTTCGAGATTCTCTTTGCTAGCCTTATTTCTGTGGAATCTGAGAACAGATATTTCGGATCCCTTTAAAGACTATAGGCCCAAAGGAAATATCCTCCGATAACAAAGAGAAAGAAGCTTTCTGAGAAACTTCTTTGTGTTCTGTGAAATCATCTCACAGAGTTACAGCTTTCCCCTCAAGAAGCCTTTCGATAAGACAGTTCTTGTGGAATTGGCAAAGTGATATTTGGAAGCCCATAGAGGGCTATGGTGAAAAAGGAAATATCCTCCGATGAAATCTGGAAAGAAGCTTTCTGAGAAACTGCTTAGTGTTCTGTTAATTCATCTCACAGAGTTACATCTGTATTTCGTGGATCTCTTTGCTAGCCTTATTTCTGTGGAATCTGACAACAGATGTTTCGGATCCCTTTGAAGACTATAGGTCCAAAGGAAATATCCTCCGATAACAAAGAGAAAGAAGCTTTCTGAGAAACTTCTTTGTGTTCTGTGAAATCATCTCACAGAGTTACAGCTTTCCCCTCAAGAAGCCTTTCGCTAAGACAGTTCTTGTGGAATTGGCAAAGTGATATTTGGAAGCCCATAGAGGGCTATGGTGAAAAAGGAAATATCCTCCGAATTAATCTGGAAAGAAGCTTTCTGAGAAACTGATTAGTGTTCTGTTAATTCATCTCACAGAGTTACATCTGTATTTCGTGGATCTCTTTGCGAGCCTTATTTCTGTGGAATGTGAGAACAGATATTTCGGATCTCTTTAAAGACTATAGGGCCAAAGGAAATATCCTCCGATAACAAAGAGAAAGAAGCTTTCTGAGAAACTTCTTTGTGTTCTGTGAAATCATCTCACAGAGTTACAGCTTTCCCCTCAAGAAGTCTTTCGCTAAGACAGTTCTTGTGGAATTGGCAAAGTGATATTTGGAAGCCCATAGAGGGCTATGTTGAAAAAAGAAATATCCTCCGATGAAGTCTGGAAAGAAGCTTTCTGCGAAACTGCTCAGTGTTCTGTTAATTCATCTCACAGAGTTACGTCAGTATTTCGTGGATCTCTTTGCTAGCCTTATTTCTGTGGAATCTGACAACAGATATTTCGGATCCCTTTAAAGACTATAGGGCCAAAGGAAATATCCTCCGATAACAAAGAGAAAGAAGCTTTCTGAGAAACTTCTTTGTGTTCTGTGAAATCATCTCACAGAGTTACAGCTTTTCCCTGAAGAAGCCTTTCGCTAAGACAGTTCTTGTGGAATTGGCAAAGTGATATTTGGAAGCCCATAGAGGGCTATGGTGAAAAAGGAAATATCCTCCGATGAAATCTGGAAAGAAGCTGTCTGAGAAACTGCTCAGTTTTCTGTTAATTCATCTCACAGAGTTACATCTGTATTTCGTGGATCTCTTGCTAGCCTTATTTCTGTGGAATCTGACAACACATATTTCGGATCCCTTAGCAGACTATAGGGCCAAAGGAAATATCCTCCGATAACAAAGAGAAAGAAGCTTTCTGAGAAACTTCTTTGTGTTCTGTGAAATCATCTCACAGAGTTACAGCTTTCCCTTCAAGAAGCCTTTCGCTAAGACAGTTCTTGTGGAATTGGCAAAGTGATATTTGGAAGCCCTTAGAGGGCTATGGTGAAAAAGGAAGTATCCTCCGATGAAATCTGGAAAGAAGCTTTCTGAGCAACTGCTTAGTGTTCTGTTAATTCATCTCACAGAGTTACATCTTTATTTAGAGTATCTCTTTGCTAGCCTTATTTCTGTGGAATCTGAGAACAGATATTTCCTTTCCCTTTGAAGACTATAGGGCCAAAGGAAATATCCTCCGATAACAAGAGAAAGAAGCTTTCTGAGAAACTTCTTTGTGTTCTGTGAAATCATCTCACAGAGTTACAGCTTTCCCCTCAAGAAGCCTTTCGCTAAGACAGTTCTTGTGAAATTGGCATAGTGATATTTGGAAGCCCATAGAGGGCTATGGTGAAAAAGGAAATATCCTCCGATGAAATCTGGAAAGAAGCTTTCTGAGAAACTGCTCAGTGTTCTGTTAATTCATCTCACAGAGTTACATCTGTATTTCGTGGATCTCTTTGCTAGCCTTATTTCTGTGGAATCTGACAACAGATATTTCCTTTCCCTTTGAAGACTATACGGCCAAAGGAAATATCCTCCGATAACAAAGAGAAAGAAGCTTTCTGAGAAAATTCTTTGTCTTCTGTGAAATCATCTCACAGAGTTACAGCTTTCCCCTCAAGAAGCCTTTCGCTAAGACAGTTCTTGTGGAATTGGCAAAGTGATATTTGGAAGCCCATAGAGGGCTATGGTGAAAAAGGAAATATCCTCCGATGAAATCTGGAAAGAAGCTTTCTGAGAAACTGCTTAGTGTTCTGTTAATTCATCTCACAGAGTTACATCTGTATTTCGTGATTCTCTTTGCTAGCCTTATTTCTGTGGAATCTGAGACAGGTATTTCGGATCCCTTTAAAGACTATAGGCCCAAAGGAAATATCCTCCGATAACAAAGAGAAAGAACCTTTCTGAGAAACTTCTTTGTGTTCTGTGAAATCATCTCACAGTGTTACAGCTTTCCCCTCAAGAAGCCTTTCGATAAGACAGTTCTTGTGGAATTGGCAAAGTGATATTTGGAAGCCCATAGAGGGCTATGGTGAAAAAGGAAATATCCTCCGATGAAATCTGGAAAGAAGCTTTCTGAGAAACTGCTTAGTGTTCTGTTAATTCATCTCACAGAGTTACATCTGTATTTCGTGGATCTCTTTGCTAGCCTTATTTCTGTGGAATCTGACAACAGATATTTCGGATCCCTTTGAAGACTATAGGTCCAAAGGAAATATCCTCCGATAACAAAGAGAAAGAAGCTTTCTGAGAAACTTCTTTGTGTTCTGTGAAATCATCTCACAGAGTTACAGCTTTCCCCTCAAGAAGCCTTTCGCTAAGACAGTTCTTGTGGAATTGGCAAAGTGATATTTGGAAGCCCATAGAGGGCTATGGTGAAAAAGGAAATATCCTCCGATGAAATCTGGAAAGAAGCTTTCTGAGAAACTGATTAGTGTTCTGTTAATCCATCTCACAGAGTTACATCTGTATTTCGTGGATCTCTTTGCGAGCCTTATTTCTGTGGAATGTGAGAACAGATATTTCGGATCCCTTTAAAGACTATAGGGCCAAAGGAAATATCCTCCGATAACAAAGAGAAAGAAGCTTTCTGAGAAACTTCTTTGTGTTCTGTGAAATCATATCACAGAGTTACAGCTTTCCCCTCAAGAAGTCTTTCGCTAAGACAGTTCTTGTGGAATTGGCAAAGTGATATTTGGAAGCCCATAGAGGGCTATGTTGAAAAAAGAAATATCCTCCGATGAAGTCTGGAAAGAAGCTTTCTGCGAAACTGCTCAGTGTTCTGTTAATTCATCTCACAGAGTTACATCAGTATTTCGTGGATCTCTTTGCTAGCCTTATTTCTGTGGAATCTGACAACAGATATTTCGGATCCCTTTAAAGACTATAGGGCCAAAGGAAATATCCTCCGATAACAAAGAGAAAGAAGCTTTCTGAGAAACTTCTTTGTGTTCTGTGAAATCATCTCACAGAGTTACAGCTTTTCCCTGAAGAAGCCTTTCGCTAAGCCAGTTCTTGTGGAATTGGTAAAGTGATATTTGGAAGCCCATAGAGGGCTATGGTGAAAAAGTAAATATCCTCCGATGAAATCTGGAAAGAAGCTGTCTGAGAAACTGCTCAGTGTTCTGTTAATTCATCTCACAGAGTTACATCTGTATTTCGTGGATCTCTTTGCTAGCCTTATTTCTGTGGAATCTGACAACACATATTTCGGATCCCTTAGCAGACTATAGGGCCAAAGGAAATATCCTCCGATAACAAAGAGAAAGAAGCTTTCTGAGAAACTTCTTTGTGTTCTGTGAAATCATCTCACAGAGTTACAGCTTTCCCTTCAAGAAGCCTTTCGCTAAGACAGTTCTTGGGGAATTGGCAAAGTGATATTTGGAAACCCTTAGAGGGCTATGGTGAAAAAGGAAGTATCCTCCGATGAAATCTGGAAAGAAGCTTTCTGAGCAACTGCTTAGTGTTCTGTTAATTCATCTCACAGAATTACATCTTTATTTAGAGTATCTCTTTGCTAGCCTTATTTCTGTGGAATCTGAGAACAGATATTTCCTTTCCCTTTGAAGACTATAGGGCCAAAGGAAATATCCTCCGATAACAAAGAGAAAGAAGCTTTCTGAGAAACTTCTTTGTGTTCTGTGAAATCATCTCACAGAGTTACAGGTTTCCCCTGAAGAAGCCTTTCGCTAAGACAGTTCTTGTGGAATTGGCAAAGTGATATTTGGAAGCCCATAGAGGGCTTTGTTGAAAAAGGAAATATCCTCCGATGAAATCTGGAAAGAAGCTTTCTGAGAAACTGCTCAGTGTTCTGTTAATTCATCTCACAGAGTTACATCTGTATTTCGTGGATCTCTTTGCTAGCCTTATTTCTGTGCAATCTGACAACAGATATTTCCTTTCCCTTTGAAGACTATACGGCCAAAGGAAATATCCTCCGATAAAAAAGAGAAAGAAGCTTTCTGAGAAACTTCTTTGTGTTCTGTGAAATCATCTCACAGAGTTACAGCTTTCCCCTCAAGAAGCCTTTCGCTAAGACAGTTCTTGTGAAATTGGCAAAGTGATATTTGGAAGCCCATAGAGGGCTATGGTGAAAAAGGAAATATCCTCCGATGAAATCTGGAAAGAAGCTTTCTGAGAAACTGCTCAGTGTTCTGTTAATTCATCTCACAGAGTTACATCTGTATTTCGTGGATCTCTTTGCTAGCCTTATTTCTGTGGAATCTGACAACAGATATTTCCTTTCCCTTTGAAGACTATACGGCCAAAGGAAATATCCTCCGATAACAAAGAGAAAGAAGCTTTCTGAGAAAGTTCTTTGTGTTCTGTGAAATCATCTCACAGAGTTACAGCTTTCCCCTCAAGAAGCCTTTCGCTAAGACAGTTCTTGTGGAATTGGCAAAGTGATATTTGGAAGCCCATAGAGGGCTATGGTGAAAAAGGAAATATCCTCCGATGAAATCTGGAAAGAAGCTTTCTGAGAAACTGCTTAGTGTTCTGTTAATTCATCTCACAGAGTTACATCTGTATTTGGAGGATCTCTTTGCTAGACTTATTTCTGTGGAATCTGAGAGCAGATATTTCCTTTCCCTTTGAAGTCTAGAGGGCCAAAGGAAATATCCTCCGATAACAAAGAGAAAGAAGCTTTCTGAGAAACTTCTTTGTGTTCTGTGAAATCACCTGACAGAGTTACAGCTTTCGCCTCAAGAAGCCTTGCGCTAAGACAGTTCTTATGGAATTGGCAAAGTGATATTTGGAAGCCCATAGAGGGCTATGGTGCAAAAGGAAATATCCTCCGATGAAATCTGGAAAGAAGCTTTCTGAGAAACTGCTTAGTGTTCTGTTAATTCATCTCACAGAGTTACATCTGTATTTCGTGGATCTCTTTGCGAGCCTTATATCTGTGGAATCTGAGAACAGATATTTCGGATCCCTTTAAAGACTATAGGACCAAAGGAAATATCCTCCGATAACAAAGAGAAAGAAGCTTTCTGAGAAACTTCTTTGTGTTCTGTGAAATCATCTCACAGAGTTACAGCTTTCCCCTGAAGAAGCCATTCGCTAAGACAGTTCTTGTGGAATTGGCAAAGTGATATTTGGAAGCCCATAGAGGGCTTTGGTGAAAAATGAAATATCCTCCGATGAAATCTGGAAAGAAGCTTTCTGAGAAACTGCTCAGTGTTCTGGTAATTCATCTCACAGAGTTACATCTGTATTTCGTGGATCTCTTTGCGAGCCTTATTTCTGTGGAATCTGACAACAGATATTTCCTTTCCCTTTGAAGACTATACGGCCAAAGGAAATATCCTCCGATAACAAAGAGAAAGAAGCTTTCTGAGAAACTTCTTTGTGTTCTGTGAAATCATCTCACAGAGTTACAGCTTTCCCCTCAAGAAGCCTTTCGCTAAGACAGTTTTGTGGAATTGGCAAAGTGATATTTGGAAGCCCATAGAGGGCTATGGTGAAAAAGGAAATATCCTCCGATGAAATCTGGAAAGAAGCTTTCTGAGAAACTGCTTAGTGTTCTGTTAATTCATCTCACAGAGTCACATCTGTATTTCGTGGATCTCTTTGCTAGCCTTATTTCTGTGGAATCTGACAACAGATATTTCGGATCCCTTTAAAGACTATAGGGCCAAAGGAAACATCCTCCGATAACAAAGAGAAAGAAGCTTTCTGAGAAACTTCTTTGTGTTCTGTGAAATCATCTCACAGAGTTACAGCTTTCCCTGAAGAAGCCTTTCGCTAAGACAGTTCTTGTGGAATTGGCAAAGTGATATTTGGAAGCCCATAGAGGGCTATGGTGAAAAAGGAAATATCCTCCGATGAAATCTGGAAAGAAGCTGTCTGAGAAACTGCTCAGTGTTCTGTTAATTCATCTCACAGAGTTACATCTGTATTTCGTGGATCTCTTTGCTAGCCTTATTTCTGTGGAATCTGACAACACATATTTCGGATCCCTTAGCAGACTATAGGGCCAAAGGAAATATCCTCCGATAACGAAGAGAAAGAAGCTTTCTGAGAAACTTCTTTGTGTTCTGTGAAATCATCTCACAGAGTTACAGCTTTCCCTTCAAGAAGCCTTTCGCTAAGACAGTTCTTGTGGAATTGGCAAAGTGATATTTGGAAGCCCTTAGAGGGCTATGGTGAAAAAGGAAGTATCCTCCGATGAAATCTGGAAAGAAGCTTTCTGAGCAACTACTTAGTGTTCTGTTAATTCATCTCACAGAGTTACATCTGTCTTTAGAGTATCTCTTTGCTAGCCTTATTTCTGTGGAATCTGAGAACAGATATTTCCTTTCCCTTTGAAGACTATAGGGCCAAAGGAAATATCCTCCGATAACAAAGAGAAAGAAGCTTTCTGAGAAACTTCTTTGTATTCTGTGAAATCATCTCACAGAGTTACAGCTTTCCCCTGAAGAAGCCTTTCGCTAAGACAGTTCTTGTGGAATTGGCAAAGTGATATTTGGAAGCCCATAGAGGGCTTTGTTGAAAAAGGAAATATCCTCCGATGAAATCTGGAAAGAAGCTTTCTGAGAAACTGCTCAGTGTTCTGTTAATTCATCTCACAGAGTTACATCTGTATTTCGTGGATCTCTTTGCTAGCCTTATTTCTGTGGAATCTGACAACAGATATTTCCTTTCCCTTTGAAGACTATACGGCCAAAGGAAATATCCTCCGATAACAAAGAGAAAGAAGCTTTCTGAGAAACTTCTTTGTGTTCTGTGAAATCATCTCACAGAGTTACAGCTTTCCCCTCAAGAAGCCTTTCGCTAAGACAGTTCTTGTGAAATTGGCAAAGTGATATTTGGAAGCCCATAGAGGGCTATGGTGAAAAAGGAAATATCCTCCGATGAAATCTGGAAAGAAGCTTTCTGAGAAACTGCTCAGTGTTCTGTTAATTCATCTCACAGAGTTACATCTGTATTTCGTGGATCTCTTTGCTAGCCTTATTTCTGTGGAATCTGACAACAGATATTTCCTTTCCCTTTGAAGACTATAGGGCCAAAGGAAATATCCTCCGATAACAAAGAGAAAGAAGCTTTCTGAGAAATTTCTTTGTGTTCTGTGAAATCATCTCACAGAGTTACAGCTTTCCCCTCAAGAAGCCTTTCGCTAAGACAGTTCTTGTGGAATTGGCAAAGTGATATTTGGAAGCCCATAGAGGGCTAAGGTGAAAAAGGAAATATCCTCCGATGAAATCTGGAAAGAAGCTTTCTGAGAAACTGCTTAGTGTTCTGTTAATTCATCTCACAGAGTTACATCTGTATTTGGAGGATCTCTTTGCTTGACTTATTTCTGTGGAATCTGAGAGCAGATATTTCCTTTCCCTTTGAAGTCTAGAGGGCCAAAGGAAATATCCTCCGATAACAAAGAGAAAGAAGCTTTCTGAGAAACTTCTTTGTGTTCTGTGAAATCACCTGACAGAGTTACAGCTTTCGCCTCAAGAAGCCTTGCGCTAAGACAGTTCTTATGGAATTGGCAAAGTGATATATGGAAGCCCATAGAGGGCTATGGTGCAAAAGGAAATATCCTCCGATGAAATCTGGAAAGAAGCTTTCTGAGAAACTGCTTAGTGTTCTGTTAATTCATCTCACAGAGTTACATCTGTATTTCGTGGATCTCTTTGCGAGCCTTATATCTGTGGAATCTGAGAACAGATATTTCGGATCCCTTTAAAGACTATAGGACCAAAGGAAATATCCTCCGATAACAAAGAGAAAGAAGCTTTCTGAGAAACTTCTTTGTGTTCTGTGAAATCATCTCACAGAGTTACAGCTTTCCCCTGAAGAAGCCATTCGCTAAGACAGTTCTTGTGGAATTGGCAAAGTGATATTTGGAAGCCCATAGAGGGCTTTGGTGAAAAATGAAATATCCTCCGATGAAATCTGGAAAGAAGCTTTCTGAGAAACTGCTCAGTGTTCTGGTAATTCATCTCACAGAGTTACATCTGTATTTCGTGGATCTCTTTGCGAGCCTTATTTCTGTGGAATCTGACAACAGATATTTCCTTTCCCTTTGAAGACTATACGGCCAAAGGAAATATCCTCCGATAACAAAGAGAAAGAAGCTTTCTGAGAAACTTCTTTGTGTTCTGTGAAATCATCTCACAGAGTTACAGCTTTACCCTCAAGAAGCCTTTCGCTAAGACAGTTCTTGTGGAATTGGCAAAGTGATATTTGGAAGCCCATAGAGGGCTATGGTGAAAAAGGAAATATCCTCCGATGAAATCTGGAAAGAAGCTTTCTGAGAAACTGCTTAGTGTTCTGTTAATTCATCTCACAGAGTTACATCTGTATTTGGAGGATCTCTTTGCTAGCCTTATTTCTGTGGAATCTGAGAACAGATATTTCCTTTCCCTTTGTAGTATATAGGGCCAATGGAAATATCCTCCGATAACAAAGAGAAAGAAGCTTTCTGAGAAACTTCTTTGTGTTCTGTGAAATCACCTGACAGAGTTACAGCTTTCGCCTCAAGAAGCCTTGCGCTAAGACAGTTCTTATGGAATTGGCAAAGTGATATTTGGAAGCCCATAGAGGGCTATGGTGCAAAAGGAAATATCCTCCGATGAAATCTGGAAAGAAGCTTTCTGAGAAACTGCTTAGTGTTCTATTAATTCATCTCACAGAGTTACATCTGTATTTCGTGGATCTCTTTGCGAGACTTATATCTGTGGAATCTGAGAATAGATATTTCGGATCCCTTTAAAGACTATAGGACCAAAGGAAATATCCTCCGATAACAAAGAGAAAGAAGCTTTCTGAGAAACTTCTTTGTGTTCTGTGAAATCATCTCACAGAGTTACAGCTTTCCCCTCAAGAAGCCATTCGCTAAGACAGTTCTTGTGGAATTGGCAAAGTGATATTTGGAAGCCCCTAGAGGGCTTTGGTGAAAAATGAAATATCCTCCGATTAAATCTGGAAAGAAGCTTTCTGAGAAACTGCTCAGTGTTCTGGTAATTCATCTCACAGAGTTACATCTGTATTTCGTGGATCTCTTTGCGAGCCTTATTTCTGTGGAATCTGACAACAGATATTTCGGATCCCTTTGAAGACTATACGGCCAAAGGAAATACCCTCCGATAACAAAGAGAAAGAAGCTTTCTGAGAAACTTCTTTGTGTTCTGTGAAATCATCTCACAGAGTTACAGCTTTCCCCTCAAGAAGCCTTTCGCTAAGACAGTTCTTATGGAATTGGCAAAGTGATATTTGGAAGCCCATAGAGGGCTATGGTGAAAAAGGAAATATCCTCCGATGAAATCTGGAAAGAAGCTTTCTGAGAAACTGCTTAGTGTTCTGTTAATTCATCTCACAGAGTCACATCTGTATTTCGTGGATCTCTTTGCTAGCCTTATTTCTGTGGAATCTGACAACAGATATTTCCTTTCCCTTTGAAGACTATAGGGCCAAAGGAAATATCCTCCGATAACAAAGAGAAAGAAGCTTTCTGAGAAACTTCTTTGTGTTCTGTGAAATCTTCTCACAGAGTTACAGCTTTTCCCTGAAGAAGCCTTTCGCTAAGACAGTTCTTGTGGAATTGGCAAAGTGATATTTGGAAGCCCATAGAGGGCTATGGTGAAAAAGGAAATATCCTCCGATGAAATCTGGAAAGAAGCTGTCTGAGAAACTGCTCAGTGTTCTGTTAATTCATCTCACAGAGTTACATCTGTATTTCGTGGATCTCTTTGCTAGCCTTATTTCTGTGGAATCTGACAACACATATTTCGGATCCCTTAGCAGACTATAGGGCCAAAGGAAATATCCTCCGATAACAAAGAGAAAGAAGCTTTCTGAGAAACTTCTTTGTGTTCTGTGAAATCATCTCACAGAGTTACAGCTTTCCCTTCAAGAAGCCTTTCGCTAAGACAGTTCTTGTGGAATTGGCAAAGTGATATTTGGAAGCCCTTAGAGGGCTATGGTGAAAAAGGAAGTATCCTCCGATGAAATCTGGAAAGAAGCTTTCTGAGCAACTACTTAGTGTTCTGTTAATTCATCTCACAGAGTTACATCTGTCTTTAGAGTATCTCTTTGCTAGCCTTATTTCTGTGGAATCTGAGAACAGATATTTCCTTTCCCTTTGAAGACTATAGGGCCAAAGGAAATATCCTCCGATAACAAAGAGAAAGAAGCTTTCTGAGAAACTTCTTTGTGTTCTGTGAAATCATCTCACAGAGTTACAGCTTTCCCCTGAAGAAGCCTTTCGCTAAGACAGTTCTTGTGGAATTGGCAAAGTGATATTTGGAAGCCCATAGAGGGCTTTGTTGAAAAAGGAAATATCCTCCGATGAAATCTAGAAAGAAGCTTTCTGAGAAACTGCTCAGTGTTCTGTTAATTCATCTCACAGAGTTACATCTGTATTTCGTGGATCTCTTTGCTAGCCTTATTTCTGTGGAATCTGAGAACAGATATTTCCTTTCCCTTTGAACACTATACGGCCAAAGGAAATATCCTCCGATAACAAAGAGAAAGAAGCTTTCTGAGAAACTTCTTAGTGTTCTGTGAAATCATCTCACAGAGTTACAGCTTTCCCCTCAAGAAGCCTTTCGCTAAGACAGTTCTTGTGAAATTGGCAAAGTGATATTTGGAAGCCCATAGAGGGCTATGGTGAAAAAGGAAATATCCTCCGATGAAATCTGGAAAGAAGCTTTCTGAGAAACTGCTCAGTGTTCTGTTAATTCATCTCACAGAGTTACATCTGTATTTCGTGGATCTCTTTGCTAGCCTTATTTCTGTGGAATCTGACAACAGATATTTCCTTTCCCTTTGAAGACTATACGGCCAAAGGAAATATCCTCCGATAACAAAGAGAAAGAAGCTTTCTGAGAAAATTCTTTGTGTTCTGTGAAATCATCTCACAGAGTTACAGCTTTCCCCTCAAGAAGCCTTTCGCTAAGACAGTTCTTGTGGAATTGGCAAAGTGATATTTGGAAGCCCATAGAGGGCTATGGTGAAAAAGGAAATATCCTCCGATGAAATCTGGAAAGAAGCTTTCTGAGAAACTGCTTAGTGTTCTGTTAATTCATCTCACAGAGTTACATCTGTATTTGGAGGATCTCTTTGCTAGCCTTATTTCTGTGGAATCTGAGAACAGATATTTCCTTTCCCTTTGAAGTATATAGGGCCAAAGGAAATATCCTCCGATATCAAAGAGAAAGAAGCTTTCTGAGAAACTTCTTTGTGTTCTGTGAAATCACCTGACAGAGTTACAGCTTTCGCCTCAAGAAGCCTTGCGCTAAGACAGTTCTTATGGAATTGGCAAAGTGATATTTGGAAGCCCATAGAGGGCTATGGTGCAAAAGGAAATATCCTCCGATGAAATCTGGAAGAAGCTTTCTGAGAAACTGCTTAGTGTTCTGTTAATTCATCTCACAGAGTTACATCTGTATTTCGTGGATCTCTTTGCGAGCCTTATATCTGTGGAATCTGAGAATAGATATTTCGGATCCCTTTAAAGACTATAGGACCAAAGGAAATATCCTCCGATAACAAAGAGAAAGAAGCTTTCTGAGAAACTTCTTTGTGTTCTGTGAAATCATCTCACAGAGTTACAGCTTTCCCCTGAAGAAGCCATTCGCTAAGACAGTTCTTGTGGAATTGGCAAAGTGATATTTGGAAGCCCATAGAAGGCTTTGGTGAAAAATGAAATATCCAACGATGAAATCTGGAAAGAAGCTTTCTGAGAAACTGCTCAGTGTTCTGGTAATTCATCTCACAGAGTTACATCTGTATTTCGTGGATCTCTTTGCGAGCCTTATTTCTGTGGAATCTGACAACAGATATTTCCTTTCCCTTTGAAGACTATACGGCCAAAGGAAATATCCTCCGATAACAAAGAGAAAGAAGCTTTCTGAGAAACTTCTTTGTGTTCTGTGAAATCATCTCACAGAGTTACAGCTTTCCCCTCAAGAAGCCTTTCGCTAAGACAGTTCTTGTGGAATTGGCAAAGTGATATTTGGAAGCCCATAGAGGGCTATGGTGAAAAAGGAAATATCCTCCGATGAAATCTGGAAAGAAGCTTTCTGAGAAACTGCTTAGTGTTCTGTTAATTCATCTCACAGAGTCACATCTGTATTTCGTGGATCTCTTTGCTAGCCTTTTTTCTGTGGAATCTGACAACAGATATTTCCTTTCCCTTTGAAGACTATAGGGCCAAAGGAAATATCCTCCGATAACAAAGAGAAAGAAGCTTTCTTAGAAACTTCTTTGTGTTCTGTGAAATCATCTCACAGAGTTACAGCTTTTCCCTGAAGAAGCCTTTCGCTAAGACAGTTCTTGTGGAATTGGCAAAGTGATATTTGGAAGCCCATAGAGGGCTATGGTGAAAAAGGAAATATCCTCCGATGAAATCTGGAAAGAAGCTGTCTGAGAAACTGCTCAGTGTTCTGTTAATTCATCTCACAGAGTTACATCTGTATTTCGTGGATCTCTTTGCTAGCCTTGTTTCTGTGGAATCTGACAACACATATTTCGGATCCCTTAGCAGACTATAGGGCCAAAGGAAATATCCTCCGATAACAAAGAGAAAGAAGCTTTCTGAGAAACTTCTTTGTGTTCTGTGAAATCATCTCACAGAGTTACAGCTTTCCCTTCAAGAAGCCTTTCGCTAAGACAGTTCTTGTGGAATTGGCAAAGTGATATTTGGAAGCCCTTAGAGGGCTATTGTGAAAAAGGAAGTATCCTCCGATGAAATCTGGAAAGAAGCTTTCTGAGCAACTACTTAGTGTTCTGTTAATTCATCTCACAGAGTTACATCTGTATTTAGAGTATCTCTTTGCTAGCCTTATTTCTGTGGAATCTGAGAACAGATATTTCCTTTCCCTTTGAAGACTATAGGGCCAAAGGAAATATCCTCCGATAACAAAGAGAAAGAAGCTTTCTGAGAAACTTCTTTGTGTTCTGTGAAATCATCTCACAGAGTTACAGCTTTCCCCTCAAGAAGCCTTTCGCTAAGACAGTTCTTGTGGAATTGGCAAAGTGATATTTGGAAGCCCATAGAGGGCTTTGTTGAAAAAGGAAATATCCTCCGATGAAATCTGGAAAGAAGCTTTCTGAGAAACTGCTCAGTGTTCTGTTAATTCATCTCACAGAGTTACATCTGTATTTCGTGGATCTCTTTGCTAGCCTTATTTCTGTGGAATCTGACAACAGATATTTCCTTTCCCTTTGAACACTATACGGCCAAAGGAAATATCCTCCGATAACAAAGAGAAAGAAGCTTTCTGAGAAACTTCTTTGTGTTCTGTGAAATCATCTCACAGAGTTACAGCTTTGCCCTCAAGAAGCCTTTCGCTAAGACAGTTCTTGTGGAATTGGCAAAGTGATATTTGAAGCCCAGAGAGGGCTATGGTGAAAAAGGAAATATCCTCCGATGAAATCTGGAAAGAAGTTTTCTGAGAAACTGCTTAGTGTTCTGTTAATTCATCTCACAGAGTTACATCTGTATTTCGTGGATCTCTTTGCTAGCCTTATTTCTGTGGGATTTGAGAACAGATATTTCGGATCCCTTTAAAGACTATACGGCCAAAGGAAATATCCTCCGATATCAAAGAGATAGAAGCATTCTGAGAAACCTCTTTCTGTTCTGTGAAATCGTCTCACAGAGTTACAGCTTTCCCCTCAAGAAGCCTTTCGCTAAGACAGTTCTTGTGGAATTGGCAAAGTGATATTTGGAAGCCCATAGAGGGCTATGGTGAAAAAGGAAATATCCTCCGATGATATCTGGAAAGAAGCTTTCTGAGAAACTGCTCAGTGTTCTGTTAATTCATCTCACAGAGTTACATCTGTATTTCGTGGATCTCTTTGCTAGCCTTATTTCTGTGGAATCTGACTACAGATATTTCCTTTCCCTTTGAAGACTATACGGCCAAAGGAAATATCCTCCGATAACAAAGAGAAAGAAGCTTTCTGAGAAAATTCTTTGTGTTCTGTGAAATCATCTCACAGAGTTACAGCTTTACCCTCAAGAAGCCTTTCGCTAAGACAGTTCTTGTGGAATTGGCAAAGTGATATTTGGAAGCCCATAGAGGGCTATGGTGAAAAAGGAAATATCCTCCGATGAAATCTGGAAAGAAGCTTTCTGAGAAACTGCTTAGTGTTCTGTTAATTCATCTCACAGAGTTACATCTGTATTTCGTGGATCTCTTTGCTAGCCTTTTTCTGTGGAATCTGAGAACAGATATTTCGGATCCCTTAAAACACTATAGGGCCAAAGGAAATATCCTCCGATAACAAAGAGAAAGAAGCTTTCTGAGAAACTTCTTTGTGTTCTGTGAAATCATCTCACAGAGTTACAGCTTTCCCCTCAAGAAGCCTTTCTCTAAGACAGTTCTTGTGGAATTGGCAAAGTGATATTTGGAAGCCCATAGAGGTCTATGGTGAAAAAGGAAATATCATCCGATGAAATCTGGAAAGAAGCTTTCTGAGAAACTGCTTAGTGTTCTGTTAATTCATCTCACAGAGTTACATCTGTATTTCGTGGATCTCTTTGCTAGCCTTATTTCTGTGGAGTCTGAGAACAGATATTTCGGATCCCATTAAAGACTATACGGCCAAAGGAAATATCCTCAGATAACAAAGAGAAAGAAGCTTTCTGAGAAACTTCTTTGTGTTCTGTGAAATCATCTCACAGAGGTACAGCTTTCCCCTCAAGATGCCTTTCGCTAAGACAGTTCTTGTGGAATTGGCAAACTGATATTTGGAAGCCCATAGAGGGCTATGGTGAAAAACGAAATATCCTCCCATGAAATCTGGAAAGAAGCTTTCTGAGAAACTGCTTAGTGTTCTGTTAATTCATCTCACAGAGTTACATCTGTATTTCGTGGATCTCTTTGCTAGCCTTATTTCTGTGGAATCTGACAACAGATATTTTCTTTCCCTTTGAAGACTATAGGGCCAAAGCAAATATCCTCCGATAACAAAGAGAAAGAAGCTTTCTGAGAAACTTCTTTGTGTTCTGTGAAATCGTCTCACAGAGTTACAGCTTTCCCCTCAAGAAGCCTTTCGCTAAGACAGTTCTTGTGGAATTGGCAAAGCGATATTTGGAAGCCCCTAGGGGGCAATGGTGAAAAAGGAAATATCCTCCGATGAAATCTGGAAAGAAGCTTTTTGAGAAACTGCTCAGTGTTCTGTTAATTCATCTCACAGAGTTACATCTGTATTTCGTGTATCTCTTTGCTAGCCTTATTTCTGTGGAATCTGACAACAGATATTTCCTTTCCCTTTGAAGACTATAGGGCCAAAGGAAATATCCTCCGATAACAAAGAGAAAGAAGCTTTCTGAGAAACTTCTTTGTGTTCTGTGAAATCAACTCACAGAATTACAGATTTCGCCTCAAGAAGTCTTTCGCTAAGACAGTTCTTGTGGAATTGGCAAAGTGATATTTGGAAGCCCATAGAGGACTAGGGTGAAAAAGAAAATATCCTCCAATGAAATCTGGAAAGAAGCTTTCTGAGAAACTGCTTAGTGTTCTGTTAATTCATCTCACAGAGTTACATCTGTATTTCGTGGATCTCTTTGCTAGCTTTATTTCTGTGGAATCTGAGAACAGATATTTCGAATCCCTTTAAAGACTATAGGCCAAAGGAAATATCCTCCGATAACAAAGAGAAAGAAGCTTTCTGAGAAACTTCTTTGTGTTTTGTAAAATCATCTCACAGAGTTACAGCTTTCCCCTCAAGAAGCCTTTCGCTAAGACAGTTCTTGTGGAATTGCAAAAGTGATATTTGGAAGCCCATAGAGGGCTATGGTGAAAAAGGAAATATTCTCCGATGAAATCTGGAAAGAAGCTTTCTGAGAAACTGCTTAGTGTTCTGTTAATTCATCTCACAGAGTTTCATCGGTATTTCGTGGATCTCTTTGCTAGCCTTATTTCTGTGGAATCTGAGAACAGATATTTCGGATCCCTTTGAAGACTATATGGCCAAAGGAAATATCCTCCGATAACAAAGAGAAAGAAGCTTTCTGAGAAACTTCTTTGTGTTCTGTGAAATCATCTCACAGAGTTACAGCTTTCCGCTCAAGAAGCCTTTCGCTAAGACAGTTCTTGTGGGATTGGCAAAGTGATATTTGGAAGCCCATAGAGGGCTATGGTGAAAAAGGAAATATCCTCCGATGAAATCTGGAAAGAAGCTTTGTGAGAAACTGCTTTGTGTTCTGTTAATTAATCTCAGAGTTACTTCTGTATTTCGTGTATCTCTTTGCTAGCCTTATTTATGTGGAATCTGACAACAGATATTTCCTTTCCCTTTGAAGACTATAAGGCCAAAGGAAATATCCTCCGATAACAAAGAGAAAGAAGCTTTCTGAGAAACTTCTTTGTGTTCTGTGAAATCAACTCACAGAATTACAGATTTCGCCTCAAGAAGTCTTTCGCTAAGACAGTTCTTGTGGAATTGGCAAAGTGATATTTGGAAGCCCATAGAGGGCTATGGTGAAAAAGAAAATATCCTCCCATGAAATCTGGAAAGAAGCTTTCTGAGAAACTGCTTAGTGTTCTGTTAATTCATCTCACAGAGTTACATCTGTATTTCGTGGATCTCTTTGCTAGCTTTATTTCTGTGGAATCTGAGAACAGATATTTCGAATCCCTTTGAAGTCTATAGGGCCAAAGGAAATATCCTCCGATAACAAAGAGAAAGAAGCTTTCTGAGAAACTTCTTTGTGTTTTGTGAAATCATCTCACAGGGTTACAGCTTTCCCCTCAAGAAGCCTTACGCTAAGACAGTTCTTGTGGAATTGCAAAAGTGATATTTGGAAGCCCATAGAGGGCTATGGTGAAAAAGGATATATCCTCCGATGAAATCTGGAAAGAAGCTTTCTGAGAAACTGCTTAGTGTTCTGTTAATTCATCTCACAGAGTTTCATCGGTATTTCGTGGATCTCTTTGCTAGACTTATTTCTGTGGAATCTGACAACAGATATTTCCTTTCCCTTTGAAGACTATAGGGCCAAAGGAAATATCCTCCAATAACAAAGAGAAAGAAGCTTTCTGAGAAACTTCTTTGTGTTCTGTGAAATCATCTCACAGAGTTACAGCTTTCCCCTCAAGAAGCCTTTCCATAAGACAGTTCTTGTGGAATTGGCAAAGTGATATTTGGAAGCCCATAGAGGGCTACGGTGAAAAAGGAAATATCCTCCGATGAAATCTGGAAAGAAGCTTTCTGAGAAACTGCTTAGTGTTCTGTTAATTCATCTCACAGAGTTACATCTGCATTTCGTGGATCTCTTTTCTAGCCTTATTTCTGTGGAATCTGAGAAAAGATATTTCGGATCCCTTTAAAGACTATAGGGCCAAAGGAAATATCCTCCGATAACAAAGAGAAAGAAGCTTTCTGAGAAACTTCTTTGTGTTCTGTGAAATCATCTCACAGAGTTACAGCTTTCCCCCAAGAATCCTTTCGCAAAGACAGTTCTTGTGGAATTGGCAAAGTGATATTTGGAAGCCCATAGAGGGCTACGGTGAAAAAGGAAATATCCTCCAATGAAATCTGGAAAGAAGCTATCTGAGAAACTGCTCAGTGTTCTGTTAATTCATCTCACAGAGTTACATCTGTATTTCGTGGATTTCTTTGCTAGCCTTATTTCTGTGGAATCTGACAACAGATATTTCCTTTCCCTTTGAAGACTATAGGGCCAAAGGAAATATCCTACGATAACAAAGAGAAAGAAGCTTTCTGAGAAACTTCTTTGTGTTCTGTGAAATCATCTCACAGAGTTACAGCTTTTCCCTCAAGAAGCCTTTCGCTAAGACAGTTCTTGTGGAATTGGGAAAGTGATATTTGGAAGCCCATAGAGGGCTATGGTGAAAAAGGAAATATCCTCCGATGAAATCTGGAAAGAAGCTTTCTGAGAAACTGCTTAGTGTTCTGTTAATTCATCTCACAGAGTTACATCTGTATTTCTTGGATCTCTTGCTAGCCTTATTTCTGTGGCATCTGACAACAGATATTTCCTTTCCCTTTGAAGACTATAGGGCCAAAGGAAATATCCTCTGAAAACAAAGAGAAAGAAGCTTTCTGAGAAACTTCTTTGTGTTCTCTGAAATCATCTCACAGAGTTACAGCTTTCCCCTCAAGAAGCCTTTCGCTAAGACAGTTCTTCTGGAATTGGCAAAGTGATATTTGGAAGCTCATAGTGGGCTATGGAGAAAAAGGAAATATCCTCCGATGAAATCTGGAAAGAAGCTTTCTGAGAAACTGCTTAGTGTTCTGTTAATTCATCTCACAGAGTTACATCTGTATTTCGTGGATCTCTTTGCTAGCCTTATTTCTGTGGATTCTGACAACAGATATTTCCTTTCCCTTTGAAGACTATAGGGCCAAAGGAAATATCCTCTGATAACAAAGAGAAAGAAGCTTTCTGAGAAACTTCTTTGTGTTCTGTGAAATCAACTCACAGAATTACAGATTTCGCCTCAAGAAGCCTTTCGCTAAGACAGTTCTTGTGGAATTGGCAAAGTGATATTTGGAAGCCCCTAGAGGGCTATGGTGAAAAAGGAAATATCCTCCGATGAAATCTGGAAAGAAGCTTTCTGAGAAACTGCTTAGTGTTCTGTTAATTCATCTCACACCGTTACATCTGTATTTCGTGGATCTCTTTGCTAGCCTTATTTCTGTGGAATCTGACAACAGATATTTCCTTTCCCTTTGAAGACTATAGGGCCAAAGGAAATATCCTCCGATAACAAAGAGAAATAAGCTTTCTGAGAAACTTCTTTGTGTTCCGAGAAATCTTCTCACAGAGTTAGCGCTTTCCCCTCAAGCAGCCTTTCGTTAAGACAGTTCTTGTGGAATTGGCAAAGTGATATTTGGAATCTCATAGAGGGCTAGGGAGAAAAAGGAAATATCCTCCGATGAAATCTGGAAAGAAGCTTTCTGAGAAACTGCTTAGTGTTCTGTTAATTCATCTCACATATTTACATCTGCATTTCGTGGATCTCTTTTCTAGCCTTATTTCTGTGGAATCTGAGAAAAGATATTTCGGATCCCTTTAAAGACTATAGGGCCAAAGGAAATATCCTCCAATAACAAAGAGAAAGAAGCTTTCTGAGAAACTTCTTTGTGTTCTGTGAAATCATCTCAGAGTTACAGCTTTCCCCTCAAGAAGCCTTGCGCTAAGACAGTACTTGTGGAATTGGCAAAGTGATATTTGGAAGCCCATAGAGGGCTACGGTGAAAAAGGAAATATCCTCCGATGAAATCTGGAAAGAAGATTTCTGAGAAACTGATTAGTGTTCTGTTAATTCATGTAACAGAGTTACATCTGTATTTCGTGGATTTCTTTGCTAGCCTTATTTCTGTGGAATCTGACAACAGATATTTCCTTTCCCTTTGAAGACTATAGGGCCAAAGGAAATATCCTCCGATAACAAAGAGAAAGAAGCTTTCTGAGAAACTTCTTTGTGTTCTGTGAAATCGTCTCACAGAGTTACAGCTTTCCCCTCAAGAAGCCTTTCGCTAAGACATTTCTTCTGGAATTGGCAAAGTGATATTTGGAAGCCCATAGAGGGCTATGGTGAAAAAGGAAATATCCTCCGGTGAAATCTGGAAAGAAGATTTCTCAGAAACTGCTCAGTGTTCTGTTAATTCATCTCACAGAGTTACATCTGTATTTCGTGGATCTCTTTGCTAGCCTTATTTCTGTGGAATCTGACAACAGATATTTCCTTTCCCTTTGAAGACTATAGGGCCAAAGGAAATATCCTCCGATAACAAAGAGAAAGAAGCTTTCTTAGAAACTTCTTTGTGTTCTGTGAAATCATCTCACAGAGTTACAGCTTTCCCCCAAGAAGCCTTTCGCTAAGACAGTTCTTGTGGAATTGGCAAAGTGATATTTGGAGGCTCATAGAGGTCTATGGAGAAAAAGGAAATATCCTCCGATGAAATCTGGAAAGAAGCTTTCTGAGAAAGTGCTTAGTGTTCTGTTAATTCATCTCACAGAGTTATATCTGTATTTCGTGGACCTCTTTGCTAGCCTTATTTCTGTGGAATCTGAGAAGAGATATTTCCTTTCCCTTTGAAGACTATTGGGCCAAAGGAAATATCCTCCGATAACAAAGAGAAAGAAGCTTTCTGAGAAACTTGTTTGTGTTCTGTGAAATCATCTCACAGAGTTACAGCTTTGCCCTCAAGAAGCCTTTCGCTAAGACAGTTCTTGTGGAATTGGCAAAGTGATATTTGAAGCCCAGAGAGGGCTATGGTGAAAATGGAAATATCCTCCGATGAAATCTGGAAAGAAGCTTTCTGAGAAACTGCTTAGTGTTCTGTTAATTCATCTCACAGAGTTACATCTGTATTTCGTGATTCTCTTTGCTAGCCTTATTTCTGTGGAATCTGAGACAGGTATTTCGGATCCCTTTAAAGACTATAGGCCCAAAGGAAATATCCTCCGATAACAAAGAGAAAGAACCTTTCTGAGAAACTTCTTTGTGTTCTGTGAAATCATCTCACAGTGTTACAGCTTTCCCCTCAAGAAGCCTTTCGATAAGACAGTTCTTGTGGAATTGGCAAAGTGATATTTGGAAGCCCATAGAGGGCTATGGTGAAAAAGGAAATATCCTCCGATGAAATCTGGAAAGAAGCTTTCTGAGAAACTGCTTAGTGTTCTGTTAATTCATCTCACAGAGTTACATCTGTATTTCGTGGATCTCTTTGCTAGCCTTATTTCTGTGGAATCTGACAACAGATATTTCGGATCCCTTTGAAGACTATAGGTCCAAAGGAAATATCCTCCGATAACAAAGAGAAAGAAGCTTTCTGAGAAACTTCTTTGTGTTCTGTGAAATCATCTCACAGAGTTACAGCTTTCCCCTCAAGAAGCCTTTCGCTAAGACAGTTCTTGTGGAATTGGCAAAGTGATATTTGGAAGCCCATAGAGGGCTATGGTGAAAAAGGAAATATCCTCCGATGAAATCTGGAAAGAAGCTTTCTGAGAAACTGATTAGTGTTCTGTTAATCCATCTCACAGAGTTACATCTGTATTTCGTGGATCTCTTTGCGAGCCTTATTTCTGTGGAATGTGAGAACAGATATTTCGGATCCCTTTAAAGACTATAGGGCCAAAGGAAATATCCTCCGATAACAAAGAGAAAGAAGCTTTCTGAGAAACTTCTTTGTGTTCTGTGAAATCATCTCACAGAGTTACAGCTTTCCCCTCAAGAAGTCTTTCGCTAAGACAGTTCTTGTGGAATTGGCAAAGTGATATTTGGAAGCCCATAGAGGGCTATGTTGAAAAAAGAAATATCCTCCGATGAAGTCTGGAAAGAAGCTTTCTGCGAAACTGCTCAGTGTTCTGTTAATTCATCTCACAGAGTTACATCAGTATTTCGTGGATCTCTTTGCTAGCCTTATTTCTGTGGAATCTGACAACAGATATTTCGGATCCCTTTAAAGACTATAGGGCCAAAGGAAATATCCTCCGATAACAAAGAGAAAGAAGCTTTCTGAGAAACTTCTTTGTGTTCTGTGAAATCATCTCACAGAGTTACAGCTTTTCCCTGAAGAAGCCTTTCGCTAAGACAGTTCTTGTGGAATTGGCAAAGTGATATTTGGAAGCCCATAGAGGGCTATGGTGAAAAAGTAAATATCCTCCGATGAAATCTGGAAAGAAGCTGTCTGAGAAACTGCTCAGTGTTCTGTTAATTCATCTCACAGAGTTACATCTGTATTTCGTGGATCTCTTTGCTAGCCTTATTTCTGTGGAATCTGACAACACATATTTCGGATCCCTTAGCAGACTATAGGGCCAAAGGAAATATCCTCCGATAACAAAGAGAAAGAAGCTTTCTGAGAAACTTCTTTGTGTTCTGTGAAATCATCTCACAGAGTTACAGCTTTCCCTTCAAGAAGCCTTTCGCTAAGACAGTTCTTGGGGAATTGGCAAAGTGATATTTGGAAACCCTTAGAGGGCTATGGTGAAAAAGGAAGTATCCTCCGATGAAATCTGGAAAGAAGCTTTCTGAGCAACTGCTTATTGTTCTGTTAATTCATCTCACAGAATTACATCTTTATTTAGAGTATCTCTTTGCTAGCCTTATTTCTGTGGAATCTGAGAACAGATATTTCCTTTCCCTTTGAAGACTATAGGGCCAAAGGAAATATCCTCCGATAACAAAGAGAAAGAAGCTTTCTGAGAAACTTCTTTGTGTTCTGTGAAATCATCTCACAGAGTTACAGCTTTCCCCTGAAGAAGCCTTTCGCTAAGACAGTTCTTGTGGAATTGGCAAAGTGATATTTGGAAGCCCATAGAGGGCTTTGTTGAAAAAGGAAATATCCTCCGATGAAATCTGGAAAGAAGCTTTCTGAGAAACTGCTCAGTGTTCTGTTAATTCATCTCACAGAGTTACATCTGTATTTCGTGGATCTCTTTGCTAGCCTTATTTCTGTGCAATCTGACAACAGATATTTCCTTTCCCTTTGAAGACTATACGGCCAAAGGAAATATCCTCCGATAAAAAAGAGAAAGAAGCTTTCTGAGAAACTTCTTTGTGTTCTGTGAAATCATCTCACAGAGTTACAGCTTTCCCCTCAAGAATCCTTTCGCTAAGACAGTTCTTGTGAAATTGGCAAAGTGATATTTGGAAGCCCATAGAGGGCTATGGTGAAAAAGGAAATATCCTCCGATGAAATCTGGAAAGAAGCTTTCTGAGAAACTGCTCAGTGTTCTGTTAATTCATCTCACAGAGTTACATCTGTATTTGGAGGATCTCTTTGCTAGCCTTATTTCTGTGGAATCTGACAACAGATATTTCCTTTCCCTTTGAAGTCTAGAGGGCCAAAGGAAATATCCTCCGATAACAAAGAGAAAGAACCTTTCTGAGAAACTTCTTTGTGTTCTGTGAAATCATCTCACAGTGTTACAGCTTTCCCCTCAAGAAGCCTTTCGATAAGACAGTTCTTGTGGAATTGGCAAAGTGATATTTGGAAGCCCATAGAGGGCTATGGTGAAAAAGGAAATATCCTCCGATGAAATCTGGAAAGAAGCTTTCTGAGAAACTGCTTAGTGTTCTGTTAATTCATCTCACAGAGTTACATCTGTATTTCGTGGATCTCTTTGCTAGCCTTATTTCTGTGGAATCTGACAACAGATATTTCGGATCCCTTTGAAGACTATAGGTCCAAAGGAAATATCCTCCGATAACAAAGAGAAAGAAGCTTTCTGAGAAACTTCTTTGTGTTCTGTGAAATCATCTCACAGAGTTACAGCTTTCCCCTCAAGAAGCCTTTCGCTAAGACAGTTCTTGTGGAATTGGCAAAGTGATATTTGGAAGCCCATAGAGGGCTATGGTGAAAAAGGAAATATCCTCCGATGAAATCTGGAAAGAAGCTTTCTGAGAAACTGATTAGTGTTCTGTTAATCCATCTCACAGAGTTACATCTGTATTTCGTGGATCTCTTTGCGAGCCTTATTTCTGTGGAATGTGAGAACAGATATTTCGGATCCCTTTAAAGACTATAGGGCCAAAGGAAATATCCTCCGATAACAAAGAGAAAGAAGCTTTCTGAGAAACTTCTTTGTGTTCTGTGAAATCATCTCACAGAGTTACAGCTTTCCCCTCAAGAAGTCTTTCGCTAAGACAGTTCTTGTGGAATTGGCAAAGTGATATTTGGAAGCCCATAGAGGGCTATGTTGAAAAAAGAAATATCCTCCGATGAAGTCTGGAAAGAAGCTTTCTGCGAAACTGCTCAGTGTTCTGTTAATTCATCTCACAGAGTTACATCAGTATTTCGTGGATCTCTTTGCTAGCCTTATTTCTGTGGAATCTGACAACAGATATTTCGGATCCCTTTAAAGACTATAGGGCCAAAGGAAATATCCTCCGATAACAAAGAGAAAGAAGCTTTCTGAGAAACTTCTTTGTGTTCTGTGAAATCATCTCACAGAGTTACAGCTTTTCCCTGAAGAAGCCTTTCGCTAAGACAGTTCTTGTGGAATTGGCAAAGTGATATTTGGAAGCCCATAGAGGGCTATGGTGAAAAAGTAAATATCCTCCGATGAAATCTGGAAAGAAGCTGTCTGAGAAACTGCTCAGTGTTCTGTTAATTCATCTCACAGAGTTACATCTGTATTTCGTGGATCTCTTTGCTAGCCTTATTTCTGTGGAATCTGACAACACATATTTCGGATCCCTTAGCAGACTATAGGGCCAAAGGAAATATCCTCCGATAACAAAGAGAAAGAAGCTTTCTGAGAAACTTCTTTGTGTTCTGTGAAATCATCTCACAGAGTTACAGCTTTCCCTTCAAGAAGCCTTTCGCTAAGACAGTTCTTGGGGAATTGGCAAAGTGATATTTGGAAACCCTTAGAGGGCTATGGTGAAAAAGGAAGTATCATCCGATGAAATCTGGAAAGAAGCTTTCTGAGCAACTGCTTAGTGTTCTGTTAATTCATCTCACAGAATTACATCTTTATTTAGAGTATCTCTTTGCTAGCCTTATTTCTGTGGAATCTGAGAACAGATATTTCCTTTCCCTTTGAAGACTATAGGGCCAAAGGAAATATCCTCCGATAACAAAGAGAAAGAAGCTTTCTGAGAAACTTCTTTGTGTTCTGTGAAATCATCTCACAGAGTTACAGCTTTCCCCTCAAGAAGCCTTTCGCTAAGACAGTTCTTGTGGAATTGGCAAAGTGATATTTGGAAGCCCATAGAGGGCTTTGTTGAAAAAGGAAATATCCTCCGATGAAATCTGGAAAGAAGCTTTCTGAGAAACTGCTCAGTGTTCTGTTAATTCATCTCACAGAGTTACATCTGTATTTCGTGGATCTCTTTGCTAGCCTTATTTCTGTGCAATCTGACAACAGATATTTCCTTTCCCTTTGAAGACTATACGGCCAAAGGAAATATCCTCCGATAAAAAAGAGAAAGAAGCTTTCTGAGAAACTTCTTTGTGTTCTGTGAAATCATCTCACAGAGTTACAGCTTTCCCCTCAAGAAGCCTTTCGCTAAGACAGTTCTTGTGAAATTGGCAAAGTGATATTTGGAAGCCCATAGAGGGCTATGGTGAAAAAGGAAATATCCTCCGATGAAATCTGGAAAGAAGCTTTCTGAGAAACTGCTCAGTGTTCTGTTAATTCATCTCACAGAGTTACATCTGTATTTGGAGGATCTCTTTGCTAGCCTTATTTCTGTGGAATCTGACAACAGATATTTCCTTTCCCTTTGAAGTCTAGAGGGCCAAAGGAAATATCCTCCGATAACAAAGAGAAAGAACCTTTCTGAGAAACTTCTTTGTGTTCTGTGAAATCATCTCACAGTGTTACAGCTTTCCCCTCAAGAAGCCTTTCGATAAGACAGTTCTTGTGGAATTGGCAAAGTGATATTTGGAAGCCCATAGAGGGCTATGGTGAAAAAGGAAATATCCTCCGATGAAATCTGGAAAGAAGCTTTCTGAGAAACTGCTTAGTGTTCTGTTAATTCATCTCACAGAGTTACATCTGTATTTCGTGGATCTCTTTGCTAGCCTTATTTCTGTGGAATCTGACAACAGATATTTCGGATCCCTTTGAAGACTATAGGTCCAAAGGAAATATCCTCCGATAACAAAGAGAAAGAAGCTTTCTGAGAAACTTCTTTGTGTTCTGTGAAATCATCTCACAGAGTTACAGCTTTCCCCTCAAGAAGCCTTTCGCTAAGACAGTTCTTGTGGAATTGGCAAAGTGATATTTGGAAGCCCATAGAGGGCTATGGTGAAAAAGGAAATATCCTCCGATGAAATCTGGAAAGAAGCTTTCTGAGAAACTGATTATTGTTCTGTTAATCCATCTCACAGAGTTACATCTGTATTTCGTGGATCTCTTTGCGAGCCTTATTTCTGTGGAATGTGAGAACAGATATTTCGGATCCATTTAAAGACTATAGGGCCAAAGGAAATATCCTCCGATAACAAAGAGAAAGAAGCTTTCTGAGAAACTTCTTTGTGTTCTGTGAAATCATCTCACAGAGTTACAGCTTTCCCCTCAAGAAGTCTTTCGCTAAGACAGTTCTTGTGGAATTGGCAAAGTGATATTTGGAAGCCCATAGAGGGCTATGTTGAAAAAAGAAATATCCTCCGATGAAGTCTGGAAAGAAGCTTTCTGCGAAACTGCTCAGTGTTCTGTTAATTCATCTCACAGAGTTACATCAGTATTTCGTGGATCTCTTTGCTAGCCTTATTTCTGTGGAATCTGACAACAGATATTTCGGATCCCTTTAAAGACTATAGGGCCAAAGGAAATATCCTCCGATAACAAAGAGAAAGAAGCTTTCTGAGAAACTTCTTTGTGTTCTGTGAAATCATCTCACAGAGTTACAGCTTTTCCCTGAAGAAGCCTTTCGCTAAGACAGTTCTTGTGGAATTGGCAAAGTGATATTTGGAAGCCCATAGAGGGCTATGGTGAAAAAGGAAATATCCTCCGATGAAATCTGGAAAGAAGCTGTCTGAGAAACTGCTCACTGTTCTGTTAATTCATCTCACAGAGTTACATCTGTATTTCGTGGATCTCTTTGCTAGCCTTATTTCTGTGGAATCTGACAACACATATTTCGGATCCCTTAGCAGACTATAGGGCCAAAGGAAATATCCTCCGATAACAAAGAGAAAGAAGCTTTCTGAGAAACTTCTTTGTGTTCTGTGAAATCATCTCACAGAGTTACAGCTTTCCCTTCAAGAAGCCTTTCGCTAAGACAGTTCTTGGGGAATTGGCAAAGTGATATTTGGAAACCCTTAGAGGGCTATGGTGAAAAAGGAAGTATCCTCCGATGAAATCTGGAAAGAAGCTTTCTGAGCAACTGCTTAGTGTTCTGTTAATTCATCTCACAGAATTACATCTTTATTTAGAGTATCTCTTTGCTAGCCTTATTTCTGTGGAATCTGAGAACAGATATTTCCTTTCCCTTTGAAGACTATAGGGCCAAAGGAAATATCCTCCGATAACAAAGAGAAAGAAGCTTTCTGAGAAACTTCTTTGTGTTCTGTGAAATCATCTCACAGAGTTACAGGTTTCCCCTGAAGAAGCCTTTCGCTAAGACAGTTCTTGTGGAATTGGCAAAGTGATATTTGGAAGCCCATAGAGGGCTTTGTTGAAAAAGGAAATATCCTTCGATGAAATCTGGAAAGAAGCTTTCTGAGAAACTGCTCAGTGTTCTGTTAATTCATCTCACAGAGTTACATCTGTATTTCGTGGATCTCTTTGCTAGCCTTATTTCTGTGCAATCTGACAACAGATATTTCCTTTCCCTTTGAAGACTATACGGCCAAAGGAAATATCCTCCGATAAAAAAGAGAAAGAAGCTTTCTGAGAAACTTCTTTGTGTTCTGTGAAATCATCTCACAGAGTTACAGCTTTCCCCTCAAGAAGCCTTTCGCTAAGACAGTTCTTGTGAAATTGGCAAAGTGATATTTGGAAGCCCATAGAGGGCTATGGTGAAAAAGGAAATATCCTCCGATGAAATCTGGAAAGAAGCTTTCTGAGAAACTGCTCAGTGTTCTGTTAATTCATCTCACAGAGTTACATCTGTATTTCGTGGATCTCTTTGCTAGCCTTATTTCTGTGGAATCTGACAACAGATATTTCCTTTCCCTTTGAAGACTATACGGCCAAAGGAAATATCCTCCGATAACAAAGAGAAAGAAGCTTTCTGAGAAAGTTCTTTGTGTTCTGTGAAATCATCTCACAGAGTTACAGCTTTCCCCTCAAGAAGCCTTTCGCTAAGACAGTTCTTGTGGAATTGGCAAAGTGATATTTGGAAGCCCATAGAGGGCTATGGTGAAAAAGGAAATATCCTCCGATGAAATCTGGAAAGAAGCTTTCTGAGAAACTGCTTAGTGTTCTGTTAATTCATCTCACAGAGTTACATCTGTATTTGGAGGATCTCTTTGCTAGACTTATTTCTGTGGAATCTGAGAGCAGATATTTCCTTTCCCTTTGAAGTCTAGAGGGCCAAAGGAAATATCCTCCGATAACAAAGAGAAAGAAGCTTTCTGAGAAACTTCTTTGTGTTCTGTGAAATCACCTGACAGAGTTACAGCTTTCGCCTCAAGAAGCCTTGCGCTAAGACAGTTCTTATGGAATTGGCAAAGTGATATTTGGAAGCCCATAGAGGGCTATGGTGCAAAAGGAAATATCCTCCGATGAAATCTGGAAAGAAGCTTTCTGAGAAACTGCTTAGTGTTCTGTTAATTCATCTCACAGAGTTACATCTGTATTTCGTGGATCTCTTTGCGAGCCTTATATCTGTGGAATCTGAGAACAGATATTTCGGATCCCTTTAAAGACTATAGGACCAAAGGAAATATCCTCCGATAACAAAGAGAAAGAAGCTTTCTGAGAAACTTCTTTGTGTTCTGTGAAATCATCTCACAGAGTTACAGCTTTCCCCTGAAGAAGCCATTCGCTAAGACAGTTCTTGTGGAATTGGCAAAGTGATATTTGGAAGCCCATAGAGGGCTACGGTGAAAAAGGAAATATCCTCCGATGAAATCTGGAAAGAAGCTTTCTGAGAAACTGCTTATTGTTCTGTTAATTCATCTCACAGTGTTACATCTGTATTTCGTGGATCTCTTTGCTAGCCTTATTTCTGTGGAATCTGAGAACAGATATTTCCTTTCCCTCTAAAGTCTATAGGGCCAAAGGAAATATCCTCCGATAACGAAGAGAAAGAAGCTTTCTGAGAAACTTCTTTGTGTTCTGTGAAATCATCTCACAGAGTTACAGCTTTCCCCTCAAGAAGCCTTTCGCTAAGACAGTTCTTGTGGAATTGGCAAAGTGATATTTGGAAGCCCATAGAGGGCTATGGTGAAAAAGGAAATATCCTCCGATGAAATCTGGAAAGAAGCTCTCTGAGAAACTGCTTAGTGTTCTGTTAATTCATCTCACAGAGTCACATCTGTATTTCGTGGATCTCTTTGCTAGCCTTATTTCTGTGGAATCTGACAACAGATATTTCGGATCCCTTTAAAGACTATAGGGCCAAAGGAAACATCCTCCGATAACAAAGAGAAAGAAGCTTTCTGAGAAACTTCTTTGTGTTCTGTGAAATCATCTCACAGAGTTACAGCTTTCCCTGAAGAAGCCTTTCACTAAGACAGTTCTTGTGGAATTGGCAAAGTGATATTTGGAAGCCCATAGAGGGCTATGGTGAAAAAGGAAATATCCTCCGATGAAATCTGGAAAGAAGCTGTCTGAGAAACTGCTCAGTGTTCTGTTAATTCATCTCACAGAGTTACATCTGTATTTCGTGGATCTCTTTGCTAGCCTTATTTCTGTGGAATCTGACAACACATATTTCGGATCCCTTAGCAGACTATAGGGCCAAAGGAAATATCCTCCGATAACGAAGAGAAAGAAGCTTTCTGAGAAACTTCTTTGTGTTCTGTGAAATCATCTCACAGAGTTACAGCTTTCCCTTCAAGAAGCCTTTCGCTAAGACAGTTCTTGTGGAATTTGGAAAGTGATATTTGGAAGCCCTTAGAGGGCTATGGTGAAAAAGGAAGTATCCTCCGATGAAATCTGGAAAGAAGCTTTCTGAGCAACTACTTAGTGTTCTCTTAATTCATCTCACAGAGTTACATCTGTCTTTAGAGTATCTCTTTGCTAGCCTTATTTCTGTGGAATCTGAGAACAGATATTTCCTTTCCCTTTGAAGACTATAGGGCCAAAGGAAATATCCTCCGATAACAAAGAGAAAGAAGCTTTCTGAGAAACTTCTTTGTATTCTGTGAAATCATCTCACAGAGTTACAGCTTTCCCCTGAAGAAGCCTTTCGCTAAGACAGTTCTTGTGGAATTGGCAAAGTGATATTTGGAAGCCCATAGAGGGCTTTGTTGAAAAAGGAAATATCCTCCGATGAAATCTGGAAAGAGCTTTCTGAGAAACTGCTCAGTGTTCTGTTAATTCATCTCACAGAGTTACATCTGTATTTCGTGGATCTCTTTGCTAGCCTTATTTCTGTGGAATCTGACAACAGATATTTCCTTTCCCTTTGAAGACTATACGGCCAAAGGAAATATCCTCCGATAACAAAGAGAAAGAAGCTTTCTGAGAAAATTCTTTGTGTTCTGTGAAATCATCTCACAGAGTTACAGCTTTCCCCTCAAGAAGCCTTTCGCTAAGACAGTTCTTGTGGAATTTGGAAAGTGATATTTGGAAGCCCTTAGAGGGCTATGGTGAAAAAGGAAGTATCCTCCGATGAAATCTGGAAAGAAGCTTTCTGAGCAACTGCTTAGTGTTCTCTTAATTCATCTCACAGAGTTACATCTGTCTTTAGAGTATCTCTTTGCTAGCCTTATTTCTGTGGAATCTGAGAACAGATATTTCCTTTCCCTTTGAAGACTATAGGGCCAAAAGAAATATCCTCCGATAACAAAGAGAAAGAAGCTTTCTGAGAAACTTCTTTGTGTTCTGTGAAATCATCTCACAGAGTTACAGCTTTCCCCTGAAGAAGCCTTTCGCTAAGACAGTTCTTGTGGAATTGGCAAAGTGATATTTGGAAGCCCATAGAGGGCTATGGTGAAAAAGGAAATATCCTCCGATGAAATCTGGAAAGAAGCTTTCTGAGAAACTGCTTAGTGTTCTGTTAATTCATCTCACAGAGTTACATCTGTATTTGGAGGATCTCTTTGCTAGACTTATTTCTGTGGAATCTGAGAGCAGATATTTCCTTTCCCTTTGAAGTCTAGAGGGCCAAAGGAAATATCCTCCGATAACAAAGAGAAAGAAGCTTTCTGAGAAACTTCTTTGTGTTCTGTGAAATCACCTGACAGAGTTACAGCTTTCGCCTCAAGAAGCCTTGCGCTAAGACAGTTCTTATGGAATTGGCAAAGTGATATTTGGAAGCCCATAGAGGGCTATGGTGCAAAAGGAAATATCCTCCGATGAAATCTGGAAAGAAGCTTTCTGAGAAACTGCTTAGTGTTCTGTTAATTCATCTCACAGAGTTACATCTGTATTTCGTGGATCTCTTTGCGAGCCTTATATCTGTGGAATCTGAGAACAGATATTTCGGATCCCTTTAAAGACTATAGGACCAAAGAAAATATCCTCCGATAACAAAGAGAAAGAAGCTTTCTGAGAAACTTCTTTGTGTTCTGTGAAATCATCTCACAGAGTTACAGCTTTCCCCTGAAGAAGCCATTCGCTAAGACAGTTCTTGTGGAATTGGCAAAGTGATATTTGGAAGCCCATAGAGGGCTTTGGTGAAAAATGAAATATCCTCCGATGAAATCTGGAAAGAAGCTTTCTGAGAAACTGCTCAGTGTTCTGGTAATTCATCTCACAGAGTTACATCTGTATTTCGTGGATCTCTTTGCGAGCCTTATTTCTCTGGAATCTGACAACAGATATTTCCTTTCCCTTTGAGGAATATACGGCCAAAGGAAATATCCTCCGATAACAAAGAGAAAGAAGCTTTCTGAGAAACTTCTTTGTGTTCTGTGAAATCATCTCACAGAGTTACAGCTTTACCCTCAAGAAGCCTTTCGCTAAGACAGTTCTTGTGGAATTGGCAAAGTGATATTTGGAAGCCCATAGAGGGCTATGGTGAAAAAGGAAATATCCTCCGATGAAATCTGGAAAGAAGCTTTCTGAGAAACTGCTTAGTGTTCTGTTAATTCATCTCACAGAGTCACATCTGTATTTCGTGGATCTCTTTGCTAGCCTTATTTCTGTGGAATCTGACAACAGATATTTCGGATCCCTTTAAAGACTATAGGGCCAAAGGAAACATCCTCCGATAACAAAGAGAAAGAAGCTTTCTGAGAAACTTCTTTGTGTTCTGTGAAATCATCTCACAGAGTTACAGCTTTTCCCTGAAGAAGCCTTTCGCTAAGACAGTTCTTGTGGAATTGGCAAAGTGATATTTGGAAGCCCATAGAGGGCTATGGTGAAAAAGGAAATATCCTCCGATGAAATCTGGAAAGAAGCTGTCTGAGAAACTGCTCAGTGTTCTGTTAATTCATCTCACAGAGTTACATCTGTATTTCGTGGATCTCTTTGCTAGCCTTATTTCTGTGGAATCTGACAACACATATTTCGGATCCCTTAGCAGACTATAGGGCCAAAGGAAATATCCTCCGATAACAAAGAGAAAGAAGCTTTCTGAGAAACTTCTTTGTGTTCTGTGAAATCATCTCACAGAGTTACAGCTTTCCCTTCAAGAAGCCTTTCGCTAAGACAGTTCTTGTGGAATTGGCAAAGTGATATTTGGAAGCCCTTAGAGTGCTATGGTGAAAAAGGAAGTATCCTCCGATGAAATCTGGAAAGAAGCTTTCTGAGCAACTACTTAGTGTTCTGTTAATTCATCTCACAGAGTTACATCTGTCTTTAGAGTATCTCTTTGCTAGCCTTATTTCTGTGGAATCTGAGAACAGATATTTCCTTTCCCTTTGAAGACTATAGGGCCAAAGGAAATATCCTCCGATAACAAAGAGAAAGAAGCTTTCTGAGAAACTTCTTTGTATTCTGTGAAATCATCTCACAGAGATACAGCTTTCCCCTGAAGAAGCCTTTCGCTAAGACAGTTCTTGTGGAATTGGCAAAGTGATATTTGGAAGCCCATAGAGGGCTTTGTTGAAAAAGGAAATATCCTCCGATGAAATCTGGAAAGAAGCTTTCTGAGAAACTGCTCAGTGTTCTGTTAATTCATCTCACAGAGTTACATCTGTATTTCGTGGATCTCTTTGCTAGCCTTATTTCTGTGGAATCTGACAACAGATATTTCCTTTCCCTTTGAAGACTATACGGCCAAAGGAAATATCCTCCGATAACAAAGAGAAAGAAGCTTTCTGAGAAACTTCTTTGTGTTCTGTGAAATCATCTCACAGAGTTACAGCTTTCCCCTCAAGAAGCCTTTCGCTAAGACAGTTCTTGTGAAATTGGCAAAGTGATATTTGGAAGCCCATAGAGGGCTATGGTGAAAAAAGAAATATCCTCCGATGAAATCTGGAAAGAAGCTTTCTGAGAAACTGCTCAGTGTTCTGTTAATTCATCTCACAGAGTTACATCTGTATTTCTTGGATCTCTTTGCTAGCCTTATTTCTGTGGAATCTGACAACAGATATTTCCTTTCCCTTTGAAGACTATACGGCCAAAGGAAATATCCTCCGATAACAAAGAGAAAGAAGCTTTCTGAGAAAATTCTTTGTGTTCTGTGAAATCATCTCACAGAGTTACAGCTTTCCCCTCAAGAAGCCTTTCGCTAAGACAGTTCTTGTGGAATTGGCAAAGTGATATTTGGAAGCCCATAGAGGGCTATGGTGAAAAAGGAAATATCCTCCGATGAAATCTGGAAAGAAGCTTTCTGAGAAACTGCTTAGTGTTCTGTTAATTCATCTCACAGAGTTACATCTGTATTTGGAGGATCTCTTTGCTAGCCTTATTTCTGTGGAATCTGAGAACAGATATTTCCTTTCCCTTTGAAGTATATAGGGCCAATGGAAATATCCTCCGATAACAAAGAGAAAGAAGCTTTCTGAGAAACTTCTTTGTGTTCTGTGAAATCACCTGACAGAGTTACAGCTTTCGCCTCAAGAAGCCTTGCGCTAAGACAGTTCTTATGGAATTGGCAAAGTGATATTTGGAAGCCCATAGAGGGCTATGGTGCAAAAGGAAATATCCTCCGATGAAATCTGGAAAGAAGCTTTCTGAGAAACTGCTTAGTGTTCTATTAATTCATCTCACAGAGTTACATCTGTATTTCGTGGATCTCTTTGCGAGACTTATATCTGTGGAATCTGAGAATAGATATTTCGGATCCCTTTATAGACTATAGGACCAAAGGAAATATCCTCCGATAACAAAGAGAAAGAAGCTTTCTGAGAAACTTCTTTGTGTTCTGTGAAATCATCTCACAGAGTTACAGCTTTCCCCTCAAGAAGCCATTCGCTAAGACAGTTCTTGTGGAATTGGCAAAGTGATATTTGGAAGCCCATAGAGGGCTTTGGTGAAAAATGAAATATCCTCCGATGAAATCTGGAAAGAAGCTTTCTGAGAAACTGCTCAGTGTTCTGGTAATTCATCTCACAGAGTTACATCTGTATTTCGTGGATCTCTTTGCGAGCCTTATTTCTGTGGAATCTGACAACAGATATTTCGGATCCCTTTGAAGACTATACGGCCAAAGGAAATACCCTCCGATAACAAAGAGAAAGAAGCTTTCTGAGAAACTTCTTTGTGTTCTGTGAAATCATCTCACAGAGTTACAGCTTTCCCCTCAAGAAGCCTTTCGCTAAGACAGTTCTTGTGGAATTGGCAAAGTGATATTTGGAAGCCCATAGAGGGCTATGGTGAAAAAGGAAATATCCTCCGATGAAATCTGGAAAGAAGCTTTCTGAGAAACTGCTTAGTGTTCTGTTAATTCATCTCACAGAGTCACATCTGTATTTCGTGGATCTCTTTGCTAGCCTTATTTCTGTGGAATCTGACAACAGATATTTCCTTTCCCTTTGAAGACTATAGGGCCAAAGGAAATATCCTCCGATAACAAAGAGAAAGAAGCTTTCTGAGAAACTTCTTTGTGTTCTGTGAAATCATCTCACAGAGTTACAGCTTTTCCCTGAAGAAGCCTTTCGCTAAGACAGTTCTTGTGGAATTGGCAAAGTGATATTTGGAAGCCCATAGAGGGCTATGGTGAAAAAGGAAATATCCTCCGATGAAATCTGGAAAGAAGCTGTCTGAGAAACTGCTCACTGTTCTGTTAATTCATCTCACAGAGTTACATCTGTATTTCGTGGATCTCTTTGCTAGCCTTATTTCTGTGGAATCTGACAACACATATTTCGGATCCCTTAGCAGACTATAGGGCCAAAGGAAATATCCTCCGATAACAAAGAGAAAGAAGCTTTCTGAGAAACTTCTTTGTGTTCTGTGAAATCATCTCACAGAGTTACAGCTTTCCCTTCAAGAAGCCTTTCGCTAAGACAGTTCTTGTGGAATTGGCAAAGTGATATTTGGAAGCCCTTAGAGGGCTATGGTGAAAAAGGAAGTATCCTCCGATGAAATCTGGAAAGAAGCTTTCTGAGCAACTACTTAGTGTTCTGTTAATTCATCTCACAGAGTTACATCTGTCTTTAGAGTATCTTTTTACTAGCCTTATTTCTGTGGAATCTGAGAACAGATATTTCCTTTCCCTTTGAAGACTATAGGGCCAAAGGAAATATCCTCCGATAACAAAGAGAAAGAAGCTTTCTGAGAAACTTCTTTGTGTTCTGTGAAATCATCTCACAGAGTTACAGCTTTCCCCTGAAGAAGCCTTTCGCTAAGACAGTTCTTGTGGAATTGGCAAAGTGATATTTGGAAGCCCATAGAGGGCTTTGTTGAAAAAGGAAATATCCTCCGATGAAATCTAGAAAGAAGCTTTCTGAGAAACTACTCAGTGTTCTGTTAATTCATCTCACAGAGTTACATCTGTATTTCGTGGATCTCTTTGCTAGCCTTATTTCTGTGGAATCTGAGAACAGATATTTCCTTTCCCTTTGAACACTATACGGCCAAAGGAAATATCCTCCGATAACAAAGAGAAAGAAGCTTTCTGAGAAACTTCTTTGTGTTCTGTGAAATCATCTCACAGAGTTACAGCTTTCCCCTCAAGAAGCCTTTCGCTAAGACAGTTCTTGTGAAATTGGCAAAGTGATATTTGGAAGCCCATAGAGGGCTATGGTGAAAAAGGAAATATCCTCCGATGAAATCTGGAAAGAAGCTTTCTGAGAAACTGCTCAGTGTTCTGTTAATTCATCTCACAGAGTTACATCTGTATTTCGCGGATCTCTTTGCTAGCCTTATTTCTGTGGAATCTGACAACAGATATTTCCTTTCCCTTTGAAGACTATACGGCCAAAGGAAATATCCTCCGATAACAAAGAGAAAGAAGCTTTCTGAGAAAATTCTTTGTGTTCTGTGAAATCATCTCACAGAGTTACAGCTTTCCCCTCAAGAAGCCTTTCGCTAAGACAGTTCTTGTGGAATTGGCAAAGTGATATTTGGAAGCCCATAGAGGGCTATGGTGAAAAAGGAAATATCCTCCGATGAAATCTGGAAAGAAGCTTTCTGAGAAACTGCTTAGTGTTCTGTTAATTCATCTCACAGAGTTACATCTGTATTTGGAGGATCTCTTTGCTAGCCTTATTTCTGTGGAATCTGAGAACAGATATTTCCTTTCCCTTTGAAGTATATAGGGCCAAAGGAAATATCCTCCGATAACAAAGAGAAAGAAGCTTTCTGAGAAACTTCTTTGTGTTCTGTGAAATCACCTGACAGAGTTACAGCTTTCGCCTCAAGAAGCCTTGCGCTAAGACAGTTCTTATGGAATTGGCAAAGTGATATTTGGAAGCCCATAGAGGGCTATGGTGCAAAAGGAAATATCCTCCGATGAAATCTGGAAGAAGCTTTCTGAGAAACTGCTTAGTGTTCTGTTAATTCATCTCACAGAGTTACATCTGTATTTCGTGGATCTCCTTGCGAGCCTTATATCTGTGGAATCTGAGAATAGATATTTCGGATCCCTTTAAAGACTATGGGACCAAAGGAAATATCCTCCGATAACAAAGAGAAAGAAGCGTTCTGAGAAACTTCTTTGTGTTCTGTGAAATCATCTCACAGAGTTACAGCTTTCCCCTGAAGAAGCCATTCGCTAAGACAGTTCTTGTGGAATTGGCAAAGTGATATTTGGAAGCCCATAGAGGGCTTTGGTGAAAAATGAAATATCCTCCGATGAAATCTGGAAAGAAGCTTTCTGAGAAACTGCTCAGTGTTCTGGTAATTCATCTCACAGAGTTACATCTGTATTTCGTGGATCTCTTTGCGAGCCTTATTTCTGTGGAATCTGACAACAGATATTTCCTTTCCCTTTGAAGACTATAGGGCCAAAGGAAATATCCTCCGATAACAAAGAGAAAGAAGCTTTCTTAGAAACTTCTTGTGTTCTGTGAAATCATCTCACAGAGTTACAGCTTTTCCCTGAAGAAGCCTTTCGCTAAGACAGTTCTTGTGGAATTGGCAAAGTGATATTTGGAAGCCCATAGAGGGCTATGGTGAAAAAGGAAATATCCTCCGATGAAATCTGGAAAGAAGCTGTCTGAGAAACTGCTCAGTGTTCTGTTAATTCATCTCACAGAGTTACATCTGTATTTCGTGGATCTCTTTGCTAGCCTTATTTCTGTGGAATCTGACAACACATATTTCGGATCCCTTAGCAGACTATAGGGCCAAAGGAAATATCCTCCGATAACAAAGAGAAAGAAGCTTTCTGAGAAACTTCTTTGTGTTCTGTGAAATCATCTCACAGAGTTACAGCTTTCCCTTCAAGAAGCCTTTCGCTAAGACAGTTCTTGTGGAATTGGCAAAGTGATATTTGGAAGCCCTTAGAGGGCTATTGTGAAAAAGGAAGTATCCTCCGATGAAATCTGGAAAGAAGCTTTCTGAGCAACTACTTAGTGTTCTGTTAATTCATCTCACAGAGTTACATCTGTATTTAGAGTATCTCTTTGCTAGCCTTATTTCTGTGGAATCTGAGAACAGATATTTCCTTTCCCTTTGAAGACTATAGGGCCAAAGGAAATATCCTCCGATAACAAAGAGAAAGAAGCTTTCTGAGAAACTTCTTTGTGTTCTGTGAAATCATCTCACAGAGTTACAGCTTTCCCCTGAAGAAGCCTTTCGCTAAGACAGTTCTTGTGGAATTGGCAAAGTGATATTTGGAAGCCCATAGAGGGCTTTGTTGAAAAAGGAAATATCCTCCGATGAAATCTGGAAAGAAGCTTTCTGAGAAACTGCTCAGTGTTCTGTTAATTCATCTCACAGAGTTACATCTGTATTTCGTGGATCTCTTTGCTAGCCTTATTTCTGTGGAATCTGACAACAGATATTTCCTTTCCCTTTGAACACTATACGGCCAAAGGAAATATCCTCCGATAACAAAGAGAAAGAAGCTTTCTGAGAAACTTCTTTGTGTTCTGTGAAATCATCTCACAGAGTTACAGCTTTCCCCTCAAGAAGCCTTTCGCTAAGACAGTTCTTGTGAAATTGGCAAAGTGATATTTGGAAGCCCATAGAGGGCTATGGTGAAAAAGGAAATATCCTCCGATGAAATCTGGAAAGAAGCTTTCTGAGAAACTGCTCAGTGTTCTGTTAATTCATCTCACAGAGTTACATCTGTATTTCGTGTATCTCTTTGCTAGCCTTATTTCTGTGGAATCTGACAACAGATATTTCCTTTCCCTTTGAAGACTATAGGGCCAAAGGAAATATCCTCCGATAACAAAGAGAAAGAAGCTTTCTGAGAAACTTCTTTGTGTTCTGTGAAATCAACTCACAGAATTACAGATTTCGCCTCAAGAAGTCTTTCGCTAAGACAGTTCTTGTGGAATTGGCAAAGTGATATTTGGAAGCCCATAGAGGGCTATGTTGAAAAAGGAAATATCCTCCCATGAAATCTGGAAAGAAGCTTTCTGAGAAACTGCTTAGTGTTCTGTTAATTCATCTCACAGAGTTACATCTGTATTTCGTGGATCTCTTTGCTAGCTTTATTTCTGTGGAATCTGAGAACAGATATTTCGAATCCCTTTAAAGACTATAGGCCAAAGGAAATATCCTCCGATAACAAAGAGAAAGAAGCTTTCTGAGAAACTTCTTTGTGTTTTGTGAAATCATCTCACAGGGTTACAGCTTTCCCCTCAAGAAGCCTTACGCTAAGACAGTTCTTGTGGAATTGCAAAAGTGATATTTGGAAGCCCATAGAGGGCTATGGTGAAAAAGGATATATCCTCCGATGAAATCTGGAAAGAAGCTTTCTGAGAAACTGCTTAGTGTTCTGTTAATTCATCTCACAGAGTTTCATCGGTATTTCGTGGATCTCTTTGCTAGACTTATTTCTGTGGAATCTGACAACAGATATTTCCTTTCCCTTTGAAGACTATAGGGCCAAAGGAAATATCCTCCAATAACAAAGAGAAAGAAGCTTTCTGAGAAACTTCTTTGTGTTCTGTGAAATCATCTCACAGGGTTACAGCTTTCCCCTCAAGAAGCCTTACGCTAAGACAGTTCTTGTGGAATTGCAAAAGTGATATTTGGAAGCCCATAGAGGGCTATGGTGAAAAAGGATATATCCTCCGATGAAATCTGGAAAGAAGCTTTCTGAGAAACTGCTTAGTGTTCTGTTAATTCATCTCACAGAGTTACATCTGTATTTGGAGGATCTCTTTGCTAGCCTTATTTCTGTGGAATCTGAGAAGAGATATTTCGGATCCCTTAAAAGACTATAGGGCCAAAGGAAATATCCTCCGATAACAAAGAGAAAGAAGCTTTCTGAGAAACTTGTTTGTGTTCTGTGAAATCATCTCACAGAGTTACAGCTTTCCCCTCAAGAAGCCTTTCGCTAAGACAGTTCTTGTGGAATTGGCAAAGTGATATTTGAAGCCCAGAGAGGGCTATGGTGAAAATGGAAATATCCTCCGATAAAATCTGGAAAGAAGCTTTCTGAGAAACTGCTTAGTGTTCTGTTAATTTATCTCACAGAGTTAGATCTGTATTTCGTGGATCTCTTTGCTAGCCTTATTTCTGTGGGATCTGAGAACAGATATTTCGGATCCCTTTAATGACTATACGGCCAAAGGAAATATCCTCCGATAACAAAGAGAAAGAAGCTTTCTGAGAAACTTCTTTCTGTTCTGTGAAATCGTCTCACAGAGTTACAGCTTTCCCCTCAAGAAGCCTTTCGCTAAGACAGTTCTTGTGGAATTGGCAAAGTGATATTTGGAATCCCATAGAGGGCTATGGTGAAAAAGGAAATATCCTCCGATGAAATCTGGATAGAAGATTTCTGAGAAACTGCTTAGTGTTCTGTTAATTCATCTCACAGAGTTCCATCTGTATTTCGTGGATTTCTTTGCTTGCCTTATTTCTGTGGAATCTGACAACAGATATTTCCTTTCCCTTTGAAGACTATAAGGCCAAAGGAAATATCCTCCGATAACAAAGAGAAAGAAGCTTTCTGAGAAACTTCTTTGTGTTCTGTGAAATCATCTCACAGTGTTACAGCTTTCCCCCAAGAAGCCTTTCTCTAAGACAGTTCTTGTGGAATTGGCAAAGTGATATTTGGAGGCTCATAGAGGGCTATGGAGAAAAAGGAAATATCCTCCGATGAAATCTGGAAAGAAGCTTTCTGAGAAACTGCTTTGTGTTCTGTTAATTCATCTCACAGAGTTTATCTGTATTTCGTGGACCTCTTTGCTAGCCTTATTTCTGTGGAATATGAGAACAGATATTTCCTTTCCCTTTGAAGACTATTGGGCCAAAGGAAATATCCTCTGATAACAAAGAGAAAGAAGCTTTCTGAGAAACTTGTTTGTGTTCTGTGAAATCATCTCACAGAGTTACAGCTTTGCCCTCAAGAAGCCTTTCGCTAAGACAGTTCTTGTGGAATTGGCAAAGTGATATTTGGAAACTCATAGAGGGCTAGGGAGAAAAAGGAAATATCCTCCGATGAAATCTGGAAAGAAGCTTTCTGAGAAACTGCTTAGTGTTCTGTTAATTCATCTCACAGAGTTACATCTGCATTTCGTGGATCTCTTTTCTAGCCTTATTTCTTTGGAATCTGAGAAAAGATATTTCGGATCCCTTTAAAGACTATAGGGCCAAAGGAAATATCCTCCGATAACAAAGAGAAAGAAGCTTTCTGAGAAACTTCTTTGTGTTCTGTGAAATCATCTCACAGAGTTACAGCTTTCCCCTCAAGAAGCCTTTCGCTAAGACAATACTTGTGGAATTGGCAAAGTGATATTTGGAAGCCCATAGAGGGCTATGGTGAAAAAGGAAATATCCTCCGATGAAATCTGGAAAGAAGATTTCTGAGAAATTGCTTAGTGTTCTGTTAATTCATGTCACAGAGTTACATCTGTATTTCGTGTATTTCTTTGCTAGCCTTATTTCTGTGGAATCTGACAACAGATATTTCCTTTCCCTTTGAAGACTATAGGGCCAAAGGAAATATCCTCCGATAACAAAGAGAAAGAAGCTTTCTGAGAAACTTCTTTGTGTTCTGTGAAATCGTCTCACAGAGTTACAGCTTTCCCCTCAAGAAGCCTTTCACTCAGACAGTTCTTGTGGAATTGGCAAAGTGATATTTGGAAGCCCATAGAGGGCTATGGTGAAAAAGGAAATATCCTCCGATGAAATCTGGAAAGAAGATTTCTGAGAAACTGCTCAGTGTTCTGTTAATTCATCTCACAGAGTTACATCTGTATTTCGTGGATCTCTTTGCTAGCCTTATTTCTGTGGAATCTGACAACAGATATTTCCTTTCCCTTTGAAGACTATAGGGCCAAAGGAAATATCCTCCGATAACAAAGAGAAAGAAGCTTTCTGAGAAACTTCTTTGTGTTCTGTGAAATCATCTCACAGAGTTACAGCTTTCCCCCAAGAAGCCTTTCGGTAAGACAGTTCTTGTGGAATTGGCAAAGTGATATTTGGAGGCTCATAGAGGTCTATGGAGAAAAAGGAAATATCCTCCGATGAAATCTGGAAAGAAGCTTTCTGAGAAACTGCTTAGTGTTCTGTTAATTCATCTCACAGAGTTATATCTGTATTTCGTGGACCTCTTTGCTAGCCTTATTTCTGTGGAATCTGAGAACAGATATTTCCTTTCCCTTTGAAGACTATTGGGCCAAAGGGAATATCCTCCGATAACAAAGAGAAAGAAGCTTTCTGAGAAACTTGTTTGTGTTCTGTGAAATCATCTCTCAGAGTTACAGCTTTGCCCTCAAGAAGCCTTTCGCTAAGACAGTTCTTGTGGAATTGGCAAAGTGATATTTGAAGCCCAGAGAGGGCTATGGTGAAAAAGGAAATATCCTCCGATGAAATCTGGAAAGAAGCTTTCTGAGAAACTGCTTAGTGTTCTGTTAATTCATCTCACAGAGTTACATCTGTATTTCGTGGATCTCTTTGCTAGCCTTATTTCTGTGGGATCTGAGAACAGATATTTCGGATCCCTTTAAAGACTATACGGCCAAAGGAAATATCCTCCGATATCAAAGAGAAAGAAGCTTTCTGAGAAACTTCTTTCTGTTCTGTGAAATCGTCTCACAGAGTTACAGCTTTCCCCTCAAGAAGCCTTTCGCTAAGACAGTTCTTGTGGAATTGGCAAAGTGATATTTGGAAGCCCATAGAGGGCTATGGTGAAAAAGAAAATATCCTCCGATGAAATCTGGAAAGAAGATTTCTGAGAAACTGCTTAGTGTTCTGTTAATTCATCTCACAGAGTTACATCTGTATTTCGTGGATTTCTTTGCTAGCCTTATTTGTGTGGAATCTGACAACAGATATTTCCTTTCCCTTTGAAGACTATAGGGCCAAAGGAAATATCCTCCGATAACAAAGAGAAAGAAGCTTTCTGAGAAACTTCTTTGTGTTCTGTGAAATCGTCTCAAAGAGTTACGAAAGCTTTCCCCTCAAGAAGCCTTTCGCTAAGACAGTTCTTGTGGAATTGGCAAAGTGATATTTGGAAGCCCATAGAGGGCTATGGTGAAAAAGGAAATATCCTCCGATGAAATCTGGAAAGAAGATTTCTGAGAAACTGCTCAGTGTTCTGTTAATTCATCTCACAGAGTTACATCTGTATTTCGTGGATCTCTTTGCTAGCCTTATTTCTGGGGAATCTGACAACAGATATTTCCTTTCCCTTTGAAGACTATAGGGCCAAAGGAAATATCCTCCGATAACAAAGAGAAAGAAGCTTTCTGAGAAACTTCTTTGTGTTCTGTGAAATCATCTCACAGAGTTACAGCTTTGCCCTCAAGAAGCCTTTCGCTAAGACAGTTCTTGTGGAATTGGCAAAGTGATATTTGAAGCCCAGAGAGGGCTATGGTGAAAAAGGAAATATCCTCCGTTGAAATCTGGAAAGAAGCTTTCTGAGAAACTGCTTAGTGTTGTGTTAATTCATCTCACAGAGTTACATCTGTATTTCGTGGATCTCTTTGCTAGCCTTAATTCTGTTGAATCTGAGAACAGATATTTCGGATCCCTTTAAAGACTATAGGCCCAAAGGAAATATCCTCCGATAACAAAGAGAAAGAAGCTTTCTGAGAAACTTCTTTGCGTTCTGTGAAATCATCTCACAGAGTTACAGCTTTCCCCTCAAGAAGCCTTTCGCTAAGACAGTTCTTGTTGAATTGGCAAAGTGATATTTGGAAGCCAATAGAGGGCTATGGTGAAAAAGGAAATATCCTCCGATAAAATCTGGAAACAAGCTTTCTGAGAAACTGCTTAGTGTTCTGTTAATTCATCTCACAGAGTTACATCTGTATTTCGTGCATCTCTTTGCTAGCCTTATTTCTGTGGGATCTGAGAACAGATATTTCGGATCCCTTTAAAGACTATACGGCCAAAGGAAATATCCTCCGATAACAAAGAGAAAGAAGCTTTCTGAGAAACTTCTTTCTGTTCTGTGAAATCGTCTCACAGAGTTACAGCTTTCCCCTCAAGAAGCCTTTCGCTAAGACAGTTCTTGTGGAATTGGCAAAGTGATATTTGGAAGCCCCTAGAGGACTATGGTGAAAATGAAATATCCTCCGATGAAATCTGGAAAGAAGCTTTCTGAGAAACTGCTTAGTGTTCTGTTAATTCATCTCACAGAGTTACATCTGTATTTCGTGGATCTCTTGCTAGCCTTATTTTTGTGGCATCTGACAACAGATATTTCCTTTCCCTTTGAAGACTATAGGGCCAAAGGAAATATCCTCCGATAACAAAGAGAAAGAAGCTTTGTGAGAAACTTATTTGTGTTCTGTGAAATCATCTCACAGAGTTACAGCTTTCCCTTCAAGAAGGCTTTCGCTAAGACAGTTCTTGTGGAATTGGCAAAGTGATATTTGAAGCCCATAGAGGGCTATGTTGAAAAAGGAAATATCCTCCGATGAAATCTGGAAAGAATCTTTCTGAGAAACTGCTTAGTGTTCTGTTAATTCATCTCACAGAGTTACATCTGTATTTCGTGGATCTCTTTGCTAGCCTTATTTCTGTGGAATCTGACAACAGATATTTCCTTTCCCTTTGAAGACTATAGGGCCAAAGGAAATACCCTCCGATAACAAAGAGAAAGAAGCTTTCTGAGAAACTTCTTTGTGTTCTGTGAAATCATCTCACAGAGTTACAGCTTTCCCCTCAAGAATCCTTTCGCTAAGACAGTTCTTGTGGAATTGGCAAAGTGATATTTGGAAGCCCATAGAGGGCTATGGTGAAAAAGGAAATATCCTCCGATGAAATCTGGAAAGAAGCTTTCTGAAAAACTGCTTAATGTTCCGTTAATTCATCTCACAGAGTTACATCTGTATTTCGTGGATCTCTTTGCTAGCCTTATTTCTGTTGAATCTGAGAACAGATATTTCGGATCCCTTTAAAGACTATAGGCCCAAAGGAAATATCCTCCGATAACAAAGAGAAAGAAGCTTTCTGAGAAACTTCTTTGTGTTCTGTGAAATCATCTCACAGAGTTACAGCTTTCCCCTCAAGAAGCCTTTCGCTAAGACAGTTTTTGTTGAATTGGCAAAGTGATATTTGGAAGCCAATAGAGGGCTATGGACAAAAAGGAAATATCCTCCGATGAAATCTGGAAAGAAGCTTTCTGAGAAACTGCTTAGTTTTCTGTTAATTCATCTCACAGAGTTACATCTGTATTTCGTGAATCTCTTTGCTAGCTTTATTTCTGTGGAATCTGAGAACAGATATTTCCTTTCCCTTTGAAGACTATAGGGCCAAAGGAAATACCCTCCGATAACAAGAGAAAGAAGCTTTCAGAGAAACTTCTTTGTGTTCTGTGAAATCATCTCACAGAGTTACAGCTTTCCCCTCAAGAAGCCTTTCGCTAAGACAGTTCATGTGGAATTGGCAAAATGATATTTGGAAGCCCATAGAGGGCCATGGTGAAAAAGGAAATATCCTCCAATGAAATCTCTAAAGAAGCTTTCTGAGAAACTGCTTAGTGTTCTATTAATTCTTCTCACAGAGTTACATCTGTATTTCGTGGATCTCTTTGCTAGCCTTATTTCTGAGGAATCTGACAACAGATATTTCCTTTCCCTTTGAAGACTATAGGGCCAAAGGAAATATCCTCCGATAAAAAAGAGAAAGAAGCTTTCTGAGAAACTTCTTTGTGTTCTGTGAAATCATCTCACAGAGTTACAGCTTTCCCCTCAAGAAGCCTTTCGCTAAGACAGTTCTTGTGGAATTGGCAAAGTGATATTTGGAAGCCCTTAGAGGGCTATGGTGAAAAAGGAAATATCCTCCGATGAAATCTGGAAAGAAGCTTTCTGAGAAACTGCTTAGTGTTCTGTTAATTCATCTCACAGAGTTACATCTGTATTTCGTGGATATCTTTGCTAGCCTTATTTCTGTGGAATCTGACAACAGATATTTCCTTTCCCTTTGAAGATTATAGGGCCAAAGGAAATATCCTCCGATAACAAAGAGAAAGAAGCTTTCTGAGAAACTTCTTTGTGTTCTGTGAAATCATCTCAAAGAGTTACAGCTTTCCCCCAAGAAGCCTTTCGCTAAGACAGTTCTTGTGGAATTGGCAAAGTGATATTTGGAAGCTCATAGAGGGCTATGGAGAAAAAGGAAATAACCTCCGATGAAATCTGGAAAGAAGCTTTGTGAGAAACTGCTTATTGTTCTGTTAATTCATCTCACAGAGTTATATCTGTATTTCGTGGACCTCTTTGCTAGCCTTATTTCTGTGGAATCTGAGAACAGATATTTCCTTTCCCATTGAAGACTATTGGGCCAAAGGAAATATCCTCCGATAACAAAGAGAAAGAAGCTTTCTGAGAAACTTGTTTGTGTTCTGTGAAATCATCTCACAGAGTTACAGCTTTGCCCTCAAGAAGCCTTTCGCTAAGACAGTTCTTGTGGAATTGGCAAAGTGATATTTGAAGCCCAGAGAGGGCTATGGTGAAAAAGGAAATATCCTCCGATGAAATCTGGAAAGAAGCTTTCTGAGAAACTGCTTAGTGTTGTGTTAATTCATCTCACACAGTTACATCTGGATTTCGTGGATCTCTTTGCTAGCCTTATTTCTGTTGAATCTGAGAGCAGATATTTCGGATCCCTTTAAAGACTATAGGCCCAAAGGAACTATCCTCCGATAACAAAGAGAAAGAAGCTTTCTGAGAAACTTCTTTGTGTTCTGTGTAATCATCTCACAGAGTTACAGCTTTCCCCTCAAGAAGCCTTTCGCTAAGACAGTTCTTGTTGAATTGGCAAAGTGATATTTGGAAGCCAATAGAGGGCTATGGTGAAAAAGGAAATATCCTCCGATAAAATCTGGAAAGAAGCTTTCTGAGAAACTGCTTAGTGTTGTGTTAATTCATCTCACAGAGTTACATCTGTATTTCGTGGATCTCTTTGCTAGCCTTATTTCTGTGGGATCTGAGAACAGATATTTCGGATCCCTTTAAAGACTATACGGCCAAAGGAAATATCCTCCGATAACAAAGAGAAAGAAGCTTTCTGAGAAACTTCTTTCTGTTCTGTGAAATCCTCTCACAGAGTTACAGCTTTCCCCTCAAGAAGCCTTTCGCTAAGACAGTTCTTGTGGAATTGGCAAAGTGATATTTGGAAGCCCATAGAGGGCTATGGTGCAAAAGGAAATATCCTCCGATGAAATCTGGAAAGAAGCTTTCTGAGATACTGCTTAGTGTTCTGTTAATTCATCTCACAGAGTTACATCTGTATTTCGTGGATCTCTTGCTAGCCTTATTTCTGTGGCATCTGACAACAGATATTTCCTTTCCCTTTGAAGACTATAGGGCCAAAGGAAATATCCTCCGATAACAAAGAGAAAGAAGCTTTCTGAGAAACTTCTTTGTGTTCTGTGAAATCATCTCACAGAGTTACAGCTTTTCCCTCAAGAAGCCTTTCGCTAAGACAGTTCTTGTGGAATTGGCAAAGTGATATTTGGAAGCCCATAGAGGGCTATGGTGAAAAAGGAAATATCCTCCGATGAAATCTGGAAAGAAGCTTTCTGAGAAACTGCTTAGTGTTCTGTTAATTCATCTCACAGAGTTACATCTGTATTTCGTGGATCTCTTGCTAGCCTTATTTCTGTGGCATCTGACAACAGATATTTCCTTTCCCTTTTAAGACTTTAGGGCCAAAGGAAATATCCTCCGATAACAAAGAGAAAGAAGCTTTCTGAGAAACTTCTTTGTGTTCTGTGAAATCATCTCATAGAGTTACATCTTTCCCTTCAAGAAGGCTTTCGCTAAGACAGTTCTTGTGGAATTGGCAAAGTGATATTTGAAGCCCATAGAGGGCTATGTTGAAAAAGGAAATATCCTCCGATGAAATCTGGAAAGAAGCTTTCTGAGAAACTGCTTAGTGTTCTGTTATTTCATCTCACAGAGTTACATCTGTATTTCGTGGATCTCTTTGCTAGCCTTATTTCTGTGGAATCTGACAACAGATATTTCGGATCCCTTTGAAGACTATAGGGCCAAAGGAAATATCCTCCGATAACAAAGAGAAAGAAGCTTTCTGAGAAACTTCTTTGTGTTCTGTGAAATCATCTCACAGAGTTACAGCTTTCCCCTCAAGAAGCATTTCGCTAAGACAGTTCTTGTGGAATTGGCAAAGTGATATTTGGAAGCTCATAGAGGGCTATGGAAAAAAAGGAAATATCCTCCGATGAAATCTGGAAAGAAGCTTTCTGAGAAACTGCTTAGTGTTCTGTTAATTCATATCACAGAGTTACATCTGTATTTCGTGGATCTCTTTGCTAGCCTTATTTCTGTTGAATCTGAGAACAGATATTTCGGATCCCTTTAAAGACTATAGGCCCAAAGGAAATATCCTCCGATAACAAAGAGAAAGAAGCTGTCTGAGAAAATTCTTTGTGTTCTGTGAAATCATCTCACAGAGTTACAGCTTTCCCCTCAAGAAGCCTTTCGCTAAGACAGTTTTTGTTGAATTGGCAAAGTGATATTTGGAAGCCTATAGAGTTCTATGGTGAAAAAGGAAATATCCTCCGATGAAATCTGGAAAGAAGCTTTCTGAGAAACTGCTTAGTGTTCTGTTAATTCATCTCACAGAGTTACATCTGTATTTCGTGGATCTCTTGCGAGCCTTATTTCTGTGGCATCTGACAACAGATATTTCCTTTCCCTTTGAAGACTATAGGGCCAAAGGAAATACCCTCCGATAACAAGAGGAAGAAGCTTTCTGAGAAACTTCTTTGTGTTCTGTGAAATCATCTCACAGAGTTACAGCTTTCCCCTCAAGAAGCCTTTCGCTAAGACAGTTCTTGTGGAATTGGCAAAGTGATATTTGGAAGCCCATAGAGGGCTATGGTGAAAAAGGAAATATCCTCCGATGAAATCTGGAAAGAAGCTTTCTGAGAAACTGCTTAGTGTTCTCTTAATCCATCTCACAGAGTTACATCTGTATTTTGTGGATCTCCTTGCTAGCCTGATTTCTGTGGAATCTGACAACAGATATTTCCTTTCACTTTGTAGAAAATAGGGCCAAAGGAAATATCCTCCGATAACAAAGAGAAAGATGCTTTCTGAGAAACTTCTTTGTTTTCTGTGAAATCATCTCACAGAGTTACAGTTTTCCTCTCAAGAAGCCTTTCGCTAAGACAGTTCTTGTGGAATTGGCAAAGTGATATTTGGAAGCCCTTAGAGGGCTATGATGAAAAAGGAAATATCCTCCGATGAAATCTGGAAAGAATCGTTCTGAGAAACGGCTTAGTGTTCTGTTAATTCATCTCACAGAGTTAAATCTGTATTTCGTGGATCTCTTGCTAGCCTTATTTCTGTGGCATCTGACAACAGATATTTCCTTTCCCTTTGAAGACTATAGGGCCAAAGGAAATATCCTCCGATAACAAAGAGAAAGAAGCTTTCTGAGAAACTTCTTTGTGTTCTGTGAAATCGTCTCACAGAGTTACAGCTTTCCCCTCAAGAGGCCTTTCGCTCAGACAGTTCTTGTGGAATTGGCAAAGTGATATTTGGAAGCCCATAGAGGGCTATGGTGAAAAAGGAAATATCCTCCGATGAAATCTGGAAAGAAGATTTCTGAGAAACTGCTCAGTGATCTGTTAATTCATCTCACAGAGTTACATCTGTATTTCGTGCATCTATTTGCTAGCCTTATTTCTGTGGAATCTGACAACAGATATTTCCTTTCCCTTTGAAGACTATAGGGCCAAAGGAAATATCCTCCGATAACAAAGAGAAAGAAGATTTCTGAGAAACTTCTTTGTGTTCTGTGAAATCACCTCACAGAGTAACAGCTTTCCCCCAAGAAGCCTTTCGCTAAGACAGTTCTTGTGGAATTGGCAAAGTGATATTTGGAGGCTCATAGAGGGCTATGGAGAAAAAGGAAATATCCTCCGATGAAATCTGGAAAGAAGCTTTCTGAGAAACTGCTTAGTGTTCTGTTAATTCATCTCACAGAGTTATATCTGTATTTCGTGGACCTCTTTGCTAGCCTTATTTCTGTGGAATCTGAGAACAGATATTTCCTTTCCCTTTGAAGACTATTGGGCCAAAGGAAATATCCTCCGATAACAAAGAGAAAGAAGCTTTCTGAGAAACTTGTTTGTGTTCTGTGAAATCATCTCACAGAGTTACAGCTTTGCCCTCAAGAAGCCTTTCGCTAAGACAGTTCTTGTGGAATTGGCAAAGTGATATTTGAAGCCCAGAGAGGGCTATGGTGAAAAAGGAAATATCCTCCGATGAAATCTGGAAAGAAGCTTTCTGAGAAACTGCTTAGTGTTCTGTTAATTCATCTCACAGAGTTACATCTGTATTTCGTGGATCTCTTTGCTAGCCTTATTTCTGTGGGATTTGAGAACAGATATTTCGGATCCCTTTAAAGACTATACGGCCAAAGGAAATATCCTCCGATATCAAAGAGATAGAAGCATTCTGAGAAACCTCTTTCTGTTCTGTGAAATCGTCTCACAGAGTTACAGCTTTCCCCTCAAGAAGCCTTTCGCTAAGACAGTTCTTGTGGAATTGGCAAAGTGATATTTGGAAGCCCATAGAGGGCTATGGTGAAAAAGGAAATATCCTCAGATGAAATCTGGAAAGAAGCTTTCTGAGAAACTGCTTAGTGTTGTGTTAATTCATCTCACAGAGTTACATCTGTATTTCGTGGATCTCTTTGCTAGCCTTATTTCTGTTGAATCTGAGAACAGATATTTCGGATCCCTTTAAAGACTATAGGCCCAAAGGAAATATCCTCCGATAACAAAGAGAAAGAAGCTTTCTGAGAAACTTCTTTGCGTTCTGTGAAATCATCTCACAGAGTTACAGCTTTTCCCTCAAGAAGCCTTTCGCTAAGACAGTTCTTGTTGAATTGGCAAAGTGATATTTGGAAGCCAATAGAGGGCTATGGTGAAAAAGGAAATATCCTCCGATAAAATCTGGAAACAAGCTTTCTGAGACACTGCTTAGTGTTCTGTTAATTCATCTCACAGAGTTACATCTGTATTTCGTGGATCTCTTTGCTAGCCTTATTTCTGTGGGATCTGAGAACAGATATTTCGGATCCCTTTAAAGACTATACGGCCAAAGGAAATATCCTCCGATAAGAAAGAGAAAGAAGCTTTCTGAGAAACTTCTTTGTGTTCTGTGAAATCATCTCACAGAGTTACAGCTTTCCCCTCAAGAAGCCTTTCGCTAAGACAGTTCTTGTGGAATTGGCAAAGTGATATTTGGAAGCCCATATAGGGCTATGGTGAAAAAGGAAATATCCTCCGATGAAATCTGGAAAGAAGCTTTCTGAGAAACTGCTTAGTGTTCTGTTAATTCATCTCACAGAGTTACATCTGCATTTCGTGGATCTCTTTTCTAGCCTTATTTCTTTGGAATCTGAGAAAAGATATTTCGGATCCCTTTAAAGACTATAGGGCCAAAGGAAATATCCTCCGATAACAAAGAGAAAGAAGCTTTCTGAGAAACTTCTTTGTGTTCTGTGAAATCATCTCACAGAGTTACAGCTTTCCCCTCAAGAAGCCTTTCGCTAAGACAGTACTTGTGGAATTGGCAAAGTGATATTTGGAAGCCCATAGAGGGCTATGGTGAAAAAGGAAATATCCTCCGATGAAATCTGGAAAGAAGATTTCTGAGAAATTGCTTAGTGTTCTGTTAATTCATGTCACAGAGTTACATCTGTATTTCGTGTATTTCTTGCTAGCCTTATTTCTGTGGAATCTGACAACAGATATTTCCTTTCCCTTTGAAGACTATAGGGCCAAAGGAAATATCCTCCGATAACAAAGAGAAAGAAGCTTTCTGAGAAACTTCTTTGTGTTCTGTGAAATCGTCTCACAGAGTTACAGCTTTCCCCTCAAGAAGCCTTTCGCTCAGACAGTTCTTGTGGAATTGGCAAAGTGATATTTGGAAGCCCATAGAGGGCTATGGTGAAAAAGGAAATATCCTCCGATGAAATCTGGAAAGAAGATTTCTGAGAAACTGCTCAGTGTTCTGTTAATTCATCTCACAGAGTTACATCTGTATTTCGTGGATCTCTTTGCTAGCCTTATTTCTGTGGAATCTGACAACAGATATTTCCTTTCCCTTTGAAGACTATAGGGCCAAAGGAAATATCCTCCGATAACAAAGAGAAAGAAGCTTTCTGAGAAACTTCTTTGTGTTCTGTGAAATCATCTCACAGAGTTACAGCTTTCCCCCAAGAAGCCTTTCGGTAAGACAGTTCTTGTGGAATTGGCAAAGTGATATTTGGAGGCTCATAGAGGTCTATGGAGAAAAAGGAAATATCCTCCGATGAAATCTGGAAAGAAGCTTTCTGAGAAACTGCTTAGTGTTCTGTTAATTCATCTCACAGAGTTATATCTGTATTTCGTGGACCTCTTTGCTAGCCTTATTTCTGTGGAATCTGAGAACAGATATTTCCTTTCCCTTTGAAGACTATTGGGCCAAAGGAAATATCCTCCGATAACAAAGAGAAAGAAGCTTTCTGAGAAACTTGTTTGTGTTCTGTGAAATCATCTCTCAGAGTTACAGCTTTGCCCTCAAGAAGCCTTTCGCTAAGACAGTTCTTGTGGAATTGGCAAAGTGATATTTGAAGCCCAGAGAGGGCTATGGTGAAAAAGGAAATATCCTCCGATGAAATCTGGAAAGAAGCTTTCTGAGAAACTGCTTAGTGTTCTGTTAATTCATCTCACAGAGTTACATCTGTATTTCGTGGATCTCTTTGCTAGCCTTATTTCTGTGGGATCTGAGAACAGATATTTCGGATCCCTTTAAAGACTATACGGCCAAAGGAAATATCCTCCGATATCAAAGAGAAAGAAGCTTTCTGAGAAACTTCTTTCTGTTCTGTGAAATCGTCTCACAGAGTTACAGCTTTCCCCTCAAGAAGCCTTTCGCTAAGACAGTTCTTGTGGAATTGGCAAAGTGATATTTGGAAGCCCATAGAGGGCTATGGTGAAAAAGGAAATATCCTCCGATGAAATCTGGAAAGAAGATTTCTGAGAAACTGCTTAGTGTTCTGTTAATTCATCTCACAGAGTTACATCTGTATTTCGTGGATTTCTTTGCTAGCCTTATTTGTGTGGAATCTGACAACAGATATTTCCTTTCCCTTTGAAGACTATAGGGCCAAAGGAAATATCCTCCGATAACAAAGAGAAAGAAGCTTTCTGAGAAACTTCTTTGTGTTCTGTGAAATCGTCTCAAAGAGTTACGAAAGCTTTCCCCTCAAGAAGCCTTTCGCTAAGACAGTTCTTGTGGAATTGGCAAAGTGATATTTGGAAGCCCATAGAGGGCTATGGTGAAAAAGGAAATATCCTCCGATGAAATCTGGAAAGAAGATTTCTGAGAAACTGCTCAGTGTTCTGTTAATTCATCTCACAGAGTTACATCTGTATTTCGTGGATCTCTTTGCTAGCCTTATTTCTGGGGAATCTGACAACAGATATTTCCTTTCCCTTTGAAGACTATAGGGCCAAAGGAAATATCCTCCGATAACAAAGAGAAAGAAGCTTTCTGAGAAACTTCTTTGTGTTCTGTGAAATCATCTCACAGAGTTACAGTTTGCCCTCAAGAAGCCTTTCGCTAAGACAGTTCTTGTGGAATTGGCAAAGTGATATTTGAAGCCCAGAGAGGGCTATGGTGAAAAAGGAAATATCCTCCGTTGAAATCTGGAAAGAAGCTTTCTGAGAAACTGCTTAGTGTTGTGTTAATTCATCTCACAGAGTTACATCTGTATTTCGTGGATCTCTTTGCTAGCCTTAATTCTGTTGAATCTGAGAACAGATATTTCGGATCCCTTTAAAGACTATAGGCCCAAAGGAAATATCCTCCGATAACAAAGAGAAAGAAGCTTTCTGAGAAACTTCTTTGCGTTCTGTGAAATCATCTCACAGAGTTACAGCTTTCCCCTCAAGAAGCCTTTCGCTAAGACAGTTCTTGTTGAATTGGCAAAGTGATATTTGGAAGCCAATAGAGGGCTATGGTGAAAAAGGAAATATCCTCCGATAAAATCTGGAAACAAGCTTTCTGAGAAACTGCTTAGTGTTCTGTTAATTCATCTCACAGAGTTACATCTGTATTTCGTGGATCTCTTTGCTAGCCTTATTTCTGTGGGATCTGAGAACAGATATTTCGGATCCCTTTAAAGACTATACGGCCAAAGGAAATATCCTCCGATAACAAAGAGAAAGAAGCTTTCTGAGAAACTCCTTTCTGTTCTGTGAAATCGTCTCACAGAGTTACAGCTTTCCCCTCAAGAAGCCTTTCGCTAAGACAGTTCTTGTGGAATTGGCAAAGTGATATTTGGAAGCCCCTAGAGGGCTATGGTGAAAATGAAATATCCTCCGATGAAATCTGGAAAGAAGCTTTCTGAGAAACTGCTTAGTGTTCTGTTAATTCATCTCACAGAGTTACATCTGTATTTCGTGGATCTCTTGCTAGCCTTATTTCTGTGGCATCTGACAACAGATATTTTTTTCCCTTTGAAGACTATAGGGCCAAAGGAAATATCCTCCGATAACAAAGAGAAAGAAGCTTTGTGAGAAACTTATTTGTGTTCTGTGAAATCATCTCACAGAGTTACAGCTTTCCCTTCAAGAAGGCTTTCGCTAAGACAGTTCTTGTGGAATTGGCAAAGTGATATTTGAAGCCCATAGAGGGCTATGTTGAAAAAGGAAATATCCTCCGATGAAATCTGGAAAGAATCTTTCTGAGAAACTGCTTAGTGTTCTGTTAATTCATCTCACAGAGTTACATCTGTATTTCGTGGATCTCTTTGCTAGCCTTATTTCTGTGGAATCTGACAACAGATATTTCCTTTCCCTTTGAAGACTATAGGGCCAAAGGAAATACCCTCCGATAACAAAGAGAAAGAAGCTTTCTGAGAAACTTCTTTGTGTTCTGTGAAATCATCTCACAGAGTTACAGCTTTCCCCTCAAGAATCCTTTCGCTAAGACAGTTCTTGTGGAATTGGCAAAGTGATATTTGGAAGCCCCTAGAGGGCTATGGTGAAAAAGGAAATATCCTCCGATGAAATCTGGAAAGAAGCTTTCTGAAAAACTGCTTAATGTTCTGTTAATTCATCTCACAGAGTTACATCTGTATTTCGTGGATCTCTTTGCTAGCCTTATTTCTGTTGAATCTGAGAACAGATATTTCGGATCCCTTTAAAGACTATAGGCCCAAAGGAAATATCCTCCGATAACAAAGAGAAAGAAGCTTTCTGAGAAACTTCTTTGTGTTCTGTGAAATCATCTCACAGAGTTACAGCTTTCCCCTCAAGAAGCCTTTCGCTAAGACAGTTTTTGTTGAATTGGCAAAGTGATATTTGGAAGCCAATAGAGGGCTATGGACAAAAAGGAAATATCCTCCGATGAAATCTGGAAAGAAGCTTTCTGAGAAACTGCTTAGTTTTCTGTTAATTCATCTCACAGAGTTACATCTGTATTTCGTGAATCTCTTTGCTAGCTTTATTTCTGTGGAATCTGAGAACAGATATTTCCTTTCCCTTTGAAGACTATAGGGCCAAAGGAAATACCCTCCGATAACAAGAGAAAGAAGCTTTCAGAGAAACTTCTTTGTGTTCTGTGAAATCATCTCACAGAGTTACAGCTTTCCCCTCAAGAAGCCTTTCGCTAAGACAGTTCATGTGGAATTGGCAAAATGATATTTGGAAGCCCACAGAGGGCCATGCTGAAAAAGGAAATATCCTCCAATGAAATCTCTAAAGAAGCTTTCTGAGAAACTGCTTAGTGTTCTATTAATTCTTCTCACAGAGTTACATCTGTATTTCGTGGATCTCTTTGCTAGCCTTATTTCTGAGGAATCTGACAACAGATATTTCCTTTCCCTTTGAAGACTATAGGGTCAAAGGAAATATCCTCCGATAACAAAGAGAAAGAAGCTTTCTGAGAAACTTCTTTGTGTTCTGTGAAATCATCTCACAGAGTTACAGCTTTCCCCTCAAGAAGCCTTTCGCTAAGACAGTTCTTGTGGAATTGGCAAAGTGATATTTGGAAGCCCTTAGAGGGCTATGGTGAAAAAGGAAATATCCTCCGATGAAATCTGGAAAGAAGCTTTCTGAGAAACTGCTTAGTGTTCTGTTAATTCATCTCACAGAGTTACATCTGTATTTCGTGGATATCTTTGCTAGCCTTATTTCTGTGGAATCTGACAACAGATATTTCCTTTCCCTTTGAAGATTATAGGGCCAAAGGAAATATCCTCCGATAACAAAGAGAAAGAAGCTTTCTGAGAAACTTCTTTGTGTTCTGTGAAATCATCTCAAAGAGTTACAGCTTTCCCCCAAGAAGCCTTTCGCTAAGACAGTTCTTGTGGAATTGGCAAAGTGATATTTGGAAGCTCATAGAGGGCTATGGAGAAAAAGGAAATATCCTCCGATGAAATCTGGAAAGAAGCTTTGTGAGAAACTGCTTATTGTTCTGTTAATTCATCTCACAGAGTTATATCAGTATTTCGTGGACCTCTTTGCTAGCCTTATTTCTGTGGAATCTGAGAACAGATATTTCCTTTCCCATTGAAGACTATTGGGCCAAAGGAAATATCCTCCGATAACAAAGAGAAAGAAGCTTTCTGAGAAACTTGTTTGTGTTCTGTGAAATCATCTCACAGAGTTACAGCTTTGCCCTCAAGAAGCCTTTCGCTAAGACAGTTCTTGTGGAATTGGCAAAGTGATATTTGAAGCCCAGAGAGGGCTATGGTGAAAAAGGAAATATCCTCCGATGAAATCTGGAAAGAAGCTTTCTGAGAAACTGCTTAGTGTTGTGTTAATTCATCTCACACAGTTACATCTGGATTTCGTGGATCTCTTTGCTAGCCTTATTTCTGTTGAATCTGAGAGCAGATATTTCGGATCCCTTTAAAGACTATAGGCCCAAAGGAACTATCCTCCGATAACAAAGAGAAAGAAGCTTTCTGAGAAACTTCTTTGTGTTCTGTGAAATCATCTCACAGAGTTACAGCTTTCCCCTCAAGAAGCCTTTCGCTAAGACAGTTCTTGTTGAATTGGCAAAGTGATATTTGGAAGCCAATAGAGGGCTATGGTGAAAAAGGAAATATCCTCCGATAAAATCTGGAAAGAAGCTTTCTGAGAAACTGCTTAGTGTTCTGTTAATTCATCTCACAGAGTTACATCGGTATTTCGTGGATCTCTTTGCTAGCCTTATTTCTGTGGGATCTGAGAACAGATATTTCGGATCCCTTTAAAGACTATACGGCCAAAGGAAATATCCTCCGATAACAAAGAGAAAGAAGCTTTCTGAGAAACTTCTTTCTGTTCTGTGAAATCCTCTCACAGAGTTACAGCTTTCCCCTCAAGAAGCCTTTCGCTAAGACAGTTCTTGTGGAATTGGCAAAGTGATATTTGGAAGCCCATAGAGGGCTATGGTGCAAAAGGAAATATCCTCCGATGAAATCTGGAAAGAAGCTTTCTGAGATACTGCTTAGTGTTCTGTTAATTCATCTCACAGAGTTACATCTGTATTTCGTGGATCTCTTGCTAGCCTTATTTCTGTGGCATCTGACAACAGATATTTCCTTTCCCTTTGAAGACTATAGGGCCAAAGGAAATATCCTCCGATAACAAAGAGAAAGAAGCTTTCTGAGAAACTTCTTTGTGTTCTGTGAAATCATCTCACAGAGTTACAGCTTTTCCCTCAAGAAGCCTTTCGCTAAGACAGTTCTTGTGGAATTGGCAAAGTGATATTTGGAAGCCCATAGAGGGGTATGGTGAAAAAGGAAATATCCTCCGATGAAATCTGGAAAGAAGCTTTCTGAGAAACTGCTTAGTGTTCTGTTAATTCATCTCACAGAGTTACATCTGTATTTCGTGGATCTCTTGCTAGCCTTATTTCTGTGGCATCTGACAACAGATATTTCCTTTCCCTTTTAAGACTTTAGGGCCAAAGGAAATATCCTCCGATAACAAAGAGAAAGAAGCTTTCTGAGAAACTTCTTTGTGTTCTGTGAAATCATCTCACAGAGTTACATCTTTCCCTTCAAGAAGGCTTTCGCTAAGACAGTTCTTGTGGAATTGGCAAAGTGATATTTGAAGCACATAGAGGGCTATGTTGAAAAAGGAAATATCCTCCGATGAAATCTGGAAAGAAGCTTTCTGAGAAACTGCTTAGTGTTCTGTTAATTCATATCACAGAGTTACATCTGTATTTCGTGGATCTCTTTGCTAGCCTTATTTCTGTTGAATCTGAGAACAGATATTTCGGATCCCTTTAAAGACTATAGGCCCAAAGGAAATATCCTCCGATAACAAAGAGAAAGAAGCTTTCTGAGAAAATTCTTTGTGTTCTGTGAAATCATCTCACAGAGTTACAGCTTTCCCCTCAAGAAGCCTTTCGCTAAGACAGTTTTTGTTGAATTGGCAAAGTGATATTTGGAAGCCTATAGAGTTCTATGGTGAAAAAGGAAATATCCTCCGATGAAATCTGGAAAGAAGCTTTCTGAGAAACTGCTTAGTGTTCTGTTAATTCATCTCACAGAGTTACATCTGTATGTCGTGGATCTCTTGCGAGCCTTATTTCTGTGGCATCTGACAACAGATATTTCCTTTCCCTTTGAAGACTATAGGGCCAAAGGAAATACCCTCCGATAACAAGAGAAAGAAGCTTTCTGAGAAACTTCTTTGTGTTCTGTGAAATCATCTCACAGAGTTACAGCTTTCCCCTCAAGAAGCCTTTCGCTAAGACAGTTCTTGTGGAATTGGCAAAGTGATATTTGGAAGCCCATAGAGGGCTATGGTGAAAAAGGAAATATCCTCCGATGAAATCTGGAAAGAAGCTTTCTGAGAAACTGCTTAGTGTTCTCTTAATCCATCTCACAGTGTTACATCTGTATTTTGTGGATCTCCTTGCTAGCCTGATTTCTGTGGAATCTGACAACAGATATTTCCTTTCACTTTGTAGAAAATAGGGCCAAAGGAAATATCCTCCGATAACAAAGAGAAAGATGCTTTCTGAGAAACTTCTTTGTTTTCTGTGAAATCATCTCACAGAGTTACAGTTTTCCTCTCAAGAAGCCTTTCGCTAAGACAGTTCTTGTGGAATTGGCAAAGTGATATTTGGAAGCCCTTAGAGGGCTATGATGAAAAAGGAAATATCCTCCGATGAAATCTGGAAAGAATCGTTCTGAGAAACGGCTTAGCGTTCTGTTAATTCATCTCACAGAGTTAAATCTGTATTTCGTGGATCTCTTGCTAGCCTTATTTCTGTGGCATCTGACAACAGATATTTCCTTTCCCTTTGAAGACTATAGGGCCAAAGGAAATATCCTCCGATAACAAAGAGAAAGAAGCTTTCTGAGAAACTTCTTTGTGTTCTGTGAAATCGTCTCACAGAGTTACAGCTTTCCCCTCAAGAGGCCTTTCGCTCAGACAGTTCTTGTGGAATTGGCAAAGTGATATTTGGAAGCCCATAGAGGGCTATGGTGAAAAAGGAAATATCCTCCGATGAAATCTGGAAAGAAGATTTCTGAGAAACTGCTCAGTGATCTGTTAATTCATCTCACAGAGTTACATCTGTATTTCGTGCATCTCTTTGCTAGCCTTATTTCTGTGGAATCTGACAACAGATATTTCCTTTCCCTTTGAAGACTATAGGGCCAAAGGAAATATCCTCCGATAACAAAGAGAAAGAAGCTTTCTGAGAAACTTCTTGTGTTCTGTGAAATCATCTCACAGAGTAACAGCTTTCCCCCAAGAAGCCTTTCGCTAAGACAGTTCTTGTGGAATTGGCAAAGTGATATTTGGAGGCTCATAGAGGGCTATGGAGAAAAAGGAAATATCCTCCGATGAAATCTGGAAAGAAGCTTTCTGAGAAACTGCTTAGTGTTCTGTTAATTCATCTCACAGAGTTATATCTGTATTTCGTGGACCTCTTTGCTAGCCTTATTTCTGTGGAATCTGAGAACAGATATTTCCTTTCCCTTTGAAGACTATTGGGCCAAAGGAAATATCCTCCGATAACAAAGAGAAAGAAGCTTTCTGAGAAACTTGTTTGTGTTCTGTGAAATCATCTCACAGAGTTACAGCTTTGCCCTCAAGAAGCCTTTCGCTAAGACAGTTCTTGTGGAATTGGCAAAGTGATATTTGAAGCCCAGAGAGGGCTATGGTGAAAAAGGAAATATCCTCCGATGAAATCTGGAAAGAAGCTTTCTGAGAAACTGCTTAGTGTTCTGTTAATTCATCTCACAGAGTTACATCTGTATTTCGTGGATCTCTTTGCTAGCCTTATTTCTGTGGGATTTGAGAACAGATATTTCGGATCCCTTTAAAGACTATACGGCCAAAGGAAATATCCTCCGATATCAAAGAGATAGAAGCATTCTGAGAAACCTCTTTCTGTTCTGTGAAATCGTCTCACAGAGTTACAGCTTTCCCCTCAAGAAGCCTTTCGCTAAGACAGTTCTTGTGGAATTGGCAAAGTGATATTTGGAAGCCCATAGAGGGCTATGGTGAAAAAGGAAATATCCTCAGATGAAATCTGGAAAGAAGCTTTCTGAGAAACTGCTTAGTGTTGTGTTAATTCATCTCACAGAGTTACATCTGTATTTCGTGGATCTCTTTGCTAGCCTTATTTCTGTTATATCTGAGAACAGATATTTCGGATCCCTTTAAAGACTATAGGCCCAAAGGAAATATCCTCCGATAACAAAGAGAAAGAAGCTTTCTGAGAAACTTCTTTGCGTTCTGTGAAATCATCTCACAGAGTTACAGCTTTTCCCTCAAGAAGCCTTTCGCTAAGACAGTTCTTGTTGAATTGGCAAAGTGATATTTGGAAGCCAATAGAGGGCTATGGTGAAAAAGGAAATATCCTCCGATAAAATCTGGAAACAAGCTTTCTGAGAAACTGCTTAGTGTTCTGTTAATTCATCTCACAGAGTTACATCTGTATTTCGTGGATCTCTTTGCTAGCCTTATTTCTGTGGGATCTGACAACAGATATTTCGGATCCCTTTAAAGACTATACGGCCAAAGGAAATATCCTCCGATAAGAAAGAGAAAGAAGCTTTCTGAGAAACTTCTTTGTGTTCTGTGAAATCATCTCACAGAGTTACAGCTTTCCCCTCAAGAAGCCTTTCGCTAAGACAGTTCTTGTGAAATTGGCAAAGTGATATTTGGAAGCCCATATAGGGCTATGGTGAAAAAGGAAATATCCTCCGATGAAATCTGGAAAGAAGCTTTCTGAGAAACTGCTTAGTGTTCTGTTAATTCATCTCACAGAGTTACATCTGTATTTCGTGGATCTCTTGCTAGCCTTATTTCTGTGGCATCTGACAACAGATATTTCGTTTCCCTTTGAAGACTATAGGGCCAAAGGAAATATCTTCCGATAACAAAGAGAAAGAAGCTTTGTGAGAAACTTATTTGTGTTCTGTGAAATCATCTCACAGAGTTACAGCTTTCCCTTCAAGAAGGCTTTCGCTAAGACAGTTCTTGTGGAATTGGCAAAGTGATATTTGAAGCCCATAGAGGGCTATGTTGAAAAAGGAAATATCCTCCGATGAAATCTGGAAAGAAGCTTTCTGAGAAACTGCTTAGTGTTCTGTTAATTCATCTCACAGAGTTACATCTGTATTTCGTGGATCTCTTTGCTAGCCTTATTTCTGTGGAATCTGACAACAGATATTTCCTTTCCCTTTGAAGACTATAGGGCCAAAGGAAATACCCTCCGATAACAAAGAGAAAGAAGCTTTCTGAGAAACTTCTTTGTGTTCTGTGAAATCATCTCACAGAGTTACAGCTTTCCCCTCAAGAAGCCTTTCGCTAAGACAGTTCTTGTGGAATTGGCAAAGTGATATTTGGAAGCCCATAGAGGGCTATGGTGAAAAAGGAAATATCCTCCGATGAAATCTGGAAAGAATCTTTCTGAGAAACTGCTTAATGTTCTGTTAATTCATCTCACAGAGTTACATCTGTATTTCGTGGATCTCTTTGCTAGCCTTATTTCTGTTGAATCTGAGAAGAGATATTTCGGATCCCTTTAAAGACTATAGGCCCATAGGAAATATCCTCCGATAACAAAGAGAAAGAAGCTTTCTGAGAAACTTCTTTGTGTTCTGTGAAATCATCTCACAGAGTTACAGCTTTCCCCTCAAGAAGCCTTTCGCTAAGACAGTTTTTGTTGAATTGGCAAAGTGATATTTGGAAGCCAATAGAGGGCTATGGTGAAAAAGGAAATATCCTCCGATGAAATCTGGAAAGAAGCTTTCTGAGAAACTGCTTAGTGTTCTGTTAATTCATCTCACAGAGTTACATCTGTATTTCGTGGATCTCTTTGCTAGCCTTATTTCTGTGGGATCTGAGAACAGATATTTCGGATTCCTTTAAAGACTATACGGCCAAAGGAAATATCCTCCGATAACAAAGAGAAAGAAGCTTTCTGAGAAACTTCTTTCTGTTCTGTGAAATCGTCTCACAGAGTTACAGCTTTCCCCTCAAGAAGCCTTTCGCTAAGACAGTTCTTGTGGAATTGGCAAAGTGATATTTGGAAGCTCATAGAGGGCTATGGAGAAAAAGGAAATATCCTCCGATGAAATCTGGAAAGAAGCTTTCTGAGAAACTGCTTAGTTTTCTGTTAATTCATCTCACAGAGTTACATCTGTATTTCGTGAATCTCTTTGCTAGCTTTATTTCTGTGGAATCTGAGAACAGATATTTCCTTTCCCTTTGAAGACTATAGGGCCAAAGGAAATACCCTCCGATAACAAGAGAAAGAAGCTTTCTGAGAAACTTCTTTGTGTTCTGTGAAATCCTCTCACAGAGTTACAGCTTTCCCCTCAAGAAGCCTTTCGCTAAGACAGTTCATGTGGAATTGGCAAAATGATATTTGGAAGCCCATAGAGGGCCATGGTGAAAAAGGAAATATCCTCCGATGAAATCTGGAAAGAATCTTTCTGAGAAACTGCTTAGTGTTCTGTTAATTCATCTCACAGAGTTACATCTGTATTTCGTGGATCTCTTTGCTAGCCTTATTTCTGTCGAATCTGACAACAGATATTTCCTTTCCCTTTGAAGACTATAGGGTCAAAGGAAATATCCTCCGATAACAAAGAGAAAGAAGCTTTCTGAGAAACGTCTTTGTGTTCTCTGAAATCATCCAACAGAGTTACAGCTTTCCCCGAAAGAAGCCTTTCGCTAAGACAGTTCTTGTGGAATTGGCAAAGTGATATTTGGAAGCCCATAGAGTGCTATAGTGAAAAAGGAAATATCCTCCGATGAAATCTGGAAAGAAGCCTTCTGAGAAACTGCTCAGTGTTCTGTTAATTCATCTCGCAGAGTTACATCTGTATTTCGTGGATCTCTTTGCTAGACTTATTTCTGTGGAATCTGAGAACAGATATTTCAGATCCCTTTAAGGACTACAGGGCCAAAGGAAATATCCTCCGATAACAAAGAGAAAGAAGCTTTCTGAGAAACTTCTTTGTGTTCTGTGAAATCATCACACAGAGTTACAGGTTTCCCCTCAAGAACCCTTTCGCTAAGACAGTTCTTGTGGAATTGGCAAAGTGATATTTGGAAGCCCATAGAGGGCTATGGTGAAAAAGGAAATATCCTCAGATGAAACCCGGAAAGAAGCTTACTGAGAAACTGCTTAGGGTTCTGTTAATTCATCTCACAGAGTTACATCGGTATTTCGTGGATCTCCTTGCTAGCCTTATTTCTGTGGGATCTGAGAACAGATATTTCGGATCCCTTTAAAGACTATACGGCCAAAGGAAATATCCTCCGATAACAAAGAGAAAGAAGCTTTCTGAGAAACTTCTTTCTGTTCTGTGAAATCGTCTCACAGAGTTACAGCTTTCCCCTCAAGAAGCCTTTCGCTAAGACAGTTCTTGTGGAATTGGCAAAGTGATATTTGGAAGCCCATAGAGGGCTATGGTGCAAAAGGAAATATACTCCGATGAAATCTGGAAAGAAGCTTTCTGAGATACTGCTTAGTGTTCTGTTAATTCATCACACAGAGTTACATCTGTATTTCGTGGATCTCTTGCTAGCCTTATTTCTGTGGCATCTGACAACAGATATTTCCTTTCCCTTTGAAGACTATAGGGCCAAAGGAAATATCCTCCGATAACAAAGAGAAAGAAGCTTTCTGAGAAACTTTTTTGTGTTCTGTGAAATCATCTCACAGAGTTACAGCTTTTCCCTCAAGAAGCCTTTCGCTAAGACAGTTCTTGTGGAACTGGCAAAGTGATATTTGGAAGCCCATAGAGGGCTATGGTGAAAAAGGAAATATCCTCCGATGAAATCTGGAAAGAAGCTTTCTGAGAAACTGCTTAGTGTTCTGTTAATTCATCTCACAGAGTTACATCTGTATTTCGTGGATCTCTTGCTAGCCTTATTTCTGTGGCATCTGACAACAGATATTTCCTTTCCCTTTTAAGACTTTAGGGCCAAAGGAAATATCCTCCGATAACAAAGAGAAAGAAGCTTTCTGAGAAACTTCTTTGTGTTCTGTGAAATCATCTCACAGAGTTACATCTTTCCCTTCAAGAAGGCTTTCGCTAAGACAGTTCTTGTGGAATTGGCAAAGTGATATTTGAAGCCCATAGAGGGCTATGTTGAAAAAGGAAATATCCTCCGATGAAATCTGGAAAGAAGCTTTCTGAGAAACTGCTTAGTGTTCTGTTATTTCATCTCACAGAGTTACATCTGTATTTCGTGGATCTCTTTGCTAGCCTTATTTCTGTGGAATCTGACAACAGATATTTCGGATCCCTTTGAAGACTATAGGGCCAAAGGAAATATCCTCCGATAACAAAGAGAAAGAAGCTTTCTGAGAAACTTCTTTGTGTTCTGTGAAATCATCTCACTTAGTTACAGCTTTCCCCTCAAGAAGCATTTCGCTAAGACAGTTCTTGTGGAATTGGCAAAGTGATATTTGGAAGCTCATAGAGGGCTATGGAAAAAAAGGAAATATCCTCCGATGAAATCTGGAAAGAAGCTTTCTGAGAAACTGCTTAGTGTTCTGTTAATTCATCTCACAGAGTTACATCTGTATTTCGTGGATCTCTTTGCTAGCCTTATTTCTGTTGAATCTGAGAACAGATATTTCGGATCCCTTTAAAGACTATAGGAACAAAGAAAATATCCTCCGATAACAAAGAGAAAGAAGCTTTCTGAGAAAATTCTTTGTGTTCTGTGAAATCATCTCACAGAGTTACAGCTTTCCCCTCAAGGAGCCTTTCGCTAAGACAGTTTTTGTTGAATTGGCAAAGTGATATTTGGAAGCCTATAGAGTTCTATGGTGAAAAAGGAAATATCCTCCGATGAAATCTGGAAAGAAGCTTTCTGAGAAACTGCTTAGTGTTCTGTTAATTCATCTCACAGAGTTACATCTGTATTTCGTGGATCTCTCGCGAGCCTTATTTCTGTGGCATCTGACAACAGATATTTCCTTTCCCTTTGAAGACTATAGGGCCAAAGGAAATACCCTCCGATAACAAGAGAAAGAAGCTTTCTGAGAAACTTCTTTGTGTTCTGTGAAATCATTTCACAGAGTTACAGCTTTCCCCTCAAGAAGCCTTTCGCTAAGACAGTTCTTGTGGAATTGGCAAAGTGATATTTGGAAGCCCATAGAGGGCTATGGTAAAAAAGGAAATATTCTCCAATGAAATCTGGAAAGAAGCTTTCTGAGAAACTGCTTAGTGTTCTCTTAATCCATCTCACAGAGTTACATCTGTATTTTGTGGATCTCCTTGCTAGCCTGATTTCTGTGAAATCTGACAACAGATATTTCCTTTCCCTTTGTAGAAAATAGGGCCAAAGGAAATATCCTCCGATAACAAAGAGAAAGATGCTTTCTGAGAAACTTCTTTGTTTTCTGTGAAATCATCTCACAGAGTTACAGTTTTCCTCTCAAGAAGCCTTTCGCTAAGACAGTTCTTGTGGAATTGGCAAAGTGATATTTGGAAGCCCTTAGAGGGCTATGATGAAAAAGGAAATATCCTCCGATGAAATCTGGAAAGAATCGTTCTGAGAAACGGCTTAGTGTTCTGTTAATTCATCTCACAGAGTTAAATCTGTATTTCGTGGATCTCTTGCTAGCCTTATTTCTGTGGCATCTGACAACAGATATTTCCTTTCCCTTTGAAGACTATAGGGCCAAAGGAAATATCCTCCGATAACAAAGAGAAAGAAGCTTTCTGAGAAACTTCTTTGTGTTCTGTGAAATCGTCTCACAGAGTTACAGCTTTCACCTCAAGAGGCCTTTCGCTCAGACAGTTCTTGTGGAATTGGCAAAGTGATATTTGGAAGCCCATAGAGGGCTATGGTGAAAAAGGAAATATCCTCCGATTAAATCTGGAAAGAAGATTTCTGAGAAACTGCTCAGTGATCTGTTAATTCATCTCACAGAGTTACATCTGTATTTCGTGCATCTCTTTGCTAGCCTTATTTCTGTGGAATCTGACAACAGATATTTCCTTTCCCTTTGAAGACTATAGGGCCAAAGGAAATATCCTCCGATAACAAAGAGAAAGAAGCTTTCTGAGAAACTTCTTTGTGTTCTGTGAAATCATCTCACAGAGTAACAGCTTTCCCCCAAGAAGCCTTTCGCTAAGACAGTTCTTGTGGAATTGGCAAAGTGATATTTGGAGGCTCATAGAGGGCTATGGAGAAAAAGGAAATATCCTCCGATGAAATCTGGAAAGAAGCTTTCTGAGAAACTGCTTAGTGTTCTGTTAATTCATCTCACAGAGTTATATCTGTATTTCGTGGACGTCTTTGCTAGCCTTATTTCTGTGGAATCTGAGAACAGATATTTCCTTTCCCTTTGAAGACTATTGGGCCAAAGGAAATATCCTCCGATAACAAAGAGAAAGAAGCTTTCTGAGAAACTTGTTTGTGTTCTGTGAAATCATCTCACAGAGTTACAGCTTTGCCCTCAAGAAGCCTTTCGCTAAGACAGTTCTTGTGGAATTGGCAAAGTGATATTTGAAGCCCAGAGAGGGCTATGGTGAAAAAGGAAATATCCTCCGATGAAATCTGGAAAGAAGCTTTCTGAGAAACTGCTTAGTGTTCTGTTAATTCATCTCACAGAGTTACATCTGTATTTCGTGGATCTCTTTGCTAGCCTTATTTCTGTGGGATTTGAGAACAGATATTTCGGATCCCTTTAAAGACTATACGGCCAAAGGAAATATCCTCCGATATCAAAGAGATAGAAGCATTCTGAGAAACCTCTTTCTGTTCTGTGAAATCGTCTCACAGAGATACAGCTTTCCCCTCAAGAAGCCTTTCGCTAAGACAGTTCTTGTGGAATTGGCAAAGTGATATTTGGAAGCCCATAGAGGGCTATGGTGAAAAAGGAAATATCCTCCGATGATATCTGGAAAGAAGCTTTCTGAGAAACTGCTTAGTGTTCTGTTAATTCATCTCACAGAGTTACATCTGTATTTCGTGGATCTCTTTGCTAGCCTTATTTCTGTGGGATCTGAGAACAGATATTTCGGATCCCTTTAAAGACTGTACGGCCAAAGGAAATATCCTCCGATAAGAAAGAGAAAGAAGCTTTCTGAGAAACTTCTTTCTGTTCTGTGAAATCATCTCACAGAGTTACAGCTTTCCCCTCAAGAAGCCTTTCGCTAAGACAGTTCTTGTGGAATTGGCAAAGTGATATTTGGAAGCCCATATAGGGCTATGGTGAAAAAGGAAATATCCTCCGATGAAATCTGGAAAGAAGCTTTCTGAGAAACTGCTTAGTGTTCTGTTAATTCATCTCACAGAGTTACATCTGTATTTCGTGGATCTCTTGCTAGCCTTATTTCTGTGGCATCTGACAACAGATATTTCGTTTCCCTTTGAAGACTATAGGGCCAAAGGAAATATCCTCCGATAACAAAGAGAAAGAAGCTTTGTGAGAAACTTATTTGTGTTCTGTGAAATCATCTCACAGAGTTACAGCTTTCCCTTCAAGAAGGCTTTCGCTAAGACAGTTCTTGTGGAATTGGCAAAGTGATATTTGAAGCCCATAGAGGGCTATGTTGAAAAAGGAAATATCCTCCGATGAAATCTGGAAAGAAGCTTTCTGAGAAACTGCTTAGTGTTCTGTTAATTCATCTCACAGAGTTACATCTGTATTTCGTGGATCTCTTTGCTAGCCTTATTTCTGTGGAATCTGACAACAGATATTTCCTTTCCCTTTGAAGACTATAGGGCCAAAGGAAATACCCTCCGATAACAAAGAGAAAGAAGCTTTCTGAGAAACTTCTTTGTGTTCTGTGAAATCATCTCACAGAGTTACAGCTTTCCCCTCAAGAAGCCTTTCGCTAAGACAGTTCTTGTGGAATTGGCAAAGTGATATTTGGAAGCCCATAGAGGGCTATGGTGAAAAAGGAAATATCCTCCGATGAAATCTGGAAAGAATCTTTCTGAGAAACTGCTTAATGTTCTGTTAATTCATCTCACAGAGTTACATCTGTATTTCGTGGATCTCTTTGCTAGCCTTATTTCTGTTGAATCTGAGAAGAGATATTTCGGATCCCTTTAAAGACTATAGGCCCATAGGAAATATCCTCCGATAACAAAGAGAAAGAAGCTTTCTGAGAAACTTCTTTGTGTTCTGTGAAATCATCTCACAGAGTTACAGCTTTCCCCTCAAGAAGCCTTTCGCTAAGATAGTTTTTGTTGAATTGGCAAAGTGATATTTGGAAGCCAATAGAGGGCTAAGGTGAAAAAGGAAATATCCTCCGATGAAATCTGGAAACAAGCTTTCTGAGAAACTGCTTAGTGTTCTGTTAATTCATCTCACAGAGTTACATCTGTATTTCGTGGATCTCTTTGCTAGCCTTATTTCTGTGGGATCTGAGAACAGATATTTCGGATTCCTTTAAAGACTATACGGCCAAAGGAAATATCCTCCGATAACAAAGAGAAAGAAGCTTTCTGAGAAACTTCTTTCTGTTCTGTGAAATCGTCTCACAGAGTTACAGCTTTCCCCTCAAGAAGCCTTTCGCTAAGACAGTTCTTGTGGAATTGGCAAAGTGATATTTGGAAGCTCATAGAGGGCTAGGAGAAAAAGGAAATATCCTCCGATGAAATCTGGAAAGAAGCTTTCTGAGAAACTGCTTAGTTTTCTGTTAATTCATCTCACAGAGTTACATCTGTATTTCGTGAATCTCTTTGCTAGCTTTATTTCTGTGGAATCTGAGAACAGATATTTCCTTTCCCTTTGAAGACTATAGGGCCAAATGAAATACCCTCCGATAACAAGAGAAAGAAGCTTTCTGAGAAACTTCTTTGTGTTCTGTGAAATCATCTCACAGAGTTACAGCTTTCCCCTCAAGAAGCCTTTCGCTAAGACAGTTCATGTGGAATTGGCAAAATGATATTTGGAAGCCCATAGAGGGCCATGGTGAAAAAGGAAATATCCTCCGATGAAATCTGGAAAGAATCTTTCTGAGAAACTGCTTAGTGTTCTGTTAATTCATCTCACAGAGTTACATCTGTATTTCGTGGATCTCTTTGCTAGCCTTATTTCTGTCGAATCTGACAACAGATATTTCCTTTCCCTTTGAAGACTATAGGGTCAAAGGAAATATCCTCCGATAACAAAGAGAAAGAAGCTTTCTGAGAAACGTCTTTGTGTTCTCTGAAATCATCCAACAGAGTTACAGCTTTCCCCAAAAGAAGCCTTTCGCTAAGACAGTTCTTGTGGAATTGGCAAAGTGATATTTGGAAGCCCATAGAGGGCTATAGTGAAAAAGGAAATATCCTCCGATGAAATCTGGAAAGAAGCCTTCTGAGAAACTGCTCAGTGTTCTGTTAATTCATCTCGCAGAGTTACATCTGTATTTCGTGGATCTCTTTGCTAGACTTACTTCTGTGGAATCTGAGAACAGATATTTCAGATCCCTTTAAGGACTACAGGGCCAAAGGAAATATCCTCCGATAACAAAGAGAAAGAAGCTTTCTGAGAAACTTCTTTGTGTTCTGTGAAATCATCACACAGAGTTACAGGTTTCCCCTCAAGAACCCTTTCGCTAAGACAGTTCTTGTGGAATTGGCAAAGTGATATTTGGAAGCCCATAGAGGGCTATGGTGAAAAAGGAAATATCCTCAGATGAAACCCGGAAAGAAGCTTACTGAGAAACTGCTTAGGGTTCTGATAATTCATCTCACAGAGTTACATCTGTATTTCGTGAATCACTTTGCTAGCCTTATTTCTGTGGAATCTGAGAACAGATACTTCAGATCCCTTTGAAGACTATAGGGCCAAGGAAATATCCTCCGATAACAAAGAGAAAGGAGCTTTCTGAGAAACTTCTTCTGTTCTGTGAAATCATCTCACAGAGTTACAGCTTTCCCCTCAAGAAGCCTTTCGCTAAGACAGTTCTTGTGGAATTGGCAAAGTGATATTTGGAAGCCCATAGAGGGCTATGGTGAAAAAGGAAATATCCTCCGATGAAATCTGGAAAGAAGCTTTCTGAGAAACTGCTCAGTGTTCTATTAATTCATCTCACAGAGTTACATCTGTATTTCGTGGATCTCTTTGCTAGCCTTATTTCTGTGTAATCTGAGAACAGATATTTCCTTTCCCTTTGAAGACTATAGGGCCAAAGGAAATATCCTCCGATAACAAAGAGAAAGAAGCTTTCTGAGAAACTTCTTTGTGTTCTGTGAAATCATCTCACAGAGTTACAGCTTTCCCCTCAAGAAGCCTTTCGCTAAGACAGTTCTTGTGGAATTGGCAAAGTGATATTTGGAAGCCCATAGAGGGCTATGGTGAAAAAGGAAATATCCTCCGATGAAATCTGGAAAGAAGCTTTCTGAGAAACTGCTTAGTGTTCTGTTAATTCATCTCACAGAGTTACATCTGTATTTTGTGGATCTCCTTGCTAGCCTGATTTCTGTGGAATCTGACAACAGATATTTCCTTTCCCTTTGTAGAAAATAGGGCCAAATGAAATATCCTCCGATAAAAAGAGAAAGATGCTTTCTGAGAAACTTCTTTGTGTTCTGTGAAATCATCTCACAGAGTTACAGTTTTCCCCTCAAGAAGCCTTTCGCTAAGACAGTTCTTGTGGAATTGGCAAAGTGATATTTGGAAGCCCTTAGAGGGGTATGATGAAAAAGGAAATATCCTCCGATGAAATCTGGAAAGAATCGTTCTGAGAAACGGCTTATTGTTCTGTTAATTCATCTCACAGAGTTAAATCTGTATTTCGTGGATCTCTTTGCTAGCTTTATTTCTGTGGAATCCGACAACAGATATTTCCTTTCCCTTTGAAGACTATAGGGCCAAAGGAAATATCCTCCGATAACAAAGAGAAAGAAGGTTTCTGAGAAACTTCTTTGTGTTCTGTGAAATCATCTCACAGAGTTACAGCTTTCCCCTCAAGAAGCCTTTCGCTAAGACAGTTCTTGTGGAATTGGCAAAGTGATATTTCGAAGCCCGTAGAGGGCTATGGTGAAAAAGGAAATATCCTCAGATGAAATATAGAAAGAAGCTTTCTGAGAAACTGCTTAGTGTTATGTTAGTTCATCTCACAGAGTTACATCTGTATTTCGTGGTTCTCTATCCTAGCTTTATTTCTGTGGAATCTGAGAACAGATATTTCCTTTCCCTTTGAAGACTATAAGGCCAAAGGAAATATCCTCCGATAACAAAGAGAAAGAAGCTTTCTGAGAAACTTCTTTGTGTTCTGTGAAATCATCTCACAGAGTTACAACTTTCCCCTCAAGAAGCCTTTCGCTAAGACAGTTCTTGTGGAATAGGCAAAGTGATATTTGGAAGCCCATAGAGGGCTATGGTGAAAAAGGAAATATCCTCAGATGAAACCTGGAAAGAAGCTTTCTGAGAAACTGCTTAGTGTTCTCTTAATTATCTCACAGAGTTACATCTGTCTTTCGTGGATCTCTTTGCTAGCCTTATTTCTGTGGAATCTGACAACAGATATTTCCTTTCCCTTTGAAGTCTATAGGGTCAAAGGAAATATCCTCCGATAACAAAGGGAAAGAAGTTTCTGAGAAACTACTTTGTGTTCTGTGAAATCATCTCACAGAGTTACAGCTTTCCCCTCAAGAAGCCTTTCGCTAAGACAGTTCTTGTGGAATTGGCAAAGTGATATTTGGAAGCCCATAGAGGGCTATGGGGAAAAAGGAAATATCCTCCGATGAAATCTGGAAAGAAGCTTTCTGAGAAACTGCTCAGTGTTCTGTTAATTCATCTCGCAGAGTTACATCTGTATTTCGTGGATCTCTTTGGTAGCCTTATTTCTGTGGAATCTCAGAACAGATATTTCAGATCCCTTTAAAGACTATAGGGCCAAAGGAAATATCCTCCGATAACAAAGAGAAGGAAGCTTTCTGAGAAACTTCTTTGTGTTCTGTGAAATCATCTCACAGAGTTACAGCTTTCCCCTCAAGAAGCCTTTCGCTATGACAGTTCTTGTGGAATTGGCAAAGTGATATTTGGAAGCCCTTAGAGGGCAATGGTGAAAAAGGAAATATCCTCCGATGAAACCTGGAAAGAAGCTTTCTGAGAAACTGCTTAGTGTTCTGTTAATTCATCTCACAGAGTTACATCTGTATTTCGTGGATCTCTTTGCTGGCCTTATTTCTGTGGAATCTGACAACAGATATTTCCTTTCCCTTTGAAGACTATAGGGCCAAAGGAAATATCCTCCGATAAAAAAGAGAAAGAAGCTTTCTGAGAAACTTCTTTGTGTTCTGTGAAATCATCTCACAGAGTTACAGCTTCCCCCTCAATAAACCTTTCGCTAAAACAGTTCTTGTGGAATTGGCAAAGTGATATTTGGAAGCCCATAGAGGGCTATGGTGAAAAAGGAAATATCCTGCGATGAAATCTGGAAAGAAGCTTTCAGAGAAACTGCTCAGTGTTCTGTTAATTCATCTCACAGAGTTACATCTGTATTTCGTGGATCTCTTTGCTAGCCATATTTCTGTGGAATCTGAAAACAGATATTTCGGATCCCTTTGAAGACTATAGGGCCAAAGGAAATATCCTCCGATAACAAAGAGAAAGAAGCTTTCTGAGAAACTTCTTTGTGTTCTGTGAAATCATCTCACAGAGTTACAGCTTTCCCCTCAAGAAGCATTTCGCTAAGACAGTTCTTGTGGAATTGGCAAAGTGATATTTGGAAGCTCATAGAGGGCTATGGAAAAAAAGGAAATATCCTCCGATGAAATCTGGAAAGAAACTTTCTGAGAAACTGCTTAGTGTTCTGTTAATTCATCTCACAGAGTTACATGTGTATTTCGTGGATCTCTTTGCTAGCCTTATTTCTGTTGAATCTGAGAACAGATATTTCGGATCCCTTTAAAGACTATAGGCCCAAAGGAAATATCCTCCGATAACAAAGAGAAAGAAGCTTTCTGAGAAACTGCTTAGTGTTCTGTTAATTCATCTCACAGAGTTACATCTGTATTTCGTGGATCTCTTTGCTAGCCTTATTTCTGAGGAATCTGAAAACAGATATTTCTTTTCCCTTTGAAGACTATAGGGCCAAAGGAAATATCCTCCGATAACAAAGAGAAAGAAGCTTTCTGAGAAACTTCTTGTGTTCTGTGAAATCATCTCACAGAGTTACAGCTTTCCCCTCAAGAAGCCTTTCGCTAAGACAGTTCTTGTGGAATTGGCAAACTGATATTTGGAAGCCCATAGAGGGCTATGATGAAAAAGGATATATCCTCCGATGAAATCTGGAAAGAAGCTTTCTGAGAAACTGCTTAGTGTTCTATTAATTCATCTCACAGAGTTACATCTGTATTTCGTGGATCTCTTTGCTAGCCTTATTTCTGTGTAATCTGAGAACAGATATTTCCTTTCCCTTTGAAGACTATAGGGCCAAGGGAAATATCCTCCGATAACAAAGAGAAAGAAGCTTTCTGAGAAACTTCTTTGTGTTCTGTGAAATCATCTCACAGAGTTACAGCTTTCCCCTCAAGAAGCCTTTCGCTAAGACAGTTCTTGTGGAATTGGCAAAGTGATATTTGGAAGCCCATAGAGGGCTATGGTGAAAAAGGAAATATCCTCCGATGAAATCTGGAAAGAAGCTTTCTGAGAAACTGCTTAGTGTTCTCTTAATTCATCTCACAGAGTTACATCTGTATTTCGTGGATCTCTTTGCTAGCCTGATTTCTGTGGAAACTGACAACAGATATTTCCTTTCCCTTTGTAGAAAATAGGGCCAAAGGAAATATCCTCCGATAACAAAGAGAAAGATGCTTTCTGAGAAACTTCTTTGTGTTCTGTGAAATCATCTCACAGAGTTACAACTTTCCCCTCAAGAAGCCTTTCGCTAAGTCAGTTCTTGTGGAATTGGCAAAGTGATATTTGGAAGCCCATAGAGGGCTATGGTGAAAAAGGAAATATCCTCAGATGAAACCTGGAAAGAAGCTTTCTGAGAAACTGCTTAGTGTTCTGTTAATTATCTCACAGAGTTACATCTGTCTTTAGCGGACCTCTTTGCTAGCCTTATTTCTGTGGAATCTGACAACAGATATTTCCTTTCCCTTTGAAGACTATAGGGCCAAAGGAAATATCCTTCGATAACAAAGGGAAAGAAGCTTTCTGAGAAACTTCTTTGTGTTCTGTGAAATCATCTCACAGAGTTACAGCTTTCCCCTCAAGAAGCCTTTCGCTAAGACAGTTCTTGTGGAATTGGCAAAGTGATATTTGGAAGCCCCTAGAGGGCTATGGGGAAAAAGGAAATATCCTCCGATGAAATCTGGAAAGAAGCTTTCTGAGAAACTGCTCAGTGTTCTGTTAATTCATCTCGCAGAGTTACATCTGTATTTCGTGGATCTCTTTGCTAGCCTTATTTCTGTGGAATCTGAGAACATATATTTCGGATCTCTTTGAAGTCTATAGGGCCAAAGGAAATATCCTCCGATAACAAAGAGAAAGAAGCTTTCTGAGAAACTTCTTTGTGTTCTGTGAAATCATCTCACAGAGTTACAGCTTTACCCTCTAGAAGCCTTTCGCTAAGACAGTTCTTGTGGAATTGGCAAAGTGATATTTGGAAGACCATAGAGGGCTATGGTGAAAAAGGAAATATCCTCCGATGAAATCTGGAAAGAAGCTTTCTGAGAAACTGCTTAGTGTTCTGTTAATTCATCTCACAGAGTTACATCTGTATTTCGTGGATCTCTTTGCTAGCCTAATTTCTGTGTAATCTGAGAACAGATATTTCCTTTCCCTTTGAAGACTACAGGGCCAAAGGAAATATCCTCCGATAACAAAGAGAGAGAAGCTTTCTGAGAAACTTTTTTGTGTTCTGTGAAATCATCTCACAGAGTTACAGCTTTCCCCTCAAAAAGCCTTTCGCTAAGAGAGTTCTTGTGGAATGGCAAAGTGATATTTGGAAGCTCATAGAGGGCTATGGTGAAAAAGGAAATATCCTCCGATGAAATCTGGAAAGAAGCTTTCTGAGAAACTGCTTAGTGTTTTGTAATTAATCTCACAGAGTTCCATCTGTATTTCGTTGATCTCTTTGCTAGCCTTATTTCTGTGGAATCTGACAACAGATATTTCCTTTCCCTTTGAAGAATATAGGGCCAATGGAAATATCCTCCGATAACAAAGAGAAAGAAGCTTTCTGAGAAACTTCTTTGTGTTCTGTGAAATCATCTCACAGAGTTACAGTTTTCCCCTCAAGAAGCCTTTCGCTAAGAAAGTTCTTGTGGAATTGGCAAAGTGATATTTGGAAGCCCATAGAGGGCTATGGTGAAAAAGGAAATATCCTCCGATGAAATCTGGAAAGAAGCTTTCAGAGAAACAGCTTAGTGTTCTGTTAATTCATCTCACAGAGTTACATCTGTATTTCGTGGATCTCTTTGCTAGCCTTATTTCTGTGGAATCTGAGAACCCATATTTCGGATCCCTTTGAAGACTATACGGCTAAAGGAAATATCCTCCGATAACAAAGAGAAAGAAGCTTTCTGAGAAACTTCTTTGTGTTCTGTGAAATCATCTCACAGAGTTAGAGCTTCCCCTCAAGAAGCCTTTCGATAAGACAGTTCTTGTGGAATTGGCAAAGTGATATTTGGAAGCCCTTAGAGGGCTATGGTGAAAAAGGAAATATCCACCGAAGAAATCTGGAAAGAAGTTTTCTGAGAAACTGCTTAGTGTTCTGTTAATTCATCTCACAGAGTTACATCTGTATTTCGTGGATCTCTTTGCTAGCCTTATTTCTGTGGAATCTGACAACATATATTTCGGATCTCTTTGAAGACTATAGGGCCAAAGGAAATATCCTCCGATAACAAAGACAAAGAAGCTTTCTGAGAAACTTCTTTGTGTTCTGTGAAATCATCTCACAGAGTTACAGCTTTCCCCTCAAGAAGCCTTTCGCTAAGACAGTTCTTGTGGAATTGGCAAAGTGATATTTGGAAGGCCATAAGGGCTATGGTGAAAAAGGAAATATCCTCCGATGAAATCTGGAAAGAAGCTTTCTGAGAAACTGCTTAGTGTTCTGTAATTCATCTCACAGAGTTACATCTGTATTTCGTGGATCTCTTTACTAGCCTTATTTCTGTGGAATCTGAGAACAGATATTACCTTTCCCTTTGAAGACTATAGGGCCAAAGGAAATATCCTCCGATAACAAAGAGAAAGAAGCTTTCTGAGAAACTCCTTTGTGTTCTGTGAAATCATCTCACAGCGTTACAGCTTCCCCTCAATAAACCTTTCGCTAAAACAGTTCTTGTGGAATTGGCAAAGTGATATTTGGAAGCCCATAGAGGGCTATGGTGAAAAAGGAAATATCCTCCGATGAAATCTGGAAAGAAGCTTTCTGAGAAACTGCTCAGTGTTCTGTTAATTCATCTCACAGTGTTACATCTGTATTTCGTGGATCTCTTTGCTAGTCTTATTTCTGTGGAATCTGACAACAGATATTTCGGATCCCTTTGAAGACTATAGGGCCAAAGGAAATATCCTCTGATAACAAAGAGAAAGAAGCTTTCTGAGAAACTTCTTTGTGTTCTGTGAAATCATCTCACAGAGTTACAACTTTCCCCTCAAGAAGCCTTTCGCTAAGACAGTTCTTGTGGAATAGGCAAAGTGATATTTGGAAGCCCATAGAGGGCTATGGTGAAAAAGGAAATATCCTCAGATGAAACCTGGAAAGAAGCTTTCTGAGAAACTGCTTAGTGTTCTGTTAATTATCTCACAGAGTTACATCTGTCTTTCGTGGATCTCTTTGCTAGCCTTATTTCTGTGGAATCTGACAACAGATATTTCCTTTCCCTTTGACGACTATAGGGCCAAAGGAAATATCCTCCGATAACAAAGGGAAAGACGTTTCTGAGAAACTTCTTTGTGTTCTGTGAAATCATCTCACAGAGTTACAGCTTTCCCCTCAAGAAGCCTTTCGCTAAGACAGTACTTGTGGAATTGGCAAAGTGATATTTGGAAGCCCATAGAGGGCTATGGGGAAAAACGAAATATCCTCCGATGAAATCTGGAAAGAAGCTTTCTGAGAAACTGCTCAGTGTTCTGTTAATTCATCTCGCAGAGTTACATCTGTATTTCGTGCATCTCTTTGGTAGCCTTATTTCTGTGGAATCTCAGAACAGATATTTCAGATCCCTTTAAAGACTATAGGGCCAAAGGAAATATCCTCCGATAACAAAGAGAAGGAAGCTTTCTGAGAAACTTCTTTGTGTTCTGTGAAATCATCTCACAGAGTTACAGCTTTCCCCTCAAGAAGCCTTTCGCTATGACACTTCTTGTGGAATTGGCAAAGTGATATTTGGAAGCCCTTAGAGGGCAATGGTGAAAAAGGAAATATCCTCCGATGAAATCTGGAAAGAAGCTTTCTGAGAAACTGCTTAGTGTTCTGAAATTCACCTCACAGAGTTACATCTGTATTTCGTGGATCTCTTTGCTAGCCTTATTTCTGTGGCATCTGACAACAGATATTTCCTTTCCCTTTGAAGAATATAGGGCCAATGGAAATATCCTTCGATAACAAAGAGAAAGAAGCTTTCTGAGAAACTTCTTTGTGTTCTGTGAAATCATCTCACAAAGTTAGAGCTTTCCCCTCAAAAAACCTTTCGCTAAAACAGTTCTTGTGGAATTGGCAAAGTGATATTTGGAAGGCCATAGAGGGCTATGGTGAAAAAGAAAATATCCTGGGATGTAATCTGGAAAATAGCTTTCTGAGAAACTGCTCCGTGTTCTGTTAATTCATCTCAGAGAGTTACATCTGTATTTCGTGGATCTCTTTGCTAGCCATATTTCTGTGGAATCGGAGAACAGATATTTCGGATCCCTTTGAATACTATAGGGCCAAAGGAAATATCCCCCGATAACAAAGATAAAGAAGCTTTCTGAGAAACTTCTTTGTGTTCTGTGAAATAATCTCACAGAGTTACAGCTTTCCCCTCAAGAAGCCTTTCGCTAAGACAGTTCTTGTGGAATTGGCAAAGTGATATTTGGAAGCCCATAGAGAGCTATGGTGAAAAAGGAAATATCCTCCGATGAAATCGAGAAAGAAGCTTTCTGAGAAACTGCTTAGTGTTCTGTTAATTCATCGCACAGAGTTACATCAGTATTTCGTGGATCTCTTTGCTAGCCTTATTTCTGTGGAATCTGACAACAGATATTTCCTTTCCCTTTGAAGACTATAAGTCCAAAGGAAATATCCTCCGATAACAAAGAGAAAGAAGCTTTCTGAGAAACTTCTTTGTGTTCTGTGAAATCATCTCACAGAGTTACAGCTTTCCCCTCTAGAAGCCTTTCGCTAACACAGTTCTTGTGGAATTGGCAAAGTGATATTTGGAAACCCATAGAGGGCTAGGGTGAAAAAGGAAATATCCTCAGATGAAACCTGGAAAGAAGCTTTCTGAGAAACTGCTTAGTGTTCTGTTAATTCATCTCACAGAGTTACATCTCTATTTCGTGGATCTCTTTGCTAGCCTTATTTCTGTGGAATCTGACAACATATATTTGTGATCCCTTTGAAGACTATAGGGCCAAAGGAAATATCCTCCGATAACAAAGAGAAAGAAGCTTTCTGAGAAACTTCTTTGTGTTCTGTGAAATCATCTCACAGAGTTACAGCTTTCCCCTCAAGAAGCCTTTCTCTAAGACAGTTCTTGTGGAATTGGCAAAGTGATATTTGGAAGCCCATAGAGGGCTACGGTGAAAAGGGAAATATCCTCAGATGAAATCTGGAAAGAAGCTTTCTGAGAAACTGCTTAGTGTTCTGTTAATTCATCTCACAGAGTTACATCTGTATTTCGTGGATCTCTTTGCTAGCCTTATTTCTGTGGAATCTGACAACAGATATTTCCTTTCCCTTTGAAGACTATAGGGCCAAAGGAAATATCCTCCGATAACAAAGAGAAAGATGCTTTCTGAGAAACTTCTTTGTGTTCTGTGAAATCATCTCACAGAGTTACAACTTTCCCCTCAAGAAGCCTTTCGCTAAGTCAGTTCTTGTGGAATTGGCAAAGTGATATTTGGAAGCCCATAGAGGGCTATGGTGAAAAAGGAAATATCCTCAGATGAAACCTGGAAAGAAGCTTTCTGAGAAACTGCTTAGTGTTCTGTTAATTATCTCAGAGAGTTACATCTGTCTTTCGCGGAACTCTTTGCTAGCCTTATTTCTGTGGAATCTGACAACAGATATTTCCTTTCCCTTTGAAGACTATAGGGCCAAAGGAAATATCCTTCGATAACAAAGGGAAAGAAGCTTTCTGAGAAACTTCTTTGTGTTCTGTGAAATCATCTCACAGAGTTACAGCTTTCCCCTCAAGAAGCCTTTCGCTAAGACAGTTCTTGTGGAATTGGCAAAGTGATATTTGGAAGCCCCTAGAGGGCTATGGGGAAAAAGGAAATATCCTCCGATGAAATCTGGAAAGAAGCTTTCTGAGAAACTGCTCAGTGTTCTGTTAATTCATCTCGCAGAGTTACATCTGTATTTCGTGGATCTCTTTGCTAGCCTTATTTCTGTGGAATCTGAGAACATATATTTCGGATCTCTTTTAAGTCTATAGGGCCAAAGGAAATATCCTCCGATAACAAAGAGAAAGAAGGTTTCCGAGAAACTTCTTTGTGTTCTGTGAAATCACCTCACAGAGTTACAGCTTTACCCTCTAGAAGCCTTTCGCTAACACAGTTCTTGTGGAATTGGCAAAGTGATATTTGGAAGACCATAGAGGGCTATGGTGAAAAAGGAAATATCCTCCGATGAAATCTGGAAAGAAGCTTTCTGAGAAACTGCTTAGTGTTCTGTTAATTCATCTCACAGAGTTACATCTGTATTTCGTGGATCTCTTTGCTAGCCTAATTTCTGTGTAATCTGAGAACAGATATTTCCTTTCCCTTTGAAGACTACAGGGCCAAAGGAAATATCCTCCGATAACAAAGAGAAAGAAGCTTTCTGAGAAACTTTTTTGTGTTCTGTGAAATCATCTCACAGAGTTACAGCTTTCCCCTCAAAAAGCCTTTCGCTAAGACAGTTCTTGTGGAATGGCAAAGTGATACTTGGAAGCCCATAGAGGGCTATGGTGAAAAAGAAAATATCCTCCGATGAAATCTGGAAAGAAGCTTTCTGAGAAACTGCTTAGTGTTTTGTAATTAATCTCACAGAGTTCCATCTGTATTTCGTGGATCTCTTTGCTAGCCTTATTTCTGTGGAATCTGACAACAGATATTTCCTTTCCCTTTGAACTATATAGGGCCAATGGAAATATCCTCCGATAACAAAGAGAAAGAAGCTTTCTGAGAAACTTCTTTGTGTTCTGTGAAATCATCTCACAGAGTTACAGTTTTCCCCTCAAGAAGCCTTTCGCTAAGACAGTTCTTGTGGAATTGGCAAAGTGATATTTGGAAGCCCATAGAGGGCTATGGTGAAAAAGGAAATATCCTCCGATGAAATCTGGAAAGAAGCTTTCAGAGAAACTGCTTAGTGTTCTGTTAATTCATCTCACAGAGTTACATCTGTATTTCGTGGATCTCTTTGCTAGCCTTATTTCTGTGGAATCTGAGAACCCATATTTCGGATCCCTTTGAAGACTATACGGCTAAAGGAAATATCCTCCGATAACAAAGAGAAAGAAGCTTTCTGAGAAACTTCTTTGTGTTCTGTGAAATCATCTCACAGAGTTAGAGCTTCCCCTCAAGAAGCCTTTCGATAAGACAGTTCTTGTTGAATTGGCAAAGTGATATTTGGAAGCCCTTAGAGGGCTATGGTGAAAAAGGAAATATCCACCGAAGAAATCTGGAAAGAAGTTTTCTGAGAAACTGCTTAGTGTTCTGTTAATTCATCTCACAGAGTTACATCTGTATTTCGTGGATCTCTTTGCTAGCCTTATTTCTGTGGAATCTGACAACATATATTTCGGATCTCTTTGAAGACTATAGGGCCAAAGGAAATATCCTCCGATAACAAAGACAAAGAAGCTTTCTGAGAAACTTCTTTGTGTTCTGTGAAATCATCTCACAGAGTTACAGCTTTCCCCTCAAGAAGCCTTTCGCTAGGACAGTTCTTGTGGAATTGGCAAAGTGATATTTGGAAGGCCATAAGGGCTATGGTGAAAAAGGAAATATCCTCCGATGAAATCTGGAAAGAAGCTTTCTGAGAAACTGCTTAGTGTTGTGTAATTCATCTCACAGTGTTACATCTGTATTTCGTGGATCTCTTTGCTAGCCTTATTTCTGTGGAATCTGACAACAGATATTTCCTTTCCCTTTGAAGACTATAGGGCCAAAGGAAATATCCTCCGATAACAAAGAGAAAGAAGCTTTCTGAGAAACTCCTTTGTGTTCTGTGAAATCATCTCACAGCGTTACAGCTTCCCCTCAATAAACCTTTCGCTATAACAGTTCTTGTGGAATTGGCAAAGTGATATTTGGAAGCCCATAGAGGGCTATGGTGAAAAAGGAAATATCCTCCGATGAAATCTGGAAAGAAGCTTTCTGAGAAACTGCTCAGTGTTCTGTTAATTCATCTCACAGTGTTACATCTGTATTTCGTGGATCTCTTTGCTAGTCTTATTTCTGTGGAATCTGACAACAGATATTTCGGATCCCTTTGAAGACTATAGGGCCAAAGGAAATATCCTCCGATAACAAAGAGAAAGAAGCTTTCTGAGAAACTTCTTTGTGTTCTGTGAAATCATCTCACAAAGTTACAGCTTTCCCCTCAAGAAGCCTTTCGCTAAGACAGTTCTTGTGGAATTGGAAAAGTGATATTTGGAAGCCCATAGAGGGCTATGGTGAAAAAGGAAATATCCTCCGATGAAATCTGGAAAGAAGCTTTCTGAGAAACTGCTTAGTGTTCTGTTAATTCTTCTCACAGAGTTACATCTGTATTTCGTGGATCTCTTTGCTAGCCATATTTCTGTGTAATCTGAGAACAGATATTTCCTTTCCCTTTGAAGACTACAGGGCCAAAGGAAATATCCTCCGATAACAAAGAGAAAGAAGCTTTCTGAGAAACTTTTTTGTGTTCTGTGAAATCATCTCACAGAGTTACAGCTTTACCCTCTAGAAGCCTTTCGCTAAGACAGTTCTTGTGGAATGGCAAAGTGATATTTGGAAGCCCATAGAGGGCTACGGTGAAAAAGGAAATATCCTCCGATGAAATCTGGAAAGAAGCTTTCTGAGAAACTGCTTAATGTTTTGTAATTCATCTCACAGAGTTACATCTGTATTTCGTGGATCTCTTTGCTAGCCTTATTTCTGTGGAATCTGACAACAGATATTTCCTTTCCCTTTGAAGACTATAGGGCCAAAGGAAATATCCTTCGATAACAAAGAGAAAGAAGCTTTCTGAGAAACTTCTTTGTGTTCTGTGAAATCATCTCACAGAGTTACAACTTTCCCCTCAAGAAGCCTTTCGCTAAGTCAGTTCTTGTGGAATTGGCAAAGTGATATTTGGAAGCCCATAGAGGGCTATGGTGAAAAAGGAAATATCCTCAGATGAAACCTGGAAAGAAGCTTTCTGAGAAACTGCTTAGTGTTCTGTTAATTATCTCACAGAGTTACATCTGTCTTTAGCGGACCTCTTTGCTAGCCTTATTTCTGTGGAATCTGACAACAGATATTTCCTTTCCCTTTGAAGACTATAGGGCCAAAGGAAATATCCTCCGATAACAAAGAGAAAGAAGCTTTCTGAGAAACTCCTTTGTGTTCTGTGAAATCATCTCACAGCGTTACAGCTTCCCCTCAATAAATCTTTCGCTAAAACAGTTCTTGTGGAATTGGCAAAGTGATATTTGGAAGCCCATAGAGGGCTATGGTGAAAAAGGAAATATCCTCCGATGAAATCTGGAAAGAAGCTTTCTGAGAAACTGCTCAGTGTTCTGTTAATTCATCTCACAGTGTTACATCTGTATTTCGTGGATCTCTTTGCTAGTCTTATTTCTGTGGAATCTGACAACAGATATTTCGGATCCCTTTGAAGACTATAGGGCCAAAGGAAATATCCTCTGATAACAAAGAGAAAGAAGCTTTCTGAGAAACTTCTTTGTGTTCTGTGAAATCATCTCACAGAGTTACAACTTTCCCCTCAAGAAGCCTTTCGCTAAGACAGTTCTTTTGGAATAGGCAAAGTGATATTTGGAAGCCCATAGAGGGCTATGGTGAAAAAGGAAATATCCTCAGATGAAACCTGGAAAGAAGCTTTCTGAGAAACTGCTTAGTGTTCTGTTAATTATCTCACAGAGTTACATCTGTCTTTCGTGGATCTCTTTGCTAGCCTTATTTCTGTGGAATCTGACAACAGATATTTCCTTTCCCTTTGACGACTATAGGGCCAACGGAAATATCCTCCGATAACAAAGGGAAAGACGTTTCTGAGAAACTTCTTTGTGTTCTGTGAAATCATCTCACAGAGTTACAGCTTTCCCCTCAAGAAGCCTTTCGCTAAGACAGTTCTTGTGGAATTGGCAAAGTGATATTTGGAAGCCCATAGAGGGCTATGGGGAAAAACGAAATATCCTCCGATGAAATCTGGAAAGAAGCTTTCTGAGAAACTGCTCAGTGTTCTGTTAATTCATCTCGCAGAGTTACATCTGTATTTCGTGCATCTCTTTGGTAGCCTTATTTCTGTGGAATCTCAGAACAGATATTTCAGATCCCTTTAAAGACTATAGGGCCAAAGGAAATATCCTCCGATAACAAAGAGAAGGAAGCTTTCTGAGAAACTTCTTTGTGTTCTGTGAAATCATCTCACAGAGTTACAGCTTTCCCCTCAAGAAGCCTTTCGCTATGACAGTTCTTGTGGAATTGGCAAAGTGATATTTGGAAGCCCTTAGAGGGCAATGGTGAAAAAGGAAATATCCTCCGATGAAACCTGGAAAGAAGCTTTCTGAGAAACTGCTTAGTGTTCTGTTAATTCATCTCACAGAGTTACATCTGTATTTCGTGGATCTCTTTGCTGGCCTTATTTCTGTGGAATCTGACAACAGATATTTCCTTTCCCTTTGAAGACTATAGGGCCAAAGGAAATATCCTCCGATAAAAAAGAGAAAGAAGCTTTCTGAGAAACTTCTTTGTGTTCTGTGAAATCATCTCACAGAGTTACAGCTTCCCCCTCAATAAACCTTTCACTAAAACAGTTCTTGTGGAATAGGCAAAGTGATATTTGGAAGCCCATAGAGGGCTATGGTGAAAAAGGAAATATCCTCAGATGAAACCTGGAAAGAAGCTTTCTGAGAAACTGCTTAGTGTTCTGTTAATTATCTCACAGAGTTACATCTGTCTTTCGTGGATCAGTTTGCTAGCCTTATTTCTGTGGAATCTGACAACAGATATTTCCTTTCCCTTTGACGACTATAGGGCCAAAGGAAATATCCTCCCATAACAAAGGGAAAGACGTTTCTGAGAAACTTCTTTGTGTTTTGTGAAATCATCTCAAAGAGTTACAGCTTTCCCCTCAAGAAGCCTTTCGCTAAGACAGTTCTTGTGGAATTGGCAAAGTGATATTTGGAAGCCCATAGAGGGCTATGGGGAAAAACGAAATATCCTCCGATGAAATCTGGAAAGAAGCTTTCTGAGAAACTGCTCAGTGTTCTGTTAATTCATCTCGCAGAGTTACATCTGTATTTCGTGCATCTCTTTGGTAGCCTTATTTCTGTGGAATCTCAGAACAGATATTTCAGATCCCTTTAAAGACTATAGGGCCAAAGGAAATATCCTCCGATAACAAAGAGAAGGAAGCTTTCTGAGAAACTTCTTTGTGTTCTGTGAAATCATCTCACAGAGTTACAGCTTTCCCCTCAAGAAGCCTTTCGCTATGACACTTCTTGTGGAATTGGCAAAGTGATATTTGGAAGCCCTTAGAGGGCAATGGTGAAAAAGGAAATATCCTCCGATGAAACCTGGAAAGAAGCTTTCTGAGAAACTGCTTAGTGTTCTGTTAATTCATCTCACAGAGTTACATCTGTATTTCGTGGATCTCTTTGCTGGCCTTATTTCTGTGGAATCTGACAACAGATATTTCCTTTCCCTTTGAAGACTATAGGGCCAAAGGAAATATCCTCCGATAAAAAAGAGAAAGAAGCTTTCTGAGAAACTTCTTTGTGTTCTGTGAAATCATCTCACAGAGTTACAGCTTCCCCCTCAATAAACCTTTCGCTAAAACAGTTCTTGTGGAATTGGCAAAGTGATATTTGGAAGCCCATAGAGGGCTATGGTGAAAAAGGAAATATCCTGCAATGAAATCTGGAAAGAAGCTTTCAGAGAAACTGCTCAGTGTTCTGTTAATTCATCTCACAGATTTACATCTGTATTTCGTGGATCTCTTTGCTAGCCATATTTCTGTGGAATCTGACAACAGATATTTCGGATCCCTTTGAAGACTATAGGGCCAAAGGAAATATCCTCCGATAACAAAGAGAAAGAAGCTTTCTGAGAAACTTCTTTGTGTTCTGTGAAATCATCTCACAGAGTTACAGCTTTCCCCTCAAGAAGCATTTCGCTAAGACAGTTCTTGTGGAATTGGCAAAGTGATATTTGGAAGCTCATAGAGGGCTATGGAAAAAAAGGAAATATCCTCCGATGAAATCTGGAAAGAAGCTTTCTGAGAAACTGCTTAGTGTTCTGTTAATTCATCTCACAGAGTTACATGTGTATTTCGTGGATCTCTTTGCTAGCCTTATTTCTGTGGAATCTGAGAACAGATATTTCGGATCCCTTTAAAGACTATAGGCCCAAAGGAAATATCCTCCGATAACAAAGAGAAAGAAGCTTTCTGAGAAAATTCTTTGTGTTCTGTGAAATCATCTCACAGAGTTACAGCTTTCCCCTCAAGAAGCCTTTCGCTAAGACACTTTTTTTTGAATTGGCAAAGTGATATTTGGAAGCCAATAGAGGGCTATGGTGAAAAAGGAAATATCCTCCGATGAAATCTGGAAAGAAGCTTTCTGAGAAACTGCTTAGTGTTCTGTTAATTCATCTCACAGAGTTACATCTGTATTTCATGGATCTCTTGCTGGCCTTATTTCTGTGGCATCTGACAACAGATATTTCCTTTCCCTTTGAAGACTATAGGGCCAAAGGAAATACCCTCCGATAACAAGAGAAAGAAGCTTTCTGAGAAATTTCTTTGTGTTCTGTGAAATCATCTCACAGAGTTACAGCTTTCCCCTCAAGAAGCCTTTCGCTAAGACAGTCCATGTGGAATTGGCAAAATGATATTTGGAAGCCCATAGAGGGCCATGGTGAAAAAGGAAATATCCTCCAATGAAATCTCTAAAGAAGCTTTCTGAGAAACTGCTTAGTGTTCTGTTAATTCATCTCACAGAGTTACATCTGTATTTCGTGGATCTCTTTGCTAGCCTTATTTCTGAGGAATCTGAAAACAGATATTTCTTTTCCCTTTGAAGACTATAGGGCCAAAGGAAATATCCTCCGATAACAAAGAGAAAGAAGCTTTCTGAGAAACTTTTTTGTGTTCTGTGAAATCATCTCACAGAGTTACAGCTTTCCCCTCAAAAAGCCTTTCGCTAAGACAGTTCTTGTGGAATGGCAAAGTGATACTTGGAAGCCCATAGAGGGCTATGGTGAAAAAGGAAATATCCTCCGATGAAATCTGGAAAGAAGCTTTCTGAGAAACTGCTTAGTGTTTTGTAATTAATCTCACAGAGTTCCATCTGTATTTCGTGGATCTCTTTGCTAGCCTTATTTCTGTGGAATCTGACAACAGATATTTCCTTTCCCTTTGAACTATATAGGGCCAATGGAAATATCCTCCGATAACAAAGAGAAAGAAGCTTTCTGAGAAACTTCTTTGTGTTCTGTGAAATCATCTCACAGAGTTACAGTTTTCCCCTCAAGAAGCCTTTCGCTAAGACAGTTCTTGTGGAATTGGCAAAGTGATATTTGGAAGCCCATAGAGGGCTATGGTGAAAAAGGAAATATCCTCCGATGAAATCTGGAAAGAAGCTTTCAGAGAAACTGCTTAGTGTTCTGTTAATTCATCTCACAGAGTTACATCTGTATTTCGTGGATCTCTTTGCTAGCCTTATTTCTGTGGAATCTGAGAACCCATATTTCGGATCCCTTTGAAGACTATACGGCTAAAGGAAATATCCTCCGATAACAAAGAGAAAGAAGCTTTCTGAGAAACTTCTTTGTGTTCTGTGAAATCATCTCACAGAGTTAGAGCTTCCCCTCAAGAAGCCTTTCGATAAGACAGTTCTTGTGGAATTGGCAAAGTGATATTTGGAAGGCCATAAGGGCTATGGTGAAAAAGGAAATATCCTCCGATGAAATCTGGAAAGAAGCTTTCTGAGAAACTGCTTAGTGTTGTGTAATTCATCTCACAGAGTTACATCTGTATTTCGTGGATCTCTTTGCTAGCCTTATTTCTGTGGAATCTGAGAACAGATATTTCCTTTCCCTTTGAAGACTATAGGGCCAAAGGAAATATCCTCCGATAACAAAGAGAAAGAAGCTTTCTGAGAAACTCCTTTGTGTTCTGTGAAATCATCTCACAGCGTTACAGCTTCCCCTCAATAAACCTTTCGCTATAACAGTTCTTGTGGAATTGGCAAAGTGATATTTGGAAGCCCATAGAGGGCTATGGTGAAAAAGGAAATATCCTCCGATGAAATCTGGAAAGAAGCTTTCTGAGAAACTGCTCAGTGTTCTGTTAATTCATCTCACAGTGTTACATCTGTATTTCGTGGATCTCTTTGCTAGTCTTATTTCTGTGGAATCTGACAACAGATATTTCGGATCCCTTTGAAGACTATAGGGCCAAAGGAAATATCCTCCGATAACAAAGAGAAAGAAGCTTTCTGAGAAACTTCTTTGTGTTCTGTGAAATCATCTCACAGAGTTACAGCTTTCCCCTCAAGAAGCCTTTCGCTAAGACAGTTCTTGTGGAATTGGCAAAGTGATATTTGGAAGCCCATAGAGGGCTATGGTGAAAAAGGAAATATCCTCCGATGAAATCTGGAAAGAAGCTTTCTGAGAAACTGCTTAGTGTTCTGTTAATTCTTCTCACAGAGTTACATCTGTATTTCGTGGATCTCTTTGCTAGCCATATTTCTGTGTAATCTGAGAACAGATATTTCCTTTCCCTTTGAAGACTACAGGGCCAAAGGAAATATCCTCCGATAACAAAGAGAAAGAAGCTTTCTGAGAAACTTTTTTGTGTTCTGTGAAATCATCTCACAGAGTTACAGCTTTCCCCTCAAGAAGCCTTTCGCTAAGACAGTTCTTGTGGAATGGCAAAGTGATATTTGGAAGCCCATAGAGGGCTACGGTGAAAAAGGAAATATCCTCCGATGAAATCTGGAAAGAAGCTTTCTGAGAAACTGCTTAGTGTTTTGTAATTCATCTCACAGAGTTACATCTGTATTTCGTGGATCTCTTTGCTAGCCTTATTTCTGTGGAATCTGACAACAGATATTTCCTTTCCCTTTGAAGACTATAGGGCCAAAGGAAATATCCTTCGATAACAAAGAGAAAGAAGCTTTCTGAGAAACTTCTTTGTGTTCTGTGAAATCATCTCACAGAGTTACAGCTTTCCCCTCAAGAAGCCTTTCGCTAAGACAGTTCTTGTGGAATTGGAAAAGTGAAATTTGGAAGCCCATAGAGGGCTATGGTGAAAAAGGAAATATCCTCCGATGAAATCTGGAAAGAAGCTTTCTGAGAAACTGCTTAGTGTTCTGTTAATTCATCTCACAGAGTTACATCTGTATTTCGTGGATCTCTTTGCTAGCCTAATTTCTGTGTAATCTGAGAACAGATATTTCCCTTCCCTTTGAACACTACAGGGCCAAAGGAAATATCCTCCGATAACAAAGAGAATGAAGCTTTCTGAGAAACTTTTTTGTGTTCTGTGAAATCATCTCACAAAGTTACAGCTTTCCCCTCAAGAAGCCTTTCGCTAAGACAGTTCTTGTGGAATTGGCAAAGTGATATTTGGAAGCCCTTAGAGGGCTACGGTGAAAAGGGAAATATCCTCAGATGAAATCTGGAAAGAAGCTTTCTGAGAAACTGCTTAGTGTTCTGTTAATTCATCTCACAGAGTTACATCTGTATTTCGTGGATCTCTTTGCTAGCCTTATTTCTGTGGAATCTGACAACAGATATTTCCTTTCCCTTTGAAGACTATAGGGCCAAAGGAAATATCCTCCGATAACAAAGAGAAAGATGCTTTCTGAGAAACTTCTTTGTGTTCTGTGAAATCATCTCACAGAGTTACAACTTTCCCCTCAAGAAGCCTTTCGCTAAGTCAGTTCTTGTGGAATTGGCAAAGTGATATTTGGAAGCCCATAGAGGGCTATGGTGAAAAAGGAAATATCCTCAGATGAAACCTGGAAAGAAGCTTTCTGAGAAACTGCTTAGTGTTCTGTTAATTATCTCACAGAGTTACATCTGTCTTTAGCGGACCTCTTTGCTAGCCTTATTTCTGTGGAATCTGACAACAGATATTTCCTTTCCCTTTGAAGACTATAGGGCCAAAGGAAATATCCTCCGATAACAAAGAGAAAGAAGCTTTCTGAGAAACTCCTTTGTGTTCTGTGAAATCATCTCACAGCGTTACAGCTTCCCCTCAATAAATCTTTCGCTAAAACAGTTCTTGTGGAATTGGCAAAGTGATATTTGGAAGCCCATAGAGGGCTATGGTGAAAAAGGAAATATCCTCCGATGAAATCTGGAAAGAAGCTTTCTGAGAAACTGCTCAGTGTTCTGTTAATTCATCTCACAGTGTTACATCTGTATTTCGTGGATCTCTTTGCTAGTCTTATTTCTGTGGAATCTGACAACAGATGTTTCGGATCCCTTTGAAGACTATAGGGCCAAAGGAAATATCCTCTGATAACAAAGAGAAAGAAGCTTTCTGAGAAACTTCTTTGTGTTCTGTGAAATCATCTCACAGAGTTACAACTTTCCCCTCAAGAAGCCTTTCGCTAAGACAGTTCTTTTGGAATAGGCAAAGTGATATTTGGAAGCCCATAGAGGGCTATGGTGAAAAAGGAAATATCCTCAGATGAAACCTGGAAAGAAGCTTTCTGAGAAACTGCTTAGTGTTCTGTTAATTATCTCACAGAGTTACATCTGTCTTTCGTGGATCTCTTTGCTAGCCTTATTTCTGTGGAATCTGACAACAGATATTTCCTTTCCCTTTGACGACTATAGGGCCAAAGGAAATATCCTCCGATAACAAAGGGAAAGACGTTTCTGAGAAACTTCTTTGTGTTCTGTGAAATCATCTCACAGAGTTACAGCTTTCCCCTCAAGAAGCCTTTCGCTAAGACAGTTCTTGTGGAATTGGCAAAGTGATATTTGGAAGCCCATAGAGGGCTATGGGGAAAAACGAAATATCCTCCGATGAAATCTGGAAAGAAGCTTTCTGAGAAACTGCTCAGTGTTCTGTTAATTCATCTCGCAGAGTTACATCTGTATTTCGTGCATCTCTTTGGTAGCCTTATTTCTGTGGAATCTCAGAACAGATATTTCAGATCCCTTTAAAGACTATAGGGCCAAAGGAAATATCCTCCGATAACAAAGAGAAGGAAGCTTTCTGAGAAACTTCTTTGTGTTCTGTGAAATCATCTCACAGAGTTACAGCTTTCCCCTCAAGAAGCCTTTCGCTATGACAGTTCTTGTGGAATTGGCAAAGTGATATTTGGAAGCCCTTAGAGGGCAATGGTGAAAAAGGAAATATCCTCCGATGAAACCTGGAAAGAAGCTTTCTGAGAAACTGCTTAGTGTTCTGTTAATTCATCTCACAGAGTTACATCTGTATTTCGGGGATCTCTTTGCTGGCCTTATTTCTGTGGAATCTGACAACAGATATTTCCTTTCCCTTTGAAGACTATAGGGCCAAAGGAAATATCCTCCGATAAAAAAGAGAAAGAAGCTTTCTGAGAAACTTCTTTGTGTTCTGTGAAATCATCTCACAGAGTTACAGCTTCCCCCTCAATAAACCTTTCACTAAAACAGTTCTTGTGGAATAGGCAAAGTGATATTTGGAAGCCCATAGAGGGCTATGGTGAAAAAGGAAATATCCTCAGATGAAACCTGGAAAGAAGCTTTCTGAGAAACTGCTTAGTGTTCTGTTAATTATCTCACAGAGTTACATCTGTCTTTCGTGGATCAGTTTGCTAGCCTTATTTCTGTGGAATCTGACAACAGATATTTCCTTTCCCTTTGACGACTATAGGGCCAAAGGAAATATCCTCCGATAACAAAGGGAAAGACGTTTCTGAGAAACTTCTCTGTGTTTTGTGAAATCATCTCAAAGAGTTACAGCTTTCCCCTCAAGAAGCCTTTCGCTAAGACAGTTCTTGTGGAATTGGCAAAGTGATATTTGGAAGCCCATAGAGGGCTATGGGGAAAAACGAAATATCCTCCGATGAAATCTGGAAAGAAGCTTTCTGAGAAACTGCTCAGTGTTCTGTTAATTCATCTCGCAGAGTTACATCTGTATTTCGTGCATCTCTTTGGTAGCCTTATTTCTGTGGAATCTCAGAACAGATATTTCAGATCCCTTTAAAGACTATAGGGCCAAAGGAAATATCCTCCGATAACAAAGAGAAGGAAGCTTTCTGAGAAACTTCTTTGTGTTCTGTGAAATCATCTCACAGAGTTACAGCTTTCCCCTCAAGAAGCCTTTCGCTATGACACTTCTTGTGGAATTGGCAAAGTGATATTTGGAAGCCCTTAGAGGGCAATGGTGAAAAAGGAAATATCCTCCGATGAAACCTGGAAAGAAGCTTTCTGAGAAACTGCTTAGTGTTCTGTTAATTCATCTCACAGAGTTACATCTGTATTTCGTGGATCTCTTTGCTGGCCTTATTTCTGTGGAATCTGACAACAGATATTTCCTTTCCCTTTGAAGACTATAGGGCCAAAGGAAATATCCTCCGATAAAAAAGAGAAAGAAGCTTTCTGAGAAACTTCTTTGTGTTCTGTGAAATCATCTCACAGAGTTACAGCTTCCCCCTCAATAAACCTTTCGCTAAAACAGTTCTTGTGGAATTGGCAAAGTGATATTTGGAAGCCCATAGAGGGCTATGGTGAAAAAGGAAATATCCTGCGATGAAATCTGGAAAGAAGCTTTCAGAGAAACTGCTCAGTGTTCTGTTAATTCATCTCACAGATTTACATCTGTATTTCGTGGATCTCTTTGCTAGCCATATTTCTGTGGAATCTGACAACAGATATTTCGGATCCCTTTGAAGACTATAGGGCCAAAGGAAATATCCTCCGATAACAAAGAGAAAGAAGCTTTCTGAGAAACTTCTTTGTGTTCTGTGAAATCATCTCACAGAGTTACAGCTTTCCCCTCAAGAAGCATTTCGCTAAGACAGTTCTTGTGGAATTGGCAAAGTGATATTTGGAAGCTCATAGAGGGCTATGGAAAAAAAGGAAATATCCTCCGATGAAATCTGGAAAGAAGCTTTCTAAGAAACTGCTTAGTGTTCTGTTAATTCATCTCACAGAGTTACATGTGTATTTCGTGGATCTCTTTGCTAGCCTTATTTCTGTGGAATCTGAGAACAGATATTTCGGATCCCTTTAAAGACTATAGGCCCAAAGGAAATATCCTCCGATAACAAAGAGAAAGAAGCTTTCTGAGAAACTTCTTTGTGTTCTGTGAAATCATCTCACAGAGTTACAGCTTTCCCCTCAAGAAGCCTTTCGCTAAGACACTTTTTTTTGAATTGGCAAAGTGATATTTGGAAGCCAATAGAGGGCTATGGTGAAAAAGGAAATATCCTCCGATGAAATCTGGAAAGAAGCTTTCTGAGAAACTGCTTAGTGTTCTGTTAATTCATCTCACAGAGTTACATCTGTATTTCGTGGATCTCTTGCTGGCCTTATTTCTGTGGCATCTGACAACAGATATTTCCTTTCCCTTTGAAGACTATAGGGCCAAAGGAAATACCCTCCGATAACAAGAGAAAGAAGCTTTCTGAGAAATTTCTTTGTGTTCTGTGAAATCATCTCACAGAGTTACAGCTTTCCCCTCAAGAAGCCTTTCGCTAAGACAGTCCATGTGGAATTGGCAAAATGATATTTGGAAGCCCATAGAGGGCCATGGTGAAAAAGGAAATATCCTCCAATGAAATCTCTAAAGAAGCTTTCTGAGAAACTGCTTAGTGTTCTGTTAATTCATCTCACAGAGTTACATCTGTATTTCGTGGATCTCTTTGCTAGCCTTATTTCTGAGGAATCTGAAAACAGATATTTCTTTTCCCTTTGAAGACTATAGGGCCAAAGGAAATATCCTCCGATAACAAAGAGAAAGAAGATTTCTGAGAAACTTCTTGTGTTCTGTGAAATCATCTCACAGAGTTACAGCTTTCCCCTCAAGAAGCCTTTCGCTAAGACAGTTCTTGTGGAATTGGCAAACTGATATTTGGAAGCCCATAGAGGGCTATGGTGAAAAAGGAAATATCCTCCGATGAAATCTGGAAAGAAGCTTTCTGAGAAACTGCTCAGTGTTCTATTAATTCATCTCACAGAGTTACATCTGTATTTCGTGGATCTCTTTGCTAGCCTTATTTCTGTGTAATCTGAGAACAGATATTTCCTTTCCCTTTGAAGACTATAGGGCCAAAGGAAATATCCTCCGATAACAAAGAGAAAGAAGCTTTCTGAGAAACTTCTTTGTGTTCTGTGAAATCATCTCACAGAGTTACAGCTTTCCCCTCAAGAAGCCTTTCGCTAAGACAGTTCTTGTGGAATTGGCAAAGTGATATTTGGAAGCCCATAGAGGGCTATGGTGAAAAAGGAAATATCCTCCGATGAAATCTGGAAAGAAGCTTTCTGAGAAACTGCTTAGTGTTCTCTTAATTCATCTCACAGAGTTACATCTGTATTTCGTGGATCTCTTTGCTAGCCTGATTTCTGTGGAATCTGACAACAGATATTTCCTTTCCCTTTGTAGAAAATAGGGCCAAAGGAAATATCCTCCGATAACAAAGAGAAAGATGCTTTCTGAGAAACTTCTTTGGGTTCTGTGAAATCATCTCACAGAGTTACAGTTTTCCCCTCAAGAAGCCTTTCGCTAAGACAGTTCTTGTGGAATTGGCAAAGTGATATTTGGAAGCCCTTAGAGGGCTAGGGTGAAAAAGGAAATATCCTCAGATGAAACCTGGAAAGAAGCTTTCTGAGAAACGGCTTAGTGTTCTGTTAATTCATCTCACAGAGTTACATCTCTATTTCGTGGATCTCTTTGCTAGCCTTATTTCTGTGGAATCTGACAACATATATTTGTGATCCCTTTGAAGACTATAGGGCCAAAGGAAATATCCTCCGATAACAAAGAGAAAGAAGCTTTCTGAGAAACTTCTTTGTGTTCTGTGAAATCATCTCACAGAGTTACAGCTTTCCCCTCAAGAAGCCTTTCTCTAAGACAGTTCTTGTGGAATTGGCAAAGTGATATTTGGAAGCCCATAGAGGGCTACGGTGAAAAGGGAAATATCCTCAGATGAAATCTGGAAAGAAGCTTTCTGAGAAACTGCTTAGTGTTCTGTTAATTCATCTCACAGAGTTACATCTGTATTTCGTGGATCTCTTTGCTAGCCTTATTTCTGTGGAATCTGACAACAGATATTTCCTTTCCCTTTGAAGACTATAGGGCCAAAGGAAATATCCTCCGATAACAAAGAGAAAGATGCTTTCTGAGAAACTTCTTTGTGTTCTGTGAAATCATCTCACAGAGTTACAACTTTCCCCTCAAGAAGCCTTTCCCTAAGTCAGTTCTTGTGGAATTGGCAAAGTGATATTTGGAAGCCCATAGAGGGCTATGGTGAAAAAGGAAATATCCTCAGATGAAACCTGGAAAGAAGCTTTCTGAGAAACTGCTTAGTGTTCTGTTAATTATCTCAGAGAGTTACATCTGTCTTTCACGGAACTCTTTGCTAGCCTTATTTCTGTGGAATCTGACAACAGATATTTCCTTTCCCTTTGAAGACTATAGGGCCAAAGGAAATATCCTTCGATAACAAAGGGAAAGAAGCTTTCTGAGAAACTTCTTTGTGTTCTGTGAAATCATCTCACAGAGTTACAGCTTTCCCCTCAAGAAGCCTTTCGCTAAGACAGTTCTTGTGGAATTGGCAAAGTGATATTTGGAAGCCCCTAGAGGGCTATGGGGAAAAAGGAAATATCCTCCGATGAAATCTGGAAAGAAGCTTTCTGAGAAACTGCTCAGTGTTCTGTTAATTCATCTCGCAGAGTTACATCTGTATTTCGTGGATCTCTTTGCTAGCCTTATTTCTGTGGAATCTGAGAACATATATTTCGGATCTCTTTTAAGTCTATAGGGCCAAAGGAAATATCCTCCGATAACAAAGAGAAAGAAGGTTTCCGAGAAACTTCTTTGTGTTCTGTGAAATCATCTCACAGAGTTACAGCTTTACCCTCTAGAAGCCTTTCGCTAACACAGTTCTTGTGGAATTGGCAAAGTGATATTTGGAAGACCATAGAGGGCTATGGTGAAAAAGGAAATATCCTCCGATGAAATCTGGAAAGAAGCTTTCTGAGAAACTGCTTAGTGTTCTGTTAATTCATCTCACAGAGTTACATCTGTATTTCGTGGATCTCTTAGCTAGCCTTATTTCTGTGGAATCTGAGAACCCATATTTCGGATCCCTTTGAAGACTATACGGCTAAAGGAAATATCCTCCGATAACAAAGAGAAAGAAGCTTTCTGAGAAACTTCTTTGTGTTCTGTGAAATCATCTCACAGAGTTAGAGCTTCCCCTCAAGAAGCCTTTCGCTAAGACAGTTCTTGTGGAATTGGCAAAGTGATATTTGGAAGCCCTTAGAGGGCTATGGTGAAAAAGGAAATATCCACCGAAGAAATCTGTAAAGAAGTTTTCTGAGAAACTGCTTAGTGTTCTGTTAATTCATCTCACAGAGTTACATCTGTATTTCGTGGATCTCTTTGCTAGCCTTATTTCTGTGGAATCTGACAACATATATTTCGGATCTCTTTGAAGACTATAGGGCCAAAGGAAATATCCTCCGATAACAAAGACAAAGAAGCTTTCTGAGAAACTTCTTTGTGTTCTGTGAAATCATCTCACAGAGTTACAACTTTCCCCTCAAGAAGCCTTTCGCTAAGACAGTTCTTGTGGAATTGGCAAAGTGATATTTGGAAGGCCATAAGGGCTATGGTGAAAAAGGAAATATCCTCCGATGAAATCTGGAAAGAAGCTTTCTGAGAAACTGCTTAGTGTTGTGTAATTCATCTCACAGAGTTACATCTGTATTTCGTGGATCTCTTTGCTAGCCTTATTTCTGTGGAATCTGAGAACAGATATTTCCTTTCCCTTTGAAGACTATAGGGCCAAAGGAAATATCCTCCGATAACAAAGAGAAAGAAGCTTTCTGAGAAACTCCTTTGTGTTCTGTGAAATCATCTCACAGCGTTACAGCTTCCCCTCAATAAACCTTTCGCTAAAACAGTTCTTGTGGAATTGGCAAAGTGATATTTGGAAGCCCATAGAGGGCTATGGTGAAAAAGGAAATATCCTCCGATGAAATCTGGAAAGAAGCTTTCTGAGAAACTGCTCAGTGTTCTGTTAATTCATCTCACAGTGTTACATCTGTATTTCGTGGATCTCTTTGCTAGTCTTATTTCTGTGGAATCTGACAACAGATATTTCGGATCCCTTTGAAGACTATAGGGCCAAAGGAAATATCCTCCGATAACAAAGAGAAAGAAGCTTTCTGAGAAACTTCTTTGTGTTCTGTGAAATCATCTCACAGAGTTACAGCTTTCCCCTCAAGAAGCCTTTCGCTAAGACAGTTCTTGTGGAATTGGAAAAGTGATATTTGGAAGCCCATAGAGGGCTATGGTGAAAAAGGAAATATCCTCCGATGAAATCTGGAAAGAAGCTTTCTGAGAAACTGCTTAGTGTTCTGTTAATTCTTCTCACAGAGTTACATCTGTATTTCGTGGATCTCTTTGCTAGCCATATTTCTGTGTAATCTGAGAACAGATATTTCCTTTCCCTTTGAAGACTACAGGGCCAAAGGAAATATCCTCCGATAACAAAGAGAAAGAAGCTTTCTGAGAAACTTTTTTGTGTTCTGTGAAATCATCTCACAGAGTTACAGCTTTCCCCTCAAGAAGCCTTTCGCTAAGACAGTTCTTGTGGAATGGCAAAGTGATATTTGGAAGCCCATAGAGGGCTACGGTGAAAAAGGAAATATCCTCCGATGAAATCTGGAAAGAAGCTTTCTGAGAAACTGCTTAGTGTTTTGTAATTCATCTCACAGAGTTACATCTGTATTTCGTGGATCTCTTTGCTAGCCTTATTTCTGTGGAATCTGACAACAGATATTTCCTTTCCCTTTGAAGACTATAGGGCCAAAGGAAATATCCTTCGATAACAAAGAGAAAGAAGCTTTCTGAGAAACTTCTTTGTGTTCTGTGAAATCATCTCACAGAGTTACAGCTTTCCCCTCAAGAAGCCTTTCGCTAAGACAGTTCTTGTGGAATTGGAAAAGTGAAATTTGGAAGCCCATAGAGGGCTATGGTGAAAAAGGAAATATCCTCCGATGAAATCTGGAAAGAAGCTTTCTGAGAAACTGCTTAGTGTTCTGTTAATTCATCTCACAGAGTTACATCTGTATTTCGTGGATCTCTTTGCTAGCCTAATTTCTGTGTAATCTGAGAACAGATATTTCCCTTCCCTTTGAAGACTACAGGGCCAAAGGAAATATCCACCGATAACAAAGAGAATGAAGCTTTCTGAGAAACTTTTTTGTGTTCTGTGAAATCATCTCACAAAGTTACAGCTTTCCCCTCAAGAAGCCTTTCGCTAAGACAGTTCTTGTGGAATTGGCAAAGTGATATTTGGAAGCCCATAGAGGGCTACGGTGAAAAGGGAAATATCCTCAGATGAAATCTGGAAAGAAGCTTTCTGAGAAACTGCTTAGTGTTCTGTTAATTCATCTCACAGAGTTACATCTGTATTTCGTGGATCTCTTTGCTAGCCTTATTTCTGTGGAATCTGACAACAGATATTTCCTTTCCCTTTGAAGACTATAGGGCCAAAGGAAATATCCTCCGATAACAAAGAGAAAGATGCTTTCTGAGAAACTTCTTTGTGTTCTGTGAAATCATCTCACAGAGTTACAACTTTCCCCTCAAGAAGCCTTTCGCTAAGTCAGTTCTTGTGGAATTGGCAAAGTGATATTTGGAAGCCCATAGAGGGCTATGGTGAAAAAGGAAATATCCTCAGATGAAACCTGGAAAGAAGCTTTCTGAGAAACTGCTTAGTGTTCTGTTAATTATCTCACAGAGTTACATCTGTCTTTAGCTGACCTCTTTGCTAGCCTTATTTCTGTGGAATCTGACAACAGATATTTCCTTTCCCTTTGAAGACTATAGGGCCAAAGGAAATATCCTCCGATAACAAAGAGAAAGAAGCTTTCTGAGAAACTCCTTTGTGTTCTGTGAAATCATCTCACAGCGTTACAGCTTCCCCTCAATAAATCTTTCGCTAAAACAGTTCTTGTGGAATTGGCAAAGTGATATTTGGAACCCCATAGAGGGCTATGGTGAAAAAGGAAATATCCTCCGATGAAATCTGGAAAGAAGCTTTCTGAGAAACTGCTCAGTGTTCTGTTAATTCATCTCACAGTGTTACATCTGTATTTCGTGGATCTCTTTGCTAGTCTTATTTCTGTGGAATCTGACAACAGATATTTCGGATCCCTTTGAAGACTATAGGGCCAAAGGAAATATCCTCCGATAACAAAGAAAAAGAAGCTTTCTGAGAAACTTCTTTGTGTTCTGTGAAATCATCTCACAGAGTTACAACTTTCCCCTCAAGAAGCCTTTCGCTAAGACAGTTCTTTTGAAATAGGCAAAGTGATATTTGGAAGCCCATAGAGGGCTATGGTGAAAAAGGAAATATCCTCAGATGAAACCTGGAAAGAAGCTTTCTGAGAAACTGCTTAGTGTTCTGTTAATTATCTCACAGAGTTACATCTGTCTTTCGTGGATCTCTTTGCTAGCCTTATTTCTGTGGAATCTGACAACAGATATTTCCTTTCCCTTTGACGACTATAGGGCCAAAGGAAATATCCTCCGATAACAAAGGGAAAGACGTTTCTGAGAAACTTCTTTGTGTTCTGTGAAATCATCTCACAGAGTTACAGCTTTCCCCTCAAGAAGCCTTTCGCTAAGACAGTTCTTGTGGAATTGGCAAAGTGATATTTGGAAGCCCATAGAGGGCTATGGGGAAAAACGAAATATCCTCCGATGAAATCTGGAAAGAAGCTTTCTGAGAACTGCTCAGTGTTCTGTTAATTCATCTCGCAGAGTTACATCTGTATTTCGTGCATCTCTTTGGTAGCCTTATTTCTGTGGAATCTCAGAACAGATATTTCAGATCCCTTTAAAGACTATAGGGCCAAAGGAAATATCCTCCGATAACAAAGAGAAGGAAGCTTTCTGAGAAACTTCTTTGTGTTCTGTGAAATCATCTCACAGAGTTACAGCTTTCCCCTCAAGAAGCCTTTCGCTATGACAGTTCTTGTGGAATTGGCAAAGTGATATTTGGAAGCCCTTAGAGGGCAATGGTGAAAAAGGAAATATCCTCCGATGAAACCTGGAAAGAAGCTTTCTGAGAAACTGCTTAGTGTTCTGTTAATTCATCTCACAGAGTTACATCTGTATTTCGTGGATCTCTTTGCTGGCCTTATTTCTGTGGAATCTGACAACAGATATTTCCTTTCCCTTTGAAGACTATAGGGCCAAAGGAAATATCCTCCGATAAAAAAGAGAAAGAAGCTTTCTGAGAAACTTCTTTGTGTTCTGTGAAATCATCTCACAGAGTTACAGCTTCCCCCTCAATAAACCTTTCGCTAAAACAGTTCTTGTGGAATAGGCAAAGTGATATTTGGAAGCCCATAGAGGGCTATGGTGAAAAAGGAAATATCCTCAGATGAAACCTGGAAAGAAGCTTTCTGAGAAACTGCTTAGTGTTCTGTTAATTCATCTCACAGAGTTACATCTGTATTTCGTGGATCTCTTGCTGGCCTTATTTCTGTGGCATCTGACAACAGATATTTCCTTTCCCTTTGAAGACTATACGGCCAAAGGAAATACCCTCCGATAACAAGAGAAAGAAGCTTTCTGAGAAATTTCTTTGTGTTCTGTGAAATCATCTCACAGAGTTACAGCTTTCCCCTCAAGAAGCCTTTCGCTATGACAGTCCATGTGGAATTGGCAAAATGATATTTGGAAGCCCATAGAGGGCCATGGTGAAAAAGGAAATATCCTCCAATGAAATCTCTAAAGAAGCTTTCTGAGAAACTGCTTAGTGTTCTGTTAATTCATCTCACAGAGTTACATCTGTATTTCGTGGATCTCTTTGCTAGCCTTATTTCTGAGGAATCTGAAAACAGATATTTCTTTTCCCTTTGAAGACTATAGGGCCAAAGGAAATATCCTCCGATAACAAAGAGAAAGAAGCTTTCTGAGAAACTTCTTGTGTTCTGTGAAATCATCTCACAGAGTTACAGCTTTCCCCTCAAGAAGCCTTTCGCTAAGACAGTTCTTGTGGAATTGGCAAACTGATATTTGGAAGCCCATAGAGGGCTATGGTGAAAAAGGAAATATCCTCCGATGAAATCTGGAAAGAAGCTTTCTGAGAAACTGCTCAGTGTTCTATTAATTCATCTCACAGAGTTACATCTGTATTTCGTGGATCTCTTTGCTAGCCTTATTTCTGTGTAATCTGAGAACAGATATTTCCTTTCCCTTTGAAGACTATAGGGCCAAAGGAAATATCCTCCGATAACAAAGAGAAAGAAGCTTTCTGAGAAACTTCTTTGTGTTCTGTGAAATCATCTCACAGAGTTACACCTTTCCCCTCAAGAAGCCTTTCGCTAAGACAGTTCTTGTGGAATTGGCAAAGTGATATTTGGAAGCCCATAGAGGGCTATGGTGAAAAAGGAAATATCCTCCGATGAAATCTGGAATGAAGCTTTCTGAGAAACTGCTTAGTGTTCTCTTAATTCATCTCACAGAGTTACATCTGTATTTCGTGGATCTCTTTGCTAGCCTGATTTCTGTGGAATCTGACAACAGATATTTCCTTTCCCTTTGTAGAAAATAGGGCCAAAGGAAATATCCTCCGATAACAAAGAGAAAGATGCTTTCTGAGAAACTTCTTTGTGTTCTGTGAAATCATCTCACAGAGTTACAGCTTTCCCCTCAAGAAGCCTTTCTCTAAGACAGTTCTTGTGGAATTGGCAAAGTGATATTTGGAAGCCCATAGAGGGCTACGGTGAAAAGGGAAATATCCTCAGATGAAATCTGGAAAGAAGCTTTCTGAGAAACTGCTTAGTGTTCTGTTAATTCATCTCACAGAGTTACATCTGTATTTCGTGGATCTCTTTGCTAGCCTTATTTCTGTGGAATCTGAGAACAGATATTTCCTTTCCCTTTGAAGACTATAGGGCCAAAGGAAATATCCTCCGATAACAAAGAGAAAGAAGCTTTCTGAGAACCTCCTTTGTGTTCTCTGAAATCATCTCACAGCGTTACAGCTTCCCCTCAATAAACCTTTCGCTAAAACAGTTCTTGTGGAATTGGCAAAGTGATATTTGGAAGCCCATAGAGGGCTATGCTGAAAAAGGAAATATCCTCTGAAGAAATCTGGAAAGAAGCTTTCTGAGAAACTGCTTAGTGTTCTGTTAATTCATCTCACAGAGTTACATCTGTATTCCCTGGATCTCTTTGCTAGCCTTATTTCTGTGCAATCTGAGAACAAATAGTTCGGATCCCTTTGAAGACTATATGGCCAAAGGAAATATCCTCCGATAACAAAGAGAAAGAAGCTTTCTGAGAAACTTCTTTGTGTTCTGTGAAATCATCTCACAGAGTTACAGCTTCCCCCTCAATAAACCTTTCGCTAAAACAGTTCTTGTGGAATTGGCAAAGTGATATTTGAAAGCCCATAGAGGGCTATGGTGAAAAAGGAAATATCCTGCGATGAAATCTGGAAAGAAGCTTTCAGAGAAACTGCTCAGTGTTCTGTTAATTCATCTCACAGAGTTACATCTGTATTTCGTGTATCTCTTTGCTAGTCATATTTCTGTGGAATCTGACAACAGATATTTCGGATCCCTTTGAAGACTATAGGGCCAAAGGAAATATCCTCCGATAACAAAGAGAAAGAAGCTTTCTGAGAAACTTCTTTGTGTTCTGTGAAATCATCTCACAGAGTTACAGCTTTCCCCTCAAGAAGCCTTTCGCTAAGACAGTTCTTGTGGAATTGGCAAAGTGATATTTGGAAGCCCATAGAGGGCTATGGTGAAAAAGGAAATATTCTCCGATGAAATCTGGAAAGGAGCTTTCTGAGGAACTGCTTTGTGTTCTGTTAATTCATCGCACAGAGTTACATCAGTATTTCGTGGATCTCTTTGCTAGCCTTATTTCTGTGGAATCTGACAACAGATATTTCCTTTCCCATTGAAGACTATAGGGCCAAAGGAAATATCCTCCGATAACAAAGAGAAAGAAGCTTTCTGAGAAACTACTTTGTGTTCTGTGAAATCATCTCACAGAGTTACAGCTTTCCCTTCAAGAAGCCTTACGCTAAGACAGTTCTTGTGGAATTGGCAAAGTGATATTTGGAAACCCAGAGAGGGCTATGGTGAAAAAGGAAATATCCTCCGATGAAACCTGGAAAGAAGCTTTCTGAGAAACTGCTTAGTGTTCTGTTAATTCATCTCACAGAGTTACATCTGTATTTCGTGGATCTCTTTGCTAGCCTTATTTCTGTGGAATCTGACAACATATATTTCGGATCCCTTTGAAGACTATAGGGCCAAAGGAAATATTCTCTGATAACAAAGAGAAAGAAGCTTTCTGAGAAACTTCTTTGTGTTCTGTGAAATCATCTCACAGAGTTACAGCTTTCCTCTCAAGAAGCCTTTCGCTAAGACAGTTCTTGTGGAATTGGAAAAGTGAAATTTGGAAGCCCATAGTGGGCTATGGTGAAAAAGGAAATATCCTCCGATGAAATCTGGAAAGAAGGTTTCTGAGAAACTGCTTAGTGTTCTGTTAATTCATCTCACAGAGTTACATCTGTATTTCGTGGATCTCTTTGCTAGCCTAATTTCTGTGTAATCTGAGAACAGATATTTCCTTTCCCTTTGAAGACTACAGGGCCAAAGGAAATATCCTCCGATAACAAAGAGAAAGAAGCTTTCTGAGAAACTTTTTTGTGTTCTGTGAAATCATCTCACAGAGTTACAGCTTTCCCCTCAAGAAGCCTTTCGCTAAGACAGTTCTTGTGGAATGGCAAAGTGATATTTGGAAGCCCATAGAGGGCTATGGTGAAAAAGGAAATATCCTCCGATGAAATCTGGAAAGAAGCTTTCTGAGAAACTGCTTAGTGTTTTGTAATTCATCTCACAGAGTTACATCTGTATTTCGTGGATCTCTATGCTAGCCTTATTTCTGTGGAATCTGACAACAGATATTTCGGATCCCTTTGAAGACTATAGGGCCAAAGAAAATATCCTCCGATAACAAAGAGAAAGAAGCTTTCTGAGAAACTTCTTTCTGTTCGGTGAAATCATCTCACAGAGTTACAGCTTTCCCCTCAGTAAGCCTTTCGCTAAGACAGTTCTTGTGGCATTGGCAAAGTGATATTTGGAAGCCCAAAGAGGGCTATGGTGAAAAAGGAAATATCCTCCGATGAAACCTGGAAAGAAGCTTTCTGAGAAACTGCTTCGTGTTCTGTTAATTCATCTCACAGAGTTACATCTGTATTTCGTGGATCTCTTTGCTAGCCTTATTTTTGTGGAATCTGACAACATATATTTCGGATCTCTTTGAAGACTATAGGGCCAAAGGAAATATCCTCCGATAACAAAGAGAAAGAAGCTTTCTGAGAAACTTCTTTGTGTTCTGTGAAATCATCTCACAGAGTTACAGCTTTCTCCTCAAGAAGCCTTTCGCTAAGACAGTTCTTGTGGAATTGGCAAAGTGATATTTGGAAGGCCATAAGGGCTATGGTGAAAAAGGAAATATCCTCCGATGAAATCTGGAAAGAAGCTTTCTGAGAAACTGCTTAGTGTTCTGTAATTCACCTCACAGAGTTACATCTGTATTTCGTGGATCTCTTTGCTAGCCTTATTTCTGTGGAATCTGACAACAGATATTTCCTTTCCCTTTGAAGAATATAGGGCCAATGGAAATATCCTCCGATAACAAAGAGAAAGAAGCTTTCTGAGAAACTTCTTTGTGTTCTGTGAAATCATCTCACAAAGTTACAGCTTTCCCCTCAAAAAACCTTTCGCTGAAACAGTTCTTGTGGAATTGGAAAAGTGATATTTGGAAGGCCATAGAGGGCTATGGTGAAAAAGAAAATATCCTGGGATGTAATCTGGAAAATAGCTTTCTGAGAAACTGCTCCGTGTTCTGTTAATTCATCTCACAGAGTTACATCTGTATTTCCTGGATATCTTTGCTAGCCATATTTCTGTGGAATCGGAGAACAGATATTTCGGATCCCTTTGAAGACTATAGGGCCAAAGGAAATATCCCCCGATAACAAAGAGAAAGAAGCTTTCTGAGAAACTTCTTTGTGTTCTGTGAAATCATCTCACAGAGTTACAGCTTTCCCCTCAAGAAGCCTTTCGCAAAGACACTTCTTGTGGAATTGGCAAAGTGATATTTGGAACCCCTAGAGGGCTATGGTGAAAAAGGAAATATCCTCCGATGAAATCTGGAAAGAAGCTTTCAGAGAAACTGCTCAGTGTTCTGTTAATTCTCCTCACAGAGTTACATCTGTATTTCGTGGATCTCTTTGCTAGCCATATTTCTGTGGAATCTGACAACAGATATTTCGGATCCCTTTGAAGACTATAGGTCCAAAGGAAATATCCTCCGATAACAAAGAGAAAGAAGCTTTCTGAGAAACTTCTTTGTGTTCTGTGAAATCATCTCACAGAGTTACAGCTTTCCCCTCAAGAAGCCTTTCGCTAAGACAGTTCTTGTGGAATTGGCAAAGTGATATTTGGAAGCCCATAGAGGGCTATGGTGAAAAAGGAAATATCCTCCGATGAAATCTGGAAAGAAGCTTTCTGAGAAACTGCTTAGTGTTCTTTTAATTCATCGCACAGAGTTACATCAGTATTTCGTGGATCTCTTTGCTAGCCTTATTTCTGTGGAATATGACAACAGATATTTCCTTTCCCATTGAAGCCTATAGGGCCAAAGGAAATATCCTCCGATAACAAAGAGAAAGAAGCTTTCTGTGAAACTTCTTTGTGTTCTGTGAAATCATCTCACAGAGTTACAGCTTTCCCCTCAAGTAGCCTTTCGCTAAGACAGTTTTTGTGGAATTGGCAAAGTGATATTTGGAAACCCCGAGAGGGCTATGGTGAAAAAGGAAATATCCTCCGATGAAACCTGGAAAGAAGCTTTCAGAGAAACTGCTTAGTGTTCTGTTAATTCATCTCACAGAGTTACATCTCTATTTCGTGGATCTCTTTGCTTGCCTTATTTCTGTGGAATCTGACAACATATATTTCGGATCCCTTTGAAGACTATAGGGCCAAAGGAAATATTCTCCGATAACAGAGAGAAAGAAGCTTTCTGAGAGACTTCTTTGTGTTCTGTGAAATCATCTCACAGAGTTACAGCTTTCCCCTCAAGAAGCCTTTCGCTAAGATAGTTCTTGTGGAATTGGCAAAGTGATATTTGGAAGCCCATAGAGGGCTATGGTGAAAAAGGAAATATCCTCAGATGAAATCTGGAAAGAAGCTTTCTGAGAAACTGCTTAGTGTTCTGTTAATTCATCTCACAGAGTTACATCTGTATTTCGTGGATCTTTTTGCTAGCCTTATTTCTGTGGAATCTGAGAACAGATATTTCCTTTCCCTTTGAAGACTATAGGGCCAAAGGAAATATCCTCCGATAACAAAGAGAATGAAGCTTTCTGAGAAACTTCTTTGTGTTCTGTGAAATCATCTCACAGAGTTACAGCTTCCCCTCAATAAATCTTTCGCTAAAACAGTTCTTGTGGAATTGGCAAAGTGATATTTGGAAGCCCATAGAGGGCTATGGTGAAAAAGGAAATTTCCTCCGATGAAATCTGGAAAGAAGCTTTCTGAGAAACTGCTCAGTGTTCTGTTAATTCATTTCGCAGAGTTACATCTGTATTTCGTGGATCTCTTTGCTAGCCTTATTTCTGTGGAATCTCAGAACAGATATTTCAGATCCCTTTAAGGACTATAGGGCCAAATGAAATATCCTCCGATAACAAAGATAAAGAAGCTTTCTGAGAAACTTCTTTGTGTTCTGTGAAATCATCTCACAGAGTTACAGCTTTCCCCTCAAGAAGCTTTTTGCTATGACAGTTCTTGTGGAAATGGCAAAGTGATATTTGGAAGCCCATAGAGGGCTATGGTGAAAAAGGAAATATCCTCAGATGAAACTTGGAAAGAAGCTTTCTGAGAAACTGCTTAGTGTTCTGTTAATTCATCTCACAGTGTTACATCTGTATTTCGTGGATCTCTTTGCTAGCCTAATTTCTGTGGAATCTGACAACAGATATTTCGGATCCCTTTGAAGACTATAGGGCTAAAGGAAATATCCTCCGATAACAAAGAGAAAGAAGCTTTCTGAGAAAATTCTTGGTGTTCTGTGAAACCATCTCACAGAGTTACAACTTTCCCATCAAGAAGCCTTTCGCTAAGACAGTTCTTGTGGAATTGGCAAAGTGATATTTGGAAGCCCATAGAGGGCTATGGTGAAAAAGGAAATATCCTCAGATGAAACCTGGAAAGAAGCTTTCTGAGAAACTGCTTAGTGTTCTGTGAATTCATCTAACAGAGTTACATCTGTATTTCGTGGATCTCTTTGCTAGCCATATTTCTGTGGAATCTGACAACAGATATTTCGGATCCCTTTGAAGACTATAGGGCCAAAGGAAATATCCTCCGATAACAAAGAGAAAGAAGCTTTCTGAGAAACTTCTTTGTGTTCTGTGAAATCATCTCACAGAGTTACAGCTTTCCCCTCAAGAAGCCTTTCGCGAAGACAGTTCTTGTGGAATTGGCAAAGTGATATTTGGAAACCCAGAGAGGGCTATGGTGAAAAAGGAAATATCCTCCGATGGAACCTGGAAAGAAGCTTTCTGAGAAACTGCTTAGTGTTCTGTTAATTCATCTCACAGAGTTACATCTCTATTTCGTGGATCTCTTTGCTAGCCTTATTTCTGTGGAATCTGACAACATATATTTCGGATCCCTTGAAGACTATAGGGCCAAAGGAAATATTCTCCGATAACAAAGAGAAAGAAGCTTTCTGAGAAACTTCTTTGTGTTCTGTGAAATCATCTCACAGAGTTACAGCTTTCCCCTCAAGAAGCCTTTCGCTAAGACAGTTCTTGTGGAATTGGCAAAGTGATATTTGGAAGCCCTTGGAGGGCAATGGTGAAAAAGGAAATATCCTCCGATGAAACCTGGAAAGAAGCTTTCTGAGAAACTGCTTAGTGTTCTGTTAATTCATCTCACAGAGTTACATCTGTATTTCGTGGATCTCTTTGCTAGCCTTATTTCTGTGGAATCTGACAACATATATTTCGGATCTCTTTGAAGACTATAGGGCCAAAGGAAATATCCTCCGATAACAAAGAGAAAGAAGCTTTCTGAGAAACTTCTTTGTGTTCTGTGAAATCATCTCACAGAGTTACAGCTTTCCCCTGTAGAAGCCATTCGCTAAGACAGTTCTTGTGGAATTGGCAAAGTCATATTTGGAAGCACATAGAGGGCTATGGTGAAAAAGGAAATATCCTCCGATGAAATCTGGAAAGAAGCTTTCTGAGAAACTGCTTAGTGTTCTGTTAATTCATCTCACAGAGTTACATCTGTATTTCGTGGATCTCTTTGCCAGCCTAATTTCTGTGTAATCTGAGAACAGATATTTCCTTTCCCTTTGAAGACTACAGGGCCAAAGGAAATATCCTCCGATAACAAAGAGAAAGAAGCTTTCTGAGAAACTTTTTTGTGTTCTGTGAAATCATCTCACAGACTTACAGCTTGCCCCTCAAGAAGCCTTTCGCTAAGACAGTTCTTGTGGAATGGCAGAGTGATATTTGGAACCCCTAGAGGGCTATGGTGAAAAAGGAAATATCCTCCGATGAAATCTAGAAAGAAGCTTTCTGAGAAACTGCTTAGTGTTCTGTTAATTCATCGCACAGAGTTACATCAGTATTTCGTGGATCTCTTTGCTAGCCTTATTTCTGTGGAATCTGACAACAGATATTTCCTTTCCCATTGAAGACTATAGGGCCAAAGGAAATATCCACCGATAACAAAGAGAAAGAAGCTTTCTGAGAAACTTCTTTGTGTTCTGTGAAATCATCTCACAGAGTTACAGCTTTCCCCTCAAGAAGCCTTTCGCTAACACAGTTCTTGTGGAATTGGCAAAGTGATATTTGGAAACCCATAGAGTGCTATGGTGAAAAAGGAAATATCCTCAGATGAAACCTGGAAAGAAGCTTTCTGAGAAACTGCTTAGTGTTCTGTTAATTATCTCACAGAGTTACATCTGTATTTCGTGGATCTCTTTGCTAGCCTTATTTCTGTGGAATCGGAGAACAGATATTTCGGATCCCTTTGAAGACTATAGGGCCAAAGGAAATATCCTCCGATAACAAAGGGAAAGAAGCTTTCTGAGAAACTTCTTTGTGTTCTGTGAAATCATCTCACAGAGTTACAGCTTTCCCCTCAAGAAGCCTTTCGCTAAGACAGTTCTTGTGGAATTGGCAAAGTGATATTTGGAAGCCCATAGAGGGCTATGGGGAAAAAGGAAATATCCTCCGATGAAATCTGGAAAGAAGATTTCTGAGAAACTGCTCAGTGTTCTGTTAATTCATCTCGCAGAGTTACATCTGTATTTCGTGGATCTCTTTGCTAGCCTTATTTCTGTGGAATCTCAGAACAGATATTTCAGATCCCTTTAAAGACTATAGGGCCAAAGGAAATATCCTCCGATAACAAAGAGAAGGAAGCTTTCTGAGAAACTTCTTTGTGTTCTGTGAAATCATCTCACAGAGTTACAGCTTTCCCCTCAAGAAGCCTTTCGCTATGACAGTTCTTGTGGAATTGGCAAAGTGATATTTGGAAGCCCTTAGAGGGCAATAGTGAAAAAGGAAATATCCTCCGATGAAACCTGGAAAGAAGCTTTCTGAGAAACTGCTTAGTGTTCTGTTAATTCATCTCACAGAGTTACATCTGTATTTCGTGGATCTCCTTGCTAGCCTTATTTCTGTGGAATCTGACAACATATATTTCAGATCTCTTTGAAGACTATAGGGCCAAAGGAAATATCCTCCGATAACAAAGAGAAAGAAGCTTTCTGAGAGACTTCTTTGTGTTCTGTGAAATCATCTCACAGAGTTACAGCTTTCCCCTCAAGAAGCCTTTCGCTAAGATAGTTCTTGTGGAATTGGCAAAGTGATATTTGGAAGCCCATAGAGGGCTATGGTGAAAAAGGAAATATCCTCAGATGAAATCTGGAAAGAAGCTTTCTGAGAAACTGCTTAGCGTTCTGTTAATTCATCTCACAGTGTTACATCTGTATTTCGTGGATCTCTTTGCTAGCCTTATTTCTGTGGAATCTGACAACAGATATTTCGGATCCCTTTGAAGACTATAGGGCTAAAGGAAATATCCTCCGATAACAAAGAGAAAGAAGCTTTCTGAGAAAATTCTTTGTGTTCTGTGAAACCATCTCACAGAGTTACAACTTTCCCATCAAGAAGCCTTTCGCTAAGACAGTTCTTGTGGAATTGGAAAGTGATATTTGGAAGCCCTTAGAGGGCTATGGTGAAAAAGGAAATATCCTCAGATGAAATCTGTAAAGAAGCTTTCTGAGAAACTGCTTAGTATTCTGTTAATTCATCTCACAGAGTTACATCTGTATTTCGTGGATCTCTTTGCTAGCCTTATTTCTGTGGAATCTGAGAACAGATATTTCCTTTCCCTTTGAAGACTATAGGGCCAAAGGATATATCCTCCGATAACAAAGAGAATGAAGCTTTCTGAGAAACTTCTTTGTGTTCTGTGAAATCATCTCACAGAGTTACAGCTTCCCCTCAATAAATCTTTCGCTAAGACAGTTCTTGTGGAATTGGCTAAGTGATATTTGGAAGCCCATAGAGGGCTATGGTGAAAAAGGAAATATCCTCCGATGAAATCTGGAAAGAAGCTTTCTGAGAAAGTGCTTAGTGTTCTCTTAATTCATCTCACAGAGTTACATCTGTATTTTGTGGATCTCCTTGCTAGCCTGATTTCTGTGGAATCTGACAACAGACATTTCCTTTCCCTTTGTCGAAAATAGGGCCAAAGGAAATATCCTCCGATAACAAAGAGAAATAAGCTTTCTGAGAAACTTCTTTGTGTTCTGTGAAATCATCTCACAGAGTTACAGCTTTCCCCTCAAGAAGCCTTTCGCTAAGACAGTTCTTGTGGAATTGGCAAAGTGATATTTGGAAGCCCTTAGAGGGCAATGGTGAAAAAGGAAATATCCTCCGATGAAACCTGGAAAGAAGCTTTCTGAGAAACTGCTTAGTGTTCTGTTAATTCATGTCACAGAGTTACATCTGTATTTCGTGGATCTCTTTGCTAGCCTTATTTCTGTGGAATCTGACAACATATATTTCGGATCTCTTTGAAGACTATAGGGCCAAAGGAAATATCCTCCGATAACAAAGAGAAAGAAGATTTCTGAGAAACTTCTTTGTGTTCTGTGAAATCATCTCACAGAGTTACAGCTTTCCCCTGTAGAAGCCATTCGCTAAGACAGTTCTTGTGGAATTGGCAAAGTCATATTTGGAAGCACATAGAGGGCTATGGTGAAAAAGGAAATATCCTCCGATGAAATCTGGAAAGAAGCTTTCTGAGAAACTGCTTAGTGTTCTGTTAATTCATCTCACAGAGTTATATCTGTATTTCGTGGATCTCTTTGCCAGCCTAATTTCTGTGTAATCTGAGAACAGATATTTCCTTTCCCTTTGAAGACTACAGGGCCAAAGGAAATATCCTCTGATAACAAAGAGAAAGAAGCTTTCTGAGAAACTTTTTTGTGTTCTGTGAAATCATCTCACAGACTTACAGCTTGCCCCTCAAGAAGCCTTTCGCTAAGACAGTTCTTGTGGAATGGCAGAGTGATATTTGGAAGCCCATAGAGGGCTATGGTGAAAAAGGAAATATCCTCCGATGAAATCTGGAAAGAAGCTTTCTGAGAAACTGCTTAGTGTTTTGTAATTCATCTCAGAGAGTTACATCTGTATTTCGTGGATCTCTTTGCTAGCCTTATTTCTGTGGAAGCTGACAACAGATATTTCCTTTCCCTTTGAAGAATATAGGGCCAATGGAAATATCCTCCGATAACAAAGAGAAAGAAGCTTTCTGAGAAACTTCTTTGTGTTCTGTGAAATCATCTCACAGAGTTACAGCTTTCCCCTCAATAAGCCTTTCCCTAAGACAGTTCTTGTGGAATTGGCAAAGTGATATTTGGAAGCCCATAGAGGGCTATGGTGAAAAAGGAAATATCCTCCGTTTAAATCTGGAAAGAAGCTTTCAGAGAAACTGCTTAGTGTTCTGTTAATTCATCTCACATAGTTACATCTGTATTTCGTGGATCTCTTTGCTAGCCTTATTTCTGTGGAATCTGAGAACCCATATTTCGGATCCCTTTGAAGACTATACGGCTAAAGGAAATATCCTCCGATAACAAAGAGAAAGAAGCTTTCTGAGAAACTTCTTTGTGTTCTGTGAAATCATCTCACAGAGTTAGATCTTCCCCTCAAGAAGCCTTTCGATAAGACAGTTCTTGTGGAATTCGCAAAGTGATATTTGGAAGCCCTTAGAGGGCTATGGTGAAAAAGGAAATATCCACCGAAGAAATCTGGAAAGAAGTTTTCTGAGAAACTGCTTAGTGTTCTGTTAATTCATCTCACAGAGTTACATCTGTATTTCGTGGATCTCTTTGCTAGCCATATTTCTGTGGAATCTGACAACAGATATTTCCTTTCCCTTTGAAGACTATAGGGCCAAAGGAAATATCCTCCCATAGCAAAGAGAAAGAAGCTTTCTGAGAAACTTCTTTGTGTTCTGTGAAATCATCTCACAGAGTTACAGCTTTCCCCTCAAGAAGCCTTTCGCTAAGACAGTTCTTGTGGAATTGGCAAAGTGATATTTGGAAGCCCATAGAGGGCTATGGTGAAAAAGGAAATATCCTCCGATGAAATCTGGAAAGAAACTTTCTGAGAAACTGCTTAGTCTTCTGTTAATTCATCTCACAGAGTTACATGGGTATTTCGCGGATCTCTTTGCTAGCCTTATTTCTGTGGATTCTGACAACAGATATTTCGGATCCCTTTGAAGACTATAGGGCCAAAGAAAATATCCTCCCATAACAAAGAGAAAGAAGCTTTCTGAGAAACTTCTTTGTGTTCTGTGAAATCATCTCACAGAGTTACAGGTTGCCCCTCAGGAAGCCTTTCGCTAAGGCAGTTCTTTTGGAATTGGCAAAGTGATATTTGGAAGCCCATAGAGGGCTATGGTGAAAAAGGAAATATCCTCCGATGAAACCTGGCAAGAAGCTTTCTGAGAAACTGCTTCGTGTTCTGTTAATTCATCTCACAGAGTTACATCTGTATTTCGTGGATCTCTTTGCTAGCCTTATTTCTGTGGAATCTGACAACAGATATTTCCTTTCCCTTTGAAGAATATAGGGCCAATGGAAATATCCTCCGATAACAAAGAGAAAGAAGCTTTCTGAGAAACTTCTTTGTGTTCTGTGAAATCATCTCACAGAGTTACAGCTTTCCCCTCAATAAACCTTTCGCTAAAACAGTTCTTGTGGAATTGGCAAAGTGATATTTGGAAGGCCATAGAGGGCTATGGTGAAAAAGAAAATATCCTGTGATGTAATCTGGAAAATAGCTTTCTGAGAACCTGCTCCGTGTTCTGTTAATTCATCTCACAGAGTTACATCTGTATTTCGTGGATCTCTTTGCTAGCCATATTTCTGTGGAATCGGAGAACAGATATTTCGGATCCCTTTGAAGACTATAGGGCCAAAGGAAATATCCCCCGACAACAAAGAGAAAGAAGCTTTCTGAGAAACTTCTTTGTGTTCTGTGAAATCATCTCACAGAGTTACAGCTTTCCCCTCAAGAAGCCTTTCGCTAAGACAGTTCTTGTGGAATTGGCAAAGTGATATTTGGAAGCCCATAGAGCGCTATGGTGAAAAAGGAAATATCCTCCGATGAAATCTAGAAAGAAGCTTTCTGAGAAACTGCTTAGTGTTCTGTTAATTCATCGCACAGAGTTACATCAGTATTTCGTGGATCTCTTTGCTAGCCTTATTTCTGTGGAATCTGACAACAGATATTTCCTTTCCCATTGAAGACTATAGGGCCAAAGGAAATATCCACCGATAACAAAGAGAAAGAAGCTTTCTGAGAAACTTCTTTGTGTTCTGTGAAATCATCTCACAGAGTTACAGCTTTCCCCTCAAGAAGCCTTTCGCTAACACAGTTCTTGTGGAATTGGCAAAGTGATATTTGGAAACCCATAGAGGGCTATGGTGAAAAAGGAAATATCCTCAGATGAAACCTGGAAAGAAGCTTTCTGAGAAACTGCTTAGTGTTCTGTTAATTCATCTCACAGAGTTACATCTCTATTTCGTGGATCTCTTTGCTAGCCTTATTTCTGTGGAATCTGACAACATATATTTCGGATCCCTTTGAAGACTATAGGGCCAAAGGAAATATCCTCCCATAACAAAGAGAAAGAAGCTTTCTGAGAAACTTCTTTGTGTTCTGTGAAATCATCTCACAGAGTTACAGCTTTCCCCTCAAGAAGCCTTTCTCTAAGACAGTTCTTGAGTAATTGGCAAAGTGATATTTGGAAGCCCATAGAGTGCTACGGTGAAAAGGGAAATATCCTCAGATGAAATCTGGAAAGAAGCTTTCTGAGAAACTGCTTAGTGTTCTGTTAATTCATCTCACAGATTTACATCTGTATCTCGTGGATCTCTTTGCTAGCCTTATTTCTGTGGAATCTGAGAGCAGATATTTCCTTTCCTTTGAAGACTATAGGGCCAAAGGAAATATCCTCCGATAACAAAGAGAAAGAAGCTTTCTGAGAAACTCCTTTGTGTTCTGTGAAATCATCTCACAGCGTTACAGCTTCCCCTCAATAAACCTTTCGCTAAAACAGTTCTTGTGGAATTGGCAAAGTGATATTTGGAAGCCCATAGAGGGCTATGGTGAAAAAGGAAATATCCTCCGATGAAATCTGGAAAGAAGCTTTCTGAGAAACTGCTCAGTGTTCTGTTAATTCATCTCACAGTGTTACATCTGTATTTCGTGGATCTCTTTGCTAGTCTTATTTCTGTGGAATCTGACAACAGATATTTCGGATCCCTTTGAAGACTATAGGGCCAAAGGAAATATCCTCTGATAACAAAGAGAAAGAAGCTTTCTGAGAAACCCCTTTGTGTTCTGTGAAATCATCTCACAGAGTTACAACTTTCCCCTCAAGAAGCCTTTCGCTAAGACAGTTCTTGTGGAATTGGCAAAGTGATATTTGGAAGCCCATAGAGGGCTATGGTGAAAAAGGAAATATCCTCAGATGAAACCTGGAAAGAAGCTTTCTGAGAAACTGCTTAGTGTTCTGTTAATTATCTCACAGAGTTACATCTGTCTTTCGTGGATCTCTTTGCTAGCCTTATTTCTGTGGAATCGGAGAACAGATATTTCGGATCCCTTTGAAGACTATAGGGCCAAAGGAAATATCCTCCGATAACAAAGGGAAAGAAGCTTTCTGAGAAACTTCTTTGTGTTCTGTGAAATCATCTCACAGAGTTACAGCTTTCCCCTCAAGAAGCCTTTCGCTAAGACAGTTCTTGTGGAATTGGCAAAGTGATATTTGGAAGCCCATAGAGGGCTATGGTGAAAAAGGAAATATCCTCCGATGAAACCTGGAAAGAAGCTTTCTGAGAAACTGCTTAGTGTTCTGTTAATTCATCTCACAGAGTTACATCTGTATTTCGTGGATCTCTTTGCTAGCCTTATTTCTGTGGAATCTGACAACATATATTTCGGATCTCTTTGAAGACTATAGGGCCAAAGGAAATATCCTCCGATAACAAAGAGAAAGAAGCTTTCTGAGAAACTTCTTTGTGTTCTGTGAAATCATCTCACAGAGTTACAGCTTTCCCCTGTAGAAGCCATTCGCTAAGACAGTTCTTGTGGAATTGGCAAAGTCATATTTGGAAGCACATAGAGGGCTATGGTGAAAAAGGAAATATCCTCCGATGAAATCTGGAAAGAAGCTTTCTGAGAAACTGCTTAGTGTTCTGTTAATTCATCTCACAGAGTTACATCTGTATTTCGTGGATCTCTTTGCCAGCCTAATTTCTGTGTAATCTGAGAACAGATATTTCCTTTCCCTTTGAAGACTACAGGGCCAAAGGAAATATCCTCCGATAACAAAGAGAAAGAAGCTTTCTGAGAAACTTTTTTGTGTTCTGTGAAATCATCTCACAGACTTACAGCTTGCCCCTCAAGAAGCCTTTCGCTAAGACAGTTCTTGTGGAATGGCAGAGTGATATTTGGAACCCCTAGAGGGCTATGGTGAAAAAGGAAATATCCTCCGATGAAATCTAGAAAGAAGCTTTCTGAGAAACTGCTTAGTGTTCTGTTAATTCATCGCACAGAGTTACATCAGTATTTCGTGGATCTCTTTGCTAGCCTTATTTCTGTGGAATCTGACAACAGATATTTCCTTTCCCATTGAAGACTATAGGGCCAAAGGAAATATCCACCGATAACAAAGAGAAAGAAGCTTTCTGAGAAACTTCTTTGTGTTCTGTGAAATCATCTCACAGAGTTACAGCTTTCCCCTCAAGAAGCCTTTCGCTAACACAGTTCTTGTGGAATTGGCAAAGTGATATTTGGAAACCCATAGAGTGCTATGGTGAAAAAGGAAATATCCTCAGATGAAACCTGGAAAGAAGCTTTCTGAGAAACTGCTTAGTGTTCTGTTAATTATCTCACAGAGTTACATCTGTATTTCGTGGATCTCTTTGCTAGCCTTATTTCTGTGGAATCGGAGAACAGATATTTCGGATCCCTTTGAAGACTATAGGGCCAAAGGAAATATCCTCCGATAACAAAGGGAAAGAAGCTTTCTGAGAAACTTCTTTGTGTTCTGTGAAATCATCTCACAGAGTTACAGCTTTCCCCTCAAGAAGCCTTTCGCTAAGACAGTTCTTGTGGAATTGGCAAAGTGATATTTGGAAGCCCATAGAGGGCTATGGGGAAAAAGGAAATATCCTCCGATGAAATCTGGAAAGAAGATTTCTGAGAAACTGCTCAGTGTTCTGTTAATTCATCTCGCAGAGTTACATCTGTATTTCGTGGATCTCTTTGCTAGCCTTATTTCTGTGGAATCTCAGAACAGATATTTCAGATCCCTTTAAAGACTATAGGGCCAAAGGAAATATCCTCCGATAACAAAGAGAAGGAAGCTTTCTGAGAAACTTCTTTGTGTTCTGTGAAATCATCTCACAGAGTTACAGCTTTCCCCTCAAGAAGCCTTTCGCTATGACAGTTCTTGTGGAATTGGCAAAGTGATATTTGGAAGCCCTTAGAGGGCAATAGTGAAAAAGGAAATATCCTCCGATGAAACCTGGAAAGAAGCTTTCTGAGAAACTGCTTAGTGTTCTGTTAATTCATCTCACAGAGTTACATCTGTATTTCGTGGATCTCCTTGCTAGCCTTATTTCTGTGGAATCTGACAACATATATTTCAGATCTCTTTGAAGACTATAGGGCCAAAGGAAATATCCTCCGATAACAAAGAGAAAGAAGCTTTCTGAGAGACTTCTTTGTGTTCTGTGAAATCATCTCACAGAGTTACAGCTTTCCCCTCAAGAAGCCTTTCGCTAAGATAGTTCTTGTGGAATTGGCAAAGTGATATTTGGAAGCCCATAGAGGGCTATGGTGAAAAAGGAAATATCCTCAGATGAAATCTGGAAAGAAGCTTTCTGAGAAACTGCTTAGTGTTCTGTTAATTCATCTCACAGAGTTACATCTGTATTTCGTGGATCTTTTTGCTAGCCTTATTTCTGTGGAATCTGAGAACAGATATTTCCTTTCCCTTTGAAGACTATAGGGCCAAAGGAAATATCCTCCGATAACAAAGAGAATGAAGCTTTCTGAAAAACTTCTTTGTGTTCTGTGAAATCATCTCACAGAGTTACAGCTTCCCCTCAATAAATCTTTCGCTAAAACAGTTCTTGTGGAATTGGCAAAGTGATATTTGGAAGCCCATAGAGGGCTATGGTGAAAAAGGAAATATCCTCCGATGAAATCTGGAAAGAAGCTTTCTGAGAAACTGCTCAGTGTTCTGTTAATTCATTTCGCAGAGTTACATCTGTATTTCATGGATCTCTTTGCTAGCCTTATTTCTGTGGAATCTCAGAACAGATATTTCAGATCCCTTTAAGGACTATAGGGCCAAATGAAATATCCTCCCATAACAAAGAGAAAGAAGCTTTCTGAGAAACTTCTTTGTGTTCTGTGAAATCATCTCACAGAGTTACAGCTTTCCCCTCAAGAAGCTTTTCGCTATGACAGTTCTTGTGGAAATGGCAAAGTGATATTTGGAAGCCCATAGAGGGCTATGGTGAAAAAGGAAATATCCTCAGATGAAACTTGGAAAGAAGCTTTCTGAGAAACTGCTTAGTGTTCTGATAATTCATCTCACAGAGTTACATCTGTATTTCGTGGATCTCTTTGCTAGCCTTATTTTTGTGGAATCTGACAACAGATATTTCGGATCCCTTTGAAGACTATAGGGCCAAAGGAAATATCCTCCGATCACAAAGAGAAAGAAGCTTTCTGAGAAACTTCTTTGTGTTCTGTGAAATCATCTCACAGAGTTACAGCTTTCCGCTCAAGAAGCCTTTCGCTAAGACAGTTCTTGTGGAATTGGCAAAGTGATATTTGGAAGGCCATAGAGGGCTATGGTGAAAAAGGAAATATCCTCCGATGAAATCTGGAAAGAAGCTTTCTGAGAAACTGCTTAGCGTTCTGTTAATTCATCTCACAGTGTTACATCTGTATTTCGTGGATCTCTTTGCTAGCCTTATTTCTGTGGAATCTGACAACAGATATTTCGGATCCCTTTGAAGACTATAGGGCTAAAGGAAATATCCTCCGATAACAAAGAGAAAGAAGCTTTCTGAGAAAATTCTTTGTGTTCTGTGAAACCATCTCACAGAGTTACAACTTTCCCATCAAGAAGCCTTTCGCTAAGACAGTTCTTGTGGAATTGGAAAGTGATATTTGGAAGCCCTTAGAGGGCTATGGTGAAAAAGGAAATATCCTCAGATGAAATCTGTAAAGAAGCTTTCTGAGAAACTGCTTAGTATTCTGTTAATTCATCTCACAGAGTTACATCTGTATTTCGTGGATCTCTTTGCTAGCCTTATTTCTGTGGAATCTGAGAACAGATATTTCCTTTCCCTTTGAAGACTATAGGGCCAAAGGATATATCCTCCGATAACAAAGAGAATGAAGCTTTCTGAGAAACTTCTTTGTGTTCTGTGAAATCATCTCACAGAGTTACAGCTTCCCCTCAATAAATCTTTCGCTAAGACAGTTCTTGTGGAATTGGCTAAGTGATATTTGGAAGCCCATAGAGGGCTATGGTGAAAAAGGAAATATCCTCCGATGAAATCTGGAAAGAAGCTTTCTGAGAAAGTGCTTAGTGTTCTCTTAATTCATCTCACAGAGTTACATCTGTATTTTGTGGATCTCCTTGCTAGCCTGATTTCTGTGGAATCTGACAACAGACATTTCCTTTCCCTTTGTCGAAAATAGGGCCAAAGGAAATATCCTCCGATAACAAAGAGAAATAAGCTTTCTGAGAAACTTCTTTGTGTTCTGTGAAATCATCTCACAGAGTTACAGCTTTCCCCTCAAGAAGCCTTTCGCTAAGACAGTTCTTGTGGAATTGGCAAAGTGATATTTGGAAGCCCTTAGAGGGCAATGGTGAAAAAGGAAATATCCTCCGATGAAACCTGGAAAGAAGCTTTCTGAGAAACTGCTTAGTGTTCTGTTAATTCATGTCACAGAGTTACATCTGTATTTCGTGGATCTCTTTGCTAGCCTTATTTCTGTGGAATCTGACAACATATATTTCGGATCTCTTTGAAGACTATAGGGCCAAAGGAAATATCCTCCGATAACAAAGAGAAAGAAGATTTCTGAGAAACTTCTTTGTGTTCTGTGAAATCATCTCACAGAGTTACAGCTTTCCCCTGTAGAAGCCATTCGCTAAGACAGTTCTTGTGGAATTGGCAAAGTCATATTTGGAAGCACATAGAGGGCTATGGTGAAAAAGGAAATATCCTCCGATGAAATCTGGAAAGAAGCTTTCTGAGAAACTGCTTAGTGTTCTGTTAATTCATCTCACAGAGTTATATCTGTATTTCGTGGATCTCTTTGCCAGCCTAATTTCTGTGTAATCTGAGAACAGATATTTCCTTTCCCTTTGAAGACTACAGGGCCAAAGGAAATATCCTCTGATAACAAAGAGAAAGAAGCTTTCTGAGAAACTTTTTTGTGTTCTGTGAAATCATCTCACAGACTTACAGCTTGCCCCTCAAGAAGCCTTTCGCTAAGACAGTTCTTGTGGAATGGCAGAGTGATATTTGGAAGCCCATAGAGGGCTATGGTGAAAAAGGAAATATCCTCCGATGAAATCTGGAAAGAAGCTTTCTGAGAAACTGCTTAGTGTTTTGTAATTCATCTCAGAGAGTTACATCTGTATTTCGTGGATCTCTTTGCTAGCCTTATTTCTGTGGAAGCTGACAACAGATATTTCCTTTCCCTTTGAAGAATATAGGGCCAATGGAAATATCCTCCGATAACAAAGAGAAAGAAGCTTTCTGAGAAACTTCTTTGTGTTCTGTGAAATCATCTCACAGAGTTACAGCTTTCCCCTCAATAAGCCTTTCCCTAAGACAGTTCTTGTGGAATTGGCAAAGTGATATTTGGAAGCCCATAGAGGGCTATGGTGAAAAAGGAAATATCCTCCGTTTAAATCTGGAAAGAAGCTTTCAGAGAAACTGCTTAGTGTTCTGTTAATTCATCTCACATAGTTACATCTGTATTTCGTGGATCTCTTTGCTAGCCTTATTTCTGTGGAATCTGAGAACCCATATTTCGGATCCCTTTGAAGACTATACGGCTAAAGGAAATATCCTCCGATAACAAAGAGAAAGAAGCTTTCTGAGAAACTTCTTTGTGTTCTGTGAAATCATCTCACAGAGTTAGATCTTCCCCTCAAGAAGCCTTTCGATAAGACAGTTCTTGTGGAATTCGCAAAGTGATATTTGGAAGCCCTTAGAGGGCTATGGTGAAAAAGGAAATATCCACCGAAGAAATCTGGAAAGAAGTTTTCTGAGAAACTGCTTAGTGTTCTGTTAATTCATCTCACAGAGTTACATCTGTATTTCGTGGATCTCTTTGCTAGCCATATTTCTGTGGAATCTGACAACAGATATTTCCTTTCCCTTTGAAGACTATAGGGCCAAAGGAAATATCCTCCCATAGCAAAGAGAAAGAAGCTTTCTGAGAAACTTCTTTGTGTTCTGTGAAATCATCTCACAGAGTTACAGCTTTCCCCTCAAGAAGCCTTTCGCTAAGACAGTTCTTGTGGAATTGGCAAAGTGATATTTGGAAGCCCATAGAGGGCTATGGTGAAAAAGGAAATATCCTCCGATGAAATCTGGAAAGAAACTTTCTGAGAAACTGCTTAGTCTTCTGTTAATTCATCTCACAGAGTTACATGGGTATTTCGCGGATCTCTTTGCTAGCCTTATTTCTGTGGATTCTGACAACAGATATTTCGGATCCCTTTGAAGACTATAGGGCCAAAGAAAATATCCTCCCATAACAAAGAGAAAGAAGCTTTCTGAGAAACTTCTTTGTGTTCTGTGAAATCATCTCACAGAGTTACAGGTTGCCCCTCAGGAAGCCTTTCGCTAAGGCAGTTCTTTTGGAATTGGCAAAGTGATATTTGGAAGCCCATAGAGGGCTATGGTGAAAAAGGAAATATCCTCCGATGAAACCTGGCAAGAAGCTTTCTGAGAAACTGCTTCGTGTTCTGTTAATTCATCTCACAGAGTTACATCTGTATTTCGTGGATCTCTTTGCTAGCCTTATTTCTGTGGAATCTGACAACAGATATTTCCTTTCCCTTTGAAGAATATAGGGCCAATGGAAATATCCTCCGATAACAAAGAGAAAGAAGCTTTCTGAGAAACTTCTTTGTGTTCTGTGAAATCATCTCACAGAGTTACAGCTTTCCCCTCAATAAACCTTTCGCTAAAACAGTTCTTGTGGAATTGGCAAAGTGATATTTGGAAGGCCATAGAGGGCTATGGTGAAAAAGAAAATATCCTGTGATGTAATCTGGAAAATAGCTTTCTGAGAACCTGCTCCGTGTTCTGTTAATTCATCTCACAGAGTTACATCTGTATTTCGTGGATCTCTTTGCTAGCCATATTTCTGTGGAATCGGAGAACAGATATTTCGGATCCCTTTGAAGACTATAGGGCCAAAGGAAATATCCCCCGACAACAAAGAGAAAGAAGCTTTCTGAGAAACTTCTTTGTGTTCTGTGAAATCATCTCACAGAGTTACAGCTTTCCCCTCAAGAAGCCTTTCGCTAACACAGTTCTTGTGGAATTGGCAAAGTGATATTTGGAAGCCCATAGAGCGCTATGGTGAAAAAGGAAATATCCTCCGATGAAATCTAGAAAGAAGCTTTCTGAGAAACTGCTTAGTGTTCTGTTAATTCATCGCACAGAGTTACATCAGTATTTCGTGGATCTCTTTGCTAGCCTTATTTCTGTGGAATCTGACAACAGATATTTCCTTTCCCATTGAAGACTATAGGGCCAAAGGAAATATCCACCGATAACAAAGAGAAAGAAGCTTTCTGAGAAACTTCTTTGTGTTCTGTGAAATCATCTCACAGAGTTACAGCTTTCCCCTCAAGAAGCCTTTCGCTAACACAGTTCTTGTGGAATTGGCAAAGTGATATTTGGAAACCCATAGAGGGCTATGGTGAAAAAGGAAATATCCTCAGATGAAACCTGGAAAGAAGCTTTCTGAGAAACTGCTTAGTGTTCTGTTAATTCATCTCACAGAGTTACATCTCTATTTCGTGGATCTCTTTGCTAGCCTTATTTCTGTGGAATCTGACAACATATATTTCGGATCCCTTTGAAGACTATAGGGCCAAAGGAAATATCCTCCCATAACAAAGAGAAAGAAGCTTTCTGAGAAACTTCTTTGTGTTCTGTGAAATCATCTCACAGAGTTACAGCTTTCCCCTCAAGAAGCCTTTCTCTAAGACAGTTCTTGAGTAATTGGCAAAGTGATATTTGGAAGCCCATAGAGTGCTACGGTGAAAAGGGAAATATCCTCAGATGAAATCTGGAAAGAAGCTTTCTGAGAAACTGCTTAGTGTTCTGTTAATTCATCTCACAGATTTACATCTGTATCTCGTGGATCTCTTTGCTAGCCTTATTTCTGTGGAATCTGAGAGCAGATATTTCCTTTCCTTTGAAGACTATAGGGCCAAAGGAAATATCCTCCGATAACAAAGAGAAAGAAGCTTTCTGAGAAACTCCTTTGTGTTCTGTGAAATCATCTCACAGCGTTACAGCTTCCCCTCAATAAACCTTTCGCTAAAACAGTTCTTGTGGAATTGGCAAAGTGATATTTGGAAGCCCATAGAGGGCTATGGTGAAAAAGGAAATATCCTCCGATGAAATCTGGAAAGAAGCTTTCTGAGAAACTGCTCAGTGTTCTGTTAATTCATCTCACAGTGTTACATCTGTATTTCGTGGATCTCTTTGCTAGTCTTATTTCTGTGGAATCTGACAACAGATATTTCGGATCCCTTTGAAGACTATAGGGCCAAAGGAAATATCCTCTGATAACAAAGAGAAAGAAGCTTTCTGAGAAACCCCTTTGTGTTCTGTGAAATCATCTCACAGAGTTACAACTTTCCCCTCAAGAAGCCTTTCGCTAAGACAGTTCTTGTGGAATTGGCAAAGTGATATTTGGAAGCCCATAGAGGGCTATGGTGAAAAAGGAAATATCCTCAGATGAAACCTGGAAAGAAGCTTTCTGAGAAACTGCTTAGTGTTCTGTTAATTATCTCACAGAGTTACATCTGTCTTTCGTGGATCTCTTTGCTAGCCTTATTTCTGTGGAATCGGAGAACAGATATTTCGGATCCCTTTGAAGACTATAGGGCCAAAGGAAATATCCTCCGATAACAAAGGGAAAGAAGCTTTCTGAGAAACTTCTTTGTGTTCTGTGAAATCATCTCACAGAGTTACAGCTTTCCCCTCAAGAAGCCTTTCGCTAAGACAGTTCTTGTGGAATTGGCAAAGTGATATTTGGAAGCCCATAGAGGGCTATGGGGAAAAAGGAAATATCCTCAGATGAAATCTGGAAAGAAGATTTCTGAGAAACTGCTCAGTGTTCTGTTAATTTATCTCGCAGAGTTACATATGTATTTCGTGCATCTCTTTGGTAGCCTTATTTCTGTGGAATCTCAGAACAGATATTTCAGATCCCTTTAAAGACTATAGGGCCAAAGCAAATATCCTCCGATAACAAAGAGAAGGAAGCTTTCTGAGAAACTTCTTTGTGTTCTGTGAAATCATCTCACAGACTTACAGCTTTCCCCTCAAGAAGCCTTTCGCTATGACAGTTCTTGTGGAATTGGCAAAGTGATATTTGGAAGCCCTTAGAGGGCAATGGTGAAAAAGGAAATATCCTCCGATGAAACCTGGAAAGAAGCTTTCTGAGAAACTGCTTAGTGTTCTGTTAATTCATCTCACAGAGTTACATCTGTATTTCGTGGATCTCTTTGCTAGCCTTATTTCTGAAGAATCTGACAACATATATTTCGGATCTCTTTGAAGACTATAGGGCCAAAGGAAATATCCTCCGATAACAAAGAGAAAGAAGCTTTCTGAGAAACTTCTTTGTGTTCTGTGAAATCATCTCACAGAGTTACAGCTTTCCCCTTTAGAAGCCTCTCGCTAAGACAGTTCTTGTGGATTTGGCAAAGTGAAATTTGGAAGCCCTTAGAGGGCTATGGTGAAAAAGGAAATATCCTCCGATGAAATCTGGAAAGAAGCTTTCTGAGAAACTGCTTAGTGTTCTGTTAATTCATCTCACAGAGTTACATCTGTATTTCGTGGATCTCTTTGCTAGCCTAATTTCTGTGTAATCTGAGAACAGATATTTCCTTTCCCTTTGAAGACTACAGGGCCAAAGGAAATATCCTCCGATAACAAAGAGAAAGAAGCTTTCTGAGAAACTTTTTTGTGTTCTGTGAAATCATCTCACAGAGTTACAGCTTTCCCCTCAAGAAGCCTTTCGCTAAGATAGTTCTTGTAAAATGGCAAAGTGATATTTGGAAGCCCATAGAGGGCTACGGTGAAAAAGGAAATATCCTCCGATGAAACCTGGAAAGAAGCTTTCTGAGAAACTGCTTAGTGTTCTGTTAATTCATCTCACAGAGTTACATCTGTATTTCGTGGATCTCTTTGTTAGCCTTATTTCTGTGGAATCTGACAACATATATTTCGGATCCCTTTGAAGACTATAGGGCCAAAGGAAATATTCTCCGATAACAAAGAGAAAGAAGCTTTCTGAGAAACTTCTTTGTGTTCTGTGAAATCATCTCACAGAGTTACAGCTTTCCCCTCAAGAAGCCTTTCGCTAAGACAGTTCTTGTGGAATTTGAAAAGTGATATTTGGAAGCCCATAGAGGGCTATGGTGAAAAAGGAAATATCCTTCGATGAAATCTGGAAAGAAGCTTTCTGAGAAACTGCTTAGTCTTCTGTTAATTCATCTCACAGAGTTACATCTGTATTTCGTGGATCTCTTTGCTAGCCTAATTTCTGTGTAATCTGAGAACAGATATTTCCTTTCCCTTTGAAGACTACAGGGCCAAAGGAAATATCCTCCGATAACAAAGAGAAAGAAGCTTTCTGAGAAACTTCTTTGTGTTCTGTGAAATCATCTCACAGAGTTACAGCTTTCCCCTCAATAAACCTTTAGCTAACACAGTTCTTGTGGAATTGGCAAAGTGATATTTGGAAGCCCATAGAGGGCTATGGTGAAAAAGGAAATATCCTCAGATGAAATCTGGAAAGAAGCTTTCTGAGAAACTGCTTAGTGTTCTGTTAATTCATCTCACAGAGTTACACCTGTATTTCGTGGATCTCTTTGCTAGCCTTATTTCTGTGGAATCTGAGAACAGATATTTCCTTTCCCTTTGAAGACTATAGGGCCAAAGGAAATATCCTCCGATAACAAAGAGAATGAAGCTTTCTGAGAAACTTCTTTGTGTTCTGTGAAATCATCTCACAGAGTTACAGCTTCCCCTCAATAAATCTTTCGCTAAAACAGTTCTTGTGGAATTGGCAAAGTGATATTTGGAAGCCCATAGAGGGATATGGTGAAAAAGGAAATATCCTCCGATGAAATCTGGAAAGAAGCTTTCTGAGAAACTGCTCAGTGTTCTGTTAATTCATCTCGCAGAGTTACATCTGTATTTCGTGGATCTCTTTGCTAGCCTTATTTCTGTGAAATCTCAGAACAGATATTTCAGATCCCTTTAAGGACTATAGGGCCAAAGGAAATATCCTCCGATAACAAAGAGAAAGAAGCTTTCTGAGAAACTTCTTTGTGTTCTGTGAAATCATCTCACAGAGTTACAGCTTTCCCCTCAAGAAGCTTTTCGCTATGACAGTTCTTGTGGAATTGGCAAAGTGATATTTGGAAGCCCATGGAGGGCTATGGTGAAAAAGGAAATATCCTCAGATGAAACTTGGAAAGAAGCTTTCTGAGAAACTGCTTTGTGTTCTGATAATTTATCTCACAGAGTTACATCTGTATTTCGTGGATCTCTTTGCTAGTCTTATTTCTGTGGAAGCTGACCACAGATATTTCCTTTCCCTTTGAAGAATATAGGGCCAATGGAAATATCCTCCGATAACAAAGAGAAAGAAGCTTTCTGAGAAACTTCTTTGTGTTCTGTGAAATCATCTCACAGAGTTACAGCTTTCCCCTCAAGAAGCCTTTCGCTAAGACAGTTCTTGTGGAATTGGCAAAGTGATATTTGGAAGCCCATAAAGGGCATGGTGAAAAAGGAAATATCCTCTGATGAAATCTGGAAAGAAGCTTTCAGAGAAACTGCTTAGTGTTCTGTTAATTCATCTCACAGAGTTACATCTGTATTTCGTGGATCTCTTTGCTAGCCTTATTTCTGTGGAATCCGACAACATATATTTCGGATCTCTTTGAAGACTATAGGGCCAAAGGAAATATCCTCCGATAACAAAGAGAAAGAAGCTTTCTGAGAAACTTCTTTGTGTTCTGTGAAATCATCTCACAGAGTTACAGCTTTCCCCTCTAGAAGTCTTTCGCTAAGACAGTTCTTGTGGATTTGGCAAAGTGATATTTGGAAGCCCATAGAGGGCTATGGTGAAAAAGGAAATATCCTCCGATGAAATCTGGAAAGAAGCTTTCTGAGAAACTGCTTAGTGTTTTGTAATTCATCTCACAGAGTTACATCTGTATTTCGTGGATCTCTTTGCTAGCCTTATTTCTGTGGAATCTGACAACAGATATTTCCTTTCCCTTTGAAGAATATAGGGCCAATGGAAATATCCTCCGATAACAAAGAGAAAGAAGCTTTCTGAGAAACTTCTTTGTGTTCTGTGAAATCATCTCACAGAGTTACAGCTTCCCCCTCAATAAACCTTTCGCTAAAACAGTTCTTGTGGAATTGGCAAAGTGATATTTGGAAGCCCATAGAGGGCTATGGTGAAAAAGGAAATATCCTGCGATGAAATCTAGAAAGAAGCTTTCTGAGAAACTGCTCAGTGTTCTGTTAATTCATCTCACAGAGTTACATCTGTATTTCCTGGATCTCTTTGCTAGCCATATTTCTGTGGAATCTGACAACAGATATTTCGGATCCCTTTGAAGACTATAGGTCCAAAGGAAATATCCTCCGATAACAAAGAGAAAGAAGCTTTCTGAGAAACTTCTTTGTGTTCTGTGAAATCATCTCACAGAGTTACAGGTTTCCCCTCAAGAAGCCTATCGCTAAGACAGTTCTTGTGGAATTGGCAAAGTGATATTTGGAAGACCATAGAGGGCTATGGTGAAAAAGGAAATAACCTCCGATGAAATCTGGAAAGAAGCTTTCTGAGAAACTGCTTAGTGTTCTGTTAATTCATCGCACAGAGTTACATCTGTATTTCGTGGATCTCTTTGCTAGCCTTATTTCGGTGGAATCTTACAACAGATATTTCCTTTCCCATTGAAGACTATAGGGCCAAAGGAAATATCCTCCGATAACAAAGAGAAAGAAGCTTTCTGAGAAACTTCTTTGTGTTCTGTGAAATCATCTCACAGAGTTACAGCTTTCCCCTAAAGAAACCTTTCGCTAAGACAGTTCTTGTAGAATTGGCAAAGTGATATTTGGAAACCCAGAGAGGGCTATGGTGAAAAAGGAAATATCCTCCGATGAAACCTGGAAAGAAGCTTTCTGAGAAACTGCTTAGTGTTCTGTTAATTCATCTCACAGAGTTACATCTCTATTTCGTGGATATCTTTGCTAGCCTTATTTCTGTGGAATCTGACAACATATATTTCGGATCCCTTTGAAGACTATAGGGCCAAAGGAAATATTCTCCGATAACAAAGAGAAAGAAGCTTTCTGAGAGACTTCTTTGTGTTCTGTGAAATCATCTGAGAGAGTTACAGCTTTCCCCTCAAGAAGCCTTTAGCTACGACAGTTCTTGTGGAATTGGCAAAGTGATATTTGGAAGCCCATAGAGGGCTATGGTGAAAAAGGAAATATCCTCAGATGAAATCTGGAAAGAAGATTTCTGAGAAACTGCTTAGTGTTCTGTTAATTCATCTCACAGAGTTACACCTGTATTTCGTGGATCTCTTTGCTAGCCTTATTTCTGTGGAATCTGAGAACAGATATTTCCTTTCCCTTTGAAGACTATAGGGCCAAAGGAAATATCCTCCGATAACAAAGAGAATGAAGCTTTCTGAGAAACTTCTTTGTGTTCTGTGAAATCATCTCACAGAGTTACAGCTTCCCCTCAATAAATCTTTCGCTAAAACAGTTCTTGTGGATATGGCAAAGTGATATTTGGAAGCCCATAGAGGGATATGGTGAAAAAGGAAATATCCTCCGATGAAATCTGGAAAGATGCTTTCTGAGAAACTGCTCAGTGTTCTGTTAATTCATCTCGCAGAGTTACATCTGTATTTCGTGGATCTCTTTGCTAGCCTTATTTCTGTGAAATCTCAGAACAGATATTTCAGATCCCTTTAAGGACTATAGGGCCAAAGGAAATATCCTCCGATAACAAAGAGAAAGAAGCTTTCTGAGAAACTTCTTTGTGTTCTGTGAAATCATCTCACAGAGTTACAGCTTTCCCCTCAAGAAGCTTTTCGCTATGACAGTTCTTGTGAAATTGGCAAAGTGATATTTGGAAGCCCATGGAGGGCTATGGTGAAAAAGGAAATATCCTCAGATGAAACTTGGAAAGAAGCTTTCTGAGAAACTGCTTTGTGTTCTGATAATTAATCTCACAGAGTTACATCTGTATTTCGTGGATCTCTTTGCTAGTCTTATTTCTCTGGAATCTGACAACAGATATTTCGGATCCCTTTGAAGACTATAGGGCCAAAGGAAATATCCTCCGATCACAAAGAGAAAGAAGCTTTCTGAGAAACTTCTTTGTGTTCTGTGAAATCATCTCACAGAGTTACAGCTTTCCGCTCAAGAAGCCTTTCGCTAAGACAGTTCTTGTGGAATTGGCAAAGTGATATTTGGAAGGCCATAGAGGGCTATGGTGAAAAAGGAAATATCCTGCGATGAAATCTGGAAAGAAGCTTTCTCAGAAACTGCTCAGTGTTCTGTTAATTCATCTCACAGAGTTACATCTGTATTTCGTGGATCTCTTTGCTAGCCATATTTCTGTGGAATCTGACAACAGATATTTCGGATCCCTTTGAAGACTATAGGGCCAAAGGAAATATCCTCCGATAACAAAGAGAAAGAAGCTTTCTGAGAAACTTCTTTGTGTTCTGTGAAATCATCTCACAGAGTTACAGCTTTCCCCTCAAGAAGCCTTTCGCTAAGACAGTTCTTGTGGAATGGCAAAGTGATATTTGGAAGCCCATAGAGGGGTATGGTGAAAAAGGAAATATGCTCCGATGAAATCTGGAAAGAAGCTTTCTGAGAAACTGCTTAGTGTTCTGTTAATTCATCGCACAGAGTTACATCAGTATTTCGTGGATCTCTTTGCTAGCCTTATTTCTGTGGAATCTGACAACAGATATTTCCTTTCCCATTGAAGACTATAGGGCCAAAGGAAATATCCTCCGATAACAAAGAGAAAGAAGCTTCCTGAGAAACTTCTTTGTGTTCTGTGAAATCATCTCACAGAGTTACAGCTTTCCCCTCAAGAAGCCTTTCGCTAAGACAGTTCTTGTGGAATTGGCAAAGTGATATTTGGAAGCCCATAGAGGGCTATGGTGAAAAAGGAAATATCCTCAGATGAAACCCGGAATGAAGCTTACTGAGAAACTGCTTAGGGTTCTGATAATTAATCTCACAGAGTTACATCTGTATTTCGTGGATCTCTTTGCTAGCCTTATTTCTGTGGAATCTGAGAACAGATATTTCAGATCCCTTTGAAGACTATAGGGCCAAGGAAATATCCTCCGATAACAAAGAGAAAGAAGCTTTCTGAGAAACTTCTTGTGTTCTGTGAAATCATCTCACAGAGTTACAGCTTTCCCCTCAAGAAGCCTTTCGCTAAGACAGTTCTTGTGGAATTGGCAAACTGATATTTGGAAGCCCATAGAGGGCTATGGTGAAAAAGGAAATATCCTCCGATGAAATCTGGAAAGAAGCTTTCTGAGAAACTGCTCAGTGTTCTGTTAATTCATCTCACAGAGTTACATCTGTATTTCGTGGATCTCTTTGCTAGCCTTATTTCTGTGTAATCTGAGAACAGATATTTCCTTTCCCTTTGAAGACTATAGGGCCAAAGGAAATATCCTCCGATAACAAAGAGAAAGAAGCTTTCTGAGAAACTTCTTTGTGTTCTGTGAAATCATCTCACAGAGTTACAGCTTTCCCCTCAAGAAGCCTTTCGCTAAGACACTTCTTGTGGAATTGGCAAAGTGATATTTGGAAGCCCATAGAGGACTATGGTGAAAAAGAAAATATAATCCGATGAAATCTTTAAAGAATATTTCTGAGAAACTGCTTAGTGTTCTCTTACTTCATCTCGCAGAGTTACATCTGTATTTTGTGGATCTCCTTGCTAGCCTGATTTCTGTGGAATCTGACAACAGATATTTCCTTTCCCTTTGTAGAAAATAGGGCCAAAGGAAATATCCTCCGATAACAAAGAGAAAGATGCTTTCTGAGAAACTTCTTAGTGTTCTGTGAAATCATCTCACAGAGTTACAGCTTTCCCCTCTAGAAGCCTTTCGCTAAGACAGTTCTTGTGGATTTGGCAAAGTGATATTTGGAAGCCCATAGAGGGCTATGGTGAAAAAGGAAATATCCTCCGATGAAATCTGGAAAGAAGCTTTCTGAGAAACTGCTTAGTGTTTTGTAATTCATCTCACAGAGTTACATCTATATTTCGTGGATCTCTTTGCTAGCCTTATTTCTGTGGAAGCTGACCACAGATATTTCCTTTCCCTTTGAAGAATATAGGGCCAATGGAAATATCCTCCGATAAAAAAGAGAAAGAAGCTTTCTGAGAAACTTCTTTGTGTTCTGTGAAATCATCTCACAGAGTTACAGCTTTCCCCTCAAGAAGCCTTTCGCTAAGACAGTTCTTGTGGAATTGGCAAAGTGATATTTGGAAGCCCATAGAGGGCATGGTGAAAAAGGAAATATCCTCTGATGAAATCTGGAAAGAAGCTTTCAGAGAAACTGCTTAGTGTTCTGTTAATTCATCTCACAGAGTTACATCTGTATTTCGTGGATCTCTTTGCTAGCCTTATTTCTGTGGAATCCGACAACATATATTTCGGATCTCTTTGAAGACTATAGGGCCAAAGGAAATATCCTCCGATAACAAAGAGAAAGAAGCTTTCTGAGAAACTTCTTTGTGTTCTGTGAAATCATCTCACAGAGTTACAGCTTTCCCCTCTAGAAGCCTTTCGCTAAGACAGTTCTTGTGGATTTGGCAAAGTGATATTTGGAAGCCCATAGAGGGCTATGGTGAAAAAGGAAATATCCTCCGATGAAATCTGGAAAGAAGCTTTCTGAGAAACTGCTTAGTGTTTTGTAATTCATCTCACAGAGTTACATCTGTATTTCGTGGATCTCTTTGCTAGCCTTATTTCTGTGGAATCTGACAACAGATATTTCCTTTCCCTTTGAAGAATATAGGGCCAATGGAAATATCCTCCGATAACAAAGAGAAAGAAGCTTTCTGAGAAACTTCTTTGTGTTCTGTGAAATCATCTCACAGAGTTACAGCTTCCCCCTCAATAAACCTTTCGCTAAAACAGTTCTTGTGGAATTGGCAAAGTGATATTTGGAAGCCCATAGAGGGCTATGGTGAAAAAGGAAATATCCTGCGATGAAATCTGGAAAGAAGCTTTCTGAGAAACTGCTCAGTGTTCTGTTAATTCATCTCACAGAGTTACATCTGTATTTCGTGGATCTCTTTGCTAGCCATATTTCTGTGGAATCTGACAACAGATATTTCGGATCCCTTTGAAGACTATAGGTCCAAAGGAAATATCCTCCGATAACAAAGAGAAAGAAGCTTTCTGAGAAACTTCTTTGTGTTCTGTGAAATCATCTCACAGAGTTACAGGTTTCCCCTCAAGAAGCCTATCGCTAAGACAGTTCTTGTGGAATTGGCAAAGTGATATTTGGAAGACCATAGAGGGCTATGTTGAAAAAGGAAATATCCTCCGATGAAATCTGGAAAGAAGCTTTCTGAGAAACTGCTTAGTGTTCTGTTAATTCATCGCAGAGAGTTACATCAGTATTTCGTGGATGTCTTTGCTAGCCTTATTTCGGTGGAATCTTACAACAGATATTTCCTTTCCCATTGAAGACTATAGGGCCAAAGGAAATATCCTCCGATAACAAAGAGAAAGAAGCTTTCTGAGAAACTTCTTTGTGTTCTGTGAAATCATCTCACAGAGTTACAGCTTTCCCCTAAAGAAACCTTTCGCTAAGTCAGTTCTTGTAGAATTGGCAAAGTGATATTTGGAAACCCAGAGAGGGCTATGGTGAAAAAGGAAATATCCTCCGATGAAACCTGGAAAGAAGCTTTCTGAGAAACTGCTTAGTGTTCTGTTAATTCATCTCACAGAGTTACATCTCTATTTCGTGGATATCTTTGCTAGCCTTATTTCTGTGGAATCTGACAACATATATTTCGGATCCCTTTGAAGACTATAGGGCCAAAGGAAATATTCTCCGATAACAAAGAGAAAGAAGCTTTCTGAGAGACTTCTTTGTGTTCTGTGAAATCATCTCACAGAGTTACAGCTTTCCCCTCAAGAAGCCTTTCGCTAACACAGTTCTTGTGGAATTGGCAAAGTGATATTTGGAAGCCCATAGAGGGCTATGGTGAAAAAGGAAATATCCTCATATGAAATCTGGAAAGAAGCTTTCTGAGAAACTGCTTAGTGTTCTGTTAATTCATCTCACAGAGTTACATCTCTATTTCGTGGATCTTTTTGCTAGCCTTATTTCTGTGGAATCTGAGAACAGATATTTCCTTTCCCTTTGAAGATTATAGGGCCAAAGGAAATATTCTCCGATAACAAAGAGAATGAAGCTTTCTGAGAAACTTCTTTGTGTTCTGTGAAATCATCTCACAGAGTTACAGCTTCCCCTCAATAAATCTTTCGCTAAAACAGTTCTTGTGGAATTGGCAAAGTGATATTTGGAACCCCATAGAGGGCTATGGTGAAAAAGGAAATATCCTCCGATGAAATCTGGAAAGAAGCTTTCTGAGAAACTGCTCAATGTTCTGTTAATTCATCTCACAGAGTTACATCTGTATTTCGTGGATCTCTTTGCTAGCCTTATTTTGTGGTATCTGACAACGGATATTTCGGATCCCTTTGAAGACTATAGGGCCATAGGAAATATCCTCTGATAACAAAGAGAAAGAAGCTTTCTGAGAAACTTCTTTGTGTTCTGTGAAATCATCTCACAGAGTTACAGCTTTCCCCTCAAGAAGCCTTTCGCTAAGACAGTTCTTGTGGAATTGGCAAAGTGATATTTCGAAGCCCATAGAGAGCTATGGTGAAAAATGAAATATCCTCCGATGAAATCTGGAAAGAAGCTTTCTAAGAAACTGCTCAGTGTTCTGTTAATTCATCTCGCAGAGTTACATCTGTATTTCGTGGATCTCTTTGCTAGCCTTATTTCTGTGGAATCTCAGAACAGATATTTCAGATCCCTTTAAGGACTATAGGGCCAAAGGAAATATCCTGCGATAACAAAGAGAAAGAAGCTTTCTGAGAAACTTCTTTGTGTTCTGTGAAATCATCTCACAGAGTTACAGCTTTCCCCTCAAGAAGCTTTTCGCTATGACAGTTCTTGTGGAATTGGCAAAGTGATATTTGGAAGCCCATAGAGGGCTATGGTGAAAAAGGAAATATCCTCCGATGAAATCTGGAAAGAAGCTTTCTGAGAAACTGCTTAGTGTTCTGTTAATTCATCGCACAGAGTTACATCAGTATTTCGTGGATCTCTTTGCTAGCCTTATTTCTGTGGAATCTGACAACAGATATTTCCTTTCCCATTGAAGACTATAGGGCCAAAGGAAATATCCTCCGATAACAAAGAGAAAGAAGCTTTCTGAGAAACTTCTTTGTGTTCTGTGAAATCATCTCACAGAGTTACAGCTTTCCCCTCAAGAAGGCTTTCGCTAAGACAGTTCTTGTGGAATTGGCAAAGTGATATTTGGAAGCCCATAGAGGGCTATGGTGAAAAAGGAAATATCCTCAGATGAAATCTGGAAAAAAGCTTTCTGAGAAACTGCTTAGTATTCTGTTAATTCATCTCACAGAGTTACATCTGTATTTCGTGGATCTCTTTGCTAGCCTTATTTCTGTGGAATCTGAGAACAGATAATTCCTTTCCCTTTGAAGACTATAGGGCCAAAGGAAATATCCTCCGATAACAAAGAGAATGAAGCTTTCTGAGAAACTTCTTTGTGTTCTGTGAAATCATCTCACAGAGTTACAGCTTCCCCTCAATAAATCTTTCGCTAAGACAGTTCTTGTGGAATTGGCAAAGTGATATTTGGAAGCCCATAGAGGGCTATGATGAAAAAGGAAATATCCTCCGATGAAATCTGGAAAGAAGATTTCTGAGAAACTGCTTAGTGTTCTGTTAATTCATCTCACAGAGTTACATCAGTATTTCGTGAATATCTTTGCTAGCTTTTTTCTGTGGAATCTGACAACAGATATTTCCTTTCCCATTGAAGACTATAGGGCCAAAGGAAATATCCTCCGATAACAAAGAGAAAGAAGCTTTCTGAGAAACTACTTTGTGTTCTGTGAAATCATCTCACAGAGTTACAGCTTTCCCCTCAAGAAGCCTTTCGCTAAGACAGTTCTTGTGGAATTGGCAAAGTGATATTTGGAAACCAAGAGAGGGCTATGGTGAAAAAGGAAATATCCTCCGATGAAACCTGGAAAGAAGCTTTCTGAGAAACTGCTTAGTGTTCTGTTAATTCATCTCACTGAGTTCCATCTGTATTTCGTGGATCTCTTTGCTAGCCTTATTTCTGTGGAATCTGACAACATATATTTCTGATCCCTTTGAAGACTATAGGGCCAAAGGAAATATTCTCCGATAACAAAGAGAAAGAAGCTTTCTGAGAAACTTCTTTTTGTTCTGTGAAATCATCTCACAGAGTTACAGCTTTCCCCTCAAGAAGCCTTTCGCTAAGACAGTTCTTGTGGAATTGGAAAAGTGATATTTGGAAGCCCTTAGAGGGCTATGGTGAAAAAGGAAATATCCTCCGATGAAATCTGGAAAGAAGCTTTCTGAGAAACTGCTTAGTGTTTTGTAATTCATCTCACAGAGTTACATCTGTATTTCGTGGATCTCTTTGCTAGCCTTATTTCTGTGGAATCTGACAACAGATATTTCCTTTCCCTTTGAAGAATATAGGGCCAATGGAAATATCCTCTGATAACAAAGAGAAAGAAGCTTTCTGAGAAACTTCTTTGTGTTCTGTGAAATCATCTCACAGAGTTACAGCTTCCCCTCAATAAATCTTTCGCTAAAACAGTTCTTGTGGAATTGACAAAGTGATATTTGGAAGGCCATAGAGGGCTATGGTGAAAAAGGAAATATCCTCCGATGAAATCTGGAAAGAAGCTTTCTGAGAAACTGCTCAATGTTCTGTTAATTCATCTCACAGAGTTGCATCTGTATTTCGTGGATCTCTTTGCTAGCCTTATTTTTGTGGAATCTGACAACAGATATTTCCTTTCCCTTTGAAGACTATAGGGCCAAAGGAAATATCCTCCGATAACAAAGAGAAAGAAGCTTTCTGAGAAACTTCTTTGTGTTCTTTGAAATCATCTCACAGAGTTACAGCTTTCCCCTCAAGAAGCCTTTCGCTACGACAGTTCTTGTGGAATTGGCAAGGTGATATTTGGAACCCAATAGAGGGCTATGGTGAAAAATGAAATATCCTCCGATGAAATCTGGAAAGAAGCTTTCTGAGAAACTGCTCAGTGTTCTGTTCATTCATCTCGCAGAGTTACATCTGTATTTCGTGGATCTCTTTGCTAGCCTTATTTCTGTGGAATCTCAGAAAAGATATTTCAGATCCCTTTAAAGACTATAGGGCCAAAGGAAATATCCTCCGATAACAAAGAGAAAGAAGCTTTCTGAGAAACTTCTTTGTGTTCTGTGAAATCATCTCACAGAGTTACAGCTTTCCCCTCTAGAAGCCTTTCGCTATGACAGTTCTTGTGGAATTGGCAAAGTGATATTTGGAAGCCCTTAGAGGGCTATGGTGAAAAAGGAAATATCCTCAGATGAAACCTGGAAAGAAGCTTTCTGAGAAACTCCTTAGTGTTCTGATAATTCATCTCACAGAGTTACATCTGTATTTCGTGGATCCCTTTGTTAGCCTTATTTCTGTGGAATCTGACAACAGATATTTCGGTTCCCTTTGAAGACTATAGGGCCTAAGGAAATATCCTCCGATAACAAAGAGACAGAAGCTTTCTGAGAAACTTCTTTGTGTTCTGTGAAATCATCTCACAGAGTTACAGCTTTCCCCTCAAGAAGCCTTTCGCTAAGACAGTTCTCGTGGAATTGGCAAAGTGATATTTGGAAGCCCGTAGAGGGCTATGGTGAAAAAGGAAATATCCTCCGATGAAATCTGGAAAGAAGCTTTCTGAGAAACTGCTTAGTGTTCTGTTAATTCATCTCACAGTGTTACATCTGTATTTCGTGCATCTCTTTGCTAGCCTTATTTCTGTGGAATCTGACAACAGATATTTCCTTTCCCTTTGAAGAATATGGGGCCAAAGGAAATATCCTCCGATAACAAAGAGAAAGAAGCTTTCTGAGAAACTTCTTTGTGTTCTGTGAAATCATCTCACAGAGTTACAGCTTTCGCCTCAATAAACCTTTAGCTAAAACAGTTCTTGTGGAATTGGCAAAGTGATATTTGGAAGCCCTTAGAGGGCAATGGTGAAAAAGGAAATATCCTCCGATGAAACCTGGAAAGAAGATTTCTGAGAAACTGCTAGGTGTTCTGTTAATTCATCTCACAGAGTTACATCTGTATTTCGTGGATCTCTTTGCTAGTCTAATTTCTGTGTAATCTGAGAACAGATATTTCCTTTCCCTTTGAAGACTACAGGGCCAAAGGAAATATCCTCCGATAACAAAGAGAAAGAAGCTTTCTGAGAAACTTTTTTGTCTTCTGTGAAATCATCTCACAGAGTTACAGCTTTCCCCTCAAGAAGCCTTTCGCTAAGACAGTTCTTGTGGAATGGCAAAGTGATATTTGGAAGCCCATAGAGGGCTATGGTGAAAAAGGAAATATCCTCCGATGAAATCTGGAAAGAAGCTTTCTGAGAAACTGCTTAGTGTTTTGTAATTCATCTCACAGAGTTACATCTGTATTTCGTGGATCTCTTTGCTAGCCTTATTTCTGTGGAATCTGACAACAGATATTTCCTTTCCCTTTGAAGAATATAGGGCCAATGGAAATATCCTCTGATAACAAAGAGAAAGAAGCTTTCTGAGAAACTTCTTTGTGTTCTGTGAAATCATCTCACAGAGTTACAGCTTCCCCTCAATAAATCTTTCGCTAAAACAGTTCTTGTGGAATTGGCAAAGTGATATTTGGAAGGCGATAGAGGGCTATGGTGAAAAAGGAAATATCCTCCGATGAAATCTGGAAAGAAGCTTTCTGAGAAACTGCTCAATGTTCTGTTAATTCATCTCACAGAGTTACATCTGTATTTCGTGGATCTCTTTGCTAGCCTTATTTCTGTGGATTCTGACAACAGATATTTCGGATCCCTTTGAAGACTATAGGGCCATAGGAAATATCCTCTGATAACAAAGAGAAAGAAGCTTTCTGAGAAACTTCTTTGTGTTCTGTGAAATCATCTCCCAGAGTTACAGCTTTCCCCTCAAGAAGCCTTTCGCTAAGACAGTTCTTGTGGAATTGGCAAAGTGATATTTCGAAGCCCATAGAGAGCTATGGTGAAAAATGAAATATCCTCCGATGAAATCTGGAAAGAAGCTTTCTGAGAAACTGCTCAGTGTTCTGTTAATTCATCTCGCAGAGTTACATCTGTATTTCGTGGATCTCTTTGCTAGCCTTTTTTCTGTGGAATCTGAGAAAATATATTTCGGATCCCTTTGAAGACTATAGGGCTAAAGGAAATATCCTCCGATAACAAAGAGAAAGAAGCTTTCTGAGAAACTTTTTTGTGTTCTGTGAAATCATCTCACAGACTTACAGCTTGCCCCTCAAGAAGCCTTTCGCTAAGACAGTTCTTGTGGAATGGCAAAGTGATATTTGGAAGCCCATAGAGGGCTATGGTGAAAAAGGAAATATCCTCCGATGAAATCTGGAAAGAAGCTTTCTGAGAAACTGCTTAGTGTTTTGTAATTCATCTCACAGAGTTACATCTGTATTTCGTGGATCTCTTTGCTAGCCTTATTTCTGTGGAAGCTGACAACAGATATTTCCTTTCCCTTTGAAGAACATAGGTCCAATGGAAATATCCTCCGATAACAAAGAGAAAGAAGCTTTCTGAGAAACTTCTTTGTGTTCTGTGAAATCATCTCACAGAGTTACAGCTTTCCCCTCAAGAAGCCTTTCGCTAAGACAGTTCTTGTGGAATTGGCAAAGTGATATTTGGAAGCCCATAGAGGGCTATGGTGAAAAAGGAAATATCCTCCGATGAAATCTGCAAAGAAGCTTTCAGAGAAACTGCTTAGTGTTCTGTTAATTCATCTCACAGAGTTACATCTGTATTTCGTGGATCTCTTTGCTAGCCTTATTTCTGTGGAATCTGAGAACCCATATTTCGGATCCCTTTGAAGAGTATACGGCTAAAGAAAATATCCTCCGATAACAAAGAGAAAGAAGCTTTCTGAGAAACTTCTTTGTGTTCTGTGAAATCATCTCACAGAGTTAGAGCTTCCCCTCAAGAAGCCTTTCGATAAGACAGTTCTTGTGGAATTGGCAAAGTGATATTTGGAAGCCCTTAGAGGGCTAGGGTGAAAAAGGAAATATCCACCGAAGAAATCTGGAAAGAAGTTTTCTGAGAAACTGCTTAGTGTTCTGTTAATTCATCTCACAGAGTTACATCTGTATTTCGTGGATCTCTTTGCTAGCCTTATTTCTGTGGAATCTGACAACAGATATTTCCTTTCCCTTTGAAGACTATAGGGCCAAAGGAAATATCCTCCGATAACAAAGAGAAAGAAGCTTTCTGAGAAACTTCTTTGTGTTCTGTGAAATCATCTCACAGAGTTACAGCTTTCCCCTCAAGAAGCCTTTCGCTAAGACAGTTCTTGTGGCATTGGCAAAGTGATATTTGGAAGCCCATAGAGGGCTATGGTGAAAAAGGAAATACCCTCCGATGAAACCTGGAAAGAAGCTTTCTGAGAAACTGCTTCGTGTTCTGTTAATTCATCTCACAGACTTACATCTGTATTTCGTGGATCTCTTTGCTAGCCTTATTTCTGTGGAATCTGACAACATATATTTCGGATCTCTTTGAAGACTATAGGGCCAAAGGAAATATCCTCCGATAACAAAGAGAAAGAAGCTTTCTGAGAAACTTCTTTGTGTTCTGTGAAATCATCTCACAGAGTTACAGCTTGCCCCTCAAGAAGCCTTTCGCTAAGACAGTTCTTTTGGAATTGGCAAAGTGATATTTGGAAGGCCATAAGGGCTATGGTGAAAAAGGACATATACTCCGATGAAATCTGGAAAGAAGCTTTCTGAGAAACTGCTTAGTGTTCTGTAATTCACCTCACAGAGTTACATCTGTATTTCGTGGATCCCTTTGCTAGCCTTATTTCTGTGGAATCTGACAACAGATATTTCCTTTCCCTTTGAAGAATTTAGGGCCAATGGAAATATCCTCCGATAACAAAGAGAAAGAAGCTTTCTCAGAAACTTCTTTGTGTTCTGTGAAATCATCTCACAGAGTTACAGCTTTCCCCTCAATAAACCTTTAGCTAAAACAGTTCTTGTGGAATTGGCAAAGTGATATTTGGAAGCCCATAGAGGGCTATGGTGAAAAAGGAAGTATCCTCCGATGAAATCTGGAAAGAAGCTTTCTGAGAAACTTCTCAATGTTCTGTTAATTCATCTCACAGAGTTACATCTGTATTTCGTGGATCTCTTTGCTAGCCTTATTTCTGTGGAATCTGACAACAGATATTTCGGATCCCTTTGAAGACTATAGGGCCATAGGAAATATCCTCTGATAACAAAGAGAAAGAAGCTTTCTGAGAAACTTCTTTGTGTTCTGTGAAATCATCTCACAGAGTTACAGCTTTCCCCTCAAGAAGCCTTTCGCTAAGACAGTTCTTGTGGAATTGGCAAAGTGATATTTGGAAGCCCATAGAGGGCTATGGTGAAAAAGGAAATATCCTCCGATGAAATCTGGAAAGAAGCTTTCAGAGAAACTGCTTAGTGTTCTGTTAATTCATCTCACAGAGTTATATCTGTATTTCGTGGATCTCTTTGCTAGCCTTATTTCTGTGGAATCTGAGAACCCATATTTCGGATCCCTTTGAAGACTATACGGCTAAAGGAATTATCATCCGATAACAAAGAGAAAGAAGCTTTCTGAGAAACTTCTTTGTGTTCTGTGAAATCATCTCACAGAGTTAGAGCTTCCCCTCAAGAAGCCTTTCGCTAAGACAGTTCTTGTGGAATTGGCAAAGTGATATTTGGAAGCCCTTAGAGGGCTATGGTGAAAAAGGAATTATCAACCGAAGAAATCTGGTAAGAAGTTTTCTGAGAAACTGCTTAGTGTTCTGTTAATTCATCTCACAGAGTTACATCTGTATTTCGTGGATCTCTTTGCTAGCCTTATTTCTCTGGAATCTGACAACAGATATTTCCTTTCCCTTTGAAGACTATAGGGCCAATGGAAATATCCTCCGATAACAAAGAGAAAGAAGCTTTCTGAGAAACTTCTTTGTGTTCTGTGAAATCATCTCACAGAGTTACAGCTTTCCCCTCAATAAACCTTGCGCTAAAACAGTTCTTGTGGAATTGGCAAAGTGATATTTGGAAGGCCATAGAGGGCTATGGTGAAAAAGAAAATATCCTGGGATGTAATCTGGAAAATAGCTTTCTGAGAAACTGCTCTGTGTTCTGTTAATTCATCTCACAGAGTTACATCTGTATTTCGTGGATCTCTTTGCTAGCCATATTTCTGTGGAATCGGAGAACAGATATTTCGGATCCCTTTGAAGACTATAGGGCCAAAGGAAATATCCTCCGATAACAAAGAGAAAGAAGCTTTCTGAGAAACTTCTTTGTGTTCTGTGAAATTATCTCACAGAGTTACAGCTTTCCCCTCAAGAAGCCTTTCTCTAAGACAGTTCTTGTGGAATTGGCAAAGTGATATTTGGAAGCCCATAGAGGGCTACGGTGAAAAGGGAAATATCCTCAGATGAAATCTGGAAAGAAGCTTTCTGAGAAACTGCTTAGTGTTCTGTTAATTCATCTCACAGACTTACATCTGTATTTTGTGGATCTCCTTGCTAGCCTGATTTCTGTGGAATCTGACAACAGATATTTCCTTTCCCTTTGTAGAAAATAGGGCCAAAGGAAATATCCTCCGATAACAAAGAGAAAGATGCTTTCTGAGAAACTTCTTTGTGTTCTGTGAAATCATCTCACAGACTTACAGCTTGCCCCTCAAGAAGCCTTTCGCTAAGACAGTTCTTGTGGAATGGCAGAGTGATATTTGGAAGCCCATAGAGGGCTATGGTGAAAAAGGAAATACCTCCGATGAAATCTGGAAAGAAGCTTTCTGAGAAACTGCTTAGTGTTTTGTAATTCATCTCACAGAGTTACATCTATATTTCGTGGATCTCTTTGCTAGCCTTATTTCTGTGGAAGCTGACAACAGATATTTCCTTTCCCTTTGAAGAATATAGGGCCAATGGAAATATCCTCCGATAACAAAGAGAAAGAAGCTTTCTGAGAAACTTCTTTGTGTTCTGTGAAATCATCTCACAGAGTTACAGCTTTCCCCTCAAGAAGCCTTTCGCTAAGACAGTTCTTGTGGAATTGGCAAAGTGATATTTGGAAGCCCATAGAGGGCATGGTGAAAAAGGAAATATCCTCTGATGAAATCTGGAAAGAAGCTTTCAGAGAAACTGCTTAGTGTTCTGTTAATTCATCTCACAGAGTTACATCTCTATTTCGTGGATCTCTTTGTTAGCCTTATTTCTGTGGAATCCGACAACATATATTTCGGATCTCTTTGAAGACTATAGGGCCAAAGGAAATATCCTCCGATAACAAAGAGAAAGAAGCTTTCTGAGAAACTTCTTTGTGTTCTGTGAAATCATCTCACAGAGTTACAGCTTTCCCCTCTAGAAGCCTTTCGCTAAGACAGTTCTTGTGGATTTGGCAAAGTGATATTTGGAAGCCCATAGAGGGCTATGGTGAAAAAGGAAATATCCTCCGATGAAATCTGGAAAGAAGCTTTCTGAGAAACTGCTTAGTGTTTTGTAATTCATCTCACAGAGTTACATCTGTATTTCGTGGATCTCTTTGCTAGCCTTATTTCTGTGGAATCTGACAACAGATATTTCCTTTCCCTTTGAAGAATACAGGGCCAATGGAAATATCCTCCGATAACAAAGAGAAAGAAGCTTTCTGAGAAACTTCTTTGTGTTCTGTGAAATCATCTCACAGAGTTACAGCTTCCCCCTCAATAAACATTTCGCTAAAACAGTTCTTGTGGAATTGGCAAAGTGATATTTGGAAGCCCATAGAGGGCTATGGTGAAAAAGGAAATATCCTGCGATGAAATCTGGAAAGAAGCTTTCTGAGAAACTGCTCAGTGTTCTGTTAATTCGTCTCACAGAGTTACATCTGTATTTCGTGGATCTCTTTGCTAGCCATATTTCTGTGGAATCTGACAACAGATATTTCGGATCCCTTTGAAGACTATAGGTCCAAAGGAAATATCCTCCGATAACAAAGAGAAAGAAGCTTTCTGAGAAACTTCTTTGTGTTCTGTGAAATCATCTCACAGAGTTACAGGTTTCCCCTCAAGAAGCCTATCGCTAAGACAGTTCTTGTGGAATTGGCAAAGTGATATTTGGAAGCCCATAGAGGGCTATGGTGAAAAAGGAAATATCCTCCGATGAAATCTGGAAAGAAGCTTTCTGAGAAACTGCTTAGTGTTCTGTTAATTCATCGCACAGAGTTACATCAGTATTTCATGGATCTCTTTGCTAGCCTTATTTCGGTGGAATCTTACAACAGATATTTCCTTTCCCATTGAAGACTATAGGGCCAAAGGAAATATCCTCCGATAACAAAGAGAAAGAAGCTTTCTGAGAAACTTCTTTGTGTTCTGTGAAATCATCTCACAGAGTTACAGCTTTCCCCTCAAGAAACCTTTCGCTAAGACAGTTCTTGTGGAATTGGCAAAGTGATATTTGGAAACCCAGAGAGGGCTATGGTGAAAAAGGAAATATCCTCCGATGAAACCTGGAAAGAAGCTTTCTGAGAAACTGCTTAGTGTTCTGTTAATTCATCTCACAGAGTTACATCTGTATTTCGTGGATCTCTTTGCTAGCCTTATTTCTGTGGAATCTGAGAACAGATAATTCCTTTCCCTTTGAAGACTATAGGGCCAAAGGAAATATCCTCCGATAACAAAGAGAATGAAGCTTTCTGAGAAACTTCTTTGTGATCTGTGAAATCATCTCACAGAGTTACAGCTTCCCCTCAATAAATCTTTCGCTAAGACAGTTCTTGTGGAATTGGCAAAGTGATATTTGGAAGCCCATAGAGGGCTATGGTGAAAAAGGAAATATCCTCCGATGAAATCTGGAAAGAAGATTTCTGAGAAACTGCTTAGTGTTCTGTTAATTCATCTCACAGAGTTACATCAGTATTTCGTGGATATCTTTGCTAGCCTTTTTTCTGTGGAATCTGACAACAGATATTTCCTTTCCCTTTGGAGACTATAGGGCCAAAGGAAATATCCTCCGATAACAAAGAGAAAGAAGCTTTCTGAGAAACTACTTTGTGTTCTGTGAAATCATCTCACAGAGTTACAGCTTTCCCCTCAAGAAGCCTTTCGCTAAGACAGTTCTTGTGGAATTGGCAAAGTGATATTTGGAAACCCAGAGAGGGCTATGGTGAAAAAGGAAATATCCTCCGATGAAACCTGGAAAGAAGCTTTCTGAGAAACTGCTTAGTGTTCTGTTAATTCATCTCACTGAGTTACATCTGTATTTCGTGGATCTCTTTGCTAGCCTTATTTCTGTGGAATCTGACAACATATATTTCTGATCCCTTTGAAGACTATAGGGCCAAAGGAAATATTCTCCGATAACAAAGAGAAAGAAGCTTTCTGAGAAACTTCTTTGTGTTCTGTGAAATCATCTCACAGAGTTACAGCTTTCCCCTCAAGAAGCCTTTCGCTAAGACAGTTCTTGTGGAATTGGAAAAGTGATATTTGGAAGCCCATAGAGGGCTATGGTGAAAAAGGAAATATCCTCCCATGAAATCTGGAAGGAAGCTTTCTGAGAAACTGCTTAGTGTTCTGTTAATTCATCTCACAGAGTTACATCTGTATTTCGTGGATCTCTTTGCTAGTCTAATTTCTGTGTAATCTGAGAACAGATATTTCCTTTCCCTTTGAAGACTACAGGGCCAAAGGAAATATCCTCCGATAACAAAGAGAAAGAAGCTTTCTGAGAAACTTTTTTGTGTTCTGTGAAATCATCTCACAGAGTTACAGCTTTCCCCTCAAGAAGCCTTTCGCTAAGACAGTTCTTGTGGAATGGCAAAGTGATATTTGGAAGCCCATAGAGGGCTATGGTGAAAAAGGAAATATCCTCCGATGAAATCTGGAAAGAAGCTTTCTGAGAAACTGCTTAGTGTTTTGTAATTCATCTCACAGAGTTACATCTGTATTTCGTGGATCTCTTTGCTAGCCTTATTTCTGTGGAATCTGACAACAGATATTTCCTTTCCCTTTGAAGAATATAGGGCTAATGGAAATGTCCTCCGATAACAAAGAGAAAGAAGCTTTCTGAGAAACTTCTTTGTGTTCTGTGAAATCATCTCACAGAGTTACAGCTTCCCCCTCAATAAACCTTTCGCTAAAACAGTTCTTGTGTAATTGGCAAAGTGATATTTGGAAGGCCATAGAGGGCTATGGTGAAAAAGGAAATATCCTGCGATGAAATCTGGAAAGAAGCTTTCTGAGAAACTGCTCAGTGTTCTGTTAATTCATCTCACAGAGTTACATCTGTATTTCGTGGATCTCTTTGCTAGCCATATTTCTGTGGAATCTGACAACAGATATTTCGGATCCCTTTGAAGACTATAGGTCCAAAGGAAATATCCTCCGATAACAAAGAGAAAGAAGCTTTCTGAGAAACTTCTTTGTGTTCTGTGAAATCATCTCACAGAGTTACAGGTTTCCCCTCAAGAAGCCTATCGCTAAGACAGTTCTTGTGGAATTGGCAAAGTGATATTTGGAAGCCCATAGAGGGCTATGGTGAAAAAGGAAATATCCTCGGATGAAATCTGGAAAGAAGCTTTCTGAGAAACTGCTTAGTGTTCTGTTAATTCATCGCACAGAGTTACATCAGTATTTCGTGGATCTCTTTGCTAGCCTTATTTCAGTGGAATCTTACAACAGATATTTCCTTTCCCATTGAAGACTATAGGGCCAAAGGAAATATCCTCCGATAACAAAGAGAAAGAAGCTTTCTGAGAAACTTCTTTGTGTTCTGTGAAATCATCTCACAGAGTTACAGCTTTCCCCTCAAGAAACCTTTCGCTAAGACAGTTCTTGTGGAATTGGCAAAGTGATATTTGGAAGCCCATAGAGGGCTATGGTGAAAAAGGAAATATCCTCAGAAGAAACATGGAAAGAAGCTTTCTGAGAAACTGCTTAGTGTTCTGTTAATTCATCTCACAGAGTTGCATCTGTATTTCGTGGATCTCTTTGCTAGCCTTATTTTTGTGGAATCTGACAACAGATATTTCCTTTCCCTTTGAAGACTATAGGGCCAAAGGAAATATCCTCCGATAACAAAGAGAAAGAATCTTTCTGAGAAACTTCTTTGTGTTCTGTGAAATCATCTCACAGAGTTACAGCTTTCCCCTCAAGAAGCCTTTCGCTACGACAGTTCTTGTGCAATTGGCAAGGTGATATTTGGAACCCCATAGAGGGCTATGGTGAAAAATGAAATATCCTCCGATGAAATCTGGAAAGAAGCTTTCTGAGAAACTGCTCAGTGTTCTGTTCATTCATCTCGCAGAGTTACATCTGTATTTCGTGAATCTCTTTGCTAGCCTTATTTCTCTGGAATCTCAGAAAAGATATTTCAGATCCCTTTAAAGAATATAGGGCCAAAGGAAATATCCTCCGATAACAAAGAGTAAGAAGCTTTCTGAGAAACTTCTTTGTGTTCTGTGAAATCATCTCACAGAGTTACAGCTTTCCCCTCTAGAAGCCTTTCGCTAAGACAGTTCTTGTGGAATGGCAAAGTGATATTTGGAAGCCCATAGAGGGCTATGGTGAAAAAGGAAATATCCTCCGATGAAATCTGGAAAGAAGCTTTCTGAGAAACTGCTTAGTGTTCTGTTAATTCATCTCACAGTGTTACATCTGTATTTCGTGGATCTCTTTGCTAGCCTTATTTCTGTGGAATCTGACAACAGATATTTCCTTTCCCTTTGAGGAATATGGGGCCAAAGGAAATATCCTCCGATAACAAAGAGAAAGAAGCTTTCTGAGAAACTTCTTTGTGTTCTGTGAAATCATCTCACAGAGTTACAGCTTTCGCCTCAATAAACCTTTAGCTAAAACAGTTCTTGTGGAATTGGCAAAGTGATATTTGGAAGCCCTTAGAGGGCAATGGTGAAAAAGGAAATATCCTCCGATGAAACCTGGAAAGAAGCTTTCTGAGAAACTGCTTAGTGTTCTGTTAATTCATCTCACAGAGTTACATCTGTATTTCGTGGATCTCTTTGCTAGCCTTATTTCTGTGGAATCTGACAACATATATTTCGGATCTCTTTGAAGACTATAGGGCCAAAGGAAATATCCTCCGATAACAAAGAGAAAGAAGCTTTCTGAGAAACTTCTTTGTGTTCTGTGAAATCATCTCACAGAGTTACAGCTTTCCCCTCAAGAAGCCTTTCGCTAAGACAGTTCTTGTGGAATTGGAAAAGTGATATTTGGAACCCCATAGAGGGCTATGGTGAAAAAGGAAATATCCTCCGATGAAATCTGGAAGGAAGCTTTCTGAGAAACTGCTTAGTGTTCTGTTAATTCATCTCACAGAGTTACATCTGTATTTCGTGGATCTCTTTGCTAGTCTACTTTCTGTGTAATCTGAGAACAGATATTTCCTTTCCCTTTGAAGACTACAGGGCCAAAGGAAATATCCTCCGATAACAAAGAGAAAGAAGCTTTCTGAGAAACTTTTTTGTGTTCTGTGAAATCATCTCACAGAGTTACAGCTTTCCCCTCAAGAAGCCTTTCGCTAAGACAGTTCTTGTGGAATGGCAAAGTGATATTTGGAAGCCCATAGAGGGCTATGGTGAAAAAGGAAATATCCTCCGATGAAATCTGGAAAGAAGCTTTCTGAGAAACTGCTTAGTGTTTTGTAATTCATCTCACAGAGTTACATCTGTATTTCGTGGATCTCTTTGCTAGCCTTATCTCTGTGGAATCTGACAACAGATATTTCCTTTCCCTTTGAAGAATATAGGGCCAATGGAAATATCCTCCGATAACAAAGAGAAAGAAGCTTTCTGAGAAACTTCTTTGTGTTCTGTGAAATCATCTCACAGAGTTACAGCTTCCCCCTCAATAAACCTTTCGCTAAAACAGTTCTTGTGGAATTGGCAAAGTGATATTTGAAAGCCCATAGAGGGCTATGGTGAAAAAGGAAATATCCTGCGATGAAATCTGGAAAGAAGCTTTCTGAGAAACTGCTCAGTGTTCTGTTAATTCATCTCACAGAGTTACATCTGTATTTCGTTGATCTCTTTGCTAGCCATATTTCTGTGGAATCTGACAACAGATATTTCGGATCCCTTTGAAGACTATAGGTCCAAAGATAATATCCTCCGATAACAAAGAGAAAGAAGCTTTCTGAGAAACTTCTTTGTGTTCTGTGAAATCATCTCACAGAGTTACAGGTTTCCCCTCAAGAAGCCTATCGCTAAGACAGTTCTTGTGGAATTGGCAAAGTGATATTTGGAAGCCCATGGAGGGCTATGGTGAAAAAGGAAATATCCTCCGATGAAATCTGGAAAGAAGCTTTCTGAGAAACTGCTTAGTGTTCTGTTAATTCATCGCACAGAGTTACATCAGTATTTCGTGGATCTCTTTGCTAGCCTTATTTCGGTGGAATCCTACAACAGATATTTCCTTTCCCATTGAAGACTATGGGGCCAAAGGAAATATCCTCCGATAACAAAGAGAAAGAAGCTTTCTGAGAAACTTCTTTGTGTTCTGTGAAATCATCTCACAGAGTTACAGCTTTCCCCTCAAGAAACCTTTCGCTAAGACAGTTCTTGTGGAATTGGCAAAGTGATATTTGGAAACCCAGAGAGGGCTATGGTGAAAAAGGAAATATCCTCCGATGAAATGTGGAAAGAAGCTTTCTGAGAAACTGCTTAGTGTTCTGTTAATTCATCTCACAGAGTTACATCTCTATTTCGTGGATATCTTTGCTAGCCTTATTTCTGTGGAATCTGACAACATATATTTCGGATCCCTTTGAAGACTATAGGGCCAAAGGAAATATTCTCCGATAACAAAGAGAAAGAAGCTTTCTGAGAGACTTCTTTGTGTTCTGTGAAATCATCTCACAGAGTTACAGCTTTCACCTCAAGAAGCCTTTCGCTAACACAGTTCTTGTGGAATTGGCAAAGTGATATTTGGAAGCCCATAGAGGGCTATGGTGAAAAAGGAAATATCCTCATATGAAATCTGGAAAGAAGCTTTCTGAGAAACTGCTTAGTGTTCTGTTAATTCATCTCACAGAGTTACATCTCTATTTCGTGGATCTTTTTGCTAGCCTTATTTCTGTGGAATCTGAGAACAGATATTTCCTTTCCCTTTGAAGATTATAGGGCCAAAGGAAATATCCTCCGATACAAAGAGAATGAAGCTTTCTGAGAAACTTCTTTGTGTTCTGTGAAATCATCTCACAGAGTTACAGCTTCCCCTCAATAAATCTTTCGCTAAAACAGTTCTTGTGGAATTGGCAAAGTGATATTTGGAACCCCATAGAGGGCTATGGTGAAAAAGGAAATATCCTCCGATGAAATCTGGAAAGAAGCTTTCTGAGAAACTGCTCAATGTTCTGTTAATTCATCTCACAGAGTTACCTCTGTATTTCGTGGATCTCTTTGCTAGCCTTATTTCTGTGGAATCTGACAACAGATATTTCGGATCCCTTTGAAGACTATAGGGCCATAGGAAATATCCTCTGATAACAAAGAGAAAGAAGCTTTCTGAGAAACTTCTTTGTGTTCTGTGAAATCATCTCACAGAGTTACAGCTTTCCCCTCAAGAAGCCTTTCGCTAAGACAGTTCTTGTGGAATTGGCAAAGTGATATTTGGAAGCCCATAGAGGGATATGGTGAAAAAGGGAATATCCTCCGATGAAATCTGGAAAGAAGCTTTCTGAGAAACTGCTCAGTGTTCTGTTAATTCATCTCGCACAGTTACATCTGTATTTCGTGGATCTCTTTGCTAGCCTTATTTCTGTGAAATCTCAGAACAGATATTTCAGATCCCTTTAAGGACTATAGGGCCAAAGGAAATATCCTCCGATAACAAAGAGAAAGAAGCTTTCTGAGAAACTTCTTTGTGTTCTGTGAAACCATCTCACAGAGTACAACTTTCCCATCAAGAAGCCTTTCGCTAAGACAGTTCTTGTGGAATTGGCAAAGTGATATTTGGAAGCCCATAGAGGGCTATGGTGAAAAAGGAAATATCCTCAGAAGAAACATGGAAAGAAGCTTTCTGAGAAACTGCTTAGTGTTCTGTTAATTCATCTCACAGAGTTGCATCTGTATTTCGTGGATCTCTTTGCTAGCCTTATTTTTGTGGAATCTGACAACAGATATTTCCTTTCCCTTTGAAGACTATAGGGCCAAAGGAAATATCCTCCGATAACAAAGAGAAAGAAGCTTTCTGAGAAACTTCTTTGTGTTCTGTGAAATCATCTCACAGAGTTACAGCTTTCCCCTCAAGAAGCCTTTCGCTACGACAGTTCTTGTGCAATTGGCAAGGTGATATTTGGAACCCCATAGAGGGCTATGGTGAAAAATGAAATATCCTCCGATGAAATCTGGAAAGAAGCTTTCTGAGAAACTGCTCAGTGTTCTGTTCATTCATCTCGCAGAGTTACATCTGTATTTCGTGAATCTCTTTGCTAGCCTTATTTCTGTGGAATCTCAGAAAAGATATTTCAGATCCCTTTAAAGAATATAGGGCCAAAGGAAATATCCTCCGATAACAAAGAGTAAGAAGCTTTCTAAGAAACTTCTTTGTGTTCTGTGAAATCATCTCACAGAGTTACAGCTTTCCCCTCTAGAAGCCTTTCGCTATGACAGTTCTTGTGGAATTGGCAAAGTGATATTTGGAAGCCCTTAGAGGGCTATGGTGAAAAAGGAAATATCCTCAGATGAAACCTGGAAAGAAGCTTTCTGAGAAACTGCTTAGTGTTCTCATAATTCATCTCACAGAGTTACATCTGTATGTCGTGGATCTCTTTGTTAGCCTTATTTCTGTGGAATCTGACAACAGATATTTCGGATCCCTTTGAAGACTATAGGGCCAAAGGAAATATCCTCCGATAACAAAGAGAAAGAAGCTTTCTGAGAAACTTCTTTGTGTTCTGTGAAATCATCTCACAGAGTTACAGCTTTCCCCTCAAGAAGCCTTTCGCTAAGACAGTTCTTGTGGAATTGGCAAAGTGATATTTGGAAGCCCATAGAGGGCTATGGTGAAAAAGGAAATATCCTCCGATGAAATCAGGAAAGAAGCTTTCAGAGAAACTGCTTAGTGTTCTGTTAATTCATCTCACAGAGTTACATCTGTATTTCGTGGATCTCTTTGCTAGCCTTATTTCTGTGGAATCTGAGAACCCATATTTCGGTTCCCTTTGAAAAGTATACGGCTAAAGAAAATATCCTCCGATAACAAAGAGAAAGAAGCTTTCTGAGAAACTTCTTTGTGTTCTGTGAAATCATCTCACAGAGTTACAGCTTCCCCTCAAGAAGCCTTTCGATAAGACAGTTCTTGTGGAATTGGCAAAGTGATATTTGGAAGCCCATAGAGGGCTATGGGGAAAAAGGAAATATCCTCCGATGAAATCTGGAAAGAAGCTTTCTGAGAAACTGCTCAGTGTTCTGTTAATTCATCTCACAGAGTTACATCTGTATTTCGTGGATCTCTTTGCTAGCCTTTTTTCTGTGGAATCTCAGAACAGATATTTCAGATCCCTTTAAAGACTATAGGGCCAAAGGAAATATCCTCCGATAACAAAGAGAAAGAAGCTTTCTGAGAAACTTTTTTGTGTTCTGATAAATCATCTCACAGAGTTACAGCTTTCCCCTCAAGAACCCTTTCGCTAAGACAGTTCTTGTGGAATGGCAAAGTGATATTTGGAAGCCCATAGAGGGCTATGGTGAAAAAGGAAATATCCTCCGATGAAATCTGGAAAGAAGCTTTCTGAGAAACTGCTCTGTGTTCTGTTAATTCATCTCACAGAGTTACATCTGTGTTTCGTGGATCTCTTTGCTAGCCATATTTCTGTGGAATCGGAGAACAGATATTTCGGATCCCTTTGAAGACTATAGGGCCAAAGGAAATATCCCCCGATAACAAAGAGAAAGAAGCTTTCTGAGAAACTTCTTTGTGTTCTGTGAAATCATCTCACAGAGTTACAGCTTTCCCCTCAAGAAGCCTTTCGCTAACACAGTTCTTGTGGAATTTGCATTGTGATATTTGGAAACCCATAGAGGGCTATGGTGAAAAAGGTAATATCCTCAGATGAAACCTGGAAAGAAGCTTTCTGAGAAACTGCTTAGTGTTCTGTTAATTCATCTCACAGTGTTACATCTCTATTTCGTGGATCTCTTTGCTAGCCTTATTTCTGTGCAATCTGACAACATATATTTCGGATCCCTTTGAAGACTATAGGGCCAAAGGAAATATCCTCCGATAACAAAGAGAAAGAAGCTTTCTGAGAAACTTCTTTGTGTTCTGTGAAATCATCTCACAGAGTTACAGCTTTCCCCTCAAGAAGCCTTTCTCTAAGACAGTTCTTGTGGAATTGGCAAAGTGATATTTGGAAGCCCATAGAGGGCTACGGTGAAAAGGCAAATATCCACAGATGAAATCTGGAAAGAAGCTTTCTGAGAAACTGCTTAGTGTTCTGTTAATTCATCTCACAGAGTTACATCTGTATTTCGTGGATCTCTTTGCTAGCCTTATTTCTGTGGAATCTCAGGAGAGATATTTCAGATCCCTTTAAAGACTATAGGGCCAAAGGAAATATCCTCCGATAACAAAGGGAAGGAAGCTTTCTGAGAAACTTCTTTGTGTTCTGTGAAATCATCTCACAGAGTTACATCTTTCCCCTCAAGAAGCCTTTCGCTATGACATTTCTTGTGGAATTGGCAAAGTGATATTTGGAAGCCCTTAGAGGGCAATGGTGAAAAAGGAAATATCCTCCGATGAAACCTGGAAAGAAGCTTTCTGAGAAACTGCTTAGTGTTCTGGTAATTCATCTCACAGAATTACATCTGTATTTCGTGGATCTCTTTGCTAGCCTTATTTCTGTGGAATCTGACAACATATATTTTGGATAACTTTGAAGACTATAGGGCCAAAGGAAATATCCTCCGATAACAAAGAGAAAGAAGCTTTCTGAGAAACTTTTTTGTGTTCTGTTAAATCATCTCACAGAGTTACAGCTTTCCCCTCAAGAACCCTTTCGCTAAGACAGTTCTTGTGGAATGGCAAAGTGATATTTGGAAGCCCATAGAGGGCTATGGTGAAAAAGGAAATATCCTCCGATGAAATCTGGAAAGAAGCTTTCTGATAAACTGCTTAGTGTTTTCTAATTCATCTCACAGAGTTACATCTGTATTTCGTGGATCTCCTTGCTAGCCTTGTTTCTGTGGAATCTGACAACAGATATTTCCTTTCCCTTTGAAGAATATAGGGCCAATGGAAATATCCTCCGATAACAAAGAGAAAGAAGCTTTCTGAGAAACTTCTTTGTGTTCTGTGAAATCATCTCACAGAGTTACAGCTTTCCCCTCAAGAAGCCTTTCGCTAAGACAGTTCTTGTGGAATTGGCAAAGTGATATTTGGAAGCCCATAGAGGGCTATGGTGAAAAAGGAAACATCCTCCGATGAAATCTGGAAAGAAGCTTTCAGAGAAACTGCTTAGTGTTCTGTTAATTCATCTCACAGAGTTATATCTGTATTTCGTGGATCTCTTTGCTAGCCTTATTTCTGTGGAATCTGAGAACCCATATTTCGGATCCCTTTGAAGACTATACGGCTAAAGGAAATATCCTCCGATAACAAAGAGAAAGAAGCTTTCTGAGAAACTTCTTTGTGTTCTGTGAAATCATCTCACAGAGTTAGAGCTTCCCGTCAAGAAGCCTTTCGCTAAGACAGTTCTTGTGGAATTGGCAAAGTGATATTTGGAAGCCCTTAGAGGTCTATGGTGAAAAAGGAAATATCCACCGAAGAAATCTGGAAAGAAGTTTTCTGAGAAACTGCTTAGTGTTCTGTTAATTCATCTCACAGAGTTACATCTGTATTTCGTGGATCTCTTTGCTAGCCTTATTTCTGTGGAATCTGACAACAGATATTTCCTTTCCCTTTGAAGACTATAGGGCCAAAGGAAATATCCTCCGATAGCAAAGAGAAAGAAGCTTTCTGAGAAACTTCTTTGTGTTCTGTGAAATCATCTCACAGAGTTACAGCTTTCCCCTCAAGAAGCCTTTCGCTAAGACAGTTCTTGTGGCATTGGCAAAGTGATATTTGGAAACTCAGAGAGGGCTATGGTGAAAAAGGAAATAACCTCCGATGAAACCTGGAAAGAAGCTTTCTGAGAAACTGCTTCGTGTTCCGTTAATTCATCTCACAGAGTTACATCTGTATTTCGTGGATCTCTTTGCTAGCCTTATTTCTGTGGAATCTGACAACATATATTTCGGATCTCTTTGAAGACTATAGGGCCAAAGGAAATATCCTCCGATAACAAAGAGAAAGAAGCTTTCTGAGAAACTTCTTTGTGTTCTGTGAAATCATCTCACAGAGTTACAGCTTGCCCCTCAAGAAGCCTTTCCCTAAGACAGTTCTTGTGGAATTGGCAAAGTGATATTTGGAAGGCCATAAGGGCTATGGTGAAAAAGGAAATATACTCCGATGATTTCTGGAAAGAAGCTTTCTGAGAAACTGCTTAGTGTTCTGTAATTCACCTCACAGAGTTACATCTGTATTTCGTGGTTCCCTTTGCTAGCCTTATTTCTGTGGAATCTGACAACAGATATTTCCTTTCCCTTTGAAGAATACAGGGCCAATGGAAATATCCTCCGATAACAAAGAGAAAGAAGCTTTCTGAGAAACTTCTTTGTGTTCTGTGAAATCATCTCACAGAGTTACAGCTTTCCCCTCAATAAAACTTTCACTAAAACAGTTCTTGTGGAATTGGCAAAGTGATATTTGGAAGGCCATAGAGGGCAATGGTGAAAAAGAAAATATCCTGGGATGTAATCTGGAAAATAGCTTTCTGAGAAACTGCTCTGTGTTCTGTTAATTCATCTAACGGAGTTACATCTGTATTTCGTGGATCTCTTTGCTAGCCATATTTTTGTGGAATCGGAGAACAGATATTTCGGATCCCTTTGAAGACTATAGGGCCAAAGGAAATATCCCCCGATAACAAAGAGAAAGAGGCTTTCTGAGAAACTTCTTTGTGTTCTGTGAAATCATCTCACAGAGTTACAGCTTTCCCCTCAAGAAGCCTTTCGCTAAGACACTTCTTGAGGAATTGGCAAAGTGATATTTGGAAGCCCATAGAGGGCTATGGTGAAAAAGGAAATATCCTCCGATGAAATCTAGAAAGAAGCTTTCTGAGAAACTGCTTAGTGTTCTGTTAATTCATCTCACAGAGTTACATCAGTATTTCGTGGATCTCTTTGCTAGCCTTATTTCTGTGGAATCTGACAACAGATATTTCCTTTCCCATTGAAGACTATAGGGCCAAAGGAAATATCCTCCGAGAACAAAGAGAAAGAAGCTTTCTGAGAAACTTCTTTGTGTTCTGTGAAATCATCTCACAGAGTTACAGCTTTCCCCTCAAGAAGCCTTTCGCTAACACAGTTCTTGTGGAATTGGCAAAGTGATATTTGGAAACCCATAGAGGGCTATGGTGAAAAAGGAAATATCCTCAGATGAAACCTGGAAAGAAGCTTTCTGAGAAACTGCTTAGTGTTCTGTTAATTCATCTCACAGAGTTACATCTGTATTTCGTGGATCTCTTTGCTAGCCTTATTTCTGTGGAAATTGACAACATATATTTCGAATCCCTTTGAAGACTATAGGGCCAAAGGAAATATCCTCCGATAACAAAGAGAAAGAAGATTTCTGAGAAACTTCTTTGTGTTCTGTGAAATCATCTCACAGAGTTACAGCTTTCCCCTCAAGAAGCCTTTCTCTAAGACAGTTCTTGTGGAATTGGCAAAGTGATATTTGGAAGCCCATAGAGGGCTACGGTGAAAAGGGAAATATCCTCAGATGAAATCTGGAAAGAAGCTTTCTGAGAAACTGCTTAGTGTTCTGTTAATTCATCTCACAGAGTTACATCTGTATTTCGTGGATCTCTTTGCTAGCCTTATTTCTGTGGAATCTCAGAACAGATATTTCAGATCCCTTTAAAGACTATAGGGCCAAAGGAAATATCCTCCGATAAAAAAGGGAAGGAAGCTTTCTGAGAAACTTCTTTGTGTTCTGTGAAATCATCTCACAGAGTTACAGCTTTCCCCTCAAGAAGCCTTTCGCTATGACAGTTCTTGTGGAATTGGCAAAGTGATATTTGGAAGCCCTTAGAGGGCAATGGTGAAAAAGGAAATATCCTCCGATGAATCCAGGAAAGAAGCTTTCTGAGAAACTGCTTAGTGTTCTGTTAATTCATCTCACAGAGTTACATCTGTATTTCGTGGATCTCTTTGCTAGCCTTATTTCTGTGGAATCTGACAACATATATTTCGGATCTCTTTGAAGACTATAGGGCCAAAGGAAATATCCTCCGATAACAAAGAGAAAGAAGCTTTCTAGAAACTTCTTTGTGTTCTGTGAAATCATCTCACAGAGTTACAGCTTTCCCCTCTAGTAGCCTTTCGCTAAGACAGTACTTGTGGAATTGGCAAAGTGATATTTGGAAGCCCATAAAGGGCTATGGTGAAAAAGGAAATATCCTCCGATGAAATCTGGAAAGAAGCTTTCTGAGAAACTGCTTAGTGTTCTGTTAATTCATCTCACAGAGTTACTTCTGTATTTCGTGGATCTCTTTGCTAGCCTAATTTCTGTGTAATCTGAGAACAGATAATTCCTTTCCCTTTGAAGACTATAGGGCCAAAGGAAATATCCTCCGATAACAAAGAGAAAGAAGCTTTCTGAGAAACTTTTTTGTGTTCTGTGAAATCATCTCACAGAGTTACAGCTTTCCCCTCAAGAAGCCTTTCGCTAACACAGTTCTTGTGGAATTGGCAAAGTGATATTGGGAAACCCATAGAGGGCTATGGTGAAAAAGGAAATATCCTCAGACGAAACCTGGAAAGAAGCTTTCTGAGAAACTGCTCAGTGTTCTGTTAATTCATCTCACAGAGTTACATCTGTATTTCGTGGATCTCTTTGCTAGCCTTATTTCTGTGGAATCTGACAACAGATATTTCCTTTCCCTTTGAAGAATATAGGGCCAATGGAAATATCCTCTGATAACAAAGAGAAAGAAGCTTTCTGAGAAACTTCTTTGTGTTCTGTGAAATCATCTCACAGAGTTCCAGCTTCCCCCTCAATAAACCTTTCGCTAAGACAGTTCTTGTGGAATTGGCAAAGTGATATTTGGAAACCCAGAGAGGGCTATTGTGAAAAAGGAAATATCCTCCGATGAAACCTGGAAAGAAGCTTTCTGAGAAACTGCTTAGTGTTCTGTTAATTCATCTCACAGAGTTACATCTGTATTTCGTGGATCTCTTTGCTAGCCTTATTTCTGTGGAATCTGACAACAGATATTTCGGATCCCTTTGAAGAATTTAGGGAAAAAGGAAATATCCTCCTATAACAAAGAGAAAGAAGCTTTCTGAGAAACTTCTTTGTGTTCTGTGAAATCATCTCACAGAGTTACAGCTTTCCCCTCAAGAAGCCTTTCGCTAAGACAGTTCTTGTGGAATTGGTAAAGTGATATTTGGAAGCCCATAGAGGGCTATGGTGAAAAAGGAAATATCCTCCGATGAAATCTGGAAAGAAGCTTTCTGAGAAACTGCTTAGTGTTCTGTTAATTCATCTCACAGAGTTACATCTGTATTTCGTGGATCTCTTTGCTAGCCTAATTTCTGTGTAATCTGAGAACAGATATTTCCTTTCCCTTTGAAGACTACAGGGCCAAAGGAAATATCCTCCGATAACAAAGAGAAAGAAGCTTTCTGAGAAACTTTTTTGTGTTCTGTGAAATCATCTCACAGAGTTACAGCTTTCCCCTCAAGAAGCCTTTCGCTAAGACAGTTCTTGTGGAATGGCAAAGTGATATTTGGAAGCCCATAGAGGGCTATGGTGAAAAAGGAAATATCCTCCAGTGAAATCTGGAAAGAAGCTTTCTGAGAAACTGCTTAGTGTTTTGTAATTCATCTCACAGAGTTACATCTGTATTTCGTGGATCTCTTTGCTAGCCTTATTTCTGTGGAATCTGACAACAGATATTTCCTTTCCCTTTGAAGAATATAGGGCCAATGGAAATATCCTCCGATAACAAAGAGAAAGAAGCTTTCTGAGAAACTTCTTTGTGTTCTGTGAAATCATCTCACAGAGTTACAGCTTTCCCCTCAATAAACCTTTAGCTAAAACAGTTCTTGTGGAATTGGCAAAGTGATATTTGGAAGCCCATAGAGGGCTATGGTGAAAAAGGAAATATCCTGCGATGAAATCTGGAAAGAAGCTTTCTGAGAAACTGCTCAGTGTTCTGTTAATTCATCTCACAGAGTTACATCTGTATTTCGTGGATCTCTTTGCTAGCCTTATTTCTGTGGAATCTGACAACAGATATTTCGGATCCCTTTGAAGACTATAGGGCCATAGGAAATATCCTCTGATAACAAAGAGAAAGAAGCTTTCTGAGAAACTTCTTTGTGTTCTGTGAAATCATCTCACAGAGTTACAGCTTTCCCCTCAAGAAGCCTTTCGCTAAGACAGTTCTTGTGGAATTGGCAAAGTGATATTTGGAAGCCCATAGAGGGCTATGGTGAAAAAGGAAATATCCTCCGATGAAATCTGGAAAGAAGCTTTCAGAGAAACTGCTTAGTGTTCTGTTAATTCATCTCACAGAGTTATATCTGTATTTCGTGGATCTCTTTGCTAGCCTTATTTCTGTGGAATCTGAGAACCCATATTTCGGATCCCTTTGAAGACTATACGGCTAAAGGAAATATCCTCCGATAACAAAGAGAAAGAAGCTTTCTGAGAAACTTCTTTGTGTTCTGTGAAATCATCTCACAGAGTTAGAGCTTCCCCTCAAGAAGCCTTTCGCTAAGACAGTTCTTGTGGAATTGGCAAAGTGATATTTGGAAGCCCTTAGAGGGCTACGGTGAAAAAGGAAATATCCACCGAAGAAATCTGGTAAGAAGTTTTCTGAGAAACTGCTTAGTGTTCTGTTAATTCATCTCACAGAGTTACATCTGTATTTCGTGGATCTCTTTGCTAGCCTTATTTCTGTGGAATCTGACAACAGATATTTCCTTTCCCTTTGAAGACTATAGGGCCAAAGGAAATATCCTCCGATAGCAAAGAGAAAGAAGCTTTCTGAGAAACTTTTTTGTGTTCTGTGAAATCATCTCACAGAGATACAGCTTTCCCCTCCAGAAGCCTTTCGCTAAGACAGTTCTTGTGGAATTGGCAAAGTGATATTTGGAAGGCCATAAGGGCTATGGTGAAAAAGAAAATATCCTCGGATGTAATCTGGAAAATAGCTTTCTGAGAAACTGCTTAGTGTTCTGTGATTCACCTCACAGAGTTACATCTGTATTTCGTGGATCTCTTTGCTAGCCTTATTTCTGTGGAATCTGACAACAGATATTTCCTTTCCCTTTGAAGAATATAGGGCCAATGGAAATATCCTCCGATAACAAAGAGAAAGAAGCTTTCTGAGAAACTTCTTTGTGTTCTTTGAAATCATCTCACAGAGTTACAGCTTTCCCCTCAATAAACCTTTCGCTAAAACAGTTCTTGTGAAATTGGCAAAGTGATATTTGGAAGGCCATAGAGGGCTATGGTGAAAAAGAAAATATTCTGGGATGTAATCTGGAAAATAGCTTTCTGAGAAACTGCTCTGTGTTCTGTTAATTCATCTCACAGAGTTACTTCTGTATTTCGTGTATCTCTTTGCTAGCCATATTTCTGTGGAATCGGAGAACAGATATTTCGGATCCCTTTGAAGACTATAGGGCCAAAGGAAATATCCCCTGATAACAAAGAGAAAGAAGCTTTCTGAGAAACTTCTTTGTGTTCTGTGAAATCATCTCACAGAGTTACAGCTTTCCCCTCAAGAAGCCTTTCGCTAAGACACTTCTTGTGGAATTGGCAAAGTGATATTTGGAAGCCCATAGAGGGCTATGGTGAAAAAGGAAATATCCTCCAATGAAATCTAGAAAGAAGCTTTCTGAGAAACTGCTTAGTGTTCTGTTAATTCATCGCACAGAGTTACATCAGTATTTCGTGGATCTCTTTGCTAGCCTTATTTCTGTGGAATCTGACAACAGATATTTCCTTTCCCATTGAAAACTATAGGGCCAAAGGAAATATCCACCGATAACAAAGAGAAAGAAGCTTTCTGAGAAACTTCTTTGTGTTCTGTGAAATCATCTCACAGAGTTACAGCTTTCCCCTCAAGAAGCCTTTCGCTAACACAGTTCTTGTGGAATTGGCAAAGTGATATTTGGAAACCCATAGAGGGCTATGGTGAAAAAGGAAATATCCTCAGATGAAACCTGGAAAGAAGCTTTCTGAGAAACTGCTTAGTGTTCTGTTAATTCATCTCACAGTGTTACATCTCTATTTCGTGGATCTCTTTGCTAGCCTTATTTCTGTGGAATCTGACAACATATATTTCGGATCCCTTTGAAGACAATAGGGCCAAAGGAAATATCCTCCGATAACAAAGAGAAAGAAGCTTTCTGAGAAACTTCTTTGTGTTCTGTGAAATCATCTCACAGAGTTACAGCTTTCCCCTCAAGAAGCCTTTCTCTAAGACAGTTCTTGTGGAATTGGCAAAGTGATATTTGGAAGCCCATAGAGGTCTACGGTGAAAAGGGAAATATCCTCAGATGAATTCTGGAAAGAAGCTTTCTGAGAAACTGCTTAGTGTTCTGTTAATTCATCTCACAGTGTTACATCTGTATTTCGTGGATCTCTTTGCTAGCCTTATTTCTGTGGAATCTCAGAACAGATATTTCAGATCCCTTTAAAGACTATAGGGCCAAAGGAAATATCCTCCGATAACAAAGGGAAGGAAGCTTTCTGAGAAACTTCTTTGTGTTCTGTGAAATCATCTCACAGAGTTACAGCTTTCCCCTCAAGAAGCCTTTCGCTATGACAGTTCTTGTGGAATTGGCAAAGTGATATTTGGAAGCCCTTAGAGGGCAATGGTGAAAAAGGAAATATCCTCCGATGAAACCTGGAAAGAAGCTTTCTGAGAAACTGCTTAGTGTTCTGTTAATTCATCTCACAGAGTTACATCTGTATTTCGTGGATCTCTTTGCTAGCCTTATTTCTGTGGAATCTGACAACATATATTTCGGATCACTTTGAAGACTATAGGGCCAAAGGAAATATCCTCCGATAACCAAGAGAAAGAAGCTTTCTGAGAAACTTTTTTGTGTTCTGTTAAATCATCTCACAGAGTTACAGCTTTCCCCTCAAGAACCCTTTCGCTAAGACAGTTCTTGTGGAATGGCAAAGTGATATTTGGAAGCCCATAGAGGGCTATGGTGAAAAAGGAAATATCCTCCGATGAAATCTGGAAAGAAGCTTTCTGAGAAACTGCTTAGTGTTTTGTAATTCATCTCACAGAGTTACATCTGTATTTCGTGGATCTCTTTGCTAGCCTTATTTCTGTAGAATCTGACAACAGATATTTCCTTTCCCTTCGAAGAATGTAGGGCCAATGGAAATATCCTCCGATAACAAAGAGAAAGAAGCTTTCTGAGAAACTTCTTTGTGTTCTGTGAAATCATCTCACAGAGTTACAGCTTTCCCCTCAAGAAGCCTTTCGCTAAGACAGTTCTTGTGGAATTGGCAAAGTGATATTTGGAAGCCCATAGAGGGCTATGGTAAAAAGGAAATATCCTCCGATGAAATCTGGAAAGAAGCTTTCAGAGAAACTGCTTAGTGTTCCGTTAATTCATCTCACAGAGTTATATCTGTATTTCGTGGTTCTCTTTGGTAGCCTTATTTCTGTGGAATCTGAGAACCCATATTTCGGATCCCTTTGAAGACTATACGGCTAAAGGAAATATCCTCCGATAACAAAGAGAAAGAAGCTTTCTGAGAAACTTCTTTGTGTTCTGTGAAATCATCTCACAGAGTTAGAGCTTCCCCTCAAGAAGCCTTTCGCTAAGACAGTTCTTGTGGAATTGGCAAAGTGATATTTGGAAGCCCTTAGAGGTCTATGGTGAAAAAGGAAATATCCACCGAAGAAATCTGGAAAGAAGTTTTCTGAGAAACTGCTTAGTGTTCTGTTAATTCAACTCACAGAGTTACATCTGTATTTCGTGGATCTCTTTGCTAGCCTTATTTCTGTGGAATCTGACAACAGATATTTCCTTTCCCTTTGAAGACTATAGGGCCAAAGGAAATATCCTCCGATAGCAAAGAGAAAGAAGCTTTCTGAGAAACTTCTTTGTGTTCTGTGAAATCATCTCACAGAGTTACAGCTTGCCCCTCAAGAAGCCTTTCGCTAAGACAGTTCTTGTGGAATTGGCAAAGTGATATTTGGAAGGCAATAAGGGCTATGGTGAAAAAGGAAATATACTCCGATGAAATCTGGAAAGAAGCTTTCTGAGAAACTGCATAGTGTTCTGTAATTCACCTCACAGAGTTACGTCTGTATTTCGTGGATCCCTTTGCTAGCCTTATTTCTGTGGAATCTGACAACAGATATTTCCTTTCCCTTTGAAGAATATAGGGCCAATGGAAATATCCTCCGATAACAAAGAGAAAGAAGCTTTCTGAGAAACTTCTTTGTGTTCTGTGAAATCATCTCACAGAGTTACAGCTTTCCCCTCAATAAACCTTTCACTAAAACAGTTCTTGTGGAATTGGCAAAGTGATATTTGGAAGCCATAGAGGGCGATGGTGAAAAAGAAAATATCCTGGGATGTAATCTGGAAAATAGCTTTCTGAGAAACTGCTCTGTGTTCTGTTAATTCATCTCACAGAGTTACATCTGTATTTCGTGGATCTCTTTGCTAGCCATATTTCTGTGGAATCGGAGAACAGATATTTCGGATCCCTTTGAAGACTATAGGGCCAAAGGAAATATCCCCCGATAACAAAGAGAAAGAAGCTTTCTGAGAAACTTCTTTGTGTTCTGTGAAATCATCTCACAGAGTTACAGCTTTCCCCTCAAGAAGCCTTTCGCTAAGACACTTCTTGTGGAATTGGCAAAGTGATATTTGGAAACCCAGAGAGGGCTATGGTGAAAAAGGAAATATCCTCCGATGAAACCTGGAAAGAAGCTTTCTGAGAAACTGCTTAGTGTTCTGTTAATTCATCTCACAGAGTTACATCTGTATTTCGTGGATCTCTTTGCTAGCCTAATTTCTGTGTAATCTGAGAACAGATATTTCCTTTCCCTTTGAAGACTACAGGGCCAAAGGAATTATCCTCCGATAACAAAGAGAAAGAAGCTTTCTGAGAAACTTTTTTGTGTTCTGTGAAATCATCTCACAGAGTTACAGCTTTCCCCTCAAGAAGCCTTTCGCTAAGACATCTCTTGTGGAATTGGAAAAGTGATATTTGGAAGCCCATAGAGGGCTATGGTGAAAAAGGAAATATCCTGCGATGAAATCTGGAAAGAAGCTTTCTGAGAAACTGCTTAGTGTTCTGTTAATTCATCTCACAGAGTTACATCTGTATTTCGTGGATCTCTTTGCTAGCCTAATTTCTGTGTAATCTGAGAACAGATATTTCCTTTCCCTTTGAAGACTACAGGGCCAAAGGAAATATCCTCTGATAACAAAGAGAAAGAAGCTTTCTGAGAAACTTCTTTGTGTTCTGTGAAATCATCTCACAGAGTTACAGCTTTCCCCTCAATAAACCTTTAGCTAAAACAGTTCTTGTGGAATTGGCAAAGTGATATTTGGAAGCCCATAGAGGGCTATGGTGAAAAAGGAAATATCCTGCGATGAAATCTGGAAAGAAGCTTTCTGAGAAACTGCTCAGTGTTCTGTTAATTCATCTCACAGAGTTACATCTGTATTTCGTGGATCTCTTTGCTAGCCATATTTCTGTGGAATCGGAGAACAGATATTTCGGATCCCTTTGAATACTATAGGGCCAAAGGAAATATCCTCCGATAACAAAGAGAAAGAAGCTTTCTGAGAAACTTCTTTGTGTTCTGTGAAATCATCTCACAGAGTTACAGCTTTCCCCTCAAGAAGCCTTTCGCTAAGACAGTTCTTGTGGAATTGGAAAAGTGATATTTGGAAGCCCATAGAGGGCTATGGTGAAAAAGGAAATATCCTCCGATGAAATCTGGAAAGAAGCTTTCAGAGAAACTGCTTAGTGTTCTGTTAATTCATCTCACAGAGTTATATCTGTATTTCGTGGATCTCTTTGCTAGCCTTATTTCTGTGGAATCTGAGAACCCATATTTCGGATCCCTTTGAAGACTATACGGCTAAAGGAATTATCCTCCGATAACAACGAGAAAGAAGCTTTCTGAGAAACTTCTTTGTGTTCTGTGAAATCATCTCACAGAGTTAGAGCTTCCCCTCAAGAAGCCTTTCGCTAAGACAGTTCTTGTGGAATTGGCAAAGTGATATTTGGAAGCCCTTAGAGGGCTATGGTGAAAAAGGAAATATCCACCGAAGAAATCTGTTAAGAAGTTTTCTGAGAAACTGCTTAGTGTTCTGTTAATTCATCTCACAGAGTTACATCTGTATTTCGTGGATCTCTTTGCTAGCCTTATTTCTGTGGAATCTGACAACAGATATTTCCTTTCCCTTTGAAGACTATAGGGCCAAAGGCAATATCCTCCGATAGCAAAGAGAAAAAAGCTTTCTGAGAAACTTCTTTGTGTTCTGTGAAATCATCTCACAGAGTTACAGCTTTCCCCTCAAGAAGCCTTTCGCTAAGACAGTTCTTGTGGCATTGGCAAAGTGATATTTGGAAGCCCATAGAGGGCTATGGTGAAAAAGGAAATATCCTCCGATGAAACCTGGAAAGAAGCATTCTGAGAAACTGCTTAGTGTTCTGTTAATTCATCTAACAGAGTTACATCTGTATTTCGTGGATCTCTTTGCTAGCCTTATTTCTGTGGAATCTGACAACATATATTTCGGATCTCTTTGAAGACTATAGGGCCAAAGGAAATATCCTCCGATAACAAAGAGAAAGAAGCTTTCTGAGAAACTATTTTGTGTTCTGTGAAATCATCTCACAGAGATACAGCTTTCCCCTCAAGAAGCCTTTCGCTAAGACAGTTTTTGTGGAATTGGCAAAGTGATATTTGGAAGGCCATAAGGGCTATGGTGAAAAAGAAAATATCCTGGGATGTAATCTGGAAAATAGCTTTCTGAGAAACTGCTCTGTGTTCTGTTAATTCATCTCACAGAGTTACATCTGTATTTCGTGGATCTCTTTGCTAGCCATATTTCTGTGGAATCGGAGAACAGATATTTCGGATACCTTTGAAGACTATAGGGCCAAAGGAAATATCCCCCGATAACAAAGAGAAAGAAGCTTTCTGAGAAACTTCTTTGTGTTCTGTGAAATCATCTCACAGAGTTACAGCTTTCCCCTCAAGAAGCCTTTCGCTAAGACAGTTCTTGTGGAATTGGCAAAGTGATATTTGGAAGCCCATAGAGGGCTATGGTGAAAAAGGAAATATTCTCCGATGAAATCTGGAAAGAAGGTTTCTGAGAAACTGCTTAGTGTTCTGTTAATTCATCTCACAGAGTTACATCTGTATTTCGTGGATCTCTTTGCTAGCCTAATTTCTGTGTAATCTGAGAACAGATATTTCCTTTCCCTTTGAAGACTACAGGGCCAAAGGAAATATCCTCCGATAACAAAGATAAAGAAGCTTTCTGAGAAACTTTTTTGTGTTCTGTGAAATCATCTCACAGAGTTACAGCTTTCCCCTCAAGAAGCCTTTCGCTAAGACAGTTCTTGTGGAATGGCAAAGTGATATTTGGAAGCCCATAGAGGGCTACGGTGAAAAAGGAAATATCCTCCGATGAAATCTGGAAAGAAGCTTTCTGAGAAACTACTTAGTGTTTTGTAATTCATCTCACAGAGTTACATCTGTATTTCGTGGATCTCTTTGCTAGCCTTATTTCTGTGGAATCTGACAACAGATATTTCCTTTCCCTTTGAAGAATATGGGGCCAATGGACATATCCTCCGATAGCAAAGAGAAAGAAGCTTTCTGAGAAACTTCTTTGTGTTCTGTGAAATCATCTCACAGAGTTACAGCTTCCCCCTCAATAAACCTTTCGCTAAGACAGTTCTTGTGGAATTGGCAAAGTGATATTTGGAAACCCAGAGAGGGCTATGGTGAAAAAGGAAATATCCTCCGATGAAACCTGGAAAGAAGCTTTCTGAGAAACTGCTTAGTGTTCTGCTAATTCATCTCACAGAGTTACATCTGTACTTCGTGGATCTCTTTGCTAGCCTTATTTCTGTGGAATCTGACAACATATATTTCGGATCCCTTTGAAGACTATAGGGCCAAAGGAAATATCCTCCGATAACAAAGAGAAAGAAGCTTTCTGAGAAACTTCTTTGTGTTCTGTGAAATCATCTCACAGATTTACAGCTTTCCCCTCAAGAAGCCTTTCGCTAAGACAGTTCTTGTGGAATTGGAAAAGTGATATTTGGAAGCCCATAGAGGGCTATGGTGAAAAGGAAAATATCCTCCGATGAAAACTGGAAAGAAGCTTTCTGAGAAACTGCTCAGTGTTCTGTTAATTCATCTCACAGAGTTATATCTGTATTTCGTGGATCTCTTTGCTAGCCTAATTTCTGTGTAATCTGAGAACAGATATTTCCTTTCCCTTTGAAGACTACAGGGCCAAAGGAAATATCCTCCGATAACAAAGAGAAAGAAGCTTTCTGAGAAACTTTTTTGTGTTCTGTGAAATCATCTCACAGAGTTACAGCTTTCCCCTCAAGAAGCCTTTCGCTAAGACAGTTCTTGTGGAATGGCAAAGTGAGATTTGGAAGCCCATAGAGGGCTATGGTGAAAAAGGAAATATCCTCCGATGAAATCTGGAAAGAAGCTTTCTGAGAAACTGCTTAGTGTTTTCTAATTCATCTCACAGAGTTACATCTGTATTTCGTGGATCTCTTTGCTAGCCTTGTTTCTGTGGAATCTGACAACAGATATTTCCTTTCCCTTTGGAGAATATAGGGCCAATGGAAATATCCTCCGATAACAAAGAGAAAGAAGCTTTCTGAGAAACTTCTTTGCGTTCTGTGAAATCATCTCACAGAGTTACAGCTTTCCCCTCAATAAACCTTTAGCTAAAACAGTTCTTGTGGAATTGGCAAAGTGATATTTGGAAGCCCATAGAGGGCTATGGTGAAAAAGGAAATATCCTGCGATGAAATCTGGAAAGAAGCTTTCTGAGAAACTGCTCAGTGTTCTGTTAATTCATCTCACAGAGTTACATCTGTATTTCGTGGATCTCTTTGCTATCCATATTTCTGTGGAATCGGAGAACAGATATTTCGGATCCCTTTGAAGACTATAGGGCCAAAGGAAATATCCTCCGATAACAAAGAGAAAGAAGCTTTCTGAGAAACTTCTTCGTTTTCTGTGAAATCATCTCACAGAATTACAGCTTTCCCCTCAAGAAGCCTTTCGCTAAGACAGTTCTTGTGGAATTGGCAAAGTGATATTTGGAAGCCCATAGAGGGCTATGGTGAAAAAGGAAATATCCTCCGATGAAATCTGGAAAGAAGCTTTCTGAGAAACTGCTTAGTGTTCTGTTAATTCATCGCACAGAGTTACATCAGTATTTCGTGGATCTCTTTGCTAGCCTTATTTCTGTGGAATCTGACAACAGATATTTCCTTTCCCATTGAAGACTATAGGGCCAAAGGAAATATCCTCCGATAACAAAGAGAAAGAAGCTTTCTGAGAAACTTCTTTGTGTTCTGTGAAATCATCTCACAGAGTTACAGCTTTCCCCTCAAGAAGCCTTTCGCTAAGACAGTTCTTGTGGAATGGCAAAGTGATATTTGGAAGCCCATAGAGGGCCATGGTGAAAAAGGAAATATCCTCCAATGAAATCTCTAAAGAAGCTTTCTGAGAAACTACTTAGTGTTCTGTTAATTCATCTCACAGAGTTGCATCTGTGTATCGTGAATCTCTTTGCTAGCCTTTTTTCTGTGGAATCTGAGAAAATATATTTCGGATCCCTTTGAAGACTATAGGGCTAAAGGAAATATCCTCCGATAACAAAGAGAAGGAAGCTTTCTGAGAAACTTCTTTGTGTTTTGTGAAATCATCTCACAGAGTTACAGCTTTCCCCTCAAGAAGCCTTTCGCTAAGACAGTTGTTGTGGAATTGGCAAAGTGATATTTGGAAGCCCATAGAGGGCTATGGTGAAAAAGGAAATATACTCCGATGAAATCTGGAAAGAAGCTTTCTGAGAAACTGCTTAGTGTTCTGTAATTCATCTCACAGAGTTACATCTGTATTTCGTGGATCTCTTTGCTAGCCTTATTTCTGTGGAATCTGAGAACCCATATTTCGGATCCCTTTGAAGACTATACGGCTAAAGGAAATATCCTCCGATAACAAAGAGAAAGAAGCTTTCTGAGAAACTTCTTTGTGTTCTGTGAAATCATCTCACAGAGTTAGAGCTTCCCCTCAAGAAGCCCATTGATAAGACAGTTCTTGTGGAATTGGCAAAGTGATATTTGGAAGCCCTTAGAGGGCTATGGTGAAAAAGGAAATATCCACCGAAGAAATCTGGAAAGAAGTTTTCTGAGAAACTGCTTAGTGTTCTGTTAATTCATCTCACAGAGTTACATCTGTATTTCGTGGATCTCTTTGCTAGCCTTATTTCTGTGGAATCTGACAACAGATATTTCCATTCCCTTTGAAGACTATAGGGCCAAAGGAAATATCCTCCGATAGCAAAGAGAAAGAAGCTTTCTGAGAAACTTCTTTTTGTTCTGTGAAATCATCCCACAGCGTTACAGCTTCCCCTCAATAAACCTTTCGCTAAAACAGTTCTTGTGGAATTGGCAAAGTGATATTTGGAAGCCCATAGAGGGCTATGGTGAAAAAGGAAATATCCTCCGAGGAAATCTGGAAAGAAGCTTTCTGAGAAACTGCTCAGTGTTCTGTTAATTCATCTCGCAGAGTTACATCTGTATTTCGTGGATCTCTTTGCTAGCCTTATTTCTGTGGAATCTCAGAACAGATATTTCAGATCCCTTTAAAGACTATAGGGCCAAAGGAAATATCCTCCGATAACAAAGAGAAAGAAGCTTTCTGAGAAACTTCTTTGTGTTCTGTGAAATCATCTCACAGAGTTACAGCTTTCCCCTCCAAAAGCTTTTCGCTATGACAGTTCTTGTGGAATTCGCAAAGTGATATTTGGATGCCCATAGAGGGCTATGGTGAAAAAGGAAATATCCTCAGATGAAACCTGGAAAGAAGCTTTCTGAGAAACTGCTTAGTGTTCTGTTAATTCATCTCACAGAGTTACATCTGTATTTCGTGGATCTCTTTGCTAGCCTTATTTCTGTGGAATCTGACAACAGATATTTCGGATCCATTTGAAGACTATAGGGCTAATGGAAATATCCTCCGATAACAAAGAGAAAGAAGCTTTCTGAGAATCTTCTTTGTGTTCTGTGAAATCATCTCACAGAGTTACAACTTTCCCCTCAAGAAGCCTTTCGCTAAGACAGTTCTTGTGGAATTGGCAAAGTGATATTTGGAAGCCCATAGAGGGCTATGGTGAAAAAGGAAATATCCTCCGAGGAAATCTGGAAAGAAGCTTTCTGAGAAACTGCCTAGTGTTCTGTTAATTCATCTCACAGAGTTACATCTCTATTTCGTGGATCTCTTTGCTAGCCTTATTTCCGTGGAATCTGAGAACAGATATTTCGGATCCCTTTGAAGACTATAGGGCCAAAGGAAATATCCTCCGATAACAAAGAGAAAGAAGCTTTCTGAGAAACTTCTTTGTGTTCTGTGAAATCATCTCACAGAGTTACAGCTTTCCCCTCAAGAAGCCTTTCGCTAAGACAGTTCTTGTGGAATTGGCAAAGTGATATTTGGAAGCCCATAGAGGGCTATGGTGAAAAAGGAAATATCCTCCGATGAAATCTGGAAAGAAGCTTTCTGAGAAGCTGCTCAGTGTTCTGTTAATTCATCTCGCAGAGTTACATCTGTATTTCGTGGATCTCTTTGCTAGCCTTATTTTTGTGGAATCTCAGAACAGATATTTCAGATCCCTTTAAAGACTATAGGGCCAAAGGAAATATCCTCCGATAACAAAGAGAAAGAAGCTTTCTGAGAAACTTCTTTGTGTTCTGTGAAGTCATCTCACAGAGTTACAGCTTTCCCCTCCAAAACTTTTCGCTATGACAGTTCTTATGGAATTGGCAAAGTGATATTTGGAAGCCCATAGAGGGCTATGGTGAAAAAGGAAATATCCTCAGATGAAACCTGGAAAGAAGCTTTCTGAGAAACTGCTTAGTGTTCTGATAATTCATCTCACAGAGTTACATCTGTATTTCGTGGATCTCTTTGCTAGCCTTATTTCTGTGGAATCTGACAACAGATATTTCGGATCCCTTTGAAGACTATAGGGCCAAAGGAAATATCCTCCAATAACAAAGAGAAAGAAGCTTTCTGAGAAACTTCTTTGTGTTCTGTGAAATCATCTCACAGAGTTACAGCTTTCCCCTCAAGAAGCCTTTCGCTGAGACAGTTCTTGTGGAATTGGCAAAGTGATATCTGGAAGGCCATAGAGGGCTATGGTGAAAAAGGAAATATCCTCGGATGAAATCTGGAAAGAAGCTTTCTGAGAAACTGCTTAGTGTTCTGTTAATTCATCTCACAGAGTTACATCTGTATTTCGTGGATCTCTTTGCTAGCCTTATTTCTGTGGAATCTGAGAAAATATATTTCGGATCCCTTTGAAGACTATAGGGCTAAAGGAAATATCCTCTGATAACAAAGAGAAAGAAGCTTTCTGAGAATCTTCTTTGTGTTCTGTGAAATCATCTCACAGAGTTACAACTTTCCCCTCAAGAAGCCTTTCGCTAAGACAGTTCTTGTGGAATTGGCAAAGTGATATTTGGAAGCCCATAGAGGGCTATGGTGAATAAGGAAATATCCTCAGATGAAACCTGGAAAGAAGCTTTCTGAGAAACTGCTTAGTGTTCTGTTAATTCATCTCACATAGTTACATCTGTATTTCGTGGATCTCTTTGATAGCCTTATTTCTGTGGAATCTGACAACAGATATTTCGGATCTCTTTGAAGACTAGAGGGCCAAAGGAAATATCCTATGATAACAAAGAGAAAGAAGCTTTCTGAGAAACTTCTTTGTGTTCTGTGAAATCATCTCACAGAGTTACAGCTTTCCCCTCAAGAAGCCTTTCGCTAAGACAGTTCGTGTGGAATTGGCAAAGTGATATTTGGAAGCCCATAGAGGGCTACGGTGAAAAAGGAAATATCCTCCGATGAAATCTGGAAAGAAGCTTTCTGAGAAACTGCTTAGTGTTCTGTTAAATCATCTCACAGAGTTACATCTGCATTTCCTGGATCTCTTTGCTAGCCTTATTTCTGTGTAATCTGAGAACCGATATATCCTTTCCCTTTGAAGACCTCAGGGACAAAGGAAATATCCTCCGATAACAAAGAGAAAGAAGCTTTCTGAGAAACTTCTTTGTGTTCTGTGAAATCATCTCACAGAGTTACAGCTTTCCGCTCCAAAAGCTCTTCGCTATGACAGTTCTTGTGGAATTCGCAAAGTGATATTTGGAAGCCCATAGAGGGCTATGGAGAAAAAGGAAATATCCTCCGAGGAAATTTGGAAGAAGCTTTCTGAGAAACTGCCTAGTGTTCTGTTAATTCATCTCACAGAGTTACATCTCTATTTCGTGGATCTCTTTGCTAGCCTTATTTCCGTGGAATCTGAGAACAGATATTTCGGATCCCTTTGAAGACTATAGGGCCAAAGGAAATATCCTCCGATAACAAAGAGAAAGAAGCTTTCTGAGAAACTTCTTTGTGTTCTGTGAAATCATCTCACAGAGTTACAGCTTTCCCCTCAAGAAGCCTTTCGCTAAGACAGTTCTTGTGGAATTGGCAAAGTGATATTTGGAAGCCCATAGAGGGCTATGGTGAAAAAGGAAATATCCTCCGATGAAATCTGGAAAGAAGCTTTCTGAGAAACTGCTCAGTGTTCTGTTAATTCATCTCGCAGAGTTACATCTGTATTTCGTGGATCTCTTTGCTAGCCTTATTTTTGTGGAATCTCAGAACAGATATTTCAGATCCCTTTAAAGACTATAGGGCCAAAGGAAATATCCTCCGATAACAAAGAGAAAGAAGCTTTCTGAGAAACTTCTTTGTGTTCTGTGAAGTCATCTCACAGAGTTACAGCTTTCCCCTCCAAAACTTTTCGCTATGACAGTTCTTATGGAATTGGCAAAGTGATATTTGGAAGCCCATAGAGGGCTATGGTGAAAAAGGAAATATCCTCAGATGAAACCTGGAAAGAAGCTTTCTGAGAAACTGCTTAGTGTTCTGATAATTCATCTCACAGAGTTACATCTGTATTTCGTGGATCTCTTTGCTAGCCTTATTTCTGTGGAATCTGACAACAGATATTTCGGATCCCTTTGAAGACTATAGGGCCAAAGGAAATATCCTCCGATAACAAAGAGAAAGAAGCTTTCTGAGAAACTTCTTTGTGTTCTGTGAAATCATCTCACAGAGTTACAGCTTTCCCATCAAGAAGCCTTTCGCTGAGACAGTTCTTGTGGAATTGGCAAAGTGATATTTGGAAGGCCATAGAGGGCTATGGTGAAAAAGGAAATATCCTCGGATGAAATCTGGAAAGAAGCTTTCTGAGAAACTGCTTAGTGTTCTGTTAATTCATCTCACAGAGTTACATCTGTATTTCGTGGATCTCTTTGCTAGCCTTATTTCTGTGTAATCTGAGAACAGATATTTCCTTTCCCTTTGAAGACTACAGGGCCAAAGGAAATATCCTCCGATAACAAAGAGAAAGAAGCTTTCTGAGAAACTTTTTTGTGTTCTGTGAAATCATCTCACAGAGTTACAGCTTTCCCCTCAAGAAGCCTTTCGCTAAGACAGTTCTTGTGGAATTGGCAAAGTGATATTTGGAAACCCATGGAGGTCTATGGTGAAAAAGGAAATATCCTCAGATGAAACCTGGAAAGAAGCTTTCTGAGAAACTGCTTAGTGTTCTGTTAATTCATCTCACAGAGTTACATCTGTATTTCTTGGATCTCTTTGCTAGCCTTATTTCTGTGGAATCTGACAACAGATATTTCGGATCCCTTTGAAGACTATAGGGCTAAAGGAAATATCCTCCGATAACAAAGAGAAAGAAGCTTTCTGAGAATCTTCTTTGTGTTCTGTGAAATCATCTCACAGAGTTACAACTTTCCCCTCAAGAAGCCTTTCGATAAGACAGTTCTTGTGTAATTGGCAAAATGATATTTGGAAGCCCATAGAGGGCTATGGTGAAAAAGGAAATATCCTCAGATGAAACCTGGAAAGAAGCTTTCTGAGAAACTGTTTAGTGTTCTGTTAATTCATCTCACAGAGTTACATCTGTATTTCGTGGATCTCTTTGCTAGCCTTATTTCTGTGGAATCTGACAACAGATATTTCCTTTCCCTTTGAAGACGATAGGGCCAAAGGAAATATCCTCCGATAACAAAGGGAAAGAAGCTTTCTGAGAAACTTCTTTGTGTTCTGTGAAATCATCTCACAGAGTTACAGCTTTCCCCTCAAGAAGCCTTTCGCTAAGACAGTTCTTGTGGAATTGGAAAAGTGATATTTGGAAACCCAGAGAGGGCTATGGTGAAAAAGCAAATATCCTCCGATGAAACCTGGAAAGAAGCTTTCTGAGAAACTGCTTAGTGTTCTGTTAATTCATCCCAAAGAGTTACATCTGTATTTCGTGGATCTCTTTGCTAGCCTTATTTCTGTGGAATCTGACAACATATATTTCGGATCCCTTTGAAGACTATAGGGCCAGAGAAAATATCCTCCGATAACAAAGAGAAAGAAGCTTTCTGAGAATCTTCTTTGTGTTCTGTGAAATCATCTCACAGAGTTACAGCTTTCCCCTCAAGAAGCCTTTCGCTAAGACAGTTCTTGTGGAATTGGCAAAGTGATATTTGGAAGCCCATAGAGGGCTATGGTGAAAAAGGAAATATCCTCAGATGAAATCTGGAAAGAAGCCTTCTGAGAAACTGCTTAGTGTTCTGTTAATTCATCTCACAGAGTTACATCTGTATTTCGTGGATCTCTTTGCTAGCCTTATTTCTGTGGAATCTGACAACAGATATTTCCTTTCCCTTTGAAGACAACAGGGCCAAAGGAAATATCCTCCGATAACAAAGAGAAAGAAGCTTTCTGAGAAACTTTTTTGTGTTCTGTGAAATCATCTCACAGAGTTACAGCTTTCCCTTCAAGAAGCCTTTCACTAAGACAGTTCTTGTGGAATTGACAAAGCGATATTTGGAAGCCCATAGAGGGCTATGGTGAAAAAGGAAATATCCTCCGATGAAATCTGGAAAGAAGCTTTCTGAGAAACTGCTTAGTGTTCTGTAATTCATCTCACAGAGTTACATCTGTATTTCGTGGATCTCTTTGCTAGCCTTATTTCTGTGGAATCTGAGAACCCACATTTCGGATCCCTTTGAAGACTATACGGCTAAAGGAAATATCCTCCGATAACAAAGAGAAAGAAGCTTTCTGAGAAACTTCTTTGTGTTCTGTGAAATCATCTCACAGAGTTAGAGCTTCCCCTCAAGAAGCCCATCGATAAGACAGTTCTTGTGGAATTGGCAAAGTGATATTTGGAAGCCCTTAGAGGGCTATGGTGAAAAAGGAAATATCCACCGAAGAAATCTGGAAAGAAGTTTTCTGAGAAACTGCTTAGTGTTCTGTTAATTCATCTCACAGAGTTACATCTGTATTTCGTGGATCTCTTTGCTAGCCTTATTTCTGTGGAATCTGACAACAGATATTTCCTTTCCCTTTGAAGACTATAGGGCCAAAGGAAATATCCTCCGATAACAAAGAGAAAGAAGCTTTCTGAGAAACTTCTTTTTGTTCTGTGAAATCATCTCACAGCGTTACAGCTTCCCCTCAATAAACCTTTCGCTAAAACAGTTCTTGTGGAATTGGCAAAGTGATATTTGGAAGCCCATAGAGGGCTATGGTGAAAAAGGAAATATCCTCCGAGGAAATCTGGAAAGAAACTTTCTGAGAAACTTCTTAGTGTTCTGTTAATTCATCTCACAGAGTTACATCTGTATTTCGTGGATCTCTTTGCTGGCCTTATTTCCGTGGAATCTGAGAACAGATATTTCGGATCCCTTTGAAGACTATAGGGCCAAAGGAAATATCCTCCGATAACAAAGAGAAAGAAGCTTTCTGAGAAACTTCTTTGTGTTCTGTGAAATCATCTCACAGAGTTACAGCTTTCCCCTCAAGAAGCCTTTCGCTAAGACAGTTCTTGTGGAATTGGCAAAGTGATATTTGGAAGCCCTTAGAGGGCTATGGTGAAAAAGGAAATATCCTCAGATGAAACCTGGAAAGAAGCTTTCTGAGAAACTGCTTAGTGTTCTGTTAATTCATCTCACAGAGTTACATCTGTATTTCGTGCATCTCTTTGCTAGCCTTATTTCTGTGGAATCTGACAACAGATATTTCCTTTCCCTTTGAAGACTATAGGGCCAAAGGAAATATCCTCCTATAACAAAGGTAAAGAAGCTTTCTGAGAAACTTCTTTGTGTTCTGTGAAATCATCTCACAGAGTTACAGCTTTCCCCTCAAGAAGCCTTTCGCTAAGACAGTTCTGGTGGAATTCGCAAAGTGATATTTGGAAGCCCGTAGAGGGCTATGGGGAAAAAGGAAATATCCTCCGATGAAATCTGGAAAGAAGCTTTCTGAGAAACTGTTCAGTGTTCTGTTAATTCATCTCTCAGAGTTATATCTGTATTTCGTGGATCTCTTTCCTAGCCTTATTTCTGTGGAATCTCAGAACAGATATTTCAGATCCCTTTAAAGACTATAGGGCCAAAGGAAATATCCTCCGATAACAAAGAGAAGGAAGCTTTCTGAGAAACTTCTTTGTGTTCTGTGAAATCATCTCACAGAGTTACAGCTTTCGCCTCAAAAAGCCTTTCGCTATGACAGTTCTTGTGGAATTGGCAAAGTGATATTTGGAAGCCCTTAGAGGGCTATGGTGAAAAAGGAAATATCCTCCGATGAAACCTGGAAAGAAGCTTTCTGAGAAACTGCTTAGTGTTCTGTTAATTCATCTCACAGAGTTACTTCTGTATTTCGTGGATCTCTTTGCTAGCCTTATTTCTGTGGAATCTGAGAAAATATATTTCGGATCCCTTTGAAGACTATAGGGCTAAAGGAAATATCCTCCGATAACAAAGAGAAAGAAGCTTTCTGATAATCTTCTTTGTGTTCTGTGAAATCATCTCACAGAGTTACAACTTTCCCCTCAAGAAGCCTTTCGCTAAGACAGTTCTTGTGGAATTGGCAAAATGATATTTGGAAGCCCATAGAGGGCTACGGTGAAAAAGGAAATATCCTCAGATGAAACCTGGAAAGAAGCTTTCTGAGAAACTGCTTAGTGTTCTGTTAATTCATCTCACAGAGTTACATCTGTATTTCGTGGATCTCCTTGCTAGCCTTATTTCTGTGGAATCTGACAACAGATATTTCCTTTCCCTTTGAAGACTATAGGGCCAAAGGAAATATCCTCCGATAACAAAGGGAAAGAAGCTTTCTGAGAAACTTCTTTGTGTTCTGTGAAATCATCTCACAGAATTACAGCTTTCCCCTCAAGAAGCCTTTCGCTAAGACAGTTCTTGTGGAATTGGCAAAGTGATATTTGGAAGCCCATAGAGGGCTATGGGGAAAAAGGAAATATCCTCCGATGAAATCTGGAAAGAAGCTTTCTGAGAAACTGCTCAGTGTTCTGTTAATTCATCTCTCAGAGTTATATCTGTATTTCGTGGATCTCTTTGCTAGCCTTATTTCTGTGGAATCTCAGAACAGATATTTCAGATCCCTTTAAAGACTATAGGGCCAAAGGAAATATCCTCCGATACAAAGAGAAGGAAGCTTTGTGAGAAACTTCTTTGTGTTCTGTGAAATCATCTCACAGAGTTACAGCTTTCCCCTCAAGAAGCCTTTCGCTATGACAGTTCTTGTGGAATTGGCAAAGTGATATTTGGAAGCCCTTAGAGGGCTATGGTGAAAAAGGAAATATCCTCCGATGAAACCTGGAAAGAAGCTTCCTGAGAAAATGCTTAGTGTTCTGTTAATTCATCTCACAGAGTTACTTCTGTATTTCGTGGATCTCTTTGCTAGCCTTATTTCTGTGGAATCTGACAACATATATTTCGGATCTCTTTGAAATCTATAGGGCCAAAGAAATATCCTATGATAACAAAGAGAAAGAAGCTTTCTGAGAAACTTCTTTGTGTTCTGTGAAATCATCTCACAGAGTTACAGCTTTCCCCTCAAGAAGCCTTTCGCTAAGACAGTTCTTGTGGAATTGTCGAAGTGATATTTGGAAGCCCATAGAGGGCTATGGTGAAAAAGGAAATATCCTCCGATGAAATCTGGAAAGAAGCTTCCTGAGAAACTGCTTAGTGTTCTGTTAATTCATCTCACAGAGTTACATCTGCATTTCGTGGATCTCTTTGCTAGCCTTATTTCTGTGTAATCTGAGAACCGATATATCCTTTCCCTTTGAAGACTACAGGGCCAAAGGAAATATCCTCCGATAACAAAGAGAAAGAAGCTTTCTGAGAAACTTCTTTGTGTTCTGTGAAATCATCTCACAGAGTTACAGCGTTCCCCTCCAAAAGCTTTTCGCTATGACAGTTCTTGTGGAATTGGCAAAGTGATATTTGGAAGCCCATAGAGGGCTATGGTGAAAAAGGAAATATCCCCAGATGAAACCTGGAAAGAAGCTTTCTGAGAAACTGCTTAGTGTTCTGATAATTCATCTCACAGAGTTACATCTGTATTTCGTGGATCTCTTTGCTAGCCTTATTTCTGTGGAATCTGACAACAGATATTTCGGATCCCTTTGAAGACTATACGGCCAAAGGAAATATCCTCCGATAACAAAGAGAAAGAAGCTTTCTGAGAAACTTCTTTGTGTTCTGTGAAATCATCTCACAGAGTTACAGCTTTCCCCTCAAGAAGCCTTTCGCTAAGACAGTTCATGTGGAATTGGCAAAATGATATTTGGAAGCCCATAGAGGGCCATGGTGAAAAAGGAAATATCCTCCAATGAAATCTCTAAATAAGCTTTCTGAGAAACTGCTTAGTGTTCTGTTAATTAATCTCACAGAATTGCTTCTGTGTTTCGTGAATCTCTTTGCTAGCCTTTTTTCTTTGGAATGTGAGAAAATATATTTCGGATCCCTTTGAAGACTATAGGGCTAAAGGAAATATCCTCCGATAACAAAGAGAAGGAAGCTTTCTGAGAAACTTCTTTGTGTTCTGTGAAATCATCTCACAGAGTTACAGCTTTCCCCTCAAGAAGCCTTTCGCTAAGACAGTTCTTGTGGAATTGGCAAAGTGATATTTGGAAGCCCATAGAGGGCTATGGTGAAAAAGGAAATATACTACGATGAAATCTGGAAAGAAGCTTTCTGAGAAACTGCTTAGTGTTCTGTAATTCATCTCACAGAGTTACATCTGTATTTCGTGGATCTCTTTGCTAGCCTTATTTCTGTGGAATCTGAGAACCCATATTTCGGATCCCTTTGAAGACTATACGGCTAAAGGAAATATCCTCCGATAACAAAGAGAAGGAAGCTTTCTGAGTAACTTCTTTGTGTTTTTTGAAATCATCTCACAGAGTTACAGCTTTCCCCTCAAGAAGCCTTTCGCTAAGACAGTTCTTGTGGAATTGGCAAAGTGATATTTGGAAGCCCTTAGAGGGCTATGGTGAAAAAGGAAATATCCACCGAAGAAATCTGGAAAGAAGTTTTCTGAGAAACTGCTTAGTGTTCTGTTAATTCATCTCACAGAGTTACATCTGTATTTCGTGGATCTCTTTGCTAGCCTTATTTCTGTGGAATCTGACAACAGATATTTCCTTTCCCTTTGAAGACTATAGGGCCAAAGGAAATATCCTCTGATAGCAAAGAGAAAGAAGCTTTCTGAGAAACTTCTTTTTGTTCTGTGAAATCATCTCACAGCGTTACAGCTTCCCCTCAATAAACCTTTCGCTAAAACAGTTCTTGTGGAATTGGCAAAGTGATATTTGGAAGCCCATAGAGGGCTATGGTGAAAAACGAAATATCCTCCGAGGAAATCTGGAAAGAAGCTTTCTGAGAAACTGCTCAGTGTTCTGTTAATTCATCTCGCAGAGTTACATCTATATTTCGTGGATTTCTTTGCTAGCCTTATTTCTGTGGAATCTCAGAACAGATATTTCAGATCCCTTTAAAGACTATAGGGCCAAAGGAATTATCCTCCGATAGCAAAGAGAAAGAAGCTTTCTGAGAAACTTCTTTGTGTTCTGTGAAATCATCTCACAGAGTTACAGCTTTCCCCTCCAGAAGCTTTTCGCTATGACAGTTCTTGTGGAATTGGCAAAGTGATATTTGGAAGCCCATAGAGGGCTATGATGAAAAAGGAAATATCCTCAGATGAAACCTGGAAAGAAGCTTTCTGAGAAACTGCTTAGTGTTCTGATAATTCATCTCACAGAGTTACATCTGTATTTCGTGCATCTCTTTGCTAGCCTTATTTCTGTGGAATCTGACAACAGATATTTCGGATCCCTTTGAAGACTATAGGGCCAAAGGAAATATCCTCCGATAACAAAGAGAAAGAAGCTTTCTGAGAAACTTCTTTGTGTTCTGTGAAATCATCTCACAGAGTTACAGCTTTCCCCTCAAGAAGCCTTTCGATAAGACAGTTCTTGTGGAAATGGCAAAGTGATATTTGGAAGCCCATAGAGGGCTACGGTGAAAAAGGAAATATCCTCCGATGAAATCTGGAAAGAAGCCTTCTGAGAAACTGCTTAGTGTTCTGTTAATTCATCTCACAGAGTTACATCTGTATTTCGTGGAACTGTTTGCTAGCCTTATTTCTGTGGAATCTGAGAAAATATATTTCGGATCCCTTTGAAGACTATAGGGCTAAAGGAAATATCCTCCGATAACAAAGAGAAAGAAGGTTTCTGAGAAACTTCTTTGTGTTCTGTGAGATCATCTCACAGAGTTACAACTTTCCCCTCAAGAAGCCTTTCGCTAAGACAGTTCTTGTGGAATTGGCAAATTCATATTTGGAAGCCCTTAGAGGGCAATGGTGAAAAAGGAAATATCCTCCGATGAAATCTGGAAAGAAGCTTTCTGAGAAACTGCTTAGTGTTCTGTTAATTCATCTCACAGAGTTACATCTGTATTTCGTGGATCTCTTTGCTAACCTTATTTCTGTGTAATCTGAGAACAGATATTTCCTTTCCCTTTGAAGACTACAGGGCCAAAGGAAATATCCTCCGATAACAAAGAGAAAGAAGCTTTCTGAGAAACTTTTTTGTGTTCTGTGAAATCATCTCACAGAGTTACAGCTTTCCCCTCAAGAAGCCTTTCGCTAAGACAGTTCTTGTGGAATTGGCAAAGTGATATTTGGAAGCCCATAGAGGGCTATGGTGAAAAAGGAAATATCCTGCTATGAAATCTGGAAAGAAGTTTTCTGAGAAACTGCTCAGTGTTCTGTTAATTCATCTCACAGAGTTACATCTGTATTTCGTGGATCTCTTTGCTAGCCATATTTCTGTGGAATCTGACAACAGATATTTCGGATCCCTTTGAAGACTATAGGGCCAAAGGAAATATCCTCCGATAACAAAGAGAAAGAAGCTTTCAGAGAAACTTCTTTGTGTTCTGTGAAATCATCCCACAGAGTTACAGCTTTCCCCTCAAGAAGCCTTTCGCTAAGACAGTTCTTGTGGAATTGGCAAAGTGATATTTGGAAGCCCATAGATGGCTATGGAGAAAAAGGAAATATCCTCCGATGAAATCTGGAAAGAAGCTTTCTGAGAAACTGCTTAATGTTCTGCTAATTCATCGCACAGAGTTACATCAGTATTTCGTGGATCTCTTTTCTAGCCTTATTTCTGTGGAATCTGACAACAGATATTTCCTTTCCCATTGAAGAATATAGGGCCAAAGGAAATATCCTCCGATAACAAAGAGAAAGAAGCTTTCTGAGAAACTTCTTTGTGTTCTGTGAAATCATCTCACAGAGTTACAGCTTTCCCCTCGAGAAGCCTTTCGCTATGACATTTCTTGTGGAATTGGCAAAGTGATATTTGGAAGCCCATAGAGGGCTATGGTGAAAAAGGAAATATCTTCCGATGAAACCTGGAAAGAAGCTTTCTGAGAAACTGCTTAGTGTTCTGTTAATTCATCTCACAGAGTTACATCTGTATTTCGTGGATCTCTTTGCTAGCCATATTTCTGTGGAATCTGACAACAGATATTTCGGATCCCTTTGAAGACTATAGGGCCAAAGGAAATATCCTCCGATAACAAAGAGAAAGAAGCTTTCTGAGAAACTTCTTTGTGTTCTGTGAAATCATCTCACAGAGTTACAGCTTTCCCCTCAAGAAGCCTTTCGCTAAGACAGTTCTTGTGGAATTGGCAAAGTGATATTTGGAAGCCCATAGAGGGCTATGGTGAAAAAGGAAATATCCTCCCATGAAATCTGGAAAGAAGCTTTCTGAGAAACTGCTTAGTGTTCTGCTAATTCATCGCACAGAGTTACATCAGTATTTCGTGGATCTCTTTTCTAGCCTTATTTCTGTGGAATCTGACAACAGATATTTCCTTTCCCATTGAAGAATATAGGGCCAAAGGAAATATCCTCCGATAACAAAGAGAAAGAAGCTTTCTGAGAAACTTCTTTGTGTTCTGTGAAATCATCTCACAGAGTTACAGCTTTCCCCTCAAGAAGCCTTTCGCTAAGACAGTTCTTGTGGAATTGGCAAAGTGATATTTGGAAACCCAGAGAGGGCTATGGTGAAAAAGCAAATATCCTCCGATGAAACCTGGAAAGAAGCTTTCTGAGAAACTGCTTAGTGTTCTGTTAATTCATCCCAAAGAGTTACATCTGTATTTCGTGGATCTCTTTGCTAGCCTTATTTCTGTGGAATCTGACAACATATATTTCGGATCCCTTTGAAGACTATAGGGCCAAAGGAAATATTCTCCGATAACAAAGAGAAAGAAGCTTTCTGAGAATCTTCTTTGTGTTCTGTGAAATCATCTCACAGAGTTACAGCTTTCCCCTCAAGAAGCCTTTCGCTAAGACAGTTCTTGTGGAATTGGCAAAGTGATATTTGGAAGCCCATAGAGGGCTATGGTGAAAAAGGAAATATCCTCAGATGAAATCTGGAAAGAAGCTTTCTGAGAAACTGCTTAGTGTTCTGTTAATTCATGTCACAGAGTTACATCTGTATTTCGTGGATCTCTTTGCTAGCCTTATTTCTGTGGAATCTGAAAACAGATATTTCCTTTCCCTTTGAAGACGACAGGGCCAAAGGAAATATCCTCCGATAACAAAGAGAAAGAAGCTTTCTGAGAAACTTTTTTGTGTTCTGTGAAATCATCTCACAGAGTTACAGCTTTCCCTTCAAGAAGCCTTTCACTAAGACAGTTCTTGTGGAATTGACAAAGCGATATTTGGAAGCCCATAGAGGGCTATGGTGAAAAAGGAAATATCCTCCGATGAAATCTGGAAAGAAGCTTTCTGAGAAACTGCTTAGTGTTCTGTAATTCATCTCACAGAGTTACATCTGTATTTCGTGGATCTCTTTCCTAGCCTTATTTCTGTGGAATCTGAGAACCCACATTTCGGATGCCTTTGAAGACTATACGGCTAAAGGAAATATCCTCCGATAACAAAGAGAAAGAAGCTTTCTGAGAAACTTCTTTGTGTTCTGTGAAATCATCTCACAGAGTTAGAGCTTCCCCTCAAGAAGCCCATCGATAAGACAGTTCTTGTGGAATTGGCAAAGTGATATTTGGAAGCCCTTAGAGGGCTATGGTGAAAAAGGAAATATCCACCGAAGAAATCTGGAAAGAAGTTTTCTAGGAAACTGCTTAGTGTTCTGTTAATTCATCTCACAGAGTTAGATCTGTATTTCGTGGATCTCTTTCCTAGCCTTATTTCTGTGGAATCTGACAACAGATATTTCCTTTCCCTTTGAAGACTATAGGGCCAAAGGAAATATCCTCCGATAGCAAAGAGAAAAAAGCTTTCTGAGAAACTTCTTTTTGTTCTGTGAAATCATCTCACAGCGTTACAGCTTCCCCTCAATAAACCTTTCGCTAAAACAGTTCTTGTGGAATTGGCAAAGTGATATTTGGAAGCCCATAGAGGGCTATGGTGAAAAAGGAAATATCCTCCGAGGAAATCTGGAAAGAAGCTTTCTGAGAAACTGCTTAGTGTTCTGTTAATTCATCTCACAGAGTTACATCTGTATTTCGTGGATCTCTTTGCTGGCCTTATTTCCGTGGAATGTGAGAACAGATATTTCGGATCCCTTTGAAGACTATAGGGCCAAAGGAAATATCCTCCGATAACAAAGAGAAAGAAGCTTTCTGAGAAACTTCTTTGTGTTCTGTGAAATCATCTCACAGAGTTACAGCTTTCCCCTCAAGAAGCCTTTCGCTAAGACAGTTCTTGTGGAATTGGCAAAGTGATATTTGGAAACCCTTAGAGGGCTACGGTGAAAAAGGAAATATCCTCCGATGAAATCTGGAAAGAAGCTTTCTGAGAAACTGCTCAGTGTTCTGTTAATTCATCTCGCAGAGTTACATCTGTATTTCGTGGATCTCTTTGCTAGCCTTATTTCTGTGGAATCTCAGAACAGATATTTCAGATCCCTTTAAAGACTATAGGGCCAAAGGAAATATCCTCCGATCACAAAGAGAAAGAAGCTTTCTGAGAAACTTCTTTGTGTTCTGTGAAATCATCTCACAGAGTTACAGCTTTCCCCTCCAAAAGCTTTTCGCTATGACAGTTCTTCTGGAATTGGCAAAGTGATATTTGGAAGCCCATAGAGGGCTATGGTGAAAAAGGAAATATCCTCATATGAAACCTGGAAAGAAGCTTTCTGAGAAACTGCTTAGTGTTCTGTTAATTCATCTCACAGAGTTACATCTGTATTTCGTGGATCTCTTTGCTAGCCTTATTTCTGTGGAATCTGACAACAGATATTTCGGATCCCTTTGAAGACTATACGGCTAAAGGAAATATCCTCCGATAACAAAGAGAAAGAAGCTTTCTGAGAAACTTCTTTGTGTTCTGTGAAATCATCTCACAGAGTTAGAGCTTCCCCTCAAGAAGCCCATCGATAAGACAGTTCTTGTGGAATTGGCAAAGTGATATTTGGAAGACCTTAGAGGGCTATGGTGAAAAAGGAAATATCCACCGAAGAAATCTGGAAAGAAGTTTTCTGAGAAACTGCTTAGTGTTCTGTTAATTCATCTCACAGAGTTACATCTGTATTTCGTGGATCTCTTTGCTAGCCTTATTTCTGTGGAATCTGACAACAGATATTTCGGATCCCTTTGAAGACTATAGGGCCAAAGGAAATATCCTCCGATAACAAAGAGAAAGAAGCTTTCTGAGAAACTTCTTTGTGTTCTGTGAAATCATCTCACAGAGTTACAGCTTTCCCCTCAAGAAGCCTTTCGCTAAGACAGTTCTTGCGGAATTGGCAAAGTGATATTAGGAAGCCCGTAGAGGGCTATGGTGAAAAAGGAAATATCCTCCGATGAAATCTGGAAAGAAGCTTTCTGAGAAACTGCTTAGTGTTCTGTTAATTCGTCTCACAGAGTTACATCTGTATTTCGTGGATCTCTTTTCTAGCCTTATTTCTGTGGAATCTGACAACAGATATTTCCTTTCCCTTTGAAGAATATGGGGCCAAAGGAAATATCCTCCGATAACAAAGAGAAAGAAGCATTCTGAGAAACTTCTTTGTGTTCTGCGAAATCATCACACAGAGTTACAGCTTTCCCCTCAAGAAGCCTTTCGCTAAGACAGTTCTTGTGAAATTGGCAAAGTGATATTTGGAAGCCCATAGAGGGCTATGGTGAAAAAGGAAATATCCTCCGATGAAACCTGGAAAGAAGCTTTCTGAGAAACTACTTAGTGTTCTGTTAATTCATCTCACAGAGTTACTTCTGTATTTCGTGGATCTCTTTGCTAGCCTTATTTCTGTGGAATCTGACAACAGATATTTCGGATCTCTTTGAAGACTAGAGGGCCAAAGGAAATATCCTATGATAACAAAGAGAAAGAAGCTTTCTGAGAAACTTCTTTGTGTTCTGTGAAATCATCTCACAGAGTTACAGCTTTCCCCTCAAGAAGCCTTTCGCTAAGACAGTTCTTGTGGAATTGGCAAAGTGATATTTGGAAGCCCATACAGGGCTACGGTGAAAAAGGAAATATCCTCCGATGAAATCTGGAAAGAAGCTTTCTGAGAAACTGCTTAGTGTTCTGTTAATTCATCTCACAGAGTTACATCTGCATTTCGTGGATCTCTTTGCTAGCCTTATTTCTGTGTAATCTGAGAACCGATATATCCTTTCCCTTTGAAGACTACAGGGACAAAGGAAACATCCTCCGATAACAAAGAGAAAGAAGCTTTCTGAGAAACTTCTTTGTGTTCTGTGAAATCATCTCACAGAGTTACAGCTTTCCCCTCCAGAAGCTTTTCGCTATGACAGTTCTTGTGGAATTGGCAAAGTGATATTTGGAAGCCCGTAGAGGGCTATGATGAAAAAGGAAATATCCTCAGATGAAACCTGGAAAGAAGCTTTCTGAGAAACTGCTTAGTGTTCTGATAATTCATCTCACAGAGTTACATCTGTATTTCGTGCATCTCTTTGCTAGCCTTATTTCTGTGGAATCTGACAACAGATATTTCGGATCCCTTTGAAGACTATAGGGCCAAAGGAAATATCCTCCGATAACAAAGAGAAAGAAGCTTTCTGAGAAACTTCTTTGTGTTCTGTGAAATCATCTCACAGAGTTACAGCTTTCCCCTCAAGAAGCCTTTCGATAAGACAGTTCTTGTGGAAATGGCAAAGTGATATTTGGAAGCCCATAGAGGGCTACGGTGAAAAAGGAAATATCCTCCGATGAAATCTGGAAAGAAGCCTTCTGAGAAACTGCTTAGTGTTCTGTTAATTCATCTCACAGAGTTACATCTGTATTTCGTGGAACTGTTTGCTAGCCTTATTTCTGTGGAATCTGAGAAAATATATTTCGGATCCCTTTGAAGACTATAGGGCTAAAGGAAATATCCTCCGATAACAAAGAGAAAGAAGGTTTCTGAGAAACTTCTTTGTGTTCTGTGAGATCATCTCACAGAGTTACAACTTTCCCCTCAAGAAGCCTTTCGCTAAGACAGTTCTTGTGGAATTGGCAAATTCATATTTGGAAGCCCTTAGAGGGCAATGGTGAAAAAGGAAATATCCTCAGATGAAATCTGGAAAGAAGCTTTCTGAGAAACTGCTTAGTGTTCTGTTAATTCATCTCACAGAGTTACATCTGTATTTCGTGGATCTCTTTGCTAGCCTTATTTCTGTGTAATCTGAGAACAGATATTTCCTTTCCCTTTGAAGACTACAGGGCCAAAGGAAATATCCTCCGATACCAAAGAGAAAGAAGCTTTCTGAGAAACTTTTTTGTGTTCTGTGAAATCATCTCACAGAGTTACAGCTTTCCCCTCAAGAAGCCTTTCGCTAAGACAGTTCTTGTGGAATTGGCAAAGTGATATTTGGAAGCCCATAGAGGGCTATGGTGAAAAAGGAAATATCCTGCTATGAAATCTGGAAAGAAGCTTTCTGAGAAACTGCTCAGTGTTCTGTTAATTCATCTCACAGAGTTACATCAGTATTTCGTGGATCTCTTTTCTAGCCTTATTTCTGTGGAATCTGACAACAGATATTTCGGATCCCTTTGAAGACTATAGGGCCAAAGGAAATATCCTCTGATAACAAAGAGAAAGAAGCTTTCTGAGAAACTTCTTTGTGTTCTGTGAAATCATCTCACAGAGTTACAGCTTTCCCCTCAAGAAGCCTTTCGCTAAGACAGTTCTTGTGGAATTGGCAAAGTGATATTTGGAAGCCCATAGAGGGCTATGGTGAAAAAGGAAATATCCTCCGATGAAATCTGGAAAGAAGCTTTCTGAGAAACTGCTTAGTGTTCTGCTAATTCATCGCACAGAGTTACATCAGTATTTCGTGGATCTCTTTTCTAGCCTTATTTCTGTGGAATCTGACAACAGATATTTCCTTTCCCATTGAAGAATATAGGGCCAAAGGAAATATCCTCCGATAACAAAGAGAAAGAAGCTTTCTGAGAAACTTCTTTGTGTTCTGTGAAATCATCTCACAGAGTTACAGCTTTCCCCTCAAGAAGCCTTTCGCTAAGACAGTTCTTGTGGAATTGGCAAAGTGATATTTGGAAACCCAGAGAGGGCTATGGTGAAAAAGCAAATATCCTCCGATGAAACCTGGAAAGAAGCTTTCTGAGAAACTGCTTAGTGTTCTGTTAATTCATCCCAAAGAGTTACATCTGTATTTCGTGGATCTCTTTGCTAGCCTTATTTCTGTGGAATCTGACAACATATATTTCGGATCCCTTTGAAGACTATAGGGCCAAAGGAAATATTCTCCGATAACAAAGAGAAAGAAGCTTTCTGAGAATCTTCTTTGTGTTCTGTGAAATCATCTCACAGAGTTACAGCTTTCCCCTCAAGAAGCCTTTCGCTAAGACAGTTCTTGTGGAATTGGCAAAGTGATATTTGGAAGCCCATAGAGGGCTATGGTGAAAAAGGAAATATCCTCAGATGAAATCTGGAAAGAAGCTTTCTGAGAAACTGCTTAGTGTTCTGTTAATTCATGTCACAGAGTTACATCTGTATTTCGTGGATCTCTTTGCTAGCCTTATTTCTGTGGAATCTGAAAACAGATATTTTCTTTCCCTTTGAAGACGACAGGGCCAAAGGAAATATCCTCCGATAACAAAGAGAAAGAAGCTTTCTGAGAAACTTTTTTGTGTTCTGTGAAATCATCTCACAGAGTTACAGCTTTCCCTTCAAGAAGCCTTTCACTAAGACAGTTCTTGTGGAATTGACAAAGCGATATTTGGAAGCCCATAGAGGGCTATGGTGAAAAAGGAAATATCCTCCGATGAAATCTGGAAAGAAGCTTTCTGAGAAACTGCTTAGTGTTCTGTAATTCATCTCACAGAGTTACATCTGTATTTCGTGGATCTCTTTGTTAGCCTTATTTCTGTGGAATCTGAGAACCCACATTTCGGATGCCTTTGAAGACTATACGGCTAAAGGAAATATCCTCCGATAACAAAGAGAAAGAAGCTTTCTGAGAAACTTCTTTGTGTTCTGTGAAATCATCTCACAGAGTTAGAGCTTCCCCTCAAGAAGCCCATCGATAAGACAGTTCTTGTGGAATTGGCAAAGTGATATTTGGAAGCCCTTAGAGGGCTATGGTGAAAAAGGAAATATCCACCGAAGAAATCTGGAAAGAAGTTTTCTAAGAAACTGCTTAGTGTTCTGTTAATTCATCTCACAGAGTTAGATCTGTATTTCGTGGATCTCTTTGCTAGCCTTATTTCTGTGGAATCTGACAACAGATATTTCCTTTCCCTTTGAAGACTATAGGGCCAAAGGAAATATCCTCCGATAGCAAAGAGAAAAAAGCTTTCTGAGAAACTTCTTTGTGTTCTGTGAAATCATCTCACAGAGTTACAGCTTTCCTCTCAAGAAGCCTTTCGCTAAGACAGTTCTTGTGGAATTGGCAAAGTGATATTTGGAAGCCCATAGAGGGCTATGGTGAAAAAGGAAATATCCTCCGATGAAATCTGGAAAGAAGCTTTCTGAGAAACTGCTCAGTGTTCTGTTAATTCATCTCGCAGAGTTACATCTGTATTTCGTGGATCTCTTTGCTAGCCTTATTTCTGAGGAATCTCAGAACAGATATTTGAGATCCCTTTAAAGACTATAGGGCCAAAGGAAATATCCTCCGATATCAAAGAGAAAGAAGCTTTCTGAGAAACTTCTTTGTGTTCTGTGAAGTCATCTCACAGAGTTACAACTTTCCCCTCCAAAAGCTTTTCGCTATGACAGTTCTTATATAATTGGCAAAGTGATATTTGGAAGCCCATAGAGGGCTATGGTGAAAAAGGAAATATCCTCAGATGAAACCTGGAAAGAAGCTTTCTGAGAAACTGCTTAGTGTTCTGATAATTCATCTCACAGAGTTACATCTGTATTTCGTGGATCTCTTTGCTAGCCTTATTTCTGTGGAATCTGACAACAGATATTTCTGATCCCTTTGAAGACTATAGGGCCAAAGGAAATATACTCCGATAACAAAGAGAAAGAAGCTTTCTGAGAAACTTCTTTGTGTTCTGTGAAATCATCTCACAGAGTTACAGCTTTCCCCTCAAGAAGCCTTTCTCTAAGACAGTTCTTGTGGAATTGGCAAAGTGATATTTGAAAGGCCATAGAGGGCTATGGTGAAAAGGGAAATATCCTCCGATGAAATCTGGAAAGAAGCTTTCTGAGAAACTGCTTAGTGTTCTGTTAATTCATCTCACAGAGTTACATCTGTATTTCGTGGATCTCTTTGCTAGCCTTATTTCTGTGGAATCTGAGAAAATATATTTCGGATCCCTTTGAAGACTATAGGGCTAAAGGAAATATCCTCCGATAACAAAGAGAAAGAAGCTTTCTGAGAATCTTCTTTGTGTTCTGTGAAATCATCTCACAGAGTTACAACTTTCCCCTCAAGAAGCCTTTCGCTAAGACAGTTCTTGTGGAATTGGCAAAGTGATATTTGGAAGCCCATAGAGGGCTATGGTGAAAAAGGAAATATCCTCAGATGAAACCTGGAAAGAAGCTTTCTGAGAAACTGCTTAGTGTTCTGTTAATTCATCTCACAGAGTTACATCTGTATTTCGTGGATCTCTTTGCTAGCCTTATTTCTGTGGAATCTGACAACAGATATTTCCTTTCCCTTTGAAGACTATAGGGCCAAAGGAAATATCCTCCGATAACAAAGGGAAAGAAGCTTTCTGAGAAACTTCTTTGTGTTCTGTGAAATCATCTCACAGAGTTACAGCTTTCCCCTCAAGAAGCCTTTCGCTAAGACAGTTCTTGTGGTATTGGCAAAGTGATATTTGGAAGCCCATAGAGGGCTATGGTGAAAAAGGAAATATCCTCCGATGAAATCTGGAAAGAAGCTTTCTGAGAAACTGCTAAGTGTTCTGTTAATTCATCTCGCAGAGTTACATCTGTATTTCGTGGATCTCTTTGCTAGCCTTATTTCTGTGGAATCTCAGAACAGATATTTCAGATCATTTAAAGACTATAGGGCCAAAGGAAATATCCTCCGATAACAAAGAGAAAGAAGCTTTCTGAGAAACTTCTTTGTGTTCTGTGAAGTCATCTCACAGAGTTACAGCTTTCCCCTCCAAAAGCTTTTCGCTATGACAGTTCTTATGGAATTGGCAAAGTGATATTTGGAAGCCCATAGAGGGCTATGGTGAAAAAGGAAATATCCTCAGATGAAACCTGGAAAGAAGCTTTCTGAGAAACTGCTTAGTGTTCTGATAATTCATCTCACAGAGTTACATCTGTATTTCGTGGATCTCTTTGCTAGCCTTATTTCTGTGTAATCTGACAACAGATATTTCGGATCCCTTTGAAGACTATAGGGCCAAAGGAAATATCCTCCGATAACAAAGAGAAAGAAGCTTTCTGAGAAACTTCTTTGTGTTCTGTGAAATCATCTCTCAGAGTTACAGCTTTCCCCTCAAGAAGCCTTTCGATAAGACAGTTCTTGTGGAATTGGCAAAGTGATATTTGAAAGGCCATAGAGGGCTATGGTGAAAAAGGAAATATCCTCCGATGAAATCTGGAAAGAGGTTTCTGAGAAACTGCTTAGTGTTCTGTTAATTCATCTCACAGAGTTACATCTGTATTTCGTGGATCTCTTGCTAGCCTTATTTCTGTGGAATCTGACAACAGATATTTCCTTTCCCTTTGAAGACTATAGGGAAAAAGGAAATATCCTCCGATAACAAAGGGAAAGAAGCTTTCTGAGAAACTTCTTTGTGTTCTGTGAAATCATCTCACAGAGTTACAGCTTTCCCCTCAAGAAGCCTTTCGCTCAGACAGTTCTTGTGGAATTGGCAAAGTGATATTTGGAAGCCCATAGAGGGCTATGAGGAAAAAGGAAATATCCTCCGATGAAATCTGGAAAGAAGCTTTCTGAGAAACTGCTCAGTGTTCTGCTAATTCATCTCTCAGAGTTATATCTGTATTTCGTGGATCTCTTTGCTAGCATTATTTCTGTGGAATCTCAGAACAGATATTTCAGATACCTTTAAAGACTATAGGGCCAAAGGAAATATCCTCCGATAACAAAGAGAAGGAAGCTTTCTGAGAAACTACTTTGTGTTCTGTGAAATCATCTCACAGAGTTACAGCTTTCCCCTCAAGAAGCCTTTCGCTATGACAGTTCTTGTGGAATTGGCAAAGTGATATTTGGAAGCCCTTAGAGGGCTATGGTGAAAAAGGAAATATCCTAAGATGGAACCTGGAAAGAAGCTTTCTGAGAAACTGCTTAGTGTTCTGTTAATTCATCTCACAGAGTTACATCTGTATTTCGTGGATCTCTTTGCTAGCCATATTTCTGTGGAATCTGACAACAGATATTTCGGATCCCTTTGAAGACTATAGGGCCAAAGGAAATATCCTCCGATAACAAAGAGAAAGAAGCTTTCTGAGAAACTTCTTTGTGTTCTGTGAAATCATCTCACAGAGTTACAGCTTTCCCCTCAAGAAGACTTTCGCTAAGACAGTTCTTGTGGAATTGGCAAAGTGATATTTGGAAGCCCATAGAGGGCTATGGTGAAAAAGGAAATATCCTCCGATGAAATCTGGAAAGAAGCTTTCTGAGAAACTGCTTAGTGTTCTGCTAATTCATCGCACAGAGTTACATCAGTATTTCGTGGATCTCTTTCCTAGCCTTATTTCTGTGGAATCTGACAACAGATATTTCCTTTCCCATTGAAGAATATAGGGCCAAAGGAAATATCCTCCGATAGCAAAGAGAAAGAAGCTTTCTGAGAAACTTTTTTGTTTTCTGTGAAATCATCTCACAGAGTTACAGCTTTCCCTTCAAGAAGTCTTTCACTAAGACAGTTCTTGTGGAATTGACAGAGCGATATTTGGAAGCCCATAGAGGGCTATGGTGAAAAAGGAAATATCCTCAGATGAAACCTGGAAAGAAGCTTTCTGAGAAACTGCTAAGTGTTCTGTTAATTCATCTCTCAGAGTTACATCTGTATTTCGTGGATCTCTTTGCTAGCCTTATTTCTGTGGAATCTCAGAACAGATATTCCAGATCCCTTTAAAGACTATAGGGCCAAAGGAAATATCCTCCGATAACAAAGAGAAAGAAGCTTTCTGAGAAACTTCTTTGTGTTCTGTGAAATCATCTCACAGAGTTACAGCTTTCCCCTCCAAAAGCTTTTCGCTATGACAGTTCTTGTGGAATTGGCAAAGTGATATTTGGAAGCCCATAGAGGGCTATGGTGAAAAAGGAAATATCCTCAGATGAAACCTGGAAAGAAGCTTTCTGAGAAACTGCTTAGTGTTCTGTTAATTCATCTCTCAGAGTTACATCTGTATTTCGTGGATCTCTTTGCTAGCCTTATTTCTGTGGAATCTGACAACAGATATTTCGGATCCCTTTGAAGACTATAGGGCTAAAGGAAATATCCTCCGATAACAAAGAGAAAGAAGCTTTCTGAGAATCTTCTTTGTGTTCTGTGAAATCATCTCACAGAGTTACAACTTTCCCCTCAAGAAGCCTTTCGCTAAGACAGTTCTTGTGGAATTGGCAAAGTGATATTTGGAAGCCCATAGAGGGCTATGGTGAAAAAGGAAATATCCTCCGAGGAAATCTGGAAAGAAGCTTTCTGAGAAACTGCCTAGTGTTCTGTTAATTCATCTCACAGAGTTACATCTCTATTTCGTGGATCTCTTTGCTAGCCTTATTTCCGTGGAATCTGAGAACAGATATTTCGGATATCTTTGAAGACTATAGGGCCAAAGGAAATATCCTCCGATAACAAAGAGAAAGAAGCTTTCTGAGAAACTTCTTTGTGTTCTGTGAAATCATCTCACAGAGTTACAGCTTTCCCCTCAAGAATCCTTTCGCTAAGACAGTTCTTGTGGAATTGGCAAAGTGATATTTGGAAGCCCATAGAGGGCTATGGTGAAAAAGGAAATATCCTCCGAGGAAATCTGGAAAGAAGCTTTCTGAGAAAATCCTAAGTGTTCTGTTAATTCATCTCACAGAGTTACATCTGTATTTCGTGGATCTCTTTGCTAGTCTTATTTCTGTGGAATCTCAGAACAGATATTTCAGATCCCTTTAAAGACTATAGGGCCAAAGGAAATATCCTCCGATAACAAAGAGAAAGAAGCTTTCTGAGAAACTTCTTTGTGTTCTGTGAAGTCATCTCACAGAGTTACAGCTTTGCCCTCCAAAAGCTTTTCGCTATAACAGTTCTTATGGAATTGGCAAAGTGATATTTGGAAGCCCATAGAGGGCTATGGTGAAAAAGGAAATATCCTCAGATGAAACCTGGAAAGAAGCTTTCTGAGAAACTGCTTAGTGTTCTGATAATTCATCTCACAGAGTTACATCTGTATTTCGTGGATCTCTTTGCTAGCCTTATTTCTGTGGAATCTGACAACAGATATTTCGGATCCCTTTGAAGACTATAGGGCCAAAGGAAATATCCTCCGATAACAAAGAGAAAGAAGCTTTCTGAGAATCTTCTTTGTGTTCTGTGAAATCATCTCACAGAGTTACAGCTTTCCCCTCAAGAAGCCTTTCGATAAGACAGTTCTTGTGGAATTGGCAAAGTGATATTTGAAAGGCCATAGAGGGCTATGGTGAAAAAGGAAATATCCTCCGATGAAATCTGGAAAGAAGCTTTCTGAGAAACTGCTTAGTGTTCTGTCAATTCATCTCACAGAGTTACATCTGTATTTCGTGGATCTCTTTGCTAGCCTTATTTCTGTGGAATCTGAGAAAATGTATTTCGGATCCCTTTGAAGACTATAGGGCTAAAGGAAATATCCTCCGATAACAAAGAGAAAGAAGCTTTCTGAGAATTTTCTTTGTGTTCTGTGAAATCATCTCACAGAGTTACAACTTTCCCCTCAAGAAGCCTTTCGCTAAGACAGTTCTTGTGGAATTGGCAAAGTGATATTTGGAAGCCCATAGAGGGCTATGGTGAAAAAGGAAATATCCTCCGATGAAACCTGGAAAGAAGCTTTCTGAGAAACTGCTTAGTGTTCTGTTAATTCATCTCACAGAGTTACATCTGTATTTCGTGGATCTCTTTGCTAGCCTTATTTCTGTGGAATCTGACAACAGATATTTCCTTTCCCTTTGAAGACTATAGGTCCAAAGGAAATATCCTCCGATAACAAAGGGAAAGAAGCTTTCTGAGCAACTTCTTTGTGTTCTGTGAAATCATCTCACAGAGTTACAGCTTTCCCCTCAAGAAGCCTTTCGCTAAGACAGTTCTTGTGGAATTGGCAAAGTGATATTTGGAAGCCCATAGAGGGCTATAGGGAAAAAGGAAATATCCTCCGATGAAATCTGGAAAGAAGTTTTCTGAGAAACTGCTCAGTGTTCTGTTAATTCATCTCTCAGAGTTATATCTGTATTTCGTGGATCTCTTTGCTAGCCTTATTTCTGTGGAATCTGACAACATATATTTCGGATCTCTTTGAAGACTATAGGGCCAAAGGAAATATCCTATGATAACAAAGAGAAAGAAGCTTTCTGAGAAACTTCTTTGTGTTCTGTGAAATCATCTCACAGAGTTACAGCTTTCCCCTCAAGAAGCCTTTCGCTAAGACAGTTCTTGTGGAATTGGCAAAGTGATATTTGGAAGCCCATAGAGGGCTATGGTGAAAAAGGAAATATCCTCCGATGAAATCTGGAAAGAAGCTTTCTGAGAAACTGCTTAGTGTTCTGTTAATTCATCTCACAGAGTTACATCTGCATTTCGTGGATCTCTTTGCTAGCCTTATTTCTGTGTAATCTGAGAACCGATATATCCTTTCCCTTTGAAGACTACAGGGACAAAGGAAATATCCTCCGATAACAAAGAAAAAGAAGATTTCTGAGAAACTTCTTTGTGTTCTGTGAAATCATCTCACAGAGTTACAGCTTTCCCCTCAAGAAGCCTTTCGCTAAGACAGTTCTTGTGGAATTGGCAAAGTGATATTTGGAAGCCCTTAGAGGGCTATGGTGAAAAAGGAAATATCCTCCGATGAAATCTGGAAAGAAGCTTTCTGAGAAACTGCTCAGTGTTCTGTTAATTCATCTCTCAGAGTTACATCTGTATTTCGTGGATCTCTTTGCTAGCCTTATTTCTGTGGAATCTCAGAACAGATATTTCAGATCCCTTTAAAGACTATAGGGCCAAAGGAAATATCCTCCGATAACAAAGAGAAAGAAGCTTTCTGAGAAACTTCTTTGTGTTCTGTGAAATCATCTCACAGAGTTACAGCTTTCCCCTCCAAAAGCTTTTCGCTATGACAGTTCTTGTGGAATTGGCAAAGTGATATTTGGAAGCCCATAGAGGGCTATGGTGAAAAAGGAAGTATCCTCAGATGAAACCTGGAAAGAAGCTTTCTGAGAAACTGCTTAGTGTTCGGTTAATTCATCTCACAGAGTTACATCTGTATTTCGTAGATCTCTTTGCTAGCCTTATTTCTGTGGAATCTGACAACAGATATTTCGGATCCCTTTGAAGACTATAGGGCTAAAGGAAATATCCTCCGATAACAAAGAGAAAGAAGCTTTCTGAGAATCTTCTTTGTGTTCTGTGAAATCATCTCACAGAGTTACAACTTTCCCCTAAAGAAGCCTTTCGCTAAGACAGTTCTTGTGGAATTGGCAAAGTGATATTTGGAAGCCCATGGAGGGCTATGGTGAAAAAGGAAATATCCCCCGAGGAAATCTGGAAAGAAGCTTTCTGAGAAACTGCCTAGTGTTCTGTTAATTCATCTCACAGAGTTACATCTCTATTTCGTGGATCTCTTTGCTAGCCTTATTTCCGTGGAATCTGAGAACAGATATTTCGGATATCTTTGAAGACTATAGAGCCAAAGGAAATATCCTCCGATAACAAAGAGAAAGAAGCTTTCTGAGAAACTTCTTTGTGTTCTGTGAAATCATCTCACAGAGTTACAGCTTTCCCCTCAAGAAGCCTTTCGCTAAGACCGTTCTTGTGGAATTGGCAAAGTGATATTTGGAAGCCCATAGAGGGCTATGGTGAAAAAGGAAATATCCTCCGATGAAATCTGGAAAGAAGCTTTCTGAGAAACTGCTAAGTGTTCTTTTAATTCATCTCGCAGAGTTACATCTGTATTTCGTGGATCTCTTTGCTAGCCTTATTTCTGTGGAATCTCAGAACAGATATTTCAGATCCCTTTAAAGACTATAGGGCCAAAGGAAATATCCTCCGATAACAAAGAGAAAGAAGCTTTCTGAGAAACTTCTTTGTGTTCTGAGAAGTCATCTCACAGAGTTACAGCTTTCCCCTCCAAAAGCTTTTCGCTATGACAGTTCTTATGGAATTGGCAAAGTGATATTTGGAAGCCCATAGAGGGCTATGGTGAAAAAGGAAATATCCTCAGATGAAACCTGGAAAGAAGCTTTCTGAGAAACTGCTTAGTGTTCTGATAATTCATCTCACAGAGTTACATCTGTATTTCGTGGATCTCTTTGCTAGCCTTATTTCTGTGGAATCTGACAACAGATATTTCGGATCCCTTTGAAGACTATAGGGCCAAAGGAAATATCCTCCGATAACAAAGAGAAAGAAGCTTTCTGAGAAACTTCTTTGTGTTCTGTGAAATCATCTCACAGAGTTACAGCTTTCCCCTCAAGAAGCCTTTCGGTAAGACAGTTCTTGTGGAATTGGCAAAGTGATATTTGAAAGGCCATAGAGGGCTATGGTGAAAAAGGAAATATCCTCCGATGAAATCTGGAAAGAAGCTTTCTGAGAAACTGCTTAGTGTTCTGTTAATTCATCTCACAGAGTTACATCTGTATTTCGTGGATCTCTTTGCTAGCCTTATTTCTCTGGAATATGAGAAAATATATTTCGGATCCCTTTGAAGACTATAGGGCTAAAGGAAATATCCTCCGATAACAAAGAGAAAGAAGCTTTCTGAGAATCTTCTTTGTGTTCTGTGAAATCATCTCACAGAGTTACAACTTTCCCCACAAGAAGCCTTTCGCTAAGACAATTCTTGTGTAATTGGCAAAGTGATATTTGGAAGCCCATAGAGGGCTATGGTGAAAAAGGAAATATCCTCAGATGAAACCTGGAAAGAAGCTTTCTGAGAAACTGCTTAGTGTTCTGTTAATTCATCTCACAGTGTTACATCTGTATTTCGTGGATCTCTTTGCTAGCCTTATTTCTGTGGAATCTCAGAACAGATATTTCAGATCCCTTTAAAGACTATAGGGCCAAAGGAAATATCCTCCGATAACAAAGAGAAGGAAGCTTTCTGAGAAACTTCTTTGTGTTCTGTGAAATCATCTCACAGAGTTACAGCTTTCCCCTCAAGAAGCCTTTCGTTATGACAGTTCTTGTGGAATTGGCAAAGTGATATTTGGAAGCCCTTAGAGGGCAATGGTTAAAAAGGAAATATCCTCAGGTGAAACCTGGAAAGAAGGTTTCTGAGAAACTGCTTAGTGTTCTGTTAATTCATCTCACAGAGTTACTTCTGTATTTCGTGGATCTCTTTGCTAGCCTTATTTCTGTGGAATCTGACAACATATATTTCGGATCTCTTTGAAGACTATAGGGCCAAAGGAAATATCCTATGATAACAAAGAGAAAGAAGCTTTCTGAGAAACTTCTTTGTGTTCTGTGAAATCATCTCACAGAGTTACAGCTTTCCCCTCAAGAAGCCTTTCGCTAAGAAAGTTCTTGTGGAATTGGCAAAGTGATATTTGGAAGCCCATAGAGGGCTACGGTGAAAAAGGAAATATCCTCCGATGAAATCTGGAAAGAAGCTTTCTGAGAAACTGCTTAGTGTTCTGTTAATCCATCTCACAGAGTTACATCTGTATTTCGTGGATATCTTTGCTAGCCTTATTTCTGTGGAATCTGACAACAGATATTTCCTTTAACTTTAAAGACTACAGGGCCAAAGGAAATATCCTCCGATAACAAAGAGAAAGAAGCTTTCTAAGAAACTGCTTAGTGTTCTGTTAATTCATCTCACAGAGTTACATCTGTATTTCGTGGATCTCTTTGCTAGCCTTATTTCTGTGGAATCTGACAACAGATATTTCCTTTCCCATTGAAGAATATATGGCCAAAGGAAATATCCTCCGATAACAAAGAGAAAGAAGCTTTCTGAGAAACTTCTTTGTGTTCTGTGAAATCATCTCACAGAGTTACAGCTTTCCCCTCAAGAAGCCTTTCGCTAAGACAGTTCTTGTGGAATTGGCAAAGTGATATTTGGAAACCCAGAGAGGGCTATGGTGAAAAAGCAAATATCCTCCGATGAAACCTGGAAAGAAGCTTTCTGAGAAACTGCTTAGTGTTCTCTTAATTCATCCCAAAGAGTTACATCTGTATTTCGTGGATCTCTTTGCTAGCCTTATTTCTGTGGAATCTGACAACATATATTTCGGATCCCTTTGAAGACTATAGGGCCAAAGGAAATATTCTCCGATAACAAAGAGAAAGAAGCTTTCTGAGAATCTTCTTTGTGTTCTGTGAAATCATCTCACAGAGTTACAGCTTTCCCCTCAAGAAGCCTTTCGCTAAGACAGTTCTTGTGGAATTGGCAAAGTGATATTTGGAAGCCCATAGAGGGCTATGGTGAAAAAGGAAATATCCTCAGATGAAATCTGGAAAGAAGCCTTCTGAGAAACTGCTTAGTGTTCTGTTAATTCATCTCACAGAGTTACATCTGTATTTCGTGGATCTCTTTGCTAGCCTTATTTCTGTGGAATCTGAGAAAATATATTTCGGATCCCTTTGAAGACTATAGGGCTAAAGGAAATATCCTCCGATAACAAAGAGAAAGAAGCTTTCTGAGAAACTTCTTTGTGTTCTGTGAAATCATCTCGCAGAGTAACAACTTTCCCCTCAAGAAGCCTTTCGCTAAGACAGTTCTTGTGGAATTGGCAAATTCATATTTGGAAGCCCTTAGAGGGCAATGGTGAAAAAGGGAATATCCTCCGATGAAATCTGGAAAGAAGCTTTCTAAGAAACTGCTTAGTGTTCTGTTAATTCATCTCACAGAGTTACATCTGTATTTCGTGGATCTCTTTGCTAGCCTTATTTCTATGGAATCTGAGAACAGATATTTCCTTTTCCTTTGAAGACTACAGGGCCAAAGGAAATATCCTCCGATAACAATGAGAAAGAAGCTTTCTAAGAAACTGCTTAGTGTTCTGTTAATTCATCTCACAGAGTTACATCTGTATTTCGTGGATCTCTTTGCTAGCCTTATTTCTGTGGAATCTGACAGCAGATATTTCCTTTCCCATTGAAGAATATAGGGCCAAAGGAAATATCCTCCGATAACAAAGAGAAAGAAGCTTTCTGAGAAACTTCTTTGTGTTCTGTGAAATCATCTCACAGAGTTACAGCTTTCCCTTCAAGAAGCCTTTCGCAAAGACTGTTCTTGTGGAATTGGCAAAGTGATATTTGGAAGCCCTTAGAGGGCTATGGTGAAAAAGGAAATATCCTCCGATGAAATCTGGAAAGAAGCTTTCTGAGAAACTGCTCAGTGTTCTGTAAATTCATCTCAGAGAGTTACATCTGTATTTCGTTGATCTCTTTGCTAGCCTTATTTCTGTGGAATATGAGAACAGATATTTCGAATCCCATTAAAGACTACAGGGCCAAAGGAAATATCCTCCGATAACAAAGAGAAAGAAGCTTTCTGAGAAACTTCTTTGTGTTCTGTGAAGTCATCTCACAGAGTTACAGCTTTCCCCTCCAAAAGCTTTTCGCTATGACAGTTCTTATGGAATTGGCAAAGTGATATTTGGAAGCCCATAGAGGGCTATGGTGAAAAAGGAAATATCCTCAGATGAAACCTGGAAAGAAGCTTTCTGAGAAACTGCTTAGTGTTCTGATAATTCATCTCACAGAGTTACATCTGTATTTCGTGGATCTCTTTGCCAGCCTTATTTCTGTGGAATCTGACAACAGATATTTCGGATCCCTTTGAAGACTATAGGGCCAAAGGAAATATCCTCCGATAACAAAGAGAAAGAAGCTTTCTGAGAAACTTCTTTGTGTTCTGTGAAATCATCTCACAGAGTTACAGCTTTCCCCTCAAGAAGCCTTTCGCTGAGACAGTTCTTCTGGAATTGGCAAAGTGATATTTGGAAGGCCTTAGAGGGCTATGGTGAAAAAGGAAATATCCTCCGATGAAATCTGGAAAGAAGCTTTCTGAGAAACTGCTTAGTGTTCTGTTAATTCATCTCACAGAGTTACATCTGTATTTCGTGGATCTCTTTGCTAGCCTTATTTCTGTGGAATCTGAGAAAATATATTTCGGATCCCTTTGAAGACTATAGGGCTAAAGGAAATATCCTCCGATAACAAAGAGAAAGAAGCTTTCTGAGAATCTTCTTTGTGTTCTGTGAAATCATCTCACAGAGTTACAACTTTCCCCTCAAGAAGCCTTTCGCTAAGACAGTTCTTGTGGAATTGGCAAAGTGATATTTGGAAGCCCATAGAGGGCTATGGTGAAAAAGGAAATATCCTCAGATGAAACCTGGAAAGAAGCTTTCTGAGAAACTGCTTAGTGTTCTGTTAATTCATCTCACAGAGTTACATCTGTATTTCGTGGATCTCTTTGCTAGCCTTATTTCTGTGGAATCTGACAACAGATATTTCCTTTCCCTTTGAAGACTATAGGGCCAAAGGAAATATCCTCCGATAACAAAGGGAAAGAAGCTTTCTGAGAAACCTCTTTGTGTTCTGTGAAATCATCTCACAGAGTTACAACTTTCCCCTCAAGAAGCCTTTCGCTAAGACAGTTCTTGTGGAATTGGCAAAGTGATATTTGGAAGCCCATAGAGGGCTATGGGGAAAAAGGAAATATCCTCCGATGAAATCTGGAAAGAAGCTTTCTGAGAAACTGCTCAGTGTTCTGTTAATTCATCTCTCAGAGTTATATCTGTATTTCGTGGATCTCTTTGCTAGCCTTATTTCTGTGGAATCTCAGAACAGATATTTCAGATCCCTTTAAAGACTATAGGGCCAAAGGAAATATCCTCCGATAACAAAGAGAAGGAAGCTTTCTGAGAAACTTCTTTGTGTTCTGTGAAATCATCTCACAGAGTTACAGCTTTCCCCTCAAGAAGCCTTTCGCTATGACATTTTTGTGAAATTGGCAAAGTGATATTTGGAAGCCCTTAGAGGGCTATGGTGAAAAAGGAAATATCCTCCGATGAAATCTGGAAAGAAGCTTTCTGAGAAACTGCTTAGTGTTCTGTTAATTCATCTCACAGAGTTACTTCTGTATTTCGTGGATCTCTTTGCTAGCCTTATTTCTGTGGAATCTGACAACATATATTTCGGATCTCTTTGAAGACTAGAGGGCCAAAGGAAATATCCTATGATAACAAAGAGAAAGAAGCTTTCTGAGAAACTTCTTTGTGTTCTGTGAAATCATCTCACAGAGTTACAGCTTTCCCCTCAAGAAGCCTTTTGCTAAGACAGTTCTTGTGGAATTGGCAAAGTGATATTTGGAAGCCCATATAGGGCTATGGTGAAAAAGGAAATATCCTCCGATGAAATCTGGAAAGAAGCTTTCTGAGAAACTACTTAGTGTTCTGTTAATTCATCTCACAGAGTTACATCTGCATTTCGTGGATCCCTTTGCTAGCCTTATTTCTGTGTAATCTGAGAACCGGTATATCCTTTCCCTTTGAAGACTACAGGGACAAAGGAAATATCCTCCGATAACAAAGAGAAAGAAGCTTTCTGAGAAGCTTCTTTGTGTTCTGTGAAATCATCTCACAGAGTTACAGCTTTCCCCTCCAAAAGCTTTTCGCTATGACAGTTCTTGTGGAATTGGCAAAGTGATATTTGGAAGCCCATAGAGGGCTATGGTGAAAAAGGAAATATCCTCAGATGAAATCTGGAAGGAAGCTTTCTGAGAAACTGCTTAGTGTTCTGTTAATTCATCTCAGAGAGTTACATCTGTATTTCGTGGATCTCTTTGCTAGCCTTATTTCTGTGGAATCTGAGAAAATATATTTCGGATCCCTTTGAAGACTATAGAGCTAAAGGAAATATCCTCCGATAACAAAGAGAAAGAAGCTTTCTGAGAATCTTCTTTGTGTTCTGTGAAATCATCTCACAGAGTTACAACTTTCCCCTCAAGAAGCCTTTCGCTAAGACAGTTCTTGTGGAATTGGCAAAGTGATATTTGGAAGCCCATAGAGGGCTATGGTGAAAAAGGAAATATCCTCAGATGAAACCTGGAAAGAAGCTTTCTGAGAAACTGCTTAGTGTTCTGTTAATTCATCTCACAGAGTTACATCTGTATTTCGTGGATCTCTTTGCTAGCCTTATTTCTGTGGAATCTGACAACAGATATTTCCTTTCCCTTTGAAGACTATAGGGCCAAAGGAAATATCCTCCGATAACAAAGGGAAAGAAGCTTTCTGAGAAACCTCTTTGTGTTCTGTGAAATCATCTCACAGAGTTACAGCTTTCCCCTCAAGAAGCCTTTCGCTATAACAGTTCTTGTGGAATTGGCAAAGTGATATTTGGAAGCCCATAGAGGGCTATGGGGAAAAAGGAAATATCCTCCGATGAAATCTGGAAAGAAGCTTTCTGAGAAACTGCTCAGTGTTCTGTTAATTCATCTCTCAGAGTTATATCTGTATTTCGTGGATCTCTTTGCTAGCCTTATTTCTGTGGAATCTCAGAACAGATATTTCAGATCCCTTTAAAGACTATAGGGCCAAAGGAAATATCCTCCGATAACAAAGAGAAGGAAGCTTTCTGAGAAACTTCTTTGTGTTCTGTGAAATCATCTCACAGAGTTACAGCTTTCCCCTCAAGAAGCCTTTCGCTATGACATTTTTGTGAAATTGGCAAAGTGATATTTGGAAGCCCTTAGAGGGCTATGGTGAAAAAGGAAATATCCTCCGATGAAATCTGGAAAGAAGCTTTCTGAGAAACTGCTTAGTGTTCTGTTAATTCATCTCACAGAGTTACTTCTGTATTTCGTGGATCTCTTTGCTAGCCTTATTTCTGTGGAATCTGACAACATATATTTCGGATCTCTTTGAAGACTAGAGGGCCAAAGGAAATATCCTATGATAACAAAGAGAAAGAAGCTTTCTGAGAAACTTCTTTGTGTTCTGTGAAATCATCTCACAGAGTTACAGCTTTCCCCTCAAGAAGCCTTTCGCTAAGACAGTTCTTGTGGAATTGGCAAAGTGATATTTGGAAGCCCATATAGGGCTATGGTGAAAAAGGAAATATCCTCCGATGAAATCTGGAAAGAAGCTTTCTGAGAAACTACTTAGTGTTCTGTTAATTCATCTCACAGAGTTACATCTGCATTTCGTGGATCCCTTTGCTAGCCTTATTTCTGTGTAATCTGAGAACCGGTATATCCTTTCCCTTTGAAGACTACAGGGACAAAGGAAATATCCTCCGATAACAAAGAGAAAGAAGCTTTCTGAGAAGCTTCTTTGTGTTCTGTGAAATCATCTCACAGAGTTACAGCTTTCCCCTCCAAAAGCTTTTCGCTATGACAGTTCTTGTGGAATTGGCAAAGTGATATTTGGAAGCCCATAGAGGGCTATGGTGAAAAAGGAAATATCCTCAGATGAAATCTGGAAGGAAGCTTTCTGAGAAACTGCTTAGTGTTCTGATAATTCATCTCACAGAGTTACATCTGTATTTCGTGCATCTCTTTGCTAGCCTTATTTCTGTGGAATCTGACAAGAGATATTTCGGATCCCTTTGAAGACTATAGGGCCAAAGGAAATATCCTCCGATAACAAAGAGAAAGAAGCTTTCTGAGAATCTTCTTTGTGTTCTGTGAAATCATCTCACAGAGTTACAGCTTTCCCCTCAAGAAGCCTTTCCCTAAGACAGTTCTTGTGGAATTGGCAAAGTGATATTTGGAAGCCCATAGAGGGCTATGGTGAAAAAGGAAATATCCTCAGATGAAATCTGGAAAGAAGCTTTCTGAGAAACTGCTTAGTGTTCTGTTAATTCATCTCACAGAGTTACATCTGTATTTCGTGGATCTCTTTGCTAGCCTTATTTCTGTGGAATCTGAAAACAGATATTTCCTTTCCCTTTGAAGACGACAGTGCCAAAGGAAATATCCTCCGATAACAAAGAGAAAGAAGCTTTCTGAGAAACTTTTTTGTTTTCTGTGAAATCATCTCACAGAGTTACAGCTTTCCCTTCAAGAAGCCTTTCACTAAGACAGTTCTTGTGGAATTGACAAAGCGATATTTGGAAGCCCATAGAGGGCTATGGTGAAAAAGGAAATATCCTCCGATGAAATCTGGAAAGAAGCTTTCTGAGACACTGCTGAGTGTTCTGTAATTCATCTCACAGAGTTACATCTGTATTTCGTGGATCTCTTTGCTCGCCTTATTTCTGTGGAATCTGAGAACCCATATTTCGGATCCCTTTGAAGACTATACGGCTAAAGGAAATATCCTCCGATAACAAAGAGAAAGAAGCTTTCTGAGAAACTTCTTAGTGTTCTGTGAAATCATCTCACAGAGTTAGAGCTTCCCCTCAAGAAGCCCATCGATAAGACAGTTCTTGTGGAATTGGCAAAGTGATATTTGGAAGCCCTTAGAGGGCTATGGTGAAAAAGGAAATATCCACCGAAGAAATCTGGAAAGAAGTTTTCTGAGAAACTGCTTAGTGTTCTGTTAATTCATCTCACAGAGTTACATCTGTATTTCGTGGATCTCTTTGCTAGCCTTATTTCTGTGGAATCTGACAACAGATATTTCCTTTCCCTTTGAAGACTATAGGGCCAAAGGAAATATCCTCGGATAGCAAAGAGAAAGAAGCTTTCTAAGAAACTTCTTTTTGTTCTGTGAAATCATCTCACAGCGTTACAGCTTCCCCTCAATAAACCTTTCGCTAAAACAGTTCTTGTGGAATTGGCAAAGTGATATTTGGAAGCCCATAGAGGGCTATGGTGAAAAAGGAAATATCCTCCGATGAAATCTGGAAAGAAGCTTTCTGAGAAACTGCTCAGTGTTCTGTTAATTCATCTCGCAGAGTTACATCTGTATTTCGTGGATCTCTTTGCTAGCCTTATTTCTGTGGAATCTCAGAACAGATATTCCAGATCCCTTTAAAGACTATAGGGCCAAAGGAAATATCCTCCGATAACAAAGAGAAAGAAGCTTTCTGAGAAACTTCTTTGTGTTCTGTGAAATCATCTCACAGAGTTACAGCTTTCCCCTCCAAAAGCTTTTCGCTATGACAGTTCTTGTGGAATTGGCAAAGTGATATTTGGAAGCCCATAGAGGGCTATGGTGAAAAAGGAAATATCCTCAGATGAAACCTGGAAAGAAGCTTTCTGAGAAACTGCTTAGTGTTCTGTTAATTCATCTCACAGAGTTACATCTGTATTTCGTGGATCTCTTTGCTAGCCTTATTTCTGTGGAATCTGACAACAGATATTTCGGATCCCTTTGAAGACTATAGGGCTAAAGGAAATATCCTCCGATAACAAAGAGAAAGAAGCTTTCTGAGAATCTTCTTTGTGTTCTGTGAAATCATCTCACAGAGTTACAACTTTGCCCTCAAGAAGCCTTTCGCTAAGACAGTTCTTGTGGAATTGGCAAAGTGATATTTGGAAGCCCATAGAGGGCTATGGTGAAAAAGGAAATACCCTCGAGGAAATCTGGAAAGAAGCTTTCTGAGAAACTGCCTAGTGTTCTGTTAATTCATCTCACAGAGTTACATCTCTATTTCGTGGATCTCTTTGCTAGCCTTATTTCCGTGGAATCTGAGAACAGATATTTCGGATATCTTTGAAGACTATAGGGCCAAAGGAAATATCCTCCGATAACAAAGAGAAAGAAGCTTTCTGAGAAACTTCTTTGTGTTCTGTGAAATCATCTCACAGAGTTACAGCTTTCCCCTCAAGAAGCCTTTCGCTAAGACAGTTCTTGTGGAATTGGCAAAGTGATATTTGGAAGCCCATAGAGGGCTATGGTGAAAAAGGAAATATCCTCCGAGGAAATATGGAAAGAAGCTTTCTGAGAAAATCCTAAGTGTTCTGTTAATTCATCTCACAGAGTTACATCTGTATTTCGTGGATCTCTTTGCTAGCCTTATTTCTGTGGAATCTCAGAACAGATATTTCAGATCCCTTTAAAGACTATAGGGCCAAAGGAAATATCCTCCGATAACAAAGAGAAAGAAGCTTTCTGAGAAACTTCTTTGTGTTCTGTGAAGTCATCTCACAGAGTTACAGCTTTCCCCTCCAAAAGCTTTTCGCTATAACAGTTCTTATGGAATTGGCAAAGTGATATTTGGAAGCCCATAGAGGGCTATGGTGAAAAAGGAAATATCCTCAGATGAAACCTGGAAAGAAGCTTTCTGAGAAACTGCTTAGTGTTCTGATAATTCATCTCACAGAGTTACATCTGTATTTCGTGGATCTCTTTGCTAGCCTTATTTCTGTGGAATCTGACAACAGATATTTCGGATCCCTTTGAAGACTATAGGGCCAAAGGAAATATCCTCCGATAACAAAGAGAAAGAAGCTTTCTGAGAATCTTCTTTGTGTTCTGTGAAATCATCTCACAGAGTTACAGCTTTCCCCTCAAGAAGCCTTTCGATAAGACAGTTCTTGTGGAATTGGCAAAGTGATATTTGAAAGGCCTTAGAGGGCTATGGTGAAAAAGGAAATATCCTCCGATGAAATCTGGAAAGAAGCTTTCTGAGAAACTGCTTAGTGTTCTGTCAATTCATCTCACAGAGTTACATCTGTATTTCGTGGATCTCTTTGCTAGCCTTATTTCTGTGGAATCTGAGAAAATGTATTTCGGATCCCTTTGAAGACTATAGGGCTAAAGGAAATATCTTCCGATAACAAAGAGAAAGAAGCTTTCTGAGAATTATCTTTGTGTTCTGTGAAATCATCTCACAGAGTTACAACTTTCCCCTCAAGAAGCCTTTCGCTAAGACAGTTCTTGTGGAATTGGCAAAGTGATATTTGGAAGCCCATAGAGGGCTATGGTGAAGAAGGAAATATCCTCAGATGAAACCTGGAAAGAAGCTTTCTGAGAAACTGCTTAGTGTTCTGTTAATTCATCTCACAGAGTTACATCTGTATTTCGTGGATCTCTTTGCTAGCCTTATTTCTGTGGAATCTCAGAAAAGATATTTCATATCCCTTTAAAGACTATAGGTCCAAAGGAAATATCCTCCGATAACAAAGAGAAAGAAGCTTTCTGAGAAACTTCTTTTTGTTCTGTGAAATCATCTCACAGAGTTACAGCTTTCCCCTCAAGAAGCCTTTCGCTAAGACAGTTCTTGTGGAATTGGCAAAGTGATATTTGGAAGCCCATAGAGGGCTATAGGGAAAAAGGAAATATCCTCCGATGAAATCTGGAAAGAAGTTTTCTGAGAAACTGCTCAGTGTTCTGTTAATTCATCTCTCAGAGTTATATCTGTATTTCGTGGATCTCTTTGCTAGCCTTATTTCTGTGGAGTCTCAGAACAGATATTTCAGATCCCTTTAAAGACTATAGGGACAAAGGAAATATCCTCCGATAACAAAGAGAAGGAAGCTTTCTGAGAAACTTCTTAGTGTTCTGTGAAATCATCTCACAGAGTTACAGCTTTCCCCTCAAGAAGCCTTTCGCTATGACAGTTCTTGTGGAATTGGCAAAGTGATATTTGGAAGCCCTTAGAGGGCTATGGTGAAAAAGGAAATATCCTCAGATGAAACCTGGAAAGAAGCTTTCTGAGAAACTGCTTAGTGTTCTGTTAATTCATCTCACAGAGTTACTTCTGTATTTCGTGGATCTCTTTGCTAGCCTTATTTCTGTGAAATCTGACAACATATATTTCGGATCTCTTTGAAGACTATAGGGCCAAAGGAAATATCCTATGATAACAAAGAGAAAGAAGCTTTCTGAGAAACTTCTTTGTGTTCTGTGAAATCATCTCACAGAGTAACAGCTTTCCCCTCAAGAAGCCTTTCGCTAAGACAGTTCTTGTGGAATTGGCAAAGTGATATTTGGAAGCCCATAGAGGGCTATGGTGAAAAAGGAAATATCCTCCGATGAAATCTGGAAAGAAGATTTCTGAGAAAATGCTTAGTGTTCTGTTAATTCATCTCACAGAGTTACATCTACATTTCGTGGATCTCTTTGCTAGCCTTATTTCTGTGTAATCTGAGAACCGATATATCCTTTCCCTTTGAAGATTACAGGGACAAAGGAAATATCCTCCGATAACAAAGAAAAAGAAGCTTTCTGAGAAACTTCTTTGTGTTCTGTGAAATCATCTCACAGAGTTACAGCTTTCCCCTCCAAAAACTTTTCGCTATGACAGTTCTTGTGGAATTGGCAAAGGGATATTAGGAAGCCCATAGAGGGCTATGGTGAAAAAGGAAATATCCTCAGATGAAACCTGGAAAGAAGCTTTCTGAGAAACTGCTTAGTGTTCTGATAATTCATCTCACAGAGTTACATCTGTATTTCGTGGATCTCTTTGCTAGCCTTATTTCTGTGGAATCTGACAACAGATATTTCGGATCCCTTTGAAGACTATAGGGAAAAAGGAAATATCCTCCGATAACAAAGAGAAAGAAGCTTTCTGAGAAACTTCTTTGTGTTCTGTGAAATCATCTCACAGAGTTACAGCTTTCCCCTCAAGAAGCCTTTCGATAAGACAGTTCTTGTGGAATTGGCAAAGTGATATTTGGAAGGCCATAGAGGGCTATGGTGAAAAAGGAAATATCCTCCGATGAAATCTGGAAAGAAGCCTTCTGAGAAACTGCTTAGTGTTCTGTTAATTCATCTCACAGAGTTACATCTGTATTTCGTGGATCTCTTTGCTAGCCTTATTTCTGTGGAATATGAGAAAATATATTTCGGATCCCTTTGAAGACTATAGGGCTAAAGGAAATATCCTCCGATAACAAAGAGAAAGAAGCTTTCTGAGAAACTTCTTTGTGTTCTGTGAAATCATCTCACAGAGTTACAGCTTTCCCCTCAAGAAGCCTTTCGCTAAGACAGTTCTTGTGGAATTGGCAAAGTGATATTTGGAAGCCCTTAGAGGGCTATGGTGAAAAAGGAAATATCCTCCGATGAAATCTGCAAAGAAGCTTTCTGAGAAACTGCTCAGTGTTCTGTTAATTCATCTCTCAGAGTTACATCTGTATTTCGTGGATCTCTTTGCTAGCCTTATTTCTGTGGAATCTCAGAACAGATATTTCAGATCCCTTTAAAGACTATAGGGCCAAAGGAAATATCCTCCGATAACAAAGAGAAAGAAGCTTTCTGAGAATCTTCTTTGTGTTCTGTGAAATCATCTCACAGAGTTACAACTTTCCCCTCCAAAAGCTTTTCGCTATGACAGTTCTTGTGGAATTGGCAAAGTGATATTTGGAAGCCCATAGAGGGCTATGGTGAAAAAGGAAATACCCTCGAGGAAATCTGGAAAGAAGCTTTCTGAGAAACTGCCTAGTGTTCTGTTAATTCATCTCACAGAGTTACATCTCTATTTCGTGGATCTCTTTGCTAGCCTTATTTCCGTGGAATCTGAGAACAGATATTTCGGATATCTTTGAAGACTATAGGGCCAAAGGAAATATCCTCCGATAACAAAGAGAAAGAAGCTTTCTGAGAAACTTCTTTGTGTTCTGTGAAATCATCTCACAGAGTTACAGCTTTCCCCTCAAGAAGCCTTTCGCTAAGACAGTTCTTGTGGAATTGGCAAAGTGATATTTGGAAGCCCATAGAGGGCTATGGTGAAAAAGGAAATATCCTCCGAGGAAATCTGGAAAGAAGCTTTCTGAGAAATTCCTAAGGGTTCTGTTAATTCATCTCACTGAGTTACATCTGTATTTCGTGGATCTCTTTGCTAGCCTTATTTCTGTGGAATCTCAGAACAGATATTTCAGATCCCTTTAAAGACTATAGGGCCAAAGGAAATATCCTCCGATAACAAAGAGAAAGAAGCTTTCTGAGAAACTTCTTTGTGTTCTGTGAAGTCATCTCACAGAGTTACAGCTTTCCCCTCCAAAAGCTTTTCGCTATAACAGTTCTTATGGAATTGGCAAAGTGATATTTGGAAGCCCATAGAGGGCTATGGTGAAAAAGGAAATATCCTCAGATGAAACCTGGAAAGAAGCTTTCTGAGAAACTGCTTAGTGTTCTGATAATTCATCTCACAGAGTTACATCTGTATTTCGTGGATCTCTTTGCTAGCCTTATTTCTGTGGAATCTGACAACAGATATTTCGGATCCCTTTGAAGACTATAGGGCCAAAGGAAATATCCTCCGATAACAAAGAGAAAGAAGCTTTCTGAGAATCTTCTTTGTGTTCTGTGAAATCATCTCACAGAGTTACAGCTTTCCCCTCAAGAAGCCTTTCGATAAGACAGTTCTTGTGGAATTGGCAAAGTGATATTTGAAAGGCCTTAGAGGGCTATGGTGAAAAAGGAAATATCCTCCGATGAAATCTGGAAAGAAGCTTTCTGAGAAACTGCTTAGTGTTCTGTCAATTCATCTCACAGAGTTACATCTGTATTTCGTGGATCTCTTTGCTAGCCTTATTTCTGTGGAATCTGAGAAAATGTATTTCGGATCCCTTTGAAGACTATAGGGCTAAAGGAAATATCCTCCGATAACAAAGAGAAAGAAGCTTTCTGAGAATTTTCTTTGTGTTCTGTGAAATCATCTCACAGAGTTACAACTTTCCCCTCAAGAAGCCTTTCGCTAAGACAGTTCTTGTGGAATTGGCAAAGTGATATTTGGTAGCCCATAGAGGGCTATGGTGAAGAAGGAAATATCCTCAGATGAAACCTGGAAAGAAGCTTTCTGAGAAACTGCTTAGTGTTCTGTTAATTCATCTCACAGAGTTACATCTGTATTTCGTGGATCTCTTTGCTAGCCTTATTTCTGTGGAATCTGACAACAGATATTTCCTTTCCCTTTGAAGACTATAGGTCCAAAGGAAATATCCTCCGATAACAAAGAGAAAGAAGCTTTCTGAGAAACTTCTTTGTGTTCTGTGAAATCATCTCACAGAGTTACAGCTTTCCCCTCAAGAAGCCTTTCGCTAAGACAGTTCTTGTGGAATTGGCAAAGTGATATTTGGAAGCCCATAGAGGGCTATAGGGAAAAAGGAAATATCCTCCGATGAAATCTGGAAAGAAGTTTTCTGAGAAACTGCTCAGTGTTCTGTTAATTCATCTCTCAGAGTTATATCTGTATTTCGTGGATCTCTTTGCTAGCCTTATTTCTGTGGAGTCTCAGAACAGATATTTCAGGTCCCTTTAAAGACTATAGGGACAAAGGAAATATCCTCCGATAACAAAGAGAAGGAAGCTTTCTGAGAAACTTCTTAGTGTTCTGTGAAATCATCTCACAGAGTTACAGCTTTCCCCTCAAGAAGCCTTTCGCTATGACAGTTCTTGTGGAATTGGCAAAGTGATATTTGGAAGCCCTTAGAGGGCTATGGTGAAAAAGGAAATATCCTCAGATGAAACCTGGAAAGAAGCTTTCTGAGAAACTGCTTAGTGTTCTGTTAATTCATCTCACAGAGTTACTTCTGTATTTCGTGGATCTCTTTGCTAGCCTTATTTCTGTGGAATCTGACAACATATATTTCGGATCTCTTTGAAGACTATAGGGCCAAAGGAAATATCCTATGATAACAAAGAGAAAGAAGCTTTCTGAGAAACTTCTTTGTGTTCTGTGAAATCATCTCACAGAGTTACAGCTTTCCCCTCAAGAAGCCTTTCGCTAAGACAGTTCTTGTGGAATTGGCAAAGTGATATTTGGAAGCCCATAGAGGGCTATGGTGAAAAAGGAAATATCCTCCGATGAAATCTGGAAAGAAGCTTTCTGAGAAACTGCTTAGTGTTCTGTTAATTCATCTCACAGAGTTACATCTGCATTTCGTGGATCTCTTTGCTAGCCTTATTTCTGTGTAATATGAGAACCGATATATCCTTTCCCTTTGAAGACTACAGGGACAAAGGAAATATCCTCCGATAACAAAGAAAAAGAAGCTTTCTGAGAAACTTCTTTGTGTTCTGTGAAATCATCTCACAGAGTTACAGCTTTCCCCTCCAAAAGCTTTTCGCTATGACAGTTCTTGTGGAATTGGCAAAGTGATATTTGGAAGCCCATAGAGGGCTATGGTGAAAAAGGAAATATCCTCAGATGAAACCTGGAAAGAAGCTTTCTGAGAAACTGCTTAGTGTTCTGATAATTCATCTCACAGAGTTACATCTGTATTTCGTGGATCTCTTTGCTAGCCTAATTTCTGTGGAATCTGACAACAGATATTTCGGATCCCTTTGAAGACTATAGGGAAAAAGGAAATATCCTCCGATAACAAAGAGAAAGAAGCTTTCTGAGAAACTTCTTTGTGTTCTGTGAAATCATCTCACAGAGTTACAGCTTTCCCCTCAAGAAGCCTTTCGATAAGACAGTTCTTGTGGAATTGGCAAAGTGATATTTGGAAGGCCATAGAGGGCTATGGTGAAAAAGGAAATATCCTCCGATGAAATCTGGAAAGAAGCCTTCTGAGAAACTGCTTAGTGTTCTGTTAATTCATCTCACAGAGTTACATCTGTATTTCGTGGATCTCTTTGCTAGCCTTATTTCTGTGGAATATGAGAAAATATATTTCGGATCCCTTTGAAGACTATAGGGCTAAAGGAAATATCCTCCGATAACAAAGAGAAAGAAGCTTTCTGAGAAACTTCTTTGTGTTCTGTGAAATCATCTCACAGAGTTACAGCTTTCCCCTCAAGAAGCCTTTCGCTAAGACAGTTCTTGTGGAATTGGCAAAGTGATATTTGGAAGCCCTTAGAGGGCTATGGTGAAAAAGGAAATATCCTCCGATGAAATCTGGAAAGAAGCTTTCTGAGAAACTGCTCAGTGTTCTGTTAATTCATCTCTCAGAGTTACATCTGTATTTCGTGGATCTCTTTGCTAGCCTTATTTCTGTGGAATCTCAGAACAGATATTTCAGATCCCTTTAAAGACTATAGGGCCTAAGGAAATATCCTCCGATAACAAAGAGAAAGAAGCTTTCTGAGAAACTTCTTTGTGTTCTGTGAAATCATCTCACAGAGTTACAGCTTTCCCCTCCAAAAGCTTTTCGCTATGACAGTTCTTGTGGAATTGGCAAAGTGATATTTGGAAGCCCATAGAGGGCTATGGTGAAAAAGGAAATATCCTCAGATGAAACCTGGAAAGAAGCTTTCTGAGAAACTGCTTAGTGTTCTGTTAATTCATCTCACAGAGTTACATCTGTATTTCGTGGATCTCTTTGCTAGCCTTATTTCTGTGGAATCTGATAACAGATATTTTGGATCCCTTTGAAGACTATAGGGCTAAAGGAAATATCCTCCGATAACAAAGAGAAAGAAGCTTTCTGAGAATCTTCTTTGTGTTCTGTGAAATCATCTCACAGAGTTACAACTTTCCCCTAAAGAAGCCTTTCGCTAAGACAGTTCTTGTGGAATTGGCAAAGTGATATTTGGAAGCCCATAGAGGGCTATGGTGAAAAAGGAAATATCCCCCGAGGAAATCTGGAAAGAAGCTTTCTGAGAAACTGCCTAGTGTTCTGTTAATTCATCTCACAGAGTTACATCTCTATTTCGTGGATCTCTTTGCTAGCCTTATTTCCGTGGAATCTGAGAACAGATATTTCGGATATCTTTGAAGACTATAGAGCCAAAGGAAATATCCTCCGATAACAAAGAGAAAGAAGCTTTCTGAGAAACTTCTTTGTGTTCTGTGAAATCATCTCACAGAGTTACAGCTTTCCCCTCAAGAAGCCTTTCGCTGAGACCGTTCTTGTGGAATTGGCAAAGTGATATTTGGAAGCCCATAGAGGGCTATGGTGAAAAAGGAAATATCCTCCGATGAAATCTGGAAAGAAGCTTTCTGAGAAACTGCTAAGTGTTCTTTTAATTCATCTCGCAGAGTTACATCTGTATTTCGTGGATCTCTTTGCTAGCCTTATTTCTGTGGAATCTCAGAACAGATATTTCAGATCCCTTTAAAGACTATAGGGCCAAAGGAAATATCCTCCGATAACAAAGAGAAAGAAGCTTTCTGAGAAACTTCTTTGTGTTCTGAGAAGTCATCTCACAGAGTTACAGCTTTCCCCTCCAAAAGCTTTTCGCTATGACAGTTCTTATGGAATTGGCAAAGTGATATTTGGAAGCCCATAGAGGGCTATGGTGAAAAAGGAAATATCCTCAGATGAAACCTGGAAAGAAGCTTTCTGAGAAACTGCTTAGTGTTCTGATAATTCATCTCACCGAGTTACATCTGTATTTCGTGGATCTCTTTGCTAGCCTTATTTCTGTGGAATCTGACAACAGATATTTCGGATCCCTTTGAAGACTATAGGGCCAAAGGAAATATCCTCCGATAACAAAGAGAAAGAAGCTTTCTGAGAAACTTCTTTGTGTTCTGTGAAATCATCTCACAGAGTTACAGCTTTCCCCTCAAGAAGCCTTTCGGTAAGACAGTTCTTGTGGAATTGGCAAAGTGATATTTGAAAGGCCATAGAGGGCTATGGTGAAAAAGGAAATATCCTCCGATGAAACCTGGAAAGAAGCTTTCTGAGAAACTGCTTAGTGTTCTGTTAATTCATCTCACAGAGTTACATCTGTATTTCGTGGATCTCTTTGCTAGCCTTATTTCTCTGGAATCTGAGAAAATATATTTCGGATCCCTTTGAAGACTATAGGGCTAAAGGAAATATCCTCCGATAACAAAGAGAAAGAAGCTTTCTGAGAATCTTCTTTGTGTTCTGTGAAATCATCTCACAGAGTTACAACTTTCCCCACAAGAAGCCTTTCGCTAAGACAGTTCTTGTGTAATTGGCAAAGTGATATTTGGAAGCCCATAGAGGGCTATGGTGAAAAAGGAAATATCCTCAGATGAAACCTGGAAAGAAGCTTTCTGAGAAACTGCTTAGTGTTCTGTTAATTCATCTCACAGAGTTACATCTGTATTTCGTGGATCTCTTTGCTAGCCTTATTTCTGTGGAATCTCAGAACAGATATTTCAGATCCCTTTAAAGACTATAGGGCCAAAGGAAATATCCTCCGATAACAAAGAGAAGGAAGCTTTCTGAGAAACTTCTTTGTGTTCTGTGAAATCATCTCACAGAGTTACAGCTTTCCCCTCAAGAAGCCTTTCGTTATGACAGTTCTTGTGGAATTGGCAAAGTGATATTTGGAAGCCCTTAGAGGGCAATGGTTAAAAAGGAAATATCCTCAGGTGAAACCTGGAAAGAAGGTTTCTGAGAAACTGCTTAGTGTTCTGTTAATTCATCTCACAGAGTTACTTCTGTATTTCGTGGATCTCTTTGCTAGCCTTATTTCTGTGGAATCTGACAACATATATTTCGGATCTCTTTGAAGACTATAGGGCCAAAGGAAATATCCTCTGATAACAAAGAGAAAGAAGCTTTCTGAGAAACTTCTTTGTGTTCTGTGAAATCATCTCACAGAGTTACAGCTTTCCCCTCAAGAAGCCTTTCGCTAAGAAAGTTCTTGTGGAATTGGCAAAGTGATATTTGGAAGCCCATAGAGGGCTATGGTGAAAAAGGAAATATCCTCTGATGAAATCTGGAAAGAAGCTTTCTGAGAAACTGCTTAGTGTTCTGTTAATTCATCTCACAGAGTTACATCTGCATTTCGTGGATCTCTTTGCTAGCCTTATTTCTGTGTAATCTGAGAACCGATATATCCTTTCCCTTTGAAGACTACAGGGACAAAGGAAATATCCTCCGATAACAAACAGAAAGAAGCTTTCTGAGAAACTTCTTTGTGTTCTGTGAAGTCATCTCACAGAGTTACAGCTTTCCCCTCCAAAAGCTTTTCGCTATAACAGTTCTTATGGAATTGGCAAAGTGATATTTGGAAGCCCATAGAGGGCTATGGTGAAAAAGGAAATATCCTCAGATGAAACCTGGAAAGAAGCTTTCTGAGAAACTGCTTAGTGTTCTGATAATTCATCTCACAGAGTTACATCTGTATTTCGTGGATCTCTTTGCTAGCCTTATTTCTGTGGAATCTGACAACAGATATTTCGGATTCCTTTGAAGACTATAGGGCCAAAGGAAATATCCTCCGATAACAAAGAGAAAGAAGCTTTCTGAGAATCTTCTTTGTGTTCTGTGAAATCATCTCACAGAGTTACAGCTTTCCCCTCAAGAAGCCTTTCGATAAGACAGTTCTTGTGGAATTGGCAAAGTGATATTTGAAAGGCCTTACAGGGCTATGGTGAAAAAGGAAATATCCTCCGATGAAATCTGGAAAGAAGCTTTCTGAGAAACTGCTTAGTGTTCTGTCAATTCATCTCACAGAGTTACATCTGTATTTCGTGGATCTCTTTGCTAGCCTTATTTCTGTGGAATCTGAGAAAATGTATTTCGGATCCCTTTGAAGACTATAGGGCTAAAGGAAATATCCTCCGATAACAAAGAGAAAGAAGCTTTCTGAGAATTTTCTTTGTGTTCTGTGAAATCATCTCACAGAGTTACAACTTTCCCCTCAAGAAGCCTTTCGCTAAGACAGTTCTTGTGGAATTGGCAAAGTGATATTTGGAAGCCCATAGAGGGCTATGGTGAAGAAGGAAATATCCTCAGATGAAACCTGGAAAGAAGCTTTCTGAGAAACTGCTTAGTGTTCTGTTAATTCATCTCACAGAGTTACATCTGTATTTCGTGGATCTCTTTGCTAGCCTTATTTCTGTGGAATGTGACAACAGATATTTCCTTTCCCTTTGAAGACTATTGGTCCAAAGGAAATATCCTCCGATAACAAAGGGAAAGAAGCTTTCTGAGAAACTTCTTTGTGTTCTGTGAAATCATCTCACAGAGTTACAGCTTTCCCCTCAAGAAGCCTTTCGCTAAGACATTTCTTGTGGAATTGGCAAAGTGATATTTGGAAGCCCATAGAGGGCTATAGGGAAAAAGGAAATATCCTCCGATGAAATCTGGAAAGAAGTTTTCTGAGAAACTGCTCAGTGTTCTGTTAATTCATCTCTCAGAGTTATATCTGTATTTCGTGGATCTCTTTGCTAGCCTTATTTCTGTGGAGTCTCAGAACAGATATTTCAGGTCCCTTTAAAGACTATAGGGACAAAGGAAATATCCTCCGATAACAAAGAGAAGGAAGCTTTCTGAGAAACTTCTTAGTGTTCTGTGAAATCATCTCACAGAGTTACAGCTTTCCCCTCAAGAAGCCTTTCGCTATGACAGTTCTTGTGGAATTGGCAAAGTGATATTTGGAAGCCCTTAGAGGGCTATGGTGAAAAAGGAAATATCCTCAGATGAAACCTGGAAAGAAGCTTTCTGAGAAACTGCTTAGTGTTCTGTTAATTCATCTCACAGAGTTACTTCTGTATTTCGTGGATCTCTTTGCTAGCCTTATTTCTGTGGAATCTGACAACATATATTTCGGATCTCTTTGAAGACTATAGGGCCAAAGGAAATATACTATGATAACAAAGAGAAAGAAGCTTTCTGAGAAACTTCTTTGTGTTCTGTGAAATCATCTCACAGAGTTACAGCTTTCCCCTCAAGAAGCCTTTCGCTAAGACAGTTCTTGTGGAATTGGCAAAGTGATATTTGGAAGCCCATAGAGGGCTATGGTGAAAAAGGAAATATCCTCCGATGAAATCTGGAAAGAAGCTTTCTGAGAAACTGCTTAGTGTTCTGTTAATTCATCTCACAGAGTTACATCTGCATTTCGTGGATCTCTTTGCTAGCCTTATTTCTGTGTAATCTGAGAACCGATATATCCTTTCCCTTTGAAGACTACAGGGACAAAGGAAATATCCTCCGATAACAAAGAAAAAGAAGCTTTCTGAGAAACTTCTTTGTGTTCTGTGAAATCATCTCACAGAGTTACAGCTTTCCCCTCCAAAAGCTTTTCGCTATGACAGTTCTTGTGGAATTGGCAAAGTGATATTTGGAAGCCCATAGAGGGCTATGGTGAAAAAGGAAATATCCTCAGATGAAACCTGGAAAGAAGCTTTCTGAGAAACTGCTTAGTGTTCTGATAATTCATCTCACAGAGTTACATCTGTATTTCGTGGATCTCTTTGCTAGCCTTATTTCTGTGGAATCTGACAACAGATATTTTGGATCCCTTTGAAGACTATAGGGAAAAAGGAAATATCCTCCGATAACAAAGAGAAAGAAGCTTTCTGAGAAACTTCTTTGTGTTCTGTGAAATCATCTCACAGAGTTACAGCTTTCCCCTCAAGAAGCCTTTCGATAAGACAGTTCTTGTGGAATTGGAAAAGTGATATTTGGAAGGCCATAGAGGGCTATGGTGAAAAAGGAAATATCCTCCGATGAAATCTGGAAAGAAGCCTTCTGAGAAACTGCTTAGTGTTCTGTTAATTCATCTCACAGAGTTACATCTGTATTTCGTGGATCTCTTTGCTAGCCTTATTTCTGTGGAATATGAGAAAATATATTTCGGATCCCTTTGAAGACTATAGGGCTAAAGGAAATATCCTCCGATAACAAAGAGAAAGAAGCTTTCTGAGAAACTTCTTTGTGTTCTGTGAAATCATCTCACAGAGTTACAGCTTTCCCCTCAAGAAGCCTTTCGCTAAGACAGTTCTTGTGGAATTGGCAAAGTGATATTTGGAAGCCCTTAGAGGGCTATGGTGAAAAAGGAAATATCCTCCGATGAAATCTGGAAAGAAGCTTTCTGAGAAACTGCTCAGTGTTCTGTTAATTCATCTCTCAGAGTTACATCTGTATTTCGTGGATCTCTTTGCTAGCCTTATTTCTGTGGAATCTCAGAACAGATATTTCAGATCCCTTTAAAGACTATAGGGCCAAAGGAAATATCCTCCGATAACAAAGAGAAAGAAGCTTTCTGAGAAACTTCTTTGTGTTCTGTGAAATCATCTCACAGAGTTACAGCTTTCCCCTCCAAAAGCTTTTCGCTATGACAGTTCTTGTGGAATTGGCAAAGTGATATTTGGAAGCCCATAGAGGGCTATGGTGAAAAAGGAAATATCCTCAGATGAAACCTGGAAAGAAGCTTTCTGAGAAACTGCTTAGTGTTCTGTTAATTCATCTCACAGAGTTACATCTGTATTTCGTGGATCTCTTTGCTAGCCTTATTTCTGTGGAATCTGACAACAGATATTTTGGATCCCTTTGAAGACTATAGGGCTAAAGGAAATATCCTCCGATAACAAAGAGAAAGAAGCTTTCTGAGAATCTTCTTTGTGTTCTGTGAAATCATCTCACAGAGTTACAACTTTCCCCTAAAGAAGCCTTTCGCTAAGACAGTTCTTGTGGAATTGGCAAAGTGATATTTGGAAGCCCATACAGGGCTATGGTGAAAAAGGAAATATCCTCCGATGAAATCTGGAAAGAAGCTTTCTGAGAAACTGCTAAGTGTTCTTTTAATTCATCTCGCAGAGTTACATCTGTATTTCGTGGATCTCTTTGTTAGCCTTATTTCTGTGGAATCTCAGAACAGATATTTCAGATCCCTTTAAAGACTATAGGGCCAAAGGAAATATCCTCCGATAACAAAGAGAAAGAAGATTTCTGAGAAACTTCTTTGTGTTCTGAGAAGTCATCTCACAGAGTTACAGCTTTCCCCTCCAAAAGCTTTTCGCTATGACAGTTCTTATGGAATTGGCAAAGTGATATTTGGAAGCCCATAGAGGGCTATGGTGAAAAAGGAAATATCCTCAGATGAAACCTGGAAAGAAGCTTTCTGAGAAACTGCTTAGTGTTCTGATAATTCATCTCACCGAGTTACATCTGCATTTCGTGGATCTCTTTGCTAGCCTTATTTCTGCGGAATCTGACAACAGATATTTCGGATCCCTTTGAAGACTATAGGGCCAAAGGAAATATCCTCCGATAACAAAGAGAAAGAAGCTTTCTGAGAAACTTCTTTGTGTTCTGTGAAATCATCTCACAGAGTTACAGCTTTCCCCTCAAGAAGCCTTTCGGTAAGACAGTTCTTGTGGAATTGGCAAAGTGATATTTGAAAGGCCATAGAGGGCTATGGTGAAAAAGGAAATAACCTCCGATGAAATCTGGAAAGAAGCTTTCTGAGAAACTGCTTAGTGTTCTGTTAATTCATCTCACAGAGTTACATCTGTATTTCGTGGATCTCTTTGCTAGCCTTATTTCTCTGGAATCTGAGAAAATATATTTCGGATCCCTTTGAAGACTATAGGGCTAAAGGAAATATCCTCCGATAACAAAGAGAAAGAAGCTTTCTGAGAATCTTCTTTGTGTTCTGTGAAATCATCTCACAGAGTTACAACTTTCCCCACAAGAAGCCTTTCGCTAAGACAGTTCTTGTGTAATTGGCAAAGTGATATTTGGAAGCCCATAGAGGGCTATGGTGAAAAAGGAAATATCCTCAGATGAAACCTGGAAAGAAGCTTTCTGAGAAACTGCTTAGTGTTCTGTTAATTCATCTCACAGAGTTACATCTGTATTTCGTGGATCTCTTTGCTAGCCTTATTTCTGTGGAATCTCAGAACATATATTTCAGATCCCTTTAAAGACTATAGGGCCAAAGGAAATATCCTCCGATAACAAAGAGAAGGAAGCTTTCTGAGAAACTTCTTTGTGTTCTGTGAAATCATCTCACAGAGTTACAGCTTTCCCCTCAAGAAGCCTTTCGTTATGACAGTTCTTGTGGAATTGGCAAAGTGATATTTGGAAGCCCTTAGAGGGCAATGGTTAAAAAGGAAATATCCTCAGGTGAAACCTGGAAAGAAGGTTTCTGAGAAACTGCTTAGTGTTCTGTTAATTCATCTCACAGAGTTACTTCTGTATTTCGTGGATCTCTTTGCTAGCCTTATTTCTGTGGAATCTGACAACATATATTTCGGATCTCTTTGAAGACTATAGGGCCAAAGGAAATATCCTCCGATAACAAAGAGAAAGAAGCTTTCTGAGAAACTTCTTTGTGTTCTGTGAAATCATCTCACAGAGTTACAGCTTTCCCCTCAAGAAGCCTTTCGCTAAGAAAGTTCTTGTGGAATTGGCAAAGTGATATTTGGAAGCCCATAGAGGGCTATGGTGAAAAAGGAAATATCCTCCGATGAAATCTGGAAAGAAGCTTTCTGAGAAACTGCTTATTGTTCTGTTAATTCATCTCACAGAGTTACATCTGCATTTCTTGGATCTCTTTGCTAGCCTTATTTCTGTGTAATCTGAGAACCGATATACCTTTCCCTTTGAAGACTACAGGGACAAAGGAAATATCCTCCGATAACAAACAGAAAGAAGCTTTCTGAGAAACTTCTTTGTGTTCTGTGAAATCATCTCACAGAGTTACAGCTTTCCCCTCCAAAAGCGTTTCGCTATGACAGTTCTTGTGGAATTGGCAAAGTGATATTTGGAAGCCCATAGAGGGCTATGGTGAAAAAGGAAATATCCTCAGATGAAATCTGGAAAGAAGCTTTCTGAGAAACTGCTTAGTGTTCTGATAATTCATCTCACAGAGTTACATCTGTATTTCGTGGATTTCTTTGCTAGCCTTATTTCTGTGGAATCTGACAACAGATATTTCGGATCCCTTTGAAGACTATAGGGCCAAAGGAAATATCCTCCGATAACAAAGAGAAAGAAGCTTTCTGAGAAACTTCTTTGTGTTCTGTGAAATCATCTCACAGAGTTATAGCTTTCCCCTCAAGAAGCCTTTCGATTAGACAGTTCTTGTGGAATTGGCAAAGTGAGATTTGGCAGGCCATAGAGGGCTATGGTGAAAAAGGAAATATCCTCCGATGAAATCTGGAAAGAAGCCTTCTGAGAAACTGCTTAGTGTTCTGTTAATTCATCTCACAGAGTTACATCTGTATTTCGTGGATCTCTTTGCTAGCCTTATTTCTGTGGAATCTTAGAAAATATATTTCGCATCCCTTTGAAGACTATAGGGCTAAAGGAAATATCCTCCGATAACAAAGAGAAAGAAGCTTTCTGAGAATCTTCTTTGTGTTCTGTGAAATCATCTCACAGAGTTACAACTTTCCCCACAAGAAGCCTTTCGCTAAGACAGTTCTTGTGTAATTGGCAAAGTGATATTTGGAAGCCCATAGAGGGCTATGGTGAAAAAGGAAATATCCTCAGATGAAACCTGGAAAGAAGCTTTCTGAGAAACTGCTTAGTGTTCTGTTAATTCATCTCACAGAGTTACATCTGTATTTCGTGGATCTCTTTGCTAGCCTTATTTCTGTGGAATCTCAGAACATATATTTCAGATCCCTTTAAAGACTATAGGGCCAAAGGAAATATCCTCCGATAACAAAGAGAAGGAAGCTTTCTGAGAAACTTCTTTGTGTTCTGTGAAATCATCTCACAGAGTTACAGCTTTCCCCTCAAGAAGCCTTTCGTTATGACAGTTCTTGTGGAATTGGCAAAGTGATATTTGGAAGCCCTTAGAGGGCAATGGTTAAAAAGGAAATATCCTCAGGTGAAACCTGGAAAGAAGGTTTCTGAGAAACTGCTTAGTGTTCTGTTAATTCATCTCACAGAGTTACTTCTGTATTTCGTGGATCTCTTTGCTAGCCTTATTTCTGTGGAATCTGACAACATATATTTCGGATCTCTTTGAAGACTATAGGGCCAAAGGAAATATCCTCCGATAACAAAGAGAAAGAAGCTTTCTGAGAAACTTCTTTGTGTTCTGTGAAATCATCTCACAGAGTTACAGCTTTCCCCTCAAGAAGCCTTTCGCTAAGAAAGTTCTTGTGGAATTGGCAAAGTGATATTTGGAAGCCCATAGAGGGCTATGGTGAAAAAGGAAATATCCTCCGATGAAATCTGGAAAGAAGCTTTCTGAGAAACTGCTTATTGTTCTGTTAATTCATCTCACAGAGTTACATCTGCATTTCTTGGATCTCTTTGCTAGCCTTATTTCTGTGTAATCTGAGAACCGATATACCTTTCCCTTTGAAGACTACAGGGACAAAGGAAATATCCTCCGATAACAAACAGAAAGAAGCTTTCTGAGAAACTTCTTTGTGTTCTGTGAAATCATCTCACAGAGTTACAGCTTTCCCCTCCAAAAGCGTTTCGCTATGACAGTTCTTGTGGAATTGGCAAAGTGATATTTGGAAGCCCATAGAGGGCTATGGTGAAAAAGGAAATATCCTCAGATGAAATCTGGAAAGAAGCTTTCTGAGAAACTGCTTAGTGTTCTGATAATTCATCTCACAGAGTTACATCTGTATTTCGTGGATTTCTTTGCTAGCCTTATTTCTGTGGAATCTGACAACAGATATTTCGGATCCCTTTGAAGACTATAGGGCCAAAGGAAATATCCTCCGATAACAAAGAGAAAGAAGCTTTCTGAGAAACTTCTTTGTGTTCTGTGAAATCATCTCACAGAGTTATAGCTTTCCCCTCAAGAAGCCTTTCGATTAGACAGTTCTTGTGGAATTGGCAAAGTGAGATTTGGCAGGCCATAGAGGGCTATGGTGAAAAAGGAAATATCCTCCGATGAAATCTGGAAAGAAGCCTTCTGAGAAACTGCTTAGTGTTCTGTTAATTCATCTCACAGAGTTACATCTGTATTTCGTGGATCTCTTTGCTAGCCTTATTTCTGTGGAATCTTAGAAAATATATTTCGGATCCCTTTGAAGACTATAGGGCTAAAGGAAATATCCTCCGATAACAAAGAGAAAGAAGCTTTCTGAGAAACTTCTTTGTGTTCTGTGAAATCATCTCACAGAGTAACAACTTTCCCCTCAAGAAGCCTTTCGCTAAGACAGTTCTTGTGGAATTGGCAAATTCATATTTGGAAGCCCTTAGAGGGCAATGGTGAAAAAGGGAATATCCTCCGATGAAATCTGGAAAGAAGCTTTCTAAGAAACTGCTTGGTGTTCTGTTAATTCATCTCACAGAGTTACATCTGTATTTCGTGGATCTCTTTGCTAGCCTTATTTCTGTGGAATCTGAGAACAGATATTTCCTTTTCCTTTGAAGACTACAGGGCCAAAGGAAATATCCTCCGATAACAAAGAGAAAGAAGCTTTCTAAGAAACTGCTTAGTGTTCTGTTAATTCATCTCACAGAGTTACATCTGTATTTCGTGGATCTCTTTGCTAGCCTTATTTCTGTGGAATCTGACAACAGATATTTCCTTTCCCATTGAAGAATATATGGCCAAAGGAAATATCCTCCGATAACAAAGAGAAAGAAGCTTTCTGAGAAACTTCTTTGTGTTCTGTGAAATCATCTCACAGAGTTACAGCTTTCCCCTCAAGAAGCCTTTCGCTAAGACAGTTCTTGTGGAATTGGCAAAGTGATATTTGGAAACCCAGAGAGGGCTATGGTGAAAAAGCAAATATCCTCCGATGAAACCTGGAAAGAAGCTTTCTGAGAAACTGCTTAGTGTTCTGTTAATTCATCCCAAAGAGTTACATCTGTATTTCGTGGATCTCTTTGCTAGCCTTATTTCTGTGGAATCTGACAACATATATTTCGGATCCCTTTGAAGACTATAGGGCCAAAGGAAATATTCTCCGATAACAAAGAGAAAGAAGCTTTCTGAGAATCTTCTTTGTGTTCTGTGAAATCATCTCACAGAGTTACAGCTTTCCCCTCAAGAAGCCTTTCGCTAAGACAGTTCTTGTGGAATTGGCAAAGTGATATTTGGAAGCCCATAGAGGGCTATGGTGAAAAAGGAAATATCCTCAGATGAAATCTGGAAAGAAGCTTTCTGAGAAACTGCTTAGTGTTCTGTTAATTCATCTCACAGAGTTACATCTGTATTTCGTGGATCTCTTTGCCAGCCTTATTTCTGTGGAATCTGAAAACAGATATTTCCTTTCCCTTTAAAGACGACAGGGCCAAAGAAAATATCCTCCGATAACAAAGAGAAAGAAGCTTTCTGAGAAACTTTTTTGTGTTCTGTGAAATCATCTCACAGAGTTACAGCTTTCCCCTCAAGAAGCCTTTCGCTAAGACAGTTCTTGTGGAATTGGCAAAGTGATATTTGGAAGGCCATAGAGGGCTATGGTGAAAAAGGAAATATCCTCCGATGAAATCTGGAAAGAAGCCTTCTGAGAAACTGCTTAGTGTTCTGTTAATTCATCTCACAGAGTTACATCTGTATTTCGTGGATCTCTTTGCTAGCCTTATTTCTGTGGAATCTGAGAAAATATATTTCGGATCCCTTTGAAGACTATAGGGCTAAAGGAAATATCCTCCGATAACAAAGAGAAAGAAGCTTTCTGAGAAACTTCTTTGTGTTCTGTGAAATCATCTCACAGAGTAACAACTTTCCCCTCAAGAAGCCTTTCGCTAAGACAGTTCTTGTGGAATTGGCAAATTCATATTTGGAAGCCCTTAGAGGGCAATGGTGAAAAAGGGAATATCCTCCGATGAAATCTGGAAAGAAGCTTTCTAAGAAACTGCTTAGTGTTCTGTTAATTCATCTCACAGAGTTACATCTGTATTTCGTGGATCTCTTTGCTAGCCTTATTTCTATGGAATCTGAGAACAGATATTTCCTTTTCCTTTGAAGACTACAGGGCCAAAGGAAATATCCTCCGATAACAATGAGAAAGAAGCTTTCTAAGAAACTGCTTAGTGTTCTGTTAATTCATCTCACAGAGTTACATCTGTATTTCGTGGATCTCTTTGCTAGCCTTATTTCTGTGGAATCTGACAACAGATATTTCCTTTCCCATTGAAGAATATAGGGCCAAAGGAAATATCCTCCGATAACAAAGAGAAAGAAGCTTTCTGAGAAACTTCTTTGTGTTCTGTGAAATCATCTCACAGAGTTACAGCTTTCCCCTCAAGAAGCCTTTCGCTAAGACAGTTCTTGTGGAATTGGCAAAGTGATATTTGGAAACCCAGAGAGGGCTATGGTGAAAAAGCAAATATCCGCCGATGAAACCTGGAAAGAAGCTTTCTGAGAAACTGCTTAGTGTTCTGTTAATTCATCCCAAAGAGTTACATCTGTATTTCGTGGATCTCTTTGCTAGCCTTATTTCTGTGGAATCTGACAACATATATTTCGAATCCCTTAGAAGACTATAGGGCCAAAGGAAATATTCTCCGATAACAAAGAGAAAGAAGCTTTCTGAAAAACTTCTTTCTGTTCTGTGAAATCATCTCACAGAGTTACAGCTTTCCCCTCAAGAAGCCTTTCGCTAAGACAGTTCTTGTGGAATTGGCAAAGTGATATTTGGAAGCCCATAGAGGGCTATGGTGAAAAAGGAAATATCCTCCGTTAAAATCTGGAAAGAAGCTTTCTGAGAAACTGCTTAGTGTTCTGTTAATTCATCTCACAGAGTTACATCTGTATTTCGTGGATCTCTTTGCCAGCCTTATTTCTGTGGAATCTGAAAACAGATATTTCCTTTCCCTTTAAAGACGACAGGGCCAAAGAAAATATCCTCCGATAACAAACAGAAAGAAGCTTTCTGAGAAACTTTTTTGTGTTCTGTGAAATCATCTCACAGAGTTACAGCTTTCCCCTCAAGAAGCCTTTCGCTAAGACAGTTCTTGTGGAATTGGCAAAGTGATATTTGGAAGCCCATAGAGTGCTATGGTGAAAAAGGAAATATCCTGCGATGAAATATGGAAAGAAGCTTTCTGAGAAACTGCTCAGTGTTCTGTTAATTTATCTCACAGAGTTACATCTCTATTTCGTGGATCTCTTTGCTAGCCATATTTCTGTGGAATCTGACAACAGATATTTCGGATCCCTTTGAAGACTATAGGGCCAAAGGAAATATCCTCCGATAACAAAGAGAAAGAAGCTTTCTGAGAAACTTCTTTGTGTTCTGTGAAATCATCTCACAGAGTTACAGCTTGCCCTTCAAGAAGCCTTTCGCTAAGACAGTTCTTGTGGAATTGACAAAGCGATATTTGGAAGCCCATAGAGGGCTATGGTGAAAAAGGAAATATACTAGGATGAAATCTGGAAAGAAGCTTTCTGAGAAACTGCTTAGTGTTCTGTAATTCATCTCACAGAGTTACATATGTATTTCGTGGTTCTCCTTGCTAGCCTTATTTCTGTGGAATCTGAGAACCCATATTTCGGATCCCTTTGAAGACTATACGGCTAAAGGAAATATCCTCCGATAACAAAGAGAAAGAAGCTTTCTGAGAAACTTCTTTGTGTTCTGTGAAATCATCTCACAGAGTTAGAGCTTCCCCTCAAGAAGCCCATCGATAAGACAGTTCTTGTGGAATTGGCAAAGTGATATTTGGAAGCCCTTAGAGGGCTATGTTGAAAAAGGAAATATCCACCGAAGAAATCTGGAAAGAAGTTTTCTGATAAACTGCTTAGTGTTCTGTTAATTCATCTCACAGAGTTACATCTCTATTTCGTGGATCTCTTTGCTAGCCTTATTTCTGTGGAATCTGACAACAGATATTTCCTTTCCCTTTGAAGACTATAGGGCCAAAGGAAATATCCTCCGATAGCAAAGAGAAAGAAGCTTTCTGAGAAACTTCTTTTTGTTCTGTGAAATCATCTCACAGCGTTACAGCTTCCCCTCAATAAACCTTTCGCTAAAACAGTTCTTGTGGAATTGGCAAAGTGATATTTGGAAGCCCATAGAGGGCTATGGTGAAAAAGGAAATATCCTCCGAGGAAATCTGGAAAGAAGCTTTCTGAGAAATTTCTTAGTGTTCTGTTAATTCATCTCACAGAGTTACATCTGTATTTCGTGGATCTCTTTGCTGGCCTTATTTCCGTGGAATCTGAGAACAGATATTTCGGATCCCTTTGAAGACTATAGGGCCAAAGGAAATATCCTCCGATAACAAAGAGAAAGAAGCTTTCTGAGAAACTTCTTTGTGTTCTGTGAAATCATCTGACAGAGTTACAGCTTTCCCCTCAAGAAGCCTTTCGCTAAGACAGTTCTTGTGGAATTGGCAAAGTGATATTTGGAAGCCCATAGAGGGCTATGGTGAAAAAGGAAATATCCTCCGATGAAATCTGGAAAGAAGCTTTCTGAGAAACTGCTCAGTGTTCTGTTAATTCATCTCGCAGAGTTACATCTGTATTTCGTGGATCTCTTTGCTCGCCTTATTTCTGTGGAATCTCAGAACAGATATTTCAGATCCCTTTAAAGACTATAGGGCCAAAGGAAATATCCTCCGATAACAAAGAGAAAGAAGCTTTCTGAGAAACTTCTTTGTGTTCTGTGAAATCATCTCACAGAGTTACAGCTTTCCCCTCCAAAAGCTTTTCGCTATGACAGTTCTTGTGTAATTGGCAAAGTGATATTTGGAAGCCCATAGAGGGCTATGGTGAAAAAGGAAATATCCTCAGATGAAACCTGGAAAGAAGCTTTCTGAGAAACTGCTTAGTGTTCTGTTAATTCATCTCACAGAGTTACATCTGTATTTCGTGGATCTCTTTGCTAGCCTTATTTCTGTGGAATCTGACAACAGATATTTCCTTTCCCTTTGAAGACTACAGGGCCAAAGGAAATATCCTCCGATAACAAAGGGAAAGAAGCTTTCTGAGAAACTTCTTTGTGTTCTGTGAAACCATCTCACAGAGTTACAGCTTTCCCCTAAGAATCCTTTCGCTAAGACAGTTCTTGTGGAATTGGCAAAGTGATATTTGGAAGCCCATAGAGGGCTACGGTGAAAAAGGAAATATCCTCCGATGAAATCTGGAAAGAAGCTTTCTGAGAAACTGCTTAGGGTTCTGTTAATTCATCTCGCAGAGTTTCATCTGTATTTCGTGGATCTCTTTGCTAGCCTTATTTCTGTGGAATCTCAGAAAAGATATTTCATATCCCTTTAAAGACTATAGGGCCAAAGGAAATATACTCCGATAACAAAGAGAAAGAAGCTTTCTGAGAAACTCCTTTGTGTTCTGTGAAATCATCTCACAGAGTTACAGCTTCCCCTCAATAAATCTTTCGCTAAAACAGTTCTTGTGGAATTGGCAAAGTGATATTTGGAAGCCCATAGAGGGCTATGGTGAAAAAGGAAATATCCTCAGATGAAACCTGGAAAGAAGCTTTCTGAGAAACTGCTTAGTGTTCTGTTAATTCATCTCACAGAGTTACATCTGTATTTCGTGGATCTCTTTGCTAGCCTTATTTCTGTGGAATCTGACAACAGATATTTCGGATCCCTTTGAAGACTATAGGGCTAAAGGAAATATCCTCCGATAACAAAGAGAAAGAAGCTTTCTGAGAAACTTCTTTGTGTTCTGTGAAATCATCTCACAGAGTTACAACTTTGCCCTCAAGAAGCCTTTCGCTAAGACAGTTCTTGTGGAATTGGCAAAGTGATATTTGGAAGCCCATAGAGGGCTATGGTGAAAAAGGAAATATCCTCAGATGAAACCTGGAAAGAAGCTTTCTGAGAAACTGCTTAGTGTTCTGTTAATTCATCTCACAGAGTTACATCTGTATTTCGTGGATCTCTTTGCTAGCCATATTTCCGTGGAATCTGAGAACAGATATTTCGGATCCCTTTGAAGACTATAGGGCCAAAGGAAATATCCTCCGATAACAAAGGGAAAGAAGCTTTCTGAGAAACTTCTTTGTGTTCTGTGAAACCATCTCACAGAGTTACAGCATTCCCCTCAAGAATCCTTTCGCTAAGACAGTTCTTGTGGAATTGGCAAAGTGATATTTGGAAGCCCATAGAGGGCTATGGTGAAAAAGGAAATATCCTCCGATGAAATCTGGAAAGAAGCTTTCTGAGAAACTGCTTAGGGTTCTGTTAATTCATCTCGCAGAATTTCATCTGTATTTCGTGGATCTCTTTGCTAGCCTTATTTCTGTGGAATCTCAGAAAAGATATTTCATATCCCTTTAAAGACTATAGGGCCAAAGGAAATATACTCCGATAACAAAGAGAAAGAAGCTTTCTGAGAAACTCCTTTGTGTTCTGTGAAATCATCTCACAGAGTTACAGCTTCCCCTCAATAAATCTTTCGCTAAAACAGTTCTTGTGGAATTGGCAAAGTGATATTTGGAAGCCCATAGAGGGCTATGGTGAAAAAGGAAATATCCTCAGATGAAACCTGGAAAGAAGCTTTCTGAGAAACTGCTTAGTGTTCTGTTAATTCATCTCACAGAGTTACATCTGTATTTCGTGGATCTCTTTGCTAGCCTTATTTCTGTGGAATCTGAGAAAATATATTTCGGATCCTTTGGAGACTATAGGGCTAAAGGAAATATCCTCCGATAACAAAGAGAAAGAAGCTTTCTGAGAAACTTCTTTGTGTTCTGTGAAACCATCTCACAGAGTTACAACTTTCCCCTCAAGAAGTCTTTCGCTAAGACAGTTCTTGTGGAATTGGCAAAGTTATATTTGGAAGCCCATAGAGGGCTATGGTGAAAAAGGAAATATCCTCAGATGAAACCTGGAAAGAAGCTTTCTGAGAAACTGCTTAGTGTTCTGTGAATTCATCTCACAGAGTTACATCTGTATTTCGTGGATCTCTTTGCTAGCCTTATTTTTGTGGAATCTGACAACAGATATTTCCTTTCCCTTTGAAGACTATAGGGCCAAAGGAAATATCCTCCGATAAGAAAGAGAAAGAAGCTTTCTGAGAAACTTCTTTGTGTTCTGTGAAATCATCTCACAGAGTTACAGCTTTCCCCTCAAGAAGCCTTTCGCTAAGACAGTTCTTGTGGAATTGGCAAAGTGATATTTGGAAACCCAGAGAGGGCTATGGTGAAAAAGCAAATATCCTCCGATGAAACCTGGAAAGAAGCTTTCTGAGAAACTGCTTAGTGTTCTGTTAATTCATCCCAAAGAGTTACATCTGTATTTCGGGGATCTCTTTGCTAGCCTTATTTCTGTGGAATCTGACAACATATATTTCGGATCCCTTTGAAGACTATAGGGCCAAAGGAAATATTCTCCGATAACAAAGAGAAAGAAGCTTTCTGAGAATCTTCTTTGTGTTCTGTGAAATCATCTCACAGAGTTACAGCTTTCCCCTCAAGAAGCCTTTCGCTAAGACAGTTCTTGTGGAATTGGCAAAGTGATATTTGGAAGCCCATAGAGGGCTATGGTGAAAAAGGAAATATCCTCAGATGAAATCTGGAAAGAAGCTTTCTGAGAAACTGCTTAGTGTTCTGTTAATTCATCTCACAGAGTTACATCTGTATTTCGTGGATCTCTTTGCCAGCCTTATTTCTGTGGAATCTGAAAACAGATATTTCCTTTCCCTTTAAAGACGACAGGGCCAAAGAAAATATCCTCCGATAACAAAGAGAAAGAAGCTTTCTGAGAAACTTTTTTGTGTTCTGTGAAATCATCTCACAGAGTTACAGCTTTCCCCTCAAGAAGCCTTTCGCTAAGACAGTTCTTGTGGAATTGGCAAAGTGATATTTGGAAGGCCATAGAGGGCTATGGTGAAAAAGGAAATATCCTCCGATGAAATCTGGAAAGAAGCCTTCTGAGAAACTGCTTAGTGTTCTGTTAATTCATCTCACAGAGTTACATCTGTATTTCGTGGATCTCTTTGCTAGCCTTATTTCTGTGGAATCTGAGAAAATATATTTCGGATCCCTTTGAAGACTATAGGGCTAAAGGAAATATCCTCCGATAACAAAGAGAAAGAAGCTTTCTGAGAAACTTCTTTGTGTTCTGTGAAATCATCAGACAGAGTAACAACTTTCCCCTCAAGAAGCCTTTCGCTAAGACAGTTCTTGTGGAATTGGCAAATTCATATTTGGAAGCCCTTAGAGGGCAATGGTGAAAAAGGGAATATCCTCCGATGAAATCTGGAAAGAAGCTTTCTAAGAAACTGCTTAGTGTTCTGTTAATTCATCTCACAGAGTTACATCTGTATTTCGTGGATCTCTTTGCTAGCCTTATTTCTATGGAATCTGAGAACAGATATTTCCTTTTCCTTTGAAGACTACAGGGCCAAAGGAAATATCCTCCGATAACAATGAGAAAGAAGCTTTCTAAGAAACTGCTTAGTGTTCTGTTAATTCATCTCACAGAGTTACATCTGTATTTCGTGGATCTCTTTGCTAGCCTTATTTCTGTGGAATCTGACAACAGATATTTCCTTTCCCATTGAAGAATATAGGGCCAAAGGAAATATCCTCCGATAACAAAGAGAAAGAAGCTTTCTGAAAAACTTCTTTCTGTTCTGTGAAATCATCTCACAGAGTTACAGCTTTCCCCTCAAGAAGCCTTTCGCTAAGACAGTTCTTGTGGAATTGGCAAAGTGATATTTGGAAGCCCATAGAGGGCTATGGTGAAAAAGGAAATATCCTCCGTTAAAATCTGGAAAGAAGCTTTCTGAGAAACTGCTTAGTGTTCTGTTAATTAATCTCACAGAGTTACATCTGTATTTCGTGGATCTCTTTGCCAGCCTTATTTCTGTGGAATCTGAAAACAGATATTTCCTTTCCCTTTAAAGACGACAGGGCCAAAGAAAATATCCTCCGATAACAAACAGAAAGAAGCTTTCTGAGAAACTTTTTTGTGTTCTGTGAAATCATCTCACAGAGTTACAGCTTTCCCCTCAAGAAGCCTTTCGCTAAGACAGTTCTTGTGGAATTGGCAAAGTGATATTTGGAAGCCCATAGAGTGCTATGGTGAAAAAGGAAATATCCTGCGATGAAATATGGAAAGAAGCTTTCTGAGAAACTGCTCAGTGTTCTGTTAATTTATCTCACAGAGTTACATCTCTATTTCGTGGATCTCTTTGCTAGCCATATTTCTGTGGAATCTGACAACAGATATTTCGGATCCCTTTGAAGACTATAGGGCCAAAGGAAATATCCTCCGATAACAAAGAGAAAGAAGCTTTCTGAGAAACTTCTTTGTGTTCTGTGAAATCATCTCACAGAGTTACAGCTTGCCCTTCAAGAAGCCTTTCGCTAAGACAGTTCTTGTGGAATTGACAAACCGATATTTGGAAGCCCATAGAGGGCTATGGTGAAAAAGGAAATATACTAGGATGAAATCTGGAAAGAAGCTTTCTGAGAAACTGCTTAGTGTTCTGTAATTCATCTCACAGAGTTACATATGTATTTCGTGGTTCTCCTTGCTAGCCTTATTTCTGTGGAATCTGAGAACCCATATTTCGGATCCCTTTGAAGACTATACGGCTAAAGGAAATATCCTCCGATAACAAAGAGAAAGAAGCTTTCTGAGAAACTTCTTTGTGTTCTGTGAAATCATCTCACAGAGTTAGAGCTTCCCCTCAAGAAGCCCATCGATAAGACAGTTCTTGTGGAATTGGCAAAGTGATATTTGGAAGCCCTTAGAGGGCTATGTTGAAAAAGGAAATATCCACCGAAGAAATCTGGAAAGAAGTTTTCTGATAAACTGCTTAGTGTTCTGCTAATTCATCTCACAGAGTTACATCTGTATTTCGTGGATCTCTTTGCTAGCCTTATTTCTGTGGAATCTGACAACAGATATTTCCTTTCCCTTTGAAGACTATAGGGCCAAAGGAAATATCCTCCGATAGCAAAGAGAAAGAAGCTTTCTGAGAAACTTCTTTTTGTTCTGTGAAATCATCTCACAGCGTTACAGCTTCCCCTCAATAAACCTTTCGCTAAAACAGTTCTTGTGGAATTGGCAAAGTGATATTTGGAAGCCCATAGAGGGCTATGGTGAAAAAGGAAATATCCTCCGAGGAAATCTGGAAAGAAGCTTTCTGAGAAATTTCTTAGTGTTCTGTTAATTCATCTCACAGAGTTACATCTGTATTTCGTGGATCTCTTTGCTGGCCTTATTTCCGTGGAATCTGAGAACAGATATTTCGGATCCCTTTGAAGACTATAGGGCCAAAGGAAATATCCTCCGATAACAAAGAGAAAGAAGCTTTCTGAGAAACTTCTTTGTGTTCTGTGAAATCATCTGACAGAGTTACAGCTTTCCCCTCAAGAAGCCTTTCGCTAAGACAGTTCTTGTGGAATTGGCAAAGTGATATTTGGAAGCCCATAGAGGGCTATGGTGAAAAAGGAAATATCCTCCGATGAAATCTGGAAAGAAGCTTTCTGAGAAACTGCTCAGTGTTCTGTTAATTCATCTCGCAGAGTTACATCTGTATTTCGTGGATCTCTTTGCTCGCCTTATTTCTGTGGAATCTCAGAACAGATATTTCAGATCCCTTTAAAGACTATAGGGCCAAAGGAAATATCCTCCGATAACAAAGAGAAAGAAGCTTTCTGAGAAACTTCTTTGTGTTCTGTGAAATCATCTCACAGAGTTACAGCTTTCCCCTCCAAAAGCTTTTCGCTATGACAGTTCTTGTGTAATTGGCAAAGTGATATTTGGAAGCCCATAGAGGGCTATGGTGAAAAAGGAAATATCCTCAGATGAAACCTGGAAAGAAGCTTTCTGAGAAACTGCTTAGTGTTCTGTTAATTCATCTCACAGAGTTACATCTGTATTTCGTGGATCTCTTTGCTAGCCTTATTTCTGTGGAATCTGACAACAGATATTTCCTTTCCCTTTGAAGACTATAGGGCCAAAGGAAATATCCTCCGATAACAAAGGGAAAGAAGCTTTCTGAGAAACTTCTTTGTGTTCTGTGAAACCATCTCACAGAGTTACAGCTTTCCCCTAAGAATCCTTTCGCTAAGACAGTTCTTGTGGAATTGGCAAAGTGATATTTGGAAGCCCATAGAGGGCTATGGTGAAAAAGGAAATATCCTCCGATGAAATCTGGAAAGAAGCTTTCTGAGAAACTGCTTAGGGTTCTGTTAATTCATCTCGCAGAGTTTCATCTGTATTTCGTGGATCTCTTTGCTAGCCTTATTTCTGTGGAATCTCAGAAAAGATATTTCATATCCCTTTAAAGACTATAGGGCCAAAGGAAATATACTCCGATAACAAAGAGAAAGAAGCTTTCTGAGAAACTCCTTTGTGTTCTGTGAAATCATCTCACAGAGTTACAGCTTCCCCTCAATAAATCTTTCGCTAAAACAGTTCTTGTGGAATTGGCAAAGTGATATTTGGAAGCCCATAGAGGGCTATGGTGAAAAAGGAAATATCCTCAGATGAAACCTGGAAAGAAGCTTTCTGAGAAACTGCTTAGTGTTCTGTTAATTCATCTCACAGAGTTACATCTGTATTTCGTGGATCTCTTTGCTAGCCTTATTTCTGTGGAATCTGACAACAGATATTTCGGATCCCTTTGAAGACTATAGGGCTAAAGGAAATATCCTCCGATAACAAAGAGAAAGAAGCTTTCTGAGAAACTTCTTTGTGTTCTGTGAAATCATCTCACAGAGTTACAACTTTGCCCTCAAGAAGCCTTTCGCTAAGACAGTTCTTGTGGAATTGGCAAAGTGATATTTGGAAGCCCATAGAGGGCTATGGTGAAAAAGGAAATATCCTCAGATGAAACCTGGAAAGAAGCTTTCTGAGAAACTGCTTAGTGTTCTGTTAATTCATCTCACAGAGTTACATCTGTATTTCGTGGATCTCTTTGCTAGCCTTATTTCCGTGGAATCTGAGAACAGATATTTCGGATCCCTTTGAAGACTATAGGGCCAAAGGAAATATCCTCCGATAACAAAGGGAAAGAAGCTTTCTGAGAAACTTCTTTGTGTTCTGTGAAACCATCTCACAGAGTTACAGCATTCCCCTCAAGAATCCTTTCGCTAAGACAGTTCTTGTGGAATTGGCAAAGTGATATTTGGAAGCCCATAGAGGGCTATGGTGAAAAAGGAAATATCCTCCGATGAAATCTGGAAAGAAGCTTTCTGAGAAACTGCTTAGGGTTCTGTTAATTCATCTCGCAGAATTTCATCTGTATTTCGTGGATCTCTTTGCTAGCCTTATTTCTGTGGAATCTCAGAAAAGATATTTCATATCCCTTTAAAGACTATAGGGCCAAAGGAAATATACTCCGATAACAAAGAGAAAGAAGCTTTCTGAGAAACTCCTTTGTGTTCTGTGAAATCATCTCACAGAGTTACAGCTTCCCCTCAATAAATCTTTCGCTAAAACAGTTCTTGTGGAATTGGCAAAGTGATATTTGGAAGCCCATAGAGGGCTATGGTGAAAAAGGAAATATCCTCAGATGAAACCTGGAAAGAAGCTTTCTGAGAAACTGCTTAGTGTTCTGTTAATTCATCTCACAGAGTTACATCTGTATTTCGTGGATCTCTTTGCTAGCCTTATTTCTGTGGAATCTGAGAAAATATATTTCGGATCCTTTGGAGACTATAGGGCTAAAGGAAATATCCTCCGATAACAAAGAGAAAGAAGCTTTCTGAGAAACTTCTTTGTGTTCTGTGAAACCATCTCACAGAGTTACAACTTTCCCCTCAAGAAGTCTTTCGCTAAGACAGTTCTTGTGGAATTGGCAAAGTTATATTTGGAAGCCCATAGAGGGCTATGGTGAAAAAGGAAATATCCTCAGATGAAACCTGGAAAGAAGCTTTCTGAGAAACTGCTTAGTGTTCTGTGAATTCATCTCACAGAGTTACATCTGTATTTCGTGGATCTCTTTGCTAGCCTTATTTTTGTGGAATCTGACAACAGATATTTCCTTTCCCTTTGAAGACTATAGGGCCAAAGGAAATATCCTCCGATAAGAAAGAGAAAGAAGCTTTCTGAGAAACTTCTTTGTGTTCTGTGAAATCATCTCACAGAGTTACAGCTTTCCCCTCAAGAAGCCTTTCGCTAAGACAGTTCTTGTGGAATTGGAAAAGTGATATTTGGAAGCTCATAGAGGGCTATGGTGAAAAAGGAAATATCCTCCGATGAAATCTGGAAAGAAGCTTTCTGAGAAACTGCTCAGTGTTCTGTTAGTTCATCTCGCAGAGTTACATCTGTATTTCGTGGACCTCTTTGCTAGCCTTATTTCTGTGGAATCTCAGAAAAGATATTTCAGATCCCTTTAAAGACTATAGGGCCAAAGGAAATGACCTCCGATAACAAAGAGAAAGAAGTTTTCTGAGAAACTTCTTTGTGTTCTGTGAAATCATCTCACAGAGTTACAGCTTTCCCCTCTAGAAGCCTTTCGCTATGACAGTTCTTGTGGAATTGGCAAAGTGATATTTGGAAGCCCATAGAGGGCTAGGATGAAAAAGGAAATATCCTCCGATGAAATCTGGAAAGAAGGTTTCTGAGAAACTGCTCAGTGTTCTCTTAATTCATCTCACAGAGTTACATCTGTATTTCGTGGATCTCTTTGCTAGCCTTATTTCTGTGGAATCTGACAACAGATATTTCGGATCCCTTTAAAGACTATAGGGCCAAAGGAAATATCCTCCGATAACAAAGAGAAAGAAGCTTTCTGAGAAACTTCTTTGTGTTCTGTGAAATCATCTCACAGAGTTACAGCTTTCCCCTCAAGAAGCCTTTCGCTGAGACAGTTCTTGTGGAATTGGCAAAGTGATATTTGGAAGCCCATAGAGGGCTATGGTGAAAAAGGAAATATCCTCCGAAGAAATCTGGAAAGAAGCTTTCTGAGAAACTGCTTAGTGTTCTGTTAATTCATCTCACAGAGTTACATCTGTATTTCGTGGATCTCTTTGCTAGCCTTATTTCTGTGGAATCTGACAACTGATATTTCCTTTCCCTTTGAAGACTATAGGGCCAAAGGAAATATCCTCCGATAACAAAGAGAAAGAAGCTTTCTGAGAAACTTCTTTGTGTTCTGTGAAATCGTCTCACAGAGTTACAGCTTTCCCCTCAAGAAGCCTTTCGCTAAAACGGTTCTTGTGTAATTGGCAAAGTGATATTTGGAAGCCCATAGAGGGCTATGGTGAAAAAGGAAATATCCACCGATGAAATCTGGAAAGAAGCTTTCTGAGAAACTGCTCAGTGTTCTGTTAATTCATCTCACAGAGTTACATCTATATTTCGTGGATCTCTTTGCTAGCCTTATTTCTGTGGAATCTAAGAACAGATATTTCGGATCCCTTTAAAGACTATAGGGCCAAAGGAAATATCCTCCGATAACAAAGAGAAAGAAGCTTTCTGAGAAACTTCTTTGTGTTCTGTGAAATCATCTCACAGAGTTACAGCTTTCCCCTCTAGAAGCCTTTCGCTAAGACAGTTCTTGTGGAATTGGGAAAGTGATATTTGGAAGCCCATAGAGGGCTATGGTGAAAAATGAAATATCCTCCGATGAAATCTGGAAAGAAGCTTTCTGAGAAACTGATCAGTGTTCTGTTAATTCATATCGCAGAGTTACATCTGTATTCCGTGGATCTCTTTGCTAGCTTTATTTCTGTGGAATCTGAGAACAGATATTTCGGATCCCTTTAAAGACTATAGGGCCAAAGGAAATATCCTCCGATAACAAAGAGAAAGAAGCTTTCTGAGAAACTTCTTTGTGTTCTGTGAAATCATCTCACAGAGTTACAGCATTCCCCTCAAGAAGCCTTTCGCTAAAACAGTTCTTGTGGAATTGGCAAAGTGATATTTGGAAGCCCATAGAGGGCTATGGTGAAAAAGGAAATATCCTCCGAAGAAATCTGGAAAGAAGCTTTCTGAGAAACTGCTTAGTGTTCTGTTAATTCATCTCACAGAGTTACATCTGTATTTCGTGGATCTCCTTGCTAGCCTTATTTCTGTGGAATCTGACAACAGATATTTCCTTTCCCTTTGAAGACTATAGGGCCAAAGGAAATATCCTCCGATAACAAAGAGAAAGAAGCTTTCTGAGAAACTTCTTTGTGTTCTGTGAAATCATCTCACAGAGTTACAGCTTTCCCCTCAAGAAGCTTTTCGCTATGACAGTTCTTGTGGAATTGGCAAAGTGATATTTGGAAGCCCGTAGAGGGCCATGGAAAAAAGGAAGGATCCTCAGATGAAACTTGGAAAGAAGCTTTCTGAGAAACTGCTCGGTGTTCTGATAATTCATCTCACAGAGTTACATCTGTATTTCGTGGATCTCTTTGGTAGCCTTATTTCTGTGGAATCTGACAACAGATATTTCGGATCCCTTTGAAGACTATATGGCCAAAGGAAATATCCTCCGATAACAAAGAGAAAGAAGCTTTCTGAGAAACTTCTTTGTGTTCTGTGAAATCATCTCACAGAGTTACAGCTTTCCTCTCAAGAATCCTTTCGCTAAGACAGTTCTTGTGGAATTTGCAAAGTGATATTTGGAAGCCCATAGAGGGCTATGGTGAAAAAGGAAATATCCTCCGATGAAATCTGGAAAGAAGCTTTCTGAGAAACTGCTCAGTGTTCTGATAATTCATCTCGCAGAGTTACATCTGTATTCCGTGGATCTCTTTGCTAGCTTTATTTCTGTGGAATCTGAGAACAGATATTTCGGATCCCTTTAAAGACTATAGGGCCAAAGGAAATATCCTCCGATAACAAAGAGAAAGAAGCTTTATGAGAAACTTCTTTGTGTTCTGTGAAATCATCTCACAGAGTTACAGCATTCCCCTCAAGAAGCCTTTCGCTAAGACAGTTCTTGTGGAATTGGCAAAGTGATATTTGGAAGCCCATAGAGGGCTATGGTGAAAAAGGAAATATCCTCCGAAGAAATCTGGAAAGAAGCTTTCTGAGAAACTGCTCAGTGTTCTGTTAATTCATCTCGCAGAGTTACATCTGCATTTCTTGGATCTCTTTGCTAGCCTTATTTCTGTGGAATCTGACAACAGATATTTCGGATCCCTTTGAAGACTATAGGGCCAAAGGAAATATCCTCCGATAAAAAAGAGAAAGAAGCTTTCTTAGAAACTTCTTTGTCTTCTGTGAAATCATCTCACAGAGTTACAGCTTTCCCTTCAAGAAACCTTTCGCTAAGACAGTTCTTGTGGAATTGGCAAAGTGATATTTGGAAGCCAATAGAGGGCTATGGTGAAAAAGGAAATATCCTCCGATGAAATCTGGAAAGAAGCTTTCTGAGAAACTGCTAAGTGTGGTGTTAATTCATCTCGCAGAGTTACATCTGTATTTCGTGGATCTCTTTGCTAGCATTATTTCTGTGGAATCTCAGAACAGATATTTCAGATCCCTTTAAGGACTATAGGGCCATAGGAAATATCCTTCGATAAAAAGAGAAAGAAGCTTTCTGAGAAACTTCTTTGTGTTCTGTGAAATCATCTCACAGAGTTACAGCTTTCCCCTCAAGAAGACTTTCGCTAAGACAGTTCTTGTGGAATTGGCAAAGTGATATTTGGAAGCCCATAGAGGGCTATGGTGAAAAAGGAAATATCCTCAGATGAAACCTGGAAACAAGCTTTCTGAGAAACTGCTTAGTGTTCTGATAATTCATCTCACAGATTTACATCTGTATTTCGTGGATCTCTTTGCTAGCCTTATTTCTGTGGAATCTGAGAACAGATATTTCAGATCCCTTTGAAGACTATACGGCCAAAGGAAATATCCTCCGATAACAAAGAGAAAGAAGCTTTCTGAGAAACTTCTTTGTGTTCTGTGAAATCATCTCACAGAGTTACAGCTTTCCCCTCCAGAAGCCTTTCTCTAAGACAGTTCTTGTGGAACTGGCAAACTGATATTTGGAAGCCCATAGAGGGCTATGGTGAAAAAGGAAATATCCTCCGATGAAATCTGGAAAGAAGCTTTCTGAGAAACTGCTCAGTGTTCTGTTAATTCATCTCACAGAGTTACATCTGTATTTCGAGGATCTCTTTGCTATCCTTATTTCTGTGGAATCTGACAACAGATATTTCCTTTCCCTTTAAAGACTATAGGGCCAAAGGAAATATCCTCCAATAACAAGGAGAAAGAAGCTTTCTGAGAAACTTCTTTGTGTTCTGTGAAATCATCTCACAGAGTTACAGCTTTCCCCTCAAGAAACCTTTCGCTAAGACAGTTCTTGTGGAATTGGGAAACTGATATTTAGAAGCCCATAGAGGGCTGTGGTGAAAAAGGAAATATCCTCCAATGAAATCTCTAAAGAAGCTTTCTGAGAAACTGCTTAGTGTTCTGTTAATTCATCTCAAAGAGTTACATCTGTATTTCGTGGATCTCTTTGCTAGCCTTATTTCTGTGGAATCTGACAACAGATATTTCCTTTCCCTTTTGAAGACTATAGGGCCAAAGGAAATATCCTCCGATAACAAAGAGAAAGAAGCTTTCTGAGAAACTTCTTTGTGTTCTGTGAAATAATCTCACAGAGTTACAGCTTTCCCCTCAAGAAGCCTTTCGCTAAGACAGTTCTTGTGGAATTGGCAAAGTGATATTTGGAAGGACATAGAGGGCTATGGAGAAAAAGGAAATATCCTCAGATGAAACCTGGAAAGAAGCTTTCTGAGAAACTGCTGAGTGTTCTGTTAATTCCTCTCACAGAGTTACATCTGTATTTCGTGGATCTCTTTGCTAGCCTTATTTCTGTGGAATCTGACAACAGATATTTCGGATCCCTTTGAAGACTATAGGGCTAAAGGAAATATCCTGCGATAACAAAGAGAAAGAAGCTTTCTGAGAATCTTCTTTGTGTTCTGTGAAATCATCTCACAGAGTTACAGCTTTCCCCTCAAGAAGTTTTTCGCTATGACAGTTCTTGTGGAATTGGCAAAGTGATATTTGGAAGCCCGTAGAGGGCTATGGAAAAAAGGAAGTATCCTCAGATGAAACTTGGAAAGAAGCTTTCTGAGAAACTGCTCGGTGTTCTGATAATTCATCTCACAGAGTTACATCTGTATTTCGTGGATCTCTTTGGTAGCCTTATTTCTGTGGAATCTGACAACAGATATTTCGGATCCCTTTGAAGACTACATGGCCAAAGGAAATATCCTCCGATAACAAAGAGAAAGAAGCTTTCTGAGAAACTTCTTTGTGTTCTGTGAAATCATCTCACAGAGTTACAGCTTTCCTCTCAAGAATCCTTTCGCTAAGACAGTTCTTGTGGAATTGGCAAAGTGATATTTGGAAGCCCATAGAGGGCTATGGTGAAAAAGGAAATATCCTGCGATGAAATCTGGAAAGAAGCTTTCTGAGAAACTGCTTAGTGTTCTGTTAATTCATCTCACACCGTTACATCTGTATTTCGTGGATCTCTTTGCTAGCCTTATTTCTGTGGAATCTGAGAAAATATATTTCGGATTCCTTTGAAGACTATAGGACCAAAGGAAATATCCTCCGATAACAAAGAGAAAGAAGCTTTCTGAGAAACTTCTTTGTGTTCTGTGAAATCATCTCACAGAGTTACAGCTTTCCCCTCAAGAAGCCTTTCGCTGAGACAGTTCTTGTGGAATTGGCAAAGTGATATTTGGAAGCCCATAGAGGGCTATGGTGAAAAAGGAAATATCCTCCGAAGAAATCTGGAAAGAAGCTTTCTGAGAAACTGCTTAGTGTTCTGTTAATTCATCTCACAGAGTTACATCTGTATTTCGTGGATCTCTTTGCTAGCCTTATTTCTGTGGAATCTGACAACTGATATTTCCTTTCCCTTTGAAGACTATAGGGCCAAAGGAAATATCCTCCGATAACAAAGAGAAAGAAGCTTTCTGAGAAACTTCTTTGTGTTCTGTGAAATCGTCTCACAGAGTTACAGCTTTCCCCTCAAGAAGCCTTTCGCTAAAACGGTTCTTGTGTAATTGGCAAAGTGATATTTGGAAGCCCATAGAGGGCTATGGTGAAAAAGGAAATATCCACCGATGAAATCTGGAAAGAAGCTTTCTGAGAAACTGCTCAGTGTTCTGTTAATTCATCTCACAGAGTTACATCTATATTTCGTGGATCTCTTTGCTAGCCTTATTTCTGTGGAATCTAAGAACAGATATTTCGGATCCCTTTAAAGACTATAGGGCCAAAGGAAATATCCTCCGATAACAAAGAGAAAGAAGCTTTCTGAGAAACTTCTTTGTGTTCTGTGAAATCATCTCACAGAGTTACAGCTTTCCCCTCTAGAAGCCTTTCGCTAAGACAGTTCTTGTGGAATTGGGAAAGTGATATTTGGAAGCCCATAGAGGGCTATGGTGAAAAATGAAATATCCTCCGATGAAATCTGGAAAGAAGCTTTCTGAGAAACTGATCAGTGTTCTGTTAATTCATATCGCAGAGTTACATCTGTATTCCGTGGATCTCTTTGCTAGCTTTATTTCTGTGGAATCTGAGAACAGATATTTCGGATCCCTTTAAAGACTATAGGGCCAAAGGAAATATCCTCCGATAACAAAGAGAAAGAAGCTTTCTGAGAAACTTCTTTGTGTTCTGTGAAATCATCTCACAGAGTTACAGCATTCCCCTCAAGAAGCCTTTCGCTAAAACAGTTCTTGTGGAATTGGCAAAGTGATATTTGGAAGCCCATAGAGGGCTATGGTGAAAAAGGAAATATCCTCCGAAGAAATCTGGAAAGAAGCTTTCTGAGAAACTGCTTAGTGTTCTGTTAATTCATCTCACAGAGTTACATCTGTATTTCGTGGATCTCCTTGCTAGCCTTATTTCTGTGGAATCTGACAACAGATATTTCCTTTCCCTTTGAAGACTATAGGGCCAAAGGAAATATCCTCCGATAACAAAGAGAAAGAAGCTTTCTGAGAAACTTCTTTGTGTTCTGTGAAATCATCTCACAGAGTTACAGCTTTCCCCTCAAGAAGCTTTTCGCTATGACAGTTCTTGTGGAATTGGCAAAGTGATATTTGGAAGCCCGTAGAGGGCCATGGAAAAAAGGAAGGATCCTCAGATGAAACTTGGAAAGAAGCTTTCTGAGAAACTGCTCGGTGTTCTGATAATTCATCTCACAGAGTTACATCTGTATTTCGTGGATCTCTTTGGTAGCCTTATTTCTGTGGAATCTGACAACAGATATTTCGGATCCCTTTGAAGACTATATGGCCAAAGGAAATATCCTCCGATAACAAAGAGAAAGAAGCTTTCTGAGAAACTTCTTTGTGTTCTGTGAAATCATCTCACAGAGTTACAGCTTTCCTCTCAAGAATCCTTTCGCTAAGACAGTTCTTGTGGAATTTGCAAAGTGATATTTGGAAGCCCATAGAGGGCTATGGTGAAAAAGGAAATATCCTCCGATGAAATCTGGAAAGAAGCTTTCTGAGAAACTGCTCAGTGTTCTGATAATTCATCTCGCAGAGTTACATCTGTATTCCGTGGATCTCTTTGCTAGCTTTATTTCTGTGGAATCTGAGAACAGATATTTCGGATCCCTTTAAAGACTATAGGGCCAAAGGAAATATCCTCCGATAACAAAGAGAAAGAAGCTTTATGAGAAACTTCTTTGTGTTCTGTGAAATCATCTCACAGAGTTACAGCATTCCCCTCAAGAAGCCTTTCGCTAAGACAGTTCTTGTGGAATTGGCAAAGTGATATTTGGAAGCCCATAGAGGGCTATGGTGAAAAAGGAAATATCCTCCGAAGAAATCTGGAAAGAAGCTTTCTGAGAAACTGCTCAGTGTTCTGTTAATTCATCTCGCAGAGTTACATCTGCATTTCTTGGATCTCTTTGCTAGCCTTATTTCTGTGGAATCTGACAACAGATATTTCGGATCCCTTTGAAGACTATAGGGCCAAAGGAAATATCCTCCGATAAAAAAGAGAAAGAAGCTTTCTTAGAAACTTCTTTGTCTTCTGTGAAATCATCTCACAGAGTTACAGCTTTCCCTTCAAGAAACCTTTCGCTAAGACAGTTCTTGTGGAATTGGCAAAGTGATATTTGGAAGCCAATAGAGGGCTATGGTGAAAAAGGAAATATCCTCCGATGAAATCTGGAAAGAAGCTTTCTGAGAAACTGCTAAGTGTGGTGTTAATTCATCTCGCAGAGTTACATCTGTATTTCGTGGATCTCTTTGCTAGCATTATTTCTGTGGAATCTCAGAACAGATATTTCAGATCCCTTTAAGGACTATAGGGCCATAGTAAATATCCTTCGATAAAAAGAGAAAGAAGCTTTCTGAGAAACTTCTTTGTGTTCTGTGAAATCATCTCACAGAGTTACAGCTTTCCCCTCAAGAAGACTTTCGCTAAGACAGTTCTTGTGGAATTGGCAAAGTGATATTTGGAAGCCCATAGAGGGCTATGGTGAAAAAGGAAATATCCTCAGATGAAACCTGGAAACAAGCTTTCTGAGAAACTGCTTAGTGTTCTGATAATTCATCTCACAGATTTACATCTGTATTTCGTGGATCTCTTTGCTAGCCTTATTTCTGTGGAATCTGAGAACAGATATTTCAGATCCCTTTGAAGACTATACGGCCAAAGGAAATATCCTCCGATAACAAAGAGAAAGAAGCTTTCTGAGAAACTTCTTTGTGTTCTGTGAAATCATCTCACAGAGTTACAGCTTTCCCCTCCAGAAGCCTTTCTCTAAGACAGTTCTTGTGGAACTGGCAAACTGATATTTGGAAGCCCATAGAGGGCTATGGTGAAAAAGGAAATATCCTCCGATGAAATCTGGAAAGAAGCTTTCTGAGAAACTGCTCAGTGTTCTGTTAATTCATCTCACAGAGTTACATCTGTATTTCGAGGATCTCTTTGCTATCCTTATTTCTGTGGAATCTGACAACAGATATTTCCTTTCCCTTTAAAGACTATAGGGCCAAAGGAAATATCCTCCAATAACAAGGAGAAAGAAGCTTTCTGAGAAACTTCTTTGTGTTCTGTGAAATCATCTCACAGAGTTACAGCTTTCCCCTCAAGAAACCTTTCGCTAAGACAGTTCTTGTGGAATTGGGAAACTGATATTTAGAAGCCCATAGAGGGCTGTGGTGAAAAAGGAAATATCCTCCAATGAAATCTCTAAAGAAGCTTTCTGAGAAACTGCTTAGTGTTCTGTTAATTCATCTCAAAGAGTTACATCTGTATTTCGTGGATCTCTTTGCTAGCCTTATTTCTGTGGAATCTGACAACAGATATTTCCTTTCCCTTTTGAAGACTATAGGGCCAAAGGAAATATCCTCCGATAACAAAGAGAAAGAAGCTTTCTGAGAAACTTCTTTGTGTTCTGTGAAATAATCTCACAGAGTTACAGCTTTCCCCTCAAGAAGCCTTTCGCTAAGACAGTTCTTGTGGAATTGGCAAAGTGATATTTGGAAGGACATAGAGGGCTATGGAGAAAAAGGAAATATCCTCAGATGAAACCTGGAAAGAAGCTTTCTGAGAAACTGCTGAGTGTTCTGTTAATTCCTCTCACAGAGTTACATCTGTATTTCGTGGATCTCTTTGCTAGCCTTATTTCTGTGGAATCTGACAACAGATATTTCGGATCCCTTTGAAGACTATAGGGCTAAAGGAAATATCCTGCGATAACAAAGAGAAAGAAGCTTTCTGAGAATCTTCTTTGTGTTCTGTGAAATCATCTCACAGAGTTACAGCTTTCCCCTCAAGAAGTTTTTCGCTATGACAGTTCTTGTGGAATTGGCAAAGTGATATTTGGAAGCCCGTAGAGGGCTATGGAAAAAAGGAAGTATCCTCAGATGAAACTTGGAAAGAAGCTTTCTGAGAAACTGCTCGGTGTTCTGATAATTCATCTCACAGAGTTACATCTGTATTTCGTGGATCTCTTTGGTAGCCTTATTTCTGTGGAATCTGACAACAGATATTTCGGATCCCTTTGAAGACTACATGGCCAAAGGAAATATCCTCCGATAACAAAGAGAAAGAAGCTTTCTGAGAAACTTCTTTGTGTTCTGTGAAATCATCTCACAGAGTTACAGCTTTCCTCTCAAGAATCCTTTCGCTAAGACAGTTCTTGTGGAATTGGCAAAGTGATATTTGGAAGCCCATAGAGGGCTATGGTGAAAAAGGAAATATCCTGCGATGAAATCTGGAAAGAAGCTTTCTGAGAAACTGCTTAGTGTTCTGTTAATTCATCTCACACCGTTACATCTGTATTTCGTGGATCTCTTTGCTAGCCTTATTTCTGTGGAATCTGAGAAAATATATTTCGGATTCCTTTGAAGACTATAGGGCTAAAGGAAATATCCTCCGATAACAAAGAGAAAGAAGCTTTCTGAGAAACTTCTTTCTGTTCTGTGAAATCATCTCACAGAGTTACAGCTTTCCCCTCAATAAGCCTTTCGCTAAGACAGTTCTTGTGCAATTGGAAAAGTGATATTTGGAACCCCTTAGAGGGCTATGGTGAAAAAGGAAATATCCTCCGATGAAATCTGTAAAAAAGCTTTCTGAGAAACTGCTGAGTGTTCTGTTAATTCCTCTCACAGAGTTACATCTGTATTTCGTGGATCTCTTTGCTAGCCTTATTTCTGTGGAGTCTGACAACAGATATTTCCTTTCCCTTTGAAGAATATAGGGCCAAAGGAAATATCCTCCGATAACAAAGAGAAAGAAGCTTTCTGAGAAACTTCTTTCTGTTCTGTGAAATCATCTCACAGAGTTACAGCTTTCCCCTCAAGAAGACTTTCGCTTAGACAGTTCTTGTAGAATTGGCAAAGTGATATTTGGAAGCCCCTAGAGGGCTATGGTGAAAAAGGAAATATCCTCAGATGAAACCTGGAAAGAAGCTTTCTGAGAAACTGCTCAGGGATCTGTTAATTCATCTCACAGAGTTACATCTGTATTTCGTGGATCTCTTTGCTAGCCTTATTTCTGTGGATTCTGACAACAGATATTTCGGATCCCTTTGAAGACTGCCGGGCCAAAGGAAATATCCTCCGATAACAAAGAGAAAGAAGCTTTCTGAGAAACTTCTTTGTGTTCTGTGAAATCATCTCACAGAGTTACAGCTTTCCCCTCAAGAAGCCTTTCGCTAAGACAGTTCTTGTGGAATTGGCAAAGTGATATTTGGAAGTCCATAGAGGGCAATGGTGAAAAAGGAAATATCCTCCGATGAAACCTGGAAAGAAGCTTTCTGAGAAACTGCTTAGTGTTCTGTTCATTCATCTCACAGAGTTACATCTGTATTTCGTGGATCTCTTTGCTAGCCTTATTTCTGTGGAATCTGACAAAATATATTTCGGATCTCTTTGAAGAGTATAGGGCCAAAGGAAATATCCTCCGATAACAAAAGGAAAGAAGCTTTCTGAGAAACTTCTTTGTGTTCTGTGAAATCATCTCACAGAGTTACAGCTTTCCCCTCAATAAGCCTTTCGCTAAGACATTTCTTGTGGAATTGGCAAAGTGATATTTGGAAGCCCATAGAAGGCTATGGTGAGAAAGGAAATATCCTGCGATGAAATCTGGAAAGAAGCTTTCTGAGAAACTGCTCATTGTTCTGTGAATTCATCTCACAGAGTTACATCTGTATTTCTTGGATCTCTCTGCTAGCCATATTTCTGTGGAATCTGACAACAGATATTTCGGATCCCTTGGTAGACTATAGGGCCAAAGGAAATATCCTCCGATAACAAAGAGAAAGAAGCTTTCTGAGAAACTTCTTTGTGTTCTGTGAAATCATCTCACAGAGTTACAGCTTTCCCCTCAAGAAGCCTTTCGCTAAGACAGTTTTTGTGGAATTGGCAAAGTGATATTTGGAAGCCCATAGAGGGCTATGGTGAAAAAGGAAATATCCTCCGATGAAATCTGGAAAGAAGCTTTCTGAGAAACTGCTTAGTGTTCTGTTAATTCATCGCACAGAGTTACATCAGTATTTCGTGGATCTCTTTGCTAGCCTTATTTCTGTGGAATCTGACAACAGATATTTCCTTTCCCATTGAAGACTATGGGGCCAAAGGAAATATCCTCCGATAACAAAGAGAAAGAAGATTTCTGAGAAACTTCTTTGTGTTCTGTGAAATCATCTCACAGAGTTACAGCTTTCCCCTCAAGAAGCCTTTCGCTAAGACAGTTCTTCTGGAATTGGCAAAGTGATATTTGGAAACCCATAGAGGGCTATGGTGAAAAAGGAAATATCCTCCGATGAAATCTGGAAAGAAGCTTTCTGAGAAACTGCTTAGTGTTCTGTTAATTCATCTCACAGAGTTACATCTGTATTTCGTGGATCTCTTTGCTAGCCTTATTTCTGTGGAATCTGAGAACAGATATTTCGGATCCCTTTAAAGACTATATGGCCAAAGGAAATATCCTCCGATAACAAAGAGAAAGAAGCTTTCTGAGAAACTTCTTTGTGTTCTGTGAAATCATCTCACAGAGTTACAGCTTTCCCCTGAAGAAGGCTTTCGCTAAGACAGTTCTTCTGGAATTGGCAAAGTGATATTTGGAAGCCCATAGAGGTCTGTGGTGAAAAAGGAAATATCCTCCGATGAAATCTGGAAAGAAGCTTTCTGAGAAACTGCTTAGTGTTCTGTTAATTCATCTCACAGAGTTACATCTGTATTTCGTGGATCTCTTTGCTAGCCTTATTTCTGTGGAATCTGAGAACAGATATTTCGGATCACTTTAAAGACTATATGGCCAATGGAAATATCCTCCGATAACAAAGAGAAAGAAGCTTTCTGAGAAACTTCTTTGTGTTCTGTGAAATCATCTCACAGAATTACAGCATTCCCCTCAAGAAGCCTTTCGATAAGACAGTTCTTGTGGAATTGGAAAACTGATATTTGGAAGCCCATAGAGGGCTAAGGTGAAAAAGGAAATAACCTCCGATGAAATCTGGAAAGAAGCTTTCTGAGAAACTGCTCAGTGTTCTGTTAATTCATCTCACAGAGTTACATCTGTATTTCGTGGATCTCTTTGCTAGCCTTATTTCTGTGGAATCTGACAACAGATATTTCCTTTCCCTTTGAAGACTATAGGGCCAAAGGAAATATTCCGATAACAAAGAGAAAGAAGCTTTCTGAGAAACTTCTTTGTGTTCTGTGAAATCATCTCACAGAGTTACAGCTTTCCCCTCAAGAAGCCTTTCGCTAAGACAGTTCCTGTGGAATTCGCAAAGTGATATTTGGAAGCCCATAGAGGGCTATGGTGAAAAAGGAAATATCCTCAGATGAAATCTGGAAAGAAGCTTTCTGAGAAACTGCTTCGTGTTCTGTTAATTCATCCCACAGAGTTACATCTGTATTTCGTGGATCTCTTTGCTAGCCTTATTTGTGTAGAATCTGACAACAGATATTTCCTTTCCCTTTGAAGACTATAGGGCCAAAGGAAATATCCTCCGATAACAAAGAGAAAGAAGCTTTCTGAGAAACTTCTTTGTGTTCTGTGAAATCATCTCACAGAATTACAGATTTCGCCCCTACAAGCCTTTCGCTTAGACAGTTCTTGTGGAATTGGCAAAGTGATATTTGGAAGCCCTTAGAGGGATATGGTGAAAAAGGAAATATCATCCCATGAAATCTGGAAAGAAGCTTTCTGAGAAACTGCTTAGTGTTCTGTTAATTCGTCTCACACAGTTACATCTGTATTTCGTTGATCTCTTTGCTAGCCTTATTTCTGTGGAATCTGACAACAGATATTTCCTTTCCCTTTGAAGACTATAGGGACAAAGAAATATCCTCCGATAACAAAGAGAAAGAAGCTTTCTGAGAAACTTCTTTGTGTTCTGTGAAATCATCTCACAGAGTTACACCTGTCCCCTGAAGAAGGCTTTCGCTAAGACAGTTCTTCTGGAATTGGCAAAGTGATATTTGGAAGCCCATAGAGGGCTGTGGTGAAAAAGGAAATATACTCCGGTGAAATCTGGAAAGAAGCTTTCTGAGAAACTGCTTAGTGTTCTGTTAATTCATCTCACAGAGTTACATGTGTATTTCGTGGATCTCTTTGCTAGCCTTATTTCTGTGGAAACTGAGAACAGATATTTCGGATCCCTTTGAAGACAACAGGGCCAAAGGAAATATCCTCCGATAACAAAGAGAAAGAAGCTTTCTGAGAAACTTCTTTGTGTTCTGTGAAATCATCTCACAGAGTTACAGCTTTCCCCTCAAGAAGCCTTTCGCTAAGACAGTTCTTGTGGAATTGACAAAGTAATATTTGGAAGCCCATAGAGGGCTATGGTGAAAAAGGAAATATCCTCTGATGAAATCTGGAAAGAAGCTTTCTGAGAAACTGCTTAGTGTTCTGTTAATTCATCTCACACAGTTACATCTGTTTTTCGTGGATGTCTTTGCTAGCCTTATTTCTGTGGAATCTGACAACAGATATTTCGGATCCCTTTGAAGACTATAGGGCCAAAGGAAATATCCTCCGATAACAAAGAGAAAGAAGCTTTCTGAGAAACTTCTTTGTGTTCTGTGAAATCATCTCACAGAGTTACAGCTTTCCCCTCAAGAAGCCTTTCGCTGACACAGTTCTTGTGGAATTGGCAAAGTGATATTTGGAAGCCCATAGAGGGCTACGGTGAAAAAGGAAATATCCTCCGATGAAATCTGGAAAGAAGCTTTCTGAGAAACTGCTTAGTGTTCTGTTAATTCATCTCACAGAGTAACATCTGTATTTCGTGGATCTCTTTGCTAGACTTATTTCTGAGGAATCTGAGAAGAGATATTTCGGATCCCTTTGAAGACTATAGGGCCAAAGGAAATATCCTCCGATAACAAAGAGAAAGAAGCTTTCTGAGAAACTTCTTTGTGTTCTGTGAAATCATCTCACAAAGTTACAGCTTTCCCCTCAAGAAGCCTTTCGCTAAGACAGTTCTTGTGGAATTGGCAAAGTGATATTTGGAAGCCCATAGAGGGCTATGGTGAAAAAGGAAATATCCTCCGATGAAATCTGGAAAGAAGCTTTCTGAGAAACTGCTTAGTGTTCTGTTAATTCATCTCACAGAGTTACATCTGTATTTCGTGGATCTCTTTGCTAGCCTTATTTCTGTGGAATCTGACAACAGATATTTCCTTTCCCTTTGAAGACTATAGGGACAAAGGAAATATCCTCCGATAACAAAGAGAAAGAAGCTTTCTGAGCAACTTCTTTGTGTTCTGTGAAATCATCTCACAGAGTTACAGCTTTCCCCTCAAGAAGCCTTTCGCTAAGACAGTTCTTGTGGAGTTGGCAAAGTGATATTTGGAAGCCCATAGAGGGCAATGGTGAAAAAGGAAATATCCTCCGATGAAATCTGGAAAGAAGCTTTCTAAGAAACTGCTTAGTGTTGGGTTAATTCATCTCACAGAGTTACATCTGTATTTCGTGGATCTCTTTGCGAGCCTTATTTCTGTGGGATCTGAGAACAGATATTTCGGATCCCTTTAAAGACTATAGGACCAAAAGAAATATCCTCCGATAACAAAGAGAAAGAAGCTTTCTGAGAAACTTCTTTGTGTTCTGTGAAATCATCTCACAGAGTTACAGCTTTCCCTTGAAGAAGCCTTTCGCTAAGACAGTTCTTGTGGAATTGGCAAAGTGATATTTGGAAGCCCATAGAGGGCTATGGTGAAAAAGGAAATATCCTCCGATGAAATCTGGAAAGAAGCTTTCTGAGAAACTGCTCAGTGTTCTGTTAATTCATCTCACAGAGTTACATCTGTATTTCGTGGATCTCTTTGCTAGCCTTATTTCTGTGGAATCTGACAACAGATATTTCCTTTCCCTTTGAAGACTATAGGGCCAAAGGAAATATCCTCTGATAACAAAGAGAAGGAAGCTTTCTGAGAAACTTCTTTGTGTTCTGTGAAATCATCTCACAGAGTTACAGCTTTTCCCTGAAGAAGACTTTCGCTAAGACAGTTTTTGTGGAATTGGCAAAGTGATATATGGAAGCCCATAGAGGGCTATGGTGAAAAAGGAAATATCCTCCGATGAAATCTGGAAGGAAGCTTTCTGAGAAACTGCTCAGTGTTCTGTTAATTCATCTCACAGAGTTACATCTGTATTTCGTGGATCTCTTTGCTAGCCTTATTTCTGTGGAATTTGACAACAGATATTTCCTTTCCCTTTAAAGACTATAGGGCCAAAGGAAATATCCTCCAATAACAAGGAGAAAGAAGCTTTCTGAGAAACTTTTTTGTGTTCTGTGAAATCATCTCACAGAGTTACAGCTTTCCCCTCAAGAAACCTTTCGCTAAGACAGTTCTTGTGGAATTGGGAAACTGATATTTAGAAGCCCATAGAGGGCTGTGGTGAAAAAGGAAATATCCTCCAATGAAATCTCTAAAGAAGCTTTCTGAGAAACTGCTTAGTGTTCTGTTAATTCATCTCAAAGAGTTACATCTGTATTTCGTGGATGTCTTTGCTAGCCTTATTTCTGTGGAATCTGACAACAGATATTTCCTTTCCCTTTTGAAGACTATAGGGCCAAAGGAAATATCCTCCGATAACAAAGAGAAAGAAGCTTTCTGAGAAACTTCTTTGTGTTCTGTGAAATAATCTCACAGAGTTACAGCTTTCCCCTCAAGAAGCCTTTCGCTAAGACAGTTCTTGTGGAATTGGCAAAGTGATATTTGGAAGGACATAGAGGGCTATGGAGAAAAAGGAAATATCCTCAGATGAAACCTGGAAAGAAGCTTTCTGAGAAACTGCTGAGTGTTCTGTTAATTCCTCTCACAGAGTTACATCTGTATTTCGTGGATCTCTTTGCTAGCCTTATTTCTGTGGAATCTGACAACAGATATTTCGGATCCCTTTGAAGACTATAGGGCTAAAGGAAATATCCTGCGATAACAAAGAGAAAGAAGCTTTCTGAGAATCTTCTTTGTGTTCTGTGAAAGCATCTCACAGAGTTACAGCTTTCCCCTCAAGAAGCTTTTCGCTATGACAGTTCTTGTGGAATTGGCAAAGTGATATTTGGAAGCCCGTAGAGGGCTATGGAAAAAAGGAAGTATCCTCAGATGAAACTTGGAAAGAAGCTTTCTGAGAAACTGCTCGGTGTTCTGATAATTCATCTCACAGAGTTACATCTGTATTTCGTGGATCTCTTTGGTAGCCTTATTTCTGTTGAATCTGACAACAGATATTTCGGATCCCTTTGAAGACTACATGGCCAAAGGAAATATCCTCCGATAACAAAGAGAAAGAAGCTTTCTGAGAAACTTCTTTGTGTTCTGTGAAATCATCTCACAGAGTTACAGCTTTCCTCTCAAGAATCCTTTCGCTAAGACAGTTCTTGTGGAATTGGCAAAGTGATATTTGGAAGCCCATAGAGGGCTATGGTGAAAAAGGAAATATCCTGCGATGAAATCTGGAAAGAAGCTTTCTGAGAAACTGCTTAGTGTTCTGTTAATTCATCTCACACCGTTACATCTGTATTTCGTGGATCTCTTTGCTAGCCTTATTTCTGTGGAATCTGAGAAAATATATTTCGGATTCCTTTGAAGACTATAGGGCTAAAGGAAATATCCTCCGATAACAAAGAGAAAGAAGCTTTCTGAGAAACTTCTTTCTGTTCTGTGAAATCATCTCACAGAGTTACAGCTTTCCCCTCAATAAGCCTTTCGCTAAGACAGTTCTTGTGCAATTGGAAAAGTGATATTTGGAACCCCTTAGAGGGCTATGGTGAAAAAGGAAATATCCTCCGATGAAATCTGTAAAAAAGCTTTCTGAGAAACTGCTGAGTGTTCTGTTAATTCCTCTCACAGAGTTACATCTGTATTTCGTGGATCTCTTTGCTAGCCTTATTTCTGTGGAGTCTGACAACAGATATTTCCTTTCCCTTTGAAGAATATAGGGCCAAAGGAAATATCCTCCGATAACAAAGAGAAAGAAGCTTTCTGAGAAACTTCTTTCTGTTCTGTGAAATCATCTCACAGAGTTACAGCTTTCCCCTCAAGAAGACTTTCGCTTAGACAGTTCTTGTAGAATTGGCAAAGTGATATTTGGAAGCCCCTAGAGGGCTATGGTGAAAAAGGAAATATCCTCAGATGAAACCTGGAAAGAAGCTTTCTGAGAAACTGCTCAGGGATCTGTTAATTCATCTCACAGAGTTACATCTGTATTTCGTGGATCTCTTTGCTAGCCTTATTTCTGTGGATTCTGACAACAGATATTTCGGATCCCTTTGAAGACTGCCGGGCCAAAGGAAATATCCTCCGATAACAAAGAGAAAGAAGCTTTCTGAGAAACTTCTTTGTGTTCTGTGAAATCATCTCACAGAGTTACAGCTTTCCCCTCAAGAAGCCTTTCGCTAAGACAGTTCTTGTGGAATTGGCAAAGTGATATTTGGAAGTCCATAGAGGGCTATGGTGAAAAAGGAAATATCCTCCGATGAATCCTGGAAAGAAGCTTTCTGAGAAACTGCTTAGTGTTCTGTTCATTCATCTCACAGAGTTACATCTGTATTTCGTGGATCTCTTTGCTAGCCTTATTTCTGTGGAATCTGACAAAATATATTTCGGATCTCTTTGAAGAGTATAGGGCCAAAGGAAATATCCTCCGATAACAAAAGGAAAGAAGCTTTCTGAGAAACTTCTTTGTGTTCTGTGAAATCATCTCACAGAGTTACAGCTTTCCCCTCAATAAGCCTTTCGCTAAGACATTTCTTGTGGAATTGGCAAAGTGATATTTGGAAGCCCATAGAAGGCTATGGTGAGAAAGGAAATATCCTGCGATGAAATCTGGAAAGAAGCTTTCTGAGAAACTGCTCATTGTTCTGTGAATTCATCTCACAGAGTTACATCTGTATTTCTTGGATCTCTCTGCTAGCCATATTTCTGTGGAATCTGACAACAGATATTTCGGATCCCTTGGTAGACTATAGGGCCAAAGGAAATATCCTCCGATAACAAAGAGAAAGAAGCTTTCTGAGAAACTTCTTTGTGTTCTGTGAAATCATCTCACAGAGTTACAGCTTTCCCCTCAAGAAGCCTTTCGCTAAGACAGTTTTTGTGGAATTGGCAAAGTGATATTTGGAAGCCCATAGAGGGCTATGGTGAAAAAGGAAATATCCTCCGATGAAATCTGGAAAGAAGCTTTCTGAGAAACTGCTTAGTGTTCTGTTAATTCATCGCACAGAGTTACATCAGTATTTCGTGGATCTCTTTGCTAGCCTTATTTCTGTGGAATCTGACAACAGATATTTCCTTTCCCATTGAAGACTATGGGGCCAAAGGAAATATCCTCCGATAACAAAGAGAAAGAAGATTTCTGAGAAACTTCTTTGTGTTCTGTGAAATCATCTCACAGAGTTACAGCTTTCCCCTCAAGAAGCCTTTCGCTAAGACAGTTCTTCTGGAATTGGCAAAGTGATATTTGGAAACCCATAGAGGGCTATGGTGAAAAAGGAAATATCCTCCGATGAAATCTGGAAAGAAGCTTTCTGAGAAACTGCTTAGTGTTCTGTTAATTCATCTCACAGAGTTACATCTGTATTTCGTGGATCTCTTTGCTAGCCTTATTTCTGTGGAATCTGAGAACAGATATTTCGGATCCCTTTAAAGACTATATGGCCAAAGGAAATATCCTCCGATAACAAAGAGAAAGAAGCTTTCTGAGAAACTTCTTTGTGTTCTGTGAAATCATCTCACAGAGTTACAGCATTCCCCTCAAGAAGCCTTTCGATAAGACAGTTCTTGTGGAATTGGCAAAGTGATATTTGGAAGCCCATAGAGGGCTAAGGTGAAAAAGGAAATATCCTCCGATGAAATCTGGAAAGAAGCTTTCTGAGAAACTGCTCAGTGTTCTGTTAACTCATCTCACAGTGTTACATCTGTATTTCGTGGATCTCTTTGCTAGCCTTATTTCTGTGGAATCTGACAACAGATATTTGCTTTCCCTTTGAAGACTATAGGGCCAAAGGAAATATTCCGATAACAAAGAGAAAGAAGCTTTCTGAGAAACTTCTTTGTGTTCTGTGAAATCATCTCACAGAGTTACAGCTTTCCCCTCAAGAAGCCTTTCGCTAAGACAGTTCTTGTGGAATTGGCAAAGTGATATTTGGAAGCCCATAGAGGGCTATGGTGAAAACGGAAATATCCTCAGATGAAATCTGGAAAGAAGCTTTCTGAGAAACTGCTTAGTGTTCTGTTAATTCATCTCACAGAGTTACATCTGTATTTCGTGGATCTCTTTACTAGCTTTATTTCTGTGGAATCTTAGAACAAATATTTCGGAACCTTTTGAAGAATATACGGCCAAAGGAAATATCCTTCGAAAACAAAGAGAAAGAAGCTTTCTGAGAAACTTCTTTGTGTTCTGTGAAATCATCTCACAGAGTTACAGCTTTCCCCTGAAGAAGGCTTTCGCTAAGACAGTTCTTCTGGAATTGGCAAAGTGATATTTGGAAGCCCATAGAGGGCTGTGGTGAAAAAGGAAATATCCTCCGATGAAATCTGGAAAGAAGCTTTCTGAGAAACTGCTTAGTGTTCTGTTAATTCATCTCACAGAGTTACATCTGTATTTCGTGGGTCTCTTTGCTAGCCTTATTTCTGTGGAATCTGAGAACAGATATTTCGGATCACTTTAAAGACTATATGGCCAATGGAAATATCCTCCGATAACAAAGAGAAAGAAGCTTTCTGAGAAACTTCTTTGTGTTCTGTGAAATCATCTCACAGAATTACAGCATTCCCCTCAAGAAGCCTTTCGATAAGACAGTTCTTGTGGAATTGGAAAACTGATATTTGGAAGCCCATAGAGGGCTAAGGTGAAAAAGGAAATAACCTCCGATGAAATCTGGAAAGAAGCTTTCTGAGAAACTGCTCAGTGTTCTGTTAATTCATCTCACAGAGTTACATCTGTATTTCGTGGATCTCTTTGCTAGCCTTATTTCTGTGGAATCTGACAACAGATATTTCCTTTCCCTTTGAAGACTATAGGGCCAAAGGAAATATTCCGATAACAAAGAGAAAGAAGCTTTCTGAGAAACTTCTTTGTGTTCTGTGAAATCATCTCACAGAGTTACAGCTTTCCCCTCAAGAAGCCTTTCGCTAAGACAGTTCCTGTGGAATTGGCAAAGTGATATTTGGAAGCCCATAGAGGGCTATGGTGAAAAAGGAAATATCCTCAGATGAAATCTGGAAAGAAGCTTTCTGAGAAACTGCTTCGTGTTCTGTTAATTCATCCCACAGAGTTACATCTGTATTTCGTGGATCTCTTTGCTAGCCTTATTTGTGTAGAATCTGACAACAGATATTTCCTTTCCCTTTGAAGACTATAGGGCCAAAGGAAATATCCTCCGATAACAAAGAGAAAGAAGCTTTCTGAGAAACTTCTTTGTGTTCTGTGAAATCATCTCACAGAATTACAGATTTCGCCCCTACAAGCCTTTCGCTTAGACAGTTCTTGTGGAATTGGCAAAGTGATATTTGGAAGCCCTTAGAGGGATATGGTGAAAAAGGAAATATCATCCCATGAAATCTGGAAAGAAGCTTTCTGAGAAACTGCTTAGTGTTCTGTTAATTCGTCTCACACAGTTACATCTGTATTTCGTTGATCTCTTTGCTAGCCTTATTTCTGTGGAATCTGACAACAGATATTTCCTTTCCCTTTGAAGACTATAGGGACAAAGAAATATCCTCCGATAACAAAGAGAAAGAAGCTTTCTGAGAAACTTCTTTGTGTTCTGTGAAATCATCTCACAGAGTTACACCTGTCCCCTGAAGAAGGCTTTCGCTAAGACAGTTCTTCTGGAATTGGCAAAGTGATATTTGGAAGCCCATAGAGGGCTGTGGTGAAAAAGGAAATATACTCCGGTGAAATCTGGAAAGAAGCTTTCTGAGAAACTGCTTAGTGTTCTGTTAATTCATCTCACAGAGTTACATGTGTATTTCGTGGATCTCTTTGCTAGCCTTATTTCTGTGGAATCTGAGAACAGATATTTCGGATCCCTTTGAAGACAACAGGGCCAAAGGAAATATCCTCCGATAACAAAGAGAAAGAAGCTTTCTGAGAAACTTCTTTGTGTTCTGTGAAATCATCTCACAGAGTTACAGCTTTCCCCTCAAGAAGCCTTTCGCTAAGACAGTTCTTGTGGAATTGACAAAGTAATATTTGGAAGCCCATAGAGGGCTATGGTGAAAAAGGAAATATCCTCTGATGAAATCTGGAAAGAAGCTTTCTGAGAAACTGCTTAGTGTTCTGTTAATTCATCTCACAGAGTTACATCTGTATTTCGTGGATGTCTTTGCTAGCCTTATTTCTGTGGAATCTGACAACAGATATTTCGGATCCCTTTGAAGACTATAGGGCCAAAGGAAATATCCTCCGATAACAAAGAGAAAGAAGCTTTCTGAGAAACTTCTTTGTGTTCTGTGAAATCATCTCACAGAGTTACAGCTTTCCCCTCAAGAAGCCTTTCGCTGACACAGTTCTTGTGGAATTGGCAAAGTGATATTTGGAAGCCCATAGAGGGCTACGGTGAAAAAGGAAATATCCTCCGATGAAATCTGGAAAGAAGCTTTCTGAGAAACTGCTTAGTGTTCTGTTAATTCATCTCACAGAGTAACATCTGTATTTCGTGGATCTCTTTGCTAGACTTATTTCTGAGGAATCTGAGAAGAGATATTTCGGATCCCTTTGAAGACTATAGGGCCAAAGGAAATATCCTCCGATAACAAAGAGAAAGAAGCTTTCTGAGAAACTTCTTTGTGTTCTGTGAAATCATCTCACAAAGTTACAGCTTTCCCCTCAAGAAGCCTTTCGCTAAGACAGTTCTTGTGGAATTGGCAAAGTGATATTTGGAAGCCCATAGAGGGCTATGGTGAAAAAGGAAATATCCTCCGATGAAATCTGGAAAGAAGCTTTCTGAGAAACTGCTTAGTGTTCTGTTAATTCATCTCACAGAGTTACATCTGTATTTCGTGGATCTCTTTGCTAGCCTTATTTCTGTGGAATCTGACAACAGATGTTTCCTTTCCCTTTGAAGACTATAGGGACAAAGGAAATATCCTCCGATAACAAAGAGAAAGAAGCTTTCTGAGCAACTTCTTTGTGTTCTGTGAAATCATCTCACAGAGTTACAGCTTTCCCCTCAAGAAGCCTTTCGCTAAGACAGTTCTTGTGGAGTTGGCAAAGTGATATTTGGAAGCCCATAGAGGGCAATGGTGAAAAAGGAAATATCCTCCGATGAAATCTGGAAAGAAGCTTTCTAAGAAACTGCTTAGTGTTGGGTTAATTCATCTCACAGAGTTACATCTGTATTTCGTGGATCTCTTTGCGAGCCTTATTTCTGTGGGATCTGAGAACAGATATTTCGGATCCCTTTAAAGACTATAGGACCAAAAGAAATATCCTCCGATAACAAAGAGAAAGAAGCTTTCTGAGAAACTTCTTTGTGTTCTGTGAAATCATCTCACAGAGTTACAGCTTTCCCTTGAAGAAGCCTTTCGCTAAGACAGTTCTTGTGGAATTGGCAAAGTGATATTTGGAAGCCCATAGAGGGCTATGGTGAAAAAGGAAATATCCTCCGATGAAATCTGGAAAGAAGCTTTCTGAGAAACTGCTCAGTGTTCTGTTAATTCATCTCACAGAGTTACATCTGTATTTCGTGGATCTCTTTGCTAGCCTTATTTCTGTGGAATCTGACAACAGATATTTCCTTTCCCTTTGAAGACTATAGGGCCAAAGGAAATATCCTCCGATAACAAAGAGAAGGAAGCTTTCTGAGAAACTTCTTTGTGTTCTGTGAAATCATCTCACAGAGTTACAGCTTTTCCCTGAAGAAGACTTTCGCTAAGACAGTTTTTGTGGAATTGGCAAAGTGATATATGGAAGCCCATAGAGGGCTATGGTGAAAAAGGAAATATCCTCCGATGAAATCTGGAAGGAAGCTTTCTGAGAAACTGCTCAGTGTTCTGTTAATTCATCTCACAGAGTTACATCTGTATTTCGTGGATCTCTTTGCTAGCCTTATTTCTGTGGAATCTGACAACAGATATTTCGGATCCCTTTGAAGACTATAGGGCCAAAGGAAATATCCTCCGATAACAAAGAGAAAGAAGCTTTCTGAGAAACTTCTTTGTGTTCTGTGAAATCATCTCACAGAGTTACAGCTTTCCCCTCAAGAAGCCTTTCGCAGAGACAGTTGTTGTGGAATTGGCAAAGTGATATTTGGAAGCCCATAGAGGGCAATGGTGAAAAAGGAAGTATCCTCCGATGAAATCTGGAAAGAAGCTTTCTGAGAAACTGCTTAGTGTTCTGTTAATTCATCTCACAGAGTTACATCTGTATTTCGAGTATCTCTTTGCCAGCCTTATTTCTGTGGAATCTGAAAACAGATATTTCCTTTCCCTTTGAAGACTATAGGGCCAAAGGAAATATCCTCCGATAACAAAGAGAAAGAAGCTTTCTGAGAAACTACTTTGTGTTCTGTGAAATCATCTCACAGAGTTACAGCTTTCCCCTCAAGAAGCCATTCGCTAAGACAGTTCTTGTGGAATTGGCAAAGTGATATTTGGAAGCCCATAGAGGGCTATGGTGAAAAAGGAAATATCCTCCGATGAAATCTGGAAAAAAGCTTTCTGAGAAACTGCTTAGTGTTCTGTTAATTCATCTCACAGAGTTACATCTGTATTTCATGGATCTCTTTGCTAGCCTTATTTCTTTGGAATCTGAGAACAGATTTTTCGGATCCCTTTTAAGACTATAGGGCCAAAGGAAATATCCTCCGATAAAAAAGAGAAAGAAGCTTTCTGAGAAACTTCTTTGTGTTCTGTGAAATCATCTCACAGAGTTACAGCTTTCCCCTCAGGAAGCCTTTCGCTAAGACAGTTCTTGTGGAATTGGCAAAGTGATATTTGGAAGCTCATAAAGGGCTATGGAGAAAAAGGAAATATCCTCCGATGAAATCTGGAAAGAAGCTTTCTGAGAAACTGCTTAGTGTTCTGATAATTCATCTCCCAGAGTTACATCTGTATTTTGTGGATCTCTTTGCTAGCCTTATTTCTGTGGAATCTGAGAGCACATATTTCGGATCCATTTGAAGACTATAGGGCCAAAGGAAATATCCTCCGATAACAAAGAGAAAGAAGCTTTCTGAGAAACTTCTTTGTGTTCTGTGAAATCATCTCAGAGAGTTACAGCCTTCCCCTCTAGAATCCTTTCGCTAAGACAGTTCTTGTGGAATTGGCAAAGTGATATTTGGAAGCCCATAGAGGGCTATGGTGAAAAAGGAAATATCCTCCGATGAAATCTGGAAAGAAGCTCTGAGAAACTGCTTAGTGTTCTGTTAATTCATCTCACAGAGTTATATCTGTATTTCGTGGATCTCTTTGCTAGCCTTATTTCTGTGGAATCTGACAACAGATATTTCCTTTCCCTTTGAAGACTATGGGGCCAAAGGAAATATCCTCCGATAACAAAGAGAAAGAAGCTTTCTGAGAAACTTCTTTGTGTTCTGAGAAATCATCTCACAGAGTTACAGCTTTCCCCTCAAGAAGCCTTGCGCTAAGACAGTTCTTGTGGAATTGGCAAAGTGATATTTGGAAGCCCATAGAGGGCTATGGTGAAAACGGAAATATCCTCAGATGAAATCTGGAAAGAAGCTTTCTGAGAAACTGCTTAGTGTTCTGTTAATTCATCTCACAGAGTTACATCTGTATTTCGTGGATCTCTTTACTAGCTTTATTTCTGTGGAATCTTAGAACAAATATTTCGGAACCTTTTGAAGACTATACGGCCAAAGGAAATATCCTTCGACAACAAAGAGAAAGAAGCTTTCTGAGAAACTTCTTTGTGTTCTGTGAAATCATCTCACAGAGTTACAGCTTTCCCCTCAAGAAGCCTTTCGCTAAGACAGTTCTTGTGGAATTGACAAAGTGATATTAGAAGCCCATAGAGGGCTATGGTGAAAAAGGAAATATCCTCTGATGAAATCTGGAAAGAAGCTTTCTGAGAAACTGCTTAGTGTTCTGTTAATTCATCTCACAGAGTTACATCTGTATTTCGTGGATGTCTTTGCTAGCCTTATTTCTGTGGAATCTGACAACAGATATTTCGGATCCCTTTGAAGACTATAGGGCCAAAGGAAATATCCTCCGATAACAAAGAGAAAGAAGCTTTCTCATAAACTTCTTTGTGTTCTGTGAAATCATCTCACAGAGTTACAGCTTTCCCCTCAAGAAGCCTTTCGCTGACACAGTTCTTGTGGAATTGGCAAAGTGATATTTGGAAGCCCATAGAGGGCTACGGTGAAAAAGGAAATATCCTCCGATGAAATCTGGAAAGAAGCTTTCTGAGAAACTGCTTAGTGTTCTGTTAATTCATCTCACAGAGTTACATCTGTATTTCGTGGATCTCTTTGCTAGACTTATTTCTGAAGAATCTGAGAAGAGATATTTCGGATCCCTTTGAAGACTATAGGGCCAAAGGAAATATCCTCCGATAACAAAGAGAAAGAAGCTTTCTGAGAAACTTCTTTGTGTTCTGTGAAATCATCTCACAGAGTTACAGCTTTCCCCTCAAGAAGCCTTTCGCTAAGACAGTTCTTGTGGAATTGGCAAAGTGATATTTGGAAGCCCATAGAGGGCTATTGTGAAAAAGGAAATATCCTCCGATGAAATCTGTAAAGAAGCTTTCTGAGAAACTGCTTAGTGTTCTGCTAATTCATCTCACAGAGTAACATCTGTATTTCGTGGATCTCTTTGCTAGCCTTATTTCTGTGGAATCTGACAACAGATATTTCCTTTCCCTTTGAAGACTATAGGGACAAAGGAAATATCCTCCGATAACAAAGAGAAAGAAGCTTTCTGAGCAACTTCTTTGTGTTCTGTGAAATCATCTCACAGAGTTACAGCTTTCCCCTCAAGAAGCCTTTCGCTAAGACAGTTCTTGTGGAATTGGCAAAGTGATATTTGGAAGCCCATAGAGTGCTATGGTGAAAAAGGAAATATCCTCCGATGAAATCTGGAAAGAAGCTTTCTGAGAAACTGCTTAGTGTTCTGTTAATTCATCTCACAGAGTTACATCTGTATTTCGTGGATCTCTTTGCGAGCCTTATTTCTGTGGAATCTGAGAACAGATATTTCGGATCCCTTTGAAGACAACAGGGCCAAAGGAAATATCCTCCGATAACAAAGAGAAAGAAGCTTTCTGAGAAACTTCTTTGTGTTCTGTGAAATCATCTCACAGAGTTACAGCTTTCCCCTCAAGAAGCCTTTCGCTGACACAGTTCTTGTGGAATTGGCAAAGTGATATTTGGAAGCCCATAGAGGGCTACGGTGAAAAAGGAAATATCCTCCGATGAAATCTGGAAAGAAGCTTTCTGAGAAACTGCTTAGTGTTCTGTTAATTCATCTCACAGAGTTACATCTGTATTTCGTGGATCTCTTTGCTAGACTTATTTCTGAGGAATCTGAGAAGAGATATTTCGGATCCCTTTGAAGACTATAGGGCCAAGGGAAATATCCTCGGATAACAAAGAGAAAGAAGCTTTCTGAGAAACTTCTTTGTGTTCTGTGAAATCATCTCACAAAGTTACAGCTTTCCCCTTAAGAAGCCTTTCGCTAAGACAGTTCTTGTGGAATTGGCAAAGTGATATTTGGAAGCCCATAGAGGGCTATGGTGAAAAAGGAAATATCCTCCGATGAAATCTGGAAAGAAGCTTTCTGAGAAACTGCTTAGTGTTCTGTTAATTCATCTCACAGAGTTACATCTGTATTTCGTGGATCTCTTTGCTAGCCTTATTTCTGTGGAATCTGACAACAGATATTTCCTTTCCCTTTGAAGACTATAGGGACAAAGGAAATATCCTCCGATAACAAAGAGAAAGAAGCTATCTGAGCAACTTCTTTGTGTTCTGTGAAATCATCTCACAGAGTTACAGCTTTCCCCTCAAGAAGCCTTTCGCTAAGACAGTTCTTTTGGAGTTGGCAAAGTGATATTTGGAAGCCCATAGAGGGCAATGGTGAAAAAGGAAATATCCTCCGATGAAATATGGAAAGAAGCTTTCTAAGAAACTGCTTAGTGTTGGGTTAATTCATCTCACAGAGTTACATGTGTATTTCGTGGATCTCTTTGCGAGCCTCATTTCTGTGGAATCTGAGAACAGATATTTCGGATCCCTTTAAAGACTATAGGACCAAAAGAAATATCCTCCGTTAACAAAGAGAAAGAAGCTTTCTTAGAAACTTCTTTGTGTTCTGTGAAATCATCTCAAAGAGTTACAGCTTTCCCTTGAAGAAGCCTTTCGCTAAGACAGTTCTTGTGGAATTGGCAAAGTGATATTTGGAAGCCCATAGAGGGCTATGGTGAAAAAGGAAATATCCTCCGATGAAATCTGGAAGGAAGCTTTCTGAGAAACTGCTCAGTGTTCTGTTAATTCATCTCACAGAGTTACATCTGTATTTCGTGGATCTCTTTGCTAGCCTTATTTCTGTGGAATCTGACAACAGATATTTACTTTCCCTTTGAAGACTATAGGGCCAAAGGAAATATCCTACGATAACAAAGAGAAGGAAGCTTTCTGAGAAACTTCTTTCTGTTCTGTGAAATCATCTCACAGAGTTACAGCTTTTCCCAGAAGAAGACTTTCGCTAAGACAGTTCTTGTGGAATTGGCAAAGTGATATTTGGAAGCCCATAGAGGGCTATGGTGAAAAAGGAAATATCCTCCGATGAAATCTGGAAAGAAGCTTTCTGAGAAACTGCTCAGTGTTCTGTTAATTCATCTCACAGAGTTACATCTGTATTTCGTGGATCTCTTTGCTAGCCTTATTTCTGTGGAATCTGACAACAGATATTTCGGATCCCTTTGAAGACTATAGGGCCAAAGGAAATATCCTCCGATAACAAAGAGAAAGAAGCTTTCTGAGAAACTTCTTTGTGTTCTGTGAAATCATCTCACAGAGTTACAGCTTTCCCCTCAAGAAGCCTTTCGCAGAGACAGTTGTTGTGTAATTGGCAAAGTGATATTTGGAAGCCCATAGAGGGCTATGGTGAAAAAGGAAGTATCCTCCGATGAAATCTGGAAAGAAGCTTTCTGAGAAACTGCTTAGTGTTCTGTTAATTCATCTCACAGAGTTACATCTGTATTTCGTGGATCTCTTTGCTAGACTTATTTCTGAGGAATGTGAGAAGATATATTTCGGATCCCTTTGAAGAATATAGGGCCAAAGGAAATATCCTCCGATAACAAAGAGAAAGAAGCTTTCTGAGAAACTTCTTTGTGTTCTGTGAAATCATCTCACAAAGTTACAGCTTTCCCCTCAAGAAGCCTTTCGCTAAGACAGTTCTTGTGGAATTGGCAAAGTGATATTTGGAAGCCCATAGAGGGCTATGGTGAAAAAGGAAATATCCTCCGATGAAATCTGGAAAGAAGCTTTCTGAGAAACTGCTTAGTGTTTTGTTAATTCATCTCACAGAGTTACATCTGTATTTCGTGGATCTCTTTGCTAGCCTTATTTCTGTGGTATCTGACAACAGATATTTCCTTTCCCTTTAAAGACTATAGGGACAAGGGAAATATCCTCCGATAACAAAGAGAAAGAAGCTTTCTGAGCAACTTCTTTGTGTTCTGTGAAATCATCTCACAGAGTTACAGCTTTCCCCTCAAGAAGCCTTTCGCTAAGACAGTTCTTGTGGAATTGGCAAAGTGATATTTGGAAGCTCATAAAGGGCTATGGAGAAAAAGGAAATATCCTCCGATGAAATCTGGAAAGAAGCTTTCTGAGAAACTGCTTAGTGTTCTGATAATTCATCTCACAGAGTTACATCTGTATTTCGTGGATCTCTTTGCTAGCCTTATTTCTGTGGAATCTGAGAGCACATATTTCGGATCCATTTGAAGACTATAGGGCCAAAGGAAATATCCTCCGATAACAAAGAGAAAGAAGCTTTCTGAGAAACTTCTTTGTGTTCTGTGAAATCATCTCACAGAGTTACAGCCTTGCCCTCAAGAATCCTTTCGCTAAGACAGTTCTTGTGGAAATGGCAAAGTGATATTTGGAAGCCCATAGAGGGCTATGGTGAAAAAGGAAATATCCTCCGATGAAATCTGGAAAGAAGCTTTCTGAGAAACTGCTTAGTGTTCTGTTAATTCATCTCACAGAGTTATATCTGTATTTCGTGGATCTCTTTGCTAGCCTTATTTCTGTGGAATCTGACAACAGATATTTCCTTTCCCTTTGAAGACTATAGGGCCAAAGGAAATATCCTCCGATAACAAAGAGAAAGAAGCTTTCTGAGAAACTTCTTTGTGTTCTGAGAAATCATCTCACAGAGTTACAGCTTTCCCCTCAAGAAGCCTTGCGCTAAGACAGTTCTTGTGGAATTGGCAAAGTGATATTTGGAAGCCCATAGAGGGCTATGGTGAAAAAGGAAATATCCTCCGATGAAATCTGGAAAGAAGCTTTCTGAGAAACTGCTAAGTGTTCTGTTAATTCATCTCACCGAGTTACATCTGTGTTTCGTGGATCTCTTTGCTAGCCTTATTTCTGTGGAATCTGACAACAGATATTTCCTTTCCCTATGAACACTATAGGGCCAAAGGAAATATCCTCCGATAACAAAGAGAAAGAAGCTTTCTGAGAAACTTCTTTGTGTTCTGTGAAATCATCTCACAGAGTTACAGCTTTCCCCTCAAGAAGCCTTTCGCTAAGACAGTTCTTGTGGAATTGGCATAGTGATATTTGGAAGCCCATAGAGGGCTGTGGTGAAAAAGGAAATATCCTCCGATGAAATCTGGAAAGCAGCTTTCTGAGAAACCGCTTAGTGTTCTGTTTATTCATCTCACAGAGTTACATCTGTATTTCGTGGATCTCTTTGCTAGCCTTTTTTCTGTGTAATCTGACAACAGATATTTCCTTTCCCTTTGAAGACTATAGGGCCTAAGGAAATATCCTCTGATAACAAAGAGAAAGAAGCTTTCTGAGAAACTTCTTTGTGTTCTGTGAAATCATCTCACAGAGTTACAGCTTTCCCCTCAGGAAGCCTTTCGCTAAGACAGTTCTTGTGGAATTGGCAAAGTGATATTTGGAAGCCCATAGAGGGCTATGGTGAAAAAGGAAATATCCTCCGATGAAATCTGGAAAGAAGCTTTCTGAGAAACTGCATAGTGTTTTGTTAATTCACCTCACACCGTTACATCTGTATTTCGTGGATCTCTTTGCTAGCCTTATTTCTGTGGAATCTGAGAACAGATATGTCCTTTCCCTTTGAAGACTATAGGGCCAAAGGAAATATACTCCGATAACAAAGAGAAAGAAGCTTTCTGAGAAACTTCTTTGTCTTCTGTGAAATCATCTCATATAGTTACAGCTTTCCCCTCAAGAAGACTTTCGCTAAGAAAGTTCAGGTGGAATTGGCAAAGTGATATTTGGAAGCCCATAGATGGCTATGGTGAAAAAGGAAATATCCTACGATGAAATCTGGAAAGAAGCTTTCTGAGAAAGTGCTCAGTGTTCTGTTAATTCATCTCTCAGAGTTACATCTGTATTTCATGAATCTCTTTGCTAGCCTTATTTCTGTGGAATCTGACCACAGTTATTACCTTTCCCTTTGAAGACTATAGGGCCAAAGGAAATATCCTCCGATAACAAAGAGAAAGAAGCTTTCTGAGAAACTTCTTTGTGTTCTGTGAAATCATCTCACAGAGTTACAGCTTTCCCCTCAAGAAGCCTTTCGCTAAGACAGTTCTTGTGGAATTGGCAAAGTGATATTTGGAAGCCCATAGAGGGCTATGGTGAAAAAGGAAATATCCTCCAATGAAATCTGGAAAGAAGCTTTCTGAGAAACTCTTTAGTGTTCTGTTAATTCATCTCACAGAGTTACATCTGTATTTCGTGGATCTCTTTGCTAGCCTTATTTCTGTGGAATCTGACAACAGATATTTCCTTTCCCTTTGAAGACTATAGGGCCAAAGGAAATATCCTCCGATAACAAAGAGAAAGAAGCTTTCTGAGAAACTTCTTTGTCTTCTGTGAAATCATCTCATATAGTTACAGCTTTCCCCTCAAGAAGCCTTTCGCTGAGACAGTTCTTGTGGAATTGGCAAAGTGATATTTGGAAGCCCCTAGAGGGCTATGGTGAAAAAGGAAATATCCTACGATGAAATCTGGAAAGAAGCTTTCTGAGAAACTGCTCAGTGTTCTGTTAATTCATCTCTCAGAGTTACATCTGTATTTCATGAATCTCTTTGCTAGCCTTAATTCTGTGGAATCTGACAACAGATATTTCCTTTCCCTTTGAAGACTATAGGGCCAAAGGCAATATCCTCCGATAACAAAGAGAAAGAAGCTTTCTGAGAAACTTCTTTGTGTTCTGTGAAATCATCTCACAGAGTTACAGCTTTCCCCTCAAGAAGCCTTTCGCTAAGACAGTTCTTGTGGAATTGGCAAAGTGATATTTGGAAGCCCTTAGAGGGCTAGGATGAAAAAGGAAATATCCTCTGATGAAATCTGGAAAGAAGCTTTCTCAGTGTTCTGTTAATTCTTCTCACAGAGTTACATCTGTATTTCGTGGATCTCTTTGCCAGCCTTATTTCTGTGGAATCTGAGAACAGATATTTCGTTTCCCTTTGAAGACTATAGGGCCAAAGAAATTATCCTCCGATAACAAAGAGAAAGAAGCTTTCTGAGAAACTTCTTTGTGTTCTGTGAAATCATCTCACAGAGTTACAGCTTTCCCCTCAAGAAGCCTTTCGCTAAGACAGTTCTTGTGGAATTGGCAAAATGATATTTGGAAGCCCTTAGAGGGCTATGGTGAAAAAGGAAATATCCTACGATGAAATCTGGAAAGAAACTTTCTGAGAAACTGCTCAGTGTTCTGTAAATTCATCTCACAGAGTTACATCTGTATTTCGTGGATCTCTTTGCTAGCCTTATTTCTCTGGAATCTGACAACAGATATTTTCTTTCCCATTGAAGACTATAGGGCCAAAGGAAATATCCTCCGATAACAAAGAGAAAGAAGCTTTCTGAGAAACTTCTTTGTGTTCTGTGAAATCATCTCACAGAGTTACAGCTTTCCCCTCAAGAAGCCTTTCGCTAAGACAGTTCTTGTGGAATTGGCAAAGTGATATTTGGAAGCCCATAGTGGGCTATGGTGAAAAAGGAAGTATCCTCCCATGAAATCTGGAAAGAAGCTTTCTGAGAAACTGCTTAGTGTTCTGTTAATTCATCTCACAGAGTTACATCTGTATTGCGTGAATCTCTTTGCTAGCCTTATTTCTGTGGAATCTGAGAACAGATATTTCGGATCCCTTTAAACACTATAGGGCCAAAGGAAATATCCTGCGATAACAAAGAGAAAGAAGCTTTCTGAGAAACTTCTTTGTGTTCTGTGAAATCATCTCACAGAGTTACAGCTTTCCCCTCAAGAAGCCTTTCGCTAAGACAGTTCTTGTGGAATTGGCAAAGTGATATTTGGAAGCCCATAGAGGGCTATGGTGAAAAAGGAAATATCCTCCGATGAAATCTGGAAAGAAGCTTTCTGAGAAACTGCTCAGTGTTCTGTTAATTCATCTCACAGAGTTACATCTGTATTTCGTGGATCTCTTTGCTAGCCTTATTTCTGTGGGATCTGACAACAGATATTTCCTTTCCCTTTGAAGACTATAGGGCCAAAGGAAATATCCTCCGATAACAAAGAGAAAGAAGCTTTCTGAGAAACTTCTTTGTGTTCTGTGAAATCATCTCACAGGGTTACAGCTTTCCCCTCAAGAAGCCTTTCGCTAAGACAGTTCTTGTGGAATTGGCAAAGTGATATTTGGAAGCCCATAGAGGGCTATGGTGAAAAAGGAAATATCCTACGATGAAATCTGGAAAGAAGCTTTCTGAGAAACTGCTCAGTGTTCTGTTAATTCATCTCTCAGAGTTACATCTGTATTTCATGGATCTCTTTGCTAGCCTTATTTCTCTGGAATCTGACAACAGATATTTCCTTTCCCTTTGAAGACTATAGGGCCAAAGGAAATATCCTCCGATAACAAAGAGAAAGAAGCTTTCTGAGAAACTTCTTTGTGTTCTGTGAAATCATCTCACAGAGTTGCAGCTTTCCACTCAAGAAGGCTATCGCTAAGACAGTCCTTGTGGAATTGGCAAAGTGATATTTGAAGCCCATAGAGGGCTATGGTGAAAAAGGAAATATCCTCCCATGAAATCTGGAAAGAAGCTTTCTGAGAAACTGCTTAGTGTTCTGTTAATTCATCTCACCGAGTTACATCTGTATTTCGTGGATCTCTTTGCTAGCCTTATTTCTGTGGAATCTGAGAACAGATATGTCCTTTCCCTTTGAAGATTATAGAGCCAAAGGAAATATCCTCCGATAACAAAGAGAAAGAAGCTTTCTGAGAAACTTCTTTGTCTTCTGTGAAATCATCTCACAGAGTTACAGCTTTCCCCTCAAGAAGCCTTTCGCTAATACAGTTCTTGTGGAATTGGCAAAGTGATATTTCGAAGCCCATAGAGGGCTATGGTGAAAAAGGAAATATCCTACGATGAAATCTGGAAAGAAGCTTTTTGAGAAACTGCTCAGTGTTCTGTTAATTCATCTCTCAGAGTTACATCTGTATTTCATAGATCTTTTGCTAGCCTTATTTCTGTGGAATCTGACAACAGATATTTCCTTTCCCTTTGAAGACTATAGGGCCAAAGGAAATATCCTCCGATAACAAAGAGAAAGAAGCTTTCTGAGAAACTTCTTTGTGTTCTGTGAAATCATCTCACAGAGTTACAGCTTTCCCCTCAAGAAGCCTTTCGCTAAGACAGTTCTTGTGGAATTGGCAAAGTGATATTTGGAAGCCCATAGAGGGCTATGGTGAAAAAGGAAATATCCTCAGATGAAATCTGGAAAGAAGCTTTCTGAGAAACTGCTTCGTGTTCTGTTAATTCATCTCGCAGAGTTACATCTGTATTTCGTGGATCTCTTTGCTAACCTTATTTCTGTGGAATCTGACAACAGATATTTCGGATCCCTTTGAAGACTATAGGGCCAAAGGAAATATCCTCCGATAACAAAGAGAAAGAAGCTTTCTGAGAAACTTCCTTGGGTTCTGTGAAATCATCTCACAGAGTTCCAGCTTTCCCCTCAAGAAGCCTTTTGCTAAGACAGTTCTTCTGGAATTGGCAAAGTGATATTTGGAAGCCCATAGAGGGCTATGGTGAAAAAGGAAATATCCTCCGATGAAATCTTTAAAGAAGCTTTCTGAGAAACTGCTCAGTGTTCTGTTAATTCATCTCACAGAGTTACATCTGTATTTCGTGGATCTCTTTGCTAGCCTTATTTCTGTGGAATCTGACAACAGATATTTCCTTTCCCTTTGAAGACTATTGGGTCAAAGAAAATATCCTCCGATAACAAAGAGAAAGAAGCTTTCTGAGAAACTTCTTTGTGTTCTGTGAAATCATCTCAGAGTGTTACAGCTTTCCCTTCAAGAAGCCTTTCGCTAAGACAGTTCTTGTGGAATTGGCAAAGTGATATTTGGAAGACCATAGAGGGCAATGGTGAAAAAGGAAATATCCTCCGATGAAATCTGGAAAGAAGCTTTCTGAGAAACTGCGTAGGGTTCTGTTAATTCATCTCACAGAGTTACATCTGTATTTCGTGGATCTCTTTGCTAGCCTTATTTCTGTGGAATCTGACAACAGATATTTTCTTTCCCATTGAAGACTATAGGGCCAAAGGAAATATCCTCCGATTACAAAGAGAAAGAAGCTTCCTGAGAAACTTCTTTGTGTACTGTGAAATCATCTCACAGAGTTACAGCTTTCCCCTCCAGAAGGCTATCGCTAAGACAGTCCTTGTGGAATTGGCAAAGTGATATTTGAAGCCCATAGAGGGCTATGGTGAAAAAGGAAATATCCTCCCATGAAATCTGGAAAGAAGCTTTCTGAGAAACTGCTTAGTGTTCTGTTAATTCATCTCACAGAGTTACATCTGTATTTCGTGGATCTCTTTGCAAGCCTTATTTCTGTGGAATCTGACAACAGATATTTCGGATCCCTTTAAACAAGATAGGGCCAAAGGAAATATCCTCCGATAACAAAGAGAAAGAAGCTTTCTGAGAAACATCTTTGTGTTCTGTGAAATCATCTCACAGAGTTACAGCTTTCCCCTCAAGAAGCCTTTCGCTAAGACAGTTCTTGTGGAATTGGCAAAGTGATATTTGGAAGCCCATAGAGGGCTATGGTGAAAAAGGAAATGTCCTCCGATGAAATCTGGAAAGAAGCTTTCTGAGAAAATGCTTAGTGTTCTTTTAATTCATCTCACAGAGTTACATCTGTATTTCGTGGATCTCTTTGCTAGCCTTATTTCTGTGGAATCTGACAACAGATATTTCCTTTCCCTTTGAAGACTATAGGGCCAAAGGAAATATCCTCCGATAACAAAGAGAAAGAAGCTTTCTGAGAAACTTCTTTGTGTTCTTTGAAATCATCTCACAGAGTTACAGCTTTCCCCTTAAGAAGCCTTTCGCTAAGACAGTTCTTGTGGAATTGGAAAGTGATATTTGGAAGCCCATAGAGGGCTATGGTGAAAAAGGAAATATCCTCCGATGAAATCTGGAAAGAAGCTTTCTGAGAAACTGCTTAGTGTTCTGTTAATTCATCTCACACCGTTACATCTGTATTTCGTGGATCTCTTTGCTAGCCTTATTTCTGTGGAATCTGAGAACAGATATGTCCTTTCCCTTTGAAGACTATAGGGCCAAAGGAAATATCCTCCGATAACAAAGAGAAAGAAGCTTTGTGAGAAACTTCTTTGTCTTCTGTGAAATCATCTCACAGAGTTATAGCTTTCCCCTCAAGAAGCCTTTCGCTAAGACAGTTCTTGTGGAATTGGCAAAGTGATATTTCGAAGCCCATAGAGGGCTATGGTGAAAAAGGAAATATCCTACGATGAAATCTGGAAAAAAGCTTTTAGAGAAACTGCTCAGTGTTCTGTTAATTCATCTCTCAGAGTTACATCTGTATTTCATGGATCTTTTGCTAGCCTTATTTCTGTGGAATCTGACAACAGATATTTCCTTTCCCTTTGAAGACTATAGGGCCAAAGGAAATATCCTCCGATAACAAAGAGAAAGAAGCTTTCTGAGAAACTTCTTTGTGTTCTGTGAAATCATCTCACAGAGTTACAGCTTTCCCCTCAAGAAGCCTTTCGCTAAGACAGTTCTTGTGGAATTGGCAAAGTGATATTTGGAAGCCCATAGAGGGCTACGGTGAAAAAGGAAATATCCTCAGATGAAATCTGGAAAGAAGCTTTCGGAGAAACTGCTTAGTGTTCTGTTAATTCATCTCGCAGAGTTACATCTGTATTAAGTGGATCTCTTTGCTAGCCTTATTTCTGTGGAATCTGACAACAGATATTTCGGATCCCTTTGAAGACTATAGGGCCAAAGGAAATATCCTCCGATAACAAAGAGAAAGAAGCTTTCTGAGAAACTTCCTTGGGTTCTGTGAAATCATCTCACAGAGTTACAGCTTTCCCCTCAAGAAGCCTTTCGCTAAGACAGTTCTTGTGGAATTGGCAAAGTGATATTTGGAAGCCCATAGAGGGCTATGGTGAAAAAGGAAATATCCTCCGATGAAATCTGGAAAGAAGCTTTCTGAGAAACTGCTCAGTGTTCTGTTAATTCATCTCACAGAGTTACATCTGTATTTCGTGGATCTCTTTGCTAGCCTTATTTCTGTGGAATCTGACAACAGATATTTCCTTTCCCTTTGAAGACTATAGGGCCAAAGGAAATATCCTCCGATATCAAAGAGAAAGAAGCTTTCTGAGAAACTTCTTTGTGTTCTGTGAAATCATCTCACAGAGTTACAGCTTTCCCCTCAAGAAGCCTTTCGCTAAGACAGTTCTTGTGGAATTGGCAAAGTGATATTTGGAAGCCCATAGAGGGCTATGGTGAAAAAGGAAATATCCTCCGATGAAATCTGGAAAGAAGCTTTCTGAGAAACTGCTCAGTGTTCTGTTAATTCATCTCACAGAGTTACATCTGTATTTCGTGGATCTCTTTGCTAGCCTTATTTCTGTGGAATCTGACAACAGATATTTCCTTTCCCTTTGAAGACTATTGGGTCAAAGAAAATATCCTCCGATAACAAAGAGAAAGAAGCTTTCTGAGAAACTTCTTTGTGTTCTGTGAAATCATCTCAGAGTGTTACAGCTTTCCCCTCAAGAAGCCTTTCGCTAAGACAGTTCTTGTGGAATTGGCAAAGTGATATTTGGAAGACCATAGAGGGCAACGGTGAAAAAGGAAATATCCTCCGATGAAATCTGGAAAGAAGCTTTCTGAGAAACTGCGTAGGGTTCTGTTAATTCATCTCACAGAGTTACATCTGTATTTCGTGGATCTCTTTGCTAGCCTTATTTCTGTGGAATCTGACAACAGATATTTTCTTTCCCATTGAAGACTATAGGGCCAAAGGAAATATCCTCCGATTACAAAGAGAAAGAAGCTTTCTGAGAAACTTCTTTGTGTACTGTGAAATCATCTCACAGAGTTACAGCTTTCCCCTCCAGAAGGCTATCGCTAAGACAGTCCTTGTGGAATTGGCAAAGTGATATTTGAAGCCCATAGAGGGCTATGGTGAAAAAGGAAATATCCTAAGATGAAATCTGGAAAGAAGCTTTCTGAGAAACTGCTTAGTGTTCTGTTAATTCATCTCACAGAGTTACATCTGTATTTCGTGGATCTCTTTGCTAGCCTTATTTCTGTGGAATATGAGAACAGATATGTCCTTTCCCTTTGAAGACTATAGAGCCAAAGGAAATATCCTCCGATAACAAAGAGAAAGAAGCTTTCTGAGAAACTTCTTTGTCTTCTGTGAAATCATCTCACAGAGTTATAGCTTTCCCCTCAAGAAGCCTTTCGCTAAGACAGTTCTTGTGGAATTGGCAAAGTGATATTTCGAAGCCCATAGAGGGCTATGGTGAAAAAGGAAATATCCTACGATGAAATCTGGAAAAAAGCTTTTTGAGAAACTGCTCAGTGTTCTGTTAATTCATCTCTCAGAGTTACATCTGTATTTCATGGATCTTTTGCTAGCCTTATTTCTGTGGAATCTGACAACAGATATTTCCTTTCCCTTTGAAGACTATAGGGCCAAAGGAAATATCCTCCGATAACAAAGAGAAAGAAGCTTTCTGAGAAACTTCTTTGTGTTCTGTGAAATCATCTCACAGAGTTACAGCTTTCCCCTCAAGAAGCCTTTCGCTAAGACAGTTCTTGTGGAATTGGCAAAGTGATATTTGGAAGCCCATAGAGGGCTACGGTGAAAAAGGAAATATCCTCAGATGAAATCTGGAAAGAAGCTTTCGGAGAAACTGCTTAGTGTTCTGTTAATTCATCTCGCAGAGTTACATCTGTATTAAGTGGATCTCTTTGCTAGCCTTATTTCTGTGGAATCTGACAACAGATATTTCGGATCCCTTTGAAGACTATAGGGCCAAAGGAAATATCCTCCGATAACAAAGAGAAAGAAGCTTTCTGAGAAACTTCCTTGGGTTCTGTGAAATCATCTCACAGAGTTACAGCTTTCCCCTCAAGAAGCCTTTCGCTAAGACAGTTCTTGTGGAATTGGCAAAGTGATATTTGGAAGCCCATAGAGGGCTATGGTGAAAAAGGAAATATCCTCCGATGAAATCTGGAAAGAAGCTTTCTGAGAAACTGCTCAGTGTTCTGTTAATTCATCTCACAGAGTTACATCTGTATTTCGTGGATCTCTTTGCTAGCCTTATTTCTGTGGAATCTGACAACAGATATTTCCTTTCCCTTTGAAGACTATAGGGCCAAAGGAAATATCCTCCGATATCAAAGAGAAAGAAGCTTTCTGAGAAACTTCTTTGTGTTCTGTGAAATCATCTCACAGAGTTACAGCTTTCCCGTCAAGAAGCCTTTCGCTAAGACAGTTCTTGTGGAATTGGCAAAGTGATATTTGGAAGCCCATAGAGGGCTATGGTGAAAAAGGAAATATCCTCCGATGAAATCTGGAAAGAAGCTTTCTGAGAAACTGCTCAGTGTTCTGTTAATTCATCTCACAGAGTTACATCTGTATTTCGTGGATCTCTTTGCTAGCCTTATTTTTGTGGAATCTGACAACAGATATTTCCTTTCCCTTTGAAGACTATTGGGTCAAAGAAAATATCCTCCGATAACAAAGAGAAAGAAGCTTTCTGAGAAACTTCTTTGTGTTCTGTGAAATCATCTCAGAGTGTTACAGCTTTCCCCTCAAGAAGCCTTTCGCTAAGACAGTTCTTGTGGAATTGGCAAAGTGATATTTGGAAGACCATAGAGGGCAACGGTGAAAAAGGAAATATCCTCCGATGAAATCTGGAAAGAAGCTTTCTGAGAAACTGCGTAGGGTTCTGTTAATTCATCTCACAGAGTTACATCTGTATTTCGTGGATCTCTTTGCTAGCCTTATTTCTGTGGAATCTGACAACAGATATTTTCTTTCCCATTGAAGACTATAGGGCCAAAGGAAATATCCTCCGATTACAAAGAGAAAGAAGCTTTCTGAGAAACTTCTTTGTGTACTGTGAAATCATCTCACAGAGTTACAGCTTTCCCCTCCAGAAGGCTATCGCTAAGACAGTCCTTGTGGAATTGGCAAAGTGATATTTGAAGCCCATAGAGGGCTATGGTGAAAAAGGAAATATCCTCCCATGAAATCTGGAAAGAAGCTTTCTGAGAAACTGCTTAGTGTTCTGTTAATTCATCTCACAGAGTTACATCTGTATTTCGTGGATCTCTTTGCTAGCCTTATTTCTGTGGAATCTGAGAACAGATATTTCGGATCCCTTTAAACACGATAGGGCCAAAGGAAATATCCTCCGATAACAAAGAGAAAGAAGCTTTCTGAGAAACTTCTTTGTGTTCTGTGAAATCATCTCACCGAGTTACAGCTTTCCCCTCAAGAAGCCTTTCGCTAAGACACTTCTTGTGGAATTGGCAAAGTGATATTTGGAAGCCCATAGAGGGCTATGGTGAAAAAGGAAATGTCCTCCGATGAAATCTGGAAAGAAGCTTTCTGAGAAAATGCTTAGTGTTCTGTTAATTCATCTCACAGAGTTACATCTGTATTTCGTGGATCTCTTTGCTAGCCTTATTTCTGTGGAATCTGACAACAGATATTTCCTTTCCCTTTGAAGTCTATAGGGCCAAAGGAAATATCCTCCGATAACAAAGAGAAAGAAGCTTTCTGAGAAACTTCTTTGTGTTCTTTGAAATCATCTCACAGAGTTACAGCTTTCCCCTCAAGAAGCCTTTCGCTAAGACAGTTCTTGTGGAATTGGAAAGTGATATTTGGAAGCCCATAGAGGGCTACGGTGAAAAAGGAAATATCCTCCCATGAAATCTGGAAAGAAGCTTTCTGAGAAACTGCTTAGTGTTCTGTTAATTCATCTCACACCGTTACATCTGTATTTCGTGGATCTCTTTGCTAGCCTTATTTCTGTGGAATCTGAGAACAGATATGTCCTTTTCCTTTGAAGACTATAGGGCCAAAGGAAATATCCTCCGATAACAAAGAGAAAGAAGCTTTGTGAGAAACTTCTTTGTCTTCTGTGAAATCATCTCACAGAGTTACAGCTTTCCCCTCAAGAAGCCTTTCGCTAAGACAGTTCTTGTCGAATTGGCAAAGTGATATTTGGAAGCCCATAGAGGGCTATGGTGAAAAAGGAAATATCCTACGAGGAAATCTGGAAAGAAGCTTTCTGAGAAACTGCTCAGTGTTCTGTTAATTCATCTCACAGAGTTACATCTGTATTTCGTGGATCTCTTTGCTAGCCTTATTTCTGTGGAAGCTGACAACAGATATTTTCTTTCCCATTGAAGACTGTAGGGCCAAAGGAAATATCCTCCGAAAACAAAGAGAAAGAAGCTTTCTGAGAAACTTCTTTGTGTTCTGTGAAATCGTCTCACAGAGTTACAGCTTTCCCCTCAAGAAGGCTATCGCTAAGACAGTCCTTGTGGAATTGGCAAAGTGATATTTGAAGCCAATAGAGGGCAATGGTGAAAAAGGAAATATCCTCCCATGAAATCTGGAAAGAAGCTTTCTGAGAAACTGCTTAGTGTTCTGTTAATTCATCTCACAGAGTTACATCTGTATTTCGTGGATCTCTTTGCTAGCCTTATTTCTGTGGAATCTGAGAACAGATATTTCGGATCCCTTTAAACACTATAGGGCCAAAGGAAATATCCTCCGATAACAAAGAGAAAGAAGCTTTCTGAGAAACTTCTTTGTGTTCTGTGAAATCATCTCACAGAGTTACAGCTTTCCCCTCAAGAAGCCTTTCGCTAAGACAGGTCTTGTGGAATTGGCAAAGTGATATTTGGAAGCCCATAGAGGGCTATGGTGAAAAACGAAATATCCTCCGATGAAATCTGGAAAGAAGCTTTCTGAGAAAATGCTTACTGTTCTGTTAATTCATCTCACACAGTTACATCTGTATTTCGTGGATCTCTTTGCTAGCCTTATTTCTGTGGAATCTGACAACAGATATTTCCTTTCCCTTTGAAGACTATAGGGCCAAAGGAAATATCCTCCGATAACAAAGAGAAAGAAGCTTTCTGAGAAACTTCTTTGTGTTCTGTGAAATCGTCTCACAGAGTTACAGCTATACCCTCAAGAAGCCTTTCGCTAAGACAGTTCTTGTGGAATTGGCAAAGTGATATTTGGAAGCCCATAGAGGGCTATGGTGAAAAAGGAAATATCCTCCGATGAAATCTGGAAAGAAGCTTTCTTAGAAACTGCTCAGTGTTCTGTTAATTCATCTCACAGAGTTACATCTGTATTTCGTTTATCTCTTTGCTAGCCTTATTTCTGTGGAATCTGAAAACAGATATTTCCATTCCCTTTGAAGACTAGAGGGCTAAAGGAAATATCCTCCGATAACAAAGAGAAAGAAGCTTTCTGAGAAACTTCTTTGTGTTCTGTGAAATCATCTCACAGAGTTACAGCTTTCCCCTCAAGAAGCCTTTCGCTAAGACAGTTCTTGTGGAATTGGCAAAGTGATATTTCGAAGCCCCTAGAGGGCTATGGTGAAAAAGGAAATATCCTCAGATGAAATCTGGAAAGAAGCTTTCTGAGAAACTGCTCAGTGTTCTGTTAATTCATCTCACAGAGTTACATCTGTATTTCGTGGATCTCTTTGCTAGACTTATTTCTGTAGAATCTGACAACAGATATTTCCTTTCCCTTTGAAGACTCTAGGGCCAAAGAAAATATCCTCCGATAACAAAGAGAAAGAAGCTTTCTGAGAAACTTCTTTGTGTTCTGTGAAATCATCTCACACAATTACAGATTTCCCCTCAAGAAGCCTTTCGCTAAGACAGTTCTTGTGGAATTGGCAAAGTGATATTAGGAAGCCCATAGAGGGCTATGGTGAAAAAGGAAATATCCTCCGATGAAATCTGCAAAGAAGCTTTCTGAGAAACTGCTAAGTGTTCTGTTAATTCATCTCACACAGTTACATCTGAATTTCGTGGATCTCTTTGCTAGCCTTATTTCTGTGGAATCTGACAACAGATATTTCCTTTCCCTTTGAAGACTATAGGGCCAAAGGAAATATCTTCCGATAACAAAGAGAAAGAAGCTTTCTGAGAAACTTCCTTGTGTTCTGTGAAATCATCTCACAGAATTACAGATTTCGCACCAAGAAGCCTTTCGCTAAGACAGTTCTTGTGGAATTGGCAAAGTGATATTTGGAAGCCCATAGAGGGCAATGGTGAAAAAGGAAATATCCTCCCATGAAATCTCGAAAGAAGCTTTCTGAGAAACTGCTTAGTGTTCTGTTAATTCATCTCACAGAGTTACATCTGTATTTCATGGATCTCTTTGCTAGCCTTATTTCTGTGGAATCTGAGAACAGATATTTCGGATCCCTTTAAACACTATAGGGCCAAAGGAAATATCCTCCGATAACAAAGAGAAAGAAGCTTTCTGAGAAACTTCTTTGTGTTCTGTGAAATCATCTCACAGAGTTACAGCTTTCCCCTCAAGAAGCCTTTCGCTAAGACAGTTCTTGTGGAATTGGCAAAGTGATATTTGGAAGCCCATAGAGGGCTATGGTGAAAAACGAAATATCCTCCGATGAAATCTGGAAAGAAGCTTTCTGAGAAAATGCTTACTGTTCTGTTAATTCATCTCACACAGATACATCTGTATTTCGTGGATCTCTTTGCTAGCCTTATTTCTGTGGAATCTGACAACAGATATTTCCTTTCCCTTTGAAGACTATAGGGCCAAAGGAAATATCCTCCGATAACAAAGAGAAAGAAGCTTTCTGAGAAACTTCTTTGTGTTCTGTGAAATCGTCTCACAGAGTTACAGCTATACCCTCAAGAAGCCTTTCGCTAAGACAGTTCTTGTGGAATTGGCAAAGAGATATTTGGAAGTCCATAGAGGGCTATGGTGAAAAAGGAAATATCCTCCGATGAAATCTGGAAAGAAGCTTTCTTAGAAACTGCTCAGTGTTCTGTTAATTCATCTCACAGAGTTACATCTGTATTTCGTGGATCTCTTTGCTAGCCTTATTTCTGTGGAATCTGAAAACAGATATTTCCATTCCCTTTGAAGACTATAGGGCTAAAGGAAATATCCTCCGATAACAAAGAGAAAGAAGCTTTCTGAGAAACTTCTTTGTGTTCTGTGAAATCATCTCACAGAGTTACAGCTTTCCCCTCAAGAAGCCTTTCGCTAAGACAGTTCTTGTGGAATTGGCAAAGTGATATTTGGAAGCCCCTAGAGGGCTATGGTGAAAAAGGAAATATCCTCAGATGAAATCTGGAAAGAAGCTTTCTGAGAAACTGCTTAGTGTTCTGTTAATTCATCTCACAGAGTTACATCTGTATTTCGTGGATCTCTTTGCTAGCCTTATTTCTGTAGAATCTGACAACAGATATTTCCTTTCCCTTTGAAGACTCTAGGGCCAAAGAAAATATCCTCCGATAACAAAGAGAAAGAAGCTTTCTGAGAAACTTCTTTGTGTTCTGTGAAATCATCTCACACAATTACAGATTTGCCCTCAAGAAGCCTTTCGCTAAGACAGTTCTTGTGGAATTGGCAAAGTGATATTTGGAAGCCCATAGAGGGCTATGGTGAAAAAGGAAATATCCTCCGATGAAATCTGCAAAGAAGCTTTCTGAGAAACTGCTAAGTGTTCTGTTAATTCATCTCACACAGTTACATCTGTGTTTCGTGGATCTCTTTGCTAGCCTTATTTCTGTGGAATCTGACAACAGATATTTCCTTTCCCTTTGAAGACTATAGGGCCTAAGGAAATATCCTCCGATAACAAAGAGAAAGAAGCTTTCTGAGAAACTTCTTTGTGTTCTGTGAAATCATCTCACAGAGTTACAGCTTTCCCCTCAAGAAGCCTTTCGCTAAGACAGTTCTTGTGGAATTGGCAAAGTGATATTTGGAAGCCCATAGAGGGCTATGGTGAAAAAGGAAATATCCTCCGATGAAATCTGGAAAGAAGCTTTCTGAGAAACTGCTCAGTGTTCTGTTAATTCATCTCACAGAGTTACATCTGTATTTCGTGGATCTCTTTGCTAGCCTTATTTCTGTGGAATCTGACAACAGATATTTCCTTTCCCTTTGAAGACTATTGGGTCAAAGAAAATATCCTCCGATAACAAAGAGAAAGAAGCTTCCTGAGAAACTTCTTTGTGTTCTGTGAAATCATCTCAGAGTGTTACAGCTTTCCCCTCAAGAAGCCTTTCGCTAAGACAGTTCTTGTGGAATTGGCAAAGTGATATTTGGAAGACCATAGAGGGCAATGGTGAAAAAGGAAATATCCTCCGATGAAATCTGGAAAGAAGCTTTCTGAGAAACTGCGTAGGGTTCTGTTAATTCATCTCACAGAGTTACATCTGTATTTCGTGGATCTCTTTGCTAGCCTTATTTCTGTGGAATCTGACAACAGATATTTTCTTTCCCATTGAAGACTATAGGGCCAAAGGAAATATCCTCCGATTACAAAGAGAAAGAAGCTTTCTGAGAAACTTCTTTGTGTACTGTGAAATCATCTCACAGAGTTACAGCTTTCCCCTCCAGAAGGCTATCGCTAAGACAGTCCTTGTGGAATTGGCAAACTGATATTTGAAGCCCATAGAGGGCTATGGTGAAAAAGGAAATATCCTCCCATGAAATCTGGAAAGAAGCTTTCTGAGAAACTGCTTAGTGTTCTGTTAATTCATCTCACAGAGTTACATCTGTATTTCGTGGATCTCTTTGCTAGCCTTATTTCTGTGGAATCTGAGAACAGATATTTCGGATCCCTTTAAACACTATAGGGCCAAAGGAAATATCCTCCGATAACAAAGAGAAAGAAGCTTTCTGAGAAACTTCTTTGTGTTCTGTGAAATCATCTCACAGAGTTACAGCTTTCCCCTCAAGAAGCCTTTCGCTAAGACAGTTCTTGTGGAATTGGCAAAGTGATATTTGGAAGCCCATAGAGGGCTATGGTGAAAAAGGAAATATCCTCCGATGAAATCTGGAAGGAAGCTTTCTGAGAAAATGCTTACTGTTCTGTTAATTCATCTCACACAGTTACATCTGTATTTCGTGGATCTCTTTGCTAGCCTTATTTCTGTGGAATCTGACAACAGATATTTCCTTTCCCTTTGAAGACTATAGGGCCAAAGGAAATATCTTCCGATAACAAAGAGATAGAAGCTTTCTGAGAAACTTCCTAGTGTTCTGTGAAATCATCTCACAGAATTACAGATTTCGCACCAAGAAGCCTTTCGCTAAGACAGTTCTTGTGGAATTGGCAAAGTGATATTTGGAAGCCCATAGAGGGCAATGGTGAAAAAGGAAATATCCTCCCATGAAATCTCGAAAGAAGCTTTCTGAGAAACTGCTTAGTGTTCTGTTAATTCATCTCACAGAGTTACATCTGTATTTCATGGATCTCTTTGCTAGCCTTATTTCTGTGGAATCTGAGAACAGATATTTCGGATCCCTTTAAACACTATAGGGCCAAAGGAAATATCCTCCGATAACAAAGAGAAAGAAGCTTTCTGAGAAACTTCTTTGTGTTCTGTGAAATCATCTCACAGAGTTACAGCTTTCCCCTCAAGAAGCCTTTCGCTAAGACAGTTCTTGTGGAATTGGCAAAGTGATATTTGGAAGCCCATAGAGGGCTATGGTGAAAAACGAAATATCCTCCGATGAAATCTGGAAAGAAGCTTTCTGAGAAAATGCTTACTGTTCTGTTAATTCATCTCACACAGATACATCTGTATTTCGTGGATCTCTTTGCTAGCCTTATTTCTGTGGAATCTGACAACAGATATTTCCTTTCCCTTTGAAGACTATAGGGCCAAAGGAAATATCCTCCGATAACAAAGAGAAAGAAGCTTTCTGAGAAACTTCTTTGTGTTCTGTGAAATCGTCTCACAGAGTTACAGCTATACCCTCAAGAAGCCTTTCGCTAAGACAGTTCTTGTGGAATTGGCAAAGAGATATTTGGAAGTCCATAGAGGGCTATGGTGAAAAAGGAAATATCCTCCGATGAAATCTGGAAAGAAGCTTTCTTAGAAACTGCTCAGTGTTCTGTTAATTCATCTCACAGAGTTACATCTGTATTTCGTGGATCTCTTTGCTAGCCTTATTTCTGTGGAATCTGAAAACAGATATTTCCATTCCCTTTGAAGACTATAGGGCTAAAGGAAATATCCTCCGATAACAAAGAGAAAGAAGCTTTCTGAGAAACTTCTTTGTGTTCTGTGAAATCATCTCACAGAGTTACAGCTTTCCCCTCAAGAAGCCTTTCGCTAAGACAGTTCTTGTGGAATTGGCAAAGTGATATTTGGAAGCCCCTAGAGGGCTATGGTGAAAAAGGAAATATCCTCAGATGAAATCTGGAAAGAAGCTTTCTGAGAAACTGCTTAGTGTTCTGTTAATTCATCTCACAGAGTTACATCTGTATTTCGTGGATCTCTTTGCTAGCCTTATTTCTGTAGAATCTGACAACAGATATTTCCTTTCCCTTTGAAGACTCTAGGGCCAAAGAAAATATCCTCCGATAACAAAGAGAAAGAAGCTTTCTGAGAAACTTCTTTGTGTTCTGTGAAATCATCTCACACAATTACAGATTTGCCCTCAAGAAGCCTTTCGCTAAGACAGTTCTTGTGGAATTGGCAAAGTGATATTTGGAAGCCCATAGAGGGCTATGGTGAAAAAGGAAATATCCTCCGATGAAATCTGCAAAGAAGCTTTCTGAGAAACTGCTAAGTGTTCTGTTAATTCATCTCACACAGTTACATCTGTGTTTCGTGGATCTCTTTGCTAGCCTTATTTCTGTGGAATCTGACAACAGATATTTCCTTTCCCTTTGAAGACTATAGGGCCTAAGGAAATATCCTCCGATAACAAAGAGAAAGAAGCTTTCTGAGAAACTTCTTTGTGTTCTGTGAAATCATCTCACAGAGTTACAGCTTTCCCCTCAAGAAGCCTTTCGCTAAGACAGTTCTTGTGGAATTGGCAAAGTGATATTTGGAAGCCCATAGAGGGCTATGGTGAAAAAGGAAATATCCTCCGATGAAATCTGGAAAGAAGCTTTCTGAGAAACTGCTCAGTGTTCTGTTAATTCATCTCACAGAGTTACATCTGTATTTCGTGGATCTCTTTGCTAGCCTTATTTCTGTGGAATCTGACAACAGATATTTCCTTTCCCTTTGAAGACTATTGGGTCAAAGAAAATATCCTCCGATAACAAAGAGAAAGAAGCTTCCTGAGAAACTTCTTTGTGTTCTGTGAAATCATCTCAGAGTGTTACAGCTTTCCCCTCAAGAAGCCTTTCGCTAAGACAGTTCTTGTGGAATTGGCAAAGTGATATTTGGAAGACCATAGAGGGCAATGGTGAAAAAGGAAATATCCTCCGATGAAATCTGGAAAGAAGCTTTCTGAGAAACTGCGTAGGGTTCTGTTAATTCATCTCACAGAGTTACATCTGTATTTCGTGGATCTCTTTGCTAGCCTTATTTCTGTGGAATCTGACAACAGATATTTTCTTTCCCATTGAAGACTATAGGGCCAAAGGAAATATCCTCCGATTACAAAGAGAAAGAAGCTTTCTGAGAAACTTCTTTGTGTACTGTGAAATCATCTCACAGAGTTACAGCTTTCCCCTCCAGAAGGCTATCGCTAAGACAGTCCTTGTGGAATTGGCAAACTGATATTTGAAGCCCATAGAGGGCTATGGTGAAAAAGGAAATATCCTCCCATGAAATCTGGAAAGAAGCTTTCTGAGAAACTGCTTAGTGTTCTGTTAATTCATCTCACAGAGTTACATCTGTATTTCGTGGATCTCTTTGCTAGCCTTATTTCTGTGGAATCTGAGAACAGATATTTCGGATCCCTTTAAACACTATAGGGCCAAAGGAAATATCCTCCGATAACAAAGAGAAAGAAGCTTTCTGAGAAACTTCTTTGTGTTCTGTGAAATCATCTCACAGAGTTACAGCTTTCCCCTCAAGAAGCCTTTCGCTAAGACAGTTCTTGTGGAATTGGCAAAGTGATATTTGGAAGCCCATAGAGGGCTATGGTGAAAAAGGAAATATCCTCCGATGAAATCTGGAAGGAAGCTTTCTGAGAAAATGCTTACTGTTCTGTTAATTCATCTCACACAGTTACATCTGTATTTCGTGGATCTCTTTGCTAGCCTTATTTCTGTGGAATCTGAGAACAGATATCTCCTTTCCCTTTGAAGACTATAGAGCCAAAGGAAATATCCTCCGATAACAAAGAGAAAGAAGCTTTCTGAGAAACTTCTTTGTCTTCTGTGAAATCATCTCACAGAGTTACAGCTTTCCCCTCAAGAAGCCTTTCGCTAAGACAGTTCTTGTGGAATTGGCAAAGTGATATTTCGAAGCCCATAGAGGGCAATGGTGAAAAAGGAAATATCCTCCGATGAAATCTGGAAAGAAGCTTTTTGAGAAACTGCTCAGTGTTCTGTTAATTCATCTCTCAGAGATACATCTGTATTTCATGGATCTTTTGCTAGCCTTACTTCTGTGGAATCTGACAACAGATATTTCCTTTGCCTTTGAAGACTATAGGGCCAAAGGAAATATCCTCCGATAACAAAGAGAAAGAAGCTTTCTGAGAAACTTCTTTGTGTTCTGTGAAATCATCTCACAGAGTTATGCTTTCCCCTCAAGAAGCCTTTCGCTAAGACACTTCTTGTGGAATTGGCAAAGTGATATTTGGAAGCCCATAGAGGGCTACGGTGAAAAAGGAAATATCCTCAGATGAAATCTGGAAAGAAGCTTTCTGAGAAACTGCTTAGTGTTCTGTTAATTCATCTCGCAGAGTTACATCTGTATTTCGTGGATCTCTTTGCTAGCCTTATTTCTGTGGAATCTGACAACAGATATTTCGGATCCCTTTGAAGACTACAGGGCCAAAGGAAATATCCTCCGATAACAAAGAGAAAGAAGCTTTCTGAGAAACTTCCTTGGGTTCTGTGAAATCATCTCACAGAGTTACAGCTTTCCCCTCAAGAAGCCTTTCGCTAAGACAGTTCTTGTGGAATTGGCAAAGTGATATTTGGAAGCCCATAGAGGGCTACGGTGAAAAAGGAAATATCCTCCGATGAAATCTGGAAAGAAGCTTTCTGAGAAACTGCTCAGTGTTCTGTTAATTCATCTCACAGAGTTACATCTGTATTTCGTGGATCTCTTTGCTAGCCTTATTTCTGTGGAATCTGACAACAGATATTTCCTTTCCCTTTGAAGACTATAGGGCCAACGGAAATATCCTCCGATAACAAAGAGAAAGAAGCTTTCTGAGAAACTTCTTTGTGTTCTGTGAAATCATCTCACAGAGTTACAGCTTTCCCCTCAAGAAGCCTTTCGCTAAGACAGTTCTTGTGGAATTGGCAAAGTGATATTTGGAAGCCCATAGAGGGCTATGGTGAAAAAGGAAATATCCTCCGATGAAATCTGGAAAGAAGCTTTCTGAGAAACTGCTCAGTGTTCTGTTAATTCATCTCACAGAGTTACATCTGTATTTCGTGGATCTCTTTGCTAGCCTTATTTCTGTGGAATCTGACAACAGATATTTCCTTTCCCTTTGAAGACTATTGGGTCAAAGAAAATATCCTCCGATAACAAAGAGAAAGAAGCTTCCTGAGAAACTTCTTTGTGTTCTGTGAAATCATCTCAGAGTGTTACAGCTTTCCCCTCAAGAAGCCTTTCGCTAAGACAGTTCTTGTGGAATTGGCAAAGTGATATTTGGAAGACCATAGAGGGCAATGGTGAAAAAGGAAATATCCTCCGATGAAATCTGGAAAGAAGCTTTCTGAGAAACTGCGTAGGGTTCTGTTAATTCATCTCACAGAGTTACATCTGTATTTCGTGGATCTCTTTGCTAGCCTTATTTCTGTGGAATCTGACAACAGATATTTTCTTTCCCATTGAAGACTATAGGGCCAAAGGAAATATCCTCCGATTACAAGGAGAAAGAAGCTTTCTGAGAAACTTTTTGTGTACTGTGAAATCATCTCACAGAGTTACAGCTTTCCCCTCCAGAAGGCTATCGCTAAGACAGTCCTTGTGGAATTGGCAAAGTGATATTTGAAGCCCATAGAGGGCAATGGTGAAAAAGGAAATATCCTCCCATGAAATCTGGAAAGAAGCTTTCTGAGAAACTGCTTAGTGTTCTGTTAATTCATCTCACAGAGTTACATCTGTATTTCGTGGATCTCTTTGCTAGCCTTATTTCTGTGGAATCTGAGAACAGATATTTTCTTTCCCATTGAAGACTATAGGGCCAAAGGAAATATCCTCCGAAAACAAAGAGAAAGAAGCTTTCTGAGAAACTTCTTTGTGTTCTGTGAAATCGTCTCACAGAGTTACAGCTTTCCCCTCAAGAAGGCTATCGCTAAGACAGTCCTTGTGGAATTGGCAAAGTGATATTTGAAGCCAATAGAGGGCAATGGTGAAAAAGGAAATATCCTCCCATGAAATCTGGAAAGAAGCTTTCTGAGAAACTGCTTAGTGTTCTGTTAATTCATCTCACAGAGTTACATCTGTATTTCGTGGATCTCTTTGCTAGCCTTATTTCTGTGGAATCTGAGAACAGATATTTCGGATCCCTTTAAACACTATAGGGCCAAAGGAAATATCCTCCGATAACAAAGAGAAAGAAGCTTTCTGAGAAACTTCTTTGTGTTCTGTGAAATCATCTCACAGAGTTACAGCTTTCCCCTCAAGAAGCCTTTTGCTAAGACAGTTCTTGTGGAATTGGCAAAGTGATATTTGGAAGCCCATAGAGGGCTATGGTGAAAAACAAAATATCCTCCCATGAAATCTGGAAAGAAGCTTTCTGAGAAAATGCTTACTGTTCTGTTAATTCATCTCACACAGTTACATCTGTATTTCGTGGATCTCTTTGCTAGCCTTATTTCTGTGGAATCTGACAACAGATATTTCCTTTCCCTTTGAAGACTATAGGGCCAAAGGAAATATCTTCCGATAACAAAGAGAAAGAAGATTTCTGAGAAACTTCCTTGTGTTCTGTGAAATCACCTCACAGAATTACAGATTTCGCACCAAGAAACCTTTCGCTAAGACAGTTCTTGTGGAATTGGCAAAGTGATATTTGGAAGCCCATAGAGGGCTATGGTGAAAAAGGAAATATCCTCCGATGAAATCTGGAAAGAAGCTTTCTGAGAAACTGCTTAGTGTTCTGTTAATTCATCTCACAGAGTTACATCTGTATTTCGTGGATCTCTTTGCTAGCCTTATTTCTGTGGAATCTGAGAACAGATATGTCCTTTCCCTTTGAAGACTATAGAGCCAAAGGAAATATCCTCCGATAACAAAGAGAAAGAAGCTTTCTGAGAAACTTCTTTGTCTTCTGTGAAATCATCTCACAGAGTTATAGCTTTCCCCTCAAGAAGCCTTTCGCTAAGACAGTTCTTGTGGAATTGGCAAAGTGATATTTCGAAGCCCATAGAGGGCTATGGTGAAAAAGGAAATATCCTACGATGAAATCTGGAAAAAAGCTTTTTGAGAAACTGCTCAGTGTTCTGTTAATTCATCTCTCAGAGTTACATCTGTATTTCATGGATCTTTTGCTATCCTTATTTCTGTGGAATCTGACAACAGATATTTCCTTTCCCTTTGAAGACTATAGGGCCAAAGGAAATATCCTCCGATAACAAAGAGAAAGAAGCTTTCTGAGAAACTTCTTTGTGTTCTGTGAAATCATCTCACAGAGTTACAGCTTTCCCCTCAAGAAGCCTTTCGCTAAGACAGTTCTTGTGGAATTGGCAAAGTGATATTTGGAAGCCCATAGAGGGCTACGGTGAAAAAGGAAATATCCTCAGATGAAATCTGGAAAGAAGCTTTCGGAGAAACTGCTTAGTGTTCTGTTAATTCATCTCGCAGAGTTACATCTGTATTAAGTGGATCTCTTTGCTAGCCTTATTTCTGTGGAATCTGACAACAGATATTTCGGATCCCTTTGAAGACTCTAGGGCCAAAGGAAATATCCTCCGATAACAAAGAGAAAGAAGCTTTCTGAGAAACTTCCTTGGGTTCTGTGAAATCATCTCACAGAGTTACAGCTTTCCCCTCAAGAAGCCTTTCGCTAAGACAGTTCTTGTGGAATTGGCAAAGTGATATTTGGAAGCCCATAGAGGGCTATGGTGAAAAAGGAAATATCCTCCGATGAAATCTGGAAAGAAGCTTTCTGAGAAACTGCTCAGTGTTCTGTTAATTCATCTCACAGAGTTACATCTGTATTTCGTGGATCTCTTTGCTAGCCTTATTTCTGTGGAATCTGACAACAGATATTTCCTTTCCCTTTGAAGACTATAGGGCCAAAGGAAATATCCTCCGATATCAAAGAGAAAGAAGCTTTCTGAGAAACTTCTTTGTGTTCTGTGAAATCATCTCACAGAGTTACAGCTTTCCCCTCAAGAAGCCTTTCGCTAAGACAGTTCTTGTGGAATTGGCAAAGTGATATTTGGAAGCCCATAGAGGGCTATGGTGAAAAAGGAAATATCCTCCGATGAAATCTGGAAAGAAGCTTTCTGAGAAACTGCTCAGTGTTCTGTTAATTCATCTCACAGAGTTACATCTGTATTTCGTGGATCTCTTTGCTAGCCTTATTTCTGTGGAATCTGACAACAGATATTTCCTTTCCCTTTGAAGACTATTGGGTCAAAGAAAATATCCTCCGATAACAAAGAGAAAGAAGCTTTCTGAGAAACTTCTTTGTGTTCTGTGAAATCATCTCAGAGTGTTACAGCTTTCCCCTCAAGAAGCCTTTCGCTAAGACAGTTCTTGTGGAATTGGCAAAGTGATATTTGGAAGACCATAGAGGGCAATGGTGAAAAAGGAAATATCCTCCGATGAAATCTGGAAAGAAGCTTTCTGAGAAACTGCGTAGGGTTCTGTTAATTCATCTCACAGAGTTACATCTGTATTTCGTGGATCTCTTTGCTAGCCTTATTTCTGTGGAATCTGACAACAGATATTTTCTTTCCCATTGAAGACTATAGGGCCAAAGGAAATATCCTCCGATTACAAAGAGAAAGAAGCTTTCTGAGAAACTTCTTTGTGTACTGTGAAATCATCTCACAGAGTTACAGCTTTCCCCTCCAGAAGGCTATCGCTAAGACAGTCCTTGTGGAATTGGCAAAGTGATATTTGAAGCCCATAGAGGGCTATGGTGAAAAAGGAAATATCCTCCCATGAAATCTGGAAAGAAGCTTTCTGAGAAACTGCTTAGTGTTCTGTTAATTCATCTCACAGAGTTACATCTGTATTTCGTGGATCTTTTGCTAGCCTTATTTCTGTGGAATCTGAGAACAGATATTTCGGATCCCTTTAAACACGATAGGGCCAAAGGAAATATCCTCCGATAACAAAGAGAAAGAAGCTTTCTGAGAAACTTCTTTGTGTTCTGTGAAATCTTCTCACAGAGTTACAGCTTTCCCCTCAAGAAGCCTTTCGCTAAGACACTTCTTGTGGAATTGGCAAAGTGATATTTGGAAGCCCATAGAGGGCTATGGTGAAAAAGGAAATGTCCTCCGATGAAATCTGGAAAGAAGCTTTCTGAGAAAATGCTTAGTGTTCTGTTAATTCATCTCACAGAGTTACATCTGTATTTCGTGGATCTCTTTGCTAGCCTTATTTCTGTGGAATCTGACAACAGATATTTCCTTTCCCTTTGAAGACTATAGGGCCAAAGGAAATATCCTCCGATAACAAAGAGAAAGAAGCTTTCTGAGAAACTTCTTTGTGTTCTTTGAAATCATCTCACAGAGTTACAGCTTTCCCCTCAAGAAGCCTTTCGCTAAGACAGTTCTTGTGGAATTGGAAAGTGATATTTGGAAGCCCATAGAGGGCTATGGTGAAAAAGGAAATATCCTCCCATGAAATCTGGAAAGAAGCTTTCTGAGAAACTGCTTAGTGTTCTGTTAATTCATCTCACACCGTTACATCTGTATTTCGTGGATCTCTTTGCTAGCCTTATTTCTGTGGAATCTGAGAACAGATATGTCCTTTTCCTTTGAAGACTACAGGGCCAAAGGAAATATCCTCCGATAACAAAGAGAAAGAAGCTTTGTGAGAAACTTCTTTGTCTTCTGTGAAATCATCTCACAGAGTTACAGCTTTCCCCTCAAGAAGCCTTTCGCTAAGACAGTTCTTGTGGAATTGGCAAAGTGATATTTGGAAGCCCATAGAGGGCTATGGTGAAAAAGGAAATATCCTACGAGGAAATCTGGAAAGAAGCTTTCTGAGAAACTGCTCAGTGTTCTGTTAATTCATCTCACAGAGTTACATCTGTATTTCGTGGATCTCTTTGCTAGCCTTATTTCTGTGGAAGCTGACAACAGATATTTTCTTTCCCATTGAAGACTATAGGGCCAAAGGAAATATCCTCCGAAAACAAAGAGAAAGAAGCTTTCTGAGAAACTTCTTTGTGTTCTGTGAAATCGTCTCACAGAGTTACAGCTTTCCCCTCAAGAAGGCTATCGCTAAGACAGTCCTTGTGGAATTGGCAAAGTGATATTTGAAGCCAATAGAGGGCAATGGTGAAAAAGGAAATATCCTCCCATGAAATCTGGAAAGAAGCTTTCTGAGAAACTGCTTAGTGTTCTGTTAATTCATCTCACAGAGTTACATCTGTATTTCGTGGATCTCTTTGCTAGCCTTATTTCTGTGGAATCTGAGAACAGATATTTCGGATCCCTTTAAACACTATAGGGCCAAAGGAAATATCCTCCGATAACAAAGAGAAAGAAGCTTTCTGAGAAACTTCTTTGTGTTCTGTGAAATCATCTCACAGAGTTACAGCTTTCCCCTCAAGAAGCCTTTCGCTAAGACAGTTCTTGTGGAATTGGCAAAGTGATATTTGGAAGCCCATAGAGGGCTATGGTGAAAAACGAAATATCCTCCGATGAAATCTGGAAAGAAGCTTTCTGAGAAAATGCTTACTGTTCTGTTAATTCATCTCACACAGTTACATCTGTATTTCGTGGATCTCTTTGCTAGCCTTATTTCTGTGGAATCTGACAACAGATATTTCCTTTCCCTTTGAAGACTATAGGGCCAAAGGAAATATCCTCCGATAACAAAGAGAAAGAAGCTTTCTGAGAAACTTCTTTGTGTTCTGTGAAATCGTCTCACAGAGTTACAGCTATACCCTCAAGAAGCCTTTCGCTAAGACAGTTCTTGTGGAATTGGCAAAGTGATATTTGGAAGCCCATAGAGGGCTATGGTGAAAAAGGAAATATCCTATCATGAAATCTGGAAAGAAGTTTTCTGAGAAACTGCTTAGTGTTCTGTTATTTCATCTCACAGAGTTACATCTGTATTTCGTGGATCTCTTTGCTAGCCTTATTTCTGTGGAATCTGAGAACAGATATCTCCTTTCCCTTTGAAGACTATAGAGCCAAAGGAAATAGCCTCCGATAACAAAGAGAAAGAAGCTTTCTGAGAAACTTCTTTGTCTTCTGTGAAATCATCTCACAGAGTTACAGCTTTCCCCTCAAGAAGCCTTTCGTTAAGACAGTTCTTGTGGAATTGGCAAAGTGATATTTCGAAGCCCATTGAGGGCTATGGTGAAAAAGGAAATATCCTCCGATGAAATCTGGAAAGAAGCTTTTTGAGAAACTGCTCAGTGTTCTGTTAATTCATCTCTCAGAGATACATCTGTATTTCATGGATCTTTTGCTAGCCTTACTTCTGTGGAATCTGACAACAGATATTTCCTTTGCCTTTGAAGACTATAGGGCCAAAGGAAATATCCTCCGATAACAAAGAGAAAGAAGCTTTCTGAGAAACTTCTTTGTGTTCTGTGAAATCATCTCACAGAGTTATGCTTTCCCCTCAAGAAGCCTTTCGCTAAGACACTTCTTGTGGAATTGGCAAAGTGATATTTGGAAGCCCATAGAGGGCTACGGTGAAAAAGGAAATATCCTCAGATGAAATCTGGAAAGAAGCTTTCTGAGAAACTGCTTAGTGTTCTGTTAATTCATCTCGCAGAGTTACATCTGTATTTCGTGGATCTCTTTGCTAGCCTTATTTCTGTGGAATCTGACAACAGATATTTCCTTTCCCTTTGAAGACTATAGGGCCAACGGAAATATCCTCCGATAACAAAGAGAAAGAAGCTTTCTGAGAAACTTCTTTGTGTTCTGTGAAATCATCTCACAGAGTTACAGCTTTCCCCTCAAGAAGCCTTTCGCTAAGACAGTTCTTGTGGAATTGGCAAAGTGATATTTGGAAGCCCATAGAGGGCTATGGTGAAAAAGGAAATATCCTCCGATGAAATCTGGAAAGAAGCTTTCTGAGAAACTGCGTAGGGTTCTGTTAATTCATCTCACAGAGTTACATCTGTATTTCGTGGATCTCTTTGCTAGCCTTATTTCTGTGGAATCTGACAACAGATATTTTCTTTCCCATTGAAGACTATAGGGCCAAAGGAAATATCCTCCGAAAACAAAGAGAAAGAAGCTTTCTGAGAAACTTCTTTGTGTTCTGTGAAATCGTCTCACAGAGTTACAGCTTTCCCCTCAAGAAGGCTATCGCTAAGACAGTCCTTGTGGAATTGGCAAAGTGATATTTGAAGCCAATAGAGGGCAATGGTGAAAAAGGAAATATCCTCCCATGAAATCTGGAAAGAAGCTTTCTGAGAAACTGCTTAGTGTTCTGTTAATTCATCTCACAGAGTTACATCTGTATTTCGTGGATCTCTTTGCTAGCCTTATTTCTGTGGAATCTGAGAACAGATATTTCGGATCCCTTTAAACACTATAGGGCCAAAGGAAATATCCTCCGATAACAAAGAGAAAGAAGCTTTCTGAGAAACTTCTTTGTGTTCTGTGAAATCATCTCACAGAGTTACAGCTTTCCCCTCAAGAAGCCTTTTGCTAAGACAGTTCTTGTGGAATTGGCAAAGTGATATTTGGAAGCCCATAGAGGGCTATGGTGAAAAACAAAATATCCTCCCATGAAATCTGGAAAGAAGCTTTCTGAGAAAATGCTTACTGTTCTGTTAATTCATCTCACACAGTTACATCTGTATTTCGTGGATCTCTTTGCTAGCCTTATTTCTGTGGAATCTGACAACAGATATTTCCTTTCCCTTTGAAGACTATAGGGCCAAAGGAAATATCTTCCGATAACAAAGAGAAAGAAGCTTTCTGAGAAACTTCCTTGTGTTCTGTGAAATCACCTCACAGAATTACAGATTTCGCACCAAGAAACCTTTCGCTAAGACAGTTCTTGTGGAATTGGCAAAGTGATATTTGGAAGCCCATAGAGGGCTATGGTGAAAAAGGAAATATCCTATCATGAAATCTGGAAAGAAGCTTTCTGAGAAACTGCTTAGTGTTCTGTTAATTCATCTCACAGAGTTACATCTGTATTTCGTGGATCTCTTTGCTAGCCTTATTTCTGTGGAATCTGAGAACAGATATCTCCTTTCCCTTTGAAGACTATAGAGCCAAAGGAAATATCCTCCGATAACAAAGAGAAAGAAGCTTTCTGAGAAACTTCTTTGTCTTCTGTGAAATCATCTCACAGAGTTACAGCTTTCCCCTCAAGAAGCCTTTCGCTAAGACAGTTCTTGTGGAATTGGCAAAGTGATATTTCGAAGCCCATTGAGGGCTATGGTGAAAAAGGAAATATCCTACGATGAAATCTGGAAAGAAGCTTTTTGAGAAACTGCTCAGTGTTCTGTTAATTCATCTCTCAGAGTTACATCTGTATTTCATGGATCTTTTGCTAGCCTTATTTCTGTGGAATCTGACAACAGATATTTCCTTTCCCTTTGAAGACTATAGGGCCAAAGGAAATATCCTCCGATAACAAAGAGAAAGAAGCTTTCTGAGAAACTTCTTTGTGTTCTGTGAAATCATCTCACAGAGTTACAGCTTTCTCCTCAAGAAGCCTTTCGCTAAGACACTTCTTGTGGAATCGGCAAAGTGATATTTGGAAGCCCATAGAGGGCTACGGTGAAAAAGGAAATATCCTCAGATGAAATCTGGAAAGAAGCTTTCTGAGAAACTGCTTAGTGTTCTGTTAATTCATCTCGCAGAGTTACATCTGTATTTCGTGGATCTCTTTGCTAGCCTTATTTCTGTGGAATCTGACAACAGATATTTCGGATCCCTTTGAAGACTATAGGGCCAAAGGAAATATCCTCCGATAACAAAGAGAAAGAAGCTTTCTGAGAAACTTCTTTGTGTTCTGTGAAATCATCTCACAGAGTTATGCTTTCCCCTCAAGAAGCCTTTCGCTAAGACACTTCTTGTGGAATTGGCAAAGTGATATTTGGAAGCCCATAGAGGGCTACGGTGAAAAAGGAAATATCCTCAGATGAAATCTGGAAAGAAGCTTTCTGAGAAACTGCTTAGTGTTCTGTTAATTCATCTCGCAGAGTTACATCTGTATTTCGTGGATCTCTTTGCTAGCCTTATTTCTGTGGAATCTGACAACAGATATTTCGGATCCCTTTGAAGACTACAGGGCCAAAGGAAATATCCTCCGATAACAAAGAGAAAGAAGCTTTCTGAGAAACTTCCTTGGGTTCTGTGAAATCATCTCACAGAGTTACAGCTTTCCCCTCAAGAAGCCTTTCGCTAAGACAGTTCTTGTGGAATTGGCAAAGTGATATTTGGAAGCCCATAGAGGGCTACGGTGAAAAAGGAAATATCCTCCGATGAAATCTGGAAAGAAGCTTTCTGAGAAACTGCTCAGTGTTCTGTTAATTCATCTCACAGAGTTACATCTGTATTTCGTGGATCTCTTTGCTAGCCTTATTTCTGTGGAATCTGACAACAGATATTTCCTTTCCCTTTGAAGACTATAGGGCCAACGGAAATATCCTCCGATAACAAAGAGAAAGAAGCTTTCTGAGAAACTTCTTTGTGTTCTGTGAAATCATCTCACAGAGTTACAGCTTTCCCCTCAAGAAGCCTTTCGCTAAGACAGTTCTTGTGGAATTGGCAAAGTGATATTTGGAAGCCCATAGAGGGCTATGGTGAAAAAGGAAATATCCTCCGATGAAATCTGGAAAGAAGCTTTCTGAGAAACTGCTCAGTGTTCTGTTAATTCATCTCACAGAGTTACATCTGTATTTCGTGGATCTCTTTGCTAGCCTTATTTCTGTGGAATCTGACAACAGATATTTCCTTTCCCTTTGAAGACTATTGGGTCAAAGAAAATATCCTCCGATAACAAAGAGAAAGAAGCTTCCTGAGAAACTTCTTTGTGTTCTGTGAAATCATCTCAGAGTGTTACAGCTTTCCCCTCAAGAAGCCTTTCGCTAAGACAGTTCTTGTGGAATTGGCAAAGTGATATTTGGAAGACCATAGAGGGCAATGGTGAAAAAGGAAATATCCTCCGATGAAATCTGGAAAGAAGCTTTCTGAGAAACTGCGTAGGGTTCTGTTAATTCATCTCACAGAGTTACATCTGTATTTCGTGGATCTCTTTGCTAGCCTTATTTCTGTGGAATCTGACAACAGATATTTTCTTTCCCATTGAAGACTATAGGGCCAAAGGAAATATCCTCCGATTACAAGGAGAAAGAAGCTTTCTGAGAAACTTTTTGTGTACTGTGAAATCATCTCACAGAGTTACAGCTTTCCCCTCCAGAAGGCTATCGCTAAGACAGTCCTTGTGGAATTGGCAAAGTGATATTTGAAGCCCATAGAGGGCAATGGTGAAAAAGGAAATATCCTCCCATGAAATCTGGAAAGAAGCTTTCTGAGAAACTGCTTAGTGTTCTGTTAATTCATCTCACAGAGTTACATCTGTATTTCGTGGATCTCTTTGCTAGCCTTATTTCTGTGGAATCTGAGAACAGATATTTTCTTTCCCATTGAAGACTATAGGGCCAAAGGAAATATCCTCCGAAAACAAAGAGAAAGAAGCTTTCTGAGAAACTTCTTTGTGTTCTGTGAAATCGTCTCACAGAGTTACAGCTTTCCCCTCAAGAAGGCTATCGCTAAGACAGTCCTTGTGGAATTGGCAAAGTGATATTTGAAGCCAATAGAGGGCAATGGTGAAAAAGGAAATATCCTCCCATGAAATCTGGAAAGAAGCTTTCTGAGAAACTGCTTAGTGTTCTGTTAATTCATCTCACAGAGTTACATCTGTATTTCGTGGATCTCTTTGCTAGCCTTATTTCTGTGGAATCTGAGAACAGATATTTCGGATCCCTTTAAACACTATAGGGCCAAAGGAAATATCCTCCGATAACAAAGAGAAAGAAGCTTTCTGAGAAACTTCTTTGTGTTCTGTGAAATCATCTCACAGAGTTACAGCTTTCCCCTCAAGAAGCCTTTTGCTAAGACAGTTCTTGTGGAATTGGCAAAGTGATATTTGGAAGCCCATAGAGGGCTATGGTGAAAAACAAAATATCCTCCCATGAAATCTGGAAAGAAGCTTTCTGAGAAAATGCTTACTGTTCTGTTAATTCATCTCACACAGTTACATCTGTATTTCGTGGATCTCTTTGCTAGCCTTATTTCTGTGGAATCTGACAACAGATATTTCCTTTCCCTTTGAAGACTATAGGGCCAAAGGAAATATCTTCCGATAACAAAGAGAAAGAAGATTTCTGAGAAACTTCCTTGTGTTCTGTGAAATCACCTCACAGAATTACAGATTTCGCACCAAGAAACCTTTCGCTAAGACAGTTCTTGTGGAATTGGCAAAGTGATATTTGGAAGCCCATAGAGGGCTATGGTGAAAAAGGAAATATCCTCCGATGAAATCTGGAAAGAAGCTTTCTGAGAAACTGCTTAGTGTTCTGTTAATTCATCTCACAGAGTTACATCTGTATTTCGTGGATCTCTTTGCTAGCCTTATTTCTGTGGAATCTGAGAACAGATATGTCCTTTCCCTTTGAAGACTATAGAGCCAAAGGAAATATCCTCCGATAACAAAGAGAAAGAAGCTTTCTGAGAAACTTCTTTGTCTTCTGTGAAATCATCTCACAGAGTTATAGCTTTCCCCTCAAGAAGCCTTTCGCTAAGACAGTTCTTGTGGAATTGGCAAAGTGATATTTCGAAGCCCATAGAGGGCTATGGTGAAAAAGGAAATATCCTACGATGAAATCTGGAAAAAAGCTTTTTGAGAAACTGCTCAGTGTTCTGTTAATTCATCTCTCAGAGTTACATCTGTATTTCATGGATCTTTTGCTATCCTTATTTCTGTGGAATCTGACAACAGATATTTCCTTTCCCTTTGAAGACTATAGGGCCAAAGGAAATATCCTCCGATAACAAAGAGAAAGAAGCTTTCTGAGAAACTTCTTTGTGTTCTGTGAAATCATCTCACAGAGTTACAGCTTTCCCCTCAAGAAGCCTTTCGCTAAGACAGTTCTTGTGGAATTGGCAAAGTGATATTTGGAAGCCCATAGAGGGCTACGGTGAAAAAGGAAATATCCTCAGATGAAATCTGGAAAGAAGCTTTCGGAGAAACTGCTTAGTGTTCTGTTAATTCATCTCGCAGAGTTACATCTGTATTAAGTGGATCTCTTTGCTAGCCTTATTTCTGTGGAATCTGACAACAGATATTTCGGATCCCTTTGAAGACTATAGGGCCAAAGGAAATATCCTCCGATAACAAAGAGAAAGAAGCTTTCTGAGAAACTTCCTTGGGTTCTGTGAAATCATCTCACAGAGTTACAGCTTTCCCCTCAAGAAGCCTTTCGCTAAGACAGTTCTTGTGGAATTGGCAAAGTGATATTTGGAAGCCCATAGAGGGCTATGGTGAAAAAGGAAATATCCTCCGATGAAATCTGGAAAGAAGCTTTCTGAGAAACTGCTCAGTGTTCTGTTAATTCATCTCACAGAGTTACATCTGTATTTCGTGGATCTCTTTGCTAGCCTTATTTCTGTGGAATCTGACAACAGATATTTCCTTTCCCTTTGAAGACTATAGGGCCAAAGGAAATATCCTCCGATATCAAAGAGAAAGAAGCTTTCTGAGAAACTTCTTTGTGTTCTGTGAAATCATCTCACAGAGTTACAGCTTTCCCCTCAAGAAGCCTTTCGCTAAGACAGTTCTTGTGGAATTGGCAAAGTGATATTTGGAAGCCCATAGAGGGCTATGGTGAAAAAGGAAATATCCTCCGATGAAATCTGGAAAGAAGCTTTCTGAGAAACTGCTCAGTGTTCTGTTAATTCATCTCACAGAGTTACATCTGTATTTCGTGGATCTCTTTGCTAGCCTTATTTCTGTGGAATCTGACAACAGATATTTCCTTTCCCTTTGAAGACTATTGGGTCAAAGAAAATATCCTCCGATAACAAAGAGAAAGAAGCTTTCTGAGAAACTTCTTTGTGTTCTGTGAAATCATCTCAGAGTGTTACAGCTTTCCCCTCAAGAAGCCTTTCGCTAAGACAGTTCTTGTGGAATTGGCAAAGTGATATTTGGAAGACCATAGAGGGCAATGGTGAAAAAGGAAATATCCTCCGATGAAATCTGGAAAGAAGCTTTCTGAGAAACTGCGTAGGGTTCTGTTAATTCATCTCACAGAGTTACATCTGTATTTCGTGGATCTCTTTGCTAGCCTTATTTCTGTGGAATCTGACAACAGATATTTTCTTTCCCATTGAAGACTATAGGGCCAAAGGAAATATCCTCCGATTACAAAGAGAAAGAAGCTTTCTGAGAAACTTCTTTGTGTACTGTGAAATCATCTCACAGAGTTACAGCTTTCCCCTCCAGAAGGCTATCGCTAAGACAGTCCTTGTGGAATTGGCAAAGTGATATTTGAAGCCCATAGAGGGCTATGGTGAAAAAGGAAATATCCTCCCATGAAATCTGGAAAGAAGCTTTCTGAGAAACTGCTTAGTGTTCTGTTAATTCATCTCACAGAGTTACATCTGTATTTCGTGGATCTTTTGCTAGCCTTATTTCTGTGGAATCTGAGAACAGATATTTCGGATCCCTTTAAACACGATAGGGCCAAAGGAAATATCCTCCGATAACAAAGAGAAAGAAGCTTTCTGAGAAACTTCTTTGTGTTCTGTGAAATCTTCTCACAGAGTTACAGCTTTCCCCTCAAGAAGCCTTTCGCTAAGACACTTCTTGTGGAATTGGCAAAGTGATATTTGGAAGCCCATAGAGGGCTATGGTGAAAAAGGAAATGTCCTCCGATGAAATCTGGAAAGAAGCTTTCTGAGAAAATGCTTAGTGTTCTGTTAATTCATCTCACAGAGTTACATCTGTATTTCGTGGATCTCTTTGCTAGCCTTATTTCTGTGGAATCTGACAACAGATATTTCCTTTCCCTTTGAAGACTATAGGGCCAAAGGAAATATCCTCCGATAACAAAGAGAAAGAAGCTTTCTGAGAAACTTCTTTGTGTTCTTTGAAATCATCTCACAGAGTTACAGCTTTCCCCTCAAGAAGCCTTTCGCTAAGACAGTTCTTGTGGAATTGGAAAGTGATATTTGGAAGCCCATAGAGGGCTATGGTGAAAAAGGAAATATCCTCCCATGAAATCTGGAAAGAAGCTTTCTGAGAAACTGCTTAGTGTTCTGTTAATTCATCTCACACCGTTACATCTGTATTTCGTGGATCTCTTTGCTAGCCTTATTTCTGTGGAATCTGAGAACAGATATGTCCTTTTCCTTTGAAGACTACAGGGCCAAAGGAAATATCCTCCGATAACAAAGAGAAAGAAGCTTTGTGAGAAACTTCTTTGTCTTCTGTGAAATCATCTCACAGAGTTACAGCTTTCCCCTCAAGAAGCCTTTCGCTAAGACAGTTCTTGTGGAATTGGCAAAGTGATATTTGGAAGCCCATAGAGGGCTATGGTGAAAAAGGAAATATCCTACGAGGAAATCTGGAAAGAAGCTTTCTGAGAAACTGCTCAGTGTTCTGTTAATTCATCTCACAGAGTTACATCTGTATTTCGTGGATCTCTTTGCTAGCCTTATTTCTGTGGAAGCTGACAACAGATATTTTCTTTCCCATTGAAGACTATAGGGCCAAAGGAAATATCCTCCGAAAACAAAGAGAAAGAAGCTTTCTGAGAAACTTCTTTGTGTTCTGTGAAATCGTCTCACAGAGTTACAGCTTTCCCCTCAAGAAGGCTATCGCTAAGACAGTCCTTGTGGAATTGGCAAAGTGATATTTGAAGCCAATAGAGGGCAATGGTGAAAAAGGAAATATCCTCCCATGAAATCTGGAAAGAAGCTTTCTGAGAAACTGCTTAGTGTTCTGTTAATTCATCTCACAGAGTTACATCTGTATTTCGTGGATCTCTTTGCTAGCCTTATTTCTGTGGAATCTGAGAACAGATATTTCGGATCCCTTTAAACACTATAGGGCCAAAGGAAATATCCTCCGATAACAAAGAGAAAGAAGCTTTCTGAGAAACTTCTTTGTGTTCTGTGAAATCATCTCACAGAGTTACAGCTTTCCCCTCAAGAAGCCTTTCGCTAAGACAGTTCTTGTGGAATTGGCAAAGTGATATTTGGAAGCCCATAGAGGGCTATGGTGAAAAACGAAATATCCTCCGATGAAATCTGGAAAGAAGCTTTCTGAGAAAATGCTTACTGTTCTGTTAATTCATCTCACACAGTTACATCTGTATTTCGTGGATCTCTTTGCTAGCCTTATTTCTGTGGAATCTGACAACAGATATTTCCTTTCCCTTTGAAGACTACAGGGCCAAAGGAAATATCCTCCGATAACAAAGAGAAAGAAGCTTTCTGAGAAACTTCTTTGTGTTCTGTGAAATCGTCTCACAGAGTTACAGCTATACCCTCAAGAAGCCTTTCGCTAAGACAGTTCTTGTGGAATTGGCAAAGTGATATTTGGAAGCCCATAGAGGGCTATGGTGAAAAAGGAAATATCCTATCATGAAATCTGGAAAGAAGTTTTCTGAGAAACTGCTTAGTGTTCTGTTATTTCATCTCACAGAGTTACATCTGTATTTCGTGGATCTCTTTGCTAGCCTTATTTCTGTGGAATCTGAGAACAGATATCTCCTTTCCCTTTGAAGACTATAGAGCCAAAGGAAATATCCTCCGATAACAAAGAGAAAGAAGCTTTCTGAGAAACTTCTTTGTCTTCTGTGAAATCATCTCACAGAGTTACAGCTTTCCCCTCAAGAAGCCTTTCGTTAAGACAGTTCTTGTGGAATTGGCAAAGTGATATTTCGAAGCCCATTGAGGGCTATGGTGAAAAAGGAAATATCCTCCGATGAAATCTGGAAAGAAGCTTTTTGAGAAACTGCTCAGTGTTCTGTTAATTCATCTCTCAGAGATACATCTGTATTTCATGGATCTTTTGCTAGCCTTACTTCTGTGGAATCTGACAACAGATATTTCCTTTGCCTTTGAAGACTATAGGGCCAAAGGAAATATCCTCCGATAACAAAGAGAAAGAAGCTTTCTGAGAAACTTCTTTGTGTTCTGTGAAATCATCTCACAGAGTTATGCTTTCCCCTCAAGAAGCCTTTCGCTAAGACACTTCTTGTGGAATTGGCAAAGTGATATTTGGAAGCCCATAGAGGGCTACGGTGAAAAAGGAAATATCCTCAGATGAAATCTGGAAAGAAGCTTTCTGAGAAACTGCTTAGTGTTCTGTTAATTCATCTCGCAGAGTTACATCTGTATTTCGTGGATCTCTTTGCTAGCCTTATTTCTGTGGAATCTGACAACAGATATTTCCTTTCCCTTTGAAGACTATAGGGCCAACGGAAATATCCTCCGATAACAAAGAGAAAGAAGCTTTCTGAGAAACTTCTTTGTGTTCTGTGAAATCATCTCACAGAGTTACAGCTTTCCCCTCAAGAAGCCTTTCGCTAAGACAGTTCTTGTGGAATTGGCAAAGTGATATTTGGAAGCCCATAGAGGGCTATGGTGAAAAAGGAAATATCCTCCGATGAAATCTGGAAAGAAGCTTTCTGAGAAACTGCGTAGGGTTCTGTTAATTCATCTCACAGAGTTACATCTGTATTTCGTGGATCTCTTTGCTAGCCTTATTTCTGTGGAATCTGACAACAGATATTTTCTTTCCCATTGAAGACTATAGGGCCAAAGGAAATATCCTCCGAAAACAAAGAGAAAGAAGCTTTCTGAGAAACTTCTTTGTGTTCTGTGAAATCGTCTCACAGAGTTACAGCTTTCCCCTCAAGAAGGCTATCGCTAAGACAGTCCTTGTGGAATTGGCAAAGTGATATTTGAAGCCAATAGAGGGCAATGGTGAAAAAGGAAATATCCTCCCATGAAATCTGGAAAGAAGCTTTCTGAGAAACTGCTTAGTGTTCTGTTAATTCATCTCACAGAGTTACATCTGTATTTCGTGGATCTCTTTGCTAGCCTTATTTCTGTGGAATCTGAGAACAGATATTTCGGATCCCTTTAAACACTATAGGGCCAAAGGAAATATCCTCCGATAACAAAGAGAAAGAAGCTTTCTGAGAAACTTCTTTGTGTTCTGTGAAATCATCTCACAGAGTTACAGCTTTCCCCTCAAGAAGCCTTTTGCTAAGACAGTTCTTGTGGAATTGGCAAAGTGATATTTGGAAGCCCATAGAGGGCTATGGTGAAAAACAAAATATCCTCCCATGAAATCTGGAAAGAAGCTTTCTGAGAAAATGCTTACTGTTCTGTTAATTCATCTCACACAGTTACATCTGTATTTCGTGGATCTCTTTGCTAGCCTTATTTCTGTGGAATCTGAGAACAGATATCTCCTTTCCCTTTGAAGACTATAGAGCCAAAGGAAATATCCTCCGATAACAAAGAGAAAGAAGCTTTCTGAGAAACTTCTTTGTCTTCTGTGAAATCATCTCACAGAGTTACAGCTTTCCCCTCAAGAAGCCTTTCGCTAAGACAGTTCTTGTGGAATTGGCAAAGTGATATTTCGAAGCCCATTGAGGGCTATGGTGAAAAAGGAAATATCCTACGATGAAATCTGGAAAGAAGCTTTTTGAGAAACTGCTCAGTGTTCTGTTAATTCATCTCTCAGAGTTACATCTGTATTTCATGGATCTTTTGCTAGCCTTATTTCTGTGGAATCTGACAACAGATATTTCCTTTCCCTTTGAAGACTATAGGGCCAAAGGAAATATCCTCCGATAACAAAGAGAAAGAAGCTTTCTGAGAAACTTCTTTGTGTTCTGTGAAATCATCTCACAGAGTTACAGCTTTCTCCTCAAGAAGCCTTTCGCTAAGACACTTCTTGTGGAATCGGCAAAGTGATATTTGGAAGCCCATAGAGGGCTACGGTGAAAAAGGAAATATCCTCAGATGAAATCTGGAAAGAAGCTTTCTGAGAAACTGCTTAGTGTTCTGTTAATTCATCTCGCAGAGTTACATCTGTATTTCGTGGATCTCTTTGCTAGCCTTATTTCTGTGGAATCTGACAACAGATATTTCGGATCCCTTTGAAGACTATAGGGCCAAAGGAAATATCCTCCGATAACAAAGAGAAAGAAGCTTTCTGAGAAACTTCCTTGGGTTCTGTGAAATCATCTCACAGAGTTACAGCTTTCCCCTCAAGAAGCCTTTCGCTAAGACAGTTCTTGTGGAATTGGCAAAGTGATATTTGGAAGCCCATAGAGGGCTATGGTGAAAAAGGAAATATCCTCCGATGAAATCTGGAAAGAAGCTTTCTGAGAAACTGCTCAGTGTTCTGTTAATTCATCTCACAGAGTTACATCTGTATTTCGTGGATCTCTTTGCTAGCCTTATTTCTGTGGAATCTGACAACAGATATTTCCTTTCCCTTTGAAGACTATAGGGCCAAAGGAAATATCCTCCGATAACAAAGAGAAAGACGCTTTCTGAGAAACTTCTTTGTGTTCTGTGAAATCATCTCACAGAGTTACAGCTTTCCCCTCAAGAAGCCTTTCGCTAAGACAGTTCTTGTGGAATTGGCAAAGTGATATTTGGAAGCCCATAGAGGGCTATGGTGAAAAAGGAAATATCCTCCGATGAAATCTGGAAAGAAGCTTTCTGAGAAACTGCTCAGTGTTCTGTTAATTCATCTCACAGAGTTACATCTGTATTTCGTGGATCTCTTTGCTAGCCTTATTTCTGTGGAATCTGACAACAGATATTTCCTTTCCCTTTGAAGACTATTGGGTCAAAGAAAATATCCTCCGATAACAAAGAGAAAGAAGCTTCCTGAGAAACTTCTTTGTGTTCTGTGAAATCATCTCAGAGTGTTACAGCTTTCCCCTCAAGAAGCCTTTCGCTAAGACAGTTCTTGTGGAATTGGCAAAGTGATATTTGGAAGACCATAGAGGGCAATGGTGAAAAAGGAAATATCCTCCGATGAAATCTGGAAAGAAGCTTTCTGAGAAACTGCTTAGTGTTCCGTTAATTCATCTCACAGAGTTACATCTGTATTTCGTGGATCTCTTTGCTAGCCTTATTTCTGTGGAATCTGAGAACAGATATTTCGGATACCTTTAAACACTATAGGGCCAAAGGAAATATCCTCCGATAACAAAGAGAAAGAAGCTTTCTGAGAAACTTCCTTGTGTTCTGTGAAATCATCTCACAGAATTAGAGATTTCGAACCAAGAAGCCTTTCGCTAAGACAGTTCTTGTGGAATTGGCAAAGTGATATTTGGAAGCCCATAGAGGGCTATGGTGAAAAAGGAAATATCCTATCATGAAATCTGGAAAGAAGCATTCTGAGAAACTGCTTAGTGTTCTGTTAATTCATCTCACAGAGTTACATCTGTATTTCGTGGATCTCTTTGCTAGCCTTATTTCTGTGGAATCTGACAACAGATATTTCGAATCCCTTTAAAGACTATAGGGCCAAAGGAAATATCCTCCGATAACAAAGAGAAAGAAGCTTTCTGAGAAACTTTTTTGTGTTCTGTGAAATCATCTCACAGAGTTACAGCTTTCCCCTCAAGAAGCCTTTCGCTAAGACAGTTCTTGTGGAATTGGCAAAGTGATATTTGGAAGCCCATAGAGGGCTATGGTGAAAAAGAAAATATCCTCCGATGAAATCTGGAAAGAAGCTTTCTGAGAAACCGCTTAGTGTTCTGTTAATTCATCTCACAGAGTTACATCTGCATTTCGTGGATCTCTTTGCTAGCCTTATTTCTGTGGAATCTGAAAACAGATATTTCCTTTCCCTTTGAAGACTATAGGGCCAAAGGAAATATCCTCCGATAACAAAGAGAAAGAAGCTTTCTGAGAAACTTCTTTGTGTTCTGTGAAATCATCTCACAGAGTTACAGCTTTCCCCTCAAGAAGACTTTCGCTAAGACAGTTCCTTTGGAATTGGCAAAGTGATATTTGGAAGCCCATAGAGGGCTATGATGAAAAAGGAATTATCCTCCGATGAAATCTGGAAAGAAGCTTTCTGATAAACTGCTCAGTGTTCTGTTAATTCATCTCATAGAATTACATCTGTATTTCGTGGATCTCTTTGCTAGCCTTATTTCTGTGGAATCTGACAACAGATATTTCCTTTCCCTTTGAAGACTATAGGGCCAAAGGAAATATGCTCCGATGACACAGAGAAAGAAGCTTTCTGAGAGACTTCTTTGTGTTCTGTGAAATCATCTCACAGAGTTACAGCTTTCCCCTGAAGAAGCCTTTCGCTAAGACAGTTCTTCTGGAATTGGCAAAGTAATATTTGGAAGCTCATAGAGGGCTATGGAGAAAAAGAAAATATCCTCCGATGAAATCTGGAAAGAAGCTTTCTGAGAAACTGCTTAGTGTTCTGTTAATTCATCTCAAACCGTTACATCTGTATTCGTGGATCTCTTTGCTAGCCTTATTTCTGTGGAATCTGACAACAGATATTTCCTTTCCCTTTGAAGACTCTAGGGCCAAAGGAAATATCCTCCGATAACAAAGAGAAAGAAGCTTTCTGAGAAACTTCTTTGTGTTCTGTGAAATCATCTCACAGAGTTACAGCTTCCCCTCAAGAAGCCTTTCGCTAAGACAGTTCTTGTGGAATTGGCAAAGTGATATTTGGAAGCCCATAGAGGGCTATGGGGAAAAAGGAAATATCCTCCGATGAAATCTGGAAAGAAGCTTTCTGAGAAACTGCTCAGCGTTCTGTTAATTCATCTCACAGAGTTACATCTGTATTTCGTGGATCTCTTTCTTAGCCTTATTTCTGTGGATCTGTCAACAGATATTTCCTTTCCCTTTGAAGACTATAGGGACAAAGGAAATATCCTCCGATAACCAAGAGAAAGAAGCTTTCTGAGAAACTTCTTTGTGTTCTGTGAAATCATCTCACAGAGTTACAGCTTTCCCCTCAAGAAGCCTTTCGCTAAGACAGTTTTTCTGGAATTGGCAAAGTGATATTTGGAAGCTCATAGAGGGCTATGGAGAAAAAGGAAATATCCTCCGATGAAATCTGGAAAGAAGCTTTCTGAGAAACTGCTTAGTGTTCTGTTAATTCATCTCACAGAGTTACATCTGTATTTCGTGGATCTCTTTGCTAGCCTTATTTCTGTGGAATCTGAGAACAGATATTTCGGATCCCTTTAAAGACTATAGGGCCAAAGGAAATACCCTCCGATAACAAAGAGAAAGAAGCTTTCTGAGAAACTTCTTTCTGTTCTGTGAAATCATCTCACAAGAGTTACAGCTTTCCCCTCAAGAAGCCTTTCGCTAAGACAGTTCTTGTGGAATTGGCAAAGTGATATTTGGAAGACCATAGAGGGCTATGGTGAAAAAGGAAATATCCTCCGATGAAATCTGCAAAGAAGCTTTCTGAGAAACTGCTTAGTGTTCTGTTAATTCATCTCACACAGTTACATCTGTATTTCGTGGATCTCTTTGCTAGCCTTATTTCTGTGGAATCTGACAACAGATATTTCCTTTCCCTTTGAAGACTATAGGGCCAAAGGAAATATCTTCCGATAACAAAGAGAAAGAAGCTTTCTGAGAAACTTCCTTGTGTTCTGTGAAATCATCTCACAGAATTACAGATTTCGCACCAAGAAGCCTTTCGCTAAGACAGTTCTTGTGGAATTGGCAAAGTGATATTTGGAAGCCCATAGAGGGCTATGGTGAAAAAGGAAATATCCTATCATGAAATCTGGAAAGAAGCTTTCTGAGAAACTGCTTAGTGTTCTGTTAATTCGTCTCACAGAGTTACATCTGTATTTCGTGGATCTCTTTGCTAGCCTTATTTCTGTGGAATCTGAGAACAGATATTTCGAATCCCTTTAAACACTATAGGGCCAAAGGAAATATCCTCCGATAACAAAGAGAAAGAAGCTTTCTGAGAAACTTTTTTGTGTTCTGTGAAATCATCTCACAGAGTTACAGCTTTCCCCTCAAGAAGCCTTTTGCTAAGACAGTTCTTGTGGAATTGGCAAAGTGATATTTGGAAGACCATAGAGGGCAATGGTGAAAAAGGAAATATCCTCCGATGAAATCTGGAAAGAAGCTTTCTGAGAAACTGCTCAGTGTTCTGTTAATTCATCTCACAGAGTTACATCTGTATTTCGTGGATCTCTTTGCTAGCCTTATTTCTGTGGAATCTGACAACTGATATTTTCTTTCCCATTGAAGACTATAGGGCCAAAGGAAATATCCTCCGATAACAAAGAGAAAGAAGCTTTCTGAGAAACTTCTTTGTGTTCTGTGAAATCATCTCACAGAGTTACAGCTTTCCCCTCAAGAAGGCTATCGCTAAGACAGCGCTTGTGGAATTGGCAAAGTGATATTTGAAGTCCATAGAGGGCTACGGTGAAAAAGGAAATATCCTCCCATGAAATCTGGAAAGAAGCTTTCTGAGAAACTGCTTAGTGTTCCGTTAATTCATCTCACAGAGTTACATCTGTATTTCGTGGATCTCTTTGCTAGCCTTATTTCTGTGGAATCTGAGAACAGATATTTCGGATACCTTTAAACACTATAGGGCCAAAGGAAATATCCTCCGATAACAAAGAGAAAGAAGCTTTCTGAGAAACTTCCTTGTGTTCTGTGAAATCATCTCACAGAATTAGAGATTTCGAACCAAGAAGCCTTTCGCTAAGACAGTTCTTGTGGAATTGGCAAAGTGATATTTGGAAGCCCATAGAGGGCTATGGTGAAAAAGGAAATATCCTATCATGAAATCTGGAAAGAAGCATTCTGAGAAACTGCTTAGTGTTCTGTTAATTCATCTCACAGAGTTACATCTGTATTTCGTGGATCTCTTTGCTAGCCTTATTTCTGTGGAATCTGACAACAGATATTTCGAATCCCTTTAAAGACTATAGGGCCAAAGGAAATATCCTCCGATAACAAAGAGAAAGAAGCTTTCTGAGAAACTTTTTTGTGTTCTGTGAAATCATCTCACAGAGTTACAGCTTTCCCCTCAAGAAGCCTTTCGCTAAGACAGTTCTTGTGGAATTGGCAAAGTGATATTTGGAAGCCCATAGAGGGCTATGGTGAAAAAGAAAATATCCTCCGATGAAATCTGGAAAGAAGCTTTCTGAGAAACCGCTTAGTGTTCTGTTAATTCATCTCACAGAGTTACATCTGTATTTCGTGGATCTCTTTGCTAGCCTTATTTCTGTGGAATCTGAAAACAGATATTTCCTTTCCCTTTGAAGACTATAGGGCCAAAGGAAATATCCTCCGATAACAAAGAGAAAGAAGCTTTCTGAGAAACTTCTTTGTGTTCTGTGAAATCATCTCACAGAGTTACAGCTTTCCCCTCAAGAAGACTTTCGCTAAGACAGTTCCTTTGGAATTGGCAAAGTGATATTTGGAAGCCCATAGAGGGCTATGATGAAAAAGGAATTATCCTCCGATGAAATCTGGAAAGAAGCTTTCTGATAAACTGCTCAGTGTTCTGTTAATTCATCTCATAGAATTACATCTGTATTTCGTGGATCTCTTTGCTAGCCTTATTTCTGTGGAATCTGACAACAGATATTTCCTTTCCCTTTGAAGACTATAGGGCGAAAGGAAATATGCTCCGATGACACAGAGAAAGAAGCTTTCTGAGAGACTTCTTTGTGTTCTGTGAAATCATCTCACAGAGTTACAGCTTTCCCCTGAAGAAGCCTTTCGCTAAGACAGTTCTTCTGGAATTGGAAAAGTGATATTTGGAAGCTCATAGAGGGCTATGGAGAAAAAGAAAATATCCTCCGATGAAATCTGGAAAGAAGCTTTCTGAGAAACTGCTTAGTGTTCTGTTAATTCATCTCAAACCGTTACATCTGTATTCGTGGATCTCTTTGCTAGCCTTATTTCTGTGGAATCTGACAACAGATATTTCCTTTCCCTTTGAAGACTCTAGGGCCAAAGGAAATATCCTCCGATAACAAAGAGAAAGAAGCTTTCTGAGAAACTTCTTTGTGTTCTGTGAAATCATCTCACAGAGTTACAGCTTCCCCTCAAGAAGCCTTTCGCTAAGACAGTTCTTGTGGAATTGGCAAAGTGATATTTGGAAGCCCATAGAGGGCTATGGGGAAAAAGGAAATATCCTCCGATGAAATCTGGAAAGAAGCTTTCTGAGAAACTGCTCAGCGTTCTGTTAATTCATCTCACAGAGTTACATCTGTATTTCGTGGATCTCTTTCTTAGCCTTATTTCTGTGGATCTGTCAACAGATATTTCCTTTCCCTTTGAAGACTATAGGGACAAAGGAAATATCCTCCGATAACCAAGAGAAAGAAGCTTTCTGAGAAACTTCTTTGTGTTCTGTGAAATCATCTCACAGAGTTACAGCTTTCCCCTCAAGAAGCCTTTCGCTAAGACAGTTTTTCTGGAATTGGCAAAGTGATATTTGGAAGCTCATAGAGGGCTATGGAGAAAAAGGAAATATCCTCCGATGAAATCTGGAAAGAAGCTTTCTGAGAAACTGCTTAGTGTTCTGTTAATTCATCTCACAGAGTTACATCTGTATTTCGTGGATCTCTTTGCTAGCCTTATTTCTGTGGAATCTGAGAACAGATATTTCGGATCCCTTTAAAGACTATAGGGCCAAAGGAAATATCCTCCGATAACAAAGAGAAAGAAGCTTTCTGAGAAACTTCTTTCTGTTCTGTGAAATCATCTCACAAGAGTTACAGCTTTCCCCTCAAGAAGCCTTTCGCTAAGACAGTTCTTGTGGAATTGGCAAAGTGACATTTGGAAGCCCATAGGGGGCTATGGTGAAAAAGGAAATATCCTCCGATGAAATCTGGAAAGAAGCCTTCTGAGAAACTGCTTAGTGTTCTGTTAATTCATCTCACAGAGTTACATCTGTATTTCGTGGATCTCTTTGCTAGCCTTATTTCTGTGGAATCTGACAACAAATATTTCCTTTCCCTTTGAAGACTGTAGGGACAAAGGAAATATCCTCCGATAACAAAGAGAAAGAAGCTTTCTGAGAAACTTCTTTGTGTTCTGTGAAATCATCTCACAGAGTTACAGCTTTCCCCTCAAGAAGCCTTTCGCTAAGAGAGTTCTTGTGGAATTCGCAAAGTGATATATGGAAGCCCATAGAGGGCTATGGTGAAAAAGGAAATATCCTCCGATGAAATCTGGAAAGAAGCTTTCTGAGAAACTGCTCAGTGTTCTGTTAATTCATCTCACAGAGTTACATCTGTATTTCGTGGATCTCTTTGCTAGCCTTATTTCTGTGGAATCTGACAACAGATATTTCCTTTCCCTTTGAAGACTATAGGGCCAAAGGAAATATCCTCCGATAACAAAGAGGAAGCCGCTTTCTGAGAAACTTCTTTGTGTTCTGTGAAATCATCTCACAGAGTTACAGCTTTCCCCTCAAGAAGCCTTTCGCTAACACAGTTCTTGTGGAATTGGCAAAGTGATATTTGGAAGCCCATAGAGGGCTATGGTGAAAGAGGAAATATCCTCCGATGTAATCTGGAAAGAAGCTTTCTGAGAAACTGCTTAGTGTTCTGTTAATTCATCTAACAGAGTTACATCTGTATTTCATGGATCTCTTTGATAGCCTTATTTCTGTGGAATCTGAGAACAGATATTTCGGATCCCTTTAAAGACTATAGGGCCAAAGGAAATATCCTCCGATAACAAAGGGAAAGAACCTTTCTGAGAAACTTCTTGGTGTTCTGTGAAAACATCTCACAGAGTTACAGCTTTCCCCTCAAGAAGCCTTTCGCTAAGACAGTTCTTTTGGAATTGGCAAAGTGATATTTGGAAGCCCATAGAGGGCTATCGTGAAAAAGGAAATATCCTCCGATGAAATCTGGAAAGAAGCTTTCTGAGAAACTGCTTAGTGTTCTGTTAATTCATCTCACAGAGTTATATCTGTATTTCGTGTATCTCTTTGCTAGCCCTATTTCTGTGGAATCTGACAACAGATATTTCCTTTCCCTTTGAAGACTATAGGGCCATAGGTAATATCCTCCGATAACAAAGAGAAAAAAGCTTTCTGAGAAACTTCTTTGTGTTCTGTGAAATCATCTCACACAGTTACAGCTTTCCCCTCAAGAAGCCTTTCGCTAAGACAGTTGTTGTGTAATTGGAAAAGTGATATTTGGAAGCCCATAGAGGGCTATGGTGAAAAAGGAAATATCCTCCGATGAAATCTGGAAAGAAGCTTTCTGAGAAACTGCTTAGTGTTCTGTTAATTCATCTCACAGAGTTACATCTGTATTTAGTGGATCTCTTTGCTAGCCTTATTTCTGTGGAATCTGACAACAGATATTTTCTTTCCCTTTGAAGACTATAGGGCCAAAGGAAATATCCTCCGATAACAAAGAGAAAGAAGCTTTCTGAGAAACTTCTTTGTGTTCTGTGAAATCATCTCACAGAGTTACAGCTTTCCCCTCAAGAAGCCTTTCGCTAAGACAGTTCTTGTGTAATTGGCAAAGTGATATTTGGAAGCCCATAGAGGGCTATGGTGAAAAGGGAAATATCCTCCGATGAAATCTGGAAAGAAGCTTTCTGAGAAACTGCTTAGTGTTCTGTTAATTCATCTCACAGAGTTATATCTGTATTTCGTGGATGTCTTTGCTAGCCTTATTTCTGTGGAATCTGAGAACAGATATTTCGAATCCCTTTAAAGACTACAGGGCCAAAGGAAATATCTTCCGATAACAAAGAGAAAGAAGTTTTCTGAGAAACTTCTTTGTGTTCTGTGAAATCATCTCACAGAGTTACAGCTTTCCCCTCAAGAGGACTTTCGCTAAGACAGTTCTTGTGGAATTGGCAAAGTGATATTTGGAAGCCCATAGAGGGCTATGGTGAAAAAGGAAATATCCTCCGATGAAATCTGGAAAGAAGCTTTCTGAGAAAGTGCTTAGTGTTCTGTTAATTCATCTCACAGAGTTACATCTGTATTTCGTGGATCTCTTTTCTAGCTTTATTTCTGTGGAATCTGAGAACAGATATTTCCTTTCCCTTTGAAGACTATAGGGCCAAAGGAAATATCCTCCGATAACAAAGAGAAAGAAGCTTTCCGAGAAACTTCTTTGTGTTCTGGGAAATCACCTCACAGAGTTACAGCTTTCCCCTCAAGAAACCTTTCGCAAAAACAGTTCTTGTGGAATTGGCAAAGTGACATTTGGAAGCCCATAGAGGGCTATGGTGAAAAAGGAAATAACCTCAGATGAAATCTGGAAAGAAGCTTTCTGAGAAACTGCTTGGTGTTCTGTTAATTCATCTCACAGAGTTACATCTGTATTTCGTGGATCTCTTTGCTAGCTTTATTTCTGTGGAATCTGAGAACAGATTTTTCCTTTCCCTTTGAAGACTATAGGACCAAAGGAAATATCCTCCGATAACAAAGAGAAAGAAGCTTTCTGAGAAACTTCTTTGTGTTCCGTGAAATCATCTCACAGAGTTACAGCTTTCCCCTCAAGAAGCCTTTCGCTAAGACAGTTCTTGTCGAATTGGCAAAGTGATATTTGGAAGCCCATAGAGGGCTATTGTGAAAAAGGAAATATCCTCCGAGGAAATCTGGAAAGAAGCTTCTGAGAAACTGCTCAGTGTTCTGTTAATTCATCTCACAGAGTTACATCGGTATTTCGTGGATCTCTTTGATAGCCTTATTTCTGTGGAATCTGACAACAGATATTTCCTTTCCCTTTGAAGACTATAGGGCCAAAGGAAATATCCTCCGATAACAAAGAGAAAGAAGCTTTCTGAGAAACTTCTTTGTGTTCTGTGAAATCATCTCACAGAGTTACAGCTTTCCCCTCAAGAATCCTTTCGCAAAAACAGTTCTTGTGGAATTGGCAAAGTGATATTTGGAAGCCCATAGTGGGCTATGGTGAAAAAGGAAATATCCTCCGATGAAATCTGGAAAGAAACTTTCTGAGAAACTGCTTAGTGTTCTGTTAATTCATCTCACAGAGTTACATCTGTATTTCGTGGATCTCTTTGCTAGCTTTATTTCTGTGGAATCTGAGAATAGATTTTTGATTTCCCTTTGAAGACTATTTGGCCAAAGGAAATATCCTCCGATAACAAAGAGAAAGAAGCTTTCTGAGAAACTTCTTGGTGTTCTGTGAAATCATCTCACAGAGTTACAGCTTTCCCCTCAAGAAGCATTTCGCGAAGACAGTTCTTGTGGAATTGGCAAAGTGATATTTGGAAGTCCTTAGAGGGCTGTGGTGAAAAAGGAAATATCCTCCGATGAAATCTGGAAAGAAGCTTTCTGAGAAACTGCTCAGTGTTCTGTTAATTCATCTCACTGAGTTATATCTGTATTTCGTGGATCTCTTTGCTAGCCTTATTTCTGTGGAATCTGACAACAGATATTTCCTTTCCCTTTGAAGACTATAGGGCCATAGGTAATATCCTCCGATAACAAAGAGAAAAAAGCTTTCTGAGAAACTTCTTTGTGTTCTGTGAAATCATCTCACACAGTTACAGCTTTCCCCTCAAGAAGCCTTTCGCTAAGACAGTTGTTGTGTAATTGGAAAAGTGATATTTGGAAGCCCATAGAGGGCTATGGTGAAAAAGGAAATATCCTCCGATGAAATCTGGAAAGAAGCTTTCTGAGAAACTGCTTAGTGTTCTGTTAATTCATCTCACAGAGTTACATCTGTATTTCGTGGATCTCTTTGCTAGCCTTATTTCTGTGGAATCTGACAACAGATATTTTCTTTCCCTTTGAAGACTATAGGGCCAAAGGAAATATCCTCCGATAACAAAGAGAAAGAAGCTTTCTGAGAAACTTCTTTGTGTTCTGTGAAATCATCTCACAGAGTTACAGCTTTCCCCTCAAGAGGACTTTCGCTAAGAAAGTTCTTGTGGAATTGGCAAAGTGATATGTGGAAGCCCATAGAGGGCTATGGTGAAAAAGGAAATATCCTCCGATGAAATCTGGAAAGAAGCTTTCTGAGAAAGTGCTTAGTGTTCTGTTAATTCATCTCACAGAGTTACATCTGTATTTCGTGGATCTCTTTTCTAGCTTTATTTCTGTGGAATCTGAGAACAGATATTTCCTTTCCCTTTGAAGACTATAGGGCCAAAGGAAATATCCTCCGATAACAAAGAGAAAGAAGCTTTCCGAGAAACTTCTTTGTGTTCTGGGAAATCACCTCACAGAGTTACAGCTTTCCCCTCAAGAAACCTTTCGCAAAAACAGTTCTTGTGGAATTGGCAAAGTGACATTTGGAAGCCCATAGAGGGCTATGGTGAAAAAGGAAATAACCTCAGATGAAATCTGGAAAGAAGCTTTCTTAGAAACTGCTTAGTGTTCTGTTAATTCATCTCACAGAGTTACATCTGTATTTCGTGGATCTCTTTGCTAGCTTTATTTCTGTGGAATCTGAGAACAGATTTTTCCTTTCCCTTTGAAGACTATAGGACCAAAGGAAATATCCTCCGATAACAAAGAGAAAGAAGCTTTCTGAGAAACTTCTTTGCGTTCTGTGAAATCATCTCACAGAGTTACAGCTTTCCCCTCAAGAAGCCTTTCGCTAAGACAGTTCTTGTGGAATTCGCAAAGTGATATTTGCAAGCCCATAGAGGGCTATGGTGAAAAAGGAAATATCCTCCAATGAAATCTGGAAAGAAGCTTTCTGAGAAACTGCTTAGTGTTCTGTTAATTCATTTCACAGAGTTACATCTGTATTTCGTGGATCTCTTTGCTTGCCTTATTTCTGTGGAATCTGACAACAGATATTTTGGATCCCTTTGAAGACTATAGGGCCAAAGGAAATATCCTCCGATATCAAAGGGAATGAAGCTTTCTGAGAAACTACTTTGTGTTCTGTGAAATCATCTCAAAGAGTTACAGCTTTCCCCTCAAGAAGCCTTTCGCTAAGACAGTTCTTGTGGAATTGGCAAAGTGATATTTGGAAGCCCTTAGAGGGCTATGGTGAAAAAGGAATATCCTCCGATGAAATCTGATATGAAGCTTTTTGAGAAACTGCTTAGTGTTCTGTTAATTCATCTCACACAGTTACATCTGTATTTCGTGGATCTCTTTGCTAGCCTTATTTCTGTGGAATCTCACAACAGATATTTCCTTTCCCTTTCAAGACTATAGGGCCAAAGGAAATATCCTCCGATAACAAAGGGAATGAAGCTTTCTGAGAAACTTCTTTGTGTTCTGTGAAATCATCTCACAGAGTTACAGATTTCCCCTCAAGAAGCCTTTCGCTAAGACAGTTCTTTTGGAATTGGCAAAGTGATATTTGGAAGCCCATAGAGGGCTACGGTGAAAAAGGAAATATCCTCCGATGAAATCTGGAAAGAAGCTTTCTGAGAAACTGCTCAGTGTTCTGTTAATTCATCTCACAGAGTTACATCTGTATTTCGTGGATCTCTTTGCTAGCCTTATTTCTGTGGAATCTGAGAACAGATATTTCGGATCCCATTAAAGACTATAGGGCCAAAGGAAATATCCTCCAATAACAAAGAGAAAGAAGATTTCTGAGAAACTTCTTTGTGTTCTGTGAAATCATCTCACAGAGTTACAGCTTTCCCCTCAAGAAGCCTTTCGCTAAGACAGTTCTTGTGGAATTGGCAAAGTGATATTTGCAAGCCCTTAGAGGGCTATGGTGAAAAAGGAAATATCCTCCGATGAAATCTTGAAAGAAGCTTTCTGAGAAACTGCTCAGTGTTCTGTTAATTCATCTCACAGAGTTACATCTGTATTTCGTGGATCTCTTTGCTAGCTATATTTCTGTGGAATCTGAGAACAGATTTTTCCTTTCCCTTTGAAGACTATAGGACCAAAGGAAATATCCTCCGATAACAAAGAGAAAGAAGCTTTGTGAGAAACTTCTTTGTGTTCTGTGAAATCATCTCACAGAGTTACAGCTTTCCCCTCAGGAAGCCTTTCGCTAAGACAGTTCTTGTCGAATTGGCAAAGTGATATTTGGAAGCCCATAGAGGGCTGTTGTGAAAAAGGAAATATCCTCCGAGGAAATCTGGAAAGAAGCTTTCTGAGAAACTGCTCAGTGTTCTGGTAATTCATCTCACAGATTTACATCGGTATTTCGTGGATCTCTTTGATAGCCTTATTTCTGTGGAATCTGACAACAGATATTTCCTTTCCCTTTGAAGACTATAGGGCCAAAGGAAATATCCTCAGATAACAAAGAGAAAGAAGCTTTCTGAGAAACTTCTTTGTGTTCTGTGAAATCATCTCACAGAGTTACAGCTTTCCCCTCAAGAATCCTTTCGCAAAAACAGTTCTTGTGGAATTGGCAAAGTGATATTTGGAAGACCATAGAGGGCTATGGTGAAAAAGGAAATAACCTCAGATGAAATCTGGAAAGAAACTTTCTGAGAAACTGCTTAGTGTTCTGTTAATTCATCTCACAGAGTTACATCTGTATTTCGTGGATCTCTTTGCTAGCTTTATTTCTGTGGAATCTGAGAATAGATTTTTGCTTTCCCTTTGAAGACTATGGGGCCAAAGGAAATATCCTCCGATAACAAAGAGAAAGAAGCTTTCTGAGAAACTTGGTGGTGTTCTGTGAAATCATCTCACAGAGTTACAGCTTTCCCGTCAAGAAGCATTTCGCGAAGACAGTTCTTGTGGAATTGGCAAAGTGATATTTGGAAGTCCTTAGAGGGCTATGGTGAAAAAGGAAATATCCTCCGATGGAATCTGGAAAGAAGCTTTCTGAGAAACTGCTCAGTGTTCTGTTAATTCATCTCACAGAGTTATATCTGTATTTCGTGGATCTCTTTGCTAGCCTTATTTCTGTGGAATCTGACAACAGATATTTTCTTTCCCTTTGAAGACTATTTGGCCGAAGGAAATATCCTCCGATAAAACAGAAAGAAGCTTTCTGAGAAACTTCTTTCTGATCTGTGAAATCATCTCACAGTGTTACAGCTTTCCCCTCAAGAAGCCTTTCGCTAAGACAGTTGTTGTGGAATTGGCAAAGTGATATTTGGAAGCCCATAGAGGGCTATGGTGAAAAAGGAAATATCCTCCGATGAAATCTGGAAACAAGCCTTCTGAGAAACTGCTTAGTGTTCTGTTAATTCATCTCACAGAGTTACATCTGTATTTCGTGGATCTCTTTGCTAGCCTTATTTCTGTGGAATCTGACAACAGATATTTCCTTTCCCTTTGAAGACTATAGGACAAATGAAATATCCTCCGATAACAAAGAGAAAGAAGCTTTCTGAGAAACTTCTTTGTGTTCTGTGAAATCGTCTCACAGAGTTACAGCTTTCCCCTCAAGAAGCCTTTCACTAAGACAGTTCTTGTGGAATTGGCAAAGTGATATTGGGAAGCCCATAGAGGGCTATGCTGAAAAAGGAAATATCCTCAGATGAAATCTGGAATGAAGCTTTCTGAGAAACTGCTTAGTGTTCTGTTAATTCATCTCACAGAGTTATATCTGTATTTCGTGTATCTCTTTGCTAGCCTTATTTCTGTGGAATCTGACAACAGATATTTCCTTTCCCTTTGAAGACTATAGGGCCATAGGTAATATCCTCCGATAACAAAGAGAAAAAAGCTTTCTGAGAAACTTCTTTGTGTTCTGTGAAATCATCTCACACAGTTACAGCTTTCCCCTCAAGAAGCCTTTCGCTAAGACAGTTCTTGTGTAATTGGCAAAGTGATATTTGGAAGCCCATAGAGGGCTATGGTGAAAAAGGAAATATCCTCCGAGGAAATCTGGAAAGAAGCTTTCTGAGAAACTGCTCAGTGTTCTGGTAATTCATCTCACAGATTTACATCGGTATTTCGTGGATCTCTTTGATAGCCTTATTTCTGTGGAATCTGACAACAGATATTTCCTTTCCCTTTGAAGACTATAGGGCCAAAGGAAATATCCTCAGATAACAAAGAGAAAGAAGCTTTCTGAGAAACTTCTTTGTGTTCTGTGAAATCATCTCACAGAGTTACAGCTTTCCCCTCAAGAATCCTTTCGCAAAAACAGTTCTTGTGGAATTGGCAAAGTGATATTTGGAAGACCATAGAGGGCTATGGTGAAAAAGGAAATAACCTCAGATGAAATCTGAAAGAAACTTTCTGAGAAACTGCTTAGTGTTCTGTTAATTCATCTCACAGAGTTACATCTGTATTTCGTGGATCTCTTTGCTAGCTTTATTTCTGTGGAATCTGAGAATAGATTTTTGCTTTCCCTTTGAAGACTATGGGGCCAAAGGAAATATCCTCCGATAACAAAGAGAAAGAAGCTTTCTGAGAAACTTGGTGGTGTTCTGTGAAATCATCTCACAGAGTTACAGCTTTCCCGTCAAGAAGCATTTCGCGAAGACAGTTCTTGTGGAATTGGCAAAGTGATATTTGGAAGTCCTTAGAGGGCTATGGTGAAAAAGGAAATATCCTCCGATGGAATCTGGAAAGAAGCTTTCTGAGAAACTGCTCAGTGTTCTGTTAATTCATCTCACAGAGTTATATCTGTATTTCGTGGATCTCTTTGCTAGCCTTATTTCTGTGGAATCTGACAACAGATATTTCCTTTCCCTTTGAAGACTATTTGGCCGAAGGAAATATCCTCCGATAAAACAGAAAGAAGCTTTCTGAGAAACTTCTTTCTGATCTGTGAAATCATCTCACAGTGTTACAGCTTTCCCCTCAAGAAGCCTTTCGCTAAGACAGTTGTTGTGGAATTGGCAAAGTGATATTTGGAAGCCCATAGAGGGCTATGGTGAAAAAGGAAATATCCTCCGATGAAATCTGGAAACAAGCCTTCTGAGAAACTGCTTAGTGTTCTGTTAATTCATCTCACAGAGTTACATCTGTATTTCGTGGATCTCTTTGCTAGCCTTACTTCTGTGGAATCTGACAACAGGTATTTCCTTTCCCTTTGAAGACTATAGGACAAATGAAATATCCTCCGATAACAAAGAGAAAGAAGCTTTCTGAGAAACTTCTTTGTGTTCTGTGAAATCGTCTCACAGAGTTACAGCTTTCCCCTCAAGAAGCCTTTCACTAAGACAGTTCTTGTGGAATTGGCAAAGTGATATTGGGAAGCCCATAGAGGGCTATGCTGAAAAAGGAAATATCCTCAGATGAAATCTGGAATGAAGCTTTCTGAGAAACTGCTTAGTGTTCTGTTAATTCATCTCACAGAGTTATATCTGTATTTCGTGTATCTCTTTGCTAGCCTTATTTCTGTGGAATCTGACAACAGATATTTCCTTTCCCTTTGAAGACTATAGGGCCATAGGTAATATCCTCCGATAACAAAGAGAAAAAAGCTTTCTGAGAAACTTCTTTGTGTTCTGTGAAATCATCTCACACAGTTACAGCTTTCCCCTCAAGAAGCCTTTCGCTAAGACAGTTCTTGTGTAATTGGCAAAGTGATATTTGGAAGCCCATAGAGGGCTATGGTGAAAAAGGAAATATCCTCCGATGAAATCTGGAAAGAAGCTTTCTGAGAAACTGCTTAGTGTTCTGTTAATTCATCTCACAGAGTTACATCTGTATTTCGTGGATCTCTTTGCTAGCCTTATTTCTGTGGAATCTGACAACAGATATTTCCTTTCCCTTTGAAGACTATAGGGCCAAAGGAAATATCCTCCGATAACAAAGAGAAAGAAGCTTTCTGAGAAAAGTCTTTCTGTTCTGTGAAATCATCTCACAGAGTTACAGCTTTCCCCTCAAGAAGGTTTCGCTAAGACAGTTCTTGTGGAATTGGCAAAGTGATATTTGGAAGCCCATAGAGGGCTATGATGAAAAGGGAAATATCCTCCGATGAAATCTGGAAAGAAGCTTTCTGAGAAACTGGTTAGTGTTCTTTTAATTCATCTCACAGAGTTATATCTGTATTTCGTGGATCTCTTTGCTAGCCTTATTTCTGTGGAATCTGAGAACAGATATTTCGAATCCCTTTAAAGACTACAGGGCCAAAGGAAATATCTTCCGATAACAAAGAGAAAGAAGTTTTCTGAGAAACTTCTTTGTGTTCTGTGAAATCATCTCACAGAGTTACAGCTTTCCCCTCAAGAGGACTTTCGCTAAGACAGTTCTTGTGTAATTGGCAAAGTGATATTTGGAAGCCCATAGAGGGCTATGGTGAAAAAGGAAATATCCTCCGATGAAATCTGGAAAGAAGCTTTCTGAGAAAGTGCTTAGTGTTCTGTTAATTCATCTCACAGAGTTACATCTGTATTTCGTGGATCTCTTTTCTAGCTTTATTTCTGTGGAATCTGAGAACAGATATTTCCTATCCCTTTGAAGACTAGAGGGCCAAAGGAAATATCCTCCGATAACAAAGAGAAAGAAGCTTTCTGAGAAACTTCTTTGTGTTCTGGGAAATCATCTCACAGAGTTACAGCTTTCCCCTCAAGACCTTTCGCAAAAACAGTTCTTGTGGAATTGGCAAAGTGACATTTGGAAGCCCATAGAGGGCTATGGTGAAAAAGGAAATAACCTCAGATGAAATCTGGAAAGAAGCTTTCTGAGAAACTGCTTAGTGTTCTGTTAATTCATCTCACAGAGTTACATCTGTATTTCGTGGATCTCTTTGCTAGCTTTATTTCTGAGGAATCTGAGAACCGATTTTTCCTTTCCATTTGAAGACTATAGGACCAAAGGAAATATCCTCCGATAACAAAGAGAAAGAAGCTTTCTGAGAAACTTCTTTGTGTTCTGTGAAATCATCTCACAAAGTTACAGCTTTCCCCTAAAGAAGCCTTTCGCTAAGACAGTTCTTGTCGAATTGGCAAAGTGATATTTGGAAGCCCATAGAGGGCTATTGTGAAAAAGGAAATATCCTCCGAGGAAATCTGGAAAGAAGCTTTCTGAGAAACTGCTCAGTGTTCTGGTAATTCATCTCACAGAGTTACATCGGTATTTCGTGGATCTCTTTGATAGCCTTATTTCTGTGGAATCTGACAACAGATATTTCCTTTCCCTTTGAAGACTATGGGGCCAAAGGAAATATCCTCCGATAACAAAGAGAAAGAAGCTTTCTGAGAAACTTCTTTGTGTTCTGTGAAATCATCTCACAGAGTTACAGCTTTCCCCTCAAGAATCCTTTCGCAAAAACAGTTCTTGTGGAATTGGCTAAGTGATATTTGGAAGCCCATAGAGGGCTATGGTGAAAAAGGAAATATCCTCCGATGAAATCTGGAAAGAAGCTTTCTGAGAAACTGCTTAGTGTTCTGTTAATTCATCTCACAGAGTTATATCTGTATTTCGTGGATCTCTTTGCTAGCCTTATTTCTGTGGAATCTGAGAACAGATATTTCGAATCCCTTTGAAGACTACAGGGCCAAAGGAAATATCTTCCGATAACAAAGAGAAAGAAGTTTTTTGAGAAACTTCTTTGTGTTCTGTGAAATCATCTCACAGAGTTACAGCTTTCCCCTCAAGTGGACTTTCGCTAAGACAGTTCTTGTGGAATTGACAAAGTGATATTTGGAAGCCCATAGAGGGCTATGGTGAAAAAGGAAATATCCTCCGAAGAAATCTGGAAAGAAGGTTTCTGAGAAACTGCTTAGTGTTCTGTTAATTCATCTCACAGAGTTACATCTTTATTTCGTGGATCTCTTTTCTAGCTTTATTTCTGTGGAATCTGAGAACAGATATTTCCTTTCCCTTTGAAGACTATAGGGCCAAAGGAAATATCCTCCGATAACAAAGAGAAAGAAGCTTTCCGAGAAACTTCTTTGTGTTCTGTGAAATCATCTCACAGAGTTACAGCTTTCCCCTCAAGAAACCTTTCACAAAAACAGTTCTTGTGGAATTGGCAAAGTGACATTTGGAAGCCCATAGAGGGCTATGGTGAAAAAGGAAATAACCTCAGATGAAATCTGGAAAGAAGCTTTCTGAGAAACTGCTTAGTGTTCTGTTAATTCATCTCACAGAGTTACATCTGTATTTCGTGGATCTCTTTGCTAGCTTTATTTCTGTGGAATCTGAGAACAGACTTTTCCTTTCCCTTTGAAGACTATAGGGCCAAAGGAAATATCCTCCGATAACAAAGAGAAAGAAGCTTTCTGAGAAACTTCTTTGTGTTCTGTGAAACCATCTCACAGAGTTACAGCTTTCCCCTCAAGAAGCCTTTCGCTAAGACAGTTCTTGTCGAATTGGCAAAGTGATATTTGGAAGCCCATAGAGGGCTATGGTGAAAAAGGAAATAACCTCAGATGAAATCTGGAAAGAAACTTTCTTAGAAAATGCTTAGTGTTCTGTTAATTCATCTCACAGAGTTACATCTGTATTTCGTGGATCTCTTTGCTAGCATTATTTCTGTGGAATCTGAGAACAGATTTTTCCTTTCCCTTTGAAGACTATGGGACCAAAGGAAATATCCTCCGATAACAAAGAGAAAGAAGATTTCTGAGAAACTTCTTGGTGTTCTGTGAAATCATCTCACAGAGTTACAGCGTTCTCCTCAAGAAGCATTTCGCTAAGACACTTCTTGTGGAATTGGCAAAGTGATATTTGGAAGTCCTTAGAGGGCTATGGTGAAAAAGGAAATATCCTCCGATGAAATCTGGAAAGAAGCTTTCTGAGAAACTGCTCAGTGTTCTGTTAATTAATCACACAGAGTTATATCTGTATTTCGTGGATCTCTTTGCTAGCCTTACTTCTGTGGAATCTGACAACAGATATTTCCTTTCCCTTTGAAGACTATAGGGACAAATGAAATATCCTCCGATAACAAAGAGAAAGAAGCTTTCTGAGAAACTTCTTTGTGTTCTGTGAAATCGTCTCACAGAGTTACATCTTTCCCCTCAAGAAGCCTTTCGCTAAGACACTTCTTGTGGAATTGGCCAAGTGATATTTGGAAGCCCTTAGAGGGCTATGGAAAAAGGAAATATCCTCCGATGAAATCTGTAAAGAAGCTTTCTGAGAAATGCTCAGTGTTCTGTTAATTCATCTCACAGAGTTACATCTGTATTTCGTGGATCTCTTTGCTAGCCTTATTTCTGTGGAATCTGCCAACAGATATTTCGGATCCCTTTAAAGACTACAGGGCCAAAGGAAATATCCTCCGATAACAAAGAGAAAGAAGCTTTCTGAGAAACTTCTTTGTGTTCTGTGAAATCATCTCACAGAGTTACAGCTTTCCCCTCAAGAAGCCTTTCGCTAAGACAGTTCTTGGGGAATTGGCAAAGTGATATTTGGAAGCCCATAGAGGGCTATGGTGAAAAAGGAAATATCCTCCCATGAAATCTGGAAAGAAGCTTTCTGAGAAACTGCTCAGTGTTCTGTTAATTCATCTCACAGAGTTACATCTGTATTTCGTGGATCTCTTTGCTAGCCTTATTTCTGTGGAATCGGACAACAGAAATTTTGGATCCCTTTGAAGACTCTAGGGCCAAAGGAAATATCCTCCGATAACAAAGAGAAAGAAGCTTTCTGAGAAACTTCTTTGTGTTCTGTGAAATCATCTCACAGAGTGACAGCTTTCCCCTCAAGAAGCCTTTCGCTAAGACAGTTCTTGTGGAATTGGCAAAGTGATATTTGGAAGCCCATAGAGGGCTATGGTGAAAAAGGAAGTATCCTCCGATGAAATCTGGAAAGAAGCTTTCTGAGAAACTGCTTAGTGTTCTGTTAATTCATCTCACAGAGTTACATCTGTATTTCGTGGATCTCTTTGCTAGCCTTATTTCTGTGGAATCTGACAACAGATATTTCCTTTCCCTTTGAAGACTATAGGGCCAAAGGAAATATCCTCCGATAACAAAGAGAAAGAAGCTTTCTGAGAAACTTCTTTTTGTTCAGTGAAGTCATCTCACAGAGTTACAGCTTTCCCTTCAAGAAGCCTTTGGCTAAGACAGTTCTTGTGCAATTGGCAAAGTGATATTTGGAAGCCCATAGAGGGCTATGGTGAAAAAGGAAATATCCTCCGATCAAATCTGGAAAGAAGGTTTCTGAGAAACTGCTTAGTGTTTTGTTAATTCATCTCACAGAGTTACATCTGTATTTCGTGGATCTCTTTGCTAGCCTTATTTCTGTGGAATCTGAGAACAGATATTTCCTTTCCATTTGAAGGCTATAGGGCCAAAGGAAATATCCTCCGATAACAAAGAGAAAGAAGATTTCTGAGAAACTTCTTTGTGTTCTGTGAAATCATCTCAGAGAGTTACAGCTTTCCCCTCAAGAAGCCTTTCGCTAAGACAGTTCTTGTGGAATTGGCAAAGTGATATTTGGAAGCCCATAGAGGGCTATGGTGAAAAAGGAAATATCCTCCGATGAAATCTGGAAAGAAGCTTTCTGAGAAACTGCTTAGTGTTCTGTTAATTCATCTCACAGAGTTACATCTGTATTTCGTGGATCTCTTTGCTAGCCTTATTTCTGTGGAATCTGAGAACAGATATTTCGGATCCCTTTGAATACTATAGGGCCAAAGGAAATATCCTCCGATAACAAAGAGAAAGAAGCTTTCTGAGAAACTTCTTTGTGTTCTGTGAAATCATCTCACAGAGTTACAGCTTTCCCCTCAAGAAGCCTTTCGCTAAGACAGTTCTTGTGGAATTGGCAAAGTGATATTTGGAAGCCCATAGAGGGCTATGGTGCAAAAGGAAATATCCTCTGATGAAATCTGGAAAGAAGCTTTCTGAGAAACTCCTTAGTGTTCTGTTAATTCATCTCACAGAGTTACATCTGTATTTCGTGGATCTCTTTGCTAGCCTTATTTCTGTGGAATCTCACAACAGATATTTCCTTTCCCTTTGAAGACTATAGGGCCAAAGGAAATATCCTCCGAAAACAAAGGGAATGAAGCTTTCTGAGAAACTTCTTTGTGTTCTGTGAAATCATCTCACAGAGTTAGAGCTTTCCCCTCAAGAAGCCTTTCGCTAAGACAGTTCTTGTGGAATTGGAAAAGTGATATTTGGAAGCCCATAGAGGGCTAAGGTGAAAAAGGAAATATCCTCCGATGAAATCTGGAAAGAAGCTTTCTGAGAAACTGCTCAGTGTTCTGTTAATTCATCTCACAGAGTTACATCTGTATTTCCTGGATCTCTTTGCTAGCCTTATTTCTGTGGAATCGGACAACAGAAATTTTGGATCCCTTTGAAGACTGTAGGGCCAAAGGAAATATCCTCCGATAACATAGAGAAAGAAGCTTTCTGAGAAACTTTTTGTGTTCTGTGAAATCATCTCACAGAGTGACAGCTTTCCCCTCAAGAAGCCTTTCGCTAAGACAGTTCTTGTGGAATTGGCAAAGTGATATTTGGAAGCCCATAGAGGGCTATGGTGAAAAAGGAAATATCCTCCGATGAAATCTGGAAAGAAGCTTTCTGAGAAACTGCTTAGTGTTCTGTTAATTCATCTCCCAGAGTTACATCTGTATTTCGTGGATCTCTTTGCTAGCCTTATTTCTGTGGAATCTGAGAACACATATTTGGGATCTCTTTGAAGACTATAGGGCCAAAGGAAATATCCTCCGATAAAAAAGAGAAAGAAGCTTTCTGAGAAACTTCTTTTTGTTCAGTGAAGTCATCTCACAGAGTTACAGCTTTCCCCTCAAGAAGCCTTTCGCAAAGACAGTTCTTGTGGAATTTGCAAAGTGATATTTGGAAGCCCATAGAGGGCTATGGTGAAAAAGGAAATATCCTCCGATCAAATCTGGAAAGAAGGTTTCTGAGAAACTGCTTAGTGTTCTGTTAATTCTTCTCACAGAGTTACATCTGTATTTCGTGGATCTCTTTGCTAGCCTTATTTCTGTGGAATCTGACAACAGATATTTCCTTTCCCTTTGAATACTATAGGGCCAAAGGAAATATCCTCCGATAACAAAGAGAAAGAAGATTTCTGAGAGACTTCTTTGTGTTCTGTGAAATCATCTCACAGAGTTACAGCTTTCCCCTCAAGAAGCCTTTCGCTAAGACAGTTCTTGTGGAATTGGCAAAGTGATATTTGGAAGCCCATAGAGGGCTATGGTGAAAAAGGAAATATCTTCCGATGAAATCTGGAAAGAAGCTTTCTGAGAAACTGCTCAGTGTTCTGTTAATTCATCTCACAGAGTAACATCTGTATTTCGTGCATCTCTTTGCAAGCCTTATTTCTGTGGAATCTGAGAACAGATATTTCGGATCCCATTAAAGACTATAGGGCCAAAGGAAATATTCTCCGATAAAAAAGAGAAAGAAGCGTTCTGAGAAACTTCTTTGTGTTCTGTGAAATCATCTCACAGAGTTACAGCTTTCCCCTCAAGAAGCCTTTCGCTAACACAGTTCTTGTGGAATTCGCAAAGTGATATTTGCAAGCCCATAGAGGGCTATGGTGAAAAAGGAAATATCCTCCGATGAAATCTGGAAAGAAGCTTTCTGAGAAACTGCTTAGTGTTCTGTTAATTCATTTCAGAGAGTTACATCTGTATTTCGTGGATCTCTTTGCTAGCCTTATTTCTGTGGAATCTGACAACAGATGTTTTGGATCCCTTTGAAGACTATAGGGCCAAAGGAAATATCCTCCGATAACAAAGGGAATGAAGCTTTCTGAGAAACTACTTTGTGTTCTGTGAAATCATCTCAAAGAGTTACAGCTTTCCCCTCAAGAAGCCTTTCGCTAAGACAGTTCTTGTGGAATTGGCAAAGTGATATTTGGAAGCCCTTAGAGGGCTATGGTGAAAAAGGAATATCCTACGATGAAATCTGATATGAAGCTTTTTGAGAAACTGCTTAGTGTTCTGTTAATTCATCTCACACAGTTACATCTGTATTTCGTGGAACTCTTTGCTAGCCTTATTTCTGTGGAATCTGAGAACAGATATTTCTGATCCCTTTAAAGACTATAGGGCCAAAGGAAATATCCTCTGATAACAAAGAGAAAGAAGCTTTCTAAGAAACTTCTTTGTGTTCTGTGAAATCATCTCACAGAGTTACAGCTTTCCCCTCAAGAAGCCTTTCGCTAAGACAGTTCTTGTGGAATTGGCAAAGTGATATTTGGAAGCCCATAGAGGGCTATGGTGAAAAAGGAAATATCCTCCGATGAAATCTGGAAAGAAGCTTTCTGAGAAACTGCTCAGTGTTCTGTTAATTCATCTCACAGAGTTACATCTGTATTTCGTGGATCTCTTTGCTAGCCTTATTTCTGTGGAATCTCACAACAGATATTTCCTTTCCCTTTCTAGACTATAGGGCCAAAGGAAATATCCTCCGATAACAAAGGGAATGAAGCTTTCTGAGAAACTTCTTTGTGTTCTGTGAAATCATCTCACAGAGTGACAGCTTTCCCCTCAAGAAGCCTTTCGCTAAGACAGTTCTTGTGGAATTGGCAAAGTGATATTTGGAAACCCATAGAGGGCTATGGTGAAAAAGGAAATATCCTCCGATGAAATCTGGAAAGAAGCTTTCTGAGAAACTGCTCAGTGTTCTGTTAATTCATCTCACAGAGTTACATCTGTATTTCGTGGATCTCTTTGCTAGCCTTATTTCTGTGGAATCTGAGAACAGATATTTCGGATCCCATTAAAGACTATAGGGCCAAAGGAAATATCCTCCAATAACAAAGAGAAAGAAGCTTTCTGAGAAACTTCTTTGTGTTCTGTGAAATCATCTCACAGAGTTACAGCTTTCCCCTCAAGAAGCCTTTCGCTAAGACAGTTCTTGTGGAATTGGCAAAGTGATATTTGCAAGCCCTTAGAGGGCTATGGTGAAAAAGGAAATATCCTCCGATGAAATCTGGAAAGAAGCTTTCTGAGAAACTGCTCAGTGTTCTGTTAATTCATCTCACAGAGTTACATCTGTATTTCGTGGATCTCTTTGCTAGCCTTATTTCTGTGGAATCTGACAACAGATATTTCCTTTCCCTTTGAAGACTATAGGGCCAAAGGAAATATCCTCCGATAACAAAGAGAAAGAAGCTTTCTGAGAAACTTTTTTTTGTTCAGTGAAGTCATCTCACAGAGTTACAGCTTTCCCTTCAAGAAGCCTTTGGCTAAGACAGTTCTTGTGCAATTGGCAAAGTGATATTTGGAAGCCCATAGAGGGCTATGGTGAAAAAGGAAATATCCTCCGATCAAATCTGGAAAGAAGGTTTCTGAGAAACTGCTTAGTGTTTTGTTAATTCATCTTACAGAGTTACATCTGTATTTCGTGGATCTCTTTGCTAGCCTTATTTCTGTGGAATCTGAGAACAGATATTTCCTTTCCATTTGAAGACTATAGGGCCAAAGGAAATATCCTCCGATAACAAAGAGAAAGAAGATTTCTGAGAAACTTCTTTGTGTTCTGTGAAATCATCTCAGAGAGTTACAGCTTTCCCCTCAAGAAGCCTTTCGCTAAGACAGTTCTTGTGGAATTCGCAAAGTGATATTTGCAAGCCCATAGAGGGCTATGGTGAAAAAGGAAATATCCTCCGATGAAATCTGGAAAGAAGCTTTCTGAGAAACTGCTTAGTGTTCTGTTAATTCATCTCACAGAGTTACATCTGTATTTCGTGGATCTCTTTGCTAGCCTTATTTCTGTGGAATCTGACAACAGATATTTCCTTTCCCTTTGAAGACTATAGGGCCAAAGGAAATATCCTCCTATAACAAAGAGAAAGAAGCTTTCTGAGAAACTTCTTTGTGTTCTGTGAAATCATCTCACAGAGTGACAGCTTTCCCCTCAAGAAGCCTTTCGCTAAGACAGTTCTTGTGGAATTGGCAAAGTGATATTTGGAAGCCCATAGAGGGCTATGGTGCAAAAGGAAATATCCTCTGATGAAATCTGGAAAGAAGCTTTCTGAGAAACTCCTTAGTGTTCTGTTAATTCATCTCACAGAGTTACATCTGTATTTCGTGGATCTCTTTGCTAGTTTTATTTCTGTGGATTCTGAGAACAGATATTTCGGATCCCTTTGAAGACTATAGGGCCAAAGGAAATATCCTCCGATAACAAAGATAGGGAAGCTTTCTGAGAAACTTCTTTGTGTTCTGTGAAATCATCTCACAGAGTTGCAGCTTTCCCCTCAAGAAGCCTTTCGCTAAGACAGTTCTTGTGGAATTGGCAAAGTGATATTTGGAAGCCCATTGAGGGCTATGGTGATAAAGGAAATATCCTCCGATGAAATTTGGAAAGAAGCTTTCTGAGAAACTGCTTTGTGTTCTGTTAATTAATCTCACAGAGTTACATCTGTATTTCGTGGATCTCTTTGTTCGCCTTATTTCTGTGGAATCTGACAACAGATATTTCCTTTCCCTTTGAAGACTATAGGGCCAAAGGAAATATCCTCCTATAACAAAGAGAAAGAAGCTTTCTGAGAAACTTCTTTGTGTTCTGTGAAATCACCTCACAGAGTGACAGCTTTCCCCTCAAGAAGCCTTTCGCTAAGACAGTTCTTGTGGAATTGGCAAAGTGATAGTTGGAAGCCCATAGAGCTCTATTGTGACAAAGGAAATATCCTCCGATGAAATCTGGAAAGAAGCTTTCTGAGAAACTGCTCAGTGTTCTTTTAATTCATCTCACACAGTTACATCTGCATTTCGTGGATCTCTTTGCTAGCCTTATTTCTGTGGAATCTGACAACATATATTTTGGATCCCTTTGAAGACCATAGGGCCAAAGAAAATATCCTCCGATAACAAAGGGAATGAAGCTTTCTGAGAAACTTCTTTGTGTTCTGTGAAATCATCTCACAGAGTTACAGCTTTCCCCTCAAGAAGCGTTTCGCTAAGACAGTTCTTGTGGAATTGGCAAAGTGATATTTGGAAGCCCATAGAGGGCTATGGTGAAAAAGGAAATATCCTCCCATGAAATCTGGAAAGAAGCTTTATGAGAAACTGCTCAGTGTTCTGTTAATTCATCTCACAGAGTTACATCTGTATTTCGTGGATCTCTTTGCTAGCCTTATTTCTGTGGAATCGGACAACAGAAATTTTGGATCCCTTTGAAGACTCTAGGGCCAAAGGAAATATCCTCCAATAACAAAGAGAAAGAAGCTTTCTGAGAAACTTCTTTGTGTTCTGTGAAATCATCTCACAGAGTTACAGCTTTCCCCTCAAGAAGCCTTTCGCTAAGACAGTTCTTGTGGAATTGGCAAAGTGATATTTGCAAGCCCTTAGAGGGCTATGGTGAAAAAGGAAATATCCTCCGATGAAATCTCGAAAGAAGCTTTCTGAGAAACTGCTCAGTGTTCTGTTAATTCATCTCACAGAGTTACATCTGTATTTCGTGGATCTCTTTGCTAGCCTTATTTCTGTGGAATCTGAGAACACATATTTGGGATCTCTTTGAAGACTATAGGGCCCAAGGAAATATCCTCCGATAACAAAGAGAAAGAAGCTTTCTGAGAAACTTCTTTTTCTTCAGTGAAGTCATCTCACAGAGTTACAGCTTTCCCTTCAAGAAGCCTTTGGCTAAGACAGTTCTTGTGGAATTGGCAAAGTGATATTTGGAAGCCCATAGATTGCTATGGTGAAAAAGGAAATATCCTCCGATCAAATCTGGAAAGAAGGTTTCTGAGAAACTGCTTAGTGTTCTGTTAATTCATCTCACAGAGTTACATCTGTATTTCGTGGATCTCTTTGCTAGCCTTATTTCTGTGGAATCTGAGAACAGATATTTCGGATCCCTTTGAATACTATTGGGCCAAAGGAAATATCCTCCGATAACAAAGAGAAAGAAGCTTTCTGAGAAACTTCTTTGTGTTCTGTGAAATCATCTCACAGAGTTACAGCTTTCCCCTCAAGAAGCCTTTCGCTAAGACAGTTCTTGTGGAATTGGCAAAGTGATATTTGGAAGCCCATAGAGGGCTATGGTGAAAAAGGAAATATCCTCTGATGAAATCTGGAAAGAAGTTTTCTGAGAAACTCCTTAGTGTTCTGTTAATTCATCTCACAGAGTTACATCTGTATTTCGTGGATCTCTTTGTTAGCTTTATTTCTGTGGAATCTGAGAACAGATATTTCCTTTCCCTTTGAAGACTATAGGGCCAAAGAAATATCCTCCGATAACAAAGAGAGGGAAGCTTTCTGAGAAACTTCTTTGTGTTCTGTGAAATCATCTCACAGAGTTACAGCTTTCCCCTCAAGAAGCCTTTCGCTAAGACAGTTCTTGTGGAATTGGCAAAGTGATATTTGGAAGCCCATTGAGGGCTATGGTGATAAAGGAAATATCCTCCGATTAAATCTGGAAAGAAGCTTTCTGAGAAACTGCTTAGTGTTGTGTTAATTCATCTCACAGAGTTACATCTGTATTTCGTGGATCTCTTTGCTAGCCTTATTTCTGTGGAATCTGACAACAGATATTTCCTTTCCCTTTGAAGACTATAGGGCCAAAGGAAATATCCTCCTATAACAAAGAGAAAGAAGCTTTCTGAGAAACTTCTTTGTGTTCTGTGAAATCATCTCACAGAGTGACAGCTTTCCAATCAAGAAGCCTTTCGCTAAGACAGTTCTTGTGGAATTGGCAAAGTGATATTTGGAAGCCCATTGAGGGCTATGGTGATAAAGGAAATATCCTCCGTTGAAATCTGGAAAGAAGCTTTCTGAGAAACTGCTTAGTGTTCTGTTAATTAATCTCACAGAGTTACATCTGTATTTCGTGGATCTCTTTGCTAGCCTTATTTCTGTGGAATCTGACAACAGATATTTCCTTTCCCTTTGAAGACTATAGGGCCAAAGGAAATATCCTCCTATAACAAAGAGAAAGAAGCTTTCTGAGAAACTTCTTTGTGTTCTGTGAAATCACCTCACAGAGTGACAGCTTTCTCCTCAAGAAGCCTTTCGCTAAGACAGTTCTTGTGGAATTGGCAAAGTGATAGTTGGAAGCCCATAGAGCTCTATTGTGACAAAGGAAATATCCTCCGATGAAATCTGGAAAGAAGCTTTCTGAGAAACTGCTCAGTGTTCTGTTAATTCATCTCACACAGTTACATCTGCATTTCGTGGATCTCTTTGCTAGCCTTATTTCTGTGGAATCTGACAACACATATTTTGGATCCCTTTGAAGACCATAGGGCCAAAGAAAATATCCTCCGATAACAAGGGGAATGAAGCTTTCTGAGAAACTTCTTTGTGTTCTGTGAAATCATCTCACAGAGTTACAGCTTTCCCCTCAAGAAGCGTTTCGCTAAGACAGTTCTTGTGGAATTGGCAAAGTGATATTTGGAAGCCCATAGAGGGCTATGGTGAAAAAGGAAATATCCTCCCATGAAATCTGGAAAGAAGCTTTATGAGAAACTGCTCAGTGTTCTGTTAATTCATCTCACAGAGTTACATCTGTATTTCGTGGATCTCTTTGCTAGCCTTATTTCTGTGGAATCGGACAACAGAAATTTTGGATCCCTTTGAAGACTCTAGGGCCAAAGGAAATATCCTCCAATAACAAAGAGAAAGAAGCTTTCTGAGAAACTTCTTTGTGTTCTGTGAAATCATCTCACAGAGTTACAGCTTTCCCCTCAAGAAGCCTTTCGCTAAGACAGTTCTTGTGGAATTGGCAAAGTGATATTTGCAAGCCCTTAGAGGGCTATGGTGAAAAAGGAAATATCCTCCGATGAAATCTGGAAAGAAGCTTTCTGAGAAACTGCTCAGTGTTCTGTTAATTCATCTCACAGAGTTACATCTGTATTTCGTGGATCTCTTTGCTAGCCTTATTTCTGTGGAATCTGAGAACACATATTTGGGATCTCTTTGAAGACTATAGGGCCAAAGGAAATATCCTCCGATAACAAAGAGAAAGAAGCTTTCTGAGAAACTTCTTTTTGTTCAGTGAAGTCATCTCACAGAGTTACAGCTTTCCCTTCAAGAAGCCTTTGGCTAAGACAGTTCTTGTGGAATTGGCAAAGTGATATTTGGAAGCCCATAGATTGCTATGGTGAAAAAGGAAATATCCTCCGATCAAATCTGGAAAGAAGGTTTCTGAGAAACTGCTTAGTGTTCTGTTAATTCATCTCACAGAGTTACATCTGTATTTCGTGGATCTCTTTGCTAGCCTTATTTCTGTGGAATCTGAGAACAGATATTTCGGATCCCTTTGAATACTATAGGGCCAAAGGTAATATCCTCCGATAACAAAGAGAAAGAAGCTTTCTGAGAAACTTCTTTGTGTTCTGTGAAATCATCTCACAGAGTTACAGCTTTCCCCTCAAGAAGCCTTTCGCTAAGACAGTTCTTGTGGAATTGGCAAAGTGATATTTGGAAGCCCATAGAGGGCTATGGTGAAAAAGGAAATATCCTCTGATGAAATCTGGAAAGAAGCTTTCTGAGAAACTCCTTAGTGTTCTGTTAATTCATCTCACAGAGTTACATCTGTATTTCGCGGATCTCTTTGCTAGCCTTATTTCTGTGGAATCTGAGAACACATATTTGGGATCTCTTTGAAGACTATAGGGCCAAAGGAAATATCCTCCGATAACAAAGAGAAAGAAGCTTTCTGAGAAACTTCTTTTAGTTCAGTTAAGTCATCTCACAGAGTTACAGCTTTCCCCTCAAGAAGCCTTTCGCAAAGACAGTTCTTGTGGAATTGGCAAAGTGATATTTGGAAGCCCATAGAGGGCTATGGTGAAAAAGGAAATATCCTCCGATCAAATCTGGAAAGAAGGTATCTGAGAAACTGCTTAGTGTTCTGTTAATTCATCTCACAGAGTTACATCTGTATTTCGTGGATCTCTTTGCTAGCCTTATTTCTGTGGAATCTGACAACAGATATTTCCTTTCCGTTTGAAGACTATAGGGCCAAAGGAAATATCCTCCGATAACTAAGAGAAAGAAGATTTCTGAGAAACTTCTTTGTGTTCTGTGAAATCATCTCACAGAGTTACAGCTTTCCCCTCAAGAAGCCTTTCGCTAAGACAGTTCTTGTGGAATTGGCAAAGTGATATTTGGAAGCCCATAGAGGGCTATGGTGAAAAAGGAAATATCCTCCGATGAAATCTGGAAAGAAGCTTTCTGAGAAACTGCTCAGTGTTCTGTTAATTCATCTCACAGAGTTACATCTGTATTTCGTGCATCTCTTTGCTAGCCTTATTTCTGTGGAATCTGAGAACAGATATTTCTTATCCCATTAAAGACTATAGGGCCAAAGGAAATATCCTCCGATAACAAAGAGAAAGAAGCTTTCTGAGAAACTTCTTTGTGTTCTGTGAAATCATCTCACAGAGTTACAGCTTTCCCCTCAAGAAGCCTTTCGCTAAGACAGTTCTTGTGGAATTCGCAAAGTGATATTTGGAAGCCCTTAGAGGGCTATGGTGAAAAAGGAAATATCCTCCGATGAAATCTGGAAAGAAGCTTTCTGAGAAACTGCTTAGTGTTCTGTTAATTCATCTCACAGAGTTACATCTGTATTTCGTGGATCTCTTTGCTAGCCTTATTTCTGTGGAATCTGAGAACAGATATTTCGGATCCCTTTGAATACTATAGGGACAAAGGAAATATCCTCCGATAACAAAGAGAAAGAAGCTTTCTGAGAAACTTCTTTGTGTTCTGTGAAATCATCTCACAGAGTTACAGCTTTCCCCTCAAGAAGCCTTTCGCTAAGACAGTTCTTGTGGAATTGGCAAAGTGATATTTGGAAGCCCATAGAGGGCTAAGGTGAAAAAGGAAATATCCTCCGATGAAATCTGGAAAGAAGTTTCTGAGAAACTACTTAGTGTTCTGTTAATTCATCTCACAGAATTACATCTGTATTTCGTGGATCTCTTTGCTAGCTTTATTTCTGTGGAATCTGAGAACAGATATTTCCTTTCCCTTTGAAGACTATAGGGCCAAAGGAAATATCCTCCGATAACAAAGAGAAAGAAGCTTTCTGAGAAACTTCTTTGTGTTCTGTGAAATCATCTCACAGAGTTACAGCTTTCCCCTCAAGAAGCCTTTCGCTAAGACAGTTCTTGTGGAATTGGCAAAGTGATATTTGCAAGCCCTTAGAGGGCTATGGTGAAAAAGGAAATATCCTCCGATGAAATCTGGAAAGAAGCTTTCTGAGAAACTGCTCAGTGTTCTGTTAATTCATCTCACAGAGTTACATCTGTATTTCGTGGATCTCTTTGCTAGCCTTATTTCTGTGGAATCTGAGAACACATATTTGGGATCTCTTTGAAGACTATAGGGCCAAAGGAAATATCCTCCGATAACAAAGAGAAAGAAGCTTTCTGAGAAACTTCTTCTTGTTCAGTGAAGTCATCTCACAGAGTTACAGCTTTCCCTTCAAGAAGTCTTTGGCTAAGACGGTTCTTGTGGAATTGGCAAAGTGATATTTGGAAGCCCATAGATTGCTATGGTGAAAAAGGAAATATCCTCCGATCAAATCTGGAAAGAAGGTTTCTGAGAAACTGCTTAGTGTTCTGTTAATTCATCTCACAGAGTTACATCTGTATTTCGTGGATCTCTTTGCTAGCCTTATTTCTGTGGAATCTGAGAACAGATATTTCGGATCCCTTTGAATACTATAGGGCCAAAGGAAATATCCTCCGATAACAAAGAGAAAGAAGCTTTCTGAGAAACTCCTTTGTGTTCTGTGAAATCATCTCACAGAGTTACAGCTTTCCCCTCAAGAAGCCTTTCGCTAAGACAGTTCTTGTGGAATTGGCAAAGTGATATTTGGAAGCCCATAGAGGGCTATGGTGAAAAAGGAAATATCCTCTGATGAAATCTGGAAAGAAGCTTTCTGAGAAACTGCTTAGTGTTCTGTTAATTCATCTCACAGAGTTACATCTGTATTTCGTGGATCTCTTTGCTAGCCTTATTTCTGTGGAATCTGACAACAGATATTTCCTTTCCCTTTGAAGACTATAGGGCCAAGGGAAATATCCTCCTATAACAAAGAGAAAGAAGCTTTCTGAGAAACTTCTTTGTGTTCTGTGAAATCATCTCACAGAGTGACAGCTTTCCCCTCAAGAAGCCTTTCGCTAAGACAGTTCTTGTGGAATTGGCAAAGTGATAGTTGGAAGCCCGTAGAGCTCTATGGTGACAAAGGAAATATCCTCCGATGAAATCTGGAAAGAAGCTTTCTGAGAATCTGCTCAGTGTTCTGTTAATTCATCTCACACAGTTACATCTGTATTTCGTGGATCTCTTTGCTAGCCTTATTTCTGTGGAATCTGACAACATATATTTTGGATCCCTTTGAAGACCATAGGGCCAAAGAAAATATCCTCCGATAACAAAGGGAATGAAACTTTCTGAGAAACTTCTTTGTGTTCTGTGAAATCATCTCACAGAGTTACAGCTTTCCCCTCAAGAAGCCTTTCGCTAAGACAGTTCTTGTGGAATTGGCAAAGTGATATTTGGAAGCCCATTGAGGGCTATGGTGATAAAGGAAATATCCTCCGATTAAATCTGGAAAGAAGCTTTCTGAGAAACTGCTTAGGGTTCTGTTAATTCATCTCACAGAGTTACATCTGTATTTCGTGGATCTCTTTGCTAGCCTTATTTCTGTGGAATCTGACAACAGATATTTCCTTTCCCTTTGAAGACTATAGGGCCAAAGGAAATATCCTCCTATAACAAAGAGAAAGAAGCTTTCTGAGAAACTTCTTTGTGTTCTGTGAAATCATCTCACAGAGTGACAGCTTTCCCCTCAAGAAGCCTTTCGCTAAGACAGTTCTTGTGGAATTGGCAAAGTGATATTTGAAGCCCATAGAGCTCTATGGTGACAAAGGAAATATCCTCCGATGAAATCTGGAAAGAAGCTTTCTGAGAATCTGCTCAGTGTTCTGTTAATTCATCTCACACAGTTACATCTGTATTTCGTGGATCTCTTTGCTAGCGTTATTTCTGTGGAATCTGACAACATATATTTTGGATCCCTTTGAAGACCATAGGGCCAAAGAAAATATCCTCCGATAACAAAGGGAATGAAGCTTTCTGAGAAACTTCTTTGTGTTCTGTGAAATCATCTCACAGAGTTACAGCTTTCCCCTCAAGAAGCGTTTCGCTAAGACAGTTCTTGTGGAATTGGCAAAGTGATATTTGGAAGCCCTTAGAGGGCTATGGTGAAAAAGGCAATATCCTCCCATGAAATCTGGAAAGAAGCTTTCTGAGAAACTGCTCAGTGTTCTGTTAATTCATCTCACAGAGTTACATCTGTATTTCGTGGATCTCTTTGCAAGCCTTATTTCTGTGGAATCGGACAACAGAAATTTTGGATCCCTTTGAAGACTCTAGGGCCAAAGGAAATATCCTCCGATAACAAAGAGAAAGAAGCTTTCTGAGAAACTTCTTTGTGTTCTGTGAAATCATCTCACAGAGTGACAGCTTTCCCCTCAAGAAGCCTTTCGCTAAGACAGTTCTTGTGGAATTGGCAAAGTGATATTTGGAAGCCCATAGAGGGCTATGGTGAAAAAGGAAATATCCTCCGATGAAATCTGGAAAGAAGCTTTCTGAGAAACTGCTTAGTGTTCTGTTAATTCATCTCACAGTGTTACATCTGTATTTCGTGGATCTCTTTGCTAGCCTTATTTCTGTGGAATCTGAGAACAGATATTTCCTTTCCATTTGAAGACTATAGGGCCAAAGGAAATATCCTCCGATAACAAAGAGAAAGAAGATTTCTGAGAAACTTCTTTGTGTTCTGTGAAATCATCTCAGAGAGTTACATCTTTCCCCTCAAGAAGCCTTTCGCTAAGACAGTTCTTGTGGAATTGGCAAAGTGATATTTGGAAGCCCATAGAGGGCTATGGTGAAAAAGGAAATATCCTCCGATGAAATCTGGAAAGAAGCTTTCTGAGAAACTGCTTAGTGTTCTGTTAATTCATCTCACAGAGTTACATCTGTATTTCGTGGATCTCTTTGCTAGCCTTATTTCTGTGGAATCTGAGAACAGATATTTCGGATCCCTTTGAAAACTATAGGGCCAAAGGAAATATCCTCCGATAACAAAGAGAAAGAAGCTTTCTGAGAAACTTCTTTGTGTTCTGTGAAATCATCTCACAGAGTTACAGCTTTCCAATCAAGAAGCCTTTCGCTAAGACAGTTCTTGTGGAATTGGCAAAGTGATATTTGGAAGCCCATTGAGGGCTATGGTGATAAAGGAAATATCCTCCGATGAAATCTGGAAAGAAGCTTTCTGAGAAACTGCTTAGTGTTCTGTTAATTAATCTCACAGAGTTACATCTGTATTTCGTGGATCTCTTTGCTAGCCTTATTTCTGTGGAATCTGACAACAGATATTTCCTTTCCCTTTGAAGACTATAGGGCCAAAGGAAATATCCTCCTATAACAAAGAGAAAGAAGCTTTCTGAGAAACTTCTTTGTGTTCTGTGAAATCACCTCACAGAGTGACAGCTTTCTCCTCAAGAAACCTTTCGCTAAGACAGTTCTTGTGGAATTGGCAAAGTGATAGTTGGAAGCCCATAGAGCTCTATTGTGACAAAGGAAATATCCTCCGATGAAATCTGGAAAGAAGCTTTCTGAGAAACTGCTCAGTGTTCTGTTAATTCATCTCACACAGTTACATCTGCATTTCGTGGATCTCTTTGCTAGCCTTATTTCTGTGGAATCTGACAACATATATTTTGGATCCCTTTGAAGACCATAGGGCCAAAGAAAATATCCTCCGATAACAAGGGGAATGAAGCTTTCTGAGAAACTTCTTTGTGTTCTGTGAAATCATCTCACAGAGTTACAGCTTTCCCCTCAAGAAGCGTTTCGCTAAGACAGTTCTTGTGGAATTGGCAAAGTGATATTTGGAAGCCCATAGAGGGCTATGGTGAAAAAGGAAATATCCTCCCATGAAATCTGGAAAGAAGCTTTATGAGAAACTGCTCAGTGTTCTGTTAATTCATCTCACAGAGTTACATCTGTATTTCGTGGATCTCTTTGCTAGCCTTATTTCTGTGGAATCGGACAACAGAAATTTTGGATCCCTTTGAAGACTCTAGGGCCAAAGGAAATATCCTCCAATAACAAAGAGAAAGAAGCTTTCTGAGAAACTTCTTTGTGTTCTGTGAAATCATCTCACAGAGTTACAGCTTTCCCCTCAAGAAGCCTTTCGCTAAGACAGTTCTTGTGGAATTGGCAAAGTGATATTTGCAAGCCCATAGAGGGCTATGGTGAAAAAGGAAATATCCTCCGATGAAATCTGGAAAGAAGCTTTCTGAGAAACTGCTCAGTGTTCTGTTAATTCATCTCACAGAGTTACATCTGTATTTCGTGCATCTCTTTGCTAGCCTTATTTCTGTGGAATCTGAGAACAGATATTTCTTATCCCATTAAAGACTATAGGGCCAAAGGAAATATCCTCCGATAACAAAGAGAAAGAAGCTTTCTGAGAAACTTCTTTGTGTTCTGTGAAATCATCTCACAGAGTTACAGCTTTCCCCTCAAGAAGCCTTTCGCTAAGACAGTTCTTGTGGAATTCGCAAAGTGATATTTGGAAGCCCATAGAGGGCTATGGTGAAAAAGGAAATATCCTCCGATGAAATCTGGAAAGAAGCTTTCTGAGAAACTGCTTAGTGTTCTGTTAATTCATCTCACAGAGTTACATCTGTATTTCGTGGATCTCTTTGCTAGCCTTATTTCTGTGGAATCTGAGAACAGATATTTCGGATCCCTTTGAATACTATAGGGACAAAGGAAATATCCTCCGATAACAAAGAGAAAGAAGCTTTCTGAGAAACTTCTTTGTGTTCTGTGAAATCATCTCACAGAGTTACAGCTTTCCCCTCAAGAAGCCTTTCGCTAAGACAGTTCTTGTGGAATTGGCAAAGTGATATTTGGAAACCCATAGAGGGCTAAGGTGAAAAAGGAAATATCCTCCGATGAAATCTGGAAAGAAGTTTCTGAGAAACTACTTAGTGTTCTGTTAATTCATCTCACAGAATTACATCTGTATTTCGTGGATCTCTTTGCTTGCTTTATTTCTGTGGAATCTGAGAACAGATATTTCCTTTCCATTTGAAGACTATAGGGCCAAAGGAAATATCCTCCGATAACAAAGAGAAAGAAGCTTTCTGAGAAACTTCTTTGTGTTCTGTGAAATCATCTCACAGAGTTACAGCTTTCCCCTCAAGAAGCCTTTCGCTAAGACAGTTCTTGTGGAATTGGCAAAGTGATATTTGCAAGCCCTTAGAGGGCTATGGTGAAAAAGGAAATATCCTCCGATGAAATCTGGAAAGAAGCTTTCTGAGAAACTGCTCAGTGTTCTGTTAATTCATCTCACAGAGTTACATCTGTATTTCGTGGATCTCTTTGCTAGCCTTATTTCTGTGGAATCTGAGAACACATATTTGGGATCTCTTTGAAGACTATAGGGCCAAAGGAAATATCCTCCGATAACAAAGAGAAAGAAGCTTTCTGAGAAACTTCTTCTTGTTCAGTGAAGTCATCTCACAGAGTTACAGCTTTCCCTTCAAGAAGTCTTTGGCTAAGACAGTTCTTGTGGAATTGGCAAAGTGATATTTGGAAGCCCATAGATTGCTATGGTGAAAAAGGAAATATCCTCCGATCAAATCTGGAAAGAAGGTTTCTGAGAAACTGCTTAGTGTTCTGTTAATTCATCTCACAGAGTTACATCTGTATTTCGTGGATCTCTTTGCTAGCCTTATTTCTGTGGAATCTGAGAACAGATATTTCGGATCCCTTTGAATACTATAGGGCCAAAGGAAATATCCTCCGATAACAAAGAGAAAGAATCTTTCTGAGAAACTCCTTTGTGTTCTGTGAAATCATCTCACAGAGTTACAGCTTTCCCCTCAAGAAGCCTTTCGCTAAGACAGTTCTTGTGGAATTGGCAAAGTGATATTTGGAAGCCCATAGAGGGCTATGGTGAAAAAGGAAATATCCTCTGATGAAATCTGGAAAGAAGCTTTCTGAGAAACTCCTTAGTGTTCTGTTAATTCATCTCACAGAGTTACATCTGTATATCGTGGATCTCTTGCTAGCTTTATTTCTGTGGAATATGAGAACAGATATTTCCTTTCCCTTTGAAGACTATAGGGCCAAAGGAAATATCCTCCGATAACAAAGAGAGGGAAGCTTTCTGAGAAACTTCTTTGTGTTCTGTGAAATCATCTCACAGAGTTGCAGCTTTCCCCTCAAGAAGCCTTTCGCTAAGACAGTTCTTGTGGAATTGGCAAAGTGATATTTGGAAGCCCATTGAGGGCTATGGTGATAAAGGAAATATCCTCCGATTAAATCTGGAAAGAAGCTTTCTGAGAAACTGCTTAGGGTTCTGTTAATTCATCTCACAGAGTTACATCTGTATTTCGTGGATCTCTTTGCTAGCCTTATTTCTGTGGAATCTGACAACAGATATTTCCTTTCCCTTTGAAGACTATAGGGCCAAGGGAAATATCCTCCTATAACAAAGAGAAAGAAGCTTTCTGAGAAACTTCTTTGTGTTCTGTGAAATCATCTCACAGAGTGACAGCTTTCCCCTCAAGAAGCCTTTCACTAAGACAGTTCTTGTGGAATTGGCAAAGTGATAGTTGGAAGCCCGTAGAGCTCTATGGTGACAAAGGAAATATCCTCCGATGAAATCTGGAAAGAAGCTTTCTGAGAATCTGCTCAGTGTTCTGTTAATTCATCTCACACAGTTACATCTGTATTTCGTGGATCTCTTTGCTAGCTTTATTTCTGTGGAATCTGACAACATATATTTTGGATCCCTTTGAAGACCATAGGGCCAAAGAAAATATCCTCCGATAACAAAGGGAATGAAACTTTCTGAGAAACTTCTTTGTGTTCTGTGAAATCATCTCACAGAGTTACAGCTTTCCCCTCAAGAAGCCTTTCGCTAAGACAGTTCTTGTGGAATTGGCAAAGTGATATTTGGAAGCCCATTGAGGGCTATGGTGATAAAGGAAATATCCTCCGATTAAATCTGGAAAGAAGCTTTCTGAGAAACTGCTTAGTGTTCTGTTAATTCATCTCACAGAGTTACATCTGTATTTCGTGGATCTCTTTGCTAGCCTTATTTCTGTGGAATCTGACAACAGATATTTCCTTTCCCTTTGAAGACTATAGGGCCAAAGGAAATATCCTCCTATAACAAAGAGAAAGAAGCTTTCTGAGAAACTTCTTTGTGTTCTGTGAAATCATCTCACAGAGTGACAGCTTTCCCCTCAAGAAGCCTTTCGCTAAGACAGTTCTTGTGGAATTGGCAAAGTGATATTTGAAGCCCATAGAGCTCTATGGTGACAAAGGAAATATCCTCCGATGAAATCTGGAAAGAAGCTTTCTGAGAATCTGCTCAGTGTTCTGTTAATTCATCTCACACAGTTACATCTGTATTTCGTGGATCTCTTTGTAGCGTTATTTCTGTGGAATCTGACAACATATATTTTGGATCCCTTTGAAGACCATAGGGCCAAAGAAAATATCCTCCGATAACAAAGGGAATGAAGCTTTCTGAGAAACTTCTTTGTGTTCTGTGAAATCATCTCACAGAGTTACAGCTTTCCCCTCAAGAAGCGTTTCGCTAAGACAGTTCTTGTGGAATTCGCAAAGTGATATTTGCAAGCCCATAGAGGGCTATGGTGAAAAAGGAAATATCCTCCGATGAAATCTGGAAAGAAGCTTTCTGAGAAACTGCTTAGTGTTCTGTTAATTCATCTCACAGAGTTACATCTGTATTTCGTGGATCTCTTTGCTAGCCTTATTTCTGTGGAATCTGAGAACAGATATTTCGGTTCCCTTTGAATACTATAGGGCCAAAGGAAATATCCTCCGATAACAAAGAGAAAGAAGCTTTCTGAGAAACTTCTTTGTGTTCTGTGAAATCATCTCACAGAGTTACAGCTTTCCAATCAAGAAGCCTTTCGCTAAGACAGTTCTTGTGGAATTGGCAAAGTGATATTTGGAAGCCCATTGAGGGCTATGGTGATAAAGGAAATATCCTCCGATGAAATCTGGAAAGAAGCTTTCTGAGAAACTGCTTAGTGTTCTGTTAATTCATCTCACAGAGTTACATCTGTATTTCGTGGATCTCTTTGCTAGCCTTATTTCTGTGGAATCTGACAACAGATATTTCCTTTCCCTTTGAAGACTATAGGGCCAAAGGAAATATCCTCCGATAACAAAGAGAAAGAAGCTTTCTGAGAAACTTCTTTGTGTTCTGTGAAATCACCTCACAGAGTGACAGCTTTCTCCTCAAGAAACCTTTCGCTAAGACAGTTCTTGTGGAATTGGCAAAGTGATAGTTGGAAGCCCATAGAGCTCTATTGTGACAAAGGAAATATCCTCCGATGAAATCTGGAAAGAAGCTTTCTGAGAAACTGCTCAGTGTTCTGTTAATTCATCTCACACAGTTACATCTGCATTTCGTGGATCTCTTTGCTAGCCTTATTTCTGTGGAATCTGACAACATATATTTTGGATCCCTTTGAAGACCATAGGGCCAAAGAAAATATCCTCCGATAACAAGGGGAATGAAGCTTTCTGAGAAACTTCTTTGTGTTCTGTGAAATCATCTCACAGAGTTACAGCTTTCCCCTCAAGAAGCGTTTCGCTAAGACAGTTCTTGTGGAATTGGCAAAGTGATATTTGGAAGCCCATAGAGGGCTATGGTGAAAAAGGAAATATCCTCCGATGAAATCTGGAAAGAAGCTTTATGAGAAACTGCTCAGTGTTCTGTTAATTCATCTCACAGAGTTACATCTGTATTTCGTGGATCTCTTTGCTAGCCTTATTTCTGTGGAATCGGACAACAGAAATTTTGGATCCCTTTAAAGACTCTAGGGCCAAAGGAAATATCCTCCAATAACAAAGAGAAAGAAGCTTTCTGAGAAACTTCTTTGTGTTCTGTGAAATCATCTCACAGAGTTACAGCTTTCCCCTCAAGAAGCCTTTCGCTAAGACAGTTCTTGTGGAATTGGCAAAGTGATATTTGCAAGCCCTTAGAGGGCTATGGTGAAAAAGGAAATATCCTCCGATGAAATCTGGAAAGAAGCTTTCTGAGAAACTGCTCAGTGTTCTGTTAATTCATCTCACAGAGTTACATCTGTATTTCGTGGATCTCTTTGCTAGCCTTATTTCTGTGGAATCTGAGAACACATATTTGGGATCTCTTTGAAGACTGTAGGGCCAAAGGAAATATCCTCCGATAACAAAGAGAAAGAAGCTTTCTGAGAAACTTCTTTTTGTTCAGTGAAGTCATCTCACAGAGTTACAGCTTTCCCTTCAAGAAGCCTTTGGCTAAGACAGTTCTTGTGGAATTGGCAAAGTGATATTTGGAAGCCCATAGATTGCTATGGTGAAAAAGGAAATATCCTCCGATCAAATCTGGAAAGAAGGTTTCTGAGAAACTGCTTAGTGTTCTGTTAATTCATCTCACAGAGTTACATCTGTATTTCGTGGATCTCTTTAGTAGCCTTATTTCTGTGGAATCTGAGAACAGATATTTCGGATCCCTTTGAATACTATAGGGCCAAAGGAAATATCCTCCGATAACAAAGAGAAAGAAGCTTTCTGAGAAACTTCTTTGTGTTCTGTGAAATCATCTCACAGAGTTACAGCTTTCCCCTCAAGAAGCCTTTCGCTAAGACAGTTCTTGTGGAATTGGCAAAGTGATATTTGGAAGCCCTTAGAGGGCTATGGTGAAAAAGGAAATATCCTCTGATGAAATCTGGAAAGAAGCTTTCTGAGAAACTCCTTAGTGTTCTGTTAATTCATCTCACGGAGTTACATCTGTATTTCGCGGATCTCTTTGCTAGCCTTATTTCTGTGGAATCTGAGAACACATATTTGGGATCTCTTTGAAGACTATAGGGCCAAAGGAAATATCCTCCGATAACAAAGAGAAAGAAGCTTTCTGAGAAACTTCTTTTAGTTCAGTTAAGTCATCTCACAGAGTTACAGCTTTCCCCTCAAGAAGCCTTTCGCTAAGACAGTTCTTGTGGAATTGGCAAAGTGATATTTGGAAGCCCATAGAGGGCTATGGTGAAAAAGGAAATATCCTCCGATCAAATCTGGAAAGAAGGTATCTGAGAAACTGCTTAGTGTTCTGTTAATTCATCTCACAGAGTTACATCTGTATTTCGTGGATCTCTTTGCTAGCCTTATTTCTGTGGAATCTGACAACAGATATTTCCTTTCCGTTTGAAGACTATAGGGCCAAAGGAAATATCCTCCGATAACTAAGAGAAAGAAGATTTCTGAGAAACTTCTTTGTGTTCTGTGAAATCATCTCACAGAGTTACAGCTTTCCCCTCAAGAAGCCTTTCGCTAAGACAGTTCTTGTGGAATTGGCAAAGTGATATTTGGAAGCCCATAGAGGGCTATGGTGAAAAAGGAAATATCCTCCGATGAAATCTGGAAAGAAGCTTTCTGAGAAACTGCTCAGTGTTCTGTTAATTCATCTCACAGAGTTACATCTGTATTTCGTGCATCTCTTTGCTAGCCTTATTTCTGTGGAATCTGAGAACAGATATTTCTTATCCCATTAAAGACTATAGGGCCAAAGGAAATATCCTCCGATAACAAAGAGAAAGAAGCTTTCTGAGAAACTTCTTTGTGTTCTGTGAAATCATCTCACAGAGTTACAGCTTTCCCCTCAAGAAGCCTTTCGCTAAGACAGTTCTTGTGGAATTCGCAAAGTGATATTTGGAAGCCCATAGAGGGCTATGGTGAAAAAGGAAATATCCTCCGATGAAATCTGGAAAGAAGCTTTCTGAGAAACTGCTTAGTGTTCTGTTAATTCATCTCACAGAGTTACATCTGTATTTCGTGGATCTCTTTGCTAGCCTTATTTCTGTGGAATCTGAGAACCGATATTTCGGATCCCTTTGAATACTATAGGGACAAAGGAAATATCCTCCGATAACAAAGAGAAAGAAGCTTTCTGAGAAACTTCTTTGTGTTCTGTGAAATCATCTCACAGAGTTACAGCTTTCCCCTCAAGAAGCCTTTCGCTAAGACAGTTCTTGTGGAATTGGCAAAGTGATATTTGGAAGCCCATAGAGGGCTAAGGTGAAAAAGGAAATATCCTCCGATGAAATCTGGAAAGAAGTTTCTGAGAAACTACTTAGTGTTCTGTTAATTCATCTCACAGAATTACATCTGTATTTCGTGGATCTCCTTGCTAGCTTTATTTCTGTGGAATCTGAGAACAGATATTTCCTTTCCCTTTGAAGACTATAGGGCCAAAGGAAATATCCTCCGATAACAAAGAGAAAGAAGCTTTCTGAGAAACTTCTTTGTGTTCTGTGAAATCATCTCACAGAGTTACAGCTTTCCCCTCAAGAAGCCTTTCGCTAAGACAGTTCTTGTGGAATTGGCAAAGTGATATTTGCAAGCCCTTAGAGGGCTATGGTGAAAAAGGAAATATCCTCCGATGAAATCTGGAAAGAAGCTTTCTGAGAAACTGCTCAGTGTTCTGTTAATTCATCTCACAGAGTTACATCTGTATTTCGTGGATCTCTTTGCTAGCCTTATTTCTGTGGAATCTGAGAACACATATTTGGGATCTCTTTGAAGACTATAGGGCCAAAGGAAATATCCTCCGATAACAAAGAGAAAGAAGCTTTCTGAGAAACTTCTTCTTGTTCAGTGAAGTCATCTCACAGAGTTACAGCTTTCCCTTCAAGAAGTCTTTGGCTAAGACAGTTCTTGTGGAATTGGCAAAGTGATATTTGGAAGCCCATAGATTGCTATGGTGAAAAAGGAAATATCCTCCGATCAAATCTGGAAAGAAGGTTTCTGAGAAACTGCTTAGTGTTCTGTTAATTCATCTCACAGAGTTACATCTGTATTTCGTGGATCTCTTTGCTAGCCTTATTTCTGTGGAATCTGAGAACAGATATTTCGGATCCCTTTGAATACTATAGGGCCAAAGGAAATATCCTCCGATAACAAAGAGAAAGAAGCTTTCTGAGAAACTCCTTTGTGTTCTGTGAAATCATCTCACAGAGTTACAGCTTTCCCCTCAAGAAGCCTTTCGCTAAGACAGTTCTTGTGGAATTGGCAAAGTGATATTTGGAAGCCCATAGAGGGCTATGGTGAAAAAGGAAATATCCTCTGATGAAATCTGGAAAGAAGCTTTCTGAGAAACTCCTTAGTGTTCTGTTAATTCATCTCACAGAGTTACATCTGTATATCGTGGATCTCTTGCTAGCTTTATTTCTGTGGAATCTGAGAACAGATATTTCCTTTCCCTTTGAAGACTATAGGGCCAAAGGAAATATCCTCCGATAACAAAGAGAGGGAAGCTTTCTGAGAAACTTCTTTGTGTTCTGTGAAATCATCTCACAGAGTTACAGCTTTCCCCTCAAGAAGCCTTTCGCTAAGACAGTTCTTGTGGAATTGGCAAAGTGATATTTGGAAGCCCTTTGAGGGCTATGGTGATAAAGGAAATATCCTCCGATTAAATCTGGAAAGAAGCTTTCTGAGAAACTGCTTAGTGTTCTGTTAATTCATCTCACAGAGTTACATCTGTATTTCGTGGATCTCTTTGCTAGCCTTATTTCTGTGGAATCTGACAACAGATATTTCCTTTCCCTTTGAAGACTATAGGGCCAAGGGAAATATCCTCCTATAACAAAGAGAAAGAAGCTTTCTGAGAAACTTCTTTGTGTTCTGTGAAATCATCTCACAGAGTGACAGCTTTCCCCTCAAGAAGCCTTTCGCTAAGACAGTTCTTGTGGAATTGGCAAAGTGATAGTTGGATGCCCGTAGAGCTCTATGGTGACAAAGGAAATATCCTCCGATGAAATCTGGAAAGAAGCTTTCTGAGAATCTGCTCAGTGTTCTGTTAATTCATCTCACACAGTTACATCTGTATTTCGTGGATCTCTTTGCTAGCCTTATTTCTGTGGAATCTGACAACATATATTTTGGATCCCTTTGAAGACCATAGGGCCAAAGAAAATATCCTCCGATAACAAAGAGAAAGAAGCTTTCTGAGAAACTTCTTTGTGTTCTGTGAAATCATCTCACAGAGTTACAGCTTTCCCCTCAAGAAGCCTTTCGCTAAGACAGTTCTTGTGGAATTGGCAAAGTGATATTTGGAAGCCCATAGAGGGCTATGGTGAAAAAGGAAATATCCTCCGATGAAATCTGGAAAGAAGCTTTCTGAGAAACGGCTCAGTGTTCTGATAATTCATCTCACAGAGTTACATCTGTATTTCGTGGATCTCCTTGCAAGCCTTATTTCTGTGGAATCGGACAACAGAAATTTTGGATCCCTTTGAAGACTATAGGGCCAAAGGAAATATCCTCCGATAACAAAGAGAAAGAAGGTTTCTGAGAAACTTCTTTGTGTTCTGTGAAATCATCTCACAGAGTTACAGCTTTCCCCTCAAGAAGCCTTGCGCTAAGACAGTTCTTGTGGAATTGGCAAAGTGATATTTTGAAGCCCATAGAGGGCTATGGTGAAAAAGGAAATATCCTCCGAAGAAATCTGGAAAGAAGCTTTCTGAGAAACTGCTCAGTGTTCTGTTAATTCATCTCACAGAGTTACATCTGTATTTCGTGGATCTCTTTGCTAGCCTTATTTCTGTGGAATCTGAGAACACATATTTGGGATCTCTTTGAAGACTATAGGGCCAAAGGAAATATCCTCCGATAACAAAGAGAAAGAAGCTTTCTGAGAAACTTCTTTTAGTTCAGTTAAGTCATCTCACAGAGTTACAGCTTTCCCCTCAAGAAGCCTGTCGCAAAGACAGTTCTTGTGGAATTGGCAAAGTGATATTTGGAAGCCCTTAGAGGGCTATGGTGAAAAAGGGAATATCCTCCGATCAAATCTGGAAAGAAGTTTTCTGAGAAACTGCTTAGTGTTCTGTTAATTCATCTCACAGAGTTACATCTGTATTTCGTGGATCTCTTTGCTAGCCTTATTTCTGTGGAATCTGACAACAGATATTTCCTTTCCGTTTGAAGACTATAGGGCCAAAGGAAATATCCTCCGATAACTAAGAGAAAGAAGATTTCTGAGAAACTTCTTTGTGTTCAGTGAAATCATCTCACAGAGTTACAGCTTTCGCCTCAAGAAGCCTTTCGCTAAGACAGTTCTTGTGGAATTGGCAAAGTGATATTTGGAAGCCCATAGAGGGCTATGGTGAAAAAGGAAATATCCTCCGATGAAATCTGGAAAGAAGCTTTCTGAGAAACTGCTCAGTGTTCTGTTAATTCATCTCACAGAGTTACATCTGTATTTCGTGCATCTCTTTGCTAGCCTTATTTCTGTGGAATCTGAGAACAGATATTTCTTATCCCATTAAAGACTATAGGGCCAAAGGAAATATCCTCCGACAACAAAGAGAAAGAAGCTTTCTGAGAAAATTCTTTGTGTTCTGTGAAATCATCTCACAGAGTTACAGCTTTCCCCTCAAGAAGCCTTTCGGTAAGACAGTTCTTGTGGAATTCGCAAAGTGATATTTGCAAGCCCATAGAGGGCTATGGTGAAAAAGGAAATATCCTCCGATGAAATCTGGAAAGAAGCTTTCTGAGAAACTGCTTAGTGTTCTGTTAATTCATCTCACAGAGTTACATCTGTATTTCGTGGATCTCTTTGCTAGCCTTATTTCTGTGGAATCTGAGAACAGATATTTCGGATCCCTTTGAATACTATAGGGCCAAAGGAAATATCCTCCGATAACAAAGAGAAAGAAGCTTTCTGAGAAACTTCTTTGTGTTCTGTGAAATCATCTCACAGAGTTACAGCTTTCCCCTCAAGAAGCCTTTCGCTAAGACAGTTCTTGTGGAATTGGCAAAGTGATATTTCGAAGCCCATAGAGGGCTAAGGTGAAAAAGGAAATATCCTCAGATGAAATCTGGAAAGAAGTTTCTGAGAAACTACTTAGTGTTCTGTTAATTCATCTCACAGAGTTACATCTGTATTTCGTGGATCTCTTTGCTAGCTTTATTTCTGTGGAATCTGAGAACAGATATTTCCTTTCCCTTTGAAGACTATAGGGCCAAAGGAAATATCCTCCGATAACAAAGAGAGGGAAGCTTTCTGAGAAACTTCTTTGTGTTCTGTGAAATCATCTCACAGAGTGACAGCTTTCCCCTCAAGAAGCCTTTCGCTAAGACAGTTCTTGTGGAATTGGCAAAGTGATATTTGGAAGCCCATAGAGGGCTACGGTGATAAAGGAAATATCCTCCAATGAAATCTGGAAAGAAGCTTCTGAGAAACTGCTCAGTGTTCTGTTAATTCATCTCACAGAGTTACATCTGTATTTCGTGGATCTCTTTGCTAGCCTTATTTCTGTGGAATCTGAGAACAGATATTTCCTTTCCCTTTAAAGACTATAGGGCCAAAGGAAATATCCTCCGATAACAAAGACAAAGAAGCTTTCTGAGAAACTTCTTTGTGTTCTGTGAAATCATCTCACAGAGTTACAGCTTTCCCCTCAAGAAGCCTTTCGCTAAGACAGTTCTTGTGGAATTGGCAAAGTGATATTTTGAAGCCCATAGAGGGCTATGGTGAAAAAGGAAATATCCTCCGATGAAATCTGGAAAGAAGCTATCTGAGAAACTGCTCAGTGTTCTGTTAATTCAGCTCACAGAGTTACATCTGTATTTCGTGGATCTCTTTGCTAGCCTTATTTCTGTGGAATCTTAGAACAGATATTTCGGATCCCATTAAAGACTATAGGGCCAAAGGAAATATCCTCCGATAACAAAGAGAAAGAAGATTTCTGAGAAACTTCTTTGTGTTCTGTGAAATCATCTCACAGAGTTACAGCTTTCCCCTCAAGAAGCCTTTCGCTAAGACAGTTCTTGTCGAATTGGCAAAGTGATATTTGGAAGCCCTTAGAGGGCTATGGTGAAAAAGGAAATATCCTCCGATGAAATCTGGAAAGAAGCTTTCTGAGAAACTGCACAGTGTTTTTTTAATTCATCTCACAGAGTTACATCTGTATTTCGTGCATCTCTTTGCTAGCCTTATTTCTGTGGAATATGAGAACAGATATTTCTTATCCCTTTAAAGACTATAGGGCCAAAGGAAATATCCTCCGATAACAAAGAGAAAGAAGCTTTCTGAGAAACTTCTTTGTGTTCTGTGAAATCATCTCACAGAGTTACAGCTTTCCCCCAAGAAGCCTTTCGCTAAGACAGTTCTTGTGGAATTCGCAAAGTGATATTTGCAAGCCCATAGAGGGCTATGGTGAAAAAGGAAATATCCTCCGATGAAATCTGGAAAGAAGCTTTCTGAGAAACTGCTTAGTGTTCTGTTAATTCATCTCACAGAGTTACATCTGTATTTCGTGGATCTCTTTGCTAGCCTTATTTCTGTGGAATCTGTGAACAGATATTTCGGATCACTTTGAATACTATAGGGTCAAAGGAAATATCCTCCGATAACAAAGAGAAAGAAGCTTTCTGAGAAACTTCTTTGTGTTCTGTGAAATCATCTCACAGAGTTACAGCTTTCCCCTCAAGAAGCCTTTCGCTAAGACAGTTCTTGTGGAATTGGCAAAGTGATATTTGGAAGCCCATAGAGGGCTATGGTGAAAAAGGAAATATCCTCCGATGAAATCTGGAAAGAAGTTTCTGAGAAACTACTTAGTGTTCTGTTAATTCATCTCACAGAGTTACATCTGTATTTCGTGGATCTCTTTGCTAGCTTTATTTCTGTGGAATCTGACAACAGATATTTCCTTTGCCTTTGAAGACTATAGGGCCAAAGGAAATATCCTCCGATAACAAAGAGAGGGAAGCTTTCTGAGAAACTTCTTTGTGTTCTGTGAAATCATCTCACCGAGTGACAGCTTTGCCCTCAAGAAGCCTTTCGCTAAGACAGTTCTTGTGGAATTGGCAAAGTGATATTTGGAAGCCCATAGAGGGCTACGGTGATAAAGGAAATATCCTCCGATGAAATCTGGAAAGAAGCTTCTGAGAAACTGCTCAGTGTTCTGTTAATTCATCTCACAGGGTTACATCTGTATTTCGTGGATCTCTTTGCTAGCCTTATTTCTGTGGAATCTGACAACAGATATTTCCTTTCCCTTTGAAGACTATAGGGCCAAAGGAAATATCCTCCGATAACAAAGAGAAAGAAGCTTTCTGAGAAACTTCTTTGTGTTCTGTGAAATCATCTCAAAGAGTTACAGCTTTCCCCTCAAGAAGCCTTTCGCTAAGACAGTTCTTGTGGAATTGGCAAAGTGATATTTTGAAGCCCATAGAGGGCTATGGTGAAAAAGGAAATATCCTCCGATGAAATCTGGAAAGAAGCTTTCTGAGAAACTGCTCGGTGTTCTGTTAATTCATCTCACAGAGTTACATCTGTATTTCGTGGATCTCTTTGCTAGCCTTATTTCTGTGGAATCTGAGAACAGATATTTCGGATCCCATTAATGACTATAGGGCCAAAGGAAATATCCTCCGATAACAAAGAGAAAGAAGCTTTCTGAGAAACTTCTTTGTGTTCTGTGAAATCATCTCACGGAGTTACAGCTTTCCCCTCAAGAAGCCTTTCGCTAAGACAGTTCTTGTGGAATTCGCAAAGTGATATTTGCAAGCCCATAGAGGGCTATGGTGAAAAACGAAATATCCTCCGATAAAATCTGGAAAGAAGCTTTCTGAGAAACTGCTTAGTGTTCTCTTAATTCATCTCACAGACTTACATCTGTATTTCGTGGATCTCTTTGCTAGCCTTATTTCTGTGGAATCTGAGAACACATATTTGGGATCTCCTTGAAGACTATAGGACCAAAGGAAATATCCTCCGATAACAAAGAGAAAGACGCTTTCTGAGAAACTTCTTTTTGTTCAGTGAAGTCATCTCACAGAGTTACAGCTTTCCCCTCAAGAAGCCTTTCGCAAAGACAGTTCTTGTGGAATTGGCAAAGTGATATTTGGAAGCCCATGGAGGGCTATGATGAAAAAGGAAATATCCTCCGATCAAATCTGGAAAGAAGGTTTCTGAGAAACTGCTTAGTGTTCTGTTAATTCATCTCACAGAGTTACATCTGTATTTCGTGGATCTCTTTGCTAGCTTTATTTCTGTGAAATCTGAGAACAGATATTTCCGATCCCTTTGAATACTATAGGGCCAAAGGAAATATCCTCCGATAACAAAGAGAGGGAAGCTTTCTGCGAAACTTCTTTGTGTTCTGTGAAATCATCTCACAGAGTTACAGCTTTCCCCTCAAGAAGCCTTTCGCTAAGACAGTTCTTGTGGAATTGGCAAAGTGATATTTGGAAGCCCATTGTGGGCTATGGTGATAAAGGAAATATCCTCCGATGAAATCTGGAAAGAAGCTTTCTGAGAAACTGCTCAGTGTTCTGTTAATTCATCTCACAGAGTTACATCTGTATTTCGTGCATCTCTTTGCTAGCCTTATTTCTGTGGAATCTCACAACAGATATTTCCTTTCCCTTTCAAGACTATAGGGCCAAAGGAAATATCCTCCGATAACAAAGGGAATGAAGCTTTCTGAGAACCTTCTTTGTGTTCTGTGAAATCATCTCACAGAGTTACAGCTTTCCCCTCAAGAAGCCTTTCGCTAAGACAGTTCTTGTGGAATTGGCAAAGTGATATTTGGAAGCCCATAGAGGGCTATGGTGAAAAAGGAAATATCCTCCGATGAAATCTGGAAAGAAGCTTTCTGAGAAACTGCTCAGTGTTCTGTTAATTCATCTCACAGAGTTACATCTGTATTTCGTGGATCTCTTTGCTAGCCTTATTTCTGTGGAATCGGACAACAGAAATTTTGGATCCCTTTGAAGACTGTAGGGCCAAAGGAAATATCCTCTGATAACAAAGAGAAAGAAGCTTTCTGAGAAACTTCTTTGTGTTCTGTGAAATCATCTCACAGAGTGACAGCTTTCCCTTCAAGAAGCCTTTCGCTAAGACAGTTCTTGTCGAATTGGCAAAGTGATATTTGGAAGAACATAGAGGGCTATGGTGAAAAAGGAAATATCCTCCGATGAAATCTGGAAAGAAGCTTTCTGAGAAACTGCTTAGTGTTCTGTTAATTCATCTCCCAGAGTTACATCTGTATTTCGTGGATCTCTTTGCTAGCCTTATTTCTGTGGAATCTGAGAACAGATATTTCGGATCCCTTTAAAGACTATAGGGTCAAAGGAAATATCCTCCGATAACAAAGGGAAAGAAGCTTTCTGAGAAACTTCTTTGTGTTCTGTGAAATCATACCACAGAGTTACAGCTTTCCCTTCAAGAATCCTTTCGCAAAGACAGTTCTTGTGGAATTGGCAAAGTGATATTTGGAAGCCCATAGATTGCTATGGTGAAAAAGGAAATATCCTCCGATGAAATCTGGAAAGAAGCTTTCTGAGAAACTGCCCAGTGTTCTGTTAATTCATCTCACAGAGTTACATCTGTATTTCGTGGATCTCTTTCACAGCCTTATTTCTGTGGAATCTCACAACAGATATTTCCTTTCCCTTTGAAGACTATAGGGCCAAAGGAAATATCCTCCGATAACAAAGAGAAAGAAGCTTTCTGAGAAATTTCTTTGTGTTCTGTGAAATCATCTCACAGAGTTACAGCTTTCCCCTCAAGAAGCCTTTCGCTAAGACAGTTCTTATGGAAATGGCAAAGTGATATTTTGAAGCCCATAGAGGGCTATGGTAAAAAAGGAAATATCCTTCGATGAAATCTGGAAAGAAGCTTTCTGAGAAACTGCTCAGTGTTCTGTTAATTCATCTCACAGAGTTACATCTGTATTTCGTGGATCTCTTTGCTAGCCTTATTTCTGTGGAATCTGACAACAGATATTTCCTTTCCCTTTGAAGACTATAGGGCCAAAGGAAATATCCTCCGATAACAAAGAAAAAGAAGCTTTCTGAGAAACTTCTTTGTGTTCTGTGAAATCATCTCACAGAGTTACACCTTTCCCCTCAAGAAGCCTTTCGCTAAGACAGTTCTTGTGGAATTGGCAAAGTGATATTTTGAAGCCCATAGAGGGCTATGGTGAAAAAGGAAATATCCTCCGATGAAATCTGGAAAGAAGCTTTCTGAGAAACTGCTCAGTGTTCTGTTAATTCATCTCACAGAGTTACATCTGTATTTCGTGGATCTCTTTGCTAGCCTTATTTCTGTGGAATCGGACAACAGAAATTTTGGATCCCTTTGAAGACTGTAGGGCCAAAGGAAATATCCTCCGATAACAAAGAGAAAGAAGCTTTCTGAGAAACTTCTTTGTGTTCTGTGAAATCATCTCACAGAGTGACAGCTTTCCCCTCAAGAAGCCTTTCGCTAAGACAGTTCTTGTGGAATTGGCAAAGTGATATTTGGAAGCCCATAGAGGGCTATGGTGAAAAAGGAAATATCCTCCCATGAAATCTGGAAAGAAGCTTTCTGAGAAACTGCTCAGTGTTCTGTTAATTCATCTCACAGAGTAACATCTGTATTTCGTGGATCTCTTTGCTAGCCTTATTTCTGTGGAATCGGACAACAGAAATTTTGTATCCCTTTGAAGACTCTAGGGCCAAAGGAAATATCCTCCGATAACAAAGAGAAAGAAGCTTTCTGAGAAACTTCTTTGTCTTCTGTGAAATCATCTCACAGAGTGACAGCTTTCCCCTCAAGAAGCCTTTCGCTAAGACAGTTCTTGTGGAATTGGCAAAGTGATATTTGGAAGCCCAATGAGGGCTATGGTGAAAAAGGAAATATCCTCCGATGAAATCTGGAAAGAAGCTTTCTGAGAAACTGCTTAGTGTTCTGTTAATTCATCTCCCAGAGTTACATCTGTATTTCGTGGATCTCTTTGCTAGCCTTATTTCTGTGGAATCTGAGAACCGATATTTCGGATCCCTTTAAAGACTATAGGGCCAAAGGAAATATCCTCCGATAACAAAGGGAAAGAAGCTTTCTCAGAAACTTCTTTGTGTTCTCTGAAATCATCTCACAGAGTTACAGCTTTCCCCTCAAGAAGCCTTTCGCTAAGACAGTTCTTGTGGAATTGGCAAAGTGATATTTGGAAGCCCATAGAGGGCTATGGTGAAAAAGGAAATATCCTCCGATGAAATCTGGAAAGAAGCTTTCTGAGAAACTGCTCAGTGTTCTGTTAATTCATCTCACAGAGTTACATCTGTATTTCGTGCATCTCTTTGCTTGCCTTATTTCTGTGGAATCTGAGAACAGATATTTCTTATCCCATTAAAGACTATAGGGCCAAAGGAAATATCCTCCGATAACAAAGAGAAAGAAGCTTTCTGAGAAACTTCTTTGTGTTCTGTGAAATCATCTCACAGAGTTACAGCTTTCGCCTCAAGAAACCTTTCGCTAAGACAGTTCTTGTGGAATTGGCAAAGTGATATTTGCAAGCCCATAGAGGGCTATGGTGAAAAAGGAAATATCCTCCGATGAAATCTGGAAAGAAGTTTCTGAGAAACTACTTAGTGTTCTGTTAATTCATCTCACAGAGTTACATCTGTATTTCGTGGATCTCTTTGCTAGCTTTATTTCTGTGGAATCTGAGAACAGATATTTCCTTTCCCTTTGAAGACTATAGGGCCAAGGGAAATATCCTCCGATAACAAAGAGAGGGAAGCTTTCTGAGAAACTTCTTTGTGTTCTGTGAAATCATCTCACAGAGTGACAGCTTTCCCCTCAAGAAGCCTTTCGCTAAGACAGTTCTTGTGGAATTGGCAAAGTGATATTTGGAAGCCCATAGAGGGCTACGGTGATAAAGGAAATATCCTCCGATGAAATCTGGAAAAAAGCTTCTGAGAAACTGCTCAGTGTTCTGTTAATTCATCTCACAGAGTTACATCTGTATTTCGTGGATCTCTTTGCTAGCCTTATTTCTGTGGAATCTGACAACAGATATTTCCTTTCCCTTTGAAGACTATAGGGCCAAAGGAAATATCCTCCGATAACAAAGAGAAAGAAGCTTTCTTAGAAACTTCTTTGTGTTCTGTGAAATCATCTCACAGAGTTACAGCTTTCCCCTCAAGAAGCCTTGCGCTAAGACAGTTCTTGTGGAATTGGCAAAGTGATATTTTGAAGCCCATAGAGGGCTATGGTGAAAAAGGAAATATCCTCCGAAGAAATCTGGAAAGAAGCTTTCTGAGAAACTGCTCAGTGTTCTGTTAATTCATCTCACAGAGTTACATCTGTATTTCGTGGATCTCTTTGCTAGCCTTATTTCTGTGGAATCTGAGAACACATATTTGGGATCTCTTTGAAGACTATAGGGCCAAAGGAAATATCCTCCGATAACAAAGAGAAAGAAGCTTTCTGAGAACCTTCTTTTAGTTCAGTTAAGTCATCTCACAGAGTTACAGCTTTCCCCTCAAGAAGCCTTTCGCAAAGACAGTTCTTGTGGAATTGGCAAAGTGATATTTGGAAGCCCTTAGAGGGCTATGGTGAAAAAGGAAATATCCTCCGATCAAATCTGGAAAGAAGGTATCTGAGAAACTGCTTAGTGTTCTGTTAATTCATCTCACAGAGTTACATCTGTATTTCGTGGATCTCTTTGCTAGCCTTATTTCTGTGGGCTCTGAGAACAGATATTTCCTTTCCGTTTGAAGACTATAAGGCCAAAGGAAATATCCTCCGATAACAAAGAGAAAGAAGATTTCTGAGAAACTTCTTTGTGTTCTGTGAAATCATCTCACAGAGTTACAGCTTTCCCCTCAAGAAGCCTTTCGCTAAGACAGTTCTTGTGGAATTGGCAAAGTGATATTTGGAAGCCCATAGAGGGCTATGGTGAAAAAGGAAATATCCTCCGATGAAATCTGGAAAGAAGCTTTCTGAGAAACTGCTCAGTGTTCTGTTAATTCATCTCACAGAGTTACATCTGTATTTCGTGGATCTCTTTGCTAGCCTTATTTCTGTGGAATCTGAGAACAGATATTTCTTACCCCTTAAAGACTATAGGGCCAAAGGAAATATCCTCCGATAACAAAGAGAAAGAAGCTTTCTGAGAAACTTCTTTGTGTTCTGTGAAATCATCTCACAGAGTTACAGCTTTCCCCTCAAGAAGCCTTTCGCTAAGACAGTTCTTGTGGAATTCGCAAAGTGATATTTGCAAGCCCATAGAGGGCTATGGTGAAAAAGGAAATATCCTCCGATGAAATCTGGAAAGAAGCTTTCTGAGAAACTGCTTAGTTTTCTTTTAATTCATCACACAGAGTTACATCTGTATTTCGTGGATCTCTTTGCTAGCCTTATTTCTGTGGAATCTGAGAACAGATATTTCGGATCCCTTTGAATACTATAGGGCCAAAGGAAATATCCTCCGATAACAATGAGAAAGAAGCTTTCTGAGAAACTTCTTTGTGTTCTGTGAAATCATCTCACAGAGTTACAGCTTTCCCCTCAAGAAGCCTTTCGCTAAGACAGTTCTTGTGGAATTGGCAAAGTGATATTTGGAAGCCCATAGAGGGCTAAGGTGAAAAAGGAAATATCCTCCGATGAAATCTGGAAAGAAGTTTCTGAGAAACTACTTAGTGTTCTGTTAATTCATCTCACAGAGTTACATCTGTATTTCGTGGATCTCTTTGCTAGCTTTATTTCTGTGGAATCTGACAACAGATATTTCGTTTCCCTTTGAAGACTATAGGGCCAAAGGAAATATCCTCCGATAAAAAAGAGAGGGAAGCTTTCTGAGAAACTTCTTTGTGTTCTGTGAAATCATCTCACAGAGTGACAGCTTTCCCCTCAAGAAGCCTTTCGCTAAGACAGTTCTTGTGGAATTGGCAAAGTGATATTTGGAAGCCCATAGAGGGCTACGGTGATAAAGGAAATATCCTCCGATGAAATCTGGAAAGAAGCTTCTGAGAAACTGCTCAGTGTTCTGTTAATTCATCTCACAGAGTTACATCTGTATTTCGTGGATCTCTTTGCTAGCCTTATTTCTGTGGAATCTGACAACAGATATTTCCTTTCCCTTTAAAGACTATAGGGCCAAAGGAAATATCCTCCGATAACAAAGAGAAAGAAGATTTCTGAGAAACTTCTTTGTGTTCTGGGAAATCATCTCACAGAGTTACAGCTTTCCCCTCAAGAAGCCTTTCGCTAAGACAGTTCTTGTCGAATTGGCAAAGTGATATTTGGAAGCCCATAGAGGGCTATGGTGAAAAAGGAAATATCCTCCGATGAAATCTGGAAAGAAGCTTTCTGAGAAACTGCACAGTGTTCTGTTAATTCATCTCACAGAGTTACATCTGTATTTCGTGCATCTCTTTGCTAGCCTTATTTCTGTGGAATCTGACAACAGATATTTCTTATCCCTTTAAAGACTATAGGGCCAAAGGAAATATCCTCCGATAACAAAGAGAAAGAAGCTTTCTGAGAAACTTCTTTGTGTTCTGTGAAATCATCTCACAGAGTGACAGCTTTCCCCCAAGAAGCCTTTCGCTAAGACAGTTCTTGTGGAATTCGCAAAGTGATATTTGCAAGCCCATAGAGGGCTATGGTGAAAAAGGAAATATCCTCCGATGAAATCTCGAAAGAAGCTTTCTGAGAAACTGCTTAGTGTTCTGTTAATTCATCTCACAGAGTTACATCTGTATTTCGTGGATCTCTTTGCTAGCCTTATTTCTGTGGAATCTGAGAACAGATATTTCGGATCCCTTCGAATACTATAGGGCCAAAGGAAATATCCTCCGATAACAAAGAGAAAGAAGCTTTCTGCGAAACTTCTTTGTGTTCTGTGAAATCATCTCACAGAGTTACAGCTTTCCCCTCAAGAAGCCTTTCGCTATGACAGTTCTTGTGGAATTGGCAAAGTGATATTTCGAAGCCCATAGAGGGCTATGGTGAAAAAGGAAATATCCTCCGATGAAATCTGGAAAGAAGCTCTGAGAAACTGCTCAGTGTTCTGTTAATTCATCTCACAGAGTTACATCTGTATTTCGTGGATCTCTTTCACAGCCTTATTTCTGTGGAATCTCACAACAGATATTTCCTTTCCCTTTGAAGACTATAGGGCCAAAGGAAATATCCTCCGATAACAAAGAGAAAGAAGCTTTCTGAGAAATTTCTTTGTGTTCTGTGAAATCATCTCACAGTGTTACAGCTTTCCCCTCAAGAAGCCTTTCGCTAAGACAGTTCTTATGGAATTGGCAAAGTGATATTTTGAAGCCCATAGAGGGCTATGGTGAAAAAGGAAATATCCTCCGATGAAATCTGGAAAGAAGCTTTCTGAGAAACTGCTCAGTGTTCTGTTAATTCATCTCACAGAGTTACATCTGTATTTCGTGGATCTCTTTGCTAGCCTTATTTCTGTGGAATCTGACAACAGATATTTCCTTTCCCTTTGAAGACTATAGGGCCAAAGGAAATATCCTCCGATAACAAAGAGAAAGAAGCTTTCTGAGAAACTTCTTTGTGTTCTGTGAAATCATCTCACAGAGTTACAGCTTTCCCCTCAAGAAGCCTTTCGCTAAGACAGTTCTTGTGGAATTGGCAAAGTGATATTTTGAAGCCCATAGAGGGCTATGGTGAAAAAGGAAATATCCTCCGATGAAATCTGGAAAGAAGCTTTCTGAGAAACTGCTCAGTGTTCTGTTAATTCATCTCACAGAGTTACATCTGTATTTCGTGGATCTCTTTGCTAGCCTTATTTCTGTGGAATCGGACAACAGAAATTTTGGATCCCTTTGAAGACTGTAGGGCCAAAGGAAATATCCTCCGATAACAAAGAGAAAGAAGCTTTCTGAGAAACTTCTTTGTGTTCTGTGAAATCATCTCACAGAGTTACAGCTTTCCCCTCAAGAAGCCTTTCGCTAAGACAGTTCTTGTCGAATTGGCAAAGTGATATTTGGAAGCCATTAGAGGGCTATGGTGAAAAAGGAAATATCCTCCGATGAAATCTGGAAAGAAGCTTTCTGAGAAACTGTACAGTGTTCTGTTAATTCATCTCACAGAGTTACATCTGTATTTCGTGCATCTCTTTGCTAGCCTTATTTCTGTGGAATCTGAGAACAGATATTTCTTATCCCTTTAAAGACTATAGGGCCAAAGGAAATATCCTCCGATAACAAAGAGAAAGAAGCTTTCTGAGAAACTTCTTTGTGTTCTGTGAAATCATCTCACAGAGTGACAGCTTTCCCCCAAGAAGCCTTTCGCTAAGACAGTTCTTGTGGAATTCGCAAAGTGATATTTGCAAGCCCATAGAGGGCTATGGTGAAAAAGGAAATATCCTCCAATGAAATCTCGAAAGAAGCTTTCTGAGAAACTGCTTAGTGTTCTGTTAATTCATCTCACATAGTTACATCTGTATTTCGTGGATCTCTTTGCTAGCCTTATTTCTGTGGAATCTGAGAACAGATATTTCGGATCCCTTCGAATACTATAGGGCCAAAGGAAATATCCTCCGATAACAAAGAGAAAGAAGCTTTCTGAGAAACTTCTTTGTGTTCTGTGAAATCATCTCACAGAGTTACAGCTTTCCCCTCAAGAAGCCTTTCGCTAAGACAGTTCTTGTGGAATTGGCAAAGTGATATTTTGAAGCCCATAGAGGGCTATGGTGAAAAAGGAAATATCCTCCGATGAAATCTGGAAAGAAGCTATCTGAGAAACTGCTCAGTGTTCTGTTAATTCAGCTCACAGAGTTACATCTGTATTTCGTGGATCTCTTTGCTAGCCTTATTTCTGTGGAATCTGACAACAGATATTTCCTTTCCCTTTAAAGACTATAGGGCCAAAGGAAATATCCTCCGATAACAAAGAGAAAGAAGCTTTCTGAGAAACTTCTTTGTGTTCTGTGAAATCATCTCACAGAGTTACAGCTTTCCCCTCAAGAAGCCTTTCGCTAAGACAGTTCTTGTGGAATTGGCAAAGTGATATTTTGAAGCCCATAGAGGGCTATGGTGAAAAAGGAAATATCCTCCGATGAAATCTGGAAAGAAGCTATCTGAGAAACTGCTCAGTGTTCTGTTAATTCAGCTCACAGAGTTACATCTGTATTTCGTGGATCTCTTTGCTAGCCTTATTTCTGTGGAATCTTAGAACAGATATTTCGGATCCCATTAAAGACTATAGGGCCAAGGGAAATATCCTCCGATAACAAAGAGAAAGAAGATTTCTGAGAAACTTCTTTGTGTTCTGTGAAATCATCTCACAGAGTTACAGCTTTCCCCTCAAGAAGCCTTTCGCTAAGACAGTTCTTGTCGAATTGGCAAAGTGATATTTGGAAGCCCTTAGAGGGCTATGGTGAAAAAGGAAATATCCTCCGATGAAATCTGGAAAGAAGCTTTCTGAGAAACTGCACAGTGTTTTTTTAATTCATCTCACAGAGTTACATCTGTATTTCGTGCATCTCTTTGCTAGCCTTATTTCTGTGGAATATGAGAACAGATATTTCTTATCCCTTTAAAGACTATAGGGCCAAAGGAAATATCCTCCGATAACAAAGAGAAAGAAGCTTTCTGAGAAACTTCTTTGTGTTCTGTGAAATCATCTCACAGAGTGACAGCTTTCCCCCAAGAAGCCTTTCGCTAAGACAGTTCTTGTGGAATTCGCAAAGTGATATTTGCAAGCCCATAGAGGGCTATGGTGAAAAAGGAAATATCCTCCGATGAAATCTGGAAAGAAGCTTTCTGAGAAACTGCTTAGTGTTCTGTTAATTCATCTCACAGAGTTACATCTGTATTTCGTGGATCTCTTTGCTAGCCTTATTTCTGTGGAATCTGAGAACAGATATTTCGGATCCCTTTGAATACTATAGGGTCAAAGGAAATATCCTCCGATAACAAAGAGAAAGAAGCTTTCTGAGAAACTTCTTTGTGTTCTGTGAAATCATCTCACAGAGTTACAGCTTTCCCCTCAAGAAGCCTTTCGCTAAGACAGTTCTTGTGGAATTGGCAAAGTGATATTTGGAAGCCCATAGAGGGCTATGGTGAAAAAGGAAATATCCTCCGATGAAATCTGGAAAGAAGTTTCTGAGAAACTACTTAGTGTTCTGTTAATTCATCTCACAGAGTTACATCTGTATTTCGTGGATCTCTTTGCTAGCTTTATTTCTGTGGAATCTGACAACAGATATTTCCTTTGCCTTTGAAGACTATAGGGCCAAAGGAAATATCCTCCGATAACAAAGAGAGGGAAGCTTTCTGAGAAACTTCTTTGTGTTCTGTGAAATCATCTCACAGAGTTACAGCTTTCCCCTCAAGAAGCCTTTCGCTAAGACAGTTCTTGTGGAATTGGCAAAGTGATATTTGGAAGCCCATAGAGGGCTACGGTGATAAAGGAAATATCCTCCGATGAAATCTGGAAAGAAGCTTCTGAAAAACTGCTCAGTGTTCTGTTAATTCATCTCACAGGGTTACATCTGTATTTCGTGGATCTCTTTGCTAGCCTTATTTCTGTGGAATCTGACAACAGATATTTCCTTTCCCTTTGAAGACTATAGGGCCAAAGGAAATATCCTCCGATAACAAAGAGAAAGAAGCTTTCTGAGAAACTTCTTTGTGTTCTGTGAAATCATCTCACAGAGTTACAGCTTTCCCCTCAAGAAGCCTTTCGCTAAGACAGTTCTTGTGGAATTGGCAAAGTGATATTTGGAAGCCCATAGAGGGCTATGGTGAAAAAGGAAATATCCTCCGATGAAATCTGGAAAGAAGCTTTCTGAGAAACTGCTCGGTGTTCTGTTAATTCATCTCACAGAGTTACATCTGTATTTCGTGGATCTCTTTGCTAGCCTTATTTCTGTGGAATCTGAGAACAGATATTTCGGATCCCATTAATGACTATAGGGCCAAAGGAAATATCCTCCGATAACAAAGAGAAAGAAGCTTTCTGAGAAACTTCTTTGTGTTCTGTGAAATCATCTCACGGAGTTACAGCTTTCCCCTCAAGAAGCCTTTCGCTAAGACAGTTCTTGTGGAATTCGCAAAGTGATATTTGCAAGCCCATAGAGGGCTATGGTGAAAAACGAAATATCCTCCGATGAAATCTGGAAAGAAGCTTTCTGAGAAACTGCTTAGTGTTCTCTTAATTCATCTCACAGAGTTACATCTGTATTTCGTGGATCTCTTTGCTAGCCTTATTTCTGTGGAATCTGAGAACACATATTTGGGATCTCTTTGAAGACTATAGGACCAAAGGAAATATCCTCCGATAACAAAGAGAAAGACGCTTTCTGAGAAACTTCTTTTTGTTCAGTGAAGTCATCTCACAGAGTTACGGCTTTCCCCTCAAGAAGCCTTTCGCAAAGACAGTTCTTGTGGAATTGGCAAAGTGATATTTGGAAGCCCATATAGGGCTATGGTGAAAAAGGAAATATCCTCCGATCAAATCTGGAAAGAAGGTTTCTGAGAAACTGCTTAGTGTTCTGTTAATTCATCTCACAGAGTTACATCTGTATTTCGTGGATCTCTTTGCTAGCTTTATTTCTGTGAAATCTGAGAACAGATATTTCCGATCCCTTTGAATACTTTAGGGCCAAAGGAAATATCCTCCGATAACAAAGAGAGGGAAGCTTTCTGCGAAACTTCTTTGTGTTCTGTGAAATCATCTCACAGAGTTACAGCTTTCCCCTCAAGAAGCCTTTCGCTAAGACAGTTCTTGTGGAATTGGCAAAGTGATATTTGTAAGCCCATTGTGGGCTATGGTGATAAAGGAAATATCCTCCGATGAAATCTGGAAAGAAGCTTTCTGAGAAACTGCTCAGTGTTCTGTTAATTCATCTCACAGAGTTACATCTGTATTTCGTGGATCTCTTTGCTAGCCTTATTTCTGTGGAATCTCACAACAGATATTTCCTTTCCCTTTCAAGACTATAGGGCCAAAGGAAATATCCTCCGATAACAAAGGGAATGAAGCTTTCTGAGAACCTTCTTTGTGTTCTGTGAAATCATCTCACAGAGTTACAGCTTTCCCCTCAAGAAGCCTTTCGCTAAGACAGTTCTTGTGGAATTGGCAAAGTGATATTTGGAAGCCCATAGAGGGCTATGGTGAAAAAGGAAATATCCTCCGATGAAATCTGGAAAGAAGCTTTCTGAGAAACTGCTCAGTGTTCTGTTAATTCATCTCACAGAGTTACATCTGTATTTCGTGGATCTCTTTGCTAGCCTTATTTCTGTGGAATCGGACAACAGAAATTTTGGATCCCTTTGAAGACTGTAGGGCCAAAGGAAATATCCTCTGATAACAAAGAGAAAGAAGCTTTCTGAGAAACTTCTTTGTGTTCTGTGAAATCATCTCACAGAGTGACAGCTTTCCCTTCAAGAAGCCTTTCGCTAAGACAGTTCTTGTCGAATTGGCAAAGTGATATTTGGAAGAACATAGAGGGCTATGGTGAAAAAGGAAATATCCTCCGATGAAATCTGGAAAGAAGCTTTCTGAGAAACTGCTTAGTGTTCTGTTAATTCATCTCCCAGAGTTACATCTGTATTTCGTGGATCTCTTTGCTAGCCTTATTTCTGTGGAATCTCACAACAGATATTTCCTTTCCCTTTGAAGATTATAGGGCCAAAGGAAATATCCTCCGATAACAAAGGGAAAGAAGCTTTCTGAGAAATTTCTTTGTGTTCTGTGAAATCATCTCACAGAGTTACAGCTTTCCCCTCAAGAAGCCTTTCGCTAAGACAGTTCTTATGGAAATGGCAAAGTGATATTTGGAAGCCCATAGAGGGCTATGGTAAAAAAGGAAATATCCTCCGATGAAATCTGGAAAGAAGCTTTCTGAGAAACTGCTCAGTGTTCTGTTAATTCATCTCACAGAGTTACATCTGTATTTCGTGGATCTCTTTGCTAGCCTTATTTCTGTGGAATCTGACAACAGATATTTCCTTTCCCTTTGAAGACTATAGGGCCAAAGGAAATATCCTCCGATAACAAAGAGAAAGAAGCTTTCTGAGAAACTTCTTTGTGTTCTGTGAAATCATCTCACAGAGTTACACCTTTCCCCTCAAGAAGCCTTTCGCTAAGACAGTTCTTGTGGAATTGGCAAAGTGATATTTTGAAGCCCATAGAGGGCTATGGTGAAAAAGGAAATATCCTCCGATGAAATCTGGAAAGAAGCTTTCTGAGAAACTGCTCAGTGTTCTGTTAATTCATCTCACAGAGTTACATCTGTATTTCGTGGATCTCTTTGCTAGCCTTATTTCTGTGGAATCGGACAACAGAAATTTTGGATCCCTTTGAAGACTGTAGGGCCAACGGAAATATCCTCCGATAACAAAGAGAAAGAAGCTTTCTGAGAAACTTCTTTGTGTTCTGTGAAATCATCTCACAGAGTGACAGCTTTCCCCTCAAGAAGCCTTTCGCTAAGACAGTTCTTGTGGAATTGGCAAAGTGATATTTGCAAGCCCATAGAGGGCTATGGTGAAAAAGGAAATATCCTCCCATGAAATCTGGAAAGAAGCTTTCTGAGAAACTGCTCAGTGTTCTGTTAATTCATCTCACAGAGTAACATCTGTATTTCGTGGATCTCTTTGCTAGCCTTATTTCTGTGGAATCGGACAACAGAAATTTTGGATCCCTTTGAAGACTCTAGGGCCAAAGGAAATATCCTCCGATAACAAAGAGAAAGAAGCTTTCTGAGAAACTTCTTTGTGTTCTGTGAAATCATCTCACAGAGTTACAGCTTTCCCCCAAGAAGCCTTTCGCTAAGACAGTTCTTGTGGAATTCGCAAAGTGATATTTGCAAGCCCATAGAGGGCTATGGTGAAAAAGGAAATATCCTCCGATGAAATCTGGAAAGAAGCTTTCTGAGAAACTGCTTAGTGTTCTGTTAATTCATCTCACAGAGTTACATCTGTATTTCGTGGATCTCTTTGCTAGCCTTATTTCTGTGGAATCTGTGAACAGATATTTCGGATCCCTTTGAATACTATAGGGTCAAAGGAAATATCCTCCGATAACAAAGAGAAAGAAGCTTTCTGAGAAACTTCTTTGTGTTCTGTGAAATCATCTCACAGAGTTACAGCTTTCCCCTCAAGAAGCCTTTCGCTAAGACAGTTCTTGTGGAATTGGCAAAGTGATATTTGGAAGCCCATAGAGGGCTATGGTGAAAAAGGAAATATCCTCCGATGAAATCTGGAAAGAAGTTTCTGAGAAACTACTTAGTGTTCTGTTAATTCATCTCACAGAGTTACATCTGTATTTCGTGGATCTCTTTGCTAGCTTTATTTCTGTGGAATCTGACAACAGATATTTCCTTTGCCTTTGAAGACTATAGGGCCAAAGGAAATATCCTCCGATAACAAAGAGAGGGAAGCTTTCTGAGAAACTTCTTTGTGTTCTGTGAAATCATCTCACCGAGTGACAGCTTTGCCCTCAAGAAGCCTTTCGCTAAGACAGTTCTTGTGGAATTGGCAAAGTGATATTTGGAAGCCCATAGAGGGCTACGGTGATAAAGGAAATATCCTCCGATGAAATCTGGAAAGAAGCTTCTGAGAAACTGCTCAGTGTTCTGTTAATTCATCTCACAGGGTTACATCTGTATTTCGTGGATCTCTTTGCTAGCCTTATTTCTGTGGAATCTGACAACAGATATTTCCTTTCCCTTTGAAGACTATAGGGCCAAAGGAAATATCCTCCGATAACAAAGAGAAAGAAGCTTTCTGAGAAACTTCTTTGTGTTCTGTGAAATCATCTCAAAGAGTTACAGCTTTCCCCTCAAGAAGCCTTTCGCTAAGACAGTTCTTGTGGAATTGGCAAAGTGATATTTTGAAGCCCATAGAGGGCTATGGTGAAAAAGGAAATATCCTCCGATGAAATCTGGAAAGAAGCTTTCTGAGAAACTGCTCGGTGTTCTGTTAATTCATCTCACAGAGTTACATCTGTATTTCGTGGATCTCTTTGCTAGCCTTATTTCTGTGGAATCTGAGAACAGATATTTCGGATCCCATTAATGACTATAGGGCCAAAGGAAATATCCTCCGATAACAAAGAGAAAGAAGCTTTCTGAGAAACTTCTTTGTGTTCTGTGAAATCATCTCACGGAGTTACAGCTTTCCCCTCAAGAAGCCTTTCGCTAAGACAGTTCTTGTGGAATTCGCAAAGTGATATTTGCAAGCCCATAGAGGGCTATGGTGAAAAACGAAATATCCTCCGATAAAATCTGGAAAGAAGCTTTCTGAGAAACTGCTTAGTGTTCTCTTAATTCATCTCACAGACTTACATCTGTATTTCGTGGATCTCTTTGCTAGCCTTATTTCTGTGGAATCTGAGAACACATATTTGGGATCTCCTTGAAGACTATAGGACCAAAGGAAATATCCTCCGATAACAAAGAGAAAGACGCTTTCTGAGAAACTTCTTTTTGTTCAGTGAAGTCATCTCACAGAGTTACAGCTTTCCCCTCAAGAAGCCTTTCGCAAAGACAGTTCTTGTGGAATTGGCAAAGTGATATTTGGAAGCCCATGGAGGGCTATGATGAAAAAGGAAATATCCTCCGATCAAATCTGGAAAGAAGGTTTCTGAGAAACTGCTTAGTGTTCTGTTAATTCATCTCACAGAGTTACATCTGTATTTCGTGGATCTCTTTGCTAGCTTTATTTCTGTGAAATCTGAGAACAGATATTTCCGATCCCTTTGAATACTATAGGGCCAAAGGAAATATCCTCCGATAACAAAGAGAGGGAAGCTTTCTGCGAAACTTCTTTGTGTTCTGTGAAATCATCTCACAGAGTTACAGCTTTCCCCTCAAGAAGCCTTTCGCTAAGACAGTTCTTGTGGAATTGGCAAAGTGATATTTGGAAGCCCATTGTGGGCTATGGTGATAAAGGAAATATCCTCCGATGAAATCTGGAAAGAAGCTTTCTGAGAAACTGCTCAGTGTTCTGTTAATTCATCTCACAGAGTTACATCTGTATTTCGTGGATCTCTTTGCTAGCCTTATTTCTGTGGAATCTCACAACAGATATTTCCTTTCCCTTTCAAGACTATAGGGCCAAAGGAAATATCCTCCGATAACAAAGGGAATGAAGCTTTCTGAGAACCTTCTTTGTGTTCTGTGAAATCATCTCACAGAGTTACAGCTTTCCCCTCAAGAAGCCTTTCGCTAAGACAGTTCTTGTGGAATTGGCAAAGTGATATTTGGAAGCCCATAGAGGGCTATGGTGAAAAAGGAAATATCCTCCGATGAAATCTGGAAAGAAGCTTTCTGAGAAACTGCTCAGTGTTCTGTTAATTCATCTCACAGAGTTACATCTGTATTTCGTGGATCTCTTTGCTAGCCTTATTTCTGTGGAATCGGACAACAGAAATTTTGGATCCCTTTGAAGACTGTAGGGCCAAAGGAAATATCCTCTGATAACAAAGAGAAAGAAGCTTTCTGAGAAACTTCTTTGTGTTCTGTGAAATCATCTCACAGAGTGACAGCTTTCCCTTCAAGAAGCCTTTCGCTAAGACAGTTCTTGTCGAATTGGCAAAGTGATATTTGGAAGAACATAGAGGGCTATGGTGAAAAAGGAAATATCCTCCGATGAAATCTGGAAAGAAGCTTTCTGAGAAACTGCTTAGTGTTCTGTTAATTCATCTCCCAGAGTTACATCTGTATTTCGTGGATCTCTTTGCTAGCCTTATTTCTGTGGAATCTGAGAACAGATATTTCGGATCCCTTTAAAGACTATAGGGTCAAAGGAAATATCCTCCGATAACAAAGGGAAAGAAGCTTTCTGAGAAACTTCTTTGTGTTCTGTGAAATCATACCACAGAGTTACAGCTTTCCCTTCAAGAATCCTTTCGCAAAGACAGTTCTTGTGGAATTGGCAAAGTGATATTTGGAAGCCCATAGATTGCTATGGTGAAAAAGGAAATATCCTCCGATGAAATCTGGAAAGAAGCTTTCTGAGAAACTGCTCAGTGTTCTGTTAATTCATCTCACAGAGTTACATCTGTATTTCGTGGATCTCTTTCACAGCCTTATTTCTGTGGAATCTCACAACAGATATTTCCTTTCCCTTTGAAGACTATAGGGCCAAAGGAAATATCCTCCGATAACAAAGAGAAAGAAGCTTTCTGAGAAATTTCTTTGTGTTCTGTGAAATCATCTCACAGAGTTACAGCTTTCCCCTCAAGAAGCCTTTCGCTAAGACAGTTCTTATGGAAATGGCAAAGTGATATTTTGAAGCCCATAGAGGGCTATGGTAAAAAAGGAAATATCCTTCGATGAAATCTGGAAAGAAGCTTTCTGAGAAACTGCTCAGTGTTCTGTTAATTCATCTCACAGAGTTACATCTGTATTTCGTGGATCTCTTTGCTAGCCTTATTTCTGTGGAATCTGACAACAGATATTTCCTTTCCCTTTGAAGACTATAGGGCCAAAGGAAATATCCTCCGATAACAAAGAAAAAGAAGCTTTCTGAGAAACTTCTTTGTGTTCTGTGAAATCATCTCACAGAGTTACACCTTTCCCCTCAAGAAGCCTTTCGCTAAGACAGTTCTTGTGGAATTGGCAAAGTGATATTTTGAAGCCCATAGAGGGCTATGGTGAAAAAGGAAATATCCTCCGATGAAATCTGGAAAGAAGCTTTCTGAGAAACTGCTCAGTGTTCTGTTAATTCATCTCACAGAGTTACATCTGTATTTCGTGGATCTCTTTGCTAGCCTTATTTCTGTGGAATCGGACAACAGAAATTTTGGATCCCTTTGAAGACTGTAGGGCCAAAGGAAATATCCTCCGATAACAAAGAGAAAGAAGCTTTCTGAGAAACTTCTTTGTGTTCTGTGAAATCATCTCACAGAGTGACAGCTTTCCCCTCAAGAAGCCTTTCGCTAAGACAGTTCTTGTGGAATTGGCAAAGTGATATTTGGAAGCCCATAGAGGGCTATGGTGAAAAAGGAAATATCCTCCCATGAAATCTGGAAAGAAGCTTTCTGAGAAACTGCTCAGTGTTCTGTTAATTCATCTCACAGAGTAACATCTGTATTTCGTGGATCTCTTTGCTAGCCTTATTTCTGTGGAATCGGACAACAGAAATTTTGTATCCCTTTGAAGACTCTAGGGCCAAAGGAAATATCCTCCGATAACAAAGAGAAAGAAGCTTTCTGAGAAACTTCTTTGTCTTCTGTGAAATCATCTCACAGAGTGACAGCTTTCCCCTCAAGAAGCCTTTCGCTAAGACAGTTCTTGTGGAATTGGCAAAGTGATATTTGGAAGCCCAATGAGGGCTATGGTGAAAAAGGAAATATCCTCCGATGAAATCTGGAAAGAAGCTTTCTGAGAAACTGCTTAGTGTTCTGTTAATTCATCTCCCAGAGTTACATCTGTATTTCGTGGATCTCTTTGCTAGCCTTATTTCTGTGGAATCTGAGAACCGATATTTCGGATCCCTTTAAAGACTATAGGGCCAAAGGAAATATCCTCCGATAACAAAGGGAAAGAAGCTTTCTCAGAAACTTCTTTGTGTTCTCTGAAATCATCTCACAGAGTTACAGCTTTCCCCTCAAGAAGCCTTTCGCTAAGACAGTTCTTGTGGAATTGGCAAAGTGATATTTGGAAGCCCATAGAGGGCTATGGTGAAAAAGGAAATATCCTCCGATGAAATCTGGAAAGAAGCTTTCTGAGAAACTGCTCAGTGTTCTGTTAATTCATCTCACAGAGTTACATCTGTATTTCGTGCATCTCTTTGCTTGCCTTATTTCTGTGGAATCTGAGAACAGATATTTCTTATCCCATTAAAGACTATAGGGCCAAAGGAAATATCCTCCGATAACAAAGAGAAAGAAGCTTTCTGAGAAACTTCTTTGTGTTCTGTGAAATCATCTCACAGAGTTACAGCTTTCGCCTCAAGAAACCTTTCGCTAAGACAGTTCTTGTGGAATTGGCAAAGTGATATTTGCAAGCCCATAGAGGGCTATGGTGAAAAAGGAAATATCCTCCGATGAAATCTGGAAAGAAGTTTCTGAGAAACTACTTAGTGTTCTGTTAATTCATCTCACAGAGTTACATCTGTATTTCGTGGATCTCTTTGCTAGCTTTATTTCTGTGGAATCTGAGAACAGATATTTCCTTTCCCTTTGAAGACTATAGGGCCAAGGGAAATATCCTCCGATAACAAAGAGAGGGAAGCTTTCTGAGAAACTTCTTTGTGTTCTGTGAAATCATCTCACAGAGTGACAGCTTTCCCCTCAAGAAGCCTTTCGCTAAGACAGTTCTTGTGGAATTGGCAAAGTGATATTTGGAAGCCCATAGAGGGCTACGGTGATAAAGGAAATATCCTCCGATGAAATCTGGAAAAAAGCTTCTGAGAAACTGCTCAGTGTTCTGTTAATTCATCTCACAGAGTTACATCTGTATTTCGTGGATCTCTTTGCTAGCCTTATTTCTGTGGAATCTGACAACAGATATTTCCTTTCCCTTTGAAGACTATAGGGCCAAAGGAAATATCCTCCGATAACAAAGAGAAAGAAGCTTTCTGAGAAACTTCTTTGTGTTCTGTGAAATCATCTCACAGAGTTACAGCTTTCCCCTCAAGAAGCCTTGCGCTAAGACAGTTCTTGTGGAATTGGCAAAGTGATATTTTGAAGCCCATAGAGGGCTATGGTGAAAAAGGAAATATCCTCCGAAGAAATCTGGAAAGAAGCTTTCTGAGAAACTGCTCAGTGTTCTGTTAATTCATCTCACAGAGTTACATCTGTATTTCGTGGATCTCTTTGCTAGCCTTATTTCTGTGGAATCTGAGAACACATATTTGGGATCTCTTTGAAGACTATAGGGCCAAAGGAAATATCCTCCGATAACAAAGAGAAAGAAGCTTTCTGAGAACCTTCTTTTAGTTCAGTTAAGTCATCTCACAGAGTTACAGCTTTCCCCTCAAGAAGCCTTTCGCAAAGACAGTTCTTGTGGAATTGGCAAAGTGATATTTGGAAGCCCTTAGAGGGCTATGGTGAAAAAGGAAATATCCTCCGATCAAATCTGGAAAGAAGGTATCTGAGAAACTGCTTAGTGTTCTGTTAATTCATCTCACAGAGTTACATCTGTATTTCGTGGATCTCTTTGCTAGCCTTATTTCTGTGGGCTCTGAGAACAGATATTTCCTTTCCGTTTGAAGACTATAAGGCCAAAGGAAATATCCTCCGATAACAAAGAGAAAGAAGATTTCTGAGAAACTTCTTTGTGTTCTGTGAAATCATCTCACAGAGTTACAGCTTTCCCCTCAAGAAGCCTTTCGCTAAGACAGTTCTTGTGGAATTGGCAAAGTGATATTTGGAAGCCCATAGAGGGCTATGGTGAAAAAGGAAATATCCTCCGATGAAATCTGGAAAGAAGCTTTCTGAGAAACTGCTCAGTGTTCTGTTAATTCATCTCACAGAGTTACATCTGTATTTCGTGCATCTCTTTGCTAGCCTTATTTCTGTGGAATCTGAGAACAGATATTTCTTACCCCTTAAAGACTATAGGGCCAAAGGAAATATCCTCCGATAACAAAGAGAAAGAAGCTTTCTGAGAAACTTCTTTGTGTTCTGTGAAATCATCTCACAGAGTTACAGCTTTCCCCTCAAGAAGCCTTTCGCTAAGACAGTTCTTGTGGAATTCGCAAAGTGATATTTGCAAGCCCATAGAGGGCTATGGTGAAAAAGGAAATATCCTCCGATGAAATCTGGAAAGAAGCTTTCTGAGAAACTGCTTAGTTTTCTTTTAATTCATCACACAGAGTTACATCTGTATTTCGTGGATCTCTTTGCTAGCCTTATTTCTGTGGAATCTGAGAACAGATATTTCGGATCCCTTTGAATACTATAGGGCCAAAGGAAATATCCTCCGATAACAATGAGAAAGAAGCTTTCTGAGAAACTTCTTTGTGTTCTGTGAAATCATCTCACAGAGTTACAGCTTTCCCCTCAAGAAGCCTTTCGCTAAGACAGTTCTTGTGGAATTGGCAAAGTGATATTTGGAAGCCCATAGAGGGCTAAGGTGAAAAAGGAAATATCCTCCGATGAAATCTGGAAAGAAGTTTCTGAGAAACTACTTAGTGTTCTGTTAATTCATCTCACAGAGTTACATCTGTATTTCGTGGATCTCTTTGCTAGCTTTATTTCTGTGGAATCTGACAACAGATATTTCGTTTCCCTTTGAAGACTATAGGGCCAAAGGAAATATCCTCCGATTAAAAAGAGAGGGAAGCTTTCTGAGAAACTTCTTTGTGTATTGTGAAATCATCTCACAGAGTGACAGCTTTCCCCTCAAGAAGCCTTTCGCTAAGACAGTTCTTGTGGAATTGGCAAAGTGATATTTGGAAGCCCATAGAGGGCTACGGTGATAAAGGAAATATCCTCCGATGAAATCTGGAAAGAAGCTTCTGAGAAACTGCTCAGTGTTCTGTTAATTCATCTCACAGAGTTACATCTGTATTTCGTGGATCTCTTTGCTAGCCTTATTTCTGTGGAATCTGACAACAGATATTTCCTTTCCCTTTAAAGACTATAGGGCCAAAGGAAATATCCTCCGATAACAAAGAGAAAGAAGATTTCTGAGAAACTTCTTTGTGTTCTGGGAAATCATCTCACAGAGTTACAGCTTTCCCCTCAAGAAGCCTTTCGCTAAGACAGTTCTTGTCGAATTGGCAAAGTGATATTTGGAAGCCCATAGAGGGCTATGGTGAAAAAGGAAATATCCTCCGATGAAATCTGGAAAGAAGCTTTCTGAGAAACTGCACAGTGTTCTGTTAATTCATCTCACAGAGTTACATCTGTATTTCGTGCATCTCTTTGCTAGCCTTATTTCTGTGGAATCTGACAACAGATATTTCTTATCCCTTTAAAGACTATAGGGCCAAAGGAAATATCCTCCGATAACAAAGAGAAAGAAGCTTTCTGAGAAACTTCTTTGTGTTCTGTGAAATCATCTCACAGAGTGACAGCTTTCCCCCAAGAAGCCTTTCGCTAAGACAGTTCTTGTGGAATTCGCAAAGTGATATTTGCAAGCCCATAGAGGGCTATGGTGAAAAAGGAAATATCCTCCGATGAAATCTCGAAAGAAGCTTTCTGAGAAACTGCTTAGTGTTCTGTTAATTCATCTCACAGAGTTACATCTGTATTTCGTGGATCTCTTTGCTAGCCTTATTTCTGTGGAATCTGAGAACAGATATTTCGGATCCCTTCGAATACTATAGGGCCAAAGGAAATATCCTCCGATAACAAAGAGAAAGAAGCTTTCTGCGAAACTTCTTTGTGTTCTGTGAAATCATCTCACAGAGTTACAGCTTTCCCCTCAAGAAGCCTTTCGCTATGACAGTTCTTGTGGAATTGGCAAAGTGATATTTCGAAGCCCATAGAGGGCTATGGTGAAAAAGGAAATATCCTCCGATGAAATCTGGAAAGAAGCTCTGAGAAACTGCTCAGTGTTCTGTTAATTCATCTCACAGAGTTACATCTGTATTTCGTGGATCTCTTTCACAGCCTTATTTCTGTGGAATCTCACAACAGATATTTCCTTTCCCTTTGAAGACTATAGGGCCAAAGGAAATATCCTCCGATAACAAAGAGAAAGAAGCTTTCTGAGAAATTTCTTTGTGTTCTGTGAAATCATCTCACAGTGTTACAGCTTTCCCCTCAAGAAGCCTTTCGCTAAGACAGTTCTTATGGAATTGGCAAAGTGATATTTTGAAGCCCATAGAGGGCTATGGTGAAAAAGGAAATATCCTCCGATGAAATCTGGAAAGAAGCTTTCTGAGAAACTGCTCAGTGTTCTGTTAATTCATCTCACAGAGTTACATCTGTATTTCGTGGATCTCTTTGCTAGCCTTATTTCTGTGGAATCTGACAACAGATATTTCCTTTCCCTTTGAAGACTATAGGGCCAAAGGAAATATCCTCCGATAACAAAGAGAAAGAAGCTTTCTGAGAAACTTCTTTGTGTTCTGTGAAATCATCTCACAGAGTTACAGCTTTCCCCTCAAGAAGCCTTTCGCTAAGACAGTTCTTGTGGAATTGGCAAAGTGATATTTTGAAGCCCATAGAGGGCTATGGTGAAAAAGGAAATATCCTCCGATGAAATCTGGAAAGAAGCTTTCTGAGAAACTGCTCAGTGTTCTGTTAATTCATCTCACAGAGTTACATCTGTATTTCGTGGATCTCTTTGCTAGCCTTATTTCTGTGGAATCGGACAACAGAAATTTTGGATCCCTTTGAAGACTGTAGGGCCAAAGGAAATATCCTCCGATAACAAAGAGAAAGAAGCTTTCTGAGAAACTTCTTTGTGTTCTGTGAAATCATCTCACAGAGTTACAGCTTTCCCCTCAAGAAGCCTTTCGCTAAGACAGTTCTTGTCGAATTGGCAAAGTGATATTTGGAAGCCATTAGAGGGCTATGGTGAAAAAGGAAATATCCTCCGATGAAATCTGGAAAGAAGCTTTCTGAGAAACTGTACAGTGTTCTGTTAATTCATCTCACAGAGTTACATCTGTATTTCGTGCATCTCTTTGCTAGCCTTATTTCTGTGGAATCTGAGAACAGATATTTCTTATCCCTTTAAAGACTATAGGGCCAAAGGAAATATCCTCCGATAACAAAGAGAAAGAAGCTTTCTGAGAAACTTCTTTGTGTTCTGTGAAATCATCTCACAGAGTGACAGCTTTCCCCCAAGAAGCCTTTCGCTAAGACAGTTCTTGTGGAATTCGCAAAGTGATATTTGCAAGCCCATAGAGGGCTATGGTGAAAAAGGAAATATCCTCCAATGAAATCTCGAAAGAAGCTTTCTGAGAAACTGCTTAGTGTTCTGTTAATTCATCTCACATAGTTACATCTGTATTTCGTGGATCTCTTTGCTAGCCTTATTTCTGTGGAATCTGAGAACAGATATTTCGGATCCCTTCGAATACTATAGGGCCAAAGGAAATATCCTCCGATAACAAAGAGAAAGAAGCTTTCTGAGAAACTTCTTTGTGTTCTGTGAAATCATCTCACAGAGTTACAGCTTTCCCCTCAAGAAGCCTTTCGCTAAGACAGTTCTTGTGGAATTGGCAAAGTGATATTTTGAAGCCCATAGAGGGCTATGGTGAAAAAGGAAATATCCTCCGATGAAATCTGGAAAGAAGCTATCTGAGAAACTGCTCAGTGTTCTGTTAATTCAGCTCACAGAGTTACATCTGTATTTCGTGGATCTCTTTGCTAGCCTTATTTCTGTGGAATCTGACAACAGATATTTCCTTTCCCTTTAAAGACTATAGGGCCAAAGGAAATATCCTCCGATAACAAAGAGAAAGAAGCTTTCTGAGAAACTTCTTTGTGTTCTGTGAAATCATCTCACAGAGTTACAGCTTTCCCCTCAAGAAGCCTTTCGCTAAGACAGTTCTTGTGGAATTGGCAAAGTGATATTTTGAAGCCCATAGAGGGCTATGGTGAAAAAGGAAATATCCTCCGATGAAATCTGGAAAGAAGCTATCTGAGAAACTGCTCAGTGTTCTGTTAATTCAGCTCACAGAGTTACATCTGTATTTCGTGGATCTCTTTGCTAGCCTTATTTCTGTGGAATCTTAGAACAGATATTTCGGATCCCATTAAAGACTATAGGGCCAAAGGAAATATCCTCCGATAACAAAGAGAAAGAAGATTTCTGAGAAACTTCTTTGTGTTCTGTGAAATCATCTCACAGAGTTACAGCTTTCCCCTCAAGAAGCCTTTCGCTAAGACAGTTCTTGTCGAATTGGCAAAGTGATATTTGGAAGCCCTTAGAGGGCTATGGTGAAAAAGGAAATATCCTCCGATGAAATCTGGAAAGAAGCTTTCTGAGAAACTGCACAGTGTTTTTTTAATTCATCTCACAGAGTTACATCTGTATTTCGTGCATCTCTTTGCTAGCCTTATTTCTGTGGAATATGAGAACAGATATTTCTTATCCCTTTAAAGACTATAGGGCCAAAGGAAATATCCTCCGATAACAAAGAGAAAGAAGCTTTCTGAGAAACTTCTTTGTGTTCTGTGAAATCATCTCACAGAGTGACAGCTTTCCCCCAAGAAGCCTTTCGCTAAGACAGTTCTTGTGGAATTCGCAAAGTGATATTTGCAAGCCCATAGAGGGCTATGGTGAAAAAGGAAATATCCTCCGATGAAATCTGGAAAGAAGCTTTCTGAGAAACTGCTTAGTGTTCTGTTAATTCATCTCACAGAGTTACATCTGTATTTCGTGGATCTCTTTGCTAGCCTTATTTCTGTGGAATCTGAGAACAGATATTTCGGATCCCTTTGAATACTATAGGGTCAAAGGAAATATCCTCCGATAACAAAGAGAAAGAAGCTTTCTGAGAAACTTCTTTGTGTTCTGTGAAATCATCTCACAGAGTTACAGCTTTCCCCTCAAGAAGCCTTTCGCTAAGACAGTTCTTGTGGAATTGGCAAAGTGATATTTGGAAGCCCATAGAGGGCTATGGTGAAAAAGGAAATATCCTCCGATGAAATCTGGAAAGAAGTTTCTGAGAAACTACTTAGTGTTCTGTTAATTCATCTCACAGAGTTACATCTGTATTTCGTGGATCTCTTTGCTAGCTTTATTTCTGTGGAATCTGACAACAGATATTTCCTTTGCCTTTGAAGACTATAGGGCCAAAGGAAATATCCTCCGATAACAAAGAGAGGGAAGCTTTCTGAGAAACTTCTTTGTGTTCTGTGAAATCATCTCACAGAGTTACAGCTTTCCCCTCAAGAAGCCTTTCGCTAAGACAGTTCTTGTGGAATTGGCAAAGTGATATTTGGAAGCCCATAGAGGGCTACGGTGATAAAGGAAATATCCTCCGATGAAATCTGGAAAGAAGCTTCTGAAAAACTGCTCAGTGTTCTGTTAATTCATCTCACAGGGTTACATCTGTATTTCGTGGATCTCTTTGCTAGCCTTATTTCTGTGGAATCTGACAACAGATATTTCCTTTCCCTTTGAAGACTATAGGGCCAAAGGAAATATCCTCCGATAACAAAGAGAAAGAAGCTTTCTGAGAAACTTCTTTGTGTTCTGTGAAATCATCTCACAGAGTTACAGCTTTCCCCTCAAGAAGCCTTTCGCTAAGACAGTTCTTGTGGAATTGGCAAAGTGATATTTTGAAGCCCATAGAGGGCTATGGTGAAAAAGGAAATATCCTCCGATGAAATCTGGAAAGAAGCTTTCTGAGAAACTGCTCGGTGTTCTGTTAATTCATCTCACAGAGTTACATCTGTATTTCGTGGATCTCTTTGCTAGCCTTATTTCTGTGGAATCTGAGAACAGATATTTCGGATCCCATTAATGACTATAGGGCCAAAGGAAATATCCTCCGATAACAAAGAGAAAGAAGCTTTCTGAGAAACTTCTTTGTGTTCTGTGAAATCATCTCACGGAGTTACAGCTTTCCCCTCAAGAAGCCTTTCGCTAAGACAGTTCTTGTGGAATTCGCAAAGTGATATTTGCAAGCCCATAGAGGGCTATGGTGAAAAACGAAATATCCTCCGATGAAATCTGGAAAGAAGCTTTCTGAGAAACTGCTTAGTGTTCTCTTAATTCATCTCACAGAGTTACATCTGTATTTCGTGGATCTCTTTGCTAGCCTTATTTCTGTGGAATCTGAGAACACATATTTGGGATCTCTTTGAAGACTATAGGACCAAAGGAAATATCCTCCGATAACAAAGAGAAAGACGCTTTCTGAGAAACTTCTTTTTGTTCAGTGAAGTCATCTCACAGAGTTACAGCTTTCCCCTCAAGAAGCCTTTCGCAAAGACAGTTCTTGTGGAATTGGCAAAGTGATATTTGGAAGCCCATATAGGGCTATGGTGAAAAAGGAAATATCCTCCGATCAAATCTGGAAAGAAGGTTTCTGAGAAACTGCTTAGTGTTCTGTTAATTCATCTCACAGAGTTACATCTGTATTTCGTGGATCTCTTTGCTAGCTTTATTTCTGTGAAATCTGAGAACAGATATTTCCGATCCCTTTGAATACTTTAGGGCCAAAGGAAATATCCTCCGATAACAAAGAGAGGGAAGCTTTCTGCGAAACTTCTTTGTGTTCTGTGAAATCATCTCACAGAGTTACAGCTTTCCCCTCAAGAAGCCTTTCGCTAAGACAGTTCTTGTGGAATTGGCAAAGTGATATTTGTAAGCCCATTGTGGGCTATGGTGATAAAGGAAATATCCTCCGATGAAATCTGGAAAGAAGCTTTCTGAGAAACTGCTCAGTGTTCTGTTAATTCATCTCACAGAGTTACATCTGTATTTCGTGGATCTCTTTGCTAGCCTTATTTCTGTGGAATCTCACAACAGATATTTCCTTTCCCTTTCAAGACTATAGGGCCAAAGGAAATATCCTCCGATAACAAAGGGAATGAAGCTTTCTGAGAACCTTCTTTGTGTTCTGTGAAATCATCTCACAGAGTTACAGCTTTCCCCTCAAGAAGCCTTTCGCTAAGACAGTTCTTGTGGAATTGGCAAAGTGATATTTGGAAGCCCATAGAGGGCTATGGTGAAAAAGGAAATATCCTCCGATGAAATCTGGAAAGAAGCTTTCTGAGAAACTGCTCAGTGTTCTGTTAATTCATCTCACAGAGTTACATCTGTATTTCGTGGATCTCTTTGCTAGCCTTATTTCTGTGGAATCGGACAACAGAAATTTTGGATCCCTTTGAAGACTGTAGGGCCAAAGGAAATATCCTCTGATAACAAAGAGAAAGAAGCTTTCTGAGAAACTTCTTTGTGTTCTGTGAAATCATCTCACAGAGTGACAGCTTTCCCTTCAAGAAGCCTTTCGCTAAGACAGTTCTTGTCGAATTGGCAAAGTGATATTTGGAAGAACATAGAGGGCTATGGTGAAAAAGGAAATATCCTCCGATGAAATCTGGAAAGAAGCTTTCTGAGAAACTGCTTAGTGTTCTGTTAATTCATCTCCCAGAGTTACATCTGTATTTCGTGGATCTCTTTGCTAGCCTTATTTCTGTGGAATCTCACAACAGATATTTCCTTTCCCTTTGAAGACTATAGGGCCAAAGGAAATATCCTCCGATAACAAAGGGAAAGAAGCTTTCTGAGAAATTTCTTTGTGTTCTGTGAAATCATCTCACAGAGTTACAGCTTTCCCCTCAAGAAGCCTTTCGCTAAGACAGTTCTTATGGAAATGGCAAAGTGATATTTGGAAGCCCATAGAGGGCTATGGTAAAAAAGGAAATATCCTCCGATGAAATCTGGAAAGAAGCTTTCTGAGAAACTGCTCAGTGTTCTGTTAATTCATCTCACAGAGTTACATCTGTATTTCGTGGATCTCTTTGCTAGCCTTATTTCTGTGGAATCTGACAACAGATATTTCCTTTCCCTTTGAAGACTATAGGGCCAAAGGAAATATCCTCCGATAACAAAGAGAAAGAAGCTTTCTGAGAAACTTCTTTGTGTTCTGTGAAATCATCTCACAGAGTTACACCTTTCCCCTCAAGAAGCCTTTCGCTAAGACAGTTCTTGTGGAATTGGCAAAGTGATATTTTGAAGCCCATAGAGGGCTATGGTGAAAAAGGAAATATCCTCCGATGAAATCTGGAAAGAAGCTTTCTGAGAAACTGCTCAGTGTTCTGTTAATTCATCTCACAGAGTTACATCTGTATTTCGTGGATCTCTTTGCTAGCCTTATTTCTGTGGAATCGGACAACAGAAATTTTGGATCCCTTTGAAGACTGTAGGGCCAACGGAAATATCCTCCGATAACAAAGAGAAAGAAGCTTTCTGAGAAACTTCTTTGTGTTCTGTGAAATCATCTCACAGAGTGACAGCTTTCCCCTCAAGAAGCCTTTCGCTAAGACAGTTCTTGTGGAATTGGCAAAGTGATATTTGCAAGCCCATAGAGGGCTATGGTGAAAAAGGAAATATCCTCCCATGAAATCTGGAAAGAAGCTTTCTGAGAAACTGCTCAGTGTTCTGTTAATTCATCTCACAGAGTAACATCTGTATTTCGTGGATCTCTTTGCTAGCCTTATTTCTGTGGAATCGGACAACAGAAATTTTGGATCCCTTTGAAGACTCTAGGGCCAAAGGAAATATCCTCCGATAACAAAGAGAAAGAAGCTTTCTGAGAAACTTCTTTGTCTTCTGTGAAATCATCTCACAGAGTGACAGCTTTCCCCTCAAGAAGCCTTTCGCTAAGACAGTTCTTGTGGAATTGGCAAAGTGATAATTGGAAGCCCATAGAGGGCTATGGTGAAAAAGGAAATATCCTCCGATGAAATCTGGAAAGAAGCTTTCTGAGAAACTGCTTAGTGTTCTGTTAATTCATCTCCCAGAGTTACATCTGTATTTCGTGGATCTCTTTGCTAGCCTTATTTCTGTGGAATCTGAGAACCGATATTTCGGATCCGTTTAAAGACTATAGGGCCAAAGGAAATATCCTCCGATAACAAAGGGAAAGAAGCTTTCTGAGAAACTTCTTTGTGTTCTCTGAAATCATCTCACAGAGTTACAGCTTTCCCCTCAAGAAGCCTTTCGCTAAGACAGTTCTTGTGGAATTGGCAAAGTGATATTTGGAAGCCCATAGAGGGCTATGGTGAAAAAGGAAATATCCTCCGATGAAATCTGGAAAGAAGCTTTCTGAGAAACTGCTCAGTGTTCTGTTAATTCATCTCACAGAGTTACATCTGTATTTCGTGCATCTCTTTGCTTGCCTTATTTCTGTGGAATCTGAGAACAGATATTTCTTATCCCATTAGAGACTATAGGGCCAAAGGAAATATCCTCCGATAACAAAGAGAAAGAAGCTTTCTGAGAAACTTCTTTGTGTTCTGTGAAATCATCTCACAGAGTTACAGCTTTCCCCTCAAGAAACCTTTCGCTAAGACAGTTCTTGTGGAATTGGCAAAGTGATATTTGCAAGCCCATAGAGGGCTATGGTGAAAAAGGAAATATCCTCCGATGAAATCTGGAAAGAAGTTTCTGAGAAACTACTTAGTGTTCTGTTAATTCATCTCACAGAGTTACATCTGTATTTCGTGGATCTCTTTGCTAGCTTTATTTCTGTGGAATCTGAGAACAGATATTTCCTTTCCCTTTGAAGACTATAGGGCCAAAGGAAATATCCTCCGATAACAAAGAGAGGGAAGCTTTCTGAGAAACTTCTTTGTGTTCTGTGAAATCATCTCACAGAGTGACAGCTTTCCCCTCAAGAAGCCTTTCGCTAAGACAGTTCTTGTGGAATTGGCAAAGTGATATTTGGAAGCCCATAGAGGGCTACGGTGATAAAGGAAATATCCTCCGATGAAATCTGGAAAAAAGCTTCTGAGAAACTGCTCAGTGTTCTGTTAATTCATCTCACAGAGTTACATCTGTATTTCGTGGATCTCTTTGCTAGCCTTATTTCTGTGGAATCTGACAACAGATATTTCCTTTCCCTTTGAAGACTATAGGGCCAAAGGAAATATCCTCCCATAACAAAGAGAAAGAAGCTTTCTGAGAAACTTCTTTGTGTTCTGTGAAATCATCTCACAGAGTTACAGCTTTCCCCTCAAGAAGCCTTGCGCTAAGACAGTTCTTGTGGAATTGGCAAAGTGATATTTTGAAGCCCTTAGAGGGCTATGGTGAAAAAGGAAATATCCTCCGAAGAAATCTGGAAAGAAGCTTTCTGAGAAACTGCTCAGTGTTCTGTTAATTCATCTCACAGAGTTACATCTGTATTTCGTGGATCTCTTTGCTAGCCTTATTTCTGTGGAATCTGAGAACACATATTTGGGATCTCTTTGAAGACTATAGGGCCAAAGGAAATATCCTCCGACAACAAAGAGAAAGAAGCTTTCTGAGAACCTTCTTTTAGTTCAGTTAAGTCATCTCACAGAGTTACAGCTTTCCCCTCAAGAAGCCTTTCGCAAAGACAGTTCTTGTGGAATTGGCAAAGTGATATTTGGAAGCCCTTAGAGGGCTATGGTGAAAAAGGAAATATCCTCCGATCAAATCTGGAAAGAAGGTATCTGAGAAACTGCTTAGTGTTCTGTTAATTCATCTCACAGAGTTACATCTGTATTTCGTGGATCTCTTTGCTAGCCTTATTTCTGTGGGCTCTGAGAACAGATATTTCCTTTCCGTTTGAAGACTATGGGGCCAAAGGAAATATCCTCCGATAACAAAGAGAAAGAAGATTTCTGAGAAACTTCTTTGTGTTCTGTGAAATCATCTCACAGAGTTACAGCTTTCCCCTCAAGAAGCCTTTCGCTAAGACAGTTCTTGTGGAATTGGCAAAGTGATATTTGGAAGCCCATAGAGGGCTATGGTGAAAAAGGAAATATCCTCCGATGAAATCTGGAAAGAAGCTTTCTGAGAAACTGCTCAGTGTTCTGTTAATTCATCTCACAGAGTTACATCTGTATTTCGTGCATCTCTTTGCTTGCCTTATTTCTGTGGAATCTGAGAACAGATATTTCTTATCCCATTAGAGACTATAGGGCCAAAGGAAATATCCTCCGATAACAAAGAGAAAGAAGCTTTCTGAGAAACTTCTTTGTGTTCTGTGAAATCATCTCACAGAGTTACAGCTTTCCCCTCAAGAAACCTTTCGCTAAGACAGTTCTTGTGGAATTGGCAAAGTGATATTTGCAAGCCCATAGAGGGCTATGGTGAAAAAGGAAATATCCTCCGATGAAATCTGGAAAGAAGTTTCTGAGAAACTACTTAGTGTTCTGTTAATTCATCTCACAGAGTTACATCTGTATTTCGTGGATCTCTTTGCTAGCTTTATTTCTGTGGAATCTGAGAACAGATATTTCCTTTCCCTTTGAAGACTATAGGGCCAAAGGAAATATCCTCCGATAACAAAGAGAGGGAAGCTTTCTGAGAAACTTCTTTGTGTTCTGTGAAATCATCTCACAGAGTGACAGCTTTCCCCTCAAGAAGCCTTTCGCTAAGACAGTTCTTGTGGAATTGGCAAAGTGATATTTGGAAGCCCATAGAGGGCTACGGTGATAAAGGAAATATCCTCCGATGAAATCTGGAAAAAAGCTTCTGAGAAACTGCTCAGTGTTCTGTTAATTCATCTCACAGAGTTACATCTGTATTTCGTGGATCTCTTTGCTAGCCTTATTTCTGTGGAATCTGACAACAGATATTTCCTTTCCCTTTGAAGACTATAGGGCCAAAGGAAATATCCTCCCATAACAAAGAGAAAGAAGCTTTCTGAGAAACTTCTTTGTGTTCTGTGAAATCATCTCACAGAGTTACAGCTTTCCCCTCAAGAAGCCTTGCGCTAAGACAGTTCTTGTGGAATTGGCAAAGTGATATTTTGAAGCCCTTAGAGGGCTATGGTGAAAAAGGAAATATCCTCCGAAGAAATCTGGAAAGAAGCTTTCTGAGAAACTGCTCAGTGTTCTGTTAATTCATCTCACAGAGTTACATCTGTATTTCGTGCATCTCTTTGCTAGCCTTATTTCTGTGGAATCTGAGAACAGATATTTCTTACCCCTTAAAGACTATAGGGCCAAAGGAAATATCCTCCGATAACAAAGAGAAAGAAGCTTTCTGAGAAACTTCTTTGTGTTCTGTGAAATCATCTCACAGAGTTACAGCTTTCCCCTCAAGAAGCCTTTCGCTAAGACAGTTCTTGTGGAATTCGCAAAGTGATATTTGCAAGCCCATAGAGGGCTATGGTGAAAAAGGAAATATCCTCCGATGAAATCTGGAAAGAAGCTTTCTGAGAAACTGCTTAGTGTTCTCTTAATTCATCTCACAGAGTTACATCTGTATTTCGTGGATCTCTTTGCTAGCCTTATTTCTGTGGAATCTGAGAACAGATATTTCGGATCCCTTTGAATACTATAGGGCCAAAGGAAATATCCTCCGATAACAAAGAGAAAGAAGCTTTCTGAGAAACTTCTTTGTGTTCTGTGAAATCATCTCACAGAGTTACAGCTTTCCCCTCAAGAAGCCTTTCGCTAAGACAGTTCTTGTGGAATTGGCAAAGTGATATTTGGAAGCCCATAGAGGGCTAAGGTGAAAAAGGAAATATCCTCCGATGAAATCTGGAAAGAAGTTTCTGAGAAACTACTTAGTGTTCTGTTAATTCATCTCACAGAGTTACATCTGTATTTCGTGGATCTCTTTGCTAGCTTTATTTCTGTGGAATCTGACAACAGATATTTCGTTTCCCTTTGAAGACTATAGGGCCAAAGGAAATATCCTCCGATAACAAAGAGAGGGAAGCTTTCTGAGAAACTTCTTTGTGTTCTGTGAAATCATCTCACAGAGTGACAGCTTTCCCCTCAAGAAGCCTTTCGCTAAGACAGTTCTTGTGGAATTGGCAAAGTGATATTTTGAAGCCCATAGAGGGCTACGGTGATAAAGGAAATATCCTCCGATGAAATCTGGAAAGAAGCTTCTGAGAAACTGCTCAGTGTTCTGTTAATTCATCTCACAGAGTTACATCTGTATTTCGTGGATCTCTTTGCTAGCCTTATTTCTGTGGAATCTGACAACAGATATTTCCTTTCCCTTTAAAGACTATAGGGCCAAAGGAAATATCCTCCGATAACAAGGAGAAAGAAGCTTTCTGAGAAACTTCTTTGTTTTCTGTCAAATCATCTCACAGAGTTACAGCTTTCCCCTCAAGAAGCCTTTCGCTAAGACAGTTCTTGTCGAATTGGCAAAGTGATATTTGGAAGCCCATAGAGGGCTATGGTGAAAAAGGAAATATCCTCCGATGAAATCTGGAAAGAAGCTTTCTGAGAAACTGCACAGTGTTCTGTTAATTCATCTCACAGAGTTACATCTGTATGTCGTGCATCTCTTTGCTAGCCTTATTTCTGTGGAATCTGACAACAGATATTTCTTATCAATTTAAAGACTATAGGACCAAAGGAAATATCCTCCGATAACAAAGAGAAAGAAGCTTTCTGAGAAACTTCTTTGTGTTCTGTGAAATCATCTCACAGAGTGACAGCTTTCCCCCAAGAAGCCTTTCGCTAAGACAGTTCTTGTGGAATTCGCAAAGTGATATTTGCAAGCCCATAGAGGGCTATGGTGAAAAAGGAAATATCCTCCGATGAAATCTCGAAAGAAGCTTTCTGAGAAACTGCTTAGAGTTCTGTTAATTCATCTCACAGAGTTACATCTGTATTTCGTGGATCTCTTTGCTAGCCTTATTTCTGTGGAATCTGAGAACAGATATTTCGGATCCCTTTAAAGACTATAGGGTCAAAGGAAATATCCTCCGATAACAAAGGGAAAGAAGCTTTCTGAGAAACTTCTTTGTGTTCTGTGAAATCATACCACAGAGTTACAGCTTTCCCTTCAAGAATCCTTTCGCAAAGACAGTTCTTGTGGAATTGGCAAAGTGATATTTGGAAGCCCATAGAGGGCTATGGTGAAAAAGGAAATATCCTCCGATGAAATCTGGAAAGAAGCTTTCTGAGAAACTGCTCAGTGTTCTGTTAATTCATCTCACAGAGTTACATCTGTATTTCGTGGATCTCTTTCACAGCCTTATTTCTGTGGAATCTCACAACAGATATTTCCTTTCCCTTTGAAGACTATAGGGCCAAAGGAAATATCCTCCGATAACAAAGAGAAAGAAGCTTTCTGAGAAATTTCTTTGTGTTCTGTGAAATCATCTCACAGAGTTACAGCTTTCCCCTCAAGAAGCCTTTCGCTAAGACAGTTCTTATGGAAATGGCAAAGTGATATTTTGAAGCCCATAGAGGGCTATGGTAAAAAAGGAAATATCCTCCGATGAAATCTGGAAAGAAGCTTTCTGAGAAACTGCTCAGTGTTCTGTTAATTCATCTCACAGAGTTACATCTGTATTTCGTGGATCTCTTTGCTAGCCTTATTTCTGTGGAATCTGACAACAGATATTTCCTTTCCCTTTGAAGACTATAGGGCCAAAGGAAATATCCTCCGATAACAAAGAGAAAGAAGCTTTCTGAGAAACTTCTTTGTGTTCTGTGAAATCATCTCACAGAGTTACACCTTTCCCCTCAAGAAGCCTTTCGCTAAGACAGTTCTTGTGGAATTGGCAAAGTGATATTTTGAAGCCCATAGAGGGCTATGGTGAAAAAGGAAATATCCTCCGATGAAATCTGGAAAGAAGCTTTCTGAGAAACTGCTCAGTGTTCTGTTAATTCATCTCACAGAGTTACATCTGTGTTTCGTGGATCTCTTTGCTAGCCTTATTTCTGTGGAATCGGACAACAGAAATTTTGGATCCCTTTGAAGACTGTAGGGCCAAAGGAAATATCCTCCGATAACAAAGAGAAAGAAGCTTTCTGAGAAACTTCTTTGTGTTCTGTGAAATCATCTCACAGAGTGACAGCTTTCCCCTCAAGAAGCCTTTCGCTAAGACAGTTCTTGTGGAATTGGCAAAGTGATATTTGGAAGCCCATAGAGGGCTATGGTGAAAAAGGAAATATCCTCCCATGAAATCTGGAAAGAAGCTTTCTGAGAAACTGCTCAGTGTTCTGTTAATTCATCTCACAGAGTAACATCTGTATTTCGTGGATCTCTTTGCTAGCCTTATTTCTGTGGAATCGGACAACAGAAATTTTGGATCCCTTTGAATACTCTAGGGCCAAAGGAAATATCCTCCGATAACAAAGAGAAAGAAGCTTTCTGAGAAACTTCTTTGTCTTCTGTGAAATCATCTCACAGAGTGACAGCTTTCCCCTCAAGAAGCCTTTCGCTAAGACAGTTCTTGTGGAATTGGCAAAGTGATATTTGGAAGCCCATAGAGGGCTATGGTGAAAAAGGAAATATCCTCCGATGAAATCTGGAAAGAAGCTTTCTGAGAAACTGCTTAGTGTTCTGTTAATTCATCTCCCAGAGTTACATCTGTATTTCGTGGATCTCTTTGCTAGCCTTATTTCTGTGGAATCTGAGAACCGATATTTCGGATCCCTTTAAAGACTATAGGGCCAAAGGAAATATCCTCCGATAACAAAGGGAAAGAAGCTTTCTGAGAAACTTCTTTGTGTTCTCTGAAATCATCTCACAGAGTTACAGCTTTCCCCTCAAGAAGCCTTTCGCTAAGACAGTTCTTGTGGAATTGGCAAAGTGATATTTGGAAGCCCATAGAGGGCTATGGTGAAAAAGGAAATATCCTCCGATGAAATCTGGAAAGAAGCTTTCTGAGAAACTGCTCAGTGTTCTGTTAATTCATCTCACAGAGTTACATCTGTATTTCGTGCATCTCTTTGCTTGCCTTATTTCTGTGGAATCTGAGAACAGATATTTCTTATCCCATTAAAGACTATAGGGCCAAAGGAAATATCCTCCGATAACAAAGAGAAAGAAGCTTTCTGAGAAACTTCTTTGTGTTCTGTGAAATCATCTCACAGAGTTACAGCTTTCCACTCAAGAAACCTTTCGCTAAGACAGTTCTTGTGGAATTGGCAAAGTGATATTTGCAAGCCCATAGAGGGCTATGGTGAAAAAGGAAATATCCTCCGATGAAATCTGGAAAGAAGTTTCTGAGAAACTACTTAGTGTTCTGTTAATTCATCTCACAGAGTTACATCTGTATTTCGTGGATCTCTTTGCTAGCTTTATTTCTGTGGAATCTGAGAACAGATATTTCCTTTCCCTTTGAAGACTATAGGGCCAAAGGAAATATCCTCCGATAACAAAGAGAGGGAAGCTTTCTGAGAAACTTCTTTGTGTTCTGTGAAATCATCTCACAGAGTGACAGCTTTCCCCTCAAGAAGCCTTTCGCTAAGACAGTTCTTGTGGAATTGGCAAAGTGATATTTGGAAGCCCATAGAGGGCTACGGTGATAAAGGAAATATCCTCCGATGAAATCTGGAAAAAAGCTTCTGAGAAACTGCTCAGTGTTCTGTTAATTCATCTCACAGAGTTACATCTGTATTTCGTGGATCTCTTTGCTAGCCTTATTTCTGTGGAATCTGACAACAGATATTTCCTTTCCCTTTGAAGACTATAGGGCCAAAGGAAATATCCTCCGATAACAAAGAGAAAGAAGCTTTCTGAGAAACTTCTTTGTGTTCTGTGAAATCATCTCACAGAGTTACAGCTTTCCCCTCAAGAAGCCTTGCGCTAAGACAGTTCTTGTGGAATTGGCAAAGTGATATTTTGAAGCCCATAGAGGGCTATGGTGAAAAAGGAAATATCCTCCGAAGAAATCTGGAAAGAAGCTTTCTGAGAAACTGCTCAGTGTTCTGTTAATTCATCTCACAGAGTTACATCTGTATTTCGTGGATCTCTTTGCTAGCCTTATTTCTGTGGAATCTGAGAACACATATTTGGGATCTCTTTGAAGACTATAGGGCCAAAGGAAATATCCTCCGATAACAAAGAGAAAGAAGCTTTCTGAGAACCTTCTTTTAGTTCAGTTAAGTCATCTCACAGAGTTACAGCTTTCCCCTCAAGAAGCCTTTCGCAAAGACAGTTCTTGTGGAATTGGCAAAGTGATATTTGGAAGCCCTTAGAGGGCTATGGTGAAAAAGGAAATATCCTCCGATCAAATCTGGAAAGAAGGTATCTGAGAAACTGCTTAGTGTTCTGTTAATTCATCTCACAGAGTTACATCTGTATTTCGTGGATCTCTTTGCTAGCCTTATTTCTGTGGGCTCTGAGAACAGATATTTCCTTTCCGTTTGAAGACTATAGGGCCAAAGGAAATATCCTCCGATAACAAAGAGAAAGAAGATTTCTGAGAAACTTCTTTGTGTTCTGTGAAATCATCTCACAGAGTTACAGCTTTCCCCTCAAGAAGCCTTTCGCTAAGACAGTTCTTGTGGAATTGGCAAAGTGATATTTGGAAGCCCATAGAGGGCTATGGTGAAAAAGGAAATATCCTCCGATGAAATCTGGAAAGAAGCTTTCTGAGAAACTGCTCAGTGTTCTGTTAATTCATCTCACAGAGTTACATCTGTATTTCGTGCATCTCTTTGCTAGCCTTATTTCTGTGGAATCTGAGAACAGATATTTCTTATCCCTTTAAAGACTATAGGGCCAAAGGAAATATCCTCCGATAACAAAGAGAAAGAAGCTTTCTGAGAAACTTCTTTGTGTTCTGTGAAATCATCTCACAGAGTGACAGCTTTCCCCCAAGAAGCCTTTGGCTAAGACAGTTCTTGTGGAATTCGCAGAGTGATATTTGCAAGCCCATAGAGGGCTATGGTGAAAAAGGAAATATCCTCCAATGAAATCTCGAAAGAAGCTTTCTGAGAAACTGCTTAGTGTTCTGTTAATTCATCTCACATAGTTACATCTGTATTTCGTGGATCTCTTTGCTAGCCTTATTTCTGTGGAATCTGAGAACAGATATTTCGGATCCCTTCGAATACTATAGGGCCAAAGGAAATATCCTCCGATAACAAAGAGAAAGAAGCTTTCTGAGAAACTTCTTTGTGTTCTGTGAAATCATCTCACAGAGTTACAGCTTTCCCCTCAAGAAGCCTTTCGCTAAGAGAGTTCTTGTGGAATTGGCAAAGTGATATTTCGAAGCCCATAGAGGGCTACGGTGAAAAAGGAAATATCCTCCGATGAAATCTGGAAAGAAGTTTCTGAGAAACTACTTAGTGTTCTGTTAATTCATCTCACAGAGTTACATCTGTATTTCGTGGATCTCTTTGCTAGCTTTATTTCTGTGGAATCTGACAACAGATATTTCCTTTCCCTTTGAAGACTATAGGGCCAAAGGAAATATCCTCCGATAACAAAGAGAGGGAAGCTTTCTGAGAAACTTCTTTGTGTTCTGTGAAATCATCTCACAGAGTGACAGCTTTCCCCTCAAGAAGCCTTTCGCTAAGACAGTTCTTGTGGAATTGGCAAAGTGATATTTGGAAGCCCATAGAGGGCTACGGTGATAAAGGAAATATCCTCCGATGAAATCTGGAAAGAAGCTTCTGAGAAACTGCTCAGTGTTCTGTTAATTCATCTCACAGAGTTACATCTGTATTTCGTGGATCTCTTTGCAAGCCTTATTTCTGTGGAATCGGACAACAGATATTTCCTTTCCCTTTGAAGACTATAGGGCCAAAGGAAATATCCTCCGATAAAAAAGAGAAAGAAGCTTTCTGAGAAACTTCTTTGTGTTCTGTGAAATCATCTCACAGAGTTACAGCTTTCCCCTCAAGAAGCCTTTCGCTAAGCCAGTTCTTGTGGAATTGGCAAAGTGATATTTGGAAGCCCATAGAGGGCTATGGTGAAAAAGGAAATATCCTCCGATGAAATCTGGAAAGAAGCTTTCTGAGAAACTGCTCCGTGTTCTGTTAATTCATCTCACAGAGTTACATCTGTATTTCGTGGATCTCTTTGCTAGCCTTATTTCTGTGGAATCTGAGAACAGATATTTCGGATCCCATTAAAGACTATAGGGCCAAAGGAAATATCCTCCGATAACAAAGAGAAAGAAGCTTTCTGAGAAACTTCTTTGTGTTCTGTGAAATCATCTCACGGAGTTACAGCTTTCCCATCAAGAAGCCTTTCGATAAGACAGTTCTTTTGGAATTCGCAAAGTGATATTTGCAAGCCCATAGAGGGCTATGGTGAAAAACGAAATATCCTACGATGAAATCTGGAAAGAAGCTTTCTGAGAAACTGCTTAGTGTTCTCTTAATTCATCTCACAGAGTTACATCTGTATTTCGTGGATCTCTTTGCTAGCCTTATTTCTGTGGAATCTGAGAACACATATTTGGGATCTCTTTGAAGACTATAGGGCCAAAGGAAATATCCTCCGATAACAAAGAGAAAGACGCTTTCTGAGAAACTTCTGTTTGTTCAGTGAAGTCATCTCACAGAGTTACAGCTTTCCCCTCAAGAAGCCTTTCGCTAAGACAGTTCTTGTGGAATTGGCAAAGTGATATTTGGAAGCCCATGGAGGGCTATGGTGAAAAAGGAAATATCCTCCGATCAAATCTGGAAAGAAGGTTTCTGAGAAACTGCTTAGTGTTCTGTTAATTCATCTCACAGAGTTACATCTGTATTTCGAGGATCTCTTTGCTAGCCTTATTTCTGTGGAATCTGAGAACAGATATTTTGGATCCCTTTAAAGACTATAGGGCCAAAGGAAATATCCTACGATAACAAAGGGAAAGAAGCTTCCTGAGAAACTTCTTTGTGTTCTGTGAAATCATACCACAGAGTTACAGCTTTCCCTTCAAGAATCCTTTCGCTAAGACAGTTCTTGTGGAATTGGCAAAGTGATATTTGGAAGCCCATAGAGGGCTATGGTGAAAAAGGAAATATCCTCCGATGAAATCTGGAAAGAAGCTCTGAGAAACTGCTCAGTGTTCTGTTAATTCATCTCACAGAGTTACATCTGTATTTCGTGGATCTCTTTCACAGCCTTATTTCTGTGGAATCTCACAACAGATATTTCCTTTCCCTTTGAAGACTATAGGGCCAAAGGAAATATCCTCCGATAACAAAGAGAGGGAAGCTTTCTGCGAAACTTCTTTGTGTTCTGTGAAATCATCTCACAGAGTTCCAGCTTTCCCCTCAAGAAGCCTTTCGCTAAGACAGTTCTTGTGGAATTGGCAAAGTGATATTTGGAAGCCCATTGAGGGCTATGGTGATAAAGGATATATCCTCCGATGAAATCTGGAAAGAAGCTTTCTGAGAAACTGCTCAGTGTTCTGTTAATTCATCTCACAGAGTTACATCTGTATTTCGTGGATCTCTTTGCTAGCCTTATTTCTGTGGAATCTCACAACAGATATTTCCTTTCCCTTTCAAGACTATAGGGCCAAAGGAAATATCCTCCGATAACAAAGGGAATGAAGCTTTCTGAGAAACTTCTTTGTGTTCTGTGAAATTATACCACAGAGTTACAGCTTTCCGTTCAAGAATCCTTTCGCTAAGACAGTTCTTGTGGAATTGGCAAAGTGATATTTGGAAGCCCATAGAGGGCTATGGTGAAAAAGGAAATATCCTCACATGAAATCTGGAAAGAAGCTCTGAGAAACTGCTCAGTGTTCTGTTAATTCATCTCACAGAGTTACATCTGTATTTCGTGGATCTCTTTGCTAGCCTTATTTCTGTGGAATCGGCCAACAGAAATTTTGGATCCCTTTGAAGACTGTAGGGCCAAAGGAAATATCCTCCGATAACAAAGAGAAAGAAGCTTTCTGAGAAACTTCTTTGTGTTCTGTGAAATCATCTCACAGAGTGACTGCTTTCCCCTCAAGAAGCCTTTCGCTAAGACAGTTCTTGTGGAATTGGCAAAGTGATATTTGGAAGCCCGTAGAGGGCTATGGTGAAAAAGGAAATATCCTCCGATGAAATCTGGAAAGAAGCTTTCTGAGAAACTGCTTAGTGTTCTGTTAATTCATCTCCCAGAGTTACATCTGTATTTCGTGGATCTCTATGCTAGCCTTATTTCTGTGGAATCTGAGAACAGATATTTCGGATCCCTTTAAAGACTATAGGGCCAAAGGAAATATCCTCCGATAACAAAGAGAAAGAAGCTTTCTGAGAAACTTCTTTGTGTTCTGTGAAATCATCTCACAGAGTTACAGCTTTCCCCTCAAGAAGCCTTTCGCTAAGACAGTTCTTATGGAATTGGCAAAGTGATATTTTGAAACCCATAGAGGGCTATGGTGAAAAAGGAAATATCCTCCGATGAAATCTGGAAAGAAGCTTTCTGAGAAACTGCTCAGTGTTCTGTTAATTCATCTCACAGAGTTACATCTGTATTTCGTGGATCTCTTTGCTAGCCTTATTTCTGTGGAATCTGAGAACAGATATTTCGGATCCCTTCGAATACTATAGGGCCAAAGGAAATATCCTCCGATAACAAAGAGAAAGAAGCTTTCTGAGAAACTTCTTTGTGTTCTGTGAAATCATCTCACAGAGTGACAGCTTTCCCCCAAGAAGCCTTTCGCTAAGACAGTTCTTGTGGAATTCGCAGAGTGATATTTGCAAGCCCATAGAGGGCTATGGTGAAAAAGGAAATATCCTCCAATGAAATCTCGAAAGAAGCTTTCTGAGAAACTGCTTAGTGTTCTGTTAATTCATCTCACATAGTTACATCTGTATTTCGTGGATCTCTTTGCTAGCCTTATTTCTGTGGAATCTGAGAACAGATATTTCGGATCCCTTCGAATACTATAGGGCCAAAGGAAATATCCTCCGATAACAAAGAGAAAGAAGCTTTCTGAGAAACTTCTTTGTGTTCTGTGAAATCATCTCACAGAGTTACAGCTTTCCCCTCAAGAAGCCTTTCGCTAAGACAGTTCTTGTGGAATTGGCAAAGTGATATTTGGAAGCCCATAGAGGGCTAAGGTGAAAAAGGAAATATCCTCCGATGAAATCTGGAAAGAAGTTTCTGAGAAACTACTTAGTGTTCTGTTAATTCATCTCACAGAGTTACATCTGTATTTCGTGGATCTCTTTGCTAGCTTTATTTCTGTGGAATCTGACAACAGATATTTCGTTTCCCTTTGAAGACTATAGGGCCAAAGGAAATATCCTCCGATAACAAAGAGAGGGAAGCTTTCTGAGAAACTTCTTTGTGTTCTGTGAAATCATCTCACAGAGTGACAGCTTTCCCCTCAAGAAGCCTTTCGCTAAGACAGTTCTTGTGGAATTGGCAAAGTGATATTTTGAAGCCCATAGAGGGCTACGGTGATAAAGGAAATATCCTCCGATGAAATCTGGAAAGAAGCTTCTGAGAAACTGCTCAGTGTTCTGTTAATTCATCTCACAGAGTTACATCTGTATTTCGTGGATCTCTTTGCTAGCCTTATTTCTGTGGAATCTGACAACAGATATTTCCTTTCCCTTTAAAGACTATAGGGCCAAAGGAAATATCCTCCGATAACAAGGAGAAAGAAGCTTTCTGAGAAACTTCTTTGTTTTCTGTCAAATCATCTCACAGAGTTACAGCTTTCCCCTCAAGAAGCCTTTCGCTAAGACAGTTCTTGTCGAATTGGCAAAGTGATATTTGGAAGCCCATAGAGGGCTATGGTGAAAAAGGAAATATCCTCCGATGAAATCTGGAAAGAAGCTTTCTGAGAAACTGCACAGTGTTCTGTTAATTCATCTCACAGAGTTACATCTGTATGTCGTGCATCTCTTTGCTAGCCTTATTTCTGTGGAATCTGACAACAGATATTTCTTATCAATTTAAAGACTATAGGACCAAAGGAAATATCCTCCGATAACAAAGAGAAAGAAGCTTTCTGAGAAACTTCTTTGTGTTCTGTGAAATCATCTCACAGAGTGACAGCTTTCCCCCAAGAAGCCTTTCGCTAAGACAGTTCTTGTGGAATTCGCAAAGTGATATTTGCAAGCCCATAGAGGGCTATGGTGAAAAAGGAAATATCCTCCGATGAAATCTCGAAAGAAGCTTTCTGAGAAACTGCTTAGAGTTCTGTTAATTCATCTCACAGAGTTACATCTGTATTTCGTGGATCTCTTTGCTAGCCTTATTTCTGTGGAATCTGAGAACAGATATTTCGGATCCCTTTAAAGACTATAGGGTCAAAGGAAATATCCTCCGATAACAAAGAGAAAGAAGCTTTCTGAGAAATTTCTTTGTGTTCTGTGAAATCATCTCACAGAGTTACAGCTTTCCCCTCAAGAAGCCTTTCGCTAAGACAGTTCTTATGGAAATGGCAAAGTGATATTTTGAAGCCCATAGAGGGCTATGGTAAAAAAGGAAATATCCTCCGATGAAATCTGGAAAGAAGCTTTCTGAGAAACTGCTCAGTGTTCTGTTAATTCATCTCACAGAGTTACATCTGTATTTCGTGGATCTCTTTGCTAGCCTTATTTCTGTGGAATCTGACAACAGATATTTCCTTTCCCTTTGAAGACTATAGGGCCAAAGGAAATATCCTCCGATAACAAAGAGAAAGAAGCTTTCTGAGAAACTTCTTTGTGTTCTGTGAAATCATCTCACAGAGTTACACCTTTCCCCTCAAGAAGCCTTTCGCTAAGACAGTTCTTGTGGAATTGGCAAAGTGATATTTTGAAGCCCATAGAGGGCTATGGTGAAAAAGGAAATATCCTCCGATGAAATCTGGAAAGAAGCTTTCTGAGAAACTGCTCAGTGTTCTGTTAATTCATCTCACAGAGTTACATCTGTGTTTCGTGGATCTCTTTGCTAGCCTTATTTCTGTGGAATCGGACAACAGAAATTTTGGATCCCTTTGAAGACTGTAGGGCCAAAGGAAATATCCTCCGATAACAAAGAGAAAGAAGCTTTCTGAGAAACTTCTTTGTGTTCTGTGAAATCATCTCACAGAGTGACAGCTTTCCCCTCAAGAAGCCTTTCGCTAAGACAGTTCTTGTGGAATTGGCAAAGTGATATTTGGAAGCCCATAGAGGGCTATGGTGAAAAAGGAAATATCCTCCCATGAAATCTGGAAAGAAGCTTTCTGAGAAACTGCTCAGTGTTCTGTTAATTCATCTCACAGAGTAACATCTGTATTTCGTGGATCTCTTTGCTAGCCTTATTTCTGTGGAATCGGACAACAGAAATTTTGGATCCCTTTGAAGACTCTAGGGCCAAAGGAAATATCCTCCGATAACAAAGAGAAAGAAGCTTTCTGAGAAACTTCTTTGTCTTCTGTGAAATCATCTCACAGAGTGACAGCTTTCCCCTCAAGAAGCCTTTCGCTAAGACAGTTCTTGTGGAATTGGCAAAGTGATATTTGGAAGCCCATAGAGGGCTATGGTGAAAAAGGAAATATCCTCCGATGAAATCTGGAAAGAAGCTTTCTGAGAAACTGCTTAGTGTTCTGTTAATTCATCTCCCAGAGTTACATCTGTATTTCGTGGATCTCTTTGCTAGCCTTATTTCTGTGGAATCTGAGAACCGATATTTCGGATCCCTTTAAAGACTATAGGGCCAAAGGAAATATCCTCCGATAACAAAGGGAAAGAAGCTTTCTGAGAAACTTCTTTGTGTTCTCTGAAATCATCTCACAGAGTTACAGCTTTCCCCTCAAGAAGCCTTTCGCTAAGACAGTTCTTGTGGAATTGGCAAAGTGATATTTGGAAGCCCATAGAGGGCTATGGTGAAAAAGGAAATATCCTCCGATGAAATCTGGAAAGAAGCTTTCTGAGAAACTGCTCAGTGTTCTGTTAATTCATCTCACAGAGTTACATCTGTATTTCGTGCATCTGTTTGCTTGCCTTATTTCTGTGGAATCTGAGAACAGATATTTCTTATCCCATTAAAGACTATAGGGCCAAAGGAAATATCCTCCGATAACAAAGAGAAAGAAGCTTTCTGAGAAACTTCTTTGTGTTCTGTGAAATCATCTCACAGAGTTACAGCTTTCCCCTCAAGAAACCTTTCGCTAAGACAGTTCTTGTGGAATTGGCAAAGTGATATTTGCAAGCCCATAGAGGGCTATGGTGAAAAAGGAAATATCCTCCGATGAAATCTGGAAAGAAGTTTCTGAGAAACTACTTAGTGTTCTGTTAATTCATCTCACAGAGTTACATCTGTATTTCGTGGATCTCTTTGCTAGCTTTATTTCTGTGGAATCTGAGAACAGATATTTCCTTTCCCTTTGAAGACTATAGGGCCAAAGGAAATATCCTCCGATAACAAAGAGAGGGAAGCTTTCTGAGAAACTTCTTTGTGTTCTGTGAAATCATCTCACAGAGTGACAGCTTTCCCCTCAAGAAGCCTTTCGCTAAGACAGTTCTTGTGGAATTGGCAAAGTGATATTTGGAAGCCCATAGAGGGCTACGGTGATAAAGGAAATATCCTCCGATGAAATCTGGAAAAAAGCTTCTGAGAAACTGCTCAGTGTTCTGTTAATTCATCTCACAGAGTTACATCTGTATTTCGTGGATCTCTTTGCTAGCCTTATTTCTGTGGAATCTGACAACAGATATTTCCTTTCCCTTTGAAGACTATAGGGCCAAAGGAAATATCCTCCGATAACAAAGAGAAAGAAGCTTTCTGAGAAACTTCTTTGTGTTCTGTGAAATCATCTCACAGAGTTACAGCTTTCCCCTCAAGAAGCCTTGCGCTAAGACAGTTCTTGGGAATTGGCAAAGTGATATTTTGAAGCCCATAGAGGGCTATGGTGAAAAAGGAAATATCCTCCGAAGAAATCTGGAAAGAAGCTTTCTGAGAAACTGCTCAGTGTTCTGTTAATTCATCTCACAGAGTTACATCTGTATTTCGTGGATCTCTTTGCTAGCCTTATTTCTGTGGAATCTGAGAACACATATTTGGGATCTCTTTGAAGACTATAGGGCCAAAGGAAATATCCTCCGATAACAAAGAGAAAGAAGCTTTCTGAGAACCTTCTTTTAGTTCAGTTAAGTCATCTCACAGAGTTACAGCTTTCCCCTCAAGAAGCCTTTCGCAAAGACAGTTCTTGTGGAATTGGCAAAGTGATATTTGGAAGCCCTTAGAGGGCTATGGTGAAAAAGGAAATATCCTCCGATCAAATCTGGAAAGAAGGTATCTGAGAAACTGCTTAGTGTTCTGTTAATTCATCTCACAGAGTTACATCTGTATTTCGTGGATCTCTTTGCTAGCCTTATTTCTGTGGGCTCTGAGAACAGATATTTCCTTTCCGTTTGAAGACTATAGGGCCAAAGGAAATATCCTCCGATAACAAAGAGAAAGAAGATTTCTGAGAAACTTCTTTGTGTTCTGTGAAATCATCTCACAGAGTTACAGCTTTCCCCTCAAGAAGCCTTTCGCTAAGACAGTTCTTGTGGAATTGGCAAAGTGATATTTGGAAGCCCATAGAGGGCTATGGTGAAAAAGGAAATATCCTCCGATGAAATCTGGAAAGAAGCTTTCTGAGAAACTGCTCAGTGTTCTGTTAATTCATCTCACAGAGTTACATCTGTATTTCGTGCATCTCTTTGCTAGCCTTATTTCTGTGGAATCTGAGAACAGATATTTCTTATCCCTTTAAAGACTATAGGGCCAAAGGAAATATCCTCCGATAACAAAGAGAAAGAAGCTTTCTGAGAAACTTCTTTGTGTTCTGTGAAATCATCTCACAGAGTGACAGCTTTCCCCCAAGAAGCCTTTGGCTAAGACAGTTCTTGTGGAATTCGCAGAGTGATATTTGCAAGCCCATAGAGGGCTGTGGTGAAAAAGGAAATATCCTCCAATGAAATCTCGAAAGAAGCTTTCTGAGAAACTGCTTAGTGTTCTGTTAATTCATCTCACATAGTTACATCTGTATTTCGTGGATCTCTTTGCTAGCCTTATTTCTGTGGAATCTGAGAACAGATATTTCGGATCCCTTCGAATACTATAGGGCCAAAGGAAATATCCTCCGATAACAAAGAGAAAGAAGCTTTCTGAGAAACTTCTTTGTGTTCTGTGAAATCATCTCACAGAGTTACAGCTTTCCCCTCAAGAAGCCTTTCGCTAAGACAGTTCTTGTGGAATTGGCAAAGTGATATTTCGAAGCCCATAGAGGGCTACGGTGAAAAAGGAAATATCCTCCGATGAAATCTGGAAAGAAGTTTCTGAGAAACTACTTAGTGTTCTGTTAATTCATCTCACAGAGTTACATCTGTATTTCGTGGATCTCTTTGCTAGCTTTATTTCTGTGGAATCTGACAACAGATATTTCCTTTCCCTTTGAAGACTATAGGGCCAAAGGAAATATCCTCCGATAACAAAGAGAGGGAAGCTTTCTGAGAAACTTCTTTGTGTTCTGTGAAATCATCTCACAGAGTGACAGCTTTCCCCTCAAGAAGCCTTTCGCTAAGACAGTTCTTGTGGAATTGGCAAAGTGATATTTGGAAGCCCATAGAGGGCTACGGTGATAAAGGAAATATCCTCCGATGAAATCTGGAAAGAAGCTTCTGAGAAACTGCTCAGTGTTCTGTTAATTCATCTCACAGAGTTACATCTGTATTTCGTGGATCTCTTTGCTAGCCTTATTTCTGTGGAATCTGACAACAGATATTTCCTTTCCCTTTGAAGACTATAGGGCCAAAGGAAATATCCTCCGATAAAAAAGAGAAAGAAGCTTTCTGAGAAACTTCTTTGTGTTCTGTGAAATCATCTCACAGAGTTACAGCTTTCCCCTCAAGAAGCCTTTCGCTAAGCCAGTTCTTGTGGAATTGGCAAAGTGATATTTGGAAGCCCATAGAGGGCTATGGTGAAAAAGGAAATATCCTCCGATGAAATCTGGAAAGAAGCTTTCTGAGAAACTGCTCCGTGTTCTGTTAATTCATCTCACAGAGTTACATCTGTATTTCGTGGATCTCTTTGCTAGCCTTATTTCTGTGGAATCTGAGAACAGATATTTCGGATCCCATTAAAGACTATAGGGCCAAAGGAAATATCCTCCGATAACAAAGAGAAAGAAGCTTTCTGAGAAACTTCTTTGTGTTCTGTGAAATCATCTCACGGAGTTACAGCTTTCCCATCAAGAAGCCTTTCGATAAGACAGTTCTTTTGGAATTCGCAAAGTGATATTTGCAAGCCCATAGAGGGCTATGGTGAAAAACGAAATATCCTCCGATGAAATCTGGAAAGAAGCTTTCTGAGAAACTGCTTAGTGTTCTCTTAATTCATCTCACAGAGTTACATCTGTATTTCGTGGATCTCTTTGCTAGCCTTATTTCTGTGGAATCTGAGAACACATATTTGGGATCTCTTTGAAGACTATAGGGCCAAAGGAAATATCCTCCGATAACAAAGAGAAAGACGCTTTCTGAGAAACTTCTGTTTGTTCAGTGAAGTCATCTCACAGAGTTACAGCTTTCCCCTCAAGAAGCCTTTCGCTAAGACAGTTCTTGTGGAATTGGCAAAGTGATATTTGGAAGCCCATGGAGGGCTATGGTGAAAAAGGAAATATCCTCCGATCAAATCTGGAAAGAAGGTTTCTGAGAAACTGCTTAGTGTTCTGTTAATTCATCTCACAGAGTTACATCTGTATTTCGAGGATCTCTTTGCTAGCCTTATTTCTGTGGAATCTGAGAACAGATATTTTGGATCCCTTTAAAGACTATAGGGCCAAAGGAAATATCCTACGATAACAAAGGGAAAGAAGCTTCCTGAGAAACTTCTTTGTGTTCTGTGAAATCATACCACAGAGTTACAGCTTTCCCTTCAAGAATCCTTTCGCTAAGACAGTTCTTGTGGAATTGGCAAAGTGATATTTGGAAGCCCATAGAGGGCTATGGTGAAAAAGGAAATATCCTCCGATGAAATCTGGAAAGAAGCTCTGAGAAACTGCTCAGTGTTCTGTTAATTCATCTCACAGAGTTACATCTGTATTTCGTGGATCTCTTTCACAGCCTTATTTCTGTGGAATCTCACAACAGATATTTCCTTTCCCTTTGAAGACTATAGGGCCAAAGGAAATATCCTCCGATAACAAAGAGAGGGAAGCTTTCTGCGAAACTTCTTTGTGTTCTGTGAAATCATCTCACAGAGTTCCAGCTTTCCCCTCAAGAAGCCTTTCGCTAAGACAGTTCTTGTGGAATTGGCAAAGTGATATTTGGAAGCCCATTGAGGGCTATGGTGATAAAGGATATATCCTCCGATGAAATCTGGAAAGAAGCTTTCTGAGAAACTGCTCAGTGTTCTGTTAATTCATCTCACAGAGTTACATCTGTATTTCGTGGATCTCTTTGCTAGCCTTATTTCTGTGGAATCTCACAACAGATATTTCCTTTCCCTTTCAAGACTATAGGGCCAAAGGAAATATCCTCCGATAACAAAGGGAATGAAGCTTTCTGAGAAACTTCTTTGTGTTCTGTGAAATTATACCACAGAGTTACAGCTTTCCGTTCAAGAATCCTTTCGCTAAGACAGTTCTTGTGGAATTGGCAAAGTGATATTTGGAAGCCCATAGAGGGCTATGGTGAAAAAGGAAATATCCTCACATGAAATCTGGAAAGAAGCTCTGAGAAACTGCTCAGTGTTCTGTTAATTCATCTCACAGAGTTACATCTGTATTTCGTGGATCTCTTTGCTAGCCTTATTTCTGTGGAATCGGCCAACAGAAATTTTGGATCCCTTTGAAGACTGTAGGGCCAAAGGAAATATCCTCCGATAACAAAGAGAAAGAAGCTTTCTGAGAAACTTCTTTGTGTTCTGTGAAATCATCTCACAGAGTGACTGCTTTCCCCTCAAGAAGCCTTTCGCTAAGACAGTTCTTGTGGAATTGGCAAAGTGATATTTGGAAGCCCGTAGAGGGCTATGGTGAAAAAGGAAATATCCTCCGATGAAATCTGGAAAGAAGCTTTCTGAGAAACTGCTTAGTGTTCTGTTAATTCATCTCCCAGAGTTACATCTGTATTTCGTGGATCTCTATGCTAGCCTTATTTCTGTGGAATCTGAGAACAGATATTTCGGATCCCTTTAAAGACTATAGGGCCAAAGGAAATATCCTCCGATAACAAAGAGAAAGAAGCTTTCTGAGAAACTTCTTTGTGTTCTGTGAAATCATCTCACAGAGTTACAGCTTTCCCCTCAAGAAGCCTTTCGCTAAGACAGTTCTTATGGAATTGGCAAAGTGATATTTTGAAACCCATAGAGGGCTATGGTGAAAAAGGAAATATCCTCCGATGAAATCTGGAAAGAAGCTTTCTGAGAAACTGCTCAGTGTTCTGTTAATTCATCTCACAGAGTTACATCTGTATTTCGTGGATCTCTTTGCTAGCCTTATTTCTGTGGAATCTGAGAACAGATATTTCGGATCCCTTCGAATACTATAGGGCCAAAGGAAATATCCTCCGATAACAAAGAGAAAGAAGCTTTCTGAGAAACTTCTTTGTGTTCTGTGAAATCATCTCACAGAGTGACAGCTTTCCCCCAAGAAGCCTTTCGCTAAGACAGTTCTTGTGGAATTCGCAGAGTGATATTTGCAAGCCCATAGAGGGCTATGGTGAAAAAGGAAATATCCTCCAATGAAATCTCGAAAGAAGCTTTCTGAGAAACTGCTTAGTGTTCTGTTAATTCATCTCACATAGTTACATCTGTATTTCGTGGATCTCTTTGCTAGCCTTATTTCTGTGGAATCTGAGAACAGATATTTCGGATCCCTTCGAATACTATAGGGCCAAAGGAAATATCCTCCGATAACAAAGAGAAAGAAGCTTTCTGAGAAACTTCTTTGTGTTCTGTGAAATCATCTCACAGAGTTACAGCTTTCCCCTCAAGAAGCCTTTCGCTAAGACAGTTCTTGTGGAATTGGCAAAGTGATATTTCGAAGCCCATAGAGGGCTACGGTGAAAAAGGAAATATCGTCCGATGAAATCTGGAAAGAAGTTTCTGAGAAACTACTTAGTGTTCTGTTAATTCATCTCACAGAGTTACATCTGTATTTCGTGGATCTCTTTGCTAGCTTTATTTCTGTGGAATCTGACAACAGATATTTCCTTTCCCTTTGAAGACTATAGGGCCAAAGGAAATATCCTCCGATAACAAAGAGAGGGAAGCTTTCTGAGAAACTTCTTTGTGTTCTGTGAAATCATCTCACAGAGTGACAGCTTTCCCCTCAAGAAGCCTTTCGCTAAGACAGTTCTTGTGGAATTGGCAAAGTGATATTTGGAAGCCCATAGAGGGCTACGGTGATAAAGGAAATATCCTCCGATGAAATCTGGAAAGAAGCTTCTGAGAAACTGCTCAGTGTTCTGTTAATTCATCTCACAGAGTTACATCTGTATTTCGTGGATCTCTTTGCTAGCCTTATTTCTGTGGAATCTGACAACAGATATTTCCTTTCCCTTTGAAGACTATAGGGCCAAAGGAAATATCCTCCGATAAAAAAGAGAAAGAAGCTTTCTGAGAAACTTCTTTGTGTTCTGTGAAATCATCTCACAGAGTTACAGCTTTCCCCTCAAGAAGCCTTTCGCTAAGCCAGTTCTTGTGGAATTGGCAAAGTGATATTTGGAAGCCCATAGAGGGCTATGGTGAAAAAGGAAATATCCTCCGATGAAATCTGGAAAGAAGCTCTGAGAAACTGCTCAGTGTTCTGTTAATTCATCTCACAGAGTTACATCTGTATTTCGTGGATCTCTTTCACAGCCTTATTTCTGTGGAATCTCACAACAGATATTTCCTTTCCCTTTGAAGACTATAGGGCCAAAGGAAATATCCTCCGATAACAAAGAGAGGGAAGCTTTCTGCGAAACTTCTTTGTGTTCTGTGAAATCATCTCACAGAGTTCCAGCTTTCCCCTCAAGAAGCCTTTCGCTAAGACAGTTCTTGTGGAATTGGCAAAGTGATATTTGGAAGCCCATTGAGGGCTATGGTGATAAAGGAAATATCCTCCGATGAAATCTGGAAAGAAGCTTTCTGAGAAACTGCTCAGTGTTCTGTTAATTCATCTCACAGAGTTACATCTGTATTTCGTGGATCTCTTTGCTAGCCTTATTTCTGTGGAATCTCACAACAGATATTTCCTTTCCCTTTCAAGACTATAGGGCCAAAGGAAATATCCTCCGATAACAAAGGGAATGAAGCTTTCTGAGAAACTTCTTTGTGTTCTGTGAAATCATCTCACAGAGTTACAGCTTTCCCCTCAAGAAGCCTTTCGCTAAGACAGTTCTTGTGGAATTGGCAAAGTGATATTTGGAAGCCCATAGAGGGCTATGGTGAAAAAGGAAATATCCTCCGATGAAATCTGGAAAGAAGCTTTCTGAGAAACTGCTCAGTGTTCTGTTAATTCATCTCACAGAGTTACATCTGTATTTCGTGGATCTCTTTGCTAGCCTTATTTCTGTTGAATCGGACAACAGAAATTTTGGATCCCTTTGAAGACTGTAGGGCCAAAGGAAATATCCTCCGATAACAAAGAGAAAGAAGCTTTCTCAGAAACTTCTTTGTGTTCTGTGAAATCATCTCACAGAGTGACAGCTTTCCCCTCAAGAAGCCTTTCGCTAAGACAGTTCTTGTGGAATTGGCAAAGTGATATTTGGAAGCCCATAGAGGGCTATGGTGAAAAAGGAAATATCCTCCGATGAAATCTGGAAAGAAGCTTTCTGAGAAACTGCTTAGTGTTCTGTTAATTCATCTCCCAGAGTTACATCTGTATTTCGTGGATCTCTTTGCCAGCCTTATTTCTGTGGAATCTGAGAACAGATATTTCGGATCCCTTTAAAAACTATAGGGCCAAAGGAAATATCCTCCGATAACAAAGGGAAAGAAGGTTTCTGAGAAACTTCTTTGTGTTCTGTGAAATTATACCACAGAGTTACAGTTTTCCCTTCAAGAATCCTTTCGCTAAGACAGTTCTTGTGGAATTGGCAAAGTGATATTTGGAAGCCCATAGAGGGCTATGGTGAAAAAGGAAATATCCTCACATGAAATCTGGAAAGAAGCTCTGAGAAACTGCTCAGTGTTCTGTTAATTCATCTCACAGAGTTACATCTGTATTTCGTGGATCTCTTTGCTAGCCTTATTTCTGTGGAATCGGCCAACAGAAATTTTGGATCCCTTTGAAGACTGTAGGGCCAAAGGAAATATCCTCCGATAACAAAGAGAAAGAAGCTTTCTGAGAAACTTCTTTGTGTTCTGTGAAATCATCTCACAGAGTGACTGCTTTCTCCTCAAGAAGCCTTTCGCTAAGACAGTTCTTGTGGAATTGGCAAAGTGATATTTGGAAGCCCGTAGAGGGCTATGGTGAAAAAGGAAATATCCTCCGATGAAATCTGGAAAGAAGCTTTCTGAGAAACTGCTTAGTGTTCTGTTAATTCATCTCCCAGAGTTACATCTGTATTTCGTGGATCTCTATGCTAGCCTTATTTCTGTGGAATCTGAGAACAGATATTTCGGATCCCTTTAAAGACTATAGGGCCAAAGGAAATATCCTCCGATAACAAAGAGAAAGAAGCTTTCTGAGAAACTTCTTTGTGTTCTGTGAAATCATCTCACAGAGTTACAGCTTTCCCCTCAAGAAGCCTTTCGCTAAGACAGTTCTTATGGAATTGGCAAAGTGATATTTTGAAGCCCATAGAGGGCTATGGTGAAAAAGGAAATATCCTCCGATGAAATCTGGAAAGAAGCTTTCTGAGAAACTGCTCAGTGTTCTGTTAATTCATCTCACAGAGTTACATCTGTATTTCGTGGATCTCTTTGCTAGCCTTATTTCTGTGGAATCTGAGAACAGATATTTCGGATCCCTTCGAATACTATAGGGCCAAAGAAATATCCTCCGATAACAAAGAGAAAGAAGCTTTCTGAGAAACTTCTTTGTGTTCTGTGAAATCATCTCACAGAGTGACAGCTTTCCCCTCAAGAAGCCTTTCGCTAAGACAGTTCTTGTGGAATTGGCAAAGTGATATTTCGAAGCCCATAGAGGGCTACGGTGAAAAAGGAAATATCCTCCGATGAAATCTGGAAAGAAGTTTCTGAGAAACTACTTAGTGTTCTGTTAATTCATCTCACAGAGTTACATCTGTATTTCGTGGATCTCTTTGCTAGCTTTATTTCTGTGGAATCTGACAACAGATATTTCCTTTCCCTTTGAAGACTATAGGGCCAAAGGAAATATCCTCCGATAACAAAGAGAGGGAAGCTTTCTGAGAAACTTCTTTGTGTTCTGTGAAATCATCTCACAGAGTGACAGCTTTCCCCTCAAGAAGCCTTTCGCTAAGACAGTTCTTGTGGAATTGGCAAAGTGATATTTGGAAGCCCATAGAGGGCTACGGTGATAAAGGAAATATCCTCCGATGAAATCTGGAAAGAAGCTTCTGAGAAACTGCTCAGTGTTCTGTTAATTCATCTCACAGGGTTACATCTGTATTTCGTGGATCTCTTTGCTAGCCTTATTTCTGTGGAATCTGACAACAGATATTTCCTTTCCCTTTGAAGACTATAGGGCCAAAGGAAATATCCTCCGATAAAAAAGAGAAAGAAGCTTTCTGAGAAACTTCTTTGTGTTCTGTGAAATCATCTCACAGAGTTACAGCTTTCCCCTCAAGAAGCCTTTCGCTAAGCCAGTTCTTGTGGAATTGGCAAAGTGATATTTGGAAGCCCATAGAGGGCTATGGTGAAAAAGGAAATATCCTCCGATGAAATCTGGAAAGAAGCTTTCTGAGAAACTGCTCCGTGTTCTGTTAATTCATCTCACAGAGTTACATCTGTATTTCGTGGATCTCTTTGCTAGCCTTATTTCTGTGGAATCTGAGAACAGATATTTCGGATCCCATTAAAGACTATAGGGCCAAAGGAAATATCCTCCGATAACAAAGAGAAAGAAGCTTTCTGAGAAACTTCTTTGTGTTCTGTGAAATCATCTCACGGAGTTACAGCTTTCCCCTCAAGAAGCCTTTCGATAAGACAGTTCTTTTGGAATTCGCAAAGTGATATTTGCAAGCCCATAGAGGGCTATGGTGAAAAACGAAATATCCTCCGATGAAATCTGGAAAGAAGCTTTCTGAGAAACTGCTTAGTGTTCTCTTAATTCATCTCACAGAGTTACATCTGTATTTCGTGGATCTCTTTGCTAGCCTTATTTCTGTGGAATCTGAGAACACATATTTGGGATCTCTTTGAAGACTATAGGGCCAAAGGAAATATCCTCCGATAACAAAGAGAAAGACGCTTTCTGAGAAACTTCTGTTTGTTCAGTGAAGTCATCTCACAGAGTTACAGCTTTCCCCTCAAGAAGCCTTTCGCAAAGACAGTTCTTGTGGAATTGGCAAAGTGCTATTTGGAAGCCCATGGAGGGCTATGGTGAAAAAGGAAATATCCTCCGATGAAATCTGGAAAGAAGGTTTCTGAGAAACTGCTTAGTGTTCTGTTAATTCATCTCACAGAGTTACATCTGTATTTCGTGCATCTCTTTGCTAGCCTTATTTCTGTGGAATCTGAGAACAGATATTTCGGATCCCTTTAAAGACTATAGGGCCAAAGGAAATATCCTACGATAACAAAGGGAAAGAAGCTTTCTGAGAAACTTCTTTGTGTTCTGTGAAATCATACCACAGAGTTACAGCTTTCCCTTCAAGAATCCTTTCGCTAAGACAGTTCTTGTGGAATTGGCAAAGTGATATTTGGAAGCCCATAGAGGGCTATGGTGAAAAAGGAAATATCCTCCGATGAAATCTGGAAAGAAGCTCTGAGAAACTGCTCAGTGTTCTGTTAATTCATCTCACAGAGTTACATCTGTATTTCGTGGATCTCTTTCACAGCCTTATTTCTGTGGAATCTCACAACAGATATTTCCTTTCCCTTTGAAGACTATAGGGCCAAAGGAAATATCCTCCGATAACAAAGAGAGGGAAGCTTTCTGCGAAACTTCTTTGTGTTCTGTGAAATCATCTCACAGAGTTCCAGCTTTCCCCTCAAGAAGCCTTTCGCTAAGACAGTTCTTGTGGAATTGGCAAAGTGATATTTGGAAGCCCATTGAGGGCTATGGTGATAAAGGAAATATCCTCCGATGAAATCTGGAAAGAAGCTTTCTGAGAAACTGCTCAGTGTTCTGTTAATTCATCTCACAGAGTTACATCTGTATTTCGTGGATCTCTTTGCTAGCCTTATTTCTGTGGAATCTCACAACAGATATTTCCTTTCCCTTTCAAGACTATAGGGCCAAAGGAAATATCCTCCGATAACAAAGGGAATGAAGCTTTCTGAGAAACTTCTTTGTGTTCTGTGAAATCATCTCACAGAGTTACAGCTTTCCCCTCAAGAAGCCTTTCGCTAAGACAGTTCTTGTGGAATTGGCAAAGTGATATTTGGAAGCCCATAGAGGGCTATGGTGAAAAAGGAAATATCCTCCGATGAAATCTGGAAAGAAGCTTTCTGAGAAACTGCTCAGTGTTCTGTTAATTCATCTCACAGAGTTACATCTGTATTTCGTGGATCTCTTTGCTAGCCTTATTTCTGTTGAATCGGACAACAGAAATTTTGGATCCCTTTGAAGACTGTAGGGCCAAAGGAAATATCCTCCGATAACAAAGAGAAAGAAGCTTTCTGAGAAACTTCTTTGTGTTCTGTGAAATCATCTCACAGAGTGACAGCTTTCCCCTCAAGAAGCCTTTCGCTAAGACAGTTCTTGTGGAATTGGCAAAGTGATATTTGGAAGCCCATAGAGGGCTATGGTGAAAAAGGAAATATCCTCCGATGAAATCTGGAAAGAAGCTTTCTGAGAAACTGCTTAGTGTTCTGTTAATTCATCTCCCAGAGTTACATCTGTATTTCGTGGATCTCTTTGCTAGCCTTATTTCTGTGGAATCTGAGAACAGATATTTCGGATCCCTTTAAAGACTATAGGGCCAAAGGAAATATCCTCCGATAACAAAGGGAAAGAAGCTTTCTGAGAAACTTCTTTGTGTTCTGTGAAATTATACCACAGAGTTACAGCTTTCCCTTCAAGAATCCTTTCGCTAAGACAGTTCTTGTGGAATTGGCAAAGTGATATTTGGAAGCCCTTAGAGGGCGATGGTGAAAAAGGAAATATCCTCACATGAAATCTGGAAAGAAGCTCTGAGAAACTGCTCAGTGTTCTGTTAATTCATCTCACAGAGTTACATCTGTATTTCGTGGATCTCTTTGCTAGCCTTATTTCTGTGGAATCGGCCAACAGAAATTTTGGATCCCTTTGAAGACTGTAGGGCTAAAGGAAATATCCTCCGATAACAAAGAGAAAGAAGCTTTCTGAGAAACTTCTTTGTGTTCTGTGAAATCATCTCACAGAGTGACTGCTTTCCCCTCAAGAAGCCTTTCGCTAATACAGTTCTTGTGGAATTGGCAAAGTGATATTTGGAAGCCCGTAGAGGGCTATGGTGAAAAAGGAAATATCCTCCGATGAAATCTGGAAAGAAGCTTTCTGAGAAACTGCTTAGTGTTCTGTTAATTCATCTCCCAGAGTTACATCTGTATTTCGTGGATCTCTATGCTAGCCTTATTTCTGTGGAATCTGAGAACAGATATTTCGGATCCCTTTAAAGACTATAGGGCCAAAGGAAATATCCTCCGATAACAAAGGGAAAGAAGCTTTCTCAGAAACTTCTTTGTGTTCTGTGAAATCATACCACAGAGTTACAGCTTTCCCTTCAAGAATCCTTTCGCTAAGACAGTTCTTGTGGAATTGGCAAAGTGATATTTGGAAGCCCATAGAGGGCGATGGTGAAAAAGGAAATATCCTCCGATGAAATCTGGAAAGAAGCTCTGAGAAACTGCTCAGTGTTCTGTTAATTCATCTCACAGAGTTACATCTGTATTTCGTGGATCTCTTTCACAGCCTTATTTCTGTGGAATCTCACAACAGATATTTCCTTTCCCTTTGAAGACTATAGGGCCAAAGGAAATATCCTCCGATAACAAAGAGAAAGAAGCTTTCTGAGAAATTTCTTTGTGTTCTGTGAAATCATCTCACAGAGTTACAGCTTTCCCCTCAAGAAGCCTTGCGCTAAGACAGTTCTTATGGAATTAGCAAAGTGATATTTGGAAGCCCATAGAGGGCTAGGGTGAAAAAGGAAATATCCTCCGATGAAATCTGGAAAGAAGCTTTCTGAGAAACTGCTCAGTGTTCTGTTAATTCATCTCACAGAGTTACATCTGTATTTCGTGGATCTCTTTGCTAGCCTTATTTCTGTGGAATCTGAGGACACATATTTGGGATCTCTTTGAAGACTATAGGGCCTAAGGAAATATCCTCCGATAACAAAGAGAAAGAAGCTTTCTGAGAAACTTCTTTTTGTTCAGTTAAGTCATCTCACAGAGTTACAGCTTTCCCCTCAAGAAGCCTTTCGCTAAGACAGTTCTTGTGGAATTGGCAAAGTGATATTTCGAAGCCCATAGAGGGCTATGGTGAAAAAGGAAATATCCTCCGATCAAATATGGAAAGAAGGTATCTGAGAAACTGCTTAGTGTTCTGTTAATTCATCTCACAGAGTTACATCTGTATTTCGTGGATCTCTTTGCTAGCCTTATTTCTGTGGAATCTGAGAACAGATATTTCCTTTCCGTTTGAAGACTATAGGGCCAAAGGAAATATACTCCGATAACAAAGAGAAAGAGGATTTCTGAGAAACTTCTTTGTGTTCTGTGAAATCATCTCACAGAGTGACAGCTTTCCCCTCAAGAAGCCTTTCGCTAAGACAGTTCTTGTGGAATTGGCAAAGTGATATTTGGAAGCCCATAGAGGGCTACGGTGATAAAGGAAATATCCTCCGATGAAATCTGGAAAGAAGCTTCTGAGAAACTGCTCAGTGTTCTGTTAATTCATCTCTCAGAGTTACATCTGTATTTCGTGGATCTCTTTGCTAGCCTTATTTCTGTGGAATCTGACAACAGATATTTCCTTTCCCTTTGAAGACTATAGGGCCAAAGGAAATATCCTCCGATAACAAAGAGAAAGAAGCTTTCTGAGAAACTTCTTTGTGTTCTGTGAAATCATCTCACAGAGTTACAGCTTTCCCCTCAAGAAGCCTTTCGCTAAGACAGTTCTTGTGGAATTGGCAAAGTGATATTTTGAAGCCCATAGAGGGCTATCGTGAAAAAGGAAATATCCTCCGATGAAATCTGGAAAGAATCTTTCTGAGAAACTGCTCAGTGTTCTGTTAATTCATCTCACAGAGTTACATCTGTATTTCGTGCATCTCTTTGCTAGCCTTATTTCTGTGGAATCTGAGAACAGATATTTCTTATCCCATTAAAGACTATAGGGCCAAAGGAAATATCTTCCGATAACAAAGAGAAAGAAGCTTTCTGAGAACCTTTTTTGTGTTCTGTGAAATCATCTCACAGATTTACAGCTTTCCCCTCAAGAAGCCTTTCGCTAAGACAGTTCTTGTGGAATTCGCAAAGTGATATTTGCAAGCCCTTAGAGGGCTATGGTGAAAAAGGAAATATCCTCCGATGAAATCTGGAAAGAAGCTTTCTGAGAAACTGCTTAGTGTTCTGTTAATTCATCTCACAGAGTTACATCTGTATTTCGTGGATCTCTTTGCTAGCCTTATTTCTGTGGAATCTGAGAACAGATATTTCGGATCCCTTTGAATACTATAGGGCCAAAGGAAATATCCTCCGATAACAAAGAGAAAGAAGCTTTCTGAGAAACTTCTTTGTGTTCTGTGAAATCATCTCACAGAGTTACAGCTTTTCCCTCAAGAAGCCTTTCGCTAAGACAGTTCTTGTGGAATTGGCAAAGTGATATTTGGAAGCCCATAGAGGGCTAAGGTGAAAAAGGAAATATCCTCCCATGAAATCTGGAAAGAAGTTTCTGAGAAACTACTTAGTGTTCCGTTAATTCATCTCACAGATTTACATCTGTATTTCGTGGATCTCTCTGCTAGCTTTATTTCTGTGGAATGTGAGAACAGATTTTTCCATTCCCTTTGAAGACTATAGGGCCAAAGGAAATATCCTCCGATAGCAAAGAGAAAGAAGCTTTCTGAGAAACTTCTTTGTGTTCTGTGAAATCATCTCACAGAGTTACAGCTTTCCCCTCAGGAAGCCTTTCGCTAAGACAGTTCTTGTGGAATTGGCAAAGTGATATTTGGAAGCCCATAGAGGGCTATGGTGAAAAAGGAAATATCCTCCGATGAAATCTGGAAAGAAGCTTTCTGAGAAACTGCTTAGTGTTCTGTTAATTCATCTCACAGAGTTACATCTGTGTTTCGTGGATCTCTTTGCTAGCTTTATTTCTGTGGAATCTGAGAACAGATATTTCCGATCCCTTTGAATACTATAGGGCCAAAGGAAATATCCTCCGATAACAAAGAGAGGGAAGCTTTCTGAGAAACTTCTTTGTGTTCTGTGAAATCATCTCACAGAGTTACAGCTTTCCCCTCAAGAAGCCTTTCGCTAAGACAGTTCTTGTGGAATTGGCAAAGTGATATTTGGAAGCCCATAGAGGGCTATGGTGAAAAAGGAAATATCCTCCGATGAAATCTGGAAAGAAGCTTTCTGAGAAACTGCTCAGTGTTCTGTTAATTCATCTCACAGAGTTACATCTCTATTTCGTGCATCTCTTTGCTAGCCTTATTTCTTTGGAATCTGAGAACAGATATTTTTTATCCCATTAAAGACTATAGGGCCAAAGGAAATATCGTCCGATAACAAAGAGAAAGAAGCTTTCTGAGAAACTTCTTTGTGTTCTGTGAAATCATCTCACAGAGTTACAGCTTTCCCCTCAAGAAGCCTTTCGCTAAGACAGTTCTTGTGGAATTCGCAAAGTGATATTTGCAAGCCCATAGAGGGCTATGGTGAAAAAGGAAATATCCTCCGATGAAATCTGGAAAGAAGCTTTCTGAGAAACTGCTTAGTGTTCTGTTAATTCATCTCACAGAGTTACATCTGTATTTCGTGGATCTCTTTGCTAGCCTTATTTCTGTGGAATCTGAGAACAGATATTTCGGATCCCTTTGAATACTATTGGGCCAAAGGAAATATCTTCCGATAACAAAGAGAAAGAAGCTTTCTGAGAAACTTCTTTGTGTTCTGTGAAATCATCTCACAGAGTTACAGCTTTCCCCTCAAGAAGCCTTTCGCTAAGACAGTTCTTGTGGAATTGGCAAAGTGATATTTGGAAGCCCATAGAGGGCTAATGTGAAAAAGGAAATATCCTCCGATGAAATCTGGAAGGAAGTTTCTGAGAAACTACTTAGTGTTCTGTTAATTCATCTCACAGAGTTACATCTGTATTTCGTGGATCTCTTTGCTAACTTTATTTCTGTGGAATCTGAGAACAGATATTTCCTTTCCCTTTGAAGACTATGGGGCCAAAGGAAATATCCTCCGATAACAAAGAGAGGGAAGCTTTCTGAGAAACTTCTTTGTGTTCTGTGAAATCATCTCACAGAGTGACAGCTTTCCCCTCAAGAAGCCTTTCGCTAAGAGAGTTCTTGTGGAATTGGCAAAGTGATATTTGGAAGCCCATAGAGGGCTAAGGTGAAAAAGGAAATATCCTCCGATGAAATCTGGAAAGAAGCTTCTGAGAATCTACTCAGTGTTCTGTTAATTCATCTCACGGAGTTACATGTGTATTTCGTGGATCTCTTTGCTAGCCTTATTTCTGTGGAATCTGACAACAGATATTTCCTTTCCCTTTGAAGACTATAGGGCCAAAGGAAATATCCTCCGATAACAAAGAGAAAGAAGCTTTCTGAGAAACTTCTTTGTGTTCTGTGAAATCATCTCACAGAGTTCCAGCTTTCCCCTCAAGAAGCCTTTCGCTAAGACAGTTCTTGTGGAATTGGCAAAGTGATATTTTGAAGCCCATAGAGGGCTATGGTGAAAAAGGAAATATCCTCCGATGAAATCTGGAAAGAAGCTTTCTGAGAAACTGCTCAGTGTTCTGTTAATTCATCTCACAGAGTTACATCTGTATTTCGTGGATCTCTTTGCTAGCCTTATTTCTGTGGAATCTGAGAACAGATATTTCGGATCCCTTTAAAGACTATATGGCCAAAGGAAATATCCTCCGATAACAAAGAGAAAGAAGCTTTCTGAGAAACTTCTTTGTGTTCTGTGAAATCATCTCACAGAGTTACAGCTTTCCCCTCAAGAAGCCTTTCGCTAAGAGAGTTCTTGTGGAATTGGCAAAGTGATATTTGGAAGCCCATAGAGGGCTATGGAGAAAAAGGAAATATCCTCCGATGAAATCTGGAAAGAAGTTTCTGAGAAACTACTTAGTGTTCTGTTAATTCATCTCACAGAGTTACATCTGTATTTCGTGGATCTCTTTGCTAGCTTTATTTCTGTGGAATCTGAGAACAGATACTTCCTTTCCCTTTGAAGATTATAGGGCCAAAGGAAATATCCTCCGATAACAAAGAGAGGGAAGCTTTCTGAGAAACTTCTTTGTGTTCTTTGAAATCATCTCACAGAGTGACAGCTTTCCCGTCAAGAAGCCTTTCGCTAAGACAGTTCTTGTGGAATTGGCAAAGTGATATTTGGAAGCCCATAGAGGGCTACGGTGATAAAGGAAATATCCTCCGATGAAATCTGGAAAGAAGCTTCTGAGAAACTGCTCAGTGTTCTGTTAATTCATCTCTCAGAGTTACATCTGTATTTCGTGGATCTCTTTGCTAGCCTTATTTCTGTGGAATCTGAGAACAGATATTTCGGATCCCTTTAAAGACTATAGGGCCAAAGGAAATATCCTCCGATAACAAAGAGAAAGAGGATTTCTGAGAAACTTCTTTGTGTTCTGTGAAATCATCTCACAGAGTTACAGCTTTCCCCTCAAGAAGCCTTTCGCTAAGACAGTTCTTGTGGAATTGGCAAAGTGATATTTGGAAGCCCCTAGAGGGCTCTGGTGAAAAAGGAAATATCCTCCGATGAAATCTGGAAAGAAGCTTTCTGAGAAACTGCTCAGTGTTCTCTTAATTCATCTTACAGAGTTACATCTGTATTTCGTGCATCTCTTTGCTAGCCTTATTTCTGTGGAATCTGAGAACAGATATTTCTTATCCCATTAAAGACTGTAGGGCCAAAGGAAATATCCTCCGATAACAAAGAGAAAGAAGCTTTCTGAGAAACTTTTTTGTGTTCTGTGAAATCATCTCACAGAGTTACAGCTTTCCCCTGAAGAAGCCTTTCGCTAAGACAGTTCTTGTGGAATTCGCAAAGTGATATTTGCAAGCCCTTAGAGGGCTATGGTGAAAAAGGAAATATCCTCCGATGAAATCTGGAAAGAAGCTTTCTGAGAAACTGCTTAGTGTTCTGTTAATTCATCTCACAGAGTAACATCTGTATTTCGTGGATCTCTTTGCTAGCCTTATTTCTGTGGAATCTGAGAACAGATATTTCGGATCCCTTTGAATACTATAGGGCAAAAGGAAATATCCTCCGATAACAAAGAGAAAGAAGCTTTCTGAGAAACTTCTTTGTGTTCTGTGAAATCATCTCACAGAGTTACAGCTTTTCCCTCAAGAAGCCTTTCGCTAAGACAGTTCTTGTGGAATTGGCAAAGTGATATCTGGAAGCCCTTAGAGGGCTAAGGTTAAAAATGAAATATCCTCCGATGAAATCTGGAAAGAAGTTTCTGAGAAACTACTTAGTGTTCCGTTAATTCATCTCACAGAGTTACATCTGTATTTCGTGGATCTCTTTGCTAGCTTTATTTCTGTGGAATCTGAGAACAGATATTTCCTTTCCCTTTGAAGACTATAGGGCCAAAGGAAATATCCTCCGATAACAAAGAGAGGGAAGCTTTCTGAGAAACTTGTTTGTGTTCTGTGAAATCATCTCACAGAGTTACAGCTTTCCCCTCAAGAAGCCTTTCGCTAAGACAGTTCTTGTGGAATTGGCAAAGTGATATTTTGAAGCCCATAGAGGGCTATGGTGAAAAAGGAAATATCCTCCGATGAAATCTGGAAAGAAGCTTTCTGAGAAACTGCTCAGTGTTCTGTTAATTCATCTCACAGAGTTACATCTGTATTTCGTGGATCTCTTTGCTAGCCTTATTTCTGTGGAATCTGAGAACAGATATTTCGGATCCCATTAAAGACTAGAGGCGAAAGGAAATATCCTCCGATAACAAAGAGAAAGGAGCTTTCTGAGAAACTTCTTTGTGTTCTGTGAAATCATCTCACGGAGTTACAGCTTTCCCCTCAAGAAGCCTTTCGCTAAGACAGTTCTTGTGGAATTCGCAAAGTGATATTTGCAAGCCCATAGAGGGCTATGGTGAAAAAGGAAATATCCTCCGATGAAATCTGGAAAGAAGCTTTCTGAGAAACTGCTTAGTGTTCTCTTAATTCATCTCACAGAGTTACATCTGTATTTCGTGGATCTCTTTGCTAGCCTTATTTCTGTGGATTCTGAGAACACATATTTGGGATCTCTTTGAAGACTATAGGGCCAAAGGAAACATCCTCCGATAGCAAAGAGAAAGAAGCTTTCTGAGAAACTTCTTTGTGTTCTGTGAAATCAAATCACAGAGTTACACCTTTCCCCTCAAGAAGCCTTTCGCTAAGACAGTTCTTGTGGAATTGGCAAAGTGATATTTGGAAGCCCATAGAGGGCTACGGTGAAAAAGGAAATATCCTCCGATCAAATCTGGAAAGAAGGTTTCTGAGAAACTGCTTAGTGTTCTGTTAATTCATCTCACAGAGTTACATCTGTATTTCGTGGATCTCTTTGCTAGCCTTATTTCTGTGGAATCTGACAACAGATATTTCCTTTCCGTTTGAAGACTATAGGGCCAAAGGAAATATCCTCCGATAAGAAAGAGAAAGAAGATTTCTGAGAAACTTCTTTGTGTTCTGTGAAATCATCTCACAGTGTTACAGCTTTCCGCTCAAGAAGCCTTTCGCTAAGACAGTTCTTGTGGAATTGGCAAAGTGATATTTGGAAGCCCATAGAGGGCTATGGTGAAAAAGGAAATATACTCCGATGAAATCTGGAAAGAAGCTTTCTGAGAAACTGCTTAGTGTTCTGTTAATTCATCTCACAGAGTTACATCTGTATTTCGTGGATCTCTTTGCTAGCTTTACTTCTGTGGAATCTGAGAACAGATATTTCCGATCCCTTTGAATACTATAGGGCCAAAGGAAATATCCTCCGATAACAAAGAGAGGGAAGCTTTCTGAGAAACTTCTTTGTGTTCTGTGAAATCATCTCACAGAGTTACAGCTTTCCCCTCAAGAAGCCTTTCGCTAAGACAGTTCTTGTGGAATTGGCAAAGTGATATTTGGAAGCCCATAGAGGGCTACGGTGATAAAGGAAATATCCTCCGATGAAATCTGGAAAGAAGCTTCTGAGAAACTGCTCAGTGTTCTGTTAATTCATCTCACAGAGTTACATCTGTATTTCGTGGATCTCTTTGCTAGCCTTATTTCTGTGGAATCTGACAACAGATATTTCGGATCCCTTTGAATACTATAGGGCCAAAGGAAATATCCTCCGATAGCAAAGAGAAAGAAGATTTCTGAGAAACTTCTTTGTGTTCTGTGAAATCATCTCACAGAGTTACAGCTTTCCCCTCAAGAAGCCTTTCGCTAAGACAGTTCTTGTGGAATTGGCAAAGTGATATTTGGAAGCCCATAGAAGGCTAAGGTGATAAAGGAAATATCCTCCGATGAAATCTGGAAAGAAATTTCTGAGAAACTACTTAGTGTTCTGTTAATTCATCTCACAGAGTTACATCTGTATTTCGTGGATCTCTTTGCTAGCCTTATTTCTGTGGAATCTGAGAACAGATATTTCGGATCCCTTTGAATACTATAGGGCCAAAGGAAATATCCTCCGATAACAAAGAGAAAGAAGCTTTCTGAGAAACTTCTTTGTGTTCTGTGAAATCATCTCACAGAGTTACAGCTTTCCCCTCAAGAAGACTTTCGCTAAGACAGTTCTTGTGGAATTGGCAAAGTGATATTTGGAAGCCCATAGAGGGCTAAGGTGAAAAAGGAAATATCCTCCGATGAAATCTGGAAAGAAGTTTCTGAGAAACTACTTAGTGTTCTGTTAATTCATCTCACAGAGTTACATCTGTATTTCGTGGATCTCTTTGCTAGCTTTATTTCTGTATAATCTGAGAACAGATATTTCCTTTCCCTTTGAAGACTATAGGGCCAAAGGAAATATCCTCCGATAACAAAGAGAGGGAAGCTTTCTGAGAAACTTGTTTGTGTTCTGTGAAATCATCTCACAGAGTAACAGCTTTCCCCTCAAGAAGCCTTTCGCTAAGACAGTTCTTGTGGAGTTGGCAAAGTGATATTTTGAAGCCCATAGAGGGCTATGGTGAAAAAGGAAATATCCTCCGATGAAATCTGGAAAGAAGCTTTCTGAGAAACTGCTCAGTGTTCTGTTAATTCATCTCACAGAGTTACATCTGTATTTCGTGGATCTCTTTGCTAGCCTTATTTCTGTGGAATCTGAGAACAGATATTTCGGATCCCATTAAAGACTATAGGGCCAAAGGAAATATCCTCCGATAACAAAGAGAAAGAAGCTTTCTGAGAAACTTCTTTGTGTTCTGTGAAATCATCTCACGGAGTCACAGCTTTCCCCTCAAGAAGCCTTTCGCTAAGACAGTTCTTGTGGAATTCGCAAAGTGATATTTGGAAGCCCATAGAGGGCTATGGTGAAAAAGGAAATATCCTCCGATGAAATCTGGAAAGAAGCTTTCTGAGAAACTGCTTAGTGTTCTCTTAATTCATCTCACAGAGTTACATCTGTATTTCGTGGATCTCTTTGCTAGCCTTACTTCTGTGGATTCTGAGAACACATATTTGGGATCTCTTTGAAGACTATAGGGCCAAAGGAAACATCCTCCGATAGCAAAGAGAAAGAAGCTTTCTGAGAAACTTCTTTGTGTACTGTGAAATCAAATGACAGAGTTACACCTTTCCCCTCAAGAAGCCTTTCGCTAAGACAGTTCTTGTGGAATTGGTAAAGTGATATTTGGAAGCCCATAGAGGGCTACGGTGAAAAAAGAAATATCCTCCGATCAAATCTGGAAAGAAGGTTTCTGAGAAACTGCTTAGTGTTCTGTTAATTCATCTCACAGAGTTACATCTGTATTTCGTGGATCTCTTTGCTAGCCTTATTTCTGTGGAATCGGAGAACAGATATTTACTTTCCGTTTGAAGACTATAGGGCCAAAGGAAATATCCTCCGATAACAAAGAGAAAGAAGATTTCTGAGAAACTTCTTTGTGTTCTGTGAAATCATCTCACAGAGTTACAGCTTTCTCCTCAAGAAGCCTTTCGCTAAGACAGTTCTTGTGGAATTGGCAAAGTGATATTTGGAAGCCCATAGAGGGCTACGGTGATAAAGGAAATATCCTCCGATGAAATCTGGAAAGAAGCTTCTGAGAAACTGCTCAGTGTTCTGTTAATTCATCTCACAGAGTTACATCTGTATTTCGTGGATCTCTTTGCTAGCCTTATTTCTGTGGAATCTGACAACAGATATTTCCTTTCCCTTTGAAGACTATAGGGCCAAAGGAAATATCCTCCGATAACAAAGAGAAAGAAGCTTTCTGAGAAACTTCTTTGTGTTCTGTGAAATCATCTCACAGAGTTCCAGCTTTCCCCTCAAGAAGCCTTTCGCTAAGACAGTTCTTGTGGAATTGGCAAAGTGATATTTTGAAGCCCATAGAGGTCTATGGTGAAAAAGGAAATATCCTCCGATGAAATCTGGAAAGAAGCTTTCTGAGAAACTGCTCAGTGTTCTGTTAATTCATCTCACAGAGTTACATCTGTATTTCGTGGATCTCTTTGCTAGCCTTATTTCTGTGGAATCTGAGAACAGATATTTCGGATCCCTTTAAAGACTATAGGGCCAAAGGAAATATCCTCCGATAATAAAGAGAAAGAAGATTTCTGAGAAACTTCTTTGTGTTCTGTGAAATCATGTCACAGAGTTACAGCTTTCCCCTCAAGAAGACTTTCGCTAAGACAGTTCTTGTGGAATTGGCAAAGTGATATTTGGAAGCCCATAGAGGGCTATGGTGAAAAAGGAAATATCCTCCGATGAAATCTGGAAAGAAGCTTTCTGAGAAACTGCTCAGTGTTCTGTTAATTCATCTCACAGAGTTACATCTGTATTTCGTGCATCTCTTTGCTAGCCTTATTTCTGTGGAATCTGAGAACAGATATTTCGGATCCCATTAAAGACTATAGGGCCAAAGGAAATATCCTCCGATAACAAAGAGAAAGAAGCTTTCTGAGAAACTTTTTTGTGTTCTGTGAAATCATCTCACAGAGTTACAGCTTTCCCCTCAAGAAGCCTTTCGCTAAGACAGTTCTTGTGGAATTCGCAAAGTGATATTTGCAAGCCCTTAGAGGGCTATGGTGAAAAAGGAAATATCCTCCGATGAAATCTGGAAAGAAGCTTTCTGAGAAACTGCTTAGTGTTCTGTTAATTCATCTCACAGAGTTACATCTGTATTTCGTGGATCTCTTTGCTAGCCTTATTTCTGTGGAATCTGAGAACAGATATTTCGGATCCCTTTGAATACTATAGGGCCAAAGGAAATATCCTCCGATAACAAAGAGAAAGAAGCTTTCTGAGAAACTTCTTTGTGTTCTGTGAAATCATCTCACAGAGTTACAGCTTTCCCCTCAAGAAGCCTTTTGCTAAGACAGTTCTTGTGGAATTGGCAAAGTGATATTTGGAAGCCCATAGAGGGCTAAGGTGAAAAAGGAAATATCCTCCGATGAAATCTGGAAAGAAGTTTCTGAGAAACTACTTAGTGTTCTGTTAATTCATCTCACAGAGTTACATCTGTATTTCGTGGATCTCTTTGCTAGCTTTATTTCTGTGGAATGTGAGAACAGATATTTCCTTTCCCTTTGAAGACTATAGGGCCAAAGGAAATATCCTCCGATAACAAAGAGAGGGAAGCTTTCTGAGAAACTTGTTTGTGTTCTGTGAAATCATCTCACAGAGTTACAGCTTTCCCCTCAAGAAGCCTTTCGCTAAGACAGTTCTTGTGGAATTGGCAAAGTGATATTTGGAAGCCCATAGAGGGCTACGGTGATAAAGGAAATATCCTCCGATAAAATCTGGAAAGAAGCTTCTGAGAAACTGCTCAGTGTTCTGTTAATTCATCTCACAGAGTTACATCTGTATTTCGTGGATCTCTTTGCTAGCCTTATTTCTGTGGAATCTGACAACAGATATTTCCTTTCCCTTTGAAGACTATAGGGCCAAAGGAAATATCCTCCGATAACAAAGAGAAAGAAGCTTTCTCAGAAACTTCTTTGTGTTCTGTGAAATCATCTCACAGAGTTCCAGCTTTCCCCTCAAGAAGCCTTTCGCTAAGACAGTTCTTGTGAAATTGGCAAAGTGATATTTTGAAGCCCATAGAGGGCTATGGTGAAAAAGGAAATATCCTCCGATGAAATCTGGAAAGAAGCTTTCTGAGAAACTGCTCAGTGTTCTGTTAATTCATCTCACAGAGTTACATCTGTATTTCGTGGATCTCTTTGCTAGCCTTATTTCTGTGGAATCTGAGAACAGATATTTCGGATCCCTTTGAAGACTATAGGGCCAAAGGAAATATCCTCCGATAACAAAGAGAAAGAAGCTTTCTGAGAAACTTCTTTGTGTTCTGTGAAATCATCTCACAGAGTTACAGCTTTCCCCTCAAGAAGCCTTTCGCTAAGACAGTTCTTGTGTAATTGGCAAAGTGATATATGGAAGCCCATAGAGGGCTAGGGTGAAAAACGAAATATCCTCCGATGAAATCTGGAAAGAAGCTTTCTGAGAAACTGCTGAGTGTTCTGTTAATTCATCTCACAGTGTTACATCTGTATTTCGTGGATCTCTTTGCTAGCCTTATTTCTGTGGAATCTGACAACAGATATTTCCTTTCCCTTTGAAGACTATAGGGCCAAAGGAAATATCCTCCGATAACAAAGAGAAAGAAGCTTTCTGAGAAACTTCTTTGTGTTCTGTGAAATCATCTCACAGAGTTACAGCTTTCCCCTCAAGAAGCCTTTCACTAAGACAGTTCTTGTGGAATTTTCAAAGTGATATTTGGAAGCCCATAGAGGGCTATGGTGAAAAAGGAAATATCCTCCGATGAAATCTGGAACGAAGCTTTCTGAGAAACTGCTTAGTGTTCTGTTAATTCATCTCACAGAGTTACATCTTCATTTCGGGGATCTCTTTGTTAGCCTTATTTCTGTGGAATCTGACAACAGATATTTCCTTTCCCTTTGAAGACTATAGGGCAAATGGAAATATCCTCCGATAACAAAGAGAAAGAAGCTTTCTGAGAAACTTCTTTGTGTTCTGTGAAATCATCTCACAGAGTTACAGCTTTCCCCTCAAGAAGCCTTTCGCTAAGACAGTGCTTGTGGAATTGGCAAAGTGATATTTGGAAGCCCATAGAGGGCTATGGTGAAAAAGGAAATATCCTCCGATGAAATCTGGAACGAAGCTTTCTGAGAAACTGCTTAGTGTTCTGTTAATTCATCTCACAGAGTTACATCTTCATTTCGGGGATCTCTTTGTTAGCCTTATTTCTGTGGAATCTGACAACAGATATTTCCTTTCCCTTTGAAGACTATAGGGCAAATGGAAATATCCTCCGATAACAAAGAGAAAGAAGCTTTCTGAGAAACTTCTTTGTGTTCTGTGAAATCATCTCACAGAGTTACAGCTTTCCCCTCAAGAAGCCTTTCGCTAAGACAGTTCTTGTGGAATTGGCAAAGTGATATTTTGAAGCCCATAGAGGGCTATGGTGAAAAAGGAAATATCCTCCGATGAAATCTGGAAAGAAGCTTTCTGAGAAACTGCTCAGTGTTCTGTTAATTCATCTCACAGAGTTACATCTGTATTTCGTGGATCTCTTTGCTAGCCTTATTTCTGTGGAATCTGAGAACAGATATTTCGGATCCCATTAAAGACTAGAGGCGAAAGGAAATATCCTCCGATAACAAAGAGAAAGGAGCTTTCTGAGAAACTTCTATGTGTTCTGTGAAATCATCTCACGGAGTTACAGCTTTCCCCTCAAGAAGCCTTTCGCTAAGACAGTTCTTGTGGAATTCGCAAAGTGATATTTGCAAGCCCATAGAGGGCTATGGTGAAAAAGGAAATATCCTCCGATGAAATCTGGAAAGAAGCTTTCTGAGAAACTGCTTAGTGTTCTCTTAATTCATCTCACAGAGTTACATCTGTATTTCGTGGATCTCTTTGCTAGCCTTATTTCTGTGGATTCTGAGAACACATATTTGGGATCTCTTTGAAGACTATAGGGCCAAAGGAAACATCCTCCGATAGCAAAGAGAAAGAAGCTTTCTGAGAAACTTCTTTGTGTTCTGTGAAATCAAATCACAGAGTTACACCTTTCCCCTCAAGAAGCCTTTCGCTAAGACAGTTCTTGTGGAATTGGCAAAGTGATATTTGGAAGCCCTTAGAGGGCTACGGTGAAAAAGGAAATATCCTCCGATCAAATCTGGAAAGAAGGTTTCTGAGAAACTGCTTAGTGTTCTGTTAATTCATCTCACAGAGTTACATCTGTATTTCGTGGATCTCTTTGCTAGCCTTATTTCTGTGGAATCTGACAACAGATATTTCCTTTCCGTTTGAAGACTATAGGGCCAAAGGAAATATCCTCCGATAAGAAAGAGAAAGAAGATTTCTGAGAAACTTCTTTGTGTTCTGTGAAATCATCTCACAGTGTTACAGCTTTCCGCTCAAGAAGCCTTTCGCTAAGACAGTTCTTGTGGAATTGGCAAAGAGATATTTGGAAGCCCATAGAGGGCTATGGTGAAAAAGGAAATATACTCCGATGAAATCTGGAAAGAAGCTTTCTGAGAAACTGCTTAGTGTTCTGTTAATTCATCTCACAGAGTTACATCTGTATTTCGTGGATCTCTTTGCTAGCTTTATTTCTGTGGAATCTGAGAACAGATATTTCCGATCCCTTTGAATACTATAGGGCCAAAGGAAATATCCTCCGATAACAAAGAGAGGGAAGCTTTCTGAGAAACTTCTTTGTGTTCTGTGAAATCATCTCACAGAGTTACAGCTTTCCCCTCAAGAAGCCTTTCGCTAAGACAGTTCTTGTGGAATTGGCAAAGTGATATTTGGAAGCCCATAGAGGGCTACGGTGATAAAGGAAATATCCTCCGATGAAATCTGGAAAGAAGCTTCTGAGAAACTGCTCAGTGTTCTGTTAATTCATCTCACAGAGTTACATCTGTATTTCGTGGATCTCTTTGCTAGCCTTATTTCTGTGGAATCTGACAACAGATATTTCGGATCCCTTTGAATACTATAGGGCCAAAGGAAATATCCTCCGATAGCAAAGAGAAAGAAGATTTCTGAGAAACTTCTTTGTGTTCTGTGAAATCATCTCACAGAGTTACAGCTTTCCCCTCAAGAAGCCTTTCGCTAAGACAGTTCTTGTGGAATTGGCAAAGTGATATTTGGAAGCCCATAGAAGGCTAAGGTGATAAAGGAAATATCCTCCGATGAAATCTGGAAAGAAATTTCTGAGAAACTACTTAGTGTTCTGTTAATTCATCTCACAGAGTTACATCTGTATTTCGTGGATCTCTTTGCTAGCCTTATTTCTGTGGAATCTGAGAACAGATATTTCGGATCCCTTTGAATACTATAGGGCCAAAGGAAATATCCTCCGATAACAAAGAGAAAGAAGCTTTCTGAGAAACTTCTTTGTGTTCTGTGAAATCATCTCACAGAGTTACAGCTTTCCCCTCAAGAAGACTTTCGCTAAGACAGTTCTTGTGGAATTGGCAAAGTGATATTTGGAAGCCCATAGAGGGCTAAGGTGAAAAAGGAAATATCCTCCGATGAAATCTGGAAAGAAGTTTCTGAGAAACTACTTAGTGTTCTGTTAATTCATCTCACAGAGTTACATCTGTATTTCGTGGATCTCTTTGCTAGCTTTATTTCTGTATAATCTGAGAACAGATATTTCCTTTCCCTTTGAAGACTATAGGGCCAAAGGAAATATCCTCCGATAACAAAGAGAGGGAAGCTTTCTGAGAAACTTGTTTGTGTTCTGTGAAATCATCTCACAGAGTAACAGCTTTCCCCTCAAGAAGCCTTTCGCTAAGACAGTTCTTGTGGAGTTGGCAAAGTGATATTTTGAAGCCCATAGAGGGCTATGGTGAAAAAGGAAATATCCTCCGATGAAATCTGGAAAGAAGCTTTCTGAGAAACTGCTCAGTGTTCTGTTAATTCATCTCACAGAGTTACATCTGTATTTCGTGGATCTCTTTGCTAGCCTTATTTCTGTGGAATCTGAGAACAGATATTTCGGATCCCATTAAAGACTATAGGGCCAAAGGAAATATCCTCCGATAACAAAGAGAAAGAAGCTTTCTGAGAAACTTCTTTGTGTTCTGTGAAATCATCTCACGGAGTCACAGCTTTCCCCTCAAGAAGCCTTTCGCTAAGACAGTTCTTGTGGAATTCGCAAAGTGATATTTGGAAGCCCATAGAGGGCTATGGTGAAAAAGGAAATACCCTCGACGAAATCTGGAAAGAAGCTTTCTGAGAAACTGCTTAGTGTTCTCTTAATTCATCTCACAGAGTTACATCTGTATTTCGTGGATCTCTTTGCTAGCCTTACTTCTGTGGATTCTGAGAACACATATTTGGGATCTCTTTGAAGACTATAGGGCCAAAGGAAACATCCTCCGATAGCAAAGAGAAAGAAGCTTTCTGAGAAACTTCTTTGTGTACTGTGAAATCAAATCACAGAGTTACACCTTTCCCCTCAAGAAGCCTTTCGCTAAGACAGTTCTTGTGGAATTGGCAAAGTGATATTTGGAAGCCCATAGAGGGCTACGGTGAAAAAGGAAATATCCTCCGATCAAATCTGGAAAGAAGGTTTCTGAGAAACTGCTTAGTGTTCTGTTAATTCATCTCACAGAGTTACATCTGTATTTCGTGGATCTCTTTGCTAGCCTTATTTCTGTGTTATCGGAGAACAGATATTTACTTTCCGTTTGAAGACTATAGGGCCAAAGGAAATATCCTCCGATAACAAAGAGAAAGAAGATTTCTGAGAAACTTCTTTGTGTTCTGTGAAATCATCTCACAGAGTTACAGCTTTCTCCTCAAGAAGCCTTTCGCTAAGACAGTTCTTGTGGAATTGGCAAAGTGATATTTGGAAGCCCATAGAGGGCTACGGTGATAAAGGAAATATCCTCCGATGAAATCTGGAAAGAAGCTTCTGAGAAACTGCTCAGTGTTCTGTTAATTCATCTCACAGAGTTACATCTGTATTTCGTGGATCTCTTTGCTAGCCTTATTTCTGTGGAATCTGACAACAGATATTTCCTTTCCCTTTGAAGACTATAGGGCCAAAGGAAATATCCTCCGATAACAAAGAGAAAGAAGCTTTCTGAGAAACTTCTTTGTGTTCTGTGAAATCATCTCACAGAGTTCCAGCTTTCCCCTCAAGAAGCCTTTCGCTAAGACAGTTCTTGTGGAATTGGCAAAGTGATATTTTGAAGCCCATAGAGGTCTATGGTGAAAAAGGTAATATCCTCCGATGAAATCTGGAAAGAAGCTTTCTGAGAAACTGCTCAGTGTTCTGTTAATTCATCTCACAGAGTTACATCTGTATTTCGTGGATCTCTTTGCTAGCCTTATTTCTGTGGAATCTGAGAACAGATATTTCGGATCCCTTTGAATACTATAGGGCCAAAGGAAATATCCTCCGATAACAAAGAGAAAGAAGCTTTCTGAGAAACTTCTTTGTGTTCTGTGAAATCATCTCACAGAGTTACAGCTTTCCCCTCAAGAAGCCTTTTGCTAAGACAGTTCTTGTGGAATTGGCAAAGTGATATTTGGAAGCCCATAGAGGGCTAAGGTGAAAAAGGAAATATCCTCCGATGAAATCTGGAAAGAAGTTTCTGAGAAACTACTTAGTGTTCTGTTAATTCATCTCACAGAGTTACATCTGTATTTCGTGGATCTCTTTGCTAGCTTTATTTCTGTGGAATGTGAGAACAGATATTTCCTTTCCCTTTGAAGACTATAGGGCCAAAGGAAATATCCTCCGATAACAAAGAGAGGGAAGCTTTCTGAGAAACTTGTTTGTGTTCTGTGAAATCATCTCACAGAGTTACAGCTTTCCCCTCAAGAAGCCTTTCGCTAAGACAGTTCTTGTGGAATTGGCAAAGTGATATTTGGAAGCCCATAGAGGGCTACGGTGATAAAGGAAATATCCTCCGATAAAATCTGGAAAGAAGCTTCTGAGAAACTGCTCAGTGTTCTGTTAATTCATCTCACAGAGTTACATCTGTATTTCGTGGATCTCTTTGCTAGCCTTATTTCTGTGGAATCTGACAACAGATATTTCCTTTCCCTTTGAAGACTATAGGGCCAAAGGAAATATCCTCCGATAACAAAGAGAAAGAAGCTTTCTCAGAAACTTCTTTGTGTTCTGTGAAATCATCTCACAGAGTTCCAGCTTTCCCCTCAAGAAGCCTTTCGCTAAGACAGTTCTTGTGAAATTGGCAAAGTGATATTTTGAAGCCCATAGAGGGCTATGGTGAAAAAGGAAATATCCTCCGATGAAATCTGGAAAGAAGCTTTCTGAGAAACTGCTCAGTGTTCTGTTAATTCATCTCACAGAGTTACATCTGTATTTCGTGGATCTCTTTGCTAGCCTTATTTCTGTGGAATCTGAGAACAGATATTTCGGATCCCTTTGAAGACTATAGGGCCAAAGGAAATATCCTCCGATAACAAAGAGAAAGAAGCTTTCTGAGAAACTTCTTTGTGTTCTGTGAAATCATCTCACAGAGTTACAGCTTTCCCCTCAAGAAGCCTTTCGCTAAGACAGTTCTTGTGTAATTGGCAAAGTGATATATGGAAGCCCATAGAGGGATAGGGTGAAAAACGAAATATCCTCCGATGAAATCTGGAAAGAAGCTTTCTGAGAAACTGCTGAGTGTTCTGTTAATTCATCTCACAGTGTTACATCTGTATTTCGTGGATCTCTTTGCTAGCCTTATTTCTGTGGAATCTGACAACAGATATTTCCTTTCCCTTTGAAGACTATAGGGCCAAAGGAAATATCCTCCGATAACAAAGAGAAAGAAGCTTTCTGAGAAACTTCTTTGTGTTCTGTGAAATCATCTCACAGAGTTACAGCTTTCCCCTCAAGAAGCCTTTCACTAAGACAGTTCTTGTGGAATTTTCAAAGTGATATTTGGAAGCCCATAGAGGGCTATGGTGAAAAAGGAAATATCCTCCGATGAAATCTGGAACGAAGCTTTCTGAGAAACTGCTTAGTGTTCTGTTAATTCATCTCACAGAGTTACATCTTCATTTCGGGGATCTCTTTGTTAGCCTTATTTCTGTGGAATCTGACAACAGATATTTCCTTTCCCTTTGAAGACTATAGGGCAAATGGAAATATCCTCCGATAACAAAGAGAAAGAAGCTTTCTGAGAAACTTCTTTGTGTTCTGTGAAATCATCTCACAGAGTTACAGCTTTCCCCTCAAGAAGCCTTTCGCTAAGACAGTGCTTGTGGAATTGGCAAAGTGATATTTGGAAGCCCATAGAGGACTATGGTGAAAAAGGAAATATCCTCCGATGAAATCTGGAAAGAAGCTTTCTGAGAAACTGCTTAGTGTTCTGTTAATTCATCTCACAGAGTTACATCTGTATTTCGTGGATTTCTTTGCTAGCCTTATTTCTGTGGAATCGGAGAACAGATATTTCGGAACCCTTTGAAGACTATAGGGCCAAAGGAAATATCCTCCGATAACAAAGAGAAAGAAGCTTTCTGAGAAACTTCTTTGTGTTCTGTGAAATCATCTCACAGAGTTACAGCTTTCCCCTCAAGAAGCCTTTCGCTAAGACAGTTCTTGTGGAATTGGCAAAGTGATATTTGGAAGCCCATAGAGGGCTACGGTGAAAAAGGAAATATCCTCCGATGAAATCTGGAAAGAAGCTTTCTGAGAAACTGCTTATTGTTCTGTTAATTCATCTCACAGTGTTACATCTGTATTTCGTGGATCTCTTTGCTAGCCTTATTTCTGTGGAATCTGAGAACAGATATTTCCTTTCCCTCTAAAGACTATAGGGCCAAAGGAAATATCCTCCGATAATGAAGAGAAAGAAGCTTTCTGAGAAACTTCTTTGTGTTCTGTGAAATCATATCACAGAGTTACAGCTTTCCCCTCAAGAAGCCTTTCGCTAGGACAGTTCTTCTCGGATTGGCAATGTGATATTTGGAAGCCCATAGAGGGCCATGGTGAAAAAGGAAATATCCTCCGATGAAATCTGGAAAGAAGCTTCCTGAAAAACTGCTCAGTGTTCTCTTAATTCATCTCACAGAGTTACATCTTCATTTCGGGGATCTCTTTGCTAGCCTTATTTCTGTGGAATCTGAGAACAGATATTTCCTTTCCCTTTGAAGACTATAGGGCCAAAGGAAATATCCTCTGATAACAAAGAGAAAGAAGCTTTCTGAGAAACTTCTTTGTGTTCTGTGAAATCATCTCACAGAGTTACAGCTTTCCCCTCAAGAAGCCTTTCACTAAGACAGTTCTTGTGGAATTGTCAAAGTGATATTTGGAAGCTCTTAGAGGGCTATGGAGAAAAAGGAAATATCCTCCGATGAAATCTGGAAAGAAGCTTTCTGAGAAACTGCTTAGTGTTCTGTTAATTCATCTCACAGAGTTACATCTGTATTTCGTGCATCTCTTTGCTAGCCTCATTTCTGTGGAATCTTTGAACAGATATTTCGGATCCCTTTGAAGACTATAGGGCCAAAGGAAATATCCTCCGATAACAAAGAGATAGAAGCTTTCTGAGAAACTTCTTTGTGTTCTGTGAAATCATCTCACAGAGTTACAGCTTTACCGTCAAGAAGCCTTTCGCGAAGACAGTTCTTGTGGAATTGGCAAAGTGATATTTGGAAGCCCATAGGGGTCTATGGTGAAAAGGAAATATCCTCTGATGAAATCTGGAAAGAAGCTTTCTGAGAAACTGCTGAGTGTTCTGTTAATTCATCTCACAGAGTTACATCTGTATTTCGTGGATCTCTTTGCTAGCCTTATTTCTGTGGAATCTGAGAACAGATATTTCGGATTCCTTTAAAGACTATAGGGCCAAAGGAAATATCCTTCGATAACAAAGAGAAAGAAGCTTTCTGAGAAACTTCTTTGTATTCTGTGAAATCATCTCACAGAGTTACAGTTTTCCCCTCAAAAAGCCTTTCGCTAAGACAGTTCTTGTGGAATTGGCAAAGTGATATTTGGAAGCCCATAGAGGGCTAAGGTGAAAAAGAAAATATCCTCCGATGAAATCTGGAAAGAAGTTTCTGAGAAACTACTTAGTGTTCTGTTAATTCATCTCACAGAGTTACATCTGTATTTCGTGGATCTCTTTGCTAGCTTTATTTCTGTATAATCTGAGAACAGATATTTCCTTTCCCTTTGAAGACTATAGGGCCAAAGGAAATATCCTCCGATAACAAAGAGAGGGAAGCTTTCTGAGAAACTTGTTTGTGTTCTGTGAAATCATCTCACAGAGTAACAGCTTTCCCCTCAAGAAGCCTTTCGCTAAGACAGTTCTTGTGGAGTTGGCAAAGTGATATTTTGAAGCCCATAGAGGGCTATGGTGAAAAAGGAAATATCCTCCGATGAAATCTGGAAAGAAGCTTTCTGAGAAACTGCTCAGTGTTCTGTTAATTCATCTCACAGAGTTACATCTGTATTTCGTGGATCTCTTTGCTAGCCTTATTTCTGTGGAATCTGAGAACAGATATTTCGGATCCCATTAAAGACTATAGGGCCAAAGGAAATATCCTCCGATAACAAAGAGAAAGAAGCTTTCTGAGAAACTTCTTTGTGTTCTGTGAAATCATCTCACGGAGTCACAGCTTTCCCCTCAAGAAGCCTTTCGCTAAGACAGTTCTTGTGGAATTCGCAAAGTGATATTTGGAAGCCCATAGAGGGCTATGGTGAAAAAGGAAATACCCTCGACGAAATCTGGAAAGAAGCTTTCTGAGAAACTGCTTAGTGTTCTCTTAATTCATCTCACAGAGTTACATCTGTATTTCGTGGATCTCTTTGCTAGCCTTACTTCTGTGGATTCTGAGAACACATATTTGGGATCTCTTTGAAGACTATAGGGCCAAAGGAAACATCCTCCGATAGCAAAGAGAAAGAAGCTTTCTGAGAAACTTCTTTGTGTACTGTGAAATCAAATCACAGAGTTACACCTTTCCCCTCAAGAAGCCTTTCGCTAAGACAGTTCTTGTGGAATTGGCAAAGTGATATTTGGAAGCCCATAGAGGGCTACGGTGAAAAAGGAAATATCCTCCGATCAAATCTGGAAAGAAGGTTTCTGAGAAACTGCTTAGTGTTCTGTTAATTCATCTCACAGAGTTACATCTGTATTTCGTGGATCTCTTTGCTAGCCTTATTTCTGTGTTATCGGAGAACAGATATTTACTTTCCGTTTGAAGACTATAGGGCCAAAGGAAATATCCTCCGATAACAAAGAGAAAGAAGATTTCTGAGAAACTTCTTTGTGTTCTGTGAAATCATCTCACAGAGTTACAGCTTTCTCCTCAAGAAGCCTTTCGCTAAGACAGTTCTTGTGGAATTGGCAAAGTGATATTTGGAAGCCCATAGAGGGCTACGGTGATAAAGGAAATATCCTCCGATGAAATCTGGAAAGAAGCTTCTGAGAAACTGCTCAGTGTTCTGTTAATTCATCTCACAGAGTTACATCTGTATTTCGTGGATCTCTTTGCTAGCCTTATTTCTGTGGAATCTGACAACAGATATTTCCTTTCCCTTTGAAGACTATAGGGCCAAAGGAAATATCCTCCGATAACAAAGAGAAAGAAGCTTTCTGAGAAACTTCTTTGTGTTCTGTGAAATCATCTCACAGAGTTCCAGCTTTCCCCTCAAGAAGCCTTTCGCTAAGACAGTTCTTGTGGAATTGGCAAAGTGATATTTTGAAGCCCATAGAGGTCTATGGTGAAAAAGGTAATATCCTCCGATGAAATCTGGAAAGAAGCTTTCTGAGAAACTGCTCAGTGTTCTGTTAATTCATCTCACAGAGTTACATCTGTATTTCGTGGATCTCTTTGCTAGCCTTATTTCTGTGGAATCTGAGAACAGATATTTCGGATCCCTTTAAAGACTATAGGGCCAAAGGAAATATCCTCCGATAATAAAGAGAAAGAAGATTTCTGAGAAACTTCTTTGTGTTCTGTGAAATCATGTCACAGAGTTACAGCTTTCCCCTCAAGAAGCCTTTCGCTAAGACAGTTCTTGTGGAATTGGCAAAGTGATATTTGGAAGCCCATAGAGGGCTATGGTGAAAAAGGAAATATCCTCCGATGAAATCTGGAAAGAAGCTTTCTGAGAAACTGCTCAGTGTTCTGTTAATTCATCTCACAGAGTTACATCTGTATTTCGTGCATCTCTTTGCTAGCCTTATTTCTGTGGAATCTGAGAACAGATATTTCGGATCCCATTAAAGACTATAGGGCCAAAGGAAATATCCTCCGATAACAAAGAGAAAGAAGCTTTCTGAGAAACTTTTTTGTGTTCTGTGAAATCATCTCACAGAGTTACAGCTTTCCCCTCAAGAAGCCTTTCGCTAAGACAGTTCTTGTGGAATTCGCAAAGTGATATTTGCAAGCCCTTAGAGGGCTATGGTGAAAAAGGAAATATCCTCCGATGAAATCTGGAAAGAAGCTTTCTGAGAAACTGCTTAGTGTTCTGTTAATTCATCTCACAGAGTTACATCTGTATTTCGTGGATCTCTTTGCTAGCCTTATTTCTGTGGAATCTGAGAACAGATATTTCGGATCCCTTTGAATACTATAGGGCCAAAGGAAATATCCTCCGATAACAAAGAGAAAGAAGCTTTCTGAGAAACTTCTTTGTGTTCTGTGAAATCATCTCACAGAGTTACAGCTTTCCCCTCAAGAAGCCTTTTGCTAAGACAGTTCTTGTGGAATTGGCAAAGTGATATTTGGAAGCCCATAGAGGGCTAAGGTGAAAAAGGAAATATCCTCCGATGAAATCTGGAAAGAAGTTTCTGAGAAACTACTTAGTGTTCTGTTAATTCATCTCACAGAGTTACATCTGTATTTCGTGGATCTCTTTGCTAGCTTTATTTCTGTGGAATGTGAGAACAGATATTTCCTTTCCCTTTGAAGACTATAGGGCCAAAGGAAATATCCTCCGATAACAAAGAGAGGGAAGCTTTCTGAGAAACTTGTTTGTGTTCTGTGAAATCATCTCACAGAGTTACAGCTTTCCCCTCAAGAAGCCTTTCGCTAAGACAGTTCTTGTGGAATTGGCAAAGTGATATTTGGAAGCCCATAGAGGGCTACGGTGATAAAGGAAATATCCTCCGATAAAATCTGGAAAGAAGCTTCTGAGAAACTGCTCAGTGTTCTGTTAATTCATCTCACAGAGTTACATCTGTATTTCGTGGATCTCTTTGCTAGCCTTATTTCTGTGGAATCTGACAACAGATATTTCCTTTCCCTTTGAAGACTATAGGGCCAAAGGAAATATCCTCCGATAACAAAGAGAAAGAAGCTTTCTCAGAAACTTCTTTGTGTTCTGTGAAATCATCTCACAGAGTTCCAGCTTTCCCCTCAAGAAGCCTTTCGCTAAGACAGTTCTTGTGAAATTGGCAAAGTGATATTTTGAAGCCCATAGAGGGCTATGGTGAAAAAGGAAATATCCTCCGATGAAATCTGGAAAGAAGCTTTCTGAGAAACTGCTCAGTGTTCTGTTAATTCATCTCACAGAGTTACATCTGTATTTCGTGGATCTCTTTGCTAGCCTTATTTCTGTGGAATCTGAGAACAGATATTTCGGATCCCTTTGAAGACTATAGGGCCAAAGGAAATATCCTCCGATAACAAAGAGAAAGAAGCTTTCTGAGAAACTTCTTTGTGTTCTGTGAAATCATCTCACAGAGTTACAGCTTTCCCCTCAAGAAGCCTTTCGCTAAGACAGTTCTTGTGTAATTGGCAAAGTGATATATGGAAGCCCATAGAGGGATAGGGTGAAAAACGAAATATCCTCCGATGAAATCTGGAAAGAAGCTTTCTGAGAAACTGCTGAGTGTTCTGTTAATTCATCTCACAGTGTTACATCTGTATTTCGTGGATCTCTTTGCTAGCCTTATTTCTGTGGAATCTGACAACAGATATTTCCTTTCCCTTTGAAGACTATAGGGCCAAAGGAAATATCCTCCGATAACAAAGAGAAAGAAGCTTTCTGAGAAACTTCTTTGTGTTCTGTGAAATCATCTCACAGAGTTACAGCTTTCCCCTCAAGAAGCCTTTCACTAAGACAGTTCTTGTGGAATTTTCAAAGTGATATTTGGAAGCCCATAGAGGGCTATGGTGAAAAAGGAAATATCCTCCGATGAAATCTGGAACGAAGCTTTCTGAGAAACTGCTTAGTGTTCTGTTAATTCATCTCACAGAGTTACATCTTCATTTCGGGGATCTCTTTGTTAGCCTTATTTCTGTGGAATCTGACAACAGATATTTCCTTTCCCTTTGAAGACTATAGGGCAAATGGAAATATCCTCCGATAACAAAGAGAAAGAAGCTTTCTGAGAAACTTCTTTGTGTTCTGTGAAATCATCTCACAGAGTTACAGCTTTCCCCTCAAGAAGCCTTTCGCTAAGACAGTGCTTGTGGAATTGGCAAAGTGATATTTGGAAGCCCATAGAGGACTATGGTGAAAAAGGAAATATCCTCCGATGAAATCTGGAAAGAAGCTTTCTGAGAAACTGCTTAGTGTTCTGTTAATTCATCTCACAGAGTTACATCTGTATTTCGTGGATTTCTTTGCTAGCCTTATTTCTGTGGAATCGGAGAACAGATATTTCGGAACCCTTTGAAGACTATAGGGCCAAAGGAAATATCCTCCGATAACAAAGAGAAAGAAGCTTTCTGAGAAACTTCTTTGTGTTCTGTGAAATCATCTCACAGAGTTACAGCTTTCCCCTCAAGAAGCCTTTCGCTAAGACAGTTCTTGTGGAATTGGCAAAGTGATATTTGGAAGCCCATAGAGGGCTACGGTGAAAAAGGAAATATCCTCCGATGAAATCTGGAAAGAAGCTTTCTGAGAAACTGCTTATTGTTCTGTTAATTCATCTCACAGTGTTACATCTGTATTTCGTGGATCTCTTTGCTAGCCTTATTTCTGTGGAATCTGAGAACAGATATTTCCTTTCCCTCTAAAGACTATAGGGCCAAAGGAAATATCCTCCGATAATGAAGAGAAAGAAGCTTTCTGAGAAACTTCTTTGTGTTCTGTGAAATCATATCACAGAGTTACAGCTTTCCCCTCAAGAAGCCTTTCGCTAGGACAGTTCTTCTCGGATTGGCAATGTGATATTTGGAAGCCCATAGAGGGCCATGGTGAAAAAGGAAATATCCTCCGATGAAATCTGGAAAGAAGCTTCCTGAAAAACTGCTCAGTGTTCTCTTAATTCATCTCACAGAGTTACATCTTCATTTCGGGGATCTCTTTGCTAGCCTTATTTCTGTGGAATCTGAGAACAGATATTTCCTTTCCCTTTGAAGACTATAGGGCCAAAGGAAATATCCTCTGATAACAAAGAGAAAGAAGCTTTCTGAGAAACTTCTTTGTGTTCTGTGAAATCATCTCACAGAGTTACAGCTTTCCCCTCAAGAAGCCTTTCACTAAGACAGTTCTTGTGGAATTGTCAAAGTGATATTTGGAAGCTCTTAGAGGGCTATGGAGAAAAAGGAAATATCCTCCGATGAAATCTGGAAAGAAGCTTTCTGAGAAACTGCTTAGTGTTCTGTTAATTCATCTCACAGAGTTACATCTGTATTTCGTGCATCTCTTTGCTAGCCTCATTTCTGTGGAATCTTTGAACAGATATTTCGGATCCCTTTGAAGACTATAGGGCCAAAGGAAATATCCTCCGATAACAAAGAGATAGAAGCTTTCTGAGAAACTTCTTTGTGTTCTGTGAAATCATCTCACAGAGTTACAGCTTTACCGTCAAGAAGCCTTTCGCGAAGACAGTTCTTGTGGAATTGGCAAAGTGATATTTGGAAGCCCATAGGGGTCTATGGTGAAAAGGAAATATCCTCTGATGAAATCTGGAAAGAAGCTTTCTGAGAAACTGCTGAGTGTTCTGTTAATTCATCTCACAGAGTTACATCTGTATTTCGTGGATCTCTTTGCTAGCCTTATTTCTGTGGAATCTGAGAACAGATATTTCGGATTCCTTTAAAGACTATAGGGCCAAAGGAAATATCCTTCGATAACAAAGAGAAAGAAGCTTTCTGAGAAACTTCTTTGTATTCTGTGAAATCATCTCACAGAGTTACAGTTTTCCCCTCAAGAAGCCTTTCGCTAAGACAGTTCTTGTGGAATTGGCAAAGTGATATTTGGAAGCCCTTAGAGGGCTAGGTGAAAATGGAAATATCCTCCGATGAAATCTGGAAAGAAGCTTTCTGAGAAACTGCTCAGTGTTCTGTTAATTCATCTCACAGAGTTACACCTGTATTTCGGGGATCTCTTTGCTAGCCTTATTTCTGTGGAATCTGACAATCGATATTTCCTTTCCCTTTGAAGACTATAGGGCCAAAGGAAATATCCTCCGATAACAAAGAGAAAGAAGCATTCTGAGAAACTTCTTTGTGTTCTGTGAAATCATCTCACAGAGTTACAGCTTTCCCCTCAAGAAGCCTTTCACTAAGACAGTTCTTGTGGAATTTTCAAAGTGATATTTGGAACCCCTAGAGGGCTAGGGTGAAAATGGAAATATCCTCCGATGAAATCTGGAAAGAAGCTTTCTGAGAAACTGCTCAGTGTTCTGTTAATTCATCTCACAGATGTACATCTGTATTTCGTGGATCTCTTTGCTAGCCTCATTTCTGTGGAATCTGACAACAGATATTTCCTTTCCCTCTGAAGCCTATAGGGCCAAAGGAAATAACCTCCGATAACAAAGAGAAAGAAGCTTTCTGAGAAACTTCTTTGTGTTCTGTGAAATCATCTCACAGAGTTACAGCTTTCCCCTCGAGAAGCCTTTCGCTAGGACAGTTGTTGTGGAATAGGCAAAGTGATATTTGGAAGCCCATAGAGGACTATGGTGACAAAGGAAATATCCTCCGATGAAATCTGGAAAGAAGCTTTCTGAGAAACTGCTTAGTGTTCTGTTAATTCATCTCACAGAGTTACATCTGTATTTCGTGGATCTCTTTGCTAGCCTTATTTCTGTGGAATCTGAGAACATATATTTCGGATCCCTTTGAAGACTATAGGGCCAAAGGAAATATCCTCCGATAACAAAGAGAAAGAAGCTTTCTGAGAAACTTCTTTGTGTTCTGTGAAATCATCTCACAGAGTTACAGCTTTCCCCCCAAGAAGCCTTTCGCTAAGACAGTTCTGGTGGAATTGGCAAAGTGATATTTGGAAGCCCAAAGAGGGCTATGGTGAAAAAGGAAATATCCTCCGATGAAATCTGGAAAGAAGCTTTCTGAGAAACTGCTCAGTGTTCTGTTAATTCATCTCACAGAGTTACATCTGTATTTCTTGGATCTCTTTGCCAGCCTTATTTCTGTGGAATCTGACAACAGATATTTCCTTTCCCTTTGAAGACTACAGGGCCAAAGGAAATATCCTCTGATAACAAAGAGAAAGAAGCTTTCTGAGAAACTTCTTTGTGTTCTGTGAAATCATCTCACAGAGTTACAGCTTTCCCCTCAAGAAGCCTTTCCCTAAGACAGTTCTTGTGGAATTGGCAAAGTGATATTTGGAAGCCCATAGAGGGCTATGGTGAAAAACGAAATATCCTCCGATGAAATCTGGAAAGAAGCTTTTTGAGAAACTGCTGAGTGTTCTGTTAATTCATCTCACAGTGTTACATCTGCATTTCGTGGATCTCTTTGCTAGCCTTATTTCTGTGGAATCTGACAACAGATATTTCGGATTCCTTTAAAGACTATAGGGCCAAAGGAAATATCCTCCCATAACAAAGAGAAAGAAGCTTTCTGAGAAACTTCTTTGTGTTCTGTGAAATCAAATCACAGAGTTACACCTTTCCCCTCAAGAAGCCTTTCGCTAAGACAGTTCTTGTGGAATTGGCAAAGTGATATTTGGAAGCCCATAGAGGGCTACGGTGAAAAAGGAAATATCCTCCGATCAAATCTGGAAAGAAGGTTTCTGAGAAACTGCTTAGTGTTCTGTTAATTCATCTCACAGAGTTACATCTGTATTTCGTGGATCTCTTTGCTAGCCTTATTTCTGTGGAATCTGACAACAGATATTTCCTTTCCGTTTGAAGACTATAGGGCCAAAGGAAATATCCTCCGATAAGAAAGAGAAAGAAGATTTCTGAGAAACTTCTTTGTGTTCTGTGAAATCATCTCACAGTGTTACAGCTTTCCGCTCAAGAAGCCTTTCGCTAAGACAGTTCTTGTGGAATTGGCAAAGTGATATTTGGAAGCCCATAGAGGGCTATGGTGAAAAAGGAAATATACTCCGATGAAATCTGGAAAGAAGCTTTCTGAGAAACTGCTTAGTGTTCTGTTAATTCATCTCACAGAGTTACATCTGTATTTCGTGGATCTCTTTGCTAGCTTTATTTCTGTGGAATCTGAGAACAGATATTTCCGATCCCTTTGAATACTATAGGGCCAAAGGAAATATCCTCCGATAACAAAGAGAGGGAAGCTTTCTGAGAAACTTCTTTGTGTTCTGTGAAATCATCTCACAGAGTTACAGCTTTCCCCTCAAGAAGCCTTTCGCTAAGACAGTTCTTGTGGAATTGGCAAAGTGATATTTGGAAGCCCATAGAGGGCTACGGTGATAAAGGAAATATCCTCCGATGAAATCTGGAAAGAAGCTTCTGAGAAACTGCTCAGTGTTCTGTTAATTCATCTCACAGAGTTACATCTGTATTTCGTGGATCTCTTTGCTAGCCTTATTTCTGTGGAATCTGACAACAGATATTTCGGATCCCTTTGAATACTATAGGGCCAAAGGAAATATCCTCCGATAGCAAAGAGAAAGAAGATTTCTGAGAAACTTCTTTGTGTTCTGTGAAATCATCTCACAGAGTTACAGCTTTCCCCTCAAGAAGCCTTTCGCTAAGACAGTTCTTGTGGAATTGGCAAAGTGATATTTGGAAGCCCATAGAAGGCTAAGGTGATAAAGGAAATATCCTCCGATGAAATCTGGAAAGAAATTTCTGAGAAACTACTTAGTGTTCTGTTAATTCATCTCACACAGTTACATCTGTATTTCGTGGACCTCTTTGCTAGCCTTATTTCTGTGGAATCTGAGAACAGATATTTCGGATCCCTTTGAATACTATAGGGCCAAAGGAAATATCCTCCGATAACAAAGAGAAAGAAGCTTTCTGAGAAACTTCTTTGTGTTCTGTGAAATCATCTCACAGAGTTACAGCTTTCCCCTCAAGAAGACTTTCGCTAAGACAGTTCTTGTGGAATTGGCAAAGTGATATTTGGAAGCCCATAGAGGGCTAAGGTGAAAAAGGAAATATCCTCCGATGAAATCTGGAAAGAAGTTTCTGAGAAACTACTTAGTGTTCTGTTAATTCATCTCACAGAGTTACATCTGTATTTCGTGGATCTCTTTGCTAGCTTTATTTCTGTATAATCTGAGAACAGATATTTCCTTTCCCTTTGAAGACTATAGGGCCAAAGGAAATATCCTCCGATAACAAAGAGAGGGAAGCTTTCTGAGAAACTTGTTTGTGTTCTGTGAAATCATCTCACAGAGTAACAGCTTTCCCCTCAAGAAGCCTTTCGCTAAGACAGTTCTTGTGGAGTTGGCAAAGTGATATTTTGAAGCCCATAGAGGGCTATGGTGAAAAAGGAAATATCCTCCGATGAAATCTGGAAAGAAGCTTTCTGAGAAACTGCTCAGTGTTCTGTTAATTCATCTCACAGAGTTACATCTGTATTTCGTGGATCTCTTTGCTAGCCTTATTTCTGTGGAATCTGAGAACAGATATTTCGGATCCCATTAAAGACTATAGGGCCAAAGGAAATATCCTCCGATAACAAAGAGAAAGAAGCTTTCTGAGAAACTTCTTTGTGTTCTGTGAAATCATCTCACGGAGTCACAGCTTTCCCCTCAAGAAGCCTTTCGCTAAGACAGTTCTTGTGGAATTCGCAAAGTGATATTTGGAAGCCCATAGAGGGCTATGGTGAAAAAGGAAATATCCTCCGACGAAATCTGGAAAGAAGCTTTCTGAGAAACTGCTTAGTGTTCTCTTAATTCATCTCACAGAGTTACATCTGTATTTCGTGGATCTCTTTGCTAGCCTTACTTCTGTGGATTCTGAGAACACATATTTGGGATCTCTTTGAAGACTATAGGGCCAAAGGAAACATCCTCCGATAGCAAAGAGAAAGAAGCTTTCTGAGAAACTTCTTTGTGTACTGTGAAATCAAATCACAGAGTTACACCTTTCCCCTCAAGAAGCCTTTCGCTAAGACAGTTCTTGTGGAATTGGCAAAGTGATATTTGGAAGCCCATAGAGGGCTACGGTGAAAAAGGAAATATCCTCCGATCAAATCTGGAAAGAAGGTTTCTGAGGAACTGCTTAGTGTTCTGTTAATTCATCTCACAGAGTTACATCTGTATTTCGTGGATCTCTTTGCTAGCCTTATTTCTGTGTTATCGGAGAACAGATATTTACTTTCCGTTTGAAGACTATAGGGCCAAAGGAAATATCCTCCGATAACAAATTGAAAGAAGATTTCTGAGAAACTTCTTTGTGTTCTGTGAAATCATCTCACAGAGTTACAGCTTTCTCCTCAAGAAGCCTTTCGCTAAGACAGTTCTTGTGGAATTGGCAAAGTGATATTTGGAAGCCCATAGAGGGCTACGGTGATAAAGGAAATATCCTCCGATGAAATCTGGAAAGAAGGTTTCTGAGAAACTGCTCAGTGTTCTGTTAATTCATCTCACAGAGTTACATCTGTATTTCGTGGATCTCTTTGCTAGCCTTATTTCTGTGGAATCTGACAACAGATATTTCCTTTCCCTTTGAAGACTATAGGGCCAAAGGAAATATCCTCCGATAACAAAGAGAAAGAAGCTTTCTGAGAAACTTCTTTGTGTTCTGTGAAATCATCTCACAGAGTTCCAGCTTTCCCCTCAAGAAGCCTTTCGCTAAGACAGTTCTTGTGGAATTGGCAAAGTGATATTTTGAAGCCCATAGAGGTCTATGGTGAAAAAGGTAATATCCTCCGATGAAATCTGGAAAGAAGCTTTCTGAGAAACTGCTCAGTGTTCTGTTAATTCATCTCACAGAGTTACATCTGTATTTCGTGGATCTCTTTGCTAGCCTTATTTCTGTGGAATCTGAGAACAGATATTTCGGATCCCTTTAAAGACTATAGGGCCAAAGGAAATATCCTCCGATAATAAAGAGAAAGAAGATTTCTGAGAAACTTCTTTGTGTTCTGTGAAATCATGTCACAGAGTTACAGCTTTCCCCTCAAGAAGCCTTTCGCTAAGACAGTTCTTGTGGAATTGGCAAAGTGATATTTGGAAGCCCATAGAGGGCTATGGTGAAAAAGGAAATATCCTCCGATGAAATCTGGAAAGAAGCTTTCTGAGAAACTGCTCAGTGTTCTGTTAATTCATCTCACAGAGTTACATCTGTATTTCGTGCATCTCTTTGCTAGCCTTATTTCTGTGGAATCTGAGAACAGATATTTCGGATCCCATTAAAGACTATAGGGCCAAAGGAAATATCCTCCGATAACAAAGAGAAAGAAGCTTTCTGAGAAACTTTTTTGTGTTCTGTGAAATCATCTCACAGAGTTACAGCTTTCCCCTCAAGAAGCCTTTCGCTAAGACAGTTCTTGTGGAATTCGCAAAGTGATATTTGCAAGCCCTTAGAGGGCTATGGTGAAAAAGGAAATATCCTCCGATGAAATCTGGAAAGAAGCTTTCTGAGAAACTGCTTAGTGTTCTGTTAATTCATCTCACTGAGTTACATCTGTATTTCGTGGATCTCTTTGCTAGCCTTATTTCTGTGGAATCTGAGAACAGATATTTCGGATCCCTTTGAATACTATAGGGCCAAAGGAAATATCCTCCGATAACAAAGAGAAAGAAGCTTTCTGAGAAACTTCTTTGTGTTCTGTGAAATCATCTCACAGAGTTACAGCTTTCCCCTCAAGAAGCCTTTTGCTAAGACAGTTCTTGTGGAATTGGCAAAGTGATATTTGGAAGCCCATAGAGGGCTAAGGTGAAAAAGGAAATATCCTCCGATGAAATCTGGAAAGAAGTTTCTGAGAAACTACTTAGTGTTCTGTTAATTCATCTCACAGAGTTACATCTGTATTTCGTGGATCTCTTTGCTAGCTTTATTTCTGTGGAATGTGAGAACAGATATTTCCTTTCCCTTTGAAGACTATAGGGCCAAAGGAAATATCCTCCGATAACAAAGAGAGGGAAGCTTTCTGAGAAACTTGTTTGTGTTCTGTGAAATCATCTCACAGAGTTACAGCTTTCCCCTCAAGAAGCCTTTCGCTAAGACAGTTCTTGTGGAATTGGCAAAGTGATATTTGGAAGCCCATAGAGGGCTACGGTGATAAAGGAAATATCCTCCGATAAAATCTGGAAAGAAGCTTCTGAGAAACTGCTCAGTGTTCTGTTAATTCATCTCACAGAGTTACATCTGTATTTCGTGGATCTCTTTGCTAGCCTTATTTCTGTGGAATCTGACAACAGATATTTCCTTTCCCTTTGAAGACTATAGGGCCAAAGGAAATATCCTCCGATAACAAAGAGAAAGAAGCTTTCTCAGAAACTTCTTTGTGTTCTGTGAAATCATCTCACAGAGTTCCAGCTTTCCCCTCAAGAATCCTTTCGCTAAGACAGTTCTTGTGAAATTGGCAAAGTGATATTTTGAAGCCCATAGAGGGCTATGGTGAAAAAGGAAATATCCTCCGATGAAATCTGGAAAGAAGCTTTCTGAGAAACTGCTCAGTGTTCTGTTAATTCATCTCACAGAGTTACATCTGTATTTCGTAGATCTCTTTGCTAGCCTTATTTCTGTGGAATCTGAGAACAGATATTTCGGATCCCTTTGAAGACTATAGGGCCAAAGGAAATATCCTCCGATAACAAAGAGAAAGAAGCTTTCTGAGAAACTTCTTTGTGTTCTGTGAAATCATCTCACAGAGTTACAGCTTTCCCCTCAAGAAGCCTTTCGCTAAGACAGTTCTTGTGTAATTGGCAAAGTGATATATGGAAGCCCATAGAGGGCTAGGGTGAAAAACGAAATATCCTCCGATGAAATCTGGAAAGAAGCTTTCTGAGAAACTGCTGAGTGTTCTGTTAATTCATCTCACAGTGTTACATCTGTATTTCGTGGATCTCTTTGCTAGCCTTATTTCTGTGGAATCTGACAACAGATATTTCCTTTCCCTTTGAAGACTATAGGGCCAAAGGAAATATCCTCCGATAACAAAGAGAAAGAAGCTTTCTGAGAAACTTCTTTGGGTTCTGTGAAATCATCTCACAGAGTTACAGCTTTCCCCTCAAGAAGCCTTTCACTAAGACAGTTCTTGTGGAATTTTCAAAGTGATATTTGGAAGCCCATAGAGGGCTATGGTGAAAAAGGAAATATCCTCCGATGAAATCTGGAACGAAGCTTTCTGAGAAACTGCTTAGTGTTCTGTTAATTCATCTCACAGAGTTACATCTTCATTTCGGGGATCTCTTTGTTAGCCTTATTTCTGTGGAATCTGACAACAGATATTTCCTTTCCCTTTGAAGACTATAGGGCAAATGGAAATATCCTCCGATAACAAAGAGAAAGAAGCTTTCTGAGAAACTTCTTTGTGTTCTGTGAAATCATCTCACAGAGTTACAGCTTTCCCCTCAAGAAGCCTTTCGCTAAGACAGTGCTTGTGGAATTGGCAAAGTGATATTTGGAAGCCCATAGAGGGCTATGGTGAAAAAGGAAATATCCTCCGATGAAATCTGGAAAGAAGCTTTCTGAGAAACTGCTTAGTGTTCTGTTAATTCATCTCACAGAGTTACATCTGTATTTCGTGGATTTCTTTGCTAGCCTTATTTCTGTGGAATCGGAGAACAGATATTTCGGAACCCTTTGAAGACTATAGGGCCAAAGGAAATATCCTCCGATAACAAAGAGAAAGAAGCTTTCTGAGAAACTTCTTTGTGTTCTGTGAAATCATCTCACAGAGTTACAGCTTTCCCCTCAAGAAGCCTTTCGCTAAGACAGTTCTTGTGGAATTGGCAAAGTGATATTTGGAAGCCCATAGAGGGCTACGGTGAAAAAGGAAATATCCTCCGATGAAATCTGGAAAGAAGCTTTCTGAGAAACTGCTTATTGTTCTGTTAATTCATCTCACAGTGTTACATCTGTATTTCGTGGATCTCTTTGCTAGCCTTATTTCTGTGGAATCTGAGAACAGATATTTCCTTTCCCTCTAAAGACTATAGGGCCAAAGGAAATATCCTCCGATAATGAAGAGAAAGAAGCTTTCTGAGAAACTTCTTTGTGTTCTGTGAAATCATATCACAGAGTTACAGCTTTCCCCTCAAGAAGCCTTTCGCTAGGACAGTTCTTCTCGGATTGGCAATGTGATATTTGGAAGCCCATAGAGGGCCATGGTGAAAAAGGAAATATCCTCCGATGAAATCTGGAAAGAAGCTTCCTGAAAAACTGCTCAGTGTTCTGTTAATTCATCTCACAGAGTTACATCTTCATTTCGGGGATCTCTTTGCTAGCCTTATTTCTGTGGAATCTGAGAACAGATATTTCCTTTCCCTTTGAAGACTATAGGGCCAAAGGAAATATCCTCTGATAACAAAGAGAAAGAAGCTTTCTGAGAAACTTCTTTGTGTTCTGTGAAATCATCTCACAGAGTTACAGCTTTCCCCTCAAGAAGCCTTTCACTAAGACAGTTCTTGTGGAATTGTCAAAGTGATATTTGGAAGCTCTTAGAGGGCTATGGAGAAAAAGGAAATATCCTCCGATGAAATCTGGAAAGAAGCTTTCTGAGAAACTGCTTAGTGTTCTGTTAATTCATCTCACAGAGTTACATCTGTATTTCGTGCATCTCTTTGCTAGCCTCATTTCTGTGGAATCTTTGAACAGATATTTCGGATCCCTTTGAAGACTATAGGGCCAAAGGAAATATCCTCCGATAACAAAGAGATAGAAGCTTTCTGAGAAACTTCTTTGTGTTCTGTGAAATCATCTCACAGAGTTACAGCTTTACCGTCAAGAAGCCTTTCGCGAAGACAGTTCTTGTGGAATTGGCAAAGTGATATTTGGAAGCCCATAGGGGTCTATGGTGAAAAGGAAATATCCTCTGATGAAATCTGGAAAGAAGCTTTCTGAGAAACTGCTGAGTGTTCTGTTAATTCATCTCACAGAGTTACATCTGTATTTCGTGGATCTCTTTGCTAGCCTTATTTCTGTGGAATCTGAGAACAGATATTTCGGATTCCTTTAAAGACTATAGGGCCAAAGGAAATATCCTTCGATAACAAAGAGAAAGAAGCTTTCTGAGAAACTTCTTTGTGTTCTGTGAAATCATCTCACAGAGTTACAGTTTTCCCCTCAAGAAGCCTTTCGCTAAGACAGTTCTTGTGGAATTGGCAAAGTGATATTTGGAAGCCCTTAGAGGGCTAGGTGAAAATGGAAATATCCTCCGATGAAATCTGGAAAGAAGCTTTCTGAGAAACTGCTCAGTGTTCTGTTAATTCATCTCACAGAGTTACACCTGTATTTCGGGGATCTCTTTGCTAGCCTTATTTCTGTGGAATCTGACAATCGATATTTCCTTTCCCTTTGAAGACTATAGGGCCAAAGGAAATATCCTCCGATAACAAAGAGAAAGAAGCATTCTGAGAAACTTCTTTGTGTTCTGTGAAATCATCTCACAGAGTTACAGCTTTCCCCTCAAGAAGCCTTTCACTAAGACAGTTCTTGTGGAATTTTCAAAGTGATATTTGGAACCCCTAGAGGGCTAGGGTGAAAATGGAAATATCCTCCGATGAAATCTGGAAAGAAGCTTTCTGAGAAACTGCTCAGTGTTCTGTTAATTCATCTCACAGATGTACATCTGTATTTCGTGGATCTCTTTGCTAGCCTTATTTCTGTGGAATCTGACAACAGATATTTCCTTTCCCTCTGAAGCCTATAGGGCCAAAGGAAATAACCTCCGATAACAAAGAGAAAGAAGCTTTCTGAGAAACTTCTTTGTGTTCTGTGAAATCATCTCACAGAGTTACAGCTTTCCCCTCGAGAAGCCTTTCGCTAGGACAGTTGTTGTGGAATAGGCAAAGTGATATTTGGAAGCCCATAGAGGACTATGGTGACAAAGGAAATATCCTCCGATGAAATCTGGAAAGAAGCTTTCTGAGAAACTGCTTAGTGTTCTGTTAATTCATCTCACAGAGTTACATCTGTATTTCGTGGATCTCTTTGCTAGCCTTATTTCTGTGGAATCTGAGAACATATATTTCGGATCCCTTTGAAGACTATAGGGCCAAAGGAAATATCCTCCGATAACAAAGAGAAAGAAGCTTTCTGAGAAACTTCTTTGTGTTCTGTGAAATCATCTCACAGAGTTACAGCTTTCCCCCCAAGAAGCCTTTCGCTAAGACAGTTCTGGTGGAATTGGCAAAGTGATATTTGGAAGCCCAAAGAGGGCTATGGTGAAAAAGGAAATATCCTCCGATGAAATCTGGAAAGAAGCTTTCTGAGAAACTGCTCAGTGTTCTGTTAATTCATCTCACAGAGTTACATCTGTATTTCTTGGATCTCTTTGCCAGCCTTATTTCTGTGGAATCTGACAACAGATATTTCCTTTCCCTTTGAAGACTACAGGGCCAAAGGAAATATCCTCTGATAACAAAGAGAAAGAAGCTTTCTGAGAAACTTCTTTGTGTTCTGTGAAATCATCTCACAGAGTTACAGCTTTCCCCTCAAGAAGCCTTTCCCTAAGACAGTTCTTGTGGAATTGGCAAAGTGATATTTGGAAGCCCATAGAGGGCTATGGTGAAAAACGAAATATCCTCCGATGAAATCTGGAAAGAAGCTTTTTGAGAAACTGCTGAGTGTTCTGTTAATTCATCTCACAGTGTTACATCTGCATTTCGTGGATCTCTTTGCTAGCCTTATTTCTGTGGAATCTGACAACAGATATTTCGGATTCCTTTAAAGACTATAGGGCCAAAGGAAATATCCTCCCATAACAAAGAGAAAGAAGCTTTCTGAGAAACTTCTTTGTGTTCTGTGAAATCATCTCACAGAGTTACAGCTTTCCCCTCAAGAAGCCTTTCGCTAAGACAGTTCTTGTGGAATTGGCAAAGTGATATTAGGAAGCCCATAGAGGGCTATGGTGAAAAAGGAAATATCCTCCGATGAAATCTGGAAAGAAGCTTTCTGAGAAACGGCTCAGTATTCCGTTAATTCATCTCACAGAGTTACATCTGTATTTCGGGGATCTCTTTGCTAGCCTTATTTCTGTGGAATCTGACAACAGATATTTCCTTTCCCTTTGAAGACTATAGGGCCAAAGGAAATATCCTCCGATAACAAAGAGAAAGAAGCTTTCTGAGAAACTTCTTTGTGTTCTGTGAAATCATCTCACAGAGTTACAGCTTTCCCCTCAAGAAGCCTTTCACTAAGACAGTTCTTGTGGAATTTTCAAAGTGATATTTGGAAGCCCATAGAGGGCTATGGTGAAAAAGGAAATATCCTCCGATGAAATCTGGAATGAAGCTTTCTGAGAAACTGCTCAGTGTTCTGTTAATGCATCTCACAGTGTTACATCTGTATTTCGTGGATCTCTTTGCTAGCCTTATTTCTGTGGAATCTGACAACAGATATTTCCTTTCCTTTGAAGACTATAGGGCCAAAGGAAATATCCTCCGATAACAAAGAGAAAGAAGCTTTCTGAGAAACTTCTTTGTGTTCTGCGAAATCAACTCACAGAGCTAGAGCTTTCCCCCAAGAAGCCTTTCGCTAAGACACTTCTTGTGGAATTGGCAAAGTGATATTTGGAAGCCCAAAGAGGGCTATGGTGAAAAAGGAAATATCCTCCGATGAAATCTGGAACGAAGCTTTCTGAGAAACTGCTCAGTGTTCTGTTAATTCATCTCACAGAGTTACATCTGTATTTCGTGGATCTCTTTGCTAGCCTTATTTCTGTGGAATCTGAGAACAGATATTTCGGATCCCTTTCAAGACTATAGGGCCAAAGGAAATATCCTCCGATAACAAAGAGAAAGAAGCTTTCTGAGAAACTTCTTTGTGTTCTGTGAAATCATCTCACAGAGTTACAGCTTTCCCCTCAAGAAGCCTTTCGCTAAGACAGTTCTTGTGGAATTGGCAAAGTGATATTTGGAAGCCCATAGAGGGCTATGGTGAAAAAGGAAATATCCTCCGATGAAATCTGGAAAGAAGCTTTCTGAGAAACTGCTCAGTGTTCTGTTGATTCATATCAAACAGTTACATCTGTATTTCGTGGATCTCTTTGCCAGCCTTATTTCTGTGGAATCTGACAACAGATATTTCCTTTCCCTTTGAAGACTACAGGGCCAAAGGAAATATCCTCTGATAACAAAGAGAAAGAAGCTTTCTGAGAAACTTCTTTGTGTTCTGTGAAATCATCTCACAGAGTTACAGCTTTCCCCCCAAGAAGCCTTTCGCTAAGACAGTTCTGGTGGAATTGGCAAAGTGATATTTGGAAGCCCATAGAGGGCTATGTTGAAAAAGGAAATATCCTCCGATGAAATCTGGAAAGAAGCTTTCTGAGAAACTGCTTAGTGTTCTGTTAATTCATCTCACAGAGTTACATATTTATTTCGTGGATCTCTTTGCTAGCCTTATTTCTGTGGAATCTGAGAACAGATATTTCCTTTCCCTTTGAAGACTATAGGGCCAAAGGAAATATCCTCTGATAACAAAGAGAAAGAAGCTTTCTGAGAAACTTCTTTGTGTTCTGTGAAATCATCTCACAGAGTTACAGCTTTCCCCTCAAGAAGCCTTTCACTAAGACAGTTCTTGTGGAATTGTCAAAGTGTTATTTGGAAGCTCTTAGAGGGCTATGGAGAAAAAGGAAATATCCTCCGATGGAATCTGGAAAGAAGCTTTCTGAGAAACTGCTTAGTGTTCTGATAATTCATCTCATAGAGTTACATCTGTGTTTCGTGCATCTCTTTGCTATCCTCATTTCTGTGGAATCTGAGAACAGATATTTCGGATCCCTTTGAAGACTATAGGGCCAAAGGAAATATCCTCCGATAACAAAGAGATAGAAGCTTTCTGAGAAACTTCTTTGTGTTCTGTGAAATCATCTCACAGAGTTACAGCTTTACCGTCAAGAAGCCTTTCGCGAAGACAGTTCTTGTGGAATTGGCAAAGTGATATTTGGAAGCCCATAGGGGTCTATGGTGAAAAGGAAATATCCTCCGATGAAATCTGGAAAGAAGCTTTCTGAGAAACTGCTGAGTGTTCTGTTAATTCATCTCACAGAGTTACATCTGTATTTCGTGGATCTCTTTGCTAGCCTTATTTCTGTGGAATCTGAGAACAGATATTTCGGATTCCTTTAAAGACTATAGGGCCAAAGGAAATATCCTTCGATAACAAAGAGAAAGAAGCTTTCTGAGAAACTTCTTTGTGTTCTGTGAAATCATCTCACAGAGTTACAGTTTTCCCCTCAAGAAGCCTTTCGCTAAGACAGTTCTTGTGGAATTGGCAAAGTGATATTTGGAAGCCCTTAGAGGGCTAGGTGAAAAAGGAAATATCCTCCGATGAAATCTGGAAAGAAGCTTTCTGAGAAACTGCTCAGTGTTCTGTTAATTCATCTCACAGAGTTACATCTGTATTTCGGGGATCTCTTTGCTAGCCTTATTTCTGTGGAATCTGACAATCGATATTTCCTTTCCCTTTGAAGACTATAGGGCCAAAGGAAATATCCTCCGATAACAAAGAGAAAGAAGCATTCTGAGGAACTTCTTTGTGTTCTGTGAAATCATCTCACAGAGTTACAGCTTTCCCCTCAAGAAGCCTTTCACTAAGACAGTTCTTGTGGAATTTTCAAAGTGATATTTGGAACCCCTAGAGGGCTAGGGTGAAAATGGAAATATCCTCCGATGAAATCTGCAAAGAAGCTTTCTGAGAAACTGCTCAGTGTTCTGTTAATTCATCTCACTGATGTACATCTGTATTTCGTGGATCTCTTTGCTAGCCTTATTTCTGTGGAATCTGACAACAGATATTTCCTTTCCCTTTGAAGACTATAGGGCCAAAGGAAATATCCTCCGATAACAAAGAGAAAGAAGCTTTCTGAGAAACTTCTTTGTGTTCTGTGAAATCATCTCACAGAGTTACAGCTTTCCCCCCAAGAAGCCTTTCGCTAAGACACTTCTTGTGGAATTGGCAAAGTGATATTTGGAAGCCCATAGAGGGCTATGGTGAAAAAGGAAATATCCTCCGATGAAATCTGGAACGAAGCTTTCTGAGAAACTGCTTAGTGTTCTGTTAATTCATCTCACAGAGTTACATCTTTATTTCGTGGATCTCCTGGCTAGCCTTATTTCTGTGGAATCTGAGAACAGATATTTCCTTTCCCTTTGAAGACTATAGGGCCAAAGGAAATATCCTCCGATAACAAAGAGAAAGAAGCTTTCTGAGAAACTTCTTTGTGTTCTGTGAAATCATCTCACAGAGTTACAGCTTTCCCCTCAAGAACCCTTTCGCTAAGACAGTTCTTGTGGAATTGTCAAAGTGATATTTGGAAGCTCATTGAGGGCTATGGAGAAAAAGGAAATATCCTCCCATGAAATCTGGAAAGAAGCTTTCTGAGAAACTGCTTAGTGTTCTGTTAATTCATCTCACAGAGTTACATCTGTATTTCGTGGATCTCTTTGCTAGCCTTATTTGTGTGGAATCTGACAACAGATATTTCCTTTCCCTTTGAAGACTATAGGTACAAAGGAAATATCCTCCGATAACAAAGAGAAAGAAGCTTTCTGAGAAACTTCTTTGTGTTCTGTGAAATCATCTCACAGAGTTACAACTTTCCCCTCAAGAAGCCTTTCGCTAAGACAGTTCTTGTGGAATTGGCAAAGTGATATTTGGAAGCCCATAGAGGGCTATGTTAAAAAAGGAAATATCCTCAGATGAAATATAGAAAGAAGCTTTCTGAGAAACTGCTTAGTGTTCCGTTAATTCATCTCACAGAGTTACATCTGTATTTCGTGGATCTCCTTGCTAGCCTTATTTCTGTGGAATCTGAGAACAGATATTTCGGATCCCTTTGAAGACTATAGGGCCAAAGGAAATATCCTCCGATAACAAAGAGAAAGAAGCTTTCTGAGAAACTTCTTTGTGTTCGTGAAATCATCTCACAGAGTTACAGCTTTCCCCTAAAGAAGCCTTTCGCTAAGACAGTTCTTGTGGAATTGGCAAGGTGATATTTGGAAGCCCATAGAGGGCTATGGTGAAAAAGGAAATATCCTCTGATGAAATCTGGAAAGAAGCTTTCTGAGAAACTGCTTAGTGTTCTGTTAATTCATCTCACAGATTTACATCTATATTTCCTGTATCTCTTTGCTAGCCTTATTTGTGTGGAATCTGACATCAGATATTTCCTTTCCCTTTGAAGACTATGGGGACAAAGGAAATATCCTCCGATAACAAAGAGAAAGAAGCTTTCTGAGAAACTTCTTTGGGTTCTGTGAAATCATCTCACAGAGTTACAGCTTTCCCCTCAAGAAGCCTTTCGCTAAAACAGTTCTTGTGGAATTGGCAAAGTGATATTTGGAAGCCCATAGAGGGCTATGGTGACAAAGGAAATATCCTCCGATGAAATCTGGAAAGAAGCTTTCTGAGAAACTGCTCAGTGTTCTGTTAATTCATCTCACACAGTTACATCTGTATTTCGTGGACCTCTTTGCTAGCCTTATTTCTGTGGAATCTGAGAACAGATATTTCGGATCCCTTTGAAGACTATAGAGCCAAAGGAAATATCCTCCGATAACAAAGAGAAAGAAGCTTTCTGAGAAACTTCTTTGTGTTCTGTGAAATCATCTCACAGAGTTACAGCTTTCCCCTCAAGAATCCTTTCACTAAGACAGTTCTTGTGGAATTGGCAAAGTGATATTTGGAAGCCCATAGAGGGCTATGGTGAAAAAGGAAATATCCTCCGATGAAATCTGGAAAGAAGCTTTCTGAGAAAATGCTTAGTGTTCTGTTAATTCATCTCACAGAGTTACATCTGTATTTCGAGGATCTCTTTGCTAGCCTTATTTCTGTGGAATCTGAGAACAGATATTTCGGATCCCTTTCAAGACTATAGGTCCAAAGGAAATATCCTCCGATAACAAAGAGAAAGAAGCTTTCTGAGAAACTTCTTTGTGTTCTGTGAAATCATCTCACAGAGTTACAGCTTTCCCCTCAAGAAGCCTTTCGCTAAGACAGTTCTTGTGGAATTGGCAAAGTGATATTTGGAAGCCCATAGAGGGCCATGGTGAAAAAGGAAATATCCTCCGATGAAATCTGGAAAGAAGCTTCTTGAGAAACTGCTTAGTGTTCTGTTAATTCATCTCACAGAGTTACATCTGTATTTCGTGGATCTATTTGCTAGCCTTATTTCAGTGGAATCTGAGAACAGATATTTCGGATCCTTTTGAAGACTATAGGGCCAAAGGAAATATCCTCCGATAACAAAGAGAAAGAAGCTTTCTGAGAAACTTCTTTGTGTTCTGTGAAATCATCTCACAGAGTTACAGCTTTCCGCTCAAGAAGCCTTTCGCTAAGACAGTTCTTGTGGAATTGGCAAAGTGATATTTGGAAGCCCATAGAGGGCTATGGTGAAAAAGGAAATATCCTCCGATGAAATCTGGAAAGAAGCTTTCTGAGAAACGGCTCAGTGTTCTGTTAATTCATCTCACAGAGTTACATCTGTATTTCGGGGATCTCTTTGCTAGCCTTATTTCTGTGGAATCTGACAACAGATATTTCCTTTCCCTTTGAAGACTATAGGGCCAAAGGAAATATCCTCCGATAACAAAGAGAAAGAAGCTTTCTGAGAAACTTCTTTGTGTTCTGTGAAATCATCTCACAGAGTTACAGCTTTCCCCTCAAGAAGCCTTTCACTAAGACAGTTCTTGTGGAATTTTCAAAGTGATATTTGTAAGCCCATAGAGGGCTATGGTGAAAAAGGAAATATCCTCCGATGAAATCTGGAAAGAAGCTTTCTGAGAAACTGCTCAGTGTTCTGTTAATTCATCTCACAGAGTTACATCTGTATTTCGTGGATCTCTTTGCTAGCCTTATTTCTGTGGAATCTGACAACAGATATTTCCTTTCCTTTGAAGAATATAGGGCCAAAGGAAATATCCTCCGATAACAAAGAGAAAGAAGCTTTCTGAGAAACTTCTTTGTGTTCTGCAAAATCATCTCACAGAGCTACAGCTTTCCCCCCAAGAAGCCTTTCGCTAAGACACTTCTTGTGGAATTGGCAAAGTGATATTTGGAAGCCCAAAGAGGGCTATGGTGAAAAGGAAATATCCTCCGATGAAATCTGGAACGAAGCTTTCTGAGAAACTGCTTAGTGTTCGGTTAATTCATCTCACAGAGTTACATCTTCATTTTGGGGATCTCTTTGCTAGCCTTATTTCTGTGGAATCTGACAACAGATATTTCCTTTCCCTTTGAAGACTATAGGGCAAATGGAAATATCCTCCGATAACAAAGAGAAAGAAGCTTTCTGAGAAACTTCTTTGTGTTCTGTGAAATCATCTCACAGAGTTACAGCTTTACCGTCAAAAAGCTTTTCGCGAAGACAGTTCTTGTGGAATTGGCAAAGTGATATTTGGAAGCCCATAGGGGTCTATGGTGAAAAAGGAAATATCCTCAGATTAAAAATGGAAAGAAGCTTTCTGAGAAACTGCTGAGTGTTCTGTTAATTCATCTCACAGTGTTACATCTGTATTTCGTGGATCTCTTTGCTAGCCTTATTTCTGTGGAATCTGAGAACAGATATTTCGGATTCCTTTAAAGACTATAGGGCCAAAGGAAATATCCTCCGATAACAGAGAGAAAGAAGCTTTCTGAGAAACTTCTTTGTGTTCTGTGAAATCATCTCACAGAGTTACAGCTTTCACCCCAAGAAGCCTTTCGCTAAGACAGTTCTTGTGGAATTGGCAAAGTGATATTTGGAAGCCCATAGAGGGCTATGGTGAAAAAGGAAATATCCTCCGATGAAATCTGGAACGAAGCTTTCTGAGAAACTGCTTAGTGTTCTGTTAATTCATCTCACAGAGTTACATCTTTGTTTCGTGGATCTCCTGGCTAGCCTTATTTCTGTGGAATCTGAGAACAGATATTTCCTTTCCCTTTGAAGACTATAGGGCCAAAGGAAATATCCTCCGATAACAAAGAGAAAGAAGCTTTCTGAGAAACTTCTTTGTGTTCTGTGAAATCATCTCACAGAGTTACAGCTTTCCCCTCAAGAACCCTTTCGCTAAGACAGTTCTTGTGGAATTGTCAAAGTGATATTTGGAAGCTCATTGAGGGCTATGGAGAAAAAGGAAATATCCTCCCATGAAATCTGGAAAGAAGCTTTCTGAGAAACTGCTTAGTGTTCTGTTAATTCATCTCACAGAGTTACATCTGTATTTCGTGGATCTCTTTGCTAGCCTTATTTGTGTGGAATCTGACAACAGATATTTCCTTTCCCTTTGAAGACTATAGGTACAAAGGAAATATCCTCCGATAACAAAGAGAAAGAAGCTTTCTGAGAAACTTCTTTGTGTTCTGTGAAATCATCTCACAGAGTTACAACTTTCCCCTCAAGAAGCCTTTCGCTAAGACAGTTCTTGTGGAATTGGCAAAGTGATATTTGGAAGCCCATAGAGGGCTATGTTAAAAAAGGAAATATCCTCAGATGAAATATAGAAAGAAGCTTTCTGAGAAACTGCTTAGTGTTCCGTTAATTCATCTCACAGAGTTACATCTGTATTTCGTGGATCTCCTTGCTAGCCTTATTTCTGTGGAATCTGAGAACAGATATTTCGGATCCCTTTGAAGACTATAGGGCCAAAGGAAATATCCTCCGATAACAAAGAGAAAGAAGCTTTCTGAGAAACTTCTTTGTGTTCGTGAAATCATCTCACAGAGTTACAGCTTTCCCCTAAAGAAGCCTTTCGCTAAGACAGTTCTTGTGGAATTGGCAAGGTGATATTTGGAAGCCCATAGAGGGCTATGGTGAAAAAGGAAATATCCTCTGATGAAATCTGGAAAGAAGCTTTCTGAGAAACTGCTTAGTGTTCTGTTAATTCATCTCACAGATTTACATCTATATTTCCTGTATCTCTTTGCTAGCCTTATTTGTGTGGAATCTGACATCAGATATTTCCTTTCCCTTTGAAGACTATGGGGACAAAGGAAATATCCTCCGATAACAAAGAGAAAGAAGCTTTCTGAGAAACTTCTTTGGGTTCTGTGAAATCATCTCACAGAGTTACAGCTTTCCCCTCAAGAAGCCTTTCGCTAAAACAGTTCTTGTGGAATTGGCAAAGTGATATTTGGAAGCCCATAGAGGGCTATGGTGACAAAGGAAATATCCTCCGATGAAATCTGGAAAGAAGCTTTCTGAGAAACTGCTCAGTGTTCTGTTAATTCATCTCACACAGTTACATCTGTATTTCGTGGACCTCTTTGCTAGCCTTATTTCTGTGGAATCTGAGAACAGATATTTCGGATCCCTTTGAAGACTATAGAGCCAAAGGAAATATCCTCCGATAACAAAGAGAAAGAAGCTTTCTGAGAAACTTCTTTGTGTTCTGTGAAATCATCTCACAGAGTTACAGCTTTCCCCTCAAGAATCCTTTCACTAAGACAGTTCTTGTGGAATTGGCAAAGTGATATTTGGAAGCCCATAGAGGGCTATGGTGAAAAAGGAAATATCCTCCGATGAAATCTGGAAAGAAGCTTTCTGAGAAAATGCTTAGTGTTCTGTTAATTCATCTCACAGAGTTACATCTGTATTTCGAGGATCTCTTTGCTAGCCTTATTTCTGTGGAATCTGAGAACAGATATTTCGGATCCCTTTCAAGACTATAGGTCCAAAGGAAATATCCTCCGATAACAAAGAGAAAGAAGCTTTCTGAGAAACTTCTTTGTGTTCTGTGAAATCATCTCACAGAGTTACAGCTTTCCCCTCAAGAAGCCTTTCGCTAAGACAGTTCTTGTGGAATTGGCAAAGTGATATTTGGAAGCCCATAGAGGGCCATGGTGAAAAAGGAAATATCCTCCGATGAAATCTGGAAAGAAGCTTCTTGAGAAACTGCTTAGTGTTCTGTTAATTCATCTCACAGAGTTACATCTGTATTTCGTGGATCTATTTGCTAGCCTTATTTCAGTGGAATCTGAGAACAGATATTTCGGATCCTTTTGAAGACTATAGGGCCAAAGGAAATATCCTCCGATAACAAAGAGAAAGAAGCTTTCTGAGAAACTTCTTTGTGTTCTGTGAAATCATCTCACAGAGTTACAGCTTTCCGCTCAAGAAGCCTTTCGCTAAGACAGTTCTTGTGGAATTGGCAAAGTGATATTTGGAAGCCCATAGAGGGCTATGGTGAAAAAGGAAATATCCTCCGATGAAATCTGGAAAGAAGCTTTCTGAGAAACGGCTCAGTGTTCTGTTAATTCATCTCACAGAGTTACATCTGTATTTCGGGGATCTCTTTGCTAGCCTTATTTCTGTGGAATCTGACAACAGATATTTCCTTTCCCTTTGAAGACTATAGGGCCAAAGGAAATATCCTCCGATAACAAAGAGAAAGAAGCTTTCTGAGAAACTTCTTTGTGTTCTGTGAAATCATCTCACAGAGTTACAGCTTTCCCCTCAAGAAGCCTTTCACTAAGACAGTTCTTGTGGAATTTTCAAAGTGATATTTGTAAGCCCATAGAGGGCTATGGTGAAAAAGGAAATATCCTCCGATGAAATCTGGAAAGAAGCTTTCTGAGAAACTGCTCAGTGTTCTGTTAATTCATCTCACAGAGTTACATCTGTATTTCGTGGATCTCTTTGCTAGCCTTATTTCTGTGGAATCTGACAACAGATATTTCCTTTCCTTTGAAGAATATAGGGCCAAAGGAAATATCCTCCGATAACAAAGAGAAAGAAGCTTTCTGAGAAACTTCTTTGTGTTCTGCAAAATCATCTCACAGAGCTACAGCTTTCCCCCCAAGAAGCCTTTCGCTAAGACACTTCTTGTGGAATTGGCAAAGTGATATTTGGAAGCCCAAAGAGGGCTATGGTGAAAAGGAAATATCCTCCGATGAAATCTGGAACGAAGCTTTCTGAGAAACTGCTTAGTGTTCGGTTAATTCATCTCACAGAGTTACATCTTCATTTTGGGGATCTCTTTGCTAGCCTTATTTCTGTGGAATCTGACAACAGATATTTCCTTTCCCTTTGAAGACTATAGGGCAAATGGAAATATCCTCCGATAACAAAGAGAAAGAAGCTTTCTGAGAAACTTCTTTGTGTTCTGTGAAATCATCTCACAGAGTTACAGCTTTACCGTCAAAAAGCTTTTCGCGAAGACAGTTCTTGTGGAATTGGCAAAGTGATATTTGGAAGCCCATAGGGGTCTATGGTGAAAAAGGAAATATCCTCAGATTAAAAATGGAAAGAAGCTTTCTGAGAAACTGCTGAGTGTTCTGTTAATTCATCTCACAGTGTTACATCTGTATTTCGTGGATCTCTTTGCTAGCCTTATTTCTGTGGAATCTGAGAACAGATATTTCGGATTCCTTTAAAGACTATAGGGCCAAAGGAAATATCCTCCGATAACAGAGAGAAAGAAGCTTTCTGAGAAACTTCTTTGTGTTCTGTGAAATCATCTCACAGAGTTACAGCTTTCACCCCAAGAAGCCTTTCGCTAAGACAGTTCTTGTGGAATTGGCAAAGTGATATTTGGAAGCCCATACAGGGCTATGGTGAAAAAGGAAATATCCTCCGATGAAATCTGGAACGAAGCTTTCTGAGAAACTGCTTAGTGTTCTGTTAATTCATCTCACAGAGTTACATCTTTGTTTCGTGGATCTCCTGGCTAGCCTTATTTCTGTGGAATCTGAGAACAGATATTTCCTTTCCCTTTGAAGACTATAGGGCCAAAGGAAATATCCTCCGATAACAAAGAGAAAGAAGCTTTCTGAGAAACTTCTTTGTGTTCTGTGAAATCATCTCACAGAGTTACAGCTTTCCCCTCAAGAACCCTTTCGCTAAGACAGTTCTTGTGGAATTGTCAAAGTGATATTTGGAAGCTCATTGAGGGCTATGGAGAAAAAGGAAATATCCTCCGATGAAATCTGGAAAGAAGCTTTCTGAGAAACTGCTTAGTGTTCTGTTAATTCATCTCACGGATTTACATCTGTATTTCGTGGATCTCTTTGCTAGCCTTATTTCTGTGGAATCTGAGAACTGATATTTCGTATCCCTTTGAAGAATATAGGGCCAAAGGAAATATCCTCCGATAACAAAGAGAAAGAAGCTTTCTGAGAAACTTCTTTGTGTTCTGTGAAATCATCTCACAGAGTTACAGCTTTCCCCTCAAGAAGCCTTTCCCTAAGACAGTTCTTGTGGAATTGGCAAAGTGATATTTTGAAGCCCATAGAGTTCTATGGTGAAAAACGAAATATCCTCCGATGAAATCTGGAAAGAAGCTTTCTGAGAAACTGCTGAGTGTTCTGTTAATTCATCTCACAGTGTAACATCTGTATTTCGTGGATCTCTTTGCTAGCCTTATTTCTGTGGAATCTGACAACAGATATTTCGGATTCCTTTAAAGACTATAGGGCCAAAGGAAATATCCTCCGATAACAAAGAGAAAGAAGCTTTCTGAGAAACTTCTTTGTGTTCTGTGAAATCATCTCACAGAGTTACAGCTTTCCCCTCAAGAAGTCTTTCGCTAAGGCAGTTCTTGTGGAATTGGCAAAGTGATATTAGGAAGCCCATAGAGGGCTATGGTGAAAAAGGAAATATCCTCCGATGAAATCTGGTAAGAAGCTTTCTGAGAAACGGCTCAGTGTTCTGTTAATTCATCTCACAGAGTTACATGTGTATTTCGTGGATCTCTTTGCTAGCCTTATTTCTGTGGAATCTGACAACAGATATTTCCTTTCCCTTTGAAGACTATAGGGCCAAAGGAAATATCCTCCGATAACAAAGAGAAAGAAGCTTTCTGAGAAACTTCTTTGTGTTCTGTGAAATCATCTCACAGAGTTACAGCTTTCCCCTCAAGAAGCCTTTCACTAAGACAGTTCTTGTGGAATTTTCAAAGTGATATTTGGAAGCCCATAGAGGGCTATGGTGAAAAAGGAAATATCCTCCGATGAAATCTGGAAAGAAGCTTTCTGAGAAACTGCTCAGTGTTCTGTTAATTCATCTCACAGTGTTACATCTGTATTTCGTGGATCTCTTTGCTAGCCTTATTTCTGTGGAATCTGACAACAGATATTTCCTTTCCTTTGAAGACTATAGGGCCAAAGGAAATATCCTCCGATAACAAAGAGAAAGAGGCTTTCTGAGAAACTTCTTTGTGTTCTGCGAAATCATCTCACAGAGCTACAGCTTTCCCCCCAAGAAGCCTTTCGGTAAGACAATTCTTGTGGAATTGGCAAAGTGATATTTGGAAGCCCAAAGAGGGCTATGGTGAAAAAGGAAATATCCTCCGATGAAATCTGGAACGAAGCTTTCTGAGAAACTGCTCAGTGTTCTGTTAATTCATCTCACAGAGTTACATCTTCATTTCGTTGATCTCTTTGCTAGCCTTATTTCTGTGGAATCTGAGAACAGATATTTCCTTTCCCTTTGAAGACGATAGGGCAAATGGAAATATCCTCCGATAACAAAGAGAAAGAAGCTTTCTGAGAAACTTCTTTGTGTTCTGTGAAATCATCTCACAGAGTTACAGCTTTCCCCTCAAGAAGCCTTTCGCTAAGACAGTGCTTGTGGAATTGGCAAAGTGATATTTGGAAGCCCATAGAGGGCTATGATGAAAAAGTAAATATCCTCCGATGAAATCTGGAAAGAAGCTTTCTGAGAAACTGCTTAGTGTTCTGTTAATTCATCTCACAGTGTTACATCTGTATTTCTTGTATCTCTTTGCTAGCCTTATTTCTGTGGAATCTGAGAACAGATATTTCGGAACCCTTTGAAGACTATAGGGCCAAAGGAAATATCCTCCTATAACAATGAGAAAGAAGCTTTCTGAGAAACTTCTTTGTGTTCTGTGAAATCATCTCACAGAGTTACAGCTTTCCCCTCAAGAAGCCTTTCGCTAAGACAGTTCTTGTGGAATTGGCAAAGTGATATTTGGAAGCCCATAGAGGGCTACGGTGAAAAAGGAAATATCCTCCGATGAAATCTGGAAAGAAGCTTTCTGACAAACTGCTTAGTGTTCTGTTAATTCATCTCACAGTGTTACATCTGTATTTCGTGGATCTCTTTGCTAGCTTTATTTCTGTGGAATCTGAGAACAGATATTTCCTTTCAATTTAAAGACTATAGGGCCAAAGGAAATATCCTCCGATAACAAAGAGAAAGAAGCTTTCTGAGAAACTTCTTTGTGTTCTGTGAAATCATCTCACAGAGTTACAGCTTTCCCCTCAAGAAGCCTTTCACTAAGACAGTTCTTGTGGAATTGTCAAAGTGATATTTGGAAGCCCATAGAGGACTATGGTGAAAAAGGAAATATCCTCCGATGAAATCTGGAAAGAAGCTTTCTGAGAAACTGCTTAGTGTTCTGTTAATTCATCTCACAGAGTTACATCTGTATTTCGTGGATCTCTTTGCTAGCCTTATTTCTGTGGAATCTGAGAACATATATTTCGGATCCCTTTGAAGACTCTAGGGCCAAAGGAAATATCCTCCGATAACAAAGAGAAAGAAGCTTTCTGAGAAACTTCTTTGTGTTCTGTGAAATCATCTCACAGAGTTACAGCTCTCCCCTCAAGAAGCCTTTCGCTAAAACAGTTCTTGTGGAATTGGCAAAGTGATATTTGGAAGCCCATAGAGGGCTATAGTGACAAAGGAAATATCCTCCGATGAAATCTGGAAAGAAGCTTTCTGAGAAACTGCTCAGTGTTCTGTTAATTCATCTCACACAGTTACATCTGTATTTCGTGGATCTCTTTGCTAGCCTTATTTCTGTGGAATCTGAGAACAGATATTTCGGATCCCTTTCAAGAATATAGGGCCAAAGGAAATATCCTCCGATAACAAAGAGAAAGAAGCTTTCTGAGAAACTTCTTTGTGTTCTGTGAAATCATCTCACAGAGTTACAGCTTTCCCCTCAAGAAGCCTTTCGCTAAGACAGTTCTTGTGGAATTGGCAAAGTGATATTTGGAAGCCCATAGAGGGCTATGGTGAAAAAGGAAATATCCTCCGATGAAATCTGGAAAGAAGCTTTCTGAGAAACTGCTCAGTGTTCTGTTAATTCATCTCACACAGTTACATCTGTATTTCGTGGATCTCTTTGCCAGCCTTATTTCTGTGGAATCTGACAACAGATATTTCCTTTCCCTTTGTAGACTACAGGGCCAAAGATAATATCCTCTGATAACAAAGAGAAAGAAGCTTTCTGAGAAACTTCTTTGTGTTCTGTGAAATCATCTCACAGAGTTACAGCTTTCCCCCCAAGAAGCCTTTCGCTAAGACAATTCTGGTGGAATTGGCAAAGTGATATTTGGAAGCCCAAAGAGGGCTATGGTGAAAAAGGAAATATCCTCCGATGAAATCTGGAAAGAAGTTTTCTGAGAAACTGCTTAGTGTTCTGTTAATTCATCTCACAGAGTTACATATTTATTTCGTGGATCTCTTTGCTAGCCTTATTTCTGTGGAATCTGAGAACAGATATTTCCTTTCCCTTTGAAGACTATAGGGCCAAAGGAAATATCCTCTGATAACAAAGAGAAAGAAGCTTTCTGAGAAACTTCTTTGTGTTCTGTGAAATCATCTCACAGAGTTACAGCTTTCCCCTCAAGAAGCCTTTCAATAAGACAGTTCTTGTGGAATTGTCAAAGTGATATTTGGAAGCTCTCAGAGGGCTATCTAGAAAAAGGAAATATCCTCCAATGAAATCTGGAAAGAAGCTTTCTGAGAAACTGCTTAGTGTTCTGTTAATTCATCTCACAGTGTTACATCTGTATTTCGTGGATCTCTTTGCTAGCCACATTTCTGTGGAATCTGAGAACGGATATTTCGGATTCCTTTAAAGACTATAGGGCCAAAGGAAATATCCTTCGATAACAAAGAGAAAGAAGCTTTCTGAGAAACTTCTTTGTGTTCTGTGAAATCATCTCACAGAGTTACAGCTTTCCACTCAAGAAGCCTTTCGCTAAGACAGTTCTTGTGGAATTGGCAAAGTGATATTTGGAAGCCCATAGAGGGCTATGGTGAAAAAGGAAATATCCTCCGATGAAATCTGGAAAGAAGCTTTCTGAGAAACTGCTCAGTGTTCTGTTAATTCATTTCACAGTGTTACATCTGTATTTCGGGATCTCTTTGTCAGCCTTATTTCTGTGGAATCTGACAACAGATATTTCCTTTCCCATTGAAGACTATAGGGCCAAAGGAAATATCCTCCGATAACAAAGAGAAAGAAGCTTTCTGAGAAACTTCTTTGTGTTCTGTGGAATCATCTCACAGAGTTACAGCTTTCCCCTCAAGAAGCCTTTCACTAAGACAGTTCTTTTGGAATTTTCAAAGTGATATTTGGAAGCCCATAGAGGGCTATGGTGAAAAAGGAAATATCCTCTGATGAAATCTGGAACGTAGCTTTCTGAGAAACTGCTCAGTGTTCTGTTAATTCATCTCACAGAGTTACATCTTTATTTCGTGGATCTCCTGGCTTGCCTTATTTCTGTGGAATCTGAGAACAGATATTTCCTTTCCCTTTGAAGACTATAGGGCCAAAGGAAATGTCCTCCGATAACAAAGAGAAAGAAGCTTTCTGAGAAACTTCTTTGTGTTCTGTGAAATCATCTCACAGAGTTACAGCTTTCCCCTCAAGAACCCTTTCGCTAAGACAGTTCTTGTGGAATTGTCAAAGTGATATTTGGAAGCTCATTGAGGGCTATGGAGAAAAAGGAATTATCCTCCGATGAAATCTGGAAAGAAGCTTTCTGAGAAACTGCTTAGTGTTCTGTTAATTCATCTCACAGAGTTACATCTGTATTTCGGGGATCTCTTTGCTAGCCTTATTTCTGTGGAATCTGAGAACAGATATTTCGGATCCCTTTGAAGACTATAGGGCCAAAGGAAATATCCTCCGATAACAAAGAGAAAGAAGCTTTCTGAGAAACTTCTTTGTGTTCTGTGAAATCATCTCACAGAGTTACAGCTTTCCCCTCAAGAAGCCTTTCGCTAAGACAGTTCTTGTGGAATTGGCAATGTGATATTTGGAAGCCCATATAGGGCCATGGTGAAAAAGGAAATATCCTCCGATGAAATCTGGAAAGAAGCTTCCTGAGAAACTGCTTAGTGTTCTGTTAATTCATCTCACAGAGTTACATCTGTATTTCGTGGATCTATTGGCTAGCCTTATTTCTGTGGAATCTGAGAACAGATATTTCGGATCCCTTTCAAGAGTATAGGGCCAAAGGAAATATCCTCCGATAAGAAAGAGAAAGAAGCTTTCTGAGAAACTTCTTTGTGTTCTGTGAAATAATCTCACAGAGTTACAGCTTTCCCCTCAAGAAGCCTTTCGCTAAGACAGTTCTTGTGGAATTGGCAAAGTGATATTTGGAAGACCATACAGGGCTATGGTGAAAAAGGAAATATCCTCCGATGAAATCTGGAAAGAAGCTTTCTGAGAAACTGCTCAGTGTTCTGTTAATTCATCTCACAGAGTTACATCTGTATTTCTTGGATCTCTTGGTCAGCCTTATTTCTGTGGAATCTGACAACAGATATTTCCTTTCCCTTTGAAGACTACAGGGCCAAAGGAAATATCCTCTGATAACAAAGAGAAAGAAGCTTTCTGAGAAACTTCTTTGTGTTCTGTGAAATCATCTCACAGAGTTACAGCTTTCCCCCCAAGAAGCCTTTCGCTAAGACAGTTCTGGTGGAATTGGCAAAGTGATATTTGGAAGCCCAAAGAGAGCTATGGTGAAAAAGGAAATATCCTCCGATGAAATCTGGAAAGAAGCTTTCTGAGAAACTGCTTAGTGTTCTGTTAATTCATCTCACAGAGTTACATATTTATTTCGTGGATCTCTTTGCTAGCCTTATTTCTGTGGAATCTGAGAACAGATATTTCCTTTCCCATTGAAGACTACAGGGCCAAAGGAAATATCCTCCGATAACAAAGAGAAAGAAGCTTTCTGAGAAACTTCTTTGTGTTCTGTGGAATCATCTCACAGAGTTACAGCTTTCTCCTCAAGAAGCCTTTCATTAAGACAGTTCTTGTGGAATTTTCAAAGTGATATTTGGAAGCCCATAGAGGGCTATGGTGAAAAAGGAAATATCCTCCGATGAAATCTGGAACGAAGCTTTCTGAGAAACTGCTCAGTGTTCTGTTAATTCATCTCACAGAGTTACATCTTTATTTCGTGGATCTCCTGGCTAGCCTTATTTCTGTGGAATCTGAGAACAGATATTTCCTTTCCCTTTGAAGACTATAGGGCCAAAGGAAATGTCCTCCGATAACAAAGAGAAAGAAGCTTTCTGAGAAACTTCTTTGTGTTCTGTGAAATCATCTCACAGAGTTACAGCTTTCCCCTCAAGAACCCTTTCGCTAAGACAGTTCTTGTGGAATTGTCAAAGTGATATTTGGAAGCTCATTGAGGGCTATGGAGAAAAAGGAAATATCCTCCGATGAAATCTGGAAAGAAGCTTTCTGAGAAACTGCTTAGTGTTCTGTTAATTCATCTCACAGAGTTACATCTGTATTTCGGGGATCTCTTTGCTAGCCTTATTTCTGTGGAATCTGAGAACAGATATTTCGGATCCCTTTGAAGACTATAGGGCCAAAGGAAATATCCTCCGATAACAAAGAGAAAGAAGCTTTCTGAGAAACTTCTTTGTGTTCTGTGAAATCATCTCACAGAGTTACATCTTTCCCCTCAAGAAGCCTTTCACTAAGACAGTTCTTGTGGAATTGTCAAAGTGATATTTGGAAGCCCATAGAGGACTATGGTGAAAAAGGAAATATCCTCCGATGAAATCTGGAAAGAAGCTTTCTGAGAAACTGCTTAGTGTTCTGTTAATTCATCTCACAGAGTTACATCTGTATTTCGTGGATCTCTTTGCTAGCCTTATTTCTGTGGAATCTGAGAACATATATTTCGGATCCCTTTGAAGACTCTAGGGCCAAAGGAAATATCCTCCGATAACAAAGAGAAAGAAGCTTTCTGAGAAACTTCTTTGTGTTCTGTGAAATCATCTCACAGAGTTACAGCTCTCCCCTCAAGAAGCCTTTCGCTAAAACAGTTCTTGTGGAATTGGCAAAGTGATATTTGGAAGCCCTTAGAGGGCTATAGTGACAAACGAAATATCCTCCGATGAAATCTGGAAAGAAGCTTTCTGAGAAACTGCTTAGTGTTCTGTTAATTCATCTCACAGAGTTACATCTGTATTTCGTGCATCTCTTTGCTAGCCTTATTTCTGTGGAATCTGACAACAGATATTTCCTTTCCTTTGAAGACTATAGGGCCAAAGGAAATATCCTCCGATAACAAAGAGAAAGAAGCTTTCTGAGAAACTTCTTTGTGTTCTGCGAAATCATCTCACAGAGTTACAGCTTTCCCCTCAAGAAGCCTTTCGCTAAGACAGTGCTTGTGGAATTGGCAAAGTGATATTTGGAAGCCCATAGAGGGCTATGGTGAAAAAGTAAATATCCTCCGATGAAATCTGGAAAGAAGCTTTCTGAGAAACTGCTTAGTGTTCTGTTAATTCATCTCACAGAGTTACATCTGTATTTCTTGTATCTCTTTGCTAGCCTTATTTCTGTGGAATCTGAGAACAGATATTTCGGAACCCTTTGAAGACTATAGGGCCAAAGGAAATATCCTCCTATAACAATGAGAAAGAAGCTTTCTGAGAAACTTCTTTGTGTTCTGTGAAATCATCTCACAGAGTTACAGCTTTCCCCTCAAGAAGCCTTTCGCTAAGACAGTTCTTGTGGAATTGGCAAAGTGATATTTGGAAGCCCATAGAGGGCTACGGTGAAAAAGGAAATATCCTCCGATGAAATCTGGAAAGAAGCTTTCTGACAAACTGCTTAGTGTTCTGTTAATTCATCTCACAGAGTTACATCTTTATTTGGTGGATCTCTTTGCTAGCCTTATTTCTGTGGAATCTGAGAACAGATATTTCCTTTCCCTTTGAAGACTATAGGGCCAAAGGAAATATCCTCTGATAACAAAGAGAAAGAAGCTTTCTGAGAAACTTCTTTGTGTTCTGTGAAATCATCTCACAGAGTTACAGCTTTCCCCTCAAGAAGCCTTTCACTAAGACAGTTCTTGTGGAATTGTCAAAGTGATATTGGGAAGCTCTTAGAGGGCTATGGAGAAAAAGGAAATATCCTCCAATGAAATCTGGAAAGAAGCTTTCTGAGAAACTGCTTAGTGTTCTGTTAATTCATCTCACAGAGTTACATCTGTATTTCGTGCGTCTCTTTGCTAGCCTTATTTCTGTGGAATCTGAGAACAGATATTTCGGATCCCTTTGAAGACTATAGGGCCAAAGGAAATATCCTCCGATAACATAGAGAAAGAAGCTTTCTGAGAAACTTCTTTGTGTTCTGTGAAATCATCTCACAGAGTTACAGCTTTCCTCTCAAGAAGCCTTTCACTAAGACAGTTCTTGTGGAATTTTCAAAGTGATATTTGGAACCCCTAGAGGGCTATGGTGAAAATGGAAATATCCTCCGATGAAATCTGGAAAGAAGCTTTCTGAGAAACTGCTCAGTGTTCTGTTAATTCATCTCACAGAGTTACATCTGTATTTCGTGGATCTCTTTGCTAGCCTTATTTCTGTGTAATCTGACAACAGATATTTCCTTTCCCTTTGAAGACTATAGGGCCATAGGAAATATCCTCCGATAACAAAGAGAAAGAAGCTTTCTGAGAAACTTCTTTGTGTTCTGTGAAATCATCTCACAGAGTTACAGCTTTCCCCCCAAGAAGCCTTTCGCTAAGACAGTTCTTGTGGAATTGGCAAAGTGATATTTGGAAGCCCATAGAGGGCTATGGTGAAAAAGGAAATATACTCCGATGAAATCTGGAACGAAGCTTTCTGAGAAACTGCTTAGTGTTCTGTTAATTCATCTCACAGAGTTACATCTTTATTTCGTGGATCTCCTGGCTAGCCTTATTTCTGTGGAATCTGAGAAGAGATATTTCCTTTCCCTTTGAAGACTATAGGGCCAAAGGAAATATCCTCCGATAACAAAGAGAAAGAAGCTTTCTGAGAAACTTCTTTGTGTTCTGTGAAATCATCTCACAGAGTTACAGCTTTCCCCTCAAGAACCCTTTCGCTAAGACAGTTCTTGTGGAATTGGCAAAGTGATATTTGGAAGCCCATAGAGGCTATGGTGAAAAACGAAATATCCTCCGATGAAATCTGGAAAGAAGCTTTCTGAGAAACTGCTCAGTGTTCTGTTAATTCATCTCACAGTGTTACATCTGTATTTCGTGGATCTCTTTGCTAGCCTTATTTCTGTGGAATCTGAGAACAGATATTTCGGATTCCTTTAATGACTATAGGGCCAAAGGAAATATCCTGCGATAACAAAGAGAAAGAAGCTTTCTGAGAAACTTCTTTGTGTTCTGTGAAATCATCTCACAGAGTTACAGCTTTCCCCTCAAGAAGCCTTTCGCTAAAACAGTTCTTGTGGAATTGGCAAAGTGATATTTGGAAGCCCATAGAGGGCTATAGTGACAAAGGAAATATCCTCCGATGAAATCTGGAAAGAAGCTTTCTGAGAAACTGCTCAGTGTTCTGTTAATTCATCTCACAGAGTTACATCTGTATTTCTTGGATCTCTTTGCCAGCCTTATTTCTGTGGAATCTGACAACAGATATTTCCTTTCCCTTTGAAGACTACAGGGCCAAAGGAAATATCCTCTGATAACAAAGAGAAAGAAGCTTTCTGAGAAACTTCTTTGTGTTCTGTGAAATCATCTCACAGAGTTACAGCTTTCCCCCCAAGAAGCCTTTCGCTAAGACAGTTCTGGTGGAATTGGCAATGTGATATTTGGAAGCCCAAAGAGGGCTATGGTGAAAAAGGAAATATCCTCCGATGAAATCTGGAAAGAAGTTTTCTGAGAAACTGCTTAGTGTTCTGTTAATTCATCTCACAGAGTTACATATTTATTTCGTGGATCTCTTTGCTAGCCTTATTTATGTGGAATCTGAGAACAGATATTTCCTTTCCCTTTGAAGACTATAGGGCCAAAGGAAATATCCTCTGATAACAAAGAGAAAGAAGCTTTCTGAGAAACTTCTTTGTGTTCTGTGAAATCATCTCACAGAGTTACAGCTTTACCGTCAAGAAGCCTTTCGCGAAGACAGTTCTTGTGGAATTTGCAAAGTGATATTTGGAAGCCCATAGAGGGCTATGGTGAAAAAGGAAATATCCTCCGATGTAATCTGGAAAGAAGCTTTCTGAGAAACGGCTCAGTGTTCTGTTAATTCATCTCACAGAGTTACATCTGTATTTCGGGGATCTCTTTGCTAGCCTTATTTCTGTGGAATCTGACAACAGATATTTCCTTTCCCTTTGAAGACTATAGGGCCAAAGGAAATATCCTCCGATAACAAAGAGAAAGAAGCTTTCTGAGAAACTTCTTTGTGTTCTGTGAAATCATCTCACAGAGTTACAGCTTTCCCCTCAAGAAGCCTTTCACTAAGACAGTTCTTGTGGAATTGTCAAAGTGATATTTGGAAGCTCTTAGAGGGCTATGGAGAAAAAGGAAATGTCCTCCGATGAAATCTGGAAAGAAGCTTTCTGAGAAACTGCTTAGTGTTCTGTTAATTCATCTCACAGAGTTACATCTGTATTTCGTGCATCTCTTTGCTAGCCTTATTTCTGTGGAATCTGAGAACAGATATTTCGGATCCCTTTGAAGACTATAGGGCCAAAGGAAATATCCTCCGATAACAAAGAGAAAGAAGCTTTCTGAGAAACTTCTTTGTGTTCTGTGAAATCATCTCACAGAGTTACAGCTTTACCGTCAAGAAGCCTTTCGCGAAGACAGTTCTTGTGGAATTGGCAAAGTGATATTTGGAAGCCCATAGGGGTCTATGGTGAAAAAGGAAATATCCTCAGATTAAATCTGGAAAGAAGCTTTCTGAGAAACTGCTGAGTGTTCTGTTAATTCATCTCACACTGTTACATCTGTATTTCGTGGATCTCTTTGCTAGCCTTATTTCTGTGGAATCTGAGAATAGATATTTCGGATTCCTTTAAAGACTATAGGGCCAAAGGAAATATCCTGCGATAACAAAGAGAAAGAAGCTTTCTGAGAAACTTCTTTGTGTTCTGTGAAATCATCTCACAGAGTTACAGCTTTCCCCTCAAGAAGCCTTTCGCTAAAACAGTTCTTGTGGAATTGTCAAAGTGATATTTGGAAGCCCATAGAGGGCTATAGTGACAAAGGAAATATCCTCCGATGAAATCTGGAAAGAAGCTTTCTGAGAAACTGCTCAGTGTTCTGTTAATTCATCTCACAGAGTTACATCTGTATTTCTTGGATCTCTTTGCCAGCCTTATTTCTGTGGAATCTGACAACAGATATTTCCTTTCCCTTTGAAGACTACAGGGCCAAAGGAAATATCCTCTGATAACAAAGAGAAAGAAGCTTTCTGAGAAACTTCTTTGTGTTCTGTGAAATCATCTCACAGAGTTACAGCTTTCCCCCCAAGAAGCCTTTCGCTAAGACAGTTCTGGTGGAATTGGCAAAGTGATATTTGGAAGCCCATAGAGGGCTACGGTGAAAAAGGAAATATCCTCCGATGAAATCTGGAAAGAAGCTTTCTGAGAAACTGCTTAGTGTTCTGTTAATTCATCTCACAGTGTTACATCTGTATTTCGTGCATCTCTTTGCTAGCCTTATTTCTGTGGAATCTGAGAACAGATATTTCCTTTCCCTTTCAAGACTATAGGGCCAAAGGAAATATCCTCCGATAACAAAGAGAAAGAAGCTTTCTGAGAAACTTCTTTGTGTTCTGTTAAATCATCTCACAGAGTTACAGCTTTCCCCTCAAGTAGCCTTTAGCTAGGACAATTCTTGTGGAATTGGCAAAGTGATATTTGGAAGCCCAAAGAGAGCTATGGTGAAAAAGGAAATATCCTCCGATGAAATCTGGAAAGAAGCTTTCTGAGAAACTGCTTAGTGTTCTGTTAATTCATCTCACAGAGTTACATATTTATTTCGTGGATTTCTTTGCTAGCCTTATTTCTGTGGAATCTGAGAACTGATATTTCCTTTCCCTTTGAAGACTATAGGGCCAAAGGAAATATCCTCCGATAACAAAGAGAAAGAAGCTTTCTGAGAAACTTCTTTGTGTTCTGTGAAATCATCTCACAGAGTTACAGCTTTCCCCTCAAGAAGCCTTTCGATAGGACAGTTCTTGTGGAAAAGGAAAAGTGATATTTGGAAGCCCATAGAGGACCATGGTGAAAAAGGAAATATCCTCCGATGAAATCTGGAAAGAAGCTTTCTGAGAAACTGCTCAGTGTTCTGTTAATTCATCTCACAGAGTTACATCTGTATTTCTTGGATCTCTTTGCCAGCCTTATTTCTGTGGAATCTGACAACAGATATTTCCTTTCCCATTGAAGACTATAGGGCCAAAGGAAATATCCTCCGATAACAAAGAGAAAGAAGCTTTCTGAGAAACTTCTTTGTGTTCTGTGAAATCATCTCACAGAGTTACAGCTTTCCCCTCAAGAAGCCTTTCACTAGGACAGTTCTTGTGGAATTTTCAAAGTGATATTTGGAACCCCTAGAGGGCTATGGTGAAAATGGAAATATCCTCCGATGAAATCTGGAAAGAAGCTTTCTGAGAAACTGCTCAGTGTTCTGTTAATTCATCTCACAGAGTTACATCTGTATTTCGTGGATCTCTTTGCTAGCCTTATTTCTGTGGAATCTGACAACAGATATTTCCTTTCCCTTTGAAGACTATAGGGCCAAAGGAAATATCCTCCGATAACAAAGAGAAAGAAGCTTTCTGAGAAACTTCTTTGTGTTCTGTGAAATCATCTCACAGAGTTACAGCTTTCCCCCCAAGAAGCCTTTCGCTAAGACACTTCTTGTGGAATTGGCAAAGTGATATTTGGAAGCCCATAGAGGGCTATGGTGAAAAAGGAAATATACTCCGATGAAATCTGGAACGAAGCTTTCTGAGAAACTGCTTAGTGTTCTGTTAATTCATCTCACAGAGTTACATCTTTATTTCGTGTATCTCCTGGCTAGCCTTATTTCTGTGGAATCTGAGAAGAGATATTTCCTTTCCCTTTGAAGACTATAGGGCCAAAGGAAATATCCTCCGATAACAAAGAGAAAGAAGCTTTCTGAGAAACTTCTTTGTGTTCTGTGAAATCATCTCACAGAGTTACAGCTTTCCCCTCAAGAACCCTTTCGCTAAGACAGTTCTTGTGGAATTGGCAAAGTGATATTTGGAAGCCCATAGAGGCTATGGTGAAAAACGAAATATCCTCCGATGAAATCTGGAAAGAAGCTTTCTGAGAAACTGCTGAGTGTTCTGTTAATTCATCTCACAGTGTTACATCTGTATTTCGTGCATCTCTTTGCTAGCCTTATTTCTTTGGAATCTGACAACAGATATTTCGGATTCCTTTAAAGAGTATAGGGCCAAAGGAAATATCCTCCGATAACAAAGAGAAAGAAGCTTTCTGAGAAACTTCTTTGTGTTCTGTGATATCATCTCACAGAGTTACAACTTTCCCCTCAAGAAGCCTTTCGCTAAGACAGTTCTTGTGGAATTGGCAAAGTGAGATTTGGAAGCCCATAGAGGGCTATGGTGAAAAAGGAAATATCCTCCGATGTAGTCTGGAAAGAAGCTTTCTGAGAAACGGCTCAGTGTTCTGTTAATTCATCTCACAGAGTTACATCTGTATTTCGGGGATCTCTTTGCTAGCCTTATTTCTGTGGAATCTGACAACAGATATTTCCTTTCCCTTTGAAGACTATAGGGCCAAAGGAAATATCCTCCGATAACAAAGAGAAAGAAGCTTTCTGAGAAACTTCTTTGTGTTCTGTGAAATCATCTCACAGAGTTACAGCTTTCCCCTCAAGAAGCCTTTCACTAAGACAGTTCTTGTGGAATTGTCAAAGTGATATTTGGAAGCTCTTAGAGGGCTATGGAGAAAAAGGAAATATCCTCCGATGAAATCTGGAAAGAAGCTTTCTGAGAAACTGCTTAGTGTTCTGTTAATTCATCTCACAGAGTTACATCTGTATTTCGTGCATCTCTTTGCTAGCCTTATTTCTGTGGAATCTGAGAACAGATATTTCGGATCCCTTTGAAGACTATAGGGCCAAAGGAAATATCCTCCGATAACAAAGAGAAAGAAGCTTTCTGAGAAACTTCTTTGTGTTCTGTGAAATCATCTCACAGAGTTACAGCTTTACCGTCAAGAAGCCTTTCGCGAAGACAGTTCTTGTGGAATTGGCAAAGTGATATTTGGAAGCCCATAGGGGTCTATGGTGAAAACGGAAATATCCTCAGATTAAATCTGGAAAGAAGCTTTCTGAGAAACTGCTGAGTGTTCTGTTAATTCATCTCACAGTGTTACATCTGTATTTCGTGGATCTCTTTGCTAGCCTTATTTCTGTGGAATCTGAGAACAGATATTTCGGATTCCTTTAATGACTATAGGGCCAAAGGAAATATCCTGCGATAACAAAGAGAAAGAAGCTTTCTGAGAAACTTCTTTGTGTTCTGTGAAATCATCTCACAGAGTTACAGCTTTCCCCTCAAGAAGCCTTTCGCTAAAACAGTTCTTGTGGAATTGGCAAAGTGATATTTGGAAGCCCATAGAGGGCTATAGTGACAAAGGAAATATCCTCCGATGAAATCTGGAAAGAAGCTTTCTGAGAAACTGCTCAGTGTTCTGTTAATTCATCTCACAGAGTTACATCTGTATTTCTTGGATCTCTTTGCCAGCCTTATTTCTGTGGAATCTGACAACAGATATTTCCTTTCCCTTTGAAGACTACAGGGCCAAAGGAAATATCCTCTGATAACAAAGAGAAAGAAGCTTTCTGAGAAACTTCTTTGTGTTCTGTGAAATCATCTCACAGAGTTACAGCTTTCCCCCCAAGAAGCCTTTCGCTAAGACAGTTCTGGTGGAATTGGCAAAGTGATATTTGGAAGCCCAAAGAGGGCTATGGTGAAAAAGGAAATATCCTCCGATGAAATCTGGAAAGAAGTTTTCTGAGAAACTGCTTAGTGTTCTGTTAATTCATCTCACAGAGTTACATATTTATTTCGTGGATCTCTTTGCTAGCCTTATTTATGTGGAATCTGAGAACAGATATTTCCTTTCCCTTTGAAGACTATAGGGCCAAAGGAAATATCCTCTGATAACAAAGAGAAAGAAGCTTTCTGAGAAACTTCTTTGTGTTCTGTGAAATCATCTCACAGAGTTACAGCTTTACCGTCAAGAAGCCTTTCGCGAAGACAGTTCTTGTGGAATTTGCAAAGTGATATTTGGAAGCCCATAGAGGGCTATGGTGAAAAAGGAAATATCCTCCGATGTAATCTGGAAAGAAGCTTTCTGAGAAACTGCTCAGTGTTCTGTTAATTCATCTCACAGAGTTACATCTGTATTTCGGGGATCTCTTTGCTAGCCTTATTTCTGTGGAATCTGACAACAGATATTTCCTTTCCCTTTGAAGACTATAGGGCCAAAGGAAATATCCTCCGATAACAAAGAGAAAGAAGCTTTCTGAGAAACTTCTTTGTGTTCTGTGAAATCATCTCACAGAGTTACAGCTTTCCCCTCAAGAAGCCTTTCGATAGGACAGTTCTTGTGGAAAAGGAAAAGTGATATTTGGAAGCCCATAGAGGACCATGGTGAAAAAGGAAATATCCTCCGATGAAATCTGGAAAGAAGCTTTCTGAGAAACTGCTCAGTGTTCTGTTAATTCATCTCACAGAGTTACATCTGTATTTCTTGGATCTCTTTGCCAGCCTTATTTCTGTGGAATCTGACAACAGATATTTCCTTTCCCATTGAAGACTATAGGGCCAAAGGAAATATCCTCCGATAACAAAGAGAAAGAAGCTTTCTGAGAAACTTCTTTGTGTTCTGTGAAATCATCTCACAGAGTTACAGCTTTCCCCTCAAGAAGCCTTTCACTAGGACAGTTCTTGTGGAATTTTCAAAGTGATATTTGGAACCCCTAGAGTGCTATGGTGAAAATGGAAATATCCTCCGAAGAAATCTGGAAAGAAGCTTTCTGAGAAACTGCTCAGTGTTCTGTTAATTCATCTCACAGAGTTACATCTGTATTTCGTGGATCTCTTTGCTAGCCTTATTTCTGTGGAATCTGACAACAGATATTTCCTTTCCCTTTGAAGACTATAGGGCCAAAGGAAATATCCTCCGATAACAAAGAGAAAGAAGCTTTCTGAGAAACTTCTTTGTGTTCTGTGAAATCATCTCACAGAGTTACAGCTTTCCCCCCAAGAAGCCTTTCGCTAAGACACTTCTTGTGGAATTGGCAAAGTGATATTTGGAAGCCCATAGAGGGCTACGGTGAAAAAGGAAATATACTCCGATGAAATCTGGAACGAAGCTTTCTGAGAAACTGCTTAGTGTTCTGTTAATTCATCTCACAGAGTTACATCTTTATTTCGTGGATCTCCTGGCTAGCCTTATTTCTGTGGAATCTGAGAAGAGATATTTCCTTTCCCTTTGAAGACTATAGGGCCAAAGGAAATATCCTCCGATAACAAAGAGAAAGAAGCTTTCTGAGAAACTTCTTTGTGTTCTGTGAAATCATCTCACAGAGTTACAGCTTTCCCCTCAAGAACCCTTTCGCTAAGACAGTTCTTGTGGAATTGGCAAAGTGATATTTGGAAGCCCATAGAGGCTATGGTGAAAAACGAAATATCCTCCGATGAAATCTGGAAAGAAGCTTTCTGAGAAACTGCTGAGTGTTCTGTTAATTCATCTCACAGTGTTACATCTGTATTTCGTGCATCTCTTTGCTAGCCTTATTTCTTTGGAATCTGACAACAGATATTTCGGATTCCTTTAAAGAGTATAGGGCCAAAGGAAATATCCTCCGATAACAAAGAGAAAGAAGCTTTCTGAGAAACTTCTTTGTGTTCTGTGGAATCATCTCACAGAGTTACAGCTTTCCCCTCAAGAAGCCTTTCGCTAAGACAGTTCTTGTGGAATTGGCAAAGTGAGATTTGGAAGCCCATAGAGGGCTATGGTGAAAAAGGAAATATCCTCCGATGTAGTCTGGAAAGAAGCTTTCTGAGAAACGGCTCAGTGTTCTGTTAATTCATCTCACAGAGTTACATCTGTATTTCGGGGATCTCTTTGCTAGCCTTATTTCTGTGGAATCTGACAACAGATATTTCCTTTCCCTTTGAAGACTATAGGGCCAAAGGAAATATCCTCCGATAACAAAGAGAAAGAAGCTTTCTGAGAAACTTCTTTGTGTTCTGTGAAATCATCTCACAGAGTTACAGCTTTCCCCTCAAGAAGCCTTTCACTAAGACAGTTCTTGTGGAATTGTCAAAGTGATATTTGGAAGCTCTTAGAGGGCTATGGAGAAAAAGGAAATATCCTCCGATGAAATCTGGAAAGAAGCTTTCTGAGAAACTGCTTAGTGTTCTGTTAATTCATCTCACAGAGTTACATCTGTATTTCGTGCATCTCTTTGCTAGCCTTATTTCTGTGGAATCTGAGAACAGATATTTCGGATCCCTTTGAAGACTATAGGGCCAAAGGAAATATCCTCCGATAACAAAGAGAAAGAAGCTTTCTGAGAAACTTCTTTGTGTTCTGTGAAATCATCTCACAGAGTTACAGCTTTACCGTCAAGAAGCCTTTCGCGAAGACAGTTCTTGTGGAATTGGCAAAGTGATATTTGGAAGCCCATAGGGGTCTATGGTGAAAACGGAAATATCCTCAGATTAAATCTGGAAAGAAGCTTTCTGAGAAACTGCTGAGTGTTCTGTTAATTCATCTCACAGTGTTACATCTGTATTTCGTGGATCTCTTTGCTAGCCTTATTTCTGTGGAATCTGAGAACAGATATTTCGGATTCCTTTAATGACTATAGGGCCAAAGGAAATATCCTGCGATAACAAAGAGAAAGAAGCTTTCTGAGAAACTTCTTTGTGTTCTGTGAAATCATCTCACAGAGTTACAGCTTTCCCCTCAAGAAGCCTTTCGCTAAAACAGTTCTTGTGTAATTGGCAAAGTGATATTTGGAAGCCCATAGAGGGCTATAGTGACAAAGGAAATATCCTCCGATGAAATCTGGAAAGAAGCTTTCTGAGAAACTGCTCAGTGTTCTGTTAATTCATCTCACAGAGTTACATCTGTATTTCTTGGATCTCTTTGCCAGCCTTATTTCTGTGGAATCTGACAACAGATATTTCCTTTCCCTTTGAAGACTACAGGGCCAAAGGAAATATCCTCTGATAACAAAGAGAAAGAAGCTTTCTGAGAAACTTCTTTGTGTTCTGTGAAATCATCTCACAGAGTTACAGCTTTCCCCCCAAGAAGCCTTTCGCTAAGACAGTTCTGGTGGAATTGGCAAAGTGATATTTGGAAGCCCAAAGAGGGCTATGGTGAAAAAGGAAATATCCTCCGATGAAATCTGGAAAGAAGTTTTCTGAGAAACTGCTTAGTGTTCTGTTAATTCATCTCACAGAGTTACATATTTATTTCGTGGATCTCTTTGCTAGCCTTATTTATGTGGAATCTGAGAACAGATATTTCCTTTCCCTTTGAAGACTATAGGGCCAAAGGAAATATCCTCTGATAACAAAGAGAAAGAAGCTTTCTGAGAAACTTCTTTGTGTTCTGTGAAATCATCTCACAGAGTTACAGCTTTACCGTCAAGAAGCCTTTCGCGAAGACAGTTCTTGTGGAATTTGCAAAGTGATATTTGGAAGCCCATAGGGGTCTATGGTGAAAAAGGAAATATCCTCAGAATAAATATGGAAAAAAGCTTTCTGAGAAACTGCTGAGTGTTCTGTTAATTCATCTCACAGTGTTACATCTGTATTTCGTGGATCTCTTTGCTAGCCTTATTTCTGTGGAATATGAGAACAGATATTCCGGATTCCTTTAAAGACTATAGGGCCAAAGGAAATATGCTCCGATAACAAAGAGAAAGAAGCTTTCTGAGACACTTCTTTGTGTTCTGTGAAATCATCTCACAGAGTTACAGCTTTCACCCCAAGAAGTCTTTCGCTAAGACACTTCTTGTGGAATTGGCAAAGTGATATTTGGAAGCCCATAGAGGGCTATGGTGAAAAACGAAATATCCTCCGATGAAAACTGGAAAGAAGCTTTCTGAGAAACTGCTGAGTGTTCTGTTAATTCATCTCACAGTGTTACATCTGTATTTCGTGGATCTCTTTGCTAGCCTTATTTCTGTGGAATCTGACAACAGATATTTCGGATTCCTTTAAAGACTATAGGGCCAAAGGAAATATCCTCCGATAACAAAGAGAAAGAAGCTTTCTGAGAAACTTCTTTGTGTTCTGTGAAATCATCTCACAGAGTTACAGCTTTCCCCTCAAGAAGCCTTTCGCTAAGACAGTTCTTGTGGAATTGGCAAAGTTATATTAGGAAGCCCATAGAGGGCTATGGTGAAAAAGGAAATATCCTCCGATGAAATCTGGTAAGAAGCTTTCTGAGAAACGGCTCAGTGTTCTGTTAATTCATCTCACAGAGTTACATCTGTATTTCGGGGATCTCTTTGCTAGCCTTATTTCTGTGGAATCTGACAACAGATATTTCCTTTCCCTTTGAAGACTATAGGGCCAAAGGAAATATCCTCCGATAACAAAGAGAAAGAAGCTTTCTGAGAAACTTCTTTGTGTTCTGTGAAATCATCTCACAGAGTTACAGCTTTCCCCTCAAGAAGCCTTTCACTAAGACAGTTCTTGTGGAATTTTCAAAGTGATATTTGGAAGCCCATAGAGGGCTATGTTGAAAAAGGAAATATCCTCCGATGAAATCTGGAACGAAGCTTTCTGAGAAACTGCTTAGTGTTCTGTTAATTCATCTCACAGAGTTACATCTTTATTTCGTGGATCTCCTGGCTAGCCTTATTTCTGTGGAATCTGAGAAGAGATATTTCCTTTCCCTTTGAAGACTATAGGGCCAAAGGAAATATCCTCCGATAACAAAGAGAAAGAAGCTTTCTGAGAAACTTCTTTGTGTTCTGTGAAATCATCTCACAGAGTTACAGCTTTCCCCTCAAGAACGCTTTCGCTAAGACAGTTCTTGTGGAATTGGCAAAGTGATATTTGGAAGCCCATAGAGGGCTATGGTGAAAAACGAAATATCCTCCGATGAAATCTGGAAAGAAGCTTTCTGAGAAACTGCTGAGAGTTCTGTTAATTCATCTCACAGTGTTACATCTGTATTTCGTGCATCTCTTTGCTAGCCTTATTTCTGTGGAATCTGACAACAGATATTTCGGATTCCTTTAAAGAGTATAGGGCCAAAGGAAATATCCTCCGATAACAAAGAGAAAGAAGCTTTCTGAGAAACTTCTTTGTGTTCTGTGGAATCATCTGACAGAGTTACAGCTTTCCCCTCAAGAAGCCTTTCGCTAAGACAGTTCTTGTGGAATTGGCAAAGTGATATTTGGAAGCCCATAGAGGGCTATGGTGAAAAAGGAAATATCCTCCGATGTAATCTGGAAAGAAGCTTTCTGAGAAACGGCTCAGTGTTCTGTTAATTCATCTCACAGAGTTACATCTGTATTTCGGGGATCTCTTTGCTAGCCTTATTTCCGTGGAATCTGACAACAGATATTTCCTTTCCCTTTGAAGACTATAGGGCCAAAGGAAATATCCTCCGATAACAAAGAGAAAGAAGCTTTCTGAGAAACTTCTTTGTGTTCTGTGAAATCATCTCACAGAGTTACAGCTTTCCCCTCAAGAAGCCTTTCACTAAGACAGTTCTTGTGGAATTGTCAAAGTGATATTTGGAAGCTCTTAGAGGGCTATGGAGAAAAAGGAAATATCCTCCGATGAAATCTGGAAAGAAGCTTTCTGAGAAACTGCTTAGTGTTCTGTTAATTCATCTCACAGAGTTACATCTGTATTTCGTGCATCTCTTTGCTAGCCTTATTTCTGTGGAATCTGAGAACAGATATTTCGGATCCCTTTGAAGACTATAGGGCCAAAGGAAATATCCTCCGATAACAAAGAGAAAGAAGCTTTCTGAGAAACTTCTTTGTGTTCTGTGAAATCATCTCACAGAGTTACAGCTTTACCGTCAAGAAGCCTTTCGCGAAGACAGTTCTTGTGGAATTGGCAAAGTGATATTTGGAAGCCCATAGGGGTCTATGGTGAAAAAGGAAATATCCTCAGATTAAATCTGGAAAGAAGCTTTCTGAGAAACTGCTGAGTGTTCTGTTAATTCATCTCACAGTGTTACATCTGTATTTCGTGGATCTCTTTGCTAGCCTTATTTCTGTGGAATCTGAGAACAGATATTTCGGATTCCTTTAAAGACTATAGGGCCAAAGGAAATATCCTGCGATAACAAAGAGAAAGAAGCTTTCTGAGAAACTTCTTTGTGTTCTGTGAAATCATCTCACAGAGTTACAGCTTTCCCCTCAAGAAGCCTTTCGCTAAAACAGTTCTTGTGGAATTGGCAAAGTGATATTTGGAAGCCCATAGAGGGCTATAGTGACAAAGGAAATATCCTCCGATGAAATCTGGAAAGAAGCTTTCTGAGAAACTGCTCAGTGTTCTGTTAATTCATCTCACAGAGTTACATCTGTATTTCTTGGATCTCTTTGCCAGCCTTATTTCTGTGGAATCTGACAACAGATATTTCCTTTCCCTTTGAAGACTACAGGGCCAAAGGAAATATCCTCTGATAACAAAGAGAAAGAAGCTTTCTGAGAAACTTCTTTGTGTTCTGTGAAATCATCTCACAGAGTTACAGCTTTCCCCTCAAGAAGCCTTTCGCTAAGACAGTTCTGTTGGAATTGGCAAAGTGATATTTGGAAGCCCAAAGAGGGCTATGGTGAAAAAGGAAATATCCTCCGATGAAATCTGGAAAGAAATTTTCTGAGAAACTGCTTAGTGTTCTGTTAATTCATCTCACAGAGTTACATATTTATTTCGTGGATCTCTTTGCTAGCCTTATTTATGTGGAATCTGAGAACAGATATTTCCTTTCCCTTTGAAGACTATAGGGCCAAAGGAAACATCCTCTGATAACAAAGAGAAAGAAGCTTTCTGAGAAACTTCTTTGTGTTCTGTGAAATCATCTCACAGAGTTACAGCTTTACCGTCAAGAAGCCTTTCGCGAAGACAGTTCTTGTGGAATTGGCAAAGTGATATTAGGAAGCCCATAGAGGGCTATGGTGAAAAAGGAAATATCCTCCGATGAAATCTGGTAAGAAGCTTTCTGAGAAACGGCTCAGTGTTCTGTTAATTCATCTCACAGAGTTACATCTGTATTTCGGGGATCTCTTTGCTAGCCTTATTTCTGTGGAATCTGACAACAGATATTTCCTTTCCCTTTGAAGACTATAGGGCCAAAGGAAATATCCTCCAATAACAAAGAGAAAGAAGCTTTCTGAGAAACTTCTTTGTGTTCTGTGAAATCATCTCACAGAGTTACAGCTTTCCCCTCAAGAAGCCTTTCACTAAGACAGTTCTTGTGGAATTTTCAAAGTGATATTTGGAAGCCCATAGAGGGCTATGGTGAAAAAGGAAATATCCTCCGATGAAATCTGGAAAGAAGCTTTCTGAGAAACTGCTCAGTGTTCTGTTAATTCATCTCACAGTGTTACATCTGTATTTCGTGGATCTCTTTGCTAGCCTTATTTCTGTGGAGTCTGACAACAGATATTTCCTTTCCTTTGAAGACTATAGGGCCAAAGGAAATATCCTCCGATAACAAAGAGAAAGAAGCTTTCTGAGAAACTTCTTTGTGTTCTGCGAAATCATCTCACAGAGCTACAGCTTTCCCCCCAAGAAGCCTTTCGCTAAGACAATCCTTGTGGAATTGGCAAAGTGATATTTGGAAGCCCAAAGAGGGCTATGGTGAAAAAGGAAATATCCTCCGATGAAATCTGGAACGAAGCTTTCTGAGAAACTGCTCAGTGTTCTGTTAATTCATCTCACAGAGTTACATCTTCATTTCGTGGATCTCTTTGCTAGCCTTATTTCTGTGGAATCTGAGAACAGATATTTCCTTTCCCTTTGAAGACGATAGGGCAAATGGAAATATCCTCCGATAACAAAGAGAAAGAAGCTTTCTGAGAAACTTCTTTGTGTTCTGTGAAATCATCTCACAGAGTTACAGCTTTCCCCTCAAGAAGCCTTTCGCTAAGACAGTGCTTGTGGAATTGTCAAAGTGATATTTGGAAGCTCATTGAGGGCTATGGAGAAAAAGGAAATATCCTCCGATGAAATCTGGAAAGAAGCTTTCTGAGAAACTGCTTAGTGTTCTGTTAATTCATCTCACAGAGTTACATCTGTATTTCGGGGATCTCTTTGCTAGCCTTATTTCTGTGGAATCTGAGAACAGATATTTCCTTTCCCTTTGAAGACTATAGGGCCAAAGGAAATATCCTCCGATAACAAAGAGAAAGAAGCTTTCTGAGAAACTTCTTTGTGTTCTGTGAAATCATCTCACAGAGTTACAGCTTTCCCCTCAAGAAGCCTTTCGCTAAGACAGTTCTTGTGGAATTGGCAATGTGATATTTGGAAGCCCATAGAGGGCCATGGTGAAAAAGGAAATATCCTCCGATGAAATCTGGAAAGAAGCTTCCTGAGAAACTGCTTAGTGTTCTGTTAATTCATCTCACAGTGTTACATCTGTATTTCGTGGATCTATTGGCTAGCCTTATTTCTGTGGAATCTGAGAACAGATATTTCGGATCCCTTTCAAGACTATAGGGCCAAAGGAAATATCCTCCGATAACAAAGAGAAAGAAGCTTTCTGAGAAACTTCTTTGTGTTCTGTGAAATAATCTCACAGAGTTACAGCTTTCCCCTCAAGAAGCCTTTCGCTAAGACAGTTCTTGTGGAATTGGCAAAGTGATATTTGGAAGCCCATAGAGGGTTATGGTGAAAAAGGAAATATCCTCCGATGAAATCTGGAAAGAAACTTTCTGAGAAACTGCTCAGTGTTCTGTTAATTCATCTCACAAAGTTACATCTATATTTCGTGGATCTCTTTGCTAGCCTTATTTCTGTGGAATCTGACAACAGATATTTCGGATTCCTTTAAAGACTATAGGGCCAAAGGAAATATCCTCCGATAACAAAGAGAAAGAAGCTTTCTGAGAGACTTCTTTGTGTTCTGTGAAATCATCTCACAGAGTTACAGCTTTCCCCCCAAGAAGCCTTTCGCTAAGACAGTTCTTGTGGAATTGGCAAAGTGATATTTGGAAGCCCATAGAGGGCTATGGTGAAAAAGGAAATATACTCCGATGAAATCTGGAACGAAGCTTTCTGAGAAACTGCTTAGTGTTCTGTTAATTCATCTCACAGAGTTACATCTTTATTTCGTGGATCTCCTGGCTAGCCTTATTTCTGTGGAATCTGAGAAGAGATATTTCCTTTCCCTTTGAAGACTATAGGGCCAAAGGAAATATCCTCCGATAACAAAGAGAAAGAAGCTTTCTGAGAAACTTCTTTGTGTTCTGTGAAATCATCTCACAGAGTTACAGCTTTCCCCTCAAGAAGCCTTTCGCTAAGACAGTTCTTGTGGAATTGGCAAAGTGATATTTGGAAGCCCATAGAGGGCTATGGTGAAAAACGAAATATCCTCCGATGAAATCTGGAAAGAAGCTTTCTGAGAAACTGCTGAGTGTTCTCTTAATTCATCTCACAGTGTTACATCTCTATTTCGTGGATCTCTTTGCTAGCCTTATTTCTGTGGAATCTGACAACAGATGTTTCGGATTCCTTTAAAGACTATAGGGCCAAAGGAAATATCCTCCGATAACAAAGAGAAAGAAGCTTTCTGAGAAACTTCTTTGTGTTCTGTGAAATCATCTCACAGAGTTACAGCTTTCCCCTCAAGAAGCCTTTCGCTAAGACAGTTCTTGTGGAATTGGCAAAGTGATATTTGGAAGCCCATAGAGGGCTATGGTGAAAAAGGAAATATCCTCCGATGAAATCTGGAAAGAAGCTTTCTGAGAAACGGCTCAGTGTTCTGTTAATTCATCTCACAGAGTTACATCTGTATTTCGGGGATCTCTTTGCTAGCCTTATTTCTGTGGAATCTGACAACAGATATTTCCTTTCCCTTTGAAGACTATAGGGCCAAAGGAAATATCCTCCGATAACAAAGAGAAAGAAGCTTTCTGAGAAACTTCTTTGTGTTCTGCGAAATCATCTCACAGAGATACAGCTTTCCCCCCAAGAAGCCTTTCGCTAAGACACTTCTTGTGGAATTGGCAAAGTGATATTTGGAAGCCCAAAGAGGGCTATGGTGAAAAAGGAAATATCCTCCGATGAAATCTGGAACGAAGCTTTCTGAGAAACTGCTTAGTGTTCTGTTAATTCATCTCACAGAGTTACATCTTCATTTCGTGGATCTCTTTGCTAGCCTTATTTCTGTGGAATCTGAGAACAGATATTTCCTTTCCCTTTGAAGGCTATAGGGCCAAAGGAAATATCCTCCGATAACAAAGAGAAAGAAGCTTTCTGAAAAACTTCTTTGTGTTCTGTGAAATCATCTCACAGAGTTACAGCTTTCCCCTCAAGAAGCCTTTCGCTAAGACAGTTCTTGTGGAATTGGCAAAGTGATATTTGGAAGCCCATAGAGGGCTACGGTGAAAAAGGAAATATCCTCCGATGAAATCTGGAAAGAAGCTTTCTGAGAAACTGCTTAGTGTTCTGTTAATTCATCTCACAGTGTTACATCTGTATTTCGTGCATCTCTTTGCTAGCCTTATTTCTGTGGAATCTGAGAACAGATATTTCTTTTCCCTTTCAAGACTATAGGGCCAAAGGAAATATCCTCCGATAACAAAGAGAAAGAAGCTTTCTGAGAAACTTCTTTCTGTTCTGTTAAATCATCTCACAGAGTTACAGCTTTCCCCTCAAGAAGCCTTTCGCTAGGACAGTTCTTGTGGAAAAGGAAAAGTGATATTTGGAAGCCCATAGAGGACCATGGTGAAAAAGGAAATATCCTCCGATGAAATCTGGAAAGAAGCTTTCTGAGAAACTGCTCAGTGTTCTGTTAATTCATCTCACAGAGTTACATCTGTATTTCTTGGATCTCTTTGCCAGCCTTATTTCTTTGGAATCTGACAACAGATATTTCCTTTCCCTTTGAAGGCTACAGGGCCAAAGGAAATATCCACTGATAACAAAGAGAAAGAAGCTTTCTGAGAAACTTCTTTGTGTTCTGTGAAATCATCTCACAGAGTTACAGCTTTCCCCCCAAGAAGCCTTTCGCTAAGACAGTTCTGGTGGAATTGGCAAAGTGATATTTGGAAGCCCAAAGAGAGCTATGGTGAAAAAGGAAATATCCTCCGATGAAATCTGGAAAGAAGCTTTCTGAGAAACTGCTTAGTGTTCTGTTAATTCATCGCACAGAGTTACATATTTATTTCGTGGATCTCTTTGCTAGCCTTATTTCTGTGGAATCTGAGAACAGATATTTCCTTTCCCTTTGAAGACTATAGGGCCAAAGGAAATATCCTCCGATAACAAAGAGAAAGAAGCTTTCTGAGAAACTTCTTTGTGTTCTGTGAAATCATCTCACAGAGTTACAGCTTTCCCCTCAAGAAGCCTTTCGCTAAGACAGTTCTTGTGTAATTGGCAAAGTGATATTTGGAAGCCCATAGAGGGCTATGGTGAAAAACGAAATATCCTCCGATGAAATCTGGAAAGAAGCTTTCTGAGAAACTGCTGAGTGTTCTGTTAATTTATCTCACAGTGTTACATCTGTATTTCCTGGATCTCTTTGCTAGCCTTATTTCTGTGGAATCTGACAACAGATGTTTCGGATTCCTTTAAAGACTATAGGGCCAAAGGAAATATCCTCCGATAACAAAGAGAAAGAAGTTTTCTGAGAAACTGCTCAGGGTTCTGTTAATTCATCTCACAGAGTTACATCTGTATTTCGTGGATCTCTTTGCTAGCCTTATTTCTGTGGAATCTGACAACAGATGTTTCGGATTCCTTTAAAGACTATAGGGCCAAAGGAAATATCCTCCGATAACAAAGAGAAAGAAGCTTTCTGAGAAACTGCTCAGTGTTCTGTTAATTCATCTCACAGAGATACATCTGTATTTCGTGGATCTCTTTGCTAGCCTTATTTCTGTGGAATCTGACAACAGATGTTTCGGATTCCTTTAAAGACTATAGGGCCAAAGGAAATATCCTCCGATAACAAAGAGAAAGAAGCTTTCTGAGAAACTTCTTTGTGTTCTGTGAAATCATCTCACAGAGTTACAGCTTTCCCCTCAAGAAGCCTTTCGCTAAGACAGTTCTTGTGGAATTGGCAAAGTGATATTTGGAAGCCCATAGAGGGCTATGGTGAAAAAGGAAATATCCTCCGATGTAATCTGGAAAGAAGCTTTCTGAGAAACGGCTCAGTGTTCTGTTAATTCATCTCACCGAGTTACATCTGTATTTCGGGGATCTCTTTGCTAGCCTTATTTCTGTGGAATCTGACAACAGATATTTCCTTTCCCTTTGAAGACTATAGGGCCAAAGGAAATATCCTCCGATAACAAAGAGAAAGAAGCTTTCTGAGAAACTTCTTTGTGTTCTGCGAAATCATCTCACAGAGCTACAGCTTTCCCCCCAAGAAGCCTTTCGCTAAGACACTTCTTGTGGAATTGGCAAAGTGATATTTGGAAGCCCATAGAGGGCTATGGTGAAAAAGGAAATATCCTCCGATGAAATCTGGAAAGAAGCTCTCTGAGAAACTGCTCAGTGTTCCGTTAATTCATCTCACAGAGTTACATCTGTATTTCAGGGATCTCTTTGCTAGCCTTATTTCTGTGGAATCTGACAACAGATATTTCCTTTCCCTTTGAAGACTATAGGGCAAATGGAAATATCCTCCGATAACAAAGAGAAAGAAGCTTTCTGAGAAACTTCTTTTTGTTCTGTGAAATCATCTCACAGAGTTACAGCTTTTCTCCTGAAGAAGCCTTTCGCTAAGACAGTTCTTGTGGAATTGGCAAAGTGATATTTGGAAGCCCATAGAGGGCTATGGTGAAAAAGGAAATATCCTCCGATGAAATCTGGAAAGAAGCTTTCTGAGAAACTGCTTAGTGTTCTGTTAATTCATCTCACAGAGTTACATCTGTATTTCGTGGATCTCTTTGCTAGCCTTATTTCTGTGGAATCTGAGAACAGATATTTCGGAACTCTTTGAAGACTATAGGGCCAAAGGAAATATCCTCCGATAACAAAGAGAAAGAAGCTTTCTGAGAAACTTCTTTGTGTTCTGTGAAATCATCTCACAGAGTTACAGCTTTCCCCTCAAGAAGCCTTTCGCTAAGACAGTTCTTGTGGAATTGGCAAAGTGATATTTGGAAGCCCATAGAGGGCTATGGTGAAAAAGGAAATATCCTCCGATGAAATCTGGAAAGAAGCTTTCTGAGAAACTGCTCAGTGTTCTGTTAATTCATCTCACAGAGTTACATCTGTATTTCGGGGATCTCTTTGCTAGCCTTATTTCTGTGGAATCTGACAACAGATATTTCCTTTCCCATTGAAGACTATAGGGCCAAAGGAAATATCCTCCGATAACAAAGAGAAAGAAGCTTTCTGAGAAACTTCTTTGTGTTCTGTGAAATCATCTCACAGAGTTACAGCTTTCCCCCCAAGAAGCCTTTCGGTAAGACAGTTCTTGTGGAATTGGCAAAGTGATATTTGGAAGCCCATAGAGGGTATGGTGAAAAAGGAAATATCCTCCGATGAAATCTGGAACGAAGCTTTCTGAGAAACTGCTTAGTGTTCTGTTAATTCATCTCACAGAGTTACATCTTTATTTCGTGGATCTCCTGGCTAGCCTTATTTCTGTGGAATCTGAGAAGAGATATTTCCTTTCCCTTTGAAGACTATAGGGCCAAAGGAAATATCCTCCGATAACAAAGAGAAAGAAGCTTTCTGAGAAACTTCTTTGTGTTCTGTGAAATCATCTCACAGAGTTACAGCTTTCCCCTCAAGAACAATTTCGCTAAGACAGTTCTTGTGGAATTGTCAAGGTGATATTTGGAAGCTCATTGAGGGCTATGGAGAAAAAGGAAATATCCTCCGATGAAATCTGGAAAGAAGCTTTCTGAGAAACTGCTTAGTGTTCTGTTACTTCATCTCACAGAGTTACATCTGTATTTCGTGGATCTCTTTGCTAGCCTTATTTCTGTGGAATCTGAGAACAGATATTTCGGATCCCTTTGAAGACTATAGGGCCAAAGGAAATATCCTCCGATAACAAAGAGAAAGAAGCTTTCTGAGAAACTTCTTTGTGTTCTGTGAAATCATCTCACAGAGTTACAGCTTTCCCCTCAAGAAGCCTTTCGCTAAGACAGTTCTTGTGGAATTGGCAAAGTGATATTTGGAAGCCCATAGAGGGCTATGGTGAAAAACGAAATATCCTCCGATGAAATCTGGAAAGAAGCTTTATGAGAAACTGCTGAGTGTTCTGTTAATTCATCTCACAGTGTTACATCTGTATTTCGTGGATCTCTTTGCTAGCCTTATTTCTGTGGAATCTGACAACAGATATTTCGGATTCCTTTAAGGACTATAGGGCCAAAGGAAATATCCTCCGATAACAAAGAGAAAGAAGCTTTCTGAGAAGCTTCTTTGTGTTCTGTGAAATCATCTCACAAAGTTACAGCTTTCCCCTCAAGAAGCCTTTTGCTAAGACAGTTCTTGTGGAATTTGCAAAGTGATATTTGGAAGCCCATAGAGGGCTATGGTGAAAAAGGAAATATCCTCCGATGAAATCTGGAAAGAAGCTTTCTGAGAAACTGCTCAGTGTTCTGTTAATTCATCTCACAGAGTTACATCTGTATTTCGGGGATCTCTTTGCTAGCCTTATTTCTGTGGAATCTGACAACAGATATTTCCTTTCCCTTTGAAGACTATAGGGCCAAAGGAAATATCCTCCGATAACAAGGAGAAAGAAGCTTTCTGAGAAACTTCTTTGTGTTCTGCGAAATCATCTCACAGAGCTACAGCTTTCCCCCCAAGAAGCCTTTCGCTAAGACACTTCTTGTGGAATTGGCAAAGTGATATTTGGAAGCCCAAAGAGGGCTATGCTGAAAAAGGAAATATCCTCCGATGAAATCTGGAACGAAGCTTTCTGAGAAACTGCTCAGTGTTCTGTTAATTCATCTCACAGAGTTACATCTTCATTTCGTGGATCTCTTTGCTAGCCTTATTTCTGTGGAATCTGAGAACAGATATTTCCTTTCCCTTTGAAGACTATAGGGCCAAAGGAAATATCCTCCGATAACAAAGAGAAAGAAGCTTTCTGAGAAACTTCTTTGTGTTCTGTGAAATCATCTCACAGAGTTACAGCTTTCCCCTCAAGATGCCTTTCGCTAAGACAGTTCTTGTGGAATTGGCAAAGTGATATTTGGAAGCTCATTGAGGGCTATGGAGAAAAAGGAAATATCCTCCGATGAAATCTGGAAAGAAGCTTTCTGAGAAACTGCTTAGTGTTCTGTTAATTCATCTCACAGAGTTACATCTGTATTTCGTGGATCTCTTTGCTAGCCTTATTTCTGTGGAATCTGAGAACAGATATTTCGGATCCCTTTCAAGACTATAGGGCCAAAGGAAATATCCTCCGATAACAAAGAGAAAGAAGCTTTCTGAGAAACTTCTTTGTGTTCTGTGAAATCATCTCACAGAGTTACAGCTTTCCCCTCAAGAAGCCTTTCGCTAAGACAGTTCTTGTGGAATTGGCAAAGTGATATTTGGAAGCCCATAGAGGGCTATGGTGAAAAAGCAAATATCCTCCGATGAAATCTGGAAAGAAGCTCTCTGAGAAACTGCTCAGTGTTCCGTTAATTCATCTCACAGAGTTACATCTGTATTTCAGGGATCTCTTTGCTAGCCTTATTTCTGTGGAATCTGACAACAGATATTTCCTTTCCCTTTGAAGACTATAGGGCAAATGGAAATATCCTCCGATAACAAAGAGAAAGAAGCTTTCTGAGAAACTTCTTTTTGTTCTGTGAAATCATCTCACAGAGTTACAGCTTTTCTCCTGAAGAAGCCTTTCGCTAAGACAGTTCTTGTGGAATTGGCAAAGTGATATTTGGAAGCCCATAGAGGGCTATGGTGAAAAAGGAAATATCCTCCGATGAAATCTGGAAAGAAGCTTTCTGAGAAACTGCTTAGTGTTCTGTTAATTCATCTCACAGAGTTACATCTGTATTTCGTGGATCTCTTTGCTAGCCTTATTTCTGTGGAATCTGAGAACAGATATTTCGGAACTCTTTGAAGACTATAGGGCCAAAGGAAATATCCTGCGATAACAAAGAGAAAGAAGCTTTCTGAGAAACTTCTTTGTGTTCTGTGAAATCATCTCACAGAGTTACAGCTTTCCCCTCAAGAAGCCTTTCGCTAAGACAGTTCTTGTGGAATTGGCAAAGTGATATTTGGAAGCCCATAGAGGGCTATGGTGAAAAAGGAAATATCCTCCGATGAAATCTGGAAAGAAGCTTTCTGAGAAACTGCTCAGTGTTCTGTTAATTCATCTCACAGAGTTACATCTGTATTTCGGGGATCTCTTTGCTAGCCTTATTTCTGTGGAATCTGACAACAGATATTTCCTTTCCCATTGAAGACTATAGGGCCAAAGGAAATATCCTCCGATAACAAAGAGAAAGAAGCTTTCTGAGAAACTTCTTTGTGTTCTGTGAAATCATCTCACAGAGTTACAGCTTTCCCCTCAAGAACAATTTCGCTAAGACAGTTCTTGTGGAATTGTCAAGGTGATATTTGGAAGCTCATTGAGGGCTATGGAGAAAAAGGAAATATCCTCCGATGAAATCTGGAAAGAAGCTTTCTGAGAAACTGCTTAGTGTTCTGTTACTTCATCTCACAGAGTTACATCTGTATTTCGTGGATCTCTTTGCTAGCCTTATTTCTGTGGAATCTGAGAACAGATATTTCGGATCCCTTTGAAGACTATAGGGCCAAAGGAAATATCCTCCGATAACAAAGAGAAAGAAGCTTTCTGAGAAACTTCTTTGTGTTCTGTGAAATCATCTCACAGAGTTACAGCTTTCCCCTCAAGAAGCCTTTCGCTAAGACAGTTCTTGTGGAATTGGCAAAGTGATATTTGGAAGCCCATAGAGGGCTATGGTGAAAAACGAAATATCCTCCGATGAAATCTGGAAAGAAGCTTTATGAGAAACTGCTGAGTGTTCTGTTAATTCATCTCACAGTGTTACATCTGTATTTCGTGGATCTCTTTGCTAGCCTTATTTCTGTGGAATCTGACAACAGATATTTCGGATTCCTTTAAGGACTATAGGGCCAAAGGAAATATCCTCCGATAACAAAGAGAAAGAAGCTTTCTGAGAAGCTTCTTTGTGTTCTGTGAAATCATCTCACAAAGTTACAGCTTTCCCCTCAAGAAGCCTTTTGCTAAGACAGTTCTTGTGGAATTTGCAAAGTGATATTTGGAAGCCCATAGAGGGCTATGGTGAAAAAGGAAATATCCTCCGATGAAATCTGGAAAGAAGCTTTCTGAGAAACTGCTCAGTGTTCTGTTAATTCATCTCACAGAGTTACATCTGTATTTCGGGGATCTCTTTGCTAGCCTTATTTCTGTGGAATCTGACAACAGATATTTCCTTTCCCTTTGAAGACTATAGGGCCAAAGGAAATATCCTCCGATAACAAGGAGAAAGAAGCTTTCTGAGAAACTTCTTTGTGTTCTGCGAAATCATCTCACAGAGCTACAGCTTTCCCCCCAAGAAGCCTTTCGCTAAGACACTTCTTGTGGAATTGGCAAAGTGATATTTGGAAGCCCAAAGAGGGCTATGCTGAAAAAGGAAATATCCTCCGATGAAATCTGGAACGAAGCTTTCTGAGAAACTGCTCAGTGTTCTGTTAATTCATCTCACAGAGTTACATCTTCATTTCGTGGATCTCTTTGCTAGCCTTATTTCTGTGGAATCTGAGAACAGATATTTCCTTTCCCTTTGAAGACTATAGGGCCAAAGGAAATATCCTCCGATAACAAAGAGAAAGAAGCTTTCTGAGAAACTTCTTTGTGTTCTGTGAAATCATCTCACAGAGTTACAGCTTTCCCCTCAAGATGCCTTTCGCTAAGACAGTTCTTGTGGAATTGGCAAAGTGATATTTGGAAGCTCATTGAGGGCTATGGAGAAAAAGGAAATATCCTCCGATGAAATCTGGAAAGAAGCTTTCTGAGAAACTGCTTAGTGTTCTGTTAATTCATCTCACAGAGTTACATCTGTATTTCGTGGATCTCTTTGCTAGCCTTATTTCTGTGGAATCTGAGAACAGATATTTCGGATCCCTTTCAAGACTATAGGGCCAAAGGAAATATCCTCCGATAACAAAGAGAAAGAAGCTTTCTGAGAAACTTCTTTGTGTTCTGTGAAATCATCTCACAGAGTTACAGCTTTCCCCTCAAGAAGCCTTTCGCTAAGACAGTTCTTGTGGAATTGGCAAAGTGATATTTGGAAGCCCATAGAGGGCTATGGTGAAAAAGCAAATATCCTCCGATGAAATCTGGAAAGAAGCTCTCTGAGAAACTGCTCAGTGTTCCGTTAATTCATCTCACAGAGTTACATCTGTATTTCAGGGATCTCTTTGCTAGCCTTATTTCTGTGGAATCTGACAACAGATATTTCCTTTCCCTTTGAAGACTATAGGGCAAATGGAAATATCCTCCGATAACAAAGAGAAAGAAGCTTTCTGAGAAACTTCTTTTTGTTCTGTGAAATCATCTCACAGAGTTACAGCTTTTCTCCTGAAGAAGCCTTTCGCTAAGACAGTTCTTGTGGAATTGGCAAAGTGATATTTGGAAGCCCATAGAGGGCTATGGTGAAAAAGGAAATATCCTCCGATGAAATCTGGAAAGAAGCTTTCTGAGAAACTGCTTAGTGTTCTGTTAATTCATCTCACAGAGTTACATCTGTATTTCGTGGATCTCTTTGCTAGCCTTATTTCTGTGGAATCTGAGAACAGATATTTCGGAACTCTTTGAAGACTATAGGGCCAAAGGAAATATCCTCCGATAACAAAGAGAAAGAAGCTTTCTGAGAAACTTCTTTGTGTTCTGTGAAATCATCTCACAGAGTTACAGCTTTCCCCTCAAGAAGCCTTTCGCTAAGACAGTTCTTGTGGAATTGGCAAAGTGATATTTGGAAGCCCATAGAGGGCTATGGTGAAAAAGGAAATATCCTCCGATGAAATCTGGAAAGAAGCTTTCTGAGAAACTGCTCAGTGTTCTGTTAATTCATCTCACAGAGTTACATCTGTATTTCGGGGATCTCTTTGCTAGCCTTATTTCTGTGGAATCTGACAACAGATATTTCCTTTCCCTTTGAAGACTATAGGGCCAAAGGAAATATCCTCCGATAACAAAGAGAAAGAAGCTTTCTGAGAAACTTCTTTGTGTTCTGTGAAATCATCTCACAGAGTTACAGCTTTCCCCTCAAGAACAATTTCGCTAAGACAGTTCTTGTGGAATTGTCAAGGTGATATTTGGAAGCTCATTGAGGGCTATGGAGAAAAAGGAAATATCCTCCGATGAAATCTGGAAAGAAGCTTTCTGAGAAACTGCTTAGTGTTCTGTTACTTCATCTCACAGAGTTACATCTGTATTTCGTGGATCTCTTTGCTAGCCTTATTTCTGTGGAATCTGAGAACAGATATTTCGGATCCCTTTGAAGACTATAGGGCCAAAGGAAATATCCTCCGATAACAAAGAGAAAGAAGCTTTCTGAGAAACTTCTTTGTGTTCTGTGAAATCATCTCACAGAGTTACAGCTTTCCCCTCAAGAAGCCTTTCGCTAAGACAGTTCTTGTGGAATTGGCAAAGTGATATTTGGAAGCCCATAGAGGGCTATGGTGAAAAACGAAATATCCTCCGATGAAATCTGGAAAGAAGCTTTATGAGAAACTGCTGAGTGTTCTGTTAATTCATCTCACAGTGTTACATCTGTATTTCGTGGATCTCTTTGCTAGCCTTATTTCTGTGGAATCTGACAACAGATATTTCGGATTCCTTTAAGGACTATAGGGCCAAAGGAAATATCCTCCGATAACAAAGAGAAAGAAGCTTTCTGAGAAACTTCTTTGTGTTCTGTGAAATCATCTCACAAAGTTACAGCTTTCCCCTCAAGAAGCCTTTTGCTAAGACAGTTCTTGTGGAATTTGCAAAGTGATATTTGGAAGCCCATAGAGGGCTATGGTGAAAAAGGAAATATCCTCCGATGAAATCTGGAAAGAAGCTTTCTGAGAAACTGCTCAGTGTTCTGTTAATTCATCTCACAGAGTTACATCTGTATTTCGGGGATCTCTTTGCTAGCCTTATTTCTGTGGAATCTGACAACAGATATTTCCTTTCCCTTTGAAGACTATAGGGCCAAAGGAAATATCCTCCGATAACAAGGAGAAAGAAGCTTTCTGAGAAACTTCTTTGTGTTCTGCGAAATCATCTCACTGAGCTACAGCTTTCCCCCCAAGAAGCCTTTCGCTAAGACACTTCTTGTGGAATTGGCAAAGTGATATTTGGAAGCCCAAAGAGGGCTATGCTGAAAAAGGAAATATCCTCCGATGAAATCTGGAACGAAGCTTTCTGAGAAACTGCTTAGTGTTCTGTTAATTCATCTCACAGAGTTACATCTTCATTTCGTGGATCTCTTTGCTAGCCTTATTTCTGTGGAATCTGAGAACAGATATTTCCTTTCCCTTTGAAGACTATAGGGCCAAAGGAAATATCCTCAGATAACAAAGAGAAAGAAGCTTTCTGAGAAACTTCTTTGTGTTCTGTGAAATCATCTCACAGAGTTACAGCTTTCCCCTCAAGATGCCTTTCGCTAAGACAGTACTTGTGGAATTGTCAAAGTGATATTTGGAAGCTCATTGAGGGCTATGGAGAAAAAGGAAATATCCTCCGATGAAATCTGGAAAGAAGCTTTCTGAGAAACTGCTTAGTGTTCTGTTAATTCATCTCACAGAGTTACATCTGTATTTCGTGGATCTCTTTCCTAGCCTTATTTCTGTGGAATCTGAGAACAGATATTTCGGATCCCTTTCAAGACTATAGGGCCAAAGGAAATATCCTCTGATAACAAAGAGAAAGAAGCTTTCTGAGAAACTTCTTTGTGTTCTGTGAAATAATCTCACAGAGTTACATCTTTCCCCTCAAGAAGCCTTTCGCTAAGACAGTTCTTGTGGAATTGGCAAAGTGATATTTGGAAGCCCATAGAGGGCTATGGTGAAAAAGTAAATATCCTCCGATGAAATCTGGAAAGAAGCTCTCTGAGAAACTGCTCAGTGTTCCATTAATTCATCTCACAGAGTTACATCTGTATTTCGGGGATCTCTTTGCTAGCCTTATTTGTGTGGAATCTGACAACAGATATTTCCTTTCCCTTTGAAGACTATAGGGCAAATGGAAATATCCTCCGATAACAAAGAGAAAGAAGCTTTCTGAGAAACTTCTTTGTGTTCTGTGAAATCATCTCACAGAGGTACAGCTTTCCCCTGAAGAAGCCTTTCGCTAAAACAGTTCTTGTGGAATTGTCAAAGTGATATTTGGAAGCCCATAGAGGGCTATGGTGAAAAAGGAAATATCCTCCCATGAAATCTGGAAAGAAGCTTTCTGAGAATCTGCTTAGTGTTCTGTTAATTCATCTCACAGAGTTACATCTGTATTTCGTGGATCTCTTTGCTAGCCTTATTTCTGTGGAATCTGAGAACAGATATTTCGGATCCCTTTGAAGACTATACGGCCAAAGGAAATATCCTCCGATAACAAAGAGAAAGAAGCTTTCTGAGAAACTTCTTTGTGTTCTGTCAAATCATCTCACAGAGTTACAGCTTTCCCCTCAAGAAGCCTTTCGCTAAGACAGTTGTTGTGGAATTGGCAAAGTGATATTTGGAAGCCCATAGAGGGCTACGGTGAAAAAGGAAATATCCTCCGATGAAATCTGGAAAGAAGCTTTCTGAGAAACTGCTTAGTGTTCTGTTAATTCATCTCACAGTGTTACATCTGTATTTCGTGGATCTCTTTGCTAGCCTTATTTCTTTGGAATCTGAGAACAGATATTTCCTTTCCCTTTAAAGACTATAGGGCCAAAGGAAATATCCTCCGATAACAAAGAGAAAGAAGCTTTCTGAGAAACTTCTTTGTGTTCTGTGAAATCATCTCACAGAGTTACAGCTTTCCCCTCAAGAAGCCTTTCGCTAAAACAGTTCTTGTGGAATTGGCAAAGTGATATTTGGAAGCCCATAGAGGGCTATGGTGACAAAGGAAATATCCTCCGATGAAATCTGAAAGAAGCTATCTGAGAAACTGCTCAGTGTTCTGTTAATTCATCTCACAGAGTTACATCTGTATTTCGTAGATCTCTTTGCCAGCCTTATTTCTGTGGAATCTGAGAACAGATATTTCGGATCCCTTTCTAGACTATAGGGCCAAAGGAAATATCCTCCGATAACAAAGAGAAAGAAGCTTTCTGAGAAACTTCTTTGTGTTCTGTGAAATCATCTCACAGAGTTACAGCTTTCCCCTCAAGAATCCTTTCACTAAGACATTTCTTGTGGAATTGGCAAAGTGATATTTGGAAGCCCATAGACTTCTATGGTGGAAAAGGAAATATCCTCCGATGAAATCTGGAAAGAAGCTTTCTGAGAAACTGCTTAGTGTTCTCTTAATTCATATCACAGACTTACATCTGTATTTCGAGGATCTCTTTGCTAGCCTTATTTCTGTGGAATCTGAGAACAGATATTTCGGATCCCTTTGAAGACTATAGGGCCAAAGGAAATATCCTCCGATAACAAAGAGAAAGAAGCTTTCTGAGAAACTTCTTTGTGTTCTGTGAAATCATCTCAACGAGTTACAGCTTTCCCCTCAAGAAGCCTTTCGGTAAGACAGTTCTTGTGGAATTGGCAAAGTGATATTTGGAAGCCCATAGAGGGCTATGGTGAAAAAGGAAATAACCTCCGATGAAATCTGGAAGGAAGCTTTCTGAGAAATTGCTTAGTGTTCTGTTAATTCATCTCACAGAGTTACATCTGTATTTCGTGGATCTCTTTGCTAGCCTTATATCTGTGGAATCTGAGTACAGATATTTCGGATCGCTTTCAAGACTATAGGGCCAAAGGAAATATCCTTGGATAACAAAGAGGAAGAAGCTTTCTGAGAAACTTCTTTGTGTTCTGTGAAATCATCTCACAGAGTTACAGCTTTCCCCTCAAGAAGCCTTTCGCTAAGACAGTTCTTGTGGAATTGGCAAAGTGATATTTGGAAGCCCATAGAGGGCTACGGTGAAAAAGGAAATATCCTCCGATGAAATCTGGAAAGAAGCTTTCTGAGAAACAGCTCAGTGTTCTGTTAATTCATCTCACAGAGTTACATCTGTATTTCGGGGATCTCTTTGCTAGCCTTATTTCTGTGGAATCTGACAACAGATATTCCCTTTCCCATTGAAGACTATAGGGCCAAAGGAAATATCCTCCGATAACAAAGAGAAAGAAGCTTTCTGAGAAACTTCTTTGTGTTCTGTGAAATCATCTCACAGAGTTACAGCTTTCCCCCCAAGAAGCCTTTCGCAAAGACACTTCTTGTGGAATTGGCAAAGTGATATTTGGAAGCCCATAGAGGGCTTTGGTAAAAAGGAAATATCCTCCGATGAAATCTGGAACGAAGCTTTCTGAGAAACTGCTTAGTGTTCTGTTAATTCATCTCACAGAGTTACATCATTATTTCGTGGATCTCCTGGCTAGCCTAATTTCTGTGGAATCTGAGAACAGATATTTCCTTTCCCTTTGAAGACTATAGGGCCAAAGGAAATATCCTCCGATAACAAAGAGAAAGAATCTTTCTGAGAAACTTCTTTGTGTTCTGTGAAATCATCTCACAGAGTTACAGCTTTCCCCTCAAGAAGCCTTTCGCTAAGACAGTTCTTGTGGAATTGTCAAAGTGATATTTGGAAGCTCTTTGAGGTCTATGGAGAAAAAGTAAATATCCTCCGATGAAATCTGGAAAGAAGCTTTCTGAGAAACTGCTTAGTGTTCTGTTAATTCATCTCACAGAGTTACATCTGTATTTCGTGGATCTCTTTGCTAGCCTTATTTCTGTGGAATCTGAGAACAGATATTTCGGATCCCTTTGAAGACTATACGGCCAAAGGAAATATCCTCCGATAACAAAGAGAAAGAAGCTTTCTGAGAAACTTCTTTGTGTTCTGTGAAATCATCTCACAGAGTTACAGCTGTCCCCTCAAGATACCTTTCGCTAAGACAGTTCTTGTGGAATTGGCAAAGTGATATTTGGAAGCCCATAGAGGGCTATGGTGAAAAACGAAATATCCTCCGATGAAATCTGGAAAGAAGCTTTCTGAGAAACTGCTCAATGTTCTGTTAATTCATCTCACAGTGTTACATCTGTATTTCGTGGATGTGTTTGCTAGCCTTATTTCTGTGGAATCTGACAACAGATATTTCGGATTCCTTTAAAGACTATAGGGCCAAAGGAAATATCCTCCGATAACAAAGAGAAAGAAGCTTTCTGAGAGACTTCTTTGTGTTCTGTGAAATCATCTCACAGAGTTACAGCTTTCCCCTCAAGAAGCCTTTCGCTAAGACAGTTCTTGTGGAATTGGCAAAGTGATATTTGGAAGCCCATAGAGGGCTATGGTGAAAAAGGAAATATCCTCCGATGAAATCTGGAAAGAAGCTTTCTGAGAAACGGCTCAGTGTTCTGTTAATTCATCTCACAGAGTTACATCTGTATTTCGGGGATCTCTTTGCTAGCCTTATTTCTGTGGAATCTGAGAACAGATATTTCCTTTCCCTTTAAAGACTATAGGGCCAAAGGAAATATCCTCCGATAACAAAGAGAAAGAAGCTTTCTGAGAAACTTCTTTGTGTTCTGTGAAATCATCTCACAGAGTTACAGCTTTCCCCTCAAGAAGCCTTTCGCTAAAACAGTTCTTGTGGAATTGGCAAAGTGTTATTTGGAAGCCCATAGAGGGCTTTGGTGACAAAGGAAATATCCTCCGATGAAATCTGAAAGAAGCTATCTGAGAAACTGCTCAGTGTTCTGTTAATTCATCTCACAGAGTTACATCTGTATTTCGTGGATCTCTTTGCCAGCCTTATTTCTGTGGAATCTGAGAACAGATATTTCGGATCCCTTTCAAGACTATAGGGCCAAAGGAAATATCCTCCGATAACAAAGAGAAAGAAGCTTTCTGAGAAACTTCTTTGTGTTCTGTGAAATCATCTCACAGAGTTACAGCTTTCCCCTCAAGAATCCTTTCACTAAGACAGTTCTTGTGGAATTGGCAAAGTGATATTTGGAAGCCCATAGACGGCTATGGTGGAAAAGGAAATATCCTCCGATGAAATCTGGAAAGAAGCTTTCTGAGAAACTGCTTAGTGTTCTCTTAATTCATATCACAGACTTACATCTGTATTTCGAGGATCTCTTTGCTAGCCTTATTTCTGTGGAATCTGAGAACAGATATTTCGGATCCCTTTGAAGACTATAGGGCCAAAGGAAATATCCTCCGATAACAAAGAGAAAGAAGCTTTCTGAGAAACTTCTTTGTGTTCTGTGAAATCATCTCACAGAGTTACAGCTTTCCCCTCAAGAAGCCTTTCGGTAAGACAGTTCTTGTGGAATTGGCAAAGTGATATTTGGAAGCCCATAGAGGGCTATGGTGAAAAAGGAAATAACCTCCGATGAAATCTGGAAGGAAGCTTTCTGAGAAATTGCTTAGTGTTCTGTTAATTCATCTCACAGAGTTACATCTGTATTTCGTGGATCTCTTTGCTAGCCTTATATCTGTGGAATCTGAGTACAGATATTTCGGATCGCTTTCAAGACTATAGGGCCAAAGGAAATATCCTTGGATAACAAAGAGGAAGAAGCTTTCTGAGAAACTTCTTTGTGTTCTGTGAAATCATCTCACAGAGTTACAGCTTTCCCCTCAAGAAGCCTTTCGCTAAGACAGTTCTTGTGGAATTGGCAAAGTGATATTTGGAAGCCCATAGAGGGCTACGGTGAAAAAGGAAATATCCTCCGATGAAATCTGGAAAGAAGCTTTCTGAGAAACAGCTCAGTGTTCTGTTAATTCATCTCACAGAGTTACATCTGTATTTCGGGGATCTCTTTGCTAGCCTTATTTCTGTGGAATCTGACAACAGATATTCCCTTTCCCATTGAAGACTATAGGGCCAAAGGAAATATCCACCGATAACAAAGAGAAAGAAGCTTTCTGAGAAACTTCTTTGTGTTCTGTGAAATCATCTCACAGAGTTACAGCTTTCCCCCCAAGAAGCCTTTCGCAAAGACACTTCTTGTGGAATTGGCAAAGTGATATTTGGAAGCCCATAGAGGGCTTTGGTAAAAAGGAAATATCCTCCGATGAAATCTGGAACGAAGCTTTCTGAGAAACTGCTTAGTGTTCTGTTAATTCATCTCACAGAGTTACATCTTTATTTCGTGGATCTCCTGGCTAGCCTAATTTCTGTGGAATCTGAGAACAGATATTTCCTTTCCCTTTGAAGACTATAGGGCCAAAGGAAATATCCTCCGATAACAAAGAGAAAGAAGCTTTCTGAGAAACTTCTTTGTGTTCTGTGAAATCATCTCACAGAGTTACAGCTTTCCCCTCAAGAATCCTTTCGCTAAGACAGTTCTTGTGGAATTGTCAAAGTGATATTTGGAAGCTCTTTGAGGTCTATGGAGAAAAAGGAAATATCCTCCGATGAAATCTGGAAAGAAGCTTTCTGAGAAACTGCTTAGTGTTCTGTTAATTCATCTCACAGAGTTACATCTGTATTTCGTGGATCTCTTTGCTAGCCTTATTTCTGTGGAATCTGAGAACAGATATTTCGGATCCCTTTGAAGACTATACGGCCAAAGGAAATATCCTCCGATAACAAAGAGAAAGAAGATTTCTGAGAAACTTCTTTGTGTTCTGTGAAATCATCTCACAGAGTTACAGCTTTCTCCTCAAGAAGCCTTTCGCTAAGACAGTTCTTGTGGAATTGGCAAAGTGATATTTGGAAGCCCATAGAGGGCTATGGTGAAAAACGAAATATCCTCCGATGAAATCTGGAAAGAAGCTTTCTGAGAAACTGCTCAGTGTTCTGTTAATTCATCTCACAGTGTTACATCTGTATTTCGTGGATGTCTTTGCTAGCCTTATTTCTGTGGAATCTGACAACAGATATTTCGGATTGCTTTAAAGACTATAGGGCCAAAGGAAATATCCTCCGATAACAAAGAGAAAGAAGCTTTCTGAGAGACTTCTTTGTGTTCTGTGAAATCATCTCACAGAGTTACAGCTTTCCCCTCAAGAAGCCTTTCGCTAAGACAGTTCTTGTGGAATTGGCAAAGTGATATTTGGAAGCCCATAGAGGGCTATGGTGAAAAAGGAAATATCCTCCGATGAAATCTGGAAAGAAGCTTTCTGAGAAACGGCTCAGTGTTCTGTTAATTCATCTCACAGAGTTACATCTGTATTTCGGGGATCTCTTTGCTAGCCTTATTTCTGTGGAATCTGACAACAGATATTTCCTTCCCTTTGAAGACTATAGGGCCAAAGGAAATATCCTCCGATAACAAAGAGAAAGAAGCTTTCTGAGAAACTTCTTTGTGTTCTGTGAAATCATCTCACAGAGTTACAGCTTTCCCCTCAAGATGCCTTTCGCTAAGACAGTTCTTGTGGAATTGTCAAAGTGATATTTGGAAGCTCATTGAGGGCTATGGAGAAAAAGGAAATATCCTCCGATGAAATCTGGAAAGAAGCTTTCTGAGAAACTGCTTAGTGTTCTGTGAATTCATCTCACAGAGTTACATCTGTATTTCGTGGATCTCTTTGTTAGCCTTATTTCTGTGGAATCTGAGAACAGATATTTCGGATTCCTTTCAAGACTATAGGGCCAAAGGAAATATCCTCCGATCACAAAGAGAAAGAAGCATTCTGAGAAACTTCTTTGTGTTCTGTGAAATCATCTCACAGAGTTACAGCTTTCCCCTCAAGAAGCCTTTCGCTAAGACAGTTCTTGTGGAATTGGCAAAGTGATATTTGGAAGCCCATAGAGGGCTATGGTGAAAAAGGAAATATCCTCCCATGAAATCTGGAAAGAAGCTTTCTGCGAAACTGCTCAGTGTTCCGTTAATTCATCTCACAGAGTTACATCTGTATTTCGGGGATATCTTTGCTAGCCTTATTTCTGTGGAATCTGACAACAGATATTTCCTTTCCCTTTGAAGACTATAGGGCAAATGGAAATATCCTCCGATAACAAAGAGAAAGAAGCTTTCTGAGAAACTTCTTTGTGTTCTGTGAAATCATCTCACAGAGTTACAGGTTTCCCCTGAAGAAGCCTTTCGCTAGACAGTTCTTGTGGAATTGGCAAAGTGATATTTGGAAGCCCATAGAGGGCTATGGTGAAAAAGGAAATATCCTCCGATGAAATCTGGAAAGAAGCTTTCTGAGAAACTGCTTAGTGTTCTGTTAATTCATCTCACAGAGTTACATCTGTATTTCGTGGATCTCTTTGCTAGCCTTATTTCTGTGGAATCTGAGAACAGATATTTCGGATCCCTTTGAAGACTATAGGGCCAAAGGAAATATCCTCCGATAACAAAGAGAAAGAAGCTTTCTGAGAAACTTCTTTGTGTTCTGTGAAATCATCTCACAGAGTTACAGCTTTCCCCTCAAGAAGCCTTTCGCTAAGACAGTTCTTGTGGAATTGGCAAAGTGATATTTGGAAGCCCATAGAGGGCTATGGTGAAAAAGGAAATATCCTCCGATGAAATCTGGAAAGAAGCTTTCTGAGAAATTGCTTAGTGTTCTGTTAATTCATCTCACAGAGTTACATCTGTATTTCGTGGATCTCTTTGCTAGCCTTATTTCTGTGGAATCTGAGAACAGATATTTCCTTTCCCTTTAAAGACTATAGGGCCAAAGGAAATATCCTCCGATAACAAAGAGAAAGAAGCTTTCTGAGAAACTTCTTTGTGTTCCGTGAAATCATCTCACAGAGTTACAGCTTTCCCCTCAAGAAGCCTTTCGCTAAAACAGTTCTTGTGGAATTGGCAAAGTGATATTTGGAAGCCCATAGAGGGCTATGGTGACAAATGAAATATCCTCCGATGAAATCTGAAAGAAGCTATCTGAGAAACTGCTCAGTGTTCTGTTAATTCATCTCACAGAGTTACATCTGTATTTCGTGGATCTCTTTGCCAGCCTTATTTCTGTGGAATCTGAGAACAGATATTTCGGATCCCTTTCAAGACTATAGGGCCAAAGGAAATATCCTCCGATAACAAAGAGAAAGAAGCTTTCTGAGAAACTTCTTTGTGTTCTGTGAAATCATCTCACAGAGTTACAGCTTTCCCCTCAAGAATCCTTTCACTAAGACAGTTCTTGTGGAATTGGCAAAGTGATATTTGGAAGCCCATAGATGGCTATGGTGAAAAAGGAAATATCCTCCGATGAAATCTGGAAAGAAGCTTTCTGAGAAACTGCTTAGTGTTCTCTTAATTCATATCACAGACTTACATCTGTATTTCGAGGATCTCTTTGCTAGCCTTATTTCTGTGGAATCTGAGAACAGATATTTCGGATCCCTTTGAAGACTATAGGGCCAAAGGAAATATCCTCCGATAACAAAGAGAAAGAAGGTTTCTGAGAAACTTCTTTGTGTTCTGTGAAATCATCTCACAGAGTTACAGCTTTCCCCTCAAGAAGCCTTTCGGTAAGACAGTTCTTGTGGAATTGGCAAAGTGATATTTGGAAGCCCATAGAGGGCTATGGTGAAAAAGGAAATAACCTCCGATGAAATCTGGAAGGAAGCTTTCTGAGAAATTGCTTAGTGTTCTGTTAATTCATCTCACAGAGTTACATCTGTATTTCGTGGATCTCTTTGCTAGCCTTATATCTGTGGAATCTGACAACAGATATTTCGGATCGCTTTCAAGACTATAGGGCCAAAGGAAATATCCTTGGATAACAAAGAGGAAGAAGCTTTCTGAGAAACTTCTTTGTGTTCTGTGAAATCATCTCACAGAGTTACAGCTTTCCCCTCAAGAAGCCTTTCGCTAAGACAGTTCTTGTGAAATTGGCAAAGTGATATTTGGAAGCCCATAGAGGGCTACGGTGAAAAAGGAAATATCCTCCGATGAAATCTGGAAAGAAGCTTTCTGAGAAACAGCTCAGTGTTCTGTTAATTCATCTCACAGAGTTACATCTGTATTTCGGGGATCTCTTTGCTAGCCTTATTTCTGTGGAATCTGACAACAGATATTCCCTTTCCCATTGAAGACTATAGGGCCAAAGGAAATATCCTCCGATAACAAAGAGAAAGAAGCTTTCTGAGAAACTTCTTTGTGTTCTGTGAAATCATCTCACAGAGTTACAGCTTTCCCCCCAAGAAGCCTTTCGCAAAGACACTTCTTGTGGAATTGGCAAAGTGATATTTGGAAGCCCATAGAGGGCTTTGGTAAAAAGGAAATATCCTCCGATGAAATCTGGAACGAAGCTTTCTGAGAAACTGCTTAGTGTTCTGTTAATTCATCTCACAGAGTTACATCTTTATTTCGTGGATCTCCTGGCTAGCCTAATTTCTGTGGAATCTGAGAACAGATATTTCCTTTCCCTTTGAAGACTATAGGGCCAAAGGAAATATCCTCCGATAACAAAGAGAAAGAAGCTTTCTGAGAAACTTCTTTGTGTTCTGTGAAATCATCTCACAGAGTTACAGCTTTCCCCTCAAGAATCCTTTCGCTAAGACAGTTCTTGTGGAATTGTCAAAGTGATATTTGGAAGCTCTTTGAGGTCTATGGAGAAAAAGGAAATATCCTCCGATGAAATCTGGAAAGAAGCTTTCTGAGAAACTGCTTAGTGTTCTGTTAATTCATCTCACAGAGTTACATCTGTATTTCGTGGATCTCTTTGCTAGCCTTATTTCTGTGGAATCTGAGAACAGATATTTCGGATCCCTTTGAAGACTATACGGCCAAAGGAAATATCCTCCGATAACAAAGAGAAAGAAGATTTCTGAGAAATTTCTTTGTGTTCTGTGAAATCATCTCACAGAGTTACAGCTTTCTCCTCAAGAAGCCTTTCGCTAAGACAGTTCTTGTGGAATTGGCAAAGTGATATTTGGAAGCCCATAGAGGGCTATGGTGAAAAACGAAATATCCTCCGATGAAATCTGGAAAGAAGCTTTCTGAGAAACTGCTCAGTGTTCTGTTAATTCATCTCACAGTGTTACATCTGTATTTCGTGGATGTCTTTGCTAGCCTTATTTCTGTGGAATCTGACAACAGATATTTCGGATTGCTTTAAAGACTATAGGGCCAAAGGAAATATCCTCCGATAACAAAGAGAAAGAAGCTTTCTGAGAGACTTCTTTGTGTTCTGTGAAATCATCTCACAGAGTTACAGCTTTCCCCTCAAGAAGCCTTTCGCTAAGACAGTTCTTGTGGAATTGGCAAAGTGATATTTGGAAGCCCATAGAGGGCTATGGTGAAAAAGGAAATATCCTCCGATGAAATCTGGAAAGAAGCTTTCTGAGAAACGGCTCAGTGTTCTGTTAATTCATCTCACAGAGTTACATCTGTATTTCGGGGATCTCTTTGCTAGCCTTATTTCTGTGGAATCTGACAACAGATATTTCCTTCCCTTTGAAGACTATAGGGCCAAAGGAAATATCCTCCGATAACAAAGAGAAAGAAGCTTTCTGAGAAACTTCTTTGTGTTCTGTGAAATCATCTCACAGAGTTACAGCTTTCCCCTCAAGATGCCTTTCGCTAAGACAGTTCTTGTGGAATTGTCAAAGTGATATTTGGAAGCTCATTGAGGGCTATGGAGAAAAAGGAAATATCCTCCGATGAAATCTGGAAAGAAGCTTTCTGAGAAACTGCTTAGTGTTCTGTGAATTCATCTCACAGAGTTACATCTGTATTTCGTGGATCTCTTTGTTAGCCTTATTTCTGTGGAATCTGAGAACAGATATTTCGGATTCCTTTCAAGACTATAGGGCCAAAGGAAATATCCTCCGATCACAAAGAGAAAGAAGCATTCTGAGAAACTTCTTTGTGTTCTGTGAAATCATCTCACAGAGTTACAGCTTTCCCCTCAAGAAGCCTTTCGCTAAGACAGTTCTTGTGGAACTGGCAAAGTGATATTTGGAAGCCCATAGAGGGCTATGGTGAAAAAGGAAATATCCTCCCATGAAATCTGGAAAGAAGCTTTCTGCGAAACTGCTCAGTGTTCCGTTAATTCATCTCACAGAGTTACATGTGTATTTCGTGGATCTCTTTGCTAGCCTTATTTCTGTGGAATCTGACAACAGATATTTCCTTTCCCTTTGAAGACTATAGGGCAAATGGAAATATCCTCCGATAACAAAGAGAAAGAAGCTTTCTGAGAAACTTCTTTGTGTTCTGTGAAATCATCTCACAGAGTTACAGGTTTCCCCTGAAGAAGCCTTTCGCTAAGACAGTTCTTGTGGAATTGGCAAAGTGATATTTGGAAGCCCATAGAGGGCTATGGTGAAAAAGGAAATATCCTCCGATGAAATCTGGAAAGAAGCTTTCTGAGAAACTGCTTAGTGTTCTGTTAATTCATCTCACAGAGTTACATCTGTATTTCGTGGATCTCTTTGCTAGCCTTATTTCTGTGGAATCTGAGAACAGATATTTCGGATCCCTTTGAAGACTATAGGGCCAAAGGAAATATCCTCCGATAACAAAGAGAAAGAAGCTTTCTGAGAAACTTCTTTGTGTTCTGTGAAATCATCTCACAGAGTTACAGCTTTCCCCTCAAGAAGCCTTTCGCTAAGACAGTTCTTGTGGAATTGGCAAAGTGATATTTGGAAGCCCATAGAGGGCTATGGTGAAAAAGGAAATATCCTCCGATGAAATCTGGAAAGAAGCTTTCTGAGAAATTGCTTAGTGTTCTGTTAATTCATCTCACAGAGTTACATCTGTATTTCGTGGATCTCTTTGCTAGCCTTATTTCTGTGGAATCTGAGAACAGATATTTCCTTTCCCTTTAAAGACTATAGGGCCAAAGGAAATATCCTCCGATAACAAAGAGAAAGAAGCTTTCTGAGAAACTTCTTTGTGTTCTGTGAAATCATCTCACAGAGTTACAGCTTTCCCCTCAAGAAGCCTTTCGCTAAAACAGTTCTTGTGGAATTGGCAAAGTGATATTTGGAAGCCCATAGAGGGCTATGGTGACAAATGAAATATCCTCCGATGAAATCTGAAAGAAGCTATCTGAGAAACTGCTCAGTGTTCTGTTAATTCATCTCACAGAGTTACATCTGTATTTCGTGGATCTCTTTGCCAGCCTTATTTCTGTGGAATCTGAGAACAGATATTTCGGATCCCTTTCAAGACTATAGGGCCAAAGGAAATATCCTCCGATAACAAAGAGAAAGAAGGTTTCTGAGAAACTTCTTTGTGTTCTGTGAAATCATCTCACAGAGTTACAGCTTTCCCCTCAAGAATCCTTTCACTAAGACAGTTCTTGTGGAATTGGCAAAGTGATATTTGGAAGCCCATAGATGGCTATGGTGAAAAAGGAAATATCCTCCGATGAAATCTGGAAAGAAGCTTTCTGAGAAACTGCTTAGTGTTCTCTTAATTCATATCACAGACTTACATCTGTATTTCGAGGATCTCTTTGCTAGCCTTATTTCTGTGGAATCTGAGAACAGATATTTCGGATCCCTTTGAAGACTATAGGGCCAAAGGAAATATCCTCCGATAACAAAGAGAAAGAAGCTTTCTGAGAAACTTCTTTGTGTTCTGTGAAATCATCTCACAGAGTTACAGCTTTCCCCTCAAGAAGCCTTTCGGTAAGACAGTTCTTGTGGAATTGGCAAAGTGATATTTGGAAGCCCATAGAGGGCTATGGTGAAAAAGGAAATAACCTCCGATGAAATCTGGAAGGAAGCTTTCTGAGAAATTGCTTAGTGTTCTGTTAATTCATCTCACAGAGTTACATCTGTATTTCGTGGATCTCTTTGCTAGCCTTATATCTGTGGAATCTGAGAACAGATATTTCGGATCGCTTTCAAGACTATAGGGCCAAAGGAAATATCCTTGGATAACAAAGAGGAAGAAGCTTTCTGAGAAACTTCTTTGTGTTCTGTGAAATCATCTCACAGAGTTACAGCTTTCCCCTCAAGAAGCCTTTCGCTAAGACAGTTCTTGTGAAATTGGCAAAGTGATATTTGGAAGCCCATAGAGGGCTACGGTGAAAAAGGAAATATCCTCCGATGAAATCTGGAAAGAAGCTTTCTGAGAAACAGCTCAGTGTTCTGTTAATTCATCTCACAGAGTTACATCTGTATTTCGGGGATCTCTTTGCTAGCCTTATTTCTGTGGAATCTGACAACAGATATTCCCTTTCCCATTGAAGACTATAGGGCCAAAGGAAATATCCTCCGATAACAAAGAGAAAGAAGCTTTCTGAGAAACTTCTTTGTGTTCTGTGAAATCATCTCACAGAGTTACAGCTTTCCCCCCAAGAAGCCTTTCGCAAAGACACTTCTTGTGGAATTGGCAAAGTGATATTTGGAAGCCCATAGAGGGCTTTGGTAAAAAGGAAATATCCTCCGATGAAATCTGGAACGAAGCTTTCTGAGAAACTGCTTAGTGTTCTGTTAATTCATCTCACAGAGTTACATCTTTATTTCGTGGATCTCCTGGCTAGCCTAATTTCTGTGGAATCTGAGAACAGATATTTCCTTTCCCTTTGAAGACTATAGGGCCAAAGGAAATATCCTCCGATAACAAAGAGAAAGAAGCTTTCTGAGAAACTTCTTTGTGTTCTGTGAAATCATCTCACAGAGTTACAGCTTTCCCCTCAAGAATCCTTTCGCTAAGACAGTTCTTGTGGAATTGTCAAAGTGATATTTGGAAGCTCTTTGAGGTCTATGGAGAAAAAGGAAATATCCTCCGATGAAATCTGGAAAGAAGCTTTCTGAGAAACTGCTTAGTGTTCTGTTAATTCATCTCACAGAGTTACATCTGTATTTCGTGGATCTCTTTGCTAGCCTTATTTCTGTGGAATCTGAGAACAGATATTTCGGATCCCTTTGAAGACTATACGGCCAAAGGAAATATCCTCCGATAACAAAGAGAAAGAAGATTTCTGAGAAACTTCTTTGTGTTCTGTGAAATCATCTCACAGAGTTACAGCTTTCTCCTCAAGAAGCCTTTCGCTAAGACAGTTCTTGTGGAATTGGCAAAGTGATATTTGGAAGCCCATAGAGGGCTATGGTGAAAAACGAAATATCCTCCGATGAAATCTGGAAAGAAGCTTTCTGAGAAACTGCTCAGTGTTCTGTTAATTCATCTCACAGTGTTACATCTGTATTTCGTGGATGTCTTTGCTAGCCTTATTTCTGTGGAATCTGACAACAAATATTTCGGATTGCTTTAAAGACTATAGGGCCAAAGGAAATATCCTCCGATAACAAAGAGAAAGAAGCTTTCTGAGAGACTTCTTTGTGTTCTGTGAAATCATCTCACAGAGTTACAGCTTTCCCCTCAAGAAGCCTTTCGCTAAGACAGTTCTTGTGGAATTGGCAAAGTGATATTTGGAAGCCCATAGAGGGCTATGGTGAAAAAGGAAATATCCTCCGATGAAATCTGGAAAGAAGCTTTCTGAGAAACGGCTCAGTGTTCTGTTAATTCATCTCACAGAGTTACATCTGTATTTCGGGGATCTCTTTGCTAGCCTTATTTCTGTGGAATCTGACAACAGATATTTCCTTCCCTTTGAAGACTATAGGGCCAAAGGAAATATCCTCCGATAACAAAGAGAAAGAAGCTTTCTGAGAAACTTCTTTGTGTTCTGTGAAATCATCTCACAGAGTTACAGCTTTCCCCTCAAGATGCCTTTCGCTAAGACAGTTCTTGTGGAATTGTCAAAGTGATATTTGGAAGCTCATTGAGGGCTATGGAGAAAAAGGAAATATCCTCCGATGAAATCTGGAAAGAAGCTTTCTGAGAAACTGCTTAGTGTTCTGTGAATTCATCTCACAGAGTTACATCTGTATTTCGTGGATCTCTTTGTTAGCCTTATTTCTGTGGAATCTGAGAACAGATATTTCGGATTCCTTTCAAGACTATAGGGCCAAAGGAAATATCCTCCGATCACAAAGAGAAAGAAGCATTCTGAGAAACTTCTTTGTGTTCTGTGAAATCATCTCACAGAGTTACAGCTTTCCCCTCAAGAAGCCTTTCGCTAAGACAGTTCTTGTGGAATTGGCAAAGTGATATTTGGAAGCCCATAGAGGGCTATGGTGAAAAAGGAAATATCCTCCCATGAAATCTGGAAAGAAGCTTTCTGCGAAACTGCTCAGTGTTCCGTTAATTCATCTCACAGAGTTACATCTGTATTTCGGGGATATCTTTGCTAGCCTTATTTCTGTGGAATCTGACAACAGATATTTCCTTTCCCTTTGAAGACTATAGGGCAAATGGAAATATCCTCCGATAACAAAGAGAAAGAAGCTTTCTGAGAAACTTCTTTGTGTTCTGTGAAATCATCTCACAGAGTTACAGGTTTCCCCTGAAGAAGCCTTTCGCTAAGACAGTTCTTGTGGAATTGGCAAAGTGATATTTGGAAGCCCATAGAGGGCTATGGTGAAAAAGGAAATATCCTCCGATGAAATCTGGAAAGAAGCTTTCTGAGAAACTGCTTAGTGTTCTGTTAATTCATCTCACAGAGTTACATCTGTATTTCGTGGATCTCTTTGCTAGCCTTATTTCTGTGGAATCTGAGAACAGATATTTCGGATCCCTTTGAAGACTATAGGGCCAAAGGAAATATCCTCCGATAACAAAGAGAAAGAAGCTTTCTGAGAAACTTCTTTGTGTTCTGTGAAATCATCTCACAGAGTTACAGCTTTCCCCTCAAGAAGCCTTTCGCTAAGACAGTTCTTGTGGAATTGGCAAAGTGATATTTGGAAGCCCATAGAGGGCTATGGTGAAAAAGGAAATATCCTCCGATGAAATCTGGAAAGAAGCTTTCTGAGAAATTGCTTAGTGTTCTGTTAATTCATCTCACAGAGTTACATCTGTATTTCGTGGATCTCTTTGCTAGCCTTATTTCTGTGGAATCTGAGAACAGATATTTCCTTTCCCTTTAAAGACTATAGGGCCAAAGGAAATATCCTCCGATAACAAAGAGAAAGAAGCTTTCTGAGAAACTTCTTTGTGTTCTGTGAAATCATCTCACAGAGTTACAGCTTTCCCCTCAAGAAGCCTTTCGCTAAAACAGTTCTTGTGGAATTGGCAAAGTGATATTTGGAAGCCCATAGAGGGCTATGGTGACAAATGAAATATCCTCCGATGAAATCTGAAAGAAGCTATCTGAGAAACTACTCAGTGTTCTGTTAATTCATCTCACAGAGTTACATCTGTATTTCGTGGATCTCTTTGCCAGCCTTATTTCTGTGGAATCTGAGAACAGATATTTCGGATCCCTTTCAAGACTATAGGGCCAAAGGAAATATCCTCCGATAACAAAGAGAAAGAAGCTTTCTGAGAAACTTCTTTGTGTTCTGTGAAATCATCTCACAGAGTTACAGCTTTCCCCTCAAGAATCCTTTCACTAAGACAGTTCTTGTGGAATTGGCAAAGTGATATTTGGAAGCCCATAGATGGCTATGGTGAAAAAGGAAATATCCTCCGATGAAATCTGGAAAGAAGCTTTCTGAGAAACTGCTTAGTGTTCTCTTAATTCATATCACAGACTTACATCTGTATTTCGAGGATCTCTTTGCTAGCCTTATTTCTGTGGAATCTGAGAACAGATATTTCGGATCCCTTTGAAGACTATAGGGCCAAAGGAAATATCCTCCGATAACAAAGAGAAAGAAGCTTTCTGAGAAACTTCTTTGTGTTCTGTGAAATCATCTCACAGAGTTACAGCTTTCCCCTCAAGAAGCCTTTCGGTAAGACAGTTCTTGTGGAATTGGCAAAGTGATATTTGGAAGCCCATAGAGGGCTATGGTGAAAAAGGAAATAACCTCCGATGAAATCTGGAAGGAAGCTTTCTGAGAAATTGCTTAGTGTTCTGTTAATTCATCTCACAGAGTTACATCTGTATTTCGTGGATCTCTTTGCTAGCCTTATATCTGTGGAATCTGAGAACAGATATTTCGGATCGCTTTCAAGACTATAGGGCCAAAGGAAATATCCTTGGATAACAAAGAGGAAGAAGCTTTCTGAGAAACTTCTTTGTGTTCTGTGAAATCATCTCACAGAGTTACAGCTTTCCCCTCAAGAAGCCTTTCGCTAAGACAGTTCTTGTGAAATTGGCAAAGTGATATTTGGAAGCCCATAGAGGGCTACGGTGAAAAAGGAAATATCCTCCGATGAAATCTGGAAAGAAGCTTTCTGAGAAACAGCTCAGTGTTCTGTTAATTCATCTCACAGAGTTACATCTGTATTTCGGGGATCTCTTTGCTAGCCTTATTTCTGTGGAATCTGACAACAGATATTCCCTTTCCCATTGAAGACTATAGGGCCAAAGGAAATATCCTCCGATAACAAAGAGAAAGAAGCTTTCTGAGAAACTTCTTTGTGTTCTGTGAAATCATCTCACAGAGTTACAGCTTTCCCCCCAAGAAGCCTTTCGCAAAGACACTTCTTGTGGAATTGGCAAAGTGATATTTGGAAGCCCATAGAGGGCTTTGGTAAAAAGGAAATATCCTCCGATGAAATCTGGAACGAAGCTTTCTGAGAAACTGCTTAGTGTTCTGTTAATTCATCTCACAGAGTTACATCTTTATTTCGTGGATCTCCTGGCTAGCCTAATTTCTGTGGAATCTGAGAACAGATATTTCCTTTCCCTTTGAAGACTATAGGGCCAAAGGAAATATCCTCCGATAACAAAGAGAAAGAAGCTTTCTGAGAAACTTCTTTGTGTTCTGTGAAATCATCTCACAGAGTTACAGCTTTCCCCTCAAGAATCCTTTTGCTAAGACAGTTCTTGTGGAATTGTCAAAGTGATATTTGGAAGCTCTTTGAGGTCTATGGAGAAAAAGGAAATATCCTCCGATGAAATCTGGAAAGAAGCTTTCTGAGAAACTGCTTAGTGTTCTGTTAATTCATCTCACAGAGTTACATCTGTATTTCGTGGATCTCTTTGCTAGCCTTATTTCTGTGGAATCTGAGAACAGATATTTCGGATCCCTTTGAAGACTATACGGCCAAAGGAAATATCCTCCGATAACAAAGAGAAAGAAGATTTCTGAGAAACTTCTTTGTGTTCTGTGAAATCATCTCACAGAGTTACAGCTTTCTCCTCAAGAAGCCTTTCGCTAAGACAGTTCTTGTGAAATTGGCAAAGTGATATTTGGAAGCCCATAGAGGGCTATGGTGAAAAACGAAATATCCTCCGATGAAATCTGGAAAGAAGCTTTCTGAGAAACTGCTCAGTGTTCTGTTAATTCATCTCACAGTGTTACATCTGTATTTCGTGGATGTCTTTGCTAGCCTTATTTCTGTGGAATCTGACAACAGATATTTCGGATTGCTTTAAAGACTATAGGGCCAAAGGAAATATCCTCCGATAACAAAGAGAAAGAAGCTTTCTGAGAGACTTCTTTGTGTTCTGTGAAATCATCTCACAGAGTTACAGCTTTCCCCTCAAGAAGCCTTTCGCTAAGACAGTTCTTGTGGAATTGGCAAAGTGATATTTGGAAGCCCATAGAGGGCTATGGTGAAAAAGGAAATATCCTCCGATGAAATCTGGAAAGAAGCTTTCTGAGAAACGGCTCAGTGTTCTGTTAATTCATCTCACAGAGTTACATCTGTATTTCGGGGATCTCTTTGCTAGCCTTATTTCTGTGGAATCTGACAACAGATATTTCCTTCCCTTTGAAGACTATAGGGCCAAAGGAAATATCCTCCGATAACAAAGAGAAAGAAGCTTTCTGAGAAACTTCTTTGTGTTCTGTGAAATCATCTCACAGAGTTACAGCTTTCCCCTCAAGATGCCTTTCGCTAAGACAGTTCTTGTGGAATTGTCAAAGTGATATTTGGAAGCTCATTGAGGGCTATGGAGAAAAAGGAAATATCCTCCGATGAAATCTGGAAAGAAGCTTTCTGAGAAACTGCTTAGTGTTCTGTGAATTCATCTCACAGAGTTACATCTGTATTTCGTGGATCTCTTTGTTAGCCTTATTTCTGTGGAATCTGAGAACAGATATTTCGGATTCCTTTCAAGACTATAGGGCCAAAGGAAATATCCTCCGATCACAAAGAGAAAGAAGCATTCTGAGAAACTTCTTTGTGTTCTGTGAAATCATCTCACAGAGTTACAGCTTTCCCCTCAAGAAGCCTTTCGCTAAGACAGTTCTTGTGGAATTGGCAAAGTGATATTTGGAAGCCCATAGAGGGCTATGGTGAAAAAGGAAATATCCTCCCATGAAATCTGGAAAGAAGCTTTCTGCGAAACTGCTCAGTGTTCCGTTAATTCATCTCACAGAGTTACATCTGTATTTCGGGGATATCTTTGCTAGCCTTATTTCTGTGGAATCTGACAACAGATATTTCCTTTCCCTTTGAAGACTATAGGGCAAATGGAAATATCCTCCGATAACAAAGAGAAAGAAGCTTTCTGAGAAACTTCTTTGTGTTCTGTGAAATCATCTCACAGAGTTACAGGTTTCCCCTGAAGAAGCCTTTCGCTAAGACAGTTCTTGTGGAATTGGCAAAGTGATATTTGGAAGCCCATAGAGGGCTATGGTGAAAAAGGAAATATCCTCCGATGAAATCTGGAAAGAAGCTTTCTGAGAAACTGCTTAGTGTTCTGTTAATTCATCTCACAGAGTTACATCTGTATTTCGTGGATCTCTTTGCTAGCCTTATTTCTGTGGAATCTGAGAACAGATATTTCGGATCCCTTTGAAGACTATAGGGCCAAAGGAAATATCCTCCGATAACAAAGAGAAAGAAGCTTTCTGAGAAACTTCTTTGTGTTCTGTGAAATCATCTCACAGAGTTACAGCTTTCCCCTCAAGAAGCCTTTCGCTAAGACAGTTCTTGTGGAATTGGCAAAGTGATATTTGGAAGCCCATAGAGGGCTATGGTGAAAAAGGAAATATCCTCCGATGAAATCTGGAAAGAAGCTTTCTGAGAAATTGCTTAGTGTTCTGTTAATTCATCTCACAGAGTTACATCTGTATTTCGTGGATCTCTTTGCTAGCCTTATTTCTGTGGAATCTGAGAACAGATATTTCCTTTCCCTTTAAAGACTATAGGGCCAAAGGAAATATCCTCCGATAACAAAGAGAAAGAAGCTTTCTGAGAAACTTCTTTGTGTTCTGTGAAATCATCTCACAGAGTTACAGCTTTCCCCTCAAGAAGCCTTTCGCTAAAACAGTTCTTGTGGAATTGGCAAAGTGATATTTGGAAGCCCATAGAGGGCTATGGTGACAAATGAAATATCCTCCGATGAAATCTGAAAGAAGCTATCTGAGAAACTGCTCAGTGTTCTGTTAATTCATCTCACAGAGTTACATCTGTATTTCGTGGATCTCTTTGCCAGCCTTATTTCTGTGGAATCTGAGAACAGATATTTCGGATCCCTTTCAAGACTATAGGGCCAAAGGAAATATCCTCCGATAACAAAGAGAAAGAAGCTTTCTGAGAAACTTCTTTGTGTTCTGTGAAATCATCTCACAGAGTTACAGCTTTCCCCTCAAGAATCCTTTCACTAAGACAGTTCTTGTGGAATTGGCAAAGTGATATTTGGAAGCCCATAGATGGCTATGGTGAAAAAGGAAATATCCTCCGATGAAATCTGGAAAGAAGCTTTCTGAGAAACTGCTTAGTGTTCTCTTAATTCATATCACAGACTTACATCTGTATTTCGAGGATCTCTTTGCTAGCCTTATTTCTGTGGAATCTGAGAACAGATATTTCGGATCCCTTTGAAGACTATAGGGCCAAAGGAAATATCCTCCGATAACAAAGAGAAAGAAGCTTTCTGAGAAACTTCTTTGTGTTCTGTGAAATCATCTCACAGAGTTACAGCTTTCCCCTCAAGAAGCCTTTCGGTAAGACAGTTCTTGTGGAATTGGCAAAGTGATATTTGGAAGCCCATAGAGGGCTATGGTGAAAAAGGAAATAACCTCCGATGAAATCTGGAAGGAAGCTTTCTGAGAAATTGCTTAGTGTTCTGTTAATTCATCTCACAGAGTTACATCTGTATTTCGTGGATCTCTTTGCTAGCCTTATATCTGTGGAATCTGAGAACAGATATTTCGGATCGCTTTCAAGACTATAGGGCCAAAGGAAATATCCTTGGATAACAAAGAGGAAGAAGCTTTCTGAGAAACTTCTTTGTGTTCTGTGAAATCATCTCACAGAGTTACAGCTTTCCCCTCAAGAAGCCTTTCGCTAAGACAGTTCTTGTGAAATTGGCAAAGTGATATTTGGAAGCCCATAGAGGGCTACGGTGAAAAAGGAAATATCCTCCGATGAAATCTGGAAAGAAGCTTTCTGAGAAACAGCTCAGTGTTCTGTTAATTCATCTCACAGAGTTACATCTGTATTTCGGGGATCTCTTTGCTAGCCTTATTTCTGTGGAATCTGACAACAGATATTCCCTTTCCCATTGAAGACTATAGGGCCAAAGGAAATATCCTCCGATAACAAAGAGAAAGAAGCTTTCTGAGAAACTTCTTTGTGTTCTGTGAAATCATCTCACAGAGTTACAGCTTTCCCCCCAAGAAGCCTTTCGCTAAGACACTTCTTGTGGAATTGGCAAAGTGAAATTTGGAAGCCCATAGAGGGCTACGGTGAAAAAGGAAATATCCTCTGATGAAATCTGGAAAGAAGCTTTCTGAGAAACTGCTTAGTGTTCTGTTGATTCATCTCACAGTGTTACATCTGTATTTCGTGGATCTCTTTGCTAGCCTTATTTCTGTGGAAACTGAGAACAGATATTTTCTTACCCTTTAAAGACTATAGGGCCAAGGGAAATATCCTCCCATAACAAAGAGAAAGAAGCTTTCTGAGAAACTTCTTTGTGTTCTGTGAAATCATCTCACAGAGTTACAGCTTTCCCCTCAAGAAGACTTTCGCTAGGACAGTTCTTGTGGAATAGGCAAACTGATATCTGGAAGCCCATAGAGGACTATGGTGAAAAAGGAAATATCCTCCGATGAAATCTGGAAAGAAGCTTTCTGAGAAACTGCTCAGTGTTCTGTTAATTCATCTCACAGAGTTACATCTGTATTTCGTGGATCTCTTTGCTAGCCTTATTTCTGTGGAATCTGAGAACAGATATTCGGATCCCTTTCAAGACTATAGGGCCAAAGGAAATATCCTCTGATAACAAAGAGAAAGAAGCTTTCTGAGAAACTTCTTTGTGTTCTGTGAAATCAACTCACAGAATTACAGATTTCGCCTCAAGAAGTCTTTCGCTAAGACAGTTCTTGTGGAATTGGCAAAGTGATATTTGGAAGCCCATAGAGGACTATGGTGAAAAAGAAAATATCCTCCCATGAAATCTGGAAAGAAGCTTTCTGAGAAACTGCTTAGTGTTCTGTTAATTCATCTCACAGAGTTACATCTGTATTTCGTGGATCTCTTTGCTAGCCTTATTTCTGTGGAATCTGAGAACAGATATTTCGGATCCCTTTCAAGACTATAGGGCCAAAGGAAATATCCTCCGATAACAAAGAGAAAGAAGCTTTCTGAGAAACTTCTTTGTGTTCTGTGAAATCATCTCACAGAGTTACAGCTTTCCCCTCAAGAAGCCTTTCGCTAAGACAGTTCTTGAGGAATTGGCAAAGTGATATTTGGAAGCCCATAGAGGCCTATGGTGAAAAAGGAAATATCCTCCGATGAAATCTGGAAAGAAGCTTTCTGAGAAACTGCTCAGTGTTCCGTTAATTCATCTCACAGAGTTACATCTGTATTTCGGGGATCTCTTTGCTAGCCTTATTTCTGTGGAATCTGACAACAGATATTTCCTTTCCCTTTGAAGACTATAGGGCAAAAGGAAATATACTCCGATAACAAAGAGAAAGAAGCTTTCTGAGAAACTTCTTTGTGTTCTGTGAAATCATCTCACAGAGTTACAGCTTTCCCCTGAAGAAGCCGTTCGCTAAGACAGTTCTTGTGGAATTGGCAAAGTGATATTTGGAAGCCCATAGAGGGCTATGGTGAAAAAGGAAATATCCTCCGATGAAATCTGGAAAGAACCTTTCTCAGAAACTGCTTAGTGTTCTGTTAATTCATCTCACAGAGTTACATCTGTATTTCGTGGATCTCTTTGCTAGCCTTATTTCTGTGGAATCTGAGAACAGATATTTCGGAACCCTTTGAAGACTATAGGGCCAAAGGAAATATCCTCCGATAACAAAGAGAAAGAAGCTTTCTGAGAAACTTCTTTGTGTTCTGTGAAATAACTTCACAGAGTTACAGCTTTCCCCTCAAGAAGCCTTTCGCTAAGACAGTTCTTGTGGAATTTTCAAAGTGATATTTGGAAGCCCATTGAGGACAATGGTGAAAAAGGAAATATCCTCCGATGAAATCTGGAAAGAAGCTTTCTGAGAAACTGCTCAGTGTTCTGTTAATTCATCTCACAGAGTTACATGTGTATTTCGTGGATCTCTTTGCTAGCCTTATTTCTGTGGAATCTGAGAACAGATATTTCGGATCCCTTTCAAGACTATAGGGCCAAAGGAAATATCCTCCGATAACAAAGAGAAAGAAGCTTTCTGAGAAACTTCTTTGTGTTCTGTGAAATCATCTCACAGAGTTACAGCTTTCCCCTCAAGAAGCCTTTCGCTAAGACAGTTCTTGTGGAATTGGCAAAGTGATATTTGGAAGCCCATAGAGGGCTATGGTGAAAAAGGAAATGTCCTCCGATGAAATCTGGAAAGAAGCTTTCTGTGAAACTGCTCAGTGTTCTGTTAATTCATCTCACAGAGTTTCATCTGCATTTCGTGGATCTCTTTGCTAGCATTATTTCTGTGGAATCTGACAACAGATATTTCCTTTCCCTTTGAAGACTATACGGCCAAAGGAAATATCCTCCGATAACAAAGAGAAAGAAGCTTTCTGCGAAACTCCTTTGTGTTCTGTGAAATCATCTCACAGAGTTACAGCTTTCCCCTCAAGAAGCCTTTCGCTAAGACAGTTCTTGTGGAATTTTCAAAGTGATATTTGGAAGACCATAGAGGGCTATGGTGAAAAAGGAAATATCCTCCGATGAAATCTGGAAAGAAGCTTTCTGATAAACTGCTCAGTGTTCTGTTAATTCATCTCACAGAGTTACATCTGTATTTCGTGGATCTCTTTGCTAGCCTTATTTCTGTGGAATCTGACAACAGATATTTCCTTTCCCTTTGAAGACTATAGGGCAAAAGGAAATATCCTCCGATAACAAACAGAAAGAAGCTTTCTGAGAAACTTCTTTGTGTTCTGTGAAATCATCTCACAGAGTTACAGCTTTCCCCTCAAGAAGCCTTTCGCTAAGACTGTTCTTGTGCAATTGGCAAAGTGATATTTGGAAGCTCATAGACGGCTATGGTGAAAAAGGAAATATCCTCCGAAGAAATCTGGAAAGAAGCTTTCTGAGAGACTGCTTAGTGTTCTGTTAATTCATCTCACAGAGTTACATCTGTGTTTCGTGGATCTCTTTGCTAGCCTTATTTCTGTGCAATCTGACAACAGATATTTCGGATCCCTTTGAAGACTATAGGGCCAAAGGAAGTATCCACCGATCACAAAGAGAAAGAAGCTTTCTGAGAAACTTCTTTGTGTTCTGTGAAATGATCTCACAGAGTTACAGCTTTCCCCTCAAGAAGCCTTTCGCTAAGACAGTTCTTGTGGAATTGGCAAAGTGATATTTGGAAGCTCATAGAGGGCTATGGAGAAAAAGGAAATATCCTCCGATGAAATCTGGAAAGAAGCTTTCTCAGAAACTGCTTAGTGTTCTGTTAATTCATCTCACAGAGTTACATCTGTATTTCGTGGATCTCTTTGCTAGCCTTATTTCTGTGCAATCTGACAACAGATATTTCGGATCCCTTTGTAGACTATAGGGCCAAAGGAAATATCCTCCGATCACAAAGAGAAGGAAGCTTTCTGAGAAACTTCTTTGTGTTCTGTGAAATCAAATCACAGAGTTACAGCTTTCCCCTCAAGAAACCTTTCGCTAAGACAGTTCTTGTGGAATTGGCAAAGTGATATTTGGAAGCCCATAGAGGGCTATGGTGAAAAAGGAAATACCCTCCGATGAAATCTGGAAAGAAGCTTTCTGAGAAACTGCTTAGTGTTCTGTTAATTCATCTCACAGAGTTACATCTGTATTTCGTGGATCTCTTTGCTAGCCTTATTTCTGTGGAATCTGAGAACAGATACTTCGGATCCCTTTGAAGACTATAGGGCCAAAGGAAATAACCTCCGATAACAAAGAGAAAGACGCTTTCTGAGAAACTTCTTTGTGTTCTGTGAAATCATCTCACAGAGTTACAGCTTTCCCCTCAAGAAGCCTTTCGTTAAGACAGTTCTTGTGGAATTGGCAAAGTGATATTTGGAAGCCCATAGAGGGCTATGGTGAAAAAGGAAATATCCTCCGATGAAATCTGGAAAGAAGCTTTCTGAGAAACTGCTTAGTGTTCTGTTAATTCATCTCACAGTGTTACATCTGTATTTCCTGGATCTCTTTGCTAACCTTATTTCTGTGGAATCTGAGATCAGATTTTTCGGATTCCTTTAAAGACTATAGGGCCAAAGGAAATATCCTCCGATAACAAAGAGAAAGAAGCTTTCTGAGAAACTTCTTTGTGTTCTGTGAAATCATCTCACAGAGTTACAGCTTTCCCCTCAAGAAGCCTTTCGCTAAGACAGTTCTTGTGGAATTGGCAAAGTGATATTTGGAAGCCCATAGAGGGCTATGGTGAAAAAGGAAATATCCTCCGATGAAATCTGGAAAGAAGCTTTGTGAGAAACTGCTCAGTGTTCTGTTAATTCATCTCACAGAGTTACATCTGTATTTCGTGGATCTCTTTGCTAGCCTTATTTCTGTGGAATCTGAGAACAGATATTTCGGATCCCTTTCAAGACTATAGGGCCAAAGGAAATATCCTCCGATAACAAAGAGAAAGAAGCTTTCTGAGAAACTTCTTTGTGTTCTATGAAATCATCTCACAGAGTTACAGCTTTCCCTCAAGAAGCCTTTCGCTAAGACAGTTCTTGTGGAATTTTCAAAGTGATATTTGGAAGCCCATCGAGGGCTATGGTGAAAAAGGAAATATCCTCCGATGAAATCTGGAAAGAAGCTTTCTGAGAAACTGCTCAGTGTTCTCTCAATTCATCTCACAGAGTTACATCTGTATTTCGTGGATCTCTTTGCTAGCCTTATTTCTGTGGAATCTGAGAACAGATATTTCCTTTCCCTTTGAAGACTATAGGGCCAAAGGAAATATCCTCCGATAACAAAGAGAAAGAAGCTTTCTGAGAAACTTCTTTGTGTTCTGTGAAATCATCTCACAGAGTTACAGCTTTCCCCTCAAGAAGCCTTTCGCTAAGTCAGTTCTTGTGGAATTGTCAAAGTGATATTTGGAAGCTCTTTGAGGGCTATGGAGAAAAAGGAAATATCCTCCGATGAAATCTGGAAAGAAGCTTTCTGAGAAACTGCTTAGTGTTCTGTTAATTCATCTCACAGAATTACATCTGTATTTCGTGGATCTCTTTGCTAGCTTTATTTCTGTGGAATCTGAGAACAGATATTTCTGATCCCTTTCAAGACTATAGGGCCAAAGGAAATATCCTCCGATAACAAAGAGAAAGAAGCTTTCTGAGAAACTTCTTTGTGTTCTGTGAAATCATCTCACAGAGTTACTGCTTTCCCCTCAAGAAGCCTTTCGCTAAGACAGTTCTTGTGGAATTGGCAAAGTGATATTTGGAAGCCCATAGAGGCCTATGGTGAAAAAGGAAATATCCTGCGATGAAATCTGGAAAGAAGCTTTCTGAGAAACTGCTCAGTGTTCCGTTAATTCATCTCACAGAGTTACATCTGTATTTCGGGGATCTCTTTGCTAGCCTTATTTCTGTGGAATCTGACAACAGATATTTCCTTTCCCTTTGAAGACTATAGGGCAAAAGGAAATATACTCCGATAACAAAGAGAAAGAAGCTTTCGGAGAAACTTCTTTGTGTTCTGTGAAATCATCTCACAGAGTTACAGCTTTCCCCTGAAGAAGCCGTTCGCTAAGACAGTTCTTGTGGAATTGGCAAAGTGATATTTGGAAGCCCATAGAGGGCTATGGTGAAAAAGGAAATATCCTCCGATGAAATCTGGAAAGAACCTTTCTCAGAAACTGCTTAGTGTTCTGTTAATTCATCTCACAGAGTTACATCTGTATTTCGTGGATCTCTTTGCTAGCCTTATTTCTGTGGAATCTGAGAACAGATATTTCGGAACCCTTTGAAGACTATAGGGCCAAAGGAAATATCCTCCGATAACAAAGAGAAAGAAGCTTTCTGAGAAACTTCTTTGTGTTCTGTGAAATAATTTCACAGAGTTACAGCTTTCCCCTCAAGAAGCCTTTCGCTAAGACAGTTCTTGTGGAATTTTCAAAGTGATATTTGGAAGCCCATAGAGGACAATGGTGAAAAAGGAAATATCCTCCGATGAAATCTGGAAAGAAGCTTTCTGAGAAACTGCTCAGTGTTCTGTTAATTCATCTCACAGAGTTACATGTGTATTTCGTGGATCTCTTTGCTAGCCTTATTTCTGTGGAATCTGAGAACAGATATTTCGGATCCCTTTCAAGACTATAGGGCCAAAGGAAATATCCTCCGATAACAAAGAGAAAGAAGCTTTCTGAGAAACTTCTTTGTGTTCTGTGAAATCATCTCACAGAGTTACAGCTTTCCCCTCAAGAAGCCTTTCGCTAAGACAGTTCTTGTGGAATTGGCAAAGTGATATTTGGAAGCCCATAGAGGGCTATGGTGAAAAAGGAAATGTCCTCCGATGAAATCTGGAAAGAAGCTTTCTGTGAAACTGCTCAGTGTTCTGTTAATTCATCTCCCAGAGTTACATCTGCATTTCGTGGATCTCTTTGCTAGCATTATTTCTGTGGAATCTGACAACAGATATTTCCTTTCCCTTTGAAGACTATACGGCCAAAGGAAATATCCTCCGATAACAAAGAGAAAGAAGCTTTCTGCGAAACTCCTTTGTGTTCTGTGAAATCATCTCACAGAGTTACAGCTTTCCCCTCAAGAAGCCTTTCGCTAAGACAGTTCTTGTGGAATTTTCAAAGTGATATTTAGAAGACCATAGAGGGCTATGGTGAAAAAGGAAATATCCTCCGATGAAATCTGGAAAGAAGCTTTCTGATAAACTGCTCAGTGTTCTGTTAATTCATCTCACAGAGTTACATCTGTATTTCGTGGATCTCTTTGCTAGCCTTATTTCTGTGGAATCTGACAACAGATATTTCCTTTCCCTTTGAAGACTATAGGGCAAAAGGAAATATCCTCCGATAACAAAGAGAAAGAAGCTTTCTGAGAAACTTCTTTGTGTTCTGTGAAATCATCTCACAGACTTACAGCTTTCCCCTCAAGAAGCCTTTCGCTAAGACTGTTCTTGTGCAATTGGCAAAGTGATATTTGGAAGCTCATAGACGGCTATGGTGAAAAAGGAAATATCCTCCGATGAAATCTGGAAAGAAGCTTTCTGAGAGACTGCTTAGTGTTCTGTTAATTCATCTCACAGAGTTACATCTGTGTTTCGTGGATCTCTTTGCTGGCCTTATTTCTGTGCAATCTGACAACAGATATTTCGGATCCCTTTGAAGACTATAGGGCCAAAGGAAGTATCCACCGATCACAAAGAGAAAGAAGCTTTCTGAGAAACTTCTTTGTGTTCTGTGAAATGATCTCACAGAGTTACAGCTTTCCCCTCAAGAAAACTTTCGCTAAGACAGTTCTTGTGGAATTGGCAAACTGATATTTGGAAGCCCTTAGAGGGCTATGGTGAAAAAGGAAATACCCTCCGATGAAATCTGGAAAGAAGCTTTCTGAGAAACTGCTTAGTGTTCTGTTAATTCATCTCACAGTGTTACATCTGTATTTCCTGGATCTCTTTGCTAACCTTATTTCTGTGGAATCTGAGAACAGATATTTCGGATTCCTTTAAAGACTATAGAGCCAAAGGAAATATCCTCCGATAACAAAGAGAAAGAAGCTTTCTGAGAAACTTCTTTGTGTTCTGTGAAGTCATCTCACAGAGTTACAGCTTTCCCCTCAAGAAGCCTTTCGCTAAGACAGTTCTAGTGGAAATGGCAAAGTGATATTTGGAAGCCCATAGAGGGCTATGGTGAAAAAGGAAATATTCTCCGAAGAAAACTGGAAAGAAGCTTTCTGAGAAACTGCTCAGTGTTCTGTTAATACATCTCACAGAGTTACATCTGTATTTCGTAGATCTCTTTGCTAGCCTTATTTTTGTGGAATCTGAGAACAGATATTTCGGATCCCTTTCAGGACTATAGGGCCAAAGGAAATATCCTCCGATAACAAAGAGAAAGAAGCTCTCTGAGAAACTTCTTTTTGTTCTGTGAAATCATCTCACAGAGTTACAGCTTTGCCCTCCAGAAACCTTTCGCTAAGACAGTTCTTGTGGAATTGGCAAAGTGATATTTGGAAGCCCATAGAGGGCTATGGTGAAAAAGGAAATATCCTCCGATGAAATCTGGAAAGAAGCTTTCTGAGAAACTGCTTAGTGTTCTGTTAATTCATCTCACAGAATTACATCTGTATTTCGTGGATCTCTTTGGTAGCCTTATTTCTGTGGAATCTGACAACAGATATTTCCTTTCCCTTTGAAGACTATAGGGCAAAAGGAAATATCCTCCGATCACAAAGAGAAAGAAGCTTTCTGAGAAACTTGTTTGTGTTCTGTGAAATCATCTCACAGAGTTACAGCTTTCCCCTCAAGAAGCCTTTCGCTAAGACAGTTCTTGTGGAATTGGCAAAGTGATATTCGGAAGCTCATAGAGGGCTATGGAGAAAAAGGAAATATCCTTCGATGAAATCTGGAAAGAAGCTTTCTCAGAAACTGCTTAGTGTTCTGTTAATTCATCTCACAGAGTTACATCTGTATTTCGTGGATCTCTTTGCTAGCCTTATTTCTGTGCAATCTGACAACAGATATTTCGGATCCCTTTGTAGACTATAGGGCCAAAGGAAATATCCTCCGATCACAAAGAGAAGGAAGCTTTCTGAGAAACTTCTTTGTGTTCTGTGAAATCAAATCACAGAGTTACAGCTTTCCCCTCAAGAAACCTTTCGCTAAGACAGTTCTTGTGGAATTGGCAAAGTGATATTTGGAAGCCCATAGAGGGCTATGGTGAAAAAGGAAATACCCTCCGATGAAATCTGGAAAGAAGCTTTCTGAGAAACTGCTTAGTGTTCTGTTAATTCATCTCACAGAGTTACATCTGTATTTCGTGGATCTCTTTGCTAGCCTTATTTCTGTAGAATCTGAGAACAGATACTTCGGATCCCTTTGAAGACTATAGGGCCAAAGGAAATAACCTCCGATAACAAAGAGAAAGACGCTTTCTGAGAAACTTCTTTGTGTTCTGTGAAATCATCTCACAGAGTTACAGCTTTCCCCTCAAGAAGCCTTTCGTTAAGACAGTTCTTGTGGAATTGGCAAAGTGATATTTGGAAGCCCATAGAGGGCTATGGTGAAAAAGGAAATATCCTCCGATGAAATCTGGAAAGAAGCTTTCTGAGAAACTGCTTAGTGTTCTGTTAATTCATCTCACAGTGTTACATCTGTATTTCCTGGATCTCTTTGCGAACCTTATTTCTGTGGAATCTGAGATCAGATTTTTCGGATTCCTTTAAAGACTATAGGGCCAAAGGAAATATCCTCCGATAACAAAGAGAAAGAAGCTTTCTGAGAAACTTCTTTGTGTTCTGTGAAATCATCTCACAGAGTTACAGCTTTCCCCTCAAGAAGCCTTTCGCTAAGACAGTTCTTGTGGAATTGGCAAAGTGATATTTGGAAGCCCATAGAGGGCTATGGTGAAAAAGGAAATATCCTCCGATGAAATCTGGAAAGAAGCTTTGTGAGAAACTGCTCAGTGTTCTGTTAATTCATCTCACAGAGTTACATCTGTATTTCGTGGATCTCTTTGCTAGCCTTATTTCTGTGGATTCTGAGAACAGATATTTCGGATCCCTTTCAAGACTATAGGGCCAAAGGAAATATCCTCCGATAACAAAGAGAAAGAAGCTTTCTGAGAAACTTCTTTGTGTTCTATGAAATCATCTCACAGAGTTACAGCTTTCCCTCAAGAAGCCTTTCGCTAAGACAGTTCTTGTGGAATTTTCAAAGTGATATTTGGAAGCCCATCGAGGGCTATGGTGAAAAAGGAAATATCCTCCGATGAAATCTGGAAAGAAGCTTTCTGAGAAACTGCTCAGTGTTCTCTCAATTCATCTCACAGAGTTACATCTGTATTTCGTGGATCTCTTTGCTAGCCTTATTTCTGTGGAATCTGAGAACAGATATTTCGGATCCCTTTGAAGACTATAGGGCCAAAGGAAATAACCTCCGATAACAAAGAGAAAAACGCTTTCTGAGAAACTTCTTTGTGTTCTGTGAAATCATCACACAGAGTTACAGCTTTTCCCTCAAGAAGCCTTTCGCTAAGACAGTTCTTGTGGAATTGACAAAGGGATATTTGGAAGCCCATAGAGGGCTATGGTGAAAAAGGAAATATCCTCCGATGAAATCTGGAAAGAAGCTTTCTGAGAAACTGCTCAGTGTTCTGTTAATTCATCTCACAGTGTTACATCTGTATTTCGTGGATCTCTTTGCTAGCCTTATTTCTGTGGAATCTGAGAACAGATATTTCGGATTCCTTTAAAGACTATAGGGCCGAAGGAAATATCCTCCGATAACAAAGAGAAAGAAGCTTTCTGAGAAACTTCTTTGTGTTCTGTGAAATCATCTCACAGAGTTACAGCTTTCCCCTCAAGAAGCCTTTCGCTAAGACAGTTCTTGTGGAATTGGCAAAGTGATATTTGGAAGCCCATAGAGTGCTATGGTGAAAAAGGAAATATCCTCCGATGAAATCTGGAAAGAAGCTTTCTGAGAAACTGCTCAGTGTTCTGTTATTTCATCTCACAGAGTTACATCTCTATTTCGGGGATCTCTTTGCTAGGCTTATTTCTGTGGAATCTGACAACAGATATTTCCTTTCCCTTGAAGACTATAGGGCCAAAGGAAATATCCTCCGATAACAAAGAGAAAGAAGCTTTCTGAGAAACTTCTTTGTGTTCTGTGAAATCATCTCACAGAGTTACAGCTTTCTCCTCAAGAAGCCTTTCGCTAAGACAGTTCTTGTGGAATTGGCAAAGTGATATTTGGAAGCTCATAGAGGGCTATGGAAAAAAAGGAAATATCCTCCGATGAAATCTGGAAAGAAGCTTTCTCAGAAACTGCTTAGTGTTCTGTCAATTCATCTCACAGAGTTACATCTGTATTTCGTGGATCTCTTTGCTAGCCTTATTTCTGTGCAATCTGACAACAGATATTTCGGATCCCTTTGTAGACTATAGGGCCAAAGGAAATATCCTCCGATCACAAAGAGAAAAAAGCTTTCTGAGAAACTTCTTTGTGTTCTGTGAAATCAAATCACAGAGTTACAGCTTTCCCCTCAAGAAACCATTCGCTAAGACAGTTCTTGTGGAATTGGCAAAGTGATATTTGGAAGCCCATAGAGGGCTATGGTGAAAAAGGAAATACCCTCCGATGAAATCTGGAAAGAAGCTTTCTGAGAAACTGCTTAGTGTTCTGTTAATTCATCTCACAGTGTTCCATCTGTATTTCGTGGATCTCTTTGCTAGCCTTATTTCTGTGGAATCTGAGAACAGATACTTCGGATCCCTTTGAAGACTATAGGGCCAAAGGAAATAACCTCCGATAAAAAAGAGAAAGACGCTTTCTGAGAAACTTCTTTGTGTTCTGTGAAATCATCTCACAGAGTTACAGCTTTCCCCTCAAGAAGCCTTTCGCTAAGACAGTTCTTGTGGAATTGGCAAAGTGATATTTGGAAGCCCATAGAGGGCAATGGTGAAAAAGGAAATATCCTCCGATGAAATCTGGAAAGAAGCTTTCTGAGAAACTGCTTAGTGTTCTGTTAATTCATCTCACAGTGTTACATCTGTATTTCCTGGATCTCTTTGCTAACCTTATTTCTGTGGAATCTGAGATCAGATATTTCGGATTCCTTTAAAGACTATAGGGCCAAAGGAAATATCCTCCCATAACAAAGAGAAAGAAGCTTTCTGAGAAACTTCTTTGTGTCCTGTGAAATCATCTCACAGAGTTACAGCTTTCCCCTCAAGAAGCCTTTCGCTAAGACAGTTCTTGTGGAATTGGCAAAGTGATATTTGTAAGCCCATAGAGGGCTATGGTGAAAAAGGAAATATCTTCCGATGAAATCTGGAAAGAAGCTTTCTGAGAAACTGCTCAGTGTTCCGTTAATTCATCTCACAGAGTTACATCTGTATTTCTGGGATCTCTTTGCTAGCCTTATTTCTGTGGAATCTGACAACAGATATTTCCTTTCCCTTTGAAGACTATAGGGCAAAAGGAAATATACTCCGATAACAAAGAGAAAGAAGCTTTCTGAGAAACTTCTTTGTGTTCTGTGAAATCATCTCACAGAGTTACAGCTTTCCCCTGAAGAAGCCGTTCGCTAAGACAGTTCTTGTGGAATTGGCAAAGTGATATTTGGAAGCCCATAGAGGGCTATGGTGAAAAAGGAAATATCCTCCGATGAAATCTGGAAAGAACCTTTCTCAGAAACTGCTTAGTGTTCTGTTAATTCATCTCACAGAGTTACATCTGTATTTCGTGGATCTCTTTGCTAGCCTTATTTCTGTGGAATCTGAGAACAGATATTTCGGAACCCTTTGAAGACTATAGGGCCAAAGGAAATATCCTCCGATAACAAAGAGAAAGAAGCTTTCTGAGAAACTTCTTTGTGTTCTGTGAAATAATCTCACAGACTTACAGCTTTCCCCTCAAGAAGCCTTTCGCTAAGACAGTTCTTGTGGAATTTTCAAAGTGATATTTGGAAGCCCATAGAGGACAATGGTGAAAAAGGAAATATCCTCCGATGAAATCTGGAAAGAAGCTTTCTGAGAAACTGCTCAGTGTTCTGTTAATTCATCTCACAGAGTTACATGTGTATTTCGTGGATCTCTTTGCTAGCCTTATTTCTGTGGAATCTGAGAACAGATATTTCGGATCCCTTTCAAGACTATAGGGCCAAAGGAAATATCCTCCGATAACAAAGAGAAAGAAGCTTTCTGAGAAACTTCTTTGTGTTCTGTGAAATCATCTCACAGAGTTACAGCTTTCCCCTCAAGAAGCCTTTCGCTAAGACAGTTCTTGTGGAATTGGCAAAGTGATATTTGGATGCCCATAGAGGGCTATGGTGAAAAAGGAAATGTCCTCCGATGAAATCTGGAAAGAAGCTTTCTGTGAAACTGCTCAGTGTTCTGTTAATTCATCTCACAGAGTTACATCTGCATTTCGTGGATCTCTTTGCTAGCATTATTTCTGTGGAATTTGACAACAGATATTTCCTTTCCCTTTGAAGACTATACGGCCAAAGGAAATATCCTCCGATAACAAAGAGAAAGAAGCTTTCTGCGAAACTCCTTTGTGTTCTGTGAAATCATCTCACAGAGTTACAGCTTTCCCCTCAAGAAGCCTTTCGCTAAGACAGTTCTTGTGGAATTTTCAAAGTGATATTTGGAAGACCATAGAGGGCTATGGTGAAAAAGGAAATATCCTCCGATGTAATCTGGAAAGAAGCTTTCTGATACTGCTCAGTGTTCTGTTAATTCATCTCACAGAGTTACATCTGTATTTCGTGGATCTCTTTGCTAGCCTTATTTCTGTGGAATCTGACAACAGATATTTCCTTTCCCTTTGAAGACTATAGGGCAAAAGGAAATATCCTCCGATAACAAAGAGAAAGAAGCTTTCTGAGAAACTTCTTTGTGTTCTGTGAAATCATCTCACAGAGTTACAGCTTTCCCCTCAAGAAGCCTTTCGCTAAGACTGTTCTTGTGCAATTGGCAAAGTGATATTTGGAAGCTCATAGACGGCTATGGTGAAAAAGGAAATATCCTCCGATGAAATCTGGAAAGAAGCTTTCTGAGAGACTGCTTAGTGTTCTGTTAATTCATCTCACAGAGTTACATCTGTGTTTCGTGGATCTCTTTGCTAGCCTTATTTCTGTGCAATCTGACAACAGATATTTCGGATCCCTTTGAAGACTATAGGGCCAAAGGAAGTATCCACCGATCACAAAGAGAAAGAAGCTTTCTGAGAAACTTCTTTGTGTTCTGTGAAATGATCTCACAGAGTTACAGCTTTCCCCTCAAGAAACCTTTCGCTAAGACAGTTCTTGTGGAATTGGCAAACTGATATTTGGGAGCCCTTAGAGGGCTATGGTGAAAAAGGAAATACCCTCCGATGAAATCTGGAAAGAAACTTTCTGAGAAACTGCTTAGTGTTCTGTTAATTCATCTCACAGTGTTACATCTGTATTTCCTGGATCTCTTTGCTAACCTTATTTCTGTGGAATCTGAGAACAGATATTTCGGATTCCTTTAAAGACTATAGAGCCAAAGGAAATATCCTCCGATAACAAAGAGAAAGAAGCTTTCTGAGAAACTTCTTTGTGTTCTGTGAAGTCATCTCACAGAGTTACAGCTTTCCCCTCAAGAAGCCTTTCGCTAAGACAGTTCAGGTGGAAATGGCAAAGTGATATTTGGAAGCCCATAGAGGGCTATGGTGAAAAAGGAAATATTCTCCGATGAAAACTGGAAAGAAGCTTTCTGAGAAACTGCTCAGTGTTCTGTTAATACATCTCACAGAGTTACATCTGTATTTCGTAGATCTCTTTGCTAGCCTTATTTTTGTGGAATCTGAGAACAGATATTTCGGATCCCTTTCAGGACTATAGGGCCAAAGGAAATATCCTCCGATAACAAAGAGAAAGAAGCTCTCTGAGAAACTTCTTTTTGTTCTGTGAAATCATCTCACAGAGTTACAGCTTTGCCCTCCAGAAACCTTTCGCTAAGACAGTTCTTGTGGAATTGGCAAAGTGATATTTGGAAGCCCATAGAGGGCTATGGTGAAAAAGGAAATATCCTCCGATGAAATCTGGAAAGAAGCTTTGTGAGAAACTGCTCAGTGTTCTGTTAATTCATCTCACAGAGTTACATCTGTATTTCGTGGATCTCTTTGCTAGCCTTATTTCTGTGGAATCTGAGAACAGATACTTCGGATCCCTTTGAAGACTATAGGGCCAAAGGAAATAACCTCCGATAACAAAGAGAAAGACGCTTTCTGAGAAACTTCTTTGTGTTCTGTGAAATCATCTCACAGAGTTACAGCTTTCCCCTCAAGAAGCCTTTCGTTAAGACAGTTCTTGTGGAATTGGCAAAGTGATATTTGGAAGCCCATAGAGGGCTATGGTGAAAAAGGAAATATCCTCCGATGAAATCTGGAAAGAAGCTTTCTGAGAAACTGCTTAGTGTTCTGTTAATTCATCTCACAGTGTTACATCTGTATTTCCTGGATCTCTTTGCTAACCTTATTTCTGTGGAATCTGAGATCAGATTTTTCGGATTCCTTTAAAGACTATAGGGCCAAAGGAAATATCCTCCGATAACAAAGAGAAAGAAGCTTTCTGAGAAACTTCTTTGTGTTCTGTGAAATCATCTCACAGAGTTACAGCTTTCCCCTCAAGAAGTCTTTCGCTAAGACAGTTCTTGTGGAATTGGCAAAGTGATATTTGGAAGCCCATAGAGGGCTATGGTGAAAAAGGAAATATCCTCCGATGAAATCTGGAAAGAAGCTTTGTGAGAAACTGCTCAGTGTTCTGTTAATTCATCTCACAGAGTTACATCTGTATTTCGTGGATCTCTTTGCTAGCCTTATTTCTGTGGAATCTGAGAACAGATATTTCGGATCCCTTTCAAGACTATAGGGCCAAAGGAAATATCCTCCGATAACAAAGAGAAAGAAGCTTTCTGAGAAACTTCTTTGTGTTCTATGAAATCATCTCACAGAGTTACAGCTTTCCCTCAAGAAGCCTTTCGCTAAGACAGTTCTTGTAGAATTTTCAAAGTGATATTTGGAAGCCCATCGAGGGCTCTGGTGAAAAAGGAAATATCCTCCGATGAAATCTGGAAAGAAGCTTTCTGAGAAACTGCTCAGTGTTCTCTCAATTCATCTCACAGAGTTACATCTGTATTTCGTGGATCTCTTTGCTAGCCTTATTGCTGTGGAATCTGAGAACAGATATTTCGGATCCCTTTGAAGACTATAGGGCCAAAGGAAATAACCTCCGATAACAAAGAGAAAAACGCTTTCTGAGAAACTTCTTTGTGTTCTGTGAAATCATCACACAGAGTTACAGCTTTTCCCTCAAGAAGCCTTTCGCTAAGACAGTTCTTGTGGAATTGACAAAGGGATATTTGGAAGCCCATAGAGGGCTATGGTGAAAAAGGAAATATCCTCCGATGAAATCTGGAAAGAAGCTTTCTGAGAAACTGCTCAGTGTTCTGTTAATTCATCTCACAGTGTTACATCTGTATTTCGTGGATCTCTTTGCTAGCCTTATTTCTGTGGAATCTGAGAACAGATATTTCGGATTCCTTTAAAGACTATAGGGCCGAAGGAAATATCCTCCGATAACAAAGAGAAAGAAGCTTTCTGAGAAACTTCTTTGTGTTCTGTGAAATCATCTCACAGAGTTACAGCTTTCCCCTCAAGAAGCCATTCGCTAAGACAGTTCTTGTGGAATTGGCAAAGTGATATTTGGAAGCCCATAGAGTGCTATGGTGAAAAAGGAAATATCCTCCGATGAAATCTGGAAAGAAGCTTTCTGAGAAACTGCTCAGTGTTGTGTTATTTCATCTCACAGAGTTACATCTCTATTTCGGGGATCGCTTTGCTAGGCTTATTTCTGTGGAATCTGACAACAGATATTTCCTTTCCCTTGAAGACTATAGGGCCAAAGGAAATATCCTCCGATAACAAAGAGAAAGAAGCTTTCTGAGAAACTTCTTTGTGTTCTGTGAAATCATCTCACAGAGTTACAGCTTTCTCCTCAAGAAGCCTTTCGCTAAGACAGTTCTTGTGGAATTGGCAAAGTGATATTTGGAAGCTCATAGAGGGCTATGGAGAAAAAGGAAATATCCTCCGATGAAATCTGGAAAGAAGCTTTCTGAGAAACTGCTTAGTGTTCTGTTAATTCATCTCACAGAGTTACATCTGTATTTCGTGGATCTCTTTGCTAGCCTTATTTCTGTGGAATCTGAGAACAGATACTTCGGATCCCTTTGAAGACTATAGGGCCAAAGGAAATAACCTCCGATAAAAAAGAGAAAGACGCTTTCTGAGAAACTTCTTTGTGTTCTGTGAAATCATCTCACAGAGTTACAGCTTTCCCCTCAAGAAGCCTTTCGCTAAGACAGTTCTTGTGGAATTGGCAAAGTGATATTTGGAAGCCCATAGAGGGCTATGGTGAAAAAGGAAATATCCTCCGATGAAATCTGGAAAGAAGCTTTCTGAGAAACTGCTTAGTGTTCTGTTAATTCATCTCACAGTGTTACAACTGTATTTCCTGGATCTCTTTGCTAACCTTATTTCTGTGGAATCTGAGATCAGATATTTCGGATTCCTTTAAAGACTATAGGGCCAAAGGAAATATCCTCCCATAACAAAGAGAAAGAAGCTTTCTGCGAAACTTCTTTGTGTTCTGTGAAATCATCTCACAGAGTTACAGCTTTCCCCTCAAGAAGCCTTTCGCTAAGACAGTTCTTGTGGAATTTTCAAAGTGATATTTGGAAGCCCATCGAGGGCTATGCTGAAAAAGGAAATATCCTCCGATGAAATCTGGAAAGAAGCTTTCTGAGAAACTGCTCAGTGTTCTGTTAATTCATCTCACAGAGTTACATCTGTATTTCGGGGATCTCTTTGCTAGCCTTATTTCTGTTGAATCTGACAACAGATATTTCCTTTCCCTTTGAAGACTATAGGGCAAAAGGAAATATCTTCCGATAACAAAGAGAAAGAAGCTTTCTGAGAAACTTCTTTGTGTTCTGTGAAATCATCTCACAGAGTTACAGCTTTCCCCTCAAGAAGCCTTTCGCTAAGACAGTTCTTGTGTAATTGGCAAAGTGATATTTGGAAGCTCATAGAGGGCTATGGAGAAAAAGGAAATATCCTCCCATGAAATCTGGAAAGAAGCTTTCTCAGAAACTGCTTAGTGTTCTGTTAATTCATCTCACAGAGTTACATCTGTATTTCGTGGATCTCTTTGCTAGCATTATTTCTGTGCAATCTGACAACAGATATTTCGGATCCCTTTGAAGACTATAGGGCCAAAGGAAATATCCTCCGATCACAAAGACAAAGAAGCTTTCTGAGAAATTTCTTTGTGTTCTGTGAAATCATCTCACAGAGTTACAGCTTTCCCCTCAAGAAACCATTCGCTAAGACAGTTCTTGTGGAATTGGCAAAGTGATATTTGGAAGCCCATAGAGGGCTATGGTGAAAAAGGAAATACCCTCCGATGAAATCTGGAAAGAAGCTTTCTGAGAAACTGCTTAGTGTTCTGTTAATTTTTCTCACAGAGTTACATCTGTATTTCGTGGATCTCTTTGCTAGCCTTATTTCTGTAGAATCTGAGAACAGATACTTCGGATCCCTTTGAAGACTATAGGGCCAAAGGAAATAACCTCCGATAACAAAGAGAAAGACGCTTTCTGAGAAACTTCTTTGTGTTCTGTGAAATCATCTCACAGAGTTAGAGCTTTCCCCTCAAGAAGCCTTTCCCTAAGACAGTTCTTGTGGAATTGGCAAAGTGATATTTGGAAGCCCATAGAGGGCTATGGTGAAAAAGGAAATATCCTCCGATGAAATCTGGAAAGAAGCTTTCTGAGAAACTGCTTAGTGTTCTGTTTATTCATCTCACAGTGTTACATCTGTATTTCCTGGATCTCTTTGCTAACCTTATTTCTGTGGAATCTTAGATCAGATATTTCGGATTCCTTTAAAGACTATAGGGCCAAAGGAAATATCCTCCGATAACAAAGAGAAAGAAGCTTTCTGAGAAACTTCTTTGTGTTCTGTGAAATCATCTCACAGAGTTACAGCTTTCCCCTCAAGAAGCCTTTCGCTAAGACAGTTCTTGTGGAATTGGCAAAGTGATATTTGGAAGCCCATAGAGGGGTATGGTGAAAAAGGAAATATCCTCCGATGAAATCTGGAAAGAAGCTTTCTGAGAAACTGCTCAGTGTTCTGTTAATTCATCTCACAGAGTTACATGTGTATTTCGTGGATCTCTTTGCTAGCCTTATTTCTGTGGAATCTGAGAACAGATATTTCGGGTCCCTTTCAAGACTATAGGGCCAAAGGAAATATCCTCCGATAACAAAGAGAAAGAAGCTTTCTGAGAAACTTCTTTGTGTTCTGTGAAATCATCTCACAGAGTTACAGCTTTCCCCTCAAGAAGCCTTTCGCTAAGACAGTTCTTGTGGAATTGGCAAAGTGATATTTGAAGCCCATAGAGGGCTATGGTGAAAAAGGAAATATCCTCCGATGAAATCTGGAAAGAAGCTTTCTGTGAAACTGCTCAGTGTTCTGTTAATTCATCTCACAGAATTACATCTGTATTTCGTGGATCTCTTTGCTAGCGTTATTTCTGTGGAATCTGACAACAGATATTTCCTTTCCCTTTGAAGACTATAGGGCCAAAGGAAATATCCTCCGATAACAAAGAGAAAGAAGCTTTCTACGAAACTTCTTTGTGTTCTGTGAAATCATCTCACAGAGTTACAGCTTTCCCCTCAAGAAACCTTTTGCTAAGACAGTTCTTGTGGAATTTTCAAAGTGATATTTGGAAGCCCATCGAGGGCTATGGTGAAAAAGGAAATATCCTCCGATGAAATCTGGAAAGAAGCTTTCTGAGAAACTGCTCAGTGTTCTGTTAATTCATCTCACAGAGTTACATCTGTATTTCGGGGATCTCTTTGCTAGCCTTATTTCTGTGGAATCTGACAACAGATATTTCCTTTCCCTTTGAAGACTATAGGGCAAAAGGAAATATCTTCCGATAACAAAGAGAAAGAAGCTTTCTGAGAAACTTCTTTGTGTTCTGTGAAATCATCTCACAGAGTTACAGCTTTCCCCTAAAGAAACCTTTCGCTAAGACAGTTCTTGTGGAATTGGCAAAGTGATATTTGGAAGCCCATAGAGGGCTGTGGTGAAAAAGGAAATACCCTCCGATGAAATCTGGAAAGAAGCTTTCTGGGAAACTGCTTAGTGTTCTGTTAATTCATCTCACCGGTTTACATCTGTATTTCGTGGATCTCTTTGCTAGCCTTATTTCTGTGGAATCTGAGAACAGATATTTCGGATCCCTTTGAAGACTATAGGGCCAAAGGAAATAACCTCTGATAACAAAGAGAAAGACGCTTTCTGAGAAACTTCTTTGTGTTCTTTGAAATCATCTCACAGAGTTACAGCTTTTCCCTCAAGAAGCCTTTCACTAAGACAGTTCTTGTGGAATTGACAAAGTGATATTTGGAAGCCCATAGAGGGCTATGGTGAAAAAGGAAATATCCTCCGATGAAATCTGGAAAGAAGCTTTCTGAGAAACTGCTTAGTGTTCTGTTAATTCATCTCACACAGATACATCTTTATTTGGTGGATCTCTTTGCTAGCCTTATTTCTGTGGAATCTGAGAACAGATATTTCGGATTCCTTTAAAGACTATAGGGCCAAAGGAAATATCCTCCGATAACAAAGAGAAAGAAGCTTTCTGAGAAACTTCTTTGTGTTCTGTGAAACCATCTCACAGAGTTACAGCTTTCCCCTCAAGAAGCCTTTCGCTAAGACAGTTCTTGTGGAATTGGCAAAGTGATATTTGGAAGCCCATAGAGGGCTATGGTGAAAAAGGAAATATCCTCCGATGAAATCTGGAAAGAAGCTTTCTGAGAAACTGCTCAGTGTTCTGTTAATTCATCTCACAGAGTTACATCTGTATTTCGGGGATCTCTTTGCTAGCCTTATTTCTGTGGAATCTGACAACCGATATTTCCTTTCCCTTTGAAGACTATAGGGCAAAAGGAAATATCCTCCGATAACAAAGAGAAAGAAGCTTTCTGAGAAACTTCTTTGTGTTCTGTGAAATCATCTCACAGCGTTACAGCTTTCCCCTCAAGAAGCCTTTCGCTAAGAGAGTTCTTGTGGAATTGGCAAAGTGATATTTGGAAGCTCATAGAGGGCTATGGAGAAAAAGGAAATATCCTCCGATGAAATCTGGAAAGAAGCTTTCTCAGAAACTGCTTAGTGTTCTGTTAATTCATCTCACAGAGTTACATCTGTATTTCGGGGATCTCTTTGCTAGCCTTATTTCTGTGCAATCTGACAACAGATAATTCGGATCCCTTTGAAGACTATAGGGCCAAAGGAAATATCCTCCGATCACAAAGAGAAAGAAGCTTTCTGAGAAATTTCTTTGTGTTCTGTGAAATCATCTCACAGAGTTACAGCTTTCCCCTCAAGAAACCATTCGCTAAGACAGTTCTTGTGGAATTGGCAAAGTGATATTTGGAAGCCCATAGAGGGCTATGGTGAAAAAGGAAATACCCTCCGATGAAATCTGGAAAGAAGCTTTCTGAGAAACTGCTTAGTGTTCTGTTAATTTTTCTCACAGAGTTACATCTGTATTTCGTGGATCTCTTTGCTAGCCTTATTTCTGTAGAATCTGAGAACAGATACTTCGGATCCCTTTGAAGACTATAGGGCCAAAGGAAATAACCTCCGATAACAAAGAGAAAGACGCTTTCTGAGAAACTTCTTTGTGTTCTGTGAAATCATCTCACAGAGTTAGAGCTTTCCCCTCAAGAAGCCTTTCCCTAAGACAGTTCTTGTGGAATTGGCAAAGTGATATTTGGAAGCCCATAGAGGGCTATGGTGAAAAAGGAAATATCCTCCGATGAAATCTGGAAAGAAGCTTTCTGAGAAACTGCTTAGTGTTCTGTTTATTCATCTCACAGTGTTACATCTGTATTTCCTGGATCTCTTTGCTAACCTTATTTCTGTGGAATCTTAGATCAGATATTTCGGATTCCTTTAAAGACTATAGGGCCAAAGGAAATATCCTCCGATAACAAAGAGAAAGAAGCTTTCTGAGAAACTTCTTTGTGTTCTGTGAAATCATCTCACAGAGTTACAGCTTTCCCCTCAAGAAGCCTTTCGCTAAGACAGTTCTTGTGGAATTGGCAAAGTGATATTTGGAAGCCCATAGAGGGGTATGGTGAAAAAGGAAATATCCTCCGATGAAATCTGGAAAGAAGCTTTCTGAGAAACTGCTCAGTGTTCTGTTAATTCATCTCACAGAGTTACATGTGTATTTCGTGGATCTCTTTGCTAGCCTTATTTCTGTGGAATCTGAGAACAGATATTTCGGGTCCCTTTCAAGACTATAGGGCCAAAGGAAATATCCTGCGATAACAAAGAGAAAGAAGCTTTCTGAGAAACTTCTTTGTGTTCTGTGAAATCATCTCACAGAGTTACAGCTTTCCCCTCAAGAAGCCTTTCGCTAAGACAGTTCTTGTGGAATTGGCAAAGTGATATTTGAAGCCCATAGAGGGCTATGGTGAAAAAGGAAATATCCTCCGATGAAATCTGGAAAGAAGCTTTCTGTGAAACTGCTCAGTGTTCTGTTAATTCATCTCACAGAATTACATCTGTATTTCGTGGATCTCTTTGCTAGCGTTATTTCTGTGGAATCTGACAACAGATATTTCCTTTCCCTTTGAAGACTATAGGGCCAAAGGAAATATCCTCCGATAACAAAGAGAAAGAAGCTTTCTACGAAACTTCTTTGTGTTCTGTGAAATCATCTCACAGAGTTACAGCTTTCCCCTCAAGAAACCTTTTGCTAAGACAGTTCTTGTGGAATTTTCAAAGTGATATTTGGAAGCCCATCGAGGGCTATGGTGAAAAAGGAAATATCCTCCGATGAAATCTGGAAAGAAGCTTTCTGAGAAACTGCTCAGTGTTCTGTTAATTCATCTCACAGAGTTACATCTGTATTTCGGGGATCTCTTTGCTAGCCTTATTTCTGTGGAATCTGACAACAGATATTTCCTTTCCCTTTGAAGACTATAGGGCAAAAGGAAATATCTTCCGATAACAAAGAGAAAGAAGCTTTCTGAGAAACTTCTTTGTGTTCTGTGAAATCATCTCACAGAGTTACAGCTTTCCCCTAAAGAAACCTTTCGCTAAGACAGTTCTTGTGGAATTGGCAAAGTGATATTTGGAAGCCCATAGAGGGCTGTGGTGAAAAAGGAAATACCCTCCGATGAAATCTGGAAAGAAGCTTTCTGGGAAACTGCTTAGTGTTCTGTTAATTCATCTCACCGGTTTACATCTGTATTTCGTGGATCTCTTTGCTAGCCTTATTTCTGTGGAATCTGAGAACAGATATTTCGGATCCCTTTGAAGACTATAGGGCCAAAGGAAATAACCTCTGATAACAAAGAGAAAGACGCTTTCTGAGAAACTTCTTTGTGTTCTTTGAAATCATCTCACAGAGTTACAGCTTTTCCCTCAAGAAGCCTTTCACTAAGACAGTTCTTGTGGAATTGACAAAGTGATATTTGGAAGCCCATAGAGGGCTATGGTGAAAAAGGAAATATCCTCCGATGAAATCTGGAAAGAAGCTTTCTGAGAAACTGCTTAGTGTTCTGTTAATTCATCTCACACAGATACATCTTTATTTGGTGGATCTCTTTGCTAGCCTTATTTCTGTGGAATCTGAGAACAGATATTTCGGATTCCTTTAAAGACTATAGGGCCAAAGGAAATATCCTCCGATAACAAAGAGAAAGAAGCTTTCTGAGAAACTTCTTTGTGTTCTGTGAAACCATCTCACAGAGTTACAGCTTTCCCCTCAAGAAGCCTTTCGCTAAGACAGTTCTTGTGGAATTGGCAAAGTGATATTTGGAAGCCCATAGAGGGCTATGGTGAAAAAGGAAATATCCTCCGATGAAATCTGGAAAGAAGCTTTCTGAGAAACTGCTCAGTGTTCTGTTAATTCATCTCACAGAGTTACATCTGTATTTCGGGGATCTCTTTGCTAGCCTTATTTCTGTGGAATCTGACAACCGATATTTCCTTTCCCTTTGAAGACTATAGGGCAAAAGGAAATATCCTCCGATAACAAAGAGAAAGAAGCTTTCTGAGAAACTTCTTTGTGTTCTGTGAAATCATCTCACAGCGTTACAGCTTTCCCCTCAAGAAGCCTTTCGCTAAGAGAGTTCTTGTGGAATTGGCAAAGTGATATTTGGAAGCTCATAGAGGGCTATGGAGAAAAAGGAAATATCCTCCGATGAAATCTGGAAAGAAGCTTTCTCAGAAACTGCTTAGTGTTCTGTTAATTCATCTCACAGAGTTACATCTGTATTTCGGGGATCTCTTTGCTAGCCTTATTTCTGTGCAATCTGACAACAGATAATTCGGATCCCTTTGAAGACTATAGGGCCAAAGGAAATATCCTCCGATAACAAAGAGAAAGAAGCTTTCTGAGAAACTTCTTTGTGTTCTGTGAAATCATCTCACAGAGTTACAGCTTTCCCCTAAAGAAACCTTTCGCTAAGACAGTTCTTGTGGAATTGGCAAAGTGATATTTGGAAGCCCATAGAGGGCTACGGTGAAAAAGGAAATACCCTCCGATGAAATCTGGAAAGAAGCTTTCTGAGAAAGTGCTTAGTGTTCTGTTAATTCATCTCAGAGAGTTACATCTGTATTTCGTGGATCTCTTTGCTAGCCTTATTTCTGTGGAATCTAGAACAGATATTTCGGATCCCTTTGAAGACTATAGGGTCAAAGGAAATAACCTCCGATAACAAAGAGAAAGACGCTTTCTGAGAAACTTCTTTGTGTTCTGTGAAAACATCTCACAGAGTTACAGCTTTTCCCTCAAGAAACCTTTCGCTAAGACAGTTCTTGTGGAATTGACAAAGGGATATTTGGAAGCCCATAGAGGGCTATGGTGAAAAAGGAAATATCCTCCGATGAAATCTGGAAAGAAGCTTTCTGAGAAACTGCTTAGTGTTCTGTTAATTCATCTCACAGAGTTACATCTGTATTTCGTGGATCTCTTTGCTAGCCTTATTTCTGTGGAATCTGAGAACAGATATTTCGGATTCCTTTAAAGACTATAGGGCCGAAGGAAATATCCTCCCATAACAAAGAGAAAGAAGGTTTCTGAGAAACTTCTTTGTGTTCTGTGAAATCATCTCACAGAGTTACAGCTTTCCCCTCAAGAAGCCTTTCGCTAAGACAGTTCTTGTGGAATTTTTAAAGTGATATTTGGAAGCCCATCGAGGGCTATGGTGAAAAAGGAAATATCCTCCGATGAAATCTGGAAAGAAGCTTTCTGAGAAACTGCTCAGTGTTCTGTTAATTCATCTCACAGAGTTACATCTGTATTTCGGGGATCGCTTTGCTAGCCTTATTTTTGTGGAATCTGACAACAGATATTTCCTTTCCCTTGAAGACTATAGGGCCAAAGGAAATATCCTCCGATAACAAAGAGAAAGAAGCTTTCTGAGAAACTTCTTTGTGTTCTGTGAAATCATCTCACAGAGTTACAGCTTTCCCCTGAAGCAGCCTTTCGCTAAGACAGTTCTTGTGGTATTGGCAAAGTGATATTTGGAAGCTCATAGAGGGCTATGGAGAAAAAGGAAATATCCTCCGATGAAATCTGCAAAGAAGCTTTCTCAGAAACTGGTTAGTGTTCTGTCAATTCATCTCACAGAGTTACATCTGTATTTCGTGGATCTCTTTGCTAGCCTTATTTCTGTGGAATCTGAGAACAGATATTTCGGATCCCTTTGAAGACTATAGGGCCAAAGGAAATAACCTCCGATAACAAAGAGAAAAACGCTTTCTGAGAAACTTCTTTGTGTTCTGTGAAATCATCACACAGAGTTACAGCTTTTCCCTCAAGAAGCCTTTCGCTAAGACAGTTCTTGTGGAATTGACAAAGGGATATTTGGAAGCCCATAGAGGGCTATGGTGAAAAAGGAAATATCCTCCCATGAAATCTGGAAAGAAGCTTTCTGAGAAACTGCTCAGTGTTCTGTTAATTCATCTCACAGTGTTACATCTGTATTTCGTGGATCTCTTTGCTAGCCTTATTTCTGTGGAATCTGAGAACAGATATTTCGGATTCCTTTAAAGACTATAGGGCCGAAGGAAATATCCTCCGATAACAAAGAGAAAGAAGCTTTCTGAGAAACTTCTTTGTGTTCTGTGAAATCATCTCACAGAGTTACAGCTTTCCCCTCAAGAAGCCTTTCGCTAAGACAGTTCTTGTGGAATTGGCAAAGTGATATTTGGAAGCCCATAGAGTGCTATGGTGAAAAAGGAAATATCCTCCGATGAAATCTGGAAAGAAGCTTTCTGAGAAACTGCTCAGTGTTCTGTTATTTCATCTCACAGAGTTACATCTCTATTTCGGGGATCGCTTTGCTAGGCTTATTTCTGTGGAATCTGACAACAGATATTTCCTTTCCCTTGAAGACTATAGGGCCAAAGGAAATATCCTCCGATAACAAAGAGAAAGAAGCTTTCTGAGAAACTTCTTTGTGTTCTGTGAAATCATCTCACAGAGTTACAGCTTTCTCCTCAAGAAGCCTTTCGCTAAGACAGTTCTTGTGGAATTGGCAAAGTGATATTTGGAAGCTCATAGAGGGCTATGGAGAAAAAGGAAATATCCTCCGATGAAATCTGGAAAGAAGCTTACTCAGAAACTGCTTAGTGTTCTGTAAATTCATCTCACAGAGTTACATCTGTATTTCGTGGATCTCTTTGCTAGCCTTATTTCTGTGGAATCTGAGAACAGATATTTTGGATCCCTTTGTAGACTATAGGGCCAAAGGAAATATCCTCCGATCACAAAGAGAAAAAAGCTTTCTGAGAAACTTCTTTGTGTTCTGTGAAATCAAATCACAGAGTTACAGCTTTCCCCTCATGAAACCATTCGCTAAGACAGTTCTTGTGGAATTGGCAAACTGATATTTGGAAGCCCATAGAGGGCTATGGTGAAAAAGGAAATACCCTCCGATGAAATCTGGAAAGAAGCTTTCTGAGAAACTGCTTAGTGTTCTGTTAATTCATCTCACAGAGTTACATCTGTATTTCGTGGATCTCTTTGCTAGCCTTATTTCTGTGGAATCTAGAACAGATATTTCGGATCCCTTTGAAGACTATAGGGTCAAAGGAAATAACCTCCGATAACAAAGAGAAAGACGCTTTCTGAGAAACTTCTTTGTGTTCTGTGAAAACATCTCACAGAGTTACAGCTTTTCCCTCAAGAAACCTTTCGCTAAGACAGTTCTTGTGGAATTGACAAAGGGATATTTGGAAGCCCATAGAGGGCTATGGTGAAAAAGGAAATATCCTCCGATGAAATCTGGAAAGAAGCTTTCTGAGAAACTGCTTAGTGTTCTGTTAATTCATCTCACAGAGTTACATCTGTATTTCGTGGATCTCTTTGCTAGCCTTATTTCTGTGGAATCTGAGAACAGATATTTCGGATTCCTTTAAAGACTATAGGGCCGAAGGAAATATCCTCCGATAACAAAGAGAAAGAAGGTTTCTGAGAAACTTCTTTTTGTTCTGTGAAATCATCTCACAGAGTTACAGCTTTCCCCTCAAGAAGCCTTTCGCTAAGACAGTTCTTGTGGAATTTTCAAAGTGATATTTGGAAGCCCATCGAGGGCTATGGTGAAAAAGGAAATATCCTCCGATGAAATCTGGAAAGAAGCTTTCTGAGAAACTGCTCAGTGTTCTGTTAATTCATCTCACAGAGTTACATCTGTATTTCGGGGATCGCTTTGCTAGCCTTATTTTTGTGGAATCTGACAACAGATATTTCCTTTCCCTTGAAGACTATAGGGCCAAAGGAAATATCCTCCGATAACATAGAGAAAGAAGCTTTCTGAGAAACTTCTTTGTGTTCTGTGAAATCATCTCACAGAGTTACAGCTTTCCCCTGAAGCAGCCTTTCGCTAAGACAGTTCTTGTGGTATTGGCAAAGTGATATTTGGAAGCTCATAGAGGGCTATGGAGAAAAAGGAAATATCCTCCGATGAAATCTGCAAAGAAGCTTTCTCAGAAACTGCTTAGTGTTCTGTCAATTCATCTCACAGAGTTACATCTGTATTTCGTGGATCTCTTTGCTAGCCTTATATCTGTGGAATCTGAGAACAGATATTTCAGATCCCTTTGAAGACTATAGGGCCAAAGGAAATAACCTCCGATAACAAAGAGAAAAACGCTTTCTGAGAAACTTCTTTGTGTTCTGTGAAATCATCACACAGAGTTACAGCTTTTCCCTCAAGAAGCCTTTCGCTAAGACAGTTCTTGTGGAATTGACAAAGGGATATTTGGAAGCCCATAGAGGGCTATGGTGAAAAAGGAAATATCCTCCCATGAAATCTGGAAAGAAGCTTTCTGAGAAACTGCTCAGTGTTCTGTTAATTCATCTCACAGTGTTACATCTGTATTTCGTGGATCTCTTTTGTAGCCTTATTTCTGTGGAATCTGAGAACAGATATTTCGGATTCCTTTAAAGACTATAGGGCCGAAGGAAATATCCTCCGATAACAAAGAGAAAGAAGCTTTCTGAGAAACTTCTTTGTGTTCTGTGAAATCATCTCACAGAGTTACAGCTTTCCCCTCAAGAAGCCTTTCGCTAAGACAGTTCTTGTGGAATTGGCAAAGTGATATTTGGAAGCCCATAGAGTGCTATGGTGAAAAAGGAAATATCCTCCGATGAAATCTGGAAAGAAGCTTTCTGAGAAACTGCTCAGTGTTCTGTTATTTCATCTCACAGAGTTACATCTCTATTTCGGGGATCGCTTTGCTAGGCTTATTTCTGAGGAATCTGACAACAGATATTTCCTTTCCCTTGAAGACTATAGGGCCAAAGGAAATATCCTCCGATAACAAAGAGAAAGAAGCTTTCTGAGAAACTTCTTTGTGTTCTGTGAAATCATCTCACAGAGTTACAGCTTTCTCCTCAAGAAGCCTTTCGCTAAGACAGTTCTTGTGGAATTGGCAAAGTGACATTTGGAAGCTCATAGAGGGCTATGGAGAAAAAGGAAATATCCTCCGATGAAATCTGGAAAGAAGCTTACTCAGAAACTGCTTAGTGTTCTGTCAATTCATCTCACAGAGTTACATCTGTATTTCGTGGATCTCTTTGCTAGCCTTATTTCTGTGCAATCTGACAACAGATATTTCGGATCCCTTTGTAGACTATAGGGCCAAAGGAAATATCCTCCGATCACAAAGAGAAAAAAGCTTTCTGAGAAACTTCTTTGTGTTCTGTGAAATCAAATCACAGAGTTACAGCTTTCCGCTCATGAAACCATTCGCTAAGACAGTTCTTGTGGAATTGGCAAACTGATATTTGGAAGCCCATAGAGGGCTATGGTGAAAAAGGAAATACCCTCCGATGAAATCTGGAAAGAAGCTTTCTGAGAAACTGCTTAGTGTTCTGTTAATTCATTTCACAGAGTTACATCTGTATTTCGTGGATCTCTTTGCTAGCCTTATTTCTGTGGAATCTAGAACAGATATTTCGGATCCCTTTGAAGACTATAGGGTCAAAGGAAATAACCTCCGATAACAAAGAGAAAGACGCTTTCTGAGAAACTTCTTTGTGTTCTGTGAAAACATCTCACAGAGTTACAGCTTTTCCCTCAAGAAACCTTTCGCTAAGACAGTTCTTGTGGAATTGACAAAGGGATATTTGGAAGCCCATAGAGGGCTATGGTGAAAAAGGAAATATCCTCCGATGAAATCTGGAAAGAAGCTTTCTGAGAAACTGCTTAGTGTTCTGTTAATTCATCTCACAGAGTTACATCTGTATTTCGTGGATCTCTTTGCTAGCCTTATTTCTGTGGAATCTGAGAACAGATATTTCGGATTCCTTTAAAGACTATAGGGCCGAAGGAAATATCCTCCGATAACAAAGAGAAAGAAGGTTTCTGAGAAACTTCTTTGTGTTCTGTGAAATCATCTCACAGAGTTACAGCTTTCCCCTCAAGAAGCCTTTCGCTAAGACAGTTCTTGTGGAATTTTCAAAGTGATATTTGGAAGCCCATCGAGGGCTATGGTGAAAAAGGAAATATCCTCCGATGAAATCTGGAAAGAAGCTTTCTGAGAAACTGCTCAGTGTTCTGTTAATTCATCTCACAGAGTTACATCTGTATTTCGGGGATCGCTTTGCTAGCCTTATTTTTGTGGAATCTGACAACAGATATTTCCTTTCCCTTGAAGACTATAGGGCCAAAGGAAATATCCTCCGATAACATAGAGAAAGAAGCTTTCTGAGAAACTTCTTTGTGTTCTGTGAAATCATCTCACAGAGTTACAGCTTTCCCCTGAAGCAGCCTTTCGCTAAGACAGTTCTTGTGGTATTGGCAAAGTGATATTTGGAAGCTCACAGAGGGCTATGGAGAAAAAGGAAATATCCTCCGATGAAATCTGCAAAGAAGCTTTCTCAGAAACTGCTTAGTATTCTGTCAATTCATCTCACAGAGTTACATCTGTATTTCGTGGATCTCTTTGCTAGCCTTATTTCTGTGGAATCTGAGAACAGATATTTCGGATCCCTTTGAAGACTATAGGGCCAAAGGAAATAACCTCCGATAACAAAGAGAAAAACGCTTTCTGAGAAACTTCTTTGTGTTCTGTGAAATCATCACACAGAGTTACAGCTTTTCCCTCAAGAAGCCTTTCGCTAAGACAGTTCTTGTGGAATTGACAAAGGGATATTTGGAAGCCCGTAGAGGGCTATGGTGAAAAAGGAAATATCCTCCGATGAAATCTGGAAAGAAGCTTTCTGAGAAACTGCTCAGTGTTCTGTTAATTCATCTCACAGTGTTACATCTGTATTTCGTGGATCTCTTTGCTAGCCTTATTTCTGTGGAATCTGAGAACAGATATTTCGGATTCCTTTAAAGACTATAGGGCCGAAGGAAATATCCTCCGATAACAAAGAGACAGAAGCTTCCTGAGAAACTTCTTTGTGTTCTGTGAAATCATCTCACAGAGTTACAGCTTTCCCCTCAAGAAGCCTTTCGCTAAGACAGTTCTTGTGGAATTGGCAAAGTGATATTTGGAAGACCATAGAGTGCTATGGTGAAAAAGGAAATATCCTCCGATGAAATCTGGAAAGAAGCTTTCTGAGAAACTGCTCAGTGTTCTGTTATTTCATCTCACAGAGATACATCTCTATTTCGGGGATCGCTTTGCTAGGCTTATTTCTGTGGAATCTGACAACAGATATTTCCTTTCACTTGAAGACTATAGGGCCAAAGGAAATAACCTCCGATAACAAAGAGAAAGAAGCTTTCTGAGAAACTTCTTTGTGTTCTGTGAAATCATCTCACAGAGTTACAGCTTTCTCCTCAAGAAGCCTTTCGCTAAGACAGTTCTTGTGGAATTGGCAAAGTGATATTTGGAAGCTCATAGAGGGCTATGGAGAAAAAGGAAATATCCTCCGATGAAATCTGGAAAGAAGCTTTCTCAGAAACTGCTTAGTGTTCTGTCAATTCAACTCACAGAGTTACATCTGTATTTCGTGGATCTCTTTGCTAGCCTTATTTCTGTGCAATCTGACAACAGATATTTCGGATCCCTTTGTAGACTATAGGGCCAAAGGAAATATCCTCCGATCACAAAGAGAAAAAAGCTTTCTGAGAAACTTCTTTGTGTTCTGTGAAATCAAATCACAGAGTTACAGCTTTCCCCTCAAGAAACCATTCGCTAAGACAGTTCTTGTGGAATTGGCAAAGTGATATTTGGAAGCCCATAGAGGGCTATGGTGAAAAAGGAAATACCCTCCGATGAAATCTGGAAAGAAGCTCTCTGAGAAACTGCTTAGTGTTCTGTTAATTCATCTCACAGAGTTACATCTGTATTTCGTGGATCTCTTTGCTAGCGTTATTTCTGTGGAATCAGTCAACAGATATTTCCTTTCCCTTTGAAGACTATAGGGCCAAAGGAAATATCCTCCGATAACAAAGAGAAAGAAGCTTTCTGCGAAACTTCTTTGTGTTCTGTGAAATCATCTCACAGAGTTACAGCTTTCCCCTCAAGAAGCCTTTCGCTAAGACAGTTCTTGTGGAATTTTCAAAGTGATATTTGGAAGCCCATCGAGGGCTATGCTGAAAAAGGAAATATCCTCCGATGAAATCTGGAAAGAAGCTTTCTGAGAAACTGCTCAGTGTTCTGTTAATTCATCTCACAGAGCTACATCTGTATTTCGGGGATCTCTTTGCTAGCCTTATTTCTGTGGAATCTGACAACAGATATTTCCTTTCCCTTTGAAGACTATAGGGCAAAAGGAAATATCTTCCGATAACAAAGAGAAAGAAGCTTTCTGAGAAACTTCTTTGTGTTCTGTGAAATCATCTCACAGAGTTACAGCTTTCCCCTCAAGAAGCCTTTCGCTAAGACACTTCTTGTGTAATTGGCAAAGTGATATTTGGAAGCTCATAGAGGGCTATGGAGAAAAAGGAAATATCCTCCCATGAAATCTGGAAAGAAGCTTTCTCAGAAACTGCTTAGTGTTCTGTTAATTCATCTCACAGAGTTACATCTGTATTTCGTGGATCTCTTTGCTAGCATTATTTCTGTGCAATCTGACAACAGATATTTCGGATCCCTTTCAAGACTATAGGGCCAAAGGAAATATCCTCCGATCACAAAGACAAAGAAGCTTTCTGAGAAATTTCTTTGTGTTCTGTGAAATCATCTCACAGAGTTACAGCTTTCCCCTCAAGAAACCATTCGCTAAGACAGTTCTTGTGGAATTGGCAAAGTGATATTTGGAAGCCCATAGAGGGCTATGGTGAAAAAGGAAATACCCTCCGATGAAATCTGGAAAGAAGCTTTCTGAGAAACTGCTTAGTGTTCTGTTAATTTTTCTCACAGAGTTACATCTGTATTTCGTGGATCTCTTTGCTAGCCTTATTTCTGTAGAATCTGAGAACAGATACTTCGGATCCCTTTGAAGACTATAGGGCCAAAGGAAATAACCTCCGATAACAAAGAGAAAGACGCTTTCTGAGAAACTTCTTTGTGTTCTGTGAAATCATCTCACAGAGTTACAGCTTTCCCCTCAAGAAGCCTTTCGCTAAGACAGTTCTTGTGGAATTGGCAAAGTGATATTTGGAAGCCCATAGAGGGCTATGGTGAAAAAGGAAATATCCTCCGATGAAATCTGGAAAGAAGCTTTCTGAGAAACTGCTTAGTGTTCTGTTTATTCATCTCACAGTGTTACATCTGTATTTCCTGGATCTCTTTGCTAACCTTATTTCTGTGGAATCTTAGATCAGATATTTCGGATTCCTTTAAAGACTATAGGGCCAAAGTAAATATCCTCCGATAACAAAGAGAAAGAAGCTTTCTGAGAAACTTCTTTGTGTTCTGTGAAATCATCTCACAGAGTTACAGCTTTCCCCTCAAGAAGCCTTTCGCTAAGACAGTTCTTGTGGAATTGGCAAAGTGATATTTGGAAGCCCATAGAGGGGTATGGTGAAAAAGGAAATATCCTCCGATGAAATCTGGAAAGAAGCTTTCTGAGAAACTGCTCAGTGTTCTGTTAATTCATCTCACAGAGTTACATCTGTATTTCGTGGAACTCTTTGCTAGCCTTATTTCTGTGGAATCTGAGAACAGATATTTCGGGTCCCTTTCAAGACTATAGGGCCAAAGGAAATATCCTCCGATAACAAAGAGAAAGAAGCTTTCTGAGAAACTTCTTTGTGTTCTGTGAAATCATCTCACAGAGTTACAGCTTTCCCCTCAAGAAGCCTTTCGCTAAGACAGTTCTTGTGGAATTGGCAAAGTGATATTTGAAGCCCATAGAGGGCTATGGTGAAAAAGGAAATATCCTCCGATGAAATCTGGAAAGAAGCTTTCTGTGAAACTGCTCAGTGTTCTGTTAATTCATCTCACAGAATTACATCTGTATTTCGTGGATCTCTTTGCTAGCGTTATTTCTGTGGAATCTGACAACAGATATTTCCTTTCCCTTTGAAGACTATAGGGCCAAAGGAAATATCCTCCGATAACAAAGAGAAAGAAGCTTTCTGCGAAACTTCTTTGTGTTCTGTGAAATCATCTCACAGAGTTACAGCTTTCCCCTCAAGAAACCTTTCGCTAAGACAGTTCTTGTGGAATTTTCAAAGTGATATTTGGAAGCCCATCGAGGGCTATGGTGAAAAAGGAAATATCCTCCGATGAAATCTGGAAAGAAGCTTTCTGAGAAACTGCTCAGTGTTCTGTTAATTCATCTCACAGAGTTACATCTGTATTTCGGGGATCTCTTTGCTAGCCTTATTTCTGTGGAATCTGACAACAGATATTTCCTTTCCCTTTGAAGACTATAGGGCAAAAGGAAATATCTTCCGATAACAAAGAGAAAGAAGCTTTCTGAGAAACTTCTTTGTGTTCTGTGAAATCATCTCACAGAGTTACAGCTTTCCCCTAAAGAAACCTTTCGCTAAGACAGTTCTTGTGGAATTGGCAAAGTGATATTTGGAAGCCCATAGAAGGCTATGGTGAAAAAGGAAATACCCTCCGATGAAATCTGGAAAGAAGCTTTCTGAGAAACTGCTTAGTGTTCTGTTAATTCATCTCACAGAGTTACATCTGTATTTCGTGGATCTCTTTGCTAGCCTTATTTCTGTGGAATCTGAGAACAGATATTTCGGATTCCTTTAAAGACTATAGGGCCGAAGGAAATATCCTCCGATAACAAAGAGAAAGAAGGTTTCTGAGAAACTTCTTTTTGTTCTGTGAAATCATCTCACAGAGTTACAGCTTTCCCCTCAAGAAGCCTTTCGCTAAGACAGTTCTTGTGGAATTTTCAAAGTGATATTTGGAAGCCCATCGAGGGCTATGGTGAAAAAGGAAATATCCTCCGATGAAATCTGGAAAGAAGCTTTCTGAGAAACTGCTCAGTGTTCTGTTAATTCATCTCACAGAGTTACATCTGTATTTCGGGGATCGCTTTGCTAGCCTTATTTTTGTGGAATCTGACAACAGATATTTCCTTTCCCTTGAAGACTATAGGGCCAAAGGAAATATCCTCCGATAACATAGAGAAAGAAGCTTTCTGAGAAACTTCTTTGTGTTCTGTGAAATCATCTCACAGAGTTACAGCTTTCCCCTGAAGCAGCCTTTCGCTAAGACAGTTCTTGTGGTATTGGCAAAGTGATATTTGGAAGCTCATAGAGGGCTATGGAGAAAAAGGAAATATCCTCCGATGAAATCTGCAAAGAAGCTTTCTCAGAAACTGCTTAGTGTTCTGTCAATTCATCTCACAGAGTTACATCTGTATTTCCTGGATCTCTTTGCTAGCCTTATTTCTGTGGAATCTGAGAACAGATATTTCAGATCCCTTTGAAGACTATAGGGCCAAAGGAAATAACCTCCGATAACAAAGAGAAAAACGCTTTCTGAGAAACTTCTTTGTGTTCTGTGAAATCATCACACAGAGTTACAGCTTTTCCCTCAAGAAGCCTTTCGCTAAGACAGTTCTTGTGGAATTGACAAAGGGATATTTGGAAGCCCATAGAGGGCTATGGTGAAAAAGGAAATATCCTCCCATGAAATCTGGAAAGAAGCTTTCTGAGAAACTGCTCAGTGTTCTGTTAATTCATCTCACAGTGTTACATCTGTATTTCGTGGATCTCTTTGCTAGCCTTATTTCTGTGGAATCTGAGAACAGATATTTCGGATTCCTTTAAAGACTATAGGGCCGAAGGAAATATCCTCCGATAACAAAGAGAAAGAAGCTTTCTGAGAAACTTCTTTGTGTTCTGTGAAATCATCTCACAGAGTTACAGCTTTCCCCTCAAGAAGCCTTTCGCTAAGACAGTTCTTGTGGAATTGGCAAAGTGATATTTGGAAGCCCATAGAGTGCTATGGTGAAAAAGGAAATATCCTCCGATGAAATCTGGAAAGAAGCTTTCTGAGAAACTGCTCAGTGTTCTGTTATTTCATCTCACAGAGTTACATCTCTATTTCGGGGATCGCTTTGCTAGGCTTATTTCTGTGGAATCTGACAACAGATATTTCCTTTCCCTTGAAGACTATAGGGCCAAAGGAAATATTCTCCGATAACAAAGAGAAAGAAGCTTTCTGAGAAACTTCTTTGTGTTCTGTGAAATCATCTCACAGAGTTACAGCTTTCTCCTCAAGAAGCCTTTCGCTAAGACAGTTCTTGTGGAATTGGCAAAGTGATATTTGGAAGCTCATAGAGGGCTATGGAGAAAAAGGAAATATCCTCCGATGAAATCTGGAAAGAAGCTTACTCAGAAACTGCTTAGTGTTCTGTCAATTCATCTCACAGAGTTACATCTGTATTTCGTGGATCTCTTTGCTAGCCTTATTTCTGTGCAATCTGACAACAGATATTTCGGATCCCTTTGTAGACTATAGGGCCAAAGGAAATATCCTCCGATCACAAAGAGAAAAAAGCTTTCTGAGAAACTTCTTTGTGTTCTGTGAAATCAAATCACAGAGTTACAGCTTTCCCCTCATGAAACCATTCGCTAAGACAGTTCTTGTGGAATTGGCAAACTGATATTTGGAAGCCCATAGAGGGCTATGGTGAAAAAGGAAATACCCTCCGATGAAATCTGGAAAGAAGCTTTCTGAGAAACTGCTTAGTGTTCTGTTAATTCATCTCACAGAGTTACATCTGTATTTCGTGGATCTCTTTGCTAGCCTTATTTCTGTGGAATCTAGAACAGATATTTCGGATCCCTTTGAAGACTATAGGGTCAAAGGAAATAACCTCCGATAACAAAGAGAAAGACGCTTTCTGAGAAACTTCTTTGTGTTCTGTGAAAACATCTCACAGAGTTACAGCTTTTCCCTCAAGAAACCTTTCGCTAAGACAGTTCTTGTGGAATTGACAAAGGGATATTTGGAAGCCCATAGAGGGCTATGGTGAAAAAGGAAATATCCTCCGATGAAATCTGGAAAGAAGCTTTCTGAGAAACTGCTTAGTGTTATGTTAATTCATCTCACAGAGTTACATCTGTATTTCGTGGATCTCTTTGCTAGCCTTATTTCTGTGGAATCTGAGAACAGATATTTCGGATTCCTTTAAAGACTATAGGGCCGAAGGAAATATCCTCCGATAACAAAGAGAAAGAAGGTTTCTGAGAAACTTCTTTGTGTTCTGTGAAATCATCTCACAGAGTTACAGCTTTCCCCTCAAGAAGCCTTTCGCTAAGACAGTTCTTGTGGAATTTTCAAAGTGATATTTGGAAGCCCATCGAGGGCTATGGTGAAAAAGGAAATATCCTCCGATGAAATCTGGAAAGAAGCTTTCTGAGAAACTGCTCAGTGTTCTGTTAATTCATCTCACAGAGTTACATCTGTATTTCGGGGATCGCTTTGCTAGCCTTATTTTTGTGGAATCTGACAACAGATATTTCCTTTCCCTTGAAGACTATAGGGCCAAAGGAAATATCCTCCGATAACATAGAGAAAGAAGCTTTCTGAGAAACTTCTTTGTGTTCTGTGAAATCATCTCACAGAGTTACAGCTTTCCCCTGAAGCAGCCTTTCGCTAAGACAGTTCTTGTGGTATTGGCAAAGTGATATTTGGAAGCTCATAGAGGGCTATGGAGAAAAAGGAAATATCCTCTGATGAAATCTGCAAAGAAGCTTTCTCAGAAACTGCTTAGTGTTCTGTCAATTCATCTCACAGAGTTACATCTGTATTTCGTGGATCTCTTTGCTAGCCTTATTTCTGTGGAATCTGAGAACAGATATTTCGGATCCCTTTGAAGACTATAGGGCCAAAGGAAATAACCTCCGATAACAAAGAGAAAAACGCTTTCTGAGAAACTTCTTTGTGTTCTGTGAAATCATCACACAGAGTTACAGCTTTTCCCTCAAGAAGCCTTTCGCTAAGACAGTTCTTGTGGAATTGACAAAGGGATATTTGGAAGCCCGTAGAGGGCTATGGTGAAAAAGGAAATATCCTCCGATGAAATCTGGAAAGAAGCTTTCTGAGAAACTGCTCAGTGTTCTGTTAATTCATCTCACAGTGTTACATCTGTATTTCGTGGATCTCTTTGCTAGCCTTATTTCTGTGGAATCTGAGAACAGATATTTCGGATTCCTTTAAAGACTATAGGGCCGAAGGAAATATCCTCCGATAACAAAGAGACAGAAGCTTCCTGAGAAACTTCTTTGTGTTCTGTGAAATCATCTCACAGAGTTACAGCTTTCCCCTCAAGAAGCCTTTCGCTAAGACAGTTCTTGTGGAATTGGCAAAGTGATATTTGGAAGCCCATAGAGTGCTATGGTGAAAAAGGAAATATCCTCCGATGAAATCTGGAAAGAAGCTTTCTGAGAAACTGCTCAGTGTTCTGTTATTTCATCTCACAGAGATACATCTCTATTTCGGGGATCGCTTTGCTAGGCTTATTTCTGTGGAATCTGACAACAGATATTTCCTTTCCCTTGAAGACTATAGGGCCAAAGGAAATATCCTCCGATAACAAAGAGAAAGAAGCTTTCTGAGAAACTTCTTCGTGTTCTGTGAAATCATCTCACAGAGTTACAGCTTTCTCCTCAAGAAGCCTTTCGCTAAGACAGTTCTTGTGGAATTGGCAAAGTGATATTTGGAAGCTCATAGAGGGCTATGGAGAAAAAGGAAATATCCTCCGATGAAATCTGGAAAGAAGCTTTCTCAGAAACTGCTTAGTGTTCTGTCAATTCAACTCACAGAGTTACATCTGTATTTCGTGGATCTCTTTGCTAGCCTTATTTCTGTGCAATCTGACAACAGATATTTCGGATCCCTTTGTAGACTATAGGGCCAAAGGAAATATCCTCCGATCACAAAGAGAAAAAAGCTTTCTGAGAAACTTCTTTGTGTTCTGTGAAATCAAATCACAGAGTTACAGCTTTCCCCTCAAGAAACCATTCGCTAAGACAGTTCTTGTGGAATTGGCAAAGTGATATTTGGAAGCCCATAGAGGGCTATGGTGAAAAAGGAAATATCCTCCGATGAAATCTGGAAAGAAGCTTTCTGAGAAACTGCTTAGTGTTCTGTTAATTCATCTCACAGTGTTACATCTGTATTTCCTGGATCTCTTTGCTAACCTTATTTCTGTGGAATCTGAGATCAGATATTTCGGATTCCTTTAAAGACTATAGGGCCAAAGGAAATATCCTCCAATAACAAAGAGAAAGAAGCTTTCTGAGAAACTTCTTTGTGTTCTGTGAAATCATCTCACAGAGTTACAGCTTTCCCCTCAAGAAGCCTTTCACTAAGACAGTTCTTGTGGAATTGGCAAAGTGATATTTGGAAGCCCATAGAGGGCTATGGTGAAAAAGGAAATATCTTCCGATGAAATCTGGAAAGAAGCTTTCTGAGAAACTGCTCAGTGTTCTGTTAATTCATCTCACAGAGTTACATCTGTATTTCGTGGATCTCTTTGCTAGCCTTATTTCTGTGGAATCTGAGAACAGATATTTCGGATCCCTTTCAAGACTATACGGCCAAAGGAAATATCCTCCGATAACAAAGAGAAAGAAGCTTTCTGAGAAACTTCTTTGTGTTCTGTGAAATCATCTCACAGAGTTACAGCTTTCCCCTCAAGAAGCCTTTCGCTAACACAGTTCTTGTGGAATTGGCAAAGTGATATTTGAAGCCCATAGAGGGCTATGGTGAAAAAGGAAATATCCTCCGATGAAATCTGGAAAGAAGCTTTCTGTGAAACTGCTCAGTGTTCTGTTAATTCATCTCACAGAGTTACATCTGTATTTCGTGGATCTCTTTGCTAGCGTTATTTCTGTGGAATCAGACAACAGATATTTCCTTTCCCTTTGAAGACTATAGGGCCAAAGGAAATATCCTCCGATAACAAAGAGAAAGAAGCTTTCTGCGAAACTTCTTTGTGTTCTGTGAAATCATCTCACAGAGTTACAGCTTTCCCCTCAAGAAGCCTTTCGCTAAGACAGTTCTTGTGGAATTTTCAAAGTGATATTTGGAAGCCCATCGAGGGCTATGCTGAAAAAGGAAATATTCTCCGATGAAATCTGGAAAGAAGCTTTCTGAGAAACTGCTCAGTGTTCTGTTAATTCATCTCACAGAGTTACATCTGTATTTCGGGGATCTCTTTGCTAGCCTTATTTCTGTGGAATCTGACAACAGATATTTCCTTTCCCTTTGAAGACTATAGGGCAAAAGGAAATATCTTCCGATAACAAAGAGAAAGAAGCTTTCTGAGAAACTTCTTTGTGTTCTGTGAAATCATCTCACAGAGTTACAGCTTTCCCCTCAAGAAGCCTTTCGCTAAGACAGTTCTTGTGGAATTGGCAAAGTGATATTTGGAAGCTCATAGAGGGCTATGGAGAAAAAGGAAATATCCTCCCATGAAATCTGGAAAGAAGCTTTCTCAGAAACTGCTTAGTGTTCTGTTAATTCATCTCACAGAGTTACATCTGTATTTCGTGGATCTCTCTGCTAGCATTATTTCAGTGCAATCTGACAACAGATATTTCGGATCCCTTTGAAGACTATAGGGCCAAAGGAAATATCCTCCGATCACAAAGACAAAGAAGCTTTCTGAGAAACTTCTTTGTGTTCTGTGAAATCATCTCACAGAGTTACAGCTTTCCCCTAAAGAAACCTTTCGCTAAGACAGTTCTTGTGGAATTGGCAAAGTGATATTTGGAAGCCCATAGAAGGCTATGGTGAAAAAGGAAATATCCTCCGATGAAATCTGGAAAGAAGCTTTCTGAGAAACTGCTTAGTGTTCTGTTAATTCATCTCACAGAGTTACATATCTATTTCGTGGATCTCTTTGCTAGCCTTATTTCTGTGGAATCTGAGAACAGATATTTCGGATCCCTTTGAAGACTATAGGGCCAAAGGAAATATCCTCCGATAACAAAGAGAAAGAAGCTATCTGAGAAACTTCTTTGTGTTCTGTGAAATCATCTCACAGAGTTACAGCTTTCCCCTCAAGAAGCCTTTCGCTAAGACAGTTCTTGTGGAATTGGCAAAGTGATATTTGGAAGCTCATAGAGGGCTATGGAGAAAAAGGAAATATCCTCCGATGAAATCTGGAAAGAAGCTTTCTCAGAAACTGCTTAGTGTTCTGTCAATTCATCTCACAGAGTTACATCTGTATTTCGTGGATCTCTTTGCTAGCCTTATTTCTGTGCAGTCTGACAACAGATATTTCGGATCCCTTTGTAGACTATAGGGCCAAAGGAAATATCCTCCGATCACAAAGAGAAAGAAGCTTTCTGAGAAACTTCTTTGTGTTCTGTGAAATCAAATCACAGAGTTACAGCTTTCCCCTCAAGAAACCTTTCGCTAAGACAGTTCTTGTGGAATTGGCAAACTGATATTTGGAAGCCCATAGAGGGCTATGGTGAAAAAGGAAATACCCTCCGATGAAATATGGAAAGAAGCTTTCTCAGAAACTGCTTAGTGTTCTGTTAATTTTTCTCACAGAGTTACATCTGTATTTCGTGGATCTCTTTGCTAGCCTTATTTCTGTAGAATCTGAGAACAGATACTTCGGATCCCTTTGAAGACTATAGGGCCAAAGGAAATAACCTCCGATAACAAAGAGAAAGACGCTTTCTGAGAAACTTCTTTGTGTTCTGTGAAATCATCTCACACAGTTACAGCTTTCCCCTCAAGAAGCCTTTCGCTAAGACAGTTCTTGTGGAATTGGCAAAGTGATATTTGGAAGCCCATAGAGGGCTATGGTGAAAAAGGAAATATCCTCCGATGAAATCTGGAAAGAAGCTTTCTGAGAAACTGCTTAGTGTTCTGTTTATTCATCTCACAGTGTTACATCTGTATTTCCTGGATCTCTTTGCTAACCTTATTTCTGTGGAATCTGAGATCAGATATTTCGGATTCCCCTAAAGACTATAGGGCCAAAGGAAATATCCTCCGATAACAAAGAGAAAGAAGCTTTCTGAGAAACTTCTTTGTGTTCTGTGAAATCACCTCACAGAGTTACAGCTTTCCCCTCAAGAAGCCTTTCGCTAAGACAGTTCTTGTGGAATTTTTAAAGTGATATTTGGAAGCCCATAGAGGGGTATGGTGAAAAAGGAAATATCCTCCGATGAAATCTGGAAAGAAGCTTTCTGAGAAACTGCTCAGTGTTCTGTTAATTCATCTCACAGAGTTACATCTGTATTTCGTGGAACTCTTTGCTAGCCTTATTTCTGTGGAATCTGAGAACAGATATTTCGGGTCCCTTTCAAGACTATAGGGCCAAAGGAAATATCCTCCGATAACAAAGAGAAAGAAGCTTTCTGAGAAACTTCTTTGTGTTCTGTGAAATCATCTCACAGAGTTACAGCTTTCCCCTCAAGAAGCCTTTCGCTAAGACAGTTCTTGTGGAATTCGCAAAGTGATATTTGAAGCCCATAGAGGGCTATGGTGAAAAAGGAAATATCCTCCGATGAAATCTGGAAAGAAGCTTTCTGTGAAACTGCTCAGTGTTCTGTTAATTCATCTCACAGAGTTACATCTGTATTTCGTGGATCTCTTGGCTAGGGTTATTTCTGTGGAATCAGACAACAGATATTTCCTTTCCCTTTGAAGACTATAGGGCCAAAGGAAATATCCTCCGATAACAAAGAGAAAGAAGCTTTCTGCGAAACTTCTTTGTGTTCTGTGAAATCATCTCACAGAGTTACAGCTTTCCCCTCAAGAAGCCTTTCGCTAAGACAGTTCTTGTGGAATTTTCAAAGTGATATTTGGAAGCCCATCGAGGGCTATGCTGAAAAAGGAAATATCCTCCGATGAAATCTGGAAAGAAGCTTTCTGAGAAACTGCTCAGTGTTCTGTTAATTCATCTCACAGAGTTACATCTGTATTTCGGGGATCTCTTTGCTAGCCTTATTTCTGTGGAATCTGACAACAGATATTTCCTTTCCCTTTGAAGACTATAGGGCAAAAGGAAATATCTTCCGATAACAAAGAGAAAGAAGCTTTCTGAGAAACTTCTTTGTGTTCTGTGAAATCATCTCACAGAGTTACAGCTTTCCCCTCAAGAAGCCTTTCGCTAAGACAGTTCTTGTGGAATTGGCAAAGTGATATTTGGAAGCTCATAGAGGGCTATGGAGAAAAAGGAAATATCCTCCCATGAAATCTGGAAAGAAGCTTTCTCAGAAACTGCTTAGTGTTCTGTTAATTCATCTCACAGAGTTACATCTGTATTTCGTGGATCTCTTTGCTAGCATTATTTCTGTGCAATCTGACAACAGATATTTCGGATCCCTTTGAAGACTATAGGGCCAAAGGAAATATCCTCCGATCACAAAGACAAAGAAGCTTTCTGAGAAACTTCTTTGTGTTCTGTGAAATCATCTCACAGAGTTACAGCTTTCCCCTAAAGAAACCTTTCGCTAAGACAGTTCTTGTGGAATTGGCAAAGTGATATTTGGAAGCCCATAGAAGGCTATGGTGAAAAAGGAAATATCCTCCGATGAAATCTGGAAAGAAGCTTTCTGAGAAACTGCTTAGTGTTTTGTTAATTCATCTCACAGAGTTACATCTCTATTTCGTGGATCTCTTTGCTAGCCTTATTTCTGTGGAATCTGAGAACAGATATTTCGGATCCCTTTGAAGACTATAGGGCCAAAGGAAATATCCTCCGATAACAAAGAGAAAGAAGCTATCTGAGAAACTTCTTTGAGTTCTGTGAAATCATCTCACAGAGTTACAGCTTTCCCCTCAAGAAGCCTTTCGCTAAGACAGTTCTTGTGGAATTGGCAAAGTGATATTTGGAAGCTCATAGAGGGCTATGGAGAAAAAGGAAATATAATCCGATGAAATCTGGAAAGAAGCTTTCTCAGAAACTGCTTAGTGTTCTGTCAATTCATCTCACAGAGTTACATCTGTATTTCGTGGATCTCTTTGCTAGCCTTATTTCTGTGCAGTCTGACAACAGATATTTCGGATCCCTTTGTAGACTATAGGGCCAAAGGAAATATCCTCCGATCACAAAGAGAAAGAAGCTTTCTGAGAAACTTCTTTGTGTTCTGTGAAATCAAATCACAGAGTTACAGCTTTCCCCTCAAGAAACCTTTCGCTAAGACAGTTCTTGTGGAATTGGCAAACTGATATTTGGAAGCCCATAGAGGGCTATGGTGAAAAAGGAAATACCCTCCGATGAAATATGGAAAGAAGCTTTCTGAGAAACTGCTTAGTGTTCTGTTAATTTTTCTCACAGAGTTACATCTGTATTTCGTGGATCTCTTTGCTAGCCTTATTTCTGTAGAATCTGAGAACAGATACTTCGGATCCCTTTGAAGACTATAGGGCCAAAGGAAATAACCTCCGATAAAAAAGAGAAAGACGCTTTCTGAGAAACTTCTTTGTGTTCTGTGAAATCATCTCACAGAGTTACAGCTTTCCCCTCAAGAAGCCTTTCGCTAAGACAGTTCTTGTGGAATTGGCAAAGTGATATTTGGAAGCCCATAGTGGGCTATGGTGAAAAAGGAAATATCCTCCGATGAAATCTGGAAAGAAGCTTTCTGAGAAACTGCTTAGTGTTCTGTTTATTCATCTCACAGTGTTACATCTGTATTTCCTGGATCTCTTTGCTAACCTTTTTTCTGTGGAATCTGAGATCAGATATTTCGGATTCCTTTAAAGACTATAGGGCCAAAGGAAATATCCTCCGATAACAAAGAGAAAGAAGCTTTCTGAGAAACTTCTTTGTGTTCTGTGAAATCATCTCACAGAGTTACAGCTTTCCCCTCAAGAAGCCTTTCGCTAAGACAGTTCTTGTGGAATTGGCAAAGTGATATTTGGAAGCCCATAGAGGGGTATGGTGAAAAAGGAAATATCCTCCGATGAAATCTGGAAAGAAGCTTTCTGAGAAACTGCTCAGTGTTCTGTTAATTCATCTCACAGAGTTACATCTGTATTTCGTGGAACTCTTTGCTAGCCTTATTTCTGTGGAATCTGAGAACAGATATTTCGGGTCCCTTTCAAGACTATAGGGCCAAAGGAAATATCCTCCGATAACAAAGAGAAAGAAGCTTTCTGAGAAACTTCTTTGTGTTCTGTGAAATCATCTCACAGAGTTACAGCTTTCCCCTCAAGAAGCCTTTCGCTAAGACAGTTCTTGTGGAATTGGCAAAGTGATATTTGAAGCCCATAGAGGGCTATGGTGAAAAAGGAAATATCCTCCGATGAAATCTGGAAAGAAGCTTTCTGAGAAACTGCTCAGTGTTCTGTTAATTCATCTCACAGAGTTACATCTGTATTTCGGGGATCTCTTTGCTAGCCTTATTTCTGTGGAATCTGACAACAGATATTTCCTTTCCCTTTGAAGACTATAGGGCAAAAGGAAATATCTTCCGATAACAAAGAGAAAGAAGCTTTCTGAGAAACTTCTTTGTGTTCTGTGAAAACATCTCACAGAGTTACAGCTTTCCCCTAAAGAAACCTTTCGCTAAGACAGTTCTTGTGGAATTGGCAAAGTGATATTTGGAAGCCCATAGAAGGCTATGGTGAAAAAGGAAATACCCTCCGATGAAATCTGGAAAGAAGCTTTCTGAGAAACTGCTTAGTGTTCTGTTAATTCATCTCACCGGTTTACATCTGTATTTCGTGGATCTCTTTGCTAGCCTTATTTCTGTGGAATCTGAGAACAGATATTTCGGATCCCTTTGAAGACTATAGGGCCAAAGGAAATAACCTCCGATAACAAAGAGAAAGACGCTTTCTGAGAAACTTCTTTGTGTTCTGTGAAATCATCTCACAGAGTTACAGCTTTTCCCTCAAGAAGCCTTTCACTAAGACAGTTCTTGTGGAATTGACAAAGTGATATTTGGAAGCCCATAGAGGGCTATGGTGAAAAAGGAAATATCCTCCGATGAAATCTGGAAAGAAGCTTTCTGAGAAACTGCTTAGTGTTCTGTTAATTCATCTCACACAGTTACATCTTTATTTGGTGGATCTCTTTGCTAGCCTTATTTCTGTGGAATCTGAGAACAGATATTTCGGATTCCTTTAAAGACTATAGGGCCAAAGGAAATATCCTCCGATAACAAAGAGAAAGAAGCTTTCTGAGAAACTTCTTTGTGTTCTGTGAAATCAAATCACAGAGTTACAGCTTTCCCCTCAAGAAGCCTTTCGCTAAGACAGTTCTTGTGGAATTGGCAAAGTGATATTTGGAAGCCCATAGAGGGCTATGGTGAAAAAGGAAATATCCTCCGATGAAATCTGGAAAGAAGCTTTCTGAGAAACTGCTCAGTGTTCTGTTAATTCATCTCACAGAGTTATATCTGTATTTCAGGGATCTCTTTGCTAGCCTTATATCTGTGGAATCTGAGAGCACATATTTCGGATCCCTTTGAAGACTACAGGGCCAAAGGAAATAATCTCCGATAACAAAGAGAAAGAAGCTTTCTGAGAAACATCTTTGTGTTCTGTGAAATCATCTCACAGAGTTACAGCTTTCCCCTCAAGAAGCCTTTCGCTAAGACAGTTCTTCTGGAATTGGCAAAGTGATATTTGGAAGCCCATAGAGGGCTGTGGTGAAAAAGGAAATATCCTCCGATGAAATCTGGAAAGAAGCTTTCTGAGAAACTGCTTAGTGTTCTGTTAATTCATCTCACAGAGTTACATCTGTATTTCGTGGATCTCTTTATTAGACTTATTTCTGTGGAATCTGAGAACAGATATTTCGGATCCCTTTGAAGCCTATAGGGCCAAAGGAAATATCCTCCGATAACAAAGAGAAAGAAGTTTTCTGAGAAACTTCTTTGTGTTCTGTGAAATCATCTAACAGAGTTAGAGCTTTCCCCTCAAGAAGCCTTTCGCTAAGACAGTTCTTGTGGAATTGGCAAAGTGATATTTGGAAGCCCATAGAGGGCTATGATGAAAAAGGAAATATCCTCCGATGAAATCTGGAAAGAAGCTTTCTGAGAAATTGCTCAGTGTTCTGTTAATTCATCTCACAGAGTTACATCTGTATTTCGTGGATCTCTTTGCTGGCCTTTTTTCTGTGGAATCTGACAACAGATATTTCCTTTCCCTTTGAAGACTATAGGGCCTAAGGAAATATCCTCCGATAACAAAGAGAAAGAAGCTTTCTGAGAAACTTCTTTGTGTTCTGTGAAATCACCTCACAGAGTTACAGCTTTCCCCTCAAGAAGCCTTTCGCTAAAACAGTTCTTGTGGAATTGGCAAAGTGATATTTGGAAGCCCATAGAGGACTATGGTGAAAAAGGAAATATACTCCGATGAAATCTGGAAAGAAGCTTTCTGAGAAACTGCTCAGTGTTCTGTTAATTCATCTCACAGAGTTACCTCTGTATTTCCTGGATCTCTTTGCTAGCCTTATTTCTGTGGAATCTGAGAACAGATATTTCGGATCCCTTTCAAGACTATAGGGCCAAAGGAAATATCCTCCGATAACAAAGAGAAAGAAGCTTTCTGAGAAACTTCTTTGCGTTCCGTGAAATCATCTCACAGAGTTACAGCTTTCCCCTCAAGAATCCTTTCACTAAGACAGTTCTTGTGGAATTGGCAATGTGATATTTGTAAGCCCATAGAGAGCTATGGTGAAAAAGGAAATATCCTCCGATGAAATCTGGAAAGAAGCTGTCTGAGAAACTGCTTAGTGTTCTGTTAATTCATCTCACAGAGTTACATCTGTATTTCGAGGATCTCTTTGATAGCCTTATTTCTGTGGAATCTGAGAACAGATATTTCGGATCCCTTTGAAGACTATAGGGCCAAAGGAAATATCCTCCGATATCAAAGAGAAAGAAGCTTTCTGAGAAACTACTTTGTGTTCTGTGAAATCATCTCACAGAGTTACAGCTTTCCTCTCAAGAAGCCTTTCGCTAAGACAGTTCTTGTGGAATTGGCAAAGTGATATTTGGAAGCCCATAGAGGGCTATGGTGAAAAAGGAAATATCCTCCGATGAAATCTGGAAAGAAGCTTTCTGAGAAACTGCTTAGTGTTCTGTTAATTCATCTCACAGAGTTACATCTGTATTTCGTGGATCTCTTTGCTAGCCTAATTTCTGTGGAATCTGAGAACAGATATTTCGGATCCCTTTGAAGACTAAGGGCCAAAGGAAATATCCTCCGATAAAAAAGAGAAAGAAGCTTTCTGAGAAACTTCTTTGTGTTCTGTGAAATCATCTCACAGAGTTACAGCTTTCCCCTCAATAAGCCTTTCGCTAAGACAGTTCATGTGGAATTGGCAAAGTGATATTTGGAAGCCCATAGAGGGCTACGGTGAAAAAGGAAATATCCTCCGATGAAATCTGGAAAGAAGCTTTCTGAGAAACTGCTTAGTGTTCTGTTAATTCATCTCACAGTGTTACATCTGTATTTCGTGTATCTCTTTGCTAGCCTTATTTCTGTGGAATCTGAGAACAGATATTTCCTTTCCCTTTAAAGACTATAGGGCCAAAGGAAATATCCTCCGATAACAAAGAGAAAGAAGCTTTCTGAGAAACTTCTTTGTGTTCTGTGAAATCATCTCACAGAGTTACAGCTTTCCCCTCAAGAAGCCTTTCGCTAAAACAGTTCTTGTGAAATTGGCAAAGTGATATTTGGAAGCCCATAGAGGACTATGGTGAAAAAGGAAATATCCTCCGATGAAATCTGGAAAGAAGCTTTCTGAGAAACTGCTCAGTGTTCTGTTAATTCATCTCACAGAGTTACCTCTGTATTTCGTGGATCTCTTTGCTAGCCTTATTTCTGTGGAATCTGAGAACAGATATTTCGGATCCCTTACAAGACTATAGGGCCAAAGGAAATATCCTCCGATAACAAAGAGAAAGAAGCTTTCTGAGAAACTTCTTTGTGTTCTGTGAAATCATCTCACAGAGTTCCAGCTTTCCCCTCAAGAAGCCTTTCGCTAAGACAGTTCATGTGGAATTGGCAAAGTGATATTTGGAAGCCCATAGAGGGCTATGGTGAAAAAGGAAATATCCTCCGATGAAATCTGGAAAGAAGCTTTCTGAGAAACTGCTTAGTGTTCTGTTAATTCATCTCACAGTGTTACATCTGTATTTCGAGGATCTCTTTGCTAGCCTTATTTCTGTGGAATCTGAGAACAGATATTTCGGATCCCTTTGAAGACTAAGAGCCAAAGGAAATATCCTCCGATAACAAAGAGAAAGAAGCTTTCTGAGAAACTTCTTTGTGTTCTGTGAAATCATCTCACAGAGTTACAGCTTTCCCCTCAAGAAGCCTTTCGCTAAGACAGTTCATGTGGAATTGGCAAAGTGATATTTGGAAGCCCATAGAGGGCTATGTTGAAAAAGGAAATATCCTCCGATGAAATCTGGAAAGAAGCTTTCTGAGAAACTGCTTAGTGTTCTGTTAATTCATCTCACAGTGTTACATCTGTATTTCGTGGATCTCTTCGCTAGCATTATTTCTGTGGAATCTGAGAACAGATATTTCCTTTCCCTTTAAAGACTATAGGGCCAAAGGAAATATCCTCTGATAACAAAGAGAAAGAAGCTTTCTGAGAAACTTCTTTGTGTTCTGTGAAATGATCTCACAGAATTACAGCTTTCCCCTCAAGAAGACTTTTGCTAACACAGTTCTTGTGGAATTGGCAAAGTGATATTTGGAAGCCCATAGAGGGCTATGGTGAAAAAGGAAATATCCTCCGATGAAATCTGGAAAGAAGCTTTCTGAGAAACTGCTTAGTGTTCTGTTAATTCATCTCACAGAGTTACATCTGTATTTCGAGGATCTCTTTGCTAGCCTTTTTTCTGTGGAATCTGAGAACAGATATTTCGGATCCCTTTCAAGACTATAGGGCCAAAGGAAATATCCTCCGATAACAAAGAGAAAGAAGCTTTCTGAGAAACTTCTTTGTGTTCTGTGAAATCATCTCACAGAGTTACAGCTTTCCCCTCAAGAAGCCTTTCGCTAAGACAGTTCATGTGGAATTGGCAAAGTGATATTTGGAAGCCCATAGAGAGCTATGGTGAAAAAGGAAATTCCTCCGATGAAATCTGGAAAGAAGCTTTCTGAGAAACTGCTTAGTGTTCTGTTAATTCATCTCACAGTGTTACATCTGTATTTCGAGGATCTCTTTGCTAGCCTTATTTCTGTGGAATCTGAGAACAGATATTTCGGATCCCTTTGAAGACTATAGGGCCAAAGGAAATATCCTCCGATAACAAAGAGTAAGAAGCTTTCTGAGAAACTTCTTTGTGTTCTGTGAAATCATCTCACAGGGTTACAGCTTTCCCCTCAAGAAGCCTTTCGCTAAGACAGTTCTTGTGGAATTGGCAAAGTGATATTTGGAAGCCCATAGAGGACTATGGTGAAAAAGGAAATATCCTCCGATGAAATCTGGAAAGAAGCTTTCTGAGAAACTGGTTAGTGTTCTGTTAATTCATCTCACAGAGTTACATCTGTAGTTCGTGGATCTCTTTGCTAGCCTAATTTCTGTGGAATCTGAGAACAGATATTTCGGATCCCTTTGAAGACTAAGGGCCAAAGGAAATATCCTCCGATAACAAAGAGAAAGAAGCTTTCTGAGAAACTTCTTTGTGTTCTGTGAAATCATCTCACAGAGTTACAGCTTTCCCCTCAAGAAGCCTTTCGCTAAGACAGTTCATGTGGAATTGGCAAAGTGATATTTGGAAGCCCATAGAGGGCTATGGTGAAAAAGGAAATATCCTCCGATGAAATCTGGAAAGAAGCTTTCTGAGAAACTGCTTAGTGTTCTGTTAATTCATCTCACAGTGTTACATCTGTATTTCGTGGATCTCTTTGCTAGCCTAATTTCTGTGGAATCTGAGAACAAATATTTCGGATCCCTTTGAAGACTATACGGCCAAAGGAAATATCCTCCGATAACAAAGAGAAAGAAGCTTTCTGAGAAACTTCTTTGTGTTCTGTGAAATCATCTCAGAGTTACAGCTTTCCCCTCAAGAAGCCTTTCGCTAAGGCAATTCTTGTGGAATTGGCAAAGTGATATTGGCAGCCCATAGAGGGCTACGGTGAAAAAGGAAATATCTTCCGATGAAATCTGGAAAGAAGCTTTCTGAGAAACTGCTTAGTGTTCTGTTAATTCATCTCACAGAGTTACATCTCTATTTCGTGGTTCTCTTTGCTAGCCTTATTTGTATGGAATCTGACAAAAGATATTTCCTTTCCCTTTGAAGAATATAGGGACAAAGGAAATATCCTCCGATAACAAAGAGAAAGAAGCTTTCTGAGAAACTTCTTTGGGTTCTGTGAAATCATCTCACAGAGTTACAGCTTTGCTCTCAAGAAGCCTTTCGCTAAGACAGTTCTTGTGGAATTGGCAAAGTGATATTTGGATGCTCATAGAGGGCTATGGAGAAAAAGGAAATATCCTCCGATGAAATCTGGAAAGAAGCATTCTCAGAAACTGCTTAGTGTTCTGTCAATTCATCTCACAGAGTTACATCTGTATTTCGTGGATCTCTTTGCTAGCCTTATTTCTGTGCAATCTGACAACAGATATTTCGGATCCCTTTGAAGACTATAGGGCCAAAGGAAATAATCTCCGATAACAAAGTGAAAGAAGCTTTCTGAGAAACTTCTTTGGGTTCTGTGAAATCATCTCACAGAGTTACAGCTTTACCCTCAGGAAGCCTTTCGCAGGACAGTTCTTGTGGAATTGGCAAAGTGATATTTGGAAGCCCATAGTGGGCTACGGTGAAAAAGGAAATATCATCAGATGAAATATAGAAAGAAGCTTCCTGAGAAACTGCTTAGTGTTCTGTTAATTCATCTCACAGAGTTACATCTGTGTTTCGTGCATCTCTTTCCTAGCCTTATTTCTGTGGAATCTGACAACAGATATTTCGGATCCCTTTGAAGTCTACAGGACCAAAGGAAATATCCTCCGATAACAAAGGGAAAGAAGCTTTCTGAGAAACTTCTTTGTGTTCTGTAAAATCATCTCACAGAGTTACAGCTTTCCCCTCAAGAAGCCTTTCGTTAAGACAGTTCTTCTGGAATTGGCAAAGTGATATTTTGAAGACCAAAGAGGGCTATGGTGAAAAAGGAAATATCCTCCGATGAAATCTGGAAAGAAGATTTCTGAGAAACTGCTTAGTGTTCTGTTAATTCATCTCACAGAGTTACATCTGTATTTCGTGGATCTCTTTGCTAGCCTTATTTCTGTGGAATCTGACAACAGATATTTGCTTTCCCTTTGAAGACTAAAGGGACAAAGGAAATATCCTCCGATAACAAAGAGAAAGAAGCTTTCTGAGAAACTTCTTTGTGTTCTGTGAAATCATCTCACAGAGTTACAGCTTTCCCCTCATGAAGCCTTTCGCTAAGACAGTTCTTGTGGAATTGGCAAAGTGATATTTGGAAGCCCATAGAGGGCTATGGTGAAAAAGGAAATATCCTCCGATGAAATCTGGAAAGAAGCTTTCTGAGAAACTGCTTAGTGTTCTGTTAATTCATCTCACAGAGTTACATCTGTATTTCGTGGATCTCTTTGCTAGCCTTATTTCTGTGGAATCTGAGAACAGATATTTCGGATCCCTTTGAAGGCTCTAGGGCCAAAGGAAATATCCTCCGATAACAAAGAGAAAGAAGCTTTCTGAGAAACTGCTTAGTGTTCTGTTAATTCATCTCACAGAGTTACATCTGTATTTCGTGGATAACTTTGCTAGCCTTATTTGTGTGGAATCTGACAACAGATATTTCCTTTCCCTTTGAAGACTATAGGGACAAAGGAAATATCCTCCGATAACAAAGAGAAAGAAGCTTTCTGAGAAACTTCTTTGGGTTCTGTGAAATCATCTCACAGAGTTACAGCTTTCCCCTCGGGAAGCTTTTCGCTAGGACAGTTCTTGTGGAACTGGCAAACTGATATTTGGAACCCCTAGAGGGCTATGGTGAAAAAGGAAATATCCTCCGATGAAATCTGGAAAGAAGCTTTCTGAGAAACTGCTTAGTGTTCTGTTAGTTTATCTCACAGAGTTACATCTGTATTTCGGGGATCTCTTTGCTAGCCTTATTTCTGTGGAATCTGACAACAGATATTTCGGATCCCTTTGAAGACTATAGGGCCAAAGGAAATATCCTCCGATAACAAAGACAAAGAAGCTTTCTGAGAAACTTCTTTGTGTTCTGTGAAATCATCTCACAGAGTTACAGCTTTCCTCTCAAGAAGCCTTTCGCTAAGACAGTTCTTGTGGAATTGGCAAAGTGATATTTGGAAGCCCATAGAGGGCTATGGTGAAAAAGGAAATATCCTCAGATGAAATCTGGAAAGAAGCTTTCTGAGAAACTGCTTAGTGTTCTGTTAATTCATCTCACAGAGTTACATCTGTATTTCGTGGATCTCTTTGCTAGCCTTATTTCTGTGGAATCTGAGAACAAATATTTCGGATCCCTTTGAAGACTATACGGCCAAAGGAAATATCCTCCCATAACAAAGAGAAAGAAGCTTTCTGAGAAACTTCTTTGTGTTCTGTGAAATCATCTCACAGAGTTACAGCTTTCCCCTCAAGAAGCCTTTCGCTAAGACAGTTCTTGTGGAATTGGCAAAGTGATATTTGGAAGCCCATAGAGGATTATGGTGAAAAAGGGAATATCCTCCGATGAAATCTGGAAAGAAGCTTTCTGAGAAACTGCTTAGTGTTCTGTTAATTCATCTCACAGAATTACATCTGTATCTCGTGGATCTCTTTGCTAGCCTTTTTTCTGTGGAATCTGAGAACAGATATTTCGGATCCCTTTCAAGACTACAGGGCCAAAGGAAATATCCTCCGATAACAAAGAGAAAGAAGCTTTCTGAGAAACTTCTTTGTGTTCTGTGAAATCATCTCACAGAGTTACAGCTTTCCCCTCAAGAAGCCTTTCGCTAAGACAGTTCTTGTGGAATTGGCAAAGTGATATTTGGAAGCCCATAGAGGGCTATGGTGAAAAAGGAAATATCCTCTGATGAAATCTGGAAAGAAGCTTTCGGAGAAACTGCTTAGTGTTCTGTTAATTCATCTCACAGTGTTACATCTGTATTTCGTGGATGTCTTTGCTTGCCTTATTTCTGTGGAATCTGAGAACAGATATTTCCTTTCCCTTTAAAGACTATAGGGCCAAAGGAAATATCCTCCGATAACCAAGAGAAAGAAGCTTTCTGAGAAACTTCTTTGTGTTCTGTGAAATCATCTCACAGAGTTACAGCTTTCCCCTCAAGAAGCCTTTCGCTAAGACAGTTTTTGTGGAATTGGCAAAGTGATATTTGGAAGCCCATAGAGGGCTATGGTGAAAAAGGAAATTTCCTCCGATGAAATCTGGAAAGAAGCTTTCTGAGAAAATGCTCAGTGTTCTGTTAATTCATCTCACAGAGTTACATCTGTATTTCGTGGATCTCTTTGCTAGCCTTATTTCTGTGGAATCTGAGAACAGATATTTCGGATCCCTTTGAAGACTATAGGGCCAAAGGAAATATCCTCCGATAACAAAGAGAAAGAAGCTTTCTGAGAAACTTCTTTGTGTTCTGTGAAATCATCTCACAGAGGTACAGCTTTCCCCTCAAGAATCCTTTCACTAAGACAGTTCTTGTGGAATTGGCAATGTGATATTTGGAAGCCCATAGAGGGCTGTGGTGAAAAAGGAAATATCCTCCGATGAAATCTGGAAAGAAGCTTTCTGAGAAACTGCTTAGTGTTCTGTTAATTCATCTCACAGAGTTACATCTGTATTTGGAGGATCTCTTTGCTAGCCTTATTTCCGTGGAATCTGAGAACAGATATTTCGGATCCCTTTGAAGACTATAGGGCCAAAGGAAATATCCTCCGATAACAAAGAGAAAGAAGCTTTCTGAGAAACTTCTTTGTGTTCTGTGAAATCATCTCACAGAGTTACAGCTTTCCCCTCAAGAAGCCTTTCACTAAGACAGTTCTTGTGGAATTGGCAAAGTGATATTTGGAAGCCCATAGAGGGCTATGGTGAAAAAGGAAATATCCTCCGATGAAATCTGGAAAGAAGCTTTCTGAGAAACTGCTTAGTGTTCTGTTAATTCATCTCACAGAGTTACATTGTATTTCGTGGATCTCTTTGCTAGCCGAATTTCTGTGGAATCTGAGAACAGATATTTCGGATCCCTTTGAAGACTATAGGGCCAAAGGAAATATACTCTGATAACAAAGAGAAAGAAGCTTTCTGAGAAACTTCTTTGTGTTCTGTGAAATCATCTCACAGAGTTACAGCTTTCCCCTCAAGAAGCCTTTCGCTAAGACAGTTCATGTGGAATTGGCAGAGTGATATTTGGAAGCCCATAGAGGGCTATGGTGAAAAAGGAAATATCCTCCAATGAAATCTGGAAAGAAGCTTTCTGAGAAACTGCTTAGTGTTCTGTTAATTCATCTCACAGTGTTACATCTGTATTTCGTGGATCTCTTTGATAGCCTTATTTCTGTGGAATCTGAGAACAGATATTTCCTTTCCCTTTAAAGACTATAGGGCCAAAGGAAATATCCTCCGATAACAAAGAGAAAGAAGCTTTCTGAGAAACTTCTTTGTGTTCTGTGAAATCATCTCACAGAGTTACAGCTTTCCCCTCAAGAAGCCTTTCGTTAAAACAGTTCTTGTGGAATTGGCAAAGTGATATTTGGAAGCCCATACAGGGCTATGGTGAAAAAGGAAATATCCTCCGATGAAATCTGGAAAGAAGCTTTCTGAGAAACTGCTTAGTGTTCTGTTAATTCATCTCACAGAGTTACATCTGTATTTCGAGGATCTCTTTGCTAGCCTTTTTTCTGTGGAATCTGAGAACAGATATTTCGGATCCCTTTCAAGACTATAGGGCCAAAGGAAATATCCTCCGATAACAAAGAGAAAGAAGCTTTCTGAGAAACTTCTTTGTGTTCTGTGAAATCATCTCACAGAGTTGCAGCTTTCCCCTCAAGAAGCCTTTCGCTAAGAGAGTTCATGTGGAATTGGAAAAGTGATATTTGAAGCCCATCGAGGGCTATGGTGAAAAAGGAAATATCCTCCGATGAAATCTGGAAAGAAGCTTTCTGAGAAACTGCTCAGTGTTCTGTTAATTCATCTCACAGAGTTACATCTGTATTTCGGGGATCTCTTTGCTAGCCTTATTTCTGTGGAATCTGACAACAGATATTTCCTTTCCCTTTGAAGACTATAGGGCAAAAGGAAATATCTTCCGATAACAAAGAGAAAGAAGCTTTCTGAGAAACTTCTTTGTGTTCTGTGAAATCATCTCACAGAGTTACAGCTTTCCCCTATAGAAACCTTTCGCTAAGACAGTTCTTGTGGAATTGGCAAAGTGATATTTGGAAGCCCATAGAAGGCTATGGTGAAAAAGGAAATACCCTCCGATGAAATCTGGAAAGAAGCTTTCTGAGAAACTGCTTAGTGTTCTGTTAATTCATCTCACAGGGTTACATCTGTATATCGTGGATCTCTTTGCTATCCTTATTTCTGTGGAATCTGAGAACAGATATTTCCTTTCCCTTTAAAGACTATAAGGCCAAAGGAAATATCCTCCGATAACCAAGAGAAAGAAGCTTTCTGAAAAACTTCTTTGTGTTCTGTGAAATCATCTCACAGAGTTACAGCTTTCCCCTCAAGAAGCCTTTCGCTAAGACAGTCCTTGTGGAATTGGCAAAGTGATATTTGGAAGCCCATAGAGGGCTATGGTGAAAAAGGAAATATCCTCCGATGAAATCTGGAAAGAAGCTTTCTGAGAAACTGCTTAGTGTTCTGTTAATTCATCTCACAGAGTTACATCTGTATTTCGTGGATCGCTTTGCTAGCCTTATTTCTGCGGAATCTGAGAACAAATATTTCGGATCCCTTTGAAGACTATACGGCCAAAGGAAATATCCTCCCATAACAAAGAGAAAGAAGCTTTCTGAGAAACTTCTTTGTGTTCTGTGAAATCATCTCAGAGTTACAGCTTTCCCCTCAAGAAGCCTTTCGCTAAGACAATTCTTGTGGAATTGGCAAAGAGATATTGGCAGCCCATAGAGGGCTACGGTGAAAAAGGAAATATCCTCCGATGAAATCTGGAAAGAAGCTTTCTGAGAAACTGCTTAGTGTTCTGTTAATTCATCTCACAGAGTTACATCTCTATTTCGTGGTTCTCTTTGCTAGCCTTATTTGTGTGGAATCTGACAAAAGATATTTCCTTTCCCTTTGAAGACTATAGGGACAAAGGAAATATCCTCCGATAACAAAGAGAAAGAAGCTTTCTGAGAAACTTCTTTGGGTTCTGTGAAATCATCTCACAGAGTTACAGCTTTCCTCTCAAGAAGCCTTTCGCTAAGACAGTTCTTGTGGAATTGGCAAAGTGATATTTGGATGCTCATAGAGGGCTATGGAGAAAAAGGAAATATCCTCCGATGAAATCTGGAAAGAAGCATTCTCAGAAACTGCTTAGTGTTCTGTCAATTCATCTCACAGAGTTACATCTGTATTTCGTGGATCTCTTTGCTAACCTTATTTCTGTGCAATCTGACAACAGATATTTCGGATCCCTTTGAAGACTATAGGGCCAAAGGAAATAATCTCCGATAACAAAGTGAAAGAAGCTTTCTGAGAAACTTCTTTGGGTTCTGTGAAATCATCTCACAGAGTTACAGCTTTCCCCTCAGGAAGCCTTTCGCTAGGACAGTTCTTGTGGAATTGGCAAAGTGATATTTGGAAGCCCATAGTGGGCTACGGTGAAAAAGGAAATATCATCAGATGAAATATAGAAAGAAGCTTCCTGAGAAACTGCTTAGTGTTCTGTTAATTCATCGCACAGAGTTACATCTGTATTTCGTGGATCTCTTTGCTAGCCTTATTTCTGTGGAATCTGACAACAGATATTGGCTTTCCCTTTGAAGACTAAAGGGACAAAGGAAATATCCTCCGATAACAAAGAGAAAGAAGCTTTCTGAGAAACTTCTTTGTGTTCTGTGAAATCATCTCACAGAGTTACAGCTTTCCCCTCAAGAAGCCTTTCGCTAAGACAGTTCTTGTGGAATTGGCAAAGTGATATTTGGAAGCCCATAGAGGGCTATGGTGAAAAAGGAAATATCCTCCGATGAAATCTGGAAAGAAGCTTTCTGAGAAACTGCTTAGTGTTCTGTTAATTCATCTCACAGAGTTACATCTGTATTTCGTGGATCTCTTTGCTAGCCTTATTTCTGTGGAATCTGAGAACAGATATTTCGGATCCCTTTGAAGACTATAGGGCCAAAGGAAATATCCTCCGATAACAAAGAGAAAGAAGCTTTCTGAGAAACTGCTTAGTGTTCTGTTAATTCATCTCACAGAGTTACATCTGTATTTCGTGGATCACTTTGCTAGCCTTATTTGTGTGGAATCTGACAACAGATATTTCCTTTCCCTTTGAAGACTATAGGGACAAAGGAAATATCCTCCGATAACAAAGAGAAAGAAGCTTTCTGAGAAACTTCTTTGGGTTCTGTGAAATCATCTCACAGAGTTACAGCTTTCCCCTCAGGAAGCCTTTCGCTAGGACAGTTCTTGTGGAACTGGCAAACTGATATTTGGAACCCCTAGAGGGCTATGGTGAAAAAGGAAATATCCTCCGATGAAATCTGGAAAGAAGCTTTCTGAGAAACTGCTTAGTGTTCTGTTAGTTTATCTCACAGAGTTACATCTGTATTTCGGGGATCTCTTTGCTAGCCTTATTTCTGAAGAATCTGACAACAGATATTTCGGATCCCTTTGAAGACTATAGGGCCAAAGGAAATATCCTCCGATAACAAAGACAAAGAAGCTTTCTGAGAAACTTCTTTGTGTTCTGTGAAATCATCTCACAGAGTTACAGCTTTCCCCTCAAGAAGCCTTTCGCTAAGACAGTTCTTGTGGAATTGGCAAAGTGATATTTGGAAGCCCATAGAGGGCTATGGTGAAAAAGGAAATATCCTCGGATGAAATCTGGAAAGAAGCTTTCTGAGATACTGCTTAGTGTTCTGTTAATTCATCTCACAGAGTTACATCTGTATTTCGTGGATCTCTTTGCTAGCCTTATTTCTGTGGAATCTGAGAACAAATATTTCGGATCCCTTTGAAGACTATACGGCCAAAGGAAATATCCTCCCATAACAAAGAGAAAGAAGCTTTCTGAGAAACTTCTTTGTGTTCTGTGAAATCATCTCACAGAGTTACAGCTTTCCTCTCAAGAAGCCTTTCGCTAAGACAGTTCTTGTGGAATTGGCAAAGTGATATTTGGATGCTCATAGAGGGCTATGGAGAAAAAGGAAATATCCTCCGATGAAATCTGGAAAGAAGCATTCTCAGAAACTGCTTAGTGTTCTGTCAATTCATCTCACAGAGTTACATCTGTATTTCGTGGATCTCTTTGCTAGCCTTATTTCTGTGGAATCTGACAACAGATATTTCCTTTCCCTTTGAAGACTATAGGGCCAAAGGAAATATCCTCCGATAACAAAGAGAAAGAAGCTTTCTGAGAAACTGCTTAGTTTTCTGTTAATTCATCTCACAGAGTTACATCTGTATTTCGTGGATCTCTTTGCTAGCCTTATTTGTGTGGAATCTGACAACAGATATTTCCTTTCCCTTTGAAGACTATAGGGACAAAGGAAATATCCTCCGATAACAAAGAGAAAGAAGCTTTCTGAGAAACTTCTTTGGGTTCTGTGAAATCATCTCACAGAGTTACAGCTTTCCCCTCAGGAAGCCTTTCGCTAGGACAGTTCTTGTGGAACTGGCAAACTGATATTTGGAACCCCTAGAGGGCTATGGTGAAAAAGGAAATATCCTCCGATGAAATCTGGAAAGAAGCTTTCTGAGAAACTGCTTAGTGTTCTGTTAATTCATCTCACAGAGTTACATCTGTATTTCGTGGATCTCTTTGCTAGCCTTATTTCTGTGGAATCTGAGAACAGATATTTCGGATCCCTTTGAAGACTATAGGGCCAAAGGAAATATCCTCCGATAACAAAGAGAAAGAAGCTTTCTGAGAAACTGCTTAGTGTTCTGTTAATTCATCTCACAGAGTTACATCTGTATTTCGTGGATCACTTTGCTAGCCTTATTTGTGTGGAATCTGACAACAGATATTTCCTTTCCCTTTGAAGACTATAGGGACAAAGGAAATATCCTCCGATAACAAAGAGAAAGAAGCTTTCTGAGAAACTTCTTTGTGTTCTGTGAAATCATCTCACAGAGTTGCAGCTTTCCCCTCAAGAAGCCTTTCGCTAAGAGAGTTCATGTGGAATTGGAAAAGTGATATTTGAAGCCCATCGAGGGCTATGGTGAAAAAGGAAATATCCTCCGATGAAATCTGGAAAGAAGCTTTCTGAGAAACTGCTCAGTGTTCTGTTAATTCATCTCACAGAGTTACATCTGTATTTCGGGGATCTCTTTGCTAGCCTTATTTCTGTGGAATCTGACAACAGATATTTCCTTTCCCTTTGAAGACTATAGGGCAAAAGGAAATATCTTCCGATAACAAAGAGAAAGAAGCTTTCTGAGAAACTTCTTTGTGTTCTGTGAAATCATCTCACAGAGTTACAGCTTTCCCCTATAGAAACCTTTCGCTAAGACAGTTCTTGTGGAATTGGCAAAGTGATATTTGGAAGCCCATAGAAGGCTATGGTGAAAAAGGAAATACCCTCCGATGAAATCTGGAAAGAAGCTTTCTGAGAAACTGCTTAGTGTTCTGTTAATTCATCTCACAGGGTTACATCTGTATATCGTGGATCTCTTTGCTATCCTTATTTCTGTGGAATCTGAGAACAGATATTTCCTTTCCCTTTAAAGACTATAAGGCCAAAGGAAATATCCTCCGATAACCAAGAGAAAGAAGCTTTCTGAGAAACTTCTTTGTGTTCTGTGAAATCATCTCACAGAGTTACAGCTTTCCCCTCAAGAAGCCTTTAGCTAAAACAGTTCTTGTGGAATTGGCAAAGTGATATTTGGAAGCCCATAGAGGCTATGGTGACAAAGGAAATATCCTCCGATGAAATCTGGAAAGAAGCTTTCTGAGAAACTGCTTAGTGTTCTGTTAATTCATCTCACAGAGTTACATCTGTATTTCGGGTATCTCTTTGCTAGCCTTTTTTCTCTGGAATCTGACAACAGATATTTCGGATCCCTTTGAAGACTATAGGGCCAAAGGAAATATCCTCCGATAACAAAGAGAAAGAAGCTTTCTGAAAAACTTCTTTGTGTTCTGTGAAATCATCTCACAGAGTTACAGCTTTCCCCTCAAGAAGCCTTTCGCTAAGACAGTCCTTGTGGAATTGGCAAAGTGATATTTGGAAGCCCATAGAGGGCTATGGTGAAAAAGGAAATATCCTCCGATGAAATCTGGAAAGAAGCTTTCTGAGAAACTGCTTAGTGTTCTGTTAATTCATCTCACAGAGTTACATCTGTATTTCGTGGATCTCTTTGCTAGCCTTATTTCTGCGGAGTCTGAGAACAAATATTTCGGATCCCTTTGAAGACTATACGGCCAAAGGAAATATCCTCCCATAACAAAGAGAAAGAAGCTTTCTGAGAAACTTCTTTGTGTTCTGTGAAATCATCTCAGAGTTACAGCTTTCCCCTCAAGAAGCCTTTCGCTAAGACAATTCTTGTGGAATTGGCAAAGAGATATTGGCAGCCCATAGAGGGCTACGGTGAAAAAGGAAATATCCTCCGATGAAATCTGGAAAGAAGCTTTCTGAGAAACTGCTTAGTGTTCTGTTAATTCATCTCACAGAGTTACATCTCTATTTCGTGGTTCTCTTTGCTAGCCTTATTTGTGTGGAATCTGACAAAAGATATTTCCTTTCCCTTTGAAGACTATAGGGACAAAGGAAATATCCTCCGATAACAAAGAGAAAGAAGCTTTCTGAGAAACTTCTTTGGGTTCTGTGAAATCATCTCACAGAGTTACAGCTTTCCTCTCAAGAAGCCTTTCGCTAAGACAGTTCTTGTGGAATTGGCAAAGTGATATTTGGATGCTCATAGAGGGCTATGGAGAAAAAGGAAATATCCTCCGATGAAATCTGGAAAGAAGCATTCTCAGAAACTGCTTAGTGTTCTGTCAATTCATCTCACAGAGTTACATCTGTATTTCGTAGATCTCTTTGCTAACCTTATTTCTGTGCAATCTGACAACAGATATTTCGGATCCCTTTGAAGACTATAGGGCCAAAGGAAATAATCTCCGATAACAAAGTGAAAGAAGCTTTCTGAGAAACTTCTTTGGGTTCTGTGAAATCATCTCACAGAGTTACAGCTTTCCCCTCTGGAAGCCTTTCGCTAGGACAGTTCTTGTGGAATTGGCAAAGTGATATTTGGAAGCCCATAGTGGGCTATGGTGAAAAAGGAAATATCATCAGATGAAATATAGAAAGAAGCTTCCTGAGAAACTGCTTAGTGTTCTGTTAATTCATCGCACAGAGTTACATCTGTATTTCGTGGATCTCTTTGCTAGCCTTATTTCTGTGGAATCTGACAACAGATATTGGCTTTCCCTTTGAAGACTAAAGGGACAAAGGAAATATCCTCCGATAACAAAGAGAAAGAAGCTTTCTGAGAAACTTCTTTGTGTTCTGTGAAATCATCTCACAGAGTTACAGCTTTCCCCTCAAGAAGCCTTTCGCTAAGACAGTTCTTGTGGAATTGACAAAGTGATATTTGGAAGCCCATAGAGGGCTATGGTGAAAAAGGAAATATCCTCCGATGAAATCTGGAAAGAAGCTTTCTGAGAAACTGCTTAGTGTTCTGTTAATTCATCTCACAGAGTTACATCTGTATTTCGTGGATCTCTTTGCTAGCCTTATTTCTGTGGAATCTGAGAACAGATATTTCGGATCCCTTTGAAGACTATAGGGCCAAAGGAAATATCCTCCGATAACAAAGAGAAAGAAGCTTTCTGAGAAACTGCTTAGTGTTCTGTTAATTCATCTCACAGAGTTACATCTGTATTTCGTGGATCACTTTGCTAGCCTTATTTGTGTGGAATCTGACAACAGATATTTCCTTTCCCTTTGAAGACTATAGGGACAAAGGAAATATCCTCCGATAACAAAGAGAAAGAAGCTTTCTGAGAAACTTCTTTGGGTTCTGTGAAATCATCTCACAGAGTTACAGCTTTCCCCTCAGGAAGCCTTTCGCTAGGACAGTTCTTGTGGAACTGGCAAACTGATATTTGGAACCCCTAGAGGGCTATGGTGAAAAAGGAAATATCCTCCGATGAAATCTGGAAAGAAGCTTTCTGAGAAACTGCTTAGTGTTCTGTTAGTTTATCTCACAGAGTTACATCTGTATTTCGGGGATCTCTTTGCTAGCCTTATTTCTGAAGAATCTGACAACAGATATTTCGGATCCCTTTGAAGACTATAGGGCCAAAGGAAATATCCTCCGATAACAAAGACAAAGAAGCTTTCTGAGAAACTTCTTTGTGTTCTGTGAAATCATCTCACAGAGTTACAGCTTTCCCCTCAAGAAGCCTTTCGCTAAGACAGTTCTTGTGGAATTGGCAAAGTGATATTTGGAAGCCCATAGAGGGCTATGGTGAAAAAGGAAATATCCTCCGATGAAATCTGGAAAGAAGCTTTCTGAGATACTGCTTAGTGTTCTGTTAATTCATCTCACAGAGTTACATCTGTATTTCGTGGATCTCTTTGCTAGCCTTATTTCTGTGGAATCTGAGAACAAATATTTCGGATCCCTTTGAAGACTATACGGCCAAAGGAAATATCCTCCCATAACAAAGAGAAAGAAGCTTTCTGAGAAACTTCTTTGTGTTCTGTGAAATCATCTCACAGAGTTACAGCTTTCCTCTCAAGAAGCCTTTCGCTAAGACAGTTCTTGTGGAATTGGCAAAGTGATATTTGGATGCTCATAGAGGGCTATGGAGAAAAAGGAAATATCCTCCGATGAAATCTGGAAAGAAGCATTCTCAGAAACTGCTTAGTGTTCTGTCAATTCATCTCACAGAGTTACATCTGTATTTCGTGGATCTCTTTGCTAGCCTTATTTCTGTGGAATCTGAGAACAGATATTTCCTTTCCCTTTGAAGACTATAGGGCCAAAGGAAATATCCTCCGATAACAAAGAGAAAGAAGCTTTCTGAGAAACTGCTTAGTTTTCTGTTAATTCATCTCACAGAGTTACATCTGTATTTCGTGGATCTCTTTGCTAGCCTTATTTGTGTGGAATCTGATAACAGATATTTCCTTTCCCTTTGAAGACTATAGGGACAAAGGAAATATCCTCCGATAACAAAGAGAAAGAAGCTTTCTGAGAAACTTCTTTGGGTTCTGTGAAATCATCTCACAGAGTTACAGCTTTCCCCTCAGGAAGCCTTTCGCTAGGACAGTTCTTGTGGAACTGGCAAACTGATATTTGGAACCCCTAGAGGGCTATGGTGAAAAATGAAATATCCTCCGATGAAATCTGGAAAGAAGCTTTCTGAGAAACTGCTTAGTGTTCTGTTAATTCATCTCACAGAGTTACATCTGTATTTCGTGGATCTCTTTGCTAGCCTTATTTCTGTGGAATCTGAGAACAGATATTTCGGATCCCTTTGAAGACTATAGGGCCAAAGGAAATATCCTCCGATAACAAAGAGAAAGAAGCTTTCTGAGAAACTGCTTAGTGTTCTGTTAATTCATCTCACAGAGTTACATCTGTATTTCGTGGATCACTTTGCTAGCCTTATTTGTGTGGAATCTGACAACAGATATTTCCTTTCCCTTTGAAGACTATAGGGACAAAGGAAATATCCTCCGATAACAAAGAGAAAGAAGCTTTCTGAGAAACTTCTTTGGGTTCTGTGAAATCATCTCACAGAGTTACAGCTTTCCCCTCAGGAAGCCTTTCGCTAGGACAGTTCTTGTGGAACTGGCAAACTGATATTTGGACCCCTAGAGGGCTATGGTGAAAAAGGAAATATCCTCCGATGAAATCTGGAAAGAAGCTTTCTGAGAAACTGCTTAGTGTTCTGTTAGTTTATCTCACAGAGTTACATCTGTATTTCGGGGATCTCTTTGCTAGCCTTATTTCTGAAGAATCTGACAACAGATATTTCGGATCCCTTTGAAGACTATAGGGCCAAAGGAAATATCCTCCGATAACAAAGACAAAGAAGCTTTCTGAGAAACTTCTTTGTGTTCTGTGAAATCATCTCACAGAGTTACAGCTTTCCCCTCAAGAAGCCTTTCGCTAAGACAGTTCTTGTGGAATTGGCAAAGTGATATTTGGAAGCCCATAGAGGGCTATGGTGAAAAAGGAAATATCCTCCGATGAAATCTGGAAAGAAGCTTTCTGAGATACTGCTTAGTGTTCTGTTAATTCATCTCACAGAGTTACATCTGTATTTCGTGGATCTCTTTGCTAGCCTTATTTCTGTGGAATCTGAGAACAAATATTTCGCGTCCCTTTGAAGACTATACGGCCAAAGGAAATATCCTCCCATAACAAAGAGAAAGAAGCTTTCTGAGAAACTTCTTTGTGTTCTGTGAAATCATCTCACAGAGTTACAGCTTTCCTCTCAAGAAGCCTTTCGCTAAGACAGTTCTTGTGGAATTGGCAAAGTGATATTTGGATGCTCATAGAGGGCTATGGAGAAAAAGGAAATATCCTCCGATGAAATCTGGAAAGAAGCATTCTCAGAAACTGCTTAGTGTTCTGTCAATTCATCTCACAGAGTTACATCTGTATTTCGTGGATCTCTTTGCTAGCCTTATTTCTGTGGAATCTGAGAACAGATATTTCCTTTCCCTTTGAAGACTATAGGGCCAAAGGAAATATCCTCCGATAACAAAGAGAAAGAAGCTTTCTGAGAAACTGCTTAGTTTTCTGTTAATTCATCTCACAGAGTTACATCTGTATTTCGTGGATCTCTTTGTTAGCCTTATTTGTGTGGAATCTGACAACAGATATTTCCTTTCCCTTTGAAGACTATAGGGACAAAGGAAATATCCTCCGATAACAAAGAGAAAGAAGCTTTCTGAGAAACTTCTTTGGGTTCTGTGAAATCATCTCACAGAGTTACAGCTTTCCCCTCAGGAAGCCTTTCGCTAGGACAGTTCTTGTGGAACTGGCAAACTGATATTTGGAACCCCTAGAGGGCTATGGTGAAAAAGGAAATATCCTCCGATGAAATCTGGAAAGAAGCTTTCTGAGAAACTGCTTAGTGTTCTGTTAGTTAATCTCACAGAGTTACATCTGTATTTCGGGGATCTCTTTGCTAGCCTTATTTCTGTGGAATCTGACAACAGATATTTCGGATCCCTTTGAAGACTATAGGGCCAAAGGAAATATCCTCCGATAACAAAGAGAAAGAAGCTTTCTGAGAAACTTCTTTGTGTTCTGTGAAATCATCTCACAGAGTTACAGCTTCCCCCTCAAGAATCCTTTCACTAAGACAGTTCTTGTGGAATTGGCAATGTGATATTTGGAAGACCATAGAGGGCTGTGGTGAAAAAGGAAATATCCTCCGAAGAAATCTGGAAAGAAGCATTCTGAGAAACTGCTTAGTGTTCTGTTAATTCATCTCACAGAGTTACATCTGTATTTCGAAGATCTCTTTGCTAGCCTTATTTCTGTGGAATGTGAGAACAGATATTTCGGATCCCTTTGAAGACTATAGGGCCAAAGGAAATATCCTCCGATAACAAAGAGAAAGAAGCTTTTTGAGAAACTTCTTTGTGTTCTGTGAAATCATCTCACAGAGTTACAGCTTTCCCCTCAAGAAGCCTTTCGCTAAGACAGTTCTTGTGGAATTGGCAAAGTGATATTTGGAAGCCCATAGAGGGCTATGGTGAAAAAGGAAATATCCTCCGATGAAATCTGGAAAGAAGCTTTCTGAGAAACTACTTAGTGTTTTGTTAATTCATCTCACAGAGTTACATCTGTATTTCGAGGATCTCTTTCCTAGCCTTTTTTCTGTGGAATCTGAGAACAGATATTTCGGATCCCTTTCAAGAGAATAGGGCCAAAGGAAATATACTCCGATAACAAAGAGAAAGAAGCTTTCTGAGAAACTTCTTTGTGTTCTGTGAAATCATCTCACAGAGTTGCAGCTTTCCCCTCAAGAAGCCTTTCGCTAAGACAGTTCATGTGGAATTGGCAAAGTGATATTTGGAAGCCCTTAGAGGGCTGTGGTGAAAAAGGAAATATCCTCCGATGAAATCTGGAAAGAAGCTTTCTGAGAAACTGCTTAATGTTCTGTTAATTCATCTCACAGTGTTACATCTGTATTTCGTGGATCTCTTTGCTAGCCTTATTTCTGTGGAATCTGAGAACATATATTTCCTTTCCCTTTAAAGACTATAGGGCCAAAGGAAATATCCTCCGATAACAAAGAGAAAGAAGCTTTCTGAGAAACTTCTTTGTGTTCTGTGAAATCATCTCACAGAGTTACAGCTTTCCCCTCAAGAAGCCTTTCGCTAAAACAGTTCTTGTGGAATTGGCAAAGTGATATTTGGAAGCCCATAGAGGGCTATGGTGACAAAGGAAATATCCTCCGATGAAATCTGGAAAGAAGCTTTCTGAGAAACTGCTTAGTGTTCTGTTAATTCATCTCACAGTGTTACATCTGTATTTCGGGTATCTCTTTGCTAGCCTTATTTCTCTGGAATCTGACAACAGATATTTCGGATCCCTTTGAAGACTATAGGGCCAAAGGAAATATCCTCCGATAACAAAGAGAAAGAAGCTTTCTGAGAAACTTCGTTGTGTTCTGTGAAATCATCTCACAGAGTTACAGCTTTCCCCTCAAGAAGCCTTTCGCTAAGACAGTTCTTGTGGAATTGGCAAAGTGATATTTGGAAGCCCATAGAGGGCTATGGTGAAAAAGGAAATATCCTCCGATGAAATCTGGAAAGAAGCTTTCTGAGAAACTGCTTAGTGTTCTGTCAGTTCATCTCACAGAGTTACATCTGTATTTCGTGGATCTCTTTGCTAGCCTTATTTCTGTGCAATCTGACAACAGATATTTCGGATCCCTTTGAAGACTATAGATCCAAAGGAAATAATCTCCGATAACAAAGTGAAATAAGCTTTCTGAGAAACTTCTTTGGGTTCTGTGAAATCATCTCACAGAGTTACAGCTTTCCCCTCAGGAAGCCTTTCGCTAGGACAGTTCTTGTGGAATTGGAAAAGTGATATTTGGAAGCCCATAGTGGGCTGTGGTGAAAAAGGAAATATCCTCCGATGAAATCTGGAAAGAAGCTTTCTGAGAAACTGCTTAGTGTTCTGTTAATTCTTCTCACAGAGTTACATCTGTATTTCGTGGATCTCTTTGCTAGCCTTATTTGTGTGGAATCTGACAGCAGATATTTCCTTTCCCTTTGAAGACTATAGGGCCAAAGGAAATATCCTCCGATAACAAAGAGAAAGAAGCTTTCTAAGAAACTTCTTTGTGTTCTGTGAAATCATCTCACAGAGTTACAGCTTTCCCCTCAAGAAGCCTTTCGCTAAGACAGTTCTTGTGGAATTGGAAAAGTGATATTTGGAAGCCCATAGAGGGCTACGGTGAAAAAGGAAATATCCTCCGATGAAATCTGGAAAGAAGCTTTCTGAGAAACTGCTTAGTGTTCTGTTAATTCATCTCACAGAGTTACATCTGTATTTCGTGGATCTCTTTGCTAGCCTTATTTCTGTGGAATCTGAGAACAGATATTTCGGATCCCTTTGAAGACTATAGGGCCAAAGGAAATATCCTCCGATAACAAAGAGAAAGAATCTTTCTGAGAAACTGCTTAGTGTTCTGTTAATTCATCTCACAGAGTCACATCTGTATTTCGTGGATCTCTTTGCTAGCCTTATTTGTGTGGAATCTGACAACAGATATTTCCTTTCCCTTTGAAGACTATAGGGACAAAGGAAATATCCTCCGATAACAAAGAGAAAGAAGCTTTCTGAGAAACTTCTTTGGGTTCTGTGAAATCATCTCACAGAGTTACAGCTTTCCCCTCAGGAAGCCTTTCGCTAGGACAGTTCTTGTGGAACTGGTAAACTGATATTTGGAACCCCTAGAGGGCTATGGTGAAAAAGGAAATATCCTCCGATGAAATCTGGAAAGAAGCTTTCTGAGAAACTGCTTAGTGTTCTGTTAATTCATCTCACAGAGTTACATCTCTATTTCGTGGTTCTCTTTGCTAGCCTTATTTGTGTGGAATCTGACAAAAGATATTTCCTTTCCCTTTGAAGACTATAGGGCCAAAGGAAATAATCTCCGATAACAAAGTGAAAGAAGCTTTCTGAGAAACTTCTTTGGGTTCTGTGAAATCATCTCACAGAGTTACAGCTTTCCCCTCAGGAAGCCTTTCGCTAGGACAGTTCTTGTGGAATTGGCAAAGTGATATTTGGAAGCCCATAGTGGGCTGTGGTGAAAAAGGAAATATCCTCCGATGAAATCTGGAAAGAAGCTTTCTGAGAAACTGCTTAGTGTTCTGTTAATTCTTCTCACAGAGTTACATCTGTATTTCGTGGATCTCTTTGCTAGCCTTATTTGTGTGGAATCTGACAACAGATATTTCCTTTCCATTTGAAGACTATAGGGCCAAAGGAAATATCCTCCGATAACAAAGAGAAAGAAGCTTTCTCAGAAACTTCTTTGTGTTCTGTGAAATCATCTCACAGAATTACAGCTTTCCCCTCAAGAAACCTTTCGCTAAGCCAGTTCTTGTGGAAATCTGAAAGTGATATTTGGAAGCCCTTAGAGGGCTATGGAGAAAAAGGAAATATCCTCCGATGAAATCTGGAAAGAAGCTTTCTGAGAAACTGCTTAGTTTTCTGTCAATTCATCTCACAGAGCTACATCTGTATTTCGTGGATCTCTTTGCTAGCCTCTTTTCTGTGCAATCTGACAACAGATATTTTGGATCCCTTTGAAGACTATAGGGCCAAAGGAAATATCCTCCGATAACAAAGAGAAAGAAGCTTTCTGAGAAACTGCTTTGGGTTCTGTGAAATCATCTCCCAGAGTTACAGCCTTCCCCTCAGGAAGCCTTTCGCAAGGACAGTTCTTGTGGAATTGGCAAAGTGATATTTGGAAGCCCTAAGAGGGCTATGGTGAAAAAGGAAATATCCTCCGATGAAATCTGGAAAGAAGCTTTCTGAGAAACTGCTTAGTGTTCTGTTAATTCATCTCACAGAGTTACATCTGTATTTCGTGGATCTCTTTGCTAGCCTTATTTCTGTGGAATCTGACAACCGATATTTCCTTTCCCTTTGAAGACTATAGGGACAAAGGAAATATCCTCCGATAACAAAGAGAAAGAAGCTTTATGAGAAACTTCTTTGTGTTCTGTGAAATCATCTCACAGAGTTACAGCTTTCCCCTCAAGAAGCCTTTCGCTAAGACAGTTCTTGTGGAATTGGCAAAGTGATATTTGGAAGCCCATAGAGGGCTATGGAGAAAAAGGAAATATCCTCAGATGAAATATAGAAAGAAGCTTTCTGAGAAACTGCTTAGTGTTCTGTTAATTCATCTCACAGAGTTACATCTGTTTTTCGTGGATCTCTTTGCTAGCCTTATTTCTGTGGAATCTGAGAACAGATATTTCGGATCCCTTTGAAGACTATAGGGCCAAAGGAAATATCCTCCGATAACAAAGAGAAAGAAGCTTTCTGAGAATCTTCTTTGTGTTCTGTAAAATCATCTCACAGAATTACAGCTTTCCCGTCAAGAAGCCTTTCGCTAAGACAGTTCTTGTGGAATTGGCAAAGTGATATTTGGAAGCCCATAGAGGGCTATGGTGAAAAAGGAAATATCCTCCGATGAAATCTGGAAAGAAGCTTTCTGAGAAACTGCTCAGTGTTCTGTTAATTCATCTCACAGAGTTACATCTGTATTTCGTGGATCTCTTTGCTAGCCTTATTTCTGTGGAATCTGACAACAGATATTTCCTTTCCCTTTTTAGACTATAGGGCCAAAGGAAATATCCTCCGATAACAAAGAGAAAGAAGCTTTCTGAGAACCTTCTTTGTGTTCTGTGAAATCATCTCACAGAGTTACAGCTTTCCCCTCAAGAAGCCTTTCGCTAAGACAGTTCTTGTGGAATTGGCAAAGTGATATTTGGAAGCCCATAGAGGGCAATGGTGAAAAAGGAAATATCCTCCAATGAAATCTGGAAAGAAGCTTTCTGAGAAACTGCTTAGTGTTCTGTTAATTCATCTCACAGAGTTACATCTGTATTTCGGGGATCTCTTTGCTAGCCTTATTTCTGTGGAATCTGAGAACAGATATTTCGGATCCCTTTGAAGACTATAGGGCCAAAGGAAATATCCTCCGATAACAAAGAGAAAGAAGCTTTCTGAGAAACTTCTTTGTGTTCTGTGAAATCATCTCACAGAGGTACAGCTTTCGCCTCAAGAAGCCTTTCGCTAAGACAGTTCTTGTGGAATTGGCAAAGTGAAATTTGGAAGCCCACAGAGGGCTATGGTGAAAAAGGAAATATCCTCCGATGAAATATAGAAGGAAGCTTTCTGAGAAACGGCTTAGTGTTCTGTTAATTCATCTCACAGAGTTAAATCTGTATTTCGTGGATATCTTTGCTATCATTATTTCTGTGGAATCTGAGAACAAATATTTCGGATCCCTTTGAAGACTATACGGCCAAAGGAAATATCCTCCGATAACAAAGAGAAAGAAGCTTTCTGAGAAACTTCTTTGTGTTCTGTGAAATCATCTCACAGTGTTGCAGCTTTCCCCTCAAGAAGCCTTTCGCTAAGACAGTTCTTGTGGAATTGGCAAAGTGATATTTGGAAGCCCATAGAGGGCTATGGTGAAAAAGAAAATATCCTCTGATGAAATCTGGAAAGAAGCTTTCTGAGAAACTGCTTAGTGTTCTGTTAATTCACCTCACAGAGTTACATCTCTATTTCGTGGATCTCTTTGCTTGCCTTATTTGTGTGGAATCTGACAACAGATATTTCCTTTCCCTTTGAAGACTATAGGGACAAAGGAAATATCCTCCAATAACAAAGAGAAAGAAGCTTTCTGAGAAACTTCTTTGGGATCTGTGAAATCATCTCACAGACTTACAGCTTTACCCTCAGGAAGCCTTTCGCTAGGACAGTTCTTGTGGAACTGGCAAACTGATATTTGGAAGCCCATAGAGGGCTATGGTGAAAAAGGAAATATCCTCCGATGAAATCTGGAAAGAAACTTTCTGAGAAACTGCTTAGTGTTCTGCTAATTTATCTCACAGAGTTACATCTGTATTTCGGGGATCTCTTTGCTAGCCTTATTTCTGTGGAATCTGACAACAGATATTTCGGATCCCTTTGAAGACTATAGGGCCAAAGGAAATATCCTCCGATAACAAAGAGAAAGAAACTTTCTGAGAAACTTCTTTGTGTTCTGTGAAATCATCTCACAGAGTTACAGCTTTCCCCTCAAGAAGCCTTTCGCTGAGACAGTTCTTGTGGAATTGGCAAAGTGATATTTGGAAGCCCTAGAGGGCTATGGTGAAAAAGGAAATATCCTCCGATGAAATCTGGGAAGAAGCTTTCTGAGAAACTGCTTAGTGTTCTGTTAATTCATCTCACAGAGTTACATCTGTATTTCGTGGATCTCTTTGCTAGCCTTATTTCTGTGGAATCTGAGAACAAATATTTCGGATCCCTTTGTAGACTATACGGCCAAAGGAAATATCCTCCCATAACAAAGAGAAAGAAGCTTTCTGAGAAACTTCTTTGTGTTCTGTGAAATCATCTCACAGAGTTACAGCTTTCCCCTCAAGAAGCCTTTCGCTAAGACAGTTCTTTTGGAATTGGCAAAGTGATATATGGAAGCCCATAGAGGGCTATGGTGAAAAAGGAAATATCCTCAGATGAAATATAGAAAGAAGCTTTCTGAGAAACTGCTCAGTGTTCTGTTAATTCATCTCACAGAGTTACATCTGTATTTCGTGGATCTCTTTGCTAGCCTTATTTCTGTGGAATCTGACAACAGATATTTCGGATCCCTTTGAAGACTATAGGACCAAAGGAAATATCCTCCGATAACAAAGGGAAAGAAGCTTTCTGAGAAACGTCTTTGTGTTCTGTAAAATCATCTCACAGAGTTACAGCTTTCCCCTCAAGAAGCCTTTCGCTAAGACAGTTCTTCTGGAATTGGCAAAGTGATATTTGGAAGCCCAAAGAGGGCTATGGTGAAAAAGGAAATATCCTCCGATGAAATCTGGAAAGAAGATTTCTGAGAAACTGCTTAGTGTTCTGTTAATTCATCTCACAGAGTTACATCTGTATTTCAGGTATCTCTTTGCTAGCCTTATTTCTCTGGAATCTGACAACAGATATTTCGGATCCCTTTGAAGACTATAGGGCCAAAGGAAATATCCTCCGATAACAAAGAGAAAGAAGCTTTCTGAGAAACTTCTTTGTGTTCTGTGAAATCATCTCACAGAGTTACAGCTTTCCCCTCAGGAAGCCTTTCGCTAAGACAGTTCTTGTGGAATTGGAAAAGTGATATTTGGAAGCCCATAGAGGGCTACGGTGAAAAAGGAAATATCCTCCGATGAAATCTGGAAAGAAGCTTTCTGAGAAACTGCTTACTGTTCTGTTAATTCATCTCACAGAGTTACATCTGTATTTCGTGGATCTCTTTGCTAGCCTTATTTCTGTGGAATCTGAGAACAGATATTTCGGATCCCTTTGAAGACTATAGGGCCAAAGGAAATATCCTCCGATAACAAAGGAAAGAAGCTTTCTGAGAAACTGCCTAGTGTTCTGTTAATTCATCTCACAGAGTTACATCTGTATTTCGTGGATCTCTTTGCTAGCCTTATTTGTGTGGAATCTGACAACAGATATTTCCTTTCCCTTTGAAGACTATAGGGACAAAGGAAATATCCTCCGATAACAAAGAGAAAGAAGCTTTCTGAGAAACTTCTTTGCGTTCTGTGAAATCATCTCACAGAGTTACAGCTTTCCCCTCAGGAAGCCTTTCGCTAGGACAGTTCTTATGGAACTGGCAAACTGATATTTGGAACCCCTAGAGGGCTATGTTGAAAAAGGAAATATCCTCCGATGAAATCTGGAAAGAAGCTTTCTGAGAAACTGCTTAGTGTTCTGTTAGTTAATCTCACAGAGTTACATCTGTATTTCGGGGATCTCTTTGCTGGCCTTATTTCTGTGCAATCTGACAACAGATATTTCGGATCCCTTTGAAGACTATAGGGCCAAAGGAAATAATCTCCGATAACAAAGTGAAAGAAGCTTTCTGAGAAACTTCTTTGGGTTCTGTGAAAACATCTCACAGAGTTACAGCTTTCCCCTCAGGAAGCCTTTCGCTAGGACAGTTCTTGTGGAATTGGCAAAGTGATATTTGGAAGCCCATAGTGGGCTGTGGTGAAAAAGGAAATATCCTCCGATGAAATCTGGAAAGAAGCTTTCTGAGAAACTGCTTAGTGTTCTGTTAATTCTTCTCACAGAGTTACATCTGTATTTCGTGGATCTCTTTGCTAGCCTTATTTGTGTGGAATCTGACAACAGATATTTCCTTTCCCTTTGAAGACTATAGTGCCAAAGGAAATATCCTCCGATAACAAAGAGAAAGAAGCTTTCTGAGAAACTGCTTAGTGTTCTGTTAATTCATCTCACAGAGTTACATCTGTATTTCGTGGATCTCTTTGCTAGCCTTATTTCTGTGGAATCTGACAACAGATATTTCGGATCCCTTTGAAGACTATAGGGCCAAAGGAAATATCCTCCGATAACAAAGAGAAAGAAGCTTTCTGAGACACTTCTTTGTGTTCTGTGAAATCATCTCACAGAGTTACAGCTTTCCCCTCAAGAATCCTTTCACTAAGACAGTTCTTGTGGAATTGGCAATGTGATATTTGGAAGCCCATAGAGGGCTGTGGTGAAAAAGGAAATATCCTCCGATGAAATCTGGAAAGAAGCTTTCTGAGAAACTGCTTAGTGTTCTGTTAATTCATCTCACAGAGTTACATCTGTATTTCGAAGATCTCTTTGCTAGCCTTATTTCTGCGGAATCTGAGAACAAATATTTCGGATCCCTTTGAAGACTATACGGCCAAAGGAAATATCCTCCCATAACAAAGAGAAAGAAGCTTTCTGAGAAACTTCTTTGTGTTCTGTGAAATCATCTCAGAGTTACAGCTTTCCCCTCAAGAAGCCTTTCGCTAAGACAATTCTTGTGGAATTGGCAAAGTGATATTTGGAAGCCCATAGAGGGCTACGGTGAAAAAGGAAATATCCTCGGATGAAATCTGGAAAGAAGCTTTCTGAGAAACTGCTTAGTGTTCTGTTAATTCATCTCACAGAGTTACATCTCTATTTCGTGGTTCTCTTTGCTAGCCTTATTTGTGTGGAATCTGACGAAAGATATTTCCTTTCCCTTTGAAGACTATAGGGCCAAAGGAAATAATCTCCGATAACAAAGTGAAAGAAGCTTTCTGAGAAACTTCTTTGGTTTCTGTGAAATCATCTCACAGAGTTACAGCTTTCCCCTCAGGAAGCCTTTCGCTAGGACAGTTCTTGTGGAATTGGCAAAGTGATATTTGGAAGCCCATAGTGGGCTGTGGTGAAAAAGGAAATATCCTCCGATGAAATCTGGAAAGAAGCTTTCTGAGAAACTGCTTAGTGTTCTGTTAATTCTTCTCACAGAGTTACATCTGTATTTCGTGGATCTCTTTGCTAGCCTTATTTGTGTGGAATCTGACAACAGATATTTCCTTTCCATTTGAAGACTATAGGGCCAAAGGAAATATCCTCCGATAACAAAGAGAAAGAAGCTTTCTGAGAAACTTCTTTGTGTTCTGTGAAATCATCTCACAGAGTTACAGCTTTCCCCTCAAGAAGCCTTTCGCTAAGACAGTTCTTGTGGAATTGGCAAAGTGATATTTGGAAGCCCATAGAGGGCTATGGTGAAAAAGGAAATATCATCAGATGAAATATAGAAAGAAGCTTCCTGAGAAACTGCTTAGTGTTCTGTTAATTCATCTCACAGAGTTACATCTGTATTTCGTGGATCTCTTTGCTAGCCTTATTTCTGTGGAATCTGACAACAGATATTTCGGATCCCTTTGAAGACTATAGGACCAAAGGAAATATCCTCCGATAACAAAGAGAAAGAAGCTTTCTGAGAAACTTCTTTGTGTTCTGTAAAATCATCTCACAGAGTTACAGCTTTCCCCTCAAGAAGCCTTTCGCTAAGACAGTTCTCCTGGAATTGGCAAAGTGATATTTGGAAGCCCATAGAGGGCTATGGTGACAAAGGAAATATCCTCCGATGAAATCTGGAAAGAAGCTTTCTGAGAAACTGCTTAGTGTTCTGTTAATTCATCTCACAGAGTTACATCTGTATTTCGTGGATCTCTTTGCTAGCCTTATTTCTGTGGAATCTGAGAACAAATATTTCAGATCCCTTTGAAGACTATACGGCCAAAGGAAATATCCTCCGATAACAAAGAGAAAGAAGCTTTCTCAGAAACTTCTTTGTGTTCTGTGAAATCATCTCACAGAATTACAGCTTTCCCCTCAAGAAACCTTTCGCTAAGCCAGTTCTTGTGGAAATCTGAAAGTGATATTTGGAAGCCCATAGAGGGCTATGGTGAAAAAGGAAATATCCTCCGATGAAATCTGGAAAGAAGCTTTCTGAGAAACTGCTTAGTGTTCTGTTAATTCTTCTCACAGAGTTACATCTGTATTTCGTGGATCTCTTTGCTAGCCTTATTTGTGTGGAATCTGACAACAGATATTTCCTTTCCATTTGAAGACTATAGGGCCAAAGGAAATATCCTCCGATAACAAAGAGAAAGAAGCTTTCTGAGAAACTTCTTTGGGTTCTGTGAAATCATCTCCCAGAGTTACAGCCTTCCCCTCAGGAAGCCTTTCGTAAGGACAGTTCTTGTGGAATTGGCAAAGTGATATTTGGAAGCCCTAAGAGGGCTATGGTGAAAAAGGAAATATCCTCCGATGAAATCTGGAAAGAAGCTTTCTGAGAAACTGCTTAGTGTTCTGTTAATTCATCTCACAGAGTTACATCTCTATTTCGTGGTTCTCTTTGCTAGCCTTATTTGTGTGGAATCTGACAAAAGATATTTCCTTTCCCTTTGAAGACTATAGGGCCAAAGGAAATAATCTCCGATAACAAAGTGAAAGAAGCTTTCTGAGAAACTTCTTTGGGTTCTGTGAAATCATCTCACAGAGTTACAGCTTTCCCCTCAGGAAGCCTTTCGCTAGGACAGTTCTTGTGGAATTGGCAAAGTGATATTTGGAAGCCCATAGTGGGCTGTGGTGAAAAAGGAAATATCCTTCGATGAAATCTGGAAAGAAGCTTTCTGAGAAACTGCTTAGTGTTCTGTTAATTCTTCTCACAGAGTTACATCTGTATTTCGTGGATCTCTTTGCTAGCCTTATTTGTGTGGAATCTGACAACAGATATTTCCTTTCCATTTGAAGACTATAGGGCCAAAGGAAATATCCTCCGATAACAAAGAGAAAGAAGCTTTCTGAGAAACTTCTTTGTGTTCTGTGAAATCATCTCACAGAGTTACAGCTTTCCCCTCAAGAAGCCTTTCGCTAAGACAGTTCTTGTGGAATTGGCAAAGTGATATTTGGAAGCCCATAGAGGGCTATGGTGAAAAAGGAAATATCATCAGATGAAATATAGAAAGAAGCTTCCTGAGAAACTGCTTAGTGTTCTGTTAATTCATCTCACAGAGTTACATCTGTATTTCGTGGATCTCTTTGCTAGCCTTATTTCTGTGGAATCTGACAACAGATATTTCGGATCCCTTTGAAGACTATAGGACCAAAGGAAATATCCTCCGATAACAAAGAGAAAGAAGCTTTCTGAGAAACTTCTTTGTGTTCTGTAAAATCATCTCACAGAGTTACAGCTTTCCCCTCAAGAAGCCTTTCGCTAAGACAGTTCTCCTGGAATTGGCAAAGTGATATTTGGAAGCCCATAGAGGGCTATGGTGACAAAGGAAATATCCTCCGATGAAATCTGGAAAGAAGCTTTCTGAGAAACTGCTTAGTGTTCTGTTAATTCATCTCACAGAGTTACATCTGTATTTCGTGGATCTCTTTGCTAGCCTTATTTCTGTGGAATCTGAGAACAAATATTTCGGATCCCTTTGAAGACTATACGGCCAAAGGAAATATCCTCCGATAACAAAGAGAAAGAAGCTTTCTCAGAAACTTCTTTGTGTTCTGTGAAATCATCTCACAGAATTACAGCTTTCCCCTCAAGAAACCCTTCGCTAAGCCAGTTCTTGTGGAAATCTGAAAGTGATATTTGGAAGCCCATAGAGGGCTATGGTGAAAAAGGAAATATCCTCCGATGAAATCTGGAAAGAAGCTTTCTGAGAAACTGCTTAGTGTTCTGTTAATTCTTCTCACAGAGTTACATCTGTATTTCGTTGATCTCTTTGCTAGCCTTATTTGTGTGGAATCTGACAACAGATATTTCCTTTCCATTTGAAGACTATAGGGCCAAAGGAAATATCCTCCGATAACAAAGAGAAAGAAGCTTTCTGAGAAACTTCTTTGGGTTCTGTGAAATCATCTCCCAGAGTTACAGCCTTCCCCTCAGGAAGCCTTTCGTAAGGACAGTTCTTGTGGAATTGGCAAAGTGATATTTGGAAGCCCTAAGAGGGCTATGGTGACAAAGGAAATATCCTCCGATGAAATCTGGAAAGAAGCTTTCTGAGAAACTGCTTAGTGTTCTGTTAATTCATCTCACAGAGTTACATCTGTATTTCGTGGATCTCTTTGCTAGCCTTATTTCTGTGGAATCTGACAACCGATATTACCTTTCCCTTTGAAGACTATAGGGACAAAGGAAATATCCTCCGATAACAAAGAGAAAGAAGCTTTATGAGAAACTTCTTTGTGTTCTGTGAAATCATCTCACAGAGTTACAGCTTTCCCCTCAAGAAGCCTTTCGCTAAGACAGTTCTTGTGGAATTGGCAAAGTGATATTTGGAAGCCCATAGAGGGCTATGGTGAAAAAGGAAATATCCTCAGATGAAATATAGAAAGAAGCTTTCTGAGAAACTGCTTTGTGTTCTGTTAATTCATCTCACAGAGTTACATCTGTTTTTCGTGGATCTCTTTGCTAGCCTTATTTCTGTGGAATCTGAGAACAGATATTTCGGATCCCTTTGAAGACTATAGGGCCAAAGGAAATATCCTCCGATAACAAAGAGAAAGAAGCTTTCTGAGAATCTTCTTTGTGTTCTGTAAAATCATCTCACAGAATTACAGCTTTCCCCTCAAGAAGCCTTTCGCTAAGACAGTTCTTGTGGAATTGGCAAAGTGATATTTGGAAGCCCATAGAGGGCTATGGTGAAAAAGGAAATATCCTCCGATGAAATCTGGAAAGAAGCTTTCTGAGAAACTGCTCAGTGTTCTGTTAATTCATCTCACAGAGTTACATCTGTATTTCGTGGATCTCTTTGCTAGCCTTATTTCTGTGGAATCTGACAACAGATATTTCCTTTCCCTTTGAAGACTATAGGGACAAAGGAAATATCCTCCGATAACAAAGAGAAAGAAGCTTTCTGAGAACCTTCTTTGTGTTCTGTGAAATCATCTCACAAAGTTACAGCTTTCCCCTCAAGAAGCCTTTCGCTAAGACAGTTCTTGTGGAATTGGCAAAGTGATATTTGGAAGCCCGTAGAGGGCAATGGTGAAAAAGGAAATATCCTCCGATGAAATCTGGAAAGAAGCTTTCTGAGAAACTGCTTAGTGTTCTGTTAATTCATCTCACAGAGTTACATCTGTATTTCGGGGATCTCTTTGCTAGCCTTATTTCTGTGGAATCTGAGAACAGATATTTCGGATCCCTTTGAAGACTATAGGGCCAAAGGAAATATCCTCCGATAACAAAGAGAAAGAAGCTTTCTGAGAAACTTCTTTGTGTTCTGTGAAATCATCTCACAGTGTTGCAGCTTTCCCCTCAAGAAGCCTTTCGCTAAGACAGTTCCTGTGGAATTGGCAAAGTGATATTTGGAAGCCCATAGAGGGCTATGGTGAAAAAGAAAATATCCTCTGATGAAATCTGGAAAGAAGCTTTCTGAAAAACTGCTTAGTGTTCTGTTAATTCACCTCACAGAGTTACATCTCTATTTCATGGATCTCTTTGCTTGGCTTATTTGTGTGGAATCTGACAACAGATATTTCCTTTCCCTTTGAAGACTATAGGGACAAAGGAAATATCCTCCGATAACAAAGAGAAAGAAGCTTTCTGAGAAACTCCTTTGGGTTCTGTGAAATCATCTCACAGAGTTACAGCTTTCCCCTCAGGAAGCCTTTCGCTAGGACAGTTCTTGTGGAACTGGCAAACTGATATTTGGAAGCCCATAGAGGGCTATGGTGAAAAAGGAAATATCCTCCGATGAAATCTGGAAAGAAACTTTCTGAGAAACTGCTTAGTGTTCTGTTAATTTATCTCACAGAGTTACATCTGTATTTCGGGGATCTCTTTGCTAGCCTTATTTCTGTGGAATCTGACAACAGATATTTCGGATCCCTTTAAAGACTATAGGGCCAAAGGAAATATCCTCCGATAACAAAGAGAAAGAAACTTTCTGAGAAACTTCTTTGTGTTCTGTGAAATCATCTCACAGAGTTACAGCTTTCCCCTCAAGAAGCCTTTCGCTGAGACAGTTCTTGTGGAATTGGCAAAGTGATATTTGGAAGCCCATAGAGGGCTATGGTGAAAAAGGAAATATCCTCCGATGAAATCTGGAAAAAAGCTTTCTGAGAAACTGCTTAGTGTTCTGTTAATTCATCTCACAGAGTTACATCTGTATTTCGGGCATCTCTTTGCTAGCCTTATTTGTGTGGAATCTGACAACAGATATTTCCTTTCCCTTTGAAGACTATAGGGACAAAGGAAATATCCTCCGATAACAAAGAGAAAGAAGCTTTCTGAGAACCTTCTTTGTGTTCTGTGAAATCATCTCACAGAGTTACAGCTTTCCCCTCAAGAAGCCTTTCTCTAAGACAGTTCTTGTGGAATTGGCAAAGTGATATTCGGAAGCCCATAGAGGGCTATGGTGAAAAAGGAAATATCCTCAGATGAAATATAGAAAGAAGCTTTCTGAGAAACTGCTTAGTGTTCTGTAAATTCATCTCACAGAGTTACATCTGTATTTCGTGGATCTCTTTGCTAGCCTTATTTCTGTGGAATCTGAGAACAGATATATTGGATCCCTTTGAAGACTATAGGGCCAAAGGAAATATCCTCCGATAACAAAGAGGAAGAAGCTTTCTGAGAAACTTCTTTGTGTTCTGTGAAATCATCTCACAGAGTTACAGCTTTCCCCTCAAGAAGCCTTTCGCTAAGACAGTTCTTGTGGAATTGGCAAAGTGATATTTGGAAGCACATAGAAGGCTAAGGTAAAAAAGGTAATATCCTCCTATGAAATCTGGAAAGAAGCATTCTGATAAACTGCTTTGTGTTCTGTTAATTCATCTCACAGAGTTACATCTGTATTTCGTGGATCTCTTTGCTAGCCTTATCTCTGTGGAATCTGACAACAGATATTTCCTTTCCCTTTGAAGACTATAGGGCCAAAGGAAATATCCTCCGATAACAAAGAGAAAGAAGCTTTCTGAGAAACTTCTTTGTGTTCTGTGAAATCATCTCACAGAGTTACAGCTTTCCCCTCAAGAAGCCTTTCGCTAAGACAGTTCTTGTGGAATTGGCAAAGTGATATTTGGAAGCCCGTAGAGGGCAATGGTGAAAAAGGAAATATCCTCCGATGAAATCTGGAAAGAAGCTTTCTGAGAAACTGCTTAGTGTTCTGTTAATTCATCTCACAGAGTTACATCTGTATTTCGGGGATCTCTTTGCTAGCCTTATTTCTGTGGAATCTGAGAACAGATATTTCGGATCCCTTTGAAGACTATAGGGCCAAAGGAAATATCCTCCGATAACAAAGAGAAAGAAGCTTTCTGAGAAACTTCTTTGTGTTCTGTGAAATCATCTCACACAGTTACAGCTTTCCCCTCAAGAAGCCTTTCGCTAAGACAGTTCTTGTGGAATTGGCAAAGTGATATTTGGAAGCCCATAGAGGGCTATGGTGAAAAAGGAAATATCCTCCGATGAAATCTGGAAAGAAGCTTTCTGAGAAACTGCTTAGTGTTCTGTTTATTCATCTCACAGTGTTACATCTGTATTTCCTGGATCTCTTTGCTAACCTTATTTCTGTGGAATCTGAGATCAGATATTTCGGATTCCCCTAAAGACTATAGGGCCAAAGGAAATATCCTCCGATAACAAAGAGAAAGAAGCTTTCTGAGAAACTTCTTTGTGTTCTGTGAAATCACCTCACAGAGTTACAGCTTTCCCCTCAAGAAGCCTTTCGCTAAGACAGTTCTTGTGGAATTTTTAAAGTGATATTTGGAAGCCCATAGAGGGGTATGGTGAAAAAGGAAATATCCTCCGATGAAATCTGGAAAGAAGCTTTCTGAGAAACTGCTCAGTGTTCTGTTAATTCATCTCACAGAGTTACATCTGTATTTCGTGGAACTCTTTGCTAGCCTTATTTCTGTGGAATCTGAGAACAGATATTTCGGGTCCCTTTCAAGACTATAGGGCCAAAGGAAATATCCTCCGATAACAAAGAGAAAGAAGCTTTCTGAGAAACTTCTTTGTGTTCTGTGAAATCATCTCACAGAGTTACAGCTTTCCCCTCAAGAAGCCTTTCGCTAAGACAGTTCTTGTGGAATTCGCAAAGTGATATTTGAAGCCCATAGAGGGCTATGGTGAAAAAGGAAATATCCTCCGATGAAATCTGGAAAGAAGCTTTCTGTGAAACTGCTCAGTGTTCTGTTAATTCATCTCACAGAGTTACATCTGTATTTCGTGGATCTCTTGGCTAGGGTTATTTCTGTGGAATCAGACAACAGATATTTCCTTTCCCTTTGAAGACTATAGGGCCAAAGGAAATATCCTCCGATAACAAAGAGAAAGAAGCTTTCTGCGAAACTTCTTTGTGTTCTGTGAAATCATCTCACAGAGTTACAGCTTTCCCCTCAAGAAGCCTTTCGCTAAGACAGTTCTTGTGGAATTTTCAAAGTGATATTTGGAAGCCCATCGAGGGCTATGCTGAAAAAGGAAATATCCTCCGATGAAATCTGGAAAGAAGCTTTCTGAGAAACTGCTCAGTGTTCTGTTAATTCATCTCACAGAGTTACATCTGTATTTCGGGGATCTCTTTGCTAGCCTTATTTCTGTGGAATCTGACAACAGATATTTCCTTTCCCTTTGAAGACTATAGGGCAAAAGGAAATATCTTCCGATAACAAAGAGAAAGAAGCTTTCTGAGAAACTTCTTTGTGTTCTGTGAAATCATCTCACAGAGTTACAGCTTTCCCCTCAAGAAGCCTTTCGCTAAGACAGTTCTTGTGGAATTGGCAAAGTGATATTTGGAAGCTCATAGAGGGCTATGGAGAAAAAGGAAATATCCTCCCATGAAATCTGGAAAGAAGCTTTCTCAGAAACTGCTTAGTGTTCTGTTAATTCATCTCACAGAGTTACATCTGTATTTCGTGGATCTCTTTGCTAGCATTATTTCTGTGCAATCTGACAACAGATATTTCGGATCCCTTTGAAGACTATAGGGCCAAAGGAAATATCCTCCGATCACAAAGACAAAGAAGCTTTCTGAGAAACTTCTTTGTGTTCTGTGAAATCATCTCACAGAGTTACAGCTTTCCCCTAAAGAAACCTTTCGCTAAGACAGTTCTTGTGGAATTGGCAAAGTGATATTTGGAAGCCCATAGAAGGCTATGGTGAAAAAGGAAATATCCTCCGATGAAATCTGGAAAGAAGCTTTCTGAGAAACTGCTTAGTGTTTTGTTAATTCATCTCACAGAGTTACATCTCTATTTCGTGGATCTCTTTGCTAGCCTTATTTCTGTGGAATCTGAGAACAGATATTTCGGATCCCTTTGAAGACTATAGGGCCAAAGGAAATATCCTCCGATAACAAAGAGAAAGAAGCTATCTGAGAAACTTCTTTGAGTTCTGTGAAATCATCTCACAGAGTTACAGCTTTCCCCTCAAGAAGCCTTTCGCTAAGACAGTTCTTGTGGAATTGGCAAAGTGATATTTGGAAGCTCATAGAGGGCTATGGAGAAAAAGGAAATATAATCCGATGAAATCTGGAAAGAAGCTTTCTCAGAAACTGCTTAGTGTTCTGTCAATTCATCTCACAGAGTTACATCTGTATTTCGTGGATCTCTTTGCTAGCCTTATTTCTGTGCAGTCTGACAACAGATATTTCGGATCCCTTTGTAGACTATAGGGCCAAAGGAAATATCCTCCGATCACAAAGAGAAAGAAGCTTTCTGAGAAACTTCTTTGTGTTCTGTGAAATCAAATCACAGAGTTACAGCTTTCCCCTCAAGAAACCTTTCGCTAAGACAGTTCTTGTGGAATTGGCAAACTGATATTTGGAAGCCCATAGAGGGCTATGGTGAAAAAGGAAATACCCTCCGATGAAATATGGAAAGAAGCTTTCTGAGAAACTGCTTAGTGTTCTGTTAATTTTTCTCACAGAGTTACATCTGTATTTCGTGGATCTCTTTGCTAGCCTTATTTCTGTAGAATCTGAGAACAGATACTTCGGATCCCTTTGAAGACTATAGGGCCAAAGGAAATAACCTCCGATAAAAAAGAGAAAGACGCTTTCTGAGAAACTTCTTTGTGTTCTGTGAAATCATCTCACAGAGTTACAGCTTTCCCCTCAAGAAGCCTTTCGCTAAGACAGTTCTTGTGGAATTGGCAAAGTGATATTTGGAAGCCCATAGTGGGCTATGGTGAAAAAGGAAATATCCTCCGATGAAATCTGGAAAGAAGCTTTCTGAGAAACTGCTTAGTGTTCTGTTTATTCATCTCACAGTGTTACATCTGTATTTCCTGGATCTCTTTGCTAACCTTTTTTCTGTGGAATCTGAGATCAGATATTTCGGATTCCTTTAAAGACTATAGGGCCAAAGGAAATATCCTCCGATAACAAAGAGAAAGAAGCTTTCTGAGAAACTTCTTTGTGTTCTGTGAAATCATCTCACAGAGTTACAGCTTTCCCCTCAAGAAGCCTTTCGCTAAGACAGTTCTTGTGGAATTGGCAAAGTGATATTTGGAAGCCCATAGAGGGGTATGGTGAAAAAGGAAATATCCTCCGATGAAATCTGGAAAGAAGCTTTCTGAGAAACTGCTCAGTGTTCAGTTAATTCATCTCACAGAGTTACATCTGTATTTCGTGGAACTCTTTGCTAGCCTTATTTCTGTGGAATCTGAGAACAGATATTTCGGGTCCCTTTCAAGACTATAGGGCCAAAGGAAATATCCTCCGATAACAAAGAGAAAGAAGCTTTCTGAGAAACTTCTTTGTGTTCTGTGAAATCATCTCACAGAGTTACAGCTTTCCCCTCAAGAAGCCTTTCGCTAAGACAGTTCTTGTGGAATTGGCAAAGTGATATTTGAAGCCCATAGAGGGCTATGGTGAAAAAGGAAATATCCTCCGATGAAATCTGGAAAGAAGCTTTCTGAGAAACTGCTCAGTGTTCTGTTAATTCATCTCACAGAGTTACATCTGTATTTCGGGGATCTCTTTGCTAGCCTTATTTCTGTGGAATCTGACAACAGATATTTCCTTTCCCTTTGAAGACTATAGGGCAAAAGGAAATATCTTCCGATAACAAAGAGAAAGAAGCTTTCTGAGAAACTTCTTTGTGTTCTGTGAAAACATCTCACAGAGTTACAGCTTTCCCCTAAAGAAACCTTTCGCTAAGACAGTTCTTGTGGAATTGGCAAAGTGATATTTGGAAGCCCATAGAAGGCTATGGTGAAAAAGGAAATACCCTCCGATGAAATCTGGAAAGAAGCTTTCTGAGAAACTGCTTAGTGTTCTGTTAATTCATCTCACCGGTTTACATCTGTATTTCGTGGATCTCTTTGCTAGCCTTATTTCTGTGGAATCTGAGAACAGATATTTCGGATCCCTTTGAAGACTATAGGGCCAAAGGAAATAACCTCCGATAACAAAGAGAAAGACGCTTTCTGAGAAACTTCTTTGTGTTCTGTGAAATCATCTCACAGAGTTACAGCTTTTCCCTCAAGAAGCCTTTCACTAAGACAGTTCTTGTGGAATTGACAAAGTGATATTTGGAAGCCCATAGAGGGCTATGGTGAAAAAGGAAATATCCTCCGATGAAATCTGGAAAGAAGCTTTCTGAGAAACTGCTTAGTGTTCTGTTAATTCATCTCACACAGTTACATCTTTATTTGGTGGATCTCTTTGCTAGCCTTATTTCTGTGGAATCTGAGAACAGATATTTCGGATTCCTTTAAAGACTATAGGGCCAAAGGAAATATCCTCCGATAACAAAGAGAAAGAAGCTTTCTGAGAAACTTCTTTGTGTTCTGTGAAATCATCTCACAGAGTTACAGCTTTCCCCTCAAGAAGCCTTTCGCTAAGACAGTTCTTGTGGAATTGGCAAAGTGATATTTGGAAGCCCATAGAGGGCTATGGTGAAAAAGGAAATATCCTCCGATGAAATCTGGAAAGAAGCTTTCTGAGAAACTGCTCAGTGTTCTGTTAATTCATCTCACAGAGTTATATCTGTATTTCAGGGATCTCTTTGCTAGCCTTATATCTGTGGAATCTGAGAGCACATATTTCGGATCCCTTTGAAGACTACAGGGCCAAAGGAAATAATCTCCGATAACAAAGAGAAAGAAGCTTTCTGAGAAACATCTTTGTGTTCTGTGAAATCATCTCACAGAGTTACAGCTTTCCCCTCAAGAAGCCTTTCGCTAAGACAGTTCTTCTGGAATTGGCAAAGTGATATTTGGAAGCCCATAGAGGGCTGTGGTGAAAAAGGAAATATCCTCCGATGAAATCTGGAAAGAAGCTTTCTGAGAAACTGCTTAGTGTTCTGTTAATTCATCTCACAGAGTTACATCTGTATTTCGTGGATCTCTTTATTAGACTTATTTCTGTGGAATCTGAGAACAGATATTTCGGATCCCTTTGAAGCCTATAGGGCCAAAGGAAATATCCTCCGATAACAAAGAGAAAGAAGTTTTCTGAGAAACTTCTTTGTGTTCTGTGAAATCATCTAACAGAGTTAGAGCTTTCCCCTCAAGAAGCCTTTCGCTAAGACAGTTCTTGTGGAATTGGCAAAGTGATATTTGGAAGCCCATAGAGGGCTATGATGAAAAAGGAAATATCCTCCGATGAAATCTGGAAAGAAGCTTTCTGAGAAATTGCTCAGTGTTCTGTTAATTCATCTCACAGAGTTACATCTGTATTTCGTGGATCTCTTTGCTGGCCTTTTTTCTGTGGAATCTGACAACAGATATTTCCTTTCCCTTTGAAGACTATAGGGCCTAAGGAAATATCCTCCGATAACAAAGAGAAAGAAGCTTTCTGAGAAACTTCTTTGTGTTCTGTGAAATCACCTCACAGAGTTACAGCTTTCCCCTCAAGAAGCCTTTCGCTAAAACAGTTCTTGTGGAATTGGCAAAGTGATATTTGGAAGCCCATAGAGGACTATGGTGAAAAAGGAAATATACTCCGATGAAATCTGGAAAGAAGCTTTCTGAGAAACTGCTCAGTGTTCTGTTAATTCATCTCACAGAGTTACCTCTGTATTTCCTGGATCTCTTTGCTAGCCTTATTTCTGTGGAATCTGAGAACAGATATTTCGGATCCCTTTCAAGACTATAGGGCCAAAGGAAATATCCTCCGATAACAAAGAGAAAGAAGCTTTCTGAGAAACTTCTTTGCGTTCCGTGAAATCATCTCACAGAGTTACAGCTTTCCCCTCAAGAATCCTTTCACTAAGACAGTTCTTGTGGAATTGGCAATGTGATATTTGTAAGCCCATAGAGGGCTATGGTGAAAAAGGAAATATCCTCCGATGAAATCTGGAAAGAAGCTGTCTGAGAAACTGCTTAGTGTTCTGTTAATTCATCTCACAGAGTTACATCTGTATTTCGAGGATCTCTTTGATAGCCTTATTTCTGTGGAATCTGAGAACAGATATTTCGGATCCCTTTGAAGACTATAGGGCCAAAGGAAATATCCTCCGATATCAAAGAGAAAGAAGCTTTCTGAGAAACTACTTTGTGTTCTGTGAAATCATCTCACAGAGTTACAGCTTTCCTCTCAAGAAGCCTTTCGCTAAGACAGTTCTTGTGGAATTGGCAAAGTGATATTTGGAAGCCCATAGAGGGCTATGGTGAAAAAGGAAATATCCTCCGATGAAATCTGGAAAGAAGCTTTCTGAGAAACTGCTTAGTGTTCTGTTAATTCATCTCACAGAGTTACATCTGTATTTCGTGGATCTCTTTGCTAGCCTAATTTCTGTGGAATCTGAGAACAGATATTTCGGATCCCTTTGAAGACTAAGGGCCAAAGGAAATATCCTCCGATAAAAAAGAGAAAGAAGCTTTCTGAGAAACTTCTTTGTGTTCTGTGAAATCATCTCACAGAGTTACAGCTTTCCCCTCAATAAGCCTTTCGCTAAGACAGTTCATGTGGAATTGGCAAAGTGATATTTGGAAGCCCATAGAGGGCTACGGTGAAAAAGGAAATATCCTCCGATGAAATCTGGAAAGAAGCTTTCTGAGAAACTGCTTAGTGTTCTGTTAATTCATCTCACAGTGTTACATCTGTATTTCGTGTATCTCTTTGCTAGCCTTATTTCTGTGGAATCTGAGAACAGATATTTCCTTTCCCTTTAAAGACTATAGGGCCAAAGGAAATATCCTCCGATAACAAAGAGAAAGAAGCTTTCTGAGAAACTTCTTTGTGTTCTGTGAAATCATCTCACAGAGTTACAGCTTTCCCCTCAAGAAGCCTTTCGCTAAAACAGTTCTTGTGAAATTGGCAAAGTGATATTTGGAAGCCCATAGAGGACTATGGTGAAAAAGGAAATATCCTCCGATGAAATCTGGAAAGAAGCTTTCTGAGAAACTGCTCAGTGTTCTGTTAATTCATCTCACAGAGTTACCTCTGTATTTCGTGGATCTCTTTGCTAGCCTTATTTCTGTGGAATCTGAGAACAGATATTTCGGATCCCTTACAAGACTATAGGGCCAAAGGAAATATCCTCCGATAACAAAGAGAAAGAAGCTTTCTGAGAAACTTCTTTGTGTTCTGTGAAATCATCTCACAGAGTTCCAGCTTTCCCCTCAAGAAGCCTTTCGCTAAGACAGTTCATGTGGAATTGGCAAAGTGATATTTGGAAGCCCATAGAGGGCTATGGTGAAAAAGGAAATATCCTCCGATGAAATCTGGAAAGAAGCTTTCTGAGAAACTGCTTAGTGTTCTGTTAATTCATCTCACAGTGTTACATCTGTATTTCGAGGATCTCTTTGCTAGCCTTATTTCTGTGGAATCTGAGAACAGATATTTCGGATCCCTTTGAAGACTAAGAGCCAAAGGAAATATCCTCCGATAACAAAGAGAAAGAAGCTTTCTGAGAAACTTCTTTGTGTTCTGTGAAATCATCTCACAGAGTTACAGCTTTCCCCTCAAGAAGCCTTTCGCTAAGACAGTTCATGTGGAATTGGCAAAGTGATATTTGGAAGCCCATAGAGGGCTATGTTGAAAAAGGAAATATCCTCCGATGAAATCTGGAAAGAAGCTTTCTGAGAAACTGCTTAGTGTTCTGTTAATTCATCTCACAGTGTTACATCTGTATTTCGTGGATCTCTTCGCTAGCATTATTTCTGTGGAATCTGAGAACAGATATTTCCTTTCCCTTTAAAGACTATAGGGCCAAAGGAAATATCCTCTGATAACAAAGAGAAAGAAGCTTTCTGAGAAACTTCTTTGTGTTCTGTGAAATGATCTCACAGAATTACAGCTTTCCCCTCAAGAAGACTTTTGCTAACACAGTTCTTGTGGAATTGGCAAAGTGATATTTGGAAGCCCATAGAGGGCTATGGTGAAAAAGGAAATATCCTCCGATGAAATCTGGAAAGAAGCTTTCTGAGAAACTGCTTAGTGTTCTGTTAATTCATCTCACAGAGTTACATCTGTATTTCGAGGATCTCTTTGCTAGCCTTTTTTCTGTGGAATCTGAGAACAGATATTTCGGATCCCTTTCAAGACTATAGGGCCAAAGGAAATATCCTCCGATAACAAAGAGAAAGAAGCTTTCTGAGAAACTTCTTTGTGTTCTGTGAAATCATCTCACAGAGTTACAGCTTTCCCCTCAAGAAGCCTTTCGCTAAGACAGTTCATGTGGAATTGGCAAAGTGATATTTGGAAGCCCATAGAGAGCTATGGTGAAAAAGGAAATTCCTCCGATGAAATCTGGAAAGAAGCTTTCTGAGAAACTGCTTAGTGTTCTGTTAATTCATCTCACAGTGTTACATCTGTATTTCGAGGATCTCTTTGCTAGCCTTATTTCTGTGGAATCTGAGAACAGATATTTCGGATCCCTTTGAAGACTATAGGGCCAAAGGAAATATCCTCCGATAACAAAGAGTAAGAAGCTTTCTGAGAAACTTCTTTGTGTTCTGTGAAATCATCTCACAGGGTTACAGCTTTCCCCTCAAGAAGCCTTTCGCTAAGACAGTTCTTGTGGAATTGGCAAAGTGATATTTGGAAGCCCATAGAGGACTATGGTGAAAAAGGAAATATCCTCCGATGAAATCTGGAAAGAAGCTTTCTGAGAAACTGGTTAGTGTTCTGTTAATTCATCTCACAGAGTTACATCTGTATTTCGTGGATCTCTTTGCTAGCCTAATTTCTGTGGAATCTGAGAACAGATATTTCGGATCCCTTTGAAGACTAAGGGCCAAAGGAAATATCCTCCGATAACAAAGAGAAAGAAGCTTTCTGAGAAACTTCTTTGTGTTCTGTGAAATCATCTCACAGAGTTACAGCTTTCCCCTCAAGAAGCCTTTCGCTAAGACAGTTCATGTGGAATTGGCAAAGTGATATTTGGAAGCCCATAGAGGGCTATGGTGAAAAAGGAAATATCCTCCGATGAAATCTGGAAAGAAGCTTTCTGAGAAACTGCTTAGTGTTCTGTTAATTCATCTCACAGTGTTACATCTGTATTTCGTGGATCTCTTTGCTAGCCTAATTTCTGTGGAATCTGAGAACAAATATTTCGGATCCCTTTGAAGACTATACGGCCAAAGGAAATATCCTCCGATAACAAAGAGAAAGAAGCTTTCTGAGAAACTTCTTTGTGTTCTGTGAAATCATCTCAGAGTTACAGCTTTCCCCTCAAGAAGCCTTTCGCTAAGGCAATTCTTGTGGAATTGGCAAAGTGATATTGGCAGCCCATAGAGGGCTACGGTGAAAAAGGAAATATCTTCCGATGAAATCTGGAAAGAAGCTTTCTGAGAAACTGCTTAGTGTTCTGTTAATTCATCTCACAGAGTTACATCTCTATTTCGTGGTTCTCTTTGCTAGCCTTATTTGTATGGAATCTGACAAAAGATATTTCCTTTCCCTTTGAAGAATATAGGGACAAAGGAAATATCCTCCGATAACAAAGAGAAAGAAGCTTTCTGAGAAACTTCTTTGGGTTCTGTGAAATCATCTCACAGAGTTACAGCTTTGCTCTCAAGAAGCCTTTCGCTAAGACAGTTCTTGTGGAATTGGCAAAGTGATATTTGGATGCTCATAGAGGGCTATGGAGAAAAAGGAAATATCCTCCGATGAAATCTGGAAAGAAGCATTCTCAGAAACTGCTTAGTGTTCTGTCAATTCATCTCACAGAGTTACATCTGTATTTCGTGGATCTCTTTGCTAGCCTTATTTCTGTGCAATCTGACAACAGATATTTCGGATCCCTTTGAAGACTATAGGGCCAAAGGAAATAATCTCCGATAACAAAGTGAAAGAAGCTTTCTGAGAAACTTCTTTGGGTTCTGTGAAATCATCTCACAGAGTTACAGCTTTACCCTCAGGAAGCCTTTCGCAGGACAGTTCTTGTGGAATTGGCAAAGTGATATTTGGAAGCCCATAGTGGGCTACGGTGAAAAAGGAAATATCATCAGATGAAATATAGAAAGAAGCTTCCTGAGAAACTGCTTAGTGTTCTGTTAATTCATCTCACAGAGTTACATCTGTGTTTCGTGCATCTCTTTCCTAGCCTTATTTCTGTGGAATCTGACAACAGATATTTCGGATCCCTTTGAAGTCTACAGGACCAAAGGAAATATCCTCCGATAACAAAGGGAAAGAAGCTTTCTGAGAAACTTCTTTGTGTTCTGTAAAATCATCTCACAGAGTTACAGCTTTCCCCTCAAGAAGCCTTTCGTTAAGACAGTTCTTCTGGAATTGGCAAAGTGATATTTTGAAGACCAAAGAGGGCTATGGTGAAAAAGGAAATATCCTCCGATGAAATCTGGAAAGAAGATTTCTGAGAAACTGCTTAGTGTTCTGTTAATTCATCTCACAGAGTTACATCTGTATTTCGTGGATCTCTTTGCTAGCCTTATTTCTGTGGAATCTGACAACAGATATTTGCTTTCCCTTTGAAGACTAAAGGGACAAAGGAAATATCCTCCGATAACAAAGAGAAAGAAGCTTTCTGAGAAACTTCTTTGTGTTCTGTGAAATCATCTCACAGAGTTACAGCTTTCCCCTCATGAAGCCTTTCGCTAAGACAGTTCTTGTGGAATTGGCAAAGTGATATTTGGAAGCCCATAGAGGGCTATGGTGAAAAAGGAAATATCCTCCGATGAAATCTGGAAAGAAGCTTTCTGAGAAACTGCTTAGTGTTCTGTTAATTCATCTCACAGAGTTACATCTGTATTTCGTGGATCTCTTTGCTAGCCTTATTTCTGTGGAATCTGAGAACAGATATTTCGGATCCCTTTGAAGGCTCTAGGGCCAAAGGAAATATCCTCCGATAACAAAGAGAAAGAAGCTTTCTGAGAAACTGCTTAGTGTTCTGTTAATTCATCTCACAGAGTTACATCTGTATTTCGTGGATAACTTTGCTAGCCTTATTTGTGTGGAATCTGACAACAGATATTTCCTTTCCCTTTGAAGACTATAGGGACAAAGGAAATATCCTCCGATAACAAAGAGAAAGAAGCTTTCTGAGAAACTTCTTTGGGTTCTGTGAAATCATCTCACAGAGTTACAGCTTTCCCCTCGGGAAGCTTTTCGCTAGGACAGTTCTTGTGGAACTGGCAAACTGATATTTGGAACCCCTAGAGGGCTATGGTGAAAAAGGAAATATCCTCCGATGAAATCTGGAAAGAAGCTTTCTGAGAAACTGCTTAGTGTTCTGTTAGTTTATCTCACAGAGTTACATCTGTATTTCGGGGATCTCTTTGCTAGCCTTATTTCTGTGGAATCTGACAACAGATATTTCGGATCCCTTTGAAGACTATAGGGCCAAAGGAAATATCCTCCGATAACAAAGACAAAGAAGCTTTCTGAGAAACTTCTTTGTGTTCTGTGAAATCATCTCACAGAGTTACAGCTTTCCTCTCAAGAAGCCTTTCGCTAAGACAGTTCTTGTGGAATTGGCAAAGTGATATTTGGAAGCCCATAGAGGGCTATGGTGAAAAAGGAAATATCCTCAGATGAAATCTGGAAAGAAGCTTTCTGAGAAACTGCTTAGTGTTCTGTTAATTCATCTCACAGAGTTACATCTGTATTTCGTGGATCTCTTTGCTAGCCTTATTTCTGTGGAATCTGAGAACAAATATTTCGGATCCCTTTGAAGACTATACGGCCAAAGGAAATATCCTCCCATAACAAAGAGAAAGAAGCTTTCTGAGAAACTTCTTTGTGTTCTGTGAAATCATCTCACAGAGTTACAGCTTTCCCCTCAAGAAGCCTTTCGCTAAGACAGTTCTTGTGGAATTGGCAAAGTGATATTTGGAAGCCCATAGAGGATTATGGTGAAAAAGGGAATATCCTCCGATGAAATCTGGAAAGAAGCTTTCTGAGAAACTGCTTAGTGTTCTGTTAATTCATCTCACAGAATTACATCTGTATCTCGTGGATCTCTTTGCTAGCCTTTTTTCTGTGGAATCTGAGAACAGATATTTCGGATCCCTTTCAAGACTACAGGGCCAAAGGAAATATCCTCCGATAACAAAGAGAAAGAAGCTTTCTGAGAAACTTCTTTGTGTTCTGTGAAATCATCTCACAGAGTTACAGCTTTCCCCTCAAGAAGCCTTTCGCTAAGACAGTTCTTGTGGAATTGGCAAAGTGATATTTGGAAGCCCATAGAGGGCTATGGTGAAAAAGGAAATATCCTCTGATGAAATCTGGAAAGAAGCTTTCGGAGAAACTGCTTAGTGTTCTGTTAATTCATCTCACAGTGTTACATCTGTATTTCGTGGATGTCTTTGCTTGCCTTATTTCTGTGGAATCTGAGAACAGATATTTCCTTTCCCTTTAAAGACTATAGGGCCAAAGGAAATATCCTCCGATAACCAAGAGAAAGAAGCTTTCTGAGAAACTTCTTTGTGTTCTGTGAAATCATCTCACAGAGTTACAGCTTTCCCCTCAAGAAGCCTTTCGCTAAGACAGTTTTTGTGGAATTGGCAAAGTGATATTTGGAAGCCCATAGAGGGCTATGGTGAAAAAGGAAATTTCCTCCGATGAAATCTGGAAAGAAGCTTTCTGAGAAAATGCTCAGTGTTCTGTTAATTCATCTCACAGAGTTACATCTGTATTTCGTGGATCTCTTTGCTAGCCTTATTTCTGTGGAATCTGAGAACAGATATTTCGGATCCCTTTGAAGACTATAGGGCCAAAGGAAATATCCTCCGATAACAAAGAGAAAGAAGCTTTCTGAGAAACTTCTTTGTGTTCTGTGAAATCATCTCACAGAGGTACAGCTTTCCCCTCAAGAATCCTTTCACTAAGACAGTTCTTGTGGAATTGGCAATGTGATATTTGGAAGCCCATAGAGGGCTGTGGTGAAAAAGGAAATATCCTCCGATGAAATCTGGAAAGAAGCTTTCTGAGAAACTGCTTAGTGTTCTGTTAATTCATCTCACAGAGTTACATCTGTATTTGGAGGATCTCTTTGCTAGCCTTATTTCCGTGGAATCTGAGAACAGATATTTCGGATCCCTTTGAAGACTATAGGGCCAAAGGAAATATCCTCCGATAACAAAGAGAAAGAAGCTTTCTGAGAAACTTCTTTGTGTTCTGTGAAATCATCTCACAGAGTTACAGCTTTCCCCTCAAGAAGCCTTTCACTAAGACAGTTCTTGTGGAATTGGCAAAGTGATATTTGGAAGCCCATAGAGGGCTATGGTGAAAAAGGAAATATCCTCCGATGAAATCTGGAAAGAAGCTTTCTGAGAAACTGCTTAGTGTTCTGTTAATTCATCTCACAGAGTTACATTGTATTTCGTGGATCTCTTTGCTAGCCGAATTTCTGTGGAATCTGAGAACAGATATTTCGGATCCCTTTGAAGACTATAGGGCCAAAGGAAATATACTCTGATAACAAAGAGAAAGAAGCTTTCTGAGAAACTTCTTTGTGTTCTGTGAAATCATCTCACAGAGTTACAGCTTTCCCCTCAAGAAGCCTTTCGCTAAGACAGTTCATGTGGAATTGGCAGAGTGATATTTGGAAGCCCATAGAGGGCTATGGTGAAAAAGGAAATATCCTCCAATGAAATCTGGAAAGAAGCTTTCTGAGAAACTGCTTAGTGTTCTGTTAATTCATCTCACAGTGTTACATCTGTATTTCGTGGATCTCTTTGATAGCCTTATTTCTGTGGAATCTGAGAACAGATATTTCCTTTCCCTTTAAAGACTATAGGGCCAAAGGAAATATCCTCCGATAACAAAGAGAAAGAAGCTTTCTGAGAAACTTCTTTGTGTTCTGTGAAATCATCTCACAGAGTTACAGCTTTCCCCTCAAGAAGCCTTTCGTTAAAACAGTTCTTGTGGAATTGGCAAAGTGATATTTGGAAGCCCATACAGGGCTATGGTGAAAAAGGAAATATCCTCCGATGAAATCTGGAAAGAAGCTTTCTGAGAAACTGCTTAGTGTTCTGTTAATTCATCTCACAGAGTTACATCTGTATTTCGAGGATCTCTTTGCTAGCCTTTTTTCTGTGGAATCTGAGAACAGATATTTCGGATCCCTTTCAAGACTATAGGGCCAAAGGAAATATCCTCCGATAACAAAGAGAAAGAAGCTTTCTGAGAAACTTCTTTGTGTTCTGTGAAATCATCTCACAGAGTTGCAGCTTTCCCCTCAAGAAGCCTTTCGCTAAGAGAGTTCATGTGGAATTGGAAAAGTGATATTTGAAGCCCATCGAGGGCTATGGTGAAAAAGGAAATATCCTCCGATGAAATCTGGAAAGAAGCTTTCTGAGAAACTGCTCAGTGTTCTGTTAATTCATCTCACAGAGTTACATCTGTATTTCGGGGATCTCTTTGCTAGCCTTATTTCTGTGGAATCTGACAACAGATATTTCCTTTCCCTTTGAAGACTATAGGGCAAAAGGAAATATCTTCCGATAACAAAGAGAAAGAAGCTTTCTGAGAAACTTCTTTGTGTTCTGTGAAATCATCTCACAGAGTTACAGCTTTCCCCTATAGAAACCTTTCGCTAAGACAGTTCTTGTGGAATTGGCAAAGTGATATTTGGAAGCCCATAGAAGGCTATGGTGAAAAAGGAAATACCCTCCGATGAAATCTGGAAAGAAGCTTTCTGAGAAACTGCTTAGTGTTCTGTTAATTCATCTCACAGGGTTACATCTGTATATCGTGGATCTCTTTGCTATCCTTATTTCTGTGGAATCTGAGAACAGATATTTCCTTTCCCTTTAAAGACTATAAGGCCAAAGGAAATATCCTCCGATAACCAAGAGAAAGAAGCTTTCTGAAAAACTTCTTTGTGTTCTGTGAAATCATCTCACAGAGTTACAGCTTTCCCCTCAAGAAGCCTTTCGCTAAGACAGTCCTTGTGGAATTGGCAAAGTGATATTTGGAAGCCCATAGAGGGCTACGGTGAAAAAGGAAATATCCTCCGATGAAATCTGGAAAGAAGCTTTCTGAGAAACTGCTTAGTGTTCTGTTAATTCATCTCACAGAGTTACATCTCTATTTCGTGGTTCTCTTTGCTAGCCTTATTTGTGTGGAATCTGACAAAAGATATTTCCTTTCCCTTTGAAGACTATAGGGACAAAGGAAATATCCTCCGATAACAAAGAGAAAGAAGCTTTCTGAGAAACTTCTTTGGGTTCTGTGAAATCATCTCACAGAGTTACAGCTTTCCTCTCAAGAAGCCTTTCGCTAAGACAGTTCTTGTGGAATTGGCAAAGTGATATTTGGATGCTCATAGAGGGCTATGGAGAAAAAGGAAATATCCTCCGATGAAATCTGGAAAGAAGCATTCTCAGAAACTGCTTAGTGTTCTGTCAATTCATCTCACAGAGTTACATCTGTATTTCGTGGATCTCTTTGCTAACCTTATTTCTGTGCAATCTGACAACAGATATTTCGGATCCCTTTGAAGACTATAGGGCCAAAGGAAATAATCTCCGATAACAAAGTGAAAGAAGCTTTCTGAGAAACTTCTTTGGGTTCTGTGAAATCATCTCACAGAGTTACAGCTTTCCCCTCAGGAAGCCTTTCGCTAGGACAGTTCTTGTGGAATTGGCAAAGTGATATTTGGAAGCCCATAGTGGGCTACGGTGAAAAAGGAAATATCATCAGATGAAATATAGAAAGAAGCTTCCTGAGAAACTGCTTAGTGTTCTGTTAATTCATCGCACAGAGTTACATCTGTATTTCGTGGATCTCTTTGCTAGCCTTATTTCTGTGGAATCTGACAACAGATATTGGCTTTCCCTTTGAAGACTAAAGGGACAAAGGAAATATCCTCCGATAACAAAGAGAAAGAAGCTTTCTGAGAAACTTCTTTGTGTTCTGTGAAATCATCTCACAGAGTTACAGCTTTCCCCTCAAGAAGCCTTTCGCTAAGACAGTTCTTGTGGAATTGGCAAAGTGATATTTGGAAGCCCATAGAGGGCTATGGTGAAAAAGGAAATATCCTCCGATGAAATCTGGAAAGAAGCTTTCTGAGAAACTGCTTAGTGTTCTGTTAATTCATCTCACAGAGTTACATCTGTATTTCGTGGATCTCTTTGCTAGCCTTATTTCTGTGGAATCTGAGAACAGATATTTCGGATCCCTTTGAAGACTATAGGGCCAAAGGAAATATCCTCCGATAACAAAGAGAAAGAAGCTTTCTGAGAAACTGCTTAGTGTTCTGTTAATTCATCTCACAGAGTTACATCTGTATTTCGTGGATCACTTTGCTAGCCTTATTTGTGTGGAATCTGACAACAGATATTTCCTTTCCCTTTGAAGACTATAGGGACAAAGGAAATATCCTCCGATAACAAAGAGAAAGAAGCTTTCTGAGAAACTTCTTTGGGTTCTGTGAAATCATCTCACAGAGTTACAGCTTTCCCCTCAGGAAGCCTTTCGCTAGGACAGTTCTTGTGGAACTGGCAAACTGATATTTGGAACCCCTAGAGGGCTATGGTGAAAAAGGAAATATCCTCCGATGAAATCTGGAAAGAAGCTTTCTGAGAAACTGCTTAGTGTTCTGTTAGTTTATCTCACAGAGTTACATCTGTATTTCGGGGATCTCTTTGCTAGCCTTATTTCTGAAGAATCTGACAACAGATATTTCGGATCCCTTTGAAGACTATAGGGCCAAAGGAAATATCCTCCGATAACAAAGACAAAGAAGCTTTCTGAGAAACTTCTTTGTGTTCTGTGAAATCATCTCACAGAGTTACAGCTTTCCCCTCAAGAAGCCTTTCGCTAAGACAGTTCTTGTGGAATTGGCAAAGTGATATTTGGAAGCCCATAGAGGGCTATGGTGAAAAAGGAAATATCCTCGGATGAAATCTGGAAAGAAGCTTTCTGAGATACTGCTTAGTGTTCTGTTAATTCATCTCACAGAGTTACATCTGTATTTCGTGGATCTCTTTGCTAGCCTTATTTCTGTGGAATCTGAGAACAAATATTTCGGATCCCTTTGAAGACTATACGGCCAAAGGAAATATCCTCCCATAACAAAGAGAAAGAAGCTTTCTGAGAAACTTCTTTGTGTTCTGTGAAATCATCTCACAGAGTTACAGCTTTCCTCTCAAGAAGCCTTTCGCTAAGACAGTTCTTGTGGAATTGGCAAAGTGATATTTGGATGCTCATAGAGGGCTATGGAGAAAAAGGAAATATCCTCCGATGAAATCTGGAAAGAAGCATTCTCAGAAACTGCTTAGTGTTCTGTCAATTCATCTCACAGAGTTACATCTGTATTTCGTGGATCTCTTTGCTAGCCTTATTTCTGTGGAATCTGACAACAGATATTTCCTTTCCCTTTGAAGACTATAGGGCCAAAGGAAATATCCTCCGATAACAAAGAGAAAGAAGCTTTCTGAGAAACTGCTTAGTTTTCTGTTAATTCATCTCACAGAGTTACATCTGTATTTCGTGGATCTCTTTGCTAGCCTTATTTGTGTGGAATCTGACAACAGATATTTCCTTTCCCTTTGAAGACTATAGGGACAAAGGAAATATCCTCCGATAACAAAGAGAAAGAAGCTTTCTGAGAAACTTCTTTGGGTTCTGTGAAATCATCTCACAGAGTTACAGCTTTCCCCTCAGGAAGCCTTTCGCTAGGACAGTTCTTGTGGAACTGGCAAACTGATATTTGGAACCCCTAGAGGGCTATGGTGAAAAAGGAAATATCCTCCGATGAAATCTGGAAAGAAGCTTTCTGAGAAACTGCTTAGTGTTCTGTTAATTCATCTCACAGAGTTACATCTGTATTTCGTGGATCTCTTTGCTAGCCTTATTTCTGTGGAATCTGAGAACAGATATTTCGGATCCCTTTGAAGACTATAGGGCCAAAGGAAATATCCTCCGATAACAAAGAGAAAGAAGCTTTCTGAGAAACTGCTTAGTGTTCTGTTAATTCATCTCACAGAGTTACATCTGTATTTCGTGGATCACTTTGCTAGCCTTATTTGTGTGGAATCTGACAACAGATATTTCCTTTCCCTTTGAAGACTATAGGGACAAAGGAAATATCCTCCGATAACAAAGAGAAAGAAGCTTTCTGAGAAACTTCTTTGTGTTCTGTGAAATCATCTCACAGAGTTGCAGCTTTCCCCTCAAGAAGCCTTTCGCTAAGAGAGTTCATGTGGAATTGGAAAAGTGATATTTGAAGCCCATCGAGGGCTATGGTGAAAAAGGAAATATCCTCCGATGAAATCTGGAAAGAAGCTTTCTGAGAAACTGCTCAGTGTTCTGTTAATTCATCTCACAGAGTTACATCTGTATTTCGGGGATCTCTTTGCTAGCCTTATTTCTGTGGAATCTGACAACAGATATTTCCTTTCCCTTTGAAGACTATAGGGCAAAAGGAAATATCTTCCGATAACAAAGAGAAAGAAGCTTTCTGAGAAACTTCTTTGTGTTCTGTGAAATCATCTCACAGAGTTACAGCTTTCCCCTATAGAAACCTTTCGCTAAGACAGTTCTTGTGGAATTGGCAAAGTGATATTTGGAAGCCCATAGAAGGCTATGGTGAAAAAGGAAATACCCTCCGATGAAATCTGGAAAGAAGCTTTCTGAGAAACTGCTTAGTGTTCTGTTAATTCATCTCACAGGGTTACATCTGTATATCGTGGATCTCTTTGCTATCCTTATTTCTGTGGAATCTGAGAACAGATATTTCCTTTCCCTTTAAAGACTATAAGGCCAAAGGAAATATCCTCCGATAACCAAGAGAAAGAAGCTTTCTGAGAAACTTCTTTGTGTTCTGTGAAATCATCTCACAGAGTTACAGCTTTCCCCTCAAGAAGCCTTTAGCTAAAACAGTTCTTGTGGAATTGGCAAAGTGATATTTGGAAGCCCATAGAGGCTATGGTGACAAAGGAAATATCCTCCGATGAAATCTGGAAAGAAGCTTTCTGAGAAACTGCTTAGTGTTCTGTTAATTCATCTCACAGAGTTACATCTGTATTTCGGGTATCTCTTTGCTAGCCTTTTTTCTCTGGAATCTGACAACAGATATTTCGGATCCCTTTGAAGACTATAGGGCCAAAGGAAATATCCTCCGATAACAAAGAGAAAGAAGCTTTCTGAAAAACTTCTTTGTGTTCTGTGAAATCATCTCACAGAGTTACAGCTTTCCCCTCAAGAAGCCTTTCGCTAAGACAGTCCTTGTGGAATTGGCAAAGTGATATTTGGAAGCCCATAGAGGGCTATGGTGAAAAAGGAAATATCCTCCGATGAAATCTGGAAAGAAGCTTTCTGAGAAACTGCTTAGTGTTCTGTTAATTCATCTCACAGAGTTACATCTGTATTTCGTGGATCTCTTTGCTAGCCTTATTTCTGCGGAGTCTGAGAACAAATATTTCGGATCCCTTTGAAGACTATACGGCCAAAGGAAATATCCTCCCATAACAAAGAGAAAGAAGCTTTCTGAGAAACTTCTTTGTGTTCTGTGAAATCATCTCAGAGTTACAGCTTTCCCCTCAAGAAGCCTTTCGCTAAGACAATTCTTGTGGAATTGGCAAAGAGATATTGGCAGCCCATAGAGGGCTACGGTGAAAAAGGAAATATCCTCCGATGAAATCTGGAAAGAAGCTTTCTGAGAAACTGCTTAGTGTTCTGTTAATTCATCTCACAGAGTTACATCTCTATTTCGTGGTTCTCTTTGCTAGCCTTATTTGTGTGGAATCTGACAAAAGATATTTCCTTTCCCTTTGAAGACTATAGGGACAAAGGAAATATCCTCCGATAACAAAGAGAAAGAAGCTTTCTGAGAAACTTCTTTGGGTTCTGTGAAATCATCTCACAGAGTTACAGCTTTCCTCTCAAGAAGCCTTTCGCTAAGACAGTTCTTGTGGAATTGGCAAAGTGATATTTGGATGCTCATAGAGGGCTATGGAGAAAAAGGAAATATCCTCCGATGAAATCTGGAAAGAAGCATTCTCAGAAACTGCTTAGTGTTCTGTCAATTCATCTCACAGAGTTACATCTGTATTTCGTAGATCTCTTTGCTAACCTTATTTCTGTGCAATCTGACAACAGATATTTCGGATCCCTTTGAAGACTATAGGGCCAAAGGAAATAATCTCCGATAACAAAGTGAAAGAAGCTTTCTGAGAAACTTCTTTGGGTTCTGTGAAATCATCTCACAGAGTTACAGCTTTCCCCTCTGGAAGCCTTTCGCTAGGACAGTTCTTGTGGAATTGGCAAAGTGATATTTGGAAGCCCATAGTGGGCTATGGTGAAAAAGGAAATATCATCAGATGAAATATAGAAAGAAGCTTCCTGAGAAACTGCTTAGTGTTCTGTTAATTCATCGCACAGAGTTACATCTGTATTTCGTGGATCTCTTTGCTAGCCTTATTTCTGTGGAATCTGACAACAGATATTGGCTTTCCCTTTGAAGACTAAAGGGACAAAGGAAATATCCTCCGATAACAAAGAGAAAGAAGCTTTCTGAGAAACTTCTTTGTGTTCTGTGAAATCATCTCACAGAGTTACAGCTTTCCCCTCAAGAAGCCTTTCGCTAAGACAGTTCTTGTGGAATTGACAAAGTGATATTTGGAAGCCCATAGAGGGCTATGGTGAAAAAGGAAATATCCTCCGATGAAATCTGGAAAGAAGCTTTCTGAGAAACTGCTTAGTGTTCTGTTAATTCATCTCACAGAGTTACATCTGTATTTCGTGGATCTCTTTGCTAGCCTTATTTCTGTGGAATCTGAGAACAGATATTTCGGATCCCTTTGAAGACTATAGGGCCAAAGGAAATATCCTCCGATAACAAAGAGAAAGAAGCTTTCTGAGAAACTGCTTAGTGTTCTGTTAATTCATCTCACAGAGTTACATCTGTATTTCGTGGATCACTTTGCTAGCCTTATTTGTGTGGAATCTGACAACAGATATTTCCTTTCCCTTTGAAGACTATAGGGACAAAGGAAATATCCTCCGATAACAAAGAGAAAGAAGCTTTCTGAGAAACTTCTTTGGGTTCTGTGAAATCATCTCACAGAGTTACAGCTTTCCCCTCAGGAAGCCTTTCGCTAGGACAGTTCTTGTGGAACTGGCAAACTGATATTTGGAACCCCTAGAGGGCTATGGTGAAAAAGGAAATATCCTCCGATGAAATCTGGAAAGAAGCTTTCTGAGAAACTGCTTAGTGTTCTGTTAGTTTATCTCACAGAGTTACATCTGTATTTCGGGGATCTCTTTGCTAGCCTTATTTCTGAAGAATCTGACAACAGATATTTCGGATCCCTTTGAAGACTATAGGGCCAAAGGAAATATCCTCCGATAACAAAGACAAAGAAGCTTTCTGAGAAACTTCTTTGTGTTCTGTGAAATCATCTCACAGAGTTACAGCTTTCCCCTCAAGAAGCCTTTCGCTAAGACAGTTCTTGTGGAATTGGCAAAGTGATATTTGGAAGCCCATAGAGGGCTATGGTGAAAAAGGAAATATCCTCCGATGAAATCTGGAAAGAAGCTTTCTGAGATACTGCTTAGTGTTCTGTTAATTCATCTCACAGAGTTACATCTGTATTTCGTGGATCTCTTTGCTAGCCTTATTTCTGTGGAATCTGAGAACAAATATTTCGGATCCCTTTGAAGACTATACGGCCAAAGGAAATATCCTCCCATAACAAAGAGAAAGAAGCTTTCTGAGAAACTTCTTTGTGTTCTGTGAAATCATCTCACAGAGTTACAGCTTTCCTCTCAAGAAGCCTTTCGCTAAGACAGTTCTTGTGGAATTGGCAAAGTGATATTTGGATGCTCATAGAGGGCTATGGAGAAAAAGGAAATATCCTCCGATGAAATCTGGAAAGAAGCATTCTCAGAAACTGCTTAGTGTTCTGTCAATTCATCTCACAGAGTTACATCTGTATTTCGTGGATCTCTTTGCTAGCCTTATTTCTGTGGAATCTGAGAACAGATATTTCCTTTCCCTTTGAAGACTATAGGGCCAAAGGAAATATCCTCCGATAACAAAGAGAAAGAAGCTTTCTGAGAAACTGCTTAGTTTTCTGTTAATTCATCTCACAGAGTTACATCTGTATTTCGTGGATCTCTTTGCTAGCCTTATTTGTGTGGAATCTGATAACAGATATTTCCTTTCCCTTTGAAGACTATAGGGACAAAGGAAATATCCTCCGATAACAAAGAGAAAGAAGCTTTCTGAGAAACTTCTTTGGGTTCTGTGAAATCATCTCACAGAGTTACAGCTTTCCCCTCAGGAAGCCTTTCGCTAGGACAGTTCTTGTGGAACTGGCAAACTGATATTTGGAACCCCTAGAGGGCTATGGTGAAAAATGAAATATCCTCCGATGAAATCTGGAAAGAAGCTTTCTGAGAAACTGCTTAGTGTTCTGTTAATTCATCTCACAGAGTTACATCTGTATTTCGTGGATCTCTTTGCTAGCCTTATTTCTGTGGAATCTGAGAACAGATATTTCGGATCCCTTTGAAGACTATAGGGCCAAAGGAAATATCCTCCGATAACAAAGAGAAAGAAGCTTTCTGAGAAACTGCTTAGTGTTCTGTTAATTCATCTCACAGAGTTACATCTGTATTTCGTGGATCACTTTGCTAGCCTTATTTGTGTGGAATCTGACAACAGATATTTCCTTTCCCTTTGAAGACTATAGGGACAAAGGAAATATCCTCCGATAACAAAGAGAAAGAAGCTTTCTGAGAAACTTCTTTGGGTTCTGTGAAATCATCTCACAGAGTTACAGCTTTCCCCTCAGGAAGCCTTTCGCTAGGACAGTTCTTGTGGAACTGGCAAACTGATATTTGGACCCCTAGAGGGCTATGGTGAAAAAGGAAATATCCTCCGATGAAATCTGGAAAGAAGCTTTCTGAGAAACTGCTTAGTGTTCTGTTAGTTTATCTCACAGAGTTACATCTGTATTTCGGGGATCTCTTTGCTAGCCTTATTTCTGAAGAATCTGACAACAGATATTTCGGATCCCTTTGAAGACTATAGGGCCAAAGGAAATATCCTCCGATAACAAAGACAAAGAAGCTTTCTGAGAAACTTCTTTGTGTTCTGTGAAATCATCTCACAGAGTTACAGCTTTCCCCTCAAGAAGCCTTTCGCTAAGACAGTTCTTGTGGAATTGGCAAAGTGATATTTGGAAGCCCATAGAGGGCTATGGTGAAAAAGGAAATATCCTCCGATGAAATCTGGAAAGAAGCTTTCTGAGATACTGCTTAGTGTTCTGTTAATTCATCTCACAGAGTTACATCTGTATTTCGTGGATCTCTTTGCTAGCCTTATTTCTGTGGAATCTGAGAACAAATATTTCGCGTCCCTTTGAAGACTATACGGCCAAAGGAAATATCCTCCCATAACAAAGAGAAAGAAGCTTTCTGAGAAACTTCTTTGTGTTCTGTGAAATCATCTCACAGAGTTACAGCTTTCCTCTCAAGAAGCCTTTCGCTAAGACAGTTCTTGTGGAATTGGCAAAGTGATATTTGGATGCTCATAGAGGGCTATGGAGAAAAAGGAAATATCCTCCGATGAAATCTGGAAAGAAGCATTCTCAGAAACTGCTTAGTGTTCTGTCAATTCATCTCACAGAGTTACATCTGTATTTCGTGGATCTCTTTGCTAGCCTTATTTCTGTGGAATCTGAGAACAGATATTTCCTTTCCCTTTGAAGACTATAGGGCCAAAGGAAATATCCTCCGATAACAAAGAGAAAGAAGCTTTCTGAGAAACTGCTTAGTTTTCTGTTAATTCATCTCACAGAGTTACATCTGTATTTCGTGGATCTCTTTGTTAGCCTTATTTGTGTGGAATCTGACAACAGATATTTCCTTTCCCTTTGAAGACTATAGGGACAAAGGAAATATCCTCCGATAACAAAGAGAAAGAAGCTTTCTGAGAAACTTCTTTGGGTTCTGTGAAATCATCTCACAGAGTTACAGCTTTCCCCTCAGGAAGCCTTTCGCTAGGACAGTTCTTGTGGAACTGGCAAACTGATATTTGGAACCCCTAGAGGGCTATGGTGAAAAAGGAAATATCCTCCGATGAAATCTGGAAAGAAGCTTTCTGAGAAACTGCTTAGTGTTCTGTTAGTTAATCTCACAGAGTTACATCTGTATTTCGGGGATCTCTTTGCTAGCCTTATTTCTGTGGAATCTGACAACAGATATTTCGGATCCCTTTGAAGACTATAGGGCCAAAGGAAATATCCTCCGATAACAAAGAGAAAGAAGCTTTCTGAGAAACTTCTTTGTGTTCTGTGAAATCATCTCACAGAGTTACAGCTTCCCCCTCAAGAATCCTTTCACTAAGACAGTTCTTGTGGAATTGGCAATGTGATATTTGGAAGACCATAGAGGGCTGTGGTGAAAAAGGAAATATCCTCCGAAGAAATCTGGAAAGAAGCATTCTGAGAAACTGCTTAGTGTTCTGTTAATTCATCTCACAGAGTTACATCTGTATTTCGAAGATCTCTTTGCTAGCCTTATTTCTGTGGAATGTGAGAACAGATATTTCGGATCCCTTTGAAGACTATAGGGCCAAAGGAAATATCCTCCGATAACAAAGAGAAAGAAGCTTTTTGAGAAACTTCTTTGTGTTCTGTGAAATCATCTCACAGAGTTACAGCTTTCCCCTCAAGAAGCCTTTCGCTAAGACAGTTCTTGTGGAATTGGCAAAGTGATATTTGGAAGCCCATAGAGGGCTATGGTGAAAAAGGAAATATCCTCCGATGAAATCTGGAAAGAAGCTTTCTGAGAAACTACTTAGTGTTTTGTTAATTCATCTCACAGAGTTACATCTGTATTTCGAGGATCTCTTTCCTAGCCTTTTTTCTGTGGAATCTGAGAACAGATATTTCGGATCCCTTTCAAGAGAATAGGGCCAAAGGAAATATACTCCGATAACAAAGAGAAAGAAGCTTTCTGAGAAACTTCTTTGTGTTCTGTGAAATCATCTCACAGAGTTGCAGCTTTCCCCTCAAGAAGCCTTTCGCTAAGACAGTTCATGTGGAATTGGCAAAGTGATATTTGGAAGCCCTTAGAGGGCTGTGGTGAAAAAGGAAATATCCTCCGATGAAATCTGGAAAGAAGCTTTCTGAGAAACTGCTTAATGTTCTGTTAATTCATCTCACAGTGTTACATCTGTATTTCGTGGATCTCTTTGCTAGCCTTATTTCTGTGGAATCTGAGAACATATATTTCCTTTCCCTTTAAAGACTATAGGGCCAAAGGAAATATCCTCCGATAACAAAGAGAAAGAAGCTTTCTGAGAAACTTCTTTGTGTTCTGTGAAATCATCTCACAGAGTTACAGCTTTCCCCTCAAGAAGCCTTTCGCTAAAACAGTTCTTGTGGAATTGGCAAAGTGATATTTGGAAGCCCATAGAGGGCTATGGTGACAAAGGAAATATCCTCCGATGAAATCTGGAAAGAAGCTTTCTGAGAAACTGCTTAGTGTTCTGTTAATTCATCTCACAGTGTTACATCTGTATTTCGGGTATCTCTTTGCTAGCCTTATTTCTCTGGAATCTGACAACAGATATTTCGGATCCCTTTGAAGACTATAGGGCCAAAGGAAATATCCTCCGATAACAAAGAGAAAGAAGCTTTCTGAGAAACTTCGTTGTGTTCTGTGAAATCATCTCACAGAGTTACAGCTTTCCCCTCAAGAAGCCTTTCGCTAAGACAGTTCTTGTGGAATTGGCAAAGTGATATTTGGAAGCCCATAGAGGGCTATGGTGAAAAAGGAAATATCCTCCGATGAAATCTGGAAAGAAGCTTTCTGAGAAACTGCTTAGTGTTCTGTCAGTTCATCTCACAGAGTTACATCTGTATTTCGTGGATCTCTTTGCTAGCCTTATTTCTGTGCAATCTGACAACAGATATTTCGGATCCCTTTGAAGACTATAGATCCAAAGGAAATAATCTCCGATAACAAAGTGAAATAAGCTTTCTGAGAAACTTCTTTGGGTTCTGTGAAATCATCTCACAGAGTTACAGCTTTCCCCTCAGGAAGCCTTTCGCTAGGACAGTTCTTGTGGAATTGGAAAAGTGATATTTGGAAGCCCATAGTGGGCTGTGGTGAAAAAGGAAATATCCTCCGATGAAATCTGGAAAGAAGCTTTCTGAGAAACTGCTTAGTGTTCTGTTAATTCTTCTCACAGAGTTACATCTGTATTTCGTGGATCTCTTTGCTAGCCTTATTTGTGTGGAATCTGACAGCAGATATTTCCTTTCCCTTTGAAGACTATAGGGCCAAAGGAAATATCCTCCGATAACAAAGAGAAAGAAGCTTTCTAAGAAACTTCTTTGTGTTCTGTGAAATCATCTCACAGAGTTACAGCTTTCCCCTCAAGAAGCCTTTCGCTAAGACAGTTCTTGTGGAATTGGAAAAGTGATATTTGGAAGCCCATAGAGGGCTACGGTGAAAAAGGAAATATCCTCCGATGAAATCTGGAAAGAAGCTTTCTGAGAAACTGCTTAGTGTTCTGTTAATTCATCTCACAGAGTTACATCTGTATTTCGTGGATCTCTTTGCTAGCCTTATTTCTGTGGAATCTGAGAACAGATATTTCGGATCCCTTTGAAGACTATAGGGCCAAAGGAAATATCCTCCGATAACAAAGAGAAAGAATCTTTCTGAGAAACTGCTTAGTGTTCTGTTAATTCATCTCACAGAGTCACATCTGTATTTCGTGGATCTCTTTGCTAGCCTTATTTGTGTGGAATCTGACAACAGATATTTCCTTTCCCTTTGAAGACTATAGGGACAAAGGAAATATCCTCCGATAACAAAGAGAAAGAAGCTTTCTGAGAAACTTCTTTGGGTTCTGTGAAATCATCTCACAGAGTTACAGCTTTCCCCTCAGGAAGCCTTTCGCTAGGACAGTTCTTGTGGAACTGGTAAACTGATATTTGGAACCCCTAGAGGGCTATGGTGAAAAAGGAAATATCCTCCGATGAAATCTGGAAAGAAGCTTTCTGAGAAACTGCTTAGTGTTCTGTTAATTCATCTCACAGAGTTACATCTCTATTTCGTGGTTCTCTTTGCTAGCCTTATTTGTGTGGAATCTGACAAAAGATATTTCCTTTCCCTTTGAAGACTATAGGGCCAAAGGAAATAATCTCCGATAACAAAGTGAAAGAAGCTTTCTGAGAAACTTCTTTGGGTTCTGTGAAATCATCTCACAGAGTTACAGCTTTCCCCTCAGGAAGCCTTTCGCTAGGACAGTTCTTGTGGAATTGGCAAAGTGATATTTGGAAGCCCATAGTGGGCTGTGGTGAAAAAGGAAATATCCTCCGATGAAATCTGGAAAGAAGCTTTCTGAGAAACTGCTTAGTGTTCTGTTAATTCTTCTCACAGAGTTACATCTGTATTTCGTGGATCTCTTTGCTAGCCTTATTTGTGTGGAATCTGACAACAGATATTTCCTTTCCATTTGAAGACTATAGGGCCAAAGGAAATATCCTCCGATAACAAAGAGAAAGAAGCTTTCTCAGAAACTTCTTTGTGTTCTGTGAAATCATCTCACAGAATTACAGCTTTCCCCTCAAGAAACCTTTCGCTAAGCCAGTTCTTGTGGAAATCTGAAAGTGATATTTGGAAGCCCTTAGAGGGCTATGGAGAAAAAGGAAATATCCTCCGATGAAATCTGGAAAGAAGCTTTCTGAGAAACTGCTTAGTTTTCTGTCAATTCATCTCACAGAGCTACATCTGTATTTCGTGGATCTCTTTGCTAGCCTCTTTTCTGTGCAATCTGACAACAGATATTTTGGATCCCTTTGAAGACTATAGGGCCAAAGGAAATATCCTCCGATAACAAAGAGAAAGAAGCTTTCTGAGAAACTGCTTTGGGTTCTGTGAAATCATCTCCCAGAGTTACAGCCTTCCCCTCAGGAAGCCTTTCGCAAGGACAGTTCTTGTGGAATTGGCAAAGTGATATTTGGAAGCCCTAAGAGGGCTATGGTGAAAAAGGAAATATCCTCCGATGAAATCTGGAAAGAAGCTTTCTGAGAAACTGCTTAGTGTTCTGTTAATTCATCTCACAGAGTTACATCTGTATTTCGTGGATCTCTTTGCTAGCCTTATTTCTGTGGAATCTGACAACCGATATTTCCTTTCCCTTTGAAGACTATAGGGACAAAGGAAATATCCTCCGATAACAAAGAGAAAGAAGCTTTATGAGAAACTTCTTTGTGTTCTGTGAAATCATCTCACAGAGTTACAGCTTTCCCCTCAAGAAGCCTTTCGCTAAGACAGTTCTTGTGGAATTGGCAAAGTGATATTTGGAAGCCCATAGAGGGCTATGGAGAAAAAGGAAATATCCTCAGATGAAATATAGAAAGAAGCTTTCTGAGAAACTGCTTAGTGTTCTGTTAATTCATCTCACAGAGTTACATCTGTTTTTCGTGGATCTCTTTGCTAGCCTTATTTCTGTGGAATCTGAGAACAGATATTTCGGATCCCTTTGAAGACTATAGGGCCAAAGGAAATATCCTCCGATAACAAAGAGAAAGAAGCTTTCTGAGAATCTTCTTTGTGTTCTGTAAAATCATCTCACAGAATTACAGCTTTCCCGTCAAGAAGCCTTTCGCTAAGACAGTTCTTGTGGAATTGGCAAAGTGATATTTGGAAGCCCATAGAGGGCTATGGTGAAAAAGGAAATATCCTCCGATGAAATCTGGAAAGAAGCTTTCTGAGAAACTGCTCAGTGTTCTGTTAATTCATCTCACAGAGTTACATCTGTATTTCGTGGATCTCTTTGCTAGCCTTATTTCTGTGGAATCTGACAACAGATATTTCCTTTCCCTTTTTAGACTATAGGGCCAAAGGAAATATCCTCCGATAACAAAGAGAAAGAAGCTTTCTGAGAACCTTCTTTGTGTTCTGTGAAATCATCTCACAGAGTTACAGCTTTCCCCTCAAGAAGCCTTTCGCTAAGACAGTTCTTGTGGAATTGGCAAAGTGATATTTGGAAGCCCATAGAGGGCAATGGTGAAAAAGGAAATATCCTCCAATGAAATCTGGAAAGAAGCTTTCTGAGAAACTGCTTAGTGTTCTGTTAATTCATCTCACAGAGTTACATCTGTATTTCGGGGATCTCTTTGCTAGCCTTATTTCTGTGGAATCTGAGAACAGATATTTCGGATCCCTTTGAAGACTATAGGGCCAAAGGAAATATCCTCCGATAACAAAGAGAAAGAAGCTTTCTGAGAAACTTCTTTGTGTTCTGTGAAATCATCTCACAGAGGTACAGCTTTCGCCTCAAGAAGCCTTTCGCTAAGACAGTTCTTGTGGAATTGGCAAAGTGAAATTTGGAAGCCCACAGAGGGCTATGGTGAAAAAGGAAATATCCTCCGATGAAATATAGAAGGAAGCTTTCTGAGAAACGGCTTAGTGTTCTGTTAATTCATCTCACAGAGTTAAATCTGTATTTCGTGGATATCTTTGCTATCATTATTTCTGTGGAATCTGAGAACAAATATTTCGGATCCCTTTGAAGACTATACGGCCAAAGGAAATATCCTCCGATAACAAAGAGAAAGAAGCTTTCTGAGAAACTTCTTTGTGTTCTGTGAAATCATCTCACAGTGTTGCAGCTTTCCCCTCAAGAAGCCTTTCGCTAAGACAGTTCTTGTGGAATTGGCAAAGTGATATTTGGAAGCCCATAGAGGGCTATGGTGAAAAAGAAAATATCCTCTGATGAAATCTGGAAAGAAGCTTTCTGAGAAACTGCTTAGTGTTCTGTTAATTCACCTCACAGAGTTACATCTCTATTTCGTGGATCTCTTTGCTTGCCTTATTTGTGTGGAATCTGACAACAGATATTTCCTTTCCCTTTGAAGACTATAGGGACAAAGGAAATATCCTCCAATAACAAAGAGAAAGAAGCTTTCTGAGAAACTTCTTTGGGATCTGTGAAATCATCTCACAGACTTACAGCTTTACCCTCAGGAAGCCTTTCGCTAGGACAGTTCTTGTGGAACTGGCAAACTGATATTTGGAAGCCCATAGAGGGCTATGGTGAAAAAGGAAATATCCTCCGATGAAATCTGGAAAGAAACTTTCTGAGAAACTGCTTAGTGTTCTGCTAATTTATCTCACAGAGTTACATCTGTATTTCGGGGATCTCTTTGCTAGCCTTATTTCTGTGGAATCTGACAACAGATATTTCGGATCCCTTTGAAGACTATAGGGCCAAAGGAAATATCCTCCGATAACAAAGAGAAAGAAACTTTCTGAGAAACTTCTTTGTGTTCTGTGAAATCATCTCACAGAGTTACAGCTTTCCCCTCAAGAAGCCTTTCGCTGAGACAGTTCTTGTGGAATTGGCAAAGTGATATTTGGAAGCCCTAGAGGGCTATGGTGAAAAAGGAAATATCCTCCGATGAAATCTGGGAAGAAGCTTTCTGAGAAACTGCTTAGTGTTCTGTTAATTCATCTCACAGAGTTACATCTGTATTTCGTGGATCTCTTTGCTAGCCTTATTTCTGTGGAATCTGAGAACAAATATTTCGGATCCCTTTGTAGACTATACGGCCAAAGGAAATATCCTCCCATAACAAAGAGAAAGAAGCTTTCTGAGAAACTTCTTTGTGTTCTGTGAAATCATCTCACAGAGTTACAGCTTTCCCCTCAAGAAGCCTTTCGCTAAGACAGTTCTTTTGGAATTGGCAAAGTGATATATGGAAGCCCATAGAGGGCTATGGTGAAAAAGGAAATATCCTCAGATGAAATATAGAAAGAAGCTTTCTGAGAAACTGCTCAGTGTTCTGTTAATTCATCTCACAGAGTTACATCTGTATTTCGTGGATCTCTTTGCTAGCCTTATTTCTGTGGAATCTGACAACAGATATTTCGGATCCCTTTGAAGACTATAGGACCAAAGGAAATATCCTCCGATAACAAAGGGAAAGAAGCTTTCTGAGAAACGTCTTTGTGTTCTGTAAAATCATCTCACAGAGTTACAGCTTTCCCCTCAAGAAGCCTTTCGCTAAGACAGTTCTTCTGGAATTGGCAAAGTGATATTTGGAAGCCCAAAGAGGGCTATGGTGAAAAAGGAAATATCCTCCGATGAAATCTGGAAAGAAGATTTCTGAGAAACTGCTTAGTGTTCTGTTAATTCATCTCACAGAGTTACATCTGTATTTCAGGTATCTCTTTGCTAGCCTTATTTCTCTGGAATCTGACAACAGATATTTCGGATCCCTTTGAAGACTATAGGGCCAAAGGAAATATCCTCCGATAACAAAGAGAAAGAAGCTTTCTGAGAAACTTCTTTGTGTTCTGTGAAATCATCTCACAGAGTTACAGCTTTCCCCTCAGGAAGCCTTTCGCTAAGACAGTTCTTGTGGAATTGGAAAAGTGATATTTGGAAGCCCATAGAGGGCTACGGTGAAAAAGGAAATATCCTCCGATGAAATCTGGAAAGAAGCTTTCTGAGAAACTGCTTACTGTTCTGTTAATTCATCTCACAGAGTTACATCTGTATTTCGTGGATCTCTTTGCTAGCCTTATTTCTGTGGAATCTGAGAACAGATATTTCGGATCCCTTTGAAGACTATAGGGCCAAAGGAAATATCCTCCGATAACAAAGGAAAGAAGCTTTCTGAGAAACTGCCTAGTGTTCTGTTAATTCATCTCACAGAGTTACATCTGTATTTCGTGGATCTCTTTGCTAGCCTTATTTGTGTGGAATCTGACAACAGATATTTCCTTTCCCTTTGAAGACTATAGGGACAAAGGAAATATCCTCCGATAACAAAGAGAAAGAAGCTTTCTGAGAAACTTCTTTGCGTTCTGTGAAATCATCTCACAGAGTTACAGCTTTCCCCTCAGGAAGCCTTTCGCTAGGACAGTTCTTATGGAACTGGCAAACTGATATTTGGAACCCCTAGAGGGCTATGTTGAAAAAGGAAATATCCTCCGATGAAATCTGGAAAGAAGCTTTCTGAGAAACTGCTTAGTGTTCTGTTAGTTAATCTCACAGAGTTACATCTGTATTTCGGGGATCTCTTTGCTGGCCTTATTTCTGTGCAATCTGACAACAGATATTTCGGATCCCTTTGAAGACTATAGGGCCAAAGGAAATAATCTCCGATAACAAAGTGAAAGAAGCTTTCTGAGAAACTTCTTTGGGTTCTGTGAAAACATCTCACAGAGTTACAGCTTTCCCCTCAGGAAGCCTTTCGCTAGGACAGTTCTTGTGGAATTGGCAAAGTGATATTTGGAAGCCCATAGTGGGCTGTGGTGAAAAAGGAAATATCCTCCGATGAAATCTGGAAAGAAGCTTTCTGAGAAACTGCTTAGTGTTCTGTTAATTCTTCTCACAGAGTTACATCTGTATTTCGTGGATCTCTTTGCTAGCCTTATTTGTGTGGAATCTGACAACAGATATTTCCTTTCCCTTTGAAGACTATAGTGCCAAAGGAAATATCCTCCGATAACAAAGAGAAAGAAGCTTTCTGAGAAACTGCTTAGTGTTCTGTTAATTCATCTCACAGAGTTACATCTGTATTTCGTGGATCTCTTTGCTAGCCTTATTTCTGTGGAATCTGACAACAGATATTTCGGATCCCTTTGAAGACTATAGGGCCAAAGGAAATATCCTCCGATAACAAAGAGAAAGAAGCTTTCTGAGACACTTCTTTGTGTTCTGTGAAATCATCTCACAGAGTTACAGCTTTCCCCTCAAGAATCCTTTCACTAAGACAGTTCTTGTGGAATTGGCAATGTGATATTTGGAAGCCCATAGAGGGCTGTGGTGAAAAAGGAAATATCCTCCGATGAAATCTGGAAAGAAGCTTTCTGAGAAACTGCTTAGTGTTCTGTTAATTCATCTCACAGAGTTACATCTGTATTTCGAAGATCTCTTTGCTAGCCTTATTTCTGCGGAATCTGAGAACAAATATTTCGGATCCCTTTGAAGACTATACGGCCAAAGGAAATATCCTCCCATAACAAAGAGAAAGAAGCTTTCTGAGAAACTTCTTTGTGTTCTGTGAAATCATCTCAGAGTTACAGCTTTCCCCTCAAGAAGCCTTTCGCTAAGACAATTCTTGTGGAATTGGCAAAGTGATATTTGGAAGCCCATAGAGGGCTACGGTGAAAAAGGAAATATCCTCGGATGAAATCTGGAAAGAAGCTTTCTGAGAAACTGCTTAGTGTTCTGTTAATTCATCTCACAGAGTTACATCTCTATTTCGTGGTTCTCTTTGCTAGCCTTATTTGTGTGGAATCTGACGAAAGATATTTCCTTTCCCTTTGAAGACTATAGGGCCAAAGGAAATAATCTCCGATAACAAAGTGAAAGAAGCTTTCTGAGAAACTTCTTTGGTTTCTGTGAAATCATCTCACAGAGTTACAGCTTTCCCCTCAGGAAGCCTTTCGCTAGGACAGTTCTTGTGGAATTGGCAAAGTGATATTTGGAAGCCCATAGTGGGCTGTGGTGAAAAAGGAAATATCCTCCGATGAAATCTGGAAAGAAGCTTTCTGAGAAACTGCTTAGTGTTCTGTTAATTCTTCTCACAGAGTTACATCTGTATTTCGTGGATCTCTTTGCTAGCCTTATTTGTGTGGAATCTGACAACAGATATTTCCTTTCCATTTGAAGACTATAGGGCCAAAGGAAATATCCTCCGATAACAAAGAGAAAGAAGCTTTCTGAGAAACTTCTTTGTGTTCTGTGAAATCATCTCACAGAGTTACAGCTTTCCCCTCAAGAAGCCTTTCGCTAAGACAGTTCTTGTGGAATTGGCAAAGTGATATTTGGAAGCCCATAGAGGGCTATGGTGAAAAAGGAAATATCATCAGATGAAATATAGAAAGAAGCTTCCTGAGAAACTGCTTAGTGTTCTGTTAATTCATCTCACAGAGTTACATCTGTATTTCGTGGATCTCTTTGCTAGCCTTATTTCTGTGGAATCTGACAACAGATATTTCGGATCCCTTTGAAGACTATAGGACCAAAGGAAATATCCTCCGATAACAAAGAGAAAGAAGCTTTCTGAGAAACTTCTTTGTGTTCTGTAAAATCATCTCACAGAGTTACAGCTTTCCCCTCAAGAAGCCTTTCGCTAAGACAGTTCTCCTGGAATTGGCAAAGTGATATTTGGAAGCCCATAGAGGGCTATGGTGACAAAGGAAATATCCTCCGATGAAATCTGGAAAGAAGCTTTCTGAGAAACTGCTTAGTGTTCTGTTAATTCATCTCACAGAGTTACATCTGTATTTCGTGGATCTCTTTGCTAGCCTTATTTCTGTGGAATCTGAGAACAAATATTTCAGATCCCTTTGAAGACTATACGGCCAAAGGAAATATCCTCCGATAACAAAGAGAAAGAAGCTTTCTCAGAAACTTCTTTGTGTTCTGTGAAATCATCTCACAGAATTACAGCTTTCCCCTCAAGAAACCTTTCGCTAAGCCAGTTCTTGTGGAAATCTGAAAGTGATATTTGGAAGCCCATAGAGGGCTATGGTGAAAAAGGAAATATCCTCCGATGAAATCTGGAAAGAAGCTTTCTGAGAAACTGCTTAGTGTTCTGTTAATTCTTCTCACAGAGTTACATCTGTATTTCGTGGATCTCTTTGCTAGCCTTATTTGTGTGGAATCTGACAACAGATATTTCCTTTCCATTTGAAGACTATAGGGCCAAAGGAAATATCCTCCGATAACAAAGAGAAAGAAGCTTTCTGAGAAACTTCTTTGGGTTCTGTGAAATCATCTCCCAGAGTTACAGCCTTCCCCTCAGGAAGCCTTTCGTAAGGACAGTTCTTGTGGAATTGGCAAAGTGATATTTGGAAGCCCTAAGAGGGCTATGGTGAAAAAGGAAATATCCTCCGATGAAATCTGGAAAGAAGCTTTCTGAGAAACTGCTTAGTGTTCTGTTAATTCATCTCACAGAGTTACATCTCTATTTCGTGGTTCTCTTTGCTAGCCTTATTTGTGTGGAATCTGACAAAAGATATTTCCTTTCCCTTTGAAGACTATAGGGCCAAAGGAAATAATCTCCGATAACAAAGTGAAAGAAGCTTTCTGAGAAACTTCTTTGGGTTCTGTGAAATCATCTCACAGAGTTACAGCTTTCCCCTCAGGAAGCCTTTCGCTAGGACAGTTCTTGTGGAATTGGCAAAGTGATATTTGGAAGCCCATAGTGGGCTGTGGTGAAAAAGGAAATATCCTTCGATGAAATCTGGAAAGAAGCTTTCTGAGAAACTGCTTAGTGTTCTGTTAATTCTTCTCACAGAGTTACATCTGTATTTCGTGGATCTCTTTGCTAGCCTTATTTGTGTGGAATCTGACAACAGATATTTCCTTTCCATTTGAAGACTATAGGGCCAAAGGAAATATCCTCCGATAACAAAGAGAAAGAAGCTTTCTGAGAAACTTCTTTGTGTTCTGTGAAATCATCTCACAGAGTTACAGCTTTCCCCTCAAGAAGCCTTTCGCTAAGACAGTTCTTGTGGAATTGGCAAAGTGATATTTGGAAGCCCATAGAGGGCTATGGTGAAAAAGGAAATATCATCAGATGAAATATAGAAAGAAGCTTCCTGAGAAACTGCTTAGTGTTCTGTTAATTCATCTCACAGAGTTACATCTGTATTTCGTGGATCTCTTTGCTAGCCTTATTTCTGTGGAATCTGACAACAGATATTTCGGATCCCTTTGAAGACTATAGGACCAAAGGAAATATCCTCCGATAACAAAGAGAAAGAAGCTTTCTGAGAAACTTCTTTGTGTTCTGTAAAATCATCTCACAGAGTTACAGCTTTCCCCTCAAGAAGCCTTTCGCTAAGACAGTTCTCCTGGAATTGGCAAAGTGATATTTGGAAGCCCATAGAGGGCTATGGTGACAAAGGAAATATCCTCCGATGAAATCTGGAAAGAAGCTTTCTGAGAAACTGCTTAGTGTTCTGTTAATTCATCTCACAGAGTTACATCTGTATTTCGTGGATCTCTTTGCTAGCCTTATTTCTGTGGAATCTGAGAACAAATATTTCGGATCCCTTTGAAGACTATACGGCCAAAGGAAATATCCTCCGATAACAAAGAGAAAGAAGCTTTCTCAGAAACTTCTTTGTGTTCTGTGAAATCATCTCACAGAATTACAGCTTTCCCCTCAAGAAACCCTTCGCTAAGCCAGTTCTTGTGGAAATCTGAAAGTGATATTTGGAAGCCCATAGAGGGCTATGGTGAAAAAGGAAATATCCTCCGATGAAATCTGGAAAGAAGCTTTCTGAGAAACTGCTTAGTGTTCTGTTAATTCTTCTCACAGAGTTACATCTGTATTTCGTTGATCTCTTTGCTAGCCTTATTTGTGTGGAATCTGACAACAGATATTTCCTTTCCATTTGAAGACTATAGGGCCAAAGGAAATATCCTCCGATAACAAAGAGAAAGAAGCTTTCTGAGAAACTTCTTTGGGTTCTGTGAAATCATCTCCCAGAGTTACAGCCTTCCCCTCAGGAAGCCTTTCGTAAGGACAGTTCTTGTGGAATTGGCAAAGTGATATTTGGAAGCCCTAAGAGGGCTATGGTGACAAAGGAAATATCCTCCGATGAAATCTGGAAAGAAGCTTTCTGAGAAACTGCTTAGTGTTCTGTTAATTCATCTCACAGAGTTACATCTGTATTTCGTGGATCTCTTTGCTAGCCTTATTTCTGTGGAATCTGACAACCGATATTACCTTTCCCTTTGAAGACTATAGGGACAAAGGAAATATCCTCCGATAACAAAGAGAAAGAAGCTTTATGAGAAACTTCTTTGTGTTCTGTGAAATCATCTCACAGAGTTACAGCTTTCCCCTCAAGAAGCATTTCGCTAAGACAGTTCTTGTGGAATTGGCAAAGTGATATTTGGAAGCCCATAGAGGGCTATGGTGAAAAAGGAAATATCCTCAGATGAAATATAGAAAGAAGCTTTCTGAGAAACTGCTTTGTGTTCTGTTAATTCATCTCACAGAGTTACATCTGTTTTTCGTGGATCTCTTTGCTAGCCTTATTTCTGTGGAATCTGAGAACAGATATTTCGGATCCCTTTGAAGACTATAGGGCCAAAGGAAATATCCTCCGATAACAAAGAGAAAGAAGCTTTCTGAGAATCTTCTTTGTGTTCTGTAAAATCATCTCACAGAATTACAGCTTTCCCCTCAAGAAGCCTTTCGCTAAGACAGTTCTTGTGGAATTGGCAAAGTGATATTTGGAAGCCCATAGAGGGCTATGGTGAAAAAGGAAATATCCTCCGATGAAATCTGGAAAGAAGCTTTCTGAGAAACTGCTCAGTGTTCTGTTAATTCATCTCACAGAGTTACATCTGTATTTCGTGGATCTCTTTGCTAGCCTTATTTCTGTGGAATCTGACAACAGATATTTCCTTTCCCTTTGAAGACTATAGGGACAAAGGAAATATCCTCCGATAACAAAGAGAAAGAAGCTTTCTGAGAACCTTCTTTGTGTTCTGTGAAATCATCTCACAAAGTTACAGCTTTCCCCTCAAGAAGCCTTTCGCTAAGACAGTTCTTGTGGAATTGGCAAAGTGATATTTGGAAGCCCGTAGAGGGCAATGGTGAAAAAGGAAATATCCTCCGATGAAATCTGGAAAGAAGCTTTCTGAGAAACTGCTTAGTGTTCTGTTAATTCATCTCACAGAGTTACATCTGTATTTCGGGGATCTCTTTGCTAGCCTTATTTCTGTGGAATCTGAGAACAGATATTTCGGATCCCTTTGAAGACTATAGGGCCAAAGGAAATATCCTCCGATAACAAAGAGAAAGAAGCTTTCTGAGAAACTTCTTTGTGTTCTGTGAAATCATCTCACAGTGTTGCAGCTTTCCCCTCAAGAAGCCTTTCGCTAAGACAGTTCCTGTGGAATTGGCAAAGTGATATTTGGAAGCCCATAGAGGGCTATGGTGAAAAAGAAAATATCCTCTGATGAAATCTGGAAAGAAGCTTTCTGAAAAACTGCTTAGTGTTCTGTTAATTCACCTCACAGAGTTACATCTCTATTTCATGGATCTCTTTGCTTGGCTTATTTGTGTGGAATCTGACAACAGATATTTCCTTTCCCTTTGAAGACTATAGGGACAAAGGAAATATCCTCCGATAACAAAGAGAAAGAAGCTTTCTGAGAAACTCCTTTGGGTTCTGTGAAATCATCTCACAGAGTTACAGCTTTCCCCTCAGGAAGCCTTTCGCTAGGACAGTTCTTGTGGAACTGGCAAACTGATATTTGGAAGCCCATAGAGGGCTATGGTGAAAAAGGAAATATCCTCCGATGAAATCTGGAAAGAAACTTTCTGAGAAACTGCTTAGTGTTCTGTTAATTTATCTCACAGAGTTACATCTGTATTTCGGGGATCTCTTTGCTAGCCTTATTTCTGTGGAATCTGACAACAGATATTTCGGATCCCTTTAAAGACTATAGGGCCAAAGGAAATATCCTCCGATAACAAAGAGAAAGAAACTTTCTGAGAAACTTCTTTGTGTTCTGTGAAATCATCTCACAGAGTTACAGCTTTCCCCTCAAGAAGCCTTTCGCTGAGACAGTTCTTGTGGAATTGGCAAAGTGATATTTGGAAGCCCATAGAGGGCTATGGTGAAAAAGGAAATATCCTCCGATGAAATCTGGAAAAAAGCTTTCTGAGAAACTGCTTAGTGTTCTGTTAATTCATCTCACAGAGTTACATCTGTATTTCGGGCATCTCTTTGCTAGCCTTATTTGTGTGGAATCTGACAACAGATATTTCCTTTCCCTTTGAAGACTATAGGGACAAAGGAAATATCCTCCGATAACAAAGAGAAAGAAGCTTTCTGAGAACCTTCTTTGTGTTCTGTGAAATCATCTCACAGAGTTACAGCTTTCCCCTCAAGAAGCCTTTCTCTAAGACAGTTCTTGTGGAATTGGCAAAGTGATATTCGGAAGCCCATAGAGGGCTATGGTGAAAAAGGAAATATCCTCAGATGAAATATAGAAAGAAGCTTTCTGAGAAACTGCTTAGTGTTCTGTAAATTCATCTCACAGAGTTACATCTGTATTTCGTGGATCTCTTTGCTAGCCTTATTTCTGTGGAATCTGAGAACAGATATATTGGATCCCTTTGAAGACTATAGGGCCAAAGGAAATATCCTCCGATAACAAAGAGGAAGAAGCTTTCTGAGAAACTTCTTTGTGTTCTGTGAAATCATCTCACAGAGTTACAGCTTTCCCCTCAAGAAGCCTTTCGCTAAGACAGTTCTTGTGGAATTGGCAAAGTGATATTTGGAAGCACATAGAAGGCTAAGGTAAAAAAGGTAATATCCTCCTATGAAATCTGGAAAGAAGCATTCTGATAAACTGCTTTGTGTTCTGTTAATTCATCTCACAGAGTTACATCTGTATTTCGTGGATCTCTTTGCTAGCCTTATCTCTGTGGAATCTGACAACAGATATTTCCTTTCCCTTTGAAGACTATAGGGCCAAAGGAAATATCCTCCGATAACAAAGAGAAAGAAGCTTTCTGAGAAACTTCTTTGTGTTCTGTGAAATCATCTCACAGAGTTACAGCTTTCCCCTCAAGAAGCCTTTCGCTAAGACAGTTCTTGTGGAATTGGCAAAGTGATATTTGGAAGCCCGTAGAGGGCAATGGTGAAAAAGGAAATATCCTCCGATGAAATCTGGAAAGAAGCTTTCTGAGAAACTGCTTAGTGTTCTGTTAATTCATCTCACAGAGTTACATCTGTATTTCGGGGATCTCTTTGCTAGCCTTATTTCTGTGGAATCTGAGAACAGATATTTCGGATCCCTTTGAAGACTATAGGGCCAAAGGAAATATCCTCCGATAACAAAGAGAAAGAAGCTTTCTGAGAAACTTCTTTGTGTTCTGTGAAATCATCTCACAGTGTTGCAGCTTTCCCCTCAAGAAGCCTTTCGCTAAGACAGTTCCTGTGGAATTGGCAAAGTGATATTTGGAAGCCCATAGAGGGCTATGGTGAAAAAGAAAATATCCTCTGATGAAATCTGGAAAGAAGCTTTCTGAGAAACTGCTTAGTGTTCTGTTAATTCACCTCACAGAGTTACATCTCTATTTCATGGATCTCTTTGCTTGGCTTATTTGTGTGGAATCTGACAACAGATATTTCCTTTCCCTTTGAAGACTATAGGGACAAAGGAAATATCCTCCGATAACAAAGAGAAAGAAGCTTTCTGAGAAACTCCTTTGGGTTCTGTGAAATCATCTCACAGAGTTACAGCTTTCCCCTCAGGAAGCCTTTCGCTAGGACAGTTCTTGTGGAACTGGCAAACTGATATTTGGAAGCCCATAGAGGGCTATGGTGAAAAAGGAAATATCCTCCGATGAAATCTGGAAAGAAACTTTCTGAGAAACTGCTTAGTGTTCTGTTAATTTATCTCACAGAGTTACATCTGTATTTCGGGGATCTCTTTGCTAGCCTTATTTCTGTGGAATCTGACAACAGATATTTCGGATCCCTTTTAAGACTATAGGGCCAAAGGAAATATCCTCCGATAACAAAGAGAAAGAAACTTTCTGAGAAACTTCTTTGTGTTCTGTGAAATCATCTCACAGAGTTACAGCTTTCCCCTCAAGAAGCCTTTCGCTGAGACAGTTCTTGTGGAATTGGCAAAGTGATATTTGGAAGCCCATAGAGGGCTATGGTGAAAAAGGAAATATCCTCCGATGAAATCTGGAAAAAAGCTTTCTGAGAAACTGCTTAGTGTTCTGTTAATTCATCTCACAGAGTTACATCTGTATTTCGGGCATCTCTTTGCTAGCCTTATTTGTGTGGAATCTGACAACAGATATTTCCTTTCCCTTTGAAGTCTATAGGGACAAAGGAAATATCCTCCGATAACAAAGAGAATGAAGCTTTCTGAGAAACTTCCTTGGGTTCTGTGAAATCATCTCACAGGGTTACAGCTTTCCCCTCAGGAAGCCTTTCGCAAAGACAGTTCTTCTGGAATTGGCAAAGTGATATTTGGAAGCCCATAGAGGGCTATGGTGAAAAAGGAAATATCCTCCGATTAAATCTGGAAAGAAGCTTTCTGAGAAACTGCTTAGTGTTCTGTAAATTCATCTCACAGAGTTACATCTGTATTTCGGGCATCTCTTTGCTAGCCTTATTTGTGTGGAATTTGACAACAGATATTTCCTTTCCCTTTGAAGACTATAGGGAAAAAGGAAATATCCTCCGATAACAAAGAGAAAGAAGCTTTCTGAGAAACTTCTTTGGGTTCTGTGAAATCATCTCACAGAGTTACAGCTTTCCCCTCAGAAAGCCTTTCGCTAGGACAGTTCTTGTGGAATTGGCAAAGTGATATTTGGAAGCCCATAGAGGGCTATGGTGAAAAAGGAAATATCCTCCGATGAAATCTGGAAAGAAGCTTTCTGAGAACCTGCTTAGTGTTCTGTTAATTCATCTCACAGAGTTACATCTGTATTTCGTGGATCTCTTTGCTAGCCTTATTTGTGTGGAATCTAACAGATATTTCCTTTCCCTTTGAAGACTATAGGGCCAAAGGAAATATCCTCCGATAACAAAGAGAAAGAAGCTTTCTGTGAAACTTCTTTGTGTTCTGTGAAATCATCTCACAGAGTTACAGCTTTACCCTCAGGAAGCCTTTCGCTAGGACAGTTCTTGTGGAATTGGCAAAGTGATATTTGGAAGCCCATAGAGGGCTATGGTGAAAAAGGAAATATCCTCAGATGAAATATAGAAAGAAGCTTTCTGAGAAACTGCTTAGTGTTCTGTTAATTCATCTCACAGAGTTACATCTGTATTTCGTGGATCTCTTTGCTAGCCTTTTTTCTGTGGAATCTGAGAACAGATATTTCGGATCCCTTTGAAGACTATAGGGCCAAAGGATATATCCTCCGATAACAAAGAGAAAGAAGCTTTCTGAGAAATTTCTTTGTGTTCTGTGAAATCATCTCACAGAGGTACAGCTTTCCCCTCAAGAAGCCTTTCGCAAAGACAGTTCTTCTGGAATGGGCAAAATGATATTTGGAAGCCCATAGAGGGCTATGGTGAAAAAGGAAATATCCTCAGATGAAATCTGGAAAGAAGCATTCTGAGAAACTGCTTTGTGTTCTGTTAATTCATCTCACAGTGTTACATCTGTATTTCGGGGATCTCTTTGCTAGCCTTATTTCTGTGGAATCTGAGAAGAGATATTTCGGATCCCTTTGAAGTCTATAGGGCCAAAGGAAATATCCTCCGATAACAAAGAGAAAGAAGCTTTCTGAGAAACTTCTTTGTGTTCTGTGAAATCATCTCACAGAGTTACAGCTTTCCCCTCAAGAAGCCTTTCTCGAAGACAGTTCTTGTGGAATTGGCAAAGTGATATTTGGAAGCTCATAGAGGGCTATGGTGAAAAAGGAAATATCCTCAGATGAAATATAGAAAGAAGCTTTCTGAGAAACTGCTTAGTGTTCTGTAAATTCATCTCACAGAGTTACATCTGTATTTCGTGGATCTCTTTGCTAGCCTTATTTCTGTGGAATCTAAGAACAGATATTTCGGATCCCCTTGAAGACTATAGGGCCAAAGGAAATATCCTCCGATAACAAACAGAAAGAAGCTTTCTGAGAAACTTCTTTGTGTTCTGTGAAATCCTCTCACAGAGTTACAGCTTTCCCCTCAAGAAGCCTTTCGCTAAGACAGTTATTTTGGAATTGGCAAACTGATATTTGGAAGCCCATAGAAGGCTATGGTGAAAAAGGAAATATCCTCCGATGAAATCTGGAAAGAAGCATTCTGAGAAACTGCTTTGTGTTCTGTTAATTCATCTCACAGAGTTACATCTGTATTTCGTGGATCTGTTTGCTAGGCTTATTTGTGTGGAATCTGACAACAGATATTTCCTTTCCCTTTGAAGACTATAGGGCCAAAGGAAATATCCTCCGATAACAAAGAGAAAGAAGCTTTCTGAGAAACTTCTTTGGGTTCTGTGAAATCATCTCACAGAGTTACAGCTTTCCCCTCAAGAAGCCTTTCGCTAAGACATTTCTTGTGGAATTGGCAAAGTGATATTTGGAAGCCCATAGAGGGCTATGGTGAAAAAGGAAATATCCTCCGATGAAATCTGGAAAGAAGCTTTCTGAGAAACTGCTTTGTGTTCTGTTAATTCATCTCACAGAGTTACATCTGTATTTCGGGGATCTCTTTGCTAGCCTTATTTCTGTGGAATCTGAGAACAAATATTTCGGATCCCTTTGAAGAGTAAACGGCCAAAGGAAATATCCTCCGACAACAAAGAGAAAGAAGCTTTCTGAGAAACTTCTTTGTGTTCTGTGAAATCATCTCACAGTGTTGCAGCTGTCCCCTCAAGAAGCCTTTCGCTAGGACAGTTCTTGTGGAATTGGCAAAGTGATATTTGGAAGCCCTAAGAGGGCTATGGTGAAAAAGGAAATATCCTCCGATGAAATCTGGAAAGAAGCTTTCTGAGAAACTGCTTAGTGTTCTGTTAATTCATCTAACAGAATTACATCTGTATTTCGTGGATCTCTTTGCTAGCCTTATTTGTGTGGAATCTGACGACCGATATTTCCTTTCCCTTTGAAGACTATAGGGACAAAGGAAATATCCTCCGATAACAAAGAGAAAGAAGCTTTCTGAGAAACTTCTTTGTGTTCTGTAAAATCATCTCACAGAATTACAGCTTTCCCCTCAAGAAGCCTTTCGCTAAGACAGTTCTGGTGGAATTGGCAAAGTGATATTTGGAAGCCCATAGAGGGCTAAGGTGAAAAAGGAAATATCCTCCTATAAAATCTGGAAAGAAGCTTTCTGAGAAACTGCTCAGTGTTCTGTTAATTCATCTCACAGAGTTACATCTGTATTTCGTGGATCTCTTTGCTAGCCTTATTTCTGTGGAATCTGACAACAGATATTTCCTTTCCCTTTGAAGACTATAGGGACAAAGGAAATATCCTCCGATAACAAAGAGAAAGAAGCTTTCTGAGAAACTTCTTTGGGTTCTGTGAAATCATCTCACAGAGTTACAGCTTTCCCCTCAGGAAGCCTTTCGCTAGGACAGTTCTTGTGGAATTGGCAAAGTGATATTTGGAAGCCCATAGAGGGCTATGGTGAATAAGGAAATATCCTCCGATGAAATCTGGAAAGAAACTTTCTGAGAAACTGCTTTGTGTTCTGTTAATTCATCTCACAGAGTTACATCTGTATTTCGTGGATCTCTTTGCTAGCCTTATTTCTGTGGAATCTGACAACAGATATTTGCTTTCCCTTTGAAGCCTATAGGGACAAGGAAATATCCTCCAATAACAAAGAGAAAGAAGCTTTCTGGGAAACTTCTTTGTGTTCTGTGAAATCATCTCACAGAGTTACAGCTTTCCCCTCAAGAAGCCTTTCGCTAAGACAGTTCTTCTGGAATTGGCAAAGTGATATTTGGAAGCCCATAGAGGGCTATGGTGAAAAAGGAAATATCCTCCGATGAAATCTGGAAAAAAGCTTTCTGAGAAACTGCTTAGTGTTCTGTTAATTCATCTCACAGAGTTACATCTGTATTTCGTGGATCTCTTTGCTAGCCTTATTTCTGTGGAATCTGAGAACAGATATTTCGGATCCCTTTGACGACTATAGGGCCAAAGGAAATATCCTCCGATAACAAAGAGAAAGAAGCTTTCTGAGAAACTTCTTTGTGTTCTGTGAAATCATCTCACAGAGTTACAGCTTTCCCCTCAAGAAGCCTTTCGCTAAGACAGTTCTTGTGGAATTGGCCAAGTGATATTTGAAAGCCCATAGAAGGCTATGGTGAAAAAGGAAATATCCTCAGATGAAATCTGGAAAGAAGCTTTCTGAGAAACTGCTTAGTGTTCTGTTAATTCATCTCACAGAGTTACATCTGTATTTCGGGGATCTCTTTGCTAGCCTTATTTCTGTGGAATCTGAGAACAAATATTTCGGATCCCTTTGAAGACTATAGGGCCAAAGGAAATATCCTCCGATAACAAAGAGAAAGAAGCTTTCTGAGAAACTTCTTTGGGTTCTGTGAAATCATCTCACAGAGTTACAGCTTTCCCCTCAAGAAGCCTTTCGCAAAGACAGTTCATGTGGAATTGGCAAAGTGATATTTGGAACCCCATAGAGGGCTATGGTGAAAAAGGAAATATCCTCCGATGAAATCTGGAAAGAAGCTTTCTGAGAAACTGCTTAGTGTTCTGTTAATTCATCTCACAGAGTTACATCTGTATTTCGGGGATCTCTTTGCTAGCCTTATTTGTGTGGAATCTGACAACAGATATTTCCTTTCCCTTTGAAGACTATAGGGACAAAGGAAATATTCTCCGATAACAAAGAGAAAGAAGCTTTCTGAGAAACTTCTTTGGGTTCTGTGAAATCATCTCACAGAGTTACAGCTTTCCCCTCAAGAACCCTTTCGCTAGGACAGTTCTTGTGGAATTCGCAAAGTGATATTTGGAAGCCCATAGAGGGCTATGGTGAAAAAGGAAATATCCTCCGATGAAATCTGGAAAGAAGCTTTCTGAGAAACTGCTTAGTGTTCTGTTAATTCATCTCACAGAGTTACATCTGGATTTCGTGGATCTCTTTGCTAGCCTTATTTGTGTGGAATCTGACAACAGATATTTCCTTTCCCTTTGAAGACTATAGGGCCAAAGGAAATATCCTCCGATAACAAAGAGAAAGAAGCTTTCTGAGAAACTTCTTTGTGTTCTGTGAAATCATCTCACAGAGTTACAGCTTTCCCCTCAAGAAGCCTTTCGCTAAGACAGTTCTTGTGGAATCGGCAAAGTGATATTTGGAAGCCCTTAGAGGGCTCTGGTGAAAAAGGAAATATCTTCCGATGAAATCTGGAAAGAAGCATTCTGAGAAACTGCTTTGTGTTCTGTTAATTCATCTCACAGAGTTACATCTGTATTTCGTGGATCTCTTTGCTAGCCTTATTTCTGTGGAATCGGAGAAGAGATATTCCGGATCCCTTTGAAGTCTATAGGGCCAAAGGAAATATCCTCCGATAACAAAGAGAAAGAAGCTTTCTGAGAAACTTCTTTGTGTTCTGTGAAATCATCTCACAGAGTTAAAGCTTTCCCCTCAAGAAGTCTTTCGCTAAGACAGTTCTTCTGGAATTGGCAAAGCGATATTTGGAAGCCCATAGAGGGCTATGGTGAAAAAGGAAATATCCTCCGATGAAATCTGGAAAGAAGCTTTCTGAGAAACTGCTTAGTGTTCTGTTAATTCATCTCACTGAGTTACATCTGTATTTCGTGGATCTCTTTGCTAGCCTTATTTGTGTGGAATCTGACAACAGATATTTCCTTTCCCTTTGAAGACTATAGGGACAAAGGAAATATCCTCCGATAACAAAGAGAAAGAAGCTTTCTGAGAAACTTCTTTGGGTTCTCTGAAATCATCTCACAGAGTTACAGCTTTCCCCTCAAGAACCCTTTCGCTAGGACAGTTCTTGTGGAATTCTCAAAGTGATATTTGGAAGCCCATAGAGGGCTATGGTGAAAAAGGAAATATCCTCCGATGAAATCTGGAAAGAAGCTTTCTGAGAAACTGCTTAGTGTTCTGTTAATTCATCTCACAGAGTTACATCTGTATTTCGTGGATCTCTTTGCTATCCTTATTTGTGTGGAATCTGACAACAGATATTTCCTTTCCCCTTGAAGACTATAGGGCCAAAGGAAATATCCTCCGATAACAAAGAGAAAGAAGCTTTCTGAGAAACTTCTTTGTGTTCTGTGAAATCATCTCACAGAGTTACAGCTTTCCCCTCAAGAAGCCTTTCGCTAAGACAGTTCTTGTGGAATTGGCAAAGTGATATTTGGAAGCCCTTAGAGGGCTCTGGTGAAAAAGGAAATATCTTCCGATGAAATCTGGAAAGAAGCATTCTGAGAAACTGCTTTGTGTTCTGTTAATTCATCTCACAGAGTTACATCTGTATTTCGTGGATCTCTTTGCTAGCCTTATTTCTGTGGAATCGGAGAAGAGATATTGCGGATCCCTCTGAAGTCTATAGGGCCAAAGGAAATATCCTCCGATAACAAAGAGAAAGAAGCTTTCTGAGAAACTTCTTTGTGTTCTCTGAAATCATCTCACAGAGTTAAAGCTTTCCCCTCAAGAAGTCTTTCGCTAAGACAGTTCTTCTGGAATTGGCAAAGCGATATTTGGAAGCCCATAGAGGGCTATGGTGAAAAAGGAAATATCCTCCGATGAAATCTGGAAAGAAGCTTTCTGAGAAACTGCTTAGTGTTCTGTTAGTTCATCTCACAGAGTTACATCTGTATTTCGGGGATCTCTTTGCTAGCCTTATTTGTGTGGAATCTGACAACAGATATTTCCTTTCCCTTTGAAGACTATAGGGCCAAAGGAAATATCCTCCGATAACAAAGAGAAAGAAGCTTTCTGAGAAACTTCTTTGGGTTCTCTGAAATCATCTCACAGAGTTACAGCTTTCCCCTCAAGAACCCTTTCGCTAGGACAGTTCTTGTGGAATTCTCAAAGTGATATTTGGAAGCCCATAGAGGGCTATGGTGAAAAAGGAAATATCCTCCGATGAAATCTGGAAAGAAGCTTTCTGAGAAACTGCTTAGTGTTCTGTTAATTCATCTCACAGAGTTACATCTGTATTTCGTGGATCTCTTTGCTAGCCTTATTTGTGTGGAATCTGACAACAGATATTTCCTTTCCCCTTGAAGACTATAGGGCCAAAGGAAATATCCTCCGATAACAAAGAGAAAGAAGCTTTCTGAGAAACTTCTTTGTGTTCTGTGAAATCATCTCACAGAGTTACAGCTTTCCCCTCAAGAAGCCTTTCGCTAAGACAGTTCTTGTGGAATTGGCAAAGTGATATTTGGAAGCCCTTAGAGGGCTCTGGTGAAAAAGGAAATATCTTCCGATGAAATCTGGAAAGAAGCATTCTGAGAAACTGCTTTGTGTTCTGTTAATTCATCTCACAGAGTTACATCTGTATTTCGTGGATCTCTTTGCTAGCCTTATTTCTGTGGAATCGGAGAAGAGATATTGCGGATCCCTTTGAAGTCTATAGGGCCAAAGGAAATATCCTCCGATAACAAAGAGAAAGAAGCTTTCTGAGAAACTTCTTTGTGTTCTCTGAAATCATCTCACAGAGTTAAAGCTTTCCCCTCAAGAAGTCTTTCGCTAAGACAGTTCTTCTGGAATTGGCAAAGCGATATTTGGAAGCCCATAGAGGGCTATGGTGAAAAAGGAAATATCCTCCGATGAAATCTGGAAAGAAGCTTTCTGAGAAACTGCTTGGTGTTCTGTTAATTCATCTCACAGAGTTACATCTGTATTTCGTGGATCTCTTTGCTAGCCTTATTTGTGTGGAATCTGACAACAGATATTTCCTTTCCCTTTGAAGACTATAGGGACAAAGGAAATATCCTCCGATAACAAAGAGAAAGAAGCTTTCTGAGAAACTTCTTTGTTTTCTGTGAAATCATCTCACAGAGTTACAGCTTTCCCCTCAAGAAGCCTTTCACTAAGACAGTTCTTGTGGAATTGGCAAAGTGATATTTGGAAGCCCATAGAGGGCTATGGTGAAAAAGGAAATATCCTCCGATGAAATCTGGAAAGAAGCTTTCTGAGAAACTGCTTAGTGTTCTGTTAATTCACCTCACAGAGTTACATCTGTATTTCGGGGATCTCTTTGCTAGCCTTATTTGTGTGGAATCTGACAACAGATATTTCCTTTCCCTTTGAAGACTATAGGGACAAAGGAAATATTCTCCGATAACAAAGAGAAAGAGCTTTCTGAGAAACTTCTTTGGGTTCTCTGAAATCATCTCACAGAGTTACAGCTTTCTCCTCAAGAACCCTTTCGCTAGGACAGTTCTTGTGGAATTCTCAAAGTGATATTTGGAAGCCCATAGAGGGCTATGGTGAAAAAGGAAATATCCTGCGATGAAATCTGGAAAGAAGCTTTCTGAGAAACTGCTTAGTGTTCTGTTAATTCATCTCACAGAGTTACATCTGTATTTCGTGGATCTCTTTGCTAGCCTTATTTGTGTTGAATCTGACAACAGATATTTCCTTTCCCCTTGAAGACTATAGGGCCAAAGGAAATATCCTCCGATAACAAAGAGAAAGAAGCTTTCTGAGAAACTTCTTTGTGTTCTGTGAAATCATCTCACAGAGTTACAGCTTTCCCCTCAAGAAGCCTTTCGCTAAGACAGTTCTTGTGGAATTGGCAAAGTGATATTTGGAAGCCCTTAGAGGGCTATGGTGAAAAAGGAAATATCTTCCGATGAAATCTGGAAAGAAGCATTCTGAGAAACTGCTTTGTGTTCTGTTAATTCATCTCACAGAGTTACATCTGTATTTCGGGCATCTCTTTGCTAGCCTTATTTGTGTGGAATCTGACAACAGATATTTCCTTTCCCTTTGAAGACTATAGGGACAAAGGAAATATCCTCCGATAACAAAGAGAATGAAGCTTTCTGAGAAACTTCTTTGGGTTCTGTGAAATCATCTCACAGAGTTACAGCTTTCCCCTCAGGAAGCCTTTCGCTAAGACAGTTCTTGTGGAATTGGCAAAGTGATATTTGGAAGCCCATAGAGGGCTATGGTGAAAAAGGAAATATCCTCAGATGAAATCTGGAAAGAAGCTTTCTGAGAAACTGCTTAGTGTTCTGTTAATTCTTCTCACAGAGTTACATCTGTATTTCGGGGATCTCTTTGCTAGCCTTATTTCTGTGGAATCTGAGAACAGATATTTCGGATCCCTATGAAGACTATAGAGCCAAAGGAAATATCCTCCGATAACAAAGAGAAAGAAGCTTTCTGAGAAACTTCTTTGTGTTCTGTGAAATCATCTCACAGAGTTACAGCTTTCCCCTCAAGAAGCCTTTCGCTAAGACAGTTCTTGTGGAATTGGCAAAGTGATATTTGGAAGCCCATAGAGGGCTATGGTGAAAAAGGAAATATCCTCCGATGAAATCTGGAAAGAAGCTTTCTGAGAAACTGCTTAGTGTTCTGTTAATTCATCTCACAGAGTTACATCTGTATTTCGGGGATCTCTTTGCTAGCCTTATTTGTGTGGAATCTGACAACAGATATTTCCTTTCCCTTTGAAGACTATAGGGACAAAGGAAATATTCTCCGATAACAAAGAGAAAGAAGCTTTCTGAGAAACTTCTTTGGGTTCTGTGAAATCATCTCACAGAGTTACAGCTTTCCCCTCAAGAACCCTTTCGCTAGGACAGTTCTTCTGGAATTCGCAAAGTGATATTTGGAAGCCCATAGAGGGCTATGGTGAAAAAGGAAATATCCTCCGATGAAATCTGGAAAGAAGCTTTCTGAGAAACTGCTTTGTGTTCTGTTAATTCATCTCACAGAGTTACATCTGTATTTCGTGGATCTCTTTGCTAGCCTTATTTCTGTGGAATCGGAGAAGAGATATTGCGGATCCCTTTGAAGTCTATAGGGCCAAAGGAAATATCCTCCGATAACAAAGAGAAAGAAGCTTTCTGAGAAACTTCTTTGTGTTCTCTGAAATCATCTCACAGAGTTAAAGCTTTCCCCTCAAGAAGTCTTTCGCTAAGACAGTTCTTCTGGAATTGGCAAAGCGATATTTGGAAGCCCATAGAGGGCTATGGTGAAAAAGGAAATATCCTCCGATGAAATCTGGAAAGAAGCTTTCTGAGAAACTGCTTAGTGTTCTGTTAATTCATCTCACAGAGTTACATCTGGATTTCGTGTATCTCTTTGCTAGCCTTATTTGTGTGGAATCTGACAACAGATATTTCCTTTCCCTTTGAAGACTATAGGGCCAAAGGAAATATCCTCCGATAACAAAGAGAAAGAAGCTTTCTGAGAAACTTCTTTGAGTTCTGTGAAATCATCTCACAGAGTTACAGCTTTCCCCTCAAGAAGCCTTTCGCTAAGACAGTTCTTGTGGAATTGGCAAAGTGATATTTGGAAGCCCTTAGAGGGCTCTGGTGAAAAAGGAAATATCTTCCGATGAAATCTGGAAAGAAGCATTCTGAGAAACTGCTTTGTGTTCTGTTAATTCATCTCACAGAGTTACATCTGTATTTCGTGGATCTCTTTGCTAGCCTTATTTCTGTGGAATCGGAGAAGAGATATTCCGGATCCCTTTGAAGTCTATAGGGCCAAAGGAAATATCCTCCGATAACAAAGAGAAAGAAGCTTTCTGAGAAACTTCTTTGTGTTCTGTGAAATCATCTCACAGAGTTAAAGCTTTCCCCTCAAGAAGTCTTTCGCTAAGACAGTTCTTCTGGAATTGGCAAAGCGATATTTGGAAGCCCATAGAGGGCTATGGTGAAAAAGGAAATATCCTCCGATGAAATCTGGAAAGAAGCTTTCTGAGAAACTGCTTAGTGTTCTGTTAATTCATCTCACAGAGTTACATCTGTATTTCGTGGATCTCTTTGCTAGCCTTATTTGTGTGGAATCTGACAACAGATATTTCCTTTCCCTTTGAAGACTATAGGGACAAAGGAAATATCCTCCGATAACAAAGAGAAAGAAGCTTTCTGAGAAACTTCTTTGTTTTCTGTGAAATCATCTCACAGAGTTAAAGCTTTCCCCTCAAGAAGTCTTTCGCTAAGACAGTTCTTCTGGAATTGGCAAAGCGATATTTGGAAGCCCATAGAGGGCTATGGTGAAAAAGGAAATATCCTCCGATGAAATCTGGAAAGAAGCTTTCTGAGAACCTGCTTAGTGTTATGTTAATTCATCTCACAGAGTTACATCTGTATTTCGGGCATCTCTTTGCTAGCCTTATTTGTGTGGAATCTGACAACAGATATTTCCTTTCCCTTTGAAGACTATAGGGCCAAAGGAAATATCCTCCGATAACAAAGAGAATGAAGCTTTCTGAGAAACTTCTTTGGGTTCTGTGAAATCATCTCACAGAGTTACAGCTTTACCCTCAGGAAGCCTTAGCTAGGACAGTTCTTGTGGAATTGGCAAAGTGATATTTGGAAGCCCATAGAGGGCTATGGTGAAAAAGGAAATATCCTCAGATGAAATATAGAAAGAAGCTTTCTGAGAAACTGCTTAGTGTTCTGTTAATTCATCTCACAGAGTTACATCTGTATTTCGTGGATCTCTTTGCTAGCCTTTTTTCTGTGGAATCTGAGAACAGATATTTCGGATCCCTTTGAAGACTATAGGGCCAAAGGATATATCCTCCGATAACAAAGAGAAAGAAGCTTTCTGAGAAACTTCTTTGTGTTCTGTGAAATCATCTCACAGAGGTACAGCTTTCCCCTCAAGAAGCCTTTCGCAAAGACAGTTCTTCTGGAATGGGCAAAGTGATATTTGGAAGCCCATAGAGGGCTATGGTGAAAAAGGAAATATCCTCAGATGAAATCTGGAAAGAAGCATTCTGAGAAACTGCTTTGTGTTCTGTTAATTCATCTCACAGTGTTACATCTGTATTTCGTGGATCTCTTTGCTAGCCTTATTTCTGTGGAATCTGAGAAGAGATATTTCGGATCCCTTTGAAGTCTATAGGGCCAAAGGAAATATCCTCCGATAACAAAGAGAAAGAAGCTTTCTGAGAAACTTCTTTGTGTTCTGTGAAATCATCTCACAGAGTTACAGCTTTCCCCTCAAGAAGCCTTTCTCGAAGACAGTTCTTGTGGAATTGGCAAAGTGATATTTGGAAGCTCATAGAGGGCTATGGTGAAAAAGGAAATATCCTCAGATGAAATATAGAAAGAAGCTTTCTGAGAAACTGCTTAGTGTTCTGTAAATTCATCTCACAGAGTTACATCTGTATTTCGTGGATCTCTTTGCTAGCCTTATTTCTGTGGAATCTAAGAACAGATATTTCGGATCCCCTTGAAGACTATAGGGCCAAAGGAAATATCCTCCGATAACAAACAGAAAGAAGCTTTCTGAGAAACTTCTTTGTGTTCTGTGAAATCATCTCACAGAGTTACAGCTTTCCCCTCAAGAAGCCTTTCGCTAAGACATTTCTTGTGAAATTGGCAAAGTGATATTTGGAAGCCCATAGAGGGCTATGGTGAAAAAGGAAATATCCTCCGATGAAATCTGGAAAGAAGCTTTCTGAGAAACTGCTTTGTGTTCTGTTAATTCATCTCACAGAGTTACATCTGTATTTCGGGGATCTCTTTGCTAGCCTTATTTCTGTGGAATCTGAGAACAAATATTTCGGATCCCTTTGAAGAGTAAACGGCCAAAGGAAATATCCTCCGACAACAAAGAGAAAGAAGCTTTCTGAGAAACTTCTTTGTGTTCTGTGAAATCATCTCACAGTGTTGCAGCTGTCCCCTCAAGAAGCCTTTCGCTAGGACAGTTCTTGTGGAATTGGCAAAGTGATACTTGGAAGCCCTAAGAGGGCTATGGTGAAAAAGGAAATATCCTCCGATGAAATCTGGAAAGAAGCTTTCTGAGAAACTGCTTAGTGTTCTGTTAATTCATCTAACAGAATTACATCTGTATTTCGTGGATCTCTCTGCTAGCCTTATTTGTGTGGAATCTGACAACCGATATTTCCTTTCCCTTTGAAGACTATAGGGACAAAGGAAATATCCTCCGATAACAAAGAGAAAGAAGCTTTCTGAGAAACTTCTTTGTGTTCTGTAAAATCATCTCACAGAATTACAGCTTTCCCCTCAAGAAGCCTTTCGCTAAGACAGTTCTTGTGGAATTGGCAAAGTGATATTTGGAAGCCCATAGAGGGCTAAGGTGAAAAAGGAAATATCCTCCGATAAAATCTGGAAAGAAGCTTTCTGAGAAACTGCTCAGTGTTCTGTTAATTCATCTCACAGAGTTACATCTGTATTTCGTGGATCTCTTTGCTAGCCTTATTTCTGTGGAATCTGACAACAGATATTTCCTTTCCCTTTGAAGACTATAGGGACAAAGGAAATATCCTCCGATAACAAAGAGAAAGAAGCTTTCTGAGAAACTTCTTTGGGTTCTGTGAAATCATCTCACAGAGTTACAGCTTTCCCCTCAGGAAGCCTTTCGCTAGGACAGTTCTTGTGGAATTGGCAAAGTGATATTTGGAAGCCCATAGAGGGCTATGGTGAATAAGGAAATATCCTCCGATGAAATCTGGAAAGAAACTTTCTGAGAAACTGCTTTGTGTTCTGTTAATTCATCTCACAGAGTTACATCTGTATTTCGTGGATCTCTTTGCTAGCCTTATTTCTGTGGAATCTGACAACAGATATTTGCTTTCCCTTTGAAGCCTATAGGGACAAGGAAATATCCTCCAATAACAAAGAGAAAGAAGCTTTCTGGGAAACTTCTTTGTGTTCTGTGAAATCATCTCACAGAGTTACAGCTTTCCCCTCAAGAAGCCTTTCGCTAAGACAGTTCTTCTGGAATTGGCAAAGTGATATTTGGAAGCCCATAGAGGGCTATGGTGAAAAAGGAAATATCCTCCGATGAAATCTGGAAAGAAGCTTTCTGAGAAACTGCTTAGTGTTCTGTTAATTCATCTCACAGAGTTACATCTGTATTTCGTGGATCTCTTTGCTAGCCTTATTTCTGTGGAATCTGAGAACAGATATTTCGGATCCCTTTGACGACTATAGGGCCAAAGGAAATATCCTCCGATAACAAAGAGAAAGAAGCTTTCTGAGAAACTTCTTTGTGTTCTGTGAAATCATCTCACAGAGTTACAGCTTTCCCCTCAAGAAGCCTTTCGCTAAGACAGTTCTTGTGGAATTGGCAAAGTGATATTTGAAAGCCCATAGAAGGCTATGGTGAAAAAGGAAATATCCTCAGATGAAATCTGGAAAGAAGCTTTCTGAGAAACTGCTTAGTGTTCTGTTAATTCATCTCACAGAGTTACATCTGTATTTCGGGGATCTCTTTGCTAGCCTTATTTCTGTGGAATCTGAGAACAAATATTTCGGATCCCTTTGAAGACTATAGGGCCAAAGGAAATATCCTCCGATAACAAAGAGAAAGAAGCTTTCTGAGAAACTTCTTTGGGTTCTGTGAAATCATCTCACAGAGTTACAGCTTTCCCCTCAAGAAGCCTTTCGCAAAGACAGTTCATGTGGAATTGGCAAAGTGATATTTGGAACCCCATAGAGGGCTATGGTGAAAAAGGAAATATCCTCCGATGAAATCTGGAAAGAAGCTTTCTGAGAAACTGCTTAGTGTTCTGTTAATTCATCTCACAGAGTTACATCTGTATTTCGGGGATCTCTTTGCTAGCCTTATTTGTGTGGAATCTGACAACAGATATTTCCTTTCCCTTTGAAGACTATTGGGACAAAGGAAATATTCTCCGATAACAAAGAGAAAGAAGCTTTCTGAGAAACTTCTTTGGGTTCTGTGAAATCATCTCACAGAGTTACAGCTTTCCCCTCAAGAACCCTTTCGCTAGGACAGTTCTTGTGGAATTCGCAAAGTGATATTTGGAAGCCCATAGAGGGCTATGGTGAAAAAGGAAATATCCTCCGATGAAATCTGGAAAGAAGCTTTCTGAGAAACTGCTTAGTGTTCTGTTAATTCATCTCACAGAGTTACATCTGGATTTCGTGGATCTCTTTGCTAGCCTTATTTGTGTGGAATCTGACAACAGATATTTCCTTTCCCTTTGAAGACTATAGGGCCAAAGGAAATATCCTCCGATAACAAAGAGAAAGAAGCTTTCTGAGAAACTTCTTTGTGTTCTGTGAAATCATCTCACAGAGTTACAGCTTTCCCCTCAAGAAGCCTTTCGCTAAGACAGTTCTTGTGGAATTGGCAAAGTGATATTTGGAAGCCCTTAGAGGGCTCTGGTGAAAAAGGAAATATCTTCCGATGAAATCTGGAAAGAAGCATTCTGAGAAACTGCTTTGTGTTCTGTTAATTCATCTCACAGAGTTACATCTGTATTTCGTGGATCTCTTTGCTAGCCTTATTTCTGTGGAATCGGAGAAGAGATATTCCGGATCCCTTTGAAGTCTATAGGGCCAAAGGAAATATCCTCCGATAACAAAGAGAAAGAAGCTTTCTGAGAAACTTCTTTGTGTTCCGTGAAATCATCTCACAGAGTTAAAGCTTTCCCCTCAAGAAGTCTTTCGCTAAGACAGTTCTTCTGGAATTGGCAAAGCGATATTTGGAAGCCCATAGAGGGCTATGGTGAAAAAGGAAATATCCTCCGATGAAATCTGGAAAGAAGCTTTCTGAGAAACTGCTTAGTGTTCTGTTAATTCATCTCACAGAGTTACATCTGTATTTCGTGGATCTCTTTGCTAGCCTTATTTGTGTGGAATCTGACAACAGATATTTCCTTTCCCTTTGAAGACTATAGGGACAAAGGAAATATCCTCCGATAACAAAGAGAAAGAAGCTTTCTGAGAAACTTCTTTGTTTTCTGTGAAATCATCTCACAGAGTTACAGCTTTCCCCTCAAGAAGCCTTTCGCTAAGACAGTTCTTGTGGAATTGGCAAAGTGATATTTGGAAGCCCATAGAGGGCTATGGTGAAAAAGGAAATATCCTCCGATGAAATCTGGAAAGAAGCTTTCTGAGAAACTGCTTAGTGTTCTGTTAATTCATCTCACAGAGTTACATCTGTATTTCGGGGATCTCTTTGCTAGCCTTATTTGTGTGGAATCTGACAACAGATATTTCCTTTCCCTTTGAAGACTATAGGGACAAAGGAAATATTCTCCGATAACAAAGAGAAAGAAGCTTTCTGAGAAACTTCTTTGGGTTCTCTGAAATAATCTCACAGAGTTACAGCTTTCCCCTCAAGAACCCTTTCGCTAGGACAGTTCTTGTGGAATTCTCAAAGTGATATTTGGAAGCCCATAGAGGGCTATGGTGAAAAAGGAAATATCCTCCGATGAAATCTGGAAAGAAGCTTTCTGAGAAACTGCTTAGTGTTCTGTTAATTCATCTCACAGAGTTACATCTGTATTTCGTGGATCTCTTTGCTAGCCTTATTTGTGTGGAATCTGACAACAGATATTTCCTTTCCCCTTGAAGACTATAGGGCCAAAGGAAATATCCTCCGATAACAAAGAGAAAGAAGCTTTCTGAGAAACTTCTTTGTGTTCTGTGAAATCATCTCACAGAGTTACAGCTTTCCCCTCAAGAAGCCTTTCGCTAAGACAGTTCTTGTGGAATTGGCAAAGTGATATTTGGAAGCCCTTAGAGGGCTCTGGTGAAAAAGGAAATATCTTCCGATGAAATCTGGAAAGAAGCATTCTGAGAAACTGCTTTGTGTTCTGTTAATTCATCTCACAGAGTTACATCTGTATTTCGTGGATCTCTTTGCTAGCCTTATTTCTGTGGAATCGGAGAAGAGATATTGCGGATCCCTTTGAAGTCTATAGGGCCAAAGGAAATATCCTCCGATAACAAAGAGAAAGAAGCTTTCTGAGAAACTTCTTTGTGTTCTCTGAAATCATCTCACAGAGTTAAAGCTTTCCCCTCAAGAAGTCTTTCGCTAAGACAGTTCTTCTGGAATTGGCAAAGCGATATTTGGAAGCCCATAGAGGGCTATGGTGAAAAAGGAAATATCCTCCGATGAAATCTGGAAAGAAGCTTTCTGAGAAACTGCTTAGTGTTCTGTTAATTCATCTCACAGAGTTACATCTGGATTTCGTGGATCTCTTTGCTAGCCTTATTTGTGTGGAATCTGACAACAGATATTTCCTTTCCCTTTGAAGACTATAGGGCCAAAGGAAATATCCTCCGATAACAAAGAGAAAGAAGCTTTCTGAGAAACTTCTTTGTGTTCTGTGAAACCATCTCACAGAGTTACAGCTTTCCCCTCAAGAAGCCTTTCGCTAAGACAGTTCTTGTGGAATTGGCAAAGTGATATTTGGAAGCCCTTAGAGGGCTCTGGTGAAAAAGGAAATATCTTCCGATGAAATCTGGAAAGAAGCATTCTGAGAAACTGCTTTGTGTTCTGTTAATTCATCTCACAGAGTTACATCTGTATTTCGTGGATCTCTTTGCTAGCCTTATTTCTGTGGAATCGGAGAAGAGATATTCCGGATCCCTTTGAAGTCTATAGGGCCAAAGGAAATATCCTCCGATAACAAAGAGAAAGAAGCTTTCTGAGAAACTTCTTTGTGTTCTGTGAAATCATCTCACAGAGTTAAAGCTTTCCCCTCAAGAAGTCTTTCGCTAAGACAGTTCTTCTGGAATTGGCAAAGCGATATTTGGAAGCCCATAGAGGGCTATGGTGAAAAAGGAAATATCCTCCGATGAAATCTGGAAAGAAGCTTTCTGAGAAACTGCTTAGTGTTCTGTTAATTCATCTCACAGAGTTACATCTGTATTTCGTGGATCTCTTTGCTAGCCTTATTTGTGTGGAATCTGACAACAGATATTTCCTTTCCCTTTGAAGACTATAGGGACAAAGGAAATATCCTCCGATAACAAAGAGAAAGAAGCTTTCTGAGAAACTTCTTTGTTTTCTGTGAAATCATCTCACAGAGTTACAGCTTTCCCCTCAAGAAGCCTTTCGCTAAGACAGTTCTTGTGGAATTGGCAAAGTGATATTTGGAAGCCCATAGAGGGCTATGGTGAAAAAGGAAATATCCTCCGATGAAATCTGGAAAGAAGCTTTCTGAGAAACTGCTTAGTGTTCTGTTAATTCATCTCACAGAGTTACATCTGTATTTCGGGGATCTCTTTGCTAGCCTTATTTGTGTGGAATCTGACAACAGATATTTCCTTTCCCTTTGAAGACTATAGGGACAAAGGAAATATTCTCCGATAACAAAGAGAAAGAAACTTTCTGAGAAACTTCTTTGGGTTCTCTGAAATCATCTCACAGAGTTACAGCTTTCCCCTCAAGAACCCTTTCGCTAGGACAGTTCTTGTGGAATTCTCAAAGTGATATTTGGAAGCCCATAGAGGACTATGGTGAAAAAGGAAATATCCTCCGATGAAATCTGGAAAGAAGCTTTCTGAGAAACTGCTTAGTGTTCTGTTAATTCATCTCACAGAGTTACATCTGTATTTCGTGGATCTCTTTGCTAGCCTTATTTGTGTGGAATCTGACAACAGATATTTCCTTTCCCCTTGAAGACTATAGGGCCAAAGGAAATATCCTCCGATAACAAAGAGAAAGAAGCTTTCTGAGAAACTTCTTTGTGTTCTGTGAAATCATCTCACAGAGTTACAGCTTTCCCCTCAAGAAGCCTTTCGCTAAGACAGTTCTTGTGGAATTGGCAAAGTGATATTTGGAAGCCCTTAGAGGGCTCTGGTGAAAAAGGAAATATCTTCCGATGAAATCTGGAAAGAAGCATTCTGAGAAACTGCTTTGTGTTCTGTTAATTCATCTCACAGAGTTACATCTGTATTTCGTGGATCTCTTTGCTAGCCTTATTTCTGTGGAATCGGAGAAGAGATATTGCGGATCCCTTTGAAGTCTATAGGGCCAAAGGAAATATCCTCCGATAACAAAGAGAAAGAAGCTTTCTGAGAAACTTCTTTGTGTTCTCTGAAATCATCTCACAGAGTTAAAGCTTTCCCCTCAAGAAGTCTTTCGCTAAGACAGTTCTTCTGGAATTGGCAAAGCGATATTTGGAAGCCCATAGAGGGCTATGGTGAAAAAGGAAATATCCTCCGATGAAATCTGGAAAGAAGCTTTCTGAGAAACTGCTTAGTGTTCTGTTAATTCATCTCACAGAGTTACATCTGTATTTCGTGGATCTCTTTGCTAGCCTTATTTGTGTGGAATCTGACAACAGATATTTCCTTTCCCTTTGAAGACTATAGGGACAAAGGAAATATCCTCCGATAACAAAGAGAAAGAAGCTTTCTGAGAAACTTCTTTGTTTTCTGTGAAATCATCTCACAGAGTTACAGCTTTCCCCTCAAGAAGCCTTTCGCTAAGACAGTTCTTGTGGAATTGGCAAAGTGATATTTGGAAGCCCATAGAGGGCTATGGTGAAAAAGGAAATATCCTCCGATGAAATCTGGAAAGAAGCTTTCTGAGAAACTGCTTAGTGTTCTGTTAATTCACCTCACAGAGTTACATCTGTATTTCGGGGATCTCTTTGCTAGCCTTATTTGTGTGGAATCTGACAACAGATATTTCCTTTCCCTTTGAAGACTATAGGGACAAAGGAAATATTCTCCGATAACAAAGAGAAAGAAGCTTTCTGAGAAACTTCTTTGGGTTCTCTGAAATCATCTCACAGAGTTACAGCTTTCCCCTCAAGAACCCTTTCGCTAGAACAGTTCTTGTGGAATTCTCAAAGTGATATTTGGAAGCCCATAGAGGGCTATGGTGAAAAAGGAAATATCCTCCGATGAAATCTGGAAAGAAGCTTTCTGAGAAACTGCTTAGTGTTCTGTTAATTCATCTCACAGAGTTACATCTGTATTTCGTGGATCTCTTTGCTAGCCTTATTTGTGTGGAATCTGACAACAGATATTTCCTTTCCCCTTGAAGACTATAGGGCCAAAGGAAATATCCTCCGATAACAAAGAGAAAGAAGCTTTCTGAGAAACTTCTTTGTGTTCTGTGAAATCATCTCACAGAGTTACAGCTTTCCCCTCAAGAAGCCTTTCGCTAAGACAGTTCTTGTGGAATTGGCAAAGTGATATTTGGAAGCCCTTAGAGGGCTATGGTGAAAAAGGAAATATCTTCCGATGAAATCTGGAAAGAAGCATTCTGAGAAACTGCTTTGTGTTCTGTTAATTCATCTCACAGAGTTACATCTGTATTTCGTGGATCTCTTTGCTAGCCTTATTTCTGTGGAATCGGAGAAGAGATATTGCGGATCCCTTTGAAGTCTATAGGGCCAAAGGAAATATCCTCCGATAACAAAGAGAAAGAAGCTTTCTGAGAAACTTCTTTGTGTTCTGTGAAATCATCTCACAGAGTTAAAGCTTTCCCCTCAAGAAGTCTTTCGCTAAGACAGTTCTTCTGAAATTGGCAAAGTGATATTTGGAAGCCCATAGAGGGCTATGGTGAAAAAGGAAATATCCTCCGATGAAATCAGGAAAGAAGCTTTCTGAGAAACTGCTTAGTGTTCTGTTAATTCATCTCACAGAGTTACATCTGTATTTCGGGCATCTCTTTGTTAGCCTTATTTGTGTGGAATCTGACAACAGATATTTCCTTTCCCTTTGAAGACTATAGGGACAAAGGAAATATCCTCCGATAACAAAGAGAATGAAGCTTTCTGAGAAACTTCTTTGGGTTCTGTGAAATCATCTCACAGAGTTACAGCTTTCCCCTCAGGAAGCCTTTCGCTAAGACAGTTCTTGTGGAATTGGCAAAGTGATATTTGGAAGCCCATAGAGGGCTATGGTGAAAAAGGAAATATCCTCCGATGAAATCTGGAAAGAAGCTTTCTGAGAAACTGCTTAGTGTTCTGTTAATTCTTCTCACAGAGTTACATCTGTATTTCGGGGATCTCTTTGCTAGCCTTATTTGTGTGGAATCTGACAACAGATATTTCCTTTCCCTTTGAAGACTATAGGGACAAAGGAAATATCCTCCGATAACAAAGAGAAAGAAACTTTCTGAGAAACTTCTTTGTTTTCTGTGAAATCATCTCACAGAGTTACAGCTTTCCCCTCAAGAAGCCTTTCGCTAAGACAGTTCTTGTGGAATTGGCAAAGTGATATTTGGAAGCCCATAGAGGGCTATGGTGAAAAAGGAAATATCCTCCGATGAAATCTGGAAAGAAGCTTTCTGAGAAACTGCTTAGTGTTCTGTTAATTCATCTCACAGAGTTACATCTGTATTTCGGGGATCTCTTTGCTAGCCTTATTTGTGTGGAATCTGACAACAGATATTTCCTTTCCCTTTGAAGACTATAGGGACAAAGGAAATATTCTCCGATAACAAAGAGAAAGAAGCTTTCTGAGAAACTTCTTTGGGTTCTCTGAAATCATCTCACAGAGTTACAGCTTTCCCCTCAAGAAGCCTTTCGCTAAGACAGTTCTTGTGGAATTGGCAAAGTGATATTTGGAAGCCCTTAGAGGGCTATGGTGAAAAAGGAAATATCTTCCGATGAAATCTGGAAAGAAGCATTCTGAGAAACTGCTTTGTGTTCTGTTAATTCATCTCACAGAGTTACATCTGTATTTCGTGGATCTCTTTGCTAGCCTTATTTCTGTGGAATCGGAGAAGAGATATTGCGGATCCCTTTGAAGTCTATAGGGCCAAAGGAAATATCCTCCGATAACAAAGAGAAAGAAGCTTTCTGAGAAACTTCTTTGTGTTCTGTGAAATCATCTCACAGAGTTAAAGCTTTCCCCTCAAGAAGTCTTTCGCTAAGACAGTTCTTCTGGAATTGGCAAAGTGATATTTGGAAGCCCATAGAGGGCTATGGTGAAAAAGGAAATATCCTCCGATGAAATCAGGAAAGAAGCTTTCTGAGAAACTGCTTAGTGTTCTGTTAATTCATCTCACAGAGTTACATCTGTATTTCGGGCATCTCTTTGCTAGCCTTATTTGTGTGGAATCTGACAACAGATATTTCCTTTCCCTTTGAAGACTATAGGGACAAAGGAAATATCCTCCGATAATAAAGAGAATGAAGCTTTCTGAGAAACTTCTTTGGGTTCTGTGAAATCATCTCACAGAGTTACAGCTTTCCCCTCAGGAAGCCTTTCGCTAAGACAGTTCTTGTGGAATTGGCAAAGTGATATTTGGAAGCCCATAGAGGGCTATGGTGAAAAAGGAAATATCCTCAGATGAAATCTGGAAAGAAGCTTTCTGAGAAACTGCTTAGTGTTCTGTTAATTCTTCTCACAGAGTTACATCTGTATTTCGGGGATCTCTTTGCTAGCCTTATTTGTGTGGAATCTGACAACAGATATTTCCTTTCCCTTTGAAGACTATAGGGACAAAGGAAATATCCTCCGATAACAAAGAGAAAGAAGCTTTCTGAGAAACTTCTTTGTTTTCTGTGAAATCATCTCACAGAGTTACAGCTTTCCCCTCAAGAAGCCTTTCGCTAAGACAGTTCTTGTGGAATTGGCAAAGTGATATTTGGAAGCCCATAGAGGGCTATGGTGAAAAAGGAAATATCCTCCGATGAAATCTGGAAAGAAGCTTTCTGAGAAACTGCTTAGTGTTCTGTTAATTCATCTCACAGAGTTACATCTGTATTTCGGGGATCTCTTTGCTAGCCTTATTTGTGTGGAATCTGACAACAGATATTTCCTTTCCCTTTGAAGACTATAGGGACAAAGGAAATATTCTCCGATAACAAAGAGAAAGAAGCTTTCTGAGAAACTTCTTTGGGTTCTCTGAAATCATCTCACAGAGTTACAGCTTTCCCCTCAAGAACCCTTTCGCTAGGACAGTTCTTGTGGAATTCTCAAAGTGATATTTGGAAGCCCATAGAGGGCTATGGTGAAAAAGGAAATATCCTCCGATGAAATCTGGAAAGAAGCTTTCTGAGAAACTGCTTAGTGTTCTGTTAATTCACCTCACAGAGTTACATCTGTATTTCGTGGATCTCTTTGCTAGCCTTATTTGTGTGGAATCTGACAACAGATATTTCCTTTCCCCTTGAAGACTATAGGGCCAAAGGAAATATCCTCTGATAACAAAGAGAAAGAAGCTTTCTGAGAAACTTCTTTGTGTTCTGTGAAATCATCTCACAGAGTTACAGCTTTCCCCTCAAGAAGCCTTTCGCTAAGACAGTTCTTGTGGAATTGGCAAAGTGATATTTGGAAGCCCTTAGAGGGCTCTGGTGAAAAAGGAAATATCTTCCGATGAAATCTGGAAAGAAGCATTCTGAGAAACTGCTTTGTGTTCTGTTAATTCATCTCACAGAGTTACATCTGTATTTCGTGGATCTCTTTGCTAGCCTTATTTCTGTGGAATCGGAGAAGAGATATTGCGGATCCCTTTGAAGTCTATAGGGCCAAAGGAAATATCCTCCGATAACAAAGAGAAAGAAGCTTTCTGAGAAACTTCTTTGTGTTCTCTGAAATCATCTCACAGAGTTAAAGCTTTCCCCTCAAGAAGTCTTTCGCTAAGACAGTTCTTCTGGAATTGGCAAAGCGATATTTGGAAGCCCATAGAGGGCTATGGTGAAAAAGGAAATATCCTCCGATGAAATCTGGAAAGAAGCTTTCTGAGAAACTGCTTAGTGTTCTGTTAATTCATCTCACAGAGTTACATCTGTATTTCGTGGATCTCTTTGCTAGCCTTATTTGTGTGGAATCTGACAACAGATATTTCCTTTCCCTTTGAAGACTATAGGGACAAAGGAAATATCCTCCGATAACAAAGAGAAAGAAGCTTTCTGAGAAACTTCTTTGTTTTCTGTGAAATCATCTCACAGAGTTACAGCTTTCCCCTCAAGAAGCCTTTCGCTAAGACAGTTCTTGTGGAATTGGCAAAGTGATATTTGGAAGCCCATAGAGGGCTATGGTGAAAAAGGAAATATCCTCCGATGAAATCTGGAAAGAAGCTTTCTGAGAAACTGCTTAGTGTTCTGTTAATTCACCTCACAGAGTTACATCTGTATTTCGGGGATCTCTTTGCTAGCCTTATTTGTGTGGAATCTGACAACAGATATTTCCTTTCCCTTTGAAGACTATAGGGACAAAGGAAATATTCTCCGATAACAAAGAGAAAGAAGCTTTCTGAGAAACTTCTTTGGGTTCTCTGAAATCATCTCACAGAGTTACAGCTTTCCCCTCAAGAACCCTTTCGCTAGGACAGTTCTTGTGGAATTCTCAAAGTGATATTTGGAAGCCCATAGAGGGCTCTGGTGAAAAAGGAAATATCCTCCGATGAAATCTGGAAAGAAGCTTTCTGAGAAACTGCTTAGTGTTCTGTTAATTCATCTCACAGAGTTACATCTGTATTTCGTGGATCTCTTTGCTAGCCTTATTTGTGTGGAATCTGACAACAGATATTTCCTTTCCCCTTGAAGACTATAGGGTCAAAGGAAATATCCTCCGATAACAAAGAGAAAGAAGCTTTCTGAGAAACTTCTTTGTGTTCTGTGAAATCATCTCACAGAGTTACAGCTTTCCCCTCAAGAAGCCTTTCGCTAAGACAGTTCTTGTGGAATTGGCAAAGTGATATTTGGAAGCCCTTAGAGGGCTATGGTGAAAAAGGAAATATCTTCCGATGAAATCTGGAAAGAAGCATTCTGAGAAACTGCTTTGTGTTCTGTTAATTCATCTCACAGAGTTACATCTGTATTTCGTGGATCTCTTTGCTAGCCTTATTTCTGTGGAATCGGAGAAGAGATATTGCGGATCCCTTTGAAGTCTATAGGGCCAAAGGAAATATCCTCCGATAACAAAGAGAAAGAAGCTTTCTGAGAAACTTCTTTGTGTTCTGTGAAATCATCTCACAGAGTTAAAGCTTTCCCCTCAAGAAGCCTTTCGCTAAGACAGTTCTTGTGGAATTGGCAAAGTGATATTTGGAAGCCCTTAGAGGGCTATGGTGAAAAAGGAAATATCTTCTGATGAAATCTGGAAAGAAGCATTCTGAGAAACTGCTTTGTGTTCTGTTAATTCATCTCACAGAGTTACATCTGTATTTCGTGGATCTCTTTGCTAGCCTTATTTCTGTGGAATCGGAGAAGAGATATTGCGGATCCATTTGAAGTCTATAGGGCCAAAGGAAATATCCTCCGATAACAAAGAGAAAGAAGCTTTCTGAGAAACTTCTTTGTGTTCTGTGAAATCATCTCACAGAGTTAAAGCTTTCCCCTCAAGAAGTCTTTCGCTAAGACAGTTCTTCTGGAATTGGCAAAGTGATATTTGGAAGCCCATAGAGGGCTATGGTGAAAAAGGAAATATCCTCCGATGAAATCAGGAAAGAAGCTTTCTGAGAAACTGCTTAGTGTTCTGTTAATTCATCTCACAGAGTTACATCTGTATTTCGGGCATCTCTTTGCTAGCCTTATTTGTGTGGAATCTGACAACAGATATTTCCTTTCCCTTTGAAGACTATAGGGACAAAGGAAATATCCTCCGATAACAAAGAGAATGAAGCTTTCTGAGAAACTTCTTTGGGTTCTGTGAAATCATCTCACAGAGTTACAGCTTTCCCCTCAGGAAGCCTTTCGCTAAGACAGTTCTTGTGGAATTGGCAAAGTGATATTTGGAAGCCCATAGAGGGCTATGGTGAAAAAGGAAATATCCTCAGATGAAATCTGGAAAGAAGCTTTCTGAGAAACTGCTTAGTGCTCTGTTAATTCTTCTCACAGAGTTACATCTGTATTTCGGGGATCTCTTTGCTAGCCTTATTTCTGTGGAATCTGAGAACAGATATTTCTGATCCCTATGAAGACTATAGAGCCAAAGGAAATATCCTCCGATAACAAAGAGAAAGAAGCTTTCTGAGAAACTTCTTTGTGTTCTGTGAAATCATCTCACAGAGTTACAGCTTTCCCCTCAAGAAGCCTTTCGCTAAGACAGTTCTTGTGGAATTGGCAAAGTGATATTTGGAAGCCCATAGAGGGCTATGGTGAAAAAGGAAATATCCTCCGATGAAATCTGGAAAGAAGCTTTCTGAGAAACTGCTTAGTGTTCTGTTAATTCATCTCACAGAGTTACATCTGTATTTCGGGGATCTCTTTGCTAGCCTTATTTGTGTGGAATCTGACAACAGATATTTCCTTTCCCTTTGAAGACTATAGGGACAAAGGAAATATTCTCCGATAACAAAGAGAAAGAAGCTTTCTGAGAAACTTCTTTGGGTTCTGTGAAATCATCTCACAGAGTTACAGCTTTCCCCTCAAGAACCCTTTTGCTAGGACAGTTCTTCTGGAATTCGCAAAGTGATATTTGGAAGCCCATAGAGGGCTATGGTGAAAAAGGAAATATCCTCCGATGAAATCTGGAAAGAAGCTTTCTGAGAAACTGCTTAGTGTTCTGTTAATTCATCTCACGGAGTTACATCTGTATTTCGGGGAACTCTTTGCTAGTCTTATTTGTGTGGAATCTGACAACAGATATTTCCTTTCCCTTTGAAGACTATAGGGACAAAGGAAATATCCTCCGATAACAACGAGAAAGAATCTTTCTGAGAAACTTCTTTGGGTTCTGTGAAATCATCTCACAGAGTTACAGCTTTCCCCTCAGGAAGCCTTTCGCTAGGACAGTTCTTGTGGAATTGGCAAAGTGATATTTGGAAGCCCATAGAGGGCTATGGTGAAAAAGGAAATATCCTCCGATGAAATCTGGAAAGAAGCTTTCTGAGAAACTGCTTAGTGTTCTGTTAATTCATCTTACAGAGTTACATCTGTATTTCGTGGATCTCTTTGCTAGCCTTATTTGTGTGGAATCTGACAACAGATATTTCCTTTCCCTTTGAAGACTATAGGGCCAAAGGAAATATCCTCCGATAACAAAGAGAAAGAAGCTTTCTGAGAAACTTCTTTGTTTTCTGTGAAATCATCTCACAGAGTTACAGCTTTCCCCTCAAGAAGCCTTTCGCTAAGACAGTTCTTGTGGAATTGGCAAAGTGTTATTTGGAAGCCCATAGAGGGCTATGGTGAAAAAGGAAATATCCTCCGATGAAATCTGGAAAGAAGCTTTCTGAGAAACTGCTTAGTGTTCTGTTAATTCATCTCACAGAGTTACATCTGTATTTCGGGGATCTCTTTGCTAGCCTTATTTGTGTGGAATCTGACAACAGATATTTCCTTTCCCTTTGAAGACTATAGGGACAAAGGAAATATTCTCCGATAACAAAGAGAAAGAAGCTTTCTGAGAAACTTCTTTGGGTTCTGTGAAATCATCTCACAGAGTTACAGCTTTCCCCTCAAGAACCCTTGCGCTAGGACAGTTCTTGTGGAATTCGCAAAGTGATATTTGGAAGCCCATAGAGGGCTATGGTGAAAAAGGAAATATCCTCCGATGAAATCTGGAAAGAAGCTTTCTGAGAAACTGCTTAGTGTTCTGTTAATTCATCTCACAGAGTTACATCTGTATTTCGTGGATCTCTTTACTAGCCTTATTTGTGTGGAATCTGACAACAGATATTTCCTTTCCCTTTGAAGACTATAGGGCCAAAGGAAATATCCTCCGATAACAAAGAGAAAGAAGCTTTCTGAGAAACTTCTTTGTGTTCTGTGAAATCATCTCACAGAGTTACAGCTTTCCCCTCAAGAAGCCTTTCGCTAAGACAGTTCTTGTGGAATTGGCAAAGTGATATTTGGAAGCCCTTAGAGGGCTATGGTGAAAAAGGAAATATCTTCCGATGAAATCTGGAAAGAAGCATTCTGAGAAACTGCTTTGTGTTCTGTTAATTCATCTCACAGAGTTACATCTGTATTTCGTGGATCTCTTTGCTAGCCTTATTTCTGTGGAATCGGAGAAGAGATATTTCGGATCCCTTTGAAGTCTATAGGGCCAAAGGAAATATCCTCCGATAACAAAGAGAAAGAAGCTTTCTGAGAAACTTCTTTGTGTTCTGTGAAATCATCTCACAGAGTTAAAGCTTTCCCCTCAAGAAGTCTTTCGCTAAGACAGTTCTTCTGGAATTGGCAAAGTGATATTTGGAAGCCCATAGAGGGCTATGGTGAAAAAGGAAATATCCTCCGATGAAATCTGGAAAGAAGCTTTCTGAGAAACTGCTTAGTGTTCTGTTAATTCATCTCACAGAGTTACATCTCTATTTCGGGCATCTCTTTGCTAGCCTTATTTGTGTGGAATCTGACAACAGATATTTCCTTTCCCTTGGAAGACTATAGGGACAAAGGAAATATCCTCCGATAACAAAGAGAATGAAGCTTTCTGAGAAACTTCTTTGGGTTCTGTGAAATCATCTCACAGAGTTACAGCTTTCCCCTCAGGAAGCCTTTCGCTAAGACAGTTCTTGTGGAATTGGCAAAGTGATATTTGGAAGCCCATAGAGGGCTATGGTGAAAAAGGAAATATCCTCAGATGAAATCTGGAAAGAAGCTTTCTGAGAAACTGCTTAGTGTTCTGTTAATTCTTCTCACAGAGTTACATCTGTATTTCGGGGATCTCTTTGCTAGTCTTATTTCTGTGGAATCTGAGAACAGATATTTCGGATCCCTTTGAAGACTATAGAGCCAAAGGAAATATCCTCCGATAACAAAGAGAAAGAAGCTTTCTGAGAAACTTCTTTGTGTTCTGTGAAATCATCTCACAGAGTTACAGCTTTCCCCTCAAGAAGCCTTTCGCTAAGACAGTTCTTGTGGAATTGGCAAAGTGATATTTGGAAGCCCATAGAGGGCTATGTTGAAAAAGGAATTATCCTCCGATGAAATCTGGAAAGAAGATTTCTGAGAAACTGCTTAGTGTTCTGTTAATTCATCTCACAGAGTTACATCTGTATTTTGTGGATCTCTTTGCTAGCCTTATTTCTGTGGAATCTGAGAACAAATATTTCGGATCCCTTTGAAGACTATAGGGCCAAAGGAAATATCCTCCGATAACAAAGAGAAAGAAGCTTTCTGAGAAACTTCCTTGGGTTCTGTGAAATCATCTCACAGAGTTACAGCTTTCCCCTCAAGAAGCCTTTCGCAAAGACAGTTCTTCTGGAATTGGCAAAGTGATATTTGGAAGCCCATAGAGGGCTATGGTGAAAAAGGAAATATCCTCCGATTAAATCTGGAAAGAAGCTTTCTGACAAACTGCTTAGTGTTCTGTTAATTCATCTCACAGAGTTACATCTGTATTTCGGGCATCTCTTTGCTAGCCTTATTTGTGTGGAATTTGACAACAGATATTTCCTTTCCCTTTGAAGACTATAGGGAAAAAGGAAATATCCTCCGATAAGAAAGAGAAAGAAGCTTTCTGAGAAACTTCTTTTGGTTCTATGAAATCATCTCACAGAGTTACAGCTTTCCCCTCAGAAAGCCTTTCGCTAGGACAGTTCTTGTGGAATTGGCAAAGTGATATTTGGAAGCCCATAGAGGTCTATGGTGAAAAAGGAAATATCCTCCGATGAAATCTGGAAAGAAGCTTTCTGAGAAACTGCTTAGTGTTCTGTTAATTCATCTCACAGAGTTACATCTGTATTTCGTGGATCTCTTTGCTAGCCTTATTTGTGTGGAATCTGACAACAGATATTTCCTTTCCCTTTGAAGACTATAGGGCCAAAGGAAATATCCTCCGATAACAAAGAGAAAGAAGCTTTCTGTGAAACTTCTTTGTGTTCTGTGAAATCATCTCACAGAGTTACAGCTTTACCCTCAGGAAGCCTTTCGCTAGGACAGTTCTTGTGGAATTGGCAAAGTGATATTTGGAAGCCCATAGAGGGCTATGGTGAAAAAAGAAATATCCTCAGATGAAATATAGAAAGAAGCTTTCTGAGAAACTGCTTAGTGTTCTGTTAATTCATCTCACAGAGTTACATCTGTATTTCGTGGATCTCTTTGCTAGCCTTTTTTCTGTGGAATCTGAGAACAGATATTTCGGATCCCTTTGAAGACTATAGGGCCAAAGGAAATATCCTCCGATAACAAAGAGAAAGAAGCTTTCTGAGAAACTTCTTTGTGTTCTGTGAAATCATCTCACAGAGGTACAGCATTCCCCTCAAGAAGCCTTTCGCAAAGACAGTTCTTCTGGAATGGGCAAAGTGATATTTGGAAGCCCATAGAGGGCTATGGTGAAAAAGGAAATATCCTCAGATGAAATCTGGAAAGAAGCATTCTGAGAAACTGCTTTGTGTTCTGTTAATTCATCTCACAGAGTTACATCTGTATTTCGTGTATCTCTTTGCTAGCCTTATTTCTGTGGAATCTGAGAAGAGATATTTCGGATCCCTTTGAAGTCTATAGGGCCAAAGGAAATATCCTCCGATAACAAAGAGAAAGAAGCTTTCTGAGAGACTTCTCTGTGTTCTGTGAAATCATCTCACAGAGTTACAGCTTTCCCCTCAAGAAGCCTTTCGCTAAGACAGTTCTTCTGGAATTGGCAAAGTGATATTTGGAAGCCCATAGAGGGCTATGGTGAAAAAGGAAATATCCTCCGATGAAATCTGGAAAGAAGCTTTCTGAGAAACTGCTTAGTGTTCTGTTATTTCATCTCACAGAGTTACATCTTTATTTCGGGCATCTCTTTGCTAGCCTTATTTGTGTGGAATCTGACATCAGATATTTCCTTTCCCTTTGAAGACTATAGGGACAAAGGAAATATCCTCCGATAACAAAGAGAATAAAGCTTTCTGAGAAACTTCTTTGGGTTCTGTGAAATCATCTCACAGAGTTACAGCTTTCCCCTCAGGAAGTCTTTCGCTAAGACAGTTCTTGTGGAATTGGCAAAGTGATATTTGGAAGCCCATAGAGGTCTATGGTGAAAAAGGAAATATCCTCCGATGAAATATGGAAAGAAGCTTTCTGAGAAACTGCTTAGTGTTCTGTTAATTCTTCTCACAGAGTTACATCTGTATTTCGGGGATCTCTTTGCTAGCCTTATTTCTGTGGAATCTGAGAACAGATATTTCGGATCCCTTTGAAGACTATAGAGCCAAAGGAAATATCCTCCGATAACAAAGAGAAAGAAGCTTTCTGAGAAACTTCTTTGTGTTCTGTGAAATCATCTCACAGAGTTACAGCTTTCCCCTCAGGAAGCCTTTCGCTAGGACAGTTCTTGTGGAATTGGCAAAGTTATATTTGGAAGCCCATAGAGGGCTATGGTGAAAAAGGAAATATCCTCCGATGAAGTCTGGAAAGAAGCTTTCTGTGAAACTGCTTAGTGTTCTGTTAATTCATCTCACAGAGTTACATCTGTATTTCGTGTATCTCTTTGCTAGCCTTATTTCTGTGGAATCTGAGAACAAATATTTCGGATCACTTTGAAGACTATACGGCCAAAGGAAATATCCTCCGATAACAAAGAGAAAGAAGCTTTCTGAGAAACTTCTTTGTGTTCTGTGAAATCATCTCACAGAGTTACAGCTTTCCCCTCAAGAAGCCTTTCGCTAAGACAGTTCTTGTGGAATTGGCAAAGTGATATTTGGAAGCCCATAGAGGGCTATGGTGAAAAAGGAAATATCCTCAGATGAAATCTGGAAAGAAGCTTTCTGAGAAACTGCTTAGTGTTCTGTTAATTCATCTCACAGAGTTACATCTGTATTTCGTGGATCTCTTTGCAAGCCTTATTTCTGTGGAATCGGAGAAGAGATATTTCGGATCCCTTTGAAGTCTATAGGGCCAAAGGAAATATCCTCCGATAACAAAGAGAAAGAAGTTTTCTGAGAAACTTCTTTGTGTTCTGTGAAATCATCTCACAGAGTTACAGCTTTCCCCTCAAGAAACCTTTCGCTAAGACAGTTCTTGTGGAATTGGCAAAGTGATATTTGGAAGCCCATAGAGGGCTATGGTGAAAAAGGAAATATCCTCCGATGAAATCTGGAAAGAAGCTTTCTGAGAAACTCCTTAGTGTTCTGTTAATTCATCTCACAGAGTTACATCTGTATTTCGGGCATCTCTTTGCTAGCCTTATTTGTGTGGAATCTGACAACAGATATTTCCTTTCCCTTTGAAGACTATAGGGACAAAGGAAATATCCTCCGATAACAAAGAGAAAGAAGCTTTCTGAGAAACTTCTTTGGGTTCTGTGAGTTCATCTCACAGAGTTACAGCTTTCCCCTCAAGAAGCCTTTCGCTAGGATAGTTCTTGTGGAATTGGCAAAGTGATATTTGGAAGCCCATAGAGGGCTATGGTGAAAAAGGAAATATCCTCCGATGAAATATAGAAAGAAGCTTTCTGAGAAACAGCTTAGTGTTCTGTTAATTCATCTCACAGAGTTACATCTGTATTTCGTGGATCTCTTTGCTAGCCTTATTTCTGTGGAATCTGAGAACAGATATTTCGGATCCCTTTGAAGACTATAGGGCCAAAGGAAATATCCTCCGATAACAAAGAGAAAGAAGCTTTCTGAGAAACTTCTTTGTGTTCTGTGAAATCATCTCACAGAGGTACAGCATTCCCCTCAAGAAGCCTTTCGCAAAGACAGTTCTTCTGGAATGGGCAAAGTGATATTTGGAAGCCCATAGAGGGCTATGGTGAAAAAGGAAATATCCTCAGATGAAATCTGGAAAGAAGCATTCTGAGAAACTGCTTTGTGTTCTGTTAATTCATCTCACAGAGTTACATCTGTATTTCGTGTATCTCTTTGCTAGCCTTATTTCTGTGGAATCTGAGAAGAGATATTTCGGATCCCTTTGAAGTCTATAGGGCCAAAGGAAATATCCTCCGATAACAAAGAGAAAGAAGCTTTCTGAGAGACTTCTCTGTGTTCTGTGAAATCATCTCACAGAGTTACAGCTTTCCCCTCAAGAAGCCTTTCGCTAAGACAGTTCTTCTGGAATTGGCAAAGTGATATTTGGAAGCCCATAGAGGGCTATGGTGAAAAAGGAAATATCCTCCGATGAAATCTGGAAAGAAGCTTTCTGAGAAACTGCTTAGTGTTCTGTTATTTCATCTCACAGAGTTACATCTTTATTTCGGGCATCTCTTTGCTAGCCTTATTTGTGTGGAATCTGACATCAGATATTTCCTTTCCCTTTGAAGACTATAGGGACAAAGGAAATATCCTCCGATAACAAAGAGAATAAAGCTTTCTGAGAAACTTCTTTGGGTTCTGTGAAATCATCTCACAGAGTTACAGCTTTCCCCTCAGGAAGTCTTTCGCTAAGACAGTTCTTGTGGAATTGGCAAAGTGATATTTGGAAGCCCATAGAGGTCTATGGTGAAAAAGGAAATATCCTCCGATGAAATATGGAAAGAAGCTTTCTGAGAAACTGCTTAGTGTTCTGTTAATTCTTCTCACAGAGTTACATCTGTATTTCGGGGATCTCTTTGCTAGCCTTATTTCTGTGGAATCTGAGAACAGATATTTCGGATCCCTTTGAAGACTATAGAGCCAAAGGAAATATCCTCCGATAACAAAGAGAAAGAAGCTTTCTGAGAAACTTCTTTGTGTTCTGTGAAATCATCTCACAGAGTTACAGCTTTCCCCTCAGGAAGCCTTTCGCTAGGACAGTTCTTGTGGAATTGGCAAAGTTATATTTGGAAGCCCATAGAGGGCTATGGTGAAAAAGGAAATATCCTCCGATGAAGTCTGGAAAGAAGCTTTCTGAGAAACTGCTTAGTGTTCTGTTAATTCATCTCACAGAGTTACATCTGTATTTCGTGTATCTCTTTGCTAGCCTTATTTCTGTGGAATCTGAGAACAAATATTTCGGATCACTTTGAAGACTATACGGCCAAAGGAAATATCCTCCGATAACAAAGAGAAAGAAGCTTTCTGAGAAACTTCTTTGTGTTCTGTGAAATCATCTCACAGAGTTACAGCTTTCCCCTCAAGAAGCCTTTCGCTAAGACAGTTCTTGTGGAATTGGCAAAGTGATATTTGGAAGCCCATAGAGGGCTATGGTGAAAAAGGAAATATCCTCAGATGAAATCTGGAAAGAAGCTTTCTGAGAAACTGCTTAGTGTTCTGTTAATTCATCTCACAGAGTTACATCTGTATTTCGTGGATCTCTTTGCAAGCCTTATTTCTGTGGAATCGGAGAAGAGATATTTCGGATCCCTTTGAAGTCTATAGGGCCAAAGGAAATATCCTCCGATAACAAAGAGAAAGAAGTTTTCTGAGAAACTTCTTTGTGTTCTGTGAAATCATCTCACAGAGTTACAGCTTTCCCCTCAAGAAACCTTTCGCTAAGACAGTTCTTGTGGAATTGGCAAAGTGATATTTGGAAGCCCATAGAGGGCTATGGTGAAAAAGGAAATATCCTCCGATGAAATCTGGAAAGAAGCTTTCTGAGAAACTCCTTAGTGTTCTGTTAATTCATCTCACAGAGTTACATCTGTATTTCGGGGATCTCTTTGCTAGCCTTATTTGTGTGGAATCTGACAACAGATATTTCCTTTCCCTTTGAAGACTATAGGGACAAAGGAAATATCCTCCGATAACAAAGAGAAAGAAGCTTTCTGAGAAACTTCTTTGGGTTCTGTGAGTTCATCTCACAGAGTTACAGCTTTCCCCTCAAGAAGCCTTTCGCTAGGATAGTTCTTGTGGAATTGGCAAAGTGATATTTGGAAGCCCATAGAGGGCTATGGTGAAAAAGGAAATATCCTCCGATGAAATATAGAAAGAAGCTTTCTGAGAAACAGCTTAGTGTTCTGTTAATTCATCTCACAGAGTTACATCTGTATTTCGTGGATCTCTTTGCTAGCCTTATTTCTGTGGAATCTGAGAAGAGATATTTCGGATCCCTTTGAAGTCTATAGGGCCAAAGGAAATATCCTCCGATAACAAAGAGAAAGAAGCTTTCTGAGAAACTTCTTTGTGTTCTGTGAAATCATCTCACAGAGTTACAGCTTTCCCCTCAAGAAGCCTTTCGCTAAGACAGTTCTTCTGGAATTGGCAAAGTGATATTTGGAAGCCCGTAGAGGGCTATGGTGAAAAAGGAAATATCCTCAGATGAAATCTGGAAAGAAGCTTTCTGAGAAACTGCTTAGTGTTCTGTTAATTCATCTCACAGAGTTACATCTGTATTTAGGGCATCTCTTTGCTAGCCTTATTTGTGTGGAATCTGACAACAGATATTTCCTTTCCCTTTGAAGACTATAGGGCCAAAGGAAATATCCTCCGATAACAAAGAGAAAGAAGCTTTCTGTGAAACTTCTTTGTGTTCTGTGAAATCATCTCACAGAGTTACAGCTTTACCCTCAGGAAGCCTTTCGCTAGGACAGTTCTTGTGGAATTGGCAAAGTGATATTTGGAAGCCCATAGAGGGCTATGGTGAAAAAAGAAATATCCTCAGATGAAATATAGAAAGAAGCTTTCTGAGAAACTGCTTAGTGTTCTGTTAATTCATCTCACAGAGTTACATCTGTATTTCGTGGATCTCTTTGCTAGCCTTTTTTCTGTGGAATCTGAGAACAGATATTTCGGATCCCTTTGAAGACTATAGGGCCAAAGGAAATATCCTCCGATAACAAAGAGAAAGAAGCTTTCTGAGAAACTTCTTTGTGTTCTGTGAAATCATCTTACAGAGGTACAGCTTTCCCCTCAAGAAGCCTTTCGCAAAGACAGTTCTTCTGGAATGGGCAAAGTGATATTTGGAAGCCCATAGAGGGCTATGGTGAAAAAGGAAATATCCTCAGATGAAATCTGGAAAGAAGCATTCTGAGAAACTGCTTTGTGTTCTGTTAATTCATCTCACAGAGTTACATCTGTATTTCGTGTATCTCTTTGCTAGCCTTATTTCTGTGGAATCTGAGAAGAGATATTTCGGATCCCTTTGAAGTCTATAGGGCCAAAGGAAATATCCTCCGATAACAAAGAGAAAGAAGCTTTCTGAGAGACTTCTCTGTGTTCTGTGAAATCATCTCACAGAGTTACAGCTTTCCCCTCAAGAAGCCTTTCGCTAAGACAGTTCTTCTGGAATTGGCAAAGTGATATTTGGAAGCCCATAGAGGGCTATGGTGAAAAAGGAAATATCCTCCGATGAAATCTGGAAAGAAGCTTTCTGAGAAACTGCTTAGTGTTCTGTTATTTCATCTCACAGAGTTACATCTTTATTTCGGGCATCTCTTTGCTAGCCTTATTTGTGTGGAATCTGACATCAGATATTTCCTTTCCCTTTGAAGACTATAGGGACAAAGGAAATATCCTCCGATAACAAAGAGAATAAAGCTTTCTGAGAAACTTCTTTGGGTTCTGTGAAATCATCTCACAGAGTTACAGCTTTCCCCTCAGGAAGCCTTTCGCTAAGACAGTTCTTGTGGAATTGGCAAAGTGATATTTGGAAGCCCATAGAGGTCTATGGTGAAAAAGGAAATATCCTCCGATGAAATATGGAAAGAAGCTTTCTGAGAAACTGCTTAGTGTTCTGTTAATTCTTCTCACAGAGTTACATCTGTATTTCGGGGATCTCTTTGCTAGCCTTATTTCTGTGGAATCTGAGAACAGATATTTCGGATCCCTTTGAAGACTATAGAGCCAAAGGAAATATCCTCCGATAACAAAGAGAAAGAAGCTTTCTGAGAAACTTCTTTGTGTTCTGTGAAATCATCTCACAGAGTTACAGCTTTCCCCTCAGGAAGCCTTTCGCTAGGACAGTTCTTGTGGAATTGGCAAAGTTATATTTGGAAGCCCATAGAGGGCTATGGTGAAAAAGGAAATATCCTCCGATGAAGTCTGGAAAGAAGCTTTCTGTGAAACTGCTTAGTGTTCTGTTAATTCATCTCACAGAGTTACATCTGTATTTCGTGGATCTCTTTGCTAGCCTTATTTCTGTGGAATCTGAGAACAAATATTTCGGATCACTTTGAAGACTATACGGCCAAAGGAAATATCCTCCGATAACAAAGAGAAAGAAGCTTTCTGAGAAACTTCTTTGTGTTCTGTGAAATCATCTCACAGAGTTACAGCTTTCCCCTCAAGAAGCCTTTCGCTAAGACAGTTCTTGTGGAATTGGCAAAGTGATATTTGGAAGCCCATAGAGGGCTATGGTGAAAAAGGAAATATCCTCAGATGAAATCTGGAAAGAAGCTTTCTGAGAAACTGCTTAGTGTTCTGTTAATTCATCTCACAGAGTTACATCTGTATTTCGTGGATCTCTTTGCAAGCCTTATTTCTGTGGAATCGGAGAAGAGATATTTCGGATCCCTTTGAAGTCTATAGGGCCAAAGGAAATATCCTCCGATAACAAAGAGAAAGAAGTTTTCTGAGAAACTTCTTTGTGTTCTGTGAAATCATCTCACAGAGTTACAGCTTTCCCCTCAAGAAACCTTTCGCTAAGACAGTTCTTGTGGAATTGGCAAAGTGATATTTGGAAGCCCATAGAGGGCTATGGTGAAAAAGGAAATATCCTCCGATGAAATCTGGAAAGAAGCTTTCTGAGAAACTCCTTAGTGTTCTGTTAATTCATCTCACAGAGTTACATCTGTATTTCGGGCATCTCTTTGCTAGCCTTATTTGTGTGGAATCTGACAACAGATATTTCCTTTCCCTTTGAAGACTATAGGGACAAAGGAAATATCCTCCGATAACAAAGAGAAAGAAGCTTTCTGAGAAACTTCTTTGGGTTCTGTGAGTTCATCTCACAGAGTTACAGCTTTCCCCTCAAGAAGCCTTTCGCTAGGATAGTTCTTGTGGAATTGGCAAAGTGATATTTGGAAGCCCATAGAGGGCTATGGTGAAAAAGGAAATATCCTCCGATGAAATATAGAAAGAAGCTTTCTGAGAAACAGCTTAGTGTTCTGTTAATTCATCTCACAGAGTTACATCTGTATTTCGTGGATCTCTTTGCTAGCCTTATTTCTGTGGAATCTGAGAAGAGATATTTCGGATCCCTTTGAAGTCTATAGGGCCAAAGGAAATATCCTCCGATAACAAAGAGAAAGAAGCTTTCTGAGAAACTTCTTTGTGTTCTGTGAAATCATCTCACAGAGTTACAGCTTTCCCCTCAAGAAGCCTTTCGCTAAGACAGTTCTTCTGGAATTGGCAAAGTGATATTTGGAAGCCCGTAGAGGGCTATGGTGAAAAAGGAAATATCCTCAGATGAAATCTGGAAAGAAGCTTTCTGAGAAACTGCTTAGTGTTCTGTTAATTCATCTCACAGAGTTACATCTGTATTTAGGGCATCTCTTTGCTAGCCTTATTTGTGTGGAATCTGACAACAGATATTTCCTTTCCCTTTGAAGACTATAGGGACAAAGGAAATATCCTCCGATAACAAAGAGAATGAAGCTTTCTGAGAAACTTCTTTGGGTTCTGTGAAATCATCTCACAGAGTTACAGCTTTCCCCTCAGGAAGCCTTTCGCTAAGACAGTTCTTGTGGAATTGGCAAAGTGATATTTGGAAGCCCATAGAGGTCTATGGTGAAAAAGGAAATATCCTCAGATGAAATCTGGAAAGAAGCTTTCTGAGAAACTGCTTAGTGTTCTGTTAATTCTTCTCACAGAGTTACATCTGTATTTCGGGGATCTCTTTGCTAGCCTTATTTCTGTGGAATCTGAGAACAGATATTTCGGAACCCTTTGAAGACTATAGAGCCAAAGGAAATATCCTCCGATAACAAAGAGAAAGAAGCTTTCTGAGAAACTTCTTTGTGTTCTGTGAAATCATCTCACAGAGTTACAGCTTTCCCCTCAGGAAGCCTTTCGCTAGGACAGTTCTTGTGGAATTGGCAAAGTGATATTTGGAAGCCCATAGAGGGCTATGGTGAAAAAGGAAATATCCTCAGATGAAATATAGAAAGAAGCTTTCTGAGAAACTGCTTAGTGTTCTGTTAATTCATCTCACAGAGTTACATCTGTATTTCGTGGATCTCTTTGCTAGCCTTTTTTCTGTGGAATCTGAGAACAGATATTTCGGATCCCTTTGAAGACTATAGGGCCAAAGGAAATATCCTCCGATAACAAAGAGAAAGAAGCTTTCTGAGAAACTTCTTTGTGTTCTGTGAAATCATCTCACAGAGGTACAGCTTTCCCCTCAAGAAGCCTTTCGCAAAGACAGTTCTTCTGGAATGTGCAAAGTGATATTTGGAAGCCCATAGAGGGCTATGGTGAAAAAGGAAATATCCTCAGATGAAATCTGGAAAGAAGCTTTCTGAGAAACTGCTTAGTGTTCTGTTAATTCATCTCACAGAGTTACATCTGTATTTCGGGGATCTCTTTGCTAGCCTTATTTCTGTGGAATCTGAGAACAGATATTTCGAATCCCTTTGAAGACTATAGAGCAAAAGTAAATATCCTCCGATAACAAAGAGAAAGAAGCTTTCTGAGAAACTTCTTTGTGTTCTGTGAAATCATCTCACAGAGTTACAGCTTTCCCTTCAAGAAGCCTTTCGCTAAGACAGTTCTTGTGAAATTGGCAAAGTCATATTTGGAAGCCCATACAGGGCTATGGTGAAAAAGGAAATATCCTCCGATGAAATCTGGAAAGAAGCTTTCTGAGAAACTGCTCAGTGTTCTGTTAATTCCTCTCACAGAGTTACATCTGTATTTCGTGGATCTCTTTGCTAGCCTTATTTGTGTGGAATCTGACAACAGATATTTCCTTTCCCTTTGAAGACTATAGGGACAAAGGAAATATCCTCCGATAACAAAGAGAAAGAAGCTTTCTGAGAAACTTCTTTGGGTTCTGTGAAATCATCTCACAGAGTTACTGCTTTCCCTTCAGGAAGCCTTTCGCTAGGACAGTTCTTGTGGAATTGGCAAAGTGATATTTGGAAGCCCATAGAGGGCTATGGTGAAAAAGGAAATATCCTCCGATGAAGTCTGGAAAGAAGCTTTCTGTGAAACTGCTTAGTGTTCTGTTAATTCATCTCACAGAGTTACATCTGTATTTCGTGGATCTCTTTGCTAGCCTTATTTCTGTGGAATCTGAGAACAAATATTTCGGATCACTTTGAAGACTATACGGCCAAAGGAAATATCCTCCGATAACAAAGAGAAAGAAGCTTTCTGAGAAACTTCTTTGTGTTCTGTGAAATCATCTCACAGAGTTACAGCTTTCCCCTCAAGAAGCCTTTCGCTAAGACAGTTCTTGTGGAATTGGCAAAGTGATATTTGGAAGCCCATAGAGGGCTATGGTGAAAAAGGAAATATCCTCAGATGAAATGTGGAAAGAAGCTTTCTGAGAAACTGCTTAGTGTTCTGTTAATTCATCTCACAGAGTTACATCTGTATTTCGTGGATCTCTTTGCAAGCCTTATTTCTGTGGAATCGGAGAAGAGATATTTCGGATCCCTTTGAAGTCTAAAGGGCCAAAGGAAATATCCTCCGATAACAAAGAGAAAGAAGTTTTCTGAGAAACTTCTTTGTGTTCTGTGAAATCATCTCACAGAGTTACAGCTTTCCCCTCAAGAAACCTTTCGCTAAGACAGTTCTTGTGGAATTGGCAAAGTGATATTTGGAAGCCCATAGAGGGCTATGGTGAAAAAGGAAATATCCTCCGATGAAATCTGGAAAGAAGCTTTCTGAGAAACTGCTTAGTGTTCTGTTAATTCATCTCACAGAGTTACATCTGTATTTCGGGGATCTCTTTGCTAGCCTTATTTGTGTGGAATCTGACAACAGATATTTCCTTTCCCTTTGAAGACTATAGGGACAAAGGAAATATCCTCCGATAACAAAGAGAAAGAAGCTTTCTGAGAAACTTCTTTGGGTTCTGTGAAATCATCTCACAGAGTTACAGCTTTCCCCTCAGGAAGCCTTTCGCTAGGATAGTTCTTGTGGAATTGGCAAAGTGATATTTGGAAGCCCATAGAGGGCTATGGTGAAAAAGGAAATATCCTCAGATGAAATATAGAAAGAAGCTTTCTGAGAAACAGCTTAGTGTTCTGTTAATTCATCTCACAGAGTTACATCTGTATTTCGTGGATCTCGTTGCTAGCCTTATTTCTGTGGAATCTGAGAAGAGATATTTCGGATCCCTTTGAAGTCTATAGGGCCAAAGGAAATATCCTCCGATAACAAAGAGAAAGAAGCTTTCTGAGAAACTTCTTTGTGTTCTGTGAAATCATCTCACAGAGTTATAGCTTTCCCCTCAAGAAGCCTTTCGCTAAGACAGTTCTTCTGGAATTGGCAAAGTGATATTTGGAAGCCCGTAGAGGGCTATGGTGAAAAAGGAAATATCCTCCGATGAAATCTGGAAAGAAGCTTTCTGAGAAACTGCTTAGTGTTCTGTTAATTCATCTCACAGAGTTACATCTGTATTTAGGGCAACTCTTTGCTAGCCTTATTTGTGTGGAATCTGACAACAGATATTTCCTTTCCCTTTGAAGACTATAGGGACAAAGGAAATATCCTCCGATAACAAAGAGAATGAAGCTTTCTGAGAAACTTCTTTGGGTTCTGTGAAATCATCTCACAGAGTTACAGCTTTCCCCTCAGGAAGCCTTTAGCTATGACAGTTCTTGTGGAATTGGCAAAGTGATATTTGGAAGCCCATAGAGGTCTATGGTGAAAAAGGAAATATCCTCAGATGAAATCTGGAAAGAAGCTTTCTGAGAAACTGCTTAGTGTTCTGTTAATTCTTCTCACAGAGTTACATCTGTATTTCGGGGATCTCTTTGCTAGCCTTATTTCTGTGGAATCTGAGAACAGATATTTCGGAACCCTTTGAAGACTATAGAGCCAAAGGAAATATCCTCCGATAACAAAGAGAAAGAAGCTTTCTGAGAAACTTCTTTGTGTTCTGTGAAATCATCTCACAGAGTTACAGCTTTCCCCTCAGGAAGCCTTTCGCTAGGACAGTTCTTGTGGAATTGGCAAAGTGATATTTGGAAGCCCATAGAGGGCTATGGTGAAAAAGGAAATATCCTCAGATGAAATCTGGAAAGAAGCTTTCTGAGAAACTGCTTAGTGTTCTGTTAATTCATCTCACAGAGTTACATCTGTATTTCGTGGATCTCTTTGCTAGCCTTATTTCTGTGGAATCTGAGAACAGATATTTCGAATCCCTTTGAAGACTATAGAGCCAAAGTAAATATCCTCCGATAACAAAGAGAAAGAAGCTTTCTGAGAAACTTCTTTGTGTTCTGTGAAATCATCTCACAGAGTTACAGCTTTCCCTTCAAGAAGCCTTTCGCTAAGACAGTTCTTGTGAAATTGGCAAAGTCATATTTGGAAGCCCATAGAGGGCTATGGTGAAAAAGGAAATATCCTCCGATGAAATCTGGAAAGAAGCTTTCTGAGAAACTGCTCAGTGTTCTGTTAATTCATCTCACAGAGTTACATCTGTATTTCGTGGATCTCTTTGCTAGCCTTATTTGTGTGGAATCTGACAACAGATATTTCCTTTCCCTTTGAAGACTATAGGGACATAGGAAATATCCTCCGATAACAAAGAGAAAGAAGCTTTCTGAGAAACTTCTTTGGGTTCTGTGAAATCATCTCACAGAGTTACTGCTTTCCCTTCAGGAAGCCTTTCGCTAGGACAGTTCTTGTGGAATTGGCAAAGTGATATTTGGAAGCCCATAGAGGGCTATGGTGATAAAGGAAATATCCTCCGATGAAGTCTGGAAAGAAGCTTTCTGTGAAACTGCTTAGTGTTCTGTTAATTCATCTCACAGAGTTACATCTGTATTTCGTGGATCTCTTTGCTAGCCTTATTTCTGTGGAATCTGAGAACAAATATTTCGGATCACTTTGAAGACTATACGGCCAAAGGAAATATCCTCCGATAACAAAGAGAAAGAAGCTTTCTGAGAAACTTCTTTGTGTTCTGTGAAATCATCTCACAGAGTTACAGCTTTCCCTTCAAGAAGCCTTTCGCTAAGACAGTTCTTGTGGAATTTGCAAAGTGATATTTGGAAGCCCTTAGAGGGCTATGGTGAAAAAGGAAATATCTTCCGAAGAAATCTGGAAAGAAGCATTCTGAGAAACTGCTTTGTGTTCTGTTAATTCATCTCACAGAGTTACATCTGTATTTCGTGGATCTCTTTGCTAGCCTTATTTCTGTGGAATCTGAGAAGAGATATTTCGGATCCCTTTGAAGTCTATAGGGCCAAAGGAAATATCCTCCGATAACAAAGAGAAAGAAGCTTTCTGAGAAACTTCTTTGTGTTCTGTGAAATCATCTCACAGAGTTACAGCTTTCCCCTCAAGAAGCCTTTCGCTAAGACAGTTCTTCTGGAATTGGCAAAGTGATATTTGGAAGCCCTTAGAGGGCTATGGTGAAAAAGGAAATATCCTCCGATGAAATCTGGAAAGAAGCTGTCTGAGAAACTGCTTAGTGTTCTGTTAATTCATCTCACAGAGTTACATCTGTATTTCGGGCATCTCTTTGCTAGCCTTATTTGTGTGGAATCTGACAACAGATATTTCCTTTCCCTTTGAAGTCTATAGGGACAAAGGAAATATCCTCCGATAACAAAGAGAATGAAGCTTTCTGAGAAACTTCTTTGGGTTCTGTGAAATCATCTCACAGAGTTACAGCTTTCCCCTCAGGAAGCCTTTCGCTAAGACAGTTCTTGTGGAATTGGCAAAGTGATATTTGGAAGCCCATAGAGGGCTATGGTGAAAAAGGAAATATCCTCAGATGAAATCTGGAAAGAAGCTTTCTGAGAAACTGCTTAGTGTTCTGTTAATTCTTCTCACAGAGTTACATCTGTATTTCGGGGATCTCTTTGCTAGCCTTATTTCTGTGGAATCTGAGAACAGATATTTCGGATCCCTTTGAAGACTATAGAGCCAAAGGAAATATCCTCCGATAACAAAGAGAAAGAAGCTTTCTGAGAAACTTCTTTGGGTTCTGTGAAATCATCTCACAGAGTTACAGCTTTCCCCTCAAGAAGCCTTTCGCTAAGACAGTTCTTGTGGAATTGGCAAAGTGATATTTGGAAACTCATAGAGGGCTATGGTGAAAAAGGAAATATCCTCCGATGAAATCTGGAAAGAAGATTTCTGAGAAACTGCATAGTGTTCTGTTAATTCATCTCACAGAGTTACATCTGTATTTCGTGGATCTCTTTGCTAGCCTTATTTCTGTGAAATCTGAGAACAAATATTTCGGATCCCTTTGAAGACTATAGGGCCAAAGGAAATATCCTCCGATAACAAAGAGAAAGAAGCTTTCTGAGAAACTTCCTTGGGTTCTGTGCAATCATCTCACAGGGTTACAGCTTTCCCCTCAAGAAGCCTTTCGCAAAGACAGTTCTTCTGGAATTGGCAAAGTGATATTTGGAAGCCCATAGAGGGCTATGGTGAAAAAGGAAATATCCTCCGATGAAATCTGGAAAGAAGCTTTCTGAGAAACTGCTTAGTGTTCTGTTAATTCTTCTCACAGAGTTACATCTGTATTTCGGGGATCTCTTTGCTAGCCTTATTTCTGTGGAATCTGAGAACAGATATTTCGGAACCCTTTGAAGACTATAGAGCCAAAGGAATTATCCTCCGATAACAAAGAGAAAGAAGCTTTCTGAGAAACTTCTTTGTGTTCTGTGAAATCATCTCACAGAGTTACAGCTTTCCCCTCAAGAAGGCTTTCGCTAGGACAGTTCTTGTGGAATTGGCAAAGTGATATTTGGAAGCCCATAGAGGGCTATGGTGAAAAAGGAAATATCCTCAGATGAAATATAGAAAGAAGCTTTCTGAGAAACTGCTTAGTGTTCTGTTAATTCATCTCACAGAGTTACATCTGTATTTCGTGGATCTCTTTGCTAGCCTTTTTTCTGTGGAATCTGAGAACAGATATTTCGGATCCCTTTGAAGACTATAGGGCCAAAGGAAATATCCTCCGATAACAAAGAGAAAGAAGCTTTCTGAGAAACTTCTTTGTGTTCTGTGAAATCATCTCACAGAGGTACAGCTTTCCCCTCAAGAAGCCTTTCGCAAAGACAGTTCTTCTGGAATGGGCAAAGTGATATTTGGAAGCCCATAGAGGGCTATGGTGAAAAAGGAAATATCCTCCGATGAAATCTGGAAAGAAGCTTTCTGAGAAACTGCTTAGTGTTCTGTTAATTCATCTCACAGAGTTACATCTGTATTTCGTGGATCTCTTTGCTAGCCTTATTTGTGTGGAATCTGACAACAGATATTTCCTTTCCCTTTGAAGACTATAGGGACAAAGGAAATATCCTCCGATAACAAAGAGAAAGAAGCTTTCTGAGAAACTTCTTTGGGTTCTGTGAAATCATCTCACAGAGTTACTGCTTTCCCTTCAGGAAGCCTTTCGCTAGGACAGTTCTTGTGGAATTGGCAAAGTGATATTTGGAAGCCCATAGAGGGCTATGGTGAAAAAGGAAATATCCTCAGATGAAATCTGGAAAGAAGCTTTCTGAGAAACTGCTTAGTGTTCTGTTAATTCTTCTCACAGAGTTACATCTGTATTTCGGGGATCTCTTTGCTAGCCTTATTTCTGTGGAATCTGAGAACAGATATTTCGGATCCCTTTGAAGACTATAGAGCCAAAGGAAATATCCTCCGATAACAAAGAGAAAGAAGCTTTCTGAGAAACTTCTTTGGGTTCTGTGAAATCATCTCACAGAGTTACAGCTTTCCCCTCAAGAAGCCTTTCGCTAAGACAGTTCTTGTGGAATTGGCAAAGTGATATTTGGAAACTCATAGAGGGCTATGGTGAAAAAGGAAATATCCTCCGATGAAATCTGGAAAGAAGATTTCTGAGAAACTGCATAGTGTTCTGTTAATTCATCTCACAGAGTTACATCTGTATTTCGTGGATCTCTTTGCTAGCCTTATTTCTGTGAAATCTGAGAACAAATATTTCGGATCCCTTTGAAGACTATAGGGCCAAAGGAAATATCCTCCGATAACAAAGAGAAAGAAGCTTTCTGAGAAACTTCCTTGGGTTCTGTGCAATCATCTCACAGGGTTACAGCTTTCCCCTCAAGAAGCCTTTCGCAAAGACAGTTCTTCTGGAATTGGCAAAGTGATATTTGGAAGCCCATAGAGGGCTATGGTGAAAAAGGAAATATCCTCCGATGAAATCTGGAAAGAAGCTTTCTGAGAAACTGCTTAGTGTTCTGTTAATTCTTCTCACAGAGTTACATCTGTATTTCGGGGATCTCTTTGCTAGCCTTATTTCTGTGGAATCTGAGAACAGATATTTCGGAACCCTTTGAAGACTATAGAGCCAAAGGAATTATCCTCCGATAACAAAGAGAAAGAAGCTTTCTGAGAAACTTCTTTGTGTTCTGTGAAATCATCTCACAGAGTTACAGCTTTCCCCTCAAGAAGGCTTTCGCTAGGACAGTTCTTGTGGAATTGGCAAAGTGATATTTGGAAGCCCATAGAGGGCTATGGTGAAAAAGGAAATATCCTCAGATGAAATATAGAAAGAAGCTTTCTGAGAAACTGCTTAGTGTTCTGTTAATTCATCTCACAGAGTTACATCTGTATTTCGTGGATCTCTTTGCTAGCCTTTTTTCTGTGGAATCTGAGAACAGATATTTCGGATCCCTTTGAAGACTATAGGGCCAAAGGAAATATCCTCCGATAACAAAGAGAAAGAAGCTTTCTGAGAAACTTCTTTGTGTTCTGTGAAATCATCTCACAGAGGTACAGCTTTCCCCTCAAGAAGCCTTTCGCAAAGACAGTTCTTCTGGAATGGGCAAAGTGATATTTGGAAGCCCATAGAGGGCTATGGTGAAAAAGGAAATATCCTCCGATGAAATCTGGAAAGAAGCTTTCTGAGAAACTGCTTAGTGTTCTGTTAATTCATCTCACAGAGTTACATCTGTATTTCGTGGATCTCTTTGCTAGCCTTATTTGTGTGGAATCTGACAACAGATATTTCCTTTCCCTTTGAAGACTATAGGGACAAAGGAAATATCCTCCGATAACAAAGAGAAAGAAGCTTTCTGAGAAACTTCTTTGGGTTCTGTGAAATCATCTCACAGAGTTACTGCTTTCCCTTCAGGAAGCCTTTCGCTAGGACAGTTCTTGTGGAATTGGCAAAGTGATATTTGGAAGCCCATAGAGGGCTATGGTGAAAAAGGAAATATCCTCAGATGAAATCTGGAAAGAAGCTTTCTGAGAAACTGCTTAGTGTTCTGTTAATTCTTCTCACAGAGTTACATCTGTATTTCGGGGATCTCTTTGCTAGCCTTATTTCTGTGGAATCTGAGAACAGATATTTCGGATCCCTTTGAAGACTATAGAGCCAAAGGAAATATCCTCCGATAACAAAGAGAAAGAAGCTTTCTGAGAAACTTCTTTGTGTTCTGTGAAATCATCTCACAGAGTTACAGCTTTCCCCTCAAGAAGCCTTTCGCTAAGACAGTTCTTGTGGAATTGGCAAAGTGATATTTGGAAACTCATAGAGGGCTATGGTGAAAAAGGAAATATCCTCCGATGAAATCTGGAAAGAAGATTTCTGAGAAACTGCTTAGTGTTCTGTTAATTCATCTCACAGAGTTACATCTGTATTTCGTGGATCTCTTTGCTAGCCTTATTTCTGTGAAATCTGAGAACAAATATTTCGGATCCCTTTGAAGACTATAGGGCCAAAGGAAATATCCTCCGATAACAAAGAGAAAGAAGCTTTCTGAGAAACTTCCTTGGGTTCTGTGCAATCATCTCACAGGGTTACAGCTTTCCCCTCAAGAAGCCTTTCGCAAAGACAGTTCTTCTGGAATTGGCAAAGTGATATTTGGAAGCCCATAGAGGGCTATGGTGAAAAAGGAAATATCCTCCGATGAAATCTGGAAAGAAGCTTTCTGAGAAACTGCTTAGTGTTCTGTTAATTCTTCTCACAGAGTTACATCTGTATTTCGGGGATCTCTTTGCTAGCCTTATTTCTGTGGAATCTGAGAACAGATATTTCGGAACCCTTTGAAGACTATAGAGCCAAAGGAATTATCCTCCGATAACAAAGAGAAAGAAGCTTTCTGAGAAACTTCTTTGTGTTCTGTGAAATCATCTCACAGAGTTACAGCTTTCCCCTCAAGAAGGCTTTCGCTAGGACAGTTCTTGTGGAATTGGCAAAGTGATATTTGGAAGCCCATAGAGGGCTATGGTGAAAAAGGAAATATCCTCAGATGAAATATAGAAAGAAGCTTTCTGAGAAACTGCTTAGTGTTCTGTTAATTCATCTCACAGAGTTACATCTGTATTTCGTGGATCTCTTTGCTAGCCTTTTTTCTGTGGAATCTGAGAACAGATATTTCGGATCCCTTTGAAGACTATAGGGCCAAAGGAAATATCCTCCGATAACAAAGAGAAAGAAGCTTTCTGAGAAACTTCTTTGTGTTCTGTGAAATCATCTCACAGAGGTACAGCTTTCCCCTCAAGAAGCCTTTCGCAAAGACAGTTCTTCTGGAATGGGCAAAGTGATATTTGGAAGCCCATAGAGGGCTATGGTGAAAAAGGAAATATCCTCCGATGAAATCTGGAAAGAAGCTTTCTGAGAAACTGCTTAGTGTTCTGTTAATTCATCTCACAGAGTTACATCTGTATTTCGTGGATCTCTTTGCTAGCCTTATTTGTGTGGAATCTGACAACAGATATTTCCTTTCCCTTTGAAGACTATAGGGACAAAGGAAATATCCTCCGATAACAAAGAGAAAGAAGCTTTCTGAGAAACTTCTTTGGGTTCTGTGAAATCATCTCACAGAGTTACTGCTTTCCCTTCAGGAAGCCTTTCGCTAGGACAGTTCTTGTGGAATTGGCAAAGTGATATTTGGAAGCCCATAGAGGGCTATGGTGAAAAAGGAAATATCCTCAGATGAAATCTGGAAAGAAGCTTTCTGAGAAACTGCTTAGTGTTCTGTTAATTCTTCTCACAGAGTTACATCTGTATTTCGGGGATCTCTTTGCTAGCCTTATTTCTGTGGAATCTGAGAACAGATATTTCGGATCCCTTTGAAGACTATAGAGCCAAAGGAAATATCCTCCGATAACAAAGAGAAAGAAGCTTTCTGAGAAACTTCTTTGTGTTCTGTGAAATCATCTCACAGAGTTACAGCTTTCCCCTCAAGAAGCCTTTCGCTAAGACAGTTCTTGTGGAATTGGCAAAGTGATATTTGGAAACTCATAGAGGGCTATGGTGAAAAAGGAAATATCCTCCGATGAAATCTGGAAAGAAGATTTCTGAGAAACTGCTTAGTGTTCTGTTAATTCATCTCACAGAGTTACATCTGTATTTCGTGGATCTCTTTGCTAGCCTTATTTCTGTGAAATCTGAGAACAAATATTTCGGATCCCTTTGAAGACTATAGGGCCAAAGGAAATATCCTCCGATAACAAAGAGAAAGAAGCTTTCTGAGAAACTTCCTTGGGTTCTGTGCAATCATCTCACAGGGTTACAGCTTTCCCCTCAAGAAGCCTTTCGCAAAGACAGTTCTTCTGGAATTGGCAAAGTGATATTTGGAAGCCCATAGAGGGCTATGGTGAAAAAGGAAATATCCTCCGATGAAATCTGGAAAGAAGCTTTCTGAGAAACTGCTTAGTGTTCTGTTAATTCATGTCACAGAGTTACATCTGTATTTCATGCATCTCTTTGCTAGCCTTATTTGTGTGGAATTTGACAACAGATATTTCCTTTCCCTTTGAAGACTATAGGGAAAAAGGAAATATCCTCCGATAACAAAGAGAAAGAAGCTTTCTGAGAAACTTCTTTGGGTTCTGTGAAATCATCTCACAGAGTTACAGCTTTCCCCTCAGGAAGCCTTTCGCTAGAACAGTTCTTGTGGAATTGGCAAAGTGATATTTGGAAGCCCATAGAGGGCTATGGTGAAAAAGGAAATATCCTCCGATGAAATCTGGAAAGAAGCTTTCTGAGAAACTGCTTAGTGTTCTGTTAATTCATCTCACAGAGCTACATCTGTATTTCGTGGATCTCTTTGCTAGCCTTATTTGTGTGTAATCTGACAACAGATATTTCCTTTACCTTTGAAGACTATAGGGACAAAGGAAATATCCTCCGATAACAAAGAGAAAGAAGCTTTCTGAGAAACTTCTTTGGGTTCTGTGAAATCATCTCACAGAGTTACTGCTTTCCCTTCAGGAAGCCTTTCGCTAGGACAGTTCTTGTGGAATTGGCAAAGTGATATTTGGAAGCCCATAGAGGGCTATGGTGAAAAAGGAAATATCCTCCGATGAAGTCTGGAAAGAAGCTTTCTGTGAAACTGCTCAGTGTTCTGTTAATTCATCTCACAGAGTTACATCTGTAGTTCGTGGATCTCTTTGCTAGCCTTATTTCTGTGGAATCTGAGAACAAATATTTCGGATAACTTTGAAGACTATACGGCCAAAGGAAATATCCTCCGATAACAAAGAGAAAGAAGCTTTCTGAGAAACTTCTTTGTGTTCTGTGAAATCATCTCACAGAGTTACAGCTTTCCCCTCAAGAAGCCTTTCGCTAAGACAGTTCTTGTGGAATTGGCAAAGTGATATTTGGAAGCCCATAGAGGGATATGTTGAAAAAGGAAATATCCTCAGATGAAATATAGAAAGAAGCTTTCTGAGAAACTGCTTAGTGTTCTGTTAATTCATCTCACAGAGTTACATCTGTATTTCGTGGATCTCTTTGCTAGCCTTATTTCTGTGGAATCTGAGAACAGATATTTCGGATCCCTTTGATGACTATAGGGTCAAAGGAAATATCCTCCGATAACAAAGAGAAAGAAGCTTTCTGAGAGACTTCTTTGTGTTCTGTGAAATCATCTCACAGAGTTACAGCTTTCCCTTCAAGAAGCCTTTCGGTAAGACAGTTCTTGTGGAATTGGCAAAGTGATATTTGGAAGCCCTTAGAGGGCTATGGTGAAAAAGGAAATATCCTCCGATGAAATCTGGAAAGAAGCTTTCTGAGAAACTGCTTAGTGTTCTGTTAATTCATCTCACAGAGCTACATCTGTATTTCGTGGATCTCTTTGCTAGCCTTATTTGTGTGTAATCTGACAACAGATATTTCCTTTACCTTTGAAGACTATAGGGACAAAGGAAATATCCTCCGATAACAAAGAGAAAGAAGCTTTCTGAGAAACTTCTTTGGGTTCTGTGAAATCATCTCACAGAGTTACTGCTTTCCCTTCAGGAAGCCTTTCGCTAGGACAGTTGTTGTGGAATTGGCAAAGTGATATTTGGAAGCCCATAGAGGGCTATGGTGAAAAAGGAAATATCCTCCGATGAAGTCTGGAAAGAAGCTATCTGTGAAACTGCTCAGTGTTCTGTTAATTCATCTCACAGAGTTACATCTGTATTTCGTGGATCTCTTTGCTAGCCTTATTTCTGTGGAATCTGAGAACAGATATTTCGGATCCCTTTGAAGACTATAGGGCCAAAGGAAATATCCTCCGATAACAAAGAGAAAGAAGCTTTCTGAGAAACTTCTTTGTGTTCTGTGAAATCATCTCACCGAGTTACAGCTTTCCCTTCAAGAAGCCTTTCGCTAAGACGGTTCTTGTGGAATTGGCAAAGTGATATTTGGAAGCCCATAGAGGGCTACGGTTGAAAAGGAAATATCCTCCGATGAAATCTGGAAAAAAGCTTTCTGAGAAACTGCTTAGTGTTCTGTTTATTCATCTCACAGAGTTACATCTGTATTTCGTGTATCTCTTTGCTAGCCTTATTTGTGTGGAATCTGACAACAGATATTTCCTTTCCCTTTGAAGACTATAGGGACAAAGGAAATATCCTCCGATAACAAAGAGAAAGAAGCTTTCTGAGAAACTTCTTTGGGTTCTGTGAAATAATCTCACAGAGTTACAGCTTTCCCCTCAGGACGCCTTTCGATAGGACAGTTCTTGTGGAATTGGCAAAGTGATATTTGGAAGCCCATAGAGGGCTATGGGGAAAAGGAAATATCCTCCGATGAAATCTGGAAAGAAGCTTTCTGAGAAACTGCTTAGTGTTCTGTAAATTCATCTCACAGAGTGACATCTGTATTTCGGGGATCTCTTTGCTAGCCTTATTTCTGTGGAATCTGAGAACAGATATTTCGGATCCCTTTGAAGACTATAGGGCCAAAGGAAATATCCTGCGATAACAAAGAGAAAGAAGCTTTCTGAGAAACTTCTTTGTGTTCTGTGAAATCATCTCACAGAGTTACAGCTTTCGCCTCAAGAAGCCTTTCACTAAGACAGTTCTTGTGGAATTGGCAAAGTGATATTTGGAAGCCCATAGAGGGCTATGGTGAAAAAGGAAATATCCTCCGATGAAATCTGGAAAGAAGCTTTCTGAGAAACTGCTTAGTGTTCTGTTAATTCATCTCACAGAGTTACATCTGTATTCCCTGGATCTCTTTGCTAGCCTTATTTCTGTGCAATCTGAGAACAAATAGTTCGGATCCCTTTGAAGACTATATGGCCAAAGGAAATATCCTCCGATAACAAAGAGAAAGAAGCTTTCTGAGAAACTTCTTTGTGTTCTGTGAAATCATCTCACAGAGTTACAGCTTTCCCGTCAAGAAGCCTTTCGCTAAGACAGTTCTTGTGGAATTGGCAAAGTGATATTTGGAAGGCCATAGAGGGCTATGGTGAAAAAGGAAATATCCTCCGATGAAATCTGGAAAGAAGCTTTCTGAGAAACTGCTTAGTGTACTGTTAATTCATCTCACAGAGTTACATCGGTATTTCGTGGATCTCTTTGCTAGCCTTATTTCTGTGGAATCTGACAACAGATATTTCCTTTCCCTTTGAAGACTATAGGGCCAAAGGAAATATCCTCCGATAACAAAGAGAAAGAAGCTTTCTGAGAAACTTCTTTGTGTTCTGTGAAATCATCTCACAGAGTTACAGCTTCCCCCTCAAGAAGCCTTTCGCTGAGACAGTCCTTGTGGAATTGGCAAAGTGATATTTGGAAGCTCATAGAGGGCTAGGGAGAAAAAGGAAATATCCTCCGATGAAATCTGGAAAGAAGCTTTCTGAGAAAGTGCTTAGTGTTCTGTTCATTCATCTCACAGAGTTACATCTGTATTTCGTGGATCTCTTTGCTAGCCTTATTTGTGTGGAATCTGACAACAGATATTTCCTTTCCCTTTGAAGACTATAGGGCCAAAGGAAATATCCTCCGATAACAAAGAGAAAGAAGCTTTTTGAGAAACTTCTTTGGTTCTGTGAAATCATCTCAGAGAGTTACAGCTTTCCCCTCAAGAAGCCTTTCGCTAAGACAGTTCTTGTGGAATTGGCAAAGAGATATTTGGAAGCCCATAGAGGGCTATGGTGAAAAAGGAAATATCCTCAGATGAAATATAGAAAGAAGCTTTCTGAGAAACTCCTTAGTGTTCTGTTAATTCATCTAACAGAGTTACATCGGTATTTCGGGGATCTCTTTGCCAGCCTTATTTCTGTGGAATCTGACAACAGATATTTCGGATCCCTTTGAAGACTATAGGGCCAAAGGAAATATCCTCCGATAACAAAGAGAAATAAGCTTTCTAAGAAACTTCTTTGTGTTCTGTGAAATCATCTCACAGAGTTACAGCATTCCCCTCAAGGAGCCTTTCGCTAAGACAGTTCTTGTGGAATTGGCAAAGTGATATTTGGAAGCCCATAGTGGGCTATGGTGAAAAAGGAAATATCCTCCGATGAAATCTGGAAAGAAGCTTTCTGAGAAACTGCTTAGTGTTCTGTTAATTCATCTCACAGAGTTACATCTGTATTTCGTGGACTCTTTGCTAGCCTTATTTCTGTGGAATCTGAGAACCCATATTTCGGATCCCTTTGAAGACTATACGGCTAAAGGAAATATCCTCCGATGAGAAAGAGAAAGAAGCTTTCTGAGAAACTTCTTTGTGTTCTGTGAAATCATCTCACAGAGTTACAGCTTTCCCCTCAAGAAGCCTTTCGCTAAGACAGTTCTTGTGTAATTGGCAAAGTGATATTTGGAAGTCCATAGAGGGCTATGGTGAAAAAAGAAATATCCTTCAATGAAATCTAGAAAGAAGCTTTCTGAGAAACTGCTTAGTGTTCTGTAATTCATCTCACAGACTTACATCTGTATTTCGTGGTTCTCTTTGCTAGCCTTATTTCTGTGGAATCTGAGAAGAGATATTTCCTTTCCCTTTGAAGACTATTGGGCCAAATGAAATATCCTCCGATAACAAAGAGAAAGAAGCTTTCTGAGAAACTTCTTTGTGTTCTGTGAAATCATCTCACAGAGTTACAGATTTCCCCTAAGGAAGCCTTTCGCTAAGACAGTTCTTGTGGAATTGGCAAAGTGGTATTTGGAAGCCCATAGAGGGCTATGGTGAAAAAGGAAATATCCTCAGATCAAATCTGTAGAGAAGCTTCCTGAGAAACTGCTTAGTGTTCTGTTAATTCATCTCACAGAGTTATATCTGTATTTCGTGGATCTCTTTGCTAGCCTTTTTTCTGTGGAATCTGAGAACAGATATATCCTTTCCCTTTGAAGACTATAGGGCCAAAGGAAATATCCTCCTATAACAAAGAGAATGAAGCTTTCTGAGAAACTACTTTGTGTTCTATGAAATCATCTCACAGAGTTACAGCTTTCTCCTCAAGAAGCCTTTCGCTAAGACAGTTCTTGTGTAATTGGCAAAGTGATATTTGGAAGCCCATAGAGGGCTATGGTGAAAAAGGAAATATCCTCCGATGAAATCTGGAAAGAAGCTTTCTGAGAAACTGCTTAGTGTTCTGTTAATTCATCTCACAGAGTTACATCTGTATTTCGTGGATCTCTTTGCTAGCCTTATTTCTGTGGAATCTGAGAACAGATATTTCCTTTCCCTTTGAAGACTATAGGGCCAAAGGAAATATCCTCCGATAACAAAGAGAAAGAAGCTTTCTGAGAAATTCTTTGTGTTCTCTGAAATCATCTCACAGAGTTACAGCTTTCCCGTCAAGAAGCTTTTCGCTAAGACAGTTCTTTTGGAATAGGCAAAGTGATATTTGGAAGCCCATAGGGGGCTATGGTGAAAAAGGAAATATCCTCCGATGAAATCTGGAAAGAAGCTTTCTGAGAAACTGCTTAGTGTTCTGTTAATTCATCTCACAGAGTTACATCTGTATTTCGGGGATCTCTTTGCTAGCCTCATTTCTGTGGAATCTGACAACAGATATTTCGGATCCCTTTGAAGACTATAGGGCCAAAGGAAATATCCTCCGATAACAAAGAGAAATAAGCTTTCTGAGAAGCTTCTTTGTGTTCTATGAAATCATCTCACAGAGTTACAGCTTTCTCCTCAAGAAGCCTTTCGCTAAGACAGTTCTTGTGTAATTGGCAAAGTGATATTTGGAAGCCCATAGAGGGCTATGGTGAAAAAGGAAATATCCTCAGATGAAACCTGCAAAGAAGCTTTCTGAGAAACTGCTTAGTGTTCTGTTAATTCATCTCAAAGTGTTACATCTGTATTTCGTGGATCTCTTTGCTAGCCTTCTTTCTGTGGAATCTGACAACATATATTTCGGATCCCTTTGAAGACTACAGGGCCAAAGGAAATATCCTCCGATAACAAAGAGAAAGAAGCTTTTTGAGAAACTTCTTTGGTTCTGTGAAATCATCTCAGAGAGTTACAGCTTTCCCCTCAAGAAGCCTTTCGCTAAGACAGTTCTTGTGGAATTGGCAAAGAGATATTTGGAAGCCCATAGAGGGCTATGGTGAAAAAGGAAATATCCTCAGATGAAATATAGAAAGAAGCTTTCTGAGAAACTCCTTAGTGTTCTGTTAATTCATCTAACAGAGTTACATCTGTATTTCGGGGATCTCTTTGCCAGCCTTATTTCTGTGGAATCTGACAACAGATATTTCGGATCCCTTTGAAGACTATAGGGCCAAAGGAAATATCCTCCGATAACAAAGAGAAATAAGCTTTCTAAGAAACTTCTTTGTGTTCTGTGAAATCATCTCACAGAGTTACAGCATTCCCCTCAAGAAGCCTTTCGCTAAGACAGTTCTTGTGGAATTGGCAAAGTGATATTTGGAAGCCCATAGTGGGCTATGGTGAAAAAGGAAATATCCTCCGATGAAATCTGGAAAGAAGCTTTCTGAGAAACTGCTTAGTGTTCTGTTAATTCATCTCACAGAGTTACATCTGTATTTCGTGGACTCTTTGCTAGCCTTATTTCTGTGGAATCTGAGAACCCATATTTCGGATCCCTTTGAAGACTATACGGCTAAAGGAAATATCCTCCGATGAGAAAGAGAAAGAAGCTTTCTGAGAAACTTCTTTGTGTTCTGTGAAATCATCTCACAGAGTTACAGCTTTCCCCTCAAGAAGCCTTTCGCTAGGACAGTTCTTGTGTAATTGGCAAAGTGATATTTGGAAGTCCATAGAGGGCTATGGTGAAAAAGGAAATATCCTCCAATGAAATCTAGAAAGAAGCTTTCTGAGAAACTGCTTAGTGTTCTGTAATTCATCTCACAGACTTACATCTGTATTTCGTGGTTCTCTTTGCTAGCCTTATTTCTGTGGAATCTGAGAAGAGATATTTCCTTTCCCTTTGAAGACTATTGGGCCAAATGAAATATCCTCCGATACAAAGAGAAAGAAGCTTTCTGAGAAACTTCTTTGTGTTCTGTGAAATCATCTCACAGAGTTACAGATTTCCCCTAAGGAAGCCTTTCGCTAAGACAGTTCTTGTGGAATTGGCAAAGTGGTATTTGGAAGCCCATAGAGGGCTATGGTGAAAAAGGAAATATCCTCAGATCAAATCTGTAGAGAAGCTTCCTGAGAAACTGCTTAGTGTTCTGTTAATTCATCTCACAGAGTTATATCTGTACTTCGTGGATCTCTTTGCTAGCCTTATTTCTGTGGAATCTGAGAACAGATATATCCTTTCCCTTTGAAGACTATAGGGCCAAAGGAAATATCCTCCTATAACAAAGAGAAAGAAGCTTTCTGAGAAACTACTTTGTGTTCTATGAAATCATCTCACAGAGTTACAGCTTTCTCCTCAAGAAGCCTTTCGCTAAGACAGTTCTTGTGTAATTGGCAAAGTGATATTTGGAAGCCCATAGAGGGCTATGGTGAAAAAGGAAATATCCTCCGATGAAATCTGGAAAGAAGCTTTCTGAGAAACTGCTTAGTGTTCTGTTAATTCATCTCACAGAGTTACATCTGTATTTCGTGGATCTCTTTGCTAGCCTTATTTCTGTGGAATCTGAGAACAGATATTTCCTTTCCCTTTGAAGACTATAGGGCCAAAGGAAATATCCTCCGATAACAAAGAGAAAGAAGCTTTCTGAGAAATTCTTTGTGTTCTCTGAAATCATCTCACAGAGTTACAGCTTTCCCGTCAAGAAGCTTTTCGCTAAGACAGTTCTTTTGGAATAGGCAAAGTGATATTTGGAAGCCCATAGGGGGCTATGGTGAAAAAGGAAATATCCTCCGATGAAATCTGGAAAGAAGCTTTCTGAGAAACTGCTTAGTGTTCTGTTAATTCATCTCACAGAGTTACATCTGTATTTCGGGGATCTCTTTGCTAGCCTTATTTCTGTGGAATCTGACAACAGATATTTCGGATCCCTTTGAAGACTATAGGGCCAAAGGAAATATCCTCCGATAACAAAGAGAAATAAGCTTTCTGAGAAGCTTCTTTGTGTTCTATGAAATCATCTCACAGAGTTACAGCTTTCTCCTCAAGAAGCCTTTCGCTAAGACAGTTCTTGTGTAATTGGCAAAGTGATATTTGGAAGCCCATAGAGGGCTATGGTGAAAAAGGAAATATCCTCAGATGAAACCTGCAAAGAAGCTTTCTGAGAAACTGCTTAGTGTTCTGTTAATTCATCTCAAAGTGTTACATCTGTATTTCGTGGATCTCTTTGCTAGCCTTCTTTCTGTGGAATCTGACAACATATATTTCGGATCCCTTTGAAGACTATAGGGCCAAAGGAAATATCCTCCGATAACAAAGAGAAAGAAGCTTTCTGAGAAACTTCTTTGTGTTCTGTGAAATCATCTCACAGAGTTACAGCTTTCCCCTCAAGAAGCCTTTCACTAAGACAGTTCTTGTGGAATTGGCAAAGTGATATTTGGAAGCCCATAAACGGCTATGGTGAAAAAGGAAATATCCTCCGATGAAATCTGGAAAGAAGCTTTCTGAGAAACTGCTTAGTGTTCTGTTAATTCATCTCACAGAGTTACATCTGTATTTCGTGGATCTCTTTGCTAGCCTTATTTCTCTGGAATCTGAGAACCCATAATTCGGATCCCTTTGAAGACTATACGGCTAAAGGAAATATCCTCCGATGACAAAGAGAAAGAAGCTTTCTGAGAAACTTCTTTGTGTTCTGTGAAATCATCTCACAGAGTTAATGCTTTCCCCTCAAGAAGCCTTTCGATAAGACAGTTCTTGTGGAATTGTAAAGTGATATTTGGAAGCCCTTAGAGGGCTATGCTGAAAAAGGAAATATCCTCCGATGAAATCTGGAAAGAAGTTTTCTGAGAAACTGCTTAGTGTTCTGTTAATTCATCTCACAGAGTTACATCTGTATTTCGTGGATCTCTTTGCTAGCCTTATTTCTGTGGAATCTGACAACAGATATTTCCTTTCCCTTTGAGGACTATAGGGCCAAAGGAAATGTCCTCCGATAACAAAGAGAAAGAAGCTTTCTGAGAAACTTCTTTGTGTTCTGTGAAATCATGTCACAGAGTTACAGCTTTCTCCTCAAGAAGCCTTTCGCTAAGACAGTTCTTGTGGAATTGGCAAAGTGATATTTGGAAGCCCATAGAGGGCTATGGTGGAAAAGGAAATATCCTCAGATCAAAACTGTAAAGAAGCTTCCTGAGAAACTGCTTAGTGTTCTGTTAATTCATCTCACAGAGTTACATCTCTATTTCGTGGATCTCTTTGCTAGCCTTATTTCTGTGGAATCTGAGAACAGATATTTCCTTTCCCTTTGAAGACTATAGGTCCAAAGAAAATATCCTCCGATAACAAAGAGAAACAAGCTTTCTGAGAAATTCTTTGTGTTCTCAGAAATCATCTCACCGAGTTACAGCTTTCCCGTCAAGAAGCCTTTCGCTAAGACAGTTCTTTTGGAATAGGCAAAGTGATATTTGGAAGCCCATAGAGGGCTATGTTGAAAAAGGAAATATCCTCCGATTAAATCTGGAAAGAAGCTTTCTGAGAAACTGCTTAGTGTTCTGTTAATTCACCTCACAGAGTTACATCTGTATTTCGGGGATCTCTTTGCTAGCCTTATTTCTGTGGAATCTGACAACAGATATTTCCTTTCCCTTTGAAGACTATAGGGCCAAAGGAAATATCCTCCGATAACAAAGAGAAAGAAGCTTTCTGAGAAACTTCTTTGTGTTCTGTTAAATCATCTCACAGAGTTACAGCTTTCCCCTCAAGAAGCCTTTTACTAAGACAGTTCTTGTGGAATTGGCAAAGTGATATTTGGAAGCCCATAGAGGGCTTTGGTGAAAAAGGAAATATCCTCAGATCAAATCTGTAAACAAGCTTTCTGAGAAACTGCTTAGTGTTCTGTTAATTCATCTCCCAGAGTTACATCTGTATTTCGTGGATCTCTTTGCTAGCCTTATTTCTGTGGAATCTGACAACAGATATTTCCTTTCCCTTTGAAGACAATAGGGACAAAGGAATTATCCTCCGATAACAAAGAGAAGGAAGCTTTCTGAGAAACTTCTTTGTGTTCTGTGAAATCATCTCACAGAGTTACAGCTTTCGCCTCAAGAAGCCTTTCGCTAAGACAGTTCTTGTGGAATTGGCAAAGTGATATTTGGAAGCCCATAGAGGGCTATGGTGAAAAAGGAAATATCCTCCGATGAAACCTGCAAAGAAGCTTTCTGAGAAACTGCTTAGTGTTCTGTTAATTCATCTCACAGAGTTACATCTGTATTTCGTGGATCTCTTTGCGAGCCTTATTTCTGTGGAATCTGACAATATATATTTCGGATCCCTATGAAGACTATAGGGCCAAAGGAAATATCCTCCGATAACAAAGAGAAAGAAGCTTTCTGAGAAACTTCTTTGTGTTCTGTGAAATCATCTCACAGAGTTACAGCTTTCCCCTCAAGAAGCCTTTCGCTAAGACAGTTCTTGTGGAATTGGCAAAGTGATATTTGGAAGCCCATAGAGGGCTATGGTGAAAAAGGAAATATCCTCCGATGAAATCTGAAAAGAAGCTTTCTGAGAAACTGCTTAGTGTTCTGTTAATTCATCTCACAGAGTTACATCTGTATATCGTGGATCTCTTTGCTAGCCTTATTTCTGTGGAATCTGAGAACCCATATTTCGGATCCCTTTGAAGAGTATACGGCTAAAGGAAATATCCTCCGATGACAAAGAGAAAGAAGCTTTCTGAGAAACTTCTTTGTGTTCTGTGAAATCATCTCACAGAGTTAATGCTTTCCCCTCAAGAAGCCTTTCGATAAGACAGTTCTTGTGGAATTGTAAAGTGATAATTGGAAGCCCTTAGAGGGCTATGGTGAAAAAGGAAATATCCTCCGATGAAATCTGGAAAGAAGCTTTCTGAGAAACTGCTTAGTGTTCTGTTAATTCATCTCACAGAGTTACATCTGTATTTCGTTGTTCTCTTTGCTAGCCTTTCTTCTGGGGAATCTGACCACGGATATTTCGGGTCCCTTTGAAGACTATAGGGCCAAAGGAAATATCCTCCGATAACAAAGAGAAAGAAGCTTTCTGAGAAACTTCTTTGTGTTCTGTGAAATCATCTCACAGAGTTACAGATTTCCCCTAAGGAAGCCTTTAACTAAGACAGTTCTTGTGGAATTGGCAAAGTGATATTTGGAAGCCCATAGAGGGCTTTGGTGAAAAAGGAAATATCCTCAGATCAAATTTGTCAAGAAGCTTTCTGAGAAACTGCTTAGTGTTCTGTTAATTCATCTCACAGAGTTCCATCTGTATTTCGTGGATCTCTTTGCTAGCCTTATTTCTGTGGAATCTGACAACAGATATTTCCTTTCCCTTTGAAGACAATAGGGCCAAAGGAAATATCCTCCGATAACAAAGAGAAAGAAGCTTTCTGAGAAACTTCTTTGTGTTCTGTCAAATCATCTCACAGAGTTACAGCTTTCGCCTCAAGAAGCCTTTCGCTAAGACAGTTCTTGTGGAATTGGCAAAGTGATATTTGGAAGCCCATAGAGGGCTATGTTGAAAAAGAAAATATCCTCAGATGAAACCTACAAAGAAGCTTTCTGAGAAACTGCTTAGTGTTCTGTTAATTCATCTCACAGAGTTACATCTGTATTTCGTGGATCTCTTTGCTAGCCTTATTTCTGTGGAATCTGAGAACAGATATTTCCTTTCCCTTTGAAGACTATAGGGCCAAAGGAAATATCCTCCGATAACAAAGAGAAAGAAGCTTTCTGAGAAACTTCTTTGTGTTCTGTGAAATCATCTCACAGAGTTACAGCTTTCCCCTCAAGAAGCCTTTCGCTAAGACAGTTCTTGTGGAATTGGCAAAGTGATATTTGGAAGCCCTCAGAGGGCTATGGTGAAAAAGGAAATATCCTCCGATGAAATCTGGAAAGAAGCTTTCTGAGAAACTACTTAGTGTTCCGTTAATTCATCTCACAGAGTTACATCTGTATTTCGTGGATCTCTTTGCTAGCCTTATTTCTGTGGAATCTGAGAACAGATATTTCGGATCCCTTTCAAGATTATAGAGCCAAAGGAAAAATCCTCCGATAACAAAGAGAAAGAAGCTTTCTGAGCAATTCTTTGTGTTCTGTGAAATCATCTCACAGAGTTACAGCTTTTGCCTCAAGAAGCCTTTCGCTAAGACAGTTCTTGTGGAATTGGCAAAGTGATATTTGGAAGCCCATAGAGGGCTATGGAGAAAAAGGAAATATCCTAAGATGAAATCTGGAAAGAAGCTTTCTGAGAAACTGCTTAGTGTTCTGTTAATTCATCTCACAGAGTTACGTCTGTATTTCGTGGATCTCTTTGCTAGCCTTATTTCTGTGGAATCTGAGAACAAATATTTCGGTTCTCTTTGAAGACTATACGACCAAAGGAAATATCCTCCGATGACAAAGAGAAAGAAGCTTTCTGAGAATCTTCTTTGTGTTCTGTGAAATCATCCCACAGAGTTACAGCTTTCCCCTCAAGAAGCCTTTCGCTAAGAGATTTCTTGTGGAATTGGCAAAGTGATATTTGGAAGCCCATAGAGGGCTATGGTGAAAAAGGAAATATCCTCCGATGAAATCTCGAAAGAAGCTTTCTGAGAAACTGCTTAGTGTTCTGTTAATTCATCTCACAGTGTTACATCGGTATTTCGTGGATCTCTTTGCTAGCCTTTTTTCTGTGGAATCTGAGAACAGATATTTCGTATCCCTTTAAAGACTACAGGGCCAAAGGAAATATCCTCCGATAACAAAGAGAAAGAAGCTTTCTGAGAAACTTCTTTGTGTTCTGTGAAATCATCTCACAGAGTTACAGCTTTCCCCTCAAGAAGCCTTTCGCTAAGACAGTTCTTGTGGAATTGGCAAAGTGATATTTGGAAGCCCATAGAGGGCTATGGTGAGAAAGGAAATATCCTCCGATGAAATCTGGAAAGAAGGTTTCTGAGAAACTGCTCAGTGTTCTGTTAATTCATCTCACAGAGCTACATCTGTATTTCGTGGATCTCTTTGCTAGCCTTATTTCTGTGGAATCTGACAACAGATATTTCCTTTCCCTTTGAAGACTATAGGGCCAAAGGAAATATCCTCCGATAACAAAGAGAAAGAAGCTTTCTGAGAAACTTCTTTGTGTTCTGTGAAATCATCTCACAGAGTTACAGCTTTCCCTTCAAGAAGCCTTTCGCCAAGAGAGTTCCGGTGGAATTGGCAAAGTGATATTTGGAAGCCCATAGAGGGCTATGATGAAAAAGGAAATATCCTGCGATGAAATCTGGAAAGAATCTTTCTGAGAAACGGCTTAGTGTTCTGTAATTCATCTCACAGAGTTACATCTGTATTTCGTGGATCTCTTTGCTAGCCTTATTTCTGTGGAATCTGAGAACAGATATTTCGGATCCCTTTGAAGACTATAGGGCCAAAGGAAATATCCTACGTTAACAAAGAGAAAGAAGCTTTCTGAGAAACTTCTTTGTGTTCTGTGAAATCATCTCACAGAGTTACAGCATTCCCCTCAAGAAGCCTTTCGCTAAGACAGTTCTTGTGTAATTGGCAAAGTGATATTTGGAAGCCCATAGAGGGCTATGGTGAAAAAGGAAATATCCTCAGATGAAACCTGCAAAGAAGCTTTCTGAGAAACTGCTTAGTGTTCTGTTAATTCATCTCAAAGTGTTACATCTGTATTTCGTGGATCTCTTTGCTAGCCTTCTTTCTGTGGAATCTGACAACATATATTTCGGATCCCTTTGAAGACTATAGGGCCAAAGGAAATATCCTCCGATAACAAAGAGAAAGAAGCTTTCTGAGAAACTTCTTTGTGTTCTGTGAAATCATCTCACAGAGTTACAGCTTTCCCCTCAAGAAGCCTTTCGTTAAGAAAGTTCTTGTGGAATTGGCAAAGTGATATTTGGAAGCCCATAGAGGGCTATGGTGAAAAAGGAAATATCCTCCGATGAAATCTGGAAAGAAGCTTTCTGAGAAACTGCTTAGTGTTCTATTAATTCATCTCACAGAGTTACATCTGTATTTCGTGGATCTCTTTGCTAGCCTTATTTCTCTGGAATCTGAGAACCCATATTTCGGATCCCTTTGAAGACTATACGGCTAAAGGAAATATCCTCCGATGACAAAGAGAAAGAAGCTTTCTGAGAAACTTCTTTGTGTTCTGTGAAATCATCTCACAGAGTTAATGCTTTCCCCTCAAGAAGCCTTTCGATAAGAGAGTTCTTGTGGAATTGTAAAGTGATATTTGGAAGCCCTTAGAGGGCTATGGTGAAAAAGGAAATATCCTCCGATGAAATCTGGAAAGAAGTTTTCTGAGAAACTGCTTAGTGTTCTGTTAATTCATCTCACAGAGTTACATCTGTATTTCGTGGATCTCTTTGCTAGCCTTATTTCTGTGGAATCTGACAACAGATATTTCCTTTCCCTTTGAGGACTATAGGGCCTAAGGAAATGTCCTCCGTTAACAAAGAGAAAGAAGCTTTCTGAGAAACTTCTTTGTGTTCTGTGAAATCATGTCACAGAGTTACAGCTTTCTCCTCAAGAAGCCTTTCGCTAAGACAGTTCTTGTGGAATTGGCAAAGTGATATTTGGAAGCCCATAGAGGGCTATGGTGGAAAAGGAAATATCCTCAGATCAAATCTGTAAAGAAGCTTCCTGAGAAACTGCTTAGTGTTCTGTTAATTCATCTCACAGAGTTATATCTGTATTTCGTGGATCTCTTTGCTAGCCTTATTTCTGTGGAATCTGAGAACAGATATTTCCTTTCCCTTTGAAGACTATAGGGCCAAAGGAAATATCCTCCGATAACAAAGAGAAAGAAGCTTTCTGAGAAACTTCTTTGTGTTCTATGAAATCATCTCACAGAGTTACAGCTTTCTCCTCAAGAAGCCTTTCGCTAAGACAGTTCTTGTGTAATTGGCAAAGTGATATTTGGAAGCCCATAGAGGGCTATGGTGAAAAAGGAAATATCCTCAGATGAAACCTGCAAAGAAGCTTTCTGAGAAACTGCTTAGTGTTCTGTTAATTCATCTCACAGAGTTACATCTGTATTTCGTGGATCTCTTTGCTAGCCTTATTTCTGTGGAATCTGACAACATATATTTCGGATCCCTTTGAAGACTATAGGGCCAAAGGAAATATCCTCCGATAACAAAGAGAAAGAAGCTTTCTGAGAAACTTCTTTGTGTTCTGTGAAATCATCTCACAGAGTTACAGCTTTCCCCTCAAGAAGCCTTTCGCTAAGACAGTTCTTGTGGAATTGGCAAAGTGATATTTGGAAGCCCATAGAGGGCTATGGTGAAAAAGGAAATATCCTCCGATGAAATCTGGAAAGAAGCTTTCTGAGAAACTGCTTAGTGTTCTGTTAATTCATCTCACAGAGTTACATCTGTATTTCGTGGATCTCTTTGCTAGCCTTATTTCTGTGGAATCTGAGAACCCATATTTCGGATCCCTTTGAAGAGTATACGGCTAAAGGAAATATCCTCCGATGACAAAGAGAAAGAAGCTTTCTGAGAAACTTCTTTGTGTTCTGTGAAATCATCTCACAGAGTTAATGTTTTCCCCTCAAGAAGCCTTTCGATAAGACAGTTCTTGTGGAATTGGCAAAGTGATATTTGGAAGCCCATAGAGGGCTATGGTGGAAAAGGAAATATCCTCAGATCAAATCTGTAAAGAAGCTTCCTGAGAAACTGCTTAGTGTTCTGTTAATTCATCTCACAGAGTTATATCTGTATTTCATGGATCTCTTTGCTAGCCTTATTTCTGTGGAATCTGAGAACAGATATTTCCTTTCCCTTTGAAGACTATAGGGCCAAAGGAAATATCCTCCGATAACAAAGAGAAAGAAGCTTTCTGAGAAACTTCTTTGTGTTCTGTGAAATCATCTCACAGAGTTACAGCTTTCCCCTCAAGAAGCCTTTCGCTAAGAGAGTTCCTGTGGAATTGGCAAAGTGATATTTGGAAGCCCATAGAGGGCTATGATGAAAAAGGAAATATCCTGCGATGAAATCTGGAAAGAATCTTTCTGAGAAACGGCTTAGTGTTCTGTAATTCATCTCACAGAGTTACATCTGTATTTCGTGGATCTCTTTGCTAGCCTTATTTCTGTGGAATCTGAGAACAGATATTTCGGATCCCTTTGAAGACTATAGGGCCAAAGGAAATATCCTCCGATAACAAAGAGAAAGAAGCTTTCTGAGAAACTTCTTTGTGTTCTGTGAAATCACCTCACAGAGTTACAGCTTTCCCCTAAAGAAGCCTTTCGCTAAGACAGTTCTTGTGGAATTGGCAAAGTGATATTTGGAAGCTCATAGAGGGCTATGGAGAAAAAGGAAATATCCTCCGATGAAATCTGGAAAGGAGGTTTCTAGAAACTGCTTAGTGTTCTGTTAATTCATCTCACAGAGTTACATCGGTATTTCGTGGATCTCTTTGCTAGCCTTATTTCTGTGGAATCTGAGAACAGATATTTCGGATCCCTTTAAAGACTATAGGGCCAAAGGAAATATCCTCCGATAACAACGAGAAAGGTGCTTTCTGAGAAACTTCTTTGTGTTCTGTGAAATCATCTCACAGAGTTACAGCTTTCCCCTCAAGAAGCCTTTCGCTAGACAGTTCTTGTGGAATTGGCAAAGTGATATTTGGAAGCCCATAGAGGGCTATGGTGAAAAAGGAAATATCCTCCGATGAAATCTGGAAAGAAGCTTTCTGAGAAACTGCTCAGTGTTCTGTTAATTCATCTCACAGAGTTACATCTGTATTTCGTGGATCTCTTTGCTAGCCTTATTTCTGTGGGATCTGACAACAGATACTTCCTTTCCCTTTGAAGACTGTAGGGCCAAAGGAAATATCCTCCGATAACAAAGAGAAAGAAGCTTTCTGAGAAACTTCTTTGTGTTCTGTGAAATCATCTCACAGAGTTACAGCTTTCCCCTCAAGAAGCCTTTCGCTAGGACAGTTCTTGTGGAATTGGCAAAGTGATATTTGGAAGCCCATAGAGGGCTATGGTGAAAAAGGAAATATCCTCCGATGAAATCTGGAAAGAAGCTTTCTGAGAAACTGCTTAGTGTTCTGTTAATTCATCTCACAGAGTTACATCTGTATTTCGTGGATCTCTTTGCTAGCCTTATTTCTGTGGAATCTGAGAACAGATATTTCCTTTCCCTTTGAAGACTATAGGGCCAAAGGAAATATCCTCCGATAACAAAGACAAAGAAGCTTTCTGAGATATTCTTTGTGTTCTCTGAAATCATCTCACAGAGTTACAGCTTTCCCGTCAAGAAGCCTTTCGCTAAGACAGTTCTTTTGGAATAGGCAAAGTGATATTTGGAAGCCCATAGAGGGCTATGGTGAAAAAGGAAATATCCTCCGATGAAATCTGGAAAGAAGCTTTCTGAGAAACTGCTTAGTGTTCTGTTAATTCATCTCACAGAGTTACATCTGTATTTCGGGGATCTCTTTGCTAGCCTTATTTCTGTGGAATCTGACAACAGATATTTCGGATCCCTTTGAAGACTATAGGGCCAGTGGAAATATCCTCCGATAACAAAGAGAAATAAGCTTTCTGAGAAACTTCTTTGTGTTCTATGAAATCATCTCACAGAGTTACAGCTTTCCCTCAAGAAGCCTTTCGCTAAGATAGTTCTTGTGGAATTGGCAAAGTGATATTTGGAAGCCCATAGAGGGGTACGGTGAAAAAGGAAATATCCTCAGATGAAACCTGCAAAGAAGCTTTCTGAGAAACTGCTTAGTGTTCTGTTAATTCATCTCACAGAGTTACATCTGTATTTCGTGGATCTCTTTCCTAGCCTTATATCTGTGGAATCTGACAACATATATTTCGGATCACTTTGAAGACTATAGGGCCAAAGGAAATATCCTCCGATAACAAAGAGAAAGAAGCTTTCTGAGAAACTTCTTTGTGTTCTGTGAAATCATCTCACAGAGTTACAGCTTTCCCCTCAAGAAGCCTTTCGCTAGGACAGTTCTTGTGTAATTGGCAAAGTGATATTTGGAAGCCCATAGAGGGCTATGGTGAAAAAGGAAATATCCTCCGATGAAATCTAGAAAGAAGCTTTCTGAGAAACTGCTTAGTGTTCTGTAATTCATCTCACAGAGTTACATCTGTATTTCGTGGTTCTCTTTGCTAGCCTTTCTTCTGTGGAATCTGACAACAGATATTTCGGATCCCTTTGAAGACTATAGGGCCAAAGGAAATATCCTCCGATAACAAAGAGAAAGAAGCTTTCTGAGAAACTTCTTTGTGTTCTGTGAAATCATCTCACAGAGTTACAGATTTCCCCTAAGGAAGCCTTTAGCTAAGACAGTTCTTGTGAAATTGGCAAAGTGATATTTGGAAGCCCATAGAGGGCTATGGTGAAAAAGGAAATATCCTCCGATGAAATCTGGAAAGAAGATTTCTGAGAAACTGCTTAGTGTTCTGTTAATTCATGTCACAGAGTTACATCTGTATTTCGTGGATCTGTTTGCTAGCCTTATTTCTGTGGAAACTGAGAACAAATATTGCGGATTCCTTTGAAGACTATACGGCCAAAGGAAATATCCTCCGATAACAAAGAGAAAGAAGCTTTCTGAGAAACTTCTTTGTGTTCTGTGAAATCATCTCACAGAGTTACAGCTTTCCCCTCAAGAAGCCTTTCGCTAAGACAGTTCTTGTGGAATTGGCAAAGTGATATTTGGAAGCCCTTAGAGGGCTATGGTGAAAAAGGAAATATCCTCCGATGAAATCTGGAAAGAAGCTTTCTGAGAAACTGCTTAGTGTTCTGTTAATTCATCTCACAGAGTTACATCTGTATTTCGTGGATCTCTTTGCTAGCCTTATTTGTGTGGAATCTGACAACAGATATTTCCTTTCCCTTTGAAGACTATAGGGCCAAAGGAAATATCCTAAGATAACAAAGAGAAAAAAGCTTTCTGAGAAACTTCTTTGTGTTCTGTGAAATCATGTCACAGAGTTACAGCTTTCCCCTCAAGAAGCCTTTCGCTAAGACAGTTCTTGTGGAATTGGCAAAGTGATATTTGGAAGCCCATAGAGGGCTTTGGTGAAAAAGGAAATATCCTCAGATCAAATCTGTAAAGAAGCTTTCTGAGAAACTGCTTAGTGTTCTGTTAATTCATCTCACAGAGTTACATCTGTATTTCGTGGATCTCTTTGCTAGCCTTATTTCTGTGGAATCTGACAACAGATATTTCCTTTCCCTTTGAAGACTATAGGGCCAAAGGAAATATCCTCCGATAACAAAAAGAAAGAAGCTTTCTGAGAAACCTCCTTGTGTTCTATGAAATCATCTCACAGAGTTACAGCTTTCCCCTCAAGAAGCCTTTCGCTAAGACAGTTCTTGTGTAATTGGCAAAGTGATATTTGGAAGCCCATAGAGGGCTATGGTGAAAAAGGAAATATCCTCAGATGAAACCTGCAAAGAAGCTTTCTGAGAAACTGCTTAGTGTTCTGCTAATTCATCTCACAGAGTTACATCTGTATTTCGTGGATCTCTTTGCTAGCCTTATTTCTGTGGAATCTGACAACATATATTTCGGATCCCTTTGAAGACTATAGGGCCAAAGGAAATATCCTCCGATAACAAAGAGAAAGAAGCTTTCTGAGAAACTTCTTTGTGTTCTGTGAAATCATCTCACAGAGTTACAGCTTTCCCCTCAAGAAGCCTTTCGCTAAGACAGTTCTTGTGGAATTGGCAAAGTGATATTTGGAAGCCCATAGAGGGCTATGGTGAAAAAGGAAATATCCTCCGATGAAATCTTAAAAGAAGCTTTCTGAGAAACTGCTTAGTGTTCTGTTAATTCATCTCACAGAGTTACATCTGTATATCGTGGATCTATTTGCTAGCCTTATTTCTGTGGAATCTGAGAACCCATATTTCGGATCCCTTTGAAGAGTATACGGCTAAAGGAAATATCCTCCGATGACAAAGAGAAAGAAGCTTTCTGAGAAACTTCTTTGTGTTCTGTGAAATCATCTCACAGAGTTAATGCTTTCCCCTGAGGAAGCCTTTCGATAAGACAGTTCTTGTGGAATTGTAAAGTGATATTTGGAAGCCCTTAGAGGGCTACGGTGAAAAAGGAAATATCCTCCGATGAAATCTGGAAAGAAGCTTTCTGAGAAACTGCTTAGTGTTCTGTTAATTCATCTCACAGAGTTACATCTGTATTTCGTGGATCTCTTTGCTCCCTTATTTCTGTGGAATCTGACAACAGATATTTCCTTTCCCTTTGAGGACTATAGGGCCAAAGGAAATATCCTCCGATAACAAAGAGAAAGAAGCTTTCTGAGAAACTTCTTTGTGTTCTGTGAAATCATCTCACAGAGTTACAGCTTTCCCCTCAAGAAGCCTTTCGCTAGGACAGTTCTTGTGGAATTGGCAAAGTAATATTTTGTAGCCCATAGAGGGCTATTGTGAAAAAGGAAATATCCTCCGATGAAATCTGGAAAGAAGCTTTCTGAGAAACTGCTTAGTGTTCTGTTAATTCATCTCACAGAGTTACATCTCTATTTCGTGGATCTCTTTGCTAGCCTTATTTCTGTGGAATCTGAGAACAGATATTTCCTTTCCCTTTGAAGACTATAGGTCCAAAGGAAATATCCTCCGATAACAAAGAGAAAGAAGCTTTCTGAGAAATTCTTTGTGTTCTCAGAAATCATCTCACCGAGTTACAGCTTTCCCGTCAAGAAGCCTTTCGCTAAGACAGTTCTTTTGGAATAGGCAAAGTGATATTTGGAAGCCCATAGAGGGCTATGTTGAAAAAGGAAATATCCTCCGATTAAATCTGGAAAGAAGCTTTCTGAGAAACTGCTTAGTGTTCTGTTAATTCACCTCACAGAGTTACATCTGTATTTCGGGGATCTCTTTGCTAGCCTTATTTCTGTGGAACCTGAGAAGAGATATTTCCTTTCCCTTTGAAGACTATAGGGCCAAAGGAAATATCCTCCGATAACAAAGAGAAAGAAGCTTTCTGAGAAACTTCTTTGTGTTCTGTGAAATCATCTCATAGAGTTACAGCTTTCCCCTCAAGAAGCCTTTTGCTAAGACAGTTCTTGTGGAATTGGCAAAGTGATATTTGGAAGCCCATAGAGGGCTTTGGTGAAAAAGGAAATATCCTCAGATCAAATCTGTAAAGAAGCTTTCTGAGAAACTGCTTAGTGTTCTGTTAATTCATCTCCCAGAATTACATCTGTATTTCGTGGATCTCTTTGCTAGCCTTATTTCTGTGGAATCTGACAACAGATATTTCCTTTCCCTTTGAAGACAATAGGGACAAAGGAAATATCCTCCGATAACAAAGAGAAAGAAGCTTTCTGAGAAACTTCTTTTTGTTCTGTCAAATCATCTCACAGAGTTACAGCTTTCGCCTCAAGAAGCCTTTCGCTAAGACAGTTCTTGTGGAATTGGCAAAGTGATATTTGGAAGCCCATAGAGGGCTATGGTGAAAAAGGAAATATCCTCCGATGAAACCTGTAAAGAAGCTTTCTGAGAAACTGCTTAGTGTTCTGTTAATTCATCTCACAGAGTTACATCTGTATTTCGTGGATCTCTTTGCGAGCCTTATTTCTGTGGAATCTGACAATATATATTTCCGATCCCTTTGAAGACTATAGGGCCAAAGGAAATATCCTCCGATAACAAAGAGAAAGAAGCTTTCTGAGAAACTTCTTTGTGTTCTGTGAAATCATCTCACAGAGTTACAGCTTTCCCCTCAAGAAGCCTTTCGCTAAGACAGTTCTTGTGGAATTGGCAAAGTGATATTTGGTAGCCCATAGAGGGCTATGGTGAAAAAGGAAATATCCTCCGATGAAATCTGAAAAGAAGCTTTCTGAGAAACTGCTTAGTGTTCTGTTAATTCATCTCACAGAGTTACATCTGTATATCGTGGATCTCTTTGCTAGCCTTATTTCTGTGGAATCTGAGAACCCATATTTCGGATCCCTTTGAAGAGTATACGGCTAAAGGAAATATCCTCCGATGACAAAGAGAAAGAAGCTTTCTGAGAAACTTCTTTGTGTTCTGTGAAATCATCTCACAGAGTTAATGCTTTCCCCTCAAGAAGCCTTTCGATAAGACAGTTCTTGTGGAATTGTAAAGTGATATTTGGAAGCCCTTAGAGGGCTATGGTGAAAAAGGAAATATCCTCCGATGAAATCTGGAAAGAAGCTTTCTGAGAAACTGCTTAGTGTTCGGTTAATTCATCTCACAGAGTTACATCTGTATTTCGTGGATCTCTTTGCTAGCCTTATTTCTGGGGAATCTGACAACAGATATTTCCTTTCCCTTTGAAGACTATTGGGCCAAAGGAAATATCCTCCGATAACAAAGAGAAAGAAGCTTTCTGAGAAACTTCTTTGTGTTCTGTGAAATCATCTCACAGAGTTACAGCTTTCCCCTCAAGAAGCCTTTCGCTAGGACAGTTCTTGTGGAATTGGCAAAGTGATATTTGGAAGCCCAGAGAGGGCTATGGTGAAAAAGGAAATATCCTCCGATGAAATCTAGAAAGAAGCTTTCTGAGAAACTGCTTAGTGTTCTGTAATTCATTTCACAGATTTACATCTGTATTTCGTTGTTCTCTTTGCTAGCCTTTCTTCTGTGGAATCTGACCACAGATATTTCGGATCCCTTTGAAGACTCTAGGGCCAAAGGAAATATCCTCCGATAACAAAGAGAAAGAAGCTTTCTGAGAAACTTCTTTGTGTTCTGTGAAATCATCTCACAGAGTTACAGATTTCCCCTAAGGAAGCCTTTAGCTAAGACAGTTCTTGTGGAATTGGCAAAGTGATATTTGGAAGCCCATAGAGGGCTATGGTGAAAAAGGAAATATCCTCCGATGAAATCTGGAAAGAAGCTTTCTGAGAAACCGCTTAGTGTTCTGTTAATTCATGTCACAGAGTTACATCTGTATTTCGTGGATCTCTTTGCTAGCCTTATTTCTGTGGAAACTGAGAACAAATATTTCGGATCCCTTTAAAGACTACACGGCCAAAGGAAATATCCTCCGATAACAAAGAGAAAGAAGCTTTCTGAGAAACTTCTTTGTGTTCTGTGAAATCATGTCACAGAGTTACAGCTTTCCCCTCAAGAAGCCTTTCGCTAAGACAGTTCTTGTGGAATTGGCAAAGTGATATTTGAAGTCCTAGAGGGCTTTGGTGAAAAAGGAAATATCCTCAGATAAAATTTGTAAAGAAGCTTTCTGAGAAACTGCTTAGTGTTCTGTTAATTCATCTCACAGAGTTCCATCTGTATTTCGTGGATCTCTTTGCTAGCCTTATTTCTGTGGAATCTGACAACAGATATTTCCTTTCCCTTTGAAGACAATAGGGCCAAAGGAAATATCCTCCGATAACAAAGAGAAAGAAGCTTTCTGAGAAACTTCTTTGTGTTCTGTCAAATCATCTCACAGAGTTACAGCTTTCGCCTCAAGAAGCCTTTCGCTAAGACAGTTCTTGTGGAATTGGCAAAGTGATATTTGGAAGCCCATAGAGGGCTATGGTGAAAAAGAAAATATCCTCAGATGAAACCTACAAAGAAGCTTTCTGAGAAACTGCTTAGTGTTCTGTTAATTCATCTCACAGAGTTACATCTGTATTTCGTGGATCTCTTTGCTAGCCTTATTTCTGTGGAATCTGACAACAGATATTTCCTTTCCCTTTGAAGACTATAGGGACAAAGGAAATATCCTCCGATAACAAAGAGAAAGAAGCTTTCTGAGAAACTTCTTTGTGTTCTGTGAAATCATCTCACAGAGTTACAGATTTCCCCTCAAGAAGCCTTTCGCTAGGACAGTTCTTGTGGAATTGGCAAAGTGATATTTGGAAGCCCGTAGAGGGCTATGATGAAAAAGGAAATATCCTCCGATTAAATGTGGAAAGAATCTTTCTGACAAAAGGCTTAGTGTTCTGTTAATTCATCTCACAGAGTTACATCTGTATTTCGTGGATCTCTTTGCTAGCCTTATTTCTATGGAATCTGAGAACAGATATTTCGGATCTCTTTGAAGACTGTAGGGCCAAAGGAAATATCCTCCGATAACAAAGAGAAAGAAGCTTTCTGAGAAACTTCTTTGTGTTCTGTGAAATCATCTCACAGAGTTACAGCTTTCCCCTCAAGAAGCCTTTGGCTAAGACACTTGTTGTGGAATTGGCAAAGTGATATTTGGAAGCCCATAGAGGGCTATGGTGAAAAAGGAAATATCCTCCGATGAAACCTGGAAAGAAGATTTCTGAGAAACTGCTTAGTGTTCTGTTAATTCATCTCACAGAGTTACATCTGTATTTCGTGGATCTCTTTGCTAGCCTTATTTCTGTGGAATCTGAGAACAGATATTTCCTTTCCCTTTGAAGACTATAGGGCCAAAGGAAATATCCTCCGATAACAAAGAGAAAGAAGCTTTCTGAGAAACTTCTTTGTGTTCTGTGAAATCATCTCACAGAGTTACAGCTTTCCCCTCAAGAAGCCTTTCGCTAAGACAGTTCTTGTGGAATTGGCAAAGTGATATTTGGAAGCCCTCAGAGGGCTATGGTGAAAAAGGAAATATCCTCCGATGAAATCTGGAAAGAAGCTTTCTGAGAAACTACTTAGTGTTCTGTTAATTCATCTCACAGAGTTACATCTGTATTTCCTGGATCTCTTTGCTAGCCTTATTTCTGTGGAATCTGAGAACAGATATTTCGGATCCCTTTCAATATTATAGAGCCAAAGGAAAAATCCTCCGATAACAAAGAGAAAGAAGCTTTCTGAGCAATTCTTTGTGTTCTGTGAAATCATCTCACAGAGTTACAGCTTTTGCCTCAAGAAGCCTTTCTCTAGGACAGTTCTTGTGGAATTGGCAAAGTGATATTTGGAAGCCCATAGAGGGCTATGGAGAAAAAGGAAATATCCTCCGATGAAATCTGGAAAGAAGCTTTCTGAGAAACTGCTTAGTGTTCTGTTAATTCATCTCACAGAGTTACGTCTGTATTTCGTGGATCTCTTTGCTAGCCTTATTTCTGTGGAATCTGAGAACAAATATTTCGGTTCCCTTTGAAGACTATACGACCAAAGGAAATATCCTCCGATGACAAAGAGAAAGAAGCTTTCTGAGAATCTTCTTTGTGTTCTGTGAAATCATCCCACAGAGTTACAGCTTTCTCCTCAAGAAGCCTTTCGCTAAGAGAGTTCTTGTGGAATTGGCAAAGTGATATTTGGAAGCCCATAGAGGGCTACGGTGAAAAAGGAAATATCCTCCGATGAAATCTGGAAAGAAGGTTTCTGAGAAACTGCTTAGTGTTCTGTTAATTCATCTCACAGAGTTACATCGGTATTTCGTGGATCTCTTTGCTAGCCTTTTTTCTGTGGAATCTGAGAACAGATATTTCGTATCCCTTTAAAGACTACAGGGCCAAAGGAAATATCCTCCGATAACAAAGAGAAAGAAGCTTTCTGAGAAACTTCTTTGTGTTCTGTGAAATCATCTCACAGAGTTACAGCTTTCCCCTGAAGAAGCCTTTCGCTAGGACAGTTCTTGTGGAATTGGCAAAGTGATATTTGGAAGCCCATATAGGGCTATGGTGAGAAAGGAAATATCCTCCGATGAAATCTGGAAAGAAGGTTTCTGAGAAACTGCTCAGTGTTCTGTTAATTCATCTCACAGAGCTACATCTGTATTTCGTGGATCTCTTTGCTAGCCTTATTTCTGTGGAATCTGACAACAGATATTTCCTTTCCCTTTGAAGACTATAGGGCCAAAGGAAATATCCTCCGATAACAAAGAGAAAGAAGCTTTCTGAGAAACTTCTTTGTGTTCTGTGAAATCATCTCACAGAGTTACAGCTTTCCCCTCAAGAAGCCTTTCGCTAAGAGAGTTCCTGTGGAATTGGCAAAGTGATATTTGGAAGCCCATAGAGGGCTATGAGGAAAAAGGAAATATCCTGCGATGAAATCTGGAAAGAATCTTTCTGAGAAACGGCTTAGTGTTCTGTAATTCATCTCACAGAGTTACATCTGTATTTCGTGGATCTCTTTGCTAGCCTTATTTCTGTGGAATCTGAGAACAGATATTTCGGATCCCTTTGAAGACTATAGGGCCAAAGGAAATATCCTCCGATAACAAAGAGAAAGAAGCTTTCTGAGAAACTTCTTTGTGTTCTGTGAAATCACCTCACAGAGTTACAGCTTTCCCCTAAAGAAGCCTTTCGCTAAGACAGTTCTTGTGGAATTGGCAAAGTGATATTTGGAAGCTCATAGAGGGCTATGGAGAAAAAGGAAATATCCTCCGATGAAATCTGGAAAGGAGGTTTCTAGAAACTGCTTAGTGTTCTGTTAATTCATCTCACAGAGTTACATCGGTATTTCGTGGATCTCTTTGCTAGCCTTATTTCTGTGGAATCTGAGAACAGATATTTCGGATCCCTTTAAAGACTATAGGGCCAAAGGAAATATCCTCCGATAACAACGAGAAAGGTGCTTTCTGAGAAACTTCTTTGTGTTCTGTGAAATCATCTCACAGAGTTACAGCTTTCCCCTCAAGAAGCCTTTCGCTAGACAGTTCTTGTGGAATTGGCAAAGTGATATTTGGAAGCCCATAGAGGGCTATGGTGAAAAAGGAAATATCCTCCGATGAAATCTGGAAAGAAGCTTTCTGAGAAACTGCTCAGTGTTCTGTTAATTCATCTCACAGAGTTACATCTGTATTTCGTGGATCTCTTTGCTAGCCTTATTTCTGTGGGATCTGACAACAGATATTTCCTTTCCCTTTGAAGACTGTAGGGCCAAAGGAAATATCCTCCGATAACAAAGAGAAAGAAGCTTTCTGAGAAACTTCTTTGTGTTCTGTGAAATCATCTCACAGAGTTACAGATTTCCCCTCAAGAAGCCTTTCGCTAAGACAGTTCTTGTGGAATTGGCAAAGTGATATTTGGAAGCCCATAGAGGGCTATGGTGAAAAAGGAAATATCCTCCGATGAAATCTGGAAAGAAGCTTTCTGAGAAACTGCTTAGTGTTCTGTTAATTCATCTCACAGAGTTACATCTGTATTTCGAGGATCTCTTTGCTAGACTTATTTCTGTGGAATCTGAGAACAGATATTTCCTTTCCCTTTGAAGACTATAGGGCCAACGGAAATATCCTCCGATAACAAAGAGAAAGAAGCTTTCTGAGAAACTTCTTTGTGTTCTGTGAAATCATCTCACAGAGTTACAGCTTTCGCCTCAAAAAGCGTTGCGCTAAGACAGTTCTTTTGGAATTGGCAAAGTGATATTTGGAAGCCCATAGAGGGCAATGGTGAAAAAGGAAATATCCTCCGATGAAATCTGGAAAGAAGCTTTCTGAGAAACTGCTTAGTTTCTGTTAATTCATCTCACAGAGTTACATCTGTATTTCGTAGATCTCTTTGCTAGCCTTATTTCTGTGGAATCTGAGAACAGATATTTCAGATCCCTTTAAACACTATAGGGCCAAAGGAAATATCCTCCGATAACAAAGAGAAAGAAGCTTTCTGAGAAACTTCTTTGTGTTCTGTGAAATCATCTCACAGAGTTACAGCTTTCCCCTCAAGAAGCCTTTCGATCAGACAGTTCTTGTGGAATTGGCAAAGTGATATTTGGAAGCCCATAGAGGGCTATGGTGAAAAAGGAAATATCCTCCGATGAAATCTGGAAAGAAACTTTCTGAGAAACTGCTTAGTGTTCTGTTAATTCAACTCACAGAGTTACATCTGTATTTCATGGATCTCCTTGCTATCCTTATTTCTTTGGAATCTGAGAACAGATTTTTCGGATCCCTTTAAAGACTATAGGGCCAAAGGAAATATCCTCAGATAACAAAGAGAAAGAAGCTTTCTGAGAAACTTCTTTGTGTTCTGTGAAATCATCTCACAGAGTTACAGCTTTCCCCTCAAGAAGCCTTTCGCTAAGACAGTTCTTCTGGAATTGGCAAAGTGATATTTGGAAGCTCAAAAAGGGCTATGGTGAAAAACGAAATATCCTCCGATGAAATCTGGAAAGAAGCTTTCTGAGAAACTGCTTAGTGTTCTGATAATTCATCTCACAGAGTTACATCTGTATTTCGTGCTTCTCTTTGCTAGCCTTATTTCTGTGGAATCTGAGAGCACATATTTTGGATCCCTTTGAAGACTCTAGGGCCAAAGGAAATATCCTCCGATAACAAATAGAAAGAAGCTTTCTGAGAAACCTCTTTGTGTTCTGTGAAATCATCTCACAGAGTTACATCTGTATTTCTTGGATCTCTTTGCTAGCCTTATTTCTGTGGAATCTGAGAACAGATATTTCGGATCCCTTTAAACACTTAAGGGCCAAAGGAAATATCCTCCGATAACAAAGAGAAAGAAGCTTTCTGAGAAACTCCTTTGTGTTCTGTGAAATCATCTCACAGAGTTACAGCTTTCCCCTCAAGAAGCCTTTCGATAAGACAGTTCTTGTGGAATTGGCAAAGTGATATTTGGAAGCCCATAGAGGGCTGTGGTGAAAAAGGAAATATCCTCCGATGAAATCTGGAAAGAAGCTTTCTGAGAAATTGCTTAGTGTTCTGTTAATTCATCTCACAGAGTTACATCTGTATTTCGTGGATCTCTTTGCTAGCCTTATTTCTGTGGAATCTCACAACAGATATTTCGGATCCCTTTGAAGACTATAGGTCCAAAGGAAATATCCTCCGATAACAAAGAGAAAGAAGCTTTCTGAGAAACTTCTTTGTGTTCTGTGAAATCATTTCACAGAGTTACAGCTTTCTCCTCAAGAAGCCTTTCGCTAAGACAGTTCTTGTGGAATTGGCAAAGTGATATTTGGAAGCCCATAGAGGTCTATGGTGTAAAAGGAAATATCCTCCGATGAAATCTGGAAAGATGCTTTCTGAGAAACTGCTTAGTGTTCTGTTAATTCATCTCACGGAGTTACATCTGTATTTCTTGGATCTCTTTGCTAGCCTTATTTCTGTGGAATCTGAGAACAGATATTTCGGATCCCTTTAAACACTATAGGGCCAAAGGAAATATCCTCCGATAACAAAGAGAAAGAAGCTTTCTGAGAAACTTCTTTGTGTTCTGTGAAATCATCTCACAGAGTTACAGCTTTCCCCTCAAGAAGCCTTTCCCTAAGACAGTTCTTGTGGAATTGGCAAAGTGATATTTGGAAGCCCATAGAGGGCTATGGTGAAAAAGGAAATATCCTCCGATGAAATCTGGAAAGAAGCTTTCTGAGAAACTGCTTAGTGTTCTGTTAATTCATCTCACAGAGTTACATCTGTATTTCGTGGATCTCCTTGCTATCCTTATTTCTTTGGAATCTGAGAACAGATTTTTCTGATCCCTTTAAAGACTATAGGGCCAAAGGAAATATCCTCCGATAACAAAGAGAAAGAAGATGCTTGGAAACTTCTTTGTGTTCTGTGAAATCATCTCACAGAGTTACAGCTTTCACCTCAAGAAGCCTTTCGCTAAGACAGTTCTTGTGGAATTGGCAAAGTGATATTTGGAAGCCCATAGAGGGCTATGGTGAAAAAGGAAATATCCTCCGATGAAATCTGGAAAGATGCTTTCTGAGAAACTGCTTAGTGTTCTGTTAATTCATCTCACAGAGTTACATCTGCATTTCGTGGATCTCTTTGCTAGCCTTATTTCTGTGGAATCTGACAACAGATATTTCCTTTCCCTTTGAAGACTATAGGGACAAAGGAAATATCCTCCGATAACAAAGAGAAAGAAGCTTTCTGAGCAACTTCTTTGTGTTCTGTGAAATCATCTCACAGAGTTACAGCTTTTCCCTCAAGAAGCCTTTCGCTAAGACAGTTCTTGTGGAATTGGCAAAGTGATATTTGGAAGCCCATAGAGGGCTATGGTGAAAAAGGAAATATCCTCCGATGAAATCTGGAAAGAAGCTTTCTGAGAAACTGCTTAGTGTTCTGTTAATTCATCTCACAGAGTTACATCTGTATTTCGTGGATCTCTTTGCGAGCCTTATATCTGTGGAATCTGAGAACAGATATTTCGGAACCCTTTAAAGACTGTAGGGCCAAAGGAAATATCCTCCGATAACAAAGAGAAAGAAGCTTTCTGAGAAACTTCTTTGTGTTCTGTGAAATCATCTCACAGAGTTACAGCTTTCCCCTCAAGAAGCCTTTCGCTAAGACAGTTCTTCTGGAATTGGCAAAGTGATATTTGGAAGCTCACAAAGGGCTACGGAGAAAAAGGAAATATCCTCCGATGAAATCTGGAAAGAAGCTTTCTGAGAAACTGCTTAGTGTTCTGATAATTCATCTCACAGAGTTACATCTGTATTTCGTGCTTCTCTTTGCTAGCCTTATTTCTGTGGTATCTGAGAGCACATATTTCGGATCCCTTTGAAGACTATAGGGCCAAAGGAAATATCCACCGATAACAAAGAGAAAGAAGCTTTCTGAGAAACCCCTTTGTGTTCTGTGAAATCATCTCACAGAGTTACATCTGTATTTCGTGGATCTCTTTGCTAGCCTTATTTCTGTGGAATCTGAGAACAGATATTTCGGATCCCTTTAAACAATATAGGGCCAAAGGAAATATCCTCCGATAACAAAGAGAAAGAAGCTTTCTGAGAAACTTCTTTGTGTTCTGTGAAATCATCTCACAGAGTTACAGCTTTCCCCTCACGAAGCCTTTCGATAGGACAGTTCTTGTGGAATTGGCAAAGTGATATTGGAAGCCCATAGTGGGCTGTGGTGAAAAAGCAAATATCCTCCGATGAAATCTGGAAAGAAGCTTTCTGAGAAATTGCTTAGTGTTCTGTTAATTCATCTCACAGAGTTACATCTGTATTTCGTGGATCTCTTTGCTAGCCTTATTTCTGTGGATTCTCACAACAGATATTTCGGATCCCTTTGAAGACTATAGGTTCAAAGGAAATATCCTCCGATAACAAAGAGAAAGAAGCTTTCTGAGAAACTTCTTTGTGTTCTGTGAAATCATTTCACAGAGTTACAGCTTTCCCCTCAAGAAGCCTTTCGCTAAGACAGTTCTTGTGGAATTGGCAAAGTGATATTTGGAGCCCATAGAGGGCTATGGTGAAAAAGGAAATATCCTCCAATGAAATCTGGAAAGATGCTTTCTGAGAAACTGCTTAGTGTTCTGTTAATTCATCTCACAGAGTTACATCTGCATTTCGTGGATCTCTTTGCTAGCCTTATTTCTGTGGAATCTGACAACAGATATTTCCTTTCCCTTTGAAGACTATAGGGACAAAGGAAATATCCTCCGATAACAAAGAGAAAGAAGCTTTCTGAGAAACTTCTTTGTGTTCTGTGAAATCATCTCACAGAGTTACAGCTTTTCCCTCAAGAAGCCTTTTGCTAAGACAGTTCTTGTGGAATTGGCAAAGTGATATTTGGAAGCCCATAGAGGGCTATGCTGAAAAAGGAAATATCCCCGATGAAATCTGGAAAGAAGCTTTCTGAGAAACTGCTTAGTGTTCTGTTAATTCATCTCACAGAGTTACATCTGTGTTTCGTGGATCTCTTTGCGAGCCTTATATCTGTGGAATCTGAGAACAGATATTTCGGATCCCTTTAAAGACTATAGGCCAAAGGAAATATCCTCCGATAACAAAGAGAAAGAAGCTTTCTGAGAAACTTCTTTGTGTTCTGTGAAATCATCTCACAGAGTTACAGCTTTTCCCTGAAGAAGCCTTTCGCTAAGACAGTTCTTGTGGTATTGGCAAAGTGATATTTGGAAGCCCATAGAGGGCTATGGTGAAAAAGGAAATATCCTCCGATGAAATCTGGAAAGAAGCTTTCTGAGAAACTGCTCCGTGTTCTGTTAATTTATCTCACAGAGTTACATCTGTATTTCGTGGATCTCTATGCTAGCCTTATTTCTGTGGAATCTGACAACAGATATTTCGGATCCCTTTGAAGACTATAGGGCCAAAGGAAATATCCTCCGATAACAAAGAGAAAGAAGCTTTCTGAGAAACTTCTTTGTGTTCTGTGAAATCATCTCACAGAGTTACAGCTTTCCCTTCAAGAAGCCTTTCTCTAAGACAGTTCTTGTGGAATTGGCAAAGTGATATTTGGAAGCCCATAGAGGGCTATGGTGAAAAAGGAAGTATCCTCCGATGAAATCTGGAAAGAAGCTTTCTGAGAAACTGCTTAGTGTTCTGTTAATTCATCTCACAGAGTTACATCTGTATTTCGAGTATCTCTTTGCTAGCCTTATTTCTGTGGAATCTGAGAACAGATATTTCCTTTCCCTTTGAAGACTATAGGGCCAAAGGAAATATCCTCCGATAACAAAGAGAAAGAAGCTTTCTGAGAAACTTCTTTGTGTTGTGTGAAATCATCTCACAGAGTTACAGCTTTCCCCTCAAGAAGCCTTTCGCTAAGACAGTTCTTGTGGAATTGGCAAAGTGATATTTGGAAGCCCATAGAGGGCTATGGTGAAAAAGGAAATATCCTCCGATGAAATCTGGAAAGAAGCTTTCTGAGAAACTGCTTAGTGTTCTGTTAATTCATGTCACAGAGTTACATCTGTATTTCGTGGATCTCCTTGCTATCCTTATTTCTTTGGAATCTGAGAACAGATTTTTCGGATCCCTTTAAAGACTATAGGGCCAAAGGAAATATCCTCCGATAACAAAGAGAAAGAAGCTTTCTGAGAAACTTCTTTGTGTTCTGTGAAATCATCTCACAGAGTTACAGCTTTCCCCTCAAGAAGCCTTTCGCTAAGACAGTTCTTCTGGAATTGGCAAAGTGATATTTGGAAGCTCATAAAGGGCTACGGAGAAAAAGGAAGTATCCTCCGATGAAATCTGGAAAGAGGCTTTCTGAGAAACTGTTTAGTGTTCTGATAATTCATCTCACAGAGTTACATCTGTATTTCGTGCTTCTCTTGGCTAGCCTTATTTCTGTGGAATCTGAGAGCACATATTTCGGATCCCTTTGAAGACTATAGGGCCAAAGGAAATATCCTCCGATAACAAAGAGAAAGAAGCTTTCTGAGAAACCCCTTTGTGTTCTGTGAAATCATCTCACAGAGTTACATCTGTATTTCGTGGATCTCTTTGCTAGCCTTATTTCTGTGGAATCTGAGAACAGATATTTCGGATCCCTTTAAACACTATAGGGCCAAAGGAAATAACCTCCGATAACAAAGAGAAAGAAGCTTTCTGAGAAACTTCTTTGTGTTCTGTGAAATCATCTCACAGAGTTACAGCTTTCCCCTCAAGAAGCCTTTCGATAAGACAGTTCTTGTGGAATTGGCAAAGTGATATTTGGAAGCCCATAGAGGGCTGTGGTGAAAAAGGAAATATCCTCCGATGAAATCTGGAAAGAAGCTTTCTGAGAAATTGCTTAGTGTTCTGTTAATTCATCTCACAGAGTTACATCTGTATTTCGTGGATCTCTTTGCTAGCCTTATTTCTGTGGAATATCACAACAGATATTTCGGATCCCTTTGAAGACTATAGGTCCAAAGGAAATATCCTCCGATAACAAAGAGAAAGAAGCTTTCTGAGAAACTTCTTTGTGTTCTGTGAAATCATTTCACAGAGTTACAGCTTTCCCCTCAAGAAGCCTTTCGCTAAGACAGTTCTTGTGGAATTGGCAAAGTGATATTTGGAAGCCCATAGAGGGCTATGGTGAAAAAGGAAATATCCTCCGTTGAAATCTGGAAAGAAGTTTTCTGAGAAACTGCTTAGTGTTCTGTTAATTCATCTCACAGAGTTACATCTGTATTTCGTGGATCTCTTTGCGAGCCTTATTTCTGTGGAATCTGAGAACAGATATTTCGGATCCCTTTAAAGACTATAGGGCCAAAGGAAATATCCTCCGATAACAAAGAGAAAGAAGCTTTCTGAGAAACTTCTTTGTGTTCTGTGAAATCATCTCACAGAGTTACAGCTTTCCCCTCAAGAAATCTTTCGCTATGACAGTTCTTGTGGAATTGGCAAAGTGATATTTGGAAGCCCTTAGACGGCTATGGTGAAAAAAGAAATATCCTCCGATGAAGTCTGGAAAGAAGCTTTCTGAGAAACTGCTCAGTGTTCTGTTAATTCATCTCACAGAGTTACATCAGTATTTCGTGGATCTCTTTGCTAGCCTTATTTCTGTTGAATCTGACAACAGATATTTAGGATCCCTTTAAAGACTATAGGGCCAAAGGAAATATCCTCCGATAACAAAGAGAAAGAAGCTTTCTGAGAATCTTCTTTTTGTTCTGTGAAATCATATCACAGAGTTACAGCTTTCCCCTCAAGAAGCCTTTCGCTAAGATGTTCTTGTGGAATTGGCAAAGTGATATTTGGAAGCCCATAGAGGGCTATGGTGAAAAAGGAAATATCCTCCGATGAAATCTGGAAAGAAGCTTTCTGAGAAACTGCTCAGTGTTCTGTTAATTCATCTCACAGAGTTACATCTGTATTTCGTGGATCTCTTTGCTAGCCTTATTTCTGTGGAATCTGACAACAGATATTTCGGATCCCTTTGAAGACTATATGGCCAAGGAAATATCCTCCGATAACAAAGAGAAAGAAGCTTTTTGAGAAACTTCTTTGTGTTCTATGAAATCATCTCAGAGAGCTACAGCTTTCCCTTCAAGAAGCCTTTCGCTAAGACAGTTCTTGTGGAATTGGCAAAGTGATATTTGAAAGCCCATAGAGGGCTACGGTGAAAAAGGAAGTATCCTCCGATGAAATCTGGAAAGAAGCTTTCTGAGAAACTGCTTAGTGTTCTGTTAATTCATCTCACAGAGTTACATCTGTATTTCGAGTATCTCTTTGCTAGCCTTATTTGGGTGGAATCTGACAACAGATATTTCCTTTCCCTTTGAAGACTATAGAGCCAAAGTAAATATCCTCCGATAACAAAGAGAAAGAAGCTTTCTGAGAAACTTCTTTGTGTTCTGTGAAATCACCTGACAGAGTTACAGCTTTCGCCTCAAGAAGCCTTGCGCTAAGACAGTTCTTGTGCAATTGGCAAAGTAATATTTGGAAGCCCATAGGGTTCTATGGTGAAAAAGGAAATATCCTCCGATGAAATCTGGAAAGAAGCTTTCTGAGAAACTGCTTAGTGTTCTGTTAATTCATCTCACAGAGTTACATCTGTATTTCGTGATTCTCTTTGCTAGCCTTATTTCTGTGGAATCTGAGAACAGATATTTCGGATCACTTTAAAAACTATAGGCCCAAAGGAAATATCCTCCGATAACAAAGAGAAAGAAGCTTTCTGAGAAACTTCTTTGTGTTCTGTGAAATCATCTCACAGAGTTACAGCTTTCCCCTCAAGAAGCCTTTCGCTAAGACAGTTCTTGTGGAATTGGCAAAGTGATATTTGGAAGCCCATAGAGGGCTATGGTGAGAAAGGAAATATCCTCCGATGAAATCTGGAAAGAAGCTTTCTGAGAAACTGCTTAGTGTTCTGTTAATTCATCTCACAGAGTTACATCTGTATTTCGTGGATCTCTTTGCTAGCCTTATTTCTGTGGAATCTGACAACAGATATTTCGGATCCCTTTGAAGACTATAGGTCCAAAGGAAATATCCTCCGATAACAAAGAGAAAGAAGCTTTCTGAGAAACTTCTTTGTGTTCTGTGAAATCATCTCACAGAGTTACAGCTTTCCCCTCAAGAAGCCTTTCGCTAAGACAGTTCTTGTGGAATTGGCAAAGTGATATTTGGAAGCCCATAGAGGGCTATTGTGAAAAAGGAAATATCCTCCGATGAAATCTGGAAAGAAGCTTTCTGAGAAACTGCTCAGTGTTCTGTTAATTCATCTCACAGAGTTACATCTGTATTTCGTGGATCTCTTTGCGAGCCTTATTTCTGTGCAATGTGAGAACAGATATTTCGGATCCCTTTAAAGACTATAGGGCCAAAGGAAATATCCTCCGATAACAAAGAGAAAGAAGCTTTCTGAGAAACTTCTTTGTGTTCTGTGAAATCATCTCACAGAGTTACAGCTTTCCCCTCAAGAAGTCTTTCGCTAAGACAGTTCTTGTGGAATTGGCAAAGTGATATTTGGAAGCCCATAGAGGGCTATGTTGAAAAAAGAAATATCCTCCGATGAAGTCTGGAAAGAAGCATTCTGCGAAACTGCTCAGTGTTCTGTTAATTCATCTCACAGAGTTACATCTGTATTTCGTGGATCTCTTTGCTAGCCTTATTTCTGTGGAATCTGACAACAGATATTTCCTTTCCCTTTGAAGACTATACGGTCAAAGGAAATATCCTCCGATAACAAAGAGAAAGAAGCTTTCTGAGAAAATTCTTTGTGTTCTGTGAAATCATCTCACAGAGTTACAGCTTTCCCCTCAAGAAGCCTTTCGCTAAGACAGTTCTTGTGGAATTGGCAAAGTGATATTTGGAAGCCCATAGAGGGCTATGGTGAAAAAGGAAATATCCTCCGATGAAATCTGGAAAGAAGCTTTCTGAGAAACTGCTTAGTGTTCTGTTAATTCATCTCACAGAGTTACATCTGTATTTGGAGGATCTCTTTGCTAGACTTATTTCTGTGGAATCTGAGAACAGATATTTCCTTTCCCTTTGAAGTCTCTAGGGCCAAAGGAAATATCCTCCGATAACAAAGAGAAAGAAGCTTTCTGAGAAACTTCTTTGTGTTCTGTGAAATCACCTGACAGAGTTACAGCATTCGCCTCAAGAAGCCTTGCGCTAAGACAGTTCTTATGGAATTGGCAAAGTGATATTTGGAAGCCCATAGAGGGCTATGGTGCAAAAGGAAATATCCTCCAATGAAATCTGGAAAGAAGCTTTGTGAGAAACTGCTCAGTGTTCTGTTAATTCATCTCACAGAGTTACATCTGTATTTCGTGGATCTCTTTGCGAGCCTTATATCTGTGGAATCTGAGAACAGATATTTCGGATCCCTTTAAAGACTACAGGACCAAAGGAAATATCCTCCGATAACAAAGAGAAAGAAGCTTTCTGAGAAACTTCTTTGTGTTCTGTGAAATCATCTCAAAGAGTTACAGCTTTCCCCTGAAGAAGCCATTCGCTAAGACAGTTCTTGTGGAATTGGCAAAGTGATATTTGGAAGCCCATAGAGGGCTTTGGTGAAAAATGAAATATCCTCCGATGAAATCTGGAAAGAAGCTTTCTGAGAAACTGCTCAGTGTTCTGGTAATTCATCTCACAGAGTTACATCGGTATTTCGTGGATCTCTTTGCGAGCCTTATTTCTGTGGAATCTGACAACAGATATTTCCTTTCCCTTTGAAGACTATACGGCCAAAGGAAATATCCTCCGATAACAAAGAGAAAGAAGCTTTCTGAGAAACTTCTTTGTGTTCTGTGAAATCACCTCACAGAGTTACAGCTTTCCCCTCAAGAAGCCTTTCGCTAAGAGAGTTCTTGTGGAATTGGCAAAGTGATATTTGGAAGCCCATAGAGGGCTATGGAGAAAAAGGAAATATCCTCCGATGAAATCTGGAAAGAAGCTTTCTGAGAAACTGCTTAGTGTTCTGTTAATTCATCTCACAGAGTCACATCTGTATTTCGTGGATCTCTTTGCTAGCCTTATTTCTGTGGAATCTGACAACAGATATTTCCTTTCCCTTTGAAGACTATAGGGCCAAAGGAAATATCCTCCGATAACAAAGAGAAAGAAGCTTTCTGAGAAACTTCTTTGTGTTCTGTGAAATCATCTCACAGAGTTACAGCTTTCCCCTCAAGAAGCCTTTCGCTAAGACAGTTCTTGTGGAATTGGCAAAGTGATATTTGGAAGCTCATAGAGGGCTATGGAGAAAAAGGAAATATCCTCTGATGAAATCTGGAAAGAAGCTTTCTGAGAAAATGCTTAGTGTTCTGTTAATTCATCTCACAAAGTTACATCTGTATTTCGTGGATCTCTTTGCTAGACTTATTTCTGTGGAATCTGAGAACAGATATTTCGGATCCCTTAAAAGACTATAGGGCCAAAGGAAATATCCTCCGATAACAAAGAGAAAGAAGCTTTCTGAGAAACTTCTTTGTGTTCTGTGAAATCATCTCACAGAGTTACAGCTTTCCCCTCAAGAAGCCTTTCGCTAAGACAGTTCTTGTGGAATTGGCAAAGTGATATTTGGAAGCCCATAGAGGTCTATGGTGAAAAAGGAAATATCATCCGATGAAATCTGGAAAGAAGCTTTCTGAGAAACTGCTTAGTGTTCTGTTAATTCATCTCACAGAGTTACATCTGTATTTCGTGGATCTCTTTGCTAGCCTTATTTCTGTGGAGTCTGAGAACAGATATTTCGGATCCCATTAAAGACTATACCGCCAAAGGAAATATCCTCAGATAACAAAGAGAAAGAAGCTTTCTGAGAAACTTCTTTCTGTTCTGTGAAATCATCTCACAGAGGTACAGCTTTCCCCTCAAGAAGCCTTTCGCTAAGACAGTTCTTGTGGAATTGGCAAACTGATATTTGGAAGCCCATAGAGGGCTATGGTGAAAAAGGAAATATCCTCCCATGAAATCTGGAAAGAAGCTTTCTGAGAAACTGCTTAGTGTTCTGTTAATTCATCTCACAGAGTTACATCAGTATTTCGTGGATCTCTTTGCTAGCCTTATTTCTGTGGAATCTGACAACAGATATTTTCTTTCCCTTTGAAGACTATAGGGCCAAAGCAAATATCCTCCGATAACAAAGAGAAAGAAGCTTTCTGAGAAACTTCTTTGTGTTCTGTGAAATCGTCTCACAGAGTTACAGCTTTCCCCTCAAGAAGCCTTTCGCTAAGACAGTTCTTGTGGAATTGGCAAAGCGATATTTGGAAGCCCCTAGGGGGCTATGGTGAAAAAGGAAATATCCTCCGATGAAATCTGGAAAGAAGCTTTTTGAGAAACTGCTCAGTGTTCTGTAAATTCATCTCACAGAGTTACATCTGTATTTCGTGGATCTCTTTGCTAGCCTTATTTCTGTGGAATCTGACAACAGATAATTCCTTTCCCTTTTAAGACTATAGGGACAAAGGAAATATCCTCCGATAACAAAGAGAAAGAAGCTTTCTGAGAAACTTCTTTGTGTTCTGTGAAATCACCTCACAGAGTTACAGCTTTCCCCCAAGAAGCCTTTCGCTAAGACAGTTCTTGTGGTATTGGCAAAGTGATATTTGGAAGCTCATAGAGGGCTATGGAGTAAAAGGAAATATCCTCCGATGAAATCTGGAAAGAAGCTTTCTGAGAAACTGCTTAGTGTTCTGTTAATTCATCTCACAGAGTTATATCTGTATTTTGTGGATCTCCTTGCTAGCCTTATTTCTGTGGAATCTGAGAACAGATATTTCGGATCCCTTTAAACACTATAGGGCCAAAGGAAATATCCTCCGATAACAAAGAGAAAGAAGCTTTCTGAGAAACTTCTTTGTGTTCTGTGAAATCATCTCACAGAATTACAGATTTTGCCTCAAGAAGCCTTTCGCTAAGACAGTTCTTGTGGAATTGGCAAAGTGATATTTGGAAGCCCATAGAGGGCTATGGTGAAAAAGGAAATATCCTCCCATGAAATCTGGAAAGAAGCTTTCTGAGAAACTGCTTAGTGTTCTGTTAATTCATCTCACAGAGTTACATCTGTATTTCGTGGATCTCTTTGCTAGCCTTATTTCTGTGGAATCTGAGAACAGATATTTCGAATCCCTTTAAACACTATAGGCCAAAGGAAATATCCTCTGATAACAAAGAGAAAGAAGCTTTCTGAGAAACTTCTTTGTGTTCTGTGAAATCATGTCACAGAGTTACAGCTTTCCCCTCAAGAAGCCTTTTGCTAAGACAGTTCTTGTGGATTTGGCAAAGTGATATTTGGAAGCCCATAGAGGGCTATGTTGAAAAAGGAAATATCCTCCGATGAAATCTGGAAAGATGCTTTCTGAGAAACTGCTTAGTGTCCTGTTAATTCATCTCACAGAGTTACATCTATATTTCGTGGATCTCTTTGCTAGCCTTGTTTCTGTGGCATCTGACAACAGATATTTCCTTTCCCTTTGAAGACTACAGGGCCAAAGGAAATATCCTCCGATAACAAAGAGAAAGAAGCTTTCTGAGAAACTTCTTTGTGTTCGGTGAAATCGTCTCACAGAGTTACAGCTTTCCCCTCAAGAAGCCTTTCGCTAAGACAGTTCTTGTGGAATTGGCAAAGTGATATTTGGAAGCCCATAGAGGGCTATGGTGAAAAAGGAAATATCCTCCGATGAAATCTGGAAAGAAGCTTTCTGAGAAAATGCTCAGTGTTCTGTTAATTCATCTCACAGAGTTACATCTGTATTTCCTGGATCTCTTTGCTAGCCTTATTTCTGTGGAATCTGGCAACAGATAATTCCTTTCCCTTTTAAGACTATAGGGCCAAAGGAAATATCCTCCGATAACAAAGAGAAAGAAGCTTTCTGAGAAACTTCTTTGTGTTCTGTGAAATCATCTCACAGAGTTACAGCTTTCCCCCAAGAAGCCTTTCGCTAAGACAGTTCTTGTGGAATTGGCAAAGTGATATTTGGAAGCTCATAGAGGGCTAGGGAGAAAAAGGAAATATCCTCCGATGAAATCTGGAAAGAAGCTTTCTGAGAAACTGCTTAGTGTTCTGTTAATTCATCTCACAGAGTTATATCTGTATTTCGTGGATCTCCTTGCTAGCCTTATTTCTGTGGAATCTGAGAACAGATATTTCGGATCCCTTTGAAGACTATAGGGCCAAAGGAAATATCCTCCGATAACAAAGAGAAAGAAGCTTTCTGAGAAACTGCTTTGTGTTCTGTGAAATCAACTCACAGAATTACAGATTTCCCCTCAAGAAGCCTTTCGCTAAGACAGTTCTTGTGGAATTGGCAAAGTGATATTTGGAAGCCCATAGAGGGCTATGGTGAAAAAGGAAATATCCTCCCATGAAATCTGGAAAGAAGCTTTCTGATAAACTGCTTAGTGTTCTGTTAATTCATCTCACAGAGTTACATCTGTATTTCGTGGATCTCTTTGCTAGCCTTATTTCTGTGGAATCTGAGAACAGATATGTCGAATCCCTTTAAACACTATAGGCCAAAGGAAATATCCTCCGATAACAAAGAGAAAGAAGCTTTCTGAGAAACTTCTTTGTGTTCTGTGAAATCATCTCACAGAGTTACAGCTTTCCTCTCAAGAAGCCTTTTGCTAAGACAGTTCTTGTGGATTTGGCAAAGTGATATTTGGAAGACCATAGAGGGCTATGGTGAAAAAGGAAATATCCTCCGATGAAATCTGGAAAGAAGCTTTCTGAGAAAGTGCTTAGTGTCCTGTTAATTCATCTCACAGAGTTACATCTGTATTTCGTGGATCTCTTTGCAAGCCTTATTTCTGTGGAATCTGACAACAGATATTTCCTTTCCCTTTGAAGACTATAGGGCCAAAGGAAATATCCTCCGATAACAAAGAGAAAGAAGCTTTCTGAGAAACTTCTTTGTGTTCTGTGAAATCGTCTCACAGAGTTACAGCTTTCCCCTCAAGAAGCCTTTCGCTAAGACAGTTCTTGTGGAATTGGCAAAGTGATATTTGGAAGCCCATAGAGGGCTATGGTGAAAAAGGAAATATCCTCCGATGAAATCTGGAAAGAAGTTTTCTGACAAACTGCTTAGTGTTCTGTTAATTCATCTCACAGAGTTTCATCGGTATTTCGTGGATCTCTTTGCTAGCCTTATTTCTGTGGAATCTGACAACAGATATTTCCTTTCCCTTTGAAGACTATAGGAACAAATGAAATATCCTCCGATAACAAAGAGAAAGAAGCTTTCTGAGAAACTGCTTTGTGTTCTGTGAAATCGTCTCACAGAGTTACAGCTTTCCCCTCAAGAAGCCTTTCGCTAAGACAGTTCTTGTGGAATTGGCAAAGTGATATTTGGAAGCCCATAGAGGGCTATGGTGAAAAAGGAAATATCCTCCGATGAAATCTGGAAAGAAGCTTTCTGAGAAACTGCTCAGTGTTCTGTTAATTCATCTCACAGAGTTACATCTGTATTTCGTGGATCTCTTTGCTAGCCTTATTTCTGTGGAATCTGACAACAGATATTTCCTTTCCCTTTGAAGGCTATAGGGCCAAAGGAAATATCCTCCGATAACAAAGAGAAAGAAGCTTTCTGAGAAACTTCTTTGTGTTCTGTGAAATCATCTCACAGAGCTACAGCTTTCCCCCAAGAAGCCTTTCGCTAAGACAGTTCTTGTGGAATTGGCAAAGTGATATTTGGAAGCTCATAGAGGGCTTTGGAGAAAAAGGAAATATCCTCCGATGAAATCTGGAAAGAAGCTTTCTGAGAAACTGCTTAGTGTTCTCTTAATTCATCTCACAGAGTTTTATCTGTATTTCGTGGATCTCTTTGCTAGCCTTATTTCTGTGGAATCTGAGAACAGATATTTCGGATCCCTTTGAAGACTGTATGGCCAAAGGAAATATCCTCCGATAAAAAAGAGAAAGAGGCTTTCTGAGAAACTTCTTTGTGTTCTGTGAAATCATCTCACAGAGTTACAGCTTTCCGCTCAAGAAGCCTTTCGCTAAGACAGTTCTTGTGGAATTGGCAAAGTGATATTTGGAAGCCCATAGAGGGCTATGGTGAAAAAGGAAATATCCTCCGATGAAATCTGGAAAGAAGCTTTGTGAGAAACTGCTTAGTGTTCTGTTAATTCATCTCACAGAGTTACTTCTGTATTTCGTGTATCTCTTTGCTAGCCTTATTTATGTGGAATCTGACAACAGATATTTCCTTTCCCTTTGAAGACTATAGGGCCAAAGGAAATATCCTCCGATAACAAAGAGAAAGAAGCTTTCTGAGAAACTTCTTTGTGTTCTGTGAAATCAACTCACAGAATTACAGATTTCGCCTCAAGAAGTCTTTCGCTAAGACAGTTCTTGTGGAATTGGCAAAGTGATATTTGGAAGCCCATAGAGGACTATGGTGAAAAAGAAAATATCCTCCCATGAAATCTGGAAAGAAGCTTTCTGAGAAACTGCTTAGTGTTCTGTTAATTCATCTCACAGAGTTACATCTGTATTTCGTGGATCTCTTTGCTAGCTTTATTTCTGTGGAATCTGAGAACAGATATTTCGAATCCCTTTAAAGACTATAGGCCAAAGGAAATATCCTCCGATAACAAAGAGAAAGAAGCTTTCTGAGAAACTTCTTTGTGTTTTGTGAAATCATCTCACAGAGTTACAGCTTTCCCCTCAAGAAGCCTTACGCTAAGACAGTTCTTGTGGAATTGCAAAAGTGATATTTGGAAGCCCATAGAGGGCTATGGTGAAAAAGGAAATATCCTCCGATGAAATCTGGAAAGAAGCTTTCTGAGAAACTGCTTAGTGTTCTGTTAATTCATCTCACAGAGTTTCATCGGTATTTCGTGGATCTCTTTGCTAGCCTTATTTCTGTGGAATCTGACAACAGATATTTCCTTTCCCTTTGAAGACTATAGGGCCAAAGGAAATATCCTCCGATAACAAAGAGAAAGAAGCTTTCTGAGAAACTTCTTTGTGTTCTGTGAAATCATCTCACAGAGTTACAGCTTTCCCCTCAAGAAGCCTTTCCATAAGACAGTTCTTGTGGAATTGGCAAAGTGATATTTGGAAGCCCATAGAGGGCTACGGTGAAAAAGGAAATATCCTCCGATGAAATCTGGAAAGAAGCTTTCTGAGAAACTGCTCAGTGTTCTGTTAATTCATCTCACAGAGTTACATCTGTATTTCGTGGATCTCTTTGCTAGCCTTATTTCTGTGGAATCTGACAACAGATATTTCCTTTCCCTTTGAAGGCTATAGGGCCAAAGGAAATATCCTCCGATAACAAAGAGAAAGAAGCTTTCTGAGAAACTTCTTTGTGTTCTGTGAAATCATCTCACAGAGCTACAGCTTTCCCCCAAGAAGCCTTTCGCTAAGACAGTTCTTGTGGAATTGGCAAAGTGATATTTGGAAACTCATAGAGGGCTTTGGAGAAAAAGGAATATCCTCCGATGAAATCTGGAAAGAAGCTTTCTGAGAAACTGCTTAGTGTTCTCTTAATTCATCTCAAAGAGTTTTATCTGTATTTCGTGGATCTCTTCGCTAGCCTTATTTCTGTGGAATCTGAGAACAGATATTTCCTTTCCCTTTGAAGACTATAGGGCCAAAGGAAATATCCTCCGATAAAAAAGAGAAAGAAGCTTTCTGAGAAACTTCTTTGTGTTCTGTGAAATCATCTCACAGAGTTACAGCTTTCCGCTCAAGAAGCCTTTCGCTAAGACAGTTCTTGTGGGATTGGCAAAGTGATATTTGGAAGCCCATAGAGGGCTATGGTGAAAAAGGAAATATCCTCCGATGAAATCTGGAAAGAAGCTTTGTGAGAAACTGCTTAGTGTTCTGTTAATTCATCTCACAGAGTTACTTCTGTATTTCGTGTATCTCTTTGCTAGCCTTATTGATGTGGAATCTGACAACAGATATTTCCTTTCCCTTTGAAGACTATAGGGCCAAAGGAAATATCCTCCGATAACAAAGAGAAAGAAGCTTTCTGAGAAACTTCTTTGTGTTCTGTGAAATCAACTCACAGAATTACAGATTTCGCCTGAAGAAGCCTTTCGCTAAGACAGTTCTTGTGGAATTGGCAAAGTGATATTTGGAAGCTCATAGAGGGCTAGGGAGAAAAAGGAAATATCCTCTGATGAAATCTGGAAAGAAGCTTTCTGAGAAACTGCTTAGTGTTCTGTTAATTCATCTCACAGAGTTATATCTGTATTTCGTGGATCTCCTTGCTAGCCTTATTTCTGTGGAATCTGAGAACAGATATTTCGGATCCCTTTGAAGACTATAGGGCCAAAGGAAATATCCTCCGATAACAAAGAGAAAGAAGCTTTCTGAGAAACTGCTTTGTGTTCTGTGAAATCAACTCACAGAATTACAGATTTCCCCTCAAGAAGCCTTTCGCTAAGACAGTTCTTGTGGAATTGGCAAAGTGATATTTGGAAGCCCATAGAGGGCTATGGTGAAAAAGGAAATATCCTCCCATGAAATCTGGAAAGAAGCTTTCTGAGAAACTGCTTAGTGTTCTGTTAATTCATCTCACAGAGTTACATCTGTATTTCGTGGATCTCTTTGCTAGCCTTATTTCTGTGGAATCTGAGAACAGATATGTCGAATCCCTTTAAACACTATAGGCCAAAGGAAATATCCTCCGATAACAAAGAGAAAGAAGCTTTCTGAGAAACTTCTTTGTGTTCTGTGAAATCATCTCACAGAGTTACAGCTTTCCCCTCAAGAAGCCTTTTGCTAAGACAGTTCTTGTGGATTTGGCAAAGTGATATTTGGAAGCCCATAGAGGGCTAAGGTGAAAAAGGAAATATCCTCCGATGAAATCTGGAAAGAAGCTTTCTGAGAAACTGCTTAGTGTCCTGTTAATTCATCTCACAGAGTTACATCTGTATTTCGTGGATCTCTTTGTTAGCCTTATTTCTGTGGAATCTGACAACAGATATTTCCTTTCCCTTTGAAGACTATAGGGCCAAAGGAAATATCCTCCGATAACAAAGAGAAAGAAGCTTTCTGAGAAACTTCTTTGTGTTCTGTGAAATCGTCTCACAGAGTTACAGCATTCCCCTCAAGAAGCCTTTCGCTAAGACAGTTCTTGTGGAATTGGCAAAGTGATATTTGGAAGCCCATAGAGGGCTATGGTGAAAAAGGAAATATCCTCCGATGAAATCTGGAAAGAAGTTTTCTGACAAACTGCTTAGTGTTCTGTTAATTCATCTCACAGAGTTTCATCGGTATTTCGTGGATCTCTTTGCTAGCCTTATTTCTGTGGAATCTGACAACAGATATTTCCTTTCCCTTTGAAGACTATAGGAACAAATGAAATATCCTCCGATAACAAAGAGAAAGAAGCTTTCTGAGAAACTGCTTTGTGTTCTGTGAAATCGTCTCACAGAGTTACAGCTTTCCCCTCAAGAAGCCTTTCGCTAAGACAGTTCTTGTGGAATTGGCAAAGTGATATTTGGAAGCCCATAGAGGGCTATGGTGAAAAAGGAAATATCCTCCGATGAAATCTGGAAAGAAGCTTTCTGAGAAACTGCTCAGTGTTCTGTTAATTCATCTCACAGAGTTACATCTGTATTTCGTGGATCTCTTTGCTAGCCTTATTTCTGTGGAATCTGACAACAGATATTTCCTTTCCCTTTGAAGGCTATAGGGCCAAAGGAAATATCCTCCGATAACAAAGAGAAAGAAGCTTTCTGAGAAACTTCTTTGTGTTCTGTGAAATCATCTCACAGAGCTACAGCTTTCCCCCAAGAAGCCTTTCGCTAAGACAGTTCTTGTGGAATTGGCAAAGTGATATTTGGAAGCTCATAGAGGGCTTTGGAGAAAAAGGAAATATCCTCCGATGAAATCTGGAAAGAAGCTTTCTGAGAAACTGCTTAGTGTTCTCTTAATTCATCTCACAGAGTTTTATCTGTATTTCGTGGATCTCTTTGCTAGCCTTATTTCTGTGGAATCTGAGAACAGATATTTCGGATCCCTTTGAAGACTATATGGCCAAAGGAAATATCCTCCGATAAAAAAGAGAAAGAAGCTTTCTGAGAAACTTCTTTGTGTTCTGTGAAATCATCTCACAGAGTTACAGCTTTCCGCTCAAGAAGCCTTTCGCTAAGACAGTTCTTGTGGAATTGGCAAAGTGATATTTGGAAGCCCATAGAGGGCTATGGTGAAAAAGGAAATATCCTCCGATGAAATCTGGAAAGAAGCTTTGTGAGAAACTGCTTAGTGTTCTGTTAATTCATCTCACAGAGTAACTTCTGTATTTCGTGTATCTCTTTGCTAGCCTCATTTATGTGGAATCTGACAACAGATATTTCCTTTCCCTTTGAAGACTATAGGGCCAAAGGAAATATCCTCCGATAACAAAGAGAAAGAAGCTTTCTGAGAAACTTCTTTGTGTTCTGTGAAATCAACTCACAGAATTACAGATTTCGCCTCAAGAAGTCTTTCGCTAAGACAGTTCTTGTGGAATTGGCAAAGTGATATTTGGAAGCCCATAGAGGACTATGGTGAAAAAGAAAATATCCTCCCATGAAATCTGGAAAGAAGCTTTCTGAGAAACTGCTTAGTGTTCTGTTAATTCATCTCACAGAGTTACATCTATATTTCGTGGATCTCTTTGCTAGCTTTATTTCTGTGGAATCTGAGAACAGATATTTCGAATCCCTTTAAAGACTATAGGCCAAAGGAAATATCCTCCGATAACAAAGAGAAAGAAGCTTTCTGAGAAACTTCTTTGTGTTTTGTGAAATCATCTCACAGAGTTACAGCTTTCCCCTCAAGAAGCCTTACGCTAAGACAGTTCTTGTGGAATTGCAAAAGTGATATTTGGAAGCCCATAGAGGGCTATGGTGAAAAAGGAAATATCCTCCGATGAAATCTGGAAAGAAGCTTTCTGAGAAACTGCTTAGTGTTCTGTTAATTCATCTCACAGAGTTTCATCGGTATTTCGTGGATCTCTTTGCTAGACTTATTTCTGTGGAATCTGACAACAGATATTTCCTTTCCCTTTGAAGACTATAGGGCCAAAGGAAATATCCTCCGATAACAAAGAGAAAGAAGCTTTCTGAGAAACTTCTTTGTGTTCTGTGAAATCATCTCACAGAGTTACAGCTTTCCCCTCAAGAAGCCTTTCCATAAGACAGTTCTTGTGGAATTGGCAAAGTGATATTTGGAAGCCCATGGAGGGCTACGGTGAAAAAGGAAATATCCTCCGATGAAATCTGGAAAGAAGCTTTCTGAGAAACTGCTCAGTGTTCTGTTAATTCATCTCACAGAGTTACATCTGTATTTCGTGGATCTCTTTGCTAGCCTTATTTCTGTGGAATCTGACAACAGATATTTCCTTTCCCTTTGAAGGCTATAGGGCCAAAGGAAATATCCTCCGATAACAAAGAGAAAGAAGCTTTCTGAGAAACTTCTTTGTGTTCTGTGAAATCATCTCACAGAGCTACAGCTTTCACCCAAGAAGCCTTTCGCTAAGACAGTTCTTGTGGAATTGGCAAAGTGATATTTGGAAGCTCATAGAGGGCTTTGGAGAAAAAGGAATATCCTCCGATGAAATCTGGAAAGAAGCTTTCTGAGAAACTGCTTAGTGTTCTGTTAATTCATCTCACAGAGTTATATCTGTATTTCGTGGATCTCCTTGCTAGCCTTATTTCTGTGGAATCTGAGAACAGATATTTCGGATCCCTTTGAAGACTATAGGGCCAAAGGAAATATCCTCCGATAACAAAGAGAAAGAAGCTTTCTGAGAAACTGCTTTGTGTTCTGTGAAATCAACTCACAGAATTACAGATTTCCCCTCAAGAAGCCTTTCGCTAAGACATTTCTTGTGGAATTGGCAAAGTGATATTTGGAAGCCCATAGAGGGCTATGGTGAAAAAGGAAATATCCTCCCATGAAATCTGGAAAGAAGCTTTCTGAGAAACTGCTTAGTGTTCTGTTAATTCATCTCACAGAGTTACATCTGTATTTCGTGGATCTCTTTGCTAGCCTTATTTCTGTGGAATCTGAGAACAGATATGTCGAATCCCTTTAAACACTATAGGCCAAAGGAAATATCCTCCGATAACAAAGAGAAAGAAGCTTTCTGAGAAACTTCTTTGTGTTCTGTGAAATCATCTCACAGAGTTACAGCTTTCCCCTCAAGAAGCCTTTTGCTAAGACAGTTCTTGTGGATTTGGCAAAGTGATATTTGGAAGCCCATAGAGGGCTATGTTGAAAAAGGAAATATCCTCCGATGAAATCTGGAAAGAAGCTTTCTGAGAAAGTGCTTAGTGTCCTGTTAATTCATCTCACAGAGTTACATCGGTATTTCGTGGATCTCTTTGCTAGCCTTATTTCTGTGGAATCTGACAACAGATATTTCCTTTCCCTTTGAAGACTATAGGAACAAATGAAATATCCTCCGATAACAAAGAGAAAGAAGCTTTCTGAGAAACTGCTTTGTGTTCTGTGAAATCGTCTCACAGAGTTACAGCTTTCCCCTCAAGAAGTCTTTCGCTAAGACAGTTCTTGTGGAATTGGCAAAGTGATATTTGGAAGCCCATAGAGGGCTATGGTGAAAAAGGAAATATCCTCTGATGAAATCTGGAAAGAAGCTTTCTGAGAAACTGCTCAGTGTTCTGTTAATTCATCTCACAGAGTTACATCTGTATTTCGTGGATCTCTTTGCTAGCCTTATTTCTGTGGAATCTGACAACAGATATTTCCTTTCCCTTTGAAGGCTATAGCCAAAGGAAATATCCTCCGATAACAAAGAGAAAGAAGCTTTCTGAGAAACTTCTTTGTGTTCTGTGAAATCATCTCACAGAGCTACAGCTTTCCCCCAAGAAGCCTTTCGCTAAGACAGTTCTTGTGGAATTGGCAAAGTGATATTTGGAAGCTCATAGAGGGCTTTGGAGAAAAAGGAAATATCCTCCGATGAAATCTGGAAAGAAGCTTTCTGAGAAACTGCTTAGTGTTCTCTTAATTCATCTCACAGAGTTTTATCTGTATTTCGTGGATCTCTTTGCTAGCCTTATTTCTGTGGAATCTGAGAACAGATATTTCGGATCCCTTTGAAGACTATATGGCCAAAGGAAATATCCTACGATAAAAAAGAGAAAGAAGCTTTCTGAGAAACTTCTTTGTGTTCTGTGAAATCATCTCACAGAGTTACAGCTTTCCGCTCAAGAAGCCTTTCGCTAAGACAGTTCTTGTGGAATTGGCAAAGTGATATTTGGAAGCCCATAGAGGGCTATGGTGAAAAAGGAAATATCCTCCGATGAAATATGGAAAGAAGCTTTGTGAGAAACTGCTTAGTGTTCTGTTAATTCATCTCACAGAGTTACTTCTGTATTTCGTGTATCTCTTTGCTAGCCTTATTTATGTGGAATCTGACAACAGATATTTCCTTTCCCTTTGAAGACTATAGGGCCAAAGGAAATATCCTCCGATAACAAAGAGAAAGAAGCTTTCTGAGAAACTTCTTTGTGTTCTGTGAAATCAACTCACAGAATTACAGATTTCGCCTCAAGAAGTCTTTCGCTAAGACAGTTCTTGTGGAATTGGCAAAGTGATATTTGGAAGCCCATAGAGGACTATGGTGAAAAAGAAAATATCCTCCCATGAAATCTGGAAAGAAGCTTTCTGAGAAACTGCTTAGTGTTCTGTTAATTCATCTCACAGAGTTACATCTGTATTTCGTGGATCTCTTTGCTAGCTTTATTTCTGTGGAATCTGAGAACAGATATTTCGAATCCCTTTAAAGACTATAGGCGAAAGGAAATATCCTCCGATAACAAAGAGAAAGAAGCTTTCTGAGAAACTTCTTTGTGTTTTGTGAAATCATCTCACAGAGTTACAGCTTTCCCCTCAAGAAGCCTTACGCTAAGACAGTTCTTGTGGAATTGCAAAAGTGATATTTGGAAGCCCATAGAGGGCTATGGTGAAAAAGGAAATATCCTCCGATGAAATCTGGAAAGAAGCTTTCTGAGAAACTGCTTAGTGTTCTGTTAATTCATCTCACAGAGTTTCATCGGTATTTCGTGGATCTCTTTGCTAGACTTATTTCTGTGGAATCTGACAACAGATATTTCCTTTCCCTTTGAAGACTATAGGGCCAAAGGAAATATCCTCCGATAACAAAGAGAAAGAAGCTTTCTGAGAAACTTCTTTGTGTTCTGTGAAATCATCTCACAGAGTTACAGCTTTCCCCTCAAGAAGCCTTTCCATAAGACAGTTCTTGTGGAATTGGCAAAGTGATATTTGGAAGCCCATAGAGGGCTACGGTGAAAAAGGAAATATCCTCCGATGAAATCTGGAAAGAAGCTTTCTGAGAAACTGCTCAGTGTTCTGTTAATTCATCTCACAGAGTTACATCTGTATTTCGTGGATCTCTTTGCTAGCCTTATTTCTGTGGAATCTGACAACAGATATTTCCTTTCCCTTTGAAGGCTATAGGGCCAAAGGAAATATCCTCCGATAACAAAGAGAAAGAAGCTTTCTGAGAAACTTCTTTGTGTTCTGTGAAATCATCTCACAGAGCTACAGCTTTCCCCCAAGAAGCCTTTCGCTAAGACAGTTCTTGTGGAATTGGCAAAGTGATATTTGGAAGCTCATAGAGGGCTTTGGAGAAAAAGGAATATCCTCCGATGAAATCTGGAAAGAAGCTTTCTGAGAAACTGCTTAGTGTTCTCTTAATTCATCTCAAAGAGTTTTATCTGTATTTCGTGGATCTCTTTGCTAGCCTTATTTCTGTGGAATCTGAGAACAGATATTTCCTTTCCCTTTGAAGACTATAGGGCCAAAGGAAATATCCTCCGATAAAAAAGAGAAAGAAGCTTTCTGAGAAACTTCTTTGTGTTCTGTGAAATCATCTCACAGAGTTACAGCTTTCCGCTCAAGAAGCCTTTCGCTAAGACAGTTCTTGTGGGATTGGCAAAGTGATATTTGGAAGCCCATAGAGGGCTATGGTGAAAAAGGAAATATCCTCCGATGAAATCTGGAAAGAAGCTTTCTGAGAAACTGCTTAGTGTTCTGTTAATTCATCTCACAGAGTTACTTCTGTATTTCGTGTATCTCTTTGCTAGCCTTATTTATGTGGAATCTGACAACAGATATTTCCTTTCCCTTTGAAGACTATAGGGCCAAAGGAAATATCCTCCGATAACAAAGAGAAAGAAGCTTTCTGAGAAACTTCTTTGTGTTCTGTGAAATCAACTCACAGAATTACAGATTTCGCCTCAAGAAGCCTTTCGCTAAGACAGTTCTTGTGGAATTGGCAAAGTGATATTTGGAAGCTCATAGAGGGCTAGGGAGAAAAAGGAAATATCCTCCGATGAAATCTGGAAAGAAGCTTTCTGAGAAACTGCTTAGTGTTCTGTTAATTCATCTCACAGAGTTATATCTGTATTTCGTGGATCTCCTTGCTAGCCTTATTTCTGTGGAATCTGAGAACAGATATTTCGGATCCCTTTGAAGACTATAGGGCCAAAGGAAATATCCTCCGATAACAAAGAGAAAGAAGCTTTCTGAGAAACTGCTTTGTGTTCTGTGAAATCAACTCACAGAATTACAGATTTCCCCTCAAGAAGCCTTTCGCTAAGACATTTCTTGTGGAATTGGCAAAGTGATATTTGGAAGCCCATAGAGGGCTATGGTGAAAAAGGAAATATCCTCCCATGAAATCTGGAAAGAAGCTTTCTGAGAAACTGCTTAGTGTTCTGTTAATTCATCTCACAGAGTTACATCTGTATTTCGTGGATCTCTTTGCTAGCCTTATTTCTGTGGAATCTGAGAACAGATATGTCGAATCCCTTTAAACACTATAGGCCAAAGGAAATATCCTCCGATAACAAAGAGAAAGAAGCTTTCTGAGAAACTTCTTTGTGTTCTGTGAAATCATCTCACAGAGTTACAGCTTTCCCCTCAAGAAGCCTTTTGCTAAGACAGTTCTTGTGGATTTGGCAAAGTGATATTTGGAAGCCCATAGAGGGCTATGTTGAAAAAGGAAATATCCTCCGATGAAATCTGGAAAGAAGCTTTCTGAGAAAGTGCTTAGTGTCCTGTTAATTCATCTCACAGAGTTACATCGGTATTTCGTGGATCTCTTTGCTAGCCTTATTTCTGTGGAATCTGACAACAGATATTTCCTTTCCCTTTGAAGACTATAGGAACAAATGAAATATCCTCCGATAACAAAGAGAAAGAAGCTTTCTGAGAAACTGCTTTGTGTTCTGTGAAATCGTCTCACAGAGTTACAGCTTTCCCCTCAAGAAGCCTTTCGCTAAGACAGTTCTTGTGGAATTGGCAAAGTGATATTTGGAAGCCCATAGAGGGCTATGGTGAAAAAGGAAATATCCTCTGATGAAATCTGGAAAGAAGCTTTCTGAGAAACTGCTCAGTGTTCTGTTAATTCATCTCACAGAGTTACATCTGTATTTCGTGGATCTCTTTGCTAGCCTTATTTCTGTGGAATCTGACAACAGATATTTCCTTTCCCTTTGAAGGCTATAGGGCCAAAGGAAATATCCTCCGATAACAAAGAGAAAGAAGCTTTCTGAGAAACTTCTTTGTGTTCTGTGAAATCATCTCACAGAGCTACAGCTTTCCCCCAAGAAGCCTTTCGCTAAGACAGTTCTTGTGGAATTGGCAAAGTGATATTTGGAAGCTCATAGAGGGCTTTGGAGAAAAAGGAAATATCCTCCGATGAAATCTGGAAAGAAGCTTTCTGAGAAACTGCTTAGTGTTCTCTTAATTCATCTCACAGAGTTTTATCTGTATTTCGTGGATCTCTTTGCTAGCCTTATTTCTGTGGAATCTGAGAACAGATATTTCGGATCCCTTTGAAGACTATATGGCCAAAGGAAATATCCTCCGATAAAAAAGAGAAAGAAGCTTTCTGAGAAACTTCTTTGTGTTCTGTGAAATCATCTCACAGAGTTACAGCTTTCCGCTCAAGAAGCCTTTCGCTAAGACAGTTCTTGTGGAATTGGCAAAGTGATATTTGGAAGCCCATAGAGGGCTATGGTGAAAAAGGAAATATCCTCCGATGAAATCTGGAAAGAAGCTTTGTGAGAAACTGCTTAGTGTTCTGTTAATTCATCTCACAGAGTTACTTCTGTATTTCGTGTATCTCTTTGCTAGCCTTATTTATGTGGAATCTGACAACAGATATTTCCTTTCCCTTTGAAGACTATAGGGCCAAAGGAAATATCCTCCGATAACAAAGAGAAAGAAGCTTTCTGAGAAACTTCTTTGTGTTCTGTGAAATCAACTCACAGAATTACAGATTTCGCCTCAAGAAGTCTTTCGCTAAGACAGTTCTTGTGGAATTGGCAAAGTGATATTTGGAAGCCCATAGAGGACTATGGTGAAAAAGAAAATATCCTCCCATGAAATCTGGAAAGAAGCTTTCTGAGAAACTGCTTAGTGTTCTGTTAATTCATCTCACAGAGTTACATCTGTATTTCGTGGATCTCTTTGCTAGCTTTATTTCTGTGGAATCTGAGAACAGATATTTCGAATCCCTTTAAAGACTATAGGCCAAAGGAAATATCCTCCGATAACAAAGAGAAAGAAGCTTTCTGAGAAACTTCTTTGTGTTTTGTGAAATCATCTCACAGAGTTACAGCTTTCCCCTCAAGAAGCCTTACGCTAAGACAGTTCTTGTGGAATTGCAAAAGTGATATTTGGAAGCCCATAGAGGGCTATGGTGAAAAAGGAAATATCCTCCGATGAAATCTGGAAAGAAGCTTTCTGAGAAACTGCTTAGTGTTCTGTTAATTCATCTCACAGAGTTTCATCGGTATTTCGTGGATCTCTTTGCTAGACTTATTTCTGTGGAATCTGACAACAGATATTTCCTTTCCCTTTGAAGACTATAGGGCCAAAGGAAATATCCTCCGATAACAAAGAGAAAGAAGCTTTCTGAGAAACTTCTTTGTGTTCTGTGAAATCATCTCACAGAGTTACAGCTTTCCCCTCAAGCAGCCTTTCCATAAGACAGTTCTTGTGGAATTGGCAAAGTGATATTTGGAAGCCCATAGAGGGCTACGGTGAAAAAGGAAATATCCTCCGATGAAATCTGGAAAGAAGCTTTCTGAGAAACTGCTCAGTGTTCTGTTAATTCATCTCACAGAGTTACATCTGTATTTCGTGGATCTCTTTGCTAGCCTTATTTCTGTGGAATCTGACAACAGATATTTCCTTTCCCTTTGAAGGCTATAGGGCCAAAGGAAATATCCTCCGATAACAAAGAGAAAGAAGCTTTCTGAGAAACTTCTTTGTGTTCTGTGAAATCATCTCACAGAGCTACAGCTTTCCCCCAAGAAGCCTTTCGCTAAGACAGTTCTTGTGGAATTGGCAAAGTGATATTTGGAAGCTCATAGAGGGCTTTGGAGAAAAAGGAATATCCTCCGATGAAATCTGGAAAGAAGCTTTCTGAGAAACTGCTTAGTGTTCTCTTTTCATCTCAAAGAGTTTTATCTGTATTTCGTGGATCTCTTTGCTAGCCTTATTTCTGTGGAATCTGAGAACAGATATTTCCTTTCCCTTTGAAGACTATAGGGCCAAAGGAAATATCCTCCGATAAAAAAGAGAAAGAAGCTTTCTGAGAAACTTCTTTGTGTTCTGTGAAATCATCTCACAGAGTTACAGCTTTCCGCTCAAGAAGCCTTTCGCTAAGACAGTTCTTGTGGGATTGGCAAAGTGATATTTGGAAGCCCATAGAGGGCTATGGTGAAAAAGGAAATATCCTCCGATGAAATCTGGAAAGAAGCTTTGTGAGAAACTGCTTAGTGTTCTGTTAATTCATCTCACAGAGTTACTTCTGTATTTCGTGTATCTCTTTGCTAGCCTTATTTATGTGGAATCTGACAACAGATATTTCCTTTCCCTTTGAAGACTATAGGGCCAAAGGAAATATCCTCCGATAACAAAGAGAAAGAAGCTTTCTGAGAAACTTCTTTGTGTTCTGTGAAATCAACTCACAGAATTACAGATTTCGCCTCAAGAAGTCTTTCGCTAAGACAGTTCTTGTGGAATTGACAAAGTGATATTTGGAAGCCCATAGAGGGCTATGGTGAAAAAGAAAATATCCTCCCATGAAATCTGGAAAGAAGCTTTCTGAGAAACTGCTTAGTGTTCTGTTAATTCATCTCACAGAGTTACATCTGTATTTCGTGGATCTCTTTGCTAGCTTTATTTCTGTGGAATCTGAGAACAGATATTTCGAATCCCTTTAAAGACTATAGGCCAAAGGAAATATCCTCCGATAACAAAGAGAAAGAAGCTTTCTGAGAAACTTCTTTGTGTTCTGTGAAATCATCTCACAGAGTTACAGCTTTCCCCTCAAGAAGCCTTTCCATAAGACAGTTCTTGTGGAATTGGCAAAGTGATATTTGGAAGCCCATAGAAGGCTACGGTGAAAAAGGAAATATCCTCCAATGAAATCTGGAAAGAAGCTTTCTGAGAAACTGCTCAGTGTTCTGTTAATTCATCTCACAGAGTTACATCTGTATTTCGTGGATTTCTTTGCTAGCCTTATTTCTGTGGAATCTGACAACAGATATTTCCTTTCCCTTTGAAGACTATAGGGCCAAAGGAAATATCCTCCGATAACAAAGAGAAAGAAGCTTTCTGAGAAACTTCTTTGTGTTCTGTGAAATCATCTCACAGAGTTACAGCTTTTCCCTCAAGAAGCCTTTCGCTAAGACAGTTCTTGTGGAATTGGGAAAGTGATATTTGGAAGCCCATAGAGGGCTATGGTGAAAAAGGAAATATCCTCCGATGAAATCTGGAAAGAAGCTTTCTGAGAAACTGCTTAGTGTTCTGTTAATTCATCTCACAGAGTTACAACTGCATTTCGTGGATCTCTTTTCTAGCCTTATTTCTGTGGAATCTGAGAAAAGATATTTCGGATCCCTTTAAAGACTATAGGGCCAAAGGAAATATCCTCCGATAACAAAGAGAAAGAAGCTTTCTGAGAAACTTCTTTGTGTTCTGTGAAATCATCTCACAGAGTTACAGCTTTCCCCTCAAGAAGCCTTTCGCTAAGACAGTTCTTGTGGAATTGGCAATGTGATATTTGGAAGCCCATAGAGGGCTATGGGGAAAAAGGAAATATCCTCCGATGAAATCTGGAGAGAAGATTTCTGAGAAACTGCTTAGTGTTCTGTTAATTCATCTCACAGAGTTACATCTGTATTTCGTGGATCTCTTTGCTAGCCTTATTTCTGTGGAATCTGAAAACAGATATTTCCTTTCTCTTTGAAGACTATAGGGCCAAAGGAAATATTCTCCGATAACAAAGAGAAAGAAGCTTTCTGAGAAACTTCTTTGTGTTCTGTGAAATCATCTCACAGAGTTACAGCTTTCCCCCAAGAAGCCTTTCGCTAAGACAGTTCTTGTGGAATTGGCAAAGTGATATTTGGAAGCCCATAGAGGGCTACGGTGAAAAAGGAAATATCCTGCAATGAAATCTGGAAAGAAGCTATCTGAGAAACTGCTTAGTGTTCTGTTAATTCATCTCACACCGTTACATCTGTATTTCGTGGATCTCTTTGCTAGCCTTATTTCTGTGGAATCTGACAACAGATATTTCCTTTCCCTTTGAAGACTATAGGGCCAAAGGAAATATCCTCCGATAACAAAGAGAAAGAAGCTTTCTGTGAAACTTCTTTGTGTTCCGAGAAATCTTCTCACAGAGTTAGCGCTTTCCCCTCAAGAAGCCTTTCGTTAAGACAGTTCTTGTGGAATTGGCAAAGTGATATTTGGAATCTCATTGAAGGCTAGGGAGAAAGAGGAAATATCCTCCGATGAAATCTGGAAAGAAGCTTTCTGAGAAACTGCTTAGTGTTCTGTTAATTCATCTCACAGATTTACATCTGCATTTCGTGGATCTCTTTTCTAGCCTTATTTCTGTGGAATCTGAGAAAAGATATTTCGGATCCCTTTAAAGACTATAGGGCCAAAGGAAATATCCTCCGATAACAAAGAGAAAGAAGCTTTCTGAGAAACTTCTTTGTGTTCTGTGAAATCATCTCACAGAGTTACAGCTTTCCCCCAAGAAGCCTTTCGCTAAGACAGTTCTTGTGGAATTGGCAAAGTGATATTTGGAGGCTCATAGAGGTCTATGGAGAAAAAGGAAATATCCTCCGATGAAATCTGGAAAGAAGCTTTCTGAGAAACTGCTTAGTGTTCTGTTAATTCATCTCACAGAGTTATATCTGTATTTCGTGGACCTCTTTGCTAGCCTTATTTTGTGGAATCTGAGAAGAGATATTTCCTTTCCCTTTGAAGACTATTGGGCCAAAGGAAATATCCTCCGATAACAAAGAGAAAGAAGCTTTCTGAGAAACTTGTTTGTGTTCTGTGAAATCATCTCACAGAGTTACAGCTTTGCCCTCAAGAAGCCTTTCGCTAAGACAGTTCTTGTGGAATTGGCAAAGTGATATTTGAAGCCCAGAGTAGGCTATGGTGAAAAAGGAAATATCCTCCGATGAAATCTGGAAAGAAGCTTTCTGAGAAACTGCTTAGTGTTCTGTTAATTCATCTCACAGAGTTACATCTGTATGTCGAGTATCTCTTTGCTAGCCTTATTTGTGTGGAATCTGACAACAGATATTTCCTTTCCCTTTGAAGACTATAGGGCCAAAGTAAATATCCTCCGATAACAAAGAGAAAGAAGCTTTCTGAGAAACTTCTTTGTGTTCTATGAAATCATCTCACAGAGCTACAGCTTTCCCTTCAAGAAGCCTTTCGCTAAGACAGTTCTTGTGGAATTGGCAAAGTGATATTTGAAAGCCCATAGAGGGCTACGGTGAAAAAGGAAGTATCCTCCGATGAAATCTGGAAAGAAGCTTTCTGAGAAACTGCTTAGTGTTCTGTTAATTCATCTCACAGAGTTACATCTGTATGTCGAGTATCTCTTTGCTAGCCTTATTTGTGTGGAATCTGACAACAGATATTTCCTTTCCCTTTGAAGACTATAGGGCCAAAGTAAATATCCTCCGATAACAAAGAGAAAGAAGCTTTCTGAGAGACTTCTTTGTGTTCTGTGAAATCATCTGACAGAGTTACAGCTTTCGCCTCAAGAAGCCTTGCGCTAACACAGTTCTTGTGCAATTGGCAAAGTAATATTTGGAAGCCCATAGAGTTCTATGGTGAAAAAGGAAATATCCTCCGATGAAATCTGGAAAGAAGCTTTCTGAGAAACTGCTTAGTGTTCTGTTAATTCATCTCACAGAGTTACATCTGTATTTCGTGATTCTCTTTGCTAGCCTTATTTCTGTGGAATCTGAGAACAGATATTTCGGATCCCTTTAAAGACTATAGGCCCAAAGGAAATATCCTCCGATAACAAAGAGAAAGAAGCTTTCTGAGAAACTTCTTTGTGTTCTGTGAAATCATCTCACAGAGTTACAGCTTTCCCCTCAAGAAGCCTTTCGATAAGACAGTTCTTGTGGAATTGGCAAAGTGATATTTGGAAGCCCATAGAGGGCTATGGTGAAAAAGGAAATATCCTCCGATGAAATCTGGAAAGAAGCTTTCTGAGAAACTGCTTAGTGTTCTGTTAATTCATCTCACAGAGTTACATCTGTATTTCGTGGATCTCTTTGCTAGCCTTATTTCTGTGGAATCTGACAACAGATATTTCGGATCCCTTTGAAGACTATAGGTCCAAAGGAAATATCCTCCGATAACAAAGAGAAAGAAGCTTTCTGAGAAACTTCTTTGTGTTCTGTGAAATCATCTCACAGAGTTACAGCTTTCCCCTCAAGAAGCCTTTCGCTAAGACAGTTCTTGTGGAATTGGCAAAGTGATATTTGGAAGCCCATAGAGGGCTATTGTGAAAAAGGAAATATCCTCCGATGAAATCTGGAAATAAGCTTTCTGAGAAACTGCTTAGTGTTCTGTTAATTCATCTCACAGAGTTACATCTGTATTTCGTGGATCTCTTTGCGAGCCTTATTTCTGTGGAATGTGAGAACAGATATTTCGGATCCCTTTAAAGACTATAGGGCCAAAGGAAATATCCTCCGATAACAAAGAGAAAGAAGCTTTCTGAGAAACTTCTTTGTGTTCTGTGAAATCATCTCACAGAGTTACAGCTTTCCCCTCAAGAAGTCTTTCGCTAAGACAGTTCTTGTGGAATTGGCAAAGTGATATTTGGAAGCCCATAGAGGGCTATGTTGAAAAAAGAAATATCCTCCGATGAAGTCTGGAAAGAAGCTTTCTGCGAAACTGCTCAGTGTTCTGTTAATTCATCTCACAGAGTTACATCTGTATTTCGTGGATCTCTTTGCTAGCCTTATTTCTGTGGAATCTGACAACAGATATTTCCTTTCCCTTTGAAGACTATACGGCCAAAGGAAATATCCTCCGATAACAAAGAGAAAGAAGCTTTCTGAGAAAATTCTTTGTGTTCTGTGAAATCATCTCACAGAGTTACAGCTTTCCCCTCAAGAAGCCTTTCGCTAAGACAGTTCTTGTGGAATTGGCAAAGTGATATTTGGAAGCCCATAGAGGGCTATGGTGAAAAAGGAAATATCCTCCGATGAAATCTGGAAAGAAGCTTTCTGAGAAACTGCTTAGTGTTCTGTTAATTCATCTCACAGAGTTACATCTGTATTTGGAGGATCTCTTTGCTAGACTTATTTCTGTGGAATCTGAGAACAGATATTTCCTTTCCCTTTGAAGTCTCTAGGGCCAAAGGAAATATCCTCCGATAACAAGAGAAAGAAGCTTTCTGAGAAACTTCTTTGTGTTCTCTGAAATCACCTGACAGAGTTACAGCTTTCGCCTCAAGAAGCCTTGCGCTAAGACAGTTCTTATGGAATTGGCAAAGTGATATTTGGAAGCCCATAGAGGGCTATGGTGCAAAAGGAAATATCCTCCGATGAAATCTGGAAAGAAGCTTTCTGAGAAACTGCTTAGTGTTCTGTTAATTCATCTCACAGAGATACATCTGTATTTCGTGGATCTCTTTGCGAGCCTTATATCTGTGGAATCTGAGAACAGATATTTCGGATCCCTTTAAAGACTATAGGACCAAAGGAAATATCCTCCGATAACAAAGAGAAAGAAGCTTTCTGAGAAACTTCTTTGTGTTCTGTGAAATCATCTCACAGAGTTACAGCTTTCCCCTGAAGAAGCCATTCGCTAAGACAGTTCTTGTGGAATTGGCAAAGTGATATTTGGAAGCCCATAGAGGGCTTTGGTGAAAAATGAAATATCCTCCGATGAAATCTGGAAAGAAGCTTTCTGAGAAACTGCTCAGTGTTCTGGTAATTCATCTCACAGAGTGACATCTGTATTTCGTGGATCTCTTTGCGAGCCTTATTTCTGTGGAATCTGACAACAGATATTTCCTTTCCCTTTGAAGACTATACGGCCAAAGGAAATATCCTCCGATAACAAAGAGAAAGAAGCTTTCTGAGAAACTTCTTTGTGTTCTGTGAAATCATCTCACAGAGTTACAGCTTTCCCCTCAAGAAGCCTTTCGCTAAGAGAGTTCTTGTGGAATTGGCAAAGTGATATTTGGAAGCCCATAGAGGGCTATGGAGAAAAAGGAAATATCCTCCGATGAAATCTGGAAAGAAGCTTTCTGAGAAACTGCTTAGTGTTCTGTTAATTCATCTCACAGAGTCACATCTGTATTTCGTGGATCTCTTTGCTAGCCTTATTTCTGTGGAATCTGACAACAGATATTTCCTTTCCCTTAGAAGACTATAGGGCCAAAGGAAATATCCTCCGATAACAAAGAGAAAGAAGCTTTCTGAGAAACTTCTTTGTGTTCTGTGAAATCATCTCACAGAGTTACAGCTTTCCCCTCAAGAAGCCTTTCGCTAAGACAGTTCTTGTGGAATTGGCAAAGTGATATTTGGAAGCTCATAGAGGACTATGGAGAAAAAGGAAATATCCTCTGATGAAATCTGGAAAGAAGCTTTCTGAGAAACTGCTTAGTGTTCTGTTAATTCATCTCACAGAGTTACATCTGTATTTCGTGGATCTCTTTGCTAGCCTTATTTCTGTGGAGTCTGAGAACAGATATTTCGGATCCCATTAAAGACTATACGGCCAAAGGAAATATCCTCAGATAACAAAGAGAAAGAAGCTTTCTGAGAAACTTCTTTCTGTTCTGTGAAATCATCTCACAGAGGTACAGCTTTCCCCTCAAGAAGCCTTTCGCTAAGACAGTTCTTGTGGAATTGGCAAACTGATATTTGGAAGCCCATAGAGGGCTATGGTGAAAAAGGAAATATCCTCCCATGAAATCTGGAAAGAAGCTTTCTGAGAAACTGCTTAGTGTTCTGTTAATTCATCTCACAGAGTTACATCAGTATTTCGTGGATCTCTTTGCTAGCCTTATTTCTGTGGAATCTGACAACAGATATTTTCTTTCCCTTTGAAGACTATAGGGCCAAAGCAAATATCCTCCGATAACAAAGAGAAAGAAGCTTTCTGAGAAACTTCTTTGTGTTCTGTGAAATCGTCTCACAGAGTTACAGCTTTCCCCTCAAGAAGCTTTTCGCTAAGACAGTTCTTGTGGAATTGGCAAAGCGATATTTGGAAGCCCCTAGGGGGCTATGGTGAAAAAGGAAATATCCTCCGATGAAATCTGGAAAGAAGCTTTTTGAGAAACTGCTCAGTGTTCTGTAAATTCATCTCACAGAGTTACATCTGTATTTCGTGGATCTCTTTGCTAGCCTTATTTCTGTGGAATCTGACAACAGATAATTCCTTTCCCTTTTAAGACTATAGGGCCAAAGGAAATATCCTCCGATAACAAAGAGAAAGAAGCTTTCTGAGAAACTTCTTTGTGTTCTGTGAAATCACCTCACAGAGTTACAGCTTTCCCCCAAGAAGACTTTCGCTAAGACAGTTCTTGTGGTATTGGCAAAGTGATATTTGGAAGCTCATAGAGGGCTATGGAGAAAAAGGAAATATCCTCCGATGAAATCTGGAAAGAAGCTTTCTGAGAAACTGCTTAGTGTTCTGTTAATTCATCTCACAGAGTTATATCTGTATTTTGTGGATCTCCTTGCTAGCCTTATTTCTGTGGAATCTGAGAACAGATATTTCGGATCCCTTTAAACACTATAGGGCCAAAGGAAATATCCTCCGATAACAAAGAGAAAGAAGCTTTCTGAGAAACTTCTTTGTGTTCTGTGAAATCATCTCACAGAATTACAGATTTTGCCTCAAGAAGCCTTTCGCTAAGGCAGTTCTTGTGGAATTGGCAAAGTGATATTTGGAAGCCCATAGAGGGCTATGGTGAAAAAGGAAATATCCTCCCATGAAATCTGGAAAGAGGCTTTCTGAGAAACTGCTTAGTGTTCTGTTAATTCATCTCACAGAGTTACATCTGTATTTCGTGGATCTCTTTGCTAGCCTTATTTCTGTGGAATCTGAGAACAGATATTTCGAATCCCTTTAAACACTATAGGCCAAAGGAAATATCCTCCGATAACAAAGAGAAAGAAGCTTTCTGAGAAACTTCTTTGTGTTCTGTGAAATCATCTCACAGAGTTACAGCTTTCCCCTCAAGAAGCCTTTTGCTAAGACAGTTCTTGTGGATTTGGCAAAGTGATATTTGGAAGCCCATAGAGGGCTATGTTGAAAAAGGAAATATCCTCCGATGAAATCTGGAAAGAAGCTTTCTGAGAAACTGCTTAGTGTCCTGTTAATTCATCTCACAGAGTTACATCTATATTTCGTGGATCTCTTTGCTAGCCTTGTTTCTGTGGCATCTGACAACAGATATTTCCTTTCCCTTTGAAGACTACAGGGCCAAAGGAAATATCCTCCGATAACAAAGAGAAAGAAGCTTTCTGAGAAACTTCTTTGTGTTCTGTGAAATCGTCTCACAGAGTTACAGCTTTCCCCTCAAGAAGCCTTTCGCTAAGACAGTTCTTGTGGAATTGGCAAAGTGATATTTGGAAGCCCATAGAGGGCTATGGTGAAAAAGGAAATATCCTCCGATGAAATCTGGAAAGAAGCTTTCTGAGAAAATGCTCAGTGTTCTGTTAATTCATCTCACAGAGTTACATCTGTATTTCCTGGATCTCTTTGCTAGCCTTATTTCTGTGGAATCTGACAACAGATAATTCCTCTCCCTTTTAAGACTATAGGGCCAAAGGAAATATCCTCCGATAACAAAGAGAAAGAAGCTTTCTGAGAAACTTCTTTGTGTTCTGTGAAATCATCTCACAGAGTTACAGCTTTCCCCCAAGAAGCCTTTCGCTAAGACAGTTCTTGTGGAATTGGCAAAGTGATATTTGGAAGCTCATAGAGGGCTAGGGAGAAAAAGGAAATATCCTCCGATGAAATCTGGAAAGAAGCTTTCTGAGAAACTGCTTAGTGTTCTGTTAATTCATCTCACAGAGTTATATCTGTATTTCGTGGATCTCCTTGCTAGCCTTATTTCTGTGGAATCTGAGAACAGATATTTCGGATCCCTTTGAAGACTATAGGGCCAAAGGAAATATCCTCCGATAACAAAGAGAAAGAAGCTTTCTGAGAAACTGCTTTGTGTTCTGTGAAATCAACTCACAGAATTACAGATTTCCCCTCAAGAAGCCTTTCGCTAAGACAGTTCTTGTGGAATTGGCAAAGTGATATTTGGAAGCCCATAGAGGGCTATGGTGAAAAAGGAAATATCCTCCCATGAAATCTGGAAAGAAGCTTTCTGAGAAACTGCTTAGTGTTCTGTTAATTCATCTCACAGAGTTACATCTGTATTTCGTGGATCTCTTTGCTAGCCTTATTTCTGTGGAATCTGAGAACAGATATGTCGAATCCCTTTAAACACTATAGGCCAAAGGAAATATCCTCCGATAACAAAGAGAAAGAAGCTTTCTGAGAAACTTCTTTGTGTTCTGTGAAATCATCTCACAGAGTTACAGCTTTCCCCTCAAGAAGCATTTTGCTAAGACAGTTCTTGTGGATTTGGCAAAGTGATATTTGGAAGCCCATAGAGGGCTATGGTGAAAAAGGAAATATCCTCCGATGAAATCTGGAAAGAAGCTTTCTGAGAAAGTGCTTAGTGTTCTGTTAATTCATCTCACAGAGTTACATCTGTATTTCGTGGATTTCTTTGCTAGCCTTATTTCTGTGGAATCTGACAACAGATATTTCCTTTCCCTTTGAAGACTATAGGGCCAAAGGAAATATCCTCCGATAACAAAGAGAAAGAAGCTTTCTGAGAAACTTCTTTGTGTTCTGTGAAATCATCTCACAGAGTTACAGCTTTTCCCTCAAGAAGCCTTTCGCTAAGACAGTTCTTGTGGAATTGGGAAAGTGATATTTGGAAGCCCATAGAGGGCTATGGTGAAAAAGGAAATATCCTCCGATGAAATCTGGAAAGAAGCTTTCTGAGAAACTGCTTAGTGTTCTGTTAATTCATCTCACAGAGTTACAACTGCATTTCGTGGATCTCTTTTCTAGCCTTATTTCTGTGGAATCTGAGAAAAGATATTTCGGATCCCTTTAAAGACTATAGGGCCAAAGGAAATATCCTCCGATAACAAAGAGAAAGAAGCTTTCTGAGAAACTTCTTTGTGTTCTGTGAAATCATCTCACAGAGTTACAGCTTTCCCCTCAAGAAGCCTTTCGCTGAGACAGTTCTTGTGGAATTGGCAATGTGATATTTGGAAGCCCATAGAGGGCTATGGGGAAAAAGGAAATATCCTCCGATGAAATCTGGAAAGAAGATTTCTGAGAAACTGCTTAGTGTTCTGTTAATTCATCTCACAGAGTTACATCTGTATTTCGTGGATCTCTTTGCTAGCCTTATTTCTGTGGAATCTGAAAACAGATATTTCCTTTCCCTTTGAAGACTATAGGGCCAAAGGAAATATTCTCCGATAACAAAGAGAAAGAAGCTTTCTGAGAAACTTCTTTGTGTTCTGTGAAATCATCTCACAGAGTTACAGCTTTCCCCCAAGAAGCCTTTCGCTAAGACAGTTCTTGTGGAATTGGCAAAGTGATATTCGGAAGCCCATAGAGGGCTACGGTGAAAAAGGAAATATCCTCCAATGAAATCTGGAAAGAAGCTATCTGAGAAACTGCTTAGTGTTCTGTTAATTCATCTCACACCGTTACATCTGTATTTCGTGGATCTCTTTGCTAGCCTAATTTCTGTGGAATCTGACAACAGATATTTCCTTTCCCTTTGAAGACTATAGGGCCAAAGGAAATATCCTCCGATAACAAAGAGAAAGAAGCTTTCTGAGAAACTTATTTGTGTTCTGTGAAATCATCTCACAGAGTTACAGCTTTCCCTTCAAGAAGGCTTTCGCTAAGACAGTTCTTGTGGAATTGGCAAAGTGATATTTGAAGCCCATAGAGGGCTATGTTGAATAAGGAAATATCCTCCGATGAAATCTGGAAAGAAGCTTTCTGAGAAACTGCTTAGTGTTCTGTTAATTCATCTCACAGAGTTACATCTGTATTTCGTGGATCTCTTTGCTAGCCTTATTTCTGTGGAATCTGACAACAGATATTTCCTTTCCCTTTGAAGACTATAGGGCCAAAGGAAATACCCTCCGATAACAAAGAGAAAGAAGCTTTCTGAGAAACTTCTTTGTGGTCTGTGAAATCATCTCACAGAGTTACAGCTTTCCCCTCAAGAAGCCTTTCGCTAAGACAGTTCTTGTGGAATTGGCAAAGTGATATTTGGAAGCCCATAGAGGGCTATGGTGAAAAAGGAAATATCCTCAGATTAAATCTGGAAAGAAGCTTTCTGAGAAACTGCTTAATGTTCTGTTAATTCATCTCACAGAGTTATATCTGTATTTCGTGGATCTCTTTGCTAGCCTTATTTCTGTTGAATCTGAGAACAGATATTTCGGATCCCTTTAAAGACTATAGGCCCAAAGGAAATATCCTCCGATAACAAAGAGAAAGAAGCTTTCTGAGAAACTTCTTTGTGTTCTGTGAAATCATCTCACAGAGTTACAGCTTTCCGCTCAAGAAGCCTTTCGCTAAGACAGTTTTTGTTGAATTGGCAAAGTGATATTTGGAAGCCAATAGAGGGCTATGGTGAAAAATGAAATATCCTCCGATGAAATCTGGAAAGAAGCTTTCTGAGAAACTGCTTAGTGTTGTGTTAATTCATCTCACAGAGTTACATCTGTATTTCGTGGATCTCTTTGCTAGCCTTATTTCTGTGGGATCTGAGAACAGATATTTCGGATCCCTTTAAAGACTATACGGCCAAAGGAAATATCCTCCGATAACAAAGAGAAAGAAGCTTTCTGAGAAACTTCTTTCTGTTCTGTGAAATCGTCTCACAGAGTTATAGCTTTCCCCTCAAGAAGCCTTTCGCTAACACAGTTCTTGTGGAATTGGCAAAGTGATATTTGGAAGCTCATAGAGGGCTATGGAGAAAAAGGAAATATCCTCCGATGAAATCTGGAAAGAAGCTTTCTGAGAAACTACTTAGTTTTCTGTTAATTCATCTCACAGAGTTACATCTGTATTTCGTGAATCTCTTTGCTAACTTTATTTCTGTGGAATTTGAGAACAGATATTTCCTTTCCCTTTGAAGACTATAGGGCCAAAGGAAATACCCTCCGATAACAAGAGAAAGAAGCTTTCAGAGAAACTTCTTTGTGTTCTGTGAAATCATCTCACAGAGTTACAGCTTTCCCCTCAAGAAGCCTTTCGCTAAGACAGTTCATGTGGAATTGGCAAAATGATATTTGGAAGCCCATAGAGGGCCATGGTGAAAAAGGAAATATCCTTCAATGAAATCTCTAAAGAAGCTTTCTGAGAAACTGCTTAGTGTTCTGTTAATTCATCTCACAGAGTTACATCTGTATTTCGTGGATCTCTTTGCTAGCCTTATTTCTGAGGAATCTGACAACAGATATTTCCTTTCCCTTTGAAGACTATTGGGCCAAAGGAAATATCCTCCGATAACAAAGAGAAAGAAGCTTTCTGAGACACTTCTTTGTGTTCTGTGAAATAATCTCACAGAGTTACAGCTTTCCCCTCAAGAAGCCTTTCGCTAAGACAGTTCTTGTGGAATTGGCAAAGTGATATTTGGAAGCCCTTAGAGGGCTATGGTGAAAAAGGAAATATCCTCCGATGAAATCTGGAAAGAACCTTTTGAGAAACTGCTTAGTGTTCTGTTAATTCATCTCACAGAGTTACATCTTTATTTCGTGGATCTCTTTGCTAGCCTTATTTCTGTGGAATCTGACAACAGATATTTCCTTTCCCTTTGAAGATTATAGGGCCAAAGGAAATATCCTCCGATAACAAAGAGAAAGAAGCTTTCTGAGAAACTTCTTTGTGTTCTGTGAAATCATCTCAAAGAGTTACAGCTTTCCCCCAAGAAGCCTTTCGCTAAGACAGTTCTTGTGGAATTGGCAAAGTGATATTTGGAAGCTCATAGAGGGCTATGGAGAAAAAGGAAATATCCTCCGATGAAATCTGGAAAGAAGCTTTCTGAGAAACTGCTTATTGTTCTGTTAATTCATCTCACAGAGTTATATCTGTATTTCGTGGACCTCTTTGCTAGCCTTATTTCTGTGGAATCTGAGAACAGATATTTCCTTTCCCATTGAAGACTATTGGGCCAAAGGAAATATCCTCCGATAACAAAGAGAAAGAAGCTTTCTGAGAAACTTGTTTGTGTTCTGTGAAATCATCTCACAGAGTTACAGCTTTGCCCTCAAGAAGCCTTTCGCTAAGACAGTTCTTGTGGAATTGGCAAAGTGATATTTGAAGCCCAGAGAGGGCTATGGTGAAAAAGGAAATATCCTCCGATGAAATATGGAAAGAAGCTTTCTGAGAAACTGCTTAGTGTTGTGTTAATTCATCTCACACAGTTACATCTGTATTTCGTGGATCTCTTTGCTAGCCTTATTTCTGTTGAATCTGAGAGCAGATATTTCGGATCCCTTTAAAGACTATAGGCCCAAAGGAACTATCCTCCGATAACAAAGAGAAAGAAGCTTTCTGAGAAACTTCTTTGTGTTCTGTGAAATCATCTCACAGAGTTACAGCTTTCCCCTCAAGAAGCCTTTCGCTAAGACAGTTCTTGTTGAATTGGCAAAGTGATATTTGGAAGCCAATAGAGGGCTATGGTGAAAAAGGAAATATCCTCCGATAAAATCTGGAAAGAAGCTTTCTGAGAAACTGCTTAGTGTTCTGTTAATTCATCTCACAGAGTTACATCGGTATTTCGTGGATCTCTTTGCTAGCCTTATTTCTGTGGCATCTGACAACAGATATTTCCTTTCCCTTTTAAGACTTTAGGGCCAAAGGAAATATCCTCCGATAACAAAGAGAAAGAAGCTTTCTGAGAAACTTCTTTGTGTTCTGTGAAATCATCTCACAGAGTTACAGCTTTCCCTTCAAGAAGGCTTTCGCTAAGACAGTTCTTGTGGAATTGGCAAAGTGATATTTGAAGCCCATAGAGGGCTATATTGAAAAAGGAAATATCCTCCGATGAAATCTGGAAAGAAGCTTTCTGAGAAACTGCTTAGTGTTCTGTTATTTCATCTCACAGAGTTACATCTGTATTTCGTGGATCTCTTTGCTAGCCTTATTTCTGTTGAATCTGAGAACAGATATTTCGGATCCCTTTAAAGACTATAGGCCCAAAGGAAATATCCTCCGATAACAAAGAGAAAGAAGCTTTCTGAGAAACTTCTTTGTGTTCTGTGAAATCATCTCACAGAGTTACAGCTTTCCCCTCAAGAAGCCTTTCGCTAAGACAGTTTTTGTTGAATTGGCAAAGTGATATTTGGAAGCCAATAGAGTTCTATGGTGAAAAAGGAAATATCCTCCGATGAAATCTGGAAAGAAGCTTTCTGAGAAACTGCTTAGTGTTCTGTTAATTCATCTCACAGAGTTACATCTGTATTTCGTGGATCTCTTGCTAGCCTTATTTCTGTGGCATCTGACAACAGATATTTCCTTTCCCTTTGAAGACTATAGGGCCAAAGGAAATACCCTCCGATAACAAGAGAAAGAAGCTTTCTGAGAAACTTTTTTGTGTTCTGTGAAATCATCTCACAGAGTTACAGCTTTCCCCTCAAGAAGCCTTTCGCTAAGACAGTTCTTGTGGAATTGGCAAAGTGATATTTGGAAGCCCATAGAGGGCTATGGTGAAAAAGGAAATATCCTCCGATGAAATCTGGAAAGAAGCTTTCTGAGAAACTGCTTAGTGTTCTCTTAATCCATCTCACAGAGTTACATCTGTATTTTGTGGATCTCCTTGCTAGCCTGATTTCTGTGGAATCTGACAACAGATATTTCCTTTCCCTTTGTAGAAAATAGGGCCAAAGGAAATATCCTCCGATAACAAAGAGAAAGATGCTTTCTGAGAAACTTCTTTGTGTTCTGTGAAATCATCTCACAGAGTTACAGTTTTCCCCTCAAGAAGCCTTTCGCTAAGACAGTTCTTGTGGAATTGGCAAAGTGATATTTGGAAGCCCTTAGAGGGGTATGATGAAAAAGGAAATATCCTCCGATGAAATCTGGAAAGAATCGTTCTGAGAAACGGCTTAGTGTTCTGTTAATTCATCTCACAGAGTTAAATCTGTATTTCGTGGATCTCTTGCTAGCCTTATTTCTGTGGCATCTGACAACAGATATTTCCTTTCCCTTTGAAGACTATAGGGCCAAAGGAAATATCCTCCGATAACATAGAGAAAGAAGCTTTCTGAGAACCTTCTTTGTGTTCTGTGAAATCGTCTCACAGAGTTACAGCTTTCCCCTCAAGAAGCCTTTCGCTCAGACAGTTCTTGTGGAATTGGCAAAGTGATATTTGGAAGCCCATAGAGGGCTATGGTGAAAAAGGAAATATCCTCCGATGAAATCTGGAAAGAAGCTTTCTGAGAAACTGCTCAGTGTTCTGTTAATTCATCTCACAGAGTTACATCTGCATTTCGTGGATCTCTTTGCTAGCCTTATTTCTGTGGAATCTGACAACAGATATTTCCTTTCCCTTTGAAGACTATAGGGCCAAAGGAAATATCCTCCGATAACAAAGAGAAAGAAGCTTTCTGAGAAACTTCTTCGTGTTCTGTGAAATCATCTCACAGAGTTACAGCTTTCCCCCAAGAAGCCTTTCGCTAAGACAGTTCTTGTGGAATTGGCAAAGTGATATTTGGAGGCTCATAGAGGGCTATGGAGAAAAAGGAAATATCCTCCGATGAAATCTGGAAGGAAGCTTTCTGAGAAACTGCTTAGTGTTCTGTTAATTCATCTCACAGAGTTATATCTGTATTTCGTGGACCTCTTTGATAGCCTTCTTTCTGTGGAATCTGAGAACAGATATTTCCTTTCCCTTTGAAGACTATTGGGCCAAAGGAAATATCCTCCGATAACAAAGAGAAAGAAGCTTTCTGAGAAACTTGTTTGTGTTCTGTGAAATCATCTCACAGAGTTACAGCTTTGCCCTCAAGAAGCCTTTCGCTAAGACAGTTCTTCTGGAATTGGCAAAGTGATATTTGGAAGCTCATAAAGGGCTACGGAGAAAAAGGAAATATCCTCCGATGAAATCTGGAAAGAAGCTTTCTGAGAAACTGCTTAGTGTTCTGATAATTCATCTCACAGAGTTACATCTGTATTTCGTGCTTCTCTTTGCTAGCCTTATTTCTGTGGGATCTGAGAACAGATATTTCGGATCCCTTTAAAGACTATACGGCCAAAGGAAATATCCTCCGATAACAAAGAGAAAGAAGCTTTCTGAGAAACTTCTTTCTGTTCTGTGAAATCGTCTCACAGAGTTACAGCTTTCCCCTCAAGAAGCCTTTCGCTAAGACAGTTCTTGTGGAATTGGCAAAGTGATATTTGGAAGCCCATAGAGGGCTATGGTGCAAAAGGAAATATCCTCCGATGAAATCTGGAAAGAAGCTTTCTGAGATACTGCTTAGTGTTCTGTTAATTCATCTCACAGAGTTACATCTGTATTTCGTGGATCTCTTGCTAGCCTTATTTCTGTGGCATCTGACAACAGATATTTCCTTTCCCTTTGAAGACTATAGGGCCAAAGGAAATATCCTCCGTTAACAAAGAGAAAGAAGCTTTCTGAGAAACTTCTTTGTGTTCTGTGAAATCATCTCACAGAGTTACAGCTTTTCCCTCAAGAAGCCTTTCGCTAAGACAGTTCTTGTGGAATTGGCAAAGTGATATTTGGAAGCCCATAGAAGGCTATGGTGAAAAAGGAAATATCCTCCGATGAAATCTGGAAAGAAGCTTTCTGAGAAACTGCTTAGTGTTCTCTTAATTCATCTCACAGAGTTACATCTGTATTTCGTGGATCTCTTGCTAGCCTTATTTCTGTGGCATCTGACAACAGATATTTCCTTTCCCTTTGAAGACTATAGGGCCAAAGGAAATACCCTCCGATAACAAGAGAAAGAAGCTTTCTGAGAAACTTTTTTGTGTTCTGTGAAATCATCTCACAGAGTTACAGCTTTCCCCTCAAGAAGCCTTTCGCTAAGACAGTTCTTGTGGAATTGGCAAAGTGATATTTGGAAGCCCATAGAGGGCTATGGTGAAAAAGGAAATATCCTCCGATGAAATCTGGAAAGAAGCTTTCTGAGAAACTGCTTAGTGTTCTCTTAATCCATCTCACAGAGTTACATCTGTATTTTGTGGATCTCCTTGCTAGCCTGATTTCTGTGGAATCTGACAACAGATATTTCCTTTCCCTTTGTAGAAAATAGGGCCAAAGGAAATATCCTCCGATAACAAAGAGAAAGATGCTTTCTGAGAAACTTCTTTGTGTTCTGTGAAATCATCTCACAGAGTTACAGTTTTCCCCTCAAGAAGCCTTTCGCTAAGACAGTTCTTGTGGAATTGGCAAAGTGATATTTGGAAGCCCTTAGAGGGGTATGATGAAAAAGGAAATATCCTCCGATGAAATCTGGAAAGAATCGTTCTGAGAAACGGCTTAGTGTTCTGTTAATTCATCTCACAGAGTTAAATCTGTATTTCGTGGATCTCTTGCTAGCCTTATTTCTGTGGCATCTGACAACAGATATTTCCTTTCCCTTTGAAGACTATAGGGCCAAAGGAAATATCCTCCGATAACATAGAGAAAGAAGCTTTCTGAGAACCTTCTTTGTGTTCTGTGAAATCGTCTCACAGAGTTACAGCTTTCCCCTCAAGAAGCCTTTCGCTCAGACAGTTCTTGTGGAATTGGCAAAGTGATATTTGGAAGCCCATAGAGGGCTATGGTGAAAAAGGAAATATCCTCCGATGAAATCTGGAAAGAAGCTTTCTGAGAAACTGCTCAGTGTTCTGTTAATTCATCTCACAGAGTTACATCTGCATTTCGTGGATCTCTTTGCTAGCCTTATTTCTGTGGAATCTGACAACAGATATTTCCTTTCCCTTTGAAGACTATAGGGCCAAAGGAAATATCCTCCGATAACAAAGAGAAAGAAGCTTTCTGAGAAACTTCTTCGTGTTCTGTGAAATCATCTCACAGAGTTACAGCTTTCCCCCAAGAAGCCTTTCGCTAAGACAGTTCTTGTGGAATTGGCAAAGTGATATTTTGAGGCTCATAGAGGGCTATGGAGAAAAAGGAAATATCCTCCGATGAAATCTGGAAGGAAGCTTTCTGAGAAACTGCTTAGTGTTCTGTTAATTCATCTCACAGAGTTATATCTGTATTTCGTGGACCTCTTTGATAGCCTTCTTTCTGTGGAATCTGAGAACAGATATTTCCTTTCCCTTTGAAGACTATTGGGCCAAAGGAAATATCCTCCGATAACAAAGAGAAAGAAGCTTTCTGAGAAACTTGTTTGTGTTCTGTGAAATCATCTCACAGAGTTACAGCTTTGCCCTCAAGAAGCCTTTCGCTAAGACAGTTCTTCTGGAATTGGCAAAGTGATATTTGGAAGCTCATAAAGGGCTACGGAGAAAAAGGAAATATCCTCCGATGAAATCTGGAAAGAAGCTTTCTGAGAAACTGCTTAGTGTTCTGATAATTCATCTCACAGAGTTACATCTGTATTTCGTGCTTCTCTTTGCTAGCCTTATTTCTGTGGGATCTGAGAACAGATATTTCGGATCCCTTTAAAGACTATACGGCCAAAGGAAATATCCTCCGATAACAAAGAGAAAGAAGCTTTCTGAGAAACTTCTTTCTGTTCTGTGAAATCGTCTCACAGAGTTACAGCTTTCCCCTCAAGAAGCCTTTCGCTAAGACAGTTCTTGTGGAATTGGCAAAGTGATATTTGGAAGCCCATAGAGGGCTATGGTGCAAAAGGAAATATCCTCCGATGAAATCTGGAAAGAAGCTTTCTGAGATACTGCTTAGTGTTCTGTTAATTCATCTCACAGAGTTACATCTGTATTTCGTGGATCTCTTGCTAGCCTTATTTCTGTGGCATCTGACAACAGATATTTCCTTTCCCTTTGAAGACTATAGGGCCAAAGGAAATATCCTCCGTTAACAAAGAGAAAGAAGCTTTCTGAGAAACTTCTTTGTGTTCTGTGAAATCATCTCACAGAGTTACAGCTTTTCCCTCAAGAAGCCTTTCGCTAAGACAGTTCTTGTGGAATTGGCAAAGTGATATTTGGAAGCCCATAGAAGGCTATGGTGAAAAAGGAAATATCCTCCGATGAAATCTGGAAAGAAGCTTTCTGAGAAACTGCTTAGTGTTCTGTTAATTCATCTCACAGAGTTACATCTGTATTTCGTGGATCTCTTGCTAGCATTATTTCCGTGGCATCTGACAACAGATATTTCCTTTCCCTTTTATGACTTTAGGGCCAAAGGAAATATCCTCCGATAACAAAGAGAAAGAAGCTATCTGAGAAACTTCTTTGTGTTCTGTGAAATCATCTCACAGAGTTACAGCTTTCCCTTCAAGAAGGCTTTCGCTAAGACAGTTCTTGTGGAATTGGCAAAGTGATATTTGAAGCCCATAGAGGGCTATGTTGAAAAAGGAAATATCCTCCGATGAAATCTGGAAAGAAGCTTTCTGAGAAACTGCTTAGTGTTCTGTTATTTCATCTCACAGAGTTACATCTGTATTTCGTGGATCTCTTTGCTAGACTTATTTCTGTGGAATCTGACAACAGATATTTCCTTTCCCTTTGAAGACTATAGGGCCAAAGGAAATATCCTCCGATAACAAAGAGAAAGAAGCTTTCTGAGAAACTTCTTTGTGTTCTGTGAAATCATCTCACAGAGTTACAGCTTTCCCCTCAAGAAGCATTTCGCCTAGACAGTTCTTCTGGAATTGGCAAAGTGATATTTGGAAGCTCATAGAGGGCTATGGAAAAAAAGGAAATATCCTCCGATGAAATCTGGAAAGAAGCTTTCTGAGAAACTGCTTAGTGTTCTGTTAATTCATCTCACAGAGTTACATCTGTATTTCGTGGATCTCTTTGCTAGCCTTATTTCTGTTGAATCTGAGAACAGATATTTCGGATCCCTTTAAAGACTATAGGCCCAAAGGAAATATCCTCCGATAACAAAGAGAAAGAAGCTTTCTGAGAAACTTCTTTGTGTTCTGTGAAATCATCTCACAGAGTTACAGCTTTCCCCTCAAGAAGCCTTTCGCTAAGACAGTTTTTGTTGAATTGGCAAAGTGATATTTGGAAGCCAATAGAGTTCTATGGTGAAAAAGGAAATATCCTCCGATGAAATCTGGAAAGAAGCTTTCTGAGAAACTGCTTAGTGTTCTGTTAATTCATCTCACAGAGTTACATCTGTATTTCGTGGATCTCTTGCTAGCCTTATTTCTGTGGCATCTGACAACAGATATTTCCTTTCCCTTTGAATACTATAGGGCCAAAGGAAATACCCTCCGATAACAAGAGAAAGAAGCTTTCTGAGAAACTACTTTGTGTTCTGTGAAATCATCTCACAGAGTTACAGCTTTCCCCTCAAGAAGCCTTTCGCTAAGACAGTTCTTGTGGAATTGGCAAAGTGATATTTGGAAGCCCATAGAGGGCTATGGTGAAAAAGGAAATATCCTCCGATGAAATCTGGAAAGAAGCTTTCTGAGAAACTGCTTAGTGTTCTCTTAATCCATCTCACAGAGTTACATTTGTATTTTGTGGATCTGCTTGCTAGCCTGATTTCTGTGGAATCTGACAACAGATATTTCCTTTCCCTTTGTAGAAAATAGGGCCAAAGGAAATATCCTCCGATAACAAAGAGAAAGATGCTTTCTGAGAAACTTCTTTGTGTTCTGTGAAATCATCTCACAGAGTTACAGTTTTCCCCTCAAGAAGCCTTTCGCTAAGACAGTTCTTGTGGAATTGGCAAAGTGATATTTGGAAGCCCTTAGAGGGGTATGATGAAAAAGGAAATATCCTCCGATGAAATCTGGAAAGAATCGTTCTGAGAAACGGCTTAGTGTTCTGTTAATTCATCTCACAGAGTTAAATCTGTATTTCGTGGATCTCTTGCTAGCCTTATTTCTGTGGCATCTGACAACAGATATTTCCTTTCCCTTTGAAGACTATAGGGCCAAAGGAAATATCCTCCGATAACATAGAGAAAGAAGCTTTCTGAGAACCTTCTTTGTGTTCTGTGAAATCGTCTCACAGAGTTACGGCTTTCCCCTCAAGAAGCCTTTCGCTCAGACAGTTCTTGTGGAATTGGCAAAGTGATATTTGGAAGCCCATAGAGGGCTATGGTGAAAAAGGAAATATCCTCCGATGAAATCTGGAAAGAAGATTTGTGAGAAACTGCTCAGTGTTCTGTTAATTCATCTCACAGAGTTACATCTGCATTTCGTGTATCTCTTTGCTAGCCTTATTTCTGTGGAATCAGACAACAGATATTTCCTTTCCCTTTGAAGACTATAGGGCCAAAGGAAATATCCTCCGATAACAAAGAGAAAGAAGCTTTCTGAGAAACTTCTTTGTGTTCTGTGAAATCATCTCACAGAGTTACAGCTTTCCCTCAAGAAGCCTTTCGCTAAGACAGTTCTTGTGGAATTGGCAAAGTGATATTTGGAGGCTCATAGAGGGCTATGGAGAAAAAGGAAATATCCTCCGATGAAATCTGGAAAGAAGCTTTCTGAGAAACTGCTTAGTGTTCTGTTAATTCATCTCACAGAGTTATATCTGTATTTCGTGGACCTCTTTGCTAGCCTTATTTCTGTGGAATCTGAGAACAGATATTTCCTTTCCCTTTGAAGACTATTGGGCCAAAGGAAATATCCTCCGATAACAAAGAGAAAGAAGCTTTCTGAGAAACTTGTTTGTGTTCTGTGAAATCATCTCACAGAGTTACAGCTTTGCCCTCAAGAAGCCTTTCGCTAAGACAGTTCTTCTGGAATTGGCAAAGTGATATTTGGAAGCTCATAAAGGGCTACGGAGAAAAAGGAAATATCCTCCGATGAAATCTGGAAAGAAGCTTTCTGAGAAACTGCTTAGTGTTCTGATAATTCATCTCACAGAGTTACATCTGTATTTCGTGCTTCTCTTTGCTAGCCTTATTTCTGTGGGATCTGAGAACAGATATTTCGGATCCCTTTAAAGACTATACGGCCAAAGGAAATATCCTCCGATAACAAAGAGAAAGAAGCTTTCTGAGAAACTTCTTTCTGTTCTGTGAAATCGTCTCACAGAGTTACAGCTTTCCCCTCAAGAAGCCTTTCGCTAAGACAGTTCTTGTGGAATTGGCAAAGTGATATTTGGAAGCCCATAGAGGGCTATGGTGCAAAAGGAAATATCCTCCGATGAAATCTGGAAAGAAGCTTTCTGAGATACTGCTTAGTGTTCTGTTAATTCATCTCACAGAGTTACATCTGTATTTCGTGGATCTCTTGCTAGCCTTATTTCTGTGGCATCTGACAACAGATATTTCCTTTCCCTTTGAAGACTATAGGGCCAAAGGAAATATCCTCCGTTAACAAAGAGAAAGAAGCTTTCTGAGAAACTTCTTTGTGTTCTGTGAAATCATCTCACAGAGTTACAGCTTTTCCCTCAAGAAGCCTTTCGCTAAGACAGTTCTTGTGGAATTGGCAAAGTGATATTTGGAAGCCCATAGAAGGCTATGGTGAAAAAGGAAATATCCTCCGATGAAATCTGGAAAGAAGCTTTCTGAGAAACTGCTTAGTGTTCTGTTAATTCATCTCACAGAGTTACATCTGTATTTCGTGGATCTCTTGCTAGCCTTATTTCTGTGGCATCTGACAACAGATATTTCCTTTCCCTTTGAAGACTATAGGGCCAAAGGAAATACCCTCCGATAACAAGAGAAAGAAGCTTTCTGAGAAACTTTTTTGTGTTCTGTGAAATCATCTCACAGAGTTACAGCTTTCCCCTCAAGAAGCCTTTCGCTAAGACAGTTCTTGTGGAATTGGCAAAGTGATATTTGGAAGCCCATAGAGGGCTATGGTGAAAAAGGAAATATCCTCCGATGAAATCTGGAAAGAAGCTTTCTGAGAAACTGCTTAGTGTTCTCTTAATCCATCTCACAGAGTTACATCTGTATTTTGTGGATCTCCTTGCTAGCCTGATTTCTGTGGAATCTGACAACAGATATTTCCTTTCCCTTTGTAGAAAATAGGGCCAAAGGAAATATCCTCCGATAACAAAGAGAAAGATGCTTTCTGAGAAACTTCTTTGTGTTCTGTGAAATCATCTCACAGAGTTACAGTTTTCCCCTCAAGAAGCCTTTCGCTAAGACAGTTCTTGTGGAATTGGCAAAGTGATATTTGGAAGCCCTTAGAGCGGTATGATGAAAAAGGAAATATCCTCCGATGAAATCTGGAAAGAATCGTTCTGAGAAACGGCTTAGTGTTCTGTTAATTCATCTCACAGAGTTAAATCTGTATTTCGTGGATCTCTTGCTAGCCTTATTTCTGTGGCATCTGACAACAGATATTTCCTTTCCCTTTGAAGACTATAGGGCCAAAGGAAATATCCTCCGATAACATAGAGAAAGAAGCTTTCTGAGAACCTTCTTTGTGTTCTGTGAAATCGTCTCACAGAGTTACAGCTTTCCCCTCAAGAAGCCTTTCGCTCAGACAGTTCTTGTGGAATTGGCAAAGTGATATTTGGAAGCCCATAGAGGGCTATGGTGAAAAAGGAAATATCCTCCGATGAAATCTGGAAAGAAGCTTTCTGAGAAACTGCTCAGTGTTCTGTTAATTCATCTCACAGAGTTACATCTGCATTTCGTGGATCTCTTTGCTAGCCTTATTTCTGTGGAATCTGACAACAGATATTTCCTTTCCCTTTGAAGACTATAGGGCCAAAGGAAATATCCTCCGATAACAAAGAGAAAGAAGCTTTCTGAGAAACTTCTTCGTGTTCTGTGAAATCATCTCACAGAGTTACAGCTTTCCCCCAAGAAGCCTTTCGCTAAGACAGTTCTTGTGGAATTGGCAAAGTGATATTTGGAGGCTCATAGAGGGCTATGGAGAAAAAGGAAATATCCTCCGATGAAATCTGGAAGGAAGCTTTCTGAGAAACTGCTTAGTGTTCTGTTAATTCATCTCACAGAGTTATATCTGTATTTCGTGGACCTCTTTGATAGCCTTCTTTCTGTGGAATCTGAGAACAGATATTTCCTTTCCCTTTGAAGACTATTGGGCCAAAGGAAATATCCTCCGATAACAAAGAGAAAGAAGCTTTCTGAGAAACTTCTTTGTGTTCTGTGAAATCATCTCACAGAGTTACAGCTTTTCCCTCAAGAAGCCTTTCGCTAAGACAGTTCTTGTGGAATTGGCAAAGTGATATTTGGAAGCCCATAGAAGGCTATGGTGAAAAAGGAAATATCCTCCGATGAAATCTGGAAAGAAGCTTCTGAGAAACTGCTTAGTGTTCTGTTAATTCATCTCACAGAGTTACATCTGTATTTCGTGGATCTCTTGCTAGCATTATTTCTGTGGCATCTGACAACAGATATTTCCTTTCCCTTTTATGACTTTAGGGCCAAAGGAAATATCCTCCGATAACAAAGAGAAAGAAGCTATCTGAGAAACTTCTTTGTGTTCTGTGAAATCATCTCACAGAGTTACAGCTTTCCCTTCAAGAAGGCTTTCGCTAAGACAGTTCTTGTGGAATTGGCAAAGTGATATTTGAAGCCCATAGAGGGCTATGTTGAAAAAGGAAATATCCTCCGATGAAATCTGGAAAGAAGCTTTCTGAGAAACTGCTTAGTGTTCTGTTATTTCATCTCACAGAGTTACATCTGTATTTCGTGGATCTCTTTGCTAGACTTATTTCTGTGGAATCTGACAACAGATATTTCCTTTCCCTTTGAAGACTATAGGGCCAAAGGAAATATCCTCCGATAACAAAGAGAAAGAAGCTTTCTGAGAAACTTCTTTGTGTTCTGTGAAATCATCTCACAGAGTTACAGCTTTCCCCTCAAGAAGCATTTCGCCTAGACAGTTCTTCTGGAATTGGCAAAGTGATATTTGGAAGCTCATAGAGGGCTATGGAAAAAAAGGAAATATCCTCCGATGAAATCTGGAAAGAAGCTTTCTGAGAAACTGCTTAGTGTTCTGTTAATTCATCTCACAGAGTTACATCTGTATTTCGTGGATCTCTTTGCTAGCCTTATTTCTGTTGAATCTGAGAACAGATATTTCGGATCCCTTTAAAGACTATAGGCCCAAAGGAAATATCCTCCGATAACAAAGAGAAAGAAGCTTTCTGAGAAAATTCTTTGTGTTCTGTGAAATCATCTCACAGAGTTACAGCTTTCCCCTCAAGAAGCCTTTCGCTAAGACAGTTTTTGTTGAATTGGCAAAGTGATATTTGGAAGCCAATAGAGTTCTATGGTGAAAAAGGAAATATCCTCCGATGAAATCTGGAAAGAAGCTTTCTGAGAAACTGCTTAGTGTTCTGTTAATTCATCTCACAGAGTTACATCTGTATTTCGTGGATCTCTTGCTAGCCTTATTTCTGTGGCATCTGACAACAGATATTTCCTTTCCCTTTGAATACTATAGGGCCAAAGGAAATACCCTCCGATAACAAGAGAAAGAAGCTTTCTGAGAAACTACTTTGTGTTCTGTGAAATCATCTCACAGAGTTACAGCTTTCCCCTCAAGAAGCCTTTCGCTAAGACAGTTCTTGTGGAATTGGCAAAGTGATATTTGGAAGCCCATAGAGGGCTATGGTGAAAAAGGAAATATCCTCCGATGAAATCTGGAAAGAAGCTTTCTGAGAAACTGCTTAGTGTTCTCTTAATCCATCTCACAGAGTTACATTTGTATTTTGTGGATCTGCTTGCTAGCCTGATTTCTGTGGAATCTGACAACAGATATTTCCTTTCCCTTTGTAGAAAATAGGGCCAAAGGAAATATCCTCCGATAACAAAGAGAAAGATGCTTTCTGAGAAACTTCTTTGTGTTCTGTGAAATCATCTCACAGAGTTACAGTTTTCCCCTCAAGAAGCCTTTCGCTAAGACAGTTCTTGTGGAATTGGCAAAGTGATATTTGGAAGCCCTTAGAGGGGTATGATGAAAAAGGAAATATCCTCCGATGAAATCTGGAAAGAATCGTTCTGAGAAACGGCTTAGTGTTCTGTTAATTCATCTCACAGAGTTAAATCTGTATTTCGTGGATCTCTTGCTAGCCTTATTTCTGTGGCATCTGACAACAGATATTTCCTTTCCCTTTGAAGACTATAGGGCCAAAGGAAATATCCTCCGATAACATAGAGAAAGAAGCTTTCTGAGAACCTTCTTTGTGTTCTGTGAAATCGTCTCACAGAGTTACGGCTTTCTCCTCAAGAAGCCTTTCGCTCAGACAGTTCTTGTGGAATTGGCAAAGTGATATTTGGAAGCCCATAGAGGGCTATGGTGAAAAAGGAAATATCCTCCGATGAAATCTGGAAAGAAGATTTCTGAGAAACTGCTCAGTGTTCTGTTAATTCATCTCACAGAGTTACATCTGCATTTCGTGTATCTCTTTGCTAGCCTTATTTCTGTGGAATCAGACAACAGATATTTCCTTTCCCTTTGAAGACTATAGGGCCAAAGGAAATATCCTCCGATAACAAAGAGAAAGAAGCTTTCTGAGAAACTTCTTTGTGTTCTGTGAAATCATCTAACAGAGTTACAGCTTTCCCTCAAGAAGCCTTTCGCTAAGACAGTTCTTGTGGAATTGGCAAAGTGATATTTGGAGGCTCATAGAGGGCTATGGAGAAAAAGGAAATATCCTCCGATGAAATCTGGAAAGAAGCTTTCTGAGAAACTGCTTAGTGTTCTGTTAATTCATCTCACAGAGTTATATCTGTATTTCGTGGACCTCTTTGCTAGCCTTATTTCTGTGGAATCTGAGAACAGATATTTCCTTTCCCTTTGAAGACTATTGGGCCAAAGGAAATATCCTCCGATAACAAAGAGAAAGAAGCTTTCTGAGAAACTTGTTTGTGTTCTGTGAAATCATCTCACAGAGTTACAGCTTTGCCCTCAAGAAGCCTTTCGCTAAGACAGTTCTTGTGGAATTGGCAAAGTGATATTTGAAGTCCAGAGAGGGCTATGGTGAAAAAGGAAATATCTTCCGATGAAATCTGGAAAGAAGCTTTCTGAGAAACTGCTTAGTGTACTGTTAATTCATCTCACAGAGTTACATCTGTATTTCGTGGATCTCTTTGCTAGCCTTATTTCTGTGGAATCTGACAACAGATATTTCCTTTCCCATTGAAGACTATAGGGCCAAAGGAAATATCCTCCGATAACAAAGAGAAAGAAGCTTTCTGAGAAACTTCTTTGTCTTCTGTGAAATCATCTCACAGAGTTACAGCTTTCCGCTCAAGAAGCATTTCGCTAAGACAGTTCTTGTGGAATTGGCAAAGTGATATTTGAAGTCCAGAGAGGGCTATGGTGAAAAAGGAAATATCTTCCGATGAAATCTGGAAAGAAGCTTTCTGAGAAACTGCTTAGTGTACTGTTAATTCATCTCACAGAGTTACATCTGTATTTCGTGGATCTCTTTGCTAGCCTTATTTCTGTGGGATCTGAGAACAGATATTTCGGATCCCTTTAAAGACTATACGGCCAAAGGAAATATCCTCCGATATCAAAGAGAAAGAAGCTTTCTGAGAAACTTCTTTCTGTTCTGTGAAATCGTCTCACAGAGTTACAGCTTTCCCCTCAAGAAGCCTTTCGCTAAGACAGTTCTTGTGGAATTGGCAAAGTGATATTTGGAAGCCCATAGAGGGCTATGGTGAAAAAGGAAATATCCTCCGATGAAATCTGGAAAGAAGCTTTCTGAGAAACTGCTTAGTGTTCTGTTAATTCATCTCACAGAGTTTATCTGTATTTCGTGGACCTCTTTGCTAGCCTTATTTCTGTGGAATCTGAGAACAGATATTTCCTTTCCCTTTGAAGACTATTGGGCCAAAGGAAATATCCTCCGATAACAAAGAGAAAGAAGCTTTCTGAGAAACTCGTTTGTGTTCTGTGAAATCATCTCACAGAGTTACAGCTTTGCCCTCAAGAAGCCTTTCGCTAAGACAGTTCTTGTGGAATTGGCAAAGTGATATTTGAAGCCCATAGAGGGCTATGGTGAAAAAGGAAATATCCTCCGTTGAAATCTGGAAAGAAGCTTTCTGAGAAACTGCTTAGTGTTGTGTTAATTCATCTCACAGAGTTACATCTGTATTTCGTGGATCTCTTTGCTAGCCTTATTTCTGTTGAATCTGAGAACAGATATTTCGAATCCCTTTAAAGACTATAGGCCCAAAGGAAATATCCTCCGATAACAAAGAGAAAGAAGCTTTCTGAGAAACTTCTTTGCGTTCTGAGAAATCATCTCACAGAGTTACAGCTTTCCCCTCAAGAAGCCTTTCGCTAAGACAGTTCTTGTTGAATTGGCAAAGTGATATTTGGAAGCCAATAGAGGGCTATGGTGAAAAAGGAAATATCCTCCGATAAAATCTGGAAACAAGCTTTCTGAGAAACTGCTTAGTGTTCTGTTAATTCATCTCACAGAGTTACATCTGTATTTCGTGGATCTCTTTGCTAGCCTTATTTCTGTGGGATCTGAGAACAGATATTTCGGATCCCTTTAAAGACTATACGGCCATAGGAAATATCCTCCGATAACAAAGAGAAAGAAGCTTTATGAGAAACTTCTTTGTGTTCTGTGAAATCGTCTCACAGAGTTACAGCTTTCCCCTCAAGAAGCCTTTCGCTAAGACAGTTCTTGTGGAATTGGCAAAGTGATATTTGGAAGCCCCTAGAGGGCTATGGTGAAAAAGGAAATATCCTCCGATGAAAGCTGGAAAGAACCTTTCTGAGAAACTGCTTAGTGTTCTGTTAATTCATCTCACAGAGTTACATCTGTATTTCGTGGATCTCTTGCTAGCCTTATTTCTGTGGCATCTGACAACAGATATTTCGTTTCCCTTTGAAGACTATAGGGCCAAAGGAAATATCCTCCGATAACAAAGAGAAAGAAGCTTTGTGAGAAACTTATTTGTGTTCTGTGAAATCATCTCACAGAGTTACAGCTTTCCCTTCAAGAAGGCTTTCGCTAAGACAGTTCTTGTGGAATTGGCAAAGTGATATTTGAAGCCCATAGAGGGCTATGTTAAAAAAGGAAATATCCTCCGATGAAATCTGGAAAGAAGCTTTCTGAGAAACTGCTTAGTGTTCTGTTAATTCATCTCACAGAGTTACATCTGTATTTCGTGGATCTCTTTGCTAGCCTTATTTCTGTGGAATCTGACAACAGATATTTCCTTTCCCTTTGAAGACTATAGGGCCAAAGGAAATACCCTCCGATAACAAAGAGAAAGAAGCTTTCTGAGAAACTTCTTTGTGTTCTGTGAAATCATCTCACAGAGTTACAGCTTTCCCCTCAAGAAGCCTTTCGCTAAGACAGTTCTTGTGGAATTGGCAAAGTGATATTTGGAAGCCCATAGAGGGCTATGGTGAAAAAGGAAATATCCTCCGATGAAATCTGGAAAGAATCTTTCTGAGAAACTGCTTAATGTTCTGTTAATTCATCTCACAGAGTTACATCTGTATTTCGTGGATCTCTTTGCTAGCCTTGTTTCTGTTGAATCTGAGAAGAGATATTTCGGATCCCTTTAAAGACTATAGGCCCATAGGAAATATCCTCCGATAACAAAGAGAAAGAAGCTTTCTGAGAAACTTCTTTGTGTTCTGTGAAATCATCTCACAGAGTTACAGCTTTCCCCTCAAGAAGCCTTTCGCTAAGACAGTTTTTGTTGAATTGGCAAAGTGATATTTGGAAGCCAATAGAGGGCTATGGTGAAAAAGGAAATATCCTCCGATGAAATCTGGAAAGAAGCTTTCTGAGAAACTGCTTAGTGTTCTGTTAATTCATCTCACAGAGTTACATCTGTATTTCGTGGATCTCTTTGCTAGCCTTATTTCTGTGGGATCTGAGAACAGATATTTCGGATCCCTTTAAAGACTATACGGCCAAAGGAAATATCCTCCGATAACAAAGAGAAAGAAGCTTTCTGAGAAACTTCTTTCTGTTCTGTGAAATCGTCTCACAGAGTTACAGCTTTCCCCTCAAGAAGCCTTTCGCTAAGACAGTTCTTGTGGAATTGGCAAAGTGATATTTGGAATCTCATAGAGGGCTATGGAGAAAAAGGAAATATCCTCCGATGAAATCTGGAAAGAAGCTTTCTGAGAAACTGCTTAGTTTTCTGTTAATTCATCTCACAGAGTTACATCTGTATTTCGTGAATCTCTTTGCTAGCTTTATTTCTGTGGAATCTGAGAACAGATATTTCCTTTCCCTTTGAAGACTATAGGGCCAAAGGAAATACCCTCCGATAACAAGAGAAAGAAGCTTTCTGAGAAACTTCTTTGTGTTCTGTGAAATCATCTCACAGAGTTACAGCTTTCCCCTCAAGAAGCCTTTCGCTAAGACAGTTCATGTGGAATTGGCAAAATGATATTTGGAAGCCCATAGAGGGCCATGGTGAAAAAGGAAATATCCTCCAATGAAATCTCTAAAGAAGCTTTCAGAGAAACTGCTTAGTGTTCTGTTAATTCATCTCACAGAGTTACATCTGTATTTCGTGGATCTCTTTTCTAGCCTTATTTCTGTGGAATCTGACAACAGATATTTCCTTTCCCTTTGAAGATTATAGGGCCAAAGGAAATATCCTCCGATAACAAAGAGAAAGAAGCTTTCTGAGAAACTTCTTTGTGTTCTGTGAAATCATCTCAAAGAGTTACAGCTTTCCCCCAAGAAGCCTTTCGCTAAGACAGTTCTTGTGGAATTGGCAAAGTTATTTGGAAGCTCATAGAGTGCTATGGAGAAAAAGGAAATATCCTCCGATGAAATCTGGAAAGAAGCTTTGTGAGAAACTGCTTATTGTTCTGTTAATTCATCTCACAGAGTTATATCTGTATTTCGTGGACCTCTTTGCTAGCCTTATTTCTGTGGAATCTGAGAACAGATATTTCCTTTCCCATTGAAGACTATTGGGCCAAAGGAAATATCCTCCGATAACAAAGAGAAAGAAGCTTTCTGAGAAACTTGTTTGTGTTCTGTGAAATCATCTCACAGAGTTACAGCTTTGCCCTCAAGAAGCCTTTCGCTAAGACAGTTCTTGTGGAATTGGCAAAGTGATATGTGAAGCCCAGAGAGGGCTATGGTGAAAAAGGAAATATCCTCCGATGAAATCTGGAAAGAAGCTTTCTGAGAAACTGCTTAGTGTTGTGTTAATTCATCTCACAGAGTTACATCTGTATTTCGTGGATCTCTTTGCTAGCCTTATTTCTGTTGAATCTGAAAGCAGATATTTCGGATCCCTTTAAAGACTATAGGCCCAAAGGAACTATCCTCCGATAACAAAGAGAAAGAAGCTTTCTGAGAAACTTCTTTGTGTTCTGTGAAATCATCTCACAGAGTTACAGCTTTCCCCTCAAGAAGCCTTTCGCTAAGACAGTTCTTGTTGAATTGGCAAAGTGATATTTGGAAGCCAATAGAGGGCTATGGTGAAAAAGGAAATATCCTCCGATAAAATCTGGAAAGAAGCTTTCTGAGAAACTGCTTAGTGTTCTGTTAATTCATCTCACAGAGTTACATCGGTATTTCGTGGATCTCTTTGCTAGCCTTATTTCTGTGGGATCTGAGAACAGATATTTCGGATCCCTTTAAAGACTATACGGCCAAAGGAAATATCCTCCGATAACAAAGAGAAAGAAGCTTTCTGAGAAACTTCTTTCTGTTCTGTGAAATCGTCTCACAGAGTTACAGCTTTCCCCTCAAGAAGCCTTTCGCTAAGACAGTTCTTGTGGAATTGGCAAAGTGATATTTGGAAGCCCATAGAGGGCTATGGTGCAAAAGGAAATATCCTCCGATGAAATCTGGAAAGAAGCTTTCTGAGATACTGCTTAGTGTTCTGTTAATTCATCTCACAGAGTTACATCTGTATTTCGTGGATCTCTTGCTAGCCTTATTTCTGTGGCATCTGACAACAGATATTTCCTTTCCCTTTGAAGACTATAGGGTCAAAGGAAATATCCTCCGATAACAAAGAGAAAGAAGCTTTATGAGAAACTTCTTTGTGTTCTGTGAAATCGTCTCACAGAGTTACAGCTTTCCCCCAAGAAGCCTTTCGCTAAGACAGTTCTTGTGGAATTGGCAAAGTGATATTTGGAAGACCATAGAGGGCTATGGTGAAAAAGGAAATATCCTCCAATGAAATCTGGAAAGAAGCTTTCTGAGAAACTGCTTAGTGTTCTGTTAATTTATCTCACAGAGTTACATCTGTACTTCGTGGATCTCTTGCTAGCCTTATTTCTGTGGCATCTGACAACAGATATTTCCTTTCCCTTTTAAGACTTTAGGGCCAAAGGAAATATCCTCCGATAACAAAGAGAAAGAAGCTTTCTGAGAAACTTCTTTGTGTTCTGTGAAATCATCTCACAGAGTTACAGCTTTCCTCTCAAGAAGGCTTTCGCTAAGACAGTTCTTGTGGAATTGGCAAAGTGATATTTGAAGCCCATAGAGGGCTATGTTGAAAAAGGAAATATCCTCCGATGAAATCTGGAAAGAAGCTTTCTGAGAAACTGCTTAGTGTTCTGTTATTTCATCTCACAGAGTTACATCTGTATTTCGTGGATCTCTTTGCTAGCCTTATTTCTGTGGAATCTGACAACAGATATTTCCTTTCCCATTGAAGACTATAGGGCCAAAGGAAATATCCTCCGATAACAAAGAGAAAGAAGCTTTCTGAGAAACTTCTTTGTCTTCTGTGAAATCATCTCACAGAGTTACAGCTTTCCGCTCAAGAAGCATTTCGCTAAGACAGTTCTTGTGGAATTGGCAAAGTGATATTTGGAAGCTCATAGAGGGCTATGGAAAAAAAGGAAATATCCTCCGATGAAATCTGGAAAGAAGCTTTCTGAGAAACTGCTGAGTGTTCTGTTAATTCATCTCACAGAGTTACATCTGTATTTCGTGGATCTCTTTGCTAGCCTTATTTCTGCTGAATCTGAGAACAGATATTTCGGATCCCTTTGAAGACTATAGGGCCAAAGGAAATATCCTCTGATAACAAAGAGAAAGAAGCTTTCTGAGAAACTTCTTTGTGTTCTGTGAAATCATCTCACAGAGTTACAACTTTCCCCTCAAGAAGCCTTTCGCTAAGACAGTTCTTGTGGAATAGGCAAAGTGATATTTGGAAGCCCATAGAGGGCTATGGTGAAAAAGGAAATATCCTCCGATGAAATCTGGAAGGAAGCTTTCTGAGAAACTGCTTAGTGTTTTGTAATTAATCTCACAGAGTTCCATCTGTATTTCGTGGATCTCTTTGCTAGCCTTATTTCTGTGGAATCTGACAACAGATATTTCCTTTCCCTTTGAAGAATATAGGGCCAATGGAAATATCCTCCGATAACAAAGAGAAAGAAGCTTTCTGAGAAACTTCTTTGTGTTCTGTGAAATCATCTCACAGAGTTACAGTTTTCCCCTCAAGAAGCCTTTCGCTAAGACAGTTCTTGAGGAATTGGCAAAGTGATATTTGGAAGCCCGTAGAGGGCTATGGTGAAAAAGGAAATATCCTCCGATGAAATCTGGAAAGAAGCTTTCAGAGAAACTGCTTAGTGTTCTGTTAATTCATCTCACAGAGTTACATCTGTATTTCGTGGATCTCTCTGCTAGCCTTATTTCTGTGGAATCTGAGAACCCATATTTCGGATCCCTTTGAAGACTATACGGCTAAAGGAAATATCCTCCGATAACAAAGAGAAAGAAGCTTTCTGAGAAACTTCTTTGTGTTCTGTGAAATCATCTCACAGAGTTAGAGCTTCCCCTCAAGAAGCCTTTCGATAAGACAGTTCTTGTGGAATTGGCAAAGTGATATTTGGAAGCCCTTAGAGGGCTATGGTGAAAAAGGAAATATCCACCGAAGAAATCTGGAAAGAAGTTTTCTGAGAAACTGCTTAGTGTTCTGTTAATTCATCTCACAGAGTTACATCTGTATTTCGTGGATCTCTTTGCTAGCCTTATTTCTGTGGAATCTGACAACATATATTTCGGATCTCTTTGAAGACTATAGGACCAAAGGAAATATCCTCCGATAACAAAGACAAAGAAGCTTTCTGAGAAACTTCTTTGTGTTCTGTGAAATCATCTCACAGAGTTACAGCTTTCCCCTCAAGAAGCCTTTCGCTAAGACAGTTCTTGTGGAATTGGCAAAGTGATATTTGGAAGGCCATAAGGGCTATGGTGAAAAAGGAAATATCCTCCGATGAAATCTGGAAAGAAGCTTTCTGAGAAACTGCTTTGTGTTCTGTAATTCATCTCACAGAGTTACATCTGTATTTCGTGGATCTCTTTGCTAGCCTTATTTCTGTGGAATCTGAGAACAGATATTTCCTTTCCCTTTGAAGACTATAGGGCCAAAGGAAATATCCTCCGATAACAAAGAGAAAGAAGCTTTCTGAGAAACTCCTTTGTGTTCTGTGAAATCATCTCACAGCGTTACAGCTTCCCCTCAATAAACCTTTCGCTAAAACAGTTCTTGTGGAATTGGCAAAGTGATATTTGGAAGCCCAGAGAGGGCTATGGTGAAAAAGGAAATATCCTCCGATGAAATCTGGAAAGAAGCTTTCTGAGAAACTGCTCAGTGTTCTGTTAATTCATCTCACAGTGTTACATCTGTATTTCGTGGATCTCTTTGCTAGTCTTATTTCTGTGGAATCTGACAACAGATATTTCGGATCCCTTTGAAGACTATAGGGCCAAAGGAAATATCCTCTGATAACAAAGAGAAAGAAGCTTTCTGAGAAACTTCTTTGTGTTCTGTGAAATCATCTCACAGAGTTACAACTTTCCCCTCAAGAAGCCTTTCGCTAAGACAGTTCTTGTGGAATAGGCAAAGTGATATTTGGAAGCCCATAGAGGGCTATGGTGAAAAAGGAAATATCCTCAGATGAAACCTGGAAAGAAGCTTTCTGAAAAACTGCTCAGTGTTGTGTTAATTCATCTCGCAGAGTTACATCTGTATTTCGTGCATCTCTTTGGTAGCCTTATTTCTGTGGAATCTCAGAACAGATATTTCAGATCCCTTTAAAGACTATAGGGCCAAAGGAAATATCCTCCGATAACAAAGAGAAGGAAGCTTTCAGAGAAACTTCTTTGTGTTCTGTGAAATCATCTCACAGATTTACAGCTTTCCCCTCAAGAAGCCTTTCGCTATGACAGTTCTTGTGGAATTGGCAAAGTGATATTTGGAAGCCCTTAGAGGGCAATGGTGAAAAAGGAAATATCCTCCGAAGAAACCTGGAAAGAAGCTTTCTGAGAAACTGCTTAGTGTTCTGTTAATTCATCTCACAGAGTTACATCTGTATTTCGTGGATCTCTTTGCTGGCCTTATTTCTGTGGAATCTGACAACAGATATTTCCTTTCCCTTTGAAGACTATAGGGCCAAAGGAAATATCCTCCGATAACAAAGAGAAAGAAGCTTTCTCTGAAACTTCTTTGAGTTCTGTGAAATCATCTCACAGAGTTACAGCTTTCCCCTTAAGAAGCCTTTCGCTAAGACAGTTCATGTGGAATTGGCAAAATGATATTTGGAGGCCCATAGAGGGCCATGGTGAAAAAGGTAATATCCTCCAATGAAATCTCTAAAGAAGCTTTCTGAGAAACTGCTTAGTGTTCTGTTAATTCATCTCACAGAGTTACATCTGTATTTCGTGGATCTCTTTGCTAGCCTTATTTCTGTGGAATCTGAGAACAGATATTTCGGATCCCTTATAAGACTATAGGGCCAAAGGAAATATCCTCCGATAACAAAGAGAAAGAAGCTTTCTGAGAAACTTCTTTGTGTTCTGTGAAATCATCTCACAGAGTTACAGCTTTCCCCTCAGGAAGCCTTTCGCTAAGACAGTTCTTGTGGAATTGGCAAAGTGATATTTGGAAGCCCATAGAGGGTATGGTGAAAAAGGAAATATCCTCCGATGAAACCTGGAAAGAAGCTTTCTGAGAAACTGCTTCGTGTTCTGTTAATTCATCTCACAGAGTTACATCTGTATTTCGTGGATCTCTTTGCTAGCCTTATTTCTGTGGAATCTGACAACATATATTTCGGATCTCTTTGAAGACTATAGGGCCAAAGGAAATATCCTCCGATAACAAAGAGAAAGAAGCTTTCTGAGAAACTTCTTTGTGTTCTGTGAAATCATCTCACAGAGTTACAGCTTTCTCCTCAAGAAGCCTTTCGCTAAGACAGTTCTTGTGGAATTGGCAAAGTGATATTTGGAAGGCCGTAAGGGCTATGGTGAAAAAGGAAATATCCTCCGATGAAATCTTTAAAGAAGCTTTCTGAGAAACTGCTTAGTGTTCTGTAATTCACCTCACAGAGTTACATCTGTATTTCGTGGATCTCTTTGCTAGCCTTATTTCTGTGGAGTCTGACAACAGATATTTCCTTTCCCTTTGAAGAATATAGGGCCAATGGAAATATCCTTCAATAACAAAGAGAAAGAAGCTTTCTGAGAAACTTCTTTGTGTTCTGTGAAATCATCTCACAAAGTTAGAGCTGTCCCCTCAAAAAACCTTTCGCTAAAACAGTTCTTGTGGAATTGGCAAAGTGATATTTGGAAGGCCATAGAGGGCTATGTTGAAAAAGAAAATATCCTGGGATGTAATCTGGAAAATAGCTTTCTGAGAAACTTCTCCGTGTTCTGTTAATTCATCTCACAGAGTTACAACAGTATTTCGTGGATCTCTTTGCTAGCCTTATTTCTGTGGAATCTGACAACAGATATTTCCTTTCCCTTTGAAGACTATAGGGCCAAAGGAAATATCCTCCGATAACAAAGGGAAAGAAGCTTTCTGAGAAACTTCTTTGTGTTCTGTGAAATCATCTCACAGAGTTACAGCTTTCCCCTCAAGAAGCCTTTCGCTCCGACAGTTCTTGTGGAATTGGAAAAGTGATATTTGGAAGCCCATAGAGGGCTATGGGGAAAAAGGAAATATCCTCCGATGAAATCTGGAAAGAAGCTTTCTGAGAAACTGCTCAGTGTTCTGTTAATTCATCTCGCAGAGTTACATCTGTATTTCGTGGATCTCTTTGCTAGCCTTATTTCTGTGGAATCTCAGAACAGATATTTCAGATCCCTTTAAAGACTACAGGGCCAAAGGAAATATCCTCCGATAACAAAGAGAAAGAAGCTTTCTGAGAACCTTTTTTGTGTTCTGTGAAATCATCTCACAGAGTTACAGCTTTCCCCTCAAGAAGCCTTTCGCTAAGACAGTTCTTGTGGAATGGAAAAGTGATATTTGGAAGCCCATAGAGGGCTATGGTGAAAAAGGAAATATCCTCCGATGAAATCTGGAAAGAAGCTTTCTGAGAAACTGCTTAGTGTTTTGTAATTCATCTCACAGAGATACATCTGTATTTCGTGGATCTCTTTGCTAGCCTTATTTCTGTGGAATCTGAGAACAGATAATTCCTTTCCCTTTGAAGACTATAGGGCCAAAGGAAATATCCTCCGATAACAAAGAGAAAGAAGCTTTCTGAGAATCTCCTTTGTGTTCTGTGAAATCATCTCACAGAGTTACAGCTTTCCCTTCAAGAAGCCTTTCGCTAAGACAGTTCTTGTGGAATTGGCAAAGTGATATTTGGAAACCCAGAGAGGGCTATGGTGAAAAAGGAAATATCCTCCGATGAAACCTGGAAAGAAGCTTTCTGAGAAACTGCTTAGTGTTCTGTTAATTCATCTCACAGAGTTACATCTGTATTTCGTGGATCTCTTTGCTAGCCTTATTTCTGTGGAATCTGACAACATATATTTCGGATCCCTTTGAAGACTATAGGGCCAAAGGAAATATTCTCCGATAACAAAGAGAAAGAAGCTTTCTGAGAAACTTTTTTGTGTTCTGTGAAATCATCTCACAGAGTTACAGCTTTCTCCTCAAGAAGCCTTTCGCTAAGACAGTTCTTGTGGAATTGGCAAAGTGATATTTGGAAGGCCATAAGGGCTATGGTGAAAAAGGAAATATCCTCCGATGAAATCTGGAAAGAAGCTTTCTGAGAAACTGCTTAGTGTTCTGTAATTCACCTCACAGAGTTACATCTGTATTTCGTGGATCTCTTTGCTAGCCTTATTTCTGTGGAATCTGACAACAGATATTTCCTTTCCCTTTGAAGAATATAGGGCCAATGGAAATATCCTCCGATAACAAAGAGAAGGAAGCTTTCTGAGAAACTTCTTTGTGTTCTGTGAAATCATCTCACAAAGTTACAGCTTTCCCCTCAAAAAACCTTTCGCTAAAACAGTTCTTGTGGAATTGGCAAAGTGATATTTGGAAGGCCATAGAGGGCTATGGTGAAAAAGAAAATATCCTGAGATGTAATCTGGAAAATAGCTTTCTGAGAACCTGCTCCGTGTTCTGTTAATTCATCTCACAGAGTTACATCTGTATTTCGTGGATCTCTTTGCTAGCCATATTTCTGTGGAATCGGAGAACAGATATTTCGGATCCCTTTGAAGACTATAGGGCCAAAGGAAATATCCCCCGATAACAAAGAGAAAGAAGCTTTCTGAGAAACTTCTTTGTGTTCTGTGAAATCATCTCACAGAGTTACAGCTTTCCCCTCAAGAAGCCTTTCGCTAAGACAGTTCTTGTGGAATTGGCAAAGTGATATTTGGAAGCCCATAGAGGGCTATGGTGAAAAAGGAAATATCCTCCGATGAAATCTAGAAAGAAGCTTTCTGAGAAACTGCTTAGTGTTCTGTTAATTCATCGCACAGAGTTACATCAGTATTTCGTGGATCTCTTTGCTAGCCTTATTTCAGTGGAATCTGACAACAGATATTTCCTTTCCCATTGAAGACTATAGGGCCAAAGGAAATATCCACCGATAACCAAGAGAAAGAAGCTTTCTGAGAAACTTCTTTGTGTTCTGTGAAATCTTCTCACAGAGTTACAGCTTTCCCCTGAAGAAGCCTTTCGCTAACACAGTTCTTGTGGAATTGGCAAAGTGATATTTGGAAACCCATAGAGGGCTATGGTGAAAAAGGAAATATCCTCAGATGAAACCTGGAAAGAAGCTTTCTGAGAAACTGCTTAGTGTTCTGTTAATTCATCTCACCGAGTTACATCTCTATTTCGTGGATCTCTTTGCTAGCCTTATTTCTGTGGAATCTGACAACATATATTTCGGATCCCTTTGAAGACTATAGGGCAAAAGGAAATATCCTCCGATAACAAAGAGAAAGATGCTTTCTGAGAAACTTCTTTGTGTTCTGTGAAATCATCTCACAGAGTTACAGCTTTCCCCTCAAGAAGCCTTTCTCTAAGACAGTTCTTGTGGAATTGGCAAAGTGATATTTGGAAGCCCATAGAGGGCTACGGTGAAAAGGGAAATATCCTCAGATGAAATCTGGAAAGAAGCTTTCTGAGAAACTGCTTAGTGTTCTCTTAATTCATCTCACAGAGTTACATCTGTATTTCGTGGATCTCTTTGCTAGCCTTATTTCTGTGGAATCTGACAACAGATATTTCCTTTCCCTTTGAAGACTATAGGGCCAAAGGAAATATCCTCCGATAACAAAGAGAAAGAAGCTTTCTGAGAACCTCCTTTGTGTTCTGTGAAATCATCTCACAGCGTTACAGCTTCCCCTCAATAAACCTTTCGCTAAAACAGTTCTTGTGGAATTGGCAAAGTGATATTTGGAAGCCCATAGAGGGCTATCGTGAAAAAGGAAATATCCTCCGATGAAATCTGGAAAGAAGCTTTCTGAGAAACTGCTTAGTGTTCTGTTAATTCATCTCACAGAGTTACATCTGTATTCCCTGGATCTCTTTGCTAGCCTTATTTCAGTGCAATCTGAGAACAAATAGTTCGGATCCCTTTGAAGACTATATGGCCAAAGGAAATATCCTCTGATAACAAAGAGAAAGAAGCTTTCTGAGAAACTTCTTTGTGTTCTGTGAAATCATCTCACAGAGTTACAGCTTCCCACTCAATAAACGTTTCGCTAAAACAGTTCTTGTGGAATTGGCAAAGTGATATTTGGAAGCCCATAGAGGGCTATGGTGAAAAAGGAAATATCCTGCGATGAAATCTGGAAAGAAGCTTTCAGAGAAACTGCTCAGTGTTCTGTTAATTCATCTCACAGAGTTACATCTGTATTTCGTGTATCTCTTTGCTAGTCATATTTCTGTGGAATCTGACAACAGATATTTCGGATCCCTTTGAAGACTATAGGGCCAAAGGAAATATCCTCCGATAACAAAGAGAAAGAAGCTTTCTGAGAAACTTCTTTGTGTTCTGTGAAATCATCTCACAGAGTTACAGCTTTCCCCTCAAGAAGCCTTTCGCTAAGACAGTTCTTGTGGAATTGGCAAAGTGATATTTGGAAGCCCATAGAGGGCTATGGTGAAAAAGGAAATATCCTCCGATGAATTCTGGAAAGAAGCTTTCTGAGAAACTGCTTTGTGTTCTGTTAATTCATCGCACAGAGTTACATCAGTATTTCGTGGATCTCTTTGCTAGCCTTATTTCTGTGGAATCTGACAACAGATATTTCCTTTCCCTTTGAAGACTATAGGGCCAAAGGAAATATCCTACGATAACAAAGAGAAAGAAGCTTTCTGAGAAACTACTTTGTGTTCTGTGAAATCATCTCACAGAGTTACAGCTTTCCCTTCAAGAAGCCTTTCGCTAAGACAGTTCTTGTGGAATTGGCAAAGTGATATTTGGAAACCCAGAGAGGGCTATGGTGAAAAAGGAAATATCCTCCGATGAAACCTGGAAAGAAGCTTTCTGAGAAACTGCTTAGTGTTCTGTTAATTCATCTCACAGAGTTACATCTGTATTTCGTGGATCTCTTTGCTAGCCTTATTTCTGTGGAATCTGACAACATATATTTCGGATCCCTTTGAAGACTATAGGGCCAAAGGAAATATTCTCCGATAACAAAGAGAAAGAAGCTTTCTGAGAAACTTCTTTGTGTTCTGTGAAATCATCTCACAGAGTTACAGCTTTCCCCTCAAGAAGCCTTTCGCTAAGACAGTTCTTGTGGAATTGGAAAAGCGAAATTTGGAAGCCCATAGTGGGCTATGGTGAAAAAGGAAATATCCTCCGATGAAATCTGGAAAGAAGCTTTCTGAGAAACTGCTTAGTGTTCTGTTAATTCATCTCACAGAGTTACATCTGTATTTCATGGATCTCTTAGCTAGCCTAATTTCTGTGTAATCTGAGAACAGATATTTCCTTTCCCTTTGAAGACTACAGGGCCAAAGGAAATATCCTCCGATAACAAAGAGAAAGAAGCTTTCTGAGAAACTTTTTTGTGTTCTGTGAAATCATCTCACAGAGTTACAGCTTTCCCCTCAAGAAGCCTTTCGCTAAGACAGTTCTTGTGGAATGGCAAAGTGATATTTGGAAGCCCATAGAGGGCTACGGTGAAAAAGGAAATATCCTCCGATGAAATCTGGAAAGAAGCTTTCTGAGAAACTGCTTAGTGTTTTGTAATTCATCTCACAGAGTTACATCTGTATTTCGTGGATCTCTTTGCTAGCCTTATTTCTGTGGAATCTGAGAACAGATATGTCGAATCCCTTTAAACACTATAGGCCAAAGGAAATATCCTCCGATAACAAAGAGAAAGAAGCTTTCTGAGAAACTTCTTTGTGTTCTGTGAAATCATCTCACAGAGTTACAGCTTTCCCCTCAAGAAGCATTTTGCTAAGACAGTTCTTGTGGATTTGGCAAAGTGATATTTGGAAGCCCATAGAGGGCTATGGTGAAAAAGGAAATATCCTCCGATGAAATCTGGAAAGAAGCTTTCTGAGAAAGTGCTTAGTGTCCTGTTAATTCATCTCACAGAGTTACATCTGTATTTCGTGGATCTCTTTGCAAGCCTTATTTCTGTGGAATCTGACAACAGATATTTCCTTTCCCTTTGAAGACTATAGGGCCAAAGGAAATATCCTCCGATAACAAAGAGAAAGAAGCTTTCTGAGAAACTTCTTTGTGTTCTGTGAAATCGTCTCACAGAGTTACAGCTTTCCCCTCAAGAAGCCTTTCGCTAAGACAGTTCTTGTGGAATTGGCAAAGTGATATTTGGAAGCCCATAGAGGGCTATGGTGAAAAAGGAAATATCCTCCGATGAAATCTGGAAAGAAGTTTTCTGACAAACTGCTTAGTGTTCTGTTAATTCATCTCACAGAGTTTCATCGGTATTTCGTGGATCTCTTTGCTAGCCTTATTTCTGTGGAATCTGACAACAGATATTTCCTTTCCCTTTGAAGACTATAGGAACAAATGAAATATCCTCCGATAACAAAGAGAAAGAAGCTTTCTGAGAAACTGCTTTGTGTTCTGTGAAATCGTCTCACAGAGTTACAGCTTTCCCCTCAAGAAGCCTTTCGCTAAGACAGTTCTTGTGGAATTGGCAAAGTGATATTTGGAAGCCCATAGAGGGCTATGTTGAAAAAGGAAATATCCTCCGATGAAATCTGGAAAGAAGCTTTCTGAGAAACTACTCAGTGTTCTGTTAATTCATCTCACAGAGTTACATCTGTATTTCGTGGATCTCTTTGCTAGCCTTATTTCTGTGGAATCTGACAACAGATATTTCCTTTCCCTTTGAAGGCTATAGGGCCAAAGGAAATATCCTCCGATAACAAAGAGAAAGAAGCTTTCTGAGAAACTTCTTTGTGTTCTGTGAAATCATCTCACAGAGCTACAGCTTTCCCCCAAGAAGCCTTTCGCTAAGACAGTTCTTGTGGAATTGGCAAAGTGATATTTGGAAGCTCATAGAGGGCTTTGGAGAAAAAGGAAATATCCTCCGATGAAATCTGGAAAGAAGCTTTCTGAGAAACTGCTTAGTGTTCTCTTAATTCATCTCACAGAGTTTTATCTGTATTTCGTGGATCTCTTTGCTAGCCTTATTTCTGTGGAATCTGAGAACAGATATTTCGGATCCCTTTGAAGACTATATGGCCAAAGGAAATATCCTCCGATAAAAAAGAGAAAGAAGCTTTCTGAGAAACTTCTTTGTGTTCTGTGAAATCATCTCACAGAGTTACAGCTTTCCGCTCAAGAAGCCTTTCGCTAAGACAGTTCTTGTGGAATTGGCAAAGTGATATTTGGAAGCCCATAGAGGGCTATGGTGAAAAAGGAAATATCCTCCGATGAAATCTGGAAAGAAGCTTTGTGAGAAACTGCTTAGTGTTCTGTTAATTCATCTCACAGAGTTACTTCTGTATTTCGTGTATCTCTTTGCTAGCCTTATTTATGTGGAATCTGACAACAGATATTTCCTTTCCCTTTGAAGACTATAGGGCCAAAGGAAATATCCTCCGATAACAAAGAGAAAGAAGCTTTCTGAGAAACTTCTTTGTGTTCTGTGAAATCAACTCACAGAATTACAGATTTCGCCTCAAGAATCTTTCGCTAAGACAGTTCTTGTGGAATTGGCAAAGTGATATTTGGAAGCCCATAGAGGACTATGGTGAAAAAGAAAATATCCTCCCATGAAATCTGGAAAGAATCTTTCTGAGAAACTGCTTAGTGTTCTGTTAATTCATCTCACAGAGTTACATCTGTATTTCGTGGATCTCTTTGCTAGCTTTATTTCTGTGGAATCTGAGAACAGATATTTCGAATCCCTTTAAAGACTATAGGCCAAAGGAAATATCCTCCGATAACAAAGAGAAAGAAGCTTTCTGAGAAACTTCTTTGTGTTTTGTGAAATCATCTCACAGAGTTACAGCTTTCCCCTCAAGAAGCCTTACGCTAAGACAGTTCTTGTGGAATTGCAAAAGTGATATTTGGAAGCCCATAGAGGGCTATGGTGAAAAAGGAAATATCCTCCGATGAAATCTGGAAAGAAGCTTTCTGAGAAACTGCTTAGTGTTCTGTTAATTCATCTCACAGAGTTTCATCGGTATTTCGTGGATCTCTTTGCTAGACTTATTTCAGTGGAATCTGACAACAGATATTTCCTTTCCATTTGAAGACTATAGGGCCAAAGGAAATATCCTCCGATAAAAAAGAGAAAGAAGCTTTCTGAGAAACTTCTTTGTGTTCTGTGAAATCATCTCACAGAGTTACAGCTTTCCGCTCAAGAAGCCTTTCGCTAAGACAGTTCTTGTGGGATTGGCAAAGTGATATTTGGAAGCCCATAGAGGGCTATGGTGAAAAAGGAAATATCCTCCGATGAAATCTGGAAAGAAGCTTTGTGAGAAACTGCTTAGTGTTCTGTTAATTCATCTCACAGAGTTACTTCTGTATTTCGTGTATCTCTTTGCTAGCCTTATTTATGTGGAATCTGACAACAGATATTTCCTTTCCCTTTGAAGACTATAGGGCCAAAGGAAATATCCTCCGATAACAAAGAGAAAGAAGCTTTCTGAGAAACTTCTTTGTGTTCTGTGAAATCAACTCACAGAATTACAGATTTCGCCTCAAGAAGTCTTTCGCTAAGACAGTTCTTGTGGAATTGGCAAAGTGATATTTGGAAGCCCATAGAGGGCTATGGTGAAAAAGAAAATATCCTCCCATGAAATCTGGAAAGAAGCTTTCTGAGAAACTGCTTAGTGTTCTGTTAATTCATCTCACAGAGTTACATCTGTATTTCGTGGATCTCTTTGCTAGCTTTATTTCTGTGGAATCTGAGAACAGATATTTCGAATCCCTTTAAAGACTATAGGCCAAAGGAAATATCCTCCGATAACAAAGAGAAAGAAGCTTTCTGAGAAACTTCTTTGTGTTCTATGAAATCATCTCACAGAGTTACAGCTTTCCCCTCAAGAAGCCTTTCCATAAGACAGTTCTTGTGGAATTGGCAAAGTGATATTTGGAAGCCCATAGAAGGCTACGGTGAAAAAGGAAATATCCTCCCATGAAATCTGGAAAGAAGCTTTCTGAGAAACTGCTCAGTGTTCTGTTAATTCATCTCACAGAGTTACATCTGTATTTCGTGGATTTCTTTGCTAGCCTTATTTCTGTGGAATCTGACAACAGATATTTCCTTTCCCTTTGAAGACTATAGGGCCAAAGGAAATATCCTCCGATATCAAAGAGAAAGAAGCTTTCTGAGAAACTTCTTTGTGTTCTGTGAAATCATCTCACAGAGTTACAGCTTTTCCCTCAAGAAGCCTTTCGCTAAGACAGTTCTTGTGGAATTGGGAAAGTGATATTTGGAAGCCCATAGAGGGCTATGGTGAAAAAGGAAATATCCTCCGATGAAATCTGGAAAGAAGCTTTCTGAGAAACTGCTTAGTGTTCTGTTAATTCATCTCACAGAGTTACAACTGCATTTCGTGGATCTCTTTTCTAGCCTTATTTCTGTGGAATCTGAGAAAAGATATTTCGGATGCCTTTAAAGACTATAGGGCCAAAGGAAATATCCTCCGATAACAAAGAGAAAGAAGCTTTCTGAGAAACTTCTTTGTGTTCTGTGAAATCATCTCACAGAGTTACAGCTTTCCCCTCAAGAAGCCTTTCGCTGAGACAGTTCTTGTGGAATTGGCAATGTGATATTTGGAAGCCCATAGAGGGCTATGGGGAAAAAGGAAATATCCTCCGATGAAATCTGGAAAGAAGATTTCTGAGAAACTGCTTAGTGTTCTGTTAATTCATCTCACAGAGTTACATCTGTATTTCGTGGATCTCTTTGCTAGCCTTATTTCTGTGGAATCTGAAAACAGATATTTCCTTTCCCTTTGAAGACTATAGGGCCAAAGGAAATATTCTCCGATAACAAAGAGAAAGAAGCTTTCTGAGAAACTTCTTTGTGTTCTGTGAAATCATCTCACAGAGTTACAGCTTTCCCCCAAGAAGCCTTTCGCTAAGACAGTTCTTGTGGAATTGGCAAAGTGATATTTGGAAGCCCATAGAGGGCTACGGTGAAAAAGGAAATATCCTCCAATGAAATCTGGAAAGAAGCTATCTGAGAAACTGCTTAGTGTTCTGTTAATTCATCTCACACCGTTACATCTGTATTTCGTGGATCTCTTTGCTAGCCTAATTTCTGTGGAATCTGACAACAGATATTTCCTTTCCCTTTGAAGACTATAGGGCCAAAGGAAATATCCTCCGATAACAAAGAGAAAGAAGCTTTCTGAGAAACTTATTTGTGTTCTGTGAAATCATCTCACAGAGTTACAGCTTTCCCTTCAAGAAGGCTTTCGCTAAGACAGTTCTTGTGGAATTGGCAAAGTGATATTTGAAGCCCATAGAGGGCTATGTTGAATAAGGAAATATTCTCCGATGAAATCTGGAAAGAAGCTTTCTGAGAAACTGCTTAGTGTTCTGTTAATTCATCTCACAGAGTTACATCTGTATTTCGTGGATCTCTTTGCTAGCCTTATTTCTGTGGAATCTGACAACAGATATTTCCTTTCCCTTTGAAGACTATAGGGCCAAAGGAAATACCCTCCGATAACAAAGAGAAAGAAGCTTTCTGAGAAACTTCTTTGTGTTCTGTGAAATCATCTCACAGAGTTACAGCTTTCCCCTCAAGAAGCCTTTCGCTAAGACAGTTCTTGTGGAATTGGCAAAGTGATATTTGGAAGCCCATAGAGGGCTATGGTGAAAAAGGAAATATCCTCAGATTAAATCTGGAAAGAAGCTTTCTGAGAAACTGCTTAATGTTCTGTTAATTCATCTCACAGAGTTATATCTGTATTTCGTGGATCTCTTTGCTAGCCTTATTTCTGTTGAATCTGAGAACAGATATTTCGGATCCCTTTAAAGACTATAGGCCCAAAGGAAATATCCTCCGATAACAAAGAGAAAGAAGCTTTCTGAGAAACTTCTTTGTGTTCTGTGAAATCATCTCACAGAGTTACAGCTTTCCGCTCAAGAAGCCTTTCGCTAAGACAGTTTTTGTTGAATTGGCAAAGTGATATTTGGAAGCCAATAGAGGGCTATGGTGAAAAATGAAATATCCTCCGATGAAATCTGGAAAGAAGCTTTCTGAGAAACTGCTTAGTGTTGTGTTAATTCATCTCACAGGGTTACATCTGTATTTCGTGGATCTCTTTGCTAGCCTTATTTCTGTGGGATCTGAGAACAGATATTTCGGATCCCTTTAAAGACTATACGGCCAAAGGAAATATCCTCCGATAACAAAGAGAAAGAAGCTTTCTGAGAAACTTCTTTCTGTTCTGTGAAATCGTCTCACAGAGTTATAGCTTTCCCCTCAAGAAGCCTTTCGCTAACACAGTTCTTGTGGAATTGGCAAAGTGATATTTGGAAGCTCATAGAGGGCTATGGAGAAAAAGGAAATATCCTCCGATGAAATCTGGAAAGAAGCTTTCTGAGAAACTACTTAGTTTTCTGTTAATTCATCTCACAGAGTTACATCTGTATTTCGTGAATCTCTTTGCTAGCTTTATTTCTGTGGAATTTGAGAACAGATATTTCCCTTCCCTTTGAAGACTATAGGGCCAAAGGAAATACCCTCCGATAACAAGAGAAAGAAGCTTTCAGAGAAACTTCTTTGTGTTCTGTGAAATCATCTCACAGAGTTACAGCTTTCCCCTCAAGAAGCCTTTCGCTAAGACAGTTCATGTGGAATTGGCAAAATGATATTTGGAAGCCCATAGAGGGCCATGGTGAAAAAGGAAATATCCTCCAATGAAATCTCTAAAGAAGCTTTCTGAGAAACTGCTTAGTGTTCTGTTAATTCATCTCACAGAGTTACATCTGTATTTCGTGGATCTCTTTGCTAGCCTTATTTCTGAGGAATCTGACAACAGATATTTCCTTTCCCTTTGAAGACTATTGGGCCAAAGGAAATATCCTCCGATAACAAAGAGAAAGAAGCTTTCTGAGACACTTCTTTGTGTTCTGTGAAATAATCTCACAGAGTTACAGCTTTCCCCTCAAGAAGCCTTTCGCTAAGACAGTTCTTGTGGAATTGGCAAAGTGATATTTGGAAGCCCTTAGAGGGCTATGGTGAAAAAGGAAATATCCTCCGATGAAATCTGGAAAGAAGCTTTCTGAGAAACTGCTTAGTGTTCTGTTAATTCATCTCACAGAGTTACATCTGTATTTCGTGGATCTCTTTGCTAGCCTTATTTCTGTGGAATCTGACAACAGATATTTCCTTTCCCTTTGAAGATTATAGGGCCAAAGGAAATATCCTCCGATAACAAAGAGAAAGAAGCTTTCTGAGAAACTTCTTTGTGTTCTGTGAAATCATCTCAAAGAGTTACAGCTTTCCCCCAAGAAGCCTTTCGCTAAGACAGTTCTTGTGGAATTGGCAAAGTGATATTTGGAAGCTCATAGAGGGCTATGGAGAAAAAGGAAATATCCTCCGATGAAATCTGGAAAGAAGCTTTCTGAGAAACTGCTTATTGTTCTGTTAATTCATCTCACAGAGTTATATCTGTATTTCGTGGACCTCTTTGCTAGCCTTATTTCTGTGGAATCTGAGAACAGATATTTCCTTTCCCATTGAAGACTATTGGGCCAAAGGAAATATCCTCCGATAACAAAGAGAAAGAAGCTTTCTGAGAAACTTCTTTGTGTTCTGTGAAATCATCTCACAGAGTTACAGCTTTGCTCTCAAGAAGCCTTTCGCTAAGACAGTTCTTGTGGAATTGGCAAAGTGATATTTGAAGCCCAGAGAGGGCTATGGTGAAAAAGGAAATATCCTCCGATGAAATATGGAAAGAAGCTTTCTGAGAAACTGCTTAGTGTTGTGTTAATTCATCTCACACAGTTACATCTGTATTTCGTGGATCTCTTTGCTAGCCTTATTTCTGTTGAATCTGAGAGCAGATATTTCGGATCCCTTTAAAGACTATAGGCCCAAAGGAACTATCCTCCGATAACAAAGAGAAAGAAGCTTTCTGAGAAACTTCTTTGTGTTCTGTGAAATCATCTCACAGAGTTACAGCTTTCCCCTCAAGAAGCCTTTCGCTAAGACAGTTCTTGTTGAATTGGCAAAGTGATATTTGGAAGCCAATAGAGGGCTATGGTGAAAAAGGAAATATCCTCCGATAAAATCTGGAAAGAAGCTTTCTGAGAAACTGCTTAGTGTTCTGTTAATTCATCTCACAGAGTTACATCGGTATTTCGTGGATCTCTTTGCTAGCCTTATTTCTGTGGGATCTGAGAACAGATAATTCGGATCCCTTTAAAGACTATACGGCCAAAGGAAATATCCTCCGATAACAAAGAGAAAGAAGCTTTCTGAGAAACTTTTTTCTGTTCTGTGAAATCGTCTCACAGAGTTACAGCTTTCCCCTCAAGAAGCCTTTCGCTAAGACAGTTCTTGTGGAATTGGCAAAGTGATATTTGGAAGCCCATAGAGGGCTATGGTGCAAAAGGAAATATCCTCCGATGAAATCTGGAAAGAAGCTTTCTGAGATACTGCTTAGTGTTCTGTTAATTCATCTCACAGAGTTACATCTGTATTTCGTGGATCTCTTGCTAGCCTTATTTCTGTGGCATCTGACAACAGATATTTCCTTTCCCTTTGAAGACTATAGGGCCAAAGGAAATATCCTCCGATAACAAAGAGAAAGAAGCTTTCTGAGAAACTTCTTTGTGTTCTGTGAAATCATCTCACAGAGTTACAGCTTTTCCCTCAAGAAGCCTTTCGCTAAGACAGTTCTTGTGGAATTGGCAAAGTGATATTTGGAAGCCCATAGAGGGCTATGGTGAAAAAGGAAATATCCTCCGATGAAATCTGGAAAGAAGCTTTCTGAGAAACTGCTTAGTGTTCTGTTAATTCATCTCACAGAGTTACATCTGTATTTCGTGGATCTCTTGCTAGCCTTATTTCTGTGGCATCTGACAACAGATATTTCCTTTCCCTTTTAAGACTTTAGGGCCAAAGGAAATATCCTCCGATAACAAAGAGAAAGAAGCTTTCTGAGAAACTTCTTTGTGTTCTGTGAAATCATCTCACAGAGTTACAGCTTTCCCTTCAAGAAGGCTTTCGCTAAGACAGTTCTTGTGGAATTGGCAAAGTGATATTTGAAGCCCATAGAGGGCTATATTGAAAAAGGAAATATCCTCCGATGAAATCTGGAAAGAAGCTTTATGAGAAACTGCTTAGTGTTCTGTTATTTCATCTCACAGAGTTACATCTGTATTTCGTGGATCTCTTTGCTAGACTTATTTCTGTGGAATCTGACAACAGATATTTCCTTTCCCTTTGAAGACTATAGGGCCAAAGGAAATATCCTCCGATAACAAAGAGAAAGAAGCTTTCTGAGAAACTTCTTTGTGTTCTGTGAAATCATCTCACAGAGTTACAGCTTTCCCCTCAAGAAGCATTTCGCCTAGACAGTTCTTCTGGAATTGGCAAAGTGATATTTGGAAGCTCATAGAGGGCTATGGAAAAAAAGGAAATATCCTCCGATGAAATCTGGAAAGAAGCTTTCTGAGAAACTGCTTAGTGTTCTGTTAATTCATCTCACAGAGTTTCATCTGTATTTCGTGGATCTCTTTGCTAGCCTTATTTCTGTTGAATCTGAGAACAGATATTTCGGATCCCTTTAAAGACTATAGGCCCAAAGGAAATATCCTCCGATAACAAAGAGAAAGAAGCTTTCTGAGAAACTTCTTTGTGTTCTGTGAAATCATCTCACAGAGTTACAGCTTTCCCCTCAAGAAGCCTTTCGCTAAGACAGTTTTTGTTGAATTGGCAAAGTGATATTTGGAAGCCAATAGAGTTCTATGGTGAAAAAGGAAATATCCTCCGATGAAATCTGGAAAGAAGCTTTCTGAGAAACTGCTTAGTGTTCTGTTAATTCATCTCACAGAGTTACATCTGTATTTCGTGGATCTCTTGCTAGCCTTATTTCTGTGGCATCTGACAACAGATATTTCCTTTCCCTTTGAAGACTATAGGGCCAAAGGAAATACCCTCCGATAACAAGAGAAAGAAGCTTTCTGAGAAACTTTTTTGTGTTCTGTGAAATCATCTCACAGAGTTACAGCTTTCCCCTCAAGAAGCCTTTCGCTAAGACAGTTCTTGTGGAATTGGCAAAGTGATATTTGGAAGCCCATAGAGGGCTATGGTGAAAAAGGAAATATCCTCCGATGAAATCTGGAAAGAAGCTTTCTGAGAAACTGCTTAGTGTTCTCTTAATCCATCTCACAGAGTTACATCTGTATTTTGTGGATCTCCTTGCTAGCCTGATTTCTGTGGAATCTGACAACAGATATTTCCTTTCCCTTTGTAGAAAATAGGGCCAAAGGAAATATCCTCCGATAACAAAGAGAAAGATGCTTTCTGAGAAACTTCTTTGTGTTCTGTGAAATCATCTCACAGAGTTACAGTTTTCCCCTCAAGAAGCCTTTCGCTAAGACAGTTCTTGTGGAATTGGCAAAGTGATATTTGGAAGCCCTTAGAGGGGTATGATGAAAAAGGAAATATCCTCCGATGAAATCTGGAAAGAATCGTTCTGAGAAACGGCTTAGTGTTCTGTTAATTCATCTCACAGAGTTAAATCTGTATTTCGTGGATCTCTTGCTAGCCTTATTTCTGTGGCATCTGACAACAGATATTTCCTTTCCCTTTGAAGACTATAGGGCCAAAGGAAATATCCTCCGATAACATAGAGAAAGAAGCTTTCTGAGAACCTTCTTTGTGTTCTGTGAAATCGTCTCACAGAGTTACAGCTTTCCCCTCAAGAAGCCTTTCGCTCAGACAGTTCTTGTGGAATTGGCAAAGTGATATTTGGAAGCCCATAGAGGGCTATGGTGAAAAAGGAAATATCCTCCGATGAAATCTGGAAAGAAGCTTTCTGAGAAACTGCTCAGTGTTCTGTTAATTCATCTCACAGAGTTACATCTGCATTTCGTGGATCTCTTTGCTAGCCTTATTTCTGTGGAATCTGACAACAGATATTTCCTTTCCCTTTGAAGACTATAGGGCCAAAGGAAATATCCTCCGATAACAAAGAGAAAGAAGCTTTCTGAGAAACTTCTTCGTGTTCTGTGAAATCATCTCACAGAGTTACAGCTTTCCCCCAAGAAGCCTTTCGCTAAGACAGTTCTTGTGGAATTGGCAAAGTGATATTTGGAGGCTCATAGAGGGCTATGGAGAAAAAGGAAATATCCTCCGATGAAATCTGGAAGGAAGCTTTCTGAGAAACTGCTTAGTGTTCTGTTAATTCATCTCACAGAGTTATATCTGTATTTCGTGGACCTCTTTGATAGCCTTATTTCTGTGGAATCTGAGAACAGATATTTCCTTTCCCTTTGAAGACTATTGGGCCAAAGGAAATATCCTCCGATAACAAAGAGAAAGAAGCTTTCTGAGAAACTTGTTTGTGTTCTGTGAAATCATCTCACAGAGTTACAGCTTTGCCCTCAAGAAGCCTTTCGCTAAGACAGTTCTTCTGGAATTGGCAAAGTGATATTTGGAAGCTCATAAAGGGCTACGGAGAAAAAGGAAATATCCTCCGATGAAATCTGGAAAGAAGCTTTCTGAGAAACTGCTTAGTGTTCTGATAATTCATCTCACAGAGTTACATCTGTATTTCGTGCTTCTCTTTGCTAGCCTTATTTCTGTGGGATCTGAGAACAGATATTTCGGATCCCTTTAAAGACTATACGGCCAAAGGAAATATCCTCCGATAACAAAGAGAAAGAAGCTTTCTGAGAAACTTCTTTCTGTTCTGTGAAATCGTCTCACAGAGTTACAGCTTTCCCCTCAAGAAGCCTTTCGCTAAGACAGTTCTTGTGGAATTGGCAAAGTGATATTTGGAAGCCCATAGAGGGCTATGGTGCAAAAGGAAATATCCTCCGATGAAATCTGGAAAGAAGCTTTCTGAGATACTGCTTAGTGTTCTGTTAATTCATCTCACAGAGTTACATCTGTATTTCGTGGATCTCTTGCTAGCCTTATTTCTGTGGCATCTGACAACAGATATTTCCTTTCCCTTTGAAGACTATAGGGCCAAAGGAAATATCCTCCGTTAACAAAGAGAAAGAAGCTTTCTGAGAAACTTCTTTGTGTTCTGTGAAATCATCTCACAGAGTTACAGCTTTTCCCTCAAGAAGCCTTTCGCTAAGACAGTTCTTGTGGAATTGGCAAAGTGATATTTGGAAGCCCATAGAAGGCTATGGTGAAAAAGGAAATATCCTCCGATGAAATCTGGAAAGAAGCTTTCTGAGAAACTGCTTAGTGTTCTGTTAATTCATCTCACAGAGTTACATCTGTATTTCGTGGATCTCTTGCTAGCATTATTTCTGTGGCATCTGACAACAGATATTTCCTTTCCCTTTTAAGACTTTAGGGCCAAAGGAAATATCCTCCGATAACAAAGAGAAAGAAGCTATCTGAGAAACTTCTTTGTGTTCTGTGAAATCATCTCACAGAGTTACAGCTTTCCCTTCAAGAAGGCTTTCGCTAAGACAGTTCTTGTGGAATTGGCAAAGTGATATTTGAAGCCCATAGAGGGCTATGTTGAAAAAGGAAATATCCTCCGATGAAATCTGGAAAGAAGCTTTCTGAGAAACTGCTTAGTGTTCTGTTATTTCATCTCACAGAGTTACATCTGTATTTCGTGGATCTCTTTGCTAGACTTATTTCTGTGGAATCTGACAACAGATATTTCCTTTCCCTTTGAAGACTATAGGGCCAAAGGAAATATCCTCCGATAACAAAGAGAAAGAAGCTTTCTGAGAAACTTCTTTGTGTTCTGTGAAATCATCTCACAGAGTTACAGCTTTCCCCTCAAGAAGCATTTCGCCTAGACAGTTCTTCTGGAATTGGCAAAGTGATATTTGGAAGCTCATAGAGGGCTATGGAAAAAAAGGAAATATCCTCCGATGAAATCTGGAAAGAAGCTTTCTGAGAAACTGCTTAGTGTTCTGTTAATTCATCTCACAGAGTTACATCTGTATTTCGTGGATCTCTTTGCTAGCCTTATTTCTGTTGAATCTGAGAACAGATATTTCGGATCCCTTTAAAGACTATAGGCCCAAAGGAAATATCCTCCGATAACAAAGAGAAAGAAGCTTTCTGAGAAACTTCTTTGTGTTCTGTGAAATCATCTCACAGAGTTACAGCTTTCCCCTCAAGAAGCCTTTCGCTAAGACAGTTTTTGTTGAATTGGCAAAGTGATATTTGGAAGCCAATAGAGTTCTATGGTGAAAAAGGAAATATCCTCCGATGAAATCTGGAAAGAAGCTTTCTGAGAAACTGCTTAGTGTTCTGTTAATTCATCTCACAGAGTTACATCTGTATTTCGTGGATCTCTTGCTAGCCTTATTTCTGTGGCATCTGACAACAGATATTTCCTTTCCCTTTGAATACTATAGGGCCAAAGGAAATACCCTCCGATAACAAGAGAAAGAAGCTTTCTGAGAAACTACTTTGTGTTCTGTGAAATCATCTCACAGAGTTACAGCTTTCCCCTCAAGAAGCCTTTCGCTAAGACAGTTCTTGTGGAATTGGCAAAGTGATATTTGGAAGCCCATAGAGGGCTATGGTGAAAAAGGAAATATCCTCCGATGAAATCTGGAAAGAAGCTTTCTGAGAAACTGCTTAGTGTTCTCTTAATCCATCTCACAGAGTTACATTTGTATTTTGTGGATCTGCTTGCTAGCCTGATTTCTGTGGAATCTGACAACAGATATTTCCTTTCCCTTTGTAGAAAATAGGGCCAAAGGAAATATCCTCCGATAACAAAGAGAAAGATGCTTTCTGAGAAACTTCTTTGTGTTCTGTGAAATCATCTCACAGAGTTACAGTTTTCCCCTCAAGAAGCCTTTCGCTAAGACAGTTCTTGTGGAATTGGCAAAGTGATATTTGGAAGCCCTTAGAGGGGTATGATGAAAAAGGAAATATCCTCCGATGAAATCTGGAAAGAATCGTTCTGAGAAACGGCTTAGTGTTCTGTTAATTCATCTCACAGAGTTAAATCTGTATTTCGTGGATCTCTTGCTAGCCTTATTTCTGTGGCATCTGACAACAGATATTTCCTTTCCCTTTGAAGACTATAGGGCCAAAGGAAATATCCTCCGATAACATAGAGAAAGAAGCTTTCTGAGAACCTTCTTTGTGTTCTGTGAAATCGTCTCACAGAGTTACGGCTTTCCCCTCAAGAAGCCTTTCGCTCAGACAGTTCTTGTGGAATTGGCAAAGTGATATTTGGAAGCCCATAGAGGGCTATGGTGAAAAAGGAAATATCCTCCGATGAAATCTGGAAAGAAGATTTCTGAGAAACTGCTCAGTGTTCTGTTAATTCATCTCACAGAGTTACATCTGCATTTCGTGTATCTCTTTGCTAGCCTTATTTCTGTGGAATCAGACAACAGATATTTCCTTTCCCTTTGAAGACTATAGGGCCAAAGGAAATATCCTCCGATAACAAAGAGAAAGAAGCTTTCTGAGAAACTTCTTTGTGTTCTGTGAAATCATCTCACAGAGTTACAGCTTTCCCCCAAGAAGCCTTTCGCTAAGACAGTTCTTGTGGAATTGGCAAAGTGATATTTGGAGGCTCATAGAGGGCTATGGAGAAAAAGGAAATATCCTCCGATGAAATCTGGAAAGAAGCTTTCTGAGAAACTGCTTAGTGTTCTGTTAATTCATCTCACAGAGTTATATCTGTATTTCGTGGACCTCTTTGCTAGCCTTATTTCTGTGGAATCTGAGAACAGATATTTCCTTTCCCTTTGAAGACTATTGGGCCAAAGGAAATATCCTCCGATAACAAAGAGAAAGAAGCTTTCTGAGAAACTTGTTTGTGTTCTGTGAAATCATCTCACAGAGTTACAGCTTTGCCCTCAAGAAGCCTTTCGCTAAGACAGTTCTTGTGGAATTGGCAAAGTGATATTTGAAGTCCAGAGAGGGCTATGGTGAAAAAGGAAATATCTTCCGATGAAATCTGGAAAGAAGCTTTCTGAGAAACTGCTTAGTGTACTGTTAATTCATCTCACAGAGTTACATCTGTATTTCGTGGATCTCTTTGCTAGCCTTATTTCTGTGGGATCTGAGAACCGATATTTCGGATCCCTTTAAAGACTATACGGCCAAAGGAAATATCCTCCGATATCAAAGAGAAAGAAGCTTTCTGAGAAACTTCTTTCTGTTCTGTGAAATCGTCTCACAGAGTTACAGCTTTCCCCTCAAGAAGCCTTTCGCTAAGACAGTTCTTGTGGAATTGGCAAAGTGATATTTGGAAGCCCATAGAGGGCTATGGTGAAAAAGGAAATATCCTCCGATGAAATCTGGAAAGAAGCTTTCTGAGAAACTGCTTAGTGTTCTGTTAATTCATCTCACAGAGTTTATCTGTATTTCGTGGACCTCTTTGCTAGCCTTATTTCTGTGGAATCTGAGAACAGATATTTCCTTTCCCTTTGAAGACTATTGGGCCAAAGGAAATATCCTCCGATAACAAAGAGAAAGAAGCTTTCTGAGAAACTCGTTTGTGTTCTGTGAAATCATCTCACAGAGTTACAGCTTTGCTCTCAAGAAGCCTTTCGCTAAGACAGTTCTTGTGGAATTGGCAAAGTGATATTTGAAGCCCATAGAGGGCTATGGTGAAAAAGGAAATATCCTCCGTTGAAATCTGGAAAGAAGCTTTCTGAGAAACTGCTAAGTGTTGTGTTAATTCATCTCACAGAGTTACATCTGTATTTCGTGGATCTCTTTGCTAGCCTTATTTCTGTTGAATCTGAGAACAGATATTTCGGATCCCTTTAAAGACTATAGGCCCAAAGGAAATATCCTCCGATAACAAAGAGAAAGAAGCTTTCTGAGAAACTTCTTTGCGTTCTGAGAAATCATCTCACAGAGTTACAGCTTTCCCCTCAAGAAGCCTTTCGCTAAGACAGTTCTTGTTGAATTGGCAAAGTGATATTTGGAAGCCAATAGAGGGCTATGGTGAAAAAGGAAATATCCTCCGATAAAATCTGGAAACAAGCTTTCTGAGAAACTGCTTAGTGTTCTGTTAATTCATCTCACAGAGTTACATCTGTATTTCGTGGATCTCTTTGCTAGCCTTATTTCTGTGGGATCTGAGAACAGATATTTCGGATCCCTTTAAAGACTATACGGCCATAGGAAATATCCTCCGATAACAAAGAGAAAGAAGCTTTCTGAGAAACTTCTTTCTGTTCTGTGAAATCGTCTCACAGAGTTACAGCTTTCCCCTCAAGAAGCCTTTCGCTAAGACAGTTCTTGTGGAATTGGCAAAGTGATATTTGGAAGCCCCTAGAGGGCTATGGTGAAAAAGGAAATATCCTCCGATGAAAGCTGGAAAGAACCTTTCTGAGAAACTGCTTAGTGTTCTGTTAATTCATCTCACAGAGTTACATCTGTATTTCGTGGATCTCTTGCTAGCCTTATTTCTGTGGCATCTGACAACAGATATTTCGTTTCCCTTTGAAGACTATAGGGCCAAAGGAAATATCCTCCGATAACAAAGAGAAAGAAGCTTTGTGAGAAACTTATTTGTGTTCTGTGAAATCATCTCACAGAGTTACAGCTTTCCCTTCAAGAAGGCTTTCGCTAAGACAGTTCTTGTGGAATTGGCAAAGTGATATTTGAAGCCCATAGAGGGCTATGTTAAAAAAGGAAATATCCTCCGATGAAATCTGGAAAGAAGCTTTCTGAGAAACTGCTTAGTGTTCTGTTAATTCATCTCACAGAGTTACATCTGTATTTCGTGGATCTCTTTGCTAGCCTTATTTCTGTGGAATCTGACATCAGATATTTCCTTTCCCTTTGAAGACTATAGGGCCAAAGGAAATACCCTCCGATAACAAAGAGAAAGAAGCTTTCTGAGAAACTTCTTTGTGTTCTGTGAAATCATCTCACAGAGTTACAGCTTTCCCCTCAAGAAGCCTTTCGCTAAGACAGTTCTTGTGGAATTGGCAAAGTGATATTTGGAAGCCCATAGAGGGCTATGGTGAAAAAGGAAATATCCTCCGATGAAATCTGGAAAGAATCTTTCTGAGAAACTGCTTAATGTTCTGTTAATTCATCTCACAGAGTTACATCTGTATTTCGTGGATCTCTTTGCTAGCCTTGTTTCTGTTGAATCTGAGAAGAGATATTTCGGATCCCTTTAAAGACTATAGGCCCATAGGAAATATCCTCCGATAACAAAGAGAAAGAAGCTTTCTGAGAAACTTCTTTGTGTTCTGTGAAATCATCTCACAGAGTTACAGCTTTCCCCTCAAGAAGCCTTTCGCTAAGACAGTTTTTGTTGAATTGGCAAAGTGATATTTGGAAGCCAATAGAGGGCTATGGTGAAAAAGGAAATATCCTCCGATGAAATCTGGAAAGAAGCTTTCTGAGAAACTGCTTAGTGTTCTGTTAATTCATCTCACAGAGTTACATCTGTATTTCGTGGATCTCTTTGCTAGCCTTATTTCTGTGGGATCTGAGAACAGATATTTCGGATCCCTTTAAAGACTATACGGCCAAAGGAAATATCCTCCGATAACAAAGAGAAAGAAGCTTTCTGAGAAACTTCTTTCTGTTCTGTGAAATCGTCTCACAGAGTTACAGCTTTCCCCTCAAGAAGCCTTTCGCTAAGACAGTTCTTGTGGAATTGGCAAAGTGATATTTGGAATCTCATAGAGGGCTATGGAGAAAAAGGAAATATCCTCCGATGAAATCTGGAAAGAAGCTTTCTGAGAAACTGCTTAGTTTTCTGTTAATTCATCTCACAGAGTTACATCTGTATTTCGTGAATCTCTTTGCTAGCTTTATTTCTGTGGAATCTGAGAACAGATATTTCCTTTCCCTTTGAAGACTATAGGGCCAAAGGAAATACCCTCCGATAACAAGAGAAAGAAGCTTTTTGAGAAACTTCTTTGTGTTCTGTGAAATCATCTCACAGAGTTACAGCTTTCCCCTCAAGAAGCCTTTCGCTAAGACAGTTCATGTGGAATTGGCAAAATGATATTTGGAAGCCCATAGAGGGCCATGGTGAAAAAGGAAATATCCTCCAATGAAATCTCTAAAGAAGCTTTCAGAGAAACTGCTTAGTGTTCTGTTAATTCATCTCACAGAGTTACATCTGTATTTCGTGGATCTCTTTTCTAGCCTTATTTCTGTGGAATCTGACAACAGATATTTCCTTTCCCTTTGAAGATTATAGGGCCAAAGGAAATATCCTCCGATAACAAAGAGAAAGAAGCTTTCTGAGAAACTTCTTTGTGTTCTGTGAAATCATCTCAAAGAGTTACAGCTTTCCCCCAAGAAGCCTTTCGCTAAGACAGTTCTTGTGGAATTGGCAAAGTTATTTGGAAGCTCATAGAGTGCTATGGAGAAAAAGGAAATATCCTCCGATGAAATCTGGAAAGAAGCTTTGTGAGAAACTGCTTATTGTTCTGTTAATTCATCTCACAGAGTTATATCTGTATTTCGTGGACCTCTTTGCTAGCCTTATTTCTGTGGAATCTGAGAACAGATATTTCCTTTCCCATTGAAGACTATTGGGCCAAAGGAAATATCCTCCGATAACAAAGAGAAAGAAGCTTTCTGAGAAACTTGTTTGTGTTCTGTGAAATCATCTCACAGAGTTACAGCTTTGCCCTCAAGAAGCCTTTCGCTAAGACAGTTCTTGTGGAATTGGCAAAGTGATATTTGAAGCCCAGAGAGGGCTATGGTGAAAAAGGAAATATCCTCCGATGAAATCTGGAAAGAAGCTTTCTGAGAAACTGCTTAGTGTTGTGTTAATTCATCTCACAGAGTTACATCTGTATTTCGTGGATCTCTTTGCTAGCCTTATTTCTGTTGAATCTGAAAGCAGATATTTCGGATCCCTTTAAAGACTATAGGCCCAAAGGAACTATCCTCCGATAACAAAGAGAAAGAAGCTTTCTGAGAAACTTCTTTGTGTTCTGTGAAATCATCTCACAGAGTTACAGCTTTCCCCTCAAGAAGCCTTTCGCTAAGACAGTTCTTGTTGAATTGGCAAAGTGATATTTGGAAGCCAATAGAGGGCTATGGTGAAAAAGGAAATATCCTCCGATAAAATCTGGAAAGAAGCTTTCTGAGAAACTGCTTAGTGTTCTGTTAATTCATCTCACAGAGTTACATCGGTATTTCGTGGATCTCTTTGCTAGCCTTATTTCTGTGGGATCTGAGAACAGATATTTCGGATCCCTTTAAAGACTATACGGCCAAAGGAAATATCCTCCGATAACAAAGAGAAAGAAGCTTTCTGAGAAACTTCTTTCTGTTCTGTGAAATCGTCTCACAGAGTTACAGCTTTCCCCTCAAGAAGCCTTTCGCTAAGACAGTTCTTGTGGAATTGGCAAAGTGATATTTGGAAGCCCATAGAGGGCTATGGTGCAAAAGGAAATATCCTCCGATGAAATCTGGAAAGAAGCTTTCTGAGATACTGCTTAGTGTTCTGTTAATTCATCTCACAGAGTTACATCTGTATTTCGTGGATCTCTTGCTAGTCTTATTTCTGTGGCATCTGACAACAGATATTTCCTTTCCCTTTGAAGACTATAGGGTCAAAGGAAATATCCTCCGATAACAAAGAGAAAGAAGCTTTATGAGAAACTTCTTTGTGTTCTGTGAAATCGTCTCACAGAGTTACAGCTTTCCCCTCAAGAAGCCTTTCGCTAAGACAGTTCTTGTGGAATTGGCAAAGTGATATTTGGAAGCCCATAGAGGGCTCTGGTGAAAAAGGAAATATCCTCCGATGAAATCTGGAAAGAAGCTTTCTGAGAAACTGCTTAGTGTTCTGTTAATTTATCTCACAGAGTTACATCTGTACTTCGTGGATCTCTTGCTAGCCTTATTTCTGTGGCATCTGACAACAGATATTTCCTTTCCCTTTTAAGACTTTAGGGCCAAAGGAAATATCCTCCGATAACAAAGAGAAAGAAGCTTTCTGAGAAACTTCTTTGTGTTCTGTGAAATCATCTCACAGAGTTACAGCTTTCCTCTCAAGAAGGCTTTCGCTAAGACAGTTCTTGTGGAATTGGCAAAGTGATATTTGAAGCCCATAGAGGGCTATGTTGAAAAAGGAAATATCCTCCGATGAAATCTGGAAAGAAGCTTTCTGAGAAACTGCTTAGTGTTCTGTTATTTCATCTCACAGAGTTACATCTGTATTTCGTGGATCTCTTTGCTAGCCTTATTTCTGTGGAATCTGACAACAGATATTTCCTTTCCCATTGAAGACTATAGGGCCAAAGGAAATATCCTCCGATAACAAAGAGAAAGAAGCTTTCTGAGAAACTTCTTTGTCTTCTGTGAAATCATCTCACAGAGTTACAGCTTTCCGCTCAAGAAGCATTTCGCTAAGACAGTTCTTGTGGAATTGGCAAAGTGATATTTGGAAGCTCATAGAGGGCTATGGAAAAAAAGGAAATATCCTCCGATGAAATCTGGAAAGAAGCTTTCTGAGAAACTGCTGAGTGTTCTGTTAATTCATCTCACAGAGTTACATCTGTATTTCGTGGATCTCTTTGCTAGCCTTATTTCTGTTGAATCTGAGAACAGATATTTCGGATCCCTTTGAAGACTATAGGGCCAAAGGAAATATCCTCTGATAACAAAGAGAAAGAAGCTTTCTGAGAAACTTCTTTGTGTTCTGTGAAATCATCTCACAGAGTTACAACTTTCCCCTCAAGAAGCCTTTCGCTAAGACAGTTCTTGTGGAATAGGCAAAGTGATATTTGGAAGCCCATAGAGGGCTATGGTGAAAAAGGAAATATCCTCCGATGAAATCTGGAAGGAAGCTTTCTGAGAAACTGCTTAGTGTTTTGTAATTAATCTCACAGAGTTCCATCTGTATTTCGTGGATCTCTTTGCTAGCCTTATTTCTGTGGAATCTGACAACAGATATTTCCTTTCCCTTTGAAGAATATAGGGCCAATGGAAATATCCTCCGATAACAAAGAGAAAGAAGCTTTCTGAGAAACTTCTTTGTGTTCTGTGAAATCATCTCACAGAGTTACAGTTTTCCCCTCAAGAAGCCTTTCGCTAAGACAGTTCTTGAGGAATTGGCAAAGTGATATTTGGAAGCCCATAGAGGGCTATGGTGAAAAAGGAAATATCCTCCGATGAAATCTGGAAAGAAGCTTTCAGAGAAACTGCTTAGTGTTCTGTTAATTCATCTCACAGAGTTACATCTGTATTTCGTGGATCTCTTTGCTAGCCTTATTTCTGTGGAATCTGAGAACCCATATTTCGGATCCCTTTGAAGACTATACGGCTAAAGGAAATATCCTCCGATAACAAAGAGAAAGAAGCTTTCTGAGAAACTTCTTTGTGTTCTGTGAAATCATCTCACAGAGTTAGAGCTTCCCCTCAAGAAGCCTTTCGATAAGACAGTTCTTGTGGAATTGGCAAAGTGATATTTGGAAGCCCTTAGAGGGCTATGGTGAAAAAGGAAATATCCACCGAAGAAATCTGGAAAGAAGTTTTCTGAGAAACTGCTTAGTGTTCTGTTAATTCATCTCACAGAGTTACATCTGTATTTCGTGGATCTCTTTGCTAGCCTTATTTCTGTGGAATCTGACAACATATATTTCGGATCTCTTTGAAGACTATAGGACCAAAGGAAATATCCTCCGATAACAAAGACAAAGAAGCTTTCTGAGAAACTTCTTTGTGTTCTGTGAAATCATCTCACAGAGTTACAGCTTTCCCCTCAAGAAGCCTTTCGCTAAGACAGTTCTTGTGGAATTGGCAAAGTGATATTTGGAAGGCCATAAGGGCTATGGTGAAAAAGGAAATATCCTCCGATGAAATCTGGAAAGAAGCTTTCTGAGAAACTGCTATGTGTTCTGTAATTCATCTCACAGAGTTACATCTGTATTTCGTGGATCTCTTTGCTAGCCTTATTTCTGTGGAATCTGAGAACAGATATTTCCTTTCCCTTTGAAGACTATAGGGCCAAAGGAAATATCCTCCGATAACAAAGAGAAAGAAGCTTTCTGAGAAACTCCTTTGTGTTCTGTGAAATCATCTCACAGAGTTACAGCTTCCCCTCAATAAACCTTTCGCTAAAACAGTTCTTGTGGAATTGGCAAAGTGATATTTGGAAGCCCAGAGAGGGCTATGGTGAAAAAGGAAATATCCTCCGATGAAATCTGGAAAGAAGCTTTCTGAGAAACTGCTCAGTGTTCTGTTAATTCATCTCACAGTGTTACATCTGTATTTCGTGGATCTCTTTGCTAGTCTTATTTCTGTGGAATCTGACAACAGATATTTCGGATCCCTTTGAAGACTATAGGGCCAAAGGAAATATCCTCTGATAACAAAGAGAAAGAAGCTTTCTGAGAAACTTCTTTGTGTTCTGTGAAATCATCTCACAGAGTTACAACTTTCCCCTCAAGAAGCCTTTCGCTAAGACAGTTCTTGTGGAATAGGCAAAGTGATATTTGGAAGCCCATAGAGGGCTATGGTGAAAAAAGAAATATCCTCAGATGAAACCTGGAAAGAAGCTTTCTGAAAAACTGCTCAGTGTTGTGTTAATTCATCTCGCAGAGTTACATCTGTATTTCGTGGATCTCTTTGGTAGCCTTATTTCTGTGGAATCTCAGAACAGATATTTCAGATCCCTTTAAAGACTATAGGGCCAAAGGAAATATCCTCCGATAACAAAGAGAAGGAAGCTTTCAGAGAAACTTCTTTGTGTTCTGTGAAATCATCTCACAGATTTACAGCTTTCCCCTCAAGAAGCCTTTCGCTATGACAGTTCTTGTGGAATTGGCAAAGTGATATTTGGAAGCCCTTAGACGGCAATGGTGAAAAAGGAAATATCCTCCGAAGAAACCTGGAAAGAAGCTTTCTGAGAAACTGCTTAGTGTTCTGTTAATTCATCTCACAGAGTTACATCAGTATTTCGTGGATCTCTTTGCTAGCCTTATTTCTGTGGAATCTGACAACAGATATTTCCTTTCCCTTTGAAGACTATAGGGCCAAAGGAAATATCCTCCGATAACAAAGGGAAAGAAGCTTTCTGAGAAACTTCTTTGTGTTCTGTGAAATCATCTCACAGAGTTACAGCTTTCCCCTCAAGAAGCCTTTCGCTCCGACAGTTCTTGTGGAATTGGAAAAGTGATATTTGGAAGCCCATAGAGGGCTATGGGGAAAAAGGAAATATCCTCCGATGAAATCTGGAAAGAAGCTTTCTGAGAAACTGCTCAGTGTTCTATTAGTTCATCTCGCAGAGTTACATCTGTATTTCGTGGATCTCTTTGCTAGCCTTATTTCTGTGGAATCTCAGAACAGATATTTCAGATCCCTTTAAAGACTACAGGGCCAAAGGAAATATCCTCCGATAACAAAGAGAAAGAAGCTTTCTGAGAACCTTTTTTGTGTTCTGTGAAATCATCTCACAGAGTTACAGCTTTCCCCTCAAGAAGCCTTTCGCTAAGACAGTTCTTGTGGAATGGAAAAGTGATATTTGGAAGCCCATAGAGGGCTATGGTGAAAAAGGAAATATCCTCCGATGAAATCTGGAAAGAAGCTTTCTGAGAAACTGCTTAGTGTTTTGTAATTCATCTCACAGAGTTACATCTGTATTTCGTGGATCTCTTTGCTAGCCTTATTTCTGTGGAATCTGAGAACAGATAATTCCTTTCCCTTTGAAGACTATAGGGCCAAAGGAAATATCCTCCGATAACAAAGAGAAAGAAGCTTTCTGAGAATCTCCTTTGTGTTCTGTGAAATCATCTCACAGAGTTACAGCTTTCCCTTCAAGAAGCCTTTCGCTAAGACAGTTCTTGTGGAATTGGCAAAGTGATATTTGGAAACCCATAGAGGGCTACGGTGAAAAAGGAAATATCCTCCGATGAAATCTGGAAAGAAGCTTTCTGACAAACTGCTTAGTGTTCTGTTAATTCATCTCACAGTGTTACATCTGTATTTCGTGGATCTCTTTGCTAGCTTTATTTCTGTGGAATCTGAGAACAGATATTTCCTTTCAATTTAAAGACTATAGGGCCAAAGGAAATATCCTCCGATAACAAAGAGAAAGAAGCTTTCTGAGAAACTTCTTTGTGTTCTGTGAAATCATCTCACAGAGTTACAGCTTTCCCCTCAAGAAGCCTTTCGCTAAGACAGTTCTTGTGGAATTGGCAAAGTGATATTTGGAAGCCCATAGAGGGCTATGGTGAAAAAGGAAATATCCTCCGATGAAATCTAGAAAGAAGCTTTCTGAGAAACTGCTTAGTGTTCTGTTAATTCATCGCACAGAGTTACATCAGTATTTCGTGGATCTCTTTGCTAGCCTTATTTCTGTGGAATCTGACAACAGATATTTCCTTTCCCATTGAAGACTATAGGGCCAAAGGAAATATCCACCGATAACCAAGAGAAAGAAGCTTTCTGAGAAACTTCTTTGTGTTCTGTGAAATCTTCTCACAGAGTTACAGCTTTCCCCTGAAGAAGCCTTTCGCTAACACAGTTCTTGTGGAATTGGCAAAGTGATATTTGGAAACCCATAGAGGGCTATGGTGAAAAAGGAAATATCCTCAGATGAAACCTGGAAAGAAGCTTTCTGAGAAACTGCTTAGTGTTCTGTTAATTCATCTCACAGAGTTACATCTCTATTTCGTGGATCTCTTTGCTAGCCTTATTTCTGTGGAATCTGACAACATATATTTCGGATCCCTTTGAAGACTATAGGGCAAAAGGAAATATCCTCCGATAACAAAGAGAAAGATGCTTTCTAAGAAACTTCTTTGTGTTCTGTGAAATCATCTCACAGAGTTACAGCTTTCCCCTCAAGAAGCCTTTCTCTAAGACAGTTCTTGTGGAATTGGCAAAGTGATATTTGGAAGCCCATAGAGGGCTACGGTGAAAAGGGAAATATCCTCAGATGAAATCTGGAAAGAAGCTTTCTGAGAAACTGCTTAGTGTTCTCTTAATTCATCTCACAGAGTTACATCTGTATTTCGTGGATCTCTTTGCTAGCCTTATTTCTGTGGAATCTGACAACAGATATTTCCTTTCCCTTTGAAGACTATAGGGCCAAAGGAAATATCCTCCGATAACAAAGAGAAAGAAGCTTTCTGAGAACCTCCTTTGTGTTCTGTGAAATCATCTCACAGCGTTACAGCTTCCCCTCAATAAACCTTTCGCTAAAACAGTTCTTGTGGAATTGGCAAAGTGATATTTGGAAGCCCATAGAGGGCTATCGTGAAAAAGGAAATATCCTCCGATGAAATCTGGAAAGAAGCTTTCTGAGAAACTGCTTAGTGTTCTGTTAATTCATCTCACAGAGTTACATCTGTATTCCCTGGATCTCTTTGCTAGCCTTATTTCAGTGCAATCTGAGAACAAATAGTTCGGATCCCTTTGAAGACTATATGGCCAAAGGAAATATCCTCCGATAACAAAGAGAAAGAAGCTTTCTGAGAAACTTCTTTGTGTTCTGTGAAATCATCTCACAGAGTTACAGCTTCCCACTCAATAAACGTTTCGCTAAAACAGTTCTTGTGGAATTGGCAAAGTGATATTTGGAAGCCCATAGAGGGCTATGGTGAAAAAGGAAATATCCTGCGATGAAATCTGGAAAGAAGCTTTCAGAGAAACTGCTCAGTGTTCTGTTAATTCATCTCACAGAGTTACATCTGTATTTCGTGTATCTCTTTGCTAGTCATATTTCTGTGGAATCTGACAACAGATATTTCGGATCCCTTTGAAGACTATAGGGCCAAAGGAAATATCCTCCGATAACAAAGAGAAAGAAGCTTTCTGAGAAACTTCTTTGTGTTCTGTGAAATCATCTCACAGAGTTACAGCTTTCCCCTCAAGAAGCCTTTCGCTAAGACAGTTCTTGTGGAATTGGCAAAGTGATATTTGGAAGCCCATAGAGGGCTATGGTGAAAAAGGAAATATCCTCCGATGAATTCTGGAAAGAAGCTTTCTGAGAAACTGCTTTGTGTTCTGTTCATTCATCGCACAGAGTTACATCAGTATTTCGTGGATCTCTTTGCTAGCCTTATTTCTGTGGAATCTGACAACAGATATTTCCTTTCCCTTTGAAGACTATAGGGCCAAAGGAAATATCCTACGATAACAAAGAGAAAGAAGCTTTCTGAGAAACTACTTTGTGTTCTGTGAAATCATCTCACAGAGTTACAGCTTTCCCTTCAAGAAGCCTTTCGCTAAGACAGTTCTTGTGGAATTGGCAAAGTGATATTTGGAAACCCAGAGAGGGCTATGGTGAAAAAGGAAATATCCTCCGATGAAACCTGGAAAGAAGCTTTCTGAGAAACTGCTTAGTGTTCTGTTAATTCATCTCACAGAGTTACATCTGTATTTCGTGGATCTCTTTGCTAGCCTTATTTCTGTGGAATCTGACAACATATATTTCGGATCCCTTTGAAGACTATAGGGCCAAAGGAAATATTCTCCGATAACAAAGAGAAAGAAGCTTTCTGAGAAACTTCTTTGTGTTCTGTGAAATCATCTCACAGAGTTACAGCTTTCCCCTCAAGAAGCCTTTCGCTAAGACAGTTCTTGTGGAATTGGAAAAGCGAAATTTGGAAGCCCATAGTGGGCTATGGTGAAAAAGGAAATATCCTCCGATGAAATCTGGAAAGAAGCTTTCTGAGAAACTGCTTAGTGTTCTGTTAATTCATCTCACAGAGTTACATCTGTATTTCATGGATCTCTTAGCTAGCCTAATTTCTGTGTAATCTGAGAACAGATATTTCCTTTCCCTTTGAAGACTACACGGCCAAAGGAAATATCCTCCGATAACAAAGAGAAAGAAGCTTTCTGAGAAACTTTTTTGTGTTCTGTGAAATCATCTCACAGAGTTACAGCTTTCCCCTCAAGAAGCCTTTCGCTAAGACAGTTCTTGTGGAATGGCAAAGTGATATTTGGAAGCCCATAGAGGGCTACGGTGAAAAAGGAAATATCCTCCGATGAAATCTGGAAAGAAGCTTTCTGAGAAACTGCTTAGTGTTTTGTAATTCATCTCACAGAGTTACATCTGTATTTCGTGGATCTCTATGCTAGCCTTATTTCTGTGGAATCTGACAACAGATATTTCGGATCCGTTTGAAGACTATAGGGCCAAAGAAAATATCCTCCGATAACAAAGAGAAAGAAGCTTTCTGAGAAACTTCTTTGTGTTCGGTGAAATCATCTCACAGAGTTACAGCTTTCCCCTCAGGAAGCCTTTCGCTAAGACAGTTCTTGTGGCATTGGCAAAGTGATATTTGGAAGCACAAAGAGGGCTATGGTGAAAAAGGAAATATCCTCCGATGAAACCTGGAAAGAAGCTTTCTGAGAAACTGCTTCGTGTTCTGTTAATTCATCTCACAGAGTTACATCTGTATTTCGTGGATCTCTTTGCTAGCCTTATTTTTGTGGAATCTGACAACATATATTTCGGATCTCTTTGAAGACTATAGGGCCAAAGGAAATATCCTCCGATAACAAAGAGAAAGAAGCTTTCTGAGAAACTTCTTTGTGTTCTGTGAAATCATCTCACAGAGTTACAGCTTTCTCCTCAAGAAGCCTTTCGCTAAGACAGTTCTTGTGGAATTGGCAAAGTGATATTTGGAAGGCCATAAGGGCTATGGTGAAAAAGGAAATATCCTCCGATGAAATATGGAAAGAAGCTTTCTGAGAAACTGCTTAGTGTTCTGTAATTCACCTCACAGAGTTACATCTGTATTTCGTGGATCTCTTTGCTAGCCTTATTTCTGTGGAATCTGACAACAGATATTTCCTTTCCCTTTGAAGAATATAGGGCCAATGGAAATATCCTCCGATAACAAAGAGAAAGAAGCTTTCTGAGAAACTTCTTTGTGTTCTGTGAAATCATCTCACAAAGTTACAGCTTTCCCCTCAAAAAACCTTTCGCTAAAACAGTTCTTGTGGAATTGGCAAGGTGATATTTGGAAGGCCATAGAGGGCTATGGTGAAAAAGAAAATATCCTGGGATGTAATCTGGAAAATAGCTTTCTGAGAAACTGCTCCGTGTTCTGTTAATTCATCTCACAGAGTTACATTTGTATTTCGTGGATATCTTTGCTAGCCATATTTCTGTGGAATCGGAGAACAGATATTTCGGACCCCTTTGAAGACTATAGGGCCAAAGGAAATATCCACCGATAACAAAGAGAAAGAAGCTTTCTGAGAAACTTCTTTGTGTTCTGTGAAATCATCTCACAGAGTTACAGCTATCCCCGCAAGTAGCCTTTCGCTAAGACAGTTCTTGTGGAATTGGCAAAGTGATATTTGGAAGCCCATAGAGGGCTCTGGTGAAAAAGGAAATATCCTCCGATGAAATCTAGAAAGAAGCTTTCTGAGAAACTGCTTAGTGTTCTGTTAATTCATCGCACAGAGTTACATCAGTATTTCGTGGATCTCTTTGCTAGCCTTATTTCTGTGGAATCTGACAAGAGATATTTCCTTTCCCATTGAAGACTATAGGGCCAAAGGAAATATCCTCCGATAACAAAGAGAAAGAAGCTTTCTGAGAAACTTTTTTGTGTTCTGTGAAATCATCTCACAGCGTTACAGCTTTCCCCTCAAGAAGCCTTTCGCTAAGACAGTTCTTGTGGAATGTCAAAGTGATATTTGGAAGCCCATAGAGGGCTACGGTGAAAAAGGAAATATCCTCCGATGAAATCTGGAAAGAAGCTTTCTGAGAAACTGCTTAGTGTTCTGTTAATTCATCTCACAGAGTTACATCTGTATTTCGTGGATCTCTTTGCTAGCCTAATTTCTGTGTAATCTGAGAACAGATATTTCCTTTCCCTTTGAAGACTACAGGGCCAAAGGAAATATCCTCCGATAACAAAGAGAAAGAAGCTTTCTGAGAAACTTTTTTGTGTTCTGTGAAATCATCTCACAGAGTTACAGCTTTCCCCTCAAGAAGCCTTTCGCTAAGACAGTTCTTGTGGAATGGCAAAGTGATATTTGGAAGCCCATAGAGGGCTATGGTGAAAAAGGAAATATCCTCCGATGAAATCTGGAAAGAAGCTTCCTGAGAAACTGCTTAGTGTTTTGTAATTCATCTCACAGAGTTACATCTGTATTTCGTGGATCTCTTTGCTAGCCTTATTTCTGTGGAATCTGACAACAGATATCTCGGATCCCTTTCAAGACTATAGGGCCAAAGAAAATATCCTCCGATAACAAAGAGAAAGAAGCTTTCTGAGAAACTTCTTTGTGTTCGGTGAAATCATCTCACAGAGTTACAGCTTTCCCCTCAGGAAGCCTTTCGCTAAGACAGTTCTTGTGGCATTGGCAAAGTGATATTTGGAAGCCCAAAGAGGGCTATGGTGAAAAAGGAAATATCCTCCGATGAAACTTGGAAAGAAACTTTCTGAGAAACTGCTTCGTGTTCTGTTAATTCATCTCACAGAGTTACATCTGTATTTCGTGGATCTCTTTGCTAGCCTTATTTTTGTGGAATCTGACAACATATATTTCGGATCTCTTTGAAGACTATAGGGCCAAAGGAAATATCCTCCGATAACAAAGAGAAAGAAGCTTTCCGAGAAACTTTTTTGTGTTCTGTGAAATCATCTCACAGAGTTACAGCTTTCTCATCAAGAAGCCTTTCGCTAAGACAGTTCTTGTGGAATTGGCAAAGTGATATTTGGAAGGCCATAAGGGCTATGGTGAAAAAGGAAATATCCTCTGATGAAATCTGGAAAGAAGCTTTCTGAGAAACTGCTTAGTGTTCTGTAATTCACCTAACAGAGTTACATCTGTATTTCGTGGATCTCTTTGCTAGCCTTATTTCTGTGGAATCTGACAACAGATATTTCCTTTCCCTTTGAAGAATATAGGGCCAATGGAAATATCCTCCGATAACAAAGAGAAAGAAGCTTTCTGAGAAACTTCTTTGTGTTCTGTGAAATCATCTCACAAAGTTACAGCTTTCCCCTCAAAAAACCTTTCGCTAAAACAGTTCTTGTGGAATTGGCAAAGTGATATTTGGAAGGCCATAGAGGGCTATGGTGAAAAAGAAAATATCCTGAGATGTAATCTGGAAAATAGCTTTCTGAGAACCTGCTCCGTGTTCTGTTAATTCATCTCACAGAGTTACATCTGTATTTCGTGGATCTCTTTGCTAGCCATATTTCTGTGGAATCGGAGAACAGATATTTCGGATCCCTTTGAAGACTATAGGGCCAAAGGAAATATCCCCCGATAACAAAGAGAAAGAAGCTTTCTGAGAAACTTCTTTGTGTTCTGTGAAATCATCTCACAGAGTTACAGCTTTCCCCTCAAGAAGCCTTTCGCTAAGACAGTTCTTGTGGAATTGGCAAAGTGATATTTGGAAGCCCATAGAGGGCTATGGTGAAAAAGGAAATATCCTCCGATGAAATCTAGAAAGAAGCTTTCTGAGAAACTGCTTAGTGTTCTGTTAATTCATCGCACAGAGTTACATCAGTATTTCGTGGATCTCTTTGCTAGCCTTATTTCTGTGGAATCTGACAACAGATATTTCCTTTCCCATTGAAGACTATAGGGCCAAAGGAAATATCCACCGATAACAAAGAGAAAGAAGCTTTCTGAGAAACTTCTTTGTGTTCTGTGAAATCTTCTCACAGAGTTACAGCTTTCCCCTGAAGAAGCCTTTCGCTAACACAGTTCTTGTGGAATTGGCAAAGTGATATTTGGAAACCCATAGAGGGCTATGGTGAAAAAGGAAATATCCTCAGATGAAACCTGGAAAGAAGCTTTCTGAGAAACTGCTTAGTGTTCTGTTAATTCATCTCACAGAGTTACATCTCTATTTCGTGGATCTCTTTGCTAGCCTTATTTCTGTGGGATCTGACAACATATATTTCGGATCCCTTTGAAGACTATAGGGCAAAAGGAAATATCCTCCGATAACAAAGAGAAAGATGCTTTCTGAGAAACTTCTTTGTGTTCTGTGAAATCATCTCACAGAGTTACAGCTTTCCCCTCAAGAAGCCTTTCTCTAAGACAGTTCTTGTGGAATTGGCAAAGTGATATTTGGAAGCCCATAGAGGGCTACGGTGAAAAGGGAAATATCCTCAGATGAAATCTGGAAAGAAGCTTTCTGAGAAACTGCTTAGTGTTCTGTTAATTCATCTCACAGAGTTACATCTGTATTTCGTGGATCTCTTTGCTAGCCTTATTTCTGTGGAATCTGACAACAGATATTTCCTTTCCCTTTGAAGACTATAGGGCCAAAGGAAATATCCTCCGATAACAAAGAGAAAGAAGCTTTCTGAGAACCTCCTTTGTGTTCTGTGAAATCATCTCACAGCGTTACAGCTTCCCCTCAATAAACCTTTCGCTAAAACAGTTCTTGTGGAATTGGCAAAGTGATATTTGGAAGCCCATAGAGGGGTATCGTGAAAAAGGAAATATCCTCCGATGAAATCTGGAAAGAAGCTTTCTGAGAAACTGCTTAGTGTTCTGTTAATTCATCTCACAGAGTTACATCTGTATTCCCTGGATCTCTTTGCTAGCCTTATTTCTGTGCAATCTGAGAACAAATAGTTCGGATCCCTTTGAAGACTATATGGCCAAAGGAAATATCCTCCGATAACAAAGAGAAAGAAGCTTTCTGAGAAACTTCTTTGTGTTCTGTGAAATCATCTCACAGAGTTACAGCTTCCCCCTCAATAAACGTTTCGCTAAAACAGTTCTTGTGGAATTGGCAAAGTGATATTTGGAAGCCCATAGAGGGCTATGGTGAAAAAGGAAATATCCTGCGATGAAATCTGGAAAGAAGCTTTCAGAGAAACTGCTCAGTGTTCTGTTAATTCATCTCACAGAGTTACATCTGTATTTCGTGTATCTCTTTGCTAGTCATATTTCTGTGGAATCTGACAACAGATATTTCGGATCCCTTTGAAGACTATAGGGCCAAAGGAAATATCCTCCGATAACAAAGAGAAAGAAGCTTTCTGAGAAACTTCTTTGTGTTCTGTGAAATCATCTCACAGAGTTACAGCTTTCCCCTAAGAAGCCTTTCGCTAAGACAGTTCTTGTGGAATTGGCAAAGTGATATTTGGAAGCCCATAGAGGGCTATGGTGAAAAAGGAAATATCCTCCGATGAATTCTGGAAAGAAGCTTTCTGAGAAACTGCTTTGTGTTCTGTTAATTCATCGCACAGAGTTACATCAGTATTTCGTGGATCTCTTTGCTAGCCTTATTTCTGTGGAATCTGACAACAGATATTTCCTTTCCCTTTGAAGACTATAGGGCCAAAGGAAATATCCTACGATAACAAAGAGAAAGAAGCTTTCTGAGAAACTACTTTGTGTTCTGTGAAATCATCTCACAGAGTTACAGCTTTCCCTTCAAGAAGCCTTTCGTTAAGACAGTTCTTGTGGAATTGGCAAAGTGATATTTGGAAACCCAGAGAGGGCTATGGTGAAAAAGGAAATATCCTCCGATGAAACCTGGAAAGAAGCTTTCTGAGAAACTGCTTAGTGTTCTGTTAATTCATCTCACAGAGTTACATCTGTATTTCGTGGATCTCTTTGCTAGCCTTATTTCTGTGGAATCTGACAACATATATTTCGGATCCCTTTGAAGACTATAGGGCCAAAGGAAATATTCTCCGATAACAAAGAGAAAGAAGCTTTCTGAGAAACTTCTTTGTGTTCTGTGAAATCATCTCACAGAGTTACAGCTTTCCCCTCAAGAAGCCTTTCGCTAAGACAGTTCTTGTGGAATTGGAAAAGCGAAATTTGGAAGCCCATAGTGGGCTATGGTGAAAAAGGAAATATCCTCCGATGAAATCTGGAAAGAAGCTTTCTGAGAAACTGCTTAGTGTTCTGTTAATTCATCTCACAGAGTTACATCTGTATTTCATGGATCTCTTAGCTAGCCTAATTTCTGTGTAATCTGAGAACAGATATTTCCTTTCCCTTTGAAGACTACAGGGCCAAAGGAAATATCCTCCGATAACAAAGAGAAAGAAGCTTTCTGAGAAACTTTTTTGTGTTCTGTGAAATCATCTCACAGAGTTACAGCTTTCCCCTCAAGAAGCCTTTCGCTAAGACAGTTCTTGTGGAATGGCAAAGTGATATTTGGAAGCCCATAGAGGGCTACGGTGAAAAAGGAAATATCCTCCGATGAAATCTGGAAAGAAGCTTTCTGAGAAACTGCTTAGTGTTTTGTAATTCATCTCACAGAGTTACATCTGTATTTCGTGGATCTCTATGCTAGCCTTATTTCTGTGGAATCTGACAACAGATATTTCGGATCCGTTTGAAGACTATAGGGCCAAAGAAAATATCCTCCGATAACAAAGAGAAAGAAGCTTTCTGAGAAACTTCTTTGTGTTCTGTGAAATCATCTCACAGAGTTACAGCTTTCCCCTCAAGAAGCCTTTCGCTAAGACAGTTCTTGTGGCATTGGCAAAGTGATATTTGGAAGCACAAAGAGGGCTATGGTGAAAAAGGAAATATCCTCCGATGAAACCTGGAAAGAAGCTTTCTGAGAAACTGCTTCGTGTTCTGTTAATTCATCTCACAGAGTTACATCTGTATTTCGTGGATCTCTTTGCTAGCCTTATTTTTGTGGAATCTGACAACATATATTTCGGATCTCTTTGAAGACTATAGGGCCAAAGGAAATATCCTCCGATAACAAAGAGAAAGAAGCTTTCTGAGAAACTTCTTTGTGTTCTGTGAAATCATCTCACAGAGTTACAGCTTTCTCCTCAAGAAGCCTTTCGCTAAGACAGTTCTTGTGGAATTGGCAAAGTGATATTTGGAAGGCCATAAGGGCTATGGTGAAAAAGGAAATATCCTCCGATGAAATATGGAAAGAAGCTTTCTGAGAAACTGCTTAGTGTTCTGTAATTCACCTCACAGAGTTACATCTGTATTTCGTGGATCTCTTTGCTAGCCTTATTTCTGTGGAATCTGACAACAGATATTTCCTTTCCCTTTGAAGAATATAGGGCCAATGGAAATATCCTCCGATAACAAAGAGAAAGAAGCTTTCTGAGAAACTTCTTTGTGTTCTGTGAAATCATCTCACAAAGTTACAGCTTTCCCCTCAAAAAACCTTTCGCTAAAACAGTTCTTGTGGAATTGGCAAAGTGATATTTGGAAGGCCATAGAGGGCTATGGTGAAAAAGAAAATATCCTGGGATGTAATCTGGAAAATAGCTTTCTGAGAAACTGCTCCGTGTTCTGTTAATTCATCTCACAGAGTTACATCTGTATTTCGTGGATATCTTTGCTAGCCATATTTCTGTGGAATCGGAGAACAGATATTTCGGACCCCTTTGAAGACTATAGGGCCAAAGGAAATATCCACCGATAACAAAGAGAAAGAAGCTTTCTGAGAAACTTCTTTGTGTTCTGTGAAATCATCTCACAGAGTTACAGCTATCCCCGCAAGTAGCCTTTCGCTAAGACAGTTCTTGTGGAATTGGCAAAGTGATATTTGGAAGCCCATAGAGGGCTCTGGTGAAAAAGGAAATATCCTCCGATGAAATCTAGAAAGAAGCTTTCTGAGAAACTGCTTAGTGTTCTGTTAATTCATCGCACAGAGTTACATCAGTATTTCGTGGATCTCTTTGCTAGCCTTATTTCTGTGGAATCTGACAAGAGATATTTCCTTTCCCATTGAAGACTATAGGGCCAAAGGAAATATCCTCCGATAACAAAGAGAAAGAAGCTTTCTGAGAAACTACTTTGTGTTCTGTGAAATCATCTCACAGAGTTACAGCTTTCCCCTCAAGAAGCCTTTCGCTAAGACAGTTCCTGTGGAATTGGCAAAGTGATATTTGGAAACCCAGAGAGGGCTACGGTGAAAAAGGAAATATACTCCGATGAAACCTGGAAAGAAGCTTTCTGAGAAACTGCTTAGTGTTCTGTTAATTCATCTCACAGAGTTACATCTGTATTTCGTGGATCTCTTTGCTAGCCTTATTTCTGTGGAATCTGAGAACAGATATTTCCTTTCCCTTTGAAGACTACAGGGCCAAAGGAAATATCCTCCGATAACAAAGAGAAAGAAGCTTTCTGAGAAACTTTTTTGTGTTCTGTGAAATCATCTCACAGAGTTACAGCTTTCCCCTCAAGAAGCCTTTCGCTAAGACAGTTCTTGTGGAATGTCAAAGTGATATTTGGAAGCCCATAGAGGGCTACGGTGAAAAAGGAAATATCCTCCGATGAAATCTGGAAAGAAGCTTTCTGAGAAACTGCTTAGTGTTCTGTTAATTCATCTCACAGAGTTACATTTGTATTTCGTGGATCTCTTTGCTAGCCTAATTTCTGTGTAATCTGAGAACAGATATTTCCTTTCCCTTTGAAGACTACAGGGCCAAAGGAAATATCCTCCGATAACAAAGAGAAAGAAGCTTTCTGAGAAACTTTTTTGTGTTCTGTGAAATCATCTCACAGAGTTACAGCTTTCCCCTCAAGAAGCCTTTCGCTAAGACAGTTCTTGTGGAATGGCAAAGTGATATTTGGAAGCCCATAGAGGGCTATGGTGAAAAAGGAAATATCCTCCGATGAAATCTGGAAAGAAGCTTTCTGAGAAACTGCTTAGTGTTTTGTAATTCATCTCACAGAGTTACATCTGTATTTCGTGGATCTCTTTGCTAGCCTTATTTCTGTGGAATCTGACAACAGATATTTCGGATCCCTTTGAAGACTATAGGGCCAAAGAAAATATCCTCCGATAACAAAGAGAAAGAAGCTTTCTGAGAAACTTCTTTGTGTTCGGTGAAATCATCTCACAGAGTTACAGCTTTCCCCTCAGGAAGCCTTTCGCTAAGACAGTTCTTGTGGCATTGGCAAAGTGATATTTGGAAGCCCAAAGAGGGCTATGGTGAAAAAGGAAATATCCTCCGATGAAACTTGGAAAGAAACTTTCTGAGAAACTGCTTCGTGTTCTGTTAATTCATCTCACAGAGTTACATCTGTATTTCGTGGATCTCTTTGCTAGCCTTATTTTTGTGGAATCTGACAACATATATTTCGGATCTCTTTGAAGACTATAGGGCCAAAGGAAATATCCTCCGATAACAAAGAGAAAGAAGCTTTCTGAGAAACTTTTTTGTGTTCTGTGAAATCATCTCACAGAGTTACAGCTTTCTCATCAAGAAGCCTTTCGCTAAGACAGTTCTTGTGGAATTGGCAAAGTGATATTTGGAAGGCCATAAGGGCTATGTTGAAAAAGGAAATATCCTCCGATGAAATCTGGAAAGAAGCTTCCTGAGAAACTGCTTAGTGTTCTGTAATTCACCTCACAGAGTTACATCTGTATTTCGTGGATCTCTTTGCTAGCCTTATTTCTGTGGAATCTGACAACAGATATTTCGGATCCGTTTGAAGACTATAGGGCCAAAGAAAATATCCTCCGATAACAAAGAGAAAGAAGCTTTCTGAGAAACTTCTTTGTGTTCGGTGAAATCATCTCACAGAGTTACAGCTTTCCCCTCAGGAAGCCTTTCGCTAAGACAGTTCTTGTGGCATTGGCAAAGTGATATTTGGAAGCACAAAGAGGGCTATGGTGAAAAAGGAAATATCCTCCGATGAAACCTGGAAAGAAGCTTTCTGAGAAACTGCTTCGTGTTCTGTTAATTCATCTCACAGAGTTACATCTGTATTTCGTGGATCTCTTTGCTAGCCTTATTTTTGTGGAATCTGACAACATATATTTCGGATCTCTTTGAAGACTATAAGGCCAAAGGAAATATCCTCCGATAACAAAGAGAAAGAAGCTTTCTGAGAAACTTCTTTGTGTTCTGTGAAATCATCTCACAGAGTTACAGCTTTCTCCTCAAGAAGCCTTTCGCTAAGACAGTTCTTGTGGAATTGGCAAAGTGATATTTGGAAGGCCATAAGGGCTATGGTGAAAAAGGAAATATCCTCCGATGAAATATGGAAAGAAGCTTTCTGAGAAACTGCTTAGTGTTCTGTAATTCACCTCACAGATTTACATCTGTATTTCGTGGATCTCTTTGCTAGCCTTATTTCTGTGGAATCTGACAACAGATATTTCCTTTCCCTTTGAAGACTATAGGGCCAAAGGAAATATCCTCCGATAACAAAGAGAAAGAAGCTTTCTGAGAAACTTCTTTGTGTTCTGTGAAATCATCTCACAAAGTTACAGCTTTCCCCTCAAAAAACCTTTCGCTAAAACAGTTCTTGTGGAATTGGCAAAGTGATATTTGGAAGGCCATAGAGGGCTATGGTGAAAAAGAAAATATCCTGGGATGTAATCTGGAAAATAGCTTTCTCAGAAACTGCTCCGTGTTCTGTTAATTCATCTCACAGAGTTACATCTGTATTTCGTGGATATCTTTGCTAGCCATATTTCTGTGGAATCGGAGAACAGATATTTCGGACCCCTTTGAAGACTATAGGGCCAAAGGAAATATCCACCGATAACAAAGAGAAAGAAGCTTTCTGAGAAACTTCTTTGTGTTCTGTGAAATCATCTCACAGAGTTACAGCTATCCCCGCAAGTAGCCTTTCGCTAAGACAGTTCTTGTGGAATTGGCAAAGTGATATTTGGAAGCCCATAGAGGGCTCTGGTGAAAAAGGAAATATCCTCCGATGAAATCTAGAAAGAAGCTTTCTGAGAAACTGCTTAGTGTTCTGTTAATTCATCGCACAGAGTTACATCAGTATTTCGTGGATCTCTTTGCTAGCCTTATTTCTGTGGAATCTGACAAGAGATATTTCCTTTCCCATTGAAGACTATAGGGCCAAAGGAAATACCCTCCGATAACAAAGAGAAAGAAGCTTTCTGAGAAACTACTTTGTGTTCTGTGAAATCATCTCACAGAGTTACAGCTTTCCCCTCAAGAAGCCTTTCGCTAAGACAGTTCCTGTGGAATTGGCAAAGTGATATTTGGAAACCCAGAGAGGGCTACGGTGAAAAAGGAAATATACTCCGATGAAACCTGGAAAGAAGCTTTCTGAGAAACTGCTTAGTGTTCTGTTAATTCATCTCACAGAGTTACATCTGTATTTCGTGGATCTCTTTGCTAGCCTTATTTCTGTGGAATCTGAGAACAGATATTTCCTTTCCCTTTGAAGACTACAGGGCCAAAGGAAATATCCTCCGATAACAAAGAGAAAGAAGCTTTCTGAGAAACTTTTTTGTGTTCTGTGAAATCATCTCACAGAGTTACAGCTTTCCCCTCAAGAAGCCTTTCGCTAAGACAGTTCTTGTGGAATGGCAAAGTGATATTTGGAAGCCCATAGAGGGCTATGGTGAAAAAGGAAATATCCTCCGATGAAATCTGGAAAGAAGCTTTCTGAGAAACTGCTTAGTGTTTTGTAATTCATCTCACAGAGTTACATCTGTATTTCGTGGATCTCTTTGCTAGCCTTATTTCTGTGGAATCTGACAACAGATATTTCGGATCCCTTTGAAGACTATAGGGCCAAAGAAAATATCCTCCGATAACAAAGAGAAAGAAGCTTTCTGAGAAACTTCTTTGTGTTCGGTGAAATCATCTCACAGAGTTACAGCTTTCCCCTCAGGAAGCCTTTCGCTAAGACAGTTCTTGTGGCATTGGCAAAGTGATATTTGGAAGCCCAAAGAGGTCTATGGTGAAAAAGGAAATATCCTCCGATGAAACTTGGAAAGAAACTTTCTGAGAAACTGCTTCGTGTTCTGTTAATTCATCTCACAGAGTTACATCTGTATTTCGTGGATCTCTTTGCTAGCCTTATTTTTGTGGAATCTGACAACATATATTTCGGATCTCTTTGAAGACTATAGGGCCAAAGGAAATATCCTCCGATAACAAAGAGAAAGAAGCTTTCTGAGAAACTTTTTTGTGTTCTGTGAAATCATCTCACAGAGTTACAGCTTTCTCATCAAGAAGCCTTTCGCTAAGACAGTTCTTGTGGAATTGGCAAAGTGATATTTGGAAGGCCATAAGGGCTATGGTGAAAAAGGAAATATCCTCCGATGAAATCTGGAAAGAAGCTTTCTGAGAAACTGCTTAGTGTTCTGTAATTCACCTCACAGAGTTACATCTGTATTTCGTGGATCTCTTTGCTAGCCTTATTTCTGTGGAATCTGACAACAGATATTTCCTTTCCCTTTGAAGAATATAGGCCCAATGGAAATATCCTCCGATAACAAAGAGAAAGAAGCTTTCTGAGAAACTTCTTTGTGTTCTGTGAAATCATCTCACAAAGTTACAGCTTTCCCCTCAAAAAACCTTTCGCTAAAACAGTTCTTGTGGAATTGGCAAAGTGATATTTGGAAGGCCATAGAGGGCTATGGTGAAAAAGAAAATATCCTGAGATGTAATCTGGAAAATAGCTTTCTGAGAACCTGCTCCGTGTTCTGTTAATTCATCTCACAGAGTTACATCTGTATTTCGTGGATCTCTTTGCTAGCCATATTTCTGTGGAATCGGAGAACAGATATTTCGGATCCCTTTGAAGACTATAGGGCCAAAGGAAATATCCCCCGATAACAAAGAGAAAGAAGCTTTCTGAGAAACTTCTTTGTGTTCTGTGAAATCATCTCACAGAGTTACAGCTTTCCCCTCAAGAAGCCTTTCGCTAAGACAGTTCTTGTGGAATTGGCAAAGTGATATTTGGAAGCCCATAGAGGGCTATGGTGAAAAAGGAAATATCCTCCGATGAAATCTAGAAAGAAGCTTTCTGAGAAACTGCTTAGTGTTCTGTTAATTCATCGCACAGAGTTACATCAGTATTTCGTGGATCTCTTTGCTAGCCTTATTTCTGTGGAATCTGACAACAGATATTTCCTTTCCCATTGAAGACTATAGGGCCAAAGGAAATATCCACCGATAACAAAGAGAAAGAAGCTTTCTGAGAAACTTCTTTGTGTTCTGTGAAATCTTCTCACAGAGTTACAGCTTTCCCCTGAAGAAGCCTTTCGCTAACACAGTTCTTGTGGAATTGGCAAAGTGATATTTGGAAACCCATAGAGGGCTATGGTGAAAAAGGAAATATCCTCAGATGAAACCTGGAAAGAAGCTTTCTGAGAAACTGCTTAGTGTTCTGTTAATTCATCTCACAGAGTTACATCTCTATTTCGTGGATCTCTTTGCTAGCCTTATTTCTGTGGAATCTGACAACATATATTTCGGATCCCTTTGAAGACTATAGGGCAAAAGGAAATATCCTCCGATAACAAAGAGAAAGATGCTTTCTGAGAAACTTCTTTGTGTTCTGTGAAATCATCTCACAGAGTTACAGCTTTCCCCTCAAGAAGCCTTTCTCTAAGACAGTTCTTGTGGAATTGGCAAAGTGATATTTGGAAGCCCATAGAGGGCTACGGTGAAAAGGGAAATATCCTCAGATGAAATCTGGAAAGAAGCTTTCTGAGAAACTGCTTAGTGTTCTGTTAATTCATCTCACAGAGTTACATCTGTATTTCGTGGATCTCTTTGCTAGCCTTATTTCTGTGGAATCTGACAACAGATATTTCCTTTCCCTTTGAAGACTATAGGGCCAAAGGAAATATCTTCCGATAACAAAGAGAAAGAAGCTTTCTGAGAACCTCCTTTGTGTTCTGTGAAATCATCTCACAGTGTTACAGCTTCCCCTCAATAAACCTTTCGCTAAAACAGTTCTTGTGGAATTGGCAAAGTGATATTTGGAAGCCCATAGAGGGCTATCGTGAAAAAGGAAATATCCTCCGATGAAATCTGGAAAGAAGCTTTCTGAGAAACTGCTTAGTGTTCTGTTAATTCATCTCACAGAGTTACATCTGTATTCCCTGGATCTCTTTGCTAGCCTTATTTCTGTGCAATCTGAGAACAAATAGTTCGGATCCCTTTGAAGACTATATGGCCAAAGGAAATATCCTCCGATAACAAAGAGAAAGAAGCTTTCTGAGAAACTTCTTTGTGTTCTGTGAAATCATCTCACAGAGTTACAGCTTCCCCCTCAATAAACGTTTCGCTAAAACAGTTCTTGTGGAATTGGCAAAGTGATATTTGGAAGCCCATAGAGGGCTATGGTGAAAAAGGAAATATCCTCCGATGAATTCTGGAAAGAAGCTTTCTGAGAAACTGCTTTGTGTTCTGTTAATTCATCGCACAGAGTTACATCAGTATTTCGTGGATCTCTTTGCTAGCCTTATTTCTGTGGAATCTGACAACAGATATTTCCTTTCCCATTGAAGACTATAGGGCCAAAGGAAATATCCTACGATAACAAAGAGAAAGAAGCTTTCTGAGAAACTACTTTGTGTTCTGTGAAATCATCTCACAGAGTTACAGCTTTCCCTTCAAGAAGCCTTTCGCTAAGACAGTTCTTGTGGAATTGGCAAAGTGATATTTGGAAACCCAGAGAGGGCTATGGTGAAAAAGGAAATATCCTCCGATGAAACCTGGAAAGAAGCTTTCTGAGAAACTGCTTAGTGTTCTGTTAATTCATCTCACAGAGTTACATCTGTATTTCGTGGATCTCTTTGCTAGCCTTATTTCTGTGGAATCTGACAACATATATTTCGGATCCCTTTGAAGACTATAGGGCCAAAGGAAATATTCTCCGATAACAAAGAGAAAGAAGCTTTCTGAGAAACTTCTTTGTGTTCTGTGAAATCATCTCACAGAGTTACAGCTTTCCCCTCAAGAAGCCTTTCGCTAAGACAGTTCTTGTGGAATGGCAAAGTGATATTTGGAAGCCCATAGAGGGCTACGGTGAAAAAGGAAATATCCTCCGATGAAATCTGAAAAGAAGCTTTCTGAGAAACTGCTTAGTGTTTTGTAATTCATCTCACAGAGTTACATCTGTATTTCGTGGATCTCTATGCTAGCCTTATTTCTGTGGAATCTGACAACAGATATTTCGGATCCGTTTGAAGACTATAGGGCCAAAGAAAATATCCTCCGATAACAAAGAGAAAGAAGCTTTCTGAGAAACTTCTTTGTGTTCGGTGAAATCATCTCACAGAGTTACAGCTTTCCCCTCAGGAAGCCTTTCGCTAAGACAGTTCTTGTGGCATTGGCAAAGTGATATTTGGAAGCACAAAGAGGGCTATGGTGAAAAAGGAAATATCCTCCGATGAAACCTGGAAAGAAGCTTTCTGAGAAACTGCTTCGTGTTCTGTTAATTCATCTCACAGAGTTACATCTGTATTTCGTGGATCTCTTTGCTAGCCTTATTTTTGTGGAATCTGACAACATATATTTCGGATCTCTTTGAAGACTATAAGGCCAAAGGAAATATCCTCCGATAACAAAGAGAAAGAAGCTTTCTGAGAAACTTCTTTGTGTTCTGTGAAATCATCTCACAGAGTTACAGCTTTCTCCTCAAGAAGCCTTTCGCTAAGACAGTTCTTGTGGAATTGGCAAAGTGATATTTGGAAGGCCATAAGGGCTATGGTGAAAAAGGAAATATCCTCCGATGAAATATGGAAAGAAGCTTTCTGAGAAACTGCTTAGTGTTCTGTAATTCACCTCACAGATTTACATCTGTATTTCGTGGATCTCTTTGCTAGCCTTATTTCTGTGGAATCTGACAACAGATATTTCCTTTCCCTTTGAAGAATATAGGGCCAATGGAAATATCCTCCGATAACAAAGAGAAAGAAGCTTTCTGAGAAACTTCTTTGTGTTCTGTGAAATCATCTCACAAAGTTACAGCTTTCCCCTCAAAAAACCTTTCGCTAAAACAGTTCTTGTGGAATTGGCAAAGTGATATTTGGAAGGCCATAGAGGGCTATGGTGAAAAAGAAAATATCCTGGGATGTAATCTGGAAAATAGCTTTCTCAGAAACTGCTCCGTGTTCTGTTAATTCATCTCACAGAGTTACATCTGTATTTCGTGGATATCTTTGCTAGCCATATTTCTGTGGAATCGGAGAACAGATATTTCGGACCCCTTTGAAGACTATAGGGCCAAAGGAAATATCCACCGATAACAAAGAGAAAGAAGCTTTCTGAGAAACTTCTTTGTGTTCTGTGAAATCATCTCACAGAGTTACAGCTATCCCCGCAAGTAGCCTTTCGCTAAGACAGTTCTTGTGGAATTGGCAAAGTGATATTTGGAAGCCCATAGAGGGCTCTGGTGAAAAAGGAAATATCCTCCGATGAAATCTAGAAAGAAGCTTTCTGAGAAACTGCTTAGTGTTCTGTTAATTCATCGCACAGAGTTACATCAGTATTTCGTGGATCTCTTTGCTAGCCTTATTTCTGTGGAATCTGACAAGAGATATTTCCTTTCCCATTGAAGACTATAGGGCCAAAGGAAATACCCTCCGATAACAAAGAGAAAGAAGCTTTCTGAGAAACTACTTTGTGTTCTGTGAAATCATCTCACAGAGTTACAGCTTTCCCCTCAAGAAGCCTTTCGCTAAGACAGTTCCTGTGGAATTGGCAAAGTGATATTTGGAAACCCAGAGAGGGCTACGGTGAAAAAGGAAATATACTCCGATGAAACCTGGAAAGAAGCTTTCTGAGAAACTGCTTAGTGTTCTGTTAATTCATCTCACAGAGTTACATCTGTATTTCGTGGATCTCTTTGCTAGCCTTATTTCTGTGGAATCTGAGAACAGATATTTCCTTTCCCTTTGAAGACTACAGGGCCAAAGGAAATATCCTCCGATAACAAAGAGAAAGAAGCTTTCTGAGAAACTTTTTTGTGTTCTGTTAAATCATCTCACAGAGTTACAGCTTTCCCCTCAAGAAGCCTTTCGCTAAGACAGTTCTTGTGGAATGTCAAAGTGATATTTGGAAGCCCATAGAGGGCTACGGTGAAAAAGGAAATATCCTCCGATGAAATCTGGAAAGAAGCTTTCTGAGAAACTGCTTAGTGTTCTGTTAATTCATCTCACAGAGTTACATTTGTATTTCGTGGATCTCTTTGCTAGCCTAATTTCTGTGTAATCTGAGAACAGATATTTCCTTTCCCTTTGAAGACTACAGGGCCAAAGGAAATATCCTCCGATAACAAAGAGAAAGAAGCTTTCTGAGAAACTTTTTTGTGTTCTGTGAAATCATCTCACAGAGTTACAGCTTTCTCCTCAAGAAGCCTTTCGCTAAGACAGTTCTTGTGGAATTGGCAAAGTGATATTTGGAAGGCCATAAGGGCTATGGTGAAAAAGGAAATATCCTCCGATGAAATATGGAAAGAAGCTTTCTGAGAAACTGCTTAGTGTTCTGTAATTCACCTCACAGATTTACATCTGTATTTCGTGGATCTCTTTGCTAGCCTTATTTCTGTGGAATCTGACAACAGATATTTCCTTTCCCTTTGAAGAATATAGGGCCAATGGAAATATCCTCCGATAACAAAGAGAAAGAAGCTTTCTGAGAAACTTCTTTGTGTTCTGTGAAATCATCTCACAAAGTTACAGCTTTCCCCTCAAAAAACCTTTCGCTAAAACAGTTCTTGTGGAATTGGCAAAGTGATATTTGGAAGGCCATAGAGGGCTATGGTGAAAAAGAAAATATCCTGGGATGTAATCTGGAAAATAGCTTTCTCAGAAACTGCTCCGTGTTCTGTTAATTCATCTCACAGAGTTACATCTGTATTTCGTGGATATCTTTGCTAGCCATATTTCTGTGGAATCGGAGAACAGATATTTCGGACCCCTTTGAAGACTATAGGGCCAAAGGAAATATCCACCGATAACAAAGAGAAAGAAGCTTTCTGAGAAACTTCTTTGTGTTCTGTGAAATCATCTCACAGAGTTACAGCTATCCCCGCAAGTAGCCTTTCGCTAAGACAGTTCTTGTGGAATTGGCAAAGTGATATTTGGAAGCCCATAGAGGGCTCTGGTGAAAAAGGAAATATCCTCCGATGAAATCTAGAAAGAAGCTTTCTGAGAAACTGCTTAGTGTTCTGTTAATTCATCGCACAGAGTTACATCAGTATTTCGTGGATCTCTTTGCTAGCCTTATTTCTGTGGAATCTGACAAGAGATATTTCCTTTCCCATTGAAGACTATAGGGCCAAAGGAAATACCCTCCGATAACAAAGAGAAAGAAGCTTTCTGAGAAACTACTTTGTGTTCTGTGAAATCATCTCACAGAGTTACAGCTTTCCCCTCAAGAAGCCTTTCGCTAAGACAGTTCCTGTGGAATTGGCAAAGTGATATTTGGAAACCCAGAGAGGGCTACGGTGAAAAAGGAAATATACTCCGATGAAACCTGGAAAGAAGCTTTCTGAGAAACTGCTTAGTGTTCTGTTAATTCATCTCACAGAGTTACATCTGTATTTCGTGGATCTCTTTGCTAGCCTTATTTCTGTGGAATCTGAGAACAGATATTTCCTTTCCCTTTGAAGACTACAGGGCCAAAGGAAATATCCTCCGATAACAAAGAGAAAGAAGCTTTCTGAGAAACTTTTTTGTGTTCTGTTAAATCATCTCACAGAGTTACAGCTTTCCCCTCAAGAAGCCTTTCGCTAAGACAGTTCTTGTGGAATGTCAAAGTGATATTTGGAAGCCCATAGAGGGCTACGGTGAAAAAGGAAATATCCTCCGATGAAATCTGGAAAGAAGCTTTATGAGAAACTGCTTAGTGTTCTGTTAATTCATCTCACAGAGTTACATTTGTATTTCGTGGATCTCTTTGCTAGCCTAATTTCTGTGTAATCTGAGAACAGATATTTCCTTTCCCTTTGAAGACTACAGGGCCAAAGGAAATATCCTCCGATAACAAAGAGAAAGAAGCTTTCTGAGAAACTTTTTTGTGTTCTGTGAAATCATCTCACAGAGTTACAGCTTTCCCCTCAAGAAGCCTTTCGCTAAGACAGTTCTTGTGGAATGGCAAAGTGATATTTGGAAGCCCATAGAGGGCTATGGTGAAAAAGGAAATATCCTCCGATGAAATCTGGAAAGAAGCTTTCTGAGAAACTGCTTAGTGTTTTGTAATTCATCTCACAGAGTTACATCTGTATTTCGTGGATCTCTTTGCTAGCCTTATTTCTGTGGAATCTGACAACAGATATTTCGGATCCCTTTGAAGACTATAGGGCCAAAGAAAATATCCTCCGATAACAAAGAGAAAGAAGCTTTCTGAGAAACTTCTTTGTGTTCGGTGAAATCATCTCACAGAGTTACAGCTTTCCCCTCAAGAAGCCTTTCGCTAAGACAGTTCTTGTGGCATTGGCAAAGTGATATTTGGAAGCCCAAAGAGGGCTATGGTGAAAAAGGAAATATCCTCCGATGAAACTTGGAAAGAAACTTTCTGAGAAACTGCTTCGTGTTCTGTTAATTCATCTCACAGAGTTACATCTGTATTTCGTGGATCTCTTTGCTAGCCTTATTTTTGTGGAATCTGACAACATATATTTCGGATCTCTTTGAAGACTATAGGGCCAAAGGAAATATCCTCCGATAACAAAGAGAAAGAAGCTTTCTGAGAAACTTTTTTGTGTTCTGTGAAATCATCTCACAGAGTTACAGCTTTCTCATCAAGAAGCCTTTCGCTAAGACAGTTCTTGTGGAATTGGCAAAGTGATATTTGGAAGGCCATAAGGGCTATGGTGAAAAAGGAAATATCCTCCGATGAAATCTGGAAAGAAGCTTTCTGAGAAACTGCTTAGTGTTCTGTAATTCACCTCACAGAGTTACATCTGTATTTCGTGGATCTCTTTGCTAGCCTTATTTCTGTGGAATCTGACAACAGATATTTCCTTTCCCTTTGAAGAATATAGGGCCAATGGAAATATCCTCCGATAACAAAGAGAAAGAAGCTTTCTGAGAAACTTCTTTGTGTTCTGTGAAATCATCTCACAAAGTTACAGCTTTCCCCTCAAAAAACCTTTCGCTAAAACAGTTCTTGTGGAATTGGCAAAGTGATATTTGGAAGGCCATAGAGGGCTATGGTGAAAAAGAAAATATCCTGAGATGTAATCTGGAAAATAGCTTTCTGAGAACCTGCTCCGTGTTCTGTTAATTCATCTCACAGAGTTACATCTGTATTTCGTGGATCTCTTTGCTAGCCATATTTCTGTGGAATCGGAGAACAGATATTTCGGATCCCTTTGAAGACTATAGGGCCAAAGGAAATATCCCCCGATAACAAAGAGAAAGAAGCTTTCTGAGAAACTTCTTTGTGTTCTGTGAAATCATCTCACAGAGTTACAGCTTTCCCCTCAAGAAGCCTTTCGCTAAGACAGTTCTTGTGGAATTGGCAAAGTGATATTTGGAAGCCCATAGAGGGCTATGGTGAAAAAGGAAATATCCTCCGATGAAATCTAGAAAGAAGCTTTCTGAGAAACTGCTTAGTGTTCTGTTAATTCATCGCACAGAGTTACATCAGTATTTCGTGGATCTCTTTGCTAGCCTTATTTCTGTGGAATCTGACAACAGATATTTCCTTTCCCATTGAAGACTATAGGGCCAAAGGAAATATCCACCGATAACAAAGAGAAAGAAGCTTTCTGAGAAACTTCTTTGTGTTCTGTGAAATCTTCTCACAGAGTTACAGCTTTCCCCTGAAGAAGCCTTTCGCTAACACAGTTCTTGTGGAATTGGCAAAGTGATATTTGGAAACCCATAGAGGGCTATGGTGAAAAAGGAAATATCCTCAGATGAAACCTGGAAAGAAGCTTTCTGAGAAACTGCTTAGTGTTCTGTTAATTCATCTCACAGAGTTACATCTCTATTTCGTGGATCTCTTTGCTAGCCTTATTTCTGTGGAATCTGACAACATATATTTCGGATCCCTTTGAAGACTATAGGGCAAAAGGAAATATCCTCCGATAACAAAGAGAAAGATGCTTTCTGAGAAACTTCTTTGTGTTCTGTGAAATCATCTCACAGAGTTACAGCTTTCCCCTCAAGAAGCCTTTCCCTAAGACAGTTCTTGTGGAATTGGCAAAGTGATATTCGGAAGCCCATAGAGGGCTACGGTGAAAAGGGAAATATCCTCAGATGAAATCTGGAAAGAAGCTTTCTGAGAAACTGCTTAGTGTTCTGTTAATTCATCTCACAGAGTTACATCTGTATTTCGTGGATCTCTTTGCTAGCCTTATTTCTGTGGAATCTGACAACAGATATTTCCTTTCCCTTTGAAGACTATAGGGCCAAAGGAAATATCCTCCGATAACAAAGAGAAAGAAGCTTTCTGAGAACCTCCTTTGTGTTCTGTGAAATCATCTCACAGCGTTACAGCTTCCCCTCAATAAACCTTTCGCTAAAACAGTTCTTGTGGAATTGGCAAAGTGATATTTGGAAGCCCATAGAGGGCTATCGTGAAAAAGGAAATATCCTCCGATGAAATCTGGAAAGAAGCTTTCTGAGAAACTGCTTAGTGTTCTGTTAATTCATCTCACAGAGTTACATCTGTATTCCCTGGATCTCTTTGCTAGCCTTCTTTCTGTGCAATCTGAGAACAAATAGTTCGGATCCCTTTGAAGACTATATGGCCAAAGGAAATATCCTCCGATAACAAAGAGAAAGAAGCTTTCTGAGAAACTTCTTTGTGTTCTGTGAAATCATCTCACAGAGTTACAGCTTCCCCCTCAATAAACGTTTCGCTAAAACAGTTCTTGTGGAATTGGCAAAGTGATATTTGGAAGCCCATAGAGGGCTATGGTGAAAAAGGAAATATCCTGCGATGAAATCTGGAAAGAAGCTTTCAGAGAAACTGCTCAGTGTTCTGTTAATTCATCTCACAGAGTTACATCTGTATTTCGTGTATCTCTTTGCTAGTCATATTTCTGTGGAATCTGACAACAGATATTTCGGATCCCTTTGAAGACTATAGGGCCAAAGGAAATATCCTCCGATAACAAAGAGAAAGAAGCTTTCTGAGAAACTTCTTTGTGTTCTGTGAAATCATCTCACAGAGTTACAGCTTTCCCCTCAAGAAGCCTTTCGCTAAGACAGTTCTTGTGGAATTTGCAAAGTGATATTTGGAAGCCCATAGAGGGCTATGGTGAAAAAGGAAATATCCTCCGATGAATTCTGGAAAGAAGCTTTCTGAGAAACTGCTTTGTGTTCTGTTAATTCATCGCACAGAGTTACATCAGTATTTCGTGGATCTCTTTGCTAGCCTTATTTCTGTGGAATCTGACAACAGATATTTCCTTTCCCATTGAAGACTATAGGGCCAAAGGAAATATCCTACGATAACAAAGAGAAAGAAGCTTTCTGAGAAACTACTTTGTGTTCTGTGAAATCATCTCACAGAGTTACAGCTTTCCCTTCAAGAAGCCTTTCGCTAAGACAGTTCTTGTGGAATTGGCAAAGTGATATTTGGAAACCCAGAGAGGGCTATGGTGAAAAAGGAAATATCCTCCGATGAAACCTGGAAAGAAGCTTTCTGAGAAACTGCTTAGTGTTCTGTTAATTCATCTCACAGAGTTACATCTGTATTTCGTGGATCTCTTTGCTAGCCTTATTTCTGTGGAATCTGACAACATATATTTCGGATCCCTTTGAAGACTATAGGGCCAAAGGAAATATTCTCCGATAACAAAGAGAAAGAAGCTTTCTGAGAAACTTCTTTGTGTTCTGTGAAATCATCTCACAGAGTTACAGCTTTCCCCTCAAGAAGCCTTTCGCTAAGACAGTTCTTGTGGAATTGGAAAAGCGAAATTTGGAAGCCCATAGTGGGCTATGGTGAAAAAGGAAATATCCTCCGATGAAATCTGGAAAGAAGCTTTCTGAGAAACTGCTTAGTGTTCTGTTAATTCATCTCACAGAGTTACATCTGTATTTCGTGGATCTCTTTGCTAGCCTAATTTCTGTGTAATCTGAGAACAGATATTTCCTTTCCCTTTGAAGACTACAGGGCCAAAGGAAATATCCTCCGATAACAAAGAGAAAGAAGCTTTCTGAGACACTTTTTTGTGTTCTGTGAAATCATCTCACAGAGTTACAGCTTTCCCCTCAAGAAGCCTTTCGGTAAGACAGTTCTTGTGGAATGGCAAAGTGATATTTGGAAGCCCATAGAGGGCTACGGTGAAAAAGGAAATATCCTCCGATGAAATCTGGAAAGAAGCTTTCTGAGAAACTGCTTAGTGTTTTGTAATTCATCTCACAGAGTTACATCTGTATTTCGTGGATCTCTATGCTAGCCTTATTTCTGTGGAATCTGACAACAGATATTTCGGATCCGTTTGAAGACTATAGGGCCAAAGAAAATATCCTCCGATAACAAAGAGAAAGAAGCTTTCTGAGAAACTTCTTTGTGTTCGGTGAAATCATCTCACAGAGTTACAGCTTTCCCCTCAGGAAGCCTTTCGCTAAGACAGTTCTTGTGGCATTGGCAAAGTGATATTTGGAAGCACAAAGAGGGCTATGGTGAAAAAGGAAATATCCTCCGATGAAACCTGGAAGGAAGCTTTCTGAGAAACTGCTTCGTGTTCTGTTAATTCATCTCACAGAGTTACATCTGTATTTCGTGGATCTCTTTGCTAGCCTTATTTTTGTGGAATCTGGCAACATATATTTCGGATCTCTTTGAAGACTATAGGGCCAAAGGAAATATCCTCCGATAACAAAGAGAAAGAAGCTTTCTGAGAAACTTCTTTGTGTTCTGTGAAATCATCTCACAGAGTTACAGCTTTCTCCTCAAGAAGCCTTTCGCTAAGACAGTTCTTGTGGAATTGGCAAAGTGATATTTGGAAGGCCATAAGGGCTATGGTGAAAAAGGAAATATCCTCCGATGAAATATGGAAAGAAGCTTTCTGAGAAACTGCTTAGTGTTCTGTAATTCACCTCACAGAGTTACATCTGTATTTCGTGGATCTCTTTGCTAGCCTTATTTCTGTGGAATCTGACAACAGATATTTCCTTTCCCTTTGAAGAATATAGGGCCAATGGAAATATCCTCCGATAAAAAAGAGAAAGAAGCTTTCTGAGAAACTTCTTTGTGTTCTGTGAAATCATCTCACAAAGTTACAGCTTTCCCCTCAAAAAACCTTTCGCTAAAACAGTTCTTGTGGAATTGGCAAAGTGATATTTGGAAGGCCATAGAGGGCTATGGTGAAAAAGAAAATATCCTGGGATGTAATCTGGAAAATAGCTTTCTGAGAAACTGCTCCGTGTTCTGTTAATTCATCTCACAGAGTTACATCTGTATTTCGTGGATATCTTTGCTAGCCATATTTCTGTGGAATCGGAGAACAGATATTTCGGACCCCTTTGAAGACTATAGGGCCAAAGAAATATCCCCCGATAACAAAGAGAAAGAAGCTTTCTGAGAAACTTCTTTGTGTTCTGTGAAATCATCTCACAGAGTTACAGCTATCCCCGCAAGTAGCCTTTCGCTAAGACAGTTCTTCTGGAATTGGCAAAGTGATATTTGGAAGCCCATAGAGGGCTCTGGTGAAAAAGGAAATATCCTCCGATGAAATCTAGAAAGAAGCTTTCTGAGAAACTGCTTAGTGTTCTGTTAATTCATCGCACAGAGTTACATCAGTATTTCGTGGATCTCTTTGCTAGCCTTATTTCTGTGGAATCTGACAAGAGATATTTCCTTTCCCATTGAAGACTATAGGGCCAAAGGAAATATCCTCCGATAACAAAGAGAAAGAAGCTTTCTGAGAAACTACTTTGTGTTCTGTGAAATCATCTCACAGAGTTACAGCTTTCCCCTCAAGAAGCCTTTCGCTAAGACAGTTCCTGTGGAATTGGCAAAGTGATATTTGGAAACCCAGAGAGGGCTACGGTGAAAAAGGAAATATACTCCGATGAAACCTGGAAAGAAGCTTTCTGAGAAACTGCTTAGTGTTCTGTTAATTCATCTCACAGAGTTACATCTGTATTTCGTGGATCTCTTTGCTAGCCTTATTTCTGTGGAATCTGAGAACAGATATTTCCTTTCCCTTTGAAGACTACAGGGCCAAAGGAAATATCCTCCGATAACAAAGAGAAAGAAGCTTTCTGAGAAACTTTTTTGTGTTCTGTGAAATCATCTCACAGAGTTACAGCTTTCCCCTCAAGAAGCCTTTCGCTAAGACAGTTCTTGTGGAATGTCAAAGTGATATTTGGAAGCCCATAGAGGGCTACGGTGAAAAAGGAAATATCCTCCGATGAAATCTGGAAAGAAGCTTTCTGAGAAACTGCTTAGTGTTCTGTTAATTCATCTCACAGAGTTACATCTGTATTTCGTTGATCTCTTTGCTAGCCTAATTTCTGTGTAATCTGAGAACAGATATTTCCTTTCCCTTTGAAGACTACAGGGCCAAAGGAAATATCCTCCGATAACAAAGAGAAAGAAGCTTTCTGAGAAACTTTTTTGTGTTCTGTGAAATCATCTCACAAAGTTACAGCTTTCCCCTCAAAAAACCTTTCGCTAAAACAGTTCTTGTGGAATTGGCAAAGTGATATTTCGAAGGCCATAGAGGGCTATGGTGAAAAAGAAAATATCCTGGGATGTAATCTGGAAAATAGCTTTCTGAGAAACTGCTCCGTGTTTGTTAATTCATCTCACAGAGTTACATCTGTATTTCGTGGATATCTTTGCTAGCCATATTTCTGTGGAATCGGCGAACAGATATTTCGGATCCCTTTGAAGACTATAGGGCCAAAGGAAATATCCCCCGATAACAAAGAGAAAGAAGCTTTCTGAGAAACTTCTTTGTGTTCTGTGAAATCATCTCACAGAGTTACAGCTTTCCCCTCAAGAAGCCTTTCGCAAAGACAGTTCTTGTGGAATTGGCAAAGTGATATTTGGAAGCCCATAGAGGGCTATGGTGAAAAAGGAAATATCCTGCGATGAAATCTGGAAAGAAGCTTTCTGAGAAACTGCTCAGTGTTCTGTTAATTCACCTCACAGAGTTACATCTGTATTTCGTGGATCTCTTTGCTAGCCATATTTCTGTGGAATCTGACAACAGATATTTCGGATCCCTTTGAAGACTATAGGTCCAAAGGAAATATCCTCCGATAACAAACAGAAAGAAGCTTTCTGAGAAACTTCTTTGTGTTCTGTGAAATCATCTCACAGAGTTACAGCTTTCCCCTCAAGAAGCCTTTCGTTAAGACAGTTCTTGTGGAATTGGCAAAGTGATATTTGGAAGCCCCTAGAGGGCTATGGTGAAAAAGGAAATATCCTCCGATGAAATCTGGAAAGAAGCTTTCTGAGAAACTGCTTAGTGTTCTGTTAATTCATCGCACAGAGTTACATCAGTATTTCGTGGATCTCTTTGCTAGCCTTATTTCTGTGGAATCTGACAACAGATATTTCCTTTCCCATTGAAGACTATAGGGCCAAAGGAAATATCCTCCGATAACAAAGAGAAAGAAGCTTTCTGAGAAACTTCTTTGTGTTCTGTGAAATCTTCTCACAGAGTTACAGCTTTCCCCTCAAGAAGCCTTTCGCTAAGACAGTTCTTGTGGAATTGGCAAAGTGATATTTGGAAACCCCGAGAGGGCTATGGTGAAAAAGGAAATATCCTCCGATGAAACCTGGAAAGAAGCTTTCAGAGAAACTGCTTAGTGTTCTGTTAATTCATCTCACAGAGTTACATCTCTATTTCGTGGATCTCTTTGCTTGCCTTATTTCTGTGGAATCTGACAACATATATTTCGGATCCCTTTGAAGACTATAGGGCCAAAGGAAATATTCTCCGATAACAAAGAGAAAGAAGCTTTCTGAGAGACTTCTTTGTGTTCTGTGAAATCATCTCACAGAGTTACAGCTTTCCCCTCAAGAAGCCTTTCGCTAAGACAGTTCTTGTGGAATTGGCAAAGTGATATTTGGAAGCCCATAGAGGGCTATGGTGAAAAAGGAAATATCCTCAGATGAAATCTGGAAAGAAGCTTTCTGAGAAACTGCTTAGTGTTCTGTTAATTCATCTCACAGAGTTACATCTCTATTTCGTGGATCTTTTTGCTAGCCTTACTTCTGTGGAATCTGAGAACAGATATTTCCTTTCCCTTTGAAGACTATAGGGCCAAAGGAAATATCCTCCGATAACAAAGAGAATGAAGCTTTCTGAGAAACTTCTTTGTGTTCTGTGAAATCATCTCACAGAGTTACAGCTTCCCCTCAATAAATCTTTCGCTAAAACAGTTCTTGTGGAATTGGCAAAGTGATATTTGGAAGCCCATAGAGGGCTATGGTGAAAAAGGAAATATCCTCCGATGAAATCTGGAAAGAAGCTTTCTGAGAAACTGCTCAGTGTTCTGTTAATTAATTTCGCAGAGTTACATCTGTATTTCGTGGATCTCTTTGCTAGCCTTATTTCTGTGGAATCTCAGAACAGATATTTCAGATCCCTTTAAGGACTATAGGGCCAAATGAAATATCCTCCGATAACAAAGAGAAAGAAGCTTTCTGAGAAACTTCTTTGTGTTCTGTGAAATCATCTCACAGAGTTACAGCTTTCCCCTCAAGAAGCTTTTCGCTATGACAGTTCTTGTGGAAATGGCAAAGTGATATTTGGAAGCCCATAGAGGGCTATGGTGAAAAAGGAAATATCCTCAGATGAAACTTGGAAAGAAGCTTTCTGAGAAACTGCTTAGTGTTCTGATAATTCATCTCACAGAGTTACATCTGTATTTCGTGGATCTCTTTGCTAGCCTTGTTTTTGTGGAATCTGACAACAGATATTTCGGATCCCTTTGAAGACTATAGGGCCAAAGGAAATATCCTCCGATCACAAAGAGAAAGAAGCTTTCTGAGAAACTTCTTTGTGTTCTGTGAAATCATCTCACAGAGTTACAGCTTTCCGCTCAAGAAGCCTTTCGCTAAGACAGTTCTTGTGGAATTGGCAAAGTGATATTTGGAAGGCCATAGAGGGCTATGGTGAAAAAGGAAATATCCTCCGATGAAATCTGGAAAGAAGCTTTCTGAGAAACTGCTCAGTGTTCTGTTAATTCATCTCACAGTGTTACATCTGTATTTCGTGGATCTCTTTGCTAGCCTTATTTCTGTGGAATCTGACAACAGATATTTCGGATCCCTTTGAAGACTATAGGTCCAAAGGAAATATCCTCCGATAACAAAGAGAAAGAAGCTTTCTGAGAAACTTCTTTGTGTTCTGTGAAATCATCTCACAGAGTTACAGCTTTCCCCTCAAGAAGCCTTTCGCTAAGACAGTTCTTGTGGAATTGGCAAAGAGATATTTGGAAGCCCATAGATGGCTATGGTGAAAAAGGAAATATCCTCCGATGAAATCTGGAAAGAAGCTTTCTGAGAAACTGCTTAGTGTTCTGTTAATTCATCGCACAGAGTTACATCAGTATTTCGTGGATCTCTTTGCTAGCCTTATTTCTGTGGAATCTGACAACAGATATTTCCTTTCCCATTGAAGACTATAGGGCCAAAGGAAATATCCTCCGATAACAAAGAGAAAGAAGCTTTCTGAGAAACTTCTTTGTGTTCTGTGAAATCATCTCACAGAGTTACAGCTTTCCCCTCAAGAAGCCTTTCGCTAAGACAGTTCTTGTGGAATTGGCAAAGTGATATTTGGAAACCCCGAGAGGGCTATGGTGAAAAAGGAAATATCCTCCGATGAAACCTGGAAAGAAGCTTTCAGAAAAACTGCTTAGTGTTCTGTTAATTCATCTCACAGAGTTACATCTCTATTTCGTGGATCTCTTTGCTTGCCTTATTTCTGTGGAATCTGACAACATATATTTCGGATCCCTTTGAAGACTATAGGGCCAAAGGAAATATTCTCCGATAACAAAGAGAAAGAAGCTTTCTGAGAGACTTCTTTGTGTTCTGTGAAATCATCTCACAGAGTTACAGCTTTCCCCTCAAGAAGCCTTTCGCTAAGACAGTTCTTGTGGAATTGGCAAAGTGATATTTGGAAGCCCATAGAGGGCTATGGTGAAAAAGGAAATATCCTCAGATGAAATCTGGAAAGAAGCTTTCTGAGAAACTGCTTAGTGTTCTGTTAATTCATCTCACAGAGTTACATCTGTATTTCGTGGATCTTTTTGCTAGCCTTACTTCTGTGGTATCTGAGAACAGATATTTCCTTTCCCTTTGAAGACTATAGGGCCAAAGGAAATATCCTCCGATAACAAAGAGAATGAAGCTTTCTGAGAAACTTCTTTGTGTTCTGTGAAATCATCTCACAGAGTTACAGCTTCCCCTCAATAAATCTTTCGCTAAGACAGTTCTTGTGGAATTGGCAAAGTGATATTTGGAAGCCCATAGAGGGCTATGGTGAAAAAGGAAATATCCTCCGATGAAATCTGGAAAGAAGATTTCTGAGAAACTGCTTAGTGTTCTGTTAATTCACCTCACAGAGTTACATCTGTATTTCGTGGATCTCTTTGCTAGCCTTATTTCTGTCGAATCTGACAACAGATATTTCCTTTCCCTTTGAAGACTATAGGGTCAAAGGAAATATCCTCCGATAACAAAGAGAAAGAAGCTTTCTGAGAAACGTCTTTGTGTTCTCTGAAATCATCCAACAGAGTTACAGCTTTCCCCGAAAGAAGCCTTTCGCTAAGACAGTTCTTGTGGAATTGGCAAAGTGATATTTGGAAGCCCATAGAGGGCTATAGTGAAAAAGGAAATATCCTCCGATGAAATCTGGAAAGAAGCCTTCTGAGAAAATGCTCAGTGTTCTGTTAATTCATCTCGCAGAGTTACATCTGTATTTCGTGGATCTCTTTGCTAGCCTTATTTCTGTGGAATCTGAGAACAGATATTTCAGATCCCTTTAAGGACTATAGGGCCAAAGGAAATATCCTCCGATAAGAAAGAGAAAGAAGCTTTCAGAGAAACTTCTTTGTGTTCTGTGAAATCATCTCACAGAGTTACAGGTTTCCCCTCAAGAAGCCTTTCGCTAAGACAGTTCTTGTGGAATTGGCAAAGTGATATTTGGAAGCCCTTAGAGGGCTATGGTGAAAAAGGAAATATCCTCCGATGAAATCTGGAAAGAAGCTTTCTGAGAAACTGCTCAGTGTTCTGTTAATTCATCTCACAGAGTTACATCTGTATTTCGTGGATCTCTTTGCTAGCCTTATTTCTGTGTAATCTGAGAACAGATATTTCCTTTCCCTTTGAAGACTATAGGGCCAAAGGAAATATCATCCGATAACAAAGAGAAAGAAGCTTTCTGAGAAACTTCTTTGTGTTCTGTGAAATCATCTCACAGAGTTACAGCTTTCCCCTCAAGAAGCCTTTCGCTAAGACAGTTCTTGTGGAATTGGCAAAGTGATATTTGGAAGCCCATAGAGGGCTATGGTGAAAAAGAAAATATCCTCCGATGAAATCTGAAAAGAATATTTCTGAGAAACTGCTTAGTGTTCTCTTACTTCATCTCACAGAGTTACATCTGTATTTTGTGGATCTCCTTGCTAGCCTGATTTCTGTGGAATCTGACAACAGATATTTCCTTTCCCTTTGTAGAAAATAGGGCCAAAGGAAATATCCTCCGATAACAAAGAGAAAGATGCTTTCTGAGAAACTTCTTTGTGTTCTGTGAAATCATCTCACAGACTTACAGCTTGCCCCTCAAGAAGCCTTTCGCTAAGACAGTTCTTGTGGAATGGCAGAGTGATATTTGGAAGCCCATAGAGGGCTATGGTGAAAAAGGAAATACCTCCGATGAAATCTGGAAAGAAGCTTTCTGAGAAACTGCTTAGTGTTTTGTAATTAATCTCACAGAGTTACATCTATATTTCGTGGATCTCTTTGCTAGCCTTATTTCTGTGGAAGCTGACAACAGATATTTCCTTTCCCTTTGAAGAATATAGGGCCAATGGAAATATCCTCCGATAACAAAGAGAAAGAAGCTTTCTGAGAAACTTCTTTGTGTTCTGTGAAATCATCTCACAGAGTTACAGCTTTCCCCTCAAGAAGCCTTTCGCTAAGACAGTTCTTGTGGCATTGGCAAAGTGATATTTGGAAGCCCATAGAGGGCTATGGTGAAAAAGGAAATATCCTCCGATGAAATCTGGAAAGAAGCTTTCAGAGAAACTGCTTAGTGTTCTGTCAATTCATCTCACAGAGTTACATCTGTATTTCGTGGATCTCTTTGTAGCCTTATTTCTGTGGAATCTGAGAACCCATATTTCGGATCCCTTTGAAGACTATACGGCTAAAGGAAATATCCTCCGATAACAAAGAGAAAGAAGCTTTCTGAGAAACTTCTTTGTGTTCTGTGAAATCATCTCACAGAGTTACAGCATTCCCCTCTAGAAGCCTTTCGCTAAGACAGTTCTTGTGGATTTGGCAAAGTGATATTTGGAAGCCCATAGAGGGCTAGGGTGAAAATGGAAATATCCTCCGATGAAATCTGGAAAGAAGCTTTCTGAGAAACTGCTTAGTGTTTTGTAATTCATCTCACAGAGTTACATCTGTATTTCGTGGATCTCTTTGCCAGCCTTATTTCTGTGGAATCTGACAACAGATATTTCCTTTCCCTTTGAAGAATATAGGGCCAATGGAAATATCCTCCGATAACAAAGAGAAAGAAGCTTTCTGAGAAACATCTTTGTGTTCTGTGAAATCATCTCACAGAGTTACAGCTTCCCCCTCAATAAACCTTTCGCTAAAACAGTTCTTGTGGAATTGGCAAAGTGATATTTGGAAGCCCATAGAGGGCTATGGTGAAAAAGGAAATATCCTCTGATGAAATCTGGAAAGAAGCTTTCTGAGAAACTGCTTAGTGTTCTGTTAATTCATCGCACAGAGTTACATCAGTATTTCGTGGATCTCTTTGCTAGCCTTATTTCGGTGGAATCTGACAACAGATATTTCCTTTCCCATTGAAGACTATAGGGCCAAAGGAAATATCCTCCGATAACAAAGAGAAAGAAGCTTTCTGAGAAACTTCTTTGTGTTATGTGAAATCATCTCACAGAGTTACAGCTTTCCCCTCAAGAAACCTTTCGCTAAGACAGTTCTTGTGGAATTGGCAAAGTGATATTTGGAAACCCAGAGAGGGCTATGGTGAAAAAGGAAATATCCTCCGATGAAACCTGGAAAGAAGCTTTCTGAGAAACTGCTTAGTGTTCTGTTAATTCATCTCACAGAGTTACATCTCTATTTCGTGGATATCTTTGCTAGCCTTATTTCTGTGGAATCTGACAACATATATTTCGGCTCCCTTTGAAGACTATAGGGCCAAAGGAAATATTCTCCGATAACAAAGAGAAAGAAGCTTTCTGAGAGACTTCTTTGTGTTCTGTGAAATCATCTCACAGAGTTACAGCTTTCCCCTCAAGAAGCCTTTCGCTAACACAGTTCTTGTGGAATTGGCAAAGTGATATTTGGAAGCCCATAGAGGGCTATGGTGAAAAAGGAAATATCCTCAGATGAAACCTGGAAAGAAGCTTTCTGAGAAACTGCTTAGTGTTCTGTTAATTCATCTCACAGAGTTACATCTCTATTTCGTGGATCTTTTTGCTAGCCTTATTTCTGAGGAATCTGAGAACAGATATTTCCTTTCCCTTTGAAGATTATATGGCCAAAGGAAATATCCTCCGATAACAAAGAGAATGAAGCTTTCTGAGAAACTTCTTTGTGTTCTGTGAAATCATCGCACAGAGTTACAGCTTCCCCTCAATAAATCTTTCGCTAAAACAGTTCTTGTGGAATTGGCAAAGTGATATTTGGAACCCCATAGAGGGCTATGGTGAAAAAGGAAATATCCTCCGATGAAATCTGGAAAGAAGCTTTCTGAGAAACTGCTCACTGTTCTGTTAATTCATCTCACAGAGTTACATCTGTATTTCGTGGATCTCTTTGCTAGCCTTATTTTGTGGAATCTGACAACAGATATTTCGGATCCCTTTGAAGACTATAGGGCCAAAGGAAATATCCTCCGATAACAAAGAGAAAGAAGCTTTCTGAGAAACTTCTTTGTGTTCTGTGAAATCATCTCACAGAGTTACAGCTTTCCCCTCAAGAAGCCTTTCGCTAAGACAGTTCTTGTGGAATTTGCAAAGTGATATTTGGAAGCCCATAGAGGGCTATGGTGAAAAAGGAAATATCCTCCGATGAATTCTGGAAAGAAGCTTTCTGAGAAACTGCTTTGTGTTCTGTTAATTCATCGCACAGAGTTACATCAGTATTTCGTGGATCTCTTTGCTAGCCTTATTTCTGTGGAATCTGACAACAGATATTTCCTTTCCCATTGAAGACTATAGGGCCAAAGGAAATATCCTACGATAACAAAGAGAAAGAAGCTTTCTGAGAAACTACTTTGTGTTCTGTGAAATCATCTCACAGAGTTACAGCTTTCCCTTCAAGAAGCCTTTCGCTAAGACAGTTCTTGTGGAATTGGCAAAGTGATATTTGGAAACCCAGAGAGGGCTATGGTGAAAAAGGAAATATCCTCCGATGAAACCTGGAAAGAAGCTTTCTGAGAAACTGCTTAGTGTTCTGTTAATTCATCTCACAGAGTTACATCTGTATTTCGTGGATCTCTTTGCTAGCCTTATTTCTGTGGAATCTGACAACATATATTTCGGATCCCTTTGAAGACTATAGGGCCAAAGGAAATATTCTCCGATAACAAAGAGAAAGAAGCTTTCTGAGAAACTTCTTTCTGTTCTGTGAAATCATCTCACAGAGTTACAGCTTTCCCCTCAAGAAGCCTTTCGCTAAGACAGTTCTTGTGGAATTGGAAAAGCGAAATTTGGAAGCCCATAGTGGGCTATGGTGAAAAAGGAAATATCCTCCGATGAAATCTGGAAAGAAGCTTTCTGAGAAACTGCTTAGTGTTCTGTTAATTCATCTCACAGAGTTACATCTGTATTTCGTGGATCTCTTTGCTAGCCTAATTTCTGTGTAATCTGAGAACAGATATTTCCTTTCCCTTTGAAGACTACAGGGCCAAAGGAAATATCCTCCGATAACAAAGAGAAAGAAGCTTTCTGAGAAACTTTTTTGTGTTCTGTGAAATCATCTCACAGAGTTACAGCTTTCCCCTCAAGAAGCCTTTCGCTAAGACAGTTCTTGTGGAATGGCAAAGTGATATTTGGAAGCCCATAGAGGGCTACGGTGAAAAAGGAAATATCCTCCGATGAAATCTGGAAAGAAGCTTTCTGAGAAACTGCTTAGTGTTTTGTAATTCATCTCACAGAGTTACATCTGTATTTCGTGGATCTCTATGCTAGCCTTATTTCTGTGGAATCTGACAACAGATATTTCGGATCCGTTTGAAGACTATAGGGCCAAAGAAAATATCCTCCGATAACAAAGAGAAAGAAGCTTTCTGAGAAACTTCTTTGTGTTCGGTGAAATCATCTCACAGAGTTACAGCTTTCCCCTCAGGAAGCCTTTCGCTAAGACAGTTCTTGTGGCATTGGCAAAGTGATATTTGGAAGCACAAAGAGGGCTATGGTGAAAAAGGAAATATCCTCCGATGAAACCTGGAAGGAAGCTTTCTGAGAAACTGCTTCGTGTTCTGTTAATTCATCTCACAGAGTTACATCTGTATTTCGTGGATCTCTTTGCTAGCCTTATTTTTGTGGAATCTGGCAACATATATTTCGGATCTCTTTGAAGACTATAGGGCCAAAGGAAATATCCTCCGATAACAAAGAGAAAGAAGCTTTCTGAGAAACTTCTTTGTGTTCTGTGAAATCATCTCACAGAGTTACAGCTTTCTCCTCAAGAAGCCTTTCGCTAAGACAGTTCTTGTGGAATTGGCAAAGTGTTATTTGGAAGGCCATAAGGGCTATGGTGAAAAAGGAAATATCCTCCGATGAAATATGGAAAGAAGCTTTCTGAGAAACTGCTTAGTGTTCTGTAATTCACCTCACAGAGTTACATCTGTATTTCGTGGATCTCTTTGCTAGCCTTATTTCTGTGGAATCTGACAACAGATATTTCCTTTCCCTTTGAAGAATATAGGGCCAATGGAAATATCCTCCGATAAAAAAGAGAAAGAAGCTTTCTGAGAAACTTCTTTGTGTTCTGTGAAATCATCTCACAAAGTTACAGCTTTCCCCTCAAAAAACCTTTCGCTAAAACAGTTCTTGTGGAATTGGCAAAGTGATATTTGGAAGGCCATAGAGGGCTATGGTGAAAAAGAAAATATCCTGGGATGTAATCTGGAAAATAGCTTTCTGAGAAACTGCTCCGTGTTCTGTTAATTCATCTCACAGAGTTACATCTGTATTTCGTGGATATCTTTGCTAGCCATATTTCTGTGGAATCGGAGAACAGATATTTCGGACCCCTTTGAAGACTATAGGGCCAAAGAAATATCCCCCGATAACAAAGAGAAAGAAGCTTTCTGAGAAACTTCTTTGTGTTCTGTGAAATCATCTCACAGAGTTACAGCTATCCCCGCAAGTAGCCTTTCGCTAAGACAGTTCTTGTGGAATTGGCAAAGTGATATTTGGAAGCCCATAGAGGGCTCTGGTGAAAAAGGAAATATCCTCCGATGAAATCTAGAAAGAAGCTTTCTGAGAAACTGCTTTGTGTTCTGTTAATTCATCGCACAGAGTTACATCAGTATTTCGTGGATCTCTTTGCTAGCCTTATTTCTGTGGAATCTGACAAGAGATATTTCCTTTCCCATTGAAGACTATAGGGCCAAAGGAAATATCCTCCGATAACAAAGAGAAAGAAGCTTTCTGAGAAACTACTTTGTGTTCTGTGAAATCATCTCACAGAGTTACAGCTTTCCCCTCAAGAAGCCTTTCGCTAAGACAGTTCCTGTGGAATTGGCAAAGTGATATTTGGAAACCCAGAGAGGGCTACGGTGAAAAAGGAAATATACTCCGATGAAACCTGGAAAGAAGCTTTCTGAGAAACTGCTTAGTGTTCTGTTAATTCATCTCACAGAGTTACATCTGTATTTCGTGGATCTCTTTGCTAGCCTTATTTCTGTGGAATCTGAGAACAGATATTTCCTTTCCCTTTGAAGACTACAGGGCCAAAGGAAATATCCTCCGATAACAAAGAGAAAGAAGCTTTCTGAGAAACTTTTTTGTGTTCTGTGAAATCATCTCACAGAGTTACAGCTTTCCCCTCAAGAAGCCTTTCGCTAAGACAGTTCTTGTGGAATGTCAAAGTGATATTTGGAAGCCCATAGAGGGCTACGGTGAAAAAGGAAATATCCTCCGATGAAATCTGGAAAGAAGCTTTCTGAGAAACTGCTTAGTGTTCTGTTAATTCATCTCACAGAGTTACATCTGTATTTCGTTGATCTCTTTGCTAGCCTAATTTCTGTGTAATCTGAGAACAGATATTTCCTTTCCCTTTGAAGACTACAGGGCCAAAGGAAATATCCTCCGATAACAAAGAGAAAGAAGCTTTCTGAGAAACTTTTTTGTGTTCTGTGAAATCATCTCACAAAGTTACAGCTTTCCCCTCAAAAAACCTTTCGCTAAAACAGTTCTTGTGGAATTGGCAAAGTGATATTTCGAAGGCCATAGAGGGCTATGGTGAAAAAGAAAATATCCTGGGATGTAATCTGGAAAATAGCTTTCTGAGAAACTGCTCCGTGTTTGTTAATTCATCTCACAGAGTTACATCTGTATTTCGTGGATATCTTTGCTAGCCATATTTCTGTGGAATCGGCGAACAGATATTTCGGATCCCTTTGAAGACTATAGGGCCAAAGGAAATATCCCCCGATAACAAAGAGAAAGAAGCTTTCTGAGAAACTTCTTTGTGTTCTGTGAAATCATCTCACAGAGTTACAGCTTTCCCCTCAAGAAGCCTTTCGCTAAGACAGTTCTTGTGGAATTGGCAAAGTGATATTTGGAAGCCCATAGAGGGCTATGGTGAAAAAGGAAATATCCTGCGATGAAATCTGGAAAGAAGCTTTCTGAGAAACTGCTCAGTGTTCTGTTAATTCACCTCACAGAGTTACATCTGTATTTCGTGGATCTCTTTGCTAGCCATATTTCTGTGGAATCTGACAACAGATATTTCGGATCCCTTTGAAGACTATAGGTCCAAAGGAAATATCCTCCGATAACAAACAGAAAGAAGCTTTCTGAGAAACTTCTTTGTGTTCTGTGAAATCATCTCACAGAGTTACAGCTTTCCCCTCAAGAAGCCTTTCGCTAAGACAGTTCTTGTGGAATTGGCAAAGTGATATTTGGAAGCCCCTAGAGGGCTATGGTGAAAAAGGAAATATCCTCCGATGAAATCTGGAAAGAAGCTTTCTGAGAAACTGCTTAGTGTTCTGTTAATTCATCGCACAGAGTTACATCAGTATTTCGTGGATCTCTTTGCTAGCCTTATTTCTGTGGAATCTGACAACAGATATTTCCTTTCCCATTGAAGACTATAGGGCCAAAGGAAATATCCTCCGATAACAAAGAGAAAGAAGCTTTCTGAGAAACTTCTTTGTGTTCTGTGAAATCTTCTCACAGAGTTACAGCTTTCCCCTCAAGAAGCCTTTCGCTAAGACAGTTCTTGTGGAATTGGCAAAGTGATATTTGGAAACCCCGAGAGAGCTATGGTGAAAAAGGAAATATCCTCCGATGAAACCTGGAAAGAAGCTTTCAGAGAAACTGCTTAGTGTTCTGTTAATTCATCTCACAGAGTTACATCTCTATTTCGTGGATCTCTTTGCTTGCCTTATTTCTGTGGAATCTGACAACATATATTTCGGATCCCTTTGAAGACTATAGGGCCAAAGGAAATATTCTCCGATAACAAAGAGAAAGAAGCTTTCTGAGAGACTTCTTTGTGTTCTGTGAAATCATCTCACAGAGTTACAGCTTTCCCCTCAAGAAGCCTTTCGCTAAGACAGTTCTTGTGGAATTGGCAAAGTGATATTTGGAAGCCCATAGAGGGCTATGGTGAAAAAGGAAATATCCTCAGATGAAATCTGGAAAGAAGCTTTCTGAGAAACTGCTTAGTGTTCTGTTAATTCATCTCACAGAGTTACATCTCTATTTCGTGGATCTTTTTGCTAGCCTTACTTCTGTGGAATCTGAGAACAGATATTTCCTTTCCCTTTGAAGACTATAGGGCCAAAGGAAATATCCTCCGATAACAAAGAGAATGAAGCTTTCTGAGAAACTTCTTTGTGTTCTGTGAAATCATCTCACAGAGTTACAGCTTCCCCTCAATAAATCTTTCGCTAAAACAGTTCTTGTGGAATTGGCAAAGTGATATTTGGAAGCCCATAGAGGGCTATGGTGAAAAAGGAAATATCCTCCGATGAAATCTGGAAAGAAGCTTTCTGAGAAACTGCTAAGTGTTCTGTTAATTAATTTCGCAGAGTTACATCTGTATTTCGTGGATCTCTTTGCTAGCCTTATTTCTGTGGAATCTCAGAACAGATATTTCAGATCCCTTTAAGGACTATAGGGCCAAATGAAATATCCTCCGATAACAAAGAGAAAGAAGCTTTCTGAGAAACTTCTTTGTGTTCTGTGAAATCATCTCACAGAGTTACAGCTTTCCCCTCAAGAAGCTTTTCGCTATGACAGTTCTTGTGGAAATGGCAAAGTGATATTTGGAAGCCCATAGAGGGCTATGGTGAAAAAGGAAATATCCTCAGATGAAACTTGGAAAGAAGCTTTCTGAGAAACTGCTTAGTGTTCTGATAATTCATCTCACAGAGTTACATCTGTATTTCGTGGATCTCTTTGCTAGCCTTGTTTTTGTGGAATCTGACAACAGATATTTCGGATCCCTTTGAAGACTATAGGGCCAAAGGAAATATCCTCCGATCACAAAGAGAAAGAAGCTTTCTGAGAAACTTCTTTGTGTTCTGTGAAATCATCTCACAGAGTTACAGCTTTCCGCTCAAGAAGCCTTTCGCTAAGACAGTTCTTGTGGAATTGGCAAAGTGATATTTGGAAGGCCATAGAGGGCTATGGTGAAAAAGGAAATATCCTCCGATGAAATCTGGAAAGAAGCTTTCTGAGAAACTGCTCAGTGTTCTGTTAATTCATCTCACAGTGTTACATCTGTATTTCGTGGATCTCTTTGCTAGCCTTATTTCTGTGGAATCTGACAACAGATATTTCGGATCCCTTTGAAGACTATAGGTCCAAAGGAAATATCCTCCGATAACAAAGAGAAAGAAGCTTTCTGAGAAACTTCTTTGTGTTCTGTGAAATCATCTCACAGAGTTACAGCTTTCCCCTCAAGAAGCCTTTCGCTAAGACAGTTCTTGTGGAATTGGCAAAGTGATATTTGGAAGCCCATAGATGGCTATGGTGAAAAAGGAAATATCCTCCGATGAAATCTGGAAAGAAGCTTTCTGAGAAACTGCTTAGTGTTCTGTTAATTCATCGCACAGAGTTACATCAGTATTTCGTGGATCTCTTTGCTAGCCTTATTTCTGTGGAATCTGACAACAGATATTTCCTTTCCCATTGAAGACTATAGGGCCAAAGGAAATATCCTCCGATAACAAAGAGAAAGAAGCTTTCTGAGAAACTTCTTTGTGTTCTGTGAAATCATCTCACAGAGTTACAGCTTTCCCCTCAAGAAGCCTTTCGCTAAGACAGTTCTTGTGGAATTGGCAAAGTGATATTTGGAAACCCCGAGAGGGCTATGGTGAAAAAGGAAATATCCTCCGATGAAACCTGGAAAGAAGCTTTCAGAAAAACTGCTTAGTGTTCTGTTAATTCATCTCACAGAGTTACATCTCTATTTCGTGGATCTCTTTGCTTGCCTTATTTCTGTGGAATCTGACAACATATATTTCGGATCCCTTTGAAGACTATAGGGCAAAAGGAAATATTCTCCGATAACAAAGAGAAAGAAGCTTTCTGAGAGACTTCTTTGTGTTCTGTGAAATCATCTCACAGAGTTACAGCTTTCCCCTCAAGAAGCCTTTCGCTAAGACAGTTCTTGTGGAATTGGCAAAGTGATATTTGGAAGCCCATAGAGGGCTATGGTGAAAAAGGAAATATCCTCAGATGAAATCTGGAAAGAAGCTTTCTGAGAAACTGCTTAGTGTTCTGTTAATTCATCTCACAGAGTTACATCTGTATTTCGTGGATCTTTTTGCTAGCCTTACTTCTGTGGTATCTGAGAACAGATATTTCCTTTCCCTTTGAAGACTATAGGGCCAAAGGAAATATCCTCCGATAACAAAGAGAATGAAGCTTTCTGAGAAACTTCTTTGTGTTCTGTGAAATCATCTCACAGAGTTACAGCTTCCCCTCAATAAATCTTTCGCTAAAACAGTTCTTGTGGAATTGGCAAAGTGATATTTGGAAGCCCATAGAGGGCTATGGTGAAAAAGGAAATATCCTCCGATGAAATCTGGAAAAAAGCTTTCTGAGAAACTGCTCAGTGTTCTGTTAATTCATTTCGCAGAGTTACATCTGTATTTCGTGGATCTCTTTGCTAGCCTTATTTCTGTGGAATCTCAGAACAGATATTTCAGATCCCTTTAAGGACTATAGGGCCAAATGAAATATCCTCCGATAACAAAGAGAAAGAAGCTTTCTGAGAAACTTCTTTGTGTTCTGTGAAATCATCTCACAGAGTTACAGCTTTCCCCTCAAGAAGCTTTTCGCTATGACAGTTCTTGTGGAAATGGCAAAGTGATATTTGGAAGCCCATAGAGGGCTATGGTGAAAAAGGAAATATCCTCAGATGAAACTTGGAAAGAAGCTTTCTGAGAAACTGCTTAGTGTTCTGATAATTCATCTCACAGAGTTACATCTGTATTTCGTGGATCTCTTTGCTAGCCTTATTTTTGTGGAATCTGACAACAGATATTTCGGATCCCTTTGAAGACTATAGGGCCAAAGGAAATATCCTCCGATCACAAAGAGAAAGAAGCTTTCTGAGAAACTTCTTTGTGTTCTGTGAAATCATCTCACAGAGTTACAGCTTTCCGCTCAAGAAGCCTTTCGCTAAGACAGTTCTTGTGGAATTGGCAAAGTGATATTTGGAAGGCCATAGAGGGCTATGGTGAAAAAGGAAATATCCTCCGATGAAATCTGGAAAGAAGCTTTCTGAGAAACTGCTTAGTGTTCTGTTAATTCATCTCACAGTGTTACATCTGTATTTCGTGGATCTCTTTGCTAGCCTTATTTCTGTGGAATCTGACAACAGATATTTCGGATCCCTTTGAAGACTATAGGGCCAAAGGAAATATCCTCCGATAACAAAGAGAAAGAAGCTTTCTGAGAAACTTCTTTGTGTTCTGTGAAATCATCTCACAGAGTTACAGCTTTCCCCTCAAGAAGCCTTTCGCGAAGACAGTTCTTGTGGAATTGGCAAAGTGATATTTGGAAACCCAGAGAGGGCTATGGTCAAAAAGGAAATATCCTCCGATGGAACCTGGAAAGAAGCTTTCTGAGAAACTGCTTAGTGTTCTGTTAATTCATCTCACAGAGTTACATCTCTATTTCGTTTATCTCTTTGCTAGCCTTATTTCTGTGGAATCTGACAACATATATTTCGGATCCCTTTGAAGACTATAGGGCCAAAGGAAATATTCAACGATAACAAAGAGAAAGAAGCTTTCTGAGAAACTTCTTTGTGTTCTGTGAAATCATCTCACAGAGTTACAGCTTTCCCCTCAAGAAGCCTTTCGCTAAGACAGTTCTTGTGGAATTGGCAAAGTGATATTTGGAAGCCCTTAGAGGGCTATGGTGAAAAAGGAAATATCCTCAGATGAAATCTGGAAAGAAGCTTTCTGAGAAACTGCTTAGTATTCTGTTAATTCATCTCACAGAGTTACATCTGTATTTCGTGGATCTCTTTGCTAGCCTTATTTCTGTGGAATCTGAGAACAGATATTTCCTTTCCCTTTGAAGACTATAGGGCCAAAGGAAATATCCTCCGATAACAAAGAGAATGAAGCTTTCTGAGAAACTTCTTTGTGTTCTGTGAAATCATCTCACAGAGTTACAGCTTCCCCTCAATAAATCTTTCGCTAAGACAGTTCTTGTGGAATTGGCAAAGTGATATTTGGAAGCCCATAGAGGGCTATGGTGAAAAAGGAAATATCCTCCGATGAAATCTGGAAAGAAGATTTCTGAGAAACTGCTTAGTGTTCTGTTAATTCACCTCACAGAGTTACATCTGTATTTCGTGGATCTCTTTGCTAGCCTTATTTCTGTCGAATCTGACAACAGATATTTCCTTTCCCTTTGAAGACTATAGGGTCAAAGGAAATATCCTCCGATAACAAAGAGAAAGAAGCTTTCTGAGAAACGTCTTTGTGTTCTCTGAAATCATCCAACAGAGTTACAGCTTTCCCCGAAAGAAGCCTTTCGCTAAGACAGTTCTTGTGGAATTGGCAAAGTGATATTTGGAAGCCCATAGAGGGCTATAGTGAAAAAGGAAATATCCTCCGATGAAATCTGGAAAGAAGCCTTCTGAGAAAATGCTCAGTGTTCTGTTAATTCATCTCGCAGAGTTACATCTGTATTTCGTGGATCTCTTTGCTAGCCTTATTTCTGTGGAATCTGAGAACAGATATTTCAGATCCCTTTAAGGACTATAGGGCCAAAGGAAATATCCTCCGATAAGAAAGAGAAAGAAGCTTTCAGAGAAACTTCTTTGTGTTCTGTGAAATCATCTCACAGAGTTACAGGTTTCCCCTCAAGAAGCCTTTCGCTAAGACAGTTCTTGTGGAATTGGCAAAGTGATATTTGGAAGCCCTTAGAGGGCTATGGTGAAAAAGGAAATATCCTCCGATGAAATCTGGAAAGAAGCTTTCTGAGAAACTGCTCAGTGTTCTGTTAATTCATCTCACAGAGTTACATCTGTATTTCGTGGATCTCTTTGCTAGCCTTATTTCTGTGTAATCTGAGAACAGATATTTCCTTTCCCTTTGAAGACTATAGGGCCAAAGGAAATATCATCCGATAACAAAGAGAAAGAAGCTTTCTGAGAAACTTCTTTGTGTTCTGTGAAATCATCTCACAGAGTTACAGCTTTCCCCTCAAGAAGCCTTTCGCTAAGACAGTTCTTGTGGAATTGGCAAAGTGATATTTGGAAGCCCATAGAGGGCTATGGTGAAAAAGAAAATATCCTCCGATGAAATCTGGAAAGAATATTTCTGAGAAACTGCTTAGTGTTCTCTTACTTCATCTCACAGAGTTACATCTGTATTTTGTGGATCTCCTTGCTAGCCTGATTTCTGTGGAATCTGACAACAGATATTTCCTTTCCCTTTGTAGAAAATAGGGCCAAAGGAAATATCCTCCGATAACAAAGAGAAAGATGCTTTCTGAGAAACTTCTTTGTGTTCTGTGAAATCATCTCACAGACTTACAGCTTGCCCCTCAAGAAGCCTTTCGCTAAGACAGTTCTTGTGGAATGGCAGAGTGATATTTGGAAGCCCATAGAGGGCTATGGTGAAAAAGGAAATACCTCCGATGAAATCTGGAAAGAAGCTTTCTGAGAAACTGCTTAGTGTTTTGTAATTAATCTCACAGAGTTACATCTATATTTCGTGGATCTCTTTGCTAGCCTTATTTCTGTGGAAGCTGACAACAGATATTTCCTTTCCCTTTGAAGAATATAGGGCCAATGGAAATATCCTCCGATAACAAAGAGAAAGAAGCTTTCTGAGAAACTTCTTTGTGTTCTGTGAAATCATCTCACAGAGTTACAGCTTTCCCCTCAAGAAGCCTTTCGCTAAGACAGTTCTTGTGGCATTGGCAAAGTGATATTTGGAAGCCCATAGAGGGCTATGGTGAAAAAGGAAATATCCTCCGATGAAATCTGGAAAGAAGCTTTCAGAGAAACTGCTTAGTGTTCTGTTAATTCATCTCACAGAGTTACATCTGTATTTCGTGGATCTCTTTGTAGCCTTATTTCTGTGGAATCTGAGAACCCATATTTCGGATCCCTTTGAAGACTATACGGCTAAAGGAAATATCCTCCGATAACAAAGAGAAAGAAGCTTTCTGAGAAACTTCTTTGTGTTCTGTGAAATCATCTCACAGAGTTACAGCATTCCCCTCTAGAAGCCTTTCGCTAAGACAGTTCTTGTGGATTTGGCAAAGTGATATTTGGAAGCATATAGAGGGCTAGGGTGAAAATGGAAATATCCTCCGATGAAATCTGGAAAGAAGCTTTCTGAGAAACTGCTTAGTGTTTTGTAATTCATCTCACAGAGTTACATCTGTATTTCGTGGATCTCTTTGCCAGCCTTATTTCTGTGGAATCTGACAACAGATATTTCCTTTCCCTTTGAAGAATATAGGGCCAATGGAAATATCCTCCGATAACAAAGAGAAAGAAGCTTTCTGAGAAACATCTTTGTGTTCTGTGAAATCATCTCACAGAGTTACAGCTTCCCCCTCAATAAACCTTTCGCTAAAACAGTTCTTGTGGAATTGGCAAAGTGATATTTGGAAGCCCATAGAGGGCTATGGTGAAAAAGGAAATATCCTGCGATGAAATCTGGAAAGAAGCTTTCTGAGAAACTGCTCAGTGTTCTGTTAATTCATCTCACAGAGTTAAATCTGTATTTCGTGGATCTCTTGCTAGCCTTATTTCTGTGGCATCTGACAACAGATATTTCGGATCCCTTTGAAGACAATAGGTCCAAAGGAAATATCCTCCGATAACAAAGAGAAAGAAGCTTTCTGAGAAACTTCTTTGTGTTCTGTGAAATCATCTCACAGAGTTACAGGTTTCCCCTCAAGAAGCCTATCGCTAAGACAGTTCTTGTGGAATTGGCAAAGTGATATTTGGAAGCCCATAGAGGGCTATGGTGAAAAAGGAAATATCCTCTGATGAAATCTGGAAAGAAGCTTTCTGAGAAACTGCTTAGTGTTCTGTTAATTCATCGCACAGAGTTACATCAGTATTTCGTGGATCTCTTTGCTAGCCTTATTTCTGTGTAATCTGAGAACAGATATTTCCTTTCCCTTTGAAGACTATAGGGCCAAAGGAAATATCATCCGATAACAAAGAGAAAGAAGCTTTCTGAGAAACTTCTTTGTGTTCTGTGAAATCATCTCACAGAGTTACAGCTTTCCCCTCAAGAAGCCTTTCGCTAAGACAGTTCTTGTGGAATTGGCAAAGTGATATTTGGAAGCCCATAGAGGGCTATGGTGAAAAAGAAAATATCCTCCGATGAAATCTGGAAAGAATATTTCTGAGAAACTGCTTAGTGTTCTCTTACTTCATCTCACAGAGTTACATCTGTATTTTGTGGATCTCCTTGCTAGCCTGATTTCTGTGGAATCTGACAACAGATATTTCCTTTCCCTTTGTAGAAAATAGGGCCAAAGGAAATATCCTCCGATAACAAAGAGAAAGATGCTTTCTGAGAAACTTCTTTGTGTTCTGTGAAATCATCTCACAGACTTACAGCTTGCCCCTCAAGAAGCCTTTCGCTAAGACAGTTCTTGTGGAATGGCAGAGTGATATTTGGAAGCCCATAGAGGGCTATGGTGAAAAAGGAAATACCTCCGATGAAATCTGGAAAGAAGCTTTCTGAGAAACTGCTTAGTGTTTTGTAATTAATCTCACAGAGTTACATCTATATTTCGTGGATCTCTTTGCTAGCCTTATTTCTGTGGAAGCTGACAACAGATATTTCCTTTCCCTTTGAAGAATATAGGGCCAATGGAAATATCCTCCGATAACAAAGAGAAAGAAGCTTTCTGAGAAACTTCTTTGTGTTCTGTGAAATCATCTCACAGAGTTACAGCTTTCCCCTCAAGAAGCCTTTCGCTAAGACAGTTCTTGTGGCATTGGCAAAGTGATATTTGGAAGCCCATAGAGGGCTATGGTGAAAAAGGAAATATCCTCCGATGAAATCTGGAAAGAAGCTTTCAGAGAAACTGCTTAGTGTTCTGTTAATTCATCTCACAGAGTTACATCTGTATTTCGTGGATCTCTTTGTAGCCTTATTTCTGTGGAATCTGAGAACCCATATTTCGGATCCCTTTGAAGACTATACGGCTAAAGGAAATATCCTCCGATAACAAAGAGAAAGAAGCTTTCTGAGAAACTTCTTTGTGTTCTGTGAAATCATCTCACAGAGTTACAGCATTCCCCTCTAGAAGCCTTTCGCTAAGACAGTTCTTGTGGATTTGGCAAAGTGATATTTGGAAGCCCATAGAGGGCTAGGGTGAAAATGGAAATATCCTCCGATGAAATCTGGAAAGAAGCTTTCTGAGAAACTGCTTAGTGTTTTGTAATTCATCTCACAGAGTTACATCTGTATTTCGTGGATCTCTTTGCCAGCCTTATTTCTGTGGAATCTGACAACAGATATTTCCTTTCCCTTTGAAGAATATAGGGCCAATGGAAATATCCTCCGATAACAAAGAGAAAGAAGCTTTCTGAGAAACATCTTTGTGTTCTGTGAAATCATCTCACAGAGTTACAGCTTCCCCCTCAATAAACCTTTCGCTAAAACAGTTCTTGTGGAATTGGCAAAGTGATATTTGGAAGCCCATAGAGGGCTATGGTGAAAAAGGAAATATCCTGCGATGAAATCTGGAAAGAAGCTTTCTGAGAAACTGCTCAGTGTTCTGTTAATTCATCTCACAGAGTTAAATCTGTATTTCGTGGATCTCTTGCTAGCCTTATTTCTGTGGCATCTGACAACAGATATTTCGGATCCCTTTGAAGACAATAGGTCCAAAGGAAATATCCTCCGATAACAAAGAGAAAGAAGCTTTCTGAGAAACTTCTTTGTGTTCTGTGAAATCATCTCACAGAGTTACAGGTTTCCCCTCAAGAAGCCTATCGCTAAGACAGTTCTTGTGGAATTGGCAAAGTGATATTTGGAAGCCCATAGAGGGCTATGGTGAAAAAGGAAATATCCTCTGATGAAATCTGGAAAGAAGCTTTCTGAGAAACTGCTTAGTGTTCTGTTAATTCATCGCACAGAGTTACATCAGTATTTCGTGGATCTCTTTGCTAGCCTTATTTCTGTGTAATCTGAGAACAGATATTTCCTTTCCCTTTGAAGACTATAGGGCCAAAGGAAATATCATCCGATAACAAAGAGAAAGAAGCTTTCTGAGAAACTTCTTTGTGTTCTGTGAAATCATCTCACAGAGTTACAGCTTTCCCCTCAAGAAGCCTTTCGCTAAGACAGTTCTTGTGGAATTGGCAAAGTGATATTTGGAAGCCCATAGAGGGCTATGGTGAAAAAGAAAATATCCTCCGATGAAATCTGGAAAGAATATTTCTGAGAAACTGCTTAGTGTTCTCTTACTTCATCTCACAGAGTTACATCTGTATTTTGTGGATCTCCTTGCTAGCCTGATTTCTGTGGAATCTGACAACAGATATTTCCTTTCCCTTTGTAGAAAATAGGGCCAAAGGAAATATCCTCCGATAACAAAGAGAAAGATGCTTTCTGAGAAACTTCTTTGTGTTCTGTGAAATCATCTCACAGACTTACAGCTTGCCCCTCAAGAAGCCTTTCGCTAAGACAGTTCTTGTGGAATGGCAGAGTGATATTTGGAAGCCCATAGAGGGCTATGGTGAAAAAGGAAATACCTCCGATGAAATCTGGAAAGAAGCTTTCTGAGAAACTGCTTAGTGTTTTGTAATTAATCTCACAGAGTTACATCTATATTTCGTGGATCTCTTTGCTAGCCTTATTTCTGTGGAAGCTGACAACAGATATTTCCTTTCCCTTTGAAGAATATAGGGCCAATGGAAATATCCTCCGATAACAAAGAGAAAGAAGCTTTCTGAGAAACTTCTTTGTGTTCTGTGAAATCATCTCACAGAGTTACAGCTTTCCCCTCAAGAAGCCTTTCGCTAAGACAGTTCTTGTGGCATTGGCAAAGTGATATTTGGAAGCCCATAGAGGGCTATGGTGAAAAAGGAAATATCCTCCGATGAAATCTGGAAAGAAGCTTTCAGAGAAACTGCTTAGTGTTCTGTTAATTCATCTCACAGAGTTACATCTGTATTTCGTGGATCTCTTTGTAGCCTTATTTCTGTGGAATCTGAGAACCCATATTTCGGATCCCTTTGAAGACTATACGGCTAAAGGAAATATCCTCCGATAACAAAGAGAAAGAAGCTTTCTGAGAAACTTCTTTGTGTTCTGTGAAATCATCTCACAGAGTTACAGCATTCCCCTCTAGAAGCCTTTCGCTAAGACAGTTCTTGTGGATTTGGCAAAGTGATATTTGGAAGCCCATAGAGGGCTAGGGTGAAAATGGAAATATCCTCCGATGAAATCTGGAAAGAAGCTTTCTGAGAAACTGCTTAGTGTTTTGTAATTCATCTCACAGAGTTACATCTGTATTTCGTGGATCTCTTTGCCAGCCTTATTTCTGTGGAATCTGACAACAGATATTTCCTTTCCCTTTGAAGAATATAGGGCCAATGGAAATATCCTCCGATAACAAAGAGAAAGAAGCTTTCTGAGAAACATCTTTGTGTTCTGTGAAATCATCTCACAGAGTTACAGCTTCCCCCTCAATAAACCTTTCGCTAAAACAGTTCTTGTGGAATTGGCAAAGTGATATTTGGAAGCCCATAGAGGGCTATGGTGAAAAAGGAAATATCCTGCGATGAAATCTGGAAAGAAGCTTTCTGAGAAACTGCTCAGTGTTCTGTTAATTCATCTCACAGAGTTAAATCTGTATTTCGTGGATCTCTTGCTAGCCTTACTTCTGTGGCATCTGACAACAGATATTTCGGATCCCTTTGAAGACAATAGGTCCAAAGGAAATATCCTCCGATAACAAAGAGAAAGAAGCTTTCTGAGAAACTTCTTTGTGTTCTGTGAAATCATCTCACAGAGTTACAGGTTTCCCCTCAAGAAGCCTATCGCTAAGACAGTTCTTGTGGAATTGGCAAAGTGATATTTGGAAGCCCATAGAGGGCTATGGTGAAAAAGGAAATATCCTCTGATGAAATCTGGAAAGAAGCTTTCTGAGAAACTGCTTAGTGTTCTGTTAATTCATCGCACAGAGTTACATCAGTATTTCGTGGATCTCTTTGCTAGCCTTATTTCGGTGGAATCTGACAACAGATATTTCCTTTCCCATTGAAGACTATAGGGCCAAAGGAAATATCCTCCGATAACAAAGAGAAAGAAGCTTTCTGAGAAACTTCTTTGTGTTATGTGAAATCATCTCACAGAGTTACAGCTTTCCCCTCAAGAAACCTTTCGCTAAGACAGTTCTTGTGGAATTGGCAAAGTGATATTTGGAAACCCAGAGAGGGCTATGGTGAAAAAGGAAATATCCTCCGATGAAACCTGGAAAGAAGCTTTCTGAGAAACTGCTTAGTGTTCTGTTAATTCATCTCACAGAGTTACATCTCTATTTCGTGGATATCTTTGCTAGCCTTATTTCTGTGGAATCTGACAACATATATTTCGGCTCCCTTTGAAGACTATAGGGCCAAAGGAAATATTCTCCGATAACAAAGAGAAAGAAGCTTTCTGAGAGACTTCTTTGTGTTCTGTGAAATCATCTCACAGAGTTACAGCTTTCCCCTCAAGAAGCCTTTCGCTAACACAGTTCTTGTGGAATTGGCAAAGTGATATTTGGAAGCCCATAGAGGGCTATGGTGAAAAAGGAAATATCCTCAGATGAAATCTGGAAAGAAGCTTTCTGAGAAACTGCTTAGTGTTCTGTTAATTCATCTCACAGAGTTACATCTCTATTTCGTGGATCTTTTTGCTAGCCTTATTTCTGAGGAATCTGAGAACAGATATTTCCTTTCCCTTTGAAGATTATATGGCCAAAGGAAATATCCTCCGATAACAAAGAGAATGAAGCTTTCTGAGAAACTTCTTTGTGTTCTGTGAAATCATCGCACAGAGTTACAGCTTCCCCTCAATAAATCTTTCGCTAAAACAGTTCTTGTGGAATTGGCAAAGTGATATTTGGAACCCCATAGAGGGCTATGGTGAAAAAGGAAATATCCTCCCATGAAATCTGGAAAGAAGCTTTATGAGAAACTGCTCACTGTTCTGTTAATTCATCTCACAGAGTTACATCTGTATTTCGTGGATCTCTTTGCTAGCCTTATTTTGTGGAATCTGACAACAGATATTTCGGATCCCTTTGAAGACTATAGGGCCAAAGGAAATATCCTCCGATAACAAAGAGAAAGAAGCTTTCTGAGAAACTTCTTTGTGTTCTGTGAAATCATCTCACAGAGTTACAGCTTTCCCCTCAAGAAGCCTTTCGCTAAGACAGTTCTTGTGGAATTGGCAAAGTGATATTTGGAAGCCCATAGAGGGCTATGGTGAAAAAGGAAATATCCTCCGATGAATTCTGGAAAGAAGCTTTCTGAGAAACTGCTTAGTGTTCTGTTAATTCATCTCACAGAGTTACATCAGTATTTCGTGGATCTCTTTGCTAGCCTTATTTCTGTGGAATCTGACAACAGATATTTCCTTTCCCATTGAAGACTATAGGGCCAAAGGAAATATCCTACGATAACAAAGAGAAAGAAGCTTTCTGAGAAACTACTTTGTGTTCTGTGAAATCATCTCACAGAGTTACAGCTTTCCCTTCAAGAAGCCTTTCGCTAAGACAGTTCTTGTGGAATTGGCAAAGTGATATTTGGAAACCCAGAGAGGGCTATGGTGAAAAAGGAAATATCCTCCGATGAAACCTGGAAAGAAGCTTTCTGAGAAACTGCTTAGTGTTCTGTTAATTCATCTCACAGAGTTACATCTGTATTTCGTGGATCTCTTTGCTAGCCTTATTTCTGTGGAATCTGACAACATATATTTCGGATCCCTTTGAAGACTATAGGGCCAAAGGAAATATTCTCCGATAACAAAGAGAAAGAAGCTTTCTGAGAAACTTCTTTCTGTTCTGTGAAATCATCTCACAGAGTTACAGCTTTCCCCTCAAGAAGCCTTTCGCTAAGACAGTTCTTGTGGAATTGGAAAAGCGAAATTTGGAAGCCCATAGTGGGCTATGGTGAAAAAGGAAATATCCTCCGATGAAATCTGGAAAGAAGCTTTCTAAGAAACTGCTTAGTGTTCTGTTAATTCATCGCACAGAGTTACATCAGTATTTCGTGGATCTCTTTGCTAGCCTTATTTCTGTGGAATCTGACAAGAGATATTTCCTTTCCCATTGAAGACTATAGGGCCAAAGGAAATATCCTCCGATAACAAAGAGAAAGAAGCTTTCTGAGAAACTACTTTGTGTTCTGTGAAATCATCTCACAGAGTTACAGCTTTCCCCTCAAGAAGCCTTTCGCTAAGACAGTTCCTGTGGAATTGGCAAAGTGATATTTGGAAACCCAGAGAGGGCTACGGTGAAAAAGGAAATATACTCCGATGAAACCTGGAAAGAAGCTTTCTGAGAAACTGCTTAGTGTTCTGTTAATTCATCTCACAGAGTTACATCTGTATTTCGTGGATCTCTTTGCTAGCCTTATTTCTGTGGAATCTGAGAACAGATATTTCCTTTCCCTTTGAAGACTACAGGGCCAAAGGAAATATCCTCCGATAACAAAGAGAAAGAAGCTTTCTGAGAAACTTTTTTGTGTTCTGTGAAATCATCTCACAGAGTTACAGCTTTCCCCTCAAGAAGCCTTTCGCTAAGACAGTTCTTGTGGAATGTCAAAGTGATATTTGGAAGCCCATAGAGGGCTACGGTGAAAAAGGAAATATCCTCCGATGAAATCTGGAAAGAAGCTTTCTGAGAAACTGCTTAGTGTTCTGTTAATTCATCTCACAGAGTTACATCTGTATTTCGTTGATCTCTTTGCTAGCCTAATTTCTGTGTAATCTGAGAACAGATATTTCCTTTCCCTTTGAAGACTACAGGGCCAAAGGAAATATCCTCCGATAACAAAGAGAAAGAAGCTTTCTGAGAAACTTTTTTGTGTTCTGTGAAATCATCTCACAAAGTTACAGCTTTCCCCTCAAAAAACCTTTCGCTAAAACAGTTCTTGTGGAATTGGCAAAGTGATATTTCGAAGGCCATAGAGGGCTATGGTGAAAAAGAAAATATCCTGGGATGTAATCTGGAAAATAGCTTTCTGAGAAACTGCTCCGTGTTTGTTAATTCATCTCACAGAGTTACATCTGTATTTCGTGGATATCTTTGCTAGCCATATTTCTGTGGAATCGGCGAACAGATATTTCGGATCCCTTTGAAGACTATAGGGCCAAAGGAAATATCCCCCGATAACAAAGAGAAAGAAGCTTTCTGAGAAACTTCTTTGTGTTCTGTGAAATCATCTCACAGAGTTACAGCTTTCCCCTCAAGAAGCCTTTCGCTAAGACAGTTCTTGTGGAATTGGCAAAGTGATATTTGGAAGCCCATAGAGGGCTATGGTGAAAAAGGAAATATCCTGCGATGAAATCTGGAAAGAAGCTTTCTGAGAAACTGCTCAGTGTTCTGTTAATTCACCTCACAGAGTTACATCTGTATTTCGTGGATCTCTTTGCTAGCCATATTTCTGTGGAATCTGACAACAGATATTTCGGATCCCTTTGAAGACTATAGGTCCAAAGGAAATATCCTCCGATAACAAACAGAAAGAAGCGTTCTGAGAAACTTCTTTGTGTTCTGTGAAATCATCTCACAGAGTTACAGCTTTCTCCTCAAGAAGCCTTTCGCTAAGACAGTTCTTGTGGAACTGGCAAAGTGATATTTGGAAGCCCCTAGAGGGCTATGGTGAAAAAGGAAATATCCTCCGATGAAATCTGGAAAGAAGCTTTCTGAGAAACTGCTTAGTGTTCTGTTAATTCATCGCACAGAGTTACATCAGTATTTCGTGGATCTCTTTGCTAGCCTTATTTCTGTGGAATCTGACAACAGATATTTCCTTTCCCATTGAAGACTATAGGGCCAAAGGAAATATCCTCCGATAACAAAGAGAAAGAAGCTTTCTGAGAAACTTCTTTGTGTTCTGTGAAATCTTCTCACAGAGTTACAGCTTTCCCCTCAAGAAGCCTTTCGCTAAGACAGTTCTTGTGGAATTGGCAAAGTGATATTTGGAAACCCCGAGAGGGCTATGGTGAAAAAGGAAATATCCTCCGATGAAACCTGGAAAGAAGCTTTCAGAGAAACTGCTTAGTGTTCTGTTAATTCATCTCACAGAGTTACATCTCTATTTCGTGGATCTCTTTGCTTGCCTTATTTCTGTGGAATCTGACAACATATATTTCGGATCCCTTTGAAGACTATAGGGCCAAAGGAAATATTCTCCGATAACAAAGAGAAAGAAGCTTTCTGAGAGACTTCTTTGTGTTCTGTGAAATCATCTCACAGAGTTACAGCTTTCCCCTCAAGAAGCCTTTCGCTAAGACAGTTCTTGTGGAATTGGCAAAGTGATATTTGGAAGCCCATAGAGGGCTATGGTGAAAAAGGAAATATCCTCAGATGAAATCTGGAAAGAAGCTTTCTGAGAAACTGCTTAGTGTTCTGTTAATTCATCTCACAGAGTTACATCTCTATTTCGTGGATCTTTTTGCTAGCCTTACTTCTGTGGAATCTGAGAACAGATATTTCCTTTCCCTTTGAAGACTATAGGGCCAAAGGAAATATCCTCCGATAACAAAGAGAATGAAGCTTTCTGAGAAACTTCTTTGTGTTCTGTGAAATCATCTCACAGAGTTACAGCTTCCCCTCAATAAATCTTTCGCTAAAACAGTTCTTGTGGAATTGGCAAAGTGATATTTGGAAGCCCATAGAGGGCTATGGTGAAAAAGGAAATATCCTCCGATGAAATCTGGAAAGAAGCTTTCTGAGAAACTGCTCAGTGTTCTGTTAATTAATTTCGCAGAGTTACATCTGTATTTCGTGGATCTCTTTGCTAGCCTTATTTCTGTGGAATCTCAGAACAGATATTTCAGATCCCTTTAAGGACTATAGGGCCAAATGAAATATCCTCCGATAACAAAGAGAAAGAAGCTTTCTGAGAAACTTCTTTGTGTTCTGTGAAATCATCTCACAGAGTTACAGCTTTCCCCTCAAGAAGCTTTTCGCTATGACAGTTCTTGTGGAAATGGCAAAGTGATATTTGGAAGCCCATAGAGGGCTATGGTGAAAAAGGAAATATCCTCAGATGAAACTTGGAAAGAAGCTTTCTGAGAAACTGCTTAGTGTTCTGATAATTCATCTCACAGAGTTACATCTGTATTTCGTGGATCTCTTTGCTAGCCTTGTTTTTGTGGAATCTGACAACAGATATTTCGGATCCCTTTGAAGACTATAGGGCCAAAGGAAATATCCTCCGATCACAAAGAGAAAGAAGCTTTCTGAGAAACTTCTTTGTGTTCTGTGAAATCATCTCACAGAGTTACAGCTTTCCGCTCAAGAAGCCTTTCGCTAAGACAGTTCTTGTGGAATTGGCAAAGTGATATTTGGAAGGCCATAGAGGGCTATGGTGAAAAAGGAAATATCCTCCGATGAAATCTGGAAAGAAGCTTTCTGAGAAACTGCTCAGTGTTCTGTTAATTCATCTCACAGTGTTACATCTGTATTTCGTGGATCTCTTTGCTAGCCTTATTTCTGTGGAATCTGACAACAGATATTTCGGATCCCTTTGAAGACTATAGGTCCAAAGGAAATATCCTCCGATAACAAAGAGAAAGAAGCTTTCTGAGAAACTTCTTTGTGTTCTGTGAAATCATCTCACAGAGTTACAGCTTTCCCCTCAAGAAGCCTTTCGCTAAGACAGTTCTTGTGGAATTGGCAAAGTGATATTTGGAAGCCCATAGATGGCTATGGTGAAAAAGGAAATATCCTCCGATGAAATCTGGAAAGAAGCTTTCTGAGAAACTGCTTAGTGTTCTGTTAATTCATCGCACAGAGTTACATCAGTATTTCGTGGATCTCTTTGCTAGCCTTATTTCTGTGGAATCTGACAACAGATATTTCCTTTCCCATTGAAGACTATAGGGCCAAAGGAAATATCCTCCGATAACAAAGAGAAAGAAGCTTTCTGAGAAACTTCTTTGTGTTCTGTGAAATCATCTCACAGAGTTACAGCTTTCCCCTCAAGAAGCCTTTCGCTAAGACAGTTCTTGTGGAATTGGCAAAGTGATATTTGGAAACCCCGAGAGGGCTATGGTGAAAAAGGAAATATCCTCCGATGAAACCTGGAAAGAAGCTTTCAGAAAAACTGCTTAGTGTTCTGTTAATTCATCTCACAGAGTTACATCTCTATTTCGTGGATCTCTTTGCTTGCCTTATTTCTGTGGAATCTGACAACATATATTTCGGATCCCTTTGAAGACTATAGGGCCAAAGGAAATATTCTCCGATAACAAAGAGAAAGAAGCTTTCTGAGAGACTTCTTTGTGTTCTGTGAAATCATCTCACAGAGTTACAGCTTTCCCCTCAAGAAGCCTTTCGCTAAGACAGTTCTTGTGGAATTGGCAAAGTGATATTTGGAAGCCCATAGAGGGCTATGGTGAAAAAGGAAATATCCTCAGATGAAATCTGGAAAGAAGCTTTCTGAGAAACTGCTTAGTGTTCTGTTAATTCATCTCACAGAGTTACATCTGTATTTCGTGGATCTTTTTGCTAGCCTTACTTCTGTGGTATCTGAGAACAGATATTTCCTTTCCCTTTGAAGACTATAGGGCCAAAGGAAATATCCTCCGATAACAAAGAGAATGAAGCTTTCTGAGAAACTTCTTTGTGTTCTGTGAAATCATCTCACAGAGTTACAGCTTCCCCTCAATAAATCTTTCGCTAAAACAGTTCTTGTGGAATTGGCAAAGTGATATTTGGAAGCCCATAGAGGGCTATGGTGAAAAAGGAAATATCCTCCGATGAAATCTGGAAAAAAGCTTTCTGAGAAACTGCTCAGTGTTCTGTTAATTCATTTCGCAGAGTTACATCTGTATTTCGTGGATCTCTTTGCTAGCCTTATTTCTGTGGAATCTCAGAACAGATATTTCAGATCCCTTTAAGGACTATAGGGCCAAATGAAATATCCTCCGATAACAAAGAGAAAGAAGCTTTCTGAGAAACTTCTTTGTGTTCTGTGAAATCATCTCACAGAGTTACAGCTTTCCCCTCAAGAAGCTTTTCGCTATGACAGTTCTTGTGGAAATGGCAAAGTGATATTTGGAAGCCCATAGAGGGCTATGGTGAAAAAGGAAATATCCTCAGATGAAACTTGGAAAGAAGCTTTCTGAGAAACTGCTTAGTGTTCTGATAATTCATCTCACAGAGTTACATCTGTATTTCGTGGATCTCTTTGCTAGCCTTATTTTTGTGGAATCTGACAACAGATATTTCGGATCCCTTTGAAGACTATAGGGCCAAAGGAAATATCCTCCGATCACAAAGAGAAAGAAGCTTTCTGAGAAACTTCTTTGTGTTCTGTGAAATCATCTCACAGAGTTACAGCTTTCCGCTCAAGAAGCCTTTCGCTAAGACAGTTCTTGTGGAATTGGCAAAGTGATATTTGGAAGGCCATAGAGGGCTATGGTGAAAAAGGAAATATCCTCCGATGAAATCTGGAAAGAAGCTTTCTGAGAAACTGCTTAGTGTTCTGTTAATTCATCTCACAGTGTTACATCTGTATTTCGTGGATCTCTTTGCTAGCCTTATTTCTGTGGAATCTGACAACAGATATTTCGGATCCCTTTGAAGACTATAGGGCCAAAGGAAATATCCTCCGATAACAAAGAGAAAGAAGCTTTCTGAGAAACTTCTTTGTGTTCTGTGAAATCATCTCACAGAGTTACAGCTTTCCCCTCAAGAAGCCTTTCGCGAAGACAGTTCTTGTGGAATTGGCAAAGTGATATTTGGAAACCCAGAGAGGGCTATGGTCAAAAAGGAAATATCCTCCGATGGAACCTGGAAAGAAGCTTTCTGAGAAACTGCTTAGTGTTCTGTTAATTCATCTCACAGAGTTACATCTCTATTTCGTTTATCTCTTTGCTAGCCTTATTTCTGTGGAATCTGACAACATATATTTCGGATCCCTTTGAAGACTATAGGGCCAAAGGAAATATTCAACGATAACAAAGAGAAAGAAGCTTTCTGAGAAACTTCTTTGTGTTCTGTGAAATCATCTCACAGAGTTACAGCTTTCCCCTCAAGAAGCCTTTCGCTAAGACAGTTCTTGTGGAATTGGCAAAGTGATATTTGGAAGCCCTTAGAGGGCTATGGTGAAAAAGGAAATATCCTCAGATGAAATCTGGAAAGAAGCTTTCTGAGAAACTGCTTAGTATTCTGTTAATTCATCTCACAGAGTTACATCTGTATTTCGTGGATCTCTTTGCTAGCCTTATTTCTGTGGAATCTGAGAACAGATATTTCCTTTCCCTTTGAAGACTATAGGGCCAAAGGAAATATCCTCCGATAACAAAGAGAATGAAGCTTTCTGAGAAACTTCTTTGTGTTCTGTGAAATCATCTCACAGAGTTACAGCTTCCCCTCAATAAATCTTTCGCTAAGACAGTTCTTGTGGAATTGGCAAAGTGATATTTGGAAGCCCATAGAGGGCTATGGTGAAAAAGGAAATATCCTCCGATGAAATCTGGAAAGAAGATTTCTGAGAAACTGCTTAGTGTTCTGTTAATTCACCTCACAGAGTTACATCTGTATTTCGTGGATCTCTTTGCTAGCCTTATTTCTGTCGAATCTGACAACAGATATTTCCTTTCCCTTTGAAGACTATAGGGTCAAAGGAAATATCCTCCGATAACAAAGAGAAAGAAGCTTTCTGAGAAACGTCTTTGTGTTCTCTGAAATCATCCAACAGAGTTACAGCTTTCCCCGAAAGAAGCCTTTCGCTAAGACAGTTCTTGTGGAATTGGCAAAGTGATATTTGGAAGCCCATAGAGGGCTATAGTGAAAAAGGAAATATCCTCCGATGAAATCTGGAAAGAAGCCTTCTGAGAAAATGCTCAGTGTTCTGTTAATTCATCTCGCAGAGTTACATCTGTATTTCGTGGATCTCTTTGCTAGCCTTATTTCTGTGGAATCTGAGAACAGATATTTCAGATCCCTTTAAGGACTATAGGGCCAAAGGAAATATCCTCCGATAAGAAAGAGAAAGAAGCTTTCAGAGAAACTTCTTTGTGTTCTGTGAAATCATCTCACAGAGTTACAGGTTTCCCCTCAAGAAGCCTTTCGCTAAGACAGTTCTTGTGGAATTGGCAAAGTGATATTTGGAAGCCCTTAGAGGGCTATGGTGAAAAAGGAAATATCCTCCGATGAAATCTGGAAAGAAGCTTTCTGAGAAACTGCTCAGTGTTCTGTTAATTCATCTCACAGAGTTACATCTGTATTTCGTGGATCTCTTTGCTAGCCTTATTTCTGTGTAATCTGAGAACAGATATTTCCTTTCCCTTTGAAGACTATAGGGCCAAAGGAAATATCATCCGATAACAAAGAGAAAGAAGCTTTCTGAGAAACTTCTTTGTGTTCTGTGAAATCATCTCACAGAGTTACAGCTTTCCCCTCAAGAAGCCTTTCGCTAAGACAGTTCTTGTGGAATTGGCAAAGTGATATTTGGAAGCCCATAGAGGGCTATGGTGAAAAAGAAAATATCCTCCGATGAAATCTGGAAAGAATATTTCTGAGAAACTGCTTAGTGTTCTGTTAATTCATCGCACAGAGTTACATCAGTATTTCGTGGATCTCTTTGCTAGCCTTATTTCTGTGGAATCTGACAACAGATATTTCCTTTCCCATTGAAGACTATAGGGCCAAAGGAAATATCCTCCGATAACAAAGAGAATGAAGCTTTCTGAGAAACTTCTTTGTGTTCTGTGAAATCATCTCACAGAGTTACAGCTTCCCCTCAATAAATCTTTCGCTAAGACAGTTCTTGTGGAATTGGCAAAGTGATATTTGGAAGCCCATAGAGGGCTATGGTGAAAAAGGAAATATCCTCCGATGAAATCTGGAAAGAAGCTTTCTAAGAAACTGCTTAGTGTTCTGTTAATTCATCTCACAGAGTTACATCTGTATTTCGTGGATCTCTTTGCTAGCCTTATTTCTGTCGAATCTGACAACAGATATTTCCTTTCCCTTTGAAGGCTATAGGGTCAAAGGAAATATCCTCCGATAACAAAGAGAAAGAAGCTTTCTGAGAAACGTCTTTGTGTTCTGTGAAATCATCCAACAGAGTTACAGCTTTCCCAGAAAGAAGCCTTTCGCTAAGACAGTTCTTGTGGAATTGGCAAAGTGATATTTGGAAGCCCGTAGAGGGCTATAGTGAAAAAGGAAATATCCTCCGATGAAATCTGGAAAGAAGCCTTCTGAGAAACTGCTCAGTGTTCTGCTAATTCATCTCGCAGAGTTACATCTGTATTTCGTGGATCTCTTTGCTAGCCTTATTTCTGTGGAATCTGAGAACAGATATTTCAGATCCCTTTAAGGACTATAGGGCCAAAGGAAATATCCTCCGATAAGAAAGAGAAAGAAGCTTTCAGAGAAACTTCTTTGTGTTCTGTGAAATCATCTCACAGAGTTACAGGTTTCCCCTCAAGAAGCCTTTCGCTAAGACAGTTCTTGTGGAATTGGCAAAGTGATATTTGGAAGCCCATAGAGGGCTATGGTGAAAAAGGAAATATCCTCAGATGAAACCCGGAAAGAAGCTTACTGAGAAACTGCTTAGGGTTCTGATAATTCATCTCACAGAGTTACATCTGTATATCGTGGATCTCTTTGCTAGCCTTATTTCTGTGGAATCTGAGAACAGATATTTCAGATCCCTTTGAAGACTATAGGGCCAAGGAAATATCCGCCGATAACAAAGAGAAAGAAGCTTTCTGAGAAACTTCTTGTGTTCTGTGAAATCATCTCACAGAGTTACAGCTTTCCCCTCTAGAAGCCTTTCGCTATGACAGTTCTTGTGGAATTGGCAAAGTGATATTTGGAAGCCCTTAGAGGGCTACGGTGAAAAAGGAAATATCCTCAGATGAAACCTGGAAAGAAGCTTTCTGAGAAACTCCTTAGTGTTCTGATAATTCATCTCACAGAGTTACATCTGTATTTCGTGGATCTCTTTGTTAGCCTTATTTCTGTGGAATCTGACAACAGATATTTCGGATCCCTTTGAAGACTATAGGGCCAAAGGAAATATCCTCCGATAACAAAGAGAAAGAAGCTTTCTGAGAAACTTCTTTGTGTTCTGTGAAATCATCTCACAGAGTTACAGCTTGCCCCTCAAGAAGCCTTTCGCTAAGACAGTTCTTGTGGAATTGGCAAAGTGATATTTCGAAGCCCGTAGAGGGCTATGGTGAAAAAGGAAATATCCTCCGATGAAATCTGGAAGGAAGCTTTCTGAGAAACTGCTTAGTGTTCTGTTAATTCATCTCACAGTGTTACATCTGTATTTCGTGGATCTCTTTGCTAGCCTTATTTCTGTGGAATCTGACAACAGATATTTTCTTTCCCTTTGAAGAATATGGGGCCAAAGGAAATATCCTCCGATAACAAAGAGAAAGAAGCTTTCTGAGAAACTTCTTTGTGTTCTGTGAAATCATCTCACAGAGTTACAGCTTTCGCCTCAATAAACCTTTAGCTAAAACAGTTCTTGTGGAATTGGCAAAGTGATATTTGGAAGCCCTTAGAGGGCAATGGTGAAAAAGGAAATATCCTCCGATGAAACCTGGAAAGAAGCTTTCTGAGAAACTGCTTAGTGTTCTGTTAATTATCTCACAGAGTTACATCTGTATTTCGTGGATCTCTTTGCTAGCCTTATTTCTGTGGAATCTGACAACAGATATTTCGGATCTCTTTGAAGACTATAGGGCCAAAGGAAATATCCTCCGATAACAAAGAGAAAGAAGCGTTCTGAGAAACTTCTTTGTGTTCTGTGAAATCATCTCACAGAGTTAGAGCTTCCCCTCAAGAAGCCTTTCGATAAGACAGTTCTTGTGGAATTGGCAAAGTGATATTTGGAAGCCCTTAGAGGGCTATGGTGAAAAAGTAAATATCCACCGAAGAAATCTGGAAAGAAGTTTTCTGAGAAACTGCTTAGTGTTCTGTTAATTCATCTCACAGAGTTACATCTGTATTTCGTGGATCTCTTTGCTAGCCTTATTTCTGTGGAATCTGACAACAGATATTTCCTTTGCCTTTGAAGACTATAGGGCCAAAGGAAATATCCTCCGATAGCAAAGAGAAAGAAGCTTTCTGAAAAACTTCTTTGTGTTCTGTGAAATCATCTCACAGAGTTACAGCTTTCCCCTCAAGAAGCCTTTCGCTAAGACAGTTCTTGTGGAATTGGCAAAGTGATATTTGGAAGCCCATAGAGGGCTATGGTGAAAAAGGAAATATCCTCGGATGAAATCTGGAAAGAAGCTTTCTGAGAAACTGCTTAGTGTTCTGTGAAATCATCTCACAGAGTTACAGCTTTCCCCTCAAGAAGCCTTTCGCTAAGACAGTTCTTGTGGAATTGGCAAAGTGATATTTGGAAGCCCATAGAGGGCTATGGGGAAAAAGGAAATATCCTCCGATGAAATCTGGAAAGAAGCTTTCTGAGAAACTGCTCAGTGTTCTGTTAATTCATCTCGCAGGGTTACATCTGTATTTCGTGGATCTCTTTGCTAGCCTTATTTCTGTGGAATCTCAGAACATATATTTCAGATCCCTTTAAAGACTATAGGGCCAAAGGAAATATCCTCCGATAACAAAGAGAAGGAAGCTTTCTGAGAAACTTCTTTGTGTTCTGTGAAATCATCTCACAGAGTTACAGCTTTCCCCTCAAGAAGCCTTTCGCTATGACAGTTCTTGTGGAATTGGCAAAGTGATATTTGGAAGCCCTTAGAGAGCTATGGTGAAAAAGGAAATATCCTCCGATGAAATCTGGAAAGAAGCTTTCTGAGAAACTGCTCAGTGTTCTGTTAATTCATCTCACAGAGTTACATCTGTATTTCGTGGATCTCTTTGCTAGCCTTATTTCTGTGGAATCTCAGAACAGATATTTCAGATCCCTTTAAAGACTATAGGGCCAAAGGAAATATCCTCCGATAACAAAGAGAAAGAAGCTTTCTGAGAAACTTTTTTGTGTTCTGTTAAATCATCTCACAGAGTTACAGCTTTCCCCTCAAGAACCCTTTCGCTAAGACAGTTCTTGTGGAATGGCAAAGTGATATTTGGAAGCCCATAGAGGGCTATGGTGAAAAAGGAAATATCCTCCGATGAAATCTGGAAAGAAGCTTTCTGAGAAACTGCTTAGTGTTTTGTAATTCATCTCACAGAGTTACATCTGTATTTCGTGGATCTCTTTGCTAGCCTTATTTCTGTGGAATCTGACAACAGATATTTCCTTTCCCTTTGAAGAATATAGGGCCAATGGAAATATCCTCCGATAACAAAGAGAAAGAAGCTTTCTGAGAAACTTCTTTGTGTTCTTTGAAATCATCTCACAGAGTTACAGCTTTCCCCTCAAGAAGCCTTTCGCTAAGACAGTTCTTGTGGAATTGGCAAAGTTATATTTGGAAGCCCATAGAGGGCTATGGTGAAAAAGGAAATATCCTCCGATGAAATCTGCAAAGAAGCTTTCAGAGAAACTGCTTAGTGTTCTGTTAATTCATCTCACAGAGTTATATCTGTATTTCGTGGATCTCTTTGCTAGCCTTATTTCTGTGGATTCTGAGAACCCATATTTCGGATCCCTTTGAAGACTATACGGTTAAGGAAATATCCTCCGATAACAAAGAGAAAGAAGCTTTCTGAGAAACTTCTTTGTGTTCTGTGAAATCATCTCACAGAGTTAGAGCTTCCCCTCAAGAAGCCTTTCGCTAAGACAGTTCTTGTGGAATTGGCAAAGTGATATTTGGAAGCCCTTAGAGGTCTATGGTGAAAAAGGAAATATCCACCGAAGAAATCTGGAAAGAAGTTTTCTGAGAAACTGCTTAGTGTTCTGTTAATTCATCTCACAGAGTTACATCTGTATTTCGTGGATCTCTTTGCTAGCCTTATTTCTGTGGAATCTGACAACAGATATTTCCTATCCCTTTGAAGACTATAGGGCCAATGGAAATATCCTCCGATAGCAAAGAGAAAGAAGCTTTCTGAGAAACTTCTTTGTGTTCTGTGAAATCATCTCACAGAGTTACAGCTTTCCCCTCAAGAAGCCTTTCGCTAAGAAAGTTCTTGTGGCATTGGCAAAGTGATATTTGGAAGCCCATAGAGGGCTATGGTGAAAAAGGAAATATCCTCCGATGAAACCTGGAAAGAAGCTTTCTGAGAAACTGCTTCGTGTTCTGTTAATTCATCTCACAGAGTTACATCTGTATTTCGTGGATCTCTTTGCTAGCCTTATTTCTGTGGAATCTGACAACAGATATTTCCTTTCCCATTGAAGACTATAGGGCCAAAGGAAATATCCTCCGATAACAAAGAGAAAGAAGCTTTCTGAGAAACTACTTTGTGTTCTGTGAAATCATCTCACAGAGTTACAGCTTTCCCCTCAAGAAGCCTTTCGCTAAGACAGTTCTTGTGGAATTGGCAAAGTGATATTTGGAAACCCAGAGAGGGCTATGGTGAAAAAGGAAATATCCTCCGATGAAACCTGGAAAGAAGCTTTCTGAGAAACTGCTTAGTGTTCTGTTAATTCATCTCACTGAGTTACATCTGTATTTCGTGGATCTCTTTGCTAGCCTTATTTCTGTGGAATCTGACAACATATATTTCTGATCCCTTTGAAGACTATAGGGCCAAAGGAAATATTCTCCGATAACAAAGAGAAAGAAGCTTTCTGAGAAACTTCTTTGTGTTCTGTGAAATCATCTCACAGAGTTACAGCTTTCCCCTCAAGAAGCCTTTCGCTAAGACAGTTCTTGTGGCATTGGCAAAGTGATATTTGGAAGCCCATAGAGGGCTATGGTGAAAAAGGAAATATCTCCGATGAAACCTGGAAAGAAGCTTTCTGAGAAACTGCTTCGTGTTCTGTTAATTCATCTCACAGAGTTACATCTGTATTTCCTGGATCTCTTTGCTAGCCTTATTTCTGTGGAATCTGACAACATATATTTCGGATCTCTTTGAAGACTATAGGGCCAAAGGAAATATCCTCCGATGACAAAGAGAAAGAAGCTTTCTGAGAAACTTCTTTGTGTTCTGTGAAATCATCTCACAGAGTTACAGCTTGCTCCTCAAGAAGCCTTTCGCTAAGACAGTTCTTGTGGAATTGGCAAAGTGATATTTGGAAGGCCATAAGGGCTTTGGTGAAAAAGGAAATATACTCCGATGAAATCTGGAAAGAAGCTTTCTGAGAAACTGCTTAGTGTTCTGTAATTCACCTCACAGAGTTACATCTGTATTTCGTGGATCCCTTTGCTAGCCTTATTTCTGTGGAATCTGACAACAGATATTTCCTTTCCCATTGAAGACTATAGGGCCAAAGGAAATATCCTCCGATAACAAAGAGAAAGAAGCTTTCTGAGAAACTACTTTGTGTTCTGTGAAATCATCTCACAGAGTTACAGCTTTCCCCTCAAGAAGCCTTTCGCTAAGACAGTACTTGTGGAATTGGCAAAGTGATATTTGGAAACCCAGAGAGGGCTATGGTGAAAAAGGAAATATCCTCCGATGAAACCTGGAAAGAAGCTTTCTGAGAAACTGCTTAGTGTTCTGTTAATTCATCTCACTGAGTTACATCTGTATTTCGTGGATCTCTTTGCTAGCCTTATTTCTGTGGAATCTGACAACATATATTTCTGATCCCTTTGAAGACTATAGGGCCAAAGGAAATATTCTCCGATAACAAAGAGAAAGAAGCTTTCTGAGAAACTTCTTTTTGTTCTGTGAAATCATCTCACAGAGTTACAGCTTTCCCCTCAAGAAGCCTTTCGCTAAGACAGTTCTTGTGGAATTGGAAAAGTGATATTTGGAAGCCCATAGAGGGCTATGGTGAAAAAGGAAATATCCTCCGATGAAATCTAGAAGGAAGCTTTCTGAGAAACTGCTTAGTGTTCTGTTAATTCATCTCACAGAGATACATCTGTATTTCGTGGATCTCTTTGCTAGTCTAATATCTGTGTAGTTACATCTGTATTTCGTGGATCTCTTTGCTAGCCTTATTTCTGTGGAATCTGACAACAGATATTTCCTTTCCCTTTGAAGAATATAGGGCCAATGGAAATATCCTCTGATAACAAAGAGAAAGAAGCTTTCTGAGAAACTTCTTTGTGTTCTGTGAAATCATCTCACAGAGTTACAGCTTCCCCTCAATAAATCTTTCGCTAAAACAGTTCTTGTGGAATTGGCAAAGTGATATTTGGAAGGCCATAGAGGGCTATGGTGAAAAAGGAAATATCCTCCGATGAAATCTGGAAAGAAGCTTTCTGAGAAACTGCTCAATGTTCTGTTAATTCATCTCACAGAGTTACATCTGTATTTCGTGGATCTCTTTGCTAGCCTTATTTCTGTGGAATCTGACAACAGATATTTCGGATCCCTTTGAAGACTATAGCGCCATAGGAAATATCCTCTGATAACAAAGAGAAACAAGCTTTCTGAGAAACTTCTTTGTGTTCTGTGAAATCATCTCACAGAGTTACAGCTTTCCCCTCAAGAAGCCTTTCGCTAAGACAGTTCTTGTGGAATTGGCAAAGTGATATTTCGAAGCCCATAGAGAGCTATGGTGAAAAATGAAATATCCTCCGATGAAATCTGGAAAGAAGCTTTCTGAGAAACTGCTCAGTGTTCTGTTAATTCATCTCGCAGAGTTACATCTGTATTTCGTGGATCTCTTTGCTAGCCTTTTTTCTGTGGAATCTGAGAAAATATATTTCGGATCCCTTTGAAGACTATAGGGCTAAAGGAAATATCCTCCGATAACAAAGAGAAAGAAGCTTTCTGAGAAACTTCTTTGTGTTCTGTGAAACCATCTCACAGAGTTACAACTTTCCCATCAAGAAGCCTTTCGCTAAGACAGTTCTTGTGGAATTGGCAAAGTGATATTTGGAAGCCCATAGAGGGCTATGGTGAAAAAGGAAATATCCTCAGATGAAACATGGAAAGAAGCTTTCTGAGAAACTGCTTAGTGTTCTGTTAATTCATCTCACAGGGTTGCATCTGTATTTCGTGGATCTCTTTGCTCGCCTTATTTTTGTGGAATCTGACAACAGATATTTCCTTTCCCTTTGAAGACTATAGGGCCAAAGGAAATATCCTCCGATAACAAAGAGAAAGAAGCTTTCTGAGAAACTTCTTTGTGTTCTGTGAAACCATCTCACAGAGTTACAACTTTCCCATCAAGAAGCCTTTCGCTACGACAGTTCTTGTGGAATTGGCAAGGTGATATTTGGAACCCCATAGAGGGCTATGGTGAAAAATGAAATATCCTCCGATGAAATCTGGAAAGAAGCTTTCTGAGAAACTGCTCAGTGTTCTGTTCATTCATCTCGCAGAGTTACATCTGTATTTCGTGGATCTCTTTGCTAGCCTTATTTCTGTGGAATCTCAGAAAAGATATTTCAGATCCCTTTAAAGACTATAGGGCCAAAGGAAATATCCTCCGATCACAAAGAGAAAGAAGCTTTCTGAGAAACTTCTTTGTGTTCTGTGAAATCATCTCACAGAGTTACAGCTTTCCCCTCTAGAAGCCTTTCGCTATGACAGTTCTTGTGGAATTGGCAAAGTGATATTTGGAAGCCCTTAGAGGGCTATGGTGAAAAAGGAAATATCCTCAGATGAAACCTGGAAAGAAGCTTTCTGGGAAACTGCTTAGTGTTCTGATAATTCATCTCACAGAGTTACATCTGTATTTCGTGGATCTCTTTGCTAGCCTTATTTCTGTGGAATCTGACAACAGATATTTCCTTTCCCTTTGAAGAATATGGGGCCAAAGGAAATATCCTCCGATAACAAAGAGAAAGAAGCTTTCTGAGAAACTTCTTTGTGTTCTGTGAAATCATCTCACAGAGTTACAGCTTTCGCCTCAATAAACCTTTAGCTAAAACAGTTCTTCTGGAATAGGCAAAGTGATATTTGGAAGCCCTTAGAGGGCAATGGTGAAAAAGGAAATATCCTCCGATGAAACCTGGAAAGAAGCTTTCTGAGAAACTGCTTAGTGTTCTGTTAATTCATCTCACAGAGTTACATCTGTATTTCGTGGATCTCTTTGCTAGCCTTATTTCTGTGGAATCTGACAACATATATTTCGGATCTCTTTGAAGACTATAGGGCCAAAGGAAATATCCTCCGATAACAAAGAGAAAGAAGCTTTCTGAGAAACTTCTTTGTGTTCTGTGAAATCATCTCACAGAGTTACAGCTTTCCCCTCTAGAAGCCATTCGCTAAGACAGTTCTTGTGGAATTGGCAAAGTGATATTTGGAAGCCCCTAGAGGGCTATGGTGAAAAAGGAAATATCCTCCGATGAAACCTGGAAAGAAGCTTTCTGAGAAACTGCTTAGTGTTCTGTTAATTCATCTCACTGAGTTACATCTGTATTTCGTGGATCTCTTTGCTAGCCTTATTTCTGTGGAATCTGACAACATATATTTCTGATCCCTTTGAAGACTATAGGGCCAAAGGAAATATTCTCCGATAACAAAGAGAAAGAAGCTTTCTGAGAAACTTCTTTTTGTTCTGTGAAATCATCTCACAGAGTTACAGCTTTCCCCTCAAGAAGCCTTTCGCTAAGACAGTTCTTGTGGAATTGGAAAAGTGATATTTGGAAGCCCCTAGAGGGCTATGGTGAAAAAGGAAATATCCTCCGATGAAATCTAGAAGGAAGCTTTCTGAGAAACTGCTTAGTGTTCTGTTAATTCATCTCACAGAGATACATCTGTATTTCGTGGATCTCTTTGCTAGTCTAATATCTGTGTAGTTACATCTGTATTTCGTGGATCTCTTTGCTAGCCTTATTTCTGTGGAATCTGACAACAGATATTTCCTTTCCCTTTGAAGAATATAGGGCCAATGGAAATATCCTCTGATAACAAAGAGAAAGAAGCTTTCTGAGAAACTTCTTTGTGTTCTGTGAAATCATCTCACAGAGTTACAGCTTCCCCTCAATAAATCTTTCGCTAAAACAGTTCTTGTGGAATTGGCAAAGTGATATTTGGAAGGCCATAGAGGGCTATGGTGAAAAAGGAAATATCCTCCGATGAAATCTGGAAAGAAGCTTTCTGAGAAACTGCTCAATGTTCCGTTAATTCATCTCACAGAGTTACATCTGTATTTCGTGGATCTCTTTGCTAGCCTTATTTCTGTGGAATCTGACAACAGATATTTCGGATCCCTTTGAAGACTATAGCGCCATAGGAAATATCCTCTGATAACAAAGAGAAAGAAGCTTTCTGAGAAACTTCTTTGTGTTCTGTGAAATCATCTCACAGAGTTACAGCTTTCCCCTCAAGAAGCCTTTCGCTAAGACAGTTCTTGTGGAATTGGCAAAGTGATATTTCGAAGCCCATAGAGAGCTATGGTGAAAAATGAAATATCCTCCGATGAAATCTGGAAAGAAGCTTTCTGAGAAACTGCTCAGTGTTCTGTTAATTCATCTCGCAGAGTTACATCTGTATTTCGTGGATCTCTTTGCTAGCCTTTTTTCTGTGGAATCTGAGAAAATATATTTCGGATCCCTTTGAAGACTATAGGGCTAAAGGAAATATCCTCCGATAACAAAGAGAAAGAAGCTTTCTGAGAAACTTCTTTGTGTTCTTTGAAACCATCTCACAGAGTTACAACTTTCCCATCAAGAAGCCTTTCGCTAAGACAGTTCTTGTGGAATTGGCAAAGTGATATTTGGAAGCCCATAGAGGGCTATGGTGAAAAAGGAAATATCCTCAGATGAAACATGGAAAGAAGCTTTCTGAGAAACTGCTTAGTGTTCTGTTAATTCATCTCACAGGGTTGCATCTGTATTTCGTGGATCTCTTTGCTCGCCTTATTTTTGTGGAATCTGACAACAGATATTTCCTTTCCCTTTGAAGACTATAGGGCCAAAGGAAATATCCTCCGATAACAAAGAGAAAGAAGCTTTCTGAGAAACTTCTTTGTGTTCTGTGAAACCATCTCACAGAGTTACAACTTTCCCATCAAGAAGCCTTTCGCTACGACAGTTCTTGTGGAATTGGCAAGGTGATATTTGGAACCCCATAGAGGGCTATGGTGAAAAATGAAATATCCTCCGATGAAATCTGGAAAGAAGCTTTCTGAGAAACTGCTCAGTGTTCTGTTCATTCATCTCGCAGAGTTACATCTGTATTTCGTGGATCTCTTTGCTAGCCTTATTTCTGTGGAATCTCAGAAAAGATATTTCAGATCCCTTTAAAGACTATAGGGCCAAAGGAAATATCCTCCGATCACAAAGAGAAAGAAGCTTTCTGAGAAACTTCTTTGTGTTCTGTGAAATCATCTCACAGAGTTACAGCTTTCCCCTCTAGAAGCCTTTCGCTATGACAGTTCTTGTGGAATTGGCAAAGTGATATTTGGAAGCCCTTAGAGGGCTATGGTGAAAAAGGAAATATCCTCAGATGAAACCTGGAAAGAAGCTTTCTGGGAAACTGCTTAGTGTTCTGATAATTCATCTCACAGAGTTACATCTGTATTTCGTGGATCTCTTTGCTAGCCTTATTTCTGTGGAATCTGACAACAGATATTTCCTTTCCCTTTGAAGAATATGGGGCCAAAGGAAATATCCTCCGATAACAAAGAGAAAGAAGCTTTCTGAGAAACTTCTTTGTGTTCTGTGAAATCATCTCACAGAGTTACAGCTTTCGCCTCAATAAACCTTTAGCTAAAACAGTTCTTCTGGAATAGGCAAAGTGATATTTGGAAGCCCTTAGAGGGCAATGGTGAAAAAGGAAATATCCTCCGATGAAACCTGGAAAGAAGCTTTCTGAGAAACTGCTTAGTGTTCTGTTAATTCATCTCACAGAGTTACATCTGTATTTCGTGGATCTCTTTGCTAGCCTTATTTCTGTGGAATCTGACAACATATATTTCGGATCTCTTTGAAGACTATAGGGCCAAAGGAAATATCCTCCGATAACAAAGAGAAAGAAGCTTTCTGAGAAACTTCTTTGTGTTCTGTGAAATCATCTCACAGAGTTACAGCTTTCCCCTCTAGAAGCCATTCGCTAAGACAGTTCTTGTGGAATTGGCAAAGTGATATTTGGAAGCCCCTAGAGGGCTATGGTGAAAAAGGAAATATCCTCCGATGAAATCTGGAAAGAAGCTTTCTGACAAACTGCTTAGTGTTCTGTTAATTCATCTCACAGAGTTACATCTGTATTTCATGGTTCTCTTTGCTAGCCTAATTTCTGTGTAATCTGAGAACAGATATTTCCTTTCCCTTTGAAGACGACAGGGCCAAAGGAAATATCCTCTGATAACAAAGAGAAAGAAGCTTTCTGAGAAACTTTTTTCTGTTCTGTGAAATCATCTCACAGACTTACAGCTTTCCCCTCAAGAAGCCTTTCGCTAAGACAGTTCTTGTGGAATGGCAAAGTGATATTTGGAAGCCCACAGAGGGCTATGGTGAAAAAGGAAATATCCTCCGATGAAATCTGGAAAGAAACTTTCTGAGAAACTGCTTAGTGTTTTGTAATTCATCTCACAGAGTTACATCTGTATTTCGTGGATCTCTTTGCTAGCCTTATTTCTGTGGAAGCTGACAACAGATATTTCCTTTCCCTTTGAAGAACATAGGGCCAATGGAAATATCCTCCGATAACATAGAGAAAGAAGCTTTCTGAGGAACTTCGTTGTGTTCTGTGAAATCATCTCACAGAGTTACAGCTTTCCCCTCAAGAAGCCTTCCGCTAAGACAGTTCTTGTGGAATTGGCAAAGTGATATTTGGAATCCCATAGAGGGCTATGGTGAAAAAGGAAATATCCTCCGATGAAATCTGGAAAGAAGCTTTCAGAGAAACTGCTTTGTGTTCTGTTAATTCATCTCACAGAGTTACATCTGTATTTCGTGGATCTCTTTGCTAGCCTTATTTCTGTGGAATCTGAGAACCCATATTTCGGATCCCTTTGAAGAGTATACGGCTAAAGAAAATATCCTCCGATAACAAAGAGAAAGAAGCTTTCTGAGAAACTTCTTTGTGTTCTGTGAAATCATCTCACAGAGTTAGAGCTTCCCCTCAAGAAGCCTTTCGATAAGACAGTTCTTGTGGAATTGGCAAAGTGATATTTGGAAGCCCATAGAGGGCTATGGTGAAAAAGGAAATATCCTCTGATGAAATCTGGAAAGAAGCTTTCTGAGAAACTGCTTAGTGTTCTGTTAATTCATCGCACAGAGTTACATCAGTATTTCGTGGATCTCTTTGCTAGCCTTATTTCTGTGTAATCTGAGAACAGATATTTCCTTTCCCTTTGAAGACTATAGGGCCAAAGGAAATATCATCCGATAACAAAGAGAAAGAAGCTTTCTGAGAAACTTCTTTGTGTTCTGTGAAATCATCTCACAGAGTTACAGCTTTCCCCTCAAGAAGCCTTTCGCTAAGACAGTTCTTGTGGAATTGGCAAAGTGATATTTGGAAGCCCATAGAGGGCTATGGTGAAAAAGAAAATATCCTCCGATGAAATCTGGAAAGAATATTTCTGAGAAACTGCTTAGTGTTCTCTTACTTCATCTCACAGAGTTACATCTGTATTTTGTGGATCTCCTTGCTAGCCTGATTTCTGTGGAATCTGACAACAGATATTTCCTTTCCCTTTGTAGAAAATAGGGCCAAAGGAAATATCCTCCGATAACAAAGAGAAAGATGCTTTCTGAGAAACTTCTTTGTGTTCTGTGAAATCATCTCACAGACTTACAGCTTGCCCCTCAAGAAGCCTTTCGCTAAGACAGTTCTTGTGGAATGGCAGAGTGATATTTGGAAGCCCATAGAGGGCTATGGTGAAAAAGGAAATACCTCCGATGAAATCTGGAAAGAAGCTTTCTGAGAAACTGCTTAGTGTTTTGTAATTAATCTCACAGAGTTACATCTATATTTCGTGGATCTCTTTGCTAGCCTTATTTCTGTGGAAGCTGACAACAGATATTTCCTTTCCCTTTGAAGAATATAGGGCCAATGGAAATATCCTCCGATAACAAAGAGAAAGAAGCTTTCTGAGAAACTTCTTTGTGTTCTGTGAAATCATCTCACAGAGTTACAGCTTTCCCCTCAAGAAGCCTTTCGCTAAGACAGTTCTTGTGGCATTGGCAAAGTGATATTTGGAAGCCCATAGAGGGCTATGGTGAAAAAGGAAATATCCTCCGATGAAATCTGGAAAGAAGCTTTCAGAGAAACTGCTTAGTGTTCTGTTAATTCATCTCACAGAGTTACATCTGTATTTCGTGGATCTCTTTGTAGCCTTATTTCTGTGGAATCTGAGAACCCATATTTCGGATCCCTTTGAAGACTATACGGCTAAAGGAAATATCCTCCGATAACAAAGAGAAAGAAGCTTTCTGAGAAACTTCTTTGTGTTCTGTGAAATCATCTCACAGAGTTACAGCATTCCCCTCTAGAAGCCTTTCGCTAAGACAGTTCTTGTGGATTTGGCAAAGTGATATTTGGAAGCCCATAGAGGGCTAGGGTGAAAATGGAAATATCCTCCGATGAAATCTGGAAAGAAGCTTTCTGAGAAACTGCTTAGTGTTTTGTAATTCATCTCACAGAGTTACATCTGTATTTCGTGGATCTCTTTGCCAGCCTTATTTCTGTGGAATCTGACAACAGATATTTCCTTTCCCTTTGAAGAATATAGGGCCAATGGAAATATCCTCCGATAACAAAGAGAAAGAAGCTTTCTGAGAAACATCTTTGTGTTCTGTGAAATCATCTCACAGAGTTACAGCTTCCCCCTCAATAAACCTTTCGCTAAAACAGTTCTTGTGGAATTGGCAAAGTGATATTTGGAAGCCCATAGAGGGCTATGGTGAAAAAGGAAATATCCTGCGATGAAATCTGGAAAGAAGCTTTCTGAGAAACTGCTCAGTGTTCTGTTAATTCATCTCACAGAGTTAAATCTGTATTTCGTGGATCTCTTGCTAGCCTTACTTCTGTGGCATCTGACAACAGATATTTCGGATCCCTTTGAAGACAATAGGTCCAAAGGAAATATCCTCCGATAACAAAGAGAAAGAAGCTTTCTGAGAAACTTCTTTGTGTTCTGTGAAATCATCTCACAGAGTTACAGGTTTCCCCTCAAGAAGCCTATCGCTAAGACAGTTCTTGTGGAATTGGCAAAGTGATATTTGGAAGCCCATAGAGGGCTATGGTGAAAAAGGAAATATCCTCTGATGAAATCTGGAAAGAAGCTTTCTGAGAAACTGCTTAGTGTTCTGTTAATTCATCGCACAGAGTTACATCAGTATTTCGTGGATCTCTTTGCTAGCCTTATTTCGGTGGAATCTGACAACAGATATTTCCTTTCCCATTGAAGACTATAGGGCCAAAGGAAATATCCTCCGATAACAAAGAGAAAGAAGCTTTCTGAGAAACTTCTTTGTGTTATGTGAAATCATCTCACAGAGTTACAGCTTTCCCCTCAAGAAACCTTTCGCTAAGACAGTTCTTGTGGAATTGGCAAAGTGATATTTGGAAACCCAGAGAGGGCTATGGTGAAAAAGGAAATATCCTCCGATGAAACCTGGAAAGAAGCTTTCTGAGAAACTGCTTAGTGTTCTGTTAATTCATCTCACAGAGTTACATCTCTATTTCGTGGATATCTTTGCTAGCCTTATTTCTGTGGAATCTGACAACATATATTTCGGCTCCCTTTGAAGACTATAGGGCCAAAGGAAATATTCTCCGATAACAAAGAGAAAGAAGCTTTCTGAGAGACTTCTTTGTGTTCTGTGAAATCATCTCACAGAGTTACAGCTTTCCCCTCAAGAAGCCTTTCGCTAACACAGTTCTTGTGGAATTGGCAAAGTGATATTTGGAAGCCCATAGAGGGCTATGGTGAAAAAGGAAATATCCTCAGATGAAATCTGGAAAGAAGCTTTCTGAGAAACTGCTTAGTGTTCTGTTAATTCATCTCACAGAGTTACATCTCTATTTCGTGGATCTTTTTGCTAGCCTTATTTCTGAGGAATCTGAGAACAGATATTTCCTTTCCCTTTGAAGATTATATGGCCAAAGGAAATATCCTCCGATAACAAAGAGAATGAAGCTTTCTGAGAAACTTCTTTGTGTTCTGTGAAATCATCACACAGAGTTACAGCTTCCCCTCAATAAATCTTTCGCTAAAACAGTTCTTGTGGAATTGGCAAAGTGATATTTGGAACCCCATAGAGGGCTATGGTGAAAAAGGAAATATCCTCCCATGAAATCTGGAAAGAAGCTTTATGAGAAACTGCTCACTGTTCTGTTAATTCATCTCACAGAGTTACATCTGTATTTCGTGGATCTCTTTGCTAGCCTTATTTTGTGGAATCTGACAACAGATATTTCGGATCCCTTTGAAGACTATAGGGCCAAAGGAAATATCCTCCGATAACAAAGAGAAAGAAGCTTTCTGAGAAACTTCTTTGTGTTCTGTGAAATCATCTCACAGAGTTACAGCTTTCCCCTCAAGAAGCCTTTCGCTAAGACAGTTCTTGTGGAATTGGCAAAGTGATATTTGGAAGCCCATAGAGGGCTATGGTGAAAAAGGAAATATCCTCCGATGAATTCTGGAAAGAAGCTTTCTGAGAAACTGCTTAGTGTTCTGTTAATTCATCTCACAGAGTTACATCAGTATTTCGTGGATCTCTTTGCTAGCCTTATTTCTGTGGAATCTGACAACAGATATTTCCTTTCCCATTGAAGACTATAGGGCCAAAGGAAATATCCTACGATAACAAAGAGAAAGAAGCTTTCTGAGAAACTACTTTGTGTTCTGTGAAATCATCTCACAGAGTTACAGCTTTCCCTTCAAGAAGCCTTTCGCTAAGACAGTTCTTGTGGAATTGGCAAAGTGATATTTGGAAACCCAGAGAGGGCTATGGTGAAAAAGGAAATATCCTCCGATGAAACCTGGAAAGAAGCTTTCTGAGAAACTGCTTAGTGTTCTGTTAATTCATCTCACAGAGTTACATCTGTATTTCGTGGATCTCTTTGCTAGCCTTATTTCTGTGGAATCTGACAACATATATTTCGGATCCCTTTGAAGACTATAGGGCCAAAGGAAATATTCTCCGATAACAAAGAGAAAGAAGCTTTCTGAGAAACTTCTTTCTGTTCTGTGAAATCATCTCACAGAGTTACAGCTTTCCCCTCAAGAAGCCTTTCGCTAAGACAGTTCTTGTGGAATTGGAAAAGCGAAATTTGGAAGCCCATAGTGGGCTATGGTGAAAAAGGAAATATCCTCCGATGAAATCTGGAAAGAAGCTTTCTGAGAAACTGCTTAGTGTTCTGTTAATTCATCTCACAGAGTTACATCTGTATTTCGTGGATCTCTTTGCTAGCCTAATTTCTGTGTAATCTGAGAACAGATATTTCCTTTCCCTTTGAAGACTACAGGGCCAAAGGAAATATCCTCCGATAACAAAGAGAAAGAAGCTTTCTGAGAAACTTTTTTGTGTTCTGTGAAATCATCTCACAGAGTTACAGCTTTCCCCTCAAGAAGCCTTTCGCTAAGACAGTTCTTGTGGAATGGCAAAGTGATATTTGGAAGCCCATAGAGGGCTACGGTGAAAAAGGAAATATCCTCCGATGACATCTGGAAAGAAGCTTTCTGAGAAACTGCTTAGTGTTTTGTAATTCATCTCACAGAGTTACATCTGTATTTCGTGGATCTCTATGCTAGCCTTATTTCTGTGGAATCTGACAACAGATATTTCGGATCCGTTTGAAGACTATAGGGCCAAAGAAAATATCCTCCGATAACAAAGAGAAAGAAGCTTTCTGAGAAACTTCTTTGTGTTCGGTGAAATCATCTCACAGAGTTACAGCTTTCCCCTCAGGAAGCCTTTCGCTAAGACAGTTCTTGTGGCATTGGCAAAGTGATATTTGGAAGCACAAAGAGGGCTATGGTGAAAAAGGAAATATCCTCCGATGAAACCTGGAAGGAAGCTTTCTGAGAAACTGCTTCGTGTTCTGTTAATTCATCTCACAGAGTTACATCTGTATTTCGTGGATCTCTTTGCTAGCGTTATTTTTGTGGAATCTGGCAACATATATTTCGGATCTCTTTGAAGACTATAGGGCCAAAGGAAATATCCTCCGATAACAAAGAGAAAGAAGCTTTCTGAGAAACTTCTTTGTGTTCTGTGAAATCATCTCACAGAGTTACAGCTTTCTCCTCAAGAAGCCTTTCGCTAAGACAGTTCTTGTGGAATTGGCAAAGTGATATTTGGAAGGCCATAAGGGCTATGGTGAAAAAGGAAATATCCTCCGATGAAATATGGAAAGAAGCTTTCTGAGAAACTGCTTAGTGTTCTGTAATTCACCTCACAGAGTTACATCTGTATTTCGTGGATCTCTTTGCTAGCCTTATTTCTGTGGAATCTGACAACAGATATTTCCTTTCCCTTTGAAGAATATAGGGCCAATGGAAATATCCTCCGATAAAAAAGAGAAAGAAGCTTTCTGAGAAACTTCTTTGTGTTCTGTGAAATCATCTCACAAAGTTACAGCTTTCCCCTCAAAAAACCTTTCGCTAAAACAGTTCTTGTGGAATTGGCAAAGTGATATTTGGAAGGCCATAGAGGGCTATGGTGAAAAAGAAAATATCCTGGGATGTAATCTGGAAAATAGCTTTCTGAGAAACTGCTCCGTGTTCTGTTAATTCATCTCACAGAGTTACATCTGTATTTCGTGGATATCTTTGCTAGCCATATTTCTGTGGAATCGGAGAACAGATATTTCGGACCCCTTTGAAGACTATAGGGCCAAAGAAATATCCCCCGATAACAAAGAGAAAGAAGCTTTCTGAGAAACTTCTTTGTGTTCTGTGAAATCATCTCACAGAGTTACAGCTATCCCCGCAAGTAGCCTTTCGCTAAGACAGTTCTTGTGGAATTGGCAAAGTGATATTTGGAAGCCCATAGAGGGCTCTGGTGAAAAAGGAAATATCCTCCGATGAAATCTAGAAAGAAGCTTTCTGAGAAACTGCTTAGTGTTCTGTTAATTCATCGCACAGAGTTACATCAGTATTTCGTGGATCTCTTTGCTAGCCTTATTTCTGTGGAATCTGACAAGAGATATTTCCTTTCCCATTGAAGACTATAGGGCCAAAGGAAATATCCTCCGATAACAAAGAGAAAGAAGCTTTCTGAGAAACTACTTTGTGTTCTGTGAAATCATCTCACAGAGTTACAGCTTTCCCCTCAAGAAGCCTTTCGCTAAGACAGTTCCTGTGGAATTGGCAAAGTGATATTTGGAAACACAGAGAGGGCTACGGTGAAAAAGGAAATATACTCCGATGAAACCTGGAAAGAAGCTTTCTGAGAAACTGCTTAGTGTTCTGTTAATTCATCTCACAGAGTTACATCTGTATTTCGTGGATCTCTTTGCTAGCCTTATTTCTGTGGAATCTGAGAACAGATATTTCCTTTCCCTTTGAAGACTACAGGGCCAAAGGAAATATCCTCCGATAACAAAGAGAAAGAAGCTTTCTGAGAAACTTTTTTGTGTTCTGTGAAATCATCTCACAGAGTTACAGCTTTCCCCTCAAGAAGCCTTTCGCTAAGACAGTTCTTGTGGAATGTCAAAGTGATATTTGGAAGCCCATAGAGGGCTACGGTGAAAAAGGAAATATCCTCCGATGAAATCTGGAAAGAAGCTTTCTGAGAAACTGCTTAGTGTTCTGTTAATTCATCTCACAGAGTTACATCTGTATTTCGTTGATCTCTTTGCTAGCCTAATTTCTGTGTAATCTGAGAACAGATATTTCCTTTCCCTTTGAAGACTACAGGGCCAAAGGAAATATCCTCCGATAACAAAGAGAAAGAAGCTTTCTGAGAAACTTTTTTGTGTTCTGTGAAATCATCTCACAAAGTTACAGCTTTCCCCTCAAAAAACCTTTCGCTAAAACAGTTCTTGTGGAATTGGCAAAGTGATATTTCGAAGGCCATAGAGGGCTATGGTGAAAAAGAAAATATCCTGGGATGTAATCTGGAAAATAGCTTTCTGAGAAACTGCTCCGTGTTTGTTAATTCATCTCACAGAGTTACATCTGTATTTCGTGGATATCTTTGCTAGCCATATTTCTGTGGAATCGGCGAACAGATATTTCGGATCCCTTTGAAGACTATAGGGCCAAAGGAAATATCCCCCGATAACAAAGAGAAAGAAGCTTTCTGAGAAACTTCTTTGTGTTCTGTGAAATCATCTCACAGAGTTACAGCTTTCCCCTCAAGAAGCCTTTCGCTAAGACAGTTCTTGTGGAATTGGCAAAGTGATATTTGGAAGCCCATAGAGGGCTATGGTGAAAAAGGAAATATCCTGCGATGAAATCTGGAAAGAAGCTTTCTGAGAAACTGCTCAGTGTTCTGTTAATTCACCTCACAGAGTTACATCTGTATTTCGTGGATCTCTTTGCTAGCCATATTTCTGTGGAATCTGACAACAGATATTTCGGATCCCTTTGAAGACTATAGGTCCAAAGGAAATATCCTCCGATAACAAACAGAAAGAAGCTTTCTGAGAAACTTCTTTGTGTTCTGTGAAATCATCTCACAGAGTTACAGCTTTCCCCTCAAGAAGCCTTTCGCTAAGACAGTTCTTGTGGAACTGGCAAAGTGATATTTGGAAGCCCCTAGAGGGCTATGGTGAAAAAGGAAATATCCTCCGATGAAATCTGGAAAGAAGCTTTCTGAGAAACTGCTTAGTGTTCTGTTAATTCATCGCACAGAGTTACATCAGTATTTCGTGGATCTCTTTGCTAGCCTTATTTCTGTGGAATCTGACAACAGATATTTCCTTTCCCATTGAAGACTATAGGGCCAAAGGAAATATCCTCCGATAACAAAGAGAAAGAAGCTTTCTGAGAAACTTCTTTGTGTTCTGTGAAATCTTCTCACAGAGTTACAGCTTTCCCCTCAAGAAGCCTTTCGCTAAGACAGTTCTTGTGGAATTGGCAAAGTGATATTTGGAAACCCCGAGAGGGCTATGGTGAAAAAGGAAATATCCTCCGATGAAACCTGGAAAGAAGCTTTCAGAGAAACTGCTTAGTGTTCTGTTAATTCATCTCACAGAGTTACATCTCTATTTCGTGGATCTCTTTGCTTGCCTTATTTCTGTGGAATCTGACAACATATATTTCGGATCCCTTTGAAGACTATAGGGCCAAAGGAAATATTCTCCGATAACAAAGAGAAAGAAGCTTTCTGAGAGACTTCTTTGTGTTCTGTGAAATCATCTCACAGAGTTACAGCTTTCCCCTCAAGAAGCCTTTCGCTAAGACAGTTCTTGTGGAATTGGCAAAGTGATATTTGGAAGCCCATAGAGGGCTATGGTGAAAAAGGAAATATCCTCAGATGAAATCTGGAAAGAAGCTTTCTGAGAAACTGCTTAGTGTTCTGTTAATTCATCTCACAGAGTTACATCTCTATTTCGTGGATCTTTTTGCTAGCCTTACTTCTGTGGAATCTGAGAACAGATATTTCCTTTCCCTTTGAAGACTATAGGGCCAAAGGAAATATCCTCCGATAACAAAGAGAATGAAGCTTTCTGAGAAACTTCTTTGTGTTCTGTGAAATCATCTCACAGAGTTACAGCTTCCCCTCAATAAATCTTTCGCTAAAACAGTTCTTGTGGAATTGGCAAAGTGATATTTGGAAGCCCATAGAGGGCTATGTTGAAAAAGGAAATATCCTCCGATGAAATCTGGAAAGAAGCTTTCTGAGAAACTGCTCAGTGTTCTGTTAATTAATTTCGCAGAGTTACATCTGTATTTCGTGGATCTCTTTGCTAGCCTTATTTCTGTGGAATCTCAGAACAGATATTTCAGATCCCTTTAAGGACTATAGGGCCAAATGAAATATCCTCCGATAACAAAGAGAAAGAAGCTTTCTGAGAAACTTCTTTGTGTTCTGTGAAATCATCTCACAGAGTTACAGCTTTCCCCTCAAGAAGCTTTTCGCTATGACAGTTCTTGTGGAAATGGCAAAGTGATATTTGGAAGCCCATAGAGGGCTATGGTGAAAAAGGAAATATCCTCAGATGAAACTTGGAAAGAAGCTTTCTGAGAAACTGCTTAGTGTTCTGATAATTCATCTCACAGAGTTACATCTGTATTTCGTGGATCTCTTTGCTAGCCTTGTTTTTGTGGAATCTGACAACAGATATTTCGGATCCCTTTGAAGACTATAGGGCCAAAGGAAATATCCTCCGATCACAAAGAGAAAGAAGCTTTCTGAGAAACTTCTTTGTGTTCTGTGAAATCATCTCACAGAGTTACAGCTTTCCGCTCAAGAAGCCTTTCGCTAAGACAGTTCTTGTGGAATTGGCAAAGTGATATTTGGAAGGCCATAGAGGGCTATGGTGAAAAAGGAAATATCCTCCGATGAAATCTGGAAAGAAGCTTTCTGAGAAACTGCTCAGTGTTCTGTTAATTCATCTCACAGTGTTACATCTGTATTTCGTGGATCTCTTTGCTAGCCTTATTTCTGTGGAATCTGACAACAGATATTTCGGATCCCTTTGAAGACTATAGGTCCAAAGGAAATATCCTCCGATAACAAAGAGAAAGAAGCTTTCTGAGAAACTTCTTTGTGTTCTGTGAAATCATCTCACAGAGTTACAGCTTTCCCCTCAAGAAGCCTTTCGCTAAGACAGTTCTTGTGGAATTGGCAAAGTGATATTTGGAAGCCCATAGATGGCTATGGTGAAAAAGGAAATATCCTCCGATGAAATCTGGAAAGAAGCTTTCTGAGAAACTGCTTAGTGTTCTGTTAATTCATCGCACAGAGTTACATCAGTATTTCGTGGATCTCTTTGCTAGCCTTATTTCTGTGGAATCTGACAACAGATATTTCCTTTCCCATTGAAGACTATAGGGCCAAAGGAAATATCCTCCGATAACAAAGAGAAAGAAGCTTTCTGAGAAACTTCTTTGTGTTCTGTGAAATCATCTCACAGAGTTACAGCTTTCCCCTCAAGAAGCCTTTCGCTAAGACAGTTCTTGTGGAATTGGCAAAGTGATATTTGGAAACCCCGAGAGGGCTATGGTGAAAAAGGAAATATCCTCCGATGAAACCTGGAAAGAAGCTTTCAGAAAAACTGCTTAGTGTTCTGTTAATTCATCTCACAGAGTTACATCTCTATTTCGTGGATCTCTTTGCTTGCCTTATTTCTGTAGAATCTGACAACATATATTTCGGATCCCTTTGAAGACTATAGGGCCAAAGGAAATATTCTCCGATAACAAAGAGAAAGAAGCTTTCTGAGAGACTTCTTTGTGTTCTGTGAAATCATCTCACAGAGTTACAGCTTTCCCCTCAAGAAGCCTTTCGCTAAGACAGTTCTTGTGGAATTGGCAAAGTGATATTTGGAAGCCCATAGAGGGCTATGGTGAAAAAGGAAATATCCTCAGATGAAATCTGGAAAGAAGCTTTCTGAGAAACTGCTTAGTGTTCTGTTAATTCATCTCACAGAGTTACATCTGTATTTCGTGGATCTTTTTGCTAGCCTTACTTCTGTGGTATCTGAGAACAGATATTTCCTTTCCCTTTGAAGACTATAGGGCCAAAGGAAATATCCTCCGATAACAAAGAGAATGAAGCTTTCTGAGAAACTTCTTTGTGTTCTGTGAAATCATCTCACAGAGTTACAGCTTCCCCTCAATAAATCTTTCGCTAAAACAGTTCTTGTGGAATTGGCAAAGTGATATTTGGAAGCCCATAGAGGGCTATGGTGAAAAAGGAAATATCCTCCGATGAAATCTGGAAAAAAGCTTTCTGAGAAACTGCTCAGTGTTCTGTTAATTCATTTCGCAGAGTTACATCTGTATTTCGTGGATCTCTTTGCTAGCCTTATTTCTGTGGAATCTCAGAACAGATATTTCAGATCCCTTTAAGGACTATAGGGCCAAATGAAATATCCTCCGATAACAAAGAGAAAGAAGCTTTCTGAGAAACTTCTTTGTGTTCTGTGAAATCATCTCACAGAGTTACAGCTTTCCCCTCAAGAAGCTTTTCGCTATGACAGTTCTTGTGGAAATGGCAAAGTGATATTTGGAAGCCCATAGAGGGCTATGGTGAAAAAGGAAATATCCTCAGATGAAACTTGGAAAGAAGCTTTCTGAGAAACTGCTTAGTGTTCTGATAATTCATCTCACAGAGTTACATCTGTATTTCGTGGATCTCTTTGCTAGCCTTATTTTTGTGGAATCTGACAACAGATATTTCGGATCCCTTTGAAGACTATAGGGCCAAAGGAAATATCCTCCGATCACAAAGAGAAAGAAGCTTTCTGAGAAACTTCTTTGTGTTCTGTGAAATCATCTCACAGAGTTACAGCTTTCCGCTCAAGAAGCCTTTCGCTAAGACAGTTCTTGTGGAATTGGCAAAGTGATATTTGGAAGGCCATAGAGGGCTATGGTGAAAAAGGAAATATCCTCCGATGAAATCTGGAAAGAAGCTTTCTGAGAAACTGCTTAGTGTTCTGTTAATTCATCTCACAGTGTTACATCTGTATTTCGTGGATCTCTTTGCTAGCCTTATTTCTGTGGAATCTGACAACAGATATTTCGGATCCCTTTGAAGACTATAGGGCCAAAGGAAATATCCTCCGATAACAAAGAGAAAGAAGCTTTCTGAGAAACTTCTTTGTGTTCTGTGAAATCATCTCACAGAGTTACAGCTTTCCCCTCAAGAAGCCTTTCGCGAAGACAGTTCTTGTGGAATTGGCAAAGTGATATTTGGAAACCCAGAGAGGGCTATGGTCAAAAAGGAAATATCCTCCGATGGAACCTGGAAAGAAGCTTTCTGAGAAACTGCTTAGTGTTCTGTTAATTCATCTCACAGAGTTACATCTCTATTTCGTTTATCTCTTTGCTAGCCTTATTTCTGTGGAATCTGACAACATATATTTCGGATCCCTTTGAAGACTATAGGGCCAAAGGAAATATTCAACGATAACAAAGAGAAAGAAGCTTTCTGAGAAACTTCTTTGTGTTCTGTGAAATCATCTCACAGAGTTACAGCTTTCCCCTCAAGAAGCCTTTCGCTAAGACAGTTCTTGTGGAATTGGCAAAGTGATATTTGGAAGCCCTTAGAGGGCTATGGTGAAAAAGGAAATATCCTCAGATGAAATCTGGAAAGAAGCTTTCTGAGAAACTGCTTAGTATTCTGTTAATTCATCTCACAGAGTTACATCTGTATTTCGTGGATCTCTTTGCTAGCCTTATTTCTGTGGAATCTGAGAACAGATATTTCCTTTCCCTTTGAAGACTATAGGGCCAAAGGAAATATCCTCCGATAACAAAGAGAATGAAGCTTTCTGAGAAACTTCTTTGTGTTCTGTGAAATCATCTCACAGAGTTACAGCTTCCCCTCAATAAATCTTTCGCTAAGACAGTTCTTGTGGAATTGGCAAAGTGATATTTGGAAGCCCATAGAGGGCTATGGTGAAAAAGGAAATATCCTCCGATGAAATCTGGAAAGAAGATTTCTGAGAAACTGCTTAGTGTTCTGTTAATTCACCTCACAGAGTTACATCTGTATTTCGTGGATCTCTTTGCTAGCCTTATTTCTGTCGAATCTGACAACAGATATTTCCTTTCCCTTTGAAGACTATAGGGTCAAAGGAAATATCCTCCGATAACAAAGAGAAAGAAGCTTTCTGAGAAACGTCTTTGTGTTCTCTGAAATCATCCAACAGAGTTACAGCTTTCCCCGAAAGAAGCCTTTCGCTAAGACAGTTCTTGTGGAATTGGCAAAGTGATATTTGGAAGCCCATAGAGGGCTATAGTGAAAAAGGAAATATCCTCCGATGAAATCTGGAAAGAAGCCTTCTGAGAAAATGCTCAGTGTTCTGTTAATTCATCTCGCAGAGTTACATCTGTATTTCGTGGATCTCTTTGCTAGCCTTATTTCTGTGGAATCTGAGAACAGATATTTCAGATCCCTTTAAGGACTATAGGGCCAAAGGAAATATCCTCCGATAAGAAAGAGAAAGAAGCTTTCAGAGAAACTTCTTTGTGTTCTGTGAAATCATCTCACAGAGTTACAGGTTTCCCCTCAAGAAGCCTTTCGCTAAGACAGTTCTTGTGGAATTGGCAAAGTGATATTTGGAAGCCCTTAGAGGGCTATGGTGAAAAAGGAAATATCCTCCGATGAAATCTGGAAAGAAGCTTTCTGAGAAACTGCTCAGTGTTCTGTTAATTCATCTCACAGAGTTACATCTGTATTTCGTGGATCTCTTTGCTAGCCTTATTTCTGTGTAATCTGAGAACAGATATTTCCTTTCCCTTTGAAGACTATAGGGCCAAAGGAAATATCATCCGATAACAAAGAGAAAGAAGCTTTCTGAGAAACTTCTTTGTGTTCTGTGAAATCATCTCACAGAGTTACAGCTTTCCCCTCAAGAAGCCTTTCGCTAAGACAGTTCTTGTGGAATTGGCAAAGTGATATTTGGAAGCCCATAGAGGGCTATGGTGAAAAAGAAAATATCCTCCGATGAAATCTGGAAAGAATATTTCTGAGAAACTGCTTAGTGTTCTGTTAATTCATCGCACAGAGTTACATCAGTATTTCGTGGATCTCTTTGCTAGCCTTATTTCTGTGGAATCTGACAACAGATATTTCCTTTCCCATTGAAGACTATAGGGCCAAAGGAAATATCCTCCGATAACAAAGAGAATGAAGCTTTCTGAGAAACTTCTTTGTGTTCTGTGAAATCATCTCACAGAGTTACAGCTTCCCCTCAATAAATCTTTCGCTAAGACAGTTCTTGTGGAATTGGCAAAGTGATATTTGGAAGCCCATAGAGGGCTATGGTGAAAAAGGAAATATCCTCCGATGAAATCTGGAAAGAAGCTTTCTAAGAAACTGCTTAGTGTTCTGTTAATTCATCTCACAGAGTTACATCTGTATTTCGTGGATCTCTTTGCTAGCCTTATTTCTGTCGAATCTGACAACAGATATTTCCTTTCCCTTTGAAGGCTATAGGGTCAAAGGAAATATCCTCCGATAACAAAGAGAAAGAAGCTTTCTGAGAAACGTCTTTGTGTTCTGTGAAATCATCCAACAGAGTTACAGCTTTCCCAGAAAGAAGCCTTTCGCTAAGACAGTTCTTGTGGAATTGGCAAAGTGATATTTGGAAGCCCGTAGAGGGCTATAGTGAAAAAGGAAATATCCTCCGATGAAATCTGGAAAGAAGCCTTCTGAGAAACTGCTCAGTGTTCTGCTAATTCATCTCGCAGAGTTACATCTGTATTTCGTGGATCTCTTTGCTAGCCTTATTTCTGTGGAATCTGAGAACAGATATTTCAGATCCCTTTAAGGACTATAGGGCCAAAGGAAATATCCTCCGATAAGAAAGAGAAAGAAGCTTTCAGAGAAACTTCTTTGTGTTCTGTGAAATCATCTCACAGAGTTACAGGTTTCCCCTCAAGAAGCCTTTCGCTAAGACAGTTCTTGTGGAATTGGCAAAGTGATATTTGGAAGCCCATAGAGGGCTATGGTGAAAAAGGAAATATCCTCAGATGAAACCCGGAAAGAAGCTTACTGAGAAACTGCTTAGGGTTCTGATAATTCATCTCACAGAGTTACATCTGTATATCGTGGATCTCTTTGCTAGCCTTATTTCTGTGGAATCTGAGAACAGATATTTCAGATCCCTTTGAAGACTATAGGGCCAAGGAAATATCCGCCGATAACAAAGAGAAAGAAGCTTTCTGAGAAACTTCTTGTGTTCTGTGAAATCATCTCACAGAGTTACAGCTTTCCCCTCTAGAAGCCTTTCGCTATGACAGTTCTTGTGGAATTGGCAAAGTGATATTTGGAAGCCCTTAGAGGGCTACGGTGAAAAAGGAAATATCCTCAGATGAAACCTGGAAAGAAGCTTTCTGAGAAACTCCTTAGTGTTCTGATAATTCATCTCACAGAGTTACATCTGTATTTCGTGGATCTCTTTGTTAGCCTTATTTCTGTGGAATCTGACAACAGATATTTCGGATCCCTTTGAAGACTATAGGGCCAAAGGAAATATCCTCCGATAACAAAGAGAAAGAAGCTTTCTGAGAAACTTCTTTGTGTTCTGTGAAATCATCTCACAGAGTTACAGCTTGCCCCTCAAGAAGCCTTTCGCTAAGACAGTTCTTGTGGAATTGGCAAAGTGATATTTCGAAGCCCGTAGAGGGCTATGGTGAAAAAGGAAATATCCTCCGATGAAATCTGGAAGGAAGCTTTCTGAGAAACTGCTTAGTGTTCTGTTAATTCATCTCACAGTGTTACATCTGTATTTCGTGGATCTCTTTGCTAGCCTTATTTCTGTGGAATCTGACAACAGATATTTTCTTTCCCTTTGAAGAATATGGGGCCAAAGGAAATATCCTCCGATAACAAAGAGAAAGAAGCTTTCTGAGAAACTTCTTTGTGTTCTGTGAAATCATCTCACAGAGTTACAGCTTTCGCCTCAATAAACCTTTAGCTAAAACAGTTCTTGTGGAATTGGCAAAGTGATATTTGGAAGCCCTTAGAGGGCAATGGTGAAAAAGGAAATATCCTCCGATGAAACCTGGAAAGAAGCTTTCTGAGAAACTGCTTAGTGTTCTGTTAATTATCTCACAGAGTTACATCTGTATTTCGTGGATCTCTTTGCTAGCCTTATTTCTGTGGAATCTGACAACAGATATTTCGGATCTCTTTGAAGACTATAGGGCCAAAGGAAATATCCTCCGATAACAAAGAGAAAGAAGCGTTCTGAGAAACTTCTTTGTGTTCTGTGAAATCATCTCACAGAGTTAGAGCTTCCCCTCAAGAAGCCTTTCGATAAGACAGTTCTTGTGGAATTGGCAAAGTGATATTTGGAAGCCCTTAGAGGGCTATGGTGAAAAAGTAAATATCCACCGAAGAAATCTGGAAAGAAGTTTTCTGAGAAACTGCTTAGTGTTCTGTTAATTCATCTCACAGAGTTACATCTGTATTTCGTGGATCTCTTTGCTAGCCTTATTTCTGTGGAATCTGACAACAGATATTTCCTTTGCCTTTGAAGACTATAGGGCCAAAGGAAATATCCTCCGATAGCAAAGAGAAAGAAGCTTTCTGAAAAACTTCTTTGTGTTCTGTGAAATCATCTCACAGAGTTACAGCTTTCCCCTCAAGAAGCCTTTCGCTAAGACAGTTCTTGTGGAATTGGCAAAGTGATATTTGGAAGCCCATAGAGGGCTATGGTGAAAAAGGAAATATCCTCGGATGAAATCTGGAAAGAAGCTTTCTGAGAAACTGCTTAGTGTTCTGTGAAATCATCTCACAGAGTTACAGCTTTCCCCTCAAGAAGCCTTTCGCTAAGACAGTTCTTGTGGAATTGGCAAAGTGATATTTGGAAGCCCATAGAGGGCTATGGGGAAAAAGGAAATATCCTCCGATGAAATCTGGAAAGAAGCTTTCTGAGAAACTGCTCAGTGTTCTGTTAATTCATCTCGCAGGGTTACATCTGTATTTCGTGGATCTCTTTGCTAGCCTTATTTCTGTGGAATCTCAGAACATATATTTCAGATCCCTTTAAAGACTATAGGGCCAAAGGAAATATCCTCCGATAACAAAGAGAAGGAAGCTTTCTGAGAAACTTCTTTGTGTTCTGTGAAATCATCTCACAGAGTTACAGCTTTCCCCTCAAGAAGCCTTTCGCTATGACAGTTCTTGTGGAATTGGCAAAGTGATATTTGGAAGCCCTTAGAGAGCTATGGTGAAAAAGGAAATATCCTCCGATGAAATCTGGAAAGAAGCTTTCTGAGAAACTGCTCAGTGTTCTGTTAATTCATCTCACAGAGTTACATCTGTATTTCGTGGATCTCTTTGCTAGCCTTATTTCTGTGGAATCTCAGAACAGATATTTCAGATCCCTTTAAAGACTATAGGGCCAAAGGAAATATCCTCCGATAACAAAGAGAAAGAAGCTTTCTGAGAAACTTTTTTGTGTTCTGTTAAATCATCTCACAGAGTTACAGCTTTCCCCTCAAGAACCCTTTCGCTAAGACAGTTCTTGTGGAATGGCAAAGTGATATTTGGAAGCCCATAGAGGGCTATGGTGAAAAAGGAAATATCCTCCGATGAAATCTGGAAAGAAGCTTTCTGAGAAACTGCTTAGTGTTTTGTAATTCATCTCACAGAGTTACATCTGTATTTCGTGGATCTCTTTGCTAGCCTTATTTCTGTGGAATCTGACAACAGATATTTCCTTTCCCTTTGAAGAATATAGGGCCAATGGAAATATCCTCCGATAACAAAGAGAAAGAAGCTTTCTGAGAAACTTCTTTGTGTTCTTTGAAATCATCTCACAGAGTTACAGCTTTCCCCTCAAGAAGCCTTTCGCTAAGACAGTTCTTGTGGAATTGGCAAAGTGATATTTGGAAGCCCATAGAGGGCTATGGTGAAAAAGGAAATATCCTCCGATGAAATCTGCAAAGAAGCTTTCAGAGAAACTGCTTAGTGTTCTGTTAATTCATCTCACAGAGTTATATCTGTATTTCGTGGATCTCTTTGCTAGCCTTATTTCTGTGGATTCTGAGAACCCATATTTCGGATCCCTTTGAAGACTATACGGTTAAGGAAATATCCTCCGATAACAAAGAGAATGAAGCTTTCTGAGAAACTTCTTTGTGTTCTGTGAAATCATCTCACAGAGTTAGAGCTTCCCCTCAAGAAGCCTTTCGCTAAGACAGTTCTTGTGGAATTGGCAAAGTGATATTTGGAAGCCCTTAGAGGTCTATGGTGAAAAAGGAAATATCCACCGAAGAAATCTGGAAAGAAGTTTTCTGAGAAACTGCTTAGTGTTCTGTTAATTCATCTCACAGAGTTACATCTGTATTTCGTGGATCTCTTTGCTAGCCTTATTTCTGTGGAATCTGACAACAGATATTTCCTATCCCTTTGAAGACTATAGGGCCAATGGAAATATCCTCCGATAGCAAAGAGAAAGAAGCTTTCTGAGAAACTTCTTTGTGTTCTGTGAAATCATCTCACAGAGTTACAGCTTTCCCCTCAAGAAGCCTTTCGCTAAGAAAGTTCTTGTGGCATTGGCAAAGTGATATTTGGAAGCCCATAGAGGGCTATGGTGAAAAAGGAAATATCCTCCGATGAAACCTGGAAAGAAGCTTTCTGAGAAACTGCTTCGTGTTCTGTTAATTCATCTCACAGAGTTACATCTGTATTTCGTGGATCTCTTTGCTAGCCTTATTTCTGTGGAATCTGACAACAGATATTTCCTTTCCCATTGAAGACTATAGGGCCAAAGGAAATATCCTCCGATAACAAAGAGAAAGAAGCTTTCTGAGAAACTACTTTGTGTTCTGTGAAATCATCTCACAGAGTTACAGCTTTCCCCTCAAGAAGCCTTTCGCTAAGACAGTTCTTGTGGAATTGGCAAAGTGATATTTGGAAACCCAGAGAGGGCTATGGTGAAAAAGGAAATATCCTCCGATGAAACCTGGAAAGAAGCTTTCTGAGAAACTGCTTAGTGTTCTGTTAATTCATCTCACTGAGTTACATCTGTATTTCGTGGATCTCTTTGCTAGCCTTATTTCTGTGGAATCTGACAACATATATTTCTGATCCCTTTGAAGTCTATAGGGCCAAAGGAAATATTCTCCGATAACAAAGAGAAAGAAGCTTTCTGAGAAACTTCTTTGTGTTCTGTGAAATCATCTCACAGAGTTACAGCTTTCCCCTCAAGAAGCCTTTCGCTAAGACAGTTCTTGTGGCATTGGCAAAGTGATATTTGGAAGCCCATAGAGGGCTATGGTGAAAAAGGAAATATCTCCGATGAAACCTGGAAAGAAGCTTTCTGAGAAACTGCTTCGTGTTCTGTTAATTCATCTCACAGAGTTACATCTGTATTTCCTGGATCTCTTTGCTAGCCTTATTTCTGTGGAATCTGACAACATATATTTCGGATCTCTTTGAAGACTATAGGGCCAAAGGAAATATCCTCCGATGACAAAGAGAAAGAAGCTTTCTGAGAAACTTCTTTGTGTTCTGTGAAATCATCTCACAGAGTTACAGCTTGCTCCTCAAGAAGCCTTTCGCTAAGACAGTTCTTGTGGAATTGGCAAAGTGATATTTGGAAGGCCATAAGGGCTTTGGTGAAAAAGGAAATATACTCCGATGAAATCTGGAAAGAAGCTTTCTGAGAAACTGCTTAGTGTTCTGTAATTCACCTCACAGAGTTACATCTGTATTTCGTGGATCCCTTTGCTAGCCTTATTTCTGTGGAATCTGACAACAGATATTTCCTTTCCCATTGAAGACTATAGGGCCAAAGGAAATATCCTCCGATAACAAAGAGAAAGAAGCTTTCTGAGAAACTACTTTGTGTTCTGTGAAATCATCTCACAGAGTTACAGCTTTCCCCTCAAGAAGCCTTTCGCTAAGACAGTTCTTGTGGAATTGGCAAAGTGATATTTGGAAACCCAGAGAGGGCTATGGTGAAAAAGGAAATATCCTCCGATGAAACCTGGAAAGAAGCTTTCTGAGAAACTGCTTAGTGTTCTGTTAATTCATCTCACTGAGTTACATCTGTATTTCGTGGATCTCTTTGCTAGCCTTATTTCTGTGGAATCTGACAACATATATTTCTGATCCCTTTGAAGACTATAGGGCCAAAGGAAATATTCTCCGATAACAAAGAGAAAGAAGCTTTCTGAGAAACTTCTTTTTGTTCTGTGAAATCATCTCACAGAGTTACAGCTTTCCCCTCAAGAAGCCTTTCGCTAAGACAGTTCTTGTGGAATTGGAAAAGTGATATTTGGAAGCCCATAGAGGGCTATGGTGAAAAAGGAAATATCCTCCGATGAAATCTAGAAGGAAGCTTTCTGAGAAACTGCTTAGTGTTCTGTTAATTCATCTCACAGAGATACATCTGTATTTCGTGGATCTCTTTGCTAGTCTAATATCTGTGTAGTTACATCTGTATTTCGTGGATCTCTTTGCTAGCCTTATTTCTGTGGAATCTGACAACAGATATTTCCTTTCCCTTTGAAGAATATAGGGCCAATGGAAATATCCTCTGATAACAAAGAGAAAGAAGCTTTCTGAGAAACTTCTTTGTGTTCTGTGAAATCATCTCACAGAGTTACAGCTTCCCCTCAATAAATCTTTCGCTAAAACAGTTCTTGTGGAATTGGCAAAGTGATATTTGGAAGGCCATAGAGGGCTATGGTGAAAAAGGAAATATCCTCCGATGAAATCTGGAAAGAAGCTTTCTGAGAAACTGCTCAATGTTCTGTTAATTCATCTCACAGAGTTACATCTGTATTTCGTGGATCTCTTTGCTAGCCTTATTTCTGTGGAATCTGACAACAGATATTTCGGATCCCTTTGAAGACTATAGCGCCATAGGAAATATCCTCTGATAACAAAGAGAAACAAGCTTTCTGAGAAACTTCTTTGTGTTCTGTGAAATCATCTCACAGAGTTACAGCTTTCCCCTCAAGAAGCCTTTCGCTAAGACAGTTCTTGTGGAATTGGCAAAGTGATATTTCGAAGCCCATAGAGAGCTATGGTGAAAAATGAAATATCCTCCGATGAAATCTGGAAAGAAGCTTTCTGAGAAACTGCTCAGTGTTCTGTTAATTCATCTCGCAGAGTTACATCTGTATTTCGTGGATCTCTTTGCTAGCCTTTTTTCTGTGGAATCTGAGAAAATATATTTCGGATCCCTTTGAAGACTATAGGGCTAAAGGAAATATCCTCCGATAACAAAGAGAAAGAAGCTTTCTGAGAAACTTCTTTGTGTTCTGTGAAACCATCTCACAGAGTTACAACTTTCCCATCAAGAAGCCTTTCGCTAAGACAGTTCTTGTGGAATTGGCAAAGTGATATTTGGAAGCCCATAGAGGGCTATGGTGAAAAAGGAAATATCCTCAGATGAAACATGGAAAGAAGCTTTCTGAGAAACTGCTTAGTGTTCTGTTAATTCATCTCACAGGGTTGCATCTGTATTTCGTGGATCTCTTTGCTCGCCTTATTTTTGTGGAATCTGACAACAGATATTTCCTTTCCCTTTGAAGACTATAGGGCCAAAGGAAATATCCTCCGATAACAAAGAGAAAGAAGCTTTCTGAGAAACTTCTTTGTGTTCTGTGAAACCATCTCACAGAGTTACAACTTTCCCATCAAGAAGCCTTTCGCTACGACAGTTCTTGTGGAATTGGCAAGGTGATATTTGGAACCCCATAGAGGGCTATGGTGAAAAATGAAATATCCTCCGATGAAATCTGGAAAGAAGCTTTCTGAGAAACTGCTCAGTGTTCTGTTCATTCATCTCGCAGAGTTACATCTGTATTTCGTGGATCTCTTTGCTAGCCTTATTTCTGTGGAATCTCAGAAAAGATATTTCAGATCCCTTTAAAGACTATAGGGCCAAAGGAAATATCCTCCGATCACAAAGAGAAAGAAGCTTTCTGAGAAACTTCTTTGTGTTCTGTGAAATCATCTCACAGAGTTACAGCTTTCCCCTCTAGAAGCCTTTCGCTATGACAGTTCTTGTGGAATTGGCAAAGTGATATTTGGAAGCCCTTAGAGGGCTATGGTGAAAAAGGAAATATCCTCAGATGAAACCTGGAAAGAAGCTTTCTGGGAAACTGCTTAGTGTTCTGATAATTCATCTCACAGAGTTACATCTGTATTTCGTGGATCTCTTTGCTAGCCTTATTTCTGTGGAATCTGACAACAGATATTTCCTTTCCCTTTGAAGAATATGGGGCCAAAGGAAATATCCTCCGATAACAAAGAGAAAGAAGCTTTCTGAGAAACTTCTTTGTGTTCTGTGAAATCATCTCACAGAGTTACAGCTTTCGCCTCAATAAACCTTTAGCTAAAACAGTTCTTCTGGAATAGGCAAAGTGATATTTGGAAGCCCTTAGAGGGCAATGGTGAAAAAGGAAATATCCTCCGATGAAACCTGGAAAGAAGCTTTCTGAGAAACTGCTTAGTGTTCTGTTAATTCATCTCACAGAGTTACATCTGTATTTCGTGGATCTCTTTGCTAGCCTTATTTCTGTGGAATCTGACAACATATATTTCGGATCTCTTTGAAGACTATAGGGCCAAAGGAAATATCCTCCGATAACAAAGAGAAAGAAGCTTTCTGAGAAACTTCTTTGTGTTCTGTGAAATCATCTCACAGAGTTACAGCTTTCCCCTCTAGAAGCCATTCGCTAAGACAGTTCTTGTGGAATTGGCAAAGTGATATTTGGAAGCCCCTAGAGGGCTATGGTGAAAAAGGAAATATCCTCCGATGAAACCTGGAAAGAAGCTTTCTGAGAAACTGCTTAGTGTTCTGTTAATTCATCTCACTGAGTTACATCTGTATTTCGTGGATCTCTTTGCTAGCCTTATTTCTGTGGAATCTCACAACATATATTTCTGATCCCTTTGAAGACTATAGGGCCAAAGGAAATATTCTCCGATAACAAAGAGAAAGAAGCTTTCTGAGAAACTTCTTTTTGTTCTGTGAAATCATCTCACAGAGTTACAGCTTTCCCCTCAAGAAGCCTTTCGCTAAGACAGTTCTTGTGGAATTGGAAAAGTGATATTTGGAAGCCCATAGAGGGCTATGGTGAAAAAGGAAATATCCTCCGATGAAATCTAGAAGGAAGCTTTCTGAGAAACTGCTTAGTGTTCTGTTAATTCATCTCACAGAGATACATCTGTATTTCGTGGATCTCTTTGCTAGTCTAATATCTGTGTAGTTACATCTGTATTTCGTGGATCTCTTTGCTAGCCTTATTTCTGTGGAATCTGACAACAGATATTTCCTTTCCCTTTGAAGAATATAGGGCCAATGGAAATATCCTCTGATAACAAAGAGAAAGAAGCTTTCTGAGAAACTTCTTTGTGTTCTGTGAAATCATCTCACAGAGTTACAGCTTCCCCTCAATAAATCTTTCGCTAAAACAGTTCTTGTGGAATTGGCAAAGTGATATTTGGAAGGCCATAGAGGGCTATGGTGAAAAAGGAAATATCCTCCGATGAAATCTGGAAAGAAGCTTTCTGAGAAACTGCTCAATGTTCCGTTAATTCATCTCACAGAGTTACATCTGTATTTCGTGGATCTCTTTGCTAGCCTTATTTCTGTGGAATCTGACAACAGATATTTCGGATCCCTTTGAAGACTATAGCGCCATAGGAAATATCCTCTGATAACAAAGAGAAAGAAGCTTTCTGAGAAACTTCTTTGTGTTCTGTGAAATCATCTCACAGAGTTACAGCTTTCCCCTCAAGAAGCCTTTCGCTAAGACAGTTCTTGTGGAATTGGCAAAGTGATATTTCGAAGCCCATAGAGAGCTATGGTGAAAAATGAAATATCCTCCGATGAAATCTGGAAAGAAGCTTTCTGAGAAACTGCTCAGTGTTCTGTTAATTCATCTCGCAGAGTTACATCTGTATTTCGTGGATCTCTTTGCTAGCCTTTTTTCTGTGGAATCTGAGAAAATATATTTCGGATCCCTTTGAAGACTATAGGGCTAAAGGAAATATCCTCCGATAACAAAGAGAAAGAAGCTTTCTGAGAAACTTCTTTGTGTTCTGTGAAACCATCTCACAGAGTTACAACTTTCCCATCAAGAAGCCTTTCGCTAAGACAGTTCTTGTGGAATTGGCAAAGTGATATTTGGAAGCCCATAGAGGGCTATGGTGAAAAAGGAAATATCCTCAGATGAAACATGGAAAGAAGCTTTCTGAGAAACTGCTTAGTGTTCTGTTAATTCATCTCACAGGGTTGCATCTGTATTTCGTGGATCTCTTTGCTCGCCTTATTTTTGTGGAATCTGACAACAGATATTTCCTTTCCCTTTGAAGACTATAGGGCCAAAGGAAATATCCTCCGATAACAAAGAGAAAGAAGCTTTCTGAGAAACTTCTTTGTGTTCTGTGAAACCATCTCACAGAGTTACAACTTTCCCATCAAGAAGCCTTTCGCTACGACAGTTCTTGTGGAATTGGCAAGGTGATATTTGGAACCCCATAGAGGGCTATGGTGAAAAATGAAATATCCTCCGATGAAATCTGGAAAGAAGCTTTCTGAGAAACTGCTCAGTGTTCTGTTCATTCATCTCGCAGAGTTACATCTGTATTTCGTGGATCTCTTTGCTAGCCTTATTTCTGTGGAATCTCAGAAAAGATATTTCAGATCCCTTTAAAGACTATAGGGCCAAAGGAAATATCCTCCGATCACAAAGAGAAAGAAGCTTTCTGAGAAACTTCTTTGTGTTCTGTGAAATCATCTCACAGAGTTACAGCTTTCCCCTCTAGAAGCCTTTCGCTATGACAGTTCTTGTGGAATTGGCAAAGTGATATTTGGAAGCCCTTAGAGGGCTATGGTGAAAAAGGAAATATCCTCAGATGAAACCTGGAAAGAAGCTTTCTGGGAAACTGCTTAGTGTTCTGATAATTCATCTCACAGAGTTACATCTGTATTTCGTGGATCTCTTTGCTAGCCTTATTTCTGTGGAATCTGACAACAGATATTTCCTTTCCCTTTGAAGAATATGGGGCCAAAGGAAATATCCTCCGATAACAAAGAGAAAGAAGCTTTCTGAGAAACTTCTTTGTGTTCTGTGAAATCATCTCACAGAGTTACAGCTTTCGCCTCAATAAACCTTTAGCTAAAACAGTTCTTCTGGAATAGGCAAAGTGATATTTGGAAGCCCTTAGAGGGCAATGGTGAAAAAGGAAATATCCTCCGATGAAACCTGGAAAGAAGCTTTCTGAGAAACTGCTTAGTGTTCTGTTAATTCATCTCACAGAGTTACATCTGTATTTCGTGGATCTCTTTGCTAGCCTTATTTCTGTGGAATCTGACAACATATATTTCGGATCTCTTTGAAGACTATAGGGCCAAAGGAAATATCCTCCGATAACAAAGAGAAAGAAGCTTTCTGAGAAACTTCTTTGTGTTCTGTGAAATCATCTCACAGAGTTACAGCTTTCCCCTCTAGAAGCCATTCGCTAAGACAGTTCTTGTGGAATTGGCAAAGTGATATTTGGAAGCCCCTAGAGGGCTATGGTGAAAAAGGAAATATCCTCCGATGAAATCTGGAAAGAAGCTTTCTGACAAACTGCTTAGTGTTCTGTTAATTCATCTCACAGAGTTACATCTGTATTTCATGGATCTCTTTGCTAGCCTAATTTCTGTGTAATCTGAGAACAGATATTTCCTTTCCCTTTGAAGACGACAGGGCCAAAGGAAATATCCTCTGATAACAAAGAGAAAGAAGCTTTCTGAGAAACTTTTTTCTGTTCTGTGAAATCATCTCACAGACTTACAGCTTTCCCCTCAAGAAGCCTTTCGCTAAGACAGTTCTTGTGGAATGGCAAAGTGATATTTGGAAGCCCACAGAGGGCTATGGTGAAAAAGGAAATATCCTCCGATGAAATCTGGAAAGAAACTTTCTGAGAAACTGCTTAGTGTTTTGTAATTCATCTCACAGAGTTACATCTGTATTTCGTGGATCTCTTTGCTAGCCTTATTTCTGTGGAAGCTGACAACAGATATTTCCTTTCCCTTTGAAGAACATAGGGCCAATGGAAATATCCTCCGATAACATAGAGAAAGAAGCTTTCTGAGGAACTTCGTTGTGTTCTGTGAAATCATCTCACAGAGTTACAGCTTTCCCCTCAAGAAGCCTTCCGCTAAGACAGTTCTTGTGGAATTGGCAAAGTGATATTTGGAATCCCATAGAGGGCTATGGTGAAAAAGGAAATATCCTCCGATGAAATCTGGAAAGAAGCTTTCAGAGAAACTGCTTTGTGTTCTGTTAATTCATCTCACAGAGTTACATCTGTATTTCGTGGATCTCTTTGCTAGCCTTATTTCTGTGGAATCTGAGAACCCATATTTCGGATCCCTTTGAAGAGTATACGGCTAAAGAAAATATCCTCCGATAACAAAGAGAAAGAAGCTTTCTGAGAAACTTCTTTGTGTTCTGTGAAATCATCTCACAGAGTTAGAGCTTCCCCTCAAGAAGCCTTTCGATAAGACAGTTCTTGTGGAATAGGCAAAGTGATATTTGGAAGCCCTTAGAGGGCTATGGTGAAAAAGGAAATATCCACCGAAGAAATCTGGAATGAAGTTTTCTGAGAAACTGCTTAGTGTTCTGTTAATTCATCTCACAGAGTTACATCTGTATTTCGTGGATCTCTTTGCTAGCCTTATTTCTGTGGAATCTAACAACAGATATTTCCTTTCCCTTTGAAGACTATAGGGCCAAAGGAAATATCCTCCGATAGCAAAGAGAAAGAAGCTTTCTGAGAAACTTCTTTGTGTTCTGTGAAATCATCTCACAGAGTTACAGCTTTCCCCTCAAGAAGCCTTTCGCTAAGACAGTTCTTGTGGAATTGGCAAAGTGATATTTGGAAGCCCATAGAGGGCTATGGGGAAAAAGGAAATATCCTCTGATGAAATCTGGAAAGAAGCTTTCTGAGAAACTGCTCAGTGTTCTGTTAATTCATCTCGCAGGGTTACATCTGTATTTCGTGGATCTCTTTGCTAGCCTTATTTCTGTGGAATCTCAGAACAGATATTTCAGATCCCTTTAAAGACTATAGGGCCAAAGGAAATATCCTCCGATAACAAAGAGAAGGAAGCTTTCTGAGAAACTTCTTTGTGTTCTGTGAAATCATCTCACAGAGTTACAGCTTTCCCCTCAAGAAGCCTTTCGCTAAGACAGTTCTTGTGGAATTGGCAAAGTGATATTTGGAAGCCCTTAGAGGGCTATGGTGAAAAAGGAAATATCCTCCGATGAAATCTGGAAAGAAGCTTTCTGAGAAACTGCTCAGTGTTCTGTTAATTCATCTCACAGAGTTACATCTGTATTTCGTGGATCTCTTTGCTAGCCTTATTTCTGTGGAATCTCAGAACAGATATTTCAGATCCCTTTAAAGACTATAGGGCCAAAGGAAATATCCTCCGATAACAAAGAGAAAGAAGCTTTCTGAGAAACTTTTTTGTGTTCTGTTAAATCATCTCACAGAGTTACAGCTTTCCCCTCAAGAATCCTTTCGCTAAGACAGTTCTTGTGGAATGGCAAAGTGATATTTGGAAGCCCATAGAGGGCTACGGTGAAAAAGGAAATATCCTCCGATGAAATCTGGAAAGAAGCTTTCTGAGAAACTGCTTAGTGTTTTGTAATTCATCTCACAGACTTACATCTGTATTTCGTGGATCTCTTTGCTAACCTTATTTCTGTGGAATCTGACAACAGATATTTCCTTTCCCTTTGAAGAATATAGGGCCAATGGAAATATCCTCCTATAACAAAGAGAAAGAAGCTTTCTGAGAAACTTCTTTGTGTTCTTTGAAATCATCTAACAGAGTTACAGCTTTCCCCTCAAGAAGCCTTTCGCTAAGACAGTTCTTGTGGAATTGGCAAAGTGATATTTGGAAGCCCCTAGAGGGCTACGGTGAAAAAGGAAATATCCTCCGATGAAATCTGGAAAGAAATTTTCAGAGAAACTGCTTAGTGTTCTGTTAATTCATCTCACAGAGTTACATCTGTATTTCGTGGATCTCTTTGCTAGCCTTATTTCTGTGGAGTCTGACAACATATATTTCGGATCTCTTTGAAGACTATAGGGCCAAAGGAAATATCCTCCGATAACAAAGAGAAAGAAGCTTTCTAAGAAACTTCTTTGTGTTCTGTGAAATCATCTCACAGAGTTACAGCTTGCCCCTCAAGAAGCCTTTCGCTAAGACAGTTCTTGTGGAATTGGCAAAGTGATATTTGGAAGGCCATAAGGGCTATGGTGAAAAAGGAAATATCCTCCGATGAAATCTGGAAAGAAGCTTTCTGAGAAACTGCTTAGTGTTCTGTAATTCACCTCACAGAGTTACATCTGTATTTCGTGGATCCCTTTGCTAGCCTTATTTCTGTGGAATCTGACAACAGATATTTCCTTTCCCTTTGAAGAATATAGGGCCAATGGAAATATCCTCCGATAACAAAGAGAAAGAAGCTTTCTGAGAAACTTCTTTGTGTTCTGTGAAATCATCTCACAGAGTTACAGCTTTCCCCTCAATAAATCTTTAGCTAAAACAGTTCTTGTGGAATTGGCAAAGTGATATTTGGAAGCCCATAGAGGGCTATGGTGAAAAAGGAAATATCCTGCGATGAAATCTGGAAAGAAGCTTTCTGAGAAACTGCTCAGTGTTCTGTTAATTCATCTCACAGAGTTACATCTGTATTTCGTGGATCTCTTTGCTAGCCATATTTCTCTGGAATCGGAGAACAGATATTTCGGATCCCTTTGAATACTATACGGCCAAAGGAAATATCCTCCGATAACAAAGAGAAAGAAGCTTTCTGAGAAACTTCTTTGTGTTCTGTGAAATCATCTCACAGAGTTACAGCTTTCCCCTCAGGAAGCCTTTCGCTAAGACACTTCTTGTGGAATTGGCAAAGTGATATTTGGAAGCCCCTAGAGGGCTATGGTGAAAAAGGAAATATCCTCCGATGAAATCTGGAAAGAAGCTTTCTGAGAAACTGCTTAGTGTACTGTTAATTCATCGCACAGAGTTACATCAGTATTTCGTGGATCTCTTTGCTAGCCTTATTTCTGTGGAATCTGACAACAGATATTTCCTTTCCCTTTGAAGGCTATAGGGCCAAAGGAAATATTCTCCGATAACAAAGAGAAAGAAGCTTTCTGAGAAACTTCTTTGTGTTCTGTGAAATCATCTCACAGAGTTACAGCTTACCCCTCAATAAATCTTTCGCAAAAACAGTTCTTGTGGAATTGGCAAAGTGATATTTGGAAGCCCATAGAGGGCTATGGTGAAAAAGGAAGTATCCTCCGATGAAATCTGGAAAGAAGCTTTCTGAGAAACTGCTCAATGTTCTGTTAATTCATCTCACAGAGTTACATCTGTATTTCGTGGATCTCTTTGCTAGCCTTATTTCTGTGGAATCTGACAACAGATATTTCGGATCCCTTTGAAGACTATAGGGCCAAAAGAAATATCCTCCGATAACAAAGAGAAAGAAGCTTTCTGAGAAACTTCTTTGTGTTCTGTGAAATCATCTCACAGAGTTACAGCTTTCCCCTCAAGAAGCCTTTCTCTAAGACAGTTCTTGTGGAATTGGCAAAGTGATATTTGGAAGCCCATAGAGGGCTATGGTGAAAAGGGAAATATCCTCAGATGAAATCTGGAAAGAAGCTTTCTGAGAAACTGCTTAGTGTTCTGTTAATTCAACTCAAAGAGTTACATCTGTATTTCGTGGATCTCTTTGCTAGCCTTATTTCTGTGGAATCTCAGGACAGATATTTCAGATCCCTTTAAAGACTATAGGGCCAAAGGAAATATCCTCCGATAACAAAGGGAAGGAAGCTTTCTGAGAAACTTCTTTGTGTTCTGTGAAGTCATCTCACAGAGTTACAGCTTTCCCCTCAAGAAGCCTTTCGCTATGACAGTTCTTGTGGAATTGGCAAAGTGATATTTGGAAGCCCTTAGAGGGCAATGGTGAAAAAGGAAATATCCTCCGATGAAACCTGGAAAGAAGCTTTATGAGAAACTGCTTAGTGTTCCGTTAATTCATCTCACGGAATTACATCTGTATTTCGTGGATCTCTTTGCTAGCCTTATTTCTGTGGAGTCTGACAACATATATTTCGGATCACTTTGAAGAATATAGGGCCAAAGGAAATATCCTCCGATAACAAAGAGAAAGAAGCTTTCTGAGAAACTTCTTTGTGTTCTGTGAAATCATCTCACAGAGTTACAGCTTTCCCCTCAAGAAGCCTATCGCTAAGACAGTTCTTGTGGAATTGGAAAAGTGATATTTGGAAGCCCATAGAGGGCTATGGTGAAAAAGGAAATATCCTCCGATGAAATCTGGAAAGAAGCTTTCTGAGAAACTGCTTAGTGTTTTCTAATTCATCTCACAGTGTTACATCTGTATTTCGTGGATCTCTTTGCTAGCCTTATTTCTGTGGAATCTGACAACAGATATTTCCTTTCCCTTTGAAGAATATAGGGCCAATGGAAATATCCTCCGATAACAAAGAGAAAGAAGCTTTCTGAGAAACTTCTTTGTGTTCTGTGAAATCATCTCACAGAGTTACAGCTTTCCCCTCAAGAAGCCTTTCGCTAAGACAGTTCTTGTGGAATTGGCAAAGTGATATTTGGAAGCCCATAGAGGGCTATGGTGAAAAAGGAAATATCCTCCGATGAAATCTGGAAAGAAGCTTTCAGAGAAACTGCTTAGTGTTCTGTTAATTCATCTCACAGAGTTATATCTGTATGTCGTGGATCTCTTTGCTAGCCTTATTTCTGTGGAATCTGAGAACCCATATTTCGGATCCCTTTGAAGACTATACGGCTAAAGGAAATATCCTCCGATAACAAAGAGAAAGAAGCTTTCTGAGAAACTTCTTTGTGTTTTGTGAAATCATCTCACAGAGTTAGAGCTTCCCCTCAAGAAGCCTTTCGCTAAGACAGTTCTTGTGGAATTGGCAAAGTGATATTTGGAAGCCCTTAGAGGTCTATGGTGAAAAAGGAAATATCCACCGAAGAAATCTGGAAAGAAGTTTTCTGAGAAACTGCTTAGTGTTCTGTTAATTCATCTCACAGAGTTACATCTGTATTTCGTGGATCTCTTTGCTAGCCTTATTTCTGTGGAATCTGACAACAGATATTTCCTTTCCCTTTGAAGACTATAGGGCCAAAGGAAATATCCTCCGATAGCAAAGAGAAAGAAGCTTTCTGAGAAACTTCTTTGTGTTCTGTGAAATCATCTCACAGAGTTACAGCTTTCCCCTCAAGAAGCCTTTCGCTAAGACAGTTCTTGTGGCATTGGCAAAGTGATATTTGGAAGCCCACAGAGGGCTATGGTGAAAAAGGAAATATCCTCCGATGAAACCTGGAAAGAAGCTTTCTGAGAAACTGCTTCGTGTTCTGTTAATTCATCTCACAGAGTTACATCTGTATTTCGTGGATCTCTTTGCTAGCCTTATTTCTGTGGAATCTGACAACATATATTTCGGATCTCTTTGAAGACTATAGGGCCAAAGGAAATATCCTCCGATAACAAAGAGAAAGAAGCTTTCTGAGAAACTTTTTTGTGTTCTGTGAAATCCCCTCACAGAGTTACAGCTTTCCCCTCAAGAAGCCTTTCGCTAAGACAGTTCTTGTGGAATTGGCAAAGTGATATTTGGAAGGCCATAAGTGCTATGGTGAAAAAGGAAATATACTCCGATGAAATCTGGAAAGAAGCTTTCTGAGAAACTGCTTAGTGTTCTGTAATTCACCTCACAGAGTTACATCTGTATTTCGTGGATCTCTTTGCTAGCCTTATTTCTGTGGAATCTGACAACAGATATTTCCTTTCCCTTTGAAGAATATAGGGCCAATGGAAATATCCTCCGATAACAAAGAGAAAGAAACTTTCCGAGAAACTTCTTTGTGTTCTTTGAAATCATCTCACAGAGTTACAGCTTTCCCCTCAATAAAAATTTCGCTAAAACAGTTCTTGTGAAATTGGCAAAGTGATATTTGGAAGGCCATAGAGGGCTATGGTGAAAAAGAAAATATTCTGGGATGTAATCTGGAAAATAGCTTTCTGAGAAACTGCTCTGTGTTCTGTTAATTCATCTCACAGAGTTACATCTGTATTTCGTGGATCTCTTTGCTAGCCATATTTCTGTGGAATCGGAGAACAGATATTTCGGATCCCTTTGAAGACTATAGGGCCAAAGGAAATATCCCCCGATAACAAAGAGAAAGAAGCTTTCTGAGAAACTTCTTTGTGTTCTGTGAAATCATCTCACAGAGTTACAGCTTTCCCCTCAAGAAGCCTTTCGCTAAGACACTTCTTGTGGAATTGGCAAAGTGATATTTGGAAGCCCATAGAGGGCTATGGTGAAAAAGGAAATATCCTCCGATGAAATCTAGAAAGAAGCTTTCTGAGAAACTGCTTAGTGTTCTGTTAATTCATCGCACAGAGTTACATCAGTATTTCGTGGATCTCTTTGCTAGCCTTATTTCTGTGGAATCTGACAACAGATATTTCCTTTCCCATTGAAGACTATAGGGCCAAAGGAAATATCCACCGATAACAAAGAGAAAGAAGCTTTCTCAGAAACTTCTTTGTGTTCTGTGAAATCATCTCACAGAGTTACAGCTTTCCCCTCAAGAAGCCTTTCGCTAACACAGTTCTTGTGGAATTGGCAAAGTGATATTTGGAAACCCATAGAGGGCTATGGTGAAAAAGGAAATATCCTCAGATGAAACCTGGAAAGAAGCTTTCTGAGGAACTGCTTAGTGTTCTGTTAATTCATCTCACAGAGTTACATCTCTATTTCGTGGATCTCTTTGCTAGCCTTATTTCTGTGGAATCTGACAACATATATTTCGGATCACTTTGAAGTTATAGGGCCAAAGGAAATATCCTCCGATAACAAAGAGAAAGAAGCTTTCTGAGAAACTTTTTTGTGTTCTGTTACATCATCTCACAGAGTTACAGCTTTCCCCTCAAGAACCCTTTCGCTAAGACAGTTCTTGTGGAATGGCAAAGTGATATTTGGAAGCCCATAGAGGGCTATGGTGAAAAAGGAAATATCCTCCGATGAAATCTGGAAAGAAGCTTTCTGAGAAACTGCTTAGTGTTTTGTAATTCATCTCACAGAGTTACATCTGTATTTCGTGGATCTCTTTGCTAGCCTTATTTCTGTAGAATCTGACAACAGATATTTCCTTTCCCTTTGAAGAGTATAGGGCCAATGGAAATATCCTCCGATAACAAAGAGAAAGAAGCTTTCTGAGAAACTTCTTTGTGTTCTGTGAAATCATCTCACAGAGTTACAGCTTTCCCCTCAAGAAGCCTTTCGCTAAGACAGTTCTTGTGGAATTGGCAAAGTGATATTTGGAAGCCCATAGAGGGCTATGGTGAAAAAGGAAATATCCTCCGATGAAATCTGGAAAGAAGCTTTCAGAGAAACTGCTTAGTGTTCTGTTAATTCATCTCACAGAGTTATATCTGTATTTCGTGGACCTCTTTGCTAGCCTTATTTCTGTGGAATCTGAGAACCCATATTTCGGATCCCTTTGAAGACTATACGGCTAAAGGAAATATCCTCCGATAACAAAGAGAAAGAAGCTTTCTGAGAAACTTCTTTGTGTTCTGTGAAATCATCTCACAGTGTTAGAGCTTCCCCTCAAGAAGCCTTTCGCTAAGACAGTTCTTGTGGAATTGGCAAAGTGATATTTGGAGCCCTTAGAGGTCTATGGTGAAAAAGGAAATATCCACCGAAGAAATCTGGAAAGAAGTTTTCTGAGAAACTGCTTAGTGTTCTGTTAATTCATCTCACAGAGTTACATCTGTATTTCGTGGATCTCTTTGCTAGCCTTATTTCTGTGGAATCTGACAACAGATATTTCCTTTCCCTTTGAAGACTATAGGGCCAAAGGAAATATCCTCCGATAGCAAAGAGAAAGAAGCTTTCTGAGAAACCTCTTTGTGTTCTGTGAAATCATCTCACAGAGTTACAGCTTTCCCCTCAAGAAGCCTTTCGCTAAGACAGTTCTTGTGGCATTGGCAAAGGGATACTTGGAAGCCCATAGAGGGCTATGGTAAAAAGGAAATATCCTCCGATGAAACCTGGAAAGAAGCTTTCTGAGAAACTGCTTCGTGTTCTGTTAATTCATCTCACAGAGTTACATCTGTATTTCGTGGATCTCTTTGCTAGCCTTATTTCTGTGGAATCTGACAACATATATTTCGGATCTCTTTGAAGACTATAGGGCCAAAGGAAATATCCTCCGATAACAAAGAGAAAGAAGCTTTCTGAGAAACTTCTTCGTGTTCTGTGAAATCATCTCACAGAGTTACAGCTTGCCCCTCAAGAAGCCTTTCGCTAAGACAGTTCTTGTGGAATTGGCAAAGTGATATTTGGAAGGCCATAAGGGCTATGGTGAAAAAGGAAATATACTCCGATGAAATCTGGAAAGAAGCTTTCTGAGAATCTGCTTAGTGTTCTGTAATTCACCTCACAGAGTTACATCTGTATTTCGTGGATCCCTTTGCTAGCCTTATTTCTGTGGAATCTGACAACAGATATTTCCTTTCCCTTTGAAGAATATAGGGCCAATGGAAATATCCTCCGATAACAAAGAGAAAGAAGCTTTCTGAGAAACTTCTTTGTGTTCTGTGAAATCATCTCACAGAGTTACAGCTTTCCCCTCAATAAACCTTTCACTAAAACAGTTCTTGTGGAATTGGCAAAGTGATATTTGGAAACCCATAGAGGGCTATGGTGAAAAAGGAAATATCCTCAGATGAAACCTGGAAAGAAGCTTTCTGAGGAACTGCTTAGTGTTCTGTTAATTCATCTCACAGAGTTACATCTCTATTTCGTGGATCTCTTTGCTAGCCTTATTTCTGTGGAAATTGACAACATATATTTCGGATCCCTTTGAAGACTATAGGGCCAAAGGAAATATCCTCCGATAACAAAGAGAAAGAAGCTTTCTGAGAAACTTCTTTGTGTTCTGTGAAATCATCTCACAGAGTTACAGCTTTCCCCTCAAGAAGCCTTTCTCTAAGACAGTTCTTGTGGAATTGGCAAAGTGATATTTGGAAGCCCATAGAGGGCTACGGTGAAAAGGGAAATATCCTCAGATGAAATCTGGAAAGAAGCTTTCTGAGAAACTGCTTAGTGTTCTGTTAATTCATCTCACAGAGTTACATCTGTATTTCGTGGATCTCTTTGCTAGCCTTATTTCTGTGGAATCTCAGAACTGATATTTCAGATCCCTTTAAACACTATAGGGCCAAAGGAAATATCCTCCGATAAAAAAGGGAAGGAAGCTTTCTGAGAAACTTCTTTGTGTTCTGTGAAATCATCTCACAGAGTTACAGCTTTCCCCTCAAGAAGCCTTTCGCTATGACAGTTCTTGTGGAATTGGCAAAGTGATATTTGGAAGCCCTTAGAGGGCAATGGTGAAAAAGGAAATATCCTCCGATGAATCCTGGAAATAAGCTTTCTGAGAAACTGCTTAGTGTTCTGTTAATTCATCTCACAGAGTTACATCTGTATTTCGTGGATCTCTTTGCCAGCCTTATTTCTGTGGAATCTGACAACATATATTTCGGATCTCTTTGAAGACTATAGGGCCAAAGGAAATATCCTCCGATAACAAAGAGAAAGAAGCTTTCTGAGAAACTTCTTTGTGTTCTGTGAAATCATCTCACAGAGTTACAGCTTTCCCCTCTAGAAGCCTTTCGCTAAGACAGTTCTTGTGGAATTGGCAAAGTGATATTTGGAAGCCCATAGAGGGCTATGGTGAAAAAGGAAATATCCTCCGATGAAATCTGGAAAGAAGCTTTCTGAGAAACTGCTTAGTGTTCTGTTAATTCATCTCACAGAGTTACATCTGTATTTCGTGGATCTCTTTGCTAGCCTAATTTCTGTGTAATCTGAGAACAGATATTTCCTTTCCCTTTGAAGACTACAGGGCCAAAGGAAATATCCTCCGATAACAAAGAGAAAGAAGCTTTCTGAGAAACTTTTTTGTGTTCTGTGAAATCATCTCACAGAGTTACAGCTTTCCCCTCAAGAAGCCTTTCGCTAAGACAGTTCTTGTGGAATGGCAAAGTGATATTTGGAAGCCCATAGAGGGCTACGGTGAAAAAGGAAATATCCTCCGATGAAATCTGGAAAGAAGCTTTCTGAGAAACTACTTAGTGTTTTGTAATTCATCTCACAGAGTTACATCTGTATTTCGTGGATCTCTTTGCTAGCCTTATTTCTGTGGAATCTGACAACAGATATTTCCTTTCCCTTTGAAGAATATGGGGCCAATGGACATATCCTCCGATAGCAAAGAGAAAGAAGCTTTCTGAGAAACTTCTTTGTGTTCTGTGAAATCATCTCACAGAGTTACAGCTTCCCCCTCAATAAACCTTTCGCTAAGACAGTTCTTGTGGAATTGGCAAAGTGATATTTGGAAACCCATAGAGGGCTATGGTGAAAAAGGAAATATCCTCCGATGAAACCTGGAAAGAAGCTTTCTGAGAAACTGCTTAGTGTTCTGTTAATTCATCTCACAGTGTTACATCTGTATTTCGTGGATCTCTTTGCTAGCCTAATTTCTGTGTAATCTGAGAACAGATATTTCCTTTCCCTTTGAAGACTACAGGGCCAAAGGAAATATCCTCCGATAACAAAGAGAAAGAAGCTTTCTGAGAAACTTCTTTGTGTTCTGTGAAATCATCTCACAGAGTTACAGCTTTCCCCTCAAGAAGCCTTTCGCTAAGACAGTTCTTGTGGAATTGGCAAAGTGATATTTGGAAGCCCATAGAGGGCTATGGTGAAAAAGGAAATATCCTCCGATGAAATCTGGAAAGAAGCTTTCTGAGAAACTGCTCAGTGTTCTGTTAATTCATCTCGCAGAGTTACATCTGTATTTCGTGGATCTCTTTGCTAGCCTTATTTTTGTGGAATCTCAGAACAGATATTTCAGATCCCTTTAAAGACTATAGGGCCAAAGGAAATATCCTCCGATAACAAAGAGAAAGAAGCTTTCTGAGAAACTTCTTTGTGTTCTGTGAAGTCATCTCACAGAGTTACAGCTTTCCCCTCCAAAACTTTTCGCTATGACAGTTCTTATGGAATTGGCAAAGTGATATTTGGAAGCCCATAGAGGGCTGTGGTGAAAAAGGAAATATCCTCAGATGAAACCTGGAAAGAAGCTTTCTGAGAAACTGCTTAGTGTTCTGATAATTCATCTCACAGAGTTAAATCTGTATTTCGTGGATCTCTTTGCTAGCCTTATTTCTGTGGAATCTGACAACAGATATTTCGGATCCCTTTGAAGACTATAGGGCGAAAGGAAATATCCTCCGATAACAAAGAGAAAGAAGCTTTCTGAGAAACTTCTTTGTGTTCTGTGAAATCATCTCACAGAGTTACAGCTTTCCCCTCAAGAAGCCTTTCGCTGAGACAGTTCTTGTGGAATTGGCAAAGTGATATTTGGAAGGCCATAGAGGGCTATGGTGAAAAAGGAAATATCCTCCGATGAAATCTGGAAAGAAGCTTTCTGAGAAACTGCTTAGTGTTCTGTTAATTCATCTCACAGAGTTACATCTGTATTTCGTGGATCTCTTTGCTAGCCTTATTTCTGTGGAATCTGAGAAAATATATTTCGGATCCCTTTGAAGACTATAGGGCTAAAGGAAATATCCTCCGATAACAAAGAGAAAGAAGCTTTCTGAGAATCTTCTTTGTGTTCTGTGAAATCATCACAGAGTTACAACTTTCCCCTCAAGAAGCCTTCCGCTAAGACAGTTCTTGTGGAATTGGCAAAGTGATATTTGGAAGCCCATAGAGGGCTATGGTGAAAAAGCAAATATCCTCAGATGAAACCTGGAAGGAAGCTTTCTGAGAAACTGCTTAGTGTTCTGTTAATTCATCTCACAGAGTTACATCTGTATTTCGTGGATCTCTTTGCTAGCCTTATTTCTGTGGAATCTGACAACAGATATTTCCTTTCCCTTTGAAGACTATAGGGCCAAAGGAAATATCCTCCGATAACAAAGGGAAAGAAGCTTTCTGAGAAACTTCTTTGTGTTCTGTGAAATCATCTCACAGAGTTTCAGCTTTCCCCTCAAGAAGCCTTTCGCTAAGACAGTTCTTGTGGAATTGGCAAAGTGATATTTGGAAGCCCATAGAGGGCTATGGGGAAAAAGGAAATATCCTCCGATGAAATCTGGAAAGAAGCTTTCTGAGAAACTGCTCAGTGTTCTGTTAATTCATCTCTCAGAGTTATATCTGTATTTCGTGGATCTCTTTGCTAGCCTTATTTCTGTGGAATCTCAGAACAGATATTTCAGATCCCTTTAAAGACTATAGGGCCAAAGGAAATATCCTCCGATAACAAAGAGAAGGAAGCTTTCTGAGAAACTTCTTTGTGTTCTGTGAAATCATCTCACAGAGTTACAGCTTTCCCCTCAAGAAGCCTTTCGCTATGACAGTTCTTGTGGAATTGGCAAAGTGATATTTGGAAGCCCTTAGAGGGCTATGGTGAAAAAGGAAATATCCTTCGATGAAACCTGGAAAGAAGCTTTCTGAGAAACTGCTTAGTGTTCTGTTAATTCATCTCACAGAGTTACTTCTGTATTTCGTGGATCTCTTTGCTAGCCTTATTTCTGTGGAATCTGAGAAAATATATTTCGGATCCCTTTGAAGACTATAGGGCTAAAGGAAATATCCTCCGATAACAAAGAGAAAGAAGCTTTCTGAGAATCTTCTTTGTGTTCTGTGAAATCATCACAGAGTTACAACTTTCCCCTCAAGAAGCCTTCCGCTAAGACAGTTCTTGTGGAATTGGCAAAGTGATATTTGGAAGCCCATAGAGGGCTATGGTGAAAAAGCAAATATCCTCAGATGAAACCTGGAAAGAAGCTTTCTGAGAAACTGCTCAGTGTTCTGTTAATTCATCTCACAGAGTTACATCTGTATTTCGTGGATCTCTTTGCTAGCCTTATTTCTGTGGAATCTGACAACAGATATTTCCTTTCCCTTTGAAGACTATAGGGCCAAAGGAAATATCCTCCGATAACAAAGGGAAAGAAGCTTTCTGAGAAACTTCTTTGTGTTCTGTGAAATCATCTCACAGAGTTACAGCTTTCCCCTCAAGAAGCCTTTCGCTAAGACAGTTCTTGTGGAATTGGCAAAGTGATATTTGGAAGCTCATAGAGGGCTATGGGGAAAAAGGAAATATCCTCCGATGAAATCTGGAAAGAAGCTTTCTGAGAAACTGCTCAGTGTTCTGTTAATTCATCTCTCAGAGTTATATCTGTATTTCGTGGATCTCTTTGCTAGCCTTATTTCTGTGGAATCTCAGAGCAGATATTTCAGATCCCTTTAAAGACTATAGGGCCAAAGGAAATATCCTCCGATAACAAAGAGAAGGAAGCTTTCTGAGAAACTTCTTTGTGTTCTGTGAAATCATCTCACAGAGTTACAGCTTTCCCCTCAAGAAGCCTTTCGCTATGACAGTTCTTGTGGAATTGGCAAAGTGATATTTGGAAGCCCTTAGAGGGCTATGGTGAAAAAGGAAATATCCTTCGATGAAACCTGGAAAGAAGCTTTCTGAGAAACTGCTTAGTGTTCTGTTAATTCATCTCACAGAGTTACTTCTGTATTTCGTGGTTCTCTTTGCTAGGCTTATTTCTGTGGAACCGACAACATATATTTCGGATCTCTTTGAAGACTATAGGGCCAAAGAAATATCCTATGATAACAAAGAGAAAGAAGCTTTCTGAGAAACTTCTTTGTGTTCTGTGAAATCATCTCACAGAGTTACAGCTTTCCCCTCAAGAAGCCTTTCGCTAAGACAGTTCTTGTGGAATTGTCAAAGTGATATTTGGAAGCCCATAGAGGGCTATGGTGAAAAAGGAAATATCCTCCGATGAAATCTGGTAAGAAGCTTCCTGAGAAACTGCTTAGTGTTCTGTTAATTCATCTCACAGAGTTACATCTGCATTTCGTGGATCTCTTTGCTAGCCTTATTTCTGTGGAATCTGAGAACCGATATATCCTTTCCCTTTGAAGACTACAGGGCCAAAGGAAATATCCTCCGATAACAAAGAGAAAGAAGCTTTCTGAGAAACTTCTTTGTGTTCTGTGAAATCATCTCACAGAGTTACAGCGTTCCCCTCCAAAAGCTTTTGGCTATGACAGTTCTTGTGGAATTGGCAAAGTGATATTTGGAAGCCCATAGAGGGCTATGGTGAAAAAGGAAATATCCTCAGATGAAACCTGGAAAGAAGCTTTCTGAGAAACTGCTTAGTGTTCTGATAATTCATCTCACAGAGTTACATCTGTATTTCGTGGATCTCTTTACTAGCCTTATTTCTGTGGAATCTGACAACAGATATTTCGGATCCCTTTGAAGACTATAGGGCCAAAGGAAATATCCTCCGATAACAAAGAGAAAGAAGATTTCTGAAAAACTTCTTTGTGTTCTGTGAAATCATCTCACAGAGTTACAGCTTTCCCCTCAAGAAGCCTTTCGCTAAGACAGTTCATGTGGAATTGGCAAAATGATATTTGGAAGCCCACAGAGGGCCATGGTGAAAAAGGAAATATCCTCCTATGAAATCTCTAAATAAGCTTTCTGAGAAACTGCTTAGTGTTCTGTTAATTCATCTCACAGAGTTGCATCTGTGTTTCGTGAATCTCTTTGCTAGCCTTTTTTCTGTGGAATCTGAGAAAATATATTTCGGATCCCTTTGAAGACTATAGGGCTAAAGGAAATATCCTCCGATAACAAAGAGAAGGAAGCTTTCTGAGAAACTTCTTTGTGTTCTGTGAAATCATCTCACAGAGTTACAGCTTTCCCCTCAAGAAGCCTTTCGCTAAGACAGTTCTTGTGGAATTGGCAAAGTGATATTTGGAAGCCCATAGAGGGCTATGGTGAAAAAGGAAATATACTCCGATGAAATCTGGAAAGAAGCTTTCTGAGAAACTGCTTAGTGTTCTGTAATTCATCTCACAGAGTTACATCTGTATTTCGTGGATCTCTTTGCTAGCCTTATTTCTGTGGAATCTGAGAAACCATATTTCGGATCCCTTTGAAGACTATACGGCTAAAGTAAATATCCTCCGATAACAAAGAGAAAGAAGCTTTCTGAGAAACTTCGTTGTGTTCTGTGAAATCATCTCACAGAGTTAGAGCTTCCCCTCAAGAAGCCCATCGATAAGACTGTTCTTGTGGAATTGGCAAAGTGATATTTGGAAGCCCTTAGAGGGCTATGGTGAAAAAGGAAATATCCACCGAAGAAATCTGGAAAGAAGTTTTCTGAGAAACTGCTTAGTGTTCTGTTAATTCATCTCACAGAGTTACATCTGTATTTCGTGGATCTCTTTGCTAGCCTTATTTCTGTGGAATCTGACAACAGATATTTCGGATCCCTTTGAAGACTATAGGGCCAAAGGAAATATCCTCCGATAACAAAGAGAAAGAAGCTTTCTGAGAAACTTCTTTGTGTTCTGTGAAATCATCTCACAGAGTTACAGCTTTCCCCTCAAGAAGCCTTTCGCTAAGACAGTTCTTGCGGAATTGGCAAAGTGATATTTGGAAGCCCGTAGAGGGCTATGGTGAAAAAGGAAATATCCTCCGATGAAATCTGGAAAGAAGCTTTCTGAGAAACTGCTTAGTGTTCTGTTAATTCGTCTCACAGAGTTACATCTGTATTTCGTGGATCTCTTTTCTAGCCTTATTTCTGTGGAATCTGACAACAGATATTTCCTTTCCCTTTGAAGAATAGGGGGCCAAAGGAAATATCCTCCGATAACAAAGAGAAAGAAGCATTCTGAGAAACTTCTTTGTGTTCTGCGAAATCATCACACACAGTTACAGCTTTCCCCTGAAGAAGCCTTTCCCTAAGACAGTTCTTGTGGAATTGGCAAAGTGATATTTGGAAGCACATAGAGGGCTATGGTGAAAAATGAAATATCCTCCGATGAAATCTCGAAAAAAGCTTTCTGAGAAACTGCTCAGTGTTCTGTTAATTCATCTCGCAGAGTTACATCTGTATTTCGAGGATCTCTTTGCTAGCCTTATTTCTGTGGAATCTGAGAACAGATATTTCGGATCCCTTTAAAGACTATAGGGCCAAAGGAAATATCCTCCGATAAACAAGAGAAAGAAGCTTTCTGAGAAACTACTTTGTGTTCTGTGAAATCATCTCACAGAGTTACAGCTTTCCCCTCAAGAAGCCTTTCGCTAAGACAGTTCTTGTGTAATTGGCCAAGTGATATTTGGAAGACCATAGAGGGCTAGGATGAAAAAGGAAATATACTCCGATGAAATCTGGAAAGAAGCTTTCTGAGAATCTGCTTAGTGTTCTGTAATTCACCTCACAGAGTTACATCTGTATTTCGTGGATCCCTTTGCTAGCCTTATTTCTGTGGAATCGGACAACTGATATTTCCTTTCCCTTTGAAGAATATAGGGCCAATGGAAATATCCTCCGATAACAAAGAGAAAGAAGCTTTCTGAGAAACTTCTCTTTGTTCTGTGAAATCATCTCACAGAGTTACAGCTTTCCCCTCAATAAACCTTTCACTAAAACAGTTCTTGTGGAATTGGCAAAGTGATATTTGGAAACCCATAGAGGGCTATGGTGAAAAAGGAAATATCCTCAGATGAAACCTGTAAAGAAGCTTTCTGAGGAACTGCTTAGTGTTCTGTTAATTCATCTCACAGAGTTACATCTCTATTTCGTGGATCTCTTTGCTAGCCTTATTTCTGTGGAAATTGACAACATATATTTCGGATCCCTTTGAAGACTATAGGGCCAAAGGAAATATCCTCCGATAACAAAGAGAAAGAAGCTTTCTGAGAAACTTCTTTGTGTTCTGTGAAATCATCTCACAGAGTTACAGCTTTCCCCTCAAGAAGCCTTTCTCTAAGACAGTTCTTGTGGAATTGGCAAAGTGATATTTGGAAGCCCATAGAGGGCTACGGTGAAAAGGGAAATATCCTCAGATGAAATCTGGAAAGAAGCTTTCTGAGAAACTGCTTAGTGTTCTGTTATTTCATCTCACAGAGTTACATCTGTATTTCGTGGATCTCTTTGCTAGCCTTATTTCTGTGGAATCTCAGAACTGATATTTCAGATCCCTTTAAACACTATAGGGCCAAAGGAAATATCCTCCGATAAAAAAGGGAAGGAAGCTTTCTGAGAAACTTCTTTGTGTTCTGTGAAATCATCTCACAGAGTTACAGCTTTCCCCTCAAGAAGCCTTTCGCTATGACAGTTCCTGTGGAATTGGCAAAGTGATATTTGGAAGCCCTTAGAGGGCAATGGTGAAAAAGGAAATATCCTCCGATGAATCCTGGAAAGAAGCTTTCTGAGAAACTGCTTAGTGTTCTGTTAATTCATCTCACAGAGTTACATCTGTATTTCGTGGATCTCTTTGCTAGCCTTATTTCTGTGGAATCTGACAACATATATTTCGGATCTCTTTGAAGACTATAGGGCCAAAGGAAATATCCTCCGATAACAAAGAGAAAGAAGCTTTCTGAGAAACTTCTTTGTGTTCTGTGAAATCATCTCACAGAGTTACAGCTTGCCCCTCTAGAAGCCTTTCGCTAAGACAGTTCTTGTGGAATTGGCAAAGTGATATTTGGAAGCCCATAGAGGGCTATGGTGAAAAAGGAAATATCCTCCGATGAAATCTGGAAAGAAGCTTTCTGAGAAACTGCTTAGTGTTCTGTTAATTCATCTCACAGAGTTACATCTGTATTTCGTGCATCTCTTTGCTAGCCTAATTTCTGTGTAATCTGAGAACAGATATTTCCTTTCCCTTTGAAGACTACAGGGCCAAAGGAAATATCCTCCGATAACAAAGAGAAAGAAGCTTTCTGAGAAACTTTTTGGTGTTCTGTGAAATCATCTCACAGAGTTACAGCTTTCCCCTCAAGAAGCCTTTCGCTAAGACAGTTCTTGTGGAATGGCAAAGTGATATTTGGAAGCCCATAGAGGGCTACGGTGAAAAAGGAAATATCCTCCGATGAAATCTGGAAAGAAGCTTTCTGAGAAACTACTTAGTGTTTTGTAATTCATCTCACAGAGTTACATCTGTATTTCGTGGATCTCTTTGCTAGCCTTATTTCTGTGGAATCTGACAACAGATATTTCCTTTCCCTTTGAAGAATATGGGGCCAATGGACATATCCTCCGATAGCAAAGAGAAAGAAGCTGTCTGAGAAACGTCTTTGTGTTCTGTGAAATCATCTCACAGAGTTACAGCTTCCCCCTCAATAAACCTTTCGCTAAGACAGTTCTTGTGGAATTGGCAAAGTGATATTTGGAAACCCATAGAGGGCTATGGTGAAAAAGGAAATATCCTCCGATGAAACCTGGAAAGAAGCTTTCTGAGAAACTGCTTAGTGTTCTGCTAATTCATCTCACAGAGTTACATATGTATTTCGTGGATCTCTTTGCTAGCCTTATTTCTGTGGAATCTGACAACATATATTTCGGATCCCTTTGAAGACTATAGGGCCAAAGGAAATATCCTCCGATAACAAAGAGAAAGAAGCTTTCTGAGAAACTTCTTGGTGTTCTGTGAAATCATCTCACAGATTTACAGCTTTCCCCTCAAGAAGCCTTTCGCTAAGACAGTTCTTGTGGAATTGGAAAAGTGATATTTGGAAGCCCATTGAGGGCTATGTTGAAAAAGGAAATATCCTCCGATGAAATCTGGAAAGAAGCTTTCTGAGAAACTGCTTAGTGTTCTGTTAATTCATCTCACAGAGTTACATCTGTATTTCGTGGATCTCTTTGCTAGCCTAATTTCTGTGTAATCTGAGAACAGATATTTCCTTTCCCTTTGAAGACTACAGGGCCAAAGGAAATATCCTCCGATAACAAAGAGAAAGAAGCTTTCTGAGAAACTTCTTTGTGTTCTGTGAAATCATCTCACAGAGTTACAGCTTTCCCCTCAAGAAGCCTTTCGCTAAGACAGTTCTTGTGGAATGGCAAAGTGATATTTGGAAGCCCATAGAGGGCCATGGTGAAAAAGGAAATATCCTCCAATGAAATCTCTAAAGAAGCTTTCTGAGAAACTACTTAGTGTTCTGTTAATTCATCTCACAGAGTTGCATCTGTGTTTCGTGAATCTCTTTGCTAGCCTTTTTTCTGTGGAATCTGAGAAAATATAATTCGGATCCCTTTGAAGACTATAGGGCTAAAGGAAATATCCTCCGATAACAAAGAGAAGGAAGCTTTCTGAGAAACTTCTTTGTGTTTTGTGAAATCATCTCACAGAGTTACAGCTTTCCCCTCAAGAAGCCTTTCGCTAAGACAGTTCTTGTGGAATTGGCAAAGTGATATTTGGAAGCCCATAGAGGGCTATGGTGAAAAAGGAAATATACTCCGATGAAATCTGGAAAGAAGCTTTCTGAGAAACTGCTTAGTGTTCTATAATTCATCTCACAGAGTTACATCTGTATTTCGTGGATCTCTTTGCTAGCCTTATTTCTGTGGAATCTGAGAACCCATATTTCGGATCCCTTTGAAGACTATACGGCTAAAGGAAATATCCTCCGATAACAAAGAGAAAGAAGCTTTCTGAGAAACTTCTTTGTGTTCTGTGAAATCATCTCACAGTGTTAGAGCTTCCCCTCAAGAAGCCCATCGATAAGACAGTTCTTGTGGAATTGGCAAAGTGATATTTGGAAGCCCTTAGAGGGCTATGGTGAAAAAGGAAATATCCACCGAAGAAATCTGGAAAGAAGTTTTCTGAGAAACTGCTTAGTGTTCTGTTAATTCATCTCACAGTGTTACATCTGTATTTCGTGGATCTCTTTGCTAGCCTTATTTCTGTGGAATCTGACAACAGATATTTCCTTTCCCTTTGAAGACTATAGGGCCAAAGGAAATATCCTCCGATAGCAAAGAGAAAGAAGCTTTCTGATAAACTTCTTTTTGTTCTGTGAAATCATCTCACAGCGTTACAGCTTCCCCTCAATAAACCTTTCGCTAAAACAGTTCTTGTGGAATTGGCAAAGTGATATTTGGAAGCCCATAGAGGGCTATGGTGAAAAAGGAAATATCCTCCGAGGAAATCTGGAAAGAAGCTTTCTGAGAAACTGCTCAGTGTTCTGTTAATTCATCTCGCAGAGTTACATCTGTATTTCGTGGATCTCTTTGCTAGCCTTATTTCTGTGGAATCTCAGAACAGATATTTCAGATCCCTTTAAAGACTATAGGGCCAAAGGAAATATCCTCCGATAACAAAGAGAAAGAAGCTTTCTGAGAAACTTCTTTGTGTTCTGTGAAATCATCTCACAGAGTTACAGCTTTCCCCTCCAAAAGCTTTTCGCTATGACAGTTCTTGTGGAATTCGCAAAGTGATATTTGGAAGCCCATAGAGGGCTATGGTGAAAAAGGAAATATCCTCAGATGAAACCTGGAAAGAAGCTTTCTGAGAAACTGCTTAGTGTTCTGTTAATTCATCTCACAGAGTTACATCTGTATTTCGTGGATCTCTTTGCTAGCCTTATTTCTGTGGAATCTGACAACAGATATTTCGGATCCATTTGAAGACTATAGGGCTAAAGGAAATATCCTCCGATAACAAAGAGAAAGAAGCTTTCTGAGAATCTTCTTTGTGTTCTGTGAAATCATCTCACAGAGTTACAACTTTCCCCTCAAGAAGCCTTTCGCTAAGACAGTTCTTGTGGAATTGGCAAAGTGATATTTGGAAGCCCATAGAGGGCTATGGTGAAAAAGGAAATATCCTCCGAGGAAATCTGGAAAGAAGCTTTCTGAGAAACTGCCTAGTGTTCTGTTAATTCATCTCACAGAGTTACATCTCTATTTCGTGGATCTCTTTGCTAGCCTTATTTCCGTGGAATCTGAGAACAGATATTTCGGATCCCTTTGAAGACTATAGGGCCAAAGGAAATATCCTCCGATAACAAAGAGAAAGAAGCTTTCTGAGAAACTTCTTTGTGTTCTGTGAAATCATCTCACAGAGTTACAGCTTTCCCCTCAGGAAGCCTTTCGCTAAGACAGTTCTTGTGGAATTGGCAAAGTGATATTTGGAAGCCCATAGAGGGCTATGGTGAAAAAGGAAATATCCTCCGATGAAATCTGGAAAGAAGCTTTCTGAGAAACTGCTCAGTGTTCTGTTAATTCATCTCGCAGAGTTACATCTGTATTTCGTGGATCTCTTTGCTAGCCTTATTTTTGTGGAATCTCAGAACAGATATTTCAGATCCCTTTAAAGACTATAGGGCCAAAGGAAATATCCTCCGATAACAAAGAGAAAGAAGCTTTCTGAGAAACTTCTTTGTGTTCTGTGAAGTCATCTCACAGAGTTACAGCTTTCCCCTCCAAAACTTTTCGCTATGACAGTTCTTATGGAATTGGCAAAGTGATATTTGGAAGCCCATAGAGGGCTATGGTGAAAAAGGAAATATCCTCAGATGAAACCTGGAAAGAAGCTTTCTGAGAAACTGCTTAGTGTTCTGATAATTCATCTCACAGAGTTACATCTGTATTTCGTGGATCTCTTTGCTAGCCTTATTTCTGTGGAATCTGACAACAGATATTTCGGATCCCTTTGAAGACTATAGGGCGAAAGGAAATATCCTCCGATAACAAAGAGAAAGAAGCTTTCTGAGAAACTTCTTTGTGTTCTGTGAAATCATCTCACAGAGTTACAGCTTTCCCCTCAAGAAGCCTTTCGCTGAGACAGTTCTTGTGGAATTGGCAAAGTGATATTTGGAAGGCCATAGAGGGCTATGGTGAAAAAGGAAATATCCTCCGATGAAATCTGGAAAGAAGCTTTCTGAGAAACTGCTTAGTGTTCTGTTAATTCATCTCACAGAGTTACATCTGTATTTCGTGGATCTCTTTGCTAGCCTTATTTCTGTGGAATCTGAGAAAATATATTTCGGATCCCTTTGAAGACTATAGGGCTAAAGGAAATATCCTCCGATAACAAAGAGAAAGAAGCTTTCTGAGAATCTTCTTTGTGTTCTGTGAAATCATCTCACAGAGTTACAACTTTCCCCTCAAGAAGCCTTTCGCTAAGACAGTTCTTGTGGAATTGGCAAAGTGATATTTGGAAGCCCATAGAGGGCTATGGTGAATAAGGAAATATCCTCAGATGAAACCTGGAAAGAAGCTTTCTGAGAAACTGCTTAGTGTTCTGTTAATTCATCTCACAGAGTTACATCTGTATTTCGTGGATCTCTTTGCTAGCCTTATTTCTGTGGAATCTGACAACAGATATTTCCTTTCCCTTTGAAGACTATAGGGCCAAAGGAAATATCCTCCGATAACAAAGGGAAAGAAGCTTTCTGAGAAACTTCTTTGTGTTCTGTGAAATCATCTCACAGAGTTACAGCTTTCCCCTCAAGAAGCCTTTCGCTAAGACAGTTCTTGTGGAATTGGCAAAGTGATATTTGGAAGCCCATAGAGGGCTATGGGGAAAAGGAAATATCCTCCGATGAAATCTGGAAAGAAGCTTTCTGAGAAACTGTTCAGTGTTCTGTTAATTCATCTCTCAGAGTTATATCTGTATTTCGTGGATCTCTTTGCTAGCCTTATTTCTGTGGAATCTCAGAACAGATATTTCAGATCCCTTTAAAGACTATAGGGCCAAAGGAAATATCCTCCGATAACAAAGAGAAGGAAGCTTTCTGAGAAACTTCTTTGTGTTCTGTGAAATCATCTCACAGAGTTACAGCTTTCCCCTCAAGAAGCCTTTCGCTATGACAGTTCTTGTGGAATTGGCAAAGTGATATTTGGAAGCCCTTAGAGGGCTATGGTGAAAAAGGAAATATCCTCCGATGAAACCTGGAAAGAAGCTTTCTGAGAAACTGCTTAGTGTTCTGTTAATTCATCTCACAGAGTTACTTCTGTATTTCGTGGATCTCTTTGCTAGCCTTATTTCTGTGGAATCTGACAACATATATTTCGGATCTCTTTGAAGACTATAGGGCCAAAGAAATATCCTATGATAACAAAGAGAAAGAAGCTTTCTGAGAAACTTCTTTGTGTTCTGTGAAATCATCTCACAGAGTTACAGCTTTCCCCTCAAGAAGCCTTGCGCTAAGACAGTTCTTGTGGAATTGTCAAAGTGATATTTGGAAGCCCATAGAGGGCTATGGTGAAAAAGGAAATATACTCCGATGAAATCTGGTAAGAAGCTTCCTGAGAAACTGCTTAGTGTTCTGTTAATTCACCTCACAGAGTTACATCTGCATTTCGTGGATCTCTTTGCTAGCCTTATTTCTGTGTAATCTGAGAACCGATATATCCTTTCCCTTGGAAGACTACAGGGCCAAAGGAAATATCCTCCGATAACAAAGAGAAAGAAGCTTTCTGAGAAACTTCTTTGTGTTCTGTGAAATCATCTCACAGAGTTACAGCGTTCCCCTCCAAAAGCTTTTGGCTATGACAGTTCTTGTGGAATTGGCAAAGAGATATTTGGAAGCCCATAGAGGGCTATGGTGAAAAAAGAAATATCCTCAGATGAAACCTGGAAAGAAGCTTTCTGAGAAACTGCTTAGTGTTCTGATAATTCATCTCACAGAGTTACATCTGTATTTCGTGGATCTCTTTACTAGCCTTATTTCTGTGGAATATGACAACAGATATTTCGGATCCCTTTGAAGACTACAGGGCCAAAGGAAATATCCTCCGATAACAAAGAGAAAGAAGCTTTCTGAGAAACTTCTTTGTGTTCTGTGAAATCATCTCACAGAGTTACAGCTTTCCCCTCAAGAAGCCTTTCGCTAAGACAGTTCATGTGGAATTGGCAAGATGATATTTGGAAGCCCACAGAGGGCCATGGTGAAAAAGGAAATATCCTCCAATGAAATCTCTAAATAAGCTTTCTGAGAAACTGCTTAGTGTTCTGTTAATTCATCTCACAGAGTTGCATCTGTGTTTCGTGAATCTCTTTGCTAGCCTTTTTTCTGTGGAATCTGAGAAAATATATTTCGGATCCCTTTGAAGACTATAGGGCTAAAGGAAATATCCTCCGATAACAAAGAGAAGGAAGCTTTCTGAGAAACTTCTTTGTGTTCTGTGAAATCATCTCACAGAGTTACAGCTTTCCCCTCAAGAAGCCTTTCGCTAAGACAGTTCTTGTGGAATTGGCAAAGTGATATTTGGAAGCCCATAGAGGGCTATGGTGAAAAAGGAAATATACTGCGATGAAATCTGGAAAGAAGCTTTCTGAGAAACTGCTTAGTGTTCTGTAATTCATCTCACAGAGTTACATCTGTATTTCGTGGATCTCTTTGCTAGCCTTATTTCTGTGGAATCTGAGAACCCATATTTCGGATCCCTTTGAAGACTATACGGCTAAAGTAAATATCCTCCGATAACAAAGAGAAAGAAGCTTTCTGAGAAACTTCTTTGTGTTCTGTGAAATCATCTCACAGAGTTAGAGCTTCCCCTCAAGAAGCCCATCGATAAGACAGTTCTTGTGGAATTGGCAAAGTGATATTTGGAAGCCCTTAGAGGGCTATGGTGAAAAAGGAAATATCCACCGAAGAAATCTGGAAAGAAGTTTTCTGAGAAACTGCTTAGTGTTCTGTTAATTCATCTCACAGAGTTACATCTGTATTTCGTGGATCTCTTTGCTAGCCTTATTTCTGTGGAATCTGACAACAGATATTTCGGATCCCTTTGAAGACTATAGGGCCGAAGGAAATATCCTCCGATAACAAAGAGAAAGAAGCTTTCTGAGAAACTTCTTTGTGTTCTGTGAAATCATCTCACAGAGTTACAGCTTTCCCCTCAAGAAGCCTTTCGCTAAGACAGTTCTTGCGGAATTGGCAAAGTGATATTTGGAAGCCCGTAGAGGGCTATGGTGAAAAAGGAAATATCCTCCGATGAAATCTGGAAAGAAGCTTTCTGAGAAACTGCTTAGCGTTCTGTTAATTCGTCTCACAGAGTTACATCTGTATTTCGTGGATCTCTTTTCTAGCCTTATTTCTGTGGAATCTGACAACAGATATTTCCTTTCCCTTTGAAGAATATGGGGCCAAAGGAAATATCCTCCGATAACAAAGAGAAAGAAGCATTCTGAGAAACTTCTTTGTGTTCTGCGAAATCATCACACAGAGTTACAGCTTTCCCCTGAAGAAGCCTTTCGCTAAGACAGTTCTTGTGGAATTGGCAAAGTGATATTTGGAAGCACATAGAGGGCTATGGTGAAACATGAAATATCCTCCGATGAAATCTGGAAAGAAGCTTTCTGAGAAACTGCTCAGTGTTCTGTTAATTCATCTCGCAGAGTTACATCTGTATTTCGAGGATCTCTTTGCTAGCCTTATTTCTGTGGAATCTGAGAACAGATATTTCGGATCCCTTTAAAGACTATAGGGCTAAAGGAAATATCCTCCGATAACAAAGAGAAAGAAGCTTTCTGAGAATCTCCTTTGTGTTCGGTGAAATCATCTCACAGAGTTACAACTTTCCCCTCAAGAAGCCTTTCGCTAAGACAGTTCTTGTGGAATTGGCAAAGTGATATTTGGAAGCCCATAGAGGGCTATGGTGAAAAAGGAAATATCCTCCGAGGAAATCTGGAAAGAAGCTTTCTGAGAAACTGCCTAGTGTTCTGTTAATTCATCTCACAGAGTTACATCTCTATTTCGTGGATCTCTTTGCTAGCCTTATTTCTGTGGAATCTGAGAACAGATATTTCGGATCCCTTTGAAGACTATAGGGCCAAAGGAAATATCCTCCGATAACAAAGAGAAAGAAGCTTTCTGAGAAACTTCTTTGTGTTCTGTGAAATCATCTCACAGAGTTACAGCTTTCCCCTCAAGAAGCCTTTCGCTAAGACAGTTCTTGTGGAATTGGCAAAGTGATATTTGGAAGCCCATAGAGGACTACGGTGAAAAAGGAAATATCCTCCGATGAAATCTGGAAAGAAGCTTTCTGAGAAACTGCTCAGTGTTCTGTTAATTCATCTCGCAGAGTTACATCTGTATTTCGTGGATCTCTTTGCTAGCCTTATTTTTGTGGAATCTCAGAACAGATATTTCAGATCCCTTTAAAGACTATAGGGCCAAAGGAAATATCCTCCGATAACAAAGAGAAAGAAGCTTTCTGAGAAACTTCTTTGTGTTCTGTGAAGTCATCTCACAGAGTTACAGCTTTCCCCTCCAAAAGCTTTTCGCTGTGACAGTTCTTATGGAATTGGCAAGTGATATTTGGAAGCCCATAGAGATCTATGGTGAAAAAGGAAATATCCTCAGATGAAACCTGGAAAGAAGCTTTCTGAGAAACTGCTTAGTGTTCTGATAATTCATCTCACAGAGTTACATCTGTATTTCGTGGATCTCTTTGCTAGCCTTATTTCTGTGGAATCTGACAACAGATATTTCGGATCCCTTTGAAGACTATAGGGCCAAAGGAAATATCCTCCGATAACAAAGAGAAAGAAGCTTTCTGAGAAACTTCTTTGTGTTCTGTGAAATCATCACACAGAGTTACAGCTTTCCCCTCAAGAAGCCTTTCGCTGAGACAGTTATTGTGGAATTGGCAAAGTGATATTTGGAAGACCATAGAGGGCTATGGTGAAAAATGAAATATCCTCCGATGAAATCTGGAAAGAAGCTTTCTGAGAAACTGCTTAGTGTTCTGTTAATTCATCTCACAGAGTTACATCTGTATTTCGTGGATCTCTTTGCTAGCCTTATTTCTGTGGAATCTGAGAAAATATATTTCGGATCCCTTTGAAGACTATAGGGCTAAAGGAAATATCCTCCGATAACAAAGAGAAAGAAGCTTTCTGAGAATCTTCTTTGTGTTCTGTGAAATCATCTCACAGAGTTACAACTTTCCCCTCAAGAAGCCTTTCGCTAAGACAGTTCTTGTGGAATTGGCAAAGTGATATTTGGAAGCCCATAGAGGGCTATGGTGAATAAGGAAATATCCTCAGATGAAACCTGGAAAGAAGCTTTCTGAGAAACTGCTTAGTGTTCTGTTAATTCATCTCACAGAGTTACATCTGTATTTCGTGGATCTCTTTGCTAGCCTTATTTCTGTGGAATCTGACAACAGATATTTCCTTTCCCTTTGAAGACTATAGGGACAAAGGAAATATCCTCCGATAACAAAGGGAAAGAAGCTTTCTGAGAAACTTCTTTGTGTTCTGTGAAATCATCTCACAGAGTTACAGCTTTCCCCTCAAGAACCCTTTCGCTAAGACAGTTCTTGTGGAATTGGCAAAGTGATATTTGGAAGCCCATAGAGGGCTATGGGGAAAAAGGAAATATCCTCCGATGAAATCTGGAAAGAAGCTTTCTGAGAAACTGCTCAGTGTTCTGTTAATTCATCTCTCAGAGTTATATCTGTATTTCGTGGATCTCTTTGCTAGCCTTATTTCTGTGGAATCTCAGAACAGATATTTCAGATCCCTTTAAAGACTATAGGGCCAAAGGAAATATCCTCCGATAACAAAGAGAAGGAAGTTTTCTGAGAAACTTCTTTGTGTTCTGTGAAATCATCTCACAGAGTTACAGCTTTCCCCTCACGAAGCCTTTCGCTATGACATTTCTTGTGAAATTGGCAAAGTGATATTTGGAAGCCCATAGAGGGCTATGGTGAAAAAGGAAATATCCTCCGATGAAACCTGGAAAGAAGCTTTCTGAGAAACTGCTTAGTGTTCTGTTAATTCATCTCACAGAGTTACTTCTGTATTTCGTGGATCTCTTTGCTAGCCTTATTTCTGTGAAATCTGACAACATATATTTCGGATCTCTTTGAAGACTAGAGGGCCAAAGGAAATATCCTATGATAACAAAGAGAAAGAAGCTTTCTGAGAAACTTCTTTGTGTTCTGTGAAATCATCTCACAGAGTTACAGCTTTCCCCTCAAGAAGCCTTTCGCTAAGACAGTTCTTGTGGAATTGGCAAAGTGATATTTGGAAGCCCATAGAGGGCTACGGTGAAAAAGGAAATATCCTGCGATGAAATCTGGAAAGAAGCTTTCTGAGAAACTGCTTAGTGTTCTGTTAATTCATCTCACCGAGTTACATCTGCATTTCGTGGATCTCTTTGCTAGCCTTATTTCTGTGTAATCTGAGAACCGATATATCCTTTCCCTTTGAAGACTACAGGGACAAAGGAAATATCCTCCGATAACAAAGAGAAAGAAGCTTTCTGAGAAACTTCTTTGTGTTCTGTGAAATCATCTCACAGAGTTACAGCTTTCCCCTCCAAAAGCTTTTCGCTATGACAGTTCTTGTGGAATTGGCAAAGTGATATTTGGAAGCCCATAGAGGGCTACGGTGAAAAACGAAATATCCTGCGATGAAACCTGGAAAGAAGCTTTCTGAGAAACTGCTTAGTGTTCTGATAATTCATCTCACAGAGTTACATCTGTATTTCGTGCATCTCTTTGCTAGCCTTATTTCTGTGGAATCTGACAACAGATATTTCGGATCCCTTTGAAGACTACAGGGCCAAAGGAAATATCCTCCGATAACAAAGAGAAAGAAGCTTTCTGAGAAACTTCTTTGTGTTCTGTGAAATCATCTCACAGAGTTACAGCTTTCCCCTCAAGAAGCCTTTCGATAAGACAGTTCTTGTGGAAATGGCAAAGTGATATTTGGAAGCCCATAGAGGGCTATGGTGAAAAAGGAAATATCCTCCGATGAAATCTGGAAAGAAGCCTTCTGAGAAACTTCTTAGTGTTCTGTTAATTCATCTCACAGAGTTACATCTGTATTTCGTGGATCTGTTTGCTAGCCTTATTTCTGTGGAATCTGAGAAAATATATTTCGGATCCCTTTGAAGGCTATAGGGCTAAAGGAAATATCCTCCGATAACAAAGAGAAAGAAGCTTTCTGAGAAACTTGTTTGTGTTCTGTGAGATCATCTCACAGAGTTACAACTTTCCCCTCAAGAAGCCTTTCGCTAAGACAGTTCTTGTGGAATTGGCAAATTCATATTTGGAAGCCCTTAGAGGGCAATGGTGAAAAAGGAAATATCCTCCGATGAAATCTGGAAAGAAGCTTTCTGAGAAACTGCTGAGTGTTCTGTTAATTCATCTCACAGAGTTACATCTGTATTTCGAGGATCTCTTTGCTAGCCTTATTTCTGTGGAATCTGAGAACAGATATTTCGGATCCCTTTAAAGACTATAGGGCCAAAGGAAATATCCTCCGATAACCAAGAGAAAGAAGCTTTCTGAGAAACTTCTTTGTGTTCTGTGAAATCATCTCACAGAGTTACAGCTTTCCCCTCAAGAAGCCTTTCGCTAAGACAGTTCTTGTGTAATTGGCCAAGTGATATTTGGAAGACCATAGAGGGCTAGGATGAAAAAGGAAATATCCTCTGATGAAATCTGGAAAGAAGGTTTCTGAGAAACTGCTCAGTGTTCTCTTAATTCATCTCACAGAGTTACATCTGTATTTCGTGGATCTCTTTGCTAGCCTTATTTCTGTGGAATCTGACAACAGATATTTCGGATCCCTTTGAAGACTATAGGGCCAAAGGAAATATCCTCCGATATCAAAGAGAAAGAAGCTTTCTGAGAAACTTCTTTGTGTTCTGTGAAATCATCTCACAGCGTGACAGCTTTCCCCTCAAGAAGCCTTTCGCTAAGACAGTTCTTTTGGAATTGGCAAAGGGATATTTGGAAGCCCATAGAGGGCTATGGTGAAAAAGGAAACATCCTCAGATGAAACCTTGAAAGAAGCTTTCTGAGAAACTGCTTAGTGTTCTGTTAATTCATCTCACAGAGTTACATCTGTATTTCGTGGATCTCTTTGCTAGCTTTATTTCTGTGGAATCTGAGAATAGATATTTCCTTTCCCTTTGAAGACTATAGGGCCTAAGGAAATATCCTCCGATAACAAAGAGAAAGAAGCTTTCTGAGAAACTTCTTTGTGTTCTGTGAAATCATCTCACAGAGTTACAGCTTTCCCCTCAAGAAGCCTTTCGCTAAGACAGTTCTTGTGGAATTGGCAAAGTGATATTTGGAAGCCCTTAGAGGGCTATGGTGAAAAAGGAAATATCCACCGAAGAAATCTGGAAAGAAGTTTTCTGAGAAACTGCTTAGTGTTCTGTTAATTCATCTCACAGAGTTACATCTGTATTTCGTGGATCTCTTTGCTAGCCTTATTTCTGTGGAATCTGACAACAGATATTTCCTTTCCCTTTGAAGACTATAGGGCCAATGGAAATATCCTCCGATAGCAAAGAGAAAGAAGCTTTCTGAGAAACTTCTTTTTGTTCTGTGAAATCATCTCACAGCGTTACAGCTTCCCCTCAATAAACCTTTCGCTAAAACAGTTCTTGTGGAATTGGCAAAGTGATATTTGGAAGCCCATAGAGGGCTATGGTGAAAAATGAAATATCCTCCGAGGAAATCTGGAAAGAAGCTTTCTGAGAAACTGCTCAGTGTTCTGTTAATTCATCTCGCAGAGTTACATCTGTATTTCGTGGATCTCTTTGCTAGCCTTATTTCTGTGGAATCTCAGAACAGATATTTCAGATCCCTTTAAAGACTATAGGGCCATAGGAAATATCCTCCGATAACAAAGAGAAAGAAGCTTTCTGAGAAACTTCTTTGTGTTCTGTGAAATCATCTCACAGAGTTACAGCTTTCCCCTCCAAATGCTTTTCGGTAAGACAGTTCTTGTGGAATTGGCAAAGTGATATTTGGAAGCCCATAGAGGGCTATGGTGAAAAAGGAAATATCCTCAGATGAAACCTGGAAAGAAGCTTTCTGAGAAACTGCTTAGTGTTCTGTTAATTCATCTCACAGATTTACATCTGTATTTCGTGGATCTCTTTGCTAGCCTTATTTCTGTGGAATCTGACAACAGATATTTCGGATCCATTTGAAGACTATAGGGCTAAAGGAAATATCCTCCGATAACAAAGAGAAAGAAGCTTTCTGAGAATCTTCTTTGTGTTCTGTGAAATCATCTCACAGAGTTACAACTTTCCCCTCAAGAAGCCTTTCGCTAAGACAGTTCTTGTGGAATTGGCAAAGTGATATTTGGAAGCCCATAGAGGGCTATGGTGAAAAAGGAAATATCCTCCGAGGAAATCTGGAAAGAAGCTTTCTGAGAAACTGCCTAGTGTTCTGTTAATTCATCTCACAGAGTTACATCTCTATTTCGTGGATCTCTTTGCTAGCCTTATTTCCGTGGAATCTGAGAACAGATATTTCGGATCCCTTTGAAGACTATAGGGCCAAAGGAAATATCCTCCGATAACAAAGAGAAAGAAGCTTTCTGAGAAACTTCTTTGTGTTCTGTGAAATCATCTCACAGAGTTACAGCTTTCCCCTCAAGAAGCCTTTCGCTAAGACAGTTCTTGTGGAATTGGCAAAGTGATATTTGGAAGCCCATAGAGGGCTACGGTGAAAAAGGAAATATCCTCCGATGAAATCTGGAAAGAAGCTTTCTGAGAAACTGCTCAGTGTTCTGTTAATTCATCTCGCAGAGTTACATCTGTATTTCGTGGATCTCTTTGCTAGCCTTATTTTTGTGGAATCTCAGAACAGATATTTCAGATCCCTTTAAAGACTATAGGGCCAAAGGAAATATCCTCCGATAACAAAGAGAAAGAAGCTTTCTGAGAAACTTCTTTGTGTTCTGTGAAGTCATCTCACAGAGTTACAGCTTTCCCTTCAAGAAGCCTTTCGCTAAGACAGTTCTTGTGGAATTGGCAAAGTGATATTTGGAAGCCCATAGAGGGCTATGGTGAAAAAGGAAATATCCTCAGATGAAACTTGGAAAGAAGCTTTCTGAGAAACTGCTTAGTGTTCTGATAATTCATCTCACAGAGTTACATCTGTATTTCGTGGATCTCTTTGCTAGCCTTATTTCTGTGGAATCTGACAACAGATATTTCGGATCCCTTTGAAGACTATAGGGCCAAAGGAAATATCCTCCGATAACAAAGAGAAAGAAGCTTTCTGAGAAACTTCTTTGTGTTCTGTGAAATCATCACACAGAGTTACAGCTTTCCCCTCAAGAAGCCTTTCGCTGAGACAGTTCTTGTGGAATTGGCAAAGTGATATTTGGAAGACCATAGAGGGCTATGGTGAAAAATGAAATATCCACCGATGAAATCTGGAAAGAAGCTTTCTGAGAAACTGCTTAGTGTTCTGTTAATTCATCTCACAGAGTTACATCTGTATTTCGTGGATCTCTTTGCTAGCCTTATTTCTGTGGAATCTGAGAAAATATATTTCGGATCCCTTTGAAGACTATAGGGCTAAAGGAAATATCCTCCGATAACAAAGAGAAAGAAGCTTTCTGAGAATCTTCTTTGTGTTCTGTGAAATCATCTCACAGAGTTACAACTTTCCCCTCAAGAAGCCTTTCGCTAAGACAGTTCTTGTGGAATTGGCAAAGTGATATTTGGAAGCCCATAGAGGGCTATGGTGAATAAGGAAATATCCTCAGATGAAACCTGGAAAGAAGCTTTCTGAGAAACTGCTTAGTGTTCTGTTAATTCATCTCACAGAGTTACATCTGTATTTCGTGGATCTCTTTGCTAGCCTTATTTCTGTGGAATCTGACAACAGATATTTCCTTTCCCTTTGAAGACTATAGGGACAAAGGAAATATCCTCCGATAACAAAGGGAAAGAAGCTTTCTGAGAAACTTCTTTGTGTTCTGTGAAATCATCTCACAGAGTTACAGCTTTCCCCTAAAGAACCCTTTCGCTAAGACAGTTCTTGTGGAATTGGCAAAGTGATATTTGGAAGCCCATAGAGGGCTATGGGGAAAAAGGAAATATCCTCCGATGAAATCTGGAAAGAAGCTTTCTGAGAAACTGCTCAGTGTTCTGTTAATTCATCTCTCAGAGTTATATCTGTATTTCGTGGATCTCTTTGCTAGCCTTATTTCTGTGGAATCTCAGAACAGATATTTCAGATCCCTTTAAAGACTATAGGGCCAAAGGAAATATCCTCCGATAACAAAGAGAAGGAAGTTTTCTGAGAAACTTCTTTGTGTTCTGTGAAATCATCTCACAGAGTTACAGCTTTCCCCTCAAGAAGCCTTTCGCTATGACATTTCTTGTGAAATTGGCAAAGTGATATTTGGAAGCCCATAGAGGGCTATGGTGAAAAAGGAAATATCCTCCGATGAAACCTGGAAAGAAGCTTTCTGAGAAACTGCTTAGTGTTCTGTTAATTCATCTCACAGAGTTACTTCTGTATTTCGTGGATCTCTTTGCTAGCCTTATTTCTGTGGAATCTGACAACATATATTTCGGATCTCTTTGAAGACTAGAGGGCCAAAGGAAATATCCTATGATAACAAAGAGAAAGAAGCTTTCTGAGAAACTTCTTTGTGTTCTGTGAAATCATCTCACAGAGTTACAGCTTTCCCCTCAAGAAGCCTTTCGCTAAGACAGTTCTTGTGGAATTGGCAAAGTGATATTTGGAAGCCCATAGGGGTACGGTGAAAAAGGAAATATCCTCCGATGAAATCTGGAAAGAAGCTTTCTGAGAAACTGCTTAGTGTTCTGTTAATTCATCTCACAGAGTTACATCTGCATTTCGTGGATCTCTTTGCTAGCCTTATTTCTGTGTAATCTGAGAACCGATATATCCTTTCCCTTTGAAGACTACAGGGACAAAGGAAATATCCTCCGATAACAAAGAGAAAGAAGCTTTCTGAGAAACTTCTTTGTGTTCTGTGAAATCATCTCACAGAGTTACAGCTTTCCCCTCCAAAAGCTTTTCGCTATGACAGTTCTTGTGGAATTGGCAAAGTGATATTTGGAAGCCCATAGAGGGCTACGGTGAAAAACGAAATATCCTCCGATGAAACCTGGAAAGAAGCTTTCTGAGAAACTGCTTAGTGTTCTGATAATTCATCTCACAGAGTTACATCTGTATTTCGTGCATCTCTTTGCTAGCCTTATTTCTGTGGAATCTGACAACAGATATTTCGGATCCCTTTGAAGACTACAGGGCCAAAGGAAATATCCTCCGATAACAAAGAGAAAGAAGCTTTCTGAGAAACTTCTTTGTGTTCTGTGAAATCATCTCACAGAGTTACAGCTTTCCCCTCAAGAAGCCTTTCGATAAGACAGTTCTTGTGGAAATGGCAAAGTGATATTTGGAAGCCCATAGAGGGCTATGGTGAAAAAGGAAATATCCTCCGATGAAATCTGGAAAGAAGCCTTCTGAGAAACTTCTTAGTGTTCTGTTAATTCATCTCACAGAGTTACATCTGTATTTCGTGGATCTGTTTGCTAGCCTTATTTCTGTGGAATCTGAGAAAATATATTTCGGATCCCTTTGAAGGCTATATGGCTAAAGGAAATATCCTCCGATAACAAAGAGAAAGAAGCTTTCTGAGAAACTTCTTTGTGTTCTGTGAGATCATCTCACAGAGTTACAACTTTCCCCTCAAGAAGCCTTTCGCTAAGACAGTTCTTGTGGAATTGGCAAATTCATATTTGGAAGCCCTTAGAGGGCAATGGTGAAAAAGGAAATATCCTCCGATGAAATCTGGAAAGAAGCTTTCTGAGAAACTGCTTAGTGTTCTGTTAATTCATCTCACAGAGTTACATCTGTATTTCGTGGATCTCTTTGCTAGCCTTATTTCTGTGTAATCTGAGAACAGATATTTCCTTTCCCTTTGAAGACTACAGGGCCAAAGGAAATATCCTCCGATAACAAAGAGAAAGAAGCTTTCTGAGAAACTTTTTTGTGTTCTGTGAAATCATCTCACAGAGTTACAGCTTTCCCCTCAAGAAGCCTTTCGCTAAGACAGTTCTTGTGGAATTGGCAAAGTGATATTTGGAAGCCCATAGAGGGCTATGGTGAAAAAGGAAATATCCTCCGATGAAATCTGGAAAGAAGCTTTCTGAGAAACTGCTTAGTGTTCTGCTAATTCATCGCACAGAGTTACATCAGTATTTCGTGGATCTCTTTTCTAGCCTTCTTTCTGTGGAATCTGACAACAGATATTTCCTTTCCCATTGAAGAATATAGGGCCAAAGGAAATATCCTCCGATAACAAAGAGAAAGAAGCTTTCTGAGAAACTTCTTTGTGTTCTGTGAAATCATCTCACAGAGTTACAGCTTTCCCGTCAAGAAGCCTTTCGCTAAGACAGTTCTTGTGGAATTGGAAAAGTGATATTTGGAAACCCAGAGAGGGCTATGGTGAAAAAGCAAATATCCTCCGATGAAACCTGGAAAGAAACTTTCTGAGAAACTGCTTAGTGTTCTGTGAATTCATCCCAAAGAGTTACATCTGTATTTCGTGGATCTCTTTGCTAGCCTTATTTCTGTGGAATCTGACAAAATATATTTCGGATCCCTTTGAAGACTATAGGGCCAAAGGAAATATTCTCCGATAACAAAGAGAAAGAAGCTTTCTGAGAATCTTCTTTGTGTTCTGTGAAATCATCTCACAGAGTTACAGCTTTCCCTTCAAGAAGCCTTTCGCTAAGACAGTTCTTGTGGAATTGGCAAAGTGATATTTGGAAGCCCATAGAGGGCTATGGTGAAAAAGGAAATATCCACAGATGAAATCTGGAAAGAAGCTTTCTGAGAAACTGCTTAGTGTTCTGTTAATTCATCTCACAGAGTTACATCTGTATTTCGTGGATCTCTTTGCTAGCCTTATTTCTGTGGAATCTGAGAACACATTTTGCCTTTCCCCTTGAAGACTATAGGGCCAAAGGAAATATCCTCCGATAACAAAGAGAAAGAAGCTTTCTGAGAAACTTCTTTGTGTTCTGTGAAGTCATCTCACAGAGTTACAGCTTTCCCGTCAAGAAGCCTTTCGCAAAGACAGTTCTTGTGGAATTGGCAAAGTGATATTTGGAAGCCCATAGAGGGCTATGGTGAAAAAGGAAATAACCTCAGATGAAATCTGGAAAGAAGCTTTCTGAGAAACTGCTTAGTGTTCTGTTAATTCATCTCACAGAGAAACATCTGTATTTCGTGGATCTCTTTGCTAGCTTTATTTCTGTGGAATCTGAGAACACATTTTTCCTTTCCCCTTGAAGACTATAGGGCCAAAGGAAATATCCTAAGATAACAAAGAGAAAGAAGCCTTGTCAGAAACTTCTTTGTGTTCTGTGAAATCATCTCACAGAGTTACAGCTTTCCCCTAAAGAAACCTTTCGCTAAGACAGTTCTTGTGGAATTGGCAAAGTGATATTTGGAAGCCCATAGAGCGCTATGGTGAAAAAGGAAATATCTTCCGATGAAATCTGGAAAGAAGCTTTCTGAGAAACTACTTAGTGTTCTGTTAATTCATCTAACAGAGTTACATCTGTATTTCGTGGATCTCTTTGCTAGCCTTATTTCTGTGGAATCTGACAACAGATATTTCCTTTCCCTTTGAAGACTATAGGGCCAAAGGAAATATCCTCCGATAACAAAGAGAAAGAAGCTTTCTGAGAAACTTCTTTGTGTTCTGTGAAATCATCTCACAGAGTTACAGCTTTCCCCTCAAGAAGCCTTTCGCTAAGAAAGTTCTTTTGGAATTGGCAAAGTGATATTTGAAGCCCTTAGAGGGCTATGGTGAAAAAGGAAATATCCTCCAATGAAATCTGGAAAGAAGCTTTCTGAGAAACTGCTTAGTGTTCTGTTAATTCATCTAACAGAGTTACATCTGTATTTCATGGATCTGTTTGCTAGCCTTATTTCTGTGGAATCTGAGAACAGATATTTCGGATCCCTTTAATGACTATAGGGCCAAAGGAAATGTCCTCCGATAACAAAGGGAAAGAAGCTTTCTGAGAAACTTCTTTGTGTTCTGTGAAATTTTCTCACAGAGTTACAGCTTTCCCCTCAAGAAGCCTTTCGCAAAGACAGTTCTTGTGGAATTGGCAAAGTGATATTTGGAAGCCCATAGAGGGCTATGGTGAAAAAGGAAATATCCTCCGATGAAATCTGGAAAGAAGCTTTCTGAGAAACTGCTTAGTGTTCTGTTAATTCATCTCACAGAGTTACATCTGTGTTTCGTGGATCTCTTTGCTAGCCTTATTTCTGTGGAATCTGACAACAGATATTTCGAATCCCTTTAAAGACTCTAGGGCCAAAGGAAATATCCTCCGATAACAAAGAGAAAGAAGCTTTCTCAGAAACTTCTTTGTGTTCTGTGAAATCATCTCACAGAGTTACAGCTTTCCCCTCAAGAAGCCTTTCGCTAAGACAGTTCTTGTGGAATTGGCAAAGTGATATTTGGAAGCCCATAGAGGGCTACGGTGAAAAAGGAAATAACCTCAGATGAAATCTGGAAAGAAGCTTTCTGAGAAACTGCTTAGTGTTCTGTTAATTCATCTCACAGAGTTACATCTGTATTTCATGGATCTCTTTGCTAGCTTTATTTCTGTGGAATCTGAGAACAGATTTTTCCTTTCCCTTTGAAGACTATAGGGCCAAAGGAAATATCCTCCGATAAGAAAGAGAAAGAAGCTTTCTGAGAAACTTCTTTGTGTTCTGTGAAATCATCTCACAGAGTTACAGCTTTCCCCTCAAGTAGCCTTTCGGTAAGACAGTTCTTGTGGAATTGCCAAAGTGATATTTGGAAGCCCATAGAGGGCTATGGTGAAAAAGGAAATATCCTCCGATGAAATCTGGAAAGAAGCTTTCTGAGAAACTGCTTAGTGTTCTGTTAATTCATCTAACAGAGTTACTTCTGTATTTCATGGATCTCTTTGCTAGCCTTATTTCTGTGGAATCTGAGAACAGATATTTCCTTTCCCTTTGAAGACTATAGGGCCAAAGGAAATATCCTCCGATAACAAAGAGAAAGAAGCTTTCTGAGAAACTTCTTTGTGTTCTGTGAAATCATCTCACAGAATTACAGCTTTCGCCTCAAGAAGCCTTTCGCTAAGACAGTTCTTGTGGAATTGGCAAAGTGATATTTGGAAGCCCATAGAGGGCTATGGTGAAAAAGGAAATATCCTCCGATGAAATTTGGAAAGAAGCTTTCTGAGAAACTGCTTAGTGTTCTGTTAATTCATCTCACAGAGTTATATCTGTATTTCGTGGACCTCTTTTCTAGCCTTATTTCTGTGGAATCTGAGAACAGATATTTTCTTTCCCTTTGAAGACTATAGGGCCAAAGGAAATATCCTCCGATAACAAAGAGAAGGAATCTTTCTGAGAAACTTCTTTGTGTTCTGTGAAATCATCTCACAGAGTTACAGCTTTCCCCTCAAGAAGCCTTTCGCTAAGACAGTTCTTGTGGAATTGGCAAAGTGATATTTGGAAGCCCATAGAGGGCTATGGTGAAAAAGGAAATATCCTCCGATGAAATCTGGAAAGAAGCTTTCTGTTAAACTGCTTAGTGTTCTGTTAATTCGTCTCACAGAGTTATATCTGTATTGCGTGGGTCTCTTTGCTAGCCTTATGTCTGTGGAATCTGACAACAGATATTTCCTTTCCCTTTGAAGACTATAGGACCAAAGGAAATATCCTCCGATAACAAAGAGAAAGAAGCTTTCTGAGAAACTTCTTTGTGTTCTGTGAATTCATCTCACAGAGTTACAGCTTTCCCCTCAAGAAGGCTTTCGCTAAGAGAGTTCCTGTGGAATTGGCAAAGTGATATTTGGAAGCCCATAGAGGGCTATGGTGAAAAAGGAAGTATCCTCCGATGAAATCTGGAAAGAAGCTTTCTGAGAAACTGTTTAGTGTTCTGTTAATTCATCTCACAGAGTTACATCTGTATTTCGTGGATCTCTTTGCTAGCCTTATTTCTGTGCAATCTGACAACAGATATTTCGAATCCCTTTAAGGACTATAGGGCCAAAGGAAATATCCTCCGATAACAAAGAGAAAGAAGCTTTCTGAGAAACTTCTTTGTGTTCTGTGAAATCATCTCACAGAGTTACAGCTTTCCCCTCAAGAAGCCTTTCGCTAAGACAGTTCTTGTGGAATTGGCAAAGTGATATTTGGAAGCCCATAGAGGGCTATGGTGAAAAAGGAAATAACTTCAGATGAAATCTGGAAAGAAGCTTTCTGAGAAACTGCTTAGTGTTCTGTTAATTCATCTCACAGAGTTACATCTGTATTTCGTGGATCTCTTTGCTAGCTTTATTTCTGTGGACTCTGAGAACAGATTTTTCCTTTCCCTTTGAAGACTATAGGGCCAAAGGAAATATCCTCCGATAACAAAGAGAAAGAATCTTTCTGAGAAACTTCTTTGTGTTCTGTGAAATCATCTCACAGAGTTACAGCTTTCCCCTCAAGAAGCCTTTAGGTAAGACAGTTCTTGTGGAATTGGCAAAGTGATATTTGGATGCTCATAGAGGGCTATGGTGAAAAAGGAAATATCCTCCGATGAAATCTGGAAAGAAGCTTTCTGAGAAACTGCTTAGTGTTCTGTTAATTCATCTCACAGAGCTACATCTGTATTTCGTGGATTTCTTTGCTAGCCTTTTTTCTGTGGAATCTGACAACAGATATTTCCTTTCCCTTTGAAGACTATAGGGCAAAAGGAAATATCCTCCGATACCAAAGAGAAAGAAGCTTTCTGAGAAACTACTTTGTGTTCTGTGAAATCATCTCAGAGAGTTGCAGCTTTCCCCTCAAGAAGCCTTTCGCAAAGACAGTTCTTGTGAAATTGGCAAAGTGATATTTGGAAGCCCATAGAGGGCTATGGTGAAAAAGGAAATAACCTCAGATGAAATCTGGAAAGAAGCTTTCTGAGAAACTGCTCAGTGTTCTGTTAATTCATCTCACAGAGTTACATCTGTATTTCGTGGATCTCTTTGCTAACTTTATTTCTGTGGTATCTGAGAACAGATTTTTCCTTTCCCTTTGAAGACTATAGGGCCAAAGGAAATAACCTCCGATAACAAAGAGAAGGAAGCTTTCAGAGAAACTTCTTTGCGTTCTGTGAAATCATCTCAAAGAGTTACAGCTTTCCCCTCAAGAAGCCTTTCGGTAAGACAGTTCTTGTGGAATTGGCAAAGTGATATTTGGAAGCCCATAGAGGGCTATGGTGAAAAAGGAAATATCCTCCGATGAAATCTGGAAAGAAGCTTTCTGAGAAACTGCTCTGTGTTCTCTTAATTCATCTAACAGAGTTACATCTGTATTTCATGGATCTCTTTGCTAGCCTTATTTCTGTGGAATCTGAGAACAGATATTTCGGATCCCTTTAATGACTATAGGGTCAAAGGAAATATCCTCCGATAACAAAGGGAAAGAAGCTTTCAGAGAAACTTCTTTGTGTTCTGTGAAATCATCTCACAGAGTGACAGCTTTCCCCTCAAGAAGCCTTTCGCTAAGACAGTTCTTGTGGAATTGGCAATGTGATATTTGGAAGCCCATAGAGGGCTATTGTGAAAAAGGAAATATCCTCCGATGAATTCTGGAAAGAAGCTTTCAGAGAAACTGCTCAGTGTTCTGTTAATTCTTCTCCCAGAGGTACATCTGTATTTCGTGGATCTCTTTGCTAGCCTTATTTCTGTGGAATCTGACAACAGATATTTCGGATCCCTTTAATGACTATAGGGCCAAAGGAAATATCCTCCGATAAAAAAGGGAAAGAAGCTTTCTGAGAAACTTCTTTGTGTTCTGTGAAATCATCTCACAGAGTGACAGCTTTCTCCTCAAGAAGCCTTTCGCTAAGACAGTTCTCGTGGAATTGGCAAAGTGATATTTGGAAGCCCATAGAGGGCTATGGTGAAAAAGGAAATATCCTCCGATGAAATCTGGAAAGAAGCTTCCTGAGAAACTGCTCAGTGTTCTGTTAATTCATCTCCCAGAGGTACATCTGTATTTCGTGGATCTCTTTGCTAACTTTATTTCTGTGGAATCTGAGAACACATTTTTCCTTTCCCCTTGAAGACTATAGGGCCAAAGGAAATATCCTCCGATAACAAAGAGAAAGAAGCTTTCTGAGAAACTTCTTTGTGTTCTGTGAAATCATCTCACAGAGTTACAGATTTCCCCTCAAGAAGCCTTTCGCAAAGACAGTTCTTTTGAAATTGGCAAAGTGATATTTGGAAGCCCATAGAGGGCTACGGTGAAAAAGGAAATAACCTCAGATGAAATCTGGAAAGGAGCTTTCTGAGAAACTGCTTAGTGTTCTGTTAATTCATCTCACAGAGAAACATCTGTATTTCGTGGATCTCTTTGCTAGCTTTGTTTCTGTGGAATCTGAGAACACATTTTTCCTTTCCCCTTGAAGACTATAGGGCCAAAGGAAATATACTCCGATAACAAAGAGAAAGAAGCTTTCTGAGAAACTTCTTTGTGTTCTGTGAAATCATCTCACAGAGATACAGATTTCGCCTCAAGAAGCCTTTCGCTAAGACAGTTCTTTTGAAATTGGCAAAGTGATATTTGGAAGCCCATAGAGGGCTATGGTGAAAAAGGAAATATCCTCCGATGAAATCTGGAAAGAAGCTTTCTGATAAACTGCTTAGTGTTCTCTTAGTTCATCTCACAGAGTTACATCTGTATTTCGTGGATCTCTTTGCTAGCCTTATTTCTGTGGAATCTGACAACAGATATTTCTTTTCCCTTTGAAGACTATAGGGCCAAAGGAAATATCCTCCGATAACAAAGAGAAAGAAGCTTTCTGAGAAACTTCTTTGTGTTCTGTGAAATCATCTCACAGAGTTACAGCTTTCCCCTCAAGAAGCCTTTCGCAAAGACAGTTCTTGTGGAATTGGCAAAGTGATATTTGGAAGCCCATAGAGGGCAACGGTGAAAAAGGAAATAACCTCAGATGAAATCTGGAAAGAAGCTTTCTGAGAAACTGCTTAGTGTTCTGTTAATTCATCTCACAGAGAAACATCTGTATTTGGTGGATCTCTTTGCTAGCTTAATTTCTGTGGAATCTGAGAACACATTTTTCCTTTCCCCTTGAAGACTATAGGGCCAAAGGAAATATACTCCGATAACAAAGAAAAAGAAGCCTTCTGAGAAACTTCTTTGTGTTCTGTGAAATCATCTCACAGAGTTACAGCTTTCCCCTCAAGAAGCCTTTCACTAAGACAGTTCTTTTGGAATTGGCAAAGTGATATTTGGAAGCCCTTAGAGCGCTATGGTGAAAAAGGAAATATCTTCCCATGAAATCTGGAAAGAAGGTTTCTGAGAAACTGCTTAGTGTTCTGTTAATTCATCTAATAGAGTTACATCTGTATTTCGTGGATCTCTTTGCTAGCCTTATTTCTGTGGAATCTGACAACAGATATTTCTTTTCCCTCTGAAGACTATAGGGCCAAAGGAAATATCGTCCGATAACAAAGAGAAAGAAGCTGTCTGAGAAACTTCTTTGTGTTCCGTGAAATCATCTCACAGAGTTACAGGTTTCTCCTCGAGAAGCCTTTCGCAAAGACAGTTCTTGTGGACTTGGCAAAGTGATATTTGGAAGCCCTTAGAGGGCTATGGTGAAAAAGGAAATATCCTCCGATGAAATCTGGAAAGAAGCTTTCTAAGAAACTGCTCAGTGTTCTGTTAATTCATCTCGCAGAGTTACATCTGTATTTCATGGATCTCTTTGCTAGCCTTATTTCTGTGGAATCTGAGAACAGATATTTCGGATCCCTTTAATGACTATAGGGCCAAAGGAAATATCCTCCAATAACAAAGGGAAAGAAGCTTTCTGAGAAACTTCTTTGTGTTCTGTGAAATCATCTCACAGAGTTACAGCTTTCCCCTCAAGAAGCCTTTCGCTAAGACAGTTCTTGTGGAATTGGCAAAGTGATATTTGGAAGCCCATAGAGGGCTATGGTGAAAAAGGAAATATCCTCCGATGAAATCTGGAAAGAAGCTTTCTTAGAGACTGCTATGTGTTCTGTTAATTCATCTCACAGAGTTGTATCTGTATTTCGTGGATCTCTTTACTAGCCTTATTTCTGTGGAATCTGACAACAGATATTTCCTTTCCTTTTGAGACTATAGGGCAAAAGCAAATATCCTCCGATAACGAAGAGAAAGAAGCTTTCTGAGAAACTTCTTTGTGTTCTGTGAAATCATCTCACAGAGTTACAGCTTTCCCCTCAAGAAGCCTTTCGCTAAGACAGTTCTTGTGGTATTGGCAAAGTGATATTTGGAAGCCCATAGAGGGCTATGGTGAAAAAGGAAATATCCTCCGATGAAATCTGGAAAGAAGCTTTCTGAGAAACTGCTTAGTGTTCTGTTAAATCATCTCACAGAGTTACATCTGTATTTCGTGGTTCTCTTTGCTAGCTTTATTTCTGTGGGATCTGAGAACAGATTTTTCCTTTCCCTTTGAAGACTATAGGGCCAAAGGAAATATCCTCCGATAACAAAGAGAAAGAAGCTTTCTGAGAAACTTCTTTGTGTTCTGTGAAATCATCTCACAGAGTTACAGCTTTCCCCTCAAGAAGCCTTTCGCTAAGACAGTTCTTGTGGAATTGGCAAAGTGATATTTGGAAGCCCATAGAGGGCTATGTTGAAAAAGGAAATATCCTCCGATGAAATCTGGAAAGAAGCTTTCTGAGAAACTGCTTAGTGTTCTGCTAATTTATCTAACAGAGTTACATCTGTATTTCATGGATCTCTTTGCTAGCCTTATTTCTGTGGAATCTGAGAACAGATATTTCGGATCCCTTTAAAGACTATAGGGCCAAAGGAAATATCCTCCCATAACAAAGGGAAAGAAGCTTTCTGAGAAACCTCTTTGTGTTCTGTGAAATCATCTCACAGAGTTACAGCTTTCCCCTCAAGAAGCCTTTCGCTAAGACTGTTCTTGTGGAATTGGCAAAGTGATATTTGGAAGCCCATAGAGGGCTATGGTGAAAAAGGAAATATCCTCAGATGAAATCTGGAAAGAAGCTTTCTGAGAAACTGCTTAGTGTTCTGTTAATTCATCTAACAGAGTTACATCTGTATTTCGTGGATCTCTTTGCTGGCCTTATTTCTGTGGAATCTGACAACAGATATTTCCTTTCCCTTTGAAGACTATAGGACCAAAGGAAATATCCTCCGATAACAAAGAGAAAGAAGCTTTCTGAGAAACTTCTTTGTGTTCTGTGAAATCATCTCACAGAATTACAGCTTTCGCCTCAAGAAGCCTTTCGCTAAGACAGTTCTTGTGGAATTGGAAAAGTGATATTTGGAAGCCCATAGAGGGCTTTGGTGAAAAAGGAAGTATCCTCCCATGAAATCTGGAAAGAAGCTTTCTGAGAAACTGCTTAGTGTTCTGTTAATTCATGTAACAGAGTTACATCTGTATTTCGTGGATCTCTATGCTAGCCTTATTTCTTTGGAATCTGACAACAGATATTTCCTTTCCCTTTGAAGACTATAGGGCCAAAGGAAATATCCTCCGATAACAAAGAGAAAGAAGCTTTCTGAGAAACTTCTTTGTGTTCTGTGAAATCATCTCACAGAATTACAGCTTTCGCCTCAAGAAGCCTTTCGCTAAGACAGTTCTTGTGGAATTGGCAAAGTGATATTTGGAAGCCCATAGAGGGCTATGGTGAAAAAGGAAATATCCTCCGATGAAATTTGGAAAGAAGCTTTCTGAGAAACTGCTTAGTGTTCTGTTAATTCATCTCACAGAGTTATATCTGTATTTCGTGGACCTCTTTTCTAGCCTTATTTCTGTGGAATCTGAGAACAGATATTTTCTTTCCCTTTGAAGACTATAGGGCCAAAGGAAATATCCTCCGATAACAAAGAGAAGGAATCTTTCTGAGAAACTTCTTTGTGTTCTGTGAAATCATCTCACAGAGTTACAGCTTTCCCCTCAAGAAGCCTTTCGCTAAGACAGTTCTTGTGGAATTGGCAAAGTGATATTTGGAAGCCCATAGAGGGCTATGGTGAAAAAGGAAATATCCTCCGATGAAATCTGGAAAGAAGCTTTCTGTTAAACTGCTTAGTGTTCTGTTAATTCGTCTCACAGAGTTATATCTGTATTGCGTGGGTCTCTTTGCTAGCCTTATGTCTGTGGAATCTGACAACAGATATTTCCTTTCCCTTTGAAGACTATAGGACCAAAGGAAATATCCTCCGATAACAAAGAGAAAGAAGCTTTCTGAGAAACTTCTTTGTGTTCTGTGAATTCATCTCACAGAGTTACAGCTTTCCCCTCAAGAAGCCTTTCGCTAAGACAGTTCTTTTGGAATTGGCAAAGTGATATTTGGAAGCCCATAGAGGGCTATGGTGAAAAAGGAAGTATCCTCCGATGAAATCTGGAAAGAAGCTTTCTGAGAAACTGTTTAGTGTTCTGTTAATTCATCTCACAGAGTTACATCTGTATTTCGTGGATCTCTTTGCTAGCCTTATTTCTGTGCAATCTGACAACAGATATTTCGAATCCCTTTAAGGACTATAGGGCCAAAGGAAATATCCTCCGATAACAAAGAGAAAGAAGCTTTCTGAGAAACTTCTTTGTTTTCTGTGAAATCATCTCACAGAGTTACAGCTTTCCCCTCAAGAAGCCTTTCGCTAAGACAGTTCTTGTGGAATTGGCAAAGTGATATTTGGAAGCCCATAGAGGGCTATGGTGAAAAAGGAAATAACTTCAGATGAAATCTGGAAAGAAGCTTTCTGAGAAACTGCTTAGTGTTCTGTTAATTCATCTCACAGAGTTACATCTGTATTTCGTGGATCTCTTTGCTAGCTTTATTTCTGTGGACTCTGAGAACAGATTTTTCCTTTCCCTTTGAAGACTATAGGGCCAAAGGAAATATCCTCCGATAACAAAGAGAAAGAATCTTTCTGAGAAACTTCTTTGTGTTCTGTGAAATCATCTCACAGAGTTACAGCTTTCCCCTCAAGAAGCCTTTAGGTAAGACAGTTCTTGTGGAATTGGCAAAGTGATATTTGGATGCTCATAGAGGGCTATGGTGAAAAAGGAAATATCCTCCGATGAAATCTGGAAAGAAGCTTTCTGAGAAACTGCTTAGTGTTCTGTTAATTCATCTCACAGAGCTACATCTGTATTTCGTGGATTTCTTTGCTAGCCTTTTTTCTGTGGAATCTGACAACAGATATTTCCTTTCCCTTTGAAGACTATAGGGCAAAAGGAAATATCCTCCGATACCAAAGAGAAAGAAGCTTTCTGAGAAACTACTTTGTGTTCTGTGAAATCATCTCAGAGAGTTGCAGCTTTCCCCTCAAGAAGCCTTTCGCAAAGACAGTTCTTGTGAAATTGGCAAAGTGATATTTGGAAGCCCATAGAGGGCTATGGTGAAAAAGGAAATAACCTCAGATGAAATCTGGAAAGAAGCTTTCTGAGAAACTGCTCAGTGTTCTGTTAATTCATCTCACAGAGTTACATCTGTATTTCGTGGATCTCTTTGCTAACTTTATTTCTGTGGTATCTGAGAACAGATTTTTCCTTTCCCTTTGAAGACTATAGGGCCAAAGGAAATAACCTCCGATAACAAAGAGAAGGAAGCTTTCAGAGAAACTTCTTTGCGTTCTGTGAAATCATCTCAAAGAGTTACAGCTTTCCCCTCAAGAAGCCTTTCGGTAAGACAGTTCTTGTGGAATTGGCAAAGTGATATTTGGAAGCCCATAGAGGGCTATGGTGAAAAAGGAAATATCCTCCGATGAAATCTGGAAAGAAGCTTTCTGAGAAACTGCTCTGTGTTCTCTTAATTCATCTAACAGAGTTACATCTGTATTTCATGGATCTCTTTGCTAGCCTTATTTCTGTGGAATCTGAGAACAGATATTTCGGATCCCTTTAATGACTATAGGGTCAAAGGAAATATCCTCCGATAACAAAGGGAAAGAAGCTTTCAGAGAAACTTCTTTGTGTTCTGTGAAATCATCTCACAGAGTGACAGCTTTCCCCTCAAGAAGCCTTTCGCTAAGACAGTTCTTGTGGAATTGCCAAAGTGATATTTGGAAGCCCATAGAGGGCTATTGTGAAAAAGGAAATATCCTCCGATGAATTCTGGAAAGAAGCTTTCAGAAAAACTGCTCAGTGTTCTGTTAATTCATCTCCCAGAGGTACATCTGTATTTCGTGGATCTCTTTGCTAGCCTTATTTCTGTGGAATCTGACAACAGATATTTCGGATCCCTTTAATGACTATAGGGCCAAAGGAAATATCCTCCGATAAAAAAGGGAAAGAAGCTTTCTGAGAAACTTCTTTGTGTTCTGTGAAATCATCTCACAGAGTGACAGCTTTCTCCTCAAGAAGCCTTTCGCTAAGACAGTTCTTGTGGAATTGGCAAAGTGATATTTGGAAGCCCATAGAGGGCTATGGTGAAAAAGGAAATATCCTCCGATGAAATCTGGAAAGAAGCTTCCTGAGAAACTGCTCAGTGTTCTGTTAATTCATCTCCCAGAGGTACATCTGTATTTCGTGGATCTCTTTGCTAACTTTATTTCTGTGGAATCTGACAACACATTTTTCCTTTCCCCTTGAAGACTATAGGGCCAAAGGAAATATCCTCCGATAACAAAGAGAAAGAAGCTTTCTGAGAAACTTCTTTGTGTTCTGTGAAATCATCTCACAGAGTTACAGATTTCCCCTCAAGAAGCCTTTCGCAAAGACAGTTCTTTTGAAATTGGCAAAGTGATATTTGGAAGCCCATAGAGGGCTACGGTGAAAAAGGAAATAACCTCAGAGGAAATCTGGAAAGGAGCTTTCTGAGAAACTGCTTAGTGTTCTGTTAATTCATCTCACAGAGAAACATCTGTATTTCGTGGATCTCTTTGCTAGCTTTGTTTCTGTGGAATCTGAGAACACATTTTTCCTTTCCCCTTGAAGACTATAGGGCCAAAGGAAATATACTCCGATAACAAAGAGAAAGAAGCTTTCTGAGAAACTTCTTTGTGTTCTGTGAAATCATCTCACAGAGATACAGATTTCGCCTCAAGAAGCCTTTCGCTAAGACAGTTCTTTTGAAATTGGCAAAGTGATATTTGGAAGCCCATAGAGGGCTATGGTGAAAAAGGAAATATCCTCCGATGAAATCTGGAAAGAAGCTTTCTGATAAACTGCTTAGTGTTCTCTTAATTCATCTCACAGAGTTACATCTGTATTTCGTGGATCTCTTTGCTAGCCTTATTTCTGTGGAATCTGACAACAGATATTTCTTTTCCCTTTGAAGACTATAGGGCCAAAGGAAATATCCTCCGATAACAAAGAGAAAGAAGCTTTCTGAGAAACTTCTTTGTGTTCTGTGAAATCATCTCACAGAGTTACAGCTTTCCCCTCAAGAAGCCTTTCGCAAAGACAGTTCATGTGGAATTGGCAAAGTGATATTTGGAAGCCCATAGAGGGCAACGGTGAAAAAGGAAATAACCTCAGATGAAATCTGGAAAGAAGCTTTCTGAGAAACTGCTTAGTGTTCTGTTAATTCATCTCACAGAGAAACATCTGTATTTCGTGGATCTCTTTGCTAGCTTAATTTCTGTGGAATCTGAGAACACATTTTTCCTTTCCCCTTGAAGACTATAGGGCCAAAGGAAATATACTCCGATAACAAAGAAAAAGAAGCCTTCTGAGAAACTTCTTTGTGTTCTGTGAAATCATCTCACAGAGTTACAGCTTTCCCCTCAAGAAGCCTTTCACTAAGACAGTTCTTTTGGAATTGGCAAAGTGATATTTGGAAGCCCTTAGAGCGCTATGGTGAAAAAGGAAATATCTTCCCATGAAATCTGGAAAGAAGGTTTCTGAGAAACTGCTTAGTGTTCTGTTAATTCATCTAATAGAGTTACATCTGTATTTCGTGGATCTCTTTGCTAGCCTTATTTCTGTGGAATCTGACAACAGATATTTCTTTTCCCTCTGAAGACTATAGGGCCAAAGGAAATATCGTCCGATAACAAAGAGAAAGAAGCTGTCTGAGAAACTTCTTTGTGTTCCGTGAAATCATCTCACAGAGTTACAGCTTTCTCCTCGAGAAGCCTTTCGCAAAGACAGTTCTTGTGGACTTGGCAAAGTGATATTTGGAAGCCCTTAGAGGGCTATGGTGAAAAAGGAAATATCCTCCGATGAAATCTGAAAGGAATCTTTCTGAGAAACTGCTTAGTGTTCTGTTAATTCATCTAACAGAGTTACATCTGTATTTCATGGATCTCTTTGCGAGCCTCATTTCTGTGGAATCTGAGAACAGATATTTCGGATCCCTTTAATGACTATAGGGCCAAAGGAAATATGCTCCAATAACAAAGGGAAAGAAGCTTTCTGAGAAACTTCTTTGTGTTCTGTGAAATCATCTCACAGAGTTACAGCTTTCCCCTCAAGAAGCCTTTCGCTAAGACAGTTCTTGTGGAATTGGCAAAGTGATATTTGGAAGCCCATAGAGGGCTATGGTGAAAAAGGAAATATCCTCCGATGAAATCTGGAAAGAAGCTTTCTTAGAGACTGCTATGTGTTCTGTTAATTCATCTCACAGAGTTGTATCTGTATTTCGTGGATCTCTTTACTAGCCTTATTTCTGTGGAATCTGACAACAGATATTTCCTTTCCTTTTGAGACTATAGGGCAAAAGCAAATATCCTCTGATAACGAAGAGAAAGAAGCTTTCTGAGAAACTTCTTTGTGCTCTGTGAAATCATCTCACAGAGTTACAGCTTTCCCCTCAAGAAGCCTTTCGCTAAGACAGTTCTTGTGGTATTGGCAAAGTGATATTTGGAAGCCCATAGAGGGCTATGGTGAAAAAGGAAATATCCTCCGATGAAATCTGGAAAGAAGCTTTCTGAGAAACTGCTTAGTGTTCTGTTAAATCATCTCACAGAGTTACATCTGTATTTCGTGGTTCTCTTTGCTAGCTTTATTTCTGTGGGATCTGAGAACAGATTTTTCCTTTCCCTTTGAAGACTATAGGGCCAAAGGAAATATCCTCCGATAACAAAGAGAAAGAAGCTTTCTGAGAAACTTCTTTGTGTTCTGTGAAATCATCTCACAGAGTTACAGCTTTCCCCTCAAGAAGCCTTTCGCTAAGACAGTTCTTGTGGAATTGGCAAAGTGATATTTGGAAGCCCATAGAGGGCTATGTTGAAAAAGGAAATATCCTCCGATGAAATCTGGAAAGAAGCTTTCTGAGAAACTGCTTAGTGTTCTGCTAATTTATCTAACAGAGTTACATCTGTATTTCATGGATCTCTTTGCTAGTCTTATTTCTGTGGAATCTGAGAACAGATATTTCGGATCCCTTTAAAGACTATAGGGCCAAAGGAAATATCCTCCGATAACAAAGGGAAAGAAGCTTTCTGAGAAACCTCTTTGTGTTCTGTGAAATCATCTCACAGAGTTACAGCTTTCCCCTCAAGAAGCCTTTCGCTAAGACTGTTCTTGTGGAATTGGCAAAGTGATATTTGGAAGCCCATAGAGGGCTATGGTGAAAAAGGAAATATCCTCAGATGAAATCTGGAAAGAAGCTTTCTGAGAAACTGCGTAGTGTCCTGTTAATTCATCTCACAGAGTTACATCTGTATTTCGTGGATCTCTTTGCTGGCCTTATTTCTGTGGAATCTGACAACAGATATTTCCTTTCCCTTTGAAGACTATAGGACCAAAGGAAATATCCTCCGATAACAAAGAGAAAGAAGCTTTCTGAGAAACTTCTTTGTGTTCTGTGAAATCATCTCACAGAATTACAGCTTTCGCCTCAAGAAGCCTTTCGCTAAGACAGTTCTTGTGGAATTGGAAAAGTGATATTTGGAAGCCCATAGAGGGCTTTGGTGAAAAAGGAAATATCCTCCCATGAAATCTGGAAAGAAGCTTTCTGAGAAACTGCTTAGTGTTCTGTTAATTCATGTAACAGAGTTACATCTGTATTTCGTGGATCTCTATGCTAGCCTTATTTCTTTGGAATCTGACAACAGATATTTCCTTTCCCTTTGAAGACTATAGGGCCAAAGGAAATATCCTCCGATAACAAAGAGAAAGAAGCTTTCTGAGAAACTTCTTTGTGTTCTGTGAAATCATCTCACAGAATTACAGCTTTCGCCTCAAGAAGCCTTTCGCTAAGACAGTTCTTGTGGAATTGGCAAAGTGATATTTGGAAGCCCATAGAGGGCTATGGTGAAAAAGGAAATATCCTCCGATGAAATTTGGAAAGAAGCTTTCTGAGAAACTGCTTAGTGTTCTGTTAATTCATCTCACAGAGTTATATCTGTATTTCGTGGACCTCTTTTCTAGCCTTATTTCTGTGGAATCTGAGAACAGATATTTTCTTTCCCTTTGAAGACTATAGGGCCAAAGGAAATATCCTCCGATAACAAAGAGAAGGAATCTTTCTGAGAAACTTCTTTGTGTTCTGTGAAATCATCTCACAGAGTTACAGCTTTCCCCTCAAGAAGCCTTTCGCTAAGACAGTTCTTGTGGAATTGGCAAAGTGATATTTGGAAGCCCATAGAGGGCTATGGTGAAAAAGGAAATATCCTCCGATGAAATCTGGAAAGAAGCTTTCTGTTAAACTGCTTAGTGTTCTGTTAATTCGTCTCACAGAGTTATATCTGTATTGCGTGGGTCTCTTTGCTAGCCTTATGTCTGTGGAATCTGACAACAGATATTTCCTTTCCCTTTGAAGACTATAGGACCAAAGGAAATATCCTCCGATAACAAAGAGAAAGAAGCTTTCTGAGAAACTTCTTTGTGTTCTGTGAATTCATCTCACAGAGTTACAGCTTTCCCCTCAAGAAGCCTTTCGCTAAGACAGTTCTTTTGGAATTGGCAAAGTGATATTTGGAAGCCCATAGAGGGCTATGGTGAAAAAGGAAGTATCCTCCGATGAAATCTGGAAAGAAGCTTTCTGAGAAACTGTTTAGTGTTCTGTTAATTCATCTCACAGAGTTACATCTGTATTTCGTGGATCTCTTTGCTAGCCTTATTTCTGTGCAATCTGACAACAGATATTTCGAATCCCTTTAAGGACTATAGGGCCAAAGGAAATATCCTCCGATAACAAAGAGAAAGAAGCTTTCTGAGAAACTTCTTTGTGTTCTGTGAAATCATCTCACAGAGTTACAGCTTTCCCCTCAAGAAGCCTTTCGCTAAGACAGTTCTTGTGGAATTGGCAAAGTGATATTTGGAAGCCCATAGAGGGCTATGGTGAAAAAGGAAATAACCTCAGATGAAATCTGGAAAGAAGCTTTCTGAGAAACTGCTTAGTGTTCTGTTAATTCATCTCACAGAGTTACATCTGTATTTCGTGGATCTCTTTGCTAGCTTTATTTCTGTGGACTCTGAGAACAGATTTTTCCTTTCCCTTTGAAGACTACAGGGCCAAAGGAAATATCCTCCGATAACAAAGAGAAAGAATCTTTCTGAGAAACTTCTTTGTGTTCTGTGAAATCATCTCACAGAGTTACAGCTTTCCCCTCAAGAAGCCTTTAGGTAAGACAGTTCTTGTGGAATTGGCAAAGTGATATTTGGATGCTCATAGAGGGCTATGGTGAAAAAGGAAATATCCTCCGATGAAATCTGGAAAGAAGCTTTCTGAGAAACTGCTTAGTGTTCTGTTAATTCATCTCACAGAGTTACATCTGTATTTCGTGGATTTCTTTGCTAGCCTTTTTTCTGTGGAATCTGACAACAGATATTTCCTTTCCCTTTGAAGACTATAGGGCAAAAGGAAATATCCTCCGATACCAAAGAGAAAGAAGCTTTCTGAGAAACTACTTTGTGTTCTGTGAAATCATCTCAGAGAGTTGCAGCTTTCCCCTCAAGAAGCCTTTCGCAAAGACAGTTCTTGTGAAATTGGCAAAGTGATATTTGGAAGCCCATAGAGGGCTATGGTGAAAAAGGAAATAACCTCAGATGAAATCTGGAAAGAAGCTTTCTGAGAAACTGCTCAGTGTTCTGTTAATTCATCTCACAGAGTTACATCTGTATTTCGTGGATCTCTTTGCTAACTTTATTTCTGTGGTATCTGAGAACAGATTTTTCCTTTCCCTTTGAAGACTATAGGGCCAAAGGAAATAACCTCCGATAACAAAGAGAAGGAAGCTTTCAGAGAAACTTCTTTGCGTTCTGTGAAATCATCTCAAAGAGTTACAGCTTTCCCCTCAAGAAGCCTTTCGGTAAGACAGTTCTTGTGGAATTGGCAAAGTGATATTTGGAAGCCCATAGAGGGCTATGGTGAAAAAGGAAATATCCTCCGATGAAATCTGGAAAGAAGCTTTCTGAGAAACTGCTCTGTGTTCTCTTAATTCATCTCACAGAGTTACATCTGTATTTCGTGGATCTCTTTGCTAGCCTTATTTCTGTAGAATCTGACAACAGATATTTCCTTTCCCTTTGAAGACTATAGGGCCAAAGGAAATATCCTCCGATAACAAAGAGAAAGAAGCTTTCTGAGAAACTTCTTTGTGTTCTGTGAAATCATCTCACAGAGTTACAGCTTTTTCCTCAAGAAGCCTTTCGCTAAGACAGTTCTTGTGGAATTGGGAAAGTGATATTTGGAAGCCCATAGAGGGCTATGGTGAAAAAGGAAATATCCTCAGATGAAATCTGGAAAGAAGCTTTCTGAGAAACTGCTTAGTGTTCTCTTAATTCATCTCACAGAGTTACATCTGTATTTCGTGGATCTCTTTGCTAGCCTTATTTCTGTGGAATCTGACAACAGATATTCCCTTTCCCTTTGAAGACTATAGGGCCAAAGGAAATATCCTCCGATAACAAAGAGAAAGAAGCTTTCTGAGAAACTTCTTTGTGTTCTGTGAAATCATCTCACAGAATTACAGATTTCGCCTCAAGAAGCCTTTCGCTAAGACAGTTCTTGTGGAATTGGCAAAGTGATATTTGGAAGCCCGTAGAGGGCTCTTGTGAAAAAGGAAATATCCTCCCATGAAATCTGGAAAGAACCTTTCTGGGAAACTGCTTAGTGTTCTGTTAATTCATCTCACAGAGTTACTTCTGTATTTCGTGGATCTCTTTGCTAGCCTTATTTCTGTGGAATCTGAGAACAGATATTTCCTTTCCCTTTGAAGCCTATAGGGAGAAAGGAAATATCCTCCGATAACAAAGAGAAAGAAGCTTTCTGAGAAACTTCTTTGTGTTCTGTGAAATCATCTCACAGAGTTACAGCTTTCCCCTCAAGAAGCCTTTCGCTAAGACAGTTCTTGTGGAATTGGCAAAGTGATATTAGGAAGCCCATAGAGGGCTACGGTGAAAAAGGAAATAACCTCAGATGAAATCTGGAAAGAAGCTTTCTGAGAAACTGCTTAGTGTTCTGTTAATTCATCTCACAGAGAAACATCTGTATTTCGTGGATCTCTTTGCTAGCTTTATTTCTGTGGAATGTGAGAACAGATTATTCCTTTCCCCTTGAAGACTATAGGGCCAAAGGAAATATCCTCCGATAACAAAGAGAAAGAAGCTTTCTGAGAAACTTCTTTGTGTTCTGTGAAATCATCTCACAGAGTTACAGCTTTCCCCTCAAGAAGCCTTTCGCTAAGACAGTTCTTGTGGCATTGGCAAAGTGATATTTGGAAGCCCTTAGTGGGCTATGGTGAAAAAGGAAATATCCTCCGATGAAATCTGGAAAGAAGCTTTCTGAGAAACTGCTTAGTGTTCTCTTAATTCATCTAACAGTGTTACATCTGTATTTCATGGATCTCTTTGCTAGCCTTATTTCTGTGGAATCTGACAACAGATATTTCCTTTCCCTTTGAAGACTATAGGGCCAAAGGAAATATCCTCCGATAACAAAGAGAAAGAAGCTTTCTGAGAAACTTCTTTGCGTTCTGTGAAATCATCTCACAGAGTTACAGCTTTCCCCTCAAGAAGCCTTTCGCTAAGACAGTTCTTGTGGAATTGGCAAAGTGATATTTGGAAGCCCATAGAGGGCTATGGTGAAAAAGGAAATATCCTCCGATGAAATCTGGAAAGAACCTTTCTGAGAAACTGCTTAGTGTTCTGTTAATTCATCTCACAGTGTTACATCTGTATTTCGTGGATCTCTTTCCTAGCCTTATTTCTGTGGAATCTGACAACAGATATTGCCTTTCCGTTTGAAGACTATAGGGACAAAGGAAATATCCTCCGATAACAAAGAGAAAGAAGCTTTCTGAGAATCTTCTTTGTGTTCTGTGAAATCATCTCACAGAGTTACAGCTTTTTACTCAAGAAGCCTTTCGCTAAGACAGTTCTTGTGGAATTGGGAAAGTGATATTTGGAAGCCCATAGAGGGCTATGGTGAAAAAGGAAATATCCTCAGATGAAATCTGGAAAGAAGCTTTCTGAGAAACTGCTTAGTGTTCTCTTAATTCATCTCACAGAGTTACATCTGTATTTCGTGGATCTCTTTGCTAGCCTTATTTCTGTGGAATCTGACAACAGATATTTCCTTTCCCTTTGAAGACTATAGGGCCAAAGGAAATATCCTCCGATAAAAAAGAGAAAGAAGCTTTCTGAGAAACTTCTTTCTGTTCCGTGAAATCATCTCACAGAGTTACAGCTTTCCCCTCAAGAAGCCTTTCGCTAAGACAGTTCTTGTGGAATTGGCAAAGTGATATTTGGAAGCTCATAGAGGGCTATGGAGAAAAAGGAAATATCCTCCGATGAAATCTGGAAAGAAGCTTTCTGAGAAACTGCTTAGTGTTCTGTTAATTCATCTCACAGAGTTACATCTGTATTTCGTGGATCTCTTTGCTAGCCTTATTTCTGTGGAATCTGAGAACAGATATTTCGGATCCCTTTAAAGACTAAAGGGCCAAAGGAAATATCCTCCGATAACAAAGAGAAATAAGCTTTGTGAGAAACTTCTTTGTGTTCTGTGAAATCATCTCACAGAGTTACAGCTTTCCCCTCAAGAAGCCTTTCGCTAAGACAGTTCTTGTGGAATTGGCAAAGTGATATTTGGATGCCCATAGAGGGCTATGGTGAAAAAGGAAATATCATCCGATGAAATCTGGAAAGAAGCTTTCTGAGAAACTGCTTAGTGTTCTGTTAATTCATCTCACAGAGTTACATCTGTATTTCGTGGATCTCTTTGCTAGCCTTATTTCTGTGGAATCTGATAACAGATATTTCGGATCCCTTTAAAGACTAGACGGTCAAAGGAAATATCCTCCGATAACAAAGAGAAAGAAGCTTTCTGAGAAACTTCTTTCTATTCTGTGAAATCATCTCACAGAGTTACAGCTTTCCCCTCAAGAAGCCTTTCGCTAAGACAGTTCTTGTGGAATTGGCAAACTGATATTTGGAAGCCCCTAGAGGGCTATGGTGAAAAAGGAAATATCCTCCCATGAAATCTGGAAAGAAGCTTTCTGAGAAACTGCTTAGTGTTCTGTTAATTCATCTCACACCGTTACATCTGTATTTCGTGGATCTCTTTGCTAGCCTTATTTCTGTGGAATCTGACAACAGATATTTCCTTTCCCTTTGAAGACTATAGGGCCAAAGCAAATATCCTCCGATAACAAAGAGAAAGAAGCTTTCTGAGAAACTTCTTTGTGTTCTGTGAAATCATCTCACAGAGTTACAGCTTTCCCCTCAAGAAGCCTTTCACTAAGACCGTTCTTGTGTAATTGGCAAAGTGATATTTGGAAGCCCATAGAGGGCTATGGTGAAAAAGGAAATATCCTCCGATGAAATCTGGAAAGAAGCTTTCTGAGAAACTGCTTAGTGTTCTGTTAATTCATCTCACAGAGTTACATCTGTATTTCGTGGATCTCTTTGCTAGTCTTATTTCTGTGGAATCTGACAACAGATATTTCCTTTCCCTTTGAAGACTATAGGGCCAAAGGAAATATCCTCCGATAACAAAGAGAAACAAGCTTTCTGAGAAACTTCTTTGTGTTCTGTGAAATCATCTCACAGAATTACAGATTTTGCCTCAAGAAGCCTTTCGCTAAGACAGTTCTTGTGGAATTGGCAAAGTGATATTTGGAAGCCCATAGAGCGCTATGGTGAAAAATGAAATATCCTCCGATGAAATCTGGAAAGAAGCTTTCTGAGAAACTGCTTAGTGTTCTGTTAATTCATCTCACAGAGTTATATCTGTATTTCGTGGATCTCCTTGCTAGCCTTATTTCTGTGGAATCTGAGAACAGATATTTCGGATACCTATGAAGACTAGAGGGCCAAAGGAAATATCCTCCGATAAAAAAGAGAAAGAAGCTTTCTGAGAAACTTCTTTGTGTTCTGTGAAATCATCTCACAGAGTTACAGCCTTCCCCTCAAGAAGCCTTTCGCTAACACAGTTCTTGTGGAATTGGCAAAGTGATATTTGGAAGCCCTTAGAGGGCTACGTTGAAAAAGGAAATACCCAACGATGAAATCTGGAAAGAAGCTTTCTGAGAAACTGCTTAGTGTTCTGTTAATTCATCTCACAGAGTTACATCTGTATTTCGTGGATCTCTTTGCTAGCCTTATTTCTGTGGAATCTGACAACAGATATTTCCTTTCCCTTTGAAGACTATAGGGCCAAAGGAAATATCCTCCGATAACAAAGAGAAAGAAGCTTTCTGAGAAACCACTTTTCTGTTCTGTGAAATCATCTCACAGTGTTACAGCTCTCCCCTCAAGAAGCCTTTCGCTAAGACAGTTGTTGTGGAATTGGCAAAGTGATATTTGGAAGCCCATAGAGGGCTATGGTGAAAAAGGAAATATCCTCCGATGAAATCTGGAAAGAAGCTTTCTGAGAAACTGCTTAGTGTTCTGTTAATTCATCTCACAGAGTTACATCTGTATTTCGTGGATCTCTTTGCTAGCCTTATTTCTGTGGAATCTGAGAACAGATATTTCGGATCCCTTTGAAGACTATAGGGCCAAAGGAAATATCCTCCGATAACAAAGAGAAAGAAGCTTTCTGAGAAACTTCTTTGTGTTCTGTGAAATCATCTCACAGAGTTACAGGTTTCCCCTCAAGAAGCCTTTTGCTAAGACAGTTCTTGTGGAATTGGCAAAGTGATATTTGGAAGCCCATAGAGGGCTATGGTGAAAAAGGAAATATCCTCCGATGAAATTTGGAAAGAATCTTTCTGAGAAACTGCTCGGTGTTCTGTTAATTCATCTCACAGAGTTACATCTGTATTTCGTGGATCTCTTTGCTAGCCTTATTTCTGTGGAATCTGACAACAGATATTTCCTTTCCCTTTGAAGACTATAGGGACAAAGGAAATATCCTCCGATAACAAAGAGAAAGAAGCTTTCTGAGAAACTTCTTTGTGTTCTGTGAAATCATCTCACAGAGTTACAGCTTTCCCCTCAAGAAGCATTTCGTTAAGACTGTTCTTCTGGAATTGGCAAAGTGATATTTGGAAGCTCATAGAGGGCTATGGAGAAAAAGTAAATGTCCTCCGATGAAATCTGGAAAAAAGCTTTCTGAGAAACTGTTTAGTGTTCTGTTAATTCATCTCACAGAGTTACATCTGTATTTCGTGGATCTCTTTGCTAGCCTTATTTCTGTGGAATCTGAGAACAGATATTTCGGATCCCTTTGAAGACTATAGGGTCAAAGGAAATATCCTCCGATAACAAAGAGAAAGAAGCTTTCTGAGAAACTTCTTTGTGTTCTGTGAAATCATCTCACAGAGTTACAGGTTTCCGCTCAAGAAGCCTTTTGCTAAGACAGTTCTTGTGGAATTGGCAAAGTGATATTTGGAAGCCCATAGAGGGCTATGGTGAAAAAGGAAATATCCTCCGATGAAATTTGGAAAGAAGGTTTCTGAGAAACTGCTCAGTGTTCTGTTAATTCATCTCACAGAGTTACATCTGTATTTCGTGGATCTCTTTGCTAGCCTTATTTCTGTGGAATCTGACAACAGATATTTCCTTTCCTTTTGAAGACTATAGGGCCAAAGGAAATATCCTCCGATAACAAAGAGAAAGAAGCTTTCTGAGAAACTTCTTTGTGTTCTGTGAAATCATCTCACAGAGTTACAGCTTTCCCCTCAAGAAGCATTTCGTTAAGACAGTTCTTGTGGAATTGGCAAAGTGATATTTGGAAGCTCATAGAGGTCTATGGAGAAAAAGGAAATATCCTCCGATGAAATCTGGAAAGAAGCTTTCTGAGAAACTGTTTAGTGTTCTGTTAATTCATCTCACAGAGTTACATCTGTATTTCGTGGATCTCTTTGCTAGCCTTATTTCTGTGGAATCTGAGAACAGATATTTCGGATCCCTTTAAAGACTATAGGGCCAAAGGAAATATCCTCCGATAACAAAGAGAAAGAAGCTTTCTGAGAAACTTCTTTGTGTTCTGTGAAATCATCTCACAGAGTTACAGCTTTCCCCTCAAGAAGCCTTTCGCTAAGACAGTTCTTGTGGAATTGGCAAAGTGATATTTGGAAGCCCATAGGGGGCTATGGTGAAAAAGGAAATATCCTCCGATGAAATCTGGAAAGAAGCTTTCTGAGAAACTGCTTAGTGATCTGTTAATTCATCTCACAGAGTTACATCTGTATTTCGTGGATCTCTTTGCTAGCCTTATTTCTGTGGAATCTGAGAACAGATATTTCCTTTCCCGTTAAAGACTGTAGGGCCAAAGGAAATATCCTCCGATAACAAAGAGAAAGAAGCTTTCTGAGAAACTTCTTTCTGTTCTGTGAAATCATCTCACAGAGTTACAGCTTTCCCCTCAAGAAGCCTTTCGCAAAGACAGTTCTTGTGGAATTGGCAAAGTGATATTTGGAAGCTCATAGAGGGCTATGGAGAAAAAGGAAATATCCTCCGATGAAATCTGGAAAGAAGCTTTCCGAGAACTGCTTAGTGTTCTGTTAATTCATCTCACAGAGTTACATCTGTATTTCATGGATCTCTTTGCTAGCCTTATTTCTGTGGAATCTCAGAACTGATATTTCGGATCCCTTTAAAGATTATAGGGCCAAAGGAAATATCCTCCGATAACAAAGAGAAAGAAGCTTTCTGAGAAACTTCTTTGTGTTCTGTGAAATCATCTCACAGAGTTTCAGCTTTCCCCTCAAGAAGCCTTTCACTAAGACAGTTCTTGTGGAATTGGCAAAGTGATATTTGAAAGCCCATAGAGGGCTACGGTGAAAAAGGAAATATCATCCGATGAAATCTGGAAAGAAGCTTTCTGAGAAACTGCTTAGTGTTCTGTTAATTCATCTCACAGAGTTACATCTGTATTTCGTGGATCTCCTTGCTAGCCTTATTTCTGTGGAATCTGAGAACAGATATTTCGGATCCCTTTAAAGACTATACGGCCAAAGGAAATATCCTCCGATAACAAAGAGAAAGAAGCTTTCTGAGAAACTTCTTTCTGTTCTGTGAAATCATCTCACAGAGTTACAGCTTTCCCCTCAAGAAGCCTTTCGCTAAGACAGTTCTTGTGGAATTGGCAAAGTGATATTTGGAAGCCCATAGAGGGCTATGGTGAAAAAGGAAATATCCTCCGATGAAATCTGGAAAGAAGCTTTCTGAGAAACTGCTTAGTGTTCTGTTAATTCATCTCACAGAGTTACATCTGTGTTTCGTGGATCTCTTTGCTAGCCTTATTTCTGTGGAATCTGTCAACAGATATTTCCTTTCCCTTTGAAGACTATAGGGACAAATGAAATATCCTCCGATAACAAAGAGAAAGAAGCTTTCTGAGAAACTTCTTTGTGTTCTGATAAATCGTCTCACAGAGTTACACCTTTCCCCTCAAGAAGCCTTTCGCTAAGACAGTTCTTGTGGAATTGGCACAGTGATATTTGGAAGCCCACAGAGGGCTATGGTGAAAAAGGAAATATCCTCTGAGGAAATCTGGAAAGAAGCTTTCTGAGAAACTGCTCAGTGTTCTGTTAATTCATCTCACAGAGTTACATCTGTATTTTGTGGTTCTCTTTGCTAGCCTTATTTCTGTGGAATCTGACAACAGATATTTCCTTTCCCTTTGAAGACTATAGGGCCAAAGGAAATATCCTCCGATAACAAAGAGAAAGAAGCTTTCTGAGAAACTTCTTTGTGTTCTGTGAAATCATCTCACAGAGTTACAGATTTCCCCCAAGAATCCTTTCGCTAAGACAGTTCTTGTGGAATTGGCAAAGTGATATTTGGAAGCTCATAGAGGGCTATGGAGAAAAGGAAATATCCTCCGATGAAATCTGGAAAGAAGCTTTCTGAGAAACTGCTTAGTGTTCTGTTAGTTCATCTCACAGAGTTATATCTGTATTTCGTGGATCTCTTTGCTAGCCTTATTTCTGTGGAATCTGAGAACAGATATTTCGGATCCCTTTGAAGACTATGGGGCCAAAGGAAATATCCTCCGATAAAAAAGAGAAAGAAGCTTTCTGAGAAACTTCTTTACGTTCTGTGAAATCATCTCACAGAGTTACAGCTTTCCCCTCAAGAAGCCTTTCGCAAAGACAGTTCTTGTGGAATTGGCAAAGTGATATTTGGAAGCCCGTAGAGAGCTATGGTGAAAATTGAAATATCCTCCGATGAAATCTGGAAAGAAGCTTTCTGAGAAACTGCTTAGTGTTCTGTTAATTCATCTCACAGAGTTACATCTGTATTTCGTGGATCTCTTTGCTAGCCTTTTTTCTCTGGAATCTGAGAACAGATATTTCGAATCCCTTTAAAGACTATAGGCCAAAGGAAATATCCTCCGATAACAAAGAGAAAGAAGCTTTCTGAGAAACTTCTTTCTGTTCTGTGAAATCATCTCACAGAGTTACAGCTTTCCCCTCAAGAAGCCTTTTGCTAAGACAGTTCTTGTGGAATTGGCAAAGTGATATTTGGAAGCCCATAGAGGGCTATGGTGAAAAAGGAAATATCCTCCGATTAAATCTGGAAAGAAGCTTTCTGAGAGACTGCTCAGTCTTCTGTTAATTCATCTCACAGAGTTACATCGGTATTTCGTGGATTTCTTTGCTAGCCTTATTTCTGCGGAATCTGACAACAGATAATTCCTTTCCCTTTGAAGACTATAGGGCCAAAGGAAATATCCTCCGATAACAAAGAGAAAGAAGCTTTCTGAGAAACTTCTTTGTGTTCTGTGAAATCATCTCACAGAGTTACAGCTTTCCCCTCAAGAAGCCTTTCGCAAAGACAGTTCTTGTGGAATTGGCAAAGTGATATTTGGAAGCCCATAGAGGGCTATGGTGAAAAAGGAAATATCCTCCGATGAAATCTGGAAAGAATCTCTCTGAGAAACTGCTTAGTGTTCTGTTAATTCATCTATCAGAGTTACATCTGTATTTCATGGATCTCTTTGCTAGCCTTATTTCTGTGGAATCTGAGAACAGATATTTCGGATCCCTTTAAAGACTATAGGGCCAAAGGAAATATCCTCCGATAACAGAGGGAAAGAAGCTTTCTGAGAAACTTCTTTGTGTTCTGTGAAATCATCTCACAGAGTTACAACTTTCCCCTCAAGAAGCCTTTCGCTAAGACAGTTCTTGTGGAATTGGCAAAGTGATATTTGGAAGCCCATAGAGGGCTAGGGTGAAAAAGGAAATATCCTCCGATGAAATCTGGAAAGAAGCTTTCTGAGAAACTACTTAGTGTTCTGTTAATTCATCTCACACCGTTACATCTGTATTTCGTGGATCTCTTTGCTAGCCTTATTTCTGTGGAATCTGACAACAGATATTTCCTTTCCCTTTGAAGACTATAGGGCCAAAGGAAATATCCTCCGATAACAAAGAGAAAGAAGCTTTCTGAGAAACTTCTTTGTGTTCTGTGAAATCATCTCACAGAGTTACAGATTTCCCCCAAGAATCCTTTCGCTAAGACAGTTCTTGTGGAATTGGCAAAGTGATATTTGTTAGCTCATAGAGGGCTATGGAGAAAAGGAAATATCCTCCGATGAAATCTGGAAAGAAGCTTTCTGAGAAACTGCTTAGTTTCTGTTAGTTCATCTCACAGAGTTATATCTGTATTTCGTAGATCTCTTTGCTAGCCTTATTTCTGTGGAATCTGAGAACAGATATTTCGGATCCCTTTGAAGACTATGGGGCCAAAGGAAATATCCTCCGATAAAAAAGAGAAAGAAGCTTTCTGAGAAACTTCTTTATGTTCTGTGAAATCATCTCACAGAGTTACAGCTTTCCCCTCAAGAAGCCTTTCGCAAAGATAGTTCTTGTGGAATTGGCAAAGTGATATTTGGAAGCCCGTAGAGAGCTATGGTGAAAATTGAAATATCCTCCGATGAAATCTGGAAAGAAGCTTTCTGAGAAACTGCTTAGTGTTCTGTTAATTCATCTCACAGAGTTACATCTGTATTTCGTGGATCTCTTTGCTAGCCTTTTTTCTCTGGAATCTGAGAACAGATATTTCGAATCCCTTTAAAGACTATAGGCCAAAGGAAATATCCTCCGATAACAAAGAGAAAGAAGCTTTCTGAGAAACTTCTTTCTGTTCTGTGAAATCATCTCACAGAGTTACAGGTTTCCCCTCAAGAAGCCTTTTGCTAAGACAGTTCTTGTGGAATTGGCAAAGTGATATTTGGAAGCCCATAGAGGGCTATGGTGAAAAAGGAAATATCCTCCGATGAAATCTGGAAAGAAGCTTTCTGAGAGACTGCTCAGTCTTCTGTTAATTCATCTCACAGAGTTACATCGGTATTTCGTGGATTTCTTTGCTAGCCTTATTTCTGCGGAATCTGACAACAGATAATTCCTTTCCCTTTGAAGACTATAGGGCCAAAGGAAATATCCTCCGATAACAAAGAGAAAGAAGCTTTCTGAGAAACTTCTTTGTGTTCTGTGAAATCATCTCACAGAGTTACAGCTTTCCCCTCAAGAAGCCTTTCGCAAAGACAGTTCTTGTGGAATTGGCAAAGTGATATTTGGAAGCCCATAGAGGGCTATGGTGAAAAAGGAAATATCCTCCGATGAAATCTGGAAAGAATCTCTCTGAGAAACTGCTTAGTGTTCTGTTAATTCATCTAACAGAGTTACATCTGTATTTCATGGATCTCTTTGCTAGCCTTATTTCTGTGGAATCTGAGAACAGATATTTCGGATCCCTTTAAAGACTATAGGGCCAAAGGAAATATCCTCCGATAACAGAGGGAAAGAAGCTTTCTGAGAAACTTCTTTGTGTTCTGTGAAATCATCTCACAGAGTTACAACTTTCCCCTCAAGAAGCCTTTCGCTAAGACAGTTCTTGTGGAATTGGCAAAGTGATATTTGGAAGCCCATAGAGGGCTAGGGTGAAAAAGGAAATATCCTCCGATGAAATCTGGAAAGAAGCTTTCTGAGAAACTGCTTAGTGTTCTGTTAATTCATCTCACACCGTTACATCTGTATTTCGTGGATCTCTTTGCTAGCCTTATTTCTATGGAATCTGACAACAGATATTTCCTTTCCCTTTGAAGACTATAGGGCCAAAGGAAATATCCTCCGATAACAAAGACAAAGAAGCTTTCTGAGAAACTTCTTTGTGTTCTATGAAATCATCTCACAGAGTTACAGCTTTCCCCTCAAGAAGCCTTTCGCAAAGAGAGTTCTTCTGGAATTGGCAAAGTGATATTTGGAAGCCCTTAGAGGGCTATGGTGAAAAAGGAAATATCCTCTGATGAAAACTGGAAAGAAGCTTTCTGAGAAACTGCCTAGTGTTCTGTTAATTCATCTCACAGAGTTACATCTGTATTTCGTGGATCTCTTTGCTAGCCTTATTTCTGTGGAATCTGACAACAGATATTTCCTTTCCCTTTGAAGACTATAGGGCCTAAGGAAATATCCTCCGATAACAAAGAGAAAGAAGCTTTCTGAGAAACTTCTTTGTGTTCTGTGAAATCATCTCACAGAGTTACAGCTTTCCCCTCAAGAAGCCTTTCGCAAAGACAGTTCTTGTGGAATTGGCAAAGTGATATTTGGAAGCCCATAGAGGGCTATGGTGAAAAAGGAAATATCCTCCGATGAAATCTGGAAAGAATCTCTCTGAGAAACTGCTTAGTGTTCTGTTAATTCATCTAACAGAGTTACATCTGTATTTCATGGATCTCTTTGCTAGCCTTATTTCTGTGGAATCTGAGAACAGATATTTCGGATCCCTTTAAAGACTATAGGGCCAAAGGAAATATCCTCCGAATACAGAGGGAAAGAAGCTTTCTGAGAAACTTCTTTGTGTTCTGTGAAATCATCTCACAGAGTTACAACTTTCCCCTAAAAAGCCGTTCGCTAAGACAGGTCTTGTGGAATTGGCAAAGTGATATTTGGAAGCCCATAAAGGGCTAGGGTGAAAAAGGAAATATCCTCCGATGAAATCTGGAAAGAAGCTTTCTGAGAAACTGCTTAGTGTTCTGTTAATTCATCTCACACCGTTACATCTGTATTTCGTGGATCTCTTTGCTAGCCTTATTCGTGTGGAATCTGACAACAGATATTTCCTTTCCCTTTGAGACTATAGGGCAAAGGCAAATATCCTTCGATAACAAAGAGAAAGAAGCCTTCTGAGAAACTTCTTTGTGTTCTGTGAAATCATCTCACAGAGTGACAGCTTTCCCCTCAAGAAGCCTTTCGCTAAGACAGTTCTTGTGGAATTGGCAAAGTGATATATAGAAGCCCATAGAGGGCTACGGTGAAAAAGGAAATATCCTCCGATGAAATCTGGAAAGAATCTCTCTGAGAAACTGCTTAGTGTTCAGTTAATTCATCTAACAGAGTTACATCTGTATTTCATGGATCTCTTTGCTAGCCTTATTTCTGTGGAATCTGAGAACAGATATTTCGGATCCCTTTAAAGACTATAGGGCCAAAGGAAATATCCTCCGATAACAGAGGGATAGAAGCTTTCTGAGAAACTTCTATGTGTTCTGTGAAATCATCTCACAGAGTTACAACTTTCCCCTCAAGAAGCCTTTCGCTAAGACAGTTCTTGTGGAATTGGCAAAGTGATATTTGGAAGCCCATAGAGGGCTAGGGTGAAAAAGGAAATATCCTCCGATGAAATCTGGAAAGAAGCTTTCTGAGAAACTGCTTAGTGTTCTGTTAATTCATCTCACAGAGTTACATCTGTATTACGTGGATCTCTTTGCTAGCCTTATTTCTGTGGAATCTGACAACAGATATTTCCTTTCCCTTTGAAGACTATAGGGCCAAAGGAAATATCCTCCGATAACAAAGAGAAAGAAGCTTTCTGAGAAACTTCTTTGTGTTCTGTGAAATCATCTCACAGAGTTACAGCTTTCCCCTCAAGAAGCCTTTCGCAAAGACAGTTCTTGTGGAATTGGCAAAGTGATATTTTGAAGCCCATAGAGGGCTGTGGTGAAAAAGGAAATAACCTCAGATGAAATCTGGAAAGAAGATTTCTGAGAAACTGCTCAGTGTTCTGTTAATTCATCTCCCAGAGGTACATCTGTATTTCGTGGATCTCTTTGCTAGCCTTATTTCTGTGGAATCTGACAACAGATATTTCCTTTCACTTTGAAGACTATAGGGCCAAAGGAAATATCCTCCGATAACAAAGAGAAAGAAGCTTTCTGAGAAACTTCTTTGTGTTCTGTGAAATCATCTCACAGAGTTACAGCTTTCCCCTCAAGAAGCCTTTCGCTAAGACAGTTCTTGTGAAATTGGCAAAGTGATATTTGGAAGCCCCTAGAGGGCTATGGTGAAAAAGGAAATACCCTCCGATGAAATCTGGAAAGAAGCTTTCTGAAAAACTGCTTAGTGTTCTGTTAATTCATCTCACAGAGACATCTGTATTTCGTGGATCTCTTTGCTAGCTTTATTTCTGTGGAATCTGAGAACACATTTTTCCTTTCCCCTTGAAGACTATAGGGCCAAAGGAAATATCCTCCGATAACAAAGAGAAAGAAGCTTTCTGAGAAACTTCTTTGTGTTCTGTGAAATCATCTCACAGAGTTACAGCTTTCCCCTCAAGAAGCCTTTCGCTAAGACAGTTCTAGTGGTATGGCAAAGTGATGTTTGGAAGCCCATAGAGGGCTATGGTGAAAAAGGAAATATCCTCCGATGAAATCTGGAAAGAAGCTTTCTGAGAAACTGCTTAGTGTTCTGTTAATTCATCTCACAGAGTTACATCTGTATTTCGGGGATCTCTTTGCTAGCCTTATTTCTGTGGAATCTGACAACAGAAAGTTCCTTTCCCTTTGAAGACTATAGAGCCAAAGGAAATATCCTCCGATAACAAAGAGAAAGAAGCTTTCTGAGAAACTTCTTTGTGTTCTGTGAAATCATCTCACAGAGTTACAGCTTTCCCCTCAAGAAGCCTTTCGCTAAGACAGTTCTTGTGGAATTGGCAAAGTGATATTTGAAGCCCATAGAGGGCTATGGTGAAAAAGGAAATATCCTCCGATGAAATCTGGAAAGAAGCTTTCTGAGAAACTGCTTAGTGTTCTGTTAATTCATCTAACAGAGTTACATCTGTATTTCATGGATCTCTTTGCTAGCCTTATTTCTGTGGAATCTGAGAACAGATATTTCGGATCCCTTTAATGATTATAGGGCCAAAGGAATTAACCTCCGATAACAAAGGGAAAGAAGCTTTCTGAGAAACTTCTTTGTGTTCTGTGAAATCATCTCACAGAGTTCCAGCTTTCCCCTCAAGAAGCCTTTCGCTAAGACTGTTCTTGTGGAATTGGCAAAGTGATATTTGGAAGCCCATAGAGGGCTATGGTGAAAAAGGAAATATCCTCCGATGAAATCTGGAAAGAAGCTTTCTGAGAAACTGCTCAGTGTTCTGTTAATTCATCTCCCAGAGGTACATCTGTATTTCGTGGATCTCTTTGCTAGCCTTATTTCTGTGGAATCTGAGAACAGATATTTCGGATCCCTTTAATGAATATAGGGCCAAAGGAAATATCCTCCGATAACAAAGGGAAAGAAGCTTTCTGAGAAACTTCTTTGTGTTCTGTGAAATCATCTCACAGAGTGACAGCTTCCCCCTCAAGAAGCCTTTCGGTAGGACAGTTCTTGTGGAATTGGCAAAGTGATATTTGGAAGCCCATAGAGGGCTATGGTGAAAAAGGAAATATCCTCCGATGAAATCTGGAAAGAAGCTTTCTGAGAAACTGCTCAGTGTTCTGTTAATTCATCTCACAGAGTTACATCTGTATTTCGTGGATCTCTTTGCTAGCCTTATTTCTGTGGAATCTGACAACCGATATTTCCTTTCCCTTTGAAGACTATAGGGCCAAAGGAAATATCCTCCGATAACAAAGAGAAAGAAGCTTTCTGAGAAACTTCTTCGTGTTCTGTGAAATCATCTCACAGAGTTACAGCTTTCCCCTCAAGAAGCCTTTCGCAAAGACAGTTCTTGTGGAATTGGCAAAGTGATATTTGGAAGCCCATAGAGGGCTACGGTGAAAAAGGAAATAACCTCAGATGAAATCTGGAAAGAAGCTTTCTGAAAAACTGCTTAGTGTTCTGTTAATTCATCTCACAGAGACATCTGTATTTCGTGGATCTCTTTGCTAGCTTTTTTTCTGTGGAATCTGAGAACAGATTTTTCCTTTCCCTTTGAGGACTATAGGACCAAAGGAAATAACCTCCGATAACAAAGAGAAAGAAGCTTTCTGAGAAACTTCTTTGCGTTCTGTGAAAACATCTCACAGAGTTACAGCTTTCCCCTCAAGAAGCCTTTCGGTAAGACAGTTCTTGTGGAATTGGCAAAGTGATATTTGGAAGCCCCTAGAGGGCTATGGTTAAAAAGGAAATATCCTCCGATGAAATCTGGAAAGAAGCTTTCTGAGAAACTGCTCAGTGTTCTATTAATTCATCTCACAGAGTTACATCTGTATTTCGTGGATCTCTTTGCTAGCCTTATTTCTGTAGAATGTGACAACAAATATTTCCTTTCCCTTTGAAGACTATAGGGCCAAAGGAAATATCCTCCGATAACAAAGAGAAAGAAGCTTTCTGAGAAACTTCTTTGTGTTCTGTGAAATCATCTCACAGAGTTACAGCTTTTTCCTCAAGAAGCCTTTTGTTAGACAGTTCTTGTGGAATTGGGAAAGTGATATTTGGAAGCCCATAGAGGGCTATGGTGAAAAAGGAAATATCCTCAGATGAAATCTGGAAAGAAGCTTTCTGAGAAACTGCTTAGTGTTCTCTTAATTAATCTCACAGAGTTACATCTGTATTTCGTGGATCTCTTTGGTAGCCTTATTTCTGTGGAATCTGACAACAGATATTCCCTTTCCCTTTGAAGTCTACAGGGCCAAAGGAAATATCCTCCGATAACAAAGAGAAAGAAGCATTCTGAGAAACTTCTTTGCGTTCTGTGAAATCATCTCACAGAGTTACAGCTTTCCCCTCAAGAAGCCTTTCGCGAAGACAGTTCTTGGGGAATTGGCAAAGTGATATTTGGAAGCCCGTAGAGGGCTCTTGTGAAAAAGGAAATAGCCTCCCATGAAATCTGGAAAGAACCTTTCTGAGAAACTGCTTAGTGTTCTGTTAATTCTTCTCACGGAGTTACTTCTGTATTTCGTGGATCTCTTTGCTAGCCTTATTTCTGTGGAATCTGAGAACAGATATTTCCTTTCCCTTTGAAGCCTATAGGGAGAAAGGAAATATCCTCCGATAACAAAGAGAAAGAAGCTTTCTGAGAAACTTCTTTGTATTCTGTGAAATCATCTCACAGAGTTACAGCTTTCCCCTCAAGAAGCCTTTCGCTAAGACAGTTCTTGTGGAATTGGCAAAGTGATATTTGGAAGCCCATAGAGGGCTACGGTTAAAAAGGAAATAACCTCAGATGAAATCTGGAAAGAAGCTTTCTGAGAAACTGCTTAGTGTTCTGTTAATTCATCTCACAGAGAAACATCGGTATTTCGTGGATCTCTTTGCTAGCTTTATTTCTCTGGAATCTGAGAACACATTATTCCTTTCCCCTTGAAAACTATAGGGCCAAAGAAATATCCTCCGATAACAAAGAGAAAGAAGCTTTCTGAGAAACTTCTTTGTGTTCTGTGAAATCATCTCACAGAGTTACAGCTTTCCCCTCAAGAAACCTTTCGCTAAGACAGTTCTTGTGAAATTGGCAAAGTGATATTTGGAAGCCCATAGAGGGCTATGGTGAAAAAGGAAATATCCTCCGATGAAATCTGGAAAGAAGCTTTCTGAGAAACTGCTTAGTGTTCTGTTAATTCATCTCACAGAGTTGCGTCTGTATTTCGTGGATCTCTTTGCTCGCCTTAGTTCTGTGGAATCTGACAACAGATATTTCCTTTCCCTTTGAAGACTATAGGGCCAAAGGAAATATCCTCCGATAACAAAGAGAAAGAAGCTTTCTGAGAAACTTCTTTGTGTTCTGTGAAATCATCTCACAGAGTTACAGATTTCGCCTCAAGATGCCTTTCGCTAAGACAGTTCTTGTGAAATTGGCAAAGTGATATTTGGAAGCCAATAGAGGGCTATGGTGAAAAAGGAAATATCCTCCGATGAAATCTGGAAAGAAGCTTTCTGAGGAACTGCTTAGTGTTCTGTTAATTCATCTCACAGAGTTACATCTGTATTTCGTGGATCTCTTTGCTAGCCTTATTTCTGTGGATTCTGACAACAGATATTTCCTTTCCCTTTGAAGACTATAGGGCCAAAGGAAATATCCTCCGATAACAAAGAGAAAGAAGCTTTCTGAGAAACTTCTTTGTGTTCTGTGAAATCATCTCACAGAGTGACAGCTTTCCCCTCTAGAAGCCTTTCGCTAAGACAGTTCTTGTGGAATTGGCAAAGTGATATTTGGAAGCCCATAGAGGGCTATGGTGAAAAAGGAAATATCCTCCGATGAAATCTGGAAAGAAGATTTCTGAGAAACTGCTTAGTGTTCTGTTAATTCATCTCCCAGAGGTACATCTGTATTTCGTGGATCTCTTTGCTAGCCTTATTTCTGTGGAATATGACAACCGATATTTCCTTTCCCTTTGAAGACTATAGGGCCAAAGGAAATATCCTCCGATAACAAAGAGAAAGAAACTTTCTGAGAAACTTCTTTGTGTTCTGTGAAATCATCTCACAGAGTTACAGCTTTCCCCTCAAGAAGCCTTTCGCTAAGACAGTTCTTGTGGAATTGGCAAAGTGATATTTGGAAGCCCATAGAGGGCTACGGTGAAAAAGGAAATAACCTCAGATGAAATCTGGAAAGAAGCTTTCTGAAAAACTGCTTAGTGTTCTGTTAATTCATCTCACAGAGACATCTGTATTTCGTGGATCTCCTTGCTAGCTTTATTTCTGTGGAATCTGAGAACACATTTTTCCTTTCCCCTTGAAGACTATAGGGCCAAAGGAAATATCCTCCGATAACAAAGAGAAAGAAGCTTTCTGAGAAACTTCTTTGTGTTCTGTGAAATCATCTCACAGAGTTACAGCTTTCCCGTCAAGAAGCCTTTCGCAAAGACAGTTCTTGTGGAATTGGCAAAGTGATATTTGGAAGCCCATAGAGGGCTATGGTGAAAAAGGAAATAACCTCAAATGAAATCTGGAAAGAAGCTTTCTGAGAAACTGCTTAGTGTTCTGTTAATTCATCTCACAGAGAAACATCTGTATTTCGTGGATCTCTTTGCTAGCCTTATTTCTGTGGAATCTGAGAACAGATATTTCGAATCCCTTTAAAGACTATAGGGCCAAAGAAAATATCCTCCGATAACAAAGAGAAAGAAGCTTTCTGAGAAACTTCTTTCTGTTCTGTGAAATCATCTCACAGAGTTACAGCTTTCCCCTCAAATAGGCTTTCGCTAAGACAGTTCTTGTGGAATTGACAAAGTGATATTTGGAACCCCATAGAGGGCTATGGTGAAAAAGGAAATATCCTCCGATGAAATCTGGAAAGAAGCTTTCTGAGAAACTGCTTAGTGTTCTGTTAATTAATCTCACAGAGTTATATCTGTATTTCGTGGACCTCTTTGCTAGCCTTATTTCTGTGGAATCTTAGAACAGATATTTCGAATCCCTTTAAAGACTATAGGGCCAAAGGAAATATCCTCCGATAACAAAAAGAAAGAAGCTTTCTGAGAAACTTCTTTCTGTTCTGTGAAATCATCTCACAGAGTTACAGCTTTCCCCTCAAGAAGCCTTTCGCTAAGACACTTTTTTTGGAATTGGCAAAGTGATATTTGGAAGCCCATAGAGGGCTATGGTGAAAAAGGAAATATCCTCAGATGAAATCTGGAAAGAAGCTTTCTGAGAAACTGCTTAGTGTTCTGTTAATTCATCTCACAGAGTTACATCTGTATTTCGTGGATCTCTTTGCTAGCTTTATTTCTGTGTAATCTGAGAACAGATATTTCCTTTCCCTTTGAAGACAATAGGGCCAATGGAAATATCCTCCGTTAACAAAGAGAAAGAAGCTTTCTGAGAAACTTCTTTGCGTTCTGTGAAATCATCTCACAGAGTTACAGCTTTCACCTCAAGAAGCCTTTCGCTAAGACAGTTCTTGTGGAATTGGCAAAGTGATATTTGGAAGCCCATAGAGGGCTATGGTGAAAAAGGAAATATCCTCCGATGAAATCTGGAAAGAAGCTTTCTGAGAAACTGCTTCGTGTTCTGTTAATTCATCTCACAGAGTTACATCTGTATTTCGTGGACCTCTTTGCTAGCCTTATTTCTGTGGAATCAGACAACAGATATTTCCTTTCCCTTTGAAGACTATAGGGCCAAAGGAAATATCCTCCGATAACAAAGAGAAAGAAGCTTTCTGAGAAACTTCTTTGTGTTCTGTGAAATCATCTCACAGAGTTACAGCTTTCCCCTCAAGAAGCCTTTCGCTAAGACAGTTCTTGTGGAATTGGCAAAGTGATATTTGGAAGCCCATAGAGGGCTATGGTGAAAAAGGAAATATCCTCCGATGAAATCTGGAAAGAAGCTTTCTGAGAAACTGCTCAGTGTTCTGTTAATTCATCTCACAGAGTTACATCTGTATTTCGTGGATCTCTTTGCTAGCCTTATTTCTGTGGAATCTGACAACAGATATTTCCTTTCCCTTCGAAGACTATAGAGCCAAAGGAAATATCCTCCGATAACAAAGAGAAAGAAGCTTTCTGAGAAACTTCTTTGTTTTCTGTGAAATCATCTCACGGAGTTACAGCTTTCCCCTCAGGAAGCCTTTCGCTAAGACAGTTCTTTTCGAATTGGCAAAGTGATATTTGGAAGCCCATAGAGGGCTATGGTGAAAAAGGAAATATCCTCCGATGAAATCTGGAAAGAAGCTTTCTGAGAAACTGCTTAGTGTTCTGTTAATTCATCTCACAGAGTTATATCTGTATTTCGTGTATCTCTTTGCTAGCCTTATTTCTGTGGAATCTGACAACAGATATTTCCGTTCCCTTTGAAGACTATAGGGCCATAGGAAATATCCTCCGATAACAAAGAGAAAGAAGCTTTCTGAGAAACTTCTTTGTGTTCTGTGAAATCATCTCACAGAGTTACAGCTTTCCCCTCAAGAAGCCTTTCGCTAAGACAGTTCTTGTGGAATTGGCAAAGTGATATTTGGAAGCCCGTAGAGGGCTATGGTGAAAAAGGAAATATCCTCCGATGAAATCTGGAAAGAAGCTTTCTGAGAAACTGCTTAGTGTTCTGTTAATTCATCTCACAGCGTTACATCTGTATTTCGTGGAACTCTTTGCTCGCCTTATTTCTGTGGAATCTGAGAACACATATTTCGTTTCCCTTTGAAGACTATAGGGCCAAATGAAATATCCTCCGATAACAAAGAGAAAGAAGCTTTCTGAGAAACGTCTTTCTGTTCTGTGAAATCATCTCACAGAGTTACAGCTTTCCCCTCAAGAAGCCTTTCGCTAAGACAGTTCTTGTGGAATAGGCAAAGTGATATTTGGAAGCCCATAGAGGGCTATGGTGAAAAAGGAAATATCCTCCGATGAAATCTGGAAAGAAGCTTTCTGAGAAACTTCTTTGTGTTCTGTGAAATCATCTCACAGAGTTCCAGCTTTCCCCTTAAGGAGCCTTTCGCTAAGACAGTTCTTTTGGAATTGGCAAAGTGATATTTGGAAGCCCATAGAGGGCTATGGTGAAAAAGGAAATATCCTCCGATGAAATCTGGAAAGAAGCTTTCTGAGAAACTGCTTAGTGTTCTGTTAATTCATCTAACAGAGTTACATCTGTATTTCATGGATCTCTTTGCTAGCCTTATTTCTGTGGAATCTGAGAACAGATATTTCGGATCCCTTTAAAGAATATAGGGCCAAAGGAAATATCCTCCGATAACAAAGAGAAAGAAGCTTTCTGAGAAACTTCTTTGTGTTCTGTGAAAACATCTCACAGAGTTACAGCTTTCCCCTCAAGAAGCCTTTCGCTAAGACAGTTCTTGTGGAATTGGCAAAGTGATATTTGGAAACCCATAGAGGGCTATGGTGAAAAAGGAAATATCCTCCGATGAAATCTGGAAAGAAGCTTTCTGAGACACTGCTCAGTGTTCTGTTAATTCATCTCACAGAGTTTCATCTGTATTTCGTGGATCTCTTTGCTAGCCTTATTTCTGTGGAATCTGACAACAGATATTTCCTTTCCCTTCGAAGACTATAGAGCCAAAGGAAATATCCTCCGATAACAAAGAGAAAGAAGCTTTCTGAGAAACTTCTTTGTGTTCTGTGAAATCATCTCACAGAGTTACAGCTTTCCCCTCAGGAAGCCTTTCGCTAAGACAGTTCTTTTGGAATTGGCAAAGTGATATTTGGAAGCCCATAGAGGGCTATGGTGAAAAAGGAAATATCCTCCGATGAAATCTGGAAAGAAGCTTTCTGAGAAACTGCTTAGTGTTCTGTTTATTCATCTCACAGAGTTATATCTGTATTTCGTGGATCTCTTTGCTAGCCTTATTTCTGTGGAATCTGACAACAGATATTTCCGTTCCCTTTGAAGACTATAGGGCCATAGAAAATATCCTCCGATAACAAAGAGAAAGAAGCTTCCTGAGAAACTTCTTTGTGTTCTGTGAAATCATCTCACAGAGTTACAGCTTTCCCCTCAAGAAGCCTTTCGCTAAGACAGTTCTTGTGGAATTGGCAAAGTGATATTTGGAAGCCCGTAGAGGGCTATGGTGAAAAAGGAAATATCCTCCGATGAAATCTGGAAAGAAGCTTTCTGAGAAACTGCTTAGTGTTCTGTTAATTCATCTCAGAGAGTTACATCTGTATTTCATGGATCTCTTTGCTAGCCTTATTTCTGTGGAATCTGAGAACAGATATTTCGGATCGCTTTAAAGACTATAGGGCCAAAGGAAATATCCTCCTATAACAAAGAGAAAGAAGCTTTCTGAGAAACTTCTTTGTGTTCTGTGAAAACATCTCACAGAGTTCCAGCTTTCCCCTCAAGAAGCCTTTCGCTAAGACAGTTCTTGTGGAATTGGCAAAGTGATATTTGGAAGCCCATAGAGGGCTATGGTGAAAAAGGAAATATCCTCCGATGAAATCTGGAAAGAATCTTTCTGAGAAACTGCTCAGTGTTCTGTTAATTCATCTCACAGAGTTACATCTGTATTTCGTGGATCTCTTTGCTAGCCTTATTTCTGTGGAATCTGACAACAGATATTTCCTTTCCCTTCGAAGACTATAGAGCCAAAGGAAATATCCTCCGATAACAAAGAGAAAGAAGCTTTCTGAGAAACTTCTTTGTGTTCTGTGAAATCATCTCACAGAGTTACAGCTTTCCCCTCAAGAAGCCTTTCGCTAAGACAGTTCTTGTGGAATTGGCAAAGTGATATTTGGAAGCCCATAGAGGGCTATGGTGAAAAAGGAAATATCCTCCGATGAAATCTGGAAAGAAGCTTTCTGAGAAACTTCTTTGTGTTCTGTGAAATCATCTCACAGAGTTACATCTGTATTTCGTGGATCTCTTTGCTAGCCTTATTTCTGTGGAATCTGACAACAGATATTTCCTTTCCCTTTGAAGACTATAGGGCCAAAGGAAATATCCTCCGATAACAAAGAGAAAGAAGCTTTCTGAGAAACTTCTTTGTGGTCTGTGAAATCATCTCACAGAGTTACAGCTTTCCCCTCAAGAAGCCTTTCGCAAAGACAGTTCTTGTGGAATTGGCAAAGTGATATTTGGAAGCCCATAGCGGGCTATGGTGAAAAAGGAAATAACCTCAGATGAAATGTGGAAAGAAGCTTTCTGAGAAACTGCTTAGTGTTCTGTTAATTCATCTCACAGAGTTACATCTGTATTTCGTGGATCTCTTTGCTAGCTTTATTTCTGTGGAATCTGAGAGCAGATTTTTCCTTTCCCTTTGAAGACTATAGGCCAAAGGAAATATCCTCCGATAACAAAGAGAAAGAAGCTTTCTGAGAAACTTCTTTGTGTTCTGTGAAATCATCTCACAGAGTTACATCTGTATTTCGTGCATCTCTTTGCTAGCCTTATTTCTGTGGAATCTGACAACAGATATTTCCATTCCCTTTGAAGACTATAGGGCCAAAGGAAATATCCTCCGATAACAAAGAGAAAGAAGCTTTCTGAGAAACTTCTTTGTGTTCTGTGAAATCATCTCACAGAGTTACAGCTTTCCCCTCTAGAAGCCATTCGCTAAGACAGTTCCTTTGGAATTGGCAAAGTGATATTTGGAAGCCCATAGAGGGCTATGGTGAAAAAGGAAATATCCTCAGATGAAATCTGGAAAGAAGCTTTCTGAGAAACTGCTTAGTGTTCTGTTAACTCATCTCACAGAGTTATATCTGTATTTCGTGGATCTCTTTGCTAGCCTTATTTCTGTGGAATCTGAGAACAGGTATTTCGACTCCTTTTAAAGACGATAGGGCCAAAGGAAATATCCTCCGATAACAAAGAGAAAGAAGCTTTCTGAAAAACTTCTTTCTGTTCTGTGAAATCATCTCACCGATTTACAGCTTTCCCCTCAAGAAGCCTTTCGCTAAGACAGTTCTTGAGGAATTGGCAAAGTGATATTTGGAAGCCCATAGAGGGCTATTGTGAAAAAGGAAATATCCTCAGATGAAATCTGGAAAGAAGCTTTCTGAGAAACTGCTTAGTGTTCTGTTAATTCATCTCACAGAGTTACATCTGTATTTCGTGGATCTCTTTGCTAGCTTTATTTCTGTGGAATCTGAGAACAGATTTTTCCTTTCCCTTGAAGACTATAGGGCCAAAGGAAATATCCTCCGATAACAAAGAGAAAGAAGCTTTCTGAGAAACTTCTTTGTGTTCCGAGAAATCATCTCACAGAGTTACAGCTTTCCCCTCAAGAAGCCTTTCGCTAAGACAGTTCTTTTGGAATTGGCAAATGATATTTGGAAGCCCATAGAGGGCTATGGTGAAAAAGGAAATATCCTCAGATGAAATCTGGGAAGAAGCTTTCTGAGAAACTGCTTAGTATTCTGCTAATTCATCTCACAGAGTTATATCTGTATTCCGTGGATCTCTTTGCTAGCTTTATTTCTGTGGAATCTGAGAACAGATTTTTCCTTTCCCTTTGAAGACTATAGGGCCAAAGGAAATATCCTCCGATAACAAAGAGAAAGAAGCTTTCTGAGAAACTTCTTTGTGTTCTGTGAAATCATCTCACAGAGTTACAGCTTTCCCCTCAAGAAGCCTTTCGCTAAGACAGTTCTTGTGGAATTGGCAAAGTGATATTTGGAAGCCCATAGAGGGCTATGGTTAAAAGGAAATATCCTCCGATGAAATCTGGAAAGAAGCTTTCTGAGAAACTGCTTAGTGTTCTGTTAATTCATCTAATAGAGTTACATCTGTATTTCATGGATCTCTTTGCTACCCTTATTTCTGTGGAATCTGAGAACAGATATTTCGGATCCCTTTAAAGACTATAGGGCCAAAGGAAATATCCTCCGATAACAAAGAGAAACAAGCTTTCTGAGAAACTTCTTTGTGTTCTGTGAAAACATCTCACAGAGATACAGCTTTCCCCTCAAGAAGCCTTTCGCTAAGACAGTTCTTGTGGAATTGGCAAAGTGATATTTGGAAGCCCGTAGAGGGCTATGGTGAAAAAGGAAATATCCTCCGATGAAATCTGGAAAGAAGCTTTCTGAGAAACTGCTCAGTGTTCTGTTAATTCATCTCACAGAGTTACATCTGTATTTCGTGGATCTCTTTGCTAGCCTTATTTCTGTGGAATCTGACAACAGATATTTCCTTTCCCTTTGAAGACTATGGAGCCAAAGGAAATATCCTCCGATAACAAAGAGAAAGAAGCTTTCTGAGGAACTTCGTTGTGTTCTGTGAAATCATCTCACAGAGTTACAGCTTTCCCCTCAAGAAGCCTTTCGGTAAGACAGTTCTTGTGGAATTGGCAAAGTGATATTTGGAAGCCCATAGAGGGCTATGGTGAAAAAGGAAATATCCTCAGATGAAATCTGGAAAGAAGCTTTCTGAGAAACTGCTTAGTGTTCTGTTAATTCATCTCACAGAGTTACATCTGTATTTCGTGGATCTCTCTGCTAGCTTTATTTCTGTGGAATGTGAGAACAGATTTTTCCATTCCCTTTGAAGACTATAGGGCCAAAGGAAATATCCTCCGATAACAAAGAGAAAGAAGCTTTCTGAGTTACTTCTTTGTGTTCAGTGAAATCATCTCACAAAGTTACAGCTTTCCCCTCAAGAAGCCTTTCGCTAAGACAGTTCTTGTGCAATTGGCAAAGTGATATTTGGAAGCCCAAAGAGGGCTATGGTGAAAAAGGAAATATCCTCCGATGAAATCTGGAAAGAAGCTTTCTGAGAAACTGCTTAGTGTTCTGTTAATTAATCTCACAGAGTTATATCTGTATTTCGTGGACCTCTTTGCTAGCCTTATTTCTGTGGAATCTTAGAACAGATATTTCGAATCCCTTTAAAGACTATAGGGCCAAAGGAAATATCCTCCGATAACAAAAAGAAAGAAGCTTTCTGAGAAACTTCTTTCTGTTCTGTGAAATCATCTCACAGAGTTACAGCTTTCCCCTCAAGAAGCCTTTCGCTAAGACACTTTTTTTGGAATTGGCAAAGTGATATTTGGAAGCCCATAGAGGGCTATGGTGAAAAAGGAAATATCCTCAGATGAAATCTGGAAAGAAGCTTTCTGAGAAACTGCTTAGTGTTCTGTTAATTCATCTCACAGAGTTACATCTGTATTTCGTGGATCTCTTTGCTAGCTTTATTTCTGTGTAATCTGAGAACAGATATTTCCTTTCCCTTTGAAGACAATAGGGCCAATGGAAATATCCTCCGTTAACAAAGAGAAAGAAGCTTTCTGAGAAACTTCTTTGCGTTCTGTGAAATCATCTCACAGAGTTACAGCTTTCACCTCAAGAAGCCTTTCGCTAAGACAGTTCTTGTGGAATTGGCAAAGTGATATTTGGAAGCCCATAGAGGGCTATGGTGAAAAAGGAAATATCCTCCGATGAAATCTGGAAAGAAGCTTTCTGAGAAACTGCTCAGTGTTCTGTTAATTCATCTCACAGAGTTACATCTGTATTTCGTGGACCTCTTTGCTAGCCTTATTTCTGTGGAATCAGACAACAGATATTTCCTTTCCCTTTGAAGACTATAGGGCCAAAGGAAATATCCTCCGATAACAAAGAGAAAGAAGCTTTCTGAGAAACTTCTTTGTGTTCTGTGAAATCATCTCACAGAGTTACAGCTTTCCCCTCAAGAAGCCTTTCGCTAAGACAGTTCTTGTGGAATTGGCAAAGTGATATTTGGAAGCCCATAGAGGGCTATGGTGAAAAAGGAAATATCCTCCGATGAAATCTGGAAAGAAGCTTTCTGAGAAACTGCTCAGTGTTCTGTTAATTCATCTCACAGAGTTACATCTGTATTTCGTGGATCTCTTTGCTAGCCTTATTTCTGTGGAATCTGACAACAGATATTTCCTTTCCCTTCGAAGACTATAGAGCCAAAGGAAATATCCTCCGATAACAAAGAGAAAGAAGCTTTCTGAGAAACTTCTTTGTTTTCTGTGAAATCATCTCACGGAGTTACAGCTTTCCCCTCAGGAAGCCTTTCGCTAAGACAGTTCTTTTCGAATTGGCAAAGTGATATTTGGAAGCCCATAGAGGGCTATGGTGAAAAAGGAAATATCCTCCGATGAAATCTGGAAAGAAGCTTTCTGAGAAACTGCTTAGTGTTCTGTTAATTCATCTCACAGAGTTATATCTGTATTTCGTGTATCTCTTTGCTAGCCTTATTTCTGTGGAATCTGACAACAGATATTTCCGTTCCCTTTGAAGACTATAGGGCCATAGGAAATATCCTCCGATAACAAAGAGAAAGAAGCTTTCTGAGAAACTTCTTTGTGTTCTGTGAAATCATCTCACAGAGTTACAGCTTTCCCCTCAAGAAGCCTTTCGCTAAGACAGTTCTTGTGGAATTGGCAAAGTGATATTTGGAAGCCCGTAGAGGGCTATGGTGAAAAAGGAAATATCCTCCGATGAAATCTGGAAAGAAGCTTTCTGAGAAACTGCTTAGTGTTCTGTTAATTCATCTCACAGCGTTACATCTGTATTTCGTGGAACTCTTTGCTCGCCTTATTTCTGTGGAATCTGAGAACACATATTTCGTTTCCCTTTGAAGACTATAGGGCCAAATGAAATATCCTCCGATAACAAAGAGAAAGAAGCTTTCTGAGAAACGTCTTTCTGTTCTGTGAAATCATCTCACAGAGTTACAGCTTTCCCCTCAAGAAGCCTTTCGCTAAGACAGTTCTTGTGGAATAGGCAAAGTGATATTTGGAAGCCCATAGAGGGCTATGGTGAAAAAGGAAATATCCTCCGATGAAATCTGGAAAGAAGCTTTCTGAGAAACTTCTTTGTGTTCTGTGAAATCATCTCACAGAGTTCCAGCTTTCCCCTTAAGGAGCCTTTCGCTAAGACAGTTCTTTTGGAATTGGCAAAGTGATATTTGGAAGCCCATAGAGGGCTATGGTGAAAAAGGAAATATCCTCCGATGAAATCTGGAAAGAAGCTTTCTGAGAAACTGCTTAGTGTTCTGTTAATTCATCTAACAGAGTTACATCTGTATTTCATGGATCTCTTTGCTAGCCTTATTTCTGTGGAATCTGAGAACAGATATTTCGGATCCCTTTAAAGAATATAGGGCCAAAGGAAATATCCTCCGATAACAAAGAGAAAGAAGCTTTCTGAGAAACTTCTTTGTGTTCTGTGAAAACATTTCACAGAGTTACAGCTTTCCCCTCAAGAAGCCTTTCGCTAAGACAGTTCTTGTGGAATTGGCAAAGTGATATTTGGAAACCCATAGAGGGCTATGGTGAAAAAGGAAATATCCTCCGATGAAATCTGGAAAGAAGCTTTCTGAGAAACTGCTCAGTGTTCTGTTAATTCATCTCACAGAGTTTCATCTGTATTTCGTGGATCTCTTTGCTAGCCTTATTTCTGTGGAATCTGACAACAGATATTTCCTTTCCCTTCGAAGTCTATAGAGCCAAAGGAAATATCCTCCGATAACAAAGAGAAAGAAGCTTTCTGAGAAACTTCTCTGTGTTCTGTGAAATCATCACACAGAGTTACAGCTTACCCCTCAAGAAGCCTTTCGCTAAGACAGTTCTTGTGGAATTGGCAAAGTGATATTTGAAGCCCATAGAGGGCTATGGTGAAAAAGGAAATATCCTCCGATGAAATCTGGAAAGAAGCTTTCTGAGAAACTGCTTAGTGTTCTGTTAATTCATCTAACAGAGTTACATCTGTATTTCATGGATCTCTTTGCTAGCCTTATTTCTGTGGAATCTGAGAACAGATATTTCGGATCCCTTTAATGATTATAGGGCCAAAGGAATTAACCTCCGATAACAAAGGGAAAGAAGCTTTCTGAGAAACTTCTTTGTGTTCTGTGAAATCATCTCACAGAGTTACAGCTTTCCCCTCAAGAAGCCTTTCGCTAAGACAGTTCTTGTGGAATAGGCAAAGTGATATTTGGAAGCCCATAGAGGGCTATGGTGAAAAAGGAAATATCCTCCGATGAAATCTGGAAAGAAGCTTTCTGAGAAACTTCTTTGTGTTCTGTGAAATCATCTCACAGAGTTCCAGCTTTCCCCTTAAGGAGCCTTTCGCTAAGACAGT